>NC_086102.1:151062121-155862121 GCF_963921235.1 Mobula hypostoma | reverse complement strand
CTGTTAGAAGCACGTCTTGGTACATCTGTAACATTATTCCTAGAACAAAGAACAGTACAGCACAGTATAGCGCTTTGGCCTACGATGTTGTGCTGACCTATATTAACCTACTTCAGGATCAGCCAAACTCTTCCCAGCTTCCCTTGCAAAGGAGTTCTCTTGTTTTTGTGCCCTGGATATTTGTCATTGCGTGTTATGGTGCCATCTAATGCTAGAAAGGTACTACTGCAGTTATTTTTATCCATAGCCCTAGGTGAATGCAATGGAGCCCTACTATTTTCCAGGAGGACTAAATGAGCACAGTAATCAGTTTTCAATGGCCATTCAAAGCTGTTTTATTTTAACTGCACATGACCAGATACAGCCAAATGCCATTGTTCTACTGGTCCACTCCATTCTGGTATTTCTTACTATCATGTGAATGACCCAGGCAGTTTAGCATAGTGGTTAGCACAGTTCTTTATGGTACCAGCAACCCGGCTTCAATTCTGTCTGTAAGGGGTTTGTATGTTCTCCCTGTGACCATGTGGGTTTTCTCCGGGTGCTCCGGTTTCCTTCCACAGTCCACAACTGTACCAGTTGATAGGTTAATTGGTCATTGTAAACTGCCCCATGATTAGCCTCAGGTTGAATCAGGGGATTGCTGGGCGGCGTGGCGTGAAGGACCAGATGGATATATTCGGCACTGTATACAAATAAATAAACAATTTTTAAAAAAATGCTTAAATGTATCTCTTGATGAGAAACAGTTTTTACTTTAATTGTCCAATTAGACGGAGCCTGTGAGGTAGTTGTTAACAGGCCATGTGCTGCATATTACTGTTTCAGATGACCAGCACAACTTCCTGGATGAACTATTCCAAACAAAATTCCACACCTCAATCAATCAGAATTGGTAAATTAACACCACAAGTACTAAAGTGCATGCAACTGGAAACTTGACTGGGAAAAGAAAACCTCAGAGTAGCCAGAGCAATGAGTGTGGGCAGGACTGAAGCAAACATCACGGGGCTGCCGGAGCCAAGTCAGTGGGTGGGCTGGATGGACCATCTGTGGCGCAGATGTAATCTGCGTGCTGTCGCTGTGCATCGTGTATGTAATGTTACTGCCGTGCCAAGCTGCAGCCAGTAGCTGTCTCACCACTGCCCCGTTCCCCTCTAAGGTAGATAGAGACCTGAAGAACTTGCATGCAAGTTCCAATATTGTCCTGTGCTTTTAGAAGTTGAACAATTTGTTTTGCATCTGTGAGCTCAAACAGCAAGTGTTGGCTGCTTAATTAGCAGTGGACTTGCATGCAGAGTTCAATTGATGTGCCGAAGAGCAGTGGTCACCTTGCCTCTTTGATCAGAGACATTGAAGTGCCTTTCTGCTCCTCTACATTCACTTCAGCTTGTGTCCTGCTAATGAAACAGTTTGGAATTTAATCTTTGACCTTTTCTCTTGTGTATAATCTTTTGCTTTCTTTGTGAGAAGAATAGTCTGTAAAGGATCTCAAAATACTGCATCAGACAAAATTGAGTTTAATTTTTTACATAATGCCCTCTCTTAGTTTTTAAAGTATCTCCTTTGTAACTTCATTTCCTTCCTGTCTAGGACCATCTCTTTCCTCTGCATTCTAACGTGCTCTAAGACATCTGCTTGTATTGGTAAAGACTGTAGATGTGATGGTGTTTCTGCAGGAAGTCACTGGAGAAACTTCACTTTTATTAATGAACACCACTTATTTACACCATTGAGACAATAGTCACGTTGCAAAGGCATGTTTCATTGCCAGTGTTCAAAGAATTTTTTTCTGTTAATTTGCTGATTATTATTTTCCTTCCTTGGAATATTTTCAGATTTTAATGTGGAATTACAGTTGGATAAACTAAAGCAGAAGGGTGCTATTAAGAGAGCTATGTTTCTTCATAGTTCGCTTTCTTCTTATGAGAAGAAAATGAAAGCGGAAAATAGTCGAAGAAAAGTTTGTGAAGAATTACAAGCCTATCTGAGAGTACGTAGCTAATATTTGGATTTTTTTCCTCTTGAAAGCAGCTTTTTAAAAACGTATAATTGGTTTATGGTGCAAAGCATTTGCTCTCCATTTCTTAGTCCCCTCAAGGTATGTATATACTACACTATCTTCGGCTAAGATGGTCGACAGATTGTCGTCACCCTCGCCATGCTAATGCTGTTCTGAGGCAGGTGGCATAAGAACCATCTGTTGTTTCTTCACGTATTACCACTTTCAATATGTGTAGCATACATTTGTTATTCTTTAGCTGAACTGTTTTTATTTAGTTGAAAATGGAAACACGTACAAACACCAATGTTCTTTAAAAAAATTAACAAGTTCTGATGTAGACCATTTGGATAGGTGTTATATTTGTTGTAATGGGTTTGAGCATGTATTCATTTCAGTTAGTGCATCTTAACATGGCCACAGGTGCTTTAATCTTTGTTGCATAAATCTTTGTGGTATTGCTTTTATTGTTGAGTTGGGGTTTTACTTCTGGTATCAAGTTAACAAACCAACATTAATGTTACTACTGGTGTTGCCTGCTATTGTATTAACAGTTTGTCTTGCTGATGATCGATCACCTGAATGGATTTGTGCAGTAAAACGTTTTAGTTCCTTTTATGGCGATGGTCATAAATTATAATCCCTAGTCTCTGAAATCTGGAAATGAGTTAGTTTACTGTGGATTATGCAATGTATCATGCCTTTTTCTCATTAATCAGCTTGTAGGAGTTTTAAGAATGAAGCACACAAAGCATACAAAATGGTGTTTATCTTACTTTACAGGATGAGACGGAGTTCAGAGACAAATTAAATAAAATTGTTATCCATATGAAATACAGCCTAGATTTAACTACTGCAACAAAGATAAATGGGCTGCAACCAATCCTCAATCAATTTACTCCAGATAATATTTCCAAACAGGTTAGTAATCTTCACTTTTCTCATATTTTGAACTGAGGTGCACTTGGCTAATGGTTTGTACCTCAGATATTTTTACGTGGTTTTAAAATGCTAGTACTGCTCACATATACTTCTATCCCTTCAATTTATTTCTCTCTGTCCCTTTTCTCCAAGCCCTCCAAATACTTAGGCCATGGACCATTCCCTGGCCACTAAAGCAGGTAAGGAACCTGTTCCACCCATCCTTCATTGCAAGCAGCCTCATTTTGGGAGATGGGGGAAGAGCAGCCCTATTGGCTGCCTTAACATTTTTTCTTCCTAGTTGGGAGTGGAAGTGTGCAACTCATTATTTATGCTTCATTGCCACCCCCAATCAATCATTTGAATCGGAAACTGCGATCGGGAGCTACTTGTCGTCTGAGATGAATGCCTTTTCATTTTACTGGTTTGCGCCCATTTCAGCAGATTTCTTGTGCAAGGTATTTAATGGTCCCTAGAACTGATGGTTCAGCCTGTGCCTAAACAGGTTTTCGGTATGATTTTTGAGTGCTGAATTCAAAACCGATTGTACTAGAGCTTGAACACAGTTTTTCTGACATTTCATCCTGGCGTTCTGCCTGTCAAAGTTACAGCTACAGTGCAGAGTCTCTGCTTTATGAAGTGCTACATAAGTGTTTTCGCAAACTCTTCTTCTGGGTTTAGCAGAGAAGTTGACTTTTCATTTCTAATAATACTTGCTCTAGAATTAAGTTGTATTCTGGGGGCTGAATGGACCTGCTTCATATATTTATCATCGTTTTGATCTGTGATTTAGTTTTACCCCTCTTCTCCTGCAGGCGCACATTTTACTGGATTGTGGAGAAGACGACATCTGCAAGCCTGATCTTAAGCTGTCTGTACAAGGGTATGTTCAAATAGACTGTCCAGCAGTTGCCTTGATTTCCTGATTGCTATTTATAAAACTGATAGATTCAATTTAACAAAAATCCAGAGTCCTGATGAAGGGTCTCGGCCTGAATCATCAGCTGTTTATTCACTTCCACAGATGTTGCCTGACCTTCTGAGTTCTTCCAGGATTTTGTGTGATTTGCCTTGGATTTCCAGCATCTGCAGATTTTCTTGTGTTTATTATAAATGGCTTGCACAATGGCATCATATGGATTTTGGAAATCTGAAATAAGACAGAAGTTGTGGAAATACTTAGCAGGTTAGGCACTGTATGTGGAGAAAAAACAGTCAACTTTCCAGGTCACACGATTTTTCTTCCCCAAATTACATCAGCAGCATACTAGACTGATCTTTTGTGAAATGTCAATAGTTCAGTGTCAATCTGCCCATGTCGGTTCCTGACGATGTCAGCAAGTTTGGGTCTCCCTTGCAAATGTGGTGTCCAGACTGTGACAATGACTTCAGGTGTCAACATCCAACACCCAAATGCAGGCTTGGTGGGAAGCAGAGAAAATCAGAATTCTTGTTGAACCTGACACAGCAAAAGCAAGCCCTTTCATTTGAATGGAGCAGACAAGTTCTTGAAAGCATTTGTCAGGGATGGACACCCTCAGGTTGGAGGAACAACACCTTGTATTCCGTCTGGGTAGCCTCCAACCTGATGGCATGAACATTGATTTCTCTAACTTCCATTAATGCCCCACCTTCCCTTGGTACCCCATCCCTTATTTATTCATTTATTATTATTATTTTTTTTCTCTCTCTCCTTTTTCTCCCACTGTCCCTCACTATACTCCTTGCCCATCCTCTGAACTTCCTCCCCCCCCCCTTTCTTTCTCCCTAGGCCTCCCGTCCCATGATCCTCTCATATTCCTTTTGCCGAATCAACTTTCCAGGTCCCTCCACCTCCTGTCTTCTCCTATCATTTCGGATGTCCCCCTCCCCCTCCCACTTTCAAATCTCTTACTATCTCTTCTTTCAGTTAGTCCTGACGAAGAGTCTCGGCCCGAAACGTTGACTGTACCTCTTCCTATAGATGCTGCCTGGCCTGCTGCAGTCACTAGCAATTTTTATGTGTGTTGCTGTCAAGGATGGAATCATTTTTTTTCCCTGCTCGTAATAATTCTTTGTGACTTTTAATATTTTTTTTTCTTCCAAGTTGTAATTGCTTCATTGTTTTTAAAATTGGTGTTGGAATGCATCCATGACATTTAGATGGGTAAATACTTTATTGATCCCAAAGGAAATTGTAGTGTCACAGTAGCATTGCAAGTGCAAAGATCTAAATATTAGAAAAGAAGTAGAAAGAATAAAAAATAAGTAGCCACAAGCAGTCTAATAGGAGGGGGTCATCACTTCTCTAGCAGTAGGTTGACTCATTATAGAGCCTAATGGTGAGGGTAAGAATGATCTCATATAGTGCTCTTTGCAGTAGCATAGTTGTCCTAATCTATTAGTAAAAGTGCTCCTCTGTTCAGCCAAGGTGGCATCCAAAGGGTCAGAAACATTGTCCAGAATTTTCCATAGGGTCCTTTTGTTCTACAGTATCATCCAGTGTGTCCATTTTGGCTCCAATAAGAGAGCCAGCCTTTCTAATCAGTTTATTGAGCCTGTTAGCATCATTTGTGTTGATGCCATTGCCCCAGCACACTCCGCATGGAAGATTGTACTGGTGACAACAGACTGGTTGAGCATGTGAAGGAAAGGCTTGCATACTCCGAAGGACCTCAATCTCCTCAGGAAGCAGAGGCGACTCTGGGCTTTCATGTACACAGCCTCTGTGTTGGTGCTCCACTCAAGTCTGTCATCCAGCTGCATCCTCAAGTACTTGTAGGTCCTCACCACATCCATGTCCTCACCATCAATAATAACAGGGAACAGTGCAGGCTTAGTCTTCCTAAAGTCCATCACCATCTCCTTTGTCTCACTGATGTTGAGCTGCAGATGATTCAGCTTGCACCATTTGACAAAGTCCTCCACCAGCGTCTTGTGTTCATCCTCCCGTCCTCCCTTTATACACCCAGCTATTGCTGAATCATCAAAGAATTTCTGCAGATGACATGACTGTGTTGTATCTAAAGTCTGAGGTATACAGGGTAAATAGGAAGGGAGCCAATACAGTCCCCTGTGGGGCTCCAGTGTGGCTTATCGCCATGTCTGACACACAACTCTGAAGCCACACATGCTGCGATCAGCCAGTTAGTTGTCTATTATCCAGGGTACAATAGAAGTGCCAATTTGTATTGAATGGAGCTTTCCCCCAGCAATGAGTGGCGTATGGTATAAAGGCACTTGAGAAATCAAAAAACATGATCCTCATAGAGCTGCCCTGCTTATCCTGATAGGAGTAGGCTCTGTTCAGTTGCTAGATGACAGCATCATCGACTCCAATGTGCTCCTGATAGCCAAACCGCAGGGGATTGAGGGCTGTTCTGACCTTGGCTGGAGGTGAGCTCTCTAGGATCTTCATGATGTGTGAAGTCAGGGCCACTGGACGGGGGTCATTCAAGACTTGCAGTTGGCCCATCTGGGTACTGGGACCACACATGATTTGCACACAGTCGGGACCCTTTCCAGGCTGAGAAACAGATTGAAAATGTGTTAAAGAACTTCACACAACTGCTCAACACACTCCTTTAGGACCTTGGGGTTCCACACCATCCAATGTTTTGCTCTGTGTGAGTTTCCCCAGAGCCCTTCTCACCTGTTCAGTAGTGGAGGTGAAGACTGTGATGATAGCAGTTGGTATGTGGAGGTGTAGGGCAAGGAAGGGATGTAGACAGTGGTAGCCTATGTTGTTCATCCACATGTTGAATTGGAGGAGGAGGGAGTGGAGGCATTGGAGCTGAGGGAGTATTGGGTGCCTCTACATCTGGATCGATGTTCTTGGGGGGGGAATGACTAGGAGGACAGTTGTCAAACCTATTGAAGAATTGGTTTAACTCATTAGCCCATTCATGGCTATTCCGAGGCTCTGTAGCTGGGCTGATTGAAGCCAGTGATGTTCTTCGTGCCTCCCCACACCACCCGAGTACTACCCTGCCCAAGCTTGTTCCCCAGCTCTCTCCTGTATTCCTCTTCAGCCACTTTGTTCTTCTCCTTTAGCTCCCTCTGCGCATTCCTCTCTGTCTCCTGATCGAAAGGCTCTCTTTTTGTGGTTGAGAAGAGCCTTTAGATCACTGGTGACCCATGGTTTGCTGTTAGGGAAGCAGCGAACAGTTCTTGATGGTATTAGTGCCCACACAGAAGCTGATGTAGCCAGTGATGCGATCAGTAAGTCCGTTAATGTCTTCCTCATATGGTTCACAAAGCACATTCCATTCAGTAACCTCAAAGCAGCCCTTTGTATGTTAAAGTCTTAGCATCTTTGATAGCCAACAAAATGACAGCAGTGATTTTGCCAACCACCAAGGTGTTTTCAGATGATTTCTGTGATGTCATGCATCAATCAGAACTTAAGCCATGTTTGACTCTATGCAATATTGTCTGTGTAAGGCCTTGCACTATATGAAAATCACATTGTTAGATTGACTAAAGACAGGTTTGAATATTTTGTGTGTCTGGTAGGCAGCTGTGGTCAGCAAATTCTAAGCCAAGTATTCTGATTGACACCCTTTTTATCTTGCACTATCATCCCTTGTGCAATTCAATTGTTCTTGCCTTGCATACCATGACAGAACCTTTCCTTATCTCTATCCCTTATCCCTTTAATCTTAAAAGGTGTTTATCTCCAGCTTTTCCAATGTTAAATAGTAACTTCTGAAATGTTAAGTCTCCACAGATACAGGCCGACCTGCTGAGTATTTCTGACAGTTTTAACTTGCTATGAATGTGATTTACTTGAAGCTGTCAATTTAAAATTACTTAGTCATGACCCATTTCATCTTCAGGGATCAAAAGCAGCTGTATATTGGGGATGATAATCCCTTAACTCTGACTGTAAATGCACAAAATGAAGGTGAAGGAGCCTATGAAGCTGAGCTACACATTGAACTACCACCTCAGGCGGACTATGTTGGGGTTGTTCGCAACAATAAGGTAGACATTATGAACTTTGTACGTTAAAGTTGTACGCTTTGTTAACTAACAGTCCATTGTGCTGTTCTACCTAAATAAATATAATAAAGTTTTAAGCTTGTTATTCCATGTATTTCGATAAAATGTAAAAGAGTGATTACGCCTCACAACATTGGGAACAGTCAACAATGTTTTTAAAAATATGAAGGTGATGCTGATGGTTTTTAACATGTTACATTTTTAGGTCTCTAAGTAGAGTGATGCACAGGAGCAATAGTTTAGCTATGCAGATTTTTGGAACAGCATTTTATTTTTTAAAAATCGTAACACTAAAGTGGATATGTTGCTTAAAACTCAGTATATAGTGGAAACACAGTTAACATTTCATGCTGATAGTCTGTCATCAGAGCTGGAAAATGTTGGAAACAAATTTAATGATACAAAGAACTATTAATTTCAAGGTAATCATTTATCATTTAGGATATCTGAAATTGAATTAAGGAATAGTTAAGGAAAATGAAGAGAATGATTAAAATGCCATTTTAGCATTACACTTGGAGTTACTAGTCTTATGTTCAAAGGAATGTCACGGATTAAAAATACAAACAAAATATAACACACTTTCAGTATGTTACTCAAGTTCCATTTGATTCATCTTTTTTAAAACCATAAAATTGAAATTTAGCAGCATAAATGCAACTTGAGCTGTTTCAGTCGTATCCACTAACCAAATGGAATCAACCCTAGAAGGTGATTTTGGAAGCGTGACCATGAAGTTTAAAAATAAGAGAATGGTATCAAATGCTAAATCAGAATAAATAAACTACTTGGCTACATCCTCGTCATTAAGTATAGTCTAAAAGTAATTGCAAGCCTAGTGGATCTGCAATTTAAACAACAAAAAAAAAGGAATGTCACTGGAAATCTGGAAAAAAAAAATGATTCCATGTATTGAATGTAAAATAAGAATTACATTTGACCACCATTTAATGATTAATTAATAGCTCTCTTGGGTTGGTAAAGTTTGCCTTTAATTGGAAGGTGAACCACCAGTTTAAATACAGCTTCACAGATGCAGAAAGTTTGCATGTGTCAGATGGATGTGCAAAGAAAACAGATTATCTTCACTATTATTTCCATCTGAAAGAATTAAAAGAACACATCTCTGGGAAATATTTTCTTTCACATTAAATTGAGTTTGTGGACTATGCTGATGTCCATGTGGGAACAACTTGTCTGATAAATTACTATATATAATTATGATTGATGTAGCAGAAACTTGTCTCCTTCTTTGTGTGCTATTCATACTGGTGGTTATACAGCTTGTGCTACATGTTCCTGGTACACGTGCTTTATCTGCTTTGTTTTTCAGAGTCTTGCCAGACTGTCCTGTGCTTACAAGATAGAAAATGAAACCCGGATGGTAGTTTGTGATCTTGGAAACCCTATGAAAGCAGGAACAAATGTAAGGAGACTAATCTTGGTGTTTGAAGAAATTATTACTTGGAAATATACAGAAAGAAGCCTTTCAGGCCATCAAGTCCGTGCCTGTCATCAGCCACCCATTTTGCACTGATCTTGCATTAATCCCATTTTTTAAAAATACTTTATTTTAAAAATTTTCAAAAAATGAAATCAACAAGAACATATAAGCTCAGACATGTATAAAAATAAAATAAGAAAAAAAAAGGAACATAACATTAGAGGGATGCCTATTGTACAAAGTGCTCAAAAGTGCTAAACATTAAGTCTCAATAGAGGGCCGTGAGAAATCAGCTGGGGGGAAATTACTCATCTGCCCCTGGCCTCGTCTAGGTAGGCAAGAAATGGATCCCAAATAGCCAAATATTTTATAATTGAATTGGTTCTCAAGAACCTAAGTCTCTCCATCTGTATGACTGAGGTCATGTTAGCCATCCATCTCCGAAAAGAAGGGGGAGAAGGTGATTTCCATTCCCTCAAGATAAGTCTTTTGGCGACAGTCATCCCCAGCATCAGAGACTGTTGAATGGCTCTAGGGAAGCATAGAGTGGATTGTGAACAGACAAAGATGGCGAGACCAGCTTCCAAGGGGAGGGATCTTTTATAAGCCTTTGAGTAGCAGTCAAATATTGTGGACCAAAATCCAGTCGGTGATGGGCAAAACGAAAAGGTGTGTGACAACATGCCCTCCATCCCCTGATGTCTATCACACATTGGCGAGACTGAAGGGTAAATCCTGTGCAACCTGAGTTTAGAGTAGTGGAGACGGTGGACAAATTTAAACTGGATCATTTGGTGTCTGCTGTTAACAGAGCAAGCCTTATCATAGACAAACTCTTGTCCCAGGCAGCTTCAGATAGTTCAATGCCCAATTCCTCTCTCCAGGCCTCCCTGATCTTCACAGTAGAGACTATAGTACAACCATCGAACAAATGTACAAACTTAGAAATGAGATGCTTGGAGTCAGGAGGGTTCTTTAAGATATCAAAAAATATATGCTTTCCTGGAAGGATTTCAAAATTATAAATCTTAGATTGAATGTAGTGTCTAATTTGTAAGTAATGAAAAAAGTGCGAATGAGGCAGCTCAAATTTCTCTTTCAGGAGACTAAATGTTGCAAGCCGTCCCTCTATGTACATGTCTTCTATAGAAACTAGACCCTTCTCCCTCCAACCATGGTAGGTTTTATCTGACCATGAGGGTAGAAAGGAGTGACTGAAACAGATTGGTGTTTATACAGAGGTCTCTGGTAAATTCTGGTTTAGAACTCTGATGGAATTTTTCCAAACAGAACTTAAACTTTTTGAAATCCCAGGCTTTTCTAACTTGGAGATCAGCATAGCTGGCAAGGAGGAATTGACAACAGAGTTAGACTCCATACATAACCACAAGGGGGCCCCAGGAACTAAGTTATCCAGAGCCCCCTGTTGCCAAAACATTAGAGCTCTAACATTGACAGCCCAATGATAATGTCTGAATACAGGTAATCCCAACCCTACTTCAGACTTGGGCTTTTGCAAATGGATTTTCGAAATCCTGTAATTCTTACAATTCCAGATGTAAGACAAAATTATGGAGTCCAACTCTCCCATTTTTTTTAAACTCTTCCCCACATTCCCATTGACTCTGCTCAGATTTCTGTACCCCTTCACACAAGGAGTAATTTACAGTGACCAGTTCACCCACCAAGCTCACACCTCTGACCCAGATGGTCACAGAGAGAATGTACATGCTCCACAGAAACAGCCCACCAAGGTCAGTATTGAACCAGAATCTCTGCTGTGAGGCAGCTGCATCACTCCGCCACTCCTGCTTCTGGAGCAGAAGAACTGGAGCCTTTCTGTGGTGACGCTCCTCAGACTGGATCACCAGAATCCGGCCACGATGTAGCTGCAGTCAGCCTCTCTGGACGTCAAGTTGAACGGGACTTGTAGTGAAAAATGCTAGTGGATCCGTTTGGGCTGTGATTGTGTTGTTTTAGAATGCTTTCCTTGTATTGCACAGATGCACTTTAAGCAATGCACATGTTTTGTTACAAAGGGAGAGATAGAGATTTGACTTGGCATGTTTCCAGGAAATTTTTCAGTCCACTTACCAGGAGTTGGGCAGTAGAGTCAGGAGCTTGGTGTGTTACATTGAAAAGCTGAAGAATCGAGAATTTATTTTTGTAATTTTTTTTTCTACAGCTCTTAGCTGGCCTGCGATTCAGTGTACACAAGTTACAGGAAGCTGAAGCAGTCGTTGCCTTTAACCTGCAAATTAAAAGGTAGGTTGTAATCTTTGCGACAATTGGTGTATCAAAGGCTTGCTCTGGTTAGAACTGGAATTGCTTGTACTTCATGATGTTATATCACAAATCATTGGAGAGCAAATAATTTGTACAATGCAATGACAATACTGCCTGGCTTCAGATGCATCCTGCTGTCCCAGCTGGAGGCAATTCTAATTCCTCTTCTTCCCCTGCCCCCCCACTACCCTTCAGTCCTCCCTGAACACCACCCCCCCCCCCCCAACTGTTGGTGTTCCCTGGGAATGCATCAACCTTGTATTGATTGCCAGGATGAAGAAAGTTTCAAGGTGATTCTAACGTATGCAGTACAGTAAGTAACAGAGTTCACAATCTCTTTGACCCTCTACCATCGGGCACGAGGTACTGTAGCATTAAGACAAGAACTGTTGAGATGAAAAACAGCCTCTTCCCCAGGCCATAAGACCACTGAACTCCCTGCCCCACACAGGTCTTATCACGTATGAAGCACCAGCTTTTAACTGGTTTTGTATATGCACTATTTCATTTGTTAATTCATTTGTGGTAATATTATGAGTTGTATGTACTGTGTTGTGCACCTTGGTCCGGATGAACAATACTTCATTTGGCAGTATGCATGCGTACAGTTAAATGACAGTAAACTGAATTTGAACTTTGAAGGGTACTGCCCTCTTTAAGGTGCTGTAACATCAACTAGACAGTCAGCCAAGCTCCATATTCAAAAATGATATGAGAGTCAGGGTATAGGCTCTGAGCTCCTTAGTTGCTCCATATTGCAGACTCAGTGGCATAACATAGTGAATGAGGATTGAAAAAGCAATACTTCTGCTAGGAGCAGAGAAAACAAAGATAGCTTTAAATAGAAACTTTCACTCCTAACATAGAACTCTGGCCTACTGCCAGCTACTGCTTTTATACTTACTACTTCCTGGCTGCACAGGAGGTGACCTAATACAGATCTGAAACTGCTCATTTTAAAATAGAAGATGAATGTGCTTAACATAAATCAATTGCCTGAAAAGCAGAACACTCCCTGTCTGACCTTTGAGGTCACTACTAAATACTTTGATGATTACCATCGGTCTTCTTTGGCAATGACAACAGTAGATGGAGTTTAAAGTGGGAAAGACTAAGTACAGCCATTGTAGATATGAGAAAGGCAGTTCAGAATATTTTATAATGGTGAGCTACTGAGCTGTCCACGTACATAGTGATGAAATGCTCCTGGGGTGAACAAAGTCATGATTGGACCCCCTTTTCTTGGAATTTGATTCTGGGTTAGATTGTACTGTTTGAATTCCATGTTCATGATCGTTACCATGCCAATGAGTTTTAGCAGTTGCATAACTCCTAAAGCACGAGAGCAATAGAACAAGTAGCAAGTACTGAAGTCCTGTCCACAAATGGGCTTCTGACACCTCATACAGTCAGGGGACTGCTTCACTGCTTAGGAAATATTATTAGAAACAAGTGGGGGTGAATAAAAATTAATGAGATTATTAATTGCCATTAGTTCATGCAATAAATTAACACAAAATGAAAGAGTAAAACTTCAGTGAATGCATCTGTTTTAAAAAAAATGATTTACGTTATTTCAACAAGTCAAATGGCAGTAATAAATGAAGAATAATTTGACTAGTTTGATATTTTCCATAACTTATCACATTTTATTTGTTTATTTTGTAGTTCCAACAAATTCAATGGGGAGAGTGAAATGGTGTCCTATGCAGTTGACATTGCTGTGCTGGCTCAAGTCGATATCAGAGGGTAATTATTAAAATAATTAACATTAATATCATCTGCTATTATGACTGATTTTAAGTTCTTCCTAAAATTGTGGAATGATGGATGGCGTAAAGAATTCATGCAGGATTAATAACTTTGCAACACCATGAAAGAAACTCCAGCATTTATTTCAACAGGACATTGTATAATTAGAATGCACGTTCACTTCCAGGTGTTAGGTTGTTGCTGTGCATCAGTTGCATTTTATTAAATCAGTTTGTTTAACAGATGCCCTAGAATGGAAAAAGGGCTATTTTTTTCTTAAATTGAGTTTTCCCATATGATTAATCGATCTGTGCCCAAGGTCATGCTGTATGTACTGTAGGTTGGCATTTTGATGAATGGTATATTGCTCATTTGAAGGTGCATGGATGCCCATCGTGATCTGCAGTTATGCTAGTGCATACACCAAAACTATAAGATTGTTTATTTTAATGACAGGACATTGATCTGAAACATAGTCCCACAGGGAAACAATATGGAAGTGGGCCTTTTAGCCCGCTAAGTCCATGCTGAATATCAGGCACCCATTTTGTACAAACCCTACCCTAACGTTTTTCATTCTCCACACTTTCACATCATCTTGCCTCAGATTCTACCACCGACCATAGGACAATTCACAGTGATCAATTAGCGGACAACTCTTGGGACACAGGAAGCCAGAGTTTCTGGAAGGAGCATACATGGTCTCAGGGAGAACGTGCATGCTCACATACAAATCAGAACAGCCACCCTCCTCTGCTGTCCAAACCTTGTCCATTGTTAACCCTGTTGTCCTGACTGTAGGTGCTGCCTATATTACGGACTATTTTTGAAAATTTGTTTTATTTTCGATTTCCAACATCATCACTAATTTGCTCTTAATTAAATTTATTGCCAATTTTATGAAGCCATTGATTGAGTGATCAAACATTTCACATTGGCAGAATCAAGCACTAAATGTGTCAAAAATGTGATTTCTTTCATCCATTTCCCTGAGTAGAATCACTGTGCTTCCTAATTGTAGAGGGTAAAATGAATGCAGCAAAATACAGGGAAATCCTGGAGGAAAACCTGATGCAGTCTGCAACAGAACTGCGACTTGGGAGAAGGTTTTTTTCCCAGCAAGACAATGACCCCCAGCATAAATGGCTGGATTGAAGTAGCCAAGTCAGAGTCCAGACCTCAGTCCAGTTGAAAATTTGTGGCTGGACTTGAGAAGGGCTGTTCACTCATGATCAAGAAGAATTGAGAAAAATTGCAATGTCCAGATGTGTAAAGCTGATAGAGACCTATCCACACAGACTGAAGGCTGTAATTGCTACCAAAGGTGCATCTACTAAATACTGACTTGAAGAGGTGAATACTTCTGCAGTCAATGATTTTGTGTTCAATAATTGTGGTAAATTTAGACCAATTTTTAGAAATCTGTTTTCACTTTGACACACAAGCCTTTTCTGTTGATCAGTGTCAAAACAGCCAAATTAATCGACTGTGATTCAATATTGTAAAACAATCAAATATGAAAACATCTGGGGGGGGGCAGAATGGATAGTTTTTATAGGCACTATATATACAATGGATTCCATAAGACCATAAGATATAGGAGCAGAAGTAGGCCATTTGGCCCATTGTCTGTCCCGCCATTCAATCATGGGCTGATCCAATTCTTCCAGTTATCCTCACACCCCTGCCCTCTCCCCATACCCTTTGATGCTCTGGCTAATCAAAAACCTATCTATCTCTGCCTTAAATGCACCCAATGAATTGGCTTCCACAGCCGCTTGTGGCAACAAATTCCACAGAACCCTCTGACTAAAGTAATTTATCCGCATCTCTGTTCTAAATGGAGGTCCTTCAATCCTGAAGTCATGCCGTCTTGTCCTAGAATCTCTTACCATGGGAAATGACTTTGCCCTATCTAATCTGTTCAGGTCTTTTAACATTCGGAATATTTGTATGAGATTCCCCCCCCCCCCCCCATTCTCCTGAACTGCAGGGAAGACAGCCCAAGAGCTGCCAGAGGTTCCTCATACAGTAACCCTTTCATTCCTGGAATCATTCTCGTGAATCTTCTCTGAACCCTCTCCAATGTCAGTATATCCTTTCTAAAATAAGGAGCACAAAACTGCACATAATACTGCAAGTGTGGTCTCATGAGTCCCTTACAGAGCCTCAACATCACATCCCTGCTCTTATATTCTATACCTCTAGAAATGAATGCCAACATTGCATTCGCCACATTCACCACTGACTCAACCTGGAGGTTAACCTTTAGGGTATCCTGCACAAAGACTCCCAAGTCCCTTTGCATCTCTACATTTTGAATTCTCTCCCCATCTAAATAATAGTCTGCCCAATTATTTCTTCCACCAAAGTGCATGACCATACACCTTCCAACATTATATTTCATTTGCCACTTCTTTGCCCATTCCTCTAAACTATCTAAGTCTCTCTGCAGGCTCTCTGTTTCCTCAACACCACCTGCTCCTCTATCTAACTTTGTATCATTGGCAAATTTAGCCACAAAGCCATTAATCCCATAGTCCAAATCATTGACATACATCGTAAAAAGCAGCGGTCCCAACATCGACCCCTGTGGAACTCCACTGGTAATCGGCAGCCAGCCAGAATAGGATCCGTTTATTCCCACTCTCTGTTTTCTGCCAACCAGCGAATGTTCCACTCATGCTAGTAACTCCCCTGTAATTCCTTGGGCTCTTATCTTGCTAAGCAGCCTCATGTACAGCAACTTGTCAAAGGCCTTCTGAAAATCCAAGTACACCACATCTGCTGCATCTCCTTTGTCTACCCTGCTTGTAATTTCCTCAAAAAATTGCAGTAGGTTAGTTGGGCAGGATTTTCCTTTCAGGAAACCATGCTTGCTTTGGCCTATCTTGTCATTTGCCTCCAGGTATTCTGTAATTTCATCCCTGACAATATATTCCAACAACTTCCCAACCACTGATGTCAGGCTAACAGGTCTATAGTTTCCTTTCTGCTGCCTCCCACCCTTCTTAAATAGTGGAATAACATTTGCAATTTTCCAGTCATCTGGTACAATGCCAGAATCTATCGATTCTTGAAAGATCATTGTTAATGCCTCTGCAATCTCTCCAGCTACTTCCTTCAGAACCCAAGGGTGCATTCCATCAGGTCCAGGAGATTTATCCATCCTCAGACCATTAAACTTCCTGAGCTCTTTCTCAGTCGTAATTTTCACTGCACAAACCTCACTTCCCTGACACTCTTGAATGTCAGGTATACTGCAGATGTCTTCCACTGTGAAGACTGATGCAAAATACGCATTTAGTTCCTTTGCCATCTCTGTGTCTCTCATTACAATATCTCCAGCGTCATTTTGTATTGGTCCTATATCTACCCTCAACTCTCTGACCACCTTAGTTTCCTTCTGCAAATTTTTAAAAGCTTCCCAACCTCTATCTTCCCATTGTGACTTCCTTGTATGCCCTCTCTTTTGTTTTTACTTTGGCTC
Source organism: Mobula hypostoma (assembly GCF_963921235.1). Lineage (NCBI taxonomy): Eukaryota > Metazoa > Chordata > Chondrichthyes > Myliobatiformes > Myliobatidae > Mobula > Mobula hypostoma. Next base: position 155,845,243 of record NC_086102.1, on the reverse strand, counting down.
TGACTTCACTTGTCAGCCGCGGTAGTGTCCTTCTTCCATTAGAAAATTTCTTCTTATTTGGAATATATCTGTCTTGCACTTCTCTCATTTTTCACAGAAACTCCAGCCATTGCTGCTCTGCTGTCCTTCCTGCTAGTGTCCCTTTCCAGTCAACCTTGGCCAATTCCCCTCTCATGGCATTGTGATTTCCTTATCCCACTGAAATACCGACACATTGGAATTTAGTTTCTCCTTCTCAAGTTTCAAAGTGAACTTGATCATATTGTGATCACTGTTCCCAAAGTGTTCCTTAACCTTAAGCTCTCTTATCACCTCTGGATCATTGCACAACACCCAATCTAGCACAGCTGATCCCCTAGTGGGCTCAACAACAAGCTGTTCTAAAAAGCCATCCCTTAGACATTCCGGTGACTTGGGCCATCGGTTAATCAGGGCAGCTGCATATTTGGAACAATTCTTAGAGAACAAAAAGTAATCAAGAAAATAGCCAGGATCCCCTTTGTTATTTGGAATACTCTGCCACTTAACAGGGACGGGAGACAGCTGCCAAACAGTTTCTAACTAGCGTCAGTCATGTGCACACGTGGCTGTTAGACACTATGCTGTGTTTGGAGCGAACAGATTTTAAATGGTGTCAGTTGAGTATGGTTGTGCTCAAAAAACAGTGATTATTGTCACTTATAGTTGGTGAGAAATAGCAGTAAGACCATTTAGAACTCTTTTGCTCACTGCGGTTTTAAGCATGCAGGTGAGGAGGTGCAAGAAAAGGCCAGGAGGGGAAAAAATGAAATGATTTCACTACTTGCAAGTTAGAAACTACAAAGAATTTAAAGGCATCAAAAATCATCTTGAATATTACAACAAAAATAAAGATTTTAAAGATGCAATTGTTGAAAATATTATATGAAGGCAGTTCATTATCTGTACAAGGTGCCTGCACTGATTTTGTTCATTTACAGTCAATTAAAAGACCACGGCAGCGTACTCCGGATGAATTCCGCTGTCGGTATCTATTAAGAACTAATAGACAGTTTTATAGTACTGTTGTAGTCTTAGTAGTGTTCCAATTTGTTCTGTATTTCATTTAAATACGTAATTTGTTACTCAGTTAAACAGTAGTTTGTCTTTATTGTGCCTATTTAACTATTACTATGAAACGTGGCTAATTGGGAAGACATTTAATTGGGCCAAATGCACTGGTCCTGATGTGCACCTTGTGACTTAAAGACATAACATTCAAACTGTATTGCTTGTTCTTTGTTCTTCAAGATCTGTGATTTCCTATGACCTCCAACGTATCTTGACTTTCACCCAAGGTTACTGTTCGCTTCCCATCCTTGTAATCATACCAGGGTGTCACTGAACTTTGCCACTGCTCAATTTGCTTTTCATTGTTGCATTAGGAAGGGCACTCAGATTGTATTCAATGAGAGTAGACTTCATCACAGTTCCAAAGGAGGCTAAGTGGGCAATAGCTTCTCCAAAGTATAGGCATTCATAGATTATAGCCATGATAACCCTATTAAATAGCCTGGTTTCAGCAGGAAATGATTTGTAGAATCTGTTATTTCTGTGAATGAAATAAAACATTTTGGGACCATTAGGACTAGTGAGATTTTAAAAAGGTGCCAAGGAGGGCCTCTAAGCTACCCAAACGATGTTCATGGAATTTCTTTGCTACATGGACAATTACATTGGTGCTGCTTCATGCACCCATGCTGAGTTTGTCAATTTCATCAACTTTGCCACCTACTTTCACCCTGATCTTAAATTCACTTAGTCCATTTTTGACACCTCTCTCTCCTCGATCTTTCTCCATCTCTGCAAACAAACCCATAGATTTTTAACAGCCTACTGATTCCCATGGCTATCTTGACTCTACATCCAGTGCATCATCCTCTTCCCACTCTGTCTCCTGTAAAAATGCCTTTTCCTTTTTCCAGTTCCTTCACCTCCACTGCATCTGTTCCCAGGATGAGGACTTTCCTTTCCAGGACATCAAAGAACAGTGTTTCCTTTCTTCCACCATTGATGCTGCCTTCACCTGCATCTCCATTTGCCAAACTTCCATGCTCAGCTCATCTTCCTGCCGCTTTAACTGGGATTGAGTTTCTGTTGTCCTCGCCCACCTCCCCATGAGCTTCTGCATCCAACGCATCGTTTTCCACAATTTCCACCTTCTTCATTGGAATTCTACCACCAAATGTATCTTTATACCCCTCCCTTTGTTTTCTAAAGTGATTACCCCCACCTCTCATGATTCTCTAATACATTTGTCCTTCCTCACTAATCTCCCTGCGGGCACTTATCCCTGCAAGCGGAAGAAGTACTACATTGCCCCTTTACCTCCTCCCTCACCTCTGTTCAGCTCCCTAAACAGTCCTTCCAGGTGATGCAACACTTCACCTGCGAATCTGTTGGGGTTGTCTACTGTATCTGATGCTCCCGATGGGACCTCCTTACTTTGGTGAGTGCCAACGTAGATTAGGGGAGCACTTTGGGCACCTTCACTCCACTAGCAAGAAGCAGGATTTTTTGATGGGCCAACCATTTCAATATCATTTCCCAGTCCCATTCCAATATGTTGGTCTACTGCCATGATGAGGCCAATGGCACGAACTTCATTTTCTCCAACTTCTGATAATTTTTCCCTCTTCAATTTTTCCCACTATGCCCCCCTTTACTAGATCTCCTCACCTGCCCCTATTGTCCCTCCTTCCCTTTCTTCATGGTCTACTCTCCTCCCTCATTGGATTCCTTCTTCTCCAGCCCTTTACCTTTTACAGCTTCTTGCTTCATTGTCCCTCCCCCATCCACCTAGCTTCACCTTTAACCTTCTAGGTTGTACTTCTTCCTCTCTGCCCACTTTCTTAGTCTGGCATCTTCTCCCCTCCTTTCCAGTCCACATGAAGTGCCTCAGCCTGAAACTTCGACTCTTTATTCATGTCCGTTGATGCTGCCTGACCTACTGAGTTCCTCCAACATTTTGTGAATGTTCACAAAATGCTCTACTCCAGTCAATTTTCAAAAATTCTCTGGGAACCTCTTGTCAAGGATAGCTGGGGTGGACTTGGAGATCTCCGTAGTCCTTTTGAGCAACGACCATGCCTGCTAGGTCCATTATTCTTCACTAGCCTGTCTCAAGTCCTCCTTATCCTTTGCAAGCATTTCCTCACCTGCTTCCATTCATGCAATGGCAAAACTGAAAAAGCTGTGTTTCTATTATGCTTCCCTTTTGAGCTGGCTGCAGAGATTGCACCTGCTAGCCTACATGAGGACTATAACACAGTGCTGAAACCAACAATGTCAGCATAGAAAACGACAATATGACTCTGTGAACCCTGTTAGTTGAACCTCTTTGTATGACTTCCATTAACAGAATTGGGGCAGCGTGCAAAGCTGATTGTGTGCCTTAGAGAAAGCATGGGCAGTTTCTGTTCCCTTGTTTCTTTCTGTTATTTTGCTGTAAAGTGTTAGTCTCTTGTGCTCCAATGTCAGTATTATATTATTAATGTTGGGTAGGTGAATAGTTTGTTATAAGTTTGCTATATTCTTTCCCACTCTAATATTTTTAATTATTTGGCTAGCGTTTCTTCTCCTGATCAGCTGTTTTTACCCATTGCAAACTGGAAAGAAGACCCTCAGAATGAGGAGGAAGTGGGTCCATTAGTCATGCATGTCTATGAGGTTAGTACTGACTTGTTCGTTAAGAGTGCTCTGTTCTATCTGTCCTTGGGCATAATATTGTTGCCTTATTTTGAATATCCATTTAATATTAGATTCATTATTTATAATCATTAAGGATGAAATTACCATTTCCATGAATGTATGAAAGAAATCTTATCCTTGCAGCTGAACTTTAGTGGTTGCTATATTATTAGGGGTTGCATTTCAGACTTCCTCTTGACTTTGATCTTCATAGCAGAAAAGGCTGTTTTGCAGGCAGACCAAGATTCTCCAATGAATTGAAGTAGCTCTCTTTTAGATATCCGAGTACTGAAACCTTCATTGAACTAACTGCTTCATTAAGAATTGTTTTTCATATTAAATTAATTTAAGAATTTAACACAATTAATAGCTGTAATTTGAAGATGGTGTTGTACAGCTTCCTTGGAGCAAACAGCTATGAGGAAAAACTAATCACAGAAAATTGTTTTTAAGTTGGCAATATCCACTTAAAATTGTGGGGAAGTAAGTGCCCACAATAATTGGTTTTGAAAGTCAATACATTATTAATATTATAAACGCAAACAACAGGAATTCTGCAGATGCTGGAAATTCAAGCAACACACATCAAAGTTGCTGGTGAACGCAGCAGGCCAGGCAGCATCTATAGGAAGAGGCACAGTCGACGTTTCAGGCCGAGACCCTATATTTATGGATATGACAAAAGAGTAAAAGACTGGGAATAAACTCTTTCTGAAAAACTTTTCAGAATTCCTGGAGAAGATGAGCAAATGACCTTCTGTGATATAAAGTGCTGTCTTCCTCCCCAGTCCCAAGGTTCTTCACATGGTTCTAATGGTGTAAAGTTTGCAGGAAACGTGCCAGGAAAGACAGTGAAATACAAAGAACTGGTCTGGTTTATTGGAAACACGTTCTCAAGAATGGTGCAGCATTAATGGATTTAAATTTAAAACCACTAGCTAAGAATCTGTTGATCTAGTGCATATATTAATGAAATGCAGCACCTGGCACTTAGAAGGCTGAACTTGGTAAGAATTAAGATCCAGTCCATGCCTTCGAGTTCATCAGAATGCAGATGTAGCCTCTGCAATGGCAATATTACATAAGTACAAATAATGTCAACATGGGGCTAGAGTGTGTCGCGAAAAGTGACTGACAGGGTTTTAAAAAAAAACACCATAGCCTATAATGGTGTGCTAAACAGTGTGGATCGCAGTAACATAACGATATTATTGCTATCATAATTGCTAATATGGAAACATGAGTGTTAACTAAATTTTCTCTTTTGAAGTTACGGAATAATGGACCAAGTGCTTTTAGCAAAGCCATGCTTGATCTGCAATGGCCCTACAAGCTTAAGGACAATTTCTTGTTATACGTTATGGAGTACACAGCTGAGGGTCCTATGAATTGTACGTCAGACACCATTATTAACCCTCTGAATTTAAAGGTAGATATTGCATTTATTAGTTTTAGCAAGCACTGTATTTTTATGTTTGTGTTTTTGGTGTATGGACACATGACTTAATTGTATTGAGAAAGCACTGTGACTGGAAATTTTTTTGGTAATGCTCTCGTAATCATGGTCGATAGAGAATTTAAATCCAGCACAACGAAGAAATTATCTAACAGGGACAGAGCGTAACTTGAAGGTTCCTGAGACATTACTCAATCTCAAGTAATCTTTGGGGGTGAAAAGGGTATTCAGTGAGATCATTTGTAAAATGCTCTCTCATGGATCCTGTTTTTCTTTTTTGCATTTGTACCCAGGTCGAAGTTCAAAGTACAATATATGCAACCCTGAGATTCATTTTCTTATGGACATGTGCACTGAATCTATATAAGAATAATAACCGTAATAGAATCAATGAAACCACCCAACCAGGGTGTTGAACCAAAGTGCATAAGATGACAAACTGTGCAAATACAAAAAGAAGTAATAATAGTAAATAAATTAAACAATAAATATCAAGAACATGAGATTAAGAGTCCCTGAAAGTGAGTTCATTGGATGTGGGAACATTTCGATGATGTTGCAAGTAAAGTTGAGTTATCCTCTTTGCTTCAAGAACCTGATGATTTAGAGGTATTAACTGTTCCTGAACTGGTGGTGTGAGTCCTGAGGCTCCTGTACACCTTCCTGATGGCAGCAGCAAAAAGAGAGCATGACCTGGATAGTGGGTTCCTGGATAATGGATGCTACTTTCCTGCGACAGCATTTTATGTAGGTATGCTCAGTGATTGTGAGGGCATTACCTGTGTTGGACTGGGCCATATCCACTACTTCTTGTAGGATTTTCCATTCAGGGGGATTGGTGTTCCCATACCAGCCTGTGATGCAGATAGTCAGTACACTTGTCACTACACAACTATAGAAGTTTGTCAAAGTTTTAGATGTCATGCTGAATGTCCGCAAACTCCTTAGGAAGTAGAGGTGCTACCGTGCTTTCATCGTAATTGCACTTGCGTGCTGGGCCCAGAACAGGCCCTCCAAAATAATAACACAAATTTAAAATTTCTAACCCTCGCCACCTCTGATCCTCTGAGGACTGGCTCATGGACCTCTGGTTTCCTCCTTCTGAAGTCTAAAATCAGCTCCTTGGTCTTGTTGACATTAAGAGACTGTTTTTATAACAGTCTTGCTGCTATATGCTGATTCATCACCACCTTTGATTTGGCCTATGACAGTGGTATCATCAGCAAACTTGAATATGGCATTGGAGCTGTAGTTAGTCATATAGTCCTAAGTGGAAAGTGAATAGAGCAGGGAAGCTATACAAACAGCCTTTTAGTGAGTGATGAAAATTCAGCTGCATTTTTGCCAAACTTTGTGGATGATTGGGAGGCTTTGGGTTTGGAAGTGAGCCATTTATTAGAGTATACAGGCCTTAACTCTGTCCTGCAGCTACAGTGAAAACCTCAAAACTGCGATAATAAAGGATCTGATGTTGATCCTGTAAAGGAACTTAGTGTGATTATAAGTAATTTGCAAGGCACTTTTCAAACCTTTTTGCTTGCATTGTGTGCTTTACCATGATTGAATATGGTGATGTATATGAATTCGGTGCTTGTTATCAACTAAATGCCTATTGCCAATCACTTTGGATTTAATAGAGCAGGAGAGATTTCATCTAACCTAAACAACAGGAATTCTGCAGATGCTGGAAATTCAAGCAACATACATCAAAGTTGCTGGTGAACGCAGCAGGCCAAGCAGCATCTATAGGAAGAGGCGCAGTCGACGTTTCAGGCTGAGACCCTTCGTCAGGACTAACTGAAGGAAGAGTGAGTAAGGGATTTGAAAGCTGGAGGGGGAGGGGGAGATGCAAAATGATAGGAGAAGACAGGAGGGGGAGGGATAGAGCCGAGAGCTGGACAGGTGATAGGCAAAAGGGGATACGAGAGGATCATGGGACAGGAGGTCCGGGAAGAAAGACGGGGGGGGGGGTGACCCAGAGGATGGGCAAGAGGTATATTCAGAGGGACAGAGGGAGAAAAAGGAGAGTGAGAGAAAGAATGTGTGCATAAAAATGTGTAACAGATGGGGTACGAGGGGGAGGTGGGGCCTTAGCGGAAGTTAGAGAAGTCGATGTTCATGCCATCAGATTGGAGGCTACCCAGACGGAATATAAGGTGTTGTTCCCGGACCTCCTGTCCCATGATCCTCTCGTATCCCTTTTTGCCTATCACCTGTCCAGCTCTCGGCTCTATCCCTCCCCCTCCTGTCTTCTCCTATCATTTTGCATCTCCCCCTCCCCCTCCAGCTTTCAAATCCCTTACTCACTCTTCCTTCAGTTAGTCCTGACGAAGGGTCTCGGCCTGAAACGTCGACTGCGCCTCTTCCTATAGATGCTGCTTGGCCTGCTGCGTTCACCAGCAACTTTGATGTATGTTTCATCTAACCTAATCGGTTGTGAGACTGATATTTTTCTTGAGATTTTTGTGGCGTTTAACTTGCCAGTGTAAGTATTTTCATTAAGGTTTTGCATTATTCTCAGGTGTGCATGGTACTGCTCCTGACCTCTTTGTATTCTATATTGAACCAATCATTTTTTATTAGGTTCATTATCGGCAGAATGAGCAAATTTGCATGTAATCAGAACATAATATTCTACAGTTCAGTTTCCCACAGTATTGCACTTGGAAAATTAAAAAGAGATTATATTATGTTGATACTCATAAAACTGGCATTTTAAAGTACTGTACTGATGTTGATGTGAAACTGATTGCATGTACACTTTATGCAATGAATTTATGCTATAATTAATAGAATGGAGAAATATACAAATAATTTAGGAATATTAGATATTAAAATAAAATTATACAGAGAGCAATATAGTTGTGCAAGTACATGTTGAGTACCCCTTTTCCAGAATACCAAAATTAGAAAACCTCCCAAATGTTTTTGAGTGCTGACATGATGTCACAAATGGAAAATTTCACAAGGCACTGGGAAGGTTCCCAGGCGATGTGTGGGTCTCTGTAGCACAGCCAGTTCTGAGATGTGATCTCTCGTAGAACATAGAAATCTACAGTACATTACAGGCCCTTCGGCCCACAATGTTGTGCTGACCATGTAACGTACTCTTAGAAACTGCCTAGAGTTACCCTACTGCATAGCCCTCTACTTTTCTAAGCTCGATGTACTTCTCCAAGAGTCTCTTAAAAGATCCTATTGTATCCGCCTCCACCACCAGCACCCGCAGAGCATTCCACGCACCCAACGCTCTCTGTGTGAAAATCTTACCCCTGACGTCCCCTCTGTTCCTACTTCCAAGCACCTTAAAACTATCCTCCATTGTGTTAGCCATTTCAGCCCTGGAGAAAAACCCTCTGGCTATCCACACGATCAATGCCCCTCATCATCTTATACACCTCTGTCAGATCACCTCTCATCCTCCATCACTCCAAGGAGAAAAGGCTAAGTTCACTCAACCTATTCTCATAAAGGTACGCTCTCCAATCCAGGCAACATCCTTGTAAACACGAAAACATTTGCAGATGCTGGAAATTCAAGCAACTTATCCTTGTAAGCGGAACAAGTGCTACACATGCCCTTAGACTTCCTCCCTCACCACCATTCAGGGCCCCAGACAGTCCTTCCAGGTGAGGTGACACTTCACCTGTGAGTCGGCTGGGGTGATATACTGTGTCCGGTGCTCCTGGTGTGGCCTTCTATATATTGGTGAGACCCGACGCAGATTGGGAGACCGCTTCTCCCAGTGGCCACACATTTTAATTCCACATCCCATTCCCATTCCGATATGTCAATCCATGGCCTCCTCTACTGTCGAGATGAAGTCACACTCAGGTTGGAGGAACAACACCTTATATTCAGTCTGGGTAGCCTCCAACCTGATGGCGTGAACATTGATTTCTCTAACTTCTGTTAATGCCCCTCCTTCCCTTCTTACCCCATCCCTAATTTATTTATTTATTTTCTCTCTTTCCCTCTCACAATAACTCCTTGCCTGTTCTTCATCTTCCTCTGGTGCTCCCCTCCCCCATTTTTTTCTTCCAAGGCCTTGCGTCCCATGATACTTCCCCTTCTCCAGCCTTGTATCCCTTTTGCCAATCAACTTCCCAGCTCTTGGCTTCATCCTTCCCCCTCCTGTCTTCTCCTATCATTTCGGGTCTCCCCCTCCCCCTCCCACTTTCAAATCTCTTACTATCTCTTTTTTCCATTAGTCCTGATGAAGGGTCTCGACCCGAAACGTTGACTGTACTACTTCTATAAGATGCTGCCTGGTGCGCTGCATTCAGCAGCATTTTGTGTGTGTTGCTTGAACATCCTTGTAAATCTCCTCTGCACTCTTTCTATAGTATCCACATCCTTCCTGTAGTGAGGTGACCCGAACTGAATAGAGTACTCCAAGTGGGGTTTGACCAACGTCTTATATAGCTGTAACATTACCTTAAGGCTTATATATGTGATGAATAGAAATTAATAAAAAAAATAGAAAAACACTGCATAAAGCAGAAAGTGAATATCTTGATTGTGTATTGAAATAGTGGATTCATCAGTGTCAGAATGAACATATACCACTTAATGGTATGCTGATCATGACACAAGCAAAGATCTATCATGACAAACTGAAAATTGAAGATAATTGTTTCATGCACAAAAGTATAAAAGAAATTATATAAAACTGCAAACCACCACCCCCCAACCCCATCGTAGTTGTGGTGGAATGGGTGTCTGTTTGAAATCGATGGTGGATGTGGCCAATTGCAGCGCTGGAGCCCAATAATAGATGTGGTCAGAGGTGGTCATTCAACTCCGCCCCCTTGGCAAACTTCTATAGATGTATAGAGGAAAATGTTCTGACTGGCTGCACTACAGCCTGGTATGGGAGCATCAATACCTGTGAGTGGAAAATCCTACAAAAGGTAGTGAATTCAGCCCAGTACATCATGGGTAAAGCCCTCCCAACCATTGAGCACATCTACATGAAAACAGCATCCATCGTCAAAGATCTACTTATACTCATAACTACACTCATCTATCAAAATGTTCCCACAACCAATGGTCTCACTTCAAGGACTCTATCTTATTATTTCATGCTCTTGTTATTTGTTGCTACTTATCTATATTTGCATTTGCACAGTTTGTTGTCTAATATACTCTTGCTCTTACATTGATCCTGTTTACAGTTATTATTCTATAGATTTTCCGAGTATGCCCACAGGAAAAAGAATCTTAGGGTTGCATCTGGTGACATGCATGTACTCTGATGAGAAATAATGACCTTTTTTTATTATTCATTTTATTGTAGGCAGCAGATTCTGAGGCAAACCAGTTGTCACCTGCAACTGCAAAACCAGAAACTCGACACCACCGAAAACGCAGAAGTACGAATGAGTTAGAGGGGATTCAAGTGCTGGTACGTATCCAGCAGAAACCAATGCTTGACTCTCAATTGTGTTCCCACAGATGTTCAAAACCTCAATGCACAAAGCCTTTCAACCAGGAATATCGATTGGTATAAGTAACAATATTGAGAGGCAAGTTGAATCTGGAGTTTTGAAGAAACTGAGTTCTAAAGGATATCATTGTTCTAGTTTTACTCAACACCCAGTTTTCCAGTCCTCTGCATTTCAAGTGATAGGAAACCTAGCATAAAGTAATTTCTAAAATGCCTTTTCATTTCCAAAATGTCTTTCCTCTTCCAAAGATGCTTATTTGCAGCAGATTTTGTTTCCACATGTGCCAGTCAGTGATTTTTGACTAGATGACAATCCTTAGCAAGATACTAAACCAAGAGGCAATGCAGCCCCCATGAATCCCATATTCCTTCCTAAAGTATCACTGAACATTAATGGGAGCCTGGTAGTTTTTCTTCCAATAAATCAGGCTTTACTTATTTTATAAATCCCTCAGTGGATGGTGCAGATATAGTATAAATCAGTATTGAAACTGCAAGTTTTATTAGAACTCTTGTGGCATTTTCCATTTTTAAAATGAAGCATTGGAAAAAAGCTGAGATTAATTCTTTAATTCATAATTATTTACAATGTAGTTGGGAAAATAAATATACTTTGAATGTCCTAAGTTTCCTGTAATTAGCCTCTTTTTTTAGAACATATTTGAATCCATTGACATAAGTTCTCTTAAATATGTTAATTCCCCTAGGAATGTGGCTCTGCAGATTGTATGAAAATAAGCTGTCAGATTGGCAAACTGGAAAGGGGCAGGAGTGTAGTTCTGCACATCAGGTCACGATTATGGGCTGAAACATTTATGCAGGTGAGTAGCAGGAAGTTTGAATTATAACAGTAACTTCTGCATAAACTTTGTTCTATTTGTTACTCGCATCCAGTTAATTTAATGCCACGTGCACAACAATAGTGAGATCCAGGTACAACAAAAAACTTGGATCAGCATTACAGGCACGTCGGTACAGACAATGCACAGAATACAAATTATACTCAATTCAAGACAGGGAAGAGACGGGGGGGAAAAAACATTTATTATTCCAGCAGTTAATTTTATGGGATAATCAAGATTCAAAGTACATTATTAAAGTATGTATGCAGCGTTCAACCCTGAAATTTGTCTTCTGCACAGATGGCCACAAAATAAAAAAACCATGGAACCGGCCTGTTCAAAGAAAATCATCAACACCCCGTCCACAAACAAAAAAAAAATCACACAAACAGCTGCAAAAAAATGAGCGAAAACATAGGATATAAAACGCAAAATCAGAAGGCATATTTCAGTTCAGCTCAGTGTTCATTATCTGCAAGCTGCCCTGAGTCAAAAATCAGTCGGAAGTAGCAACGAGAAGGGAGCAACCAAAACGAGAACACATCGTAAACTTGAATTAGAGTTCACACAAACTAAAAACCGTGGTGATTAAACCTTCCTCTGGCACCATCCCCCAACAGCAGCGGTGGGGGGTAGGGGAGAGAGAGAGAGACCATTCATTCAATGGCAAGGATATACAAGTTATTAGTAAACAGTTATTGGATCTTATGGGAACTTTCTTGAAGAAGACAGCTTGGAAGTCTCTTAAAAAAATATCAAAATAAATGGTCTTTCCATTTTCTTTTTTGTTACTAGAAAGAAAATCAGTCCTACTCCTTGAATGCTTCAGCAACATACAATGTCATAGAAATGCCATATAAAAATTTTTCTGCTGAGCTTCCCTCTGGATTTATGGTGGTAAGTGCCTATTTTGGATCTATTAGTACAACTGAAAATCAAGCTTTGTTGTATAACCAGCAGTTTTTTTTTAATTGCAGGTCACCACTTTAGTGACTTGGGACAAGCCAACTGCTCCTCACCAGGTGCCATTTTGGGTGATTATACTGGCACTCCTGGCAGGCCTCCTGCTTCTCGGTCTCTTGGTACTTATCATGTACAAGGTAAGTGCTATATATTGAAGGAACACTCAAACCCTCCCCAAAGATCTTCCTTCAGTTCTGACGAAGGGTTTTGGCCTGAAACGTCGACTAATCTTTCCAACTGATGCTGACTGACCTGCTGAGTTCCTCCAGCGCATTGTGAGTGTTCCTTTGACAACAGCATCTGCAGATTATCTTGTGTTTACGAAGTGCTATATATTGCTGGGCAGTTAACTTCGATCAATCTCTGGAAAGTGCAGAGAGGTCACTGGATAATAGACTAATCTTTCACTCAGTAGCCAAAATAGTAGATGAAGGTAGGCCAGTGGATGCAGAGGCCATCAAAGTCCTGCATGGCTGGCTGGTCTGGATGGGTGGACCTCGTGGAATCCAGGGACAGCTGGTTAGGTGAAGGTCTGGTTTGGAGGGGCTGCTGCACAGGATCGTAAAAAGCTGCAGAATGTTGCAAACTCAGCCAGCTCCAAAATGAGCACTAGCCTCACAAGCATTGAGGACAACCCAGTGTCGGGGACGACTTGGTACTTGGACAATTTAAATGGCGAACCAGATGGACTGAAAAGGAAGGGTGGCAGGACCGGAGGCGAGGGCTGGAGCTGGTTCTGCTCTGCGACATTTATTCTGTTCTTCTCGGTGCTAAGGCTGTGCTCTGCTTCGGGTTTTGTGTCTGCGAGCTTCGCAACGGTTTGCCCTGCTGTGTGATGAACTGAGACTGAGGTTATGGGGCTGCCTGGGCTGCTTTGGTTGTTCAAACTCACTTTTGCCCTAAATGCTGTTGCTTGCTTTTATTGTTTGCATGATTTGTTTTTTTTCCCTCTCTTTGCGCATTGGTCTTGTTCTTTTAATTGGATTCTTTCGAGTTTCTTGGTTGACAAATATCAAGGTTGTATAATTTAATACATACTTTGATAATGTACTTTGAACTTGGATCTTCAAAAGGCGATGCCTCAAAAAGGTGGCATCCATCATTAAGGACCCCTGTCACCCAGGATAATGCCCTCTTCTCATTACTATCATCAAGGAGGAGGTACAGGAATGTAAAGACAAACACTCAGTGTTTTAGGAACAGCATCGTCCCCTCTGCCATCAAATTTTTGAATGCAGATTAAACTCATGTACACCACCTCACCATTTTCCCTTTTTTTTTTCCCCTCTTTTTTTGTTACAGACAAATGTGACATTTTGGAGAGTTAAACCAGAATAGGACTTGTACTATGATTGGTAGGGCAGTAAGGAGTGTAATGGAACAGAGATTCTGGGGTACGAGTGTACTGCTCAGTGAAACAGCATCACAGGTGGACAGTGTGATGGAAAGGATTTGGCACACAGTGCTCCATCAGTCAGGGCACTGAGTACTGAAGTTTGGACATTGTGTTTCAGTTGCATAAGTCATTGATGAGGCTGCACTTTCTACAGTTTTGGCCATCTGTTACAGGCAAGACCTGGATAAACTGGAAAGAATGCAGAAAAGATTTACAAGGATGTTGTCAGGACTAAAGGGCCCGAGTTACAGGCAGGTTTTGGGTGTACACTCAGAGTCTACTTTATTAAGTAAACTGTACACCTCGTTAATGCAAATATCTAATCGGCCAATCATGTGGTAGTAACTCAGTGTATCAAAGCATGTAGACATGGACAAGAGGTTCAGTCTAAGTGACTTTGACTATGGAATAATTGTTGGTGCCAGATGGTGTGGTGTAAGTATCTCAGAAACTGCTTATCTACGATTTTTATGCACTAGAGCTCTAGAGTTTACGTTCTGTATGTGAAAGCACCTTGTTAATGAGAGAGGTCAGAGGAGAACGGTCAGACTTGTTCAAGCAGCCAGGAAGGTGACAACAACTCAAATAACCACGCATTACAACAGTGGTGTGCAGAATATAATTTTTGAATGGACAACACATCGATTGTTGAAGCAGATGGGCTATCACAGCAGAAGTCCATAAAATATGCTGTGGCCACTTTATTAGGTACATTAGGTATATGATAAAGTGGCCACTGACTGTATGTTTGAGTGTATGTTTAACTGTTCTATGCTAGCTATTTATCATACTGAACATGCATTCATTGGTAGTTTAATATGATTAATGTTACAATATTAATTTGTAAACTGAGGTTGGCAGGAAATTAAATTCCTCTAATATACATAGACAATATAAATTTGGCAAATAATCTTGATGCAATACATTGAAACTACTAAAGAGAATAATGAACCCATGAAACTAAAATTGTAGACAGCCAGAAGATATTGTAATTAACACTGCAGGAGCATGTGTGAAAAGTAAAAGAGGCAAATGAAATTACTCAACTTGGTAAACCATAGATCTTTGGAAAGATGTGGTGGTTTAATTAGTTACCTGAGCTACTTATATAAAAAAAAAAGCATATTAAAAGACAGGCGCAAAGTAACATAATTACGTTTGTAATGTTTGGAATAATAATCCTCTTCAAGGATGAGGTTTAAGCTTTAGGTTTTATTGCTGGGTGCCAGCTGTCGCTGGTAAATCTGAATAAGTCTGTGTAAATCCAAACATAGCAGGGATTTGTCATGATTATTTAAAAATCAGTAATTGAACCTTAATGTTGGGATCTGTGCTTTTCAGGTAGATTATACGATTCATCCAGGTGTTTATTTAGGATACTGGAGTGTTCTGAATTTAAGTGCTTCACAGCATCTGGTAGCTTCCATGAGAGCAAAAGACAGTGTCTTGATAATCTGTGGATATTATAGAAACATAGAAAACCTACAGCACAATACAGGCCCTTCGGCCCACAAAGTTGTGCCCAACATGTCCCTACCTTAGAAATTACTAGGGTTACCCATAGCCCTCTATTTTTCTAAGCTCCATATACCTATCCAAAAGTCTCTTAAAAGGCCCTATTGTATCCACCTCCACCACCGTTGCCGGCAGCCCATTCCACGCGCTCACCACTCTCTGCATATTTAAAAAAAACTTACCCCTGACATATCCTCTGTACCTACTTCCAAGCATGTTAAACCTGTGCCCTCTTGTGGCAGCCATTTCAGCCCTGGGAAAAAAGCCTCTGACTATCCACATGATCAATGCCTCTCATCATCTTATACACCTCTATCAGGTCGCCTCTCATCCTCCGTCACTCCATGGAGAAAAGGCCGCGTTCACTCAACCTGAAGCAGAAGTAGGTTGTTTTGTTTTGGATAACATTATGATCAGAATCACCAACTCTAGTTAAATCCAAAGAGCAAAGCATTCTTTAATTTATTATATTGCAAAGTGCCATATGTTTATAAGATTTTACCCAGTTGCTGGAAGGGAACAGCTTTAGTTTCTTTGAGATGAAAAGAGATTTGTTCATCAGTGATGTTCTTGCCAGCATCAACTCTCTGAAGTTCTTAAATGAAAACTTTAAATGTTTTCAGTAAATTCGTGCTTAGTACTGATGAGAGGTGAAAATCCTTCATCCTACAGTACCTTCCTGCATTTTCAGCAAGACCAAAATATTGGTGTAGAGTCGTAGAACGGAAATATCAACTGTTCCTCCATCCACCATTTCCTGACCTCCTAATTGTTTCTATCATGTTGTTTTATTTCCAGTTTCTACAATTTGCATATTTTTAGATTTGCATTTGCACTAAATGTGGTATTGTTCAGTGATGTGATTTAATTTAGAAGGACTACAATGTTTTTTTTTACACATATCTACGTGCAGATTGGTTTTTTCAAACGTGTCCGACCACCGCGTGAAGATTCCATCGAACGGCAGCAGCTTCAGCCGCAGGAAATGAATGGAGACGGAACTACAGAAGCTTAAGCACCACTTGATGTTAAATAAACTGTCCAAACAGACCTAAGCCCTGGACTTGAAGTGAACAACCTAACTAACGTGGTATGAAATGAACTGTCAAGAATGCAGTCTGAATTAGCATCTTCATTTGTAATGACATGGTTGTAGGTACAATTGTTGAGCAAGCGCAATATAAATTTAGCTTTGCTGGTTCCTACTGATGTGGTTCATGTATTTCATTGCACTGAGTAGCACTTCAAAATCTGCAAAATGCTGCAGGTTTAAATGATGAAATCCTTGGCCACAGTTGCTGATACAATTGCAGCAAACTGTTTTTCATTCTAACATTGGAAGTGCAATATCACGATAGGTTAGTAGATCCTCACTGAGAAGCAAATGATTGTCATTTAAGAATAAGACCTCTTAAATGTACTAATTGCTTACATTTGTGAATTAACATCTTTTTTTTGTAATATTACCTGACTGTTGCCAATATACTTTGAGAAAAGAAAATGGTTTTACAATGAGAATGTATTTCTAAAAGAAGTCTTAGGATGTGACTTGATCGCCCATATTGGGTGAATAGAGAGAAATGTGGCTTGTAGTTTCGTTGCTTTTTATTTTGGTTAATGGTGGGAATTATTGAGCAAATGTACAATGCACTACAGTGAAGTATTTTGATACTCCTTGCTGTGGACTCCTCTTACCAGAAACCTTTCTGTTTCTTGGTTGCACTCTTTAGCATTACATAACCCAGACTGTCTCAGATTTGTGTAACTTCATTGAAACCCTAAATACAATTCACTGCCCCATCGGATCATCACATAATATTCAGCTCACTCTTTTATTCTTATTTATACAGACTGACCTGTTCTGAGCTGACAACCAGGTTGTAATGCAATTGTTGTTTTTAAAATTGCTTACATTTGTGAAGTGTTGATAAAGCTGTTTGATTACTAATGATAACTATGCTGCATTTAATAAAAATAAAATGCACAGATATTTTCAGAATTTGTTTTGATCAGAATATCAGGCAGTCTTTCTGCTTGTAGGTTTTACTTTTTTTCATGAGTAAATGAGTATTTTGGCATGTATCTTTTAAAATTTACACTTGTTCTTTTGATAGCTTATATCTATGGGGTAATTGTATTTCATGGCTTTTTAAAGGGAATAAATGGGTTATGAATTTCAGAGTCTGAGTCATCCTTTGAAACTATAGTCACTGATTCATAATCATGAACAATTTTGCAACACAATGGTCAGGAAATGAGAGGGTTAAGACCACATTTGCTCATTGATGAATAACTGGAAGTATTGATTTCATATATATGGAATAAATCCTGACATGGCTGAAATTCCTTTTGATTCCATAGCCCAAATGTCAAAGCAGTAGTTGCTTGTTTTCCACAAGGCCGGTATTTGTCTGTTTTGCAGAAATATTTTTTTTTAGTAATTTTGTATAGTTGGTATGGGATTAATGTAACAAATGGCATTGTGTATTGGTTGTTTTAACTGCTCACACAGTTTGTATTAAAATCTGAGGCACTTGCATTTAGGATTTAGAGTAAATTTAGTTTGTGTGGTAGTCCTACCACACAAAATGTTCCTGTTCTAGACCTATGTGGTGACACATTAATTTCTGGCAAAGGTGGTGCATTCACTCATTAATCTCACTTTTACGTGAGTTGAGCCTCTCAAAATTGCAGGAAATTAGCTCAAGAGGAGGTGGTGAGAGACAAAAGAACATTTTGCAATTGTTTTGTCAGCAACTGGAAAGAAACAGATAGCTCTTTGGGAAATTATTCTTTATTGGAAAAGATTTAATCATCCTTTCCAAATTGTAATCTGTCATTTTATCTAATTCTTTTACTTCCTGACTGTAATGCTAAAATTTGTCTAACTGTGCTTCATATTTTTCAATTTTTCCAAAGACATTCTACATGTTTTCAGCTTTGAATACCAATGGTCAATTCTTGGTATTATATTTTTTAAAAGCAGACATTGTTTACTTTTAAAAGTGACCAGCAGCACTCTAAGGATGGACTTAAAAATGTTAGGATGGACTTAAAAAACCGAGAATATGCAAATTGTAGTACACTTAGAACCTTTCACACAATTCTAGAAACATCCTCACTGAAATCTACAAAGTTCACTATATTGGTATCTTACAGAGGGTGTGTTTTTAAAGATGGTGATTTTTTTTAAAAATATAGAAGCAAAGAATTTAATATAATAACAGATACTTAATTGATCCCAAAGCAAATCAGTGTCACAGTAGCATTACAAGTGTGCAGATATACAAATATTAGAAGAGAAGTAAGACAGAACAAAAAATAAGTTACCTCGAACAGTCTAACTGGAGAGGGTCATCACTTGCTCGTCTATAAGTTGACTCATTATAGAGCCTAATGGTCAAGGGTAAGAAAGGCATCATATAGTGCTCTTTGGAGCAGTGCAGTTGTCTTGTCTATCACTAAAAGTGCTCCTCTTTTCAGCCAAGGTGGCATGCAGAGGGTGAGAAACATGGTCCAGAATTGCCAGGATTTTCTATAGGATACTTTGTTCCACAACAGCATCCATGAGATATAGGAGCAGAATTAGGCCAATTCGCAATTCTGGTTGCCTCACTACAGGAAGGATGTGGAAACCATAGAAAGGGTGCAAAGGAGATTTACAGGGATGTTGCCTGGATTGGGGAGCATGCCTTATGAGAATAGGTTAAGTGAACTCTGCCTTTTCTCCTTGGAGCGGGATGAGAGGTGACCTGATCAAGGTGCACAAGATAATGTGAGAGGCATTGATCGTGTGGGTTTCCCAGGGTTGAAATGGCTAGCACGAGAGGGCATAGTTTTAAGGTGCTTGGAAGCAGGTACAGAGGAGAAGTCAGGGGTAAGTTTTTTACGCAGAGAGTGGTGAGTGTGTGGAATGGACTGCCGGCGACGGTGGTGGAGGCGGAAACGATAGGGCGTTTTAAGAGGCTCCTGGATTGGCACGTGGAGCTTAGAAAAATAGAGGGCTATGGGCAAGCCTAGGTAGTTCTAGGGTAAGGATATGTTCGGCACAGCTTTGTGGGCTGAAGGGCCTGTATTGTGCTGCAGGTTTTCTACGTTCTAGGCCATTCAGCGCATCAAGTCTGCTCCCCATTCCATCATGGCTGAACTCAGATCCCACTCAACCCCATTCACCTGCCTTCTCGCCATATCCTTAGTTCCCTGATCAATCAGCGCATCAATCAATTTCCGCCTGAAATAAAACCACAAACTTGGCCTCCACTGCAATCTGTGGCAGAACATTCCACAGATTTTACTACTCTCTGGCTAAAAAATCTTCCTCCTTACCTCTGTGTTCTAAAGGGTCACTCCTCAATTTTGAGGCTGTGCCCTTGAGTTTTAAAAGCTTGCCAATCATCCAACTCCCCACTCACTTTTGCTACCTTGTTTGCCCTTTCCTTGGCTTTTATGCAGTCCTTAACTTACTTCATCAGCCACTGTTGCCTACCCCTGCTATTTGAGAACTTCTTCCTCTGTGGGACATATCTATCGGGCGCCTTGTAAACTATTCCCAGAAACTTCAGTAATTTCTGCTCTGCTGTCATCCCTGTCAGTATCCCCCTCCAATCCACCCGAGCAAGCTCCTCTCTTGTGCCTCTGTAATTCCCTGTATTCCATTGCGATACTGCTACATGTGACTTGTATTTCTCCCTCTCAAATTGCACTATTAAGTCAATCATATTATGATCACTGCCTCCTAAAGATTCCTTTATATTAAGCTCCCTAATAAGACCTGGGTTATTACATAACAGCCAGTCTAAGATGGCCTTTCCCCGAGTAGGCTGAAGCACAAGCTACTCTTAAAAAGCCATCTCGTAGGCATTCAACAAATTCCCTCTCTTGTAATCTGACACCAACCTGATTTCCCCAAATCCCCTCGCATATTGAAGCCCCCTATTACAATTGTGTCATTACCCTTACTACATGCCTTTTCCAGCTCCCTTTGCAAGCTCAACCCCACACCTTGGCTACTATTTGGAGGCCTATATATGATTCCCATGATTTTTTTTTACCCTTGTAATTTCTTAACTCCACCCACAAAGATTCAACATTTTCTGACCCTATGTCACCTCTTTCTAAAGATGTAATTTCATCTCTTACCAGCAGAACCACATGACTGCCTATGCATTCCTGTCTGTCCTTTTGATACAAAGTACTGTATATCCTTTGATGTTAAGCTCCCAACTATGGCCTTCGTTCAGCTATGACACAGTGATGCCCACAACATCATACCGACCAGTCTCTAATTGCACCATGAGCTTATCCACCTTATTCTGAATGCTACGCACATTTAAATACAACACCTTCAGTCCTGCATTCTTCGCCATTTTGAATTTTGCCTCTGTGTGCAATTTAACTCTTTGCTCTGTTTGCATTATGTCCAGTTTGACTCCTATAACAGAGCACAACCCCAAGTAGAAGATTTATACTGGCGACAACAGACTGGTAGAACATGTGAAGGAGAAGCTTGCATATTCCAGAGGACCTCAGTCTCCTCAGGAAGTAGAGGTGGCTGGCCTTTCTTGTACACAGTCTCTGTGTTGGGTGCTCCACTCAAGTCTGTCATCCAGGTGCACTCCCAGGTACTCTTTAAGTCCTCATCACATCCACATCGTCGTCGCCGTCAATAGTAACAGGGAGCAGTGCAGGCTTAGCCTTCCTAAAATTATCATTATCTCCTTTGTCTTACTGATGTTGAGCTGCAGGTGATTCAGCTAGCACCATTTGACAAAGTCCTCCACCAGGGCCCTGTATTCATCCTCCCGTCCTCCCTTTATACACCCAACTATAGCTGAGTCATCAGAGAATTTCTGCAGATGACATGTTGTATCTGAAGTCAGAGATATACAGGGTAAACAGGAAGGGAGCCAATACAGTCCCCTGTGGGCCCCAGGGCTGCTTATAGCCATGCCTGACACACAGCTCTGAAGCCACACAAACTGTAGTCTGCTGGTCAGGTAGTCCATTATCCAGGATGCAACGGAAGTGCCAATCTGCATTGAATGGAGCTTCCCCCCCCCCCCAAACAATGGGGGCTATATGGTATTGAAGGCACATGAGAAATCAAAAAAAAAACATTATCCTAACAGTGCTGCCCTGCTTATCCAAATGGGAGTAGGCTTTGTTCGGCAGGTAGACGACAATATCGTCAACTCCAATGTGCTCCTGGTAGGCAAACTGCAGGGGGTTGATGGCTGATCTGACCTTGTTTGTAAGAGAGCCAGGACCAACCTCTCTAGGGTCTTCATGATGTGTGAGGGCAAGGCAACAGGACGGTAGTCATTAAAGACTTTTGGCTGGCCCTTCTTGGGTATTGGGACCACACACGATGTTTTCCACACAGCTGGGATCTTTTCCAGGCTGAGACTTCGACTGACAATGTGCAGGTGGATTCCACTCAGCTGCTCAGCACACTCCCTGGGGTTCACACTATCCAGTGCTTTGGTGTGTATGAGTTCCCCCCAGAGTCCTTCTCAACTGCCCCGGAGTGAAGGTGAGACAACAATGACTGGAGAGTTGGTGGAAGGTGGGGGCTGGGGGAGGTGAAGATCGGGACGATAGCGGTTGGTAGGTGCAGGGCAAGAAGGGGATGTAGACAGTGGTAGCCTGTTTTGTTCATCCACATGTTGAACTGGAGGAGGCATTGGTGCTGAGGGAGCATTGCATGCCTTGGTACCTGAACTGTTGTGAACAGGCTGGCCATTGTCAAACCTATTGAAGAGTTGGTTTAACTCATTAGCCCATTCACGGCTGCATTCTGAGGCACTACAGCTTGGCTGACTGATGTCATGCACTGCAAGGTGAAGCTCATTTAACAGTCTAGGATAGCAACTATCATCACTTTTCCAAGGGTTTCGCAGGAGAGAATGAGTAGTTAGCAGTCAGCACAGACTTGGTGGGCTGAAGGTCTTTCTTTCTATGCTACCTCTATCTGTGACTCTGAGAGGAAGCTTTGGCCATTATTGGCTAAATGATTGTGCATCATTGCCATCCAGGTTCATACTGCCAAGGAACACTTTTATGTTGTCAGCCCTTGTATTCTGGGCTTGCATTGTACCCGCTTTTTGCATTGATAGACATTTAGACTAGCCACAGTTACTGCAGGTCAGAAGCCAGGTGGCTTGTCAGTCAGTTGGTAAAGAGATTGGTGGCTCATTAGGCAAGTTGTCTGAATTTTCAAAATGCCTTGTTTGAGACTTAACCATTTGCAGTGATTATCCATCAATTCTCCTTGTTAATTAATTTGGTCCCGTATTTCAACAGTGTTTTGTTGGATTGTCATTTGAGATAGTTGAATTTCCAAAGGGAATAAAGTGTTGAAATATCCCTCAGGTACGAAGTGCACAGGCAGTCAATGAAGTGGTTCCTACTGAAGGGAATAGTGCCCCAATAAATGAATTTGTCACAGATCTACTTTGTGGATGGATTGAATGAAGATTGTTTGAATGATAATGGTTTAAATGATGCTTGTACCCACAAGAAAATAGGAGCCACTTAGCCCCTCATTTCTATCCCAGCATTCAAAAGATCATGGCTGATCTATGATGGCCTTAACTGCTTTTCTGTGGCAGGTCCACATAGCCCTCAATATTTTAAGTATCTATCAATATACCCTCAGCATCAAATGTCCAGAGATCCACTATACTCAGAGTGAATCTATGCAACTCAGTTTTAAATGACTGGCACTTTATAATGCCCCCTTGTTTGCTACTCCCTCACTCTTGGAAACATCTCAACATCTATTCCATCAAGTTTGATGTTCAAGTAAAAATAAAAAGAGTAATAATTGACATAACAAATTTCTTGACCTACAAATCAGTATTAATAAACCTGATTCTTGTTACAAAATTAACAGGAATAAATTTGTTAAATTAATTCTCCAGAGGTCTGAAATTCATGGAAGCTAGCAAGATAAATAAATGCACAAGGAAGAGAAGACTTTGACAAACGTCTGTATATGTGTAGAGGAGTGTATATTGACTGGCTGCATCACAGACTGGTGTTCAAACACTAATGCTCTTGAATGGAAAATCCTACAAAAAGTAGTGGATGTGGCCCAGTCCATCATGGGTGAAGCCCTCCCAACCATTGAGGACATCTACATAAAACACTGTTACAGGAAAGCAGCATCCATCAGCAGGAACCCCCACCACACAGGAATGCTCTCTTCTCACTGCTGCCATCAGGAAGAAGGTACAGGAGCCTCAGGACTCACACCATCAGATTTAGGAAGTTACTACCTGTCAGCCATCGGGCAAAATGTTCCCACAACCAATGGACTCACTTTCAAAGACACTTCATATCATGTTCTTGATATTCATTGCTTATTTATTTATTATTGTTATTTCTTCTTTTTGTATTTGCAGTTTGTTGTCTTCTGCACTCTGGTTGAACATCCAAGTGGGCAGTCTTTCATTGATTATGTTAATAGTATTATTCTATAGATTTAATGAGTATGCCCACAAGAAAATGAATCTCAGGGTAATATATAGTGATATAAATGCACTTTGATAATAAATTTACTCTGGTCTTTGAATGGGGTATGATGGTTACATAATTTTAATGGAAGAGGTTTGTGAATGGACAGTATGGATAATTATCTTGTGTCTTTGCTGTCTATTTTAAGCAAGCAGAATCATGTTCCAACATGGAGAAGCTGCACAATGAAATCATGCATACAAGATAACCCTTTTAATATTTTTCCAGTAAAAACAAAACCTAAAGAACCCACTCAAAGTAACATCAGTACATTAAGAATTTATTTTCTAGTCTGAAATTATTGCATTGTAAAGCCAGGAGTTTGCTTATCATGTGGAAGAATATGGAGCATTCAAGCTGCGCAAAAGAAAGTTGGAGCAAAGTATGTCCAATCTGAGTGAAATAGGAACATCAGATTTCTTTGTGTAAATGGTTTAACATCCCATCTGAAAGGTTGCTGAGAGAGAGAGTAGTCTTACTGCTGCAATCCAATTGAGAGTTGAATATGTATTTTGGTTAATTCCCTGAATTACTAAGCGATTACACTGATAATGCCTACACCATCATAAAATACCCCAAGCTACTTTAGCATTGTGTCTTCAAGTAATTTGATACTGAGCTAATAAGAAGGAGTTAGGAGAGATGACTATTTCTGTACAATGTATAAGATTTTAAGGAACATCTCAAAGGAAGAAAGGTTTTGGAAGGCAATTCCAGAACTTGATAGAGGCATATCTGCTGCAACTGAAGCAATTAACATTGGAATTTGCCCCAGCTGAGAATTGAATGTGTGCAAAAACCTGAGAGTTGTAGTACTACAGAGTGATAGAGAAAGGAAGGAACAAGGCAAGTGTTCTTTTTAAACCAGGGTGAGAATCTTAACATCCTTTTGTTGCTAGAACATGAGTGTAAGTTTTGGGAAGGAATGTACTGAGGAAGAACTTATTTTTCACAAAATGCGGTTATGACCTGTAACTCAATATTTGTATGGGCAGTGAAAGTAGAACCCATTGGATATGTATAAAAGGAAATGGAAACATACATAAAGGAGAATCATTTACAGGGCTATAGGGAAAACTGGAGGGTTAGTCCTGCTGAGCTTGTCATTTGAAGACTTGGTATTATTTGGATAATTTGTTTTGGACCTATTCCATAATACTTGAACAATTTAGTGAGATGCTTAAGCTGCTCTTTAGAGTAAATTACGACAGAGAAACTTTTTGAGGTGCTCAGGCGGGAGGCTGGATGGGATGCACTGGAATAAAGAAGTCTAGGGTGGGAATTTCAGTCACCCATAAGCAATATTACGGATTGGATGCGGTAATGGCAACATTTTGACGTCAATTTTCAATTCACAGAGCCAGTAAAGGAAGGAATGGAAGATGATGACAAATGCAGGTTTAGTCCCATCAGTGCAAGAGTTATTCATAGCGTCAGTTCTAGTAAAACGGTAATTATGACATTTGTTCAGCGCGCTGTTTTGGTCATTTTCGCTCCTGCGTAGGCTGCTCGGATGGACAGGTGTTATTGCACATCCGGGAGTTTCCTGTGGAGGGCGCCAGCTCCGCCGCCCCTCCAATCAGTTCCCTCCAGAGAAATTTCCATCCTACAGCAATGAGGATCGCACCGAGCAGCAGATAAACAAACATGGGAACGTACCGAGCCGCGCCGCTTCTGCTGCCTCCCTGATGCAAACACCTACCCCGTCCGACCGCCGCCCTTAAACCATGTCCGATTCGCTTGGTTACCTAGCCTTATTTGTCCTGCTTTGCTGCAATGGGCTGAACGGTTCCATCCGGAGTAAGCCGACTGCAAAGGCTGGCGTGGAGGCGCACAATAAAACGGGGAGACCGCACGCCCAGCATCAGCAGTCGTTGCAGCTGCCGGGCCAGAGTCCAGGTGAGGGTCGCAGCGATGTTTCTGACGGGGTTCATGCCGGACAGGCGCAGCTCCGGAGCCGGAGCCGGAGCCCAGGTAAGGGTCGTGCTGTGCGCTCCGGGCCGGTTCCGAGGATGCGAGGGACGGGGCTGGCGTTGAGGAAGCAGCGCCTGACTCCAGTGCTTGTTGCGATGACAACCTGTTATTCCGCTTCATATTGATACCTCCGGGATGGAGAGTGCTATTTCTGTATGATGGTTTTTTTAAAAAACCCACGAGTTAAAAAAAAACATTAGCCCTACAAAATGTATTTTTTTGTATCCCGCTCAACCAATAAAAGGCTTCCAATGATCCTGTGCTCTTTCCTGGGGGCCTGTAATCCAAACCATTTTTGTTTGGTTAAATCTTGTACCCTCGGTATCGGGTTTTGACGCTTTGCCTGTGTGAAATGTGCGAACCTGGCTGGAAAGTCGCTCAAATACTGTTTCACATGCATGATTCTAGTTTAGTGTTCCAATTACAATGACACGCAATGTTAGTATTAGAATTCGTGAAATATAAGTCCGGGCATGGTTTGATATTACAACAGAAAACCTCTTTTTATGTTTTTTTTTCGGGCTGAGTGCTGCCATTTCAGCAGTTGTATTTATTTGTTAATTTGCATGTGGTTTTGATTTAAAGGTGCATGTTAATTATTATGCAGGGATTTTAGTTTTGAATATTTGTGATTATAAGATGGAAATTATGAACAATCAAGTAGACAAGCATATGGAAAGGGAGTAGTAATTCTGACTTTTGGCGCAAGGTTTAATGTCTTGGGTTTACATACGGACAGAGACGTGGGCCACGGTGATGTTCATCCTGTAGTCTCGTCAGGGCCTGAATAATTAGTCAAATTATGTAAGGGTATCTTCTACAGCTTGCACAATTTTGCCAACTACTTTAATATTTGTAAAAGGATAAGTGGGGAAAACGGTTTTTTATTGATTAATTTGGAATTATTGATTGCCCATTTTTCCTGAATGCAGAAATATAAGGTAGATTTTAAAACGTTAACACACACAAAATGCTGGAGGAACTCAGGAGGTCAGGCAGCATCTAGGGAGCAGGATTAACAGTAAACAGTTCAGGCTGAGACCCTTCATCTTCAGGACTGGGTGAGTTGTGGCTAAAGGTTGTGGTCTCTGAACCCAGCAATGGCACTTTCAATAACTCCTCGCCCCAGAAATGGTAGAAGAGCCTTGGTTTAGCATCAGGTCTTACCTGAAGCTACAAATTTATCGGTGTCGGGAGAAAGATGCTTTCAATTGTGTAATTTCTTCCTCAAATTTCCCAAACTGCTTCATTTTGAATTGTAAGTATTTTTTGTTTTTGTGGGTGTAAAATGACTGCTGTACTTGACTACACAACTGGATCCCAAAAAACTGAAGTGAGATTTAATTGTCTTTTGCATTTATTTGGTGTAGTTTTAGAATTAAGTGTTCAACATTGTAAATTGTTGAACCAACTTTAGAAAAGCAGTTCCTTGATAGTGAAGCAAATTAAATTCTAATAAACTAAAATGAAGTGGTACCAAAGCCAGTAAGCAATATTTTAAAAGATATCAATATTCATTGTGCTTTTAAGATGTAGATAATTTGCGGCTAGGCATTGTATTTTTTTTTAGCCTTTGTGGTTTCAGATCTTTGTAAGAGCTTGGGCTTTTGCATATCAAGGTTTAGAAAAAAATGCAGTGACATCTGCTGCAATAATTATTCAGGATTATAACAGTATTGTACCGGATCTTTGAAAGTCAGGACAAAGACTTTGCTGAATGAATGATTTACCAAGCCGCATTTATCTACATGCATTTGTAGGAAGCTAGGAGTCAGTCTTCAAAGGAGCCTGCTAGCCTCCTGCATCTATTATACTGACTAGTGGCCATTTGGGGAGGAGGTGAAACAAATGGATAAGAATTTTTTTAAGATTAGGTATTGATTTCCTCAAGTAAAACTAGGAAGGATGTAAATAAACAGTAAATTAAGCATGTAGATACAGTGTACAAGGATATATGGCTGGAATATACAAATATGACTTTAGAGGGTATCTTTGTTTTTAATTTGAGGATGCTTGAGTGTGGTTTTACCCTCTTCTCATCCTGTTAAACCTGCAAGTTTGAAATTGTGACTTCTTTTTAAACTAAAATATCCTTATGGCTTTGATTATAAACATTTTACGCTATTAACTTTATTGTATGGTTATCACTTGCATATCCAGGAGCAGTAATGTAAGGAGGTTAAATGAAGAATAACCTGCCTGCTTGTGTTATAATGCTAATAATTCCATCAACAAGCTACAATCAGAAAGACACATTAAAAAAATTGATTATATTTAAACTTACTGATTTAATCAATGACATTTATGAGACTGGAATAATACCAGAAGAGATGAAAAAAAATCAGTATTTATCACTCTTCCTAAGAAACCTGGAGCAATAGAATGTGAATTACATAGGACCATAAGTTTAATGAGTCATATCACCAAGATACTTTGAAGTATTTTGATGACAAGAACTAAAAGTAAGTTACAAGCTGGAATAGGTAAAGAACAATGTGGTTTTGTGAAAGACAAAGGTACAAGAAACACAATATTGATGTCAAGGATACTATCAGAGCGAGCTATTCAAGTGCAAAAAGAATTGTTTGTTTTATCAATTACACAAAAAGCATTTGATAAAGTGAAGTATAATAAGTTATTTGAAATATTACAGAAAACTCTAGATCTAGATTCGAAAGATCTCCGCCTAAACAGAAATCTGTACTGGGAACAAACTGCCGCTGTAAGAATAGATGGAGAAGTGAGTCAGTTTACGAAAATCAAGAGAGGCGTTAGACAAGGGTGTGTTTTCTCCCCTGATTTATTTAATGTGTACAGTGAAAGAATATTACAAAAAATAGGAGACATTTTTGGAATCTTGGGAATTTTAATTCCACGTTCCATTCCCATTCTGACATGTCTATCCATGGCCTCCTCTACTGTAAAGATGAGCCACACTCAGGTTGGAGGAACAATGCCTTATATTCCATCTGGGTAGCCTCCAACCTGATGGCATGAACATTGACTTCTCAAACTTCCACTAATGCCCCACCTCCCCCTCATACCCTATCCATTATTTATTTATTTATTTATATACACCCATTTTTTTCTCTCTCTCTCTCCTTTTTCTCCCTCTGTCCCTCTCACTATACCCCCTGGCCATCCTCTGGGCGCCCCCCCCCCTTTTCTTTCTCCCTGGGTGTCCCGTCCCGTGATCCTCTCATATCCTTTTTGCCAATCAACTGTTCAGCTCTTGGCTCCATCCCTCCCCCTCCTGTCTTCTCCTCCTATCATTTCGGATCTCCCCCTCCCCCTCCCACTTTCAAATCTCTTACTAGCTCTTCTTTCAGTTAGTCCTGACGAAGGGTCTTGGCCAGAAAAGTTCGACTGTACCTCTTCCTAGAGATGCTGCCTGGTCTGTTGCGTTCACCACCAACTTTTATGTGTGTTTCTTGGCAATCAAAGTTGGCGGTGAAAGCATCAATAATTTCAGATATGCAGATGACACTGTCTTAATTGCAAGTACGGAGGAAGAACTACAAAACTTAATTGATATAATTGTTGAAGAAAGTGCAAAAATGGATCTATCTATCAATTGCAAAAAGACAGAATGTATGGTGATATCCAAAAAGAAGGAAAATCCTATCTGCAGGCTGAGAATAAACGGGGAAGACATGAAACAATTACAGAACTTTTGCTACTTAGGAAGCTGGGTGACATCAGATGGCAGGTGTGACATGGACATCAAAAGAAGATACGGGATGGCAAAAGACACCTTTACAAGAATGACGAGTATACTGACCAATACTAAACTAGGCATGACAAACAGCCTCAGGGTACTGAAATGTTACGTTTATCCAGTTATGTTATATGGCTCAGAATGTTGGACAATAGCTAGTAACATGAGGAAACGAATTGAAACAGCAGAGATGTGGTTTTTGAGGACGATGCAAAGAATATCATGGACGAAACAAATATCTAACGAGGATGTCATGAACAGAGCAAACGCAAAAAGAGAAATAATGTAAGATCATGAAAAGGCAACGTAACTTCATTGGACATGTGATCCGGAAAGAGGAGTTAGAATTATGGGAAAGATTGAAGGGGAGAAAGCAAGAGGAAGACAAAGACACATGATGATGGAGATGGCAGCCAGAGAACTGGAAATGAATACCAATGAATTGATCCACTTGACCCGAAACAGAAGTGTGTGGGCCATTGCAGTCAAAGCTCAAACTGGGCATGGCACCTGATGATGATGATGATAGTTAAACTGGCCAATGACACATGAGTGATTCTATCATGATTGCCACTTTAAATGTGGGTGAACATGTTGTAGATGTATACTGCACTCTGGTGGGTATCTGTTGATGTGAGACAGGAGGTTGTGGATTCTGCCACTTTCCAGAGAACGCAGTCATTTCAGGTTGACATTTCACAATAGTGAGGAAGTGCCTCAGTGTTGGAAGTTCTGTTTTCAGCTATTAAGTAGAGGCTTGATCTGCATGGTTAGGTTTATTTGAAGGACAGGGTGTAAGCCCACACCTTAAGCAACCAGCCTACCAAAAATTCAGTGGATAAATGGCCTATTATTTTCATTGGTGTTTTTAGATATAATGGTGTGAGAATTGGCTGTGAAACAGAAATTACAGCACCTGGATTCGGAGCCCTTTTAAAGTGGCTTCAAATTATGTGGCAGTTATGTTGGTTACCTTTTAAATTATGAGAGGCAACAGCTTTGGTTAACTTGTTAATTTTTGATTAATTCTGGTGCTCTCAAAAGTTTCAAAGGTTTATTTATTATCAAAGTACTGTATGTCTGCAGTATACAACTCTGAGATTTGTCTCCTCCAGACAGCCACGAAACAAAGAAAACCCTCCCTCTCCCCCCCCCCCCACACACACACACACATGCAGGAAAGCAAATTAGGAATTGTGATAGCATCAAACCCCAGGTCCCCTCTTTACACAAAAAAAGCTTACAAATTTAACTCGCAACCAAATGGAAAAGATTTTTATCGGAGTTTATAGAACAGTAATGAGATTCAGTGGGGCTTCGTGTCGTATCTCAGCCTATGCGATGTGGAAGCTGGGCAAAGCAGACAGAACGACAGATGCCCGTTGATGTCATCTTAAACACCCTATGGTCCAGTGTGACCAAGACTTGCATTTGTTGGCTGTCCTGTTTATGGTACGCAGTGAAGGCTGAGAGTAGTCCGGTTTGGGGTAAGCAAGTTGATGTAGGGTCAGTGAAGGAGTGTGGGCTTAGCAGCTACAAACACTGTTGGTGTTTTAAACCTAGAAAGGAGATGATTTTGGCACTTCCCAACATTACTGCCTGATAACAAGGGATGTGAAGAACAGACCAACTGAAAACTAGGTTCTGCTGGTCCAAGGTACAGTGGCCTGCGAGACTCATTAACATCAGGAGGCTTTATACTGGTGTTTGAACTGATGGTAGTGACACCTGAAGTTGTGGGATTGCAACTGTGGCATTCAGTGGCAGCAAAATGAGTGGGAGGATAGTGGATTGGCGATCAGAGATCATTATGTGGCCAAGGGAATGACTTCTAAAGCAGGGGTCCCCAACCTTTTTTGCACCGCGGACCGGTTTAATATTGACAATATTCTTGTGGACCAGCTGACCGGGTTGGGTGTTCAAGTAGGGTTAAACTCACCTCGACATGTCTTTTACAGTTAGGGTTGCCAACTTTCTCCCTCCCAAATAAGGGACAAAAGTAGCAGTCAAATCCTGGGACACTTTACCCCGGGAAAAGACTACCATGACTGTGAAGCTTTGCGCGGGCACCTGTGTGCGCATGCGCATAAGTGCTGATTTTTTTTTCCCCACAAGTCGGATTTACCTTCATCTTCCGGACTATACTATACATATATTATTTCTACTTTATATAGGCTGTGTTAGTTATCATATCATTCCTGCTTTTACTATATGTTAGTGTTATTTTAGGTTTTATGTATTATTTAGTATGAGTTTTTAGGTTATTTTTTGGGTTTGGGAACGCTCAAAAGTTTTTCCCATATAAATTAATGGTAATTGCTTCTTCGCTTTCCGCCATTTCGGCACGAAAGGTTTCATAGGAATGCTGTACCTTAGCAGGGGAAATGCGGGACAAGAGCAGTCCCGTATGGGACAAACCAATTTAGCCCCATATACGGGATGTCCCGGCAAATACGGGACAGTTGGCAACCCTATGTTTAAGTTCAACAGTGCGTGACAGGGAATGAGGAAAGGTGCAGATGACTCATATCGTTTCCTCGCAGCCCAATAGCACATGCTTTGCAGCCTGATGGTTGGGGACCGCTGTTCTAAAGAGTCAGAAGAATAGCAAGGAAAGTCCAGCATCTCCGTGTGGGCCTCGTGGGAAGAGTGTTGATTTTCTGTGTGTGAGGAGATCAGACTTTCGCTGGATAGAATTTATATTTTCAATCTTTTACCACATGGGATAGGGGATTATTTGCATCTAGAGCTCTTGGGATTTTTTTTTTGTTTTGTTGTGTGGTTTCAAATTTTTACTGAATCTACAAGTGTTTTAGAGCAGGAATCAGACAGACATGGTGCTTGATGTTTGTTCTTTAATTTCAGAAAGCTAATTTTTAAATGGGTGAGTGAGTAGGTTACAGGGTTGGAGTGGCCACTGACCCTTCCCGTGCGACCTCTACACAGGAATGTGGAACAACACCAGTTGGTTATGCCTAAAAATTCCATAGATTTGTGCAGCTGGAAAGCACCACTACGATTTAGGTGAAGCTGCTAATGCTTATACAGGTTGCAAGAGGAGTGTGTTAGTGGGGTGAAGCAGGCTTGGGGAGGTGGGGTTGGTTCTCTTGATCAGCCCACGAGGAAACCTAAATTTGCATTTTGGTTCTGAAACACACTAGCAGTTAGCAGTGTATGCATTTGCAGGCACTGCTCTTCACTGGGCAGTAAACCTGTGCCAACTCTAGCTGCTTTGTTTCTCTGTGATGCTATCTCACCATTCTGATGAAAGATACTTGACCCAAAACCTTTATTTTGTTTCACTTCAGTGACGCTGTCTGACCTGCCAAGTGTTTAACAGCACTTAAAAAAAAAATTAATTTCTTTACACAGTATCGCATCTGACTCATGTAGATCAATTTCCACACGGACCACTGTTTAATGTCCCAAGAGCATGACCATTTTCGCTATATTGAATGTTGTGGAATAAAAGAGATGCTTGCCACATGGAAGAAAAACTGACACCCACAACACGCTGGAGAAACTCAGCAGGTCGGGCAGCATCCATGGAAACGATCAGTCAACGTTCTGGCTCGAAACGTTGACCGATCTTTTCCACGGATGCTGTCCGACCTGCTGAGTTCCTCCAGCGTGTTGTGAGTGTTGCTTTGACCCCAGCATCTGCAGTGTATTTTGTGCTTGGAAGAAAAACTGGCTCCCTAATGGAGAACAGACAAGGGTTCGCGGTGACGAAGGGATGACTTTTCCCAGTCTGGAAGGAGCCTCCACTAAGTCGAAATTTTTTTTTTAAAAAAAAAAGCAATGCTGCATATACTGAGCAGGTGTTTAAATTGCAGGGAGGGATGGAAAGGGTAATGGGAATATCACTGACAAGGTGAGACCATATTGCAATGACATGTATGTATGAAGTTAATTAATAAAGCATGTCATAGGTGTTGCAGGATCCTGAAACCAAAAGAGAGATGCTGGAAATGCCCAACAGTTCGTGCGGTGTTGGTGGAGAGACAATATATAGACAGATAAAAAGTGAACTTGAGAGTTATTTGCAGTAATTAAATCTTGCCAGAAGGAAGGTGTAGTATTTTCCATCAAATTAATATTGGGCCTTGGTAGAAGGGGGCAGGGATTATGGACTGACAGACCAGAGTTGAAACACAACAGTGAATGAAACAGTGGCTATGAATTGCGTTACCCTTTTTTGGGGCAGCGTGGTCACATAGCACTTAAGAGTAACGCTTTATAATGCCACACTGATGCCAGTTCAATTTCTGCCGCTATCTGTAAGGAATACGAATGTATGTTCTCCCTGTGACCACGTAGGTTTCCAGTGGGTGCTCCAGTTTCCTCCCGTATTCCAAAGATGTACGGGTTAGCAGGTCAGTTGGTCACTTGGATGTGTTTGGGTGACATGGGCTCGGTGAACCAGAACGGCCTGTTACCATGTTATTAATGATAAAAATAAATATCTGTTACCTTTTTAATATGTTATGGACATGATTTATTAATCCACATTAAACTCTGTTTAACCTTGCCTCAGTTTGTGATCTCGCAAATTCTTGTTGTCCTCATTTTATTTTTCCCCTTTAAGGAGGTAGTCCCAGCACCCCCACAAAGGAAAGCTTGGGTCTTTGTAAAGCTGTCGACATGTGGGAGCTGCAGGAAACCACAGTTGCTTAAGTATCTCATTATTTTATCAGGCATCCATCTCACGTTTCAGTAATGTGTTTCCAGTCCAAGTCAGATGAGTCTTACAGATTGCTAGGATCTGATCAATGTCTTGTTGCAGTTCAGACTTGGTATTTTCTACTGCTTGGTGTTACTGGAATTTGCAAAAAGCAAAATTGATCTGTCTTTCAGGGACATTGTGGTGAATGATGTGCTGTTTAAAACCCCTCCCCCACCCCTCACCAATGTACAATCCTTAAACAGTGTTTTTTATGATTGTCCATGATTTGAGAACTAGGTTAAGTAGTGAAGAGATACTTCAGCCTTGGTAAATCAGTTCTGATTACAGTTAATTTACAATGTCATATTCCTTGGGATATGAAATCCCATGGATGTGTTTATGCTTTAATGCAGATTCCATGTAAAATCTATTTTACTACCTCCCTCTCAGCATCAGAATGATACCACAGAAGAATCTCTTTATGGGAGATCCTCCTTTAAAACCTGTTTAATAAGTGTTCAGATTTTCAGCTTGCTCCACTGTCTTGATAACATGGACTCTTTCTGCCACTCAAGCTATTAAAGATTTAACAGGCAGACGTGATCTGTAGTCGCACTGTCAAATGGATATGTGCCGAGTTCTGCTGTTTGGTTGAGAGAATAATTGTACAAGTGAATGTGAGCAAGACAGTGCCTGTTTAGAGCCAGTGATCTCAGCCCAGCGGCTACTGTATTGCTGTAGCCATAAAGTAATCAAGGCTCTGCATCTTTCAGTGATTTGCAAACTTACCTACAACCCGCCATAAAATATGCGTAACGTTCTTCAAAGATTGAAAGTTCTTTAATTCTTCCTGTGTTGGGTCAAAATCTAAATGAGTTGTTCTGCCCCTGATAGTTTACTGTGTAAATGTCACAGCTGTGCAGAGGTTCCAAGGTTAGACCTGCTGTGTATTCCAAAGCTACCATAAAATTGGCTTCCAGCCAGCATGTCTAGAGCAGCCCTTGGTGTCATCAAAATAACAGGGACAGATTTGCCACAGCCGATGTGTGAACGCATGTCCCCCGCCCCCCAATTGCTGCTAGTCTTCAGAACATTCTGACCTGAACTCAGCATCTGTGACTGCATTCTGACTTTGGAAGGCACTGCTCGTTTACTGATTCTACTCCATCACTGTTGCACTGTTCACTACTACCGTAGACGGATGCAAGTAGTAGATAGGCATAGTCATACTTTATTGATCCTGGGGGAAATTGGTTTTCATTACAGTTGCACCATAAATAATAAATAGTAATAAAACCATAAATAGTTAAATAGTAATATGTAAATGATACCAGGAAATAAGTCCAGGACCGGCCTATTGGCTCAGGGTTTCTGACCCTCCAAGGGAGAAGTTGTAAAGTTTGATAGCCACAGGCAGGAATGACTTCCTATGACGCTTTGTGTTGCATCTCGGTAAGTGAGGGAGAGCAGGAAGAGTAGGGAAGTGAGGGGAAGAGATTAAATAAGACCATAAGGTTTAGAAGCAGAACTCGGCTATTGAATCTGTTCTGCCATTCAGTCATGACTGACAGTTTTTTCTCTCTCAACCCCATTCTCCTGCTATCTCCCTGAAACCCTTAATCCCTTTACCAGACAAGAATGTATCCATCTCTGCCTTAAATACACGCAGTGACTTGGTCATCACACAAGGAGATCAACAAATTGGTCTCCATAACTTGGTTCTGGAACCATTAATATAGACTAGTAGGAGTCTGGTACATAAATATTGGCCAGTTCAGCTTTTGCAGTTGATATTTTCCTGTGTTGCATTTCCTAAATAAATGCCAAGATGGCACCGGTGAACCACGGTGACATGTTGTGGAATTGCTTACAAAACTTCTAAATATACCTCTTCTGAATTACTCTGACTGCAATCTGCAGCCTATACTTTCCTTTTAAGCAATGTACTTTTGAACCATCTTAATGAACTTGCGATTTCACTATTTTCTGAAGGACTTGGTGGACTTAACTCTCAAGCATGTAGGTACTGCTCCTTTAAGTAGACAAAGTTACATCGTCAACGCTGGAAGAGAGGGAGGAGGGGGAGGACTCTGCGTCAGACTGAAACCCAAAAAATGGAAGTTCCTTTAGCAAGTCACTGGAGAACAATATTGAGGGCCTAAGGGCAGGATAGTTGTATTGACGGAAGATGAAGAATTGCTACATTCTGTGTTTTATAGAGAGATGGCTCACTTTGGACACACTGGATATGTCAGTAAGACCTTAAGGCTTCTCAATACACGGTGTGGACTAGACTGCTGATTGAGACAAGGCAAATGGTGGGGGTTTGTCTTTCATGATAAGCTCTTTGTGGTGCTTTGATGTAGCGGTCGTGTTGCATTTTTATTCTCCCGACCTGGAACACCTAATGATTAGTTGCTAACCATTCTGCTTGTCAAGAGAGGTTTTTCAGCCTTTTCCCAACTAGAAATCCTGGATGAACCATGATATCTGCTGAGGGCCAGATTAGTGGTATTTAGATCTGGTGATCGAGTAAGATGCAAGAGTTTCAGGTATGATCTCCAGAAAGCCATCTTGCATGTGAAGTGGCATTTTCGAACGAAAATTTGAATTACTGAAGGATGGTTGAAAGCTGTGGCAGTGTTTGAATGCCATCACCTCGTACAGTGAAACCAAGTGACATAGGTAAGCTCATCCCAGATGAGCTCAGTGCCTTCTATGTCAAAACATGGAGGGATCTTCATGAACTTCCACAGCTCCCCATGACCCTGTGAATCTGAGGCTGGCATGAGAGCACCCTTCAGGAGGGTGAAAAGATCTGTGCTGATCAACTGGCTGAAGTGTGCACTGATATCTTTAACCTCACACTTTGGTAGTCTGATGTACCTACCTGCTTTAAGCAAGCTTCAAATATACCTGTGCCTAAGAAGGAAATGGTAACCTGCCTGAATGACTATTGTCTAGTCCCACTTACATCCACGGTGATGAAGTGCTTTGAGAGGTTGGTGATGAAACATATCAACTCCTGCTTGAGAAACAACTTTGATCCACTCCAATTTGCCTACTGTCACAACAGGTCCACAGCAAATGCTATTTCATTGTCTCTTCACTCAATGCAGGAACATCTGAACAGTAAAAATGCATACATCTGATGTCTTTGTTGGCTACAGCTCAGCATTCAATACTATCATCCCTCAAAACTAGTCAATAAGCTTGAAGACCCTGATCTCAATACCTCCTTGCAAATGGATCTTTGGTGTCCTCACTTGCTCACTGCAGTCAGTTCAGATTGGGAACAACATCTCCTCCAATATCTCCATCAGCACAGTGTAACTCAAGTTTATGTGCGTAGCCCCCTGCTCTACTCACTTTATTCTTAAGACTGTGGCGATGCACATCTCCAATGCTATATTCAAGTTTGTTGATGACGCCACTGTCGTTGGCCACATTAAAGGTGGTGACAAATCTGCAGATGAGAGGGAGATTAAAAATCTGGCTGCAACCACAACCTGTCACTCAATGTTAGCAAGACCTAGAAGCTGATTATTGACTTTAGGAGGAAG
Source organism: Mobula hypostoma (assembly GCF_963921235.1). Lineage (NCBI taxonomy): Eukaryota > Metazoa > Chordata > Chondrichthyes > Myliobatiformes > Myliobatidae > Mobula > Mobula hypostoma. The sequence continues at coordinate 155,807,476 of NC_086102.1, read as the reverse complement.
AATCCGGAGGTCCATAAACCAGTCCTTGCTGGGGGATTACAGGTGGGGAGGGTCAGCAACTTTAAATTCCTTGGTGTTTTCATTTCAGAGGATCTGTCCAAGGCCCTGCATGCAAGTGCCATTACGAAGAAATCTCGACAGTACTTCGGCTTGCTTTGAAGCTGGTGAATATGTCATGCCGAATCTAAAACTGGCAGACTTCTATAGATATGTGATGGGAGAGTATATTGACTGGTTGCATCATGGCTTGGTATGGAGACATAAGTGCCCTTGAATGAAAATTCCTACATGCTCTCTTCTCGCTGCTGCCACCTGGAAGATAGTACAGGAGTCTCTGGACCACACCATCTGGTTCAGGAATAGGTATTAATTACCCCTGAACCATCAGGCACTTGAATCAAAGGGGATAACCTCACTCAATTTCACTTGTCCCAGCAACTTATGGACTCTCTTTCAATGTCCTCTCATCTCATGTTCTTGATACTTATTTATTGCTTATATATTTATTGATTGTGTATTTGTCCATTTGTTGTCCGTCCTGTTGTTCTTTTATTGATTCTATTGTGTTTCTTGAATTTACTCTGTATGCCCTCAAGAAAATGGATCTCAGGGTTGTTTATACTTTATTGTTGCCAAACAATTGATACTAGAACTTACAATCATCACAGCGATATTTGATTCTGCACTCCCGCTCCCTGGATTACAAATCGATAGTGAATATTAAAAATTTAAATTATAAATCATAAATAGAAAATGGAAAGTAAGGCAGTGCAAAAAAACCGAGAGGCAGGTCCGGATATTTGGAGGGTACGGACCAGATCCGGGTCAGGATCCGATCAGCAGTCTTATCATAGTTGGAAAGAAGCTGTTTCCAAATCTGGCCGTATGAGTCTTCAAGCTCCTTAGCCTTCTCCCGGAGGGAAGAGGGATGAAAAGTGTGTTGGCTGGGTGGGTCGTGTCCTTGATTATCCTGGCAGCACTGCTCCGACAGCGTGCGGTGTAAAGTGAATCCGCGGACGGAAGATTGGTTTGTGTGACTGCTGCGCCGTGTTCACGATCTTCTGCAGTTTCTTCCGGTCTTGGACAGGACAACTTCCATACCAGGTTGTGATGCACCCTAGAAGAATGCTTTCTACGGTGCATCTATAAAAATTAGTGAGGGTTTTAGGGGACAGGCCAAATTTCTTTAGTTTTCTCAGGAAGTAAGGGCGCTGTTGGGCCTTCCTGGCAGTGGACTCTGCTTGGTTGGACCAAGTCAGGTCATTTGTGATATTGACCCCGGGGAACTTAAAGCTTTTGACCTGTTCCACTTGCGTACCACCGATGTAAATTGGGTCGTGCGGTCCGCTACTCCTTCTGAAGTCAACAACCAATTCCTCGGTCTTGCTGACGTTGAGGGATAGCTTATTGTCTTTGCACCATGCCACCAGGTTCTTAATTTCCTCTCTGTACTCAAACTCATCATTACCCGAGATACGGCCTACAATTGTTGTGTTATCAGCAAACTTATATATTGAGTTTGATGGAAACCTGGCTACACAATCATGGGTGTACAGTGAGTACAGCAGGGGGCTGAGTACACAGCCTTGTGGGGCACCGGTGCTCAGAGTGATTGTGGAGGAGAGCTTGTCCCCTATTTTTACAGCCTGGGTCCTGTCTGTGAGGAAATTGAAGATCCAGCTGCAGATCTGAGTGCTAAGGCCCAGGTTCCGGAGCTTAGGAATCAGTTTATTTGGAATGATGGTATTAAAGGCAGAGCTGTAGTCAATGAAAAGGAGCCTTACGTATGCATCTTTATTCTCCAGGTGTTCTGAGAAGGAATGTAGGGCCAGAGAGATGGCATCTGCCATTGACCTGTTGCTCCGGTAGGCGAATTGCAAAGCACTGAGGTTGACCGGTAGGCTGTGGTTGACGTGTGCCATAACCAATCGCTTGAGGCACTTCATAGCAATTGATGTCAGAGCAACAGGTCGATAATCATTCAGGCATGCCACCTTGCTCTTCTTCGGCACCGGGATTATTGTTGCCTTCTTAAAACACGAGAGGATCTTAGACTGAAGCAAGGAGCAGTTGAAGATGTCAGCAAACACTCCAGCTAGCTCGCTTGCACAGGCCCGGAGAACCCAACCCGGGATGCCATCTGGGCCTGTCGCCTTCCTTGGATTTATCTGCAGGACATGGTGACATATATATACTTTGATAATAAATTTATCTTGTGCTTTCTAATTCTATAATTCACTTCACCCAGTGATTTCCTTTCCTAGAGATTATTCATTACCTTCAGTTGGTTCTGACTCTAAATCCAGTGTCTCAGATCATTGATGACTGCATCATTGCTGCACTTAGCCTTCAGCTGAGTGTGATGTCAAACCCCCACCACCCCACCCTTTCAGAGCTCCAGAGGCTCCATGTAGTCTATAATTGTCAAGCTGAGCCTCTGAGCGATCGAACAACAAGGATAAACTGTGGGAATGGAATGGAGGAGCCCTCCCTGTCAGTAAGAGAGGTATTGCCAAGCTGGAAATCTGTGATGCTTCTCTTCTGGGAAGCAATTATTGAGATCTATTTACTCCGAAAGATTCTGCAACTCTTCTTGCGCTATGATTTTGGGGGAGGTTTAGGGTCAGGGGTCATGTGCTTGGCAATGACAAGTGCCCATCTGTCAGTTTTATTTCTACTCTAGTAATATCGGAATAGTACACAAGCTGAGTGGTGCTTCCCATTAAAGGCAGCAAATTTAGCAGGAGGAGCATGATAACGGTTGCAGCCAGTAAATATACTTAGGACATATTGGCGCTGTACGGTGAGCTAAGTGAATTCTAAATGCTTGTTTACATTATTGGAGGCCCAGGCAAGTAAAAGACCTGCAGCAGAAAACTTCAATGGCTCTGCTCAGAATAAGAGCAGAATTTAAATAAGCCTGGAGCATTGAGTAGTTTCCTCTGATTCTCTGGATTAATTGTTTGAAAGAAAGAGGCAGGACCATATAACATTTGACAGATTCTTAAAAAATATACCACATGGGTCATATTAAAGTAATTGGAAATAAAGTTGGGTAATTTTAATAGGCTGACTATGTATATTGCTGTGAAATACATCAAAGGGAGAGGTAGCTTGGGATATCTATTGAACAGAACAAAAACTGGTTTGCTGCCAGCACATGTCGGAAGGGTTTGTTACTTGAAGTCTCATTCAGTCTCCACATCTTTTGCGGCACATCCTCCACAGCTCCGTGTTTGCCCAGTTAGCACAGTTTCTGCAAACATTGCTTCTCGCTTTTAACAAATATTGACGCAGAAATTAAATTTTCAGTAACAGTTATTGTCCTTTTCCCGAGGGATGATGAGAGAGATCAGGTCTGCTCCTGGGATGTTGCTGCCTGCCCCCTAATATGTGGTATTTGATCAGTTTTTATTTTCTCAATGTCTTTATTTCATTTTGTTATCTATTGCTGGGTGCTGATATATATCCCACATGGATAGTTTGTATTAAATGCTAATCCCTACTCCCTCCATAGCCTTAAGCAATTCTGACAAGACATTCTTATTGTCTGCTCAGAATGATGATTTGATCTGTGTTTTTTTTTGTATTGTATTAGGTTGCACAGTGCTGCTTTCTGAATAACTTGGGACCAGTAATGAGTGCATTGGTCATATATTCATGGATAAGTCAGAAAATAAAACATGCCTTAGTGCTTCTTTAAGAACCCACAACTTGAGGGGTGGATATCCAAAATAATTGACTGTATTTAAGGTTTTTTAATACAAATCCAAAATGGTCAATCTTGCATTTCCTTTATTTTTGTTTTTTCTGGCTTTCCTCTAAACTTTGGCAGAGAACTTGATGCCTTCTCTGCAACTATAATTCCTCATTTTCTACTAACATTGATCCAGTTTTGCAGGATTCAGATTGTACTACAGAGCTAGTGAATATCCTGCCACTTTTGGTCGCTGCTGGATACACTTTGTTCACCATTATAGAAATGTTTCCTGTCGTGGTTTTCCAGCCCACTTCTTCCCTAAAATGCTCAGACTTCTGAAATGAACGTACAGTAGCACCTTCAAGTTTGACTAGTGACCCACAATCAATAAGAGAAAACAGTCATCACAGAATGTAACTGGTTTTAATTTGCTTCGATAGTTTTGAATGTGTAACAGAACCTAAATTCATTTACAAACAAAAATTATTTTATCTTAGAAGAAACTATTTTTGAATTTCTCTGTGGTCTTTCTGCCTTCTCTTGGTATTTAGCTACTGTTTAAAAGCTGGTGGATATTTTTTGAATATAATTTAATTTGTCTGTTCTGAATCTTGAAAAATGAAAGAAATGCACATCGCAATCAGCGTTTGTAAAATAAAAAACAGTAAACAGTTAACATCTTGAAGGTAATCCATCCTCAGCATGATGAATTGTTGGAGAGACAGGTCAAAGAAGATGCCTTGATTCGTGCTGGGAAGCAGATTTTCAGCCCATGTGTCAGTAAGATTGTCAAATCCTGAAGAAGATTGGGTAGGTATTCAAAGTGGTGAAAAGGATATAACGAGGGAAATAATATTTCTCAAGGAAGTATTGGTGCACTTCTATCTAATGTTTAAAAATTATTCGAGGGAGATGTTTTAAAAAAACAATAATAAGGATAAATGGCTCTGTTTGAAAACTTCGGAGGACAGAAAGTGGATTGATTGGGAGAGAAGACAGGCAGAAAGAAAAATAGTATTTGAGATGAAAGCCTAATCTTGCTGGGACTGTACAGTACATGTAAAAGGTAAATTACTGAAATACATACAGTATGCCACTATACAGCATACAACCATGAGATTCGTTTTCTTGTCGGCATATCCAGTAAATCCAAGAAACACAGTAGTATCAATAAAAGACTGCACCCAACAGGGTGGACGAACAACCAATGTGCAAAACACAGCAGAGTGTGCAAATACAAAAGAGGGAAAATAAAACTATGTATTGAGAACATGAGATGAGAAGTCTTTGAAAGTGAGTCCATAGGCTGTAGGAATAGTCCAGTGATGGGGCGAGTAAAATTATCCACAGTGGTTCAAGCATCTGATGGCTGAGGGTAATAACTGTTCCAGAACATTGTGATGTGGGTTCTGAGACTCCTGTACCACCACCTTGATGGTAACATCAAGAAGACAGCATGGCCTATATGTGTGTGTGTAGGGAGGAGGTGGTGGGTTTGGGTGTTCTTGATGATGGACGGTGCTTTCCTGCAACAGCGCTCAGTGTAAATGTGCTCAGTGGTGGGGAAGGCTTTACTCATGAAGGACTGGGCCATATCTACTACTTTTTGTCGGATTTTTCCATTCAAGGGCATGGGTGTTTCCATACCAGGCTGTAATGGAATGAGTCAATTTTCTCTCCACCACATACCTTTAGAAGTTTGTAAAAGTTTTAGATGTCACGTTAAACCTTCTCTAATTTTTAAGGAAGTAGAGGTGCTACGCTGCTTTCTTCATAATTGCACTTTATGCTGAACCCAGGACAGATCCATTGAAATGTTAACACTGAGGAATTTAAAGTTACTGACCCTTTCCACCTCTGATCCCCGATGAGTACCTCTGGTTTCCTCTCCTGGTCAATAATCAGCTCATTGGTCTTGCTGACATTGAGTAAGAGGTTGTTGTTATGACACCACTCAGGCAGATTTTCAATCTCTCTCCTATATGCTGATTTGCCACCATTTTTGATTTGGCCAATAACAGTGTGTCATCAGCAAACTTGAATATGTGTTTAATCTCCCAGTAATAAGTATAAAGCGAGTTGAGCAGGGGGTGAGTTACACAGCCTTGTGGTGTACCAGTGCTGATGGAGATTGTGGAGGAGATTTTGTTGCCAATCTGACTGACTCAAGTCTGCAAGTTTGGAGATCAAGGATCCAATTGCTCAAGGAGATATTGAGGTCATGGTCTTGAAGGTTATTGATTAGTTTTGAGGAAATAATTAGTATTGAGTACAGAGCAGTAGTCAAATGAACAGCATCCTGATGTATACATCTTGACTGTCCAGATGTTCCTGGGTTGAGTGACAAGCCAATGAGATGGCATCTGCTGTGGACCTGTTGTGCCAGTAGACAAATCTGAGTGAGGATCCAAGTTGCTCCTCAGGCTGGAGTTGATGTGTGTCATCACTAACCTCTCAAAGTACTTCATCTCACTGTATGTAAATGGTACTGGACGATAATCATTGAGGTAGATTACCACGATCTTCTTGGGTAGTGGTATAATTGAACCCTACTTGAAACAGATGGGTACTTCAGACTGCTGAAACGAGAGATCTGTGAACACTTCAACCAGTCGATCAGCACAGGTCTTTAGTAATCAACCAGGTACCCCGTCTGGGCCTGATGCTTTCTATGATTCACCCTTCTGAAGGATGCTCTTCTGTCAGTCTCAGAGACTGAAGTTACAGGGTCACTGGGGGCTATGGGAGTTCGTGAAGGTACCTCCATGTTTTGATGGTCAAAGTGAGCATAGAAGGCATTGAGCTCATCTGGGAGAGAAGCCTTGTCGCCTATGTTGTTTGTTTTCACTTTGTAGGAGGTGATAGCATTCAGGCTCTGCCATATCTGTTATGCATCCGTCAATGATTAAAATTTGATCCACTTGGCACGTGAAATGGCTTACCTTGATCTCTTGTATCTTACTTGGTTGCTGGATCTGAATGCCACTGATGTAGTCCTCAGCAGATTGTGGATCTCATAGTTCATCTAGGGCTTCTGGTTGGGGAAGACTGAATGATTTTGTGGGGACGCACTCATCTACAATTGTTTTTATAAAGTCCTTGACAACCATAGTGTATTCATTCAGATCCTTTGAGTTCTTGAACACAGTCCAGTCTACCAACTTGAAGCAATCCTGTAACCACTCCTCTGCCTCCTGTGACTACCTCTTTGTTGTTCTTATCTCTGGAGCTTTGCTCTTTAGGCTGTGCGTGTATGCAGGTAGGAGAAGTACAACCAAGTGATCAGATTTCCTGAAATGTGGTCTAGGCATGGAACGGTAGGATTTTCAAATCATAGTATAGCAGTTTTCCAGTGTGATACAGGTTGTAGGCTGATAATTGAGCAGAGATTTCTTCACAGAAACCTGACTGAAGTCCCCAATTATGACTTGTAATGAGTTGGGGTGAACTGTTTCTTGTTTGGTGATAGCAGCATTCACTATCTCAAGTACCTGATTTACATTGGCTTTTGGAAGCATGTGAACTATAGTCAGGCTCGCAGAGGAGAATTCTTTTGGTAAGTATAATGGTCGGCACTTAATTGTTAGATGTTCCAGATTGGTGGGAACAAAAGTACAACAAAGAGTTTATCATGAAATACAGACCCCTACCTTCTGCCTTCTCCGAAACTGCAGTTTGGCTCATCCTGTGTATTGAGAAGCCTTCGGGTCTTCCCCATGCATCTGGTGTGTCTGGAGTAAGCCATATCTCCTTGAAACAGAGAACACAGCAGTTTACATCAAAGTTGCTGGTGAACGTAGCAGGCCAAGCAGCATCTATAGGAAGAGGTGCAGTCGACGTTTCAGGCCGAGACCCTTCGTCAGGACTAACTGAAGGAAGAGTGAGTAAGGGATTTGAAAGCTGGAGGGGGAGGGGGAGATGCAAAATGATAGGAGAAGACAGGAGGGGGAGGGATAGAGCCGAGAGCTGGACAGGTGATAGGCAAAAGGGGATACGAGAGGATCATGGGACAGGAGGTCCGGGAAGAAAGACAAGGGGGGGTGGTTGACCCAGAGGATGGGCAAGAGGTATATTCAGAGGGACAGAGGGAGAAAAAGGAGAGTGAGAGAAAGAATGTGTGCATAAAAATGAGTAACAGATGGGGTACGAGGGGGAGGTGGGGCCTTTGTGGAAGTTAGAGAAGTCGATGTTCATGCCATCAGGTTGGAGGCTACCCAGACGGAATATAAGGTGTTGTTCCTCCAACCTGAGTGTGGCTTCATCTTTACAGTAGAGGAGGCCGTGGATAGACATGTCAGAATGGGAATGGGATGTGGAATTAAAATGTGTGGCCACTGGGAGATCCTGCTTTCTCTGGCGGACAGAGCGTAGATGTTCAGCAAAGCGGTCTCCCAGTCTGCGTCGGGTCTCACCAATATATAAAAGGCCACATCGGGAGCACCGGATGCAGTATATCACCCCAGTCGACTCACAGGTGAAGTGATGCCTTACCTGGAAGGACTGTTTGGGGCCCTGAATGGTGGTAAGGGAGGAAGTGTAAGGGCATGTGTAGCACTTGTTCCGCTTACACGGATAAGTGCCAGGAGGGAGATCAGTGGGGAGGGATGGGGGGGACGAATGGACAAGGGAGTTGTGTAGGGAGCGATCCCTGCGGAATGCAGAGAGAGGGGGGGAGGGAAAGATGTGCTTAGTGGTGGGATCCCGTTGGAGGTGGCGGAAGTTACGAAGAATAATATGTTGGACCCGGAGGCTGGTGGGGTGGTAGGTGAGGACCAGGGGAACCCTATTCCTAGTGGGGTGGTGGGAGGATGGAGTGAGAGCAGATGTATGTGAAATGGGGGAGATGCGTTTAAGAGCAGAGTTGATAGTGGAGGAAGGGAAGCCCCTTTCTTTTAAAAAAGGAAGACATCTCCCTCGTCCTAGAATGAAAAGCCTCATCCTGAGAGCAGATGCGGCGGAGACGGAGGAATTGCGAGAAGGGGATGGCGTTTTTGCAAGAGACAGGGTGAGAAGTCCAGATAGCTGTGAGAGTCAGTAGGCTTATAGTAGACATCAGTGGATAAGCTTTCTCCAGAGACGACAGAAAGATCTAGAAAGGGGAGGGATTTCCCGCCAATACAGCAATCTTGTCCTTAGATCCTCACACAAGTGACTGTACATTTATTCTCAAGATGCTGGGCAGAGTAATTCAGTTTCCTCTGTGTTTTAGCCTGTCTTGGAGTCCTCCCTTCCTCTCTCTCTTCCAGCCATGGCGATGTACCTTCATGTGCTGAAAGATGCCGTAACTGCATGCTTGAGAGTTAAATCTGCTGAGCCCTTCAGAAGATAGTAAAATTGCTAGTTCATTAAGACAGTTTACACTTCTTAAAGGGAAATTAGAGGCTGCGGGTTGTAGTGAGAGTAATTCAAGAGGTATATTTAGAAGTTTCTAATACTGTAGTATTAAAAACTTGCAATGAGTGGGAAAGCATTAACATTCATAATTGATCTGGAGTCAGTTCCCTGTGTCCTGATCTGTCTCTGGCAAGAATTTCCCATTTTATCTAGGCATTGGTTAATGGTCACTGCTGGTGCCAGCTGTTTTGACATGCAGCCAGCTTGATTGTACTCTATTTATTGATTGAATTTGTAGTTGATGCAACTGAACTTCCTTCATTGGGACACAGGAAGGTGTAAGCAGCAGCCTGTTCTGAATCACAGTCTGAACTGGAGGTGTAGCAAGTCATACTCCTCGCTGAGGGATCAGAAAATCAAATCAGAAACTGGGGGCTTTCCACTGTAAATTCCACATGCAGCAATCCCAGACATTGCTGATTTCCAGAATAATAAAACATTTGCCAATTGTTTTGCTCTTAATAGGATGGAAAATCTAGGATTTTACGTTTGTCCATTAATTCCATTTAAAATAAATATAAAGGGCAAGTTCCCATCATCCCACAATTTTTATTCACTCAAAGGCTTTAAAACTGAAACATCAAGAGGTTCTCGTCTGTCCTGTAGGCCAAAGTAAGCACCAAACAACCAGAAAACAATTGAAACATGAGGAAATCTGCAGATGCAGACCCTCCCCCTCCTGTCTTCTCCTATCATTTCTGATCTCCCCCTCCCCCTCCCACTTTCAAATCTCTTACTATCTCCTCAGTTAGTCCTGACCAAGGGTCTCGGCCGGAAACGTCGACTGTGCTTCTTCCTATGGATGCTGCCTGGCCTGCTGCGTTCACCAGCATATTTTTGTGAGAAAACAATAGATTTATTTTAGATTACTGACATTGATATTGGGGCTGACTTAAAAAGGGTCGAGGTGCTGCTCTAACAGGTCTCCAAAGATCAAGAAATATATAGTTATAGTGAGGACTGCGAGAGAATAGCGTAGAGGAGGCAGGGTAACCCGGAGAGCATTTGGCAAACTGGGTGCGGATCTTGTAGGGGGCAGCTCAAACTGACATGAAAGGGAAACAGTAGGATTGAGATAGAGTGGATATGAAAGAGTCCAAGTACACTGAGTAGGATGAACCAGCCAGGGACGGACAGAGCGGAGGGGCGACTAGAAGCAGGCTGGTTAACGTGAAGAGATGCAGGCTGATGAGCTAGTGCATCTGCTGAGGTGAAGTATGAACAGACTGAAAAGGTGAGGTGAGAAGATGGCAAACAATGGAGGGTTTGCTGGTGGCATAGAGAAAGTGGCAGAATAACACAGAATTCATCTGGCAAAGTGGGTGTGGAGCTGGCTGAATGGAGACACCAGACTGCAGATGAAGCCAATCTGAAAAGGAGGAGGCAGGGTGGAGCTGCGGGAGATACACCAGAGTGTAATGCTGGCAGTGGCCTAGCAATCCTGAAGGAAATACAGCAAGGTTCAGCACAAGTGGACATGAAAGGAAGATGGCAGAATGTTGATGTAGACGGAGTGAATGTGAAAGATACAGGGTGAACCAGGAGCAGGGATAGACAGAGTGAAGGAAAGCGCAACATTGGTTGAAGCAGGTAAAGCAGGGTGTTTCAACATGGTCTGTGAGCTGAGAAGGCGATGTGGAGGCAGCAAGGTGAAGCAGAAAGAGAAACTATGTAGGTAAATACAGACAGTGCATATAGGTAGAGGGTTGTCATAAACATGGGCTGATGGGCCTGTTTCTCACTATATCAAACCTGAATGATACCAATCTACTGAAATGGGGCATAGATGGCTACAGACAGATAGCAAACAATATTTCATAGACAGGTAAAGCATTTTCACTGAAAGTATGAGGAGAAGCAATGTAGCCTTTGTAACCCTCAGGTTCGGCTAGCGGCTTAATCTTGGGGAAGACAGCCTTTGGCACGGCCAAACTTGAGAAGTCTTGTTTGGGTGGATGCTGTGTGATGCGTTCTCCTGTTATAAATCAGTACCACAAAATTCCAAGCAGTACACAATATGCAATTAAACAATTGAGCTTTATAATTCTTTATTTGACTATAGGTTAGTAGAGAAACAAAATGAAAGGGGCCCATTCTCATGAAACAGTTGAATGCGCAATGTTGGAGCTCACTGTTTTCCTGTCTGTTCTCCATCAATTTCCCCCAGGCATCGTCGACTCCCGACCCCATTCCAAGTCCACTCCACTCCTGCAGTCTACGGTTTCCCCGTTCTGGCACCTTCTCCCTGTATCTTTCGCCGAACACAAGACTGCAAAACCTCTCAGGCACACAGAAAAGAAAAACACCTTTCTTCATTGGACAGCGCACATACCAAAGCCCCCGTTATCTCGTCTTATATAACCCAAACACTGTGCTACAGAGAAACCATTACATTAGTAGTGAAACCTTTCCCAGGTTGTTACACCTTAATGACTCAGTTCTAAGCATGTGGTGGTGGGGTGGTGGTGATTCATGGAAACATTAACTAATATGGCAGCGCATAATAGGAGTGGTTAGCAAAATTTATGGAATCTTGGGCTCCTTAAATAAAGTTAATGGATATAGTAATGCTGATCAAAGAGAAAAATCTATAGATGCTGTGATGTGAAATAAAATACAAAATGCAAGGAAGAGCACATTAGCTCCAGGAGCAGCATTAGAGAGGGAAATAAAATTGGAGTAATTGATTCTTTATGCTGAACTTTCAAGCTGTAGTTGGGCCACTTGCAGTGTTTGGTCAGTTGGTAATAGTTTTCTAGAGCAGTATTTATTCAGCTATTGCACCTGGACATTAATGCTGAGACCTGTGCGCATATATATGCGTGTTCGACTGTTTCATGAGAATGGGCCCTTTTTTTTGTTTCTCTACTAACCTATAGTCAAATAAAGAATTATAAAGCTCAATCGTTTAATTTCATATTGTGTACTGCTTGGTATTTCGTGGTACTGATTTATAACAGGAGAACACATCACACAGCATCCACCCAAACTGGAATGAATATATATATATATATATATATAGCTTTGAGGGATTTAGGTCAAACTTGGGCAAGTAGGACTGGCTGAGTTGAGCCAAAGGGCCTGTATCTGTTCTGTGAGACTGAGAGGAGGAATGTGAACGGGATTACCAATGAAGTATAGGTTTACCATGCACCTGCATTTACAGTGGGGCTGTACAGACTATTGGATGGAGTCTGTGAACAGGTTTGAAATGAAGGTGCACAAGAAACCATAAATGCTGCTGACTGGCCACAGTAAATTCTGTCAAATTTAAAGCTGGAACAGGTTTGTGATTTTTTTTTTCTGTACTGTACAAATTGTGGTCCTTGCAGTGAAAACACTCCTGTTATTAAGTGAGGAATCCAGCCATGTCTTCTCTGTAATTAAGAATTTTTATGATTGAATTGGGATATCTGCTAATATTTCAGATTTGTGAAAAGATTGATAATTTACAGTACATTTTATCCAGAGATGATAAAAATTATGGGTATAATAATAACTATTTGTAAAATGGTATTGGTTGAATGCAATGCTATGTAAAAATGTAGATGAGGTAACTTGCAGTATTAAAGAGAGTCCATGGGAACAGATAATTCCAGAAGCCGCCAAGAAGCAGTAAACTGGTTGTTACACATTAATGCAAATCTGTGAATGAAACAGAAATAAAGAAAGTAACTATATAGGCAGGAGAAATCTCAGCTACAAAGCCTTTGAATGCAAATAAAATGTACTTTTGCTGGAAGTTTGGTGTCTCTGCTTGGTGTTAAAATTTCAGTGCAAATCTGCTTTCAGGGTCTCATCTGACTCCAAAGAAAGGAGATGGCAGACTCCCTTGACGAGGAAGTCTATCATTGCTGCCATTTCACATCTCACATCTCACAGAGAGGGTGTGGTTCCAGTGAGATTTTCATTCTGGCTTTAAGAAGTCCCCCAGGGTACCTTGGAGTGTTAGGCATTTCAAACATTCAATTAATTAAACTGTGCAGGGTCTGCTGCCTGTGGTGTTTAAATGTTTAAAATGCAATGCTTGGAGAGGGATTCCATCTTGGATGGAGAAATTGGAGGCTGTTAATATATACTTAAGATGGTAATCTAAGATCAGTTGCTGTATGCTTTTACGTTGTGGTCCCTCCTGCCACCTTGCCTCGAGCTTCCTCCACTCTTTTGCCCCACCACATGCTTGCAATGTCAACAATTATGTTAACACTTATAAAAAATATATTTTCTTCATAATGTACATTGTGAATGCAATCAGGACATGCATTTTTGTAGTTCAATGCATTCTCTTATAATTTGTTGAAGCCACTCATATTTCTTAATGCACCCATGAAGCATTTTGAAAGGCTGTTACTTCCTAAACTGTGGCCATTCCCTCCAATGTCTTGATGGTGGCTGCAGTGAGCTTCAGTACATCCCTCGACACTTACACCTGCACCTTGGAATGTGCCTCTTGCTTGTGGACACCTCATTGCAGTGGAAGGCTAACACATTTTCAAGCAGGCACAAGGGCCGATTTCACCACATTGATGCCCTAGCAGCAGCTGTTTTTTCTCTGTATTCACTGCCAAGGACCATCTGTAGACCACAGAGTTCAGAATCCAGGGTAAACTTTGACAAGAACTGCTGCTTCCTATTCCAGACTTTTGCAAACGTACAGTCTGGAAGATGGTGGATGATCATCTCATTTGTACTAGAGCCATCTAGTACATGCAGTGGGGAATTGAATGATCTGATGGGGAGCCCCGTTCAATATCAACCAAGTGAGGTCTTAGATATTGTTTCTAATGCTTCCCTCCTAACTATTCAACCATATCCTTCTCTCCTGGGGGCTCAAAGCTGGTCTATTCTGACCACTACCTGATGGACTTGTGGTTGAAGGTAATTTTTTGCAGAAACCTTTCTATGAAGGGTGTATAGTCTATCAAGGTCTAACTGGATGGAAAATTTCCATGGCAGCGTGATGGGTCCATCCTTTGCAACACAGGAGATAGTAGAACCTCAGCACGTGGTACACTTGGTGTCTGTCTATTTCAGTCCTACACACTGCTTGGTGCAGGCACATAGAGGTGGTGATTAGGACAAGGGTAACATAGGGGCATGTCTCTTGCTGGAGACCTGCACATCACAACCTAGTGGATGCGATCCATCCTGACCTCCACATGAAATGGCTCAGGTGACTGGCCCAGCAGAAATGCGGTGTATGGACCACGCCTGTGCCATAGACAAGGGTCTTGTTTGTCAAGAAGGAGCACCATTCTCCCATTCCCAATTTCTGTTTTCACCTTGACTATCTTGTCACATGCATGCCCCACCTCCTCCAAATCAAATTCCTGACTCCTACGGGTAGCTGATCAAATGGGCCATTTGCCAAAGAATGTAATCCTTGCCTGTGCTGCATTTGACCAGCTGCAGATGGCTGTCTGACTGTGGGCCCAAGCAGAAGCCAGTGACCTGAGTCAAAGCTTACTTGGCTTGCAGCAAGACGGTATCGACAGAAAATCGTGGAGACACACAGAGGGTCAGGCATTATCTACAGAGGACAAAATAGAAGTCAATGAAACATACTATTCTGATGAATGATCAGTTGCTGGCTATTTCTCGCATTCTCTTTTTCAGGTTATCAGCATGTACAGTTGTGTGCTTGCATTGCAGTCAAACAGTTTTGCAAGGTTTTCCCTGAGCAACATACAAAGGCTCAATAGTCTCCATTCTTTTTCACCCCTTGTCCTGCTCTCACTCTGTCCTTTCTAACATTGGTTCCCTACTGTTACACCTATCCTGCCTCTAGCAGCAAGCTCTCAGTGGGTAATGCCTCCTGTTTGCATGACAAACTGTGACCAGAGAGCCAGTTCTAAATTCCAACATACTCGCCAAAATATATTTTAAAGTAATTACAGGTTGTTCACGGGGTGTAGGTAGGAGTGCGGCTCCTCAAAGTGCCACTTCGCAGTTTGTGCACACCGTACAATTGAACACCTGACACAAGGGCTGAATTGATTAAACAAATGATGATGCACTAAAAATATTCATGCATGGGTATAAAGTTTTTGCTTACATTTGTTGCATGTAAGTTGTTGAAATTTATGTTGAATTTGATATGATCCAAAATTTGGACCTTTGTTCATTGAAAGCCTGGAATACACATTTGGCCATGGAAGTTGGTACATCAATTAATTACCGTTCAGTGCCCTGAATCAGGGCTATTATTTCATCTTGGGGGATCTAATATAGACCAATGTTTACTGCCTTGTTTGTGTGTGTGTGTGTGTGTGTGTATATGTATATATATATGTGTGTATCTATATCTATATCTATATCTATATCTATCTAGGTAGGAAGTTAAGTTAAGCTCTTCAAACATCACCCGAGCCAGAAGCTTTCTTCAGGGTTTTTAATAAGGAAAAACTTGTGGAAAGACATTGCTGTTTCAAGGGCAAATAAAGAGTGGATGGAGATGGATGTCTTTCTACTGTGTGTGCTTCAGGTCGAAATCCAAATTAACCATGCACGAAAGTATGTAAAAGGCAGAGTATGTACTGGAATTGCTGTTCATACAAAATGAACAGTGCCTTTAGAGGCCAGGACACTATGCAATATATGAACATGGTGTGCGAAAACTGCATTAATTCAAAATTTGTCATTAGTATCATAAGTATTGAATCATAATGCAAAGCAAGTACAATTGGGTCTTTCTTCAGTCTGTGTTAGTGATTTTTGCTTTAGTAAGTCCATACTTTTTCCCTTTTTTCCCCTTTAAACAGGTTACTTTTTTTCTAAGAACAAGTAAAAGAGTAGTACATTTAAGTTTTGGTGTTTCATGGAATTTAAGTTTAGTTGAAACTTTTGAAAGTATTTTTAATACTTTTTCGTTTCTCTGAGCATCCCCATGTGGTGGAATTTTCTTTGAGTGCTAAAACAGATGCAATAAAATATTTGACAAAAAGTTTGAGTACTGAGTATTAGTGTTTTACTCTAATTGTTCATGAAAAAAAGAATCATTTGTCAATTTTGTTTTTGTTGTTGAGTATGCTCCTTAACGCAGTAAAATGGAATAGAATGGTCAGAAATTTCATGCTGCTGGTATTGATACTGAGTCATAGAAAAGTACAGCACAGAAAAAGGCTCTTTGGCCATCAAGTCTATGCCAAACCATTTAAACTGCCTTGTTCCATTGACATACCCGTGCCATAGCTGTCCATATCCCTCCCATCCATGGACCTATCCAGACTTTTCTTAAATGTTGAAATAGAGCTTGCATGTACCACTTGCGCTGGCAGCTTATTCTACACTCTCATGACCCTCTACTCTCTGAGTGAAGAAGTTTCTCCTCATGTTCCCCTTAAACATTTCACCTTTTACCCTTAACCCATGACATCTAATTGTAGTTGTACCCAACCTCAGTGGAAAAAGACTGCTTGCATTTACTGTATCTCTACCCCTCATAGTTTTGTATACCTCTATATAACCTTCCCTCAATCTTCTACATTCTAAGGAATAAAGTCTAAACTATTCAATCTTTCCTTGTAACTGAGGTTCTCCAGTCCTGGCAACATCCTTGTAGATTTTCTCTATACTCTTTCAACTTTATTTACATCTTTCTTGCAGGTAGGTGACCAAAACTGCGCACAATACTGCAAATTTGTCCTCACCAATGTCTAATGCAACCTCAACATAACATCTCATCTCTAGTACTCACACTTGGATTTATGAAGGCCAGTGTACCAAAAGTTTTCTTTACAATCCTATCTATCTGTGCTGCCACTTTCAGTCGATTATGGACCTACATTCCCAGATCCCTTTGTTCTACCACACCTCTCAGTGCCCTGCCACTTATTGTGTAAGACCTACCCTCGTTAGTCCTACTGAAGTGCAAGGTATTGCACTTGTCTGCATTAAATTCCACTTGCCATTTTCCTAGCTGGTCCAAATCCCACTGCATGTTCTAATTGTCTTCCTCACTGTCCACTACACACTGACTTTGTATCATCTGCAAATTTGCTGATCCAGTTAACCACATTATCATCCAGATTGTTGATATAGATGTCAAACAACAATGGACTCAGCACCAATCCCATCGGCATTCCACTAGCCTATAGTCAGAAAGGCAGCCATCTACTACCACTCTCTGGCTTCTCCCACAGAGCCAATGTCTAATCCAGTTTACTATCTCATCCTGAATGCCAAGTGACAGAACCTTCTTGACCATCCTCCCAGGTGGGCTGTTGTCAAATGCCTTACTAAAGTCCATGTAGACAACATCTACTATAGCTTTCTCGGTAACTTCCTCAAATCTCTATTAGATTGGATCGACATGACTTACCACGCACCAAGTCATGCTATCTTGAATCAGTCCCTGTCTATCTAAATGCTTATACATCCAGTCCCTTAGAACACATTCCAATAACTTTACCACTACTGATGTCAGGCTCACTGGCTTATAATTTCTTGGCTTATTCTTAGATCCTTTCCTAAACAGCAGAACAACATTGGCTATTGTCCAGTCTTCCAATACCTCACCTGTCACTAATGGTGATTTAAATATCTCTGCCAGAGCCCATGCAATTTTTGCACCTGCCTCCCATTTAAACCAAGGAAACACCTTGTCAGACCATTGGGCTTAATCCACCTAATTTGCCTCAAGATTGCTAACATTCTTCCTCTAGTCTGTATAGGGTTCATGACCTCACTGTCACTTTGCCTCACTTCTAAGGACTCTGTGTCCATCTCCTGAGTAAATACAGAAGCAAAAAATCCATTTAAGGTCTCTCCCTTTTCTTTTGGCTCCACCATAGACCATAGATTTAGGAGCAGGAGTAGGCCATTCGGTCCATCGAGTCTGCTCCGCCATTCAATCATGGACTGATCCATTCATCCCCACTCCCCTGCTTTTACCCCATACCCTTTGATGCCCTGGCTATGGATTACCATTCTGATCTTCCAGAGGACCAATTTGTCCCTTGCATTTCTTTTGCTCTTAACATATCTGTGGAATCCCTTTAGGATTCTCCTTCACCTTTCCTGCTAGGGCAACCTCGTGCCTTCTTTTAGCCCTCCTGATTTCTTTCTTTAAGTTGTTCCCTTACCTTTCTTATCTCAATAGGTACCTCATTTGTTCCTACCTGTCTACACCTACTATGTACCTCCTTTTTTTTCTTAACCAGGGTCTTAACATCTCTTGAAAATCAAAGTTATCTAAACATGTTATCTTTACCTTTATTCTCACAACAGAAGACTCCATTAAGCTGTTTGAAGTGTATGGCTGGGCTGAAGAACTATGCACTGTAACTCTGACTCTTAAGTGGTAATTGTGCCAAAGACGACCATCATCCAGAAAATAGTTAACTATTGCATGTCATACCTATCTACAGCTTCCTCAAAAGCAAACTTTTTTTGTCCGGTGTACTTCATTGAAACTATTAAGCATCAATCATTTCTGTTGTTTCAGGGTCTTTATTCACTTTGAAGGTGCAGGTAAACAATGTGGTCACTCGACATTACCTGGACAAGGCCACTGTTGATGTCTTTGTTAACTTCACTAAGACTAACTCTGCCCTTACCGAGGAGGATGGAGGAGTGGTTTTCAAAGTACCTTACACGCTGGGCCTCACTCTGACTGTCACGGCACGCAAAGGAGGTTACCTGCTGGCATCTTTGCCCTGGAAAACCCAAAGAGTGCCAGGTAAACACTCAATTATAATTGTCTCCAGTGTTCTTTCCTCTTTTCTAGGTTCTGCTGCACCCAAAATCTTCTGGAACTGAATGGTGAGCAGACAACTATAGCCAGCCCTCCAGGCATTCCTCAGTTGACTTCCCCATCTGATCCATCTGTGCTGTCTATACTGCAGTTGTAAAATGCCCCGCCACCTGTAGAGGTTTTGGATGTCTGTAGACGGACATGAAAGGTGCTATATAAATGACAGACTTCTTATTCAAGGCAGCTCAGGTTTGGACCTACAATCAAGAAAAATAATTTCACTAGGTCATACCTTGAAAGGAAAATTCTTATTATTTTGGGGTTGTTTTAGACTGAAATATTTAGGTTTACTTTCAATTGATTTCATTTCAAAAGTGCAAGAAGGAAAATAATACTGTAAACTGCCAAGTGAGGCTTCTGGCTAATTCCAGTTTGCTAATGTGATGGTGTTAGAAATAAACTTGTGCTTTCAAGGTAGTTCATCATTCAAAATAGTTTTGTATGCAGGAACAGAACATGAACTTGTCAGGTACCTCAGCTGCCTCAGTTAAATGTTCTCCCTGTACTGCAGTAGTCATGAGATTGTTCACACTGATTCTGAAGTAATTCAGCGGAATACTATGTGTAATATTGTTTAATGCTTTAAATCACTTTTGGTTGCAACCTCTTTCTGGAACCCTCATCAATTGTTTAATGCTTGGGCTTTTGTTTGAGGACTTCTGTTACTTGCTTCCACATTCGGGTTGTGGAGGAGAAACTCCGCAGAGGACCTTCAGTCAAATAATGTTTAATAAGCAGCTCAGTTAGGAATTTGGAATGAGTCATTGAAACCCTGCATGTTTGCTTTTCCTTGGTTATTCTGCCATGTTTTTTGTTTCTACTCTCCAGTTTTTGCAGCTGTAACACTTTCAATGATTCCACAAAGCCGAGCAAATCTCTGGTTATTTGAAGATACTATCTTAATAACAGGAGGAAAAAATGGTAAGTAGAGTAAGTAACTGCTTGAGCTGTTTGCTATTCCTCAGTGTATTTCCTGACAAACATGATAGTTGGGTTGGTACTACTAAGCTTGTAGGTTTAGGCTTCAGCAGCTAAATATACGTAAAATTATGAAGTATCTTTATTTTCCTGTGTGGACTTTTCTGCATCTAGAAGGCAGCTCTTAATGCCTTGTGTGTTCCTGGGGCTAAGCAGTAACGTGCCTTGGAGTGGCAGGTTCTCCAACAACGTAACTGAATCTAGAGGGTGGACAGGACAAGCCTGGTCTGCAAAGTCCCATCCTCAGCCTTGCTGCTTGTTAAACCTGCCAAACTCAAGATTGTGCAAGTGCTAGAAATATCGAGCAACATGCACAAAATGTTGGTGGAGCTCAGCAAGTCAAGCAGCATCTGGGAGGGGAATAACAGTCCTTGCATGGAAGTCCTTTACTGCTAATAAGTTAGAAACAATTAAGTGTTCCTGAATCTCAGCAAAATCCTTGTCATAGTAATGACAGTTATAATAAATCTCCACTGAACATGTAGATCTGATTTGTATGTACCCCCTTGTGTTTGCTGGCTTTATTCTTTCCCTTAAGAATTCTAAATTTCTTCTTTTCAATGGGGCAGAAACTGAATTTAGCAATAGAAAATAATGGAAAACCCAGGAATGAGTAGTCGTATCCCCTTGAGGTTTGGGTCTTCTTCTTGTGTGTTTGTTCAATTCCTCGAAATGTGTTTGTATCTAACACAGGAGTGGAGTTTGGTTCAGATGATCAATAGAGTTTATTTAAACACTGGAGCAGCCAGTGCTGCAGTTCTAATCGGAACCTCTTGGCTTCATTTAGTAAAAGTGCTGGAAATGATGCAGCTCCCGCTCTACCGGGATCATCCTTGAAGTGGCAGGGCCCAGGCTTGAGAATGAAAAATGAACTGATGTCTGGCTGATTTAAACGCCGAGGCAGATTTAAAAAAATTAGGCTTCAAGGCTGGGGGAGAAGGATGAACCAATGTTCAGTCCACTACTCAGTGAGCTTTGCTCGCCTCAGCATTGAACTGACTTTGTAGCCATCAGCACTTGCCTTAACGCTGAACTGATTCCGTGGCTGTGAACTCACTTTCGGGGACTCTGTGATTCCTGTTCTGTGTATTATTTGTTTACTTGTTTTAACTGTTTGCACAATTTGTTCTTTTCTCGCTCATTGGATGATTGATGGTCCTTGTCATGTGGAGTATTCTGTGGGTTCTATTGTGTTTCTTTGTTTTGTGGCTGCCTGCAAAAAGATGAATCTCAAGGTTGTACAAGGTTCATACTTTGATAATAAATATACTTTGAACTTTGAATTTCCCCTCATCAATTCTCACAGTAGGAGGCAGAGCCCCTTCTTCCCACTGATTCCTGATTACAGCAACTTGCTGTCCATTGAGTCCAATCCTGTGCCCAAATTGCAGAAACTGTTGGATTCAAATACATAAAATTCTTCTTGTGGGGATGAATGGTAGCTGGAATACTGGATATGCTTCCTTGTTCATATTCCATCTGAATTAGAATATACCATTAACAGGCCATCACTTTTGTTATTCTGTTACTCGGCAACCAAGTTGAGCTTGGTCATGGGTTAGTACCCTAACAAAGAATCCTGGCATGTCAGCATTTCATACAAAACCTCCCTCAACTTACATTATCATCATCACCATGACCAAGAGAAAATCACCATGTTTATTTTCTTTATTTTGTCATCCAAGTTATGTATAATTTATGTTAATTTTAGTTACGTCATTTATGTTTGTCATATTCGTAATGTACTGTGGTGCTGCTGCGAAAAGATTTTTTCATAACATTTATACCTGGAGTTACAAAACTAAAGGTGTAAAAAGCTGTTGTCCTCAGCAGTTTCCTGTGTGGATGTGAAACCTGGACCCTATACACAGATGAACAAATAGTCGACGTTTTGGGCCGACACCCTTCATGAGGACTGCAAAGGAAGGGGGCGGTGCTGGATTAGGGTGGCGGGGGGAGGGGAATGAGTATAAACCAGGTGATGGGTGGTACCAGTTGGGTTGGGGAGGAGGAGGTGACAAGTTCTCAGGAAGGATCCGTGCCTGCGATAGCATACCTCAAACAGACTTCGCAGTGGAGCAGCAAATCCAAAACACAAGAGATTCTGCAGATGCTGGAAATCCAGAGCAAAACACATGACAAATGCTGGAGGAATTCAGCAGGTCAGGCTGGATCTGTGGAAAGGAACAGATTGTCGATGTTTTGGGCTGAGGCCCTTCATTAGGACCGAAAAGGAACGGGAAAGATGCCTGAATAAGTTGGAGGGAGGGCAAGGAAGGCTATTTAGAAGATGATGGGTGAAAACAGGTGGGTGGGGGGGTGGTGATAGTTCCAGGAAGGATATGTGGCTGTAGTAGTGAGTCTGGGTGAACACATTAATCTATGGGAACGAATAAACCTCTCTCCCCACCTTATTCTGCCTTCTTCCCTCTTCATTTGCAGTCCTGATGAAGTTTCAGCCCAAAACATCAACTGTTTATTCATTGCCATAGATGCTGCCTGACCTACTGAGTTCCTCCAGCATTTTATGTGTTTTGCTATGGATGTTGAGCATCTGCAGAATCTCTTGTGTTTACCATATACAGAAGACACCTCAAAATGCTGGAGGACTTGCACATGCAAAGTGCAAGGCTGATTCTTGGCACTCGTTGGCAGGACCGAGTCACAGACCTAGAGGTCCTCGACAAGGCTGAAACCACGTGCGTTGAAGCCATGATTGCAAAAACACAACTTTGATGGAGAGGGCATGTCATACATGTGAAGGATACCCAAATCTTCCATACAGCTAATTTATGGCAGGGTTTTGCTGGGCAAGAGAAATTGGACAGGCCCCATAAAAGTTTCAAAGACTGTGTGAAGGCTAATATTGTACATGCTAAACTTGTTTCCAAATGGCTGCAGCAGTGTACGCAAGACAGGAGTGGTTGGCAAGCCTTGGTTACAATCACTGACATCATCATACGCCAAAGCAGAGCTACTCACTGTCGGACGAAGTAGGAAAGCCGTAGAAGTGGCTGCACTGCCAGATTCATGTCCTTGCTACGGATATTAATGTTGCTCACAACTTGGACTGATCGACCACCTAATGCACAGTAAAAGAACTGCACGAGTCTAAATGTCTTCATCGGATGTGATGGACAACCGGCTCATGTATGCCAATGACAATGAACTTGAACTCAGGAGATCTCTACAAAAATGCCCTTTTCAACAAGCATCTGCTGCAGATGTGCTGGGCTCCCTTGGGTCCCATCATCTCAATTACAAAGCTAAGACAAGCTTTGGTGTGGGAAATCACGGCTGTGCTTAGGCCATCCACAGGAGGGCAGTGTACACTATCAGAGGATATAATCTTTTAACACACACACACACACACACACACACACACACACACACACACACACACACACACACACACACAGTGCTGGAGGAACTCAGCAGGCTAGGCAGCACCTGCAGAAAAGAGTACAGTTTCGGGCCAAGACTCTTTGGCAGGACTGGAGAAAAGAAGATGAGGGAGTAGATTTAAAAGGTGGGGGGGGGGGGAGGAGAGAGAAACAAAAGGTGATGGGTGAAACTGGGAGGGAGAGGGTTGAAGTAAATAGCTGGGTGAAAGCTGGCAGCGAAGACATGTTCCCAGGAAGGATGCATGGCTGTAGTAGTGGGTCTGGGTAATCTCATGGTCAAAGAGTCAGAGAGCAGCAGGGATCACCGAGGGGGAGCAGTGAGAGAGGGTTTCACTGAACTCCCATGGAAGGGGAGTTTTAAACTTCCCAGGGTAGGTAGGCATACCTAGAAGAGACTTTGCTGTGTGGTAATCAAATCACAAACAAGGGAGAATCTGCAGATGCTAGAAATCCAAGTAACACACAAAATGCTGGAGGAACTCAGCAGGCCAGGCAAAATCTATGGAAAAAAAGTACAGTCGATGTTTCAGGCCGAGATCCCTTTCTCACTGCTCCCCCTCTGTGATCCCTGCTGCTTTCCAACTCTTCGTCCATGTGATTACCCAGACCTGCTACTACAGGCCTGTATTCATCCCGGGAACATGTCTTCGGCACAGCTTGTACCCAGCCATTTACTTCATCCTTCTCTCTCCTGATTTCACCTATCACCCTGTGATTTTTTTTCTCTCCCCTTGCCCCAACTTTTAAATCTATTCTCATTTTTTTTCTCTCTCCAGCACTGGCGAATGGTCTCGGCCCGAAACATCAACTGTACTTTTTTTCCTTAGATGCTGCCTGGCCTGCTGAGTACCTCAGCATTTTCTATGTGTTGCTTGGATTTCCAGCATCTGTAGATTCTTGTTTGTAATATAATCTTTTACCCTGTTTAATGCATGTAGAGAACGGATTTTTTTACTTAACACTGTTGTTTTAATGTGCTTTTCCTCATAATTTACAGGTATCTCGCAGTCATACTGCAAAGGAGATGTGCCACCCTCAGCAGTGCAAATATGCATGAGATCATCGAAGGAGACTGGGGGAGGAGTGGGAAATGTATTAACAGTGAGGTCATCAAGTGAAACCCATCCACGTCTCATTAACATTTTCAGTGCGTGTGTGAACTCGAGGTGTAATTGGAATCTGAAATAGCTGAAAGCAGCAGTGCCTGCGCCTTAACAGATGGTGTTGTTACTGGTCTAATATTTTCGTTGTGTCACCAAGTAATCAAATGATGTGGCCAGCAGATACCACCAAATGCTGTTAACTTAGTAAATGAGCCATCTCCAAAGGGATCCTGTCCCAAAGACATCTCTTCCTCCCCGCCCCAGCCCCCAACTCCACTTTCCGCAGGGATCACTGCCACTGTGGTTCCTTTGTCCGTTCATCCCTCCCCACTAATCTCCCTCCGGGCACTTATCTGTACAAGCAGCCAAAATGCTACACCTGCCCATTCACCTTTTCCTATGCCTCCATTCAGGACCCCAAACAGTCCTTCTCTGTGAGGCAACACTTCACCTGCAACACGCACAAAATGCTGGAGGAACTCAGCAGACCAGGCAGCATCTATGGAAAAGAGTACAGTCGATGTTTCGGGCCGAGGACCTGCAAATCTGCTCAAGTTGTCTATTGTGCCCGGTGGTCCCAATGCGGCCTCCTCTACATTGGTGAGGCCTGCCATGTATTGGAGGACTGCTTCGTTGAGCACCTCCCTTCCATCTGCCAATATCAGAATTTAACAGTGGCCAATCATTTAAATCTGTTTCCCATTCCTGTTTCAACATGTTGGTCCATGGCCTGCTCAGGGTGGAGGAGCAACACCTTATATTCCATCTGGGTAGCTCCAACCTGATGTCATGAATATTCATATCTACTTCTAGTTTTTAAAAAATTGCTCCACCCTCCCCTCTTCTTCTATTCCCCACTCTGGCATCTTACCTCTTCTTACCTGCCTATCACTACCTCTTTCCCCTTCCCCTACGGTCCCCTCTCCTATCAGATTCCTTCCTCTCCAGCCCTTTACCTTTCCTACCCCCTTGGCTTCAGGTATCACCTTCTAGCTAGTCTTCCTTCCTCTCCCACCCACCTTTTTACTCTGGCATCTTCCTCCTTCCTTTCCAGTACTGAAGAAGGGTCTTAACCTGAAACGTCAATTCTTTATTCATTCCCATAGATGCAGCCTGACCTGCTGAGTACCTCCAGCATTTGTTTTGTATGTGTGTTGCTCTGGGTTTCCAGAATCTGCAGAATTTATTGTGTTTAAAGTGACCATAAAGCTGTCTCACAACCCTTATCTTTGTGAATGATGGTAATGTGGCCCCACTCTTGTTGCTTTATTAATGAACAGAACATAGTCTTATTCTCTTTATTTGAAGTTCAAAGAAGTAAATCCACACTATTAGCAAGATTTCTCTCATCCTGTCTACAGACCCTTTCCTCAGCCATGTCTGTTCCTGGGGAGAAACCCAAAAGGCAAAGGCCAATAATGGAGGGAGGGCAGTGGAGAGGCGGGGGGGGGGGGGGGTGGAATTGGTGGAGAATCGTGAAAAATTTCTCTCCCAGTGTAATCAACACTAATCACCATTCCAAGAGATTGCATTGAGCAGAGTGAATGATATTGTTCACAGGCATAGAAAGGTAGAAACCTAATGTGGACAAATGGATTGATCTCGACAGGCAAAATACAGTGACACTTTATTAGGTATACCTGTACACCTGCTCGTGGAATGATTACTCGTGTCTCACGCAGTGATTTGAGTATCTCAGAAACTGCTGCTCTCCTGGGATTTTCACACGCAGCAATCTCTAGAGTTTACAGAGAATGGTGTGAAAAACAGAAAAAGAAATATCCAGTGTGTGGCAGTTCTGTTGGTGAAAATGACTCACAGGAGAATCAGCTGGTTCAAGCTGATTGGAAGGCAACAGTAACTCCAGTAACTTGTAACAGTGATGTGTAGAAGAGCATCTGTGAATGCACAAAATATCAAACCTTTAGATGGATGGGCTACAGCATCAGAAGACCATTGAAATACACTCAGTGGCCACTTTATAAGGTACAGGAGTTACTTAGTGGAGTGATGATTGAGTATAGACAGAATAGACATGGTGGCTGAAGGTCTTTGTGACTCTGTTTCCTGTGAACTTGTTGTGGGATCTGAGTGTCATTTCCTCCAGTCTAATATTCGGGGGTCCCAACAAGATAAGCAGCCTTGTGTGGCTTTCCTGATATTATAGGAAAGATATTAGCATGGATAGGAGATTGGCTGACTGCTCGGAGGCAAAGATTCAGAATAAAGGCGTCCTTTTTGATTGGCTGTCAGTGACCAGTGGTGTTCATCAGGGTCCATATTGGAACTGTTTCTTTTCATGTTATGTGTCAATGATTTGGATGAGAGAATTGATGGTTTTGTGGACGACACAAAGATAGGTGGAGGGGCCTATCTTGATTAGTCAGGGTGTCAAAGGTTAGAGGGAGAAGGCAGGAGTATGGGGTAGAGAAGGATAGTAAATCTACCATGATGGAATGGTGGAGCAGACATGATGAGCCAAATGGTCTAATTCTGCTTATACGCCTTATGGTCTCTTAAAACTTACACAGTAGTTCAAGTTTGATAGATGAACAGCACCAGATCCATCAGTAAAACACAGCATGATCTAGCCCAGGTCTTAAATTGTAGGCTGTATTATAGATGAGGCTTGTGCATTTACAAGAAGTGAACAAATCGCTACGAACACGATCTTGCTGTTTGCAGGAAAGAGGCCTGTTAATTTGTTCCTTCCCTTGTAACATTACGTATTATTTTCTATGTAAACAAAATTCAAAGTTCAAAAATTCATTTATTATCGAAGGATATATACTGTATACAACCTTGAGATTTGTCTCCTTAAATGCAGCTACTAAACAGAGAAACCTAATAGAACCCAAAAAAAAACCATTAAACACCCAAACACCCAATGTGCAGGGAAAAAAATGGTGCAAACAATAAAAGTAATTAAATAACATTCAGAATTGAAGTTCATGAAAGTGAGTCCACTGTCATGAAGCCAATCACAGCTGATCCAGGAGCCCATTAATTGCAGGCCACAGAGATGAGTAAATCTTGTGAGGAGCAAGCTGAACACTGGCCCATCCATCGCCTTCGGCTCTGATACCCTGACGTTTTCAACCTGGCAAGGCTCTTAAGTTGGTCAAACTTCAGCTTGTTCCTTGCCCTTGGACCGGGGCACTGCTGTTCCGATTTACTCTCGATCCCGGGACCTTGCTGCCTCAATTTGGGCCTTACCTGACCTTTCCAATCTGGTCCGGTGCCTAAATTGGTCAAACCATAGCTTGTTCCTCTCGGGCTTGGGCACCACTGCCTCGACTCTGCTGTTTCAAATCACCACCAAGCTGCTCCAGAAATAGCTAAACATTGGCTCGTTTCTCACTGTTGAGTCCGGGCCTTGCCACCTCAATACAGCCTGTACATGCCACACTGCAACCGCCTTGCACCTTCGAGACTTCAGCTCACCCTGCTAAAATGCCAGCTCATACAGGCGGTTCAAAAGCTCAGCTCCAAAAAGAAAGTTACAGGCTATTGATTGCGGTGATCGTTTTTGAGAAAAAAATGTGATTTATAAAGTAGTTGGTAGTTTTGTTTGCTACCGGCAGTGGCATCTTAAAGAGTGGTACTAGTTAGCCAATTCTGTACGTTAGCCAATTCTGTACTAGAGAACTATTGTGTTGTTATTAGTTGGATCCTTAAGTTTTCTTTTCTGTCCTTCCTAATCAAAGATGTTGTGATTTATTTTAGATGACGGATCATATCCTAGTGTCCAGTTCTCAAAGGGATTACTGAAACTACCGAAGAACACATACGTTTCTAATCTAACAGCCTATCTCACAGCTCCACAGCTTCCCTGGCGAGCAGACAACTTTATCCATACAATGGGGACCTTAATGAACAAATCAAGT
Source organism: Mobula hypostoma (assembly GCF_963921235.1). Classification (NCBI taxonomy): domain Eukaryota; kingdom Metazoa; phylum Chordata; class Chondrichthyes; order Myliobatiformes; family Myliobatidae; genus Mobula; species Mobula hypostoma. Next base: position 155,779,256 of record NC_086102.1, on the reverse strand, counting down.
AAAGCCTTAATCATTTCTTCGGAACACAGCTTTCTCACCTTGTCATTCTAGATTTAATTGTGATGTTATTTCTATAATAGCTCGGATATCTTGTTACATCTGGTAATCCTCAGGACTGGAGTAGGACAGGTTGTCTTCATGGTTTGCTTCTCTATCTTCACACATTGAGAGAAAATGTGCTGCTATTCTTTCCTTGCAATGAACAGAGGTTATTGGTATGTGATACTGGATGCAGGATTGGCACATATTTGAAGCAGGAAGTTTAAAGAAGCTTCCTAAAACTAAAACATTTTATAGGGTCATTTCTGTAGTCCGTCTTCCTAAAGAGAAATGTCAAATATAGAATGACTCAGTCAAGAAAAGGAGCTAACAATGTGCAAAACTGCTCAATTTTTACCATGTATTTCCCACTGCTGAACCACTTTCTGTGATAATTTTGCACTCTTTAAAATGGCTGGAATGTGGAGTTCACATGATAAGCTTATCACTGCAAATAGAGTCACTGTGAGTGAATTGGACTTTCTTTGTGTTTGTTTTCCACTCAAATTTATCAACCTAAGGATCTCATCCTTTTTTTCATAATTCATATATTGTGTTGAGTTTTTTCAATTTTTTTTTTGTTTGCTCTTCTACTTATTCCTGTGAAGAACGGATTAAGTTGCTTTTCCTGATGGATGTTCCTCTCCCTTTCTCTGGAACCAGATCATGTAAAACCCCACAGTAACTTCAAAAATAAGTGGCCAAATAATTAGTTTTATTGATACTGGCTGAGGGATATGTCTTGGCCAGACATCAGAATAAATAAACCTGTTCATTAGTTAGCTCTATAGATTTTCTTTAGCTTCCACCAGAGTGGGTAGATGAGATTTTAGTCTGATGTCCTTTATGAAAGCCAGCATGCCTGCAGTGTAATGTTCTGTTGGTACTACACAAAACTCTTGGCTAATTTATAATTTAAGTGTTATTAGTGGGAATTCAGCTACTAACTTTAGATTTGGAGATGTGATCCAGCTTTAACATTTTAATCTTTGCATTAACTTAATGGCCTTTCATTAATCATTACATTAGAAAGTAATTGAGACCAAAATTGATCAATTTAAAAGGGTTTGTCAAGAGATTCTGGATCTCCACAATAATTCCAACAAATCTGCATCTCTTTTTCAGATACTTGAAACAAATATAATTGCATAATTAAATAATCTGGTGAGAAAATGAATTATGTTAAGAATTTTATCAGGACAACTATTTATCAATTGTGGCAAACAAATGGGTTGTTGCTATGATTCTGTGGTCATTGTGGATATCCTTTGTAGAATGATAAATACACATGCTCTGAAGAGGCTTGTAAACAAAGGCTTATTAGACTGACACCAGGCCTGTGCAGAAAGATTAAAGCAGGTGGTCCTGGGCTCTAGAAAAGAAGAATGAGCATGACCTGATAGAAGGCTTTGAGAGAGTTATTGTGGAAAAGGCATTTTCACTTGTTGTCAAGGGCAGAACACAAGTAGTGCAAAAATGGAAATAGAAAGTAGTGAAATAGTGTTCATGGGTTCAATGTCCATTCAGAAATCTGGTGGCAGGCGGAAAGACGCTGTTCCTAAATCGTTGAGTGTGTGCTTTTCTGCCCCTCCCTGATGGTAACAATGAGAACAAGGCATGACCCGGGTGATGGGGGTCCGTAATGATGGACAACGCTGTTTTTGAGGCATCGCTCCTTGAAGAGTCCTGGATACTACGGAGGCTGATGCTCATGACCGAGCTGAGTACGGTTACAACTGTGCAGCTAACTTCAATCCTGTGCAGTAGCCCCTCCTCCCATACCAGACGGTGATGCAGCCAGTTAGAATGCTCTGCACAGTACATCCGTAGAAATTTTCCAGTGTTTTTGGAGACATACCAAATCTTCTCAAACTCCTAATGAAATATAGCCGCTGTCGTGCCTTCTTTGTTGGGTACAGGTTAGATACTCCAAGAGATTGACAACCGGGAACTTGAAATTGCTCACCCTTTCCACTTCGGATCCATCTATGAGGACCAGTGTGTGTTCCCTCATCCTCCGCTTTCTGAAGTCCACTTCAGGTCTTTGGTCTTACTGATATTGAGTGCAAGGTTGTGGCTACAACACCTCTCAACTAACTGGTCACTGATAAGTCCAGCAGGCAATTCCTTATTTGAAGTGTAAATAGAGTATAGAAGTGGGGGGAGCAAATAGAATATCTAAAGGAGAATCAGGTAAGGACCTGAGTGGAAAAGGATTAATGGCGCATGTTGATGAGCTTGGTTAAAAATAGTAGGTTGAGACATAGACAAAATGGCTTTACCTATGCTGTAATTTATTTGCTTTGGAGACTTGGCAGAGGTTGTTCATTCATTAAAACTGAAATATTTTGGACTCAAATACAATGTAAAATTCAGTTTTCCCACAAGAAACTGCAGAAAACAAATTAACAAATTCAGGGCATCATGAAATTCTCCTTCTGTATACAGATAGTTATAAATTAATCATTCATGTAATAATGCGTCTGACTGGTTTGATTATCTTTGTAATATTTCGGACAATTCCCTGTCCCTCCCAATTCCCCCAACTCTCACAAGCTCCTCCACTAGTTTCTTGTGTTACCTGATACACTGCTTTGTGGATATGTATAGATGTTTATGTAACAGGAGACAAGTTCTGCATTATCTATATGGCATCTCCACTTCTTGGGGGTTTTGGGAATAAATATATTGATATCTGTCTTTAAATGATGAACTCACATGTTGCAGATTGTACAAATGTCATTTCATGTTGTTGTGGATGTGTTTCAATTTTTATTTGTAATGATGTATTTAACAAAAGAAATGTCTTTACAGGGCTGAAGAGCATCAAACTGACGCCACTGGCTGCCATTAATGTTGAATTGTTTGCTGCTGGGAAGTACGTAAAGGTGGCGGGATCCATCCACATTACGTTACCCCTTGGACCAACTGATCTGGTGACGCATGCAGAAACTCTTCGAGCCTGGACGTTTGACCTGAAAATTGGTACACGAACAAGTTTCATTTGTTGTCCTGATTATCTTAGATGAATATGGGGGCAAATACCTTATTGATACAGTGACACTTGAATTGGCTTGTTAAAATGCAGAGGATTTCATACAATAGGAAGGAGAGAAGCTTTGGTGGTGCTATATTTCTATAGTCCCCATGATTTGAAAGGATACCATTCATTTTAGTTTGGTAAATCTAAATGAGAAAATCCATTATGTCATTGAACCTCATGAGGCTATTGCCCATTGGTCTACCCTCCATTCTACGCCCACTCTAAAACTAAATTGGTCTTAAAATGACCAAGGGCTTGGATTTGGCCCTTGTGTATTCATCATTTTCATTGTGTAAAACTAAGAACAACTTAGAGATTTCCTTACTTGGAGTAACTCATTGTGTAAATTCCTATAGTTTCTGTCTGATTCAGCATTTAGAAACCATAACCATAGAAACTACAGCACAGAAACAGGCCTTTTGGCCCTTCTTGGCTGTGCCAAACCATTTTCTGCCTAGTCCCACTGACCTGCACACGGACCATATCCCTCCATACACCTCCCATTTATTCTTAAATGTTAAAAAAGAACCCACATTTACCACCTCGTCTGGCAGCTCATTCCATACTCCCACCACTCTCTGTGTGAAGAAGCCCCCCCTAATGTTCCCTTCAAACTTTTCCCCCCTCACCCTTAACCCATGTCCTCTGGTTTTTTTCTCTCCTTGCCTCAGTGGAAAAAGCCTGCTTGCATTCACTCTATCTGTACCCATCATAATTTTATATACCTCTATTAAATCTCCCCTCATTCTTCTACGCTCCAGGGAATAAAGTCTTAACCTATTCAACCTTTCTCTGTAACTGAGTTTCTCAAGTCCCGGCAACGTCCTTGTAAACCTTCTCTGCACTCTTTCAACCTTATTTATATCCTTCCTGTAATTTGGTGACTAAAACTGAACACAATACTCCAGATTCAGCCTCACCAATGCCTTATACAACCTCATCTTGCCTCCTCTGCCATTTTGAAGCTTTCTTCTTTGCAATCATTTTCTGTGAAATTTACGTGCAATAAACTACAATTACTGCTTAATAATCACTCTGTGCCACAGAAGTAATAATTTCATGTATACTGATTTTAATCACTTCGGAAGCTTCTACTTTGTTGGGTGTAAATTCTTGTCTTTTATGTCTGTAAAATGCTGGAACTTGTTCATTCTGGTTTTCAGTCCACGAGGATTCTTAAATATTATTACTCAGCAAGTTTGATAACACGATGCCTGTGCAACATTAGCCATCTCTGGAACTGATTCCTGATGCGCGACCAATATCAGAACGGGGAAGTTCATGTAACTAGAGATTGCTGTATCTTTCTGGCCCACTTGTCATGCTTACTATGCTAATAACTGCAAAATCCAGGGGAAGATATTTTCTTCCCCCATGCCCATGATAACTGTGTTACATTTAGCCCATGTGCTGACTCCCAGCAGAGCAGATCATCAGACCAATTCTGTCTGAATCCCTACAACCCATTCTTTCCAGAATACCCATTATTTAACCCTCTTTTGCCACTCATGTAAAATAGATGTAATGTATATAGCATCCAATTAACCTCCCATAATGTCTGTGCGATACAGGAGCAAATCAGGGCATCTAGGGAAAGCCACGCAGTTACACACTCCGGATAGACAGCACTCGAGGCTAGGTCCTTGGAGATGTGAAGCAGCTTCGTAACTGCACGACCACCTATTTTACTAAAGAGGAGCATCAATAAATTTTTTTTAAAGAATTTTAAGATTTTTTTCTCTCTATGATATTGGTTACTTTATTGCAGCACCTTAAATTTAATTTGCCTTTGATAAATGCCTATCTCCTAAATATTCTTTCATCAAAGGTGCCTGGGTAAACCGAGGACGCGGAACGGTTAGGAGAGAAGGTGACCAGCTTGTCTGGACCTACGTAGCCCCTCATTTGGGTCACTGGATAGCTGCCCCTTTACCATTAACCACAGGTGAATGAGTACATTTTGCATTTATTTTTTCCATCTTCCTGCTGAATTCTACCTGTTGGTTTTAGCTTTGGTATTTTACTGGGAGTATAAAAGTTGTAGTGATTGGACTGGGACATTGTTTGGGTAATTCACTTGATTCTGCACTTTGGTACAAGGGGACTTTATTTCTATGTGTATTGTTTTATTTGTGGACCATTCATTGTCGTATTATCATGATAATTATCTTCTTATCCATGGGTGCTGGATGCATGCAGACCAACAAAAACACTGTCATTTTTCTTGACTGACGATTGAATTAGCTTCATTAAAGCACGAGAGACACTTGAGATCAGTGGTAGTTACAGGTTAATTATTCATAATTATAGAATTAAATGTGCAGATTCCATTTGATAATACTCCTGCGAAAGCATGTTGGTGCATTTGGAATGATTACATTTTGCTCAGCTGTTTTCGGTATGTTTAAAGATGCTCAGCTGATTTTATTTTCTTTTCGAAGGAGACGTTAACCTTGTCTGACAGTATCAACAGCATTTTACTCCTATTCGGTCTAAGCTGCCATCACACAGCTTATTGCGTTACAGTAATTGCATTGTCACAGACAACTAGTTCTTGTTTATAATTTTATGCTGATCACCGAGGTGTTCAAATTGAGTTTTATATTCTCATGACTGAAAAATTAAAGTAGTCAGTTGAGATGCAAAGTTTGTGACAACTTGGATACACAAGGGCATTCAGCATAGAAACAGACATTTCAGTCCTTCCAAGTCCATGCCAACTATAATTTATTCATTTGTACTAACCCCATGTTATCCTTTTTTAAAATTCTCCTGATGTTTTTATCATAACCACCCCCACCCTGCCTGATTCTTCAAGTTATCATGATTCTTGATTACTCAAGAGGCAACTTGCAGTGTCACATAACCTACCAGCCCACCATCCTCAGGGTATGGAGGGAAACCAGGGCACTCAAAGGAAACCAATGCAGTCATGGGGAATATGCAGGTCCCACACAAACAGCATTAAAGGTCAGGCTTCAACCAGGGTCACTGGAGCTGAGGCAGCAGCTGTGCTTCTTATGAAAATGTAGATTATTTTTAATTTCCCCCCTTTATTGTTTTTCTATTTCACCTGAAACAGTCAGATCTTATTTTGATCTCCCTCTAACTATGCTGGTAGGGAACAAATTTCCATGTAATCAGCAGTAGTGAATAGACAGGGCAATTTCTCACTTATCATTCCGTTTGTCTTGCCTTCCTGTAGATGTGCAGACGGGTTAACAGAGATAACCTCCCAACATTGTTGATTCATTATAAACACTGATTTTAACTAAGACCATAAGATATAGGAGCAGAATTAGGCCATTTGGCCCATTGTGTCTGCTCCACTCTTTCATCATGGCTGATCCAATTTTCCTCTCAGCCCCAATCTCCTGCCTGCCCCCTTCACCATATCCCTTCGTGTCCTGACCAATCAAGAATGTATCAACCTCTGCCTTAAATATTCATAAGGACTTGGCCTCCACAGCTGCCTGTGGCAACAAATTGCACAGATTCACCACTCGCTGGCTAAAGAAATTCCTCCTCATCTCTGTTCTAAAAGGCCATCCGTCTATTCTGAGGCTATATCCTCTAGTCCTGGTCATTCCCACCGTTGGAAACATCCTCTCTACATCCATTCTATCAAGGCCTTTCACCATTTGATAGGTTTCAATTAGGTTACCCCTTGTTCTTCTGAATTCCAGTGAATACAGGCCCAGAGCCATCAAATGCTCTTTATTTGAGAAGCCATTTAATCTTGGAATCATTTTCATTAACATCTTTTGAACCCTCTCCAATTTCAGCACATTCATTCTAGGATAAGGGGCCTAAAACTGCTCACAATACTCCAAGTGAGGCTCACCAATGCTTTAGAAACATAGAAAAAATACAACACAATGCAGGCCCTTTGGCCCACAAAGCTGTGCCAAACATTTCCCTACCTTAGAACTACCTCGGCTTTACCCATAGCCCTCTATTTTTCTAAGCTCCATGTAGCCATCCAGGAGTCTGTTAAAGACCCTATCGTTTCCGCCTCCACCACCGCTGCCGGTCGCCCATTCCACGGACTCACCACTCTCTGCGTTTCTAAAAAAAACACACAAACAAACAAACATCTCCTCTATACCTACTTCCAAACACCTTAAAACTATGCCCTCTCATGCTAGCCAATTCAGTCCTGAGTTAAAGCCTCTGACTATCCACACGATCAATGCCTCTTATTATCTTGTACACCTCTATCAAGTCACCTCTCATCCTCCATCACTCCAAGGAGAAAAGGCGGAGTTCATTCAACCTATTCTCATAAGGCATGATCCCCAGTCCAGGCAACATCCTTGTAAATCTCCTCTACACCCTTTCTATAGATTACACATCCTTACTGTAGTGAGGTGACCAGAACTGAGCACAGTACTCCAAGTAGGGTCTGACCAGGGTCCTTTACAGAGCCTCAACATTACATCCTTGCTTTTATATTTATGTCCTCTTGAAATGAATGCTAACATCACATTTGACTTCCTCACACAGACTCAACCTGCAAATTAACCTTTAGGGAATCCTGCACAAGGACTCCCACATCCCTTTGCACTTCAATTTTTTGTGTTTTCTTTCTATTTAGAAAGTGGTCAACCCTCTCATTTCTTCTACCAAAGTGCACACTTCCTGACACTGTATAAGTGGATCATCCTGCAGTAAATTTTCATAACTCTTATTCATTCTAAATGTCAATAAATAAGGACCAATGTAATTTGTTGGTAGGTTAATTTCTCCCACTTTGAGACTGTCCAGTGATTTCAGTTTCACATGAGTCATGTTATCAATCAGAATGGGTTAAACATTGATTATTGTTATTTCGAAAATTTCTTTACAACAGCACGTATATTTATATAACACTTTTAACTGAGTAAATCGATCTTTAAGGTAATGTTATCAAATAAGATTTGGCATCCTGTACGCAAGGTGGAATAAGGACAAAAACGCAAAAACGTAGTAAGGGGACTGGGGAAAAAGTTCTATTCAAAAAGTTCAAAGGAACATCTAAACAAGCCTGATGCATTTTGGAAACAAGTCCTGTGGACTGATGAAGTTAAAATAGAACTTATTGGCCGCAATGAGCAAAGGTATGTTTAGAGAAAAAAGGGCGCAGAATTTCATGAAAAGAACACCTCTCCAACTGTTAAGCACGGGGGTGGATCGATCATGCTTTGGGCTTGTGTTGCAGCCAGTGGCACGGGGAACATTTCATTGGTAGAGGGAAGAATGAATTCAATTAAATACCAGCAAATTCTGGAAGCAAATATCACACCATCTGTAAAAAAAAAAGCTGAAGATGAAAAGAGGATGGCTTCTACAACAGGTTAATGATCCTAAGCACACCTCAAAATCCACAATGGACTACCTCAAGAGGCGCAAGCTGAAGGTTTTGCCATGGCCCTCACAGTCCCCCGACCTAAACATCATTAAGAATCTCACAGAACTAGAAGCCTTTTTCAAGGAAGAATGGGCGAAAATCCCCCAAACAAGAATTGAAAGTCTCTTAGCTGGCTAGAGAAAGCGTTTACAAGCTGTGATACTTGCCAAAGAGGGTGTTAATAAGTACTAACCATGCAGGGTGCCCAAACTTTTGCTTCAGGCCCTTTTCCTTTTTTGTTATTTTGAACTGTAAAAGATGGAAATAAAAAAGTTTTCTTGCTTAAAATATTAAAGAAATGTGTCATCTTTAACTTTCTGCCTTTTGGAAATCAGTTCATCTTTTACTTGCTTAGCTATTCACAGTAACAGAAATTTTGACCAGGGGTGCCCAAACTTTTGCATACCACTGTATGTTTTCTGCTATGTGTTTGGTACAAACATGTCAAAGTATGGATTTGATACATAAGTGTGCTGATTTTGAATCACAATGGAGAGCACCACAAATATAATGTATTATTAAGACTTTGTTTTCTTTAATCCAGGTACAATTGGTCGTATTGCAAAGGACATAAGCAGCTACCATACAGTGCTACTGGTGGCTATATTAGGAGGCACTGCAGTGATTCTTGCTGGTTTTGTGGTTGTGCTTTTCTGTTTCTGCAGGTAGGTAGTTGGATTTCTCCATAAGTTAATGCCCATGTAGACGTACATATGAGAAAATATATAGAATTACAGTGTAGGAGTCCATATGCCCACTCAGAATTCCCATCATTGGCACATCTCTACTTACAAACGTTTGTATTTCCCAGTAAACTATTTTCCCTTCTGCCCAGAACTTCCCTCAAATCTGACTCACGTCTTCACTGGGGGGGCGGGGGGTGCAATCCACAAAACCCAAAATACTGACTGTCAGCATGTTTTTGAGATGTTGGGAAACATGAGTTATAAGTAGGAAACCCACATACTGTAGTCACAAGCTGAAGGTGCGAGACAGCATCCTAGATCAGGACTGAATCTGGGTCCCTGGAGATCTGAGACAGCAGCACTAACTGCTGCATCAAGGTGTCTTATAATATCGATAAATAATTACTTGTGTGTATTACTATACAACTAAAGTTATTGAGGAAATTTGACACTGATTTTTATCATGAGCAGAACTTTAATACAACTATCTCTTTTACACTGGTAAGAGTAGAGTTGAAGTGTACTGTTCTGGATATCCTGGGAGGCTTTGATCTGTATGGAATTCCAGTTGACATAATGCTTGATTGTCATTTGAAATGAGGGTCCCTTGTTTTACTTTCTATCATTCGTTATTATGCTTAATTTTCCAGAAGAAAATCCTATCTTTTTTTAAAACAAAGATTAGTTCATAGTAACTGGGGCATGTGGCCAAGTGGTTAAGACGTTCATCTAGTGATCTGAAGGTCGCTAGTTCGAGCCTTAGCTGTGGCAACGTGTTTGTGTCCTTGAGCAAGGCACTTAACCACACATTGCTCTAGTGTCTGTGTGAGGAGTGGCGCCCCACACAGACTTCCAACCTGCGCCTTGTAAGGATCTTTGCTTAATAGGTGCCCTAATCAAAATTCTCTGTACCTCAATGAGATGTGAATGATTTCCCACTCGGTTTTGTATATTTATGGTGAGAAAAATCAGCGATCACAGCATAGTATGCATTGAATTGTACAGTATTGATGGTGGGCACTGAGTTGATTATTCTGTTGAGAAGATGTCAACTTAGTCCCCCTTGGCCACTCTTTCTCCATAGACCTGAAAGTTGCCCATGATTAAATTTGTTTCTAACCCTCCAAGACTGGGGAGAATGACATTCCCTGATAATTGAATCATAACATCGTAGAGCACAGATACAGAGCCCTTCAGTTCGCCTTGTCTATGCAGCCTGTTATGCCTGTCATGGCTAATCCCATTTGCCTCCACTAGGTCTGTATCTCTCTGTACCTTTCCTATCCAATTAGCTGTCAAAGTGCCCTTTAAACCGTGTTATTGTATCTACTTCTTTCACCTCATTTTGCGATTTGTTACTGATAACTACCACCCTCTAAGTGTAAAACTTGCCCCTCAGATCTCCTCTGAATTTTGTTTTATACAGAGGACGGTACAGTCATCCGCACAAAAAAACGCAAGTCAAGACTAAAATGGACACCTCAAAGAAAGACCAGACCACATCAACCAACCAAGTGAACTTGGCTCCTGGGACCAAAGAAAGCTCAAGACCCGACGAAAAGCCTGCTGTGCAGCACCCTCCTGCCAACTCCTGTAGTCCACAAAGGGAGACGCCCCAAAAAGAAATGAAGGAATTCTGTAAACAGGTGAATAAATCTACAGAGAGACTAAACAACGAGAGCTGCAAAATCTATGTTGAGAATTTCACTGTCCGATCTCGGAAAAAATGCGGGGACAAAATTTATCAACAGGCAGTCAGCCACCCGGACAATGTCCCCAAGAATGCATTGCAGATGAGACATATAAAAATGCTTGCACGGAGGAAGGAAATGGTCGATGAGCAGTACAAAATGCAGTACACTGTAAATGAAGAAATGTACCAGTTACCTCTTATTTCGAACAAATTATTGCCTATTTATAACCCAGCTGTGGCTATCATGCAAGCCCAAGATCATTATGGTACTCCAGAGCAGGTTTCTAGGTCAGCTACCTTGCCCAGAAACAGGCAGATGGTCTATAGCCCATTGGCTGAGCCACTTACCAAGGACAGTTACACACAGACACTTCCTAAGATGCCTTTACACTCTCAGCAGCAATCAGAGTCCCAGAGACAACAGCAGGTTCTTCAAGTGCAACAGGGCTATGTGAACGCAAAGCAGGTGCTGGATCCCAAGCTCTCTGCCAACTGGGGAAGGTTCAGTAACAACCTGCTGGAGTCTGTGTCTGTTCCTGGCACCCTGAACGAAACAGTAGGAGTGACACCATTTGCCACTGAACTGCAGGGTATCTCCGAGCAGACGTTGCTAGAGTTGACCAAAGGCAAGCCTTCGGCGCACCCTAGAGCGTGGTTTGTATCCCTGGAGGGGAAGCCGATACCGCCGATCAGACATTCCTGTGTGCTCGTTCAGAAACCAAAAAAAGCGCATAGCAACGACACGAGCCTTGATTCAGGTGTTGATATGAACGAGCACCACACCGGTAAGAGGCCAGAAAAGGAAAAGACTTGTGCCAGAGCTGCAGCTGCCTCGAAGAACCTTTACCCAGAAGATGTAGAGCTGAGCGGGAGTGAAAGTGGGACCACAGTATGCACCCCTGAGGACCTCTCCTTCAGGCAAGGCCCGGATATGGGCAGTGGCCAGTTGGGCGAGGTCGAAGAAGAGCAGAGTGACCAGAGTTTACAGGACGAGGAGATCATTGTGACCCCTCCCCACAGACAAGGGCGAATGAGTACTGAAGGCGAGGGGGACAATAGTAAAAAAAGCATTTGGCAAAAGAGAGAGGAGCGACCTCTGATCTCTATAAACTAGTTGAGTTGCTTTACTTCCAGACCTTCACAATGGAACAAAAGCATGTTTTTGGTTCAGTGGTTATGCAGGTTTTTATGCACTCCATTTTATTGTTGATTACAATTCATTGTACTGAATAAACTCTTTGTATGTGTATCTTCTAGATCTTTCATTAACTTGAATATACTGTAAATACACACAGTTATCAAGCACCAAGTATACATAATTTGTGTCCTTTAGACTTTGGCCCCAGAACCTATACATAAATTAATTTAATAAGATTATCTGAACAGCTTCTAGTATATTTTTACAACTAAACCTTTGTGTCTTTTTTCACAAAGCAATTTACCCTGATCTCTCACCTCTGCCACGATGGATTTTAAGTAAGAAAGAAAGCAATTGAATCCTCCTTTGATGTTTGTTAATATCTTGTTGTCAGAAAGTAGTTATGGTTAAGTTTGATTTGGGTCTATAAGGAATAACTTGTGTGGTGCCCACAGGGAAACTGATCTAAGAATTTAATTAAATTCACACTGAAGACAACAGGCTTAATTTAAAACTACATTGATAAAGGGATGTACAATCTTGCCTTCAGGCACTTGTCTTGATTTAAACATGACATTTCATTTCATAACGTATCCCCTTTAAATTTATTTCCAAAGCTTGGTGCAAATATAGTTTCAGATGATTTTATAAGATGTTAAACCATGTACATGTTTCTTTTTAAAGTCTAATCTAAAAAGCACAAATCTTGCAAAATTGCTAATGGTTGTGATACTTTGCATGTGACTTTGGGAGTAGGAATTCACACTGCAATATTTAGAAAACAGAGCAGATGTTTGATGTTGCATTCTGTGAGGCTAAGGCTCATCTATAAATAGAAGAGTTACCTAGCTTACAGTTAAATCTGATAAGGCTAAATACGAAGCACTTTTTTTGAGTCAAGTTAAAATGTAGAAAGCACAATAAAAAGACTAAATCATCACTGAGTTCTAAATCCAGTCATAACAGGTATCTCAATTTTTATTCTGTGACAGAGGTGGGCAGAAAACATTGAAACAAATTGGCTTCAGAGCTTTGACAACAAACCACATCAAAACATAGAGTGTACTTGTTCTATTTTATGTTGATTCCCCAGCCATTTTGTGGCATCTATCTTGTTTCATTTTAATGCCAATTTGCAATTGATGTCTGTTAAGATCTTGAGAAATCACTAGGCATTTTAGGCTGAAGAAAAGCTGCAATTTGAAGTAGTTCTTACTGAAATCTTTGTTTTTAATCTGTACTCATTTGCCACAATCTAGGCAAATCCTGAGTGAAATATACTTTCATTAAATTGTTCAAATAATTCCGCTTATCTTGGCAACTACGTGTTCAAAAGGTTGGTCTCATTATTCTTGGAGCATATCTTGATGAGCTGCTTGAGTTTTCACTTCATTCATGACGATGCAGGAACTAAAGCAAGAGCTTGCTATTTCGTGAGACATTGGGAAGTATTTTATTGTATTATATGTTTTGAAGAAAGTGTTTGCTAATTCCGCGTGGTGTTTAGCATGGTTGCATGTTCATAATTTGTTCATTACCCAAGCCAGTTTTGCCATAAGACTCTTGTATTTTGTGTGATATTTCCAAGGAGTAGTGAATTACATTCGGAATTGTTTTATTGCATTGTTGAAAACCCAATAAAACTGAACTAAGTTTTGTTTACATTGGTGTTTGAGTGAATGCTGCTTCATAGCACCATCAACTGCCCCCTCAATCACTAGTGATTGATAGTGGATGTTGGGATAATTAGTCAGATTGGATTTTGTCCTGCCTGTTGTGGGCTGGACATTCCCAGACAATTTTCCACATTCCCTGGTGGTGTCACTGCTTTGGAACAGCTGAGCTAGAGGTCAATTCTCAAGCACAGCTTGTCATCACTGTAACTGGGTTACTGTCCAGTTCCATGACCTTAACTACATCCAGTGTGTTCATCATTTTCTTGCTATTGCATGGGTAAAAATGGCAGCTGAACTTCAGTGATAATGAGGGAGAGAAAGCCAAGATGGATTGTCCATGTTGCTCTTCTGGCTGCAGATGGCTGCAAATGCTTTGCAATTTCTGGCATTCAACTTTTGGGCTCCATCTTATGAGGATGGGGTGTTCACAGAGCACCAACTTGTTGGCCAAATTGCTAACCCCATCCATGTGGGTATGATGTAGTTGCAGAACTTTGATCTAGCCTGGTGATTGTGAGATTGCTGAGCTCTATTTCATTTTGCTTCTACCATTTAGCAAACACTTGGTTAGGTTAACATGTCACGTTTAGGTATGCCTGATGCTGCTCCTCGCATGTTCTGCCTGCCCCCTTCATTTGAATTGGCATTATATGAGTTAAGTGATTAATTTCATTTATATTGGATATGTCATTGGCCTGAAGAAACCAAGTTAACATTGTGTAAGCGAAGGAGAATGTTTGTTTGATGAAATGTTATGTTCCAGGTTGCACATTGAGAAAGAGTGACAGACAGTTTAAACAGTCACTGAAAATGGGATAAATACTTAAAGCTTCCAAGAGTGGTGCGATGGTCATTCCTACCAATACTCCAGAACAGACATGTATGCAGCAAGTAGGCTGGTAAGGATGATAAGAATTGGTTTTCCTCCATCTTCTGCAGACTCATCCTGGTGGTGATGTCCTTCGTGACTTGGCCAGTCAGTCTGTGTGATGGTGCTGCAGAGCCGCTGCTGATGTTGGACGTTAAAGTCCGCCACCCTTCAGTATGTTCTATGTCCTTACCACTAGAGAAAGCACTGATCTATTCTCATACCTGGAAAGATCAATAAAACAAATGGGATGAAAAAGATTTATGCTGTCTATAAACGCTTTTGAGTTACTGTCACCAACAGTTAAGTGAGCTGCTAATGAAGAGGAAGATGTGCTCAGTTTGTCTATTAATGAGAGCAAGAATTTGGGCTGATAGTCATAAAGTCACTACAGTCTTCACACAACAACACAATGTAGAAGTTTCTACCCTGTTGATCCTATTACCGCTATAAAATTCAACTGATGAGTGAAAGACCTTTAGTACAACTTAATCTTTATAAGCTCTTGAGTTTTAAACATGGATATGTACCACTGATTTCAAATAACTTTGTGTTTCATATAGTGAGGGAGTCGAGGACCAGAGGGCACAACCTCAGAATAGAGGGATGTCCATTTAGAACAGAGATGAGGAATTTCTTTAGCCAGAGGATGGTGGATCTGGAATTTGTTGCCAGGTTATTGAGTGTGTATATTTTTGACAAGTCAGTGCATGAAAAGGTTACAGGGAGAATGGGATTGAGAGGGAAACTGATCAGCCATGATCAAATGGCTTACTTTTCTCTAATATCTTATGGACTCAAATGCTATTTGTGTGAGATAATCTGGCCAGGCTCACTCCAGGGCTGGTCTTCCTCTCAGCATTCTGAACTGGGCCTCTCCTCCTTGCTATGGTTGTACCCAGGGTGGTCACTCTTTGTGTCTCAGAATGACCTTTTATACAGCTTCCCTCTAACTTTCTAAAGGTTTCATTCTGTTCTTATCCCAGCCTAGGATTCTCATGTTTCTGAAGTCCATTATTTCAGGTTATCACTCATTGAAAGCTTGGGTAAACAAAACACACCATTAGTTGTCAGTGTGTCTGTTCATGTGTCCCCTTCATAGGGAGGTAGTTCCCAGACACCCTTATTGTTTGGCTGTCCTTCTCGTTGTCATATCACACAGCTACAAAGCAGTCTCAGCTATGCTCTTGTGTTGATACTGACAAGCTATCCCATCAAGGACCTCCCTTCATTGTGCTGATTAGTTCTCTGTGGGTACGTGTGTATGCACACATACACCTGTACACGCACACGACCACGCTGTCTTTCATGCACTTGCAGCTGTGAAATCTTGCTGTTAGCTGCAACTTCTAAAAGTTGTCACTTGCATTATAAAGTGAACATTTCCACACGGCCCTCAGCAGCCCTCTCCCAATTCACTTGCAAATAATCATTGGTATTTGGGATAGGTTTCCCCTGGCCAATCTAGCATTTCAGGTTTTGCTTGAATACAAATGCTTGCTGTCACTGGATCACCGGTAGCAAAGTAATCTTGGATCTTAAACTCTGGAAATCCTTCCCTTTTAAACTACTTTTCTCCTCTTTAAAATGCATCTTAAAATCCCACCATCAATCCTAATAAGCCTTTCTGTGGAACAGGGTATAAAAAAAAAAGCGCAAATTCTGTTTGCCCCTCTAATTATCCATAATTTTATTGATAATAGAATTGCTAATTCTAGAATAGTATTCCACAGTCTAAAGATGTACTGCTTAGTAGATTGATTGGTCATTGTAAGTTGTCCCGTGACTAGGCTAGGGTTAAATCAGTGGGGTGCTGGGCGACGCGGCTCAAAGGGCCAGAAGAGCCTGTTCTGCGTTACATCTAAATAAAATAAATAATCAAGTTATGAGCATAAAATTAATATTCTATTAGTGTAATAGTATTCACTCACTCTACATTTTCTTGCTCCTTGCCCTATTACTTCCACAGTTCTGAAATTGGACTGGTTGCATGGTTACTTTTCGCATTCACAGGTGCCAGATGTCCAAACTCCCTCACTGCAGTTACCAGCTTACATTTTCAACAGCTTGTCATGAAGCAACATGTTAGAACAGTCCAATGAGTGCCAGATGCAGTGTGTGCCCTGTTACATCATATTCCATATATAGAGAATGAGCTTTCAGTATCAGTGCTGGAGTGTTCATCAGCTTCACCTGCAAGTATTTTGCATCCCAAGCTATCTTTCAGCTCAGAGGCACAGAAGGTTTTTGGTTCTCTAATGGTCCAGAATTTGCCATTAAAATCCATGTCCTTTGATTCTTAAATTTTAAATAGAAACAGGATATAGGTTAATTCCGTGATCCTGTTCGATTTTATTTCAGTAAAATGCTTTTGCTGAGGAAATCAGAGTGGAGAGTAAGTACTGTTGGCTTCTGAACATCTGGCTAATGCAGAATAACCATCTGCTTCAGCTTTGGCCCCACATCCCACAGCACACACCAAAATTGTTACCCCTTGGCACCCCACCTTTTGATCACCCCTGCAATCAGCTACCCCAGATGGAGTTCTAGAGGCAGTAGTTGGTTTGTATGCAATTACTTGGCCGCTGAACTACTCACAGTTGCAATATCTTTGTCAGTCATAATGTATGGACAATAAACCAAGTTGGTACTGTGTGAAGTGCTTGATATCTTTTTCAATGTGTTCTATTTCCAGACTTCAATGTATTCTGAGTATGACTGCAAAACAGAAGGGACTGATGAAGGTTGAAGCTTTGCTGGAGAAACTTCGCAGCCAGACTCCTTGGTAATACCTCTTTGCCTAATGCAAGGTGGGGCTTAACTCTCCGGTATTCATCTTCTCCTGAATTAAACCCCATACTATTCGTCACAGTGCTTTATTTTGCCACAGAACTTTTAGGTTCATTTGGACTCTTAAGTATTTTGTGTCAGTCTTCTCTGTGGAAGATGCCAGCAATATGCCAGAAATTCAAGTGATTTGGGGTAGAAGTCAGTGTAGTTGCTATTATTAAGGAGAAGGTGTTTGGGAAGCTGAAAGGTCTGAAGGTAGATAAGTCACCTGGACCAGATGGATTACACCACAGAGTTCTGAAAGAGGTGGCTGAAGAAATTGTGGAGACATTAGTAATGATCTTTCAAGAATCAATTCATTATGGAATGGTTCCAGAGGACTGGAAAATTGTAAGTGACATCCCACGCTTTGAGGAGGGAGGGAGGCAAAAGACAGGAAATTATAGGCCAGTTAGCCTGGCTTCAGTGGTTGGTAAGATATTGGAGTCCATTATTAAGGATGAGGTTTTTGGGTACTTGGAGACACATAAAATTGGCCAAAGTCAGCATAGTTTCCTTAAGGAGAAATCTTGCCTTGCAAATCTGTTTAAAAGTCTTTGAGGAAATAACAAACAGGATAGACAAAGGAGAATCAAGGTGGGGCTTAACTCTCCGGTATTCATCTCCTCCTGAGTTTAAACCCCATACTATTCATCACAGTGCTTTATTTTGCAACAGAATTTTTAGGTTCATTTGAACTCATTAAGTATTTTGTGTCAGTCTTCTCTGTGGAAGATGCCAGCAATACGCCATAAAGGATGTTGTTTACTTGGATTTTCAGAAAGCCTTTAACAAGTTGCCACACTTGAGGCTCCTAAACATGATAAGAGCCTCTGGTATTAGAGGAAGTATACTAGCATGGATAGAAAACTGACTGACTGGCAGGAGGCAAAGAGTGGGAATAAAGGGGGGACTTCTCTGGTTGACTGTCGGTGACTAGTGGTTGATGTTGTGACCTCTTTTTTCACCTTATAAGTCTATGACCTGGACGACAGAATTGATGGCTTTGTGGCCAAGTTTGCGGACAATAGGGAGATAGGTGAAGGGGCAGGTAGTGCTGAGGAAGCAGAATCTGCAAAAGGACTTGGACAGATTTAGGAGAATGAGCAAAGAAGTGCCTGACGGAGACAGTGTAGCGATGTGAATGGTTCTGCACTGGTGGAATCAATATACTGTGTGAGGGAGAATGGGGTTGACCAGGATAATAAATCAGTCACGGTGGGATGGTAGAGCAGACTTCTTGATGGTCCAAAGGGCCTAATTCTGCTCCTGTGTTTTATGGTCTTATTTACAGGTCATTCACATAATTCTCAAGATCTTGCACTTGCTAAACAAAGATAGCCAAATATGATTGGCTGTTCATAAAAAATTGCTGGTGAACACAGCAGGCCAAGCAGCATCTATAGGAAGAGGTACAGTCGATATTTCGGGCTGAGACCCTTCGTCAGGACTAACTGAAAGGATAGTAAGAGATTTGATCCCTCTTTTACGGATCGCGCTTTTCAAACTTGGAAGACTAAGGGTATTTTACGGTTTTTGGATTTATTTTTAGATGGTTCCCTTATGTCTTTTGAACAATTATCTAATAAATATAACTTATCAAGAATACATTTTTTTAGATATTTACAAGTTAGAAATTTCCTAAGTACTATACTTTCTTCCTTTCCAATGCTTCCTCCTATATATATTTTAGATTCGATAATTAACCTTAATCCATGTCAGAAAGGTGCATCGGCTATGATTTATAATATTATTATGAAACTTAGGAAAGCTCCATTTGATAAGATTAGGGTAGATTGGGAACAGGAATTGGGGCTTACCATTTCTGTGGATGATTGGGGGCAGATTTTACAATTAGTTAATACTTCCTCTATTTGTGCTAAACATTCCCTAATTCAATTTAAAGTGGTTCATAGAGCACATATGTCCAAAGATAAGTTAGCGCGTTTTTACACGCATATTAATCCTTTCTGTGATAGATGTTCGGGGCAGATAGCCTCTTTAACTCATACGTTTTGGTCTTGCCCTACTTTGGAAACTTTTTGGAGAGATATTTTCAATATTATTTCTAAGGTATTAAATATAGATATCTCTCCTCACCCTATTACTGCTATCTTTGGACTACCTAAAATTTCTAGTAATCTTTCCCCTTCAGCCCGTAGAATGATTGCATTTCTTACTTTGATGGCGAAAAGATGTATTTTACAACATTGGAAAGAGCTTAATGCCCCAACTACCTTTTTTTGGTTTTCTCGGACGATTTTATGTTTGAATCTGGAGAAAATTAGAAGTAACCTTTATGATTCTTCATTTAAATTTGAACAGATTTGGGGACCTTTTATTCGATATTTTCATTTAATGTAATATTTACCCTTCTTGTTCTTTTCTCACTGTTTTAATGGAGGTCGGGATTGAGGACGTGATTTTAAGTTTAACTCTGTTTGGTTTCAAGTTAGCCCATTGCTTTGCTTTGCTTTTAGTTAGTTGCACGGTGGGTTTTTTTTGGGGGTTTTTTTTTTCTTTTTTTTCCATTGATATATATAAAATCTAGTATACTATTATGTTATCTTGGTTTCTTATGCTTAAATTACATTGTTTGTAGTATTTTCTTTTTGGTATTGTTATCTTTTGGAATTTTATTATACTTTAACATTGTATTAATGTTTATATGGCTTACCTTTTTTGTATACTTACTCAATAAAAAGATTTAAAAAGAAAAAAGAAAGTAAGAGATTTGAAAGGAGGAGGGGGAGATCCGAAATTTTAGGAGAAGACAGGAGGGGGAAGGGATGGAGCTAAGAGCTGGAAAGTTGATTGGCAAAAGGGATATGAGAGGATCATGGGACGGACGGGAGGCCCAGAGGGAAAGAAAGGGGGAGGGGGAAACCCACAGGATGGGCAAGGAGTATAGTGAAAGGGACAGAGGGAGAAAAAGGAGAGAGAGAAAAAAATATATAATAATAAATGATAATTAAATCTGCCCCCCACTTTTCCTTCGCTACATCGACGACTGCATTGGCGCTGCTTCCTGCACGCGTGCTGAGCTCTTTGACTTCATTAAATTTGCCTTCAACTTTCACCCTGCCCTCAAGTTTACCTGGTCCATTTCCAACACGTCCCTCCCCTTTCTTGATCTTTCTGTCTGTATCTCTGGAGACAGCTTATCTACTGATGTCTACTATAAGCCTACAGACTCTCACAGCTACCTGGACTATTCCTCTTCTCACCCTGTCTCTTGCAAAAATGCCATCCCCCTTCTTGCAATTCCTCCGTCATCTGCTCTCAGGATGAGGCTTTTCATTCCAGGATGAAGGAGATGTCCTTTTTTAAAGAAAGGGGCTTCCCTTCCTCCACCATCAACTCTATTCTCAAACGCATCTCTCCCATTTCACGCACATCTGCTCTCACCCCATCCTCCCGCCACCCCACTAGGAATAGGGTTCCCCTTGTCCTCACCTACCACCCCACCAGCCTCCGGGTCCAACATATAATTCTCCGTAACTTCCGCCACCTCCAGCGGGATCCCACCCCTAAGCACATCTTTCTCTTCCCCCCACCTCTGCTTTCCGCAGGGATCGCTCCCTACGTGACTCCCTTGTCCATTCGTTGCCCCCATCTCTTCCCACCGATCGTGCTACACATGCCCTTACACTTCCTCCCTCACCACCATTCAGGGCCCCAGACAGTCCTTCCAGGTGAAGCGACACTTCACCTGTGAGTCGGCTGGGGTGATGTACTGTGTCCGGTGCTCCGGATGCGGCCTTCTATATATTGTCGAGACCTGACGCAGACTGGGAGATCACTTCGCTGAACACCTATGCTCTGTCCGCCAGAGAAAGCAGGATCTCCTGGTGGCCACACATTTTAATTCCACGTTCCATTCCCATTCTGATATGTCTATCCACGGTCTCCTCTACTGTGAAGATGAAGCCACACTCAGGTTGGAGGAACAACACCTTATATTCCGTCTGGGTAGCCTCCAACCTGATGGCATGAACATTGACTTCTCTAACTTCCATTAATGCCCTACCTCCCCTTCGTTCCCCATCTGTTATTTATTTATCTTTTATTATTATATATATATATATTTTTTCTCTCTCTCCTTTTTCTCCCTCTCTCTTTCTCACTATACTCTTTGCCCATCCTCTCGGCTTCCCCCCCCCCTTCTTTCTCTCTAGGCCTCCCGTCCATCCCATGATCCTTTCATATCCCTTTTGCCAATCACCTATCCAGCTCTTGGCTCCATCCCTTCCCCCTCCTGTCTTCTCCTATCATTTCGGATCTCCCCCTCCCCCTCCAACTTTCAAATCTCTTACTACCTCTTCTTTCAGTTAGTCCTGACGAAGGGTCTCGGCCCGAAATGTTGACTGTGCCTCTTCCTATAGATGCTGCCTGGCCTGCTGTGTTCACCAGGAATTTTTATGTGTGTTGCTTGAAATTCCAGCATCCGCAGATTTCCTTGTGTTGGCTGTTCATACGTTGGTGCCAACCAGCCCAGAGCTGGATTACGAACTTGTTAATATTCCCAATCACTAACATTACAAGTCAAGTTTATTGCCATAGGCTCAGCTACAGTGAGGTCCAGGTTCAATTACAGCACAGTCACAGGCACGTATGTTCAGCCAACACGCAGAACATAAATTATGCAGAAATTATACCAGACAATGATCTATAATTATCATGTTTGTCTTGTGCCTCATTTTTGCTGCAATTGTTGATGTTACCTGAAGCAAGAGTGACAATAGAAAATGCCGGGAATACACTTCTGATAATATCTTCAGCCCAAGTAGCTGAATTACTGTTTGAGGTTGATGATCTTTCATTAGAAGATAAAATCTGTTTGGTTTGCTGAGTGATTTCATCATTTGTGTACTGAGTCAGCCAAAGTGACAGCAGTAATCAACGGTGCTTTCAGCTGCTGTGCATATGCACTGAGCTGTTGATGTGGGCATAGGTTCAAGTAGATTTATTGACTGCACTGACAATAATAATTCCAGGATTGGGTACTGCTGAATGTGGCAGCTGTTGGAATTTCTATTCATTTAATTTTATATTTTTTTTAGAGAGGTGAACAATTGGCCTACTAACCTGCAGGTCTTTGGAATGTAGAAGGAAACTGGAGCACTTGGAGGAAACCCATACGATCACGTGGAATGTATAAACTCTTTACAGACAATGATGGGAATTCAAACTGTGGAATAGCATTACACTAACTTCTACACTATCAGACTGCCCACATTTTCAAGGACAACTTGATTGTAATACCATTTAAGAAAATAACTGATTTAATACAGAATTTTACAGAAAATGTTTCCTTGAGGCTGCATTTGACAAAAGTACTGACTACTTTACAGAGTCCCCACTGTAACTTGATTCTAATGGCACCGACAGACTATTAACTGGATGTGAGCTAGAGTAAGTGTTTGTACTCACAGCCATCTTCCTGATGTGCAACTAATAAAGTCAATTTGTTACTAAAAAGAGAGTATTCAAAGGGGCAGAGAGCTGATTTTATGACAGAAATTAACCACAATTTCTGCAGAAAAACAACTGAAAGATGCGCCACGGTAGCATAGTGGTTAGTGCAATGCTATTACAGCTCGGGGCGTCAGAGTTCAGAGTTCGATTCCAGCATCCATGGTTAGCAAGTTTGTACGTTCCTTCCTGTGTGCAGGGGTTTCCTCGGGGTGCTCTGACTTCCTTCCATAGTCTAAAGACGTACCATTTAGTAGCTTAATTTGTCATTGTAAATTGTTCCGTGACTAGGCTGGGGTTCAATCGTTGGGTTGCTGGAAGGCACCACTCGAAGGGCCAGAAGGGCCTGTTTTATGCTGTATCTCTAAATAAGTAAATTGATTTAATTTCTTACATCCTTCACAAACATGAGTAAAAGTCTTCACATTACATCTCTGTCTAAATAGTAATTTGTAACAAACAGTCTGTACAAGAGGACAGTCAGTATAGCGTAGAAATACAATTGGATCAGCGTGAATTAATCAGTTTGATAGTCTGGTGGAAGAAGCTGTCCCAAAGCCTGTTGGCCCTTGCTTTAATACTACAGTACCTCTTTCCCAGATGGTAGCAGCTGGAACAGTTTGTGGTTGGGGTGACCCAGGTCCCCAATGTTCCTTCAGACCCTTTTTATGCACTTGTCTCTGTAAATGTCCCGAATAGTGGGAAGTTCACATCTACAGATGCGCTCCGCTGTCCGCACTACTCTCTGCGGAGACCTGCGATTGAGGGAATTACAGTTCCCATACTAGGCAGTGATGCAGCCAGTCAGGATGCTCTCAATCGTGCCCCTGTAGAAAGTCCTTGGGATTTGGGGACTCATGCCAAACTTCTTTACCATCTGAGATGAAAGAGCAGCTGTTGTGCTTTTTTTCACCTCACAGCCAGTATGTACAGACCAGGTGAGATCCTCGGTGATGTGTATGCCAAGGAACTGAAAACTGTTCACCCTCTCAACCCCAGATCCATTGATGTCAATAGGGGTTAGCCTGTCTCCATTCCTCCTGTGGTCCTCAACCAGCTTCTTTGTTTTTGCAGCATTGAGGGGAGAGGTTGTTCTCTTGATACTACTGACTAATTAATATTCATTTACAGCAATGCAGCCAGTTGTCCTAATTAATGGTCATTACCCTTTCATTCCCATCGTCCCACAGTCATTATTTGAGCAGTAAGATATTTTATTGATGCTCTCTGATCTAATCTGTCCCAGAGCCACAGTTCTGTGGGGTGAGTAGCTGCCAGGAAAAACAAGATTACTTATCCCATAAGTATATGGTGGTCCACACAGAATGATGGCACTGATCAATTGAAAGGCAGAAAAAATCTGAGGTAAGGGTACCAATGGAAAAACTAGCTTACAGCAGCACCACAAAGTTCGGAGAACACACAGAATATAAAATATACATAAAATAATAATGATAGTAAAAATAATAGAATTTACAGGGCTTTAGTGCAGAGAAATACATAAACAAGTTGATGGTAGTGCAAGAAGTGGTCCATAGTGTTCCCATGCTAAGGTAGGGTTAGGGGTTGCAGCTTCATTCTGGGACCTGATGATTGTAGGAAAGTAGCTGTTTCTGAATCTGGTGGTGCAGGACCTCAGCTCCTGCCTGACCACAGCAGCAAGAAAAATTCATAATCTAGACAGTGGGGATCCTGTTGACAGATGTTGCCTTCTGAGGCTGCATATCTTGATGCTTTCAATGGTGGGGAGAATGTGTCCATGATGGGCTGGGCTGTGTCCACTACATTCTGCAGTCCCTTGCTTTTCTGTGGATTGGAATTACTGTACCAGGCCAAGATGTAACTAATCAGGACACAGTGCATCTGTAGGACGTCATGAGAGTATTTGGTAACATGACAAATCTCCTTAAGCTTCTAAGAGAGCAGAGGTACTATCATACCACCTGCATGATTGCATCTATGTGCAGTGCCTCGGTCAGGTCAACCAAGAAGTTGAGGCACAGGAATTTAAAGCTGGTAGCTCTCTCCACCTCTGGCCCATCAATGAGAACAGGTGTAGTACGTGGTCTCCTGACTTTCCCTTTCTGAAGTTAATAATTAGCTCGTGCAATTTGTTGGCATTGAGCGTGAGGTTGTATTGCAATACTACGCAGCCAGGTGTTCGATCTCACGCCTACATTGACTCATCACCACCTATGATTCAGACAACAATATTGATGTAGTCGGAGAATTTGTAGATGCTATCGGAGATGTGCTGAGTTGCAAAGAGAGAGACCAGTGGGCTAAGCATGCAGACTTGAAGTCAGTGAGGAGATGTTGTTACTGCTCCATATTGATTGAGCCTGCAAGTAGAAAGTAGATCCAGTTTCACTCATTCTGTCAAAATAAAAACTGTGATGACTGGAGCCACATCCACTCTAGAATGAAGAGTCTCAACCCAAAATGACGGCTTTCCATTTCTCTCCACAGACGCTGCCTCTATCATCTCGTTTGATTCTGATGTCAGTAAGCAATTTCAAGTTCCTGGGTGTCACTATCTCCAGAGACCTAATCTGGGTGCAAGATATCAATGCAGCTATAAAGAAGCCAAGACAGCAACTGTATTTCATTAAGAATATGAGTAGATTTGGTTTGTCAACTAAAGCACTTGAACACTAGACCCCATAAAGGGATCAGAAGTGGAAAGAGTGAGTGTCAGTATCTCTGAGGATCTACCCTGGGCCCAACACATCGATACAGCTAGAAAGAAGGCACAGCAGCAGCTACATTTCATTAAGAGATTAGATATGACTTCAAAATACTCAAATTTCTGCAGATTTACTGTGGAGAGCATTCTGACTGGCTGCATCATCTTTTGGGATAGATTGGGGAGGGGGATTACTACACAAGATCAAAACGTTGCAGACGTATAAAATCATGGGTACTAGCCTCCTTAGTATCCAAGGCATCTTCAAGGAATGGTGCCTTAGGAAGTTGGTGTTCATCATTAAGGACCCCCGCCACCCAGGACATGCCTTCTTTTCATTGTTACCATCAAGAAGGAGGCACAGAAGTGTGAAGGCACACACTCAGTGATTCAGGAACAGTTTTTCCCTTCGCCATCTGATTTCTATGAAACCACTTTTTACTGGGTATCTCTGGAAATGAGGCTCATTAGCCCCTTGCTAACAGCCACTGGACTCCATGCCAAGAAACCCATCTTTCTCGGGCTTCGTCCATCTGTGGTGTGTATGACTTTGGTCCTGCCAAATCCGTGAGGTTGGGATGTCTTGCCCACCCAAACCCCAGTTTGTGTGAATGCCATGTGATTTACTGCCCCCGCCAATTGCCCGACACAAAGAACAACAGATCCTACACTGCATACAATTACAAAGAAGTTTATTTAAGAATGTTAACTTAAGCAACCAGTTATTAAAGGAAAGAAAAAAAACAAAAAGGGCCCATTATAATTGAACAGTTAGAATTCAAATCTTCCAGAAGCCACTGTTTTCGATGCACAAACCCGTTCACCACTACCCAGTAATAGTTCCCCTCTTGGGCTCCATTGCATCGTACATTCCTGCCGAATCGAATCCTATGTCAGTTCTCTCAAGCTCCCCCTCTCTCCATCTCTGCTGAAAAAGACCTCAACCCATACTGGTGTCAGTCACAAAATCAACTCCACCAGCCTTCTCTAGAACCTTCTCCCAGCTCCATTCTCCTGACTGGATGACACACATTCCTAAGCACCCCTTATCTTTAATAGTAACCCAAACACAGCAAGCAGAACACACTGCTTCTACAGAAAGATCATTACATGAAATAACAATGGACAATAGGTTCAGGAGTAGGCCATTCAGCCTTTCGAGCCAGCACCACCATTCACTGTGATCGTGGCTGATCATCCACAATCAGTACCCTTTGTATAACCATACAACATTAGCAGTTAAAACCTTTTCCAGGGCTATATTCTGCCATCATGTTTCACCTACCAAAATGAACCACCTCACACCTATCTGGGTTGAGCTCCATCTGCCACTTCTCAGTCCAGTTTTGCATCCTATTGATGTCCCTCTGACGGCCATCCACACTATCCACAACACCCTCAACCTTTGGGTCATCAGCAAATTTACGAACCCTTCCCTCCATTTCCTCACCCAGGTCATTTATAAAAATCATGAAGAGTAAGGGTCCCCAGAACAGATCCCTGAGGCATACCACTGGTCACCGACCTCCACGCACAATATGACCCATCTATAACCACTCTTTGCCTTCTGTGGGCAAGCCAGTTCTGGATCCACAAAGCAATGTCCCCCTGGATCCCATGCCTCCTTACTTTCTCAATAAGCCTTGCATGGGGTACCATATCAAATTCCTTGCTGAAATCCAAATACACTACATCTACTGTTCTACCTTCATCAATGTGTTTAGTCACATCTTACAAAAGATTCAATCAGGCTCGTAAGGTATGACCTGCTGGCAAAGCCATGCTGACTATTCCTAATCATATTATGCCTCTCCAAATGTTCATTAATCCTGCCTCTCAGAATCTTCTCCATCAACTTACCAACCACTGAAGTAAGACTCACTGGTCTATAATTTCCTGGGCTATCACTGCATCCCTTCTTGAGGAAGGGAACAACATCTGCAACCCTCCAATTCTTTGGAACCTCTCCCATCCTCATTGATGATGTAAAGATCATTGCCAGAGGCTCAGCAATCTCCTCCCTCACTTCCCACAGTAGCCTGGGGTCCATCTCCTCCGGTCCCGGTGACTTATCCAACATGATGCTTTCCAAAAGCTCCAGCACATCCTCTTCCTTAATGTCTACATGCTCAAGCTTTTCAGTCCATTGTAAGTCATCCCTATAATCACCAAGATCCTTTTCTGTAGTGAATACTGAAGCACAGTATTCATTAAGTACATCAGCTATCTCCTCCAGTTCCATACACACGTTTCCACTGTCACAGTTGATTGGCCCTATTCTCTCCCATCTTATCCTCTTGCTCTTCACATACTTGTAGAATGCCTTGGGTTTTTCCTTAATCCTGCTCGCCAAGGCCTTCTCATGGACCCTTCTGGCTCTCCTAATTTCATTCTTAAGCTCCTTCTTGCTAACCTTATAATCTTCTAGATTTCTATCATTACCTAGTTTTTTTGAACCTTTTGTAAGCTCTTCTTTTCTTCTTGACTAGATTTACAACAGCCTTTGCACACCACAGTTCCTGTACCCTACCATCCTTCCCCTGTCTCATTGGAACGTACCTATGCAGAACACCATGCAAATATCTTCTGAACATTTGCCATGTTTCTGCTGTACATTTCCCTGAGAACATCTGTTCCCAATTTTTGCTTCCAAGTTCCTGCTTGATAGCTTCATATTTCCCCTTACTCCGATTAAACGCTGTCCTAACTTGTCTGTTCCTATCCCTCTCCAATGTTATGGTAAAGGCGATAGAATTGTGATCACTATCTCCAAAATGCTCTCCCACTGAGAGATCTGACACCTGACCAGGTTCATTTCCCAATACCAGATCAAGTACAGCCTCTCCTCTTGTAGGCTTATCTACATATTGTGTCAGGAAACCTTCCTGAACACACCTAACAAACTCCACCCAATCTAAACCCCTTGCTCTGGAGAGATGCCAATCAATATTTGGGACATTTAAATTCCCACCACGGCGACTCTGTTATTATTATACCGTTCCAGAATCTGTCTCCCTATCCGCTCCTTGATGTCCCTGTTACTATCGCGTGGTCTATAAAAAAACACCCAGTAGATTTATTGACCCTTTCCTGTTCATAATTTCCACCCGTAGTGACTCAGTAGACAATCCCTCCATGACGTCCTCCTTTTCTGCAGCCATGACACTATTTTTAATCAGCAGTGCCACACCCCAACCTCTTTTGCCTCCCTCTCTGTCCTTTCTGAAACATCTAAAGCCTGGCACTCTAAGTAACCATTCCTGCCCCTGAGCCATCCAAGTCTCTGTAATGGCCACAACTTCATAGTTCCAAGTACTGATCCATGCTCTAATCTCATCTGCTTTGTTCATGATACTCCATGCATTAAAATAGACACATCTCAAACCATCGGTCTGACCACATCCCTTCTCTATCACCTGCCTATCCTCCCTCTCGCACTGTCTACAAGTTTTCTCTATTTGTGAGCCAACAGCCTCTTCCTCTATCTCTTCAGTTCGGTTCCCACCCCCCAGCAATTCAAGTTTAAACTCTCCCCAGTCGCTTTAGCAAACCTCCCTGCCAGGATATTGGTCCTCCTCAGATTCAAGTGCCATCCGTCCTTTTTGTACAGGTCACACCTGCCCCAAAAGAGGTCCCAATGATCTAGAAATCTGAATCCCTGCCCACTGCTCCAATCCCTCAGCCACGCATCTATCCTCCACCTCACTCTATTCCTATACTCACTGTTGCATGGTACAGGCAGTAATTCCAAGATTACTATCTTTTGAGGTTCTGCTTCTCAACATTCTTCCTAAGTCCCTGTAGTCTTCAGGACCTCCTCCCTTCTACCTACATCATTGGTACCAATATGTACCACAACCTCTGGCTGTTCACCTTCCCACTTCAGGATATCGTGGACGTTATCAGAAACATCCCGGACCCTGGCACCTGGGAGGCAAACTATCATCTGTGTTTCTTTCCTGCATCCACAGAATCACTTGTCTGACTCCTAACTCTGACGTCCCCTATCACTGCTGCCATCCTCTTCCTTTCCCTACCCTTCTGAGCCACAGGGCCGTTGTTACCGCCGGGTTGATTGTCTCCCCCACCAACAGCACTCAAACAGGAGTAATTTTTGTCAAGGGGGACAGCCACAGGGGAACTCTCTAGTATCTGACTCTTGCCCTTTTTCCTGATTGTTACCCAGTTATCCATCTCCTGAGGCCCCCGTGTGACTACATACCTATAGCTCCTCTCTATCGCCTCCTCACTTTCCCTGACCAGACGAAGGTCATCAAGCTGCATCTCCAGTTCCCTAAGGAGTTGCAGCTCAAAGCACCTGGCGCAAATGTGGCTGTCCAGGAGGCTGGGAGTCTGCCGGACTTCCCACATCTGACACCCAGTACAGAACACCAGCCTCACAGGCATACTTCCTATTCCTCACAAGTTACTTACCTTAAGATAAATGAGGCCAGAGAAATAATAATGGCCAAGGAGATGGCAGGTGAACTAAATGAAACATTCTGCATCAGTCTTCACTGTGGAAGACACTAACAGTGTGCCAGATGTTGAAGGGTATGAGGGAAGAGAAGAGAGTGCAGCTACTATTACAAGGGAGAAGGTGCTCAAAAAGCTGAAAGATCTCAGGGCAGGTAAGTCACTGGGCCAGATGAACTGTACCCCATAGTTCTGAAGATGTAGCAGTAGAGATTGTGGAGGCATTAGTAATGATGTTTCAAAAATCCTTGGAATCTGACAAGGTACAAAAGGACTGGAAAATTGCAAACGTCACTCCAGTCTTAAAGAAAGGAGGAAGACAGCAGGAAGGGAACAATAGACTAGTTAGCCTGACCTCAGTGGTTGGGAAGATGCTGGAGTCAATTGTTAAGGATGAGGTTATGGAGTATTTGGTGACATGGGACAAAATTAGACAAAGTCAGCACAGTTTCCTTGAGGGGAAATCTTGCCTGACAGACCTGTTGGAATTCTTTGAGGTGATTACATGTGGGATAGATAAAGGTGGTGCAGGGGTTGTATGTTTGAACTTTCAGAAGGTCTTTGACTTGGTGCCACACATGAAGCTGCTTACAGAGTTAAGAACTCATGGCATTACAGGAAAGCTAGGCATGGTTAGAGCTGAGGATTTATAAGACACTGGTGAGGTCTCACCTTGAGTATTGTGAACAGTTTGGGCTCCTTATCTGAGAAAAGATGTGCTGGCATCACAGAGGGTTTGGAGGAGGTTTATACGGATGATTCTGGGAATGAAAGGGTTATCATATGAGGAATGTTTGATGACTCTGGGTCTGTACTCGCTGGAATTTAGAAGGATAGGGTGGGGTATCTCATTGAAACCTTTGGAATGTTGAAAGCCCTAGACAGAGTAGAAGTGGAAAGGATGTTTCCCATGATGGGGGAGTCTAGGACAAGAGGGCACAGCCTCAGTATAGAGGGGCGTCCATTTAAAACAGAGATGCAGAGACATTTCTTTAGCCCTGATGGGGAGAATTTGTGGAATTTATTACCACAGGCAGCTGTGGAGGCCAGGTCATTGTGTATATTTAAGGCAGGGCTTGATCGGTTCTTGATTGGACATGGTATCAAAGGTTACAGGGAGAAGGCTGGGGACAGGGGCTGAGGCAGGGAGAAAAGGGTTAGCTATGATTGAATGGTGGAACAGACTCAATGGGCCAAATGGCCTAATTCTGCTCCTATGTCTTATGAAATCCCACTCACCCTGGACATACTTTCATTTCCCTTGTCCCATCAGGCAGAAGATAAAAAAAAAACCTAAAATCACCTACCACCAGACTCAAAGACAGCTCCTCTCCCGGTTATAAAACTATTGAATTGCTCCTTAGATGGGCCCTTGACCTCACAATCTACCTCATTATGACTTTGCATTTCATTATCTTCCTGCACTGCACCGCTTCTGTAAATGTAACACTTCATTCTGCATTCTGTTATTGTAATTTAACTACCTCAATATACTGCTGACATGACTTGATCTGTTTGAATGGTATGCAAGGCGAGGTTTTCACTGTGTCTCAATCATAAAACAATTTAACATTTACAGTTGGAGTCTTTTTCCTAGGCTGGAAATCTCAAACACTGAAGATATTTGTTAAAAGTGAGAGGGATAGATACCTAGAATGCACCGTGAAGTAAGGTGATAATTCAAATTTAATTGTCATTCAACCACACACCAATGCCCATGATTACAGCCAAATGAAACAGCATTACTCTGGGGCCAAGGTCCAAAACACAGTACCAACAGTCACACACAGCAAGGCACACAAAGCACATATAAGACAGCAATTCACATATCAGACGTCAGAAAAATTTGTCAGACAAAAAAAAAAGTATAGTCCAGGACCCTGAGTCCATAAATATTGCAGCAGTCTGCACAATGTAGCTTGTCTTCTGCCCAGTGAACACTGGGGGGCAACACTGACTCCAGCCTGGATGCTGTGCCACCCTGCACTTGGTAGAGCGCACTGATCCAGCACCTCACTCCTGGGCGGCAGTAAGCAGGCGACATTGTGGCTTGAGGCCTAGTCCTTGCTACGAATGAAGCCACACATCTCCTCCACTGTCTGCCCCTACCATTCGCATAAAATGAGATACAATAGCAATTTTAAGAACCATATATGTAAACATATGAAAAGAGGAAATAGAGGGATGTAGACCTTGTACGGGCAGATGGTATTAGTTAGCTTGGCACCATGGTTGGAACAGAAGGATCTGTTCCTCTGCTGTACTGTTCTGCTTGCTGTGTCCATTGAGTTGACTGTGGAGGGGAGGAATGGGAATAGATGCCACAGGTGAAATGAGGTGACCCTGATCTCAAAGGGAGCAGTGAAGAGAACTTGTTTTATAGGAGGCTGGGGTTGCTGCTCTCATCCAGCCTCCCTTTAACCTGGCAAGACCAGTTTTTGGATTGCCCACTTCTAATTGGTCTTGAACAGATGGTGGAGAACTAGAGCAATTTTCCTGGTGGAGGTGCTTCCACAGGCTTTTAGAGAGGGTGTTTCCTGTTTTAGACCCAGCAAGGAATGTTTGCAAATCCCATCCCCTCAAAATGCATACAAGAAAATATTTTGAAAAATGAAGAAAGGGATAAATACATTACTGTAATAATAAATATAGTAATTAACCTTAACCTAATGTGAGATGGCGACAAGCTGATAAGCACGATGTTGGCAAGGGGCCTTGCTACATATTCTGCTGATCCTCGACTCCATTGGGCACATGCCAGCTGTGGTATCAACGACTTATCTAATCCTGCAGGGAGCAGCAAAGAGGTGGGAAGAGGGGTGAGGGGGTGGTCTCCGAGAGGGAGATGGTGCCGTTGCAGAGCTGGGCAACGTTTAGGTCTCAGCCACGCACACTGTACGCCAGTCATGGGAAAAGCTGACAGAGGCTGGAAGTGATTAAAAGGGATGTTTTGGAAGACAAACAGCACAGTGGTGATAGGAAAAGAAACAAGAATTGAATTGACTTTAATACTTACATCCTTCATATTACATGAGGAGTAAAAATCTTTATGTTACGTCTCCATCTAAATGTGCAATGTGCAATTTATAGTAATTTCTAGTAAACAGTATGTAAAACAGGATAGTCAATATAACATAGAAATACAGTTGTGTCAGCATGAGTTAAGCAGTCTGATGGTCTGGTGGAAGCCTGCTGGTCCTGGCTTTTATGCTGTGGTACTGTTTCCTGGATGATAGCAGCTGGTACAGTTTGTGGTTGGGGTGACTCGGGTCCCTAATGATCCTTCGGGCCCTTTTTACACACCTGTCTTTGTAAATGTCTTGATTAGTGGGAAGTTCACACCTACACATGCACTGGGCTGTCCGCACCACTCACTGCAGAGTCCTGCGATTGAGGGAAGTACAGTTCCCATACCAGGCAGTGATACAGCCAGTCAGGATGTTTTCAATTGTGCCCCTGTAGAAAGTTCTTAGGATTTGGGGGCCCACACCAAACTTCTTCAATCGTCTGAGGTGAAAGAGGTGCTGTTATGCCTTTTTCACCACATAGTCGGTATGTACAGGTTCAGGATTGGATAAAAGGTGATTGTAGATTTACTGAAGGGAGGAATGCTTGGAAACTACGTCAAGTACAGAGAAGGTTTGCAAAGTGCAGCAAGGCTGTGAAGAGGACTACAAAGTGAAGCCACCGTGTACGTTTACTGTATAAACAGGTCACTTCCTTCCTCACTTCTAGTAATACAGGAAATAGACTAAAAGTGAAACTTAAAGGAAGGTGCATTGGCAGAGAAGTGTCAAGTCAATTTTGATTTGTTTTGCTTTTGTTTCATTCCAAATACAATTGGTTAATTTCTGTGGTAATCTTCTGAGAGAAAGGTAAGATGAACTAACAGAGATGAGAGCGTCTAGCATGCAATTCAATTGCACATTGGCAAGTTTTTCCAAAATGCAAGCATTGAGATTGTGCTGAGAGAGAGACTGTTCATTTCCTCTGGTGTGGAGCTGTAATGAGCAAGATCACGGTGTACTTCCTGCATCAGTAAATACTCGGCACTTCTGTTAAATGCACTAACTATGGGTTAGTGCGTTTCTGACCCCAATCCAAGTACTTCACTGCACAAGAAGGGGAATTCTAGGGAATATTCGTTTTCCTTCACAATCTGAAAAACTTGCAGGCTGTGTTTCAAACCTATCAAATGTTGAAAGGCCTGGATAGAGTGGATGAAGAGAGGATGTTTGCTCTGCTGGGGGAGTCTAAGACCAGAGGACACAGCTTCAGATTAGAGGGTCGTCTTTTTAGAAAGGAGATGAAGAGGTTTTTCTTTAGCCAGAGAGTGGTGAATCTGTGGAATATTAATGGGTATATTTTATGCAGAGGTTGATGGATTCTTGATTGGCCATGGCATGAAGGGATGCGGGGAGAAGTCAAGAGACTGGGGCTGAGAGGGAAATTGGATCAGCCATGGTGAAATGGTGAGGCAGACTGATGGGCCAAATGGCCTAATTCTGCTCTTATGGTCTTGTGGTCTTCTTTTTGTTGAAGATGTTTGTGTTTTTTTGGAAAGAAAAATCTTTGAGCTGTACAACCTGAAAACACATCTTCCTATGTAATAAAATAAGTACGATTTCAAAAGAATCCCTGAGCAGATCAAATTTGAGATTCACTCTCTCAGCAGATTAGGCAGACTCTGTGGAGGAGGAACAGAGTTTGTCAGAATGGGAAAATGATCAAGCTAGACACTTCTAGAGAAATTAAGTCAGGTGCAGGAGGGCAGGAATGGTAAGGGTTTTTTTTGCAGGAGTGATTAGAGAATGAGGTAATGATGGCACAGGAATAAAAAGGGGCAGTTAGATACATTCAGAAGCCAAATCTGGGTCCAGCAGAGTCTACAGAAAAGCAGACAGGTAGTGAGGCATGGGAATGATTGCAAAGAGGAAGATGCTTGCATCGTCCAGGAATGTAACACATCGATTCTGATAACCCAATGTCAGGTCAATCCCCACCACAGCTCTGGCCCTCAGCACCACTGTCAATGGCTTTGGCCACTTTTCAGAGCCAGGACTTGATATCCAGCAAGAGGCCATTGAGCCCATCGAGCTTATTTCCTCCACAAATCCTCTTTATGATTTCTTACCCCCCAACTTACCAAACCATGTCTCAGGGATTGTCGGTGCCATGGTATATTTGACCACAACTTTTCTGTCCCAGCTGGTGAAGTAGTTTTATTTAGCTGTTCTTTTAAATTAATAAATTGATTTAGCTGGCCAAATATTCCACATATTTACTTAGCACT
The DNA here is from genome assembly GCF_963921235.1 of Mobula hypostoma. Classification (NCBI taxonomy): domain Eukaryota; kingdom Metazoa; phylum Chordata; class Chondrichthyes; order Myliobatiformes; family Myliobatidae; genus Mobula; species Mobula hypostoma. The sequence continues at coordinate 155,743,965 of NC_086102.1, read as the reverse complement.
ATAACTGAAATCTACGTCAATACTCTACCTTAAAAATCCCTTGAAGTTTAGCAAGTCAGCGTAAGGCATTATTGAAAATATGACTAACGTTCCTTTTCCAGTTGTAGACAAGCAACATGGAGGATATCCGAAGATCAAAAACAAGTCTTGTTGAATGGTTAACCAGCGATCCTGATTTTATTCTGCAAATAATACAAGAGGATTCCCTCATTACTCAGCGGGAATATCACAAGTTAAAGGCAGAAAATGATCCTGAAAAGAGAATCATAAACCTCCTTGATACAATAATGGGTAAAGGACAGTCTTCCTGTGAGCTGTTCTGTCAAGTTTTGCAGAAGGATAAAGTAAAGGAGACCTATCCACAACTGATTGAATGGCCTTCAAGTAAACAGCAAGGTAAATTTGATTATATCTTTGGGGGTATTTGTTAAACTCCTCCAGGTCTTCATTCAAACAGAGGCAAGTACGGTTACTTTTCTGTTAATGTCTCAGCAGTTTATTAATGTTCTAGATGTTCATTAGATTTTGTTACTCCAGTGTTCAGACAGTTTGCTTAACTGGGAGACATAATAAATTATGAAACAGGTTAATTATTGAGGTAGCATGGGAATTCTCTACCACTGTGAGCGGCTGGATCCAACAGTCTACCCTCTCAATTACCTGAATGATAGTCTGTTGATTGCAGCAGAAGGTGAGCTTCCAACATTAATCAGCAGGACTTGTTAAATGTTCCCTGCCCATATTTGTGCCTCTTGATGGATTAATTTAAATGCAGTTTCATATTAGAATTCTGTTCCTGCTGATGAAACCCATGACATTTCCTGCTATCTTCCAAAGGTTACCTTTTATCCTCTTTGGTGACTGACTGCTGTGTGATAGGCATTTGGAGGGCATTAATCTGGTCAGGGTTTGATTCATGGTGTTCGTATTCTTGCTGGTTAAATGTTAATTGCATTGTGAACCCAGTCAGTCCACAAATTGTAAATGTAGATCATATTGCTTTGATGTGAGTGATAAACACTTGGTATTAAAACAAATTAAATATGTGAAGAGAGGACTAAATATGGGGCATAGGGGGTGCAGCAGAGGCCCCTTCTGAGGATGAATTGTGGAGATTTAACCTGTATGTAAATAAGCTTAAAATAGACTTCTAAGATTCAATGTTTGCTGTCCATGCAGTTCCCTATTAACAGAAAAGCAAATCATAAGTAAACTGGAAATTGTATAAGACAATTTCCTTTCCATCTAAAATAGATTGCTGAATTTTCCAGATGAATTCTCCATGACCTTTCCTCTGCTTGGCAACTTCTAAACTAACAATCTTTTAAAAAAAGACAAAATAGAGCCTCATTCTAGTAACAAGCATTTTGAGTACTGTTAGCTGAAAGCAGTTCGAGTGTGAGGATCAGTGGCAAGTCTGGCTGCTGAATTCTGTTCTGCCTGTGCTCAGGCTGCCAGTTCCTTATGGCCTTGACCCAGCAACTGAATCTTCAGCAGCTTGCTTTTCTAGCCTCACTTTCCAGATAATTATTGCTCAGTGTTGTCAGTAATTGGGCTTTTATGAGAAAGCAGCACATTGTTTCCCCAGGTTTGGCTGCGTTCCGGTTCACTGCAGAGGTTGTCACTTAGTCATTTCTCACTATCTCTGAAGATGTCTGCTGTGTGCTGTTTCAATCAAAATAATCAAGTGCCACATCACTAGGAGCATTTCATATTTAGATCAATGGTAACCAAAATAAGATAAGATGTGGTGGCTCTTAATTTGATTCCACTTACTTGCTGTGGATATCTCCTTTATTCCCAAACCCTTGTAATGTGGAATCATTCATTTGTATTTCTATTTGATTTCCTCATTTTGTCCACCTGTAGAAGCTGCCAGGTGATGGGCTGTGGGAAAAGCCAATGATTCTAATTCCTAATTGCTCATTGTCATAAGTGCAGCGGGTAGATTCTCAAGCCATTTCTCAAATTAGTGCCTGGTATCTGGATGTCTGAGAATTCCAGGAATACCAGCTTTGCCATTGCAAATGTACATGATCCTGCACTGTCAGATTTTTTTTATTCAATGCTAGGAGGTCACAGGTCAATGCATCCTGGTGGATAGTATAGATCTACAGCAAGCCTTTCCAGAACATCTCACAAAAATCCAGTCAGAACTTCCTTTCAGAGCAAAGAAGCTGAGCCCCAAGTGTGTCCCAAGCCTAGTAGTTCCCACACAGCAGTCTGAGGTTAGGAAAGGGAGTGTGGACATCTAGCCCACACATCCCGGGGAAGTGTGGGAAGCTTTCCTGGAATTTCCCATTGTGTCTGCAGTAAGAATGAAAGGTCACTCGTCTGAGTGCTACTGGTACCATGTAACCCAGTACTACCTGTCGCATGGTCGGGTGGTCGGCGACTAAACCGGCTCCCCCACCAGGCTTGCCTGGTGAGGAGGGTGGCTAGACACCCTGCAGGATGAAAAACAAGACCTGTCAAAGGGCGGATGAACCCTCTCGCAGGGTCAACGGGCATCTGGCAAACACGTGCCGTGAAGCGCAGAAAGGGCATCCCTTGCATTGAAGCTTGGTGTGGCCATTCACTGCAACAGAACTTTCCCCAGCCGTCTTAGACTCCACCATGCCACTGGATCCGGGAGGGGATGTCGAGAGGGTGGGTCTGGACCTGTGCAACCCCCAACTCACCTAAAATCCACTCACACACACGCTGTTCCTTTCTGAGGAGTGGAGTATCCTCAGAAACCCCACTAACTGACTGAAAGGAACCATCATCATCCTACGGGATGGATAGAGAGAGAGAGAGAGAGAGAGAGATATGAATGAGAATGAAAGGGAAAATGGTAGTTGTTCCTTTGGATGCCACACATTCTATGGAAAGGGAATTCTTTCATCTGAGGGTATGTTTAAAATTTGATTTAAGAAGATATTGTTGCCTTTGTGTTTGCAAACAGGTGGAGTAAGAGAACAGAGTAAACTCTTAATTCGATTTTTACAATATGTATTTAGCTTGAATAGTAGACTTGAGTTCTGTTGCACAGAGATGGTAAAAAAGGAACAAAGAACAAACTACTGGAGGGTCAGAGGGAGCATTTGTGGAGGCAGATAAATGTTCCACATTTTGGGCCAAGATCTTCTATCTGGACCGGACCTGCTGAGTTCCTTCAGCTGTTTGCTTTTTGCTGCAGATTACAATATCTACAGTCTCCTGTCTCTCCAAGATAAAAATAGAGACTGCTATCAGAATCAGAATCAGGTTTATTATCACTGACATAAGTGGTGAAACTTATTGTTTTTGTGACAGCAGAACAGTGTGCAATACATAAAACTTATTATCAGTTACAGAAATAATTGGCACAAAAGTCAAATAGTGAACTAGTGTTCAGGTTCATTCAGAAATCTGGTGGTGGATGGGAAATCACATTCCTCTAATAATGCTCTTATAACATTGAGTGTGGGTCTTCAGGCTCCTGTACCTCCTCCATGATGGTAGTAAGGGATGTGAATTGGATGGTGAGGGTCTTTAATGATGGAGCCTCTTAAAGACCTCCTTGATGGTGGAGAGGCTGTGCTCATGATGAAAATGGCTGAGACTATGACCCTCTGCAGCCTCTTGCGATCCTGTGCATTGGAGGCTCCATAGCAGGCTGTGGGACAACCAGTCAGAACGCTCTCCACGGTATATCTATAGAAAGTTGTTAGCATCTTTGATGACATACTAAATCTCATCAATCTCCTCATGAAGTAGAGCCACTGGTGTACCTCCTCTGTAATTGTATCAATTTGTTAGGTCCAGGACAGATTGAACACCAATTCTACTGAAAATGACAGCACTTTCAGTAGAACAAATACGCTGACAAGGTATAAAGAAATTATATTTACAGATTTCTTTGCATTTTATTCAAGCACCAGCCGGTCCTATGCCAAGTGGACAGGGAGCCATTACAGCTGATATCCATGCTGCTGGAGGTTCCTTCGTGGTGTGCCCCATGATCCAAACTAGTCAAATCTCAACTATTAGCATACCTGTAAATTTCACCTCACCCAGGGATAACAGGAATGAGGTAAAGAACCTAGGTAAGTGTTTAAAGTGGAGCCTTACTGTATAAATGGTATTCTAGAAATGATTCACTTCTGCTCGATAGTTTGCAGTGTTTATGGCAGTAGCTTTTGGATAATCATGAATTCTAATATTACCAATGGCCATTCTTTGATGTTTACCCGAATTCTTGTGATAGTGCTTCCACTCAACGTAGTTGGATGAGTTGAAAACTCAGAGAGAAGGAGGCATTCATCGTCATGAACCATCTCTATGCTAACCTTTATCACAATATTTCTAACTTTCACATGAGAGGAAGATAAACCATCAGCACCCATATGATATAAAAATGCAATGGGCAAAGTTTTTCTAAGTAACAGTGATTCCCATTGACGATCGTCAGGATCAGATTGATCCTAAAGCATTTTTAATCAAGTCAACATGTATTATGTAAGGACTTCAACCATTGGTTCCTGAAGCAAACTTTCCAGGACATTTCTAAATTTTCCAGGATTTAAGAATCGATTCCACCCATACAACCTTAGGCCGTTCAATGGTTGGAATTTTAAATTTCGGTTTCTAAATTTAGTCCCTATTGACAATTCTGTTTGCAGTTGCTGCAATAAAAATGCGGTGTAATTTATATGTTGAATTTAAAACAATTTCAAAAGAGAAATCATGATACTTATTCCTTGAACAAAACATATCCAGAATAGAGTTACACACATAAAATGCTGGAAGCCAGCCAGCATCTAAGGAAAGAAATAAAAAGTCAACGTTTTGGGCTGAGACCCTTCATCAGGACTAGAAAGAAAGGAAGAAGCCAGAATAAGAAGCTGGTGAGTATCTGGTATCACATTTCCCTAATATAGAAATCATAATAAAAGTCAGTTATGGTCTTAAGTCCTGAAGAACGGTCTTGGCCTGTTTATTCATTTCCATAGATGCTGCCTGATCTGCTGAGCTCCCCCAGCATTTCGTGTGCATTCCTTTGGATTTCCAGCATCTGCAGAATCTCTTGTGTTTATGATTATAGTCTAAAAGTGTTTAAAGATTGAAATCATCAAGCGAAAGTAATGGAGGTCTGAATTGTGAAGAAGTTGCCAAAATAAATTACGTAAATTGAATGCTAAAACTATGAAGTATTTAAAATGCATGAGATTTAAAAAAATCACTGAGGAGATAATATTATTTTAAATGATATTGCTTTTGCAGGTTCCACAAAAGAAACAAGTGTTAAAGAATTGGAGAGCAAAGTGATAGGTAATTATTTTTTCTTTTGATTAAAATCAATTATAATTAATAACATCTACAGAAAATCACAATTGTTGGGTTACAGAGTTGCCCTCAGATCTTCAAGAAATATACGTCCATATGAACAACTAAGCTTTTGACAAACCCAGGAAAATCATGAGCGATGTTGTCTTAACTTTCTTGAAGACTTTGTTTTCTAGTTATATCAATAAAGGCAAGGCTGCAAGACCGAGCAAGGTGGTTGGAAATAGAAGGTTGTGTGTACATAGCTTCAGGAATATGTTGAGCCTGAGTTAAAACACTTATAATGGTGAACACCCAGAATCAATATAAAATAACATTATCAGGGTCTGGGGAAACTTACCCTGGACATCTCACAATGGTGCTGAAAGTTCAAATGTGGGGAATAAGGATATCCTATTTTGTTTTAGAATGGGGCAACCAATTTCCTGTTTTAATACCCTCTGATGTGGGACTGTTGGCAACCCATATGTCCCCATCAATATGTTAGCTGCGAGGCAGTATTCTTTAAACACCGCATGCACCCAGAAAGAGAAACAATAACTATTTAATGTCACGTAACACTCTATTAATGGTAGATTACAGTGAAAGCTTAAAACATATTAATCCCACTATTGTGCACATAGGTATTATTTTCTAATAATGAAATGTAAGATGTTGTTTCAAATGACCCCATATTATAAGAGAATCAAGGATCATGGAAAAGTAAGTGTTGAAGTAGAAGATCGATCTTGGACTTACTGAACAACAAAGGAGTCTTCACCTGGTTTGTAACTTGCTCCTGCTCTTAACTGTTAGGTTCTTAAACGTGTTATATTCCTGTACCAGCTAGCCAAAATTTCAGCTAATTTTAGTCCTCTGATTGATAAGGTACAAACAACTTCCAAAAATCCATTAACTTATCCCTGAACTCTCAAAGCACACTCTTTAAATAAAAAATTAGTGCCTGTTCCTAAATAACTGAATTACTTTCTTTCAATTCCCAATTAAATGAGATTATACCAGTTTTATTTCCACTACAAGCTCTTAATGGACTCGCTTCTCCAAAATCAAATTAAAACAGTTTTTGTAACAAAAAAGCCTGTGTCTGCAAGTGTATATTTTGATGTAGTATCAATCCCCCTCTTTTATTTATCTTCTATTTTTTGCAACAACAGACAAGAAATCCTTTCTAAAAGCGAATTGGGCGAACCTGGTCCAGAAAGTGAAACAGGTTGACGAACTTGCAGATCAGATGATGGGATGTGGCCTCACCAATGAGATGTATTCCAAGATCATGGCTTGTCAAACACCTGAACAGAAAATGAGAACGCTTCTCGGATATGTGACAACAACTGATGTGGCTTCGGGCCATCTGTTTACAGCATTGTGCACTTTAAATAGTTACGTCATGCATGAGCTCATTCAATAAGATCTCCCACTCACATTTGAGTTGCTCTTGTAAGGTAGCTGAAAGTTGCTTTTAACCATCTTTGAATTTTCACTTATAAGTATACTTTGCTAAAATTCAATATTAAATACATATATTTCTTCGGGTCATTTCAGAAGAAAAATGAGTAGCAATCCTTAAACCGGGTTAGACATGCCACCTGAGGGTTTCGGATATGAAACACGCTAGGAACCTTTAAGGAATTTACATACAGCTTCCAACAAAAAATGGATAGTACTTTTGCAAATCAGCATTCGAGGATGTGTCAGGTCAGATGCTTTATTGTTTGGTATATTTCACGTGTAACGCTCAACCAAATCCTCCCGTGTAAATAAATTAGGCGTCACCATAGAAGTGGAACAAACACATCCAGGATTTAAATTTGGTAATTGTGTTAAATTGTTAAAGAATATAATTTGTTACACTTTTAAGGTTTATTTCATAACATTTATTATATGTTTCAAAATCCTCTTAAGAGTTAAAGTAGATGATGAAACAGATTCTACAGGTTATGAAATACCAAATGTTAGACATTGAAGTACTACACAAGTACACAAGAAAATAGGAGATGTAGGCTGCCTTGTTGTACGTACTGGGAACAACTCCTGTGCCAGTACCCCATAACTCTCAATTCCTCTATCTTTAAAATATTTATCTGTTGCTACTTTAAATATACTTAATGATTTGGCCTCCACTTCTCACCCTCGGGGCAGAGAATTCCAGAGAGTTACTGCCTTCTGCAAGCAGAATTTCAATTTTTGTTGTAGTTTTATTTTCTATTGTCTAAAATAAGGCCTAAAGAGATGTTTAATATAATATTCTTTGAATATTGCTTGGTAATTGTAAGTTTTTACTGGTGTTGAGCAATACAATATGACTTAACAGATGTATTCAAATAATGTCCCTTGAATGTAACACTTCGCTTTCAGTATCCTCTGTTTGATAAGTAGTAGTCATATAACAGCTGGAGAATAATACAGTGGTATGCAAAAGTTTGGGCACCCCCGGGTCAAAATTTCTGTTACTGTGAATAGTTAAGTGAGTAGAAGATGAACTGATCTCCAAAAGTCATAAAGTTAAAGATGAAACATTCTTTTCAACATTTTAAGCAAGATTAGTGTATTATTTTTGTTTTGTACAATTTTAGAGTGAAAAAAAGGAAAGGAGCACCATGCACAAGTTTGGGCACCCCAAGAGATTTGAGCTCTCAGATAATTTTTACCAGGGTCTCAGACCTTAAATAGCTTGTTAGGGCTATGGCTTGTTCACAGTCATCGTTAGGAAAAGCCAGGTGATGCAAATTTCAAAGCTTTATAAATACCCTGACTCCTCATACCTTGTCCCAACAATCAGCAGCCATGGGCTCCTCTAAGCAGTTGCCTAGCACTCTGAAAATTAAAATAAATGATGCCCACAAAGCAGGAGAAGGCTATAAGAAGATAGCAAAGTGTTTTCAGGTAGCCGTTTCCTCAGTTCGTAATGTAATTAAGAAATGGCAATTAACAGGAACGGTGGAGGTCAAGTTGAGGTCTGGAAGACGAAGAAAACTTTCCGAGAGAACTGCTCATAGGATTGCTAGAAAGGCAAATCAAAACCCCCGTTTGACTGCAAAAGACCTTCAGGAAGATTTAGCAGTCTCTGGAGTGGTTGTGCACTGTTCTATTGTGCAGCGACACCTGCACAAATATGACCTTCATTGAAGAGTCATCAGAAGAAAACCTTTCCTGCATCCTCACCACAAAATTCAGCATCAGAAGTTTGCAGAGGAGCATCTAAAAAAGCCTGATGCATTTTGGAAATAAGTCCTGTGGACTGATGAAGTTAAAATAGAACTTTTTGGCCGCAATGAGCAAAAGTATGTTTGGAGAAAAAAAGGTGCAGAATTTCATGAAAAGAACACCTCTCCAACTGTTAAGCATGGGAGGTGGATCAATCACGCTTTGGGCTTGCGTTGCAGCCAGTGGCATGGGGAACATTTACTGGTAGAGGGAAGAACGAATTCAATTAAATACCAGCAAATTCTGGAAGCAAACATCACACTGTCTGTAAATAAGCTGAAGATGAAAAGAGGGTGGCTGCTACAACAGGATAATGATCATAAACGCACCTCAAAATCCACAATAGACTACCTCAAGAGGCGCGAGCTGAAGGTTTTGCCGTGGCCCTGACAGTCCCCCGACCTAAACAACATCGAAAATCTGTGGATAGACCTCAAAAGAGCAGTGCATGCAAGATGGCCCAAGAATCTCACAGAACTAGAAGCCTTTTGCAAGGAAGAATGGGCAAAAATCCCCCAAACAAGAATTGAAAGACTTTTAGCTGTCTACAAAAAGCATTTACAAGCTGTGATACTTGCCAAAGGGGGTGTTACTAAGTACTGACCATGCAGGGTGCCCAAACTTTTGCTTCGGGCCCTTTTCCTTTTTTGTTATTTTGAAACTGTAAAAGATGGAAATGAAAAAGTAATCTTGCTTAAAATATTAAAGAAATGTGTCATCTTTAACTTTCTGCCTTTTGGAAATCAGGTCATATTTTACTTGCTTAGCTATTCACAGTAACAGAAATTTTGACCAGGGGTGCCCAAACTTTTGCATGCCACTGCAAGTCTTTTATCAACACTGGCTAAGCAATTACAAGTTATTGAAGTTCCTCCCCAAAATAATTATTTGCTGGTAATCAGATACTAATGTTTTTGCATCTCCTATTCTGGGGAAGACCATTTCATTTCAGGGGAAAAGGAATACTAGATCATTTATTCCTTTATCATAAAACTGCAAATCAATACATTCCTATTTGCATCTGCTGTTCTGAAATGTTTGTTAACATCAATAGCAGAAGATAAAAGGTCATAAATAAAGACTTTTGAATCATCCAAGATGAAGGTTAAGCTAAAGTAACACTGAACATATTAGCAACGACTGTTATAACGCTCTTGTAAATAATGTCTCATTCATTTCTATGAAATGACTTCTTAGATCTATATTACATAAAACAATTGATTAATTCATACACAATAATTGTAATCTAAAATGAAGTGTTACCACAATTAATGAGTGATTCACCAGTTTGATGAAGAATAATGGGCAGTAGCCACGCTTTAACTTTCACAAGATCAGCTTGAGCTGTCATAAGCAATAATTTAACTCAGCAGATAACTAACTACCCATTTCAGCAATCTCTTTTTTTGTTAGTGAGCAAAGTACTATTGCCCATACTGCACACCATTCCATAAACTCTTACCCGGCACCCAACAATTGCCTGACTTTTACCCTGCACTTGATATCTTGCCTGACTCGCAATCCATCTCCCAACTGCATTGCACAGAACTTGATAACAGTCAAAGACACAAAATCCTCTTGTCCTTCCTGAACCTTTTCATATATAAGCACAGAAACCAGAACTACTTTACACATACTGCACTGAACACTGCCCCCACATTCACAGATTACTGCTTTCTGTTACATAGTGCCTGGCCCAGCTGTTCGAGGCACACAGTAAAGTTTACTTGTGTTTAATGCTCAGGATGCTGATCCAGTCAGCAGAATTGAGAATCTCAGGTTGCAATGATATGCTTTGCAGAATATTTTGCAAACCGCTTTCAGTATTAAGTTAGACTGTTATATTGTAATAGTTCAAAAGAGTGGCGTAAAAGGGAGAAGGTGGCAATTCCTTTGTGATCTGCTACAAACTTTCTTCAGATAACTCCGTGTGAGAGTGACAGAAGAGAATGACTTTTACAGTCAGGTTGGCAAGGGTATGTCAGCAGACATTTTTGGCTTTGTATTGATGCAAGGGGTGATGTGTAAGGAGGAAAAGAGGCAGAGGTGCATTAGTGTTGACCATGGGAAAGGAGAATGGTGTCTCTCTGAATGCTTGAAAGGTGGCAACTGTACTCAGTACGGCTTACCAGTTGTAAAACCCTCACCTTCGTGTATTTTCCACCTCTAGTCCTGGCTGTTTCATCAATCTACTGAGCAGCCTTCCTCCTTCAACCTACCACTGACTTGTAGCTCTCTGAGCCTTTGCTGTCCGTGACCTATTAAGATTCTTCAACAATTATTCCAAGTAGCTGATGCAGATTGTTACATTCTGGTTAAGGAATGGCTCTTTTTCAACATTTTCAAAATTGTCATCCTTGTACTCAAATGCTTCCACTGTCTCAGCATTCCTTGTTTCTCTCAGGGCCTCCAGCCCTACAGCCCAACATAATGCTAGTGTTTCTTAGATCGTGGCATGCTTACTCTTGACTTTAATTACTGCACACTTAGTAACTGATTTTGTCATTCCCAAGGCCTTAAATAGGAATTTCCTCCCTAATCCTCTCTACACTGTAGGATTAGATTTACGTGGGATGTTTATCCATAAACAGGCACAAGGTGAGCACATACAATGGTCCAATGCTAGTGTGAATCTGCATCGCAAATTAAAATATAAATCCTCCGTTTGTTGCTATGGACTTCAACATATCAGTTCTCCACACTAGGAATGATAATTTGGATTTTTTGGCACTAAATATCACTTATTCCATTCAACAGCTAAAAAAAAAAATAAGGTCAAACTTGACAGGCTATGGAAAATACAAAATGTTTCTTGTAATAAAAAAGATAGATGAACTTAAATAGTTGGGAATACAGAAATGGAAAAGAATCGTCAGCAATAACTAATTTCAAAGTTCAAAGTAAAATTTATTATCAGAACACATACATGTCACCACAAGCAACTCTGAGATGATTCTTCTGTGGGCATACTCACATACAATGCTTGAAATGTAAACTGAGTCACGTAGACAATCAGTTAATATACAGCAAGGTTCCACAGGCTGAATGGTTCTGATGATGTTGACTGAGGAACAATGTTGGCTAAGGCACCAACAGAGATCAATTGTTTTCCTTTGAATATTTTACAGACTGTTATGGCTTCAGATTAACATCTCATCTGAAATATGGCATCTCCAACAATGCACCACTCTTTCATCTCTGCATTAATGGATCTGTATTTGCTGTATACTTCAACTGTGAAGTCAGGTTGATGCTCCATATCTTCTCATACCAATGCCCTACCTAACGGTCCCTGAGTATGAAAGACAGACACCAAGAACCCTTGTGCTGAGTTGGTGTAGCTGCAGTGTCAGGAGGTGGACTTGCTCAGAATGAGGTCTCCAACATTTTCCTGGTAGTGTCACTTAGTGAAGGGCAGACAGATACAAGACCATAAGACCGAGAGGCAAAAATAGGCCATTTGGCCCATCGAGTCTGCTCCACCATTCAATCATGGCTGGTCCTTTTTCCCCATCCTCATCTCCACTCCCCAGCCTTCTCCCCGTAACCTTTGATGCTGTGTCTAATCAAGAACTGATCAAGCCCTGCCTTAAATATACCCAATGACCTGGCCTCTACAGCTGCCTGTGGTAATAAATTCCACAAATTCACCACTCTCTGGGCTAAAGAAATTTCTCTGCATCTCTGTTTTAAATGGATGCCCCTCTATCCTGAGGCTGTGCCCTCTTGTCTTAGACTCCCCCACCTTGGTAAACATCTTTTCCATCCATCTACTCTGTCTAGGCCTTTTAACTTTTGAAAGGTTTCAATGAGATCTCCCCTTATCCTTCTAAATTCCAGCGAGTACAGACCCAGAGCCATCAAATGTTCCTCATATGATAACCCTTTCATTCCCAGAATCATCCTTGTGAACCACGTCTGGACCCTCTGCAATGCCAGAACATCTTTCCTCAGATGAGGAGCCCAGCCTGTTCACAATACTCAAGGTGAGACCTCACCAGTGCCTTATAAAGCCTCAGCTTGCTCCTTGCTCTTGTATTCAAGATCTCTTGAAATGAATGCTAATATTACATTTGCCTTCCTCACCACTAACTCAACTTGTAAATTAACCTTTAAGGTGTTCTGCACAAGGACTCCCAAGTTCCTTTACTTCTCAGATTTTTGGATTTTCTCCCTGTTTAGAAAGTAGTCTGCACTTTTATTTCTGCTACCAAAGTGCATGACCATACATTTTCCAACTTTGTATTTCATTTTCCACTTTCTTGCCTGTTCTAATGGTCTCTCTGAAGCCTACCTGCTTCCAAAACACTATCTGCCCCTCCACCAATCTTCATATCATCTGCAAACTTGTCAACAAAGCCATCCGTTGCATCATCTAAATCATTGATATACAGCAGAAAAAGAAGCGGTCCCAACATTGACTCCTGCAGAATACCACTAGTCACTGGCAGCCAACCAGACAAGGATCCTTTTATTCTCACTCACTTCCTCCTACCAATCAGCCAATGCTCTAACCATGTTAGTAACTTCCCTGTAATACCATAGGCTCTAACTTGGTAAACAGCCTCATGTATGGCACCCTGTCAAAGGCCTTCTGAAAGTCCAAATGTACAACATCCACTGCATCCCCTTTATCTATCCTACGTGTAATATCCTCAAAGAGTTCCAACCAGTTTGTCGGCAAGATTTCCCCCTAAGGAAACCCTATGCTGACTTTGTCCTATCTTGTCCTGTGTCACCAAGTACTCCATAACCTCATCCTTAACAATTGACTCCAGCACCTTCCCAACCACTGAGATCAGGCTAACCGGTCTATTGTTTCCTCCTGCTGCTTTCCTCATTCCTTAGAGTAGAGTGGCATTTGCAATTTTCCAGTCCTCTGGCACCATGCCAAAGTCCAATGATTTTTGAAAGATCCTTGGTAACGTCTCCACAATTTCTACCGCTATCATTTTTAGAAACCTAGACTGCAGTTCATCTGGTCCGGGTGACTTATGTACCCTTAGGTCTTTCAGCTTTTTGAGCACCTGCTTCCTTGTAATAGTAACTACACTCACATCTCTTCCTTCACACACTACACCATCTGGCACACCATTAATATCTTCCACAGTGAAGACTGATGCAAAATACACATTTAGTTCATCTGCCATCTCCTTGTGCCCCATTATTATTTCTCCAGTCTCATTTTCTAGTGGTCTTATATCCACTCTTATAACTCTTTTTATTTTTTACATGCTTGGAAAAAGCTTTTACTATCCACTTTGATATTGTTTGCTAGGTTGCTTTCATATTTCATCTTTTCCCTGCTAATGATTCTTTTAGTTGCTCTCTGTAGGTTTTTAAGAGCTTTCCAATCCTCTATCTCCTTGGTAATTTTTGCCTTGTTGTATGCCCTCTTTTGTTTTTACATTAGCTCTGACTTTCCTTTCCTTGTCAGCCATGGTAGTACTATTTCTACCATTTGAGTATTTCTTTGTTCTTGGAATACATCTATCCTGCACCTTCCTAATTTTTTTCCCCAGAAACTCACACCATTGCTGCTCTGCTGTCATCCCTGCCAGCATCTCCTTCCAATTTACCTTGGCCAACTCCTCTCTCACACAACTGTAATTTCCTTTTACTCCATTGAAATACTGCTACGCTAGACATTACTTTTTCTCTATCAATTTCAAGTTGAATTCAATTATATTGTGATCACTGTCTCCAAAGAGTTCTTTTACCTTAAGCTCCCTAATCGCCTCTGGTTCATTATATAACACCAAATCCACTATAGCTGATCCCCTAGTAGAGTCAACAACAAACTGCTCTGAAAAGCCATCTCATAGGCATTCAACAAACACATACTCTTGAGATCCATTACCAACCTAATTTTCCCAATCGACTTGCATGTTGAAATCTCCCATGACTAACATAACATTGCCCTTTTGACACATCTGTTCTATTTCCTATTGTAATTTGCGGTCCACATCCCATCTACTTTTGGGAGGCCTGTATAGAACTGCCATCAATGTCCTTTTACCCTCGCAGTTTCTTAACTGAACCCGCAAGGATTCAACACCTTCCGATCCTAAGTCACATCTTTCTACTGATTTGATGCCATTCTTTTCCAGCACAGTCACATCGTCTCCTCTGCCGACCTTCCTATCCTTGCAATACAACGTGTAACCTTGGACATTCAGCTCCCAACTACAACCATTGTTCAGCTATGATTCAGTGATGGCTACAACGTTATACCTAGCAATCTGTAATAGGGCAACATGATCATCCACTTCATTTCCTATACTCCGTGCATTGAGATATAACACTTGTGAGAGCTGTATTTGCTACCCTTTTTGATTTTGCATCTCTAATACACTGATACACTGCAATTTTGTCCTGGTATCTGCCTGCCCTTCCCGACAGTCTGACTGCATGCTATCTTTGCTTTTTTTACCATCCATCCTATCCTGATTCCCTCCATCCTGGTTCCCACCACATCCCCCTCCACTGCTAAATTAGTTTAAAACCTCCCCAACAGCTCTAACAAACCTGCCCGCGAGAATATTGGTCCCCCTCGGGTTCAGGTGTAACCCATCCCTCTTGTGCTGGTCATACCTCCCCCAGATGAGATCCCAATAATCCAAGAACCTGAAGTCCTGCCCCCTGCACCAGCTTCTCAGTCATGCATTTATCTGCCACATCATCCTGTTTCTACCCCCACTAGCACATGCCACAGGTAGCAATCCAGAAATTACTATCCTGGAGGTCCTGCCTCTCAGGTTTCTGCCTAGCTCTCTAAATTCTGTCTTCAGGATCTCATTGCTTTTCCTTCCTATGTCATTGGTACCAATACGTACCAAGACATCTGGCTGCTCTCCCTCCCTCTCTAAAATGCTGTGCAGTATGTTCTGATGAAAATTTGCCTCGTTTCTCCGGGTCCTGAGGTGCTCCTGCTCTGCTGCAGACATGCAGATCAGCAGTGAGTTCCTGCAAAGTCTTAACAACCCGCACTCTAGTCTACGTTTTGACATTTCCTCCTCTAGTCCAACCTGGTAGCAAGACTGAACTCCAGCGTCAATAATGAGGTAGGAATGAGTGGCTGTGTTTCTTCTAACTTTGAGGCTTGCGCTACATAGTCTTTGAGGTCGCCTTGGAGCAGTATGAGAATGGGAAGACCGCGCTTGTTTCTACAAGTGCTCTCGCTGCCAGCTGTCCAGCTGAATGTTTACTGAGAACTCAGCCCTTGTGGTTAATGGCACAGGGTTATGAGCAGCAGTTTGGGGCCACAGCCTTCCCAAACCACGTGATGCAGCATCAGTCACCAGCGCTGTGGCCACAGTTACCTCTGGTTAACACAGCAGACTGAGGGGTGGCAACAGCAGATAATAGGCAGGAAGAAGTTTTTTAGTGGCCAACCTGGTAACAACCCAGATCTGCCACAAAAAGGAGACCATTTACTGAAAAACATAAATTTGCTGAGTATTTTGAGAACATGTGGAGAACCCAGCTGGTGTGCAGTATTCCTCTTGCTCTGCTGTTCGAGACACACTCCAGAGCTCTTACAGATGAAGCTAGAAAAGTCTGAGTATACCCATCAAGTCAGTCGGCGTGTAAAAAGAGAATTGATACATATCCAATGATGTGGCAGGGACTACCTTCAAAGCTAAAGGGTGTTTTATAAAAACTTGTTCTTTTCCTTTCTCTTTCTAGGCAGAACTATTTCAAATTACTAACGAAAGGGAAAAGATGAGGAAAAGAAATGGAGGAAGTTAACAGCCTGCAATTTCTTCTGGCTTACAGCTAGTTTTTGAATTCTTGTTTAAAGAAACTGATAAGGCAAAATAAGTGCATTACTGTGTTTTTCTCCCCTGGATTGACTGCAAATACCAACAGCAGCCTATGCATCACTGTTGCAACCAAACTGCACATTCTCGGCCCTCACCAGCTAATCCGTGCGGGATCTGAGGACATGGCCACGGACACCATCTGGGCCTGAAACTTTCCACGGGTTCACTCTCCAGAAGACTGATTTTACATCAACAATGTTGACTGTGGGTTTGGGACATTGGCGGCAAAGGTGCTGACATTCCAAACCACAGAACAAAAGGTACTCAGGATATTAACTAGACCAGGCAGTAACTGTGGAGAAGGAAACAGTTCATGTTTTAGATGAATAATTTTGATCTTCTGCATTAAGGCATTGCTAATATTCCTAGCCTTGTGCCTTTTATTTTTACCATTCCTCCAGGGTAGGGGAACACAAAACTAAGGACATAGACTTAGTGTGAGAGAGGGAAGATTTGAATGAGACCCGAGGGCCAACCTTTTCACCGAGAGATGGTGAGTGAGTGCATGAATGAGCTGTCAGAGTAAGTAGTTGAGGTAGGTATAGTAGTATCATTTAAAAAGTACTTGGATAGGTACATGGAGGAGTGGGTCTTGGAGGGATATGAGCTGAATGCAGGAAATTGGGACCAGCTGGGTGGGCACTGTGGTTGTCATGGACTTGTTGAGCTGAAGGACCTTTACCCATGGTACATTGCTCTGTGACTGTATTTTACTGATATTTTGGTAGAACTGAAATGTGAACTGACCTGTTATATGTCATAATAATTTTCAAATTTAACTTCTGATTTTTCTTTTTGTTACATCCTCATAGTTCTGCATTGCTTGTACCCCGGACTTTAAGTATCTGATGGCAATAAGCCACTGTGACTGGAAAACTAATTCTATGAGGCACTTCGCTGACTTTGAGTGATGGTGTGGTGTTTGAAGGAAAAAAAAATAGAAAGTTCATGAAGGCAAAGTCTAATGATATATAAAGGCCGAGGCAGGTGCAAGTGAAACAACACAATTCAAAGGTCATGGTAAGTAAATGGGCTGAAATCCTGGGATTTTCATCATTTTTGTCTACAACTCTGATGTTTCTTGGGTCCAGTCTAACCTCTCCACCCCTACCCCCTCACGACTCCTACCTGGCTTGATTTCTACTAAAACTAAAACTAAAAAATGTTCACCTCTGGTATAGATGAGTGTTGGCTGGGGAGGCAAATGTTGATTGAAGCTGAGCCAATCATATTCATGCTTTCACTTCTCCAGAAGAGATATGATATTGTTATTTACAATGATAACTTCTGCATACAGTGTTCCTCCCTGGGATCGATCAGGAAAATGATAATGATCAATCTGCTACATAGGCAAAGGCTGCCAACTCATCTCAGGCCAATAACTGAGCAGTATTTTCAAGGACATATCCATGTTCTACCATAATCAAAGCCCTAAATCTTCTTATGGCATAAAATTTAAATTAACAACTTACTGTAATTTGTTTAAACATTTATGGCACAATAAAAATAATCTCATTTGGATTGTGCAGGCAGCTTGTAGCTAGTTCAGTTTAACCATATTCCCTTAAGGTCATTGTTAATATAGCTCCAGCTGGTCCTGCAGTGCACAGATCCTTCCCACAGTGAAGATGAATCCAGGTACTTTTTCCTTTTGTCTTGAAGTTAATTAAAGTAAATATTTTAATTCTATTTCTAAATTAATCTCCATAACACTGTTTACAATTTGAGGTTTTCTCTGTTCAGTCTTTGGGAGAGATGGATGCAACTGGTATGCCTAAGATGTAGGATAAATGCACAATATAATATTTGAATAATTTTGTGTTTGAAGTAGGCTTGTGTGGTTTCAGTGGACAGTAGGGAAGATGGACCCATTAGAAAGGCAGTTTTTACTGTACACTACTGTTAACTAATTGTGTTTTGGTTTGTATTCTGGTTATTGTAAAATATTGGCCTAATTTTCCCAGGTGGTGGTACTATAGAGGTTCTGTTTTATAAATTGAAGGGAATATTGGAGAGTGTATAGGGATGAGAACTCAGCTCAGGATCAGACAGGTTGACAAGGACTACCTGCTTCAATGGTAAACAATGTAGTGTAATGTGGGTTCTTCTTTGCACCTAGCTGAGTATCACTTTAAGCAGCGACTCGATAAAATATTGTGGCAATTGGATCTCTGCCTGAAACTGAAAACTGAAGGTACAAACAATGTTTTATTATGTAAAACATTCTTTTAGGTCAAAGAGAGTGAGAGGTGGAGGGGGAGGGGGAGAAAGAATTGCTAGGGAGTGATGGGGTCCAAGCACTTGGGCACAGGCTTCTCTTTGTCAGCTTTGCTCAATCACTCCCTGTTTAACTTAATCATATTTGATCAGTGCAGACTAACTGGAAACCAATATTTCACATTGCTCACTTTATTGTGGTATCATTACACTTAATTCAGGAGTCTCTTTTCATGTTGGTACTTTGAGTTGTAGAAATGGACTCTGAGTAGTACTTAAGGTGCATAAAATACTATATTACTATGGTATTTATAACATTAGACAACCTAATCAAAATCTTTTGGTATGTGCTGTTGACTAATTCTATATTTTATCTTCCCTCAAATGCATATTCTTATTTCTCAGGACAAAACATCACATCTTCCATCACGGTCAGTGGATCCTCGACTGTGTTCTGTCCCAACATTCAAGGATGCAGTAGTGCTAACTTGAGCATGGGCTCAGGCCCTGATCCGGCACCAAAAGCCAGGATTGAAGCACCTCCAGGTAACAACTTAATACTAAAATCCTAATAGAAAACAAAACTAATTCAGTGCAGTACATATTTTGGTTAACGTATGTTACTGTTTCGTATTTAGGAGGGGTTTTAGCAAAGTACATAAACATAATTGGCCGCAGTCCATCTGTTGAGTTCAGAGATGATTAACATGACTAACTCACTTAAATACTTTACTAAACTTCTTCTCTCTATCTGTCTCAATGGATATTCTGATCTAAAATTCTGAGATATGCCTTCTCTCCTCGGACTTTGTCTATACTTCTCATTGCCTAGAAAAAGCAGCCATCATAATCGAAGACCCCCAACTCCAGACATTCTCTCTTCTCCCACTACCCCCAGCTGCCCACTGGGCAGAAGATGCAAAAGCTGATAAAACGTACCACCAGACTTGAGGACAACTTCTCTGCCACTGTTCTAAGACTATTGAATAGTTTCCTAGTATGAGATGTTGGTCTCTTGACCTCACAATCTAAAGTTCAAAGTAAAATTTATTATCAGAGTGCATACATGTCACCACATACAGCCCTGAGATTCTTTTTCTGCAGGCATACTTAGCAAATCTATAGAACTGGATATGTAAACTGTAAACAAAGCATGCAAATAAAAATAATAAATAAATAGCAATAAATAATGAACATGAAATAACAAGATAGAAAAGTCTTTAAATGGGTGTAGTTATCCCCTTTTGTTCAAGATCCTGATGGCTGAGGGGTAGTAACTGTTCTTGAACCTGGTGGTGTGAGTCCTGAGGCACCTGTACCTACTACCTGGTGGTAGCAGTGAGAAAAGAACATGGCCTGGGTGGTGAGGATCTTTGATGATGGATGCTGCTTTTCTGCAGCAATGTTTAATGTAGATGTGCTCAATGGTTGGGAGGGCTTTGCCCGTGCTGTACTGGGCTCAAGTCATTACCTTTTGTAGGATTTTTCACTCAAAGGCATTGGTTTTCCCATGCCAAGCCGTAATGCAGCCAGTCAGCACATTTTCCACCACACATCTATAGAAGTTTGTCAAGGTTTTTGATGGCATGCTGAATCTTGTTAGGATTTTGCACCTTATTGTTAACTTGCAATGTACTGTCTCTGTGGTTGTTACACTTTTTATTCAACATTATTATTGGTTTACCTTGTTCTACCTCAAATCACTGTGTAATGATCTGATCTGTATGAACCGTGTGCAAGACAACATACATCAAAGTTGCTGGTGAACGCAGCAGGCCAAGCAGCATCTATAGGAAGAGGCGCAGTCGACGTTTCAGGCCGAGACCCTTCATCAGGACTAACTGAAGGAAGAGTGAGTAAGGGATTTGAAAGCTAGAGGGGGAGGGGGAGATGCAAAATGATAGGAGAAGACAGGAGGGGGAGGGATAGAGCCGAGAGCTGGACAGGTGATAGGCAAAAGGGGATACGAGAGGATCATGGGACAGGAGGTCCGGGAAGAAAGACAAGGAGGGGGGTGACCCAGAGGATGGGCAAGAGGTATATTCAGAGGGACAGAGGGAAAAAAAGGAGAGTGAGAGAAAGAATGTGTGCATAAAAATGAGTAACAGATGGGGTACGAGGGGGAGGTGGGGCCTTAGCGGAAGTTAGAGAAGTCAATGTTCATGCCATCAGGTTGGAGGCTACCCAGACGGAATATAAGGTGTTGTTCCTCCAACCTGAGTGTGGCTTCATCTTTACAGTAGAGGAGGCCGTGGATAGACATGTCAGAATGGGAATGGGATGTGGAATTAAAATGTGTGGCCACTGGGAGATCCTGCTTTCTCTGGCGGACAGAGCGTAGATGTTCAGCAAAGCGGTCTCCCAGTCTGCGTCATTTCCTCCAAACTAAAGGTGTAGCTATGGGCACCCGTATGGGTCCTAGCTATGCCTGCTTTTTTGTTGGGTTTGTGGAACAATCTATGTTCCGTGCTTATTCTGGTATCTGTCCCCCACTTTTCCTTCGCTACATCGACGACTGCATTGGCGCTGCTTCCTGCACGCATGCAGAACTCGTTGACTTTATTAACTTTGCCTCCAACTTTCACGCTGCCCTCAAGTTTACCTGGTCCATTTCCGACACCTCCCTCCCCTTTCTAGATCTTTCTGTCTCTGTCTCTGGAGACAGCTTATCCACTGATGTCTACTATAAGCCTACTGACTCTCACAGCTATCTGGACTATTCCTCTTCTCACCCTGTCTCTTGCAAAAACGCCATCCCTTTCTCGCAATTCCTCCGTCTCTGCCGCATCTGCTCTCAGGATGAGGCTTTTCATTCTAGGACGAGGGAGATGTCTTCATTTTTTAAAGAAAGGGGCTTCCCTTCCTCCACTATCAACTCTGCTCTTAAACGCATCTCCCCCATTTCAAGTACATCTGCTCTCACTCCATCCTCCCACCACCCCACTAGGAATAGGGTTCCCCTGGTCCTCACCCACCACCCCACCAGCCTCCGGGTCCAACATATTATTCTCCGTAACTTCCGCCACCTCCAACGGGATCCCACCACTAAGCACATCTTTCCCTCCCCCCCCCTGCATTCCGCAGGGATCGCTCCCTACACAACTCCCTTGTCCATTCGTCCCCCCCATCCCTCCCCACTGATCTCCCTCCTGGCACTTATCCGTGTAAGCGGAACAAGTGCTACACATGCCCTTACACTTCCTCCCTTACCACCATTCAGGGCCGCAAACAGTCCTTCCAGGTGAGGCATCACTTCACCTGTGAGTCGACTGGGGTGATATACTGCGTCCGGTGCTCCCGATGTGGCCTTTTATATATTGGTGAGACCTGACGCAGACTGGGAGACCGCTTTGCTGAACATCTACGCTCTGTCCGCCAGAGAAAGCAGGATCTCCCAGTGGCCACACATTTTAATTCCACATCCCATTCCCATTCTGACATGTCTATCCACGGCCTCCTCTACTGTAAAGATGAAGCCACACTCAGGTTGGAGGAACAACACCTTATATTCCGTCTGGGTAGCCTCCAACCTGATGGCATGAACATTGACTTCTCTAACTTCCGCTAAGGCCCCACCTCCCCCTCGTACCCCATCTGTTACTCATTTTTATGCACACATTCTTTCTCTCACTCTCCTTTTTCTCCCTCTGTCCCTCTGAATATACCTCTTGCCCATCCTCTGGGTCACCCCCCTCCTTGTCTTTCTTCCCGGACCTCCTGTCCCATGATCCTCTCGTATCCCCTTTTGCCTATCACCTGTCCAGCTCTCGGCTCTATCCCTCCCTCTCCTGTCTTCTCCTATCATTTTGCATCTCCCCCTCCCCCTCCAGCTTTCAAATCCCTTACTCACTCTTCCTTCAGTTAGTCCTGACGAAGGGTCTCGGCCTGAAACGTCGACTGCGCCTCTTCCTATAGATGCTGCTTGGCCTGCTGCGTTCACCAGCAACCTTGATGTATGTTGCTTGAATTTCCAGCATCTGCAGAATTCCTGTTGTGTGCAAGACAAGCTTTGCACTGTATCTCAGTACATGAGACAATAACAAACCATTTCAGTGAAACAGTGATTATGTCTAAAGGGTGTGAACCTTTCCTAGAACTGCAAGATTAAAAAAGCTTGCTAGATTACATAAGGAAGTTATTGAGACCATCGTGCCCAATGTGCCAGTTTACCAATTCACATAGAGAATCTTGAGGCATCCATTTTGTCCATACCAGAGAATTTGCTTTGCATTATTTTTACTGTTATTATTTCTTCATCAGTTCATTTCCTTAATTACTGTATTGATATTTGACATCTGCTCAACATTGCCCACATGTCACTACACCCAGCAAAGTTATCATTCATACTTAATTTCTCTTTACTTTCTAGCTGTGAGTTGTCCAGACTGTCCCTTCTCTACAGGAAGAGAAGAAAGAGTGACAAACAGCTGCTCATCAAGCTGTCGCCCACTCATGATGCCTGGAGCATCTTGAGTAGTTATCTCCTGCTGCTCTGTAATTCCCAGAAAAAGGCAACACAACAGAAAAGGCCAATGAGGGGAGAAGTCCAATGCAGGAAATTACATTGACCAGGGTTACATTGACAACTAAATCAGCTAACTAATGTGAGTGCATTTCTGCTGAGCACAGAATGCACACTCTCCACCAAATAACAATATATTCTAGAAACTCACTACTCTCAATAGCCGCTTAACATTCCTACACATTTGTTTCATCTCATGCTCTGCCATGCATCTGCACCAATTTCCTTGCACCCCACACCCATGCAGTCTGTTACACTGAAATATTCTGTCACTTAGCATGCAATCCAGTCTTTGCAACACTTTCAAAGTTGAAAGTAAATTTATTATCAAATTATATATATATCACCATATACAACCCTGAGATTTTCTAGTGGGAATACTCAATAAATCCATAATATAACAACACACGTAATAGAATCAAGGAAAGACCGCGCCAGGTAAGGTGATCAACCAGTGTGCAAAAGACAATAAACTGTGCAAACACAAAAAGAAAGAAGAAATAATAATAATAAATAAATAAACAATAAATTTTGAGAACATGAGATGAAGAGTGAGTCCATAGGTTATGGGGACATTTCAGTGATGGGTCAAATGAAGTTGAGTGAAGTTATCCCCTTTCTCTCAAGAACCTGACGGTTGAGGGGTAATAGCTGTTCTTGAACCTGGTGGTGTGAGTCCTGAGACACCTGTACCTTCTTCCTGAAGGATGCAGGGAGAAGAGAGCACATCCTGGGCGGTGGGGGTCCCTGATGATCGATGCTGCTTTCCTCTGACAATGCTCCATGTAGATGTGCTCAGTGGTGGGGAGGGCTTTACCTGTGATGGACTGGGCTGTATCCACTACTCTTTGTAGGTTTCTCCATTCAACGGCTTCTGGTGTTTCATGGCATATATTTTTTTCTATTTTGCTTCAGTCTTAGAGAGGTTTTTCACCTTAATTAGTCTGTCAAAATCAGATATTTTTGTTTGAAATGATCAATGGGCATGTTCATTTTAAGTCTCAAGTGCAATTAAAATGAAACTTGTAATAGTAACTACATAATGTGCACATTCAGTGTCATGTTAGCTTAATAAACTTCATTATCATCCTCAACACTAGTGGATCCCACAAACAAATGGGATTGGTCAGTAATCTATTTTAGGATTCTGAAATCCATTGGCAGTATTCATAAAACAAAATGGATGAAAGCACAGATTATCAGCAGATCAGGCAACATCAATGGAGAGGAATAAAGAGCCAGTGTTTCCCCAAAAAAGGTGTTACTTTAGAATTTGTTTGATACTATGACAGCATAGCAGTGCAGGTACTAGTTAGTAGAGCCATTGCCTCATGGCACAGGAGACCCACGTTCAATTCTGACTTTGGGTACTGTCAGTGTGGAGTTTGCAAGTTCTCCCCATGGCAATGTTGGTTTCGTCTAGGCACTCAGGTTTCCACCCATGTCCTCAATTGCCCCCTATATGTATGTGGGTGGTGGAATCTGAGGGAGGAGAAGTTGACAAGAAGGTGGGGGGGGGGAATAAAATGTGATTAACATCAGGTTAATGGGTACAGACAGGGTGGGTAAAAGAGCCTGGTTCTATGCTGTATCTCTCCATGACTCAGTGATGAGGACATCCTAGCCATGCTGCAAATTCTTCTTCATTCAAATCAGCTTTTGGTTTTAAGGTCAAGGCAACAATTGGTAGAAATATAACCCTGTTTTCTGGGCAGTTGATTAACTTCCCCACCACTGTTGGATTGTTTCCAGCTAGAAAATGACATAACTAATCATTTTCATCCAAGTTGGATATTTGCACAATAGTCAAAATCTAAAATAGGGTTAGGATTAAAATCATCTACTGTATAAAAGGAGCAAAAATATTTAACATATAAATAATATAAGCACTTTATCTAAAAATCGATGCTGAAGATACGATATATTCAAAATGTTTTAAAATTAATTCTAATAACTGAGGAATGATAATATTTTAAATTATATTTTGTCTACAGATCCAAAGTTGAAAGAAAAAATTAAAGATCTGGAGAATAAAGTAAAAGGTAATGAATTTCTTCATGTGGTTTCCTGTTACAAGATATTGAGAAGATTATAGATGAGTAAAGTCATTGGTCCATCCAATTTAATCATTCCAATACTACAACCTCCCCTTGTTTGTTAAAGGCTTCCATAACAGGTTTTTCCTAGCTGGAAATCTATTCCAGCTGTGTAAAAACTAGCCTACTGCATTCATTCTAAGCTGTTTACTAGTTTAAACTTGTATGCTTCTGATGCCTCCTTTATAGATTGGCATGTTCAAGTTTTTTTAAATCTTTTCTTATGACTCAGTCTTTCATATAAAGGACATTCTTATGACTTTCCTCTGTACTTAAATACCTCAATTATTCATGCCCACACAACCCCTTAATCGGACACAGTAGTCAAAGTGGACTTTAAACAAAATAGTGCACAAACGGATTTCATCTTCTTTATATTGTTTCCTATAGATTAAACTATGTCAACTCTGACTTTGTGTTTGTTGGGGGTGTTAACCTAAGCACCTTTCTTTAAAATTCCTTTTTACTAGGTTCAAACTAATTTGTGGAATTTATGCTGCACGCTGTTCCTTTGACACGTGCACATTTAAAGAATATTTGTTACTATTATCTATGTGTGTATTTTGTCTATTACACAGTATAATTTCAGAGTTACTTCCTATGATTCCATTGCCCCTCCTTAATTTGGTATCATCTACTGTTTTATCTATTTTACACTGAACTTCTGAATTGAGTTCATTTAAATAATAAGAAACAGCAGAGGTACTAATGCTTGGACCATCTCCCTCTCATCTCCAGCCACTGCCCCTTTCACAAATACATAATTAATTCCATTGAAAATACTGAAGGGCAGGTCAGGTAGCATCTGTGGAGTGAGAAACAGAGTTTTGGGTTAATGACCCTTCATTAGAATGAGTAAAGTTGGAAGCTGCTGTGTTTTAAGTTGCAAACTGGGGAGAAGGTGGATGAGCATACTGCATAACTGGCGAGTTCTGACACAAATGGCCGATACTTTCTCCCTGAACAAAGGTTGAGCTGGTCTCCAGCTACCAGCACATTTCAGCTGGTTGAAACTGTACTGGCAATAGAGTCTAATCACTTTCCCCAAATCAGTGCTCCATCGATTTCGGACTCTTTGTGGGATATGTGGGCTATGTGGAACAGTTTTTTTTCCAGTCCCACTGAGTCTGCCTCTTCCAACTTTTCTTCTGTTACATTGATGATTTTACCAATGCTGTCTCTTGCAACTATGCAGCACTCTCAAAAAAAACTTTACCTTTGTTGTCAATTTCCACCCTGCACTCACTTTCACATGATCCGTCTTTGTCCCTTCCCTTGCCTTTTTTGACTTCTTTGTTTCCACCTCTGAGGATAGGTTAATGGCCAATATTCTCCTTAAGTCCAGAGTCCTGCAGCTATCGTAACTGCCTTACTTCCCACCCTGCTGCGGTCCGTTCTCCGAGTTCCTCCACCTCCATGGCATCAGTTCTGATGAAGAGACTTGTTACTCCAACTTGACTTGTCTTCCTTTTTCTCACCACAATCGTACTTTATGTTCTCCCATGCCCACACACCCTCTCCAACCTCTGCAACTCAAAGCACATTAGTTTTCTCACTTCTCCAGATCTGACAACAAGTCAAGGGCCTGAAGCATTGACTCTATTTTGCCCTCCGCAGGTGTTGCCCAGTCAACTGAGCATTTCTGGTACTTTCCATTTTTATTTAGATTTCCAGCTAAAATTTTTCATCCACTATGCTGCAACTCTGTAGTTTGCAGTTCAACTTACAGTTAACATGGAACTTTACCCTATACTGGAAGTGACATTAGTCCTTTCATAGATCTCTTACTGTCCAATTAGGTAGGCAATTCCTTAAAGTGATTGCGAAGGTTAATCAAAATCCCCTTTCTGAATCCACATCGGTTGCCTTTTGATAAATTATTTTATTTTTTTTCCTCAAATTTCCCCCATTAGTCACTCACATTATTTTGCATGGATTTGCAATCTGCTGATTTATTTCCTGAGTTGTTTGCCTCATGTTTTGCTTTCAATTAGTATATTCATCTAAAATCTTGTCTAGCCAGTTCCAAACTTCCTTCCAGTTATAAACAAACTAAGTGAACAAATAAGTGAAAGAAGTATTTTGAGAGAATGTTAGACTTTTTTTCTAAGATCATGGGAACCCTTTTGTGGAGTCACAGACACAAGAATTTGAAAAGCTTTTTTGTCAGACTGTAGTTTCCATCATTCAATAATGCACAGTGCCTGATAATCAGAGAACATAAGTTCAGTTGTTCATATTGCATTTGATCCTGTACTCCTGTAGGAGAACTTCCATGGGCAGCACAGATGCACTGCTACTAGAGCCTCTGCCTTAAAGCACCAGAGACCCAGGTTTAAGCCTGACTTCAAATGTGCTGTTGCATGGAGAACATAGAACATAGAATAGTACAGCACAGTACAGGCCCTTTGGCCCACAATGTTGTGCCGACCCTCAAACCCTGCCTCCCATATAAGCCCCCACCTTAGATTCCTCCATATACCTGTCTAGTAGTCTCTTAAACTTCACTAGTGCATCTGCCTCCACCACTGACTCAGGCAGTGCATTCCATGCACCAACCACTTTCTGAGTAAAAAACCTTCCTCTAATATCACCCTTGAACTTCCCACCCCTTACTTTAAAGCCTTGTCCTCTTGTATTGAGCAGTGGTGCCCTGGGGAAGAGGCGCTGGCTATCCACTCTATCTATTCCTCTTATTATCCTGTACACCTCTCTCATGTCTCCTCTCATCCTCCTTCTCTCCAAAGAGTAAAGCCCTAGCTCCCTTAATCTCTGATCATAATGCATACTTTCTAAACCAGGCAGCATCCTGGTAAATCTCCTCTGTACCCTTTCCAATGCTTCCACATCCTTCCTGTAGTGAGGTGACCAGAACTGGACACAGTACTCCAAGTGTGGCCTAACCAGAGTTTTATAGAGCTGCATCATTACATCGCGACTCTTAAACTCTATCCCTCAACTTATGAAAGCTAACACCCCATAAGTTTTCTTAACTACCCTATCCACCTGTGAGGCAACTTTCAGGGATCTGTGGACATGTACCCCGAGATCCCTCTGCTCCTCCACACTACCAAGTATCCTGCCATTCACTTTGTACTCTGCCTTGGAGTTTGTCCTTCCAAAGTGTACCACCTCACATTTCTTCGGGTTGAACTCCATCTGCCACTTCTCAGCCCACTTCTGCATCCTATCGATGTCTCTCTGCAATCTTTGACAATCCTCTACACTATCTACAACACCACCAACCTTTGTGTCATCTGCAAACTTGCCAACCCACCCTTCTACCCCCACATCCAGGTCGTTAATAAAAATCACAAAAGGTAGAGGTCCCAGAACAGATCCTTGTGGGATACCACTAGTCACGATCCTCCAATCTGAATGTACTCCCTCCACCACCACCCTCTGCCTTCTGCAGGCAAGCCAATTCTGAATCCACTTGGCCAAACTTCCCTGGATCCCATGCCTTCTAACTTTCTGAATAAGCCCACCGTGTGGAACCTTGTCAAATGCCTTACTAAAATCCATATAGATCACATCCACTGCACTACCCTCATCTATATGCCTGGTCACTTCCTCAAAGAACTCTATCAGGCTTGTTAGACACGATCTGCCCTTCACAAAGCCATGCTGACTGTCCCTGATCAGACCATGATTCTCTAAATGCCTATAGATCCTATCTCTAAGAATCTTTTCCAACAGCTTTCCCACCACAGACGTAAGGCTCACTGATCTATAATTACCCAGACTATCCCTACTACCTTTTTTGAACAAGGGAACAACATTCGCCTCCCTCCAATCCTCTGGTACCATTCCCGTGGACAATGAGGACATAAAGATCCTAGCCAGAGGCTCAGCAATCTCTTCTCTCGCCTCATGGAGCAGCCTGGGGAATATTCCGTCAGGCCCTGGGGACTTATCAGTCCTAATGTATTTTAACAACTCCAACACCTCCTCTCCCTTAATATCAACATGCTCCAGAACATCAACCTCACTCATATTGTCCTCACCATCAAGTTCCCTCTCATTGGTGAATACTGAAGAGAAGTATTCATTGAGGACCTCACTCACTTCCACAGCCTCCAGGCACATCTTCCCACCTTTATCTCTAATCGGTCCTACCTTCACTCCTGTCATCATTTTTTTCTTCACATAATTGAAGAATGCCTTGGGGTTTTCCTTTACCTTACTCACCAAGGCCTTCTCATGCCCCCTTCTTGCTCTTCTCAGCCCCTTCTTAAGCTCCTTTCTTGCTTCCCTATATTCCTCAATAGACCCATCTGATCCTTGCTTCCTAAACCTCATGTATGCTGCCTTCTTCCACCTGACTAGATTTTCCACCTCACTTGTCACCCATAGTTCCTTCACCCTACCATTCTTTATTTTCCTCACCAGGACAAATTTATCCCTTACATCCTGCAAGAGATCTCTAAACATCGACCACATGTCCATAGTACATTTCCCCGCAAAAACATCATCCCAATTCACACCCGCAAGTTCTAGCCTTATAGCCTCATAATTTGCCTTTTCCCAATTAAAAATTTTCCTGTCCTCTTTGATTCTATCCTTTTCCATGATAATTATAAAGGCCAGGGAGCGGTGGTCACTGTCCCCCAGATGCCCTGTGAACTTGGAAAACATGCTACCACTCATCAACAAATTTGCAGATGATGTTGAAACTGTGCTTAAGTACAAAGTCATAGATATAGAAAGTAGGGGGTTTTAAACTCACAGCCCTGAGGTACACCTATGTTGATGGTCACTGTTGAGGAGATGATGTTTCTGTTCTGCAATGAATGTGGTCTCTCGACGTTGAACCCAAAGATCCAATTGCAGAGGGAAGTAAGGAGGCCAGGTCTTGGAGCTTGATGATAAGTTTTGAGGGGCTGACGGGTTTCCTCTGGGTGTTCCAGTTTTCTTCCAAATCCCAAAAGACATGCAGATTGGTAGATTAATTATCCACTGCAAATTGCCCTTTATGTGCAGGTGGGGGCTAGAGTCTGGAGGGTGTTGATGTGAAAACATCAGGAGAGCAGAAACAAGTGGATTAATATAGGATTAGTGTAAACTTTACACGAGGGTTGTTGACAGTCAGCACAGAATTAGTAGGCCAAAGTGGCATTGCAGAGATTTGTGAACAAGTCAGTTTCAAGACATGGAACATTGGACAAAGCGGTAATTTAATAAAACCTGAGAGCAGTGCCTGGACCATTCCAAAGATTTTATAATCCCTCTTGCATTTCATAAATATTAATAAGCTTTGCCAAATCATTGAACTCAAACTTACAGTGGAGGATCTTCTTGCTATGTATCTGAGATGGTAACCCACAATGAGATGATCCGA
This sequence comes from Mobula hypostoma, assembly GCF_963921235.1. NCBI lineage: Eukaryota > Metazoa > Chordata > Chondrichthyes > Myliobatiformes > Myliobatidae > Mobula > Mobula hypostoma. The sequence goes on along the minus strand of NC_086102.1, from coordinate 155,713,449 downwards.
CTCAAGCCCTGCTGACTCCAAAACAGGCAAACTGGATACTAGGAAACTAGGTCCTCTGGAAGTGAGAGCCATCATCAGAGGAATTGTGGTTTGGACAATCGCAGAAGGCTCTGGCAGCTTGTGGGAGGCGTATATTCGAGGCTATGATTGATAGAATTTTGGGCATAATTTTAAGGTGATTGGAGGAAAGTATAGGCAGGATGTCAGAGGTAGGTTTATTTTACACAGAGAGTGGCAGGTGCACAGAACACCCTACCAGGTGTGGTGGTAGAGGCAGATACAGTACGTTTTGGGCATTTAAGAAACGCTTAGATAGGCACATGGATGATAGAAAAATGGAAGGCTATGTAGCAGAGAATGGTTATATTGATCTTAGAATAGGTTAAAAGGTCAGCACAATATCATGGGCCAAAGGGTTTGTACTATGCTGTTATGTTATATGTTCCAAAGGAATTGAGGGAGGATGGGGATTTGGTAAAAAGGTAGATGAAGCAGAGGGATCAGACATTATATTGCTCAGTAATGTAACAGGGTTAAACAGCTTTTGTTCTTGAAGGATTAGCTAGTCCTTAACATAAGTCAATTTTTATCTTTTACAGAGCAGTTAGCTTTTAAATAACCATTACTTGACTCTTAGTTCCACTGATGAGTAAGGACCATCTGATTAGACTAAAGGCACCTGAGCAAGAATGCAATATATATTTTCCCAAATATGCTTTGAAGGTTCAAAGGTTCATTTATTATCAAAGTATGTATCAATATACATCTCTGAGATTCGTCTTCTCCAGATAGCCATGAAGCAAAGAAAATCATAGAAGTTGTTCTATGAAATAAATAACTCTCCTCCAACACAAAAATCTTACAAATCTCGCCAAATTAAATTGTGTAATGGCACCAAGAGCATCAACCCCCCCCACAGAAAAATAAATTAGTGAACTGTGAACCCCCCAGCCAACAAAACTTACAAGTCACACCAGGTTTAAATTGTGCAGTGGCAGCCATAGGTAATTGCTGAACAATTGGCTTTAGATTCTTCTAAGAAACAAAATTTTATTAGTTCTTCCAAACGCAATAAAAGACACTTTTTCAACCTTATACAATAGAATCACATTTCATCATATCATATTTTAAACTATGCAGTTTCTATATACAAAAAAAGTTGGCTCTGAAAGTCTTCCTTTCAGGTACAGTGAAATAATTCCTTTCATTTCTGTATCAGATAAGAAAATATTTCTGCAAAAGAACTGGGGAAATCTGGTTCAGAAAATAAAGAATGTGGATGAAATTGCAGACCAAATGATGGGAAATGGCCTCAACAGTGAAATGTATTCTGAAATCATGTCCTGCAAAACAGATGAAGAGAAGATGCGAAAACTCTTAGGATACTTAACGACATCTGACTCTATTTGTTGCAGTCTCTTTACAAAATTGTGTGAAGCGCAGTTTTTTGTCATGTTCGATCTTGTTCAGTAAAAAAAAATTAAAAAGATCAGCTTTATTTGTCACATGTACATTGAAACAACAAAGCATACAGTTAAACAGGGTCATTTGTGTCAACGACCAACACAGTCCAAATATGTGCTGGGGGTAGCCCAAGTGTTGCTGCACTTCCAGTACTAACATAGCATTTTTACAACCTATTAACTGTACTACTTTGTAATGTAGGAGGAAACTGGAGCACCTGTCAGAAACACGCCTGGTCATGGGAAGAACATACAAACTGCTTATAGACAGCAACGGGAAACTGAACTCCAATTGCTGATCACTGGCACTGTAAAGCATTATGCTACTGTGCTACCCACTGGTAATGAAATTTTACCTTCAAAAGCTGGTATTTATTTTCGGTCACAAGGATAAGTTTAAAATAGAATGAGTTACTTTTCTAAAGCATTTTCATGACCTCAGGACTTCCATACATCAACGAAGTGTAGACACAGTTGACATGCAAGTCAAATTATGCACAGCAGGCTCCCATAAATGTGATAGTCAGCAGATAACAGGCGCCTGATATTTATGGAGAGGGAGCAGGGTAATAGGTAATGGGACATAGCCATACAGCCCAAAGTCAAGGAATTGTCCTAACATTCTTTGTCAGGACCTTAACATCATTAAGAACTATGTGCATAGTTTATCATTCATGGTGGCAAATTCTGCATTTAATATCCATTCTTGATTACCCTCAGCTTGCTGAGCCATTGTAGGTAGCAGTTAGGAGTCGGCCGCATTGCTCTGGGTCTCAAGTCATGTTTAGGATATGCGAGCAAGGTTAGAAGATTTTCTTCCCTAAAGTGAACAAGTTGAGCTCTTATGAAATTCTGGTAGTTTCATTGCAAGAAATTACCAAAAAGAATTTCAGGATCTATATTGTATACACTTCGCTGATATTAAATGGAACTATTGAAATATTATCAAAATGTGCATGTTAATTTTTTACTTCCAGGATCTGTTTTAGTGGCTGAATTTCCATTGTAGGATTGATACATTTCTGGTCTTACTCATTAACATGATCGGTGTGTCCTGCCAGCTCTTACCATGTAGCTAATTAGTGTCTGAGCTGGGCATCCCAATTTTGTGAGTGGTTGCTATCAGCTGAACACAGCCCTCAATAAGTCTGCAGCTTATAAAGAGAAGGTACACTTTTGGCAAGCGTAATGGCAATATGCAATAATATCTGGGATACACGGGATAGGGGGCATCATGTTCCTCTGATGTTCCCCTGAAATCTCTGTCGGTGCGGTTGAAAAGGGGAAGAGAGACAATCTGTCCTGGGGGTGGAGAGTAGGAGTGTGATCAAGGTGCAAGTGAATGCTATATCCCACCAAATGCAGGTCTAACTTCAGACTCTACTCCATCACACCAAGCCAGCACTCTCCCATCTACCAATGATTTCAATCAATCTAGACTTGCAACTAATCATCATTACCACCAACACATCTTCAAATGTTTAGTACTATCACAAGCACATTTCAGACAATGTACACATTAACATTCTATTTACAGTAGTCACATCAGCCAAACACATTGTACTACATAAATAGCTGATGGCTTCACCAGTCCTCTTGTTAATGAGAATGAGAGGTGTTCAGCTTTCCTAGGATAATCTGTAATTTGCCTTACATAATAGTGCTAGTTTGGTAAGCACTTGTGCAGAAGCAGATGATTGTTCACAAAGAAATCTATGCACAACTCTGGAGTTTCTGTGATGAAGCATGCACTATATTTCCAGGAAGAAATCCCTTCTGAGCCACTGGCACATTGGCAGGCTCTGAACGGGAGACTCTAGGTAGATATGACCTCCTGCTTCCTCCACTATCTCAACTGTTCTATCAACCGCACAAATTTCCATTCTTTCTCATTCTCCTGGTCACACTGGGAGGAATGGCAATTAAGATGCACAAGTCTGAGAACAATGATCAAAGTTTAAAATAAATGTATTATCAAAGTACATATATGTAACCATATACTACCTTGAGATCCATTTTCTTCCAGGCATTTATTGGAAAAAAAATGATAATTAAAAAATAATACTCAGAACATGAGTTGTTAAGAGCCCTTGAAAGTGAGCCTGCAGGTTGTAGAGTCAGTTCAGAGTAGTGATTGAAGTTATCACTGATAACTTTGATTGAACCAGTGACTGAAGTTATCGAATCACAAACAAGAGAAAATCTGCAGATGCTGGAAATCCAGGCAACACACATAAAATACTGGAGGAACTCAGCAGGCCGGGCAGCAATTATGGAAAAGAGCACATTTGGTGTTTGGGGCTGCAATCCTTCTGCAGGATTAGTGGATAAAAAATGAGAGATTGAAGATATCCACACTGGGTCAGGAGCCTAATGAATGAAGGGTAACTGTTCCCGAACCTGGTGGTGTGGGATCCAAGGCTCCTGTACCTCCTGCTTGACAATAAGTAAGAAGAGGACATGCACAAGAACATCTGCAGATGTTGGAAATCAAAGCAACACACATGAAATGCTGGAGGAACTCAGCAGGCCAGGCAGCATCTATGGAAAAAAGTAAACTGTTAACAATTTGTCGACTGTTTACTCTTTCCGGCAAGAAGAGGAGGCGGTCTGGATGGTGGGGGCCTTTGATGATGATTTTGCTGAAGTCATCACAAACTCCTAAGCTGCTAACATTCCATTGCCTGCAGATATTTCAAATATTAAAGATGTTGTTGACATGCAATGTTGGTGCCAGAGTATGGTTCACAAACTCCTAAGCTGCTAACATTCCATTGCCTGCAGATATTTCAAATATTAAAGATGTTGTTGACATGCAATGTTGGTGCCAGAGTATGGTGACACTTGTGGGCTGTCCCAGCACGACCTCGGACTGTACTGGCTGTTGATTCAAAAAAACGCATTTTACTGTATGTTTCAATGTACATGTGATAAATAAAGCTAATCTTTATCTTTTTACCATTTTAAAAGTACCTGGAAAAACCTGGTACCTGCTGTATCTTGGGAGACTTAAATGCTAAAATTCAGCACCCTTTTCAAACACAGCACAGTCTTTGCCCAATTGCAGAATAGAGTGTTTAAAGATCAAGACCTCACAACTCTCACAAAACATCTGGTTGATCAGGCAGAGGCAATTTCTGCTCTCCTTTATGCAACCAATACTTGGATAACTTACAGCAGCTACTTCAAGGCCCTGAAAAAATACCACCTTCACTGTCTCTGCAAAATCTTCCAAATTCCACAGGATAAGTGAATCAACATCAATGTCCTCTCCCTGGCCAGCAACCCCAGCAGTGGGATTCTGGTTACACAATCAGCCACATTAGGCTGACCACATTCATATGACCAGCAGCAGAACCCTGAAAGATTCCTTCTGTTCTGAGCTCTGCCATAGTTTGATATTACTAGGTAAACAGAGAGAATAAGAATGTGCTCAGAGCTTCCTTGGAGAAATTTAACATTCTCACTGACTTTAGGGCTTTTCTGGTCCATGATATTGTGGTAATGAATTGAGATCAGACAGTATCCTTGCATAAACAGCAGAAGGAGCATGCTATCTCTTCACCGATCTGGCTACTCATCCCATCAGGCACCTGCTATCCCCACTTGTGGGAAGCTGGACTTCTCACATGGGTTTCAAAACTCAGAATCTGGTAAACTAACAGTAACTTCCCCGATCTCCACGTACTGCCAGAGAAGAAGATTCCAAAAACTAAATAGAAATGAGCTGAGTTTGAATCTGGTAAACTAACAGTAACTTCCCGGATCTCCAAGTACTGGAAGAGAAGAAGATTCCAAAAACTAAATAGAAATGAGCTGAGTTTTCAAACTAATCATGTTTTGAAATAATTAGGCAAATTACATTCCAGGAGACCTAATAGAGGTGTAATCAGACCATATTGGAATCTAATCCAAAGAAGGAGCTATACATAGAGGTTTCAGAGAAAAATTAAGATGAGCAAGAATTTAAGACAGCAAGTGCTAAGTGTCGAAGCATAGTTATCAACTTTGGCACTTAGATTGGGCAGAAGAAAACATATCTGGAGGATGTTTAAATCCTGTATATTTGCACACAATTGGGAAGTGGGATATAGAGAATGATACTTTATGCTCAATAGATTTTTGGATTAGTTGATATTTATGGGTCATTTAGGTAATGATGTCTATCAGGAAAGCAAAGCAATAGCCACTCTAGGATTGTCTAAGGCATGGCAAAGAATTGGCAAAATCAGAAAGGTGAAAAATGGGAAAGAGTGAGGATCTGGAGTTGGAAGATCATCATGTAAGAAAATAAAGAAAGGTGCTGTAATTCCTGATAACCCTCCAAATGGCCTAGCTCTAATGGTAACAGCACACCTAATGTTTTGGTTCTGAAACAGTCTGAAATGTGTCAGATGATCAAAAGCATATAGAGGCATTCACAAATTAAAAACAACCCTGAAGATTTAAAATTTTTGATAATTAAATAAAAAAATACCTAAAATGTTTAAACAAGCTCAAACAATTAAAACTAACCAAATGAATACTTATACGCCAGCTATTACCTTTGTCAATGACAAATCACTCTTTGTGGTGAGCAGCTGACTACAACTCCGTATTTGTGTGGGCATGTGTAGAAATGCTTATTGTTTCTGACAGTTACGGGGTAAATGTTAGCAAATTCATTTAACTTTGTACAAACGTGTAATTTAAACAACAGTATGGGGGCCGAGTAGGAAGTAAAACCAAAAGACGATGACAGATAGCAGTTAAATTGATTAAAGACTGTAGAACATTGTCCTGAATAGAACAATAAAATATCTACTGTTCGGTGAGGTTCATAGATATACTGTAATACACACCTATAAACTAATAAAATCATAAGAAACTGAAATAAAAGATAAAGGTAAAAGATATCAGCATGTAACTGAAAAGGTCTATCATAATTCTACTTAAATACAAAGTACATCCACAAGCAGATTACTGTATCTACCGCCAAACTTTGATGAATAATTGTTTTTAATAGTTTACTTGGAGTGTCTCTGAGAGATGGGTCAGATGTGAATGAATCTTTATTGAACCATTGTTTATCTAGACACTTGAGTTTTAATGATTACCTTATACTAATTATTTTCAACTTGCTGATTTGTTGTATGTTGCTATAATCAATTGAATAATTGTACAAATCCACTGGAGATTTTGTTTAATAAAAGATCTTATATGCACCTCCACATATTACTTCATTTCAAATGCACAATTTTACACCATCTCATGTTCATTATTAACTAATTAATTATATAATACATTAGTTGTTGAAAATTAGACTGATGCATCTGAAGAAAATGGAAAAGTTAGGAACATTTCTAAAACCTAATTCCTTCATGCTGAACTTTATTTCATGAAAATATATATTTTTCACTTGAAACCTTGGAATGAGTTACATTGAATCAGTTGAACACAGGTAAAAGAAAGCCAATCAAGTTATATTCCCACCCATAACAAGGAAGAAAATTCCTAAACAATAAAAATTAGGGATGAACTGCAAAATCTGCATTTATTTAAACACTGATATTCATTAGATTTGTAATTGACCATCATCTGTGGACAAGCAGGCTTTGTAAAGACCATAATTTAAAATACCCTATTGAGATAAATGTCAAAGATCTGTATAACCTAGGTTACATTCACACAAGTTTCACATTATTCAGTGAATATTTAAAACTGCCTGCAATTTGATCAATTTAATGCAATTACTGGCAATTTGGTGATCTAGATCATTTTCCTAATACTTTTATAACTGTTAATACATCTGCACTTGAAATGAATGAAGGGATTTATAGCCTGGTGTTCACTGAGATTCCCTCCATAGCCAGAATCACATTGTCAGCTGCTGAACTCACAGAAGGACACCTGGCTTTTCTCGACAGGACTCTGCCTTGTTTTCTGATGTCTCCTTTAAAGCCACTGCTGTGCATCCTCTGCATGTAGCTGCTTTCAAGGGGACAAACTTTCAAGTGTAAAATCTTCTCCGGTGATGGTAATTCTGTTGAGTCTGACTTGTCACTGTTGTTTAGATACAGTAAAGGAGCACTTCTAGGACCAATACTATGAGTCCTACTAATGCCTATCTCCCTCTTCTTTATTTGACTACTGCTGGCATTTTTTGATTGCACTGCAGCTTGAATTGAATGATTTTTATTTCTTGCATCGAGTACATCAGGTAAAATACTTGGAAAAAAAGGTTCCTGAGGATTTCGTGCAGGTACTGAAGGTCCAGCAGCAAAATTTGTTTCATCTTTTGCATCTTTTAAATGAAGGTAACTCAAACCATTCACAGTGAAATCCTCCGTGTGGTCTACTGCATTCTGAGTCCAATTTCCTCTTTTAGAGTGATCTTTTCTCTGCTGGCCATCGGCTTGATTGCTGCCTGTTTTTTTCAGTGAAGACCTATAACCAATTACTGGAATGAGAAGCTGAGGTTGATCAACCTGGGCCAGAGGCTTGGAGTTATCCAAAATGGTAGTTGAATCTTTCTTTTTGCTTCTTTTTGGTCCTTTGTTCCAAGTTAATGGATTATAAATTACTTGACCATCAATTGGACAAGAGTTGCTCTGATGCAATAACCAATGGTCAATGCATTCTTTATGAAACTAGAGAAAATAAGATAATTTAATCAATATTTAAATATAATACTCCACTGCAATAGTATAACACTATAAATAATTAAGCACTTTGAAATGATAACAGCTTACATGAAAGACAGACAATGTTCTTGATTCATGTTTATGTAAATGTCTCCTGATTTCCTGTTGCATTCCCATCTAATCCTGGTAACTTTTCAATGAGGATGTGGGAAATATTATGGCTTAAGCATCTACAACGCTAAAGTGCCAGGAATCATTACATGAATATTTCCTTTCGCTGTGAGGTGGATTTCAAGAGTTGAAAAATATTTCAGGACACACACAGTTGTGGTCAAATATATTTATATTAGAAAAAACTGGGAGCTAGAAATCAACACTTGCCATATGATGAAAATACTAATTAGCGAAAGGAATGTGCATGTTGAACTACCTTGGCAGTCGTTAGCTAATAACGTGCCATTTCACCACCTCATTAAGTGTTACGTAATGAACCAGATTTGATTAGGGAGCTTAAGGTAAAATAACCCTTAGGAGACAGTGATCATTATATGATAGAATTCAGCCTGCAGTTTGAGAGGAAGGAGATAAAGTCAGATGTATTAGTATCACAATGGAGTAAATGGATTTACAGAGGCATCAGAGAGGAGCTGCCCAAAGTTGATTGAAAGGGGACACTAGCAGGGATGACAGCAGAACAGCAATGGCTGGAGTTTATGAGGTAATCTGGAAAGTGCAGGATAGATACATCCCAAAGATGAAGAAGTATTCTAAAGGAAGGATGAGACAACTGCGATTGACAAGGGAAATCAAAGACAGCATAAGAGGGAAAGAGAGAGCATATAATATCAGGAAAATTAGTGGGAAGTTAGAGGATTTGGAAGCTTTTAAAACAGAAGACAATGAAAAAAGCCATAAGGAGAGAAAAGATGAACTATGAAGGTAAGCTATTCAATAAAATAGAGGAGGATACCAAAAGGTTTTTTTTCCAGATATATAAAGAGTAAAAGAAAGGTGAGAGTGGATATCAGACTCTTGGAAAATTATGCCAGAGAAGTAGTAATTGGGGACAAAGAAATGGCAGGCAAACATAACAAGTATTTTGTGTCAGTCTTCACTATGCAAGGCACCAGCAGTATGCCAGGGGGCAGGAGTGCAGTTGCTATTACCAAAGAAGCTGAAAGGTGGACCAATTGGACTATACCCAGGGTTCCGAAAGAGTTATCGGTGAGACTGTGCAGGCATTGGTAAAGATCCTTCAAGAATCACTAGATTCTGGAATGGTTCCAGAGGACTGGAAAACTACAAATGTCCCTCTACTTTTAAGAAAGGAGAGAGGTAGAAGAAAGGAAATTATAGGCCAGTTAGTCTGACTTCAGTGGTTGGGAAGATGTTGGAGTCCATTATTAAGGGTGAGGTTTTGGGGTACTTGGAGGAACATGATAAAACAGGCCAGTCAGCATGGTTTTCTTAAGGGGAAATCTTTCCTTACAAATCTGTTGAAATTATTTGAGGAAATAACATGCAGGGTAGACAAAGGAGAATCAGTGAATGCTGTTTACTTGGATTTTCAGAAGGCCTTTGACAAGGTGCCACACATGAGGCTGCCTAACAAGATGAAAACCCTGGCCATTACAAGTAAGATACCAGCAAGGGCAGAAGATTGGCTGACTGGCAGGAGGCAAAGTGTGGGAATAAAGGTGGCCTTTTCTGGTTGGCTGCCAGTGACTAGTGGTCAGGGTCAATATTGGGATGGCTTCTTTTCACGTTACATGACAATGATATGGATGACTGAACTGATGGCTTTGTGGCCAAGTTTGCAGACGGTATGAAGGTAAGTGAAGGGGCAGGTAGTGTTGAGAAAGCAGGGAGACTGCAGAAGGAATTAGACAGATTGGAGAATAGGCAAAGAAGTGGCAGACGGAATGCAGTGTCTGGCAATGTACTAGACCATAAGATATAGGAGCAGAATTAGGTTATTCAGCCCATCATGTCTGCCCTGTCATTCCATCATGGCTGATCCTGGATCCCACTCTACCCCATACACCTGCCTTCTCGCCATAACCTTTGATGCCCTGACATATCAGGAAACTATCAACTTCTGCCTTAAATATACCCACGCCTCCACCATAGTCTGTGCAGAGCATTCCACAGATTCACTACCCACTGTCTAAAAAAATTGCTCCTTAACCCTGTTCTAGTTTTGAGGTTGTGTCCTCTAGCTCTGGAATACTCCTGCCATAGAAAACATCCTCTCCACATCTACCCTGTCTAGTTCTTTCAATGTTCAGTAGTTTCAATGAGATCCCCCCCACATTCTTCTAAATTCCATTGAGTATAGGCCCCAAGCTGCCAAACACTCCTCATATGTTAATCCCTTCATTCCCGATCATCCCAATGATTCCCAATCATCCTCGTGAACCTCCTCTGCACTCTCAAGACAGCACATCCTTCCCGAGATACGAGGCCCTAAACTGTTGATAATACTCCAAGTGCGGCCTGACTAGTCTCTTATAAAGGCTCAGCATTATCTCCTTGCTTTTATATTCTATTCTCTTTGAAATAAATGCTAACATTGCATTTGCCTTCTTTACCACAGACTCAACCTGTAAATTAACCTTCTGGGAGTCTTGCACGAGGACTCCTTAGTCCCTCTGCACCTCTGATATTTGAACCTTCTCCCAATTTAGATAATAGTTCACGTTATTGTTCCTTTTACCAAAATGCATAATTATACATTTACCAACACTGTATTCCATCTACCACTTTTTTGCCCATTCTTCCAATTTGACTAAGTCCTGCTGCAATCACATTGCTTCCTCAGCACTACTTACCCCTCCATCTATCTTCATATCATCAGCAAACTTTGCCACAAAGCCATCTATTCCATTATCCAAATCACTGACAAATAATGTGAAAAGTAGGGGTCCCAATACTGACCCCTGAGGAACACCACTAGTCACTGGCAGCCAACTAGAAAAGGCCTCTTTTATTCTCACTTGCTGCCTCCTGCCTGTCAGCCATTCCTCTATCCATGCCAGTAACTTTCCTGTAACGCCACAGGATTTTATCTTGTTAAGCAACCTCATGTGTGGCACCTTATCAAGTGCCTTCTGAAAATCCAAGTAAATGACATCCAATGCCTCTCCTTTGTCCACCTTGCTTGTTACTTCCTCGAAGAACTTTAACAGTTTTGTCAGGCCCTTTACAGAAACCATGACTTATTTTATCATTAGTCTCCAAGTACCTTGAAACCTCATTCTTAATAATAGACTTCAACACTTTCCCAACCACTGAGGTTAGGCTAACTGGCCTATAATTTCCCTCCTTTTGCCTTCCTCCCTTCTTAAAGAGTGGAGTGATATTTCCAGTTCTCCAGTACCATGCCAGAATCAAGGGATTCTTGAAAGATCATGACCAATGCAGAACATTTACGCACTTTAGTGGAAAGAATAAAGGCATAGGCTATTTTCTAGACAGGGAGAAAATTCGAAAACCTGTGGTGCAAAAGGGACTTGAAAGTCCTTGTGCAGGATTCCCTAAAAGTTAACTTGCTGGTTGAGTTGGTGGTAAGGAAAGCAAATCCAATATTTGCATTCATTTCAAGAGGACTAGAATAGAAGAGCAAGGATGTAATGCTGACATTTTATAAGGCATTGGTCAGACCACACTTGGAGTATTGAGAGCTGTTTTGGGTCCCTAATCTAAAAAAAGATACAGTGGCATTGGATGGAGACTAGAGTAGGTCACGAGAATGATTCCTGGAATGTAAGGACTAACATGTGAGGAATGTTTGATAGCTCTGAGCTTGTACTCGCTGGAGTTTTGAAAAATGGGATGGTGGGAGGGGAGGGGGTGGAACCTATTGTATATTGAAAGGCCTAGATAGAGTGAATGTTGAGAGGATGTCTCCTATAGTGGATGAGCCTAGGACCAAAGGGCACAGCCTCGGAGTAGAGGGGCCTCTATTTAGAACAGAGATGCCAAAGAATGTCTTTATCCATAAGGTGGTGAATCTGTGGAATTCATTGCCACAGATGGTTATGGAACCCAAGTCATTGGACATATTTAAAGTGGAAGCTGATAACTTCTTGATTCATCAGGGTATCAAAGGTTATGAAGAGGAGGCAGGAGAATGGAGCTGAGACGGATAATAAATCAGCCATGTTGGAAAGGCAAAGCAGACACGATGGGTTGAATGGCCTAATTCTACTCCTATGTCTATGGTCTTATGGGGAAACAAGGAGGCCAAGATGAGTTGTTCCTCTGGCAGTTTAAGGAAAGAAGATTCCAGAACATCTATTGCAGAAACACATTAAGCAGAGTTCAGAGCTTTTCCGAGACTATAATCTGTTTGGATTGAAATGCACTTCAATGATTGATTTACCCTTCTGTTTATTGCCTTATACGTTTTAGAAGAATACTAATGTTGCCTAATATCACAACATATTAATGATATTTAACATCATTATACATTCTCTGTCGCAGTAAATGCTTGCAGCCCTCTAAAGCATATGCTGGAAAATTGTGCGGTCTCTAAAAATATGAGGACCTCAAAATGACAAGGAACTAAGAGGAAATTCTACTCTGTAGTAGAGGAACTCTCTGGACTACATTAATCTTTTTTTTCTTCTAATGTTTGTATACTGGAAAAATAGCATCCAAAGATGGATAAATACAAACCAATGTGTATTTCAATCCAAATACTCCTCTTGCAGCATGATGGGGTCACCTTCAGGGTGGAGGAGCATCATCTTCTGTTCCATCATGACAGCCACAAAACTGATGAAAAAAGAAAAATCCTTCCCATTCCCCTCTGGCCTTTTGCTTTGTCTCACGTGCCTATCACCTCTTTCTCCTATGGTCCACTCTCCAGATGCTTTCCTCTCCAGCCTGTTCCTTTCCCTCCCACCTGGCTTCACCTATCACCTTCTAGCTATCTTCCTTTCCCTCCCCCTACCTTTTTACTCTGGCATCTTCCCATTTCCATTCCAGTCCTGAAGAAGAGTCTTGTCCCAAAATGTTTACAGTTTGTTCATTTCCATTGAACCTGCCTGACCTGCTGAGTTCCTCCAGCATCTTGAGGATGTTGCTTTGGATCTCAAAGTTCAAAGTAAATTTTATTATCAAAGTATGTATTCTTTACTCATCCTTGAGATTCGTCTTCTTACTGGCAGCTACAAAATGAAGAACCCCAATAAAAACAAAAGAAAACTATCAAACACCCAGTGTGGAGAGGGAGGGGGAGAGGAGAGGAGGGGGGAGGAGGAGAGGAGGGGGGAGGAGGAGAGGAGGGGGGAGGAGGAGAGGAGGGGGGAGGAGGAGAGGAGGGGGGAGGAGGAGAGGAGGGGGAGGGAGGTGCAGGAGGGGGGAGGGGGAGAAATTATATGAACAATAAAAGCAAGCAAGCAACATTCAGAATTGAAGTTCCCAATGCCAAGCAACACTGCAGCTGATCTAGACGTTCACTAGTTACAGGCCATAGCCTTGTCCAGCACAGATTTGCTTATCCCGTGGAGTAGTGAGAGGAACTGGCCCATCTCTTGCCTCCGACCTGTCTCTGTCCTCTGAGCCCCGACACCTTGATCATTTCAATCTGGCCAGCACTTAAATCTTCTAAACCTCAGGTCATTCCTCGCTTTCAGACTCAGGCTCTGCCACTTTGATACAGTCAGGACCCGACCTTCCCAATTTGTCTCGGCACTTAAGTTAATCAAAACTCTCTTTTTGCCTCACCTCTGCCTCATCAAATTATCCGACCTTTCCAATTCAGCTTGGTTTTTAAATTAATCAAACCTTGGACCTTTCCTCACCTTGCCTTGGCTCAGCCACATCGAATTTCCTCCAAGTCCACTACAATAACTCCAGCCTGGATGTGCTGCAACTGTCCTACCCCAGTGCAACTCCAGCCACACTGCAAAAATGCCAGTTCGTACAGGCGATTCAGCTCAACTTGGACTGGGAAGCTACAGGCTACTGTTTGCAATGATCGAAAAAGTGTGAATAACAAAGTATTAGTTACTTCCTTCCTTTGTTTCACTGACCACCAGCACATTGTTGCTCAAACCAGTAAGTAGTGCCATCTAAAACCAGAAGTTTCGTGATCTGCAATCAATTCTTGATTTTCGCTTACGGGGCACCAACTCCATGGATGTCCTAAATGGCAGCTCTCATTGAAAACAATGGGAAATATCAAATATTCTCATTTTACCCTGTTACGGCTGAGAACCATAACTACATCTATGTACAGTCAGTGAGGAAGCTTAAGTGCAATTGACCGATTTATCGCTGCTTAAAACTGATGGAAAAAACCCAGATTGTGCCTGGCACACTGCCCCTTTAAGAAGCCGCTGGCGAAAAAGGGGTCAACATGCTGGTCTGATGGTGCAGATTAAAAAAGAGGTTTTTGACTCCCAATACCAACTATGTTGCTGGCAAATGTAGTCTCTGTTAAATAAAAATGATGATCTCAGAGCTATGGTATTGTATCAGAGGGACATTAGAAATACGTATGTCCTTTGTTTTACAGAATCTTATAACCCCTTCCGTGTCAGACGCAGTAGTTCGAATAGATGGGTTCAGAATTCATCATCCGTCAGTTTGCCTCATGATCAACTCTTCATGGTGTACTAATGTGTTGGTGATGTCCCAATATTATCCACCAGACCTGGAATATCTCGCAATTAAATGCTGGCCATTTCACCTGATAGCAATATACATTCCACCTAAGGCTAATGTTAAATAGGCTCTAGACGAACTGAGCAATGTAATCAACAGGCATGAAACAGCACTTCCTGATGCCTTCCCCATCATTCTGGGGGATTTTAAACAGGCCAGCTTGATAAAGTCACTAAGTAATTATTATCAACAAATCACTTCTAGTACCAGAAGAAATAACACACTGGACCACTGTTACACTAAGTTCAAGAGTGTCTCCCATGCTATCCCACACCCACACTTTGGTAAGTCTGATCACCTGGCTGTACTTCTACTCCCCGAGTACAGGCAGAGTCTGAACACCGCAGCACCAGTAGTGAGGACCAAGAAGTTCGGGACCAGGGAAGCACCGGAGCGCTTACAGGACTGCTTTAAATCAGTAGACTGGACTGTGTTCAGGGAATCATCTTCGAGCCTGATAAATATGCCATAGTTGTCACTAACTTCATTAAAACCTGTGTGGATGAATGTGTGCTTACAAAAACTTGCTGTAAATTCCTGAGCCAAAAGTCGTGGATGAACAAGAAGATTCATAGTCTGCTGAGGGCTAGATCTCTGGCATCCAAGTTTGGCGATCCAGCTCCGTATAAGAAAACCAGGTATGACTTGTGGATGGCTATTTCAAGAGCCAAGAAACAGTTCCAGCAGAGGTTGGAGGTGTCATTGGATGCATGTAAATTCTGACAGGGTTTGTAGGCCATTACTTCCTACAAAGCAAAACCCAACATCATGAATGGCAGTGATGAGTCTTTTATGCGACCTTTTATGCTCGCATTGAAAGGGGAAACAAAACCACAGCTATGAGGATCCCTGCAGCATCCGTTGACCCTGTGCCCTATGATCTCTGTCTCAGAGGTCGACGACAGGCTGTCTTCAAAAAGGGTGAACCTCCACAAGGCAGCATGGCCCGATGGAGTACCTAGTAAGGTTCTGAAAACCTGTGCCAACCAACCGGCGGGAATATTCAAAGACAGTTTCAATCTTTCACTCCTACATTCAGAAATTCCCAACTGCTTCAAAAGAGCGACAATTATACCAGTGCCCAAGAAGAGCAATGCGAGTTGCCTTTGTGACGAGAATACACATAGATAAGATGTTAGCTGTCCTATGTGATCAGCAGTTGGTCTGCCACCTGTCTTCAAGAGAGAGATAAGGAACACAATGAAACAGCATCTGGAGATGTGTAATGAAGGGACGGGAGAGAGAGAGCTGTCTGGAGCGGCTCCCCCTTTCAACCCTGAACTGTTTGAAGTGATGGACAGGCGATACCCCAGCAGGGGGATAAAAAGGGACAGGTTCGCTAAGGCAGGACACACACGACACCCAAGGTAACAAGACCCTGGAAGCGGTGCGCCTCTCACGAGTCGGTGGGAAGTACCGGACAACGCACAGGGTGGAAAGGTACGATCAGCAGGAACCCGGTGTGTGTCCGCCCTTGCTTGGATGCCAGGTTCACTGCAGAGGATCGACCGCATCTGGAGGAGGGGTCACAGTCGGTGACCTCAGGTGACATCACAAAGGACCTGCCCAAAAGCTGCTTGTGAGCAATTATCACCGGTCTGTGAGTGGAAGCCGTTTCTGAATGATCAGTCGTTCCCGTTCTCTCTCTCTCTCCCTCCCCCCGCGTTGTCCATCGCCATGGCAACAATTACTGCGAACTGAACTAAATTGGACTGAACTTTTGTGTCACTTTGAAATTTGGTCATTTACCCCTAGACAACGATAGAGCTTGATTGATGCTGTTATCTTAATTCTGTGCACATGTGTGTTTATCATTGCTGAACTGTTGCATTTATTATCCTTTCGATTACTGTGTTGCTTATTTCTTTAATAAAACTTTCTTAGTTCTAGTAATCCAGACTCCAACTGAGTGATCCATTTCTGCTGGTTTGGCAACCCAGTTACGGGGTACGAAACACCTTAATGAATATTGTCCAGTTGCACTCACACTTACGGTGATGAAATGCTTTGACAGGTTGATCATGAATAAAATCAACACCCGTCTCAGGTAGGACCTCAACCCACTGCAGTTTGCCTATCACCACAATAGGTCTACAGCAGATGCGATTTCAATGGCTCTCCATGGAGCCTTGGATCACCTGGACAATGTAAATACCTAGGTCAAGATCCTGTTTATTGACTATGGTTCAGCATTTAACACCATCATTCCTAAGTTCTGATCGAAAAGCAACAGAACCTAGGCCTCTGTACATCCCTCTGCAGATGGATCCTCAGTTCCCTAACCAGAAGACCACTCTGTGCGGATTGGAAATAACATCCCCACCTCACCGATAATCAACACTGACTATCCACGTGGATGTATGCTTAGCCCACTGCCCTACTTAGCCCACCCATGGATGTGTGGCTAGGCATAGCTCAAACAGCATCTATAAATTTGCTGATGATACAACTATTGTTGGCAGAATTTCAGATGGAGAAGGCAGGCCATACAGGAGTGAAATAAACCAGTTAGTTGAGTAGTATCATAGCAACAACCTTGCACTCAACATCAGCAACACCGAAGAGCTGATTGTGTACTTCAGGAAGGGTAAGGCGAAGAAACACAAATCAACCCTCATAGAGGGATCAGAAATGGAGAGAGTGAGCAATTTCAAGTTCCTGGGCGTCAATATTTCTGAGGACCTAATCTGGACGCAACATAATAGTCCAGTTATAAAGAAGGCAAGACAGTGTTATATTGTATTAGGAGTTTGAGGAAATTTGGTGTGTCAACTAAAACACTCGAAAACTTATACAAATGTACAAGTTGTATTCTGACTGCGTGCATCACTGTCTGGTATGGGGGTGGGGTGGGGGAAGAGTTACTGTGCGAGATCAAAATAAGTTGCAGAAACTTGTAAAATTAATCAGCTCTATCATGAGTACCAGCCTCTGTAGTATTCAAGACACCTTCAATGAGCAGTGCCTTAGGGAGGTTGTGTCTACCATTAAGGATCCCCACCACTCAGGACATACCCACATACCCTCTTCACACTGTTTCCGTCGGGAAGAAGATATAGAAACCTGAAGGTACATACTCAGCGATTCAGGAACAGCTTCTTCCCTTCTGCCATCCGATTTCGAAATGGACACTGAACCCATGAACACTACCTCACTACTTTTTTTAAATTTTCTGTTATTTTGTACTTCTTATTTTAACTGAACTATTTAATAGGTTTTTTTCTCTATATTTATTTATCATGTATTTCATTGTACTGCTGCCGTAAAGTTCACATAGTTGACGATATATGCCGGTGATATAAAACCTGATTCTGATTCTGCAGAAATTCTGCAGCATCTGCAGAACCTCTGCAGCATCTGCAGAACCTCCTGTGTAGTAGAAATGAAATCAACTAAAATTGTTCAGCAAAGTTTGTGACAATAACTCATTTCCTTTTTCACTAGCTGTATTTTAAGTTTTCTAACACTAAAAGAAGTACTAAATAGTGCACAATTGCTGAACATTGTGTAACTGAAGTTTTGAGACAACTTCTTCACTAATGGATTTCTGATTGTCCTCTACTTCAGATTTCAGAGAGGTATCACATAGATGCTTAATGAGTGGCATATACAGTGTACGGTATGTAAGGATGGTTAGGCAGCGCCTAGAAAAGTCAGACATACATAATGCCTCCAAGTTCAGATTCATTAAACTAAGAATGGAAGAAAGTGTTCTGAGATAATTTGGCCATCTTTGTTTATATCCCAATTCACTGTGCTGGAAACCCAAATCACTGTGGGTCTAAAGCCAATTACAAAGCAACTAACAGACACTTTGATATGACCATGAACAGAGCTGATGGTAGTCACTTTGCTCTACTTGAGCTGGTTCCCCTGATTTAGGCCATAGGAGCAGAATTAGGCCATTCAGGCCATTGAGTCTGTTCTGCCATTTCATCATAGCTGATACATTTCCCTCTCAACCCCATTTTCCTGCCTTCTCCCCATAACCTTTCATGCTCTGACTAATCAAGAACTTATCAACCTCCACCCAATGACCTGTCCTCCACAGCTGCCTGTGGCAATGAATTCCTTAGATTCATCACCCTGGATCGTTTGAAGTCTTGTATGCAAGGCCATAGATGCCAGGTAAATGAATGGAATATATGTATGCCAACTATATTCTGCAATTGATGTTCAAAGATAGAATTTGCCAAGCAATTAGGAAAGTACTCTTACCTTGTGATGACAAGGTAGACATCGAACTTCCTGCCTTAATCTGAATGCCTTTAGACAGACTCTGCACTGCTGACCAGGCACAAGTAATTTGCTTTGCTCTTTCACCATTATCAGAGGTAAAGTCTGTACAACATGTCCAGGCACAGTGCTAGATTTATTTCTTGGATCAGAGGAGGAAAAGAGTATTTTGTTACAGTGATAATTAAATAATGTGAAATTACAAAACAAACTGGGATCCAAATATTGTCCTTTTTAAGAACTCATTTTGAATCCATTGAAGTACAAATGATGCATTAGCTATAATGAGTGTTTCAATTTCACAAGATGGCTGTGGTTTTCATACCCAATCCTCTCAAATCAGCTAAGAACTGAACATATGGAAAAACATGAGATTTCCCTATCACTCCTGCAATGTATCTCTGAATTATGTATGTTCCTTTATTGAAAGAAATCTCACTATTTTTGAAGACTCAGTCTGCCACTGTTCTGCATGAGATTAACCAAGTTTTGGACAGCCTGATATCATCACAACCCAAAGATATGCAGATTGGTGGGTTAAATCCATTGCAAATTGTCTATGGTATGCAAGTTTACTGGGAGAATTGCAGGGGGAGGGAGGGCCAGGTGGTAAAATTGAGAAGATTAAGGAGAATAAAATATGATTAGTGCTGTGTGGGTGTAATTAGGTGCTCGGTAGTTGGTATGGATTAGGTGGGACACGGAGTCTGTTTACACAATTCTGTGGCCATCATTTGGCTTGTCATCTCTATATTTTAAGTCTTGATACAGACTTACACAAAAGGTCTTGCCAGTTCACCTTAACTTTATGTTTAAAAAATGATTAAAAGTTTTGTATTGGCTCCAAATTATAACAACCTACTTTACCTCCAGTGGATTAAAGTTAGAGATATTAGAGTTAGATAATGAATATTAAATAAGCAGTATGCAGAAGGCCAACAAATACCTTGTTCAAGGGTCCAGCTCTGCCAAGCCACTTGAAAGCACAATATTTTAACTACCATGATTTATATCAGATGACGTGGTAGAATGGTGATAGAAGTTTGGAGTGTGAATGATTAGGATCTTGATTGGTTAGGGCCATCAATGCTAGGATGAAAGTTGAGAATTCAGGGCAGGTAATTGGTTGGGGTTGGTGACTGGAATAGCAATTGGTGATAGAGATTAACAGGCAGAAGATCAGGTGAAAGATGGAGTTGTAGATTGGGAAAACATGGGATCAAGCCTGGGGATGAAGTGCATTGTAGGTCTGAGGAAAGCTACCGTGATGGGCAATCATTATACTTCTTTATGCTTGATTATTAAAACAAATATTAAAATGGAAAAGCCCAACACTTAAAATCAGGTGTTACATGATCCACTTTCTGGACCACAATGTCATAGGTAGCTGAAAAAATACGTACCTGTCTAACTGCAAAAGTAGATCATAATCACTGGCAACAATATCTCTATTCATCAGATCATCAATAACTGCTAGTGGTAAAGGCACACTGGAAACTTGCTGTAGTGGTCTCCAACACTGATTTCTCTTCTAAAATTAAAAATATATATTCCAACATTTGGTATTTCAAATATTAATGGAGAATATAGTGCACTTGTATTGCATATCATTCATTAAAAAATCCTCAACCTTGGCTAAATGTTATGGAAGTATATTAAGTTTCATTTCCAAGTCACCTAATATATAACTTGTCTTTCAATTAGAGATTTCCTTTAAAAAAATTAAATATCTAAGCCTAGGTTTGTTCCCAACCAGAACAGTGGACTTATTTCCTAATATTGTCATTGCTTAATGTATTATCTAAGTGCTAACAGATGTTTTCCCACATAGTACTCAATGATTATCACCATTTAAGCTTTTATTACTTCTGCTTTTTCATGTAGGCTTTTTCTTTCCTCCATATGTAAGTGTATTTAAAATGTTTTCACAGAAGCAACTGGAATTACCTCACGAAAGGTGAACTCGTGCTGAGGGTGGCTCAAACATGGAAAACACTCCTGACAAAGATGAAAATCAGGACAGCTCAAACATCTTTCGAAAATAAGGAGACAAAACAGGAATAAGATTTATATTCAGTTATGAAAGTGTAAAAATACTTAAAAAAACAGATCCAATATCGATTCTGCACTTGTAATTCAGCTCCTTTAGGACACCTTGTATTGTATTTGGAACAGAGGCTTTGACCCTCTAATCTTCATTTTACACCCATTTTAAAATCTTCATGACTTTTCCACACTCATCCACTTGCCACATTTCTCTCATTCCTTTCCTTAAGTGATCTCTTCCCCACACTATTGATGTCACTCTTGACTTGACATGGTAAGGCTTAAAGCCTGAGAGCTTGATAACTCTGAACTATATTTTGCACAGCAACCAAATTCTTGTTTTTTCTACTCTTGATAAAATGTATTAATATTTGAATGGAAGAATAGAGGGTTTTGCAATTATCTCTAATATTTCAGAAATTCAAAAATAATCACATTGAAATTTAAAAATATAAAAATAATATTTAGTCCAAACAATCTACTTTAAAGTTTATCCTCCACAAGAACAGTGGTCTAATCTCTTGTCTCCATTTACTTATCATATGATACTATTCAGCTTTTCTTCTTTTATGCCTAACCCTAAATTCTGCAATTCTCCCCACTTCAGTCAGCAACTCTGGCAGTATATTCTACAGTATCATAAGACACTCAGTAAAAAAATATGTCCCCTATAACAGGGGAATCTGCTGTGCATAGTCTTGTATCTGTACCCCTTACTTAAGGTCAGTCTATCACAGGAAACTCTGAAATTTATCTAATTTGGTGGATTCTTTATCATATGATCTCTAAAAAAAAGACCACATTTTTCAGCATTTTTATATTGTTATTTTCTCATATCAAATATTATTTTGTTAATCTGCATTGTATATACTTTAAGGACTATTCTTAGAAAACAACTGATGGTAAGGTAAGGTAGATATATCCAGTAATTGACACTTGTTAATACAAAACAATAATTTGTTCACCTGTAGCATTTGCCCTGAATTGGACAAATCCCACATTTATTACAAGGAATTCCAAGGTGTCTGTCAAGTCTTTCTCTTTCCGCAGCTGTGGCAAATTTAGTGGAGTTTCTAAATTCTTCCTGAAGGAGACTCAAAGGTGCAAATTCCTCCCTGCACAAAGGACATTTAATAGTGGCTGCATTCTCAATCTTTGTTTGGTGTTCTACCCAAATCCTCATGCATTTGATATGGACACTGTTACCACAGGTATATCTATGGTCAGGAAGAAAAAGAAAACAAACTGTCACCAATTTAGTTGTAATTAAAGAGCAAACTATTCCAAATTAAATAGTCCATGTTACACTAGAATTCAAGTAGATATGCTTTCTGTTTAGATTTTTGATATAGCTAATATTGATCCTATAGTTGTTATTTCCAGAACCACAGCTTCCAGCCCCCTTCAGTTCCCCTTCCCGTTTCAACAGTGACCTCAGTTTTTTTCACTGGCAGAGAGAGGCACAATCAAAACTAAACGAATAGCACCAACTATTCTGCTTAGGTAGTCAAATGGCATGAACACTAAGCTTTCCAATTTCAGATAACCCTCCCTTCTGGTTGGTTCTTTCCTCTTTCCCCCACCCTGCTCTTCCGATTTTTCACTGTTTCTCCATTTTTGTGCCCTTTCCCTCAAATGCCCCACCACCAACCCCACCCCTCCCCCATCACTCATCTTTAACCACCTCCTGGTTCCATCCACCCACATCACACACATGCTTTTCCCCAGTTCTCCCCTATCTGACTCTGGTTCCACCTCTCCACTAACAGTTCCCATTATCATAGTTCAGCACTGGTGGCCCTTTATATTTCTGCTAATCTCCCTCCAGCAGTTGACTCCAACATTCACACTACTCTCCCACCCCCTGGTCTTGCTCTATCTGCTTCATTACTTCCTCTTTCTTACTCCTCGTTTCTTACTCTTCCATCTAACATTCATCTGCTACTGTCTCCCAATTAACCTGTCATCTTATACCCCTGATGAAGGCAAACTATTCCACAGCCTTTACTCATTCAGCCCCTGACTTAAGCCAAAAATAAAATATTGCACTTGCTGGAAATCTGAAATAAAGCAGAGAGTAAAGCAGATGAAAATATTTAGCATCTGTACAGAACAAAACCAATAGGTGTTTCAAATTGATTGATAATATCAACCATTTACTCCTTCCATAGATGCTGGCTGGCCTGCTGAGTTCCTCCAGCATTTTGTGTGTATTACTGATCTTATACCCCTCAGTCTACCAATGACCTCAGCTTCTTGTTTCACAGCTCTCCCATCTCCACTCTCAGTCCCGATGCAGGGCTTCACCTGAAATATCGATAATTCCTTTCCTCCCTCACATACCGCTCGACCCACTGAGTTCCTCCTACACACTGTTTGCTGCCACAGCATCCAGCGTTGAAAATGCTCACTTTAAACAAAAATGTCTATGGTGTTACAGATGCTAAAAATAGCATACACTTTGGTATATTAATGTGAAATTAATAGCAAACACAATGCTTTAAGATGAAAACATTTTTTAGGAAAGTGAGCAATAATTTACTTAAAGTAGAGGTTCCCAACCGGGGTTCCACGGTACGCTTGGTTAATGGCATAAAAAAGGTTGGGAATTTCTGACATTAAGCTATAGTAGTAGCTACAGGTAATGGCATGACATAATTCCATTTTGCAAAAATTGACAACTAACCAAAGGTGTATTGCTTAACTTCTCCCATTACCTTTCTGTTGGTTTCCATAAAAATTATAGAATAAAAACATTTCAATAAAGACATTTTGTACCAAAAATATAGGAAACCAAAATAAGAAATACACAAGTTAGATATTTCTCTTATTCATTTTATAATCTGTTATGTTATCACAAAATTCAACAAATATTACTAGATATTTACAATTTGAAAGTAGCACTCACTATATTAATGATGTTTTGTAGTACTCAGTAATCACCACTAGAGTGCACCATGTATCTTTGTAAATATATATAGTGGATTCCGGTTGATAGCGACACATCAGGACTAGTACATTTTGGCTCAAATAGGCGGCTGCCGGAATTAGCTGAAATTTCATGGAAATAGCTAATATGGTGTAAGAAAGACAAACCACTGCTTAACTGAGTACAAAACTACATTTATGCAAATCCCTGCAGCATCTGGTGATCCTGTGATCTCTGTCTTGGTGTCGACATCAGAACATCTTTCAGGAGGGTGACCCCTCAAAAGGCATCAGGCCCAGATGGTGTACCTGGCGGGGCTCTGAAAACCTGTACCAAACAACTGGTGGAAGTGCTCGAGGACATCTTCAATTTGTCACAGCTGCAATCGCAGGCTCCTGCCTGCTTTAAAAGAGCAACAATCATATAATGCCCAAGAAGAGCAGGAGGAGTTGTCTCAACGACTATCGCCCAGTGGCACTCATATCCACTGTGATAAAGTGCTTTGAGAGGTTGGTCATGGCTAGAATCAACTCCTGCATAATCAAGGACCTGGATCTGCTGCAATTTGCCTATCACCAAATAGGTACACAGCGGATGCAATCTCATTGACTCTCCACTCAGCCTTGGAACACCTGAACAATAGTAATACTTATGTTAAAATGCTATTTATACAACACAGTGTTCAACACAATCATAACCTCAGTTCTAATCAAAAAGCTCCAAAATCTGGGCCTCTAAACCTTCGTCTGCAAATGAATTCTTGACTTAGACTACAGGAGATCAGAAATAACATCCCCTCCTCACTGATGATCAATACTGGCACATCTCAATGAAGCATATTTGGCCCACTGCTCTACTCTCTTTACCCCCACGACTGTGTGGCTAGGCACAGCTTAAATGGCATCTATAAATTTGCTACAGCACAACTATTGTTGGAAGTCACTTCAGTCAGATAGGTTTGTCAGCCAAGGTTGGAACTCATCTAGGAGAAGGAAAACTCTGATCTCAAATTCCACTACCCAGTTATGGGGAAGGCTTTGGGAGTAAACCCAGAGGGAAAAATATGGAACAGGAATCCCCAAGGTAGGCCTACATCAAGGTCAATGCTGATTGGCAACTCATGCGGCGTTGCTGGTACAAACTATATCGGTCTCTGACGTTCCTTTGGGCTCATAAGTTGTGTGGAGAGGGGGAACTTGCTACATGGGCAACAGATTGCTCTCCATATTGTACTGCCCAGGCTTGTGTATCCAGACAGCTAGGATACAACATCCATGGTCAACTTTGACCGATGGAGACCCTCACTTCTCACCGAAGTAATCACATTGTCAAGTTCGCTGATGACACGGCAGTGGTGGGGCTCAGCACCAACAACAATTAGATCGCTTAGAGGAGGTGGAAAAGCTTTGAGTCCAAGTGCCAGGCCAATAAGCTCTTCTGCAATGCCAACAAGACAAAGGAGATGGTTATTGACTTCAGGAGAACTCGCACAACTCACACTCCTCTTAACATTGGCAGAACAGCAGTGGAAACTCCAGGAAGTACACTTCTCGCATAATCGTAAACTGTCCCAGAACACATCCTACACAATCAGGAAAGCTCACAAATGCCACTACTTTCTGAGGAGGCTGAAGAGAGCTGGACTATGCATGTACTCACATTCTTCTACCGATGTGCAGGATAGAACATCCTAACATACTACATCACTGCGTGGTACGGAAACTGCTCTGCAGCGGTCAAGGAGGTTCTGTAACGGGTAATCAAAATTGCCTAATGCATCACAGGCACCAGCCTACCCACCATCAAGGACATATACACAAAATGGTGCTGGAAAAGGGCCAGTAACATCATAAGGGATCACCTCCACCCTGCTTGTGGACTGTTTCTCCCACTCCCATCAGGGGGAGGTTATGTAGCATCCACACCAGGACTACTGGACACAGTTACTTTCCCAAAGTGGTAAGGCTGACCAGCACCTCCACCCACTAACCCACCCCTCCACAACCACTACTTTACACTACTACTTCTTGTCAGAGTCATGTTATGTACAGTGCAGACAATTCTGTGCCTATCATCACTTTCTGGACATACAATCAATGTATATAAGCTATCTAATGTACTTATATTTTTTAAAGATTATTGTATTCTTTATTATATTAAGTTTTTTGTACTGCATCGGATCCAGAGTAACCATTATTTCGTTCTCCTTTACATTTGTGTACTGGAAATGGCATTAATCAATCTTGAATCTTGAACTGCCACTCACTGAATTTTTTTTGTTTTTCACACCATTTTCTGTAAACCGTAGAGACTATTGTGCATGAAAATCCCAGGAAATCATCAGTTTCTGAAGATACTCAAAGCACCCTTCTGGCACCATCATTACTTCTATGGTCAAAGTAACTTAGATCACATTTATTCTCCACTCTGAGGTTTGGTCTGAACAACAGCTCTAAACCATGACTGCATGCTTTTAAACTTTGAGTTGCTGCCACATGATTGGCTGATTGGATATTTGCATTAAAGAGCAGATATGCAGGTGTACCTGTAAAGTAGCCACTGAGTATATAAATAGGGTCAACAGACATCACTTATCTACAATATAAACACAGGAGATTCCTCAGATGCTGTGAATCTTGAACAATGCACAGAAAATGGTGGAGGAACTCTGCAAGACATGCAGCATAAATGCAGGGGAATACAGTCAATGTTTCAGGTTAACACCCTACAGGATTATAATCAGGTCCTGATAAAAGGTCTCTGCTTGAAATGTTGACTGCTTATTCCATTTTTTAGATGCTCCCCAACTTGTTGAGTTGCTCCAGCATTTTGTGTGTGTTATTTGTGTGTAAATTTTGGGTAGGTATACATGTGCTGCGAAAACCTAGACTATTTACTTTTTAATGTAATAACTGATGTAACCCTGGCAATCATAGCAGGCTATCAGTGCAAGCACTCACATAGATTAATAAGATGAATGACAAGTTAGTTTTAAGAGAGCTATTAGCCAAATACACTGTGAACACCAGGTAAATGTCTTCATTTTTAAACAAGCTGTTAAATTATCCAAAATTTCATTCAGACCACATCTGAGAGAAGAGAAACAGAGTACAGGTTTCCCCCGCCATCCGAAGGTAGAGCGTTCCTATGAAACGGTTCGTAAGCCGAAATGTCGTAAAGCGAAGAAGCAATTACCATTTATTTATATGGGAAAATTTTGTGAGCATTCGCAGACCCAAAAATAACCTCCCAAATCATGCCAAATAACACAGAAAACCTAAAATAACAGTAACATATAGTAAAAGCAGGAATTATATGATAAATACACAGCCTATATAAAGTAGAAATACTTTTCCACAATCATTACAGAAATGTTCTCCGTAGCGAAAATCTCACGCAAGCGCCGTCGGCAGAAAATCTCACGCAAGCGCTGTTGGCAAAAACACAACGCAAGCACTCTCCAGTAACCTTTAAGCTATGAAGCTGCCAAATCATACCAAATAACACGTAAAAATACACAGCTGATATAAAGTAGAAATAATGTATGTACAGTGTAGTATCACTTACTGGAATCAGGAAGACAGCGCCAAGCACACCGATGATGGTGTGTTAGACTGAGTTGTCGCAGGCTGGGTGGTGCAGTGGCCCCCACCCTCTGGGCCACCAACTGATACACTGCTGTGAAGCATGCAGGGGTCCAGCAGTAGCCAGGAGGCAGACAGCACATCTTTAAGAAAAAAGCCGAAACAAACATGCTAATTAATTAGGTGCCGCCCGACATGTAATTATCAGCCCAGATTAGTGCCGATTGCGTCGTCTCTGATCTCGGCTGACAATTAGGTGTCGGGCGGCACCTAATTAATTAGCATGTCTATTTCGGCTTTTTTCTTAAAGATGTGCTGTGTGTCTCCCGGCTACTGCTGCATTCTCCGCGAATCGGTATCTGTCCGTGGCCTGGGGGTTGGGGTGGTGGGACACTGGGGTGTCATCTCATCATCGTCTGTTTCCATTAGAGCAAACAGCTCATCTTCTCCTATGACTGCTCGCCTTGATGTCGAAGGTCGAGGTTCGTCGTCTGCTGTGGCTGATGTGGAAGGCTTGCTTGACTGCTGAGCCTCGCGCCATTTTCTATCACACAGTTCTTTATAAGCACTCAAACCATCCTGCAAATATCCCCTAAACCGACGTCCCTTTCAAAATTAAAGTCGTACTTTATCATTACTCATTCGGTTTCGATTGTTATCCTTTTTTCTTCCAATTGCATCAGCTCTTCATCTATCAGATCTTGGTAATGGGATGCCAAAACCTCTGCAACATCATGTTCGTCAGCTTCCACAAGCCAAACTCACTTAGTCCTTACTTGGTTCACCACGATCAAAATGCTTAATTATGTCTAGTTTTACACTAAGTGTAACACTCTTACGATCTCTTTCAGGCTTTTCTGACAGCTTAGAACTCATCTTGCTAACAGCTGCTCAATGCAACATGTCTAAGCAATGCCGGCGAGAATCTGGGGGAGAGCGGCTGCTCGGGGCGCGCGCTGCCTTTTATTGCGCGTTGATTTTCTTGCGCGCTGCTTTTTTTTGTAACAGTGAAAACACCTTCTGAAAGCGAAAACAGGGTACTAATGTAGGCCTTTCGTAACAGCGAGGTTTCGTAAAGCGAACGTTCGAAAAGCGGGGGACACCTGTAAATGCTTCAGTCTGGAGACCCTTTGTCAGAACTGAAAAAGAAATCTGTAAAGTTTCAGGGGAGAAGGGAGTAGAGGATGGGTGTGTTACTCAGGGCAAAACTGGGATGACTGTGCATATCAATTGCAAACAAAGTTATCTGGTCAATGAGTGAAGGGGAGAGAAAGTGAGAACATAGACCAAAGAACTTAGAGTTGCAAAATGCAGAGTAGGCAAATATTGACATATCCGCACGTCCAGAGAGAAAGAAAAATGAACGGAGAAATATATAAGCTGAGCTAATACCATAGATGGCTGACTCATATAGATTGATAAATTAAGTAAGGTGAAGTTACTGAATTTATATTAACTCCTGAAAGCGGCAACATGACAAGACAGACGATGAGATGCCATTCTTCAAGCTTATGTTCATTGTTACACCTACAGGTGGCCACAGACCAAAAGGTCGGAGGGTGAGTGGAATGGGGAATTAAACTGGCAGGCAACAGGAAGCCCAATGGATTGAATGCAAGTGCTTTGCAAAGGGATCACCCAATCTCTGTTGTTTCTCCTTTAGAGGGTGACCACAATGTTGACATTGAATGCAGTACACTAGATTGGAAGAAGTGCAAGTGAATTGCTGATTCACCTGGAAAGAATATTTGGGTCTCTGGAAGGTGGGAAAGGCCAGCCGGTGGCGTAGTGGCATCTACCCCGTCTGTAAAGTGAGTCGTCCCTGGTTCGAATTCGGCCGGCTGCTTGCATGCTTTCCATCCATGCTGGGTTGTACATCAAACTAGCAACTTGGCCTCATAAAAAACAGATAAAAATGCTTATGCAGCAGTAAGATTACCACCCGATGCACCACAAAGCGTGGAAAGGAACCACAACAAGATGGGAAGAGGAGAAGTGTTGCATCACATATGATCGCAAGGGAAACTACCAAAAAGGCGGGGTGTTTGGTGGGAATAAAGGAATGGACCAAGGAATTATAAAGGAAACAAAAGAAATCCAAAATTCAAAATACAGTAAACTATTCAGTTTCAGGTAAACTCTGGCTCCAACTATTAAGAGAAAGATGATGGGTTAGGCCTGTTCAGTAAAAGAGATAAAAAAAGTGTAAAACTGCCCTATTTTATTCTAAATGCATTAGTGCTGAACATGTCAAACTACATATTAATATGCACAGCATCACAGATGGAATGGGTAGTGACATCATCTACTTTGAATATTGTATGTAGCCAACTATATTAACCTTTCATGTTAAATTTCAGAAAAGGTTTGATGATTGTCTGTGCCATTAATTTCTGTGACTTCTAATTTCCATTACCCACTGCCATTCCTGTTAACTCTGTACTCATTTCCACTATTTAAAATTCACCCAAAATCAATGTACACTTGCTGATTATGACAAAGCATAATTTGCATTGGTCCTTCAAACATATATTTTTAAGGATTAATATTGCATACCAGTTGTATAAATTTCCTTTGTTCTTCCATGCATTATGATGATGATGATGATTGACTAACATGCCAGGCTGCAATTACGCAAGGTCAACAACATTTTTACTCTTTTTGCTGTATTTGAAATGTATGAACTTGAAACAACCGAGCAATCAAGTGAAGTATTATTTTCAATGTTCCATGCAATTTTTTAATTAATATAAAGTTTTACATTATCTGATCACCATTTTTCTGTCCTCTTTGACCCAGTTTCAATTAATTTAGTATTTCATAAAAGCTATAATTAGAGGTCAATTGTCTTCTAATCTTCCACTAATAGAATCAATTAAATCACAATCTGTTTTGATTTAACTGCAATCTGTACCCTTTGTGTTAAATACCTATGCAGACTTCACAGTGAGTCATTTAACAAAGGTTCAGATAATGATCAGAGTCAGTTCCAACTAATTGAATGTATTAGATTATGGTTTAGAAATTAGAGCTGTACTTTTGAAATTAAATTCTAGCGGTAAATGTTGGGGGAGGGGGAACGGTATGATAATAGCAACATTTTTCTACAAACACTGCTTTTAGTATTTCAACAAAATGACATTTCTTAGGCATTGTGGGAGGTAGGGATTATGAATGCATCTCAACCAGGCCAATTCCAAACACAAAAAATTCAGGAGGAGAAAGTGATTAGCAATCAAGAACTAGGGTTAAGGTTATTTCAATTACCCTCTGCCAAATAATACAAGGTCAGTTCTATTGCTGTGGTGCACCTAACATCATCACACAACATAAGGACAAACTTACTGCAGACCTGGGATCAAACCTGTTGATTTCCACTTTAGTATAATTGTTTTACTCACAGACTGAAGTTGTGGAACAAAATATATAGTAGATTCACTTGTCCAACACAATCACAATTACTGGGACTAGAATGTGAAAACACAATTAACACTGCAATGTTTGAAAGAAACAATTTGAAGTTGCATTAAGTTGCTTTGAATACATATTGTAATTGTTCTAATAATTAATGGACTAAGCATTACGCATACTTTCATTGATTATAAATACTATTAATACATTTCTGCTGTTTTGCACACCATTACAAACATGGATAAATAAAGGTATCTGTCCTTTGGTAATCTGAGTTTAAAAAGTATCTTAATATTTAATATCCCCATGTTGATTAAAAATATTTTTGAGTTAATTTGCAGTTTTTGCAGAAATTTTGTTCTTATTCTGTCCTTTAGTTCAAAACCATAATTTAATATTTCAACTAGCACAAGCCTCACCTGCAATATGTCACAGGCTGTTTCCTTTTCAATAGCTCTTCCTGACAAATAGGGCAGATATCCTCAGGATAAATTTCCTTCTGAAGCACAACTCCAATGGCTCCTTCAACATTCTGCTTTACGTTAGAATTTCTAGTGGGAAACTGTACTGTTTCATCTATGTGAAGATTATGCAGTAATATTTCAATTTCTCGGTCCACAAGGCCAAGTTGGAAGGCACCTGAAAGGAATGCAAACCCAGAAATTACACAGACATCTCAAAATTCATAGAAATTCTTAAATTTACGATTAATGCAGGACTACTTTTCTATACTAAGTTCCTTATATTTATAAAAGTAATGCAAGGTTTCTACATTACCAGCTCATTGGTTGATTTAGAATAATGCAGTTGTATTATAAATACAACTAACTGTAAAATTAGAATCAGAATCAGGTTTAATATGACCAGTGTATGTGGTAAAATTTGACGTTATGCAACAGCAGTACATTGTAAAACACAATAAAATCTGTAAATTACAGTAAGTACTGTATACATTTTTAAAAATTAAATCAAATAAGTAGTGCAAAAAAGAAAAAAAATAAGAAGTAGTGAGATAATGTCCTGGGTTCAATGTCCATTCAGAATTCAATAGCAGAGGGAGAGAGGCTATTCCTGAATCACTGAGTGTGTACCTTCAGGCTCCAGTACCTCCTCCCTGATGGTAGCAATAAGAAGAGGGCATGTCCTGGGTGATGGGGATCTCTTATGATGGATGCCAACGTTTTTAAGACATCGCTCCTTGAAGATGTCCTGGATGTTGGGGAAGCTGGTCCCTATGGTGGAGCTGACTGAGTTTACAACTTTCTGCAGCTAATTTCAATCCTGTGCAGTGACACCTCCCCACCCCCACAACACCAGACGGTGTTCAAGCAGTTAGAATGCTCTCTATGGTACATCAGTAGAAATTAGTTTATTGTCTATCCCATTTGTACTCCCTATTGATTTAAATTGTGGATGAACAGCTTTCTAACATTTCAATGGGATATTTGTTCATTGCTCTGAAATGCTAATTCTGTTTTCCTCTCCCCAAAAGCTGTGTATTTGACCAAGTCTTCTGATATTTTGACTCATTTGTTTCAGATTTGTGCTGTAGTACTATCTTCTGGCATTGGCAGTTCCTTATATTGCAATTTTTTCATGTTCCAGGATTGGCATTAATTGGAAGTTAGCTATCTGACGATAGAATGTGAAGTTGGCCTTATCGAATAACCATTCATCACACTTTCCTGCAGCTGCCACATAACGAGAAGAACCCCAGTTGATTATTTTTTCCAAGCTCAGAATCACTGAACTCAATGGCAGCATTAATATATAGCCCCAGTTTAGATAAATGGGATCCACACTGCAAGGCAGCTGAACCTAGGTTGATTCACCAGAACTAAAGGTGGAGCTAGCCCGCAAGAATAGTGTAAAACTTATTTTTATCATATTTCAATTGATTTTGTAATGTTTTTCAATTACTCTAAAAGAAATTCCATTACGTCCTACTTCAATAAATTTTTAAAAAATAGACTGTAGAATTATATCTAGCAATTCTCGAGGTCGTAGTAGAATTCTGTACAATGAATGTAATACTTTTATTGTATAGCTTTTACATGTAATCACATAGTGATTCTAATTCTAAAACTCCCAAAAAACTCTCTTCAGAGATCCAAATAATTTGACTTCTTATAGCCTGGAGCATCTCAAAAGTCAATCAAATACACAAATTTGATAATAATTAAAACACTGCAGATAAAATTATAATGGGAGGACTCCAAGTACATTCAAATGATTTTCAGTAATAAAAAACCTTTAGGCTTTGTGCTGGACCCAATCAGAGATCAGAAGCCTGAGAAGATGTAATTCACTCAGGTTTGCCGATTGAGTAGAAAAGGCAGCGCCTCACAGCAGTTTGGAACTCTGAACAGCAGCCAATCAGCGTGCAGGATTGATTGAAAAGAACAAATTAAAGTAAGGCAGGGGCAAGCAGAGCAGCTATCATTGGAGTGGACAGAGTTAGAGTGGGGCTTTCGAAGCATTAGTTCTTCAAGGCTTCAGTGAGGAGGGGCTTTAGCCAGAGAAGGTAAAACAGCCGGAGGTAGAGTTCCCCCTCCCACACAGTTTATTGTTCTTCCTTCTTTATATTTGCTTAGTTAGAACAGTGGAGATGCCAGGCAGGATAATGGAATGCTCCTCTTGTGGGATGTGGGAAGGCAAGGAGACTTCCGGTGTCCCTGATGACTGCACCTGCAGGAAGTTCATCCAGCTGCAGCTTGTAACACTCAGCATTAGGAGTTGGAGCTGAAACTGGATGAACTCTGGATTATTCGGGAGGCTGAGGGTGTGACAGATAGGACATATAGAGAGGTGGTTACACCCAAGGTGCAGGGCACAGGAAACTGAGTGACACTCAGGGAAGGGGAAAGTGGTTAAGCAGCCAGTGCAGAGTACCCCTGTGACCATCCCCCTCAATACCAGGTATACCACTTTGGATACTTTAGGGGGGGAGATGACCTAGCAGAGGAAAGCCACAGCGGTCAGGTCTCTGGCACTGAGCCTGACTCTGCAACTCAGAGGGGAAGGGGGGAGAAGAGGTGAGCAGTGCGAGTAAGGGATTCATTAGTTAGGGGAACAGAAAGGAAATTCTGTGGATGAGAAAGAGATTCATGGATGCTATGTTACCTCCTGGGAGCCAGGATCTGGGACACCTCAGATAGAAGTCCTCAGCATTCTTAAGTGGGAAGGTAAAAAGCCATAGGTCATGGCCCATGTAGGTACCAATGACATAGGTAGGAAGAATGACTAGGTTCTGCAAAGTGAGGTCAGGGAGTTAGGTGCTAAGTTAAAAGGCAGGACCTCCAGGGCTGTGATCTCAGGATTGCTACACATGCCGTGTTCTAGTGAAGCCAGAAATAGTAAGATGAGACAGTTTAATGTGTGGCTAAGGAGTTGGTGTAGGAGGGAGGGCAATAAAATTTTTGGATCATTGGGCTCTCTTCCAGGGAAGGAGGGACCTGTAGAGAAGAGACAGTTTGCACCTTTACTGGAAGGGGACTAATATCCTAGCGGGAAGGTTTGCTAGGACAGCGGTCCCCAACCACTGGGCCACGGACCAGTACCAGGCCGCAAAGCATCTGCTATGAGGCCGCGAGGAAACGATATGATTTGGCGATATGAGTCAGCTGCACCTTTCCTCATTCCCTGTCACGCCCACTGTTGAGCTTGAACACATGCGAGGTCATTACTCGCGCGTCATCCATGTCAGCGCGGGAAGGAGATCAACTCCTTGAGCTTGCAACTGACGGCGGGCTGAAAAGTATGTTTGACATAACATCTCTGCCGGCATTCTGGATCAAAGTCAAGGCTAAATATCCTGAGATAGCCACGAAAGCACTGAAAATGTTGCTTCCATTTCCAACATTTTTCTGCAAAGCGGAGTTTTCTGCAATGAATGCAATGAAAACTAAATTGCGGAATAGACTGGACATAAGGAACTCCCTTCGAGTATCGCTGTCTCCCACCACCCCTCGATGTGACCGTGTTGTTTCAAGGAAACAAGTATTCAGCCCAGGGCTCCCATTGATTTAGCAATATTGGTGTGTTGCAATGATTTTATATGTTCATAAGGGGAAAATAAGTGCTGTCTGTTTAATATCCAAACATTACTTAAAATGTTATGATGCTATTGACTTATAAGTGACTTATATAACCATATAACAATTACAGCACGGAGCAGGCCATTCGGCCCTTCTAGTCCATGCCGAATGCTTACTCTCACCTAGTCCCACCAACCTGCACTCAGCCCATAACTCGCCATTCCTTTCCTGTCCATATAGTTGTCCAATTTTTCTTTAAATGATAATATCAAACCTGCCTCTTCCACTTCTACTGGAAGTTCATTCAACACTTACTTCAAGCTCCCCTGATAATTGACTTATCACTATATTCATGCGAGGAAAATATGCGCTGTGTGTTTAATATTAGATTCGTTAGATAAACCCTTTTAGAAACGAAATTGAGTGTATTAGCCACTTATCACCTATATTCCGGTCGTGATTAACACCTCCCGCCCCACCGAACAGAATCGTCAAAAACGATTTGTGGAAAAAATATTGACACCTACACGCATGCACTCACAGGTGCCCACGCCTGTCATTGTAGTCTTTCTCAGGGTAAACACAACGTATTGACTGCTACTCTTGTCCGTTGGCAACCCACTCCCGGTCGGCCGGTCCGCAAGAATATTGTCAATATTAAACCGGTCCGCAGTGCAAAAAAGGTTGGGGAGCTCTGTGCTAGGACACTGCGCTGTTCCAAAGAGTGCCATATGAGGTCATTCTTACCCTCAGCCATTAGGCTTTACAATGAGTCAGCCTAGAGCCAGGGAAGTGATGACCTCCTCCTTTTAGAATGTTTGAGGTAACTTATTTTTTATTCTTTCTTTTTCCCTTTGGGATCAATAAAGTACCTATCTATCTGCATCTATCTAATTGTCACGTGGTGGGGTTTAAGCTAGAGTTACAAGGGGATGGGAACCAGCGTGCCAGAACAGTGGAGAGGTTGTGGACACAGATGTTTTTAAGACCTCATACAAAGTCAGGAACCAAAAAGTTGAGCATGGTGAAACTAATGTCCTGAGCTGTGCATATTTTAATGCACTAAGTATCATAAGGAATGCAGATGAGCTCAGGGCATGGACCAACATATTGCAGCCAGTACTGAGACTTGTTAGCAGGAGCAGGAGGACTGGTAGCTCAGTATTCTGGGTTTCTATTGTTTTAGAGAGGGAGGGATTAAAGGAGGAGGAGTGGTGTTACTAGTCAGGGAAAATGTCAGGGCAGTGCTCAGTCATAACAGACTGGAGAATTCATCTAGTGAGGCATTATGGGTGGAACTGAGAAATAAGAAAGGTATGACCACGTTAATAGGACTATATTACAGTCCAAGCAATAGCTTGAGGCATTAAGAGGAACAAGTTTGCAGAGATCGCAAACTGTTCCAAGAAACATAAGGTTGTTATAGTAGCTGATCTTAACTTTTCACATATTGACTGTGACTCCCATACTGTAAAAGGACTATATGGAATAGAGTTCGTCAAATGTGTTCAGGAAAGTTTCCTCAATCAGTATGTAGAAGTTCCAATGAGAGAGTGTGTGATACTGGATCTGTTTCTAGGGAATGAGACAAGGTAGGTGACAGTAGTTTGTGCAGGGGAACACTTTGTATCTAGTGATCACAATGCCATTAGTTTCAAAGTAAGTATGCAAAAAGATGCGTCTGATCTACGGGCTGAGATTCTAACTTGGAGGAAGGCTAATTTTGATGGTATCAGAAAGGATCTGGCAAGTGTGGATTGGACAGGGTGTTTTTTGGCAAAAGTGTACTTGTTAAGTGAGAGGCCTTCAAAAGTAGAATTTTGAGAATACAAAGCTTGAAAATGCCTGTCAGAATAAAAGGCAAAGCTAACAGATTTAGGAATCCTTGGTTTTCAAGAGATATAGAGGCCCTGGTTACGAAAAAGAAAATGAGGTACATTGCAGGTATAGGAAGGTTAGTACAAATGAGGTGCTTATGGATGATAGGAAATGCAAGAGAACACTTTAGAAAAAAAATCATGAGGGCTAAAAGGCAGCATGAGGTTGCCCTAGTAGTCAAGGTGAAGGAGATATGAAAAGAGCAAAAGGATTGCAATGGACAAAATTTGTCCTCTGGAAGATCAGAGTGGTAATCCAAGTGTGGAGCCAAAAGAGATGGGAGACACTTTCACTAACTGTTTTGCATCTGTATCTACTCAGAGATGGACACAGAGTCTGTAAAGTGAGGCAAAAGAAGTAAGACAGAAGTAGTAGATGGTTCCCTCTCGGACTGGGGACCTGTGACTAGTGGAGTGGCATGGGGATCGGTGCTGGGCCCATTATTGTTTGTCATATATATCAATAGTTTTGATGATAACGTATTTATGTGGATATGCGGATGGCACCAAGATTGGGGATGTAGTGGACAGCAAGGAAGACTACCATGGCTTGCAGCAGTATCTGGTAAGATAGGCAGTAAAATGGCAGATGGAATTTAATGCAGTCAAGTGTGAGGTGTTGCACTTTGGGAGGACCAACCAGGATACATCTTACACAATGAATGATAAGGCACTAAGGAGTGTGGTAGAACAAACGGATCTGGGAATACAGGTCCGTAATTTGTTGAATGTGCTGCCACAAGTAGATAGTAGCTTTTGGCACATTGGCATTCATAAATCAAAGTATTGATTACAGGAGGTAGGATGTTATGTTGAAGTTATATAAGAAATTGGTGTGGCCTAATTTGGATTATTGTAGAAACATGTAAATAAGATCAAAAGAGTGCAAAGAAAATTTACAAGGATTGCTGGGTCTGGAAGACTTGAGTTATAAGGAAAGATTGTATAGACTAGCACGTTATTCCTTGGAATGTAGAAGACTGAGGAGAGATTTGATAGAGGTATACAAAATTATGAAGGGTATAGATAGGGTAAATGTGGGACTACAACCAAAGGTCACAGGTTAAGGGTGAAAGGTGAGAGGTTTAAGGGAATAAGAGGGGAAACTTCTTTGCTCAGAGGGTCGTGGGAGTGTGGAAAGAGCTGCCAGCACAAGTGGTGCATGCAAGCTCGATTTCAATGTT
The DNA here is from genome assembly GCF_963921235.1 of Mobula hypostoma. NCBI lineage: Eukaryota > Metazoa > Chordata > Chondrichthyes > Myliobatiformes > Myliobatidae > Mobula > Mobula hypostoma. Next base: position 155,675,384 of record NC_086102.1, on the reverse strand, counting down.
TAAGAGAAGTTTGATCCGGTACATGGATGGTAGTGGTATGGAGGGCTACGGTTCCTGTGCAGGTCAATGGGAGTAGGCAGCTTAAATGGTTCAGCACAGACTAGATGAGCTGAATGGCCTGTTTCTGTACGTACTTTTCTATGACTGCATAACTCCAAGCAAAAACTGTATAATATACCAAACCTCTCTTTATATTTAAATGTGAGATGTAGCAATAATGCAAAATAATACTATACCACTCTTAATGTTTGATTTTTTTTTGTCAGATAAAGTTACTTCATAGAATATAATCTTTCAGTATATTGCATCTGCAGCAAGCTCACCACGGCTGAATTATTTTTTGCAACATGATTATTGATGAAGCATCAGCAAATTGTAATAATGTCCTCCCTGCTAAACAACAAGAAAAGTGATTGCAGGGTGCAAGGATATCATAGAAAATCTTTCACTGGGGAAGCTTATTAGCATCTTTTGTGAACAAAATCTGCTCATGGCTTAACTTACAACAATGTGCTTTATAGTCCTCATGTGTTAAATGTACTTTGGCTTACAAGGCCACATTAAGAATATTTCAGAATGATTAAACCCTAAACCTCAGTGCAAAAGTCTTTAAATCTTTAAGTGAAGAAATAAATTATGCACTTACATTCATGATCACGTGGTAGCCTGAATTTCTTTAACAAAACCCTGTTTGGAAGAAGTGAAATAGTTTTGAGGATACTATTTCCAAGCAACCAGAGTATTCTGTTTTCCCTTTTTTTCTTTGTGTAACAATTCAGAGTATTCTTTGTACTGTAGTATACAATTTGCCTGTCCCTCATTTATTCTTGAACTTTAATTATGAATATTGGCAGGATATTTGACTGCAGCAAGCAGTCCATCCTTAATAAACAGTATGTTGGAGAATATACTGTATGAGCAATATATCTTTCTTTGGCACAGGAGGAGGAGGCTAGCAACAAAAGCCTGTTACCATTCTAAGATTAGATGACATAAACTAGAGACTAAACCTGGACAATGCAGGCCAGTCTGTAATACCATCCATTTATAGTGTGAAAGTAAATTTTTCACACACTTAATATGTTTTCACTAATTTAATAAATATAGTTGGAGAGCTTAAGTTTGTTAAAGGAAAGATTCAAGGAGAATGCTTAAAATACAATTTACTCACCTTCCCCTAAATAATGGTTATTATGATCTAAATAGTTAAGAGATAATGATATTTTACTTTCTTGTCCTATGGAGACTCATTTCAAATTTTTTCTGTCATTAAGATGCAGCTCAGTTAGCTGTGCAACTTTCAGTGTCTTTTTTGGAAAGAATAGTGATTGATATCCTTTCCTTTCCTGTATGCAGATTGGGAGGTGCCTGTGCTGGGAAAATTCAGGACTAGCCAAATACACAACAGTGCTCAATTAGTGCTGGCTCAGATACTTTCAAATTAGATACAGGAAAAGGAAAAAAATGCAGAATAGCAGCTCCCTGATGAGATACAAAACCCATAGTGGCAGGGTGGGGGTAAAAAGCAACATAATTCTTACTGAAAGCACGCTCCTCTTCCACAGACTTTCCTTTGTACTTAATTATAATGCATTTTAGTTTACCTGAGATACAATGAGAACCAGTTTCTAAAATACCACAGTAAATTTGGAAGAATTACAAAGACATATATTTTCAAATCTGCAAATGAAACTGAATGCCAATGTCACAAGCAAAGGAAAAAAATCTATAAAAATACTTCTTGTATTCAATGCGTTCAGATTGTAGATTTACTTTCTGTTTTTTTGTTTGGTTAAAATGAATAAATGTTTCAAGATCCTTTTGCACCAATTTACTTAGATTTTAATCCCAGCAGATTTCAATTCCTCTTTCTCTTGCACAAAGCACATAAACATGAAAATGTTGGTGTTGGTCCTTTCAATGCTCAATTGGGGCAATTAGTAAGGGCTGGGTTTTTCTGAAGATGTACTTGGACGAATCACTTCCCATTGTTTTTCAGACTACTGAGAACAGCATACCATACAGTGAACTGAGAACTTAACCGAAAGTGCCACAGACTCCAGATTTGTAGTGTCTGTTGTGCTTAACTGTTTCCCAGTTAACATTGTAGCTTCTTACTTAATATACAAGAGAATACATTATTATATATGAGAGAGTAAATTGTGTTAGTTTTATTCAAGATGTATTCTTATTGCGTATTCAAGGCTTTAAATTCAGAAGTATTCCATGAATTGGAGACTATACATGAAAATAAATTCACCAGCAGATGTGTTTGCAGAGATCATTTTCTTTGAGAAATGTGGAACAGCTGCAATTGTGTGGATTTCCTATATTTACCTTTCAAAAAACAAAATTAAGAGAAATTAATAGATCTCCTTATTTGTAAATATACACAGTACTATATCTGTTCACATACAGCTTTACTAATACGGATCTTTTTCTCTTTATTCTAAGACAGTAATCATATTGTATGAACCCTGACTAGTTATTACTTTTACATTAAAGTTCAAATAACCATTTTCTAATAATAATCTTAGAGAAAAAAAAGGTACTTTAATTACACCCATCAATTATTTTCCTTTACTTTCTCAATTGTTTGTGAGGTGTTGTGGCCATTTTGTATGTTTCCCATATTTGATACTTAGTGCAGATTTCAGTCTGTGAATGCATTTTTTTTTTAAAAACCAAGAGTGCTGAGGAAGTTGAACTCTGAAATTATTGAAGGCAATACCAATTTTGAAATTGGTGGTTAATTATATGGAGGAGAAAGGAATAAAAGTCAAAGGACTGAATAATGTAAAATAGGATTGAAAGGTGCCAAATTGTTATGGGTAGAGCTAAGAAACTGCAAGGTAAAAAGACTGTGAGGGGCATTACATACAGACATCTGAACAGTGATCTACAAGTTACAATAGGAGATAGAAAATTCATGCCAAAAGGGCAATGTTACAATAGTCATGGGCGATTTCAATATGAAAGTAGATTGGGAAAATCAGGTTTGTGCTGGATTCAAAGAGGGGTAATTTGTAGAATGCCTATGAAATGTCTTTTAGAGCAGCTCATGGTAGATCCCAAAAGGAGATCAGCTATTCTGGATTGGATGTTGTGCAATGAACCAAAATTGATTAGTGAGCTTAAGGTAAAGGAACCCTTAGAGGTGTGTGAACATAGTATGATAGAATTCACCCTGCAAATTGAGAAGCAGAAGCTAAAGTCAGATATATCAGTATTGCAGAGGAGCAAAGGGAATTACAAAGGGATAAGAGAGGAAAAGAATACTAGCAGGGATGATGGCAGAGCAGCAATGGCTAGAGCTTCTGGGAGCAAGTTGGAAGGCACAGGATAGATACATCATAAAGAAGTAGTACTCCGAAGGCTACCGCGGCTACAAGGGAAGTCAAAGCACACATAAAACCAAAGAGAGGGCATATAATACAGCAAAAATTAGTGGTAAGTTAGAGGAATGGGAAGGTTTTAAAAACTAACAGAAGGCAACTAAAAAGTCATAAAGATGGAAAAGATAGAATATTAAGTTAAGAGGCATCTCATTGAAAGCTATTGAAGGTTGAAAGGCCTCGAAAGAGTGGATGTGGTGAGACTGTTTTCTATGGTAGGGGAGTCCAAGTCCAGATGACATAGCTTCAGAATAGAGGGACATCCATCTAGAATGGAGATGAGGAGGCATTTGTTTACCCAGAGAGTGGTGAATCTCTGGAATTCATTGCCACAGGTGGCTGTGGAGGCCAAGTCATTGGGAATATTTAAGGAAGAGTTTGATAGATTCTTGATTAGTCAGGGCATGAAGGGATACGGAGAGAAGGCAGGAGATTGGGGCTGAGAGGGAAACGCCAAGATGAAATGGCGGAGCAGACTCAATGGGCCAAGTGGCCTAATTCTGCTCCTATATCTTATGGTCTTAAAATAGGGAGTTCACAGGGAATACAAAGGACTTCTTCTGAATTGTAAGATTCCTTGAAATTTTATCCACTTATCTATTCACTACCATTCATGTCTCCTGCAGGAATCAAAACATTCAGTGCAAATTATGTTAATAATATTTCAACAGTGATGGGCTGATCTTTACAAAGTTTGTCCATTTTTCATTTCATTGATAAATCTTGATTAAATTGCTCCCCTGTGAATTATCTTCCGAGAAATTAACTGCCACTTTAGATTAGGCAAAGCCAGACAGCATGCTGACCCAACTGAGATGGCAAATCCAGCAGTTTCTCTAGGAATATGAGACTTCAAACCAATGATTAAAATCAAAATTCTGTAAAACTGTGTTTGTAGAATTACATATACTTTTGCCGTATGGACACATGTAAAACCATGCGCTTATTAACTGCTGTCAATAGTCAAATGCAAGTAAAGTTCCATGGGTTTTCACCATCTGAATGAAAAGTCATCCTAAATATACTCTATGCCCTCTGTACCTTGAACTGGATAAATAATAGAATGGAGAAGAGAAATAGAATGAAGTAATACTAACTACTGTCTTGTTTATTTTTATTTCCAAATACTTTTGGCAAAAGAAAAAATGGATACTCCAAATCTGAGGAAACTTTTTATATTATTTGCTGTGGTTGACACAAAGGTTTGGGGTGTTGTGGATAGTGTGGAGGGCTGTCAGAGGTTATAGCGGTACATCGATAGGATGCAAAACTGGGCTGAGAAGTGGCAAATAGAGTTCAATCCAGATAGATGTGAGGTGGTTCATTTTGGTAGGTCAAATATGATGGCAGAATATAGCATTAATGGCAAGACTCTTGGCAGTGTGGAGGATCAGAGGGATCTTGGGGTCTGAGTCCATAGAACACTCAAAGGTGCTACGCAGGTTGACTCTGTGATTAAGAATGCATACGGTGTATTGGCCTTCATCAATCATGGGATTAAGTTTAAGAGCCGAGAGGTAACGTTACAGCTATATAGGACCCTGGTCAGACCCCACTTGGAGTACTGTGCTCAATTCTAGTTGCCTCACTACAGGAAGGATGTGGAAACCCTAGAAAGGGTGCAGAAGAGATTTACAAGGATGTTGCCTGGATTGGGGAGCATGCCTTATGAGAATACGTTGAGTGAACTTGGCCTTTTCTCCTAGGAGCGACGGAAGATGAGAGGTGACCTGATGGAGGTATACAGGATAATGAGAGCCATTGATCGTGTGGATAGTCAGAGGCTTTTTCCCAGGGCTGAAATGGCCAGCATGAGAGGGCATAGTTTTGAGGTGCTTGGAAGCAGGTACGGAGGGTTAAGTTTTTTTTACGCAGAGAGTGGTGAGTGTGTTGAATGGGCTGCCAGCGGCGGTGGTGGAGGCGGAAACGATAGGGTCTTTTAAGAGACTCCTGGATGGCTACATGGAGCTTAGAAAAATAGAGGGCTATGGGTAAGCCTAGGTAGTTCTAAGGTAGGGACATGTTCAGCGCAGCTTTGTGGGCTGAAGGGCCTGTATTGTGCTACACGTTTTCTATGTTTCTTTCTACGTTTCTATGTTAGTGCAACTAATGCAAAATGGTTCAAGTTTTGTATAATTTAGTTAAAAATTATAAAAGGCATCAAATGATTTTATAAATATTGTCCGGCATATGCAGAAACATTAAAATAATGAAAATTAACTTATTGAACTAATTCCAAATAAAATGGGGGAATTCTTCTTGATTATTTCATACTTACCTTAAAACATTTAGCTATGCCTTCTTCTTTAAGAAGAAATCCAACAGGACCTAACTCTCTCAAAATATATATCGTTGTATTGAGTGCATGATCTTGATTCCTATGAACTAAATCAGTTACAGCTCTTCTGAAGGGAGCAACTCGTGACATGTTGAGGAAGTAAGGTGAGATAACTTCATAAATCTGAAAAATATTAAACAATATCAGTGAAATCAAACAATTATTTCCAAAAAGTGTGCTGATTTTTTTCTTAACTCAGAGCAAAGGTTCTTTGGGGTTAGTTTACTTAAATGTTGTTAATCAAGTTGTAGTGCTTTAATCTTGGGCGGAGAAACAATCTTATGACTTCTCACACATCTCTTTTGGGACACAGTGAGATCAGCCACTCCCATAAATGATTTACTATTATGGGAATTGACTCACATTGTCCTTTATCTACATGCACAATAGCATAACCTTTGGGTGTAGCAGCAGTGCACTTGTGACCTGAGTAATTCCTGATGTTTGCATAAGTTCTCATGCACACTGGCACTCAAACACAAAATACTCTGCAGATGCTGGGGTCAAAGCAACACTCACAACACGCTGGAGGAACTCAGCAGGTCGGGCAGCATCCGTGGAAACGATCAGTCAACGATCAGGGCCTCTGCCCCTTCCCTCTTCAATCCTGACGAAGGGTTCCGGCCCGAGATGTTGACTGATCATTTCCATTGGCACTCTTTCCTTGAATGGAGTGGGAACATACTGATCCTCATATGAATCAATAAATTGGTTTATTTAGCAATTCAGTAAGTAAGCAGTGGAGCAGTTATAACAAGATTCACCAAATTAAATTGATTGAAAGCAGCAGTACAAAATAAGGAAAACAACACACTTTCAACCTGTATCAGCTTTTTGTTAAGAAATGTGACCGTTTCATGCTTTGAATTCCATTTTAATTTAAAACTTAGCTTAAACATAATACTAAACCTTATGCACTAAACATGCAAAATCTAGATGTTTTGGTACATAGATAGCAATTACTTCTGAGTGAAATTATACTGACTGCAAGATTGGATCAAACTCTGCTTGACACTTTCTCTGGACTGGATGTGCATCTTTTGATATCATTATTTGCACATTGCCGAATTTTGCCAGTAACAACGTCAACACCAAAGCTCTATAATACGTCCATCCATGGAAGGGTGTCTCAGAAGGATGAGAAGAATATTCATGATTTAAAGAGTCTTAGTAATATTGGGAAAACTGACTGAAAAGCTTCAGAACTGACAGCAGACTTCTCAGACACCATTCAAAGCCCAGAATTCTATAAACTGGCAGAGATAGTTTTCCCCAGCTTTTAGTTGCTGCCATCAGGTAAAAGGCACAACAGCCTCAGGATTCACACCCCCAGGTTCAAGAACGGTTACTACTCCCCCCAACTATCAGGCTCTTGAACATGGGGTAACTACACTCACTTGCCCATCCATTGAGATGTTCCCACAACCAATGATCACAGTGTAAGGAATCTTTATCTTGTTATCTCATGTTCTCATTATTTATTACTGTTTATTTATATTTGCATTTGCACAATTTGCTGTCTTCTGCACTCTAGTTGATCTTTCATTGACCCTGTTATAGTTACTATTCTATAGATTTGATTTGTATGCCTGCAAGAAAATGAATCTCAGGGTTGTATATGGTGACGTGTGTACTTGGATAATAAAATTTACTTTGTGAAATTTTGAACTTTGAATTATATGTCAATGCTGCTGCAGCATTTCATTATTAGTGGCATTGTAATTGGTAATGCTGGTCACTCAAAAGAGGAAACTTGAGGTAGGAGACAAGGGCATGCCCAACAGATAAGATCCTCCTCCCAGTGAATCATGAAAGACATCATGGACTATCTATACCCCACTGGTTAACAATGCATTCAGTGTAATTCTTTGGCAGTCATCACTGTGCTGCATGAAATTCTGCAAGAAGACCTTCAGCCATTTCTTACCTCTGAACTGTTCTCTCCCTACAGCTCAAAGTTATGTCATCTCTGAACTTCCTTGGTACAGAGTTTGTACAAAAAGACTTAGAAGAGGTCTGCCATATTTCTGATCTCCATTTAACAAATAATGCGACTTCTAAAGCCAATTGTCTGCACCAGTGGTGATTTGGTGTGTCATATTAAAGGAGGGAGAATACTTATGCAATCAATTATTTTTTTGTTTTATATTTGTAATTAATTTAGATTACTTTACAGAGATCTGTTTTCAATTTGTCATGAAAGAGTCTTTTTCTGTTGTTCAGTAGAAAAAAAGCCAAATTAAATCCACTGTGATTCAATGTTGTTAAACAATAAAACATGAAAACTTACAAGGAGGGTGAATACTTTTTATAGGCATAATGTCTCTATCACATCTCCCTCAATCTTCTATGTTCTAGGGAATAAAGTCTTAACCTATTCAATTTTCCCCTAAAGCTCAGATCCTCAAGTCCTAACAACATTATTGTACATTTTCTCTGCACTCCTTCAATCCTATTTACATCTTTTCTGCAAGTAGGTGACCAGAACTACACACAATACTCCAAATTAGGCCTCACCAACATCTTATACAATTTCAATATAACATCCCAACACCTGTATTCAATACATTGTTTTATGAAGTCCAATGCGCCTAAAGCTTTCTTTGCGACTTTATCTACCTGTGATGCCACTTTCAAGGAATTATGGATCTCTATTCCCAGATCTGCCGGTTCTACCACACTCCTCGGTGCCCTATCACTCACCATGTAAGACCTACCCTGATTGGTCCTCCCAAAGTGCAACACCTGGCACTTGTCTGCATTAAACTCTATCTACTACTTTTCAGTCTATTTTTCCAGCTGGTTCAGACCCTGCTGTAAGCTCTGATATTCTTCCTTGCTGTACACTACACCTTCAATCTTGGTGTCATCTGCAAATTGCAAATTTGCAGATCTAGTCAATCACATAACTTGATGGGCCAAATGGCCTAATTCTGCTCCTGTATCTTATGGTATTATGGTAAAATCATGCATATCATTGATACAGATAACAAGCAACAATAGAACTAGCATTGATTCCTATGGCACACCACTAGTCATCAGGCTCCTGTCAGGGAGGCAACCATCTCCTATCAGTCTCCAACTTCTCCTGCAAAGCCAATGTCTAATCCAATTTACTATCTCATCTTGAATGCCAAGCAACTGAACCTTCTTGACCAACCTCTCATGCGGGACCTTGTCAAACTCCTTACTAAAAATCTACATTCCTGATAACTTCCTTGAAAAACTCTATAAGGTTGGTTAGACATGACCTACCACACACAATGCCATGCTGACTATCCTGTAGCCATTGCTGCTCTGCCAGTGTTCTTTTCCAATCAATTCTGGCACTTCATTCATGCCTCTGTGATTCCCTTTACTCCAGTGTAATACTGATACATCTGACTTTAGCTTCTCCTTCTCAAATTTCAGGGTGAATTTGATCATATTATCCTTTAGTGGGCTCAACCTTGAGCTGCTCTAAAAAACAATCTAGAAATCCATCCTCCTGGAATCCAGCACCAACCTGATTTTCTGCATTTCAACGTACCTATATATTGAAATCCTCCATGACTGTTGTAACATTGCCCTTTTGGCATACATTTTCTATCTCCCATTGTAATTTGTAGACCACATGTTTACTACTGTTTGGTGGTGTGTATATAATTTCCATCAATGTTTTCTTACCCTTGCAGTTCCTTAGCTCTATCCACAATGATTCAAAACCTTCTGACCCTATATCACCTCTTTCTAATGATTTGATTTCATTTCTTACCAACACCGGCCCCTCTGTCTTCCTGCCTGTCCTTGGACACTAAGCTCCCAGCTATAATCTTCTTTCAGCAATGGTTCAGCGATGGCTACAACATCATACCTGCTAATCTGCAACTGTACTGCAAGTCAATCTATCTTATTCCGTATACTGCTCACATTCAAATATAACACCTTCAGTCCTGAGTCATGAGGGGTTGCGGGTCACAGGAATTTTGGAAGGCACTCAGGGATAGAGAGAGTTACATGTCGGGGTAAGCAACATGAGAAGGGGAGGAGACAGGGATCCAAGACAGAAAGGGTTCAGGGTTAGAAAAAGGATCAAAGATATGGGGTTGCAGGGTGTGAGGGAAAGGAAGAGAAGAGTGCTTTTCTACTCATTAAAAGCAGCAATCTCTTTCCCAGTCCAGGAAGCATTATCATCCCAGTGGTGAGTCTGTTGTACTCTCTTTATGGCATGTATTACCTTCCTTAGTCAGCCATACAATTCCAGGTGCAATTTAATTTAAGCTTGATGTAATCCCAGTCCAGTACATAAAATTCTTTCTTCTTAAATCCCACTCCAATACATAATTGTTTTTAACTGATGTGCGTTTCTTTCATTTCCTCATTTGCTCCAGACTTGTTCTTCAATATTTCCAGAAGTTTTTGTGTATATGCCATTGAAAACAGACACAAAATAATTGTTTAATTACTCTTCATTTTCCTGCTTTTCCAATATAATTTCTGTCTCAGTCTGTAAGGAACCTACATTCACCTTGTCTTTTGCTTACGTATGATGGAATGGCAGTGCAAACTCATGGGCTGAATGGCTTAATTCTGCTCCCATGTCTTATGGTCTCAGGCTTTTACATTCTGTTTTATGTTTCTCAAATTATTATTCTTGTTTTCTACTTTTTCTTTCTTTATCAATCCTGAAGAAGAGTCTCAGCCTGAAATGTCGACTGTTTATTCTTTTCGATAGATGCTGCCTGACCTGCTGAGTTCCTCCAGCATTGTGTGTGTGTTGGTTTGGATTTCCAGCATCTGCAGACTTTCTCGTGTTTATCCTCCTTTGTTGAATTCTGAATTTTTGCCCATCCTTAAGATTACTTACTGCACTTTTTGACAAGATGATAAGCTTTTTTCCTATACTCTGATATTATATTTAACTCGTTAACAACAGCCGCACCTCTTTTCCTTTTGGGTCTTTGTGCCTTAACAGGATATATAGTTGCCTCTGTCAGTCATGAACGTTGCATCCTAGCTGTCTAGATATGCAAGCCAAGGCAGTACAATATGGAGAGCAAGCTGTTGTACATGCAGCAAGATTCCCCTCTACATATCTGCTGAACCCAAAGGAACAACAGAGCCTGATACAGTTTGGAACCAGCAGTGAATATATATTTCTTCAAATACAAGTCTTGTTTGCTTTCTGTCATACCTTTATTACTATTTTTCAATCTGCTGTAGCTAATTCATGCTTCAAACATGCAATTTGTCTGTTTCATTTTCAGACTCTGCTCAAATCAAGTCAAGTCATCACTTTTTATTGTCATTTCGACTATAACTGCTGGTACGGTACACAGTAAAAATGAGACAACGTTTTTCAGGACCATGGTGCTACATAAAACAATACAAAAACTACACTGAACTACGTAAAACAACACAAAAACTACACAAGACTACAGACCTACCTAGGACTGCATAAAGTGCACAAAACAGTGCAGGCATTACAATAAATAATAAACAAGACAATAGGCACAGTAGAGAGCAGTAGGTTGGTGTCAGTCCAGGCTCTGGGTATTGTGAGGTCTGAAGGCTTGGGGGAAGAAACTGTTACATAGTCTGGTCATAAGAGCCCGAATGCTTCGGTGCCTTTTGCCAGATGGCAGGAGGGAGAAGAGTTTGTATGAGGGGTGCGTGGGATCCTTCACAATGCTGTTTGCTTTTCAAATGCAGCGTGTGGTGTAAATGTCTGTAATGGCGGGAAGAAAGACCCCAGTGATCTTCTCAACTGACCTCACTATCCACTGCAGGGATAGGTTTGTCATGGATTTGTCTGCATTTAGGATGTTTGCCCAGAAATTGGAAATTCCATTTACTTTGGATATGCTAAAATATTCACTGAATTTTGCACCAGCAACAGAAACTTAGGAAATTGGACAAAATCCAGTGTGAGTTGGCGTTTGTTCACTGGCTGCAGTAAGCACCAAACCCATGTGTAAATAATTTCTACTGAGATCTCCTCAAGTTAGTACAGCTCCCAATACTTCAGAGTACAGTCTTTCGAGAAGGGCATCAGCACTTTGTACTCACCTAAGGCAGCCCCAAACAGTATCAAGCATTATTACTGTGATGAAAGAGTCAGTATCTGCCGTGCAGAGGGTGAAATCTCCCACATTGGCTCAAAGAGACACACAAAGTCTGGGCAACATAATGCATGACGCATAGAGATATTGTATCCTTGGAGAGCTATGAGATACATTAGGCCCACCTCAAGAAGAGCCTGGAGAGAGATGGTTCCAGTAGGCTTCTCCAGAAGTGAGAACCTCTATACAATAACTACATATAAAGGTAAAGTTCTCATGAGATTTGTCATGCTGATCCATGCACATGGCAGTGGAAATCTCACAAAAAAGTCGGGAGACATCTGTGTTCTTTAAGCAAAGTATCATTTCTCAGAGAGTATAGAGAGGTTATAGCAAGGCTTTTAACCAATTGGAATTGAGATTCATTCATACATACTGCATATGCATGGGGGAGGGGGTTAAACTAGAGTTGTAGAGGATGGGAACCAGAGTGCCAGAACAAATAGTGGAGAGATTGTGGAGACATGTTGTTAAGACCTCAGGCAAAATCAGTAGTCAAAAGTTTGAGCATAATGCAATTAATGTTCTGACTAAAGACTAATTTCATTGCAAGATGTATGGAAAGGCCGATGATCAACACATGTAAGTAGGATATGGAAGCCATTAGTGAGATTTGGTTGCATGAGGTATAGGACTGGTAGCCTAATGTTCCTGGATTTTGTTGTTTTAGACACAACAAAGCAGGAGGGATTAAAGGAGGAGGAGTGGCATTACTTGTAAGGGAAATTGTCACTGTAGTGCTCAGTCAGGACAGACGGGAGAACTCGTCTAGTAAGGCTTTATGGGTGTAGCTGAGGAACAAGAAAGGGATGACCATGTTAATGGGGCTATATTATAGACAACCAATTATCCGCAGGATTTAGAGGATCAAATCTGTAGCGATATCACAGATTGTTGCAAGAAACATAAGGTTGCTATAGTAGGTGATTTTAACTTTCCGCATATTGACTAGGACTCCCATATTGTAAAAGGACTGGATGGGATAGAGTTTGTCAAATGTGTTCAGGAAAACTACCTTAATCAATACATAGACAGTGTGTGATTACTTGATCTCATATTTGGGAATAAGTCAGGGCAGGTGACAGTTTGTATAGGGGAACACTGTATCTAGTGATTATCATGCCATTAGTTTCAAACTAAATATGGAAAAAGATATGTTTGGTCAATGGGTTGGGATTCTAAATTGCAAGTGTGGATTGGGACATGCAGTTTTCTAGCATTAGGGTTATATTTCTTCGTAAGTATATTTGCTAAACGGGAGGCCATCAAAAGTGAAATTTGAGAGTACAAAGCTTGTATGTGTTTGTCAGAATAAAAGGTAAAGACAACAGGTTTAGGGAACCTTGATTTTCAAGAGATATTGAGGCCCTGGTTTTAAAAAAAAAGAAGTGCATTGCAGGAATAGGCAGATAGGAACAAACTATGTACTTATGGAGTATACGAAATGCAAGAGAACACTTAAAAAAAGCAGAGGGCTAAATGAAGGCATGAGGTTGTCCTGGCAGATAAGGTGAAGGAGAATCCTAAGGGATTCTGCAGATATGTTAAGGACAAAAGGATTGCAAGGGACAAAATTGGTCCTCTGGGAAAATCAGAATGGTAATCTATGCACGGAGCCAAAACAGAAGGGTGGAGATCTTAAATGGACTTTTTGCATCTGCATTTACTCAAGAGACTGGCATAGTCTATAGAAGTGAGGCAAACCCGCAGTGAGGTCATGAATCCTTTACAGATTACAGAGGAGGAGTTGTTTGCTGTTTTGAGGCAATTTAGGGTGGATAACTTGAACGCTATGGGACGCAAGTACAGAAATTTCAGGGGTGCTAGCAGAGATATCTAAATCATCTTTAGTGACAGGTGAGGTACCAGAGGTTTGGAGGATAACTAATGTTGTTCCACTGTTGCTTATCTAAAAATAAACCCGGAAATGATTGGCTGGTGAGCCTGACATCAGTAGTGGGAAATTTATTGAAAGGTATTCTAAGCGACCAAATACATCAGTATTCTGATAGTCAGGAGAATTCAGAAGGCACAGGATATACACATCCCAAAGAGGAAGAAGTATTCTAAGGGGATGATGACACAATTGTGCTGACAAGAGAATTCAAAGCCAGCATAAAAGCCAAAGAGAGGGCACATAATAGAGCAAAAATTAATGGGAAGTTAGAGGAATGGGAAAGGCAACTAAAAAAGTCATTAAGGTGGTAAAGATGGAATACAAAAGTAAGCTAGCCAATAATATTAAAGAGGCTACTAAATATTTCTTCAGATACATGAAGTGTAAAAGAGAGGTGTGAGTGGAAATCAGACTGCTGGAAAACGATGCTGGAGAGGTAGTAATGGGGTCAAGGAAATGGTGGACAAACTAAGTAAGTATTTTGCATCAGTCCTCACTGTGGAAGACACTAGTAGTACGGTAGAAGTTCCAAGTGTCAGGGGTCATGAAGTGTGCGAAGTTACCATTTCTAGAGAGAAGGTTTTTAGTAAACTGAAAGATCTGAAGCTAGATAAGTCACCTGGACCAGATAGTGTACAGCTAAGGGTTCTGAAAGAGGTGGCTGAAGAGATTGTGGAGGCATTAGTAATAATCTTTCAAGAAACACAAGATTCTGGAACAGTTCTGGAAGACTGGAAAATTGCAAATGTTACTCCATTCTTCAAGAAGGGAGAGAGGCAGAAGAAAGGAAACCATAGGCCACTTAGTCTGACCTGAGGTGTCAGGGTTTTTGGAGGCACATGATAAAAAAGGTTTACCCAAGGGAAAATCTTACCTGACAAATCTGTTGGAATTCTTTGAAGAAATAACAAGCAGGATAGTCAAAGGAGAATCGGTTGATGTTGTGTACTTGGATTTTCAGAAGGCCTTTGACAAGATGCCACACGTAAGACTGCTTAACAAACTACAGGACCATGGTATTATGGGAAAGGTTCGAGCATGGATAGAAGAAATGAAAGGGTTGACTATTTTCTAAATGGAGAGAAAATACAAAAAAAAGAGGTATAAAGGGACTTGGGAGTCCTTGTGCAGGATTCCCTAAAGGTTCATTTGCAGGTTGAGTATGTGGTGAGGAAGGCAAATGCAATATAAGCATTCATTTCTAGAGGACTAGAATATAAAAGCAAGGATGTAATGCTGAAACTTTATAAAGCACTGGTAAGGCTTCTCTTGGTGTATTGTAAGCAGCAGTTTTGACCCCCTTATCTTCGAAAGCATGTGCTGAAACTGGAGAGGGTTCAAAGGAGGTTCACGAAAATGATTCCAGGACTGAATTTGTCATATGAAAAATGTTTGTTGGCTTTGGACCTGCATCACTGGAATTCAGAAGAATAGGGGGGCGGGGGGGGGGGAGAGGGTGACCTAATTGAAACCTATCAAATGGTGAAAGACTTCAATAGAATGGAGGTGAAGATATTTTCTTTGACAGGAGAGTCTAAGACCACAGGACATTGCCTCAGAATAGAGGGGCGTCCTTTTAGAACAAAGATGAGGAGAAATTCATTTAGCCAGAGAGTGGTGAATCTGTGGAATTCTTTGCCACAGGCAGCTGTGGAGGCCAAATATTTATGTATACTTAGGCAGAGGTTGATCGGTTCTTGACTGGTCAGGGCATGAAGGGTTACGGGGAGAAGGCAGGAGATTGGAGCTGAGAGGGAAATAGATCAGCCATGATGAAAAGGTGGAGCAGACTCGAATGGCCTAATTCTGCTCCTATATCTTATGGACTCTGGAAAATCTCTATCCCTCATCCCTTACCTATCCCAGACGTCCTTTTCTACCCCGAAACCTGGATATCCTTATCCTCTCCATCCAAACTCTCTAACGAGAACTCGTGCTCTACCCGGAACCCTTCCTCACTCCCTTTCCTCTTCCATACCACTACCCCTTGCACTGAAACCCGATGCCGCCTTAGCCATGTACTTCTGTTTCCTCACCTACCTCCTCCCCCCCACCCCCAGCTCCACCATCCGGTCCAGAGTCGGTGTAATTACCCCGCGTGAACACCGCCGCTGCCGGGTTTCCCCTGTTGCTTCTGGGTCACTTACCCGCAAGAGGACCGAGCGCGGCGCTCCCTCTCCGGCACCGGGAGACGCGCTGATATCCGTGAAACCACCTGGCCTGGATCGCACTGAGCAGTGCGCTACCGGTTTACCATGGCGACGGGACGCCGAACACAGCTTCCGGGTCATCGGGGTGAAAGCGGCCAGGGTTACAAGCCCAGTCGGGGTCAATGCAGCCAACCCGTCAGAGATTTAATATTCACTCTGGCTACCAACAGCAAAAGCGTGTGAGGAAAAGGTCTGGAGCAGGGGGCCGACTCCTCTCCCTCAGCCAGAATACACAGACAGACACTGTGCGGAGTGGAAACAGAGTGAACGTTTCACCTTTCCTTAAAACTCAGCAGTCAATGTCGAGTTTATTGGCTCCCGCACAAGTACGTGATTGCACACATGCAATGAAATACTTGTAGCAATAGCACAGGCATGTCTTAAGGGAGAGAGGAAAGAAGATAGAAGGGAAAAAAAGTGAGGTACGAGAGAAACTGAATGGCAAAAGCGGAATATTCTTTTCTGGATATAAAAGAACGGATAGAAATCAGTGGTGATATCTCAGTTCCATGACCTCTCATCAGAAAAACGGAAATGAAATAACGCAAGAAATCTGCAGGAAAATCTGGAAGGGAGGAGCGAATGTGCATAATGAAAAAAAATCGAGGCAGCAAAAGGTGTAGATGGTGGACGTAGAGTCTTCATCTGAAATTATTGCAGGAAGATATAGTGCATGCTGGAACTAAAACGTTGGAAATGTCGATTAGAGAGTTGAAGTTATTGTGTCTTTAGAAGATGGTAACCTGCCAGGTAGAAATGTGACGTGGTGTTCCTTGAGTTTATAATGAATTCCATTGGAATAGTACTGGAGGTTGAGAAAAAGAGAGGCTTTAGATTAGAGAGGACGAGGGAATTATAGTAAATAACTGACGGGAAGCTCAGCTGTACACTTGGTAACTGTGCATCCACCTTAGTAAAATAATCCTAGGCAAAACCATGCCCTGGATACTGTTGGCAGGGACGACTGACCAGGTGTGAGCCACGGTGGCAGGGCCTCCGGCACTGAGTCTGACCCTGTGGTGCAGAAGGGTGGGACGGAGAAGGGGAGAGCTGTCGTCATTGGACACTCTATAGTCAGGGGAGCAGACAGGAGATTTTGTGGACGTGAGAAGGACACCCGCATGGTTTGTTGCCTCCCGGGTGCCAGGGTCTGGGATGTCTCTGACCGGGTGCACGACATCCTGGTACGAGAGGGAAAGCAACCAGAAGTCATGATACATGTTGGGACCAACGACATAGGCAGGAAGAGGGATCAGGTCCTGAAGTGTGAGTTTCGGGAACTAGGCAGAAGGCTGAAGAACAGGACCTCAAGGGTGGCGTTCTGAGGATTGCTGCCAGTGCTACGTGACAGTGATTGTAGGAATTGGAGGAGATGGCAGTTGAATGCGTGGCTGAGGAGTTGGTGCAGGGAGCAGGGTTTTAGATTTTTGGACCATTGGGATCTCTTCTGGGGAAGGTGGGACGTGTACAGATTGGATGGGCTGCACCTGAACTTGAGGGGGAGCAATATCCTTGCAGGTAGGTTTGCTAGCACGGTTCGGGAGGGTTTAAACTAATTTGCAAGGGGGATGGGACCCGGAGCGATAGAGCAGTGAAAGAAGTGCACGGAGTAAAGCCAGTTCTAACATACAGAGAGGCTTTGAAAAAAGAGAGTAGAATAAACGATGTAAAGGTAGTAAGGCAGAAGGGCTGAAATGTGTGTACCTCAATGCAAGAAGCATCAGGAACAAAGATGATGAACTGAGAGCTTGGATACATACATGGAATTGTGATGTAGTGGCTATTACAGAGACTTGGCTGGCACCAAGGCAGGAATGGATTCTCAATATTCCTGGATTTCAGTGCTTTAAAAGGGATGGGGGGGAGGGGAGGAGGGGTGGCATTACTGGTCAGGGATACTATTACAGCTACAGAAAGGGTGGGTAATGTAGCAGGATCATCTTCTGAGTCAGTATGGGTGGAAGTCAGGAACAGGAAGGGAGCAGTTATTCTATTGGGGGTATTCTATAGGCCCCCTGGTAGCAGCAGAGATACAGAGGAGCAGATTGGGAGGCAGATTTTGGAAAGGTGCAAAAATAACAGGGTTGTTATCATGGGTGACTTTAACTTCCCTAATATTGATTGGTACCTGATTAGTTCCAAGGGTTTAGATGGGGGCAGAGTTTGTTAAGTGTGTCCAGGACAGATTCCTGTCACAGTATGTGGACAGGCCGACTAGGGGGAATGCCATACTAGATCTAGTACTAGGAAATGAACCAGGTCAGGTCACAGATTTCTCAGTGGGTGAGCATCTGGGGGACAGTGACCACTGCTCCCTGGCCTTTAGCATTATCATGGAAAAGGATAGGATCAGAGAGGACAGGAAAATTTTTAATTGGGGAAGGGCAAATTATGAGGCTATAAGGCTAGAACTTGCGGGTGTGAATTGGGATGATGTTTTTGCAGGGACATGTGGTTGATGTTGAGAGATATCTTGCAGGATGTTAGGGATAAATTTGTCCCGGTGAGGAAGATAAAGAATGGTAGGGTGAAAGGAACCATGGGTGACAAGTGAGGTGGAGAATCTAGTCAGGTGGAAGAAGGCAGCATACATAAGGTTTAGGAAGCAAGGATCATATGGGTCTATTGAGGAATATAGGGAAGCAAGAAAGGACCTTAAGAAGGGGCTGAGAAGAGCAAGAAGGGGACATGAGAAGGCCTTGGTGAGTAGGGTAAAGGAAAACCCCAAGGCATTCTTCAATTATTTGAAGAAAAAAATGATGACAGGAGTGAAGGTAGGACCGATTAGAGATAAAGGTGGGAAGATGTGGCTGGAGGGTGTGGAAGTGAGCGAGGTCCTCAATGAATACTTCTCTTCAGTATTCACCAATGAGAGGGAACTTGATGATGGTGAGGACAATATGAGTGAGATTGATGTTCTCGAGCATGTTGATATTCAGGGAGAGGAGGTGTTGGAGTTGTTAAAATACATTAGGACAGATAAGTCCCCAGGGCCTGATGGAATATTCTCCAGGCTGCTCCACGTTGTTAAAATACATTAGGACAGATAAGTCCCCAGGGCCTGACGGAATATTCTCCAGGCTGCTCCACGAGGTGAGAGAGGAGATTGCTGAGCCTCTGGCTAGGATCTTTATGTCCTCGTTGTCCACGGGAATGGTACCGGAGGATTGGAGGGAGGAGAATGTTTGTCCCCTTGTTCAGAAAAGGTAATAGGGATAGTCGGGGTAATTATAGACCAGTGAGCCTTACGTCTGTGGTGGGAAAGCTGTTGGAAAAGATTCTTAGGGATAGGATCTATGAGCATTTAGAGAATCATGGTCTGATCAGGGACAGTCAGCATGGCTTTGTGAAGGGCAGATCGTGTCTAACAAGCCTAATAGAGTTCTTTGAGGAAGTGACCAGGCATATAGATGAGGGCAGTGCAGTGGATGTGATCTATATGGATTTTAATACGGCATTTGACAAGGTTCCCCATGGTAGGCTTATTCAGAAAGTCAGAAGGCATGGGATTCAGGGAAGTTTGGCCAGGTGGATTCAGAATTGGCTTGCCTGCAGAAGGCAGAGGGTCATGGTAGAGGGAGTACATTCATATTGGAGAATTGTGACTAGTGGTGTCCCACAAGGATCTGTTCTGGGATCTCTACTTTTCGTGATTTTTATTAATGAGCTGGATGTGGGGGTAGAAGGCTGGGTTGGCAAGTTTGCAGACGACACAAAGGTTGGTGGTGTTGTAGATAGTGTAGAAGATTGTCAAAGATTGCAGAGAGACATTGATAGGATGCAGAATTGGGCTGAGAAGTGGCAGATGGAGTTCAACCCGGAGAAGTGTGAGGTGGTACGCTTTGGAAGGACAAACTCCAAGGCAGAGTACAAAGTGAATGGCAGGATACTTGGTAGTGTGGAAGAGTAGAGGGATCTGGGGGTACATGTCCACAGATCCCTGAAAGTTGCCTCACAGTTGTATAAGGTAGTTAAGAAAGCTTATGGGGTGTTAGCCCTCATAAGTTGAGGGATAGAGTTTAAGAGTCGCAATGTAATGATGCAGCTCTATAAAACTCTGGTTAGGCCACACTTGGAGTACTGTGTCCAGTTCTGGTCACCTCACGATGTGGAAGCATTGGAAAGGGTACAGAGGAGATTTACCAGGATGCTGCCTGGTTTAGAGAGTATGCATTATGATCAGAGATTAAGGGAGCTAGTGCTTTACTCTTTGGAGAGAAGGAGGATGAGAGGAGACATGATAGAGGTGTACAAGATAATAAGAGGAATAGATAGAATGGATAGCCAGCGCCTCTTCCCCAGGGCACTATTGCTCAATACAAGAGGACATGGCTTTAAGGTAAGGGGTGGGAAGTTCAAGGGGGATATTAGAGGAAGGTTTTTTACTCAGAGTGGTTGGTGCGTGGAATGCACTGCCTGAGTCAGTGGTGGAGGCAGATACACTAGTGAAATTTAAGAGACTACTAGACGGGTATATGGAGGAATTTAAGGTGGGGGGTTATATGGGAAGCAGGGTTTGAGGGTCGGCACAACATTGTGGGCCAAAGGGCCTGTACTGTGTTGTACTATTCTATGTTCTATGTTCTAAAATGTCTACAATGCAAATTTGGCTTTCTGCGAGCAAGCAGAAATAATTTTGGAAAAATCAGCAGGTAGTTCAGCTTCTGCAAAAGTTACTAGAAAAATAGAGAGAAAGCAGGTGCCGAATACATAATGAAGGAGTGAATAAATCATAGAGGCAGTCTATGTTAAGAAGCTGGGATTAAATGACAAATTAAAAAATAATACTGTGGAAGTACACAGTAATCCGTGCAACCTCACTGAATCCAACTTAATGTTTTGATCAAATGAGATGCCTGTATTTCTCCAGCTTTTATACTTGTGCTTGATTTACTGGTATTTCCAGCATTTTCTGTTTTTATCACTAACAATAACTCTGTAATTTATAAGTTTTTGAAATATTGTACATTGTTCCTTTCCGACACAATAGAATTTTGAAATTTGGGGAAATAAAAGAATTAATGATCACATTCAGCTCTAATATCTAGATTTCCTGATAAGTGTAAAAAGTGGGATCATATGATTTTGCAAGATTTCATCATCAGTTCTTGTTTCTGCTAGAACCAGACTTGATTTTACTACTTTCAATTGTTCCAAAGCAGGAAAGAAAACATATATCTTGGATTAAACAGATTCTGAAAGCAAGTGACTAAATTTGATTTCACTGGTTCGTTTTCACAAACAATACATTTAAATTTGCAAACCAAATGCTCATTACCTTAGCTCTTTTATTAATAATTTATCTTCCTTGCCTTCCATTTAGGAACTGCCTTTAAATAAACTTTTCCACAGCAGAAGTTGTTTTTTTTAAAAAAAAGTCTTCCTTCAAAACTGCCTTCTTGGACCATTGGGCATTGCCACTGGTAAGTGAGCATGTTAGGTACAACCTGCTGCTGTACCTCCAGCTTTAATAGTAATCTCTTACAAATGTATATCCCAGTTTCCAATGAACCCACAAAAACCTAACTCTTTGATCTAGCGCTTCATGAATATCACAGAGAATTACCAGCTTCTACAGCCAGAATTTAGTATTTTTAGATAATATTTCATGATACACTTACAAGAACATAAGAAATAGGAGCAGGAATAGGCCACTGCCTGTCGTCCCTGCTCCGCCATTCAATAAGATCATGGCTGATCTGACCATGGACTCGTCTCCACCTACCTGCCTTTGTAACTCCAGAAATTAATCGAAAGAAAATCCCAGGAGCTGAGATGCTTGCCTACTTAGTTTTTCTTTACCACTTTTAATGAGGCACCTACATATGACGTGGTGGCATAATGATGTAGGCCATTCATGTACTTCTTACATAGAACCCAAAATGAAGAAAGAATGCTTAAACAATGTATTTGCGATATTACTCGAATTTTACTGAAATATTAAATGCATAACACTCCTCCCTGCTTAGTTAACTAATATATAGTATAGCATGCAATATATTTTAGTATACAACTGCAACATAGATATCAACAGAACAGTAAATTTTAAATTGACCCATTCAGGCCTAAAGATTTAATCGCTGTAAAGGATTTCTTACGCTTGTGGATAACATCATAATGTCTTTCCTGATTTTGGGTGGGGAGGTGGTGATGAGTCACTCTGCTTGGCAGATAAAAATCGTGGCTGTAAAGCGATCTCAGGTTTTGGGGCCCCCTTCGTGGTGGTTGTAGGAGTTGACTCTGGGACTGTAGGAAGTGGTTCTGACAGCTCTGGACTCCTTTCTTCTCCAACAATTGACTCTGTCTGCTCTCCTCAACTGAGCGATGTGTTGTCTCCAGAAGACATCAGGTGCAATCTTCATTGTGTAGGAGAGCGGCCCAGTTCTGTCCTCAATCTTTCCAAGTATCCACTTTTGATAGACTTCGTAGTCCTTCAGCCTCATTCTTTTAAGAGCCGTCGATTTGTCTCAGCTGTTTATCCTGCATTCTGCTTCTGAGATTGGGTTTGAGGAGATCCAAGCAAAAGAGTAAAGGATGACCCAGGAACAGCATAGCTGATGTGCTGTTGGTTGTGGAGTGTGCTGCATTGCGATGTGCAAGGAGGAAATTGGTGAGCCTTCAGTTGACTCTATCGCAGACGATGTGATATGCAAATTGTGGGTGGTTCTCCAGTCAAGATGCAGTTGTCTCAGCTAAGCACGTGCCCACAATGTGGTCTTCCTGTTTTTACGCATAAAAGTCCAATGCGGCTTGTTGGTTGTTATACTTCACTGTTATGAATGTCTTTTCCACAGGAGTTAACCTTTCTCCAGTATAAGGTTTTATTTGGATATCTGCAGGCTTCAGTTCAGTATCTTTGAAAAGCCATTCAAACTGACTTTGTGTGCTGCTGACACTACTCACAGTGCACTCTTTAGACTCTGGACAAGCCTTTCAGCAAAGCCATCTGTAGCTGGGTGGTACAGTGCAGATGTAATATGTATTATTCCATTCATTTTCAGGAATGACTGGTACTGTTCCACACCAGACTGTGGTCCATTGTCACTCACTTGAGAAGAGGCTTCACAACAGATCAGGCTATAGTGAAGGCTATTGGGAACACCTCTGGTCACTTTGTAACTGCATCCACCTCTACCAAGAAAATTGTACCCTTGAATAGTGTGGCAAAATCTCTATGAATCCTCTGCCAGGGCAATGTAGGTCATTTCTAGGGTTGGAGAGGTGCTGCTCTTGGCCAGTAATCTTTTAATCTCTTTTTTTACTACCTTGAGGTTTTGGAGATGTTTCTTGCCATCTAAACGGTATCATTGATGTCACCCAGGTAACACTAAGCGCCTGGGCAGTCTTGCAGCCCATGGTCCATAACTTGCTGCAAAAGGGCAGGGGCAGGTGCAGATGCTACTCAAAAATAAGCCTATTACTGTATAGTGATAAAGGCCTTTGTGAGTATTTATGTGAGAAGCACTTCCATCTCCATCAGTATGTAGGTAGACCTCAACTAAGTCCACTTTGCTGAAGTTTGTCCCTCCATAAAGGTTTGCAAAGATATCCTCTATCCTGGGTAGAATATTTTTACACTTACAAGTCCGATGTGGCTTGTTAGTTGTTACATTTCACAGATACGAATGTCTTTTCCACAGGAGTTATCTTTTTTTCCAGCATAAGTTCTTAGTTGGATATCTGCAGACTTCAGTTCAGTATCTTTGAAATGTTGTTCAAACTGATTTTATGAAACGACTGAATCAGCCAACCCAATGTCCAATTCTCTTTTAATTAATTTGTTGCTCACTTCTGGTGTAAGCCCTATTGCTTGTCTCTTGTTAGTCTTCACATTGTAAATCTCAAGGCTACTCAGTCCTATATCACACTCATAATGATAAGATTTTTCATCAACAGCAAACAGATTAGTACTCTTTTTGAAACTGCAACTTAACTTTTTAACTTTTTCTTTTCCCTGTGTAGTCCATTTATTTTTGTCTGCCCGATCTGCTCTTTGTATGTGTCCTACTTTGTTGCATTTTCTGCCTTTAAACCTCCATTTTTATATGAGCCCCTGCCACAACAGTAACACTACTTGTTCGGCCAGGCAGGTCTCTACTGAGATGTTGCAATTATGTTGGCAGTCACTTTCAACCCCGACTACAACTCAATTGCATCTCTGGCTGCTGTTTCCATTGATACAGCAGCCAATTGTGAGTCCTGCTTTAGTATTTGAATGCTTTCTTTGTAAGATTCCACAAATTAGACAATCAATGCATTATTAAGCCCATCACTGAACTGACAATACCCCGGCAATTTGTTTTTCATTGGCTATTTCATTTGCTTCAAAATACAACTGAATTTGTTCAGTGTACATTGTCTCATTATCATTAGGCTTAATAGGTTTCAATAGGTACACTTAACGTCAGAGAAATGTATACAATATACATCCTGGAATTTTTTTTTTGCAAACATCCATGAAAACAAAGGAGTGCCCCAAAGAATGAATAACAGTTAAATGTTAGAACCCCAAAGCCCCCCCCAGCTCCCCCCTCCCATGGACAAGCAGCAGCAAGCAATGA
Organism: Mobula hypostoma; assembly: GCF_963921235.1. Taxonomy (NCBI): domain Eukaryota; kingdom Metazoa; phylum Chordata; class Chondrichthyes; order Myliobatiformes; family Myliobatidae; genus Mobula; species Mobula hypostoma. Next base: position 155,650,882 of record NC_086102.1, on the reverse strand, counting down.
TCCCCCCCCCAACCAGCAAGAAAAAGCAACAGCACCCTCCACCGAGCACTCAAGCATGCAGCAAAGCATCAATAAAGACACAGATTTGCAGTTTCCCAAGGACTATTTGTTCACCCAGTAATTTGAGACGTACCACAGGCTCTCTCTCTCTCCCCCTAATAGGAGAAAACAGGTGTCCCCGTTTCACAGCAAGAGGGGAGACATAACAAACAGCTCGCTGATTTATGAAGGTTGAAAGTGTTGTGTTACATTTTCCGAGGCCTGATTCCAGAGAATTGGCCCCGGAAAAGCTCAGGTCTCTGGGCACACAGCCAGCAGCTAGCCCGCGCTCCCGACGTTCCGTGTTCTCCCGCGGCTCAGGGGCACTGGCCTTGAATCAGTCCGTCTCCAGAGCCTCGAAAATCTGGCACCCTGAAGCCGCACTAGTCTTCCAGCGCACGTCCTTGGCATGTCAAAAAGTAGTCAGTCGTGAGGCCCTGGCAGTGGATCCCATTCCCATAAAGAACAGAAGTCAGAGTGTAGCTCTAGGTCATGGTCTTCAAAAGAACCTTGAAAAGGAAAAAAAAAGAGACATCAAAGATAGAAATAGAGCTGTTTCCAAAGATACAAGCAAAGGAGTCACCACTTAGCGCTGTTTATTTGTTGTGCAATCGGACACATATTTTTTGATGCAGCCTGCCATCACTACTTGCTTATTTATTTATTTTTTTTACCTGGTATTCACTATTTAAGAATCCTTGGTCGAACTCGTTGTTTGTTAATTTCATTTTTATTCTGCCTTTTTTTAGTAACCGAAACATCTCTCTCCCCTTCGGAAGAAAAACATGTTATGTTTCAACAGGTAGGTAGTCATTTCAGCTTCGTTTTAAAACTTCCTTGTTGCCTCTGTTATGTTTGATAAGTCCAGAAACTAATGAAAAGAAAAACACAGGAGCTGGGATACTTGCCTATTTAATTTTTCTTTTCCCTTTTTTTAGTAAGACTCTCAAATATGACATGGTGGTGTAATAACATATGCCATTCAGATACTTCTTATGTATAACCTATAATAAATTATGATACAAATAAAGAATGCTTCTCAAATAATATACTTACAATATTACTCAAATATTAAATATAATTCTGGTTTAAGATGGTGCTATTGAAGATGGGTGACAGCTTACTGGCAGTTCATAAAGCAAGAAATACAACTAAATCCTTTATTATTAACACTTTTTCTGTGGAAAATTGTAAACAATCACCACAAACAGTGAAGAGGTGAGTGAAGGCGAGACTGACTCGCGGGTCAAGGCATGTTTGAAGAGAAGTGTTTGGTGCGAGGTCGAGATGGAGTCAGAGTGTATGAAGCAGAGAAGGGTTGGAGCGGAGGAGTTTCAGAGCCTGTCCACCTAAATCGAGAAAGAAGTTGGATCAATCTAAGTGCTGGGTCAATTTGGAAAGATTGGGTACGGGCTGGAAGGTGGCGGTGGGATTCAGGCCCGGAGTGTAACAATGCAACGGGGCCTGGGTCTTAGAGCAAGGGATGACTTGGTGTCTGGATGATTTTAATGCCGGGCCAGGTTGATTGAAAAGGTAGAGTGTCTGGACCTGAGGCAAGGGTTGGACCAGTTCTGAATGTTGTTCCATAATGTTTGCTCTGCTCTCCGCTGTGCCGAGTCTGAGATTGTGGGCCTGTTCTTGGCAGCTCCAGGCTTTGTTCTTGCGAGCTCTACAACGTTTACTCTGCCGTGTGATGAACTGAGGCTGAGGGTGTGTGCCTGCTCCGGGCTTCGTGTCTCTGGACTCACTTTCATTCTGAATGCTGTTGCTTGCTTTCATTGTTTGCATGATTTGCTTTTATTTGTGCATTGGGTGTTTGTTGGTCTTTTTTTAAATAGGTTCTTTCAGGTTTCTTGTTTTATGGCTGCCTGTAAGGAGGTAAGGAGACGAATCTCAAGGTTGTATAGTTAATACATAGTTTGTTAATAAATGTAACTTGAGCTTTGTAACTAGGCAGAACTCAGCATGGATTCTTTAAAGGAAAATCCTGCCTGACAAACCTATTACAATTTTTTGAGGAAATTGCTAGTAGGCTAGACAAGGGAGATGCAATGGATGTTGTATATTTGGATTTTCAGAAGGCCTTTGACAAGGTGCCACACATGAGGCTACTTAACAAGATAAGAGCCCATGGAATTATGGGAAAGGTACATACGTGGATAGAGCATTGGCTGATTGGCAGGAAACAGAGAGTGGGAATAAAGGGATCCTATTCTGGTTGGCTGCCGGTTACCAGTGGTGTTCCACAGGGGTCTGTGTTGGGGCCACTTCTTTTTACATTGTACATAAACGATTTGGATTATGGAATATATGGCTTTGTGGCTAAGTTTGCTGATGATACGAAGATAGATGGAGGGGCCGTGGAAACGGAGAGTCTGCAGAGAGACTTGGATAGATTGGAAGAATGGGCAAAGAAGTGGCAAATGAAATACAATGTTGGAAATTGTATGGTTATGCTCTTTTTGTAGAAGAAATAAACAAGCAGAGTATTATTTAAATGGGGAGAGAATTCAAAGTTCTGAGATGCAACGGGACTTGGGAGTCCTCATGCAGGATACCCTTAAGATTAACCTCCAAGTTGAGTCAGTGGTGAAGAAGGCGAATGCAATGTTGGCATTCATTTCTAGAGGAATAGAGTATAGGAGCAGGGATGTGATGTTGAGGCTCTATAAGGCGCTGGTGAGACCTCACTTGGAGTACTGTGGGCAGTTTTGGTCTCCTTATTTAAGAAAGGATGTGCTGACATTGGAGAGGGTACAGAGAAGATTCACTAGAATGATTCCGGGAATGAGAGGGTTAACATATGAGGAACGTTTGTCCACTCTTGGACTGTATTCCTTGGAGTTTAGAAGAATGAGGGGAGACCTCGTAGAAACATTTCGAATGTTGAAAGGCATGGACAGAGTGGATGTGGCAAAGTTGTTTCCCATGATGGGGGAGTCTAGTACGAGAGGGCATGACTTAAGGATTGAAGGGCACCCATCCAGAAAAGAAATGCGAAGAAATGTTTTTAGTCATAGGGTGGTGAATCCATGGAATTTGTTGCCATGGGCAGCAGTGGAGGCCAAGTCATTGGGTGTATTTAAGGCAGAGATTGATAGGTATCTGAGTAGCCAGGGCATCAAAGGTTATGGTGAGAAGGCGGGGGAGTGGGACTAAATGGGAGAATGGATCAGCTCATGATAAAATGGCAGAGCAGACCCGAGGGGCCGAATGGCCGACTTCTGCTCCTTTGTCTTATGGTCTTTGAACTTTGAACTGCCCATTGAAAATTTGAGCAATTGTAATCAGGTTATTATCCATTAATGTGTTTTGGATTGTTTACAGGAATGTTATATGTTTTAAAATCTTGCCTAACTGCTAAATGTGTATTTTAGAATGAACAATATCTGAAGGCAAGAACAAGTGCAATTTTACCTCATTTGAATATGGAACTGAAGTTGGGTCTATAGTATTGCATCGACGCAAAACAACCTAGGACATGCTCTCTTCCCAATGCTACTATCAGGAAGAAGGTACAGGAGCTTCAGGACTCACCCTACCAGGTTCACAAATAATTTACCACCCCAATCATCAGGCTCTTGAACCAAAGGGGATAACTTATCTCAACTTCTCTTGCCCCATCACTGAAATGTTCCCACAACCTATGGACTCACTTTTCAGGACTCTTCATCTCATGTTCTCGATTTTTATTGTTCATTTATTTATTATTATTATTTCTTTCTTTATGTATTTGCACAGTTTGTGTCATTTGCACACTGGTTTATCAATGCAATCTTTCATTGATTCTATTATGGTTATTGTTCTATTATGGATTTATTGAGTATGCCCACAAGAAACTGAATCTCAGGGTTGTATATGGTGACAAATATGTACTTTGATAATAAATTTACTTTAAAATTTGAACCAGTACCTGGATCAGCAGATCACTGGGTCTAGACCACCGATCCAAATGTATGCTCATATCTCAGCACAGAATATCTTTATTTAAAATGTAGAAGTACAAAAATAAGCAGCTTAATGTAATGGATAAACATGAATGCCATAGAAATCCATCTAGTTCACTTATGTCCTTCAGAGAAGGAAAACTGCTGTTCTTACGCGAGCTGGCCCAAATGCAATTTCAGATCTGTGAGTGTGGCTGCTTTTCAACTCCTCCTTCAGGAGCAATTAGGGATGGGCAATAAATCCCAGAAATGCTAGCAGTATCTGCGTTCCTGGATGGAATTTAAAAAATAGTTTGTGAATATTTGTAAATATTTAATACATTTGAATGATTTAAAAGAGGCTCGAACTCGATGTTTCACTTTTGTAGTACATTCTTAACCATTTAGTTCAAGGATTAATTTTGTTGCAATATTGAAATGGTGAAATGTTCACTTTAAGTGAAAATTAATGTTTTGTTGCCACTTGGTGGTGCTGTTGTTTAAGGCAAAGACAAATACAGAAATGTATTTGTAGATAGATTAGTAGAATTGGAATCAGATTCATCTTTAATATCATTGGCAAATGTGAAATTTGTTAACTTTTGCAGCAACAATACAGTATAATACACGATAAACATAGAAAAAGACTGACTGAGTTTTCCTGAAGTACCACTCCTTAAAGATGCCTTGGATACTGTAGTACCCATGGTAGAGCTAACTAATTTTACAACTTTCTGCAACTTACTTCAGTCTTGTGCAGTTGCCTCCCCCACTCCCCCCCGTTTTCCCCCCCCCCCACACTCCAGATGATGATTCAGCCATTCTGAATATTCTGCATGGTACATATGTAAAAGTTTTCGAGTGTTTTAGGTGACAAACCAAATCTCCTCAAACTCCTAATGAAATATAACCTCTGTCTTGCCTTCTTTACAGCTGCATCAATATATTGTGACCAGGTTAAGTCCTTAGAGATAGTGACACCCAGGAACTTGAAATTACTCACTCTGTCCACTTCTCATCCCTCTATGAGGATTGGTATGTGTTCCTTCATCTTTTTCTTTCTGAAGTCCACAATCACCTCTTTGGTTTTGCTAATCTTGAGTACAAGGTTGTTGCTACAACATCACTCAACTAGCTGGTATATCTTGCTCCTATATGCCCTCTTGTCACTATCTGAGCTTCTGCCAACAATGGTTGTATCATCAGCAAATTTATAGATGGTATTTGAGCTACGCCTAGCCACACAGTCATGGGTGTAGAGGAGGTAACAAAGTGGGCTAAGCACACATCTCTGAGGTGTGCCAGTGTTGATTGTCAATGAGAAGGAGATGTTATTTCCAGTCTGCAAAGATTATGGTCGTTTGGTTGTGAATTCCAGGATCCAGTGGTGGAGGGAGGTACAGAGGCCCAGGTTCTGTAGCTTTTCAATCAGATCATAAACACAAGAGATTCTATAGATGCTGGAAATCCAGAGCAATACACAGAAAATGTTGGAGAAATTCAACGGGTCAGGCAGCATCAGTGGAAATGAATAAACAGTCAAGAATTGTTTGTCTTCCTGGAAATAAGTAAGAAGAAAGGTGTTTCATCTCCCATGCCCATATGGGAAAGGGTTGCAAGAAAGGGAATAGCTGCTGGAAATGGTACAGCAGGCCAGGCAATTGCAAAGGCAATGACCCCTTCAAAATGCTAAAAATCCAGCGGAGAGGGGAAGATGTAATTGGTCGTGGATTCTTGTTGAAACTCTAAAGAACAGCTTGTTGAATGTAGCGGCTGGTGGAGTGAAAGGTAATGAACAGACTTCTCTGGTTTGTCTAGGAAGGAAGGAGGTGGATGCAGTCTTTCCAAGTGAAACAGTGATTCACTTCTTCAAAGCTCAAGTTTGATGCTACTGTTGCTGTCCTTTTATCCAAGTTGGGATTGTTATTGTGGCTGTTTTTTTCTGCAGAGGAGAGGTTGGGGATCTGTTGCTATTGTCACTGCCATTTTTTCTGCAAGTGAGGGGTTTGGGGATTGTATTGTCACTGTTTTTTATCTGCGGGTGAGGGGAGTCGGGGATTGTATTTTTGCTATTTTTTTCTACAGGAGAGGGGGTTGGGGATTGTTATTGTCGCTGTTTCTGTGGAGGTGGAGGTGGAAATTTGTTGCTATTGTTGCTTTATTTTTTGTGGGGAGGGGTGAGGATTTTAGGAGTTGGTGAATTTTGTTTCTTTTTCTTTTTCATGCAGGGGGAGTTGATGTATGGTCTTTCTGTATTTCATGGCTATCTGGAGAAGACAAATATCAGAGTTGTATTGTACATAAACTTTGACAATAAAATTAACCTTTGAACCTTTTGAACCTTTGAAGATATTGGTTAGGGGATAACTATTGGCCAGGATTCTGAGCTAACCCTCTGTTCTACATTGAAATAGTGCAATGCGATCTTTAGCATCCACTGGAGCAAGCAAATATGTGCAAAAGATGGCACCTCCTGAGCACCTCTCACAGCATTGCACTGGAGAGTCAGTCTGGACTTTTGTGTTCAGGTCTCTTATGTAGAAATTGAACTCCCAGTGTTCTGCCTTGGAGACAAAAGTGCTACCAACTGAAGCAAATTAATTAGTGTCATATTTATTGGGTAAGATATTCACTATTTAATTTTCTTTTTTTTTGTAATTTATTTTTATTGAATTTCGTCATCAAACAAACTCTTCCACAAGATGTATTTCAGATACTGTACATATATATCATATAATCATATTTGTCACAAATTTCCACATAATATTTATCTGAGGTATACACTTATAGAAAGGAGAGGAAAGAAAGAACAATCGAAAGAAGAAAACTATGTACAGAGTAGAGAGTGATCTTTTTTTTTACAACATATTCATTGACTTGTGAGAATAAAATCAGACCTATGAGGTGTTATGTAGTTAAACCAGTTTATCCAGTATGAATAAAATTGTTCCAACTTATAATTAATAGATGCTGTTATCTTCTCCATTTTGTAAATGTCCATTGTAATTTCCATCCATACATTTAAAGTTGGGCTCTCCTGTGATAACCATTTCCTGGTAAGGGTCTTTTTACCAGCCACCAGCAGTACATTTATTAAATATTTATCTCTTTTCAACCATTCTTGAGTTATATACCCAAAATATATGGTCTTACTCTCTAAGGGTATTTCACATTTAAAGATGTCTTGTAGGGCATTATGTATCCCACTCCAATAGTTTTTGATAATGGGGCATTCCCAGAAAATATGATAATGGTTTGCATTCTGATTTCCACAATTTCTCCAGCAAACAGGGGGTTACTATCATAATGGGATTTCTGAGAGGGTGTAATAAAATATCTCATCAAGTTTTTCCACCCAAATTCCCTCCATTTCTATGAACTGGTACAATTCCATTGAAACCTCCATATTATTGTTCAGTCTTCCTCAGATATTATTATCCCTCCTTCCTTCTCCCATTTTGTTTTAATGTATGAAGTCGAATGTGTTTTAAGATTTGACAAACCCTTATACATGCTTGAAATTATTCTACTACAATTGTCTGAATTATATGCTTTTCTAAATAGCTCTATCAGACATGTACTTGCCTTGGTTAAATTTTTAACCATCCTATTAACATACTGCCGCATCTGTAAATACCAGTAAAAGTCTTGTTTTTCTAATAAGTGTTTCTGTTTGAGCATTTCAAAACTGAACAGTGTTCCTTCTTTCATTATATTGCAAATAGCTGTTATTCCTTTAGCTGTCCAGTCCTTAAATCTAGCATCCAGTTTATTTGGCATAGAATCCAAGTCATATGCACACCATTTAAGAATTGCAATGTCTCTCTCTAGTTTATATTCTTTTATAATACTTTTCCATATTTTAAGAGTCCATTTCACCCGCGGGTTGTCAATATTATTTATGTAACTTTGTAGGTTATTATCAGCCAAAATTGCTTGTATGGGGATGGGAAGTATCCTCTCCTCAATGTCTTTCCATTGAGCGTTACATGATGGGTTGCACCAGCATATCACGGCTCTCAACTGTGCTGCAAAATAATAATCTCTAAGAGAAGGTAGGCCCCATCCCCCCTTTTCCTTGGCTAATTGCAAAATTTTGAGATGAACCCTAGGCCTTTTACCTTGCCATATATCTCTTGATAGCATCTTGTTCCATTCATGGAATTGATTTTGGTTAATCTCTGTTGGTAGGGTCTGAAAGAGATATAGTAGTCTGGGCAGTATATTAATTTTAACAGATTCAATCCTTGAACTGAGACCAAGAAAAGGAATTAAGTTCCATCTTGTTATATCTTCCTTAATTTTTTTTATATATAGGCTGGTAATTTTGCCAAATCTTTTGGCATAGTGATGCCCAAATATTTGACGGACTCTGTTTGCCATGGCCAAGGATATCTACGTTCAATTTCTCCTGGTGGGCAATAGTTATATGCAAGTAATTGGGTTTTATCTATGTTGATCTTGTATCCTGATAATTGGCCATATTGTTCAAAGGATTGCATCAATTTAGGTAAACAGTATGTTGGTTGCCCTAGATAGATCAAAATGTCATCCGCGTAACAGGCCAATTTATGCTTTGTCTCTTTAATAGCAATTCCCCTGATATCTTCATTTTGACTGACATATTGAGCTAATGGTTCCAGATATAATGCGAAGAGTAGCGGTGACCATACACAACCCTGTCTCGTGCCCCTTTCTAGGGTAAAACGATTAGATAAATATCCATTGATTTTAATCCTGGCAGTAGGATTGTCATATAGTGCCTCTATAGTTTTAATAATTGTGTCATGTAGACCAAATCTATGTAAAACTCTGTAAAGAAAATTCTAATTAACCGAATCAAATGCCTTTTCAGCATCCATGCTTATCACTATTGCTTCAATTTTCATAATGTGAAGTGTCCTTCATATATTGTCTTGTGTTTGGCGTTGTTGTATAAAACCTGTCTGATCATTATGTATCAGTGTGGGTAGAAAACCTTCTAATCGTTTGGCCATGATAGAGATAAATATTCTATAATCCACATTAAGAACAGATATTGGTCTAAATGACCCATATTCCATTTTATCCTTGCTCTCTTTCGGTATAGTTGAGATTATCGCTTCCTTCCAGCTGGGTGGAATTTGTGCTTTTCTTAGGGCCCAGTTCAGGTGGGGAGTAAAACAGGAATTAACTCACTTCTAAACTCTTTATACCACTCTGCTGTATATCCATCTGATCCTGGTGGCTTGCTTAATTTAAGCCTACTAATTGCAGTTTTTAGTTCAGCTTCAGTTATGTCAGCAGTCATCGTTTTATTTTGTTCTTTGCTTAAAGTGGGTAACTCCAAAGAATTCAAGAAGTTGTCAATTTAGGTTATGCATCCCCCTGGAACTTTGGAATATAGAGTTTTGTAAAACATTTGAAAAGCTTCTTGAATTTCACTTAGCTGATTTTTTTTTTATCACTTTTGTTCTTGGATCCCTAATTCTATGAATTGTATTTTCTGCTATCTTTTTTTTCAGTTTCCACGCCAGTATTTTCACAGATTTAGATACACTTTCATAGTGTCTCTGTTTCAGAAACATTAAATTTTTTCTAATTTTTTGTGTAGCCAAACTATTACTTTCATTCCTAATTTTTTAAATTTCCTCCAGTGTATCCTGTGCCGAACTCAATTTGTGTTTTTTTTCTAGTTCCTTCAGCTTATTTTGTAATTCCTCTAATGTTTTATTCCTTATTTTTTTCTTATATGAAGATATCACTATAATTTTCCCTCTTAAGACAGCCTTCAGATTATCCCATAGAATAGGAGGTGAAACCTCTCCATTATCATTGAATTCTAAATAAAGACCAATTTATTTTTTAATTTGTTCCTTAAAATAGGGATCATTGAGTAGACTTGAATTTATTTTCCAAATAGTATTCTTTGGTTGTAGGTCAAAATCAACAGATAAATATATAGGTGCATGGTCACTTACATCTATTGTCCCAATTCCACAGGTGTTTATTTTGTCTTTGTCTTTTCCAAATGTTATGAAATAGTCTATTCTTGTATATATGGAATAGGGAGGGGGGCAGAATAATATTGGGGAAAAGGTCCCTCCATACATCAATTAGACCAACATCCTCAAAAAGAGTGTTAACTTTCTTATGTAAGGACTTTGTTTCATAAGTTTTTCTATTGGAAGAGTCTAACTTTGGTTGTAATTGTAAATTTAAGTTTCCCCCACATATCAAGAAACCTTCTGTTTCCATTACCATAATATTAGTAATTTTCTGGTAGAAACTAATATCACTTTCTGGGGGTGAATATATATTCAATAAAGTAACTGGATTTCCATCTATATTCCCCCTTACCAGAATATATCTGCCTTCCTTATCTCCCATTTCGAATACTTTTTCAAAATTTAGCTTGCTTGAGATGAGAATAGCAACTCCTCTTCTATGTCCTGATTTATATGAGGAGAAAAAAAATTAGTGAAGCCCATTGCCTTTAATTTTCCATGCTCATTATCACTTGTGAGTTTCCTGTAAGTATACTACATGGGCTTGTTCTTTTTTCATTTTTGATAGAATTTTTCTGTGCTTGACTGGATTCAACAGCCCATTAACATTAAAAGAAATGAATTTTACTTTGTCCTTAGACGTGTATTTATCTGTTAGTGTATCATTGAAATTTGCAGAATATAACTTAATCGATTTACTCCTTGAATAAATAAGAGCCAAGAAACATGAATAATAAAAAAAAAGGTAACAAAGGTGTGATTCCAAGGCTGGGGTCTCTAGATGACCCTGGGTTGGGCTAGAAGAAAAGTCTAGCCGTGGGGGATAGCCCCTCCTACCTGTGGGTTGAGGGCCCCCATTACAGTACCTGTAAAAGTAAGTAAAAATCTCTATGTCCATTACACAGAAATGATTTCCCTGTGTATTCCTCCCATGTATATATTCTCATTTAGGTGGGGAAAAAAGGAATGAATGAATTTTTAAACATTGAGTAATATAAAATCCACATTATAATACATATTTATTGAGATGGGTGTATCACCATCTATTTTTGCTTCCGTTTAGCTTATCAGCACTTAAAGTTAGCCAAACCTTATGGCTCTTCTGGAGGAGGTGACGGCTGTCCTCGGAGAACTGACAGTCTCTTCCTAATATCCTTCTCTCGCCCTGCTCCTGTCCCCTGTTTTCTCGGTTCTCTTATTATTTCCCAAGCAGTTCAGGACAACTGCTCAGCCAGACTTTCCCTTGGTTTGACCACGCTAATGGACAGTCCTCTGTTGTTCATGTCTGTAGTCGCTTCTTCCACCGTCTGGTATAGTCGTATCCCCTCTTGGTAAAATGCCCTCAGTTTAGCAGGGTACGGGGTTTCGAATTTAATCTTTTCTTGCGTTAATATTCGTTTTGTTTCAGAATATTCTTTCCGTTTCTGTAGGACCGCTGGGGTGTAATCATGATCGAAGTATATTAACTTCCCATTCCAAAAAACCCTCTTCTTACCCCAGGCCCTTCGCAGAAACTCCACCTTACTCTTGAATCGAAGGAATTTAAGTACTATTGAATGCAGTTTACTTTCTCTGTCTCCGGAAAGCCTCGGGATGAGCGAACGATGCGCCCTCTCATTTTCAATCTCCATAGTCTGGGGAATCTCCAGCACTTCCCGCAGCAGCTTTTCTACAAAGTCCATCATCGATAATCCCTCCGCTCCTTCGGGAACATTATAAATCCTGATATTTTTCTGTCGCGATCTTCCCTCCTGGTCAAGCAATTTACTTTCCTGTTGATTTAATATTTTTATCGTCTTACTGTTCCACGTTTTGCACGCGATCTTCCACCTTCTCAATTCAAGCCTTTGCCACCGCTGTTTTCTGATAGACTTTGGCGAGCTCTGACTTTATATCATTGAGTTGCTGTTTTATATCTTTTTGGACTTCCCTTATCTCTTCCACAATCCTTATCATATTTGCCGCTTCGCCTGAATGAGGCCCCGCGTCAGCTTCGCCGCCACGTGCATGTGTAGGAGAGCCACTCGTTGTACCTCTCTCTTCCATAGGCTCCGCAGTGTTGCTTTTTTAATCTCCATTCTTTTTCCCCATTCTTGCTCTCCTTATCAATTCAGATATTTTCGAAAAGATCTTATATTTGATGGATTAATGGGGCAAAATGTGCATTTTTCCAGAGGAGCTGTTGATTTAAGCTGCCATTCTGAACGATGACATCACCGGAACCTCACTATTTAATTTTCATTAATATTTGCAGATAAATGCTTTACAGTGAAAATATATATAATAAACTGTGTTCTGTGTTGATTAATCAGGACTTTGTAAATGGATATAAATTTATTTTATATTTAAATTTATGTATGGTGAATTGGATGTTACAAGAATTGACCCTTATAATAATGATCAGGGAGGTACAGAAAATCTGTATTTACCAACAAGTTCCTTTTATCGTTTCAACTAAAAGCACATGGGTTCACAAACTGACTCCGTGTGCACCCTACAAGAATTCCCTGATCCACCATGAACAATTAATGAAGAGAAAAGATATTACCCGGGAAAGGAGACTAGCTGGCCAGGCATTCCTTGTAGTCCCAATCTCCACGTGTCCGTGGGGTCCTCCTTATCCACGATGGTTGGTTTCTGGCTGCTGGAGAGTTATCGCCCCTGCGTATTTGGAGCTCCTGAGTCTTATACAATTGAACCATTGGATTTCCATCCCCTTGGCTCAAGATCACCCGGCCTACCTGGGTCACCTTCTTACTGGTCATTGTACAGGGTTACAGCCAACATTGTTTCATGGCTCTGCCCACCCCAGCCTTGTGTATTTGTGTCTTTACACTCTGACTGGTCCAAACCAGTTAAATGAGGCAACCCAGACACGGTCTAATGAGATTACCGATTGCAGGTCTGGCATTTTACGTAACAAGTACAACTCCTCCGAGAATGGTCTCAGGTATATTGCTCTGATTAGATTGTCCCAAAGCAAGGATTAGTACAGACTCCATGCCCTTTATATACAAATAGTTATTTGTTTGAGAATGGTCTCAGGTTTAGCAGATCATTGCCTGAAGCTTCCTGTGTCCACATTCAGTTGGTCTGATTAGATTATCCAAGAACAAGAAACTGTTCAGTGTCCACAAAATGGGGGGAAACAAAGCCAACTGGATCAATCTGCAGTTTCTTCTGGCCAACACGGGAATACATTGAAATAGGAAAAAATCATGTGACTTTAATCTTAAATTATTTGACACATACTAGCTAATTAATGGCTTTTCTGAATTAATACAGATTTGCTTCCATTTATACCAGCTTCAAATAATCAAATTAAATGGTTTTAACATATTACTGACATATGGGGGAAGAGCTAGTGTGTGACAAATCTAAGTTAAATAATTTTGAACTTAGACCACTGTAACAACCATCTTGGTAATTTACTTGGGGGGGGGGGGGTGGTAGATGATGCATTGCATGACTCGGTATAAGTCTTTCCCAGTAGTGGGTTGTACAGCATCAATGTACAATTATGGACCTGAAACATAACTATGTTCCTGTGTGTTTGGCTTGTCAAGTCCTTATTATTACTAAGTCTTCTTCACCACCTGTTTTGAGCTCACCGTTGACCAGAAACTTAACTATGCCAGCTGACTACAAGAGCAAATCAGAGACTGTTCCTTGCTATTGTGACTTATCTCCTGATGTCCAAGTCTTAGCATCATCTACATGATACATGTCAGTCTGGAACACTGTCTACTTGCTTTGATACCACTCCAACAATATTCGGGGAGCTTGAATATGATCTCAAGCTTGACGCCATTCATGACAAAGCAGCTGACTTGACTGGTACTCCATGTACCTTAAATCTTCATTCTGCTACTGATATATTATGACTGCTGTGTGTACCATGTGCAAAACACAACGCATACAGTATAGCTTACTCAAACAATATCTCCAAAGCACACGACTACAAGTAAGTAGGACATGGGCAACAGGCACATGGGAAATGCATGCAACCGCTCAAGACATATACTACCATCACTGGATCTCAACAATGGAACTTTCTACCTCGTAACACTGTGGATGTACCTTCAATAAAATGATTTGACATCTTGAATGAATAAATTTACTCACTATTAAAATTGTCTAAATGAGTAAATGTATTCATCAATTTACTGAACAAATATGTAAATGTATATTAGTTAGTTACTAACATAAAATAACCTTTAATTCAAGTAAAGCAGACTTCTGAGTGCACTTGTGGTCTCACATTTCAATATAGAATTCAGTGCCTGGGTGATGGCAATTATACAATCAATTCCCAAGGCAATATTCAGCTATACCTGGGGAAAAGCTTGTTTCCCGAGTCTCTATATCTGGTAAAATTCTCCACCATCCATGAAATACAGTGCAATTTATTTAAATTGTTCTCCACAGGTAACCAGAATTTCGAAGAACATTGCCAACAGCGAGAAGTCAATAGAGGGTTTAACCCTCTATTGCCATCTGTGCATCCTGTATATGCTGTGACAGGACTTTTGTGTCTCTTTTGAGGTAGAACCTGGCTTTCACCTCCAGAAGACACTGGTGGAAGAGTTTCCTTTTTATGTGACAGAATGTGAGTGTCACTCCAATACTCTAGTTTCTCTCACCTGTTGTTTTATAATATACTTTAAAATCCCACAATTCTGGCAAAGACAATGCAGAATGAAGCAGTAGGAGTACCAGCCAGCTAGTTATTAGACCATAAGATATAGGAGCAGAGGTAGGGCATTCCGCCCATTGAGTCTGTTTCACCATTCAATCATGGCTGATCGAATTCTTCCAGTCATCCCAAGTTCCCTGCCTTCTCCCCATACACTTTGATGCTCTGGCAAATCAAGAACCGATCAATCTCTGCCTTAAATGCACCCAAAGACTTGGCTCGCAGCAACAAATTCCACAGATTTACCACCCTCTGACTAAAGTAATTTCTCTGCATCTCTGTTCTAATTGGACGTCCTTCAATCCTGAAGTCGTGCCCTCTTGTCCTAGACTCCCCTACCATGGGAAATAACTGTGAGGATTGTCCAATATGGGTCTTTTTGGAAGTCAACTCTGTTACGAAATTTTCTATTATTTCTCTTATCGGTTTCTCTCTTCCTTTATCTTTAAATAAATTATCTGACAGTTTGGTGGTTAAGCGCAAAATACTCTGCAGATGCTGGGGTCAAAGCAACACTCACAACACGCTGGAGGAACTCAGCAGGTCCTGACAAAGGGTTCCGGCCTGAGACGTCGACCGATCTTTTCCACTGATGCTGCCCGACCTGCTGAGTTCCTCCAGCGTGTTGTGAGTGGTTAAGCACACTTTGAGGACCTGGCTACAGTTTAGAATACATTTCGGTTTATTGAGATTTTCTCTTTCTAGTCCTATTTTTTCTAATTTTTTTTAAACCATCTACGACTGATCTGTTTTTAGAGAATGGGATAGATTGGAGGGAACCTTTCTTCGTTTGAGCAGCTCTCAGTGAAATATAACTTATCAAATACCCACTTTTTTTGATATTTACAGATCAGAGATTTTTTAAGATCTAAACTACATATATTTCCTACCAGCCCAGAAAAGAATATAATAGATGTAATTTTTAATTTGAAACCTTTTGATAATGGCTCAATATCTTGTATTTATGGTCTGTTGTTGGGACAGAGAATGGCTCCTTTAGACAAAATGAAAAAAGATTGGGAAAAGGATTTACAGACTTTATTATCTGATGTGACCCAGAGGGCTATTTTAAAAATGGTTAATTCTTCGTCATTATGTGCTCGTCATTCCCTCCTACAACTTAAAGTGGTACATAGGGCTCATATGTCTAAAGACAAGCTCTCTCATTTTATTGCAGATAGATCTCCTTATTGTGACAGATGTAATAATGGAGAGACTTCATTAATTCATCTGTTTTGGTCATGTTCGAGCCTTGAAAAATATTGGAAAGATGTATTCCAAACTTTTTCTGTACTTTTTAAAGTTAATTTTAAGCCCAATCCTTTGACTGCCTTATTTGGTATTGTTGAGGAAAGAGCTTTGATTTTGGAGCCTTCTCATTTGCGGGTACTGGGTTTTATTTCTCTTATGGCTAGGAGGGTGATCTTGCTTAAATAGAAGGAGGTTCCCCCCCCCCCGCCCCCACACACACATGCTCAATGGTTATGCGACGTTATGTCATGTTTAAATTCAGAGAAGATTCGTTGTTCAATTTCTGATTCTAATTAAGATTTTCAAACGTTATGGGGTCCCTTTCTGAACTATTTTGAAAATCTTTGAATTGTTATTGTTATTAAAATATAGATCTGGGCTATTATATGATAAAGTATTTTTTTTTGTTTTTGTTCACCAACCAGCTTTGTCTTGGTATTGGGTGTAGATTTTTAAAAATAATATAATTAACCATATTATTGTATTTCATATTTCAATTTATTTATTAGATTGATCATAAATATGGGATACCATGATTGTATCAGTGTGATTTATATATAGTGCATTACGTGCTACCTTATTTTGATTTATAACAAGTATCCTTATGAATTCTGTATTTTTGTATATGAAATTTAATAAATTTAATAAAAATATTGGAAAAAGAAAGAAAGGAAATAACTTTGAAATATCTAATCTGTTCAGGCCTTTTAACATTTGAATGTTTCTATGAGATCCTGCTGTCATTCTCCTGAACTCCAGGGAATACAGCCCAAGAGCTGCCAGACGTTCCTCATACAGTAACCCTTTCATTCCTGGAATCATTCTCGTGAATCTTCTCTGAACCCTCTCCAATGTCAGTATATCCTTTCTAAAATAAGGAGCCCAAAACTGCACGCAATACTGCAAGTGTGGTCTCACAAGTTCCTTATAGAGCCTCAACATCACATTCCTGCTCTTATATTCTATACCTCTAGAAATGAATGCCAACATTGCACTTGCCTTCCTCACCACCGATTCAACCTGGAGGTTAACCTTTAGGGCAGGGGTGGCCAACCTCTTACATTCCATGCATCAATTTTTTTCAGACACAAGTTCAGATGCGATTTTTTTCATGCATGAGTTCTATATTAACATATTTTTACAAGAATTGAATGGGGGTACAAGAGTTGTATGGTGCCTCTGAACTCGTGTGTGAAAAAATTGATGCATGGAATGTAAAAGGTTGGCCACCCCTGCTTTAGGGTATCGTGCACAAGGACTCCCAAGTCTCTTTGCATCTCTGCATTTTGGATTCTCTCCCCATCTAAATAATAGTCTGCCCTTTTATTTCTTCCACCAAAGTGCATGACCATACACTTCCCAACATTGTATTTCATTTGCCACTTCTTTGCCCATTCCCCTAAACTATCTAAGTCTTTCTGCAGGCTGTTTGTTTCCTCAACACTACCCGCTCCTCCACCTATCTTTGTATCATCGGTAAATTTAGCCAAAAATCCATTAATTCCATAGTCCAAATCATTGGCATACATTGTAAAAGGCAGCAAACCCAACACCGACCCTGTGGAACTTCACTGATAACTGGCAACCAGCCAGAATAGGATCCCTTTATTCCCACTCTCTGCTTTCTGCCAATCAACCAATGCTCTACCCATGCTAGTAACTTCCTGTAATTCCATGGGCTGTTACCTTGCTAAGAAGCCTCCAATGTGGCACCTTGTCAAAGGCCCTCTAAAAATCCAAGTATAGCACATTCACTGCATCTCATTTGTCTACACTGCTTGTAATTTTCTCAAAAAATGGCAGTAGGTTAGTCAGGCAGGATATTCCTTTCAGGAAACCATGCTGGCTTTGGCCTATCTTTTCATGTGCCTCCAGGTATTCCGTAATCTCATCCCTATCTCTCGATTCCAACAACTTTCCAACCACTGATGTCAGGCTAACAGGTCTATAGTTTCCTTTCTACTGCCTCTCCCCCTTCTTAAATAGCGGAGTAACATTTGCAATTTTCCAGTCATCTGGTAGAATGCCAGAATCTATTGATTCTTGAAAGATCATTGTTAATGCCTCTGCAATTTCTGAATTGCCAACAAACCTTTGTCAGACGAATGGTGTGCACTGTCCTAGATTGTTGCTAAGTTTGATTTAATATTTTATTGTACTAGGGTAGATGTTTGGCTGAATTACTGGGGTGTTTCTTCCACTTATGAGACTTCCAAACTTCTCATAAGATTTAAAAATACACAAAATAGAAAAACCTCTCAATGTACTTTAGATCTGAAAATTTGGCATTTCTTTCTTAAGCAACGCACATCAAAGTTGCTGCTGAACGCAGCAGGCCAGGCAGCATCTCTAGGAAGAGGTACAGTCAACATTTCGGGCTGAGACCCTTCATCAGGACTAACTGAAGGAAGAGCTAGTGAGAGATTTGAAAGTGGGAGGGGGAGGGGGAGATCCAAAATGATAGGAGGAGGGGGAGAGATGGAGCCAAGAGCTGGACAGGTGATTGGCAAAAGGGATATGAGAGGATCATGGGGCAGGAGGACCAGGGAGAAAGAAAAGGGGGAGGGGGGAAAAACCCAGAGGATGGGCAAAGGGTATAGTGAGAGGGACAGAGGGAGAAAAAGGAGAGAGAAAGAAAGAATGTGTGTGTATAAATAAATAACGGATGGGGTACGAGGGGGAGGTGGGGCATTAGAAGAAGTTTGAGAAGTCAATGTTCATGCCATGAGGTTGGAGGTTACCCAGAGGGAATATAAGGTGTTGTTCCTCCAACCTGAGTGTGGCTTCATCTTTACAGTAGAGTAGGCCGTGGATAGACATATCAGAATGGGAATGGGACGTGGAATTAAAATGTGTGGCCACTGGGAGATCCTGCTTTCTCTGGCAGACAGAACGTAGGTGTTCAGCGAAATGATCTCCCAGTCTGCGTCGGGTCTCGACGATATATAGAAGGCCACATCAGGAGCACCGGATGCTGTATATCACCCCAGCCGATTCACAGGTGTAGTGTCGCCTCACCTGGAAGGACTGTCTGGGGCCCTGAATGGTGGTAAGGGAGGAAGTGTAAGGGCATATGTAGCACTTGTTCCGCATACAAGGATAAATGCCAGGAAGGAGATCGGTGGGGAGGGATGGGGGGGGAACGAATGGACAAGGGAGTCACGTAGGGAGCGATCCCTGCGGAAAGCAGGGGGGGGGAGGGAAAGATGTGCTTAGTGGTGGGATCCCGTTGGAGGTGGCGGAAGTTATGGAGAATAATATGTTGGACCCGGAGGCTGGTGGTGTGGTAGGTGAGGACAAGGGGAACCCTATTCCTAGTGGGGTGGTGGGAGGATGGAGTGAGAGCAGATGTACGTGAAATGGGGGAGATGCGTTTAAGAGACAGAGTTGATGGTGGAGGAAGGGAAGCCCCTTTCTTTAAAAAAGGAGGGCATCTCCCTTGTCCTGGAATGAAAAGCCTCATCCTGAGAGCAGATGCGGCAGAGACGGAGGAATTGCGAGAAGGGGATGGCATTTTTACAAGAGACAGGGTGAGAAGAGGAATGGTCGAGATAGCTGTGAGAGTCAGTAGGCTCATAGTAGACATCAGTAGATAAGCTGTCTCCAGAGATAGAGACAGAAAGATCTAGAAAGGGGTGGGGGGTGTCGAAAATGGACCAGGTAAACTTGAGGGCAGGGTGAAAGTTGGAGGCAAAGTTAATGAAGTCAACGAGCTCAGCACTTTGATGTGTGTTGCTTGAATTTCCAGCATCTGCAGAAGTCCTCGTGTTTGCGTTTTTAAATTTCTTTCTTAATTCGTCTTTTGTGATGTAGGTTCTGCTGGCACAATCAGCACAATTGCCCACCCTTAATAATCCCAAGGAAGGTGGGGCTGAGGAACTTTGGTGAAAGTACATCCAGAATGTCACTTGGTTCCAACTTATTTATAGGATTCCTAAGTTCTTGACTAATATCAATAATCTATTTGCTTGTATCCAAGCTAAAATCAGAAAATATTGGAAGTATTCAGCAGATCATCTGTAGAGAGAGAAATAGATAAATGTTTCAGGCTGATCAGCTTATATTAGCATAAAGGAAAGTCAGTAAGCTTAAGTGGAGATGTAGAGAGAGAAAAGAAAATGTCATTGCTAGGCTATTCTGTTCATTCCCAGGGCACTTCTGTTCAATTCCTAGGATGACTCTAACTTTCCTGTTGCCTCTCACTTTAATTTTACTTGCCATTCTCAACCTGACTTCTGTCTTATTATGCTCTTTCATTGTATCAATGATGCCAAAATTAAACTTGAAGAACAGTACTTCATCGCTCCACCAGCTTTTAAGACACAGAGCAGCTGCGACTAATGAGCCTTCACCAGCCTCTCTCAGCTGGCAGTATCATCAGCTACATCTTCAATCTCTCTTGGTCATCTTTTCATAGACTTCCCCATTTCCCCTTCTCCTCCCCCAACCCTGTACCCACTGCAAATTTTTATTTTTCATAGATCCAGTGAAAGCCTTCAATCTGAAATATTAACTAGGTTTTTGTCTTAACCTGTCACCTAATCCAAGTACCTCCAGCATTTCTGTTTTTATTCAGATTTCCAGAATTTGCAGTTTTTGCTTTCAGATCCTTGCATACAAGAAGGGCTAATCAGTTGTAGCTAATGTACCCTTCTAATTTACTGCATATTTTTATGTGGATATCAGTTATTTCCTGGTCAAAACTGTTTCTGTTAAGTGACACCAAGTCTGCACTTAGATTGGAAGTCATTATATTTTGGAAATGACTCCAGCAACATTTAATGAAAACTGCAGATTAGTTGCTGTCTGCTATTTTCATTTCTGCAAAAGCCATCTGGCTGATGTCTAGGAGCATATAAAGCTCAAATCAAATATTGTACATTCAGATATGCTATAAGCACTGCCAGGGCTCTCATCCAAATACAAGGACACCAGAAGAACTCCAGAGAACCACCTATGCATGTAGAAGTCAACCTATTTGTAAATGTTTCTTTTCCCTTGCTTTGGCAGTAGAAGGTAAAAACAGAGCAATTCAAAGCAGGGGGACCCACAAGCTTTTGAGAAGTTTGAATAGGTACATAGATGTTAGGGATATGGAGGGCTATGGTCCTCATGCAGATAGATGGGAGTAGGCAGTTTAAATGGTTCAGCATGGACTAGATAGGACAGAGGGCCTGTTTCTGTGCTGTACTTTTCTGTGACAATAAGTCTCGGCTCCATCTTCTGAGAAAATTCCCAAATAAGTATGTGAAAGTTCATTTTCAGGGATATAAAATCTTCATAAGACTATTTTTAACTCCACCAAAGTGAACCTCTATCTGTTTCATCTCTACTGCATATCACTTAAGAACTTTGGTTTTAGCAGACATCTTTGCCAAATGACATTTCCTAGCACTGTTGGCGATGCTGGTCTTCAAGTAAAGCATAAGTCTGATGTCAGCTCTCTTTATTTAAGGAGTCTCGATTAAATCATGGTAGTGAATTAGGGAGTAACCTGACAAAGGGAAATGAAGTATTTTATTTCTGGAATGTAAGCCAACAACATAAGCTGTTTTATGTTGCTTTCAATGATTAAATGTCATGTTATTTTTTGTTTAAAGGCAGTTGCCTAAATATGTAAAACATCATCAAAGCATTATTAAAAGTTATTGTAGTATTCCTTAAAATTCATAACTTCTTGTACAAGTTTCTGAAAAAGATTAAGTTCAAGTTTATTGTCGTTCAAACATACACATGCATACAGCTAAATGTAACAATGTTCTTCAGGGACCAAGATGCATATTACATACAGCACATAAATAATATTAACACAATAATATTAGCAAATAAAAAGTATTCTGTAGATATACAAGATGACATTATGTGTGTATACAGTACCATGTATAGTTAACTATACAACAGTATTACTGTTACTGGCACTGTCATAAATAATAATGAGTAATGGATGGTTTCAGGGTGTTTAGAAGCCTCATAGACTAGGGCAAGAAGCTGTTACCCAGCCTGACATTCCTCTTTGTTATACAGTGGTACCTTCTGCTGATGGTAGGAGGCCAAAGAGATTGGAGGACATATGGGAGTGGTCCATGAAAATACAAGTACACATTTTTAAAAAATCATTTAAACTTTTAATTAGATGACAGGTTATTGATGATTTAAAATTTCTTGACAGTTTTCATAACTGTAGCAATCTGCAACACTGTCATTTTGCTTCTAACTTACTGATGATAAAGTGTTATACCCTGTGACTGAAGTAGAGTATGGAAATATAGTTTATGGAAAATGGCTGTCAGGGTGCTTAACAAGTTAGAGAAGGATCACAAATAGGTTCCTCCAGGTTCTCCATTTCCCTCCTATATCCCAAAGATGGGTCGGCAGGTAAATTGACTACTAAGAATTTCCCCTATATTGTACATTACTGAGTTGCACAGGTACAGGAAAGTAAGGAGGGGGGTAACAGGATGCTCCCCTGGGGGGTAGCATGGACTTAATGGATCTACTGTAATCCATCTTGTCCCAGTCCACTGCGCTGTTCCTCAATCCCTGCAATGTACTTATCCACTCTTCATTTGAATGAGATGATTGAATCCACATCCAGTATACCCCTGGCACTACATTAAAAATAAATCCTCTTTGTATCCATGGTGTAAATTTGCCTCTGCTCCACATCAACTGAACATAGGTTGCATCTCTCCTTTTCAGATTCAGATTCAGATTTTTTTTATCACATGTCCGTGGAAATGTACAATGAAATGTGTCACTGTATCCTATTAGACCCAATCCCTTCTCCTTACTTTCCTCTACCTGAACAACTTGTGCCATTCAATTCCTCTGTAATTCTTTGTGCCGTTAATAAAAGTGAAATGCATCAATATCAACCAACACTCCTGAAGATGTGCTGGCAGCAGCCCACAACGGTCGCTATACATTGCAGCACCAACATAGCAGCTCACAACGCTCAGCAGAACCACACAGAGCACAACAGAATATAACAGCAACAAAACAAGTCCCGTTCCTCCTCCCACCCACCCCCACAGCCCTCTAACTCCAGGAAAGTCCTCCGGAACTCAGGTCTCCAGGCTTCGACCATGGGGTTCTGACTTCCTGACACTCAATCGACCTATGGGCTTCACACTTCTGATAACTTCCCCAGAAACAGGTGTGCCTGATTCAAAAATGAGATTTTTCTTCGTATATATTCATTAAGCATATTGATTTTGCAGAAAAAATATCTCTGTAAGAGGAAAGAAGATAATGAAACATATCAGCAAAATATTACTCTATTCAGTCTTTATCTCTTGTCCTACACAAATGTTATTCACTCTTAGCTGCCTTTGAATTATCAAGCAAACAACTTGTTTATGTGAAATCAAGAAGGTAGCCTTTCACCACCTATTCAGAACACCCATGGACAGGTAATAATGCTAGACTTACCAATGACTCTCACATCGTGAAAACAAATTAAAAGTTAAATGACTGCCTCACCATGAACTTCAATTCATCTGCCTGTATTATATAATGCTGTAGCAACAGTGACTCAAAGGTTTCATTAATATTATTAAGACAAAATAGGTTAATGGCACAAAAGTCAAGAATGACATTAAACAGATGAATACAGGGCAAAGCCCAAACACCTCCCTTTGATAGATTTTCATCCCAATAAGAAGAGAGCCCAGCAGGAAAGATAATTCCTTCGTGAAAGACTTGGTTTCAATTACAGGATCTAGATGCGGAACCTTAACAAGAGTTTACAGCAGAGAGAACACAGATTAATTCTCTGTATTAATCTCGGGTCAGTTCTAGAGTAGATCTTTGAATATTAGTTTTTTTTAATGTATTTATCTCAGTGGGTGAATTTTATTGATCATTCTTGATTAACTTCCCGAGGCTAAAGGACAAAATCTAGGCAAACACTCCCATACAATACTGTTGGAGATGCTGTCCATTGGATGAAATTGACACCAGGTTTTACTTCTCAAGTAGATGTAACAGAATCCGTGGCTTCATTATTTAGAGCCCGTTTCCTTTAGAAAATCAGGACCATGGCGACAATTTTAAAATTTTAAGCAAAGGTGCAAGGGTAATGTGAGGAAAAATGTTTTAGGCAGAAATTAACTGGAATTTGCTGCTGGTAGGGCTGTTGAAAATAGAAATAATTGTTGCCTTCAAAAGGCAATTGGAAATATACTTGAGAGAGGATAATATTCAAGGCCTGAGTAAGACTGCAGAGGAATGGTACTGATAGTATTTATCTACTCAAAATGCCAAATGGTCTTTACTGTGCTTGATTTGAAGAGCTGGAGAACTCTCAACAGTGACATGTCCAATAATTATTATTCAACTGATATAATTAAAACATACAATAATGTCCCTCAGCCAGTGACATGATAATGATTATCCAGTCATTATCACATCACACATTATGGGACATTAATTTATGTAAATTGGTTACCCATTTTCTGTAATATTCTGTATTAATCAGTCTTTGCTTTTAATGCCTTTACATTCAAGTCATCCTTGAGAAAGTGCTGGTGAGTTGTCCTCAGTCTTCTGCAGTTTACTTGCTGAAGGTAATCTTTCTGTGCCGCTAAGTACAGAATTTCAGTACTTTTGTTCAACACCAAATAATAAGCTGGATGACATGGAGGTTAACTGAGCTGCCTTTATATCAATGCACTGTTCTGTACTTATCCCTCTTCAAGTGTGTTTCAGAAGTGCCTTTGTACTTTAGATGTGCGAATCTTGGTATTCCACGAGGGGGTTGATTTTTATGTACCATGTCTTTCAACAGAATCCTGTCATGAATTCTCCAACTGACAAGGTTCAAAGACAACTGAAATCTTGCATTTAAGGAGTTACTGTATGTTAGCATATTAACAAATTTGGAATTTGGATCAATTTAGTAGCTATAATGTGGGTATTTTCTAAGCCTACTGAGAATACTAGAACACCTATGTTATTTCTCCTGAATTGATCCAAATTCCAGACTTGTTAATATGCATTTTGGGAAGTCATATCCAGGCAGGGCTTTCATAGGGAAAGGCAGGGCCCTGGGGAATGCCGTAGAACAGATGGACCTAGGAGTATGAATACATGATTCCCTAAAAGTGGCACTGCAGATAGGGTGATGAAGACGTTACTTGGCGTATTGGTCTTCATCAGTCTTAGCACTAAGTATAGAAGTTGGGATGTTATGTTGCAGTCAGACAAGATACTGCTGAGTCGTCATTTGGAATATTTTGTTCAGTTTTAGTCATCCTGCTGCAGGAAAGATGTCAGAGATTTACGAGGATGTTGCCGGGGCTCAAGGTGCTGAGTTCTGAAGAGAGGTTGGGCAGGTCGGGAGTTTTTCATTGGAGTGGCAGAGATTGATGGGTGGTCTTACAGAGATGTATAACCTCATAAGGACATTGACAGAGTCAATGCACATAGTCTTTTTTTCCCAGGATTGAGTAATGAGCAAGTAGAGGGCATAGGTTTAATAGAAGGATTTAATTGACAGACAACTTTTCACCCAGAGGGTGGTCGGTAAGTGGAATAACAGAAGAAGTAATTGAGGTTGTTACATTAACAGCATTTAAAAGATACTTGATAGGTACATGGATGGCAAAGATTTAAAGGATATTGGCCATACATGGGTAAATGGGACCAGCTTGGAGGAACATCTTGGTTGGCATCAACTTGTTTGGTCAAAGGGCCCATTTCTATGCTGGATGATTCTTTGACTTTAACAGCTGGACGAGCCAATTATTAAGCTTTGTTTTCACCTTGAAGTACATATATAATTAAAAATTCTGATGCATTGGAAAACTTGAGCAGTGTCATGTTCTGGTAATGTATACTTGACAATTAGATGTGTAGCCACCATAAGCGAGGTATAATATATTCATATTTCTTAGGGAAAGACACCTATTTTTAGTTATATACTGGTAATTTGAGTAAACCAAAGACAAGGGTTCATATCGACCTCTTTTATTTTGCAAACTCCAGTGAATTCTGATCTATGACTACAAGAGATTGATGAGGTGTATCTCATCAGAGATATACTGCAGATTCAGAGTCAACCTTGTAAGAAATATGGCTCAAAGTTTAAAAAAAACATGCATATGCTGAAAACCTGAAATAAAGACAGAAAACTGGAAACATTCAGAAGGTCAGATCTTTGCCATCCGCAGAAAAAGAAAAACAGGGTTACTGTTTCAAGTTTATGACCTGTCATCGGAATAGGGATCTGGTGGGAAGGATGTAAGATTTATGTTACAGTGAGCAAGAGGAGAACTGGAGAGAGAATAAGAGAAAGATGCTGGATAATGGTGGTAGTCCAGCTGCAATAGAGTACAACATACTGATATATGTTTGTCTGGAGGAGGTGTAGAGAGGAGGAAATGAAAGAAACTGCAGCATGGAAGCAGATCCTTTGGTGCAACTCATCCATGCAGACCATCTAAGCTAGTCCCAACTGGCCATGTTTGTCCCATATCCCTTGAAACCTTTGCTATCCATGTTTAAATGTCTTTTAAATGTTATTCTTATACCAGCCTCAATCATTTTCTCTGGCAGGCCGTTCCATTCATGTACCACACTCTGTGTGAAAAAATTGCCCCTCAGGCTCCTTTGAAATCTTTCCCCTCTCACCTCAAATGTATTCCATCTGGTTCCAGATTCCACAACCTTGGGGAAAAGACTGTGCACTCACCCTGTCTGTGCACCTCATGATTTTGTGCAGCTGTTTATGATTACTCTGCAGTCTCCTGTACTTCAAGGAATAAAGTCCTAGTTAGTTGTCTTTTCCTGTAACCCAGCCCCTAGATTCTTGGTGGCGTCTTTGTAAATCTTTTCTGCACTCCTTCTAGCTAAACAGCATCTTTCCTATAAGCAGGGTGACCAAAACCGAACACAGTAGTGAACAAAATTGAATGCATCAGAGGAATGAAACAAAGCTATACTGGAAATGTGAATAAGGGGCGAGAGTGGCTGAATTCATTCAACACAAGCCCTACCTACAAAATTGCACAAAAGCATTGACAGCCAGTTGCGACACACCTCATTGCTGTTCCTCTCCACTGCAGTAACGGAGAAAATACCTCTGTGCCAAGTCTAAACCATGCTGCCTCCAATCACACCAAAACGAAACATACAGCTGTAAGTAATTTCCAGATGTGCACAGAAAACCCAAAGTTAATGTTGGTTACGCAGGGAAATATCAGCAGTGTACTGGTCCGTAATAGAGACAATAACGTCTAATAGTAATACTGGTCATACCACTAGGTGGTAACTGAAGACATTAGATGCGACATTAGATCCTTAAAAAAGCAACTTTGAAAGCTCACACCAAGATAATTGCACCTGCATGCAATAGCAAAGTTTGGTCATTGGGTGTTGCTGTGAAGCAAACTATTTGTTTTTTAGTTACTGGCCTTCTTGGCATGGATAAGAACAGGAGGTATGCATTTAAACTCAGAAGGAAATCTAATATTTTTTGTAAAAATATTGGCCCTTTCACACCATTACTGAACTTCCTCCTATCTCTTTCTGCTAATGTCCTTTTCCCATGGAAAATGTCATTGCCGGCAACCTAATTAGCCGATCCCACTTTATCATCGTCACCTTGACACCGAGAAATTGAGCTTGTTAATTCTCTCAACTCTTCTGCTCACACCCAGGCTACATGTCCACTGATCCGTCCAATAGCACTCTTTTCACATTCTGCTCAGCTGCTCACCAATTCATCTGGATGAATTCTATCTGTAAAAGACAGCTGTATTAATAAAGTATTCATTCGATTCTTAAACTCTTCCACAATGATAAACGTCTGAAACTTCCACTCACTTTTTCCCTTTAATCATCAAACTGGTCTTTAGTCTCCTTCCTCTAGCATTTTGCAACACTTAATCTGTATCCTACTGAGTGGTAATTCTTTTGGGAAAGTTCTCTGTCATTGAGTAGCAGCTCACCAATTTCTCTCCGCACACAACTCTACTTTTTTTTCTCTTATTCTGCCATTCCTGCTTACACACCTTTAGTTTTCACCTGGATGGTTTATGGACTTTTCATCTCTTCCTGGAAGAGCTGCCCAACTAGTCTCCTCCCACCAACATCCACCATATGTCGGATGCTGCATCCAAATACACTTTTGCCTTCCCTCTTTTTCAGTATCCTAAAATATTTCTCCATAGTGCATAGTCCTCATTTCCTCCGTCTCTGATCCCTTTTCATCTGCATCTTCTGACCCATCATCTACCATCATCATCTAATCTGTCATCATTATAAAAATTACAATCTTACTCCTCCAGTGGTCTATTTCCTCATCAAATTCTTCCATTACCTTCATTTCCTCTTCTTGACAGTTTCCTTTTACTTATTCCTAACCTCTTCCATTGTGTTCCTTTTTCCTTTCTGGCTGTTTACTTTTCCTTCTAACTTCTAACTGATCTAAATAATGCACTTGGCCTTGATTTGTCATGTGCACAAGAGCCCAAAAAGATTGTTACTGGTCTTATTCCAGTAAGTAGAATCAGCAACATAATGACAGCAGAAGCACCAGTTGAAATTTCACTTGCATCCTATGCTATTGTAATCCTTTTATTAAGGTTTCTATTAAATCCTTCATCCACTTCATTTTTCCTACAATTGCCTTTTCTGGTCCTGAGTCTATTGTCTTCTGCTCCATCCTCCTTTCTTTTTAATCAATTTCAGCAGACTGCTAGCTGATATCCATGAAAATGTGGCAAAGAAGAATGTTGTTAAATTTTACATGTGATCAGTAATTGAAATAATCAATCGTGATTAGCATTTACGTACTGTTCTACCACAGTGTAATTTCAGAATCAAATGACTTGTAGGAGGCTTTTTAATTTCTTAAAGTTCAACTTCATAAAATGCTTTTGATGCAATTGACCCAGAAACTGGTGCCTCTGGAGCCTATAATGTACAAGATAGCTGGGATAGAAATGCACCTCCTTCATCATTTATCAGATAGAAACAATTAGCAATTCATAAATGATGGCCTGAAGCATAGTCAGTTATCTTTAGTCATGTAATATTGGTGCTGCTATGAACCTACTCTTTAAATGAAGTGCTTTTTAAGTTCAGAGATTCAA
Source organism: Mobula hypostoma (assembly GCF_963921235.1). Classification (NCBI taxonomy): domain Eukaryota; kingdom Metazoa; phylum Chordata; class Chondrichthyes; order Myliobatiformes; family Myliobatidae; genus Mobula; species Mobula hypostoma. The sequence goes on along the minus strand of NC_086102.1, from coordinate 155,621,886 downwards.
AAACACCCTTTTATGTACATGCCCTTTTCTTATCCAAGGTACTTAAAGCTTCAGAATTTTAGATTGCATTCAAAGACATTTCCAGCTACTTATGGTTTTTAGCCTCCTTCACTTGCCCTTAAATCATGCTAAATACTACCACTTAGAGTGTTGAAGAGAAATCCTTCTTTAAAATTTTGGCTGCAGTATTAATCCTATTCTCATGACTAACCATTTTCATCATTTGTTAATTAGGAAAACTTATGAGTAGTATTTGAAGATTTGCTTTAGATATTTGTCAGTTCAATATAAAGGAAATGACAAAGTAATTAAATTTATCTACACAGTATTACTTTCCCTCAGCAGAGACTAACCAAGTGACTTATCCTTTGAAAATTTTTCAATTAACTTAATAACTTTAACACTTAGCTGTTGCCCTGAAAGTCGTGGATTGGACAACTGTCAACTAACTTTACAATTAATAACCAGCTATACAGTACATATTACATGCTAATAATACAATTAGTTTTTACTAGACAACGGGGTGACCTGTTGGGGCACCCTTTGAGAGAAGGGTAGTGCAGTCTGATGTGACCAGAATGAACATTAAATTTTCCTGAATGCTATTGCTATCTCTTTGATTTGGAAATTAAAGAAGAAAAACTCAGTTTATTAAAGAAGAAAGATGCATAGCAAGACAAATATGTGACCAGAATGAACATTAAATATCTATGAAGTAAATTTGAAGGAATCGGGTTTACTGGGTTGGGTCTGGAATTAAATGTCTGATGTAATGATGGATTTGGCTTTGAATAATCACAGAAGGATTCCATCGATTCCTAGTTGGAATGACTTCTTTGGCACCAAAGGATGTCATTTGGAAGAGGCAGTTGTATTGTCTGATGTTCTTCCTGAACTTGTTTGCAATAGGTTCATCATTGCTGTACAAATTGAGGAGTTCATTAGGTAGAGACTGCAAATTGCCTATCCTGACCTTTCCCTTAATACAGCAGAAATGCATGGTTTCTCCAGTGAATAGGAAGGCACGAGATTGAGGGCATATTCTGGTTATCGAACCAACATCAGCAGAAATGTGACAGCATGTGAGTCGTACATTTTGCCCTGCTCTTTCTCTGTCGAGGTATTGTTGTCGAAAGCGGCCATTGTCGTCTTCAGCAATTCTTGCAATAATTACTCTGTGCCGCATATTCTCGAGTTGATCTTTCCTTTTCTCCTCTGTCTCTTCCTCTCTCCTCCTTCTCTGCCTGTTTTTTGTCATTCTAGAGACACGCAGCCCTTTCATCCTTCGTCTCTTCATCTCTTCTACCATTTGTTCTTTCTCTCTGATCCTGGAGTCGTGCGGCCCTGGCCTGATCGGATTCTTGTTCTCTCCTCTGCCTGTGCCTATTGTCATTTTGGAAACATGCATGCCTGTCCTCCACTGTCTCTTCTTCTCTCATCTTTTTTGTCCTGACTCCTTGATCCTGGGGTCGTGCGGCCCTGGCCTCATCCGATTGTTGTTCTCTCCCTCTCCTTGCCGCTTCCCGACGACGTTTGGCGTCATCTCTTGACCACTTTGTCCCCCTTCTCTTTCCATGCGGCATAAATTAGGCTATCCATATATTTTTACGCTAATGCTTGATAGAAGATAGGAAGCAGTAACACCAAAGCCGCCAAGCTGCTGAGGCTGGCTGTGTGCATGCATCGGGCTGTGGCGTCCTGATTTCCATGATGGCCGATCGGGTCTCGGGTGAAAGGCAGCCTGTTGATTTTTGGCGAATGAGCAATTTTATACGAATATATAACCCTGAACTTTGCCTGCATTCTGTAAGTTAATGCATTTTAATTCGATTTGGCCAAAAAAAAGTGCTGCTGTAATGCCCCATTTGCGCTAATTGGAGGTCACAAACGACGGACAGAGCATGAGAGTTTTAGTAGTATATAGATTTCAGATTTCTCAGCCCCACACACTAGTGTTTAAAACCAAGAAAGTCAGGTAAATTTAAAGCTTGGCTGGGGATTAATTAGTTTTCAGTTTATAGTTCTATACATTTGAAAGCATATTGGCTGTCAATGTACTGATTTCTTCATGTTTAGCTCCATATTTCAAAGAATACAGATATGCAGAGGTGAGCAGAAGCTGCAGGTGGTACTCCTCTATGCATTTAAATTAAATGACCAAAGTTAATTTCTCTCTCCAGATTATGGTGGAGGATTAAGATGTCTATTCAGTGAAGGTAAAAGGATAACAAATTAGCACTATTCAACTATGGAGCATTTTTTACTGTACTACCTTGCACAGAGAATAAAGCACATCGTTCAAAGCAACATCATGACATCTCTAAGTGCTTCACATCAAGTGTGAATGCTAAAATCCCAAACTCATATTAGAATAGAGCAGGGAGTGTCTTTACTAACTCTTATTCCTTCAGAAACAAAAAGATAAATTACCTGGTTTTTATTTCATTGGTGTTTGTGGAACACTGCTGTGTGCAAATTAGCTGTACAGTGCAACTATGAATAGATCTTAGTAACATTAATTCCTTATGTTTGTCCCTATGTATCTTTTCTTTTCCCTTTCCTTTTCTTGTTTTTCCTGAAATAATTTTGTTATGGTCTCCTGGATGAGAACGGCATTGGGAATGCAAGGAAAATGGGTGGGACATGAATATAACGAACATCTGACCATTCTGAATTTGACTTGGAGCGTCAACACAATCAGAATCAGAATCAGGTTTATTATCACTGGCATGCACCATGAAATTTATTAACTTAGCAGCAGCAGTTCAATGCAATACATAATATAGAACAAGAGGAAAAAATTATAAGAACTAAATAAGTAAATCAATTACAGTGTATGTATATTGAATAGATTAAAAATCATGCAAAAAAAGCAGTAATAATATATATTAAAAAAGTGAGGTTGTGTTCACGGGTTCAATGTCCATTTAGGAATTGGATGGCAGAGAAGAAGAAGCTGTTCCTGAATCGCTGAGTGTGTGCCTTCAGGCTTCTGTACCTGCTACCTGATGGTAACTGAGAAAAGGGTATGTCCTGTGTGCTGGAGGTCCTTAATAATGGACACTGGCTTTCTGAGACACCGCTCCTTGAAGATGTCGTGGGTACTTTGTAGGCTAGTACCCAAGATGGAGCCGACTAAATTTATAACCTTCTACAGCTTCTTTCGGTTCTGTTCAGTAGCCACCCCACCCCCCCCCCATACCAGACAGTGATGCAGGCTGTCAGAATACTCTCCATAGTACATCTATAGAAGTTTTTGACTGTATTTGTTGACATACCAAATCTCTTCAAACCCCTAATGAAGTATAGTCGCTGTCTTGCCTTCTTTATAACTGCATCGATACATTGGGACCAGGTTAGGCCCTCAGAGATCTTGACACCCAGGAACTTGAAACTGCTCACTCTCTCCACTTCTGATCCTGTGCGCCCTCTCATCTCCATCTGAGATTCTACCAACAGTGGTTGTATCATTAGCAAATTTATAGATGGTATTTGAGCAATGCCTAGCCACACGATCTTGGATATAGAGAGAGTAGAGCAGTAGGCTTGAGGTGCACAATGTGTTGATTGTCGGCGAGGAGGAAATACTATCACCAATCCGCACAGAAAGTGCAGGAAGTCGAGGATTCAATTGCAGAGGGAGACACGGAGGCCCAGACTCTGTAACTTCTCAGTCAGGATTGTGGGAATGATGGTGTTGAATGCTGAGCTGTAGTCGATGAACGGCATCCTGACATAGGTGTCACATAGTTGACGAAATCTACATTTGGAACATTTTGCAAATATGTCTGCCCGTTCCACAGAGTGGGTAGTGCAAATGCAGTGCAGTTTTACTATGTGACCTCAGATACTGCCTTCTGAAAACACGAAATGCTGAAGTTGTGATATTCCATCGCTTAACATTCAACCAAAGAAAGGAATGCTTCTCATTACTTTGTAATACATTTTACTGAACAAATGTGGGAGCAATACTTTTTACTGCTCCACTCTGAACAACTGTTTCCTACTGAATATAGGACGAGACCAAGGAAGCAGTAAAATAAATAATATCAAAGGATGTGCTCTGTTTTGTATCCTGCTGATCGTGCCATTTTGTTATCAAATTTCATGTTGCAGAATTTATTACAATGTACAAAAACATTCGTTGCAGTGGCTGAATAAATTTCTTCAGAATCCCACAGCTAATATTTTGTCAGCTTGAAAATCTTGGATCAAAAATGTTGTACTGTAGGTATAAAATCTTATTTCTGGCATAGGAGTGTATACTCCATGCTGTAACATGGGCAGTCGGGTCATTTATCCTTCCTACCAAAAGACAGGGCAGAATTATGGCCACGTCACTTGTGATGTGTCCCAGACCTGAGTACCCACTGATTAATAGGAGACTAGGTGACATTCAGTTTGACCAAGCAGGTTCAGCAAGATGCTAGCCTGAAGATCCTAAAAGGCTACATCAGTATGCGTGTCTTTCCAGTAGGGAAGCTGGGAACAAATGTCCTGGTAGAACATCAGGGAAAGGTTAGACAATAGACAATAAACAATAGACAATAGGTGTAGGAGTAGGCCATTCGGCCCTTTGAGCCAGCACCGCCATTCACTGTGATCATGGCTGATCATCCACAATCAGTATCCACTTCCTGCCTTATCCCCATAACCTTTGATTCCGCTATCTTTAAGAGCTCTTTCCATCTCTTTCTTGAAAGCATCCAGAGACTTGGCCTCCACAGCCTTCTGGGGCAGAGCATTCCATATATCCACCACTCTCTGGGTGAAAAGGTTTTTCCTCAACTCCGTTCTAAATGGCCTACTCCTTATTCATAAACTGTGGCCTCTGGTTCTGGACACACCCATCAGCGGGAATATGCTTCCTGCCTCCAGCGTGTCCAATCCCTTAATAATCTTATATGCTTCAATAAGATCCCCTCTCAGCCTTCTAAATTCCAGAGTATACAAGCCCAGTCGCTCCAATCTTTCGACATATGACAGTCCCGCCATCCTGGGAATTAACCTTGTGAACCTACGCTGCACTCCCTCAATAGCAAGAATGTCCTTCCTCAAATTTGGAGACCAAAACTGCACACAGTACTCCAGGTGTGGTCTCACCAGGGCCCTGTACAGCTGCAGAAGGACCTCTTTGCTTTTGTACTCAATTCCCCTTGTTATGGAGGCCAGCATGCCATTAGCTTTCTTCACTGCCTGCTGTACTTGCATGCTTGCTTTCAGTGACTGCTGTTCAAGAACACCTAGATCTCATTGTACTTCCCCTTTTCCTAACTTGACTCCATTTAGATAATAATCTGCCTTCCTGTTCTTACCACCAAAGTGGATAACCTCACATTTATCCACATTAATTTGCTTCTGCCATGTATCTGCCCACTCACCCAGCCTGTCCAAGTCACCCTGCATTCTCATAACATCCTCCTCACATTTCACACTGCCACCCAGCTTTGTGTCATCGGCAAATTTGCTAATGTTACCTTTAATTCCCTCATCTAAATCACTAATATATATTGTAAACAGCTGCGGTCCCAGCACTGAACCCTGCGGTACCCACTGGTCACTGCCTGCCATTCCGAAAGGGACCCATTAATCGCTACTCTTTGTTTTCTGTCGCCAGCCAGTTTTCAATCCGTGTCAGTACTTTTCCCCCAATACCATGTGCCCTAATTTTGCCCACTAATCTCCTATGTGGGACTTTATCAAAGGCTTTCTGAAAGTCCAGGTACACTACATCCACTGGCTCTCCCTTGTCCATTTTCATAGTTACATCCTCAAAAAATTCCAGAAGATTAGTCAAGCATGATTTCCCCTTCATAAATCCATGCTGACTTGGACCGATCCTGTTCCTGCTATCCAGATGTGCCATAATTTCATTTTTTATAATTGACTCCAGCATCTTTCCCACCACCGACGTCAGGCTAACCGGTCTATAATTCCCTGTTTTCTCTCTTCCTCCCTTCTTGAAGAGAGGGACAACATTAGCCACCCTCCCATCCACAGGAACTGATCCTGAATCTATAGAACATTGGAAAATGATTACCAATGCGTCCACGATTTCTACAGCAACCTCCTTAAGTATCCTGGGATGCAGACCATCAGGTCCCGGGGACTCATCTTTGCTATGTTATACTTCTTCACTTTTATTTTTATACTGTCCATTACTTGCCTTGTCAGCCACGGCCTCCCCTTACTCCCCTTAGGATCTTTCTTCCTCTTTGGAACGAACTGATCCTGCACCTTCCGCATTATTCCCAGAAACACTTGCCATTGCTGTTCCACTGTCATCCCTGCTAGGGTATTGTTCCATTGAACTTTGGCCAGTTCCTCCCTCATAGCACCATAGTTCCCTTTGTTCAACTGTAATACTGACACTTCCGAGTTTCCCTTCTCCCTCTCAAATTGTAGATTAAAACTTAGCATATTATGGTCACTACCTCCTAATGGCTCCTTTACCTTGAGGTCCCTGATCAAATTCGGTTCATTGCACAACACTAAATCTACAATTGCATTCTCTCTGGTAGGCTCCAGTACAAGCTGTTTTAAGAATCCATCTTGGAGGGACTCCACAAACTCCCTTTCTTGGGCTCCAGCACCAACCTGATTCCTCCAGTCTACCTGCATGTTGAAATCCCCCATAACAACTGTAGCATTACCTTTGCGACATGCCAATTTTAACTCTTGATTCAACTTACACCCTACATCCAGACTACTGTTTGGGGGCCTGTAGATAACTCCCATTAGGGTCTTTCTACCCTTAGAATTTCTCAGTTCTATCCATACTGACTCTACGTCTCCTGATTCTATGTCTCCCCTCGCAAGGGACTGAATATCATTCCTCACCAACAGAGCCACCCCACCCACCCCCTCTGCCTGTCAGTCTGTGCTTTCGATAGGACCTATACCTTGAATATTCATTTCCCAGGCCATGTCTCTGTTATTCCACAACATCATACTTACCAATTTCCAACTGTGCCTCAAGCTCATCTACTTTATTTCTTATACTCCGTGCATTCATATATAATGCTCTTAATTCATTACTCCCCTCACCTCCCATATCAATTCCTATTTCACTTGGCCATACTGTACGATCCCCTCTTGAGCTTTCTGCTCTGTTGATTTTGCTGTCTTTCTTAACTTTTCTTATTCTCACTTTCCCTTTATCTCCATCCTTATATTTCCAGTTCGTCCCTCCCCCCCACTACTTAGTTTAAACACACCTGTTTTGCAGAGGCAAACCTGCCTGCCAGAATGCTGGTGCCCCGCTTATTAAGGTGCAACCTGTCCCTTTTGTACAATTCATCCTTACCCCGAAACATACCCCAATGGTCCAAGAATGTAAATCCTTGCTTCCTGTACCAGTTCCTCAGCCACACATTCAGATCCATTATCTCCCTGTTCTTGCCCACTCCAGCACGAGGAACTGGAAGCAAACCGGAGATAACCACCCTGGAAGTCCTGCTTTTCAGCCTTCTTCCGAGTTCTCTGAAGTCACGCTGTAGAATGTCTTTTCTCTTCTTCCCCACGTCATTTGTGCCAACATGCTTCACCACTTCCGGCTGTTCACCTTCACTCTTGTTGAGATAATAGGCAGAATGCAGCGAAATTGACTGGGATGTTGACTAGTTTCATAATCCAAAGAAAACCTGAGTAGCTTAATAGTCGACTTTGGGTTATGTAACAGGTAGGTCAAATTTCAGCGACTACTTACAATGATTGCGATATCAAGAACAAGGGAACACAAATGCAAGCTCAAATATCATAACTTTACCACAAGGCACTTGATGTAGGTTTTTGTTCAAATTTCAAAGTAAATTTATTATCGAAGTAATATATGTCACTATATACAACCCTGAAATATATTTTCTTGTGGGCAACCTCAATAATTCTATAGAATAATAACCATAACAGAATCAATGAAAGACCATCCAATTAGGTCATTCAATCAGATTGAGAAGACAACAAGCTGAGCAAATACAAAAAACAGGAAATAAATATCGAGAACATGAGATGAAGAGTTCTTAAAAGTGAGTCTCATTGGTTGTGGGAACATTTCAAAGATTTTGTCCCCTTTAATTCAAGAACAGTGGTAACTGTTCCTGAACCTGGTGAAGTAAATCCTGAGGCTCTTGTACCTTCTTCCTGATGGCAGCAGTGAGAAGAGATCATGTCCTGGGTATTGGTAAAATGGTGGAACTCACTGATAGAAATAGTAGCATTAATATAAGTGTTAATGTATTTTGCACCCTAACCTATTTTTCCTTTCATTGACTGTTCAGCTACAGCATATTTACTTGTAACATTATCATGTGGTATTGTATAATAACCCAAAGTAAATCAAGATCTCATTCAAGTAACAGTGAATTATTCATCCTCCTTCAATTAAAGAATCTTCTGCACTCTTAGAAATGGAGTAGGGGAAGTTTATCAGGATACTATGGGTGACTTTAATAAACTTTAGTTTTTAAGAGAGATTGGAAAAATTAAGACAGTTCTCCCTGAAAAGTTGAATATTAAGCAGTGACCAAATTGAGTTCAGATTGATGAGAAGACTTATAGAAACAAACCATTCAGTATGTAAACTGGGTTATTAAATAAAAGTGAGGGAAATTAAATCATTGTGAAATGTCTAAAAAGCTCAGTTAACAGACAAGATGTATTTTTAATCTTTGTGAAAAGCTTAAGACAAGAGGTGAAATGTAATGCATTCATTGAGTGATCTGCTGAGATCTGCTACACTCTACCAGAGAAGAATGTGCAGGAAGATCCTACTAGCAGTTGAGTAAGTGCTTGAGTAACTGACTTAAGATGCTTTCAGATGCTCTTCAAATAGCCAACAAATGGTGCTGAGTAAATGGATAACTTTTGTGCTGTTTCAAACTCCGTGATTGTATTTCCAGATAACACCTCATGTCAACTTTTAAAAATAGATGTGAATGTATAATTTTAGAAGCAGTTTGGAAAGGTCCCAGATGATGGGCTTGCTCTGCAAATGGAGACACATAATATTTTACAAAATGAATCTGCACAAGATGGCAAGACGATACAGGCTTGAGTTAGGTCAAAGAGAAACTGCAGATAGGGGATATCTGAAGCAACACAACCAAAATGCCAGAGGAGCTAAGCAGGTCAGGAAATGTCAATGGAGAAGAATGTACAGTCGACATTTTGGGCTGAGATCCTTCATCAGGATTGGAAAGAAAGAGGATGGAGGCTAGAAGAAATGTTGGAAGGGGAAGAGCACAGACTGGTGGGTATGATGTGAATTCAGGTGAAGGAGAAGGGTAGGAAAGTGGAGAGGGGAGAAAAAGGGAGGTTATAAGCGGAAGAGGCAAAGAGCTGAAGAAGGAACCTGATCGGAGAATAATGGGAAGGAGGTGGAAATCTCCTTTAGTCCATGGAATAAAGGGAAGGGAGAGGCTGTAGGTGATAGGCAGGTCATGAGGGCAGGGGAGGAGAAAGAGAAGGGGTAAAGGGACCAGAGAGATGAGGGAAAACAAAGGAAGGGAGAAACAGAGGGAAGTAGTTTCCAGAAGTTAGAAAAATTGATATTGATGTCATCATGTTGGAGACCTGAAAACAGAAAATGAGTTGTTGCTTCTCCTATCTGCAACGTGGCAGTAGAAGAGGCTGAAGACAGATACATCAATGTGGGAATTGGGAATTGGAAATCTAATTAAAACAGCTGGCAACCAGGAGATCCAGGCTGGTATGGTGGTCAAAGTGAAGGTACTCAATGAAGCAAACCCCTAATTTACATTGGTTCTCACTCATTGGCACAATCTGGTAATGGTCTGATGTAAATATATTTATTGGGAAGTATTATATCTGATGCAAGTTTATTAACCTGATATGTTGGCTCTGCTTATGGAAGCAGCCTGATTTCCTGAGAACTTCCAGTATTTTCAGCATTTTAGGCATTTAGATAGATACTTTACTGATCCCAAAGGAATTTACAGTGAAAATCTGTAATTACAGTATCACAGTAGCATTACAAGAGCAACAAGGAAAAAAAATAAGTTACCTTAAAAATAAGATGTACAAGATTTACAAGTCAAAGATTACAAGATTTACAGGATTTCCAAGTCCACATTGATAAGACGGTAGTGCAGTAATATTATACCATATTGGGTGCACATTCACACTGTCCAGATAAGAACTGATGGTAGTACTGCACAAAATTGTACAGGGTGTCCGGAATAGTAGGGAGGGACAAACAGAGATAATCAGAGGTTAAACAGAGCTCTGGTAAACAGAGATTAAAAACAGTCTAACAGGAGGGGTCATCACTTCCTTCGCTATAGGTTGACCCATTATAAACCCTAATGGCTGAGGATGACCCCATATTGGGGACTTTGGAGCAGTGCAGTTGTCTTAGTCTATTGCTGAAAGATCTCCTCTGTTCAGCCAAGGTGGCATGCAGAGGGTTTGAAACATTGTCCAGATTTCCCAGAATTTTCCGGAGGGTCCTTTGTTCTATCACAGGCTCTTCCTTGATTGAGTGTCCCATTGTATACAGATGGGGATCATCATGAAAAGCTTATATTACATACTGTCATTACAGATTAATTTATTACACAGTACATTGAGATAGTACAAAGTAAAGCAACAACAGAATTCAGAATAAAGTACAACAGCTACAGAGAAGGTGCAGGGCATGTAGACAATGAGGTGCAAGATCATAACATTGTGAGCTCAGGAGGCCACCTTTATCTACTTGGAACTCTTCAAAAGTTTTATATCAACAAGATAGAAGCTGTCTTTAAGCCTAATGGTATGTACTTACAGGCTTTTATATCCCCTGCCTCCTTGGAAAGTAGAGGTGAGAGAATGTCCAGGATTGGATGGTGTAATTAATTATGCTTTATTGAACCAATGAAAAGTATAGATAGATTCCATGGAGGGGAGACTGGGTTCTGTGATGTGCTGAGCTGCATCCACAACTCTCTACAGTTTCTTTGCAGTTGTTAATTCTAAATTAATGAGACAACCAATTTCACGTGGGATGCACTAACCGCAAAACCCGACAGAACAACTTGAAGTGCTCCTTGAGGTGGTGGGCTAGTAGCTTCCAAAGAGAAACAAGCATATAAACAATCCTTTATATTCTAGACCACCAGTGAAGCTAAGTGCTGGAGCAAATTATTTGATTCACTCTTTTTGAGGACTGAATGACACATAGCTTGAGAACAAGGAAGCCAGAAGCTGAGGAGGATCCTTTTAGTAGTTAAAAAAAGGGCCATTGTGTGGCATTGCTGATTTACCCATGAAACAGGCTATAATACCTACAAAGTGGAATTTCTGTGGTAGTGTTGAAAAAGGGGCAAAAATATTGATTCATGCAGCAAGTTGTGTACAAAGTGGGATATCACAGAGGCTGCTTCCAGAAGGTGATTCCAGTTGTAATCCTGACCTTTTCAAAGTTTCTGTTCATCTGAGGGTGATAGTATTGGATGACTCTGCTTCCACAATGATCGAAGATAGAGCTTTGGTTTTACTTAATGGTGGGTATTAGCAAGTGCTTAAATGGTTCATAAATTCAGCTGTGACACTTGGCTCATCCTACTGGCAACCAGTAAGTTATGACAGAGTCATAGAGCCAACACAGATGTAGGCCACTCATCTCACCATGGAATGCTGAACATCAACTACCCATCTTTATTATCCCCATTTACCAGGCTTCAGCTGTAGCCTTCTATGTCAGGGTTTCTCTCCCTCCTTCTACTCTCAAGCTAAGGAAGTCGGAAATAGGCAGAGTGACTATGGGATTATGGGTTCTTCATAGACTCTCCCTCCCCTAGATGAATTAAAACCTGTTGAAAGAAACCTGCCTTCAAGCGATCATCAGGTGCTGACAGAAGGCAGGCAATTAACTCTCTCAATTTCGTCTGGATTAGGCGGTTTTCGTAGTCCCAGCGTTAGAGTTTCAGGTGGAAAATAAGATTTGGCACCCTGTGTTTCAGAGGATTGCGACTTTATAGATATCTTTTCAGGATCACAGGGTAGACACTCAATATTTGTTTGTAGATGCATACAAGAAAAACTGCTATTCTTATGAGAGAGGCTTGCAGTGTTGCTACTGAGGATTAGGTGACTGAACCTATTCCTCTTGGGACATCCATTCTCCAGTGTACTAGAACTTGAACTCAAAATATCTGCCCTACCATCGATCTGGAGTTCAATATTTTGCAATCTATGGACTTCAACTAGCTCAGTTAAAAAATAAGTAACCTATGATATTTCAATGAATGAGTAACAACTGAAAGCATTTTAGCACTAATTTATGCTCAGCATGATTAGATTAGCAAATTATAAGACACATCTTTATTTCAGTTTCAAGTACATAGATTTCATACATTGCCTCTCTCTTGCATCATACTTTGCTACTTTGAAGCCCGATAAGGTTAATTATTTACCTCACATTTTCAGAGTTTTTTTTTCTACTTCTCTTGCATATCTTAATTAAGATTAACTGGCAAAAGGAGATTATTACATTTCAGTGTGATTTAGCAAATTATATGGGAACTTTACTTTTTCTTTATAAGATATGTAAAGAAGTGTGCTTCAATACAGAAATGTTGTGGAGAGCAGTCTTTAGCTACAATCCTCCAGCATTACCTCGCTGGAAGTTGGCAGAAAAGTAGATAATGCAAAAAGATGGCTGAACTGTATTTCCCTTACCCTAGTTGAGAATGCTGCAAATTTATCCTTCCTGGTGATCTATATACTTGTGATCTCGTTCCTGCCCCTCTTGTCTCCTCTTTTTTGTCCATTCTTATTGGTGGACCTTAGGTGCCTGTGATCTTTCACCTGCCCCCCCCCCCCACCCTGCCCTGCCAGTTCCTGGAGTAGATCAAACTCAGAAAGTGGTGGTAATAGCGTTGAGGTCTTTCCAGGAGGTAAATGATTTTGTGTTGGCCTTTCCTCCATCCAGTCTTCTTGTAATGTTGCTTACTATCTCTACTGTGCCTGCAGACATTTACATTAATGGCCAGCCACCTTACCTATTGCTATAGTTGTGAGGATCTATGGCAGCAATGGTGAAATCCTTACAGGGTGCAAATGATTAACAGAAGATATTCTGTAGGTGCTGGAAGTCCAGAGCAAAATACACAAAATGCTGGAAGAACTCGGCAGATTAGGCAACATCTATAGAAATGAATAAACAGTTAATGCTATGGGTTGACACCCTTCTTCAGGATTCAAATGAACTTTGGTTTAGAAAACCAACAATATTCCAGCAGTATCCCAAAACAACATCACCGGGAAAAATACACAGTGTTTACCATCAAAGCAGGATTTATTAAAACCAATATATTGTCCATATTTCTCTGTACAATTAAACATAATTATAATTAGCTAAGCTTTATGTATCAAAATGTGATGAATTTGTTTGCCATAATGCATGTTTAGATATTAAAGTAGATGAAAGGTGAATTTATCGATCATTATTTGCCCAACTGTGAATTATGGCTCCTAGGACCATGAGTAAATGCATTGATGAATGGGATAAATCCTTTTGTGGTTAACTGTTCAGAATCTGACATAATATTTCCCAACAGTATTAACTAATACATGTTGATTTTTGCTTAATGCACCAAAGCAACAGGTCTATGGCAGATGCCATCTCGTTGACTCATGGGCTTATTGGCTCTTCACACAACTGTGGAACATCTGGACAGCAAAGATGCATACATCAGAATGTTCTTTATTGATCACACCTCAGCATTTAATACCATTATCTTTTCAAAACTAATCAGAAAACTCCAAGACCTGGGCCTCAATAGCCCCTTGTGCAATTGGATCCTGGATTTCCTCACTTGTAAACCCCAGTCAGTTCAGATTGTCAAAAATATCTCCTCCACGATCTCTATCAACACAGGTGCACCACGAGGCTGTGTGCTTAGCCCTCTATTCACTTTACACCATGAGGCTAGGTACAGCTCCAATACCATATACAAATTTTGCTGATTTCACCACTATTGTGGGCCGTATCAAAGGCAGTGATGAATCCGCATACAGGAGGGAGATTGAAAATTTGACTGAGTGGTGTAATAACAACAACTTCTCACTCAATATCAATAAGACCAAGGAACTGATTGTAGACTTCAGGAGAGGGAAACCAGAGGTCTATGAGCCAGTAATCATCAGAGGATCAGAGTTGGAGAGGGTCAGTGACTTTAAATTCCTGGGTGTCACTATCTCAGAGGACCTGTCCTGGACCCTTCTTATAAATATAATTGCAAAGAAAGCACAACAGCGCCTCTACTTCCTCAAGAGTCTGTGGAGATTTGGCATGTCATCAAAAACCTTGGCAAACTTCTATAGATGTGTGGTGGAAAGTGTGCTGACTGGATGTATTATAGCCTGGTATGGGAACACCAATGCCTTTGAGCAGAAAATCCTACAAAAGGTAGTGGATTCAGCCAGTACATCATCCAGTCATTGAGCACATCTACATGAAAAGCAGCATCCATCATCAAAGATCCTCACCACCCAGGCCATGCTCTTTTCTCACTGCTCCCATCAGGTAGAAGGTACAAGTGTCTCAGGACTTGCACCACGAGATTCAAGAACAGTTACTACCCCTCAATCATCAGGCTCTTGAACAAAAGAGGATAACTACACTCATTCTACTTCTGGTGTTCCTGCAACCAATGGTCTCACTTTAAAGACTCTTTATCTTGTTATTTATTGCTATTTAATTATATTTTCATTAGCACAGTTTGTTCATCGATCCTATTTACAGTTGCTATTCTAAAGATTTGCTAAGTAGGCTTGCAGGAAAAAGAATCTGAGGATTGTATATGGTGACATGTATGTACTCTGATAATAAATTTTACTTTGAAATTTGAACTTTGAAATCTTTACAGCAAACCAAAGCAGCAAAAGATGCCAACAGGCAACATTAGAAATTGCTAAAATAATGTCAGATCCATCAATGGAGACCCTTATTTCTAGGACCAGGCTGCTCTTGCTGCGGTCAAGTCCTGAACTTAACCCAGTATATTGAGGATGGCTTTGAAATGCGACAAATTACAGGACACAAACACGAGGAAATCTGTAGATGCTGGAATTTCAAGGGACACATAAACGTTGCTGGTGAACGCAGCAGGCCAGGCAGCATCTCTAGGAAGAGGTACAGTCGACGTTTCGGGCCAAGGCCCTTTGTCTGGACTAACTGAAAGAAGAGCTGGTAAGAGATTTGAAAGTGGGAGGGGGAGGGGGAGATCTGAAATGATAGGAGAAGACAGGAGGGGGAGGGATGGAGCCAAGAGCTGGACAGTTGATTTCTGAGTCAAAATGTTGAAGAGCCAAAGAAATTACAGATGGGAAGCAGTGAGAGCAGTGAGCAGTGAGAATTACAGGGGCAGTATACGTTGACTTAACAGCAGCATACGACACTGTGAGTCACAGAGGCCTTCTACTGAAATTATCTAAAACATTAAAGAACGAAACCACAGTCAAAGTAATAAGAAGCCTCCTAGAAAATCGTAGATTTTATGTAGAAATGAATGGAATTAAGAGTAGGTGGCGTCCACAAAAAAACGGACTACCAAAGGGATCAGTCCTGGCACCTCTACTATTTAATGTCTACACAAATGACCAACCAACCCTTTCTAACACATGCAGGTTTATCTATGCAGATGACCTATGCATAGCAACACAAGCTAACTCCTTCCAAGAAGTTGAAGTACGACTTACAGCAGTCCTCGAAGCAATGGAGCAGTATTATGAAAAATGGTCTCTGAACCCAAATCCATCAAAAACTCAAGTGTGTGCATTTCACCTGAGGAATCAAGAAGCAGCTCGGAAACTCAAGATCTTCTGGTGTGGGAAGGAGCTCGAACACCATCCGACTCCAATTTACCTGGGCGTGACACTGGATAGGACACTCTCATTTGCCACCCACATCCAAAAAACTCTGAGGGAAAGTTGGCTCTCGCAATTCTCCCTTGAAAAAATTAGCAAGCACGAAATGGGGAGCTAATGCTCACACACTTAGATCAACTACCCCAGCACTCTGCTATGCACCTGCAGACTATTGTGCACCTGTGTGGGGCAGATCAGCCCATGCGAAAAAAATAGACCTGTTGCTCAACAAAGCCTGCCGAATAATCACGGGCACACTGCGCCCCACACCCACTAACATCATTTACAGACTTGCAGGCATTGCTCCTCCAGAGATCCGAAGACACACTACAACAAAAATTGAAAAAGTTAAGCAGAACTCGGATCCACGGCACCCACTACACCATCATGTGCCAGTTTCCAACTGCCCAGAATTGAGGAAAAGATTTGCTTCAGTGGAGGACTACCGCATGGAACATCCCCCCCAAACATACAGGATTGACCTCTGGCAACAAGCAGAAGCCAGAACCCCACCAAACAACACAGTGCAAGACCCCACAGAAATGTTGCCAGACGGGGCACTGCTTGACAGACGGAAGTAGTGCACTGTCAACAGAGTGAGAGTGGGAGTTTGTAGGATGGGAGACAAAATGGTGAAGTGGGTTTAAAGACCAGCGAATCCTGTGAGTGTGGCGAAAGGGTGCAGAACATTGAACACGTTCTGCACAACTGCCCACTCTCACCTGATGTAGCTGACACTGACCTGTTCAACATCAACCAAACAACACTAAAGTGGCTGGCTGTCTGGTGTGACAAGCTATGATGATGATTCTAGGTAGCAAAAGCGCTGGGTATTCTGATGACTGATGAGCATCTGTAGGTGTTGGTGACATGCTCTTGGCGATCTCTGCCCAGACATCAGGTGCATTCTGCCACTGCTTCTACTCTCTCTGGTGAGATCCTGTGGTGCATGGTGCCTTTCTGAGAAATCCAGGATCTGTCCTCCAGAAGTGTGTGCAGGCAGTTATGCTCCATCTCAGGGTTGCTTTCTGCCAATGAGATTGAAGATTGATGAATGAATTTAACATTCACAGATGTTCAAAAGTATTGAACATGAAAAATTTTAAAAAACCTTAATACCATTTGGGTATCAATGAAAATGTTAAATTATGTTTCAATTAACTTTATTAAATTAAGAAATTACCTTGTACTGGACTATGCTAATAAATTGTCCTCCACATTATATACTAGGTTATCCCAGTGCAAGTTCAGTGGGCAGGTCTCCCAGCCTGTGTGCTGAAAATGACATCCCCTGATGGATTCCATGAGGAGTCTAATGACAGAGCTCTGTGGCCCTGGATCTTCAATCAGCTGAAGTGGAAGCTCAGGACTTTTGCCTTTTCTCATGACTTCTAAACTACCACCCCGTTATAAAAGGCAACAGTTCTGAGAAGACTGTTTTGGCTTTTAGCAAGAGTGTCTGGGCCAATACAAACATAATTTTTTAAACTGGATATGTGACAAACCTGAGTGTGTTTATCTGGATCATGTGCTTATTTGACGACTCAGCAAAATAACTTTTACTAACTATTTTGGAGGAAATTGAAAACAAAACTATTAACATGCATTACTGAAAGATTAGGATTTAAAACAAAAGAAACACAGTATAACGTGCATTAATATCTATAAGATATAATTCACTAGACTCCTGTTAAGTGTAATCCTTCAAGGCAGGGTGACTGATCATTATGGAAACAATATTTAATTACAATCAGGGATAATCAAAATGTTATATTTCATAATGCTAGAAGTTGTCTAGGAAGAAAGCATGTATAAGTGAGGCCTAAAATGCTCGGATCTTTTTCACATCTGTCAAAACATCTACAAATGATATATTGAAATTCCAAGCAAATGTATGTTCAAATGTGCAACTTGCAAAGTGGATCAGATATTATGTGTTGTGGAGTGTGTGAAGTGGATCTTCAGTTGACTAAATAACCCCACTGATTCTAATTGTTATTTTCTATGAGTTGGTACACATGTTCACTCTGACTTTTCTACATTTGCTCACACATCTAGCTGATCAGTACAAGATGTATAATTATAGCTGGCATTGCATCAGCTCTTCTGGGCCATATGGAATGACCCAGCAGGGAAGGAAGTTTCAGCATTTGCCAGGAGGATCACCTATGGTAAGATGGAAATGCACTAACAAGCCACATTGATTTGTGAAGGATGTGCCAAAGTAAATCCCAATGTTGTAGATCTTGTACTTAAAACATTCCAGAGCTAGGGATTGGTGTAATTAGTAGGAGTAGGAATTGTCATCGTTGCTGCATTCAGTTTGGATGTCCAGGTGTGTTTGTTGTCTTCCCTTCCATTTTATTGCATGGTTTCAAAATCAGCTCAAAATAACAGATAAAAATTCCTCTCTATCATAAGAATGGCTCTGTGGGAAATTAATTTACAAACTTTTGACCTAATTTTGCTAGACATGGCTCCATAAGAAAAAATAAATGAAAGTACATAATGAAATACACACTTACTTAAGATGCTGTTCTGATGTCAAATCGAAGGAAGATTTGCCTAGAAATTGGATTGCATCATTTTTTTCGTTTGTGTGCTTAACAAATGGTTCATATAGAAGATCTCTCACAAAAAAATTTGCCCAAGTTATGTTTAAAACAATGTTGTAGTGATTTATAACTAGAATTATACATTAAATGAGAGTGTGCTGTTGGCAGAGGCGCCTTAGGTCCCACATCACCAGTTCAGGACCAGTTATTATCCTTCAAGCCCAAGGCTCCTGAACCAGAGTGGATAACTTTATTCACCCGACTCTGAACTGATTCCACAACCGAAGGACTCACTTTCAAGGACACTACAATTCATGTTCTCAGTATTATTTATTTACTTTTCTATTTGTATAGTTTGTCTTTCTTTGCACATTGGTTGCTTGTCAGTCTTTGTGTGTAGTTTTTCTTTGATTCTATTGAATTCTTTGTCCTACCGAGAATGACTGCAAGAAAATGAATCTCAAGGTATATATGGTAACATACACTGTATGTACTTTGAACTTTGAACTGAAGAGAGCTGCATGAGCTGTTCTCAATGCCACAATTGGCCTCATGCCATTGCAAGGCGCAGGCCATTCAATAAAGAAGCATGCAACTCTAACCCATACAGAATGAGAAAGGCTGGAATCAGTGATGGAAGGAAGAAGTATGAAGTGGTAAATACTCTCACTTTAGTATGTGCAATATACAAATATCAGAATGGAGACCCTGCAATTCATAGCTCATCATTTTTTTTGTGTTCACTGCAGTTGTATGTTACACTGAAAAGCTCCAATTCCTGCAGGATTCGGAACATCACTAGGTGAATGCATGACTCTGAGAGCTATCAGAAATACAGAGCAATTGCACAAGCTAGTTTCCTGATGGGTGTCAGTTCACCTGACATGGTCATTTGTACAGCCTGCTCTGTAGTAAACCATTATGCACTACTTATGCTTTCTTGTACCAATTTCTAGGTCATTATTGGGACAAAAAAATTATTGTTCATGGTTGTTCCCAGCCAATAACAGTGGTATCTTCTAATTTTCTTTCTGCGATCTTATAAGTATGTGGCATTTAAGTCATTAAATATTTATAACAAATTTGCTTTATTCAACCACTTGGCTTTATATCAAATATGCAAAATCTGCTGATTGTGACCTATCACCCTTCCTTAGTTGAACAATCAGTACCTCTCCATATTGAATGCCACTGACAAGAAGCTTTGAGGAAAAAGCAAAGACATCAATGCCCACAAGATTAGCCTACTGAAACCAATGTGGACTAAGTGATGGCCAAGTTTTGTAGAATGTAATTACTAGATTATATTTACAGCAGATGGTCATAATCATCATCACATGACATAGGGGATCATGGTCCCATGCCCATGATTGTTCTTGGCAAATACTTATACAGAAATGCCTTGCCATTGCCTTCTTCTGGGCAGTGTCTTAACAAGATGGGCAACCACATTCATCATCAATACTCTCCATCAGCACTGGAAAGGAAAGGGGCAGAGAGCAAAATAAGAAGGTGGAGAGAGGAGACGGATTACAAGTTGTCAGGTGATAGGTGAGACCAAGTGAGGGGAAGAGGTTTGAAGTAGGAAGCTAGGAGGGGATAGGTGAAAAAGAGATAAAGGGCTGAAGAAGAAGGAATCTGATAGGAGAGGGTAGTAGACCATTGGAGAAAAGAAAAGAAGAGGGGAATCAAAGGGATTTGATGGGCAGGATGAGAAGAAGAGAAAGGTTTAGGAGCAACCAGAATGGGGAATATAATAAGAGAGAAGAAGGAGTCGTGGGAAGGAGAGAGATTACTGGATGTTGGAAAAATTGATGTTCATGCCATCAGGTTGGATGCCACCCAAATGGAATATGAGGAGTTGCTCCTCCAACCTGATTGTGGAGGAGAGGAGGCCTTGTAGAGATATATCAGAATCAGTGGCCAATAGGAGATACAGACTTTTGAGAAAGTGCTCAACAAAATGGTTCCCCAATCTGCATCGGGTCACATCGATTGAGAGTTGGATGCACTGGGAGCACCGGACACAATAGATGGCCCTGAGAGACTCACAGGTGAAGTGTCGCCTCACCTTGAAGGACTGTTTAGGGCCCTAAATGGTGATGAGGGAAGAGATGTACGTGCATGTGTACAACTTGAGCTGCTTGAACATTGTCCCTGCGTGTGACAAGTGCTACACCTGTTCGTACTCCTTCCCATCCTCCCCTCCTTCTTGCCCATTTCCTTTCCAGTCCTGATGAAGAGTTACATCGACTGTTTATTCCCGTCCGTAGATGCTGCCGGACTTACTCAGTTCCACCAGCATTTTGTACGTGTTGACCTATTAGAACATGTGTATTTTTAAATTATCTTTCACTGTTACCTTCTGCTAAATACCATTGAACTTGCTGTTGATTAATGCACAGAAATACAGATGAAAATTCTCTAGCATTGTGTGTACATTTGCAGAGCAGAAACTGACTCATGGCTTATTAGCCCTCCCATGAGCAAAGCCATTTCTGGAACGGCACCAAATTGTTCAGTGAAAACCTCCTACTTTGTTCCATTTGAACGTTTTTCTCTCGATCAGACAATTGTCAAGGCTAGAAGTACTAAACAAAGAGTTAAATTAATATTCTATACACTTGAGAGCTACATTCCCACTGTACTGTCATGTTTATGAAAGATGTGCTCAGGTTTTTTATCTTTAATATTTATCCAATCTGTTTTACACTTGTGTGGGCTCTTGAAAGTTCAGACTGAAACTCTCCAACTTATAATCCATACGTCAGTGACCAGTCCTTTAAATTGGAATTAACCAGCTTCCTGTAATAATGCCTCCTACCTCTTTTGGAATGGATATTATTTCTCTTCAGCTGGTCTGTTCTTCCCAGTTGGTTACTGCGACAAACACATTCACAAAGTTCAGACGTATCTGGATAATTATATTTTAAGGGATAATTATCTTAATTTTTGTGAATTAACATCACAGTGATGCTGCTTTATACAATTTTGTGTTACGTCAGTATTTTATCACATTTTTAAAAAATTTTGGTTGCTGTGAATGGGTTACGTTTATGTATTAACTTTCGTATGTTATAAAGACCAGCAAAATTAAGTTCCTCTACAAGATCCTGCTATTTGGCAACATGGTCATCTGACAATATAAGTCCAAAACAGGACCCTGGGAGTTTAAGAAGAAATTGAAAACTCTAGCGTAGCCTCATCTTGGCAATAAAGAAGGCAATAGACCAACATGTAAGAATGGAAGCAGGAAGTAGTATTATCTAAAATGGTCGGTCATCAGGAAATTCCTCCTGTTGTGGTGAACAGAGTGAAAATGCTCGATGAATCAGTTCCCCAATCTAAGTTGGGTCTCACTGAAGTAGAGGAGGCTGCACAGAGAGCACTGGATACAGTAGATAACTCCGATAAGTTTGCAGGTGAAGTGTTGGCTCACCTGGAAGGACTGTTTGGGGCCCTGAATGGTGGTGTGGGAGGAGGTGAAGGGGCAGGTGTAGCTCTTGTCTCACTTGCTGTGATAAGTACCAGGAGGGAGTGAGGTGAGGAGCGATGGTTGGACAAGGTAATCATGGAGAGGGTGATCCCTGGAGAAAGTAGAGTTTGGGGGAGCCAGGGGTAAGGTTGCACCCATGATAGAACTGGTTGAGTCTACAACAGTTTCCAGCTTTTTGCAATCCTGTAAATTGGAACCTCCATATCAAGCTGTGGTACAACTGGTCAGAATGCTCTCTATCATACATCTGTAGAAATCTGCACAAGTCTTTCTTCAAATTCCTAACGAAGTAGAGCTACTGGCGTGCCTTCTTCCTGGTGCATCACCATTATCAAGTTCATTGTGCCAGCACGTTCCTTTGCTATTTGAAGGGTGTTTGATGATGAAGGCCTCAAATTTTACTCACATCTTATACTTTATTGAACACCCGTGATTGCTGGTCTGTTGTATGCTTCCTAGTCATGGAATGCTGGCAGTAGACACTTCAAAACATTGAAAAGTTACCAGCAATGCTGTCTCTCTGATACAATCCAAATCTATGGGAACCTACATCAAGAATCTCTTGAAAAAAATTTAATGAAATTGGCCAGTCAGAATCTCTCTTTACCAAAACTATGCTGACTTTCATTGATCAGTCCCAACTTTCCAAGATTAATCCCATCTCCCAAATGTTTTTTCAATAATTTCCCTACAAATGAACATTAGACACACAGTCCTGTAATAACCCACTACCCTTCTTAAATAAGTGTACTCCATTTACTGTCTTCTACTTATCTGGCAACTCACCTTTGGCCACAAAGATTTTAAAAATAACTATTATGGCCCCGGCAACCTGCACCTTTACCTCCCATTGCATCCATGGATACATCTCATCAGGCCCTCCAAGTTTTTCTACTATTGCCCCGCTAAGACATTTAATATATTCTTTCTTTTAAGAATTTAACCACCCTTTCAGAATTTCACCACCCTTTCACTGAATTATCCACCTGCAATATCTTTCTTCTTAGTAAATATAGATGTGAAGCAGTTATGTGAGACCCCCAACAGTACATCTTCTATTTTTCATCCCTTTTTTCTGGTTAACCTCTTATCCTTAATATATTCATAAAATGCTTTGAGTTTTCCTTAATCTCATCTGCAAGTTTTGCTTCATGCCTCATCTTTGGCTTCCTAATTTTGTTCATAACTATACCCTTACATTTTCTACTAGGGCATCCCCCATTTTTGGTTCTCCATACATGCCATACGCTCACTTTTTTTTTATCCGAACCCCTCAATATCCATTTTGACATCAATAATTCATTGAGTTGAGGGATAATTCCCTCATCGTAATGCATGGAGCTGTGATCCACCTCTGGGCTCTACTGTGACAGAGCACAGTTACAGACTTAACCGCTCTGAGTCCCAGAATCGGACTCAGGTTTAATATCACTGGCTTATCTCATGACATTTGTTGTTTTTGTGGCAGCTGTGCATTACAATAGATAATAACAACAACTGCAAATTACAGTAAATATATATATTAAATAATTAAATTAAATAAGTAGTGCAAAAAAGTAATGAAGTAGTGTACATAGGTTCAATGTCCATTCATATATCGAGTGGCAGAGGGGAAGAAGCTGATCATGAATCATTGTGTGCCTTTAGGCTCCTGTACCTCCTTCCTGATTGTAACAATGAACAGGCGATAGAGGCTGCCTCTTTCAGGCATTGCTCCTTGAAGATGTCCTGAATGCTATGGAGGCTAGTGCCTGTGATGGAACTGGTTGAGTTCACAACTTTAGGTAGTTTATTTCGATCCTTTGAATTATAACCCCCCACCCCCCACCAGATGGTGATGCAGCCAGTAAGAATGCTTTCCATAGTACACCTGTAGGAATTTGCGAGTGTCTTAGTGTCGTTGGTGACAAACCAAATCTCCTAATGAAATATAGACACCGTTGTGCCTTCTTTGTAGCTACATTGATATATTGGGCCTAGATTTGATCTTCAGAAATGTTGACACCCAGGAAGTTCAAATTGCTCATTCTTTCCTCTCCTGATCCCTCTGTGAGGACTGGTATGTGTGCCCTGTCTTGCCCTTCTGAAGTACACAATCAGTTCTTTGGTCTTACTAATATTGAGTGCAAGGTTGTTACTGTGACACCACTCATCTTGTTGATATGTCTTGCTCCCGAACAGCTTCTTGTCACCATCTTAAATTCTGCCTACAATAGCTGTTGTGTCATCAGCAAATTTATACATGGCATTTGAGCTGTGTCTAGCCATACAGTCATGTGTGTAGAGAGAGTAGAGCAGGGGGCTAAGCACACATCCTTGTGGTGTACCAGTTTTAAATGTCAGCAAGGTGGAGATGTTATTTCCCATCCCCACATGATGGTCTTCCAGTCAGGAAGTTGAGGATCCAGTTGCAGAGGGAGGTAGAAAGGCCAGGTTTTGGAGCTTTTCTCTCAGAACTGTAGGAATGATTGTGTTAAACACTGAGCTGTGGTCAATAAACAGCATCCTGTCATAAGCATTAGAATAGTTCAGATGATCCAAGACTGTGTGACTGGCCAATGAGTTCATATCTGCTGTAGACTTATTGTGGATCTGGGTCCTTGCTGAGACAGGAGTTAATTCCAGCCATAACTAATCTCTTAAAGCATTTAATCACCGTAGACGTTGATAGTCTTTGAGGCAGCTCACCCTGCTCTTCTTTGGCACTGATATGATTGTTGCCCTTTTGAAGCAGGGTGGGAACTTCTGACTGTAACAATGAGAGATTGCAAATGGTTGAACACACCTGTTGGTTGGTTGGTACAGGTTTTCAAAGCCCTACCATGTACTCCTTTGGGACCAGTCACCTTGCGAGAGATCACCCTCTTGAAAGGCAATTTGATCTCGGCCTTTGAGGCAGAGATCACGAGATCACCGATTGCTGCAAGGATCCTCATGGCTGTAGTTTTATTTTCCTTTCCAAAACATGCATAAAAGGCATTGAGCTCATCTGAGAGTGATGCATCACTGCCATTCATGAATCTGTTATCAGCTCTGTGTGCACATGTGCCTGCATGTTGGCTGGTCTCTTGAAAAGCCAAGCCATTAAATTGAGGCCAAATAACAGGTATTTTTTAAAATTTTATCTTGTTATAAGTTATACTGTAGCGGTGTGCTACACACAGCGTTAGAATAACCACACGGAGTCGGTGAGTTAGAGTTGCGATGAAAGAGATTTATTCAGACTTCGCGGCCTGCTTTAAAGCCTTCCCGTTCCCGCCCTCCCTGGGGCGGGACTGCTGTGGGGAATGCATATTCCCAGACCCTTTCCGCACGCGGGATTTTCCCCCTGCTGAAGATGGCCTGGCGCCCTTTTTGGGGCCGGCCCTCTGCCTGCGCGCGCTGTTGTGAGCCGGTTCGTGTGTGCCAGAAAGTGGGTCGCCACATAACGCCCCCCCAGAACTGGCGATACCTCCCCCAATGTCCACAGTCTGGATCGGCCTCTGTTCGGGAGGTCTGCCCCTGCGCCGCGATGCCTGAGCCTGGACCGGCTACGCCAAGTCCACATGGGCCGGTTTGAGTCGGTCCACCGTGAAAACCTCCTCTCTCCCCCCAATGTCCAGCACGAACGTGGACCCGTTGTTCCTGATCACCTTAAATGGCCCCTCGTAGGGCCGCTGTAGCGGTACCCGGTGTCCGCCCCGTCGTACAAAAAGAAACTTACAGTTCTGCAGGTCTTTGGGTACGCAGGTCGGGCTCTGTCCATGCTGTGAAGTGGGTATGGGGGCCAGGTTACCGAGCCTCTCCCGTAGTCTGTCCAGGACTGCTGTGGGTTCTTCCTCTTGCCCCCTTGGGGCTGGTATGAACTCTCCTGGGACTACCAGGGGTGCGCCGTACACCAACTCGGCCGACGAGGTGTGCAGATCCTCTTTGGGCGCCATGCGGATTCCGAGCAGGACCCAGGGAAGTTCGTGCACCCAGTTAGGCCCCTCCAGGCAGGCCATGAGAGCCGATTTCAGGTGACAGTGGAAGCGCTCCACAAGTCTGTTCGACTGTGGGTGGTAGGCAGTTGTGTGGTGTAGCTGAGATCCTAAAAGGTTGGCCATACCTGACCACAGACTGGAGGTGAACTGGGCGCCCCTGTCGGAGGTAATGTGGGCCGGTACCCCGAAGCGGGCTACCCAGGTTGCAATCAGTGCTCGGGCGCAGGACTCGGAGGTGGTGTCGGTGAGCGGAACTGCCTCTGGCCATCTGGTGAACCGGTCTATCATAGTTAGGAGGTACCGTGCTCCTCGTGACACTGGCAGGGGCCCCACGATATCCACATGGATGTGGTCGAACCTCCGGCGGGTGGGTTCGAACCGCTGCGGTGGAGCCTTGGTGTGCCGCTGCACCTTGGCCGTTTGGCACTGCATACACGTTTTGGCCCATTCACTGACCTGTTTACGCAGTCCATGCCACACGAACCTGTTGGCGACGAGCCGGATGGTTGTCCTGATGGAGGGGTGCGCTAAGTTGTGAATGGACTCGAAAACCTGCCGGCGCCAGGCTGCTGGGACGACGGGGCGAGGTTGGCCGGTAGCTTCGTCACATAGTAGGGTCCTCTCACCTGGGCCTACGGGGAGGTTTTGGAGCTGCAAACCGGAGACTGCAGTCCTGTAACTGGGGATCTCAGCGTCTGCCTGCTGTGCCTCTGCCAGCGCTGCATAGTCCACCCCCTGGGACAGGGCCTGTATGGTAGGTCTGGATAGTGCGTCCGCCACGACGTTGTCCTTTCCAGAGACATGCCGGATGTCCGTCGTGTACTCGGAGATGTAGGACAGATGTCGCTGCTGGCGGGACGACCAGGGGTCGGATACCTTAGTGAACGCAAAGGTAAGCGGTTTGTGGTCTGTGAACGCGGTGAAGGGCCTACCTTCTAAGAAGTACCTGAAAGGCCGGATTGCCAGGTATAGTGCCAATAGCTCCCGGTCGAAAGCACTGCATTTGAGTTCAGGTGGTCGTAGGTGTTTGCTGAAGAACGCCAGGGGTTGCCAGCGACCCTCGATGAGTTGTTCCAGCACTCCACTGACTGCTGTGTTGGATGCGTCCACCGTGAGGGCAGTAGGAACGTCCGTTCTGGGGTGCACTAGCATCGCGGCGTTTGCCAAGGCCTCTTTGGTTTTAACGAAAGCGGTTGCGGCCTCTTCGTCCCAGGTAATGTCCTTGCCCTCACCCGACATTAGAGTGAACAGGGGCCGCATGGTTCGGGCTGCTGAGGGGAGGAAACGGTGGTAGAAATTCACCATACCCACAAATTCCTGCAGGCCGTTGATTGTGTTGGATCGGGGAGAAGTTGCGGACCGCGTCTACCTTGGCGGGCAGCGGGGTTGCCCCGTCTTTAGTAATCCTGTGGCCCAGGAAGTCGATGGTGTCGAGTCCGAACTGGCATTTGGCTGGGTTGATTGTAAGGCCGAATTCACTCAGGCGGGAGTAGAGCTGGTGGAGGTGGGACAGATGCTCCTGCCGACTACTGCTGGCTATGAGGATGTCGTCCAAATAGATGAATGCAAAGTCCAGGTCGCGTCCCACCGCGTCCATTAGCCGCTGGAAAGTCTGTGCGGCATTCTTTAGACCAAACGGCATTCGGAGGAATTCAAAAAGTCCGAACGGGGTGGTAAGTGCTGTTTTGGGGATGTCGTCCGGATGTACAGGGATTTGATGGTATCCCCAGACGAGGTCTACCTTGGAAAAGATCCTTGCGCTGTGTAGGTTTGCTGCGAAGTCTTGAATGTGCGGCACAGGGTAGCGGTCTGGCGTTGTAGCCTCGTTCAGTCTGCGGTAGTCACCGCATGGTCTCCAGCCCCCCGTTGCCTTGGGCACCATGTGAAGGGGGGAGGCCCATGGGCTGTCGGACCATCGTATGATCCCCAGTTCCTCCATCTTCTTGAACTCCTCCTTCGCCAGTCGGAGCTTGTCTGGGGGAAGCCTTCGAGCACGGGCGTGGAGGGATGGTCCCTGGGTCGGGATGTGGTGCTGTACTCTGTGTCTGGGCATGGCTGCCGTGAACTGCGGTGTCAGTACTGATGGGAAATCCGCCAGGACCCTGGTGAATTCATCGTCGGACAGCGTGATGGAGTCCAGGTGTGGGGCTGGCAACTGTGCTTCACCCAGGGAGAACGTTTGAAAAGTCTTGGCGTGGACTAATCGCTTCCCTTGCAAGTCGACCAGCAGGCTGTGGGCTCGTAGAAAATCTGCCCCCAGCAGTGGTTGGGCCACGGCGGCCAGTGTGAAGTCCCACGTGAACCGGCTGGAGCTGAACTGTAGCCGCACCGTGCGGGTGCCGTAGGTTCGTATTGTGCTGCCATTTGCGGCCCGCGGGGTGGGTCCCGGTTCTTTTTGCGGGTGTCGTAACTTGTTGGAGGTAAGACGCTGATCTCCGCTCCGGTGTCGACCAAAAAGCGGTGTCCCGACTGCTTGTCCCAGATGTACAGAAGGCTGTCCTGATGGCCAGCCGCCGTAGCCATCAGCGGCGGCTGGCCCTGGCGTTTCCCAGGAATTTGCAGGGTGGTCTGCAGCGGCGGGCCTCTGTGCCCCACCGCTGGTGGTAGAAACACCGTTGTTCGTTGGGCTCCTCACTCCCGTCACCGGGTTTTGTAGGCTCTGCTGCCGGGCCTGGTCTGGTCTGCCATTGGGCACGCGGCTTGGTGATCTGTGCGACGGATGCCCCTCTCTCTTTCCTGGCATTCCACAGCACATCTGCTCGGGCCGCCACCTCCCGGGGGTTGCTGAAATCTGCGTTGGACAGCAGTAGGCATATGTCCTCGGGCAGTTGCTCTAGGAACGCCTGCTCAAACATGAGGCAGGGTTTGTGTCCTTCAGCCAGGGCCAGCATTTCGTTCATTAATGCTGACGGCGGCCTGTCTCCCAAACCATCCAGGTGCATTAAGCGGCATGCTCGTTCACGCCGTGAGAGTCCGAAAGTCCTTATGAGCAGGGCTTTGAATGCTGTGTATTTGCCATTCTCTGGGGGAGACTGTATAAACTCCTCAACTTGTGCAGCAGTCTCCTGGTCGAGGGAGCTCAGCACGTAGTAGTAGCAAGTGGACTCCGAGGTTATCTGCCGAATGTGGAATTGTGCTTCTGCTTGTTCGAACCATAATTGGAATCGCAGTGTCCAGAAGCTTGGCAGTTTTAACGAAACTGCGTGAACAGATGCAGCGTCGGTCATCTCTGGTCCAAATATCGTTTGGGCCGTCGGGATCACCAATTGTAGCGGTGTGCTACACACAGCGCTAGAATAACCACACGGAGTCGGTGAGTTAGAGTTGCGATGAAAGAGATTTATTCAGACTTCACGGCCTGCTTTAAAGCCTTCCCGTTCCCGCCCTCCCTGGGGCGGGACTGCTGTGGGGAATGCATATTCCCAGACCCTTTCTGCGCGCGGGATTTCCCCCCTGCTGGTGAAGATGGCCTGGCGCCCTTTTTGGGGCCGGCCCTCTACCTGCGCGCGCTGTTGTGAGCCGGTTCGTGGGTGCCAGAAAGTGGGTCGCCACAATACCTTATTTTACAAGACTATTTTATTGCCTGTTAACTAGAGACCCTCACATTTTGCTGTATCATGAAAAAATAGATTTTTTTTTGTAACTCAATTCTGCTCAAAACTTAGGCATCATGTATTTCTTGTGATTTCATCAATATTGGTAAGTAATTGTTGACAGGGTAATTAATTAAAAGTGGAATTTATATATCATACTGTAGGTTAATATCCAAGCATGGTAAAAAATTGTGCCACAGTAAGTTTAGTTAATGGACAAGTTGCGCCTGTAATTATACTGTATGTATATAGATATGTAACATACACACACACATACACATATATATATTAGTGCTAGAATCCATTATGTACAGTGGATTCTGGTAATTGGGCGATCAATTAATCAAGCCAGCTACTTATTTGGGACAACTGTAAAAGAACAAAAACAAATTGAGAACCCAGCTGGAATTCCCTTCACTTAGTTGGGACAATATGCCGCTTAATTGGGGCAGGAGGGAACGTTGCTGAATATTTTCTAGCTAGCATCATTTCTCTCCACATTGTGTGGCCATTAGACACTACATCATGCTTAGAGCAAACAATTTATAAATAGTGTCAGTCGTGTCCAAGAAGCAGTGATTTTAGTCACTGAGAGTTGGTGAGACATAAGCAGTAATACAATTCAGAATTGGTTTGCTCACTGTGGTTTCAAGCATTCAGACTTGGAAATGCCAGAAATGGCAGCGGGTAAAAATGAAACGATTTCACTACCTCAACAAGTTAGGCATTACGAAGGATTTGAAGGTGTTGACAATCATCATGAGTGTTACCTTTAGTCCCCACCGGACACTTAGCTGTCACCTATGGCTCCAAATAGCTGTTTGTATGTGACAGTGGCCACAGCCCAGTACACTGCTTTGACAGGTGGGAGAAGCCAGATGAGAGCAACCAATTAGTCCCATATCCTGGTGTGATTGGGATATGCCTGCCCTAACATGTGAACTCATCTCCACCAGACTGGGGAGATGAAATCTACAGCGAGATCCAATGGCTAAGAAGGTGGTTTTGCAACACTACGTGGAGATTAAAGGGCATGACAAGGCACAGAAGTCATTATGGTCATCCACTGAACTAGGGAAGACCCCATTGTCCCACTGAACCTGGACCTCAGAGATCAAGAGAGTGCAATGGCTTTTCCATATTAAAAACTCTCCCACATGGACAACTACCAGTAGTATTGGTAGTGTTCTAAATTGTTCTGTATTTTGTTTAAATACACAATTTGTTACTCAATTAAATGGCATTTTGTCTTTTTTATACCTTTCTTTAACTATTTCCATGAAACTGGCTAACTGGGGCATCTGCTTAATTGGGTCAAAATATACTGCTCCCAAATGTGCTCCAATTAACCGGAATACACTGTAGTTATATATAGTGGTGGCTATCCATTGTGTCTGACGATCATTGGAAACTTTTGTGGGAGAGTTTTTAAAGTGGAAAATCCATTGCACTGGGCAGTTCCACTCATTTAACCTCAGAAGTCCGAGCCCACTGAAGCTGACTTCGCTTGCTAGAATAGGCATGTCCTCATCAATGAAGTTGCCAGCTACTCTCACCTTGTTTACCCACTTGTTGAAGTGGTGTACTGGGGTGTGGCTGCAGTCACATGCAAATCCCTCCTTGGACATACACATAACATATATGTGTAAGACACATGCTTGCATTATGTCTGCATATTGATTTCTCGTGGTTGTGAATACTTATCTTTCCTGTTCCAATTTCCCTCTTCATAAAGCAACAAGGAATAGAAAAGAAGATTTTTAATCAGCAGGTGGTACTTCTTTTCTGAAATAGGAAAGAAAGTCAAACCCTTCCTGGGCTTCTTTCAGATTCAGATTTATTTACTTATTAAATATACATTGAAACATCAGTGAAATATGTCATTTGCATTAACTACCAACACACCAAACGTTGGGACCTTCAGGCTTCGATCTTTGGTATTGGCCATTGGTTAGCCAATGACGGGGATCTGAACTTCAGGTTTGAATGTTGAGCCTGATGTTTTCTCCTAAAGGAGATGCGCTGGAGATTTAACCATCTTCCACAATGTTCATTCATTATTTATTGATATAACTCAACATTCCAAGATTTATATAAGAAATATTCTTCTTCTTCTTTGGCTGTCCATCGATTTTTGATGTTGACTGAGGCCTAGGCAAGCTTGTATAGAAGACTGGCAGTTGCCCATGCTGCAAGTCTCCCCTCTCCACGCCACACTGGGACCCATACAGCTTGGCACCGGTGTTGTCACAGAGCAATGTGTGGTTAAGTGCCTTGCTCAAGGACACAATGCACTCCCTCAGCTGAGGCTCGAACTAGCGACCTTCAGATCACTGGACCAATGCCTTAACCACTTGGCCACGTGCCACACATGATATTAAACTGTGAATAAGTTGAAAATCGATCTTTGGAAGAAATACTTATATCCAGTATGTGAAAAAAATTTACATTCTCCAATAAAGCCAGAAATATAATTTAATATTGAAAGAGCAGTTTCCAAAAATATTCTTAATGAAAATGATAATACGGTTATCGAATAACCATGTTAGAAATTTATATTTCTTCAATTCAGTTTAAATAAAAATACAACACAAGCAAATATGCTTTTTTACCTCATTATGCTAAATTGCCATGTCATGCTGCATTAATGTCAAAGGGGAGAGTGCAGTGAGCTGTATATTTGTGACTGTCAGGGATTGAAATAGCACTGATCTACTGAAGTATCATGGAAAAATACACTTCAAATCACTTCTGCATCAAACCAGACAAAGCAGCATCAATACATCATTTCATTTTTACTAGAAGTTCTGACGTTAGTTGCCAGTGTGGGAATCAAACCAAATTCTAAATATTTCTTAGAATCCCTCATGAGTTTCTGAATTGGGTAATGAGCCACGTTTGATTAGGGAGCTTAAGGTAAAGGAATCCTTAGGAGCGAGCATGATCATAATATTCCAGAATTCACCCTGCAATTTGAGAGGGGCAAGCTAAGGCCAGATGTATCAGTATTACAGTGGAGTAAAGGAAATTACAGAGTTATGAGAGGGGAGCTGGGAAAAGTTGATTGCAGGGGGACACTAACAGGGATGACTGCAAAGCAGCAATGGCTGGAGTTTCTGGGAGCAGTTCAGAAGGTGCAGGACAGATACATTTCAAAGAAGAAGAAATATTCTAACACCAGGATGATACAATGGTGGCTGACAAGGGAGGTCAAAGCCAACTTAAAGCAAAAGAGGGCATATAATAGAGCAAAAATTAGTGGGAAGTTAGAGGATTGGGAAGCTTTTAAAGCCCAACAGAAGTCCACCAAAAAAGCCATAAGGAGGGAAAATGTGAAATATAAAGGTAAGCTGGTTAGTAATATCAAAGAGAAAACAAAAAGTTTTTTCAGATACAGTAATAAAGAGTAAAAGAGAGGCTAAAGTAGGACTGCTGGAAAATGATGTTGGAGAGTTAGTAAGGTTACAGTGGATGAACTGATTAAGTATTTTGCATCAGTCTTCTCTGTGAAGAAGTTTGAGAGTGTTAGGGCAGAAGTGAGTGTAGTTGCTATTACTAGGGAGATGGTGCTTAGGAAGCTGAAAGATCTAAAGGTAGTTAAGTCACCTGGAACAGATGGACTACACTGCATGGATTTTAGTCATAGGCATAGTCATACTTTATTGATCCCGGGGGAAATTGGTTTTCGTTACAGTTGCACCGTAAATAATAAATAGTAATAGAACCATAAATAGTTAAATAGTAATATGTAAATTATGCCAGTAAATTATGAAGTAAGTCCAGGACCAGCTTATCGGCTCAGGGTGTCTAACCCTCCAAGGGAGGAGTTGTAAAGTTTGATGGCCACAGGCAGGAATGACTTCCTATGATGCTCTGTGCTGCATCTCGGAGGAATGAGTCTCTGGCTGAATGTACTCCTGTGCCCACCCAGTACATTATGTAGTGGATGGGAGACATTGACCAAGATGGCATGCAACTTAGACAGCATCCTCTTTTCAGACACCACCGTGAGAGAGTCCAGTTCCATCCCTACAACATCACTGGCCTTACGAATGAGTTCGTTGATTCTGTTGGTGTCTGCTACCCTCAGCCTGCTGCCCCAGCACACAACAGCAAACATGATAGCCCTGGCCACCACAGACTTGTAGAACATCCTCAGCATCATCCAGCAGATGCTAAAGGACCTCAGTCTCCTCAGGAAATAGAGACGGCTCTGACCCTTTTTGTAGACAGCCTCAGTGTTCTTAGACCAGTCCAGTTTATCGTCAATTCGTATCCCCAGGTATATGTAATCCTCCACCATGTCCACCCTGACCCCCTGGATGGAAACAGGGGCCACCGGTACCTTAGCTCTCCTCAGGTCTACCACCAGCTCCTTAGTCTTTTTCACATTAAGCTGCAGATAATTCTGCTCACACCATGTGACAAAGTTTCCTACCGTAGCCCTGTACTCAACCTCATCTCCCTTGCTGATGCATCCAACTATGGCAGAGTCATCCGAAAACTTCTGAAGATGACAAGACTCTGTGCAGTAGTTGAAGTCCGAGGTGTAAATGGTGAAGAGAAAGGGAGCCAAGACAGTCCCCTGTGGAGCCCCAGTGCTGCTGATCACTCTGTCGGACACACAGTGTTGCAAGCACACAGTGTTGCAAGCACACGTACTGTGGTCTGCCAGTTAGGTAATCAAGAATCCATGATACCAGGGAAGCATCCACCTGCATCGCTGTCAGCTTCTCCCCCAGCACAGCAGGGCAGATGGTGTTGAATGCACTGGAGAAGTAAAAAAACATGACCCTCACAGTGCTCGCTGGCTTGTCCAGGTGGGCATAGACAGGGTTCAGCAGGAAGATGATGGCATCCTCAACTCTTAGTCGGGGCTGGTAGGCGAACTGGAGGGGATCTAAGTGTGGCCTGACCATAGGCTGGAGCAGCTCCAGAACAAGTCTCTCCAGGGTCTTCATGATGTGGGAGGTCAATGCCACCGGTTTGTAGTCATTGAGGCCACTGGGGCGCAGCGTCTTTGGCACAGGGACGAGGGAGGACGTCTTCCACAGTACAGGAACCCTCCGGAGTCTCAGGCTCAGGTTGAATACATGGCGAAGTACTCCACATAGCTGAGGGGCACAGGCTTTGAGCACCCTGGTACTGACACCATCCGGTCCTGCAGCCTTGCTTGGGTTGAGACGTTTCAGCTTTCTTCTCACCTGTTCAGCCGTGAAGCCCACCGTGGTGGTTTTGTGTGGGGGAGGGGTATAGTCATGAGAGCAGGGTGGGGGACTGTGAGGAGGGGTAGGAGGGGAGAGTGGAATATGTGTTGGTTGGGGGCCGACAACAGATGGCTCATGTGGGGGATGGGTAGGGGGTCACAATGTCAAATCTGTTAAAGAACAGGTTAAGTTCGTTGGCCCTGTCCTCACTGCCTTCAGCTCCTCTGTTGCTAGTTTGCCGAAAGCCAGTGATGGTCTTCATCCCCCTCCAGACCTCTCTCATGTTGTTCTGCTAGAGTTTCCACTCAAGCTTCCTCCTGTACCTGTCTTTAGCCTCCCTGATCCTAGCTTTCAGGTCCCTCTATATTGCCCTCAGCTCCTCCCTATTTCCATCTCTAAACACCCTCTTTTTAGCATTCAGGATGTCCTTAATGTCCTTTGTCACCCATGGCTTGTTATTTGAATAACAAAGGACAGTTCTTGTCAGAACATTGCAGTCCACACAGAAGTTAATGCAATCAGTGATGCATTCTGTGAGCCCATCAATATCCTCTCCACGTGGCTGACAGAGTGCCTGCCAGTCTGTCACCTCAAAACAACCCTGGAGCACCTCATAAGCCTCCTCCGACCATTTCCTCACTGTCCTCAAGGTTGCAGGTTTACTCTTCACCAGAGGTACGTAGCAGGGTTTTAGATGCACCAGGTTGTGATCTTTCCTTCCCAGTGGGGGGAGGGGAGAGGAGCTGTATGCATCCTTAATGTTAGCGTACATCAAATCCAGAGTCCTGTCCCCTCTGGTTGTACAGCTCACATACTGCGTGAAGTTGGGCAGTGTTCTAGCCATGGTAACCTGGTTGAAGTCACCTGAGATGGTAATGAGGGCACGGGTGACTAAAGTGGTGGCTGAAGATATTGTGGAGGCATTATTAATGATCTTTCAAGAATCAATAGGTTATGGCATGGTTCCGGAGGACTGGAAAATTGCAGATGTCACTCCACTCTTCAAAAAAGGAGAGAGACAGAAAAAAGGAAATTATAGGCCAGTTAATCTATCCTCAGTGGTTGGGAAGATGTTGGAGTCAATTGTTAAGGATGTGGTTTCGGTGTATTTGAAGCACATGATAAAATTGGCCAAAGTCAGCATGGTTTTGTTAAGGGAAAATCTTGCCTGTCAAATCTGTTGGAACTCTTCGGGGAAATAACAAGGATAGGGAAAAGAGGATCAGTGGATGCTCTTTACTTAGATTTTCAGAAGGCCTTTGACAGGGTGTCACATGTAAGCCTGGTTATCAAGATAAGCTCACATGGTATTTTAGAAAAGATACTAGCATGGATAGAGCATTGGCTAATTGGCAGGTGGCAAAATGTGAGAATAAAGGGAGCATTTTCTGATTGGCTGCCAATGACTATGGTGTTTCACATATGTCTGTGTTGGGATTGCTTCTTCTTAAATTGTATGTCAATGATTTGGATGACAGAATTAATGGCTTTGTGGTTAAATTTGCAGACAATACGAAGATAGGTGGAGGGGCAGGTAATGTTGAGGAAGCAGGAAGGCTGCAGAAGGACTCAGGCAGATTAGGAGATTGGGCAAAGAAGTGACAGATGGAATACTTTGTCAGGAAGTGTATGGCCATGCA
Source organism: Mobula hypostoma (assembly GCF_963921235.1). NCBI lineage: Eukaryota > Metazoa > Chordata > Chondrichthyes > Myliobatiformes > Myliobatidae > Mobula > Mobula hypostoma. The sequence continues at coordinate 155,585,563 of NC_086102.1, read as the reverse complement.
CTTTTGATAGAAGAATTAAAAGTGTAGACAATTTTCTAAATGAGGAGAAAATACAAAATTCTGAAGTGCAAAGGGACCTGGGAAGTCTTGTGCAGGATCCCTGAAGGTTCACTTGCAGGTTGAGCCAGTGGTAAGGAAGGTAAATGCAATGTTAGCACTTATTTTGAGAGGACTAGAATATGAAAGCAAGGATGTAATGCTGAAGCTTTATAAGGCATTGGTGAGGCCCCATTTGGAGTATCCTGAGCAGTTTTGTGTCCCTTATCTAAGAAAGGATGTGCAGATATTGGAGAGGGATTGGAGAGGGTTCAGAGGAGGTTCACGAGAATGATTTTGAGAATGAAAGGGTTGGTCGATGGCTCTGGGCCTGTACTCGCTGGAATTTAGAAAAAATGAGGGGGGGATCTCATTGAAACCTATCAAGTAGATAGATAGATAGATACTTTATTGATCTCAAAGGATAGTACAGTGTTACAGTAGCATTACAAGTGCACAGATTAAGAAAGAATAAAAAATAAATTACCTCAAGTAGTCTAACAGGAGGGGGTTATCATTTCCCCGGACATAGTTTAACTCATTATAGAGCTTAATGGCCGAGGATAAGAATGACCTCATATAGTGCTCTTTGAAGCAGCTCAATTGTCTTACTCTATTACTAAAAGTGCTTCTCTGTTTAGCCAAGGTGGCATGCAGATAGTGAGAAAGATTTTCCAGAATTGCCAGGATTTTCCGTAGGATCCTCTGTTCTACCGCAGCCTCCAGTGTGTCCAGTTAGACTCCTACATCAGTTTATTGAGCCTGTTGGCATCACCAGTGTTGATGCCATTGCCCCAGCACACCACTGCATCAAATGTTGAAAGGCCTGGATAAAGTGGATGTGAAGGAAATGTGTCCTATAGTGGGTGAGTCTAGCACCAGAGGGCACAGCCTTAGACTAGAGGGATGACCAGTTAGAACAGAGATAAGGAGGGATTTCTTTTGCCAGAGGGTGGTGAATCTGTGGAATTTGTTGCTACTTACAGTTCTGGAAGTCAGGTCATTGGGTGTTTTAAGGCGGAGGTTGATAGGTTGTTGATTTAGTCAGAGCATGAAAGGTTATGAGGAAAAGACAGGAGAGGGAAATAAATTAGCTATGGACGCGATAGACCAAACGGCCTAATTCTGTTCCTATGTCTTATGGTCTTTTGGAGCTTTACAGATGTAACAGTTCTGGTGTATTATATTTCCCATGGTAGGAGATTCTAGGAAAAGAGGGCACGTCTTCAGGATTAAAGGATGTCCTTTTAGAACTGAGATGCAGAGAAATTACTTTAGTCAGAGGGTGGTAAATCTGTGGAATTTGTTGCTACAAGCAGCTGTGGAAGCCAAGTCATTGGATGTATTTAAGGCAGAGATAGATAGGTTCTTGATTAGCCAGGGCATCAAAGGGTATGGGGAGAAGGTAGGGGAGTGAGGATAACTGGAAGAATTGGATCAGCCCATGATTGAATGGTGGAAAAGACTCGATGGGCCGAATGACCTACTTCTGCTTCTATATCTTAAAAAATATTCCTTATTATAAATCTTCATTTCTGGCATGAAACCTATTATTGTATACACATTTCTTGATGTTTTGAAAGTGAAATCTGGATTATATTAGACCCAGCCTTTTCACATGAGATAGCAATTACACAATGCATTATGCTATTGATGAGGAAGTTATCGAGGGACGGCAGGCTGTAACCTTTAGACAGTTTACATCAGGCAGCCAACTGTCTCCCACGGACAGCCTCTGCCCTCAAACACCCTGCTATTCTTCAGAACTGGGTGGATTTCTGCTTTTGCCACTTGTTAAACTCTGCACAAATTAACAACCATGCTTAACAAGTACCTTCATAATAATATGCAAGTTGTTTTTACAAGACTAATCAACATCTCTGCCCAATAAGGAAACAATTTAAGCTATTGAATTCCTACATACAATAAGTTCTTTTGATAGGTGTTTTAATATCTCAGGTCTGTTTATTTAAAATTTGTAACTCTTTGCTTATTCTTTAACTCCAATAGTTCTTTTCTTCTCAAGATCCCTACCTCAAAACCCAATTAGATAATCATCTTTTGGTTTGGATATTAAGAAAATCACTTGAAATAGGACTAATAATAAAAGGGATGAATGGCCCTCTCTAGGCTCTATATCTACAACTCAAATATTAGTGATAGGAGACAATTCCATTGTTTGCCGAGTACCCAGATGACTTATCAACCTTGCTCTAATCTCTAGCAAGCAGCAGACTAAATTATATTTGATCGCATGAAATGTCATGTTCCATCACAATATGGCCTACTATATCAGGTTGCAAACTTGTAGTAATGAACTTCAACTCAAATTATTTTCAACTCAAAAACAGAGGCCAATATTAACTCCAATTGCTGTAGTTAGAACCATAGAGTACTACAGCTGACCCAATCTTGTCCTAGTCCTATCAACCTGAACCTAGACCATAGCCCCCGAAACCACTCTCATCCATGTACCTCTCCAACCTTCTCTTAAATGTCACAATTAAATTTGTATCTATCCCTTCAACTAGCAGCTCATTCCACGCTGTAACGCCCTCTGAAGAAGTTTCCCCTCAAATTCCCCTTGAATATTTCACCTTTCACCTTAACCCTATGATTTCTCGTTCCAGTCTGACAAAGCCTGAGAGACTATAGATATAAGTGACTTGGATGAGATTAGTGATGTGAAACATTAATTTTTTCCACTTTGTTTCAAAATGCTGCCTGATCTTCTGAATATTTTTGGTTTTAATTTTAGGTCTCAGCTGATTTGAAGACATAACTCAAATTTAGTTGAATCAGAATGAAGAAGTTTGATGGGTGATTGGTTTTGCTGAATACTTTTCAATTGGAGTTACCTACCTGGCAATTCCCCATAATAATGAAGGGAGCAGAATATCTGTTCGTAAACTTCTTTTAAGTATATTACCACTTAAATAGATCTTAGTAACTGACCTCATGGCATTGTAGTGTTGGTCCTGTTATGAGTGACTACAAGGCCAATTTACACAGTGCAAAGTACGCTATAATTTACAAAGCTAGATGCAAATTTGGAAAACAAAACAAAACTGCAGAAGCTAGAAATTTGAAATGGTAGGGATACTCAGTAGGTTGAGCATCATCTGAGTGAGGTGAAAAGGAGTAAATGTTCAGATTGATGACTCTTTTCAGATATATTTTATCTCATCATAATTCTTTTCTTAAAAGAAATCAAATAAAACGTTCTAACCAACTGTGAATGACAGAGAGGGAATGAAGTGAACAGATGAAGATGTTCTTTGTGTGACATAGTGGGGACCAATATTGTACAGATGATTCACCTACTGTTATTGCTGTCTAAGGGAGGGAAATGAATGCTTGTTACTCATGTCTGACATATCTGTTCAAAAGAGTGTAAATAAAGGAAGATGAATCAGAGCAATTAAATGTCAGAATTTGGAGAGGCAGAACAGAGCAAATCTGGAATTAAAGAGACTACTGTAAATACAAACCAGATAAAAAATTAGTATCTGTGGAGAGAGAAAAACAAGGTAAATTGTTCAAGTATATTGCCTGATGTTAGAACTGGCTAGTAGCAAAAGACAACTCCAAATATTTATGCAAACAACAGGAATTCCGCAGATGCTGGAAATTCAAGCAACACACATCAAAGTTGCTGGTGAACGCAGCAGGCCAGGCAGCATCTCTAGGAAGAGGTACAGTCGACGTTTCAGGCCGGGACCCTTTGTTTTTCTCTTTCCTTGGACGCTAGAAGCTGGAGAAGCAACTGATAAGAAATAGAAGTAAAACTGGTTACCTGAAGTTGTTAAATTCAATGTGAATCCCAGTGGCTGCAACTTTTCTGACATGTGACAGCCCTGAGTTGTAGAAAGCCTAGTCTGTTCAAAATGTTCAAGGTAGAATCATAGCAAATCCCCTTAAGCAGAACCACACAAGATAAATGTATCTTCTAGGTCATTTGTGAGTGAAAACAGTATGCACCCAACCACAAATTTTGTTCATAGTTTTTAAAATTTTATTTTAAATGTTGCTTTTGGCATTATACATTTCGATTACTGCAAACAAATTGAAACTACATTTTAGGATAAGTGACCAACAAGATGTGCCAGTCAGTGGAAACAATCAAAATTGATTGTATTTGCACCTTCAATATTAAATGATGTATGAATGTGAAGAAAAAACCTTATATAATCTGTGGTTTATGTATGGGAAATGTGTCAGATAATTTTTATTCAGATAATTTTATATATATATATAGAAAGATATGTCGATTTGTTAGTTATTTTTGATATTTTTTCATCAGCAGAAACAAAAAAAGTTTAAAATAATATATGCTTCTCAGTATTGTTGCTCTATATCACCAATTTCTCACTGTTATTAATCTCAAAGACAGGTTCAGAAAGAATAGTAGTTGTTGACTGCCAGCAATCTGCTGTTTCCCCAGGATACTAATATTCACATTGGTCAACCCTAATGAAACACCTTTGAAAAAATCCTTCTCGAGTCAATGCTGCAATTAACTAACCAATACATTTAAAAAGAGAAAGCAAACACGATTTGTTTTGTAGAAGTTTCAAAGAGAGAGTTCCAAAGTATCTTCAGATTCTGAGACCATCTTGCCAACATGCACAGAGTAATTTTGGATTTAAGGGGTTTACGGTATGGACTGAGACATTCATCATGATTCTTTCACTCTTGATAATGCTCTGTTATGCTCTTGATGAGGTTAAGAATCTTGTTTACTGATTGCCGGATTTGGAAAATTTCAGTTTTAAAAAACTGTCTGATCCTTCAAAGGCTAGGTCCCTCCCTTTCCCTGTAATGTCCTTCTGCACCTTCAGTTCTGATCTCCTGTGTATCTTCAATTTAAAAACTTTGCTATCATTACTTGATTTCTGAAATCTTTGCTTTGATCCTGGAGTATGCCTTCCTGAAGAGTTCTGCTTAACTACCTGTCTTTTATAAAATGCTTCTTTGAATCTTCATTTTTTGACCAAGCTGTTGCTCAACAGGTTCTGATTTTTTCTCTGTCCCTTAATATTATTTTCTTTATTAGTTACATTCTCAATACATGCTTTGAGCACCTCACTGTTTACTGAATGTTAAATGCTGTTCAAAATATTTCATTTGATGCCATTGGATAAACTGTAAACTATAAGTCTTGGTTGAATTTCACCAGCTATATTCATATTTGATTTCTTTGTTTATGTAATGCCCTGATTAAGATTTCTACTGCTATGCTGTGAGGTATTTCATTTTGGTAGTTTCTGTAAAAGCAGTGTAACCGGCTGGAAGAATATTTTGGTTTTGGCTAAAGATAAGGGACCATTTGTTCAACTTAGGACTGTTGTGTCAGCCAATCAGGATGGTGAGATTGGGACAAGTTTCTAGTGAGAGCTGCGCAGAGAAAGATTTGTGATGGATAGTGGTTAGGTTTGTGGTCTTTTGGTGGGAGATGTGGAGAAGATTAACTGTCAATGCAGGCAATATGTCAGAGGAGGTAGTAGAAACAGGTGTAATTATACTGTTTAGAAGACATTCAGACAGGCACATAGGTAGGAAAGTTTCAGAGTGATATGGGCTAAATGTGGGCAAATTGAATTAGCATAGGTAGTCATCTTTGTTGGCATGGATGATTTGGGCTGAAGGGCCTGTTTGCATGCTGTATAGCTCAATGAATTTCTATAAAACTATGATTATAGATATTGGTCTGGCAGGTAAAGGAGCGCATGGGCATGTAAATGTCAGATATGAATCCTAATTTATATTGACTACAGTTTTGGTGAGCAAAGGGATCTGGTATGTTGAGAAGTCTGGAAATGAAGTTTGCTGACTGCATTTGAGGATTCATTCACTGACTGTTTGTTTGGAAGGCCTTCTGACCCACCAACATGTCCATCAGGGCAAACCTTACAGATTATTTTCTCAAAGGTTATATAATTTCTGATATTCAACTCCATTTTGCTAATTAAAGTGCCCATTAATCACCCATTAAAGCATTGAGGAAGGTTGAGACATTGAGGCGAATGCAGAATGCGAGCGAGCGTTCAGTGCCGACTGCCTTCCTTTAGATTTCTGCCAGAGAATGAGTCTGTGCGTGGCCTTTCACTGTATGGCTCATTGTGGCAGGTGGGTAGGCCTCTCTGCGTTTGTGTGGTCTCTTTCGTTGATCTCGGTTATGTCGGAGGAAGTTACCATGGTTCTGCGTTTATAGATTGGACTATCGTGTTTATGGACTGTGGACATTTTCAGAGTTATGGTTTTTATATTCTGTGTTTTCATCCATTCCTTTTCCATTTTGTTGTCCGAGGAAGGGGGTTTGGGGGAATAATGTTCTTGTTGTGTTTTATGCAGGGGAGAGGGTGTTTGGGGTCGATGTTCTTGTTTTGTGCGGGGGAGAGAGGTTTGGGGATGGTTCAACGTTCTTGTTGCATTTTGTGCGAGGGAGGGGGGTTTGGCAGTTGATGATTGGGATGCCATTCTTTTTTGTGCAGGGGGGTTGGGTTTGGTGTTTCTCTCTGAACGACTTTTATGTTCTTTCTTTCTTTGTGGCTGTCTGGAGAAGATGAATCTCAGAGTTGTATATGGATACACAATTTAATAATAAATGAAGCTTTGAAATTTCCACACAGGTGGATACATTTTGCAGCTCCTGTCCCAGCCACAATTCACATTCCCATTTTCATTTTTATCTGTAATCAAGGCAGACTGGCTTTAACTGAAATGAGTCAGTCATAATATTGGCAAACCGCTGCCTTCCTCTTCCCTCCCCCACCAACCCTGAAACCACCTAAATCATGCCTCCGGTCAACCAACAACACAAAAGCAAAATACTGCAGATGCTGGAAATCTGAAAGAAATTTTAAAAATGTTAAAATCCTCAATGGTTAAACAGCATCAATGGAGTGAAAACAGTATCAATGTTTCAGGTACATCTTCCATCAAAACATTCATCTGAACCAAGAGCCTAAACCAGGTCATCTAAATGTTACAATCAGACAAAAAATGAAGCAACACATACCTGTTAACAGAAGCAGTGGATGTTAATTCATTGTGCAATGTTATTTTTCCCAGTGTTTCTCAGGTCCAATTGAATTTAGCTTCCCCGGAGTTTTAAATTGACAAACAAAAACTCAGAGAGTCAATCAAGATGAACATGATCACATTTCATTTCATACTAGCACTTAATACCAGGCTACGTACACTTGCTTTAGTAACATTCAGTACAGCCTGCAGGCAGTGTTGTGTGAGGGTATTGGGTCTGCTGAGTATGAAGTTCTAAACTCAGACTAAGACAAGCCCTATCAGATATAAATGTCTCACTAAAGGGAGATCATACTGTAACTACCCAATCTTCAAAAACTATTTCACTTCCCTGTTTATTCACCATGGTGAGTTTTATCCGCCAATACCCACTATTCAAGTGGTGGGTCCCTCCTGATTACCAAGGAGGAGATGCTTCTAGCTAAAAAAGTAGTATAAAAGACAGTTCATTTATTTTCAAATCCAAACAACACTCTTAAAACACATTTAAAACTCACAGTTGATTTCTATCTTAAATATTTCCAAATTAGAGACCATTTCTAAAACACAAATGATTTCTAAAATACAAAGGATTTCTGAAACACAAGTACAATTCCTATAAACTAAAAAGTCATATCAACAATGCTTGAAATGCTGCCTACAATTATACAGTTCCTCTGTCTCTTGGGTAACTTCATACAAATATATTTCCTCAGATACCTTTTTAAACAATAAGTCTAAAAACATTTTGAAGACACAGATCTCAGCTACTTCACAATTAATGCTGTGAAGCTAACTTCTCTGAGTATGCCCATCTTTCAAATATAAGCACATCAGTTATGGATATGCAAATTGTTTGATTCTATCAGGTCTGCAAGCTTCCTTGTACTAAGCAACTTAGTTTGTCTGTTTTGAAATAAGCCAAATTAAATAACCAATTGTCTTATGCTGCACTTCTGAGCAGCAATAAACCAGATATAATGAGCTCCTTTACATCTTACTTTCCACAGACCGAGTGTCTGCTAGACACAGAGCTTGTTTGCAAAGCTGTGTTTTAACTGCAAGCTGATTATTGCTTGCATTTACATTTAAAGAACAGAAAACAGAATTCAATTTATGACTAGAAACTAAACAAATCAATATTAGTTATAAATTTCCATCCAACTGTGTTAATCTTACAATTGGCAGCTGCTCTGTTTAGAAAGCTGGCTTAGCAAACATGAGACTCCCTGGGTCAGGAAGCGAATATCCATCACGGTTGCTGTGTTATTTTTTCATGAAATAGCATATTTTATAACTGAAAGCACAGCATTATACCACTCTGCGCATTCTCCATTGCAGTTTTGTTAGCTGTTGTAAACAAATCAAAGATTCAATATCTGCACCACACAGAAGGAATACATACAATGGAAAAAAGGTAATTAGCTTTTAGTTTAGCATGGATATTAGTGGTGACTTATTTTTGATGGAACGATCAGTGCTAAACAAAATTAGGTATACAAAATCAGGTACAAATTTAGGTATACTAAATTATGAGGGGTATCGATAGGTTAGATGTGAACAGGCTTTTGCCACTGAAGTTGAATGGGACTACAACCAGAGGTCATGGCTTAAGGGAGAAAGATGAAAAGTTTAAGGGGAACATGAAGGGAAACTTCTTCACTTAGAGGGTCATGAGAGTGTGGAGTGAGCTGCCAGCACAAGTTGATCATGTGAGCTGAATTTTAATGTTTAAGAGAAGTTTGGATAGATACATGGATAGTGGGGATATAGAGGGCTATGGTCCAGGTGCAGGTCATGGAGAGTAGGCAGGTTAAATGATTTCAGCATCGGCTAGATGGGTGAAGGGCCTGTTTCTGTGCTATACTCCTCTATGACTCTATGACTAAAGAAAAATAAATAAGCACTCTTAAGATCTAAAAGTAATGGTATGTGTACTCTTTGGGTATTATAACATGGCAGAAATAACCACTCTCAAACAGAATTTGACATCAAGCCGCAGAAGATATCAAAATGTGAATTCAGAACATAAGAGATTGGCCATTGGTAGTGGAACCTGTACATTTGGGAATAATAAGGGGTCAGAATTGGAGTAGCAGAGATAACTTGTGGGGTTGTAGGGCTGACATAAATTAGAGATAAGTCCATGGATGAATTTGAAAACAAAGCAAAGAATTGTAAAATTGAGTTTTTGCATAACCGGGAGCAAGTGAAGCGCAGCAAGCACAAGATGGAAGATGGTCAGTATGCCTTAGGATGAGTACAGCAGCATTGCGGATGATATTGGTGAAGGGCAGTATGGAGGTGAGAAATAAAAGAAACTAAGGACGTATCCATGGGGGTGATTCCAGGATAACAGAATGACCATAACTACCAATGACGATTAGGTTGATAAGAGTGGACTGGCATTGGAGGAGGATTGGAGTATAATGTAGTCATTTGACAGAAGTTGAGAAGGATGAACAGGCACGAATTATCCTTATCTTGCTCGTGTAGTGTTAATGATTTTGATTAGAGCTGCTTTGATGCTTTGGCAGCAGCACAAACCCAGTCTGGATGATTGAAACAAACATTGTAGGAAATAATATTGCAGCCTCCAGATTTCATGACTAGGTTCATAAGGAATAGAAGGTTGGAAATGGGACAGTAGTTCTCTGGGACGCAAGAGCTAATGGCTGGATTTTAGGAAGATGGGCTGCAGTAAACAAGAAGGAAGAGCAGTTAACAATATCAACTTACAGCGGGGCCAGAAAGTGAGGCTACATAGTCAGCAGTTTTGTGGCATAATAACAAAATATTCAAGAAAAAAAAACTCAGCTGCTCTGACAGTTCCTGTGGAAAAAAACAATTAGCATTTCAGGTCAAAGATCCTTCATCAGAAATGAGAAAGAGAGAAAGCAAGTCAGTCTGGGTAGCTTTGCATTACAGACTTCAAACTATTAACAACCTGTTGCACAGACTAAGGAGCTTAACCATTTATACATCCAGTAAGTGGTTCATTTAGTGACCATCTTATTTCTCCCTATCAGCCCTTGCTTTTTCCTACTTCCTAGACTAACCTGTTGTATCTCTTTCTCAGTTCTGATGCAAGATCTTTGACCTGAAGCATTATTTGTATTTCCACAGATGCAGCCAAACCTGCTGAATGTTTGCAGTATTTTCTATTTTCATTAAGTAATAAGTGGGAATATTGAATGGAAGCTGTCCAGGCTCTGAATGAATTTTTAATTATAAATCTCGGTAAGATCTGAATCCAAACTGGAATGAGACACTTTGCTTCAGGAGATTTCAGTCTGTTCCTCTTCAAGGAAAGGAAAAGTATCAATTCCAGAATGAAGGTATGAATCAACCTGTATTTACTCAGGAGATGAACACAATGTCTACAGAAGTGAGGCAAAGTGTCACCAACTTCATAGACTGTAGACAGATTACAGAGGAGAAGATTCTTGCTATATTGAGGCAAGTTATAGTGGATAAATCCCCAGGGCCTGACAAGCTGTTCCCTTGTACCCTGTGGGAGGCTAGCATAGAAATTGCAGGGGCCCTAACACAGATATTTAAAAGTTCCTTAGCCATGGGTGAAGTGATGAAGGATTGGAGGATAGCTGATATTTTTCCATTGTTTATTAAAGACTTTAATGATAAGATGAGAAATTATAGGCCAGGCCTGACATCAGATGTGGGCAAGTTATTGAAAAGTATTCTAAGGGACTGGATCTATAAATATCTGGAAAGACAGAGACTAATTAGAGATAGTCAACATGGTTTTGTGCTTGGTAGGTCAGGCCTTACAGACCTTACAGAGCTTTTTGAAGAAGTTAACAGGAAAGTTGATGAAGGCAAGGCAGTGGATGTTGTCTACATGAATTTCAGCAAGGCATTTGATAAGGTTCCACATGGGAGATTGGTCAAGAAGGTTCAGTTGCTTGCCATTCAGGATGATGTAGAAAATTGGATTAGACATTGGCTTTGCCAGAGAAGTCAGAGAGTGGTAGTAGATGGTTGTCTCTCTGATTGGAGGCCTGTGACTAGTGGTGTGTTGCTGGGTCTGCTGTTGTTTGTCATCCATATGAATGATCTGCATGATAATGTAGTAAACTGGATCAGCAAATTTGTGGATGATGCCAAGACTGGGACATAGTGGTCAGTGAGGAAGGCTACCAAAGCTTGTAGTGGAATCAGGACCAGTTGGAAAAATGGGCTGAAAATGGCAGATGGAATTTAATACAGACAAGTGTGAAGTGTTGCACTTTGGAAGAACAAACCAGATTAGGATTTACACTGTGAGCAGTAAGGCACTGAGTGGTGCGGTAGAACAGAGGGATCTGGGAATACAATACAGATTCTTTCAAAGTGGTGTCACAAGTAGCTAGGGTTGTAAAGACAGCTTTTAGCAACTTGGCTTTCATAAATGGAAGTATTGAGTACAGGAGTTGGGATGTTATGTTGAAGTTGTTTACAACATTGGTGAGGCCTCATTTGGAGTATTGTGTGCAGTTCTGGTTACCCACCCGGAGGAAGGATGTAAATAAGATTGAAAGAGTACAGAAAAAATTTACAAAGATATTGCCAAAACTTAAGCACTTGAGTTTTTGGAAGAAATTATGAGAGTATATATAGGGTAAATGCAAGCAGGCTTTTGCCACTGAGGTTGGGTGAGACTAGAATCAGAGATCATGGGTTAAGGGTGAAAGGTAAAATGTTTAAGAGGAACATGAGAAGGAACTTCTTCACTCAGAAGGTAGTGAGAGCTGTGAAACGAATTCCAGCAGAATGAGTTAAATTTGTGTGGATGTGAGTTAAATTTTAAAATTTAAGAGAAATTTGGATAGGTGCATGGATGTGAGGAGTATGGAGGGCAATGGTCCGTGTGCAGGTCGTTAGGCCTAGGCAGATTAATAATTCGGCACACACAAGATAGGCCAAAGGGCTTGTTTCTGTACTCTAGTGTTTTATGACTCCAAGAGTCAAAAATTTACCTAACGTCTAGCTTACAATTATCTTTAAGTGAACAGCAGCAAGTTAGTTAGTTGATCTAGGGTTTATTCAGCTCAATATTATTCATGGGTGATACTGATCATGAACTGATTGCCATGTTTGATTTCACAAGTTCAGTATTTGTATTTAAAATAAATTTATTGTTAAGCATAATGATATGATAATCTGTTAAATATGTCTTTTTTCCCATGTAGTTGCATTGGCCTCTATCCCAAGATCACATGCTTTCCACAGTTCCTTTAATTTTGTTGTTTTTGGTGGAACTGCAACAGGGTGTTCGAATCTGAAGCAGAGAAACCAGGTGGTGTTGGAGATTGTCCAATTCCATAGGGTTCTCGTAGAGATATATTCAAGGCCATCATGCTCTATTTGTACTTGGCTTTCCCTCCTGTGGAGACAGCTGGGTGGTTCAAAGCACCTCCCATTCTGTTTCCTGCTGAACTATAATGCATTTCAGCTTTCCAGTTCTTCTTTGCATGGGGTCATTTCATTTCTTTCAGTAAACATTGGCTTGCATGTGCACTGAGTCTGTCTGCCAGGATCCTGAAAGTACATTCATATGGGTGGAACCCTCAAACTGCAGAGGCCAATTGAGAAAAAGATTGCTGAATCCTTTTCAAGACAAATGTAAGCTATTACTTTATCATGCAAAGACTGACAAACAAGCAATGTGCAAAAGAAGACAAACCGTGCAACTACAAATAAATAATTAAATAATATCGAAAACAAGCGTTGTAGATTCCTTGAAGGTTGTGGAATCAGTTCAGAATTGAGGTGAGTGAAGTTATTCTGCTGGTTCAGGAGCCTTGGTATTTGAAGAGTAATATCTGTTCCTGAAACTGGTTGTGTGGGATATAAAGCTCCAGGTGGTGACAGTGAGAGGAGTGCACGACCTGGATCGTGGGAGTCCGCGTGCTGGATGCTGCTTTCTTGTGGCAGCAATCCATGCAAATGTTCTCAGTACTGCGGAAGGCTTTTCCTGTGATGGACTAAGCTGTATCCACTACTCTTTAAGGGTTTTCCCATTCTTAGGCATTGATATAACCAATCAAGCTACTCTCCACTGTGCATCGAGAGAAGTTTATAGAAGTTTTAGATGACATGCTGAATCTGCGCAAACTTCTAAGGAAGTAGAAGTTTTGTCATGACGCTTACATGCTACCCCCATGACAGATTTTCTGAAATGATGGCACCAAGGAATTTAAAGTTACTGACCCTCTCCACCTCCAATCCCCTGATGAAGACTGTCTCATGAACCCCTGACTTCTTCCTATAGTCGATAACCAGCTCTTTGATTTTGTTGGCATTGAGTCAGAAGTTGTTGCTGTGGTACCGTTCAACCAGACTTCTACTCTCCCTCCTATATGCCGGTTTGTCACCACCTTTGATTCAGCCAGTAACAGTGGTGTCATCAGCAAACCTACTGTATATATGGCACTGAAGCTATATTTAGCCTCACAGTCATAAGTATAAGGGGAGTGGGGCAGGGTGCCTTGCTGTGCTGATGGTGATTGTGGTATCATCATCAATAGTATTATCATAGTTTCAGTAACCAGCCAATAATGACAATGCTGATGATTGCCTAAACATATTAGTACCTACTCCAGGTCCATCCGAGACTATTATTGAATAAAGACAAACTATACCTCCAAAAAACAGCAGGTACTTTGTGGCTGGAGCTGATTGTGGGCCATTACAAAAATTATCACTGTTTGCCAGAAGCCATGACTGAGCATTATGCAGACAGCAGAAAGGTTCTTGGAAAACCAGGTGAGGAGAAAGAGTGGTGGTGATGGATTTGGGAGGGAGCAATGCTTTACTCACCGAGGACTAAGAACATTATCTTTAAGCTGACCAGACTCAAGCTGAATTCAGCAACTCATGAGCAAAGATGAAGACTCCCTGACAACCTGATTTGATAATCAAGTCCCAGCTTTAATACTGGAACGTCAATTCAGGAGTATATTCAGGGGCATAATCACCACAGGAAATAGTGGTCTACAGTCAGGGTAGGAAGAGAGGGATGCCTAAGCAATTGCCCACCAGAAGATGCTGTCACACTTGAGTTATGGTTAAATAAAACACGCCTGTGGATTTCTGACAAGGAGAATGCTGACAGATATGAAAGGTGAATTCGTGGTGCACAAGGAGATGTGTTGGAAAATATGCATGCAATGTCAAGGGAAGATGTGGCTTAGCTTCCTCTCTACCTGAGACTTCACACAGTGCACTGGGATGTGTGACTTCATTGTTGCTGGTCACTTCAGCCGTGCCAATTTAAAAACAGTCCTGCCAAAGTTCTACAAGCATGTCAACTTTGCAACAAGGGGACAGAATATATTAGGCCTGGTCTATACTAATGTTTGTGGAGCCAACAAGGCTGCCCCCTGCCCTCACCTTGGACCTTGGACACTCAGACTACATATCCCTACATACAGACCACTGGTTAAACTAGTCAAAGCAGTTTATAGGGAGAGCAGGACCTAGCCAGAAGGTGACTCCTCTGCGCTACAGGACAGTTTTGAGAGCATGGACTGGGCATGTTCAGGGAGGTGGCTGCCTATGATCATCACATCACCGTTGATGAATATGCGGGATCGGTGACTGGCTACAGAGGAAAATGTATTGAGGACATTACCGTGATTAAGCACTACACTGCCAGGGCACACCAGAGACTATGGTTGACTACAGAGGTTCGTTCACTGATTAAGGGGATAGGACAGCACTAAGGTCAGCAAGAGCTGTGCTGCCTTGTGCCATCAGGAAGACAAAGCAAGAGTACTCACAGGAAATTCACAGGCACCTTTGTGACACCAGGGACATGAGGGGCATGTGGCAAAGTACACAAACCATAACAGATTACAAATCCACCCCGTGCATCAACGACAATGATCCCCCCCCTTTCTGATTACCTTCTATGCATGATTTGATGCAACGAATGATGTGACATCAGGGAAATCCCCCTCTCCCCCTGACGAAGAGGCACCCTGTCTGGCTGCGGTTGAAGTGAGGAGAATCCTTCCCAGAGTAAAGCCACACAAGGCTGTAGGGCCAGACAAAATGCTGAGTCACCTGCTGAGGGATTGTGCTGCCCAGTGAACAGAGGTCTTAAAGGACATCTTTAGTATCTCTTTGCAACAGTCCACTCTGCATGCAGGCTTTTTCCCTCACGCTGTGAGATGAATGAAAACTCTGCCACCACAAAGTTCTCGTCACTAGGACAGTGAGCTGTTTACTGTATTGTTTACTGTTTACCTGTGCTTTGTACTACATGCACTTATTTCTGGTAATATTTTGTTTTATGTGCTGCGTGTGATACATGCTTTGTGGATACATCATGGTCCAGAGAAACGTTGTTTTGTTTGGCTGCACAGTCAGATGACAATAAACTTGAACTTGATCTTGAACTTATAACTCTGTCCTTGGAAAAAGATATTGAAACTGAGCTAGCTTCCCTGTGACCATATACACAACTAAAGGTTTAAGGTGAGAGGGCAGAGATTTGACAGGAACTAGAGGGATGACTTTTTCATCCAGAGGGTGATCAGTATATGGAATAAACTGCCAGAAGTGATTGACACAGAAACATTAACAACATTTAATGGTGCTTAGAAAGATACATGAATAGGAAAATGTTAGAGGAATATGGGTCAAATTGACTACCTTAGATGGAAATCATGTTTGGCATAAACCAGTTGGGCTAAAGGGCCCATTTCTGTGTTCTCTGATTCTATCAGTCTATTTCAAAAGTCCTTATTGAAATGAATATGAATACATATTATTTCTTTCATAGAACTGAAAAGCACAAGTCATAATTGTTTCATAATTTATTTCAGAAGCTAGAGGTCCATTCTTTAGAATGTTTTTTGTTGTATTTTGTAGAATTCATTCACAATTCTTTCTTCATTATACAGCATTGAAATCTGTTTGACTCATTGCAACAGTATGTATATGGCTGTAAAACAACCTTCACTATTACACTACTTTTCTATTAACTGTGGTCTTTTCTTCAGTTTATAGACTCAAAGTAATCCTAAAACAATGGAAGCTTTAAAACCACAGCTTCATTACTGCAAAGTGATTAACACTGACAGATTTTTATAAATGTTTCCTCACAAAGGCTGTCTCACCCTAACCATTTCCCCTTGCAGTGCCTGTGAAGGATCTGATAAGCAAAAGCAGTTCCACTAGGGTCAGAGGAGACTGCCTCTTGCTCCAGTGATACACTTTAGTTGTCTGCTGTGAAATCAAATGAGTTTCATCAGAAGCACTCAGGAAGAGCAGCTAGCCTTCCCTTGATGGAGCACAAATACAGGAAAATGTCAAGCTGTGCAAATGCTGGTGGGAATCCAGAATAAAATAAATTGAACAAAAATACTTCTTTGGTAATGGAGGCAGTGTAATTGGTGTATTCAAGGTGACACACCTTATTAACTTTCTCTTTAATGTACATTACACAGCATTGTTCTGAGAAGATTTCTCAAACTTAAAGCAAGACAGGAAGGATTTCACACCAACAGTTTACCGGCTTCTTACTCATGGTCTGATTTCAAAGTATGATCCTTTTTCAAAACAAAAATATCTGGTTAATTAAAATCAATATAACTTACGGCTGGTTCAGCCAGTGGACAAGACATTCTGGAAGCTTCAAAAGTAGGTTTCCAAGCCATAAAATATTTCTGCAAAATGTAAGTTTGAGCTCCTTCAGCTGCACACTGATTCTACAGAGTGGTAGTAAATGTAAGACTTTATAGCTAAAATAACAAATTCATGACAATATTTGCAAATCCCCACTAGCTGAGGCTAACAATGGAAAGGTCATTATGGATTTGATATAGGATTTTCAGTGGTCTCCAATTCTGAGATACTGCAAGCCCTTGCAACCTCACATCCTCTGTGCTCAAAAATAGCACAGCAATAAAAATATGTGTCACACTGTTGCCATACACCATGGCCATTACTGCAAATTGCCTTGATGCAATACAAATATGCTCGGTTTGTTGTTTGCTTTAAAATCAGAATCAAAATCTCCTTTCTCTTTCTGTAGCATTTAATTTAATTATTATTAGTATTGGTGATGAGAAATTAAACAAAAAAATGCTTTGATTCAAGTGGATTTATAAGAGTTATGTTGCAGTGCTAGAGATAGATGAGCTTAGGTCCAAATGTGATTTTGGTAGTAAAGTTTCACGATCAACCATTACAGGCAGGAGCAGATCTTTAAGGATTTTTCTACAGCCTGCCTCACTCATTTATTCCTAATATTTTGCATTCTTGGCTCTGAACAAATGCTGCTACTCTCCCTAATTCTATAAAGAGCATGGTTAAAATGGAAATTAAGTGAAACAAAAGCAAACTTTCTGAAATGTTTGGAGCTCGAGGGTCACAGTAATATACATCATTGAAAGACTTCACATGTATACAGCATTTGAAAAAAATTGTTCCTTTTCCATGTTGATTTTTTTTTAGCTTGTTAGCTTAATTAATTCTTAAAGCATATTGTTCAGCTTAGCAAAGTGTTCACAGGATGTCAGTTGCTTTGATAAGCACAGTGTTGTCTAGGAGATGAAGGGCTGGAAGCATTCCATTAAATGACAGATATCCTTGCCATTGATAAAGGCTGGCAATCATTTCCATGTCTGTGAAGAGATTCTGTTGGTGGTCATTGTCAACAGTGGGCCAGCCATCATACATAGAGAGAATAGAATTCAGGCCAATGATCTATTCTCAGTGCAATTTTTTGTCAGATCTTTGCTGGGAATCAGATCTATTTTTTAAATCAATTATGTCCCCATGAGAAGTTTTTTTGCCAGTATTTTTTATTACAGTAAAATTGCTACAGGTTGTTTATGTTCATTATTAACTGCAGTCATCTTGCCTTGTTCTATGATGTTGTGAAATAGAGCATATACTATTAAGAACAGCTTCTCTCTACCTACCTTGTCAAAACTAGTTACTTATATTTAATTTTTTTTTCTATTTAGAGATACAGCACAGCAACTGCCCAGCAGCCTTCAATTTAACTCTAGCCTAATCACAGGGCAATTTACAATGACTAATTAACCTATTAACTGGTACATCTTTAGACTGTGGGAGGAAACCAGGAAACCTGGAGAAAACCTATGCATTCCACGGGGAGGACGTACAGATTCCTTACAGATAACATTGGAATTGAACTCCAAACTTGGACGTCCCAAGCTGAAAAACATCACTACCATGTTACCTGAGTTTATACACCTCATTTCATGTTCATGTTCTTATATGATGTTCTCAGTATTGTTTAATTTTTGTCTTGTATTTGTATTTTGTTTTCTTTTGCACATTGGATGTGTGCCTTTTTTTTGAGTAGTTTTTCATCGATTCTATTGTATTTCTTTGTTCTACTGTAAACACCTACAAGAAAATGAATTTCAGTGTAACGTATACATTCTTTGCTAGTAAATTTACTTTGAACTTTGAACCTCTGATCAACTGTCTGCTCATTCTTTCTTGGCTCGAAGGTGAAATGTCCAAACTTCATCATTCTAACTTTGCAACTGAAATCCTCATTCATGGAATCATCCTAGTAAATAATTATCTGATTTTGGGGTACTGGCAAGGCATATCTGAATCACAAAAAGACTCTCACCTCCTTCTTTTAACATGAACTGGTAGGCACAATCTTTGATTTTGACAACAATGCACAATGAGAGTGATTTTAGCAGAACCAAAAAGTTGATCTTTCATTTTCAGTACTGCTGCATAAACTAAGGACCACGATTGCTCTAAGTTTCAGAAGATGCCTGTATAACTTGCAACAGAGTATTTCTCTGGCTCTTTGTCATCCCATAGTGTGTAATTGATGTGATTATGTGCAAAATTGTCATCATTTAAAGTTGCTAAGTGTTCTAAAATGTATTAGTTAAATGTTTCACTTCATAAAATCATCGAGGAACATATTGTGAGTTTTAAGTTTCATTCCTGGAAGTAAACTTTTCCTGCATCACTTTAAGTAATAGAAAACAACCCTCTGTTCTTACTGTCAGCAGAAAAATGGGCAAAGGTTTTGAATTTTTTTTCCAAGGTATAAAGATGGCCACAAAATGCGCATTGTATCTCCAAAACATCAAACTGTCTCAAAGAAAAAATATGGAGCTAGTAGTAATATTTCATCTACTTTGTTTCACTGTAGTGAGGCACATAGTTATGACGTGATGGTGTAATAACGTATGCCATTCATGTACTTTTACATATAACCAGTAATAAATAATGTAAACAACGAATACTTAATCAAACAACATATTTGCAATGTTACTCAACTATTTCATACACACAAACTGCCTCTTTACTTAGCTATAAACTCCAACTCAATATAGAATGCATCTCAACTTATATGCCCATATAGTACAGTATATAAAACAACTACTATATAGACATTCACAGCATAGTAAATTTTAATTTGTCCCATCAGGCCTAAAGATTTAATCGCTGATGAGGATTTATTGTTCTTGTGGGATAACATCTTTCCTGATAAGGGTTGTGGGAGGCCTCGGTTTGCCAGCTGAGATATGGCTGTGAAATAATCTCAGGTTCTGGAACCTCCTCCGTGGTGGTTGTAGGAGCTGACTCTGGGACTGCAGGAAGTGGTTCTGACAGCTCTAGGCACCAATCTTCTCTAACAATTGGCTCTGCTCTCCTCAACCAATTAATGGATTATCTGCAGATGATAGCAGACATAATCTCCACTGTGTAGGAGAATGGGCCAGTTCTGTCCTTAATCTTTCCAGTTTTGATCTCCTCTGTAGTCCCTCGCCAGGACCGCTTGTCCTGGAGTGAAACATCAAACCTCCTTGTTTTAGTAGCCCTCAGTTTGTCTGAGCTGTTTGTGCTGTATACACCTTCTCAGATTGGATTTGAGGAGATCTAAGCGTGAGCACAAGGGATGACCCAGGAACAGCATAGCCGGAGAGTTGTTGGCTCTGGAGCGTGCAGCATTGTGATATTCAAGGAGGAAATTGGCGAGTTTCTAATTTAGTGTTAGTGCAGAGTATTCTGCTGATATTGCTCATAGTGCATTCTTTAGACTTTGAAAAAATCTTTCCACCAAGTAATTTGTAGCAGGGTGATACAGTGCAGATGTAATATGTCTTATTCCATTCTTTTTCAGGAATGACTGAAACTGTTCTGCAACAATCTGTGGTCCATTGACACTGACTAAATGTCATCAAACACCGGTCCTTGTGAAGTGGCTTCTCAACAATTAGATGCAGGGGTGCAGTGGTGCTGGAGCTCACCAGAGCACCGCGCTGGCACCTCTGTAAAAAACGTCAAAACGAACAAGTGGGGAATTTAACAGCGGCCGCATATTAAATAGAGGGAATTTTACGGAAGCGGGGGTTGGGGGAGGGGGTGGTGGCTGGTGGGGAAAAAACCACTAATAACATTAGGATATTTGATCGTTTTTGGTGAAATCCTGGAGCTGTGACTGTTTATTATTTAGGTATTTGTGAAATTCCTCCTCGCTTGACCCGTTGTCCCAGCATACCCTGCTATAGCCTCCCGCCATTTCACAGATCCTCAGTCTCTCTCCAGCTCTCGTTGTTTGAGCATTGTTCACCAAGAAAATAAAAATCTTAGATCTTTTGAAAAGTGGCACGTCACTTGCTGAAGTGGGCCGTAAGGTTGGTAAGAACGAATCGAGTATTCGCACAATAAAGCAGAAAGAAGCTGAAGTTCATGGAAGCATTAGTGCTACCCCTACAACGGCAAAAATGGTCTCTCTGGTTCATGATAAAGTGCTTTGAAAGACTGAGAAAGCATTAAGTGTGTGGCTAGAGGACATGTCATAGAAGCATATCCCTGTTGATGGCAAAATTATGCATGAAAAAGCACTTAGCCTCTATGAGCACGACTGTGAGGGGGTTGAGGAGAGCGAGAGGAAGTAGTTTAAGGCTAGTAAGGGATGGCTGGCTAGCTATGTAAAGCGCTACAGCCTCAAGAACTTAAAGGTCACAGGAGAATCGACATGGCAGATGTACAAAGTATCTTATCATGGAGCCGACCGAAGTACACGCTTGAAGTCTCTCAGAAAAAACATTGTTGATCACAAACTATCAAAAGCTCACACTGCTGTTCTAAGTGTTGAAAATATAGCTAGTGAAGATGCTCTTGGAAAACTATGTGACACCATGAATGCTTTGCATCTAAAGGCAACTTGTTCAATTTTTCGTTCTGCATATTATTTCGCTCAGAATGACAGACCATTCTCTGATCACTTTGGCTTATTGGAACTTCAAAAAAATGGTATTGACATTGGAATTGGACTGCATTCCCGCACTAGTGCTACAGAGATAATTAATCACATAGCCCTTAATATGAAAAAGAAAATTTGCCAGCATATCAAGCAGATAAATGGCAAATTTTCTGTTGTCATTGATGAATCAACAAGCCTGAGCATTAAGACCGCCCTAATAGTTTATTTGAAATGTGAAAGTGATGAGGAAGATGATCCCCATTTTATGTGTTTAGATCTAATTGAACTGCCCGATCAGAAAGCTGCAACTATTGCTAAGCATCTTTTGAACTGTCTCAATAACCGTGGGTTTGATTACTCTTACTTGAAACAGAACCTTATAGCATTTGCTAGTGATGGGCGAGCGTAATGCTTGGTGTCACATCTGGTGTTGCTACAATTCTCAAGGAACATTACCCTGATGTGATAATTTGGCACTGTCTTAATCACAGATTAGTACTTGCAGTAGGTGATTCGGTGAGAGAAGTTCATGGAATAAATCATTTTCAATCATTTATGGACAAATTGTACTCTGTTTACAGTAGATAACCTCTAAATCAAAAGGAACTGTCTGAATGTGCCTCTCAACTAGAACAACAAATTTGCAAAATAGGCTGCGTTCTGGGCACCAGGTGGGTAGCTAGCTCGTTTCCAACAGTTTCAACAGTGTGGCAAAATTATGAAGCACTGTGTTTTCATTTTGAAAAAGCAATGAAGGATGAAACAACATCTGGGAGTGACAGAAAAACCTATGAAGGTCTGTTGAAAAGACTCTCTTCAGAACAGTTTCTATTGGACTTAGCTCTAATGTATGACGTTGCAAAAACTTCGATTGCTCTCAGAGTGTTTACAGGAATGCACTACTACGATTGTTTATGCAGACAAACTGATCCATGGAGCATAAAATAAGATCACCGCATGGACTGAAAGAACAATCTGGTACAAAAACTCTAGAAGCTCAAGAGGCAGTAGAAAAGGGGAAGTTTGGAGAAATTACCTTAGCAAGCAACAACAAAATTGTCTCCATTAATTATCTACAGTTTCTTACCAGTCCTATAAACAATTTGCTGCACCATATGTTCACGGTAACATCCTTGAAAGGTTCTCAATCTTCTAAAATCAAAGTATGTATAAATCCCTTCTAAATGAAATGTGTGTCCTTGATAAAGATAACTGGCCTGCTGAAATACCACCTACTTATGGAGAAGCTGCAATATCATCTCTCTGTAAGAGGTTTAAGCTTTCTTCTTCCTCTGTAATAAATGCCTTCAGAGGTTATGTGGAGGATCATGGATGCCGCATCCCCCAAGATTTACTCCCATTACTGAGCTGTTTACGTTATTCCTATTAGTACTGCTGAGTGTGAGAGAGGATTCAGTCACATGAACTTGATGATAACAACAACACGCTCAAGAATTCTCATAAATCATGTATCAGCACTTATGTTTGTTAAACTACAGGGACCTCCTCTAGTTCAGTGGAATCCTGAGCCGTATGTCACATCATGGCTGCGGTACCACAGATCAGCAGATGACACCAGGACAAGAGTTGCTCCAGACCCCTGAACACATATTACGCCTGACCCTTTGTGGAAATCACTGTGTAACTTCTCATCGGTGGCATTTGGTAAGTAGGTAATTACTTTTAAATTGGTAAAATACATGATTACCGTCTTTTTGTTTACTTTCTTGATAATTATATTTTATGATAATTAGTGAGTGCAACTGAGCACTACTTTGTCATATTATTAAATTAAGTATTATATGTTTTATTGTACCAGTTATCCACTGAAATGTAGTGATAGGCTATAATCTTGTTAATATCTTAACTATCACCATATTTCTGTGGAGCTCTGGAATTCATATATTTCTTTCATCTTGGTTTAGTGCTTGGCATTATAAGAAGCCCTATTCATATATATATGTATGTTACATCCAATTTGTATACCTGCTCATTACATGAATGGGACAAGGAAGTTGCCCAGTACATGAAATGAGCAGGTACACAAATTGGGTGTGACATATATATGTAGAGAGGATATAGGAAAAGGCAAGCATTTTGTCATCTCTGGCACCTAAAAAATTAGCACTGCACCCCTGTTCAAATGTGTGCAAGGCTGTAGTGGAAGCCATTGGAAACACTTCTGGTTACTTTGTAGTTGCATCCACCATGACCAAGAAATTTGTGGCCGTGAATGGTCCAGCAAAATCCACATGAATCTTCTGGCAGGGTAATGCAGGCTCTCCTTCCCAGGGATGGAGAGACACTGCTCTTGGCATCATCTGAATGTGTTGGCATCCTGAAAAATGCATGATGAGCTACTTGATATGCTGATCTATCCCAGGCCACAGACAAAGCTTCAGACCAACACTTACATTTTGACCATGCCTGGATGACCAGCATGTAGCTCCTCCAACACTTTTGCTCACAGCTTGGATGGTACAACAATTCTCAATCCCCACGTAAGGCAACCTCTGTCAAGGGCAATTTCATCCTGGCACTAGTAAAATGGGGGAACTGTAATTTCTTGTGCATATTCCAGTCATTTTTGGTAGACCCGAGGCAGCATGGAGTGTTTTCTGGTTTCCTTTTGGATCATTTCTGCCGTAATAGGGAGATTTTTGATTTGTAATAGGGAGAATGCTTCCGGTGGAGTGTGCTCTTTCATAAATTTTTCAGGAATTTCCTTTCCCAAAGGTAAATTGGACAATCCATCTGCACTTCCTGGATTATTTACCCTCTTGAATTTGATCTTGGAATTGTGTTCTCCAAGAAACAGAGCCCAACTCTGCATTCGTGCTGCTGTTCTTAGTGGAACACCATCTTGGTTTGTCGTGGGACGATCACAATTCAGAATAGACTGCTTACCAAAAAAGGACACTTGTGTAAACGTTGAGATTTCATGTTTCCTGCGTCTCGCTAGTATGTAGTTGTAATTATTTAAATATAATAATTAGGGGACTAGATTGTAGGAGCCTTGTATCTGTTCTTTGTCTGCCTTGTATACTGTGCTGTGCGTTTGTTGTGCTTATTATGGTATCTAGTCTCATGAAGTGAATAAGCTATGACTTCACGCTTCGTTCATTGCAATTTGTAGTGGTTGGGGGATGATGGAGGTCGTACCTTTTGCTGACAGCTCAGAAATGCTCAATTACACTTAGTTTACACTTGGGTACTCTTAAGATTCATTGCTTTAAGATTGTATGTTTGCTAATTGCTTGTAAATGATTTAACTTCTGGAGAAATCATTATTAGAGTGGTGGCACATCATGCACACATAACACCCTTCTGTGGATTGAAAATGGACACTAGTAGTTGATGATCAATAATGAGGGTAAACCTTCTCCCATACAAAAGCTTGTTTAAACATTTGACACCCCAAACCTGGCTTAAGGCCTGTCTGTCTATCAGTGTGTAATTTTTCTCTGCAGCAGTAATGGAATGTGATGCAAAGCCTATGAGGTATTTATTTCCCTCATTCATAACATATGACATGACTGCACATATCTATAACATAAGGTGAGGCGTCGCAGGCAAGCTTTACTGGAAAATATGGATCATAATGCGTGAGTACAGTGTCTGGCGTCACCATTCCTTTACCGTTTTGAAAACCACGTCACACTGCTTTGTCCATTTCAATTTCTTCCCGATCTGAGGTAATGATGGTAATCCGTGGTAATGACCTATGGTAAAACTGAGGTCCCATTAACTGTCAGCTCTGACAGAGCGTAGTCTCTTCCAGCACCAAGACCCACTTTCAATGATCCATTAACAGTCCAGCCCAGCATTGTTCTGATTGCATAGGGTCCATCATTAACACTGTGAATCACTTGCGAATGTGCCTTGGACACTTTCACCCCTATCAGCAGCTTAATTGCTCGTTCAATTTCCAGCCAATGAATATGTTTCAGGTGAGACCATTCCTGAAGATCTCTTTGATGAGGAATGTTCCCTTTGTAGACAGGAATACGTGCTTGTGTGTAGATGTGAGGAAGTTCACAATAGTTTCCACAATCTAAGCCAGCCACTTCTAATCCTGAACTGACGTAGCTACTCACAACCTCTCTTGACCCATGGTGCGTAAGCAAATGCAAGTTCCTTTTCCTGTCAGGTTGAGCTTGTTCATGAGATTCTCTGTGCAGAGCACTGCTGTACAGTACGTCATTAATCTAGGAAAGCATAAATAGCCACTGTGTTGCTACTCTTCTCAGACTTCACCTGAACTGGAATTATTGGAAACCTACAATCAGGATCACTGGTCCATCGAAGGCCATTAGATTCCAAGGCATTCTCGCTGTTGTGTTTGCTTCAGTTATGGCTTGTTTCAAATCTGCACCCTTTTCTTCAGTTCAGGGCTTAGCTTTAGCTTCACTTTTCACAGTAGTCACAGTTGTGGCAAAGCTGTTTTCATTAGCTTGAGAATGAATTTGTGACCCAGGTTTGTTCACACCTTTGCTTACTGCTGGCGATGTAGCATGGTATTTTTTTCCAAACACTGGGTGTGTACCAATCATTACTTACCTTTCAATAAAATTAACAATGTCAGTGAAAGTATCCTTATGGATGTGTCTATCTTGCAGTTTATAGACCAGCGATCTTCATTTCTCCCAAAGTTTATCAGGCGATTTATTTACGACAATCTATGCGTTAGCAGGCATGTCCAACTCACACATGTCCTGTATGTCTTCCCCGGCATTGCAACAACCTCTAGGAAAAAGACTAATCTCAAAGAGCTTTCATGCCTTCTGATTTGATAAATGGTGAAAGAAGAGCCCTTTCTATTTAAACCACAGCGATTTTGGGCTCATCGCCAAAACGTTCCTGGAGTAAAGCATGGGCCCTTAGATATCCTTGCCCTAGGTCAGCCCGCTGGTAAATTTTGACAAGCGCTCTAGAGTAAGCCCCAGTGAACTGTCTGAGAAAATAAAGACTGTCAACATTACTACCAGTCTGCTTTCAGTGCTATTCTTGAAAGCCCTCATAAATAAATGATACTCCAGTGAATCACCATCCAAGATTTGAATCTCTCTTTTATGCAGAGATGCAATGCATTGTTGTTGCTTCATTATGCTTGTTATTTCATTTTCTGTCCTTATGGACTTCAGTGCTGCACTCAGATCTTTATCATCTGAAACACGAGTGCCATCATACTGTAGATCAGTGTCCTCAGGACCATCTTATGCTATTGAATATGGCAGAGGTTCAGAGTGCCTCCTTGGTGCAGGCTGGGATTGAACACACTGAACTACCTCTTGGGGTTCAAATTCATGGTTCACAGACATTTGTTCCCGAAATGCAGGAACTCACGGCACTTGAAGCCGTTAGCACTTTAGCTCTGGCTATCTTGACTGCAATTTCAACCTGCAACTGAAGCCGCTTCATCTTCCTCCGAAGTTGTTCTTCCATCTGTTCCTGGTTTCTCCGAATCTGTTCCACCCCTTCTTCCAATGAGTGCTTATCTCTCAATATTTGTTGTTTGTTGTCTTGTGTATAACTCAGCTAAATCAGTCTCCATTCTAATGCATGCCAATGAGCTATCAGATGCATGGGACGCTCTGCAAGCAATAGAATGTGCTGTATGCATGTTCACACATGTTTGACACGCTGTCCTCAGCTTTATATGTAGTCACAGCCTGTTCTGTGGAACTCCAGTGATCTGATCTTCAAAGTCACATGGTTTGTTTAACTTCTCACTTAGTCTTGATGTCAAGGTCACTGTTTCCAGCTTGATTCATGTTGTTTTCCAAATGCATGAACCAGACAAAACATCTACAGCCTCCATGTGATCCAGCTCACTGGCTAGTTCATCATAGATGGCATACGGAACTGGATGGGCTTTGCAAAGTTTGGTGTGGCATTTTCATTCAGCAGTAAATTACAATTAACCTTCTTGTGTTTTCCAAGGTCACCCTTGAACACAGCTGTGGCATCATCCAGCACCTTTCTGAACTTGTTTTCAGTTGACTCTATTGCAGGGGATGTGGCATGCAAATGGTGGATAGATCTCCGATCAAGTTGTAGTGTCTCAGCCTTTCCTAACTCCACAATGCTAGCCCTCCTGTTTTTACCACATACAAACCCGTTGTGGTTTGTTGGTTGTTGTATTTCACTGTTACAAATGTCATTCTCACAGGAGAAATCCTTTCTCCAATATAAGTTCTCAGTCGGCTATCTGCCAGTTTCAGGTCAGTATCTTTAAAATACCATTTAAACTCATTCTGTGGGATAACAAGCAGCTGTGGGATAACAAGCAGTGACAAATTCCATTTTAACTAATTTGCAGTTCCCTCCTGGTGTAAGTCATATTGCTTGTCTCTTCTTTGCATTCACATTGTAAATCTCAAGATTACTCAGTACTGTGTCGCTCTAATGTGTCCTACCTTGTACATTTTCTGCAAGTTTTGCCTTTAAACCTGCATTGGCCTGGTGTATGTAAGTCCCCACCAGAATAGTAATACAATTTGTTCTGCCAGGCCAGTTTCTGTTTAGACATTGTAATTTTGTCAACACTCGCTTTCATTCCTGACTGCAACCCCTTGTACCTCTTGTCATTGTTTGCATTGATACAACAATTTCAACTTCTCTTTTAAATGTGGGTTGTGCTTCAGTTGGAGTGGACTCTTCTTCCCTTTGATTCCACTTAGGAAACCTAAAGCCTTCTGTAATCAACAATGGTTTTGACTCTAAACATTCCTGTATTAAGTTCCTGATATCAGCAATGGTGGTTCGTTGGAGCATCAAACTTTGAAGCAAACTTTATGTTCTTCCACCTATTGCACTCAGCAAAACTGGCACTTGTTTCTCATCGGCTATTTCATTTCAAATCAAATCAAGTTTAATTATCACTCAACCATAATACATACAGTGAATGAACCAGCATTCCTTTGAGGCCAAGATGCAAAATATATATTTATGTAGCCCAAGACCCTCAGTGACATGTCCCACGTCCCACAATTGATGGAACAGTCTGCTGGAAGTGTGCAGGCACAAGTAATCCACACTGTCATTCCTCTGCTCGAACACGGGAGGGAAGCACTGCTGTGAGAGGCCAGCTCCCCGCCGAGCATGGACGCCATGCTGCACTGCCTCTGGTGTTTCCTCGCTTGGTTTGCAGCAGTAGGCAAGCCCGAGACTTGAGGCCTAGGCCTTGCTATAGCTGAAGCTATACAGCTCCCATGCTGACTGTCGTGCTACCAAACATTGTAAAAAAACACATTTAACAAAGAAAAATTTGCTTTAAAACACTGCTCAATTTGCTCAGCATACATCAGCCTGTTATCTGCTGTGCAATTGAAATTGTTTATCTTTCTGATATAGCCAGCCATTTCTGCTTTTCTAAAAAAATTATGATTATTATCACCTGGTTACTCACTGTTTCTGAACCCATGCATCTCTCTCAGCCTTGCAAAGCCTTGCTATGTTTTAAAAACTCGAACATCCACCCTGAGGTCTCCGCCGTTCCTTCTGTGTGGTCATCTGCTCCGGAGAGGTGCTGGTTGGAATGAGGCGTGTCTCCAAGCGCTCTGGTACAGTAGCAGGCCGCGGGTCTCTGGGAATGTGGTGCACCTCGTCGGTCCAGTCCAGGTGCGGTCCGGAGTTTAAGAAGCAGTTCTGGCACGATGGTCTCCAGCTCAGTCAGTAGCTTCACCAGGCTGTTGTTGACCTTTATCATGCTAAATTGGAGGTTTAGGAGGGTTTCTCGGGTATAGGATAGTGGAGAGGGCAGTTTGCTTGGGAGAGCACGCGCAAAGTTGCCAGTTAGCAGCACCATCTTTTACAGACTTGTTTCAGCAAGGAGCCCGGCCATCCGGGATTAAGTGTTGGCTTTGGGGCCCGAAGGAATTGACAGCCCGAGCCCTTGGCAGTTGGAAGTGGCAGCAGAGCCTCCCCGTTACTCGGCCCGACCCGGAGCACCCGACGACGTGACCCGCCAACATCAAAGAGCTGACAACAACACACTGCATCGATGGAGATCTGAAAAGGATGCACTACTTATTGAGGAAGCGTGGGAAAAGAACTGGGCTGCTGGTCAGGTTGAAGCTGAGAGGCTTCAGGGTCCCTTTGCCCACCATCCTACCAGCTAATGTGCAAGCCATAGAGATCAGGGTGGATGGCCTTAAAGGGAGACTCACCTACTGCAGGGAGATGCAGAACTGCTGTGTTTTCTGTTTCACCAAGACCTGGCTCTCCCCTACCACCCCCGACTGTGCCATCCGACCGGAGGGATTTTCGATCCATCGGATGGACCGCACAGCATCTTTGGGCAAGATGAGGGGAGGTAGTGTCTGCCTACTGATCAACACTGTGTGGTGCTCGGACACAGTGGCACTGACAAGCTCCTGCAGCCCGGACCTGGAACACCTGTCAGTGAAGTGTCATCCCTACTATCTGTCACGGGAATTCACCTCGGTCATACTGACAGCGGTCTACATTAAGCTCCGGAACCTGGGCCTTAGCACTCAGATCTGCGGCTGGATTTTCAACTTCCTCACAGACAGGCTGTAAAAATAGGGGACAAGCTCTCCTCTACAATCACTCTGAGCACCGGTGCCCCACAAGGCTATGTACTCAGCCCCCTGCTGTACTCACTGTACACCCATGATTGTGTAGCCAAGTTTCCATCAAGCTCAATATATAAGTTTGCTGATGACACAACAATTGTAGGCCGTATCTCGGGTAATGATGAGTTTGAGTACAGAGAGGAAATTAAGAACCTGGTGGCATGGTGTGAAGACAATAACCTATCCCTCAATGTCAGTAAGACGAAGGAATTAGTTGTTGACTTCAGAGGGAGTAGCGGACCGGCACGACCCAATTTACATCGGTGCTGCGCAAGTGGAACAGGTCAAAAGCTTTAAGTTCCTCGGGGTCAATATCACAAATGACCTGACTTGGTCAAACCAAGCAGAGTTCACTGCCAAGAAGGCCCTCCAGCGCCTTTACTTCCTGAGAAAACTAAAGAAATTCGGCCTGTCCCCTAAAACCCTCACTAATTTTTATAGTTGCACCGTAGAAAGCATTCTTCTAGGGGTGCATCACAAACTGGTATGGAAATTGTCCTGTCCAAAACCGAAAGAAGCTGCAGAAGATCATGAACACGGTGCAGCACATCACACAAACCAATCTTCCGTCCTTGGACTCACTTTACACCGCACACTGTCGGAGCAGTGCTGCCACGATAATCAAGGACACGACCCAGCTAACAGACTTCTTGTCCCTCTTCCCTCCGGGGGAAAGTTCAGGAGCTTGAAGACACGTACAGCCAGATTTGGGAACAGCTTCTTTCCAACTGTGATAAGACTGCTGAACGGATCCTGACCTGGATCTGGACCGTACCCTCCAAATATCCGGACCTGCCTCTAGGTTTTTTTGCACTATCTTACTTCCCATTTTTCTATTTTCAATTTATGATTTATAATATAAATTTTTAATATTTTTAATATTTAATATTTGTAATCCAGGGAGTGTGAAGTGCAGAATCAAATATCGCTGTGATGATTGTACGTTCTAGTACCAATTGTTTGGCGACAATAAAGTATAAAGTATCTTGCTGTACTTCAACAATCGTCTCAGGTTCATTCTAAAACTTATTCATCATCACTGTTATATTTTGAACTCCAAAACATAAAAAAAATTGAAAGATACAACACAGAGCCTGAAATAATGTTTTGTCTACTTCATTTCTCTTTAGTGAGGCACACAGTTAAAACATGATGGTGTAATGATGTATGCCATTTCTGTACTTTTACATATAACACATAATAAATTATGTAAAGAACAAAGAATGCTTAATCAAACAATATACAATATTCGCTGTATTACTCAAATGTTACTGAAATATTAAATACACGGCACTCATTCATGCATTTTATAACATTAACAATATTATTTTCCTAAATTTATGCTGTATGAATCTTGATCTTGACAATACATTATTTAAAAGGAAATATTTTGTGTTTTTATTGTTCGAGTGCAAACTTAAAAAAAAATTATTTTCTCCATAACAGTCAGTATTCAGAATATAAAGAACTGCCTCTCTGGGGCAATAACAACAAGCAGTGAATACTTCAGAGAGCACGTTCATGGAACAATCAAACTTCCTATGCACATCAAAAGCCTTTCTCTGCTTTAACATAGCAGGCACATTTTTTGAGTTTCCTTTGTCTCTTCAGATAGTTTTCAATCTAAAGATGTGGTTGACGCTTGTGCCGGCATTCAATGCTCATAGACTTTGCTCATAGACTGAAAAGTTTGAGAATTCATACATGAAATTATTGACTGATAGAAGCAGAATAAAGCAAAGGAATTGCTGCAAGTGCTTGACTGAGTCATTTCAATTTTCTGATACTGCAAATCAGTCTGACATAGGAACTACTTCTGTGCACTGCCCACTTAAAATACAGTGAAAGCTGAAGGATAAGGCAGTTCTTACCTCTCTTCGTGGGTGCAGGAGTTCACAATATGGATGATTTTTATATAATAGAAATAAAACTATTGTTCTTTCAGTTAGAAGAACTGAAAATGGCTGCTTGAAGTAGATAGCCTGACTTCTTGTTTTATACCAGAGTATGGTCTACCAGCTCTTGTTCAAATCTCTGACTTGCAGTATTAAATTAACAGAAGCATAGAACCTGGCACACATTGGTATAAGAGGTTATTTTTCATTTTATCTTCACTGGGAAGATAGCAGGGTTTTAAGAGTTTAATGATGGTAATAGGCTACATATATTGGTAGGTACTTCCTTGAGCTTAAAAGTTAGGGTGGTCTAATAAAAGTGCTTAGAACATTAAAATCACTTGATATATTAGATGTCAAGAAGCTTTTTCCCCTGATAGCCAAGTTAAGAATGAAAGGACACAGCCACATCAGAACATAGCAATTTAGGTGGGAATGTGGGAGGAGGTTACTTCTCAATGATTGCACAAATTGGCACTTTCTCTACCAGGATCAATATATTTTATTAGCTATAGGGAAGCAAGGCAAGTGAGGTTAAGGAAATTGAGAGTTTGAATCTGATTCTGATGTTAAATTCACATAGTTCTCTTAATTTCCCCAATTAGCAGCCATGTTGTCTGAGTTTCTTGTTCGGATTTTGATTGCTGACAACCAGCTCAGAATAGAAGTTGTATTCAGTTCTTCCAATGAAAAATTTTCACGAACGAAAAAGAGAATAAAGAAGGTAAATTCATCTACATCAGAGGGAGCTACTCACATCAGTCATTGTTTACTGATTCGTGCTTATAGTCTGATCTGTGTCAACTTCAGCTGTTTGAAAAAGGCATTTTCTTTACAGGAGAGTGTATGGAGAATGCAATTACACCAAACTGACAGCATCTAATATTAATTACAGAACTTCCACTTTGAGCGGCACTCAAATAATAATCCTTAATTATCTGTGTTGCTGAGCTGACCAGCCTTGCCACAGAGGTGCCTGCAATATCAATCAACAATTTACAGTTACATCAAATGAAAATTCACTAACGTTTTGTTCAACAGGACAAACATATGCTGAAGTAATCACAAATACAACCGGTGGACTCACTTTGAAGGCCCCTGCAAATCATGTTCTCAGTATTATTTATTTACTGTATTTGCACTGTTTTTCTTCTTTTGCACATTGATTGTTTGTCAATGTTTGTGTGTAGATTTTCATTGATTTTATTGTATTTCTTTGTTCTACTTGAATGCCTCCGAAGAAATGAATCTCAGAGCAGTATCTGGTTGCATATACATATTTTGATAATAAATTTACTTTGAACTTCAAACTTTGAAACATGCTTTTCATTTGAAGCAAGGAAAAACCGGTGGCAGAATGGCAATGAATTGAAATTGCTCAACATAGCAGAGCTCCACAAAGTATATTACAAGCTGCACTCATGGAGCTGGCCAAGTTCACAAAGTGACATTAGTGGCCATCTGAAGCAGAGCATTGAAGAAGGATACTCGAAGCCAGAATAGGAGTGGTTCTGCACAATTTCTGGCATGAGTGAAACCATGATGTATATTGTTTCTGCAACTGAACAATCTCAGCAATGTTATCAAAATAGGCTTAGAGCCAAAAGACTAGTATCAAGTGCAGACACTGAAATCTAATTTTGCTACTTGAGAAAGAGATATAAAAAAATCAGTGAAATTAATCCACTAGACTGCTTTGAATGTTCATTCTGGTTAAAATCGCAGGTGACTACACTCCTTGAACTTGAATCCTGATTGATAACTAGCTGCAGGACCTCCTTATATGCTGATTGCAGTTATTTTAGCACTATGACATTAGCCAATTTATATGGCGGCTTTGAGGAAATCACGTAGAGATACTCAAGGTGATAGATCATATTAACTACGGAAATCAGCAAAGGGTAGTGATACAATCGTAGCTTCAGGAACTGCAAAGATGCTTTCAAACATGCTTGGACTTTGCCGGAACTGGGTCAGGTGCAGGGTTTTATGGTGGCTTAGAGAGGAAAATACTGCATCCTGCTGATGAAGATTAGGTCAACACTGGAGGTTATGTGTAGACTCTGCTTCGACCAAAGGAAGTTCTATTGTGTAGTAAAATATTAACTGAAGTGTCTGAACAGTGTTCCTGATTCAGGAGGTTCGGGTGCTGACAGAAAAGGCAATGCATAACAAACATATTGTTCTGTTTTTATCTTGCAGTTTACACCATTGCATATGTGCTGCGCTGGTGTAAACTTGGTTGTAATTCCTAGTTTAGGGCTTCCGATTTCACTTCCCCTCCTTTACTCCCTTTATACTCATGACTGTATCGCCACCCACAGCTCCAATCTGCTAATTAAATTTGCCGACAACACTACATTGATTGGCCTTATGTCAAACAATATCAAGGTGGCCTACAGGGAAGAAGTCATCTCTCTGACACAGCGGTGTTAAGAAAACAACCTCTCTCGCAATGTCGCAAATACAAAGGAGATGGTTGTGGACTACAGGAGGAATGGAGATGGGCTAACCCCTATTGACATTAATGGATCTGGGGTTGAGAGGGTAAACAGCTTCAAGTTCCTCAGCATCCACATCACCGAGGACCTCATGTGGTCTGTACACACCAGCTGTGTGGTGAAAAAGGCACAATAGCACCTCTTTCACCTCAGACAGTTGGGGAAGTTTGGTATGGCCCCCCAAATTGTAAGAAACTTCTACAGGTGCACAACTGAGAGCATCCTGACTGGCTGCATCACAGCCTGGTATGGGAACTGTACCTCCCTTAATCGCAGGACTCTGCAGAGAGTGGTGCAGACAGCCCAGCGCATCTGTAGTTGTGAACTTTCCATGATTCAGGATATTAACAAGGACATGTGTGTAAAAAGGGCCCGAATGATCACTGGGGACCCAAGCCACCCCAAACACAATCTATTCCAGCTGCTACCATCCAGGAAGCAGTACCGCAGCATAAAAGCCAGAACCAAAAGGGTCCGGGACAGCTTCTTCTACCGGGCCATCAGACTGATTAACTCTCGCTGATCTGAGTGTACTCTATATTACAACACTCACACCATGCTGGAGGAACTCAGCAGGTCGGGCAGCATCAGTTGAAGCGATGAGTCGAGGTTTTGGGCCGGAACCCTTCGTTGGGACTGAACAAAGAAGGAGGGGGAAGGATTTGAAGAATGCTTGTAGGTTCAGTTGAAAGATCAGTAATTTGAAAGACAAAGGGGTGGGGGAGGGGAAGCAGGGATGTCTTAGGCAGGAAAACAATGGGTAGTAGAAGAAGGAGGTGGAACCATGAGGGAGGTGAAAGGCAGCTGGAGGAGGGGGTTGAGTGAAATAGGGATAGAGGAAAGGAGGGGGAGGGAATTACCAGAAGTTGGAGAATTCTATGTTCATACCAAGGGGCTGGAGACTACCTAGACGGTATATGAGGTGTTGCTCCTCCAACCTGAGTTTAGCCGTATCATGGCAGTAGAGGAGGCCATGTATGGACATATCTGAATGGGAGTGGGAAGCAGAGTTGAAGTGGATGGCAACCGGGAGATCCTGTCTGTTGTGGTGGATGGAGCGGAGGTGCTCGATGAAGTGGTCCCCAAATCTGCATTGGGTTTCACCGATGTAGAGGAGGCCGCACCGGGAGCACTGGATGCAATAGATGACCCCAACAGACTCACAAGTGAAGTGTTGCCTCACCTGGAAGGACTGTTTGGGGCCCTGAATGGTGGCAAGAGAGGAGGTGTAGAGACAGGTGTAGCACTTACGCTTACAGGGATAAGTACTGGATGGGAGATCCTTGGGGATGGACGTGCAGATAAGGGAGTCACGGAGGGACTGATCTCTGTGGAAAGCGGAGAGGGGTGGAGAGGGAAAGATGTGTTTAGTGGCGGGGTCCTGTTGAAGGTCGCGGAAATTGCGGAGGATAATGTGCTGGATCCAGACGCTGGTGGGGTGGTAGGTAAGGACATGGGGAACTCTGATTCTGTTGTGGTTGCGGGAGGATGGGGTGAGGACCGAAGTACGGGAAATTGAGGAGATGCGGGTGAGGGCATCACTGATGACAGTAGAAGGGAAACCACGATCCTTAAAGAAAGAGGACATTTGAGATGTCCTGGAACGGAAAGCCTCATCCTCGGAGCAGATGCAGCGGAGACGGAGGAACTGGGAATATAGAATGGCATTTTTGCATGTGGCGGGGTGGGGAGAGGTATAATCGAGGTAGTTATGAGAGTCAGTGGGCTTGTAGAAGATGTCAGTGGACAGTCTGTCTCTAGAGATGGAGACCGAGACATCGAGAAAGGGGAGAGAAGTGTCCGAGATAGAGGAAGTGAATCTGAGGGCTGGCTGGAAGTTTGAAGTAAAGTCGATGAAATTGACGAGCTCAGCATGGGTGCAGGAAGCAGCATCAATGTAGTCGTGCGAGTTCCCATAGCTACACCCTTAGTCTGAAGAAAGTGGGAAGAGCCAAAAGAGAAGTTATTAAGTGTGAGAGCCAGTTCCCCAAGCCCACGGACTCTCATAACTACCTTGACTATACCGCTTCCCACCCCGCCACATGCAAAAATGCCATTCCCTATTCCCAGTTCCTCCGTCTCCGCTGCATCTGCTCCGAGGATGAGGCTTTCCGTTCCAGGACATCTAAAATGTCCTCTTTCTTTAAGGATCGTGGTTTCCCTTCTACTGTCATCAGTGATGCCCTCACCCGCATCTCCTCAATTTCCCGTACTTCGGCCCTCACCCCATCCTCCCGCAACCACAACAGAATCAGAGTTCCCCATGTCCTTACCTACCACCCCACCAGCGTCTGGATCCAGCACATTATCCTCCGCAATTTCCGCGACCTTCAACAGGACCCCACCACTAAACACATCTTTCCCTCTCCACCCCTCTCCACTTTCCGCAGGGATCGGTCCCTCCGCGACTCCCTTATCCGCATGTCCATCCCCAAGGATCTCCCACCCGGCACTTATCCCTGTAAGCATAAGTGCTACACCCGTCCCTACACCTCCTCTCTTGCCACCATTCAGGGCCCCAAACAGTCCTTCCAGGCGAGGCAGCACTTTACTTGTGAGTCTGTTGGGGTCATCTATTGCATCCGGTGCTCCCGGTGCGGCCTCCTCTACATTGGTGAAACCCGACGCGGATTGGGGGACCGCTTCATCGTGCACCTCCACTCCATCTGCCACAACAGATAGGATCCCCCAGTGGCCACCCACTTCAACTCTGCTTCCCATTCCCATTCAGATATGTCCATACATGGCCTCCTCTACTGCCATGATGAGGCTAAACTCAGGTTGGAGGAGCAACACCTCATATACCGTCTAGGTAGTCTCCAGCCCCTTGGTATGAACATAGAATTCTCCAACTTCTGGTAATTCCCTCCCCCTCACTTCCTCTATCCCTATTTCACTCTACCCCCTCCCCCAGCTCCCTCATGGTTCCGCCTCCTTCTTCTACTGCCCATTGTTTTCAGGGCTATGATGTAAATGCTTCCCCTCCCCACCCCTTTGTCTTTCAAATTACTGGTCTTTCAACTGAACCTACAAACCTTCTTCAAATCCTTCCCGCTCCTTCTCTGTTCAATCCTGACGAAGCGTTCCGGCCCGAAACGTCGACTCGTTTCAACTGATGCTGTCCGACCTGCTGAGGTCCTCCGACGTGCTGTGAGTGTTGCTTTGATCCCAGCATCTGCAGATTATTTTGTGTGTACTCTATATTACACTGACTGTTCTATTTATTATAAATTATTATAAATTACTATGATTGCACATTGCACGTTTAGATGGAGACATAACGTAAAGATTTTTACTCCTCATGTATGTGAAGGATGTAAGAAATAAAGTCAATTAAATTCAATTCAACAACTTATGAACATGTGTAGTTAAGCATTCATGAATTTCTCTGTGTGGTTAGCTTAATGCTGGATGAATGTGACACACATGACACCATAACTATCTGCTTGCTAACCCTAGACCAGATCTATGAAGTTGCTTTGTAGGCATCACACATATATATATTCGGAATTCCTCCAAAACCTGGGTACAATTGACTTTGGAACCCTTTAAAAGTGACTTCATCTGAAAGTGCACAGTGGCTTCTGAGTTTTCAAGAAAAAATGATTACAGGCCTCCATGCCTGTACTGACACCAATAATATAGGATTGTTTATTAAACCTGTGGCCAACA
Source organism: Mobula hypostoma (assembly GCF_963921235.1). Classification (NCBI taxonomy): domain Eukaryota; kingdom Metazoa; phylum Chordata; class Chondrichthyes; order Myliobatiformes; family Myliobatidae; genus Mobula; species Mobula hypostoma. The sequence goes on along the minus strand of NC_086102.1, from coordinate 155,547,606 downwards.
GACAATAAGGCCACACAGTTTTCAGTGATCTTTTTGACATCCATAAACCAGCAGCTTCTTGATGAAGGTTTGCATAAAAGTTGAATGAGCAAGCAACAGAAAAAGGAAAAAGAAATCTCTTCATCCAAAACTCTTTTGACGTCTGATATCAGTGGGACAGGGCTGTGAAGCAGGTGGTGGCACCTCAGTCATACTTGTACTTCATTACTTGCTGGTACATCTTGCTTTGCATTGAGATTTGAGCATTTGGAAATCACTGTTTTTAATTTTAGTACTCTACTGGTTTTGGACAATGCCTTTCTCTGAATGCCTTGCAATGTGTGTGAATGGAATTATAGCTCTGAGCATTCCATGTGGCTCCTAGGACACCCTGGTGTCCAATAGAAGCACAATGGTTTATCAGAATCAGAATCAGGTTCATTATCACCGGCATGTGTCATGAAATTTGTTAACTTAGCAGCAACAGTTCAATACAATACATAATATAGAAGAAGAAGAAAAAATAATAAATAAGTAAATCAATGACAGTATATGTATATTAAATAGATTAAAAATCTTTCAAAAAACAGAAATACTATATATTAGCAAAGTGAGGTAGTGTCCAAGGGTTCAATACCTATTTAGGAATCGGATGGGAGAGGGGAGGAAGCTGTTCCTGAATCGCTGAGTGTGTACCTTCAGGCCTCTGTACCTCCTACCTGATGGTAACTGTGAGAAAAAGGAATACCCTGGGTGCTGGGGGACCCTAATAATGGATGCTGCCCTTCTGAGACACTGCTCCCTGAAGATGTCCTGGGTACTTTGTAGCTAGTACCCAAGATGGAGCCGACTTAATAAACCACACCCTGCAGTTATTAGTTATTGAATGTACATGAATGTTCAGTTGTTCTAAACCAAGGTGTTTCACCAGGAAAACTATAGAAAAATGAAGGCAATTTTGTTTTCTGTTTTCAGCTCAGGAATCTCTTGCCTTCTTAAGTTAGGGAAACATGGGCAGTGAATGTGCCCTTTATGTTGAAGGAAAGTAAGTTCCTCATGCAACAAACCAGCAGTCAACATAATTTATCTCATTTTTTAATTTGCTTACTGGTGTGGACCAACAGTTATACAATTCTGGATAATTCTATAGCTTTGTAAAAAGTAATGTTAGATTCCTGATTAAGATAATACTATTTCAATAAATATCAGTATGTTATTTCTATTTTTCATTACAATTCACAAATATAGATTTTATGGTTATTAACTTGAGCTGTAGCTTGGAAGAATCAAAAGCAGCAGATAATTTCCTTTCCTTGGATGCAATGAACTCTATTCAAGAATCTATTATCTCTTTCAAAAGGCCTTGGATGTATTAACAGCATTGCAAACATGTTGGGAAAACTTCCCATGTTTTTTTTATCTCATGCAAATTCACAAGTATTCAAAATAAAACAGATCTAATTTTGCTAGAAATAGCAGTTACTTGTTTAATAATATGCTGACACATGGCAAGCAGAGGAAATGGCTTCCTCTCAAATCCTCTGGTCTGTTTTTTTAATGTTTGTGAACGTTGAACCATGTCTATCTCCAAAGGAAAGATATCTTAATCTAACCCAAACTGAAAATATCTGAGATTTAAAGGTTGGAGTGGCACAAATTTGCAGCAGTTAGCACTGCTGTCCCACAGCTCCAGAGACCCAGGAGGCTTTGAGCTTTGAGCATGTAAACACTGCATGTTCTCTCTGAGACCATGCCGGTGCCCAAGTGGTCTGGTTTCATTCCATCTTCCAAAACTATGCTCCTAGGTTAATTGCTTACAGTAAGTTACTCCTCAGCATAGGCTAATAACACAGAATCAAAGAGGAGTTGGTGGACAACTTGACGGAAAGTAAGTTGTAGGGTAAAGGAAAATAAGGCATGTTGGAATGGGACTAACAGGATTACTCCTCCAGGGATTGGCATTGAAATGATGTGTATAAGGGGCTGCCAAATAAAAGACAATTCTGGATGTGTCCTTCCTCTGCACTCAGGAATTTAGAAGCTGTCTTTTATTCATTCTAAATACAACTTTTAAGCTTCTGGCTGCACAGAATGGAAGCATCACTATTCCAATAATTTCATACCTCGGATAATAAATAAAATACTTTGATTAGCAAAACAAATGCTGTGATGTGTTTCACCCTGGATCTATTCTATTCATTTGCCATTGCACTTTAACTAGGACAATTTGTATATTGTACCTTTTTTGTGTATATTCTCTCTGAAGTGATTGAATTGGTGTCTATGTGCTTGAATGCTACAAGTCTTTTTTTAATATATATCCATTCAGAATGTGGGTTTTGCAGACTGATCCAGCATTTAATTGCTCATCTCTAATTGCCCTTGAGAAGGGAGTGATGAGCTGCCTTCTTGAAACACAGCAGTTCTAGATGAGTGGGTATATCCACAATGTTATTAGGGAGGAAATTCCATTATTATGATCCAGCAGAGTGAAGGAGCAGCATTATAATTCCATCCAAATGTGTGTATGTCTTGAAGAGTAACTTCCAGGTGGTGATATCCCCATACTTCGGTAACAGTTGTCGGAAGGGTCTTGGCCGGAAATGTCGAATGTTTACTCTTTTCCATAGATGCTGTCTGACCTGCTGAGTTCCTCCAGCATTTTGTATGTGTTGCTATGAACTAATAAAGGTTGTGGGTTTGGAAGATGCTGTCTACTGAGACTTGGTGAGTTGCTACAGCGCGTCCTGTAGATGGACACAGTGCTGCATTGGTGGTGGAGTGAGTTACTGGATGTGGATAGACATGGTGCTGAGCTTCCTCATCCAGGCAAATGGAGACTATTCCATCACACTCCTGACCCGAACCCTGTAGGTGAGATAGGCTTGAGGGTTATGAGGTGATTTACTGCACAATTCCTAGCCTCTGACCTGCTCTTCAAACCTTTGTATGTTCATGGCTTATCCAGTACAGTTTCTGGCCAGTGGTATTCATAGGATATTCATAAATAGTGGAAATGCCCTTAAGTGTCATTTCTCCTTCTGAGTTGATGATTGAAAGAAGATCACTGATGAAGCAGCTGAAGATGGCATTAAAGAGGGCTACCAGTGACTTGTGAGCTTCCAATACTTCCCTCCTGAAATGGCACATTTGTCAAAAATTATATTGCATGCTGATTATGTTATGCTAATCTGACTGTGTGCCTCAATGCTGAATTCAGCTTTACATAGTTATTTGTATGTTATTGATACTTTGCTTTGCAATATATTATCTTTTTATGGCTATTACATATCATCAATATTCATACCTAAATGATGTTGCTTGAAGTAACAAACATAGGATATCTTCCCACAGTGTTTGTGATGGTGCAAGTACAATGACCAAGTCTAAATAAAGGAGCCAGTTCATTCTTGTACAGCAATTATTGCATCAAAGTAGAAATTAACTGATATTTTTAATGTATGCTAATCTATAGCTCTGGAATAATCAATCTTCTAATATGAATTATGTTTAAAAATCATTAAAACTAATAATGCATTGCTACGTCTGGCAGAAATAAGACACTAATAATTTTGCTAAGCTAATTGCTGCATTGAGACATACAATTGCATTAGCAAACAGTATAATGCTGTATGAAAGTACAGCTTCAGGAACCTTCCAAACATGGGTGGCTTTTTTTTTTCAAAGCAATCTGCAGAAAGAGACAGCTCACTGGTTAAAGAATAGGGTAAAAAAACACATTGGACAAATGAACAAAAACTGAACCAAGATGTGAGAACTTGTCCTTTTTTCCAATGAGTTAACAGCGTGTAGCATTCTGAGGCTGAAGTTAATTGAGTTCTCTTTAGACAGGTCATTTTATGATATTTTTTCAGGATCTTGTTCTGGCTGCAAAACTGACTTGAAAATTAGAGCGTATTTATAGCAGTTTCAGGTGTCCTATCTCTGCCCTGTCAGCATCCTTTGATTTCAGTTAACCTGAGTGTTTTAGAAACGTTATACTCATCGGATCAGCTGTGCTATACTTCAAGATCAAGTGTCAGTGAGGCCATATGAAAGTTAAGTGGCTTGAAATTCTTCTTGTCCTCTTGCAGTGAAAAAGCAATTCACCAAAGGCAAATTTTGACATCAGGCAGCTTATGGATCATGTTCTGTTATGTGATGAATTCAAATTATGTTTACTATCATCTACTTCTAATAATTTTTGAAGTATGAGCTAATTAAATTTAATATTTTTTTTTAGGATCCCAATGGTCTTGATTTATGAAAGTGTAAATTACAGCCTTCTTCTGTACACTTTAATCAGTTTTTTAAAGTTTTCAAAAAAATTTGTCATCTGTAGGAAATTGATGCAGTGCTCCTGCATTTCAAAAGTTAATAAAAACATTGTGGATTGGAGATCATTGTAATTTTTTTTCTACAAATGAAAGACTTGCTACACTAATCCTTCCACCAGGACGTTCTGGAAAGCAACCTCTACCTTTTGACATTTATAAAGGATAAAGTTACACCGTATAGATTGCATGTTACAAAACATTGGCTGGGCTCTCTAAAGTCCTGTGGATTATATTCAGAGAAATGAATGTAATGCATTCTAATTTTGTCTTCATGAACTTCAGAGATCAAGGCAGTAACTTATAAAACTGTTCCTGATTTCAATTTCTATAAATTAAAAGGACTGGCAAACCATTTTTAGACTTGCTTTTATAATTTATAATTGTTTGTGAGCTTTTGATTTGTTACCATCACAACAAACAGTTGTGTGCATGGTAAAAATAATTCTCTTCTTATGATTTATGTAGTTATACAATGACCCTTGCTACAGCGATTAATCTGATATTCATTTATGTTAAATGCAGGTATGAGTGAGGGAATTCAAATTTTCCTGTACATGGAAGAAGACACACTTACACCTTAATGCCATGGGGCGACTATATGCAAATACAACCATAACTTCTTTGCTTTTAGGTGCATTCAAACGCATAAGGCTCTGCTTAAATCACATACAAATAATGCAACCTACAATTCTTCCCAGATTCTGACAACCTTGAAATAAACAGACCACAAACATGTAAAATGATGCACCTTGCAATACTGAGTAAGTGCAGCACTATTGGAGATTTAATTTTGAAAGTTTTCAAGGTCAGAAGCAATTTTTCATATCAGCAAACATGACAAATTTATAATCTTTTAATTTTTTCCCTCTGCGCTGTAAGATTTATAACACAGAGTGTTCGTTGTGGCCACACATGGAGTACTGCAGACACTTTTGGTTTTCATATCTAAAAAGGATAGAGTATTATTGGAAGCAGTCAAAGGAGATTCACCAGGCCAATTCCTGGGATGAGATCGTTGTTCTGTCATAAAAGGTCATAAAGAGTTTGGGTCTATATTCCTTGGAGTTTGGAAGAATGAGGGGGCCAGGTCTACTGAAGGCCAATTTATGAGATATATTTTAGACCAAGGAGTTGAGAACATCAGAAATTCTGCAGGTGCTGGAAATCCAAAGCAACACACACAAAACAACACTCACAACACGCTGGAGGAACTCAGCAGGTTGGGCAGCATCTGTGGAAACGATCAGTCAACGTTTCGGGCTGGAACCCTTCGTCAGGAAGAGGAAAGGGGCAGAGGCCCTATAAAGAAGGTGGGGGAGGGTGGGAAGGAGAAGGCTGGTAGGTTCCAGGTGAAGAGTCGGAGAGAGGCGGAGATCACAGAGGGGTAGCAGTGAGAGAGGGTCTCACTGAACTCCTGTCAAAGGGAAGATTTAAACTTCTTCAGAGTAGGCATACCTCAAAGAGACTTTGCAGTGGAGTAGCGAATCATAAACACAAAATACTTTACAGATGCTGGGGTCAAAGCAACACTCACAACACGCTGGAGGAACTCAGCAAGTCGGGCAGCATCCGTGGAAATGAACAAACAGTCAACGTTTTGAACCAAGACCCTTCTTCAAGAGGGAAAAGGAAAGGCGAAGAAAAGGGAAGGAGGAGAGCTAGAAGGTGATAAGTGGAGGTGAGTTTGTAGGAAAGGTAAAGGTCTGGAGAGGAAGGAATCTGATAAGAGGGGAAAGTAGACCATAGGAGAAAGGGAAGGAAGAGAGGCATCTGGGGGAGATGATAGGCAGGTGCAAAGAGGTAAAAGGCCAGAGTGGAGAACAGAAGAAGAGGAGAGGAAGAGGGACTTTTTTTTACTAGAAGTAAAAACTGATATTCATGATCTCAGGTTGGAAGGTACCCAGATGGAATACAAGGTGTTGCTCCTCCACACTAAGGGTGGTCTCATCATGGAACAGAGGAGGACATAGACCAACATGTTGGAACAGGAACGGGAATGAGAATTATAATGTTTGGCCACCAGAGAGTTCTGCTTTTGGTGGATAGAGCAGAGGTTGTCGAAAAAGCTGTCTCCTGATTTATATTGGGTCTCACCAGTGCAGAGAAGGCAATATCCAGAGCACCAGACACAATAGAAGCAGGTTCACAGGTGAAGTGTTGCCTCACCTGGAAGGACTGTTTAGGGCCCTGAGTGAAGGTGAGGGAGGAGATGAATAGTCAGGTGTAGAACTTCCGCTGCTGCAGAGATAATTGAGAGTTATAGGGAACTGGCACAGAGGTAGAATTGGCCCTGCATAGATCAGCCATGATCATATTGAATGACAGACCAGGCTGGTGGGGCCTGGTGATCTACTCACACTCCTATTTTCTCGTGTTCTTGTGTAGTACAGTATGTGATTTGCCTAAATGATTATCCCTTTTCTTAGATGTGTTTTTTTACAGATGAAGTTGACTATAAGCTTCATTTCCTCTTAGCTAAAAACAACAAATGAATTGGGACTGATTTGTCAAGCCACCTATTCTAGAAATCCTAGAATTCCAACAATCACACATCATGTTTTACTATGTTCCCTCTTTGACGTATTTTGTGTTTGAGGGAGTTATCTATATATTTATGAATTATCACATTTCTGGCAATTACCCATCATCTATTTTCAGAAATAACTATTAAATAACTGTTAAATTTTATAACTAGTTGTGTGTGTTTTCATCACACGATCATAAAGGAGAATGCTTTCACAATTCATATGTTTTGAGTTTGAAAACTATATACCAATACATAGTTTGTGAAATTATATTCAGTTTTTTAAACTTGTGACACTGAATGTCATGTTGAACCCTGAATCTATATTGCACTTCATATGATTTTTTTATCTGGGTCATTTTTCACAGTCAAAATTTCATTAATATAGTTTTACTAAATTATGAGATAAGTCAGGGCGCTTTCAGTCCTTTACAGCAATGGCTAACTTCTGTGAGAACAATTTGTAGAAAGTTGAATTCAGCACTCCATTATTATCTGTCAGCTAATTTCTAACCATAAATCACAATAGTCTCTCAACAGCGACACTTAGGATATCTTGGTTACAGGATTAAGTACTATGATGACCTTCATGTGCTAATAGCGTGTTGACAAATGCTGTCATTGATAAGAGGTGGGGATCAAATTTCCTCTTTCCCTGGGAAATTCCGCCCAAATTACCCTTGAAGTTGTAAATTAGACATTTGAGAGTCACTTTGAAGTTTTCTGGAAATTAAATGGTTTCCATAATTAGAATACAACGCCAAAATAGATATTTTTCTCCATCCAAAATAGCTTAATTACACTTATAGACCTCTGAGGAACCTCGTTACTTCAAAGCACAATTTACTCTGTGACAGAGCTCTCAATATTGCTTCATTCCAGCTGCTAGTGGGTTGCTTTAGCTATGCAGTAAACATTGTCCATAGCATTTAGGACAGGGTTCAGAAGTTTGGGCAAGGTCATGTTCAAATTCTACTCTGATTTATTTATGGCCTTCGCGTGAGGTTGTTAGAGTCACCTGTCACTGTTTCTTTTTGGAGTAAAGGTATTCACAACTTTTCCTTCTTCCTCAATGGCCAGTTAGCTATTGTTGCAAGCTTTGTCCGGTTATCCAGTTATTGTTCAAAGTTCAAAGCACATTTATTATCAAAGTATGTATACCATATACAGACTTGAGATTTGCCTCCTCACGGGCAGCCACAGTCAAAGAAACCCAATAGAACCCATTAAAAGGGAAAACTGTCAAACACCAATGTGCAGAAAAATAATCAAATCATGCAGACAATAAAAGCAAGCAAATAACATCCAGAACTGAAGTTCACTAAAGTGAGTCCACAGCCATGAAGCCAGTCATTGCTGCAGCCGATCCAGGAGCCCATTAGTTGCAGGTCATCACAGCCTCAGTTCAGTGCAGAGACGAGTAAAGCTCGCAGAGCATTAAGCTGAATACTGGCCCGTCCCTTGCCTCCGGCCCTGATTTTCTGACCATTTCAAACTGGCCCGGCACTTAAATTGGCAAACATCGAGTCATTCCTTGCCCTCGGACACCGGCCCAGGCCCTGCTGCCTCGCCTTGGTTCCGCTGCATCGAATCGCCTCCAAGTTCTCTTCAGTAATGGCCAAACATTGGCTCATTTCCTACTCTCGGGCCCGGGCTCCGCTGCCCTGATTTGGCCAGTACCTGCCACGCTGACACCTTCCTGCACCTTGGAGACTTCAGTTCACACCGCAAAAATGCCAGGTTGTACTGGTGGCTCAAATGCTCAACTCCGTAAGGGAATTACAGGCTATTGATTGCAGTGATTGTATCTGAGAAAAAGTGTGTTTAATGCAGTAATTTATAGTTTATTTTGCTACCAGCAAGTTGCTGCTGTGCTTCACCAGTGCTGTCTTAAACCGGACCTAATTCTTATTCCAAATAATGCAGTTAAGTAGGAATTAGTCAATATCAGCTCAGGTAATTCGCACCATAAGATTAAGAAAATCTTCAGCAATAAGTGTGGAGAAATAATTTCTACTCCACACTGTGAGCTATTTGAACTATTTGCAATGGTGAAATTATTTGGGGACTATAGCTTAATCTATATATTACTTTTAAACAAATGATTGCTCAAGATCAAGACCTGAAAAGGATTAGATACAGATATCTGATGTCTTTGGTATGCATGTTAAAAAAGGGGGTAGTGTTTTTCTGCTGAATAAATAAAGCTCTTTGGTTGAGCATCTTGATGAACTTCACTGTCTTATGTAAAACTCTTAAAGTGATTGTTTTCCATGTGTTAAAATTGTGACTTTGCAAAGGTCGGGTTCGACCTAGTACCGCATTTTTTTCAGCTAGCTAAAGTATATGAAAATAAATGAGCATTCTATAGATACAGAACAGTTAAGTCTCAAAAAATAATGTAATTAAAATAGACATCTTAGTGTGGTAATAACTACCAGAAACCTTACGTTCTTCGGTACATTCCCTCAACAGATATTTATTTCAGACTGGAGCAAACAAGGTAACTTCTACTAGCAACAAAATGCTACATCTCATTTCTACAAAGTAATTAATTATTGCTTCCAGATAAATAAAAAACATTCATTTTGAAATTTCTGTAGATGAAATAGTGCAGCTTAAATGGTGTGAGGATTCTCAGTTTGGCTAATTTTTTTTGTATTCTGTGTCTAGCGTTCCTCTTTCAGATTGCGAATCGAAATGGGTAGATTCATAAGGACCTGGTTTGCATTAACTAACAACCCTTGGCCTACTTCTACATACTTAGAGTTAAAAATCAAGAAAGGAAAACATTTGGTTGCATAATGCTAGTTCCATGCTTGGTGACTGAATTTTCAATCACAATGTTATCATATTTCCATGAGTGAAATGTGGTAAGATTAATTCTGGATCATTTTGCATCACATCAGAACTTCGGGAATGTCTCACCATGACCGGTATTTGTGCATCAGGCATGTTTTCAGCTTTACAACACTGAAATGTTGCCAGAGAAATTAATTCACATCAACCAGGCAGTGCCTATTATTGGTTACTCCTAGGATCACAAGATTTTATTAGAAGTGGACTCAGTCTGCACTCTGAAATGATTCATTATGTATGTTTGATCTTTATGGCTCCCTTCTTCCTGTTTAACCATGCTTTCAATCAAAAGACCCCCAGCCCAAACTCATCTGTCTAGCTCTTGATTGTCTCTGTCCCTAAAACTCTCTCAATCCTTGATTCCCCCACCCGCAGGCTTTCCAGTGGAAATCCCAGTCTCCGGCATCTCCACAGCAAAGATGCCCGTGTATTAACAACCAAACACCTGAGCCATTTCCCTCAACTGCTCCTTATTTTGGCAAAAGAAACCACATAACGGCCGTGCTCATGGACACCATTAAGACTTGAGGCAAAGTACTCATGACTATGTAGAATATTGATTGTCCATACGTCAACATTAGTATGTACCTTTTCAGCATGTGCTACTGCAGCAGGCTGGCTTGAACAGACCCAATTATTCGAGTATCCGCGCGACGTGGTAACAAGCGTACAACCACAACAAAGTAACTTAAGTTTAATAAATTCTTCTTGGGCTTTAAGCTGGGTTCAGGTATCAATTATAACTGACATTTTGATAACAGACTCTGCCATCTTCTTCAGGGATGATGCTTGGGCATGTCTAGTCCGATGGTATTTATACCCCTGTATTCCACCCCTCCTGATTGGTTAGTCCTCATCCAATCAGGCTTCCGCTTTTCCATCTTGTTTACCATAAAATTCCAGTTTTTACTTAGAGTGAGGCCTTAATCTTTGTTAAAGTTCTTTTCCTCTAGTTTTATTTCAATAGCTTCCTTTGCCAAGTGTTCACAAAAGCCATTGGTGTAGCACAATAGTTCTGTGCCATTGAAGTCAATCCTATGATCATTGCGAATGTAATGTTCTGCTACTGGGTAACCCAAATGGATATACTTCCTCTGCTCCTTGATGCACGTTTCCACCATGTGTCCTGTCTGGCTGATATACACTGCTCCACATTCACAGAGAATCCTGTAAACGCCAGCCAACTGGAGTCCCAGGTCATCTTTGACATGCGTAAGCTGTGACTTCATCTTTCTTATGGGTTTATGTATGGTATTAATCCGGTATTTCTTCAAAATCCTGGTGATCCTTCCAGAAACCGTGGAAATATAAGGAAAACAGGTGGTAGTGATGGTTTCCTCCTCGTTGTTAGGTTTCCAGCTTTTTTCTGGGTTTAATTGATCTCCTTCACCTTGTGGCCATTCTGTGGGAACATCATGCATAATCGTCTTATTTCCTCGGCAGACTCTCCAGGCCTGAAATGGTTTTTGCATGGTTAATGAAATAGAGAGAACTACTGTACGTTGGGAGGCGTGATGAGGGCTGTTATTGGCCCTCTGGTCACTAAGGTGAGACCCAGCCATCATGATTTTACCAGCAGACAAAGGAAGTGTAACAGTCCTGATGTCCTCAGAGAAACTCCAATGGATTTTGGATGAACCCGCCTGCAGGGTTCTACAGTGGGATCCCTTGGATTCGATTGTTAGGATGATAGGATGACCTCCATTTTACTGAGGAATTCTGTGCTGCCAGCAGACGTATACAAGACACCTCTGCCTCACGTGCTGGTACAACCAAGACTTTATGGGCTCTCTAAGATACTCAAGGGGGTTTTTCCACTGAGGCCTACCATCAGTGGGATCAGCTTTTCTGACTTACTACCTCGCTAAGTATTTAACGACCATTCTGTCTCCTTTTGTTCAGGGCTGTGAGCATCACATCATGAATTTGACCGACGTAATTAAAACAATAACCAACATTCATCTGAACCTGGAGGACATAATGGTTAGTTTTGACATTGTGTCCCTGTTCTGGAGAGTTCCCATGAAGGACAAATTGGTCCTCCTGTGGTGGAGGTTTGATAAGGGTACCACTGAGCTCTTTGAACACACTGTTACATCAACGTACTTCCTCTATAAGGGGAACTACTATAAATAAACCAATGGAGTGGCCTGGGATTGCCCTTGTTGCTGGCTATTGCTAATTTCTACTTGGAGGATTTTGAGGAGAGGGCTCTCAGTTCATTGCCCTTACGCCCCAAGTGCTTTCACAGACACGTTGAGTCAGTAGTGAGGAAGGCAAATGTCATTGTCAGCATTCATTTTAAGACATCTAGAATACAAGAGCAAGGATGTGATGCTGAGGCTTTATAAGGCACTGATGAGGCCTCACCTTGAGTATTGTGAACAGTTTTGGGCCCCACCTCCTAGAAAAGATATGCTGGCATTGGAGAGGGTCCAGAGGAGGTTCACAAGCATGATTCCAAGAATGAAAAGGTTATCATACGAGGTATATTTGATAGCTCTGAGTCTGTACTCGCAGGAATTTAGAAGGATGGGGGAGGGGATCTCATTGAAACCTTTCGAATGCTGAAAGGCCTAGACAGAGTAGATGCGGAAAGGGTGTTTCCCATGGTGGGAGAGTCCAGGGCAAGGGGCACAGCCTCAAGGTAGAGGGGCGCCCTTTCAAAACAGAAATGCGGAGAAATTTCTGTAGCCAGTGGGTGGTGAATTTGTGGAATTTGTTTCCATCTGCAGCTGTGGAGGTCGTTGTGTGTATTTAAGGCAGAGATTGATAGGTTCTTGATTGGACATAACATGAAAGGTTATCAGGAGAAGGCTGGGAAATGGGAGTAAGAGAGATAAAAAAAGGATCAACTATGATTGAATGGCGGAGCAGACTTGATGGGCCAAACGGCCTAATTCTGCTCCTATGCCTTATGGTCTAACCTGGGGATCTTGGTCATCAGATACTCTCAAAAACCAATCTCAAAACTTGGCCACAGGCATTAGAAGAAGCAAAAATCTATATCTATTTCAAATTCCTTGCTTAAAATAGCCAGTAATATATTTGGCGCTAAGATCTTGGGATGAGTATTAAACTATGCAAAACTAATGAAGATGAACTGATGTTGTTTTCATAGGGAACTGGATAAAAGATGCATGATTTATGCACTGAGGTGATTCTAATTGAATTCTTAAGTAAAATTTACTTAATTTGGATCTCTCATTTAATTTTATCTCATGAAAGTCAAGGTTACAAACACAAGAAAAATCTTTTTATGCTGTATATAAATGATTTAGATGATGAAATACATGGCTTTGTTGCCAAGTTTGCAGATGATATGAAGATTGGTGGAGGGGCAAGAAGTGTTCAGAAAACAGGTAGGATGCGAAGGACTTAGACAGATTAGGAGAATGGACAAGAAAGTGGCAAATGAAATACAATGTTGGAAAATGCATGGTCATGCACTTTGGTAGTAGAAATAAATGTGCAGACTATTTTCTAAACAGGGAGAAAATCCAGGAATCTGAAATGCGGAGGGACTTGAAAGTCCTTGTACACAACACCCTGAAGGTTAACTTGCAGGTTGAGTCGGTGGTGAGGAAGACAAATGCAATGCTAGCATTCATTTCAAGAGGTCTAGAATATAAGAGCAGGAATGTGATGCTAAGGCTTTATGAGGCACTGGTGAGGCCTCATCCTGAGTATTGAGAACTGTTTTGGGCTCTTTATCTAAGAAAAAAATTGCTGACATTGGAGAGGGTTCAGAGGAGGTTCATAAGGATGATTCTGGGAATGACAGGGTTATCATACGAGGAATAATTGATGGCTCTGGGTCTGTACTGGCTGGAATTCAGAAGGATGGGGTGGGATCTCATTGAAACCTTTCGAATGTTGAAAGGGCTAGACAGAGTAGATGTGGAAAGGATGTTTCCCATGGTGGGAGAGTCTAGGACAAGAGGGCACAGCCTCAGAATAGAGGGGCGCCCTTTCAAAACAGGGATGTGGAGAAATTTCTTTAGCCAAAGGGTGGTCAATTTGTGGAATTTGCTGCCACATGCAGCTGTGGAGGCCAGGTCATTGAGTGTATTTAAGGCAGAGATTGATAGGTTCTTGTTTCGACATGGCATCAAAGGTTACCTGAGGACTGGGAGAAATTCAGAGTTCAGCAGAGGAGGACAAAGGGCTTAATTAGGAAGGGGAAAAAAGATTATGAGAGAAAACTGGCAGGGAACATAAAAACTGACTGTAAAAGCTTTTATAGATATGTAAAAAGGAAAAGACTGGTAAAGACAAATGTAGGTCCCCTACAGACAGAAACAGGTGAATTGATTATGGGGAGCAAGGACATGGCAGACCAATTGAATAATTACTTTGGTTCTGTCTTCACTAAGGAGGACATAAATCTTCCAGAAATAGTAGGGGACAGAGGGTCCAGTGAGATGGAGGAACTGAGCGAAATACATGTTAGTAGGGAAGTGGTGTTAGGTAAATTGAAGGGATTGAAGGCAGATAAATCCCCAGGGCCAGATGGTCTGCATCCTAGAGTGCTTAAGGAAGTAGCCCAAGAAATAGTGGATGCATTAGTGGTAATTTTTCAAAACTCGTTAGATTCTGGACTGGTTCCTGAGGATTGGAGGGTGGCTAATGTAACCCCACTTTTTAAAAAAGGAGGGAGAGAGAAACCGGGGAATTATAGACCGGTTAGCCTAACGTCGGTGATGGGGAAACTGCTGGAGTCAGTTATCAAAGATGTGATAACAGCACATTTGGAAAGCGGTGAAATCATCGGACAAAGTCAGCATGGATTTGTGAAAGGAAAATCATGTCTGACGAATCTCATAGAATTTTTTGGGGATGTAACTAGTAGAGTGGATAGGGGAGAACCAGTGGATGTGGTATATTTGGATTTTCAAAAGGCTTTTGACAAGGTCCCACACAGGAGATTAGTGTGCAAACTTAAAGCACACGGTATTGGGGGTAAGGTATTGATGTGGATGGAGAATTGGTTAGCAGACAGGAAGCAAAGAGTGGGAATAAACGGAACCTTTTCAGAATGGCAGGCGGTGACTAGTGGGGTACCGCAAGGCTCAGTGCTGGGACCCCAGTTGTTTACAATATATATTAATGACTTGGATGAGGGAATTAAATGCAGTATCTCCAAGTTTGCGGATGACACGAAGCTGGGTGGCAGTGTTAGCTGTGAGGAGGATGCTAAGAGGATGCAGAGTGACTTGGATAGGTTGGGTGAGTGGGCAAATTCATGGCAGATGCAATTTAATGTGGATAAATGTAAAGTTATCCACTTTGGTGGCAAAAATAGGAAAACAGATTATTATCTGAATGGTGACCGATTAGGAAAAGGGGAGGTGCAACGAGACCTGGGTGTCATTATACACCAGTCATTGAAAGTGGGCATGCAGGTACAGCAGGCGGTGAAAAAGGCGAATGATATGCTGGCATTTATAGCGAGAGGATTCGAGTACAGGAGCAGGGAGGTACTACTGCAGTTGTACAAGGCCTTGGTGAGACCACATCTGGAGTATTGTGTGCAGTTTTGGTCCCCTAATCTGAGGAAAGACATCCTTGCCATAGAGGGAGTACAAAGAAAGTTCACCAGATTGATTCCTGGGATGGCAGGACTTTCATATGAAGAAAGACTGGATGAACTGGGCTTGTACTCGTTGGAATTTAGAAGATTGAGGGGGGATCTGATTGAAACGTATAAAATCCTAAAGGGATTGGACAGGCTAGATGCAGGAAGATTGTTCCCGATGTTGGGGAAGTCCAGAACGAGGGGCCACAGTTTGAGGATAAAGGGGAAGCCTTTTAGGACCGAGATTAGGAAAAACTTCTTCACACAGAGAGTGGTGAATCTGTGGAATTCTCTGCCACAGGAAATAGTTGAGGCCAGCTCATTGGCTATATTTAAGAGGGAGTTAGATATGGCCCTTGTGGCTACGGGGATCAGGGGGTATGGAGGGAAGGCTGGGGCGGGGTTCTGAGTTGGATGATCAGCCATGATCACAATAAATGGCGGTGCAGGCTTGAAGGGCCGAATGGCCTACTCCTGCACCTATTTTTCTATGTTTCTATGTTACGGGGAAAAGGCCGGGAACTGGGGCTGAGGAGGAGACAGAAAAAAGGATCAGCCATGATTGAATGGTGGAACGGACTCGATGGGCCAGATGGCCTAATTCTGCTCCTATGTCTTATGGTTCTATGGTCTTATGGACACCTTTGTAATGTGGCCTCATGGACTCCAGGCACTCCAACAGTTCCACTACCATCTAATCAGTATACAGCCAAACATTCAATTTATCATGGAGATGGAGAAGAGCGGTAGTCCTGTTCCTGGACATTCTAATATGACGGAAACCAGACAGTAGCCCCGGATATGGCATCTTTTGGAAACCCATTCGCACGGACTTGTACATCAACAATAACAGCTACCATGACACCTCCAACTGTAGAATGGTTCTTGTGCGAATACTATTTCAGACCCAGAGAGTCACCCGAGGATATAAAACGATTATGCATGACATTCTTACAGAATGGCTATGAGGTGAAGGAAATCAATTGGGTCCATAAAAGGGCTGACTGAAAACCCAGGAAACCGAACAATGATGAGGAATCCATTGCTACTGCCTGTCTTCCTTCTATTTCCACGGTTTCTGGAAGGATCGCCAGGATCTTGAAGAAATACTGGATTAAGCTGGTCCAAGATGACCTGGGACTCAGGTTGACTGGCGTTTACAGGATTTTCTGTGAATACGGAGCAGTGTATATCAGCCAGACAGAACACTTTGTGGAAACGCACATCAAGGAGCACCGGAGGTGTATACTTTTCGGTTACTTGAAGAAATTATCGGTAACAGAACATTGAATTCACAATAGCATTAGGATTGACTTTGATGGCATAAAACTACTGTGCTGTGCCAATGACTTTTGGGACTGCCTGGTAAAGGAAGCCAATGAAATAAAATTGGAGGAAAAGAATTTTAACAAAGATGAAGGTCTTGCTCTAAGTAAGAACTGGAATTCAATTATCAGCAAGGAAGGAGAGCTGAAACCTGATGCGATGAGGACTAACCAGTCAGTAGGGATGAAATAAGGTATGCCGTATCTGGAATTTTCCAGTTAATGGGTGATTCCCTTCCATGCTGCTCTGACATATTGGGAAATCGTGTACAAGGTAAGTTACAGCAGTGGTTTGCCATTGCCTTCTGCCGGGTGAGCTTTTTTTAAAAGAGATCACCAGCTCTTAACCCAGCACGGATGGAGAGTGTGCAAGGGTGCCAGCTGGAATCGAACTCGGGACCTCTCATCCCGAAGTCCATCACTGATGCCACCAGCTACTAGAGTGCTGGAATACAGGGATATAAGTACCACCAGACTAGACTTGCCCAGGCATTATTCCTGTTGAAGATGGCAGAGTTTGTCATCGAAATAGCATAGAAACATAGAATACAATACGGGCCCTTCAGCCCACAAAGTTATGCCGAACATGTTCCTACCTTAGAAATTACTAGGCTTACCTATAGCCCTCTATCTTTCTAAGCACCATGTACCTATCCAAGAGTCTCTTAAAAGACCCTATCATATCTCAAGATCCCTCTGATCCTCCACAGTGCCAAGAGTCTTGCCATTAATACTATATTAGGCCATCATATTTGACCTACCAAAATGAACCACTTCACACTTTTCAGGATTGAACTCCATCTGCCACTTCTCAGCCCAGTTTTGCATCCTATCAATGTCCCACTGTAACCTCTGACAGCCTTCCACACTATCCACAACACCTCCAACCTTTGTGTTATCAGAAAACTTACTAACCCATCCCTCTACTTCCTCATCCAAGTCATTTATAAAAATCACGAAGGGTCCCTGAGGTACTCCACTGGTGATCGACCTCCATGCAGAACATGACCCATCTACAAACACTCATTGCCTTCTGTGGGCAAGCCATTTCTGGATCCACAAAGCAATGTCCCCTTGGATCCCATGCCTCCTTACTTTCTCAATAAGCCTTGCATGGGGTACCCTATCAAGTGCCTTGCTGAAATCCAAATACACTACATCTACTGCTCTTCCTTCATCAATGTGTTTAGTCACATCCTCAAAAAATTTAATCAGGCTCGTAAGGCATGACCTGCCCTTGACAAAGCCATGCTGACTTCTCCTAATCATATTATACCTCTCCAAATGTTCATAAATCCTGTCTCTCAGGATCTTCTCCATCAACTTACCAACCACTGAGTTAAGACTCACTGGTCTATAATTTCCTGGGCTAACTCTACTCCCTTTGTTGAATAAAGGAACATCTGCAACTCTCCAATCTTCTGGAACCTCTCCCACCCTTATTGATGATGCAAAGATCATCGCCAAACACTGAGCAATCTCCTCCCTCGCCTCCCACAGTAGCCTGGGGTACATCTCATCCGGTCCTGATGACTTATCCAACTTGATGCTTTCCAAAAGCTCCAGCAAATTCTCTTTCTTAATAACTACATGCTCAAGCTTTTCATTCTGCTGCAAGTCATCACTACAATCACCAAGATCCTTTTCTATAGTGCATACTGAAGTGAAGTATTCATTAAGTACCTCTGCTATTTCCTCCAGTTCCATACATACTTTCCGACTGTCACACTTAATAGGTCCTTTGCTTTCATGCCTTATCCTCTTGCTGTTCACATACTTGTAAAATGCCTTGGAGTTTTCCTTAATCCTGCCTGCCAAGGCCTTCTCATGGCCCCTCCTGGCTCTCCTAATTTCCTTCTTAAGCTCCTTCCTATTAGCCTTATAATCTTCTAGATCTCTAACATTACCTAGCTCTCTGAAATTTTTGTAAGCTTTTCTTTTCTTCTTGACTAGCCTTTGTACACCACGGTTCCTGTACCCTACCATAACTTCCCTGTCTCATTGGAACGTACCTATGCAGAACTCCACACAAATATCCCCTGAACATTTGCCACATTTCTTCTGTGCTTTTCCCTGAGAACATCTGTTCCCAATTTAGGCTTCCAATTTCCTGCCTGATAGCCTCATAATTCCCCTTACTCCAATTAAACACTTTTCTAACTTGTCTGTTCCAATCTCTCTCCAATGCTATTGTAAAGGAGATAGAAGAAGATAAATATCGGTTACAATTGATACCTGTAACCGACTTGAAGCCCGAGGAAAGTTTATTCATCATATATTCCAGGAAAGCACTGGATCCCTTTTTAACTTTAGCCTAATTTATTATCATACAGTAGATAGTACAAATAAATCATACAAAATACTAACATAGCAAGTCACAAAGATTTCTGGGCTCACAATTCCTTGTTGCACTTGATTGTTGCTGTTGGGCAAATTCTGAATTCCGGCTCATGAAACCTGACTTTGGTCCCATGTACTGATCGTGATCTCTGTCTGGGCAAAATTCCAATGAAGCCTGAAAAGTTATTGCATTTATACAAGTTTCACAATCACAGAGTCATCAAGAGACAGACAAATCCTTTGTTCTCACTCATTAACCCAGTCTGGCTTCTTTCATCCAGTCTCACAAATCAATTAGACATTTTAATGGTCACTTCTTGTCATCTCAATCCTTAATCTCACAGTAGCAGTGATACACAACATTTCTTGTGTTTTGACAGTACATTAATGTTTAGAGGTTTGTGATAAGCCCAAATTCTGAAAGAATCCAGTTATCAAACCACTGAAAGACATTCTACAGACATTACTCAACAGACCACACATGCTAAGAGTTCTGAAAGGGTTGTCATCTGACCAGACAGATAGTCATTCAGTCATTGTTTTTATAAATTCCATATACCAAAACTCCAACCTCTAGGCTAGTGGTGCCTAACCTTTTTGAATGGGAGCCATTTTCAGAAAAATCCTGATTAGTCTCTAGTAATAAGACATGCTGCACATTTTTAAGATTTAGGTTTAAGTGGGTGTTTTTCAGGGCATTCTGTTCTTGGGCAGTTAGGGTTGCAAAGATATTTGCAATTGGTGAGTAAATTATTTTGGTGAACTTATTAGTTGAGCTACCTCAACATTAATAAAGGTCTTATAAACCCTGTAACTCCTGGCAGCTCTGTCCCTGGCCCTCAAAAGTTCACATGTTCTGAATTGATGAATGATATTCGAGGATAATATGTTGCTTTAACTCAGTTCACTGGTAGTTGTCTCATGGCCTTGCTAATGGAGGCAGGACATAGTGAATATCTTTTGATGAATTAATGATGGTTTAGAGTCAGGGTTGGTATTGACAGCTTCTCAAGTTCATGAACCCTCTATTTGGAAAAGGTATTACTGTAAGTTACAGAAATGTGAAATCAAAATAGGAAATAAGAGAAAGCCTTATATGTATACTGAGATTTGTCATCATGAAGCACTTTAAAGGCAATGAGAGTTGCCTCTGTTGTTATGTTAGAAACATTGCTGGTAATTGCTTCAGGAAAGGTAATGTAGCAAAGTCCAGATAACCTGTATTTAGAAATTATGACTGATAAATGGGTTTAATAATATGTACAGTACTGTCTTAGGCACATG
Organism: Mobula hypostoma; assembly: GCF_963921235.1. Classification (NCBI taxonomy): domain Eukaryota; kingdom Metazoa; phylum Chordata; class Chondrichthyes; order Myliobatiformes; family Myliobatidae; genus Mobula; species Mobula hypostoma. The sequence continues at coordinate 155,527,380 of NC_086102.1, read as the reverse complement.
TAAAAAAATTTTTAAAGCAAAGGTACTTTCAAAAACAATAAAAAGATTTTGAATACCAAAAATGTACTATAAAGAGCACTAAACAATAAAAAACTAAGTCAAATCAATAAAGCCTTTGTCTTTAAGACTTCATCAATTCTCTTAGGTACACTATCCTTCAGTTTTAGAAAAAAAATTGGCCGGTAGGTTGTTCCAAATATCTTGCAGAACTTGCCATAGATTTTTTCTGCAGACTTTGGCTGTCTCACTCTGTGGCCATGGCATCTGAAACTATATATAAAAAAGTCTGGAGTACCTAAGACTTTTAAACAATACTGCATGTATGGGTATAATTCTGGTCCTCTTCTTTGAAAGGCTGCCGTGGATTCATTTGCACCTATTTGAGAGAGCTGATTGGACTTCAGTTAAGTTTTCACATTTAATATATTATCTGCTTCATACTATGACTGCAGGTGTTTGGCTAGTTGTTTTTCATCCTTCCTCAAAGAAAATATCATTGGAATTAATTTGTCTTTTCTTTGCATTTTGTGTTGATTGGGATATTAAAAGCAAACTAAAATTTGTGCAGCTTCCGCAGAAAAAGCAAAACAGCTCTGTTTTAGGCTTTATGCATTCTCACAAAAGTTACATGGAAAATTGATTGAAATTGTTTGGTAAACTTAAAAAGTTATACAGGCGTTAGTAATAGTTTATGAATTCAGAGGGAACAGCAAAAGAAGGGGAAAGCCTCCCAATTGTTGATTTACACTAATTCCAATATTTCTGTATACCTTTCATCAAAATTCGATGGATAAACACAAACTCCTTATGAGGCGGGAGGAGAGAGAGCAGCGCACCGCGCGTGCGCAGCCCTCCGGTGAAAAATTATATCGTATCTGTTAAGTAGGGGCCGTGGACAATTCTGATTTGATGGAGAATGGACATGAAAGCACAGAGGAACATCTGGAGAAATTTCTGAATCGCTCGTTCGCTGCTGTCGTTACTGCGTGGTCAGGAATCTTTCGAAGGGTAGGCCTCAAAATCCCCGGCTTTGCCTGTTGTTGGCGACAGAGGTTGAGGTCGAATCGTTCGGACAGAGATGGCGCTCAGTACTCGGTGTCGGAGAGCTGATCAGAGCTCGAAGTTTTCGGATAACTCAGAGTCGGACTGTGGTCGGCATGGCAGAGAGAGTTTTTCTTCCTTCTCCCGTCTGCATGAGATGTGGGACATTTGAGAAACTTTGAACTTTTACTGTGCTCACAGACTTCTTCATCAAGTTATGGTATTGTTGCACTGTTGTAACTATATGTTATAATTATGCAGTTTTGTCAGTTTTTTCAGTCTTGGTCTGTCCTGTGTTTTGTGATATCACACCGGAGGAAATATTTGTATCATTTCTTAATGCATGCATTACTAAATGACAATAAAAGAGGACTACGTGTCTTCATAACCTAAAAAAAAATTCAAACCCACAGCTCTCTTTCTGCTGTCTCTCTTTCTCTCTTGTACCACACAAAAATCTATTACTTGAAGTACATTTATCAACCAATATGCAGGTATTTCAAGGATAGTTCATATTCAAACTTTTAACTAACTACTTCGAGTTCTAACACTAATTCAAGCAAACCCGATACAATATAAATGACTCCTAATTAGTAAATCATTGCTGTATAGATCATTGTTATTGAGGATTTAAAACATATGCAGTCTGTTCTTCTTCAGAATCTGTATAAATCCCAGACTACAGGCGATGAGGAAGATTGCTGGAGATGGAAGCCCCTGAGTTGAAGAGGAGCATAGGAGACAGAGGACCAGCCTAAAAGAGGAGTTCAGGACACAGAGTCTTCCTGAGTCGAAGAAGAGGAGTTGCAAGGCAGAAGCTCCCTGATTTTAAATGAAGTTTGAGAAATAGAGGGCTTTTGAGTGTAGAATGATTCTGCACATAAGACCCTGAACATAAGAGAGACATTGAAGACAGGGGCTCCTGAAATGAAGAGGAGCACTTATACAAGTCCATTACTTCCTGAAAACAGCAATATAAGGAATTAGGGTAGTAAAAAATGACATTTGGTATGTTTGCCTTTATAGGCCAAAGCACTGAATATAAGAGTTGGAAAATCATGTTGAAGCTGCAAAAAACCCTGGTTACAACACTATTCAGAGTATTGTGTACACTTCTGGGCACTGCACTACAGGAAAGATATGGTCGCAATAAACAGTGCAGAGGAGATTCACGAGGCACTTGCCTGGAATGGAAGGCTGTGGTTATAAGGAGAAACTGAGTAACCTCGGTTTATTCTCACCAAGAAAGAGACTGAGGGGTGACCTTATAGAGATTTACAAAGTTTAGGGGGGCACAGATTGGATAAGAAGCTAGATCAATAATAAGGATAAGATGGAGCACAGGAAGGTGATCATGAGCCTTGTGTCATGGTGTCAGAACAACAAACATTAACACTTAACATTAGCAAGATGAAAGAGTTCTTTGGCATCCAAATCATCAGCAACCTCTCCTCATCTTTTCACACTGATGAAGTCATTGAGAAAGCACTTCGGCATATTAACTTTTGAGAAGAGTTGAAGTCCATGAGGATTTTCACAAACTTTTACAGATGCATTATAGAAAATATTCTGACAGTTTGCATCTCAGTCTGGAAAGGGAACTGCTCTGTTCTTGGCAGACTGAATGTGTAGAGTGGTAAACACTGCCCAGTCCTTCACAGGATCATCACTTTCCGCTGGCCATTCTATCTTCATGCTGTGAAAAAGATTCAGATGTTTTTTTTCAGATCAATATGTAGGTAGTCCAACAAGAGGAGAGGCCTATGTTGGATAATGAGCCTGACCAGGTGACCAAATTCTCAGTGGGAGAACATTGACCATAGGTCATTAAATTTTAAGATAATTAAAGAGAATGATAAGTATGGACCTTGTGGGAGAATATTAACTTGGAGCAGGGCAAATTACAAGGCAGGCACATGGGAGAGTTAATTGGGAGCAACACACATCAAAGTTGCTGGTGAATGCAGCAGGCCAAGCAGCATCTGTAGGAAGAGGTGCAGTCAACGTTTCAGGCCGAGACCCTTCGTCAGGAGCATCTGCTTTTGGTCAGGCACACATCCGACACATGGAGGGTGTTTAAAAACCAATTGCAGGACAGTTGGTATGTGTCAGTAAAAAAGAAGTGGCAATGTGAGAGAGGTGATGAGGTAAAGAAAACATTTGAGAGATTTTGGAATCTAAAACCAAACAGAGCGCTTGAGGATTCTAAAAAAGCCAGAAAAAAAAACTCAAGAAAGGAAAAGGAGAGCCAACATGAGTCATGAAAAGTCTTTGGCAAGGAAGATTAAAGAGAAACCCAAGGTATTTTATACACACATCAAGGAAAAGATGAAACTCAGGAGGTGGTAGGTCCACTGAGGATAAAGGAAGGAATGTGTGCTTTGAGGTAGAAGATATGGGTAAGGTCCTAAATGGAAATTTTGTGTTGGTATGATCAAGGAGAAGGAAGATAGTGAGAACAATTTGGAGTGTGTTAACATGCTAGGAAATTTAATGATAAAGAAGGAGGTAACGTTGGGTCTCCTGAAGAATGTTAAGGTGCATATATCCCCAGGGATAGATGGGATATACTCCAGGTTAGTGAGGGAGTCAAGAGATGAGATTATAACTATAAGAGATTCTGCAGATGCTTGAAATCCAGAGTAACACATACAAATTGCTGGAGAAACTCAGCAGGCCAGGAAACATCTATGGAAATGAATAAACAGTTGATATTTTGGGCCAAGAACCCTCTCCAGGACAGATTGTTGAGACTGCTGGGGACTTGACCAACCATCAGCGATCAGCAATCATTCATAGTGAATTCATTTGCCAGAGCATACAAGCTCCTGGGATTTGATCTAAACATCAAGAAAACCCAAGTCCTGCACCAACCTTCTCCAGATCAAACTCCTAAACCTCCAACCATCCAAGTTGACCACATCCATCTGGAGAATACTGATCATTTCCCATATCTTGGCAGCCTATGGGACTAGGTGAGAGTAAGAGTTCGGCACGGACTAGAAGGGCTGAGATGGCCTGTTTCTGTGCTGTAATTGTTATATGGTTATATGCTTATGTAGTCAAGTATGATTCTTCTCCTGCTGGTTGATCAGGTCACTTGTGGGTCTTGAGATTACTGAAGAGGTCGATCCGTGATACACAAAGTGTGGGACATTGAAGTGGTGGTGGATGTATCTGGCTGGGCCGTTCCCAGTCGCTCCTTACGTTGAAGCCGCTTAGTCTCAGCAGCACGGTGAAGGTATTCGTTGAGCTGTTCAGTCCCCTCATAGATGGTCCTTCTCCAGCTTTTCCCATCCTGTGCCAATTTCTCCCATCCATTCAGGCTGATGTAGCACTTCCTCAGGTGGGTCTTGATATTGTCTTTTAACTGCCTTTTCTGCCCTCCAGGAGTGCACTTTGCATCTTTCAGTTGGCCGAACAGGAGATGTTTAGGGAGGCGGGAGTCAGGCACATGGATGATGTGGCCAACCTGTCGCATTTGGTGCTGAGTCACGATTGTGACTATGGAGTTAATGTTAGCTTCCTCCAGGATGCTAGAGCTAGCTGGAAGAACAGGCCTACTACCTCTCAGAATCCTTCAGAAGCATCCGGGTTTTCTAGGGATTTTATGTGCCAGCTGTATGTTGTCCATGACTCCACTCCATACAGCAAGGTGGGGAAGACTATAGGTTTCTAGACCAGAAGCTTAGTGTTGGTCTTGACATCCTGATCTTCAAAAACCCTCTTTCTTCAACCTGGTAAAAGGTCCACTCTCACAGCCTATTCTGCGATTTATTTCAAGGTCAATGTTAGCTCTTGAAGAATGAAGGCTGCCAAGATATGGGAAATGATCAGTATTCTCCAGATGGATGTTGTCAACTTGGATGGTTGGAGGTTTAGGAGTTTGATCTGGAGAAGGTTGGTGCAGGACTTGGGTTTACTTGATGTTTAGATCAAATCCCAGGAGCTGGCATGCTCTGGCAAATGTATTCATTATGCACTGCAGATCCTCCTCAGTGTGTGCTATGATGGCATTGTCGCCTGTTTATTAGAGCTCCATGATGGAAGTAGTTGACACCTTGCTCATTGCCTTGAAGCTGTTAAGGTTAAAGAACTCCCATCTGCCCTATAGAGAATCTAGACTTCTTGTGGGAGGTCCTGGCCTTTGAGGTGAAGAATAGTTGCAATGAAAATGGCAAGCAGAGTTGGGGCAATGACGCACCCCTGTTTGACCCTGGTCTCCACTTTGAAAGGTGCTGTTTCAGAGCCGCCACTGCTGATATTTGTGTAAGAGCTGCAGGACCTTGAGGTATTTCTCTGGGCATCCGACTTTGGGCAGTACCTGCCAAAGGGCAGGATGATTTACAGAATCAAATGCTTTTGTAAGGTCGAAGAAGGCCGTACAAAGTGGGAGATTTTGTTCCTGGGCTTTCTACTGCAATTGACTTTCTGTAAAAATCATGTCAGATGTTCCTCTGGCTGGACGGAAGCCACACTGAGACTCAGGCAGGAGATCTGCCAGAGGTGAAAACCAGTCATATACAATTTGGGTGAGTTCCTTACCTGTTCTAGAGAGGAAGGAGATGCCTCTATAATTTCTGCAGTCAGCTTTCACATCCTTTTTGAAGAGTGTGACAATCAGGGCATCCCTGATTTCAGCTGGAATCTTCTCCTGGTTCCAGATCTTGACAAGTAGATCATGAATATGATTTAAAAGTTCTGTGTTATCTTCCTTGAGGATTGCTGCTGGACTTCCATCAGGCCCAGTGACCTTGTTGTTCCTCAATTCCTTGCAAACCATTTGTACTTCTTTGATATTAGTCTTACTCAGGTCTTCCTTCATGGGTTGTTTGGGAGCTGGTTGATTACTTCAATGTCAGTGGTGGTGTTATGATTAAGTAGCTCCTGAAAGTGTTCCTTTCATCGAGAGCTGATGGCTTCATCTTTATCCTTTAGCAGCCAGTTGACATTTTGGGCCGAGACACTTCATCAGGACGGATTGTTGAGATCACTGGGGCCTTGACCAATATTTTCATGTCCTCTCCAGCCACAGGTGAGGTCTCAGAGGACTGGCAAGTAGGTAATATTGTTCTATTATTCAAGAAGGGAAACAGGGATATTCCTAGAAATTGTAGATCAGTATGTCCCATGTCGGTGGTAAGGAAGTTACTGGAGACAATTCTTAGGAATAGGATTTATGAGCAATTGGAAAAGCAAAGCCTAATTAGTAACAGTCAGCATGGTTTTGTGTTGGGAAAGTCATGTCTTGACTGAGTTTTTCAAGGAGATGAGAAAGGTAATTGAGGAAACTAGAGGTGTGAATGGTGTTTACACGGACTTTATTAAGGCATTTGCCAAAGACCCTCTGGGAAGCTCTTCTGGAAGATCTGGATGTATGGGTTTTACAGTTAATTAGTCATGGAGATGGAACATATGGGATGGTGTTGAGAACCTTGTGTCTATGCATAGAGAGCACGCAGTTGCCTTGTCACTTCAGAAACCACAAAACCAGAACCAGAATGAAAATTGCGTATATTATCACTGTCTTGTATGATGTGAATTCTGTTGTTTTGTGACAGGAGTACAGTGCAAAGACTATAAATTACAAAATAAATTATGCAAAAAATAAGAAGTAATGAGGTAGTATTCATGGTTTATTTTTCAGCCCAAAGAAAAAATAAGTCATCCCCAATCCCAGGGGAGCTCCTAATTAGAAGAAAAAAATTGTGGGTTTTTGTTGTTTTGCAGTTTCATAACTTTGATACATCAATCAGAGGAAACTCTCTGCAGACAGAACAGAGTAACAAATATACTATGAGACAAGGATCTGCAGTATTGGCAGCAGAACTATCAATTCTAGCACATAAAACAGAAGAATCATCAGAAGTCCCAGAGAGCTTTTTGACTCCCCTGGGCTGTGGTCCTTTAAGTAAAAATATGGCTCCTGGTTCATAGTGGGCCAAATCTGCTTTCAAGATTTGTTGTGAAGCTATTGAAAGATAAAAGCACATTTTTGCCTCTAATGTGGTCTTGCATCAATTTTTTTGTAAGTTTTATTAACTCCATACAAGTGCATACTCTTTGTAATAAATACAATCAGAAATTCAGGGTAAATTTCTTTGTCCAAAAGGCATGGAATGTGCTACCAACTGGAATGTTTGAGGCAAATTTTATGATGCTTTTAGAGAGGGAGACTTGGGGGTGGGCATACAATGCTAACATGCAATCAAATCAGTGAAAAACTATTATTTTTTAAATTATTATTTCTCCAGATGCTCCCAGGGCCATGAGTAAATGATTCAAAATCTTATAAAAGATTTAAGAAGCCTTAATTATTCTTAAAATCAAAAGGTTGCCTCGTACATATTGAATATCTACTGTTCATCAGCAGACCCTGCTGACATGAATTTCCCAAAAGACACTGCTCATATCAAGATAACCACAAAGTGATTGACACATTCATTCTAAACTTTATCTTTCCACTATTTTAACTGAAGATATCCCATTAATGTTAAACAGATAATACCTCTTCTAAAGTAGCAGAGAGATGAAATTCAGGTGAGTGTTTATATCTGTGATCCTCTTGTGTAATTTTGAAGTGTTCCTCTCTGCTAAGCATGAAGTTATTTTGCATACATAAAGCAGATGGTAGAATTGAACTTAAGTGACTTCAGCATCATGTGCCAAATAAAATTCACAGTGTAATGGATGTTCAATGGCAATTGCTGTATTAATGCTGCCTCTTGACTGTTGAACTCTGTGTAATTGTCATTTTTTTAATGTAATTTGGTTTTCATAAAAGCAATATTAAATAATGCATCCACAGTTGGTGGGTAAACCACAAGCTTAACATCATTATGAACATCAATATTATGCTCTTTCTTTCCTAACCATTAGTTCTGTAAAATCCATTCTATGTGAGGTTTTAATGCAACTGACTCAGTCTCCTGCATTAATAGTAGCATTTTTTTCACTGGCGTCTTATGAATAATGTCAAGAAGTCATCTTTCTGTGTAAGGAGCAAGAAAATGACCCGTTTCTTTGAACTGGAGATCTTGTTCAATCTTTTTTTAGATGGCACAATTCACCTTTCAGTTTGGGTTCTTGAACTTCTTAATTTCAGATTCAGATTTATTTATCACAAACATGAGAGAATCAGCAGCGCTGGAAATCTGAGCAACACACACAAAATGCTGGAGGAACTCAGCAGGCCAGGCAGCATCTAGCAAAGGAGTACAGTCGACGCATTAACAAATGTATTAATTGTCTCATCGTACTTGAATTATTAACTTGTGATCCAGTCAAGTTTTATAGAATCAAAAGCTGTTAGTCTAATACTGTACTGCGAAGAATGATGTTTGTGCAGTTTTTTCCTGGAAGAAATTCAGCTGGGTTCCCCTGCTCTTTCACTATAGCCTTAAATCTTTCCTCATAATAAGGTGTTTATTCCACTTGAAGACTATCATTAAAAACTGTGTCTAACGAATTTTAGGCAATGCATTCCAGTTCTAACCATTCTCTTGCAACCATTTTCCCTCATGCCCCTTCTCAGTCTTTTAACAATCGCTTTACTTCTGTATCTTGGTTGCCAACAATTGCCGTGAGCGAAAATTTTCTTTATTGACTTTTTTTCTAAACTTACTATGATTTTAAACAACTCTATCAAATCATAGGGTTGTTTGCCTGAAAAAAGGGCAGTCCAGATTCTTCTTTGCAATCTCTCATTCATTCTAGTAAAAGTCTTTTGTAAACTCTCCAATGCTTTCATATCCTTCCTAAGGAGCGCTGATTGGAATTGGACACAATACTCCAGCTGGGATTGAACTGGTGCTGTACATATGTTTGGAATAACTTCCTGGCTTTTGTACTCCATGTGTCAATTTATGAAAAATAAACAGGATCCCACAAGCTTTATTAAGTTCAGGCATTAACTCTGTGTTTCCTTTAGGATAAGTATTGATGAATATCTGTGAAGGAGTCTGCTCTCTGAATATCTTTCATTCTTTTCATTTAATTGCACTCTTTCAATTTGACATATTTCGGTTAAAGTGATTTGTATTTTGATATATGTTTGGTTGTAAGATGGAGAATACACATTGATACTTAATAATTTTTCAAAGACCATAATATATCTTGAATAGTCAACTCAAAATTAAAAAAAAACATGGATTCAGGAATAATATGTCTAACTTTGTTCTTTTTAAGTGAAGCACGCATATATGATATGGTGGCGTGATGACAAATGCTATTCACGTACTTCTACATATGAGTTGCAATGCATTATGTAAACAACAAGGAATGCTTAATCGAACCATATATTTACAATAATACTCAAATGTTAAATATACAACACTTCGGTCTGCTTAGCTGTAAACTCGAACTCTACATAGATATCCACAGAATAGTAAATTTTAACCCATTTAGGCCTAAAGATTTAATCACTGTTGAGGATTTCAAGTCTAGTCAAGTCAAGTCACTTTTTATTGTCATTTCAACCATAACTGCTGGTACAGTACATAGTAAAAATGAGACAGCGTTTTCCAGGACCATGGTGCTACATGAACCAATACAAAAACTACACTGAACTATGTAAGAAAAAAACACAAAAACTACACTAGACTACAGACCTATCCAGGACTGCATGAAGTGCACAGAACAGTGCAGACATTACAATAAATAATAAATAATAAACAAGACTGTCGGCACAGTAGATTGGTGTCATTCCAGGCTCTGGGTATTGAGGAGTCTGATGGCTTGGGGGAAGAAATTGTTACGTGAGAGCTCGAATGCTTCGGTGCCTTTTGCCAGATGGCAGGAGGGAGAAGAGTTTGAATGAGGGGTGCGTGGGGTCCTTCATAATGCTGTTTGCTTTGCGGATGCAGCGTGTGGTGTAAATGTATGTGATGGCGGGTAGAGAGACCCTGATGATCTTCTCAGCTGACCTCACTATCCGCTGCAGGGTCTTGCGATCCGAGATGGTGCAATTTCTGAACCAGGCAGTGATGCAGCTGCTCAGGATGCTCTCAATACAACCTCTGTAGACTGTGGTGAGGATGGGGGTGGGAGATGGACTTTTCTCAGCCTTCACAGAAAGTAGAGACACTGCTGAACTTTCTTTGCTATGGAGCTGGTGTTGAGGGACCAGGTGAGATTCTCCGCCAGGTGAACACCAAGAAATTTGGTGCTCTTAACGATCTCTACGGAGGAGTCATCGATGTTCAGCAGAAAGTCGTCGCTCTGTGTCCTCCTGAAGTCAACAACCATCTTTTTTGTTTTGTTCGCATTCAGAGACAGGTTGTTGGCTCTGCACCAGTTCGTTAGCTGCTGCACTTCATCTCTGTATGCTGACTCATTGTTCTTGCTGATGAGACCCACCATGGTCGTGTCATTGGCGAACTTGATGATTTGGTTCGAGCTGTGTGTTGCAGCACAGTCGTGGGTCAGCAGAGTGAACAACAGTGGACTGAGCACACAGCCCTGGGGGGCCCCCGTGCTCAGTGTGATGGTGTTGGAGATGCTGCTTCCAATCCGGACTGACTGAGGTCTCCCAGTCAGGAAGTCTAGGATCCAGTTGCAGAGGGAGGTGTTCGGGCCCAGTAGGCTCAGCTTTCCAATCAGTTTCTGTGGAATGATTATGTTGAATGCTGAACTGAAGTCTATGAACAGCATTTGAACATACGTGTCTTTTTCATCCAGGTGGGTTAGGGCCAGGTGGGGGGTGATGGCAATGGCTTTGTCTGTTGAATGGTTGGGATGGTACGTGAGTTGCAGGGGGTCCAGTGAGGGAAGCAGCAGGGACTTCATGTACGTCATGACGAGCCTCTCGAGACACTTCATGATGATGGATGTGAGTGCAACTGGACGGTAATCATTGAGGCAGGACACTGAGGACTTCTTTGGCACGGGGACGATGGTGGCGGCCTTGAAGCACATAGGAACGACGGTGCTGCTCAGGGAGATATTGATAATGTCAGCGAGAATCTCACCGTGACAATTGTATGAGTGGCCATTGTGTGAGTGGCCAGTGTTAGAGTGGCTTTGTCTTATTAGGCTTTGCTGAGATCAGGCTTGAACGAGGTAAGTATCTGGTAATTTTCTCCTTTGTCTCCTCTATTCTTCATTCCTCGTCTGTTAGTGCACAGTTAGTGCAGTGGGAATGGCTCCAGGGGCAGTGTTTTGTTCTGTGCGTGAGATGCGGGAATTCTAGGAGACCTTCAGGCACCAGGATAACCACATCTGCATCTGGATCACAGAGCTGCAGCTCCTCAGAGAATGTGTTAAGGAACTGGAGCGACAGCTCAATGACTTTGGCTCATGCAAGAGACTGAGGAAGCAATAGACAGGAGCTACAGGGATGTAGTTACTCCTAGGTTGCAGGAGGCAGATAACTGAGTGAATGCCAGGCGAAGAAAGAGAAACAGGCAGCCAGTGTGGAGTACCCTCGTGGCCATTTCTCTCAATAATAAGTCTGCCACTTTGGACATGGAGAAGCTGTAGTGACTATGTCTCTGGTGCTGAGGCTCAGAAAAGAGGTGAACACCACTGTAGTGGTGATAGTAGATTCCATAGTCAGAGATACAAAGACAAGATTCTCTGTGCACATTAGAGACACTCAGATGGTATATTGCCTCCCAGGTGCCTGGGTCAGGGATGTCTCGCATCGGATAATGGGCAAAGAAATGGCAGATTGAATAGAGTGCTGGGAAGTGTACGGTCATGCACTTTAGTAGAAGAAGTAAAAGCATAGACTATTTCTAAATGGAGAGGAAATTCAAAACATTGAGGTGCAAAGGGACACGGGAGTCATTATGCAGGATTCTCTAAAGGTTAATTTGCAGCTTAAATCAGTGATGAGTAAGGCAAATGAAATGTTAGCATTCATTTGAAGAGGTCTGGAAAATAAGAGCAAGAATGCAATGTTGATGCTTTATAGAACACTGGTAAGGCCTCACTTGGAGTTTTGTGAGCAGTCTTGGGATCCTTATCTAAGAAAGGATGTGCTGACTTGGAGAGGGTTTGAAGGAAGTTCAGGAAAATGATTCCAGGATTGAAATGAGGAACATTTGATGGTTTTGGGCCTGTACTCACTCAAATTCAGAAGAATAAAGGGGGAGCTCATTGAAACTTATTAAATGTTGAAAAGCCTCAATAGAGTGAATGTGGAGCGGATGTCTCAAGGCCAGAACACACAGCCTCAGAATAGAGGGATGTTCTTTTGGAATGGAGATGAAGAGGCCAGAGTGTGAGCAATCTGCGGAATTCATTGCCGTAGGTGGCTGTGGAGGCCGAGTCATTGAGTATATTTAAGGCAGAGTTTGATAGGTTGTTCATTAGTCAGGGCGTGAAGGGACACGGAGGGAAGGCAGGAGGTTGGGGCTGATGGGAAAAATGGATCAGCCATGATGGGCCAAATGGCCTAATTCTGCTCCTACATCTTATGGAGTCTAAGCATATGCTGCATTTTTTTCCACTCCATTATTTTTCACTGCATTTTTTAAAACTCAAATGTCTTGTTGTGTTTCAATAGGTAGATAGTTGTCTCGGGTTCATTTAAAACTTCCTCATTGCCACTGTTATGTTTCGTAGCTCTAAAACATAAAGCTAATCTAAATAAAACATGGAGCCCGGCATAATGTGTCGAACTTCATTTTTACTTTAAGTGAGGTGTGCATGTATGATGTAGTGGTGTGGTGATGTATGCCTTTGATAACTTAACACATGATAACTTAAGGATAAAATCTGCACATGAATCACACATAAATTACAAACTATATGTATAAATTTAATACTTTAAGGTATGGAACAGATTATCCAATGACATTTAGAATGCGATGCAGCAGGGAGTTCAGAAGCCTAATGGCTTGAGGGAAGAAACTGTCTCCCTTCCTGACAATTCCTGTTTTGGTGCATTGGAGTCTCGTGCCTGATGGTAGAAAGTCAAAGAGGATGCTGGATGGATGGGTGGGATACTTAATAATACTAAGGGGCCTGTATATGCAGCACTCTTGATAAATGACCCCAATGGATAGTAGGGAGGCCCCTATGATCCCCTCAGCTGTTCTTACAGTCCTTTGTAGTGGACTTCTAGTCCAATGCTCACGTACCAGATGGAGATGCAACTTGTCAGGATGCTCTCCATTGTGCTCCTGTAAAACACAGTTAAGATAGGCATGAGGAGTCCTGATTGCCTCAATCTTCTTAGGAAGTGGAGGCACTGCTGTGCCTTCTTGTTCAGGGAGATGATTCTAAGGGACCAGGTGAGACCATCATGATGTGAACTCCCAGGAACTTGGTACACTTAACACTCTCTATGGAGGAGCTATATATTCACAGAAGGGGATGGTCCATCCGCACCTTCCTGAAGTCCACAGCGATTTGCTTGGTCTGCTCCATATTCAGGCTTAGGTTATTCTTCTCACACCAATTCACCAGCTGTTCTACTTCCTCTGTACTCATCATCGTTCCTGATGAGGCCAACCACTGTTGTGTCACGACACGGTTTGAGCTGAATCCTGCGACACAGTCATGCATCAGCAGTGTGAACAGCAGAAGGTTGAGCACACAGCCTGGGGGAGCGCCAGTGCTCAGCGTAATGGGACTAGAGATGTTGCTTTCCACACAGACTGACTGTGGCCTCCAGTTAGAAATCCAGTATCCAGTTGCAGAGGGAGGTGTTGAGACCCAGCAAGAACAGTTTCCCCACCATTTTCTGGGGTACGATGATGTTGAATGTTGAACTGGAGTCTATAAACAGCAGCTTGGCATGTGAGACCCCATTTTTCATGTGGGACAGGACAGAGTGGAGGGCAGAGGCTATTACATCATGTGGACCAATTTGAATGATAAGCAAACTAGAAAAGGTCCAGTGTAGTTCGGAGAAAGGCTTTAATGTGCTCCATGACCAGCCACTCAAAGCATTTCATAACAGTTGATGTTAATGCTACCAGTTGATAGTCAGTTAGGCAGGTTACTGTTGCCTTCTTTGGCAGTGGTATGATGGTTGTCACCTTGAAAACTGAGGGGACAATAATTTGTTCCAGAGAGATGTTGAATATATCCATCATCACCTCTGTCAGCTGGGCTGCGCAGTCTTTCAGAACCTGAGTTGGTATATTATCAGGCCCCACAGCTTTGCGTAGGTTGACTCTGGCCAGGGTCTTCCTCACATCAGCTTCAGCCAATGGGGTGTCTGCTTCCCTGGGAGGAGGGATGCCTTCCTTGCCAACACTTTGTTCTGTGCATCAAAGCAGGCATAGAAGACATTCAGCCTTTCAGGGAGTGAAGTATCCTTGTCACGTATGCGCAGGGTAGACTTAAGGTTTGTAATCCTCTGCATTCCCTGCCACATGCGCCTTGTGTCCCTGGTATTGCAGAAATGGCTGAAAATTCTCTGAGAATGCTCCCATTTCACTCTCATGATAGAGCAGGAAAACACAGTTCTTGCTTCCTTTCACAGCCACGGATTTGGCAGCGCAGCAGATATGGCGATTGTGCTCATGAATATGCATGTGCCAACTAATTATTATTTTCATTGTGATGGTATTTAACTCCAATCTTTTCGTCATAGCACTTGTCAAGACTTTAGCAAGCACAGCAGCATTTCGCTGCCTGCTTGCATTCGACCTTGCCTTGAGAAATTGGACTGTCGAGTCAACTGATTCTAAAGAATAGCAGTATTTGTTTAATATCTAGTTATTCCTTTCTGCCACAGTGCTAGCTTTGTTTTCCATTTGGGAGTTTCAGTTAATGGCCCTGTTTGGCCTAGCTTTTGTTGTTTCCCTTTCCCTCTAACTCTGTTCGCACTAAAGCCTGTGAACTACCTCGGTGCTTGGGCCATTGAACATGGTGACACTCCCCTGAGAGCTGTTGCATCCCCTGATCGAAAGGCAGCATCACAATCCCTCAGCCATGCATGGACTTCTGCTGTAAGCCATGGCTTCTGATTTGCCCTCACCCGATTGTGTTTCATGATGGTAGCATCCTCCGTACACTGCTCTATGTAGCTGGTCACAGAATCCACATATTCCTCAATGTTAACATGGTTGCCATAGGTAGCAGCTTCCCTGAACATTCTCCAGTTCATTTTAACAAAGCAGTCCTGCAGTGCAGAGTTTGCACCCTCAGGGTAGGCTTTAAACACCTCTAGAACTGCTCAGTCATTTGGCCCATTTGATCTATGGTTTGTACACTGGACTTAACATTAAAGTGATCTGAAAGTCCAATGTGGGGTCGAGAGACTCCTTTATAAGCACCTGTAAGTAACAAGGGATGTTTAATTAAAAAATATATTTACAATATTATTCAAATGTTACTGAAATTATATATTATACATCAACCTGGAATGCACTGCTGAGAGACGCATTGAGATAACATTTTAGAGACTCTTAGATAATCATATGGATGTAAGAAAAGTGGAGAGTTACAAGCCGTGTAGGATGGAATGTTTAGGTTAATCATAGAGAAGTTTTATACTGGTTGGCATACACTGTTTTATCTTCTATTTTCTAATGCTTTTCTTAATGGTTAGCTAGTTTTATCAACTCATCTGGGTATTCCAGTAAGTGTTGAAGATCTGAACTGCTCCACATAATGAGGTGATTGCACAGGCAATTTCTTCAGTCCCCCCCATATATACCCATTCGTGCAAAAATGCATTCTATAAAATACAGGGGACCACATGAATATGTGTTGCTGCACAGTGCAAAGGTGGTACAGTATCAGCAATGTTACAGTGCCCTTCATTATTATACAAGGAGAGAGGAACATGCATCAGGTTATATCTTGTCAGATCTAGGGTCATCCATCTTATCTCATTCACCTTTTGTATGTAATTTGGTGGTGCATCACCTTGCACAAAAATAGTTCTCCTTTTCAGCCCATCTGTTGCGCTTTGGGCTGGTCACCGTTCCTTCTTTAATTCTCTCAGCCAGTATGAACATTTCTTCTGGGTTCATTGTACAAGTAACTTTCCTTAACCATGTCCACCTGAATAATGCAGCAATAAATTTTGTCCAACACTTAACACATATTGTCAGTGTAGATTTTCAAAGCCTCAGCCATTGGACTTCTATACCTTATAGGTAGGACATTTAATTTTTGCCCAATCAATGGTAATTTTAAAAGGTCCATGGTAATTTCACCATGGAGTATTTCCAAATGAGGCAGTTTTTAATTCACTGCATTCCATGCAGTTTGTTTTATCCACATACTGAGAACCTCTTATCGCTTCTTGAAACCGCCATATCTGTAAAATACAAATGAAAACCTGGTTCTGGTATCACTTTATCTTTTTTCCTCTTTGGCTCAGGCCTTTAGTTTACAACATTATTCCCCTTTAGGACATTTGTGGTTGTGACCACCGATTACTTTGGGATCAAAGTGGGTAGTAAAAGCTTTTTCAAGTATGTAAAAAATAAAAGAGAGATGAGAGTGGGTATAACATGCGAGAAAATGAGGCCAGAGAAATAATAACAGGGGACAAGGAGATGGCAGATGAACTAAATGAGTATTTTGCATTAGTTTTCACTGTGGAAGACAGTAGCAGTCTGCCAGATGCTGAAAGGTGTGAGGGAAGAAAAGTGAGTGCAGTTACTAATACAAGCGAAAAGGTGCTCAAAAAACTGAAAAACCTAAAGGTACATAAGTCATCTGGACCAGATGAACTGCAGCCTGGGGTTCTGAAAGAGATAGCAATAGAGATTGTGGAGGCATTAGTAATGCTCTTTCAAAAATCATTGGAATCTGGCGTGGTGCCAGAGGACTGGAAAATTGCAAATGTCACTCCGGTCTTTAAGAAAGGAGGAAGGCAGCAGAAAGAAATTATAGACCAGTTAGCCTGGCCTCAGTGGTTGGGAAGATCTTGGAGTAAATTGTCAGCATGTTTTCCTTAAGGGAAAATCTTGTCTGTCAGTCCTGATGGAATTCTTTGAGGAGATTACAAGTAGAATCGATAAAGAGGATGCAGTGGATGTTATATATTTGGATTTTCAGAAGGCCTTTGACAAGGTGCTGCACATGAGAATACTGACCAAGTTAAGAGCCCTTTAGTATTACAGGAAAGTTACTGGCATGGTTAGAGTATTGGCTGATTGGTAGGAGGCAGTGAGTGGGAATAAAAGGATCCTTTTCTGGTAGGGTGGCAGTGACTAGTGGTGTTCTGCAGGGATCGGTGTTGGGGCCACTTCATTTTAAGCTGTATATCAATGATTTAGATGATGGAATAGATGGTTTAGTTGCCAAGTTTGCAGATGATATGAAGATAGGTGGAGGGGCAGGTAGTGTTGAGGAAACGGGTAGGCTGCTGAAGGACTTAGACACAGCAAGAGAGTGTAAAATGCATGGTTATGCACTTTGGTAGTAGAAATAAATGTGCGGACTACTTTCTAAATGGGAGAAAATTCATAAATCTGAGATGCAAAGGGACTTGGGAGTCCTTGTGCAGAACACCCTAAAGGTTAACTTGCAGAGTTGGTGGTAAGGATGGCAAATGCAAAGTTAACATTCATTTCAAGAGATCTAGAATACAAGAGCAGGGTTGTGATGCTGAGGCTTTATAAGGCACTGGTGAGGCCTCATCTTGAGCATTGTCAACATTTTTGGGATCCCCATGTAAGAAAAGATGTGCTGGCATTGGAGGGGGTTCAGAGGAGGTTCACAAGGATGATTCCAGGAATGAAAGGGTTATCATACAAGGAACTTTTGGTAGCTCTGGGTCTGTACTCACTGAAATTTAGACGGATGAGGGGGGATCTCATTGAAAATTTTCAAATGTTGAAAGGCCTAGACAGAGTACAAGTGGAAAAGATGTTTCCCATGGTGAGAGAGTCTTGGACAAGAGGACACAGCCTCAAGATAGAGGAACTTCCATTTAAAACAGAGATACAAAGAAATTTCTTTAGCCAGAGGGTGATGAATTTGTGGAATTTATTACCTCTAGCATCTGTGGAGGGCAGGTCATTGGGTGTATTTAAGGCAGAGATTGATAGGTTCTTGATCGGACATAGCATCAAGGGTTACGGGGAGAAGGTTGAGGAGTGGGGCTGAGGAGGGGAGAAAAGGATCAGCCGTGATTGAATGGTGGAGCAGACCCGATGGGCCAAATGGCCCACTTCTGCTCCTATGTCTTATGATCCTTAGAATAAGAATGAATGAGGCAGTTCATTCACCTTGAGCAATTCCAACAATTCTCTGCTTGCCTTTTATTCCAGCTCTAACTGATGCTTTTACATAACCAATGTACTTCTGGCTTACCTGATAAAAAATAAACCAATTAAACTCTATTTTAGTAAATATTCCAATTGGTACCAAGCAGGATGACTCATTTGCACTCTCTGAACTATGTTAGAATCAAAGCACAGAATATTTTCCACAAAGAGTTCCAGATTCAGAAATTTGTTAGATTGTTAAAAATCATAAGTGACACCAAGGCCAACCTTTTTGGAAAATTATATTCTCATTTTGGAAAACAACAAATTTGTTCCCAACTTATCAATTGAGCTTTTTCTATAAATGAGAAACTGATATTTGGAACTGGCAATTCTCACAGGATTCACAGCATTAACAGGAATTATGCAGGGATATTGTGGAATTCTTGAGATACTTGTTCCAATATTAATTCAGGAAGGAAAAGGAAAATAATTAGCAAAGGGGGGAAAAGGAAATAATAAGCATATGCTTAAAATAAGGCAAAATCAAAAATCTAGGTTTATGCTTTCCTCTTTAGGAGTCCTTGCAGATAACTGTAAACATTAAACACTGTACATTTCCACAGGGATATAAAATCTTAACACTCATTCTAAATGAGAAAGGAAAACAAAAAAAAAGTAGGTGGAATCTCATGCAGTTCACTTGATTAAAAAAAGCAGAAAATAGAAAATGCTGGAAAGCCTAAGCAGATTAGTTGACATCTACAGAAAGAGAAACAATTAACATTTCAGTTGAGGGACTTTTCATCAGACCTGAGAAAGAGAGAAATTTGCAAGTCTAGAGAAATGAGTGAAAACAAGGGAATTTCTCCAATGGAGTGAAGGCAAGTGGCTGCTGAGAAAAGTTACCTTTTTAATTTCCATCCTGTGATCTTTCCAGTGGCCTCCTGCATTGTTACAATGAGACCCAACACAGTCTCGAGGGCCAACCTTCCATTTTGGACCTGTTGCACCCTTTTGGGCTGACTATCAAATTCTCTTTAGACAACATGATCTTTCTTCCTTTCTACAGAAGAAACACGTCTGCCTGCTATCCTTTTTCGTCCTCTCCAGTTAGCAGGAGAGGAGTCAATTTACCAGAACCATAAAAGCAAAATATTATACAGCCATAGTAGTTTAACCTTATCCCCCCTGCCAAGTTGTAGAGAATTGCTGGCTGTGTTCGCTTATTTATTTCTGACTTCTGAACCTGTACAGAGGCATTCTCCCTGTTATAGGACTTATCATTGAATACTTCAGTGGAGGGAGATCAGATGCACTTTACATCCAAACCTAACAATGTATATACTCTGTATTTGGTATAAATAGTATGATCCCATTCATTTAAACAAAACAATTAACCTTGAATGAATAGGCAAATGTGCTAAGATGTTATGTTTATCTGCCTTTATATAATTTTATGTAATTGTTTTCAGTTAAGTTCTAGGACCATAATGGTATTTTAATATTTTCTTATTATTTCATAAATGTTATTCCTTTCATCATTTAAGTCTATTTGATCTGTTTCTAGCACCTTTGATTACCGGAGATATTAAAACAATGGATCAAAGGCTCTGGATGGTAGTTAGTTCTCAGAAAGTCTTCAGGACATTCTCGGGCAATGCTTCAGAATCTGACATCTGAGGTGTATTCTCTGCTTGCTTTAAGGAAGGACCTTTGAGTATGGAGCATTAACTTAGTCAGCCCAAATCTGGATCGGGTTAGCACATGCAGGAGAACATTTTGAGCAGGAGGATCAAAATAAAGGTGCCTGGTTCAATGTCACCTGACACATCTTGTAACTTACCACTCCATTAAAACCTTTGAAAAATTTGAAATTGTCTGCTGATCTTTTTATCATTAAAACCATAGCACTATTCCAAAACCTCAGAAGAATTAGAACAAGGTATTTATCAAAAATCTGGCCAGTAATGTAGTGGCATCAGCACCAGACATCAAGATGAGTGGTCCCAAGTATGAATCCGACTAACCTCTTGCATGCTTTCCGTCCGTGCTGCATTGAGCGTCAGGCTAGCAACTTGGCCTCGTAAAAACAGACAAAAATGCAAAAGAAATGGACAAGTGGCCGCCCGATGCACCATAAGGCACGGAAAGGAATAACAACAATTTATTAAAAATAAAGTACAAATCTATCCATGTCCTGGACGATCTTCACTCGTTAATGACAAAACCAGGTGGAAATCCGGCCTTATTGTTTCTGTTAAGTGATTCTTGGAACACACACAAAATGCTGGTGAACGCAGCAGGCCAGACAGCATCTATAGGAAGAGGTACAGTTGACGTTTTGGGCCGAGACCCTATGTCGGGACTAAATGAAAGAAGAGATAGTAAGAGATTTGAAAGTGAGAGGGGGAGGGGGAGATCCGAAATAATAGGAGAAGACAGGAGGGGGAGGGACGGAGCTAAGAGCTAGAAAGTTGATTGGCAAAAGGAATATAAGGCTGGACAAGGGAGAGGATCATGGGATGGGATTCTTGGATATGATTATAGTGTTGGTCTGCCTTCAGATCTTTAGTGATGATCATAATTTGAATATCTTTTATGAAATAACCTTTGCCATAATAAAACATAAATCATACACAAATGTAACACGAATCCATCCTAATCAACCTGATCAAGTTAATGTACTGAATATAGTAAAGAAAATCATACCAGTGGTGTAGCAAACAGAAGAATGTTCAATAATTCTGTAAAAGTAACTGTTGGTACAACACATTCTTTCCTTAATCTAGTTGCAATATCATCTGTGATTTCTAGAATGCCTAGAATGAAATTTTGTCCTATTACTTGTTGCTCTTCAGGACAAAGTGAAATTCTGCAGAAAAAGTTGTAGTTTTAATTTCAGATCTCTTTCTGCAAGTTCGCATCCTTCCATTCCTCTTCAGTTCTAAATCTTGCTGGATTGCTTTTGATTTCTTTATATTACTAAAGGCAAACCTAATTTAAAAAGAAGGAAATGACTCAGGGCTGTGCAGACTGGAATTAATTCACATTATGTCAATTTAAACATTTTTTTCTAAAAGAAAGTCTCAATCTAAAATAATCTTTTTTTGATACTTTGCCATTATTTGCTGGGCCCTAGGGCTTGGCAAAGCTCTTGGTGCTGAATCTTACTGGTCATGATTAAGTACATTTGAAATCACTGATCTGTGGACATTGACTTTGCTCTGTCTCTGCTTTCACTGTGTTTTCAAATGACAAGGTAGAGCCATCACAAAAATAGCACCCTTCCTTTCAAAATTTTATTTCATTAATGCCAAATATTTTAACTTACTGCAGACAATATCTCCTGGTGTGACCCCTTTTTTGTCATTTCTGCCTTTTCACCTTTGCCAACTAGGTAATTCACATCCATCTGTTTTGAGGTAGGTAATATATATTTGTTGGCATGGTAACATTAAACATTTTCCACAGACATCAGATGGTAGGCTGTGGTTTTATTGTATCCAATAAAACACATTAGAAAATGCAGCCTTTTCATCTGAGCTGTCTTGATGGCCAGTGTACTGTGTATAGAGCCCATTGATGTAATGACTTTTAAAGTGCTTCAATGCCATTTTCATCTATTAAAATACAGAAGCAAGGGAAATTATGAGTCAGATTTACAGTCTGAAATACTCAAAAGGATTCTAATCCACCAGAACAACATTTTGGAAAATCTTGGCCACAATGCCCATCCATTAAAATTGCCTCTTTATATGTTGGTAATTTGTGCAGTTACAAGTCTGTGTGGTGAATAAGGCCTAAGGCCTATAAATAATAATTTCATGCCAGGCTGCCTTAGCTGTAGCAACGTATCAATGAAAAACTTCTTGCACATTGCAAAATTTTGAAGGAACTTTTCATCTAAGGTTTATATTTTTGTGTTAGCAGAGTATTTCATTCTGTAAAATTTAAAACAAAGCATAGGCAAATACCAACTCATTAGCAGTTGAGTAATCAGTGTGTGATACAGTGGAGTTATGTCTTTTGATATTCAATAGGATTCTATCTGATTCCCCCTCATACCACATTTCATTTACATCTTTCCATAATCTGCCCACAAATCTTTTCCTCTTTTTCCTATTGGTTTTTGACGGGCCTGATCATATCATTCACTCAGAATGATTGTATCTTTCCTGTGTTTGAGCTTGTCCATATTACCTCCAGTATATCTTCCTTGAGTGCAGCTATCACATTCTCTAGCTGATCAGTAATGTAATCCCCTCACCTGCTTTTCATTCTCCTCTCTTAATCATACTTGAAACATTGAAATCCTGTAATGATGAATTGCCAGTTCTTTTCCTCTCACAACCATATCTGTGACAGGCACAAGCCATAGTTCCTTGCACCGATCCACACACTAAATTCAACTGCCTTACCTCTAATATTCCTTGCATTGAAATAAAAATGCTTCAGCCCATCAGTCTCACCATGTTCCTTAATCTGTCCCTGCCCATTCTTCCTTTCAAACTTGCCATAACATCTACCTTCCTATCAATCCCTCCTCTTTCTGACCGGCTGCCCTGGTTCCCACCCCACTGTCCCTCCTGAGGGCACTAGTGCCTCCACAATCTCCTCAGCAACTTCTTTCAGAACCCCGGGGTGTAGTCCATCTGGTCCAGGTAACTTAATTACTTTCACACCTTTCAACATCCTAAGCATCTTCTCCTTAGTAATAGCAACTTCACTCAATTGTGCCCCCTGACATTCTTCAATTTCTGGCAGACTTTCACAGCGAGGACAGATGCAGAATACTTACTAAGTCTGTCCTCCATTTCTTTGTCCCCCAGTACTACCTCTCCAGTGTCATTTTTCAGTGGTCCAATATCCACTGTCACCTTTCTTTTACTCTTTATATATTTGAAAAAATCTTTTTGTATCCCATTTTATATTATTGGCTAGCTTACATCTTAAAGATTTCTCTCCTCATGGATTTTTTTCAGTTGCCTTCTGTTGGTTATTAAAAGCTTCCCAATCCTTTAATTTCTCACTGATTTTTCCTATATTGTATGCCCTCTCTTTTGCTTTTATGCTGTCTTTGACTTCCTTTGTCAGCCAAAGTTGCCTCATCCTCCCTTTAGGATGTATCTTTGTATCTTTCCTGCGCCATCTGAACTGCTCCTAGAAACTCTAGCCATTGCTGTTCTGCCGTCATCCCTGCTCGTGTCCCCTTTCAATCAACTTTGGTCAGCTGCTCTCTCATGCATCTGTTATTCCCTCAGGAGGAAGCCATTGTGGTCATCATTTTTCTTTGAATATGCAACTATGGATGCCCCTGTAAATTTACGTTTTTGTTCTTCGGCCTGATAGCTCCTTGTTCTAAAACACCACCCCTACTCCTTTTTAAAACTACTCATGCCATAAACTTTAACCACCTTTACAGGTGGAATTCCAAATCCTATCCATTCTTATTAACTTCAAGTTCCTTGGTGTTATTAGGTCAGAGGAATTGTCCTGGGGCCATCACAAAGAAGGCATGACAGTGCCTCGTTTTTTTTTAGAAGCTTGCACAGATTTGACATGTCATCTAAAGCTTTGACAAACTTCTACAGATCACAGAGGAGAGTGTCTTGACTGGTTGCATCACAGCTTGGAATGGAAACACCAAAGTCCAGGAATGGAAAAGCCTACAAAAATTGGTGGGTACAATCCATTCTATTACAGGAAAACCCCCCCTCACTATTGAGTGCATCTACAAGGAGAGCTGTCACAAGAAAGCAATATCCATCATCAGGGACTCCCACTCTCCAGGGGCAGTGAGAAGTATAGAGAGAGTCCATGGTGGGAGGATGGTTTCTGTGATGTGCTTATCTGTCTCCATAACTCACTGCAGTTTCTTGCATTCATAGGTACAGCAAAGGCCATACCAAGTTATGATGCATCTGGATAGGATGTTTTCTATGGTGCATTGATAGAAATTAGTGAGGGTCAAAGGGACATGCCAAATTTCTTTTGCTTCCTAGAGGCATTGGTGAGCTTTCTTGGCTGTGGCATCTGCATGCTTGGACCAGTTCTGGCTGTTTGTGATGCCCACACCTAGGAACTTAATGCTCTAAACCCTCTTGTTCTCAGCATTTTTGATATAAATGTACACAGTCTCCTGTCCAGAAGTTAATCAAAAAGGAAGTCAGAATAATTATTGGATGGAAATAAAGAGCCAGAGCCAAAAAATAATGAAGTTTTCTGATGAGAGGACATGTGTTGCAATTGAACAAACATATCAAAACTGAGTATGAATGGAGCATATATCTTTCAGCCTATCAATATAATTATGATAATCAATCAAAAGGCTTAACTTGTTGAAAAGACATCAATAATCTGTTGATTTAATTAGAGCTAAAAATATTTTGAAGTCCAATGAAACCCTATTCATCTGCACTTCGAACTAATTGTATGATTTTAGCTACAGTATATAGTTTTATCTGGTGTTTTAAACAAACTAGCTTGTGAGTTTAAACCCATCACAACCATATTCAGAGTCAATTGTGATTATGTTTTTGAGTAGCTTATCTGCACATAGTCTGCAAGAACAGATTAGTTTAGTTGCAAAAGCAGCGTATTGTAAATGAGGGAATTGGAAATTGTGATCAGGTGGCATCAGTGGACTGCAAAATGATTACTGTTATAGTCACTAGCTCAGTATGCCCACAGAAAATGAATCTCATGGTTGTATTAGGTGACATAAATGTACTTTGATAATAATATTTCCTTTAAACTTTGAAATGGAGTTGACATTTCAGGTAATTGATCTTTTACAATGAACAGAGGAAAAATTGGAAGTAAAACGTTCAAAGGAAAACTGAGGATGAGTGCAGAGAACAGAAGGAAGGTCTAGATTAACTGAGAAATGAGAGATGTAATGCATCAGAGAATAGCAAAAGGCAAGTCTAGAGAAAATATAAATAGGAGAAAGTGAGCAAATACATCATAATGAACAGAAAAGAGGGAAGGTGAACTGGAAAGCATTGGTGGACATAGACTATTTGAATATCTTCGCAAATCAAATTTTGACAGTTATCTTGAAATGATCGCAATTCAATTGTCTAGTCCACAACATTGTCTTAATCTTAAAATAATTGTTCTAAGTTTAAAGAGCTAGTGCATTTAGGAAATTACAATTTGTTCAAAAAGCAGACCTTTGTTGTTTCTGTACATAGGCATTTTGACTTTTGTAATATTAGCACTTCAATTAACAAGAACACACAAAATGCTGGAGGAACTCAATAAGTTTGGTAACCATCCATTTTGCTTTTCAGATGCTGTCTAATCTAATGAGTTCCTCCAGTGTGTCCTGTGTTGCTCCAGGTTTCAACATCTGCAGTCTCTTGTGTCTCCACTAAAATCAACAAATTTTGTTAATCAAACCAGATAAAGAATTGTTTGATTTATTTAGACCATAGAACATAGAAGAGTACAGGAACAGGCCCTTCAGCCCACAATGTTGTGCTGAACCGTAAAACCATAAGTCATAGGAGCAGAATTAGGCCATTTGGCTCATCAAGTCTGCTCCACTATTCAATCGTGGCTGATCCTTTCTTCTCCCTCCTCAGCGCCGGCCTTCTCCTTATAACCTTTGACGCCATGTCCAATCAAGAACCTATCAAGCTCTGCCTGAGATACACCCAATGACCTGGCCTCCACAGCTGCACGTGGTAATAAATTCCACAAATTCACCACCCTCTGGCAAGATAAATTTCTCCACATCTCTGTTTTAAAAAGGCGCCCCTCTATCCTGAGGCTGTGCTCTCTTGTCCAAGATTCCCCCACCATAGGAAACATCCTTTCCACATCTACTATGTCTAGGCTTTTCAACATTTGAAAGGTTTTAAATTCCACCCCCCCCCGATCCTTCTAAATTCCAGTGAGTACAGACCCAGAGCTATCGAACGTTCCTTGTATGATAACCCTTTTTTTCCCAGAAACTCTGACTTAAGAGTCAGAGTTACAGTGAACCACTTAATAAACAAATGGCCAATTAAACTAATCCCTTATGCATACAGAATATCCATATTCTTCCGTTTTCCTCACATTCTTGTGCCTATCTTAACGTATTTCAAAAATCCCTAATGTATCTGCCTCTACCACCACCCCAAGCAGCACATTCGAAGCACCCACCACTCTCTGAGCTTCTGATATGTGCATTTATCAGCTGTTCAAAGTACTTCATGATGATTGGTGTCAGCGCCACTGGGCAGTAGTCATTTAGTTCTGAAGGTTAGATTTCTTTGGTCAAGGGATGATGGTGGCTGATTTGAAGCATGTGTGGACAGTAGCCTGGGGGTGAGCGAAGTGGTTAGTAAGTTACAGTAATTTTATGTCTTTGTACAGTACTGCTGTTGCAAAATAACAAATTTCTCATCATGTATGTCAGTGAAAATAGGTCAGATTCTGACCCTGGTCAACCTTTCAGCATCTGCTGGTGGCATAGAAATCCACAGCCAACATTTCCATCCTAGGAATAAGCTTGCTGAATCTCCTTTGTACTTCCCTAATGATGCTAAATCTTGTTTTTTAGTCAGGAGACCAAATCTATACACTGTATTCTTGTTGAGGCCTCAGTGAAACTCTGTACAATTGCAACAAACCTCCCCATTTTTAAACACCAACCCGTTTGTCTTCTACTTTGACTTTGCAATGAAGGCAAAACATCCAAGAACATACACTTTATTAGCTATTTAATAAAGTGGCCACTGAGTGTATGTTCATGGTGTTATGCTGCTGTAGTCCGCTCACTTCAAAGTTTGACATATTGTGTATTCAGAGATGCTCTTCTGCGTATCACTGTTGTAACACATGGTCACTTGTCACCTTCCTGTCAGCTTGAACCAGTTTGGACATTCTCCTCTGACCTCTCTCATTAACAAGGCATTTTCACCCACAGTGACACGCACAACACGCTGGAGGAACTCAGCTGCTCGGGCAGCATCCGTGGAAATGAACAGTCAACGTTTCAGGCTGAGACCCTTCATCAGGACTGAAGAGGGAGGGAGCAGGGGCCCTATAAAGAAGGTGGGGGAGGGTGGGAAGGAGAAGACTGGTAGGTGCCAGGTGAAAAACCAGTATGGGGAAAGATAAAGGGGTGGGGGAGGGGAAGCAGGGAGGGGATAGGCAGGAAAGGTCGAGAAGGAATAAGGGAAAGCACAATGGGTAGTAGAAGGAGGCGGAACCATGAGGGAGGAGGGGGTAGAGTGAAACTGGGATAGGGGAAGGGAGGGGGAGGGAATTACTGGAAGTTGGAGAATTCAAAGTTCATACCAAGGGGCTGGAGACTACCCAAATGATATATGAGGTGTTGCTCCTCCAACCTGAGTTTGGCCTCATCATGGCAGTAGAGGAGGCCATGTATGGACATATCCAAATAGGAACGTGAAGCAGTGCAGTGTTGAAGTGGGTGGGGGTCTGTATGGGGGAGGTCTAGGTGCTATTGCACAGGATTGAAATAAGCTGCAGAGAGTTGTAAAATTAATCAGCTCCATCATGGACACTAGTCTCCATAGTATCCAGGACATCTTCGAGGACCAATGTCTCAAAAAGGTGGAATCCATCATTAAGCACCCCCACCACCCAGGACGTGCCCTGTTCTCATTGCTACCATCAGGAAGGAGGTACAGAAGCCTGAAAGGACACATTCATTGATTCAGGAACAGCTTCTTCCCATCTGCCATCCAACTTCTGAATGGACTTTGAACCAATGAACACTACCTCACTACTTTTTCTATATTTTTATTTTTGCATTGCTTATTTAACTTTTTGATATAAATACTGACTAATTCACAGATTTTTTCTCTATTATTATGCATTGCATTGTACTGTTGCCGCAAAGACAATAAATTTCATGACATATGCTGCTGATATTAAACCTGATTCTCATTCTGATTCTGACAACTAGCTTCTATCTTCTATGGACAAGCCAATTCTGAATCAAACAATCAATTCATGATGGATCCATGGTTTAATCTTTAGAATGAGCCACTTATGAGGGACCTTGTCGAACACCTCACTAAACTCCATGTAGACAACATCCACAACTCTACCTTCATCAATCACCACATGAAAAACTCAATTAAGTTAGTAAGCCATGCTGACTGTCCCTACTTAGGCCATGGTGTCTGCTGGACGATGCTGAGGATGTTCTACGAGTCTGTGGTGGCCAGTGCTATCATGTTTGCTGTTGTGTGCTGGGGCAGCAGGCTGAGGGTAGCAGACACCAATAGAATCAACAAACTCATTCGTAAAGCCAGTGATGTTGTGGGGATGGAACTGGACTCTCTGACGGTGGTGTCTGAAAAGAGGATGCTGTCCAAGTTGCATGCCATCTTGGACAATGTCTCCCATCCACTACATAATGTACTGGTTGGGCACAGGAGTACATTCAGCCAGAGACTCATTCCACCCAGATGCAACACAGAACGTCACAGGAAGTCATTCCTGCCTGTGGCCATCAAACTTTACAACTCCTCCCTTGGAGGGTCAGACACCCTGAGCCAATAGGCTGGTCCTGGACTTATTTCCTGGCATAATTTACATATTACTATTTAACTATTTCTGGTTTTATTACTATTTAATTATTTATGGTGCAACTGTAACGACAACCAATTTCCCCCGGGATCAATAAGGTATGACTATGACTATGACTATGTTTTCCAAATACTGATAAATCCTATCCTTAAGAATCCATTCCAGTAACTTCCTTTGCTATTAGCTTTTTGAGATTCATACATGAGAACATCTAGGTCTCTCTGTTCTTCAGAATAATTAAAATAGCCCTGACTGTGTCGTGCGCCCTAAAATGCTTTTAAAATGCATAAGATATATTTTGTAAAATGAGATCTTTTTCATGCCTGAACAATATTAGCATATTATGTTACTTAATGGGATTACTACTCTGCAAAAACAGCTGAAGTTTTTTAAAAAGATTATAAATGAGATAGAAACTCTCGGAATGGTTTGAAACTTTTAAATTTTATATTTCACAAAATAATAATTAATTTTTTGGTATGAGACTAATACTTCCTCTGGCGTTTACCAAGGAACTGGAAGTTCTCCACAGAGATAAATTATTCTGTTGCATGCTCCCTTCATTTGATATAAATCACGTACAAAGTAGGTTTGAAATTTTGGCTGAATCAAAAAAATAAAAACTTGCGCTAACTATGTGATATCCTCTTGACACTAATGATAGGAAGCTACTATTCTAGCAAGGGAAGAGATACAGCTCTGATTCATCCATTCTCTAAAAGCGAATATGATGTGTTTCTGATCAGGTATGAAAGCTGTGGAAACAAAGATCAAACTAAGCTTATGTCTGTGCAGAATTAATAATACCTGAAACACCTGATGCTCTTCTATTGATTTTAAAAGAAAAATGAAGTTATAAGTTTGCCTAACACTTGGCCTTTTTATTTGCTGATCTAAACCTTAGTTCAAAGGGTAAAAATGGTCAATGAGTGAAGTAGTAATGTTTAAAATTATATCTGACGTAAACTTGTTTGCAATAATGGGAAGCTTAGGAATTGATTTGAATATGCTAGATCACCAGATGAGGAAGAAACTGAAATCTTAAACATACAAGTGAGGGTATCCATGTTGGAAACTTTCATTGGCTTTTAAAAGATTAGTTCTTGGACCTGAAACTCTGGTTGAGTTGTCAACATCTGATTTATAAAAAAAAATTGGTCTGAGATTCATGAAGTTTTAAATCTAAGACAATATGACTGTATTTAACATTTAATGTTGGGAAATTTGAATAGACGGGCAGTGTTGGGGTAAATGCAATATTGGGTTTTGCATATGATGTATTCCAGCATGCTGAATCATTGAAGTCTCTTGTTATGTGCTCATGTCAGCTCCCAGCAGGAAATGCAATCAGAATGCAAACATTGACTCCAGATAAAGAATTGAGGCAAGATTGGTGTTGATTGCTAATCTAACAGGCAGAGTAATGGGCTATACATGGCAGCTATCTAAATTTCATCCTGGGAGGAGATGGTTTTGCCCTTTATCTTCATATAATGCATACGGTTATTAAACTGGGCTGTTAGTATACTGATTTCGAAAAATGCCGGTTTGATGGTTCTGTTAGGTCAAACACAAGCAATGCTCCTTTCATGTCTGCCTTAGTTTTTAATGGTTTGTCTGCACCCTGAGGGAGTAATCAAATTCTTTTTTATGCTAAACCATTGTGAGGTGCTTGACTGGTGAAATTAAATTGTATAAAATATAATTTTTGTTTGCATGTCAGGAGAATCATGATAACAGAGGCACTTACATGTAATTTGGAAAAGGGCAAAGGATTAATGTAAATGTTTGCTAATACTTTTCCAGTCATAGTGCTTTACTATTGTTTTGCATCTTATCATGCTTGTTTTAGCTCTTTTCCAGTATTAAGCAATAAGTCTCACTCCCCTGCTCTTCCCTATTGCTGAAGAAAATTATCATTTTCATTGGTTTAAACATTCCTTTTTAAATGTTTTCTTTTGAACAGCTTTACAGGAAATGCTTTCAGATTGTGATAAAAATGTTCTGTTATGTTCTTTACTCACATGTCATATCTAATTCTTGAACCAGACATTTTAAATCTGTATGTTATGACAACCATCCTTCCTGCCAGGAACTCTGAGTCACAGAGCTGCAGCAAAGTTACAGCACAGAAGGAGATGGTTCATCTCCATCTAAGAACAGTTTAACTTGTCCCACTTGCTGCACTCCCTCATTGTCTGACTAGTTTCTCTTTCCCCTAGTATTTATCCAGTTCCCTCTTGAATGCTGTGAATGAATTTTTACAAACACTTGCAGCACATTCCAGATCCTAATCATGTGCTTTGTAAACACTTTTCCTCATATCAGTTTAGGTATTCTCCTAGTTGTTGATCACTCTGCCAATCAGAACAGTTTATCTCCACAATTTTAAATGCCCTCTGTTCCAATGATACAGCTATTGATTATTTTGACATAGATGAAGATTAGTTGGTGCATCAAATCATTACGATAACTTTAAAATGTTCTACTTCTTCAGGAGGCTATAGAAATTTGGCAGGTTCCCATTGACCCTCACCAATTTTTATGGATGCACCATAGAAAGTATCTTATCCAGATGATCATTGTTTGGTATGGCAACTACTCTGCCTATGACAACAAAAAACTGCAGAATGTTGTGGACTCAGCTCGGAATATCAGAAAAACCAGCCTCCCCGCCATGCACTCTGTCTACACTTCTCGGTGCCTCAGCAAAGCAGTGAACATAATCAAGGACTCCTCCCACCTTGGATCTTCTCTGTCCCCCCCCCCACCTGATAAAAGCCAGAAAACATGTACTACTAGCTCAAGTATAGCTTTTATTTCATATCCCACTATCCCACAGGGAGGCAATGGCTACTTATAAGGTGACTGGAGGATATTATGGGGGGGGGGTGATAATCAGAGGGAAGTTTTTTACACAGAGAGTGATGAGTTCAGGGAACACACTGCTGTGGGGTTTGGTACGGAGAGATACATTAAGGACACTTAAGAGATTTTTTAGATGGGCACATGGATGAAAGAAAATTGAAGGACAATGTGTGAGGGAAGGGTTAGATTGATTTTGCAGTAGGTCAAAGGTTGACATATCATGGGTCACTTAGCCTGTACTGTTCTATGTTGTATTATAAGACTATTGAATTGCTCACTGCTACAATAAGATCTACTCTTAGTGTCTCAGTCTACCACATTTTGGCCTTTCACCTGATTGTACTGCACTACACTTTCTCTGTAACAGTAATACCTTGTTCTGCATTCTGTTATTGTGTACTGTACAGATGTGATGAAATGATCGAGATGGATGGCATGCAAAATAAAGTTTTGTACTGCACATCAAAACATGCAGTGAAATGTGCAGGTTTTGCATCAACAACCAACTCATCCTAAAGGTCTGTTGGGGACAGCCCACCAGAGTGGCTATGCATCCAGAGCCAACATAGCATATCCACAACAATAATACATGTGACAATGATAAACCAATTTACTAATTTAACAACATGCCTGGTAATTGTTTACCAAGATCTTGTGTCATTCCATACATTGTCTCCAGTAGGTCAAGTTCTACAATATAGTCATGACTAGTCATTGACCTAAAATATCACTTCATCTTTCTTTTCTTACAACCTTCTAAATTTGCCCTGCCCCTTCAAGAAATCTGTGCATACGCTATTGGTGTTTGTGCTTCCTGCCACTTATTTTGTTCCAAGCTGTCCCTATCATCCTACAGTTCATTATTTGCTCTTCACCATTTATTTCTTTATTCCATTTCTGAATGTTGTGTCATGCATACACTTTGCAATTATGTCCTATATTCTTGTCCATGCCAGTAATAGATATTAAAAAAGGAAGCCCTTCCAGCAGTGGTCTTGAGAGTCACTGCACTATTCCAGTAAATAACAAAGCCTATGGTCAAAATCACTCAGGTCCTCATTACTTCAATTCGAGTGTATTCCTAACATGGCTGACCTTTGCTCAGTCAGTTTTGCTAACTGGACGCTAGACCTGACGCCTTCCTTGGCTCCCTCACAACTGGAACTATTTGTCAGAAATCATGCCTCACCATGTGTAAAGGTGCTTCCAGTATGGGCTGTGGTTGCTCACTTTCTGCTTCTTTCACTCTCGATGCTGCTTGGAGTCACTTTTGACACCTGGTAGTGGGTGTGTCCTCAGCGGAGGGGTCCTCGGGTGAAGTATGTTATATAAAGCACTGTGAGGTATTAAGTTTTAGTAAGGTGACCAATACAGGACTGAAGGTGTAATACTGGTATGCATTCAGTATACAGAGTAAGGTGGGTGATCTTGTAGTGCAGTTAGAGATTGGCAAGCATGAAGTTGTCAGCATCACTGAGTTGAGGCTGAAAGATCTTGGAGCTTAACATCCGAGGACATACATTGTATTAAAATGATGGGCAGCTAGGCAAATGGGGTGGTGTGACTCAGGTGGTAAAAAATGAAGTCAAATCCTTAGAAAGCGATGGGAGTTATATACAGGCCTGGATGTGAAGTAGAAGTTACTACAGCCATGTAAAAAAGACAATGGGGAATAGTCATGGGGGTTTTCAATATGCAGGTAGTTTGGGAAAATCAGGTTGGTGTTGGATCCCAAGAGATAGTAGAATTCCTATGAGTACAGTATGTCTTTTTAGAGCAGCTTGTGGTTGAGGCCACAGGCTGTACTGGATTGGGTGCGGTGTGATGATTAGAGAGTTTAAGGTTAAGGAACCCTTAGGACATTGTGATCATAACATGATAAAATGTACCTTACAGTTTGAGGAGGAGAAGCTAAAACTGGATCTATCAATATTACATTGGAGTTAAGGGAATTACATAGGCATGAGAGGAGCTGGCCAAAATTGCTTGGAAGGGGAGACTAACAGGGATGATGGCAGAAGAGCAAAGGCTGGTGTTTCTGGGGGAAATTCAGAAGGTGCAGGAAAGATACATCCCAGAGATGAATAAACTAAATGGAGGATGAGGCAACTGTGCTTTAAAAGGAAGTCAAAGACAGTATGAAAGCAACAGAGAGGGCATATAATACAACAAAAATTAGTGGAAAGGTAGAGGATTGGGAAGCTTTTAAAAATCAACAGAAGGCAACTAAAAAGCCATAAAGAGAGAAAAGATTAAATATGAAGGTAAGCTAGCCAATAATATAAAACAGAATACAAAAAAATTGTCAGATATAACAGATACGAAAAGAGAGATGAGAGTGGATATTGGACCAATGAAAAATGAAAATGGTGAGGTAGCAATGGCGGACAAAGAAATGGCGAATGAACTTCATAAGCATAATGAGTCAGTCTTCACTGCAGAAGGCACTAGCAGAATGCCAGAAACGCAAGCGTGTCTGGGGGCAGAAGTGAGAGTTGTTGCTCTTATTAAGGAGAAGGTGTTTGGGAAGCTGAAGACTGAAGGTAGATAAGTCACCTGGGCCAGATTGACTACACCTCAGGGTTCTGAAGGAGGTAGCTGAAGAGATTGTGGAAGCATTGGTAATAATCTTTCAAGAACCACTAGATCCTGGAATGGTTCCTGAAGACTGGAAAGTTGCAAATGTTGCTCCACTCTTTAAGGAGGAAGGGAGGCAGAAGAAAGGAAATGATAGGCTAGTTAGTTTGGCATCAGTGGTTTGGAAAATGTTGAAATCCACTATTAAAGATGATGTTTTGGGGTACTTGGAGGCACATGACTAAACAGGCAGCAAGGTTTTCTAAACGGGAAATCTTACCAGATACGTCTGTTGAAATTCTTTGAGAAATAACAGGCAAGATAGACAAAGAAGAGTTAGTGGATGTTGTTTACTTGGATTTTCAGATGCCTTTGACATGTTGATACAAATGAGGCTGCTTAACAAGATAGGAGTCCATGGTATTACAGTAAAGATCCTAGCATGGATAGAAGATTAGCTAACTAGCAGGAGGCCAAGAGTGCGAATAAAGGCTTATTCTGGTTGGCTGCTGGTGACTAGTGGTTTGCCGCAGAGATCAGCATTGGGACTGCTTCTTTTCACATTATATGTCAATGATTTGGATGAAGAAATTGATGACTTTGTGGTCAAGTTTGGAGATGATACAAAGGTAGGTGGAGAGGCAGGTAGTGTTGATGAATCAGGATGTCTGCAGAATGACTTAGACAGGTTAGGAGGATGGTCAAAGAAGTGGCAGATGGAATATAGTGTAGGGAATTGCATGCTTATACATTCTGGCAAATGGAATAAAGTTGTGGACTATTTTGTAAATGAGGAGAACATTTTAAAAATCAGAGGTGCAAAGGGATTTGGGAGTCCTTATGCAGGATTCCCTAAAGATTAACTTGTAGGTTGAGTCAGTGGTAAGGAAAGCAAATGCAATGTTAGCATTCATTTGGAGAATGCAATACCAGTATACAAAAGCAAGGACGTGATGCTGAGGCTTTATAAGACATTGGTTAGGCCACACTTGGAGTATTGTGAGCAGTTTTGGGCCCCTTATTTAAGAAAAATATATTCTGGTACTGGAACAGGCCCAGAAGAGGTTCACAAGAATGAAAAGGTTAACTTATGAGGAGAGTTTGATGGCTTTGGGCCTGTTTTCACTGGACTTTAGAAGGGGAGGGGGGTTCTCAGTGAAATCTCTTGAGTATTGAAAAGCCTAGAAATAGTGGATGTGGAGAGGATGCTTCCTATAGTTGGGGAGTCTAGTACAAGGGCACAGCCTCAGAATTGAGAGATGTCCATTTAGAACAGAGATGAGGAAACATTTCTTTAGCCAGACAATGGTGATTCTGTGGAATTTATTGCCTCACACAACTGTGCAGGCCGATTGATTGGTTATTTTTAAGGCGGAGTTTGGTAGGATCTTGATTAATCAGAGCATCAGGGGTTACGGGGAGAATGTAGGAGACTGGGGCTGAGAGAGAAAATAAATCAGACATCATGGAATTGCAGGAAATACTCAATAGGCCGAATAGCATAACTCTGCTCCTATCTCTTATGGAAGGCGACAATGACTCAAATAACTACACGTTACAACAGTGGTGTGAAGACAAGCATCCCCGAATGAACAACACATTGAACATTTAAGGGTGGGCTATTGCAGCAGAAGATGGTGAATATATACTTAGTAGCCAGTACCAGAGGTAGCTATTAAAGTGGCCAGAGAGTGTAGAGCACAATATGCTCAGCTATACTGTAGTCTCATTACTCTGGAGCACTCTGCAAATGTCGCAGAAGTCAATACATTTAACACTTGAACTTGTGGAAGTAATACTCAGGAAAATGTGTAATTACTGTTTCTTTTCCCAGTGGCTAAGTTAGTGAATGGTGACTACTGATTCGATACCACCCTGGCAAGATAGTCAGAGGCTTTTTCCCAGGGTTGAAATGGCTAGCACGAGAGGGCATAGTTTCAAGGTGCTTGGAAGTAGGTACAGAGGAGATGTCAGGGGTAAGTTTTTTACGCAGAATGGTGAGCTCATGGAATGGGCTGCTGGCGGTGGCGGTGGTGGTGGAGATGGAAACGATAGGGTCTTTTAAGAGGTTCTTGGACAGGTTCATGAAGCTTAGAAAAATAGAGGGCTATGGGTAAGCCTAGGCAGTTCTAAGGTAAGGACATAATCAGCACAGCTTTGTGGGCAGAAGGGCCTGTATTGTGCTGTATGTTTTCTATGTTCTAAGATGATGAACTTTCAGACTGCTATAATTGCTGTCTCCTTGAGGAATCTATTTTTTATATTTGTGCAGCATACAAACAGTTACAGCCATTTTTCCAAGATGTGAGGATGTTACACCTCAACCTTTGGTAGGGCTTTAGCTCCCCTCTCCTGATCTTTGAAGATAGTGTAATGGGGTGTAGTCCAGCCAAGGAATCTGTCCAATAGCTATTCTTGGGCTTGACTAAAGTGAATATTCAGCTAGCAGACCAATGAGATATCCACCTGCCCTGACTGCATGTCCCTTCTTCAAAGTTCTTCTCATGCCCTGGTGTCCCTGAAGATAGATCATACAATCTCCACATGAAGCTAGAACACTCACAGTACTAGATGCTAAAAACATTTTAGCTTTTGTGCTTAATGATATATTTTATTTTTACTTGCATAGTAGTTGCATTTGTGTCATCATTCTCAAGCCATCAAAGAAAAGAGTTAAGAATTCAACTTGGATTAGAAAGAAAACAAAGATCAAATTCGTGAGAAAGAGAAGATAAAGATCCATGCTAAAATTTTATTCAAGTTACATTAATAACAACTACATCAGATTATAAAACATAGCCATGGGGCATAATCAAGATTAAATTACAAAAGCACAGTATGTTGAATTAAGTTCTTTTATTTCATGAATGACACACTATTAACTCAGGTCCTTTACAATTTGTTTTAAATTAAAACATTCATTTAGTAATGTTTATAGTCAATATAATTTTAATGAGCTATTTATCATGTGCAAACCAGATTTTGAGTCTCCCACACAAAATACTACAGGAACTCAGCAGGTCAGGCAGCATCTATGGAGAAGAATAAAGAGTTGAAATTTTGGGACCAGACCCTTATGTTACTTTGGATTCCCATCTACAGAATCTTTCATGCTTATGATTTTGTAACTTAACTTTATTTTAGCTATCTGGCCAATAAAAAGTTAGACAAATAATTACACTGGGTCTGGCTATTTTATTGATCTAACAATCTTTCTTGGTGTTTAACGTCCACAAATCCATCCTTCACATGCAAATTGCTAATCCTATATGCTCAGCATCTGTAGATATCCCTTTTCTTCAAGCACTTGCCTGACATGCTCTTACTGTGGTAGAATACTTCACAGTATCTCAATTTTCATGCCATCCTTAATCCATAACATTTTAAGTGGATATCCACACTTATTCAAAGGTTTCAAAGGTACATTTAATGTCAGAGAAGCTGGGGAGTAACAACTGCTGTTTTCATTGTGTACATGATCAAAGTGGGAATTGCATTCAGAAAGCCATTTCACATTTATTAGTTTGTAAGTGAGCTTATAGAAGATGAAAATGAACCCCTAAGTTATGGTGAAATGTTGCATCATGGCAGTGAGGCAGGGTTGGCTTACCTTTAAATAACTCAATTGAAAATATTCAAATAGTGAGTGACAAAGGGCACAGTGCTCCAACTAAAAGTTTTTTTAATAACAAGAATTTGGATAAATTCTGCATAACTAAGCAAAATGTGTATTGACTTTGCCTTGTGGACAAGCTCTATTTTTCTTCTGCACACAGCAAAGTTTAACCAAATGTATTTTCTTGAAATAAAACTAGAAAGTGTTGGAAGTACTCAGTAAGTCGGGCAGCAGTCCAACTTGCTGAGTATTTGCAGCAGTTTTTTGTTTTTATTTCAGATTTTCAGTATCTGTAGATTTTTTTTTAGTTTAACTTTTAGAGAATAGTCATTGAGCGATGTGTGAGCAAATTTGTCGGCACTCTGATATTCTCAAACAAGTGCCTGATCTTAATTGGTAGAACACGTGCTCCACTGTGGATGCTACAACCTCTCTTAAAAATAGCATGAGCATTCCAAACATGAAACTGGTGACTATTATCAACTGATCTAGATTAGGCAATTCACTACACAGTTCTTAATTAATCAAAATATGCACTTTATTGTCTCTGCACAAACACCAACATAACTATGTTGAACCCGGGCCAACAACTTAAACCATGAATTCCACTTCACTCACTCTGACAACTTCTCCAATTAAAACAGTGAAATTGGGGATCTTCCGTTGGCCAAGCGATGGCTTCTGCTTCTCCCAACCCCTGGTATGGGGGTCTTTTTTGCAATAGCTAGTCTCTGGAGTTCTTGCTGCTTTTTATTTGAAGCTCCTTATTTGATAGTCTCCTTACCAGTTCAAACGTGTTTCGATCTGGTTGACTCTGGCCCATATGGCTAACACGTGCCAGGTTCCCATTGGCTCTGGTCCAAGCCAGCATCTTTTTATTGCCCTTCTCGCAGGTGACAACTTGTAATGAATGTCTCTTTGCTCCAAATCAGAGCAGATCAGCCAGTTGCTAGGCTCAAGTTACTCAGGTCAAACACAGATTCTACTATTTATAAATGTGCATGTTCTATCGTACCAAAGAAAACCTCACAAGTAACTTCTTATTTGGAAATCATTTTTAATTCAGCAGCTTATCTGGAGATTCATTGTGTCTACTTTAAAACACTTTGATACAGCTATTCCTAAGCAAAACCATTCACAAGTCAGCTCACAAATTGGACATTACAGAGCAGATTCACCAAATAGCAGCCTCCATTCCTTCAAACCACACGGCAGGAACAAAGACAATTGGTTTGTCTACTTCTACTGTCCTAGAATCATTTGAATCATGTTTTCATCCATATTTTAATTCCAACAAAGCTCCCATTCACATAACCCTGTCTTGATAGCTGACACTCTCCTGCAGTATTTACAGAAAGCATCTCCTGTTGTCAATTGTGTTATGTATGATTTGACATTGGTTATTTCAATTATGATAAAAGCAGGATATAAGTGATTGAAAAAGCAATTGTCAAGAAGATTTTGACCCACAGTATAGAAGAACTGCTGAATCCATCATCAAAGAGCTAATACTGTTGGAAATTCCTTTGAGAAGGTTAATAGATTGCTGATTCTAAAATTGGTTATTATACATAAAACAAAGATAATTAAGTACTTTGATGCACATGATAATGTTCTCTTTTGTAGATTGTGGGCACTCAGGACTGAAAAATGCATAAATAATGTTAAATTGATACTTTGATTTATTTATTTAATATCCTTGGCAAATAAATGATGCCAAGTTGTTATAAATGCAAATCATAAGTATATTCAATAAAATGAGCTTGATGTGGTAGACTTTATAAGATGTTGAGATAAACATAAGGATTAGGAGCAGGTGTAGGCCACCTTTCTGCTTGCCCTGAAGTCCATAGCAATCTAGAGTTGCTCAAATCTGCCTACAGGAGCAACAGGTCCACAAAAAATGGCATCTGGTTGGCTCTTCATTCAACACTGGAATATCTAGACAGCAAAGCTGCATATACCAGGATGCTCTTTATCAACTACAGCTCAGCATTCAATATCATAAGGTACTTCTTATTGTAACATTGCTTGAACTAGTCCAGATGCAGGGTCTTGGTCCAAAACATCAACTGTTTATTCATTTCTGTAGATGCTGTCTGACATGCTGAGTTGCTCCAGCATTTTGTGTGTGTTGCTGTGTATTTCCATAAGTAGATTTTCTACTTTAATACTGTTTCCCAGCACTTTCCTCTTAACCTCAATTTCCTTAATAACTAGAAAACTATAGATCTCTGTTATTCAAAACTCACATCCACAGTGAGAAGTTGGTGATGAAACATATCAACTCCTGCCTGAGATCTGACTTAGATCCACTCCAATTTGCCTACAGGAGCAATAGGTCCACAGCAGATTCCATTTCACTGGCTCTTCACTCAACCCAGGAACACCTGGACTGCAAAGTTGCATACATCAGGATGCTCTTTATTGACTACAGTTCAGCATTCAATACTATCACCCCCTCAGATCAAATCAATAATCTCCAAGATGTTGGCCTCAATACCTCCTTGTACAATTGGATCTTGGAATAACCTCACTTGCAGACGCCAGTCAGTTTGGATTGGCAGCAACATCTCCTCCATGGTCTCCATCAGCACAGGTGCAACAGAAGGCAGTGTGCTTAGCCTCCAGGTCTAGTCGCTTTACACTTATGACTGTGTGGCTAAATACAGCTCCAATGCCATATTCGAGATTGCTGATGATACCACTGTCATTGGCCGCTTAAAAGGTGGTGACAAATCAGCATTTAGGAGGGAGATTGAAAACCTGGCTGGCTGAGTGGTGTTATAAAAGCATCTGTCATTCAATGTCAGCAAGACCAAGAAGCTGATTATCGACTTCAGGAGAAGGAAACCAACGGTCCACGAGCCAGTCTCATTGGAGGATCAGAGATGGAAAGGTCAGCAACTTTAAATTCCTAGGTGTTACTATTTCAGAGGACCTGTCCTGGGCCCAGCACATAAGTACAATTATGATGAAAGCACAGTAGCGCCTCTACTTGCTTAGGAGTTTGTGGAGATTCAATATGGCATTTAAAACTTTGACAAACTTCTGTAGATGTGTAATGGAGAGTACATTGACTGGCTGCGTCACAGCCTGGTATGGAAACACCAATATCCTTGAATGGAAAATCCTACAAAAAGAAGTGAATACGGCCCAGCCCATCATTGAACACATCTACTGTACACGAAACACCTGTCACAGGAAAGCAGCATCGATCTTTAGGGATCCCCACTACCCAGGACATGATCTTTTCTCATTGCTACCACCAGGAAGAAGGTACAAGAGCCTCATGACTTGAACCACCAGCTTCAGGGGGAGTTACTACCCCTCAGACAACAGGCTCTTGAACCAATGGGGATAACTTTACTCAACTTCACTTACCTTGTCATTGAAATTTTCTCACAATCAATGGATTACTTTCAAGAATTCTTCATCGCATGTTCTCAATATTTATTGTTTATTTGTTTATTATTATTGTTTCTTCTTTTTGTATTTGCATAGTTTGTTGCCTTCTGCACCCTGGTTGAACACTCTAGTTGGGCTGTCTTTCGCTGATTCTGTTATAATCATTATTCTATAGATTTGTTGAGTATGTCCCCAAGAAAATGAATCTCAGGGTTGTATATGATGACATAAATGTACTTTGATATTAAAACTAACTTTGAACTTTGATCTTAGATGTGCCGTGACTGGGTGCTTCACGACCTGGTATGAAAACGCCAATGCCCTTGGATGGAAAAGCCTACAACAAGTAGTGGAAACAGCCCAGTCCATCATGTGTAAGGCCTTCCCTACCACTGAGCACACCTATATGTGGAAAGCAGCGTCCATCCTCTAGAAACCCCACCACCCAGGTCATGCTTTCTTCTCACTGCTGCCACCAGGAAGCTGCAGGAGCCTCAGGACTCTCACTACATACTTCAGGAGCAGTTATTACCCATCAACCATCAAACTGTTCAACCGGAGGGGATAAATTCACTCAACTTCACTTGCCCCATCATTGAAACATTCCCACAGCCAATGGACTCACTTTCAATGACTCTTCATCACATGTTCTTGATATTTATTGCTTATTTATTTATTCTTTCTTTCTTTTTTTTTTGTTTTGTATTTGCACAGTTTGTGGTTTTCTTTTGCACATTGGCTGTCTGTCCATCCTGTTGGGTGCAGTCTTTCATTGATTCTATTGTGTTTCTTATATTTACCACAAACACCCACAAGAAAATGAATTTCAGGTTTGTATATGGTAATGAAAATCTACTTTGATAATAAATTTACTTTGAACTCTTTAAAATTTGAATTTAGAATCAGATGGATTAAACAGGTCTGCTGGCCCACTACCACACTGATGCAGATCAGCATGCACCCATTTACATGAATTCCATTCTTCCTCCCACATCCTAACAACTCTTCCACCACATCAGATGTCGCTGCCAATCCTGCTTGTGCTTAAAAACAAACAACAGATGAAAGCAAGCAACCTGATTCTAATATTTAAATTATCTGCCCGCTTCCTGTATTGTTTTATTGTATTAATGGGTGACAGTCTGTTTTGCTGCTTCAACTGAAAGCCAAGTCAAGCCTTTTGGAGCTGATTCAGTCCAGGTTCAGGAATACCCTAATGCTGAGCTATCCACACATCGTTGGGATTCACTCCATTTTTTTTCCTTGTTTCAGATCAATTCAGATCAGGT
The DNA here is from genome assembly GCF_963921235.1 of Mobula hypostoma. Classification (NCBI taxonomy): domain Eukaryota; kingdom Metazoa; phylum Chordata; class Chondrichthyes; order Myliobatiformes; family Myliobatidae; genus Mobula; species Mobula hypostoma. The sequence goes on along the minus strand of NC_086102.1, from coordinate 155,484,895 downwards.
TCGTTTATTTATCACATGTATATCGAAATGCGTTGCTTGCAATAACCGCCAACACAACCTAACGATGTGATGCAGTGCCAACATCGCATGCTCACAATGCTCAGCAAGACAATATAAAACATAACAAAAACAGAACACAACAAACAACAAAGCAACAGCAAAACAAGCCCCATTCCTCCTCTTCCCCCCGCCCCCCAACACCCACTTAGCTCAAAAGGTGAGTTTTTCTCTGTTCAGATAAAGGAGAAAAAACTCACCTTCTTTGCTTACAGAGATGCCTTCCGCAATAGAGAACATTTAATTTTTCCCTCCTTTTGAAAATTTGAAGGGAAATTGTGGCTCTATAAGAAAGGTGTTAGCAAAATGGTTGCCCTTTTATAGTCACCTGATTTTTGGAAATTCAGCAAAATTCACTTATGCAAGTTTAGCACTTTCTATCCCAGATACTTTATCTGGAAAGCAATTCATTGACGTCAGCTCCCTTGTGATATACTGCCCATATTATCAGTATGGGCAATGGGTGATGAGGGACTATTTGCCAGTTAGGGTTGGTTATGACAATATCTGCTGAGCCAGGATATGGGCTACAAATTGCAATGGGAGAAAGAAAAGGCACGTAAAAAGGGCAATGTTGTGGTAATAATGGGGGATTTCAGTATACAGGTAGATTTTGGAAAATCTGGTTGGTGCTGGATCCCAAAAGAGAGAATTTGTAGAATGCCTATGAGACGGCTTTTTAGAACAGCTTGTGGTTGGGCCCACTAGAGGAATGGCAATTTTGGGCAGGGTATTATGTAATGATCCAGATCTGATTAGGGAGCTTAAGGTAAAAGAACCTTTAGGAGACGGTGATTAAACTATAATAGAATTCACCCTGAAGTTTGAAAAGGAGAAGCTAAAACCTGATTTATCAGTTTACAGTGGAGTAAAAGGGCTTACAGAGGAATGAGAGAGGAGCAGGCCAGAGTTAATTGAATGGGAACACTAGCAGGGATGATGGCAGAACAGCGATTGCTGATGATTCTGGAGACAAGTCATCCCAAAGATGAAGAAGTATTTTTAAGGGAGAATGAGGTACCCATGGCTGACAAGGGAAGTTAAAGACAGCATAAAAGCAAAAGAGAAGGCATATAATACATCAAAGTAGTGGGGAGGTAGAGGATGGAGAAGCTTTTAAAAAACAACAGAAGAACTCAACTACAAAAGCCATAAGGAGAGAAAATATGAAATATGATGTTAAGATAGGCAATAATATGAAAGAGGGTATCAAAGATTTTTTCAGTTATATAAAGAATAAAAGAAGGGTGACAGTGGATATTGGATTGCTGGGAAAATGACACTGGAGGGTTTGTGATGGGGGACAAAGAAATGGCGAACAATCTTAATAAGTGTTTTGAGTTTTAATATGTGTTTGGAAAATACAAACAATATGCCAGAAAGTTGAGACTGTCAGGGGACAGAACTGAGTGTAGTTGCTGTTATTAAGAAGAAGGTGCTTGGGAAGCTGAAAGGCCTGATGGTACATAAGTCACCTGGACCAGATGTACTGCACTCCAGGGTTCCGAAAAAGCTAACTGAAGAGATTGTCGAGGCATTAGTAATGATCTTTAAATAATCATTAGATTCTGGCATGGTTCCTAAGGACTGGAAAATTGCAAACGTCACTCCACACTTTAAGAAAAGAGGGGGCAGAAGAAAGGAAATTATAGACCAGTTAGCCTGACTTCAGTGGTTAGAAAGATGTTGGAGTCTATTATTAAGGATGAGGTTTCAGAATACTTGGAGGGACAATTGGATACAATAGGTCAAAGTCAGCATGGTTTTCTAAAGGGAAAATCTTGCCTGACAGATCTGTTGGAATTCTTTGAGGAATTAACAGGTGAGATAGACAAAGGATCATCAGTGGATGTTGTTTATTTGGATTTTCAGAAGGCCCTTGACAGGGTGTCACATATGTGGCTGCTTAACAAGGGACCATGGTATTACAGGAATGGTACTAGCATGAATAAGAGACTGGCTGACTGGCAGGAGGCAAAGAGTGGGAATAATGGGAGACTTCCCTGGTGACTGCTAGTGACTAGTGGTGTGCAGCAGGGGTTGGTGTTGGGTTTGCTATATGTCAATTATTTGGATGACAGAATTTCTGGCTTTGTGGGTGTTTGTGGATGATATGGAGATAGGAGGAGGAACAGGTAGTGTTGAGGAAACAGGGAGTCTGTAGAAGGACTTAGATAGACTGCAGGAAAGGGCAAACAAGTGGCAGATGGAATATAGTGTAGGAAAATGCATGGTCATGCACTTTAGCAGAAGGAATACAGGCATGGACAATTTTCTAAATGGAGAGAGTCCTTGTGTAGGATTCCCTAAAGATTAACCTGTAAATTGAGTCAGAGTTAAAGGCAAATGCAATGTTAGCTTTCATTTCATGAGGACTAGAATACAAAAGCAGGGATACAATGCTGTGGCTTCATAAGGCATTGGTCAGTTGATGCATTCTGAGCAGTTTTGAGCCCTTTATCTATGAAAAGATATGTTGGCATTGGAGAGCATCCAGAGGAGGCTCACAGGAGTGATCTCAGGAATGAAAGAGTTAACATAATGCTCTGGGATGGTACTCACTGGAGTTTGGAAGAATGGGGATGGGGGAGGATCTCACTGAAACCTATTGAATATTGAAAGGCCCAGATTAGGTGAGTGTAGAGAGGATGTTTCCTGTAGTGGAAGAGTCTAGGACCAGAGGGCGCAATCTCAGGATATAGGACTGTCCATTTAGAACAGAGATATGGAAACATTTCTGTGGAATGGAATGTTGAGTCATTGCCACAGACAGCTGTACAGGCCAAGTCATTGGGTACATTTAAGGCGGAGGCTGATATACTCTTGATTAATCAGGGCATCAAATGTTATAAAAAGAATGGGGTTGAGTGGGATAACAATCAGTCATGATGGAATGGTGGAGCAGACTTGATGGGGCAGATGGCCTAATTCTGCTCCATGACTTATAGCCTTATGGTCCTATAAACAGTATGTACATTTTGCTCCCGTGTTAGCTCTTGAGTCAATCCCATTCCAATTTCCTTTAGATCCACATCATGGTTAATGGAATTTACCATGCTGGTTACTTGTTAATATATTTTTTCCCTTGTGGTTCTGTCCTTTTCTTATTGGAAACACCCTTGCAATGGCCCTGAACATTTATTGCCTGAAGTCAGAAGAGTTGGTCAGTTCACCTGTTCGAGTCTTTTTCGGTACAGCTTCACACTCCACATTTGGATTAATACACACCCTGGCATTCCTGTTGGTTAAGAGACTCTTTTAGCAGCTTGAAAATTTGAATGCTTCATTACTGGAGGTTTATGGTGATAAGCTACTTTGATTCATTAGCACTAATAGCATGGTAGGCTTGGTCTGCACACTTCATAGAATATGTGATTTTGTTAGCATTTTATTAATTTCTTCCCAGAAAAATATGGCATTTTGCCCATTTTTCAGAATGTGAAACTTCAGATTCAGTGTTGCAGAAGAATTAACCTAACACAAGCACTAACAATGTGAAATGTCAAAATTATATAACACCTGCTGTAAGCATGTGTTTAGAACTTCTGACATCTTTCTTTTAATTGAAGTAATGTTCTCACCATATCCAGGTGCAGAAATTTAGCATTTTACTTTGATCACTGTTCTTCTGCAGATTGTTCTTGACATTTTTATCAATTAAAGCACAATCATTAATCTAATTAAACTAAGGCAAGCAACATTCACATAAATATGCAAGGAATGAACTCCAAATTATGTGCCATATAATTTTAGCCCATGAATGATTGTTTTGATTCAGATACTGTATGTGGGCAGACAAGTTAAATTGGTCTTCCTCAGCTTCTTCTTTGATACCTCTCACGGCCAACAATACTCAAATCACAGTTTTAACCCAAACTATTTGCTGTAATATCTATTTTTGAAAGACATAGATTTAGAACAACCTTCTACACCATTAAACAATTCTTGGAAGTTTACATTTTATGTGTTCTGATAAATTAATCTGACAATGATGTTATCACGGTAGAAAGACTGAAGAAAACCAGATTACATCTTTGTTTAGTTCAATGTGCCAAATGCACAGGTTCCTGGAACAACCTGTCCGATCATATTTATTGCTTCAGTTTAAAACTTAATAGAAGATGTTGGGCGCAGGGTAGCGTAGCGGTTTACGTGATGATATTACAGCCTGGGGTGTCGGAGTTCAATTCCAGCGCCGTCTCTATGGAGTTTGTATGTTCTCCCTGTGATCACTTGGGTTTCCTCTGCATCCTGTTATTTCCACCCACAGTACAAACACATACTGGTTAGTAGGTTAATTGGTCATTGTAAAGTGTCCTGTGATTAGGCTAGTGTTAAATAAGTGAGTTGCTGGGCAGTGCAGTTTGTTGGGCCAGAATGGCCTGTTCAACACTATATCTCTAAATAAAATGAATATATATTTTCTAAAAATAAATCAAAAGTTGGCGTCAACAAGCAAAATATTGCAGATGTTGGAACTGGAAATAAAAACAGAAAATAATGGAATTACCCAGCAAGCTAAATGCATTTATGGTGAGCGAAACAAAGCGGGCATTTCAGATTGATCAGAATGTTGAATGGTGAGAGATGAGACAAACCTTAAAGCACAGAGAAAGTGGGGCTGAAGGTGGAAGAGTTGCAAGAGAAGGCCTGTGAATCAGTGAAAGGCAGGGGATTGAAAGAGGAAAAGTGTGACTTTCCACTTCAGGATGGTGATGGTGAACAATACTCTGAAGAGGTACTCTAGTTGCGACAATTCTGGTATCTTTAATTTCAGATTGCTAGCATGCACTTCATATTCATTTGGTTTTGCCAGATAAATATTTTGTATTTTCACCTTCTTAAGAAGAAGTTATGTTGGTCCACAACTAAAGTCCTTGCTGGCAATGCCTATACTTAGGAGAAAAACAGCAGTGACTTAAGAAATAAACACTTTACCGTGATGTATGTAATGTGTCATCCTCAACTCAGACATGAGAATAAAAATGCTCTTTGTTTAGAACTGATTTTTTAACCATAATGGAACAGTCAATATTTCTGTACCGGTACAATCATTTCATTCAACTGTTCTCCGCTGATGTCATTCATATTTAAGTCACATCACTAATGGTTTCCCCTCACTACATCTTTCCTGGAGTTATATAACACAGAAACAGATTCTTGGGTACAATTTCTGTATCAGCCATGAAATCCCTTTGCACAAATTCTACATTGATTCTAATTTTCCTCTTGCATCCCCATAAATTATCCCGTCTACTCCCCAGTTCTCCTGCCACCCCGATTTACTCAAGGCATAATTCTACAATAAGACAAATGGCTATATCTAGCATGTCTTTTGTACATAGGAGGAATCAGAGCGCCTCTGGGAAACCCATACAGTCATGGGAAGAATGCAAGCTCTCAAAGGATAGCACTTGGGGTCACAATCAAACCAGGGTCTATGTACCAGCATGACAGTGCTATCTGCTTCTTGACTGTGTTGCCCCATCTTTATAAAACCAGCCAAAACCAGGTCTTCTCTCTTACACATGCATGCTGAAAGGCAAAGCATGCCTTCAATACCATGAAGTTTAATTCGTCTTTTGCTTTCCTGTATCTGTTTTCTGATTCAGCAAGTTCAATCTTGTGCCTTCATGTGCTGAGGTCCATTGTCTAGCCAATGTCAGAACCAGTTTCGATCCTTGTGCACAGTGACATTTGCACATAGTTTAATGATTTTCGTTGACACTTTCATCTCCAAAAAATATTCAACCTGCAGACAGTTCATATTTTACAAAATGTACTGTTGAATAATCAACTGTTTAAATATTCATTTTTAAAAATTTGGTTCAGTCAAGAAGTTGAGATGATACTGAGGTGAGGGCAATGCTGCCAAAGCAAATTTAAAATTCAATATTTAAAATCACACATTAAGTGGAAGTTAATGAATACTTCTATGGGATACAAATAAGTGAAAATCAGATCATACTTCCAGTATACTGTCAACAATGGGAGACAGCAAAACATTTTTAAATTACCCAACAGGATAAGTAGCAAAGTACTATGGGAGGGTGATTGATAAGTTTGTGGCCTAAGGTAGGAGTCAATTTTAGAAAACCTAGCACATTTATTTTTTCTACTTTTACACACTTAGTCCAGCAGTTGTGGAGCATACGGATCCCTTCTTTGTAGAAGTCGGCGTCTTGAACCTCCAGAAAGTGGTCCACGGCAGGTGTGATTGATAAGTTCGTAGCCTGGGGTAGAAGGAGATGAGCTCTTAACTTCAAACTTTCTGCATTTTCACTCAAAGAGTTGAACTGCACGAGCATGTAACAAGAGCTGTATAACCCATCTCCTTCTACCTCAGGCCACGAACTTATAAATCACCCCTGCTGTGGACCACTTCTACAAAGAAGGGATCCGTATGCTCCACGACCGCTGGACTAAGTGTGTCCATGTAGGAGGGGATGATGTTGAAAAATAAATGTGCTAGGTTTTCTAAAATTGACTTAGGCCATGAACTTATCAATCACCCACCTTAGGCCACGGACTTATCAATCACCCTTCAGGCATTAAAATGATTTTATTTTGAGGTATATTGAGTGAATTGAGTATGGAGAGAATTTATTTCTTCCCATCAGGGTAAACAGTATGGGATTGAAATTAATGCAGTCAGCTTGCTCTTCCTTTCTCTCTGCATGCTTAGCTTTCAGGGATCATTCCATAGAAGGCAACACCTTGTAAGACCTGAAACTAGTTCCAGGTAGTCCTAACATTATGTACTGCCAACTAATCAGTGCCACCATTGTACATTTTAACCATTTTGAGATATGCTTCCATTTTTTTTTCTTATCTTAATTGAGTAGCTTTCCAACAGCCAGAAATAAATAAATAATAATGAAACTGCTTTTGGATTATAATTTTATTGGTATAATAAACAATTGGCTTCTCTGAAACAATTGGGCAATGGCTCAGGCATCAGTACTGAATGTTCCCCCATCCCCTCCCCAGTAAATAGAAAAAAGCCCCATAAGAGCCTCCGTTTAAATATGGTTTGGGGAAAATCAAATACTTACGTTTACCAAACTGAAATAATTTTTTTTCTCTCTACTGTGAGAACTCAGCGTCAACTCAAACAATAATTTCACTTTAATGATTTCCAGGAGATATCTTGAATTGAGCCCCATCCTTTATAACAATCCCAGGATCTATTATTGCTACTAGAGTCAATGCTAATAAGGCTTGGCCCTTTACAATGGACAAGCTTTTCACTTGGTTTTCTTTCTGGTTCTAGTGTTTGGGCTGAAATCTTGCCTTCCATGAGCCGAACTTCAACTGTGATATACTAATAGCGCAGTGATTAGGTTATTCGTGTAGGAAATTTCAACTCGTTTGTGTTCACATCCTTTAAAGGCAGTAAAGCAACTTAAAAAGTGGATAATAATCTGGAATTGCTTTTTTAAATAATCTATTAATTTGCAGTGGTTGACCACAAAACCTCCAGTTGTCATAAGTGCAAATCAAGAAATACAAATTTTAACCATATTGAGATACACTTTCATTTTGTTTTTTCTCTTTGTGCTTCAAAATGGAGTTTTGAATACTCTCTGACCTTCAAAATGAGTTCTGAATTGTGTTAAATATTCTAAGGAGAAAAGAAAATCAAATGCAATTATTGGATGCTTTTAATAACTTCTAATTCATGGAGCATTTGGTACAGTAGTTATAATTTAATACAAATACTCCCTAACCTGCTTCATCATTGCTTAATTGTGAATGAAAATTATCAAGAAGGCTATTATAACACAATCCAGTTCCATACCTCCAGCCATTTCTTGGGAATCACTACTTAAACCCTCTTTATCCTTTTCATTTATTCTCTACTCCACAGGGCATTTAGTCATTGAGCAAATTTACACAGGAGATAATTTTTTGATTGCGTTTTGGGGGTCAGTCTTGAACATAGAGCTGAGTACTGAGATTAGATTAGTACAATATTATTGAGCAGTGGACAAGCTTGAGGCCTGTATGACCTACTCCTGCTCTAATTTATTCGGTTATTTCCTACCTGTAACTGCTTGGATCTCCTCAAACCCAATCTCAGAAGGAGGATGCAAGGTATGCCTTGTAACTGCTAAAGTTGTTCCCTGTACCTCAGTATATATGGAGTCTCCACAATTTGTCTTAATACTTCACTTAACACTTGGTTGTCAGAGACACTAAAGACTGCAGATGCTGGAACCTTGCAAAGAAAACAAACTGTTGGAGGAATTCAGAATGTGAAACATTGATTGACCATTTCCCTTTACAGATGACTCCAGTATCTGCAGTCTGTTGTATCTCCATTTTACTACAAAACTGTGAAGTATCTCCTCTCTTCAAAAGGAGTTCAAAGAGACCCTCTCTCAGTGCTCCCTCTGGCAGGCCTGTACAGGCAGGTACCTCCCAGTCTCCTCCCAGCTAACAGTAGTCATCTGCCACTCATCACCTGCAGCCTATCTAAACCTAGCTCTCCATCACAGTCCTTGTTCACCCATCAAACCAGCCAGTCTCAACCAATTGCTCCTAGCCTTCAGTTACCTTGTGGTTTGATATGCTAGGCATCCATTCTCTCCTGTTTTGTGGCCCTTCATAGCTTGTTATTTTGTAGTTTATTATTAAAAGGGGTACTCACCGCTGAAACATCTCGGCTGCTCTGCTGTACATAATAATAAATTATGTAAACAAACAGAGAACGCTTAATCATGGTGTGAGCGGAATTATTTGCAGTTTAATGTGAAAAAGACTAAGGAGCTTTGGGTAGACCTGAGGAGAGCTAAGGTACCAGTGACCCCTGTTTCCATCCAGAGGGTCAGTGTGGACATAGTGGAGGATTACAAATACCTGGAGATACGAATTGACAATAAACTGGACTTGCCAAAGAACACTGAGGCTGTCTACAAGAAGGGTCAGAGCCGTCTCTATTTCCTGAGGAGACTGAGATCCTTTAACATCTGCTGGACAACACTGAGGATGTTCTACGAGTCTGTGGTGGCCAGTGCTATCATGTTTGCTGTCGTCTGCTGGGGCAGCAGGCTGAGGGTAGCAGACACCAACAGAATCAACAAACTCATTCGTAAGGCCAGTGATGTTGTGGGGATGCAACTGGACTCTCTCACGGTGGTGTCTGAAAAGAGGATGCTGTCCAAGTTGCATGCCATCTTGGACAATGTCTCCCATCCACTACATAATGTACTGGTTGGGCAAAGGAGGTCTACCACCAGCTCCTTAGTCTTTTTCACATTAAGCTGCAGATAATTCTGCTCACACCATGTGACAAAGTTTCCTACCATAGCCCTGTACTCAATCTCATCTCCCTTGCTGATGCATCCAACTACGGCAGAGTCATCCGAAAACTTCTGAAGATGACAAGACCCTGTGCAGTAGTTGAAGTCCGAGGTGTAAATGGTGAAGAGAAAGGGAGACAAGACAGTCCCCTGTGGAGCCCCAGTGATGCTGATCACTCTGTCGGACACACAGTGTTGCAAGCACACGTACTGTGGTCTGCCAGTCAGGTAATCAAGAATCCATGATACCAGGGAAGCATCCACCCATGGTCTTCTGATCCTCCTACTACTTTTCAATGGTTTTCTCAAACTATATTGTGTTTAAACCTGGAAAAAATTAGGAGTGGTATGGTTGATTCTTCAGTTAAATTTGAAGAAACCTGGAGACTATTTATTCAACATTTTCATATGATGTAAGTTGTCCCTTTCAGAACTTCTTTTTTAAAAATAATCTTTTGCTTATCTATACAGGAGCGGAGTTAATGACAAATAATGTTCTTATCCAAGGGAATAGAAAATCCCAGTCTTTGTTTTGTTTTTTTTTAGTTTAGGGGGTTCTTTATAAAACTCTTTTTCATGTTCAATTACTCAGAGATTGGGAGGCTTGGATTATATATCTTACACGAATTATGTTTGTATATGTTAACCATTATCAATGTTATACCGATCTCTTTGTATCATTAGTATTGTTATGTATATTAATCTGAAATTTAATAAAAAGATTGAAAAAAAGAGAGTGGTCCAGTTCTGTCCTTCATCTTTCCAAGTACGCACTTTTGATTATCTCTGTAGTTCTTCGTTAGGACCGTTTGTCCAGGAGTGGAACATCAAACTTCCTTGTTTGTGGAGCCCTCAATTTGTTTCAAATGGTGGTCTTTCATCCTCCTTCTGAGACTGGGTTTGAGGAGATCCAAGGGTAAGTGCAAGGGGTGACCCAGGAACAGCACAACTGATGAGTTGTTGTTTGTGAAGTGTGCTGCAAGCAGGAAATTGGCGAGCTTCTGATTCAGTGTCAGTGCAGAGTGTATATTGCTGACATTGATCACAGTGTTCCCTGGACTCTGGACAAGACTTTCCACCGAGCCATGTGTAGCAGGGTGGTACAGTGCAAATATAATACGTCTTATTCTATTCTGCAACAAAGTGTGGTTCATTGCCACCGACTAAGTGTTCTGGAACTCCATTCCTTGAGAAGAGACTTCTCAACACATCAATAGTGTGTGCTGTTGTAGTGAATGCTTTTGGGAACACTTTGAGCCATTTTGTAGCTGCATCCACTACTACCAAGAAATTTGTGGCCATGAATGGTGAAGCAAAGTGCCCATGAATCCTCTGCCAGGGCAATGCAGACCATTCCCAGGGATGGAGAGGCACTGCTCTTGGCATCTTCTGGACATGTTGGCATCCCAAGCAGTGCATGGCAAGCTGCTCGATCTTCTGATCAATCCCAGACTACAAGACAAAGCTTCAAGCCAATGCATTCATTTTGGCCACGTCTAGATGACCAGCATGTAGTTCCTCCAACACTTTAGCTCTCAGCTTGAATGGTACAACTACTCTCAATTCCCACATAAGGCAACCTCCATCAAGGGCAAGTTCATCCCAGCGCTGATAAATATTGAGGAATTGGAATTTCTGCTGCACATTCTAACCAGTTTGGGTGGTTATCTAGACCTGAGACTGAATGGGGCCTTCTCTGGTTTTTCTTTGGATCATCTCTGCCATAATAATCATCATATGGGAGCCCAGGCATGGGAGGATGAACCCTGGGTGCCCTCCCAAGACTATGGTCAATACGTTCCTAGAAGACAGCGGCGCAGCTAATGTAGATGAACTGAACACATTGATGAGGGAGAGGGAGAAGTGGAGAGTCCGTCATCGTGCCCGGCGCCAGCCCCCTAGGCCTGAGTTGACGTAGTAGTAGTAGTAGTAGTGGTGCCATAATAGTGAAACTTTTGATTTTAATTAGGGAGAATATGTCAAGGGGAGTATCCATTTTTGTAAATTTTTCAGGTATTTCCATTTTTCAGGTATTGTCCCATTCAGGCAAATGGGACAATCCAGCAGGATCTCCATGATTAGTTATCTTCTTGAATTTGATTTTGTAATTGTGTCCTTCCGGAAACAGAGCCCATATCTGCATTTGTGCTGCTGCTGTTAGTGAAACACCCTTCTCTGGATTGAAGATGGACACGAGTGGTTGATGATCAGTAATGAGGGTAAACCTTCTCCCATACAGGTACTGGTTGAAATGTTTTACACCCCAAATCAGACTCAAGGTCAATCAGTGGGCAATGTTACTCTGCAGCAGTAAGGGAGCATGATGCGAAGGCTATGGAGTGTTTACTTCCATTATTCATAACATGTGATGTGACTGCACCTATACCATAAAGCGAGGCATCCCAGGCAAACTTTACTGGACAATGTGGATCATAATGTGTGAGTACAGTTTCTGACATCACCACTTCCTTTACCTTTGTATTCCTCTTTGCTTAGTCCACCATACTGAAATGTTTTTCTTCAGGAAGGTTTGCAAAGGTATCCTGTATCCTAGGCAAAAAAATATTGATCTACTTTCAGTACAGGGTTGATGGTGACCTTAAAATCACCAAGGATCCTGATAGACCCATCCTTCACTGGTGTTGCCCATGAACTCCACTCAACCTTAGAAAGAATTTGTTCAGCCTCATTGTGATCTAGCTCATTGGATATTTTATCACAAACGGTATAAGAAACCAGACAGGCTTTGTAAAACTTGGTTCTGGTATTTCCATTTAACACTATTTTACCCTTGATATATTTGAGTTTTCCAATGCCATCCTTGAATATTGCTGTGGCATCATCCAGAACCTTTCTTTATTCTCTTTAAGTTGTCTCTGTTGCAGGGGATTTGGCATTCAAATGGTGGATGGATCTCCAACCAAGTTGTAGCTGTTTCAGGCAATTACTGCCCCATAATACTGGCCCTCCTGTTTTTACCACATACAAGCCCAATGTGGCTTGTTGATTGTTGTATTTCGCTGTTATGAATGTGATTCCCACAGGAGTTATCTTTTCTCCAGTATACATTCTTAGTTAGGTGTCTGTAGGCTTCAATTCAGCATCTTTAAAATGCTATTCAAATTCATTCTGTGGAATGACAGAAACAACCCTGCCAGTGTCCAATTCCATTTTAATTAATTTGCTGTTCTTTTCCGGTATAAGCTGTATCGCTTATCTCCTGTTAGATTTATTTTGTAAATCTCAAGGCTAATCAGTCCTTGTCACTCTCATCATTATCAGATTTTTCATCAACAACATGCAGATTAGTGTTCTTTTAGAAACTGCAACTCACTTTTTTATATTTTTCTCTTCCAAATGCTGTCCATTTATTTTTGTCGGCCGTATGTGCTCTTCCTATGCGTCCTTTTTTGTTACATTTTCTGCCAAGTTTGCCTTACACCTGCATTGGTCTGGTTTATGTGAGCCGCTGCCACAATGGTAACACAATTTGTCTGGCCAGGCAGGTTTATGCTTAGATGTTGCTATTTTGTTCAATTCACTTTCATTCGTGAATGCAACTCAATTGCATCTCTGGCTGCTGTTTCCATTGATTCGGGAATTCCAACTGCTCTTTTAAATGTGAGTTGTGGTTCAGTTAGGAACCGTTTTTAAATGCTTTCTTGTAAGGTTCCACAAACAAAGAGACCTCTCTGTGCATCATTAATCCCATCACTGAACTGGCAATGTTCAGACAATTTCTTCAATTTAGCCACGTATGTTTAAATGGATTCCTCTTCCTTTTGATTCTGTTTAAGGAAATGAAAGCATCCTGCAATCAACAATAGTATCAGTTCTAAATGTCCTTGAATTACAGTCAGAATATCAGCAAGGCTCACTCTAGCTGGTTTGTTTGAAGCAGTTAAACTTGTAGGCAAACTGTTTGTTTTGTCACCTATTGCACACAGTAACACTGGCACTCGCTTTTCCTTGGCTATTTCATTTGTTTCAAAATACTGCTCAATTTGTTCATCCAGTTATCTGTTGTGTAATTGAACACATGTAATTTTCTGATGTAGCCAACCATTTCTGCTTTTTTAAAAAAATTATTATTATTATTACCCAGTACTCACTGTTTGATAAGCCATGACCAAACTTGCTGCCCAACAATTTCATTCATTTTCTGCCTTTTTAAAATTTGAACATCTCTCTCTTTCTCTCTCTCTCTCCCATCCTTCCAAAGAAAAAATGTGCTGCATTTCAACAGATAGGAAGTTGCTTCAGGTTCATTTTAAAACTGACTTGTCACCACTATTAATTTTTGTAACTCCAGAAAATAGTTGAAAGAAAAACACAGGGACCTGGGGATACTTTAGTGAGGTGTGCAGATATGACATGATAGCATAATGATGTATGCAATTTACGTACTTCATTTATTTACTTATTAAGATACAGTATGGAGTAGGCGCTTCTGGCCCTTCAAGCTGCACCACCCAGCAACACCCAATTTAACCCTAGCCTAATCACGGGGACCTGCTGTACGGGGAACTGGCCTCCGGCAAGAGAGTGCAAGGGCGGCCCCATCTTTGTTTCAAAGATGTCTGCAAGAGAGACATGAAGTCACTGAACATGAACGTCGAGAGGTGGGAGGACATCGCAAGTGATCGCTCTCACTGGAGGCTGGAACTACGCAGTGGTCTAAAAAGAGGAGAAGAGAAGCTGGAGCTTGCTGCTGAAGAAAAGCACACTCATCGGACCAATTTACCTGCTAACCAGTATGTCTTTGGACTGTGGGAGGAAACCAGATTACCTGGAGGAAACCCACACAGTCATATGGGAGAACGTACAAACTCTTTACAGACAGTGGTGAAAATGGAGCTTGGGCCGCTAATGTCCTTTAAACTTTGTCATCGTACCTGCCTCTACCACTTCCTCTGGCAGATCATTGCAAATGCCAGCCAGCCTCCGCAGTAAATTGTTATTCCTTTTCCTTCTCACCTTTGACCTATATCTCTAGTTTTAGACTCCCTACCCTGTGAAAAAAGTTATATGACCATTCACTTTATGGTTTTATATTCTCTGAAATCACACCTCAGCCTCCTATGCTCCAGAGAAAAAAAGCCCCAGCCTATCCAATATCTCTACATGGCTGTGTTTAAGAAAGATATCCTCTTCATTCTCTCCTGATGCCCTCTTGAGTGTCGTCCTATATCCCTTGTACTCCTCAAGGGATTTGTTTGATCCCAGCTGCTTATTCCTGTCAAATGCCTAGGGTTCCCTCATCCTACCAGCATTGCCCTTTAATCTAACAGAAACCTGCTGTTCCTGAACTCTCCTTTTCCCTCATTTAAAAGCATCCTATCTGCCAGTTTTCCCTTCACCTGCTAACAACCTCTCCCATTCAGCGTTTACAAGCTCCAGCCTAATGCCCTCTAAGTTTGCCTTGCACCAATCTCAGAATGTTTCATGTGGATCAAGTGTATAGTTTCCACAACTATTTTACAAATAATGGAATTATGGTCACTGGTGCAAATTGCTCCCCTACTGATGCTTCATTCGTTTCACTTGAGGAGGTGAACTGTTGTCCCCACCTCTAGTCAGGCCATCTGCATATTGTTCGAGAATGCAATATGCAGATGGCCCACATATTGACTTTCCCAGACACATTTAACAAATTTCACCCAACCCAAACCCTCTGTACATCCCAGTCAATATGAGGGAAGTTGGAATCACCTACTATTATCAAATTTGATCCTGGTGAAGTAAACATGGTTAAGGAAAAAAAAATGAAACTTACATCTTGGCCTTTGTGGAGCAGGCTTCTTAGTTCATCTGCAACAAGTCCTTTTCTTTGAGAAACTATTTACTGTGTCTCTTTGCTCCTAAAATATTCGACCACTGTTGGATTCCAGGATGGGGCCAATAATACTTCATTCCTGAGTCCATACTCTCGTGTCAAATTATTTCTAATGCAGGGCACCATGTGTGGAATGAAATGGAGATTTCTCAAGTGGGATCATACATAAATTATCAGGATTGAGACTGACACACCATGTGCTGACCATCTCCTGCAAAATTTCATGCAAGGCCATTGTAAGTCTGTGGATTTTGATGTCCATGTAGCATGGAATAAATATGAAGTCCAATTCTAGAGTGTGTTCCTGCTGTGGGGCATATTTCTCTACTATCCAGTCATGGTTTGGTTCCAGGTACAGCTGCTTGTGCAGTCTAATTGTAGCATTGATACGAAGAAGATCACGCAGTTACTGACACCACAGCGCTTGTATGAATGCATTCTTTACATGATGTATTAACATGAGTAAAGTGTATTTTCCCTTCAGCATGAATCCTTTTTTTCAATATTTTTATTGATATTATGTAAATTGCATGAATACAAATTCAAAATTCATAAGGCTACAATTAAATAATACGAACTACATTACATTTAAATCACAGTAATATGATCACAGTATCTCATATTTCAAAACAATCATGTATAAAAAAGATTGAATTATAAAATGAAATAGAATAAAATAATTGTACTTCAGCATGAATCCTTATATTTTACATATCACACATAGCAGAGTGAAACACATGCTAATGTCTCACCATATCCATAAACAAAATAATGCTTAACATTTCATCTTAAAAAATAGATTAACATTAGGTATCATCAACATTATATGGCTGTAGAAACGAATACAGTTCAGCACATAATGGTGGAAAAGGAATGATATTACTCAATTCTGTTAAATCAATATTGGTGAATGTGCAACAACTTACGTGATCAATGAGATAGATTTTGGTCTCAAGTAGCATGAGGATCAAACGTCCTGTACCTAATAAAGTGGCCACTGAATCTATGTTCATAGTCCGCTGCTGTAGCCCATTCACTTCAAGGTTCAAAATGTAGTGTATTCAGAGATGCTCGACTGCACACCACTGTGTAATTATTTGAGTTATGCTCACCTTCCTGTCAGCTTGAACCAGTCTGGACATTCTCCTCTGACCTCTCTCATTACCAAGATGTTTTCAGCGACAGAAGTGCTGCTCACTGGATTTTTTTGCTTATCCGCTCCATTCTCCGTAAACTCCAGGGATTGGTGTGCATGAAATCAGCAGTTTCTGAGATATCCAAATCACCCTGTCTGGTACCAACAACCATTCCATGGTCAAAGTCATGTAGATCACATTTCTCCCTCATTCTGATGTTTGTTCTGAACAATAACTGAACCTCTTGACCACATCTGCATGCTTTTATGCATTGAGTTGCTGCCACATGATTGGCTGATTAGATATTTGCATGAATGAGCAAGTGTGCAGGTGCACCTAATGAAGTGGCCACTGAGTGTATTTCATCATAATAGCATTTTAATTTTTTGCTTTCAATTTTGACTGTGTTTCCAAAGTATTACTACTATTAAAAGGATAAATTTCTGGCAGAGTTAAGGGTCAATATGTCTTACGATCACAATCGCAAAAATAAAGAGTCTCATGCCTCATCACAACAGGAACAGCAACTATTAGTGTTGCTCTGCAGGTAATCAAATGATGAATGAAAACCTGAAGACAGGATATACTTTTGAGCTATTTTCAAAAACTGGCCACCACATGAAAGAAGAGTACTTATTTACTTTATTCTACCACGCTGAACAGTGTAACCTACAGAAGAATATTCAAAAATGTATATACAATCTGTCAGCAGTAATTTCTTAACAAAAGTAAAAATTGCTCAGCTTATGCATAATAAAGAAAGTGTAGCGGTAAAACTAATCCAAAATCAAAACACGCCAATTTCTGCTTACCTGCTACCATAAAGATGCTCATACTCGTGTAACACGCCAACAGCTCCAATGGTTTCTCCATAAGTCTTATCGAGTGTTATCTCAGCTGTCAGCAAAAGAAGTGACCTCCCGCTGGTCTCAAGCTACAAACTGCCACAAAATAAGCAAGAATGTGGAACTTATTCCCTTCGCTTTTACCTTGCTCCCACTCATGAGACTAGTTATCACAATCAGCACAATAAATGCACCACACAGAATACAAAGCAGATAGAGAAAAGATACATGGCTCCTACACAGAGGAACGTATGTCATAATGTCATGATGAGATTTTTGCAAACACCAATAAACATAAATAACTTGATAATGGAAACAAAAAGTAAAACCTTCATGTTTTTAGATATTAAGTATCACATGCTGCAAATGAACAATTAAACTAAGAAAGTGAGAAACCACATGATTCTTCATAACTTCCACCATCTCCAATGAGATCCCACCACTAAACACATCTTTCTTGCCATCCTAATTTCTGCTTTCAGCAGGGATCACTCCCTATGTCAGCGGTCCCCAACCACCGGGCCACGGACCGGTACTGGGCCGCAAGGCAAACGCTACCGGGTCGCGAGGAAATGATATGATTTGGCGATATGAGTCAGCTGCACCTTTCCTCATTCCCTGTCATGGCCACTGTTGAGCTTGAACGCACGCGAGGTCATTACCCGCGCGTCATCCATGTCAGTGCGGGAAGGAGATCAACTCCTCAAGCTTGCAAATGACAGCGGGCTGAAAAGTATGTTTGACATCTCTGCCGGCATTCTGGATCAAAGTCAAGGGTGAATATCCTGAGACAGCCAGGAAAGCACTGAAAACGTTGCTTCCATTTTCAACATATCTCTGCAATGAATGTAACGAAAACTAAATTGCGGAATAGACTGGACATAAGGAACCCCCTTCGAGTATCGCTGTCTCCAATCACCCCTCGATGGCACCGTCTTGTTGCAGGAAAACAAGCCCAGGACTCCCACTGATTCAGCGATATTGGTGTGTTGCAATGATTTTATATGTTCATATGGGGAAAATATGTGCTGTGTGTTTAATATTCAAACGTTACTTAAAATGTTATGATGCTATTGACTTACTTATATAACCATATAACAATTACAGCATGGAAACAGGCCATCTGTGCCCTTCTAATCCGTGCCGAACGCTACTCTCACCTCGTCTCACCGACCTGCACTCAGCCCATAACCCTCCATTCCTTTCCTGTCCATATAGCTATCCAACTTAACTTTAAATGATAATATTGAACCTGCTTCTGCCACTTCTACTGGAAGTTTGTTCGACACTTACTTCAAGCTCCCCTGTCCTCCCCGATACAGTAATTGACTTATCGCTATATTCATGCGAGGACAATATGCGCTGTGTGTTTAATATTAAATTCGTTAGATAAACCCTTTTATTAACTACCCCACCACCCCCCCCCGCATGAACAGAATCGCCAAAAACGACTTGTAAAAGAAAATTGGCACGTGCAAGTCACGCATGCACACTGGTGCCCGCGCAAGGCTTCATGGTCATTGTAGTCTTTCTCGGGGTAAACTCAATGTATTTGACTGTTACTCTTGTCCGCTGGCAGCCACCCCTCCCCCCACCCATCCACCCCGGTCGGCCGGTCCGCAAGAATATTGTCAATATGAAACCGGTCCGCAGTGCCAAAAAAATTGGGGACCCCTGCCCTATGTGACTCTGTTGTCCATTCATCCCTCCCCACTGATCTCCCTCCTGGTAATTATCCCTACAAGCAGAACAAGTGTCATACCTTCCCTTACACCTCCTCCTTCACCACCGGTCAAGGCCCCAAACTGTCTCTCCAGGTGAGGCGACACTTCACCTGTGAGTCTGTTGGGGTCATCTAATAGATTCAGTGCTCCTGGCTTGGCCTCCTGCATACCAATGAGATCAGGCGTAGATTGGGAGACTGATTCACCGAGCACCTATGCTATATCCACTAGAAATGTGGGATCTCCCGGTGGCCAACCATTTCAATTCTATTTCCCATTCTCATTTCACCGTGTCATTCCATGGCCTCCTCTACTACCGTGATGAGGCCACACTCAGGTTGGAGGTGCAACATCTTATATTCTGTTTGGGTAGCAATATCTGATGGCTTGAACATCGATTTCTCAAACTTGCAGTAATTCCACATGCCCCCTCCCCCTTCACCATTCCCATTCCTGTTTCTCTCTCTCACTTCATCTCCTTACTGCCCATCACCTTCCCCTGGTGCTCCTCTCCCTTTCCTTTCTCCTGTGGTCATCTACTTTGTCCCATCAGATTCCCCCTTCATCAGCTCTTTACCTCTTTCAGCTATCAGCATCCCAGCTCTTTACTTCACCCCTCCCCCTCTCCCAGTTTCACCTATCACTTACCACCTTGTACTTCTTCCTCCCGTCCCTATGCCTTCTTGCTCTAACTTCTCATCTTTTTTCCAGTCCTGTTGAAGGGTCTTGGCCCAAAACATCGACTGTTTACTCTTTTCCTTAGAAGCTGCCTGGCCTGCTGAGTTCCTCCAGCATTTTGTGTGTGTTGCTTGGATTCCCAGCATCTGCAGATTTTCTGTTTTTCATCCCATTCTATATTATGATAAAAAAATTTCATTCACTTCAATAATGATTCTACTGGCCATTCCCTTAGACTTAGACAGTCCAGCTGAAGGGTCCTGGCCCGAGATGTTGACTGCTCAAGATGTCCTATACATAGATATTGCCTGACATGCTGAGCTTCCCCAGCACATTGTGTGTATTGCTCTCGATTTCCAGCATCCTCAGTACCTTTTGTGTCCTTTAGACATCATCTATGTGATGGGAGGAGATGGCGATGTGTATATTTGGGGAGGCCAGACAGGTTCTCCAGGGCTTCATTTATCTTGACAGCAGCAACTTGTTGGAAGAAGGATCAGAATAGTTAAAAACATTTTTTTTGTGTAAGGGTTTCTCGTTTATGTTAACTGCTAAGGCTAACAAAATGGCTTCTCTGTCGTGTTATAATAAAATGGACTCTCTTTGATGTTAACTGTTGGGGTAATGGGTTTTCTGTAGCAGCATGTTTGGGTTATAGGTAGGGATAACGGGACTTTGGAATTCAGTTGCTAACCAATGGGCGAGATGTTATTCTTTCTTGTTTGTGTGAAAGCTGTTGGTTTTCGCGGGCTGTGGGGCAGAAGGCGTGAGGGGAATGAAGAGAAGAGATGCGACTTGAGGAGTCAGTGGGCTGCCCGACCCTCTGGGCTCCAGCGGGAGCTGAGGGTTGACGACGATCGGAGGAACCAGCAATGGAAAACTGTGAGCTCCAACGAATGTGTATGAACTGATTAAATAAATCCTTGGTGCCTTTTATTTTATGTTTTGTTTTCTACTAGTCTCGTAGTCCAAGTAAGAGTTATAAAATTTTACTTGTTTAACCGCATATTGTGTACTGTTTGTTATTTCGGGGTACTGATTTGACACAGGGGACACTTCACGCAGCATCCACCCAAACGGCAATTCTAACGTTTGGCCAGGCAGGAGGGGGTTACCACCCCCAAGGTCATGCCACTAGGCAAAGCGAGTGTTACATTTGTTTTAGAGCACACTTATGCCTGGACCTTTAGGAGTGCACATCAGCTACAGTTGGGTTTACCGCTGCTTTATTCTCACAACATGCTGGATGTTTCTATAGCGTCTGAATGACTCTCACAAGTGAGAACTCTTCAGCTGGGGAACTTACAGCACGGCCCGACCATCACTTCACAGCTCCTGCTTGTTTTGCTAACGATGGATAGTTGTACCATTTTCTTTACATGTAAAACCCAGTCTAGATGGTGGCTGGGGCTCCAGTTCTCTCCCTTTAGTTACGTCTTAGGAGATTAGCAGAAGACCACTAAAAATCAGCCCTATTCGGTTAGGAGAGGACAGTGGACCATGGAAGAAAGCGAAGGAGGAGGGACAACAGAGGGAGATGCTGAGCAGGTGAGGTAAAGTGAAGGGGTGAGAGGAGAACAGATATGGGGAATGAAAGATGAGAGAAGGGGTATAGAAATTTCCAGAAATTAGAAAAATGCCATCAGATTGGAAGCTACCCAGATTGAATATGAAGTGCTGCTCCTCCAAACAATAGAGGAGGCCATGGACCAACATGTTGGAATGAGAATGGGATGCCAAATTGAAATCAGTGGCCATTGGGAAGTCCCATCTTTTCTGACAGATGGGGAGAAGGTGCTCAGTCAATCAATCCCCCAGTCTACGTTTGGTCTCACTGATGTAGAGGAGGTCACAGCAGGAGCACTGTATACAGTAGGTGAACCCAACAGATTGCTGGTGAAGTGTTGGCTCACTTTGAAGGACATTTGGATTTTTGAATGGTAGTGAGAGAGGAGGTAGAAGACCAGGTGTAGCACTTGTCTCGCTTGCAGGAATAAGTGCCAAGAGGAAGAGCAGAGGGGATTGAACAAGGGAGATGTGTTGAGAGCAATCTGTATAGAAAGCAGAGAGTGGGGGCTGGGGACAGAAGGAAAGACGTGCTTGGTGATAGGATCCCTTTGGAGATGGCGGAAGATACAGAGAATGATGTGCTGGATACTGAGCCTCGTGGGATATTAAGTTAGGACAAGAGTACCCTATCCCTGTTATGGTGGTGGAAGGATGGAATGGGAAGGTATGTATGAAATGGAGGAGATGTGGGCAAGGGGCTCATGGATAATGATGGAAGGGAAACAAAGTTCTTTAAAGAAGGAAATTACCATGCCTATAAAAAGTATTCATCCCCATGGAAGTTTTCATGTTTTATTGTTTTACAACATTGAATCACAGTGGATTTAATTTTTTTCTTTTGACACTGATCAACAGAAAAGACTCTTTCATGTCAAAGTGAAAATAAATCTCTACAAAGTGATCTATATTAATTACAAATATAAAACACCAAATAATTGATTGCATAAGTATTCACCTCCTTCAAGTCAGTATTTAGTAGACATACCTTTGGCAGCAATTACAGTCTTGAGTCTGTGTGGATAGGTCTCTATCAACTGCTCAAATTCTGGCAAATTGCATGGGAATCATAAGCAAACAACACTCTTCAAGTCCAGCTACAAGTTCTCAATTGGATTGAGGTCTGGACTCTGAGTTGGACATTCCAGTACATTAACTTTGTTGTTTTTAAGCTATTCCTATGTAGCTTTGGCATTATGCTTGGGGTTATTATCTTGCTAGAAAACACATATTCTCCCAAGTCACAGTTCTCTTGCAGACTGCATCAGGTTTTCCTCCAGGATTTCCTTGTATTTTGTAGAGATTTGTTTTCCCTTTGACATGAAAGAGCCTCTTCTGTTGATCCGTGTCAAAAAAACCTCTGTATAGGCACTGTATCTCAAATGTTCTAGAATTGAAAACATCATCCTGTGAACAAATATGGCAGAGATGGAGGAACCAAAAAAAGAGAATAGCATTTTTACAAGTGACATAGCGAGAAGAAGTATAGTCAAAATAGCTGTAGAGTCAGTATGTTTATAAAAGGTATCATTAGATAGCCTGTCTCAATAAATGGAGACAGAGAAATCAAAAAAAAAGTGGTGCAAGGTGTCAAAGATAGACCAAATGAATTTAAGGGCAGGGTGGAAGTTGGAGGCAAAGTTGATGAAATTAACATGCTCAGCATAAGTGCATGAAGCAGCCCCAATGAAGCCATTAACGAGGCCCAAAAGCGTTGGGGAGCAGTACCAGTGTATGCTTGGAGCATGAATAGTTCCACATAGCAAATAAAAGCAGGCGTACCTGGGGTCCTTGCAGGTGCCCTTCACCTTGGATTTGGAGAAAGTGGAAGGAGCCAAAAGAGACATTGTTGACAATGAGAACTATTTCTGCCAGATGAGAAGGGGAACTGTTTAGTAGTACAGAAAGAAGCAGAGACCGCTATGGCCTCCCTGATGTAGGACGGAAATATATAGGAACTGGATTTCCATTGTGAAAATGAGGCAATCAGGGCCAGGGAACTTAAAGTGATCGAGAACATGTGAAGTTCACATATTTAAGTAGTAAAGGGCTGAACCAAGAGAGGCAATTGACCTTCATCCCTTTACGTCTTCTGCTTATCAACTCCCAGCTTCTCACTTCTTCCCCCTGCCCCACCCACCCACCTTCACCTTTTTTAACCTCTTACCTGCCTGTTTGTACTCGTCACACTCCTCTCTCTGCCTTTTTATTCTGGCATCTGTCCCCGCCCCCATCCTTTCCAGTCCTGATGAAGGATCTTGGCCCAAAGTATAGACTGCCTATTTCCCTCCATAGATGCCAATTTGCTGAGTTCCTCCAGATTTTCTTGTGCATTGCTCAAATATTCCAGCATCTGCAGAACCTCTGGTGCTTATGCCCCATTCTGTTTACTTTAGAGGCAGCCTGCACAACAAAGACTAATATTATTGAAAGCAAAATGTTAACGATTTATTTTGGTTAAATATTTTGCAGTCTGATATTGGATATCTGTCTGGCTGTGCTGATGGGGAATTTCAAACACAATGGCAGTGTGGCAAAGGTGGATCATGAATGGTGATATGGAGACTTAGCCAATCAATTGGGTTAGTACCTCAGTAATCTACTGGAGAAGAGATAGATGGAAATCATCAGGTACCCTTCGAAAAATGGAATCATGCATAATGGCAGTAGTCTGAACATTTACTGCAGTACCCAGTTCATCTTTTCTCCAGTAGATTGCATAAACTAGGATTGTTTACTCTGGGGTGATGGAGGCTGCAGGGAGAAATGATGAAAGTTTTTAAAATTATGAGAGGTGTAACGAGAGTAATCAGCCAGTATCTTTTCTCCAAGGTCAAAATGTCTAATACTAAAGGGCATGTATTTAAGATGAGAGAGTGAAGTCCAAAGGAGGTGTGTGGAGCAAGTTTCTTACACAAAGACTGATGGGTGTTCGGAATGCATTGTCAGCCATGGTTGTGGAAGCAGATTTGGTAGAGGCATTTAAGACACCTACGTTGTCCTATTCTCCAGTGATCTCAGGATCATGTCCACTACCACAATGTGTCTCACCCCTCAAGAACTGCAGAGCAGCTTTAAGCCACACAAGTCATTGATTGCCTTCCACTGATATCTCCAAGGCTGGCACTAGAGAATAGGCAACATTAGTGGTGTTATACATTCACAGGATTCAGCTTTGTGGTAGCACTTGACCCCTGTGCCAAGCATTAGCAATGATCAATTTCCAACGGTAAACGGTTGAATGGTCACAGTAAAATCAGCAACCATCATCATCCGTGGTGTGGTCCATATAAATGTGTTGCGACTCAACGAGTCCCCAGAGACTGAATTAACCACTTAAAATTGTTGGAATGAATACCAGGAAAAGACTATTAGCAACTAATTTTTTTTTACATCCTGTCTTTTTTTTTATTTGTAAGATTTAAACAATGATTTAGCAGAATCATTGAAAGTGCTGAAAACAGTTTTTGTTTATTTGCGCCTTGGAGAGCTTATCAAAGGAATGTGACGTACTGAGGCTGGAGTGCGACATCACCACTGGAGGGAGAGAGGCCAAACTTGGTTGGTGGTGCCCCGAAATGTTGGGTGGAGGAGCCAACTTAGGCAGCTGCCAAGTGCTTATATCTCTTGGAAATTAAGGAACGCAAGAAATAGAGTCCTGAAATTTAAAACTGCTAACAGTCAGGCTGGAGCAGGAAAGGAATGGATATATCCTCTCCACTCTGTTTTAAATACCCTTTCCCATCATAGGATATAAAACTGGGGACACCATATGAAACATATTAATGTGGTTGACAATCCAACTTATATTTGTTTATTTATGTGATCTAACAGTTAAGTGTGTGACTTGCAATAAATGTTTTTATCAAATGCAATTTTTAAAATAAGAAATCCATTCAGCATGATTGAGGATCTGTCCTCTCCACAGTGAACATTCAGAATAAGGAGACTGTAGTTTTTTTGTTCCCGTTAATTGGTAGGCATCCACGGTCAAACAAATGCAGTCAACTCAGCAAAATTGTCTGAAGATGATCGAGTGCAGGAGGTAATGGTCCTTTGGATCAAGCACCAACTTGGCATTGTGATGAGTGCTCACATTGTGGGAAAGATGCAGACTCAGACAATGCCGCGGGATCTGATCTTTTGAAGAGATGGATTGCTAAGCCTCTGCAAAGCCACTGACTTTGGACCCTCTGGCATATTTTTGTTTAACGATTGAGAGCATGGGATCAAGAACAGGTCAAAGTTTGAATGTGCTGAAAATAACAGGGGTTCCTGAAGCTGCCTTCAACCTGAGAGACACAATTAACCCAAATGTGTCAGGCTGCTTGTGAGCAATGCCCTCTAAAGAAATAGACTGCCAGTTCCTGCCTATTCATAGCTCATTAAAAGAATTTTAATAGACACTTGAAAATCAACTCTTTGCATTTAAATTCACCAAATTTATCTGAATTTACTACTGAAATCATGGTAGGAAGGCAGTAACGCTAGAAAATCACAGGGGTCTTAGAAATAAAAGCATGAGTTTGCAATCTAGCCTCTTAAACCTGTGCGGCAAATCAGTATGATCACACCAACTATTACTGTTGGTCTAGACCTTACTTCCCTTCCTGATCCCCAATACTTGAGGCGTTTGGTATTTGGTACAGGACTTAATAGCACCTTTGGACTCTGACCAAATGGCTGTGAAATTATTAGGGGGATGTGACCTGTATGTGCAGATTTCTCTTTTTGCTGGGGAGTCTTGAAACTTGATGACCTTTACATTAAGCAATACCAAAAGTTCTGTGTTAATGCACAGAAAAGTCTAGAAATTGGAGTGGACTTCAAATTCAAGTTCAAGTTTAATTGTTATTCAACCATACATGAATACCCATGAATACAGCCAAATCAAACAGTGTTACTCTGGGGCCAAGGTGCAAAACACAGTACCAACAGTCACACACAGCACAAGGCACTTACAGCACATATAAGATAGCAAGCACATATCAGTAAGATACAGTCACACAAAAAGAATATAGTCCAAGAGCCTGAGTCTATGAATGTTGCAGCAGTCTGCAGTCGAACACAATACAGCCTGTCTTCTGCTGAGCGAACACTGGGGGCAGCACTGACTCCAGCTTGGACACCGTGCCACATTGCCTGCAGTGGATGCAATGATTCCATCACCTCTCTCCTGGCTGGCTGTATACAGGCAACACAGTGGCTTGAAGCGAGGTCCTTGCTACAGCTGACATCATTAAGACAGCATTGAAGCACAGTTAATTCTGATCAAGTTGCCTCATAAGAATGGTCTAATTGGAGTCCTGCAGAAGGGTCTCAGCCCAAAACATTGACTGTTTATTCCTCTCCAGAGATGCTTCCTGACCTGCTGAGTTCCTCCAGCATTTTGCGTGTGCTATTCTGGATTTCCAGCATCCGCAGTATCTTTTGTGTTTACAAATTGGGGCAAAGGTTCTTTGAAATTGTGCCATTGTATCTTGTACCTTAAAATAAGTGATAAGTGGAGGTTTGGTTGAAGTTCTGAATATTTCGCAATATTTCAAATAAGTGATAAATTGTCTGCTCCTGAGGGGGGGAGGGAGTGCAGGAAAAATCTGAGAACAGTCACATTGTTTGCCGTCATCAAATCTGAAAAGACCTCTCCTCATGACAGAAACGCTAACTGCTTAAACTGCTTCCCAGGGAGTGAAAGGAAGTGTAAGGTGGGGTTGGGTGGGAGTAGGGAAGGAAGTTGCAGTGCTCTGTGCAAGTGTCAGCACTAATGTCTGCTCTGATTGTCTGCCCTGATAAGGTCTCATGTTTTAAGTGTCCTTATAGGGAGTGACAATTATCAATGAAGTAGAGATCACAGCATTCAGCTTGAGCTGCTTAAAATAAGGAGCCTGTAATTATTGATGAATCAAATGGTAATGTATTTGCAATTACCTTGAAATTTGCAAAATGCAGCTGATAGATGCTCTGTATAATACATTAGTGTCAAAATGGGGATGCTTGTATTCTCATCTCATTTGCAATTCCTGTGAGTTGATTTCCTTGCTTTTATGAGGCAATTATACAATGACTATGTGGTTGATCGTGGCTGTTATTTGCTGCCCTGACTTTTTCCCGTGGTTGCACACATAACTGATCTGAACATAGGATCAATTTCTAGGCAATTGTGACATACACAAAACGCTGGAGGAACTCAGCAGAGCAGGCAGCATCTATGGAAAAGAATAAACAGTCGATGTTTTAGGCCGAGACTCTTCATCAGGACTGGGAAAAAAAGGTGAGGTCAGGGTAAGGAGGAGGGGGGAGGGGAGGAAGAAGTACAAGGTAGTAGGCAATAGGTGAAACCGAGAGAGGGGGAGACGATGAAGTAAAGAGTTGGGAAGCCGATCAGTGAAAGGGATAAAGGGCTGGAGAATGGGGAATCTAACAAGCGAGGACAGAAAGCCATGGAAGAAAGGGAATGGAGAGGAGCACTGGAGGGAGGTGATGGGCAGGTAAGGAGATATGGTCAGAGAGGGAAATGGGAATGGGGAATGACGAAGGGGGGCCGGGGCAATTATTGGATGTTTGAGAAATCAATATTCATGTCATCAGTTTGGAGGCTATCCAGATGGAATATAAGGTGTTGCTCCTCCAACCTGAGTGTGGTCTTATCGCAGCAGTAGAAGAGGCCATGGACTGCCATGTCGAAATGGGAATAGGAAGTAAGAATTGAAATGGGGAGATCCAGCTTTTACTGGTGGACAGAGTGTAGACGCTCGGCCAAGCGGTCTCCTAATCTACGTCTGGTCTCACCGATATACAGGATGCTACAGCAGGAGCAGCATGTACAGTAGATGACCCCAACAGACTCACAGGTGAAGTGTTGCCTCACCTGGAAGGACTGCTTGTGGCCCTGAAGGGTAGTAACAGGTAGTGGCAGGTATGGCACTTGTTCCGCTTGCAAGGATAATTACCAGGAGAGTGATTAGTGAGGAGGGATGAATGGACGAGGGAGTCACATAGAGAGTGACCCCTGCAGAAAGCAGAAAGTGAGTGGAAGGGAAAGATGTGCTTGGTAGTGGGTTCCTGTAGGAGATGGCAGAAGTTACGAAGAATTATGTGCTGGATGCAAAGGCTGGTGGGATGGTATGTGAGGACAAGAGTAACTCTATCCTTGGTGGGGTGGCGTGAAATGGCAGAGATGTTGGTGAGGGCAGCGTTAATGGTGGAAAAAGGGAAGCAAAGAAGGAGGGCATCTCCTTAGTTCTGCAATGAAAAGCCTCACCTGAGAGCAGATATGATGGAGACGGAGGAATTGAGAGGAGGGTTGGCATTTTTACAAGGGACAGTGTGGGAAGAGATGTAGTCCAAGTAGCTGTGAGAATCCATGGGTTTATAAAAGATACAATAGTATTTAAATTTTGAATGTCATATTTCTGAAGTTCAACTATAAAAATGAAGGGTTAATTATTTTGCCTTTTATGAGAATATTAATTTGTTGAGAACTAATATGCATTCTAAGGTAACCAATAGATTTCATACTGACCAGTTATAGGTGGGGTGGGAGGGGTTGGCATTGGATTTTTGGCTGTGGATACTTCTCTGCAATTTGTGTTGTGATTTGCTCTGCACCACAAAATACTCCTCAGCTACCTCTGGTGAGGTGGGTGAGATGTACTGTAGTTTTAATCATCAGGAAAAGAAACCTGCTAAGAATCTGGCATGAGGAACCCTTCCAAATGATTTAGAAACCTACATAAGCTATAAATCAGCTGTCACATTACCGTCGAAAGCACAGCTCTGTATATTTGAAGCTGTCAGGCTGTCTGAATCAACAGCAAAGTGCATCAAAAGTAAATGATGTAAATAACCAATTTTGAATATTTTTAAAATATCCAAATTACTACCTGATGTGATATTTCATACCAAGCATCACACAAATTTGCAAAGAATTTACAGCCACCAAGAAAAGAATAGACGATTGACAGAATTTGACAATGGAAGATGTCAGACTCATGATACATGTTCCATGAATTAACAGTCCCAGAATCCCAGAATAAATTATGCTCAGAAAAGGTAAGCTATTTCAGTGAGTGATAAATAAAGTCTGCTCTACACCACCAGAATGAAGATAAAAGTTAACTAAGAAACTTCCTATCATTGGATGAACATCTGATCCATTGTTGCATCTGACTGGAAAAGTTGCCTTCTTGGCAACACCCAGAGCCATAATTTGGAAATTACCTATATAATCATAAGTCCATAAAACTATAAGACTGAGGAACAGAATTAGGCCTTTCGGTCCATCAAGTCTGCTCTGCCATTTCCTCCTGGTTGATCCATTCCTTCTCAGCCCCAATCTCCAGCATTATCCCCGTATCCCTTCATGCCCTGACTAATCAGGAATCTATCAACCTCTGCTTTAAGAATACCCATATGACTTGGCCTCCGCCACCACTCATGGCAACAAATTCCACAGATTCGCTACTCTCTGACTAAAGTAATACCTCCTCATCTTCATTTGAAATGGATGTCCCTCTATCCTGAGTCTGTATCCTCTGGACTTAGACTCCCACACAATAGAAAACTTCTTTTCCACATCCACTCTATTGAGGCCTTTCAACATTCAATAGGTTTCAATGGGATCCCCCCACATTCTCCTGAATTACAATGAGTACAGGCCCAGAGCCATCAAATGCACCTCATATGATAAGCCTGTCAATACCGGGATAATTTTCATGAAACTTCTTTGAACCCTCTCCAATGTTGGCACACCCTTTCTTTGATAGGGGGCCTGAAACTGTTCCCAGTACTCCAAGTGAGGCCTCACCTGTGCCTTATAACGTCACAATATTACATCTTTGTTAATATATTCTAGTTCTTTTGAAATGCATACTGACATTGCATTTGCCTTCCTCACCACAGACTCAACCTGCAAATTAACCTTTAAGGAATCCTGCATGAGGATCCCAAGTCCCTTTGCAATTCAGATTTTTGAATTTTCTCACCATTTAGAAAATAGGCAATGATTTATTTTCTTCTGCCAAAGTGCATGACCATTCACTTCCCAACACTGTATTCCATCTGCACTTTGGCCATTCTCTTAATCTAAGTCCTTCTGTAATCTCTCTGCATCCTCAACACTACCTGCCACTGCACCTATCTTCATATTGTCTACAAGCTTGGCCACAAAGCCATCGATTCCATCATCTGAATCACTGACATATAAAGTAAAAGGAAACAGTCCCAACACAGACCCCTGTGGAACATCACTAGTCATCAGCAGCCAACCAGAAAAGGCTCCCTTTATTCATTCTCTTTGTCTCCTGTCAATCAGCCAATGCTCCATCAATGCTAGTATCTTTACTATAATACCATGAGGTCTTAACTTGTTAAGCAGCCTCATGTGTGGCACCTTGTCAAAGGCCTTCTGAAAATCCAACTTCCTAACATCCAGTGATTCTCCTTTGTCTATCTCGCTTGTTATTTCCTCAAAGAATTTAAACAGATTTCTCAGGCAAGATTTTTCTCTTAGGAATCCATGCTGACTTTGACCTATGTTGCCATGTGCCTCCAAGTTCCCAAAACCACATCCTTACCAATCGACTCCAGCATCTCCCCAGTCACTGAGGTTAAACTAAATGGCCTATAATTTATTTTCTTCTGCCTTTCTCCCTTCTTGAAGAGTGGAATGACATTTTCACTTTTCCAGTCTTCTAGAAGCATGCCAGAATCATTACTAGTAGCTCCACTGTCTCTTTCGCCACCTCTTTCAGAACCGTAGGGTGTATACCATCTGTCCAGGTGATTTACCTACCTTCAGACCTTTCAATTTCCCGAGCACTTTCTCCCTAGTAATGGCAACTTCACACTCTTCTGCCCCCTGCCACTCTTGAACATCCAGTAAACTTAATTAGTTGTCTGCCATTACTACCTCTCCACCATAGTTTTCCAATATCCTGATATCTGCTCTCAACTCTCTTTTCCACTTTATCTATCTGAAGAAACTTTTTGTATCCTCTTCAATATTATTGATTAGCTTTCCTTTGTATTTCATCTTTTCCTTCTTTATGG
This sequence comes from Mobula hypostoma, assembly GCF_963921235.1. Taxonomy (NCBI): domain Eukaryota; kingdom Metazoa; phylum Chordata; class Chondrichthyes; order Myliobatiformes; family Myliobatidae; genus Mobula; species Mobula hypostoma. The sequence continues at coordinate 155,453,698 of NC_086102.1, read as the reverse complement.
CTTTTTGAGTTGCCTTCTGTTGGTTCTTAAAATGTTCCCAATCCTCTAACTTCCCACTAATTTCTGTTCTATTATATGCACTCTCTTTGGTTTTAATGTTGGCTTTGGCTTCTTTTGTCAGTCACGGTTGCATCATCCGGCCTTCAGAATACTATTTCTTCCTTGGGACGTATCTATCTTGCATCATTCCAATTGATTCCGTAAACTCCAGCCATTGCCGCTCTGCCGTCATCTCTGCTAGTGTTTCTTTCCAAACAATTTTGGCCAGCTCCTCTCTCACATCTCTGTAATTCACTTCACTTTAACCTCTGACTTTAGCTTCTTCTTCTTCTCAAATTGCAAGATGAATTCTATCATATTATGATCACTAGTTTTACCTTTAATCAAAGCTGGGTTTATTGCACAACACCCAGTCCAGAATAGCTGTTTCCCTCATGGGCTCTGCGGTGAGCTGCTCCAAAAAGCCATCTCCGGCATTCTATAAACTCCCCACCCGGGGATCCAGCACCAAACTGATTTTCCCAATCTACTGCATATTGAAAACCCCACGACTATAGTAACATTGCACTTTTGACATGCATTTTCTATCTCCCATTGTAATTTGTAATCTTTACTACCGTTTCGAGGTCTGTATATAAATCCCATCAGGGTCTTTTTAACTTTTTAGCTTGTTAGCTCTACCCATAATGATTCTACACCTTCTGATTCAATATCACCTCTCTCTAATGATTTGCTTTCAACTTTTACTAGCGGTGCCATGCCTCTCCCTCTGTCTACCTGGATGCCCTTCCAATATAATATGCAACATTAAGATTGGAGACAATAATATATATGTGATGGAGAAAAGAATCTTACAAGGGTACAAATTATAAAATCAATAGCAGCATTTTACTAATGAATAGCAAGAACCTTTTTTCTGGACATAATTCACTGATTGCAGGTTGATTGTCACTGATGGATAAAGAGGCCGGTATCAATAGGGCAGCTGTTCCTCATTGTTTCAATTGGTTAGCTTCAGATGTACTTTCTTTTCTGGTTGAAAGGACAATAGAAATAAAAGAATAGGTAAATAAAATTATGGGTGGAAAAATCTCAGAGTTAAATCTGATATATCACAGATTCTAGACAAAAGCTATGTTGCAATACTTCTAGTCTGAAGAAGCTAAAACCCGTTTAAAGTGTGTTGACTGAATTAGTAACATAAGGGGGCAGAAGTCGCTGGAGAAGGAAACCCTGAGGTGTATGCTGTGTTTAAAATCTCTTCCTGAATACTGTATCTGAACTCGAAAATAATTGGCACAGTGATTTGCTGGGAGTGTGAGCTGATACCCGGCGCATGGGCTGCTGGGGGATCAGAATCAGAATCTCCGGTATATATCATAATGTCTTTGTTTTGTGGCAGTAGTACTTTGCAACACATAGCAATAAAAGAACTGTAAATTACAATAAGAAATATGTACTATATATAAAAATAAATTTAATAAGTACTGCAAAAAGAGACAAAAAAATCAGTGAGGTAGTCTTTTTCTAATGGGTTTATTGTCTATTCTGAAATCTGATGGTGGAGGGAACAAACTGTTCCTAAAATGTGAAGTGTGTGACTGCGAGCTCCGATATCAACTCCTTGATGGTAGCAATGAGAAGAGGGCATATCCTGTGTGAAGCCAATCCTTAATGATGGGTGCCACCTTCCTGAGCCATCACTTTTTCTCCTCAATGCTGGGGAGGCTAGTGCCTATGATGGAGCTGGTTGCGGTTGTAATTTTCTGCAGCTTTTCCTGACCCTGTGCAGTAGCCCCTCTATGCCACATGGTGATGCAGCCAGTTAGAATGCTCTCCACAGTACATCTATGGAAATTTGCATGAGTCTTTGGTGACGTACTAAATCTCCACAGACTCCCTATGAAATCTAGCTGCTGCCATTCTTTCTTTGTGATTGTGTCAATATGTTGGGGTCAGGATAGATCTTCAGAGATGTTGACACCCAGGAACTTAAAATTGCTTACCCTCTCCACTGCTGATCCCTCAAAGAGGACTGGTGTGTATGCGGTCTTTCAATTTACCCTTCCTGAAGTCCATGATCAGTGTCTCAGACTTACTGATGTTAGATGTAGTGTTGTTGCGGCAATCTGTCTCCCTCTGGTACATCTCCACATCACCATCTGATTCTCTGCGAATGGTAGTTGAGTCATTGGCAAATTGATACTGTAGGTGATGGTTGAGCTGTGCCTAGCTACGCAGAGAGTAAAGTAGTGGGTGAAGAATGCTTCCTTGAAGTGTGTCTTCATTATTTGTCAGCAAGGAGGAGATGTTATTTCTGATCTGCATGACTGTTGTCTCCCAGTGAGGAAGTCAAGGATGCGGTGGCAGAGGGAGGTGCAGGGACCCAGGACTACAGGAACAGCAGGTTGTTCCATGAGATTTTAAAAACCAAGGAAAAGGCAGAAGACCAATTATGATATCCTTGGTCTCCTCCATGTTGCTCTGGCAAATGAAAAGGATAGGGTCATAGAGTCATTCAGCATGGAAACAACCCCTTTGGCTCAGCTCATCAATGCCAACCAAGATGCCCATCTTAGCTGGTCACATTGACTCAGATCCCTCCAAACCTTTCCTCTCTGTGTACCTGTCAATGTAGCACATAGAACAACTGACAAAACATTACTTATTGAAGGCGATCACCACCTAACTAACAGTCACAGATGTTATAACAACATGTTTAAGTGCAAACCACATTGTACACACTGTTCTTAAAGTTACAGTGCCTATAAAAAGTGTTCACCCCTCCTTGGAGGTTTTCACCTTTGATTGTCTTACAACATTGAATCACAGCAAAGTTAATTTGGCCTTTTTTGACACTGATCAACAAGAAAAGACTCTTTTGTGTCAAAGTGAAAACAGATCTCTATGAAGTGATCTAAGTTAATTACAATTATAAAACACAAAATGATTGTGTAAGGATTCACCCCCCCCTTTAATATGACACACTAATTCATCACTGATGCAGCCAATTGGTTTTAGAAGTTACATAATTAGTTAAATAGTGATAACCATGTGCAGACAAGGTGTTTCAACTGATTGTAGTAAAGAATACACCTGTAGCTGTAGGGTCCAACTGCTGGTGAATCAGAATGCTCGCGAAAACTACACCATGACAACAAAAGGACACTCCAAGCAACTCAGTAAAAAGATTATTGAAAAGCACAAGTCAGGAAATGGGCTGTTCACTCATGATTCCCATGCAATCTGATGGGGCTTGAACAGTTTTGTAAGGAAGAATGGGAGAAAATTGCTGTTTCCAGATGTGCAAAACTGATAGGGACATATCCACACACTCAAGGCTATAATTGCTGCCAAAGGTGCATTTACAAAATACTGACCCAAAGGGGGTAAGTAATTATGCAATCAATTATTTTGTGTTTAATAAATGTAATCATTTAGACTAATTTGTAGAAATTTGTTTTCAACTTGACAGGGAATAGACTTTTCTGTTGATCAGTGTCAAAAAAGTTGAATTAAACCCACGATGATTCAATGTTGTAGAAGATTAAAACATGAAAACTTCCAAGGGGGGTGAATACATATTATAGGCACCATATATATACAATTACATATATTTCACTGCTTCCCCTTTTGAAAAAACTGACAGACTATACCAAACAAAAGCTATCTACACACAACAATTAAGTACGAAAAGATACAATAAACTAATTATTTATTAAGACACTTAAGTACAATCATAACTTTAAATATAAATCTAATTTATTAAATGGGTAATTTTTCCAATAGAAAGCTTTATCTATGTATACTGCAGTACAATTGTTGCTTTGATGATGCATTATCATAGTACATTGTACTACAGATATTTCTAAACATTCAAAGCAATTCAGCTTAATACAATCCAATCACCCATATTAGCAGTAATTGAAATGAGAGTCATTTCTTGTGTATATGGCAAATTTAATATGAATACTTCATAACTTGAATCCTAAAAACACTCAGCTTTGTGCTCATTTCTGTACTCTGTATCATATCTCTATTTCTGTTTCAGCTTCCCAATGGGCACCGATCTTCTTTGCTGCTGCCTCTTTTGAATTTAGAATATCATTTCCCCTAATGATCCTTCTTTGGATTGTTTTCAGCTTACAGCCCCTCAACCATCAGGCCCTTGAATCAGAGGGGATAATGTCACTTAACTTCAGTTACCCTAACACTGAACTGTTCCCACAAATTATGGACATACTTTCAAGGACTCTTCATCTCATGCTCCTGATATTTATTGCTTGTTTATTTATTATTCCTATTTTTGTTGTATTTGTACAGTTTGTTGTCTTGCACATGGGCTGTTTGTCCATCTTGTTGTGTATGATTTTTCATTGATTCTGCGGTGTTTCTTTGTACCTATGATGGATGCCCACAAGAAAATGAATCTCAAGGTTGTATATGATGATATATACTGTGCGTACTCTGACAATAAATTTACTTTGAACCTGGAACAACACTTAGTTTTATCTGTCAGTCCCTGGTTATATGTTGAACCAATGCCAGGCTTCTTGCTGTTACATCATTTGTGGGACCTTTGGATCTTGCGAACTGTATCCACATCACAATATAACTCCTGTTCAAGACAAAGGACTCAACCTGAACTTGATCTGACAATTTAATAATTCTTGTGAACAACTGATGTTCTGTAGACACCACACTCTTTCCCAAATGCGTCATTTGACTGGATTGAGATAACCTCATTGCACATCACATGCCAAGCACCCCACCTTCCAAAAGTGCCGATGTACATCCATTGTCCTGGCACTCATAATTCACGGTTCATGGCTCTATGTGGATGTACTCGGTGGTGGGGAGGGCTTTGGCTGTGATAGACTAGGCTGTGTCCACCACTATACGTTGCCTTTTCTATTCCTAGGAATTGATGTTTCCACACCAGGCTATGATGCAACCAGTTAGGATACACTCCACTGTGCATCTACAGAAGTTGGCCAAAGATTTTGGAGACATACCAGATCTACAAAAACATCTAAGACTTTTGTACCTTCTTTGTGATGACATTTCCCAGGACAGGGCCTCTAATAAGCCAAGGAATTTAAAGCTACTGACCCTCTCTACCTCTATTCCGCTAATGAGGACTGGCTCGTGAACCTCCAGCTTCTTACTCCTGCAGTTAATAGAGGCATTTCACCAAAATTAACTGCTGTCTTATGTAATTAAAAAATATGTTGTCCTTTTTTTGACCTGCTTGTTGCTGAGAATTGAATATTCCTATTGCTTTGAAAAAATCAAATCACTGTACAAATTCTACAATGATTCCATACTACTCTAAGAGAATTGCTCTTTGCTTTGGAATTAAAATCTCCCCCCTCCCCAAAAAAAAACGAATTCTATATAACTTGATGCAATACTCTATCCCCTGGTGGTCTCCACACACCCCTCAATAACAGAATCTCAGCAGAAATATCGTACAGATGGGAAGACAGTCAGAATCTTTCTCCCAGGGTGGAAATATCAAATAGAAGAGGATGCACCTGTAAAGAGAGAGGGGGAAATAGTAAATAAGTTGTGCAGGCCACATTTAATTTTACACAGACTACAGGAGGTGCCTGGAAAGGGCTCATGATCAACAGAAAATCTGCAGATGCTGGAAATCAAAGCAACACATACAAAATGCTGGAGGAACTCAGCAGATCAAGCAGCATCTATGGAAAATAGGAAACAGTCAATGTTTTGGGCTGAGACCCATCATCAGAACTGGGGAAAAAAGATGAGAAGGCTAGTAAGAAGGTGGGGGGAGGGGTGGAAGAAGTACAATGTGGTACAGTAGTTGATCGGTAGCGGGTCTGGGTGAATACATGGTCAAAGAGTTGGAGGGCAGGAGAGATCACAGAGTGGCAGCAGTGAGAGAGGGCTTCACTGAAATCCCATCAAAGGGAAGATTTAATCTTATTCAGGGTAGGCGTCCCTGGAAGAGACTTTGCTGTGGAGTAGTTGAATTACCAGGATAGTGGTAGAAGCAGATAGTGGCATTTAAGAGGCTGTAAATGTACACATGGATGGATGTGGATCAGCTACAGGCAGAAGAGATATACTGTACTTTGGAATTATGTTTACCACATTTGTCATGGGCTGAAGAGCGTGTAATGGTGATGTACTATGTTATATATATCACCCTGCCAGATATATGCATTTTTTTTTTTATTAAAGCTGCTGTCTCACAGCAAAGTAAACATGTTCACAGTTCTTGATGGCAAATATCTGAATATTAAGTACCACACATTCTGCAGTTTTGAAAAATGTCCTTAATATTCCAAAAGATGTAATCTAACTTGCAGTAAGTTACATGCTCTGGGATATTTCTCTTTTATTTAACTTCAGCTGTTACGTCCATAACATTTAATTTTCTGGTTGTCTCTTGTGAAGTAGTTACCTTGTGGGATGATTTACATTCCTGTATAATGTATCTTGTCCTGAGACACTTACAGCCCTGGGCCACCTTAAATGGCCAACCTGAGGTGAGTTGGCATCTGCATCATCATTGACATTGTCTTCCTGCCTTCTATATCCAAGTGTTGCAGTCTATAAACTTCAGCCTGTGTCTCCCCGAATGTAGTATTGATGTAATTCAGTTAATAAATATGGCAGTATCATCACTCAGTGAGTTTAGCTCCTGGCTGCACGTCAGTGAAATTTCATATCATCTGTCATTTGTGGTTCTGATGGGTTTTTTTTCTGCACATTCTCTTAATTTTTTTTATCTAGCATTAATAATTCTCTCATTTTCCAGTATGGAGATCAAATACTATACCAGTTCCTGCTCCAATTGATTCTGAAAATTGCACCCTTTAATCAGTGTCTTTGATTTCCAGCTATTTGTAATATTACGAAGAATTTGCTTCATTCCGATAATTTACCTACCTACAGATCCATTTGTTTTCTTCAGCTCATTCTAATTGAATAGGAAAACATTTAGGTCTGCCACAATTTGATAGTAGAGAAGATCTTTATAATTAAACAGTGTCAAAGGAAGAGTAATGACTTGACAAAGGTCTGAATTAACATCCGGAATTACATTATAGCTAGAGGTTTCTTCAACTTCTGTTATTTCACTCTTCGTTTTCATTCAGGTTTCTTCTACAATGCTACTGATCAAGAAAGCATAGCAGTAGACGTAATAGCCAAGTCATTTTTATTATTCATGGAACTGATTCTTTGCAGACTCGAGGCATTTCAAATTGTAGATAATTAGTATCTTGACTGTGTAATTAATTTCATTGCACTTCAATTGGCAAAATCGAGGTTTAACACTTACAACAAAATTCTTTCCATCTACAGAAGTGCACTAAACAGAAGGAGTTGGTATCAGCTGAGGATGGAAACAGAGTGGAAATGAGGCATTGTAGTAAGACATCTTTTTGAGTAGTACACAGTTTGCTCAGTTTGTCATGGGTGGTTGTGTAAAACAGTGCATATTTGAATATTAACACCTAAAGCTATTAGTCTGATAAATATTGTTAAAACTTGCATTTTAAGTACCTCAATATGTTTAAGTAATTAAGTACTCTAACTAAAGTCTAATAGGCCTTTTATTGGGTTGATAAAATTGTTAGTTTCTCTTGCTTGATATTGAAACAGTTTTAGAGCAATTATTTTAATAAAAGGTTTCTGATTTCTGGTGTGTTTTGAAGAGATAAATATTAGCTGGGATAATACGACTCTTCTTTCAGGATGGTCTTCATCCCAATTAACATCACATTCAGCTGTGGGAGTTTAATATTGGCCTTAGACTGCAGCAAATGAAAAACAAACAAACTACAGACAATAGAAATTTGAAATGAAAGCAGAGGATGCTTCATCCACCCTCTGCTCCATAGCTCTGTGGAAAGAGAAACATTACAGTACTGGGGCTTTTTATCAGAGCTGAGAAAGAGAGTAACAAGTTAGTGTGAGCTGCACAGAAGGTGGGAAGATGAGAAGGTGGCAATTCAAAGTTCCAAGTAAATTTATTATCGAAGTACATATATGTCGCCATATGCAATGCTGAGATTCAATTTCTTGTGGGAATACTCAGTAACCCTATAGAATAATAACCATAACAGAATCAATGAAAGACTGCACCAACTTGAGATTTCAAAGTGTACAAAAATCAATAAACTGTGCAAATAGAAAAAGAGAGAAGTAATGACAACAATAAATAAGCAATAAATATGGAGAACCTGAGATAAAGAGTCCTTGAAAATGAGTTCATAGGTTATAGGAATGCTTTAATGATGCAGCAAATAAAGCTGAGCGAAGTTATCCCCTTTGGTTCAAGAGCCTGATGGTTGATAACTGTTCCTGAACCTGGTGGTATGGGTCCTGAGGCTCCTGAACCTTCTTCCCGATGTTAGCAGCGAGAAGAAAGCACGTTCTGAGTGGTGAGGTGTCCCTGATAATGGATACTGCTTACCTGCAATAGTGTTTCATGTAGATGTCCTCAATAGTGTGGAGGGCTTTAGTCATAATGGACTGGGCCGTATACACTACTTTTTGTAGGATCTTCCATTCAAGGGCATTGGTGTTTCCATGCCAGGGTATAGATGAGGAAAATTGTGTGCAGTTTTGGTCCCCTAATCTGAGGAAAGACATCTTTGCCATAGAGGGAGTACAAAGAAGGTTCACCAGATTGATTCCTGGGATGGCAGGACTTTCATATGAAGAAAGACTGGATGAACTGGGCTTGTACTCGTTGGAATTTAGAAGATTGAGGGGGGATCTGATTGAAACGTATAAGATCCTAAAGGGATTGGACAGGCTAGATGCAGGAAGATTGTTCCCGATGTTGGGGAAGTCCAGAACGAGGGGTCACAGTTTGAGGATAGAGGGGAAGCCTTTTAGGACCGAGATTAGGAAAAACTTCTTCACACAGAGAGTGGTGAATCTGTGGAATTCTCTGCCACAGCAAACTGTTGAGGCCAGTTCATTGGCTATGTTTAAGAGGGAGTTAGATATGGCCCTTGTGGCTACAGGGGTCAGGGGGTATGGAGGGAAGGCTGGGGCGGGGTTCTGAGTTGGATGATCAGCCATGATCATAATAAATGGCGGTGCAGGCTCGAAGGGCCGAATGGCCTACTCCTGCACCTATTTTCTATGTTCCTATGTTTCTAAAATGCAAGCAGGCTTCTTCCAACGAAATTGGGTGGGACTAGAACTCGAGGTCATGGGTTAAAGGTGAAAGGTGAACAGTTTAAGGGGAACATGAGGGGAAACTTCTTCACTCAGAAGGTTGTAAGAGTATGGAACAAGCTGCCAGCACGTGGTGTGTGTGAGGTTGATTTCAACATTTGAGGGAAGTTTGTATAGGTACATGGATGGTAGGGATATGGAAAGGTATTGTCCTGGTACAGGTTAATGTAATTAGGCAGTTTAAATAATTTGGCACTGTCTAGATGGGCCAAAGGGCCTGTTTTCTGCTGTTCTTTTCCATGAACTTACGAAAGGTTCAGAGAGTTAGATAATGTTAGGGATCTAGAAGATTATAAGGCTAACAGGAAGGAGTTTAAAAAGGAAATTAGGAGAGCCAGAAGGGGCCATGAGAAGGCCTTGGCAGGCAGGATTAAGGAAAACCCCAAGGCATTCTACAAGTATGTGAAGAGCAAGAGGATAAGACGTGAAAGAATAGGACCTATCAAATGTGACAGTGGGTAAGTGTGTATGGAACCAGAGGAAATAACAGGGGTACATAATGAATACTTTACTTCAGTATTCACTATGGAAAAGGATCTTGGTGATTGTAGTGCTGACTTGCAGCAGACTGAAACGCTTGAGCATGTAGATATTAAGAAAGTGGATGTGCTGGAGCTTTTGGAAAGCATCAGGTTGGATAAGTTGCCGGGACCAGATGAGATGTACCCCAGGCTACTGTGGGAAGCGAGGGAGGAGAATGCGGAGCCTCTGGCGATGATCTTTGAATCTGGAGGGTTGCGGATGTTTTTCCTTTATTCAAGAAAGGGAGTTGAGATAGCCCAGGAAATTATGGACCAGTGAGTCTTACTTCAATGGTTGGTAAGTTGATGGGGAAGGTCCTGAGAAGCAGGATTTATGAACATTTGAAGAGGTATAATATGATTAGGAATAGTCAGCATGACTTTGTCAAGGGCAGATCTTGCCTTACGAGCCTGATTGAATTTTTTGAAGATGTGACTAAACACATTGATGAAGGAGCGTATGTGGATTTCAGTAAGGCATTTGATAAGGTACGCCATGCAAGGCTTATTGAGAAAGTAAGGAGGCATGGAATCCAAGGGGACACTGCTTTGTGAATCCAGAACTGGCTTGCCCACAGAAAGCAAAGAGTGGTTGTAGACAGGTCATGTTCTGCATGGAGGTCGGTGACCAGTGGAGTGCCTCAGGGATCTGTTCTGGGAACCTTGCTCTTCGTGATTATTATAAATGACCTGGATGAGGAAGTGGAGGGATGGGTTAGTAAATTTGCTGATGACACATAGGTTGGAGGTGTTGTGGATAGTGTGGAGGGCTGTCAGAGGTTACAATGGCACATTGATAGGATGCAAATCTGGGCTGAGAAGTGGCAGATGGAGTTCAACCCAGATAAGTGTGAAGTGGTTCACTTTGGTGGGTCAAATATGATGGCAGAATATAGTATTAATGGTAAGACTTTTGGCAGTGTGGAGGATCAGCAGGATCTTGGAGTCCGAGTCCATAGGACGCTCAAAGCAGCTGCGCAGGTTGATGCTGTGGTTAAGAAGGCATACGGTATATTGGCCTTCAGTAATCGTGGAATTGAATTTAGGAGATGTTGCAGCTATATAGGACCCTGATTAGATCCCACGTGGAGTACTGTGCTCAGTTCTGGTCTCCTCACTACAGGAAGGATGTGGAAACCATAGAAAGGGTGTAGAGGAGATGTACAAATATGTTGCCTGGATTGAGGAGCATGCCTTATGAAAACAAGTTGAGTGAACTTGGCCTTTTCTCCTTGGAGCGACGGAGTATGAGAGGTGACCTGATAGAGGTGTATAAGATGAAGAGAGGCATTGATCATGTGGATAGTCAGAGGCTTTTTCCCAGGGCTGAAATGGTTGTCACAAGATGACACAGGTTTAAGGTGCTGGGGAGCAGGTACAGAGGTGATACCAGGGGTAATTTTTTTACTCAGAGAGTAGTGAGCGTGTGGAATGGGCTGCCGTCAACGGTGGTGGAGGCAGATACAATAGGGTCTTTTAAGAGACTTTTAGATAGGTACACAAAGCTTAGGAAAATAGAGGGCTATGAAGAAGTCTAGTAATTTCTAAGATAGGGACATGTTCGGCACAACTTTGTGGGCCTTTATTGGGCTGTGGGTTTTCTTTGTTTCTATGTTTCTGTGACTCTGTAACTCTAAATCATCACCTGCCACCCCATCTACTCCTCCTCTCTGTTTCTGGTCAGTTGACCAATTTCCAATATATTATACCCAATTCCCTGTGATTTCATTTCATACACTATCTCTTATATGGGACTTTATCTAAGGTCTTCTGAAAATACATACACATCCTTCTTTTTATTATACCATTTGCATTATCAATAAAACCCAAATAAGTTTGTAAAAACTTTCACAGATCCATATTACTTTGTTTAATTCTGCTGATTTTCATCTCTTTTCCACAACTTTTATAATAATCTCTAGCATTTTCCCCACTACAGATTTTAAGCTAACCGTCTGTAGTTCCCACTTTTCCCTCCATGGCATTTTAAATAGTGGGCTTACATTTGTATCCCTCCAGTCTACAGGAATCATTCTAAAATTTATAGTTTAAACAAATGACAACTAATCCAGCACTATTCCCATCACTGTCACTTTTTTTCTACTCAAATTATCGGACTCAATGAATTTTTCTGTCTCAAACTCACATTTTTTCCAGCACCATTTTTTTTAGAAGTACTAAATTTCCTTAATTCCAACCTTTCATAGACTCCAAATTTTCCAGTATTCCTGGAAGATCCTACATCCTGTGAAAAAGAACTGAAGCCTATCATTTCAGCTCTCCCCCTCGCCCTCCCACTTTCAAATCTCTTACTATCTCTTCTTTCAGTTAGTCCTGACGAAGGGTCTCGGCCCAGAATGTTGCCTGTACCTCTTCCCATAGATGCTGCCTGGCCTGCTGCGTTCCACCAGCATTTTGTGTGTGTTTCTTGAATTTCCAGCATCTGCAGATTTCCTCATGTTTGAAGTATTTTTTTCTGCCATTTGTTTCTCTTGTATGACAACTTACCCTGTTTCTGACCATAATGAACCTACATTTTTTTTTTCTCTAATCCCCGTCAAGCTAGGGATTTTCTCCGGTTCAATAGAAAAATGCAGACAGCGTGCCAGCAGCAGTGTGTTAAAAATGAGAAGTCAATCTGTGAAATTCCAATAGAGAATTATGTGCATACCAGAGACCAAAAACAGAAGGCAATGGGCAGACTCTTACACTCAATGGCTTGAATAATAAAAGGCATGGATTCCATATTCTGCCTTTTACCTCTCTTTGAACTTATGTGGAGTCCGTCAGGAAGCATTGCACTTGGAATATGAGATTCCTCTGTGCATCAGTGCTGCCATTAACAGTTTATTTCCCTTCACATTTGATCTGCAAAGTGCAACACTTCATTGTTGCCTGGATTAAGCTCCATCTGCCATTCCTCTGCTGTACTTACAAATGATCTCCCTCCTGGGGTATCTTTTGGTAGTCTCTGCATCCAGACCCATACCATCACACACTGTTCATATCAATCTGCTGCTACTTGGAGGAGATTGTACGTCACCGCATTTTTCAAGATGAGGGGAAACATGTCAATGATGTACATTGCAAACTTCATGTTGGACCATCCATTTTTGAGTGAGCTCTGTGACAGCAGTGTGGCATGATTGTAAAATTTGATGATGAGGTGAAGTATGAAAATGAGTGATACATGTCCTGATTGATCAAAGTCTTTACTAGTACGGGTGTAGAGCTTTCAATATGTATGGGGTGCAGCTGTTAGGAAGTGACTTTACTGATTTATTCCCAGCTCTAACCAGGAGTGAGAGGTCATTAAACTTGTGTCAGCACTGCAGAGCTTCACAATGGCTATTGACCATGTCACAGTTACTTCATTAGTGACAAGTCTCACCGGATCCCTGGGCTGGATTACGACTCTTTCCCTCTGCTGATGCGTACACAGCCACGTCAGAAAATGAACATGCTGTCCTGTGCTCTGCTTTGCTGTGACCTCAAGAAAACTCTGAAATCTGTTCAGTGACTTTCACTGCTTCAGTCAGCACCAGCAATCCTCAACTGGCACAAGCAGCTACTCACTGTAAGCAGCATGTTGGCACTGACTGACCCTGTTGTCAGGTTACACAGAAGGCAGTACAAAAATTGTGTGCAAATTGCAGTTTGGCAAACTCACATGTGTAACTCACACATTATGACTTCAATCTATACTTTTTCCAGTTTATTCAGTGATTGTTTTACACTGATACCATGTATTATCTTACCTGTAAATTATTATTTTCTGAACATAATGGTATGAACACAATGGATTCAGTCAATAGTGGCTACTTATTGGGGACAACTCTTCAAGATCCTATTCTGGTTGGCTGCCGGTTACCAGTGGTGTTCCACAGGGATCAGTGTTGGGGCCGCTTCTTTTTACATTGTACATCAACGATTTGGATTATGGAATAGATGGCTTTGTGGCTAAGTTTGCTGACGATACAAAGATAGGTGGAGGGGCCAGTAGTGCTGAGGAAATGGAGAGTCTGCAGAGAGACTTGGATAGATTGGAAGAATGGGCAGAGAAGTGGCAAATGAAGTACAATGTTGGAAAGTGTATGGTTATGCACTTTGGCAGAAAAAATAAACGGGCAGACTATTATTTAAATGGGGAAAGAATTCAAAGTTCTGAGATGCAATGGGACTTGGGAGTCCTCGTACAGGATTCCCTTAAAGTTAACCTCCAGGTTGAGTCGGTAGTGAAGAAGGCGAATGCAATGTTGGCATTCATTTCTAGAGGAATAGAGTATAGGAGCAGGGATGTGATGTTGAGGCTCTATAAGGCGCTGATGAGACCTCACTTGGAGTACTGTGGGCAGTTTTGGTCTCCTTATTTAAGAAAGGATGTGCTGACGTTGGAGAGGGTACAGAGAAGATTCACTAGAATGATTCCGGGAATGAGAGGGTTAACATATGAGGAACGTTTGTCCACTCTTGGACTGCATTCCTTGGAGTTTAGAAGAATGAGGGGAGACCTCATAGAAACATTTCGAATGTTAAAAGGCATGGACAGAGTGGATGTGGCAAAGTTGTTTCCCATGATGGGGGAGTCTAGTACGAGAGGGCATGACTTCAGGATTGAAGGGCGCCCTTTCAGAACAGAAATACGAAAAAATTTTTTTAGTCAGAGGGTGGTGAATCTATGGAACTTGTTGCCACGGGCAGCAGTGGAGGCCAAGTCATTGGGTGTCTTTAAGGCAGAGATTGATAGGTATCTGAGTAGCCAGGGCATCAAAGGTTATGGTGAGAAGGCGGGGCAGTGGGACTAAATAGGATAAAATGGATCAGCTCATGGTAAAATGGCGGAACAGACTTGATGGGCCGAATGGCCTACTTCTGCTCCTTTGTCTTATGGTCTTATGGTCTAAGATCAAAGACTGATCGAGAAAATAGCTAGGATTTCCTCCGTTTATTTGGGACACAATGCCACTTAATTAGGGCAGGAGACTGTTGCTGAACAGTTGCTATCTAGCATCAGATGCGTGCATTTGTATGGCCGTTAGACTCTATAGCGTGCTTGGAGAAAATAGTTTTTAAGTAGCGTAAGTTGTGTGTGTTTGTGTTTGGAAAAAAAAACAGTGATTTCTATCACTGAAGGTTGGCAAGAAATCAGTAGCAGGACAACTTAGAAATGTTTTGCTCACTGCAGTTTCAAAAATTTAGGCTTGAAGAAGCAAGAATCAGTCGGGAGTGAAATTGAAACTGTTGTGAATTTAATATTTCAGTAATATTTGAGTAATCTTTTGAATATATATTGGTTGATTAAGTATTCATATTCATTTGGATAATTCATTATGGATTATATGTATATGTGATACCTATGTGCCTCGCTTAAAATGAACCTAAAGTTAGACTGCATTTTGGATTTACTGTGTTCTTTTGAATTATTTCAATGTTTTAAAGTTACAAACCTGGCAACGAGGTATTTTTTTGAATACAAAGCTGAGGCAGTTACCGACCTGTTAAATCACAGTGAGATATTTCAACGAAAAACAACACCGTGAGTGAAAAACACATCCCAGCATGTGCAAAGGCATCGAGTTTATAAAAAGGGCATAAATGGAAGAATTCAGGGTTCATAAAAAGTGACTAGAGGGTGATAATGATTATTTTTAAAAATTAGAAATGGCTAGCTACATCAGAAAGATTGAGTTTGTTTACACGGCGGGTAATTGGCTCATATATACTAAACAGTATTTTGAAGCAAATAAAATAGCCAATGAGAAGTCAGTGCCAATTTTGCCAAGTGCATTGAGATTAAAGTATACAGTTTGCTTCAAAGTTTAACTGCTCCAAACAAACCAACAGAAATGAGCTTTGCTGCAATTGTAAAAGTAATACATGAACATTTGGAACCAAAGCCATTGTTGTTTGCAGAATGCTTTGGTTTTCATAAGCAGTATCGAAAAGAAGGGTAGTCCATTTCAGCATACATAGCTGAATTGAAGAGATTGTCTGAGCATTGTCTGTTCAGTAATGGACATACTGATACACTAAGAGATTGTTTAGTTTATGGAATCTTAAACTAAAGCATTCAAAAATATCTCCTAAATGAAGCATAACTTACATTCAAAAGAGCAGTAGGAATCGCTATTTCAGTGAAAACTACAGGCAGAGATGCAATTGAGTTGCAGTCAGGAATGAAAGTAAAGGTGAATAAAATGTGGTGTCTAAACAGAAACTAGCCTGGCCAAACAAATTGTGTTACTATAGTAGCAGGGGCTCACATACACCAAACAAATGCAGATTTAAAGGCTAATCTTGCAGAAATGCAACAAAATAGGTCATATACAAAGAGTATGCTGGGTAGACAAAAATAAATGGACTGCTCAGGGAAGAGCAAAAGCAAAAAGGCAATGTGCATTTTCAGAAAGAGCACTAATCTGCACGCTGTTGATGAATTATCTGATAATGATGAGAGTGACACTGGATGGTGTAGCCTTTGATTTACAGAGTGAAAATTAAGAATTAACAAGCAGTATGGCCTACACCCAAATGTGAGCGTCAAATTAATTAAAATGGAATTAGACACTGGTTTGGCTGTTTCACAAAATGAGTTTGAACAGCATTTCAAAGATACTAAACTGAAGCCTGCATATATCCAACTAAGAACTTATACTAGAGAAAAGATAACTCTTGAGATAATGACACTCGTGACTGTGAAATATAACCAACAAGTCACATTTAACTTGTATTTGGTAAAAACAGGAGGCCCAGCATTGTGGGACATGATTGGCTGAGACAACTACAACTAGATTGGAGATCCATCCATCATTTGCATGTCATACTCCTAACAATAAATTAAACTGGAAGCAAATTAAGAAAGGTACTGGATGATGGCATAACTGTCTCCATGCTCTACACTATGAATTGTTGCTTAACAGAGGACAAACAGGTGTCGGTGCCAACCTCTGTGCCTCTGGTTAGAAAGCATATTGGGTCAACAAAGGACCATGCTGCTTAGAAAAAGCATGAAAGTGATGAAAGCAGTGGTTCGACTACAGCAGTTTTTGTAGGAAACACGGGAGCTTTAGAAAGCTTCTGATGTGTTAATCAGGCAGTTACTTGTGAAATGTGGCTATGTTTAAAGTTGGAAGTGAGGTCAAGGAGTTTCTGGAAAATTGCAAGCCTTCAGCTATTGTGAGTATAGGGATCCAGAATCTGCTTTATGTGCATTAAAGTTATTGCATGAACTTCAAATAGGAGACAAAAAGCTGTTTGTAAAAGTATATACAAAGACCAAAGTCAAATGGATGAATGGAAGGCCAAAAAGAAAGGAGTGAATGAGATACGAAAACAGAGGACTTATGAAGTAATGTTATACCAATAGAGGGATCAGATCATAAGGGGGAAATAGAAGGATTGATAAGAGAATACTCCAATGAACTAAATGGAACTTCACAAGATCAAGATGCACAAACTAAAGGAAGAAGAAGAAAAGTGGCTACCGCTATCAGAACCACTTCCTGCAGTCTCAGGTGGGCCAAAAGATATAGAAACAGAATTTTGCCATTTGGTCCATCGAGTCTGCTCTGTCATTTCATCATGGCTGATCCACTTTACCTCTGAGCCTGTATCTCCTGTCCTCTCTCCATAGCCCTTCATACCCTGACTAAACAAACATCTGTCAACTTCTGTCTTAAATATACCCAATGACTTTGCTTCCACAGCCACCTGTGGCAAATTCCACAGATTCACTATTTGGTAGTTAATGAAATTCCTCCTCATCTCTGTTCTAAAAGGACACCCTTCTATTCTGAGGCTGTGTCCTCTGGTCTTAAACAGCCGCACCATAAGAAACATGCTCTCCAAATTAATTCTTCTAGACCTTTCAACATTTGATAGGTTTCAATAAGGTCACCACTCACTGTTCTGAATTCCAGTGAGTTGAGGCCCAGAACCATTGAACATTTCTCATATGACAAGCCTTTCAATCCTGGAATCGTTTTCCTGAACCCCCTTTGAACCCCTTCCAATGTGAGAAAACATACTTCCTTAGATAAGCAGCCCAAAACTGCTCAAAATACTGAGTTGTATTCCATCGGCCACTTCTTTGCTCATTCTTCTAATGTCTAGAAGCAGTCCCAGCACAGACTCCTGGAGAACATGACCAGTCACTGGCAGCCAATCAGAAAAGGCTCCCTTTGTTCCAAATATTTGCCTCCTGCCAATCAGCCAATGCCCTATCCATGCTAATATCTTTCATGGAATTCCATGGGCTCTTAACCTGTTAAGCAGCCTCATGTGTGGCACCTTGTCAAAGGCTTTCTGAAAATCCAAGTACACAACATCCACTGATTTTCCTTTGTCTATCCTGTTTGTTATTTCTTCAAAGAATTCCAACAGATTTGTCAGGCAAGATTTCCCCTTGAGGAAACCATGCTGACTACAGCCTATTTTATAATGTGCCTCCAAATACCCCGAAACCACATCCTTAACAATTGACTCCAACATCTTCCAAAGCACTGAGGTCGGACTAACTGGCCTATAATTTCTATTATCCTGCCTCTCTTCTTTCTTCAAGAGTGGAGTGACATTTACAATTTTCCAGTCCTCTGGAACGATGCTAGAATCAATTGATACTGGAAACATCATTACTAATGCTTCTACAATCTCTTCAGCCACCTCTTTCAAAACCCTTGAGTGTATAACCTTATCTAACTTTTGACCTTTCAGTTTCCCAAGAACCTTCTTGCTAGTAATCGCAACTTCACATACTTTTGAACCCTGACACTGTCGAAGCTCTGGCATACTGCTAGTATCTTCCACAGTGAAGACTAATGCAAAAAACCTATTTGGTTAGTTGGCCATTTCCTTGTCCCCATTACAACCTCTCCAGCATCATTTCCCAGTGCTCTGATATCTACTCTCATTTTTACATTTTATATATCTGAAGAAACTTTTGGTATCCTCTTTAATATTATTTTCTAGTTTGCCTTCATATTCCATCTTTTCCTTCCTTATGACATTTTTAGTTGCCTTTTGTTGGTCTGTAAAACCTTCCCAATCCACCAACTTTTCACTAAATTTTACTCTACTATATGCTCTCTCATTGGCTTTTAAGTTTGTTTTGACTTATCTTGTTAGCCATGTTTGTGTCATCCTGCCTTAAGAATACTTCTTCCCCTTTGGGATATATATAGCTTGTGCCTTCTGAATTGCTCCCAGAAACGCTAGCCATTTCTGCTCTGTCATCATCCCTGCTAGTGTCCCCTTCCAATCATCTTTAACCAGCTCCTCTCTTTTGCCTTTGTAATTCCCTTTACCTCACTGTAATACTGATATATCTGACTTTAACTTCACCTTATCAAATTGCAGATCATATTTGATAATCACCCCTAAGGGTTCCTCTCCCTTAAGCTCTCCACCTTAACCACTTCTGGTTTATATCACAATATCTAGTCCAGAATAACTGATCCCCTAGTGGTCCCAACCACAAGCTACTCTAAAAAGCCACCTTGTAAGCATTCTAGAAATTCCCCCTCTTGGGATCCATCACCAAACTAATATCTCTAATCTGCCTGCATATGGAAATCCCCTATGACTATCATAACATTGTCCTTTTGACATGCATTTTCTATCTCCTTTTGTAATTTGTAGTCCACATCTTTACCACTGTTTTTTTGGGGGGCGGGGGGTGTTCTGTGTATAACTCCCATCAGGGTTTATTCACCCTTGAAGTTCCTTAGGTCTACCCACCATGATTCAACACCTTCTGACCCTGTGCCACTTCTCTCTAATGATTTGATTTCATCTTTTTACCAACAGAGCCACGCCACCCCCTCTGCCTACCTGCCAATCCTTTTCGTACAATGTGTATCCATGGGCATTAAGTTCTCAGCTCTAATTTGCTTTCAGCCATGATTCAGTGATGCCCATAACATCATACATGCCAAATTGTAACTGTGCTACATATTCACCTACCTTATTCTATACACTGCATGCATTCCGAAATAACACCTTCAGTCCTGTATTCACCCCCAACAATTTTGTCCACCTTTTAAATTGCAACTCACCCTGTTTACTGCATTTTTGCCCTATCACCAGACTCTCCTTGCTAGCAATCTCATTACACACTGACTTATCTTATCTTCAGTACTATCACTATCACTTTAGTTTCTATCCCCCTGTTGAGCATGTAACCCCTCCTGAACAGCTGTAACAAACTTGCCCGCAAGGATGTTGGTCCCCCTCGGGTCAGGTGTAAACTTTCCCTTTTGTACAGGTTGTCTTTCCCCCAGAAGAGATCCCAATGATCCATAAATCTAAACCCCTGGCCCCTGCACCAGTTCCTTAGCCACACATTCAAATGTCAAATCTTCCTATTTTTACCCCCACAGGTGCGAGGCATGGGCAGCAATCCAGAGATCTCTACCCTGGAGGTCCTTTTTCTCAGCTTTCTACCTAGCTCCATAAAATTGCTCTGCAGGACCTCCTCACCTTTTCTACCTATGTTGTTGGTGCCAATATGTACTAAGACCTCCAGCTGCTCACCCTCCCCCTTTAGAACGTCATGGACCCAACCCTCACCCTGGTACCTGGGAGGCTACATATCATTTGTCTGTCTCTATCTTCTAGAATTCCTATCTCTCACACACAGAACAAAACACTACCCCAGAGCCATTTTCACTGGACTAACTGTGCCCTAACAGACAATGAAGAATAAAGAGGAAAAAAAGAAACTTACCAGATACTTACCTCACCCAACCGGGATCTTGTGTATGCTTGATAAGCCAAAACCACTCCAACACTGGACCACTCACAACAATAGCCACTCCACTTCAAGTCAAGTCAAGTCATTTTTTATTGTCATTTCAACTATAACTGCTGGTACAGTACACAGTAAAAATGAGACAACGTTTTTCAGGACCATGGTCCTACATGAACAATACAAAAACTACACTGAACTACATAAAACAACACAAAAACTACACTAGACGACAGACCTACCCAGGACTTCATAAAGTGCACAAAACAGTGCAGGCACTACAATAAATAATAAACAAGACAATAGGCACAGTAGAGAGCAGTAGGTTGGTGTCAGTCCAGGCTCTGGGTATTGAGGAGTCTGATGACTTGGGGGAAGAAACTGTTACATAGTCTGGTCGTGAGAGCCCGAATACTTCGGTGCCTTTTGCCAGATGGCAGGAGGGAGAAAAGTTTGTATGGGGGGTGCATGGGATCCTTCATAATGCTGTTTGCTTTACAGATGCAGCGTGTGGTGTAAGTGTCTCTAATGGCGGGAAGAGAGACCCCGATGATCTTCTCAGCTGACCTCACTATCCGCTGCGGGGTCTTGCAATCCGAGATGGTGCACTTGCAGCTGGCTTATTTTATTTGCTCTTTCTAATGAATCCCACTCTGTGACTGGTCGCTGTCCAACACCGAAGCGCTACCTTTTTAATATTCATTGCAAACCTAAGTGAAAATGTAGTTCTCTTCTTATGCTCCTGCTCAGTGATTGATCGCAGTCCAATTCCAATAAACTGCCATGAAATGCAGCCTTTTAATTTTGATTGTGAACCTAAATGAAAAGGTAGCTCTCTTTTCGTGCTTCTGCTGATTGGTTGCAGTCCAACTCTGAAAAGTTGAAATGCATTCTCTATTGAGACAGAGTTTATAGCTAAGCAGGAAGGAGTGTAGTGTATTTCAATAATATTTGAGTAATCTTGTATATATATTGTTTGTTTGCTTAAATAATTCATTAAGGGTTATCCTGCATATTTTTAAATAGGTCAATTGAAGATGTCTTCACAGTACCACATGAGATGTATGCACTTCACTTAAAATAAACCTAAAGTTAGACTGCATATTGGAGTCAGTAAGTCTTCTTTTGAATAACTTTGATGTTACAAAACATAACTGAAACTTCACTACTTCAACAAATTAGGAACAATGAAGAATTTGAAAGTATCGATAATCATCTTGAATGTTTAATGAAAATGAAGATTTGGCAGATGCAATTATTGGTGGTATTGTTTGAAGGCAGTCCATTATCTACTCTTGGTGTCTGCGCTGATTTTGTTCATTCGCAGTCAATCAGAAGAACACAGGAACATACACTGTATGAATTACTCCACTGATAACTACTAATACACAATGTTATAGTACTGTAATAGTACTGATAGTATTCTAATTTGTTCTGTACTTCCTTTAAATTCATAAATTCTTACTGAATTAAACAGTAGCTTGTCTTTTTATACCTTTTAAACTATTCCCGTGTAACTCTGTCTAGTTGGGGCAGCTGCTTAATTAGGCCAAAATGTTTTGGTCCCAAAGTATCCCAGTTAAATGGAATCCATTGCATATCATCTTTAGAGGTGATTTTAACTGCAAAGGACTGGCCAGTATTGGGTTTTAAGCTGCAAAGCTTTTGAATCTTAAGCTGTATTTTGTCTGAGAAACATCATGTCAAGGCAGTGCAAGCCAACGATGTATCAATAAATGGTTAGATGATCAAAGATACATCTCAAATGTACTGTATGCTAAGTTCTAACAAATAGATTAGAAACAGATCACAAGATGCCTAACTTGCCTTGTCAGCCTAGGCTGTGTGAGATTTCACAGGTCTGTATCTGTGCAATCTGAAATGACAATATTGATTGAAATATTTGTAAAGTATTTCTTCGGTTCTGCCGTTATGAGAGATTTAGCATGATGTGGTTCTGAAGTTTCAAACAGGGAAATGAATTTGCCTTCTAGTTTGCTCTAATAAGTTCAATACAACTAAAGTACTGTCCTTTATTATCCAGTCAAATGCAGAATAGGATAATGAGGAAATTAAAAGACATGTAGATCAAAGAAGATCATGTAGAAGCATACACATGAGAAAGTCTGCAGTAGCTGGAAATCCAAAGCAACACACATAAAATGCTGGAGGAACTCAGCAGGTCAGGCAGCATCAATGGAAATGAATAGATAGTCGACATTTCAGGCTGAGACCCTCCTTCAGGACTCCAATAGAAGCATCTTTCAGCTAATGTATAACCCACACTGGCCCCAGTTCCAGGAGAAAAGAAAATCTGCTTAGGGAGGGAACAGAAAAGTAATCTCTAAATAGCATCTCTCATCTATCAATAGAAAGATTTACATCAAAGGACTTTACATTGGTGATTAATAGCTAATTTATTATTGTCATTTATGCCAGGCTACAGTGAAAGGCTTTGGTTTGTGTGTCATCCAGACAGATCATTCCACACATAATTCAAGGAAGTATAAAATGGAAAGCATTGTAGATTATGGTGAACACAAGAACTTGTGCAGTTGCTGGAAATCCAATGCAACACATACAAAATGCTGGAGCATCTCAGCAGTGTCTACGGAAATGAATGAACAGTCGACGTTTCGGGCTGAGAACCTTCTTCAGTACTGGAAGCAGGGTCTTGACTCAAAATGTCAAATACAGTTTTGCATTTGCAGAGACAGTGCAACGCAGGTAGTCCAACAAAATGCAGGGAATATGATGAGATAGCCTGAGAGATCAAGTGTTCAATTTAAGTATATAAAAGATTTGTTCAAAAGTCTATTAATAGTGGGATTGATACTGCTCTTAAAGAGAAAAATTAGCTTTCTTTGTCACATATACATTGAAACATCAATACATACAATGAAATGCTTTGTTAGCATCAATGGCCAACACAGTCTGAGGATATGCTGGGGGGAGGGGGTGGTGGTGGGCACTCACAAGTCTTATCATGCTTCCAGCACCAACATAGCATGCTCACAGCTTAGTAACCCCAACCCATATGTCTTCGGAATGTGGGAAGGAACTGGTGCACCTGGAGGAAGCCAATGTGGCCACATGGGGAAAGTACAAATTCCTATAGGTAGTGGTGGGAATTGAACGCCCCTCCCCCCTCCCCCTCCCCCTCCCTCTACCTTGTCTCATGATACATGTTCTCATGCTTTTGAAGTTTGAAAGAAGGGTGGATAAAAGAGAATGACTGCGTGGAAGGGATCCATGATTATGTTGGCTTCTTTCCTGAGACTGCGGGAAGAGTAGACGGAGTCAATGGAGGAGAAGCCAATGTGCGTGATGGACTTAGTGGCAATTATACTGCCCTGCAATTTCTTGTGGACTCAGGCAGAGCTGTTGCCATATCATGCTGTGCTACTTCGTATAGTATGATTTCTATGGTGCACCTTTAAAAATGAATGAGAGTTATTGGGGATGTGTTGTATTTTCTTAGCAACTTGAGGAAAATGAGTTATTTCTGTGCTTTGTTGGCCATACTGTCCATGTGGGTGGACCAGAACAAATTGCTGATGGTCTTTCTACCTAGGAATCTGCAGCTCTCAACCACCCCTACATCATTAAAGGACTGCGCTCTGTCCTACTTCCTGAAATCAATGACCAGATCACCTGTTTTACTATGAGAGAAGGTCATTGTTTTGACACCATGTCACTGTCTCCTTCCTGTAATCCATCATGTCATTGCTCGAGATTTGCCCCAGTTCAATAGTGTCATCTGTAAACGCATAGATGCAGTTAGAGCAGAAGTCAGCCGCACAGTCACAGGCATACAGTGAATAAAGTAGGGGTCTGAGGATGACCTTGCAGGTACTGGTGTTGAGGGTAATTATGGAGGAGGTGTGTTTTCAGGAGAGGCTATCTGTCCTGACTGCATGGGCAGATTCTGCTCCAACCCCATCCACAAGCTTGCAGATACTAGCTCTGTAGTGGGTCATATCACAGATAATGGTGAGTCGGAGTACACAAAGAGCAGCTAGAAAGCACAGTGACCTGGTGTCATGACAACAACCTTTCCCTCTATGTCAGCAAAGAAAAAAAGCTGGTCATTCAATTCTGGAAGGTGCAGGGGAGGGGCACTTCACATGCTCCTGTCTATGCCAATGGTATTAAGGGTGGAGAGCTTCAAGTTCCTTAGAGAAAACTTCACCAAGGAACCAGCCTGCCCTCGTCCAAACATGGACCAGAAGAGTTCTGCACCTTTACTTCCTTAGGAAGCTAAAGAAATTTGGCATGTCCTTATTGACCTTTGTACTACTTCTCCCCCCACCCCCCTTCTTACTCTGACTTCTCTTTCTTTCCAGTCCTGATGAAGGGTGTCAGCCTGAAATGTCAACTGTTTTCTCTTTTCCGGAGATGCTGTCTGGACTGCTGAGTGTGTGTGTGTGTGTTACAAAATTTGAATCCCATTTCTTTCTGTACACCCCCTCATTGTACATGAAGTACTGGACAATGCATCACTGTGAACTGTCTTAGCATTGATCTTTTTTAGGAAAATAAATGTTTGAACTCTAATTATATAAAGGAAGTAACTTTATTAGTGTTCCTATAGACCTATTGTACATAATTAGTTGAAACAGACCAATTAATTTTCTGAGACAAGATTAAACAGGAGCAGAAACTACTCATTACAAAAATTATATTTCAAAAGAACTTCCTGGAGTGTGAGGAAGCCTGCATTCCCCTTCCTGTCCATTGGGATTTGGTTTTGATAAGTGCCCCAGACAGAATCAATTGAAGTATTTTTGTTCTAATGACCTTTAATCTTAGATCAGTTTTGTTAATCATCATTTCAAAATGAATGCTTAGTTTTGCAAATGCAGGCAATGTGTCAAACCATGCTTGAAAAATTGATCCTTATATGACATTCTTGTTCAGCCACATGTCGAATAATCAATGGAAATTAATGATTAGACCCGTAAACCTGGTAATCACAATGAAAATTAAGAAAATATTTAATTTCCTGGTGTGTATTCATGCAGTTTAACCTAAATACTGTAATCCCTCTCTCGTGTGAATTATACATGCATATTCTTAATCTTTGTATTTGTGCTCTTTAAGGGCAATTTATGCCGCATATGATAATTATTTTAGAGGAACAAAGGTAGAAGTATTTAACTATCCAACAATACAACCTTCTAGTGCTATCTGGATCCATCACTGATTTCCATACAAACATGCCCACACATCATTGTCAATTGCTGACACAGATTTATTTTCCAGCTGCAGAATATTCAGCAACTGAATTTCTATGTTAATTTGTTACTTTAATGAAAATCCTGGAAAAATGCCATGAATTAGTGCTGGGGGAGATTTGGTCTTTGATCGGAGTGCATTCCATCCTACATCTTGGAGGAGATCCAGTTCCCGGTGGGTCTGATCCATCTCTTGGTTGAAACTAATCCAAGTGAATGGGTTCTGATGTCTCAGGGTGTGAGTGGTTGTTTGTCAATGAGTTCCATGGGGGCACCCTGAGAAGTCAGCAGCAGCGAAGGCTACAAAAACTATTGGATCACTAAAAATCTATCTGGTTCACCAATACTTTTCAGAGGAGAAAATTCGCCCTGCTTATCTTGTATGTAACACCAGATCCAGAACAATGGTCGACTTGAAAGTGTTCGAACAAGCCACTCTGACCACATACAGTTACCGATGCCTGCGTCCTGAAGAATAAGTCACCAAAAAAAGATTGTGCGTGTAATCAGCAGCACTTGCAGCGTTTTCTTATCAGGGGTAGGTAATTCTTGGTTGCATTTAGCAGGGATCTCTTTCGTCCATTCTTCTGAATCGGTCTCATGTCCTGCAGGGCGGAGTCCACAGTGATCCCGAGCCTTCCACTTCAGAGAATTCTGACAATATCAGTCTGAGTGTGTGCACCAGAGACTGAGACACACAAGCAGCATTTCTTTATTTTGCATTCCTAACATAGGATCATTTATTATGAAGTATTTACTTGCAGAAAAACAATCCTAACTTGGGATGACACAATCTTTAGAGAATTATTAGAGGGTAAAGTTCTGGGCCTCTGTAGACATATAGACACAGCAATTGAAGTTCTTGGTCCTTTTATGGTGCATCTTTAAATTAGAAAAGATGAAAGGAGTTTTACTTATCCTTCTCAGCTTCATAAATAATGGCTAAAGATTAAAAGCTAGCAGGTAAGGCTTCAGTCTGCATAATAGGACTTGCATGTCAGTGAAAATAATATTATCAACACTGGCATTTCTTTGAAAATTTTGAAAATTGCCCAGCTATTTCATGTTCACAGATAGCAGGAGAAATCCAATCTAGCTAATTACTTCTCAATCTGACTACTCTCAATCAGCAAAGTGACAAAATGAGAATCTGGTTTATTATCACTGACATACAGAATGTTATGAAATTTGTTATTTTGCGGCAGCAGTGCTGTGCAATGCATAAAAAAATACAAACTGTACTATAAATTCCAATAAGAATAATATTTTAAGAGTACAAAAAGAGAACAAAAATAATGAGGTAGTGTTCATGGGTTTATGGACTGGACTGAAATGTGATGGCAGAGGGTAAGGAGTAATTTCTAAAACATAGAGTGTGAATCTTCAGGCTCCTGCTCCTCTTTCCTGATGGTACTAATGGGAAGAGGGCATGTCCTGGATAGTGAAGATTCTTCATGATGGATACTACCTTCTTAAGGTATTGCCTTTTGAAGATGTTCTCGACGGTGGAGAGGCTAATGTCTGTGATGGAGCTGGCTAAGTCTACAGCCCTTTGAAATCTCTTACTATCCTATGCATTGGTGCCTCCATTGTAATGCAACCAGTGAGAATGCTCTCCACTGTACATCTGTAGAAGTTTACTAGAGTCTTTGGTGACATAACAAATCTCCTCTAGCTCCTAATAAAATATCGCTCCTGGCATGCCTTCTTCGTAACTGCAAAAACATGTTGGTCCCAAGATAAATACTCTGCAATGTTGACATTCATAAACTTGACGCTGCTCACCCTTTCCACTGCTGATCACTCCATGAGAACTGCTGCATGTTCTCCTGACTTCTCCTCCCTGAAGTCAACGATCAATTTCTTGGTTTTATTGATGTTTTTGTGGAAAGTTGTTGTTGGAGCACCTCTCAATTAGCCCCACTAGCTTACTTCTTTATGCTTCCTCGTCACCATCTGAAATTCTGCCAATGACAGCTTTGTCATCTGTAAGTTTACAGATGGTGTTTGAGCTATGCCTAGCCACATAGCCATGAGTGCAGAGAGAACATTCATCCTTGAGTGCACTTATAAAGTCATCATAGATGGAATTATCTAGAGAGATTTATTCACTAATACCTCACCCCTTTTTCTCCAATCAATTGTCATTCTAGATTCACCAGAACCACTTCAGAGCTCATAAAAGCTTGGTGTAATCATAGAACAATCAGCTGAATTCTAGAAGTGAGAATAACTGCTCTTGACATTAAGGCAGCACTTGGCTGAGCATGGTGCTTTGTAAAAGTGACGTCAATGGGGGAAAAAAAAACTTCTAATGCTTGTTGTCATAGCTCACACAAAGCAAGATGATGGTGGTTCTCAGAGGTCAATCGTTCTAGCTCCAGCATATCAATGCAGGTGTTTCTCATTGTGATCCCCTTGGCTCACTTTCCAATTGCTTCAGCGCTAGATCAGAGCGACAATGCATAATGTTTAGTTCAGGAGAGGAATTAACCGATGCTGGGATGAGCAAGGCCGAAAGCAAATTCAGTCACAGATTGATAAGTGCAATGTTTGCTGCTCCAATGTGTCAATCAATGGCCATACCTAACAAGTGTGAGTCTATCTACTTCTCCTTGATTTTCAATGATATCACCATTGAATCCATTGCCATCAATATTCTAAAGGTTGCCATTGACCAAAAACTGAACCAGTCATGTAGAGTATTGCAGCAAGAAACAGTCCCTTCTTCCCAACTGGTCCATCCAGCCAAGGCTTCCATCTAAACTACTCCCATTTGCTTGTGTTTGGCCCATACCCCATTACCATCCATATACCTGTCCAAATCCCCTTCAAATGTTGTTATAATAAGATCAGGTCAATGGCTGGGTATCTTTTGGAGAATCCCTCATCTCCTGACACCAAAGCATTTTCATCAATTGTAGGCACACGTCAGGAGCATATAAGCTCCACTTACCTGGATATATGTAGGATCAAAAAGGTTGACATCATCCAGGAAAGGGCATCTTATTTGTTGGCATTACCCATTCCATTCGCCACCAGTTCACAATATCTGCTGTATGCCTTGTCTACAAAAGGCATTGATGTTACTTACCCAAGCTACTTTGACTATACCTCCCAATTCCAAGAGGTTTATCACAAAGAAGAACATGCAGGTTGTAGCTCTAAGTTGCACAACATCTTGACCAGGACATATAATGTATATATGTATGTGTGTATATATATGTGTGTATGATGCCCATAATCCAAAAACATTTTGGGTGAAAAATATTTCCCACCACTCCACACCACTTCACACCACTTAACAACTGTGGGCAACAAAAGAGTGGTACCTGTATTTACCACTTTGATTCTCTGCTTAGAGATATTCAGTCATCTAATTCTCTGTAGAGTAAAGGTGATGCAATAAATATAGTTTGAACTGACCAAAGTTCTCCAATTACTGCAAGTTCTTGGAAAACTGCCTCACTGTCTGGTTGGAAACTGGCCTGTTAGCAAAATGCAGCCTTTGTGAAATGTGGGAAATGCATTGTCTTGGAAAATGTGACAAGTGCTTCACGTGAACTCTTCTGGGAAGCTTGCTTTTTTTTTGAAGGGCACATTATGGTCATATTGAAAATGAGCACGGGGTTGCAACGTGCAATTTGCCAGCACTCATCAGGTTTAATAAAAGTAGTGTGACAATATTTTTCTGCCTGCTGTTTCTCAACAGTCTGGCATCTAGAAAATGTTAACAAGGCTTTTTTTTTGTTTTATTGGATTGGTCAATATTGTGACTCTGTGAATATTTAAATCCAGGCACCATCATTTAAGTTCAGCTTGTATTTCCACAAGGGGTGTATATTATAGCTGAAGATGCACATTTTCAGAACTGATACAGAAGAGACTGCAGATTCTGGAATGTGGAGCAACAAATAATCTGCTGGAGGAACTTAGTGGGTTGAATGGTATCTGGGGGGGGGGCATGTTTTGGATGTTGACATTTTGGATCAAAACCCAGCATGTGGGAAAGAGGAGTGGTGCTCAGTAACTTCAGAAGGTCCTATGACAGAAGCTTGGAAGGCAGGAGGAGCACCTTGAATGTCAATCTAGGATTCATCACATGAGTTCAGTAGGCACGTACGTGGACAAGGTTAATGAACTCATATTCAAATATCAACCACACCACAAGTTCAAGTACTGCTCAAGTCAGCACACCATTATTATTCAGCTTTGAGTAGTCGCTACCAAATAGGGCTTATACTTACATAGTCATACTTTATTGATCCCGGGGGAAATTGGATTTCATTACAGTTGCACCATAAATAATTAAATAGTAATAAAACCATAAATAATTCAATAGTAATATGTAAATTATGCCAGGAAATAAGTCCAGGACCAGCCTATTGGCACAGGGTGTCTGACCCTCCAAGGGAGGAGTTGTAAAGTTTGATGGCCACAGGCAGGAATGACTTCCTATGACGCTCTGTGTTGCATCTCGGTGGAATGAGTCTCTGGCTGAATGTACTCCTGTGCCCACCCAGTACATTATGTAGTGGATGGGAGACATATTGTCCAAGATGGCATGCATCTAGGACAGCATCTAGTACAATTCATGTACTTCACTGAAGCCCCAACTATTTAGTATGTATCACGACTTCATAGCTGCATCTTGCACCTACTGCCGATTATACAGCCTCATCAGACAGATCGCACCATCGTCAATCACATACTTCCCTTTTGTCTGAAGATAGAGTAACACATAACTGGATAACAGTAGTTATCAATCTGGAGTGGCTAACTCTGTTGAAGAGTTGTAGCTGGCAGCTGATGGTATGCCTGTTGCTGCTATGACAAACAGCAGGAGTACAATCATCAAAGATGAGTCTAAGCCTTTAATATCAATACACATGCTCCCATCCCTCCTCCACGATAGCAATTTTCAGATAAGAATTGCAGCCAGGGTGGATAGTGAAGCAACAGGAGGAAGACAGTGCGAAAACGCACCAGGTTCCCATCTGCTTCAAAAGGACATCAAAAGGACAGTGCTCAAGAACATCAGGGTGAGCTGCCTCAGCAACCTGATCACATGCACAACTACTTGTCAAGAAGTGCTTTGAGAGGTTGGTGACGGCTAGAATTAATTCTTGCCTGAGCAAGGTCCTGGACCCACGGCAATTTGTCTAATGCCCCAACAGGTCTATATAGGACACAATCTCACAGGCTTTGCATTTAACACCATCATTTCCTCAGTACTAATTAACAAGCTTCAGAACTTGGGCCTCTGTTCCTCCCTCTGCAACTGGATCTTTATCTTCCTGATCGGGAGATTACAGTCAGTGTGGATCAGTACTAACTTCACCTCCCCACTGACAATCAGCACAGGTTCACCTCAAAGATACATGCCTAGCTCACTGCTCTCCTCTCTGTGCATTCGTGACCGTGTGGCAAGGCACAGCGCAAATGGCAGCTATAACTTCGCAGATGTTGTTGTTAGCAGATTCTCAGATGGACGAGGAGGAGTTCAGGAGCGAAATCGATCAGCTCGTCGAGTGACATTGCAACAACAACCTTACACTCAGCTTCAGCAAGACCAAGGAACTGACTGTAGGCTTCAGGAAGAAGAACTTGGTAGAACGCACACCAGGCCTTATCGAGGAGTTAGCAATAGGATGGGTGAGATTCTTCATTTTCCTGGTTGTCAACATTGCAGAGGATCTATCCTGGGCCCAAGATATTGATGTTCTCATGAAGAGGCACCAGAGGGTTGTAGTAGTCTCAGCCAGCTCCATCATAGGCATAAGACAGCCCACCATCGAGGACATCTTCCAAAAGTGGACACCTCAAGAATGCATTGTCGATCATTAAGGACGATCATCATAAGGAACTTGTACTCTTCTCATTGTTACCATCATGGAGGAGATACAGGAACCTGAAGACACACACTTAACAATTGAGCAACAGCTTCTTCCTCTCCACCATCAGATTACTGAACAATCCATGAACCCATGAAGACTTCTTTGCTATTCCTCTTTTTCGCTATCTATATATCTTGTAATTTATAGCAATTCCTTATGCCTGCACTGTACCGCTGCCACAAAGTTGGCAAAATTTCATGACTTACGTCAGTGATAATAATCATGATTCTGATATTCAATTTCAGATTTTGAAGCACTGTCGCAAGAAAGTAACATCTATCTTTCAGGTCCCCCACCACCCAGGAGATGTCCTCTTCTCTCTGCTGCCATCAGGAAGAAGGTACAGGAGCCTCAGGACCCACCCCACTGGGTTCAGAACAATTATTAACCCCAATCATCAGGCTCTTGAGACAGTTAGGATAACCTCACTCACTGTCACTCACCCCATCACTGAACTGTTAACACAATCTATGGACTCTCTTTCAAACACTTTATCTCATGTTCTCACTATCTATTACTTATTTGTTGATTATTATTATTTTTTTCTTTTGCACTTGCACAATTTGCTGCCTTTTGCACATTGGTTTGCAGTCTTTCATTAATTCTATTATGTTTCTTGGATATACTGTGTGTGCCCACAAGAATACAAATCACAGAGATGTATATAGTGACATACTTCATGTACTTCAATAATAAACTTACTTTGAAATTTGATGTGGTTCAGAATGATTTATTTTGTGGTAGGTTTTATTTCTACATGCCTTCTGTTTTCATGGGGATGTGCAGCAGGTTCAGGTGACAGCGTGACAGAAAGGGACTGCTTACTTTTCCCCCTCTTTCTTCTCCTCATCCTCACGTTCCATTACTTCAGTTGTTCACTGAAGAATTGTGCTGACAGCTATATCTTAATACCTTTGAAAGCTGCGGAGCATTGTAGGAAGTAAGACATCTCAACCTTACTGCTCCAAGATCTGCTCTTCCTGAGCTTCCCTACAGTGAAAACATTGTTTCATCATGTCAACAGACTTCTTTGACAGATTTTGTGTAGATTTTGCAGCATGCACACTGTCCACCTGTGAATATATGTTCATAAGGGATGTGAGCCAAGTTGTTGGTTGATAGTCTGTGCTGTGAAGTTGCAGCTGACATGGGGTAAAGGGTGCCATCTCATGATCATGCTACAATTGTAAGCACTTAGCAATTTCAATTTAGAGGGCATTACCAAGTTGGGTAACAATCACATTACAAGCCTATAAGTAATTTCATTCTCAAATTCATGATTCAGCAAAAAAAATGGACTGTGTCGAGGAGTACTGTATAAAAATGATAAACAAGATACTGATGAATATCAGGCACAAGCTGCCACAGAATAAAAGCATCATGATATTTATCTGCCACCTATTCCTATAAACCAGGAGGCCATGGGATGGGAATCCCTTCTGCCTCAGGCACCTGTTAAGACCTGAAGCTCCAAGAGGAATCTACATGTATCAAAGTTCATGATCATGGTCACCTTCTGTTGGAATAGTTACTACATAGGGCCAAGAGGTCTCTTTCTTTTTTGCAATGCTCTTCTTTCTAAACATAACAACAGCTGACACTTATAAAAGCCAGTTTTTCAATAAGTTAAACTTCCAAACAATACTCATTGTTTAGCTTCTTGTCAGAAACCACAGCCAGTGTTTAGTTCTCTGAGCAAATAGCAAGCAATAAACAGGTTGAAATTGAAAGGACAGCTTCGCAAACAGACACATTGTCTGTAGAACCTCAGACTTGTTGGGCAACAGCACCTGGGGTTATTGCTCACAGGTGAATTGTAAAACAATGATTTATGTAATTCAGCTTTTTTCAGAACAAGCAATGATGGCTAACTTTAGTTCAAGCCAGGTTGCAGGCCATATGGATATTATCACTGCACATATCAAATAGTTGATCAGTTACTAATTGGACGATTTGTGTGCTCAGGGAGTCAGCTTCACAGCAATAATGGTAGGTACCTGGGTACTCTGTCCCCAGAAGCTTTCGTAGCACTTGTATTGAAAGGTATCTGAAAAATATATATTACAAAGGTGTGAAGTCAACCAAGAGAAACAGCATAAATAACGAGAGCAGTTCAGACTTTGTGGAATGATCAAGAAACATCAAGAAAAATGACAGAAACACAGGGCAAATTAGAATCCATTCCTCTGTCTTTGATTTCAGTGAGGAATTTGCTGATGTGTCTTCTTAGCTTACATTAATTGTAACTGTGCTTTGAAATTCCTTTTTGTTTTAGAAATGGTTTGTAATTTGGTATTTTTTTACAAGATAGAAATCCTCTGTGAGTTTCAAATGTGTTTTAAAAATGTACCAATGAAAATAAATGGACTGTGTTTAAACCTTCTTGTAGACTGAAGTATCTCCTCCATGGTAGGGATTGGAGTCCCACTGCTCAAATAGTGGCTATTGGCAGCTAAACTCATCAGGGAGGATAAACAGGAGCTAGTCTTTGTAGATTGGGTAGTTTTAGTGAGGGTACACAGCTGTCTATATCAGATAAGGTTTAAGGTCTTTGTTTTTGAGTTTTGAACTTTTGCGGTAAGCAAACACAATACCATCACAGTTGGCTGCTGACGTGGTCACGTTATACGAAAAGTATTATTTTAGGAACAATTATTATTTAGCAGTAGTCCAATTCAGAATGCTCTTGACAAGTGCTACGGCCCTGCACTTATTGCTACAGAACAGCTGACATCTTGGTTCCAATAGTTGTGCAGGCAAGTGTTGGTCAATATTTTGAATATGTTAATAGTACGGCAGAAATATGAGATAACACCTCACTGCTCCTCAAATTGAACATGATGGATATTTTATTTTTCAAGTAATGATGAAGGGGTAGAAAATAGAATAGGATGCAGACTAGAGAGACCAAGCCCTGCTCTATGACCCTGCTGTTTTCGTACAGCAGCAGATATTTCAATGTTAAATTCTGATATTATTCAAGGAGATAAATTAGGGGGGCCTGACAGGGAAAATTTAAAATGGATGCATGTATGGAAACGAGGTAGAGTGCCCAACTTATAAAGATCCCATACAGCAAAGAATGGAAGTATTCATAGACTAGCTTGCCGTAGGTCATAATAAATCAGCACTTGCTGTTAGATTTGTATTGCTATCAAACAGCCAATGCAACAGCACTGGATGTGTAGGACATGCATATTCAAAAATGGCTAACCTATTATCAGGATAGATGATAAGTATAAAACTGAAACATATTTTGTACAGTATTATGATGAACTATAACATCCTAACTACTGTAGGATTGTTGCCGTAGAACAGATTAAATTAGGATCCAATGCTTTCCCAGGCCAGAAAGGAATCCTTACAGGAAACTGTAAACTCCCTTTGTAAACAAGGTATTTTGGTAGAAGACCCTTCTTGATTTAACTCACACACGTTCAGCGTAGCAAATCCTGATGGATGATGATTGGTCATCTATTACATCGTCCTGGATGAACGCACAGAACCCAGTTCAGCCCAGAAACGGACATTATAAAAAAATGCTGCAAGGGTTAACTTGTATAGTGTATAAGTCTTCCCTGAGTCTGGCCAATGGCTTCTGGTCACACCTACAGTACCTCTTGAAAGTGATAGATTTTACACAGCCTTTACGGAACCTGATGACTCATGACATCAGTTGAGCAGACTCCCACAACTTTTTTGGAATGGTCCACAACTATTTTCTGCTGGACTCATTCAGCCTCTACAGGGAGTACCAGATATTTGTGCATGTGTTGATGGTGCATGCTTCACAGCCAACACACTGGACAAGTATTTAACACAGACTGAGACTATCATTAAAAGGTTGACAGACGAAGGTTATGTAATCAACAACAGAACATCTCAACTAACTCTGTCGTATAGAAGTACATTTCAATCAAGGATGATGATTATCAATCAGGGATGTGGTTTAACACTGAATTGAGACAAAAAGTGACTCAAGTAAGATATCCAAAGACCCTAAAGGCTTTGCAGTCAAAATTAAACATATTGAGTTATGGTACAGCTTTCAAGTCTAACTATGCTGAATTGCCAAAACATTATACAGCAGATGTACGCTGAAAAATTAATAGCTTTTTGTTTATACCCGAGAAGATTATGAGGACCTGGTGACATTGATGAATGCAGTTCAGCAAGCAATAGATCCCTAGACAAGAGACCTAACAAAATCTCTTCCTTTGCTTCGGTAAACTGCTTCCACACTTGTCCACGTGGAAAAATATTTATGAATTTTACTGACAACCATTAGTACAGGCGTTGCACACCCCAGGGCATACTGCAGGCTACTTATACAGCTATAGCAATAATTAGCTGATGAATAAGCGAAACAAGCTGTCAGGATGGACCTTACTTCAGTAAGGGAGGTCAGAGTTTTGGCAGTAACTAAGCAACAAATAAAAAATAACCGGAATGACGTTTTAAGAATTTTCCTAGATGTAACTAAACTCAATTCCAAAGGATTTCCAACATGATACACATATGAAGCTGATGGTGAAGGTAAGGTTTGGGTTTGCCACCCTAAAAACGACAAGAAGCAAATATCTCTTGCCCACAAGCACAAAGCACTGATCTGAGAAGCACACCGAGGACTTAGGCACGATCATGGTGGCAGATGAGCCATTCATGTGAAATTAGCCATGTTATGCTGGTGGTCTTACATGTTGAATGATTGTAAGTGCTTCATTGCAAATTGTAAACAATGTTTGGCCTATAAGAAAGGAGCAGTGACAACATCACCTCCTATGAGACAAACAAAATCAACTGCTTCAATGTAGGTGTGGCAAGTTGATTATATAGATCTCATTTTTGGCATACCAAGGCAACCTACCTTATTTAAAGCCTAATAAGTATATTCTCCTGATAGTTGAGCTTTGTGCAGGATATACTTACATGGTTAGTCTCCGCAACGTCTTGTAGTGAGGCTGCATCCGTCACAGCACTCTAAAACTCCATAGTCCCACCTGTATACATGCCAACTGAGGTTAAAGACTCTCAATCCATGTGTGAACAAACAGGCATACAAGAGGGGTACAGCACTCCATTAAAACCCCAATTGAGTAGCATCCTGGAGCAAAGGAATCGAGAGAGATTAAGGAGGCCTAGCAAGATTGGTCTACTCTGGATGCTGAAAGCTGGCCCTAAAGTGCAACTGTCACCAAACAAAGTGCCGTTTTCAAAAAAACCATTTACAAAAATGTTATGCCTTATTTCTTAATGTATAGTTTCCACCTAAATACATCACTGATCACTTGCTCAGGCCAAATATCACCTACACCTGATACAGCTCTCTTCAAGGAATTGAGAGTTTACGGGAATAAAGAGAAAGCAAGACAATGACAACGAACCTGACAAGAAAGTTTAGATACCACAAAATGGGGACTGAGTCCAAGAAAAGAAATTTCATAAAAATAAATGTGACTCTAGTTTCTATAGAAACTTAGAAGACCTACAGCATAATACAGGCACTTTGGCCAACAATGCTGTGCCGAACATATACTTACTTGAAAAGTACCTGGGGTTACCCATAGCCCTCTATCTTTCTAGGCTCTATGTTCCAATCCAAGAGTTCCTAAAAGACCCTATTGTATCCGCCTCCACCACTGTCGCCGGCAGCCCATTCCACACACTCACCACTCTCTGCATAAAAAACTTACCCCTGACATCGCCTCTGTACCTGCTTCCAAGCACCTTAAAACTAAGCAGCTAGTGTTAGCCATTTCAGTCCTGGGAAAAAGCCTCTGACTAACCACATGATCAATGCCTCTCATCATCTTACACACCTCAGTCAGGTCACCTCTCATCCTCCACCGCTCCAAGGAGAAAAGGCCAAGTTCAGTCAACATATTCTCAGAAGGCTTCTCCCCAATCCAGGCAGCATCCTTGTAAAACCCCTTTGCATGCTTTCCATCATTTCCACATCCTTCCTGTAGTGAGGTGACCAGAACTCAGCACAGTACTCCAAGTGGGGTCTGAGCAGGGTCCTATATAGCTGCAACGTTACCTCTTGGCTCTTGAACTCAATCCCATGAATGATGAAGGCCAATATAACATATGCTTTCTTAACCACACAGTGAATCTGCGCAACAGCTTTGAGTGTCCTATGGACTCGAACCCCAAGATCCCTCTGATCCTCCACACTGCCAAGAGTCTTACCATTAATACTATATTCTGCCATCATATTTGACCTACCAAAATGAATCACCTCACACCTATTTGGATTGAACTCCATCTGCCACTTCTCAGCCCAGTTTTGCATCCTATCAATGTCCTGCTGTAACCCCTGACAGCTCTCCACACTATCCACAACACCTACAACCTTTTTGTCATCAGCAAATTTACTAACCCATTCCTCCACTTCTTCATCCAGGTCATTTATAAAAATCACAAAGAGTAGGTGTCCCAGAACAGATCCCTGAGGCACACCACTGATCACCCACCTCCATGAGAATATGACCTGTCTACAACCACTCTTTGTTTTCTGTGGGCAAGCTAATTCTGGATCCACAAAGCCCCCTGACAAGGTCCCCTTAGATTCCATGCCTCCTTACTTTCTCAATAAGCCTTGCACGGGGTACCTTATCAAATGCCTTGCAGAAATCCATACACACTACATCTACTGCTCCAGTTTTATCAATGTGTTTAGTCACATTCTCAACCACTGAAGTAAGACTCACTGGGCTATCTTTACTCCCTTGCTCAAATAAGAGACAACACCTGCAACTCTCCAATCCACCGGAACCTGTCCCCATTAATGATGCAAAGATCATTGCCAGAGGCTCATCAATCTCCCACAGTAGCTTGGGGTATATCTCGTCCAGTCCCGGTGATTTATCCAACTTGATGCTTTCCAATAGCTCCAGTATATCCTCTTTCTTAATGTCTATGTACTCAAGCTTTTCAGTCAGCTGTAAGTCATCCCTACAATTGCCAAGTTCCTTTTCCCTAGTGAATACTGAAGCAAAGTACCTTGTTCATTAAGTACCTGCGCTACCTCTTCCGGTTCCATACACACTTTTCCACTGTCACACTTGATTGGTTCTATTCTCTCAGGTCTCATCCTCTTGCTCTTCACATACTTGTAGAATGCCTTGGGGTTTTCCTTAATCCTGCTCACCAAGGCCTTCTCATGGCCCCTTCTGGCTCTCCTAATTTTATTCTTAAGCTCCTTCCTGCTAGCCCTATAATTTTCTAGATCACTATCATTACCTATTTTTTTGAACCTTTCGTGAGCTTTTCTTTACTTCTAGACTAGATTTTCAACAGCCTTTGTACACCATGATTCCTGTACCCTGTCATCCTTTCCCTGTCTCATTGGAAAGTACTTATGCAGAACGCCACACAAGTATTCCAAGAATATTTGCCACATTTCTGTCATATATTTCCCTGAGAACATCTGCTCCCAATTTTTACTTCCAAGTTCCTGCCTGATAGCTTCATATTTCCCTTTACTCCAATTAAACATTTTCCTAACTTGTCTGCTCCTATCCCTTTCCAGTGCTATGGTAAAGGAGATAGAATTGTGATCA
Organism: Mobula hypostoma; assembly: GCF_963921235.1. Lineage (NCBI taxonomy): Eukaryota > Metazoa > Chordata > Chondrichthyes > Myliobatiformes > Myliobatidae > Mobula > Mobula hypostoma. The sequence goes on along the minus strand of NC_086102.1, from coordinate 155,414,503 downwards.
CTATCTCCAAAATGCTCTCCCACTGAGAGACCTGACACCTGACCAGGTTCATTTCCCAGTACCAGTCAAGTACATCCTCTCTTCTTGTAGGCTAATGCACATATTGTGTCAGGAAACCTTCCTGAACACATCTAACAAACTTCACTCCTTCTAAACCCCTTGCCCTCGGGAGGTGCCAATCAATATTGAGGAAATTAGAAATCTCCCATCACGCCCACCTGCTTGTCTCATCACTCAGGTTATCAATGATAGGACTGTGGTAATCGGGACCAGAAGGGGAAGTAAGGCTGTAAGTAAAACTGTCTCCATAGCTAACACCACACCTGGCCCAACAGGATTTATTTCCAGATTGACTGGAACTCTTATATTGGACCAGTACATGGGTCTGCCATGGAACTCCTATACCCTGAAGGAACGTGGGGGTGAGATGTATTGCAAAGATAAAACTCATGTTTAGTGAAAAAGAAAGCTAACTCAAAACTTCCTGTTCATTTGAGGAAGATCTCATTGATATATTACCCAGGGATAATATATGCAAAATGTGCATGTGAGCTTGTTTTCAATATTTAAGAGAAGTTTGGATAGGTACATGGTAGGGGTATGGAGAGCTATAGTCCTGGTGCAGGTTGATGGGATTAGGCAGTTTAAGTGGCTTGGCATGGATTAGATGGGCGGAGGACCTGTTTCCGTGCTGTACTTTTCTATGACCCTATGACTCTATATGTTTTTTGATTACAAAGAAAGAATTAAACTCTCAAACTCTCGAAAGAAATGTTGCTCTTGCTCTTTACTTTTAATATTTGTGCTTATAACAATGTTATTCAGTGCTGCCTTACTTACCATTGGCTTTTTAGCAGATGAAGTCACATTTAGTATGGAAATTGTATCATCTGTCTTGCACACTCCTAATCTTAATGATTCGGGGAATATTAGATTAAGAAGCTCTGCGAGCAATGACAATTCTCATTTAAGTATCATCAAATGTCCTTAGTCATATGCAAAAAAAAAACTGGAACCCTTAAAACTTCCCTCTGGCAGTTATTGTTCTCATCCACTTAAACATTCACTCTGACCATGTTGCAGACAGAATGATCATTGATACATGATACATGACTAAGAATGAGTTGCGAGAATGATTAATAACACCCTAACAAAACTGAAAGTTTCTAGCCCAGGTATTGAAGTTAAGCTAATAGGAGAATAGATTGATGTGGATCCCTGTACACTTGAGGAAAATATAGATACTGTTATGGCATTGAATGATCCCACTCATGGAAACATGACATTAAAACCATTGGACTAGAAGACTGTGTAAAACCATTTTTTAATGAAGACTCTACTACATTAGACCGATACCACATTGTACTTCCCCTTTTATGATCAAAAATATATGAACATTCTATACCTACCACAAAGAATTTAAACATTTCCATTATTCCAACTATGGCCACTCCATTGTTAAATGTTAAGGTAACATGACAATTTTCTGGTTTATTTTCTATGTAGTTCAGTGAAGCCCTTGAAGATGACATGGAAAGAGGCATTGAAGCAAAAGGTAAGATAAAGCAAAGATGTTTTCATCCTTGAAACTGAAACTGATAAATTTCAATAAGCTTTTCAGAGATTTTAGTCCAATAGACGATTGTATCTACCCTCATTTCCTACTTGCCTTTTATCAAAGAATCATGAACCTTTTGTGCCATGGTGCAAATAATATCTTATAATGAAAATTATTTCTGAACTGTTGGCGTCCTTACGAATCCAATTATATTTCCAATAGGTTTCAACAACAATTCGGAAAACAGGAAATAAACCTATAACAATTTTTACTCTTACAGACTATTTGATAATGCTAAGTTTTGGGATAGCACTGATAATACTAATTCAAATTAGGCAATCTGTACACACACAGACAAATCTTCATTTTGCTATGTCTTCAATTGCATGATGTTACTGTCAACAGGTGGTAATAGTCATTCAATTTTGCCCTTAACAATTTTCATGATTTAAAAAAAAATATTGGAGTAAATCTGCCTGTACAGCCCTGCCTTGACAGTGATCTCCCTCATAATAGCACTGATGTGGTCCTTTGGTTCACTCAGAAGATAGAGATTTCATGACAAAAGTTGTTCAAAATCTTTTAATACAATCATCCCTCAGAAGCTGGTGGGTAATTTCAGCCTGTTACATCGACTGTACTCTTTTTCATCGATGCTGCCTGGCCTGCTGAGTTTCTCCAGTACTTTGTGTGTGTTGCTCGATAAACTGTCCTCAATGGGTCTCAGCACCTCACTCTGTAACTGGATTTTTGACCTCTTGACAGGAAGTCCACAGTCAGACAGTGTTGGCAAAAACACCTCTAGCTCTCCATCACCCTGAGCGCTGGCACTCCTCAGGACTGTATGCTCAGCCTGCTGCTGTTCGCACCGCTGACGCATGTCGGCACTGCTAGATCCCGTTCAAGCCAAGTCATCAAGCTAGCTGATGACGCAACAGTGTTTGGCCTCATTAACAACAACAACGAGATGACATACAGAGAGGAGGTAGAGCGGATGACAGAAGATGAAACACAACATCTTTAGTCTCAACGTGGACAAGACCAAAGAGATGATTGTGGACGTTCAGAAGGTGCAGGCTGACCACTACACATTGCACGTACACAGCTCCTCTGTGGAGAGAACTAGGAACACAAAATTTCTAGTAGTGCAAGTACCACCCCTATGGTCAAGGAAGCACAGCAGCATCTCCACTTCCTGAGGAGATGGTGGTCAATGAGGTGCCTCACCACAATTTAACCAATTTTTCAAGGGCACCATCAAAATTGTCTTGACTAGCTGCATTACCATCTGGTATAGTATTTACAAGCCATCTGATCATAAATCCCTACAAAGGATTGTAAGGACTACTGAGAGGAACATCATTGGCTCTCTTCCACCTATTTGAGATATTCATCAGCTGTGCCACACACCTTACTCCCTTAGCATCGTCAATGATTCCTCCCATCCATCCCAACAATCTCTTGAACCCCATACCATCAGGCAAGAGCTACCACAGCATTAGGACAAGAACAGTTAGGATGGGAAACAGCTTCTTCCACCAGACCCTAAGACCACTGAACTTCTTGCCACCACCCAGGTCTCATCACATATGAAACACCAGTAGTGTTACATTATACTGTTTACTTTTTAACTTGTATCGTATATGCACCTTATTGTTTGTTTATTTGTTTGGGGTAATATCACTTTATGTGTTATGTTTGTGAGTTATACAGTATACTCTTGCTTTGTGCAGCTTGGTCTAGGGAAACATTGTTTTGTTTGACGATATACATGTGTATGGTTGAATAACAATAAACTGAACTTGCACTTATTCAGACATTCTGCTATTAGAGGAACACCCATATTTTAAGTTTTACAGAAGAAGTTACTCTTGGATAATTCTATGTTGTGTATCTCACAATAGAAATACAGGTCCATTTCTAAGGTTTGATTTATGATAGATGCAACAAAGGATGTTCTGGAATGACTTGATATTTATCAATAACGACCAGAAGAAATTTGGTCAAATTAAAAGAATATTTCACATTACACTATTAGAGGAACTGAACTGACACAATTTGATGAGCGAGGCACCTCCTTTACAAGTTTCTTTGCACATCTACTGCATGCCAAGCCCCTGACTGGTTTAACACTCTAGCTGAAACAATAGCTAAGACCTTTCCACCTGTTGCAAATTTAACTTCTGCAGGAACGAATACAGTTTCTGGGTGGATTGGCACTACTTTAAATTGGGATAAAGATTTTTTTGGAGTTTTCCAATGGACAATTTCCCTAGCCATTGGAATTATTATTTTTTTTAGTACTCTTGAAGTCTGCAAGGATGGAAGTTTGGTAACTTCTGTTTTTTATATAACAGCTATACTTGTAAGGCTCCCCTAACTCCAGTATCTGACCTGCAATACTACGGCTTATTGCTCATATGTCTGCTCTGCTATACGCTATCTCATACTCATCTTTTATGTATTCTTCTAGTTTGTCCTCGGCCCCCATAAGTGAAGAGCAGGGACCGCTCTAATCACGCTATCTTTGCTTCTGATCACTAATGTTGCGTACAAGTTTGCATGCTTCTCGTCTGATCTTGAGAGGGTTTGGGATCTGTCTGTCAGTGAACAAAGTCTATAACACAATTCCCATGGAAAGAATGTCGATAAACATTTTTCACTTACCTTTTTGGATAGTACATATTTACTTTCTAACTTGCATAATTTATTATATTATATGGTTGTTTAGACTTTATATGATGTTCTTTGTAAATATGTTGCTCTCTACTAAAGATGGTTTATACTATTGTGGCTTGCACTTTTATTTTCTTACTCTATCTTATGTATTGTGTTATATAGTGGTAAAAGTCTTACCAGGAGGAGAAAGATAGCTACCCTAGGAAATGCTATATTCTTGTTAACATTTTTACTTATTCTGTTACGATTTCTTTGGAAATTGCAATGTAATCCTAATGCTCCTAAGGCCTAAAAGACATTATATTGTCACAGAGTAGAGTAAAACTATTTGATGGTGTTTCACTTTCAATTTGGGTATAGGCATATATTGTATATGTGATACGTCTACAACACTACGAGTAGGACCTATCAATACTGCTATTTGTGTTATACTTAATACTACAAGAACAGTTTGTATACTTGATTGATAAAATCCCATGGTCTGACAGAACACACTGAGTAGCCCTGTGGGAAAACACGGAAGTTGGGAAGATATATCAAATCTCCTCATTTCGGCCCAATCCTTAATAAAGAGAGGGAAGAGCTGGATGATTATACCCAGAGACTAGAAAATGGCAAGAAACTTATACAGATGGTATGGTTGGTATCAAAATGCTAAGCTACAGCATACCAGTGGGTGTTCTCTCCAATGTAAAGAAAACATAACCAACTCCGATGTTCTGTCATCTTTTTCTGGGCATTCAAAATTAAAAATACAGACAGAATCCACAATAGGAGAACTGTGCCTTTCCTTATCTTACTACATTCAGTATAAAGAGACAGATTATCTCCATAAATATTTCACTTTCTTTGTACAGATTATTTTTATATTGTGAAAGCAGTTAATTGATGAATATAATTTTCTATAACTGAAATGTGAGATTACTAATCCTTACTCAAGACAGTAATACATAAATGGGAGCCAGTTTTCAGTTCTTCGTGTAAGTGGCCAAGCAGTAATCAATTTGAAGTTGAAAAGACAGCTTTGCGGCAAACACACTGTCTCTAGAGCCACAGAATTGCTGGCCCACAGCACCTGGGCTTATTGCTCAAGAGGTGCAGTGCAAGACAATGAATCATTTCAAAACAGACAACATGGGCTTATTTGGTTAGTTCAAGGAAGTTTGCAGACAAGATTAATATTATCGCGTAGTATATCAAATAGCTAATCCATTAATAGTGGGAAGGTTTCTGTGCTCAGGAAGTTAGCTTTGCAGTATTTATTGTGGGCACCTGGGACTTCTGTCTCCAGAAGGTTTGAGAACTTTTGTATTAAAAGGTATCTGATGTTATATGTGTGGAGTCAACCAAGTGGCAGAGAAACAGTATAAGTGAAGAGAGCAGTCCAGGCATTTTAAGAATAGTCCAGAAACATCAGGAAGAATGACAGAGACACGGTGAATTAGAATCCATTCCTCTGCCTTTGATTTCTGCGGTAAAAAGTTATTGGAATGCCTTCTTAACTTTTATAGGAATTGTACCAGTGTCTTGGATTTCCTTTATATTTTAGAAATGGTATGTAATTTGGAAATCTTTTATAAGATATAAATCCTTTGTGAGTTTTAAAATGTTTTAAGAATGTTGTTTGGACTTAAACGTGTACCACTGAAAATAAATGAACTCTGTTTAAGTGACTTTGTCATCTGGAAGCATCTCCTCTTTGGTGGTGGGTGCTGGCCCACCATTCAACTAGTGGGTATTGGCAGTAAAACTTACCATGAAGTGAACTAGGCTTTGAAGATTGGGTAGTTACAATATAAACTCTGTTTAGTGAGGGTACCTGTAGCTATCAATATCAGATAGGGCTTAATGTCTTCACTTGAGTTTAGAACTTTTGTCAACAAACCCAATACCATCACATACAAAGTAACTATTGGCAAAATTGTCCCTGAGTTTATGCTGCAGTCGTGTCTGCAATAGGTTTTTAGATTTGGGTAAGATTGTTATAATGAATGCAAAGGCACTTAGGTTCAAGTCAAAGGATTCCTTCACGAAGACCCTGTGATGGAGGTGTATGCTGGTGTCTGTCCTTGAGCTCCTCCTGCATCTGACAATATGCCCTTCTCTATCCATGATCCTAATCATACCGCTACAGGAAGGATAGAGACTTTGAAAAGCATGTCAACTGATGTTGCCTGGATCAGACAGCATGTGATATAAGGACGGGTTGAATAAACTTGGGTTATTTTCTCTGGAGCGGTCGAGGACAGAACAGGTTTATTAGATAATGATAGACAGCCGCTGTATCTTTCCCAACGTTGAAATGCTCAGTACCAGGGAACACTTAAGGTGAGATCTTGGTAAGTTCAAAGGAGATGTGTGGGGCGAGATTTTTACACAACAGAATGGTGGGTGCTTGGAATGTCCATGTAGAGGTGATAGTGGATGCAAATACAATAAGGCATTGAACAGGCTCTTAGAGAGGCACAGCAATGTACAGGGAACGGAGGAATATGGACATTGTGTAGATTGTAGGGATTAATTTAGTTAGGCATTTAATTACTATTTTAGTTTTGCACAACATTGTGGCTTGAAGGGCCTGTACTTGTACCTTACTGTTCTATCTCCTAAATTCACACTGTACTCAGAGGAGAATGCATATTAAAGAACACGTTTGTACAGAAGCCTGAGATCAGCAGAATTTCTGAATGGCCCTGTAGACAACAGCAACCTGCACTGGTATCACAGAGCATCAAACACTGATTGAACTGTACCATACCGTAAATCATCCAGCAACTAACCTGTAATAGGTGGTGGTCATTTACATGGTGCTTCCTGTAGCTGGTATGAGCTCATCCCTGTGTGGCCATGATTCTTAGCTGCAGCATTAAGTGGCAACACTACAGCAGTAGATTTGAAAGCAGAATTGAAATCAATAAATCAATAAATGTCAAGATTAGTCAATTCTACATATTCCAGATGTTCAGTGTGCATCACTCACACTCCCTCTGTCTAGATGTTCCAAGTACACCTGTTTCATGTTCAACGTGATGAGTGGTTTAGATAGGGTTAATGCAAACAGGCTTAGTCCACTGAGTTTCGGTGAAACTAGAATGAGAAGCCATAGATTAAGTGTGAAATTGTCATGGTCCTGTCCATGAAGTCTGCATTCCAGTTCACAGTCCAGTCTGTGGACTCAGGACTCCGGGTCTTCCAGCTGTCCCTAGTTTGGTTGAGTTAATCCTAGGCACCTGATTCCCATCTTGAGGCTTGGAATATAAGTAGCCTTGGGGTGGAGTGTGAGCTGCTGGTTTGTTTTGTCAAGTTCCCCTGGGAGCAACCTGCTGATGGAAGGCTAAAGCGGCCTCTTGCCATCTTTAGGGGATGATGTAGGCCAAATCATCCCCCCTTGGAGCCTTGCTGTCAGTAGTCGAAGCTGTCTTTGTGGTATGGATTTTACTGTTTCCCAGGCCAGCTGAGTGGCTGCTAGCCACTCTGAACTAGGTAGGGATCCAGCTGTTTCCATAGCCAGTTGAGGTTGCTGGCTGAACTGAGACTCGGAGCTACCCCGAGGCAGAGATGGATCTGTTTGTTGTTCTTTGGTGTTTGTCTCTTCTTGTCCTTGCCTCTGTGGGGTAAGTCAGGCTGTTTTGCTGTTGCCCTGCGGCGGGGAGGGGGGGTCCCTGTCTTGTCCATGCCCTAGCCCAAGTCTGCGTTCTTGTCCCTGCTCCTTGTCTGTATCCTGTCACGTCCCTACTCTAGTCAGGTCCTGTTCCTTGTGCTTCAGTGTCTGTGTCTCACATTTGGGTCCGTTCCCAGCACCCCCTTGTGGCAGAAATGTGAAGTATTTAAGGGAACCTGAGGGAGAACTTCTTTACTCAGAGGGTGGTGTAAGTGTGGAATCATCTGCCAGAGGAAGTGGTGGATGTAGGTTTGATTTCAACATATAGGAGAAGTTTGGATATGAATGGATGGGAGGGGTAAGGAGAGATATGGTCCAGGTGTTTGTTGACGGGGCTAGGCACAATAGCCATTCAGCACAGAATAGATCCACAAAAGGGTCTGCTTCTGTACTGTTGTGCTCTATTACTCTGTGATTCTTATACTCTTCTCCCTCCATTAGTTCAGTGTGCAGCTGCTGGCACCCTCACATTTGTGATATATGATTTGCTGACAACTCTACACTGATTGGACTAATTTCAAATAATAATGAGGCAACCTACAGAGAAGAAGTTATCACCCTGACACGGTGGTCGGTACATACAGGCAATGTATGTACTACGGTATGGGCTCATGTGGTCTGTATGTACCGGCTGTGTGGTGAAAAAGGCACAACCGTGCCTCTTTCACCTCAGATGGTTGAAGAAGTTTGGTGTGGGCCTCCAAAACCTAAGAACTTTCCACAGGAGCACAATTGAGAGCATCTTGACTGGCTGCATCACTGCCTGGTATGGGAACTGTACCTCCTTCAATGGCAGGACTCTGCAGAGAGTGGTGCGGACAGCCCAGCGCATTTGTAGATGTGAACTTCCCACTATTCTGGACAGGTGTGTAAAAAGGGCCCGAAGGATCACTGGGGGCCTGAGTCACCCAAATCATGAACTGTTCCAGCTGCTACCATCCAGGAAATGGTACCACAGCATAAAGGCCAGGACCAGCAGGCTCCGGGACGGCTTCTTCGACCAGGCCATCAGACTGATTAATTCATGCTGACACAACTGTATTTCTATGTTATATTGACTATCCTATTGTACATACTATTTATTATAAGTTACTATAAATTTCACATTGCACATTTAGACGGAGGTGTAATGGACTTCAACTCCTCATATATATGAAGGATGTAAGTAATAAAGTCAATTCAATTCAATATGTTCACGTGCATCTTCTGATATCTTCATACTCCCACCACATATTTAAAATCAACAGTGCACTTTCAAACCTATGCATTTATTCGCACAACTCCCTTACTTGAAGCTGCTTCAGCATTTGTACCAAGGTAACAATGAGCCTCACATGTATTTTGGCAGAAATATTGTCCCATTAATTTTTTAATGTTTTACACATGAGAAACAGAAACTTTTCCTGTTAACTGAGTAATGCAATTTGCCATTGATCATGTTGGTTACATTTTTCCAGGCATTCATACTATAATTTACATCATGAAGTAACTTGTGACACTCCATCTTTTATTGAGAAGGATCACAGCCGTAAGTTACCTCAAAGCAATTCATTTTAATTCTCACCATGTTGTTAGTTCTAGTTCATTTTCTAGTTTAGACCAAGACCTAAACGTTAATTTATCTGTTTCATGTTCAATATTTGCTTGGAATTGGATTTGAAATAAGTCTATCCAGCCAATGTTACCTTTAATATAGTTAACAAGAAGGTCATTTTATATCACTGTAATAAATGAATGTCAGAATGCAGTTTATAATAAAATATAATGAATTAAGATAATTAAATTCTGTTCAAATATCATGTGGATGGGATGTTTCATTGTCCTCTCATGTATGCTGTTAAATGTGCATGTGAGCGTGACACCCTGTTCATTGATGGAGGGACAATTTTGCAGTCATAATCAGTGACAGTGCTATATTGAAATTGGTGTAGGATATACATTCTGACATAAAATACCAATGTTTAATTTTAATGTAATAAACTACATTGTGCCTTTTGAGCTCTGGGATAATGTGCAAGTGGAACCTATTTTAATAAGTTAATTGATCTGATCTCATAAATTTCACCTGAATAACTTTAACATAATTCTGTGCATATGAATCTGACAAGTAAGTAATAAATGTACAATAACCATATAATCTGCCGTTAATGTACCTCAGCAGATTTGCCATGTGAGCCACATTGTTAAGAATATTACATTTCCTACATTTGGTAACTAATCTTTGTGTATGAAAATACTAAACATTTTGCCCTTGCAAAACAGAAATGACGTGTCAACATTTAGGGCTGTTTGAAAATGTGATAAAGCTATAATTTTATATACAATATTTGATGACTACATTTCTGCATGTACAACAAGATTGTACATCAAGGCTATTGGCTGAGTTGGCAATATCCAGGTGACACTGAACTTCCAAATTTTTTATCATGAATGAGAAGTATAAGATTTACTTTAGCAGGTCAACAGTTTGATGAGACGAAGTTGCAATAACATACTTTGAGATTTTTTTCCATCCTCATGGCGCTTTATAAATGTAAACAATTGTTGCTGTGATTAGCTAAATTGTAAAACGAGCATTCACTTGTCGATGAAATTGAACGCAGAGTGCTGTGAGTGACACGCTATGTTTGGAGGGGAGAAAGAAGATGAAACAATGGTAGCCAGGAGAGATTAAAGCACAGAAGGATTGATAAGATAAAAGGTATTGAGTTCATTATTAAGGGATAGTGCAGAGCACACCAGGACACCAGCATGCAGGATAATGAACTGAACTTTATTGATAACCCTGCTTGTTCGGTATGTGAGCTCCTCTCATATGGGAGTAGCTAACAGAGTGGCATCGGAATAACACTATTAAACACCACTACGTCTCCCCTTCTTGAAGAAAAAGAAAAACTAGATATGTAGTTCCTGTCCATAGAATTGCCTTGAAATTATAGTCACTGAAATTGAGTTTTTCAGTTCATTTTACCCACAGCACATAACTTATACTCCTTACATAAACATAAAAAAGAATTGTCAACATTATAACTGTCTTTCTCTTTGTTTTTAAGTCTCTCTCTCTCTCTCTCTCTCTCTCTCTCTCTCTCTCTCACTTTGTTTTCCTCCTCTTTTATACCATTTCATTTTTTTAAGAACGGTCTTGTGTTATGAAATCATTTCAACATTAGAACACTTTTAAAAAGAACTAAATCTAATGGAGGTCAGGGTAGACCACAATTTGAGAGGATTATTCTGCCTCTTTAGTCACTTGCCGCAAACTATTCGGCTATGGAGTATGTCTCTGTGGTGGGACAAATAAACAACCTGATCTGGTATGGGTACCTGGAAATGTTGGAGTGGATGGAGATTCTTAAACAGGGGCATCCACATCAGGTAAGTAGTCCTTATCATAGGGATCAGGCCACTCTATTTCTTCCTCTAACTTTCGTGGACTTTGAAGGCGCACGATCACATCCCTGTAATGTGCTGTAGGTTTCTATGTTTCTATGTTTCTAAGTCCGTTATGTGAGGTTGGAGAAGGGAAGGAAGAATGGATAGGCTTGTTCTCAGTCTCTGCTTCAATGACAACTCTGATGGACTGTAGTCATTTACAAGAGGTGTGGAGCAATAAGCTAGCAGTGCTTTGTAGGGGTCTTCTAACTTCATTCGGAGACTTAATATTTTGCACTGCTCTCTCCAGTTCTCCATTTGCCTGTGGGTACAGTGGACTGATTGTTTGGTGTTTGTACTCATAGCCTCCAGCAAAGGATTTGAATTCTGGACCATTGTCTCTGGTATTCCGTGGCAGGTGAATACAGCTTTGAGGTGCTGTATAATTGCTGCTGTGGATGCAAAGGACAGCTTGGACGCCTCAAAAATTGTGTGTCTCTTTCAAGCCTGAAAGAGTTTGGTCTGAGTTTTTGAGCTCCTTTTGGAACAGCTGACCATCCACGCTTGCAGTATTGCATGATCTTGCTGCAGATTTGGTCCTTTTTCAACTCAGCATGAACTTCATCCAGTTTCCGCTGTGATGCAGGAAAGTTTTCCCATACCTAAGCTAAGTAGATTTTATTATCTTCCATGAGAGCGGAGTCAGCTTCTGCCCACTCACTTTTGCATGGTGCCCTTGACAGAGTGTCTGCTGTTGTGAAAGGTTTGCTAGGGACAAGTTCAATGTCATTCTGAATCTTTGCTGACATGGAGGTACAGTAAGTCATCTGAGAGTTTCAAGCTGAGGAGGCTGACAAGTGGCTTACAGTTTGTTTCACGTTGGAATTTAGTGCCTATCAAGTAGCAGATGAAGCGTTCACAAGCTCACATGACAGCCAATGTCTCCTTTTCAATTTGAGCGTGATGCTGTTCAGTAGGAGTCCGTGCTCTTGATGTACATGCCACCGGTTTCCATACACCACTGCAGTGTTGCATGAACACTCCCCCTAGGTCAAAGGAATAGGCATCAGCTGAGACCTTGGTTGCTTTGTTCGGATCAAAGAATAACAATGTTGGCGGAGAGATGAGCTCTGCCTTAAGTGATGAAAAGAGCTTCTCCTGTGGTGTGTCTCAGGTCCAAACATTTCTCTGAGAGGAGGCCACATAGTGGCTCTGTTTTCTCCGCAAAATCTGGAATGAACTTTTCCAGCTGGTTTATCATGCCAAGAAGACTGGATCTCTGATACATGTCACGACCACAGATTTGGCAGTGCAGTAGATACGGCAGTTGCGCTTGTGAATATGCACGTGTCAGCTAATTATTATCTAATTGTGATAGCACTTAGGTCCATACTTGTCATTGTAGTGCTTGTCGAGACCTCGACAGAGCACAGCAACGCAACAGAGCACAACAACGTCCTGACAAAGGGTTCCAGCCCGAAACGTTGACCGATCATTTCCACGGATGCTGCCTGACCTGCTGAGTTCCTCCACCATGTTGTGAGTGTAGCAATGCTTTGCTGCCTGTTTGCATTCAGCCTTGCCTGAGAAATTGGACTGTCAAGCCAACTGTCTCTGAAGAATAGCGGTTTTCTTTTAATATTTAGATGTTCCTTTCAGCTGCAGTGTAGGCTTCATTTTCTATTTGAGAGTTTTAGTTAACAGCCCTGTTTGGCCTAGTGTTTATTGTTTTATTTTCCTTCTAACACTGTTTGCATTAAAGTTTTGTGAACTATCGACACTTCAGTGTTTCTCACTCCACACTTGGGCCATATCTGAACAATAGATTTGTAGGTTGTTCGAAGTTCTGAACTCCTGCTAGTTTGTTTAATTTTGGTTGCTCCCCCTCTGAGGACAGTTGGTGGCCTAAGAACTTTACCTCCAACTTTGGGAATTTGTATTTCTTTTTGTTCAGGGTGATTCCAGTCTGTTTCAGTTTCTCCAAGGCAGCTTCCTTTTTTAGTCATGTTCCTCACTTGAGCCTCTGAAGATGAGTATGTCGTTCATGTGGCAGACTACTCTTTTCAGTCCCTCCAAAATTTGGTTCATCTTCATCTAAGAGGGTTCAGGGGCTGATGAGATGCTATCAGGGAGTTTCTTGAAGGAAGAGCAACCATATGGTGTGATAAAGATTGTGAGCTTCTGTGACTCAGGAGCTGAGCAGATCTGCCATAATCCTGAGTCTGCATCTAGTTTGGTGAAGAACTTGACTCCACCCAGGATACCCAATATGTGCTCAACAGAGGGCAAAATAACCTTCTCCTGCTCCACTGCATTATGCAATTTTCTTAGATCAACGCAGATCCTCACTGTGCCATTTGCATTGGAAACAGGAACAATGTCAGCACACCAGTAAGGAGGTCCATTCACTTTAGGTATGATATCAAGCGTCTCCATTTTCTCTCAAGTTCAGCTTCGACTTTGTTCATCAATGGGACTGGTATACGCCCGCTGTGGTCAGAGAGTAGGGCATCACTCCTGGCCTCAATTGGATAAGGTACTCTTCTTTCAGTACATCCAGGCCTGTGACAACTCCAGGTACTTCTCCTGCCACTGAACATTGTTTAGCAAACCCAACCTTGCAAGGTGGTTCAGCTCCTTGATGACATGTCATCCAGTAGTGGTGAAAAGAGACTCTGAACAACATAGACATCCTCTTTTAACTGTTTCTCATTTTTACGGATGGAAGTAGTAAGCATTCCTTTCACACTGAGCTTTTGTTTCCTTGGCCCCATGAGCACATTCTTTATTGGGTTTAGCCTAGTTTTGTGAACAGACATTCGGCGAAGGCTGTGACATCTGCTCCAGTGTCCACTTTGAATTACATTGCCTCAGTTTGCAACTGAACTATAGGACACTAGCCTTGTCTATTTGAAACTAGAGCCCCAAGTAAAACTTTCACTTTGTCTGAATGGTGTCTTCTTTGACCTGAAGAACTGTTTTTTAAGTGACACTGGCTTTTATAATATCCAACTCTGCCGCATTGATGGCATTTCCCTTCTTTAGCCGGACAGAGCTTTTTAGCGTGGAATGCAGACTTGCTGCATCTCCTGCAGGTGGACATTTTACCTGCACTTTGTTTTGCTTGTCAGTTTTTTTATCAAGCTGAGCTCTACTGGCACCTCTTTCTGTTGTCTTTCTGATGGCACCTTGTTTGCACTCTTCCTTTTTTACAGCCTCTAGCTTTACCTCAGTATCGTTTTCATCCCTGAGTTCTGCCTGTTGCTGATGGACATTCTCTCTCTGACTGGCCATAGTAACAGCTTTTTCTAGTGTCTAGTAACCCAACAGCAATCCTATCTCTAATGATCTCCTCTCTCTGATTTCCATAAGCACAGTTGTCTGACAGGGCATATAATGCTGTGATGAATTCTTCTAAACTTTCACCTGGCTCCTGTTTTCTGGAGTTGAACTTTGCCCTCTCAAATATCACATTTCCGTTTCCTGTGAAATATTCTTTGTATTTGTCGTACATTGTGTTATACTTGTTTTTCTGATCATTTGGCAGTCCTAATCCACCCATGATCTACTTTGTCACCCCAGCAATATATCAGTTTGCTTGCTTGACGTTCTTCTGACGTCTGAGTGAGGTTGCTTGAAACCCTAGATCTCTCAAAGTTCAGTTGATTATCTTGCATGCTGGCATCCCGGTGTGCTCTGCACTCTCCTTTAACAATAGACACAACACGGTGTCCGAGCCACCTCTCAAACTCCTTTGGTTTAGAAAAATCAAGTGTCTCGGGGCAGGGCGGGGGGCAGGTTTATTAGCAATTAGGTGTAGGTACTGCAGGTATTTGCTCCATTTTTTTGGTTTGTATGTTTATTGATTATTTTATTTATGTGTTCTACAAAAGTCTTCTTTTCCCTCCCTGACTTCTCTGCTATGTCTGTGTCTCTGCACTATCCGAGTCTAGTAGTCCATAGATTATTACCATGTATCCACTTTTGGGTTTAGCTTGATGGTGTTGCCTAGCAACCCTAGCCCTTCCTTAGCTCATGCCTCATGGTGCACACAATTAGTGACCAGCAAAGGCAGTTTAGATAAACGTCTGGATATTTTTCATAGATAATTCAAACATGAACAGTCTTACTGTAAATTCTTTCTTGAAGGCGATCTCACTTGGTCTATAACCACCAATTCATTAACAATCAACCACTTCTTATTGAAAACCCTGCTTGTACACTATGTGAACTCCTCCATGTAAGAGTGACTAACCGGGTGGCATAGGAATGACCCTCTTGCTACCACTACAAAAGGATACTGAACTAAATTAAGAAACAAATTTGGGTCTTCAGAATGTAAGTAGCAAAATTAGAACCATTACTAGAAGCTGCTCTCCAAAATTATAGGCACTATAGATAGGATCCACAATGGTTGAACTTAATATTGATCAAAATGTGAAATGCTGCTCCTTAAGAATTAATTGAGAATCAATTCGGCAGTATAAAATATCGATGGCAGAAAGAGCAGGGTGGTACTGGTTTAGACGATCAAAGTGGCAAGCAACAGGAGATCAGATCATCCTTGCAGATCAAATTCAGTGTGGAGATTACCTGATGGGCTTTGAATCTCGCCAAAGTAGACAAGGCTGTAGATTAAACACAAATAGGAAAAGAATTAGGAGCATTGTGAGGGAAAAGAAAAAAAATTACCATAAGTTATGTGTGAATATCTGTCATCTTCTGTAAAGTGATTTTCGATAAAAAGAGTAGATAAGTGCTTTAAGGAAAGAGCAAGGGAATTGAACTATTGTCTGGATTTTTCAAGGAGCTATTTATTTTTGCAATGGGCCAAATGGATTTCTGAGCTGCACTACTTCATGACTTAATGAACCAGAAAGGAGTCATAATTGAGAAATGAGAAACTCAGAATTCTCTTGGATGAGCCTAACAAAGATATTCTTACATGTATTATATTGGAGGGAACAGCAAAAACGAAAGATTGCCATTTATTTAAACTAATTTTTTAGAAGTCAAATGAGTTCCAGCTTTTATAAAAGATTCCCTTGCATGTGGATGTAATGCACGTTGATGTACTTTGAGGATGAGCCAGTAATCTATGAGTGTAGGGAGAGAAAATCAGACTTATGCAAATAACGACTCTCATTTGATTCTTGCAAAAGCTAGCACTGCTGCATATCTCTCGCAGGATGCTTTTATTGCAGTGAACTGATTGCAAAGATGGCTCACTCTTGTATGGATGAGAAACTACAAATAGTGGTATCAGAGGAGGAGCAGAATCCTTCCTAGCTCAGGTTTGGCTGCCATCATTCATCACTCCACTTCAGAAGCTGTGACAGTGTGTTTACATTGGACAGTTGTGCTTTGCTGTTGACTCCATGAATATGGAAGTGCCAACCTCACTGACAGATTCAATCAGTCACATATTTAGCATATGTCGTCAGTACACTTTCTGGCCTTGTCGGAAAGTGGTTGTAGCATTGAGAGTGTTCATGACCATGAACTTTGTATGCTACTGGCAATTAGTCTCTTGGTGTAGGCATTTTTTTTCAGCCAATCCAACAAGCTCTATACTGGCACCTCTCAGACCCAGTGTACAAGCATCTAATTCCCACTCTGTTATTGAAACTTGATTATGCGAAGTTTTTTGAAATTACCGGTAGCATAATGGGAGGTGTGGGCAAAGTGGCCGCTGTACCTACTCATCACCCTTCTTCCATCTTTCTTCAGCCTTGCAGCACCTTGGGTGAAATACTTTTGAAACTGGCAATGGATAATCTTAACTCGACCTTAAATGCCACAGGACTAGGCAACTTATATTTGCATGCTGAGTTTTCATAAAAGTTTGTGTTAAGACATATTGATCTCATCAAGTCTTTTTTATATCCCATGAGCCACATTGGAGGACTTCAGTGCATGGCAGAAATGGCTAATGCAAGGGGGCATAAATTTTATATGATTGGAGGAAAATATAGGGGTGAAATCATAGGAAGGGGTTTTACACTGTATATAGTGGATATCTGGAAAGCACTGCCAGGTGTTGTGATAGAGGCAGATGAATTAGGGACATTTAAGATAGGCACAAGGATTAGAGACAAATCAGAATCAGATTTAATATCAGTAACATATGTCACAAAATTTATTGTTTTGTGGCAGCATTACAGTGCATGCATAAAAATACAATAAATTACATATCAAAAAGAAAGAAATAGTGCAAAAGGAGACCAAAATGAGTGAGGTAGTATTTTTGGGTTGGTTCATTGTCAGAAGGGTAGAAGCTGTTCCTAAAATGTTGAGTGTGTGTCTTCAATATCCTGTGCATCCTCCCTGATGGTAGTATTAAAAAGGGGGGACATCCAGGGTGATGGGGGTCTTTTATGATGGATGCTGCCTTTTTCAGGCATTGGCTTTTGAAAATGTCCTCAATGGTATGCCTCAGTTAGGGTCATACAGAAATAGAGCACTACAGCACAGAAACAGGCCCACGCCAAACTAGATGAGCCAAAGGGCTGTCACATTCCGTGACTCCAACTGAGGCATAATATCCCGTGTGAGCTTATCAGAAGGATATTAACATTTCTGTCTGATGCTCAACATGTAAAAGACTATAATTGTCCTGGGCATTTTTATCCTGGTACTGTATATGCTCTCAGTGACCGCTTTATTGGGTGCAGGAGATACCTAATAAAGTGGCCACTTGGTGTATTTCTGTATGTTCATAGTCTTCTGCTGCTGTAGCCCATTGACTTCAAGATGTGTTGTGCGTTCAGAGACACTCCTCTGCTCAGCACAGATTCTTTTTCTCTCTCTGCACATTGGGTGTTCATCGTTTTTTTTATGGGTTCTTCTGTGATTCTTGTTTTGTGACTGCCTGTAAGGGGATAAATCTCCAGGTTGTATAATGTATACATACTTTGAACTTGAGCTTTGACCTTTGAATGAGTGGTTATTTGCGATACTGCCACCTTCCTGTCAGCTTGAATCAGTCTGGCCATTCTCTTCTGATCTTTCTTCAATAATAAGGTGTTCTTGCCCAAAAAGCTACCACTTGCTGGACATTTTTGTTTTTCGGTAAACTCTGAAGGCAGTTAAGTGTGAAAATTCTAGAAAATCAGCATTTTTTGAGATATTCAAACAACCCTATCTGGCACCAACAATCACAGTCACAGTCACTGTCACTAAGATCACATTTCTTCCCCATTTTGATATTTGGTTTCAACAACAGTTGAACTTCTTACCACATCTGCATGCTTTTAATGCATTGAATTCTGCCACAAGATTGGCTGATTTTGCATTAACGAAGAAGTGTACATAAAAATGTTCCCACTGAGTGTATGTTTTTCTTTACAAATAGAGTAGTGTTTAATTTCCATTTAAAGTAGCTAAATGCTATACACCAGTTCATTGTATATTTTCTGGATATATTCCATACTCTTAGACACAGAAAGCAAATACCATGATTCCATCTAGGAAATTGTGCCCGTCATATGCTGAAATATTTTAAAGCATAATTTAGCTGTCACTTTGAAAGCCATAAATAATTCATGCAAGAGAGATATTGACCATCAGTAAAAATGAGGATATGGCACAGCAGATACTGGGACTTCTTGTTCATCCAATGTATTTTAGTGAATTGGCCTAAGAAAAAAAAGAATTGAGACATTTTTATAAGGTTTGTTTGAGCATTGGAACTAAAAAGATTGAAGTTCTATGTTCTGCAAGATGTCCTAAGTTTGCAGTCAATGATGAGTCGCCAACAAATCTATGAAGAAAATTAGCATTTAACATGTGTGATTTTACTTTGTGGGAAGGTGTGAAGTAAAGCTGGCTCCATTCCCTCATGGCAGAGCTTTCAGTAAAGTTAGTGGTATCATGTGATGGCCAAAACAAACTGTACCAATGAAACAGCTGAAAAAGATTTTGACAGCCTGCTGTGAAGTTGCTCTCGAGCTTTGTTGGCTGTCAGAGCTATCAAAGTGTTTCTGACATTCAACAACTTCCACAATCTATTACAAACTTTCCAAACCATTGAAACATTTTAAAAATAAAGAAATGCATTTGAAGCATGATACATTTTGAAAGAACTTTAGAGATCCAAACCACTAAAAAAGTGAAATGATACTTAGCTTAGAACCATGTACCCAATCCCTCCATTAAAATGAGTGAAGGAAGTATTTCTCCTTCTGTTTATTCTAGAACTACACATGCTTGTTCGATGAAGAATCCAGAACTGAGAAAATTAGGTTTGGACCCTACTAGCCATGTCAACATCCCATGTATGAATAAACAAGCACTTGCATAAAGCAGGCTGCATCAATTGTATACTGCCAATCGCTCAGAAACCCCAGAGTTGCTAACAGTTACATGGAGTTTATCAACATTCATATATTGGAAATTGCCAACAATTACATTAGAAACTGCCAACAGTTCCCTACAAAATTAAGGCTGTGATTTCAATATGTATATTTTACGTTTTCTATTTGTATTTCACATTTCCAAAAGTTATTTTTCTTTTTATTGCCTACTTTAGGTGAATGAGTGGAAGAAATTTAAATATTGCTTATGAAATCTAAAATTCATATGATCTTCAAAAATGTAACCACTACATAAACAGTATTATTGTCTAACATAAGCAGCAATGTTGCCAGAAGGTTTAATTCTGCATCTGTTCTGTGTTGGCAGATTTGTACTCAACTGATGGTGTCTGTTAATTAGTACTATTAGTAATTTCATGATTCACGTAAGATGTAGAGTTGTTCCAATATCCAGAGAAACTTTGAAAATCTGCCAAAGGGTAGGAGGGAAAATCTCACAGCATTTTGCTTTTATATTTAGCTGAAGACTAGGTTATCAAGAATGATTTACTATATTGCTCCATTGATACTCAACTGGCAAGTTATGATGTTTACAGTAGAGGATAAAGTATCCATACAGGTGCTGGTCTGGTGACTCTGTATTATGTTACCATATTCTGGGCTGAAAGGAAAGTTCTTCTGACAGAAGCATGTTCTATAAAAATGGAGAGCTATGTGGGAAGGAATAGATTGATGCTAGAGTAGGTTAAAAGATCAGCACAACATCGTGAGCCAAAGTGCCTGTAGCTATAAAGTATTGTTCTTTGTTCTGTGGTTGAAGCAGATTGGTCAGTGTTGGATTTCTTTGTGTATATCATGCAACTAGTTTGCTAAAGTTCACTTTGTAACTAACTATCAGCTTGGACAAGCTGCTGCTTGAAAATTTGAGAAATAGTAACAATGCTTCCACATAATCGCTACATTCCTTTCAATTGATCTGCGTATATATCTTCATTACCAAATGTGCAGCTGAATCACCGCACTTTTTGTGCACAGCCAGTACATGCAACTCTTTTCTATTTCGCTCCCGTAAGGTATGAGGAGGAGCCTCCTGTCTCCCCTCACCAGGATGTCAGGATATTGAGCAAGGAAAGGATGGGGGCATGCTGGATGAAAAGGCAGAGCAGGAGAATATGGAGGAGTGGGATGGACAAGTGGTGGGTGGGGTGATATTGATGATGACGGTGATGAAAATGACCAAAGTGCATCAATCGCAACAGCAATCACACAGCTTCACTTCAGATGGGTGTATATGTACACAAAGTTTAACAATTCACATATATACTAAAGCACAAATGAAAACCAGGCATCTTCCCAAGCCTTCAATGTTATATAATAGGATATAATCTGTTTGTTACCTGTGCCCTCTATTCCCATCTATGCATAGTAACCTTTCTTATCAAATATCCACCAACCTTCAACTTAATATTTAATGCAACAGATTCCAACAACTTTTGAAGGTACTTCCAAAGACTCAGGACCATCTGCGAGAAAATAGAATCCCCTCTTCTCTGTCTTAAATAGGCAACTCTTTATTTTTAAGCAGTGGCCCTCATGTCCTAGATTCTCCCATATTCATACTGTCAAAAACGAACATTACTCAATCAAGTTATCTCTGATTCTTCTAAACTCCATTGGTAGAAGCCCAGCCTGCCAACCTTTCCTTATAAGATGACCCACCCATTCAACATACCAAGTTTTCTCTGAAT
This sequence comes from Mobula hypostoma, assembly GCF_963921235.1. Taxonomy (NCBI): domain Eukaryota; kingdom Metazoa; phylum Chordata; class Chondrichthyes; order Myliobatiformes; family Myliobatidae; genus Mobula; species Mobula hypostoma. The sequence goes on along the minus strand of NC_086102.1, from coordinate 155,393,170 downwards.
TGCTTCCAAAGCATTTATATCTGTCCTTTACTAGGGGGCTCATATCTGTAAATGCCACTCCAGGTGTGATCTCACCAGTGCCCTATCATCTGAAGCATAGCTTCCTCACTGGTGAGGTGGCTTGCTGGAAAGTGGTTGCATCTAGCTATCCCTCTCCAGAAAACTCAGATGTGAATCCTGATTGGGCTGCTTTCAAAAAATACCTGATGAAGATGTACATTGAGATAGTTGGCACATTGTCAGCACTGCCTGGGTGAAAACAGGATATGACATGGGGCAGCCTATTTCAGTACTTTCATGTGTTGTGAAGAGCCAGGAAGCCTTGGACTTCCAATCTAGAGACAATGCATGCTTCTGCACTAGGGCAAAGTAATAGTCCATCACAGAGAACCAACTGGTTCAGGTGCAGCTTCTGCACACACAGCCATTACCATCTTTCTCCTTCCATCCTGCGTGATGGTGGGTCTGTGCCACTTGGGAGAAGGTCGATGTCCACCTTGAGCAGAACAATGCCATTTGTTAACCTCACTGTGTAGTGAGCTGTCATTCCTCAGCAGATTGTACACTCCAGGATCGCAGGGGTGATCCTCATCATCAACAGGCCATCCTCCAGGAGCTAGAGAGCCCTGCATATGAGCAGATTACTCTTCATCAACGCAGAGCTGCTGCATGTGTGCAGATTACTCTTCTGCATGAACATAGAGATGCCATAAGTGAGATGAATGCTTCAGCCTCTTGAAAGTACTTCCTCTCTGCAGGAACTGTGGCATGCCTTCCAACCACACATCTTCTGCCTCCCCATGGTCTTGCTCCAACATGCTGTGTTTGTCATTCGTCGTTTTTCTAAAAGGAGTCCATATCTTGCTGTGCGACTACTTCATGGTCTGTGGATGTTTCTAATGGAATTACACATTTTGGACACATCATTAACCATTGCCACCATCAGCGTTTCGATGGAATGTTGGTTTTGATGAGCCCCTGAAGATTATTGGGCTGGGGACAGTGCCCTAGGGATCTCTTGAAGTGATATCCTGGGGGTAAGATCATTGGACCCCAGTAACCATGACTATCTGTTTTCTGTGGGAGGTATGATTCCAGTTGATAGAGAGATTTCTCTTTATTCTTTTGGACTTCAGAATTCATACGTCTCTTGAATATACACTCAATTAATACTCCAATTTAAGGCTCCAAAACTTCACCCTTATCTCTCATCTGGACTTCACCTCTTTTATCTGTGTTTGGCACTGACTCATTTCATTGCTGGATCTGTTGCTAAATGAATGGGAAATGAATATTGTCCATTTGACCTGGGAGCTACATTTTCATTAAACTCAGCATTCAGTCACACCAAATGCTCAGTGTAAACTATTCAAAATGTGCTCCCAGTTATGCTCGGTTTTAATTTCACAACATTCCCTAAACTAGTCCTCTAACAACTGAAATCCCAGTAGCTTAAACTTACATTTCATCATTGTATGAGCTGTTGCTCAATTTTTAAAACCTTTGTTTTTGAAGGTTGGGGGAGGTCAAGTCAAGCTCCATAGACTACAGCAGTAAAAATTAGTGCATTCGGGAAGCTCTGGGGGTGATAGACAGGATACACAGAGAGGTAGACATAGGAAACAGGGTTACAGTCCGGAGGGTGAAAGGAGTTAAACACCCAGTGCAGAGTACCTGTGTGGCCACCCTTTCAACAACAGGTATACAACTTTGGATACTGAGCAACACACACAAAATGCTGGAGGAACTCAGCAGGCCAGCCAGCATCTATGGAAAAGAGTAAACAGCTGACGTTCCATTTTTTCTGCTGTCTGGCCTGCTGTATTCCCTCAGCATTTTGTGTGTGTCGCTTGGATTTCCAGCACTGAAGATTTTCTCAGCTTCTCCACTTTGGATACTGCTTGGGGGGGGTAGGGTGTGGGGGAATAACCTATCAAAGGAAAGCCATGGCAGTCTGGTCTCTGCCACTAAGTCTGGCTCTGTGACTTAGAAGGAAAGAGGGAGAAGAGACAAACTAACTGTGGTGATAGTGGATTCATCATTTAGGGGAACAGAAAGGAGGTTCTGTGGACTGAATGAGATTCCAGGATAGTGTAAGCGGAACAAGTGCTACACATGCCCTTACACTTCCTCCCTTACCACCATTCAGGGCCCCAAACAGTCCTTCCAGGTGAGGCATCACTTCACCTGTGAGTCGACTAGGGTGATATACTGCGTCCGGTGCTCCCGATGTGGCCTTTTATATATTGGTGAGACCCGACGCAGACTGGGAGACCGCTTTGCTGAACACCTACGCTCTGTCCGCCAGAGAAAGCAGGATCTCCCAGTGGCCACACATTTTAATTCCACATCCCATTCCCATTCTGACATGTCTATCCACGGCCTCCTCTACTGTAAAGATGAAGCCACACTCAGGTTGGAGGAACAACACCTTATATTCCGTCTGGGTAGCCTCCAACCTGATGGCATGAACATTGACTTCTCTAACTTCCGCTAGGCCCCACCTCCCCCTCGTACCCCAGCTGTTACTCATTTTTATGCACACATTCTTTCTCTCACTCTCCTTTTTCTCCCTCTGTCCCTCTGAATATACCTCTTGCCCATCCTCTGGGTCACCCCCCCCCCCGTCTTTCTTCCCGGACCTCCTGTCCCATGATCCTCTCGTATCCCCTTTTGCCTATCACCTGTCCAGCTCTCGGCTCTATCCCTCCCCCTCCTGTCTTCTCCTATCATTTTGCATCTCCCCCTCCCCCTCCAGCTTTCAAATCCCTTACTCACTCTTCCTTCAGTTAGTCCTGACGAAGGGTCTCGGCCTGAAACGTCGACTGCGCCTCTTCCTATAGATGCTGCCTGGCCTGCTGCGTTCACCAGCAACTTTGATGTGTGTTTCCAGGATAGTATGCTGTTTTTTGGGTATCAGGGTCTGGGCCAACTTTGGTTGAGTCCTCAACATTCTTAAGTGGGAGGGTGAGCAGCCAGGGGACATGATCCACAGCGGTACCAAGGACACATCGGGCCCACTTCCAGGGAAGGTGGGACCTGTACAAAAGGGATGCTTCGACCTAAGCTGGAGGGGGACTCATATCCTAGCGGGAAGGTTTGTCAGTACTGCACAGGGATGGTTAAACCAGAGCTACAGGTGGGTGGGAGCAAGAGTGCCAGAACAAATAGCTGAGTGGTTGTTGAGACATGTTGTTATAACTTCAGACAAAGTTAGGAAGCAAAAGGTCAGACGTGGTGGGACTAAAGTTCTCTGTTCTGTATATTTCAATGTAAGGAGTATTGTAGGAATTGCCCACGAAATCAGGGCATGGATCACCACATGGAATTATGATATTGCAGTCATTAGTGAAACTTAATAGCAGGAGGGGCAGGACAGGCAGCTCAATATGCCAGGGTACCATTGCTCTAGACATGATTGAGCAAAGGAGATTAAAGGTGAAGGCGTGGCATTACTAGTCAGGAAAAATGTCACAGCAGTGCTAAGTCAGGACAGACTGGAGAGGTCATCTAGTGAGGCATGATGAGTGGAACTGAGGAATAAGAAAGGTATGACCCCATTACTGGAGCTCTGTTACAGACTGGGCCAGCTGATGGTGTAGTAGCTTCAGCACTGGACTTCAAGGCAGATGGTCCTGAGTTCAAACCCAGCCGGGTCCCAACCTGGGCAGCAGCAGCATCTGCGTGGAAGAAAGGACTGGCAATCTACTTCAGCACCTTGCCATGAAAACCCTGCGGACCCTATGGTCCATGAGGTCACGAAGAGTCAAACTCGACTTAATGACTGAACAACAAATTGGAGACCACCCAACAGCCTGCAGGATTTAGAGGAATGAATTTGTAGAAAGATTGCAGACTGTTGCAAGAAACATAACATGGTGAAAGTAGGTGATTTTAACCTTCCACATATAAGACCAGAAGAACTTATTGACTCGGAATCCCATACTGTGAAAGAACTAGATGGGATAGAGTTTACCAAATGTGTTCAGGAGAGTTTTCTTAATCAGTACATAGAAGTCCCAATGAGAGAGTGTGTAATACTTGATCACTTATTAGAGAATGAGACGGGGCAGGTGACAGATGTTTGTGTAGGGGAGCAATTTGAATCTATCTATCATAATGCCATTAGTTTCAAGGTAATTATGGAAGAGAATAGGGCTGGTCCTCAGGCTGAGATTCTAAATTGGAGAAAGGCCAATTTTGATAGTATTCAGAAAGGATCTGTCAATTGTGGATTAGGACAGGTTATTTTCTGGCAAAAATTTACTTGTAAGTGGGAGGCCTTCAATAATGAAGTTCTGAGAGCACAGTATGTCAGAATAAAAGGCAAGGATTACAGGTTTAGTGATCTTTGCTGTTTGAGTGATATTGAGGCCCCAGTTAAAAAAGGAGCTGCATAGTAGGTATAGGGATATAGGAACAAATGAGGTTCTTGAGGGGTATAAAAATGCAATAAAACATTTAAGAAAGAAATCAGGTGGGCTCAAAGAAGGGATAAGGTTGCAAGATGAAGAGAATCCTAAGGGCTTCCACAGACATGGTAAGAGCAAAAAGATTGCAAGGGACAATTTGGTCCTCTGGAAGATCAGGATGCTCACCTATGCGAGGAGCCAAAAGAGTTAGGGGAGATCTTAAATGGATTTTATTCATCTGTATTTTCTCAAGAGACAGACACGGATTCTACAGAAGTGAGGCAAAGGAGCAGCGAGGTCAAAGATCCTATACAGATTTCAAAAGAGGAGGCGATTGCTGTCGTGAGGCAAATTAGGGTGGACAAATCCCCAGAGCCAGATAAAGTGTTCGCTTGGATCCTTGCAGAAATTGCAGGGGCCATAGCAGAGAAATTTAAATCACCCTTAGTGACAGGTGAGGTACTGAAGGATTGGACAATAGCTAATGCTCTGCTGTTTAAGATAGGCTCTAAGAATAAACCAGGAAATTATGGGCTGGTGATCCTGACGTCAGGATTTATTTATTTTGTTTTTTGAGATACAGCACAGAACGGGCCCTTCCGGCCCTTCGAGCCACATTGCCCATCATCCCCCCGATTTAACGCTAGCCTAATCATAGGACAATTTACAATGACCAATTAGCAACAAACCGGTTCATCTTTGGACTGTGGGAGGAACTATTGCTGGAACTGGAGGACCTGAATTAGAAGGAAAGTTTGAATAGTTTAGAACTTTGTTCCCTGGAATGCAGAAGACTGAGGGAAGATTTGACAGAGGTATACAAAATTGTGAGGGATATAGACAGGGTAAATGCAAGCTGCAGGCTTTTCCACTGGGGATGGGGTGGGACTACAACTAGAGGCCATGGATTAAGGGTAAAAGGTGAAATGTTTAAGGAGAACACAAGGGGAGACTTCTTCACTCAGAGGGTGGTGAGAGTGTGGAATGAGCTGCCAGCACAAATGGTGGATGCGGAGTTGATTTCAAAAGTTAAGGGAAGTTTAGATAGATATAAGGATGGGAGGGATATATCAGGTTATGGACCAGGTCCAGGTCAATGGAACTAGGCTGTTTAAATGGTTCAGCAAAGAGTCTCTGTGCTGTAGTTATCTATGATTCTATGACTCTTCAAGAACCAATGATCTGACTGAGTTGTAGCCAAAGGGTCTCAAGGAAGAGTAGATCATGATTTGGTCTTTAACCAATTCACCAAAACAGATTATCAATTGTTCTCACATCGCTGCATTTGGAAGCTGACCTTGTGTATCTGGCCTCCCAAATTTCCAAATAGTGACTGTGTTTCAAAAATACTTTACTGGACATAATAGTTTTTTGAATGCTGTAAACACAGTGCTTTAATTGTAAATTCTTCAGTACTATCAAAAAAAAGAACAACTCTCAATTCCATGTATTTCCCAAACTTTTATTGCTAACTAATTCATAGTTGTAAAAACTTTGCTGCAGGAACAGCTGAAATCAAACCAGTTTTTTTTCTATTTCAATCCAGCAGAAACAAATAAGAAAAAAAACATCATTGGTGAGAAAAATAAATAATGATTAAAGATTAGCTTTATTTGTCACATATACATTGAAACGTACAGTGAAATATATTGTTTACATCAACAGCCAACACAGTTCGAGGATGTGCTGGGGCCAGCCCTCAAGTGCTGCCATACTTCTGGCACCAGCATAGAATGCCCACAACTTATTAGCTTGAACCCACATGTCTTTGGTATGTGGAGGAAACTGAAGCCCCCAGAGGAAACCCACATGGTCCCAGGGAGAATGTACAAACTCCTTACACACAGTGACAGGAATTGAACCCTGATCACTGATCGCTGGTGCTGTAAAGCATTGTGTAACAGCTACATTACCATGCCACACACATAGTCAAAGCTAAAAAAATCTGCTGTCTGCTCAATTCGCAGAACAATAACTAAATACCCCGCTCAGATGCAAAGGTGTCTTGTCCACAGAAAAACAGATACACAGATGATACTAAAATATGTGGCATTATAGATAGTGAAGAAGGGTATAAAAATTACATGGGGGATCTTGATCAGTGAGCAAAGAGGACCAAGATTTGGCAAACGGCTGACGATTCAGTGAAACTCGAAGGGCTACATTTTGGGAAGCCAGACCTGGGAAGGAAATCACTACGGCTGCTGGAAATCCACAGTAACACACATAAAATGCTGGAGGAACTCAGCAGGTCAGGCAGCGTCGATGGAAAGGAATAAACAGTCGCGTTTCCGGAGAAGACATTTCATCAGGACAGGAAAGGAAGAGGGAAGAAACCAGGATAAGAAGGTAGGGGGAGGGAAAAGAGTGCAAGCTGGAAGGTGCTAGGTGAAGCCAGGTGGGTGGGGGAGTGGCATGACGTGAGAAGCTGGGAAGTGTTAGGTGAAAAAAGGTAAAGAGATGAAGTAGAATGAATCTGATTGGAGAGAAGATTGGACCACGGGAGATAGGGAACGAGGAAGGCCCCCACTGGGAGGAGCAGAGAAGAGGTAAGGGGGAGCAGGTGGTAAACAAAAGAGGAGGGAAGGGAGGGGGAGAAATTACAAGAAGCCAGAGCAATCAATATTCATGCCATCAGGTTGGAGGCTACCCAGATGGAATATGCTCTCCAACCTGAGAGAGTATCATCATTGCAGTAGAGAGTGCCATGGACTGACATGTTGGAATGGGAATAGGAATTGGTTGGCTACAGGGGAATCCTGCTTGATGCAGATGGAACAAAGGTGCTTGATGAAGCGGTCCCCCAATTTACACCAGGTCTCATCGATGTAGAGGAAGCCATGTCGGAAGCACCAGCTACAGTAGATGAGCCTAACAGATTTGCAGGTGAAATGGTGCCTCATGTGGAAGGACTATTTTGGGCCTGGAATGGAGGTGAGGGAGCGGGTGAGTGGACAGGAGTTGCACTTCTTTGGGGATAAGTGTCAAGAGGATAATTAGTGGGGATGGACGAATCATCAAAGAGATTGTGGAAAGAGCAATTCCTGCGGAAAGCTGAGGGTGTTGGTGGGGAGAAGGTGAAGATGTTTTTGGTTGTAGGATACTGTTGAAGACGGCAGAAGTTGCACAGAATGATGTGCTGTCTGTGAAGGCTCAAGGAGCAGTTGGTAAGGATAAGAGGAGCTCTCCCTGTTGAGACTGTAGGAAGGTGAGTGAGGGTGAATGGCTGGGAAATGGAGATGCAGGTAATGGCAGCATTAATGGTAGAGGAAGTGATAACTTGTTTTTTTTTAAATGGAGGACATTCTCTGATATTCTGAAAAGGAAAGCCTCCTTCTGGTAACAGACGAGGTGGAGATAAAGGAACTGAGAAAAAGGAATCGTAGTTTTACACATAACAGGGTGGGAAGAAGTTCAGTCAAGATAGCTGTGAGGATCAGTAGGTTTGGCAGGCTGCATCATCACAAGTAGTCGCTTGTTCAGCTGAGACGGCACATGGTTTAAAAAGATCTTAGGGCCTTTGAGGAGGGCTGAAATCATAATGATCTATTCAGCACTCAGCTAAGGCCAATAAAAAGTGGCAAGCTGTAAGCAGATTGGCTATTGTGGGAGCTACCATTGTGTCAATGGGCCATCGTTGAAGTGAACAGACTAGCTGAGCAGGCTTTGGTGAGAAGGGGTGGAGGCTCTAAGTAGGGCTTTAAGGAAGTTTTATTTCTTCCTCAATCTCATCTCTCTTGTCCTTCTTGATCTCATGTCTTGCAACCCTGCCATATTAATCTGGCCCACACCTTCATTAACCAGATCCAACACTTCCCTCTATTGGGATCTTCCTCCTCCTGCAGGAAGTTTTAAGGTTTATGGTTATGAATATTGTATTGTAGAGAATGAGTGCTCAGGTGTAGGGGTGTCAATGCAAGGGTTAGTGGGCCTGAGATGACCAGTTTTTGGTTTAGCATTAGGGTGCAATTACGTGGGCAGTGGTAAAACAGCACTCTTGTGTTTCTTGATCTCATTACACAAAATTCAGTGTCACTTGACCCTACCAATTTGATCTGACCCACCCCTTTCATTAACCTGGTCCAACACTCATGTTAGAGCTGTTGGAAGGGTTTAAACTAACTTAGCAGGGGTTGGGAACTGAAGTGATAGGGCTTAGGATGGGGCAGTTGGGATACAAGCAGATGCAGTGTGTAGTGAGACTGTGAGGAAATAAGTTGACTTTGGGACTGCAAAAAGTGGTTCTGACAGACCTGGATACATTTCTTCTGGGCATATTGTCTTTTTCTCTTCCCTGTGCAGTCCATTTATTTTTGTCTGCCCAACATGCTCTTTGTATGTGTCCTACTTTGTAGCATTTTCTGCAAGTTTTACCTTTAAATCTGTGTCGATCTGGTATATATGAGCCCCTGCCACAACGGTAACACAATTTGTTTTGCCACGCAGCTTTCTAGTTAGATGTTGCAATGTTGTTCATGCTCACGTTCATTCCTGACTGCATCTCATTCGTGTCTCTGTTTGTTGTTTCCATTGATACAGCAATTTCAACTGCTCTTTTAAGCATGAGCCATTCTTCAGTTAGGAGCCATTTTTGATCGTTTTCTAGTAAGATGCCATGAGCTAAAAAAATCATTCAATGCATCTTTAAACCTATCACCGAGCTGACAAAGCTCAGACAGCTTCTTTAATTCAACCACATAAGTTGAAATAGACTTGGCTTCCTTTTGATTCCACTTATGAAATCTAAAGCACTCTGTATTCAGCACTGGCTTTGGTTCTAAATATTTCTGCATTGCTTTCACTTTAGCAGCAAAGCTCATTTCGGCTAGTTTGATTGGAGCAGTTAAGCTTCTGAGCAATCTGTATGCTTTTAAACTCAATGTATTTACTGTAAGCATAAGGGGGAAAGGTCTGCGGACATGAATTCAATGGGACTGGAGCTGGCAGAGGCAATGCACCTACCCAGACTTACAGCTTTCTGGATCTTGGATAGGAGGTAGAAACAAGAAGCGTGGGATAAAGGAACTATCAGTTTATTGGCAGTAAGTGGGAATTCTGCAGAATTGATGAGGTTAGTGATGGTGTTGGAGACAGTTTTCTGATGGTCCAGAGTGAGGTCTCTTTCAAAGGGCAAGCAAGCGGAGGTGATTTAGAGTTGTCGCATTCCCTCAGCAAGGTAGTGGTCAGTCCACCACACTACAATAGTACCCCCTTTGTCTGTGAGGTTGATGGTAAGGTTGGGATTGGTGCAGAGCAAGTTGAGGGCAGTGTGTTCAGAGGTGGTAAGGATGGAGGAGGAGAGGGGGGTGCTGAAGTTACGCCAAATGATTTCTTATCAGCATTTAGAGAAGAAAAGAACCAGAGGAGACAGAGAACGAGAGCATGGTGTCCAAGAAGAGGAGAACAGTTGGAGATGGTAGATGGGGTCATCCATGCCAACTGGGGAATTCTTGCCAAAGAAGTAGGCTCGGAGACAGAGGCAATGAAAGAAGAGCTCGCTGCCATCGCGTGTGTGGAACTCATGGAGCCACTGGTGAAGGGGGACAAAGGTAAGGCCCTTGATGGATCCTTCTGCTTGAGAGAGAGAAAGGTCAGAGGGAATAGTGAATGCACAGCTGAGATTAGAGAGATGGCAAGAGGAGGAGAGTTGTTGGCATCAGAGGAGGGGGAGGGTTGAGGTGTTCAGGGAAGGTAGGATGGGAGGAAGATGGAGGCTCTGAGAACCCAAGGAGTGATGGAGCAACCTGAGAGACCTGGGGTTGGTGAGTGGAGGCCAGGGAAGAGAGGTCGAGGGCCTAGCAACAGTGAGGAATGTCTCAGCTTGGAGGTGGTGGTGGCCACGATCTAGGCTGGAGCCGAAGCTGAAGTATGTGTCGTTCGTTGTCTGAAGGTGTCTGGGGTCTTTGGAGCCAGAGCTGGTGACAATGGTATCCGTGGCCTGGAGAAGTAAATATGTCTTCAACTTCTAGGTTTATTCAAGTTTGTGATAGATTAATCTTCAGATGTTTGGATGAGTGTGCCTCCAAGAGCTCCCAGGAAGCCTAGCAGTATTTCAGGACAAAGCAGCACTTTAATATTACATCAAGCATGTTCCTTCTTCCCCATCCTTCCCTTTAACGTTCATGTACCTTGGTTGATGTTTGCATTATCTACAAGGTATAGTGGAGAAACTAATAATTTCTATAATGACAGTTCCTAAACCCACAAGCTCCGCATTCCATTGGGAGGCAGTACAAACTCTTGACAGAGGACACTGGGATTGAACTCTAAATTCTGACACCCTAGCTGCGATAGTGTTGTACTAGAGGTTACGATACTGAGGCCCCCCACAGACTTCCTATGTTGAAGACGTGGATCGCGCTACAAATGAAGAAAAGTATAGACACTACTATGTCATTCATTGATCTCACCTATGGGAAAAGTATATTAAAATTGGTCGACTAGAACATTGTAAAAAAAACCTATATTTTTAATGAAGACATCTCCATTACAGAGAGATCTTAATGTACTTTGCTTTTATAGCCAACAATTATATGAACATACTTACTTCAAAAATGTTAGATGTTTCCAATTCTCCAACTATGGCCACCATTAAACTCCACTGTTAAATGTCAAGGTCCCATGACAATTTTCTGCATTACTGGTTTGTATTCAAAGTGGTTCAGTGAAGCCCTTAATCTTTTTTTGATGGGAAGATAAGATAGGAAGATGTACTGAAGTGGAAACCAAGATAAAATGAAAATGTTTTCTTCCCCAGTCAACGGAAACTGATAAATCCAATAAACTTTTAGGTCTATAGACTACCAACATTTCCTATTTGCCCCTAATCCTACAGCTGTGAATAGTTCATGCTGTGGTGCAGATAATACCTTTCAACAAAAATTAGTTCAGAACTATTGGTGTACTCACGAATTAAGTTATATTTCAGATAGACTTTGACTTCAAATTGAAAATGTGGTAAACAAGTAAGTCTTTGACAAATTTTACTGTTGGATACCAATTAATAATGTAAAATTTTGTGATAGCACTGTTAAAAATACACCCCAAATAGACAGAGCTACATACACAGGCAAGCCTTCAATTATTGCAATGATAGTCAGGCATGGTATTATCGTCAATAGACAAAGAAAAATCAGTACTTAACAATTTTCATGATATTATTTTAAAAATATTAGAGGAAAACTACCTGTACGGCCACTCCTTGACAGTGGTCACTCTCACAATGGCACTGATGAGAATCTTCAGTTCACTTGGAAGGTAGAAATTTCTGTTGACAAAAGTTGCTCAGACATACTGTTACTAGAAGATCACCTACTTTTTTATGGTTTATAAATGAAACGTCTCTTAGAGTAATCTGATTAGTCAATCTATGTTGTGTATCTCAAGACAGAAATGCAAATCCGGTTTAAGAAAGGATTTATGATATATTCAACAAAGAATATTCTGGAAGGATTTGATATTCGTGAACAATGACTGGAAATAAATACTCTGTCAAATTAAAAGCACATTTCAATACACAAGTAGAGTAATTGAACTGAAATAATTAGACAATGAATAAGTTTGCTTAGCAGACCCATACTAAGCCCCTAACTGGTTTAACACTCTAGCTGAAACAATAGCTAAGACCTATCCAGCTGTTGCTGTACTTAAATTGGATTAAAGTTCTGCAGTACTCCAATGGACAATTCCCCTGGCCATTAGAATTATTGTTTTTATAGTGCTCCTGTTGCAATGTTGAGGCCTGCAAAGACTGATGTTTGGTGACTTCTACTTTTTGTATAACAGCTCTGTTCCTAAGACTCTATTAATTCCAATTCCTAATCAGCACTGCTATGGCATACTTCTCGTATGTCTGCTTGTTACACACTGTCTCATACTCACTTTTTACCTATTCCTCTGGTTCATCCTCACATCTGGAAGAGCGATGAACAGGGACAGCCTTCATCATGTTATCTTTGCTCCTCTTATTTTCCTTATCCTGATCACTAATGTTGCGATGGGTATGCATGTTTCTCACCTCATTTTGAAGGGGGTTAGGATGTGTCTGTTGCAAATGTGACTGTTTGCTAATGACACCACTGTCACAGGCCGAATCAAAGGCGGTGATATAGGAGAGAGATTGAAACCCTGGCTGAAAGGTGTCATAACAAGAACCTGTCACTCAATGTCAGCAAGACCAAGGACTTGATTATAGACTTCAGGAGAGGAAACCAGATGTCCATGAGCCAATACTCATTGGAGGATTGAGATGAAGAGGGTTAGCAACTTTAAATTCTGAGGTGTTATTGTTTCAGAGGAACTGCCCTGGGCCCAGTGTGTAAGTGCAATTACAAAGAAAGCACGGCAGCACCTCTACTTCCTTAGGAGTGTGCAGAGATTCGGCATGACGTCTAAGACTTTAACAAATTTCTATAGATGTGTAGTGGAGAGTATAATGACTTGGTGAATCACAGTCTAGTATGGAAACACCAACACCCTTGAACGGAAAATCCTACAAAAAGCAATCTATACGACCCAGTCTATTACGGGTAAAACCTTCCCAACCATTGAGCATATCTACGTGAAATGTAGTTGCAAGAAAACAGTGTCCATTGTCAGGGACTCACAGAACTCAGGACATATTCTCTTCTCATTGCTGCCTTCAGGAAGAAGGTGCAAGAACCTCAGGACTCACACCACCAGGTTCAGGAACAGTTAGAACCACTTAACCATCTGACTCTTGAACCTAAGGGGGCAACTTCACTCAACTTCACTTGCCCTGTTACTGAAATGTTCCCACAACCAATGGATTCACTTTCAAGGATTCCTCATATTATGTTCTTGATATTTTTTATGTTCTTGATATTTATTATTATTATTTCTTCTTTTTTAGTTCCACAGTTCGTTGTCTACTGCACTATGGTTGATGTCCTAGTTGGATGGACTTCCAATGATTCTGTTGTAGTTATAATACTATAAATTTACAGAGTATGGCAACAAGGAAGTGAATCGCAAGGTTGTATATGGTACTTGACAATAAAATTTACTTTGAACTTTGAACTTTGAATATTGGTTTAGTATTCATCTTCCCTATGGAAAGGTGAGTCAACAAACATGTGAGGGGTCTTGACCCAAAACATCGACTGTTTATTTTTTTCCATAGATACCTCCTGGCCTGCTGTTCCTCCAGCACTTTGTGTGTATTATTTTTCACTTATCTATTTGGGTATTAGAGATTTACTTTCTAACATGAGTAACTTTTTATGTAATATTGTTCTTAAGACTTCATATATGTACTTCATAAATGTGTTGTTCACTGTTCATACTATTATGGTTTGCACCATTGATTTTTATATTCAAACCAACCTGTTTTACTATACCTTGTATGTTGTGTTATACAAGGGTAAAGGACTTACCCCAAGGAGAAGGATAGCTATCCATAGGGACTGCTATACTCCTGATAAATATTTACCTCCTCTGTTCTGATTTCCTTGAAAATAGTGACATAATCCTCTGAGGTCTATGAAGTGTTATTTTGTCACAAGTAAAAATATTTAAATGTGTTTTGCTTAATATTTGGGTGTAGGTATATATATTGCATATGTGGTACTCAACCAATACAACAAGTAGGACTACTAGGCCTACCAATAATGCTATTTGTGTAATAGTTAATGTTACAAGAACTGTTAGCACATTTGGTTCATAAAATCCCATGATCTGACAGAACAGACTGGGTAGCCCTGGCTCAGTGCGAAAACACAAAAGTTAAGAGAAGTTCAGTTAGGTCCAATCCTTAACAAAGTAAAGGGGGAAAACCTAAACAATTATACCCAGGGACCAGAATCACGAAAATGGGGAGAAATTTATGCAGCTGATATGGTTGGTTTCAGAGTACTAAGCCACAGCTTACCAATGGGAGTTCACTCCAGTGCAAAGGGATATAGCCAGCCTTTATGTTCTGATATCTTTTTCTGGGATTTCAGAATTAACAATACAGACAGAATCTTTAACAGGAAAACTGTACTTTTTCTTAGCTGACTACCTATATAGAGGCAAGTTAATTTTAAAAGTGTTTCATTTTCTATATGTGAAATCATGTGACTGATAAATATAGTTTTTAGAATTAAATGTGAGATTATTAATCCTTAGGCAAAAGAATATAGTAATATACAATCAGTAACTTGTTTACAAGACCCGTTTTCAGAAAACATGAGTAAAGTCATGCACCATATCGATAGCAATGCCAACACCCCAGTGAAAGAGATGAACCATTTTCAGCTTAGTAAAAGATATTACCAATGACCTGATGAATCAATGGTGACAACGACTGATCCAGACTTGCATCAAGGAAATGGCTTGTTTGTGAGGAAGAAAATCTTAAAGATAGACTATTATTGACTTATAATATTGGCAATGATTCAAAGATTCAAAGTACATTCTTTATCAAAGAATGTATAAATTATACAACCTTGAGAATCAGTTGCTTACAGGTAACCATAAAGCAAGAAACCGAAAAGAACCTAATTAATGAAAAAAAAATAAAAGACCAGCACCTGATACACAAAAGAAATAAATGCAAATCATGCATACAATTGAAGCTAACGACAGCATTTCGAACCAAAAATTCAGTCCTCAGATTCATACCCCGGAACAGGTTCAGTTCATAACATCGGCAGGCATGGAGCTCAACAGTCCTGTGCAGGACCGCGCTCCACCCCCCCGCCCCCCCGCCATACCAGACAGTGATGCAGACTGTCAGAATGCTCTCCATAGTACGTCTACAGAGCTTTCGAGTGTTTTAGTTGACAAAACAAATCTCTTCAAACTCCTAATGAAATATGGCTGCCGCCTTGCCTTCTTTATAGCTGCGTTGATATGTTGGGACCAGGTTAGATCCTCAGCGATCTTGACACCCAGGAACTTGAATTTGCTTGCTCGCTCCACTTCCGATCCCTCAACGAGGATTGTTTCGTGTTTCCTTGTCTTATCCTTCCTGAAGTCTACAATCAGCTCCTTCATTTTACTGAAACTGAGTGCAAGGTGGTTGCTGCAATGCCACTCAACTAGCTGGTATGTCTCGCTCCTGTACGCCTTCTCATCTCCATATGAGATTCTACCAACAATGGTTGTATTATCAGCAAATTTATAGGTGATATTTGAGCTATACCTAGCCACACAGCCATGGGGATAGAGAGAGTAGAGCAGTGGACTAAGCACACATGCCTGAGGTACACTAGTGTTGGTTGTCAATGAGTAGGAGATATTACGACCAATCCACACAGACTGTAGTCTTCCAGTTAGGGAATTGAAGTTCCAGTTGCAGAGGGAGGTACAGAGGACCAGGTTCTGCAGCTTCTCAATCGGGAATGTGGGAATGATGGTGTTATACACTGAGCTATAAACAATGAACAGCATCCTGACATAGGTGATTGTATTGTCCAGTTGATCTAAAGTCACGTGAAGAGCCATTGACATTGCCGTTGTGATGACAGGTGTATTGCAGTGGGTCCAGGTCCTTGCTGAGGCAGGAGTTCATTCCAACCATGACCAACCTCTCAAAGCATTTCATCACTGCAGATATGAGTGCTACTGGTTGATAGTCATTAAGTCAGCTCACACTGCTCTTCTTAGGCACTGGTATAATTGTTGCCTTTTTGAAGCAGGTGGGAACTTCTGAACATAGCAATGAGAGGTTGAAAATGTCCTTGAATACTCCAGTCGGTTGGTTGGCACAAGTCTGCAGAACCTTACCAGGTACTCCATTGCTGCCTGCTGCCTGCTGCCTGGGTGCTAAGATCTCTGAGGATCTAACCTGGTCCCATCATAACACCCTCCTTAAAGACAGCCTAACATCAGTCTCCAAGACAGAGGTTACAGGAGCACTGGGTGTAGCGGGGATCTTCACAGCTATAGTTATATTCTCCCCTTCAAAGTGAGTGTAGAAGGAGTTGAGCTCATCTGGTAGTAAAGCACCACTACCATTCATCCTATTGGATGTCACTTTGTAGGAAGTAGTCTTACAAACCCGACCAGAGTTGTTGTACATGCAATATCGGCTCCAACCTCAGAATTGTTTCTTTGCTCTTGAAATAGCCCCCCACAAGTCATACCTTGTTTTCTTGTACAGACATGGGCCACCAAACTTAAATGCCACAGATCTAACCCTCAGCAGAGAAAGTACCTCCTGGTTTATCTTTTAGTTTGAAAATGTATAGCAAGTTTTCGTAGGCACATACTCATCCACACAGATTTTACTGAAGTTGGTATCAACTGCAGAATACTCATACAGATTCGAATATGACTTCCTGAACCCAGTCCAGTCCACTGATTCAAAACAGTCTTGTAAGTGCTCCCGTGCTTCCCTTGTCCATACCTTCTTTGTCCTCACTCCTGGTGCTGCAGTCTTCAGTCTTTGCCTATACTCAGGTAGTAGAAGTACAACCAAGGTGATCAGACTTACCAAAGTGTGGGTGTGGAATAGCACGGTAGGCGTTCTTGATGGTGGTGTAACAGTGGTCGAATGTGTTGTTTCCTCTAGCGCTAGACATGATTTGTTGATGGTAGTTATTTAGTGAGATTTTCAGGCTGCCTGGTTAAAATCCCCCAAAATAATGGTGAAGGTATCAGGATGTGCTGCTTTGTGTGTGTTGATCCTATTGCTGAGATGGCCTGAGGTGGAATGTATACCACTACCAAAATGATCACAGGAATCTCCTGTGGCAGGTAAAATGGACAGCACTTAAATTGCGAGATATTCCAGGTCTGGTGAGCAGACTTGGGAGAATGCTGATAAAGTTGTGCACTTCAGATAATTCCAACTTCTTCCTCGAAAGTCAAATTGGCAAGTAGTGAAAAAGCACTAGGATCAGAACCAGAATTAGAATTGTGCTTATTATCACTGATACAGTATCGTGAACTTGTTCTTTTGTGGTAGCAGTACAGAGCAATATATAAAATATACTATGTTACATAAGAAATATCAAAAAAGAGTAGTGCAAACAGAGAGTAAAATGGTGAATCAGTTGTACAGAAATTGGAAGGCTGATTTTGGAAAGGTGCAAAAATAACAGGGTTGTTATCATGGGTGACTTTAACTTCCCTAATATTGATTGGCACCTGATTAATTCCAAGGGTTTAGATGGGGCAGAGTTTGTTAAGAGTGTCCAGGATGGATTCCTGTCACAGTATGTGGACAGGCCGACCAGGGGGAATGCCATACTAGATCCAGTACTTGGTAGTGAACCGGGTCAGGTCACAGATCGCTCAGTGGGTGAGCATCTGGGGGACAGTGACCACCGCTCCCTGGCCTTTAGCATTATCATGGAAAAGGATAGAATCAAAGAGGACAGGAAAATTTTTAATTGGGGAAGGGCAAATTATGAGGCTATAAGGCTAGAACTTGCAGGTGTGAATTGGGATGATGTTTTTGCAGGCAAATGTACTATGGACGTGTGGTCGATGTTTAGAGATCTCTTGCAGGATGTTAGGGATAAATTTGTCCCGGTGAGGAAGATAAAGAATGGTAGGGTGAAGGAACCATGGGTGACAAGTGAGGTGGAAAATCTAGTTAGGTAGAAGAAGGCAGCATACATGAGGTTTAGGAAGCAAGGATCAGATGGGTCTATTGAGGAATATAGGGAAACAAGAAAGGAGCTTAAGAAGGGGCTGAGAAGAGCAAGAAGGGGGCATGAGAAGGCCTTGGCGAGTAGGGTAAACAAAAACCCCAAGGCATTTTTCAATTATATGAAGAAAAAAAGGATGACAGGAGTGAAGGTAGGACTGATTAGAGATAAAGGTGGGAAGAAGTGTCTGGAGGCTGTGGGAGTGAGCGAGGTCCTCAATGAATACTTCTCTTCGGTATTCACCAATGAGAGGGAAGTTGATGATGGTGAGGACAATATGAGTGAGGTTGATGTTCTGGAGCATGTTGATATTAAGGGAGAGGAGGTGTTGGAGTTGTTAAAATATATTAGGACGGTTAAGTCCCCGGAACCTGACGGAATATTCCCCAGGCTGCTCCACGAGGTGAGGGAAGAGATTGCTGAGCCTCTGGCTAGGATCTTCATGTCCTCGTTGTCCACGGGATTGGTACCAGAGGATTGGAAGGAGGCGAATGTTGTCCCCTTGCTCAAAAAAGGTATTAGGGATAGTCCGTGTAATTATAGACCAGTGAGCCGTACGTCTGTGGTGGGAAAGCTGTTGGAAAAGATTGTTAGAGATAGGATCTCTGGGCATTTAGAGAATCATGGTCTGATCAGGGACAGTCAGCATGGCTTTGTGAAGGGCAGATCGTGTCTAACAAGCCTGATAGAGTTCTTTGAGGAGGTGACCAGGCATATAGATGAGGGTAGTGCAATGGATGTGATCTATATGGATTTTAGTAAGGCATTTGACAAGGTTCCATATGGTAGGCTTATTCAGAAAGTCAGAAGGCATGGGATCCAGGGAAGTTTGGCCAGGTGGATTCAGAATTGGCTTGCCTGCAGAAGGCAGAGGGTTGTGGTGGAGGGAGTACATTCAGATTGGAGGATTGTGACTAGTGGTGTCCCACAAGGATCTGTTCTGGGACCTCTACTTTTCGTGATTTTTATTAACGACCTGGATGTGGGGGTAGAAGGCTGGGTTGGCAAGTTTGCAGCTGACACAAAGGTTGGTGGTGTTGTAGATAGTGTAGAGGATTGTCAAAGATTGCAAAGAGACATTGATAGGATGCAGAAGTGGGCTGAGAAGTGGCAGATGGAGTTCAACCCAGAGAAGTGTGAGATGGTACACTTTGGAAGGACAAACTCCAAGGCAGAGTACAAAGTAAATGGCAGGATACTTGGTAGTGTGGAGGAGCTGAGGGATCTCGGGGTACATGTCCACAGATCCCTGAAAGTTGCCTCACAGGTGGATAGGGTAGTTAAGAAAGCTTATGGGGTGTTAGCTTTCATAAGTCGAGGGATATAGTTTAAGAGTCGCGATGCAATGATGCAGCTCTATAAAACTCTGGTTAGGTTACACTTGGAGTACTGTGTCCAGTTCTGGTTGCCTCACTATAGGAAGGATGTGGAAGCACTGGAAAGGGTATAGAGGAGATTTACCAGAATGCTGCCTGGTTTAGAGAGTATGCATTATGATCACAGATTAAGGGAGCTGGGGCTTTACTCTTCGGAGAGAAGGAGGATGAGAGGAGACATGATAGAGGTGTACAAGATAACAAGGGGAATAGATAGAGTGGATAGCCAGCACCTCTTCCCCAGGGCACCACTGCTCAATACAAGAGGACATGGCTTTAAGGTAAGGGGTGGGAAGTTCAAGGGGGATAATAGAGGAAAGTTTTTCACTCAGAGAGTCGTTGATGCGTGGAATGCACTGCCTGAATCAGTGGTGGAGGCAGGTACACTAGTGAAGTTTAAGACACTACTAGACAGGTATATGGAGGAATTTAAGGTGGGGGCTTATATGAGAGGCAGGATTTGAGGGTCGGCACAACATTGTGGGCTGAAGGGCCTGTACTGTGCTGTACTATTCTATATATTAAATATTACTGTGGATGGGAAAGAACAAACAAGAGAAGATCTGCAGATGCTGGAAATTTGAGCAACACACACAAAATGCTGAAGGAACTCAGCAGGCCAGGCTGTATGGTGGAAAAAGTACAGTTGACGTTTCAGACTGAAACCCTTCAGCAGGACTGGAGAAAAAGGACTAGAGGACTAGATTTAAAAGGTGGGGTGAGGGAAGAGAGAACCACCAGGTGATAGGTGAAACCTGGAGGGGGAGAGATGAAGTAAAGAGCTGGGAAGTTGGTTGGTGAAAGAGACAGAAGTCCATGGAAGAAGGAAAAAAGGGGAGAGGAT
Organism: Mobula hypostoma; assembly: GCF_963921235.1. NCBI lineage: Eukaryota > Metazoa > Chordata > Chondrichthyes > Myliobatiformes > Myliobatidae > Mobula > Mobula hypostoma. Next base: position 155,372,937 of record NC_086102.1, on the reverse strand, counting down.
CACCAGAGGGAGGTGATGGGCAGGCAAGGGAGATGAGGTAAGAAGGGGAAAAGGGATAGGAAATGGAGAATGGGGTGAGGTTGGGGGGCATTTCTGGAAGGTTGAATAATCAGTGTTCATGCCAACAGGTTGGAGGCTACCCAAACGGAATATAAGGTGTTGCTCCTCCAACCTAAGAGTGGCCTCATCATGATAGTGGATGCCCATATCAGAATGGGGTTGGGAAGTGGAATTAAAATGGATGACCTTTGGGAGATCCTGCTTGTTCTGGTGGATGGAGCGTAGATGCTTGGTGAAGCGGTCTCCCAATCTACGTCGGGTGTTACTGATGTACAAGAGGCCATACAGGGGGTGGTGGAGTGGAGGGAAAGATATGCTTGGTAGTGGGATCCTGTTGGAAGTAGGGGACATTTCAGAGGATTATGTGCTGGACGCGGAGGCTGTTGGGGTGGTAGGTGAGGACAAGAGGAACCCTATCCCTGGTAAGGTTGCGGGAAGATGGGGTAAGAGCAGAATTGTGTGAAATGGAAAAGATGCGTTGATGGTAGAGGAAGGGCAGCTACAGAGAGGTAGCCACCCCAAGGCTACAGGCGACAGATAAATGGGTGACTGTCAGTAAAGTAACACTCACAAAATGCTAGAGCAACTGAGCAGGCCAGGCAGCATCTATGGTATGGAAAAAAGTACCATCGACATATCAGGCCAAAACCCTTCAGCTTATATCTCCCTCCTGGCACTTACACTTGCAAGCAGAACAAGTGCTACACCTGCCCCTACACTTCCTCCCATGCTACTATATAGGGCCCTAAACAGTCCTTCCAGGTGAGGCAACACTTCACTTGTGAGTCTGTTGCGGTCATTGACTGTGTTCAGCACTCCCAGTGTGGCCTCTTGTATATCAGTGAGACCCAATGTAGATTGGGAGGCCGCTTCGCCGAGCATCTATACTCTATCCACCAGAACATGCGGGATCTCCCAGTGGCCACCTGCTTTAATTCCGCTTCCCATTCCCATTCTGATATGTCCATCTATAGCCTTCTCCACTGTTATGATGAGGCCACACTTAGGTTGGAGGAACAACACTTTATATTCCGTTTGGGTAGCCTCCAACCTGATGGCATGAACATCGATTTCTCAAAATTCCAGTAATGCCCCCCAACACCTCCCCATTCTCCATTTCCTATCACCTTTTCCCTCTCTCACCTCATCTCCTTGCCTGCCCATCGCCCCCCTCTGGTGCTCCTTCCCCCTTTCTCTTTCTTCCGTGGGCCTTCTGTCTCTTTCACCAATCAGCTTCCCAGCTCTTTACTCCCTCCCCCTCCAGGTTTCACCTATCACCTAGTGGTTCTCTCTCTCCTCCCCCGCCCCCCCCCCCCATCATTTAAATCTACTCCTCAGGTTTTTTTTCTCCAGTCCTGCCGAAGGGTTTTGGCCTGAAACGTCGACTGTAGTTTTTTTCCTTTGGTGGATGGGAAGAAGATGTTCTGACAATGTTAAGTGTGCGTCTTCAGGCTCATGTACCTCCTTTTTGATGGCAGTAGCTAGAAGACAGCATGTCCTAGGTGCTGGGCGCCCTTAATGATAGATGCCCCTTTTTTGAGGTATCGCCTTTTGAAGATATCATTGATGGTGGAGAGGCCCTCAAGATGGTACAACCCTGAGAGCATCTTTTTCTGATCCTATGGTTTAAAGCCTATGGCAAAACATCTTGAGCAGATCAATATTCAACAGACAACAAAAATAATGGAAGGAAAGAACTGTAAAATATTGATAAATATATGGAATTAATCCCTTAAATTATTTCTCTATTCAGTTGCACTTTTATGATCGAAGTTAGGAAGTATTTTACTCCCAGCATAAAGGCAGTGGGACATGAGGAATGTCAAATAATATCACTTTTTTGTGTTATCATACTGTAATGACAGATTCTGTTTCTGAAAAGAGGTGGGTGCTTTCCGAATCTGAAATAAATCCAACTGGAAATGCATTTTATGTGTCATTTGTGTGTTTGATAAGGGCAGGTATCTCTGAACAGCAAAGTTTTTCCTGGAAGTGTAACGAAATGAAAAAATATGCTCTTTCTTGCTTTTATCGATGGATCTAAGCATCTTGGAGATTTTCATGTTCCCTACTGCAGGAGAGGATTAGTGAATCAAACAGTTATTGCGACTTCTGACTGGTTTTCCCTTTAAGGATATTTCATCACTGAGAGTACGGGATTGGTAACTCACATTCACAATTTCACTTTACTTCAAAAGTAGTTCATCAATTGAAATTAAATTTTCCTGAATTTCATAACAAGCTATTTGTCTCCTCGAAGCTGAGTTAGTAGGTTGTAGAATCAGTTCAGAGTAGGTGGTGAATGAAGTTCAGGAGCTTGTTGGTTGTGGGATAATAACTATTGCTGAAGCTAGTGGTGTAGGGCCAAAGGCTTCCATACTCCTGCATGACAGTAGTAGTGAGAAGAGGGAGTGGCCTGGATCTCAGCAAATAAATAATTCCATTTTGTCATGAGGAGATTCACTACTGCTTCTTCGCATGCATACATTATATGCATTATATGATGCCAGGTACTTAATTGCTTATGATTTTTTTTACCACATGACTTTCTTTTTGTTGATATTCTGAGTATTAACCCTTTCCTGAGATGACAAATTATTCATTGGTAATCTGGATGGCCTAACAGCAGCAATACTTTTCCATGCACTGCTGCTTATGATAGCTTCTTCCTTGGTAGTGCAACCAAGGCATTGTCCCAAATTAAGGAGAGTAGCTCATTAGCCTGAGAAAATGTTAGTGTTTAGCATTTTATTCAATTTTCCATAAACTTCTCAGCTTTATATGTGGATGTAGCTCTTGAGTATGTAACGTGTGCCCTTGATTTGTTCCATTCTCGCAAACATCTCTCTATCCCCTCCTGTTCCTGCTGTGCTCACTTTGTTGTCTGGCCAGTATTCATGAATTGACCTCATGATCTCTGAGGACAAATGCATTCTCATTTTTCTTTCCCCTTGGGACTAAGCCTTGCCACACTGACAGCACAAAAACCAAGGTCCAAAAGCTCGTGGGCCTCTGGAATAATACCGAAATTAACCACATGCTTGGTGCACAGGAGGAAATCATTAGAGGGCAGAAAGGTATGGATAATCCTGTTTGTTGGACAGAAAAAGAGTAAATGGAATTTAATCCAAAGAAATATGATGTAATTTGTATGTGACATTCAACGAGATTGGAGAATACACAGTAAGTGGAAGAATGTTGAGACACATAAACAAACGGAGGACATTAAACTGTACATTCACAATTATTAAGGGACTAATGACAAGTTAATAAGATCTTTTAAAAGGCATAGAAGGTAATTACCATTATTATCTGAGAAATAGAATGTAAGAGCAAGGAGGTTACATGAAAACCATTTACACTACTACAACGTGAGTGCTGGGTACAGCTTTGGTCACTACTTTGTAGGTAAGATGTGATTTAATTGGATTCTCAGAAGACTTCTCAGAATGGTGCTAAGACTAGAAAATTGTTACTCTGAAGAAGGATTGGATAAGTTCATGTTGTTTTCTTTGAAACAGAGGGGCCTGAGGAAAAATGTCAGCGAGGTGAAAAAATCATAAAGTGGAATAGGCTGCTGGGGACGGTGGTGGAGGTGGATATGATTGGGTCTTTTAAGAGAGTCCTGGATAGATACATAGAGCTCAGAAAAACAGAGGGCTATGGGTAACCCTAAGTAACTTCTAAGGTAAGGACATGTTCAGCACAGCTCTGTGGGCCGAATGGCCTGTATTGTGCTGTAGGTTTTCTATGTTTCTAAACATCCAAGAAGGGAGAAATAATACGGATTCCCTTCCTTTAGCAGAGGTGTCAAAAACTAGGGGGCACAGATTTAAGGTAATTATCAGAAAGAATAGAGAGGGAATGAGAAAATAACCTTATTATTCCAAACACATTCAAAATCCAAGACTGCCACAACACATTAGCTTTCAGCATCTGTGTGTAAGCACCTTTCTGGTTGCCACAGAGAGTGCCTGTGTCATCAGGCAATCTACTGAGGACATATGATTCAACTAAATGACTCCTAGCTTTGCTGCTCAGTTGAAAATAATCCCTCTGGTAGAAAATCAGGCTTCTGTAAAGATAATGTGATTTGTCCATAGACAAGAATCTTTAAAATTCACAGTATCATAACTTACAATATCTCAGCCCTCAATATATGCAACTGGTTTTCGAACATCCGTGTGAATGACTACTTCCCGGACAGTAACCTTTAATAAGCAACAGAGTCAGCCGTCACACTTCAGCACACTTGATGTATCCTTGAAGAACTTTGACACACAAGGCCATTGACCTTGTGCTGAAAAGTGCGATGAGAACGATGAACTTTTTTACAACTTGCGTAGCTGCAATGGGCCAAATGACTTTTTATGATTATAGTGTGTCTCTGATTACATGCTACCTACAGTATGATTACCAACACATAAACTGCTTTAGACTACCACTACTGAGATGTCAAGAGCACCTTCAAGCAAACAACAAATGGAGTACCTGGCCAGTGACTCAGAAGAGACAAGAGAAAATAAAAACAGTTCTGGGACAAAACGACTTACACACACATTCACTTTCTGGAGGCACTTCACGTGAGTTAACAGGGAAGTAGGTATGAATGAAAAGATTCCAGAATAGGAAGAATTTCTTCCATGATCTGTTGCTGAATAAGAAACATTGTTCAAGTATGACATTTTTATAAGAATCCACTATAAATCAACCATCTTAGAAGCTTAGAAGTATTGTTTAATTCTTTATTCAAAGTGCAACAGATGAAAGGACTTTGTACTTGAACTTCAAAACAAAATTCACTTTTACATTGTGAGCTAGGCAGAGACCTTTCTTGCATGATGTCATTTCCATCCCTTCAATTTACCTTCGTTCGCCTTGGCAATAGGATTAAAGACGGATGATGTTTATCTCGAGTGATTGCTACCCAGAGATTAGTTGATGTTGGCATGCTGGAAATGTTCTCTGTGCTGGAATGACCCAACTTGAGAGGATGTTAGGCTTCCTTTAAAGGCTCTGGTAAGGTGCACAGCCCAGCTGAAAGTTCCCACTAGCAGCAAACTGGATTTTGCATTCAAGTTGAGGTAGTGAGGTAGTTAGTGTTCATGGGCTTTGGACTTCGGAAGATACGGCTGAAAGCCTCTTGACTGATGTTTGATTCAGGTTTTGCTGCTTTGTATTGAATTGCTGCATGATATAGGTCACAGCTGCAGTTTGCTGTATCTGATGTGCTGATTTCTCAGTTATATTCTTTTAATGTTCTTCATTGTCACAATAAGTTACTTCAATAAACTACTACGTGAATCATTCCAGTATTGCTGTAGAGATGTACGTGCTTCCGCTCTAACCAAGCTGTTCTGTCATGTGTGTGATGGTTTTGCAGACACATTTTAGTGTGCGTTAGGCTCTTTTCAATAAGTTTACTTAAATTTCTTGTATATGAAATAAATCTCAAAGCAATTGAGTCACATCAGATAATCACTTTGAAGACATTTAAGTTATTCATTAATTAGTCAACAAGGGATGAAGTGTTTTTTTTTAGCACCATGATATGTAATGTCTGAAGGGGAGGGTGAAGAAAGTTCAGCAGTAACTGTGGTATAAGTATCTTGGCTTGTGACTCATATATACTAGCTGCATTGCAGTTGTTACTGTAAGATTGCGAGTGATGTTATTACCTTAAGCCATTGTGCTTCATTGTGAGCTATTGCAATATTGAATGCCATAGCCAGTACAGATGAGTATGTTTTCCCAGTAAGTGATGTAGAAAACCAAGGCACAGAACAGGAAGAACCCAAATACACCACGTAGATGATGAGGGGGGAATGCCTAATTAAGGGATTGGTATTTGGCGAAGTGAATCTAGTGACTGAAAGAAAGTATCCTAAAACTGAGAGTTAAGTTCCTCAGAGTAGCAGTATGAAGCATCAAGTGTAAGAAAAAGGGGCTGGAGACAAAAATAGACAGAGTATAGTAAATACTGAAACTTGCATTTTAATATATAGTAATTGGTATGCAGAATAAACCTGGAAGGACACCCTGAATGCAATAGAACTGAAATGCCATCGCCTATCTGCTGAACCATGTCTACGCCCACCTGGACAAGCCAGCGAGCACTGTGAGGGTCATGTTTTTTGACTTCTCCAGTGCGTTCAACACCATCCGCCCCGCTCTGCAGGGGGAGAAGCTGACAGCGATGCAGATGGATGCTTCCCTGGTTTATTGGATTCTTGACTACCTGACTGGCAGACCACAGTACGTGTGCTTGCAACACTGTGGGTCCAACAGAGTGATCAGCAGCACTGGGGCTCCACAGGGAACTGTCTTGTCTCCCTTTCCCTTCACTATTTACACCTCAGACTTCAACTACTGGACAGAGCCTTGTCATCTTCAGAAGTTTTCGGATGACTCTGCCACAGTTGGATGCATCAGCAAGGGAGATGAGGCTGAGTACAGGGCTACGGTAGGAAACTTTGTCACATGGTGTGAGCAGAATTATCTGCAGCTTAATGTGAAAAAGACTAAGGAGCTAGTGGTAGACCTGAGGAGAGCTAAGGTACCGGTGACCCCTGTTTCCATCCAGGGGGTCAGTGTGGACATGGTGGAGGATTACAAATACCTGGGGATACGAATTGACAATAAACTGGACTGGTCAAAGAACACTGAGGCTGTCTACAAGGAGGGTCAGAGCCGTCTCTATTTCCTGAGGAGACTGAGGTCCTTTAACATCTGCCAGATGATGCTGAGGATGTTCTACGAGTCTGTGGCGGCCAGTGCTATCATGTTTGCTGTTGTGTGCTGGGGCAGCAGGCTGAGGGTGACAGTCACCAACAGAATCAACAAACTCATTCGTAAGGCCAGTGATGTGGGGATGGAACTGGACTCTCTGACGGTGGTGTCTGAAAAGAGGATGCTGTCTAAGTTGCATGCCATCTTGGTCAATGTCTCCCATCCACTACATAATGTACTGGGTGGGCACAGGAGTACATTCAGCCAGAAACTTATTCCACTGAGATGTAGCACGGAGCGTCATAGGAAGTCATTCCTGCCTGTGGCCATCAAACTTTACAACTCCTCCCTTGGAGGGTCAGACACCTTGAGCCAATAGGCTGGTCCTGGACTTATTTCATAATTTACTGCCATAATTTACATATTACTATTTAACTATTTATGGTTCTATTACTGTTTATTATTTATGGTGCAACTGTAACAAAAACCAATTTCCCCCGGGATCAATAAAGTATGACTATGACTATGACTATGACTATCAGCAATTTGACCTCAGGCTGGCTGCCACAGGGAAAATCTTTCGAAGGGTGCTCCTTAACTATCTCCTCCCACCGGTGGGATCACTACTCCCCTATTCGCAGTGTGGATTCCATTCATCTGGAAATGTGCGGACATGATATTCAATGCATGACAACTTCACAAAAATGGAGGGAGCAATAGAAACTGCTGTAAATAGCCTCATTTGACATTATAAAAATCTTTGGCTATGCCAATTAGGAGAGATCATGGAGAATCTTTTTCCAATATGCTTGTCCTCATTATATACCCACCTTCATTACACACCTGGTATACAGTATAATGACTTGCAAGCATTGATCCCACCCAAGCATTTACAAAAACCCAATCTCACTATCATGTTTCTTATTGATCCACACTGGAACATTGCACCCCACGTACAATAAGCTTCCTAACAGAGTGTAGGTAGACCAGACAATGAACAGAAGGCTGTTCAACCTTCATGACTTCAACTCTAGAAGAAAAGATGCTACCAATAGACCATTATCACTGTCCCATTGAGCAGGCAGAGTGCCTAGCTGTCCATGTGCTCCAGAAACATGTTGAGTTTGTCCAGTGTTTGAAGAGCTGAGTAGCACTGATCCTTAAGATGAGAGAGGCACAGCCAGGAGCCTGCTTCAACTATCCATCCAGGGTCCGGATTAGAACACTTGAAGCAAGCACTGTCCATTTGTGTATCACCCCCAGTCTGACGTAAGGAGGTGAGGGACAAAGAAGCAGGCTTCTTTTCCCTCCTGATTCGTACATTTTGCCACCTTTCGGGTGATAGAATGGGACAAAGTGATGACACCCTAGGAAAACCAAGATCCAAAATGAGAAAGGAAGTACCTAGGAGAATTAGATGCAAACCCTTGGAAAGGTGCATTGTACAGACAAGATGTAAAGCACTGCATTAGCAGGAAAGATGCAAGTCATCACGGAACTTGAGAGTAGAGCAACAGGTTTTAGGAATACACGAAGAAGAGATAGCTCAAATGTTCAAAAAGGGCAATTGTGATGACAAGGAGAAGCAATCAGTATTGGTCCACAATTTAGCAAATTGATACCTCTGAGGAATGTGGGAATGAACCTTCTATTCGGCATGTCAGAGGGAGAGGGTTAGAACATTTGACAGCAATGAGAACCTTTTAGAACAAACAACTTGCTTTAACTGAGTCTGATAGATTTGGTTTTATTTGATAAATATGGTTTAAGTGATAGCAGGATGTTGTTGAGATAAATAAGATATCAATTAAAATCCCTCAAGCATTAGCTATGGCCCTACTGGGGCTAACAAGTGAAGTCATGAGTAAAGTATTTATCTTATTGCAATGTTACCAGTGGAATGTGTATTTTTCTCCAGGTTACTGATGATAATGAAACTCTTAAAGAAGTCCAACAACCGCAAATATAATACGACCAAATGAATAAGGAACCATCTGCATTCTGGTAGGTGCATTGCATTGAGTACAGGAGCTGGGATATTTCACAGAGATCAAGGCTGCTTATCAGTACATCACTGATGTATCAATTAATTAGTGAAGCATGGTAACACCAGATTCAAAACAGTCTGGTGTCTGGTAAAGTCAGAGGGTGTGGCAAATGCCTTTAAACCACAAGTAGTGACGGAGAACATAGAACAAAGGAGGAGAGGCACAGGAACAGGAGGGTCCCGTGAAAAGAGTAGAAATGGAAGAACGGAAATAAATGCCCCAGTCCTGAAGAGAACAAGGGATGAAATGTGTGTGAGGATTTCTTCAGAAAGATCACTAAGAATAAGTGTGTCTAATAGGATTTTACTGAATGTGAACCTCGCACCAGCATGCCAGGTAAATGAAGTATTTTTGGTTGGTCCCAAAGTAAAAAGAGATAAACTTGGGAACCTGTAAAATCAGAGGTAACTAGCCTGGGTGTTATCCTTGATTCAGATTTGAATTTAAATCCCAAATAAAAAAAGAAATTAGAGCAGCATTTGTACGCTTAAGAAAAATTGCAAAAATAAGATCATTTCTGTCATGTAATGATGCTGAAAATCTAACTCGTGTCTTTATATTGAATAGACTAGATTACTGTAATGCAATTTGTACTGGCCTTCCAAAGCAATCTGTTGACAAACTTCAATTCATTCAGAACGTTGCTGCTAGACTTTTAACCAAAATCAGGATGAGGGAACAATTCACTCCAGTATTAGCTACACTGCATTGGCTTCCTGTATCTTCTAGAATTGATTTTAAATTTCTCTTACTTGTTTTTAAAACTCTTAATGGTGTGGGGTCAGAGTACATCACAGAATCAATTTTGTTAATAAAAAATATAAAAACACTGCATAAAACAAAGAAACAAAGATCTCAATTGTGTATTGAAAGAGTGGATTCATCAGTGTTGGAGTGAAACTATGCCACTAAACGGGTATGCTGATCATGAAACAAGCAAAGATCTCTCATGACAAACTGAAAACTGAAGGCAATAGTTTCATGCACAAAATTATAAAAATGTCAGACTGTGCCCCCTTCCAGCTCTGCTTCCCTCCCTGATGAGCTCAATTACTTCTGCCCTCACTTTGACCGAGAGAACAAGGAGGTCACCCTCAAAGCGGATCTCCCACCTGGTGAACTCCCTCTCTCACTTTCCACCTTCAATGTTTTCACCACCCTGAGCAGGGTGAATGTACGGAAGGCAGCTGGTCCGGATGGAATACCTGGCCGTGTGCTCAGAGTCTGTGCAGGGCAGTTGGCCGGGGTCTTCACGGACATTTTTAATCTGTCCCTGGCCCAGGCAGTGGTCCCCACAAGCTTCAAGATTGCCACCATCGTGCCAGTGCTGAAGCATTCCACTGCCATGGGCCTGAATGACTTCTGCCCAGTTGCTCTCTCCCCCATCATTGCAAAGTGCTTTGAGAGAATGGTTCTACCACATCTGAATTCCTGTCTGCCCTCTACCCTGGATCCCCATCAATTTGCCTATCGCACCAACAGGTCAACAGAGGATGCCATCTCCACGACACTTCACTCTGCCCTGACCCACCTGGACAGCCCCAACTCTTACGTCAGAATGCTGTTCATTGACTTTAGTTTGGCTTTCAATACTGTGATCCCCTCCAAGCTGATCACCAAACTTCGCCAGCTTGGTATCAGTTCATCCCTCTGCAATTGGACCTTGGACTTTCTGACTAACAGACCCCAATCAGTTAAGTTAGACAACCTGTCCTCCTCCACTCTCACCCTGAACACCAGCATACCTCAAGGCTGTGTGCTGAGCCTTCTTCTGTACTCCCTTTTCACCTATGACTGCGCTCCTGTACATGGTTCTAACTCCATAATCAAGTTCGCAGACGACACCACGGTGGTTGGTCTGTTCAGAGGGGATGATGAGACGGCCTACAGGGATGAGCCCCAGCACCTGGCCGCGTGGTGTGCCGACAACAATCTGGCCCTTAACACCCAGAAGACCAAGGAGATCATTGTGGACTTCAGGCTTGCCAGGAGTCACACTCACGTCCCCATCTACATCAATGGAACTGTAGTGGAGCGTGTATCAAATTTGTAAGGAGATAGGAGATATTTGTAGTAAGCACAAGGTTGTGATTGTGGGAGATTTTATTTTTCCAAACATAGAATGGGAAGCTCATTCTGTAAAAGAGCTGGATGGTTTGGAGTTCGGAGTTTGTCAAATGTGTGCAAGATAGTTTTTTGGAGCAGTACATAGAGGTACCAACTAGAGAAGGGGCAGTGTTGGATCTCCTGTCAGGGAATGAGACCGGGCAGGTGACGGAGGTATGTGACGGGGAGCACTTTGGGTCCAGTGATCGCAATACCATTAGTTTCTGTGTAATTATGGAGAAGGATAGGACTGGACCTAGGATTGAGATTTTTGATTGGAGAAATGCTAACTTTGAGGAGATGTGAAAGGATTTACAAGGAGTGGATTGGGACAATTTGTTTTATGGGAAGGATGTAACAGAGAAATGGAGGTCATTTAAAGGTGAAATTCTGAGGGTTCAGAATCTTTATGTTCCTGTTAGGTTGAAAGGAAAGGTTAAAAGTTTGAGAGAGCCATGGTTTTCAAGAGATATTGGAAACTTGGTTTGGAAAAAGAGAGGGATCTTCAATAAATATAGGCAGCTTGGAGTTAATGAGGTACTCGAGGAATATAAAGAATGTAAAAAGAATCTTAAGAAAGAAATTAGAAAAGCTAAAAGAAAATACGAGGCTGCTTTGGCAAGTAAGGTGAAAATAAATCCAAAGGGTTTCTACAGTTATGTTAGTGGCAAAAGGATAGTGAGGGATAAAATTGGTCCCTTGGAGAATCGGAGTGGATGGCTATGTGCGGAACCAAAAGAGATGGGGGAGATTTTGAACAATTTATTTTCTTCTGTATTCACTAAGGAGAAGGATATTGAATTGTGTAAGGTAAAGGAAACAAGAAGGGTAGTTATGGAAAGTATGACCTGTTGGCATGATAATATATGGCATTCATATACTTTTGCATATAACCCATTATGAATTATTTAAATGAACAATAATGCTTAATCAAACAATTTGTTTACAACATTACTTATATATTACTGAAATATTAAATACATAACACTCCTCCCTGCTTAACTATAAACTCCAATTCAATATAGAAATCATTGTAACTATACTAACAGTATATTATATAATACAACTACTCTGCAAACATCCACAGCAAAGTAAATTTTAAATTGTGTCAGGGCTAAAGATTGAATTGCCGTGGATGATTTCTTACTCTTGTGGGATAACATTTCCTGACGACGGAGGTCATTCTGCTTGGCAGGTGAAACTTGTGGCTGGGAAGCTACCTCAGGTGCTGCCCCCATCCACCCCCCATTCACATTCAAGCTCAACGAGGCTTGTTGCTTGTTACTTTTCACTCAGTGGATCAGTAAGCCCAGTACTGAACTGATAATGCTCAGACAACTTCAGCTAAGTAAGCTGAAATAGACTCCCCTTCCTTTTGATTCTGCTTATGAAACCTAAAGCATTCTGCAAGCAACAATATGGCACTCTTTTTTAATCTCAGGATATCATTGTATCTTGTAGCAAGAACTTGTGGACATTTACCACTCACACTCACATGGTGTTGTCTGTGTTTCTGGAATCAAGTTTTCTCGGCTAGTTTTGTTATCTTTCATGTCATTTTTCATTTTTCACATCAAGGTTGCAGTCTCGCAGAGCAGTTCAAATCTAAGGCTTTTCATGTCCGTAGCTTCGATTGTATCAGTCCATCATTTCAGTCATGCACAAATCTATTCTCCACTGAATGGTTTAAAAATGTTGACAAAGTTGTAATGTTTTGATAGATCCCTTAAAGTTATAATAGAATCCAAGACAGTTTCCCTTACTCTGCCGTGATTCCCCATGAGAAATTTATACCTCTCCTATTTCCTGAAAAAGCCAAGAATTGAAATAATCCAACTTCTATATTACACATTTTTAAGTAAAGCCACTGGCTTTCCATTGCGCTACCTGGTTAATAACATGCAATAGGTCTCAAAGCTAATCACTGCCATTAATCTCTGCCATCTTCTAACAATATTTAATGCCTGTGTACTCTCAACATGATTCTCAACCTTGACAATACACTTAGTCATAAAGAGCATTTCCACTCCTTCCATGCAGGCTGTAAATTATTCACTTCCTTGATTATACATCCCATGACTGCCCTCTTCAACCTCTCTGTATTTCAGGTCCTGTGGAGAGAGTGCTGTCACTCAGCAATACACAGTAGTCTTTGGTTGAGGTGCTGCAAGTCTTCCACAAAACCTGTATATCTCCATCAGTTTCTTTTCAAACTGTAGAAGAAACTTCACTTCATTCAAATTAAATTGAAGTGCATCAGTGTTGAATCAGAAATTACTTAGATGGATCTTTAGTTACAAGAACGTAAACTAAATATTAATGAATATGCATAGCATCCAATGAGTCATATAATTTCATTGTCCATATATTCTTAACATAGCTGGTTGACTACCTCCTACCCCCCACATACAATTAAGTTTGGATGCTGTGGTGTAGGAGGAAAGTACACATGAACATTTAAGGACGAAAATTAGAAAAAAGCAGAGGTAAATGTTAAACATATTATTTCTTCTGCATCTTACATCACTAAGTTTTATTGTTTCTAATAGTTGTTGATATTAGCTTCTTAATATGCTATCCTAAACTTTAAAGATTAGCCAAAGGTGATGAAGCAATATCTTATCTATGTTAGCTTAAAACAAATTACTGCTATTTCATGGTCTTAATTTTTCTCCTTTTGCTTTCCAACTTTACCTGTTTCGGAGTTGTGATGTGTTGGAAAAGTGAGGTGATAAATGTTTTTCCATTTCATGAGCCGGATATCATTTTTGACACTTCACTCAGGAGAGTATTTATTTGTCATTAGGTTTTCACATCCAAAAATGTCCTTCTCAAAACCATGAATCAAGCAGTACATTCATTTCCCTCCAAGTGGAAGATGGAATATGAGGAGTGATTCTAGTAAAGCAGTGTTTGTGGCCTGATGATGTTAAGGGCTAAGGGCCACCTCTTTCAGGGGACCTGAGCTACAATTAGACCAAGTAAGCTTGTAGTGTGAAGACTTCTGCCCCAGGCAATATTGATAGAGCGGTTGGATTTCTGCCACGTTCCAGAAGTTTGCATGGCTGTCTATGCTATCCAGTAATTCATAACCTATTGTGTTGAGATACAAACATCTGACAGGTGAGCTGCTTCTTTGGCAATCGAAGCTGGCTTCTCACAAGAATGCTGTCAACCCATTGCATTCAATTGTTGACTGTTCCTTTTAAGGCACTTAACTGCTGCTTTGATATCTACTTGACATGTAGGAAATGCCAAATTTATATTACATGTTGGTTTTGGAGCTTCCAGTCTGGCATCATAGACATTCTAAGAGACGCTTTGTGTTCTCTTCTGATGGCATCTTCAAATAAATAAGAGCTGGGCTGCTGAAATTGTAACTGAGCTGGTGATTGTCATCCTTCATTGACATTTCTGCTTCTCATGTTGGTCTGTGGGGCTCCAAAAATGGGAACTTGATATCTTTACTGCATTCCTAGTACAATCACTTCTGGCCAGGAGCTTTCTGACCATGGGCAGGGTTGAAATAATGGAGGGAGCAGAATGAAATAACGAAGGTGATTCAGCTGATAGGTCAGGCACTTGTGACCATTAAACAAGCTCAAAATTGACTGCAGGTTGTAATAGATATTGTGATATAATAGAGATGGGATTTTGAAGATTTTTTAAAATCATTAAATCCACAAGGAAATGTGGCAGAAAAAGATGGTGAAAATGGGAACTTTTTCTAGTATTCTAGTTTGTGCTATCTTTCAGCAGAAGCTATAGCTCTTGTTTACCTTCCTCTGTTGACAGTTTGCAAGTTTATCTAATGTCTCTCCTGCAATCCTAGATTATCTTTGTCAACAACTTTCACATTCTGATTTCAAAATGTTCAGCTCTGCAGCCTAGACCATTGTTCTGTGTCAACATGAGGGAAAATTAGACCAAAACCTTTAAATAATGTCTAAGTTTTACCAGCGTGCTGATCTAAGCCTTGCTTTCTTCTTGTTACTACCATCATTAGCAAGATTAAAACCTCAACAAGTTCTGACATGGCAGCACAGTCTGCCCAGGTACCCACTGAGATGGCACCATCTACATTTAATTATAACCCATGGAAAATCTGAGCCATTTCCTAAAATAGCAAGTTTTATGACAGTGGACCCCTACTGTGCCCCACCTCTTAGGCATATAGGCCATGAGAATCTGGGAAGAACAAAGTATCTATAGCAAAAAGCAGTAAGGCAGAACAGGAATGTCACAAGCACTTGTTGCGATACTGTGTGATCATGCACCTGAGATCAGGATGTTTGATTGTGCATCAGATAATAATCGTGCATTTGATGTTGGGATCACAATTGTAGCTGAAAACTTTCAGGATCAGCACACTAGTAAAATTTGGACTTGTTAGTCCAGTTAGGTTCAAAATGTGTAATTGTTGGACAAGCCCAGAAACTCGCAAGTCTTCTCCCTGGATGTGGCAATGAGGGAGATTTTAGTGAGCCTATTGGGAATAATGTCTGATGATACAGCTCGTATTAGAAGTGAATGAGTCAGAGCGAGTAGTGTAAAATCTCTCTGGAACCAGATTCTGTTACAACCACATGGTGTGCACAAGCCTGAAGGTAAAAGGTTCGGAAGAGTCACAAGGGCCCGGGGCACTGGGGTCAGAGGTCGCTGCGAGACCTAGGGTCTAGGCCCGAAGGTGAAATCCATGATCAGTGGGAGAGTTCTGGGGCAAAGTTCGAAGTTTGAGACCCGATGTCTGTGAGTCAAAGAGCCTGGGGTCAAGGACTGCAGGTCCTGAGGTGACCTAAATGAGTGGTTGGGCGGATAGGAGAGTGGGGAAGGGGCTTGTTTTGTTTAATTGTTGTTGCTGCTGCTTGTGGTGTTCTGCTGACCACTTTGGGCGTGCTATGGAATATGTGGCAACTTCTGCGGGCTGTGCCTAGCACATCCTTCAGTGTTTTGGTTGTTAATGCAAACAACACATTTCACTGTACATTTCCATAAGACCATAAGATAAAGGAGCAGAAGTCGGCCATTCGGCCCATTGAGTCTGCTCCGCCATTTTATCATGAGCAGATCCATTCTCCCATTTAGTCCCACTCCCCCGCCTTCTCAGCATAACCTTTGATACCCTGGCTACTCAGATACATATCAATCTCTGCCTTAAATACACCCAATGACTTGGCCTCCACTGCTGCCCGTGGCAACAAATTCCATAGATTCACCACCCTCTGACTAAAAAAATTTCTTCGCATTTCTGTTCTGAATGGGCGCCCTTCAATCCTTAAGTCATGCCCTCTCGTACTAGACTCCCCCATCATGGGAAACAACTTTGCCACATCCACTCTGTCCATGCCTTTCAACATTCAAAATGTTTCTATGAGGTCTCCCCTCATTCTTCTAAACTCCAAGGAATACAGTCCAAGAGCGGACAAACGTTCCTCATATGTTAACCCTTTCATTCCCGGAATCATTCTAGTGAATCTTCTCTGTACCCTCTCCAACGTCAGCACATCCTTTCTTAAATAAGGAGACCAAAACTGCCCACAGTACTCAAAGTGAGGTCTCACCAGCGCCTTATAGAGCCTCAACATCACATCCCTGCTCCTATACTCTATTCCTCTAGAAATGATGCCAACGTTGCATTCGCCTTCTTCACTACTGACTCAACCTGGAGGCTAACCTTAAGGGTATCCTGTACGAGGACTCCCAAGTCCCGTTGCATCTCCGAAATTTGAATTCTTTCCCCATTTAAATAATAGTCTGCCCGTTTATTTTTTTCTGCCGAAGTGCATAAGCATACATTTTCCAACATTGTACTTCATTTGCCACTTCTTTGCCCATTTTTCCAATCTATCCAAGTCTCTCTGCAGACTCTCTGTTTCCTCAGCACTACCGGCCCCCCCACCTATCTTCGTATCGTCAGCAAACTTAGCCACAAAGCCATCTATTCCATAATCCAAATCATTGATGTACAATGTAAAAAGAAGCGGCCCCAACACTGATCCCTGTGGAACACCACTGGTAACCGGCAGCCAACCAGAATAGGATCCCTTTATTCCCACTCTCTGTTTCCTGCCAATCAGCCAACGCTCTATCCATGTATGTACCTTTCCCATAATTCCATGGGCTCTTATCTTGTTAAGTAGCCTCATGTGTGGCACCTTGTCAAAGGCCTTCTGAAAATCCAAATATACAACGTCCACTGCATCTCCCTTGTCTAGCCTACTTGTAATTTGCTCAAAAAATTGTAATAGGCTCCAGCCCGGACCTCGACTTCTCAGGCCTTCAGTAGGCTGAAGACCCATCCGCCTCTGACTCTGACCCCGACTGGAACTACAGCCTCCCGGACATGGGCACCAGCCCCCGGCGGTCGATAGACTCACTTGCCTCCGACTCCGACCTCAGCTCTGGGGCCCTGCAGGCTACAGGCTCCGCCACCCCCAGCTCCGGATCCAGCTCGGACCGAGGTCCTGACCATCTCCAGACCGGGACCACTCTTGCTGCCGCTGGGTCCTACCGCCCGTCTTATTCTCCCACTACCCTCTTTCCTCCCCACGACTCCCAACCTTCCCTCTACCCCTCATCACCCCTCCATTCCTCTGATCCCTCATCCTCCCCTAACCCCACTCTCCCTGAACATCCCAACCCCCCTCTCCCTCCTGAGACCTCTCACTCTTCACCCTCCTCCGACCCCAGCTCCAACCCTTGCCATGTCTTCACCATCCCCTCTGACCTTCCCCTCTCTGAGGCAAAACGTTCTGTTATTAGCAAGGGCCTCACTTTTGTCCCCCTCCGTCCACACCTCAGTGAGTTCCGTGCCCGCCATGACACTGAACTCTTCTTCCGTCGCCTACGTCTCCGAGCCGACTTCTTTGGCAAGGATTCCTCTCCCCCTACTGATGACCCCTTCTCCTGTTTTCAACCCTCCTCCTCCTTCTGGACACCCTGCCCGGGCCTTCTACCTGCACTCGATCTTTTTATCTCCAACTATCGCCGAGACATCAACCGTCTCAACTTCACTACTCCTCTCTCCTGTTCCAACCTCACTCCCTCTGAACGCACTGCCCTCCACTCTCTCCGCACTAATCCCAACCTCATCATCAAACCCGCTGACAAAGGTGGTGCTGTAGTAGTCTGGTGGATGGACCTCTACCTCAGTGAGGCCAAACAGCAGCTCTCTGACACCTCCTCTTACTTACCCCTGGAACAGGACCCCACCAAAAAACATCAAACCATTGTCTCCCGTACCGTCACCGCCCTTATCAAATCCGGAGACCTTCCATCCTCAGCCACTAAACTCATAATTCCCACACCCCGTACCGCTCGGTTTTACCTCCTCCCCAAGATCCACAAGCCTGACTGTTCTGGCAGACCCATAGTTTCTGCCTGCTCCTGTCCCACCGAACTTGTATCTGCCTACCTGGACTCCATTTTGTCACCCATAATTCAGTCTCTCCCTACCTACATCCGGGATACATCCCATGCCCGCCACCGCTTCAATAACTTCCAGTTCCCCGGTCCCGACTGCTTCATTTTCACTATGGATGCCCAATCCCTATACATCTCCATTCCCCATGAAGAAGGCCTCAAAGCTCTCCGCTACTTTCTGGACAATAGACCTCACCAGTTCCCCACCACCACTACCCTCCTCCGGTTGGCGGAACTGGTTCTCACACTCAATAACTTCTCTTTTGGCTCTTCCCACTTTCTTCAGACCAAGGGTGTAGCTATGGGAAATCGCATGGGCCCTGGCTATGCCTGCTTCTTCACTGGTTATGTGGAACAGTCTGTGCTCCAAGCCTATTCTGGTACTGCTCCCCAACTTTTCTTTCGGTACATTGACGACTACATTGGTGCTGCTTCCTGCACCCATGCTGAGCTCGTCAATTTCATTGACTTTACTTCTAACTTCCACCCAGCCCTCAAATTCACTTGGTCTATCTCGGACACTTCTCTCCCCTTTCTCGATCTCTCGGTCTCCATCTCTAGAGACAGACTGTCCACTGACATCTTCTACAAGCCCACTGACTCTCATAGCTACCTCAACTATACCTCTTCCCACCCTGCCACATGCAAAAATGCCATTCCCTATTCCCAGTTCCTCCGTCTCTGCCGCATCTGCTCCAAGGATGAGGTTTTCCATTCCAGGACATCTCAAATGTCCTCTTTCTTTAAGGATCGTGGTTTCCCTTCTGCTGTCATTAATGATGCCCTCACCCTCATCTCCTCCATTTCCCGCACTTCGGCTCTCACCCCATACTCCCACCACCACAACAGGAACAGAGTTCCCCTTGTCCTCACCTACCACCCCACCAGCCTCCAGATCCAACGCATTATCCTCCGCAACTTCCGCCACCTTCAACAGGACCCCACCACTAAGCACATCTTTCCCTTTCCACCCCTCTCCGCTTTCCGCAGGGATCAGTCCCTCCACGACTCCCTGGTCCACACGTCCCTCCCCACGGATCTCCCACCCGGCACTTATCCCTGTAAGCGCAAGTGCTACACTTGTCCCTACACCTCCTCTCTTTCCACCATTCAGGGTCCCAAACAGTCCTTCCAGGTGAGGCAACACTTCACTTGTGAGTCTGTTGGGGTCATCTATTGCATCCGGTGCTCCCGGTGCGGCCTCCTCTACATCGGGGAAACCCGACGCAGATTGGGGGACCGCTTCATCGAGCACCTCCGCTCCGTCCGCCAAAACAGACAGGATCTCCCAGTAGCCACCCACTTCAACTCTGCTTCCCACTCCCATTCAGATATGTCCATACATGGCCTCCTCTACTGCTATGATGAGGCTAAACTCAGGTTGGAGGAGCAACACCTCATATACCGTCTAGGTAGTCTCCAGCCCCTTGGTATGAACAGAATTCTCCAACTTCCGGTAATTCCCTCCCCCTCCCTTCCCCTACCCCTATGTCACTCTGCCCCCTCCCCCAGCTGCCTATCACTTCCCTCTTGGTTCCGCCTACTTCTACTACCCATTGTATTTTCCCCTATTCTTTCTTCACGTTTCCTGCCTATCACCTCTCTGCCTCCCTTCCCCCACCCCTTTATGTTTCCCCTTACTGGTTTTTCACCTGGCACCTACCAGCCTTCTCCTTCCCACCCTCCCCCCACCTTCTTTATAGGGCCTCTGCCCCTTCCCCCTACAGTCCTGATGAAGGGTTCCGGCCCAAAACGTCGATTGATCTTTTCCACTGATGCTGCCTGACCTGCTGAGTTCCTCCAGCGTGTTGTGAGTGTTGCTTTGACCCCAGCAAATGCAGATTATTTTGTGATTGTAATAGGTTTGTTAGGCGGGATTTTCCTTTAAGGAATCCACGCTGAGTTCTGCCTATCTTGTCATATGCCTCCAGGTACTCTGTAACCTCATCCTTGACAATCGACTCCAACAACTTCCCAACCACCGATGTCAAGCTAACAAGTCTATAATTTCCTTTTTGCTTCCTTGCCCCCTTCTTAAATAGCGGAGTGACATTTGCAATCTTCTAGTCCTCCGGAACCATGCCAGAATCTATCGACTTTTGAAAGATCATCGCGAATGCCTCCGCAATCTCCACAGCTACTTCCTTCAGAACACTAGGGTGCATTCCATCTGGTCCGAGTGATTTATCTACCTTTAGACTATTCAGCTTCCTGAGTACTTTCTCTGTCGTAATTGTGACTGCGCACACTTCTCTTCCCTACCACCCTTGAGTATCCGGAATACTGCTGATGTATTCCTCAGTGAAGACTGATGCAAAATACTCGTTCAGTTCCTCTGCCATCTCCTTATCTCCCATTACAATTTCTCCAGCATCATTTTCTATCAGTCCTATATCTACTCTCAACTGTCTTTTACTCTTTATATACTTGAAAAAGCTTTTAGTATCCTCTTTGATATTATTTGCTAGCTTCCTTTCATAGTTAATCTTTTCCCTCTTAATGACCTGCTTGGTTTCCTTTTGTAAGGTTTTAAAAACTTCCCAATCCTCTGTCTTCCCACTAATTTTTGATTCCTTGTATGCCCTCTCCTGTGCTTTAACTTTGGCTTTGACTTCTCTTGTCAACACGGTTGCATCCTTTTTCCACTCGAAAATTTCTTCTTTTTTGGAGTATACCTGTCTTGCACCTTCCTCACTTCTCGCATAAACTCCAGCCACTGCTGCTCTGCTGTCTTTCCCACCAGTGTCCCTTTCCTGTCAACTTTGGCCAGTTCCTCTCTCATGCCACTGTAATTTCCTTTACTCCACTGAAATACCGACACATCAGATTTCGGCTTCTCTTTTTCAAATTTCACAGTGATCTCAATCATGTTATGATCACTGCCTCCAAGGGTTCCTTCACCTCAATCTCTCTACTCACCTCTGGTTCATTACACAATACCCAATCCAGTACAGCCGATCCCCTAGTGGGTTCAATAACACTCTGTTCTAAAAAGCCATCTCGCAGACATTCTACAAATTCTCTCTCTTGAGATCCAGTGCCGACCTAATTTTCCCAATCCACTCGCATGTTAAAATCCCCCACAATTATCATAACACTGCCCTTCTGACAAGTCTTTTCTATTTCCAGTTGTAATTTGTATTCCACATCCCTGCAGCTGTTTGGAGGCCTATAAATAACTGCCATCAGGGTCCTTTTACCCCTGCTATTCCTTAGCTCAACCCATAAAGATTCTGCACCTTCCGATCCTATATCACTTCTTTCTAGTGATTTAATATCATTTCTTACCAATAAAGCCATGCCTTCCCCTCTGCCTACCTTCCTATCCTTCTGATACACCGTGTATCCTTGGACGTTCAGCTCCCAGAGACATGCATCCTTTAGCCACGTTTCAGTGATGGCCACAATATCACACCTGCCAATCTGTAGCTGTACGACAAAATCATCCACCTTATTCCCTATGCTGCGTGCATTTAAGTACAACACCTTAAGACCAGTATTTGATACTTCTTGCTTTGATTTCACTGCAACTTTATTGCACTGCAACTCATTCCAATGGCTACAAATTTGCCCCATCACCTGCCTGTCTTTCCTGACATCTTTACTGCTCACTATCTTAGATTTATTTCTGTTTTCCCCTTCCTCCACTCTGTCATTCTGGTTCCCATCCCCCTGTCAAATTAGTTTAAACCCTCCCTAACAGCTCTATTAAACTTTCCCGCCAGGATATTGGTCCCCTTTGGGTTCAGGTGTAACCTGTCTTTTTTGAACAGTTCATACTTCCCCCAGAAGAGATCCCAATTATCCAAGAATCTGAAGCCCTGCCCCCTACACCAGTCTCTCAGCCACGCATTCATCTGCCTGATCCAACTATTCTTACCCTCGCTAGCACGTGGCACAGGTAGCAATCCCGAGATTACTACCCTGGAGGTCCCGCTTCTCAGCTTCCTTCCTAACTCCTGGAAATCTCTCTTCAGGACCTCCTCCTTTGTCCTATCTATGTCATTGGTACCAACATGTACCAAGACAACTGGCTGCTCACCCTCCCCCTTCAGAATATTCAGGACCCGATCCGAGACATCCCGTACCCTGGCACCTGGGAGGCAACACACCATGCGGGTATCCCTATCATGCTCACCGAATCTCCTGTCCGTTCCCCTGACTATGGAATCCCCTACGACTACCACATTTCTCTTCTCCCTCCTTCTGTCCTGCACAACAGTGCCAGGCTCAGTGCCAGAGACCCGGTCACCATGGACGTCCCCTGTCGGGTCATCCCCGTCAACAGCATCCAGAACAAGATATTTGTTGCTGAGGGGGACAGCCACTGGGGTGCTCTCCACTATCCAGGTATTTCACTTTCCTCTCTTGACAGTGACCCAGTTTTCTGACCCCTGTAGCCTAGGGATGACTACCTCCCTGTAGCTCCTGTCTATCACCTCTTCACTTTCCCTAATAAGCAGTAGGTCATCAAGCTGCAGCTCCAGATCCCTAACATGGTCTCTGAGGAGCTGCAGCTCGGTGCACCTGGAGCAGATGTGGCCACCAGGGAGGCTGGAGGTCTCCCCGGATTCCCACATCTGGCAGCCTGAACAAAGCACTAACCCTGCAGGCATGCTATCTAATTCTACAGAAATGAAACAGGAAAAATAACTCTACTCACTCACTTACCTCGCCAAACAAACAAACTTTTCAAACTGTTAGCTCGTACCATTAGCTGTGAGAGCCCTGCTGTTCCTGTCTGTCAGGGCGGAGTCGCGGGGGGGGGGAGAAAAAATGAGTAGGTGCTTCGCTCTCGCCTCTTCCCATTTACCGCCGAAGCCCGTTGAAGCCAAAGCCCTACACTCTGCTCCCACTCACTCCGCTGCCTACTCCAACAGCTGCCCGCTGTATAGGGTGGTCTCCTTTTTAAACTCTCTGTGCGGTCCTGTTGACGTCACGCGCCTGCGCAGTCTCGTCCTTCTTGCACTCGAAGAAGTTTTTAAAAAAACTGCCTTCCTTCAGAATTCAGCTCCCACAAAGCTCTGTAGTCCCGATCCAAAAGAGAGCCGTTGGCAGCAATCTGTCTTTTTAAACTCTCCACGCAGTCCTGTTGACGTCACGCGCCTGCGTAGTCTCATCCTTCTTGCACTCGAAGAAGTTTTTAAAATTTCACTGTATATGTGATAAAAAAAATCTGAATCTGAAATTGAATAGATCTGAATCTACTTCTTGGATTAATATCAGACTTCCCATTTCCCTTCCACTAGCAAATATGTCAGCCTTGCTTTTAAATGTCAGAATATAATTTTGTATGAACTGGAACTAGTATTCTGTGATAAAGAAATTTATCTGACATTGCACTCTATTGTAACTATGAAAGAACATGAAATTATAAATGTCGATCCACTCAGGTTAGTCCTACAAAGAACTTCCTTCATTAGATGTTGTTACCAATTACAGATATAATTCTTGGTCAGTATTGTTCCATTCTCTCAACTAAAATTATGCAACAGCAGTTCGTCCATTTTCCAGATGACAGTGTTTTTCACATTACTAGAGATTTCTCATGCATGTTTATAGATCCAATAGTTCCTTAAATTTTAACTATGCTTTTATCATACAACTCTAATATACTTCAAGAGTCAATAACTTGTAACTTATGTTTCGCGTTCTCAATAAATTGACAGCAATCATCCTGTTTATTGTATTCTGCCAAAGAGAAAAATCTTTATTTCCTTTGAGTGTTTCACAGCACAAGGATGTTTTCAAAATTCAAAAGCTTTTACAGAATTCAGAAGATTAAATATCCTTCTGCTTGGTTTATTTAGCTTCCAACGATGCCCTTTCATTCATTTCGCCAAATATAATTATCTAGTTCAATTGAGAGACATTTTTCAAAAAAAAGCAGTGTTTAATCAACTTCCATTTTATCTCCTGGTGAGATCATGTCAGACAGAAAGACACAGTGGCTGACTTGAATTCTGTTATCCGGAAATTTTCTCCCTTAAATGTAATTTTAGAAAAGATACTTAGTATCTTTTGTGTTCTTTCCTCTTTGAATTGCTGCCTGGGGAATTACTAATTTCCCATGAATATTTCTCGTGTTTTTGTCCATCACTACCATAAAAACACTCGTGTGTCAAACATAATAAGAATCAATGCAAAGTAAAATTTGTATTATGTTGATCCTAATGTTATAAAAGCAAACATTACTAGACTAAGAGAATGTTTCTAATTTTTGCAGCACTCATGTTATTAACTTTGATAGCTTGTGTTGAATTTTTATGTTTTTGGATAACCATAAAATTCACGCCAGTATCTTTTAATAATGAAGCAACTTAAGGTACGTTGCCTGGGAACTGAGCATCCAGAGTAGGAAGTCAGAAAGAAATCAACGCAAGAAGAGAGGTTTCAAAGACAATTAGGGAAAAAGCACTTCTCAAGCTACAGGCTATTTTCCTTGGATCACAGTTGCACAGCTTGTATTCATGATTTTGAATTTTCATTAGTGCTTGGAATGGTTTGCATTGGTCAGAACTACTCAAGAGTTGTAAAGGAGCTGCCGCAGGGCTGTAAATGATGTAAGAAATGAGGCAAAAGCAGATGAGAGGGCGTCATTGCAAGTGAAATCATCCGAGTTGAAGGCCATTTGATCCTTTGAATTTTGTGAAGACTTTTGAATTTTGAAAATATATTCAAAATGGTTGAGCAATTGAATGGATTCCGGATTCTTATCCCGTGCTCTGAAACACTAAAAAAAATTAAGTCTAATCTATTTGGCAGAACATAATACATGTGGAGATCGTTATTTTATTAAGAAACTGCAAAATAAATTACAAGCTATTTACAAGCTCTTTAGTATATTAGAATTGTCTGATAATTTCTTCTTCTTATGTAAATATAGGCATCCATTAGTCTCATGAGACCATGGATTTGCGCCTTGGAAGGTTTCCAGGGCGCAGGCCTGGGCAAGTTTGTATGGAAGACCAGCAGTTGCCCATGCTGCAAGCCTCCGCTCTCCATGCCACCGATGTTGTTCAAGGGAAGGGCATTAGGACCCATACACCTTGGCACCGGTGTCGTCGCAGAGCAATGTGTGGTTAAGTGCCTTGCTCAAGGACACACACACTGCCTCAGCCAAGGCTCAAACTGGCGACCTTCAAATCACTAGACGAACGCCTTAACCATTTGGCCATGCGCCAACACCTTCTTATATAATTCTAACATATATTAAGTAAAAGCATTAACATAATTATTTTAATTGCTAAGTACACACTTGGTGCCTGGATGAACACAGTAAAGATTGGTGATTTGGTACTCACTCATTCCATTTGTTACTCATAATAATCTTAACAAGGATCAAGGATCAACTTCATTTACCATATGTATTATGAATTTGGTGTGATGTGTTGGTCAGGGCACGACATACAACATTAAACAATTATAAAGAATAAAGAACTACATAAAAATGAAGTTAGAGATGATAGTGCTCAGCATTAGTTATAAATGGAAGCAAAAATAAATTCTAAGCAAACGGAGCCTCATGATGTTCTGGAAAATCAACCTCAAAGCATTTCCTGACATATAATGTGTATTAAGTACAGTATGATGCCAATACAATCCTTGCAGAGCCTGTGTGAAGTGGAAATGTTGAGTAACTCTAAACTAGGAACATGATACGCAGGGGTTAATATTTTGGCTTTTATTAGTTATAAACATGAAGAAGGGGTGAACGAAATGAAGATTAAATTCATGCCCTGAGGGAAGTGAACAGAATAACAAAGACAACTAAAATGAAAGCTCATTTTTCCTTCTGTAATTTGGAAAAGAGCAGTATATCATAGTCTTAATTAGCAACTGAAAATATTCACCATATTATTGGAAGAATTTAAGATTCCATAGTCACAACTGGATAACCTTTTATATATTACATAAAGGACAAATGGATTTAAAACAACCTTTCCATTCTTTATATCTAAATCTATTATCAGTTAAGTAACTGCTGGCTTTGACGCATTCATTTCAGAAGAGAAGAGAAAAATTTGGTGAATAAGGTTTACAATCCATTAAGGATCTTTGCTAAACTTGAACTCTTTGCTGACAGAACATCCACCCAATTCCTAACTATGTATTTCATGTATAATACATCACAATGGCATTGCATCACATAACGTACAGGTCCTCATGAAGAAGCAAAGATTCATTCCTTCTTTCATTTTTTCCTATTATTCCCACTCTCCCCAAAAACTGTCAACTACAGTGTAACAACCCTTTACTAGCTTCTTCCCATTATACCTTGCAGCTGATAAATTTTGAGATATTTGAATATGCATACTTTAATTCAGGAATCTAAACGTTACTAGTACAAAAGGATAGGACCGACGGGAGCCAGAGTAAATCAGCAAACTGGATTCAAAATCGGTTTGGCAATTGCCTCTGAGAGATGTTCCACAGGGATTAGTGCAGGGACACTTACTGTATGTGAATAATATGTATGTGGATATAGAAAGAATGATCAATAAGTGTGCAGATAACACAAATATTGGTAGTGTTGTTGACAACATGGAGGGTAGCCTTAAGCTACAGGACCATATTGTGTAAGTGAAATAGGCTGAAGAATGGCAAATGGATCTCAATCCTGAAATCACCTCCTCCCTCACCACCATTCAGGGCCCCAAACAGTTCTTCCAAGTCAGGCAACACTTCACCTGTGAGTCTGTCAGTGTCATCCACTGTACCTAGTGCTCCCAATGCGGTCTCCTCTACACTGGTGAGACCCAACATAGACCTCTTTGTCGAGCACCTTCATCCCATTAGCAACAAGCAGGATTTCCTGGTGTACAACCATTTTAATTCCAATCCCTAGTCCCATTCTGACATGGTCCATGGTCTCCTCTACTGCCATGATGAGATTACTCGCAGGTTGGAGCAAATATCATATTCTGTCCAGATAGCCTCCAAGCTGATGGTATGAACGTCAATTTCGCTAACCTGCTAATTTCTTCCCTTTCCCCCTTATCACATTTTTCACTCTCCATTCTGATGCCCTCTTACTCTTTCTCTTATTCTCACCTGCCTATCACCTTCTTCTGATGCCCAATTCCCCCCATTTCTTCCGTGGTCTGTCCTCATATCCAATCAGGTTCCTTCTTCTACAGCCCTTTACATTTCCCACTTATCACCTCCCAGCTTTTCACTTCATCTCCCCCAACTCCACCAAACTTCCTTCCCCCTCACCTGGCTTCATCTCTCACCTTCCAGCTTGTATTCCTTCCCCTCTCCCTACATTCTGGCTTCTTCCTCCTTCCTTTCCAGTAATGATGAAGGGCCTCGGTCTGAACCAGCCAGTAGTTCATTCTTCTCCATCGATGCTGCCTGACCTGCTGAGTTCCTCTAGGATTTTGTGTGTGCTACTCTGGATCTCCAGCAGCTGGCGAATCTCTTTCATTTATCACTAGTTGTATATCTGGATGAGCTGGTTTTTCAGATTTCAGGGTTCTTCTATTTCCTCACTGTTTTAGACAGCTTGTTCTTTGTGTTGAGGCCAACGGAGATCCTGCCCAATTGATTTCACTTCACAGCTATTTAGAATGTTCTGGTAAGTGACTTAATTGGGTCGATTTTAGTGATAATCTTTAATTGTCACACATAAGACTTCATCTGTGAAAAAGCGGTACGCGTTGTTTTGATCAACTCTAGAAAACCTACAGCACAATACAGGCCCTTCGGCCCACAAAGCTGTGCCAGACATATCCGTACCTTAGAAATTACCTAGGCTTACCCATAGCCCTCTATTTTTCTAAGCTCCTTGTACCTATCCAGGAGTCTCTTAAAAGACCCTATCATTTCCACCTCCACCACTGCCGCTGGCAGCCCATTCCACACACTCACCACTCTCTGTATAAAAAACTTACCCCTGACATCTCCTCTGTACCTACTTCCACACACCTTAACACTGTGCCCTCTCACGCTAGCTATTTCAGCCCTGGGAAAAAGCCTGTGACCATCCACACGATCAATGCCTCTCATTAACTTGTACACCTCTATCAGGTCACCTCTCATCCTCCGTCACTCCAAGGAGAAAAGACCAATTTCACTCAACCTATTCTCATAAATAATGCTCCCCAATCCAGACAACATCCTTATAAATCACCTCTTCACCCTTTCTATGGTTTCTACATCCTTCCTGTAGTGAGGCGACCAGAATTGAGCACAATACTCCAAATGGGGTCTGACCAGGGTGCTATATAGCTGCAACATTACATCTCGGTTCTTAAACTTAATCCCACGGTTGATGAAGGCCTATGCACCGTATGCCTTCTCAACCACAGAGTCAACATGCGTAGCAGCTTTGAGTGTCCTATGGACCCGGACCCCAAGATCCCTCTGATCCTCCACACTGCCAAGAGTCTCACCATTAATGCAATTTTCTGCCATCATATTTGGCCTACCAAAATGAACCACATCACACTTATCTGGGTTGACCTCCATCTGCCACTTCTCAGCCCAGTTTTGCATCCTATCAATATCCCACTGTAACTTCTGACAGCCCTCCACACTATCCAGAACACCCCCAATCTTTGTGTCATCAGCAAATTTACTAACCCTTCCCCCCACTTTCTCATCCAGGTCACTTATAAAAATCAGGAGGAGTAAGGGTCCCAGAACAGATTCCTGAGGCACACCGCTGGTCACCGACCTCCATGCAGAATATGACCTATGTACAACCACTCTTTGCCTTCTGTGGGCAAGCCAGTTCTGGATCCACAAAGCAATGTCCCCTTGGATCCCATGTCTCCTTACTTTCTCAATAAGCCTTGCATGGGGTACCTTATCAAATGCCTTGCTGAAATCCATATATCCATGGCTCTATATTTGTCGATGTGTTTAGTCACATTCTCTAAAAATTCAATCAGGCTCTTAAGGCACGACCTGCCTTTAACAAAGCCATGCTGACTATTCCTTATCAAATTATGCCTCTCCAAATGTTCATAAATCCTGCTTCTCAGGATCTTCTCCATCAACTTATCAACCACTGAAGTAAGACTCACTGGTCTATAATTTCCTGGGCTATCTCTTTCTTGAATAAGGCGCAACATCTGCAACCCTCCAATCCTCCAGAACCTCTCCATACTCACTGATAATGCAAAGATCATCACTAGAGGCTCAGCAATCTCCTCACTCGCTTCTACAGTGGCCTGGGGTACATCCCGTCTCGTCTCGGTGACTTACCCAACTTGATGTTTTCCAAAAGCTCCAGCACATCCTCTTCCTTAATATCTACATGCGCAAGCTTTTCAGTCCACTGCAAGTTACTCCTACAATTGCCAAGGTTCTTTTCCGTAGTGAATACTAAAGCAAAGTACTCATTAAGTACCTCTGCTATCTCCTCCGGTTCCATACACTCTTTTCCACTATCACACTTGACTGGTTCTATTCTCTCACGTCTTATCCTCTTGCTCTTCATATACTTGTAGAATGCCTTGGGGTTTTCCTTAATCCTGTCCACCAAGGCCTTCTCATGGCCCCTTCTGGCTCTCCTAATTTCATTCTTAAGATCCTTCCTGCTAGCCTCATAATCTTCTAGATCTCTATCATTACCTAGTTTTTTGAACTTTTCGTAAGCTCTTCTTTTCTTCTTGTCTAGATTAACAATAAGCTTTGTGCACCACGGTTCCTGTCCCCTACCACCCTTTCCCTGTCTCATTGGAATGTACCTACGCAGAACCCCATGCAAGTATCCTCTGAGCATTTGCCATATTTCTGCCGTATGTTTCCCTGAGAGCATCTGTTTCCAATTTATGCTTCCAATTTCCTACCTGATAGCCTCTTATTTCCCCTTACAACAAAATGCTCTCCCACTGAGAGACCTGACACCTGACCAGGTTCATTTCCCAATACCAGGTCAAGTACAGCCTCTCCTCTTGTAGGCTTATCTACATATTGTATCAAGAATCTTTCCTGAACACACCTAACAAACTCCACCCCATCTAAACCTCTCTCTATGGAGATGCCAATCAATATTTGGGAAATTAGAATCTCCCATCACAACAACCCTGTTATTATTACCCTTTTCCAGAATCTGCCTCCCTATCTGCTCCTTGATGTCCCTGTTTCTATTAGGTGGTCTATAAAAAACACCCAGGAGACTTTTTGACCCCTTCCTATTCCTAACTTCCCCCAACAGAGACTCCGTAGGCAATCCCTTCATGACTTCCTCCTTCTCTGCAGCCGTGATACTATCTCTGATCAACAATCCCACGCCCCTACCTCTTTTGTCTCCCTCCCTGTCCTTTCTAAAAGATCTGAAGCCTGGCATTTGAAGTAGCCATTCCTGCCCCTTCACCATCCAGTCTCTGTAATGGCCAGAACATCATAGCTCCAAGGGTTCATCCACACCCTAAGCTCATCCGCTTTGTTCATAATACTCCTTGCATTAAAATAGACACATCTCAAACCAAAGGACTGAGCGCATCCCTTCTCTAACACCTGCCTATCCTCCCTCTCACAATGTCTCCAAGCTTTCAATATTTGTGAGCCAACCTCCCCTTCCTCCGTCACTTCAGTTCGGTTCCCACTCCCCAGCAATTCTAGTTTAAACTCTCCCCAGTAGCCTTTGCAAACCTCCCCGCTAGGATTTTGGTCCCCCTGGGATTCAAATGCAACCCATCCTTTTTGTACAGGTCACACCTGCCCCAAAAGAGGTCCCAATGATCCAGAAATCTGAATCCCTGCCCCCTGCTCCAATCCCTCAGCCACGCATTTATCCTCCACCTCACTCTATTCTTATACTCACTGTCGCGTGGCACAGGCAGTAATCCCGAGATGACTACCTTTGACGTCCTGCTTCTCAACTTCCTTCCTAACTCCCTGTAGTCTGTTTTCAGGACCTCCTCCCTTTTCCTACCTATGTTGTTGGTACCAATATGCACCACAACCTCTGGCTGTTCTCCTTCCCACTTCAGGATATCGTGGACGCGATCAGTAACCTCCCGGACCCTGGCATCTGGGAGGCAAACTACCATCCGTGATTCTTTGCTGCGTCCACAGAATCGCCTGCCTGACCCCCTAACTATAGAGTCCCGTATCACTGCTGCCATCCTCTTCCTTTCCCTACCCTTCTGAGCCACAGGACCTGACTCTGTGCCAGAGGCGTGACCACAGTTGATTCCCCCAGGTAGACTGTCCCCCCCAACAGTACTCAAACAGGAATACTTATTGTAAAGAGGGACAGCCTGTGGCGTACTCACTAGCATCCGCCTATTGCCCTTCCCTCTCCTGACTGTTACCCACTTATCTGTCTCCCCAGGCCCCGGTGTGACTACCTGCCTATAGGTCTTCTCTATCACCTCCTCACTCTCCCTGACCAGACAAAGGTCATTGAGCTGCATCTCCAGTTCCCTAACGCGGTCCCTAAGGAGTTGCAGCTTGACACACCTGGCGCAGATGTGGCCGTCTGGGAGGCTGGGAGTCTTCAGGACCTCCCACATCTGACACTGAGCACAGAAAACTGGCCTCACACACATACTTCCTGTCTGTATTTTACACAAGTAACATACCTTGCCTCGATCCGTTATCGCCTAAGCCCCGTTGAGCCAAAGCCTTTCTACTCCTACTCCCTATATTCATACACCCGTCTTCTTTTTAAACTCTTCTTGCTGTTCTTATTGGCTGACCTCCACGTGCTTGCACAGTCGTGCCCCGTTCAAACCA
Source organism: Mobula hypostoma (assembly GCF_963921235.1). Lineage (NCBI taxonomy): Eukaryota > Metazoa > Chordata > Chondrichthyes > Myliobatiformes > Myliobatidae > Mobula > Mobula hypostoma. Next base: position 155,340,877 of record NC_086102.1, on the reverse strand, counting down.
CTGAAGAAATAACCGTCACCTTTTAAACTCTTCTCACTGTTCTCACTGGCTGACCTTCACGCGCTTGCACAATCGTACCCTGGTCAAACCACCGAAGAAATAACCTCTCTCTAGAGGTTGAGCTCATCTCTGTCTCTGATGAATGCTTTCTCAAAGGATTCTTATTCAAACAATTTTAATTGCTTCATTAGTTATTGGCATCCATGTTCTGAAATGTCAGAGATCACTGTAGGAACTTCTGGAATTACACTTGCTTCTTTGCTTCTGGCTCTTTGCACGCCTCGTTCTTCCTCCATCCAATTGCAAGTAGTATATTCTTCAATGATCTTTTTCAACTCAATCCAATCCAGCTCAAGTTTAATTGTCATTCAGCCAAACATTGATACTCATGAATACAGCCGAACAAGGCAGCATTACTCTGGGGTCAAGGTACAAAACACAGTAGCAACAGTCACACACAGCACAAAGCACACACAAAATAGCAAGCACAAATGGTATCTCAATGATGCATTAAAAGCCAAAACTCATGCCATTGCCCCACAGTTGACCACTGTAGATATGAGTGCTACTGTCTGAAACTCCAATCCTGAATATTTCAACCTTTACACTCTCCTGAATTCATCCAAAAAATTATACTTTCAGTTGAATTCCTGCTCATTTCCCCATAATATTACATTCATTCCCCAACATATTTTTGCTTCACTTTCCAATTTGTAATAATTTAGCAATACTTAGCATGTCCATATGATTTAGTGTGTTAGTATTGTTTAACATGGTGTTCATATTGATTGTTAAAACCCTAATTGAGAGAACTACAGTGTATTGCCCAATCAAAGGGTCATATTCTGCATGGAGGTCCATCACCAGTGGAGTGCCCCAGGGATCTGTTCTGGGACCATTAATCTTCATGATTTTTATAAATGACCTGGATGAGGAAGTGGAGGGATGGGTTAGTAAGTTTGCTGATGACACAAAGGTTGGTGGTGTTGTGGATAGTGTGGAGGGCTGTCAGAAGTTACAGCAGGACATTGATAGGATGCAAAACTGGGTTGAGAAGTGGCAGATGGAGTTCAACCCAGATAAATGTGAAGTGGTTCATCTTGGTAGGTCAAATATGATGGCAGAATATAGCATTAATGGTAAGACTCTTGGCAGTGTGGAGGATCAGAGGGATCTTGGGATCCGAGTCCATAGGACACTCAAAGCAGCTGTGCAGGTTGACTCTGTGGTTAAGAAGGCATACGGTGTATTGGCCTTCATCAATCGTGGAATTGACTTTAGGTGCCGAGAGGTAATGTTGCAGCTATATAGGACCCTGGTCAGACCCTACTTGGAGTACTGTGCTCAGTTCTGGTCGCCTCAGTACAGGAAGGATATGGAAGCCATAGAAAGAGTGCAGAGGAGATTTACAAGGATGTTACCTGGATTGGGGAGCATGCCTTATGAGAATAGGTTGAGTGAACTCGGCCTTTTCTCCTTGGAGCGATAGAGGATGAGAGGTGACCTGATAGAGGTGTATAAGATGATGAGAGGCATTGATCGTGTAGATAGTCAGAGGCTTTTTCCCAGGGCTGATATAGTTGCCACAAGAGGACACAAGTTTAAGGTGCTAGGTACAGAGGAGATGTCAGGGGTAAGTTTTTTACTCAGAGAGTGGTGAGTGCGTGGAATGGGCTGCTGGCAACTGTGGTGGAGGTGGATAGGATAGGGTCTTTCAAGAGACTTTTAGACAGGTACATGGAGCTTAGTAAAATAGAGGGCTATAGGTAAGCCTAGTAATTTCTAAGATAGCGACAAGTTCGGCACAACTCTGTGGGCTGAAGGACCTGTATTGTGCTGTAGGTTTTCTGTGATTCTATGTTTCTATGTTTCTAAGAGTAGTCACAGTAACAATTATGTGAGAGACAAAGTGTAGAGTCAGTGGATCCAAACTGAACAATGTACGAAGGTAAGATAAAGATGCAATGTTTACTGATCAAATAGCCAAAAGGATTAAAAAAACTGATTAAATGATTAAGCAAAATTAATTAAGCCCCCTTTTGGAGTGTGAAGTGTAAAAATTTGAGTGAAACCTGGGCTTGCTGGGAATCAATAGAATGTGCATGGCCTGGATGCTACTTTCTTGTGACAGCATCCTTGAAATGTGCTCAGCGCTAGAGAGGACGTGCTTGTGATGGACTGGTCTGTATCCACCACCTTCTGTAAACACTACTGTTCCTGAGTGTTGTTATTTCCATACCAGGAACTGATGCCACGAGTGAGGATGCGCTCTACCGTGCATCTGTCAAAGTTTTAGGTGACCTGCCGAATCTGCGCAAACTTCTGAAAAAGTAAAGGTGCTCTTATTACTTCTTTATACTGGCGCTTGCATGCTGGCTGCAGGACAGACCCTCTGATATGGTGAGGCCAAAAAATTTAAAGTTACTGGCCCTCTCCACCTTTGATCCCGATTTAAACTCCAATTAAGGATGAACGAAGATTTCAGCAAATCATCTGCTAGTGTTAGATAGTTAAACATTAACTTGTGTGGAATTGACTGTGGCAGAATGGTAGGCTGGGGCAAATGGCCTAGGACATATGGCTTGGCTGGCAGTGATCAGGTAATCATATGTGAAGTTTTGGATGAAAGCAGTAGTTGCAAGATGTGGAAATGTTGGAGGAAGACAATGGATGCCATGGGGAAGTGAGCCACAGTCCAGATATTGGAGTAGACAATGTGTAAGTCTTAAGAGGGATTTCAGGACAGGCGGTGCAGTTGGTAAGTTGCTGCCTCACAGCATTAGTGATCTGGTTCATTGTTAATCTTAGACGCTGTCAATGAGAAGTTTGAACGTTCTCCCTCTGACCACGTGAGCTTTTGACAGGTGTGCCATAGAAACATGCTGACAGGACATCGCCATCTGGTATGGAGGCACCAATGCACAGGATCACCAAAAGCTGCAACAAGTTGTAGATTCTGCCAGCTCCATCATGGGCACTGCCTCCCCACCGCCAAGAACATCTTCAAAAGGAGATGCCTTAAGAAAGGCCCTCATCACCTAGGACATGTACTTTTCTCATCAACGAGATGGGAAAGGAGCCTGAGGATGTACACTCAATGTTCTTGGAACAGCTTCTTCTCCTCTGTCATCACATTTCTGAACAGCCCATGAACTGCCTTACTACTTTGCTATCCTTTTGCACTGTTTATTTCTTTTTTGTATATATTTTTTATTCTAATTAATTCTTTTTTTATATATTGCAACTGTACTGCTGCAACAAATTTTGTGACATATGTCATTGTTAATAAACCTGGTTCTGATTCTGATTCTAATTCCCTGAATGCTTTGACTTCCACACAACTTCCAAAGATGTATGGGTCAGTAAGTTAATTGGCTCCTGTAAGTTGCCCTAAATGTGTCATTATTGGCAGAATAGGGAGGAATAGATAAGGAACTGTGGAGAGTACAAAAAAAATTGAGATAATTTTGGAGCAAGAGTAGGATAAGAGGCACCTTGATAGATCAGTATAAGATTATGAGAGGCGTAGACAGAGTGGACAGCCAAAATCTTTTACCCAGGGCGACAATGCCACAGGACGTCCATTTCAGGTGTGTGGAGGTAAGTTTAGAAGATTTGTCAGAGGAAGGTTGTTTTTTACAAAGGCTGCTTGTAGCACAATGTCAGGGATGGTGGAGAAGTTTGGTACAACAGGGATACTAGAGACTCATAGGTAAGTACGTGGATGAAAGAAAAATGGAGGGATATGGGCTGTGTAGGAGAAAAGTGTTAGAATGATCATATATAGGTTTTCATTGTGAGAAGAAGACATTATGTGCTTTACTGTTTATATTCTATCGTATGTTTATGTTCTAATTTAGAAGATAGAACAGTAAAGCACAGAGGCCTTTGTTCTCAGCCAGATTAATGGCTGGCATGGAGCTAATGGGTCAAAGGGCCAGTTTCCATGGTTATCCTACTTACTATAATTATTTCTATACTTTCTATAATATCTTTTATAAGGCTACTTTCTATAATTGTTTGACAAGTGAGAGGTGCTCTGACAGTGCTTTGCATAAAAATGAAATGTAAGGTTGGAGTTCGGATTGGCAGCCTGATCACAAGGAATGGTGGGTAAGAGTGGCAAAAGGCATTAAGTTAGCACTACGTCTGTACTCACGAGAGGGAGATGAATGTGATTGTAGTTTCATGTGTGGGAAGAATGTGAAAAAGTCATTAAGCTTTTCCAGTATTAATCTGGAATAACATTGTATTTAAAGCAGATACTGCCAAATGTTTATTTTTTACAGGTGTAAGCTTTCCCTAAACACTGGGGAAAATATACTTTCAACAAATTCACCTACCTCATTCTGAATAAACCAGACCTCTCCCCAACTGGGGAACACTCAAACCTGGCCTTGAATACAGGGATCCCCAACCTCTGTTGCCAGGAAACAGCCTAAATGCTCTCAAATTCTTTAAAATTAGTGTGTTGAAAGCATTCTGATGGAATTTTGCAGCAGGACTTCATAATGGTAACATCTTTTTTTTAACAAAGAAATATATTTGTATTTAAGGATGCCAAGCTTTGTTCATTTAGGAGGATTTCAAGTTTCAAATTTAAGATTATTGTCATTGGATTAGATAGACAGGGTATAAATTCTATGATTCCATAAATTACCTTTTACAGCAGAAGCACAGTACATTACAAACATAATTTAACACAGACTTACGTGAACATATATTATTCATAATTTAAATGACAAAGTAAAAATAATGACATTTCACGAATTGAGAGAGAGAACATAAGAGATATAGCCAAGGTTAGTTCAAGAACCTGATGGCAGTGGAGAAAAAGCAGTTGTTGAACCTTGGGGTGTGAGTCTTCAGGTGTTTCCTGCCTGCAGGCAGCATGATGAAGAGGCCATGTTTACTGACCAAATAGCCAATAGCTTTCCTAAAAAGCTGAGGCTTTAAAGGACAACTGTGAGGTTTCACTTGGAGAATTGTGAACAGTTCTGGTCCCTTTATTTAAGAAAGGATATGCTGACGTTGGAGAGTTCAGAGGAGAGTCATGAGAATGATTCCAGGAATGAAAGGCTTATCGTATGAGTAGTGATTGATGGCTCTGGGCCTTTCCTTGCTGGAATTCAGAAGAAGGAGGTGGGATCTCATTGAAACCTATCAAATTTTGAAAGTTCTAGATAGGTTGGATGTGGAGAGGATGTTTCCTATGATGGGGGAGTCTAGGACCAGAGGGCACAGCCTCAGAATAGAGGGATGTCCATTTAGAGTAGAGATGTAGGGGAATTTATTTAGCCAGAGGGTGTTAATCTGTGGAATACATTGCCATGGGCGGCTGTGGAGGCCAAGTCATTGAGACCATTTAGGGCAGAGGTTGATAGGTTCTTGATTAGTCAGAGCTTGAAAGGCTACGGGAAGAAGGTAGGAGAATGGGATTGAGAGGGAAATGGATCAGCCATAATGAACTGTGAAGCAGACTCAATAGTCCGAGTGGCCTAATTCTGCACCGATGTTTTATGGTCTTATGGTCTTAAGTCCCTCTTAATTTAGCCCTAGCTCTCTACATATATGTCCACAATCTTTTCTGAAGAAGTGTTTCTTAGTATTCCTACTGTAACATAGTAAGTGGTCTTCATGGTTAATCACAAAATAAGTTTTATCTTGCTTTTCTATTTCCTATAATCTTGTTCCTTCGATGTAATTGTCATTAATGATTAAACCACCTTTTTTCTTAAAGAGGACATTGTATATATCGGCAATGGTGCAAAGTTGTAGGTCACTCAGACCCTCAAACCTGCTGTTCCATTTAATAAAATCAGGGCTGGAATCTGATTTGTAACCTTCACTCTACAGTCCCATCTACACACGGCTACCTTTTGTCTCCTCGAATGCAACCATTTCTTCCTTAAAAATATTCAAAGACTCTGCTTCCATCACACTTTGAGGAAGAAAATTCCAAAGATTCACAACTCACTGAGAGGAAAGAAAATCGCCTTTTCTTCATTTTATATTGTTAGAATCAGAATCGGGCTTATTATCACCAGCATATGTCACGAAGTTTGTTAACTTTATGGGAGTGGTACAATGAAATACCTGATAAATAAATATAGAAAACAATACTGAATTACTGTAAGTATATATGTGTCCATTAAATAGTTAAGTTAAAAAAAGTAGTGCAAAAAAAAACAGAAATAAAAACTTATCGACATAGTGTTCATAGGTTCATTACCCATTTAGAAATAGAATATCACAGGGGTAAAAGCTGTTCTTGAATTGCTGAGTGTGTGCCATTAGGTTTCTGTACCTCCTTCCTGATGGTAACAATGAGAAAAGGGAATTTCCTGGGTGGTGGGGGTCCTTAGTGACGGAACCCACCTTCCTAAGACACCGGTCCTTGAAGATGTCTTGCATCCTATGGAGGCTCAGGCCCATGACGGAGCTGACCAATTTTACAAGTTTCTACTGTTCACATTTAAGAAGTGACCTCTAGTTTTTGATTCTCCAACAAGAAGAAACATCCTTTCCACATCTGCATTGAAGCAATCAGGTTAAGAAACATAGATTTCTCAATGACAGGGTAAACGTCTTCCCCCTCTAAGATAAGAATGTGGAACAGACTACCCTAGGCACCTGAGATACAGTTGAGGAGATACAGAATGTGCACAAGGAGAAATAAATACAAGTATTTCATAAGTATTTTTGAGGATGTAACTAGTAGAGTGGATAGGGGAGAACCAGTGGATGTGGTATATTTGGATTTTCAAAAGGCTTTTGACAAGGTCCCACATAGGAGATTAGTGTGCAAACTTAAAGCACACGGTATTGGGGGTAAGGTATTGGTGTGGGTGGAGAATTGGTTAGCAGACAGGAAGCAAAGAGTGGGAATAAACGGGACCTTTTCAGAATGGCAGGCGGTGACTAGTGGGGTACCGCAAGGCTCAGTGCTGGGACCCCAGTTGTTTACAATATATATTAATGACTTGGATGAGGGAATTAAATGCAGCATCTCCAAGTTTGCGGATGACACGAAGCTGGGTGGCAGTGTTAGCAGTGAGGAGGATGCTAAGAGGATGCAGGGTGACTTGGATAGGTTGGGTGAGTGGGCAAACTCATGGCAGATGCAATTTAATGTGGATAAATGTGAAGTTATCCACTTTGGTGGCAAAAATAGGAAAACAGATTATTATCTGAATGGTGGCCGATTAGGAAAAGGGGAGGTGCAACGAGACCTGGGTGTCATTATACACCAGTCATTGAAAGTGGGCATGCAGGTACAGCAGGCGGTGAAAAAGGCGAACGGTATGCTGGCATTTATAGCGAGAGGATTCGAGTACAGGAGCAGGGAGGTACTACTGCAGTTGTACAAGGCCTTGGTGAGACCACACCTGGAGTATTGTGTGCAGTTTTGGTCCCCTAATCTGAGGAAAGACATCTTTGCCATAGAGGGAGTACAAAGAAGGTTCACCAGATTGATTCCTGGGATGGCAGGTCTTTCATATGAAGAAAGACTGGATGAACTGGGTTTGTACTCGTTGGAATTTAGAAGATTGAGGGGGGATCTGATTGAAACGTATAAGATCCTAAAGGGATTGGACAGGCTAGATGCAGGAAGATTGTTCCCGATGTTGGGGAGGTCTAGAACGAGGGGTCACAGTTTGAGGATAGAGGGGAAGCCTTTTAGGACCGAGGTTAGGAAAAACTTCTTCACACAGAGAGTGGTGAATCTGTGGAATTCTCTGCCACAGCAAACTGTTGAGGCCAGTTCATTAGCTATGTTTAAAAGGAAGTTAGATATGGCCCTTGTGGCTACAGGGGTCAGGGGGTATGGAGGGAAGGCTGGGTTCTGAGTTGGATGATCAGCCATGATCATAATAAATGGCGGTGCAGGCTCGAAGGGCCGAATGGCCTACTCCTGCACCTATTTTCTATGTTTCTATGTTTCTATAACAAGGTCAGATGAAACAAGGTGGGAGATGACTCATGTCAAGTGTAGACACTGGAGTGACCCTGTTAGGTCAAGCTGCTGTTTTGTGCTGCATGCATTTCAACTGTTCTGGCCACTGTGAGATCATACCTCCTCAAAAAAAGTAAAATTTAATGGTCTGTGTAATTTTCTGTCAACTACCACTTTGTAGAATGTGAAAGACTAGTATTTTACTTACAGCATAGTTATAGCAATATTTTGGAATGCAATAGATGTATGGAATTTCCTGCATTACTTAAAGTGCTTAATTGGCTACAATGCCTTTGGGATAATCAACAATAATGATAGGAACCACATGAAGGTGTACCTTTATTTATTCTCAGTATATATTATTAAAATATGATGTTGTTGGCATTATTAAGTGAATGTTGTAATTTCAACCATAACTGACCAATGTTAAACTTTATTTTTGGACAATTTATTTGATTTTCTCTTATGGAATCATCTTTAACAAATGATACCACAACATATATTTATGTACTTTTGTGCAGTAATCTGAGGGTAATAAGAAAATTTAAATAGCTGTCACACTCTACATTTCCAGATAGACTCTCTAGCACTAACTTCAGGGAAAACACATTAGCAAGATAAGCAATACAGATTTTACACTATTGGCCAGAAAAACCCTGAAGTGATATGAAGAAAATCATTTCAGCACAAAGAATGCACTGCTTAATGGGGTGGTAAGTACCTGGTAGCCTTAAAAAATATTAAATAAATTATTTCAAAACTATTGCTTGGATGTATGAAAAAGGAGGCAAAATGAGCTAACCAGATTGCTTTTGAAAGGCCTAATCATTCTTAGTGGTTACAGGATGTTATGGCATGCCTAAATTTAGGGAAGATTTGTTGTTCAATTTCTGAATCTAACCAAGATTTTCAAAATTTGTGGGGGCCGTTTTTAAATTATTTTCATAATCTTTGATTTCTTGTTGAAGTACAGAAGTTGGTTAATAGTATATTTTATTATCTGATAAGTTTTTTTTTCTTTTTTTTTCCCAAACAGCTGCGACTTTGGTAGTGGGTGTAGATCCTTTATTTTAATAAAATTGTTTATCTTCTAATATAGGAATTAATCTAATCCATATGAATATAGAGTAAGGAGGTTGTTAATGTGATTCAATATACTGTATCTGGTATTATTACATTTTTTTTCTTTTGTTTTATAATATGTATTCTCTTGAACTCTGTATTCTTCTATATAGAAATCAATAAAAAATATTGGAAAAGACAAGAAAAGAAAGGCCAAATAAATATCTTCTGTTATTTACACCATATTTTAAAGATATTTCAACTTATTTTTTGCAACTAATCAAGTCTTGCTATTGATTCTTGACTACTTACCTCTTTTACTGAATTGGAAGATGGAGAAAACTACAATTTTTTAAAAAGATATTCATTTTGCAATAAATAATACTTCACAAGGAAATATTTTCTCAGCGTGCAGCTTACAACGAAACAAGAAATGTTTATAAGGAGCACACTGAATACCATTACATCTCAAACACAATGAAGGCAGCTCCCTTTGACTCCACATAATTCATGTTCTGTTCAAATGAGGTTATCTATAAAAGTGTAACTCTCAAGATCCACTACTTCAGTGCTCAAATAAATCTCAAGTTATATTTATTCCCACAGCCTGAGTCACTTGTTCTGAACAACAATGGACATTTATTTTCATGCAGTATAAGTAGCAAAAGAAGGAATGATACTTAATGATGAAATTATACTTACATTACCATACTAATAATTAGCAATCTACAATAAAGAGCTGAAGTTGTGCAGTCAGGTCCTATCAAAGCTTCTGAACAATATAAGTTTAATTAAGTAATTAAAAAACCCAAACAAAAGTGCTCGCAAAAGAAACTGTGGATGATGGAATCTGAAGTGAATAATAAACTACTGGATGTCCTCAGAGGGTTGTGCAGTTTCTGGGGGCTTGTGGTCAACGGGAAGGAATGGTTGATGTTTTGGGTTAAGATCCTGTATCAAGGCTTCAATTGCTTCCCCCTCACAGATACTGCTCAACTTTCTAATTCTTTGTTATTTTACCAAACATATTATTAGCCACAAAACAGCTAGACTGTTGTGATTGAGTCTGAGAAGGAAATTTGAAGATGTAACCAGGTATGGTTTTTATTCATTTGCAGACTCATCTTCTGAAATGGCCAGGCAAGCCAATCACTCATAGCAGTGTTACCCACTGCATTGTGGGATATAGTCACCACGTGGACTAATGTGGCTTAGGAAGGTGGTCCAGCATCATGATATCAGGAACAAATTTCAGGTTGGAAGAAAAAAAATCTGAGTTCTGCCAGTGCTACTCATATCCAGTGAGATGATAAACTTTTATTCAGAGATTTTAGAAAGCTCATAACACAGAATTTTCTGCTTGAATCAATGTACTGAATACACATCTATTTGTTACTGCATCAGCATAAAATTCTAATAATGGAATTTTGACAGACAGAAAACAATTTTTTTTATCTTATAGTGAGTTGATTTAGCTCCAGTCTGCATTAGTAATTTTCTGACAGTGAAGGAAGTTGATTGTCAAGAGATACTGTATAATATTTTCAATATACTGCACCAGATAACATGTATCCATCTTTATTAAATGGACTAACCTTTAATCAAATACACATCTGGAAGATATTAAAGTTTATGAATTGGAATGACATCATCATTTGTGAGTAAGAAAATATAGATTAAATATCATTGATTCATGGACAAAACAAAAAAGCTTTATAAATCACTCTTATACAATTTGTAGTGTAACATAATATACAGTTTTTAAAGTATTGCTGCCAGATCACTTCTAACTTTGATAGAAGGCCCCATTCCTTTCTAAAATGGGAGGAGAGAGGAAGAGCTTGAGATCAACGTGCAGCAAAGTCTTCGTCACATATATATAGCTAAGATGCCTGAGACTCCTGCACATACTGTATTTGTCAACATGGAGCAGAGTACATTTGTAAATCTGGTGGGAACAAATGGTGTAGGGAATGGCGAGAGTAGAGCACCGTGACAGGGGTGTGTGACAGGTAGCAGTGAAGGAGTGCCAGAGATGGGGAGTGGGGTGGATGCAGACACATCCAGCCCTGAGACACCAGGAAAAGTCATTTGATTCCAAACACAAACACGAGGAAATCTGCAGATGCTGGAGTTTCACGCAACACATATTAAAGTTGCAGGTGAACGCAGCAGGCCAGGCAGCATCTCTAGGAAGAGGTACAGTTGATGTTTTGGGCCAAGACCCTTAGTCAGGACTAACTGAAATAAGAGCTAGTAAGAGATTTGAAAGTGGGAGGGGGAGGGGGAGGGGGAGATCGGAAATGATAGGAGAAGACAGGAGGGGGAGAGATGGAGCCAAGAGCCGGACAGTTGATTGGCAAAAGGGATATGAGAAGATCATGGGATGGGAGGCCTAGAGAGAAATTTCCCCCCCTCCCCCCTTTCTTTCTCCCTAGGCCTCCTGTCTCATGATCCTCTTATATCCCTTTTGCCAATCAACTGTCCAGCCCTTAGCTCCATCTCTCCCCCTCCTGTCTTCTCCTATCATTTCCAATCTCCCCCTCCCCCTCCCCCCTCCCACTTTCAAATCTCTTACTAGCTCTTCTTTCAGTTAGTCCTGACTAAGGGTCTTGGCCCAAAACGTCGACTGTACCTCTTCCTAGAGATGCTGCCTGGCCTGCTGCGTTCACCAGCAACCTTTATGTGTGTTGCTTGATTCCTAACAATTGGTTTATTGATCATTAGAGAATGTCTCTTTGGTGCTTCCTGCTCTCACCCTTCTCCCTTCTCTTTTTCCCAACTATGACTCCACCCCCAACCAATTCCTGGCCCCTTCCCACTCTCAGCCCACAATAGAGACCCATATTAATATCAGATTTATCATCAATAGGTTTCAATAGGTACATTTAATGTCAGAGAAATATATGTACATCCTGAAATTCATTTTCTTTGCAAACATCCCCAAAAGCACAAGAGCACCCCAAAGAATGAATGACAGTTAAACGTTAGAACTCCAAAGACACCCGCCCCAGCTACTCCCTCCAACACACAGGCAGCAGCAAGGCAACAACCACTCCTGTCTCCCACCAGCAAAAAAAGCATCTGCACCCCCCACCGGGCAGTCAATGCGTGCAGCAAAACATCAGTAAAGACACAGACTTGCTGTACCCCAAAGGCTGCTTGTTCGCCCAGTAATTTGACATACCACAGGCTCTCTCTCTCCCTAATAAGGGAAAAAGAGATGTCCCCATTTCACAGCGAGAGGGGAGACATAACAAGCTACTCGCTGATTTATGATGTTTGTTGCGTCACTTTTTCCGAGCTTTGCACCCAGACAGCTCACATCACTCACATGTCATGTTTTTTTAATGTGTCACCAGTACAGTTAATTACATAAAATTAGTACAGTATGAGTAAAAGTCTTAGGCACCGTAGCTATATATCTGTGCCTAAGACTTTTGCATAGTATGTTAATATGCCATCTTATTCTTCTTTTCTGAGTGCACACTATTCAGACCAGTAAAGGGTTTGAATTACAGCATTTATTTTGCTCCATGTGGTTTGGCATTATGCTGCCTGGGGACCTTACCAACTGAGAGAAATTATTATTATTATTATCACTATTCCTTCATAGTGGAGAAACATGGGGCAACATTTATTAAGGCAATATCACCAAGCAAAGCACCTTAGCAGTGAGGTTTCAGTAGCCATGGGTCCCAAGTTGTTCCAAGCACTATGAAAGCATGGTTGTAGGCATTCCTATGGTAAAGGATGATAAAACCAGAAGACAAGTATTTAATACACTGTGCTTTCTAGAAGTTAAAGAAGTTTTTGAGTAACTGAAAGTTCTGAAGGCAGATAAGAAACCTGGACCATTAAAAATGAGGACTCAGGGTACTGGGAGGCACATAATAAAATAGGCTGTATCAGCATGGTTTCCTCAAAGGAAAATGTTGCCTGACAAATCTGACGGAATTCATTGGAGAAGTAACAAGCAGGATATACAAAAGAGAATCAGTTGAAGCTGTGTACTTGGATTCTTGGAATGCCTTTGATAAGGTGCCACACATGAAGCTGCTTAACCAGCTCTGAGCCCCTGGTATCAGAGGAAAGACTCTAGCATGGATAAAGCAGTGACTGATTGGCAGGAGGCAAAGAGTGGGAATAAAAGGAGCCTTTTCTGCTTGGCTGCTGTGAGTAGTGGTGTTCCACAGGGGTCTGTTTTGGGGCCAGTTCTCAAATGCAATTGAGCTGAAGAAAGGTTTGGATTCACTTGTAATCAAAATTGCTGGATAGGTATTTGTTTTCATGGATCATATCATTTAAGTCTACTTGGCCTTTGTGTGCGAGTAGAAACAGTTAAAATATTTGAAGAAAATTGTACTCTATGCACATGGATAGGCTGTCAAACAATTGTATAGCATTTAGCAAGATGCCATCAAATTTAGGGCATCAGAGTACGGAGTTTAATTTCAGTGTCATCTTTAAGGAGTCAGTATGTCCTCCCTGTGCAATGTGTGGGTTTTATTTGGGTGCTCTGGTTTCCTCCCACCATCCAGAGACTTACTGGTTAGTAGGTTAATTGGTTATTTTAAACTGTCCCGTGCTCAGGTTTGGATTAAATCGGGGGGGGGGGCGGTGTTGCTGGGCGACACCCCTCAAAAGGCAGAAGGGCCAATTCCGTGCTGTATCTCTAAATTAAAAAAAAACGTTACATGCTGATGGTTATTCTGTGCTGCTTTTAAACATGAAAAAATGAAGACAGAGTGTCTCACAGAGGCTGCCTTCAAATGTTCACATTAAACAGGAATTATGTTGTGTGAGCAGAGTGGAACTTAATTATTTCTGTCAAGTCTGCCTCATCCACAATGATCACTTCCATAGCAGTGTATTAATACATTCTCCAAAGCAAACTACTTTAATTATCTGAGATAACTATACACCCTGAGATATAAATGCCTCTCTCTCAAAAAAACACAGTAAAATATTTTTGACAACCTGAGAGTTGTAAAGGCTTGAAATAAATTGAAGGGTTTGCAGAACACATTTCTCACCGAAGGCCTTCAGGCCATTTTAGAATGCCAACACATAATCATACACACAAGAGCTACTGCAAATGCTGGAAAGCTTGAGCAACATACATTGTATGCTGGAGGAACTCAGCAGGACATGCATCATCTACAGAGAATAAACAGTCGATGTTTCAGGCGGCTGGAAAGGAAGGGGGAAAAAGCCAGAATAAGAAGGTGTGGTGGAGGGATGGGAAGGCAAGCTAACAGGAGATAGGTGAGACAGGTGAGGGGTAAAGTGGGTGGGTGGGTGGATGGTGGGGCGTGGGATATGATATAAGAAGCTGGGAGGTGATAGATGGAAAAGGTAAAGGCTGAAGAAAGAGAAATCTAATCAGAGTGGACAGTGGGCCATGGAGTAAAAGGAAGGGGCTGGAGAAACAGGGAACGGTGATGGGCAGGTCATGGGGACAAAAGCGGGGATATGAGAGAGGGAAACCAGAGTGAGGAATGGAAAAAGAGAGAATGAAGGAGGAGAGAGAAATGACTGCAAGTTAGGTAAATCGATGTTCATGACATCGGCTACACCATCGCACACTTTTCCATCACAATTGTAGGATATGTGCCGATGGATGACGTTACGGGTTATTCAGGAGTTACGGAATTACCTGAATATAGCTGATGTTAATTCAAACAAGTACCATTCTTCAGTTCTTAATGTAAACTGCTAGCAGTAATCAGTTTGTTAAAAAGACAGCTTTGGAAATAGTACTGTTGACAGAGCACAGGCTGACTCACAACAGGGGGCTGACTACTAAAAGATCTTCCTTGCAATGTCACATGACCAGTAAACAGCTCTCGTATGCTTCAGCCAATTGGCCTGCATCAAACCAGGCAGCTAGGGCTCCACTGTGACCAAGTTCAAGGAAGCTTCCCGACCAGACTGATATTGTCAATTAGCACATTGAACAGCTAACCGATCAATAGTTGGAATATTCGTGTACTCAGAGTCAGTGCTCACAATACTAATATTGCACATCTGGTTTCTCTGTCCTCAGAAAGCCACCTGTGTGATAAGTTTGAACCTTCAGAGTTGCCGTATCAATTACAATGTGCTACAACAGTACATATGTTAGCATTCTCAGTCAAGGTAGTGTTGAACAGATCAGTTCACAGTTCTGGTCACCTCACTACAGGAAGGATGTGGAAACTATAAAAAAGGTGCAGAAGAGATTTACAAGGATGTTGCCTGGATTGGGGAGCATGAGAATAGGTTGAGTGAACTTGGTCTTTTCTCCTTGGAGCAACAGAGGATGAGAGGTGACCTGATAGAGATGTATAAGATGATGAGAGGCATTGATCATGTGGATAGTCAGAAGCTTTTTCCCAGGACTGAAATAGCTAACACAAAAGAGCACAGTTTTCAGGTGCTTGGAAGTAGGTACAGAGGAGATGTCAGGGGTAAATTTTTTATGCAGGGAGTGGTGAGTGCATGGAATGGGCTGCTGGTGATGGTGGTGGAGGCAGATACAATAGGATCTTTTATGAGACTCCTGGATAGGTACATGAAGCTTAGGAAAATATTGGTAACCCTAGGTAATTTCTAAAGTAAGGACACGTTCAGCACAGCATTGTGGGTCAAAGCGTCTGTATTGTGCTGTAGGTTTTCTATGTTTCTATATGTACTTCTAAGGAACCATTTGTCAGACACAAAATTTTGCAGAAAACCATGTCATTGTAACTTTTGAAATTGTATTGAATCACCTCCTGTTACAATTGTCCTCAAGAATATAAAATCTTGATGTACTTTGTGTTTGGGAAGAGTCTCCAAGAGAATGTCTGCTCATTGTGATGAATAAAAACTTTTTTATCAAGGGTTCAAAGGTTCAAAAGTACAATTTAATGTCAGAGAAATGTATACAATATACATCCTGAAATGAAAACAGAGGAGTGCCCCAAAGAATGAACAACAGTTAAATGTTAGAACCTCAAAGTCCTCCCTCCAGCTCCCCCCTCCTGCGCGTAAGCAGCAGTGAGCAATAATCCCCCCTCCACCTACCGGCAAAAAAAGCAAGCATCAGCCCCACCACCAAGCACTCAAGCGTGAGCAAAGCAAAGGCAAAGAGTCAGACTTGCAGTTACCCCAAAGTCTTCGTGTTTCACCCGGTATTCAACATATCGTAGGTTCCCTCTCTCTCCCTAATAAGAGAGAAAAAGGTGTCTCCATTTTCCCAGCGAGTGGGGAGACATAACAAACAACTCACTGGTTTACAATGTTAAAAATCCGTTGCGTCGCTTTTATCGAGCTCTGTGCTTGAAGATCGCAAAGATCACGGGTCTCCAGGCACACAGCAGATTTCCTGACTTCCCTGACGACACACGGGCATCCAGTCATGACGCCAACACTCGATCCGCCCACCTCCAGAGCCCTGAGACCCTAGGCTTCCGAATTCGAGCCGGACTCTTGGGCCGAGCTTTTGGCGTGCCGAACAATGGTCGGTTATGGAACCCCGAGATCGAGTCCCATTCCGGCAAAGAACCGTGGTCAGCGTGTAACTCCAGGTCAAGGTCTTCAAAAGAACTCTGAAAGGGAAAAACAGAGAAATTAAAGATGGAAATAGAGCAGTTTCCGAAGATGCAAGCAAACGAGTCGCCTTTATGTGCCATTAACCCTCCTAAGGTGTATCAGCTTCTCCAGATTCTCCAGTGACTTAGTCACAGTCACGACAGCTGGCATAGTAAGAACAATTGCTTCATCCCTCCGGAGATCCAAGTCACTCCTGACCTCTGGTACTGTCGAGGAGAAATTTGTATTCCTTCTTATGACTGTGCATTTCTCTCCAGGCACACTAGCTTCCTCCTCCATCCCGAAGGTACGTGGGTAGGCAGATTAATTGCTCATTCTAAATTGTGTGAGCGAGCAGCAATGAAAGGGACTGACATTGGATTACAGTCTGTTACAAACACCGAGCTGACTTATGGACACCTGTACATATAGGCTGAGCTCCCATATTATTAATAAATTCAAAAGTTCAATGCACATACATACGTTTGTTGCTACAAATGGCACAACTAGTTCCTTCCCTCTTTCTCCACTTTTAATAATTATGCCTGGGTGAGAAGATTTGAAGAACCGGCTGTTGCCCATGCAGTGGATTCCCCCTCTCCACGTCACTGATGTAGTTCAAGGGAAGGGCAAGCGCCGATACAGCTTGGCACCAGTGTCGTTGCAGAGGTTGCCAGAGTGAAGTTGTAAACAACATCAAACTGCCTTACGGACCCCAGCTCTGGATTTCTTCCTTGGGGTTTACTCTCGAAGCCTTTCCCATGGGTAGGTATCGTCGCAAGGCAGCAGGGGTTTAAATCAGAGTTTTCCTTCTCCTAGGCAGGCTGCCGTCCAAGGGTGATGAGCCCCACCTGCCATGATCTGGGGTGATATGAGAGCTTAAGGTTAAGGAATCCTTAGGGAACAGTGATCACAATATTATCGAGTTCACTTTGAAATTTGAGAAGGAGAAACTAAATTCCAATGTGTTGGTATTTCAGTGGAATAAAGGAAATTACAATGGCATGAGAGGGAACTGGCCAAAGTTGACTGAAAAAGGACACTAGCAGAAAGGACAGCTGAGCAGCAATGGCTGGAGTTTCTGCGAAAAATGAGGGAAGTGTGAGAGATATATTCCAAATAAGAAGAAATTTTTGAATGAAAGAAGGACACTGCCGGGGCTGACGAGTGAAGTCAGAGCCAAAGTAAAAGCAAAAGAGAAGGCATACAAGGAAGCCAAAGAGAGTGGGAAGATAGAGGATTGGGAAGCTTTTAAAAATTTGCAGAAGGAAACTAAGAAGGTCATTAGGAAGGAAAAGATGAATTATGAAAGGAAGCTGGCAACTAATATCAAAAAAATACTAAAAGCTTTTTTTAAGTATATAAAAAGAAGAAGAGAGTGGAAGGTAGATATAGGAACAATAGAAAATGATGGTGGAGATATTGTAATGAGAGACATAGAGATGGCAGAGAAACTGAATATGTATTTTGCATCAGTCTTCATGGTGGAAGGCATCTGCAGTATACTGGACATTCAGGAGAGTCAGGGAAGTGAAGTATGTTCAGTGAATATTACGACTGAGAAGGTGCTCAGGAAGCTTAATGGTCTGAGAGTAGATAAATCTCCTGGACCAGATGGAGTACACCCTTCGGTTCTGAAGGAAGTAGCTGTGGAGGCATCAACAATGATCCTTCAAGAATTGATAGATTCTGCCATTGTACCAGATGATTGGAAAATTGCAAATGTTACTCTGCTATTTAAGAAGGGTGAGAGGCAGCTGAAAGGAAACTATAGACTTGTTAGCCTGACATCGGTGGTTGGGAAGTTGTTGGAATCGATTGTTAGGGATGAGATTACGGAGTACCTGGAGGGATATGACAAGACAGGCCAAAGCCAGTATGGTTTCCTGAAAGGAAAATCCTGCCTGACTAACCTACTGCAATTGTTTGAGGAAATTACAAGCAGGGTAGACAAAGGAGATGCTGTAGATGTGGTGTACCTGCATGCTCAGAAGGCCTTTGACAAGGTGCCACACATGAGGCTGCTTAGCAAGATAAGAGCCTATGGAATTACAGGGAAGTTACTAGCATGGGTGGAGCATTGGCTGATTAGCAGAAAAACAGAGAGTTGGAATAAAGGGATCCTATTCTGGCTGGCTGCCCGTTACCAGTGGAGTTCCACAGGGTCAGTGTTGGCACTGCTGCTTTTTACGATGTACGTCAATGATTTGGACTATGGGTTAATGGATTTGTGGCTAAATTTGCTGATGGTACAAAGATAAGTGTAGAGTGGATAGTGTTGAGGAAACAGAGAGCCTGCAGAGAGACTCAGATAGTTTAGGGGGATGGACAAATGAAATACAATGTTGGGAAGTGTATGGTCATGCACTTTGGTGGAAGAAGTAAACGGGCAGACAATTATTTAGATGGAGAGAGAATTCAAAATGCAGACAGACAAAGGGACTTAGGAGTCCTAATGCAGGATACCCTAAAGATTAACCTCCAGGCTGAGTCGGTGGTGAAGAAGGCGATTGCATGTTGACATTTATTTCTGGAGGTATAGAACATAAGAGCAAGGATGTAATGTTGAGGCTCTATAAGGCACTCATGAGTCCACACTTGGAGGATTGTGTGCAATTTTGGGCTCCTTATTTTAGAAAGGATATACTGTCATTGGAAACAGTTCAGAGAAGATTCACGAGAATGATTCCAGGAATGAAAGGGTTACTGTATGAGGAACATCTGGCAGCTCTTGGGGTGTATTCCCTGGAGTTCAGGAGAATGAGGGGGGCCTCATAGAAACATTTTGAATGTTAAAAGGCCTGAACAGATTATATATGGCAAAGTTATTTCCCATGGTAGGGGAGTCTAGGATAAGAGGGCACGACTTCAGGATTGAAGGATGTCCATTTAGAACAGAGATGTGGAGAAATGACTTTAGTCAGAGGGTGGTAAATCTGTGGAATTTATTGCCACGAGTGGCTGTGGAGGCCGAGTAATTGGGTGCATTTAAGGCAGAGATAGATAGTTTCCAGATTAGCCAGGGCATCAAAGGGTATAGGGAGAATCCAGGGGAGTGGGGATGACTGGAAGAATTGGATCAGCCCATGATTGAATGGTGGAGCAGACTTGATGGGCTGAATGGCCTACTTCTGCTCCTATATCTTATGGTCTTATGGTTAACCATTTACTACCACTCTTCGGCTTCTCCCACAAGGCCAAAGTCTAATCCAATTTACTATCTCATCTTCAACGTCAAGAGACTGAACCTTCTTGACCAACCTCCCATGCAGGGCCTTGTCAAATGCCTTTCTGAAATCCAAATAGGCAACATCACTGCTTTGTCTTAACCAACTTCATCAAAAAACTCTATAAAATTGGTTAGACATGACCTACCATACACAAAGCCATGCTAACTATCCCTAATCAGTCCCTGTCTATCCAAATGCTCATATGCCTGGTCTCTTATAATAGCTTCCCACTACTGATATCAGGCTCACTAGTTTATTCCTGGTTTATTCTTAGAGCCTTTCTTAAACAGCAGACCAACATTTGCTATCCTCCAATCCTCCAGAACCTTACCTGTCTCTAAGCATGATTTAAATATCTCTGATAGGGCCTCTGCAACTTCTGCACTTGCATCTCACAGGGTCCGAAGACACACCTTATCAGGCTCTGGGGATTTATCCACCCTAATTTGCCTCAAAACAGTAAACACCCCTTCTCTGTAATCTGTATAGGGTCCATGACATTGCTGCTGCTTTGCCTCACTTCTATAGACTCTGTCCGTCTCCCCAATAAACACAGATTCAAAAAATACATTTACGACCTCTATCTCTATCTCTTTTGGTTCTACACATAGATTACCCATTCAGATCTTCCGGAGGACCAATTATATCCCTTGCAATCTTTTTGCTCTTAATGTACCTGTAGAAACCCTTAGGCTTCCCTTCACCTTGTCTGCTAGAACAAATTCATTCCTTTTTTTTCTTTCTTAAGTGTTCTCGTGCATTCCACAAGTGCCTCATTACCTGTCTATACCAGCTATGTACTTCCATTTTTTTTCCTTAACTAGGGCCTCAATATCTTTTGAAAACCAAGCTTCTCTAAACCTTTTAACCTTGTCTTTTATTCTGACAAGCTTTATACTCTCAAAATTTCAGTTCTGAAGGCCTATCTCTTATCAAGTACACCTTTGGCAGAAAACAGCCTTTCCGAATTCACACATGCCAGATCCTTTCTGATAGCGTCAAAGTTGGCCTTTCTCCAACTTAGAATCTCAACCCATGTACCAGATCTTTCCTTTTCCATAATTATCATGAAATTAAAAGCAATATTATCACAAGATGTAAAGTGTTTCCAACAGAAACTTCTGCCACCTGCCCTGTCTCATTCCATAATAAGAAATCAAGTATTGCACACTTTCTTGTTGGGATTTTTATGTACTGATTAAGGAAACTTTCCTAAGCACATTTGACAAACTCTATTCCATCAAGTCCTTTCACAGTATGGGATTCCCAGTCAATATGTAGAAAAATAAATTCACCTACCATAACAACCTTATGTTTCTTGCAACAACCTATGATAAGTCTACAAATCTGTTCCTCTAAATCCTGCGGACTGTTGGGTGATCTATAAAATAGCGCCATTAATGTGGTCATACCTTTCTTGTTCCTCAGGTCCATCTATAAAGCTTCACTAGATGTTCTCTCCAGCCTGTCTGACTGAGCACTGCCATGACATTTTCCCTGACTAGTAATGCCACCCCTCACCCTTTAATCTCTCCCACTCTATCATGTCTAAAACAACGGAACTTCCTGCCCCTCCTGCAACAAAGTCTCACTGATAGGTACAATATCATAATTCCACGTGTTGATCCATGCCCAGAGCTCATCTACCTTTCCTACAGTACTTTTAGCATTGAAATATGTGCAGCCCACCATTCTTCCTGTGACTGTACGGGTTTCCGTCAGGTGCTCATTTTACCTCCCACAGTTGAAGGATGTACCAGCTGGTAGTTTAGTTGGTCATTGAAATTGTCCCGTCATTAGGCTGATTAAATTGAGGGATTGATGGGTGACATGACTCCATGAGCCGGTGGGCCCTATTCTGTGCTGTATCTCAATAAATAAAAATACATTAATTAACTTAGTATGATAGTCACGACATGCTCAACCTTCTGATTCCTGACTTTTTCGCAGGTCTTAACAACATCTGTCTCTCCACAACCACTTCACTATCTGTTCTAGCAGTCTGATTCCCATTCCCATGCATCTCTAGGTTAAACCACTCCTCCCCCACCCTTGCAGTACTATTAATCCTTCCCGCTAGGATATTCATCCCCCTCTAGTTTAGGTGCAAGCTGTCTCTTCTCTACAGGTCCAACCTTTGCTGGAAGAGAGTCCAATCATCCAAAATCTTATACCTTCTCTCCTATACCTAATCTATGTGCTAAACTGTATGATCTTCCTACTTCTGGCTCCACTAGCACGTGGCATGGTTAGTAATCCTGACTGAGATCACAACCTAGAGGTTCTGTCCTCTAAACTCATTTAGCAGAACCTTATCATTTTTCCTATCTTTGTCTTTGGACCACAACTTCTGGCTGCTCAGCCTCCCACTTAAAAACGCCGAGGACTCCCTGGCACCAGGGAGGCAACATACTATTCGGGAATCTCGTTGTCATCCACAGAAAATCTTTTCTGTTCCCCTATCACCATAGCTCACCTCTTCTTCCACGCTCCCCATAACAGTATCCAAAGTGGTATACCTGTTGTTGAGGGGGTGGCCGCAAGGGTACTCTGTATTGGCTGCTAAACCTCTTTTACCCTCCTGACACTCAGTTTCTTGTGTCCTGTACCTTGGGTGTAAGTGCCTCTCTATATGTTTTATCTATTGCCTCCTCACCCTCCCGAATGATCCATAGTTCTTCCAGTTCTAGCTCCAACTCCTTAAGGCAGAGTGTTGGAAGCTACAGCTGGATGCTCTTCTTGCTGATGAAGTCATCGGGGGTACTGGACGTCTCCCTGCTTCTCCACATCCCACAAGAGGAGCATTCAACTATCCTGCCTGGCATTCTTACTGCTCTAACTGTTCAATTATAAAGAAGAAAACAATCAATAAACTGGGGCAGGGGGAAGTCTACCTCCAGCTTCTCACCTTCTCTCACTTAAACCTCTCCTCACTGAAGCTTCGAAGACCTAAAGCCCCTAATTCCCACTCAAACACTGTCCGCTCCAACAAAGGCCATTCCACTGCCCCATGCCTTATTTTTACTTGCCCTTATTTGCCAATCTCTGATCAGTCACTGTTCAAATGCTGGAACTCCTATCAAGTACTGCTTGTTAATGCACACTCGCTGACCTGTGTGAGTCACCTCTCCTGTCACTCCCAATCTCTGAATGGACGCTATTCAAATTTGCTAATGGCAGCTTTACATTTAGTGTAATGCTTTACAGCTGTAAAGAAGTCTGTGATGAGTTTTACATTCTCCCCATGACTGCGTGTGGGTTTCCTACAGGAGCTCATATTCAAAAGTTGTACGGGTTGTGGGCGTTTTATGCTGGTGCTGGAAGCAATAGGCAACACTGCCAGCTGCCCCAGCACATCCTTGGTCTGTGTTGGTTGTTGATGCAAGAGACACATTTCACTGTGTTTCAATGTTTCGATGTACATATGACAAATAAAGCTAATCTTCTTTAATCCCCTTCTTCTAACCATCAGATTTGACCGAATTACAGATTTGTTGTATTTATTCAAGTCTTGCATTTGTCAGCATCATTTGTTATGAAACCAGGTTTCATTCACCAGAATATTTTAAACTTTACCAGGTAAATAAAGTGATCTGAGAATAAAATTGGTTCCTGATAAATGGGGTCTAGAGATAGAATGAAAAGTTATGTATGTGAGAAATGTGAAACCTGCCTCAGTATTGCCCTAGGATGTAAAAAAATGCTACTTTATATATGCAGGAGTCCATTATTAAATAAAAGGGAATGCACAATATAGCATTAGGGCAATATTTTTTATTCTGCTTTTCTTCTGTTGTACACCAGACAGTGCTGTAACATGGAGAGTATTTAGACATGCTTGGCAGCACAGTAGCTTAGTGGTTAGCACAGGGCTTTATAACACAAATGACTCAGGTTCAGTTCATGACGCTGCCTGCAAGGAGTTTGTACGTTCTTCCCGTGACTGCGTGGGCTTCCTCCAGGTGCTCCGGTTTCTTCCCAGAGTCCAAAGACATACCGGTTGGCAGGTTAGTTGTTCATTGTAAATATCCTATGATTAGGCTTGGATTAAATTCGGTGATTGATGGGTGGAGTGGCTCGAAGGCCTGAAAGGGCCTATTCCATACATATTCAATAAACAAATTTAAAAAACATGTAGTATCAAATGCTATTACAGGGGTGATTGATAAGTTTGTGGCCTAAGGTAGAAAGAGTCAATTTTAGAAAACCTAGCACATTTATTTTTCAACATAGTCCCCTCCTATATTTACACGAGTTATTAACTTCAAACTTTCTGCATAATCACTCAAAGAGTTGAACTGCATGTGCATGTAACGAGAGCTGTATAACTCATCTCCTACGAACTTACCAATCACCCCTCATACATGTGCTGCATTATTATATGCTACCCTAAATAATGAAAAACAGAATGAAAAAAAATCCAAATTATCTCTTTGGTATCCTTGTACTTTGATTTGGCACAGAGTCTTGTAGGTAGCTGGGTGGATGGATACTTCACGACAGTCCGAACCTAACAGGTTGCAGTTATCCAACTGCCTGATTCCAACATTAGTGAATTCTCCAGCTGTCTATTTTTTGGCTTCATTCAAGCAAGCCTCTTTGATGAGCTTCCTACAATGGCATCTTTTTCTTGGTTATGTGCCTTTGGCCCATTAATTTCATGCCAGTCATCCACCACCCATTTACATTGAATAGAATTTAATGCCTTTTTATTCTCCCACCACACCCCCCCACTCAGTGTCATTTAACCTTCCCACCCACACATTGTTTGAATGTGAAAGAAAACTGAAGCATCTGGAGAAAATTCATTTGTTCACAAGGAGAATGTACAGACTCCACACGGTCAACGCCAGAAATCAGTACTGAACTGTGAGACATATAAACTAGCTATTTTTCTATGCCATCCTGTTTTTCAATATTTTCAATTGCCTCCCTGAAAGTTATTGGAACACATCACAGCTTCTTGTCTCACCTAGGACTAAATGGTACTGGTTTTCTAGTAATCTTTAGTGGTACATTCATCTTCTCACTGCTGCCATCAAGAAAAAGGTGCAAGAGCCTTAGAACTCACACCACCTGGTTCAGGAACAGTTAACACCCTTTGACCAGGCTCTTGAACCAAAGGGGATAACTTCACTCAACTTCACTTGCCCCATCAGTAAAATGTTCCCATAACCAATGTGCTCACCTTCAAGGACTCTTCATCTCATGGTCTTGATATTTATTGCTTATTTATTTATTATTATTATTATGTCTTCTTTTTGTATTTGCGCAGTTTGTTGCCTATTGCACTCTGGTGCAACACTCTGGTTAGGCGGTCTTTCATTGATTTTGTTATAGTTATTATTCTATAGATTTATTGAGTATGCCCACATGAAAATGAATCTCAAGGTTGTATATGGTGACATATATCTACTTAGATAATAAAATTTACTTTGAACTTTGAGTTTCACGGCTGAAATGATTGGTCTCATTGAGTTGCAGAGCTCCCTATTTCCTATTGCAAAGCAAGGATTTGTCAAAATTTCGGGTTGGAACTCTGCATCCTTGGAAAGAGCGTTTGGTGATCAGAAGTAGTGGTTGAGAAGGGAGATATTGGAGTAATAAAACGTGTCATTGGGACCTCATTATTGGAAGGTGGGGTTTGGGTTACTGTGGGCATGAGAGGTAACGTCCAGTGATAAAGATAATCTGTTTACCTGCAAGTATTTTTGTCCGGAGATGAGACTGTTATCTAAGAAGTGCTCAGAGGAGAATGAATATGGTTCAAGCTTCCATACAATCATCCAAGATGATTAGGACATGAGGACTCGTGTCACCAATATGATGTTAAAATTGCATCAGAGCCATAAGGGTGCCCAGTGCCTGTAAGTGACTGATCCAGTTTCCAGAGAGATGTAATACCATGTGGAAATGAATACAGGGTATTATTATTCATTCAAATAAGTGTTTCATTTACATAAAGCTGCCAAACAATGTTAGGCAATTGAATTTCCAGGTACCTTTGAAGAATGAAAAATACAACAGGGGAACAATTTATATTTATTAAGTATTCAGCCTTGCATTCATAGTTAATGTGACCACAAAGAAATCTTTCTCTTTAATTGCAAAGGTCATTGATTTTTATTTTGTCTTTAGAGAGTCACTGTTACTCTTAGAAAACTGCTTCTCAAAAGAAAACAGCAGCCAATTTCAAGGAGCATTAAAGGGAGATTTTAATGTTGAGCAATAAAATGGAAGAAGTCGACAGCTCTAATTCTTTGTCCTCTCGGTTTATAATTTGAAATCAAAAATACTTTCAATAATTTTTAGTAAGCGCTATTTGGTTCAATTGCATGTCTCTAACCTTCTTCAGATGGCAGTTATAAATCCAATTCCAACATCCGAGGCTTAACCAAGTGTATTGGTAAAGGTACATAAATTTGGGTTAACAAAACATCGAGATGTAATGGATGGTGAAAACTAATTAATTACATTGAATTAGGAGTTTATTATGAAGAGCCCCATGCTTTCAATTTGAATATGATCCTGCTTTATTTTGTACTTTCATTATTCACTAACTTCTGACTATTTGATTAGTCATGATATTTTACATTTTCAATTTACTGATGTTGCGTAAAAACACCACATCCACTACTCCAAAGCTACAACAGTGAAAATGGGAAAACTTGTCACAAGTAATTTCAGATTAACAAATAAGAGTCACACTACTTCTGTTAAGAGCAGCGCTCCGTGAGGTTTCTGTTCCTCATCTCCAATCAATACAGGTAGATTTGCAACTACAAGTGAAAGTATAGTTTGACCCTAAGACATTAACAGGGTGACTTGACACATAGAAATTCAGTCAGCGTCAAGATCTTACTGTTATGCCACTTCAAGAAAGGACTTCAGTACAAGTAAATATAATGGGTTAGATTTTGACTGTGCAATAAGATAAAATGGTTGACATTGAATTGGCAGTCTGGCTTATAATTTGTCCTAGTACATATTATGGCGGCTCGCCCACGCAGCAAGCGAACCGGCTCCAGCAGTTGCGGGCAAGTCAGCAGCCAACGGCAACCGAGGGGGCTCTGAGCGCGGGGCAGACCTCGGCCTGAAAGCCAACCTCACTTCCGCCCCGCAAAGAGCAGGGGATGCTGGGAGCGGGCACATAAGCGCGCGCGGATTGAAACAGTAAACAGTTCAACCAGACCCTGCTCGACTCAGTGTGTTGCTTTCACTCATTGCCTATCGGCGTGAACACATTGGTGACCCTGACGGTCCAACAGCATTTGGACCCAGCATGAACAACTCAGCTCTGCAGAATGCAGTTTCCCTTAAACTGACAACCTTCTGTACCACTCAACCCCTGATCTGGTTCGAGCAAGCAGAGGCCCAGTTCCAGGTCAGGCAAATTGTCTCAGTGCCACCAGGTATTACTACGTGATGGGCACCCTTGACCAGGAGACAGCGGGCTGCGGCTGATGACTTTCTGCATCAGCCCCCAGCAACAGACAGGTACGAGACACTCAAGGCCCTGTTAATCCGCACATTTGGCCTCTCCTGCCGTGAACGGGCTGCGCGGTTACTGCATACGGACAGCCTCGGCGACCGCACACTATCAGCCCTGATGAGCGACGTGCTAGCACTGGCAGACGGCCATAAGCCTTGCCTGCTTTTTGAACAGACCTTCTTGGAGCAAATGCCAGAAGACATCCGCCTCCTGCTAGCAGGTGAAGACTTCAGAGACCCGTGCAGGGTGGCTGCCTGCGCGGATGTGCTTTGGCACGCCAAACAAAATGGCGGAACCACCATCGAAATTAGTGCTGCGGCACGGCCGAAAGTCCAGCCCTCCCACACCCCAGCAGCGGAGCACGTAACACCCACACCAAGGGACGGCACCACTTCTGAGTCTTGGTGTTTTTATCATAAAAGGTGGGGTTCCGGGGCCCACCGCTGCCGACCACCATGCTCGTTCCAGGGAAACGCCAGGACCAGCCGTCGCTGATGGCTATGGCGGCTGGTCACCATGATAGCTTCCTCTACATTTGGGACAAGCATTCCGGGCATAGATTCCTGGTGGACACGGGGGCGGAAATCAGTGTCCTACCCGCCTCGAGCCACGATACCCGACCTAGAAGAACAGGACTGAAACTTACGGCAGCCAACAGTAGCACAATCCGCACCTATGGCACAATAACTATTCTCTTGCAGTTCAGTTCCAGCCACTTTACATGGACATTTACGCTGGCCGCAGTATCACAGCCATTGCTGGGTGCGGACTTCCTCCACGCGCACTGCCTGCTCGTGGATTTGAAGGGGCAACGATTGGTCGATGCGAAGACGTACCAGACTTTCTCCCTCAGTGAGGCCAGGTTACCGGCCCCGCAGCTGGACTCCGTCACTTATTCCGACAACAAGTTCGCCTGAGTGCATCTATCATCACGCTGCAATTTTCCTCAACAGACCCCAAGCACGGCGTGATGCACCACATCCCCACACAGGGACCTCCCCTTCGTGCCCGGGCCCGCAGGCTACCACCCAACAAGCTCCGCCTCGCAAAGGAGGAATTCAAGAAGATGGAGGAGATGGGGATTGTGCGGCATTCCGACAGTCCGTGGGCCTCCCCACTCCATATGGTGCCCAAGTCCGCAGGAGGGTGGAGACTGTGCAGCGACTATAGGAGGCTGAACGATGTCACCACGTCCGATTGTTATCCGGTACCACACATCCAGGACTTTATTGCCAACCTGCATGGGGCGCATCTTTTTGGAAATTGACCTGGTCCGAGGGTATCATCAGATCCTAGTCCACCCGGATGATGTACCCAAGATGGCCCTCATTTCTGCCTTTGGCCTGTTCAAGTTCCTCAGGATGCCGTTTGGGCTCAAAAACGCATCGCGGACGTTCCAGTGCCTGATAGATGCAGTAGGGCGAGATCTGGACTTACTGTTCATCTACATGGATGACATATTTATCGCCAGCCGCTCCCGCCAGGAACATCTGGCACATTTAGAATCAAAACAACTTTTAATTGCAAAATGCTTTAGGTTTCATAAGCAGAATGAAAAGAAGAGGAGTTGATTTCAGCTTATGTAGCTGAATTGAAGAAATTGTCCAAGGATTGTCAATTCAGTTTTGGGCTTAATGATGCACTGAAAGATCACATAGTTTGTAGAATCTTACAAAGAAGCACAACTCACATTTAAAACAGCAGATGAAATTGGTGTATCTATGGAAACAGCAGCTGGAGATGCAATTGAGTTACAGTCAGGAATGAAAGTGACCATGAACAAGGTTACAAAGTCTAAACAGAAAACTGCTTGGCCAAACAAAGTGTGTTACCATTGTAGCAGGGGCTCACATACAACAGACCAATGCAGGTGAAACTCGCAAAAAATACAACAAAGTAGAACACACACAAAGAGCATATTGGGAAGACAAAAATAAATTAATGGCACAGGGAAGAGAAAAAGATAAAAAATCAAGTTGCAGTTTCAAAACGAACACTAGTCTATATGTTGTTGATGAAAAATCTGTTAATGATGAGAGTGACAGGGTGGCCATGATATTTACAATATGAAAACTAATGAGGCAAGCAATGTGGCTTACATCAGAAGTGAATGGCAAATAAATAAATTAAAATAGAATTGGACACTGGCTTAGAGCCATCCCACAATATGTTTGAATGACATTTCAAAGGTACTAAACTGAAGCCTGCAAATATCCAGCTAAGATCTTATACTGAAAGAAAGGGAACGCCTGTGGGAATGACATTCATAACAGTAAAATGCAACAAACAACAAGCCACACAGACTTGTACAGGGTAAAAACAGGAGGACCAGCATTGTGGGGCCGTTATTAGCGGAGACAACTACAACTTGATTCATCCATCCACTATATGCACGCCACATCCCCTGTAATAGAGTCAACCGAAAACAAAATTAAAACGGTTCACAGCAGTGTTCAAGGGTGGTATTGGGAAACTCAAATATATCAAGGGTAAAATAGTGTTAAATAAAAACTCCACATCCAAGTTTTACAAAGCCTGCCCAGTTCCTTATATCACCTGTGATAAAGTAGCCAGTGAGCTAGATCGTATGGAAGCTGAAGGAATTCTTTCCATGGTGAGTAGTGCCCATCTCAGGAGCCAAGAAGAATCTGTGAGGATTTGTGGTGATTTTAAGGTCACCATTAAACCAGCGCAGAAAGTAGATCAATACTCTCTGCCAAGAATAGATGATATCTTTGTAAACCTTTCTGGAGGAAATTGCTTCAGTAAGGTGGATTTAGCTGAGGCCTACCTACAGATGGAGATGGAAGAAGAGTCCACAATATTTCTCATCATAAATGCTCACAAAGGATTTTACTGCTATATTTACCTTATATTTGGAGTAGTATCTGACAGAAAACCTTGGACAGGTGCTGTAATGCTGTCCCAGGTACTCAGTGTTACTTGGATGATATCATTGTTACTGGTGAGGATCACAGGGAACATCTCCTAAATCTGAAGACTGTGTTAGAAAGATTGGAAAATACTGGGCTCAGAACACGACAGGACAAGTGTGAATTCTTCAAACCAGGCATCACTTACAGTGGTCACATCATTGGCACACAAGGATTACATAAGTGGTGGAATCCCAAAGGTCGAAGGATGTGTCACAGTTGCAGTGCTTTTTAGGATTTGTCAATTACTATAACAGGTTCCTGCCAAATGTGGCTCCTGTGCTGCACCCCTTGAACTCATTACTACAGCTTGGGAGGAAATGGCAATGGACAAAGCAGTTTTAGGTGGGTTTCTAAAAGGTAAAGAAAGTGGTGACACCAGACGCAATAGCTACACATTACTAACCACATTGTCCAATGCAGCTTGCCTGTGATGCCTCGCCTTATGGTATAGGTGCAGTCATGTCACATGTTATGAGTGATGGAAGCAAATGCCCCATAGTCTTTGCATCACATTCCATTACTGCTGCAGAGGAAATATTATGTACAGATTGACAGAAGGACCTTGAATCTGGTTTAGAGTATGTAACTCTCTCACTGGGCTCATAACAAACTCAGCTCGTTAGCTAACTCTGGCTAACAGCATCACATGGGTACTGGTGAGAAGGCCACCCTTGATAAGCATTACACTTCTAATATCGGTATGGTTTGGGTTCAAACAAACAGGAAAGTTGGGATGTTCTAACTAGGGAATATTAATTGGGGTGAGTGCTGTGTAAATATTGTCCCATGCACGGTTATCGTTCTCCAGGACATGACAGATCGTATACTGGCATAAAATTACAATGGAAGTGTATTTATCAATATTTCAACTTTAACAACCAGTTAACAGAAAAAGAAAAGAAAATTTAAAGGGCCCAATACAGTTAAACTGGTCTAAATGTGCACATAAACGTTGGATCTCATTTCTGTAGTAGTGGGGTGTATTGATTTGCTCATGGTGCTGAATTCCCATTACTGATCATAGGTCGAACATCCATCGAAGAATGTCATGAACAAATGTGCTAACTCAGAAGTATTGGCACTTCCTCCTTGAAGCAACTTGTCTCCACAAAGCACTCCTTGCAATCGGGTCTCCCTTTGGGTGGGATCCTCCAGGCATCTTCCCTTGTGCTCTTCTCTCTGCACCTCCTCACCACAAGACCTCAAACCTGCAAAAATCTAATCCCGCTCAGCGCTCTTGAATCTTCTATAGCACCCCACTGGGCAAAATGTCTCAACACGTTAAAAAAACAAAAACTAAGTCGACACTTTTCCCAACTCCCGTGTTTTTCATTCAGTTACTGTAGTTTCTGGAGTTACAAAACATGACAAGTTTTTTTGCCCATCCAAAGGGTCTCGGCCTGAAATGTCGACTGTTTGCTTTTCCATAGATGCTGCCTGGCCTTCTGAGTTCCTCCAGCATTTTGTGTGTGTTGCTTGGATTTCCAGCTTCTGCAGATTTTCTCGTTTGTGTTTGTCTGCCCGTGCTGCGTGCATTCTTTCATTGCTTCCACGTAGAGTATAGAATATAGAAGAGTACAACACAGGAACAGGCTATTCAGTCCCAAATGTACCAAACCAGCTAAAAAGCAAATCAAAAACACTGAAATACTAATTCCTCCTACCTACGCCATGTCCATATTCCATATTCTATTGTGTTTCTTGGCTTTACTGTGTATGCCCACTCGAAAATGAATTTCATGCTTGTATATCGTAACATTCGTTTTTGCTTGTTACATACACCTGTTAGGGTGCATTCTCCACTTACCTTATAAGGTAACCATAGCCTTCAGCCAGGAGCAGATGTCATCAGGTGGTTCCCAACCTTCACAGAGTGTTTCGACCCTTAACCACGACACTCGCCAGTTGGTGGGCCGGCAGTGGTGGCCAAATCACTGCCCATCTTCTCCTGGCTTCCAGCTTCCCTCCTCTCGCCTGCTCCAAATCCAACAAGGGGCTTGTTCTGCCTCTTCCCCCATCCTACCAGCTGCCTGTTTTTTGCTCCTTTCGTCCAGGCCCAGATCTGACAACTGCCATGCTGATTTGGCTGGGAAACCTCTGCAGCCGATCTCCACAGGGAACAACCATGCCTGCCGTCCCTTGTCTTTACACGCCTGCACTAAGGGCTGGTACTTCAAGTCCTTTCTTTCATGGGCCTCTTCCCATCCCTCCTCCCACGGCACAGTCAGCTCAACCAGAATTATTTTCTTGTCTTCAGTTGACCACAGTACAATGTCCGGGCATAGGGTTGTGTGCACCACATCTGGGAACTGCAACCTCCTTCCCACATCAACCCTCATCTCCCAGGCAGATTGGGCTTTGGTTGTTTGGTTACAAAAGGCCGGGCTCCCTCTTTGATGAAGGTGAAGACCTTCTTCAAATCTGTGCCAGCCGTCCTCTTCTTGCATCCCTCCCGCTCTAGTCTGTCAGCAAGAGCCAGAAGCACCATATTATGGCGCCACCTATACCGTCCTTGAGTTAGAGCTGTTTTACACACACACAGTATATGAGCCAGTGCTCCCTTTTGACCGCAGAGCTTACAGTTCGGGTCCTCTCTCATCCCCCATGTGTACAGATGTAATGGTGAAGAAAAGGTGTCATACACGGATCGCAAGAGGAAGGCCATATGGAAGGGCTCCAGTCTTTATAGCTCTGCCCATGAGATCTTGCACTTAGGCAGATCCATTTTGTCCAGGCACTCTGGGACCCTTGTTATACTGCCTTTGTCATCCGCTTCTCTTCTTCACGGATCCGTACTTCTGCCTGTACCATGTTTCGCCTGTTCCTTATGCTTGCGTTTCCCTACTGCTGGAAGTGAACTGAGCCGAGGCCTTGCAGCCCGACGCAGGGGTTGCCAATGATATCTCGCAGATTCAGAGAACACACTGCCTGCTTCACAGCTGTGCTGGCTGCCCACTTGCGCCCAGATCTGGTTGTAATGCCTGCTTGCTTTACCAAGACATCATTGGAATCTCTCAAGCTTAATAAGGCTCTGCATTTTGCCACCTTAAATACCTCCATAACAGAGGACAGGGGAAGCTACAGTTGCCCACTGAAGAGAAGCTTGGGGGGACTCCCAACCATCTCCGCAGGTTCTTGATGGTTTTCCTCTCGATGGCCTCTAAGGGGAACTCATAAATCTTGAAGAGCCAGAGAAGCCTGGGCAGAATGCCGTATTGGTACAGCCAGGCCTTGAATTTACCGGGAAGTCCGGATTTGTCGATCTTTTTCAGCTATTCGTCTGTCTGCTTCACAGCATTGGTGACATTGGCCCCATCTGTCAGTGCACATTAAACCACTTCCCCAAGTATCTTATCGGGTTATCTTCGATGGAAGGGATGACCTCACCCTGAACTTGGAGGCTAAACTTGCTAGTAAATTTGCCCTTTCTGATCACCATGCACCTGGACTTCTTGGCCTTGAAGGACATCCTTGCCCAAGTGGCTACATTACCCAGGGTTTCCAATACCCATCTTGCTTGGACATGTGATACAGTTGTTATAGTGATGTCGTCCATGAACCCTCGTAGAGCCGGCTGAACAATGCCTGACTCCAGCGTTGGGCCGCGGGCTACACCTTCTGCTGCTGATAATAGGAAGTTCATTCCCATAATAAATAGGGTGGGGGAGATGGTGCACCCTGTTGGAATCCCCTTCTGGAGGTCCTGCCAACCAGTTGTGAAATGGGCTGATGTAAGTCTGAGTTTGAATCCTCCTAGGTAGCTGGTGATCATGTCTCGAGTAGCCACTGGGATGTAGTAGTGGTTGAGTCCTTCTAGGATGAGGTCACGTGGAATAGACTCGTAGGTGTTCGCGAGGCCTAACCAGACAACTGTTTGGTCACCTTTTTTCTGCTTGGCCTCACGGATCAAATGGTTAACCATTGAGGTGTGTTCCAGACGCCCCGAAAAGTCTGGAATACCGCCTTTCTGGATGAATGTGTTGATACAGCAGCTCTGCGTCATGTAAGAAGTCAGACTACTCTGCCTACTTTGATAAAAGATTTACTTTCAACTTTGAACCTTGGAAAACAATACTGTGCACAGTATTCCTGGTGTGGCTCTACCAATGCCTTATTTAATGGGAACATACATTTCTTACTTTTGTATTTAGTTTCCTGAGCATTAAGTGATAACATTCTGGAAGCTTTCCTGAATATTTGTTTGGCTCATATACCTCAGATCGCTCAACACCATACCATCTTGTTTTTATGCTTTTTAAAAAATAATCCCGTCAAAATGGACAATTTCCCATTTTTCCACATTATACTACATCTACATATTCTTTGCAATCTCACTTAATGTATAGACACGGCTTGGTAATGTGAACAGAAAATGCTCTGCAGGTCAGGCATCATCCATACAGACTGAAACAGAGTCAACGTTTCTGGCACTTTGCAGAAATGGAAAGCAGTGAAAACAAATTAGTTTTAAAATTCTGCTAGTATTGGCAAGCAACGGTTAGGGGAAAGGGAATATCTTTCATAAGATTAATTCATGGCTGCAACAGTGATAAACTTGATTAAGCTATCTGTTTGCTAGTTTAGAGAGGGCAGTTAGAATGCCAAAGACTAAAGAAAGAAAGGTCAGAGTTGGAGTGGAAAATTAAAGCCACAGGCAGCTGAGAATCCAGGTTGATCCTAATGATTTATGCTCAGATGCTCCATAAATGAGCTACTTACTCTGCATTTGGTTTCTCCATTTAGAAGAGGCCACATTATGAGCACTGATTACAGAACTGTGGAGTGGAAGAAGTACAAGTGATTGCTGTTTCCTCTGCAAGGATTCCTCGGGTACCTGGGTGACGGAAAGGAAAAAGATGAAAAGACATGTTTTGTATCTCCTGTGCTTGTGAGGTAAAGTGCTGGGAGAACGTGAATGGTTGCTGGAGATAGAAGAGTGAATCGGGTGTTGCACAGAGAACTGTTGCTACTGAATGCTGAAATGAGGAGGCAGATGGAGGAAGAGTGCACTATACTATTATAATCAACCAGACACTTGTTATGCAGCCAATGTACAGTCACATGTGTGATTTTGGTATGTCTGCTTCTTTTCCTGTCTAGACTAATATTTGCATGTTCTATTAGAGTAAACAAAATATCTTGTACCCAAATGGAAATGGGCCATATGCCCATATTGCAGGATCATTTGATTTACTGTGTCACTGGAAATGCAATATTCATGCTTGATGAAAATAAATTGAGATTATAATTGGGAAACTTTAGACTTGGTGCATGTTCCACAAGCCCATTCATTGTAGGGTTGTTATGAAGGAAAGGAAAAAATGACTGAGTTTTTTTTTTCACTGTGTGTTTTTGTGTTTAGTTGATATTTAGTTTACATTTTTAAATTAATCATTTCTTATTTAATATTCAGATAATTGAAAAACCGTGATGGCTTTGTTAGATGGAAAAACAAACAGAGGGATGAGAGCTGGCAAAGGCTTTCTGTGGAGTTTCATTGGCAGGGATTGTTTTGGCCCACCCATTATTATTAAGATGCTTCTTGGCTCTCTGACTGTCCGTGTACAAGAGAACAGCCTGCAGATGTGTTAAAGTTAAATGTATCAGAATAGGCATTGCCTGCAGCTGAGAATGGATCGTAGGCCCAACTCAGAGATTCTGGCCCAGTGAGGTTACTTCGAATTTATTAGACTTCACAAATCACCTCAGTTCTGCTAAGCACCTGAGGCATCTGACACAGAATGAATGTTTCGTTTTGCCATCCAGCCATCAGCTGCAAATAAATTTTTACATCAAATGAACATATTTTTAATTAATTAATTTTACATTAAGTATTACCTCAAAGCAATTGTCAGTCCTTTCTTTGCATGTGATTTACCACCAGATCTTGGATGGGCCATTGTTAAAATGATAGGTGTCACACCTCTGATATAGAATGAACATATATACACAAAACTGCCAATTTAGTCTCTTAGATACACATAGACTGAAGGTAAAAAGGAATCCATAAGGCCATGACATAGGATTTGAATTAGGACATTTGGCCCATCAAATCTGCTCCACCATTCAATCATAGCGTATCCTTTGTTTTTCCCTCCTCAGCCCCACTCCCCGGCCTTCTCCCCGTAACCTCTGATGCCGTATCCAATCAAGAACCTATCAATCTCTGCCTCAAATACACCCAATAACCTGACCTTCACAATTGCCCGTGGTAACATATTCCACAAATTCAGCACCCTCAGGCTGAAGAAATTCTCTGCATCTCAATTTAAAATGTTCACCCCTCTATCCTGAGGCTGTGCCCTCTTGTCCTAGACTCCCCTAATATTGGGAACATCCTTTCCGTACCTACACAAAAGATTTCATTGAGATGCCCCTCATCCTTCTAAATTCCAGCAAGTACAGACCCAGAGCCATCAAGCATTCCTTGTATGATAACCCTTTCATTCCTGGAATCATCCTTGTGAACCTCCTCTGATGCATGCACAGCTTTTCTTAGAAGAGGAGCCCAAAACTGTTCACTGTACTCGAGGTGAGGCCTCACCAGTGCCTTATAAAGCCCCAGCATCACATCCCTGCTCTTGTATTTTAAACCTCTTGAAATGAATGCGAACATTGCATTTGTCTTCCTCACCACTGACGCAACCTGCAAGTTGAATTGAATGAATTGAATTTATTTAAATCTTAAATCCATCCCCTAATATGAAGGAGTAAAAATCTTTGCATTATGACTCCACCTCAATGTACAGACATGTGAATTTATAAGCCTAATGGCTGGTAGAAAGAAGCTGTCCCGTAGCCTATTGTTCCTGGCTTTAATGCTGTGTTGCCGTTTGCCAGACGGAAGCAGCTGAAACAGTTCATGGTTGGGATGAC
Organism: Mobula hypostoma; assembly: GCF_963921235.1. Taxonomy (NCBI): domain Eukaryota; kingdom Metazoa; phylum Chordata; class Chondrichthyes; order Myliobatiformes; family Myliobatidae; genus Mobula; species Mobula hypostoma. The sequence continues at coordinate 155,303,767 of NC_086102.1, read as the reverse complement.
TGGTGTCCACAATGATCTTCCAGGTCTTCTTTACACATCTTTAGGGTGTTCTGCACAAGGACTTCCAAGTCCATTTGCATCTTAGATTTTCGGATTCTTGTATTTTCTCCCTGTTTAGAACCTACTCTGCATATTTATTTCCACTACAAAAGTGCATGACCATACATTTTCCAACCTTGTACTTCACAGAAAACATAGAAAACCTACAGCACAATACAGGCCCTTCAGCCTACAAAGTTGTGCCGAACATGTTCCTACCTTAGAAATTACTAGTGTTACCCATAACCCTCTATTTTTCAAAGCTCCATGTACTTATCCAAAAGTCTCTTAAAAGACCCTATCGTATCTGCCTCCACCACCATTGCCGGCAGCCCATTCCACACACTCACCACTCTCTGCCTAAAAAACTTACCCCTAACATCTCTTCCGTACTGATCCCAAGCAGCTTAAACCTGTGTCCTCTTATGGCAACCATTTCACCCCTGGGAAAAGCCTATGACTATCCACATGATCAATGCCTCTCATCATCTTATACACCTCTATCAGGTCACCTCTCATCCTCCGTCACTCCAAGGAGAAAAGGCTGAGTTTACTCAACCTGTTTTCATAAGGCATGCTCCCCAATCCAGGCAACATCCTTGTAAATCTCCTCTGCACCCTTTCTATGGTTTCCACATCCTTCCTGTAGTGAGGTGACCAGAACTGCGCACAATACTTCAAGTGGGGTCTGACCAGGGTCCTATATAGCTGCCTTCTTAACCACAGAGTCAACCTGCGCAGCTGCTTTGAACATCCTATGGACTCAGACACCAAGTTCCCTCTGATCCTCCACACTGCCAAGAGTCTTACCACTAATATTATATTCTGCCATCATATTTGACCTACCAAAATGAACAACTTCACACCTATCTGGGTTGAACTCCATTTGCCACTTTTCAGCCCAGTTTTGCATCCTATCAATGTCCCGCTGTAACCTCTGACAGCCCTCCGTACTATCCACAACACCTCCAACCTTTGTGTCATCAGCAAACTTACTAACCCATCCCTCCACTTCCTCATCCAGGTGATTTATAAAAATCACAAAGAGTAAGAGTCCCAGAGCAGATCCCTGAGGCACACCACTGGTCACCGACCTCCATGCAGAATATGACCCGTCTATAACTACTCTTTGCCTTCTGTGGGCAAGGCAGTTCTGGCTCCACAAAGCAATGTCCCCTTGGATCCCATGCCTCCTTGCTTTCTCAATAAGCCTTGCATGGCGTACCTTATCAGTGCCTTGCTGAAATCCAAATACACTACATCTACTGCTCTATCTTCATCAATATGTTTAGTCACATCCTCAAAAAATTCAATCAGGCTCGTAAGGCATGACCTGCCCTTGACAAAGCCATGCTGACTATTCCTAATCATATTATAACTCTCCAAATGTTCATTAATCCTGCATCTCAGGATCTTCTCCATCAACCTACCAACCATTGAAGTAAGACTCACTGGTCTATAATTTCCTGGGCTATCTCTACTCCCTGTGTTGAATAAGGGAACAATATCTGCAACCCTCATATCCTCCAGAACTAATTCCATCCCCATTGATGATGCAAAGATCATCGCCAGAGGCTCAGCAATCTCCTCCCTCGCCTCCCACAGTAGCCTGGTGTACATCTCATCTGGTCCTGGCGACTTATCCAATTTGATGCTTTCCAAAAGCTCCAGCTCATCCTCTTTCTTAATATCTACATGTTCAAGCTTTTCAGTCCACTGCAAGTGATCACTACAATCACCAAGAACCTTTTCCATGGTGAATACTGAAGTATGTGAAGAGCAAGAGGATAAGACATGAAAGAATAGGACCTATCAAGTGTGACAGTGGGAAAGTGTGTATGGAACCGGAGGAAATAGCGGAGGTACTTAATGTAAAGTATTCATTAAGTACCTCTGCTATTTCCGCCGGTTCCATACACACTAGTGTAGGGGGCAGGGCTTCAGATTCTTGGATAATTGGGATCTCTTCTGGGGGAAGTATGACCTGTTCAAAAAGGACAGGTTACACCTGAACCCGAAGGGGACCAATATCCTGACGGGAAAGTTTAATAGAGCTGTTGGAGAGGGTTTAAACTAATTTGGCAGGGGGATGGGAACTGGAATGATAGAGCGGAGGAAGGGGAAAACAGAAATAAATCTAAGATAGTGAGCAGTAAAGATGTCAGGAAAGACAGGCAGGTGATGGGGTAAATGTGTAGCCATTCGGATGAGTTGCAGTGCAATAAAGTTGCAGTGAAATCAAAGCAAAAAGTATCAAATACTGGTCTTAAGGTGTTGTACTTAAATGCACGCAGCATAAGGAATATGGTGGATGGTCTTGTTGTACAGCTACAGATTGGCAGGTATGATATTGTGGCCATCACTGAGACGTGGCTAAAGGATGCATGTCTCTGGGAGCTGAACGTCCATGGATACACGGTGTATCGGAAGGATAGGAAGGTAGGCAGAGGGGGAGGCGTGGCCTTATTGGTAAGAAATGATACTAAATCATTAGAAAGAGGTGATATAGGATCAGAAGGTGCAGAATCTTTATGGGTTGAGCTAAGGAATAGCAGGGGTAAAAGGACACTGATGGCAGTTATTTATAGGCCTCCAACCAGCTGCAGGGATGTGGACTACAAATTACAACTGGAAATATAAAAGGCTTGTCAGAAGGGCAGTGTTATGATAATTGTGGGGGATTTTAACATGCGAGTAGATTGGAAAAATTAGGTCGGCACTGAATCTCAAGAGAGAGAATTTGTAGAATGTCTGCAAGATGGCTTTTTAGAACAGATTGTTGTTGAGCCCACTAGGGGATCGGCTGTACTGGATTGGGTATTGTGTAATGAACCAGAGGTGATTGGAGAGATTGAGGTGAAAGAACCCTTAGGAGGCAGTGATCATAACATGATTGAGTTCACTGTGAAATTAGAAAAAGAGAAGCCGAAATCTGATGTGTCGGTGTTTTAGTGGAGTAAAGGAAATTACAGTGGTATGAGAGAGGAACTGGCCAAAGTTGACTGGAAAGAGACACTGGCGGGAAAGACAGCAGAGCAGCAGTGGCTGGAGTTTATGCGAAAAATGAGGAATGTGCAAGACAGGTATATTCCAAAAAAGAAGAAATTTTCGAGTGGAAAAAGGATGCAACCGTGGTTGACAAGAGAAGTCAAAGCCAAGGTTAAAGCACACGAGAGGGCATACAAGGAAGCAAAAATTAGTGGGAAGACAGAGGATTGGGAAGTTTTTAAAACCTTACAAAAGGAAACCAAGAAGGTCATTAAGAGAGAAAAGATTAACTATGAAAGGAAACTAGCAAATAATATCAAAGAGGATACTAAAAGCTTTTTCAAGTATATAAAGAGTAAAAGACATGTGAGAGTAGATATAGGACCAATAGAAAATGATACTGGAAAAATTGTAATGGGAGATGAGGAGATGGCAGAGGAACTGAACAAGTATTTTGCATCAGTGTTCACTGAGGAAGACAGCAGGATACCGGACACTCAAGGGTGGCAGGGAAGAGAAGTGTGCGCAGTCACAATTACGACAGAGAAAGTACTCAGGAAGCCGAATAGGCTAAAGGTCGATAAATCTCCTGGACCAGATGGAATGCACCCTAGTGTTCTGAAGGAAGTAGCTGTGGAGATTGCGGAGGCATTAGCGATGATCTTTGGAGGATAAATGCGTGGCTGAGGGATTGGAGCAGGGGGCGGGGATTCAAGTTTTTGGATCATTGGGACCTCTTTTGGCGCAGGCGTGACCTGTACAAAAAGGATGGGTTACACTTGAATCCTAGGGGGACCAATATCCTGGCAGGGAGATTAGCGGGGGCTACTGAGGTGACTTTAAACTAGAATGGTTGGGGGGTGGGAATCAAATTAAAGAGGCTAGGCGTGAGGAGGTTAGTTCACAACAGAGGGATGGGAACCAGTGCAGAGAGACAGAGGGGTGTAAAGTGAGGGTAGAAGCAAAAAGTACAAAGGAGAAAAGTAAAAGTGGCAGGCCGACAAATCCAGGGCAAGCATTAAAAAGGGCCACTTTTCAACATAATTGTATAAGGGCAAAGAGAGTTGTAAAAGAGCGCCTGAAGGCTTTATGTGTCAATGCAAGGAGCATTCGTAATAAGGTGGATGAATTGAAAGTGCAGATGGTTATTAATGATTATGATATAGTTGGGATCACAGAGACAGGGCTCCAGGGTGACCAGGGATGGGAGCTCAACGTTCAGGGATATTCAATATTCAGGAGGGATAGACATGAAGGAAGGGGAGGTGGGGTGGCGTTGCTGGTTAAAGAAGAGATTAACGCAATAGAAAGGAAGGACATAAGCCGGGAAGATGTGGAATCGATATGGGTAGAGCTGCGTAACACCAAGGGGCAGAAGACGCTGGTGGGAGTTGTGTACAGGCCACCTAACAGTAGTAGTGAGGTCGGAGATGGTATTAAACAGGAAATTAGAAATGTGTGCAATAAAGGAACAGCAGTTATAATGCAAACAACAGGAATTCTGCAGATGCTGGAAATTCAAGCAACATACATCAAAGTTGCTGGTGAACGCAGCAGGCCAGGCAGCATCTATAGGAAGAAGCGCAGTTGACGTTTCAGGCCGAGACCTGACGAAGGGTCTCGGCCTGAAACGTCGACTGCGCTTCTTCCTATAGATGCTGCCTGGCCTGCTGCGTTCACCAGCAACTTTGATGTATGTAGCAGTTATAATGGGTGACTTCAATCTACATGTAGACTGGGTGAACCAAATTGGTAAAGGTGCTGAGGAAGAGGATTTCTTGGAATGTATGCGGGATGGATTTTTGAACCAACATGTCGAGGAACCAACTAGAGAGCAGGCTATTCTGGACTGGGTTTTGAGCAATGAGGAAGGGTTAATTAGCGATCTTGTCGTGAGAGGCCCCTTGGGTAAGAGTGACCATAATATGGTGGAATTCTTCATTAAGATGGAGAGTGACATAGTTAATTCAGAAACAAAGGTTCTGAACTTAAAGAGGGGTGATTTTGAAGGTATGAGACGTGAATTAGCTAAGATAGACTGGCAAATGACACTTAAAGGATTGACGGTGGATATGCAATGGCAAGCATTTAAAGGTTGCATGGATGAACTACAACAATTGTTCATTACAGTTTGGCAAAAGAATAAATCAAGGAAGGTAGTGCACCCGTGGCTGACAAGAGAAATTAGGGATAGTATCAATTCCAAAGAAGAAGCATACAAATTAGCCAGAGAAAGTGGCTCACCTGAGGACTGGGAGAAATTCAGAGTTCAGCAGAGGAGGACAAAGGGCTTAATTAGGAAGGGGAAAAAAGATTATGAGAGAAAACTGGCAGGGAACATAAAAACAGACTGTAAAAGCTTTTATAGATATGTAAAAAGGAAAAGACTGGTAAAGACAAATGTAGGTCCCCTGCAGACAAAAACAGGCAAATTGATTATGGGGAGCAAGGACATGGCAGACCAATTGAATAATTACTTTGGTTCTGTCTTCACTAAGGAGGACATAAATAATCTTCCAGAAATAGTAAGGGACAGAGGGTCCAGTGAGATGGAGGAACTGAGCGAAATACATGTTAGTAGGGAAGTGGTGTTAGGTAAATTGAAGGGATTGAAGGCAGATAAATCCCCAGGGCCAGATGGTCTGCATCCTAGAGTGCTTAAAGAAGTAGCCCAAGAAATAGTGGATGCATTAGAGATAATTTTTCAAAACTCGTTAGATTCTGGACTAGTTCCTGAGGATTGGAGGGTGGCTAATGTAACCCCACTTTTTAAAAAAGGAGGGAGAGAGAAACCGGGGAATTATAGCCCGGTTAGCCTAATGTCGGTGGTGGGGAAACTGCTGGAGTCAGTTATCAAGGATGTGATAACAGCACATTTGGAAAGCGGTGAAATGATCGGACAAAGTCAGCATGGATTTGTGAAAGGAAAATCATGTCTGACGAGTCTCATAGAATTTTTTGAGGATGTAACTAGTAGAGTGGATAGGGGAGAACCAGTGGATGTGGTATATTTGGATTTTCAAAAGGCTTTTGACAAGGTCCCACACAGGAGATTAGTGTGCAAACTTAAAGCACACGGTATTGGGGGTAAGGTATTGGTGTGGGTGGAGAATTGGTTAGCAGACAGGAAGCAAAGAGTGGGAATAAACGGGACCTTTTCAGAATGGCAGGCAGTGACTAGTGGGGTACCACAAGGCTCAGTGCTGGGACCCCAGTTGTTTACAATATATATTAATGACTTGGATGAGGGAATTAAATGCAGCATCTCCAAGTTTGCGGATGACACGAAGCTGGGTGGCAGTGTTAGCTGTGAGGAGGATGCTAAGAGGATGCAGGGTGACTTGGATAGGTTGGGTGAGTGGGCAAATTCATGGCAGATGCAATTTAATGTGGATAAATGTGAAGTTATCCACTTTGGTGGCAAAAATAGGAAAACAGATTATTATCTGAATGGTGGCCGATTAGGAAAAGGGGAGGTGCAACGAGACCTGGGTGTCATTATACACCAGTCATTGAAAGTGGGCATGCAGGTACAGCAGGCGGTGAAAAAGGCGAATGGTATGCTGGCATTTATAGCGAGAGGATTCGAGTACAGGAGCAGGGAGGTACTACTGCAGTTGTACAAGGCCTTGGTGAGACCACACCTGGAGTATTGTGTGCAGTTTTGGTCCCCTAATCTGAGGAAAGACATCTTTGCCATTGAGGGAGTACAAAGAAGGTTCACCAGATTGATTCCTGGGATGGCAGGACTTTCATATGAAGAAAGACTGGATGAATTGGGCTTGTACTCGTTGGAATTTAGAAGATTGAGGGGGGATCTGATTGAAACGTATAAGATCCTAAAGGAATTGGGCAGGCTAGATGCAGGAAGATTGTTCCCGATGTTGGGGAAGTCCAGAACGAGGGGTCACAGTTTGAGGATAGAGGGGAAGCCTTTTAGGACCGAGATTAGGAAAAACTTCTTCACACAGAGAGTGGTGAATCTGTGGAATTCTCTGCCACAGGAAACTGTTGAGGCCAGTTCATTGGCTATATTTAAGAGGGAGTTAGATATGGCCCTTGTGGCTACAGGGGTCAGGGGGTATGGAGGGAAGGCTGGGGCGGGGTTCTGAGTTGGATGATCAGCCATGATCATAATAAATGGCGGTGCAGGCTCGAACGGCCGAATGGCCTACTCCTGCACCTATTTTCTATGTTTCTATGTTTCTAAAAGTCGATAGGTTCTGGCATGGTTCCGGAGGACTGGAAGATTGCAAATGTCACTCCGCTATTTAAGAAGGGGGCAAAGAAGCAAAAAGGAAATTATAGACCTGCTAGCTTGACGTCGGTGGTTGGGAAGTTGTTGGAGTCGATTGTCAAGGATGAGGTTACAGAGTACCTGGAGGCATATGACAAGATAGGCAGAACTCAGCATGGATTCCTTAAAGGAAAATCCTGCCTGACAAACCTATTACAATTTTTTGAGGAAATTACCAGTAGGCTGGACAAGGGAGATGCAGTGGATGTTGTATATTTGGATTTTCAGAAGGCCTTTGACAAGGTGCTACACCTGAGGCTACTTAACAAGATAAGAGCCCATGGAATTACAGGAAAGTTATATACGTGGATAGAGCGTTGGCTGGTTGGCAGGAAACAGAGAGTGGGAATAAAGGGATCCTATTCCAGTTGGCTGCCGGTTACCAGTGGTGTTCCACAGGGATCAGTGTTGGGGCCGCTTCTTTTTACATTGTACATTAACGATTTGGATTATGGAATAGATGTCTTTGTGGCTAAGTTTGCTGACGATACGAAGATAGGTGGAGGGGCTGGTAGTGCTGAAGAAACGGAGTGTCTGCAGAGAGACTTGGATAGATTGGAAGAATGGGCAGAGAAGTGGCAAATGAAGTACAATGTTGGAAAGTGTATGGTTATGCACTTTGGCAGAAAAAATAAACGGGCAGACTATTATTTAAATGGGGAAAGAATTCAAAGTTCTGAGATGCAACGGGACTTGGGAGTCCTCGTACAGGATTCCCTTAAAGTTAATCTCCAGGTTGAGTCAGTAGTGAAGAAGGAGAATGCAATGTTGGCTTTCATTTCTAGAGGGATAGAGTATAGGAGCAGGGATGTGACGTTGAGGCTCTATAAGGCGCTGGTGAGACCTCACTTGGAGTACTGTGGGCAGTTTTGGTCTCCTTATTTAAGAAAGGATGTGCTGACGTTGGAGAGGGTACAGAGAAGATTCACTAGAATGATTCCGGGAATGAGAGGGTTAACATATGAGGAACGTTTGTCCGCTCTTGGACTGTATTCCTTGGATTTTAGAAGAATGAGGGGAGACCTCATAGAAACATTTTGAACGTTAAAAGGCATGGACAGAGTGGATGTGGCAAAGTTGTTTCCCATGATGGGGGAGTCTAGTACGAGAGGGCATGACTTCAGGATTGAAGGGCGCCCTTTTAGAACAGAAATGCGAAGAAATTTTTTTAGTCAGAGGGTGGTGAATCTATGGAATTTGTTGCCACGGGCAGCAGTGGAGGCCAAGTCATTGGGTGTATTTAAGGCAGAGATTGATAGGTATCTGAGTAGCCAGGGCATCAAAAGTTATGGTGAGAAGGCGGGGCAGTGGGACTAAATAGGATAAAATGGATCAGCCCATGATAAAATGGCGGAGCAGACTCAATGGGCCGAATGGCCTACTTCTGCTCCTTTGTCTTATGGTCTTATGGTCTTATCCTCTTGCTCTTCAGATACTTATAGAATGCCTTGGGGTTTTCCTTAATCCTGCCCGCCAAGGTCTTCTCACAGCCCCCTTCTGGCTCTCCTAATTTCCTTCTTAAGCTCCTTCCTGTTAGCCTCATAATCTTCTAGATCTCTCACGTTACCTAGCTCTCTGAACCTTTCGTAAGCTTTTCTTTTCTTTTTGACTAGATTTATTACAGCCTTTGTACACCACGGTTCCTGTACCCTACCATAACTTCCCTGTCTCATTGGAACTTACCTATGCAGAACTCCACACAAATATCCCCTGAATATTTGCCACATTTCTCCCTGAGAACATCTGTTTCCAATTTAATCTTCCAAGTTCCTGCCTGATAGCCTCATAATTCTCCTTACTCCAATTAAACACTTTTCTGACTTGTCTGTTCATATCTCTCTCTAATGCTATCGTAAAGGAGATAGAATTATGATCACTGTCTCCAAAATGCTCTCCCACTGAGAGATCTGACACCAGGCTCATTTCCAAATATCAAATCAAGTACAGCCTCTCCTCTGTAGACTTATATACATATTGTGTCACGAAACCTTCCTGAACACACCTAACAAACTCCACCCCACCTTAACCCCTTGCTCATTTGCCACTTTCTTGCCCTTTTTCCTAATCTGTCTAAGTCCTTCTGCAGCATACCTATTTCTTCAGGACTACCTACCCCTCCACCAATATTTGTATCATCTGCAAACTTGGCCATCTATTGGATCATCTAAATCAGGGGTCCCCAACATTTTTTGCACCGCGAACTTTTTAATATTGACAATGTTCTTGCGCACCGGCGGATGAGTTTGGGGGTGGGTGTTAATCATGACTGGAATATAGGTGATAAGTCAACTAAGTCACTTATAATTGGCTAATACACTCAATTTTGTTTCTAAAAGAGATTATCCAATGAATTTAATATTAAACACACAGTGCATATTTTCCTCGCATGAATATAGCGATAAGTCAATTATAAGTCACTTATAAGTCAACAGCATTTTAGTAACGTTTGGATATTAAACACACAGCGCATATTTTCCTTGTATGAACATATAAAATCATTGCAACACACCAATATCACTGAATCAGTGGGAGCCCTGGGCTTGTTTCCCTGCAACAAGATAATCCTATGGAGGGGTGATGGGAGACAGCGATACGCGAAGGGGGTTCCTTATGTCCAGTCTACTCTGCAATTTAGTTTTCATTGCATTCATTGCAGAAAACCTTGCTTCGCAGAGATATGATGTTGGAAATGGAAGCAATGTTTTCAGTGCTTTCGTGGCTATCTCAGGATATTCAGCCTTGACTTTGATCCAGAATGCTGGGAGAGATATTATGTCAAACATACTTTTCAGCCCGCCGTCATTTGCAAGCTCAAGGGATTGATCTTCCTTCCGTGCTGACATGGATGATTCACTAGGGACATTCACAAATGGGTCACGGACCCATTCCTTTGCATGTCTTGGGTCATTTGCGGTTGGGAAGTAATGCTCGAATTCTGTCGACAAAGAAAATAGGTGATTGTGCACCAGCTGTGAGAAGGACGGTGCAGCCTCAGACTCTCCCAAAATCCCAGCTAATGTTGGGAACATGTCAAATATGCCCCTTCCACTTGCCATCCCCACAGTTCTAGTTTGGCTTTGAAAGCAGACACTTTATCTGCCAACATGAAAACAGTTGTCATTCTCCCCTGAAGTGACAAATTGAGTTCATTGAGCAGGTTGAAGGTGTCACACAGGTAAGCGAGTTTTGCTATCCACTCCTCGTCACTGAAGTGGGCTGCCAGTGCTGACATTTTTCCTGAAAGAAATCTCTGTAGCTGCTCCCTTAACTCAAAAACCCTGGTTAGGTCTCTCCCCCTTGATAGCCACCTGACTTCAGTGCGTAAGAGAAAGCGCTTGTGCTCTGCATCCATTTTCTCACAAAGCTGCTCAAACAGACGTGAGTTAAGGGCTTTTGCTTTGATGTGTTTGATAACTTCAACAACGTCACCCAATACGCTGTTAAGATCAGGTGACATTTTTCGGCTAGCCAGCATTTCCCTGTGTGTGACACAGTGTGTAGACTGGCATTCAGGAGCAACCTCTTTGACTTGGGTAGTGAAACCAGACTCGTTAAGCTGTCCAGTCACAGCTGCAGCCCCGTCTGTGCATATTCCAACACAGAATGACCAGTCCAGTTTGTCTGACATGTAGTCATTCAAAGACTTGAATAATTCTGCCCCAGATATGTTGGTTGGCAGCGGCAGTGCACACAACATATCCTCGTGCACATGGTGCTGAAATATATATCGCACATAAACCAGCAGTATTGCCTTGTTGTCGACATTGGTAGACTCATCGACCTGGATAGCATACCATGGTGACTCGTTAAGCCGTTCCAACAGCTGTGCTTCGATGTCCTCCGCTATGTCATCGATTCTCCTTGAAACTGTGGTAGCTGAAAGAGAAACCTGTGCCATCTTGTTAGCTGCAGCTTCTCCCAACAGTTCACGGCACACGTCCTTGGCAGCAGGCAGAATCAATTCTTCACCAACAGTGAAAGGCTTCTTAGCCTTAGCAATACGGCCAGCCACTAAGTACGATGCTCTCAGAGCAGCAGCATCTGTGGAGGTGGTGGCTCTCAGCACTTGCTTCTGTCCCATTTGCTCATGTTTTTTCCGCTCAAAAAACTCAACGGGTTTGTCCTTAAGTACAGGGTGCTTGGACTCAAGGTGCCAAAGCATTTTTGAGGGCTTCATTGCCTCATTAGACAGCTTGTCTCCACATATCACACACACAGGGCTTGGAGCGTGCGAGTCACCGGTCGCGATAAAGCCATATTTTATGTACGACTCCTCGTATTTTCTGTTGAAGGAAGCTTTCTTTTTTTTTGCAGTCTCAGCCTCAGCTGTCTCTGCGCTATCATCATCATTAGGCCTTTATGCCCCCTACCACCTCTTCCGAAGAAACTCTCAAGCGATGTTTGTTTTTTACTCATTGAGTCGTTGTAGGTTAATGACTGACTGATGACCTCGCATGGGTAATGACCTTGCGTGCGTTCAAGTTCAACAGTGGGCATGACAGGGAATGAGGAAAGGTGCAGTTGACTCATATCATTTCATATCGCCAAATCATATCGTTTCCTCGAGGCCCGGTAGCATATGTTTTGTGGCCCAATACTAGTCCGTGGCCCGGTGGTTGGGGACCACTGATATAAATAATTAATATACTGCATAAAAAGAAGTGGTCCCTAACCCCTGCAGAATACCATTAGTCACTGGCAGCCAACCAGAAAAGGATAATTTTATTCCCACTTGCTGCCTCCTACCAATCAGCCAATGCTCTAACCATACTAGTAACCTTCCTGTAATACCATGGGCACTTAACTTGGTAGCAGCCTTATGTGTGGCACCTTGTCAAAGGCCTTCTGAAAGTCCAAATGTACAACATCCACTGGATCCCCTTTATGTACAATTAGGGTCCTTTTACCCTTGCAGTTTCTTAATTCAACCCACAAAATTTCAACATCTTCTGATCTTATGTCACATCTTTCTTCTGAGTTGATGCCATTCTTTACCAGCAGAGTCACACACCTCCTCTGCCTACCTTCCTAACCCTCAAATACAATGTGTAACCTTGGATATTCAGCTCCCAGCTACAATTATCCTTCAGCTATGATTCAGTGATGGCCACACAGAATACGCGACAATCTGTAATAGTGCACCAAGATTATCCACCTTATTTCTTACACTCTGTACAGTGATATATAACACTTTGAGTACTGTATTTGCTATTCTTTTTGATTCTTCATTCCTAATGCACTGATACTCCCCCTGTAATTTTGTCCTATCATCTGCCTGCCCTTCCTGACAGTCTGACTGCACGCTATCTCTGCTTTTTTACCATCCGTCCTATCCTGAGTCCCATCATTCCAGTTCCCAACCCCCTGCCAAATTAGTTCAAACTCTCCCCAAATGCTTTAACAAAACTTCCTGTGAGAATATTGGTCCCCGCGTGGGTTTAGGTAAAAGCCATCCCTCTTGTGCGGGTCATACCTCCCCAAGAAGAGATCTTAATGATCCAAGAACCTGAAGCCCTGCCCCCTGCACCAGCTTCTCAGCCATGTATTTATCTGCCAAATCATCCTGTTTCTACCCTCACTGGTGCATGGCATAGGCAGCAATCCAGAAATTACTACCCTGGAGGTCCTGCTTCTCAGCTTTCTACCTAGCTCTCTGAATTCTCTCGTCAAGAACTCTTTTTGTTTACTTCCTATGTCATTGGTACCAATATATACCAAGGTATCTGGCTGCTCTCCCTCCCCCTCCAAAATACGGTAGGCATGATCCGAGACATCCCTGACCCTGCCACTTGGGAGGCAACATACCATTTGGGTATGGATGTGGACCATTCATGTCTATAGAGTCTCCTGCCTATTCCTCTGACTATTTAGTTCCCTATCACTACTTATCCCCTCTTCATCCTCTTTCTCTTCTGCGCCACAGACCCATGCTCATGCCAGTAACCTGGTCTCTGTGGCATTCACCAGGAGGTCATCACCCACAACAGGATCCAAAACGGTATACATATTATTGAGGGGAATGGCCACAAGGGTGCTCTACGCTAACTGCACATCCACATTTCCATTTCTCCTGTCAGTCATCCAGCTACTCACCTCATCGGGTAAGTACTTCCCGATAACTCTGATCGATTATCTCCTCACTCTCCTGGACAAGCCGAAGGTTATCCAGTTGCTGTTCCAGATCCCTAACACAGTCTTCAAGGAGCTACTGCTGGAAGCACCACACAGATGCAGTACCCTGGGGGACTCTGGGTAGTCCAGGACTCCAACATCGGCCATGAAGAACACACAATGGCCATTTACTGAACTAGGTACAGTAAGAGAGTAAAAAAAAGGAACCTTAACAGAAGTTTATCCAGAGTTAACGCCTCTTCCGAGCCAAAGCTTGACAGTCCTACTTTCACCACCGGCCTGCTCCCAGTTGTCCCAGGCTGTGCATAAGCTTTATTCTAGTTAAAACACAGAGTGTCTGAGAACTGACAGCCTTATAATCACGTTGTCTATTAGCACACAAACTGAAGCAACATGCATGTGAGAAATATAAAATTTACCAAGTGACCTGAATCAGTTCTTAAAGTGTACAAGATTTGTAAGCAGATGGAATAGATCATTCAGAGTGAAAAAACAGTGCTGATCGCTATAGAAAGGACTGATGTTTGCATTAATTTCATTTGATGTTTTGATTTTTTGTTTCTTATTGTAAAGAAGGCATAGAAGGAATTGTGAAGCAAAATATTTATTTAATATCAATGAGTTTTGGTCGAATCGTTACCTGTAGTCTGCTCTTAAAAAATCTTTTTGGTGTATTAAAATTGTATACATGCACTCTTTCACCTAATCAAGATAGAACGAACATGAAAAAGTTGCATTTGGAAGGGGAGTTAACAATTATACTACAGTATATATTAGAATTGGTCTAATCTCTTGTAATATGCAGAATGTGCAACATAGTAAAGTGTAGAATTTAATTCTACTGATCTTCAGAGTATTGTGTTTGTTATTTACTTTCAAACTACACAGAGCATTGACAAATCTGCAACCAATAATACTGATATTTAGAATTAAGATAGATGTGGTACATTGATTTGAAAATTAAGATGAAATTTCAGTCCAAATTGTCCCAAAAGGAGACAAGCTGGTTTACAATAAAAGGAAGAATTTAGCTTCCACACATGTGCCTCTGAGACATCTTCCCCTCTACCATAGTTGCCTGAGCCCTTGGTGGTATTTTATCTATTCCCCACACCTCCGATCACAATCAAAGCAAGACTAGATTTCCACCAGTCTTCACCTTCCATTCCTTCAGCCTCTGCAATCAAATAGAAATGTCACCATGACTCATCAAGATTCTACTACCATTCAGATCTTCCCCACTCCTTTCAATATTTTAAAGAAACTTTCCCGATCCTCTCCTCTGTTTTCACTAATCTCGTCTCATGACATTTTCATATGGAGAAAATGCAAAATATGTTTTACTTCTTTCTTTCCCACCATCCAGGGACCCAAACAGTTCTTCCAAGTGAAGCAATGATTCACTTGCACTTCTTCCAATCTGCACTGGGTTTCTTCTTCTTATTATTGATTATATAATGGTGACAGGAACGGAGAAATAATGCAAGTCTTTCTGCTGGCATGTCAGCCATCTAGGGAGAGAAAAGAAAACAGAATGCAGAATATAGTGCAGTAGCTACAGATAAATTGTAGTGCAGGTAAACAAATACAATTCAAGGGCCCTGACTTGATATAGTGAGAGATCAAGAATTCATCCTTATCACATGAAAATTCACGAGACTGATAACAGCAGGATAGAAGCTATTCTTGAGTTTGATGGTCCATGTTTTTGAGCTTTTATATCTTCTACCTGACTGGAGAGGGGAGAAAAAAGAATGACTAGAGTGGGAGGGGTTCTTGTTTATGTTGTTTGCTTTCATAAGGCCGCAGGAAATAAAGATGGAGTAGGTTAAAGGGAGGCTGGGGTGTAATGATGTACTGGGCTATCTTCATAACTCTGAATTCGAATTGGAATTGGTTTATTATTGTTACCTATATCATGATGCACTTGCTGGACCAAGCTTTGATGTATCTGAATTGGATGCTTTCTGTGACACATCTGGAAAACTTTTTAAAAGTCAATCGGGACGTGCATTTTTTTTTACCTTATGAGGAATTACAGGAGTTGGCGTGCTTTCTTGGCTGTAGCATCAACATGGTTGGTCGATGACAGATTGTTGGTACCATTTACAACTTAAAACTCTAAATCTTCGCTGCCTCAGCACCATTGATACAGACAAGGATGTGTACTCCTCCTAGCTTCCTGAAGTCAGTGACCAGCTTATTCGTTTTTCTGACATAGAGGGGGAGGTTGTTAACTTGATACCATGCCACTAGGCTCTCTATCTCCTTCATTAAACTTGTAGGTGAAATTAGAATAGGATTTTTGGTTCACAGTCATGAGCATATAGTATAGGGTCCTCACAATATGGCCTCTTCTGCATTAGAGAAACCCAACACAGATTTTGTGACAATTTTACAGAGCATCTGTATTTAGTCCACAGTGCTGAATCTGAGCTTCTTGCTGCTGCCTCTTCAGTTTTCCTTTCCAATCCCGTCTGAATTATCTGTCTCCTCGTACATTGTGTTATTCCATGCCTGGTGATCAACACCTCATAGTCTGTCAGGGCACATTACAGCCTTCAGGATTCAGTACTGTTTTGAATTCAACAGTTTCAGCTAACTCATTCTTACAGTACTATAAGAACATACAATTCCTGCTGCAGACCGTCCATCTGTGACTTCAGATCAGTGTTTCTCTCATAATTAGTGTGGCTTCATCTTCTAAGCATATCCTATGGTCTGCATTTCATAGCTTTTTAAACTAGAGTAACACATACAAAATGCTGGAGGAACTCAGCAGGTCAGACTGCAGCTATGGAAAGGAATAGAATCTTCACCAGGGTCTCGGCCAGAAATGTTGACAGCTTCTTCATAGATGCTGCTTGAACTACTGAGTTCCTTAGCATTTTGATTGTGTTACTATTGATTTCCAGCATCTGAAAAATCTCTTGTATTTATAGTATTTAAACTTCTTTGTATTTTCCCTTTATACTCACCCCCATTAATACATCAGCCAGTTTACTTCAACAATGGTTTATCCCCATGGCAATCCTGATCACACCCTACTGGAAGTATTCCCTTTGTCTATCCATTTCTCCCTCACTGTCTTCACATCTTAAAATTAATTTGTTTCCTCTCTTTCCCAGTTCTGATCAAAGGTCTCCAATCTGAAACATTAACTTTTTTTCTCATTGGTCTGCTAAGTATTTCCAGTATTTTCAATTATTTTGTTTCCAAAATCAGTATTTAGATTTTCAAATTATTTAATCCCTTTCTACTTTTCTATGGGACATAATGGGGTCTAAGCAGATATACCAGGTTGAGAGGAATCATTCTGGAGTTATGAAATTATGAATAACATAATTATGGATTCAATCCTTTTAGATTATTGAATATTCAAAGAGGTTCTGTAAATTTACCTGACTATATTTTGTTAAGGTTATGTAGGTAGATATAGCAATTCAAAGTTCAAAGTAAGTTCAATATCAAAGTACACATACAGTATGTCACCATATACAATGCTGAGATTCACTATCTTGTGGGCATACTCAGTAAATCCATAACACAATAAGAACCATAATAGAGTCAACGAAAGGCTGCACCAACTTGGGATTTCAATTAGTGTGCAAAAGACAACAAAGTGTACAAGTTCAAAACGGAACAAATGACTGCCAGCAACAGGAATTCTGCAGATGTTGGAAATTCAAGCAACACACATAAAAGTTGCTGGTGAACGCAATTCCGTCTGGGTAGCCTCCAACCTGATGGCATGAACATCGACTTCTCTAACTTCCGCTAATGCCCCACCTCCCCCTCGTACCCCGTCCGTTATTTATTTATATACACACATTCATTCTTTCCCTCACTCTCCTTTTTCTCCCCCTGTCCCTCTGACTATATCCCTTGCCCATCCTCTGGGTCACCCCCCCCTTGTCTTTCTTCCCGGACCTCCTGTCCCATGATCCTCTCGTATCCCCTTTTGCCTATCACCTGTCCAGCTCTCGGCTCTATCCCTCCCCCTCCTGTCTTCTCCTATCATTTTGCATCTCCCCCTCCCCCTCCAGCTTTCAAATCCCTTACTCACTCTTCCTTCAGTTAGTCCTGACGAAGGGTCTCGGCCTGAAACGTCGACTGCACCTCTTCCTGGAGATGCTGCTTGGCCTGCTGCGTTCACCAGCAACTTTTATGTGTGTTAAATGACTGCCAGTATCTTTCCTGTAATACCTTAGGATTTTATATTGCTAAGCAGCCTCATGTGTGGCACCTTATCAACCACCTTCTGAAAATCCAAGTAAATGGCATCCATTCCCTTTCCTTTGTCCACCCTGCTTGTTACTCGAAGAACTCTTAACAGTAATTTGTCAGACATCCAATTTGTGAGAGAAATTTAAAAAGAGTTTAAAAGTTTTGATGGACAGATCATTGACCAGACAATTTATCATTGTTTCTTTCGTCACTGTTAGTCCCCAACTCAGTGAGTAATATCAGGTTTTCAGCTTTTATTTCATAAAGTGCATGGTTTTGTGTTGGATGTAAGAGAAAAAGCAGAGGGTATACTTAATTTGAGATGGAAATTATCTTTAAATCTTCAGATTAACTGGTAACTACAATAGTTATCAGTAGAGAAACAAGTCACCTTTAATATGAAATGTAACAGTTAAAGAAACTTTCATGTTAGTTGTGTCTCCAATTATTTAATATACTGAGCAAAATTAAGTCAAGCTTTATATTTGGTGAATAGATAGGTAAAACTTCAAAACCTTTTAATCCATTGAGTAATTGACTGAATCTTAGGTATGTCAGACATTTACTTTGTAGTTTTTGTGTGATACACATTTTAATTCATTTAGTATGTTCTATTCTTATAAATGCAACATATAATGTAATCAGTTGGTTATAAGTAAAACTCTGTCGATATTGAAGTGAATTTTAGTGGGAAGTGGCTTCCTGTTTAATGAATAGAAATTCAATAATTTCCAATTGATTCCTGATTCAAACAGAAAACTTAATCCAATCAGATTGCTTGGATGCGAGTCTCCTCCTTGAATTAGTTGCAAGAGTCCCATGAGAAAAACCACATTGTCAACTGCTCATAAACATACCTGAGAGCAATAGACTAATTTGTCCATGATTCTGCACCGACTGACAATCTGATTCTGACAGCATACAAGAATGTGTGAAGTCACGACTGGAAAAAGTTCACAGAGGCAAAGATGAGACTTGGCTGGGATAAGGGTGAGGTAGGGACTTGCTGGTGTGTTTGTGTGTGTATTAGAGTTCAGTATGATGGGTGGAGTGGAAATACCATTTTTTTGTCTACAAATATTCAATTATTTGCTCTTTTAAGCTCAAGACATATAAAGGGAGCCATATTTTACACGCAAACAGGAATTCTGCAGATGCTGGAAATTCAAGCAACATACATCAAAGTTGCTGGTGAACGCAGCAGGCCAAGCAGCATCTGTAGGAAGAGGTGCAGTTGACATTTCAGGCCGAGGAAAATGATAGGAGGGGGAGGGATAGAGCCGAAAGCTGAACAGGTGATAGGCAAAAGGGGATACGAGAGGATTATGGGACAGGAGGTCCGGGAAGAAAGACAAGGGGGGGGGGTGACCCAGAAGATGGGCAAGAGGTATATTCAGAGGGACATAGGGAGAAAAAGGAGAGTGAGAGAAAGAATGTGTGCATAAAAATGAGTAACAGATGGGGTACGAGGGGGAGGTGGGGCCTTAGCAGAAGTTAGAGAAGTCGATGTTCATGCCATCAGGTTGGAGGCTACCCAGACGGAATATAAGGTGTTGTTCCTCCAACCTGAGTGTGGCTTCATCTTTACAGTAGAGGAGGCCGTGGATAGACATGTCAGAATGGGAATGGGATGTGGAATTAAAATGTGTGGCCACTGGGAGATCCTGCTTTCTCTGGCGGACAGAGCGTAGATATTCAGCAAAGCGGTCTCCCAGTCTGCGTCGGGTCTCGCCAATATATAAAAGGCCACATCGGGAGCACCGGACGCAGTATATCACCCCAGTCGACTCACAGGTGAAGTGATGCCTCACCTGGAAGGACTGTTTGGGGCCCTGAATGGTGGTAAGGGAGGAAATGTAAGGGCATGTGTAGCATTTGTTCCGCTTACACGGATAAGTGCCAGGAGGGAGATCAGTGGGGAGGGATGGGGGGGACGAATGGACAAGGGAATTGTGTAGGGAGCGATCCCTGCGGAATGCAGAGAGAGGGGGGGAGGGAAAGATGTGCTTAGTGGTGGGATCCCGTTGGAGGTGGTGGAAGTTACGGAGAATAATATGTTGGACCCGGAGGCTGGTGGGGTGGTAGGTGAGGACCAGGGGAACCCTATTCCTAGTGGGGTGGCGGGAGGATGGAGTGAGAGCAGATGTACATGAAATGGGGGAGATGCGTTTAAGAGCAAAGTTGATAGTGGAGGAAGGGAAGCCCCTTTCTTTAAAAAAGGAAGACATCTCCCTCATCCTAGAATGAAAAGCCTCATCCTGAGAGCAGATGCGGCGGAGACGGAGGAATTGCGAGAAGGGGATGGAGTTTTTGCAAGAGACAGGGTGAGAAGAGGAATAGTCCAGATAGCTGTGAGAGTCAGTGGGCTTCTAGTAGACATCAGTGGATAAGCTGTCTCCAGAGACAGAGACAGAAAGATCTAGAAAGGGGAGGGAGGTGTCGGAAATGGACCAGGTAAACTTGAGGGCAGGGTGAAAGTTGGAGGCAAAGTTAATAAAGTCGACGAGTTCTGCATGCGTGCAGGAAGCAGCGCCAATGCAGTCGTCGATGTAGCGAAGGAAAAGTGGGGGACAGATACCAGAATAGGCACGGAACATAGATTGTTCCACAAACCCAACAAAAAGGCAGGCATAGCTAGGACCCATACGGGTGCCCATAGCTACACCTTTAGTTTGGAGGAAGTGGGAGGAGCCAAAGGAGAAATTATTAAGAGTAAGGACTAATTCCGCTAGACGGAGCAGAGTGGTGGTAGAGGGGAACTGATTAGGTCTGGAATCCAAAAAGAAGCGTAGAGCTTTGAGACCTTCCTGATGGGGGATGGAAGTATATAAGGACTGGACATCCATGGTGAAAATAAAGCGGTGGGGGCCAGGGAACTTAAAATCATCAAAAAGTTTAAGAGCGTGAGAAGTGTCACGAACATAGGTCGGAAGGGATTGAACAAGGGGTGATAAAACCGTGTCGAGGTATGCAGAAATGAGTTCGGTGGGGCAGGAGCAAGCTGAGACAACAGGTCGGCCAGGACAGGCAGGTTTGTGGATCTTTGGTAGGAGGTAGAAACGGGAAGTGCGGGGTGTGGGAACTATAAGGTTGGTAGCAGTGGATGGGAGATCCCCTGAGCGGATAAAGTCGGTGATGGTGTGGGAGACAATGGCCAGGTGCTCCTTAGTGGGGTCACGATCGAGGGGTAAATAAGAGGAGGTATCCGCGAGTTGTCGCTGTGCCTCGGCAAGGTAGAGGTCAGTACGCCAGACTACAACAGCACCCCCCTTATCAGCGGGTTTAATAATAAGGTTAGGATTAGTGCGGAGGGAGTGGAGAGCAGAGCGTTTTGAAGGAGTGAGGTTGGAATGGGAACAAGGTGTGGTGAAGTCGAGACGGTTAATGTCCCGTCGGCAGTTAGCAATAAAGAGATCCAGAGCAGGCAGAAGACCAGAGCGGGGTGTCCATGAAGAAGAGGAGGGTTGAAGACGGGAGAAGGGGTCATCAGTGGGGGTGGAAGAGTCCTGGCCGAAGAAGTAGGCTCGGAGACGGAGACGGTGGAAGAAAAGTTCCGCATCGTGGCGAACACGGAACTCGCTGAGGTGTGGGCGAAGGGGGACAAAGGTGAGGCCCTTACTGAGAACAGAGCGTTCTGCCTCAGACAGTTGAAGGTGGGAGGGGATGGTAAAGACCCGGCACGGATGAGAGCTGGGATCAGAGGGGGGAGGGGGGAGGCTGGTGGTGTCAGTGGAGAGGGGAGGGTTGGGGTGAGAGGAAGATGGAGCCTCTGAGGGCCCAGGAGTTGACGGTGGGATCTGAGGAAGACGGGGCTGCAGAGTATTGGTGGGGGAAGGGGAGACGGGAGTCACAACAGCAGCACATAAAGACCCGGCCTGGAGTTCAAGGCTGGAATCTTGAGAGCTGGGATCAGAGGCGGGAGGGGGGAGGCTGGGGGTGTCAGTGGAGAGGGGAGAGTTTTTGCATATTTAATAACGGGGTATCAAAGATGATTGAATTATTTTCTAATTTTTCCATTTATAATACTGAATTTAACTATTATTAACAGACTGTCAAATATTCTTTGTTATCTTTGTGTAAAATATATGTTATCAGTAAACAGTTTTGTTCAAATAGAATTCTATAATTTAACACATATGTGTTCTGTACTATGTATGCTCTTGAATACACTTCCACCATCTGCAGGTAGATATTTTAATCCAGGGATAAAATTCTTCAAAAAAATTCTGTTTCCCTGCCTTTAGTATTTCAAAGGATTAAATGTCAAGGTGCAGGTACATGATTTCAGATATCTGTCATGTGTCCTTGCTAAGCTATATTTGATTCTCTATTAGCTGCTGAATGGTTTCATTTTAATAAATAATAGCTTCTTGTTTCTAAAAAAAATGTTGATTATCGTACAAACTTAATTGCTACCTTGAGCGGCATTTTTAAGTTAATTCTTCAATGTAATTTACCCTAATAGTGATCATTTTCACAGTTCAGGATTCAGTTAATATAGTAATGGATATAAAGGAGTCCTGCATTAAGAGACCCATGCATAAATAACTGCCATTGATTATCATCAGTTACCAAAGTAATTATTATCATAACAGAACTGATATACTAACAATTACATGCTTGGTTATTTTACCTCTGTGTACTATCAATTCAAAGAGGGATGCAAAAAGAGCGTAGATGTGCTGTGGCTATCAATTGAGGCATCATTATGGAATACGAACCACTGATTGTTTCCCACTAAAGGAAGGTCATGTTGATTAAAAACATGTTGTAACCCTGAAGAAATAGGAAACTAATTCGGGTAGCGGAACAGAACATGAAATAGGACGGAAGCTCAAAGCATCTGCTTTTAGTGGAAATACCACTGCCAGGGGACTAGAGAAAAAGGCACTTTAACAACTGAACTCTTTTATTATTGCCTCAGAAGTTCAGAAGCAATGAAGCTGATTCATCATTATTTCAAGCAAACCAACAGGAATCATTTACAATTTTGTTCTAATTTTTCTTGGATTATCATAGAAGCAAATAATGATATTCGTAGAGACTTGTGCAATGAAAGTGGAGCTTAAGATGGTACTTGTTACTTTGAAATAAAATTCATTACTTATGTTATTTTCTGCAAATATGAAGTTATCTGTGCTTTCAGGCAGTTATAAAAATTAATTACATCATTTAAAACACAAAAAAGCACAGCTCAAGCTGGGCAAAAGTTATTTAACAAGTGTACAGTATACTTATTCATTTCCATAAATTACTGAGGTTAAGTAACAGATTCACCCATTCCGATTTGGTGGCAGGATATTTCCATTTACAAAGTAAAATCTGCTTGAGTGTAACTTTTCTACTGTGTACAGTTTACATGATGTTTTTTTGCTGCACTTTGGCTTTGGTCACTTGCTTACTTACAAATGAAGCTTTTGTTCAGGATCTCTGAACAGCCGGTGCTGGGAACAGTGCCTGGGCTATTTTCTCTCATTAATCCTGTCAGAAGTCTCTGCCACATATCAGGCTGAGTTGAACCAAGGTCATATTACTACCCTCAGATCTGTTGAAAGCCAGGTCTACAGTGCATGCAGAAGAAATCAAATTGCTTACTCTTAATTTGCTCAAAGAATGAAGTGGCTCATGGTGGCTCATTATATACATATATAATGTATATGTATACACAAATAAACATATATATGGTAGCATAGTGGTTAGTGTGATACTATTACAGCTCGGAGTGTCAGAGTTTGGAATTCAATTCCGGCATCCACTGTAAAAAAATTTGTACGTTCTTCTCCTTGTGCACATGAGTTTACTCCAGGTGATCCAGTATCCCCCCGCCACATTCCAAAGATGTACCGGTTATGAGGTTAATTGGTCATTGCAAATTGTCCTGTGATTAGGCTATGGCTAAATCAGTGGGTTGCTGGGAGAAGAGGCTTGGTGACCCAGAATGGCCTGTTCCACATTGTATCTCTAAATAGCAACTATGAATGCAGACTAATGCGTGAATGTCCTCTGCTGGAATTTGTTCCACAAAAACATTTGGACACGTTTGAAGCGTAGCATAGAAATGATGAATTACATTGATAATATCATTATAGGGCCTCACTCTATGACTTGAGCTTATTTATCAAACAATTAAGTAGTTTAGTATATAAATAATGCCAATTGATATTGGCGCATCAAATCTCATACAATCCTATGTATGGCTTCAAAGCCATATTATTATGTTGATCACTGTCACAGGATTCATTAATTTGGACTAATGTAAAAAGCAAGTTTAATTTTTTTTTAAATTGCAACAAAAGAAATCCAATTGCTATAGTTTGGTTTCTTGATGTCATAGTTATAATTTGTCTGTAACTAAATTAAATGTATTCATAATACAGGTGACTTAGGAAATGGCCCCTTTTGTGAATTCTATGACATGAAGCTGAGACATCCATTTGTGCATCAAAAAATCTAATTTGAAAAAAATTGTGTTGATTTATTTACTTTTTTTCCATACAAATTCCATGAGAGCACATTTTATTCCATACATCAAATGTTTGGGTAGTCATTTGCAAATTTTGTAGGGGTGAATTCCTGTAACCCGAATAGCTGTTACACAGAGATCACCCATTAATGTCATCATCAGGTAATTAAGATCGTACAAGGGGAAGGGTATTACATGAATGGTAACTGCATGGAAGAGGGAAGCAACACTGTTTGGACAGGAGGAGATAGGAAGGAAAGCCACAATCAATATATAGACACGATTATGATAAGTTGCTGCTTTTTATCAGTTGCTTCTCTTTATCAACTTTAGTTTGACATTCAATACTATTATCCCCTCAAAACCAATCAATGCACTTCAAGACTTTGACTAGAATATCTCCTTGTACAATTGGTTCTTTGATTTCCTCACCGGCAGGCCCCAGGCAGTTTGGGTTGGCAAAAGCATCTCTTCCACAATTTCCATAGTCACAGGTACACCACAAGGCTATGTGCTTAGCCCTGCTCTAATCACTTTAAACTTATGACTGTGAAGCTAATCACAGCCCCAATGACATATTTAAGTTTGCTGATGACACCACTGCCACTGGTCGTATCAAAGGCAGTGGTGAATCAGCATATAGAAGGGAGATTGAAATCTAGCTGAGTGGCACAATAACAACTTCTCATTCAACGTTAGCAGGACCAAGGATCTGATTATTGGTTTCAGGAGGAGGAAACTGGAGGTCCATGAGCCAGTCCTCATCCGGGGATCAGAGGTGGAGCAGTCTTAAATTCATTGGCTTTATCGTTTCGGTGGATTTGTTCTGGGCCCAGCAGCAAGAAAGCACAGCAGCGCCTTCACTTCCTTAAAAGCTTGTGAGGGTTAGACACGACATCTAGAACTTTGACAAACTTCTGTAGATATGCAGTGGAGAATATATTGACTGGTTGCATCAGGGTCTGGTGTGGAAACACCAATGCCCTTGAATGGAAAATCCTACAAGAAGTAGTGGATATGACCCAGTACATCACGAGTAAACCCCTCCCCACCACACACGGAGTGCTGTCGCAGGAAGGCAGCATTCATTATCAAGGACCCCCACCACCCAGGTCAAGCTCTTTTCTCGCTATTGCCATCAGGAAGAAGGTACAGGAGCCTCAGTATTCACACCACCAGTTTCAGGAACAGTTATTCACCTTCAACTATCAGATTCTTGCACCAGAAGGATAGCATCACTGAACTTGCCGCATCATTGAACTGTTCCCACAATCAATGAACTCAATATCAAGGATTCTCATCTCATGTGCTCGAAATTTACCGTTTATTTTTTAATTTATTTCTTCTGCACTTGTACAATTTGTTGTATTTTTTACATTGGTTGCTTTTCCATCTTGTTGGGTGCTTTTTAGACATGAGTAGTCTAAGCAAACCTATTATAGGAATCAACATACCGTTTGGTTCTGAAGTCGTACTTAGGAACACAATGGATTTAATGTATTGAGTAACGAGTTACACTGAAGATTGGTCAAACGATTTCATTATTTGATATATGAACTCAAGGCCATTCAGTTAGGCCATGTAATGGTTTTGCCAATATGATTGATTATTTCTGAGCCAAGCTCCAATGCACCCTAATGTTCTCATGGCACAAATTCTAGCAAAGAACATTCACACGTTAGTCTGTCATTCATATGTATATAATGAACTGACATAACAATCAGATAAAATTGCTTGCCAGGCATTTACTTTATTCTTTGAGTCAATTTAAAAACATCAATTTGAATTTTTCTGCAGACACTAAAAGCCTGGCTTTCAAAGGTTCTGAGTGCAATAGTATGACTATGATGGTATTAGCCATCAGTCTGAAATAAGGCAGAGACTTCTGACAGCATTAGTGAGAGAAAATAGCCCAGGCATTGTTCCCAGCATCAAATGTTCGGAGATCCTGAACAAAAGCTTCATCTGCAATCAAGAAGGCTATTAACACTGTCAGCAATCTTAAGTAAGCAAATGACCAAAGCCCACATGCAGCCAACGACATTACATAAACAACACACAGTATAAAAGTTACACCAAAGAAAACACCTTAATTGTTTTAGCTACCGTAAATTGTGTTAGGATGTCCTGATGGGACGTGATTGTGTGAAGTAATGATTCTTGGATTCTAACCATGCCTCATATAATTAAGAAGCCTTGTAAGTCACACTACCTGAAAACAAATTATATCCAGGAAAAGGTGAAAAAACTAGATTAATCTCTCCAAAACAGTTTGGGCGACAAAATAAAGGGAATTTTTATTCATTCATTCATCAAAATTGGCAGAACCAAATGCAAATCTATATTGAAGGAATACAGTAACTTAGCATTCGCCAGATGAGCTGAAAGTCTGTTCCAGATCTTCATTCTCCTGTGCAAAGAAAAACACCTACTAATATTTGATCTTGCAAATGTTTGTAGAAACATTGATGCATAGAAAATCTACAGCACAATACAGGCCCCTCAGCCCACAATGTTGTGCCAACCAGCTACTCTAGAAGCTGCCTAGAATTTCCCTACCACATAGCCCTCTATTTTTCTAAGCTCCATGTACCTATCTAAGAGTGTCCTTAACAGAACCTATTGTATCCGTCTCTACCCCTTTCCATGCACCCACCACTCTCTTACCTCTGACGTTCCTCTTGTACCTACTTCCAAGCACCTTAAAACTATGCCCCCTCTTGTTAGCTATTTCAGCCCTGGGAGAAAGACTCTGGCCATCCACACGATCAATGCCTCCCATCATCTTGTACATCTCTATCAGGTCACTTAACATGCTTAAATCTTAAGAGATTTAACACACCACTCAGAGCTTCTTCCCCAACCTAACGTATTGGAATAAACTATTTAACAAGGACGATAAAATCTGCTGCTGCTGGAAACCCAAGTGACACAGATGTCAATCCATGGCCTCCTCTACTGTTGCAAAGTGACCATGCTGAGGTTGGAGGAGCAACACCTTATATTCTGCCTGTGTAGCCTCCAACCTGATAGCATAAACATCGATTTCTCAAACTTCCGGTAATAGACCCCCCCCCCACCAATCCCCTTTCCCATTTTGCTCTCTTACCTTATCTCCTTATCTGCTCGTCACCTCCGTCTGGTGCTCCTCCCCCTTCTCTTTTCTTCTCTGCTCTTCTGCACTTTCCTATCAGATTCTACCCATCTCCCGCCCTTTATCTCTTTCACCAATCAATTTCCCAGCTCTTTAGTTCACCCCTCCCCCTCTCCCAGTTTCACCTTTCACCACCACTTTGTACTTCTTCCTCCCCTCCCCCCACCTTTTTACTCTGACTTCTCATGTTTTTTTCCAGTACTGATGAAACATCGACCGCTTACTCTTTTCCATAGATGCTACCTGGCCTGCTGAATTCCTCCAGCACTTTGTGTCTTTTATTTAACAAGGGATTTTTTTTTTGTTTATTTATCGAATCATGCATAAATGATCTACGTTATCAATGTGAATCTGTTAAAATGTCCAGCTGTAGGTCTGGACACAAAATTTTGGCAATTCATTTCTGCCTACAGATGTTGAATGACCTGCAGTGTTCCTCCTGCAGGTTCTTTGTTGCTTCAGGTTCTAGCATCTGCATCCATTTGTACCATATTATAAAACAAAGTGTGTTCCAGATGGATTCTGAGACTTAGTCCTTCGAAATGAAGCACGGAGGTGACAAAGTAATTTAGTCTTTTCTCTACATTATTTTCAACAGGTGCATCCTGAGCCTCCTTGAATTTGGCCTGGAAATGTAGATACATGGGCTTGCAATGGCCTTGCAGTATTTCCTTGCTTCCAAACTATGAAGTACTTCAGCAATTCTGAGACTAAACCAGATACTTGCACATTGCCATTAAAGTTCAAATGGAATCTAAACTCTGTTTGGGCTTCCAGTCTGTGTCTGTGTGATTGGACTGCAGGCACGCCAACAGTTTCAGGATGTGCAGAGGGCAGACAAACCTGAGAATTAAATTTACCGTTCATGTGGTGAAGCTGAAATCTACCTCGAGGTTTAATCTTTGTTAATACTTCCCATGGGCTGACACTAAGAACTGTTCCGATCCCAGGACCAGGCACTGAACTTAAATGTGTATCCTAGTAAACATCCACATGGGGGAAGAAGATGAAAATCACTCCAAGTTTCTGATAGCTCATAGCTGATAACAAGTGTAGAAAAGGGTGTTGATCACACATTGCTCAGATTTCTTGCCCTAAGAAACGATCTTATCATCAAGTTTTTGTCTCTGAAATCCATCTGTCTTCAGTTTGACAGGGTTACAAGCTCTTTATACATTCTGGAGAAGAACCTGCATGTTTATGGCTAGGTAGTGGATGGCACCCAATATCATGCAGCTGAATCAACTGAACTTTATTTCACAAAGGAGACTGTTTTTTCAAGTGGATCATCTGTGGGTCAGCTACCCAGTTGATGTGGCTCTCTAGGGTGGCCATGATGAAAAGACAAATGGTTAAAGGCTAATGTTGTGCTGGCAGCGGCCTTTGGGCATGTATATGAGCAAATCAGGAGATTTCTTCTCTTCCTTCCTCTGACTCCACCTCAAATTTTAAAAGTAATAGAATCATAGGGTTGCACAATACAGAAACGGGCCTTTGAGCTCAACAGGCCTCTGCCCCTAAAACCAGGAAGAAAGGGAAAGAAAGAGCTGAGGAGCGACTGTTTCACACGGAAGGACTTGAAACAAGCTGCCAGAACAAGTGGTTGAGGCGCGAACAATTCAGCATAAGAATTGGGTTTATTGTCATGACCTGTCATGGAATGTGTTGTTTTGTAGCAGCAGTGCAGAGCAAGACATAAACTATTACTGTAAGTTACATTATAAATAAATAAATACTCACAAAAAGAGGAACAGCAATGTAGTGTTCATAGGTTGATGGCTCATTCAGAAATCAGATAGCAGAAGGGAAGAAGCTGTTCCTAAAATGTTGACTGTGAGTCTTCAGGCTTCTGTACCTCCTCCCTGATGTAATAATGAAAAGAAAGCATGTATCATCTAAGATTCACTTGGATAAGTACAGGGAGCGAGTGGGACTTATTGGGATAAAGGCTGTACGCAGGAATCTGGGACTAACTGGTTGGAAGCCCATGGACTCAATGGGCTGAAGGGCCTGTAGCCATGTTCTATTGCTCTATGAATCTATGACTAAATATCCAAGACCACCTAATTTGCCTGCTGTTCAGATCATTCTGGAGTTATGATAGTACAGACAGCATAATTATGGATTAACTAAAATGAGCACCAATCTTCAGGAAATAAAACCCTGCACATATGTTAATGGGACACTATGATTCTGTCCCATTGGAAAAAGGGGGAAGACAGTAGAGAAATATTCCTTC
Source organism: Mobula hypostoma (assembly GCF_963921235.1). Lineage (NCBI taxonomy): Eukaryota > Metazoa > Chordata > Chondrichthyes > Myliobatiformes > Myliobatidae > Mobula > Mobula hypostoma. The sequence goes on along the minus strand of NC_086102.1, from coordinate 155,274,228 downwards.
TATTAGCTAAAAATGTATCCCTGTTACTTGAGGTACAGTTCAGGACAGTAACACACACAAAATGCTGCCTGACCTGCTGAGTTCGTTCCGCATTGATTACATGTTGCTTGGATTTCCAGCATCTGCAGATTTTCTCTTGTTTGTGACAGCTCAGGACAGATCTGTTTTGTCACTTAACCATCTGGTTGGTGGGATATTCATGGTACCATCCTTCAACACTGACAAAGGGGTATATTTTGGGTGTCTGGAGTTTAGGTTATTAGAACAGACACCAATAGTGAATATTCAAAGGAGTTCTACTGGTTGGGATGTGCTGCCATTATAACTATGCTATTCTATAAATTTACTTTGACCATATTCCAAATGGTAATATTAAAGAAAAAGTGATTACAGCAGTTGAAACTGGAGTTAAGGTTCAAATTTCAAAGTAATTTTATTATTAAAGTACATATGTGTCATCATATACAACCGCGAGATTCATTTTCTTGTGGATAATCACAGTAAATACAAGAAACACAACAGCATCAGTGAAAGACCACTCCCAACAGGACAGATAAACAACCAATGTGGAATAAAAAAAGCAACAAATTGTGCAAATACAAAATGAAAAAAAAGAAAAGAAATCATAGTAATAATAAATAAGCAATAAATATCGGGAGCATGAGATGATTAGTCCTTGAAAGTGAGTCCATAGGCCGTGGGAACAGTTTAGTGATGGGAGCTAGTGAAGTTGAGTGAAGCTCATCTTTTATTGTTATCTTTGTGTTGAAGAAATATGAAACATCATGTCAGAAGAGTGAGATTCCCTTGGATTCTCCTGGGCTCATTCTTTCCTGGAGGTATTTCACAGTTAAGGCCTTGATGTGGCCAAGTTTTGATCAGTCCCAACACCTCCTCTGCATCCTTATCCCTCAAAGCATCACCTATTCAAGTGACAATCTAACTATCCGAAAGGGGGATAATCTATCTAATTCCACCAACTTCATTTTTGTCAGCGACTTCTAAGTATCATCACTCTCTGTGTAAAAAAAAAACTCTTCCTTTAAAAAATTGAAAATTCTTTCCTCTCAGCCAGTGTTGGTCTATGCACCTACTGCTGATTCGTTGTTTACTCACCACTGCATGCACTAATGCCCGTTCCATGTCTCCCCCAGTGGAATGCAAAAAAGTTGTCAAAACAATTTCCTCATCAGAAGTTCTGCCCTTCTCTAGCCAGTATTTCACTTTCTTACTTGATGCTATTTTGAATGTAAAAGAAAAACACCACTATATGGTTACCTCAATAAAATGAGGCACTTCTTTCCTCTGTTTTCTGCTCTCATTTATGGTAAGAACCAAAGCAGGCTAGTGCCACACCCCATGGAAAGGAACTATCTGAGGAAGGTGCATCCTGGGAGTGTGTGCATCAACCAAGTTTAGGAAATGACAACGTAGGCTGCTTTAATCCCATCAATTATAACAAACTGCTTGATGCACGTAGTTTCCTCCCATTCATCACCATGTAAGTAGTTAGCTCTGAGATAGGTGTGCCCGGGCTATCTTTCAAACCCCTTCGAGGAATGAATTTCCATCTTTCTTAATTTCCTGCAATTATTCAGGCAGAAGCTGAAACCGCTATGTCTCAGGCTTGGAAAAGGAGGGATACTGGAACTCACTGTTTCCTGACAGTCACCAGAGAGTTGCTGCCAAAAGGGAAAGGTAAAAGACAAATCAGTTCATTCGAGTAGAAGGATGAATATCACAGCAGATTTCTGTCTGTTTTAATCTCACACACACAGTACAAGCATAAAAAAGAATATGGATTTGTAATATTAAACCAAACTTCAGATAACCGTGAAGGCATTTGTAAGGTGTGGTTTAAAATCACAGAAGATCTACAAAAAGGAATGCGGCTTTTCTCTAAGTATGTTTATTTTTTCAAGACAATAAAGGTTAGATGAGTATTATTTCTTGTGAAAATGAATAGTAATGAGTCTAGAATATATTATTTCTTGTCAAAATGAATAGTAATGAGTCTAGAATATATTATTTCTTGTCAAAAAAAGCACACACATAGCTGATTCACAGATGAAAGGTCAGAAAAGCTAATGGAGACTGTGCCACAGAAGCACAATTCTAGGAAGTGATGATAAGGCTGGATATTGCAAGACTGGTATTCGCTTCTTTGGAAGATCATAGTTAAGATTTGACTGATACATATTATAGAAGTTTCTGCTGATTTTACTTATTCAGTAAAATATCTTATACCAGCATAAAATTGTGATTACTTTTGCATTATAAAATCTGTTGAAATTGGCTCAAAGTTTGAAGCTTTTGGATAAAAATTGAACTGGCCAGGATCACGGAGTGCAAGTTTGTAAAAAGACATGAAACATGACTCCAAATATGGTACAAATATTCTCTGTCTGTTAAAACAGTCATTTAGATTTGTTGTGAATTCAGCAATATTAATTATCAAATGAAGGTAAATATTATGGATTTAAAATAAAATTTCAAATTGACTAGTTTTATTTACAAAAAGTTGTAAACTGATGCTAAATAACAGAAATAAAGCTCCAGATTCTGCTATCAAGTGTGGCTTACTAAAATAAATTGCAATGAGCCTCATATAATGGTCAATGCAACTAATTTTACAGCTAATCATCACTCCGCTAATAAATGACATATATATAACACTATATTGCTGCAAAATTGAGCATGCTGTTGGTAATTGCTGTATGCATTTTCTGATTTAATTTACTTTGTTTCTTTTATTCAGAAAAAAACGAGTTTCCATGCTCCAAATATAACATCTTTCTAAGTAGGTTAAGAATATATTGAAAGTGGACCATTTGCATTTTTGCTTAAACTTGTCCTTTGTGATGATGCTATTAACATTTCCATTGCCCTTTATGACTTACGGGTAGAAATTGGATCAAAAGACTTATTACCTATGCAATTAACATATAATTCTATTTTCTGAACATACTGCTACTACTACTACTATGTCGGCACAGATGTAGATGAACGTAGATAAGCTATAATTATTTGAAACTGCCTCTTTTCAAGTCCTATAAATTTCATAAATTATACATATGAAGCATCCTGCTCATGCAGCAAAATGCAAAGTAGATCTACCTTGTAAGTATGGATGGAATGTACAAACATTATTTATGAAAATAGCTTGATTTCTTAGCATAGTAGCTGCTGCTATCATTTTCAAAGGTAACTTCACTAATGATTTAGTTTAACTCTGTAATCTGGAACATTTAAAACACATTAAATGAATGCCAGGTTTAAAGATCAACCAATGGATTTCCTATGGCCAATGTATTAATGTCGGAAAGGTTACTCTCTCAATCATGTTAGACCTCACACCTCATCAGGTAAAACAAGAAATCATTGAGTAACATGGTGACTTGAAAGAGATGGCTGTTTGAATGGTATTTAGTAGTTGATCAATTTTATAATGTAAAATATTTTACGGAAAGGTCACTGGTTTTACAGATCCAAAAGATTTTTAATGAATTAGTAATTCATTAAGGTTTATTCCAGATCCAGATTCAGATTTATTTACCTACCACATGTACATCGAACAGACCTCAGACAGTCAGGTTGCACAACAGCTCCTCCCTCTCTGTCATCTCAACACAGGTGTTTCCCAGGACTGTGCACTGAGCCCACTGCTGTTCCCTCTGTTCACACGTGACTGCACAGCCAAACACTCGAGCAATCACTTGGTTAAATTCGCCAATGACACAGCAGTCATGGTCTCATCGCCAACAGCAATGAAGTGGCCTACAGAGAGGAGGTGAAAGAGCGTGAGGCCTGGAGCAAGGCAAGTAACCTAATCCTTAATGTCAACAAGACGAAAGAGATTGTTATCGACTTCAGAAGAACTCATGCATCACTCACGCTCCTCTTTACATCGGTGGCACAGCAGTGGAAGCCGCAAGCAGGTTCAAACTCCTGGAAGTGCATATCACACACAACCTCTCATGATCCAAAGTAACAATGATTTCATTCTCCTTACACTCTTGTACAGAAAATGACATACAGTTAAATACAGTATATTGTTTGTATTAACAACCAACAACCCCAAGGGTATGCTGAGGGCAGCCTGCAGGTGTCATCACACATTCTAGCACCAACATAATTTGCCCAAACAGGAATATTGAGGCATATAAGCATTTCCACTGGGAAAATGTTATAGCATCAAAAGAATGTTGAAAGATGCAACAGCAGGTAAAGGGTTAAGATTAATGGCAGCTTAATTAATGGTTTTAACGTGACAGCAATTATTTTGTCTGGCTAGGGAGCCATGAGCAAAAGAGGCTCTAATTTAATTTTAGACTGAATGGCCTCATTCTGTGCTGTGAAGTATTGGAGCTCTCTTGCTAGAAAATGAGTAGTGTCGTGTTATTTTCCTCATGATATACAATTGAATATCTTTTTATGTCTCAGTGAAACAATAAAGTGACCATTTCCAGATGGTTTTGCATCACCTCTGGTTAGCTAAGCCCTCACTGACTATATTATATTTCTTGTACTTCAGCTGTCATTTTCTTTCCTTCCAGCCAGGACAAGGATGGGGTTCCTTTCCATGGGTATTTATTCCTTTCCATAGATGCTGCCTGACTTCAGAACCGGAATCAGTTTTTACATCACTGGCATAGGTCATGAAATTTGTTGTTTTGCTGCAGCAGTACTTTGTAATATATAGCTATAAAATATGAATTAGAAATAGAAGCATATAGTACATTCAAAAATTAAATTAAATAATGAGCACTGGCTGACTTCCTCCAGCATTCTGTATGTGGTACTCTCTTGTGTTTAAGATGGGGTTCCTGTCGTCCGCCATTCATCCTCACCATATTCAGTGGATTATCCTCCACCCTCCTTAATTTCCATCACCTCAACGAGATGCCAGTTTAAGACATACCATTTTCTCTCCATGCAGAATCGCAAGTGAATGATTTACACTGTGACTCCCTGGTCCTCTCATCCACTTCCACCAAAAACTTACTTGTGGCATATTCAAAGTTCAAAATTCAAGGTGAATGTTATTAACAAAATATACATACGTCACCATATATACTCCTGAGATTCATTTTTCTGCGAGTATGGTCAACAAATCTATAGAATAGTAACTATAACAGAGTCAATGAAAGATCACCCAACTAAAGCATTCAACCACAGTGCAGAAGACGACAAACTGTGAAAATACAAATGTAAATAAATAGCAAAAGGTATCGAGATCATGAGATGAAGAGTCCTTGAAAGTGAGTATATTGGTTGTGTCATCATTCAATGATCGGGCAACTGAAGCTTAGTGAAGTTGTCCCCTTATGTTCATGGGCCTAATGGTTGAGTGGTAGTTACTGTTCCTGAACCTGGTGGTGTGAGTCCTGGGACTCTTGTACTTTCTTTCTGATGGCAGCAGCCTAAAGAGAGCATGTCCTGGTGGTTGGGATCCCTGATGGTGATGCTGCTTTCCTATGACAGAGTTTCATGCAGATATGCTCACTGACTGGGAGGGATTTACCCAGGGTGGACGGGGCAAAATCCACTACTTTTCACAGGATATTCCATTCAAAGGCATTGGTGTTTCCATACCAGGCTGCGATGCAGCCAGACAATATACTCTCTATTGCACATCTGTAGAAGTCTGTTGATGTTTTAGATGTCATGCCAAATCTCCGCAAATTCCTAAGGAAGTAGAGGCATTTCCATGCTTTCTTCATAACTGCACATGTGTTAGGTCCAGGACAAGTCCGCTGAAATAGTAACACCTAAGAATTTAAAGTTGCTAACCCTTTCCACCTCTGATACTCTGATGAGGACTGGCTCATGGACCTCTAGTTTCCCTCTCCTGAAGTCTATAATCAGCTCCTTGGTCTTGATGACATTGAGTGAGACAACACCACTCAGCCAGATTTTCAAACTCCCTCCTGTATGTGATTCATCACCATCTTTAATTCAGCCTACATCAGTGGCGTCATCAGCAAACTTGAAGATGGCATTGGAGATGTGCTTATCCACACAGTCATAAATGTAAAGCAAGTATAACAGGGGCCTAAGCACACAGCCTTGTGGTGCACCTGTGCTGATGGAGATTGTGGAGGAGATGTTGTTGCCAATCCAAACTAACTGGGGTCTATAAGTTAGCAAATCTAGGATCCGATTGCAGGAGGTATTGAGGCCAAGGTCTTGGAACATATTAATTAGTTTTGAGGGGATGGTGGTATTGAATGCTGAGCTGTAGTTGATAAAGAGCAGCTTTATGTATGCAACTTTGCTGTCCAGATATTCCAGGGTTGAATTAAAAGCCAATAAGATGGCATCTGCTGTGGACCTATTACTCTGGAAGGCAGATTGGAGCAGATCCATGTTGCCTCTCAGGCAGGGGCCAATATGTTTCATCACCAGCCTCTCAAAACACTTTATCACCATAGATGTAAGTGCAACTGGGTGACAGTCGTGATAGTCATTGAGACAGCTCACCACACTCTTCTTGGGCACTGGTATAATTGAAGCCTGCTTGAAGCAGGTGGGTACCATATAAAGTTGCTGCAGGCCCTCTTAGCGGCAAGTAAGAAATCAATCACTAGAAAATGGCTAAATCCAATACCACCTACATTAGAAGATTGGTACGAAATTATCTTGGAAATATTTAAAATGGAAAAGTTGACTTACTCCCTGAGAACTCAAAAAGAAACATTTTATCAAATCTGGAATAAATGGATTGAATATATAACCCCAATGCGAGCAGACTTTAGATGACTCTCCTCATGATTTATATTGCTCTTCTCATCAACACAGTAATATTGCTAACATAAGCACCCCTAGTCTAAATGTTTGTTTTTTTTTGGAAAATAGAGAATTAACACAAGTAAAGGGAAAGATTTGGGAAAGGGATTAAAAAAAAATGAAAAAATTAAGTAAATAAGTACATAGGGATTGGATAATTATGTCTGCGGGCAGGAACAAGCACGAACAAATTGGGATATAAACACCTACAATGGTTGGTATATAGGCTTGTATGCAACATTTTGGATCAGTGGAAATGGTCCGGAAGGGTTGTATGGAAACTATTATTACCATTTTTCTTAACAACTAATTTCATTACTTAGCCTAATAGGTTAGATTTACCACAGTACATAATTATCTATTTAAATGTTTATTTTCCTTTTATATCATCTCAATGTGTACTTAAGAATGTATAAATAATTGTAGTTTTATACATATAAAAAAATGGAAAAGGTTATATGTGTGAAAAAAGTACATGATAATTGTGAATTCCTTATCCAAATAAAAATAAAATTAAAAAAAAAGAAGCAGGTGGGTACCACAGACTGCAGAAGTAATATGTTAAAGATCTCACAAAACCATAGAAGAAACAAGAGTTGCTTTTTCACCTTTGCCCTTCCTACCATCCAGAGACTAAGGAAGCCCTTCCTTAGAATGATTGATTTTTACATTTCTTCCAGATTATTATAATTAAGCTGTTTCTCACAATGCGATCTCTTCGATATAATGGAAACCATATGCAAATTGGCCGACAGCTTTGCATAACACCTCATTTCAAACACGAGGGTGACTCTGGACTTTCATTTAACTCTCTGACTTCTCCAAGGTTTGGCATGATGTTCCATCAAACTCCAATGTAAGCTCAAGGAACGGCGTCTCATTTGGACAAACTATGGCCATCTGGACTTCGGATAACTTCAGATAAAGAGCTCTTCCAAACTTTGTAAGGATGGGTCAGTTCTGATGTGATCACTAACTTAGCCAACCTGATGGGTATTTTCTGCTTTCTTTTCTGTTTCCGATGTCCAATAGTCACTGTGTTGTTCATCTCATATTTCAAGGGCTACTTAATTCTCTGTTCTCTCAGTTAATTTGTAAATCTCCAGATAGATTGGCTGGAATTAACAAATATTCAGCACTCTCTGTCAGCCAGTACTAACATCATCAATGTCAATCAGTCACTATTCCTCTCAATTTCCTTTGTCTATCCTTCCTTCTTCTCTGCAGCTTAAAAGATGTTCATTTTTCACTTTTCCTATTTCCTATGAAAGATGATCGAGTTGAAACCTTAGCTATTTTTTTCTGAGAGATAGTTCTTGCTAAATATATGATTTATACATTTTTTATTCTTATTAAAGGCAGAGAGGGATTTTTGGGGAAAAAATTCAATGGCTTTACAAAGGAAAAGAGAGACTGGAGATGGTTGTGCAGTTTACAAAGATTTAGTAATAATGGATTTTTATGATAGTGGTAGACCTTCAGGAAAAGGTGATAAGATAAAAATATGCAATGGCAACTGTAAGAATTTGAATATCATTAGCTAATGATTTCAAACATCAAAAGCTAAAATGAGAAACATTAAAGATAAGCTGGTACCTGACCTATACCTCACTTATAACTGATAAGTGGATATTTTAACCATTACTTTACTGGCACAGTTCTGACTTTGTTTTGAAGCAATATGGACTTTGTGAACTGCAATGTAGAATTCATGTCATGATCTTTTTCATGAGGAAAAGTGACATTAAGTGCATTGTGTGTGTTGCATTAAATGCGGTACATTTTTTTTCAGAATGAGCTTTTGTTATGAATATGAGGACGTTCAGCATGAGCAGTAATTTAAAGAAAAGCTGTTATCGAACAGCTTGATGGTCATTACAATTTTGTGGAACTGCAAAATGAAAATACTGGCACAATTTAATAAAATAAGCATTCTAAATTCACATCTTTTTGCTTTGTTTATTGTCTTGAAACTGATTTATTATTTCAGACTCAAAACTCAGGAAAATCAATTAGCTGTGTGATCTTGCTGATACAAGAATAAGTACGGAATAGATCCTGTATTAAAATCAAATAATAGATGAAGAAAATGAGGTATATTTATTTTCACCTCAACAAGTTATAATATCAATATATCAAGATAAAGCTTCTAAAAAATACAGGTACAAAATAAAACACTGTCTCATCTTCCTTCATTATTTTTGTCATTACAGGCAGTGTGGAAAAAGGTCAGCAAAAGGGTTAATGAACTAAGTAGCTAACTTGCATTTTTCTATTTGAAGTTTGTAACCCAATGTCCTAAGCTTAGACCTGCACACAGTTTTTCATAATCAGGATGCAGCATCGAGTGTAGATGGCTGAAAACAAGGAACGTGCACTCACGATTTAGACACATGTCTGTTCTACGATTGAAAGTATCCTGTGCCAAGGATGTACTTATTTGCTCCAGGTTACGTATATCTGCTTGTACGACAGATTCACTTGCATGCCAATGTTTGCCTGTTCATCAGTATAAATAAGTACTTTATATAAATATAAATTGTGCTGTAACTCAGAGCCTTGCACATTTCTGCAGGGTCTCCATGATATCATGCTGAATAAAGAAATCACAACTTGAAGGCTGGTCTCTAGCATGATTTTTCTTCAACAGGCAGTCCTAGGGTTATAAAGGATGTCATTCCTGATGACTATCCACAAGCCAATTTCTCTATAAATCATAAATATTGACTTTCTATAGCTCCCCATATCATGTGATTGTGTTATTCTACATACACTTGCATTCATATATTTCATTGAATTATCACCTGAATGCTACTCAAAATTAAAGTAATGACACAGTATCCAGTCAATAATGAATATCATGAAACATATTATTAATATTGTTATTTCATTAGGTGCAAGATTGCATGGGAGAATTTTCATAAAACCTGATTTATGTTCACAAGCTGAGGAGCCTCTTTGTGTGACAAGAGACCTAGGTCAAGGTCTCATGCTGGATTATCTGGGACCAGAATCGAGACATGATACGAGACCGAAATGAGAACGGGGTACTAAACTAGATGCTAGACAATAATCCAAGTAGAGCTGACAATTGAGCACTAAACCTCAGTTCAGGTGCTCTTTAAATATTAAAGTCCTGGTGCCAAAACATGGCTGCCAATTGATTAGCCGGGCAGGCCTGATAGCACCAGCTATCACATTCCAAAGAGTCAGAGTGTCTAAACTTCGGAGGTGGCCTATGTTTTCTGTTTCATTATCCATCTGCTCAGGAGAAATTATAATCGATATTTGTTTGCACCTTACGAGCCAAAAGTATTCAAAAGAAATTTCCTGAAATTATGTATCTTTGAACAAATAGAATATAGATTATATGTGACTGTTGATAAATAATGACAATTTATGAATCTCTCCTCCTTTCACCCTCTGTAAGTGTAACTCCAAAATAAATTCTGCATTCTGTATTATAAAAAACTATTTTCAGTTTACTTTGTATCATCAGCAATATTGGATACTCTGTCTCTTTACCTAGGTCATTTATAATGATTATGAATAAGTGATAACCGAGCTATGATCCTTGTTGAATCCAATCTATCAAATTAAAATAGCAAGCAACACACATCAAAGTTGCTGGTGAACGCAGCAGGCCAGGCAGCATCTCTAGGAAGAGGTACGGTCGACATTTCGAGCCGAGACCCTTCGTCAGTGTTGCTTGAATTTCCAGCATCTGCAGAATTCCTCATGTTTACAAAATTAAAATAGACCCACTTATTCATTCTGTATGATTTCTGGTCATTAAATGACAGTGCTGATATATCACTCCCAATCTCCTCAAAGCCTAGGTTTATGCAACAATACCTTTGCTGAATGTTCGAGGCAAATACAAACACATGAGTCACTCATTCTCCTTTATACTCCCTGCAAGTTGGAGCATTGAACATAGAACAGTACAGCACAGGAATAAGCCTTTTGGGCTTCAACGTTGTGCTGAAGTAATTAAATTAGTAATCAAATGCCCACCAAACTGCAAGTCTAAGCTTAGGACATTAGGTTACAAACATTCATTTGTGTTGCAATGTTCAAATAGAAAAATGTAAGCCTTTTGCTCACCCTTCTTCCACAGCCTCCTCCACCATCCCAGGTGTTCCAGGCACCCAACAATCCCTGTGTAAAAGACATCTAGTTTCTCTCAGCTCAAGTATTAGCTTTCTGGTAAACTTAGAGCAATGCTTTCTTAAACTTGTACTAATTTTTTGTCAACTTGACAAAATTGGTGCCTTACACTCTAACCATTTTTAAGGTACAGATCACTGGGCCTCCGCAAATTTGTTCAATTGCTTTTCGGTTCTCATGTTAACATTTGTTTTAGAAAATGACACACTCTTTTGGAAAAGATGGAGCCTTATTATGGGTTTCCGTTTGCTGGAAAGCTTCAAATGAAAATGAAGATTTATGTTTAAAGATGTGCCTGTAACTGATTAAAGATACTCTTATTTTTCTGTCACATTAAATTGCAACAGAAATACTGACAGGTGGTGGCTTCGTGTATTAACATATTGTCTGCAATAATAACATTATTCTAAGTTGCTACTGAAGGAATATCTTAACAATTATTATTTGTTGTGTGTGACTAAATTTGTCCAATAAATTGTTCTATTTGTATCTCAGTATGGGATCAGATGGTAAGGGATTTCCTCATTCTTGTAAATTAGGCTGCAGTTATCAATGTCACCTGAAGATATGCAGTAGGGTCTTTTCCTAGGTGCTGCCTGGCCTGCTGAATTCCTCCAGCATTTTGTGTGTGTGTGTGTGTTACAGTAGTGTCGGATCAGCTTTCACACACAAGCTGATCCACTCTACCTGTTGCCTTTTTTTGTTGTCAGACTGTTAATCCAATATGTAGTCCTTGATGAATGCCAGTTGAGATATAGTATAAAAGGGAACGTAGGATGGCATGAACGCAGTGGCCATGCCATCTGTGCTGTACAATTCATCAGCTCCAGGAACGACCATTCCAATATTCATCTGGATGGATCCCAATCTCCTTGCCACATCACCTTCAACTCACCTAAAACCGAAAACCTACAAAGTGTTTTATTCGCTCAGTTGTAACTCCAAGCACTTGTCTTGTTTACCCATGTTGTAACTTGGTGGCCACGGGCTTGGAATTTAATATTCTTGTTCTTGTATTTGCTCGACCCCTATAACTACTTCCACCCTGTCAACGACTCAGAACTCTTTATTCTTCTTAATCCTGCATACTCTCTCCTTTCACCTCAAGAATCACAGCATTACTGTCAATTGTTTAATCTCCATCTGCTGGAAGTTCTTCCTTCTAAATCTTCTCTGATTCTATGGCCATTGCAATCCGACTCCACCCTTATCAAACACTTTGTTTCTTACACCCATCAATGAATGCAAACTGTTGATATTGTAAGATATAATTTCACTTTCAGCTTTGCTGTTAATCAAATAGTTTATATGCTTTACTGTTTGAGAGCTGACATTATTTCCACTGAAATCAAAAAGCAGAGTGTTGAAGAGCTTCAGTCAGAGATCTTTTGTCTTAACATCTAATTCTGGGAAGAAAAGGACAGACCAGGGAGCCTAGAGATGCTGTGATCATGGCTATCTTAAATGGGACAACTGTGGTAACCATAGCGAGTTCTTCCCGTTGCCTGTCATAGGGAAAACCATTGTTAGGATTCTCCTCCAGTAGCTGAGTATCCAGATTGTTGAATCAGGGTGTGGAAATCTGTTCATCTGGAAGAATATTAAGCGTGATCTTTATCACGTAACAATTCCAGGAGAACTGAAGGGAGCAGTAGCTGACCTTCTTCAATCTCCCTTTGATCCTATTTCAGATTTTAGAAGGGACTATGGAACATCTCCTCAATTTTGGATGCCTAGAGAGGTTCAACTCCATCTTACTTTTACTCCACAATGCTATGCAAACCATGATACATACCAATAGATTTATGACCCTGTCAATGGCAGTAAAGAAGTCAGTGAAGGCTTCTTCATAGCTCCAATACTTTTCTTAATCTTCCTTGCCACTCTACCACACCCCAAGTCCAATAAATACTCCATATGAGAGGAAATAATCTTCAAAACTAAGAGAAAACAATAGGACTTCAAGCTCATAGACCCAAGGTTTCGACAAACCGGTTTCACCTCTAGGCTTCTAATTGATCTTCAGGCTTTGATCTTCAGTACGGACCCCAGAACTAGCTGACAATGGGACCCCCAAACCCAAACCCATGACTTGCCAACTCATGACCCTGGGGGTTATTGGCTCTCAAGTCCATTTGAGGCCCAGAGGCCTGTCCTGGGGCCGGAGGATGGTTAGCGTGGGTGTGCGGACGGGTAGGAGGGAGGTAAGGGGCTTGCTTTGCTGTTGTTTTGTTGCTTGTTGTGGTGTGCTGCTCAGCCGAGCATTGTGGGCAATCTATCTTGGCACCTGATAGTGTGTGGCTACACTTGCGGGCTGCCACAGCACATCCTTGGGTTGAGCTGGTTCTTAATGTAAATCACAGCATTTTTCAATGCATATGTGATAAATAAATGAAACGGAATCTGCACTCTGATCCGTTATTATTGGAGATATGGCACACTATCACTGGCAAACTCATAGATGGAATTAGTGCAGAATCAGGCCACCCTATAAAGAGTGTATAGGGAGTAAAGTAAGGGGCTGAGAATGCAGCCAAATTGAGCACTGGTGTTTGGGATTATAGTGGCAAAGGTGTTGCTGCCTACTCTAACTTATTGCAGTCTATTGGTCAGAAAGTCGAGATCCCATTTGCAGAGAATAGCATTAACATCCAGGACTCAGAGTTGTATGAACGGTATGCAAGACACTTCTTTCAAGATATCAAGATATGTGACACCAATAAACCAATTCCAATTCCATTCACAAAAGTGCTCCATATTCTACATGCACGTACATGAGCTAAAACCTCACACTGCAGTTTGTTGGATGTTCTGTAGACTATCTGCCACTTTTTCCTCAGTACAAAAATAATTACATTTCAAAAATACTCTTATTGTCATGATACACCAAGCCTATTAAGGGTGCTATATTAAATCAAATCTTTCTATAAACTATTGTTTGTTTTCTAGTTACTGACAAATTAATTAATAGCTCTCATCACTGTGTGGAAAAAGTCTCCACAATAATCTGACATTTCTGACAGCTGAGAAACTTCCATTGGCAAGATTACTATGTCTGCACCATTTTGCTTAATTATTGGGCTTGTCATATACAGTTAACATCTTACTAAAATGGGATTAGATGTCATTAAATGGCTATATATATCACCATTAATCAGCTGGAAGCTGTAGACTGTGTATAAGTACATAGCTGAACCATACACTCAGTCCTATTTCAAAGGGTTAATAGCAATGGAACTTATAAGATCAGCTTGGCAATAAAAGATTAGTTCAATTTTTTAATGTTCATTTCTCAGCTCTCAGAGCTAAACTAAGGAAACATTTAAAAATAAGTGTTGTTCTTGGTGTTAATAAAGTAATTATCTGACAAACAATATACTTGTCGTAATGGGAATAAGGAAAACTAACTAATCAGGCCCAAGTTCTAAGAATGTTACCAAATATGAAATGAAGAGATAATGTGTGACAGGAAAAGTTATAAAACAGCTATTTACGGTTCATAATTTTTTTAAACCTCTAAAACAATAATTCCTGTCAAGAGATTTTTTTCCCTGTTTAAAGCCAAAATCGAAATTGATATTTGTTTTCCAGTGCTCGTTGTACGTTATAACAGCAGTTATGTTTTGGATTCCACTTCAGAACTTTGATTGTATTAAATTAATCTGATTGAGGATGAAAGGGAGAAATATTGATCTTGAATCTTCTTGGATTGGGTAATGCACCTAATAACATGGAATGAGCAATTTCCCAAAAGTTTCCAATCCTGCTTGTAAATCAATTTATTCTGGAATTTAACCTGTTGCTATAAAAGTATTCATAACAAAATTGATTTTCTGAACCAAAATGTATAACATACTGTACAACTTGTTGAAAAATCATGAATTGGAGAGAGTCACAACGAGCCCCACTCACTCAATTTTTGACAGGCCATCTTTGTCTTCAGTTGGTTCTGCAATTATTGAACAAGTTCTGCATCTATGCACCTTGAAATATATGAATGACATCTCCAGGCATATTATGAGTCACTCAGAGATAGTCACATACTCTGCATACTGCAAACAAAATTTCCAAGGATGGAAAGAGGAACAGGTCAGGCATTTTCATTTGATCAATGACTTGCTCCTCGTGTTAGAAAGATTGCACCTGACCACCACATGTTAGAGGGAGGTAATTGTATAAAACATAGTGCATCGAATATGGAACTGTACAGTATAGGAATAAGCTACTCGGCCCACAATTATATGCCGAACCAATTAAATTACTAAACAAATAGCTAACTGAACTAATCTCTTTTGCCTACACGACGCACATCTCCTTCCATTTTCCTCTCACTTATGTGCCTATCTAAACATCTCCCAAAAATCTATAATGTTTCTGCCTCTACTACCACCCTAGGCAGCGCATTCCAGGCACCCTCCACTTTCTGTGTAAATAACTTGGCCCTCAACATCTCCTTTGAAATTACCCCCCATCACCTCAAATGCAAGCCCTCTGGTATTAGACATTTCAAACCTGGGAAAAAGATGTGTCTATCTACTCTACCTATGCCTCTCATAATCTGATAAACTTCCCTCAGATCTGCCCTCAGCCTCCACCACTCCAGTGAAAACAACCAAGATTGTCCAACTTCTCGTTAGAGCACACACACTCTAATCCAGATGACATCATGGGAAACCTCTTCTGCACCCTCTCCACAGCCTTGACATCCTTCCTATAACAGGGTTACCAGAACTGCTTTCAAAACTCCAGATGCAGCCTTACTAGAATTTTATAAAGCTGCAACATTACCTCCTGACTTTTGAACTCAGTGCCTTGACTAATAAAGACAAGCATCCCATTGGCCATCTTCATCACCCGATCAAACTTTGTAGCTACTTCCTGGGGGTTATGAACCTGGACCATGAGATCCCTCTGCTCATTAACACTGTTAAGGATCCTGCCCTTACATATCTGGCACTGATCTATATCCTATTGTATTCTTTGCCAGTGTTTCATGCTATCCACAACACCACCAAGCCTCGTGTAATCTGCCAATAATCTACTTACCAATAGATTTATGACCCAGTCAATGACAGTAAAGAAGTCAATGAAGACTTCTTCATAGCTCCAATACTTTTCTCAATCTTTCTTGTCACTCTGCTGTACGCCATGTCCACTAAATACCCCTTATGAGAGGAGTTAATCTTCAATACTAACAGAAAACAACTGGACTTCAAACTCATAGACCCAAGGTTTTGCCCGTCTGGTTTTCACCTCCAGACTTGCAATTGACCTTCGGCCTTCGATCTTCAATCTGAACCCCAGGACTAGGGACAATGGGACCTTGAACTCCCGGCCTCAAACTCATGACTTGCCAACTCATGCCCCAAGGGGGTTGTCAGCTCTCAAGTCTATTTGAGGCCTGGAGGCCAGTGCTGGGCTAGAGGACAGTCTACATGCGTGTGTGGATGGGTAGGAGGTAGGTAAGGGGCTTGTTTTGCTGTGGTTTTGTTTTGTTGCTTGTTCTGTGTTACTTTGCCGAGCATTGTGGGCAATCTACCTGATTGTGTGTGGCTACACTGATGGACTGCCCCCAGCACATTCTTAGGTTGAGCTGGTTCTTACCGTAAATCACAGCATCTTTCAATGCATATGTGATAAATAAATTAAACAGAATCTGCACTCTGATTCATCGTTATTAGAGATATGGCACACTATCATCGGCAAACTCATAGATGGAATTAGTGGAGAATCAAGCCACCTGTAAAGAGTGTACAGGGAGTAAAGTAAAGGCTGAGAATTCAGTCAAATGAAGCACTGGTGTTTGGGATTATAGTGGCTGAGGTGCTGTTGCCTACCCTAACTCATTGCAGTCTGTTGATCAGGAAGTCACGGACCCGGTTACAGAGAATGGTGTTAACTTCAAAGTCTCAGAGTATGATGGTCAGTTTGTTTGGACTTCTGGAATTACAAATATATGCCAAATATGATGTATAGATTTGCAGACTTCCAAATATAATTGTGGAAACTTATGGCTCTTATAAGCTAAACATGTGGAAACAAAGGTTTTACTCACTACAGACTATTTTAAATAGATAATTTTCTATTTAGGACTCAAATATTATGAAGGAAAATTGTTTTATGTAACTTCTTCAAAACTGCAAGTTAACTGTAAGAATAAATTATAGATGCTTGACACAGCTCAGCACATCACAAAACTGGGTTTCCCTCTGTGATGTCCGTCTATACTCACTGCCTCAGTAAAGCAACCAGCCTAATCAGAGCTCCTACCCTCTTGATATTCTCTCTTCTCAATGCTCCCATTGGGTAGAAGATTAAAAAAAAACACTAAAATCTCATACCACCAGGCTCAAGGACAGCTTCTAATGATTCTCCAGTATGATAAAGTTGACTCTTGACCTGATAATCAATCTCCTTATGACCTTTCATCTTAGTCTACCTGCAATGCACTGTCTGTGTCACTGTTACACTTCATTCTGCATTCTGTTATTGTTTTACTACCGCTTTGCACTGTGCAATGATTTGACTTGTACGAACAGTATGCAAGACACTTCTTTCAAATTATTAAGAAATGTGACACCAATAAACCAATTCCAATTCCATTTATAAAAGTGCTTCATATTCTATATGCACATACATGAGCTAAAACCTCACACTGCAGTTTGTTGAACTTTCTACCCTTTTTCCTCAGTGCGACAATGACTACGTTTCAAAGATGTTCTTATCATCGTGATACACCAAGTTTATTAAGTGTGCTATATTAAATCAAATCTTTCTATAAACTATTGTTTGTTTTCTAGTTACTGACAAATTAATTAATAGCTCTCTTCACTGTGTGGAAAAAGTCTCCATAATAATCTGACATTTCTGACCGCTGAGAAACTTCCATTGGCAAGATTACTATGTCTTCACCATTTTGGTTAATTATCAAGCTTGTCATATACAGTTAATGTCTTACTAAAATAGGAATAAATGTCATTAAGTGGCTAAATATATCACCACTAATCAGCTAGAAGCTGTAGACAGTGTATAACTGCATAGCTGAACCATACACTCAGTCCAATTTCAAAGGGTTAACAGCAGTGGAACATGTAAGATCAGCTTGGCTATAAAAGATCAGTTCAATTTTTTAATATTCTTTTCTCAGCTTTCAGAATTAAACTGAGGAAACAATTAAAAATAAGTGTTCTTCTTGGTGTTAAAAAGTAATTATCTGATAAACAATATACTTGTCATAATGGGAATAAGGAAAACTAGTGTTACCAAATATACAAAATGAAGAGATAATGTGTGACAGGAGAAGTTATTGAACAGCTATTTATGCTTCATAACTTCTTTAAACCTCTAAACAATTATTTATGTCAAGAGTTTTTCTCCAGTTTAAAGCCAAGATAGAAATAAGTATTTGTTTTCCAGTGCTCATTGTACGTTATAATATAGTTATGTTTTGGGTTCCACTTCAGAACTTTGATTGCATTAAATTAATCTGACTGAGGATGAAAGGGAGAAATGTTAATCTTGAAACCTACTTGATTTGGATAATGCACCTAATAACATGAGATAAACAATTTTCCAAAAGTTTCCAATTCTGCTTGTAAATCAATTTATTCTGGAATTTAATCTGTTGCTATAAAAGTATTCATAACAAAATTGATTTTCTGAACCAAAATGTATAACATACTGTACATCTTGTTGAAAAACCATAAATTGGAGAGACTCACAACTAACCCCACTCAATCAATTTTTGACAGGCCATCTTTGTCTTCAGTTGGTTCTGCAATTATTGAACAAGTTCTGCGTCTATGCACCTTGTAATATATGAATGACATCTCCAGGCATGTTACGTGTCACAAGAGTGCAGCACAGCTGGACCCAAAGGCAGGACACAAACACGTTTTGTAGCGTTAACAAAAACAGAGTTTATTAATAGTTACTAAGAAAGCAGAGAAGCAAGGATTGTACAGACAGACTTCAAGGAGTGAATGAAGTGGAAACAGGAATATGCGTGGCTGGAGTTGGGCTCAGCCCCTGGACTTAGAGTAGGACTCAGGGCCTGGGCTTGGCCTGGGAACTCGGGACCTGGATTTGGACTTGGGCTTGGCCTGTGAACTCGGGACCCGGACTTGGACTTGGGCGTGGCCTGGGAACTTGGGACCGGACTTGGACTTGGGCATGGCCTGGGAACTCAGGACCCAGACTTGGACTTTGGCTTGGCCTGGGAACTCAGGACATCGGAGCCTGGACTCGGAACAAGGGAGCCTGGACTTGTAACTCGGAACAACGGAACACAGAGCCTGGTCTCTTCCTTGGATACAGGACACAGAGCCAGGACTATTCTTGGACATAGGAAACAGAGCCTGGACTCTTCCTTGGTTACAAGACACAGAGCCGGGACTCTTCCTTGAATACAGGACACAGAACACAGAACACGAAGAGACAGTTCTCCATTCAGGGTAGCGGCAAATGGCTGGACCTACCCAGCAGAGGCAAGGACATGAAGAGACAAAACCACACAATAATAGACAGTTCTTTACCTTGGCACGAGGTGACTCCAAGTAGTAGCAAGCTCTCAACTCGGTGTGGAACTCCAGACAGCGGCTCTTGACTCACTCCGGCGAGTTAACTTGACGGACCCGCTCCGGCAAGGAGAGGCGACCTACTGGCACTCGGTTCGAGGAGAAGACTTGACTTGCTCCGACGATGTCACTTGGCTCGCTCTGGCAAGGTGGCTTGCTCGCATTTGCTTCGGTGACATCAGGTGACGGTCTAGTGCCGAGAAGCTGTAAGCAGGACACTAATTACTGCCGGTTCAGCTGAGAATCAAATGCCTTTAATTACAGAGCCCAAGAAACACGGGGAAACAATGAGTTAAAGGAAAACAAGGAGTCAACGGTCCCGATTGTGACACAAAGGAAATTTAAAGGGAACCAGGGAATAACCAGTCAGGACCATGACAGTTATGAGTCACTCAAAGATATTCACATACTCTGCATACTGCAAGAAAAATTCCCAAGGATGGAAGGAGGAACAGGTCAGGCATTTTCATTTGATTAATGACTTACTTTTTGAGTTAGAATTATGGTACTTGGTCACCACATGTTAAAGGAAGTTTGAACATAGAGCATCGAACACGGAACTGTACAGTACAGGAATAGGCGACTCAGGCCACAATGTTGTGCTGAACCAATTAAATTACTAATCAAGTGGCTAACCAAACTAATCTCTTCTGCCTACAGAATGTCCATATCCTTCCATTTTCCCCTCATTCATCTGCATATCTAAACATCTCCTAAAATCTATAATGTTTCTGCCTCTACCACCACTGTAGGCAGAGCATTCCAGGCACCCTCTACTTTCTGTGTAAGAAAACTTGCCCCTCACATCTTCTTTGAAATTACCCCCTATCATGCCCTCAGGTATTAGACATTTCAACCTTGAGGAAAAGATGCTGTCTATCTACGCCTCTTATAATCTTATCAACTTCCATCAGATCTCCCTCGGGCTCTGCCACTCCAGAGAAAGCAATCAAGTTCGTCCAACTTCTCGTTAGAGCACATCCCTCTAATTCAGGCAGCACACTTTTAAACCTCTTCTGCATCCTCTCCAAAGCCTTGTCATTTCCTATAATGAGGTGACCAGAACTGTTTGCAATACTCCTGATGTGTCCTAACTAGAGTTTTATAAAGCTGCAACATAACTTCCTGACTTTTGAACTCAGTGCCTCGCCTAAAAAAGGCAAGCATGCCACATACCATCTTTACCACCCTATCGCCCTTTGTAACTACTTTCTGAGGGCTATGAACTTGGACCATAAGATCCTCTCATCAGCACTGGTAAGGATCTTGCCCTGAGCTTATCTTGGACTGATCTATATTCCATTGTATTCTTTGTCAGTGTTTTATGTTATCCACACCACTACCAATCTTTGTGCCATCTGCAAGCTTAATACCCCACCCATCTATTTTTTCATCTAAGCCATTTATATACATGATAAACAGCAGAGGTCCCAGTACAGATCCCTGCGGAACATCACCAATCACAGATCTCCAGCTCGAATAAGCTCTTTCAACCACAACTTTGCTGAGTTGGATGCATTGCAAAAATAAGGTTACTTTGAGATAAATTAGTAATCCTGCCACAGTGAGGCATAAGAGCAGCAGCCTTGTGGGAATATTATCATTTATCATTTTTCATTTCAGCTTCAAATCATTCACAAGCTAAACTTGGAGTTAGTTTGCCATTCATTAAACATAGTCGTATCAGCATCATAAATTCCTCAGGGTCATTGTGAGAGCATCATTCCCACCTTCTCAGAGTACTTGGGACTGAGTAATAAATAAGCTTCATTCATATCGAGATCAAATACAAATCCATTTTTTCACTAGACTGAAGGGAATATAAAAAAACTCATTAACAATCTCAGGATGAGTCTTCAAAATTCACTATAAATTTCAAACCTATTAAATTAATGAGGTTGTGAAACGATAATGCAACGAGAGAACGAATGTTAAAATATCTGCGTGGCGTGTTTTACTTCGCCCTGGCTTGTGTTTTCATCATGTTTTAAATTTTCACAAAAATGTGTAAGACAATGAGGAAAGCTGTTCACTTTCATTGGCTTGCTTCAAATTTCAGTAAAATCAGAATCAGATTTAATATCACTGGGATATATTGTGAAATGTGTTAACTTTACGGCAACATTACAATAAAATACTTGACCAATAAATATAGAGCAAAAACTGAGTTACATTACGTGTGTGTGTATATATATATTTTATTAAATAGTTAAGTTAAAATAAATGGGGCAAAATAACAGAAATAAAAAAGTAGTGAGGTGGTATTCATGGGTTCAGTTTCCATTTAGAAATCAGATGGCAGAGGGAAAGAAACTTCTCAACCATTATTGCTTCTCAATTTCTTTATCCTGTTCAGTGATGAGGAGAGATTGGATAGGCTGTGTTTGTTTTCCTTACAGTGAAGGAATCTGTGTTATACAAAATTATGGCTGACATGTAAAAGATAGGTAATATGAAAATTTTCCCCTAGTGAAGTTGTTGAGAACTGGAAGGCGTTAAGTTTAAGGTGAGGAGTAAGAAATCCAGAAGGAATCTAATGAAGATTTTATTTGGACAGCACAGTAGTGCGTATGTCTTTGAAATGCTGCAGGAAACCAGTGCACCTGGAGGAAACTCAAGTGATCACTGGGAGAATGTGTAAACCGTACACAGATATTAGAGCTGCTGTCTCACTGTGCCAGGTCCAGCTTCAGTCCTGGCCTCAGCTGCTATCCGCATGTTCTCCCTGTGACCAGTCTGACTTCCTCCAGGTGCTTTGCTTTCCTCCTACATCACAAAGACAGGGGCACAATAAATCACTCCTGCTGTATAGGTGAGTGGTAGAAAGTGGGGGGGGGGAACTGTGAGAACGTGGGGAGAATAAAGTTGGAATTAAAGCAGGATTAGTGTAAGTGGGTAGCTGATTGACAGTACAGACTCAGTGAGATGAAGTGATGGTTTACGTGATGTATTTCTGTAGATTCTCTAACACCCAGAATCCGGAACAGTCTCTGAAGCTGAGAGTCATGCAATACTTTGCCAGAAGTCTCCAGCGAAGTCTAGCAATCGAATCACAATGGTTGCCAAATGTTGGAAAATGGAATTAGTCCAGTTGTGTACTTGATAGTCAACATGGATATGATTGGCTGAGGGTTATTTTATGAGCTGTATGACTCCATGACTCTATCCAATATCCATATGCAATTAAAAACACAGAAAAATACTTTATTACATATTGTTTCCAATTTATTTTATGCAATTGGTTTAATAACCCCAAAGTTCAAAGTAGCTTTATCATCAAAGTACAAATATGTCATCATATACTACCCAGAGATTCATTTTCTTGTAGGCATTCACAGTACATGTAAAGAAGTACAATAGATTCATGAAAAAAATGCTCACAGAAAAGGCAGGTAAGTAATCATTGTGTAAAGGAAAACACACTATGCAAATAAAACAAATAAATAAATAAACAGAATGATAGATAAACAAACAAATAAATAAATATTCTCTGTGCTACTGAAACAACTACATTCATAGCAGAGGAAAAAAGAAACTAATTTAAGAGTTGTCAGAACTTAATCTACAACTTCTATGAATTTTAACAAGCTGTAACTGATCTGTGGTAGACAAATTGACAAAGGTCACCGAACAACTCTCAGTAGATTTGCAGCCGTCTCCTGCTGACTTTACAGTAGCCTAGTAAAATGATTTTACCTGAGCTCTTTTGGCAGGTTTATCTCACCTCTGCTTTGTAACCTGTCAGATCACCCTAGCTGTCACTGCTTTGAGCCAACATATTGACTTCTATCAATGCTAGCCATCAGCAGTCCCAGATAATTTTTGATTTAACTTCTTACTGTAAAAATTAGAATCAGCTTTAATATCACTGGCATATATTGTGTAATTTTTTATTATGCAGCAATACCTAGGTTAAAAACACTATATCAATTACAGTAAGAACTATATATAGCTGGAGAGAGTTGAGATAGAGTAGATAAGAGCTGTGTAGGAATAAGAGTAGGCTTGGATGAAACTGCTACCATTTAACAGAAGGACCATGCAGGAGCTCCCAGAAGCAAATTGACATGCACGGACATTTATTATTAACACTATAGCTTCCTTAACTTTTAGCTTTTGAAAACATATTAATTCTATTATTTCTTGAACATTATTCGCTCATCAATAGGCAGAAGATCTATCTGCAATGAAGTAGCTACCTATGGGATTGGTTTTGCATGGGTGAATTGGGATATTAAATCTTCACACAAAAATAATAATATGTGAGGGAAAGAGCTTCCACGATAAATTCTCTATTTTGTCTCAATGCCAACAAGATTCAGAATCTGAAACTAATGTGATGAATGGCACTGCCTGAAATACTAACTTGTCATCATTCCGCCTCCATATCATTGCTCCTGGCTGAATTATTGTGTCTTCTCTTATTTTCTGTCTTTGTTTCAGATTCTTACCACTTGTAGCACTTTTAAGCTTTTTTTCTACATCTCAATTATTACTTATGAAGGAGATTCTTTAATCTTTTTATTGCATTTTACCAAACCCAACTCTAAAATGCAGAATATTACAAGAACTACACAAATTATTTCAGAAAGCAAAATTGATTAAAATCTGCCAAATACCTTTTGGAAGTGTACTGATTAAGTGTTTGGGTGAGAGATGCGTATTAAATACAATTGCAGATCCATTTTCTAACAAATATCAGCATACCTGTCAGGAAATAGTAATCATAAATCTGAAGGTCATGTTAGCAAGTTCTGTTTTCGGAATGGAGAATGTGGACTGGCATATTAAATTAGAAGGTACAGTAGGCTGTCATGTTAAAGCAGGATCAAGGTCTTGATGCAGCAGAAGGAAGTTTATCCCCCATAGGTTAATGTACACCAAGACACTAATCACAGAAAATAGTAACAGGAGTGGGTCATTCAACGACTTGAGTCTGCTCTTCATTCAAAATGATCCTGGCTGACCATCGAGATTCATTAACCATATATCGCTTGATCCCACAATCCATAGAAACAATACCCAAGTCCTTCCTGATTTTATTTAATGATTTGGCATCTGTGGTAGAGATTTCCTCGATTCACTATTCCCTGGGAGAAGAAATTCCTCCTCATGCCTGTCTTAAATGATTTACTTCTTATCCTTAAGCTATGATCCTTGCTCCCGGACTCCCTGCCACTGGGAACATCATTCCTGCATCTAATTTGTCCAGTCTTGTTAGAATTTTGTAAGTTTCCCTCTCATTCTTTTAAACTGGAATGAATATAAACCTAATTCATCTAACATCTCTTCATTAATCAGTCCAGTGAATCTATGCTGAATTCTGGCCATAGCAAGTGCATCTTCCAGAGAAAAAGACACCAATACTGCACGATATACTCAAAGTATCATCACACTAAAGCTCTATATAATTGCAACACAACATCATTATTGCTATATTTGAACCCCCTCACTACAAAGACCAACAAATAGTCTGCCATCTTAACTGCCTACTGTACTTGTATTCAGCAATTAGTACACAAGAACACGTGGATCTCCACAGTTTTCCCAATCCATTGCTATTCCTGTGATCCCACCAAACTGGATGACCTCACATCTATCCACTTTATATTGCATCTGCCACCTATTTGCTCACTCCCTCAACCCATCAAAATCAAGTTGGTGCTTCTCTGCAACCTCCTCAAGCTGACCATCCACCCAGTTTTGTGTAGCCTGCAGTCCTGGAGACATTAAATTTAATCCCCTTATCCAAGTGATTCATATACAGTATATCATGAAAAACTGAACACCAGCAGGGATTTCACTAATACCTATTACACTGACTGCCACTTGGAAAAAAGACCAATTTATTCCTAGCATTTGTTTCCTGTCAGCCAACCAATTCTCTTTCTATGCTAGCACCACATCCCCAAATCCTGTTTTAATATTGCTTGTTAATGTCTTATGTGGCTTCCTGAAAGTAAACACCTACTATTAACTACAGCAACTCAAAATGTTTTTTCACCTGAGCATTTGAATATTTTAGTGACATAATTCTAGCTAGACACTGATTATACGCTTACTGTCCATAATATTGGAGACCTAGGTGGCCATTTTGCAACCAAACCAAATTGCCCAGGTTAATATGAAGAATGTAAACCTACATTAATATTCTAATTTATATATAAATATTATTTCAGCTTCATTTGTGATACCTCCACATGGTAAGTTCTATGATTTAAAATACACTAATAACTTCAAAGTTCATGTAATTTATTATTGAAGTAGTTATACGTAAGAAGGAATTTCTTTAGCCAGAAGATGGTGAATTTGTGGAGTTCATTGTCACAGACATTTGTGAAGGCCAAATCATTGGGTAGACTTAAAGTGGAGGATGATGGATTCTTGATTAGTCAGAGTGTCAAATATTATGAGGTAAAGGCATGAGTATGCGGTTGAGAAGGATAATAAATCAGTCATGATGGAATGGTAAAGCAGACTCGATGGGCTGAATGGCCTAATTCTGCTCCTATGTCTTATGGTCCTATGTCACTATATACTACCTTGATATTTAGTTTCCTGTAGGCATTTACAAGAAAATAAAGAAACACAACAGAATTTATGAAAAACTATACATAAGGAAGGTGAACAGACATCCAATGCACAAAAGGAGGACAAATCATGCAAACAATACACAAAATAATAAAAGTAAATAAATAATACTGAGAACATGAGCTGCAGAGTCCTCGAAAATTAATCAAACGGTTGAGAAGACAGTTTAGCATTGAGGTGAATGAATTTATCCAAACTGGTTCAGGAGCCTGATCAATGTAGGGTAATAACTGTGGGATCATTTTACTTCTTGAAAGTAAAGAGAATAACTTTTCTCATATGAAATAGGAGGGATGTTTGGTTCTATCTATCAATGTATTAAGCAACTCCAGTTGTTAATTTTGCATTTGTCAGCAATGGATAAGAAAATATTGCTTTAGATATCCACTTATCAGTAAAATGCCAGGGGAATGTATTTTAAAGATGCATAAATACTCTGATACCCAGTCAACATGGATTTGTGCGTGGAAGGTCATGTTTGTCAAATCTTATTGAATTTTTTGATGAGGTTACTAGGAAAGTTGACGAGGGTAAAGCGGTGGATGTTGTCTATATGGACTTCAGTAAGGCCTTTGACAAGGTTCCACATGGAAGGTTAGTTAGGAAGGTTCAATCGTTAGGCATTAATATCGAAGTAGTAAAATAGATTCAGCAGTGGGTGGACGGGAGACACCAGAGAGAAGTGGTGGGTAACTGTGTGTCAGATTAGAGGACGGTGTGTAGCAGTGTGCCTCAGGGATCTGTTCTGGGTCCAATGTTGTTTGTCATATACAACCGTATATTAATGATCTGGATGATGGGGTGGTAAATTGGATGAGTAAGTATGCAGATGATACTAAGATAGGTGGCATTGTGGATAATGAAGTAGGTTTTCAAAGCTTGCAGAGAGATTTAGGCCAGTTAGAAGAGTGGGCTGAAAGATGACAAATGGAGTTTAATGCTGAAAAATGTGAGGTGCTACATTTTGGTAGGACTAATCAAAATAGGACATGCATGGTAAATGGTAGGGCATTGAAGAATGCTGTAGAACAGAGGGATCTAGGAATAATGGTGCATAGTTCCCTGAAGGTGGAATCTCATGTGGATAGGGTGGTGAAGAAAGCTTTTGGTATGCTGGCCTTTATTAATCAGAGCATTGAGTATAGGAGTTGGGATGTAATGTTGAAATTGTATAAGGCATTGGTAAGGCCAAATTTGGAGTATTGTGTACAGTTCTGGTCACCGAATTATAGGAAAGATGTCAATAAAATTGAGAGAGTACAGAAGAAATATACTAAAATGTTGCCTGGGTTTCATCTCCTAAGTTACAGAGAAAGGTTGAACATGCTAGGTCTTTATTCATTGGAGTGTAGAAGGTTGAGGGGGGTTGATAGAAGTGTCTAAAATTATGAGGGGGATTGATAGAGTTGACGTGGATAGGCTTTTACAATCGAGAATGGGGGAGATTCAAACAAGAGGACATGAGCTGAGAGTTAAAGGGCAAAAGTTTAGGGGTAACATGAGGGGGAACTTCTTTACTCAGAGAGTGGTAGCTGTGTGGAACGAGCTTCCAGCAGTAGTGGTTGAGGCAGGTTCGATGTTGTTTAAAGTTAAATTGGATAGATATATGGACAGGAAAGAAATAGAGGGTTATGGACTGAGTGCAGGTCAGTGGGACTAGGTGATAGTAAGAGTTCGGCATGGACTAGAAGGGCTGAGATGGCCTGTTTCCGTGCTGTAATTGTTATATGGTTATAAAGGGGAGGGAATGTCGACTTAGACAATGACAGGCCTGCGTCGGGCATTTTCATGCCTTACAAGGTGCAGGTTGGAAGTCTATGTGGAGCGCCACTCCTCGCACAGACACTAGATCAATGTGTGTCCTTGCTCAAGGATACAAACACGCTGCCACAGCTGAGGCTCGAACTAACGACCTTCAGATCACTAGACGAATGTCTTAACCTCTTGGCCACGTGCCCAACACAGTATTTTAAAAGTCTTCAAATATTCATATTTGGTGCTTCATAAAATAAGTGAGTAGAAAGTATTTGGCCGGGACAAATATTATTTTCTTTGTCTGTTGTGGAATGTAATAAAAATAATTTAATAGCAATGGAGCTTCAAGCACATTCAGAAACATTAGTCTCTAATATGTTTTAAGCTTATCTCGATGTTTTGTCCAATTAAATTACTTTTGAAAGCATCTTTATGAACTACCTGTACATTTCTCTGACTTGGCATCAATCTTGTGTACAAAATAGAGCCAACTGGGAAAAACTGTGACCATGCTATTGTAATAGAAGTGAAGAATGCAGGACCCATTCTTGTTGATAGCTGGATCTCTGACTCATAATCAGTCGTATTGAAATAATTGGGCTTGCTGCTCATCAGAAAGAAGCAAGAGCCTCATTATCTCATGAAAATCAGGTTCTGCTCATTGGTTTTGATTCTAATGAGTGTTTTTTAAAGGGTCTACTGCAGATTGGCCAGAAAATATTTAAAAACAGGGCTGTTATAAGTATATGTATCATCACAGCATGACGTGTTTGATCACGTGTGCACTGAGGTGCCCATACACACAGTCAGACACATCTTTTAGAACTTGTTATTCCACAGCCAACAGCAAAAGCATTAGACATTAAAGCATTCTTTTCTCTAACACTTACACATTCATCCTCCTCAATTCTTTCCAGAAAGAGCTTATCACTGCCTCCATGGGCTTCATAATCTACTTCTAGTTCAGTCTACAATTTTGCTTCTCAAAGTACACATTCCTCATTAAGACAGCTGCAGCATTTATTTTAATCTGTTGCTGTTCCTGATAATATGCTCCCAGCGTATAGCCGAAACTCATGCAAGTGAAGATCATTTAAATAAGGAAACCCTTCCAATTCTAAAATTCTGTGTACTCATTTACTGAGCATAAAATTGTCCTTTTGCTGTCTAGTTTATAAGATCAGGTCAAAAATCCCTAAAAAGCTATGAGAGTGGGTTAAGCAATCACCTAAGGTTTAAAAGTATATTTAGTTCAGATATTCTTTGCATTCTCAATATTAATTCTCATGAAGCTTCATTCATTTTGCATCATTTAAAAATAATACTTGAAGCATCAGTGAAAAAAATACAATAGTTTTAACACTGTGGGAAAGCTACTTCACACTTACCATAATAACATCCACATTATTCAGTTTCAGCTGGTTCGACAAATACAAACTTATCTTGTGCCTAATACTATCAGCAAGTAGCTGAACAGGCACTACTTCAGTTCCTGTTTGTACAACTTGTGGATGGATGTGAGAGGAGCCACGTTTGAACGCTGATGTAAAGTCATGACCCCACCCTCACCTTTTACAAAGAGTGAAAAACACGTTTCAGTCTAGATTGAGTCATATTTCAGTTTGTGGAAAAGTATCCTGACAGGCATGAGAGATTTATGACAATTGTAGGAAGTGCACTCAGAGCTGCAGCAGATCAACATTTTATCCTTCAGCTGACTTATTTTAAATATAAATTATAGATTATACACCACCATTGTTCACTTGTCTCTACACAAGTGCATTAACATCTATAATATTGAAGATGACCGATTCCTTTGTTCCATTACAGATCATAAAAATGTTAAAAGGAGTTCAGTAGCCACTGTATTTTCAGTGTGTAGCTTTCATTATATGTCCTGATGAATTAGAATGAGAATCAGAATCAGGTTTATTATCGCAATCAGCTGTTTCGTCTTACTGACGTCGAGTGCCAGGTTGTTGCTGCAGCACCACTCCACTAGTTGGCATATCTCACTCCTGTACGCCCTCTCGTCACCACCTGAGATTCTACCAACAATGGTTGTATCATCAGAAAATTTATAGATGGTATTTGAGCTATGCCTAGGCACAGTCATGCGTATATAGAGCAATGGGCTAAGCACACACCCCTGAGGTGCACCAGTGTTGATCATCAGTGAGGAGGAGATACTATCACCAATCTGCACAGATTGTGGTCTTCCAGTTAGGAAGTCAAGGATCTAATTGCAGAGGGAAGTAAGAGGCCCAGGTTCTACAACTTCTCAGTCAGGATTGTGGAAATGATGGTATTCAATGCTGAGCTATAGTCGATGAACAGCATCCTGACGTAGGTGTTTGTATTGCCCAGGTGATCTAAAGCTGTGTGGAGAGCCACTGAGATTGCATCTGCTGTTGACCTATTGTGGCGATAGGCAAATTGCAATGGGTCCATGCCTTACACGTAACTCAATCTTTCCCTTTCTAAATGCAGTCTGAGTTGCTAAACATACTTGCTGCTTTCAGTTATTTCTGCATTTACATTGCTTAATGATATTCTGCCCAGTGTCACAGCAGTACTCTTGGTAAAGGCAGCACCCACACCAGAAACACTGGACTCAACAGCAGTTACTTCCCCTAAGATATCAGGCTGATCAACACCTCCACCCCACCACACATATACATCATCTACCATCACTTTATGTACATGCAATCAATCTACGAGGGGTGATTGATAAGTTTGTGGCCTAAGGTAGAAGGAGTCAATTTTAGAAAACTAAGCACATTTATTTTTCAATATAGTCCCCTCCTATATTTAGACACTTAGTCCAGCGGTCGTGGAGCATACGGATCTTGGACCTCCAGGAAGTGTCCACAGCAAGAGTGATTGATAAGTTTGTGGCCTAAGGTAGAAGGAGATGAATTATACAGCTTTCGTTACATGCACAAGCAGTTCAGCTCTTTGAGTGATTATGCAGAAAGCTTGAGATTAATAACCCGTCGGGGTGATTGATAAGTTTGTGGCCTAAGGTAGAAGGAGATGAGTTATTAACTTCAAACTTTCTGCGTAATCACTCAAAGAGTTGAACTGCTTGTGCATGTAACGAGAGCTGTATAACTCATCGCCTTCTACCTTAGGCCACAAACTTATCTATCACCCCTGCTGTGGACCACTTTCTGGAGGTCCAAGACCCCAACTTCTACAAAGAAGGGATCTGTATGCTCCACAACTACTGGACTAAGTGTGCAAATGTAGGAGGGGTCTATGTTGAAAAATAAATGTGCTAGGTTTTCTAAAATTGACTCATTCTACCTTAGGCCACAAAATTATCAATCACCCCTCGTATGTATGTAACAATTACTTGTGCGTTATGTTTTATAGGATTGCTTTTATATTTATAATTATTGTGCTTTTTAAAATTTATTGTGTTCCTTTTGTTTATTGTGCTTTTTTTTACACTGCATCGAATTTGGAGTAACAATCATTTTGTTCTCCATTAAACTTGCATATTAAAGAATGACAACAAACAATCTTGAACAATGCACATAAAAGTTGCTGGTGAACACAGCAGGCTAGGCAGCATCTCTAGGAAGAGGTACAGTCGATGTTTCGGGCCGAGACTCTTGAGTCCTGACGAAGGGTCTCGGCCCGAAACGTCGACTGTACCTCTTCCTAGAGATGCTGCCTGGCCTGCTGCGTTCACCAGCAATTTTTATGTGTGTTGTTTGAAATTCCAGCATCTGCAGATTTCCTCGTGTTTGCGTTTTTAAACAACCTTGAACCTTGAATCCTGAAAATTCGTAAGTTAGTAGTGGTTTGGTTTATTATTGTCACATGTACAGTGAAAAACTTCCCTTGCACATTGTTCATCAAAATCAATTCACTGAGTTAGAACAAGGTAAAACAATGACAGAGTGCAGAATAAAGTGTTATAGTTACAGAGAAAATGCAGTGCAGGTAGACAGTAAGAAGTCTCTGTTTAAAATGGGAATATAATGGCTGTGTTACAGGATATTTATGTATTATAAATGGAAACAGATCATGCTGTAAAAACAGCTGGGTCACCAGTGTCCAACGAGCGAGAATAGAGGTAATGTTTAAGGTCAATAATGAACTGGAGACAAGCACTGTCTTCAGGTTGCAGAGAGAAGAGGGGTAGAGAGAACTGTGCTGTTTAAAAGGGTGATGAATGCTTGCCACATACATTTTGTCACATACAGTAGATAATCTTGGTGTCCACCATATCGGAGTTGTTTCTTTTGTTCTCTCCACCCTCCTCACCAGCCTTCACAGCGCACGCGCGCGCGCGCGCGCGCGCACACACACACACACACACGCACACACACACACACACACACAAATGTGCATGTTTTCTCCCTTTTCCAGGGGTCTGATGAACAATTGAATTAACTCAATTCCTCTCTTCAGGTTTCCAACATTTGCTTTCTTATATATTTTAAGAAATAATCTGTTCAATCAACAGATAAAGTGCATCCAGAAATCCAAAATCTGAGAGCAACATATGGAGTTTGCAGAAGCTTTAGTATCTCCTCATACACTCAGTGGCACCTTCATTAGGTACCTCCTGTATCCAATAAAGGGACCTTTAAGTGTATGTTTGTGATTTACGACTGTAGTCCGTCTATTTCAAGTTTCAACGTGTTGTGCACTCAAGAGATGCTCTTCTGAACACCACTGTTGTAAGATATGGTTATTTGAATTACTGTCACCTTCCTGTCAGCTTGAAGCAGTCTGGGCATTCTCCTCTGACCTCTCTCATTAGCAAGATGTTTTCACCCACAGAGCTACCACTCATTGGATGTTTTTGGTTTATCATACCAGTCTCTGTAAGCTCTAGAGATTGTTGTGCATGAAAATCTCAGGAGATCAGCAGTTTCTGAGATAGTCAAAGCCTCCAATCTGGCAGCAACAGTAATTCCACGGCCAAAGTCACTTAGATCACATTTCTTCCCCATGCAGATGTTTGGTGTGAACAATTGAACTTGACCATGTCTTCAAGCTTTTGTGCAGAGAGTTGTTGCCACATGATTGGCTGATAAGATTTTTAGATTAACAGGTGTGTAAGAAGTACGTAATAATGTGGCCATTGAGTATATCTCTTCATTGAATTCAAGATCCTCACTTTGAAAGTTTACAATTTAATACATGAATAAGTAAACACTTTGTTTGTTATTTGTGTCTTCCTCTTCATGGGAGAAAGATACTGGGGAGGACATGAAAAAACATGTTGGGATGGTACAATTTTTACTGTATATTTTCACAATCAGGGAATCCTTTGAATAACTATTTATATTTATTTGCAGGTACTGATTGATGAACCTTACAAATAACATTTTCTTGATGAATAGTACACAAGAATAATTGCAACTGAGCTTTCTAATTGCAAAAGTAATCCCAGCTGATGATATAAAAGTTGCTTGACAATCTTAATTTGTTTCAAAATCCAGCCTCTGGAAAAAGAGAAATGAAATCATGTGGAGTAAAGCTGTGTTTGCATCTGGGGCTTCCTCATTATTTTACAGTATTTTATGTTTTGCCTTTATTTAAAGCTATGCCAGTGTAACCCTGAGGTTCAGCCAGCATACATTTGTCGAGGGTAAGACAGCCTCTGGCCCAGCCAAACTGAGAAATCTCTTTTGTGTGGATGCTGTGTGATGTGTTGCCCGGTTACAAATCCAAACCACAAAATATCAGACAGTACACCATATGTAATTTAACAATTGAACTTCATAAATCTTAATCTGACTACAGGGTTAATAAAGAAAATAAAAAGAAAAAGGGCCCATTTCAATGAATCAGTCTAATGTGCACGTTGGAGCTCACGGATTTGTCCATTCGTTCCCCATTGACCTCCTCCGAGCATTGCTGACCATTGGACCCTCGCTCCGAGTCCTCTCCATCCAGTGGTGAACCAACTCCTTTCATTCGTGTCTTCTCTCTTCATCTCTCGCCGACAAATCACCGCCAAATCCCTGCTCCCAGACCCACAAGAAAGAACAACATGCCTCTCATTGGCTCGCAAAGACCTTGTTATCTCTAGTCATAACCCAAACATTGCTGCTACAGAGAATCCATTACCTTAGCAGTGGAATATTAGAGAGCTGCTATTACATTAGCAGTGAAACCTTACAGTACATTACACCAGCAAAAGTGACAGAATTATCTTTCAGTGAAAACAAATACAGTAACAATTAGATGGATCATGACACACTCCCATTAAGAGCCATACCAATTCTGAATTATGAAAAGCAACCAGTAGATCCTCTATATATTGTTTCCTGCAAAGTCTGTTGCAAAGTAATATTACATAGCATATAATTATTTACCAACAAATCTTAAAAAGGCATCCAATATTTTTGGATCCATGAGGGTTGCTTCATATAAAGTAAATTCAGAGGATCAAGATTTGATGGTCTATCCATTCCACTCCTTTAATTACCTAATGATAGCAAACAGGAGCAGGGGGTAGAGAGGACTATGATGTTGTTCACCTTTTGAAGGGAGAAGAATTTGTCAGGAGTCTGATCTCCTTTTCCTCTGGCTTGAACCTAAATTTGCAGGCACAGAATTGGTAGAATGGAATTTTAAATGAGTTAGAGCTTAGTTCTGGCTTAGAGCAAAGGATTCCTTCTTTGTGAGCTATAGAAAAATATACTGTTAAATTTGCACCATGCCAATTTATCTTTTCATGTTCGCCCCAGCATCATTCTCCCAAGTTTTGGGAAACAACGTATTTATCCGTTTATATATTAGACTGTTAGTAGCATTGTTCTCTATGAATTCAAGTTTATTGAGAATTGATTAAGTGAAGCTCAGAGAGATATTTACTGGTGTAATCTGGAGATTGTAAACGAAGGATGAGTGTTTCAGAAGGATGGGTGAGAATAGAGCACCATGTGAGGTATCATGACGTTTGTAGCACCAATATGCAGCTCAAAACTCAAATCAGGGTCAGAGATGCCACTGAAGTTGTGAACATGAGGATGAGGTTTAGACAGTTGGTATGAAGAGAGATAGAACTGAGGGATCCTCTTGTAATAGTTTAAAAAAGGAGGGGAGAAAAGGAGGGGCTCAGCACATTAGCAGTGGATCAATTGATTCGAAGAGAGAGAGAGAGAGAGAGAGAGAGCATCGCACAGGTCGGGAGAAGAGCTTAGAAAGAAGCATTTCGCAAAGCTCCGTGCATTGACAGCAATTAATTCGCAGAAAGAGTGAGCTTCGCACAGGTCGGGGAGAAGAGTTTTAAAAAGCAGCTTTTTGTGGGGCTCGGTGCATTGGCTGTGGACAAATCCATTCGCAGAGAAAGAAAGCTTAGCACACATTGAGGAGAAGAGTTTAAAAGGAAGCATGTTGCGGGGATCGGCACATTAACGGCAGACCAATTGATCCGTGATTCATTAGCAGGAGCAAATAAAAGTAAAGCAAGGTCAAAGCAGAGAGGCCATTGTGTGAGGAGCCAGTGTAGGACTGGGAGTTTGAGGCTTTAATGAAGAGGCACAGGTAAATTGCAAGTAAGACTTTTTTAATGGTTGAATAAAAGGTCACTAAATTACAGCTAATTAAATAAAAGGATGATGCAGGATCAGGTGACGTGCTGTAGCTGCATGATGTGGGAGCTGGTGGACCCCATTTTTGTTCCTGGTGACCACATCTGCAGCAAGTGTTGGCTACTCGAGGAACTCAGGCTCAAAGTTGATGACCTCAATTCTAAGCTTCATCAGGGATTCTCCGCTTCAGGAGGTGGTCACACCCATTAGATTAGCTGCCTCAAATTCAGCCTCTGTTCAGGGAAGGAGGGTGTGACTGCGAGTGAGGCAGTAGTGGGATCCATGAGACAGTGCTGGAGAAGCCTCAGACCTTGAGTTTGTCCAACAGGTCTGAGATTTTTGCTCCCTGTTTGGATGATAGTGGAGGCTGTTGGAAGGATAAGCAACCTAATTATGGCACCGTAGTTCAGGGAGCCATTCAAGAGGGGTGAAAGAAGAGAAATGCAGTGGTAATTGGGGATAGTATAGTCAGGGAAATAGAGAGAGTTCTTTGTCATGAGGATAGAGCCTTCCAAAGGCTGTGTTGCCTGTGTGGTGCCCAGTTTCAGGACATCTTATCTGACCTGCAGAAGAATTTGCAGTGGGAGGGGAAAGATCCTGTTATCATGATACATGTGGGTACCAATGACATATGTAGAATGAGGAAAGAGGTTCTGCTGAGGGAATTTCAGCAGCTAGGGACTAAATTAAAAAGCAGGACCAAAAAGGTCGTAATCTCTGGATTACTTGAATCCTGGGGGACCAATATCCTGGTGAGGAGGTTTGCTAAAGCTACTGAGCAGAGTTTAAACTAGATTTGTTGTGGGGTGGGAATCGAACTGAAGAGACCGGGGAAGAGGAGGATGGCTCACAAATAGAGAAAGCTTGTAGACAGTGCGAGAGGGAGGATAGGCAGGTGATAGAGAAGGGACGCGCTCACACTGAAGGTTTGAGATACGTCTATTTTAATGCAAGGAGTGTTGTGAACAAAGCGGATGAGCTTAGAGCATGGATCAGTACTTGGAGATATGATGTGGTGGCCATTACAGAGACTTGGATGGCTCAGGGACAGGAATGGTTACTTCAAGTGCCGGGTTTTAGACGTTTCAGAAAGGACAAGGAGGGAGGCAAGAGTTGGGGGCGTGGCACTGTTGATCAGAGATAGTGTCACAGCTGCAGAAAAGGTGGACGCCATAGAGGGATTGTCTACGGAGTCTCTGTGGGTGGAGGTTAGGAACAGGAAGGGGTCAATAACTTTACTGGGTGTTTTTTATATGCCGCCCAATAATATCAGGGATATCAAGGAGCAGATAGGGAAACAGATCCCGGAAAGGTCTAATAATAACAGAGTTGTTGTGTTGGGAGATTTTAATTTCCCAAATATCGATTGAGCAAGGGGTTTAGATGGGGTGGAGTTTGTTAGGTGTGTTCAGGAAGGTTTCTTGACACAATAAGCCTACAAGAGGAGAGCCTGTACTTGATTTGGTATTGGGAAATGAACCTGGTAAGGTGTCAGATCTCTCAGTAGGAGAGCATTTTGGAGATAGTGATCATAATTCTATTTCCTTTACAATAGCATTGGAGAGAGATAGGAACAGACAAGTTAGAAAAGCATTTAATTGGAGTAAGGGGAATTATGAGGCTATCAGGCAGGAAGTTGGAACAAATTGAAAACAGAGATTCTCAGGGAAAAGTACAGAAGAGACGTGGCAAATGTTCAGGGGATATTTATGTGGAGTTCTGCTTAGGTACGCTCCAATGAAACAGGGAAGTTATGGTAGGGTACAGGAACCGTGGTGTACGAAGGCTGTAAAGTCAAGAAAAGAAAAGCTTACAAAAAGTTCAGAGAGCTAGGTAATGTTAGAGATCTCGAAGATTATAAGGCTAATAGGAAGGAGCTTAAGAAGGAAATTAGGAGAGCCAGAAGGGGCCCTGAGAAGGCCTTGGCGAGCAGGATTAAGGAAAACCCCAAGACATCCTACAATTATGTAAAGAGCAAGAATAGAACCTATCAAGTGTGACAGTGGGTAAGTACGTATGGAACTGGAGGAGATAGCAAAGGTACTTAATGAATACTTTCACTATGGAAAAGGATCTTGCTGATTGTAGTGATGACTTGCAACAGACTGAAAAGCTTGAGCATGGAGATATTAAGAAAGAGGATGTGCTGGAGCTTTTGGAAAAGATGAAGTTGGGTAAGTCACCGGGATTGGATGAGATGTACCCCAGGCTACTGTGGGAGGCGAAGGAGGAGATTGCTGAGCCTCTGGCGATGATCATTGAATTATCAATGGGACGGGAGAAGTCCCTGAAGATTGAAGGGTTGCAGATGTTGTTCTTTTATTCAAGAAAGGGAGTAGAGATAGCCCAGGAAATTATAGACCAGTGAGTCTTACCTCAGCAGTTGGTACATTGATGGAGAAGATCCTGAGAGGCAGGATTTATGAACATTTGGAGAGGTATAATATGATCAGGAATAGTCAGCATGGCTTTGTCAAGGGCAGGTTGTGCCTTACAAGCCTGATTGAATTTTTTGAGGATGTGACTAAACACATTGATGAAGAAAGAGCAGAAGATGTAGTGTATATGGGTTTCAGCAAGGCATTTGATAAGGTACCCCATGCAACGCTTATTAAGAAAGTAAGGAGGCATGGGATCCAAGGGGACATTGCTTTGTGGATCCAGAAATGGCTTGCCCGCAAAAGACAAAGAATGGTTGTAGACGGGTCATATTCTGCATGGAGGTTGGTCACCAGCGGAGTTCCTCAGGGATCTGTTCTGGAACCCTTAAACTTTGTGATTTTTATAAATAACCCAGATGATGAAGTGGAGGGATGGGTTAGTAAGTTTGGTGATGATACAATGGTTGGGGGTGTTGTGGATAGTGTGGAGGGTTCTCAGAGGTTACAGCGAGACATTGATAGCATGCAAAACTGGGCTGAGAAGTGACAGATTGAGTTCAACCCAGATAAGTGTGAAGTTGTTCATTTTGGTAGGTCAAATATGATAGCAGAATATAGTATTAATGGTAAGACTCTTGGCAGTCTGGAGGATCAGAGGGATCTTGGGGTCAGAGTCCATACAACGCTCAAAGCAGCTGTGCAGGTTGACTCTATGGTTAAGAAGGTGTACGGTGTATTGGCATTCATCAATTGTGGAATTGAATTTAGGAGCCGAGAGGTAATGTTGCGGCTATACAGGACCATGGTCAGACCCCACTTGGAGTACTGTGCTCAGTTCTGGTCACCTCAGTACAGGAAGGATATGGAAGCCATAGAAAGGGTGCAGAGGAAATTTACAAGGACGTTGCCTGGATTGGGGAGCATGCCTTATGAGAATAGGTTGAGTGAACTCGGCCTTTTCTCCTTGGAGAGACTGAGAATGAGAGGTGACCTGATAGAGGTGTATAAGATGATGAGAGGCATTAATCGTGTGGATAGTCAGAGGCTTTTTCCCAGGGCTGAAAGGTTGCCACAGGAGGACACAGGTTTAAGGTGCTGGGGAGTAGGTACAGAGGAGATGTCAGGGATAATTTTTTTACTCAGAGAGCGGTGAGTGCGTGGAATGGGCTGCCGGCAATGGTGGTGGAGGCGGATACGATGGGGTCTTTTAAGAGACTTTTGGATACATACATGGAGCTTAGAAAAATAGACAGCTATAGGTAAGCCTAGTAATTTCCTAGGTAGGGACATGTTCAGCTCAACTTTGTGGGCCGAAAGACCTGTATTGTGCTGTAAGTTTTCTATATTTCTATATTACTACCTGAGCCACATGCAAATTGGGATAGGGTCAAGAAGATTAGACAGTTAAATGCGTGGCTCAAGGATTGATGTGGGAGAAGTGGGTTTGAATTCATGGGAAATTTTCACCACTATTGGGGAAGGAGTGAGGTATCACCAATGTGATGGGTTGCACCTGAACCATGCTGGGATCTGGATCCTAGAGAATCACATAACTAGGCCTGTAGGGGGTGGGTTCAACAAATTACAGAAGTATGGATAAAGTAAAAAAGCAAAGTGTGAATAAAGGTAAAGAAAAAACAAAAGATAAAAAAGTGAAAAGTAAGGGCGGGGTGAAGAAAAGTCAAGTGCAAAAGAGTAAAAGATTACAAGATTTTAAAAGCACAATAAATGGATGGGCACTTTATTTGAATGCCCGTAGTATTCGAAATAATGTCAATGTACTTGTGGCTCAAATCAGTACCAAGAATTATGATTTATTGGCCATTACAGAGTTGTGGTTGCAAGGTGGAGAGGATTGGGAATTAAATATCCAAGGATATCAGGCAATATGGAAGGATAGGCAGGAAGGTAAGGAAGGTGGGGTAGCGCTCTTAATTAAAGATGAGGTCAAGGCAATAGTGAGAGATGATATAAAATCTAAGGAGCATAATGTTGAATCCATCTGGGTAGAGATTAGGAATAGTGAAGGGAAAAATCACTGGTGGGAGTTGTCTATCGGCCACTGAATAATAACATTACAGTGGCACAGGCAATAAACAGAGAAATATCTGAGGCATGTAAGATGGAACAGCAGATATCATGGGGGATTTTAACTTGTACATAGATTGGGTGAATCAAGTTGGTCGATGCAGTCATGAGGAGAACTTCATAGAATGCATCCCTGATGGCTTTCTTGAAAAGCATGTTACTGAATCTACAAGGGAACATGCTATCTTAGATCTGGTCCTGTGCAATGATCCTCTTGGAAATATGATTGAATTTCTTATACAAATGGAGGGTACAATAGTTCAATCTGAAACCAATGCAGTATGCCCAAACAATGGAGTCTACAATGGGATGAGGGACGATTTGGCTAGTGTAGACTGGGAACACAGGCTATATGGTGGGACAGTTGAAGAAAAGTGGAAGACTTTCAAAGAGATTTTTCACAGTGTTCAACGAAAGTATATTCCAGTTAAAAGCACGGACAGTAAGGGTGGGGAGAGCCAGCCTTGGATAACTAAGGAGATAATAGAAGGCCTCAAACTAAAAGCTCGTGCATCACTAAGAGGTAATGCTGAGCAAACTTGTGGTCCTGAAGATAGATAAATCCCCTGGTCCTGATGGAATGCATCCCAAGGTACTGAAAGAAATGGCAGAAGTTATAGTAGAGGTAATGATTTACCAAAGTTCTTTCAGATCCCGGTGGATTGGAAGATGGTGAATGTCACGCTACTGTTCAAAAAAGGACGTAGGCAAAAGAGAGGTAACTATAGGCCACACACATCAAAGTTGCTGGTGAACACAGCAGGCCAAGTAGCATCTGTAGGAAGAGGTGCAGTCGACGTTTCAGGCCGAGACCCTTCGTCCTGAGGGTCTCGGCCTGAAACGTCGACTGCACCTCTTCCTATAGATGCTGCCTGGCCTGCTGCGTTCACCAGCAACTTTGATGTGTGTTGCTTGAATTTCCAGCATCTGCAGAATTCCT
Organism: Mobula hypostoma; assembly: GCF_963921235.1. Taxonomy (NCBI): domain Eukaryota; kingdom Metazoa; phylum Chordata; class Chondrichthyes; order Myliobatiformes; family Myliobatidae; genus Mobula; species Mobula hypostoma. Next base: position 155,233,373 of record NC_086102.1, on the reverse strand, counting down.
GTTGTTTGCGTAACTATAGGCCAATTAGTTTAACATCTGTAGTTAGGAAAATCCTTGAAGCTATCATTAAAAAAGAAAGAGCAAGGCATCTGGAAAGAAATGGATCCATCAGGCAGATGCAGCATGGATTCAGCAAAGGCAGGTTCTGTTTAACAAAATTACTGGAGTTCTTTCAGGATATAATGAGCACAGTGGATAGTGGGGAACAGATGGACATTATTTACTTGGATTTCCAGAAGGCGCTCAATAAGGTGCCACATAAGAGACTTATCCATAAGATAAGAATGCTTAGAGTTGGGGTTGACGTATTAGCATGAATAGAGGATTGATTAACTAATAGAAAGCAGAGAGTTGGGATACATGGGTGTTACTCTGGTTGGCAATCAGTGGTGGGTGGTGTGCTGCAGGCGTCGGGGTTGGCCCTGCAACTATTCATGATATGCATTAACAAACAGAAAGAGGGGACCGAGTGTATATATCTAAGTTTGCTGATGATACTAAACTGAGTGGAAAAGCAAATTGTGCAGAAGATATGGAGAGTCTGCAGAGAGATAGAGATAGATTAAGTGAGTGGGCAAAGGTCTGGCTGATGGACTACAACGTTGGTAAATGCAAGGTCATCCATATTGGAAAGAAAAATGAAAGAGCAGATTGTCATTTAAATGATTAAAAAAAAATTGCAGCTGCTGCTGTGCAGAGGGACTTGGGAGTGCTTGTGCATGAATCACAAAACGTTGGTTTGCAGGTGCAGCAGGCTATCAAGGAGGCAAATGGAATGTTGGTCATTGCTAAGGAGATTGAATTTAGGAGCAGAGAGGCTATGCTGCAAGGGTACAGGGTAATGGTGAGGCCGCATTTGGAGTACTGCATGCAGTTCTGGTCTCCTTACTTGAGGAAGGATATACTGACTTTGGAGGTGGTGCAGCGGAGGTTCACCAGGTTGATTCCAGAGGTGAGGGGATTAGACTATGAGGAAAGATTGAATTGCCTGGGACTGTACTCACTGGAATTCATAAGAATGAGAGGAGATCTTATAGAAACATATAAAATTACGAAAGGGTTAGATAAGATAGAGGCAGGAAAGTTGTTTCCACTGGTAGGTGAGACTAGATCTAAGGGACATAGCTTCAAGATAGTTGTAGATAGTGTAGAGGATTGTCAATGATTGCAGAGAGACATCGATAGGATGCAGAAGTGGGCTGAGAAGTGGCAGATGGAGTTCAACCCGGAGAAGTGTGAGGTGGTACACTTTGGAAGGACAAACTCCAAGGCAGAGTACAAAGTAAATGGCAGGATACTTGGTAGTGTGGAGGAGCAGAGGGATCTGGGAGTACATGTCCACAGATCCCTGAAAGATGCCTCACAGGTGGATAGGGTAGTTAAGAAAGCTTATGGGGTGTTAGCTTTCATAAGTCGCGGGATAGAGTTTAAGAGTCGCGATGTAATGATGCAGCTCTATAAAACTCTGGTTAGGCCACACTTGGAGTACTGTGTCCAGTTCTGGTCACCTCACTATAGGAAGGATGTGGAAACATTGGAAAGGGTACAGAGGAGATTTACCAGGATGCTGCCTGGTTTAGAAAGTATGCATTATGATCAGAGATTAAGGGAGCTAGGGCTTTACTCTTTGGGGAGAAGGAGGATGAGAGGAGACATGAGAGAGGTGTACAGGATAATAAGAGGAATAGATAGAGTGGATAGCCAGCGCCTCTTCCCCAGGGCACCACTGCTCAATACAAGAGGACATAGCTTTAAAGTAAGGGGTGGGAAGTTCAAGGGGGATATTAGAGGAAGGTTTTTTACTCAGAGAGTGGTTGGTGCGTGGATGCACTACCTGAGTCAGTGGTGGAGGCAGATACACTAGTGAAGTTTAAGAGACTACTAGACAGGCATATAGAGGAATTTAAGGTGGGGGCTTATATGGGAGGCAGGGTTTGAGGGTCGGCACAACATTGTGGGCCGAAGGACCTGTACTGTGCTGTACTATTCTATGTTCTATGTTCTAAGATTCGGGGGAGTAGATTTAAGATGGAGATGAGGAGGAACTGCTTTCCCAGAAAGTGGTGAATCTGTGGAATTCTCTGCCCAATGTAGCAGTGGAGGCTACCTCAGTAAATATATTAAAGACAATGTTGGATAAATTTTTGCATAGTTGGGGAATTAAGGATTATAGAGAAAAGGCGGGTAGGTGGAGATGAGTCCATGGCCAGATCAGCCATGATCTTATTGAATGGTGGAACAGGCTCAATGGGCTGGATAGCCTACCCCTACTCCTATTTCTTATGTTCTTATGGAGAAGCAGTGTCATAGTTAGCAATAGCAATAGAGGATTGGGGAACTTATAAAAACAAACAAAGGGTAACTGAAAAAACAACAATAATGAGAGGAAAGATGAAGTATGAAGGTAAGTTAGCCAATAAGATAAGGTATTAAATTTTTCAGATATACAAAGAGTAATGGAGAGGCAAGAGTGGATTTCAACAATAGTATTGATGTAATGTTGATCTTTCAGCCATTTAAATTGTTACTACTCATCAGCATCAATCAATTGATCAAATAGAATTTGGGCTAATTCCACAGTGTATTTGCATTTGAAATAGCTGTTCATTTCTTGAAATTTTAATATTTAACTTTTTGGTCCAATGTAATGTTATTCTTCTGCTTTCCAACCAAGAAATTATAATGGACTGCCCAGGAAATTGATGATATTGCATTTTTGCTATTATATGTCCCTCTCCTATCACAAGATTTCCTTTTCTGTTGACCTTAAAAGGGGTGGGGCAGGCATATGACTAAAAAGGAAGCCAAAGTAAAATATGAAGTGTTCTTTGACTTAAATAATCATTTACTTAGCTGATCAGCACTTGCTGACAGCAATGATTTAAATTTAAGAATCTAACATAAATTATCAATGTGTTCTCAGTGGCCACATCAGTGGTACCAGAGGATTGGAGGATGTTAATTGATGTACCTTTGCTCAACAAGGGCAGTATGTCTTATCCTAGGAATTGTGGACCAGTGAGTCAAATGCCAGTGCTAGGCAAACTAATGGAGAGAATTCTTAGGGGAGGTATTTACGAACATTTGGAGATTTATACTCTTATTAGGGGTAGCCAGTATGGCTTTGTGGGGTGCAGGTTGTGCCTCATGAGTTTGGTTGATTTTTTTTTAGAGGAAGTGAGAAGACAAATTGATAAAGGTAGAATGGTGGACGTGATGTATATGGTTTTTAGTAAGGTAGTTGACATGTTTCCCTATGGAGAGTGCATCCAGAAAGTTATGAGGCAATGGATCCACCGTTCCCTCTAAGCTGTGTGGGTGCACAACCACACAGTAACTGAAAAGCTCCTGCACACATAGCCGTTGTTGCTGTGCAGCTGGAATTTTCTTTGATATGATGCTAATATAATTTTAAAATTATGCTAATATAATTATAAAATCTATGCTAATGCAATTGTGAGATATCCTATACTTAATTGTGTTAATGACTATAACCACACGTGTTCTAAATAATAAACATGCCACAATCTTTACTTTGAAATATTTTAGAGCTTCAACGTGTTTACGTCGTCAGTGTCTCAAGTTACAACACTGTCACAAATTGTAACAATAAACACAGAATGGAAGTCAGTAGCTCATTACGAATAAACCGCCGGCCTGCTGAATGCCGATGCCATCTAGTCAAAATATTTTAGTTTTGCCATTGTGCCTATCATTTGTTTTGACTGAATCATTTACTAGTGTTGTGAGTTGTGGTTTGTGTTTGTTTGATGTGAAAAATTCTATATTCTGACTTTTCTGGTAAGTAACCTTTTTAAAAATCATAATCTAACAGAATTTTTTAAACAAGGTAAAAGTTCGTTTCCATAAAATTATTTGCATGCTCTGGTTATTTTATTAAACTATAAATCTTTCAACTTACCTTGTGAAATTTTTCAAACAATAATAAGTTACTATTTTTACTGTTCTGAAATAATAATTATTATTAATTTTAGTATCCTAAGAAAAGCAGAAGAAGAGAAAAATGCTTTGAAGAACACAGCCTGTACAAAATGTAAAATAGAATGGCTGTTGCAACTCAATTACTGAGCTGCCATCTTCACATTAAAAACAAAGCATAAAAATTGATAATATCTGTATATATCAAGATGCTAGAGATGTTGTATGCACTATTTGTGTGGAATTGAAAGTTGGGGGCAAGTTTAGTAATGGAAAAAATGGAAAAATGAAAGCTAGATTATTTAAAACATTTATTTTCACTGAAGGTTTCATATAGATGCAGTTACCAAATTACACAACCAGAGGAAAAGTAGAATTTTGCGCCTGTTAACTGAAACTCCAAAAGTGCTTGAAACAAGTTGTGAAAAAGAGGTCTATCTTTGATATCGTCATAGTGGTAATTGATAAAGTTATCTTCATAATTAAAATTCAATACATTCTATGCAAAACATTCATGCACATGTGGCCAAATGTCCCTGAGAGTTGGTGCAGCAAGAACTGTGTGTTTGAGTTTGTTGAGTGCATCAACTTTGTGCTTCAGAAATAGATAATGTAAAAATTGTGGAAAATTTGTTTTCCTTACACTTAGTTCTGAAGAAAGTAGTCATTTCTGTACAGAGAATGTTAATTTCATATATTAAACTTTGACTGGAAAATGAAACTTTCTGTAAGATTGTGTTTGTGGTGTTCTGAAATTAACTGCATGTGACAGTCAAGGAAGTAACAAGCAGGGTGGACAAAAGCGAGGCAGTGGATGTCATTTACTTGGGTTTTCAGAAGGCATTTGATAAGATATCACACATGAGGCTGCTTAACAAGTTCAGATCCTGTGGCATTACAGGAAAGATACCGTCATGGATCGCTGACAGGCAGGAGGCAGCAAGTGGGAATAAAAGGGGCCTTTTCTGGTTGGCTGCCAGTGACTGGTGGTGTTCCTCAGGGGTCAGTATTGGGACCGCTACTTTTCACATTGATTGTCAATGATTTAGATAATGGAATTGATGGCTTTGTGGCAAATTTTGTTGATGATATGAAAATAGGTGGAGGGGTAGGTAGTGCTGAGGAAGCAATGTAATCTCAGCAGGACGGGCAAATTGGAAGAATGGGCAAAAAAGAGGCAGATGGAATACAGTGTTGGGAAATGTATGATAATGCATTTTGGTAAAAGGAACAATAGTGCAGACAAATATCTAAATGGAGAGAAAGTACAAACATCAGAGGTGCAGAGGGCCTTAGGAGTTTTTGTGGAAAACTCCCAGATGGTCAACTGACAGGTTCAGTCTGTGGTAAAGAAGGCAGATTCAATGTTGGCATTATTTCAAGCGGAATAGAATATAACAGCAATGAGGTAATGCTAAGGCTTTATAAGGTACTAGTCAGGTCACACTTTGAGTATTGTCAACAGTTTGAAGTAATAAAAAGATATTTATGTCAGACTGGGCAAATGTTTAGCTTGGAAAGAATAATGGTGTGGCAGCAATTCTTCAACAATAAATAAAGGATCTGTCTGAGCAACATTTTGTTGCACACAGAGAAGACCTGGAACTAGACAACATATGGAAAAAAGCAGGACATAGAAACATTGCCATGAACACAGTATACAATGTTCAGCAGTTTATTGATTAAACAAAGAAAGCTAGAAGAGTTAGCTAATGTCACAGAATGTGCTGTTGTGTCATTTGGACCACTAAACGAAGTAAGATTGCTGTCAATACTTTTTTGCCATTACTGCTTTAATGAGGAACTAGAAAGTTTTGATCCAAAGAGCAAGTTAATGAATATAATGATCCAATCAGCAACTATCACCTGAAGATTTTGACCAATCCACAATATTGAGTAACCTTACTTGACCTTAATGATGTTTTAAAAGATATTGATTCTCTTTGCAAATTGCTTCAGAAAGATGTTTGAATATGATTGAAGCAAAAGTAAAAATTAACAAGTTACGATCACAGTATCTTGGCGACACTTTTTTTTTTGGAGTGACAGAGTGAAAGACCTCTATGTTTTGATGTCAATGCTGCATCTATTATTCAATTCATTCAATGTGGGTGTGATCACTTGGATAATAGATTTCCTGACAATGAGTTAAGCAAATGGCAAGCTTTTGGCCTTGCTGCTATTGCAAATGCAACCAACATTGAATGTGAAACAGACAATGTTGCCTCAAAAATATCTCAGCCATACTGTGATTTCAGATTTGTCATTTCTGAGAAAGTTAAGACGTTCACTGATATCTTGAACAATGAGCTTAGAAACGAAGAATTTGAAGAATTATCAATTCATGTTGAAATCGTTGGAACATTTCAAGTTTCAAGTGCTGACTGTGAAGATCGGTTCAGTCTTATGAATTCAGTCAAATGTAAATCCAGAAACAGACCAGAAGTGGAACATTTGGATGATTTAATGAGGACTAGGATGTATCTTTCATCTGGATGCAAAATTAATCTGGACAGTGTTTATAGGCAATGGATTTGTAATAAGACAGAAGTTTAGGAAACGTGAAAGATTTTCTTTGTTTTCATTATACCCTTCAAGTAACAAATAAAATGAAAATATTTTTCGATTTTCATTCTAAATATTGATAGCATGCATATTATAAAAAAAAAACGTTTAAAGTGCTAAGCAGTTTTCAGGCCATGTAAAGATTTCCTGCTCAGAGCAATGGTTAGTCTGCATAGCTTTTAAAAAAAAATAGATGGATCATTGATGGGATCCATGAAACTTGGCAGCTTTGATTCAGAATTGGTTAGCCCAAAGATGGTAGAGGGTGGCTGTAGATGGAGTGTATTTTGCTCGGAGCTTGGTTCTGGTGGTGTTCTGCAGAGATTTGTTCTGGGACCCGGCTCTTTGTGATTTTTATGAGGAAGTGGAGGAGTGTGTTAGAAGTTTTCCAGATAACATAAAGGTTGGTTATACTATGGATAGTGTAGAAGGTTATTATAGGTTACAATGGGATAAAGATAGGATGCAGTACTGGTCTGAGAAGTGGCAGATGCAGTTCAATCTGGGAAAGTGTGAAGTGATACATTTTGGAAGGTGAAACATGAAGGCAGAATAAGTGGTTAATGGCACAATTCTCAGCAGTGTAGAGGAACAGAGGGACCTTGGGGTCTAAGTCCATGGATCTCTCAAAGTTACCATACAAGCTGATAGGGTTTTTAGATGTAATGAGTGTTGGCCTTCATTAGTTGAGGGATTTAGTTCAAGGGCTGTGAAGTAATTTTGCAGCTCTACAAAACTCTGCTTAGATCGTACTTGGATTATTGTGTTCAATTTTGGCGGCCCCATTATAGGAAATATGTAGAAGCAACAAACAGGGTGCAGAAGAGATTTAATTGGATGTTACCTGGATTAGACACCTGTCTTATGAGTGAACTTGGGCTTTTCTCTTTGGAGCAAGGGAGAATGAGACACCACTTGATAGAATTATACAAGACAATAAGAGGCATAGATGAAGTGGACAGTCAGCATCTTTTACCAGGGCAGCAATTGATAATGCTGGAGGACATACTTTCTAGGTGATTGGAGAAAAGTATAGGGTATACTGTCAGAAGTAATTTTTTTTTTACAGAAGTGAGTGCCTGGAATACACTGCCAGAGGAGGCTGATTCATTAGGGAGGTTTAAGAGTCTCCTAGATAGGCACATGGATGGAATAAAAATGGGGATTTATGGGCTGTGTGGAAGGGAAGGAATAGAGTGATTGAGGAGTAGGTTAAAAGGACAGCACAATATTGGGCACCAAAGGGCTTATGTTGTGCTGTGTTGTTCTCTGATCTATGCTCCATGCAGGTGGTGAAGAGTTGTGGCGCAATCCTTGAAAACATATCCATTACGGCAGGGGGCTCTGTGATATACAGATCCATTGACCTCAGTGGCTCCTAATTTCAGAATCAGATTAAGAATGCCACTATCACAATGGCTGCTAAATGTTGCAGGTCATTCCCGTCCACCACACACTGGAAGTGTCACTGATTGGTGTTAGACTAGAAATCCTTGTAAAAAATATTGTATTCAGCCTTACCCTCAAAACATGAGATTGATTGATTCCTATTTCCAGTCTCATGTTGAGTTTATTATCAGATGCACGAGTGTAGTGAGGTACAGAGGCAAGGAAAAACTTGCTTGCAGTAGCATCACAGGAACGTAGATTCAGACAATACAAAACATAAATAATACATAAGCCATGCAAAACACTGAAGAAAAAAAGTCTGCAAAATCAAACATTAGTACAAATTAAAACATAAGTCTATGATAGTAAATGAAGAGGTCTGTAATATTCCATTGCAGGTGTAGGATTAGGTTTGAGCAGGTTGGTTCAGCATATTGTAAGTTTGCAGAGAAAGTTAGGACTTGAGGACCTGAGTTATAGGGAAATGTTGAATAGTTTAGGACTTTATTTCCCAGAGCAAAGGAGAATGAGGAGAAATATGATACAGTAGAGGTATACAAAATTATGAGGGGTAAATGCAAGCAGGTAAATGCAACATAAGTTGGGTGAGACTAGAACTAAAAGTCATGGGTTAAGGATAAAATGTAAAATGCTTAAGGAAAATGGCTTCACCCAGAGGGTACTGAGAGTGTGGAATGCCAATGGAAGTGATGGATGCAAGTTTGATTTCAATATTTAAGAGAAATTTACATAGGTACATGAATCGGAAGGGTGTGCATGCAGGCTGATGGGACTCGACATAATGAAAGCTCGGCATGGACTATATGAGGAGGAGTGACCTGTTTCTGTGCTGTAGTGTTCTATGACTCTATGACTCTAACCTAATAGTTGTGAGCAAGAAGCTATTCCTTATCCTGGTAGTGTGGGACTTCAGGATTTTGTACCTTTTGCCTGAGCATAAAGAGGGCTTTGCCTGATTGGTAGGAGCCTTAATGATAGATAGTGACTTCTTGAGGCAATGTCTGCTATATAGCTATAGCAGTAAACCATGAAAGTTCTTTGCCTTCGTATTCACTTGCAGAGCCACTTCCAGTGAATCATGAAGATCTCTCCATACCTTAATGGTTTTCATGGGTTTACCATTAACTGTATTCTTTCTCCTTTCATTTGACCTCCCAAAATGTGACGGGTCTCAACCTGAATCATTGACTGCTTACTTCTCTCAATAGATGCTGCCTGACCCGCTGAGTTCCTCCAGTATTTTGAGCATGTTGCTCAATATTTCCAGCATCGCAGAATCTCATGTGTATGTGTGCACCTCACACTTATACGGATTAAGCACCATATCTGCTCATATATGTCTTCTTCTTCTTCATGTGCCTTGCGCGTTACACGCTTGGGCGATCATGGCTCTCCACATCAAACGATCCTTCGCAGCATCAATGATATTTCACACGCTTAGATCTGTTAGTTCTTTCACAGTGTCCATATATTTTCTTCTTTGCCTTCCTTTTCCGCATTTCCCAGGCATACAGCCTTGTAATGTAAGGCATTCTATTTCTCCCTTTCTGATGACATGGCCCAGGAATTTAAGTTTCCTCTCATTTAATGTTCTCATTAAAGATCTTTTTGTACTGTATGGGCATGTTGGAGTACTGTCTCATTAGTTACCCTATCTCTATATGATATTTTCAGCATTCTTCTAAGAAACCATATTTCTGTTGCTTCTAAGTTTCTCTGGAGTTCTGGCGTTATAGTCCATGTTTCGGAAGCATACAGCAAGGTTGACCAGTTGTAATATTTTAGTAGCCTAAGCCTTGTTGTCATAGAAATGTGTCTGTTGGTAAAAATGGGTTTCATTTTTTGGAAATTGGTTTTGGAAATGGCAATTCTTTTTATTTCTACTGTACTTCTAGCATCTTGTGATATAAAGCTACCAAGTTAATTAAAGCTGGTCTTTTGTTCAATCTCTTGGTTACTGATGTACAATTGGCAGTTGGGAGTATCCTGCTGTTTTGATATTACCATACATTTTTTTTTACAGTTGATGGTTAGACCAAAATCTGCACTTGTTTGTATTACTTTGTCTAGGAGGATTTGTAGGTCTTCTGCAGCACTTGCTATTAGGGTGATATCATCTGCATATCTTATATTGTTGATGTTAACACTTCCAATTTTTATCCCATCTCAGTCTTATATTTCTCTGAGAATCATTTCACTATAGATATTAAATAATTCTGGTGAGGCAACGCATCCCTGTCTAACTCCTCTTTGAATTTTAGTCCAACTGCTTATATTATCATCAATTTTTACCACCACCGTTTGATTCCAATCTAAATTTTGAAGCAGTTGTTGGTCCCTTCCGTTAATGTTTAGTTTAGTGAGAATTTGAAATAATTTTTCATGTTGCACTTTATCGAATGCTTTAGTGAAATCAATAAAACATAAAAAGACATCATTTTGATATTCAATTGCTCTTTATGAAAGTATTTGTAGTATGAAAATTGGTTCCTAGTTCCTCTATCCTCAATTAACCCATATTGTAGCTTAGAAGTTTCTAGTCTTAACTTGTTTTTAATTTGACGCAGAACAACTCTCAACAAAGGGGGTATATGGGGTGGCTGATCCTGACTAAACATCAGGAAATTCCAATAGCGATTATATAGCTTCCCCCACCCGAGACAACTCCACCTTCACGTAGGACTTAGGTCTGTGTGCACCCTGTCTCGCTGAAGGAGCTCTGTCTATGGCGAGTGCTTGGCGCCAGAAAAATTACCAGACTGATGGTGGTGGTGTCACCTAAAATCACTGAAGTGTCTGGCAGCAGGGAGATGGATTCCAAGCTTTGGTGGAGGATTGTCTTTGTACAACAACAGCAAAGGCTGGGCGAAGTCTAGTGTATGATTCCCAAATGGGAACACCAGCAGAGGTCAAATGCTCTAGTTAGGTGAACACTGCGGCAACAGAAGGCAACAGCAAACCACTGTTGAAATTTCTGCCTAGTCAATCATGGAAAGAAACAAAAGAAGGAAACCAGACAACAGCGTGAATGGGGTTGATTCTAATCAACAGAACAACACCCCGCTCGGTAGGGGTAGTCATGTGCTGCAGGTGACACCGGACCGTCATCCAGAGACTGTAAGCAATAGGGAAAGGCTAAGGATAGCAACATGGAACATCCATACACCTTACCAGAAAGGAAAGTCGGACAGCACATTAAATGAAATGAAAAGGTTGGAAGTTGATATCTTAGGCCTGTCAGAAATTAGATGGATCGACGGTGGCAAATTCACTAAGAATAGTTCTCTGATAATGTATTCTGGAGGTCAACAACATATGTATGGAGTTGGAATCATTTTAAACAAACAAGTATCAAAAATGTCTTATGGGATATTGGGCAATATCAGACTGGCTGCCTTTAGTTAAATTAAGGGGTAACCCTTTTAACATTAATCCAAGACGATGTGCTAACAAATGAGGCAGATGAAGAGGATATCAACAAGTTTTATGAAGATCTCGACAGTGCTTATGAGCAACGTAAATCTCAGGATAGAAAAATAGTCATGAGAGATTTTAACTCCAAAGTTGGACAGGAAAGGTTTAATACCATCATAGGACCTTTTGGATTAGGGGAGAAAAATGAAAATGGAGGAGGGTTACTGATTGGTGTGTCAGAAACAACCAAGTGATCACCAATACTTGGTATAAAAACCATCCACGTAGATTGTGTACTTGGATTAGCCCTGGAGGTAGAACAAAGAATCAAATAGATTTCATTACCATCAATGATCGCTTTAGAAATAATATCACAAATTCTAAAGCCTACCCAGGAGCAGACTGTGGTTCAGATCACCATCCAGTAATAGCTACCATCAAAACAAAATTAAAGAAACTGAAACGTGGAAAAAAGAGAAAGAGGTATATGTTGGGAGAACTTAAAAATGATAGCATACTTAAGCAACAATTCAAAACAGCTGTAGAAGACCACCTCAACAAAAATGAAACAACACCTATTTGGGACAGATTTAAATATGCTATACAGCAATCAGCAGAGGAGATAATCCCAGTACAAGAAATCCAACACACCCTCCAGGGGTGGATAACCCAAGAAATTCTAGATCTGATGGAACAAAGAAGGTTAGTGAAGAACAATGAAGTGTAATACAGAAAGCTAGCAGACAGATCAGACAATTGTCTAATATTGCAAAGGAAGAGTGGCTGACTCAAAAATGCAATGAAGTAGAGGCCATATTAACAACAGCAAAGAAATGCACTAGAAAATTAAGGAAATTACTAAAATTAAGAAAACCTCCTCTACAGGATACATTAGATCAGCAGACGGATCCATACTAACAGATCCAGATAAAGTATGTGAGAGGTGGATTCAGTATATAGAGCAGCTTTTTGAAGATAATAGAGGGGAACCCCCAGATATTAAACCCCCTAATTCTGGCCCACCTATTACCAAAGAAGAAATAACTAAAGCAATGAAAAGCATGAAACATGGTAAAGCCACTGGACCTGATAAAAAAATGTCAGAGGAAATGATACAAGCCCTAGAAGATCTGGGCATAGATATTCTTTTTGAACTGTTTGATGACATATATGAGTCTGGTGTATTGCCTGTTGATCTTTTGAAATCAGTATTTATAACTCTGCCAAAAATTCCTGAAACTATTGACTGCTCATATATGTAATTGATCTATATCCATCTGTATTGTTTAATTGTCCTTTACACTGTTCACAACTTCATCAGTCTTCATATCATCCACAAATTTACTAATCTACCGTTTACATTTTCACCCAAATTACATCACGGACAACAATTCTCAGCACTGATTGTTGCAGAACACCATTGGCCAGGCGCCAGTGCTGACCACCCCTACTCTCCACCTTCTATGTGCAAGATAGTTCCAAACACTTTGGAACCCAGGTATCTTTATCATCTGAATCAAGCTACTATGAGTGGACTTTTCAAAGGTAATGATCAGTGCCTTGTTCTCATCAAGATAGTTGGTCACCTCTCAAAAACTCAATCAAGTTTGTAAGATGTGACCTATCCCACAAAAAAATGTCCTCCTCCTATGTATCATTCATGTTCATCCATTTCATTCTTGATGCTACTCACCAAGGACATTTCATGCCTCCCTTTGGCCTTCTTAATTTTCAGCTGAGCACTTTTCCTGCTATCATTGTGTTCTACAAGGGTCCAGCATTATCCCAACTTCCTAAATCTTATGCATGTTTCCTTTTTCTCTGTGACTAAAATTAGGGCTTCTCATGTCATCCAAGGTTCCCTTACATTACCATTCTTATCCTTATCACTTACTGGAACATACTAATCCGGAACTCTGATCAGTTGGTCTTTAAACAACTTCCAACTGAGTTCTCAATTCAACTTAACTAAGTCCTTATTTTATGTTTTATTTTTCACAGATTTACACTACTTCAAATAGCATATAGGGTACAATCTAGTCCAAGGCATTCTTCAGAAAAGCATTTCTTGCAAATATCAGCAATTCAGATATCTTTTACAGTATCAAAACTTACATGTCATGTTTTTTGTAATGTATCTAAACAGACATTCTAATAACGACATTATTGACAATTACCATATGTAACCCAAATGTACTTTATAAGTCAGTAGATTGAGTGGAAGGGCAAGCCCCAGACCTGTAAGGAATTGGAACTTGAATAAAAATCAGATGAAATACCATACTGACAGTAAGAGTCTGTGAATCTGAGCCACATTTACAACATTTGTTAAATTATATTCAGACAACACAGAAATAGGTCTTTCAGTCCACCGTGTCCATGCTAATTTATTCATCCCTCTACACAAATCCCATTTTTCCACATGAGGACAGTATCCTTCAATGCCTTACATAATTTATCCAAATATTCTTAAGTAAAGTCTGATTTCACCGCCTCCTTTGACAGCATGTTCCAAATATCAACCATTCTCTGTGCAACAAACTTACCCCTCAAATCCCCTTTAAAGCTATCTCCTCCCACTTCAAACATATGCTTTATTGTTTTTGATATCCCTGCCATGGAAAAAAAGATTCCCACCATCTGCTCCATATCTGCCTCTCGCAATCTCAGCATCCGTCATCATAAACATCAGCGAGCTGATGACTAACAGGCTTCATAGTAAATCTGATAGTTTTCCTTCTTGCTTTATTTTGTTTCTTAACTAACCTGATTATGTGTGAGGAATTTTGATAAAGTACAGGAGCAGAATTAGGCCACACAGCCCATTGAGTCTGCTCCAACATTCGATCATGGCTGATTTATTTTCCCTCTGAACTCCATTCTCCTGCCTTCTACTTGTAATCTTTGACATGATTAGTAATCAGTGAACTATCAGTCTTGGCTTTAAATAGACTCAATGACTTGGCATCCACAGATGTCTGTGACAATGAACTCCAAAGGTTCACCACCCTTTGGCTGAAGAAATCTGCCTTCATCTCTGGTCTAAAGACCTGTCCTTGTATTTTGAGGCTGTGCCCTCTAGTCTTAGACTCTCACATTATTGGAAACATACTTTCCATGTCCACTCTGTATAGGACTTTCAATATTTGGTAAGTTTCAATGAGATCAACCCTCCCCACCCCTCCCCACCATTCTTCTAAACTGCAGCAAGTACAGACAGAGACATCAAATGCTACTCATAATTCAGAATCAGGTTTAACATCACGGGCATATGTAATGACGTTTGTTAACTTTGCGGCAGTAGTACAATGCAATACATGATAAATATAGAAAAAAAACTGAATTACAGTAAGTATAATAGTTAAATAGTTTAATAGTAATTAAATAGTTAAATTAAAATAAGTAGTACAAAATCAAAAATTTTTTAAAAAGTAGTGAGGTAGTGTTCATGGGCTCAATGTCCATTTAGAAATCATCTGGCAGAGGGGAAGAAGCTGGTTTTGAATCGCTGAGTGTGTGCCTTCAGGCTTCTGTACTTCCTTCCTGATGGTAACAGTGAGAAAAGGGCACGTCCTTTCATTCCTGTAAACCTCCTCTGATCCTTTCCAATGTCAACACATCATTTCATGTATATGGAGACCAAAATTGCTCACAATACGTCAAATATGGTGAAGCCTCAGCACCTCAGCATTATATTCTTGCCTTTATATTCTGGTTACCTCAAAATGAATGCTAACATTACATCTGCCTTCCTTACTATGGACTCAACCTGCAAGTTAACCTTTAGGAAATCCTGCACCAGGACTCCAAAATCCCTTTACACCTTCAATTTCTGAATTTGATACCCAATTGATGCATGGAATTTAGTAAGGTATTCGACAGGGTCCCACATGAGAAGTTGGTCAAGAAGGTTCAGTTGCTTTGCATTCAGGATGAGGTAGTAAATTGGATTAGACATCGGCTTTGTAGGAGAAGCCAGGAAGTGGTAGTAGACAGTTGCCTCTCTGACAGGAGGCCTGTGACTATTGATGTGCTGCAGGGATCGGTCCTGGGTCTATATTGATGATCTGGATGATTATGGAGTTAACTGGATCAGCAAATTTGTGAATGACACCAAGATTGGGGGGGGTACTGGAAAGTGAGGAAGACGGTCATGGTGTGCAGTGGGATGCGTATCAGCTGGAAAAATGGGCTGAGAAGTGGCAGATGGAATTTAATGCAGAAAAATGGGAGGTTTTGCACTCAATACAACCAACCAGGGTAGGTCCTATACAGTGAACAGTAGGACACTGAGGAGTGTAGAAGAACTAAGGGATCTGGGAATACAGGTACATAATTCATTGAAAGTGGTTTCACAAATAGATAGGGTCATAAAGAAAGCTTCTGGTACAACGGCCTTCATAAATCAATGTGTTGAGTACAGAAGATGGGAAGTTATGTTGAAGTTGTATAAGACATTGGTGAAGCCTGATTTGGAGTATTGCGTGCAGTTTTGGTCACCTACCTACAGGAAAGCTGTAAATAAGGTTGAAAGAGTGTAGAGATTTTACAAGGATTTTGCCAGGTCTGGAGGACCTGAGTTATAAGGAAAGATTGTATAGGTTAGGTTAGATTGAGAGGAGATTTGAAAGAGGTATACAAAATTATGAGGCATATGGACAGGGTAAATGCAAGCAGGCTTTTTCCACTGAGGTTAAGTGAGACCACAACCGAAGGTCATGACTTAAGGGTGAAAGGTGAGAAGTGTAAGGGGATCTTGAGGGAAACTTCCTCTCTCAAAAGGTCATGAGAGTGTGGAATAAGCTGCCAGCACAAGTGGTTCATGCGAGCTTGATTCAAATGTTTAAGCGAAGTTTGGATAGGTACATAGATGGTAGGGATATGGAGGGCTATGTTCCCAGTGCAGTTCAATGGGAGTAATCAGTTTGTTTCAGGATGGACTAGATGGGCTGAAGGGCCTGTTTCTTTGCTGTACTTCTCTATGACTCTATAGCTCTATTTAGAAAATATTGTACACCTTTATTCTTCCACCAAAGTGCATAACCATGCTCTTCCCCACATTATACTCCATCTGCCACTTCTTTGGCCATTCTGTTAATCTGCTCCAGGGCTTTTGCAGACTGTCAGTTTCCTCAACACTACTTGCACAACACATATCTCTGTATCATCCGCCAACGTGGCCACAAGTCATCAAATTCATCATCCAGATCAATAACATACAAGGTGAAAATTAGCGGAACCAAGATCAACCCCTATGGAACACTACTAGTTACCAGCAGCCAATCGGAGAAGCCCCTTTTATTTCCACTCTTTGTCTTCTGCCAGCCAGCCAATCCTCTGTCCATGCTAATTTCTTTCCTGTAATACAATGGGATCTTGTCTTGTTTAGCAGCCACATGATAAGCCAATTCAGTTCAAAGTGGTTTACTCTTTCTGGCATCTGGCTAAAATGTCAGCATAATCAGAGTAATCAGTAACCTAAAAATAATTTTACAATATAAAGGAGACTGAAGATGACTACAGAGACATTGGGAGTTTATATTTCCTGTCAATTCCAGAAACTTTACATCTTGCTGACTTTAATAGTACCAGAAATTTTGTGAGATGTTTATATTTTGGACTTGCGAAATCATTTCACTGGCTGAATTTTGAAAGAAATTTTGTTTTCCTAATCGCCATATTTGTATGCTTCATTCTTGAATATACAGCTAATCGGAATCAAACTGAAGTCATAAGTAAGATTGGATCACGATGGCCCATTCCCATTGCCCTTTGGCTGCCTGTCTCCACTCTTGTCTTGATATGGAGAGACAGTCTTGTTTGCATTGGAATCCAGTAGCCCCGTTCTAATAGTGACAGGTTTCGGACAATGTAATCCAGAAGTCTTTTCATCCCCAATACCGTCCCCCCAGCTCTCACCTCCAAAAGCCTCTGACAGGCTTTGACGGCTGAAAAATCTATAAGACAGGCTTTTCTTGTTGTATATATCAGGAGTTAGAGGTGATTTTGATAGTTCTTTTTTATAACTGACATTCAGCAACATATGTAAATAATTAAAATTGAAAATTAATTAGAGTCATTGTCAAGTATTAAGAAAACAAAATGATACAAAATACATAACTGATTAAAACATAACAGAAAAGTAACTTTAAAAATTAATTCATCTTCCTCTTGGCTGGAATCCCAGCAAAACTTGGCTCCAGTACTATATTCCACAGGGAGTCCAGCAACTAGATAAACTTACAGGATTGGCCTTCTGAATTGTCAGCAGCTCTCAGATTCTTGCTTTTCATGGCACATGTGGAAAAAAAAGGACATTGCAATTTCAATGACTGAATGTGATTATTCAAATCAGAAGTGCCAGTATCAGCCAATGAGATTCATTGCATTAAGAATGATTAGTGATTGGGTGAATCCACCCTGAGCAACTAGCAATACATTTCATTCTTTTAACTAGGTATATTATTTGTGTGAATACACGGCATATGGAATTTGTCTCTGCTTGTTGGTGCTAAGCATTGCATGAATCAAATAAAATTAAAACTCAGCTTCTAAAGCATTTGGTGATAAACTACTGTTCAATACAGATTTGTTTGTGAATGATGGTTCTTCAGAGTTTTTAGATGACGTGGTTCTCTGTGCAAAAACGTTATGAGCCAAAATTAGTAAGACATTGTTGAAATGTACAACAAAGATAAAATATAACCTCCCAATTTCAACTTTCCTAGTCATCCTCTAAATAGTCAGCTACACAATGGTGCTGGAAGAGACTCTGGGCATAAGATTTTTTCTTCAAATCTGTGTTTGTGAATGGCTGAACAGACTCACTTGTTAGCATCTTTTCTGTCATTCATTCAGCTGAGTTTTGTTTTGCTGAACAGTTGGCCCTTTGCCTGAAGCTACATCACGAATATCTATTCATTCTAATTGTTTTAGAATTCAAACCATCTCCCTCCTTAGCTTATTTCCTCATTTTGTCACTATCACAGCTGAATCAGATAGGAAAGCACTCCAGTCGGCGCCTTCCCGTGTTTTATGTTCCTGTGTCTCAGTTCTGAGTGCACCAGGTCATGCCCCATCTATTGTACATGATCCTGTCTCACTACGCCGCTTTCATCCCGTTGCTTTTCTTGGTGAACCTAGTCAAACTTTCTGAACCACAGCACTTACAGGACTAACATAGCAATCTGTTTATACTGTTGTACAGCAGCCCTTTTTCTCACTGAATAAGCAAACTTGTTTACAATTGGTTAAAGTGAAGCATAGGTTATTGAAGAATTGTGCACAATTCTTGTTGTTTCACCTTAGTTAAGAAAATGCATCATCATTGCCTTTACATTTATCTGAACTTTATAATTTGTATTTTTAAAGAGTGGCCAGCGCCAGTATACAGCCAGGGGAAAGCAAAAAGCAAGAAGACATTGGTAACATAATCTCAAAACAATAAATGGCAAATTTCACTCCACCTTGATCCTGCTGGTTATTTGCTCAACTGGTCACATGAATTTTTATCATCTCACATTTTGCTAATTAATCATACATAATGGAAAAGATTTTAATTAATATCAGTGCCAATAGCAGCCCTTTGTAATTTATGGTGATTGCTCCTTGAGCAGTGTACTATCCACAGATCTCACTACCCTGCTGAATTTTCTGGAGTCTCCCTACCCCACTTCCTGTGACAGTCAGATCATATTGAAGAGTCACTTGGAGCAGCTTCTCAGACTGTCTGTGGTAACCTTGGTGATAGATGCCCATGAGTTAATGTTGACGTGCCTTCAGGATATTCTTGAAATGTGTTCCAGTGTTACACATACTCGTATGGAGTATGGAAATTATACAACTTGGCCTGACTGAACCACCTCAGCTTTTCTCCTTGGATTGAAGCAATAATCACCTGGTATTAACTTCCCTGATGTCTACCCTTTAGCTGTAAAGTCAAGTTCTACCTCCATTGTTTCCTGGAACCAAGACCCCATAATATGGTGTTTAGAGATTTCACCCTGTCTACTACCTCACAGATCCAGTGGCCGAGGTTCAATTCTGATTTTGAGTGCTGTTGTAGTGAGTTTCTGTGTTCTCTCGGTAATGGTATGGTTTCCTCTGGGGGTGCTCCAATTTGCTCCCACCATGCAAGTCATGTGAATTGGTAGATATAACAGTGTTTGTAACCTGCCTATAGTATTTAGATGAGTGATATAATCAGTGGGAAATATTGGGAATATGGAAAGAATAAAATCGGATTGGTGATGGATTTGACTAAATAGGTGCTTGGTAGTAGGCTGAAGGGCCTATTTAATGCTATATGATAACATAGCTCTCTCTCTGGTCCCCCTATGGGTTGAGCTCACTGCCTATTATACCTAGACTAACTTTATCCTCCGCACTGCAGAGTGGATTAGGGATATACTTTAGGTGTAGGATGGCTTGCTAGTGATTTAACTACTTCTACACTTAATGGCCACTTTACAAGGTAGCCTGTTAGTTAATATATAATTAGTCAATCGTCTGGCAGCAACTCAATGCATAAAAGTATGTAGACACGGTCAAGAGGTTCAGTTTTGTTCAGATCAGATATCAGAATGGGGAAAAAATGTGGTTTAAGTGATTTAGACCATGGAGTAATTGTTGATGCCAGATGCGGTGGTCTGAGTATCTCAGAAACTGCTTATCTTCTGGGATTTTCATATACAGTAGTCTCTAGAGTTTACAGAGAATCGTGTGAAGAACAAAAAAAATCTTGTGAGTGGCAGTTTGGTGGCCAAAAGCACCTTGTTAATGGGAGGGGTCAGAGGAGGATGGCCAAAACTAGTTCAAGCTGACAGGAAGGTGAAGTAACTCAAATAACTACATGTTACAACAGTGGTGTACAGAATAGCATCTAGAAACATAGAAAACCAACAGCACAATACTGGACCTTCAGCCCACAAAGTTGTGCCGAACATGTCCCTACCTTAGAAATTTCTAGGCTTACCTATAGCCCTCTATTTTTCTAAGCTCCATGTACATATCCAAAAGTCTCTTAAAAGACCCTATTGTATCCACCTCCACCACTGTTGCCAGCAGCCCATTTCACGTGCTCATCACTCTCTGAGTAAAACCTGATCCCTGACATCTCCTCTGTACCTACTCCCTAGCACCTTAAACCTGTGTCCTCTTGTGGCAACCATTTCAGCCCTGGGAAAAAGCCTCTGACTATCCACACAATCGATGCCTCTCATCATCTTATACACCTTGATCAGGTCACCTCTCATCCTCCGTCGCTCCAAGGAGAAAAGGCCGAATTCACTCAACCTATTCTCATAAGGCATGTTCCCCAATCCAGGCAACATCCTTGTAAATCTTCTCTGCACTTTTTCTATGGCTTCCACATCCTTCCTGTAGTGAGGTGACAAGAACTGAGCACAATACTCCAAGTGGTGTCTGGCCAGGATCCTATATAGCTGCAACATTACCTCTCTGCTCCTAAATTCAATTCCATGATTGATGAAGGCCAATACACCGTATGCCTTCTTAACCACAGAGTCAACCTGTGCAGCTACTTTGAGCGTCCTATGGATTCGGACCCCAAGATCCCTCTGATCCTCCACACTGCCAAGAGTCTTACCATTAACACTATATTCTGCCATCATATCTGACCTACCAAAATGAACCACTTCATACTTATCTGGGTTGAACTCCATCTGCCACTTCTCAGCCCAGTTTTGCATCCTATCAATGACCCGCTGTAACCTCTGACAGCCCTCCACACTATCCACAACACCTCCAACCTTTATCATCAGCAAACTTACTAACCCATCCCTCCACCTCCTCATCCAGGTCATTTATAAAAATCACAAAAAGTAAGTGTCCCAGAACAGATCCCTGAGGCACTCCACTGGTCACCGACCTCTATGCAGAATATGACCCATCTACAACCACTCTTTGCCTTCTGTGGGCAAGCCAGTTCTGGATCCATAAAGCAATGTCTCCTTGGATCCCATGCCTCCTTACTTTCTCAATAATCTCTGAATGTAAGATGTTCAACCTCGAAGTGAATGGCCTACGGCAGCAGAAGACCACAAGCCTACATTCATTGGCCACTTCATTCAGTGCAGAAGGAACCTAATAAAGTGGCCACTGAGTATGGATATCTTTGGTAGTCTGAACCAGTTATTCTAATAGCTGCAAATAGTTTCATTAAAACATTAAAATTATGAAAAAGAAAAACAAATTAAAATCCTACATATAATTAGAAATAATTATAGTCAAGTGTTTGCCACCATTTATCTCTTTTCCTCCATATAGCAATCCCATTCATACAAACGTGGTCATAATTTGCTCCCCCACCACTCAATGAGTCAGAGGACCACAACTGGGCTCAAAGCTGAGCCCAGAAAAGCTGCCGATAAAGTTGCATTTGCTGTCATCTCATTCCAACTTGTATTCTGCCATCCATCACACACAAACACACACAGACACGCACACACAGACACACACAGAGACACACACACACACACACAAACACGCTCTTCTCTTCTTCCTCGGTTGTCCATCAAAATCCGATGACGACGTCCACTCCTTTAACGGTGAGATCTTTGATGACTATACAGTCCTATCCTGGACCCACAAGCTCTATTGCAGGTGGGACATGTGTATGTGGTAGTGGTGGCAACCACGGCTGCATTTCTCCTGGCTCTCTTCTGCTGTCTTCTGGTTGTTCTTTCCATCTCTAGAATACGAACCCCATCCCTACACAGATGTCGCCAAGTGGTATGGTCAGCAGCAACATCCTCCAGGTCCTCGGGTCTGATCTTGCACTTCCTTAAAGCATTCTTCATCTGATCCGTATAGCGCTTCTTCGGCCTTCCAGCTGAGCATTGACCATGATGTAGCTGGCCGTATAACACACTGCGGGGTAACCGACATGGGGGCATCCTTATCACGTGCCCCAGTCACTGCAGCTGACGCTGGGTAATCATGGCCTCAATACTCCTGCAGTTGGTCTTTACAAGTATTTCAGCGTGAGGCACCCGCTCACGCCAGGTAATTCTCAGGATGCACTGGAGACAGCTTATGTGGAAGCGCTCCAAGGACTTGGCGTGTTGGCTGTAGGTTACCCAAGCTTCACAGCTATAAAGGAGGGTGGTGACACAGACCATTTGGTATACAGCGACCTTTGTGGAGGGACGAAGGCTCCTGTTCTGAAAGACTCTACGCCAAAGTCTCCCAAAGGCAGCTGCTGCCTGTTTAATGTGGCTCTGGATGTCGTTGTCAATGCCGCTATCCTCAGAGAGAATGCTCCCCAGATATTTGAAAGATGGCACTACTGACAGCTTTTCATCACCAACAGTGAAGGCAGGTAGAGTGGGTGGGACACTGGTATTACTCCACTGGCAAACCACTTCTGTCTTGGTGGTATTGACAGTCAGCCCCATCCTGCTGTACGCTCTACCGCCACAGCAAGGACAGTCTGAAGATCCTCCGGAGTATGGGCCACAAGAGCACAGTTGTCTGCATACTGCAGCTCCAGGAACCACTTTCTATGGAGATTGGTGGTTGGGTGGAGCCTCCTGATGTCAAAGAGGTTGCCATCTAATCTGACTTCCACTGCCACACCGCTGCTGTCTTCAATCTCATTGTGGAGAAGCTTGGTAACACAAGAGAGGAAGATGTTAAAGAGCACTGGTGCTAGCACACACCCCTGTGCATACAAGGAAGGGCTAGGACTCTTGTCCTCCTATGGTTACCTGAGCATTCATCCCATCGTGGAACTGGCAGAGGCTGTTAAAATTATTGGGACAGCCAAACATGAGGAAGACATCCCTTAAGAGCTCTCTTTGCACCGTGTCAAATGTTTTGAAGAGGTTGACAAAGGCCATAAACAGGTCCTAATGTTGCTCCTGGCACTTTTCCTGAAGCTGCTGGGCTGTGAAGATCATGTCGATCGTGCTCCTGTTCTTCCTAAATCCACACTGCGATTCAGGCAGCATTGACTCGGTGATTTATAAGAACAAAGGTGACAAGGCCATCTGCGGCAATAGTAGGGGCATATCACTCCTTTCTGTTGCTGGAAAGGTCCTGGCTAAGGTGATGTTTCAGACACACACACACACACACACACACACACGTGCGCTCAAAACTATTCTTTTGCTACTCTCAACTGTCTAGGAACATAATACAACCCCGTACCCAGTAACATAAAACTGCAATTGAATATAGTTTGTGGTAATAACTACATATTTAATTGTCCTTCCTGTTATCAATAAAAAATTCTAAGACAAGTATCCTTTTGCAGTTCATATCAATATAGAATTATCTTTTGAAAACATTCATTTTGTCAATTTTAGATTTGCAGATTTTATCTGATTCCCATCACCCCTTAGCAGATTAACAATATTTAACTTTGCACAACAATGCAATATTCACAGTGCTTTTTAAAAAAATATTCTGTTTCTTTTACCCCATAAGCTGCATTATTTTCCTTTCTTAGTTGACATCATTGACCTCAAGCTGGAATAAGATCTTGTGATGATCATTTGGGACTTTTTTTTTCCCTGACACTAGAAAGCTCAAAAGTTTTTTATTGTTGTATTTTATTTGGTAAGAAACCAAGGGTATCAGACAGGTGGCCCATTTTAATGAAGACTGAAATCAATAAAACAAATGACTACTCAATTTAGCCTGTTCAATTTCTTAGACTAAAATTATCCACCGTGTTCTTAATTTTCCATCAGTCATAATTTACTGTTGTGTCAAAGCCAATCAGTGCACTGTGGAGAGATGACAGATGTCGAAATGATATTACTTTTTTGTGGGAGGATCCAGAATTAGGAGTTAACAATTTAAGAATAAGGGTGTCAGCCAAAATGAGGTAAAATATTTTCTCTCAGAGAGTCCCAAATTTTGGTATTTATTTTCTCAAAGAACTGTGGAAACAAAACTAGTAAGTATAGCATATTTAAGAGAGATTTACAGTAGATGGATTATCCACAAGCAAGGAGATAAATGGCTGCCTGGGTTGGTGGGATGTGGAGATGAAGCTACAATCAAATCTGTAATGAGCCTACTGTCTGGCCAAGTACACTCAAAAAGGCCAGCTGACCTATTCATGTCCTGAAATTGTATGTTAAGCAGTTTATATGTTTGCATATCATTAGCATTCTTAATGAAAGCCATTAAGAAAATGGAAATTGCCTTTTAAACTCACGAGAGCGCATAGGCCATCAACTTTTTGCTGTTGATGTGTCTGTAGCAGGCAATTTCTTTTTTACGAGGTCGTGTTGCTAGCTCGACACTCAACCCAGCACGGATGGAAAGCGTGTCAGGGGAGCCGGCTGGGTTCGAACTCAGGAGCCTTCGCTCCGAATGCTGGCACTGATGCCACTACGCCACCAGCCAGCAATGAAAGCCATTGCTTAGTTAGTATTTGCCTCCCTCTCATTGCATCATGAACTTCTTTTGAAATTTCACAGAAATCAGAATGTTTAGCACAATATCCATCTTCCTGGCTTGTTAATTATCTCTGGTTTGAACCCAGAGGCAGACCAGAAGACCAATATGCATAATTCACAGGAAAAATAATGCACAAGCCATTGATTGCTTTTGAAATGCTCTTCTGTCACATCAGTTCAGCTTTGACTCTGAACAGCAATGATAAAGGAACATTTCCCTATTTAAGCTCTGGAAAATTGTGCACTCCTGTGGGGAGAATAAACAGCCATGTATAATGTACATGCATACAGATGTTTACATAGTACTGAGGTTTAAGTTTATGTTTGCGAATAGAGTGTAAAATAATAATCCCATTGTAGGAACTTGAATGGACAAACACAGATAGAACTGTATGAACATACATCACCATTGATTGTGAGGATTTCTCAATATAGCAATTAAGAACAAAATTTTCTCACATAATTTTCAACCAACTCATTAAATGTTCCAGTTTAATATCGTGCATTTATTAGTTTTTTGTTCTTATGACTGAAATTTTGCCACAGGAACTACAGTAATACTCAGCTCACATCTCAAGGCAGATTATACCGCTTTGCTTCGTGATGCACTGGACTGAGATTTGCATACAATGAGAAAAGACATCTCAGATGTGCTTTCCAACTCACTTGCGTGATTTTATCATGACTAACGCCCTAGTTTTTATTCTCCAGCCACATTCAAAGCCGTACATCACAAGTGCTAAAAGCTATTGGAAAGCTGATTTTTTTTTAATGTGGCAAGTACAACACAATTTGGAAAGTAAAGCAATGGTGAATTGTTGTAAAACCTTGGAAAGAATGTTTTCACTAAGACTGGAACGTTGGGTTTCACAGTTTTGGAAAGATGTGGAACAATGGAGAGGATATCTTAAATTTATCAGTTTGATGAGCAGATTTGAAAACTTCCAGCTGTATTGTACAAAATCTGGAAAACCACAGGATTATTAATCGAAGTGTTTAAAATGTGAGGTTTACATGCATTGTGGTCAATTTATAAAACTATTAAATTGGTGAACTGAACATTGCAGATTTCAAATCACATCTTGGGAGTTTGGTAATTTAAGTTTTAGTAATTAAATAATAAGAATATTTTAATCTTTTAATAATAATTTCAGTCATCGTTAACCATGAAGCCACCAGCTTCACACAAAATTCCATCTGATTCACTGAAGTCCTTCAGGAAGGGAAATCTGCTGTCACTTCTTGGTGTAGCCTTATATGTGACTCTCGTCCCTCAGCAATGAAGTTGACTTTCAGCTTCCTCTCTAAATAGGGTAATAAGCTGTCCAAAATAATTCTGCTATAATCCAATGGACCACCTGATATCAGCATAAGTACTAGATTTGAATGGAACAAAGATGCTTCATGCCAAGTTGATCTTGTCAAGTCCGCCTTGCAGACCACTCACATCTGGTATCTGTTAGCAGAACTGTACCATAGATTAGTCAAGCAATAGCCTAACAGTCATACTTAGAGCATCACACCTTAACACCATAGTGGTAGATCCTTTTTCGGAGGTACCTCCTATCCCAGCTATTGAGCAGACCCACCAACGTCAGCTGGGTGGTATTTAGGTGGAAAGGACCAGTTCTAGCAGTCCTCAGTATTGACACCGGTCTTCACGAAATCTAAAAGCATCATGGGAAAATAAACCAATTGCCTATTTTTGCTGAATAATCTGAGTTTATCCATGTTAAAAAATAGCTGGAGGAAGCATGGAGTAGCAAAGGCACATTCTGTGTACTCTGGCTGGGAGACGTTGACGTCCATCACCAAGCATAGTTTGGTGATGACAGAATCAGCCAAGAATTGAAGGATAGTATGGGTCTCCAGCAGATGGCCAGTGAACCAACATGAATGAAAATTCTAACCAAACTCTTTCCTCAGCAGTTGATTTTTTGGCGACGCTCGTCCATGAAAGATTTGGTAGGAATGACAATGGGATGGAACTGACCTCAAGTCAAGACTGGTGTTCCACTGTGTGGTACTACCTCTGCTGAATGAAATAGTCTCAGAACAGACCCAGCAGGTCAGGACTGGGCGTCTGCGAGGTCCTGCCAGTGGCGTAGATGGTGATGAAGCATTCGATACCATCTTCAACCAGAAGTACTGACTGATAACCCATCTCTGTTCTTTTCTGAAGCACCTGATGTTGCATGAATGAAGTCACCAGAGAGAAGTACTCATTTTATCAAATAAAGAGAAGCAGTCTCTTTATTTGAAAAAATGATCCAGAGCAGGCATCATACTGAGACCCTTTTCAGAGGAAGAAGCTCTGCTTGGCCCAACACTACATGACATTTTATATGCTAAAGTCAAAGGACAACTCAGGACAATTCCATATTTACAATGCTTAATTTCAACTGCTCGCCTCCCTCTTCACACCCACACTGTGAACACCCAAATGACACACAAATAATGCATTTACTTTAACATTGTCCCGTCTTTCAATTAACTGTGGTTCATGGTTCTTAGGAACCCATCGTTCTGAGCTGCGTTTTAGATTTAATCCACAGTTCGTGTTCATTTTCAAAGGCTGGTGGCAGAAGTCAGTTGCTGAACTTATTTGCTGTATGTGTTTACCCCCTAAAAATGTTCTAACAGTCCCTTCTCTTGGCCTTCCTGGGCAAAAATAGATTTGTACCAGGAAAGGCCAACCTTAAGGAGGATCTACTCAAATAGGACAGCAAAAAATGCACTGCCTCGGAATTCTCCCCTAATACACCCCCCCCCCAACTATTTTATGTGCATCAGCTTCTACCCTGTCATCCCTAATGGCTACCTACAAAACATTAAGCAGAGAGATTGTTCCAGAAGTTTGAACAACAGTCTTTAAAAATGCAACTTTATTTGTATGGCTGTTGGCTCCTTCCCTGCTGGCTGATTGCTGCTTAATCAGATTCCTTGTCTTCACCCCTTCATTCTATGCTAAAACTCTCTTTTTCCAGGAGCACCAGCAAGATAAATGTATTAGGCTCACAGGCCCTCTCACTGATATACAGGAAGGGGTTGGGCGGTGTCTATCTGAATGAATGGAAGGATCACTTCCCGGTGGTACCCCCTTCCAAACTGTGCACTCGATCGCTGGCCCGACTGGTGGAAGGGACCAGCTCGTTTGTATTCATTCCTGATTCAGGCTCAGGGGGTGAGTGCCTTCAGATGTCGTGTGCGATCTTTCTCAATCTGCCATGCCATCAACGTTGTGGAACCTGATGTCTCTGCTGTAACTTAAATTCTCCCCATCTATTTTCTCCAATATCTTCTCTGTTCAATGCCATACAACCAATCATCTACATTCAGCAACCAGCCTTCATTACGGAGTACCATTACCATACTTTAGCATGCTATTTACGGGTTTCTGTCACGCTCTAGTTGTCTTTAGCCTGCGTATTTGCTGTGGGTGTGTTTCCATCAACTGTTGTCAGGTCTGGTGTCGGTGACTGGTGTTCATCTCTTACGTTCTCTGTATTTACACAGTTACTGGGTACACTTGATCCCCACCCTGCCCCCCGGCTCTGTCTGTGGGGACAACAAGAAGGTGAGTTGTACGATTTAACCCAAGTCCAATGTTTCCACTGGTTGCCTCGCGAGTCTGCACACAAGACGCAAGTGTCACTTGTTAAAAGTACCATCTGTGGTCCCATCCATCTGAGAGCAAACCCTTCCTTTTCAGGCAGTACCCTCACCATGACTTGGTCAGCCAGCTGTGGGAGGACTCCCTTCCCTCCTGCTCTCTCTGATCAGCAATGTGCTGCTCTTGTTTTGCTCGGGTTTTCACTTCTGCATGTAACCTTGCTCAATTGGCAGTTACAGTTTCTTTCTGTACACTGTAATTTCTGTTCCGTCTTGTTCTTCTGCTGCCATCCTTACACTGATGCCTTCCCACTCATTCCCTTTCTGTTCCTTACCATCCCCTTTCTGGTGAGACTTTACTGTAATCATCTCAGGCAGTGTTGTGTCTGTGCATAACTCTGTATATATTAAATAAAGGCATGCACGTGGGAGATGGCTTTAACTGGTGGATTCACATTGCAACGAGAGAGGGAGAGTGAGAGAGAGGGAACGATGAACATGCACAGACAACAGATCAATACATAGCGCTGGGGGGGGGGATCATTGCTCTAAAAGAGATTAATCCATACATTACACTTCCCCCCCACTTCAATTAATGCAACATAAAACTGTATGTACAAAACATTCAATTTCCCTTTCATAAACCCATTTTTCAAATAAACATGCTTTCACAATAACAGTCCATAACTAATTTCACAGTTCTAAAGGTTCAGTCTTTTGGGTGGCATTCTGTTTCTTTCAGGATATGCCTCTGGACTGTGGAGTGGCATCAGGTTTGGCAGGTGTCTGGTCTAAGACAAAGTTCTTGGTTCCCGGTGTCACGTTGCTGTCAGTCTCATCATCACTGAGAGGTAAGTCCAGCGACTGTAATGTGTCTATCTTGTTGGATGCCGTCGACTCAGATGTGATCTTTGGTTGAGCATCCAGTGTTTGGTCCACATGACGTCTCCATATCTGATCTCCAACATCCACTGTGTACATCTGTGGTCCAGTTCTTGTAGCTATCCTACAGGGTGTCCACTTGTCTTCTTGGTGATCATGCGTTAGGACTTCCTGTCCAATCTCGAAGCTCCTCGGTGCTTCAGTTGGCAACTGGCTGAATTGTTTTGTCTGTTTGTACTTCCCTCCGTAGATCTGGCTTCAGGAGGTCTACGTGAGATCTCAGATTTCTGCTCTGGAAAAGCATTGCAGTTGCTTGATTTGTCATTGCATGAGCAGAGTTCCAATACTCAAAAGGGAAGTTGTCCATCTTGTGCTTTAGATAAGTGTTCTCCTTGTCCATCACTTTAATGGACTCCTTGAATGTTTGGATAAACCTTTCAGCTGACCCATCTGTTGGTGGGTGATGAGGAGCTGACTTGAAATATCTGGTGCTTGTTTTCTTCATGAACAGTCAGAATTCTTCTGTCGTGTATTGTGGTCGATTATCACTCACAATATTTTCTAGTAAGCCATTTCTGGTGAAGATATTCCTCAAAGTAGAGACAGTATTTGCTGACATGGTTGACTTGCTTGGTATAATCTAAGGCCACTTTGAATGAGCATCCCCAGCAATCAGGAACATGGAGTCTATGAATGGCCCAGCAAAGTCAATATGTACTCACTACCACGGTGACGACAGCCACTCCCATCAGTTGCCTGTTGATGCCACATTGAAAGATTTGATCGAGTGCCAGTCTAGTTGGATTTTTCTCAACCATTCATGTCTGAAAAGTGCTGGCTCTCCACTTTTCAATACATAAATCTCTAACTGCTGTGTTTGGCCTCCATACGTCACATTTACATTCATCTTATGTTTGGAGACACTTTTTCGCCAGTGTAGTTCTTTAGCATCACTGAAGTCTTCTCTAATGGCATCTTAGAAAATAGTTTGTTGTAGTTAGCCTCTGGAACTATGGACAAAGCTGGCCCTGGATCCAGCTCCATTTGCAGTTTTACACCAGACACATCTATTGTGATCCATATTGCGATCTGCTTCAGTTGTACTATGCAGTTCCAGGCATGACACTTCACCTTCTTCAGACTCTATGTTGTCTGATTCTGTTTTACATTTGGTAACTTTATCCATTTGCTTAGTTTAGTGTTTGAGACTTTTTACTCCGTTGTACTTTTTGTCTGCCTTGCACATTCGCTGTATGTGAGCTTGTCTCTAACACTTCCTGCAGACTTTTTCTTTGAACCAACAGTTATTGGCATCATGGTAGGATTTGCCACATTGATAACATCTTTGGCTCTTGCATCATTCAGAAACATTTTAACCTCATTTTCTGTAGTTCTGCTGCATCCTTTGCTGCTGTTGCAAACAATATTGTAATGGTCAATGCCCTTTTTAAGGTTATGTCTCTATCGGATGGTAGCCTTCTTTGAGTGCTTGTCCCTTAATGCATCAGAAGGTCCATCTCAAAAGTCACAGTACTGGGAAAGTTTGCACAGTTCTGCAATGTATTCAGAAATGCTTTCACCTTTTGTCAAATCTAAATCTCTCAGCTATTATTTGTGGTTCAGGGCTCAAGTAATTTTGTAGAATTGTAACAATTTCATTGAACATCTTGTTTGCTGTCTTTTCAGGGGTTACCAGGTTGCGTAAGAGACTGCATGTTCTTGAGCCCATTAAGCTAAGAAGTGTAGGGGCTTTCTTTTGCTCCTCCACGTTGTTTACGTTACAATACAGTTCAACCCTCTTGATGTACGATTCACAGCCTTCTTAGCACTATCAAATTCGTCAACTTTCCCGACTGAAGTCATCACCATGTTATTTTCAGTTAAGCTTCAGCGCGACTTTCATTGGTATTATGCACTATCCTCACGGCTTTGTTAGTGTCCATGGCGGCTTTCGCTGTACTGTTTAACTCTCACTCTTTTGTTCCATAATCATTTCGCAACTGTCAGTGCAGTTCATGATATTTTCGGACATTCAGGTTCATACTCATCACCAATTGATTGTGTCTTGTGCACAAATGCATATATAT
The DNA here is from genome assembly GCF_963921235.1 of Mobula hypostoma. Classification (NCBI taxonomy): domain Eukaryota; kingdom Metazoa; phylum Chordata; class Chondrichthyes; order Myliobatiformes; family Myliobatidae; genus Mobula; species Mobula hypostoma. The sequence continues at coordinate 155,202,031 of NC_086102.1, read as the reverse complement.
TAAATAACAGCACACACACAGGAGATGGCTTTATCTGGTATATTCACATTGCAGCGAGAGAGAGAGAGAGAAAGAGAGAAAACTATTCAGATGTATAGACAACAGCGCATGCGCAGAAGATGGATCAATACATAGTGCTGAGGGGCGGTCATTGCTCTAAAAGAGATTGATCTATACATTACAGGCAGCTGCAAAACTTCTAAGAGCTCCTGACTGCTTGGCCTTTCCCCTTGGGACCTCCTGACCTGATTCCCGCACATGATTTTGTCCCTCCTCCCTGCCTGGGGTTGCTGTCTCTCTGTGGGCCATGTGAGCTGCTTTGTGGCTCACACGTGTTTGCTGTGTCTGTCTTGTTCATGTTATTTTTCCTTTTCCCGAGTCTATGATCACACCGGCCTTCCTCAGTGTGTCTAATCCCAGGATAGTACCTTCATTGTTTAGACACACCCAGAAATCTGCAGGAAGATACACTCCCTCAATCTTACGTAGTTGGGGCCGAATTCTCTCTGCCCTCACTGCTACACTTCCTTCAATGGTAATGTAAATCACCTCTCCATTTGTGGGCAAGAGTAAATTAGTTGTCAATACCGACAATCCTGTAACCTCAATATTTGGCATTGCTAGTAAACTTTTAATAAACTTGAATAAACTTTTTGTGTACATCCGTGGATGACCCACCACTTGCAACAAAGGCTGATGTCAGCCGTTATCCTGACCTCACCAGCTCTATGATTTGGTCAGCAGCCAGATCTGAAAGAAAGGGCGTTGCTATGGATTCTGTTTGCTTCAGTGAGTGATTTTCATAACTTCCTCATTTCTCAGAGAACTGTCTCCAACCATGTCTCGAGAAGCTGCAGTTATAACAAATCATCTCCTTTACCCTCTTACGTCTATTCCAGCAGTTCATTGCTACATGTCCCAGCCGCCAGCACACCAAGCAAGTTCTCTGTGATCCCCATCTAAATGGGGAAAAAGTTCAAACATCAGAAGTGTAAAGGGACTTAGGAGTCCTCATGCAAGACTCCCAGGAGTTTAATTTACAGGTTGCATCTGTGGTAAAGAAGACAAAGCCAATGTTGTCATTTATTTCAAGAGGACTAGAATATAAAATCAGGTAGTACTGAGAAACAGCTGAGAGTGCAAAAGCTGGCTGCGTTGCTGAAAACCTGTTCCCAAACTATCCATACTGAATGCCAAATTGTTCTAATACAGTATTGGACAGTCAGGAACGTGGATAGCAGGGAGTGGTAAAATTCATGTCAATGGGCTTGAAGAAAGAGATGCCCCAATAGTGGAAGAGAGGAAGGTGTTTATGGTAACCAGCAGCGAATCAATCCAACCCAGTACAGCACAGCAGGGGTTTTCAGGCCCATCATTCTAGAGCGAAAGGAGAGCTAAAAGAATTTAGAGGTCTTGGAGAAAATAATGGAGACGGAAAACTGAGACATCCCTAGGAGATTTATCATTTCAAAAGAAGTAGCGATAGAGACAGTGCTTTTCAACTTCCAACCTGTCAGAGCTTCCAGAATAGCTTGTGCAGATTACAAATATAGTCCCATTATTGATGAAAAGTAAGAAAATGGGTAAAAAGATGCTTATTAACCTAACCAGGAGAGAGAAAAATACTATTAAGGAAGTGATCACAGGAGAACATTATACCAGATTTGGATGGAATAAAGATGGATTTATGAAAAGAAAGTCATATTTGACCAATCTGTGAGCAATATGGTTTGATAAGCAATTATTAAGAAAATGGTGAGAGATTAGAGTCATAGAGTCATAGAAAAGTACAGCACAGAGAATAGGCCCTTCAGTCCATCTAGTCTGTACTGAATTGCCTACTCTCATCAATCTGCACCCAACCATAGCCTGCAATATCCCTACCAGTCATGTATCTATCGAAGCTTCTTTTAAGCATTGAAATTGAACTCACGTGCACCCCTTGTGCTGGCAGCTCATTCTACACTCTCACAATCCTCCGAGTGAAGAAGTTTCCCCTCAAGTCCCCCTTAAACTTTTCACTTCTCGCCCTTAACCCATAATGTTTGGTTGCAGTCCCACCCAACTTCAGTGGAGAAAGCCTGCTTGCATTTACCTGATCTATAGCCCTCATAATTTTGTATCCTCAATCAAATCTCCCCTTAATCTTCTACATTTCAAGGAATAAAATCCTAACATTCAATCTTTCCTTATAAATCAGGTCCTCCACTCTGGGCAACATCCTTGTAAACCTTCTCCGTACTCTTTCAATCTTACTTACATCTTTCCTGTAGGTAGATGACCAAAACTACACATAATAATCCAAATTAGGCCTCACCAGCATCTCATACAACTTCAACATAACATTCCATCTCCTGTACTCGGTGCTTTAACTTATGAGACCAATGTGCCAAAAGCTTTCTTTACGACCCTGTCTACCTGTGACGTCACTTACAATGGACTATGGACCTGTATTCCCAGATGCCTTGGTTCTATGACACTCCTCAGTGTCCTACCATTCACTGTGAAAGACCTACTCCGGTTGGTCCTACCAAAGTGCAAAACCTCACAGTTCACCATATTAAATTCCATCTGCCATTATTCAGCCCTTTTTCAAAGCTGGTCTAGATCCTGCTGCAACTCTGATAGTCTTCCTCACTGATTACTACACCCCCAATCTTGGTGTCATCTGCAAATTTGATGATCCAGTTAACCACATTATAATTCAGATAATCGATATAGATGACAAACAACAATGAACCCCAGCATCAATCTCTGCAGCTTTCCACTAGTCACAGGACTCCAGTCAGAGAGGCAACCATCTACACCCACTTTCTGACTTCTCCCACTACGCCAATGTCTAACCCAATTTGTTACCTCATCTTGAATGCCAAGCAACTGATCCTTCTTGACCAACCACCCATGCGCAACCTTGTAAAATGCCTTGCTAAGGTCCACTGTCTTGCCTTCATCCACTTTCCTGGTAATGTTCTCGAAAAACTATAAGATTGGTTAGATGTGACTTACCATACACAAAACCATGCTGACTATCCCTAATCTATCTATGTCTATACCAATACTCTTATATTTGGTCCTTTAGAATATCTTCCAATAATTTTCCCACAACTGGTGTCAGGCTCACCAGCCTATAATTTCCTGGTTTATCTTCAGAGCCTTTCTTAAACAACAGAACAACATTTGCTATCCTCCAATCCTCCGGTACCTCGCCTGTCACTAAGGAAGATTTAAATATCTCAGCTAAGGCCCCTGCAGTTTCTGCACTTGCCTCCCACAGGGTCTGTAGGAACACTTTGTCATACCCTGGGGATTTATCCATCCTAATTTGACACAAGATAGCAAACATCTCCTCCTCTGCAATCTGTATAGAGTCCATGAAGTCGATGCTGTGTAGCCTCACTTCAGTAGACTCTACGTCCATCATCTGAGCAAATACAGATGTAAAAAAATCTATTTAAGATATCCCCCATCTGTTTTGGCTCCACACATGGATTATCATTCTGATCTTCCAGAAGACCAGTTTTGTCCCTTGCACTCCTTTTAACCTATCTATAGAATTCCTTAGGTTTCTCCTTCAGCTTGTCTGCTAGAGCAACTTCATGCCTTCTTTTAGCCATCCTGTTTTCTTTCTTAGGTTTTTTTTTGCATTTCTTACACTCCATAAGCACCTCATTTATAACTGATACGCACCTCCTTTTTATCTTAACCATTGTACATTGCAGTTGTTGGTCCAACATTGTTCGTGTTCAATGGGACCTGTCCTACTCATATCACTGGAAGACGTGTGAAAGTACAATGAGCAAGTAGGAAGATAAATGGTGTCCGGCCTGGGATATTGGGTGTATATCTGATGCCATACCTAAGGGAAAATATACCTGCATTAAATTTTTGGATGTGCATAGAACCAAGATATCTGGTGTTAGTTCAACCAAGTGACCCCCATGGATCTGTCATAATCTTATTGATTGTCATGTGAAAAATGCCAGCATTTCCTGCTTTTACTTTACATGCTGTTATCTAAAACTGCTTCATTAATGACTTAATAGCTGTCATAATTTCAGAAGTGGTAACCTATGCTCATGATTATCTAATGATGAACTTCATTCACAACTCCTCACCAAAGAAAGCAGTGCATGCCTGCAAACAGCATTCAAGCATGGGCTGGTAAGTGGCAAATTACATCACACTGTAAGGGGAGATTAGACACTGGGTATCCAGCTATGAGTAACTCGCTTCTCGACTCCACTATCTACAAAGCATGTGTATGCTGGTATAATTTTTACTTTGCTGAGTAATTATAGCCAAACAATATTTAAGAGGATTGAATCCCTCCAGGACTAAACAGTCCACTGGATTTGGATAAATTCCCTATCTTCTTCATGGCATTCCTGGCTGTAGTGCTTCCCTTCTATAAATTTCCATAAGTTACCCATCCAGACTACCCTATAAACACCTTCCAACTCCACCCACCACTGAGTAGGACTGGTTGTAGGTTCACTTCCAAGTCCCGTAACATTTGGATTTGAAAGTATATCACTGTTCTTACATTACAGCGGGCTCTGAATCTTGGAACTTCCTACCCATTAAACCAATTTTGCCAGAAGATCCGTACTGATCCAAGTAAAAAGCCTCCAATGTATTCTCAATAACACTTAGATATGAGCAATAAATCTGTCCACATCCTACAGAAAAATGAAAAAAATAACATGGTAGACAGAATCTGCTTCTCTAGCTGAGCTTTATCTAAGATGAGGTGACGTCTAAGTAAATTATTCATTCTCAGTGATAATTATTCCTTTATTTTCTGCCCCTCTTTGGCTTTTTAATTTCTGTAAAGTTAATAACTTTTTTCCATGAATTTGCCTAAGCTGCAAAGTTTCATCTATTCATATTTGAGCTTTCATAACAAAAATTTCAGGGCTTGGATTTGCCAGTTTGATCAAACAAATGAGAAGTGAAGGTCAATCATAATGACTACCATTTGCTTTTGAGCCTGGAAATTATTTTAATTGGACATGCCTCCAATCAATAGCTACAATGAAATTTTATATATTCAGATAATATCACATGTGGTAATTTCCAGATTTAACTTTTTTTATGTAAAATAATTTATATTCTGGATTTTGTTTGCAGTTCGTTTTGAATTGAGGAATCCATATTAAGTTGCCACTCTACTGCCAGTAGAGTCCATTTCATAATGACTGGTAATTTAAATCAAAATTACAATAAATAAGAAACAGATTACTTTTTTGGCAGTGCAAGTTGGAGATCTGGCAGAATTTTGGCAGAAGTTCAGCAGAAGGCAGGAGAAAATAAGCAAGGGTTATTGACAACCTTCTTTGTTCTTTCCTACCAAGGTTCTGACAAACCATTGATACATCTGGAGATGCGGATAAAACTAGGGAAGTTTTCTCCTTTTATTGGGCAGCCCTATATTAAAACACAAAAGAACTGAAGATTCTTAATTCACTGAAAGTTAAAAAAAAATCACTAAACAGTATATTCTACCAGTGACCTAGTGTCAAGTGAAATCTGTCCCTGCTCCAATACTTTGCACAGCCAGAAACCCACTCAAAACAGTACCAATAAGAATTAATAACCATAAGATAGCCCAAAGGATCAAACCATAGGACCCTGAAATCACAAAGCAGAGAATGAGATCAAACAACACTCTGGAATGAATTGTCAGCGTGAGACAGATTCTGAAAACTGTCAGGGCATTTCAGACATCAGAGCACTACTACAAAGTCAAATAGTGCTCTATTTCTCAGGAAAAATTCTGGTAGGATGAGTCCTGATTGGCAAACCATTCACAGCTTTTAGCATCCAAACACTCAGCTGCAGCCAGAAGACTTGATGTTATTGTAATCTTCAAACCATATTGCTTTTTGAAGTTGCTATATTCTGATAGAATATTTATTTATTTATTTATTTATTTATTTAGAGGTACAGCATGGAATAGGCTTTGGTGGCCCTTTGCAGCATGCCACACTGCAACCCTCGATCTAACACTGGCCTAATCATGGGACAATTTACAATGATCAATTAACCCACTAACCTATACGTCTTTGGACTGTGGCAGGAAGCCAGAGCATCCCCAAAAAAGACATGCGTTCTACGTGGAGGATGTACAAATTCCTTACAGATGACTCCAGGATTGAACTCTAAACTCTGAAACCCTGAGCTGTAATAGTAACACTAACCACTACACTATTGCATAGATACTGTAGATTTATTTGTTAATGAGATGAAGCATTGCTGGTAAGGACACAATTTAGTGCTAATGCCATGTTACCTGTGAGAGCTGCCATTTTCCACTACTGCCATCTTTCTGACAAAGACGCCTACTTTGCTAGTTTGTAGGGAGTTCTATCATATTGAATTGGTGACAATGCAGGAACAGCAGCATTTTTCCAAGTTGAAAAGGTTTGTGAATTGAGGTGTTCCCATTTGCTCACTACGTAATGACACTTTAGTCGTTTGAAGTGATGATCTGGGTAGTGATTTGAAGAAGCTTTGCCAAGTTACTGCATGGCATTTTGCAGATGATTCCATGGTGTGGCAATGGTGGAGAGAATGAATGTTTAAAGATGGTGAATGTGGCAATGATTACACAACTTGCTTTGCGCAGGATCATGAGTTAAAGGAGCACATACTAGCATGAATTCAGGATCGACTTAAGAAAACGAGGACAAAATAAATCAGTGGATTAACTTTGGCAGGCTGACATTCATGGAGTGCTACATGAATCAGTATTAGAATTCAAATTTTCCAAACTGTTCTGATGATGTGCATGCATAGCTAAAACAAGTCTTCACCCACCTGTACGTGCCTCCTATACTTGATAAAGTGGCCACAGAGTGTACACAAGTGGTTTTCTGCTAACAGATTCCATCCACTTCAAGGTTTGATGTGTCGTACATTCAGAAATGCTCACCACTATTGTAACACATAGTTACTGGAGTTACTGTCGCCTTGCTATCATCTTGAACCAGTCTGGCCATTCTCCTCTAACAAGGCATTTTCACCTATAGAACTGCTGCACACTAGATGTTACTTATTTTTTGCACCATTTCTCTTTAAACTCTAGAAACTGTTAAGCATGAAAATCCCGGGAGAATAGCAACTTCTGAGATGCTCAAACCACCCTGTCTGTCACCAACAATCACTACGTGGTCAAAGTCACTTGAGCACATTTCTTCCCCATTGAGATGATTGATCTGAACAACAACTGAAATTCTTGCATGCTTTTATGCATTGAGTTGCTGCCCCGTGATTGGCTGATTAGATGCTTGTATTAATGAGCAAGTGAACAGGTGGACTGAATATAGAGCCGACTGAGTGTATGTTATTTGCAGTGATTATGTAAACCCAATTCCAACATTTGTGTATTGGAGGGGACAATATGCTAAAAGCAATAAAAAAAATCTGCTGGGTGAACTCAGCCAGTCAAGCAGCATCTCTAGGAAAGAAATTGTCAATGCTTTGGGAGCTGCATGAAGTCTCAGTCTCGTATTTCCTTTTGCTCTAATGCATTGCATCAAGTTCTTTATTGCTCAGGTGATGTACCAAAGGGCACTATGCCTCTGACCTTTGTGTTTTTATGCACTTGTAGTATCAGTTGCTGCATTTTTTTTTTTGAATTATTTACATTTTCCCTTTTTAGGTTTTCCTCCTCTTTATCTGATCTCTTTTCCAGAGTCACACCCTCTCTGGCATTTTAAGTCACTTGAAAAATAGACAAGGAAGATCTTTAAACAATCGAATTCCCAAACAGATATTATGAAGCAGAAATATAACAAATGTAAATAACATGCATATTATAATATAAAATTTCAGAACAGACAGAAATATGATGGAGTCATGAAAGAAACTGTCAGAAGAGGAGGAAAGAATAACTCTTCTTCTGCTTTTATAAAGCATGTCCTTTTTCGGGACCAGAGAGGTTGTTTAGCAGTTATGACTGTCGTACTGGATCGACCAATGCAAAGACAATCGTACCACAAATACACTAACACGTGTAATTCTTTTTCAAACCTTTATTCTTTACTCATAGCTTGCTATGGGGGAAGTTACAGACTGACCTCCCAAAAGAGCCAGTCCAGACACTGCTCCTGAATTACACAATTCTCCATAATTTATAACATAGATCAGGTAGCAGGAAATCCTACGATTACAAGTTTAGACAATATTAGAATCATTTCAATCACATGCTAAGATACAATTAGATGTAAAATAATCACCGGTTAGTTAGTTATAATAATTTTAAGCCAAAGCTAGCCCATCATTTCCTCATTCGGACACCTTCCACTTTTCCCCAGAATATTCTAGCCCTTACACTATACTTCCCATATTTACCTGTGCCTTGAGATGCTTCTGCATGATCAGAAAGTTCCTTATTTGAGCCTTTGCCTATCTTTAGAGAACAATGACTCGTATGTCACCAGTTGCTGGATAAACCTTCTTTTTGACTGTCCAAAACAGTAAGCTGAGGCACCCATGAGGTGATTGATCATTAGTTAATCATTGTTGTTAATCCATACCACCATTTACCTATCCCTTCACACCATCATTCTCCCCTTTTATCATACCATGATAATTAATCAAAATGGGGGACGAGAAGGGCATCATCAATCTTTCCATGAAAAGTCGGCAGCCAGCATATAGGCTGGTCACTGTCATGCAGCAAGCAATAATTATAACAATGAGAATAATAGCCTATGCAGTAAATAAGACCCCTATGATCCTCCCTGCAACCATCCTAACCAGCCATCCCCCTTCCCTGAACCTTGCCTGAAATCATCGAATTGTTTCTTAATAGACCGAATGGCATGGGTCACGATGTATGATTCGTCAGTAACATGGGTGATACATTTGTCTCTGACTATGGCACATACCCCTCCCTGTTGAGCCAGCTGGTAATCCACAGCATACCTGGTCTGCTGTGCGTAGAGTCGTAACTCCACCAATTCTCTGTTAACAGCCTCCAGGCCTTCCACCGTACTGCTTCCCAATGCCACCAGCCCAGAAATGAGGTAGTTGCGATTCTTCGTAGCTATGGTTCCTGCCGAACCCCCTGGAGAGAGAGTGCTCAGAAGCCCATAGCCCAGAATAATAGGACTCCTCCAGTCAGCACAGAATTCCTTACTCACAGCTCGAGCAGTCAGTCGGCATCGAACATGGGCAACCTGAGGGCAGGGAATAGAAAGTGGTCCAATCGTTCCTACTGCAAGGAGGTTAGGCAGAGTGGTTGTAGCTGTAGTATAGGTACCATTGACCAATAACACATATCCGGTCTTGGCCCTGTAACAGGTATTTTTGTAACTCACTATTTTATCATACCACAAGAGCTCCTGTGGATATGGGAGGAGTATTAAAAAGTCCCTGAACCTGCCGACACATGAGTCCCATTGCTATATCCACATACATACTGAATTCCCTTAAAGAGGGGCACGCATTGTTCGTGGATACATTCGCAAGAGAATATTCCCTGGCTTATTCTACGTCAGCGGTCCGGACAATGTTTCTTCAGGCAAGGTATCCCCCGAGGTACCCTGGCAAGGGCATACCCCTCCGCTTCTCCCGCAAAACAGAAGGGATAATCCCCGATGCCCTCGCCAGTAGTCTCGCCAAATTGTCGTACTGGATTGACCGATGCAAAGACAATCGTACCACAAATACACTAACACAGGAAATTCTTTTTCAAACTTTTATTCTTTACTCATAGCTTTCTATGGGGGAAGTTACAGACTGATCTCCCAAAAGAGCCAGTCCAGACACTGCCACCAAATTATACAATTCTCCACAATTTATAACATTGATCAGGTAGCAGGAAATCTTACAATTACAAGTTTAGACAATATTAGAATCATTTCAATCACATGCTATGATACAATTAGATGTAAAATAATAATTGGTTAGTTAGTTATAATTATTTTAAGCCAAAGCTGGCCCATCATTTCCTCATTCGGACACATTATCCTTTTCCCCAGAACATTCTATCCCTTACACTATACTTCCCATATTTAGCTATACCTTGAGGTGCTTCTGCATGATCAGATAGTTCCTTATTTGAATCTTTATCTATCTCTAGAGAACAATGACTCATACATCACCAGTTGTTGGGTAAAGCTTCTTTTCGACTGTCCAAAACAGTAAGCTAAGGCACCCAAAAGGTGATTGATCATTAGTTCATCATTGTTCTTAATCTATACCACCATTTACCTATCCCTTCATCCCATCATGACCACTTATTGCTATAAAAGTAACTACTCCTGAAGCAGTTGCCCTAAGTCACTCAGACCTAAATAAAGTGGGTGATTGGGCAATTGTTCATATTCTTGCAGTCATTTCACTGGTCAGTTTATTGATGGGACTTCAGCAGAACTCTTTACGGGGGATCAGGACATCTTCTGAGGTAACCTATGGTTTTCATTACTTACCAGTGCATTTGTGTGCAGACTGCCACTTCATTATTATTAACACGTGAGGTCAAGGCTATTATTTAAAAAATAATAGTTTTAAAAGCATCCTGAGAAAATTGGGTTGCAGTCTTGTAATTGTTCACATTCAGTGCTAGGAACCTTGAACATTCATTGTGAGAGGATTAAAGTACAAAATGTTATGAGAAGGAGGCAGGAAAATGGGATTGAAGGGGGTGATAAATCAACCATGATGGAATGGAGGATGGGACTTGATGGGCTGAATGTCCTAATTCTTTTCCTATGTCTTACAGCAGCAATTAATGAGTCTCATACCATCACATTTGCAGTAGCAGAACTAAACTTTGTTCATGCTTAATGCATAATTAAAATGTCACACCATTCAATACATACCGTATGTCAACGGTGAGGCAAATAGTAAGAAGCTGTTTATTCCTAAATTGATAGTGGAGCGGAGATTCTTGCACAGGAACATTTTGAAACTGGCACCTGGTCATGTGTTTGCTCCTTGCCTAGAGTTACTGAGTGCAGATGAGATAGCCTCGGTTTTTTTTTGGTATCAAAATACAGCACTGTTATGATGTACTTTGACAGTCATTTTCTTTTTGTTCATACTTTTCTTTTATGCTTCATGACTGCATAATTTGTCATCACTGATAAATTCAAAGTGTTATTTTAATCATTACATCTGTAAAAGTATCCTGCGATAAGTAAGCTGTGCATTTGATGTTATTAATGATGTAATCTAGTTCTGCTCAAATATTCATGACCACACTTTAAATCCACCTTATGTTTTATGGTGCAAGTTGACTCACAACATGTTTATCTTTGGCAAAAAAAGGAAAATCATTAAAGTACAATGAACACAATGTTCCATGGAACTTAATTGCATGGTGTAAACCAGAACAGGAAAATAGAACACTTTGGCAAAGTTTCATGAAGTGGTGTTGCAAAAATAAATTTGCAGGGTCTGCAATATGTGCTTCATATCAGCCTCTAGCTGGAGGTTAATATCTGGATTGATCTTTATTTTGCTAAGTAGTTCAGATTACTTTAAGTTTGCAGATATGACTAGATATGATATCAATGGAAAGGAATTCAAAATTCAATTCATAAACATGTTTTTACTTACCCATTTGTATCATAAGCAGCAGTTAGAGATAAATAGAAATAAATGCTTGGAGTTGTTTTAATTCCTTCTTGACATTTCAGAAAGAAGGTTTTCAGACTAAAATCTGCTGAGTGTGCTAAATAATTGCTGCATTGTTTATTTAGGCAAAAACTCAAAATACCCAATAACTATGCTTCGGAAAGTGATGATGCAGTCAATTGTTTTTACTGTGGGTAAAATAGTTGATGGCCTTTATTAATCCTTCCTGGCAAGCTGGTGGCTCATCCTTTTCAAGAGAACACCCAGCTGGTTATAAACTCTTGGGCCTTCAAACAAAAAGGTTATGGACATGTTCTACTCATTTTACTTATTCATTGACCTGACCCATAATGAATATGAGAACCAAAGCTTAATTTATTAATTTTTTAAAAATCTGGCATTTTTCAATTTGCAAGTGTGTCTAGTTCTGAACAATCCAGTGACAGATGAATTAATGCACTGAAGCATATTCATTTGAAAGTTATGCTGATCACCCTTGGTTCTGGTTCTTCTGGCTTGACGTAATGCAAATATTCATCACCTCCATCTTGGGCACTAGTCCCTGTAGTATCCAGAATATCTTTAAGGAGCGATACCTCAAAGGACAGCATCTATCATTAAGGCTCTTTATCACCCAGGACATGCCTTGTTCTCATTTCTACCATCAGGAAGGAGGTATAGAAGCATGAAAGCACTTACTAAATGATTCAGAAACAGCTTCTTCCCCTCTGCCATCCGAATTCTGAATGGACATTGAACCCATAAACATTACCTCCCTACTTCTTTATTTCTATATTTTCACTACATATTTAACTATTTTATATATGTATATATATACACACACACACATGTGTATATATACTTACTGTAATTCTTCTTTAAATTCTATTATTATGTACTGCATTGTATTAGTGCCACAAAGTCAACAAATTTCATGACATGTACAGTATCAGTGATATTAAACACGATTCTGATTCTGATTCTGTTAAAATCCATCACAACATCGAGTTTAAAAAACTGCATCAATTGTGGTTTAACAAGCTTTTCTTTTCATATGACTATTAATATATACCTTTTATAATGTTGCAAGAGTCCATTCAAGACCATTGGATCCACGCTGCCTCTCAAAAAACGCAATCCTTTCAGTCCCATTCCCCATTTTAATTCGCTACACACCTGCAACTGATGCTCTCTCACATCCCCATCAGTTCCTCTTTGACTCATTGCCACTTACAGATATAAATAGAAATTCACAGAAGCCATTTAATTTGTCAGCACACATTAGGAATGTGGAAGTAAATTAGAGCACACGGGGAGGCCACATGGTTGCACATAGAACCTGCAAACACCACACAGACAGCGCTCGACATCAAGATCAGAAGTTGTGCAAGTGCAGCACATTCTTCTGTGGCACCCTCTCATTTATTGGAAAGCATAGGGGAAAATAACTATTAAGGTAGAAAAGTATTGAACCTTCAAAATACCCACACTTACCAAATTAATGTGAGACACAGACAGAAATGTAGATTTTTTATTATTGCATAGGATAAAAGAATGGGAACTGAGTAAACTATTACAATCAACATTTAATCTAGGAGAGTCTTTGAAACAATTCTGAGTGGTAGATGAAGATTAGGGAACCATAGCCATTCAATAGCATGAGGGCAGAAAATTTTAAAACAGAAACCTTGAAAGCGTTATTTATCCAGTAAACTATGAAAAGTGATAGCTGTGCATACGTATTTCCAAAGGAAAAACATTTACAATGTATTTAGATTAGCATTTCAATAAGATGGTGAACAGTCCCGATGGATTTTTTAAAGTGAAATGATATATTAATGTTATTTGTAATGTGAAATAAACTACCATACTGGAGAATGGCCAAGTAACAGAGAATGGAGGTTAGTTAAAAGTGGAAACTTTACAGTTTGAAAATAAATTATGTCAGTGCCTTGGTAATAAGTTCTGGCTTCTTAATATTTTTTATGCACCAGTTGAACAAATTTGAACCTTTTCTTGTAACTCCACAGATGAAGGTGGGTGGGGAGTTAAAATGAGCACAGAGGCTTATCTCCCCGTTCGCCCATCTTTCCTGCAACCTTTCCATGAGTTGTATTCTTCACCTGCTCTATTAAGCAGTCAAAGAAAACACACAATGGAAAGAAACAGAGGTCATGCTTTAATGCATACCTCGACACTGTTTTATCACCCCTTGTTCAATCCCTTCCCTTCCGACCTATGTTCGTTCGTGACACTTCTCACGCTCTTAAACTTTTCGATGATTTTAAGTTCCCTGGCCCCCACCGCTTTATTTTCACCATGGATGTCCAGTCCCTATATACTTCCATCCCCCATCAGGAAGGTCTCAAAGCTCTACGCTTCTTTTTGGATTCCAGACCTAATCAGTTCCCCTCTACCACCACTCTGCTCCGTCTAGCAGAATTAGTCCTTACTCTTAATAATTTCTCCTTTTGCTCCTCCCATTTCCTCCAAACTAAAGGTGTAGCTATGGGCACCCGTATGGGTCCTAGCTATGCCTGCCTTTTTGTTGGGTTTGTGGAACAATCTATGTTCCGTGCCTATTCTGGTATCTGTCCCCCACTTTTCCTTCGCTACATCGGCGACTGCATTGGCGCTGCTTCCTGCACGCATGCAGAACTCGTTGACTTTATTAACTTTGCCTCCAACTTTCACCCTGCCCTCAAGTTTACCTGGTCCATTTCCGACACCTCCCTCCCCTTTCTAGATCTTTCTGTCTCTGTCTCTGGAGACAGCTTATCCACTGATGTCTACTATAAGCCTACTGACTCTCACAGCTATCTGGACTATTCCTCTTCTCACCCTGTCTCTTGCAAAAACGCCATCCCCTTCTCGCAATTCCTCCGTCTCCGCCGCATCTGCTCTCAGGATGAGGCTTTTCATTCTAGGACGAGGGAGATGTCTTCATTTTTTAAAGAAAGGGGCTTCCCTTCCTCCACTATCAACTCTGCTCTTAAACGCATCTCCCCCATTTCACGTACATCTGCTCTCACTCCATCCTCCCGCCACCCCACTAGGAATAGGGTTCCCCTGGTCCTCACCTACCACCCCACCAGCCTCCGGGTCCAACATATTATTCTCCGTAACTTCCACCACCTCCAACGGGATCCCACCACTAAGCATATCTTTCCCTCCCCCCCTCTCTCTGCATTCCGCAGGGATCACTCCCTACACAACTCCCTTGTCCATTCGTCCCCCCCATCCCTCCCCACTGATCTCCCTCCTGGCACTTATCCGTGTAAGCGGAACAAGTGCTACACATGCCCTTACACTTCCTCCCTTACCACCATTCAGGGCCCCAAACAGTCCTTCCAGGTGAGGCATCACTTCACCTGTGAGTCGACTGGGGTGATATACTGCGTCCGGTGCTCTCGATGTGGCCTTTTATATATTGGTGAGACCCGACGCAGACTGGGAGACCGCTTTGCTGAACATCTACGCTCTGTCCGCCAGAGAAAGCAGGATCTCCCAGTGGCCACACATTTTAATTCCACATCCCATTCCCATTCTGACATGTCTATCCACGGCCTCCTCTACTGTAAAGATGAAGCCACACTCAGGTTGGAGGAACAACACCTTATATTCCGTATGGGTAGCCTCCAACCTGATGGCATGAACATTGACTTCTCTAACTTCCGCTAGGCCCCACCTCCCCCTCGTACCCCATCTGTTACTCTTTTTTATGCACACATTCTTTCTCTCACTCTCCTTTTTCTCCCTCTGTCCCTCTGAATATACCTCTTGCCCATCCTCTGGGTCACCCCCCCCCGTCTTTCTTCCCGGACCTCCTGTCCCATGATCCTCTCGTATCCCCTTCTGCCTATCACCTGTCCAGCTCTCGGCTCCATCCCTCCCCCTCCTGTCTTCTCCTATCATTTTGGATCTCCCCCTCCCCCTCCAGCTTTCAAATCCCTTACTCACTCTTCCTTCAGTTAGTCCTGACGAAGGGTCTCGGCCTGAAACGTCGACTGCGCCTCTTCCTATAGATGCTGCCTGGCCTGCTGCGTTCACCAGCAACTTTGATGTGTGTTGCTCATGATTTAATATGTGTTTGGGCTCCACAGATATTGATGTCCAAATGCATTTTTACCCAAAATCACCAAAGGGATACATTATAGCCGCAAGAAGTCCAGACTCGTAAGTTAATTTTACTCCAGGCATAGTCTGTTCTACTCAGCTGAGGACAGCCTGAAATTTTCCCAAGTGAAGTTAACAACAGTAAAGGTGATTCAGCATTTTTTGTGGAAACTACAGTTCCAACACCAGAGAGCTATTTGAACATTCTAAATCTAATAAAATCTTCAGCAACATTTTAACCAATGCTTTGCTAGACTTGTAAAAGTCAAAGGTCACCACAACGCCCAATAGGGCATCTATGATGAGCATAAATCAAATACATTTCCTCATAAAGTATTTACAGTGGTCTTCTTCCTTGTAGTTGTGGGCACAATTAACACGATTCGACCTGTCTCTAGATGCCTGGAGAAGCTGGTACAGGTCTTTCTTCTCAAATTGCTCTATGCCAACGCTTTGCACTCAGCTTAGACCATAACTATAGCACCATGAGATATATGAGCAGAATTAGACTATTCGACCCATCATGTCTACTCTGCCATTTCACCATGGCTGATCCACTTTTCCTCTCAGCCCCAATCTCTTGCCTTCTCCCTGTATGCCTTCATGCCTTGACCAATCACGAATCAATCACTCCTGCCTTAAAGACTTGGCCTCCATGGCTGTTGGTGGCAACGAATTCCACAGATTCATAGTCTATGGCTGAAGAATTTCCTCCACATCTCCATTCTAAAAGAACGCCCCTTTAATCTGAGACTGTGACCTCTGGTCTTAGATTATCCCGCCATAGGAGACATAGTTTCCACATCAGCTGTATCGAGGCCATTCACCATTCGATAGGTTTCAATGAAATCACCCCTTGTTCTTCAGAATCCTAGTGAATACAGGTCCAGGGTCATCAAACACTCTTTATAATGCAAGCCGTTTGATCTTGGAATAATTTTCATGAGCCCCCTTTGAACCCCTGAGTTTCAGAATGTCCTTTCTAAGATAAAGGGCCCAAAACCACTCACAATAATGCAAGGTGCTTTATAAAGTTTCAACATTACATCCCTGCTTTTACGTTGTAGTTCTCCCGAAATGAGTGCTAACATTGCATTGCTGGGTGGCTACTTCAATCAATTCAGCACCAGTACAGAAGCAAACACACAAATAAAGGAGGCCGTTTTCTGTCACTACAAGAGAATCAAGTAACTTCATGATCACCCTGATGTCTATAATAAATAAGGAGAGTGTTGGAAAAGATTTTTAAAAAGCCAGAGCAAATTTCTGTCAGTTTAATGAAGTTTCTCATCATAATTATTTTCTTCCAATTCCTGTGAAGAAGTCCCCTGTAAATACTACGAGGAGAAAGCAGAGAACAGGTTTTCAGTAGATGGAAGAGACTGATCAGAAAGGAGGAGGAAAAATGTGAACACCAATAATATGATTGGAGACTTGGTCATGTTTGCAATGTGAAGTAGGTATTGTGACTGGAGGAACAGATCTTTGCTGCCACTCAAAGATTTAGTTACTCCAACCAGCAGTAATCAAGGGGTGGCCCATTTAGGACAGAGATGAAAAGAAATAGTTTCATCTAGAGGGCCGTGAATTTTTTGGGATTCCGTGACACAAGATTGCTGTATGGGTTCAATCGTTGAGAGTACTCAGAGATTCTGAGGTAACAAGAGAATCAAGAGAAGTGGGAAATTGCGGGAAAGTGGCACTTAGATATAAGTTAGCCTTAATCTTGTTACATTGTGGAGAAATCATGGCAGGTGATGGGTTGCTACTGCTTCCTATATTGTCCTGTTCCTATGTTTTTGAGAGTTCCTTAAACCTGGAAAGCATTGGTGTTCTTCCTTATTCAAAAAAAGTTTTGAAAAATATCTGATTTGAATCTCCATCATTTGCTGATCACAGTTCAAATAAAGAAGGCTTCTGTTTCCATCAGCTCTGTAGGAAGTTTATTTTAAATTTATAGTTTACAAAAAACTATAATAAAGTGTCATAGTTTTCTGGGAAACTCTCTGAAATGACATCAAGTGCAAAAGATTTCCTGTTTATTAAATTTACCTACCACTTAGGGCGTGGTTAATATTAAGACCTGCATTTGTTAAACTTAACTTATGGTCTCAAACCACCATGGTAAACTGTGAGCTCAATATCTCTGTCAATATTTTTAGTTAATACAGTTAAAACCAACCACAATGGCAAATTTACTTGGAGTGATCAAGCTTCAAAGAGAATCAGTATCTGTTTATCAACCGCTAAATGGAAAGTAAGATTTAAACTAATTTGATAGAGGGATAGGAGCCAAATTGATAGTGTTTAGGATGAAGTAGTTGGTTTATAAGCAGAGCCAGTGTGTAGTGAGACTCCTAGCAAGGAGAGGCTGACAGGGCAAAATTGCAGTCAACAGAACGAGTTGCAATATAATTTGCAGACAAAATCAAAAAGGATGAATGGGGAACTTAAATTTGAATGCATGCAATATAATATTTGTATTATACTTGAATGCATGCAATATACAGAATAAGGCAGATAGATGAACTTGTAGCGCAGTTAGAGATTGGCATGTATAATATTGTTGGTATCATGCAATCATGGCTGAGAGGGGGTGGCATGACTCTGACGGTAAAGTATGAAATCAGATCATTAGAAAGAGGTGACATAGGGTTGGAAGGTGTTGAATTGTTCTGGGTAAAGCTGAGAAACTGCAAGGGTAAAAAGACCCTGATGATAGTTATATACAGACCCCCAAACAGTAGGAAAGATGTTGTCTACAAATTAGAAAAGGAGATAGAAAATGCATGTCAATAGACAATGTTACAATAGTCATGGGGGTTTGCGATGTTTCAAAGGTTCAAAACACATTTATTGTCAAAGAATGTATATATTTTAACACCTTGAAATGTGTCTGCTTATAGGCAGCCACAAATCAAGAAACTAAAATAATCCAATTTCAAAAAGACCAAAAACCACTGAGCAGAGAAAAAGAGGCAGAAAAAAATACATGTTGTGCAAACAACAGAAGCAAACCAGCAGCATCCCAGTCCACACTGATCCTCTCCCAAAGCAGCCAGATTAGGCCCAATACAAGTCCCGGTCCCCAGTTTTTACACCAGAGGGGTAGAGATGCACAGCAGCTGGATCAGTTCACAGCCTCAGTGCCATGGAGAAAGGACTGAACGTTTGCTGGAGAGCAGGCGAAATCAGCCTATCTGCACTCTGTATCCAACAGTCCAGTCTACCTGTACTAATTTTTAAATTGTTCAAGCACTGAGTAGTAGTCCCATGTTCTAGGACCTGGATCCCAGCAGCCCGATATGTCTGGACCACCCAGCCCGAAGTCATTCTTGATCTCACCAAATCGGCTTGGTGCTTTGAGCGATCCATCCTCGCACCCGGCTTAGGTAGACAGGCATGGAAAGTCTGCTGCATTGACTCCTCTCCAAGTCACTCACTCCATCACTCAGCAGTGATATGAACTCCATCTCTATGTGCAAATCAATTATGCTGTGCTTTGCAATGCCCCAGCATGGCTCATTTCCTGAACCAGCCTCACCTATGCCTCCCTCCTGGCTGTCTGCAACGATAGTTCACCATAATTTGCTTCATGAAAGAGGCTATAAGTAATGTTTTTAGTTGAATCTCTTGTCTTATGATTTGCCAGTAAGCTGTTGCATATCTTTGGTAGTGCCATCTTCAACCGAATAAGTAGATAGATTGGGAAAATCAGGTTGGTGCTGGATCCCAAGAGGGGGAATTTCTAGAATGCCTATGAGATGGCTTTTTAGAGCAGTTCATGGTTGAATCCACTGGGGGATCACTTATTCTGAAATGGGTGTTATGCAATGAACCAAAATTGATTAGAGAGATTGAGGTAAAGGAACCCTTAAAAGACAGTGAACATAATATGATAGAATTCACCCTGCAATTTGTGAAGGAGAAGCTAAAGTCAGATGTATCAGTATTACAGTGGAGTAAAGGAAATTACAGAAGCATGAGAGAGGAGTTGGCCAGAATTGATTGGAAAAGAACACTGGCAGGGATGATGGTAGAGCAGCAATGGCTGGCATTTCTGGAAGCAATTTGGAAGGCACAAGATATGCATGTACCAAAGAGGAAGCAGTATTTTAAAGGCAAGATGACACAACCGTGGCTAACAAGAGAAGTCAATGTCAACATAAAAGCCAAAGAGAGGGCATATAATTAAGCGAAAATTAGTGGGAAGTTAGAGGAGTGGGAAGCTTTTAAAGACCAACAGAAGACAACTCAAAAAGTCACTAAGAAGGAAAAGATGGAATACGGAATTAAGTCAGCCAATAATATGAATAGGATACCAAAAGTTTCTTCAGATACATACAGCATTAAAGAGAGGTGAGAATTAATATCGGACCACAGGAAAACAATGCTGGAGAGGTAGTAATGGGTGACAAGGAAATAGCAGATGACCTAAATAAGTATTTTGCATCAGTATTCACTGTGGAAGGCATTAGCTGTATGCTGGAAGTTGGAAAGGGGTCAGAAGTGTGTGAAGTTGCCATTACTAAGGAGTAGGTGCTTGGGAAGGTAGATAAGTCAGCTGGACCAGATGGCGAACATCTTAGTGTTCTGAAAAAGGTGGCTGAGGAGATTGTGGAGGCATTATTAATGATCTTTCAAGAATCACTAGATTCTGGAATGGTTCCAGAAGACAAGAAGATTGCAAATATCGCTCCATTCTTCAAGAAGAGAGAGAGGCAGAAGAAAGGAAACTATAGGCCAGTTATTCTGACCTCAGTGGTTGGGAAGATGTTGGAATTGATTGTTAAGGATGAGATTTTGGGCATTCTTCGAGACACACAATACGTAGTCATATGGTTTCCTCAAAGGAAAATCTTGTCTGACAAATCTTTGAAGAAATAAGAAGTAGGATAGACAAAGGAGAATTGGTGGATGTTGTGTACTTGGATTTTCAGAAGGCCTTTACAAGGTACCACACATAACGTTGCTTAACATGTTAAGAGCCGGTGATACTACAGGAAAGATACTAGCATGGGTAAAGCTGTGGCTAATTGGCAGAGGGCAAAGAATTGGAGCAAATGGAGCCTTTTCTGGTTATCTGCTGGTGACTAGTGGTGTTCCACAGGGATCTGTGTTGGGATAGCCTCTTCTTATGTTATATGTCAATGACTGGGATGGTGGAATTGTTGGCTTTGTTGCATAGTTTATGGATGCTATGAAAATAGGTGGAGAGCCAGGTAGCTTTGAGAAACTAGAGAGACTAAAGAAGAACTGAGACAGATTAAGAGAATGGGCAAAGAAATGGCAGATGGAATACAGTGTCATGAAATGTATGGTCATACACCTTGGTAGAAGAAATAAAAGGGTAGACTATTTTATAAATGGAGAGAAAATTCAAAAATCTGAGGCACAAAAGATTCCCTAAAGATTAATTTGCAGGTGGTGAGGCAGGCAAATGTGATATTAACATTGATTTCAAGAGGACTAGAGTATAAATGCAAGGAAGTAATGCTGAGACTTTATAAAGCACTGGTGATGTCTCACTTGGAGCACTATGAGCAGTTTTGGAACCCTTATCTTAGAAAGGATGTGTTGACATTGAAGAAGGTTCAAAGGAATTTCATAAAAATTATTACAGGTTTAAACAGCTTGTTATATGAAGAGCATTAGATGGCTCTGGGCCTGTACTGACAGGAATTCAGAAGAATGCGGGGTGATCTAATTGAAACCTATTGAATGTTGAAAGGCCTTGTTAGAGTGGATGTGGAGAGAACGTTTACTATGGTGGGAAAGTCTAAGACCAGAGTACACAATCTCAGAATAGAGGGTGTTCTTTTATAACGGAGATGAGGAGGAACTTTTTTAGCCAGAGAGTGGTGAATCTGTGGAATTCTTTGCCACAGGCAGCCATGGAGGCCAAACCTTTACATATATTAAAGGCAGAGGTTGGAAGATTCTTGATTGATTAGGGCATGAAAGGATATGGTGAGAAGGCAGGAGATTAGGTCTGTGAGGGAAAAGGATCAGTCATGATGAAATGGCAGAGAAGACTCGCTATGTAAAATGGCCTAATTCTGCTCCTATGTCTTAATGTCTTATGGACTTACTTCTTTGCCATTTTAAGATGCCGCTCTGAAACAATTTGAAGTGATTGTAATTCAATATATACTATAATGAGTATGTACTTATTTATCAAAATTATGTGCAGCATTCGATAAGACTTTTGATACATTATAAAGATCATTGCTACCAGTTAAGTGTTGATAAGGATATTTGCAGGAACCTCCATCTTCTGACTTTTCATGCTAAAAAGTAAACAGAGAATCAACTACATCACTACTTGGTTAGTTTTTGACTTTGAGATATTGCTGCTGGGAAAATAGCAAGGCAGTAACCATTTGAGGGCAAAGAGAGCACAGTTCCCTAGGTAGAGCAGAATTAATGATAGTGACTGTCTATGGCATGTGTATTGGTGAACTGGAAAATATAGGAGGCTGCACCCAATTGTGCCCTTCAGTTTAAAGATGCAGATGCAGCTAGCTTATAATTTTCCGATCTCTTTAGCTCAGGCACTTTGGGGTCATTTTGCATGCAAGCTGTCAATGAGAAAGCCAAGCAAAGCTCCTTAACGTGCCAGAACTGACACTTGACGAAGTGTTCACAATAACCACGAGTGAGGAAAGGGGGTTGATAAAAGTGAAACGGTTTTGCCCAGAGAAGGACTGTAAACCGCACAGGCAAGAAGCAAGCACATCAATATGCTAATGGAAGTGTAGTTGTCTTCTTTAATATTTCAAGAGGGCTGGCATGTTCAAGGACATTTTCAACTTCTCACTGCTGCAGTTGGAGGTTGTCACCTGCTTCAAAAAGGCATCAACTATACTGGTGCCCAAGAAGAGCAGGATGAACTGCCTCAAAGACTATCGCCCAGTAGCACTCACATCTACTGTGATAGTAGTCATAGTCATAGTCATAGTCATACTTTATTGATCCCGGGGAAATTGGTTTTCATTACAGTTGCACCATAAATAATAAATAGTAATAGAACCATAAATAGTTAAATAGTAATATGTAAATTATGCCAGTAAATTATGAAATAAGTCCAGGACCAGCCTATTGGCTCAGGGTATCTGACCCTCCAAGGGAGGAGTTGTAAAGTTTGATGACCACAGGTAGGAATGACTTCCTATGACGCTCTGTGCTGCATCTCGGTGGAATGGGTCTCTGGCTGAATGTACTCTTGTGCCCACCCAGTACATTATGTAGTGGATGGGAGACATTGTCCAAGATGGCATGCAACCTAGACAGCATCCTCTTTTCAGACACCACCGTCAGAGAGTCCAGTTCCATCCCCACAACATCACTGGCCTTACGAATGAGTTTGTTGATTCTGTTGGTGTCTGCTACCCTCAGCCTGCTGCCCCAGCACACAACAGCAAACATGATAGCACTGGCCACCACAGACTCGTAGAACATCCTCAGCATCGTCCGGCAGATGTTAAAGGACCTCAGTCTCCTCAGGAAATAGAGACGGCTCTGACCCTTCTTGTAGACAGCCTCAGTGTTCTTTGAATAGTCCAGTTTATTGTCAATTTGCATCCCCAAGTATTTGTAATCCTCCACCATGTGATGGAAACAGGGGTCACCGGTACCTTAGCTCTCCTCAGGTCTACCACCAGCTCCTTAGTCTTTTTCACATTAAGCTACAAATAATTCTGCTCACACCATGTGGCAAAGTTTCCTACCGTAGACCTGTACTCAGCCTCATCTCCCTTGCTGATGCATCCAGCTACGGCAGAGTCATCCGAAAACTTCTGAAGATGACAAGACTCTGTGCAGTAGTTGAAGTCCGAGGTGTAAATGGTGAAGAGAAAGGGAGACAAGACATTCCCCTGTGGAGCCCCAATGCTGCTGATAACTCTGTTGGACACAGAGTGTTTCAAGCACACGTACTGTGGTCTGCCAGTCAGGTAGTCAAGAATCCACGATACCAGGGAAGCATCCACCTGCATCGCTGTCTGCTTCTCCCCCAGCAGAGCAGGGCGGATGGTGTTGAACGTACTGGAGAAGTCAAAAAACATGACCCTCACTGTGCTCGTTGGCTTGTCCAGGTGGGCGTAGACATGGTTCAGCAGGAAGACGATGGTATCCTCAACTCCTAGTCATGCTCTAATAAAGTGCTCTAATTGGTTGGTCATAGCTAGAATTATCATTGACTTCCTCATCAGGAACCAACATCAGTGCAGATCAGAAATAACTTTTCTTCCTCGCTGACAGTCAACACAGGTGTGCCTCAAGAATGCCTGCTTAGCCCACTGCTCTACTCTATCTACACCCATGACTGTGTGGCTAGGCACATCAAACGCCACCTATAAATTTATCAAAGACACCATTGTTAACAGCAGAATCTCATGTGGCACTAGGAAGCGCACAGGAGTGAGACTGATCGGCATGCTGGGTAGTGTCACAACAGCAACTGTTTCCTCAACATCAGTAAGACAAGGAGATGATTGTGAGTTTCAGGGAGGGAAAGTCGGAGGCACACGCACACCAGTCCTCACTGAGGGGTCAGCAGCAGAAAGGGTGAGTAGCTTCAAGTTCCTGGGCACCAGCTTCCCCATCATCGAGGACATCTTTAAAAGGCAGTGTCTCAAGAAGGTGGCTTCCATCATATAGACCACACCACCGCCCCAGCCCCGCACGCAGGACATACCCTCTTTTCATTACTACCATCTGGGAGGAGGTAAGAGAGCCTGAAAACACACACTCAATGTTTTAGGAACAGCTTCTTCTCCTCTGCCATCAGATTTCTGAATGGCCCATGAACCTACATATGCTACTTTATTAACTTACACTATTTGTGCATTATTTATTTGTATTATATATATTATTACTGTAATTTATAAATTTTTTGTATTGCTCTGTGCCACTGTCACAACACATTTCACGACATACGAGGGGTGATTGATAAGTTTGTGGCCTAAGGTAGAAGGAGTCCATTTCAGAAAACCTAGCACATTTATTTTTCCTACATTTACACACTTAGTCCAGCGGTTGTGGAGCATACAGATCCCTTCTTTGTAGAATTCGGTATCTTGGACCTCCAGAAGTGGTCCACAGCAGGGGTGATTGATAAGTTTGTGGCCTAAGGTAGAAGGAGATGAGTTATTAACTTCAAACTTTCTGAATTTTCATTCAAAGAGTTGAACTGCACGTGCATGTAACGAGAGCTGTATAACCCATCTCCTTCTACCTCAGGCCACAAACTTATCTATCACCCCTGCTGTGGACCACTTCTACAAAGAAGGGATCCGTATGCTCCACGATCGCTGGACTAAGTGTGTACATGTAGGAGGGGATGATGTTGAAAAATAAATGTGCGAGGTTTTCTAAAATTGACTCCTTCTACCTTAGACCACGACCTAATCAATCACCCCCTTTTGGTTAGTGGTTAAAAAAATGGTTCTGATTCTTGGAAATGCTATGAATATCTTTAGCAAGAAAATGATGGGTTGTCTGAGCCCTAGAGTGAGTAGACTGTGAGTAAACTGGGTAGAAAAGATGAGGGTCCTTGTTATATTTGCTTTGGAAACCAGCTGGTCTTTGAAGGCCTGTTGATGATAACCTGATGCTTCAGTTACTACCAGGAAGGGCACTGCAACAGTCTGCAGGCTCTTGAAGAAGATGACTGCTGGCAAGGTTGGTCAAGCTCACGTTGCTTAGCTGTCCATGGTGTGGACGTAGAATCCATGCACAGGAATCAGAGAACGAAGAAGAAAAAAATAATGTGTGAGGTACTGAGCAGCTGAAGAGGGAGCAAACACTACAATGATTGCTTCCTTATAAATTGTAAGCATCTTGATCAAACTGAGCATTGATATGGTTGAAACTTTTGAGGCAATTCTGTGTGTGCATACAGAAAATAAACCTTTTATTCACGAGTCCCCAAATTCCATGGCACTTCCAAGAGATTCAAGTAAATAGCAAGAAATGAAGAGCTGGAAATGACAGAGAAACATCGGGCAAAGTGATTGTTTTCTGAGCTGTTTTTTGACAGGTGTTCTACTTGTTTTATATGTATCAATGCACAGTAGAAATAAATTAGAAGCCAGAGTGGGTTTAGCGTGCATTTCTTTCATCTGAGGTTTCTTGGTTTAATCCAGATCAAATCAGTGGGTTGCTAGCTGGATGACTAAAATCTTTGTGAAGAATTTAATTGATAGGAGGTTTAGCAGCCTCAAAGAAATTCTAAGTTAATGCAAATTCAAGGCAAATTCTACTTGCAAATAATACTAATTGGCACCAAATTGACAGTCTGACACACTGAGGCTGCAAAGGTGGATAATGTGAGAAATGGAAATGTTACACTTCTGCAGGAGCAAAGGAAGCATAAGTCTGAATTGCGTTGGTGGATGGAAGTGCAGGAACCTCCAGAATGCATACATTAACCCTAGAGTGTTTCATACTGACTTCATTGTACCAACACAACTTGGATGATCTGCAAAGCAATTAAGTTAAAAAGAATTTATAACCTATGTCAACTATTGTGCTTCTGGAAAAAGCTGTTTAAATACTGAAGGGTCTAAGAATAATTCTCATACCCTACACAAAAGCACAACAGAAAAAAAATAAAAAGTACCGGAGGTCTTAAAAAAGTCTGTTCTCCATTTATTTTAACTCCAATGTGTGT
The DNA here is from genome assembly GCF_963921235.1 of Mobula hypostoma. Classification (NCBI taxonomy): domain Eukaryota; kingdom Metazoa; phylum Chordata; class Chondrichthyes; order Myliobatiformes; family Myliobatidae; genus Mobula; species Mobula hypostoma. The sequence goes on along the minus strand of NC_086102.1, from coordinate 155,175,651 downwards.
TTGGAGCAGTAATTGTGGCTATTACAATGATAAACCATAACAGAAATGTATAAAAAATATTCCTTGGTTCACAACAATTCAATTGACATGTTACAACGGGCTTCCATTCCCAAAATGGACAAGAACAAAAATGATTTGTTCACAGAAATAGCTGTGATGGAAGATCAAGCAGTAGCAGGAGCAGGAAGAGTGGCCTCCACCTTGTCTCACTTACTCAGTGAGTGAGCAAAGGGGTCTACTGAATGCTCTCAACTCTGCCTGGCTCAACCCAACTCCCGGTGGCTGCAGTTTGGTGGGGGGAGGAGGGAGGATTGTAGGGGGGGAGTATGAAGAGAGAGCACATGTTTCCCATCAAACAGAAGATACCTGAAGCCCCTTAGCAGCCTGTAAGTCCATCCCCACCCAAACTGCTAGTCTTCAAATGTTTGTTTGTATGGTGTGTCCATAAATCTCAAGACGACCTGTACTAAAATGCTATTAACTTAGTTTGCAAATGTTAACCATGACTTGAGAGTATTTTATACTTACAATCATTATGCTATTTGTAACCCTGAGGACCTGTATGAATTTTCATTAAAGTGCAATTAACTGTTACAGATAATTACCTCACATTGCTAATGTCCACAAACACCTTTCTTAATCGGCAACTATCAGCTGTCTAGGATCAGACCTAGAATGCAGCCTCACCTGCAACATCAAACATAGAATGACTAGTGCCACCATCATCCAAAACCACGTGATGATTCAGCCTCTCAGCTCCTACACTGACACCTCATCACTCAAGGTCATCTCAAAGTAGGAGTAGATTACTCAGCTCCTTGAGCTTTCTTCATCATTCAGTAAAATCATGGCTGATCTGACTGCTTCCTCAATCCCCACCTTCCTATCTGTTTGGGGCTAACTTTCAGCATCTACTTATCATGAATCGGGCTCAAAGAAGAATCTATTTCCACAGGTCTTTGAGAAAATGAGTTATGTAGACTCATGGCCCTCTGGGAATAAAGAAAAATAACCTCATCTTAAACAGATGAGACCTTTTCTTGAGTCTGTTGCCATTGGATGAAATTGTCCCATCAAAGGATCTTTCCACCCTCCTAAGATCCCTCGAGACCTTGTACATTTCACATTAAAATGGGACATGATTTGCATTATGTGGGTTTTTGTTATTTTAAATTAGTAAAGTGATATTTTGTCATTTCTGATGCTTGAGTTTTTAAATATTTAGGCTATTTTACCAAGAATTCACAACTTCTGGAAGATAAATACTTTTACATTGAAAATAATGTGAAATGCCTTTTAGGATCATGAATCTTGGTTAACAAAACATCTCCCCAAACGTAACCCTTAATAAATCACAGAATATTCATATTATGAAATCTCAATTCCAATAGTTAGTGGGTTACACCAAAGATGGAAGTTTGAAGAGTTGGGATTTGGAAGTCGGAGAGGAACATTAGGATGGGAAATGGTTCCAACTCATTTTAATTGCACATCCCTAAAACAGACTCAATAAGAAGCCACACAGAGATTACCTGGGAAGATATGATTGAGAAATCTGGGGTGGGGGGGCAATAAATGTACCATTGTTCTATAAAGGTATTCCTTAAGTGACTTTAAAGACTTAACCATATTGAGTATAGTGAGTGTGGTTGCTTGCATTCTACTAGGTGATCTTTCCCGCCCCGTCTCTCTGCTTTGTTAAGCTGACTCCAGCACACCCCTCTTCACACCCTCTTGGTTCGCATGTGCCATCATTCTTCTCTTTTGATTCACTCCTCAGCACTTACCCGTCAACCTCCTGCTCACTTCATTAATCAATTTCACATTTTGCACTTACACTCACCAGCATAAAATGCTCTGCATCCCTTTACGTGTCACTGCAGCTGCCCATTGAGCTGCTCTTTCCTTTTGTACAGAGAAGCTCGGGATGCCCAGTGCAAGAGAGAATCAGAGCTAGGCCTCCGCCTAGTAAGGATAATGCTCTAGAGCACAATGTCACCTTGACATGCCCAGCCATTGGAGATGGGAACCTTCCAGGTACCCAGTAAATGAATTTACTGGTCATAGGCATTATGTCATGCCTACAGAATATCCACAGTAAGCAAAATACAATCAACTTAATAATGATTAACCACAGCATATTATTGATTCGCATGTGCCCTGAGGATCCATGGGTTCTCTGACTTCTTATGGAGAGGAGATGATTGCTTCTGATGGTTCATGTGACTGCTACTATGCAGATCGTGTACTAGCAATGGCAGAGTTAAATAGATCATTATGTTCCAGATTTTCACCTGGTGACTGAGCACAACTATCTATTGAAGACTAGGAACAGGGGTGGAGAATGAATATCAGAAGGTTGCATCTCTTTTCCAACCCTGCTGGATTGAAGTCAAATGCCAGAAAGTTGTCATTAAAAATTGTAATCATTGATGAGACCCAGAAAATGCGTAATGTATTGTCAGGCTTTCCAAATAGACTTCTCATTATTGCAGACAGAATGAAGATTGTGCATGGCACTGCTGGGATAATGTGGTTAATTCAGTTCAACATTAACTGTAGCCATGAATCAAGTGCATGTACACTTTGAGTCATGATTATGTATATCCTGGATGCCAGTATTATAGAATCTTAAATAACTTCAATTTTAGCTTTTGTGCCAAACCTTCTATGAAATACAACTGCCCAGTAGAGAGCAACAGTGAAGATTGACTGGCCCATGCAACAGATAAATGGAATATAAAAATGGGAACTCCATTCAAAGCATTGCCATTTCCCATACATCACTCCACACACCATTGAGTAAGCACCTGATCCATAGTCAGGCATGACAAGTACAGTTGTGAGGCCATTTACATTCATCCTCTTTCAACCAATTTCTGAAGGGGAGACCTATTGATACTAAATATTTTTTAATCAATCTCAGTCCACAGGAGCACCTGCAGGACTGCTTTGCTTTGGTGGACTAGACTGTATTCAGGGATTCATCTTTGAATCTGGATGAGTATGCTTCAGTTGTTACCGACTTCATTAAAACCTGTGTGGATGAGTGTGTGCCTACAAAGACTTACTGTACATTCCCAAACAAAAAACCGTGGATGAACCAGGAGGTAAGTCGTCTGCTGAAGGCTGGATCTGTGGCATTCAAGTCTGGCAACCCAGGCCTGTACCAGAAAACCAGGTATGATTTGCGGAGGGCTAATTCAAGGGCGTAAAAGACAATTTCAAACGAGGTTGGAGGTGATACCATCAGGTAGGAGATACAGAAGCCGGAGGGCATACACTAAGCTATTCAGGAACAGCTTCTTCCCCTCTGCCATCTGATTCCTAAATGAACATTGAAGCTTGGACACTGTGAGTTATACAGCTCTCGTTACACACATGTGCAGTTCAACTCTTTGAGTGATGATGCAGAAAGTTTGAAGTTAATAACTCATCTCCTTCTACCTTAGGCTAGGAACTTATCAATCACCCCTGCTGTGGACCACTTTCTGGAGGTCCAAGACGCCGACTTCTACAAAGAAGTGATCTATATGCTCCATGACCACTGGACTAAGTGTGTAAATGTAGGAGAGAACTACAATGAAAAATAAGTGTGCTAGGTTTTCTAAAATTGACTCTTTCTACCTTAGGTCACAAACTTATCAATTGCCCCTTGTATTGTTGGGAAGACTGCTAACCAGCTTTATCATGGTTTTCTTTCTCTTTGATCATTTGACAAGCCTAATTTGAGGATGGATTAATTAACCAGCTCTTGTATCTGACTTATCCAATTGTAATGCCTTGGTTAATATTTATACTGCTCTGCTATGGTATTTTATTTTTGCAGTTTTCTGTAAAAGCACTGTGTCATGTTGGTAAGAGTGTTTTGGCTTCAGCTAAAGATAAGGAGCCATGTTGTCCAATTTAGCAATGTTGTGTCAGCCAATCATGAGTGGGATGACATGAAATCATGTCAAAAATGAGAGCTGGGCTGGAGAAGTTTTCTGAAAGAGAGTAGTCTGGTTTGGGGTCCTTTGGTTAAGCATGCGGAGAGTAGAGCACCAGGGAAGATGCCTGGAGGAGCCCATCTGAAGAGGAGCCCCTATTGCAAGGAGTGTTTTGCAAGGCAGAAGATTCCAAAAGGTAAAGTAATACCTGTGGTTGGTGTGAAGAATTCAGCACTGTGAGTAAATCTACTTCCAGCAACTACAGAAATGAACTCTGACATTTATGTTCTCATTTAGACTGGTTTAATTGGAATGGGCTCTTTTATCTTTCTTTTTCTTTGTTTGATAAAATTGAAAATAGGTAAATATACTATCTTTATAATTTTATGCTGATGTACGATATGTCATTTCTGGGCTACCGGTAACTATGTATGGGCAGTGTTTACACAGCATTTGGTCAAATTGAGGTTCCTTTGATTGGATGTTCCTGTTTGGTTGTATTGCTTATGAAGGGCAGCTGAGTCACATGGCTGCCAGCAGGGTCAGCTGATTAGCGAAGTTGGTGTACAAGCCCTGGTGAGAAGGTTGCACTTGTGGGGTGATTGGCCCAGATTTCACATGCTGTTTAAGCCTTGATTAAGTGGTTTATTATGTGTTATATTTGTGAGATTAAACAGTGTTTAAACTAGTGTTTGGGGAAAGTGAGGTGTGTTGGAATTAACATATATTATTATATTGGGCCAGATGGTCTGCATCCTAGAGTGCTTAAGGAAGTAGCCCAAGAAATCGTGGATGCATTAGTGATAATTTTTCAAAACTCGTTAGATTCTGGACTAGTTCCTGAGGATTGGAGGGTGGCTAATGTAACCCCACTTTTTAAAAAAGGAGGGAGAGAGAAACCGGGGAATTATAGACCAGTTAGCCTAACGTCGGTGGTGGGGAAACTGCTGGAGTCAGTTATCAAAGATGTGATAACAGCACATTTGGAAAGCGGTGAAATCATCAGACAAAGTCAGCATGGATTTGTGAAAGGAAAATCATGTCTGACGAATCTCATAGAATTTTTTGAGGATGTAACTAGTAGAGTGGATAGGGGAGAACCAGTGGATGTGGTGTATTTGGATTTTCAAAAGGTTTTTGACAAGGTCCCACACAGGAGATTAGTGTGCAAACTTAAAGCACACGGTATTGGGGGTAAGGTATTGATGTGGATGGAGATTTGATTAGCAGACAGGAAGCAAAGAGTGGGAATAAACGGGACCTTTTCAGAATGGCAGGCGGTGACATATAAGATCCTAAAGGGATTGGACAGGCTAGATGCAGGAAGATTGTTCCCGATGTTGGGGAAGTCCAGAACAAGGGGTCACAGTTTGAGGATAAAGGGGATGCCTTTTAGGACCGAGATTAGGAAAAACTTCTTCACACAGAGAGTGGTGAATCTGTGGAATTCTCGGCCACAGGAAACAGTTGAGGCCGGTTCATTGGCTATATTTAAGAGGGAGTTAGATATGGCCCTTGTGGCTACGGGGATCAGGGGGTATGGAGGGAAGGCTGGGGTGGGGTTCTGAGTTGGATGATCAGCCATGATCATAATAAATGGCGGTGCAGGCTCGAAGGGCCAAATGGCCTACTCCTGCACCTATTTTCTATGTTTCTATGTTTCTAAGTTATGGATGCTGTGGGAATTAACTTTACACCGCTCGCTGTCAGAGCAGTGCTGACAGGATAATCAAGGACACGACCCACCCAGTCAACCCACTTTTCATCCCTCTTCCCTCCGGGAGAAGGCTCAGGAGCTTGAAGACTTGTACGGCCAGATTTGGGAACAGCTTCTTTCCAACTGTGAACAGATCCTGACCTGGATCTAGGCCGTACCCTCCAAATATCTGGAACTGCCTCTCAGTTTTTTTGCACTATATTACTTTCCTTTTTCTATTTTCTACTTATGATTTATAATTTAAATTTTTAATATTTACTATCGATTTGTACCCCAGGGAGCGCGAAGCACAGAATCAAATATCGCTGTGATGATTGTACGCTCTAGTATCAATTGTTTGGCGACAATAAAGTAAAGGTTTAGTGCGATTCATAATGGTTGTCCACAAGTCATGCTTGTGTTCTGAGCGGGGTGGATATTAGAATTCCTGATTAGTTGCTTCTTAGAGTGCAGTAAAAGTATTGGGGAAAATCACGCTAGTTAAACTGCGGTTTGACCAATCAGCAGGTTACGAGTGGCATAACTGAAATCACGCTTCCTGTTAAGATAGGGGAGCCTAGTGAGGTGGGGCAATGGGCAGTCCATATTGTTGGAGAAGGGGGGCAGTGTAGCTGAGGATGAAGACTTTAAAGGCAAGCTGTATGTAGCTGAGGTGAAGAATGTAATGACAAGTTGTTTTCATTTCTGCAAAGTGAGGCAAAGGAGTTAGTTGTCTGATGAGAAAGATCTCACGGGTCCTTCAGCAGATGATTTAAATTCTGAGCTGGTTTCGGTTAATGCATCACTGGTTGATAAGTGCCAAAGAGTACCTGCGGAAAGCCAAAGTTATCGTAGGCTGGGAGTGTTCTCTGGATTCAAGCCTAAACCCAATGGAGAAGAGGAATATGAGGCTTGGGCAGAGCAAACAGCTCAGTTACTGGATGAGTGGCACTGCTCAGATTGTATGAAAAAACAGCGACTAGTAGAGAGTTTAAAAAGTCCGGCTGCTGAGGTGGTGAGGTCCTTAAAGGCAGAAAACCCGTTGGTCACGTCCATGGACTACATGCAAGCATTAGAAAATGTTTTTGGCATGACGGACAGCCCAGCTGGTCTTATGATGAAACTTAGGCACACATTTCCAGGAGAAAGGGGAGAAACTTTCTGCCTACATTTTCAGGCGAGAAAGACAGGTGCATTACCTATGCCCTAAAGGGGCCATTCTGCTGGCTGAGATAAATTCATAACAGATGGGGCAAGTTGTGAAAGGCACGCTGTCACATGACGTGATTGCTTTAAGCATTTGAATGACTCACAAGATGAGTCGCTCTCCCTCGTTTGTTGAGCTGATCATAGAAGTCGGAGAGGAGGAATATTTGTTGGAGGAGTGGGAGGCCTTCACTGGTCAGGAAATACCCTCAGTAGTAGCCTCCGTCGCTGAAGCGACCCCTGATGCCACTCAAGCGAGGGTTTCGCCAGATGAAGTGAAAACCCTGCAAGATGAAGTATCTCAGTTGATGTTGGCTAGCGCCATTGCCAAACGTAACAATAGAAACCTGACCTACCTGTAGGATGTACTAAGTAGAGGGATGCTGCTGAAAGGGGTCTTGATGAGGAAAGTGACTGGCATTTTCTGTTATAACAGTGGAGAGGATGAACAGTTCAAGCAGGAGTGTGAAAGACAGGAAAACCTTTGGAAAGTAACCCAGCAGTTGCTTAAACAGAAAAAGGAGTCAGGAGATTTCAGGGAGACCCAGTAAGGGAATGGCCTGGCATCTCAGAGAGGAGACGTTCCAATCAGTGTATCAAGGGAAACACTAAAGTGCAAAACTCTGTTCCTGAGGGCTTAGTGGGACTAAACTCAGAAGTATCCATATTGATTGAGGGTATTTATACTCGAGTTATACGTGACACAGGTTCTCAAGTTACCCTACTCTATAGATCCTTTTACAACCAATAATTGAAGCATTGACCATTGATGCCACTCAGTGCCCTAGGAATTTGGGGCCTTAGTACTAATGATTACCCATATGATAGTTAGTTGTCGTTGAAACTGGAGTTTTCAGAAGTAGTTGTTGGAGTAGCTGAGACCATCGATACATTAGTGTTGGCCTTTTTGGATCTGGTTGCTAAATGGGAAGCTTCCTTTATTGCGGGAACAAATACTCCCATTGTGAGAAGGCTCATGGGGGCATGCAAGGAAAGAAATGGAGAGAATTTTTTGAAAACTTTGCCCATTCACCCTTGTTCAGAGCGGCTTTCGAGAAGGTGCAAGTTCCTCCTGAGCAAGATGAAGAGCATAAACAAGCAAATGTGTGGTACACCCCGTCCAACCCTATCCTGTTGCATCCGGGCAGGTAGCTAGAGTGACAGGAAACCCCAGATTTCCAGGAATGTCTAATGCCAAGAAACTCAAGACACTCTGGAGGATCACGAAGAAGAGTCAAGCTTACCTGCTGGAGTGCTGGTGAGACCTAAAAAGCAGATGCCTGCTGTCTACGCAAACAGGATGACAGTGATTGTCAGGAACACCTTGGAGGGAGAGGTTAACCTCAGACGTGGGATGCAAATGGCATACCTTTTCTCTGTGAGATTAATGTCTAGTTTTCCACTGAGAAAACCTGGAGAGAGGCAGTCTTCTGGATCAGGAAAATCATTCAACTTTTTACAGAACTCAAGGAATAGAAAAGGAGACCAACTGAGAAGATGCTAAAGCTCAAACATATCTTTTCTACTGACGAGTTTGATGCAGGTTTCTCCAAGAGTACTCGCCGCACATTTAGAGTGATGGAGGATACCCTTTTCAGAAAGAGGTCTCAACAGTTAGCACTGACGGAGGTGGAAGGCATTCAGTAGCACCTGCAGAGACTGAAGGAAGCTGAAATTATCACTGAGTTGAGAAGTCCCTCTGTGTCACGCATAGTGGTGGTGAGGAAGAAGAATGGGAAGATATGAATGTGTGTTGATTATCAGACACTGTACCGTCTGAGACCAATATACTGTTCCTCGGATTGAGGATGCTTTGTCCAGCTTGAGTGGAGTAAAATGGTTCAGTGTGTTGGTTCTAAGGAGTGGGTATTATCAGATACCCATGAGTGAAGCTGATAAAGAGAAATTACAATTCATATATCCACTTGGATTCTTTCAGTTTGAAAGAATGCCCCAGGACATATCAGGAGCACAGACAACTTTGTCATGGAGAAGACTGTTGGGACATGAACTTGCTTGAAGTATTGGTATACTTGAATAATCTCATAGTATTCAGGTCCACACTGGAGGAACATGAAATGAGGCTTCTGAAGGTGCTAGACCATCAGAAAGCAGAGACTTAAAGCTGTCACTGGACAAGTGCCAGTCTGTAAGATGTCAGTCAACTACATCAGACACATAGTCTCACAGATGGAGTGGCTACAGATTTGTCCAAGATAGAGGAGGTGACCACTTGGCCAAGGCCCAAGAATGTGAGTGCCCTAAGTTCAGTCCTTGAATTCTGTAGGTACTACTGGAGATTTATGAAGTACTACTTCAGAGTAACCAGCTTCTGTGTGATTATCTGCTCTATGAGAAGAACGGGAGGAGAGCAAAAGGAGAAGAAGGCAATATTTATCTTCAGAGCCTTTCAGCGAAAGATGGGATGCAAAATGCGAAGAGGCCTTTCAGCTGCTGAAAGAGCTGCTGACTAAAGCACCTGTGCTGGCCTTTGCAAACCCCCAGTTATCATATGTACTGCATACAGACAACAGCCATGAGGCCTTAGGTGGTGTTCTATATCAGGACCAAAATAAAGGGTTGAGACCTGTTGTTTTCATCAGCTGGAGTCTGTCACCATCCCCGAGTTAAACTACCCTATGTACAAATTGGAGTTTCTGGCATTGAAATAGGAAATAGTGGATAAGTTAAGTGACTATCTATACAGTGCCAAGTTTGAGGTTAGGACTGCCAACAATCCACTGATTTATACCCTGACTTCGGCAAAGTTAGATGCCACAGGCCATTGCTAGTGGTGAAGTTGTCTGCTTATGATTTCAGCCTTAAATATCGAGCAGGGAGTCGGAACTTTGATGCAGATGCATTGTCCCAACATTTGGATGAGGTGCTGGAAATGGATGGAGAGCGGGAGGGTGCTCCTGCCGCTGATGTTGGAGCAATGTGCCAGTTTTCCACAGTGGAGAAATCAGAGGTAAGGCTATGGCATGGTAGAGCTGTCGGTCATCTGGGAGCTTCTATGCCATTCCACAAGCATATTGCAAACTGACCACTCTGGATATGAAGCAGTTGCCTGCCTTGAGCCCAGTGAGACAACTATTGTATAGGTGCCATTTGCTCATCTATTGTCAAAGGAGATATGGCCCGAGTTGAGAAGATAAAACACCCTACCATACCCCTACTGATGAGAGAATGGGACAAACTGTTGAGGAACAGAGTTTTATACAGGGTCACGTCTCCTCCAGACAGAATTCAATGTCCCCAGTTGGTTTTGCCTGAGAAGTACCGGAAGATTACACTGAGGTCACTTAATAATGATTCAGGTTATTTGGAGTTTGACGAGACCTGCAGATTGGTCCAAGATGGTTCTATTGGCCCTGAATGAAGCCTGAGGTTGAAGAGTACTGTAAGTTGTGCATTCAATGTATTCAGAGGAAGACTTTACCAATGAGAGTTGCTCATTTTCTCATTTACAAAGTACAGGGCCACTTGATTTGGTGTGTATGGATCCCCTCTTTACAGAGCCTGATTCCAGTAACGTTGCAAATGTCTTGGTCATCACTGATCTCCAAGAGGATGAAGCCAGAGGTTGGGAATGGTCCAGTCAAGATTCTCCATCAGAATCACCTTTTACCCATAAGGCAAGGAAGTATGTGTTGATCCAGAGTCTGACACAGAGCCTACACATAGCAGAACTTTGCACAGAAGGAGAACAGAAAGGCAACCCACTGACAATAGAGTGACTTCAGTGGAAAGATATGAAGAGGGACCAATCACTGAACACTGTGCAGTCTCAGAGGATGAGGAAATGGGAGGATGGTATGCTTTGCCTTATGCAAACTCGCCGAGAATTGATGAAGAGATTTCTAAATCTCCCAGCCCTGACTCAGGTATAATGGGAAGGACAACCAGTGGACAGGTAGATGTGACACTAGACAGTGAGGGGAATCTGGACTCCAGTATAGTTAGGGATAAAGCTGATTTCAGTCAGGTGGAAGGTATGAGTGATAGACAGTGGGAGGCATCCCCACGTAAGCAGGAACAGTCACAGGAAGTGCCTGAGGCTGAAGAAGCTAATGATGAGATAAGAATATCTCGGAGAGTCAGGAAACTTTCAGGTAGGCTAGCATGTGATGCACCGGGGAAACAGAGTGTTGTGTCCATCGCAATATTGAGATATGTTTCTGCCATTTACAAATTGATTGGAGGTCCTGAGACCACAAACTTCACTTGAATACTGTATTATTATTAATGGTTTCGCAAGTTCCTAAGTCATGAGGACATGACTGTTTTTGGTGGGGGGAGAGTGTAATGCCCTGGTTAGGATTTCTACTGCTATGCTGTGAGTTTTGTTTTATTTTAGCAGTCTTCTGTAAATGTAGTGTATCCTGCTAGTCAGAGTTTTTAGGCTTCAGCTTAAGATAGGAGTCATGTTGTCCAACTTAGCAATGTTGTGTCAGCCATTCGGGTGTGGGATGACATAGAACATCTTCGAGATCTGGGCAGGAAATTTTTCTGAAGGACAGTAGTCTGCTTTGGGGTCTTTTGATGAGAGATGCAGAGAGAAGAACACCAGGAAAGATGCCTGGATGATCCCATCCAAAGAGGATTCCAAGAAGGAAACTTCTACCTGTGTTTGGTGAGAAGAATTCAGTGCCGTGAATAAAACTGCTCCCAGCCTCTACAGAAATAAGCTCCAACATATATGTACTCATTTAGACTGGCTAACAGTAATGGGCCCTTTTATCTTTCTTTTTATTTCTCTGTTAACTGTTTGATAAAGTTGAAAATAGATAAATACACTTTCTTTATAATTTTATGCAGGTGTACAATCGGTCATTCCTGGGTTACCGATAACTGTGTATGGGCAGCGTTTACACAGTATTCTGGGGTTACCGATAATTATGTACGGGCAGTGTTTACGCGGCATTTCTGTGTTACCGATAACTGTGTATGGGCAGTGTTTACGCAGCATTCACGCAAACCAAGTTTCCTTTAACTGGAACATCCTGAAGCTCCTGTTTGGTTGGGCCACAAATCATACCAACCCTAGACGCTTATTGCTAATGAAAGGTGGCCTTCTCACTGCAGAGTCGGCTAATGAGCCAAGTTGGTGTACAAGCCCTGGTGAGACGGTTGCATAATATTATAACGTACAGTATTTACGCAATTCATAAATAAAATATAAACAGCTTCCAGAGCACTTACTTTTCATTCAGAATCTTTGGTTCTTAATGCCAATGGTTTAAGTATGAGTCAGTCCTTGATAGTATGTAGTATAGACTATAAGACATTAGAGCAGAATTAGATCATTCAGCTCATCAAGTCTGCACCGCTGTTTGATCGTGGCTGATTCATTACCTTCTCACCCCCTTTCTCCTGCCTTCTCCCTGTAATCTTTCACACCTTATTAAGAATCTGTTAACTTCTGCTTTAAATACACCTGGCCTCCACGTCCACCTGCGGCAATGAATTCCACAGATCCACCACTAGCTGGCTGAAGAAATTCCTCCTCATCTTCATTCTAAATGGATGTTCCTCTATTCTGAGGTTGTGACCTCTCATCCTAGGCCCCCACATTAAATGAAACATCCTCTCCACATCCTCTCTATCTAGGCCTTTCAACATTCGATAGGTTTCAATGATATTCCCCCCTCCCCCGTACTTCAAAAATTGCCCTAAGCCATCAAATGTTCCTCATATTTTTAGCCTTTCCTGGAACCATTTTTGTTAGCCTCCTTTGAACCCTCTCCAATGTCAGCACATCCTTTATTAGATAAGAGGCCCAAAAATGCTCACGATACTCCTAGTGAGGCCTCGCTAATGTCATAAATCCTCAGCACTACATTGTTGCTTTTATATTCTAGTCTTTTCAAAGTTAATTCTAATATTGCATTTGCCTTCCTCACCACTGACTCAGCCTGCAAGTTAACCTTTAGGGAATCTTGGACAAGGACTCCCAAGTCTCTTTGCACCTAAGATTTTTGAATTTTCTCCCCATTTAGAAAATAGTCTATGGTTTAATTCCTTCTACCTTAGTGCATGACCATACACTTCCCAACGCTGTATTCTGTAATGGCACTGGATGATCTTTCAAGAATCAGGAGTGAAGATAAGACCGATTAGAGATAAAGGCCACGGGAATTCACCTCGGTCATACTGACAGCGGTCTATATTCCCCCTCAGGGGGACGTGGAATGTGCTTTGAACATATTGTATGCCAACATCAGTGAACTTGAGACCAGGTATCCAGAGGCTTTGCTCATTACAGCCGGGGACTTTAACCAGGCCAACCTCAGAAAGGTGCTGCCAAAGTTATACCAACATGTCTCCTGCCCCACTAGAGGCCCGAATATACTTGACCACTGCTACACAGCAGTCAAGGATGCCTACTGTTCCGTCCCACGACCTCACTTCGGAAAATCGGACCATCAGGTCGTACTCCTCCTCCCGGCTTATAAACAGAAACTGAAGCGGGAGGTCACGGTGTCAAAAGTAGTGTCGCGTTGGACGGAGGAAACGGATGAGGTCCTCCGTGACTGCTTTGAATTGGTGGACTGGTTAGTATTCAAGGACTTGGCAGCTAACATCAATGAGTGTGCCTTGGCTGTCATGGACTTTATTTGGAAATACATGGAGGACTGTGTGTCTCGCAAGACGATCCGGGTGTTCCCTAACCAGAAACCTTGGATGAATTATGAGGTCAAGTCCCTTTTAAAGGCTAGAGCTGCGGCTTTAGGTCTGGGGATACCAGTCGCTACACGGAATCCAGGCGTGAACTCTGGAAAGCCATTAAGGGTGACAAGAGGCAATATCGAGCCAAGTTGGAAGCCCAGACTAACCAGAGGGATGCCAGTAGACTATGGCAGGGTCTAAATGAGATCACTGGGTGCAAAGAAAAGGCTGGGATTATCAATAACTGTGGCGCTTATCTTCCTGACGAACTTAACTTATTCTACGCAAGATTCGAACAGAAGAGGAGTGTCCTGCTCCCTCCGGATGAACCAGACCTGGTTGCATCGCGACTCATCATCACCGAGGCGGGCTCAGATGGCGTCCCAGGACGGGTTCTCCGGGCCTGTGCAAGCGAGCTAGTTGGAGTGTTTGCTGACATCTTCAACTACTCCTTACTTCAGTCTAAGATCCCCTCGTGTTTTAAGAAGGCAACGATAATCCCGGTGCCGAAGAAGAGCAAGGTGGCATGCCTGAATGACTATCGACCTGTGGCTCTGACATCAATTGCTATGAAGTGCTTCAAGAGATTGATTATGGCACACATCAACCACAGCCTACCAGTCAACCTCAGTGCTTTGCAATTCGCCTACTGGAGTAACAGGTCAATGGCAGATGCCATCTCTCTGGCCCTACATTCCTCCTTAGAACATCTGGAGAATAAAGACGCATACGTAAGGCTCTTTTTCATTGACTACAGCTCTGCCTTTAATACCATCATTCCAAATAAACTGATTCCTAAGCTCCGGAACCTGGGCCTTAGCACTCAGATCTGCAGATGGATCTTCAATTTCCTCACAGACAGGACCCAGGCTGTAAAAATAGGGGACAAGCTCTCCTCCACAATCACTCTGAGCACCGGTGCCCCACAAGGCTGTGTACTCAGCCCCCCTGCTGTACTCACTGTACACCCATGATTGTGTAGCCAGGTTTCCATCAAACTCAATATATAAGTTTGCTGATAACACAACAATTGTAGGCCATATCTCGGGTAATGATGAGTTTGAGTACAGAGAGGAAATTAAGAACCTGGTGGCATGGTGCAAAGACAATAAGCTATCCCTCAACGTCAGCAAGACCGAGGAATTGGTTGTTGACTTCAGAAGGAGTAGTGGACCGCACGACCCAATTTACATCGGTGGTGCACAAGTGGAACAGGTCAAAAGCTTTAAGTTCCTCGGGGTCAATATCACAAATGACCTGACTCGGTCCAACCAAGCAGAGTTCACTGCCAAGAAGGCCCACCAGCACCTTAACTTCCTGAGAAAACTAAAGAAATTTGGCCTGTCCCCTAAGACCCTCACTAATTTTTATTGATGCATCGTAGAAAGCATTCTTCTAGGATGCATCACAACCTGGTATGGAAGTTGTTCTGTCCAAGACCGAAAGAAGTTGCAGAAGATCATGAACATGGCGCAGCACTTCACACAAACCAATCTTCCGTCCTTGGACTCACTTTACACCGCACACTGTCGGAGCAGTGCTGCCAGGATAATCAAGGACACAACCCACCCAGCCAACACACTTTTCATCCCTCTTCCCTCCGGGAGAAGGCTCAGGAGCTTGAAAACTTGTACGGCCAGATTTCGGAACAGCTTCTTTCCAACTGTGAAGACTGCTGAACGGATCCTGACCCGGATCTGGGCCATACCCTCCAAATATCCGAACCTGCCTCTCGGTTTTTTTGCACTACCTTACTTTCCATTTTTCTATTTTCAATTTATGATTTATAATTTAAATTTTTAATATTTACTAATTTTTACTATCTTTAATATTTTTAGTATTTAATATTTGTAATCTAGGGAGTGGGAAGCGCAGAATCAAATATCGCTGTGATGATTGTACGTTCTAGTATCAATTGTTTGGCGACAATAAAGTATAACGTATAAAGGTTGGAAGATGTGCCTGGAGGCTGTGGAAGTGAGCGAGGTACTCAATGAATACTTCTCTTCGGTATTCACCAATGAGAGGGAACTTGATGACAGTGAGGACAATATGAGTGAGGTTGATGTTCTGGAGCATGTTGATATTAAGGGAGAGGAGGCATTGGAGTTGTTAAAATACATTAGGACGGATAAGTCCCCAGGGCCTGACGGAATATTCCCCAGGCTGCACCACAAGGTGAGGGAGGAGATTGCTGAGCCTCTGGCTAGGATCTTTATGCCCTCGTTGTCCACGGGAATGGTACCGGAGGATTGGAGGGAGGCAAATATTGTCCCCTTGTTCAAAAAAAGATAGTAGGGATAGTCCGGGTAATTATAGGCCAGTGAGCCTTACGTCTGTGGTGGGAAAACTGTTGGAAAAGATTCTTAGAGATAGGATCTCTGGGCATTTAGAGAATCATGGTCTGATCAGGGACAGTCAGCATGTCTTTGTGAAGGGCAGATCATCTCTACCAAGCCTGATAGAGTTCCTTGAGGAGGTGACTAGGCATATAGATGAGGGTAGTGCAGTGGACGTGATCTACATGGATTTTAGTAAGGCATTTGACAAGGTTCCACACGGTAGGCTTATTCAGGAAGTCAGAAGGCATGGGATCCAGGGAAGTTTGGCCAGGTGGGTTCAGAATTGGCTTGCCTGCAGAAAGCAGAGGGTCGTGGTGGAGGGACTACATTCGGATTGAAGGGTTCTGACTAATGGTGTCTCACAAGGATCGGATCTGGGACCTCTACTTTTCGTCATTTTTATTAATGACCTGGATGTGGGGGTAGAAAGGTGGGTTGGCAAGTTTGCAGAAAACACAAAGGTTGGTGGTGTTGTGGATAGTGTAGAGGATTGTTGAAGATTGCAGAGAGACATTGATAGGATGCAGAAATGGGCTGAGAAGTGGCAGTTGGAGTTCAACCCGGAGAAGTGTGAGGTGGTACACTTTGGAAGGACAAACTCCAAGGCAGAGTACAAAGTAAATGACAGGATACTTGGTAGTGCGGAGGAGCAGAGGGATCTGGGGGTACATGTCCACAAATCCCTGAAAGTTGCCTCACAGGTAGATAGGGTAGTTAAGGAAGCTTATGGAGTGTTAGCTTTCATAAATCGAGGTGTTAGCTTTCATAAGTCGAGGGATAGAGTTTAAGAGTCGCGGGGCAATGATGCAGCTCTATAAAACTCTGGTTAGGCCACACTTGGAGTACTGTGTCCAGTTCTGGTCGCCTCACTATAGGAAGGATGTGGAAGCATTGGAAAGGGTACAGAGGAGATTTACCAGGATGCTGCCTGGTTTAGAGAGTATTAGATTAGATTATGAGGACACTCAGTCCTCGTTTATTGTCACTTAGAAATACATGCATTAAAAAATGACACAATGTTCCTCCAGAATGATATCACAAGAAACACAGGACAAACCAAGACTAAAACTGACCATACTACATAATTACAACATGTAGTTACAACAGTGTAAAGCAATACCATAATTTGATAAAGAGCAGATCATGGGCACGGTAAAAAAAAGTCTCAAAGTTCCGATAGCCTCATCATCTCACGCAGATGGTAGAAGGGAGAAACTCTCCCTGCCATGAACCTCCAAGAGCCGCAAACTTGCCGATGCAGCACCATTGGAAGCACCCAACTGCAGCGGACTCTGAGTTCATCTGAAAACTTTGAGCCTCTGACCAGCCCTCTGACACCGAGCACCATCCTCTGCCAAGCGCTTCGACCCTGCCCCAGCTGCCGAGCAACAAGCAAAGCCGAGGACTCGGGGCCTTCCCCTCTGGAGATTCTGGATTACACAATAGCAGCAGCAGCGAAGCAGGCATTTCAGAAGTTTCACCAGATGTTCCTCCGTGCTCTCACGTCTGTCTCCATCAAATCAGGATTGTGCACGGCAGATAACAGACATCACCACCGGAGTGGCCGCTGCGAGATGCGTCGTGCCGCCATCTTCTCCTCCCACCTCAGAATGCATTATGATTCGAGATTAAGGGAGCTAGGGCTTTACTCTTTGGAGAGAAGGAGGATGAGAGGAGACATGATAGAGGTATACAAGATATTTAGAGGAATAGATAGAGTGGACAGCCAGAGCCTCTTCCCTAGGGCACCACTGCTCAATACAAGAGGACATGGCTTTAAGGTAAGGGATGTGAAGTTCAAGGGGGATATTAGAGGAAGGGTTTTTACTCAGAGAGTGGTTGGTGCGTGGAATGCACTGCCTGAGTCAGTAGTGGAGGCAGATAAACTAGTAAAATTTAAGAGACTACTAGACAGATATATGGATGAATTTAAGTTGGGGGGTTATATGCGAGGCAGGATTTAAGGGTCCGCACAACATTGTGGGCCGAAGGGCCTGTACTGTGCTGTACTATTCTATGTTCTATGTATATGTTCTACTAGATACTGGCATGGTTCTGGAGGACAGGAAAATTGCAAATGTCACTCCACACTTCAAGAAGGGAGGGAGGCAGAAGAACTTTGCCCATTCTCCTAATCTGTCTAAGTCTTTCTGCAACCTCCCTGCTTCCATAACACTACCAGCACCTCCACCTATCTTTGTATCAACCACAAACTTGCCAAAAATCCATCAATTCTATCATCCAAATCATTGGCATACAATGTAAAAAGAAGCAGTCCAAGTACCGACCCCTGAAGAATACCACTAGTCACCAGCAGCCAATCAAAAAAGGTTTCCTTTATTTGTACACTTTGCCTCCCGCCAATCTGACAGCACTCTATCCATGCTAGTATCTTCCTGTAATAGCATGGGCTCTTATCTTGCTGAACAGCCTCATGTGTGGCACCTTGTCAAAAATTTTTTTGAAAATCCAGGTATATAATACCTACTGATTCTCCTTTGTCTATCCTGCTTGGTATTTCTTCAAAGAGTTCCAAAAGATTTGTCAGGCTCGATTTCCCCTTAAGGAAACCACGCTGACTTTTGCCCATTTTATCATATCCCTCCAAGTACTCCTTCTTTAATGATTGACTCCAACACCTTCCCAACCACCGAAATCAGGCTAACTGGCCTATAATTACCTTTCTTCTGCCTCCCTCTCTTCTTGAAGAGAGGAGTCACATTTGCAATTTTCTGGTCCTCCAGGACCATGCCAGCATCTAGTGATTCTTGAAATATCATTTCTAATGCCTCCACAATCTCTTCAGCTACCCTTTTCAGAACAGCCAGGTGTAGTCCGTCTGGTGTAGGTGACTTATCTACCTTCAGACCTTTCAGTTTCCAAAGCATCTCCTCCCTTGTAGTAGCAATTGCACTCACTTCTGCCCCTGACACTCTCAAACATTCAGCATACTGCTAGTATCTTCCACAATGAAGACTAATGCAAAATGCTTCTTTAGTTCATCCATCATCTCCTTGCCCTTCACATTGCTACCACTCCAGCATCATTTTCTAGTGGTCTGATATCTACTCTCACCTCTCTTTGACTGTTTATATATCTGAAAAAAACTTTGCAATCTCTTTGATATTATTCATTGGCTTTTCTTCATATTTTTGCTCCTTATAGTTTTTTTTAGGTGACTTCTGTTGGTTTTTAAAAGCTTTCCAAACCTCTATCTTCTCACTAATTTTAGCTCTATTATATGCCCTCTCTTTTGTTTTTTTTGCTTTAACTTCCCTTGTCAGCCACAGTTGTTTCATCCTGCCTTTAGAATACTTCTGCTTTGGGATATATCTATCTTGTGCTTTCCCAATTGCTCCCAGAAATTCCAGTCGGTGATGCTCTGCTGTCGTCCCTTCCAGTATCCACTTTCAATCATCTTTGGCCAGCTCCTCTCTCATGCCTAGAAACATAGAAACATAGAAAACCTACAGCACAATACAGGCCCTTCAGCCCACAAAGTTGTGCCGAACATGTCCCTACCTTAGAAATTACTAGGCTTGCCTATAGCCCTCTATTTTTCTAAGCTCCATGTACCTATCTAAAAGTCTCTTAAAAGACCCTGTTGATTCTGCCTCCACCACCATTGCTGGCAGCCCATTCCACGCACTCACCACTCTCTGAGTAAAAAACTTACCCCTGACATCTCCTCTGTATCTACTTCCCAGCACCTTAAACCTGTTTCCTCTTGTGGCAACCACTTCAGCCCTGGGAAAAAGGCTCTGACTATCCACACGATCAATGCCTCTCAACACCTTATACACCTCGACCAGGTCACCTCTCATCCTCCGTCGCTCCAAGGAGAAAAGGCCGAGTTCACTCAACCTATTCTCATGCTTCTGTAATTTCCTTTACTCTTCTGTAATACTGATACATCTGACTTTAGCTTCTCACTCTCAAATTGCAGGGTGAATTCTATCATATTATCATCACTGTCTCCTAACAGTTACATTACCTTAGGTCCCTCATCAAAACCAGTTCATTACACAACAACGACCCTAGAATACCTGATCTTCAATATGCTTCAACATGACTTCAACATGCAGGTAGACTGGAGGAATCAGGTTGGTGCTGGACCCCAAGAAAGGGAGTTTGTGGAGTCCCTCCGAGATGGATTCTTAGAACAGCTTATACTAGAGCCTACCAGAGAGAACGCAATTCTAGATTTAGTGTTGTGCAATGAACTGGATTTGATCAGGGACCTCGAGGTGAAGGAGCCATTAGGAGGTAGTGACCATAATATGATAAGTTTTAATCTACAATTTGAGAGGGAGAAGGGAAACTCGGAAGTGTCAGTATTACAATTGAACAAAGGGAACTATGATGCTATGAGGGAGGAGCTGGCCAAAGTTCAATGGAACAATACCCTAGCAGGGATGACAGTGGAACAGCAATGGCAAGTGTTTCTGGGAATAATGTGGAAGGTGCAGGAGCAGTTTGTTCCAAAGAGGAAGAAAGATCCTAAGGGGAGTAAGGGGAGGCCGTGGCTGACAAGGGAAGTAATGGACAGTATAAAAATAAAAGAGAAGAAGTATAACATAGCAAAGATGAGTGGGAAGCCAGAGGACTGGGAAAATTTAAAGAGTAACTAAAAAGGCAATACGTGGAGAAAAAATGAGGTACGAAGGTAAACTAGCCAAGAATATAAAGGAGGATAGTAAAAGCTTCCTTAGGTATGTGAAAAGGAAAAAAATAGTTAAGACCAAAATTGGGCCCTTGAAGACAGAAGCAGGTGAATTTGTTATGGGGAACAAGGAAATGGCAGACGAGTTGAACAGGTACTTTGGATCTGTCTTCACTAGGGAAGACACAAACAATCTCCCAGATGTAATAGTGGCTAAAGGACCTAGGGTAATAGATGAATTGAAGGAAATTTATATTAGGCAGGAAATGGTGTTGGATAGGCTGTTGGGTCTGAAGGCTGATAGTTCCCCGGGACCTGATGGTCTGCATCCCAGGGTACTTAAGGAGGTGGCCTTAGAAATCGTGGACGCATTGGTAATCATTTTCCAATGTTCTATAGATTCGGGATCAGTTCCTGTGGATTGGAGGGTAGCTAATGTTGTCCCTCTCTTCAAGAAGGGAGGAAGGGAGAAAACAGAGAATTATAGACCGGTTAGCCTGACGTCGGTGGTGGGAAAGATGCTGGAGTCAATTATAAAAGATGAAATTACGACACATCTGGATAGTAGCAACAGGATTGGTCCGAGTCAGCATGGATTTACGAAGGGGAAATCGTGCTTGATTAACCTTCTGGAATTTTTTGAGGATGTAACTATGAAAATGGACAAGGGAGAGCCAGTGGATGTAGTGTACCTGGACTTTCAGAAAGCCTTTGATAAAGTCCCACACAGGAGATTAGTGGGCAAAATTAGGGCACGTGGTATTGGGGGCAGAGTACTGTCATGGATTGAAAATTGGCTGGCTGACAGAAAACAAAGAGTAGTGATTAACAGGTCCCTTTCGGAATGGCAGGCGGTGACCAGTGGGGTACTGCAGGGTTCAGTGCTGGGACCGCAGCTGTTTACAATATATATTAATGATTTAGATGAGGGAATTAAAAGTAACATTAGAAAATTTGCTGATGACACAAAGCTGGGTGGCAGTGTGAAATGTGAAGAGGATGTTATGAGAATGCAGGGTGACTTGGACAGGCTGGGTGAGTAGGCAGATGCATGGCAGATGCAGTTTATTGTGGATAAATATGAGGTTATCCACTTTGTGGTAAGAACAGGAAGGCAGATTATTATCTAAATGGAGTCAAGTTAGGAAAAAGGGAAGCTCAACGAGATCTAGGTGTTCTTGTACATCAGTCACTGAAAGCAAGCATGCAAGTACAGCAGGCAGTGAAGAAAGCCAATGGCATGCTGGCCTTCATAACAAGGGGAATTGAGTATAACAGCAAGGAGGTCCTTCTGCAGCTGTACAGGGCCCTGGTGAGAGCACACCTGGAGTACTGTGTGCAGTTTTGGTCTCCAAATTTGAGGAAGGATATTCTTGCTATTGAGGGAGTGCAGCGTAAGTTCACAAGGTTAATTCCTGGGATGGCGGGACTGTTATATGTCGAAAGGTTGGAGCGACTGGACTTGTATACACTGGAATTTAGAAGGCTGAGAGGGGATCTTATTGAAACATATAAGATTATTAAGGGATTGGACACGCTGCAGGCAGGAAGCATGTTCCCGCTGATGGGTGAGTCCAGAACCAGAGGCCACAGTTTAAGAATTAGGGGTAGGCCATTTAGAATGGAGTTGAGGAAAAACTTTTTCACCCAGAGAGTGGTGGATATATGGAATGCTCTGCCCCAGAAGGCTGTGGAGGCTAAATCTCTGGA
Source organism: Mobula hypostoma (assembly GCF_963921235.1). NCBI lineage: Eukaryota > Metazoa > Chordata > Chondrichthyes > Myliobatiformes > Myliobatidae > Mobula > Mobula hypostoma. Next base: position 155,153,433 of record NC_086102.1, on the reverse strand, counting down.
TGCTTTCAAAAAAGAGATGGATAGAGCTCTTAAAGATAGTGGAATCAAAGGTTATGGGGATAAGGCCAGGAACTGGATACTGATAGTGGATGATCAGCCATGATCACAGCGAATGGTGGTGCTGGCTTGAAGGGCCAAATGGCCTACTCCTGCACCTATTGTCTATTGTCTATCTCCTAGTGGACTCAACTACAAACTGCTCTAAAAAGCCTTTTCATAGGCATTCTACGAATTCCCTCTCTTGGGATCCAACACCAACCTGATTTTCCCAATCTAATTGCAAATTGAAACACCCATGACTATCGTAACATTTCTCTTTTGACATGCATTTTCTACCTCCCATTGTAATTTGTAGCCCACATCCTGGGTACTGTTCAGAGGCCTGTATATAACTCCCATTGTGGTCATTTATCCCCTCGCAGTTCCTTAACTCTACCCACAATAATTCTATATCTTCTGATCCTCTATCACCTCTTTCTAGGATTTGATATAGTTTATTGCCAACAGAGCCACGCCACCCTCTCTGCCTTCCTGCCTGTCCCTTCGGTACAATGTGTATCCTTAGATGCTAAGCTCCCAGTTATTATCTTCTTTTAGCCACGACTCAGTGATTCCCACATCATACTTGTCAATCTCTAAATGCACTCAAAATCACCAACCTTATATTGTACTGAGTGCATAACGCCTTGTGTCTTGTATTCATCAACCTTTTCAAATTTGTCCCTTTTACACTACAACTCATTCCACTGATTGCAATTTTGCCCCATCATCTACTTGTCCTTCCTGACAGTCTCACTTCCACTGCCCTGCTTGTATACCAGCTGCCCCACCCTCAGCCCTATAACCCTGTTTCCCATTCCCCTGCCAAATCAGTTTAAGCCCTCTCTAACAGCCCTAGCAAACCTGCCCACAAGGATATTGGTCCCCTTTGGGTTTAGATGTAACCCATCCCTTTTGTACAGGTCATAGCCTCCCCAGAAGAGATTCCAATGATCCAGAAATCTGAAACACTACCCCCTGCACCAGTTCCTCAGCCACACATTCATCTGCCAAATCACCCTGTTCTAACATGGCCCAGGTAGCAATCCAGTGTTTACTCCCCTAAAAGTCTGCTTCCCTGCTTTCTATCTAGCTCCCTAAATTCTCTCTTCAAGACTCCCTCCCTTTTCTTACCAATGTCATTTGTACCAATATATACCCAGTCTTCTGGTTGCTCACCGTCTCCCTTTAGGATGCTGTGAATCCGATCCAATACATCCCTGACCTTGGCACTTCGGAGGCAATGTACTATTTGAGTGTCTCTATCACCACAGAATCTAAGGCTGTGAGACTGCCCCCAACTCCTGTACTTGGTATCTGCGAACTTTACGGCGATTTACCCTGCTAATATATTGAACTGAATATCGAGGCTCTGGGGATCTGGACCTAAGGACAAATTTTGCTTCTGTTGTTGCTCACTTCCATTATTTGCATGATTTGTGTTTTTTTCTCTCCTTCTCTGTGTGCAGGGAGGGTTGGGGTTGGTCTTGTTTTTTTTAAAATTGGGTCTTCTCAGGTTCCTTGCTTTGCTGCTGCCTGTAAGCAAAAATCTCAAGTTTGTATAATTTATACAATATTTGATAATAAATGAACTTTGACTTTGAATTTGAATCTAGTCCTCTCACTATGGAATCCCCTATCACTACTGCAGTCTCCTTTTCCCCCTTCCCTCCTGAGCGACAGCACTAGTATTAGTACCAGAGACCCAATCACTGCGGCTTCCTCTGGTAGGTTGCTCCCCGCTCCCCTCCCCATGGTATCCAAAGTGGTTTTCTCATTACTGAGGGGAACGGTCACAGGTGTACTCTGCACTGTGTGTCCATTTCCTTCCCCTCTCCTGCCAGTTACCTAGATACCTGCCACCTGCAATTTAAGGGTGACTTGCTCCCTGGAGCTCCTGTATATCATCTGATCAGCCTCCTGTATGAGCCATATGAATGAATACTGATCTTTTCACAAAATCACAGAGGTAATAAAGTCTGATAAATAGATAGACAATAAATGACATTGTAATGCATTTTTTTTTCAAATATTTCCAGTCATTTATTTCCATAAAGCTCTGTTTCATCATCATAAGTGGTAGGTGGTTGGGTTGGCAGTATAAATGTGGTGATTGAAGCCTTCTCATTACCATAATCTAGATGTATTAATAGTTTGATTTCATGTCAATGTATCACAGAGTAACTGCTTTTGCATTTAGTTTTCAAAAGCTGTAAGTATCCCTATTTATTCTGATATAAGTGACAAATAGGGTCACAAGTGCTTTTTTGCTTCTAGCGTTAGTCTTGTTTTGTGGTGAATATTCATTTCCTGGGCTAGGGGCCTCCTGTTTTTGCCAAGCTTAGCTTTCTAAACACAGAGGCTGCCACTTGCAGAGATCAAATAGTTATAAGTTAATCTTCCAACGAATATTAATTGTTTAGCTTCTGGTCATAAACAGGAGGAAGTCTTCAGTTCCTAAAATGTAAATGGGCACAATAATCAGTTTGAAGTTGAATTCACAGCTTTGCACACAAGCTCTGTCTATAGTACAGCCTGCTCAATGGCTGCAGTATAAGATAATGAGTTATTTAATTTGGTTTGTTTCAAAACAGACAACACTGGTTGTGTTGCTTAGTTCGAGGAAGCTTGCAGACCAGATGGAGATAATCACATAGCATATTAATAACTGATATATTAATATGTTGGAAGAGTTATATATACTGGAAAGTTTGCTTCATGGCATTAATTGTGGGTAGCTGGGATCTGTGTCTCCAAGAAGCTTTTAGACCATTTGTGTTAACAGGTAACTGAGAAAATATCAGATGTGTGTGAAGTTTCCTAAATGGCAAAGAAACTGTATAAATCAAGAGAACAGTTCTACTTTATTAGGAACAGGGTAAGAAACGTTAGGAAACCTGAAAGAAACACGGGGTGACACTAGAATTTGTTCCTCTGCCTTTGAGTTCTACAATGGATGACTGATTCGTCTGCATCTTTAATATGAGTTTTTAGATTATAGTACTTCTTCTTCTTCTTTTGGAAATCCTTTGTGTGTTAGAAATGGTTTGTAATTTGGAAGTCTTCTATAAGGTAGAAATCTTCCCTGAGCTTTAAATATGTTTTCAGAATGTTGTTAGGATTTAAGTGTGTATCATAGAAAATAAATGAACTGGTTTAAACTACTTTGTTACCTGGAAATATCTTTGCTTTGGTAGAGAGGGAGTACTATCGCTCAATACTAATACCTACAATAAGTCAGGATGCTGTTTATTGACTACAGCTCTGTGTTTAATACAATCATTCCAACAGTTCTGATCAAAAAGCTCCAAAGCCTGGGCCTCTGTACCTGTCTTTGCAACTGGTTCCTCTACTTCCTAACCAGAAGACCATAATCCGTGTGAATCGAAAGTAATATTGCCACCTCGCTGTCAATCAAAACGGACACATCTCAGGAATCTGTGCTTAGCGCACTGTTCTCTCTCTGCACCCATGACTGTGTGGCTAGGAACAACACAAATGCCATCTGTAAATTTGCTGATGACACAACTGTCGTTAGCAGAAGCACAGATGGTGATGAGAGAGCGTACAGGAGCAAGATAGATCAGCTGGTTGAGTGATGTTGCAGCAATAACCTTACACATAATGTCAGTAAGACTGAAGAACTGATTGTGGATTTCAGAAAGCGTCAGACAAGGGTTTTCACACCAGTACTCATAAAGGGATCAGAAGTGGAAAGAAGGAGCAATTTTAAGTTTCTGAGTGTCATCGTCTCTGAGGATCTATCCTGGGTCCAACATATCAATGCAGCTACAAAGAAGACAATGTTGAGAATTCCACAAACCCATAGCTGATGCAGGGCAACTAATGCAACCCCATTGTCTTAATTTTGGCAGATGCATATGCAAACATCTCATGGGTACCATTTTGAAAACCATTAATCTAAGTCAGTGAGACAGGCTGTGCTTTTAACATCAATTTATTGCTTGCTATATATAATTAGAACTGAAAACTGGTTCTTGCTTGAAATAATATCTGCTATATTTACATATTTCCAGAATACTCCCTAACGTACCCTCCTCTCAGCCCCTGGACATGAAACTGACCCAGGAAAGCTAAACTTTAAGGAGGATCTAATGAAGGAAAAATGCCCTTTACTCCTGACCTCTTCCCCAATAACTAACCTATTATATCCCTATGTGTGCCTACATCTACATTATTATCCCTAATTGGCTGTCTACAAGTCTGAGCAGAAAAGGCAATAAAACATTCCAGAAATCTGATCACAAACTTTTTTGGGACACATTTGTCTTCTCAACTTTAACCTATCTTTAAAATGCACCTTTGTTGCATGTGCTTGTTACCTCCTTCCCTGTTGGGCCATTGCAGTTTACATTACTTTACTTTATTGTTGCCAAACAATTGATACCAGAGCGTACAATCATCACCGTGATATTTGATCTTTTTATCTTCATCTCTTTAATCTCTAATGGGTAAAACTGAGCAATACCTATCAATAGATACTCTGTGGGCAGAGGCACCAACTTGGTAACTGTATCAGGTTCACAGGCAACAATTCACATTCTATGCCTATGACAGTGGATTGTTAGAATAACCTGACAACAAGTTTCTCAGTCCCTTTGATCAATGTACATAAGAGTCCACAGTTTTCTCTATTTGAACAGCTGGAAAGATCTCATCCCAGTTACTCGCCATCCCGACTGTCTTTTTAATCACTGGCCCAACTCATTTGTATTCACTCTCATTCCAGGCTGGGGTGGCTGCCTTTAGACATCTGTGTGCAATTTCTTCTCTTTCTTGGTCTGCCTTTTCATCAGGTTGTGGAACTTGACTTCTTACTGTAACTCAGATCCTTTCCCATCTATTTTCCCCAATATCTTTCTATTCTGATCTATATAACTAATCATCGACCTCCAAGATTTGGCCTTTTTTACAAAATAGTTACTGTCATACTTTAACACTTCATTCACAGTTTGCTGACATGCCTCTGTCTTCTGCATTTGTGTCCGTTCTCTTTCATCCAGAGGTCTGCTTCCATCAGGAGCGGTCAGATGTGAAGCTGAAGGCAGGTACTTATCCCTTAAACTCTCGGTGAGAGTGACAGGTAAGTGAGTCCATATGGTTTAACCTGAGTCCGGTGCTTTCATTAGCTTCCTCGCCACATCTGCACACCAAGTACAGCTATTATTTGTCAGAAACGTCACTTGTTGGTCTATCCACCTGGGAGTGGATCCTGCCTTTCCAGGCAGCTTCTGCATGACTTGGTTATCTGGCTGTGGAGGACTCTCTTCTGTCCCTTTGGTTCTCTCCGGATCAGCAATATGTTGCTGTTTTGCTCTGTCTCTGAAAGCGTTAACCCAGTTACAATGGTTCTTCATGTCACCATATAATTTTACTAAATTGGCATTTGTAGTTTCTTTCCCCTCAATTTCTGTCAACTCCTGTTCTTCAGTTTCTCTCTTTGCCCTGTGATCTACACACTATTTCCCTTTCTGCTCCTTACTTTCCTCTTTCTGGTGAGCTTTTACTTTAATTGCTGCTACCTCTGCAGGGAGCTGCACTGCTTTTAACATTTCCTAACTGTGTTTGGCCCTTACCCTTGAGACCTCCTGACATGATTCATGCACGTTGTCCTATCTGCTATCCCTTCCTTGTCCACGTAATTTTTCTGCTTTCCTGAATCTATGACAGCACCTACCTTACTTAGTGTGTATATCCCCAGGACAGTACCTTCATTATTTGGGCATACCCAAAAGTCTATAGGAAGCTGCACTCTGTCTCAAGAACCTGAGGCTCACTTCTCTCTGTAGTCATTGGTTTACTCCCTGCACACTTCAGTCATGGGCAAGGGTAGATCAGTCATCAAAACTCCTAATAAACCTTTTGTATACATATGTGGGTGGCCAGTACTTGCAACAGAGGCTATCACCAGCTATTTGACCTGAATGCTGTCCTCAGAAGCAGGACAATTCATTTACTGCTTGCAAATTACAATTCGAACTGAATACCAGTTCTTTAGGACTGAAGACTGGTTCTTGCTTGAATTAGTATTTGCTATCTGTATACTACTAATACTCTCAAACTCTGTCTGTCTGTTTGTTTGTTTGTCTGTTTGTGGCCTCCAATTAGCGCAAACGGTGCATTACAGCGGCACTTTTTTTGGCTAAATCGAATTAAAATGAGCTAATTTACAGAATGCAGGCAAAGTTCAGGGTTATATATTCGTATAAAGTTGCTCATTTGCCAAAAATCAACAGGCTGGCTTTCACCCGAGATCCGATCAGCCATCATGGAAATCGAGATGTGACAACCCGACGCATGCGCACGGCCAGCCTCAGCAGCGACACCTACCGGAGCAAAAGGGCAGGGCAGCTCTATTTTGCGGGGTCACATTCTGCTAATCACCATCAGCATGTGCAGGATTGGGACAGATCTAACTGCCACCCATCAATAAGAGATAATTAATCTTATTGTAATGACATACTTCGAGACACCCATAAAATCCTTTGCTGCAGTCAAAGGACAGCGGTGACAATATCACGTCCGTTTAGGAGAGCGCCAACCACATCATCAAGAATAATCAGCATCCTTTGGTGGTACTGCTTCGTATCTTCTAACCGGCATTAGGGTAAAAAAAGATTGGTCAGCCTAATAATGCTGCGTGGAAAGGGAAGGGGACATTATGGTCAAGAGATGATGCCAAACGTCATTGGGGAGGGGCAAGGAGAGGGAGAGAACAAGAATCGGATGAGGCCAGGGCCGCACGACTCCAGGATTAAAGAGTCAGGACAAAAAAAGATGAGAGAAACATAGAAACATAGAAAATAGGTGCAGGAGTAGGCCATTCGGTCCTTCGAGCCTGCACCACCATTCAGTATGATCATGGCTGATCATCCAACTCAGATCCCTGTACCAGCCTTCCCTCCATACCCCCTGATGCCTTTAGCCACAAGGGCCATATCTAACTCCCTCTTAAATATAGCCAATGAACTGGCCTCAACTGTTTCCTGTGGCAGAGAATTCCACAGATTCACCACTCTCCGTGTGAAGAAGTTTTTCCTAATCTCGGTCCTAAAAGGCTTCCCCTTTATCCTCAAACTGTGACCCCTCGTTCTGGACTTCCCCAACATCGGGAACAATCTTCCTGCATCTAGCCTGTCCAATCCCTTTAGGATTTTATACGTTTCAATAAGATCCCCCCTCAATCATCTAAATTCCAACGAGTATAAGCCTAGTCGATCCAGTCTTTCATCATATGAAAGTCCTGCCATCCCAGGAATCAATCTGGTGAACCTTCTTTGTACTCTCTCTACGGCAAGGATGTCTTTCCTCAGATTAGGGGACCAAATCTGCACACAATACTCCAGGTGTGGACAGAGGAGGAGAGGCACGCATGTCTCCAGGATCAGAAACAAACAACAAACAGCAGAAGAGTTGAAGGGATGGGGGAATGAAAGAACTGCATGTCTCCAGAATAACAACGAGAGGCACAAGGGTGGCAGATAAACCAGAAATGATGCGATCAAAAGTGTCCTTCGTTAAACAAAGAGGAGCTATATTTGCTTTGCTACGTGTTGTTCTTCTTTAATAAACTGAGGTTTTCTACTTCAGTTTCCAAAGCAAAGTGATACCAATAGCATTCAGGAAAATTTAATGTACATTCTGGTCACATCAGACTGCACTACCCTTCTCTCAAAGGGTGCCCCAGCAGGTCACCCCATTGTCTAGTATTTACATAATCCCAAACACTCTTTAATATTTATATCATTCCCACTCTCTTCCTTCCCCTTCCTGCCGATCATTTCCCAAATCCGGATTTCGTCAATGCTCTCATTCTAACCATCCCCCACACCCACCACAACTTTTTATACTGGCAGGTCTTTATACTCCCTTCGCTTTCTTTCTCTCCCGATGAAGGGTCTTGATCCAAAATATCGACTATTAATTTTCCTCTATAGATGCTCCCTGACTCATTGAGTTCTTCCAGTTCCTTTGTGTATTTTGCGGACAATAAAGTTTTTTGAATCTTGAATCTTTGAATCTATTGCTCCAGATTTCAACATCTGCATTCTCTTGGGCCTCCATTTTAATGACGCTGTTTTGATCTTGTGACAAAGACCAGTTCAATGGCAATCTACGCAGTAGTAAGTCTAACATCCTGTTCCATGCGTAGCTTTGATCAGCAAAAAATTGTAAAAATAAGACTTAAAGTCTATTTGGCCAATAATACTACATTGTCAATGCTTCAAGGAAATAAGTAAGGGAAGAGATGTGAAACATAATAGTTCATTGTAATTTGTCATTTTACTTGATTGACCTACTTGAATAATTTAGAAGAATATATCTCTAAAGGCCATTAAAGCTTAAGTCATTCACAGTATTGCATAGTTTTGTATAATTTATGTACTGTACAATTTATTATTCTGTGTGTTGTCTTTCCATATGTACATGTGACACAACTGCAAGCAAATTTTGCTTGATCATTAAAACTTCACCTTAGGGGAACCTAGAATCCCAGTAAACACTACTAATGCTATTTATGCCGTATTGTGTAGTTTCAATGGTTCTTAGACAAGCAGGAATTTCACAAGAGAAGCTCATTTCAAGCAATAACAGTAAAATGGTTAAAGGAGAATCAGTAGATGTGATGAACTCAGAATTCCAGAAGGCATTCATTTTGTTGTCACATGAAAAGTTACTCCACATGATAAGAGGAGGTAGCTTAGTTGCTGGAAAGTGTACTGGCAAACTAATAAAATCCAAAGAAGTCGGGATAAATGGGTCATCTTCAAACGGTTAATTAGTTACTCCTGGGGTACCACATGGATCTGCAGTGGGGTTTCAAACTACAATGGTCAACACTATCTATCTCAGGTAAAGCCATTTATAAGCAAGGCTTACACAGGGTAGACATAAGCAAATAGACCCCAGCTTCTAGGCTAAAATGGCTATTATGTCCGTTCTCATATAATGCTCAAAGTTCAAAGTAAATTTATTATCGAAGTACATACATATATGTCACCATATACAACTCTGAGATTCATTTTCTTGTGGGTATACTCAATAAATCTGTAGAATAATAACCATAATAGAATCAATGGAAGACTAGCCAACTTGGGCAATCAACCAGAGTGCAGAAGACAACAAACTGTGCACATAAAAAAAGAAAGAAGTAATAATAAAGATACATAAATAAACAATAAATATCAAGAACATGAGATGAAGAGTCCTTCAAAGTGAATTAATTGTCTATCGAAGTGGCAGATGGAGTTAAACCCAGATAAGTGTGAGGTGATTCATTTTGGATGGCAGAATATAGTATTAATGGTAAGACTCTTGGCAGTGTGGAGGATCAGAGGGATCTTGGGGTCCGAGTCCAAAAGATGCTCAAAGCTGCTGCGTAGGTTGACACTGTGGTTAAGAAGGCATACGGTCTATTGGCCTTCATCAATCGTGGAATTGAACTTAGGGGCCGAGAGATAATGTTGCAGCTATATAGGAACCTGGTCAGACCCCACTTGGAGCACTTGGAGATTGGGACAGGTGGTTCTCCAGCAAAGGTGTGATCGGTAGGTGGGAAGCCTTCAAAGGAGAAATTTTGAGAGTGCAGAGTTTGCATGTTCCTGTCAGGGTTAAAGGCAAAGTGAATAGGAATAAGGAACCTTGGTTCTCAAGGGATATTGCAACTCTGATAAAGAAGAAGAGGGAGTTGTATGATGTATAGGAAACAGGGGGTAAATAAGGTGCTTGAGGAGTATAAGAAGTGCAAGAAAATACTTAAGAAAGAAATCAGGAGGGCTAAAAGAAGACATGAGGTTGCCTTGGCAGTCAAAGTTAAGGATAATCCAAAGAGCTTTTACAGGTGTATTAAGAGCAAAAGGATTGTAAGGGATAAAATTGGTCCTCTTGAAGATCAGAGTGGTCGGCTATGTGCGGAACCAAAGGAAATGGGGGAGATCTTAAATAGGTTTTTTGCGTCTGTATTTACTAAGGAAACTGGCATGAAGTCTATGGAGTTAAGGGAAACAAGCAGTGAGATCATGGAAAATGTACAGTTTGAAAAGGAGGAGGTGCTTGCTGTCTTGAGAAAATTAAAGTGGATAAATCCCCAGGACCTGACAGGGTGTTCCCTCAGACCTTGAAGGAGACTAGTGTTGAAATTGCAGGGGCCCTGGCAGAAATATTTAAAATGTCGCTGTCTACAGGTCAGGTGCCGGAGGATTGGAGAGTCGCTCATGTTGTTCCGTTGTTTAAAAAAGGATCGAAATGTAATCCGGGAAATTATAGGCCGGTAAGTTTAACGTCAGTAGTAGGTAAGTTATTGGAGGGACTACTAAGAGACAGAATCTACAAGCATTTGGATAGACAGGGACTTATTAGGGAGAGTCAACATGGCTTTGTGCGTGGTAGGTCATGTTTGACCAATCTATTGGAGTTTTTCGAGGAGGTTACCAGGAAAGTGGATGAAGGGAAGGCAGTGGATATTGTCTACATGGACTTCAGTAAGGCCTTTGACAAGGTCCTGCATGGGAGGTTAGTTAGGAAAATTTAGTCGCTAGGTATACATGGAGAGGTGGTAAATTGGATTCGACATTGGCTCAATGGAAGAAGCCAAAGAGTGGTAGTAGAGAATTGCTTCTCTGAGTGGAGGCCTGTGACTAGTGGTGTGCCACAGGGATCAGTGCTGGGTCCATTGTTATTTGTCATCTATATCAATGATCTGGATGATAATGTGGTAAAATTGGATCAGCAAATTTGCTGATGATACAAAGATTGGAGGTGTAGTAGACAGTGAGGAAGGTTTTCAGAGCCTGCAGAGGGACTTGGACCAGCTGGAAAAATGGGCTGAAAAATGGCAGATGGAGTTTAATACAGACAAGTGTGAGGTATTGCACGCTGGAAGGACAAACCAACGTAGAACATACAGGGTTAATGGTAAGGCACTGAGGAGTGCAGTGTAACAGAGGGATCTGGGAATACAGATACAAAATTCCCTAGAAGTGTCATCACAGGTAGATAAGGTCGTAAAGAGAGCTTTTGGTACATTGGCCTTTATTAATCAAAGTATTGAGTATAAGAGCTGGAATGTTATGATGAGATTATATAAGGCATTGGTGAGGCCGAATCTGGAGTATTGTGTTCAGTTTTGGTCACCAAATTACAGGAAGGATATAAATAAGGTTGAAAGAGTGCAGAGAAGGTTTACGAGGATGTTGTTGGGACTTGAGAAACTCAGTTACAGAGAAAGGTTGAATAGGTTAGGACTTTATTCCCTGGAGTGTAGAAGAATGAGGAGAGATTTGATAGAGGTATATAAAATTGTGATGGGTATAGATAGAGTGAATGCAAGCAGGCTTTTTCCACTGAGGCAAGGGGAGAAAAAAACCAGAGGACATGGATTAAGGGTGAAGGGGGAAAAGTTTAAAGGGAACATTAGGGGAGGCTTCTTCACACAGAAAGTAGTGGGAGTATGAAATGAACTGCCAGACGAGGTGGTAAATGCTGGTTCTTTTTTAACATTTAAGAATAAATTGGACGGATACATGGATGGGAGGTGTATGGAGGGATATGGTCCGTGTGCAGGTCAGTGGGACTAGGCAGAAAATGGTTCGGCACAGCCAAGAAGGGCCAAAAGGCCTGTTTCTGTGCTGTAGTTTTTCTATGGTTTCTATGGTTTCTACTGTGCTCAGTTCTGATTGCCTCACTGCAGGAAGGATGTGGAAACTATACAGAGGGTGCAGAGGAGATTTACAAGGATGCTGCCTGGATTGGGGAGCATGCCTTATGAGAATATGTTGAGTAAACTCGGCCTTTTCTCTTTGGAGCGACGGAGGATGAGAGGTGACTTGGTAGAGGTGTATAAGATGATGAGAGGCATTGATCATGTGGGTAGTCAGAGGCTTTTTCCCAGGGCTGAAATGGCTAACACGAGAGGGCACAATTTTAAGGTGCTTGGAGTAGGTACAGAGGAGATGTCAGGGGTAACTTTTTTTACGCAGAGAGTGGTGAGTGCATGGAATGGACTGCTGGCGACTGTGGTAAAGGTAGATATGACAGGGTCTTTTAAAAGACTCCTGGATAGGTACATGGAGCTTAGAAAAATACAGGGCTATGGGTAACCCTAGGTAAAAAAAGAAAGAAGTAATAATAAAGACACATAAATAAACAATAAATATCAAGAACATGAGATGAAGAGTCCTTCAAAGTGAATTAATTGTCTATCGAAGTGGCAGATGGAGTTAAACCCAGATAAGTGTGAGGTGGTTCATTTTGGATGGCAGAATATAGTATTAATGGTAAGACTCTTGGCAGTGTGGAGGATCAGAGGGATCTTGGGGTCCGAGTCCAAAAGATGCTCAAAGCTGCTGCGTAGGTTGACACTGTGGTTAAGAAGGCAGACGGTCTATTATCTTTAATAGCTTGGTCAATTTTCTAATTATAATTATTGATCTATTTAACATATCAGACTGCTTAAGTACTTACTTCTGTCACCGGGGGATATAGAAGAAGCCTTTAGAGAAAGGAGAGAAAAAAACCACAATACTCTCCTGCCAATAACCTCACAGATAAACCTACGACTCACTAGCCAATAATCTCACAGCTAAGCCTTTCCCTCCCGCAACCTTTTAAACTCACTCTCCGGCACTGCTCTGAAAGCAATAGTAGAGTTTCGATGTGTCGAAGAAGCCTGAATTTGACTAGAAAAGTATACTTGATTACATCTTTACAGAAGGAAGCTTATCAAATCAATTTTAATCCACTTTATGTCAACATCACCTCCTCAAATAATTTGTGCTATTTTATACATATTTCAATACATTTCTGCAGCAGAACAGTGTGGCATTCATTTGAAATTGGCTGCTGAACAAATTATATTTCACATCCTAGATTCTGTGAATAAATTTATAACTATTTTGTTATTCAGAAGACACAGTTAGCCTTTGTAGTTTATCATCATTGTGTGATTCCTGATGGCAAAGTGTTTTTAGCAGCAAAATAATGCTGGTCACAGAGCTGGTGGATGTGGGGGGGCAGTTCTATCTGCCAGCTGCAGAGGTCCTGCTTTCACTGTGAGGTTCCAACTCAGTGCAATCTACTGCACAAAACTTCTCATGGGCTTCAGACCTGGTGGTAATTCTGCAGAGTAAGAAGAGAAAATCACAGAAGTCTGTAGCATATCGGCCTCGGTTTCAGTTTCGGGTGTGGACTTTCCTTCCAAATTTTGATTCACCAGGCTACCTATTATATAGGATGCAGAAGTTGTGCTGTTTTCCAGCACAAAAATCTCTCAATACGTAGCCAAGCAGAAAAATTCAGGAATGAGTAAATAAATTAAATATAAATAACTTGTTATATTCCAAGTATCTCAGAGCTTGAATGTCAAGAATAGTGTTCAGCAAAATGACGCAACAACTGTGTGTGCAATTTTTTTAGAACGATCTAGATCCCCCATTTCAGAATTTCAAAGCATTTCAGAAGATCAGGCAACATCTGTGGAACGAGCGACAGTTAGCTCTTCAGATGAAAAGGGCAGAGAGAATTGGAGACAGTTCCTTGTGGATGAGATCTCCGGGTATTTGGATGCATATAATAAAATAGGCCAAAATTAGCATTGTTTCCCTAAGGGGCAGATTGTGTTGATGAAGCAGGGTGTCTGCAAAGGGACTAAGACAGCTGAGGAAAACGGTCAAAGAAGTGGCAAATGGAATATAGTGTAGGGATGTGTACGGCCATGCACTTCTGTAGATGGAATAAAGGCATAGACTATTTTCTAAATGGGGAGAAAATTCAAAAGTCAGGGCTGTAAAGGGACTTGGGAGTCCTCTTGCAAGATTCCCTTAAGGTTAACTTGCAGGTTGTGTTGGTGGTAAGACAGGCAAATGCAATTTTACCATTCTTTTTGAGAGGACTAGAACAAAAATGCAAGGATGTAATGTAAAGCTGAGACTTTGTAAGCTATCAGTCAGACCAGACTTGGAGTATTGTGAGCAATTGTGGGCCTCTTGTCTATGAAAAGATGTGCTGGCATTGAATAGAGTCCAGAGAAGGTCCATGAGAATGACTCTGGGAATGAAAGTGTTAATGTATAAGGAGTGTTTGATGGCCCTGGGCCTGTACTCACTAGGGTTTAGAAGGATGAGGTGGAATCACATTGAAACCTATCAAATATTGAAAGGCTTAGATATACTGGATGTGGAGAGGATATTTCCAACAATGGGGGAGTCAAAGATCAGAGGACACACCCTCAGAATACAAGGACAACCACTTAGAGCAGAGATGAGGAAGAATTTATTTAGCCAGAGGGTGGTGAATCTGCAGAATTTATTGCACAGCTGTGGAGGCCAAGTCATTAGCTATATTTAACGCAGAGGCTGATAGGTTCTTGATTAGCCATGGCATCAAACCTTACAGAAAGAAGACAGGAAAATGGTGTTGAGAGGAGTATAAAATTGGCCATGATTGAATGGCAGAGCAGACTTGATGGGCTGAATAGACTACTTCTGCTCTCTGTCTTATGGTCTCATGGTCATATGTTAAAAGTTCTTCAACAGTTCCGGTGTGCAGAGTGGTAACAGAATTTTCCAATTTTATTTCAGACTTCCAACATCTGCAGGTTTGATTTTCAATTCCCATTTCTAAACCATGTCGCCACAACTATTCTTCAAGCCTTAATATAGTTTCTGTTTGAAACCCATGCCTGAACTTGATTTTCGCCAGTCTCTTATGGAGTGAGTTTTTGATTGTGCCTCTTCACTCTAAGGAGAGAGCTTTTTCTCTTATCATCTTGGTTTCTTTTGCCAGCAACATGTAATTTGCCTTCCAGTTCAGGACCCTATTGTCACAGGACAAGGATTGACTTTAATTATTTTTCAATACTTTCTAACATTGAACAGGCAGGATAGCACTTGTGATTATATCTAGATATTAAGTGCAGTGAAATATTTTTAAAATTACATAGGAATAAAACAAATTGACTACTATTGATGCAAAAAATAGATGCTGTAGGCAAGGCATTCATTCTGATAATTGTGCCAAATGGAAATGATTAAATTAATTTCCTGTTTAGAATCTCATTTCCTACGAAGTTATTGTAATAAGTTCACCAATAGAACCATTTCATTGTACAACAAGTTGAAAAACAGCTTTAATGAAATATGGTTTCTGCCAATATATCACTTCCTTTTCTTAAGAGAAATAAACTTCTCCTGGATATACAAGAAGATCCTTCAATGTTCCACTAACTGTTTCCCCCCCTCCTCCCGCTTCTGAATCTATAACTGTGTAGAAAGTGAGAAATAAAACAGAAATTAATTTAACCATTCCCATCTGGCACAATTAACAAAAACAGATATTTGTCTGCAGGATTATCTGTATCAATTACAACTTTTCTTGCCTTAGAGTGTGATTTTTTAAAAATATATTTTAATGGACATTTTGCTGTAGGCAAAAGTTGAAGTGCAAATCTACCTGTCCAATGCTGTAATAAAAAAAATAGGAAAATGGGAAACATCTTGATCTCATGTACTGAGGAATAATTTTTTAATTTCCTAAACGTATGTTGGGTGGATTATAATAGGCGATGTTCGATTGTTCTTACATAGATTTGCAATTAATAATTGGAAAGTGTCATAGAAATGTTGAAATTAAAGGCAAACACAAAGTAATTTAGCTCATCATGTGTCCACAACAAACAAAAACAAACATTGTTTATCCCACTTCCCTACTCTTTTTTCCATAGGTTTGTAGGTTATAGGTCTTCAAGATCAATGGAGAAATAAAATAAATAACATTAAGCATAAACTGATCAATAAATCGAGATCCTTTGAACCTTCCGACTTTGGTTAGTTATTTTCTTACTTGTCCATGGTAGCCTCCAACCTTATAGCATAAACATCGATTTCTCCAGCTTCCTTTTTTTTCTCTCCCCCTTTCCTCTTCTTCATTTCCCCACTCTGGCCTCTTACTTCTCCTCCTCACCTGCCTATCACCTCCCCCAGTGGCCTTCCTCCTCCCCTTTCTCCCGTGGTCCACTCTCCTCTCCTATTGTGTTCCTTCTAATCAAGCACTTTGCTTTTTTCACTCATCACTTCCCAGCGTCTTCATTACCCTTTCCCCGCACCCACCTGGCTTCAACCATCAGCTTCTTTGATTTCTCCTTCTGGTAATTTTTTCTCTTTTCTTTGTCTTTACCCCTCCCCCTTTTTCTTTTTATATTCCCCACTTGACTTCTTACCTCTTTTTCTCATCTGCCTATCGCTTCCCTCTAGTGCTCCTTCTTCATCCCTTTCTCCTAAGATCCACTCTCCTTTCCTATCAGATTCCTTCTTCTCCAGACCTTTACCTTTCTCACCTACCTGGCTTCATTAATCAGCTTCTAGTATGTCCTCCTTCCTCCCCCCTACCTTCTGATTCTACCTTCCCCCTTTCCTTTCCAGTCCTGATGAAGGGCCTTAGCCTGAAACATCAAATGTTCGATTCATTTCCATAAATGTTGCCTGACCTGCTGAGTTCCCCAAGCATTTTGTATGTGTTGTTCTGGATTTCCATCATCTGCAGGATCTATTGTGTTTCTAATTTAAAATGACCAGAATTTAAAAGCACATAGATGTTTTTAATCTCTAAAATGATAATGAAAACTATTAGTTTCTACTTTTACTTCATGTCTATACTTCCCCCAACTCTGTAAAATCAAACAAGAGACCTCACTTGCCTGTTTATAAGTACCCTGCAGGGATCCCGTTAACTACCTCTGGTTGTGCTGCTCAAAATGAGTACCGATAGGCAGAACTCACATGGCATATGTTCTTTAAATTATTGCCTGAAAATTGGCTTGATCTACAGTGGGGCCTCTTATGAAAGACCCCTATCTAAATGATAGCTTCGCAAACAGAGAAGACATACAATTTGTATGTAATTATCCTCATCTGTGAAAAGGTGATGGACTGAGGGCACACAGGCAGTTTAATATCTTTGCATGATTCCTGGGTTAATCACTGGAGATAATCAAAGACCTCAAACATTTCAGGGTGTATTTTATCTTCATGTCAGGGTGTTACTTTGTAACAAAGTGTCTTGTGATTATTACTTGATATCATTATTGTGTGACCTGACCCTGCAATCTTCCAATATATAGAAGAGAACTTCGCTGAGACAACACGGTGAAGACTTAATAATAGGTAACCAATGGTGTAAAATCAATTTCCTCACACACTGAAGTGGACACATTAGCCAACTAATATCTTCAGTTACTGAGTCGTCACTCCATTCCAGCTTCCAGTAAATTCTCAGAAATCATTTACGAAGTTCAAGCTGGGTTGGCAGCTAGTGGCACTCACTCAGTAAAATCAGCCATGAAAGTGGCCACTTATATGTAAGTGCACAGAAGAGAATCTTGAACTGTGATTGAGATCTATGATTCAGATTGAAGCAAACCCTTCAGTCAGTGAGATGTTGGCACTTGTGGCACTATTCTTGAACCATATTTTTAACATATGGGGTGCGAAAAGGGTGTTTCTATTGAGTGAACAATATTTCAGGACAGATCAAAGAAGTGTGCGATGCCAGAGACCTGAAGCACTAAGTTCAAAGCAAAACCTCTGTGAACGTCAGTCGGTTTTGAGCCCTCTGTCTTATGGCTTACTGCAAGGCAAGCAATTTATTTGATCCTTTGGGAGAGGAGAAAAGGAAGTCCTCATCCCATCTACATCCTGTTCGCCAGTGACCCTGTTGACAGTCAATGAGCTACACCACCCCACCCACTTAAAGGTCACAACAGTGTGGAAACATTTAAGGACACTTGAGAAACATGAAATAAATGTGTTAAAAAGTAAATTTTCTGCCTTTTCAGAATTTTACTAATACATTCATGTATTATAAAGGGGTAATCTTTATGCTTCTCAAATGTCTATCCACTACTGTGGCCTTGACTGTAAGAGAAGTAGGAACTTTGATTACTACTCTGGGAACAGCATAAGATCATAAGGCCAGAAGCTACAGAAGCAGAATTAGGCTCTTTGGCCCATTGAGTCTGCTCTGCCATTTCATCATGGCTGATTCATTTTTCCTCTCAGCCCCAGTCTCCTGTGTTCTGCCCTATTCCATTCATGCTGTGACCAATCAAGAATCTACCAACCTCTCCCTTACATATACATAAAGACTTGGCCTCTACAGCTGCCTGCGCCAACAAATTCCACAGATTCGCCACTCTCCAGCTAAAGAAATTGCTCCTCATCTCTGTTCTAAAAGGACAACTCTCTATTCTGAGGCTATGTCATCTGGTCCTAGACTCTTCCACTACAGGAAACATCCTCTCCACATCCACTTCGTCAAGGACATTCACAATTAAATAGGTTTCAGTGAGATCACCCCTCATTCTTCTGAATTCCAGTGAATACAGGCCCAGAGCATGTAATGCTCTTCCTATGACAAGCCGTTCAATCCAGGAATTATTTTCATAACCTTCCTTTGAACCCCCTCCAGTGTCAGAACATCTTTTCTAAGATAAGGAGCTCAAAACCACTCACAGTACTCCAAGCAAGGCTTCGCCAGTGCTTTCTAAGCCTTTATAAAGCATGAAAGTTAGCTCAACACAGGAGTAGAATTCGTGAAGAATGGAAACAAGTGATGTTTAGTTCTAAATAGTTCAGGATTACTGCCTGTGCCACATGACAGTGGGTATAGGAATAGAATGAGGTGGAGGATAAGGAGCAGGGGGCAGGGATTCAGATTTCTGGATCATTGGGACCTCTTTTGGGGCAGGCGTGACCTGTACAAAAAGGGTGCGTTGCACCTGAATCACAGGGGGACCAATATCCTGGCGGGAAGATTTACTAAGGCTTTTGGGGAGAGTTTAAACTAGAGTTGCTGGTGTTGGGAACCGCACTGATGTGACGGAGGAAAGGGAGGTTGGCTCACAAATAGAGAAAGCTTGAAAACAGTGCGAGAGGGAGGACAGGCAGGTGATAGAGAAGGTACGTGCTCAGACGGATGGTTTGAGAAATGTCTATTTTAATGCAATGAGTGTTATAGAAACATACATAGAAAATAGGTGCAGGAGTAGGCCATTCGGCCCTTCGAGCCTGCATCGCCATTTATTATGATCATGGCTGATCATCCAACTCAGAACCCTGCACCAGCCTTCCCTCCATACCCCCTGACCCCCGTAGCCACAAGGGCCATATCTAACTCCCTCTTAAATATAGCCAATGAACTGGCCTCAACAGTTTCCTGTGGCAGAGAATTCCACAGATTCACCACTCTCTGTGTGAAGAAGTTTTTCCTAATCTCGGTCCTAAAAGGCTTCCCCTCTATCCTCAAACTGTGACCCCTCGTTCTGGACTTCCCCAACATCGGGAACAATCTTCCTGCATCTAGCCTGTCCAATCCCTTTAGGATCTTATACGTTTCAATCAGATCCCCCCTCAATCTTCTAAATTCCAACGAGTACAAGCCCAGTTCATCCAATCTTTTTTCATATGAAAGTCCTGCCATCCCAGGAATCAATCTGGTGAACCTTCTTTGTACTCTCTCTATGGCAAAGATGTCTTTCCTCAGATTAGGGGACCAAAACTGCACACAATACTCCAGGTGTGGTCTCACCAAGGCCTTGTACAACTGCAGTAGTACCTCCCTGCTCCTGTACTCGAATCCTCTCGCTATAAATGCCAGCATACCATTCGCCTTTTTCACCGCCTGCTGTACCTGCATGCCCACTTTCAATGACTGGTGTATAATGACACCCAGGTCTCGTTGCACCTCCCCTTTTCCTAATCGGCCACCATTCAGATAATAATCTGTTTTCCTATTTTTGCCACCAAAGTGGATAACTTCACATTTATCCACATTAAATTACATCTGCCATGAATTTGCCCACTCACCCAACCTATCCAAGTCACCCTGCATCCTCTTAGCATCCTCCTCACTGCTAACACTGCCACCCAGCTTCCTGTCATCCGCAAACTTGGAGATGCTGCATTTAATTCCCTCATCCAAGTCATTAATATATATTGTAAACAACTGGGGTCCCAGCACTGAGCCTTGCGGTACCACACTAGTCACCGCCTGCCATTCTGAAAAGGTCCCGTTTATTCCCACTCTTTGCTTCCTGTCTGCTAACCAATTCTCCACCCACACCAATACCTTACCCCCAATACCGTGTGCTTTATTTTTGCACACTAATCTCCTGTGTGGGACCTTGTCAAAAGCCTTTTGAAAATCCAAATATACCACATCCACTGGTTCTCCCCTATCCACTCTACTAGTTACATCCTCAAAAAATTCTATGAGATTCATCAGACATGATTTTCCTTTCACAAATCCATGCTGACTTTGTCCGATCATTTCATCGCTTTCCAAATGTGCTGTTATCACATCCTTGATAACTGACTCCAGCAGTTTCCCCACCACCGACGTTAGGCTAACCGGTCTATAATTCCCCGGTTTCTCTCTCCCTCCTTTTTTAAAAAGTGGGGTTACATTAGCCACCCTCAATTATCACTCTATGCTGATGATTTACTTTTATATATTTCTAATCCTGAGAAATCCATTCCTGCTGTTTTAGAGTTATTAGCACAATTTGGTTTTTTTTCAGGTTATAAATTAAATCTTAGTAAGAGTGAACTCTTTCCGATTAATAAACATCTTCCCTTATATTATAAATTTCCATTTAAATTGATTGATAACTATTTTTCTTATCTTGGGATTAAAATTACTTGTAAATATAAAGATTTATTTAAGATTAACTTTTTACCATTAATAGACCATATTACTCAACTTTCATCTAAATGGTTTCCTTTATATTTAACTTTGATTGGTCGTATTAATGCAGTTAAGATGTTTTTTTTGCCAAAATTTTTATATGTGTTTCAGGCATTACCAATTTTTGTTCCAAAATCTTTCTTTGATAAAGTTGACTCTAAAATTTCTTCATTTATTTGGCAGTATAAAAATCCGAGACTGGGTAAAATACATTTACAGAAACCTAAGAGAGATGGAGGTTTAGCATTACCTAACTTTAGATTCTATTATTGGGCAATTAATATTCGACATATGAAATTTTGGTTACTTGACCAGGATATACTATCTATTCCTAAATGGGTAGCATTGGAACTACAATCTGTTCAGGGCTATACACTTGGCTCTATTTTAGGTTCCTCTCTCCCTTTTGATTCGAAACGCCTTAAGCAGGTGTCTAACCCGATAGTTAAATATGCTTTGCGTATTTGGTTTCAATTCAGAAAATTTTTTGATCTTAATCAATTCGGGTTAGCGATTCCTATTTTAGGTAACATATTTTTTCCTCCCTCTTTTACGGATCGCGCTTTTCAAACTTGGAAGACTAAGGGTATTTTATGGTTTTTGGATTTATTTTTAGATGGCTCCCTTATGTCTTTTGAACAATTATCTAATAAATATAACTTATCAAGAATACATTTTTTTAGATATTTACAAGTTAGAAATTTCCTAAGTACTATACTTTCTTCCTTTCCAATGCTTCCTCCTACATATATTTTAGATTCGATAATTAACCTTAATCCATGTCAGAAAGGTGCATCGGCTATGATTTATAATATTATTATGAAACTTAGGAAAGCTCCATTTGATAAGATTAGGGTAGATTGGGAACAGGAATTGGGGCTTACCATTTCTGTGGATGATTGGGGGCAGATTTTACAATTAGTTAATACTTCCTCTATTTGTGCTAAACATTCCCTAATTCAATTTAAAGTTGTTCATAGAGCACATATGTCCAAAGATAAGTTAGCGCGTTTTTACTTGCATATTAATCCTTTTTGTGATAGATGTTCGGGGCAGATAGCCTCTTTAACTCATATGTTTTGGTCTTGCCCTACTTTGGAAACTTTTGGAGAGACATTTTTAATATTATTTCTAAGGTATTAAATATAGATATCTCTCCTCACCCTATTACTGCTATCTTTGGACTACCTAAAATTTCTAGTAATCTTTCCCCTTCAGCCCGTAGAAAGATTGCATTTCTTACTTTAATGGCGAAAAGATGTATTTTACAACATTGGAAAGAGCTTAATGCTCCAACTACCTTTTTTTGGTTCTCTCAGACGATATTATGTTTGAATCTGGAGAAAATTAGAAGTAACCTTTATGATTCTTCATTTAAATTTGAACAGACTTGGGGATCTTTTATTCGATATTTTCATTTAATGTAATATATACCCTTCTTGTTTTTTTTCACTGTTTTTAATGGAGGTCGGGATTGAGGACGTGATTTCAAGTTTAACTCTGTTTGGTTTCAAGTTAGCCCATTGCTTTGCTTTGCTTTTAGTTAGTTGCACGGTGGGTTTTTTTGGGGTTTTTTTTTTTTCTTTTTCTATTGATATATATATAAAATTTAGTATACTATTATGTTATCTTGGTTTCTTATGTTTAAATTACATTGTTTGTAGTATTCTTTTTTGGTATTGATACCTTCTGTAATTTTATTATATTTTAACATTGTATTAATGTTTATATGGCTTACCTTTTTGTATACTTATTCAATAAAAAGATTTAAAAAGAAAGAAAGACATTAGCCACCCTCCAATCCTCAGGAACTAGTCCAGAATCTAACGAGTTTTGAAAAATTATCACTAATGCATCCACTATTTCTTGGGCTACTTCCTTAAGCACTCTAGGATGCAGACCATCTGGCCCTGGGGATTTATCTGCCTTCAATCCCTTCAATTTACCTAACACCACTTCCCTACTAACATGTATTTCGCTCAGTTCCTCCATCTCACTGGACCCTCTGTCCCTTACTATTTCTGGAAGATTATTTATGTCCTCCTTAGTGAAGACAGAACCAAAGTAATTATTCAATTGGTCTGCCATGTCCTTGCTCCCCATAATCAATTCACCTGTTTCTGTCTGCAGGAGACCTACATTTGTCTTTACCAGTCTTTTCCTTTTTACATATCTATAAAAGCTTTTACAGTCCGTTTTTATGTTCCCTGCCAGTTTTCTCTCATAATCTTTTTTCCCCTTCCTAATTAAGCCCTTTGTCCTCCTCTGCTGAACTCTGAATTTCTCCCAGTCCTCAGGTGAGCCACTTTCTCTGGCTAATTTGTATGCTTCTTCTTTGGAATTGATACTATCCCTAATTTCTCTTGTCAGCCACGGGTGCACTACCTTCCTTGATTTATTCTTTTGCCAAACTGGGATGAACAATTGTTGTAGTTCATCCATGCAACCTTTAAATGCTTGCCATTGCATATCCACCGTCAATCCTTTAAGTGTCATTTGCCAGTCTATCTTAGCTAATTCACGTCTCATACCTTCAAAGTGACCCCTCTTTAAGTTCAGAACCTTTGTTTCTGAATTAACTATGTCACTCTCCATCTTAATGAAGAATTCCACCATATTATGGTCACTCTTACCCAAGGGGCCTCTCACGACAAGATCGCTAATTAACCCTTCCTCATTGCTCAAAACCCAGTCCAGAATAGCCTGCTCTCTAGTTGGTTCCTCGACATGTTGGTTCAAAAAACCATCCCGCATACATTCCAAGAAATTCTCTTCCTCAGCACCTTTACCAATTTGGTTCACCCAGTCTACATGTAGATTGAAGTCACCCATTATAACTGCTGTTCCTTTATTGCACACATTTCTAATTTCCTGTTTAATACCATCTCCGACCTCACTACTACTGTTAGGTGGCCTGTACACAACTCCCACCAGCGTCTTCTGCCCCTTGGTGTTACGCAGCTCTACCCATATCGATTCCACATCTTCCCGGCTTATGTCTTTCCTTTCTATTGCGTTAATCTCTTCTTTAACCAGCAACGCCACCCCACCTCCCCTTCCTTCATGTCTATCCCTCCTGAATATTGAATATCCCTGAACGTTGAGCTCCCATCCCTGGTCACCCTGGAGCCATGTCTCTGTGATCCCAACTATATCATAATCATTAATAACAATCTGCACTTTCAATTCATCCACCTTATTACGAATGCTCCTTGCATTGACACATAAAGCCTTCAGGCGCTCTTTTACAACTCTCTTAGCCCTTATACAATTATGTTGAAAAGTGGCCCTTTTTAATGCTTGCCCTGGATTTGTCGGCCTGCCACTTTTACTTTTCTCCTTTGTACTTTTTGCTTCTACCCTCACTTTACACCCCTCTGTCTCTCTGCACTGGTTCCCATCCCTCTGTTGTGAACTAACCTCCTTACACCTAGCCTCTTTAATTTGATTCCCACCCCCCAACCATTCTAGTTTAAAGTCACCTCAGTAGCCCCCGCTAATCTCCCTGCCAGGATATTGGTCCCCCTAGGATTCAAGTGTAACCCGTCCTTTTTGTACAGGTCATGCCTGCGCCAAAAGAGGTCCCAATGATCCAAAAACTTGAATCCCTGCCCCCTGCTCCAATCCCTCAGCCACGCATTTATCCTCCACCTCATCGCATCCCTACTCTCACTGTCGCGTGGCACAGGCAGTAATCCCGAGATTACTACCTTTGCGGTCCTTTTTCTCAACTCCCTTCCTAGCTCCCTATATTCTCCTTTCAGGACCTCATCCCTTTTCCTACCTATGTCATTGGTACTTATATGTACCACGACCTCTGGCTCCTCACCCTCCCATTTCAGGATATCTTGGACACGATCAGAAATATCCCGGACCCTGGCACCAGGGAGGCAAACTACCATCCGGGTCTCTGGACTATGGATAAAGTGGATGAGCTTAGAGCGTGAATCAGCACTTGGAGCTATGATATTGTGGCCATTACAGAAACTTGGATGGTACAGGAGCAGGAATGGCTACTTCAAGTGGCAGGCTTTGGATGTTTCAGAAAGGAGAAGGAGGGAGGCAAAAGAGGTGGGGGCAAAGCACCATTCATCAGGGGTAGTGTCAAGGCTGCAGAAAAGGAGGAAGTCATGGAGGGGTTGTCTACGGAGTCTCTGTGGGTGGAAGTTAGGAATAGGAAGGGGTCAATTACTATACTAGGTGTTTTTTATAGACCACCCAATATTAACAGGGACATCAAGGAGCAGATAGGGGACAGATTCTGCAATGGTGTAATAATAACAGGGTTGTTGTGGTGGAAGACTTTAATTTCCCAAATATTGATTGGCATCTCCCTAGAATGAGGAGTTTAGATGGGATGGAGTTTGTTAGGTGTGTTCAGGAAGGTTTCCTGACACAATATGCAGATAAGCCTTCACGAGGAGAGGCTGTACTTGACTGATATTGTTAAATGAACCTGGTCAGGTGTCAGATCTCTCAGTGGGAGTGCATTTTGGAGATAGTGATCACAATTCCATCTCCTTTACCATAGCATTAGAGAGGGATAGGAACAGACAAGTTAGAGAAACGCTTAATTGGAGTAAGGGGAAATACGAGTCTATCAGGCAGGAACATGAAACATAAATTGGAAACTGATGTTCTCAGAGAAATGTACGGAAGAAATGTGGCAAATGTTCAGGGGATTGTGTGGGGTTCTGCATAAGTACATTGCAATGAGACGGAAAGGATGGTAGGGTACAGGAACCATGGTGTACAAAGGCTGTTGTAAATCTAGTCAAGACGAAAAGAAGAGCTTACAAAAGGTTCAAAAAACTAGGTCATGCTAGGAATCTAGAAGATAATAAGGCTAGTAGGAAAGAGTTTAAGAATGAAATTAGGAGAGCCAGAAGGGGCCATGAGAAGGCCTTGGCAGACAGGATTAAGGAAAACCCCAAGGCATTCCACAAGTATGTGAAGAGCAAGAGGATAATATGAGAGAGAATAGGACCAATCAAGTGTGACAGTGGAAAAGTGTGTATAGATCCAGAGGAGATAGCAGAGGTACTGAATGAATACTTTGCTTCAATATTCACTACAGAAAAGGATCTTGGTGATTGTAGGGATGACTTGCAGCAGTCTGAAAAGCTTGAGCATGTATATATTAAGGAAGAGGATATGCTGGAGCTTTTGGAAAGTATCAAGTTGGATAAGTCACTGAGACCGGACGGGATGTACCCCAAGCTATGGTGGAAAACAAGGGAGGAGATTGCTGAGCCTCTGGCAATGATCTTTGCATCATCAATGAGGACAGGAGATGTTCCAGAGGATTGGAGGGTTGCGGATGTTGTTCCCCTATTCAAGAAAGGGAGTTGTGATAGCCCAGGAAATTATAGACCAGTGAGTCTTACTTCAGTGGTTGGTAAGTTGATGGAGAAGATCCTGAGAGGCAGGATTTATGAACATTTGGAGAGGCATAATATGATTAGGAATAGTCAGCATGCTTTATCAAAGGCAGGTCGTGCCTTATGAGCCTGATTGAATATTTTGAGGATGTGACTAAACACATTGATGAAGGTAGAGCCTTAGGTGTAGTGTATATGGATTTCAGCAAGGCATTTGATAAGATACCCCATGCAAGGATTATTGAGAAAATAAGGAGGCATGGGATCCAAGGGGACATTGCTTTGTGGATCCAGAACTGGCTTTCCTACAGAAGGTAAAGAGTGGTTGTAGATGGGTCATATTCTGCATGGAAGTTGGTGACCAGTGGTGTGCCTCAGGAAACTGTTCTGGGACCCCTACTCTTCGTGATTTTTATAAATGACCTGTATGAGGAATTGTAGAGATGGGTTAGTAAATTTGTTGATGACACAAAGGTTGGGGTGTTATGGATAGTGTGGAGGGCTGTCAGAGGTTACAATGGGATGTCGATAGGATGCAAAACTGGGCTGATAAGTGGCAGATGGAGTTCAACCCAGATAAGTGTGAGGTGGTTCATTTTGGTCAGTCAAATATGATGGCAAAATTTAGTATTAATGGTAAGACTCTTGGCAGTGTGGAGGATCAGAGGGATCTTGGGGTACGAGTCTATAGGACACTCAAAGATGCTATGCAGGTTGAATCTGTGGTTAAGAAGGCATACAGTGCATTGGCCTTCATCAACCGTTGGATTGAGTTTAAGAGCCGAGAGGTAATGTTGGAGCTATATAGGACCCTGGTCAGACACCACTTGGAGTACTGTGCTCACTTCTGGTCGCCTCACTACAGGAAGGACATGGAAACCATAGAAAGAGTGCGGAGGAGATTTACAAGGATGTTGCCTGGATTGGGTAGCATGCATTATGAGAATAGGTTGAGTGAACTCGGCCTTTTTGCCCTGGAGCGACGGAGGATGAGAGGTGACCTGATAGAGGTGTACAAGATAATGAGAGGCATTGATCGTGTGGATAGTCAGAGGCTTTCTCCCAGGGCTGAAATGGTTAGCATGGCAGGGCATAGATTTAAGGTGCTTGGAAGTAGGTACAGAGGAGATATCAGGAGTAAGTTTTCTATGGAGAGAGTGGTGAGTGCGTGGAATGGGCTGCCAGCGGCGGTGGTGGAGGAGGAAATGATAAGGTCTTTTAAGAGACTCTTGGATAGGTACTGTGACAAGAATACACATAAATTAAGATGTTAGCTGGCCTGGGCTGGCACCAGTGGGATCAGCAGTTGGTCTGCCACCTGTCTTCAGGAGAAAGAGAGATAAGGAAAACAATGGAGCAGCATTTGGAGATGTTAATGAAGGGACGGGAGAGAGTAACGGAAGGAGAGCTGTTAAGATCGGCTCCCCCTTTGAACCCTGAACTGTTTGAAGTGATGGACAGGCAATACCCCAGCAGGGGGATAAAAAGGGACAGGTTCGCTAAGGCAGGACACACACGACACCCCGAGGTAACGAGGCCCTGGAAGCGGTGCGTCTCCCACAAGTCGGTGGAAAGTTTTGGACGGCTGGTCGCGGATCAAGCCATAGACGCACAGGGTGGAAAGGCACGATCGGCGGGAACCTGGTGTGTGTCCACCCTTGCCTGGGTGCCAGGTTCACCGCAGAGAATCGATCGTATCTGGAAACGGAGGGGGTCAGGGTCGGTGACCTCAGATGACATCACAAAGGGCTCGCCCGAAAGCTGACTGCAAAGGTCTGTGTGGAAGCCATTTGAATATTCATTCGTTTTGCTCTCTCTCTCCTTCCCCCCATTGTCCATCGCCACGGCAGCGATTACTGCGAACTGAACTGAACTAAATTGAACTGAACTTTGCGTCACTTTGAAACTGGTCATTTACCCCTAGACAATGATAGAGCTTGATTGATCCTGTTATCTTAATTCTGTGTACATGTGTGTTTATCATTGCCGAACTGTTGCATTTATTATCCTTTTGATTAGAGTACTGTGTTGCTTGTTTCTTTAATAAAACTTTCTTAGTTCTAGTAATCCAGACTCCAACTGAGTGATCCATTTCTGCTGGTTTGGCAACCCAGTTACGGGATACATAACATAAGTGGGGTTCTCGTCCAGGATTTTGAACGCTAAATTTGGGACGGAGTAAATTGATTGGGTTAAAATTCCCGAAAGAAAAGAAAAGACAAATAGCAGAAATGGAGGTTGAGGAATTTATAAAGGCGCCAACCTTGGAGGCATTAGAGGATGCCACGAAATCGGAATTGGTAGCTGTGGCCAAACAGTTGAATCTTGCTAAGGGGAAGTCGACAATGAGGAGAGAGGAGATACACAGAGCTATCATAGAGCACTATGTATCTAAATGTGTGTTTCCCCAAGGGGAGCTGGAGGTGGTGTCTATTGAAAAACCTGCTGGAGACGCGGTACAGGTACAGCTTGAAAAACTGAGACTTGAGCACGAGTTCCGGGTACGGCAGTTAGAACACGAAGAGAAGGAGAGAGAGTTAGAAAGGCAGGAGAGAGAGAGAGAGACAGTTGGAGCAAGAGGAGAAACAGAGGGAAAGGGAATTCGAGCTGGAGAAGTTAAAGATAAGGGCCGAGCAGGGGCCTGTGCTGAACCAAGGTGGAGGGTTCTGGGCGACACAGGAGGTTTGGCTGGTTCCCCCATTTGACGATACCGACGTGGATCGGTACTTTCTCCATTTCGAAAAAGTTGCTACAAGTCAGGACTGGCCAAGGGATAAGTGGGCTGTTTTGCTTCAGAGTGTACTGAAAGGGAAGGCCCAAGAAGCTTACTCAGCTTTGTCTACGGAAGATGCCCAGAGGTATGAGGTGGTGAAAGAGGCCATCCTCAGGATTTATGAGTTGGTCCTGGAGGCATACCGGCAGAGGTTCTGGAATGCGAGGAAGCAGTGGGACCGCATGTATTTAGAGTTTGCCCGTGAGATGCAGACATATTGTGAGCGTTGGTGCGCCTCGAAGGGGGTAGAGGGGGATTATGACAGACTGCTACAGCTGATCCTGATTGAGCTGTTTAAAGGTTGTGTCCCTGAGGGTATGAGACCCTACCTAGATGAGAAAGAGGCAGCCACGTTAGCCGCAACTGCTAAGTTAGCGGATGAGTATGCGTTGACGCATAAAATGAAGTTTGCCCCGAGTAAAGGCTACCAGAAGGGTAGTCAGGACGGCGGGGAGAGTCCGCCAGAAAAGTCAGAAAGTAAGCCGGGGACTAGTGAGAAGGATAAGGTAGACCGGGAGCAGTCTGGTAGGAAGTCTCCTGGGGTCATCTATTGTAATTGCGGGAAAGTCGGACACTTTGCGTCCAGGTGCTTTGCCCCAGAGAAGGAGAAAGGAAAAGGAAAAACGGCAATTTTGACTGGCTGTATCGAGCTGGTAAACGAACCACTAGGAAAGGACAGGTCTGCCAAAGTTCAGGAAGGGCGCGAGAGGTTTATCTCGGCCGGATTGGTGTCAGTGAAGGAGGGGTTAAAACCAGTTCCAGTGCGGATCTGGAGAGACACAGGAGCGTGTCAGTCACTGATACTGAAGAGTGTATTAGAGTTTAGCTCAGAGGGGAGGTCAAGGTCAAAGGTATTGGGGAAGGAACAGAGGCAGTCCCTTTGCACCAGATGCACTTACAAAGCAACCTGGTCTCTGGACTAGTCACGATCGGGGTGAGGCCCGAATTACCGATGAAAGGCATGGAAGTCTTGCTCAGTAATGACCTCACCGGGGGAATCGTGTTCCCAGCCGTGAGATTGACAGGTCAGCCTGCCAGCATTGAGGCCCCGCCCATGGACTCACAGGTTCATCACGGGACTGCGGTAGTAAATTTAGCTGAGACGTTTCTGCCAGCCTTGTACGAGAAGGGGGTAGAAAGTGAAAAGAAGGAGTGTAGTGAAACAAGAGGTAGGGAGGGAGCTGAGACAGACTTAGCATTAGCCAGGAAAAAATTTGTGCAGGCGCAGGAGTGAGACAAGGGGCTGATGGTTTTGGCGGAGACAGCTCTCTCTGACGCAGATGAGGAATGGGGGGTGGTGCAAAAGAGTTATGGGGATGAGATTTTTAACCTGGCCCACAAGGTACCCTTCGGTGGACATTTTGCAGTGCTGGAGGAAACAATTGGTGGAATCATGAAAGAGGTTTACCGGCTTCACCGGAGGAAGGATGTTATTGATTATGGCCGACGTGAACTGAGACAGTCACAGGCTTTTGATATGCTAACAAACCTAGTCGGTGTTAGCGCGGAAATCAATGAAGCTAGGGTCCGCCTGATAAGAGAAAAAAACCATTTTGAAAAGATGAGTATGGTATCAACCAGATGGGAGAAGGCTATTGTTTTGGCCAGCTCTGCTGATAAGGTCTCTCCCTTAATCCCCGAACAAAGCGACTCTTTAGGAGAAGTAATTAAACGACTCGCACACGTGTGTTTGATTGTCCCGAGGCGATGCAAAGAACTGGGACGTTGGGTGTTGTTTGTTATACCTGGCGAGCCTAGCGAGCAACACCCCTATAGAATGAGTAATTCAGTGACGAAAGGGCTGACGAACACAGAGGTGTGTATTGGCGATGTAATACAGCTGTCTGAAGCCAGCTTGATAGTGAACCTTGAAAAAAATGAGTTCGGCCACACGAAGGTCACTTATCTGGGAATTGTGGTGACACAGGGGCAGCTGGCAGCGCTGCAAGCTACAGTGCGGGCTATCTCTGACATCCCAACCCCGACAGACAAGAGGGCCCTCAGAAGGCTCTTGGAGATGGTGGGGTACTGTAGGAAGTTTTGCAATAACTCTGCGGTTACTACCCCTCCCCCTCCTACTAAGCCCTTGCGAGAGAAAACTAAGTCGGAATGGGACGACCCTTGTTATTGTGGTCCGGGATGAAACCCAATGAGAGGTTACATTGATCACAATTCATCAGTGTTTTTGGCCACTATGAAGTTTGCTAAGTTGGAGCCTGGTCTAAGGGATTATTAATAACACATATAAAAGGAACAAAAAATGTGATGGCTGACTGTCTGTCAGGTGTTGACAACTTCAAATTCGCTGTATTAGCCAAATAGCTGATAAAGATGTGTATTTGTGTGTATCAAATAATTTATTCATGTTTGTAATTTTTACCCCGGTAAAAATCCTTAAAGGGGAGGAAGTGTGACAAGAATACACATAGATTAAGATGTTAGCTGTCCTGTGCTGGCACCAGTGGGATCAGCAGTTGGTCTGCCACCTGTCTTCAGGAGAGAGAGAGATAAGGAAAAACAATGGAGCAGCATTTGGAGATGTTAATGAAGGGACGGGAGAGAGTAACGGAAGGAGAGCTGTCAAGATCGGCTCCCCCTTTGAACCCTGAACTGTTTGAAGTGATGGACAGGCGATACCCCAGCAGGGGGATAAAAAGGGACAGGTTCGCAAAGGCAGGACACACACGACACCCCGAGGTAACAAGACCCTGGAAGCGGTGCGTCTCTCACAAGTCGGTGGGAAGTTTTTGGACGGCTGGTCGCGGGACAAGCCATAGACGCACAGGGTGGAAAGGCACGATCGGCGGGAACCTGGTGTGTGTCCACCCTTGCCTGGGTGCCAGGTTCACCGCAGAGAAACGGTTGTATCTGGAAACGGAGGGGGTCACGGACGGTGACCTCAGATGACATCACAAAGGGCTCGCCCGAAATCTGACTGCGAAGGTCTGTGTGGAAGCCGTTTGAATATTCATTCGTTTTGCTCTCTCTCTCCTTCCCCCCATTGTCCATCTCCCACGGCAGCAATTACTGCAAACTGAACTGAACTAAATTCAACTGAACTTTGCGTCACTTTGAAACTGGTCATTTACCCCTAGACAATGATAGAGCTTGATTGATCCTGTTATCTTAATTCTGTGTACATGTGTGTTTATCATTTCCGAACTGTTGCATTTATTATCCTTTTGATTAGAGTACTCTGTTGCTTGTTTCTTTAATAAAACTTTCTTAGTTCTAGTAATCCAGACTCCAACTGAGTGATCCATTTCTGCTGGTTTGGCAACCCAGTTACGGGGTACGTAACAGTACAAGGAGCTTCGAAAAATAGATGGCAATGGGTAAGCCTCGGGAGTTCTGAGGTAAGGATATGTTTGGCACAGCTTTATGGGCCGAAGGGCCTGTATTGTGCTGTAGGTTTTCTATGTTTCTGTTTCTAATTTGGTGGATTGAAATGTATTATACACTTACTCTGGAAAAGGTATAAAATAGAGCTTCTGGGGGGCTTGGGTGTGGTCCTCTCACCATCGGGCCGGTTGTGAACGGCACAGCAGGTGGGCCGAACGGGAGGTGTGCTGCAGTGAGAGGGGCCCACTCATGGTTAGATAAGTAGTTTAATGCTTCTACTGTTCTGTCCTATAAACGTAGTTTTGTAGTTCTAAGTAGAAAATTGGTGCTGTTGTCTTTCTGTCTCATCAAGTAGGATCCAAGAATCTTGTTTCAACAAAACAATCCAAACCTTCTAAGCTCTAGTCTTCCCTCCTGAAACTTCTCTGTTTCTCTGTATCTCATCATATAAAACATTGCTTTCAACCTAAACTTTGAATACACCTTTGGGCACTTGCCTAGTATCTCTTTAACTCATTCAGCATCGCTTTTGCTTTAGTTTGTTAATGCTTTTCTGGAGAAATTTGTTTTGTTAAAGCAACTGCAATTCTACAAATTGTTTAATACACTTGAATATTGGGAATTCAAGTTTACGGTTGCATGGTGAGAATTTTTAAAAAAACTTTTTCTGCATCTATCAGCTTTTACATTAGTTGTACATGAACTATGGTTCAGTGACTGTCAGATGGATCAGGTCCCAAAGAATCCATCAACAATAAATTCGGTTATGCAGGTGTTCGTGAAACCAAAAATAGACAAAGAAAACTAAGATTTTGAGTTGATCAGAAATATGGAGATAAAGAATATATAGAAATAGAAAAACAATTCACAAACAGATTCCTTGGAGCCCTTTTAAGAAATGCAGAATAGATTTGATGACAATTCAGCAACAACTGCAACACCTCACTTATCAGTAGATGGGACGGAGCAAGAGACATGAATATTTTAAAGAGGTAGATCTTGGAATTTGGTGGAGCGTCTCATTGAACAGGAGTCTAAAAGAGGCACATTTGTAAATTGTCAGTGAGCTAGTTGATTGTCTGATTAGCTAATTGACGGCAGCCAATAGAAAGAAGGTAGGATGAAGCACATTGACCATTATGGAGTAGCCATTGTTGGAATGGCCACCATTAGAGTAGGAAAGCTGGGGCTTAGTCTCAAAAAGAGTGAGAAGCGGAGGTTTTGGTGTGAGAAGGCTGAGTGAGTGGCTCAGGTGTGGGTAGAGCATTAGAGTGGCTCTTTTTAAAAAGGCTTCAGTGAGAAGGCACATGTAAGAACAGGTAAAGATTTATTCTGTTTGCTGTAAATATTATGACCTTGAGGCAGGCTAGGCACAATGATATTTAGGGCAGTGGAATGCACTACCTGCAAGATGTGGGAAATTGGAGAATCTCATGGTCTCTCTGATAACTGCATTATGTCTACAACTCCTGACAGACCAGACCAGGTCAGGGAACTGGAGCTACACTTGGATGTACTCAAAATCATCTGAGGAACGGAGTACTCCAGATATAAGACTTCTATGTGACTTCAGAATATAAAGGCAAGGATCTAATGCTAGGGCTTTAGGAGACATTTGTCAGACTACATTTGGAGTATCGAGAGCAGTTTTGGGCTCCTTAACTAAGGATGGATGTGCTGTTATTAGAAGGGGTCTGATGAGGTCTATGAGAATGATCCTGGAAATGTAAGGGTTAATATATGAAGAGTGTTCAATTGCTCTGGGCCTGTACTTGCTGGAGTTTAGAAGAATGAGGGGGACCTCATTGAAACTGATTGAATATTCAAAGGCCTGTGTAGAGTGGATAAGGAGAGGATGTTTACAATAGTGGGAAAGTCTAAGACTAAAGGGCACAGCTTCAAAATAGAAGGATGTCCCTAAGAACAGAGATGAAGAGGAATTTCTTTAACAAGAAGGTGGTAAATCCATGAAATTTGTTGCCACAGATGGCTGTGGAGGTCAACTCACTGGGTGTTATTTTTATAGTGGAGGTTGATGCATTCTTGATTAGTAAGGGCTTCAAAGGATACGGGGTGATGGCAGGAGTTTAGAGTTAAGAGAGAACATAAATTAGCCATGATTAAATGATGAAGCAGACTTGATGGGCTGAATGGCCTAATTGTGCTCCTATGTCTTATGGTCTTTATTTGAGAT
Source organism: Mobula hypostoma (assembly GCF_963921235.1). Lineage (NCBI taxonomy): Eukaryota > Metazoa > Chordata > Chondrichthyes > Myliobatiformes > Myliobatidae > Mobula > Mobula hypostoma. The sequence continues at coordinate 155,118,947 of NC_086102.1, read as the reverse complement.
GGTCACATTCAATTATGTACAGGTGGGTGACTACCAAGAGAAGTAGGACAAGTAGGCAGTCAGTATAGGGTTCACCTTGTTGCCGTTCCCCTCACAAACGGGTATCCCACTTTGCATACCATTTGAGGAGAGGAGACAGATTGGTGGAGGAATGACCTATCAATGTACAGAAGCAAGCAGCTCAGTGGCACTGTAGCTCGCTCTGACACTCGGGAGCAAAGGGTAACGTCAGGCAGAGCAATAGAGACAGAAACCTGATCGTCAGACAGACAAGAGGTTCTGTGTTTGCAGAAAATTCTTGAGGGGCAGGGCAAACAGCCAGAGGTCGTTGTACATGTTGGTACAAATAACATAGGCAGAACAAAGGGTGAAGTCCTGTGGAATAAGTGTAGGGAGTTGGGTAAGAATTTGAAATGAAGGACCTCAAAGGAAGTGATTTCCAGATCACCATCAATGCCAAGTGCTAGTGGAGCCAGGAATAAGCCAAATGAATCAGTGATTGAGGAGCTGGTACAGGGAGCAGTGATGCATTTCCATGGATTATCAACATCTCTTCTGTGGTGGAGGTGAGCTGGACAAGATGGGCAAGTTGCACTTGAACCAGAGGGGTCCCAGTATCCTAATGGGGAAATTTTCTTTACCATGGGGGGTGGGGAAGAGTTCAAGAGTGAGGTCAATGAGAAATCAGTGATACATGCAGCAACTATAGCATATAAGCTTAGCAGCCAGGACAGCCATGTTTACAGTAAAAGGGCAGATAGGACCACTGCTTTAACTTGCATATATTATATCGCAAGTAACTTAACAGGTAAGGCAGATGAACTGAGGTCATGAATTGCCTGCAGGGGATGAAATATTGCATCCAGGAATGTGGTTGAGAGAAAAGCAGAACTGGCAACTCAAAGTTCTGGGATACTGATGGTTTAGGTGTGAAAGAGAAATGGGTAATGGTGGAGAGGGCATTGCCTGTTTAACAAACGGAGGACAAAACAGCAGAGTTCAGAGAAGATATTCTTCAAAGGTAATCTAAAAAGGCCATTTGGGCAGAACTTAGCTGATCTTGTCTTGGTATTGACTGAGCCACCCAAAGTGCAATGTGCCTGGATGAGATAGAATTCATGCTGTGGGTTCAGACATTTTCTTCATGCCATATATAAAGGAATCTACTTGGGAAGGAGGAATACTGGAGCTCCTCTTGGGGAATGAGGTGAACGAGGTGGGCCGAGTAAGAAGTGGCAGTTGGAGAGCACTTTGTGTTCAGAGAGCTCAATTCCATTAGTTTTAAAATTGTTGTGGAAAAAGATAGAACATATTCGCAGGTTGAAGTCCTGAACTGGAGCAGTGCCAAATTTGAGGGCATAAGGCAGGATCTATCTGGTGTGGCTGGCAGACTATTGAAAGGCAAAGGGCCAGTTGATAAGTGGGAGGCTTTTAAAAAGATATCAAGAGTGGAGGGGTAGCATGTTCATTTTACCGTGAAGGGTAGATTGGCCACATTCAGTGAAACCTGTTGATGAGAGATATCGAGGCTCTAATCAGGAGAAAGAAAGAAGTGGGGGTAGCTGGGAATAGATGAATCCATGGGTGAATATAGAATGCTTAAGAGAGAAATCAGGAGGGCAAAATGAGGGTATGAGATGGATTTGGCAGGCAGGATTAATGATAATCTCAAGGGGTTCCTCAGGTGCAATTAAGAGTGAAAAGGTGATGAGAAAGATGAGGTTTTCTTAAGGATCGTCAGGGGCTACCAATACGTGAAGCCACAGAGATGGCTGAGATTTTTAATGCTTATTTCTTGTTGGTGGTTACCTAAATGAGCACTTGAATGAGCTGCCAGAGGAAGCGATTTGAGGCAGGTATAAATGCAATACCTAAGGAGTACTTGGATGGGTACATAGAGAGGACTGACTCGCAGGGTTATGGGCTGAAAGTGGGTAACTGGGACTAATGGCGAGTATCTGTAGATGACATGGACTGTTGGGGCCAAAGGGACCTGCCCTGTGCTGTATTATATTATGCCTCTATAGCATTCCAAAGTTCAACTGAATCATCGGTACAGCACCAAACTTCCACTCTCTTCAATTAAGCATTCATTGATAGAGAATAAAGTTCAGTGGCAGTTATTGTCTGGTTTAAGTTCAAGATTGTTTAATATCATTTTCTGCACACCAGTGTAATGAGAACAAAATAGTTGTTAGTCCAGATCTGATGCAGCACAAAAAAAGGACAAAAGATAAAGAGCACAGTAATAATAATTGAAAAACACAATAAATATGAATACATAAGATAGCTTCTATGCATAGATTGATTGTATGCCCATAGAAGTGACAGCACACTGTACATAAAGTGATGCAATGTGGCCTCCTCCCCAAAGGGAGTGGAGTAATTCAGGTACATTTTGTGCCCGATCCCAAGATGTTCACATAGAGCCAAATATTTAATGGAGTCTGCACCTGCATGCCTTAATTCAGCAGCAAGTGGGCCTGTTTGACTCACCTGCAGTATTAGTCACTGAAATTGAGCTGCATTGCATCTATTTCATGCCTTTTAAACAATTGTGTCCAATATCCTACCTTTTAATTACATGTTGTTTCAAATTGACAGGCAGGAGTAGATGACACATGATACTGCAAATAATGTCAGCTAGAGCAAAAACAAACTGCAGGAGAAACTCCGAGGGCCAGGCAGCTTCAGTGGGGGCAAAGGGATCAGTGCAGATGTAGAAGTTGTGACCCAAAAGATCAACTACCATTCTACACTTGACCTGCTGATCTCCTCCTGTGGTGTGTTGTTTTCTCCAGAATCTGGAAGTATATTGATTGACCTTAAATTAGGTCAGAAACTATAACTTAGCTGTTTGTTACATGCTTCCTGACTGCTGCACGGACAAGCAGGTTGACTGCAGAGTGCTGCCAACTGAATCATTAATAAAGCATGCACAATGCTGGAGAAAGCACTTTCAGTAAGTTTAAGCACAGGCTGTGGATTTTGGAAGTTGTCTGCAGTCACTTCTAAAGTTATCCAGTAAGGTTTCACTGCTCAGGCTAATGTAATGGCTTCTATGTAATGTTTCACTGCTAATGTACTGGTTTCTCTGTAGCAACAATGTTTGGGTTATGACTAGAGATAACGGGTCTTTGGAATGTATGTTATCCAATGGGAGAAATGTTTTTCTTTCTTGTGAGTCTGGAAGAGAGATTTTCACGGTCTTTCGTTGGGGAGCGATGGAGAGAGAGGACGCGAATGGAGAGAGTCGGAAGACCACCGGACGGAGTGGACTGAGGAGTGAGAGTCCAAGGGCCGGCTACGCTTGGAGGTCAACGGGAACAAATGAACGAACAGTGAGCTCCAAAGATGTGCAATAGACTTTTTCCTTAAAATGGGCCCTTTTACTTTGTATTTTCTTTACTACTCCTCTAACCAGTTTCATAAAGTTCAATCACTTAACTGCTATGGTGTACTGGCTGATATTTTGTTGTGCGGATTTGTAACCGGGCGACACATCACGTGGCATCCACACAAACGAGATTTCTCAGTTTGGTGGGGCCAGCAGTTGTTTTCCGCTAGACGAACACGGGCTGGTCAAGCCTGAGGGTCACACTTGCAATATCAGCAGAGTATCCCTTTAATTACCTAGGAATACAACACGGCAGGCGTATTTAAACTTTTGAGCTGAGAGCTGGTACTGAAGAGAAGATGCAACCTGGGGTAGATCAGCAATGAATAAGGGGAGGAACTGAGGGACTGAGTAGCCAACCTCTACTCCTGTGCATCACTTGGGAGGGTGGTTTTATGAACCATTTTTTTTTACCAGGGCAGGCAAATTAGAAAATATACCCTTCCTGATTAAGGGTCTCAGCTTAAAATGTTGACTGTTAACCTGACCTCCTGAGTTCCTCCAGAATTTTGTGTGAGTTGCTTAAGAAAGATATTACACACTGCTGTTGAGTAGAGAATTCCTATTTTTAGACCCAGAGATAGTAAAAGGATGTCTATTCGTAAGGATGGTGTGTGCCTTTGCATGGAGGCTGCAGGTGGTTGTGGTCCTGCTGCCCTTGTCCTTCTCGGAGGTAGTGGAGGATTGGGAGGTTCTGTTGAAATCCTGCTTCAGTACATTTTACAGATTGTAGGGCTGTAACATAGTGTGTTAATGAGAGATGAAAAGAAATTTTAAATTGGTGTAGAATGTATTCCTTTGGATCGTAATGAACTTGAGTGTTCTTGGAGCTGCACTCATCTAGGCAAGTGAGAAGTATTCCATTATGCTCAGGACTTGCAGCTTGAAGATAGTGGAATGGCTCTAGGGTGTCAGACTATGTTTTAACTGTCTCAGGACAACTTGCTTCTGAACTGTGAGTCTTACATTCATTTACAGATGCTGATAATACTGTTATTCACAACCCTTGTTCCCCATGCTATCTTTTAGTGTCTAGTCCAGTTGTTTTTTATTTAATGTTAGATGTCAATGGTGGTTTCTCAGTAACGGTGATGTCGTTGAAAGTCAAGAGTAGGTACTTCTATTCCCTCTTGTCAGAAATGTTACGCATATGATCCACGCTGCCCATTCCAGAATCTGCCTCCCTATCTACACATCGATGTCTGTTACTATTGGAAGGGGGGGGGCTACAAAAACACCCAGTAGAGTTATTGCCCCTTCCTGCTTCTGACTTCTACCCGTACTGACTCAGTAGACAATCCTCCATGACTTCCTCCTTTTTTGCCGCCGTGGTACTATCCTTGATTAGCAATGCCACTTCCCCACCTCTTTTGCCTCCTTCCCTGTCCTTTTTGAAATATCTAAAGCCCAGTACATTCAGCAATCATCCCTGCCTCTGAGACATCCAAGTCTCTGTAATGGCCACAATGTCATGGTTCCACATGTTGATCCGCACTCGACGTCCATCCACCTTGTTTATGATGTTCCTCGCATTAAAATAGACACATGTCAAACCACCCGGCTGAGTTCATCTTTGCTCCATCATTTGCCTGTCCTTCCTCACAAACTCCCCACAAGCTGTCTCTACTTGTGTGCCAACTGCCTCATCCTCTACCTCTTCACTTCAGTTCCCAGCCCCCTGCACATCTAGTTTAAACCCTCCCCGACAGCATAAGCAAACCTCCCTCGCAGGATATTGGCTCTCCTCCAGGTCAGGTGCAACCCGTCGCATTTGGACAGTTCACCACTTCCCCAGAAAAGGTTCCAATGGAACTCTGCCCCCTGCACCATCTCCTCAGTCACTCATTCATCTGTGCTATCTTCCTGTTCTGACCTTCCCTAGCTCGTTGCACCAGGAGTAATCTGGAGATGACCACCTTGGAAGTCCGCGTTTTCAGCCTCCTTCCTAACTCCCTAAACTTACTGCACAGGACCTCTACCCCGGATCGGAGGGTGTACCTTATGAGAATAGGTTGAGTGTATTTGGCCTTTTCTCCTTGGAGCGATGGAGGATGAGAGGTGACCTGATTGAGGTGTGTAAGATGATGAGGAGTATTGATCATGTGCTTAGCCAGAGGCTTTTTCCCAGGGCTGAAATGGCTAACACAAGAGGGCACAGATTTAAGGTGGTTGGAAATGGGTACCGAGGGGAAGTCGGGGTATGTTTTTCACACAAAGAGTGGTGGGTGTGTGGAATGCACTGCCAGCAGCAGTGATGGAAGCAGATACAATAAGGTCTTTTAAGATCCTCTTAGATACGTACATGGAGCTTTGAAAAAAAAGAGGGCTATGCACTTAGCAAATTCTAGGCAGTGTCTAGAGTAGGTTACATGGACAACACAATATTGTGCGTCGAAGGGCCTGTAATGTGCTGCAAATTTCTATGTTCTATGTTCTACCACTCTCCAGCCTATGTCATTGCTACCAATATTTACCACTACCTCTGGCTGCTTACCTTCCCTTTCAAGAATATTCTGCAACCACTCAAAGACATCCTGGACCCTAGCACCTGCAAGGCAACAAACTATCCTTGCATCTCTTTTGCTGCTGCAGAGTCTCCTATCTGTCCCCCTAACTATCAAGTCCGCTTTGACTATTGTTCAGCAATCTCCTCCCTCGCTTCCCACAGTAGTATGGGGTATATCTCGTCCGGACCTGGCAGCTTAACTAACTTAATACCTTTCAAGACCTCAAGCACATCCTCTTTCTTAATATCTACTGTATAAGCTTAATTGTTTCAGTCCTCTCCAAGTCATCCCCACACTTGCAAAGGTCTTTTTCCCTGATGAGTACTGAAGCAAAGTATTCATTAAGTACCTCTGCTACCTCCTCTGACTCCATGCACACAATTCCACAATCAAACCTGATTGGCCCTATTTCACATGGCTCATCTTCTTGTTCTTCACATACATGTAGAATGCACTGTTTGCCAAGGCCTTCTCATGGCCCCTTCTAGCTCTCCTAATTTTATTCTTAAGCCCCTGCTGACAACCTTGTAATTTTCTGGAGCTCTAACAGCACATGGTTTCTTCAACCTTTCGTAAGCTTTTTTTTACTTCTTGAGTAGATTTTCTACATCCTTTATACGCCATGGTTCTTTTACCCTGCCATCCTTTCCCAGCCTCAGTTGAACATACCTATGCAAAACACCATGCAAACCCTGAACATTTGCTACATTTCTGCCATGCATTTCCCTGAGAACATCTGCTTCCAATTTATGCTCAAGTTTCTGCCAAATAGCATCATATTTCCCCATACCCCAATTAAATGTTTTCCCAAATTGTCTGCTCCTATCCCTCTTCAGCGCTATGATAAAGGAGATAGAGTTGTGATCTCTACCTCCAAAATGTTCTCCCATCAAGAGCTCTGACACCTGACCAGGTTCACTTCCCAATACCAGATCGGGGACAGACCCTCCTCTAGTTGGCTTATCTAACCTGAACACACCACCCAACCCCATACAAACCCCTTGCTCTAAGGAGATGCCAGTCAATACTAGGAAAATTAAAATCATCCATCACAACAACCCTAATATTATTGCACCATTCCAGAATCTGCCTCCCTATCTACACCTCGATGTCTCTAGAGTTATTGACCCCTTCCTGTTTCTAACTTCCACCCGCACTGACTCAGTAGACAATCCCTCCACGACTTTCTCCTTTTCTGCAGCCATGATAATTTGGTTCCAATCCCCCAGCAAATCTAGTTTAAACCCTCCCCAATAGCATTCACAATCTTCTCTCCCAGGATATTGGTTTCCCTCCAGTTCAGGTTCAAGCCTTCCCACTTGTACAGGCCAGAAAAGTTTCCAATGATCCAAGAACTTGAAACCCTTCCCCCTGCATCATTTCTTCAGCCACTCGTTCCTCTGCGCTACCTGACCTTCCCTAGCTCATTGCACCGGAAAGAATCCGGAGATTACAACCTTGGAGGTCCTACTCTTTAGCCTCCTTCCTACCTCCTTAAACTTATTGCGTAGGACCTCTACCCCTCTCCTGCCTATGTCATTGACACCAATACGTACCATGACATCTGGCTGTTCACCCTCCCTTTCATGAATATTCTGCAACTGCTCAGGGACATCCTGGACCCTAGCACCTGGGAGGCAACCCACTATCCTGGCATTTCTTTTGCTCCCACAGAACCTCCTATCTGTCCCCCTAACTATCGAGTCCCCTATGACTATTGCTCTGCCTGACTTTACCCCACCCTTCTGAGGCTCAGAGCCAGCCACCATGCTATTTGTCTGGCGGCTTCTGTCTTGTCCAGATAGGTCATCCCCCTCAGCAGCATTCAAAGGGGTATACCTGTTGCTGAGGGGACTGGCACAGGGGGACCCTGCACTGACTTCTTCATCCCTTTATCTCTCTCAGTATTCACCCATCCACTCCCTGAATTCTGCACTCTGAGTGCAATCACCTGCTCAAAAGTCTTATCTATCAATTGCTCTGCCTCCCAGATGATCCTTAGTTCATCCAACTCCAGCTCTTTAATGCTGTCTTCCAGGAGCTGAAGTTGGCTGCACTTCCCGCAGGGTGTAGTCATCTGGGAGACCATCAGGTTCCATGAACTCCCACATCCTACAAGAGATTCCACTGCCATACCTGCCATCCTGCCTTCACTGTACAATGGCAACTAAAACCAAATCAGCAATAACGAGAGAAAAAAACTACTCTTCTTACCTGTTTCTTTGGCCTCAGCCTCTTCTCGTCGAAACCTCTTGAGTCAAAGCCTTTAAGTTCCCATTCTGACTCTAGCCCCCACTCAGATGATAGCTACTCCGCTAGACCCTACCTCTCTTTTATGGTTTAAAAAAAATAAGAAAAACCCCCATGCAAGAAGAAAGAACTCACCGTGTTTTGTGTGCTCCGCCTGCCTTCCATTGCTGCTGATGCCTCTGACACTTGCCGTGCCTGCGCACTGACTACTATTTTTAAGAAAATCCCTCATGCAAGAAGAAAGAACTCACTGCTTTTGGTAGTGCTCCACCTGCCTTCTGCTGCGGCCAATGTACCCCTTCATATCTCACGTTGTTCAGATCATGTTCCAAATGCGTATAGACTGCTCCAGTAATTGAAGAGTTAAGGCTGAAATTCAGCATATATTGTATGATGGGATTCAAGAGCAAAATGTATTAAAATATGATTAAATGAAGTCCATTTCAACACTGGAGACCAATATTCAGATCTATACTACAGTAGTGGCCACAGCATTTAGGTTGTAGAACTGATAGAGACCTTTGTGCTCTTTGAATCCATGCTATGTGTCTGAAAGAATTGTTACTTCCTTTCTCTTATTCATTCCCTCATAGAAATTCATCTTTATTTCTCTCCAGAATCTGTCCAATTCCCTTCAGAAATGATTGGATGCATCTGATTCAACTATCCTTTCATGGAGAAAATTTCAGATTGCAAACATGTGCTGCATGAAATGGTTTGCTTCATGTCACTCCTAGCTCTTCTGACAATCAATTTGAACTTTTTTTCTTCATTTTTAACCTTTCCTGAAGTGAAATCCTTTCATTTACTTTGTCCAGATTCTGGAGTTGTTTATTTTTGCACATGACTAATAAATCATCTCTCATTGTTCTCTACTCTAAAGAATACTGTAGTAACTTCTACTTTGAAAAAGGTACACTCGACAACTTCATGTCAAAGAAACAACTTTATGTTGAACTTCAAAACTGTTATGTATATACAGAGGCTTTCACAACCCGTACATGTATATACCAAGCCCACCGGGAGTAAAAAAGAACGGAAGTAGAACCCCCCATTATCCTAATTAGTATTAACTTACTTTTAATAATGCTCACTTTACAACACTTCTCCCTCTTTAAAATCCAACATCCCCAAATGTAAAAAACTAGGAAATAAGAACAGTGGTGTTATTAACTTGTGTACCCCTGAAAACTTATACTAGTATCTCAGCAACAGTTTACCACTACAAAACATCTGGAAACGTGACAGATTCAGCTTTCAATCTAACAACAACAAAAAAGAACTGTCCCATCAAAGATTCAGTCTGTCAGGAGGTTTACGAGTGCGCTGTGATCTGCGCACTACCCCCAGTGACCCAGCAGGCACCGCTGGTGAGGGTGTTTTAGGTGGATCTGGTTTTGGGGGCATGAGAAGGGTCTATGTGTCTGCGTGAGAATGTCCATCCTCCTCAGGGGACCCCGAGCCCTTTGCCAACGTCTCGCCCTCTGGCAAAGTCACTGGTGGACATGCTTCCACCGTAGTCTGTCTCACAAATGGAAACTCCATGGAACTGTCTGCCTCTGAGCCGGTATCATGACGCAGGCGCACATGGTCCTGATGTCTGCGGAAAACACGCCCATCAGTCAGCTTAACAACATAGGAGAAGAGACCACTCTGCTTAAGAATAACCCCAGGCAGCCATTGCTGATTGTTTCTCACATAGACATTGTCATCCGGTTTTAACTGTCTCTCTTGTGCATGTTGATCATGTCCCTCCTTCTGCTTTTCCTGCTTTCTCTCCAGTTCACCTTCTTGTCCGGGCACAGCAGGTCCAAACTTGACTTGGGCCTATGCCCCATCAGCATCCCTGCTGGAGTGCGGGCAGTCATAGTCTGGGGTGTGAGGCAGTATTTAAACAGGAAATGTGAAAGCCGCATGCGAAGAGAGTCCCCTGTCATCCACTTCAGGCCTTCCTTCACTGTCTGAACAGCCCGCTCAGCCAAACCATTGGAGGTTGGGTGGAAAGGGGCCGTCTGAATGTGATGAATGCCATTCTGCTGCATGAACTCACTGAACAGTTCACTGGTGAACATCGGGCCATTATCAGTGACCAGAGAGTCAGGCAACCCGTGGACTGCAAACACTTGCCTGACTTTGTCTATGATTGAGAGGGTTGTGATGTTGCTCATGATGTGAGTTTTGATTCACTTAGAATGCGCATCTACCATTACAAGAAACATCTGCTCCATAAAAGGGCCAGCAAAGTCCAAATGTAGCCTAGACCAGGGGTGGTCTGGCCACTCCCGTAAGTGCAAAGGAGCCGGTGGTGGCATATTCTGATTAGTCTGACATTGCGTGCATGATTTTACCTTGTTCTCCAGATCCTGATCCATTCCTGGCCACCAAACATAGGATCTTGCAAGGCTTTTCATTACAGACACTCCTGGGTGAGCCTCATGAATTTCCTCTACAATCTGTGAACGGCTGGGGGAGGCACAATGACTGTCGCCCCCAGAAAATGCAGCCATCCTGCAGACTGAGTTCTGTCTTGCATTTGGCATAAGGCCTCAGTTCCTCTCCTTCCACGACTCTGGGCAAACCTTGTAAAAGCAAAGTCTTGACTTGGGACAGGACTGGGTCCCTCCCTTTCTGGGCTGCCTTTACAGGTGTCTCTGACAGCCTCTCCAATGAAAACACAGTCTCTGGAGGCACATATGTAGTAACAGGTGTCTCAGGTAAAGGTAGTCGACTCAGTGCACCTGCTTTGTACTGTTTACCAGTCTCCCTCTTGACTTGGTGCACTGCCGCCGACTGCAAACCCTCCCATATCCTTTCTGGATATTCTTGACATTATTAGCAGCCATCTCCATGCCTTGGGCAATCTCTAAGGCTTTCTTGAAAGTCAGCGGTGGGGTTTTCCTTAACAGGCGGCGTTGTATGCCTTCATTATTAATGCTGCACACCAATCTATTACGGAGCATGTCATCCAACACTGCTTCGAAATCACAATGCTCCGACAGCTGCTGAAGATCGGCCATGAAATTGGCCGCAGACTTTCCTAGCTTCCTGAAACGGCTGTGAAACTTACATCGTTGGACTATCACAGAAGGTTTCGGATTGTAGTGGTTCCCCATGAGCTCGACCAGTTCATCATATGGAATGTCCCCCGGCTTTCGCGGTGTGGCTAAGTTCCTTATTAGCTTGCAAGTCTTTGCCCCACACACACTCAGGAGAATAGAGCGCTTCTTAGCCTCCTCAGTAATTCCATTAGCACAGAAAAAGTGTCCCAACCTTTCCTCATACTCTGGCCAGTCCCCCATTGCATCCACAAAATCAATGATATTTCCAAACTTCACCATCTGAAAAGCAAAGCTCCCGTTCAAAAAACGTTTCAATACGTTCACAAAACCAGTTCACCTCATTGCCAAAAGTATGTAGTAACTTCTACTTTGAAAAAGGCACACTTGACAACTTCATGCCAAAGAAACAACTCTATGTCGAACTTCAAAACCGTTATGTATATACAGAGGCTTTCACAACCCGTACAGCATGGCAGGAACACTATATACCAAGCCCACCGGAAGTATAAAAGAACAGAAGTAGAACCCCCCATTATCCTAATTAGTATTAACTTATTTTTAATAATGCTCATGTTACAACAAATGCCATTGCAGTTTCTCCAGACTATACATATAATTTGAATTTTACACTGTACTTTTAAGCATATCTTTAACCTCTCTTTCACTGTCCTGCCCTTTACTCAGTGCAAGTTTAGTTGTGAGGTCTACTTGCAACTAAAACAGAATCTCCTTGTTGTTTTCAGTTTTCTAATCATTTTCAAAAGCCATCCTGCAATCTTCAAAGATTCGAGTACATTTATGGCAAGGCTGCTCAAAGCTGTACCCCTTGTAGAATAACGATGTTAAATTACATAGCTTTTTATATTTTTCTTACCAATATGTATTACTCACTATCTCTCTATGTTACTATATAGTCCATCTGCATTTGCCCACCCACTCCCCCAGCCTTTTCACTATTCTCATCATTGACCACACTTCCACATTTTGTACATATGATAATAAATTCATCTTGGACTTTGATCACAGACATCTAGCAACTGATACACTGATGCATTCAATGAGATCATGACTTCATTCACCTGTCCTGCCCAACCCCCATTTCTCTTTCATTGCATTGGTACGCGAAAGTTCAATTGCTATCAGCTTTGAGTATAAATCAATTAATATGCACAACCATCTGGGCTACACTGCAAATTCTTCAGAGTGTGCAAGGTACACATGGCGGAGGGAGTGAAATTGTAGCTAAATATTTACAATCATGGTATATTAGGATAATATAGTCTCTCTCAGATGACAATTATTTTTGGAATTTCATTAAGTGCTTCCTAATATTCAAATAATTATTATAGCACAACAATGCCCTAAAACTTTCTCTTTCAGTTATGGATTCTGCAATCTCAATTGAATTTGTTTATGCAGGATTCAACTTTATAGCGCTGAGGAAGAATGAAATGCAGTGGTTTAGGAAAATTATAATATACTTGTGTCGGCTCATAACTATTTTCCCTTCCACCCGTTTTGCCTCCTGTGTGATAAAGGAGAACTGAATGTTTTTATTTCAGAAAGATGATGTTAGTTAGTCAGGGTATGCGTGGGTTTTGTGTGAGAAATTCCTTTGTTCTGTAGCTGCATGGCAATTAAATGTAATCTGACTCAAAGCTGGGGAAGTCTCCTTTTTCTAATGAGAGCTGTTGCTTGCTGGCCTCCAGAAATGGAAGGATAATCATAGAACATCATCTCATTTTTTATAGTGTATCTGAACCATAAGTGTAATGTTCACAGCTTGAAATCTTTGCTTTGCTTTGACGTATTGTTTTTCAAATGAAAGGAGTTGCCAATGAATTAAAAGCAAAAATACTTTTGAAACCTAGGCAATCCTGGGGTGCATAGATTGATGTGAGAGGGCTAAATAGGTCTTCATAGAAATCATGTCTCTTGTAACTTTCTGAAGAACATCAATCAGAATCTAGAAATAATAATTCTTTCAGGGGCTAATTGTTCGGTCTCAATGTACCATGCTAATCATCATGTGTTGGCGGGTGGCCAAGTGGTTAAGGCGTTCGTTTAGTGACTTGAAGGTCGTTAGTTCGAGCCTTGGCTGAGGCAGCGTGTGTGTCCTTAAGCAAGGCACTTAACCACATATTGCTCTGCGATGTGACCGGTGCCAAGCTGCATGGGTCCTACGCCCTTCCCTTCGACAACATCGGTGGCGTGGAGAGGGGAGGCTTACAGCATGGGCAACTGCTGGTCTTCCATACAACCTTGCCCAGGCCTGTGCCCTGGAAGCCTTCCAAGGCGCAAATCCATGGTCTCATGAGACTAACGGATGCCTATAAATAAGTAAATAAATCTACTTCATAGGAAGAATTGAAATATATTATCTATGGTCACCAGCAATAAAGACATGTACATTTTGTGTTGGTCATGCTATGAAAGACAGAACCAGTGCATTTTTACTGTTTGTGCTTGATATACAAAATCATTTGATTCGATCATCTGAATTATCTATCAAAAATTTTCATCTTGATACTTTTTCAGCATCATAAATGTAAAACAGTTTTGTAGATTTATAGAGTCATAGTTCACAGAAACAGGCTCTTTGGACCATCTAGTCCATGATGAACTGTAATTCTGCCTAATCCCACCAACCGACACCTGAACCATAGCCCTCCATACCCCTTCCCACCATCTATTTACATGAACCTCTCTTAACTATTGCAATTGAATCCACATCTACCACTTTTGCTGATATCTCATTATGCACTCACAACACCCTCAGGTTTCCCTTAAACATTGACCTCTGATTCTAGTCTCACCCAAGCTCAATGGAAAAAGCCTATTTGTATTTACCCTGTCTGCACCCCTCATAATTTTGTATATCTCGATAAAATCTCCCCTCATTCTGCTGTGTTCCAAGGAGTAAAGTCCTAAACTATTCAACCTTTTCCTATAACTGTTGTCCTGATAACATCCTTGTAAATTTTCTCTGTGCTCTTTCAACCATATTGATAATTTTTCTGTTGGTAGGTGACCAGAACTGCAGAGAATGCTCCAAATTTGGCCTCACCAATGTCTTGTACAACTTCAACTTCACATCCCAACTCCTGTACTCAACATTCAGTTTTATGAAGGCCAATTTGCTGAAAGCTTTATTTATGTCCCCATCTACCTTTGACACTGCTTTCAGGAAATTACGGATCTGTATTCGCAATTCTCTTTGTACTACCACACTCCTTAGTGCCTTACTGTTCACTGTGTAAGTCTTACTCTGGTTTCTGTCCCCAAAGTGCAACATTTCACACATACTTCCATTACCTTCCATCTGCCATTTTTCCAGCTGGTTCAAATCCTGCTGCAAGCTTTGATAGTAATCCTCACTGTCCACTCTCCCCTAATCTTGGTATCATTAAGAAATTGTCATCCAGTTTACCACATTATCATCTAAATCATTAATATGATGACAAACCATGAACACAGCACCAATCCCTGAGCATATCACTATTCACAGGCCCCCTGTCTAGACAGGCAGCCGTATACCATACTCTTTGGCTTCTCCCACAATGCCAATGTTGACTCCAATTTACTACTTCATCCTGAATGTCAAGCTACTGAATCTTCTGGACCAGTCTCACACAGGATTTTGTCAAAGGCCTCACTGAAGTCCACGTAGACAATATCCACTACCTTTCCTTCATCAACCTTCCTAATAACTTCCTTGAAAAACTCTAAAAGATTAGTCAGACATGATGTACCATGCACAAAACCATGTTGACTATCCTTAATAAGTCCTTGTCTATCGAAATACTTACAGTATATACCCTGTCTTTTGGTATATCTTCCAATAACTTACCCACTAATGAGGTCACGCTCACCAACCTGCATTTTCACATCTTATTTTTGGAGTCCTTTTTGAACAACAGAACAACAGTAGCTATCCTTCAATCCTCCAGCACCTCACAGGTGGTTGAGTACATTTTGAATACCTCTGCCAAGGCCCCTGCAATTTCTTTGTACTATTCTCTCACAAGGTCTGAAGTGACACCTTGTCAGTTCCTGGCCACTTATCCACCCTAATTTGCCCCAAGACAGTAGTCATCTCCCTCTCTGTAATGTGGATATGGTCCATAAGCTCATGACTGTTTTTCCTCAGTTCTATAGACACTATGTCAATCTCCCAAGTAAATACAGATGCACAAAATCCGTTTAAGGTCTGCCCCATCCTTTTCAGTGCCATCCATAGATGAAAATCCTGATCTTCCAGAGGACCAATTTTGTCCCTTGCTATGATGGGAATAGTCAGCATGGCAATTTGTCAAAGGTAGGTCATGCCTTATGAGCCTGATTGAATTTTTTGAGGATGTGACTAAACACATTAATGAAGCTAGAGCCATAGATGTAGTGTATATGGATTTCAGCAAGGCATTTGATAAGGTACCCCATGCAAGGATTATTGAGAAAGTAAGGAGGCATGGGATCCAAGGGGCCATTGCTTTGTGGATCCAGAACTGGCTTGCCCACAGAAGGCAAAGAGTGGTTGTAGATGGGTCATATTCTGCATGGAGGTCGGTGACCAGTGGTATGCTTCAGGGATCTGTTCTGGGACACCTACTGTTCGTGATTTTTATAAATGACCTGGATGAGAAAGTGGAGGGATGGGTTAGTAAATTTGCTGATGACACAGAGGTTGGGGGTGTTGTGGATAGTGTGGAGGGCTGTCAGAGGTTACAGCGGGACATTGCTAGGATGCAAAACTGGGCTGACAAGTGGCAGATGGAGTTCAACCCAGATAAGTGTGAGGTGATTCATTTTGGTAGGTCAAATATGATGACAGAATATGGCATTAATGGTAAGACTCTTGGCAGTGTGGAGGATCAGAGGGATATTGGGGTCCAAGTCCATAGGACACTCAAAGCTGCTACGCAGGTTGACTCTGTGGTTAAGAAGGCATATGGTGCATTGGCCTTCATCAACCGTGGGACTGATTTTAAGAGCCGAGAGGTAATATTGCAGCTTTATAGGACCCTGGTCAGACCCTACTTGGAGTACTGTGCTCAATCCTGGTTGCCTCACTACAGGAAGGATGTTGAAACCACAGAAAAGGTGCAGAGGAGAATTACAAGGATGTTGCCTAGATTGGGGAGCATGCCTTATCAGAATAGGTTGAGTGAACTCGGCCTTTTCTCCTTGGAGCAACGGAGGATGAGAGGTGACCTGACAGAGGTGTGCAAGATAATGAGAGGTCTTGATCGTGTGGCTAGTCAAAAGCTTTTTCCCAGGGCTGAAATGGCTAGCACGAGAGGGCATAGTTTAAAGGTGTTTGAAAGCAGGTACAGAGAAGATGTCAGGAGTACGTTTTTTACGCAGAGAGTGGTGAGTGTGTGGAATGGGCTGTGAGCGGCGGTGGTGGAAGTGGTAACGATAGGGGCTTTTAAGAGACTCCTGGATAGGTAGATGGAGCTTAGGAAAATAGTGGGCTATGGGTAAGCCTAGGTAGTTCTAAGGTAAGGACATGTTTGGCACAGCGTTGTGGGCCAAAGGGCCTGTAAGGTGCCATAGGTTTTCTATGTTTCTATGTTTGTTCTTAATATATCCTTTCAATCTTTGGGCGTCTCCTTCACCTTGTCTGCCAGAGCAACCTTATGCCTTGTTTTAGTCCTCCTGATTTCCATCATAAGTGTTTTTTCTTTGTTTTTTTTAAATACTCGTCCAACACCTTTTTCTTAAGCAGGGTTTCAATACCCCTTGAAAGCCAAGGTTTCCCAAAAGTGTTAGCCTTCCCTTTTATTTTAATAGGAACATACAAGCTCTGTATTCTCAGTATTTTACTTTTGAGGACCTCCCACTTACCAAGCATCCCTTTTCCAGAAAACAAATTATCCTAATGAACACCTACAAGATCCTTTCTCATGCCATCAACAATGGCCTTTCTCCAATTTAGACTTTCAAACTCAGGACCAGACCCTATACTTCTCCATAATTATCTTGAAACTAATGGAATTATGATTATGAGATCCAAACTGTTCCCCTACACACACTTCAGTCACCTGCCTTATCTTGTTCCCTAATAGGAGATCCAGAATCTCACTCTCTCTAGTTAGAGCCATTATATACTGATAAAACAAACTTTGCTGAACACATTTGTCAAACTCTATCCCATCCAGTCTTTTTACAATGTGGGAGTCCCAGTCAATATGTGGAAAGTTACTTTTATCTACTATCACAACCTTATTTTTTTTCAACTGTCTGCTATCTCACTATAAGTTTGCTTCTCTAAATCTTGCTAACTATTACTAGGCCTAAAATATAATCCCATTAATTTGGTCATTCCTTTCATATTCCTCTGTTCCACCCATATAACGTCAGTAGACAAGTCTTCCAGTCTGTCCTGTCTGAGCACTGCTATATCATGCAACACACATAAAAAATGCTGGTGAACGCAGCAGGCCAGGCAGCATCTCTAGGAAGAGGTACAGTCGACGTTTCGGGTCGAGACCCTTCGTCAGGACTAACTGAAAGAAGAGCTGGAAAGAGATTTGAGTAAGAGATTTCAAATCTCTTACTAGCTCTTCTTTCAGTTAGTCCTGACGAAGGGTCTCGGCCTGAAACGTCAACTGTACCTCTTCCTAGAGGTACTGCCTGGCCTGCTGCGTTCACCAGCAACTTTTATGTGTGCTGCTTGAAATTCCAGCATCTGCAGATTTCCTCGTGACTGCTATATCATCTTCCCTGACTAGTAATGCCACCCCACCCCTTTTAATATCTAATTCCCCCTCTATAACAGAACCCTGAATTGGGCTGCCGGTCCTGACCTTCCTACTACAATCAAATCTCTCTAATGGCTACAATATCATAATTCCACATGCTAATTGACAGTCAAATTCAAAGCAAATTTATTATCGAAGTATGTATATGCCTGAGGTTGTTTTCTTGCAGGCATTTACAAGAAAATGAAGCAGTACAATAGATGAAAATTATGTATAAAGAGCTCTAAGCTCATCTGCCTTACTTACATTACTCCATGCATTGAAATATTTGCAGCTCAGAACATTAGTCCCAGCATCCTCAAACCTTCAGTTCCTGTCTTTGTACGTAGGCTTAACATCTACTTGGGAATTACAGTAGCGTAGCAGTTAGTGAGATGCAATTACAGCTTGGGGCTTCGGAGTTCGGAGTTCAGAGTTCAATTCCAGCATCATCGGTAAGGAGATTCTCTATGTCTTTCCCGTTGAATGTGTGGGTTTTCCCAGGTGCTCTGGTTTCCTCCCACAGTCCAAAGATGTACTGGATAAGTTAATTAGTCAGTGTAAATTGTCCTGTCATTAGGGACGGGTTAATCAGGGTTGTTAGGGGTTGCTGGAATGGCACGGTTTGAAGAGCCAAAATGGCCTCCTCTACACTATATCACTTAATAAATAAATAAATAAATGCTGCCACAACCTCTACATTAGCTGCCCTGGCACTCTGGTTCGAGTTAAAGGAAAACAAGTTATCCCTCACTTTTCTTTGCAGCTTTTTTAGGGCCTTTCATAAAATAATGGCAACATTTATAAGCAAAAGTCAATAAGCATTTATCTGGGGAACACAACTCTAGATCTTTAACTGCACTAGCATCAAAGGAACCTGTAGTGGAGTCTGGAAGACCACTTGAGATATCCAAACATCTTGAAGGAAATCACTGACCTGAAGGTCTCCCTGTGTGAGGCATTTTGCATATGCTGCCACCTGCCATTTTCCACAGATGACAACAAAAAGGAATTCCATGGGCTTTGCCACAACACCAGCATCCTGTTCCACACTGCAGCTCTCCCACGTTTCAATAAAATACTAACAACTGCTGTTACTTATAGCAGCCTCTTTGATGTTGTCCTCACACACTGGATTCATAGGTTGTCTTTTCCTCTATTTAATTTCTAAATTCATTCACTTTTTATTTATTAGCTTCCAGGGAAAAATGTCTTTTATACTGTGTATCTATCGAGTGTGATGAGTGATAGCAATGGTATGAAGACAGAGCAGGTGTGATAGTCACCAGACACAAAGCTGAAACAAAGCTGCCTAAAATTCCAAATTATCCATCCACCTCAATCCCTGGAAATTCTGATTGCCTTATTTTTCAACTCCTAAATGTGATATCTTCACTTTAAGAAGTAGGATACTGTGGTTCTCCAACAATTGTTCTCTAACATTATGAACAATGATCTCCAGCCTAAGCAAAGAAGGACTAACAATTGGCTTAGACCCATTTTCATCACAACATGAGCCAGAAGGGACCATTAGGAATGGTTATGGAGCCATCTCAATCTCAAATAAGGGGAAAATGAAATGTATACTTTTATTGTTATTATTAACAATATTGGTTAGATCACAGTGCGCAACTCTCACACTGCCTGAATTCAGGACAGTTTTGCTAATCAACTGATCCTGGGATTTCTGTCTGGAATGGCGACCAATGATATTGGAGCATTTACATTCTTTCCCATTGCATTTGATATGGTGAAATGCCTGTATTTGAGTTATAGCACTGTAAAAGATTCATCAGATGTAACTTTGGAATTAATCCATCCAATTGACAGGTAGAGATCATAATGAGATACTTCAATTATGTATTCTATGTATGTACCTGTTGGCTTTACTCTCCTTCTCTGTTAGGAGCTCCATTTTCAAGTCCCACAGCAATTTATTCTACTGATATTCAAATGAACTGTTAAACCAAGATCCTGTCTGATCTCTCAGATATTTGAAAAGATCCCATGAGTTTAGTTCAAAGAAAATCATTGAGTCATTAAAGGTTTCCTGGCAAATTTGCACTCCTTACTCAAGATTATAAGATAGATAATTTAGCCATCTCCATAGAGCTGATTTTGAAGGCTTGCTGAAAGCAATTTGGAACTGCATTGCTTAGAACTTTGGCTCAAAACTTCACTGTAAATTGTTGAAATGGTCATAATAAGTATACTAAAAGCCAAATTATTAAGATCAATTTATTGAAATAAAATTTGAATTTTTTTTGGAAATAAAATTTATGGTTATACTTTACAGCTTTGGATCAGGTGTATGATGTCAGAGTTGTTATCCTTTAACATTTTATCCTGTAACATGTTATGAAGTGAAGTTTAATTTAATCATTGATACAGAGAGCTGACTACTTCTCTATGAGTGCTAAAACTTCACTGTCAGAGAAGGTTAGGTCGCAAGATGAGTTCAAATGCTCTATGTTATTTTTCAGTAAGAAATTCATTATAATGTGATATATTGTACAATCTGGCATTAGTCCAACTGATCGTACATTCATAAAACAGTAATATTATTCTTGTTTTGGTTTTAGCAGACATTTCCTCTTTCAGTGCCATTGAGAACAATGTGCTTCATTCGAAATAACCATGTACACTGAGTGTGCTTCCAAGTTTTAATTAAAGCTTTGGCTTTAGAAAACAAGTTGTTGATTTCAGCAAGCTGTTACATTCAGCAGGAAGCACTGAAAACATCTGGAAGAAAGGAAATAAAAGCATGACTACAAGTCCCTTTCACTCTAACTGGATGACTTGCTGGATACTGTATGAGCCTTCAGAAGCAACACACACACTGCTGGTGGGAGGAATAAAATTGTCAGACAAATGAGCAGCCTGCATTCACAGCAGCTGAGTAACATTGTCAGATCTGGAGAAATGAGTGCAGCAACGAACGCACATACATCCTGATTTGCATTCCATTCCAAGCCATCACACTTTCCTTCTAGTTCAACTTGGGCATGTCATTCACTAACCTACCTTGCCTTGCAGGTACATATCACTCACTTTTATCTTGCGGATCCATTCACTTGTATTGAAGTGCTTGCTCATATTCCCAATGCTTGCCCTGGAAGCATGGTAACATTTATGGGCTGCCCTGAGCACGTATCAGACTATGTTGAAAATGACACATTTCAAAACATATACATTTTGATGTTTTGATATATATATATATATGACAAATAAGGCTTATTTTTAATCTTTATTTTAAATTACCTGTTCAGTTACTGTTGACACTCAGCCCTTATCTTTGTGCCTCCTTCTCTCACAATCACCCAAAAAAAATTAGCATCCTTCCACACAACACATGCCATCCACAAGGAGCATCAAGTGCAGCAGTCACATAATAAACACCACTTTGTATAGAATGTCATACAACTTAGCATTGACAGTTAGTGATCCATAAACACAATTAGGTTCTCAACAATTGTCTGCTTGAAGGAAAGTGCCAATGCTCACGAAAGAACGAATGATGACAGAGTACATGGAAGAAGATCTTTGATCCAAATCACAAACAAAAGAAATTCTGCAGTTGCTGGAGATCCGAGCAACACACACAAAACGCTGGAGGAACTCAACAGGCCAGGCAGCATCTACGGAAAAAAGTACAGTCGACATTTCAGGCCGAAACCCTTCTGCAGTCCTATCGTAAATACATTGTTTGATTAAGCGTTTATTTTTGTTTATGTAATGCATTGCAAGTTATATGCAAAAGTATGTAAATCGTGTACATCATTACACCACCGCATCATATGCATGCATCTCGCCAAAGTAAAAATGAAACAAAGATACATTATTCCAAGCTCCATGTTTCTTTTTAATTATTTTTATGTCTTGGAGCTACAAAACATTACTTGGTTCATGTTCCATATACTGTTGATTGTCTCAAAGCATTTTAAGACTGTGTAAAGCATTAATGTGTGCTCTCTTTCCAACAACTAATTAGGATTTAACCTTTATCCATAACTCCTGTAATTTCAAGAGATCCAGGCTTTCCCAGTTTTCCATCAGCAGATGTCCTTTATGATTTGGTAGCCCACACAACCCAGCCATAGATTGCCGAGCACAGGTACATATTAAAAACTGCTTCTTGATTGGCCAATGCACCTCAGCTGTATCTTCAGCTTGCTGATAACTTAGTCGATAATATTTCTTATGCAAGATTTCAGCTTGTACTGCTTCTCAGTTGATTTCCCCAGGCTCCTTGCTGGTGCCAGCTGCCCATTTTAAGTAGGTGTCCCTTGATTCCAAGCAGATGGCATCTATGCAGTACCAGGGAGTCATGCATGTATCAAGGACCCTTGCATAAACCTAGAAAAAAAAGGAAAAAAAGGTTTATATTTACATAGAATCTTTCAAGGCTTCTTACAGTACATCAACTTATGTAAAATATTTACAAACCATGAAATATTTGCAAAGTGTAGTCAGTGTTGAAATGTAAGAAAGATGACATCCACAGCAAACAATGTGATAATGAACACATCATCCATATTTGTGATGATGATCAAAGGATAATCACTCACCAAGGGATGCAAAATAATGGCACAGCTCTTTTTTAGTATAAGATAGGATCTTTTACACCCACCTTGAGGAAACAGATGGGGATTTCATAAAACATGTCTCCCAAAAGATGTCATCATCAATGGTGAAACACTCTCTCAGTACTGGGTTGTCATGTCAGCCTGTATTCTTCTGTGGCCAGTTGTTAATACAATGCTGTTGCTCTTGAAAAGCATGTTAGTGTTCATCATACTTATTGCTGTCGGTAAGTGATAAAAAACATAAATCACCAATCCACCTCTCTTACGAAGTTTACCTGATTAACATCTGGCCTGTCTGAGTTAAGTATTCTGACACTTTTAACCATGTTCTCAACCCCTGATCTTAATGACCATAATCTCAAACCCACCAATTAACAAGGGTTAAAACTCTCCCCAAGCAGGGGGAGGGAATAATTAGATTAAGAGGGAAAAATAAAAGAAAATATATTGAATTACATCAAGGAAAAACAAAATACCACAAACACTCAGCAGTTCAGGTTGCATCTGTGGAAAGAGAAACAGAGTCAATGTTTTAGATCAATGACTCCATCAATAAATCATATATTCTTTTCGATCTACCTCAACTTGAAGAATAACTACATATTACCATAATTTACCTTCATTTCCAGACAAATAAATTTACACTGATTAACATTGGTAAGAGAATACATAGCCTTGAACTAACTTGAACGAACTCCCTGGTGAAGTTAAGTGCTTTTCATATTCTATGCACTGGTACTTTCTACTACATAGGGATCTGGAGTGTGAGACATCTTTATCGCCACGCTAACATTCAAGCACCACATCCTTAACAGCAACTTTTTAAATTACATTTTTAATCAACCAATTAACCTCATCATTCTTTTAACAGTATATTTTCTGCCATTGTTCAGTCTCAAAATCTGAGGCTATGTAGGTCAGATGGGAGGAACAGAAATCAGTGACAACAGCAGGGCGTTGATTTCTATGCCTTATCCGGTGTGGAACTCGTGTTATTCAATATACAACACATGGTGAATCAGGAAATGAATCACCCTGTCACTATCAAGTTGTTAACTGTAAATTGAACTATACCCATGTGGATTCACTGTGCTGCTTTGTGTTAGGCATTTTCACTAATGATCCATTCCTCCAAACAAAATATGTGAAGACCTTCATTCTGGCTAAGTCATTGAAAACTGAAATGTAAATGTAAACCATGTTGAAACAAATATGATTGATCAATCAGTAGCTTAAAGATAGATATTTTGGTCTGAATTTCTCTCCTTTGCAGTCACAACTGCTCGGTCTGTGAGTAAGCTTAAATCACTCAGATAAACAGAAATCTTTAAACTGGCCCTGTCACATAGGCTGGGGGAAAAGCATGCTAACCTTACCCTAGATAAGTGCTTTCAGGAAAGGAATGGGAGTGGGCATTTATCTGAATTTTCACCTTTCCTGTTTAGAATTATACTCTTGGAGGAAAGAATTCCTTCCCTACACTTGCCTTGAACCCTATTCTGTGACAGTTCCCTTGCCTCATTGGAAGCAAAGATTCATTTGCAAAAGAACAGTGTCATCTCCCGGGAGCTCTGCTATCTTCAGACTAGCAGATTTAAAGGCTTAGGTAATGAGAAGCCAATCTTAAGTTTCATTTAACAATATAGCAGACTGATCAAAACGAAGTTACATTCAGAAGATATTTATTCTGGATGACTACTGTGTTTAAATGTCCTAAGGTACTCTTAATTAATTTTTTCAATATTTTGAAGACTGATCACATTAAATGACAAGAGGATTGATTGTCTAAGGTAGTTATTTTCTCACTTTTTATTGTAATCTGCTTTGTCACTTAACTACTTGTCATCTCCATTTACTTTCTCCTTCCCTGCTTTCTCTGTGGCTTAAAATTTGTCTTGATATTTCCCAGTTCTGATGAAAAGTGATTGACCAAAATGATCAGATCTGAATTTCATTTAGCAATCCTGTTATGAGTAGGTATCCATATATCGATAGTATCACGTGGATAGGTATGGAATATGGAGGAGCATGGCTTAGAGGGATATGGGCCAAATGCAGGAAATTGGGGATAACTGGGTGGCATGGACCTGATGGGCCAAAGGACCTGAATTTGTGTTCTATTTTTCTATGACGCTATGACTTGAATGGATCCAAACTGAATGGCTTCATAATCAAATGAGTCTCTATTCCAATGTGGTTATCTCGTCGATAGGTCCTTTGATCTACTTAAGCCTTCCATTTTTAAATAACTATATCTGTCATGGTTCTAGATCCCATTAGTCTGAACTTGACGTGATAGATTGACTAAAAGCACAAATGCACTCACTTTGATTGAAAGAGCTTTCTTTTCGATTAGGTCCCCATGATGTTTTTTTTACTCAAAACTAGAATCAAAGTTGTTTGAGCAGCTCTCAAGCACATTCACGATCTTCTGATCCTCTTGGGTTCCACAGGTGCACATTATGTGGTGATGCACAATGATGAATGAAAATAGTCAAGTCATGTTTCATTCTGAATCTTAAATATCCCTGCAGCAATTGCTTCCTGAGAACGTCTTTAGCAAGTCAGACTAACATGTCAGATGCTCCATTTGAATCGTGATAACATGAATAAACAAGACCATGTCTGATAGTATTCAATCTCATAAAGATTGCAAATGTAATAGAAGCTGGAGGCCATTATCAGAAGCAAACTCTTCAGATACATCATGTTGTATAGACCTTATTAAATTGATATTACTTGACGGTACACATAATGGTACATAATAAACAGCTATCAATCGGTCCCAGGAAAAGAAAGTTCCTCTTTTACAAAATTTTGACATTTGCTATCTGTTCAACCATTGCCAGTGACTCATTACCCAATAGTCTGTGACAGTATCAATTTGCATCTAAATGCTCTGACTGCTTATCAACAGTTTTGATCAAAAGTCTATTTTCTGCATTGCTACTTATGGCATAGATACAGTGCAATTGTAACATCTCATTATTTGAAATTCCCAACATACAGTTATTGATTGCTATTTACTTGGACTTTCAGAAGACCTTTGCGAAAGTGCTGCATGTGAGGTTGCTAAACAATTTAGAGTCCATGGTGTAATGTATGGATCTATTTCTTTTAGAGCAATGGCTCTACCCATAGCAGGTGCTTTTTTCTCTCTCTCTTGCTGAAATACAAATATACCAGTTAAAGCCATCTCCCACATGCATGCTTTTATTTAATCGCCTTGTAGTTGTGCACAGACACAACAAATTGATGACAAGTGTGAACCTAAATGTCAGAAAATATCATAAACTGCACTAACAGTTACGCGATAAAACAGCGAGAGTTAAACAGCATGAAAAGCCATCACAGACACTAACAAAGGAACACATGTGTAGCAGTGGAAGACATGCAGGACTTAAAGCAAAAAAACATGGCAATGGCTTCGGTCAGGAGAGTTGAAGAATTTGATAAAGCTAATGAAGGCTGCGAGTCGAATATCAAGAGGATTGAACTGTATTGTAATGTAAACAACATGGAGAAGCAAAAGAAAGCCCCTATACTTCTTAGCTTAACATGCCCAAGAACATACAGTCTCTTATGCAACTTAGTAACTCCTGAAAAGACTGCAAACAAGATGATTGATGAAATTGTTCCAATTTTACAAAATCACTTGAGCCCTAAACCACTGATAATAGCTGAGATACTTAGATTATACAAAAGGAGCCAGTCAAAAGGTGAAAGCCGTTCTGAATACATTGCAGAACTGCACAAACTTTCCCAGTACTGTGACTTTGGAGATAGACTTTCTGATGCATTGATGTCCAGGCTTGTATGTGGCAGGCATAGTCAAAGCACTCAACAGAGACAACCGACAGAAAGAAATAATACATTAGAACAGGCATTGGCCATTGCAAAATCATTAGAGACTGCAGCAAATGATGTAGCAGAACTACAGAAAAAGAGGTTGGAATGTGAAATGCACAAAATGTCCCTGAATGGTGCAAAAACCTAAAAATGTTACCAATGTGACAAATCCTCAATGATGCAAATAACTGTTGGATCAAGGAAAAATGTGTGCTGAAAGTGTCACAGACAAGGTCATTTAGAGAGAGTATGCAAGTCAGACAAAAAGCACGTGAATGAAAGTCTCAAACACAAAACTAAGCAAAGGGACAAAGTGACTGAATGTACAACAGAATCAGACAACACAGAGTCAAACAAAGGTGAGTTGTCATGCCTAGAACTGCATAGTGTTACTGAAGTAGATCACAAAATAATATGGATCACAATAGATGTGTCTGGTGTAAAACTGAAAATGTAGCTGGATACAGGGCCGGCTTTGTCTATAATTCCAGAGGCTGTCTACAACGGACTGTTTTCTAAGTCACCATTAGAGAAGACTTCAGTGATGCTAAAGACCTACATAGGTGAAAAAGTGTCCCCCAAAGGCAAACGGAAGGTGAATGTGGTGTATGGAGGCCAAACACAACAGTTAGAGCTTTATGTGTTGAAAAGTGCAGAGCCAGCAGTTTTCATTCATGAATGGTGGAAAAAAATCCAACTGGACTGGTGCTCAATCAAAGCTGTCAGTGTGACATCAACAGGCAACGGCAGTCCAAATGGTAGCGCTAATGAGGGAGTGGCACAGCTGCTTGATGCTAATGAGAAGGTGTTTGAGAAGGGGATTGGTCAACTCAAAGGCATGAAAGCCAGAATTGAACTGAATGGAACAACAACACCTGATTCCATAAAGCATGTCCAGTGCCTTACGTACTACTTCCTAAAGTGAATGCTGAACTGCAGAACTTAGAGCTATCTGGAATTCTCTCCAAGGTTGAGCAGAGCGATTGAGCCACGCCCATTTTTCCGGTGATCAAGAAAGGAAATGCTGGAGCCATTTGTGTATGTGCCGATTTCAAAGTGAACTTCAACCCACTGCAGTATCCACGAATAGAAGACATTTTTTTCATCTTTGGCAGGCAAGGAGAGGTTTTCAAAGATTGACTAGTCAATACTCACAAAGGACTGTTCCAGTATAATCATCTCATCATTGGTGTCACATCAGCTCCAGCAATTTGGCAAAGAGCAATGGACCAAGTGCTCCAAGATAGCCCAGGAACACAATGTTACCTTGATGACATCAATGTGACTGGCAAAAATGATGAAGATCACCTCCATAACCTTGGAAAAATGCGTACCAGGCTGAGTGAGTATGGTCTGCATGCAAAGAGAGAAAATTGTGAGTTTTCCAAGAATGAAATCTCATATTATGGACACGTCACTGACAAGCATAGCTTACATAAGTCACGAGAAGATTGAAGCAGTGCTACGGGCACCCAAACCAGAAAATGTGTCACACTCAGGTCATACTTGGGGCTTGGAAACTACTATCACTGGTTTCTCTCAAACATTGCTACAGTGCTGCATTCATTGAGTACAGAGAGGAGCAAAGTGTGGTTGGTCAGAAGGATGTGAAAGAGCATTTAAGGAAACAAGAATCTAATAACATCTGATGGACTACTCTCCTGTTATGACTTATCTCTGCTCATCAGACTGGTGTATCATGCATCCCCTTATGGCATTAGAGCCATTTTATCACACATTATGAAAGATGGATCTGAATGCCTGATTATGTTTGCTTCAAGATCACTGACGAGCACAGCACACAACTACACCCAGATCAATGGAGAGGCCCTTAGTTTAGAATGGGGAATAAATAAGTTCCATCACTACCGCTATGGACAAAATTTTACACTAGTGACAGATCACCGGACCTTTGTGTCCATTTTCAATCCCAGGAAGGAAATCTAGTGATGACTGCCACCTGGTTACAACATTGGGCACTATTCCTAGGAGGCCACTCTTATGACATAGAGTTCAAGGGTAGCAAACAACACAGCAATGCCGATGCTTTGTCACGTCTGCCACTATTGGCAACTGAAGAAGAAAAGTCTTCATCCTGTGACCCATTAGAAGTGTTCCACACCGCATTGATGGACCAGTTGCCGGTAACCAATTCCGAAATACAAATGAAAACAAAGAATGGCCTGACATTGTCAAAAGTCTATGGAATCTCTGTGCAAGGATATTTCCAGAGCTGTCAGCGAGACTAATTCAACTGTTGGTATGTCAGAGAATGCTGCTGTGTGGATCCTGTGTTGTGATTCCCTCTAAACTACGCAACAGAGTGTTAGAAAATCTGCATGAAGGACAACTGGCTTCAGTCAAGATGAAGAGTCTTACCCAAAGCTGCATGTGGTGGCCAGGAATAGATAAACAGATTGAAGGCTTGGCCAAAAGCTGTTCGGGATGCAAAAAAGTTCAAAATGCACCCTCACAGGCACCATTACACCAATGAGAGTGGCTGTCGTCACCATGGCAAAGAGTACATATTGGATTTTCTGGGCCATTCATGGGTTCCACATTTCTGATTGCTGTAGATTCTCATTCAAAGTGACCAGAGGTTATACCAATGAAGTCAACCATGTCAGCAAAGGCTGTTTCCGGTCTAAGGATTACCTTCACCAGAAGCAGCTTACCCGAAGAAATTGTGAGTGAAAACAGAGCATAATACTCATCATGAAGAAAAATGTCATCAGATATTTCAACTCAGTTCCTCACCACCCACCAACAAATGGGTTAGCTGAAATGTTTATCCAAACCTTCAAGAAGTCCATTGAGGGCATTTCTCTACAGCACAAGGTGAACAACTTCCTTTTGTGCATTGGAACTTTTTTCATGCGATGATAAATCAAACACCTGCAATGCTGTTCATGAGCAGGAATCTGAGATCTTGCATAGACCTCTTGAAGACCTCCGGTGGGAAGTACAGAACAAACAGATCAACCAATTGCCAAGAGAAGCAGCAAGAAGCTTTAAGATTGGGCAGGTAGTCCTAGCTTGTGATTACCGAGAAGACAAATGGACACCCAGCAAGATAGCTACAAGAACTGGAACAATGATGTATTGTGCTCTGTTGTGCACAGACACAACACATGGTATTACTGGAACAATTGTAGCATGGAAAGAAGGTACTAGCATGGAAGCATTAGTAGGTGTTGGAGATCAGACATGGAGATATCATGTGGACCAGATACTGGATGCTCCACTGAAGAACACACCTGAGTCGACTGCATCCAATAAGACGGACTCATTACAGTCCCCAGACTTATCTTTCAGTGTTGACGTCACAGACAGCAACGTGACACCGGGAACCAAGAATGTTGCCTTAGACAAGACATCTGCCAAACCTGATGCCACTCCACAGTCCAGAGGCATATCCTGAAAGAAACAAAATGCCACTCAAAAGACTGAACCTTTAGAACTGTGAAGTTAGTTATGCACTGTTATTGTGAAAGCATGTTTATTTGGAATATGGGTTTATGAAAGGTAAATTGAATGTTTTGTACATACACAGCTATATCTTGCATTAATCTAAAGGGGGAGGAAATGTAATGTATGGATCTATTTCTTTTATAACAATGACCCCCCCCCCGCTTAGCACTACATATTGATCTGTTGACTGCTCATGTGCTGTTTTCCATGCATGTGTCTCTCTCTGTCTCTCACTGCAATGTGAATACACAAGTTCAAGCCATCTCCTGTGTGCGTGTTTTTATTTCATCGATATGTAGTTGTGCCAGACACAGTACATGGTATTACAGGAACGATTGTAACATGGAAAGAAGGTACTAGCATAGAAGCATCAGTAGTGATCTTTCAAGAATCACTAGTTTCTGGAATGGTTTTGGAGGACTGGAAATTGTAAATGTCACTCCTCCCTTTAAGAAGGGAAGAATGCAGGAAAAAAGGAAATTATAGCCTAGTTAGCCTGATGTTAGTGGTTGGGAGGATTTTGGACTCCTTTATTAACAATAAGATTTCAACGTACTTCAAGGTACATGATAAAATAGGTCAAAGTCAGCATAGTGTCCTTAAGGGGAAATCTTGTCTAAGAAATCTGTTGGATTTGAGGAAATAACAGGCAGGATAAACAAAGGAGAGCCAGTGGATGTTTACTTTGATTTTCAGAAGGCCTTTGACAAGATGCTCAACATGATAAGAACCCATGGTATTACAGGAAAGGTAGTAACCAGGATAGAAAATTGGCTGACTGGTAGGAGACAAATAGTGGGAATAAAGGGAGCCTTGTCTAGTTAGCTGCTGATGACTTGTGCGGTTCTGCAGCAGTCAGTGTTGGGACCACTTCTTTTAACATAATATATCAATGATTTGGATGATGAAATTGATGGCTTTGTGGCCAAGTTTGTGGATGATATGAAGATATATGGAGGTAGTTCTGAGGATGCAGTGAGTCTTAGAAGATTAGGTGTAGCCCCCTGGTAAACATCAGGCTCGCTCAGCTCACTTTCATCTAGGGGAAGCAGCCTTCAGCCCCACCAAACTGGGTAATCAAGTTTGGGTGGATGCTGTGTGATGTACCCCACCCCGCTAAATAACAGACAGGACACCAATTGCCATTAAATGATTACACTTTATAGATTTTACTGGAAATATGTAGATAGTAAAAAAACAAAATAAGAATTGTTTAACTGTTTAATAAAAAGAAAAAGGTGCCATTGTTATTAAGCAGTTCGTACACTCAACGTTGGAGCTCTTACAGAACCGGGTCCCCCTTCCTACAGTCAATGTCCTCTGAACTCTGCCGACCCTCGAATGGGACCACCTTTGGTGATCAACCAAATGCTGTACTCGAGTCTGTCTGTGTCTCCTCTCCTCATCGAAGACTCTGGGCCTCGAACTCCCGGACGGGGTTCCTTCCATTGCCCAGCTCACAGCATCACGTCTCCTCTCTCTGTCCCCATCGCACCTTCTGCTCCAAAACCCGTGAAACACAATAGCTTACAGACACACAAAAAAGAATAACATCTATCCCAATTGGTTCGTTCCCTGTCTTATCAATAATATAACCCAAACAAACAGAGAAAAAGAACTCCTTACATCGCAGTTATTATTACAGAAAAGCCATTTTGATTATAACATAACAAAGAAGTCTGTTAGCCTTCATAGTAACATAAAAGAAGAAACCGTTTACATAGGAGAATGGACTAAGGAGTGACCGGTGGAATATGTGTAGGGCATATGCAACAATGACATTCATTTTCTTGCAGGCATTCGCAGTGAAACCAAAGAAACACAATAGAATCAATGAATGACCGTACATAACAAGACAGACAAGCAACCAATGTGCAAAAGACAACAGACTGCACAAATACAAAAAGAAAGAACAAAACAATAATAATAAATAAATAAGCAATAAATCAAGAACATAAGATCAAGTGCTCTTGAATGTGAATCCATAGGTTGTGGGACCAGTTCAACGCTGGGGTGAGTGAAGTTGAGTGGAGTAATCCCCTTTGGTTTAAGAACCTAATCTAAATGTTTCTGATCCTGGTGGTGTTGGTCCTAAGGCTCCAGTACCTTCCAAGAGGTCGTTGTTGTGGCACCACTCAGTCAGATTTTCAATCTCCCTCCTATATGCTGACTCATCACCACCTTTGATTTGGCCAATGACAGGGATGTCATCAGCAAACTTAAATATGGCTTTGGGGTTATGCTTAGTCTCGAAGTCGTAAATATAAAGTGAGTAAAACAAGGGGCTAAACACACAGCCTGTGGTGTACCTGTGCTGGTGAAGATTGTGGAGGAGATGATGCCAACCCGAACTGATTGGGGTCTGCAGGTAAGAAATTCAAGGATCCAGTTGCAAAAGCAGGTAATGAAGCCTAAATCTTGGAGCTTATTGATTAGTTCTGAGGGGATGATAGTATTGAATGCCCAGCTGTAGTCAATGAAAAGTATCCTGAAGTATGCAACTTTGCTGAGCAGATGTTCCAGGCTTGAGTGAAGAGCCAATGAACTGGCATCTGCTGTTGCCCTGTTGTGATTGTGGCAAAATGGAGCGGATTCAAGTCACTTCTCAGGCATAAGTTGATATATTTCGTCACCAAGCTTTCAAAGCATGTCATCTGCTGGATGATCGTCATTAAGGCAGGTTGAAGTGTGCAGATGCTGGAATCAGATTAACACGCACAAAATGTCGAAGGAACTCAGCAGGTCAGACAGCATCTATGAAAATGAGTAGTTAGTCAAAGGTAAGGACTGAAATCCTTCTTCTGGACTGAGAACAGGTTACCACGTTCCTCTTAGGTACTGGTATAATTGAAGTCTACTTGAAGCAGCTGAGTCCCTAAGACTGACGATATGAGGGGTTAAAAATATCAGAGAACACTCCAGCCAGATCTTTAGTACTCAACCAGGTACCCCTTCCGGGCAGGATGTTTTTCATGGATTCAGCCTCCATTCCTTGGCTTCAAGTTTCTTGGTATACACATCACTGAGGACCTCACAGACTGTGAGGTGAAAAATGCATAACAGCACCTTTTTCACCTCAGACGGTTGAAGAAGTTTGACTTGAGTCCCCAAATCCTAAGGAATTTCTACAGGGGTACAATTGAGAGCATCCTGACTGGCTGTATCACTGCCTGGTATGGGAACTGTACTTCCCTCAATCACAGGGCTCTGCAGAGAGTGGTACGGATAGCCCAGCACATCTGTAGATGTGAACTTCCCAGTATTCAGGACATTTACAGTGACAGGTGCATAAAAAGGGCCTGAAGGATCATTGGGGACCCGAGTCATCCCAACCACAATCTGTTTGAGCTGCTGCCATCCAGGAAATGGTACTGTAGCATAAAAGCCAGGACCAACAGGCTCTGGGACAGCTTCTTCCAACAGGCCATTAGACTGATTAATTCACGCAGACACAATTGTATTTCTAAGCTATATTGACTGTTCTGTTGTATATCCTACTGTACATACTATTTATTACAAATTACTATCAATTGCATAATGCACATACAGATGGAGACATAACGTAAAGATTTTTACCCCTCATGTATGTGAAGGATGTAAGAAATAAAGTCAATTCAATTCAATTCAAATACAATGACCATTCTCTTTATACCCCAAGCTGAACTCCAAAACCTATTGTTTCACTCATTCCCATCTCAGGCAACTATCTTTCCCAAAAGTTATTTGTGGGATTATTTGAATGGATGTTTTTGTGGGATTTTGTTAGTACTAATCTCTCTCATCCAACAGTATTCATACATAAAGTGCAGTGAGGGTGTCCTAATATGCATGATATAAGGATAAATTTTAGTTTAATATAAGAAAGATAGCTTCATTTATAATCACTCCAATGTACCTCTGGTTACACTAGACAACAAAGATTTTGCCTCCTAAATACTGTTGGGGATATTTTATGGATTTTGGATAATTGATCATGAAAATCACCTTGAAATTTCCCTATTACGTGCCATTTTTTGAAATCACCTATATTGTTATTTCTTTCACAATTCAAGTCAAAATAACTGATGCTAAGATTAAGGAAGGCACTTTTGTTGGTCTACAATTCTACGGGTTACCAATTACAGGTAATTTGAAGAACTTCTACTGGGACCAGAGAAAATCGCTTGAAACGCATTCAAGGATGTCGTTGAAACTTTTCTTGGCAACTACAGAGCTGCAAGCTACATGCAGCTGGTTGACAACATGCTTCAAGCACACAAAACCAAGAGGTGCAACATGTCACTAAAGATTCATTTTCTGCATTCCCGTTTAGACTGCTTCACCATAAATCTTGGTGCTATCAGTCACAAACATGGTGAAAGGTTTCACCAGAACATTGTGATCAAGTAGAAACAATATCAGAACAATTGGAAGCCATCAATGCTGGCTGGATATTGTTGGACACTTAAGCAAGAAGCCTCAAGCACTGAGTACACATGAAAATCAACAACAAAACATTTTTAGCTTAGTTGAACTATAGTAAAGCATCAGAACTGTTAAATTAAATGTATTATATTCAATAAAAGTTCATTTCTTTGTTTCTCCAAATTCCTAGCCGTGATACAAGTAGTCTGAAATTATATTTGTGTTCAGCTTCAAGCGGTCTATCATAAATAAAAACAATTCTGAGGAAGCAACACTTTTGAAGAAATTTGTTGTCCAGTGTAATCCGGCCCAACGAAAATCCATTTTAAAACTTTGAAGCACTTGTATGAATCAATTGATTTTGTCTAGATGCCACTGGAGCAAGGAACCCTTGACACATACAGTCTTACATAAATGTGGCAAGATACAGTGAAGTAACCCATTAACCATAGGAACAAGGTACTTATCAGTGATTGGACAGTCAGTTAATAATAATATCAGGGCAGTGTATGCTGGGAGGAACCGGAACTCCATTACATTCTGAATACTTCCTCATTCAACTGCAGTGATGATCCAGTGAAATGAGAAAAGGATGCAGCCTCTCACTACTTCCTCAACAACAACAATGATTTTCTGGTCCATCACAGTTAGCATTCTCACTATTGCACCTTCTCTCTGCCTCCTAACAACTTAGTGTTGTTGGTTTTGCTTCCTACCAATTAATTCTGCTTTACTCGTGTACTCCCTTATAACATGTTCATGCAATATACTTTGAATCCTACAAAAACACAGAAAGAGCAAGGAAAACTCTGCAAATCAGACAGCATCTGTAGAAAGGGAAGCAGAGCAAATGTTTCATGTCAAAGATCTGAGATATTCTATTATTTTCTTATCAGAGATACAGCATGGTAACAACCCTTCTGGCCCACACTGCCAAATGACTCCCATGTACATCAATTAACCTACCAACCCACATGTCTTTAGAATACAGGAGGAAACAAAAACACTCGGAAGAAACCCAAACAGTCACAGAGAGACAGAGAGTCGCTGGTGTTGTAATAGTGTTATGCTGACCGTAACTCTATCTTGCTGCCCCAGAATCAGATGAAAGGTTTTAGATGCTATTGAATGTTGAAAGGACTCGATAGAGTAGATTTGGAGAGGATGTTTCCTATGGTGGGGGAGTCTAAGATCAGAGGACATGGCCTCAGAATAGAGGGAAGATCATTTAGAACCAAGATGAGGAGGAATTTCTTTAGCCAGAGAGTGGTGATCTGTGGAATTCATTGCCACAGGTGGCTATGGAGTTCAAGTCATTGGGTATATTTAAGGCAGAGGTTGATAGGTTCCTGATTGGTCAGGACTTGAAGGGATACGGGAAGATGGCAGGAGATTGGGGCTGAAAGGGAAATGGATCAGTCATGATGAAGTGGCGAAGCAGACT
Source organism: Mobula hypostoma (assembly GCF_963921235.1). Taxonomy (NCBI): domain Eukaryota; kingdom Metazoa; phylum Chordata; class Chondrichthyes; order Myliobatiformes; family Myliobatidae; genus Mobula; species Mobula hypostoma. The sequence goes on along the minus strand of NC_086102.1, from coordinate 155,083,237 downwards.
CTGTGGGCCAAATGGCCTAATTTTGCTCCTCTATCTTATGGTCTTGCGTTGACTGACCTGTTGAGTATTTCCGGTATTTTGTTTTTATTTCAGACTTCCAGCATCAGTATTTGATTATCTATAAAAGGATATTATCTGAGAAGCAATGTGCCATTTTCTGAATGTTTTAAAGTTTAAATTTTCAGAAGCAAAGGTCTTGTATGCCACAAAGCCCCATAGATGGGATGTTCATTTGTTACTATTGATTAGTTGTCATAGTTCATGGTTTGATAGTCATTCTAGAAATTTCAGCTTTCACTTATTTGAGAAACAGTTTTGCTTCTGGTATATTTTCTTGCATTAAACATCAGTTAAAGTGTATTTGTAGAACCTAGGGCCTAGAAATTGAATCACTTGTGGTATCTGTGTAATGAGATGAAGTGAAAATGATTTAAAATTAATAGCACTGATAGTTCTGCAAGGACAATGCAATATGGTTAATTATTGCAATGTTTTATGTACCATGTTTCAAGCAATTGAATATCTGCTATTGTAATAAATAGATTTGCCATCATGATATTCTGGTCATTTGAGATATATAACACTCTAGAGAACAAGGAGATGAAAAACTCAATACACTTCTCGAGTAATAGAAAGGACTGTTATGTTGAAAGTCTGTATTACTGGGGTGAGAATCGTGACTCATGAGTTAATTTAAATAAAGGCATAACCAGAAATTGACCTAAACATAATATTCAAAATCAAATCAAGTTTATTGGCAAGATTCTAGACTCAAGTTGATTTGTAACATGTATGTTGAAACATACAGTGAAATGCATCATTTGCATTTACAAAATTAGAGACCCAAGTGTGTTGTTAGATTCTGATGTTTTTGATCAAAGGTTCTTACAGAAGTCAAGAATGAGGCATAAAGCTTGTTGCTTTATGATTGTGTTATGAAATACTAGTAGAACAAAGAGAATTGGAAACAGAGAGATTCATAGATAATTGGGCAGTTATCCAGGGAAGGTGGGACCTGTTCCGGCGGGACGGTTTACATCTGAACTGGAGGGGGACAAATATTCTTGCAGGTAGGTTTGCTAGAGAGGCTCCAATAGATTTAAACTAAATTCAAGGGGGGAGGGGAACCAGAGTGTAGGAACAGAAGTAGGGGAGAAGGAAGAAAAAGAAAATAGTAAAGTTGTTTGCACCATTAGTGATAATCAGAGAGTAAGGGGTGGAAAATTTCTTAAATGCATTTATTTTAATGCGAGGAGCATTATAGGAAAGGCGGATGAGCTTAGAGCATGGATTGATACCTGGAAGTATGATGTTGTAGCTATTAGTGAAACACAGTTGCAGGAGGGGTGTGATTGGCAACAAAATATTCTTGGATTTCGTTGCTTCAGGTGTGATAGAATCGGAGGGACAAGAGGGGGAGGTGTTGCATTGCTTAGCAGAGAAAATATTACAGCGGTGCTCTGGCAGGATAGGTTAGAGGGCTCATCTAGGGATGCTATTTGGGTGGAGTTGAGGAATGGGAAAGGTGTAGTAACACTTATAGGGGTGTATTATAGACCAGCTAATGGGGAGCGAGAAGTGGAGGAGCAAATTTGTAAGGAGATAGCAGATATTTGTAGTAAGCACAAGGTTGTGATTGTGGGAGATTTTAATTTTCCACACATAGACTGGGATGCCCATACTGTAAAAGGGCTGGATGGTTTGGAGTTTGTAAAATGTGTGCAAGATAGTTTTTTTGCAGCAATACATAGAGGTACCAACTAGAAAAGGGCAGCATTGGATCTCCTGTTAGGGAATGAGATAGGTCAGGTGACGGAGGTTTGTGTTGGGGAGCACTTCAGGTCCAGTGATCACAATGCCATTAGTTTCAATATAATTAAGGAGAAGGATAGGTCTGGACCCAGGGTTGAGATTTTTGATTGGAGAAAGGCTAACTTTGAGGAGATGTGAAAGGATTTAGAAGGAGTGGATTGGGACAATTTGTTTCATAGGAATGATGTAATAGAGAAATGGAGGTCATCTAAAGGTGAAATTTTGAGGGTACAGAATCTTTATGTTCCTGTTAGGTTGAAAGGAAAGGTTAAAAGTTTGAGAAAACCATGGTATTCAAGGGATACTGGAAACTTGGTTCAGAAAAAGAGAGATATCTACACTAAATATAGGCAGCATGGAGTAAATGAGGTGCTCAAGGAATATAAAGAATGTGAAAAGAATCTTAAGAAATAAATTAGAAAAGCTAAAAGAAGATACGGGGTTGCCTTGGCAAGTAAGGTGAAAATAAATCCAAAGGGTTTCTACGGTTATATTAACAGCAAAAGGATAGTGAGGGATAAAATGGGTCCCTTAGAGAATCAGAGGGGACAGATATGTGTGAAACCAAAAGAGACAGGGGAGATTTTGAACAATTTCTTTTCTTCAGTATTCACTAAGGAGAAGGATATTATAACCATATAACCATATAACTATTACAGCACGGAAACAGGCCATCTCAGCATTTCTAGTCTGTACCGAACTCTTACTCTCACCTAGTCCCACCGACCTGCACTCAGCCCATAACCCTCCATTCCTTTCCTGTCCATATATCTATCCAATTTACTTTAAATGACAATATCGAACCTGTTTCAACCACTTCTGCTGGAAGCTTGTTCCACACAGCTACCACTGTCCTAGTAAAGAAGTTCCCCCTCATGTCACCCCTAAACTTTTGCCCCCTAACTCTCAACTCATGTCCTCTTATTCGAACCTCTTCGACTCTCAATGGAAAAAGCCTATCCACGTCAACTCTATCTATCCCCCTCATAATTTTAAATACATCTATCAAGTCCTCCCTCAACTTTCTACGCTCCAAAGAATAAAGACCTAACTTGTTCAACCTTTCTCTGTAACTTAGGAGATGAAACCTAGGCAACATTCTAGTAAATCTTCTCTGCACTCTCTCAATTTTATTGACATCTTTCCTATAATTCGGTGACCAGAACTGTACACAATACTCCGAATTTGGCCCTACCAATGTCTTATACAATTTCAACATTACATCCCAATTCCTATACTCAATGCTCTGATTTATAAAGGCCAGCATACCAAAAGCTTTCTTCACCACCCTATCCACATGAGATTCCACCTTCAGGGAACTATGCACCATTATTCCTAGATCCCTCTGTTCTACTGCATTCTTCAATGCCCTACCATTTACCATGTATGTCCTATTTTGATTAGTCCTACCAAAATGTAGCACCTCACATTTTTCAGCATTAAACTCCATCTGCCATCTTTCAGCCCACTCTTCTAACTGGCCTAAATCTCTCTGCAAGCTTTGAAAACCTACTTCATTATCCACAGCTCCACCTATTTTAGTATCATCTGCATACTTACTAATCCAATTTACCACCCCATCATCCAGATCATTAATATATATGACAAACAACATTAGACCCAGTACAGATCCCTGAGGCACACCACTAGTCACCGGCCTCCAATCTGACAAACAGTTATCCACCGCTACACTCTGGTGTCTCCCATCCAGCCACTGCTGAATCCATTTTACTACTTCGATATTAATGCCTAACGATTGAACCTTCCTAACTAACCTTCTGTGTGGAACCTTGTCAAAGGCCTTACTGAAGTCCATACAGACAACATCCACTGCTTTACCCTCATCAACTTTCCTAGTAACCTCTTCAAAAAATTCAAAAAGATTTGTCAAACATGACCTTCCACGCACAAATCCATGTTGACTGTTCCAAATTAAACCCTGTCTATCCAGATAATTATAATATACCATCTCTAAGAATACTTTCCATCAATTTACCCACCACTGACGTCAAACTCACAGGCTGATAATTGCCAGGTTTACTCTTAGAACCCTTTTTAAACAATGGAACAACATGAGCAATACGCCAATCCTCCGGCAACATCCCCGTTTCTAATGACATTTGAAGTATTTCTGTCAGAGCCCCTGCTATTTCCACACTAACTTCCCTCAAGGTCTGAAGGAATATCCTGTTAGGACCCAGAGACTTATCCACTTTTATATTCCTTAAAAGCACCAGTACTTCGTCTTCTTTAATCATCATACTTTCCATAACTACCCTTCTTGTTTCCTTTACCTTACACAATTCAATATCCTTCTCCTTAGTGAACACCGAAGAAAAGAAATTGTTCTGAATCTCCCCCAACTCTTCTGGCTCTGCACAAAGCCATCCACTCTGATTATCTAAGGGACCAATTTTATCCCTCACCATCCTTTTGCTATTAATATAACTGTAGAAACCCTTTGGATTTATTTTAACCTTACTTGCCAAAGCAGCCTCATATTTTATTTTAGCTTTTCTAATTTCTTTCTTCAGATTCTTTTTACATTCTTTATATTCCTCGAGCACCTCATTTACTCCAAGCTGCCTATATGTATTGTTGATCCCTCTCTTTTTCCGAACCAAGTTTGCAATATCCCTTGAAGCCATGGCTCGCTCAAACGTTTAACCATTTCTTTCAACCTAACAGGAACATAAAGATCCTGTACCCTCAAAATTTCACCTTTAAATGACCTCCATTTCTATATGACATCCTTCCCATAAAACAAATTGTCCCAATCCACTCCTTCTAAATCCTTTCGCATCTCCTCAAAGTTAGCCTTTCTCCAATCAAAAATCTCAGACCTGGGTCCAGTCCTATCCTTCTCCATAATTATATGAAACTAATGGTATTGTGATCACTGGACCCGAAGTGCTCCCCAACATATACCTCCATCACCTGCCCTATCTAATTCTCTAACAGGAGATCTAACACTGCCCCTTCTCCAGTTGGTGCTTCTATGTATTGCTGGTAAAAAAAGAACTATCTTGCACACATCTTGCAAACTCCAAACCATCCAGCCCTTTTACAGAATGGGCTTCCCAGTCAATGTGTGGAAAATTAAAATCTCCCACAATCACAACCTTGTGCTTACTACAAATATCTGCTATCTCCTTACAAATTTGCTCCTCCATATTGAATTGTGTAAGGTAAGAGAAACACGTAGGGAAGTTATGGAAACTATGATGATTAAAGAAGAGGAAGTACTGGCACTTTTAAGGAACATAAATGTTTTTAAAGTCTCTGGGTCCTAATAGGATATTCCATAGGACCTTGAGGGAAATTAGTGTAGAAATAGCAGGGGCTCTGACTGAAATATTTCAAATGTCTTTAGAAACGGGGATGGTGCTAGAGGATTGGCGTATTGCTCATGTTGCTCCATTGTTTAAAAAAGGTTCTAAGAGTAAACCAAGCAATTATCGGGCTGTGAGTTTGACGTCAGCGGTGGGTAAATTGGTGGAAAGTATTCTTAGAGATGGTATATATAATCAGCTAGATAGACAGGGTCTGTTTAGGAACAGTCAACATGGATTTGTGCGTGGAAGGTCATGGTTGACAAATCTTTTTGAATTTTTTTGAAGACGTTACTAGGAAAGTTGATGAAGGTAAAGCGGTGGATGTTGTCTGTATGGACTTCAGTAAGGCCTTTGACAAGGTTCCACACGGAAGGTTAGTTAAGAAGGTTCAACCATTAGGTATTAATATTGAAGTAGTAAAATGGATTCAGCAGTGGCTGGATGGGAGACGCCAGAAAGTAGTGGTGGATAATTGTTTGTCAGATTGGAGGCCGGTGACTAATGGTGTGCCTCAGGGATCTGTACTAGGTCCAATGTTGCTTGTCATATATATTAATGATCTGGACGATGGGGTGGTAAATTGGATTAGTAAGTATGCAGATGATACTAAGATAGGTGGCGTTGTGCATAATGAAGTAGGTTTTCAAAGCTTGCAGAGAGATTTAGGCCAGTTAGAAGAATGGGCTGAAAGATGGCAGATGGAGTTTGATGTTGATAAATATGAGGTGCTACATTTTGGTAGGACTAATCAAAATAGGACATACATGGTAAATGGTAGCGCATTGAAAAATGCAGTAGAACAGAGGGATCTAGGAATAATGGTGCATAGTTCCCTGAAGGTGGAATCTCATGTGAATAGGGTGATGAAGAAAGCTTTTGGTATGCTGGCCTTTATAAATCAGAGCATTGAGTATAGGAGTTGGGATGTAATGTTAAAATTGTACAAGGCATTGGTAAGGCCAAATTTGGAGTATTGTGTACAGTTCTGTTCACTGAATTATAGGAAAGATGGCAACAAAATAGAGAGAGTACAGAGAAGATTTACGAGAATGTTACCTGGCTTTCAGCACCTAAGTTACAGAGAAAGGTTGAACAAGTTGGGTCTTTATTCTTTGGAGTGAAGAAGGTTGAGGGGGGACTTAATAGAGGTATTTAAAATTATGAGGGGCATAGATAGAGTTGACTTGGATAGGCTTTTTCTATTGGGAGTAGGGGAGATTCAAACAGAAGGACATGAGTTGAGAGTTAGGGGGCAAAAGTTTAGGGGTAAAATGAGGGGGAACTTCTTTACTTAGAGACTGGTAGCTGTGTGGAACGAGCTTCTAGCAGAAGTGGTAGAGGCAGGTTCGATATTGTCATTTAAAGTAAAATTGGATAGCTATATGGACAGGAAAGGAACGGAGAGTTATGGGCTGAGTGCAGGTCGGTAGGACAAGGTGAGAGTAAGCGTTCGGCATGGACTAGAAAGGCCGAGATGGCCTGTTTCTGTGCTGTAATTGTTATATGGTTATATAGAGTGACAAATATCTAGTAACTAGCATCAAAGGACTGGAAAAGATGGACAGATGGCAGGGCAACATGTTCAGCTCCTCTTATACTCCATAGGTAAGACACATTTCATTCAAATTTGTAGATAAGAGTTATCAAATCAGATTGCTCTGCTTCAAATAATACGATACTAAGGAACCAGAGACAAAACTGTGACCACTAGGGGACATACTGAACAATTGCATATACATCCAGTGATCACTGAACATTTACATGTATAGAGGTAATTATATAAATTACTAGCAGGCATTAATTGTTAAACTGCAAAGAAGTTAACAATTTTATTGTCCCATGCAACATACCCCCCTTTGATTCTAAATCACAGATTACATCTGAAAATTCAAAGGCAGAAAAACTTGTGATTTCTACATTAAGTATAAAATTAATCAAAAATTATGGAAAGTTATGGAAATATCAAAGGGCATATATTCTTCAAACTATTCATAGAATTATGTCATTGTTAAGCAGATTAATAGGCACACTTACATGAGTTTGAACTACTCCATTAATGATCACCTTTATACAAATGTAAATTTTGATAAAGCATATCAAGACTATTAATATGACTTGCAATATTGTGTAACCCCAGCTTCTGAGATTTAAATAAATCCAATCAAAGGAATCCTGTCCATCAGATTGATGCATTTTAGCTGCTTCTTTACGAGTATGATTAGTCAATTCAGTTATGTCTTCAGACTCATCAGGTATGTAAGTACAACACTCCATGCCTATAACTGCATGTTACTTCCTTAACTGCTACGGAAAGATCTAATGTCAAACAATTTTGAAGATCCATCTTACACATGGCAACTACTTCTGTTGTTACTTTACCCAGGGCATCATCAGTGGCATTGCAGACCCTTTCTAAAGCTACAGCAACATTTTTAATCTCTTTCATACTCCTTGCAACACCATTAAACAGAAATAAAGTTGATGCAAAAGGAGCTCCTTCTGAAATGTCTCACTTATTTCTAGACTCAGGAGGTAAAGATAAAGTCTGACATTCCCCTACGTGGAAGAGAGGTATAACCCCTATTCCACATATAAATTTCGTATTGTTCTTTGATCATTTCATATTATTTGACAGGAACTTCGTTGAACTGTAATTTTTTTTTGACAGATATTGCCATTGAAAATGCCAGAGTCATTATGCCATTTAGGACAATATAAAGTATAATTGCATAAAATATACCCTACTGTGACAGTACCTTCTGAACTCAGGCAAAAGGTAGACACTAAACACTAGAATAATACAACGCAGTACAGACCCTTCGGCCCTCGATGTTGTGCCGACCCATATATTCCTTAAAAAAAAGTACTAAACTCACACTACCCCATAACCCTCTATTTTTCTTTCATCCATGTGCCTGTCCAAGAGGCTCTTAAATACCCCTAATGTTTTAGCCTCCACCACCATCCCTGGCAAGTTATTCCAGGCACGCACAACCCTCTGTGTAAAAACTTACCCTGATGTCTCCCCTAAACTTCCCTCCCTTAATTTTGTACATATGCCCTCTGGTGTTTGCTATTTGTGCCCTGGGAAACAGGTACTGGCTATCCACCCTTTCTATGCCTCTCAAAATCTTGTAGACCTCTATCAAGTCTCCTCTCATCCTTCTACGCTCCAAAGAGAAAAGTCCCAGTTCTGCTAACCTTGCCTCATAAGACTTGTTTTCCAATCCAGGCAACATCCTGTTAAATTTCCTCTGCACCCTCTCCATAGCTTCCACATCCTTCCTATAATGAGGTGACCAGAGCTGAACACAATACTCTGTGTGGTCTCACCAGAGATTTGTAGAGTTGCAACATGATTTCTCTACTCCTGAACTCAGTCCCCCTATTAATGAAGCCTAGCATCCCATAGGCCTTCTTAACTATCCTATCAACCTGTGCAGCAACCTTGAGGGATGTATGGATTTGAATGCCTGTTCATCCACACTCTCAAGTAACCGACCATTAACCCTGTACTCAGCCTTCTGGTTTGTCCTTCCAAACCAGAAGGCTGAGCACAGAGTTCCTTTATAGTGGACACATGAAAAGATCTAATAGCTTTGCATGAACGTTAGATGCAGGTATAGAGATAGCACAGGATAAGACATAAGCAAGGTCTGATATGATATGATTCCTTTCATCGTGCTGATTATATTTACATAAATTATCTTGTTCATGATGGTATGTGTGGGGAGGGGCATGATCATTGTATCTTTATATCTCCCTTGAGAATAATGAATCATGGGCAAAATGTCATTATCAACATTGCTGGAATGTTTAAGAAAGAGGGTTAATATTTGTTCTGGATCTGAGGGAATGCTCTAGCATTGGTAAATATTTTGAAATGTATGTTATATGTTGAAATACACAACAGCTAGAGGCATTAACAGCTTCGGCAAATTCATATGATACTCGCAAATACACATTGTCAGTCATCTCAACTGGAACATTGTGAGTTGGGAAAACTACAACAATATAACATCAACTAGTAGTATTAGAATAAACTTCATAATGTCCAGTGTCCGCTCTGCTTGAAGTCTTCTGGCTGGTTAGTGATTTGCTCACGGTAGTCCAGCAGTGTAGACACTGGGCCAGAAGTTACTAGTACATTAACCAGAGTACTTGTCCTCATCAGGAAACATTTTAGATTGCTTGCACGTATCCACTTACTTTCCCACCAAATTAGAAACTAACAGCGCCTGATCAGGACCTTCCCATCGAGCTCCCAGGAATTCATTATGGGGTTTGTTAATCAGGAGCCACTCACAAGGAATCAAGTGTCCTCCTTCTGTTGAGTCAGCCAGGCAACAGAAACCTGTTGAGAAGCAGACTGTACAGTTTGGGTTAATCTCACATGATGGTTAACTAAATTGTCTGCCATTATGCGATCAAGAGCTCCTGGCAGTTCATCGAATACCCTGTCACTACCACAAATGGTCTTAATTTAATTTTCTTGTTTGGTGTTGCTCTAATGCTGCATAACTTTATAGGAGAAGCCATAGGCCATAATACACTCCTTCATTATACTTCGACAGTTGTTGTCTGATGGCTCCATTCATTTATTTGACTTGACTTGATGACTCATGACAATCAAATGTGATGTGGACAAGGAAAAGACTTTTCAATGTTCATCAGTCAACATAATTCCTAACAAACATTCCCAGTTAACTGTGTCTTTTGGTCAGAGTTGATGTTACATGGTAATGCCTATCTAGAAATATGGTCTTTGATCAGAAGTTTTGCTGTGTGTGTTACAGTGCCTTTCCTTGCTGGACTAGATTCCACCCATCTTGAAAATGTGCCCACTATTACTAATATATCTGAGTATCCTTGACAACTTGACAAAGTAATATAGTCTACTTGTAAGTGTCATATGCATATGTATGTAAGTACATATGTGCATAGGTGCAATGATACAATTGCATCACATAACATCGGGTAAGCACTGTTTACAAGAAAAACATAAACTGAACATAGATTAACTAGTTTTAAAAGAGAAAAGACAATTACAAAAAAAAAACAAGTCATAGTGTTTAGGTCTGTTCTAGTGATTAGGGCTGAGTTGGTTTGTTCAAGCACTGAATGGTTGATTAGAAGTAGTGGTTCTTGAACCTGTGTTGTGTGGGACTGCATGCTGGTGGCTATGAAAAGAAGGCATGGGCTGGATGGAAGGGAGCTTTGATGATAGCTGTTGCCTATTGAAGCAGTGCCTCCTGTAGATACCACAAGCACTATCCCATCATGTAAAGGAAACCAAAGGGCTCTGTACTATATGAGCTGTAAGAAAAAAGTGAGAACAAGGCATTGGCAGTTTCTTCTATGAACCCATGTGATTTTCCCTATTGACATGAGACCAGAATACCATAAAACCTAGGAGCAGTATTAGGCCATTTGGCACATCAGGTCTGCTCCTTCATTCTATCATCACTGATTTATTTTCCCTTTCAATCCTAGTGTCCTGCTTTCACCCAGTAACCTTTGATGCCCTTATTAATCAAACTCTGCTTTAAATCTACCCAATGACTCGGCCTCCATTGCTATCTGTGTCAATGAATTCCACAGATTCATCAACCTTTGGCTAAGAATTCCTCCTCAACTTTGTTATAAGAGGATATCCTCTATTCTGAGGCTGTACCTTCTGGCTGTCATGTTAGTGGAAACCTCCTCTCTATATGCACACTACTGAGGCCTTTCAATAATTGTGGGTTTCAATGAAATACCCCCTTCTGAGCCCATAACCTTTTAAGGTTTTTAACAGTACCCTTGAGATTTTTGAGAGGTTCCTTGTCATTCTTACCAGTAAAAATGATGTCATTCTGCCTGGACAGCCTTGCAGCTCATGGTCTGCAAGTTTCTGCCAGAGTGCAGGTGCAGATGTTACACCAAAAATAAGTCTATTTCAGCAATAAACCCCTTTGTGAGTGCTTATGATGAGAAGCACATAGGATTCTTCTTCCATCTTCATCTGTAGGTAGGCCTCAGCTAAGTCCGCCTTGCTGAAGCAATTCCCTCCAAAAAGGTTTGCAAAGAGTCGTCTATCCTGGGCAGAAGATATTGACCTACTTTCAGTACTGGCTTCATGGTGACATTAAAAACACTATAGATCCTGACAAACCTATTCTTCTTAGTTATTTGGACCACTGGCATTGCCATCGGCTGCACTAAACCTTGGAAAGAATTCCTTCAGCCTCCATGCAATCAGGCTCACAGGCTGCTTTATCATAGATGGTATAAAGAACCGGGCAGGCTTTGTAAAACTTGGGTGTGATAGTCTCATTTAACTCTATTTTACCCTTGATGTGATTGAGTTTTCCAATGTCATCCTTGAACACTGCTGTGGCATCATCTAGTACCTTCCTTAATTTGCTTTCAGTTGACTCTATTGCGATGGCTCTGGCATGCAAATGGTAGATCTCCAATCAAATTGTAGTTGTCTCCGCCAATCATAACTCCACAATGCTAGCCCTCCTGTTTAGGCTGCATGCAAGCCCAATGTGGCTTATTTGTTGTTGTATTATGAATGTCATTCCCATAGGAGTTACCATTTCTCCAGTATAAGTTCTTAGTTAGATATCTGTTGGCTTCAATTTAGTATCCTTGAGATCCGTTCAATGACTGAAACAGCAGAGCAAGTGTCTTATCTCACTCTAATTAATTTACCATTCACTTCTACTGTAAGTCATATTGTTTGCCCATTGTTAGTTTTTACAGTGTAAATCTTAAGGCTTCTCAGTCCTGTAACAATCTACTTATTATCAGATTTTTCATCAATAGCATGTAGATTACTGCACATTTTGAAACTGCAACTTGATTTTTTATCCTTTTTCATCCCCGTGCAGTCCATTTATTTTATCTGCCCGACATGCACTTTGTATGTGCCCTGTGCTGTTGCATTTGTGTAAGTCTCACCTTTAAATCTGCATTGGTCTGGTATATGTGAACCCCTGCCACAATGGTAACACATTTGTTTGGCCAGGCATGTTTCTGTTTAGACGTTGCAATTTTGTTCACACTCACTTTCATTCCTGACTGCAACTCAGTTGCATCTCTCCCTACTGTTTCCATTGATACAGTGATTTCAATTACTCTTTTATATGAAAATTCTGCTTCAGTTAGAAGCTGTTTTTGAATGCTTTTTTTCTACGATTCCACAAACTAAACACTCTCTCAGTGCATCTTTAACTGACAGTACTCAGATAATCTCTTCAATTCAGCCACATACACTTCCTTTTGATTCCACTTAGGAAACATAAAGTATTCTGAAATCAACAATGATTCTAGTTAGTTACTTTCAGTAAAGCTCATTTTGGTTGGTTTGTTTAGAGCACTCGGCAAACAGCTTTTCATTGGCTATTTCATTTGCTTAAGAATACTGCTTAAGTCACTTAGTATACGATATCCAGTTACCCCTTGTTCAATTGATCACGTCTGTCTTTCCAATGTAACCAACCATCTCTGCTCTTTTATTTATTTATGATTATTATCACCTGGTACTCATTGTTTATTAACCTGTCTACTTGTCTGTTTTCCGCTTTTTTTAACTTGAATGGCTGTCAAGCGCTGCGTTGTTTTAACTCAGTTGACTCGCTGTGTTTTTTTTTAAATTCAAATATCTCACAGTGCTTCACCAGGTAGGTAGTCATCTTAGGTTTGTTTAAACCTTCCTTGCTGCCACTGTTATGTTTTGTAACTTCAAAATATAAAACTAATTGTAAGAAAAATATAAAGCCAGGAATATATCTTAGTTTCATTTTTACTTTAAGCATATGACTTGGTGGTGTATTGACATAAGCTAATCACATACTTTTACATATAACCCTTAATGAATTATTTAAATGAACAAGAATGCTTAATCAAACAATATATTTACAATATTACTGAAATATTAAATACACAGCAAAAGGCATTCTGAAAATCCAAGTAAACAACATTTATTAACTCTCCTTTGTTTATCATGACTATTATTTCCTCAAAGAATTCCAAAATATTTGTCAGGCAAGATTACTCCAGATGGGAACAATGCTGACTTCAGCCTGTTTCATTGTATGTCTCCACATGCCCCGACAACTAATACTCTAATGGACTCTAACATCTTGAAAACCACTGAAGTCAGCATAGCTGGCCCATAATTTCCTGTCTTTTGCTTCCTTCCCTTCTTAAAGAGTGGAGTGACATTTGCGATTATCCAGTTCAGAAGAACTGTTTCAGAATCTTGTGATTCTTGAAAGATCACTATTAATGGCTTCACAGTCTTTTCAGCTACCCCTTTCAGAAATCTGGGAGTAGTGCATCTGGTCTAGGTGACTTACCTACTTTCAGATATTTCAGCTTCCTCCTCAGTAATAGCAACTACTCTCATTTCTGCCCCTTGACACTGTCAAGTTTCTGGCATTCTGGTGTCTTCCACAGTGAAGAATGACACAAAATACTTATTCAGTTCATCCACTATGCTCTCCATTACTACTTCACTATCATAATCTTCCAGTGGTCCAATGAACAGTCTTGCCTCCCTCTTTCTCTTCATATATATGAAAAAACTTTCATATCTTTTTTATTATTGACTAGATTACCTTCATATTTCATATTTTCTCTTCTTATTGTTTTTTTGTTACCTTCTGTTGGTTTTAAAAATCCTCCAGCTTCCCACTAATTTTTGTTATATTATATGCCCTCTCTTTTGCTTTTATGCTCTTGTTGACTTCCCTTATCTTGTCTTCCCTTTGGGACATTTCTTCATTGGAATGAACCAATCTTGTTTTCCAAATCACTATCGGAAGCTCCAGCTATTGCTGAAATACCGTCATGCCTGCTAGGGTCCCCTTCCCACAACTTTGGCCAACTCCACTCTCATGTCTCCATAGTTGCCTCTTTTTCCACTGTAATAATGATACATCTGATTTTAGCTTCTTCTCAAACTGCAGGGTGAACTCTTATCATATTATGATCACAGCCTCCTGAGGTTTCCTTCACTGTTAGTTCATTACACAACATCCAATTCAAATCTGCATTTCCCTTATGGAATCAATCACTAGGTGTTCTACAAATTCCTTCCCTTGGGATCCAGCATTAACCTGAATCCCTAATCTACCTGTAACATTGCCTTTTTCGCATCCTTTTCCATCTCCTGTTGTAATTTGTATCCCACATCCTGGCTTCTGTTCTGAGGCCCATGAGTTGTACAGATATGACTCTGAAATTTATATGGCTGTAACAACCTGCACTCCAGAAAATTTGGATTAATCCCAAACAATTTTGGAAATGCCAATGGTCAGACCATTATTAAAATGTAAACCCATTTATCACACCTACAGTAACTGAGTTAGGTCCAGCTAAGCACTCTTGAATGACGGTAAGTTTCTGACCTTAGGACAAGAGACTGGCTAACTTAGGCAATTACAACAAAAATAATAAATAAATATGATGGGGTAGGATGAGGGAAATGGTGTAAGTGAATTTCACTGCTGAAACATAACTCAACTGAAACTGGGTAATATATTGTTATTGCATTTTTCTTCTTAACATTTGATTTGTTTGTGAATGCTTAAAAAAATAATAATAATGCGGAAGGCTTACATCATCTTCATCTACACATGGGATGGGAGAATATCAGACCAAGTCTGAAGACCTTTGCTAATTTACACTTACTGGGTCCCCTAAAGTGTCAGATGTCAGACGTAGACAACTAGATGGACTGTGCAGTGAGACTGTCAGGAAGGACAGGCAGATGATAGGGTAAAATTGCAATCAGTGGATGAGTTGCAGTGTAACATGGGCACAAAATTGAAAAGGGTGATGAATACAGTACTGAAGGTGTTATATTTGAATGGACACAGTGTGTGGAATAAGGTAGATGACCTTATAGCACAGTTAGAGATTGGTAGGTATGACACTGTGAGCATCATCGAGACAGGGTTGAAAGATCATAGTTGAGAGCTTAACATTCAAGGATACCCATTGTATTAAAGGAAAGGCAGGTAGGTAGAAGGGGTGGGGTGGCTCTGTTGGTAAAAGAAAATAAAACCAAATCCTTAGAAAGAAGTGACATAGAGTTGGAAGATATAGAATTCTTGTGGTAGAGTTAAGAAACTTCAAGGGTAAAATACTCTGATGGGAGTTATATACGGCTTCCGAACAGTAGGCAGGATATGGCCTACAAATAACAACAGAAGATGGAAAATGCATATCAAAAGGGCAGCATTATGATAGTCATGGGGGATTTCAATATTGAAGTAGATTGGGAAAATCAGGTTGGAGATGATTTTGGATCCCAGGAGAGAGTATTTGTAGAATGCCTATGAGATGTCTGTTTAGAGCAGCTTGTAGTTAAGCCAATGAGGGGATCAGCTATTTTGGAATTTAAGGTAAACAAACCCTTTGGAGGCAGTGATAGACTTCACCCTGCAATTTGAAAGGAAGAAGTGAAAGTCAGATGTTTTGGTATTACAGTGAAGGAAGGGGAGTTATAGAAGCATTAGAGAGGAGATAGTCAAAATTGATTGCAAGGGGCCACTAGCAGGATTGATGGGAGAACAGCAATGGCTGGAGCTTCTGGGAGAAATTCAGAAGGTACAGGATAGATACATCCCAAAGATGAAAAGCAAAAGAGAGGGCATATAAAAGAGGAAAAATTAATGGGAAGTTAAGAGACTGTGAAGCTTTTAAAAACCAACAGAAGATGACTATAAAAACCATAAGGATGAAAAGATAAAATATGGTAAGCTAGCCAATAATATCAAAGAGGATGCAAAGAGATTTTGCAGACATATAAATAATAAAAGGGAGGTGAGAGTAGATATCAGATTGCTAGGATATGACACTGGAGAGATAGTAATGGGGGACAAGGAAATGGCAGATGAAATAAGTATTTTTGTCTTCATCTTCATTCTGGACAACTCTAACAGTATGACAGATGTTCGAGCGTGTCAAGGGGCAGAAGTGAGTGTAATTGTAATTTCTAGGGAGAAGGCATTTGAGAAGCTGTAAAGTCTGAAGGTAGGTAAATCATTTAGTCCTGATAGACTGAACCCCAGGGGTTCTAAAACAGGTAGTTGAAGTAATTGAGAAGACATTAGCAATGATCTTCAAGAATTACTAGATTCTGGGATGGTTCCAGTGGAATGGAAAATTGCAAATGTCACTCCACACATCAAGAAGAGAGGGAGATAGAAGAAAGGAAATTACAGGCCTGTTAGCCTGACCTCAGTGTTTGGGAAGTTGCTGGAATCTATGTCAAGGATAAGGTCTCAGGGTACTTGGGGATACATGATAAAATAGGCCAAAGTCAGCATGGTTTCCTTAAGGGAAAATCTTGACTGACAAATACGTCCTTATTTTTTAAGGAAACAACAAGCAAGATAGATAAAGGTGAATCAGCTGATGTTGCATACTATGATTTTCAGAAGGCCTTTGACAAGGTGCCATATATGAGCCTGCATAACAAGATAAGATCCCATGACGTTACAGGGAAGATACCAACATTGACAGAGGAGTGGCTGATTGGTAAGAAGCAAAGATTAGGAATGAAGAGAGCTTTTTCAGGTTGACTACCCATGACTAGAGGGGTTCCACAGTGATCTTTGTGAGGACCACTTCTTTTTACTTTGTATGTTAATGAATTGGATGACAGAACTGATGGCTTTGTGGCCAAGTTTGCAGATGATACGAACATATGTGGAGGGGCAGATAATATTGAGAAAGCAGAGAGGCTGCAGAAGGACTTAGACAGATTAGGAGAATGGGCAAAGAAGTGCCAGAATAGATAGTGCTGGGAAGTAAATTATCATGAACATTAGTAGAAGGAACAAATGTATAGACTATGTTCTAAATGGGCAAATAGTCAAAAATTCAAGGTGCAAAGGGACTTGGGAGTCCTTATGCAGGATTCCCTAAATATTAGCCTGCAGGTTGAGTACGTGGTGAGGAGGGCAATGTTAACATTTACTTCGAGAGGACTAGCGTATAAAAACAAAGATGCAAAGCTGATGCTTTATAAGGCACTGTTGAGGTCTCACATGGAGTAGTTTGAGCAGTTTTTGACCCCTTATCTAAGAAAGGATGTGCCGATGCTGTAGAGGCTCAGAGAGTTTCACGAGACTGAATCCAGGAATGAAAGGGTTATCATATGATGAATGTTTGATAGCTCTGGGCCTGTACTCGCTAAGATTTAGAAGAATGATGGATGACTTCATCGAAGCCTATTAAATGTTTAAAAGAGAGGATGTGAAGAGGATATTTCCTATAGAGGAGTAGTTTAAGACCAGAGGGCACAGCCTCAGAATAGAAGGATGACCATTTAGAACTGAGATGAGGAGGAATTTCTTTAGCCAGAGGGTGTTCAATCTGTGGAACCTCATTGCCACTGGCAGCTGTGGAGGATAGGTCATTGAGCATAGTTAAGGCGGAGGTTGATAGGTTCTTGATTAGTCAGCATGTGAAAGGTTACGGGGAGAAGGCAGGACCATGCAGTTAAGAGGGAAAATGGATCTGCCATGATGAAATGGCTGGGCATTGGGATGGGCCAAGTGGCCTAATTCTGCTCCACTCCCTTATGGTCTTTTGGTCTTATATTGTCAAATGCCAGCCTTTGAAAATAAAAATAATTGTATGCAAGAATGTAATATTTCCAAGAGCAGCTAACTCTTCAAGATACTACTTTTCTGTCATCTTGTAGCATTTCTTTGGGTGTACTCATTCATCTTACCATCAGGCAGATAATGATCCTGGTTCCATTTGTTAGAGTGATTTTCCAGCCTCTATTTTAAGATATTCTTAATCACTCTGTAAATACTTCCCTCTGGGGCCCAGGAAGTACCTGGTATCCAATAAAGTATTTTAATAGTCCATGTGCAGTACAATTAACACTGAACTCTCTTTAATCAGCATTAAATTTATCCCAAACCTATTTTTCTCAGCCTCTGTATAAATAGTTTACTTTAAGCATTTATATTACCAAAGTGAGACTAAGAATATCTTAAAATAGAGGCCAGAAAATCACTCCACCAAATGGAACTAGGATCATATTACCAAAGCCTTTAGATACTTACATTTTTTTGTCAAGTCTGTTAGACATACCTCCAGGGTTAAGCACATTCCTTTACAAAATGCACAATGAGCTGGTTAGCATGTTGTTAGCTCAGCCTGGCCAAATGCATGAGACACAGAGGGCATGGTGGAATCCACCTTCCGCCCCGCCCCTCCCCAGGCCTCTCAGAATTGTGTGCAGAGCCAGGAGGTCATGAAGTCAAGCACATTCTCTTGCAAAGGTTCAACAACAAACATGTAACACAGTGCCAACTACTTCAGGTGCAACCTATCACAGAGCTGCTTCGTAATGGCCCATGCACACTTTTTCTGTGCAATCTGACCAGATCTAGTTAGAGATCCCTGCCACATGGGAATAGCGTGAAGTTCTTCAGGAGCAGCTGTACGCCACCGGGGAGCAGCTTGATATTTTTATGATGGCATTTGTGAGGAGATTACTGCATTCATTGTGTATGGGGCTGCCAACTGTGAGCAGTCTGTGGCTCTGCACAAGCAAAGAAATTTTTTTTTGTGTGTAAGCAGGCAGCTGTTCTCCACGGAACAGAGAGATGCTGCTCTTCAGCGGACTGCTTCCTTTAGAAGTGCAGATGACCTTAGTACTCTCTTTTGGGGCAGAAATGAGGGATATATAAATGTATGCATCAGAAGAAGTTCAAGAAAGGTTTGCTATACTAATACCTGATCTACTCACTTTATGACAGACTGCAGGGCTAAGTACAACTCCAATGCCATATTTAAGTTTGCTGATGTTGGCCAAATCAAAGATGGTAACAAACCTGCATAGAGGAGGGAGAATGAAAATATGTTTAAATAATGTCAAAGCAACAACCTGTCACTCAATGTTAGCAAAACCAAAGAGCTGATTATCGACCGCAGGAAGAAGAAACCAGAGTTCCATGAGTCAGTTCTCACAAGGAGGTCGGAGATGGAGTAACTTTAAATTCCTTGGTGTTATCATATCAGTGGATCTGTGCTGGGATCAACATGTAAGTGTCATTACAAAGAAAGCATGAAACGACGCCTCTACGCCCTTAGAAGTTTGTGCAGATTCGGCATGTCATCTGAAAGTTGACAAACTTCAGTGGATGCAAGGTTGTGGGTATTCTGACCGGTTACATCATGATCTGGTACGGAAACACCAATGCCCAAGTAAGGAAAAGCCCGCAAAAAGTGGTGGATACAGCTCAGTCCGTCAGAGGCAAAGCCCTCCACTGAACACAACAACAAAAAGCACTAACACAAGGCAGCAGCATCCATCATCAGGGTCCCCCACCACTAGGTCATGCTCTCTTCATGTTGCTGCCACCAGGAGGAAGATCCAAAAGCCTTAGAACTCACACCACTAGGTTCAGGAACAGTTATTATCCCTCAACCATCAGTCTCCTGAACCAGTATGGATAACTTCATACTCTGAACTTACTCTACAACCTATAGACTCATTTTCAAGGACTCTACAACTTATGTTCTCAATATTATTTATTTATTCTTCACTTTTTTGTATTTGCATAGTTTGTCTTCTTTTCAACACTAACACTGGCTGTTTCACAATCTTTGTATGTAGTTATATCATGGATTCTATTGTGAACGCCAGCAAGAAAATGAATCTAAGGGTAGTATATGGTGACATATGTACTTTGTGAATAAATTTACTTTGAACTTTGAAGATTTGAGCTTTGAAATTTGTAGGTGTTGACGGGGTGAATTTGTGGAGGATATTGAACTGAGGTCATAGTTTAAAAATAATGAGTTGTCTTTATAAGTCACCGATGATGCTAAATCTTTTTCTCTCAGAGGGCCTGGGTCTTCAAGATGCTATCCTTCAAAGGATGGTGAGTCCCAGCATCAACTCAAAGTTTCAGCTTGAAATGCTGACGATTACTTTCCTCATATAAATGCTGCTCCAGCTGAGTTCTTCTAGCAGGATGTTTGCTGCATGTGGTAATGCTGCATCCAGTTTGGTGGTTGGCAAAATTTCACCTATTTCAGTCTCATTTCATGTTGTGCTTAAAAAAAATGTTAAATAATTGAATCCACATAAACATAATGCTGGAGGAAGTCAGTAGGCCGGGCAGCATCTATGGAAAAGAGTAAACAGTTGACGTTTTGGACTGAAACCCTTCATCAGGACCTGTTTACCTGTTGACTATTTACTCCTTTCCATAGATGCTGCCTGGCTTGCTGAGTTCCTCCAGCATTTTGAGTGTGCTGCTTGGATTTCCAGCATTTGCAGACTTTCTCGTGTTTGTGTTAAATAAATAATTGAATTTCTAGACTTTAATGTTATATTTAGTTCAATTTTACAAACAACATAAAACAAATTTGCAAGTCAAATCATGAACTTCAAACTCAATGATAGATAGATATTTCTTTACTTCTTTTCCGCCCTTTCATAGGTAGTCCACTATTAATTTGCTCACAGAAACTAAGTGGGTGTAAAGATAGTCTGTTTGATGACTCATGTGAGTTCAAACAAACAAGAACATGAGCCTGCTTAGGGCTATTGTGGAAAAAGGGAATAGTTTGTTTTTACCTGAATAGCATAAATGCAATTTATTTGGGAGTTCAAACAGGGATGCCAGCGAATATATTACTGATATGAAAGACAGAGGTCCAGATTTCTTAGTAATAGTGTCATCAAAACTGTCAGCTTCACAACCCTCGCCCTGTGAAATTGACAGGAACTTCTGGGGAAATTCAGAAAGCTGCTGTCAGAGAGTTTCTGCTCCTTCCGAAAATGCAGATGGAAGTACTTTTTGCAGTTATTAAATTGATGAGATCTTGTGTAAGTGCCAGGTGCCCTTCAATTGGCAGGCAGCACACTGACTCATAGACATGGGCATAAATTTCCATTCTGTAACATCAGTGGAATACTGAGGGTGTTCTCCACTGTTCAAGACATTACCTTTTCGTTGAGATATTCACTGGATGTCCTGGCTGCTTTCTGGTGGCATGGAAATATCCTGTGATGTTGATAGAGGCTGAAAGCACCTTTGTGATCATATAGAACATAAAACAGTATAGCTGGTCCTTCAGTCCATAATGCCTGTGCCTGACACAACGCCGAAATAAACAATATCTCTTCTGCCTGCACATGATCCATATCCCTCCATTCCCTGCAAATTCATGAGACTATCTAAAAACCTCTTAATGCCACTATTGTATCTGCTTCCACCTCTACCCCGGGAGACAATTTCAGGCATCCACCTGATTTTCAGTGTGAAAAACCTATCTCCTTTCTCTCCTCAAATGCATGTTCTCTAGTATTTGATGTTTCTACCTTGGGAAAAGATTCTGGCTAACTACCTTATCATAATCTTCTTATCTTCTATAATAATCTTCTAATCTTCTATCAGGCGTCTGTCAATCTCCTAAAATCCTAAGAAAACAAGACAAGTTTGTCCAACTTCTCAGTATGGATTATACCCTGTAATCCAGGAAGCATCCAGATAATTCTCTTCTGTACCCTTTCCAAAACTTCCACAGCATTCCTGTAATGGAGTGACCAGGATTGTATGC
This sequence comes from Mobula hypostoma, assembly GCF_963921235.1. Taxonomy (NCBI): domain Eukaryota; kingdom Metazoa; phylum Chordata; class Chondrichthyes; order Myliobatiformes; family Myliobatidae; genus Mobula; species Mobula hypostoma. Next base: position 155,061,494 of record NC_086102.1, on the reverse strand, counting down.
AAAGCTGTAAGTGCGGTCTACTCAAAGTTTAAAATAGCTGCAACGTGAATTTGTTACATTTATACTCAATGTCCCAACCAATGAAAACAACTATATCTACTTGGATGGCCACTTTTAGGGAGCTCTGGACTTGGACTCCAAGATCTAGCTCTATATGAATCCTGTTAAGGATCCTGCCATTATACTTTCCCTTTACATTTGACCTCCCAAAATGCAACTCCTCAGACTTACATGGATTAAACTCCAGGTGCCATTTGTCTGCCCATATCTGTAACTGATCAGAATTCTCTTACTGCCTTTGGTTGTGAAAGCTGTTGTTTGGCGGCAGGAGTACAGCAGTTTGAGCCGTGCCTCGCCGATGACACCACTGTTGTCACTGACAATTGACACAGGAACACCTCAACGATTCTCAGCCCACTGCTCTACTTCCTGTACAGTCACCATCCTTGAGATACGCCTGTGTCGATTTTCAGCAATAAGAGATGTCATTACTGATATACATTGACTGTGTTCTCCCAATAAAGAAGTCAAAGGTCCAGTCGCAGAAGAACCAGGTTTTGAAGGTTTTTATTAGTAATGTAGGGATGATGGTGTTGAATGCTGAGCCAGTAAGATACTGCCCACTTTAGACCTAATGTGCAGTGGGCCAGGTCTTTGCTCAGGTAGGAGTTAATTTGAACCATCAGCAACCTCTCAAAGCATTTTATCACAGTGGATATGAAAGCTACCAGGCAATTGTCAGTGAGGCAGCTCACTTTGTTCTTCTTCAGCACCAGTGTGATTGATGCCATTTTGAAGCAAGTTGGAACCTCCTACTGCGGCAGTCAGAGGTTGAAGATATCCTTGAACACTCCAGCCAGTTAATTGGCGCAGGTTTTCAGTACTCTGTCATGTACACCACTGGGGCCTGACACCTTGCAATGGTTCACTCTCTTATAGGATGTTCTGATGTCAGGTTCTAATCTATATCCTGCTAAATTTTTTGGCAACCTTCGTCACTGTCCTCAGCTCCACCAATCTTTTTGTCATTTGCAAACGTAATAACTCACCCATCAACATTTCCATCCAAGCCACAACACAGAAACCCCTGCAGAAAACCACTCATAATGGACCTCTAGCCAGAATAACATATTGTATCACTGCCCTCTGTCTTCTACAGGCAGGCCAAATCTGAATCCAAACTACTAAATCACCATGCATCTTAATTCTCTACCTTGAGGGATTTTGTCAAATGTCTTAGTAAAATCCATGTAGACAGCATCTACTGCCTTACCCTCATCAATCACATTGGCACCTCCTCAAACACTCAATCAAGTTATTAAGACATGACCTGCCTCACACAAAACCATGTTGACTGCCCCTAATCACACCATACCTTTCAAAATGCATGTAATTCCTATCTCTAAGAATCTTCTCCAAACTCACCAGTCTATAATTTCCTGGATTATCCCCATTTCACTTTTTGAACAAAGAAGAAACATTAGTTATTCTCCGGTCCTCTGGGACCTTGCCTACTGCTAGTGAGGATACAAAATTTTTCATCAAGGCCCCAGCAATACTCTCTGTTGCCTCTTTCAGTAACCTGGGATTTATCCCATGAGGCTTCAAGGACTTATACATCTAAATGCTCTTCAAGAGACCAAGAGACTCAAAATGCTCTGGCACAACAGTACACCCAATGTTGCTCTGCTGGGTGAATATGAAATTACTTGGGTAGTACCTCACCCACAACCTCTGACTCCAGGCATAAATTGCTTCTTTTCTCTTGAGTGGTACTATCTACACCCCAGTTACCCTCTGGTTTTTACTGCTAGTATAAAATGCTTTGGTTTTTTTTTAACCCTTCTTGCCAAGGACATTTAATGCTCCCTTTTGGACATCCTAATACATTACTTCACTTCTTACCTGCTTGCTTTATATTCCTCAAGTTCAGTTTCCTAAACCTTACATACGCTTCCTTTTTCCTTCTTGACTGCATTTACAACCTTTCTCATCATTCAAGGTTCCCTTACCTTGCCCTACTTGTCCTTACTCCTTACCAGAACATGCCAGGCCTGAACTCTGATCAGCTAGTGTTTGAACAACCCCCACATGTCAGATACCAATTTGCCTGATAACAGCTGTTCCTAATTAAATCTCTCCTGCTCTTGTCTAATAATGTCATAATTTGCCTTCTCCCAATTTAGTACTTTCTCACAAGGTCCAGACTTAGCCTTATTCATAACTATCTTAAAAATTAAGAAAGTGTGATCACTGTTCCCAAAATACTATCTACTTAAAGGCCTAGTTTTAAATAGAAAGTTCCAGGAGATCAGCTTGGCTGGGCTGATCTCCTGGAACAAATTCCAGTATGATCCAAGTATTATCCAAGTACTGTTTCCAGAAACGCTTTTGAATACACCTAAGAAATTCTGCTCCATCTAAGACCCTTGACTCAAGAAGTCCCAGCCAATATTATGGAAGTCACCCACTGAAGCAACTCTATTGCTTTTACATCTTTCCATATTCATCTGCATATCTGTTCTTCTTTCTCCCAGTTGCTATTAGAAGGTTTACACTAAAATCCCATCAATGTGATAGCATCTTTCTTATTTTGGAGCTCAGAGAGGACATACTAGAGGGATCACCCACTGAGATCCACCTATATTACCTCAGTGCATGAGTCGTCCAGTATGTTTACTGGGAGAACAGCAAGACATTCTTCCAGATTAGCAATGTAACTGCTGTACCTTTTTTACCTCCCTCTGTGTCACATCAAAATGAGGAAAAACACTGCCAGGTCTATTGCTCTTGCCACTTTGTAATGACCACAACATCATAGTTCCATGCAGTGATCCAGGCTCTTAAATCATCTGCTTTATCTATTTCACTCCCTACATTGAAATAAGCACAATTCAATCCATCAGTCCCACTGTGTTCTTTAACCTCTTCTTGCCTGTCCTTCCTTTAAATCTACTGGCTATAACATTGAGTTTCCCCTCAATTCCTCCACTTGTTGACCTGCTGCTCTGGGTCCCAACCCCTGCCACTCTAGTTTAATCCGTCCGAAGTAGCGCTAGGCAACCTCCCTGTGAGGATATTGTAGTCCCTCAAATAAGGTACAACTCATCAACCCAAAACATTGTTTCCATTCCAAATTTGAATGTACCCTTCCATTCCTGTTAACCTCCTGCATTTATCTAGTTCAGGGGTCCCCAACCTTTTTTGCACTGCGGACCAGTTTAATATTGACAATATTCTTGCGGACTGGCCGACCCGGCGGGGGTGGGGGGGGAGTGGTAGGGTTGCCAACGGATAAGAGTAGCAGTCAAATACGTTGTGTTTACCCCGAGAAAGACGACAAAGACCATGAAGCCTTGTGCAGGCACCAGTGCGCATGCGTGTACGTGCCAATATTTCTTTCTACAAATCATTTTTGGCAATTCTGTTTGGCGGGGGGGGAGTGTTAATCACAACTGGAATATAGATTGTAATTAGCTAATACACTCAATTTCGTTTCGAAAAGGGTTTATCTAATGAATTTAATATTAAACACACAGCGCATATTTTCCTCGCATGAATATAGTGATAAGTCAATTATCAGGGGAGCTTGAAGTAAGTGTTGAACGAACTTCCAGTAGAAGTGGTATAGGCAGGTTCGATATTATCATTTAAAGAAAAATTGGATGGGTATATGGACAGGAAAGGAATGGAGGGTTATTGGCTGAGTGCAGGTCGGTGGGACTAGATGAGAGTAGCATTTGGCACAGACTAGAAGGGCAGAGATGGCCTGTTTCCGTGCTGTAATTGTTATATGGTTATATAAGTAAGTCAATAGCATCATAACATTTTAAGTAACGTTTGGATATTAAACACACAGCATATACTTTCCCTGCATGAACATATAAAATCATTACAACACACCAATATCACTGAATCAGTGGGTGCCCTGGGCTTGTTTTCCTGCAACAAGACGGTCCTATCAAGGGGTGATGGGAGACAGCGATACTCGAAGGGGGTTCCTTATGTCCAGTCTACTCCTCAGTTTAGTTTTCATTGCATTCATTGCACTGATATGTTGGAAATGGAAGCAACGTTTTCAGTGCTTTCGTGGCTATCTCAGGATATTTAGCCTTGACATTGATCCAGAATGCCGGCAGAGATGTTATTTCAAACATACTTTTCAGCCCGCCATCATCTGCAAACTCCAGGAGTTGATCTCCTTCCCGCGCTGACATGGATGACGTGTGGGTAATGACTTCGCATGCGTTCAAGTTCAACAGAGGGCGTGACAGGGAATGAGGAAAGGTGCAGCTGACTCTCATATTGTTTCCTCGCGGCCCGGTAACACATGCTTTGCGGCCTGGTACCGGTCCACGGCCCGGTGGTTGGGGACCGCTGATCTAGTTGCTCCTTAACAAACCTGACATGCTATTCCACTTAGTTACTCTACGCGTATCAATTTGTACATTCCAAATGTCATCTAGGTAGAGAAAGTTCTCCTGAAAATTATTCTGGATCTATTAATATTTATGCCATCTATTTCAGGTCTTTTTTATGTTCACTTTGTCAACTATTGTAATTGTATAGCTCTCCAGATACTGGGCTGGTGAAAAGGTCATTGCAATAATATTGACATAAGGTATCCAGCCAATTCAATCATTTTTATGTACTTTAGTGCACCAATATCTTTTTTTACATTATGGTCTGTTAGCGGCTTCATCTGTTCTCTGATGAAGCTTTTATATGTGTTTGGGAAGGGGGAGCTGAGGGGGTCTTTGGGGTTCTAACATTTAACTGTCATTCATTCTTTGGAGCATTCCTCTGTTTTCGTGGATGTTTGCGAAGAAAAAAAATTCCAGAATGTCTGTTGTATACATTTTTCTGACATTAAATGTACCTATTGAAACTTGTACAACTTTAAGATAACTTCCAAATTGTGATCTATCCCCATAGTAATTTACCCTATTAAACTTTATTCTCATTTTTGCTTGCAAGAATTATTAGCATCTTTGGAAATAACCAAATATCAGTTAGGAACTAACAACTGAAATTTGGTAGTAATAAGAATATTAAAGAACAAAATGTGTTATAGTTTTTGAAGTAAATATCTGTGCAAGTATTATAAAGTTTTATTTTGGAAGAAATAAATTTGTTTCCAATCTCCCCCACTCTCACAAATTTTGAGCTGTTATTTAACATTCTCCACAGAAAGCCAATCTCAAAATTTTTTCACACTTAGTACCGCTATCTAAAGACTTCATGATGCAAGTTAAATAGATACTCAGATATATTACATTTCTAGATTAAAACAGTTATTCAGAAGATCAGAAACACAATATGCTCTGTATTAACAACCTTAATTTAAACCACAATCTCCAAGTATAAAACATGCAGGAGAAGACGGTTGTTGTGTATTTAATTTTTCAGTAATATTGTAAATACGTTGTTGATTAAGCATTCTTTGTTGTTTATATATTTCTTACAGATTAGTCATAGTCATCGTCATAGTCATACTTTATTGATCCCAGGGGGAAATTGGTTTTCGTTACAGTTGCACTATAAATAATAAATAGTCATATAACCATAAATAGTTAAATAGTAATATGTAAATTATGAACTAAGTCCAGGACCAGCCGATCGGCACAGGGTGTCTGACCCTCCAAAGGAGGAGTTGTAAAGTTGATGGCCACAGGCAGGAATGACTTCCTATGACGCTCTGTGCTGCATCTCGGAGGAATGAGTCTCTGGCTGAATGTACTCCTGTGCCCACCCAGTACATTATGTAGTGGATGGGAGACATTGACCTAGATGGCATGCAACTTAGACAGCATCCTCTTTTCAGACACCACCGTGAGAGAGTCCAGTTCCATCCCCACAACATCACTGGCCTTATGAATGAGTTTGTTGATTCTGTTGGTGTCTGCTACCCTCAGCCTGCTGCCCCAGCACACAACAGCAAACATGATAGCACTGGCCACCACAGACTCGTAGAACATCCTCAGCATCGTCCGGCAGATGTTAAAGGACCTCAGTCTCCTCAGGAAGTAGAGACGGCTCTGACCCTTCTTGTAGACAGCCTCAGTGTTCTTTGACCAGTCCAGTTTTAAAAAATCGTAGAAGTATGTGAATGGCACACATCATTATGTCATCATGTCACAAATGGGCAGCTCACTTAAAAACAAAGTTTATGAAATCTGTCAGGATCGCCTGTTTTTCTTTCAAATAGTTTTGGGCTTTGAAGTCCAAAAACATAACAATGGCAATGAATATACATCAAAGTTGCTGGTGAACGCAGCAGGCCAAGCAGCATCTATAGGAAGAGGTGCAGTCGACGTTTCAGGCCAAGACCCTTCGTCAGGACTAACTGAAGGAAGAGTGAGTAAGGGATTTGAAAGCTGGAGGGGGAGGGGGAGATACAAAATGATAGGAGAAGACAGGAGGGGGAGGGATAGAGCCGAGAGCTGGACAGGTGATAGGCAAAAGGGGATACGAGAGGATCATGGGACAGGAGGTCTGGGAAGAAAGACAAGGGGGGGGTGACCCAGAGGATGGGCAAGAGGTATATTCAGAGGGACAGAGGGAGAAAAAGGAGAGTGAGAGAAAGAATGTGTGCATAAAAATGAGTGTTTTAAACGAAACTGAGATAATTGCCTACCTGTTGAAGTGTAGTGAGACATTTGAGTTTTTTTTAATCTGTAGCAAGAAACATTTGAGTAAAAAACTAATGCACCATTTGCTTCTTCAGGAAGGAACAAAGATAGTCAATTTTTTTAAAAGGCAAAAAATGGATGAATTCATAGCTTTGTGAACAGTAAGTACTGGATTTACATAATTTTTTAAAAAAGCAAAAATGGCTAGCTGCATCAGAAGGATAGGTGCACTTGATTGCACATGAGGTAATTGAAATTTCTATACAGAACAAATTGAGCAATATTTTCAAGCAAATGAAATGGCTAATGAAAAGTGAATTTAACCCACTACACTTCAGTTTAGTGGAGAGCTGTGGGTTTAAAGGCATACTGTTTGCTTAGATGTTTGACTGCTCCAACAAAACAAGCCAAAATGAGCTTTGTTGATATCATAAAAGTAAACAAAGGAGCTGGTTGTAGACTACAGGAAGAATGGAAACAGGCTACCCCCTATTGACGCTAGCCCCTAGTGACATTAACGGATCTGGGGTTGAGAGGGTGAACAGCTTTACGTTCCTCGGCATAAACATCACCGAGGATCTCATGTGGTCTGTACATACCGGATGTGTGGTGAAAAAAGAACAACAATGTCTCTTTCACCTCAAACGATTGAAGAAATTTGGTGTGGGTCCCCAAATCCAAAGAACTTTCTATAGGAGTACGATTGAGAGCATCCTGACTAGATGCATCACTGCCTGGTATGGGAGCTGTACATCCCTCAATCGCAGGACTCTGCAGAGAGTGGTGTGGACAGCACAGCGCAGCTGTAGATGTGAATTTCCCACTATTCAGGACATTTTCAAAGACAGGTGTGTAAAATGGGCCCAAAGGATTATTGGGGACTCGATCACTCCAATCACCAACTGTTCCAGCTGCTACCATCCGGGAAACGGTACTGCAGCTTAAAAGTCAAGACCAATATGCTCCGGGACAGCTTCTTCCACCAGACCATCAGACTGCTTAATTCATGCTGGCACAACTGTATTTCTATGTTATATTAACCATCCTGTTGTACATACTATTTATTACAAATTACTATAAATTGCACATTTCACAATTAGACGGAGGTGTAACGTAAAGACCTTCAATCCTCATGTATATAAAGGATGTAAGTATTAAAGTCAATTCAATTCAATTCAATAACATAAGAAAATTTAGAACCAAAACCATTCTTCTGGGCATATTAAGGTGTGGGATCAGCTACACTTTGGTCATCTAGGCATAGTCAAAATGAAAGTGTCAGCTTGAAACTTTGTCTGGAGGCCTGGGGTAGATCAGCAGATGGCATGAACATTAACTTCTCTAACTTCTGCTAATGCCCCACCTCCCCCTTGTACCCCATCCATTATTTATTTATATACACACATTCTTTTTCTCTCTCTCCTTTTTCTCCCTCTGTGCCTCTCACTATACCCCTTGCCTGTCCTCTGGGTTTTCCCCCCCTCCCCCTTTTTCTTTCTCCCTAGGCCTCCTGTCCCATGATCCTCTCATAGCCCTTTTGCCAATCACCTTTCCAACTCTTGGCTCCATCCCTCCCCCTCCTGTCTTCTCCTATCATTTCAGGTCTCCCCCTCCCCCTCCCACTTTCAAATCTCTTACCAGCTCTTCTTTCAGTTAGTCCTGATGAAGGGTCTCGGCCGGAAACGTCGATTGTACCTCTTCCTAGAGATGCTGCCTGGCCTCCTGCGTTTACCAGCAACTTTCATGTGTGCTGCATGAGCATCTTATCATACGCTGTTCAGGATGCCAATGCATCCAGGGGAAATATGTCCAGAGCTGTTAGAAACCACTTCCTGCAGTCCCAGAATCAACTCCTACAACCACTATGGAAGAGGCCCCAGAAATGAGTTTGCTTCACAGCCACATCTCACCTGCCAAGCACAGTGACCCCTTTTGTCAACAAAGATATTATCCCACAAGAATAAGAAATCCTCCACATCGATTAAATTTTTAGGCCAGAATAGAACAATTTAAAATTTACTATGCTGTGGATGTCTATATAGTAGTTGTATTATATACGTGTTATATTTAAAAGTATGTGAATGGCATATGCCACAAAGTCATAAGTGCCTGCCTCACTTAAAGTAAAAATGAAGTTTACATGCATCTCTTGGGCTCAGTTGTTTTGTTTTTCCTTGAATTAGTTTTATGCTTTGGAGTTACATAACGTAACAATGGTGAATGAAAGTACTACATGATATGCTTGTTTAAGATCATGTAAATCTCATTAGAGCCTTGACCATTCTACTTCTGCCATGTGATTTGATACACTAAGTGGATTCATAATTTGTACTTAGGAAATAACTCCCTTACCTACCATTCAATTCATCTCCACTTTATATTTCCTTGAATTCACTGTGCAATATTTTATAACACTTTAATTTGACTGGGAATACAATAAGCACTTCAACAAATTGATTTTGAAAATAAGCTGAATACAGTAAATATTTGCTGAGTGTCCTAGCTGCAATAGATACCAACTTGTAGCCGGCATAAAGCATCAGGGAAGAGCAGCAGCACAGCTTCAATAAACAAGTACATTACACCGATTAGCCTTGGAAATTTTGGTCTGTTCTCATCAGTCTTAATGAGTCTAGGAGCCCACTTCCTGGATATCATCAATGTTTGCCAGAAATAATATAAGATCATGTGCAAAATGTCACTTGTGTAGACTTTTGCAAATATGCGTCAAAGCTAAGAAATTGTATACAAAACAATCCCTGTTCAGATTATCTTTAAATGTTCTTAATTTACAATAGATTAAAATGCACATTGTGGGTTAAGTAGCTTGCTCTGTTTACAAATGAACCTTCTCTGGAATGGGGCATGGAAGGGAAGTGGGGTGTTACACAATAGCTCAAAGCAAAATGACCCTTAGGAATCACCTGCAACTTGCTTTATTCAGCAGAATATAAAGCAGAGACTGGAGATCGATCCAAATGTGTTACAGTGAATGCAGAAGCTTATGGCAAATCTGATCATTGTTGCCCTGGTAACATACATAAGAGTAAACTAACTCAACATTAAGTTGAATTAATTTGATGACTTAAAATATATTGTTTTATCTTCCAGTTTATCCTTAACCAATCCTCTCACGAAGGCATTGATTCTCCCTGAACCGTGAATATGTAAATTGCCCTCTGATAGTTTGAACATTCTCCGCTTCTTAAGTGAGTCTAGACTCCTTTTATCAAGCACTTAAACCAGAATGTCAGGAGATGTGTGGTGCAGGAGGACTGAAGCAGTCTGAGGTTTCTCTGTTTAGAAGTCAAAGTCAAAGTAATTTTATTGTCGAAGTATGTATATGTTATCATATACCACCTTGAGATTTTTTGCTTACAGGCATTTACAGGAAAATTAAAAAATACAATAGAATTTATGAAAAACTGCAAAAGAAGACAGATTGTGCAAATAAAAAATAAATAACAATGAGGACATGAGTTATGGTGTCCTTGAGAATATGTCTGCAGGCTGTGAAATCATTTGGGAGTTGTGGTGAGTTAAATTATCCATGCTAGTTCATGAGCCTGATCTATGTAGTTTAATGACTGCTGCTGAACCTGGTGATGTGGGACCTCTACCTCCTGCATGATTGTAGTAACAAGAAGAGAGCATGGCTTGGATGGTGGGAACCGTTGATGATGTATCTGCTTTCATGTGGTTGTGCTGCATGTAAATCTGCTCAATGGTGGGAAGGGCTTTGCCTGTGATGGATTGGGCTGTATCCAGCACTTTCTACAGACTTTTCCATTCCTGGGCATTGGTGTTCCAGCACCAGGCTATTAGTACACTCTCCACTACGCAACTACAGAAGTCTGTCCAATGAAGAGAAGACAAAAGGTAGAACCCAAAATCAAATACATGGCCAGCATGCCAGCATGACTTTGTAAAACAAATTATGAAATAGTGCTTATTTTGTTAATAGAAAATTCACTGCCTCATCAAAGCAAAATTGGAGGACAAATGATTCCCTTCTCTTAAAAGGAAAACAGAACTACACAAACCTGAGGTGTGGTCTCACCCGTACCCTCCACAGTTGTCGCAATACTTCTTTGTTCCTAATCCCCTTGCAATTTGTCAACCTAACAATTTGCTGCACCTGCCTGCTGATTTTTTGTGATACATACACAATAACACCTGAATTTCTCTTTAGTCTACTCATCTGCACCATCAGTTCACTTAGATAATAATCTTTTCAAACGCACATGCCAATTATTTCCTGAAACACAGACGGCAATCTTCTCTGCAATACACACTCCAGAAGTCTTCACCTCCACCACTAAAACTGCCCAAAACTCTTCCTGCTAGACACTCCAAATGCGTGATACCTCCACAGTCATAGACTTGGCCACCACCTGCTGGTGACCATGTTTGCTTTCTTGCTGTATCCAATATATACGCTCTAAACCTTTTGAGGTAAGGCAGTACTGTCTTGTGGGAGCAAGCCTGACCTCAGAACACTGAGATTGGAATCGACACAGAAAGAGATGCTGCAGTGTCATGAAAAGCTCCTGGACAAGTTATACTGTTGAATGATCAATCTGATGTATTAATAGTGATAGGTTTCAATACTGTTAATATTCTGTAGTGTATATGATAACAGGCCTATTAAAAATCCTAGCAGAATAGTCTTTGTATACTTTTGTGAAATCTTTTGCACTTACTGTGCTGGTTTTGTTGTGCACCAGTTTTACTAGATTAAAGGATTATATATATTGACTCAAGGGATTTCATACAATGGTGTATTATTTCTGTAAACAGAAATAAGCTAATGACAAGGCGGGGCTGTGCAGGAGAGGGCACAAAACATTATTGTACAGACATCTGTGATAGTCATTAACATAAAATGTGCACGATTGTGCATAGGGTGGAAATACCTGCAAATTCCTTGCATATGAGATCAGAAAATCAACCATTAGATTCCAAAAAAACTGAAAGAATTTGTTGGGCTGGTCTGCATGCTGAAAACTTGCACTTAAGAATACCGTCTATGTATGCTATCTCCAAATCATTAATTTTCAAATCTTGAATGAATCAGTGAATGTGTTTAAATGAAAGCTGCATCTTATTAATATCTGATGTGAACATACTTTATGCCTTAAGTTTAGCCTCAGTTTTAAAACGAATCTGTATAGCTTTATAGAGGGAGGGGAGGGGAGGGAGCATTCGATATTCCCTCCCTTTATAGAGCAAAATGGTCTTGAGCACAGAAAAGTCAAGTTATCTTTGGGTAAGTCATGATGACAGCAGTTATAAATTGATTTCCATTGTCCTCTGGTAAGGTCTATTTTACACAAATAGCAGCCTCAAGGACGTTGCACACTGGGTGACTATTTGTCTAATCACTTCTAATGGATTTCAATGTACTGTCTCCTCAAGATGTCAGATAGGATGTTTGAAAATGTATCTCCTTTAAAAAAAAGTGTTCTTCAAATTAAGGACCTGTCTTCTCATGCAGACTACACGTCCATTCCATTATGCCACATGTTACACAATTTCAATAAGTACCACTGTTACATAAATTATTTCAGCTTCCGTTGATTCTTGCCTTCACAACTAAAACTTATTTACTTCCTGCCTGTTAGGCCGCTGGCATTTATGGAGATGGAGATGGTTCTCCATCTCTGGTGCAGTCTGGGCTTCCTTCATTATTTCAGTAGCTTCCACTCGGTTTTCACCACTGTCAGTCACACAAGTCCCAGCTGGAGACTCAGGAATACCATTGCACTCAGATTTAGAATTCTTCACTGCTGTTTCTGCAGCAATTTTGCTTTAGCACTCAAGGTTGTTAGCCCTGAGCTGAACTCCCGAACCTGAAGGACCAGTAGACCACTCTTAGTCTGCCCTCTACCCTTTGACCTGTTTGGCATGACTCTATCAAGAGCCAAAGCATAAAACCCTGACTCCAGCCAACATAGCTCTCCAGCTCTTTTTAAGTATGCAAGTCTCCAAACCATAACAAGATTGTGGTCCACTTGGAGGTTTATCATTAGAAGTTAAACCAAGAAAAAGAACAAAATCAATGTCAAGAAATTGGACCTATTCCTATCTGTTCGTATGTGCAAATTATATGCTAGTTTGTGCTAGCAATCTATTTGGATAATTAGTGGATGAGTGATGAAGGACCTGAACTTGGTGAGGTGAATTGTCCCCCTAATATGTTATAAGAAATATGGCATTCTCCTTGTAATAAAGGCCAATTGAGAGAATCCAATTAAGAAAGCATTGGACTAATTAAATCCAGGCTTATAAAGGGAAAAACAAGTTTTTCCAGGCAAGGCAGTGTTGGAATATGACCATAAGACCGTCAGCAATAGGAGCAGAATTAGGCTATTTGGCCCATCAAGTCTGCTCCATCATTTCATCATTGCTGATCCATTTTCCCTCTTCGCCCCAATTTCCTGCTTTCTCCCTGTACCCCTTCGTACCCTGACCAATAAAGAATTTATGAACCTTTCCCTTAAATATACCCAATGACTTGGCCTCCACTGCTGCCTGTGGCAATGAATTCCACAGATTCACCACTCTCTGACTAAAGAAATTCCTCCTCTATTCCATTCTAAAAGGAAGCTGCTCTATTTTGAGATCGTGTCCTCTGGTTTTAGATTCTCCCAGTATAGAAAACATCCTCTCAACATCCACTCTATCAAGGCCATTCACCATTCAATAGGGTTCAATGAGGTCACCCCTCATTCAGTGAATAAAGTCCCAGAGCCATCAAACACTCCTCATATGACAAGTTGTTCAAACCTGGAATTATTTTCGGGAAGCCCCTTAGAACCATCTCCAGTTTCAGCACATCTTTTCAAAAATAAGGGGCCCAAAACAGCTCACAGTACTCCATGTGAGGCCTCACCTGTGACTTATAAAGTCTCAACATTACATCTTGCTTTCATATTCTAGTCCTCTTGAAATGAATGCTAACATCACATTTGCCTACCTCACCACAGATTCAACCTGCAAATTAACCTTTAGGGAATCCTGCATAAGGACTCTCAAGTCCCTTTGTGCCTCAGTTTTTTTGTATTTTCTTTCCATTTAGAAAATAGTCAACCCTTTCATATCTTCTACCAAAGTGCATGACCAAACACTTACCGACACTGTGACCCATTTGCCAGTTTTTGCCCATTCTTCTAATCTGTCTAGATCCTCTGAAGTCTCTCAACTTCCTCAAAACTACCTGCCTCTCCACCTATCATGGTACCATCTGAAAACTTTGCAACAAAGCCTTCAATTCCATCATTCAAATCATTAACATATAACGTAAAAAGAAACGGTCGTAACACCGACCCCTGTGGAATACTACTTGTCACTGGCAGCCATCTAGCAAAGGCACCCTTTATACCCACTCTTTGCTTCCTGCAAATCAGCCACTGTTTTATCCATGCTAGAATATTTCCTGTAATACCTTGGGCTTGTAGCTTGTTAATCAACCTCATGTGTGGCACCTTGTCAAAGGCCTTCTGAAAATCCAAGTACACAACATCAACCAATTCTCCTTTGTTTATCCTCTTCAAAGAATCCCAACAGATTTGTCAGGCAAGATTTTTCCTTGCCGAAACCATGCCAATTATAGTCTATTTTATTATGTGTCTCTAAGTACCTCAAAACGTCAACTTTAACAATCGACTCCAATATCATCTCAACCACTGAGGTCAGACTAACTGGCCTATAGTTTCCTTTATTTTGCCTCTCTCCCTTCTTGAAGAGTGGAGTGGCATTTACAATTTTCCAGTCTTCCAGAACCATCCCAGAATCTAGAGATACTTGAAAGTTCATTTCTAATGTCTCCATGATCTCTTCTGCCACATCTTTCAGAACACTGGGATGTACACCATCTGGTCCAGGTGACAAAACCAGTGACTAGACCACAGGGGATCTCATAGAAACATTTCAAATGTTGAAAGGGTTGGACAGAGTAGATGTGGAAAGGTTGTTTCCCTTGGTGGGTGAGTCCAGGACAAGAGGCCATAGTCTTAGAATTAGAGGGTATCCAGTTAAAACAGAGATGAGGAGAAATTTTCTAGCTAGAGGGTCGTGGATTTGTGCTATTCGTTGCCACATACAGCTGTGAAGGCCAGATCATTGAGGGTGTTTAAGGAGGAGATTGACAGGTATCTAATTAGTCAGGGTATCAAGGGATATGGGAAAAGAGCCGTAAATTGGAACTAGATGGATGAATAGTTTAGCTCATGGGGGAGCTGCGGAGCAGACTCAATGGGCCGAATGGCCTACTTCTGCTCCTTTGTCTTGTGATCTTGTGATCTTGTGACTTATCTACCTTCAGACCTTTCAGTTTTCCAAGAACCTTCTCCCTAATAATGGTAACCACACACTTCATGAGCCCTGACACCTGTAACTTCCACCATACTACTAGTGTCTTCCTCAGTGAAGTCTGATGAAAAATACTTATTCAATTCATCTGCCATTTCCTTGTCCCCATTTACTACCTCTCCTAAATCATTTTCTGGTGGTCTGATATCCACTCTCACCTCTCTTTTACACTTTATGTATCTGAAGAAACTTTTGGTATCCTCTTTAATATTATTAGTTAGCTTACTTTCATATTCCATTTTTACCTTCTTAATGACTTTTTCAGTTGCCGTCTGTTGGTTTTTAAAAGCTTCCCAATCCTCTGACTTCCCACTAATTTTTGCTGTATTATATGCCCTCTCCTTGGCTTTTATGTTGGCTTTGACTTCCCTTGAAAAAGCATCTAATGTTTTACCGGTATATGTGACAAATAAACTCTTCTCAGGCTTCCAGTCGCATACAGATATCAATTTTAACCAACTTTCTGATGATAAACTCTGCCATCTTCATCAGAGATGATGCCTGGGCATGTCTAGTCTGGTGGTATTTGTACACCCACAGTCCATTCTTCCTGATTGTTTAGATCTCATCCAGTCAGGTTTCTGCTCTCCCACCTTGCTTCCAATTGAATTCCAGTTCTTACTTAGAGCAAGACCTTCACCTTTATTAAAATTCTTTTCCTCAAGTTTTATTTCAATGGAGGAAAGAAACCAGAGCACCTGGAGGAAACTCAGATGGTCACAGGAAGAATGTACAAAATCCTTGTTGTGCATTTAATACTTCAGTAACATGTGAGTAATCTTGTAAATATGTTGTTGATTAAGTATTCTTTATTTGTTTAAATAATTCCTTACTGGTTATATGTAAAAATACGTGAAATGTATATGTCATGACACTACCACATGACAAGCGCATGCCTCATTTAAAGTATGATCTGAAGTGCACAGCTTATCTCCCGGCTCTCCTGTTTTCCTTTGAACTAGTTTAATGCTTTGAAGTTACAAAACATAGCAGTGACAATGAGGTATTTTTAAAACAAACCTGAGATGACTATATAACCATGGAAGTGCAGCAAGACATTCAAGTTTAAAAAAAGTGACACAGCGCATGTCTTCAGAAGAGAGAGAGACAAACAATTGAATTAAAAAAAACAGCAGAAAACTGAAGAATTCATGGATTCATAAATGGTGAGTACTGGCAATAATAACCATACATAAAAGTAAGAGCAGGAATGACTAGCTACATCGGAAATATTGATGTGTTTGAATAAATAAAAGATAACTGGATTTTGTATACTGAACAGATTAAGCAATATTTTAAAGCAAATGAAATAGCTAATGAGAAACAAGTACCAATTTTGATGAGTACATTGGGTTTAAAGGCATAGTCTGTTTTGAAGTTTGACTGCCCCAACTAAAGCAGCTGAAATTAGCTTTGCTGATATCGTGAAAATAATGTAGGATCACTTAGAACCAAAACCATTGCTGATTGCAGAACACTTTAGATTTCATAAAGGAAAGGGATTCCATTTCAACACACATTGGTGAATTGAAGTAGCTGCCTAAGCATTGTCAGTTCAGTAATGAGCTTAATGTTGCAAAGAGAGATTGTTTCGTTTGTGGAATCTTACAAAAAGCATTCAAGAATGGCTGCTAACTGAAGTACAACTTACATTGAAAAAAACAGAGCAGTTGAAATAGCTTTGTTAATGGAAACAGCAGCCAGAGACACAACTGAGTTGCAGTCAGAAACAAACGTGTGTGTGAACAAAATTGCAATGTCTGATCAGAAACTAGCCTGGCCACATAAATTTTGTTACAGTTGTGGCATGGGCTCACGTACACCAGACTAATGCAGGTTTAAGGGTAAAACTTGCAGAAAATACAACAAAGTAAGACACATACAAACAGCATGTCGAGCAGACAAGAGTAAATGACTGCACAGGAAAGATAAAAAAATAAAAGTTAAATTGCAGTTTCAAAAAGAGTATTAATCTGTATGTTGATGATGAAAAATCTGATAATGATGAGAGTGACGCAGGACTGCATAGCCTTGAGATTTACAATGTGAAAACTAATAATAGACAAGCAATATGAGTTACACCAGAGTTGAACGGCAAATTAATTAAAATAGAATTTGACACTGGCACAGCTGTTTCAGTAATTCCACAAAATGAGTTTGAGAGGCATTTCAAAAGATACTCAACTGAAGGCTGCAGATATCCAACTAAGAACTTACACGAGAGAAAAGATAACTCTTGTGGGAATGACATTAGTAACAGTGAAATGCAACAAGCAATAAGCCACATGGGCTTGTATGTGGTAAAAACAGGAGGGCCTGTATTGTGGAGGCATGAATGGCTGAGACAACTACAGCTTAACGGGACACCCATACACCATCTGCATGTCACTTCCCATACAACAGTCAGCTGAAGGCAGATTAAGAAAGGTACTAGGTGATGCCACAACTGTCTCCATGGTATACACTATGAACCCTTGCCCAACAGATGGCAAACATATTGGTGCCAACCTCTGTGACTCTGTTTGGAAAGCATGTTAGACAAAGGACCATGCTGCTCAGAAGAAGTGTGAAAGTGATGAAAGCAGTGGTCCAATTACAACAGTTTTATAAGGTAACATATCTGAGAAAACCTTTGATATGCTAATCAGGCAGTTACTTGCAAAATGTGGCTTTATTTTAAGCTGCAATAGAGCTCAAGGAGCTTCAAGAAATTTGCAAGCATTCGGCTTTTGTGAGTATAAAGAACTTAAATCCTCTCTGTGTGCATTAAGGTTATTGAATGAACTTCAAGTGGGAGACGAAAAGTTATTTGTCAAAGTAGGTGCAAAGTCCAAAGCCCGGCTGGATGAATGTAAGTCCAAGGAGAAGGATTCAATAGAGATACAAAAACAGAGGATTCATCAGGTAGATGGATAGATAGATACTTTATTGATCCCGAAGGCAACTACAGCGTCACAGTAGCATTACATGTGCACAAATATAAATATTAGAGGAGATGTAGAAAGAATAAAAAAAATAAATTACCACAAACAGTCTAACAGGAGGGCGGTCATCACATCCCCGGCTATAAATTGACTCATTATGGAGCCTAATGAGCGAGGGTAAGAATGATCTCATCTCGCGCTCTTTGAAGCAGCACGGTTGTCTTAGACTATTACCAAAAGTGCTCCTCTGTTCAGCCAAGGTAGCATGCGGAGGGTGAGAAACATTGTCCAGAATTTCTAGAAGTTTCCATAGGGTCCATTGTTCTACCACAGCCTCCAGTGTGTCCAGTTTGACTCATAAAACAGAGCCAGCCTTTCTAATCAGTTTAGAGTTGTGAATAAGAAAACCAAGAGGAGAGATCAGATCATTAAAGAAGCAAAAGAAGGATTAATAAGAGAACTAAATATACCTCCTCAAGATCAAGATACACAAACTAGAGGAAGAAAAAGGAAGCAGAAGAAAGTTATCCAGAACTATCAAAACCACTTCCTGCAGTTCCAGAGTCGACTCCTACAACCACCACAGAGGAGGCCCCAGGATCTGAGATTGTTTTCATGGCCATGTCTCACCTGCCAAGCAGAGTGACCTCCTTTGTCAGGAAGGATGTTATCCCACAAGAGTAAGAAATTTTCCGCAGCAATTAAATGTTTAGGCCTGATGGAGCAATTTAAAATTTACTACGCTGTGGATGTCAGTATAATAGTTGTATCATTAATGTGCATGCAGTCAGTTAAGATGCATTCTATATTGAGTTGCAGTTTATAGCTAAGCTGGGAGTAGTGTTGTTTATTTAATATTTCAGTAATATTTGAGTAATCTTGTATATATGTTGTTGATTAAGCACTCTTTATTTGTTTAAATAATTTATTATAGTTTATGTGTAAAAACGTGAATTGTATACGTCCTGACACTACCACATGATAAGTGTGTGCCTCATTGAAAGTAAAATTGACGTACATGTCTTATCTCCCAGCTATCTTGTTTTCCATTGAATTAATTTAATGATTTAAAGTTACAAAGCATCACAATTCTCACAGAATCAAACATCAATCAATGCCCGCTGGAACCATAATGCGATTGCACTAACCGCTATGCTACCTTGAACCCTGTACTCTACCATACCACCCTAAGTTTTACGTTGTAGCAGCATAAAACTTCAGTAAAGCCACATTAGAATACTGTGTATGGTCCTGGTTGCCACGCTATAGAAGGGATGTTGAGGCTTTAAGAGAGGGTCTGAAGGAGACTCATCAGAATGTTGCCTGGATTAGGGAGTGTTTCCTGTAAGGAGAGGTTGGACAAACATGTTTACTCTTCATTGTCAGAGGCTGAGAACAACCTGATAGAAGAATACAAAATTATGAGATGAACAGACAGAATAGACCCTCCAATTTTTTCCCCCTAGGATAGAAATGTCAAATAGAAGAAGGCATAAGTTTAACGCAGGGAGGGTAAGTTTGAAGGAGATGTGCAAGGCAAGTTTTTTTTTAAGTAAGTGTCAGGGAAGCGGGTAGCAGATTAATAGTAATGCTTAAGGAGCATTTAGACAGTCATGTGAAAAGGCAGGGAATAGAAGGACATGGACCAGATACAGCCAGAGAAGATCAGTTTAGATTAGCATCATGCTTGGTACGGACATGGTGGGTTGAAAGGCTTGTTACTGTGCTGGACTGTTGTATGATCCATGCACTTAGGCATTTCCATGCATTATTTTCACACAACATTTAATTTTTGATTGAACTTTAAACTTAGAATCTGAGTATTTCCAGGCAAGGTTTAATGGAGTCCAAAATCACTATATATCAAATCACTAGTGGCTTCCTGTTTAGAATTCTGATGAAAGCACGGAAATTCTTTTCAAAGCTTATCAATTTTTATCGATGTACCATAGAAAGCACTCCATCTGGATGAATGATGGCAACTGTTCTGCCCATGACCACAAGAAACTGCAGAAAGTTGTGGATACAGCTCAGTACATCACAGGAACCAGCTTTCCCTCTATGGACTCTGTCTATACTTCTCACTGACTCAGTAAAGCGGCCAGCATAATCACATGACCCCACCCATCCTGGACCTTCTTTTTTCTCCCCTCTCCCATCAGGCAGAAGATACAAAAGCCTGAAAGCATGTCCCACCAGGCTCAAGGACAGCTTCCATCCCACTGTTATCAAACTCTTGAACAGACCTCTTCTTTCATAGGATGGACTGTTGACCTGAAAATCTGCACCATTATGATCTTGCATTTTATAATTTACCTGCACTGCACTTTTTTGGCAGCTTTTATACTTTATCTTGCATTATTATTGTTTCACCTTATTCTAGCTCAATGCATCGTGTAATCACTTGATCTACATGAACAGTCTGCAAGAGAGGCTTTTCACTGTATATGACAATAATAAACCAATTAGCAAATAAATAAATAATGTGTTAAAACTGATTCTATGCCTAATGTTGCCCTTCCAGGCGTGACATGCATAATTGACCCAGCAAGGAGTGAAGCCACTCTTCTTAGCTATTTGTTTGATGTGGATGAAATCCTGTTGCTTGTATGCTGCTGTGTGACAACAGATGTTAGTTTGCTAGAAGCCTGGCCTTGTTCAGAAGAGGGAATTTAGCAGTAATTGGTATATGGAAATTAATTGTTCGCTGACACCAAAATTACAAACTTAAAAAATTAAAATTATTCTAAGTTGAAAACAGATTTTTAAAATTACAGTGGTAATCACCGTAAAAAGGTAAGGCAGGTTTTAATAGGGCATTTGTAATCCCTCCATAACTCGTTTCAGCTCTATAATCTTATGTTCTCTCTTCCATTTTCTGTATAAAACTTGCATAAGTTTACAAAATGGCTTTTGTACCAAAAATGGAAGAGAGAGCATAAAATTATAGCGTTTTGCTGTAATATTGCCCAAGGCTTCCTCCACAATATAACAGAATATGTTCATGTGCTTATATTAAGTGAGGTTTGATATTTCATATTCAGTCTTGAATGAATCTTTCCATGCATAACATGTTTGTTTAATGATTGTTAAGTAATTTTAATGCCCAACAGTCATTGGTTCATCTAAGTCACTGTTGCTATGGATGTTGTTGCCTGTGAATGTTGCATTCAATCTGCTCACCTCATTACA
Organism: Mobula hypostoma; assembly: GCF_963921235.1. NCBI lineage: Eukaryota > Metazoa > Chordata > Chondrichthyes > Myliobatiformes > Myliobatidae > Mobula > Mobula hypostoma. The sequence continues at coordinate 155,040,373 of NC_086102.1, read as the reverse complement.
AGGATGTGCAACTTCCCAACAGAAGGAAGAATAAGCCATATAGCTTCTCAAACATGTCCCATAACTCAATAAGATCATTCATCACACTTCATTTTCTTCCCTGCTCCCAATAACCTTTGATTCCATTATATGCTGGCCTTGGTAATAACTGCCCTAGCTATAACTGTGAAAAAGTTACTGGGTGTGTACTCTTATCTATGCCTTGCATAATTTTATGATCTTCTATCAAGTGTCCCCTTAGCCTCTGCTGTCCTAAAGCAAACAGCCTTTGGTAAACCTCTGCACCCTCTTCAAAACTTGCACATCCATATAATGAGGTAAGCAGATTGAATGCAATACTCTGACTGTGCCCTAACCAGAATTTTGTAATATTGTATCATAATTTTCTGGGTTTGGAACTCAGTGCCTCAACCATAGAGTTCTCCAACTTCCAGTAATTCCCTCCCCCTCCCTTCCCCTATCCCTATGTCACTCTGCCCCCTCTCCCAGCTGCCTACCTCCTCCCTCTTGGTTCCACCTCCTTCTACTATCCACTGTGTTTTCCCCTATTCTTTCTTCACCTTTCCTGCCTATCACCTCCCTGCCTCCCTTCCCCCTCCCCTTTATCTTTCCCCTTACTGATTTTTCTCCTGGAACCTACCAGCCTTCTCCTTCCCACCCTCCCCCCACCTTCTTTATAGGGCCTCTGCCCCTTCCCCATACAGTCCTGACGAAGGGTTCTGGCCCAAAATGTCGACCGATCTTTTCCACTGATGGTGCCCGACCTGCTGAGTTCCTCCAGTGTGTTGTGAGTGTTGCTTTGACCCCAGCATCTGCATGATTATTTTGTGTTGCCTCAACCAATGAAGGCAAACAAGCCGTATGTCTTCTTTACCACCTTATCAAACTATGTATCCACTTCTCGGGAGACATGTACAGTACCTGGACTTCAGAATCCCTCTGTTCATCAATGCCCTTAAGGATCTTGTCATTTTCTTACACAAAACAATGAGGAGTATAGATAAGTTTAATGCAAGATGGCTTTTCCACTGGGGTTGGGTAAGACATAGATTAAGGGTGAACGGTGAAATATTTAAAAGGAACCTGAGGAAGATTTTCTTCACTCAGGCGGTGGTACAAGTGTGGAATCAGCTGCCAGAGGAAGTGGTCGATGTGGGCTTAATTTCAATATTTAAGAGCAGCTTGGATATGTAGGGATGCAAGGAATGTGGAGGGCTATGGTTGAGGTGCAGATTGATGAGTCTAGATAGAACAGCTTGGCACAGATTAGATGGGCCAAGTGGCCTGTTTCTGTGCTGCAGAGCTCTATGAATATATTCAGTGATTAGGCCTGTACATAACAATGGTTCATAATTGAAATCCAGAGATTTCAAAGTTCTGTTTTCATTACCTGTCCCCGTTGGAGAAAGTGATCACCACACAATCATATTGACATTTCCCTTCAGGGCTTCTCTGAGTGATCAATGATGATGACATCTTATTTTCTAACACTGGTTCTTTATTGACAAACAAATTCCATTGAAATTTTATTTCATTTCATGTTGCCAAGGCCACTCTTTTGGAACTGGGTCTGCAGATAGCGAAAGAGCCTGCTATGCATTTAAATATAGAACGAAAGAAGTCCTTCAAGTAATTTATAGCACAGTTCCAAAAATTGAACCATGCTCAGTGTAAATATCTTAATAATACTTTTATCTTATCCTAAGCTTTGGATACTAAAATTAGCAAGTAAAAGTACCCTGAGCTCAGGAATATTTTGTAATGACTGTCAATACGGTCAGGTGTAATGTAGCCATTGCAGTTAAAATTATTTCAATATGCTATGGCAAAAATGTTGGTGAGCATAAATCATGGCCATTTGTTAAATTTAAATATCTTGAACCATATACTATATCTTTTTATACATTCATATTCGGAATGCTTAACATTTAGAAACATAGAAACTTAGAAATCTACAGCCCACCAAGTTGTGCCGACCATGTAACCTACTCTAGAAACTGCCTAGAATTTCCCTAGTGCGTAGCCCTCTATTTTTCTAAGCTTCATGTACCTATCTAAGAGTCTCTTAGAAGGCCCTATTTTATCTGCCCTATTGAGTGCAGAGAAAAGTTGAAAGCACGAAGATCAAATGCAATCCACAAATATTAGATTATGTAGGGTGATGTCAAGGTGAAATAAGTCATGGTATTGCAAAAAGCATATTTAAGCTTAACACTTTTTATAGAATGGTTTGCAGAACCACAATGAACGTAGCAAATTATTGAACGGCTCATAATTGTTGGTAAAAGCACAATGAAATAATAATGCTTTAACATAATAATAGTTCAGGGTCTTATTTTTAGGAATTACTGTATTTAAGGTTCAACCGTCATGATTCTAGTGCCAGCACTCACTGGCCTGTTTGCCCATTTTCTGATTGGCATGGTGTTCCAGTGGGATGTTCCAGTCCTTATATTGGCAGTGTGCAACTTTGGCGGACAGTGTCAGTGATGCTGAAATCCAAGTCGTGCTCATTGTCACATGCACAAGTACAAGTACGCACAGGTGCAAAGATTAACTTCTTTGCAGCAGCATCACAGACACAAAGGCATTCATCTGTGCATCAAAATTGCTAAGTGGTGGAAGTCATGACCATTTCTTTTTACAGCTTTTTGACAATTATAAACTCTGTTAGATAACCTTAAGACTGGTGAAAAATGTAAATAATCTACAGCAATGGATGAGATATTGATGTACAGAAAATAGCACCTTTCTGCCTAATAAAAGTAAGAAAAATGCACCACTTTAATTTCATGGAGATATAATCCAACACATACACTTTGAATTTCTATGTGAAGACAATCCTTTACATGTGTTATGGAAGAACTGCATTACATGTGACTGTACGCGAAAGGGACAAGGCTTTAAATTCTAAGTAATTTAATAGATTTTTGCCTGCACAAACATCAATAGCACATTGATTAATATATCATGGATTATCATATATAAAATGGATGATGCAATGCTTACAAAATAATTCATTATTGCTATTCTGAACCCATGTGAATAGAGATGCACACAAAAAGAGTTCCAGCTAGATAAACAACATATGTATTGATATATAGATATATGAAGAATGTAGAACACCCTGATTTTGTGAAAGAACTGCCTATTAAACTTGAATATTAACATTTTTAATTGATAAACATGAGATTCTGCAGATGCTGCAAGTCCAGAGTAAAACATTTAAAATGCTGATGGAACTCAGCAAGTCAGGCAGTACCTATGCACAGGAATAAACAGTTAGCATCTTGGACTGAGATCCTACACAGTACCATTTTTAATTGATATGTACGTTTAATATTTCCATGCAAACCATTCATTTCATTGCACTCGATTCGTGTTTTCTACAAGTCTACACTGAAGTCAGCAGATATAAAAATATGTTCTGTGCTGTCTACAAAGGAGAGAGTAAGCAATTTATGTACATTCACAATGCTTGCTGTTTACAATCATTGAGAAAGTAATTTCTGTAATTTTTTAATCTCAGTTTGCAGTCAAGACATAATTTAGAAGTCATTTCATGCTGCTTACTTGTCGCTTGTGCAATATTAATAAAGATCTGTGATAGTAGTATAAATACTGTGACTACAAGTCCACCAGGTCAGAGGCTGGATAGACTCACCTCCTGACTTGACAGCTTCTCCTTTCTTCTTGTCTAGAGTAGTGTCAATCCACCATTTAAGACGCTCATCACCATCCAGGACAATATTTTTCACTTGACTGCAAAAATTGATAGTCCTGATTCCCTCCACCAGTGACACCCAGTGGGCAAGGTACTGTCCATGTGACCCATTTCCAAGACTTCTTCATGGCATGTCCCAAATACTTACCTCTACTGCCATGTAAAGTACGGCAACATGGTATGGAATCATAGCCATATCTATCTTCTTGTCATTGTTCTTTGGTCAGAAATTAGATACACTACCAACAGCATGAGAACATTCTCATTGTGGGGACTGCAGTGGCTTAATAAAGTGTTTCAACATCAACTTTTTGGGGCGATTGTGAATGGACAATTTATCCTAGCCCTGCAGGGATCTTTTATAATTCTCAGTAAAAAAAAAAGAATGGAATCGAAAACAATGGCTTTGCTCAAATTTCAGCATTCTATTATGTCATTCCAGATACCCTGAGGATAAGCTTACAAGGATCGATTTTTCATTTCCAGCTCTCTCATCTAGGCTATGTTATTCATATGTCAGCCAAAGTGATTGAGCATAGCCAGGCTCAAAGTAAGTTTGGCTGCTGAATTTGAAGAGTGTAGGGCATTAAAATGATCAAATTGTAAGTACCGTCACAAAAGATTAGGATTCTTTTGCAAACAATCTGTCTCTTCATTATCGGACTATATCACAGAAAAGATTATGAATATCATTGCATGAGGCAAATTTAAAACATACTGTCGAAGGATCTCAGCCCAAAACGTCAACTGTACTTTTCTCTATAGATGCTGCCTGGCCTGCTGAGTTCCTCCAGCATTTTGAGTGTGGTGCTTGGATTTCCAGCATATGCAGATTTTCTCTTGTTTGCACACTATTGCTACTGTTTTTCTAAAAATATCCTAAATTTCACTAGAAAATTTGGCTTTAATGGTTCATTTTGCAACCCATGAAAAAACAACATATTTTCATATGACATGAATAACTTTATCTTAATTTTCTCAAATACTTAAAAAACAACTTTATATCATTCTTTAAAATGTTATGGTCATAGCACCCTGCAAAAACACAGATTTGCCATCACATTTAGACACACATGCATGTCATTTAGATATGTTATACTGAAAGCACTCTTTTATTAAGAACTTGACTGTAATATTCATTATCACACAAGATTAACAAATTATTCTCTTTGTAACTAAATGAAACATTCAGCTGTGGTCACAAGCATTTCAATGAAAATGTTAATAAACATGAAAATCAAAACAGCCAAAAGTAAGCTATGAAATTCATATAGCATAATAGGTTCAAGAAAAAAGATCCACTTTGGTTTGGATGAAAACTGTATTTTAAAGATTTTAGAAACAGAATATGCTTTAAACTGAAACCTTCTCAAAGATTTACAATCTGTCCACTATTGTTTCATTAATTCGATCCCCACAGTTAATCTCTATAGCAGACAAAATTTTTCACAGAAGATCATTTCTATATGGTAACTATTGTGCAACAGTGGAAAAATCTAGTGGTTTGGAAACTGAAGATGCCAACTGTCAAATAGTTGAAATTATGACAAATGTGCCACTTATTAATCTGAATTATTTCTGCCATTAAATATGAAATTTTGCTTTTTAATATTTCTTATAAATCATTTTTTAAAAGTATCCTCCATTTCAATGGAAAATCTGTTATTGCCAGTATAAATATATATGCATTTATATATACCTTCTTTAATGTAACATATTTCACTTTTTTCATATTGTTTGGTTTCTTGAAGTAAAATCTGATAGAGAGGTAATGATGAAAGTGAAGGTATCATCGAAAGAGTCCACGAATCTTCAAGAAAGATTTGAGGGTAAGCAGCAAATGAGTGGGATTAAACAATGTGTGCTAAGAAACACTAATACAGAATTAATGAACCAGGGAACTGCATCTACACTGGATATTGTATCATCTAGTGAGTAGATAGTGGCTTTAGGTGCTACACATTGTTTTGTTATGCTTGGAATTATTTTTAAATGTAAAAAATCTAATAGAATATGTATTTTTAATTAGCGCCAACTTGAAGAAGATCAATCCCTCATTTTCCTCAAAGATTCTCCTCTCTCTCCACCTACAGATGAATTGAAGTGAAAGATTCCAAGTTGTGATGGAATCTGTGAGAAACTTGGCACATGAGAAAGCAAAGGTTTATTCCCTTTTTGGCATATAACCTCAAACACACATTGCACATGTCAAATATGAAATACAGTCACACTATCAGGAAAGATCAAAATGTGAAAAGAACACTTTGCACATTTTGTTACAACTTTTCTTCACCAGGCAATAAATACACCAAAAATTTCACAAATCATATTTACAGAGAAAAAAAGAGATAATAATTGAAGACTATTCTATTTTCCAGCATCAAGAAATTCAAAAGTTCAATCCTGCAAGATAGCTATGTTATAAGGGGTTCCTTATATGATAATGATAAGAGGCTGTTTTAATATAAAATATAGAAAACATAAAATTAATATATCATTAGGGCAGTGAGCCTCAACCCTGAGGGAATGTTAAGAAGATTTTATTCTTCACCAGTTGAAGTTACACCAGACACAGAGATTGGAATTGATCAGCTATATAATAATGTTGGCACAAGTGAATGATTGTACAGTAATCAGAATATTAATTCACCCATGTGACAAGGATCAACCTTCTGATCAATTAGAATCAACTATTGCACCTACCTTTGCTGCCTGACGGTTTGTGAGATAATATCAGCTGTTAGTGTGAAGCCCAGAATACAAGAATATTTGCAAGTCTCATATTTCAGTGGAAGAGACTTTCTTCCAACAGTGCCACAGGCCATAGTTTTATCTGTTCCGACTTTTATTTCATGAGGTGAAATAAATAATTGGGAAGTAACAAGAGGATGGTTGATGAGGAAAATAACTTTCAGTGGAGATCGAATTAGCTCTTCCACTGGAATGAAAGGAGAAAGTTTGTAGTCATTGAAATCCACATCAATGGCAAGCACTCTTCATTTTCTTTAGGTATTCATTTCGCCTGATTTCACACCAATGATTTCAATGTCATGAAAATTCTTTCCATTTGCATATTCGCTGCTGGGATCATGATTGTACAAGCTCCCATGGACTTCCGTGATAGATGTTCCAGTGCAAGAGGTAGATCGTAGACCTTCTGAGTGAGTAAGACTGTTTCCAAACTGAATGTTGTACTGCATCCAGTGGCGTCTTAAAATACCTTGAACCTATCACGAGAAGGGAACAACATTTATCATTTCTATCATGGCAACTTCTGCCCAGAGTTTTCCATTTGCAATTTTGATGGAATAAATCAGGTAGCAATTGGTTAAGTATTTGTTTCAGAACAGAACAGAGCAGTTGAATTCTGTCCACAACATTTCAAAGTATTTCACAATGGGTTCCCTAATATTATGAATTGTTTTAACATGAAAAATAGGGGAGGAATTCATCTTTGCTAAATAGATAAATATTAGTCATAGAATATTTATTGTTATTCTATGAATATGATTCCACTTAACTCTGGCAACGAAAGACTAACTTTTCTCCATTAAATCTCCATAATAATTCATTTTTTTGTCTAATGATGGAAAATTTAGGTTTTGATTTCATGAAAATTAACTTTATATTCTAGATTTTAAAATTCCCCAGGATTTATACAGCCAAATGTTATAATTCATTATAATTAAGGGTGGCAATTTTTTTAAATTGTCTACAACAACTGTGCATGATAATTTCATGGCTATTCAGCAAAGAGAGTTGAACTTTATACATGTCTTTTAACTTCATAAAAGCATTTTGTCCAAAGTTTACATAAAAACTGTATTAAATAGTTTATTTGGGTTGTACCTAGTAAGCTGAATGCAAACCATTTTATTATTTTTACAGTGTTTATTTATCTCCCAATGATAGAATTATCAGAACGCTTTAACATTTCTGTGTTGTAGACCATATCAAATAACCTACAGCAGACATCGCATGAAAAATTAAGTACTACCTAATGAAATAAGCACATCAGAAGATAAAAACTATGCTGTATCTATACAAAATGTTTAGTTACTCCTGACTAATACTGGTTTTCCAAAGGCTCATAATGCCTGGGAAGCGGGATTTCTAAAAATAAATTTCTCGAAGGATCTCTTCAGATAGAACTCGCTTACACTGATTAAAAGGATTAAATGGCATTATAATGGAAATGATATGCAAAATCAGTTGGAAAAATAAGGAAATGGGAAATGGATAGGCACAAAGGTTTCATCTTAATTACTCTTCTAAAGAAGTAGAATATAAAACAATGCAATACCTCTCCATTGAAGAAGCAGAATATTGTAGCCACCAATAAGCCCTAAGAAAAGGAAAATTACAAGAGTATGAAAAAACATAATTTCATTGCTGAGTATTAGCTAAACCAGCTAAATGGTGTAGCCTCAGCATTTTGCTCAGACATTATCCATGCTTTGGACAGCGCGTATCAGATTGACGTGATGAACAAGAGGATGTGGTCAGCCTCACATTGCTATATCCTGATCTACTTCCCCAATACATGTAATAGGTGGGACAGAATTTATACATAAACCGGCTGCAAATGAAGGAAATGTATCTTTCATCACGCTTCCCAGTTCTTGCATTATTTGAAAGTTGGACCCAGCAGGCTGGACTGTGTATTCAATGTCACCAGGTGCCCGGAAGCTTTCACAAGCAAGCCTACAAGGGTGGATAGTCTAACGTTGAAAGAAAAGGCAGTTGTATGTATAATTGGATAGAGTCTAGCATTCTTGGATCAGTAAGGCAGCATGTATCAGTTCCCTGAGGAACACAATGACTGATTGATGTTCCTACTGAATGAAGCTTAGCAGAGGTTTGACCAACATAAATGTCATGGAGTAAAACTGCCACCAATAAGCCCAACCCCCCAAAAAATGTTACTGATTAAGTTATTTCATTAAACTGAATCAGAGCAAATATTGATGCCTATTAATGCCTTAATAAATTGTGTGTACGCTGTCAAAGTGAAGAGTAGTGTGCTCATGTAGAGCACAAGTTTCAAGTTACATGAACTTGGATCTATACTTGGATCTGAACTTAAATTTTCACAAAACCAGGCTTGCGTTATTTTTGTGCAAACACAGTTAATTATCAGAAACCTGCAGTACCACATAATAATGAAAAATTATGGTTGCTCAGCATCTTTACAGAGGATAGATTTTAAAACTATTTATCAAAAATTATGTAAAAAATTAAACTATTTATTCCTTAACACAAACACGAGGAAATTTGCAGATGCTAGAATTTTAAGCAACACACATAAAAGTTGCTGGTGAACGCAGCTGGCCAGGCAGCATCTCTAGGAAGAGGTACAGTCGACATTTTGGCCCGAGACCCTTCGTCAGGACAAACTGAAAGAAGAGCTAGTAAGAGATTTGAAAGTGGGAGGGGGAGGGGGAGATTTGAAATTATAGGAGAAGACAGGAGGGGTGGGATGGAGCCAAGAGCTGGACAGGTGATTGGCAAAAGGGATATGAGAGGATCATGGGACAGGAGGCCCAGGGAGAAAGTAAAGGGGGAGGGGGGGAAAAGCCCAGAGGATGGGCAAGGGGTATAGTGAGAGGGACAGAGGGAGAAAAAGGAAAGAGAGCAAAAAAACTATATATATAAATATAATAAAACATAAATAAATAGCAGATGGGGTACGAGAAGGAGGAGGGGCATTAATGGAAGTTAGAGAAGCCAATGTTCATGCCATCAGGTTGGAGGCTATCCAGACAGAGTATAAGGTGTTGTTCCTCCAGCCTGAGTGTGGCTTCATCTTTACAGTAGAGGAGGCTGTGGATAGACATATCAGAATGGGAATGGGATGTGGAATTAAAATGTGTGGCCACTGGGAGATCCTGCTTTCTCTGGTGGACAGACACAGCGCAGACTGGGAGACCGTTTCGCTGAACACCTACGCTCTGTCCCTCTCACTATACTCCTTGCCCATCTTCTGAGCTTCCCCCCTCCCCCTTTCTTTCTCCCTGGGCCTCCCATCTCATGATTCTCTCATATCCCTTTTGCCAATCAACTGTCCAGCTCTTGGCTCCATCCCTCCCCCTCCTGTATTCTCCTATCATTTTGGATCTCCCCCTCCCCCTCCCACTTTCAAATTTCTTACAAGCTCTTCTTTCAGTTAGTCCTGACGAAGGATCTCGGCCTGAAACGTCAACTGTACCTCTTCCTAGAGATGCTGCCTGGCCAGCTGCGTTCACCAGCAACTCTTATGTGTGTTGCTATTTATTCCTTGCTGCTTTTCAGGAAATACAAAAGTCACTGACTAATGCCTTATATTTTTCTTGTACATTACAAAGTTTCCAATCCACATCCTTAAATGGGGAGCTTATCCTTCATCTCTAATAGGAACAATATTAAAAGTGAAAGCAGTTACCTTAAAACTCAAGTTCTATTAGATAGAAACATAGAAACATAGAAAATCTACAGCACAATACAAGCCCTTCGGCCCACAATGCTGTGCCGAACATGTACTTACTTTAGAAAATAGCCCTCTATTTTTCTAAGCTCCATGTACTTCTCCAGGAGTCTCTTAAAAGACCCTATCATATCCGCCGTCACCACCGTTGCTGGCAGTCCATTCCACACACTCAGTATTCTCTGCATAAAAAACATACCCCTGACATCTCCTCTGTACCTGCTTCCAAGAATCTTAAAACTGTGCCCTCTCATGGTAGCCATTTCAGCCTTGGGAAAATGCCTCTGACTATCCAAATGACCAATGCCTCTCATCATCTTATACACCTCTATCAGGTCACCTGTCATCCTCTGCCACTCCAAGGAGAAAAGGCCGAGTTCACTCAACCAATTCTCATAAGGCATGCTCCCCAATCCAGGCAACATCCTTGTAATTCTCCTCTGCACCCTTTCTATAGTTTCCACATTCTTCCTGTAGTGAGGTGACCAGAACTGAGCACAGTACTCCAAGTGGGGTCTGACCAGGGTCCTACAGTATATAGCTGTAACATTACCTCTTGGCTCTTAAACTCAATCCCACGGTTCATAAAGGCCAATTTACTGTATGCCTTCTTAACCGCAGAGTCAACCCGCACAGCAGCTTCGAGTGTCCTATGGACTCAGACCCCAAGATCCTTCTGATCCTCCACACTGCCAAGAGTCTTACCATTAATGCTACATTCTCCCATCATATTTGACCCTTGCCAAAATGAACAACCTCACACTTATTTGGGTTGAACTCCATCTGCCATTTCTCAGCCCAGTTTTGCATCCTATCGATGTCCCACTGTAACCTCTGACAGCCCTCCAACACTATCCACAATACCCCGAACCTTTGTGTCATCAGCAATTTTACTAACCTATCCCTCCACTTCCTCATCCAGGTCATTTATAAAAATCAGGACGAGAAGGGGTCCCAGAACAGATCCCTGAGGCACACCAATGGTCACCGACCTCCATGCTGAATATGACCTGTCTACAACCACACTTTGCCTTCTGTGGGCAAGCCAATTCTGGATCCACAAAGTAAGGTCCTCTTGGATGTCATACCTCCTTACTTTCTCAATAAGCCTTGCATGGGGGACCTTATCAAAGGCCTTACTGAAATCCATATACACTACATCTACTGCTCTACCTTCAGTAATGTGTTTTGTCACATCTTCAAAAATCAGGCTCGTAAGGCATGACCTACCTTTGACAAAGCTATGCTGACTATTCCTAATCATATTATGCCTTTCCAACTGTTCATAAATCCTGCCTCTCAGGATCTTGTCCATCAACTTATCAACCACTGAAGTAAGACTCACTGGTCTATAATTTCTGGGCTATCTTTACTCCCTTTTCTTGAATAAGGTAGTAACAGCTGCAACCCTCCAAACTTCTGGAACCTCTCCCATCCCCATTGATGATGCAAAGATCATTGCCAGAGGCTCAGCAATCTCCTCCCTCACTTCCCACAGTAGCCTGGGGTACATCTCATCCAGTCCCAGAGAGTTATCCAACTTGATGCTTTCCAAAAGCTCCAGCACATCCTCTTTCTTAATATCTACATGCTCAAGCTTTTCAATCCTTTGTAAGTCATCTCTACAATCGCCAAGGTCCTTTTCCGTAGTGAATACTGAAGCAAAGTATTCATTAAATATCACAGCTATCTCCTCTGCTTCTATATACACTTTTCCACTGTCACACTTGATTGGTCCTATTCTCTCATGTCCTATCCTCTTGCTCTTCGCATACTTGTAGAATGCCTTGGGGTTTTCCTTAATCCTGCTCGCCAAGGCCATCTCATGGCCCCTTCTGGCTCTCCTAATTTCATTCTTAAACTCCTTCCTGCTAGCCTTATAATCTTCCAGATCTCTATCATTACCTAATTTTTTGAACCTTTCGTAAGCTTTTCTTTTCTTCTTGACTAGATTTTCAACAGCCTTTGTACACCATGGTTCCTGTACCCTACCGTCCTTTCCCTGTCTCGTTGGAACGCACCTATGCAGAACGCCACATAAGGAGAAGAAGGGAGGAGAAGGTGGCAGCGCGCCCGCGTGTGCGCAGCTCTCCGCTGAAAAATGATATTGTATCTGTTAAATAGGGGCCGTGGACAATTCTGATTTGATGGAGAATGGACGTGAAAGCACAGAGGAACATCTGGAGAAATTTCTGAAACGCCCGTTTGCTGCTGTCCTTACTGTGTGGTTCGGAATCTTTCAGAGGGTAGGCCTCAAAATCTCCGGCCTTGCCTGCTTTTGACAGCCGAGAAGGAGGTCGAATCGTTCGGACAGAGATGGCGCTCAGTACTCGGTGTCGGAGAGCTGATCAGAGCTCGAAGTTTTCGGATGACTCAGAGTCGGGTTGTGGTCGGCATGGCAGGGAGAGTTTTTCTTCCTTCTCCCGTCTGCGTGAAATGTGGGACATTTGAGAAACTTTGAACTTTACTGTGCTCATGGACTTCTTCATCAAGTTATGGTATTGTTACACTGTTTGTAACTATATGTTATAATTATGTGGTTTTGTCAGTTTTTTTAGTCTTGGTTTGTCCTGTGTTTTGTGATATCACACCGGAGGAAATAATGTATCATTTCTTAATGCATGCGTTACTAAATGACAATAAAAGAGGACTACGTGTCTTCATAATCATCATCATAAATATCCCCTGAACATTTGCCACATTTCTGCTGTACATTTCCCTGAGAACATCTGTTCCCAATTTATGCTTCCAAGTTCCTGCCTGATAGCCTCATATTTCCCCTTACTCCAGTTAAATGCCTCCCTAACTCATCTGTTCCTATCCTTCTCCAGTGTTATGGTAAACACTGAGAGACCTGACACCTGACCAAGTTCATTTCCCAATACCAGATCAAGTACAGCCTCTCCTTTTGTAGGCTTATCTACATATTGTGTCAGGAAACCTTCCGGAACACACCTAACAAACTCCACCACATCTAAACCCCTTGCTCTAGGAAGATGCCAATCAATATTTGGGAAATTAAAATCTGCTCCTCAATATCCCTGTTACTATTTGGTGGTCTATAAAAACACTCAGTAGAGTTATTAACCCCTTCCTCTTTCTAACTTCCACCCACAAAGACTCAGTAGACAATCCCTCCATGACTTCTTCCTTTTTTTGTAGCAGTTACACTATCTCTGATCAGCAGTGCCATGCCCCACCTCTTTTGCTTCCCTCCCTGTCCTTTCTGAAACATCTAAAGCCCGGCACTTGAAGTAACCATCCCTGCCCCTGAGCCATCCAAGTCTCTGTAATAGCCACCACATCATAGCTCTAAGTACTGATCCACGCTCTAAGCTCATCCGCTTTGTTCATGATACTTCTTGCATTAAAATAGACACATCTCAAACCATCAGTCTGAGTGTGTCCCTTCTATATTACCTGCCTATTCTCCCTCTCGCACTGCCTCCAAGCTTTCTCTATTTGTGAGCCAACAGTCCCTTCCTCCGTCTCTTCAGTTTGGTTCCCAACCCCCAGCAATTCTAGTTTAAACTCTCCTCAACAGCCTTAGCAAACCGCCCCACCAGGATGTTGGACCCCTTGGGTTCAGGTGCAACCCATCCTTTTTGTACAGCTCACACCTGCCCCAAAAGAGGTCCCAATGATCCAGAAATCTGAATCCCTGCCCCCTGCTTCAATCCCTCTGCCACGCATTTATCCTCCACCTCATTCTATTCCTATACTCACTGTCGCGTGGCACAGGCTGTAATCCCAAGATTACCACCTTTGAGGTCCTGCTTCTCTACTGCCTTCCTAACTCCCTGTAGTCTGTTTTCAGGACCTCCTCCCTTTTCCTACCTATGTCGTTGGTACCAATATGTACCAAGACCTCTGGCTGTTCACCTTCACACTTCAAGATATCGTGGATGTGATCAGAAACATCCTGGACCCTGGAAACTGGGAGGCAAACTACCATCCACGTTTCTTTCCTGCGTCCACAGAGTCGCCTGTCTGACTCCCTAACTATAGAGTCCCCTATTACTGCTGCCTTCTTCCTTTCCCTACCCTTCTGAGCCACAGGGCCAGACTCTGTGCCAGAGGTGCGGCCACTGTTGCTTCCCCCCAGGTAGGACATACCCCCAACAGTACTCAAACAGGAGTACTTATTGTTAAGGGGAACAGCCACAGGGGTACTCTCTAGTATCTGACTCTTGCCCTTCCATCTTCTGACTGTTACCCACTTATCTGTCTCCTGAGGCCCCGTTGTGACCATTTGCCTATAGATCCTCTCTATCACCTCCTCACTTCCCCTGACCAAACAAAGGTCTTCGAGGTTTACAACATAGATGTTGTAAATATGCAGTATAACAGGGATAACCATTACACTGGTCTTCTAAAATATGGTTCCAGTGATTTAATATAGAAGTTGCTAATATATTACATGTTTTGTGCACTTCAGAAAGGATGTGTTTCCCGCTGAGAGAATCATGCATGGGACAAAAATGCTGCCAAGCTCCTCTAACAATGTATCTATTTTTCTCGAAATATGTTTATTCATTGGCCAGGTGTGGGGCAAGCAGGAAAAAATATTAGTTATCAAGAGAAAATCTGCAGATGCTAGAAGTCCACAGCCACACACGTACAAAATGCTGAAGGAACTGGGCTGAGACCCTTCAAATTAAGCTTGGAAATATTCCTTACCTGATAATGCATTAAAATATGCATCAAATAATCATAGACTTCTTCAGCTATTCGGCCTTCTGGCTTCCACGGGACCAGGACAAACTGGATCCCAAGCAGTGGGACTAATATCAGGGTTGCCCTCACAGCTTTCATATACAGGTTCGATTCTGTTCGGTGTGTCACTTTCAACTTGGTTATAAGGACACGCACGATATTCAGCAAGAAAAACAAGTTTACCTACAGATACAGAAACAGCTGTTAGGATTTTCCAGATGTAAACACTTTCTTTGCAATTGTGCTGTTTGCATAATAGATATTCCATTGTTCTACCACTTTTTTTGGTAAATAGATTACACTTACTTCTCATGTAAACTTACCAGTAATGCTGCGCAAATAGGACCATGAATGATATATAGCAGATGAGTTTCTGAACTAATCCAACAGCTGTGTATAAGAGATTCAGTTCAAAATGTGAGTAGAATCCTATTTTCATCAAAAGATATATATAATCTTTTTTATTGAAATGCAAAAATACACACATACACAAAAAGTTACTTACTTATCATTGTAATATAAGAATCTTGCTATTGCATGTATCATGGCAGGAATGAGTGGGAAACCTGCAGAATACAGAATTAATTAGTTTCAGTGATCAATGTAACTGCTTGTAACCTAGACTATTTTCACTGATCTGTTCTGTAGGGCTTGCAGTAGGCAGCCTGTAGTTTCCTTTGTGTAATGTAAAGTTAATAGGGCACTTTTTACATTAACCTTCAGGAACACCACTGGATACAATAACAGTGTCTCCATAGAAACCACTAATGACCCATTTCCTTGAATGTTACCAGGATGTCAATAGAGAAAAAAAAATGAATGCTTAGATGTGTTTGATTCCTGATACATCAGACATGCAAACTGGTGGTTTCAAATGAGGTAAAAACTCCCACTGAGTGGATTCTGCTGCCTTTGACTCACCAGAAGAAAAAACATTTTCTAACGCTGCAGACATGGAGGGAAATATATGACCATCACCTTTCAAGGGCTCTTCATCTCCTGTGTCTATATTGCTTCATTTCCTATTTGTTTATTACTATTTTTAAATTTATTTTTGTACTTGCACATTGTGTTGACTTTTGCATATTGGCTGTTTGTCTCTCTTGTTTGTGTATAGTCTTTCATTGTGTTTCTTTGTACTTATGTGAATGCCCGCAAGAAAATTAATCTCAGGGTTGTATATGGTGACATATATATACTTTGATAATAAATATACTTTGAACTTTGAATGGCCATGCCATATCACTGGGCACTTTAAGTACCTGGGAAAGGCTTCTTTAAAATTCAGAATCTTACCTTAATTGTGCATTAATTGCCCATTGTGAAAGAATGCTGAATAACATGTGAAGTATAACTATGTAAGTTGTTTGTGCTCTGTGCATAATACTCATCAGCTGCCAGCAGAGAAAGCAAGGCCACTGATGAGCAAATCACTTTTCCTCATGACCTAAGGAGGAACAGCAGCCTTTGGTCCCACAGCACCACATTCAGGAACTGTTATTACCTGTCAAACATCAGTCTCCTGAACCAGTGTTCTTCAGTTTATTCACCTCAACTCTGAACTGATTCCACAACCTATGGACTGGCTTTCAAGGTCTGAGAACTCATGCTCTCAGTATTATTTATTTACTTAATTCTTGCTTTATTTGCATTTTGGTTGTTTGTCAATATTTGCTTGTGTGGAGTTTTTCATTGATTCTATTGTGTTTCTCTTTTCTACTGTGAATAACTGCAAGAAAGTAATTCTCAGTGTAGTATATGATGATATATACTGTATATACATTGATAGTAAGTTTACTTCGAACCTTCCACTGGTCCCAGAAGCGTTTCTCAATGTATCCTGAATTGTTCTCCCTTCTGGTTACAAATTTCCCAACTTCTCCCTTTGGCCAGCTTACTTGAAGCCTGAGTTTTTTTCCCCAAGACTTTCAAATCCAGGACTCTCCCAGCATTAAAGCAGAAAATGTTGGGAACATAAAACAGATCAGGTAGCATTTGTGGAGAGAGACACAGTCTACGTTTCAATTAATGACACGATTGGCCGTTCAGCCAAAATATTGACTGTTTCTCTCCACAGATGGTATCTGACATCAGAATTGTCACTAAAATACATCATGAATTGTGTTGTTTTGCAGCAGCAGTATAGCGCAAGTGTCACTTCACTCACCACAACACTGAACTGACTCCACAACCCATGGACTCACTTTTAAGGACCTGATACTTATTGCTTATTACTATCATTATTATTGTTATTATTTCTGGTTCTCTTGTATTTGCAGTTTCTTGTCTTTTGCACATTGGGTGGTAGCCTACCTATGTCATATGTGGTTTTTCATTGATTCCATTGTGGGTGTATTTTGGTGTTTACTGTAAATCCCTGCATGAAAATGAACCTTCGGGTGGCATATGGTGACATATATGTACTTTGATAACAAATTTACTTTGAACTATTATTGTGTATCTAATTTCAGATAAAGATAATTTTCAGAATGGCAAGCTTTTTCTTGATAAAATTAAAAACTGTGTAAGCATTCCACAAACATTAACGCAATGCAATTAAATAGCTAAATACAGGTCAACCTCCACTAATCCGGCACCATTGAGACCTGAGGAGTGCTGGATTAGTGAAAACGCCAAATTACAGAAGGATCAGATTAAGCATAATCAGTGCCGAATTATCGAAGGAACCGGATTAGTGAAGGTCGACCTGTACTATGCTGAATTTCAGAATTTCAAG
The DNA here is from genome assembly GCF_963921235.1 of Mobula hypostoma. Classification (NCBI taxonomy): domain Eukaryota; kingdom Metazoa; phylum Chordata; class Chondrichthyes; order Myliobatiformes; family Myliobatidae; genus Mobula; species Mobula hypostoma. Next base: position 155,022,733 of record NC_086102.1, on the reverse strand, counting down.
GGTCATATGACGGACAGTACTGAGCTTTGGAAAGTACTTACCCCATCCGAGAAGATAATACCATACCAAGTGTTGTTTCTCAGCAAAGACAGCAACAACAATCAGTGTGTGAAGGTAAATGCCTTCACACAGCATCCAGAAATAATTGCAGCCCATTAAGTACAAATGGATGAATGTACACACTTTACAGCTGACCTGCAAGGTAAAAGGAAGAATACTTACATTGAGACTGTGCTTGGGGCACCTCACTCAGCACAAGATGAAACTATGGGAACTTTGAGAACCAAAGTCAGATTCACGCCAGCATTAAATATAGTTTAAGTTTGTGGCAAAGATTTTATTCAAGGTTATATGGTTATATGGCATGGAAAGCAGCCTGTGCTACTCAAGCAATAGTTCTTTCCTTATAATTATGTAATGTAAAGTAGTGGGTGATAGTTAATTACACCAGTCCAAAACTGGGAACTGTTCTGTAATTAGCTGGGAGGGTGACCCGAGCAAACAGCAAAGCACATTTCCCCTGCGTTTCCACGCAGCCTAGCAACACTTGGGAACAATTATTACTATGGTCGATAGAAATTGAGCCTGGATAGAAGAAAATAAGGAAGCTAAGGCAATTTAGTTATGTTGATTCTTCTCCTTTAATTAATCTTGTACCAGTAATACAAGGAATAAACTGTTTGTTTATTATAAGAATGAAATAAAATGCAAAGACTTTAAAAAGTACGAAGGAAATATGGTTGTTCAGGATTACAGAATTCTATTAGTCCTTCCTCATGTAACAAAAAATTGTCAGTGACTGGAGAAAATTAACCCACTTCAAAGATCTGAAAATTCATTTCCTCACTGCAAAACAAAATATTTAGAAACTATTTTTGAGAAAGTAAATATATTTGAACAGTAACTCTAAAAAAAAGTTTTAAAGTGAATTCTCCATCGAAAAATCGAATCATCTAATTTGAATGCATTGGCCTTCTGTTGTCACATTCTGCATGCCAAGTCTGCTGATTCAGTATTAACTCTGTCAGTGCAAGCCATAAAACTGTTTGTGTTGATTCTTGTGCATGTGTGTAGGTTCTCATTCCAACCGTGTGAGCTGCCAGGAATGCAACAAATCACTATGAGACATGGAGAGCTAATAAGATATGCTTTGGTATTATTTGCCTTCTCTCCAACTACACTGAACTTGTGAGCACATGTCAAACACAAGAATCATAATCTATACCTCCCCTTTTGAAAAGGATAATTTTCAATACTGTGCAGAAGCCTTAGGCACATAAGCCACAGTGCCTCAGACTTTTGCCCAGCACTGTAGTAATTTTGTGTATTGCACTGTACTGCTGCAACAAAAATAGACAAATTTCATGACATATGTGAGTGATGATAAACCTGACTATGATATGCATCAGCATTGTGAACTGAGGGGGAAGGAGGGCAGGGAGAGGGGAATCAACATTGGGAAAAGGGGAGGGAGCAAGAACCACCAGGGAGACATTCTCTAATGATCAGTAAACCAGTTGCTTGGAATCAAATCTTGTCTGGTATCTCAGGGGTGGGTGTGCTTGCACCCACAACTCTCATTCCCCACCGCCCCTGACATTACTTCTCTGCCACCTGTCGCACAGCCCTCCCGCAATACTCCATCCTCACCATTCCCAACATCCTTTGCTCCTGCCAGATCTACAAACTCACTCTCCGCTCCACATTGATGAATCTAGCACTGTACAAAAGCCTTAAGCATGCTAGCTATATATATGTGCCCAAGACTGTTGCGCTGTGTAGTACATCACAACTAACCACAAGTTTTCAGGATCACTTTGTTCTTTCTCAGAGAGCCTGTGTCATTGGCATTACACTCCGTGGCTACTTTATGAGGTACACCTGTTCATTAAAGCAAGTATCTAATGAGCCAATTATATGGCTAACCTCGATGCATAAAAGCATGCAGGCATAGTCAAGAGGTTCAGTTGTTGTTCAGACCACAAGAACGAGGAAGAAATGTGATCTGAGTAACACTGACCATGGAATGATTCTTGGTGCTAGATGGGGTGATGTGAATATCTTGGGCAGCTGGTATTTTCATGCACAACAGTCTCTAGAGTTTACAGAGAATGGTGTGAAAAACAAAAAAACAAGTCCAGTGAGCAGCAGTTCTGTGGGTGAAAATGCCTTTTTAATGGGAGAGCTCGGAAGAGAATGTCCAGACTGGTTCAAGCTGAGAGAAAGACAATGGTAATTCAAATAATCACGTGTTACAGCAGTGGTGTGCAGAAGAGTGTCTCTGAATGCATGCACAACATACAGTAGCAGAAGACCATGATCATACACTCAGTGACCACTTTATTAGGTACAGGGTGTTTCTAATAAAGTGGTGACTGAGTGTATATCCAGTTCCTGACTTAAGGGCAATTTCACTTTTTGACTCAATTCAGTAAAAAGATGACTCAAATCTTTCCTCTGTATTTATCCAGAGGAGGTGCAACACTTCTCATTATACCTACTCCCTCACCATCATCCAGGGACCTAAACAGACCTTCCAGGCAAGGCAGAGATTCATGTGCACCTTCTACAAATTGGTCCATTGTATTCAGTGCTTGTGCTGAGGCCTCTTCTGCATTGAGGAGACCAAATCTGGCTATCCTGAGCTTCTGGTTATGTGTCAGTTCAACTTTCCTTCCCAATCAAAAAACACGAACTGTTCTTAATCTTCTTCACTGTCACAGTGAGGCCAAACACAAACTAGAATAACACCTCATATTCTGCTTGTGTATCCTTCAGCCTAATAGCATGAGTACTGATTTTTCCATTTTCAGATAATCCACTCCACCTGCGTTCTCTTCTCACTCAAACCTGTCCACCTAGGGTGTCTCTTTGTTCACCTTTTCTATTCATCCCCCCACCCTCCATTGTTAATTAGGTGAATCACCCTCCCTCATCTTGTTCCAAGTATTCATTACCCTTATATCTGAGTCTGCCCGCAAACCCCTTACTACCTCCTTCCCCTTTTGGTTTATCTGTCCATCAATCCTCTCTTATCAGCTTCCAACCTCTGTCTTGCCCCTCCCTCTCACCTCTATATACTGACTATCCTCCCTCTACACTCTTAGTCCTGTTACAGAGTTCCTTCCCAAAATTTTTACTGTCCTTTTGCCTCTGGCTGACCCGCTGATTTTTCCAGCTGTTCCACATTCCAGTATCTACACCTCTTGTGACTCAATGATTTTGCTGACAGGCTCAGAACACTACTGAACTTAGCTCAGCCAAATATTGATGGAAGAATAGAAGAGAGGTAGCTGAGGTACAAACAAAATTTTGATGCAGCCATGTTAAAAGACATTTTAAACAGGGTAATAAAATTCATGTATAATTTGGAAAGGTAATATTGGAGAGAAAACTGCACAAAAATAGGAGACATAATGAGAAGTGTTTATTTTCCACACGAGTGTCCTCAAACCTTTGACATAATATTTCTTTCTTTTCATTGTCTGATAACCAATTGCATATTCAATTTATCTTGTGTTTCTGCACTCTTTCCACACCTCAAGTGAAAATGTTTCTCCCAAATTTCTATTGGATCCTGATATTTATGGTCTCTGATTTTGCTTTCCTAACACCTTACTGGAACAAAACTTTGTCTATTTTCAAGCCCATTATCAGGGGCATCCCTCAGTCTCCGAGTTTAAGAGCCCCGTCTGTTCTGCCTTGGTTTGCTTTACTAGCACAAAGTAACATTTCAGATAACCTATTAGGAATTTCAAAGTCACTTCCATTAAGCTTCAATAGTGCCATAGAACTACACAATTAAACACAGCTAATCACTTTGACCTCTAAGCAGAAGTTAATAACTATGCTTTTTTTAAAAAGTTGTTTAATATGTTTTATTGTCATGGCAATGGATGTATGCTTGAAGTGGAAAGAACTGAAAGGGTATGTGAATGTGCAAAGGAATGAGACTAATGAGGATGCTCTTTCAAAGAGTCACATAAACTAAAATGGGCTGAAAGGTCTTTCACTGCACTGATTGGCTCTGAGATAAAGAATACAGAATATTCATCTAACTTAAAGCTGGAAAGATGGGAACAACACGATGACTGTTGCTGGAAATGCTGTATACAAAACTCATTAATTTCCGTCTGATGGGAACATTATTTCCAAAGGTAGGTCATATCTACCAGCAAGATTAAGATCAATAATCATTACTGTCATGAGAGCACAGCAGGTGAAAAGAGTTCAGTGAATATTTGGTGACACTCCAAGCAAGATTAAATTATTTTCATGCTTTTCTGGTAGCTTTGAATTATATTTTAAAAAATATTTTAGAAGTATAATCTTTCAAAAACTCATGTTTATTTTTGACCTAAAGTAATTTGCAGTGTATTAATTCACTTCCATCAAACATTGGCAGAAATTTAGGCAGATTAATGGTTTGGCATGTATTAGATGGGCTGAAGGGCCAGTTTCTGTGCTGTGCTGTTTCTATGACTCTATTGCCCAGAATTAGTAGGGATATTAATATTGAGAGTCAAATCATTTTGAATTACTATTTTTGTTATAGTAATATTGGGATCAATTGCACGATTAGATTAATATCAAATACACATATTTAACACATATTTCTGATAGAAATTATACCTGTCATTCTTCACTCTAATGGGGTTTAGCAACTGTGAAAAATGTACATGAATACGTACATATGCTGAAAATGGGAACTTGGCTGTCAAATGCATTTTTGTTGTTTAATATTGTGTGAGCAGATATTTCTATCTAATTTCTCAGTTAATTGGGAACTACTGTCAGTAACCTGCACTTCCACAAAAACAGAAAGAAGTTTGCAAACTGTTACCCATGGGAATAAGCCAATTGAAGACTGACAAATGCAATTCACTTTTGCTGAGCAATTCCTGCTGTCATTAAAATAGATGGAAGCAGCTTAAACAAGCTCAGTAGATTCCATAATATTACAGGATTCTGATACACATTTCTCACATACTGATTAATTGTCTTGCTGCAGAATCACTCATCTGTGTTTACTTCCCTGCCACTCGGGGAGTAACATAAATGTGAGCAGCAAAAGACAATGCAGAAATGTCAGGGCAAGTCTAAAGGTTGCATCAATCTCCTGAAAACTGACCCTTTCATCTTCTCCATGGTCACGGGCCATTTGTTGAAGAGTTCTACATAGTTGTCTATTTTTCCTGCTACTTTGTGGAATGTGTGTAAGTAAAACTGAAGCAGGTTGTTAGCAACATTGGTGGTGAGCTTTTCCCTTGCACTTCCACCACTGTAACTTCATTAGATTCTATCCCTGCTTTAATTCTTCATGGACAAAGATTATCCAAGGATGGAGGGTTTCAGTAGAGAAAACAATGATTATGTTACACTGCGCGCCAGGCTATCTCCTTCTATCTTTTGTGAATTTGTAGTCATTTGAACCCCACTGCCTGAGTTACAAATTATATGAAGTCCATTAGCCTCATGCTTTCTGAACTACTGTAGCGTGTAGTAATGCAGTGTTTTGATTTTAAAATTCCCAGCCTTGTAATTAAATTGTTCATAGTCATGCATCTCACTCCCCAGCCCCACAACCTACTCACGTTTCTACATTCCTCCTTTACTTGACAATTCTTTGATGTAATTGTCCCTGCTGTCAATAATCATGCTGTCACCTACCAAGCCAGAGGCTCTATAACTGTTCACTAAATCTTTGTACTCTTGTTCCACTCTTTGCTCCTTTAAGTTGTTGCAAATTCTTAGACAAATTACCTTGGCCAATTTTTTGGATGTTTGCCGGAATGTTTCTTTATGAAATTGTGTTAAAACCTAACATCAGTGGATAAACAGACCTTTTGGCCCATCAAATCCTTGCCAACTATCAACCATCCTATATTAATTCCATTTTTTATGCCCACATGCTTATCAAAGATACGTCTCCTACCCAGCGCCACATTCTATCACTCACCTAGGGCAATTTATAGTCGACAATTAACCCACTAGTCCACAGGTCTTTGAAATGGGGGAGGACCCAGTTCCTCCAACCTACTCACAAACAAATCGGGCAAACTCTGAGGTGTGGATTAGACCTGGGTCAAGGTGTAATATTGTGCCATCCTTCTATTACTTGTATTTGGTACCTTGTGATGTTTTGCTACATTACAGGAGCAGTATAAAAATGTTGTTCATTCAGTGACAGTTTTCCTCCACCAGAAACGCTTAGGACTTTGATGTTCTTGCCTCTGTGAAAGGTTCAGGATTCAAGTCTTACTTCAGAAAATGAGCACAGGAATCTGCAGTTATATGTTAATGCAGCTATGAGAGTGTTTCGTTATCAGAGATGTCACCCAGAACACAGGACAAGAAATGATGTCCACATTCACCCTTGAAGAAAAATGTGAAAAATGCCCTGGTACAATTTCACAGAAGACCTGTGTCTTCCCTCAGTTCCTCTTCAATAATGTATTTATCTTTCAGTTGTTTGTACCAGAAACAGATTATCTGTATATTCATCACTCAGTTGTTTCTGTAGTTTTGTATAAATTTGCATTTGCTACATTACAATAATGACTACCCTTCAATGAAGTGTGAAGCACATTATGATATTCTGGAACTGTAAACACTGCCAAGTTTAAAAACAAGCTTTTGCTCTCCTTCAGATATCAAACTAATATCTGCAGTTTACAACAACTGTCTGATAAACTTACCGGATTACTTTCAACAAACTTTTGATTATTTGCCACAGCTGTTAGCGAGATGATGGTGACAATGGAGTTACAAACAAATGAGAAAAATAGATTTTTGTGAAGCGTTATCCTCTGGCAACTTAAACTTCTACAAAAGAAAAATGAAAGGAAACAGATTAATTCAACTGTTTGCTCTTCTCTTTGTTCTTTGAATGTTATCATTAAAATCACTCATTTTGACTCATGCTGGCATTGCCTTGCTTAGAACTGGCAGCTCCTCTATTTCTGTCTGAAATCAAAAGGAGCAAAGTGTCACTTGCAATTCTACAAAAACACCATGCCTTAGCTCTGATAGCATCTCCTTGTCTAAGCCGCTGGCTCTAGTCAATTTAATTGTCAAGTTCAAGTTTACTGTCATCTGACTGTACGTATACACAATCAACTGAAACAACCTTCCTCCGGATAACTGTTCACCCACAAAGCACATATCACACACAGCACATAAAACAAAAAGTTATGCAAGTTGTTAAAATATATTTCAAAGTTCATGTAGTGTGCAGCACAGGTAAATGGTAACAGTAAGCAGCTTGAGGTCCCAGTGACGGGATCTTGGTGGTGGCAGGGTATTCATTAGTCTCACAGCCTGAGGGAAGAAGCTGTTCTCCAATCTGGCTGACGTAGTCCTGATGTTCCTGTACTTCTTTCCTGATGGTAGTGGATCAAAAAAACTGTGGTTTAGGTGGTAGGGATCCTACGCAATGCTTCAGGCCCTTCATATACAACTGTCCCGGTAAATGTCACAAGTAGGGGGGAAGGAGACCCCTGTTATCCTCTTGGATGTTTTTACTCTGTTCTGTAGTGCCTTGTAGTTTGCTGACTTGTAGCTTCCATACCACACAATAGTGTAGCCAGACATGACACTCTTGACGGTGCTCCTGTAGGAAGCTGTTAGAATGGGATGGGGAGATTTGCACACTTCAGTCTCCTCAGAAAGTGCAGAAACTGCTGTGTTTTCTTGCCTAGTGAGAAGTGGTGTGGGTACAGGTTAGGTCGTCCACTGGTGCACATCCAAGAACTTCGTGCTCTTCACTCTCTCCACTTCTATATGGTGATGTGCTGGGGCAATGGCATCAACTTGGGTGATGCCAACAGGCTCAATAAACTGATTAGAAGGGCAGGCTCTATTATAGGTGTCAAACTGGACACACTGGAGGCTGTGGCAGAGCAAAGGACCTTCTGGAAAATCCTGGCTATTCTGGACAATGTTTCTCACCCTCTGCATGCCACATTGGTTAAACAGAAGCCCTTTTAGTAATAGACTACAACAAATGCGCTGCTCTAAAGAGTGCTAAATGAGATAATTCTTACCCTCAGCCATTAGGCTCTACAATGAGTCGACCTATAGCCAGGGAAGTGATGACCCCCCCCCCCCCCTCCTGTTAGACTGTTCGTGGTAACTTTTTTTTTCCTTTCCACTACTCTTCTAATATTTATATCTGTGCACTTGTAATGCTGCTGTGACACTGTAATTTCCTTTGGGATCAATGAAGTATCTATCTCAATGGACAGTGGTCAAACTGTGCTTTCTTGAAGACCATAATCATCTCTTTTGTTTTCATTGAGTCTCAGGGTATTATACTCACACCACTTGACAAGCCTCTCTACCTCCTCTCTGTATGCCAATGCATCATTGTTGTTAGAAGCATAGAAAACCTACAGCACAATACAGGTCCTTTGGCCCACAATGCTGTGCTGAACACATACTAACATGTACTTGTTGATGAGGCCAATCACTGTTGTATCATCAGGGAATTTGGTGATATGGTTTGAACTGGATCTGGTATGAGTCAGGAAGGAGTGTGAACAGCAGCATACAGCCCTGGGCAGCACCAGAGCTCAGTATGATGGAGCTTGAGATGTTGCTGCCAACTCAGACTGACTGGGGTCTTTCTGTCAAGAAGTCCAAGATCCAGTTACAGAGAGGCTGTTGAGAGCCAGTGAGAGGTTTTGAGTCCCAACAAGGATAGTTTACCTCACAGTCTCTGAAGGACAATCGTATTAAATGCCAAGCTGACTTTGATGAACAACAACTTGGGGACAGGATGGAGTGAGGAGCTGAGCCAATGGCATCATCAGTGCACCAGCTCAAGTGGTAGGGGAAATGCAAAGAGTTCAATGTAGCTGGAAGGTGGGATTTTATATGATCCATTACCAGCCGCTCAAATCACTTCATGATTCCTTTGGTCAGTGCAAAAGCATTCAGCATAATCTAAATGAGGTACCAACCCATAACACAGAACTGTCTGCACTCTAAACAACAGAAACAACACATCATGGACAAAAGAGACAAAATGCAGGTGATATCTTCCTGATTCATTTATGCATAACATTGTATAATAAAACAAATAATAGATACAAATCTCCAATGAACATCCCCACCATTATCAATGTCTCAGTCAAGGGTGAAACATCTGTAAGCACTGTCAGATAGATGTACCGAACAGATAATCCATCATTGCCTAGTTCTGAGGTCCATGTTCTCACAGAAGCTAATCTTCAGCCATTTTGATTCACACCACATGATATTAGGAAATGACTGAGAGCGCTGCATACAGAAAAGGCTATGATACCTGACTATTCCAGATGTGGTACTGAAAACTTGTGTTTCAGATCTATCTTGAGATCAAGCTAAGCTGTTCCAATACAGTTACAACACTGGCATGTACCCAAAATATGGGTAAGAGGCTGTGTGTTCTGACCTGGTGAATCACCCACCAAAGCCATCCTACTGCAAACCAGGCATAGGATAGAATGTGCTCTTCTTGAGTGCTGCTTCATCAACGCTCAATAATCTCAACACCATTTGAGACACCACTTAGGATTGGGACCCATCAACTCACTCTACCTCCTTATTCCCTCTAACAGTCAAGTAACTTGATTACACTGTGTATCACCTATAAATATATGCATGAAATCCACCACTGTTTCTTGGACAGCAATTTTCAAACTTGCAACCTCCCGAAGAAGTTCCAAATGTGAAAAGGAATGCTGGGGTCTACAAGTACCTTCCAAGCTGCACACTATCCTGACATGTAAAATTATATTGTCATTGGGTATGAAAATTGGAGTTCACTACCTAACAGTACGCTGATTGTTGTGTTTCAGAAAGTGTCAATCCCCACCTGAAGTACAGTTAACAATAGCTGTTCGATGCTCACATTGCCAATGAAACCCATTTCCTGATGAATTAGATTAAATTGGGTTTTGTGCCGAAGACTGTAACCCATATGCTGACTATCACATTGCCATGTTCCTATTACCTCCTGCATCTCACTAATTCAGCCCCATGCTGCTGAAATATTCATCATTACTTCACTATCAGATGTAAAGTCTAATGCATCCATAGCCCCATGTCTACAGTACTTGCTAACTCTCATTAATATTGCTTCTCTCCTTGACGATCTTATTAAAGTTCTACCTCAACTTGGGCTGAATTCAAAATCTGTTTCATCATCATTAAATCCTTCCTTAACCTGATCACAAGCCAGCCGGTGGTGTAATGGGATCAGCACCAGGACTTCAAGGCCAATGGTCCCAGGTTTGAACCTAGCTGTGCTTTCCATCCACGCTGGGTTGAGCATCGAGCTAGCAATCCAGCTCATAAAAAACAGACAGATGCTAAGCAAATGGCAAAAAAAATGCCACCCAATGCACCACGAGGCATGAAAAGGAACAACAACAGCCTGATCATTATCATCTTCCGCAGCTACCTATAAACAGCATTTCACATTAGTGTGGGAATCAAGACTAGTATAATAAGACACCAGTAATCCAGTACTCAGTGACCAGAAGTGTTTGTTGAGAAGAACGTTTTGAGTGACCTGATTTGCAGCAATCTGATGTATATAATATATAATAGGGCTCTCAGAGCACCTCTTCCCTTCAAAGCAGTGGGCCACTAAAGAACTTAAATCCTTGGTGGAAAACATTTTTTCTTTCTACTCTGCAAATGTCAGAAAGCAAATCAGTGCATCAGAGTTTTACAAATGACATGCTACTACATTTCCTCTGTAGATCCACTGCAAGGAAGTGGTGTCGCAAGATAAATCTAAGATAAACAACTATCATTGTTTTCAGCAGGAGTGAGTAATTAATCTCTGACCCTTCTTTGAAATGAGATTACTAACAAATAAATGTACTGTCCTGACCTGATGTCTTTTCTCTTTTACTAATTAGTAACTTGCGCAAAGTTCTAATATTCTTCAGTACCTATCTTGGTGACACCCATGTAAACCCAGCCAGACGCTTTGTCTTGCATATCTCCATTTCCTATCTGGGACTCACAGCAACACAGAATTTAGCAGAGAATTTAAAAGTGCAATGCAGCATTTCTGACTCCCAATTAATCTCGTACAGCAAGTGTATAACAGTGATATACATAACAGAAGCCAGCAAAGCACAAATTGGCAATTTTTTTTATTTCAGTTGGACCTTACATTTTCAACACCAGTCTATAAAATGCATTACAGCTCCTGAGATCTGTGTTCAATCCCGACCTCTGGTGCTGCTTGAGCAAAGTTTGCACATGTTTTGTTACTGCATATGATTTCCCCCATGTTCCAGAAGCATTGGTAGGGTAATTGGCTCCAGTAAATTAGCCCTAACACAGTTAAACGGCTTAAGGGATTGAATGGGGAGTTGTTGGGCATGTGTAAAGGGAGTAAATTGCAGAGTTACAGGGAAATGAGAAGAAGGGAAATGGGACTGATGAGATTGCTCCCCTGGATCAGATGGGATGCATGATCTCTTTCTGAACTGCTATGAGTATATGAAAAATATTCTGCATATGTACCCATGCTGAATATTTAGCTTGCTATTTAAATAAAATAGAAAAATAACATTCATTGACATTTAGGTTACACAAATTTGTTTTATTATTGAATAGTATCAACATCACAATACAAGCATACTCTTTGCTTGGCTACTTAAAGAGAGTCTACTATTCCAATGCATCACATTCAGGCTCAAAGAGCATCCATATAATGGATCAGTAACATAGACAAAAAAAACTGTGAAATACTTACTTGAAGTAAAAGAATATGCCGAGAGAAATCAGCAGCGAAGCCACTGATAATCCATGCCCAATCACTGCCAAGTACAATAGATTCAATGCAGTCTGTATTGACAAGAAAATAAGGTTCATTATTATACACTTATTCTCTATTAATTATAAATGAAGCAATGAATTGCAAACGGCAATTCTACCTTTAGCTTTTCCTTTGTGTGTGCATTACACTGTGTGTAGTTCGTCCAGGTTCTGTTACTCTCTGGGTGTCGAAACCATTTTCCAGTTTCATCACAAATCTTTATTACTTTCTCTATATAAGAAATGAGCAGAATAAATATCACCCAAAGTATAATAAACATCATACTAAAACTTACTGTAAAGTTATGCTAAGAGAAATAATAGTTCTACCAGAATGGAAAGCTGAAATTAACTTTAAACAGCAGGCGAACCTGCAATATGAAAAAAGTCTGCAGGTGCAGCGAATGTACAGTTTGCCACAACAAACTCCCATTGCATAAATATTAATTACATTCACATTTATTCTTTCCATTTGCAGATACCTACTCAATGAGACCTTTTATTAATCATCTAAAAATGGCCTAAAGCCACAGATTGAGTTTCTTAGGCTGTACATTATTAATGGAAAAGGAAAATACGATATCCTCAGTTTCCGTTTGGTTTGAAATCATAAACAACTTTGTTAATAGTGTATTTAAATACTTAAATACTAAATATCAAAACTAGTTTTAAAAATTTAGCTTTTAAGTATCATGACAGTTGCTACACTGGCTATTCTTAATATAATAAACAAATATATTTAGTGGTTTAATATTATAGACAAATATATTTAATAGTTCAAAATTTTAATGAACTACATTTTATTAATAATGGATTCACTGGTTATTCTACTAAATATTAAGTACAACTTTTCCAAATTTTAGGAATAATGAGAAAAAGATGAGTTACCAATAAAGATTATTTTTATTGGTAACTGAAGCTTAGCATTAAGAAATGGTATCAATAATATAATTACAAAAAAAATTCATAGTTACAAGCAAATTCCAAGTGCTATTGTAGCACTTAAGTTATTGTCAATCCCAAACAGAACTCCTTACATAAAAGTGGAATAATATGAGTAAACAACAGGAATTCTGCAGATGCTGGAAATTCAAGCAACACACATAAAAGTTGCTGGTGAACGCAGCAGGCCAGGCAGCATCTCTAGGAAGAGGTGCAGTCGACGTTTCAGGCAGAGACCCTTCGTCAGGACTAACTGAAGGAAGAGTGAGTAAGGGATTTGAAAGTTGGAGGGGGAGGGGGAGATCCAAAATAATAGGAGAAGATAGGAGGGGGAGGGTTGGAGCCAAGAGCTGGACAGGTGATTGGCAAAAAGGATACGAGAGGATCATGGGACAGGAGGTCCGGGAAGAAAGACAAGGCGGGGGGGGGGTACCCAGAGGATGGGCAAGGTGTATATTCGGGTATATTCAGAGGGGCAGAGGGAGAAAAGGGAGAGTGAGAGAAAGAATGTGTGTATAAAAATAAGTAACAGATGGGGTACGAGGGGGAGGTGGGGCATTAGCAGAAGTTAGAGAAGTCGATGTTCATGCCATCAGGTTAGAGGCTACCCAGACGGAATATAAGGTTTTCCTCCAACCTGAGTGTGGCTTCATCTTTACAGTAGAGGAGGCCGTGGATAGACATGTCAGAATGGGAATGGGCCACACTCAGGTTGGAGGAACAACACCTTATATTCCGTCTGGGTAGCCTCCAACCTGATGGCATGAACATAGACTTCTCTAACTTCCGCTAATGCCCCACCTCTCCCTCGTACCCCATCTGTTACTTATTTTTATACACATATTCTTTCTCTCACTCTCTTTTTTCTCCCTCTGTCCCTCTGAATATACCCCTTGCCCATCCTCTGGGTCCCCCCGCTTGTCTTTCTTCCCGGACCTCCTGTCCCATGATCCTCTCGTATCCCTTTTGCCAATCAACTGTCCAGCTCTTGGCTCCATCCCTCCCCCTCCTGTCTTCTCCTATCATTTTGGATCTCCCCCTCCCCCTCCAACTTTCAAATCCCTTACTCAATCTTCCTTCAGTTAGTCCTGACGAAGGGTCTCGGCCTGAAACGTCGACTGCACCTCTTCCTAGAGATGCTGCCTGGCCTGCTGCGTTCACCAGCAACTTTTATAATATGAGTATCCAGCTTTCAGTAAACCCTATACAAAATATTATTGTACTCTGCAATACTGAATTTGTTTCATCCTTGCTGAGGATTCTGGTTGGTTACGTTATTCTTTTGGAGATGCATTAAATGTTACTCATCAGGAATGAAATCAGTGGGTCTGCTTTACAAATGTTCTTCCCTGGTTTGCAATTTTTATGATATACAGTGGATTCTGGTTAATTGTGACATATTGTGACCAGTACATTTTGACACAATTAAGCTGATGCCACAATTAACCAAATTTTCATGGAAACAGTTAAAACGGTATTTTTAAAAAACCATCGTTTAACTGAGTAAAAAATTCTGTATTTAAATGAAATACAGAACAATTAAAACACAATCAATACTACTACAGTATTATGAAACTATATATTAGTTCCCTATTATTATTATTAGTTTCCTGCACGCATGCTGAACTCATTGACTTTATTAACTTTGCCTCCAACTTTCACCCTGCCCTCAAATTTACCTGGTCCATTTCCGACACCTCCCTCCCCTTTCTATATCTTTCTGTCTCTGTCTCTGGAGACAGCTTATCCACTGATGTCTACTATAAACCTACAGACTCTCACAGCTATCTGTACTATTCCTCTTCTCACCCTGTCTCTTGCAAAAATGCCATCCCCTTCTCACAATTCCTCCGTCTCTGCCGCATCTGCTCTCAGGATGAGACTTTTCATGCCAGGACGAGGGAGATGTCCTCCTTTTTCAAAGAAAGGGGCTTCCCTTCCTCCACCATCAACTCTGCTCTCAAACGCATCTCCCCCATTTTACGCACCTCTGCTCTCACTCCATCCTCCCGCCACCCCACTAGGAATAGGGTTCCCCTGATCCTCACCTACCACCCCACCAGCCTCTGGGTCCAACATATTATTCTCCATAACTTCCACCACCCCCAACGGGATCCCACCACTAAGCACATCTTTCCCTTCCCCCACCCCCTGCTTTCCGCAGGGATCGCTCCCTACACGACTCCCTTGTCCATTCGTTCCCCCCATCCCTCCCCACTGATCTCCCTCCTGGCACTTATCCTTGTAAGCGGAACACGTGCTACACATGCCCTTACACTTCCTCCCTTACCACCATTCAGGGCCCCAAACAGTCTTTCCAGGTGAGGCAACACTTCACCTGTGAGTCGGCTGGGGTGATATACTGCGTCCGGTGCTCCCGATGTGGCCTTTTATATATTGGCGAGACCCGACGCAGACTGGTAGACCGCTTTGCTGAACACCTACGCTCTGTCCGCCAGAGAAAGCAGGATCTCCCAGTGGACACACATTTTAATTCCACATCCCATTCCCATTCTGACATGTCTATCCACGGCCTCCTCTACTGTAAAGATGAAGCCACACTCAGGTTGGAGGAACAACACCTTATATTCCGTCTGGGTAGCCTCCAACCTGATGGCATGAACATCGACTTCTCTAACTTCCGCTAATGCCCCACCTCCCCCTCGTACCCCATCTGTTACTTATTTTTATACACATTCTTTCTCTCACTCTCCTTCTTCTCCTTCTGTCCCTCTGACTATACCCCTTGCCCATCCTCTGGTCCCCCCCCACCTTGTCTTTCTCCCTGGCCCTCCTGTCCCATGATCCTCTCATATCTCCTTTGCCAATCACCTGTCCAGCTCTTGGCTCCATCCCTCCCCCTCCTGTCTTCTCCTATCATTTTGGATCTCCCCCTCCCCCTCCCACTTTCAAATCTCTTACTAACTCTTCCTTCAGTTAATCCTGACGAAAGGTCTCGGCCTGAAACGTCGACTGTACCTCTTCCTGGAGATGATGCCTGGCCTGCTGCATTCACCAGCAACTTTGATGTGTGTTGCTATTAGTTCCCTATTGTTATCAATGGAGGACTAACACTGCCAATGAACAAAATCAATGCAAACATCTAGTGTAGGTAATGGACTGCCTTCATACAATTTTTGACAATTACATCCTTCAACTCTTCATTTTCATTGCAACAGTCAAGATGATTGCTGATACCTTCAACTTTTTCATAGTTCCCAACTTGCTGAAATAGTGAAAATATTTCACTTTCACTCCTGGCCGATTCTTAGCATTTCCAAGCCTGAATGCTTGAAACCGCAGTAAATGGTCTTACTGCTTATTTCTCACCAACTATCAGTGACAAAAATTAATGATTTTTTAAAATACAAGCACATGCAAATGAGACTATTTAAAAACTATTCACTCTAACCACAGTGTAGTGTAAAACGGCTATGCAAGTCCACATATCTAATGCTAGTTAGAAATTGTTTGGTAACAGTCTTCTGTCGCTATTAGGTGGCACAGTGCCACAAATAAACAATGGCTATTTTCTTGATAAGTTTTTTTTCTTTAAGAATTGTCCCAAATAAACAGCTGCCCTGTTTAAGCAATGGCCCAATTTACTGGAATCCACTGTACTTTCAGAAATCAGAATATTTACCATAATTGTAATGTTGTTAAATGTTTGAAGAACTGTGTGTATTAATCAAAATGAAGCCCTATAGCTAAAGATGAATAAATAAAATAAATTTGATCCATTTATGAAATGTTCTATCCTTGAGTAAGTATTCAATCTCGATGAATACACAAGGGGTAAGGCGCTCATCATCCCTATCTGACAGCATCTGAATGTAACGGTCAATACACATTCAATCTGAATTTAGAATATGCTCAAGGCTATAAAGCTGTAACATTTCTTGATGCAGATTAATGACATTGGAATTACCTTCTCATGTTCCTTTTATTTCAAAATAATGTAATTTAGTCTTCAAAGAAGCTGTGGCCTTATTACAATGAGCAGAACCCATCACACTAACCAATACCTGCTTTGCTTCATTTTATCAGGTTTGGAAATTGCATCTGTAATTCATTTATTTTTGGTTTCTGAGCATCTTCCCACAGAGTAAAAAGCAGTTACTCTATTTAGGGGATCTCAGAGTCATAGCATCATAGATTTATATAGCATGGAAATGGGCCATTCAGCCCAACCCACCCATGCCAGCCTAGATGACTATTTGAGCCAGTCCTATACACTTGTGTTTGGCCTGGGTCTCTATAAACCTTCTGACCAAATACATTTTAAATGGTGTTATTGTACCCATGTCTTTAACCAAGCTCCAGCAAGGAAGCATAATATACCACCTATTTTCATGTTAGTAGATACTATCACTTTTCATGTTATACACCAAATTTACTGTCAAGGCTTTTACTTTAATCATTGGTATAAAGTAAGCATCCAAGATTAAATTTGTTAGATTGGAAGTATTTCCTATTAGGTACATTCAGTTTCAATGAAATATGCAAAGATGCTTGAGCCTGAAGGCATATGTACACAAATTATTCTGTCCACAATGGACAATTGGAGCTGCCAGTTGCAAGTTAGCTCAACTTTCATTTCTATGCCAAACAGTCTGCCCTTGAACTCCACTGCTCAGTGAGGTCAAATGCAAAATAGAAGGACATCACCTCATATTGCACTACAAGAACAGTGAATACTCCAGTTTCAGGAAATCAGCATCCTCTCTGTCTCTTTATTTCCCCTTCTGAGCAATCTAGGTCCTTTCACACACACTCTTCTCCCAGACCACACACACAATCCCCTTTTATGCACTTTTCTTCCCCTCTACCCCTCACACACTGCTTACCCCTCTCCCTGCCCACCCACCTCCCTTATTTGGTTACCCTCTTCATCTTCCTTTTTTTAAGATTTTATAATCTTCTCCCATTTGTCACCTCCACCTATCGCCTCCAAGTCTTCATCACTCTCTCTGCCCTTTCCTCCCCACCTAACTTCATCTGCCAATCAACCCCTTATCAGTTGTCTCCACCTATTGTGGCCAGCTCTTGACACACCCTTTGGCCTCAACTATTCATGCTGACTATCTCTGCTCTGCTGTGTCAGTCCAGATGAAGGGTCTCAATCTGAAAAATTGGCTGTTTACTTCCTCCATATATTCTGATTAAGTTCCTCGTGTGGCTTTTTTTTTGCTACAAAAGTATTCTGGTCCACTTATGCCGTTGAATAATGGGAAACATATTTACCTTCAGGTACTTCACGGTAAGTAGGGGAAAGAGCAACATATAATGCCATCAGTGTAAAAAGAAGTCACAAAGGATGTTAATGACATGCCTTTTTCACAAGATTCAAACACTCATCCCATCATAATATTACAGCAGTTTCTTTTCAAAAGCAAATTTTAAGGACTAACTTCAAAAGAAGGAATGAAGCAAGTTTTAAGAAGGGAATTTGAGAAGTTATAGTGTAGAAACTCAAAGGAAAGGTGAAATGCAATGAAAAAGAATTTGAGTAACGTAGGATTATTGTGTTGGAAGAACGGAGACTAAAAGACAATGGGCCTAATGAGGCTGGCAAGAGAAGCAATGCAGAGACTGAAGCAAAAATTCAGGTAAGTCAGAGTAGCATACAGAAAGGTGAAATGCAAAAGACACAGAAGTTACTAGATCCTTAAAGGTTAATGAGTGTAAGGGCGCTCTATCTGAACACCCATAGTATTTGAGACAAGGTCAGTGAATTAATATCACAAATTAGTGCAAATGGACATGACTTGCTGGCCATCACAGAAATGTTGCAGGTTGGAGATAATTGGGAATTAAATATCCAAGGGTATTGGGTAATACTGTAGGAAACAAACTTGTAAAAGTCTTTGGTCAGGCCAAATTTGGAGTATTGTGTGTAGTTCTGGTCACCCACATACAGGAAAGATATCAATAAGATGGAAAAAGCACAGAGAAAGTTTACAAGGATGTCATCAGGCCTTGAGGACCTGTGTTATAGGGAAAGGTTGACAGGTTAGGACGTTATTCATTGAAGCACATGAGAATGAGTGTAGATCTTCTTGAGGTATATAAAATTATGAAGGGCATAGATAAGGAGCATACTTGCAGGCTATTTCCCCTCAGGTTGGATGAGAATAAATCAGAGATTAAGGGCAAAAGATAAAATATTTTGAGGGAGCACTTTTTTCCTTGGAGGTAGTTCTAATGTCAAACAAGCTGCCAGCAGAAGTGGTGGATGCAGATTCAATTGCAACACTTAAGAGAAGTTTGGATAAGTACATGAACGGGAGGGCTATCCTTCAGGTGCGGGTCGATAGGACCAGGCAAAATAGCAATCCAGCATGAACTAAATGGGCCGAAGGGCATGTTTTTGTGCTGCAGTGCTCTATGACTCGATGAAAAGCATGAAGGTAAAGGAGGTGGAATCGCGCTGATAATTAACATTAAGATCTGGGTGATTGTGAGAGGTGATATAAGATCTAAAGAGCAGAATGTTGAGTCCATCTGGATATAGACAGGGAATAGTAAAGGGGGAAGATCTCTGGTGGGAATTAACTACAGGCCACTGAATAAAAATATTACATGGCATAGAGATAAACCAAGAAATACTGTATCTGATGCATGTAAGAGTGGGATGGCAGTTGACTTGAGGGGCTTACAAATCCCAGCACAGTGGATTGGAAGACACTGAATGTCACGCTATTGTTTCAAAACAAAAGATGGAGGCAAATGGCAGGTTATTGTAGGTCAGCAGTTTAATGTCTATAGGTGGGAAAATGCTTGAAGCTACCATTAAGAATTAGCAAGACATCTGAATAGAACTGGCTCCATCAGGCTGGCACAGCATGGATTTACGAAGGTTCTATTTGACAAACTCACTGCAGTTTGAGAATGCAATGAACATAGTGGATGGGGGGGGGGTACTTGGATTTCCAGAAGGTGTTTGATAAGGTGCCGCATAAAAGGGGCACTATATTAGCACAGCAGTTAGCACAATGCTGTTACAGCTCAGGGCCTGGGAATTTGCAAATCATTTCCAGCACCTTCTGTAAGGTTTCTGTAAATTCTCCCCGTAACTGCGTGGGTTTCCTCCATATGCTCCAGAGGAAGCAATCCCACAGACTAAAGACGTACCAGTTGGTAGGTTAATCGGTCTTGGTAAAATTGTACTGTGATTAAAATAGTGTAAAATTCTTGGTTTACTGGGTATGCTGCTCATCGGATCAGATGGGCTGTTCCATCCTGTTGATAGATATATGCATCGGTCAACTGCTTGATTCCAACCTTACCTGAACTTCCCAAATGCACGTCTACGGAAATGACTACAGTAGGTGTACATAGTACTACAAAATTCTGCAGGTCTCCAAACCTCTTCCATGACCTGAATTACAGGTATACAGAAACTCAGTTGTTGCAACTTCATGAGTTAAGGGATATTATTAAAGTTCTTTGTGGTAAAGGGGGCTTTGTCCCTTTGTTATTAAGATTGTTAAGATTAAATAGACCTTTGAAAAAAATCTTAAAGGCTTTGAGTAGTGAGTTTGAAATTTACATGAGTAGGATACAAGTTCTTATAAATTACACTGCAGCTAAAACAACTTGTTTGGAGGATTGTGTTCAGTTGAACATCATGCCTTTGGAAGGATATAGCAACCTTGAAAGCAGAGGAAGTCATAGATGGAAACCATTTGTTCTGATTGTGAGTGCACAAATAGGGGATATGGCCTAAAAATTAGTGACATTGAGAAAGAATACAATACTAAAAACAAAAATGAACATTATGCACTTCCTTCTGTAAACAACAGTTGGTTCTTCGCCAGTTGTTAGGTAGCTTTATGCTAAGCAGAAGTATTAAGGGAGTTGGGAAAAAGACAGGTATTTGAAGTAAAGTTACAAAATTGTCATAATCTCAATGAATGTCCGAAAAGGCTTAAAGAGATATAGTGGCCTACTCTGCCTTCTATGTTCATTCTGCAGCTGTTGAATATTCACATCTGGACAAACATACAGGGAGTGATGACATCCTGAAAAAGACACATCATAGACGTACCCCTGTATACTATTGTGAGCCAGTTAAAGTAAAGTGTCGGAAGGGTGTTACGGTAATAAATAGTGAGCCCTTCAACGCAGGAGGGGAAAACACATGGGTCTTACAACTTTACAATATTTTATGGCAGTTCTCCAATCAGACTGAGCAATTCATTCTTTTGGACAATAAATCAATTCAGAAGCTGCTTCTTTCAGTTTGCCAGCTCTGAACTAACCTGCCTGTACTGCCACAGAAACAGCCTTCCTGTGATCCATTTGCCAAATGTATTTAAAATCAGGGCCAGTACACTGCAGCTCTGAACTTCCTCTGTTCATGCCTGTCACATACTAAGGAAAAATTATGAAAGGAAATATGAAGCACAGCTGCTGCTGAGATTAGGCAAAACTAATGGAGATGATTGGTCTTTTAACCTGAACTTTGCCAAAAGTTAGCACGGTGATTACTTCAGCTGAGAATGATGATTTAATGGGTGTTCTTACCTGATGGATCAAAGTCTTGAAAATAATCTGGACACCGTTGGACAGCCACTGTCCCTGGAGGAGTATCATCCCAGCACAGCCAGCCATCCCATGTTCTGTTACAAGCAGTGCCATTCCCTGGTGAAAAGCAAATATGTTTGACATGAGGTAATAAATATTATGGTTGTAATCCATATAATTAATAACTGCAGCATTTTCACAACTATTGCACAGAGACTAGTGGAATTACATCACCTTTTATTCAAAAACAAGAGATTCTGCAAATCTTGGAAATCCAGAGCAACACACACAAAATGCCGGAGGGACTCCAAAGGTCAGGCAGCATCCATGGAAATGAATATGCAGCTGACGTTTCAGGCCAAGACCCCTCATCAGGACCAAATTCTGATGAGACAGAGCCAGCGGCCCATTCGGTGCCAACCCCAAGCTATTTATAAAGTTTTCGTGGCTATAAAGTAAGTATCTAAAAGTTTAAAAAAAGGCTGTGAATAGTAATAACACCATTCGAGGATGATTGGGACATTGTACTGTTAGCTAAGCATTGCTGTAAGAAATTGAACATGATTTTGTGCACTCAGATCTCATTCAGACAACAAACAAGTTACAAAACTCGCGGGTAAGATGGTGCCGAGCTGCGTCACCATCAAGATCCTGGCTCGGACTTGGCTGTTTTTTTTTAAAGGTTCAGAGAGAGCGGGAATTACGGGCCAGTTAGTGATGCAGGGGAGTTAGAAGTCAGAGTAGGGTTTGGGACAGTGACGTGGAGGAGCTAGAAGTCAGGCCTCTGTCCTGCGTTTGAAGGCCAGCAATGTGGAGGTCGATAAGGGCCTCTCCTCCATGCTTGTAGGTCAGGGATGAGGATAGTTGATGAAGGACATCCAGTCCCTCTGCTCAGTGTTTGACAGCAATTGACATGGACAGGTGATATTGGGCTGTCCCAAGTTAGTGGATCCTGGGATTGGATAGATCCATGGAAGCAGGGGACATAGGGGCAGGACAGTCATAAAAGCCAGTCTGAAGCGTGCCTGGGGCTCATGCCTGGAGTCCAGGGTTCCATCTTTGTTAGTACAGGGGTTGATACCAGATATCTGAGCCTCAAAGTCCATATCAGAAGGTCAGAAGCCCAATGGACGAAGCCAGGAAGCTGGAGTGCTGTCCTGCAGTTGGAGGACTGCCCACATGTGTGGGTTGATGGACGGTGGCTGGGAGGGAGGGAGGGAAGGAGCTTGTAATGACGTTGTCGTTTTGTTGCTTGTTGTGTTCCATTTTGCTGTTTGCTGTGTTGCTCTGCCAAGCATCGTAGGCGTGCTAGATTGGTCCTGGAATGTGGGCAGCACATGCTGTTGCCACAAGTACATCCCTAGGTGTGTTGGTTGTAAACACAAATGGTGCATTTCACTGTATGATTCCGTGTATATGTGATCAATAAATCTGAATGAATCTCAGAATCAAAGTAATTGAATCAGGGTTCCATGTCCATTCAGGCATCTGATGGCAGAGGGAAAGACGCTGTTCCTGAAATGTTAAGTGTGTGCTTTCAGGCTCCTGTGCCTCCTCCTTGATGGTATCAATGAGAAGAAGGCAGGTCCTGGGTGACGGGGGCCCTTAATGATGGATACTGGGATCTAGTGAGGCTAATGCCCATGATGGAGTTGGCAGAGTTTACAACCTTCTGCAGGGTTTTCCTATCCCGTGCAGTGGCCCCTCCATGCCAGACAGTGGTGCATCCCATTTGAATGCTCACCAGGGAACATCTGTAGAAATTTGCGAGTGTCTTTGGTGACATACCAATGCACCTCAGACCCCTAATGAAATACAGCTGCCGCTGTGCCTTCTTTGTAATTGCATCAATACATTGGGCCCAAGATAGATGTTCAAAGATGTTGACACCCAGAAACTTGAATCTGCTCACCCATTCTACATCCGATCCCTCGATGAGGACTGGGGTGAATTCCCTTGACTCTCCCTTCCTGAAGTCCACAATCAATTCCTTTCATTACCGGCTACATAGCAGAAATACTCTGCCACAACAATATTAACTCCTCTTACCCCTTTGATCATGCAGATCCTTCAAATTCTGAGCATAAAGCCAACTGACCATTTGAACTGCAAAAAACGACTCCCTTTGCAGTTACTGTACTAACTGAGAAGTGTCCACTGCATTGGTTGAACAGAATGTGCTGCTGGCTGCGGGGCAGAAACCCGAACAATAAAAGCAATCACTGACCCAACAACACAGTTTGCAAGCAGTTATTCCTTGTTTTACCATTTCCAGTGTACATGGAGCCCTGCATAATCTTTTGGTAGCATTCGTACTGCGCCGTCATTATTTTCTCCCTGGTGAAGGCAAGCCCACGATATCTTTCCACCGGCAAACCCCCTGTTTCATTATCCCTCTGGGCTGCAGCAAATTGCTGCTGGAAAACAAACACAAGATTAGAGACATAAAAGAGTTGCTTGTGCTAAGCACCCAGTATACTAGGAACAATGTGTTGTTATCCTGGTTTTGAAGTTCTGTTCTACTAAGTTTAATTGAACTTCACATTACAAGTTGAATTTGATAGTGTTATTTTTGTTGTTTAATGTGAATAGCTGAGAATAAATCTCTCTCTTTCACCTGCCATGCACACGGATCTGTAGGGTAACCATCAGGTAAATAGTATTCCCAGAAATCATACATCACAACCAGCAAAAAAAAATTGTACAAGAAATGTTATTATTTTCTAAGTTGAGCAAGAAGTCTTTTATGTACCACAAAAAGGGTTCATTAGTTTACTGTTGTTTACTGTAAGCCATATTCTATAAGCTGTTCACTCAGCTCCCATAGCAACCCCACTACCATCACCTGAACATCCTCATCTTCTGTAAGGTTTACAGTAAAAATCTGCTGAAGTAATTCCCCAGGCATGCTGTGATTTAATACCTCTAATATATAACATGCATTCACCCTGATATAACCACCTCAATAAGTAGTTATTGAATAGTTTTTTTTTACTGAGTAGGTGAGCATGAAGGTAAAAATCCATTCTAACAATAACGGTGAAGCTTAGTGCCATTATAAACAAAGCCACTGAGTGTAGAGTGAGATATACTTGAATCTTATAATAGTAAATCTGGCACATAAATAGTTTGCATCAACACATAAACAATGTGTGTCTTCTACCGCAAATCTGCTGCATTATATGGGTATTACATTTAACTATCTCAACAAATTAGTTTAATTACAGAATTCTTTAGGGCCTACCTTTGAAATTGAGATAAGGAACAGAATCCGATACACCACATTTTCTTTCATTGAAGACATTGTCTGGAGTAACTCACTATTGAAGATGACAGCCTGTAAAAGGGATAGGAAAAAAAAAACAGCCTGCATGACAAATGGCAGCAGGAATGTATTAAAATCAGACTCATCACATAATAAAGATTGCACACATTTTGTGCTCGATATCATATATCATAGAGATTCTACATTTCCTGCTTCATATCACAAAACAAAGTGATTGTGTACGTTCCCATTTTGTATTATACATCCAATGGAATCAACAACTTAGTGTGAACACTAAAGAACAATTTGGCAGAAGTACAGCGGATTCTCATTTAAATTCGAGAAAGCTGCTGGCACCTGCCGACTTAAAGACACATCTACATTGAAACTTGCGGCGAGAAGTGTTCTTCACTTCACATTAATGTAAAAATGACAGTTTAATGCTGGGACAGCTCCAGAAAGAAACAATATAAAACTCCCTGGAGGAGACAATCTCACGCTACTCATGCCTGATGATGGAATGAATTTACCATGTGGCTCAGTCAATCTGGATGTTAAAACTGTTCCATATGACCTATTTGACCATTCATGGGAACTTTACAGATGCAAAAATCGAACTGCTGGAGGAACTCAGTTGCTCAAGAAGTGTCTGTTGAGACAGTGAGATGGGTGACATTCTACATCCAGCCGAACATTGGGACAAGGTGTAGAGGGTAGAAAGCCAGAATAAAGAGGTGAGTTGGAGGACTGAGAAAGATACTGTTAAGTGCTAGGTGAAACCAGAGGTGTTTGGGGATGATAAACAGATGGAGCCAGGTGGAAGAGAGAAGGAGGATGGGGAGTCTTGAGACTGAAGAAGAGGTCGGTAAGTGGAACTTTAAATATACACAGAATTTTAAATGTTCTGTGAGTCCTGACTTTGGCATCTGTTAAAATTTTAATAGTCATTTGTAATTTTATGAAAGGATACAGCAAGGAAAATTCCATAGATACTTTCCCACTCAACAGAACCAATGCACAATTTTTGACTTCAGATTGCTATCTAAAGTAAATACAGTGGATTCCAGTTAATTGGGATACATTGTGACCAGTACATTTTGGCCCAATTAAGTGGTTGCTCCAATTAGCTGAAGCTTCATGGAAATAGTTAAAAAGGTATAAAAAAGAAAAACTACTGTTCAACTGAGTAACAATTTATGTATTTAAATGAAATATAGAACAAATTAGAGCACTACTAATACCTGTACAGTGCTATAAAACTGTGCAATAGTTCCTAATATTTATCGACACAGGAATTAATCTGCAATGTTCTTTGGTTTGACTATAAATGAACAATATCAGTGCAAACACCTATTGCAGACAATGGACTAACTTCCTACAATGTTTTATTTAGTGACTTCATTCAGAAATTTAACCCTAACCTAATCATGGGATAATTTACAATGACCAATTAACCTCCCCAGTAAATTTTTGGACTGTGGCAGGAAATCAGAGCACCTGGGGAAAACCCATGCATTCTACGGAGGACGTACAGACTCCTTACAGATGATGCTGGAATTGAACTCCAAACTCCACTGCCCCAAGCTGTAATAGAATTGGGCCAAGCACTACATTATACTGGTACCTAGATGATTACTTCAGATGACTGCATCCTCCAAATCTTCATTTTCATTGTAACATTCAAGATGATTGTTAATACCTTCATAAATACTAGTGCTGAAATAGTGAAATTCCCAGCTACTTCTGGCATCTCCAAGGCTGAATGCTTGAAACCGCGATGATCAAAACGGTTTCAAGTCACCTTACTGCTTATTTCTCACCAACTATCAACGACAAATAACACAAACACACGCTTTTGACACTATTTAAAAACTGATTGCTCTGAAGACTGTGTAGCATCTATTGGCCACACGAGTACACACAACTGATGCTAGTGAGAAGCTGTTTGGCAACAGTCTCCTGTCCCGGTTAAGTTGCATATTGTCCCAAATAAGCAAAGGGAATCCCAGTCATTTTCTTAATTTAGTTTTTGTTCTTTAAGAGTTGTCTCAATAAACGGCTGCTCTGATTAACTAATGGCCCAGTTAACTGGGGTTCATAATACTTCTATGCAAACATAATAGAAGAGCAATTGTCATTATTATCTTGAAATTATTTTTCCTTGGTGGTTGGAGTGGTACAGCAGAAGAATACAAATTCAACACAGAGCAGTAATCTTAGTGATCTAACTATCAAACTGGGATTGTTCATGTTGCACACACGTACACATACATGCACCTGTTTTGTCTTTCCAAAGATTACTCCCAAATACTTTCAGACATTTGACTTAACATAAATATCATTAAATCCACTACATAATCCACAACTCCTGGAACTCCTCATGACCAAGTCTATAATGTAGACACCAGAATGTTGGCCTACTCTTGCTGCTAAGCAGCAAATCACCCAACTCTTTTATTCATGTTACATTCTAAATATATACACATAACCTGGAAGTATGCCAAAATAATTTTGCACATTCAAAAGAAGAATATTTGAAGCATTTATAAATGCATGTGCTTATTTTACATAGTATCCCTCATTTAGAAAGTATTTTTAAAGATATCTTTCTAAAGCACAGAGGACCAATGGCATCTTTTTAAATAGGAACTATAACATGTCAGAGAACACTCCAAAATGTGTGATTAATGCGCCAAGGGCTAAAGGTCTTTCCAAGCATGTCTGCTGTAAACAAGTAACATTATTTATAAAGCTCCTTAAAGAAGTGCAACAGTGCTTTTTTTTCCCCTCTGTCCCAGAAGCAATGAACTTCAACATTTTCCATGTGGGAGATACCAATTGTAATTCAAATTTTATGTGGATTCAGAAGCAACACCAGACAAGGATGAGGATTAAGAAATTCTGATCCAGAATTTCTGCAGAGAAACATTAGAAACAGTTTTCTAAAAGACTGAGTGCAAGAGACTCTGCTGATGCTAGAAAGCCAGAACAACACAAACGAAATGCTGGAGGAACTCAGCATCAGTGGAAAGGAATTAACACTGGACATTTCAGGCCGAGACCCTTCATCAGGACTGGAAGGACAGGGGAAGGAGCCAGAATAAGGTAGTGTGGGAAGGGAAGGAGTACGAGCAAAAAGCTGATAGGTGAAGCCAGGTGGGTGGTGGGGGGTGGGCGGTGAAGTGAGAAGCTGAGAGGTGATAGAAAAGGTAAAGGTGGAATCTGGTATGAGAGGAGAGTGGACTTTGGGAGAAAGGGAAGTAAAGGGGGCATCTGGGTGGAGGGGTGATAGGCAGGTAATGAGAAGGAAAGGGAAAAGAGGGGAGCCAGAGTGGGGAATGGGAAAAAAGAGGGAAAGAGGAGAAAGAAATATTACCGGAATTCAGAGAAATCGATGTTTAAGGTTGGAGGCTACCAAGATGGACGATGAAGTGTTGCTCCTCCAACCTGAGAATGAACTCATTGTGGCAGTAGAGGAGGCCATGGTCTGACCTGTCGGAATGGGGGTCAGGATGGAGCAAATGCAGATTTTGTCATCGAACACCTTTGCTCCATCTGTAACAAGCAGCATTTCCCAGTGGCCAATCATTTTTTATCCCAAGTTAAATTTCAATACATCCTTGATTCTTTTTTTCCATTTTCCTGCCTAACAAAGTTTCCCTGACAGAGCAATTGATGTGGATTATGCAACATAGCTGGATGCAAACAGGGCCTTAATATGAGCAATGAGAGCACACTGTCGTTAGTTTGCTTTTCCTTCCAATCGATCTGGATAAGTTTGTTTAGAATATTAGCTTTATTTAATACATTGTTTGCGTCAACAGCCTACACAGTCCGAGGATGTAATGGGAGCAGCCCGCAAGTGTTGCTACGCTTACAACGCCAACATGGCATCTCCACAATTCTCTAACCCTTTCACCTTTGGAATGTGGGAGGAAACTGGAGCACCCAGAGAAAACTCATGCAGTTGTGTACGATGCTGTAATGTGGAAACATACAGAATTCACAACCACCAACATTGGCTGGGGTTCACTTTAAGAGGCTGGTCTGACGTGATGAGATAATTATGTAAAGGACTTTTACCATGCTTTCTGTTCAGTATTTGGTGTTCAATTAATGAGTTGCTATGGCTTTTCTTTAAACATAAAATGTCTCTGCCGTTTCATTTGTGGAAAAACTACATGGTCACAGGGAAAATGCATAAACTCCTTACAAATAGCGACTAGAATTGAACCCTGATTGATGGCACTGTGAAGCATTATACTACACATTACATTACCACTGCTGAGCCAACATTGGTGGTATTTTTCTAGGACCCTCAAATGCCTGCTGCTAGCTAGTTCAAGATTCAGAAGTATATAAGTGAGAAGGGATTGCCGCTACCAGTTAATTCTAGGTGTCTTCCTTCGTTAAAGTCCAGTTAAACTTTATAAATAGTGCTTATTTGGGGCTGAAGTCCTTAGGTCTGGCAGTCCAAGGGTCAAAATGTCATCTGCTCTCATCTAACTGAACACAATATGGATTAAGCCTCCCTGATCAAAAGAACAAGCAAGGCTGGGATTGACACCTAGTAGAGTAGGGAACTGTGACTACAGAAGCAGCTTGGTTATTGTCTTCAACACCTCTGGATGGAGGCTTTAACAACCCTCAAAAGATATCAGTGAAATAAAGTATCATGCTTTAAAGATGCCGAGAATATTTTAAATTTTAAATGTGCATGAGAAAGGAATAGTTTGCAGAAACTGCAGCATTTATTTCAGAATCTGAAGAATTAGTGCACTTTGGACTTGGGTTGAAGAAAGACAAACAATCGCTCGTGTGGATTAGGAAAGAGGAGTGTGACATCAGGATGAACTTGACATTGAATAAGATCTTTTTCATTCCCATAACTATATTTTCATGGAATGAATGAACCATTATGGTGAAGGATGCTGAAAAACAAAGCTATAACTTTCCTGTGATATTCTATTGCTTAGTCACAGCCTATGAATTTAAAAATATTGCATTAAATCTCTTGAGAATTATTATTTTCCATAGCAGAAAGGACCAATTGTAAGATAAAAAAAATGCCCCAGCTCTCCAAAAGCAGCTTTCCCACTGTTATGCGAGGGGTGATTGATAAGTTTGTGGCCTAAGGTAGAAAGAGTCAATTTTAGAAAACCTAGCACATTTATTTTTCAACATAGTCCCCTCCTACATTTAGACGCTTAGTCCAGTGGTCGTGGAGCATACGGATTTTGGACCTCCAGGAAGTGTCCACAGCAGGGGTGATTGATAAGTTTGTAGCCTAAGGTAGAAGGAGATGAGTCACATGGCTTTCATTACATGCACGTGCAGTTCAATGCTTTGAGTGATTATGCAGAAACTCATCAGGGCTGATTGATAAGTTCATGGTCTAAGGTAGAAGGAGAGGAGTTATTAACTTCAAACTTTCTATGTAATCACTCAAAGAGTTGACCTGCATGTGCATGTAACGAGCTGTATGATTCATTTCCTTCTACTTTAGGCCATGAACTTATCAATCACCCCTTGTAGTATTTTTGTATGAAGACAGATATTATGGATGCCAGAAGGGATACTCTAAATCTTAAATGATCTGGCATTAAACGGTCTTAAATGTTTTATTTAACAATTTTATTTATTTAACAGAACACCTTACTCTAGGGGTACAAACTGTTAGCCATTGGGTGGATGCAACATGCAACCAGTTTGCCTAATATTATGTAATTTTGTGACTCTCCTTCAAGAGAAGGCAAAATCAGCTCTTGCCCACAGCAGACTTCACACTGTGCAAGGGGTAACTGGATTAATAGATGATATTTGGCAGAATCTCACAAAGTGAGAGAGACACACCATGAAAACCGACCCTTCAGCCCATTCAGTGTGCACTCACTGTCAATCACCCATTTACACTAATCCTATATTAATTTCATCTATTTTTTTTATTCTTATCAACTCACCCCAGTTTCAGTTATTCACACTATCTGCAATTTTCAATGGCCAATCAACCTGCAAGCAGTCTGCATGCCTTTAGATGTGTGAAAAAACCAGAGCATCCAGAGAAAACCCAAGCAGTCACAGGGAAACCGTGCAAGAATCAACATTCAAAGTCAGAATTGAACCCAGGCCACTAGCACTGTGAATCAACGCTTTACTAGTTGAGCCATTGTGAACTAGTTTGAATTGCCTGGGGAACTTCTGAGGAAATTTTCCACTTGTCACTCTTTGCCTTCACTCGATCCGGGTTTCTTTGCAAGTTTCCCCATTCTTACTTGATAACCAGGCGACAAAGGAAGCGGAGAGGGATATGTGAATGTAAAGCATTACTTTATCATGAAGACCAAGAGAGTGATAAAAACTGTTTTTTTCCTGCTCACAGTTTTTACTGTGCTCCTGTCTTTAAAGACAATTGACAACAATTGAAATTCCAAATACTGCTTTGTTTAATAGGATTACAAGCCACAGACAAGGCATTTCCCTGCTCTACATATGTTCCCAGATTCTCAACACCAAGCTAATGATCTTGAGGAAATTGGAAGCTGACATTCAAATGATAAATATGTAGTTATTCAGTGATGACAGAGTTCAAGTCCAAGTTTATTGACACAGCCATACACACCCAAGCTGTACAGTTAGTGCCCAGAAAATTACCTTTTTGCAGCACAGTATATTACAAGCACGAAAAGCATAAATTACATAAATTTAAATTAACATAAATTATGCATAACTTTACAAAACAAAATAAACATAACATTAGTGCAAGTTGAGGAAAATATAGTTTGACATACTATTAAGGTTTTTCAGCTTGGTACAAGAACCTGAGTACAGTGGAGAAATGGGTCAGAAATGATTCAGTCCATTGGGTATATTAAAATAGCAGCTGCTGATGGCTAATTCAAATAGCAAACCAAAATGACTCCAATCCCTCCAAGTGGCTCCTTTATTTTACTGAGAGCCTTTCTCCCTCTAGACTGCCAAGCTATTTGTAGTGAATTGAATATTGTACATCAATGTTGTTTTAATAAAGCCAACGGACAACTTAAATCAAAGTCCTGCTATCATCCTCAGTAGATGCTGCACTGCAGTCATACCAGTTTCAGGTGCAGATTATGTTCTCACAACTAAAATTGTACGTAATTTGGTATTGCATGTTATCTGTCATTTGTCGTTACATTGCAGAAAATACAGCATCATTCATGATATTTTAGATTTTGTAAATTAGTAAGACATTAGATGGTGCATTTTGATTCTATTAATAAATATTCAAGTAAAAGGAATCTATGCTAATTAAGTATGCACAATGTGAACTGTTCCCTTCTGAGGTCTACTGGCAAGACAGCATAATGAGTGTATTTATTAGACCTGAGCAAATGATAAAAATTTACAGTTTGGAAATTTTTACCCTATTTTTTTGCATAAATGTAAAGAATATGCTGTATTGCAGTGATACTTTTAAGGTTGATTATTTGACACAACAGCTTACTGACACTTGTGTGACTCTACAGAGTGGTAGGTCATGACATTGGACTCCACCTTTCTGCTCCAGGAAAAGCACATAATCTCCCACAGGATGAGAGGGATAAATAGGAAATGGATCTGCTGGCTTAGACTCATTTACCACTTGACAGCTTGTTTGGGAATGGTATTAGCAGAGACAAGAATCCAGATTGCCTACCACCAGTAAGGTATAGGAATGGTGAGGGATAACAGTGGACCAGAGACAAAATGCCATATAGACTTTCCCTTCTGGGGCTCTCAGCATCTCTTAGTGCCAAAACTCACGTTAAGATTGACACAAATGCTATAAACACTGGAGTTGCAAATCAAAGCAAGAAAAATACAAACTATTAGCAATAGTTTAATATGGCTTTTAAAGCTATTCTGCAACTGCAAGAAAGTTATTAAAAACACCCCTTAATACTATTTACTGGTATTACTCCAATGCTTCACTGGATCGTTATTAAAGTTATTAAAGATGTCCCTTAATGTTATTTGTTAGTATTACTCCAATGTTTCAACAGATTGTTTGCCCTTAAACAGCTATAAGAACCATCAAGACAGTTAAAAAGATAATCAATATTAAAGAAGAATTTGCTGTATGTGTTCATTATTGTCAAGTCATAACTGTTTTTATAAAGAAAGCCTTATAATTTTACTGCACCCAGAGGACTGAAGAAATCTTGCCACAGTAATACTGAAAGACAGCTAGAGCACAGAGTGCTGAATTTTGATGGGTAAGAGTATATAGGTCATTTGGAATAATTACACAATGTACAATCATGAAATAAGGTACGTGTATGAGTCTGAATGCAATGCTTTAATATTCAAATGACATAATTGAAATTGAGTGCAAATATTAATATAAGACTATCATCCATATCTTAGTCATTTATTCCAAAGATTATGGAAATTTATGTTATTATGATTAATCAGCTAAAACAGATTACATCCCAAGCATTCAAATTACGTTTCAATATAATTTATATTTAAGCTGAGAGCACAAATGTGGTATATACATAACTCTGATAAAATAACTGACAATTCACCTAAAGCTAAAATATACCTTCACATAAACCCTTTAAATATCATAATAATGAGTAGTTTTCCTAGATAGCTGTGCTGTACTAATCTGAATTAGAATAGTTAATCACAATTGTACACTCAGCCACCACTTAATTAGATACACCTTCTCATTAATGCAAATATCTAAATCAGCCAAACGTGTGGCGGCAACTCAATGCATAAAAGCATGCATGACATGATAAGGAAAAGAAATTTGATCTAGGTGACTTTGACCATGGAATGATTGTTGGTGCCAGACAGGGTGCATTGAATATTGCGGAAAGTGCTGATCTCCTGTGATTTTCACACACACCAGTCTCTGGAATTTATAGAGAATGGTGCACAAAACAAAAATCATCCATTGAGCCGCAGGTCTGAGGTTGAAAATCCCTTAATAATAAGAGAAGTCGGAGGAGAATGGCCAGACTGGTTCAAGCTAACAGGAAGGCAACAATAACTCAAATAACCTGGCATTACAACAGGAACAGGTGTGTGCAGAAGAGCATCTCTGAATGTAGAACATGTCGTATCTTGAAATGGATGGGCTGCAGCAACAGAAGACCACGAATATACACTCAGGAGATACCTCATAAAGTGCCCACTGTGTGTCCATTTAATTAAAAAAATTATCCAGGTCATTCTTAACAGAAAAGAAAATATAGCAGAACCTGGTTCTTTATGTGTTCTCTCTAGCACAGCCACATGCGATTTGATATGATGACTTCATGTAGAATGAACTTCATAAATATCTTATGCACAATGCTATGTTATTGTAGATATCTGTAATGCTACTTTTTATATTAAGTAACACTAAATCAGAACCTAGTTTATTATCACTGATGTACATCCTGAAATTTGTTATTTTGTGACAGTACAGTGCAAGACATAAAAAATCTGTCATAAGAAATGATGTAGAAAAGTTGACTAAAATCAATGATATTACAACAAAGAGTGTTGATGGGGACGAGTGCTGATTTTGCTCATTCTCCATGATGGCCATCTCCATGGCACTGAGGCTATGAAGACTACCCTGGCTGCTGTGCTCTGTGCCTGCTAACATGATGAACTGATAAGTGAGGCTTTGGGCCTACTTGGGGCTGCTCCAGGGTTTAGATCAGAGGATGCGTTTTTGGTTCAGAATATTGCTGTTCACTTCATTCATTTGCATGACTTGTATTTTTTTTCTTTCCCTTGTGCATCGAGTGTTGGTCTTTTTTATTTTTATTCTTTTTTTTCTTTAATTGGGTTATTTTGGGTTTCTTGCTTTGTGGCTACCTGTGAGTAAGCAAATCTCAAGGTTGTATAATTTACACATTCTTTGATAATAAATGTAATCAAATCATAAATCATAAAACATGATTCTTGAATCTTGATGTATGAATGACAATGTTTCAGTGAGTATGTTCCATTTTATCTCATCTGTCAACAATGTCTACTTTTCAATAGTCTGGGCCAATTGCATCACAGTACACTGGCTAAAAATATTGGTTGAAAAACTGCACAATAGACTATTTACTGATTGTTTAAAATTGCTTATTCTCATGATTAATCAGCCAAAATTAGCTCAATTCATATTGACACATAAGACGGTAACTGATGAATTTACTTTTACATACTGAAGATGCCACAGACTTGTCAATGACTGACCAAACAAATTCAGCACAATTTTGCTTAAAATAATTAATTGTGTTTTTATGTTGTTGCTGTATACTTAAAACCAAATTTGAAGCTCTTTGATTTGTGCTTAAGTAAACCAGTAAAAACATCAATTGCAAGAATCTTAACACTACTGCATCATGAAGATGTTTTTTTTGGCACAGTAACAGTTAGCATTTTTGGAGCGTTAGTGTTTGAGATTGCACATAAATCAATTAGAGAAGTATGACATTCAAAGATCCATAACTGGAAAACATTGGAAATACAGTAAATAAGATGCTACTTTTAGCTATAAACTGGCTTCGCTTTCCATGATGGATTATAAGTTAATGCAATAGAAAGTTTGATTTTATTAAATGCAATATATCAAATTTTAAAATCTTATTATAACAAAAATGTTATAAGTAAAGATAA
This sequence comes from Mobula hypostoma, assembly GCF_963921235.1. NCBI lineage: Eukaryota > Metazoa > Chordata > Chondrichthyes > Myliobatiformes > Myliobatidae > Mobula > Mobula hypostoma. Next base: position 154,987,542 of record NC_086102.1, on the reverse strand, counting down.
CAGCGTCATGAAATATTGAATGAATTATTGCTGAGAAATTCATGGCCTCTTAGGAGTATTTGCTAAAACATGACTGTGCGTGGGTTCCTAGTTAGCTTCGTCTCATATCGCTGCGGAATATTTTGTGGGCGTACATCAAGGCGCTGTATACGTAAGCAGCATATTTCTCACACAATTACGCACAGTGGCAGGTGTAGTTTCAGGAGTCACAGACTAACCTGTATGATGTGACACAGGAGCTTGAGCTCTTAAAGCTACAATGCTAAATCTTAGAGTAATTTCAGGTGAACTGATATTGGTTTGGACGACTACTTATCTAACACAGAACTGGAGGTCAGGGCATAAGAAATAAACATCAATTCCCAAGTTCCCAGACCCAAAAATTATAGATGTCTTCACCTAAATAATGATCAGAAATCTGATTTCTTATTTTACACACCAAAAGGGATTGCTAATTCCACCCACCCCTCCCCCATACCTTAAGCACCATATGCCTGATTCCTTCTGATAGAGCAAACCGTTCTAACCACCATTTGATCTGGAATTTTTGATGTACTGTATCTGATTGCAATTATGTAAATATTACAAGTTCAGAAAACAAAATATGACCATAAGATATAGGAGCAGAATTAGGCCTTTAGGCCCTCCTAGTCTGCTCCACCATTTCACCATGGCTGATCCATTTCCCTCTCCGTCCCAATCTCCTGCCTTCTCCCCACATCCCTTCACGCCTTGATGAACCAAGAATCTATCAACGCTGCCGTCCAGCAAAAGGTTCAGGGCACTAAAAGCCAGAACAAATAGACTGAGGAACAGCTTCTATCCCAGAGCTGTGGCCTCCATCACACCATTCCCACGAAACAATGACTGAAACTGTGAGCACACACATGCAGACACAAGGACTCAAATACTTGCACTAATGGCACTTTGTGCATCACTGTGATATTCTGGTGTTGCTGCAACTTATTTTCTGCTACTTATCTATTTAATATTGTTTTTCTATTACAGTCTTGTTTTTATCTACTGCTTTATTTAATTGCCTGAGAGGAAGCCAAACAGTTATTTATATTCTAGTCCTCTCAAAATAAATGCTAACATCGCATATGCCTACCTAACCACTGATTTAGTGTGCAAATTATCCTTTAGGAAATCCTGCATGAGGATTCTGAGATACCTTTGTACTTCAGATTTTTGAAGTTTCTCTTCATTTAGAAATTAGTCAACCCTTTCATTTCTTCTACCAAAGTGCATGACCATACATTTCCCAGCAGTATATATCCATCTGCCACTTCTTCGCACACTCTCCCAATGTGTCTAAGTCCTTCTGTAGCCTTTCTGCTTCTTCAAAACTACCTGCCCCTTCACCTATCTTTGCGTGATGCCAAAAAGCCATCAATTCTGTCATCCTAATCATTGATATACAATACTAAAAAAAAAGCGGTCCCAACACAGACCCATGTGGAACACCACTAGTCACCGACAGCCAACCAGAAAAGGTTCCCTTTATTACCACTCTTTGCCTCCTGCCAGTCAGCCAATGCTTTATCCATGCTTGTATCTTTCCTGTAATACCATGGGCTCATGGCTTGTTAAGCAGTCTCATGTGTGGCACTTTGTCAAAGGCCTGCTGAAAAGCCAAGTCCACAACATCCTCTGTCTATCTGCTTGTTATTTCTTCAAAGAATTCCAACAGATTTGTCAGGCAAGATTTTCCCTTAGGGAAACCATGCTGACTACAGCCTATTTTATCATGTGCCTCCATGTACCCCAAGATCGCATCCTTTATGATTGACTGCAATATGTTCCCAGCCTCTGAGGGTAGACTAACTGACCTATAATTTTTGTTCTTCTACCTCACCCTCTTCTTGAAGAGTGGAGTGAAATCTGCAATTTTCCAGTCCTCCAGAACCATGCCAAAATCCATTGATTCTTGAAAGATCATTACTAATGCCTCCACAATCTCTTCTGCCACGTCTTTGAAAACCCTGGTCCAGGTGGCTTATCTACCTTCAGACCTTTCATTTTCCCAAGAATCTTCTCCCTAGTAATGACAACTTCACCCACTTCTACCCCCTGCCATCCTTGAACTTCCGGCATACTGCCAATGTCTTCCATAGGAAGACTGCTGAAAAATACTTATTCAGTGCATCCACCATTTCCTTGTCTATTACTTCCTCTTCACCCTCCACCATCATTTTCCAGCAGTTTGACATCCACTCTCACCTCTCTTTTACATTTTATATATCTGAAGAAACTTTTTGTATCTTCTTTAGTGTTATTAGCTCGCTTACCTTTGTATTCAATCTTTTCCTTCTTTATGAGTTTTTATTTACCTTCCATCGGTTTTTAAAAGCTTCCCAATTCCCTAAATTCCAACCAGTTTTCATTCTGTTATATGCATTCTCATCGGTTTTTATGTTGGCTTTGACTTCTCTAGTCAACCATGGTTGTGTCATCCTGCCTTAGCATATTTCTTCTTTGAACCGAATCTATCCTGTGTCTTCCAGATTGCTCCCAGAAGTTCCAGCCGTCAACCCTGCTAGTGTCCCCTTCCAATCAATTTTGGCCAGCTCCTCTCTCGTGCCTCTGTAATTCCCTTTACTCCATGGTAATACTGATACATCTGAATTTAGCTTCTTCTCAAACTGCATGGAGAAGCCTATCATATTATGATCACTCTCTCCTAAAGGTTCCTTTACCTTAAGCTCACTGGTCAATTCCAGTTCCTTGCACAAAACCCAGTCGAATACAGTTGATCCCCTAGTGGGCTCAACCATGAGCTGCTCCAAAAAGCCATCTACGAATTCCACCTGTTGGGATCCTGTACCAACCTAATTTTCCCAAACTGCTTATTGAAATCGTCCATGACTATCATCACATTCCCCTTTTCATATGCATTTTCTATCTCCTCTTGTAATTTGTAGACCACATCTTCACTACAGTTTCGAGGTCTGTATATAACTCACATTGGGGTCTTTTTACCCTTGCAGTTTCTTAGCCCCACCCACAACGATTTTACACCTTCTGATCCTATGACACCCCCTTTTTCTACCTGCCTGTCCTTTCGATACAAAGTGTATCCTTGGATATTAAACTTACCACTATAATCTTCTTTCAGTGATGCGCACAAAGTCATACACTCAAATTTATAACTGCTATATGTTCATCTGCCTTATTATATATAGTGCATGGATTCAAATATAATATCTTCAGTCCTGCATTCATCACTCATTTTGATTTTGTCTGCCTTTTACACTGCATCTCATCTTGTTAACTGCAATTTTGCCTCTCCTTGCTAGCAATCTCACTACAAAATACCTCTGTTTGTAAACCAACTACCCCATCCTCAGTCCTCTCAGTCCAGTTCCCATCCCACTGCCAGATTAGTTTAAACCCTCCTGAACAGCTCCAGCAAACTTGCTTGCAAGGATATTTGGTCCCCCTCAGGTTCAGGTGTAAACCCTCCATTTTGTACAAGTCGTACTTTCCCCAGAAGAGACCTCAATGAACCACAAATCTGAAGCCCAGACCCCTGCACCAGTTCCTCAGCCACAGATTCATCTGCCAATTTATCCTATTCTTACCATTACCGGCGTGTGGCACAGGCAGTAATCCAGATATTACTACCCTGGAAGTCCTGCTTTTCAATTTTCTACCTACTATAGCTCCCTAAAATCTCTCTTCATGACATCCTCGCCTTTCCTACTTATGTCATTGGTGTCAATATGTGCCAAGACTTCTGGCTGCTCACCTTCTCCCTTTAGAATGCTGTGGACCCAATCTGAGACATACCTGACCATTGTACCTGGGAGGCAACATACCATCTGGGTGTCTCTATCACATCCACAGAATCCCATCTCTATTCTTCAAACAATGGAATCTCATATCACTACTGGCAGTTCTCTTCCCCTCTCTTTTCTTCTGAGCCACAGCATCAGACTCAGTGCCAGAGACCTGGTTGCTGTAGGTCCTTCCATTGTGGATTGTCTCCTGTCGAGAATACCTTAAGTGGTACACTTATTATTGAGGGAAATGGCCACAGAGGTACTCTGCACTGCCTGCCATTTCCCTTCCTTCTCTTGACAATCACCCAGTTACCTGCCTCTTGAAACCTAAGGGTGACTACCACCCTGTAACTCCTATCTTTAGCATCCTCAGTCTTTTGTGTGAGCCAAAGGTCATTGAGCTGTAGCTCCAATTCCTTAACACAATCTGTGAGCGGTTGCAGCTCGGTGCCCTGATGCAGGTGTGTTTAGCTGGGAGACTGGAGGTCTCCCAGAATTTCCGCATTTCACGCACGGAACAAAACACAGCCTCTGGAGTCATTCTCACTGCAGTAACTGTGCCCTAACAGATGAGGAACGTAAAATAAAGAGGAAGAAGAAACTTACCAGATAATTAACCTTGACCAAGCCTGACAAGCCAAGGCCAAGGCAACACTGATCCACCCACACAATAGTTGCTCTGCTTGCCTCTGCCTTATTTTTATTCACCCTTTCTAATGAATCAGATTCACTGATTGGGTGCAGTCCAACTCCAAAAACTGCTGCAAATTGCCGCCTTTTTAAAAATTTCAGCCGCAGAGGCTAAATGAAATCGTTGCTTCTTCTCGTGCTCCCGCTCACTGATTGGGTGCAGTCCAACTCTGAAATGACATCATCATGTACGTGTATTGATGATGTAAGCAGCAGTGGAGTGAGTTCTTTGCTGGGAAACGGTTGACTTAAGCAAACATTCTTGCTCAAAACTCCTGGGTCCTGCAAACTTCAGCAGAGCTCTGTCACGATCAGCAATTCGTGACGAGGATCATGAAAGTTAAAAAGATAAGTGCCTGGAAAATAAAGTGGAATTACAGCACTGAATTACTTAACTCAGTATGGGAATTCTATGCAGGTTCTTTTGGGTCTGTTCAAAACTATTTTCCCAGTGAATACCAACAATTATTCCTAAAGCTACACCGACTGACGAAAGCAGAATTAAGCAAAGAACACAATGCAAGTCTGTATCTGTAAGAGGAACTAAGAGGGTAAATGTAAATGCACATGTAAATGTAAATGTAATGGCTTGCATGCTGCACCATTGTTTTAGTGGAAAGTGAAGATCATAGCAGCTCCAATAAAAGATTTAATGGGTAGGCTGGGTGTATGAGCCATTATATACTACAGGCAGGGAAGAGACATGTTTCTCACAGCCAATAATATCTTTGACTTAGAATGCAGTCATGAGTGGGGGAGTTGGAGAAGAAAACAATATTGTTAATAGAAATCAATCCCAATGTGTGTGGTACATTCATTAATTTCGTAGCTCCTTGGGAAGTTTGATTGTGGAAACACTCCAAAACAATCCGAACTGTTTGAGATCACAGAGCGCTATAAATATGACTCATGCGATCAAAACCAAGGAGAGTCAGTCAGTGATGACCTGCGAACCAGGCACCAAAAGTGCAACTTGCTAACTTCACTGACAACACAAAGCTGGAAAGTAAGTTGTGGGAGGAATATAAAATACAAAGGGATATAGAAAGGTATCATGAGTGCACAATGATCCATTAAATTAAGGACCGCGTGGGAAAACATGAAATTCTCTATTTGGCAGGAAATACGAAAATCATTTTATGGTTGCATAGATCTGAGATGCAGAGGGATCTGGTTAACTGACTGCATGATTCATAAAAAGCTAGTATGAAGGTAGACAAGTAAATAAGATACCTAGTGGAATGCTATCACTTACTGTTAGGGGAAATGAATGCATTCTTAGATAAATTAACAGAAGGATCCAATATACCATTTTCATTACTTCAGTAGAGAATACCACTTAGAACTATGAAGCCTCTGCAAATCCCAAACAGAATAAAGTTGGTAATGAAATTCATATTGCTGTTCTTATTGCGAATGAGGGAGGTTACTCTTCAGTTGTACAGACCATTGGTGAGACCATATCTGGAGTACATTATGCAGTATTTGTTTTCTTATTTAAAGAATGATGTGCTGGCCAGGGGTGTAGTGGCATTTGTACCAGACGTCACGGCAACCGGTTCCAGGTTCGAATCTGGCCAGCTTCATGCATACTTACCATCCCTGCTGGGTTGAGCGTTAAGCTAGCAACTCGGCCTCGTAAGAAACAGACAAATGCTAGAGGAATGTCATGGTTGCCACCTGATGTGCCATGAAGCACGGATCAGAACAAAAACAATGAAGGAATGATGTTAATACATTGGAAGATTGACTGGACTAAAATGTGGGTGGTGGGCTCACTAACAAAGAGAGTTTGGACAGGCAAGGTTTCTATGCAGCAGAACTCAACTCAACTGAAACATGCAAGATCCTAAGAGGCCATTTCAGATAGATAGGGAGGGAATGATTCCTCTTGTGGTTGAATCTAGAACCAGAGTCACTCTTTGAAATAAATAGAGATCATAGAACAGGACAACATTGCACAGGCCATTCAGCCCACAAAATTGCTTTGATCTTGATACCTATTTATGCTAAATGTCTTCTTCCTGTGTTTCATCCACACCCCAATACCTTTCATCTTCATGTGTTTGTCTAAAAGTCTCTTAACTCCACCAAATTGCCTGCTTCCACTACTACCTCTGGTAACTCATTCCACATATCTACCACTCCGCATAAAAGAATTTTTTCCCATGTCACCTTTAATCTACTCCCCCCACCCCCGACCGACCTTAAAGCATGTTTACCCTGGGGAAAATACTACTGGAAGTTTGAGAAATTGATTTTCATGCTTGCAGGTTGGAGGCTGCCCAGACGGAATATAATGTGTTTTTCCTCCATCCTGAGCGTGGCCTTATTGCGACAGTAGAGGAGGCCATAGATTGACATATCAGAAAGGGAACAGGAAGTGGAATTAAGATGGGTGGCCACTGGGAGATCCCGCTTCTTCTGGCAGATGGAGCATAGGTGCTCTTCAAAATGGTCTCCCAATCTACGTTAGGTCTGTGTCTTGCCCTAGGCCTCTGGTTACCTCTATTAGCATGAAGGAAGCCCATTGAGCTGGTGACTCCTTAACCAAGATACCTTCAGATTAAGCACATTTCTTGGCACAACAAGATTAAGCACAACAGCACCTCTTTCACCTCAGATGGTTGAAGAAGTTTGGTATGGGCCCCCAAATCCTAAGAACTTTCTACAGGGGCATAATTGAGAGCATCCTGACTGGCTGCATCACTGCCTGGTATGGGAACTGTACCTCCTTCAATCGCAGGACTCTGCAGAGAGTGGTGCAGACAGCCCAGCACATCTGTAGATGTGATCTTCCCATTATTCAGGACATTTACAAAGACAGGTGTGTAATAAGGGCCTGAAGGATCCTTGGGGACCCGAGTCACCCCAACCACAAACTGTTCCAGCTGCTACCATCTGGGAAACGGTACGGCAGCATAAAAGCCAGAACCAACAGTCTCCAGGACGGCTTCCTCTACCAGGCCATCAGACTGCTTAACTCATGCTGACACAACTGTATTTCTATGTCATATTGACTATCCTGTTGTACATACTATGTACTATAAATTGCTATAAATTGCACATTGCATATTTAGACAGAGACGTAACGTAAAGGTTTTTACTCCTCGTGTATACGAAGGATATAAGTAATAAAGTCAATTCAATTCAATTCACATTTCCACTTAGCCTGGCTCCCGCTCCAGTATGTGTGCTTTCAGGGTCTTAATTGCCGCAAAGTAATTCCTCAAAACAATTTGCATTTCAGAATTCCATCATCAATCAGTCCTAACCAACTCATTCAATCATTTTCAGCCTTCTTGCTTTGTAGTCCCTTAATGTTCTCTGCAAACTTCTCAGACCATTAATAACTCTTTCATGTAACTGCCTCCAGATTTTTGTTAAGGCTATAGGCAAGCTTTGTTTATCTTCACCCTGATGGTGCTTTTAACCCTCTGACTTCAATAGTTAAGACCTACTGAAATAAGAGTCTAGTCCATATCACAATTGAAATTGTACAATTACTTATTCTGAAACTATGCTTCCCAGTTTGAGATCAATCATGAGGGGAAGCACCCTTTACTTCTTTTCTATACACTCCAGAATCCCTATCATTCAATAAGACAATCTTTCTCATAAATTAGTCCATCTTCTTTTCAGGTTTTAACCTTTGCATTCCCAAGAATCAATCCAATGAACCTCTTATGCCCTGTGTCCAAAGCAAACACATGCTCAAATACAGAGACTAAAACCATGGACAGTAAGCCAGGTATGATCTCATTCTGTAAATCTGCATCATAGCTTTCCAATATTAATTTTCCATGCTCTTACAACTAAGGCTAATGATACCATAATCTCCTTACTTCCTTTCTCTACCTGCAACTTTTGAATTCCATGCACTAGGATCCCTCCGTGCCTCAACATTTTGAGATAGAAACATAGAAAACTTACAGCACAATACAGGCTGTTTGACCCACAAAACTGTGCCGAATATGTCCTTACCTTAGAAATTACCTAGGGTTACCCATAGCCCTCTATTTTTCTGAGCTCCATGTACCTATGCAGGAGTCTCTTAAAAGACCCTATCGTATCCGCCTCCACCATCGTTGCCGGCAGCCCATTCCACGCACTCACCACTCTCTGCGTAAAAAAAAACTTACCCCTGACATCTCCTCTGTATCTAATTCCAAGCACCTTAAAACTGTGCCCTTTCGTGCTAGCCATTTCAGCCCTGGGAAAAAGCCTTTGACTATCCACACAATCAATGCCTCTCATCATCTTATACACCGCTATCAGGTCACCTCTCATCCTCCGTCGCTCCAAGGAGAAAAGGCCGAGTTCACTCAACCTACTCTCATAAGTCATGCTTCCCAATCCAAGCAACATCCTTGTAAGTCTCCTCTGCACCCTCTCTATGGTTTCTACATCCTTCCTGGAGTGAGGTGACCAGAAATGAGCACAGTACTCCAAGTGGGGTCTGACCAGGATCTTAATCAATTTAAATAATGACTTTTTAAATTCTTCCTCTAAAATTGATAACCTCACACTTTATTCACTCCAACATTATACTCTATATGACAATTTGAGTCCACTCATGCAACCTATCTATAGCTCTTTGCAGCCTCTTTGTGTGCTCTTCACAAATGTCTACTCCACCTAACCTTGCATTATATCGCAAAAGTGGCAACAGTAGACTTGGCCCCTTCTTCCACTCATTAGAAATTATTGAAAGTTGTTGGGTCCCTGGCATTATGATATTCCACTAGTTTCAGATTGCCAATCCAAAATCCTGACGAAGGGTCTCGGCCCGAAAAGTCAAGTGTACCTCTTCCTAGAGATGCTGCCTGGCCTGCTGCATTCACCAGCAACTTTGATGTGTGTTGCATGACCCATTTATCCCAACTTTGTAAAAACATGGGAAACAGGTAGACTTTATTAAAGTGGTTTTAGACAAGTGTGTCCCCACAAAATCATTCAGAATCTTCTTCAGCTGGAAGCATTGGATGAACCATGAGATCTGCAGTCTGCTGAGGGCCAGATCAGTGGCATTCAGGTCTGGAAACCAAGTAGGGTACTAGAGGTCCAGGTACGCTTTCAGGAAAGCCATCCCAAATGATAAGTGGCAATTACAGACTAAACCTGAAACAATGAAGAATGCTTGACAGCTGTGGTAGGGCTTGCATACTATTACCTCTTCAAAATGAAACCAAGTGACATAGGTAACAAGAAGACTTTGCTCTCAGATGAGCACAATGCCTTCTATACTTGCTTTGTCCATCAAGACATGGCGGAACCTTAACAAACTCCCACAACACCTGATGACCCTGTGATTTCAGTTTCTGAGGCTGACGCAAGAGCATCCTTCAAGAAGGTGTACCCATGGAAAGTATTTTGTCCATTGGGGTACCTGGCTATGTACTAAAGACTGTTCACTGTTGCCTTTAACCTTTCGCTTTGGCAGTCTGAGGTACCCAACTGCTTCAATCGAGCTTCATTTATACCAGTGCCTAAGAAGAATGAAGTAATGTCTCAATGACTATCATCCAGTAGCACTTACATCCACTGTGTTGAAGTGCTTTGAGAGGTCGGTGATGAAACATATCCACTCCTCCCTGAGAAGCAACTTGGACCTGCTCCAATTTGCTAATCGGTGCAACAGGTCCACAGCAGATGCCATCTGACTGGCTCTTCACTCAACCCTGGAGCATCTGAACAGCAAAGATGCATACATCTGCAAGCTCTTCATCGACTATAGCTCAGCATTCAATACCATCAGCCCTTCAAAACTAATCAATTAGCTCCAACATCCCTTTGTGCAATTAGATCCTCGCTTGCAGACCCAGTCACTTCAGATTGGCAACAACATCTCCTACATCAGCACAGATGCACCACAGGTTCTGTGTACTTATCTCCCTGCTCTACTTACTTTATTCTTATGACTGTGAGGTTAAGCATAGCTCCAACACATTACTTAAGTTTCCTCAGTGTATCATTTCAGAGGATCTGCGCTGGGCCCAGCACGTAAGTGCAATTATGAAGAAAGCAGTCCCTCTGCTTCCTCAGAAGTTTGCAAAGATTGGGCATGATAACTAAAATGTTGACAAACTTTAAAGACATGTGATGGAAAGTATATTGCCAGGTTGCATTACGGCCTGGTATGGAAACACCAATGCCTTTGAATGGAAAATCGTACAAGAAATAGTGGATATGGCCTAGTCCATCAAGGGTAAAGCCCTCCCAACATTCGCTCTATTATTTTTTTAAAAACAACTGCACAGACCAACCATTGCTCTGAGCAGGAAATTTTTACACAGCCTGAAACCTACACGCCACTTTAAATGTTTTCTTTTGCAATACCTGTACTATGAATATTTAGAATGAAAACTGAAAAATCACATACTTTTGATTTTATTTATTAATTGAAGCGTACAATGACATACAGTACAAAGAAAATAATTTATGTTTCATATACTTTTTCTCATCTGTCTTTATTACAAATCCAGAGTCTATGAACACTGTCCGGATATATTTCTCATCAAGATGAAAAAATCATCTTAATCCTTATCATCTAAATGTTCCACTTCGAGTCTGTTTCTGGATTTACATTTGATTGAATTCATAAGACTGAATCCACGTTCACAGTCTGCACTAGAAGGCTGAAATGTTCCAACAATGTCAACAAGAAATAACAGTTCTTCAAACTCTTTATTTCTAAGCACATAGTTCAACATATCATTAAACATCTTAATTGAACCAATTCTAACTTTCTCAGAAATAACAAATTTGGAATTAGAATAATGCTGCAATATTTTAGAGGTAACATTTTTGTCATAGTTTGTATTAGTAGCCAAGTATGTTTTTGTCAGTTGTACAACATTCTCTTTTAACAAATTTAAAATTGGTTGTATTTGCAATAGGAAAATGGTCAAAAGCTTGCCATTCTCTTAATTCATCTTCATGTAATCTGTTATCCAAGTAATTACACACATGTTGAATGAATCAAATAATAGGTGCAGTATCAATGTCAGAATTTATAAATGCAAACATCTATGTTTCATTTTTTCCACTCCAGTAAATGGTATTGCTAAGATAAATTGTTCGCTTTTGTTTTTCACACTGTAATGCTTCAATTGTATTCAAACAGCTTTTCTGAAGGAACTTACAGAAAGATGCCAGATCTTCTAAAACATTGTTAAGGACAGTGATTGCTACTCGATATTGTGGATCGGTCAAACTCTTCAGGCAGTGGTTGCTGACTGGATCATAACTTTCATTAACGTGCTCTTTACAATACTGGATCAAATCTTCATAATTTCTTATTAAAGCAGTAACAACAAAATGTCTTGGCAGCCATCTTACTTTGTTTAGTGGTTTAAATGACACAACACCATATTCTGTCATTCTGTAACATTAGCTAATTCTTCTAGTTTTCCTTTTTTAACCAATGACCTGCTGTACATTGCATGCACTGTTCATAGCAGTGTTTCTGTATCCTGCATAATTGATGCTTTTTTCCATGTGTCATCCAATTCCAGGTCTTCTCTGTGTGCAACACAATGTTACTCAGACAGTTGCTTTATTTATAGTCGAAGAATTGCTGCCACACCATTATTCTTTCCGAGATTAACATTTGTCCAGTCTGACATAAATATCACAATTTTTGAATACCAACACCGTTGTTGATATAATTTTTTTTACAGATTCAACAATAGTGATATTGTCATATGTAGTTAGCTTCAAATTACCCGCAAACGTAGCCATAAAGGAAATTTCATTTTCCAGTCAAAACTTAAAATATAGAAAAAACATTTTCTGTACAGAAGTATCGGTAACTTCTTCAGCAATTAGTGTATGGAAAGCAAATTTCCACAATTTTTCCATTAGCTGTTCTGAAGCACAAAGCTGATGCACTCAATAAATTCAAATGCATAGTTCTTGCTGTGCCAGCTCTCTGGTATATTTACATATTCGGCCACGTGCATAAATTTCTTGCATGAAGTGCATAGAAGCATTAATAACAATTGTTAAGATAATGTTATCAATTACGACTTTGACCGTATCAAAGTTAGACATTTTTCACGCATATTGCTTCACTCTTGCTTCACACTCTTTTGAAGTTTAAGTCAACATGCGCAAAATTCCACATTTCCTCTGGTTGTACAATTTGGTAACTACACAAATTCTCTGGTTGTTTTAAGAAACTAACTTCTATTCTTCCTATTTCTTTCCACTGCTGAACAGGCCCTCAAACTTTCAGTTCAGCATAAATAATGCATACAACATCATCAGTATCTTGATATGTAAAATGATCTTTTTTTTGTTTTTGATACGAAGACTGCAGTTCAGAATCTACAAGTTGCAAAAGCCATTCTGTCATAAGTTTTGTACAAGTTTTGGTCTTCACTGCATTTAATTCTTAGACCATAAGAGCTAGGAGTGGAATTAGGCTACTCAGTCCATTGAGTCTGTTCTGCCATTCCATCATGGTTGATTTATTATCCCTCTCAACCCCGTTCTCCTGCCTTCTCCCCGTAACCTTTGACACACTGATTAATCAAGAACCTATCAACCTCAGCCTTAAATATACCGTTATATTCTTCTTCTGCTTTTCTTTCTGATTTGCTTAAGATACTGAAAATGATAATAATTATTTGAGAATACTAAAAATAATCATTTTTGAATAATTCAACAAGTCAAAAACTTTATAATTTTAATAAAATAACCAGTCATGCAAACACTTTTATGGAAAATTATTTTACTTTGTTCTAACAAATTATTAATTTCAATAATCTTATTAGATGGTGATTTTTTTTGACGATTGCTTACCAAAGAAGTCAAAGTACCGAATCATTCTCATCAAACAAATACTCACAACACAAGTAAATTATGTCAGGCAGTCAAATCATAAGAGGCACAATGGGAAAAGTAAAATAGTTTGACTAAACGGCATCCGTGTTCTGCGGGCCGGTGATTTATTAACATAGAGCTACCTAATTCCATTTTCTGTTTATTGTCACAATTTGTAACAATATTGTAACTTAAAAACACTGACAATGTACATAGGTTGAAGCTCAAAAGGTTCTGATACATTTATTATTTAGAATATTTATGGATTATATTCATTCACACAAAATTAATTATATGGTATTCACAATCATTTTAACATATATTTCAAAATTATATTTGCATAATTTTGAAATTATATTAACATTATTTCAAAATTATATTAACATTATATAAAAGAAATTTCCAGCTAGCCAGTGCCAGATGGGGTGATTTGAGTGTCTCAGAAACTGCTTATTTCCTCAGATTTTCAAGCACAACAGTCTCTAGAGTTTACTGATAATGATATGAGAAACAAAACACACCTATTGAGCAGCAGTTCTGTGGTCGAGAATGCCTTGTTAATGAGAGAGGTCAGAGAAGAATGGCCAGACTGGTTCAAGCTGACAGTAACTCGAGTAACCATGTTTTGCAACAGTGGTCTGTGGAAGACCATCTCTGGATGCACAACACGGTGAACCTTGAAGTGGATGGGCTACAGCAGCAGAAGACCACAAACATACACTCGGTGGCCACTTAATCAAGTACAGGAGGTAGTGAGTGTACTTATGCCTTAGCATCAGACAAAGTGACCCAAGTTTTGTACAGTACTGTCCAAACGATTTTGGCACATATATATACCGAGGGTGCCAAAGACTTTTGCACCGTATTGTACTTGTCAATGTGGAGTGGAGAGCAGGTTTGTAAATCTGGTGGGAGCAAAGGACATTGGAAATGGTGAGGGTGGAGCGCTCCAGGAGGGGTGTGCAATAGTTGGCAGGGAAGGAGTGCTGGGACAGGGGTGGTGCAGATGCAGACACACCCAGCCCTGAGACACTAGGCAAGGTCATTTAATTCCAAACAAATGGGTTATTTATCATTACAGAACGTCTCTCTGGTGCTTCCCTCTCCTCAACCATGATTCCCCACTCCCTGCTCCCTTCCCTCTCTCAATCCACAATAGAGAACCGTATCAGATTCAGGTCTATCATCACTCTCATGTCACTAAATTTGTTTTCTTCTTGTGGTAGCTGTACAGTACATAAAATTACTACCGTGCAAAGGTCTTAGGCACCCTAGCTATATATATGTACCTCAAGTCATTTGAACAGTACTATAGGTAAATGCCCACAGTTTGATACTGAACTTCCAGTATTTCTCAAGGTAAGTTTGTATGAATCAGTACGTTTTAAACTTACTGGTTAATCTTCAAGTGTCATATTCTGACTGCTGTTCACAACATGCATATCTGTAGAGTCCTGATGAAGAATTGGATCTTACTAAGAATCTACAAAATTCATGCTGGGAAATTTGCCCAATTCTAGAATATTCTAGATAAACAAGAATGGAATTCTGAATTCAGCTAAAGCAAGTTCAAGGGAACAGCTGTGTGGGCTATGGCACTATGGTAGTAAAGTCCAGGATTCATGTTTTTTCAGCTACATAACATATGCAATTTAATATCTTCATCTCTCACCTCATCTAAAATTCCAATCTTCTATGATTCTTGTTCCTATTCTCCAAAACAATAGGCATTTGTCTCCACGATGTCTGTTGTTCTAGAGAACAGAAACATGTCAAAATTACTTCTTCAGCTAGACTTCCACACATACTTCAAACCTTTACTTTCTGGACTCTACATCAATTTCCTTGTATCTATTTGTGAAGCACCAACTGCTACTCCTTTACGAGAAGGGTGCAAGACAACTTACTCGCTTCAGATACAGGTTGTGTACCCACTATCCGAAATGATTAAGGCTGGAAGTGTTTCAGATTTCAGGTTTCTGATGTTTTTCAGATCTTGGAATATATAATGAGAAAGCTTGGGATCGTCATCATTTCTGACTCTGAATTTATGTGCTACTGGTAAACAGTCTTCATCTTACACTTGTTCATCACACATATGCACTTAACAGTAAAAATTATTGCATACCATTAATATAATAAAAACATTCTGTGTGCAGGGTAATAAAAGCAGCACAGCAGCACAGCAGCATCGGGAGAAAACCTGAATCAGCTGTTGGACAACAACAACAAAGAAAGGCAGGCCTTCATTCTCCATTTACAATGCCATGTTTTCATTAAAAGGTTACAGTACATTGTATTTGTATTCTATTAGGACTATGTAAAATATAAAAACAATCAGCATCGTAAACTTATTCTGGTGTTAGATTTTCATCAGCAATAATCTTGGCAACCTCATCAACAAATTTCTTTGCTGCTTCATGATCAGCAGAGGCTTTATCACCACAAATATTTAAAAATTTAATGCCATGCCTTTTTTAATTTCTGAAAGCAGCCTACAAATAACCACAATTATCTTCAATTTTCTGTTCATTGTGATAGATCTTTGCTTGTTCTATGATCAGCATACCATTAAGAAGCATATGGTCACTCGAACACTGACAAATCCACTCTTTCAATACACGATTGAGATCTTCATTTTTTGCTTGATGCAGTGTTTTTATATTTTTCATTAACTTCTGTTTATTACATATGTGAGGTCACTTCTCAGAACTGTCTGTCGTGCGCAGAGACCTGTGCGTTGCCTGGGAATATTCCCAGTGTCTTGTGAAATCTTCCATTTGTGATGTCATGTCAGTGCTCAAAAATAAACTTCTGATTTCAAAGGCTTTTGGACTTTGGAATTGTGGATAAGGAGTACTCAACCTGTATAAAGTATTTTTTTCAAAACCATATTACTTCTTACACACATTATGTTGCCAAAAGGAAGTTCTGACTGTGAATAAACAGAGCATTTGAATAAAAACACTGTTTACATGCTTGATCGTTTCATCCAAAATGTTGTTTACCTGAATTCAAATGATGCATTCAGAAGCACAAGTTCTACATCAGTTGGATCTAATAGCTGGTAAACAGGCTATTGTTCACACGCATGGTTTAGTGTTATTCAAACTCATCAGTGCTTAGCATTTTTGCACTTGAAATGGAGATTGAAATCTAAGTCAAATAAAATAATGGCTCTGAAATACAGTTAACTGGGGCACATCTGGACCTGTACATTTTGGCCCAATTAAGGGGCTGCCCCAATCAGCTGAAGTTTCATGGAAATAGTTTAAAGGTGTAAAAAAAAATCAAACTGCCATTTAACTGAGTAACAAATGATGTAACTAAATTAAATGTAGAACAAATGAGCACACTGTCAATACGACTACAGTACTATCAGACTGTGTATTAGTTCCTAATAGTTATCGGCGCAGGATGCAGTGTTCTTTTCATTGACTATTGAGAAAAATCAGCTCAAGTGACTGGTATAGATAATGGACTGTCTTCATACAATGCTATTGATGATTGCTTTTCATTGTAACATTCAAGATGATTTTTTATACCTTCAAATTCTTCGTAGTTTCTAACTTTTTGAAGTAATGAAATTATTTCATTTCTACTCCTGGCTGTTTCTGGCATCTCCAAGCCCGAACACTTGAAACCACAGTGAGCAAAACAGTTCTGGATTGTCTTACTGCTTATTTCTCACCATCAGTCAGTGTCAAAAATCATTCCTTTTTGAATACAAGCACACACAACTGACGCTGTTTAAAATCTGCTCGGTCTAAGCACAGTGTAGTATCCAGTGGCCACACAAATACACGTGTCTAACACTAGTTAGAAACTGTCTGGCAACAGTCTGCTGCCCCAATTAAGCAGCATAGTGTCCCTTAAGGTTGTTATAGCCAGGAATGGTAGTAGGGGACAAGCACCCGCTACCCACTAAATGCTCCCAATGACATGTGATTCAAATAGCCTCTGACAACCAAGTCCACCTCCTGGCCTTTAGGTGTGGCTTAACTACTAAGGTCGGCGGAAACATTCCAACTGACAGGAGAAGGTGTAAAGGCAGGCTACTGACGCCTTAAAATCAGTTGCTTTGGGCAGGTGGGGCTTGTCAGCCATGTTGAGCAGCTTCTGCAGGAGAAGGAAAACCCTGATCTCAACATCCCCTGCTTTGCGGCTCTACCCACTCATGGAGAATGCTCATGAGTGAACCCCAAGGGAAAAATCAGGAGTTGGATTCCCTCGGGCTCGTTGAGTTCAATGCTGACTGGCAACTCCTGCGATGCTGCTGGTGCCAAACTATGTCGGTCTCTGCCGTTCCTTTGGACTCATCAGATGTGTGGGGAGGGTGTGTTTGCCACGTGAGCAACAGCTTGCTCTCCATATTGTACTATCCCAGCTTGCATATCTAGACAGCTAGGATGGTCACACCTGACCACCAGAGGCCTCATCAGGGTCCCAAATAAGTCGAGGGACTCTCGGCTATTTTCTAATGAGTTTTTGTTCTTCCAGAGTTGTCCCAAATAAGCAGTTGCCCTAACCAACCAGAATCTACTGTATATCATTCTATCATCTGCCCTGGATCAAAATTAGAACCAAATGGGTTTTTATGAAAATCTAACATTGCATTGCAATTGTATAAAGAAATAAGTTTTTGAAGTCAGTATAGCAAAGCAAAAATATAATAAAAAAGATAAATAAGTACAAAATGAAACCAGAATGCTGCAGACAAAAAATCCTAAATAAAAATTGGAAATACTGGAAGTGTTCAGCAGGTTCACAGGTCATAATTCAGAGTCAAGAATACATAACCTATGGTCATCGCTGACTTCTTATCTTGGCCAATTCAAACAGTGACAGCTTGTGGTAGAGGGCTGAAGCCTGGCATGACAAAACAGCCTTCCACATGGTGATGTGATCATGTAGTTGGGGACTGAGAAGAGGTAGGACAAGTCCTATCCATCATAAAAATGGGATACTTTTTGGCAGCAGGCTAAGCTTTGCTCCCTCACTTACCCAAAAGCATAATGGACTGAATATTTCTGCTAATTAAATACATAAATATCATTTAATTTCTAGCAATTTTAAAATAAAACCAAAATCCAAAAAATGCTTAAAATACTTACATATTCAAATAATTTTAAAATACCATAAATTCAAATACTTTTCTCAGTCCCTTGTCTCATTGGCCTCATTGAAGTCGATGGAGAAGCTACCAATGTGCTCGGTAAAACCTGATGCAGAAACTTCTTGCAGATTCCCCTCAGCAATTTCCCATTGCATAGTGAACTCCATAGTGCCTGACACTAGTTAGAGCAATCACAGAAAATGGCTGACTGTAATTTAGAGTTGTCTGTTTTCATGTGTGAGGTCACAAAGTCACTGGCAAATGAGAAATGCTGACAATTTTGTGAACACATCCTCACCGAATTCTGTTTAAGAGTCATCAGATTCACCATCTTTGCTTCTCTAATGCTTGGCCTGCTGGTTGAATTTACTGGTTATTTTATGAAAATTGGTCACTCAACTGACTGTTTTAATTTTAATGCAACCTCAGTTTTCACAATAGAGAAAATGTTCATCTTCACATTTTTTGATTCTTTCCCATGAAATGCTTGGTATTTTCTGTTAGTTAAAAATAAATATAACTAGCAATTAAATGTGCAATATCAGGTGGGTGAAACATATTGCACAACATTTTTTTGAAAGATTCCCTGCATTGGATTAGTGTTCTTACAATATTAACCTCCAGCTACTGTGATGAGGCAACAAGTTAATTAGCATTGGATTGGAAAATCAGCTTTGAACTAGAAGCCCTCAATTATTTTTTTCAGCTCCAATTTCAAAGAAACCATCTAAATTCCATTATTTAGTTATCATGAAAGTTCTTGAAGATAGCATGATTTTAATTTATGATTGTCTCAGTATGGATTTGGATATCACATAGATTTGGATATCATTTGGATCTTAGACCCCAATGGGTATTGATCTTCAACAGATTTTTTTTTCCGAATGATAAACATGTTAACCTCCTCTGTTGCATAAATCTAACAATTTTCATTCACATGAAGTGAATCTCACTCAGTTTGGCTGAAATACTTATGGTCTCTCAGTGCAACATGTAGAAATACTCTCATTTCCGCAAAACTGGAATGATTTTCATGGGTATGTCATGGAACAGTAGCTAAGAAATTGTTGGAAAGACAATGTCAAGGCGATCTGGTATAGATAGCGATTTGATGAAGAAAATGGAAAATTTATCAATTGCTGTTTAACGTCATCCCGAGGAACTTTACAGACAATGGAACACATTTAGAAATGTTGTTTTGTGGGAAATGGGGCAGTCAATCTGATCTCAATATAAACCAATAAACAAACATTGATAACAAATTTTTTTGAAAGTGTTGCTTCCTCAGGTGTTTTTTTTTGTTTATTATAGACCATTTGAAGCTGAACACAAATATAATTTCAGACTATTTGTATCACGTAGGGATTTGGAGAAACAAGAAATTAACTTTTATTGAATATAATGTGTTTAATTGCATAATGGTGCTGATGCTTTGCAATAGTTCAACTTAGCTTAAAATGCTTATTAGATGATTTTCATTCAGGCTCAGTTTTGGAGGCTTCTCACTTAAGTGTCCAACAATAATCAGCCAGCATTGATTCCAGTTGCCCTGATATTGTTTCTCCATGACCACAATGCCCTGGTGAAACCTTTCACCATGCTTGTCACTGACAGCACCAAGATTTGCAGGGAAGATGTCTAAATGGGAATGCAGAAAATTAACCTTTAGTGACATGTGGTACTTCATGGTTGTATGTTTGAAGCATGTTGTCAACCAGCTGCACATAGTTTGGTGCTCTGTAGTTGTCAAGAAAATTTGCAACAACATTCTTGAATGACTTCCATGTGATTTTCTCCGGTCCCTCTAGAAGTTCTTTGAATTGCCTGTCGTTGATGACCTGTTTGATTTGTGGTCCAACAAAAATGCTTTCCTTAATTTTGGCTTGAATTATGAATTGAAATAACAAGTATAGGCAATTTCATAAAAATGGTGTGTGATAGGAAAATTCGGTTGTGATTTTCATGATAAACAGCCCAAAATCTATAAGATGCTCCCAGAAGTATTCAAGAAGCAAAATCATAGTTGTCCAGCGTAATGAGTGATGAGGAAATACTGTATAGAAAATTTTTAGTAACTTCCTTGCTCTTCTTCCATACAGAGCCATAGAAGCCATTTAGGCAATGTGCAAGAGTAAATGGGCATGTCATTAAAAGACTATGGCAGTGCAGTACCTCCTTGATATCACAATGAATTGGCAGCCATGATGACAGAACCAGCAAGGCTAGTTCAGGACTGAAGGCACCAGGATAAATGTGCTTATGCAACAAACAAGAAAATTCAGCAGTAGTAGTAGTTTCGTATTTTGCCATCTTGATTGCCTTTCTAACTTACAAATTATTGTCACATGGGTAACAATAAATATCACTTCACAGAACACGATCAAACAGTTTATATTTCTTAAAACAGAGCAGCTGGCTTAATATCTGTATATTTTTTCTGCCCTTATGTCTTTCCCGAGTAACCACAGATTGCATCTGGTGAAAGTTTAACATTTAAGGTTTTGGTTAATTTGAGAAGAATCATTACCAGATGGAAGTAAAAAGAATCATATGATAACATTTAATAGGAAGAGATTTCAGAGTTTCCAACACATGAAGATTCTGAGTCTGTCAGCAACAGTTACTGTGTTTTTTCCTATACCATTATTAAATTCAGATCACTGTGGGTATTAAGTTAGTATGACACTTCTACTGTATGCATTAATTGTATTATTTCAATCCAAGCTAGATTGTCAGGTTGCTTTTAATTGCTTGTGGATAATGAGTGAGCTATACATTAATTCAAAAATTAGATGACGGTTCAAGCTTTGAAGAGCAAGTCTTAGATGGCTTGAAAACAAATACACCAAACACAGCATTATATTTCCATGACTGCTTTGCATATTTTAAGGTCGTTCAAATAGTCTGAAATGCTTGCTAGTAAAAATATAACATTTTCTTAATAATCTTTGTAAGTTGATTGAACATTGATAATATTCAGACTCTCAGTTTATTAAATTTAAGAGAAATTAAGTGTTTAATATTAATGAAAATCCACTTTATTAATGTTGTCTTTCTTACCAATTTCGATAAGTTAATTCTGTCCATTCAATAAAAAAAGCTTATTCTCATTAATTAGTTTTCCTCAGTGTATTAGCTTATTATTATTTGGCCTGCTAAGCATTCATTGATGAGTTTGATAATACGGATACAAGCATAACCTTCTATTCACAA
This sequence comes from Mobula hypostoma, assembly GCF_963921235.1. Classification (NCBI taxonomy): domain Eukaryota; kingdom Metazoa; phylum Chordata; class Chondrichthyes; order Myliobatiformes; family Myliobatidae; genus Mobula; species Mobula hypostoma. The sequence goes on along the minus strand of NC_086102.1, from coordinate 154,965,909 downwards.
TCTAGTTAAATATGAGTCAACTGTTGTCTACTATATGTGTTTCCAAAGGTGCATATTCCATTGAACCATAAACCCAAGTATCCACAGCAGAATACTGTGTCCTGTATTAATAAGGCTGCTGTTATATTCTAGGAATCTGGCATTACTGCGTTCTGCAATATGTTAAAACAATGTTTCACATCATTTAGCAGCTGGGGAAAAACAGATCCCACTGACATCTGCAAGTCAGTGAATATGTAATAGCTGCAAACAGACAAATTAAGTTTAAGTATTCCCTGATGGTCGATAGGATTGCAGTCATTCTCCCTGGTGTAAAACTACCCCTGAATTATCTCACACCACTTGGCTATCTGGTTGTATTAGCCTCACTATCAAGTCGCAATGCGCAGTTTGTATTGACATCAAACGTATCAATGCTGGATATACAGTCGTGCCTGAGTCGTTGACGAGTTTACATTCTTGTGTCATTAGCATTTGGAGTCAACATACTGGTATCGTTATCTCAAATAACATCATGAAGAATATGCCGTTCCAAACAGAATGATATTTGTAATGAAAGACTGGATTTATGTTGCAGTTCTTTTCTCATTACAAAGTACAGCAGTTATGCTTCAATTAAATAGAGCAATGGTGAGGGATCTTGACAAGGAGGATATAGAGAAGGTATTTTCTCCTTAAAGGGAAATTAAAAAAAGGAGAAGGATGATAGAGGGGGTCTATTTGTGACTGGAAGCCTACAATCAGCAGTGTAACACCTGGACCGGTGCTGGGAACCTTGCTGCTTGCTACTTACATTAACAACTTACATGAGCGTGGAGCAGTTACTGATGACATGGGAATTGGTGATGTTGGTGACAGTGAGGAGAGAAAGCTTAGGCTATGGATTAGTCAGCGGCAAATTGAGTACAGTCAAAGCAAATAGAATTTAACCCTGTAAGAGTGAGGGCTATATTTTGGGAGTATCATTTATGGGTGGCGCCTATCCCTTAAATGATAAAACCCTACAGTGTATTGTGGGAAAAAGGTACCGTGGTGTACAAGTCAAAGATCCATTAGGTGGCAGTGCAGGTAGACAGTCTGATGAAGAAGATATAAAGGATACTTGTCTTCATTAACTGGGACATAAAATAAAGTATGAAGTGGACTTGCTAGAACTTCATAGAATATTGGTTGAACCATAACACTCCAGGAAGGATGTGATTGTACTGGAGAGGGTGCAGAGGTGGTTCACCAGGATGTTGTTGACTTGGATGGAATAGTTTAGTTATGATGAGAGATTGAGAGTGTGTGTTTGTTTTCCTTTGAGCAGAAGAAGTCTGAGGGATGGGGGTTGTGGGGTTTACCTGATACAGACAGGCAAAATTATGAATAGGGTAGGTAGAAATATTTCCTGTGACAGAGGTGTCTAGGACCAGACAGCTTTGGTTTAAGGTGAGTAATAAGATGTTTAGAGGAAGGATTTTGACTGAGAGGCCTGTTTTGGTTTCTGTTCTGTATGACTTCATGACTCCATAATAATTGGCCAGCTTAAAAAAATAAGGCATTGCTGAACAAAGGTAGAGAGTAAGTTCTTTGTCCTTCTACAAGCCCACGCCTGATTCTAAATCGTGCACTTGCAGAATCCTTCTTGGATTTGGCAGAACTACACTTACTATAGATTAAAGAGAGCGATTAGATAACCTTTGTCACATGTACATTGAAATATACCATGAAATTTGCCATTTGTGTCAAATCAAATCAGGGAGGATTGTGTGCCCATAACTCACTAATCCTAACTGTAAGTCTTTGGAATGCGAGGGGAAACCGGAGCACTCAGAGGAGACCCACGCAGTCACAGGGAGAACGTACAAACTCCTTACAAACAGTGGCAGGAATTGATCCCCAATCAGTGATTGCTGGTACTGTAAAGCCATCTGCTAACTGCTTTATTGCTTTACCCTGCTGTGATAAAGTCATTTGCAGTTATATAGACCATACACAGCACTGGAGCTACTAGTCATAATCACTGATAATTTAAATTTTGATTTCAGGGACCTGGAGGCTGATGATGGATAACATGAAAACAGCAGTCTGAATCAGGCAATGTGAAAAAGGCAACAATAAAAGCATAAAACACTGGAACCACCCAGCAGCTAGGGCAGATTCTGTGGAAAGTGATACAGTTAATGTTTCAAGACAGAGACCTTTCATCAGAACTGAAAAAGAGAGATGCAAAAAGAAACTGTTATGTTGAGGAGAGGGCAGAAGGGATTGATAGAACAAAGGGAATATCTGTGATAGGTTGTGACCAAGTCAAATGAGTAAATGAGATTAACTATGTTTCTATGTCTGTATTATGTGTTACTAATGGCAGGAGTGGCGAGCAGCTCTGGTTGTGCAAATTTAAAAAGAAAATCTAAGCCAAAATCACAGGTGAATGACTTACAGCTGAACTGGCAGGTATGGTACAGACAAAAAGAGAAAGTTACTTTAAATTGGATAACTTGACATTGAGTCTAGAAAGCTGCAACATGCCCAGATAGAAGATGAGGTGTTGTTGCTCAGTCTTTGCATGAGGCCTCACTGTAAGAGTACAGGACATGACAGAGATGTCAGAGTGAGAATGAGATAAAGAATTAAAATGGTGGGCAACCAGAACACTAGGGGTGCCACTGTGGATAGAACACAGCTGTTCTGCGAAGCAATCCCCTATTCCATGTTTGGTCATTTCCAATGTAGAGGGGACAACATTGTCAACAATGAACAAATGCAAAAGAGTGTAAATGTAAGTGTAGGATTACTTCACCTGAAAGAAACATTGGGTTATCTAAACAGTGGGAAGGGTAGAGGTGAAAGGACATGTGTTGCATCTCCTTTAAAAAAGTGGCACAAGAGGATAAGTGGTTGATGAGACAAAAGAGTCATCTAGAGACTTGCAACAGGACAATTTCTTCAAAATGCTGAAAGAGGAAGTGGAGGAATATAAATTTGTAGAGTCATAGGACAATACAGCATGAAAATGGGCCATTCAGCCCATCTAGTCCATGTCAAACCAGTAACATCCCTAGTCCCATTGACCTGCAGCCCTAGCATAGCCCTCCATACTCCTCCCATCCATGTACATATCCAAATTTTTCTTAAACGTTGAAATCAAACCTACATCAACCAGTTGCACTGGCTGCTCCTTCCAACAGGAACATACAGACTTAGCAGTCTCAAACTTTCACTTTGAAGGCCTCCCACTTACCAAGTGTACCTTTACCATAAGACAATCTTTTCTATTCCACACTTGCCTGATCCTTTCTGATACTATCAAAATTCACCTTTCTCCAATTTAGAATTTTAACCCAAGGAGCAGACCCATCCTTTTCCATAATTACCTTGTAACTAATCACATTACAATCACTACATGCAAGGTGCTAGCCCACACAAACTTCTGTCACCTGCCCTGTCTCATTCCCTAATAGGAGATCTAGTATCGCTCCCTCTCTAGTTGGGACTTTTATGTACTGATTAAAGAAACTTTCCGAAACACATTTGACAAATTCTTTCCCATCCAGCCCTTTTACAGTATGGCAGCTCCAGTCCATATGTGGAACGTTAAAATCATCTACTTTATGTTTCTTGCAAAAGTCTGTGATCTCTCTACAAATTTGCTTCTCCTCCAGATCCTATGGAATGTTGAATGGTCTGCAATATAATCCCATTAATGTGATTATAGTAGACAAGTTCTCCAGTTTGTCCTGTCTGAGCACTGCCATGACTTTTTCACTAACTAGTAATGTCACTGCTCCCCCTTTAATCCTTCCAACTCTAACATGTCTAAAACAGTGAAACACTGAGCTGCCAGTTCTGCCCCTCCTGCAGCCAAGTCTCACTAATGACTACAACGTCACATACTGATTCATGCCCTTAACTCATTCGCCTTTCATACCATAGTCCTTGCAGTGAAATATCTGTAATTCAGAACAACAGTTCCACCACACTCAACTTCTTTGTTCCTTGACTTTGTATGCAGGCTTAGCAACATCTTTCTTCAGAACCATTCCACTCTCTGTTCTGGCACTCTGCTTCCCATCCTCCTGCAACTCTAGTTTAAACCCACCCCACCCCCAGCCCCCTTGCAGCACTAGTAAAATGCCCCCCTAGGATAACAGTCCCCTTCCAGTTCAGGTGCAAACCATCCTTTCTGTAAAGGTCCCACCTTCCCTGGAAGAGAACCTAAAGTTCCAAAAATCTGAAGCCAGCCCTCCTGCATGTGGTCTGGTGGTGGAATCTTCATGGAGCTTGTAGAAATTGTGTAAAAAAGACAGTATCACACTGACGTCCACATCATACATTTTGATCTGATGCGTGTAGTCACATTATAAATATGGAATACTGTACATGAAGGCTTAGAGTATACATGGAATATCTGCTTATTTAGCTGAACTTTATTGTCTATCAAACACAAGAAACACTTTGAATAATTGCCTTTGATAAATGTAACTTGACCCTAATTTCTAAATGGAAAAGTGGTTCATTCTCCTTACCTTGGTCATTACGTGCAAAAATAAATCAATAAATAAACTGTCGCACTCTACAGGAAACTGCATTTTTAATGAGATTATTTCCTCACAGAAAACACATCTGTGACACACTTTGAATTTGCCTGAGTCAAACTCAACAAGTTGCAAATGAACAAGCAGTCAGAAGTGTTTTAAAGTTGAATGGCAAATGAACCTAATTTCTGGGCTACAGAGCCACAGATCATTTCAATATGCAAATATTTTTCAGATATGGAAGATTCATTCTTGTAATACAACATGCACATCTTTAACAGTGTATAAAGAAAGAGAATGGAATTTAAGTGTGTGATAATTTGATTTATTTGAGTGGGTGTGCTCCTGTAAGTCTGATGTAATCTGAAAGTCAACTTCTAATTATTTTCTGATGTAGAGCAGTATTTAAAGTCAGATGGCTATTGCAAATAAAACTGTCCAGCGTGTCAAATGTTTCCCTTTAGTGCAGGTGGTTTGCATTAGCAAATGGGTGTTGAAAACAGCTGGTCCTGGCTGTGAAAGATCATCCTTGTTAACCTGTTGTTAACTTTCACAAATCCTGAAACTAGAAGATTGCTAAATTTGAAGAAGTGAATCAATCCCTGTTGCACATTGTCAAACAAAAAATTTGGAATTAAAGCAAATTTTAGAATCTTCTGTCCCAGTTTTGGCTCATTGACTGAACTTTGACTAGCCAATTGGATGGATGTGAATTCATAATCTAGCCTGATAGGTCAGGGTAGAACTAGATGAGCATGATCCTAAATTGTTGCAAGGCTGTCAGTATGGATGAAAATTAATTAGAACCTGGATGTCTTCTCAAATAAACTTAGAAGATTCCATGACAAATGCAACTTCTCTGAAATCTTGATCTGTACTCTTTTTGTAAGTAGTCATCACTCTAAAACATTTTTTTGTGCTAGCATTGATATATGTGAGACGCTGCTATATGCAACTTGCTTGTTGTCTTTCTTACATTACAAGATTACCTCACTTTATGAGTACTTATTCACAATGAGCTTCTGGACTTCCTAAGGTCATGAAAACTGCTCTATAACTCTATCTTTTTCTCTCGTCATTTTCCTTCTCTCTGCTTTTCTTTCTCTTTCTCTTCCCCCCCTCTCTTGGCACATCATTGTGGTTTCCATTGGTCTATTTCTGCTATTAGCCCCTTTAAAAAAAATGTGGAGATAATCCTTGAAAACTTGAAAAAAGAAGTGACTTTCATCATTATATATATTTCTAAGTATTTTGTCATAAATGTCAAACTGCAATATTTTTGTTGTATTATGCACACTAGAGGTTTATTTTCATAATGAGTGAAAAGTGCTGTTCTCTCTTTTGATTATTTTTTATCTTTAAAGTATATACCATACACAGCTGTAAACAAACTTTGAACTTATCCAGTGGATCTGTAAGATAAGAAAAATAACACAGAATCTCGAAAGCTGATGGAATGTTTTCAGAACCATTTCTCAAATGACAAATAAGAAGACACTTCTAAGTGAATAAGATCAGTCTTACTCAGTTGTGCTTCCTTGTTTACTTTCTACTTCCTTCCTGGTCTTTTTCTTGTGCTGCCTCTCTCTGTTATATCACACCAGGTGTTACAGTCTCATATAACAAGCAACTTGCAGTATACTCTAGGGACCTAGATACCAGCTCAACTAAAACCAAGGAGCTATTCCACAGCAGTCTAGGAAGCAGGAATTTTACTTGAGGAATCCTGTGAGAGGTAGCATGAGGAAGAGAAGGAAGAAAATGGAAAGTGAATAAGGAAGTGTAATTAAAAATGGAGAAACAGGAAGAGAATGGGCCATTTACACCAGGAACTGTTTCAAGATCAAATTATTCACAAATAACTTCAGTAACTTAAAATGACACTCCATTGACCAATGGTCCCAAACTCTTCATATTACCATCATCATTGTCATCTTTCCAAAAAGAAAAAGCTACTAGAAAATACAGCTAACAATCTAATAATGATACAACCATTGTTGGTAGAATCTCAGGTGGTGACAAGAGAGATATGCCAATTAGTGGCATATCTTTGCAGCAAGTGGCAATCTGCATTCTGGAAAAGTTCTGCAAATTCATCAGCTCATTCTACTTGCCAGCCTCTGGGAAGGAGGCATGAGGAAAATTCCAGTGCACAAGAACGTAAGAGACTGCCAAGAGTACTGGATACTACCCAATCTATCACCAACAGAGCAACCCCTCCCCCACCACCATTTAATAACTTAAATAAAATGTTGACTGTTTTAGCAAACATTGTTTTTAGCTGTGACAATGCAATGCTTTAAGTATCTCATCAGCATGTTATAATGTTCCTAGTGGCAGCATTTCTCTTAATATAGCCCTGTTAAGGGATATCCTAAACAAATCAGAGTTCTTCATTTCATTCTCTCGGCTGTATTTTTGTCTTTCCAATCAGTATACTTTCACTCACTGCAGTGGGTTCTTGAAGCATAAACTATGGTAACATATCCACTATGTTACGAGTGGATTGCTAACTGGTAACCCTTGATTTACGTCATGGAGAACGGTCATGCGAAATCACTGCCTGACTCTGCCACAAGTAATAAAGACTCAAGTGAAGCATGTACAAGGCAATTACTTTGCAGTAAGTGGCAATCTGCATTATGGAAACATTTTGCAAATTCATCAGCTCACTCTACTTGCCAGCCTCTGGCAAAGGGGTATGAGGAAAATTCCAGTGCAGAAGAATGCAAGAGACTGCCGTGAGTACTGGATACTACCCAATCCATCACCAACAGAGCACACCTCCCCCACCACCATTTACAGCATTGCCTCAGGAAGGGATCATCTATCATATAACGATTTCCACCATCTGGGACATGCCTTCTTCTCACTGCTACCATCAGGCAAAAAGAAGAAAAGCCTTAAGCCCTGCATCATCAGATCAAGGAACAAGTTCCTTCCGACAACCATCAGCTTCTTCGACTGATCTGCATGACCCTAGTCCTAGCTCAACAATGGGATACTACAGACCACATTTTGCACTACCGTGGATTTGTCTCTGATTGCTTTTTGCTCCAACTTCTTACTTTGCACAGTCCTTTACTGCTTATACAGTTTATGTTCTATGCATTATCTGAATCTACACATTTGGGTGATGCTGCAACAAGCAAGTTTTACCTTGGACTTGCACTTCTCCCTACTTGTGCATATAAAAATAAACTCAGCTTAGCTTAAACATTTTCTGAGCCAAGTGACATCCTGTACACAGCTTTCATCTGCAGCCTGATATTACCCCAATCTCCAACAGCTGCCTTGGAAGAACCAGGTGTACTTTAAGCTAAAAGCTACAGCCAGCTTGCATTGTAGTGGTCAGCAGTATTGCAGTCAATACTGGAAAAACAAGCTGCCAGAGGAACTCGGTAAGTCAAACATCATCTGTGGAGGTAAAAGGATGGTCAATGTTTCTGGCTGAGATCCTGTATCAGGACTGCGTCACGCTGTGCTTTAACTTCACAGCTGTGCCTGCGGCATCTGAGGCTCTTTAGGAAGACATTTCCCAGCTTTGGTCATGTTTAGAAATGTTCCAGAAATTTGCACTACTGCACTAACATCTGGATGAAATCCATTCAACAGCTATAGTGATTGCTCATGATCCCATTGTACTGCTTTGCCATCAGAAGCTTAGAAAAAGGTACATGGAGCTCAGAAAAACAGAGGGCTATCGGTAATCCTAGGTAATTTCTAAAGTTAGTACATGTTTGGCACAGCATTGTGGACCAAAGGGCCTGTATTGTGCTGTAGGTTTTCTATGTTAGAACAACTATCATGAATATGTGTCTATGCAAGTGTTGTCTTCATACTCTTCCTTGACTACTGAGGATGGATGTTGATAGAGGCACATACGTGGAAGAGTTTAATGACAGTCCTCCAGACTAGGACACCTCTAGTGAGAAGCTGGCTGGAGGTGAGGTATCATATCATAGCAAGAAACCTTGAAGAAAAAGTCAGTGCCTTGATCCAGCCTTGCTTGACACCAGTCTGCTCTGAGTTTGGCACTTATGGAACTGTTACTCTGGATGGTATCAAGAAGCAAAATAAGATGGGACTTTCTCTGGGTAGCCAATTGCCCCCTTCACAGCTGCTACCTATTGCTAGCTTGCCAATGCAAGTGCTGTGGCAAGTTCCAGTCCTGGTTTAGAACTTGAGGCTTCTGCAGCTGTCTCTCCTGCAGAAGAATGGTTGTTTGGAGGGTGTTGTACATCTTCTGACTGAATCGTATCCTTGGAAAGGACCAATTACTTTGTTTTGTTAATTACATAAATGGTTGTTGCCTTAAACAGTAATTTGTAAACAAAAACGCATTGTGTTTCTAAATTACAGGGATTTGCAGTCACTGTGTCAGTACATTCTGAAGGCCCACAACCTTGCTGTGACCCTCAGAAAAATCACATAATCGGAGAGTAACATTAAACCTTATAGTTTTTAATGACAACAAGACATAGTAACACAAAAACAGAAGTATGCATTCAGCAAGTTGCCCTTCTCTGCCTTTGTGGTAGGAACTTCTGTCAGATCACTGACTTCTGTCCCAAAGCTCTTGCCCTCTAAGCCGACACTGTGATAACACTCATTCTAGATCTCCTAGCCAAAATAAACATTCTCTCCACATCCATTGTGTCCAGCTACACCAGAATTGTGCTGGCTTCCACCAGATCTTCTCTCAGCCTTTTTTAAATTCCAATGAATACTTATAAACCTAGTCAATGTAATTACTCCTCATACAGCAATTCCTCTGCCCAGAAAACAACCTCATGAACCTTTGATACATTGCCTTTGGAGCAAAAATATCTTTTTGTGGATAACAAACTAAAACTGCTTACAGCACTCTGAGCATGATCACCAAATAAGGCCCTTTTTATTTACAATGAGACACTATTGATCCTACACTCATTTTTCTTGCAATGCAAGTCAACATAACACTTCACAAAGAGAAAATCTGCAGGTGCTGGAAATCCTCCAGCACTTTGTCTCTGTGTTACTCAACATAACATTCACCTTCTTGGGTGCTTGCTGCAAATACATGTTTTTACATGCACTTGTAAATACAGTTGGAATATTGTGTTCAGATCTGGTTGTCTTATTATAGAGAAGATGTGGAAGCTTTAGAGAAGAGAGTTACCTTGATTCTGCCTGGATTGGACAGCATGTCTTATGAAGGAAGGTTGAGTGAGCTAGGGCTTTAGTCTTTGGAGTATAAGTTTAAGGTGATTGGAGGAAAGTATAATGGGGGGTGGTAGAGGTACCTTTTTTTTACACAAAGATAATGATGGGTGCTTGGAACGCCCTGCAAGGGGTGGTGCTAGAGGCAGATTAATTCATGGCATAGATTGAGTAGATAGTCTTTTTCCCAGAGTAGAAGTGTCAAAAACTAGAGGGCGTCAATTTAAGGTGAAAGGAGATAACCAAGGCAAAGAGTGTAGTGTCTATAATGCTCTGCCAAGGGAGATAGTAGGAAGTAGATTCAATGGTAACCAAAGAGGTAGTTAGACAGGCACATGGACAGAAATGGGGTGGAGGGATATAGAACTTATACAGGCAGCTGGAATTATTATAAATTGCTATTATGTTTGACACAGTTGTCCTATTTAGTACTGTTCTATACACTATTATGTTCCCTTCAAGTTTATTTCCAAGCTCTAGTTGTGCTCTCTTAATCAATTTCTTTCTCCTTCTTTACTGAAATCTAAACTATTGCCAATCCTTCTGTGTGTTACTTTGTATGGCAATTTAATTGATGCTCCTCACATGGTAATCTCTCCATCAAAGGCAGGAATGTATAACTTCCATATGTCCAAAACTTTTATTTAGCAGCAAAGAAAACTCATTTCATCCCTGAATTACAACTGTATGCTTCAAGTGAACTTCCTAATAATGATAGTAAATTTGGGTATTCATTAAGTTAATTGTGAATCATTATAAGCAATTGTATGAGAAAAGATTATTTATAGCTAGAGTTGTTCTGAGAGTTTAACTCGTTCAGCTCATCCAGATATTTCAAAATATGCCAGCCATTACATCACAACATTTTGCTTTGTATCTGTTATGTTTATTGTTAATAAAGGACAAACTTAGAGTGGGTAAAACTAACACATTTATTTACAGTAAAATGGCTACCATTTGATACGAGTGCGTGCAACCAGCTCACATGATGTCACTTCCAGTTCTGGGTGAACCACCTGCATTGTACAAGGGGAATTGCAGTTCTTTATTATGTGCAAACAAAATAACACAGTATTGGTTTCCTTGTAAAATTTGAATGCCATTTTTATATATACACGTGTGTGTATTTTTTTTCAGTATGAGTGATTGGGTAAACACTTGGCAAATAGAGGTTAATACCAAAAAATGTGAGGTCATACTCTTTGGTAAGAAGAAATGAAAATAATTAATCTGCTGTGGCTAAACAGTTTGAGTCTGTTTAGAAAACAAAGGCATACGAGATCTCGCAGGAACATGATAGGATAGATGTCCAATGATTGTACAAGTGGGGAGTCTTGAAGGTGGAACACAGTTACATTCGAAGGAGAGTCTCATTTAAAATTGAGATGCATAAACATTTCTTTCTGCAGAAGTGCTACATCTCAAAAGTTCTCTACCTTAGAGGTTGCTGGAGGCCATCTTTAGAAGTAGTAAAGATCGATGAAGATATCTTTCTGAAAGAGGAGTTCAGGCCGGCATAGGTCAGCCATGTTCATACCAAACAGTGGGGTAGGTTTGAGGAGCCAGGTGGCCTACCCTTCCTCTTGTTTTCTGAGTTCTTATGCAGTTGGTGGGACTCATTCCTCCCCAGCCACATCTCAGTTATGTCACATTCACAAGTCTTGAAGTTCACATTCACTTCTCCTTTGTGAAGTTATTCGCAGAAGTGGATCAATTTCTTCAAGTGACATTGAGACCCATCGCTACCTTCCCACTGCATCTGCTGACCCCCTACTGGCTGCGCTATCAGACCAATTATCTGACATCTGGCAGTAACTTTAATGCAATTCCCTCAACAGAAAGTTAATAGGGCCAGATTAGTCCCAGATATTACTCACAATTGACGTAGAATGGAAAACATGACCTACATTTTCAAGAAGGTCAACAGTTTTGATAAAAATCTTTTCCCTCTGAGAAGACCTACTTGTCTGGCCTTTAAACTTCAACTTATTCATAATCCTGATGCTCATGTGATATCCCACATAAATTCATGCTTACCAAACACATTTTCCTACCCTAATCCAACATCTCTCTGTTCCTTAGATCTTATCCTTGTTATTAAATCCTCCTTATCTCTGTAATTTCTTTAAAAAGCATCTCATCAAGCCCCTCTGATCTTTTGCATTCAACTTCTTATGTATTCTCTTCACACAAATGTTCCCCAACCCACCAACTATGAATTTGCTAATTATTAACAAATGTAATTTCAAGCATTTAGGCTTCACAATCCACAATTCTCTCCCATGTTTCTTTAAAATTCATTAAAATAAATCACTTTAATCATATTAATTTCACTTCTCCTAACTTCTCCTTGCTTTTCCTCATGACACCATGAACTATGTCTTGGCTTTCTATATTAGGGAAGCGTAATAAATTTAAGGTGACTTAATTATGTTTCTGTTAACCTCCATCCAGCCTAATATATCATAAAACATTGCCATCCAGTTTGATTACTATTAATAATTAATTAGTAAAATTTTGAAAAGCTATTTAGTTAACAAGACCAGAGCAAGATGCAAACCAGACTTTAAAATATATTCAAGACTTAACCTATGTTAAATATGTCCACTTTTAAAGGTTTCATTTAAAGATTCATGAAGCTTATTGCAGGATAAATGCCTAAAAGGCTAATACAAAATGACAGCCTTGCATGCAATTTACAGACCAGAATTAAAGGCTCAAAATTAATTTTCAAATGCATACCCAGACACTAAGATTTCCATCAAATTTGATTAATCATAATTGAAAGCTGACTTACAAAGTATAAGCAAATGTTAGGTGCTGCATTCCAAACTAGAGCCAAAGAAGTGGGAGGTAGAATTGGATTTAAAGTTGCATCAAAGAACATGAGGAAAGATTGGTGACTGTATCCAACGTCAATGTGTGCTATTGTAACACAAAAAAAGCTCTTAACAATGTAGAGTGGGCAATGTTACAAATGACAGCTGCAGAATCTGTACTGTACTCTCAGTACACAGAATATAAAAGCCTGAGAATAATTTATCATTCAGTTCACAGCAAAGTCACCCATACCTATCAGATTTCCACTGTGTCCTTTACAAAGATTTACAAGATTCTTAAAATTGCAATACAGTGCAGAATAGGTCCTTCGAGCCGCGCTGCCTGGCAACCCCTGATTTAACCTTAGCGCAATTTACAACGACCAATTAAGAACACAAGATATAGGAGCAGAATTAGGCCATTTGGATCATCGAGTCTGCTCCGTCACTTCATCACAGCTGATCTTTTTTCCTCTCAACCCCAATCTCCTGCCTTCCTCCCATAACTCTTTATGCCCTGACCAATCAAGAATCTATCAACTTCTGCCTTAAACATGCATAAAGACTTGGCCTCCACAGCTGCCTGTTGCAAAGAATTCCACAGATTCACTACTCTCTGACTAAAGAAATTTCTCCTCCTCTCCATCCTAAAAGGACACCCCTCTATTTTCAGACTGTCTTCTGGTCTTAGACTCTCCCACCAAAGGAAACATCCACTCTATCAAGGTCATTCACCATTTGATAGGTTTCAATGAGGTCCCCCCTAATTCTTCTGAGTTCCAATGAATACGGGCCTAGAGTCATCAAGCTATGACAAGCTGTTCAATCCTGGAATCATTTTTGTGAACCTCCTTTGAACTCTCTCTTGTTTCAGCACATCCCTTCTCAGTTAAGGGGCCTGCTCACAATACTCCAAATGAGGCCTCACCAGATAGATTACATCCTTGCTTTTATATTCTAGTCCTCTTGAAGTGAATACTAACTGACTCAACCTGCAAATTAACCTTTAGGGAATCCTACACGAGGACTCCCAAGACCCGTTGCACCTCAGCTTTTTGTATTTCCACTCTGTTTAGAAATTAGTCAACCCTTTCATTTCTTCTACCATAGTACATGACCATACACTTCTCCATATTGGATTCCAACTACCATTTCTTTGCCCATTCTCCTCATTTCTCTAAGTCCTTCTGTAGCCTCTTTACTTCCTCCACCTATCTTCATATCATCTGCAAACGTTTCAACAAAGCCGTCAATTGCATCATCCAAATTACTGACCTATAACATAAGAAGAGTCAGTCCCAACGCAGACCCCTGTGGAGCACCACTAGTCACCAGCAGCCGGTCAGAAAAGGCTCCTTTTATTCCCACTCTCTGCCTCCTGTCAATCACCCACTGCTTTATCCATGCTTTCCTTTAATACCATGTGCCCGTAGCTTGTTAAGCAGCCTCTCGACCAACCGGTCCATTGTTGCACCAAGAGAGGAAACTGCTGCACCTGGAGCAAACCCGCATGGCCGTGGGGAGAACATACAAACTCTTTACAGACAGCAGTGGGAATTGACCCCGGGTTGCTGGTCCTGTAAAGCATTGTGCCAACCACTATGCTACCCTACATATTGGAGTGTACTTTCTCATAAGTGTGATACATTTATATATTTGGGTTTCTATAATTTGCATCTAAGGGAAAGTGGATAATTACAAAAATATGAAATGAATAGAAGTTGTTGATTTGATGAACTAAAGGGAAAAAATAGATCAGCAGGATTCAAATCATCTTTTTCCATGCTGAGCATTCTCTGTGGTAATTTGATGGTTCTGAAGATAGTGCTTCCAGAGGCTTACCTTCCAAAAGCACATAGACCTTTACTGCTCAGATCTAACCACTGATGGAGAAAAGACAGTTTGAAGACTGTGGAGTTTGCAAACCCAGTTTTTAAAAAAAAAAAAAAAAAATCTCAGATGTACCTTGATATAAAAGATGAAGGATACCTCCATTTCAAGAAATTCATAGTCTTGAAGCAGCTACCCATATCCCAGAATTCAAACTTTCAAAGTGAAGGGAGGAGAACTACGAAATAGGGATAAAACAAAAAGTTGCAATGTTATCAGGTTTCAGAACTCCAACATCATTACTGCCATGAGAAATACTATTAAGGCATTTATAATTGTCCTACTGAAACTAAGGTATGCCAGAAGTAAGATATTTGTAGACATGGCGATGCTCAGGAGACTAGAAATTTCACAACTGAAAAGCCACTGATTTAAACTGTATAGGTCATGCTGATTATTGTAGATGTTTAAGGACTCTGATGTGATCAGACTTTGTTCAAGTCCTTACAAACAGATTTATCCTTAAGCCCTTTTCCAACAACCATAGAGAATTTCAAATATGCCCTCCACATGTTGAAGTTCCCAAAGGTCACAACTTATTAAATTGATTATGTTTCAAGAATCTCAGTTTCCAAGTTTTTCCATTGTGCCCAACTGCAGAAGACACCTTATGTCACAATTCACCAAATAACATCAGGAGCACACTCAAGGGAACCCAAAATCTGTCTGGAAATTGAAATCTTCCTTCTAAGTATTCCAAAGGTATCGAGAACTTGATTCTAAGTGTGAATCTGAGTCTTTTGTGGCTTCTTTTTCTGCTTTACTGGGAGTTCTTCTAAATGCTGTTAACAGCCAGACTAGGATTTGTTACGTCTTACCTGAAAGAAACTTCTGCTTCATTCTGGACAGATTGCACAGATTCCGCATGTCATCTAAAACTTTTAACAAACTTCTAAAGATGCACAGTGGAGAGCATCCTGACTGGTTGCATCACAGCCTAGTATGGAAACAGCAGTACCCAAGAACAGAAAAGCCGACTAAAAATAGTGAATACAGCCAAATTCATCACAGGAAAAGCCCGCCCCACCATTGAACACATCCACAAAGAGTGCTGCCACAAGAAAGCATGGACTATCATCAATGACCCTCACCATCTAACCTATGCTTTGTTCTTGCTGCTACCATCAGGAAGGAAGTACAGGTGCCTTGGGTCCCATACAACCAGGTTCAAGTACAGTTATTACCCTTCAATCAACAGGCTCCCAACCCAGTGTGGGTAACTTCACTCACCTAGACTCTGTACTGATTATAGAACACAACTTATGGACTTACTCTCAAGGACTATCCAACTCATTTTCAGTATTGTGTATTTTATTTATTATTTGTTGTTGTTCTTTCTCACACCTTGTGGCACACTGGGTGGCATTTTAGCCATGTCTGTAGCACTTGACTGCCTTTTACGAGGCTGAGTTACTAGCTCAACACTCAACTCAGCGCGGATGGAAAACATGCAAGAATCCAGCCAGATTCGAACTCGGGACCATTTGCCTCAAAGTCCAGTGCTGATGCCACTAAACCACCGGCTGGCTATTAATTTATTTTCCTTTGCATTATACAGTTTGCCTTCCTTTGCACATTGTTTGCTTCTCGGTTGTTGTGTGTAGTTTTACATTGATTCTATTGTACCTTCTTTGTTCTATTGTGCAAAATGAATCTCAGGGCAGTATACTTGATGTACTGTAAACACTTCGATAATAAATTGATGTTGAACTGTGAAAGGATAAATAAATTGTGACAATGTCCAGTATGCTGGACACTGATGGGGCACTGGTCACACTCTTTGGTTTTACATGGTATGAAGATTTTAGTTGCATTGCAATTGTTTTTGTCAATTCAGCAATCCTGCTCACTCATTTGTTCTTTTATTAAATAAAATGAGCTAAGTTGTCCTGTGTGCCAGGAAATTGGATGATAGCAGAATCAGACCGGAGCTGGTCAATATGTTAGCAAGAATAGCTTATAGGGAGATAAGTGGAGGAATATGATTGGCAGGAATTCTCTGAGGGCCAGTGTAAACTTGATGAATCAAATTACCTCATTTAATACTGTAAGGAAAATATGAGATGGGTGCATGTGGATCAGTGATTGATCTGCAGCTGTTTACAATAAGTATTCATAACTCGAAGAAAGAAAATACAAGTATGTGGAACGACAAGTTGTGAGGAGGATACAAATGCTTTACAAGTACATATTGATAGGCTAAGTGAGTAGGCAAAATGTTGGGAGTACAATATGGAGAAAACGTGAAGTTGTTCACTTTGGAAGGAAGAATCATAAAACAGATTATTATTTATAAATGGAGAAAGACTGCAGAAAGCTGCACCACAAAGGGATTTGGGGGCCTCACACATGAAACATGAAATAAAAGAATGT
This sequence comes from Mobula hypostoma, assembly GCF_963921235.1. Lineage (NCBI taxonomy): Eukaryota > Metazoa > Chordata > Chondrichthyes > Myliobatiformes > Myliobatidae > Mobula > Mobula hypostoma. Next base: position 154,949,105 of record NC_086102.1, on the reverse strand, counting down.
TGTTAACAGTTTTGATCTGCTTATCTGAGGAAAGATATGATTGGAGTTAGTTCAGAGAATTGACGAAGAATGAGATTGTGTTATTATGAGGATAAATAGTTAGAGTTTAAAAGACTGATGTGTAATCTTACTGAAGGTTCTCTGAAGCTTAACAAGTTAAATGCTGGGAGGATATTCCTCCTCATGGAAAAGACCATGAACCAGAGGGTAGAGTCTCAGAAAAAAGGGTCATCCAATTTGGATTGAGTTAAGCAAGAATTTATTTAGTAAAAGGTACACGTGTCTTTTGAATTCATTGCTCCTGAATGTTGTGCACCTTGAATTCTGGAATGCATTGAAATCGGAGATAGATTTTAATTCAGTAAGGCAATCAAGTATTGTGGAATTAGAGGGGGAAGAAGACTTGAGGAAAGTTAGATTAGCCATGATCTTACTGAATAACAGAGCAGGCTCAAGGGGCCAAGAGGCCTCCTCCTATTCTTATCATCAATTTAAAAGGCAAATTGAAAGAAGTCCAATGATACAATTAGCTTTTGGAAGCAGATTCTGAAATAAATCAGTTTTTAAAATTGTGTTTAAACTTATATATTTGAGTTTTTTTTCTCAGTCCAGAATTGGAAAGATTGGGAGACATTCTATGCAGGTGCAAAAAAGTAGAAGTATTTAGTTCATATCATGTGAGCATAGTACTCGTTCAACCTTGAGCTACCCTATAATTAGTTAGGACTAACTGAAAGAAGAGCTAGTAAGAGATTTGAAAGGGGGAGGGGGAGATGCAAAATGATAGAAGACAGGAGGGGGAAGGATGGAGCCAAGAGCTGGACAGTTGATTGGCAAAAGGGATATGAGGGGATCATGGGACAGGAGGCCCAGGGAGAAAGAACAGGAGGAGGAGGGGGAAACCCAGAGGATGGGCAAGGGGTATAGTGAGAGGGACAGGGGAAGAAAAAGGAGAGAGGGAGAAAGAATGTGTGTGTATATAAATAACGGATAGGGTACAAGGGGGAGGTGGGGCATTAGCAGAAGTTTGAGAAGTCAATGTTCATGCCATCAGGTTGGAGGCTACCCAGACAGAATATAAGGTGTTGTTCCTCCAACCTGAGTGTGGCTTCATCTTTACAGTAGAGGAGGCCATGTATAGACATATCAGAATGGGAAAGGGATGTGGAATTAAAATGTGTAGCCACTGGGAGATTCTGATTTCTCTGGCAGACAGAGCGTAGGTGTTCAGCGAAACGATCTCCCAGTCTGCATCTGGTCTCGCCAATATATAGAAGGCCACATCAGGAGCACCTTCCATGTCCCATTAAAGCAGGATCTCCCAGTGGGCACACATTTTAATTCCACGTCCCATTCCCATTCTGATATGTCTATCCACGGCCTGCGGTCTCTGTCTCTGTCTCCGCCCCCCGCCCATCCTCTGGGTTCCCCCCCCTTCTTTCTCCCTGGGCCTCCTGTCTCATGATCCTCTCATATCCCTTTTGCCAATCACCTGTCTAGCTCTTGGCTCCATCCCTCCCCCTCCTGTCTTCTCCTATCATTTTGGATCTCCCCCTCCCCCTTTCAAATCTCTTACTATCTCTTTCAGTTAGTCCTGACGAAGGGTCTCGGCCCAAAACGTCAACTGTATCTCTCCCTAGAGATGCTGCCTGGCCTGCTGCGTTCACCAGCAACTTTCTGTGTTGCTTGAATTTCCAGCATCTGCAGAATTCCTCGTGTTTGCACCTATAATTAGTTATTTGGGAAAGTGAGCCTACCCCACCTCTGATAAAACGCCAGTGATTTTACTGAATACAAGGGAATATCTAAGACAAAATCCTACAGTTTGCAACAGCCACATAAATGTTTTGATTCAAGTAAGAAGTTTTAGAATTAAATTCTCTGAGAGATCAAACAAAAATAATTAAAATTGCACATCTCACAAAAAAACTCTGAAAATTACAATACTTCTGGTGAATGATTAAAATCTAAAATAACATTCTGATTTCGCCTTGTAAATTTGTAACAAACTGCTCAGTTTTTAGTATTTTGAATGGCAAATAAATCATAAGACCATAGAACATTGGAGCAGAATTAGGCCATTCAGCCCATCAAGTCTGCTCCGCCATTCCATCATGGCTGATTCCAGATCCCACTCAACCCCATATACCTGCCTTTTCGCTGTATCCTTTGATGCCCTGACTGATCAGGAAACTATCAACTTCTGCCTTAAATGTGCCCACGGAGTTGGCCTCCACTGCAGTCTGTGGCAGAGCATTCCACAGGTTCACTACTCTCTGACTAAATCATTCCTCCTTCGCTCTGTTTTAAAAAGGTTGTCCCTCAATTTTGAGGCGGTGTCCTCTAGTTCTGGGTACCCCTACCATAAGAAACAACCTCTCTACATCCAACCGATCCAGTCCTTTCAATATTTGGTAGGTTTCAATGAGATTTCCACCCCACCCACCACATTCTTCTAAATTCCAGTGAGTTCAGGCCCAAAGCTGCCAAACGCTCCTCATATGTTAATCCCTTCATTCTCTGAATCATCCTCATTACCTCCTCTGGACTCTCTCCAATGACAACATGTCCTTTCTGAGATAAGGGACCCAAAACTGTTGACAATACTCCAAGTGTGGCCTGACTAGTGTCTTATAAAGCCTTGGCATTATCTCCTTGCTTTTATATTCTATTCCCCTTGATATAAATGCCAACATTGCATTTGCCTTTTTTTTTACCACAGAATCAACCTGTAAGTTAACCTTCTGGGAGTCTTGCACGAGGACTCCTAAGTCCCTCTCCACCTCTGTTGTTTGAACCTTCTCCCCATTTAGATAATAGTGTACACTATTATTCCTTCTGCCAAAATACATTATCGTACGTTTCCCAACACTATTCCACCTGCCACTTTTTTGCCCACTCTTCCGATGTGTACGAGTCCTGCTGCAATCATCTAACTTCCTGAACACTACCTACCCCTCCACCTATCTGCGTGTCATCCGCAATCACAATCACAATGAATTCATAAGAAAGAGAAGATGGTGTATTAAAGGCACAAATTTCCAAAAGTCTAATATGTCCACCTAAAAGAGACGTGAAACCCCCTGCATATATCAATCAAGGCCCAGAAAACCACATTAGGACTCTGCTATCAAATTCAGCCAAAGCTGCATGGAATGTGTAGTGTGATGCTGCACTCATTATTTCCCAGTGCGTGATTCAAAAGGGGCTGGTGAAGTCCACCAACAACCAGATGCTTATGTTTATTAACCACCTGATAGAGAAGCAAGAATGCTTTGCCGTGCTCCATATCAATGCCATAGGTCAATGCTGACCCAGTTTCAAACACATTTACCTCCTTTCCTACTTCAGACCTTACCTTCAAGAAGGTTGATTCACACCCACTGCCTGGGGCTCAATTCTTAGCAAGCCTCTGCCTGACATCTTTGCACTTGATCTTGATGTTGCTTATTCAAAGTCAAGGTGAATTTATTATCAAAGTACATGTACTGTAAGTCACCATACACTTCCTTAAGATCCATTTTCTTGCAGGCATTTGCAAGAAAGTAAAGAAATACAACTGAATTTGCGAAAAACTATACATAAGAAGGAATAACGAACAACCAATGTGCAAAAGAAAACAAATTGTGCTGATAAAGAACTAAATAATACTGAGAACTTAAGTTGTTGAATCCTTGGAGGTGTGTTTGTAGGTTGTGGAATCAGTTCTTCATTAAGATGAGTAAAGTTATCCATGTTGGTTCAGGAGCATGATGGTTGTAGGTCATAAATGTTCCTGAACTTAGCAGAGTGGGACCTCAGGCACCTGCACATTCTGCTGATGGTAATGGCGAGAACAGGGCATGGCGTGAATGGCGGCGATCCTTGATGGATGCCGCTTTCCTGTGGCAGCACTCCATGTGACTCTGATCAGTGGTGGGGATGCTACGCCCCTGATGGACTGGGCTATAGCCCCCACTTTCTGTAGATATTTGTTGTTGAGCATAGGAGTTTCCATACCAGTCTGTAGTGCAAGTAGTTAGGATACTCTCCAACGTGCACCTATAGAACTTCAGCTGCGACACCTCATTTTAGGCCAGGCATTGCCTGCACTCCATCTCCTATCTCACTCTGCTTGAACAAGGCAATAACTTCACAAAACTCTTCACAGTGATCCTTTACCCGTTCGCATCCATCTCCTGGGCAGGCAATCGAGAGGAAAGATATTCCCATTGACTGGCTGTGGTGTTTCGCTGTGTTTCCCATTGTCCCCCATTCCTGGGAGAATCTTATTCTCTGCCCTCTCTAATTTCACCCTGTCCCTTTGCTCCCTTGCACCAGTCCTGCCCACACATTAACCCCAAGTTCTGTAATAGGTGCAATACAAGTTCCCCAGCATGTACTCCCCACCCACCATGCCCTCCATCGACATACACAATATAACGTTCCTATCCTCATGTTGGAAACTTGTTATAGTCTCACCCCGTCTTCCTCAATGATTCATTCCTTCTGACAATTCTACTTTTCCCCCATCACCCACCCGGTCCTGACTCAGATCTTCCAGCCTGCATCCTCTTTGCTCACCAAGTTCTTCTGCTGTGTCCCTCCACTCCTACTCTTCCTTGCTTAAAGCCCAGAACTTCAACTAATTTGTTTTATTATCTTGCCTAATTTATTCTTAGGCTTGGCAATCAGTTTTTTTTTTACATTAAACCTCCATGAAGTGCCTGGAAACATATTATAGTAATAGCATCAAGCAAGTTATTTTTATATGTAATTATATAGTTTACACTACTGTTCCTGTGCCTTGCTTTTGTACACAGCAATTAGCAGATTGTAAATTTAGTTTAATTATGAAGCAACAAACAAGCTGTGGGGGGGGGCACAGTGGGTCAGGCAACATCTGTGGAAGATTATGGACAAGTGATTTCCTACAAGTCCATACAATTTATTACCTTCCAAAGATGCTGCCTGATCCATTGAGGTTTTCTTTTTGTTGCTCCAGATTCCAGGATCTGCAGCCTCTTGTGTCTTGGTTTTAAACATAATGAGCAGCATTACGGCATGAAAGGCATCTGGTATACAATTACTTTCATTTTTCTCCTTAAATAAGATTTTTTTCCACTTATAGTTGTAAGAGTGCATTAAGTGTGAATCCTCACTAAGACCAGGTGTGATTATCACCAACAAAGTACATGTGTCGCCATTTCAAAGCTACAGACTGAAGACGGCAATAATGAACAAATATTTTCTTTCCCTGCATACAACTTCAACAACTTCTTCACATGTTATGTGAATAAATAGCATAAAACAATATCGATGGTATTTCCGTAAAACAAACCTTGCGGTTCCCCCTTGAGGATGTACGTTGTACTGCACCACAACTGAGAATGCTGGTAAAGAGTTAAACAGCTTTTCCAGGCAAAGCTAATGCGTATTTATATCATTTGAAATAAGTCAATTGCTAATCCTTGCAGAGTGCATTCTAGTATACCCGATTTATTTCTGCAAAACGGCTCTAATCTTGAGAATGACTATTTGTTTCAGCTAATCTATCAACCTCTTTTTCACGGTATTGTAATATTCTTTTACTCCCGTTACGTAAATAAAGAACACTCAAAATGCTGAGTTCCTCCTATATTTTGTGTGTGTGTAGCTCTGGATTTCCAGCATCTGCAGATTCTCTTCCCTTATGTTTATGTAAATAACGGAAGCTCCCAAAGGGCATCACTAAAGTGTTGCCGATAATTATACGAATAAGTTAAAATATGCACAAGTTGATTACCAAGATTGCCGAACAGTTGTGGAGTCAATACTGTATTTTACTCTGACATTTCAAAATTTTATTCCTATACAATTAACCTTCTCCCGATCCCTTGCTAGATGGTCTTACTTTCTATCTGCCCGGCACTTACTAACTTAATCCGAGCTTTTTTTTTAAGTGCTGAGCCAAGAGACTACATCCAACTTTTTAAGAATATATAATTGGCAGCGTTAAACACGGTGCTTTCTTCTCTTCACATAACTACTTCAGACTTCGCAGACTGCAAAATCAATGTTATTTCGAATTATTTTTGTATTAATGTTTAATTCAACGTAAAAGTGACAGATCGTCGCCTTCACCCCTACAGACTCATTTAAATAAAATACACAAATACGTGCAATGTATGTACAGATTTTGGCGCATCATTAGTCAAGGTTAATTAGTATATTCAGGGGGAAATGTTTGTTAGGTTTACTAGAGCGTTTTTATTTTTGTTAACAATGGACGGGGAGGGTGTCCACTGCTGGTTGTTGTAGGTTGCTAAAATCTTATTCTGCCAGAACAGATGGACATGAGGTCTGGGGTCTAAAATAGAAAGGTATGCTACAATCTCAAACTGCTTTCAACAATTAATGCCTGCTTCCTTTGCAAACGAAAACAAAACACAAAACGTGAAGCCCATTTACTCCACAGCCTAAAGAGAGCGGACTAACACTATAATCTGTCCGCTAGAAGTCAAACGCCAAACGTGAGGAAGCAGTTTGTCGGGAGTCGGAGGGCGAGCTATGAGGACGCGACTCATTCTGCTAACACTGGCGACTGCAGTTATTTTTACAGATGCTAATTCCGCTGTGGAAGATCAGCCAACATACACTGTATAATATATCAGGACATGGCTTTCGCGGGAGATTCTAGAGCTCCGGATAAATCTAGTTTTAGGTGACAGAATAAACAACTGTATGTTGTACTTACCAACCAGAGCAGGAGTGGGTCGTCAAGAATGGGAGGGGGAAGGGGGCGGGGAATCTCTCTGCTTCTTTCCAAGCTGCAAATAACTGGTCCTTCTGCTTAAGGTTAGAAAGTGAGGGGGTGCCGAAGGGTAATCCAGAAAGAGATTGCCAGTCACCGTGCCGTACACTCTCAGAGTGTATAGCAGCTCCTCTTGGGCTGCCTGCTTTAAGTTTAGTGCTGGAAACACTGTCAGGAGAGTGAGTGATCAGGACAAGGGCATCATCATTAGCGGGCAAGCCTCCGGCTTCCTGTTACATCATTCTCACCCCGCCTTCAGCTCACCATCGTCGTTGGGGGGGGGGTGCTGATCTCTAGCTTTACTCGGGAGCACCCCTGCACCTGAGGTGCAGCCTGCCCCACTCCACGCCCGGTGAAAACCGGCGGTGAGGAAGCTTGATCCGCGACAACTACTGCTCCGTGCCAATAAACTTCACGAAACACAATCAGTACTAAATAATGAAAGGCCGATCGCGACCTAAAGCCTGTCGGCGCACTATACACAAACACGCACACAGCGCCGGACAGAAATTAAGTTGTCCGAAGAGTGGGGCATACATAACTTGGATTCGCCGTCATTCCCGCCGGCTAGAAATATTAATTTCGGAGTAAAGGGACATAAACAGAAAGGCAAGGTTACAATTGGGAGGGAGTAGACTGCGATCGTCCTCATAGTTAGGTCGTTTCAAGCGTTATTGAACGTTAAGGTTGCTAAAGACTATAAGGCAAGAGTGTGTGAAAAATCCGCAGAACCTCAGGACAGCTACAGTTCTGGTTTGTTTTACTCAGTAATACAAACCACGGTCCCCAACAGAATCGGAACCACCGGCATGTGAGGTGAAATTTGTTAATTTAGCAGCAACAGTTCAATGCAATACATAATCTAGTAGAGAAAATAATAATAAACAAGTAAATCAATTACAGTAGACGCATATTGAATAGATTTTTAAACGTGCAAAAACATAAATGCTGTATATTTTTTTTAAAAAGTGAGGTGGAATCCAAAGATTCAATGTCCATTTAGGAATCGGATGGCAGAGGGGAAGAAGCTGTTCCTGAATCGCTGAGCGTGTACCTTCAGGCTTCTGTACCTCCTGCCTGATGGTAACAGTGAGAAAAAGGCATTCCCTGGGTGCTGGAAGTTCTTAATAATGGACGCTGCCTTTACCGATAAATGGGCTCCTAAGCCAGTGGTTAGCAGCGATAGCGTATTTCAGCGCAGACCCAGATTCGGCACGGTCAGTGCCGGCTGACAGGGGATCGGTGCCAATGAGATGCCAGTTCTCTGACACGGACCCTTGTAGAGAACTGTAGAATCTTATACCAACCACTCACATCTATGACATTCAGTCTGGCATCGTCGAAACCACTGAAGTCAAGGACTGACCATTGGAAGGCCAATAAACCAACAGTGCATATCACCCGAATTTCGAAACCAGTCCAATAGATCTCCAACGATTCTCGATATCGAGATAATATGAATACAAAAATGAGCCTGGTATTCGGGTTGCTATCGCTGCTGGTGTCCACCTCTGTTTCTGTCTGTATTGCCGGTGTCTACCTCAGCTGATATCCGCTTCTCCGAGTGTCTGTTACTACTGGTGGCCATCTTTACTATGCCAGTGTCCATTTCTGCCCGTTCCATAGAGATAGGGTCCCACTCCGCCCGTGTTAATGTCCATAATTACTGGTATCCATCTTTGCTGGAGTCCACCTCTGCTGGTGTTCACTCCTGCAGATGTCCATTCTGTTGCTGCCTATATCTCCTGGTGTCCATTTCTGTTAGTGCCCGGCTCTTCTGACCATATTGCTGATGCCCACTTCTGGTGTCTATCATAGCAGGTGTCCATCTCTACTAGTGCCAGTTTTCCTAGTGTATATTTATTTATATTCATTCATTCCCTCTCCCTCCCTATTTTGCTTGTGTCCAGCTCTGCAGGCGTCTGTCTCTGCTAGTCTCCCATTCAGTCTATTCCCACTTCTGCTGGTGTCTATTGCGGTTGGTCTCCTCCTCTGCCAGTGTCAGTCCATTGCAGTAATCATAACCATCATGATGGTGGCATTATCTGCTGCTGTCTATATTGTTGACAACTAACTCTACTAATATCCTTCTCCACGGGTGTCCCTTTCTGCTGTTTTGCATCCCTGCTGGGGCTTTCCAGCTAGTTTCCACCTCTGTTGCTGTCTACTTTTACTTGCGCCACATCTGCTGGTTTCCATCTCTGCTAGTGTGTCTTTCTGTTGAAGAACTCAGTGGGTCAAATAACATCTGCGGAGGCAGAGAGAGGGTCAACGATTCGGAATAGTCCACGAATCGTCTCAAGACCCTCCATCGGGGCCCTAGACTCCAGCATCTGCGTTTCATTTCTGTCCATCGCTTCTTGATAGTAAGGCAATCTTTACCTCACAGCGAAATGCAGATGGTTTTCTCTGAATAGCCTGGGCATTCAAAACATCTCGGGAGAGCTCGCTGATCCCGCCGTAGTGCAGGTGCAGCATCGGACAACGGACAAGATACCAGAAGCGAAATGTTACCCGTTCTACAGTTACAGTTTGACCGAAGTTTGAGCGGTTTATTTGATCTATTTTCAGATGTCTTTTCTATACTAGACTATGTCAGTTACAATTTCAGTACAGTATCAGAATTAGTTCAACCAGTTGGAATATTTCCTCCTACAAAGGATGCTATTACTCTCCCCTGACTCTATACCCAACCACCCCGGTGTCCCGGTACTGAATGATAAATCATCGTTAAGTACTGTCGTTTCGTACTGCTACCTCACTGGCTGAGTGTCCCTAGTATTTTCCGTTTTTATTTAAGGATACACTGGCTGGATCATTACCTGCTCCAAATTTTTCATCAGCGGCAGTTTTCAAACACCGGCTGGTTCGCAGAATTATGAGGAGCCGCTCGGCAGGGAGCAAATGGACATGCTTTTAATTGCAACCTTTGTTCAAAGAATTTGGAAACTGCAAAGCGTAATCCGGATTCCCCAAAAGAGCGCATAATTACCCTAGTTGCATTCCATTCGTTTATTGTTAAGAAAAAGGTTGTATTTAACAGGAAAAATGAAGGTGCTTTCATCTGATTTTAATTTTAAAAATCCTGTTACATAGTTGATCTTGACAACTTTCTAACAGGTGGAAATGTCACAAAACTTCACCAACCACCCCCCCCCCCCGGCCGCCCAGGCCCCTCCCCCACTATTTTACGGGTACGTGGCGCCCCCCAGTGTCACTGGCTCAAAGCTGTAAGAAGCCCTTGGCTGCGTATCCGGTCGCATTCCCTCGTTTATTTCGGGGGTTGTTGCTTGCAGTTATCTTGCTGAAAGCAAGCTTTACATTTTGAAAGTATCAATTACCACTTATTCTTTTTACGAAATATTTTGTTTGTTTAGATTTTGCCTTTGATTTACTGCCGACAGTTAATGGGGAGCTGAGTACCGTTAACTTCATTGGCGATCATTAAAACTGATCTGGGTCGGATGGAGAAGGGGTAATTCAGTGAGATTGCACCGAATCGTGTCCAAATCATTTGTGGTTTACAGCTTCTTTTGGGCACACTGGCGTAAAGGAGACAACGGAGTGATGACCGAGAGAATACATTGTGGAAATAGACAAGAAACACTTCCCGCTTGAATGAAAAGAAGTGTAGTCTTTAGAAGAAGTTCTCTCCAAATGTTTCTGTTTCGAATACCATATTAAAACTTACTGCACTGACGCATTAAAGCAAACTACTTCCATTCCTCACTTTCCTAAAATGCCGAAGACAACTAGCTGAGTAGCTGAATTTCATCAAATCTCACTAACACTCTCCCATATCTTGATCTTCAAATAATCCACTTTGACATATCTTCGCCATTCTTATTTTCATAATCAAATCTGCCCGGTTGTTTTAATGGTTTTTTAAAGTATTTCCATGGAATGATATTTTCCGAGCTTCTCGCATGAACCTGTCCCCCTGGTGTTCATACTGAGAATGTAACATTGTGAGGCAGGTCACTCCCAAATTACAATTCGTCCTCTTTCCAAAGTCCTGATAGCTAATTCCTGATTTAAGGAAAGGAATGTTGTGCATGTATTTTTTTTCCTGAATCCATCACATGCTGAAACCTTAATCAATGTCATACCCACCCTCGATACTTCAGTTATCTTCAGACTGATCATCATCAGGCTGCGTGGTCAAAAAGGCACAACAGTGCCTCTTCAAAGGTATCTTTAATATCAGAGAAATGTATACAATATACGTCCTGAAATGTTTTTTCTGCACCTCAGAAGTTTGAAGAAGTTTGGTATGCCCCCCCCCCCCAATTCCTAAGAAATTTCTACAGGGGCACGATTGAGAGCATCCTGACTGGCTGCCTCACTGCCTGGTATGGGAACTGTAATTCCCTTAATCGCAGGACTCTGCAGGGAGTGGTGTGGACAGCCCAGTGCATCTGTACGTATGAACTTCCCACCATTCAGGACATTTAAAAAGACAGGTGTGTAAAAATGGCCTGAAGGTTCTTTGGGGACCCGAGTCACCCCAACCACAACCTGGTCCAGCTGCTACCATCCTGGAAATGGTACCACAGCATAGAAGTCAAGACCAACAGGCTCCGGGACAGCTTCTTCCACCAGGCCATCAGACTGCTTAATTTATGCTGACACAACTGTATTTCTATGTTATATTGACTATCCTGTCATACACAATATTTATTATAAATTACTATAATCGCACATTGCCCATTTAAACAGAGATGTAATGCAAAGATTTTTACTCCTCGTGTTTTTGAAGGATGTAAGTAATCAAGTCAAGTCAATTCAATTCATCATCAGCCGTTCTGCTGAAGGGGCTCGGCCTGAAATGTTGACTGTGCTCTTTTCCATAGATCTGGCCTGTTCTGCTGAGTTCCTGCAGCATTTTCTGTGCTAAAGCTGTACCATAGCTGACAGCATCTGTTCACCCCACTCTTAATCTGCATGAGCTCCTGTGAACCCTGCATTTAAAATTCTCAGTAACCTCCACCAATCTACATACCTCTATTTGTTGTGTGTATGGCATTGAGGATAAAGCAAGGGTATGAGATGGATACTGCAGGTAAGGTTAAGGAAAATCCCAAGAGATTCTATAGCTACCAAATATAAAAAGCAAAAGGGTTGCAGGGGAGAGAATAATTGCCTTAAGTGATCAACAAGGCTGCCTAGTCTCAAGCCATAGGAGATGGGTAGGATTTTTAATTAGCATTTTTCTTCAGTGTTCACTGGGTGAAAATCATGGTTGCTCAAGGGATAAGTGAAACAAATAAAGAAGTTGTCACCAGGGAGGAGGTGGTTGCAGCCATATAGAACATTAAAGTGGATGAATCCACAGGTCCTGACTGAGCTCATACGTCCTTAGACTCTGTGGGTGGCTAGAGAGTAAATTGTGGAGGCCCTTGCCAAGATATCTGCTTCATTGTCAGTGAAATTCCAAAAGGCTGAAAGGTGGCTGATGTTGCTCCATTGTTAAACAGTGGCAAAGACGTGGCATGGAACTACAGGCTAGTCAGACTGACCTCAGTAGTGGGGAGGTTGCTAGAGGGATTTCTGCAGGACAGAAACTAAAGCATTTGGATAGATGGAGTCAACATGGCTTTGTGTGTGGGAAGATGTGACTGACAAACTTTTTAGAGATTTTTCTCGAAGAGGTAACCAAAGGTGAATACGGGACCTGAGAGGCAGAGGCTGGTGACTGTGTGGATGAGCTGCTCGAGAAAGTGTTTAAGGCAGGTACAATAATATCATTTCAGAGCACTTGCATAGAGGGACATGGAGGCACAGGGCTTAGAATGCAGGAAATTAAAACTAGCTGAATAGACACCAGCATGGAGTCATTCGTGTGAACGGCCTGTACTGTTGCTGCATTGCTCTAGCACTCTACAGTGATGCTAAATGGAATAAGCTCAGTGCAGATAGCAGGCATCCATGTTTACCAGCCCAATCTGTAACATTATGGTCTGCCATATCCTTCATTCTATCAATACTGTCAGCTTAGGGGAGCAACCTGGTTAAATGAACAATGCAGAAGTGCATGCTGGGAGCAGCACCGAACATATCCAAAGAATGGCGAGGGGCCAGCCTAGTGACCAGCCGAAGTCCTTTGAAGTCTGTAAGAAGAATCTCAGCAGTAAGTCATTGCTCTCCTGCCCCAGTAGAGCATTCAAGTTAGCATCTAATTCCTGAATTATGGAAATAGCATGGTATTATTCCTGTAATGGATGGTGGAACAGAAATTGCTTTCAGAATGTTGATTGCCCTGTTACCATTAACCCACAGAGCATTGCCCGCCAATGAAAATTCCATGCCGGATATATTATTGTGGTTTCCCTATCATGGTAGACTTGCAAGGTCAGATAGTTTGCTCATCTGCTTCTAAGTTTCTCATTAACTATCACTGTTCATCATGTTGATGATTTTCTAATTGTGGTAAGAGACATTACTTGTGCAATCCTGAAAGATATAGTAGTCACATAAGTGTGAAAGTACTCTTTACATAGGCAGACTGATAATGATTATTGCCTTCAATGAGAATTACAGCTGATTCTCAGCAAGTCATTTCAGCTCTCAGTCAATCTGGTGTTTTTGGCATGGGGCCATCATGTCAAAAGAATCAGCCCACTGTAAACGCTATAGGCAAAATCAAAGACTTGGTGCACTGGCCTTGACATAGAGCATAACCTGGGAAAATTAGCAGTGGGCTGCACTTTTTCAGCAGTGCACACCTTCAACCAATGACACATCCAGTTCTGGAAATGGAAAACCAGATTATTTTAGTACACATTGATTATTGTCAAGGAGTGGGTGTTAGAATAAATGTTTTTACTTTGATAGACTCAATTTCAAAAAGCAAAATGACAACCAATAGGAAGCTGGCAAATGACTCAGAAACTATATTACTGCTCAAATAAAATCAACTGTGATATTAACTTAAATTTCTTACTGCCATGGTGAAAAGTCAAAGTAAAATTTATTATCAAAGTATTATATGTTACCGTATATTGTCTCAAGATTCATTTTGCTGCAGGCATTTACAGGAAAATAAAGAAATAAAATAAAGACTGACAAACAACCAATGTGCAAAAGAAGTCAGGTTGCTCAAATAAAAAATACTGTAAATACGAGCTGTAAAATGTCCTTGAAAGTGAGTCTGTAGTTTGCAGAATTAGTTCTGAAATGCTGGTTCAGGAGTGTGTCAGGTAAGCACTGTTCCTGAACCTGGTAGTGTGGACCTAAGTCTTAATTGAAATTGTGGCCTGAATGGTGGGGGTCCTTGATGATGAATGCTGCGTTCTTGTAGCAGCGCTCCGTGTGAATGTGCTCAGTGGTAGGGAGGTCTTTGCCTGCTGGATCCATCACCTTCTGTAGACTTTTCCCATCCACACCTGGCCAGGATGATACTCTTCACTGTATGTATATAGAAGGTCGGCAAAGTTTTTGCTGACATGCTGAGACGATGCAAAACTTCTGAGGAAGTAAAGATGCTGACCTGCCGCCTTTGTGATAACGCGTGCTGGTCCCAAGATAAATCCTCTGATATGAAAACACCAAGGAATTTAAAGTGACCATCCCTGTCCACCTCTGATCCGTTGATGAGGACTGGCTCATGTACCTTCGGTTTCTTCCTCCTGTAATTGATGATCATTAGCTCTTTACATTTACTGACATTGACTGAGAGGTCAATGTTGGGCACCAGAGAAGCATAGAAACATAGAAATCTACAGCACATTACAGGCCCTTCAGCCCACAATGTTGTAACCTACGCTAGAGACTCCCCAGAATTACCCTACCATATAGCCCTCTATTTTTCTAAGCTCCATGTACTAATCTAAGAGTCTCTTAAAAGACCCTATTGTATTCACTTCTACCACCTTCAATGGCAGTGCATTCCATGCGCCCAACACTCTCTGTGTGAAAAACTTATCTCTGACATCCCCCTTGTACCTTCCTCCAAGCACCTTAAAACTATGCCCCCTCGTGTTAGCCATTTCAGCCCAGGGGAAAAGCCTCTGGCTATCCACATGATCAATGCCTCTCATCATCTTATACAGCTCTATCAGATCACCTCACGTCCTCCGTCACTCCAAGGAGAAAAGGCTAAGTTCACTCAACCTATTCTCATAAGGCATGCTCTCCAATCGAGGCAACATCCTTGTAAATCTCCTCTGCACTCTCTCTATAGTATCCACATCCTTCCTGTAATGAGATGACCAGAGTCGAACACAGTGCTCCAAGTGGGGTCTAACTAAGGTCTTATATAGCTGTAACATTACCTCATGGATCTTGAACTCAATCCCACGGTTGATGAAGGCCAACAGCAGCTTTGAGTCTCCTACAGACTCGGACCCCAAGTTCTCGCTGATCCTCCACACTGTCAAGAATCTTACCATTAACATTATATTCTGTCTTCAAATTTGACCAACCGAAATGAACTACTTCACACTTATTTGGGTTGATCTCCATCTGTCACTTCTCAGCCCAGTTCTGCACCTTATCGATGTCACACTATAACCTCTGACAACCTTTCAAACTATCCACAGCATCCCCAACTTTTATATCCTCAGCAGACTTACTAACCCACCCTTCTACTTCCTCATCCAGGTCACTTATAAAAATCACAAAGAGGAGGGGTCCCATAACAGATCCCAGTGGAACAGGTCACTGTTCTCTATGCAAAATAAGAACCATGCTCAACCACCCTTTGACCTTCTGTGGGCAGGTCAATTCTGGATCCACAAAGCAAGGTCTCCTTGGATCCCATGCCTCATTTAATCACATGGGGGACCTTCTCAAATGCCTTACTGAAATCCATATACACTACCTTCACTGCCATTCAACCAGATCTTCAATCTCGCTCCTATATGCTGATTCATCACTACTTTTGTTTCAGCCAAGAACAGTGGTGTTGTCAGCAAACTTAAATATAGCATTGGCGCTGTATTTACGCACACAATCATAGCTATAAAGCAGGGGTCTAAGGACACAGCCCTGTAGTGTACCTATGTTGAAGGCAGGTATGGAAGAGATGTTGCATCGATCTATACCGACTGGGCCTACATGTGAGGAAATTCAGGATCCAGTGGCACTGGGTTGAGTCATGTAAATTTCTTACAGAAATGATAGTATCACAAATAGAACATCAGCCATTCTTATAATGGTGCACCATATTAGCCTTCTTCAGTGACTTTTATATATCGTAAAATTTGTGGGTATCTTTGATTACCAAGCCAACAAGCAGGGATTATGTAGAGCACATCAGGCTATCATGAGACTTACTAAACTGAGTATTTGCATGAAATGTTCCCCTCTACCAGGTGTCATGTTGAAATTCACACAAATTGGAATGGCATAAATCTATAAATCTGTATCTGAATAATTCTCATTCTGAATCTATGCCAGCATTTTGCAGTTGATTGTTTTGCATTATATAAAAGGTAGAAACTGATCCATCATTGCCTTACCATAATTTGTTTAATGAACACTTCTTATTCAGTGTGAATTTATTAAAGTGGGAAAACTTATTAGAGAGTGCCCTCTGGTGTACAATTACACACAGAACATCAGCAGCTAATGCAGTGGATCACCATATTATGCTAATCCCAGTTTTCATAATGTGCATGCATATAGATGTTAACTAACTTTAAAAGCCCTCAAATGTAAAATACATTTCACTAATAATAGGTGTCCTATTTCATAAACACTAATACTTCTTCGGCTGTCTATCGACTTCGATGTTGGCTGTGCTGAGAGTTTAGTCTCTGCAGGCACGTTTATGCGCTACAAGACCAGCATTGGACTGGCACTGTCTCCCACATTGGTTGCATTTGTGATTTGACTGGTCTAGCACCGAATGTCTGCGTTCAGGACCTGCTTCATATTTCTTCCGCCTTTTCTCCTCGATAGCTGGGATTGACTACTTGACAATGCAGTGCCAACTTCTTCTGTCCAAAGCATCTTTCTCCCAGGTGTTGACATTCATGTCAGTGTTCTTCATCTGGTGCTTGATCACATCTTTGTAGGGCAGCTTCTGACCACCATGCTTCCTCGTTCCTTCATGTAGCTCGCCAGAGAAAACAGCTTTGGGTAAATGATCATCGCTCATTCTTGTGACATGACCAGTCTAACGCAGCTGAGAAGCTGCAATGAGCGATTCTACGCTGACTGTCACAGCACGTTTGAGCACCTCCACATCTGATACCCTCTCTTGCCACTTGATGGGTAATATTTGGCGTAAATTCCTGTGTTGAGTTTTGGTCAATTTCTTGATGTGCTTCCGATACAATGTCATCGTTTCAGTTGAATAAAGCAGAGATGGTAAAATAACTGTTATACACTTTGACCTTGGTTGCCATTTTAATGTCGTGGCGAGACCAAAGTCGCTTCTGCAAAGCACCAAAGACTTTTGTAGCTGATTGAATTCCCCTCTCAATTTCCAGATCTGATGAGTTGGTATTGGTCATACCGCTTCTTAAGTATGTGAAAGAATCAGAACATTTCAGCACTACCCCATTGATTGATATAACTGGTGGTTGGGTCTCACTGGGACTACACAGAAGAGGAGGCTGGTACAGAAGTTCGGATTTGGAGACATTGATTCTTAGGCCAAAAAGTGTGGCAGCAAACGAGAAGCGGTCTACAATTTCTTGCATCATATTAACATCAGTGGCAACCAGGGCTGAGTCGTCTGCATACAGAAGCTCTCTGACACATATCTCTCTTGATTTGAGTCTTGACAGGTTGAACAATTTTCCATCTGAGCCAGTCCTGATGCACACACCTTTGCCCAAATTATGGCTCATTATTTCCAAAACTGCAGCAAGATATAGTGTGAACAAAGTTGGAGCAAGAACGTATCCCTGTTTCACCCCAGGGTTGATGGTGAAGGCTTCGCTGACATCTCCTCTGATAGATACTTTGCCGGATATGTTCTCATGAAACAACTTGTTCATCGTAACCAGCCTATCTGGACAGCCATAAGTTTTGAGCACTTCCCAAAGTGTTTCTCTGTCCGCCATATTAAATGCTTGTGAGAAATCAACAAAGATAATGTACAATGGTTGCTGCTGTTCTACCGCCTTCTCCTGGAGTTGTCTCAAAGCAAAGATCATGTCAGTGGTTGTTCTCCCAGCCCTAAAGCCACATTGGCTTTCAGGAAGCACATCTTCTGATACGATCTTGAGCTGGTTGAGCAGTATCTTTGCCATAATCTTGCCAGCTGTGGATGGAAGGGAGCTTCCTTGGTTGTTTCCACAAACACTATGGTCGCCTTTCTTCTTGTAGATGGTGACTATCAGCGCATCTTTGAAGCCCTGAGGGAGACATTGACTCTGTCAACAAGCAACATATAAGTTCAACAGTTCAGTCTTCAGAGCAGGACCTTGCCTCAGTACATCTGATGGAATGCTGTTTTGCCCGGGTGCTTTACCACTTCTGGTATCTTTTAAAGCCTTATTAAGTTCTGTCGCAGTGATGAGCACACATAGCTCTTCTCTTACCGGTCTAGTTGTGAGCCTTTCACATGCATTGCGGTCAGCCGCACCTTGTTGGTTTAGAAGGTTACAGAAGTGTTCCCTCCATCGCTCAGTGATGTCTTTCCCATCAGTGTATACCTTGCTCCCATCTGCAATTTTTACTGGGGCCACTGTACCGCTTCTTGGGCCATAGATAGCTTTCAGTCCTGAGAAGAGCCCATGGTAATCATTCCTTTCTGACATTGCTTGCAGTTCTTCTGCTTTCTTATTCCACCAGTTGTTCTTCATAGCCCTGATCTCCCTTTGAACTTTGGCTTTCACAGCCTTAAATGCTCCTTTGCTTCTTTCAGAGTTCTCTTTCAAGTGACGCATATAAAGCCTTTGTTTCATCTCCAACAGTTCTTGAATTGAATCATTTTGTTCTTGAAACCAGTCAGGAGTTTTTCTCTTAGGGTGACCAAGCACCACGCTTGCAGTTGAATGGATAGTTTTCTTGAGCTGCTTCCAGCATTCTTCAATATTGGATGGGTCATTGAGAGGGTCTTTGTCTTCTTGGAGAGATAATGTCAATGCTGTGACAAGTCTCCTCTGATGTTCTTCACTGGCCAACTTGTTGACATCCAATTTCCTGGGTGCGGGTGTTTTTTGCCTTGGCAGCAGCAGTTTAAGTCTAAGTTATGATCGTACCATGTAATGATCAGATGAGCACTCTGTTCCATGTATTGCTTTTGTCGATAGAACTTCCGGCATGTCTGCTCTGCGAGTCACAACGTAGTCAAGCAAATGGAGATACTTTGACCTTGGGTGCATCCAGGTGAAGTAGTTCTTCTCGGGTTGACAAAAGAAAGTGTTTGTAACACACAATTCCCTCTGAGCGCAAAAGTTTAGCATAAGGTCGCCATTGGTGTTCTTTTTGCCTTTACCGAATTTGCCAATGACACCTTCATAGGTACTGTCATCCTTGCTTACCCTGACATTGAAATCACCCAAGATGAGCAACTTGTCTGCCCTAGGGACATTATCAGTTACTTCAGCCAGTTCCTGAGAGAAGGACTCCTTGTCTTCGTCAGAATATGCCATGGTTGGTGCATACACATTGATCAAACTCAGGAAACGATCCTTTCGGATGGGAACACGTAGTCGCATGATCCTTTTAGATACCCCTATTAGAAGTGTTGGCAATTTGCTAGCAATCTTATTGGAAATAGCAAAGGCCACACCTGTACCTCTTTCGTTGGTTTTCCCAATCCAAAAGAAAGTATGAATATTTTCTTGGATCTGGCCTTGTCCTTCAATCCTTGTCTCTTGGAGCGCAGAAATATCAATATTGTATCTTGCCAATTCCTTAGCTAGCAAAGCAGTTCTCCTTTCCGGTCTTGAGTCATTATCCAGCATTGTTCGCACATTCCATGTGGCAACAATCAGTTTCATCTTCTTACCACAGTGGTGAAGACCCGCTGGCCGCGGTGAGCCAGCCAGGCGAAATCTGAGCAAGCTTTCTTTACCCCACCTTTTCGAGGGCCTTCCCCTTCCAGGGCGGGCAGTGCTATCCCTAAAAAGGGCTGCCCCGGACACTCACATAGCTGCCTCAACCCAGTTGTTGCTCAGTAAACTTAACAGTGTAGCGACCATCTTATGTGTGCCGCCTACGTGCAGAGTTCATGCTAGCAGCTTCCAGCTCCTCAAGCCTGTTGCCGTCACATGACCTCCATTGCCACAGGGCTTTCCACGCCATCCAGAAACTCTACTCCAACACACCTTGCATAGTAATAAGACAGACGGTGCCGTGCCCCCACCATACAGTCTCTCTGGGCTTCCAAATCTGATGCTCAGTGGTACACAGGAGTGTAACAGACTTAGCGGATAAGGAAGCTACCCCGCAGTGACAACTAACTAGTCCAGTGATGGCATCCGTTACCAGCACTCTGGTTCCTCCGCATGCCACCAAGGTGGCTGTACTATTGACCTTTTTGGATTCATCTGCCACATACAGCATCAGACGCCCTGCTGCCAGCGTCTTCGTTGGGTGCAGCCTTTGCCTGAAGAGGCATAACCTACAAAGTAGCAAAGGTATGCTTACCTCCTTGACTTAGCTAGCCACGATCCTACTACTAGATCTAGTCTAGTGGTATACCAATGGAACATCACCTTCACGGCTAGGTTAGACCTACCAGAGACCGAATCTCTGCCATACTTCACTGATGTTCAGCCAGTGTAACTCCTATGCCAAGGTAGGATTTTGTAGGAGACACTAATACTTATAATCTATAGAAACATAGTATTGGAAAAGACACAGAACAGACTGTTCAGAGGAAGAGCCTTTGACCTGCAATGTTAATGCCGTTTAACATTCCATAGATCTGCCTGGCCTGCTGTGTGTTTTCAGCAGTTTCTGTTTTAAATTTATTCAGTTTTTAAAGTCAAAGCATATTGTCCAATGCACAAGTATGTGAATGCACAAGTATGTGTATGCACAGGTGCAACAAAAAATGTATTTGCAGCAGTTTCACAGACATTGCATCATATAAGCAGCATTCTCATGAAAGGCAAAATAATCATAAGTTATACACAATTTTTACAAAGAAAGAGCACAATGAGAACAAAACAGCCATTTAATTGCAAAGTGATAAAAGTGGGCATAGTGTTACCGGTTGGATCAAGAACTGAATATCTGAAGGAAAGTAGCTATTTTTGAAACTGGTGGTGACTTCAAGTTTCTGTACCTCTTGCATAATGGTAGCTGCAAAATAAAGTGGTATAGCCTGGATGGTGAGGATCTTTGATGGTGGATGTTGCCTTCTTAAGGCAGTGCCTCCTGTAGATAATACCACTGGTGTGGAGGGAGGTGCCCATGATGCATTGGGCCGAGCTCGCTGATCTCTGCAGCTTCTTGATTTATTGTGCATTCAAATTTTTGCACCAAGCTATGATTCTACAAGTCAGGATACTTTCAAAAGTATATCTGTAGAAGTTTATTAGAGTGGTTGGTGACAAGCCAACCCTCTCTAACCTCCTAAGAAGTAAAGACACTGGAGCAGTTTCCTTATGTTTACATCTATATGTTGGGCCCATGATATGTCACCTCATATGTCAACACCCAGGAAATTAAACCACTGCTGATCCCCCATTGTAGACAGTTACATGTTGGTCCTCATTCCCTTCCTGAAGTTAACAATCTTTAGTTTTGCTAATATTAAGCGGGAGGTTATAGTTGCAGAACCACTCAACCGGGTGGCCTGCCTCGCTCTGCTAAGCTGACTCATGACCAGCCCTGAATCATCCAACAGTGGTGTCATTGGTGAATTTGAAGATGGCATTAGAGCTGTGCTTAGCAACATAGTGATGTGTGTACAGAGAGTAGAACAGGGAGATAAGCACACAGAAAATGAGGTGTGCCTTTGTTGATGATCAGCAAGGAGAAGATGTTGTTACCAAAGCTCAAAGACTGAGATCTACTGATGAATAAGTTAAATATCAGAGAAAAATTGCAGAGGGAGGCACAGTGGGAAGTTTGATAATAAATTTGGAATAGATGATTGTGTTGTAAGTCAAGCTGTACTCAATGAACAGCAGCCTGACATATCAGTACTAGTTGTCTAGATGGTCCAGAACAGAGTGAAGAGCCTGAATAATCACACCTGCTGTTGATCTGCTGTGGTGGTAGGCAAATTGGAGCAGATCCAGGTCATCTCTGAGGCAGGTGTTGATTCGCACCATAACCAACCTCTCAAAGAGCTTCATTATAGTTGATGTACAGTATGTGTCACCAGTTTGTCATCATTGAGACAGGTCACCGCCGGGCAATGGTAAAATAGATGTTTTTTTTTGAAATACCAGTGTGAAACTGAATGTGATTGTAAACACTCCAGCCATTGTTCCATACAGATCTTTAGTACTTGGCAAGGTTCGCCAATAACATTATTTCTTTCTAACCATTTGACTAGATTTGAATAATTAGTGTGCAGGCAAATGAGCACATTTTAAAGCTTGACAGAAAGATAAAAGAATTTGGTGTTAGCCTTATCCAAAACCACTCAATAAATTGATATGCAATTAAAAGGCATCATTGTTCAACTACTAAAACCCTTCAATTCGTCTGACCTTTTTGATTTACAGGAGGGTCAATCGGGCTGGTGGATATTCTTTCTTTAAAACTTGCTTGATCCAGAATCTAACTTCGGATGTGATGTGGAACCTAACCAGTTGAATCATTACTGAAGGAATTAGCCAATCATACCTAATAAATGATAGCTTCCCTTAAAATCAAGGCACTATTACTGAAAAAAGGAAAAGTATAGCTAATATAGGAATTGAGATAACTTCAGCGCAATATCTTGTTCCTGCAACATTTTCGAATAGAACCGGTTACCTATTCTGTTACTAACAAGGCTACTAGCAACATGCATATTAGAAGATAATACACACAAAGGCAGTACAGTGAAGCTGTGGCCATGCTATTGCTTTGCAGAAGTAGGACCAACTTAAATAAGTTTCATCTTTTCACATGACTGAAAAGAAAGACAGCTTTCCTCTCAGAATAGGGATTTGTGGTTAAGAGAGTGGCCTTCTATGTGGTTATTCATACAGGGCTGATTTCTGTGAGGCATTACTAAATTTGGAACTCTCATCAGTCATTATATTGGCAAATGCCTACAAAGCTTAAGCAATGCTAAGGGAAAATATGCAGTTAGTGGTAGGATCCTTAACAGTATTAATGAACAGAGAAATCCTGGGGTCCATATCTATAGCTCCCTGAAAGTGGCTGCACAAATCCAAAGGGTGGTAAAGAAGACATATAGCATGCATCCAATTATAAGTCAAGGCATTGGGTTCAAGAGTCAGCAAGATATGTTGCAGATTTTAAAAATTCTGGTTAGACCACATCTGGAGTATTTCATTCAATTCTGGTTGGCCCATTAAAGACCATAAGACCATAAGATATAGGGGCAGAATTAGGCCATTTGACACATCAAGTCTGCTCCACCATTTTATCATGGCTGATACATTTCCCTCTCTGTCCCAGTCTCCTTCCTTCTTTCCGTATTTCTTCATGCCCTGACTAATCAAGAGTCTATGAGCTGCTGCCTAAAATATACCCAACAACTTCGCCTCCTCAGCTGCCTGCAGCAATGAATTCCACAGATTCACCACTTCTCCACATCCACTCTAAAGGTTCAAAAGTTCATTTATTATCAGAGTATATGTGCAGTATACAGCTCTGAGATTGTTCTTCTCCAGACAGAGGCCTTTCAACATTCGATAGGTTTCAATGAGATTCCCCCCTCATTTTTCTAAATTTCAGTGAGTACAGACCCAGTGCCATCAAGTGTTCCTCACATGATAAGCCTTTCAATCCCAGTATCATTTTCGTGAACTCCTTTGAACCCTCTACAGTGTCAGCATATCCTTTTTTAGGAATTGCTCACAATATTCCAAGTGAGGCTTCACCAGTCCCTTATAAAGCCTCAACATTACATCTTTGCATTTATATTCTAGTCCTCTCGAAATGAATGCCAACAGCACATCTGCCTTCCTCACCACTGACTCAACTTGCAAATTAACCTTTAGGGAATCCTGCATGAGGACTCCCGTCCCTTTGCACCTCAGATTTTTGAATTTTCTCTCCATTTAGAAAATTGTCTACCCTTTTATTTCTTCTACCAAAGTGCATGACCATACATGTTCCCGACACTGTATTGCATCTGCCACTTCTTCGTCCATTCTCCTAATCTATTTAAGTCCTTCTATAGCCTCTCTGCTTCCGCAACACGACCTGCCCCTTCACCTATTATGGAAAAGATGTGGAAGCGTTGGAGAGAGACTATAGAAAAAGTTTACAAGGGTGCTGCCAGGATCGGAGGGCATGTGTTATAAGGACAGGTTGAACAATCTAGGGTAGCTTTCTCTGGATTGTCTGAGGCTGAGGGGAGATCTGATGGCATTATCAAATTATGAGGGGCATAGATAAGGTAGACAGTTAGAATCTGATTCAGGATAGAAACGTCAAATATTACAGGACAAGCGTTTAAAGAGAAAGGGGAGGATGTTCAAAGGATTAATATTTTAAGCAGAGATTGGTGGGTGATGGTGGAGGACAATACGATAGAGGCACTTAAGTTCTTAGATAGGCACTTGAATTGGCAGAGAATGGAGGAACATGGACCAAAGGCAAGCAGAATGGATTAGTGCAATTAAGCATCATTAGCTTAATTGCTTCAGTATAATGTCATGAACTAAAGGGCCAGTTCCTGTGCTGTACTGTTCTATGTGTGTTGTTCTACAGCAAACAAATAGAAATGTCCTGTGTAGCTAAAGCTGACTAGAATTGTAAAAGTACTAACAACTTCAATAAGTATTTTTAAAAGTTTAAGCAATATAAGCATTGGTTCAATAGAAAGTTAGCCTGGGGAATTAATAATGAAAAGCAAGAAGCGTTATTCTTCATGGTCGATGATATGAGCAATATTCCAGAAACAGCTGTTAACCAAGAATTGGCAGGAAGAGAAGAATTCAGAAAAACTACAATATCCAGGGAACTGATGCTCAACAAATTCTTGGAGAGTTTCAGGCTGATAAATTACTGTGTCCTGAGGGATTTCATCCTAGAGTATTAACAGATATTGATACATTGATTTTAGTTTTCTTAAACTCCCTGAAATTCATAGAGGTTTCATTAGATTTTTTTTAAAAAAAGCAAAAGTAAGCTTTTCATTCATATAGGGAGGGAGGCAAAAAACGAAAACTACATGCTGTTAACGAAACATTTGTCATGGAAGAATGTCAGAAGCTATTATTAGCAGGGCAATAAAAGAAACAGCTAATCGGACAATCAGAATTATTCTATGAAAGGGAAATTATGTTTAACCAATTTATTGCCATTCAGAAGCAAAACTTTCTGAATATACTAAATTTAGATATCCAGAAGATAAGGTGCTGCATCAGAAAATAAAAATTTCATGATGTTGATGATTACTTGGCTCACTGGAAGCAAAGAGAAGACAAAGATCTTTTTTATGGGTGGCAAGATGAACAAGTCAGATATATCAGTATTACAATGCAGCAAAGGGAATTAGCGAGGCATGAGAGAGGACCTGGTGAAAATTGATTGGAAAAGAACACTGGCAGGGATGATGGCAGAGCAGCAATGGCTGGAATTTCTGGAAACAATTCAGAAGGCACAGGATATATACAATCCAAAGAGGAATTAGTATTGTAAAGATGGGATGACATAACTGTGACTGACAAGAAAAGTCACTCAAAGCCAACATAAAAGCCAAAGAGAGAGCATATAATAAAGCAAAAAAAAGGAAAAGTTAGAGGATTGGGAAGATTTAAAAAAACACAGAATGCAACTAAAAAAGTAATTAAGAATGAAAAGATGGGAAGTGAAGGTAAGTTAGCCAATAATATTAAAGAGGATACCAAAAGTTTCTTCAGATACATAAAGTGTGAAAGAGAGGCAAGAGTGGGTACAGACCACTGGAAAACAATGGTGGAGAGGTAGTAATGGGGAACAAGGAAATGGTGGATGAACTGTATAGGTATTTTGCATCAGTCTTCACTGTGAAAGACACTAGCAGTATGCAAGAAGTTCAAGAGTGTCAGGGAGCAGAAGTATGTGAAGTTGCCATTACTAGGGAGAAAGTTCTTGGGAAACTGAATGGTCAGAAGTCACCTGCACCAGGGTTCTGAAAGAGACGACTGAAGAGATTTTGGAGGCATTAGTAATGAACTTTCAAGAATCAACTTATTCTGGCATGGTTCCAGAGGAAAGGAAAATTGCAAGTGTCACTCTACTCTTAGAGAAGGGAGAGAAACAAAAGAAAGAAAATTATAGGCCTGTTAGTCTGACCTCAGTGGTTGGGAAGATGTTGGAGTACATCAGATTTCATGAGATGTAGAGTGGCCTGTTGGTTGTAATGCATGATTCACAAAAGCTAATATGCTATAATTAATTATCAATAGAATATTTGTTCACTACTAAAAGGATTCAAATGCAAAAGTAGAGAAAACTATTTTATTTCTTTTAATAAAGGTATGATGAGAAATAATCTGAAAATGTGTCTTTTGATTTAAAGAAGGATGTAAATGTACTGATAACAGTTGAGAGGTTTACTAGTCCTGGAATCGGCCGGTTGTCTCATGAGGATAAGTTGGACAGGCTAGGTTTCTATGTTCTGGAGTTCAGAAGAGTGAGAGATTACTTGAAAGAACATAAATGATCTTGAGGGCCTTATCAAGGAGGTTTCCTCATGTAAAATTATATAAAACTGTGAGTCATTGTTAAAAAGGTAGGTAGATCAATGTGGTAACCTACCTCAATTGCTATCATCCAGTTGCACTTACATCCACAGTGATTAAGTGTTTTGAGAGGTTGCTGATGAAATACACCAACTCCTGCCTGAGAAGTGACTTGGATCTGCTCCAATTTGCCTACTGGAGCAACACAGCTGATGCCACCTCATTGGCTCTTCACCAACCCTGGAACATCTGGACAGCAAAGAGGCAAACATCAGGATGCTCTTTATTGACCACAGCTCAGTATTCAATACTATAAATCCTTCAAAACTAATCAATAAGCTTCAAGACCTTGGCCTCAATACCTCCTTGTGCAATTAGATTTTCTCGCTTGCAGAGCACAATCAGCAGATTGGCAACATCTCCTCCATTAGTACAAGTCCACCACAAGGCTGTATACTTAGTCCTCTGCTCTACTCCCTTTACACTTATGATTCTGTGCCTAAGCATAGTTCCAGTGTAATATTCAAGTTTGCTGATGACATCACTGTCATAGGCCAAATCAAAGGTAGAGTTGAATCAACATATAGGAGACAGATTGAATTTTGGCTGAGTGGTGCCATAACAACAATCTCTCACCAATGGCAGCAAGAACAAGGAGCTGATCATTGACTTCAACAGGAGGAAACGAGAGGTCCAGGAGCCTGTCCTTGTTGGAGGATCAGAGGTGGAGAGGGTCAGCAAATATAAATTCCTCGCTGTTAGTATTTCAGAGGACCTGTCCTGGGTTCAGCGTGCAACTGCAATTACAAAGAAAGCATGGCAGTGTCTCTATTTCCTCAAGTGTTTGCGATGATTTGGCATGAGATCTGAAATTTTGCTTTCTTTTCTTTTCAAATCTTTTTATTATTCAAAAAAATAACACGAGTATGTCGAATTAACAGCACTTACAATGTCTCAAGGAAAAAAAACATTATCTTAAAGATTGAAAAATTTTGTGATAATAAAAAAAACCCTACTAAGCAGAAAAAGTGGGAGGGGGGACTCCATTAGGTGTACAACCCTGGAGCCAGGCATCATGCAAAAAGCTTCTAAAAATAAACATCAAACCGCCAGCAAGAAAGAAAAATATACCAAAAAATTTACAAT
The DNA here is from genome assembly GCF_963921235.1 of Mobula hypostoma. Lineage (NCBI taxonomy): Eukaryota > Metazoa > Chordata > Chondrichthyes > Myliobatiformes > Myliobatidae > Mobula > Mobula hypostoma. Next base: position 154,921,475 of record NC_086102.1, on the reverse strand, counting down.
TAGATCGTGGAGAAAATCTATCAATTAGCTCAAATGATAATAACGAGCAAATGAGCCCCATCTTTTCTCAAAATCAAAATAAGGTTCAAAGGTTCGACTTCTAATTTTCTCCAAACTAAGACATAGCATCACTTGAGAGAACCATTGTGACAAAGTGGGAGCTGATGTATCCTTCCACCTCAACAAAATGGACCTCCTAGCTATCAATGTAACAAATGCAATAACATATTAGTCAGACACAGAAATACCATGGATATGTTGAGGAATTATTCCAAAAAGCACAGTTAATTTGTTAGGTTGTAGATTAATTTTAAGTGCTTTAGAAATTGTCAAAAAAACTGACTTCCAGAACTGTTCCAGTATAGAACAAGACCAAAACGTATGTGTCAGTGCAGCTGTCTCAGTTTTACATCTATCACAATAACTATCAACATTAGGAAATATTTTAGACAGTCTCTCCTTCGTCAAATAGTAACGATGTACAATTTTAAATTGAATCAGTGAATGACTAGCACAGATCGAAGAAGAGTTAACCAGCTTCAGAATCCGCATCCAATCTTCCATCATAAAAGTCAAATTGAGTTCCTGTTCCCAATCCTGTTTAATCTTAAATAAAGGACGCTTATCCCATTGTAATAATAAATTATAAATTCTTCCAATAGAATCCTTCGTCGAAGGGTTCATACTCAAAATAGTATCTAACAGGTCAGCATCCAATAAGTAAGGAAAATTACTTAAATATTTTTGTAAGAAATGTCTAACTTGAAGATATTGTAAAAAGTGTGAGTATGAAAGAGAATATTTATCAACTATTTGTTCAAAAGACGTCAATCTATCTTCTTTAAATAAATCCAAAAAAGAATTAATACCTTTATTTTTCCAAAGTAAAAAAATTGGATCACTCAAAGAAGGCTTAAAATAGTAATTTCGATAAATTAAACTACAAAGTTTAAATTTTTTAAGATTAAAAAATTGCGGAACTGGAGCCAAATTTGTAAAGAATGCTTAATCACATGGTATGGGTTTAAATTAGCAACTTTTGCTAATTGTATAGGTAAAGCAACTCCCAATAACGAGGTTAAATAAAACTGTTTCACAGCTTTCAGTTCCAGGTCTAGCCAAATTGGCTGATTGTTCTTATCAACCCATATAATCAAAAGGACATGTATCACACATTAACAGCCCAGTAATACATTCTTAGATTAAGCAAAGCAAGACCGCCATCCTTTTTCCACTTTTGTAAGTGACATTTACTAATCTTTGGTCTTTTATTATTCTAAATAAAAGATAAAATAATGGACTCAATCCGATCAAAAGTCTTATTAGTCAAAAAAACAGGGATATTCTGAAAAAAATATTTAAAACTTTGGTAAAGTCATCATTTTAACTATATGAATACGACCAACAAGTGAAAATGTAGGTGGACTCCATCTACTAAGTAAATACTTTATAGAGTCTACTAAGGGAACAAAATTGACGTTATAAAGATCCTTATATTTTTAGTAATTATAACACCTAAATATCTAAAAGAATCCGTGACTTTAAAAAGAGTACTATCATATATAGAGACAGATTCATTTAAAGGAAACAATTCACTTTTACTAAAATTTATTTTATATCCTGAAAAATCTCCAAATTCGTTGAATAATTTTAGCAAGGCAGGAATAGATTCGTCGGGATTAGATATATAAACCAATAGATCGTTAGCATAAAGAGAGATCTTATGCATGGTCTCATTTGCAAAAATTCCATGAATATTTTTAGCTTCACGAAAAGCAATAGCAAGGGGTTCTAATATTAAATTTAATAACAAAGGACTTAATGGACAGCCTTGTCTTGTCCCCCGTGAAAGCTGAAAAAAAGGAGACCTACAGTTGTTAGTGATAACAGTAGCAATAGGAGCTTAATATATCATTTTAATCCAATTATTAAAATTAACACCAAAGCCAAATTTCTCTAAAACATTAAATAAATATTTCCATTTGACTCGATCGAACACTTTTTCAGCATCCAAAGATATGACGCATTGTGGAGTTTCAAAAGAGGACAAATATATAATATTAAATAGTCTCCAAACATTTGAAAAAGAATAACGACCCTTTATAAAGCCTGTTTGATCTTTAAAAAATAATTTTACCCAAAATATTCTCCAACCGATTAGCCATTATCTTTGACAGAATCTTAGCATCGACATTCAGTAATGAAATAGGTCTGTATGAGGCACAGTCAGTGGGATCTTTATCCTTTTTAAGAACTAAAGAAATAGAAGCCTCATAAAAAGTGGAGGGTAAATCACCTTTCACAAAAGAATCCTTAAACATTTCCAACATATACAGAGAAAGCAATTTTCCAAATTTTTTATAAAATTCTACAGGATAACCATCAAGTCCAGGGACCTTACCAGACTGCATTGAAAAATAGCTTTATGAATGTTGGCTTCAGTAATCTGGGCATCAAAAGTTTTTTGATCCTCAACAGAAATTTTAGGAAAAGCAATCTTTCATAAAAAAGCATTCATTTCAGAAGAATCTGCTGGACATTGAGATTTATAAAGTTCAGTATAAAAATCTTATTAATTTCTTCATATTCCTGAGCCAGGGTACCATCTTTCCTACAAATTTTCAAAATTTCCCTTTTGGCTCCAGCCGTTTTTAATTGAGATGCGAGCAGTTTATTGTTTTTATCTCCAAACGTATAAAATTGGCTTTTTAACTTAAGCAAATAGCCTTCAATGGGATGAGTTAATAATAGGTTTTATTGTGATTGAAGTTCCACCCTTTGTTTGAATAAATCAATATTAGGGGAAATTGCATAGATATTATCTAAATCTTTAATTTGTTTTGAAATTTTATCTAATTCTACTTTAGTCTGTTTTTTAAGTTTAGCTGAATAAGAAATAATCTGACCACGTAAAAATGCTTTAAATGTATCCCATATAATTAATTTGGATGTACCCCCATATCATTAAAAAGAAAAAAATCTTTTATCTGGTTTTCAATAAAACTGACAAAGTCAGAGTTTTGCAATAATGTCTGAGACATGCGCCATGGTGGATGGGCAAGAATGACATCATCAAATTCAAAGGACAAACTCAGAGGCGCACAATCAGATAGAGCAATTTCACAATTTTTGACATTAGGCAAAAAGCAGGGATCAATTATAATATAATCAATCCATGAATATTTTTATAGACATGTGAAAAGAAGGAATATTCTCTGTTATTGGGCTGCAGATGCCTCCACAACTCGATCAACCCAAAATCGATCAAAAAGGAGTTAATAAGTGACAGTGAACGATTTGGAAGTCGCTGATTGGTTGAGCTCTTGTCAATCATAGGATTTAAACAACAGTTAAAATCCCTGCCCATTATCAACATATATTCATTTAAATCAGGCAGTAAAGCAAATACCTTTTTTAAAAAATAAGGATCATCTAAGTTAGGACCATACAGATTAACCAAAACGACTTTTCTGTTACAGATCACTCCTTTACCAATTAAAAATCTACCATTAGAATCTGATTCAATATCCTCTTGAATAAATATATTGGATTTAATAAGGATAGACACGCCTTTAGTTTTACTCTGCGAGGTAGAGTGGAATTGCAAGCCTCTCCACCATCCAAAAAATCTATTTTGACCTCCCACCCTGATACGTGTCTCCTGAGCAAAAATTATATCAGGCTGGAATTGATTAATAATTTTAAGTCTTTTTCCATTTGATAGGATGATTCCAACCACGTACATCCCAACTTACTATATTAATTCGTTTAAATACCATACTATAATTTTATTCTACTTTATACATGCGCAGAGCACATACCAATACGGGATGATCAAAAATGGCAGCGATGAAGAATACAACCACACAAAAAAACACGCATGCTCTGGAACCACCCAATGGGAAAAAACTCCCAACTCTAAGCCCCCCCACCCCCCACCCCCCCCGGAAGCCCAAAAAAAAGGCAAGCAATCTATGATAGAATACAAAGCCAAGGACCGCTCTGTCTGTATTTTCTTTCCCTCCCCCAGTTAATAAAAAAGTAGAGTGACCTTGTAAGAAAGACGATAAAGTCTCAGCAAAGGAAAGTGTTTACATTCCATCATCTATTAAACAAGATAGAACCAAAATAATGTTAAAACTAGCACCATCTTTAAGTTTAGTATTGATTCCCTGTGTACTCTTTCAAAAGCAGGTGGCTGTGATAAAATGGTATGAAATAAAGTATGAAAAAGCTTACCAAAGTAAGCAGTTAAATCTCCATCTTCAGCTCCTTCTTGCAGTCCAACAATTCATATATTCTGTCAGAGACACCTAGTTTCCAGGTCTATAATCTTATTTTGATATCTTTCCGAACGGGTTGTAACTTCAAACAATTTTTGCTTAGTTATCTTCAATTCCTTTTCATGTGTAATAACTTGAGATTCCAAGTCTTTAAGTTTTCCCAGAAATTACTTAATTTCATTATTATTCTTTTCCAGTTGGTCTTTAATTGACCCATTCTGATCTTTAGTTGAATTCAGTGTCCGAACGATATCTTCAGCCCATGGTGGCATTTCATCAGATCTTTCCTTTGGCATCTTTCCTTTTCCATTACCTTTGTCACTAGGTTCAAACAGGTTCTTCCCACTCCTCGTAGACATAGACATATTATTCCCCCTCAAGAATCAGCAAATAAAAATTTTAAAATTGAAGTTTAAACTAGGGGGAGAGAAAGAAAACTAAGAGCAGCACAAAACTGCTGCTACTCCATTTGCAGACAGGGTCTCAGGACTTTGACAGACTTCTGTAGATGTGTAGAGGAGTGTATTGTGGTGAGCATTTAGTCCATAATGACCGACGAGGAAGCTCTTTCAGTCAACAATGGTTTTATTGTGATAGACACAAAACAGACAGGGCACCATGATCCGGAAAATGAATCCAATCAGCCTCACACAGACGGGGAGGTGACCATCACACACCCCGGTTACAGTCAGGGTGACCCGCAAATGACTGTATAACCCAAGCTAAAATGTAACAATAAATGAACTGGAACTTCCCATCATAATTCCACAAAAGCATTTTAACACAAGAACAGTAAACAGTGTTAGTCATTCGAAATGCAAGGGCAGGCTGTCGACCATGCCCCTCTCTCTCCCCGCCCCCCGCCCCCGCCCCCCCAGAACGTCACAGTATATTGATTGGCTGCATCACAGCCTGGTATGGAAACGCCAATACTCTTAAATAGAAAACCCTACAAAAAGTAATTGATACGGCCCAGTCCACCACAGGCAAAGCTCTCCCCATCATTGAGCACACCTTCATGAACCATTGTTGCAGGAAAGCAGCATCCATCATCAAGATCCCAGGACACGCTCTCTTCTTATGGCTGCCATCAGGAAGAAGGCACAGGAGCCTCAGGACTCACACCGCCAGCTTCAGGAACAGCTATTACCCACCAAACATCAGGCTTTTGAATCAAAGCGGATAACTTCACTCAACTTCACTTGCCCCTTCATAAGTCCACAACCTATGGATGCATTATCAAGTACTCTTCATCTCATGTTGTCGGTATTTATTGTTTATTTATTTATAATGATCATTTTCTTTGTATTTGCTCACTGGTTAAACACCCACGTTGGTGCAGTCTTCTATTGAGTATGCCCACAAGAAAATGAACTACTAGGGTTGTATATGGCAACATATAAGTATATAGAAAATAAATTTACTTCCAAGTTTGAAGACAGAAATGAGATGATTTTTTTTATCTTGGGGTTTGCTGCAAATTATCTTCTTTAAATGGGGAGGTGAGTTGGTGAATGCCGCACTTTTGAACTGGTTTAATGAAGATCAACAAAGAGTGAAAGGATTACTGGGATAGGAACAAAAATGGAGTTGAGATTCTTAATTTGTGTGCTCATTATATTAATTTCTCTGGACTTTTAAACAGAGACTCGCTATCATCACGTGCCTGATACACTCCAGCACACTCTATGGAGAACTTGTATTGTTTGTAAGGAAGATTCTTCAGCTTTCAGATTAGAGTCCCCACAGAAATATGCAGAATCTTAAAATGGAAGGAAAATCACGAATTTTAACTTTGAGCTGTCAGAGAAGATATTAGGGATGAAAAATTGGGAAGTTTAGATGAACAATGATTCTTTTTAAAGATCTCATATCAGTTTTGCAGTTATTATTTATAGCATCCAAAGATAATTACAATGGGTCCGTGGTATGTGGAAGGAAATTGTGGCACACCAGACCCTGGTAAGCAGATGGGGAATATAACAAAAATTATCTGGTGAGCCAGATGCTCAACCACTGAGATTTGCAAATCGTTGGTTATTGGAGTATTGGAGTTTTAGTGTATTTGCACCTGAAAACACTAATGCTTACCATCCCAGGTGTACTTAGTTATTGAGTACTTCTACATCCGGTAAAGTACAGTTCCATGCTAAATATATTATGATAAGGCTCTTGGAAAATTAAAACAATGCTAGAATTACTTAACTAATGTCAAAAAAGAAATAAAGTTAACTTTTCAGCTCAAAGACCCCTCTTCAAACTAGCATTTTCAACCAGTGTTTTCAGCTTGTTGTTGGGCAAATCATAGATGGTGATGAGTCAGTGTACTGAAGCAAGATAGGATACCTGGTTGAAGTGGTGCCGTAACAACAACCTCTCACTCACTGTCGGTAAAACTAAAGAGCTGATTGGTCACTTCAGAAAGGAAGCGAACATGCAGCAGTCAACATTGGGATTCGGCAGCAGAGAGCATGAGAAGTTTTAAATTCCTGGGTGTTAACATATCAGACGACTTTCCTGGGCCAAGCTCATAGATGCAATCAAAAGGAAAACGCACCAGCGTTTCTTAGGATTCAGGTAGTTCAGATTGGCAACAACATCTCTTCCACAATCTCCATCAGCACAGGTGCACCACAAGTCTATGTGCCCAGCCCCCTGCTCTATTCACTTTATACTTAAGACTGTGAGGCTCAGCATAGCTCCAATGCTGTAATTAAATTTGCTGACAGCACCAATATCGTAGGCCAAAACAAAGGTGGTGAGGAATCAGCATTTTAGAGGGAAATTGAAAATCTGGCTGAATGGTGTCACAGTAACAACCTCTCACTCAATGTCAGCAAGACCCATGAACTGATTATTGACTTCAGGAGGAGGAAACCAGAAATCCATGAACCCATCCTCACTGGGGGATCAAAGGTGGAGAGGGTCAACGACTTCAAATTCCTCGGTGTTATCATTTCATCAGAGGAGTGGTCCTGGGCCTAGCATCTAAATGCAATTATGAAGAAAGCACGGCAGTGCCTCTACTTCCTTATAAGTTTCTGATGATTTGGCATGATATCTAAAACTTTGACAAACTTCAGTAGATGTGTGATGGAGAGTAAATTATTTGGTTGCATCATGGCTTGGTATCAAAATACAATTGCCCTTAAATGGAAAATCCCATAAAATGTAGTGGATACAGCCAGTCCATCATGGGTTAAAACCTTCCCCACTATTGAGCACATGTACACAAAATGTTGTTGCAGGAAAGCAGCATCTATCATCAGGGACTCCCCACCACCCAGGTCATGTTCTCTTCTCGCTGCTGCCATCATGAAGAAGGTACAGGAGCCTCATGCCTCACACCACCAGATTCAGGAACAGTTATTATCCCTCAAGCATCAGGGCTCTTGAACCAGAGGAGATAACTTTGCTTGCCCCATTGCTGAAATGTTCCCACAATTTAGGACTCACTCTCAAGGATTCTCCATCTCACCTTCTCGATTTGTTCTTATTTATTTATTATTATATTTTTATCTTTTAAATTTGCACGTTTTGTTGTCACTTGCACCTTAGTTGTTTGTCCTATTGGGTACGGTCTTTCATTGATTTTGTTTGTGTTTCTTGGATTTACAGTGTATGCCCACAAGAAAAGGTATTTCAGGGTTGTATATGATGACACATATATACTTCAGTAACAAATTTACTTTGTACTTTGAGATTAAGGAGGTTCAGCTTATCAGCACACACCAATGAATTTCTACAAAATGAATGTTGAAGGTACCGTGAGTGGTTGTACCTGTGTCTGGTACAGCAATTTGAATGTGCAGGAACATACGAAGTTCAAGAAGTAGTGGACTCTGCCCGAAACATCACAGACACTTCCCTCCCCATCAGTGGCAGTATCTACCGGAGATGCTGCCTCAAGAATGAAACATCTATCATCAAGGACCCACCATTCAGGCCAGGTCATCTTCTCACAGCTACCATCAGGCTGGAGTTACAGCCGGAATTGTCACGCCACCAAGTTCAAGAGCAGCTACTTCCCTCCAATTTGTTCTCGAAAGAACCTGCACAATCTTAATTGCTACAATTAACCAACACAATCACCACTTGGATAACCACAAGATATTCTGCAGAAATTCAGAGCAACCAATAAAAAAATGCTAGACGAACTCAATAAATCAGATAGAATCTATGGAAGGGTATTGGAAGTTCATTCCAACACCCTTCATCAGGACTGGAAAGGAAGGGGCAGAAGCCAGGATTAAAAGGTTCCAAATCTCCAATGGGCTCCTACCACTGAGCACATTTTTTCCTTCCCCCCTTCACTGCAAGCATGACAAGTGTTTTGTCTGGCCCTCCTACACTACCTACCTGACCACCACTCATGGCCCCTCAAAGGCCTTCCAGATGAGATGACACATCACCTGAGAGTCTTTCGGGTTCATCTTTTGTATCCGGTACGCACTGTGTGCCCTCCTCAACATTGATGAGACCTGACACAGATTTTGAGACCGCTTTGTTGAACATCTTCGCTCTGCCTACTGTAAAAGGCAGGATCTCCTGGTGGCTACCCATTTCAGCTTCACATTCCTATTCTCACATGTCTGTCCTTGGCCTCCTGTAATGCCATGATGAGGCCAAACTCAGGTTGGAGGAGTAACACCTTGTATTCTATCTGGGTCACCTCCAAACTGGTAGCATAGAACATTGATTTATTCAACTTCTGGTAACTTATCACCTCTCCTCCTTCTCTCTTTATCCATTCCACAGTCTGGCTACACTCTCACTCCTTCTCATCTCTTCACCTCCCTCTGGTTCCCCTCCTCCTTCCTTGTCTTCCATGGTCCACTATTAGACTTCTTATTCTTCAGTACTTTACTTTTCCACCTATCACCTCCCAGCTTAGTATCCTGCCCACCTACCCACCTTCATCTTCACCTATCACCTGTTCGTACTCCTTACTCTCTATCCTCCTTATTCTTGGGCCTCAGTCCAAAACATTCACTCATTATTTTCCTCCATAGATATTACCTTATCATTTTGTGGGCCATGAACCACTCTAATCTCTTTGTCCTAAGATGACAATTTTTTGTTTCTAATTATGTTCTTTCTTGTAAAAGTTGCATCTAATTTATTTATGAATGTGTGCCTTCAAGAACATACAGGACATATCCAAACCAAAAGCCATGGATGAACCAGGAGATCTGGTGTTCACTGGTGTCTGTGGCATTCAAGACCGGTGATCCAGAACTGCACAAGAAATCCAGATATGAACTTCAGAAGGCTGTTTAAGAGTGTAAGAACAATCTTGTTTGAGGTTAGAGACAGAATTGGATGCATGTCAGCTCTGGCAGGGTTCACCAGCTATTACTTCCTACAAAATGAAACCTAACATCATGAATGGCTTTATGCTTCACAACCAGATGAGCTCAATGCCTTTAATGCTCACTTTTAAAGGGAGAGTAAAACTATACTGGTACCCTGGGATCTCTGTCTCGGAAGGTAACTTCAGAACACATTTCAAGAGGGTGAACCTTCTCAAGGCATCAGGAGCTAGTGGTATACTTGGTAGGATTCAAGGAAATGTTTGTGGCCCACTATTCTACTCTCTGTACATCCACGACTATGTGGCTAAGCACAGCTCAAATGCAATCTAAAAATCTGCTGATGTCACAACTATTGTTAGCAGAATTTCAGATGGTGACAAGCAGATGTACAGGAATAAGCCAGATTAGTTGGTGGAGTGGTGTCACAACAACTTTATACTCAATGTCAGTAGGACCAAGGAATTGATTGTTGACTTCGGTGTGGAGAAGTTGAGGGAACACACACCAGTCATCATTAAGGGATCAGAATTGGAAAGGCTGAGCAGCTTCAAGTTGCTGGCTCAACATCTCTGGAGGTCCATCCTGGGCCCAACATATCGAGGCAGGAAGCCGAGGAGCAGGACCTCAAGGGTAGTGATCTCAGGATTGTTGCCTGGACCATGCAACAGTGAGGATAGGAATAGAATGAGGTGACAGAAGAATTGGAGCAGGGAGCAGGGATTCAGATTTCTGGATAATTGGGATCTCTTCCAGGGCAGGTATGATGTGTACAAAAAGGGACGTGTCGCGTTGCACTTGAATCCGAGGGAGACCAATATTCTTCTGGGCAGGTTTACTAGAGCTGTTGGGAGTGGTTTAAATTAATGTGGCTGGGGGATGGGTACAAGTATGATTGAGCTAAGGATAAGCTAGCAGGTTTACAAGTAGATAATGGATGTAACATGAATGTAAGGAAGGACAAGCCAATGACTGGGTACAAATGCAGTTAAGTTGTACCACAGAGGCAAAATTCAAAAGAGTGAAGAATGCAAAATGGTGAAGAATGCAGGACTGAAGGTGCTGTTTTTAAATGCATGTAGCATTTGGAATAAAGTGGAACTCGTGGCGCAATTAGAGATTGGTTGGTATGACATTGTGGACATCTCTGAGTCATGGCTGAAAGAAGGCCATACTTGCAAGCTTAACATCAAAGGATATACTTCATATCAAAAGAACATACAGGAAGGCATAGGCATAGGCAGTGGTGTGGCTCTGTTGGTAAGAGACGGAATTAAATCTTTAGAAAGAGGTGACATAGGGTCAGAGAATGTTGAATCTTTGTAGGTGGTGTTAAGAACTTGCAAGGGTAAAAAAAAATTATAGGAATCATATATAGGCCTCCAATAGTAGCTAGGATCTGGGCTTGAAATTGCAAACAGAGCTGGAAAAGGCATGTAATAAGGTTAATGACACAATTGTAATGGAAGACTTCAATATGCAAGGGTATTGGAAAAATCAGGTTGGTGTCAGATTGCAAGAGAGGGATTTTGTTGAATGCCTATGAGATGGCTTTTTAGAGCAGCTTGTGCTTGAACCTACTCGGGGGAAGGTTATCTTAGATTGGGTGTTGTGTAATAACCCAGATCTTATTAGCGAGCTCAATGTAAAGGGACCTTTAGGAGGCAGTGATCATAATATGATTGAATTCATACTGCAATTTGAGAGGGAGAAGCATAAGCCAGATGTATGAGTTTCACAATGAAATAAAGGAAATTACAGAGGCATGAGAGAGGAGCTTGCCCAGGTGGATTGGAGGAGGATTCTGGCGAGGATGGTAGCAGAAAAGAGGTGGCTGAAGTTTCTGGGAATAGTTCACAAGGTGTAGGATGGACATGTCCCAAAGAAGAGGTTGTTCTCAAATGGCAGGGGTAGGCAATTGTGGCTGACAAGCGAAGTAAAGGACTGCATAAAAACCAAGGAAGAGGAGAAGGAGAGTCAATGGCCCCTAACAGCGACTGCTTTGCTTGCATCTTCATTAATATCTCTATTTTTCCCTTTCAGGGTTCTTTTGAAGACCCTGACTTGGAGTTACATACTGACTACGGTTCTTTGCGGGACCCACTCTCAGGGTTTCACGACTGGCTGTTATTTGACATGCCAAGGGCGCAGCCTAAGAGCCTAAGGTGTCCTGGCAGGAGATTGGTGTGTAGTGGGAGTTGGAAAATCTAAGGCTGTGTGCCCGGAGACCTGAGATCTTTGGGCACAGAGCTCAGAAAAAGCGATACAACCAGCGAGTTGTTTGTTATGTCTCCCCTCTCGCTGTGAAACAGAGACATCTCTTTCTCCCTTATTAGGGAGGGAGGGAGGGAGGGAGGGAGGGAGGGAGGGAGGGAGGGAGGGAGGGAGAGAGAGAGAGAGAGAGAGAGAGAGAGAGAGAGAGAGAGAGAGAGAGAGAGAGAGAGAGAGAGAGCCTGTGGTATATCGAATACTGGGTGAACGAGTAGTCCTTGGGTATTGCAAGCCTGTGTCTTTGCTGAACACTTGAGTGCTCGGTGGTGGGTGCTGGTGCTTTTTTTTTGCTGGTGGGGGGAGAGGGGATCGTTGCTTGCTGCTGCTTATGAGCAGGAGGGAGGGGAGCTGTAGGGGACTTTGGGGTTCTAACATTTAACTGTATTTCATTCTTTGGGGGCACTCCTTTTTTTCGTGGGCGGTTGCAAAGAAAAATCATTTCTGGATGTATATTGCATACATTTCTCTGACATTAAATGTACCTTTGAAACCCCTTGAAAGGACATATAAGGCAGCAAAAGTGAGTGAGAAGTTGGATGATTGGGAAGCTTTTAAAATCCAACAGAAGGTGACTAAAGAAGCAGTAAGAAGGGAAAAGATGAAACGTGAAGGCAAACTAGCCAATAATATAAAGCACAATACTAAAAGAATTTTCAGTTATATAAAGAGTAAAAAGGAGGTGAGAGTTGATAATGGACCACTGGAAAATTATGCTGGTGAGGTAGTAATAGGGGACAAAGAATTGTCAGATGAACTTAATGAGTACTTTGCATCAGTATTCACTGTGGAAGTCACAAGCAGTGTGCCAGAGGTCCATGACTGTCAGGGAGCAGGAGTGCGTGCCATTGCTATTTACAAAGGAAAAAGTGCTAGGGAAACTGAAAGCTCTTAAGGTGCATTAAGTCACCTGGACCCAAATGGACTACATCCCAGAGTCCTGAGAGAGGTTGCTGAAGAGATAATGGATGCATTGGTCATGATCTTTCAAGAATTACTTGATTCTGGCATAGTCCAGGAGTACTGGAAAATTGCAAATATCATTCCACTCTTTAAAAAGGGGAAGGCAAAAGAAAGGAAAATACAGGCCATTTAGCCTAATCTCAGTGGTTGGTAAATTGTTGGAGTTTTGGGGTGCTTGGAGACTAATGATCAAATAAGACAAAGTCAGCATGGTTTTCTTAAAGGTAAATCTTACCTGACAAATCTGTTAGAGATCATCGAAGAAGTAACAAGCAGAGTGGACAAAGGAGAGGAATAAAAGAGGTCTTTTCTCGTTGTCTGCCAGTGACTAGTGATGTTCCTCGAGGGTCAGTATTGGCACAGCTACTTTTCACATTGTTAATGATTTGGATGATGGAATTGATGGCTTTGTGGCAAAGTTTGCTGATGATACAAAGATATGTGGAGGGGTAGGGAGTTTTGAGGAAGCAGTGCAATTACAGCATGACTTGGACAAATTGGAATAATGGCCAAAATAATGGCAGATGGAATACAGAGTTAGGAATTGTATGATAATGCATCTTAGTAGATCAGAATCATGTTTAAAAGGAACAATAGTGTAGACCATTATCTAAATGGGGAGAAGGTTCAAATATCAGGTGCAGAGGGACTTGGGAGTCCTCGTGCAAGACTCCCAGAAGTTTAATTTGTAGGTTGAGTCTGAGATAAAGAAGGCAAATGCAATGTTGGCATTTATTTCAAGGGAAACAGAATATAAAAGCAAGGAAATGATGCTGATTCTTTATAAGACACTAGTCAGGCCGCTCTTAGAGTATTGTCAAACAGTTTTGGGCCCCATATCGCAGAAAGGACGTGTTGCGTTGGAGAGAGTCCAGAGGAGGTTCACAAGGATGGTTCCAGGAATGAAGGGGTTAACATATGCGATGCGTTTGGCAGATTTGGGCCCGTACTCACTACTGGAACTTAGAAGGATGCCGGCGGGGGCAGTGGGGGGGGGGGGAGGCAGTAGATGTCATTGAAAACTACCAAATGTTGAAAGGACTAGATAGGGGTGGATGTGGAGAAGATAGAAGATGTTTCCTGTGGTGGGAGTATCCAGAGGGCACAGCTTCAAAACTGAGGGGCGACTTTTTAGAACAGAGTAAGGAGGAGATTGTTTAGCCAGAGAGTAGTGAATCGGTGGAATGCTCTGCACAGACTGTGGTGGAGGCCAAGTCCGTTGGGTATATTTAAAGTGGAAGTTGAGTTTCCTGATTGGTCAGGGCATGAAGGGATATGGTGGGAAGGCAGGTTATGGGGTTGAGTGGGATCCGGGATCAGTCATGATCAAATGGCGGAGCAGACTCGATAGGTTGAATGGCCTAATTCTGCTCCTTTGTCTAATGATCTCATGGTCTTTTTGAAGCTGTAGGTTTGAAAGAGAAGCCAAGGTTTTCACATTTGTAAAATATGTAAGCCCCTGCACAGACTGATTATAGAATATATTGTGCATTTTCAAGATACCCTTCTCAAACCCAATTAGGTCACTTTTGAATAAATAGGAAGAAATACAAACTCATCCAAACAATGTAGAAAGGTTTGTGATGATAGTTATAATTTCCTTATTCCATGCCTTCTAGATGTTATGATTTTTGTGGGGCATATGCTGAATAGGTGGATGACTGAGATGAAAAGGTTTGGCATATGTAATGAATCTATTGACATAATACCATAGAGTCATTAATAGCTAACAGTTGTTCCTACCCAAATATTCATCATTAGTTGTCGTCACATCTTCACATGTTAAATGGCATTTCAGTCGTATCCCCAGGGTGTTTGAAGTTTGCATTTTGGCATCAGCCTGAGCTGATACAAAAACGCAAGTTCTGTCAAGAGCAGATGTATAGTGTCATTCAGGTTCAAGGAATAATTCACTGTTAAAATTTAGTTACAGGATTAAAGTTTAGTTAAAGGATTAAAACTACCTCCTGAGATTATTTTCAGTATTGATGCTGCAGTACAACTGATCACCCAACATTGACGCCCAAGAATCAGGACAGAGTCAGGGTGCTGCCAGCCGATTGGCATCTTGCCTCAGTAGCAGTGGCTGCAAGGTACAGTTTTGAACAGAGTCCAGCATTACTAGGAAGGTGATTTTGATGCCCATGGAATGGAGTGATGAGTGATCTGGCGCCTACCTACAGGAAGAGCTTCTGTGCACACAAAACATTTACATATTACATTGCCAGACGAGATGGTGAGACTAAAAGAATGTGTTTCATTTATTTTTGACTAATATTACTGAGGGATCTTATAAATAATCCTTCAGTTCATTTAAATAAGTTCCTTCATCCCCTCACTAATATTTCCAAGGTACCTTAAAGCCTGAATTCAGAGTCCTATTGGAATGCCTGCAGTGGGGCCCACAAACTTGGGGATAAGGCCTGACTCTTTGGCATTGAAACAGACTTTATAAAGTGAGCAATGCTGGAAAATAAACTTTGCTTCAGTCCCTTACATTGCTTTCTCTCCTTGTTTTAGTGATGCGTTAAATTGTTGATTTGGTTTACTTTCAGCTGTCTCTGACAATAGTATTCTTTCCAAATTCTGTTTCATTTAAGTGCAGAAAAGTGAATAGGTTTATATATTTATTTGGTATTTGGGGATGGGGGGAATGCGGTTAATGGTATTATGTCTGTAAAAGAGGGAAGAATGGTAATTGAAAGGACAAGATGTGCATCACTTACTTACCCATCCCAAAATTTCCACGTATTTGTTCGAGCAATCCTGCCTGAGTTTACCCGTAAAATCGAATTACCTCACACATTCTCCAGAAATCAACCCGTAAGATTGAATTACCTCAGACATTCTCCAGAACCCAGCTTGAACTTTTCACATTGGGTAGGTTTCCAGTGTATTTCCATGATGCATGCTTCCAAACCACCACTGATGATGCATGCTTCCCAGACAAAGGCAGAAGTATTGCTTCCAGAATGAAAGTGTTCATCACTTCTACCACTGCAGTGAGAGAGTGTCTCAGAGGAGTCTGCTTTCCGTGAGAAAGCAAGAGAGCAGAACACTATAAATAGCAGCAAAGTACCATGCAAACAGTTCAACTTGACCACCATTTCCCAACAAGTATGGTACTTTTAAGAGGTTTAACCAATGCAACAAGATATTTCGTGCTTCCAGTTTCAATTTACTTTCATTTTTATTTTTGCCATTTCAGTTTTGGCAACTGTGTAAAATGAACATCTGTGTTTGTAAACTGTGCTTTTAAAGGTGATATACAAGTACTCCTATAAAATGCCTTCTGTTGAAGTACTGTACGTTATCTGTTAGACGATCAGAAAATGAAAAACCAGAGTGTATTTGGGGTTTGCTAACTATTCAGATCAGCTGACTACCAGAACATTTGTGCTTATCTGCATAGTGGAGTTTCAATAATCTGGTCAGTCGCTATGTGCAAGCTCCACACAGATAACATTGGAGATTAGGGCTGTGAGATAGTAGTGACTCAGTGCCGATATTTTCATCCTCCACTAGAAGTTGTGTTTTAGGCTTGTAATCTTCCCAGCTTTAGAAGCATAAAAAGCCTACAGCGGAATACAGGCCCTTCAGCCCACAAAGCCGTGCCGAACATGTCCTTACTTTAGAAATTATCTAGATTACCCATAGCCCTCTATTTTTCTAAGGTCCATGCACCTATCCAGGACTCTCTTAAAAGACTCTTTTTGGGAGTCTCTTAAAAGACAGCTTTAGGTTGGGAAATGTCCAATATTGACACAGGATGTGCCATGTGATTCAAAGATATCATTTACAATTCATGACAGTTTGTGTGTTATTTAAAGCAAAATTGCTGCTGATTTGTAGATCCATTGATTTATACAACAAGGAAACCGGCTCTTTGCCTGACTCATTCATGCTGACCAAAATGTGTATTTAATCTAATTCCATTTGACTGCTTTCGGCCCATATTCCCCTATAGTTTCAGATCTGTTTCATTCACAAAGCATTGGACATAAATTTCATAGGATGAATAGTCACAGAAGGAAACCAATCAGCACCCCCCCCATGTAAAAGCATCTCTCTAGTTCCACCGTCCAGCCTTTCCTCCATAGCCTTTACTGTTTTACCACATTTTATGTATTTATCTCACCACCTTTTGAAGGAAACAGTGAAACTTGGTTCTATACAACTCATTAACATGAGGAATTCCAGAATTCAACGGCACCCTGCTAGCTACCCTTAGTTCTCTTCCCCTATAAGATTAACTTAATTTGTCGCACACATATACACCAAAGCATATATTGAAATGTCTTGCTTGCGTTAAATCACCAGCGAGGATTGTGCAAGTGGCTGCACATTGCTGGCACCCGCGTTGCATGACCACCATTTGGTGGTGGGGAAAATGCTGGAGTCAGTTATCAAAGATGTGATAACAGTACATTTGGAAAGCAGTGAAATCATCGGACAAAGTCAGCATGGATTTGCGAAAGGAAAATCATGTCTGACGAATCTCATAGAATTTTTTGAGGATGTAACTAGTAGAGTGGATCGGAGAGAAACAGTAGATGTGATATATTTAGATTTTCAAAAGGCTTTTGACAAGGTCCCACACAGGAGATTAGTGTGCAAACTTAAAACACACGGTATGTGGGTAGAGAATTGGTTGGCAGACAGGAAGCAAAGAGGGGAATAAACGGGACCTTTTCAGAATGGCAGGCAGCAACTAGTGGGGTACCGCAAGGATCAGTGCTAGGATCCCAGTTGTTTACAGTATATATTAATGACTTAGACCAGGAAATTAAATGCAGCATCTCCAAGTTTGCAGATGACACGAAGCTGGGCGGCAGTGCTAGCTGTGAGGAGGATGCAGGGTGACTTGGATAGGTTAGGTGACTGAGCAAATTCATGGCAGATGCAATTTAATGCGGATAAATGTGAAGTTATCCAATTTGGTGGCAAGAACAGGAAAACAGATTATTATCTGAATGGTGGCCGATTAGGAAAAGGGGAGGTGCAACGAGACCTGGGTGTCATTATACACCAGTCATTGAAAGTGCGCATGCAGGTACAGCAGGCGGTGAAAAAGGTGAATGGTATGCTGGCATTCATAGCAAGAGGATTCGAGTACAGGAGCAGGGAGGTACTACTGCAGTTGTACAAGGCCTTGGTGAGACCACATCTGGAGTATTGTGTGCAGTTTTGGTCCCCTAATCTGAGGAAAGACATTCTTGCCTTACAGGGAGTACAAAGAAGGTTCACCAGATTGATTCCTGGGTTTGGCAGGACTTTCGTATGATGGAAAACTGGATTGACTAGGTTTATACTCGCTGGAATTTAGAAGATTGAGGGGGGATCTGATTGAAACGTATAAAATCCTAAAGGGATTGGACAGGCTGGATGCAGGAAGATTGTTCCCGATGTTGGGGAAGTCCAGAACGAGGGGTCACAGTTTAAGGATAAAGGAGAAGCCTTTTAGGACTGAGATGAGGAAAAACTTCTTCACACAGAGAGTGGTGAATCTGTGGAATTCTCTGTAACAGGAAACAGTTGAGGCCAGTTCAGTGGCTACATTTAAGAGGGAGTTAGATATGGTCCTTGTGGCTAAAGGGATCGGGGGGTATGGAGAGAAGGCAGGTGCAGGGTTCTGAGTTGGATGATCAGCCATGATCATACTGAATGGCGGTGCAGGCTCGAAGGGCTGAATGGCCTACTCCTGCACCTATTCTCTATGTTTCTATGACTACAATTTACTAACCCTAACTATACATCTTTGGAGTTTAGGAGGAAAGTGGAGTTCCCAGAGGAAACCCATCTGGTCATGGGGAGAATGTACAAACTCCTTACAGACAGCACTAGGAATTGAACCTATAATCACTGGCACTGTAATACTGTTATGCTACTGTGCCCCCCATATTTGCCCCAATTAGCCTTAAAAACCCTCCACCAACTGTGAGGTCAATGCTTATATATTTCTATTGATTCTTTCCTTAGCCTTCTCTTTACTAAAGAAAACTCTAATTTATCCTTCTGATGCTGACCCTCATTCCAGAAACCATACTTTCTGGACCCTTTTTGATTCCACCACAGATTGAACATAATAATCCAATTGAGGCTGGACTAGTGTTTTATAAAGGGTCAGCATAAGATTTTTGCTTATCTCCTCTATGCCTTGCAGGTGTGTGCCTCATTTTAGAACCATGTCATTTAGTCTATTTCTCCTCTCATTCTTAACATAAGCCGGGAAGATGTGGAATCGATATGGGTAGAGCTGCGTAACACTAAGGGGCAGAAAACGCTGCTGGGAGTTGTGTACAGGCCACCTAACAGTAGTAGTGAGGTCGGAGATGGTATTAAACAGGAAATTAGAAATGTGTGCAATAAAGGAACAGCAGTTATAATGGGTGACTTCAATCTACATGTAGATTGGGTGAACCAAATTGGTAAAGGTGCTGAGGAAGAGGATTTCTTGGAATGTATGAGGGATGGTTTTTTGAACCAACATGTCGAGGAACCAACTAGAGAGCAGGCTATTCTAGACTGGGTTTTGAGCAATGAGGAAGGGTTAATTAGCAATCTTGTCATGAGAGGCCCCTTGGGTAAGAGTGACCATAATATGATGGATTTCTTCATTAAGATGGAGAGTGACATAGTTAATTCTGAACTTAAAGAGGGGTAACTTTGAAGGTATGAGACGTGAATTAGCTAAGATAGACTGGCAAATGACACTTAAAGGATTGACGGTGGATATGCAATGGTAAGCATTTAAGGATTGCATGGATGAACTACAACAATTGTTCATCCCAGTTTGGCAAAAGAATAAATCAAGGAAGGTAGTGCACCTGTGGCTGACAAGAGAAATTAGGGATAGTATCAATTCCAAAGAAGAAGCATACAAATTAGCCAGAAAAAGTGGCTCACCTGAGGACTGGGAGAAATTCAGAGTTCAGCAGAGGAGGGCAAAAAGCTTAATTAGGAAGGGGAAAAAAGATTATGAGAGAAAACTGACAGGGAACATAAAAACTGACTGTAAAAGCTTTTATAGATATGTAAAAAGGAAAAGACTGGTGAAGACAAATGTAGGTCCCCTACAGACAGAAACAGGTGAATTGATTATGCGGAACAAGGACATGGCAGACCAATTGAATAATTACTTTGGTTCTGTCTTCACTAAGGAGGATATAAATAATCTTCCAGAAATAGTAGGGGACAGAGGGTCCAGTGAGATGGAGGAACTGAGCGAAATACATGTTAGTAGGGAAGTGGTGTTGGGTAAATTGAAGGGATTAAAGGCAGATAAATCCCCAGGGCCAGATGGTCTGCATCCCAGAGTGCTTAAGGAAGTAGCCCAAGAAATAGTGGATGCATTAGTGATAATTTTTCAAAACTCGTTAGATTCTGGACTAGTTCCTGAGAATTGGAGGGTGGCTAATGTAACCCCACTTTTTAAAAAAGGAGGGAGAGAGAAACCGGGGAATTATAGATCAGTTAGCCTAATGTCGGTGGTGGGGAAACTGCTAGAGTCAGTTATCAAAGATGTGATAACAGCACATTTGGAAAGCGGTGAAATCATCGGACAAAGTCAGCATGGATTTGTGAAAGGAAAATCATGTCTGACGAATCTCATAGAATTTTTTGAGGATGTAACTAGTAGATTGAATAGGGGAGAACCAGTGGATGTGGTATATTTGGATTTTCAAAAGGCTTTTGACAAGGTCCCACACAGGAGATTAGTGTGCAAACTTAAAGCACATGGTATTGGGGGTAAGGTATTGATGTGGATAGAGAATTGGTTAGCAGACAGGAAGCAAAGAGTGGGAATAAACGGGACCTTTTCAGAATGGCAGGCGGTGACTAGTGGGGTACCGCAAGGCTCAGTGCTGGGACCCCAGTTGTTTACAATATATATTAATGATTTGGATGAGGGAATTAAATGCAGCATCTCCAAGTTTGCGGATGACATGAAGCTGGGTGGCAGTGTTAGCTGTGAGGAGGATGCTAAGAGGATGCAGGGTGACTTGGATAGGTTGGGTGAGTGGGCAAATTCATGGCAGATGCAATTTAATGTGGATAAATGTGAAGTTATCCACTTTGGTGGCAAAAATAGGAAAACAGATTATTATCTGAATGGTGGCCGATTACGAAAAGGGGAGGTGCAACAAGACCTGGGTGTCATTATACACCAGTCATTGAAAGTGGGCATGCAGGTACAGCAGGCGGTGAAAAAGGTGAATGGTATGCTGGCACTTATAGCGAGAGGATTGGAGTACAGGAGCAGGGAGGTACTACAGCAGTTGTACAAGGCCTTGGTGAGACCACACCTGGAGTATTGTGTGCAGTTTTGGTCCCCTAATCTGAGGAAAGACATCCTTGCCATAAAGGGAGTACAAAGAAGGTTCACCAGATTGATTCCTGGGATGGCAGGACTTTCATATGAAGAAAAACTGGATGAACTGGGCTTGTACTCGTTGGAATTTAGAAGATTGAGGGGGATCTGATTGAAACGTATAAAATCCTAAAGGGATTGGACAGGCTAGATGCAGGAAGATTGTTCCCGATGTTGGGGAAGTCCAGAACGAGGGGTCACAGTTTGAGAATAGAGGGGAAGCCTTTTAGGACCGAGCTTAGGAAAAACTTCTTCACACAGAGAGTGGTGAATCTGTGGAATTCTCTGCCACAGGAAACAGTTGAGGCCAGTTCATTGGCTATATTTAAGAGGGAGTTAGATATGGCCCTTG
This sequence comes from Mobula hypostoma, assembly GCF_963921235.1. NCBI lineage: Eukaryota > Metazoa > Chordata > Chondrichthyes > Myliobatiformes > Myliobatidae > Mobula > Mobula hypostoma. The sequence continues at coordinate 154,899,926 of NC_086102.1, read as the reverse complement.
TGGCTACGGGGATCAGGGGGTATGGAGGGAAGGCTGGTGCGGGGTTCTGAGTTGGATGATCAGCCATGATCATAATAAATGGCGGTGCAGGCTCGAAGGGCCGAATGGCCTACTCCTGCACCTATTTTCTATATCTATGTTTCTATCTCACATTTCCCCATATTAAAAAGTGTGGAATTTTGGCTGGCATTTAACCAGAAAGTTCAATTTAGTTTTTGTTGATCACTGTTTTAAGGGTTCTTTCATTGATGCCATAAATGGGATATTCAGGTTCTGAGGGACTGATCCTTTATTCCCAGCAAATAGATTTTCAGCTCCAACAGTAGTCTTAATGTTTGTTATAAGTTTAAGATGTGTGGACGTAAACATTGTCTCTGATGACCAAATGCTGTAGTTACACTTTGAGAGAAACTGCACAAGGAAACACCTGGTGATAGAATTCTTTAGGTTCCTCCAGTACAGCACAAAGACTGCAATGCTAAAAGTGAAATGTATGAGAGGCTGAAGGTTGGTTGAAGTGTTAAAAGTTGTAATTGACAGGAAGTTGCCTGTCAAATAAAAATTTGAGTATGTTGAACGTCTTAGACTGTGGACGCGATGAATTGGGCCTTACTGTTGGAACGATAGAGTCACAGAGAGGGACATGGGTAACATTCTTGAGCTCACGGAGCCTGTTCCAGCCTTCCCAGCATTCCCATCAACTTCCCTTCCAAATTCTACCACCCATATGCACACGCGGGATCAATTCACTCACCAACCGAAACACCATTGGGAGGTGGGAAAAAACTGGAGCACCCAGGAAACCCCTGTGTAGTCACAGGGAGGATGCAAACTCAGTGCTGGACTGCATTATCATGACTTGCTTTAGGTGCCAGAAGTGGATCAGTACTGTATATTTGATCCTGCTTGAGAAGGTTGTGCTTTTGATCTTATAATTCTACAGCTTTAGGTGCTAGTAATCTGCCTTTGTCCCTTCTCCTACCATAGAAATGGTTCGGTCGAACTTAGCAGCCAAGTCACATGTAAAGGCCAGGAGCTGGACTTTGGTGTCAGAGGCTTTTTGAGACACACACCATAGGGAGCATTTCATACATAGTTGACGCTTATCCCCATTACTTCTCTCGGCGATGACAACTTTAAAAACTTTTGGGGTACTATTGGGAGAATGGCGGTAATGAAGGAATGTTATGTGAGATCTTGCCTCTTTTAAAAAAGAGATTAAACTGAGGCCTTCCTTCTATGCCCTCGTAGTTTCTGTCAGTTTAGTCGCTGTGTTTGATCATTGAATGTTGTATTTGTGTGAAGGTAGCCTGATGCAGTTTATTCAGGTATAAGCACCTACTCGTCTGATAAGTGCGAAGAGGATGTGAATAGCGACTAAATCCGCAAAACTTTAAGTGTGGTTATAAAAAAAACTGTAAACTGTAAAATTGTAAGTTTTCATTACAATTAACCAAATTAATTTCATGAACATTTATGTTTTGCAGTAGTGTAGCAGTTGATTTAAAATAAGTTAACTGCTGAGAATTCAGGAGATCAACACTGTATGACATGCTTTGAAATAACAAATTCCAAAGCCAAAAGGTGCTTTCGGTACTTTATTAGAAAATCAGTAAAGATAAATGAACTTGTAATGTTGGAAAAAGTAACAAAACTAAATTAGTGATATAATGGAGTAACAAAGTTAGCGGTCGAATTAACATATTTGAGTGAAGTTAGCGATTTACAAGACCACGAGACATAGGAGCAAAATTAGGCTATTTGGCCCATCAAGGCTGCTCCTCAATTCAATCATGGCTGATCCTTTTTTCCCCTCCCCAGCATCTTCCCAGTGTCCAATCTAGAACTTATCAATCTCTGCCTTAAATACACCTAACGACCTGGCCTCCACAGCTGCCTGTGGCAACAAATTCTGCAATTTCACCACCTTCTGGGCTAAAGAAATTCCTCTGCATCTGTTTTAAATGGGTGCCCCTCTATTCGGAGGCTGTGCCCTCTTGTCCAAGATTTAAACCCTCCATGGGAAACATCCTTTCCACATCTACTCTGTCTAGGCCTTTGAACATTTGAAAGGTTTCAATACACACATCCCCCACACACCCCTCCTCCCGCCCGCCCCACCAATCCTTCTAAATTCCAGCGAGTATGGACCCAGAGCCATCAAACATTCATTGTATGAAGACCCTTTCTTTCATTTCTGGAATCATCCTTGTGAACTTCCTCTGAACCCTCTCTGATGCCAGCACATCTTTTCTTAGATATGGAGCCCAAACTGTTCACAATACTCAAGGTGAGGCCTCACCAGCCTTATAAAGCCTCAGCATCCATCCCTGCTCTTATATTCTAGACCTCCTGAAATGAATGCTAACATTGCATATGCCATCCTCACCACCAAAATCAACCTGCAAGTTAACCTTAATGACGTTCTGCACAAGGACTCCCAAATCCCTTTGCATCACAAATTTTAGATTTTCTCCCAATGTAGAAAATATTCAGCACATTTATTTCTACTACCAAAATGCATGACCATGTATTTTCTAACATTGTATTTCATTTTCCACTTTCTTGCCCATTCTCCTAATCTGTCTGTCCTTCTGCAACCTACTTGTTTCCTCAACACTACCTGGTCCTCTACCAATCTTGGTATCATCTGCAAACTTGGCAACAAAGCTATCTATTCCATCATCTAAATCATTGATATACAGCATAAAAAGCAATTCCAATACTGACTGCAGTGGGACACTACCAGTCACTGGCAACCAATCAGAAAAGGTTCCTTTTATTCTCACTCACTGTTACCTACCAATCAGCAAATGCTCTAACTATGTCAGTACCTTTCCAGTAATACCATGGGACCATGGATTCTTAACTTGGTAAGCAGCCTCACTTGTGGCACCTTGTCAAAGGCCTTCTGAAAGTCCAAATATACATTTCCTGCATCCCCTTTATCTATCCTACTTGTAATCTCCTCAAAGAATTCCAACAGGTTCGTCAGGCAAGATTTTCCCTCAAGGAAACCATGCTGACTTGGTCCTACCTTGTCTTGTGTCACCAAGCACTCCATAACCTCATCCTTAACAATCGACTCCAACATCTTCCCAACCACTGAGGTCAGGCTAACTGGTTGTCGGTAACAAACAAAACTACCAGCAACTTTATTAATCACAATTTTTCTGGTGAACAATCCCTGCAACTTCTCTTTCAGAGTACGTAGAACCTTGGAAATGCCTGTCTATACCACCTGGCATTTTTTCAGTGTGATCTTAAGCCTCGAGGATGCAGGACAGTTGAGGTGGGGTGTGTCCAATTCAATCAAGGTGGCAGGACCCAGGCCCGAGAGCGGATAATGTGCCAGTGTTTAGCCATTTGATGTGGCAGAACCGAGGCGAGATTGATTGAAGTGGTGGGGCCCATGCCCGAGAGCGAGGAAAGACCCGAGATCTGACCGATTTAACCACTGGGCTAAATTGGAAAGGTTGGGTATGGACCCAACTTAAGTGTTGGGGGCCTGGGCTCGAGAGCATAGCAAAGTAGCAGGGCCTGTTCATCTCACTGCTTCGCAAGGTTTACTCATCTCTGTACTGAACTGAGGGAGTCAGTGGCCTACAACTAACAGGCTACTGGAGCAGCTGCAGTGATGAATGGCTTTGTGGCTGTGCGCTCACTTTCATGAACTCCAGTTTTTGCTTGCTTGCTTGCTTTTGCCGGTTGCCTAATTTGTTTTATTTTCTGGGCATTGTGTGTTTGACAGTTTTTTTTTTAAATGGGTTCTACTGGGTTTCTTTGTTTTGCAGCTACCTGTAAGGAAATGAACCTCAAAGTTGCATACAGACATCCCACCTCTCCTGGAAGTTCCGGAAGTCTCCCGCAAATTGATGGTGCTACCTCCCTGAAATGAGTTTTTGCAGGGTGGGATGTCTGTGCATATAACATAATACTTGGATAATAGATATACTTTGAACTTATATACACACACATTGTAATTTATTGTTTTTAAATTATGCATCGCAAAACAACTAATTTCATGACATATGCTAGTGATATTATACCCAATTCTGATTCTTGTGAATGCAGCTTATATACTATATGCCTGTGATGCTGTTTCAAGTTAGTTTTTCTTTGCATCTATATACATGTAATTGAGCACAAGACAATCATTTAAAATTGGCCTTTGAGGTTTTTTTTTCGTTTAATAGTTGCAGTTTGCGTATTTGCATTTACTGTTGGGGTGAAGCACGACAATGAACCAAGAAACCAGTATAACAACTTCAAGTTTCTACATATTTGCATACGTCAGTCTTCTCTGATCTATCCCATAAAAATGAACTCTGTTATTCTCAAAGCAAAGTCCCAGACATTCACCCATTCCAATGAGTTCCCATTTTAACTCTATAAAGATAGAAATTGAGCTAGGTCTGTCACGGTTAAAAATAACCATTGGCAAAAGATGAAATGTTCAAAATGGTTTTAAACCTAATTGCCTTAGGAAGTCTCTTCAATAACCATGGAACTAGAGATTCCTCTTCAAGTAATAAAAATATTGTATCATAAACACTATCTCTCTCCAATGTACTATGACGTTCATTTGCACCAAGTGGATCAGAATAAAAAACACCAATGCAGAAACCATCTGTGGTCAGATCGATGAGGTATATCTATTAAAAGGGACAATGTTTCTGTTTTTATGGGTTGGAAAAAAATATGCAAAGGAATTTAGAACTTCTTTTGCTTTAAAATACTTACTTTACTTTCTTGATAACAGGGCGACAACAAGGAACATGTAGTATAATCCACCTTTGAAAACTGAGTGTTGCTAAATTCAATTTGTCAGCACTTGTTGATCAAGACACAATTCCACCAGGTTAGTGGGTAGCTCTTTGTGATTATGCAAATTCATGGACAATGGTTGCACAATACTAGCAGAATCCACTATCTAGGCTGACAAATGAAGGTTGGCTTAGGGAACAATCAACATCATGCGGCTATGCTATTGCATTTTGGGCAAATTCAGGTCATCTTGAGTTTTTCTTCAGTAAATCAGGTGAAGTGCTCAGAACACTTCATAAAGCTAAACACATTGATGGATTTTGAAGTACCCCATGTTATAAAATATATTGGATCTTTGCTTAATAATTATATTCTTTATTAATGCACAATAGAATATCTTTCACCTTCAGTTTAACATGGCAACTTTTACCTCAATCTGTAAATATGTACATACATTGAAAGAAAGTTTGTTTACTTCAAAATGTGATAAAAGCTACATATTTTAGATAAGATTATGGTTACCATACAATACGTTCTTAAACAGCAGGCTGTATCCAACCAAGCAGCATTTTCAACATTACCTTTGGTAAATGGTGATATTTTTATTTTAAGAATAGCAAGCTCAAAGACAACACATTATGATTTAGAAAGGCTAATGTACTTCAGCTCCTGTTCTCAGAGCAATCTATATTCATATAGTCTTACTCCTTTGGGAGGATTATTGTAAAATGTAGTTACCTATGGGCAACAGAAGATCCAAATAGGTCTCAAATATTTAATCAGGTTATTAAGAATATACTGAACCAAGAGAATTGGGAACCACTCTTTTTAAAACTTAATGCAAACATAAAGACCATGGCATGCGTGTTTTCCAGTAAGTTGTGTTACAACAAAAGAGGCTGACCATATAACCAAATTATTCATAACAGCCTTCAAAATGATATGGTCATTGTCATCTTTAAGCAATAATTAGATATAACTTTTATTGGATTATAGACATGGAAATGTATAACTTAGTTATACAAATAGTATTATGCCACCTTAACTCTTGTATGTCTTGATGTACATGTGACAAATAAAGCCAATTTCTATCTCTCCGCTGACTTTATAAAACACGTAGAAGAGATGATTTCAGATGAATAAGACACTGGATGGCTTCCACCGCACCTCACCCCCCCCCCCCCCCCCCCCCCCCGCCTGTCCTGGTATCTAAATATGATTTGCGGCTTTATACGATGTCTAATGCAAGTTGCCCAGTAATGTGCCATATTCAGTTCTTTAAAGATATCTATGCTGCCCTGGGGAAATCTCAGACCCAACAGCTACTCCATCATCCTGTCATTGCATATACGGTTTGGAGTTGTGTTCTTTCTAATTGCTTTTTGATAAATATTGTTAACTTATCAGGTCATGCTATCAGGTTAACTTAAACTGCCTTAACAAATATCAACAGATAAGTAGAGTCATGAAAACAAAGATATTAATAGTGCAAAACTATTGCATCTTTAATGGCAAATGATTCCAAGGCCTCCTGCAGTCATCTGATTTTCTTCAGAGTTTCTTTGAATGTTGTCTGTATTTACAGCCAGTCTTAGGAGCTTCAATGATTGATTTCTGAAAATAAAAGTAATGAAATTTATTTAAATTTGATTGTAGAAACACTCTAAATGTGATCACCTTTGCACTGTGAGGTGTATAAAGGCGTACACAAGAATGTATCCAGCAAAACTGGGAAGGCAGGCTAGGGAGCTCTCTGCAGCCCTTACGCAGAACACTCCTCACATTCAGACTTTCACATCATGCAATTCGAAAACATTGAGTAATTAAAATGCAATAATTCAAGGAGGAGATGAACAAGCAAGACGTAATTACTCAGCTGGGTTTGTAATCTGCATTTACAGATTAAGCTCAAATTCGGCCCATAAAGTTTGTGGGGAGTATGTAAATGCAATTAATTCATAAGGAATAGAAAGAAGCATCTTTTACTCAATTTAATTTTTTTGAGATAATGTACAAAACTATTCTTCCATAAATCGGATAGCGTATAATTATATTGTTGAGTTAATGGTGATGCAGTCACACGGTGTGTTAGTCAGGGAGGGCAGGGGAGAAAGACAGGAGGAGACAGACCGACCAAAAGGTGATTATTAAATAATATGACTGTTATACTTGTTCTTGCTTAATTATGTTTGGGCAGGATATTTAAGTTGCAATTTAAATCAGTTTTGTGAACACCCATCATCACAACTGCTCCCACTCACCATAACCATGTCTTTATTTTCCTTTTAGTCTCTCCACCACCCTGTTCTAAAGTTACAGTACATGAGCCTAATCCTTTCCAGTGGAGTCTCCTCTCCTTGTTATGACACTCAAGGGTGTAAAGTTTCCATGTGCCCAGGAGCAATGCCTCCAGACTGGACCTCCTGGCTGTACCCAAACCAACTGACCCTCTAAAGTTTAAAGGGACAATTGGTTTGTCATTGGTTTAGAGAAGGGGATCTAAACCTTTTTTATGCCATGGGCCGATACCATTGAGCAAAGTGTCGGTGGACCCAAGTTACGGGCTGCTAGGAGACCGTTCAGCTCAACAAGCCCGTGCGAGACCAATCGAACGAGCCCCACTCACCCAGTCTCTTGCCGCAGTCCTGCAATATTTATCCTTTCAAGTACTTATCCAAATGATAAACACACTGAAATTGTGCTGTGCCAGTGATGGAGTGTGATAATGTTCAGGGGATGCTGGATTATTAATTAAGAAAACTACCTTGTTGAGCTTCTTATAAAGCTGCACTCATCCAGGAAAATCGAGATATTTCATCATCTCCTGAACTTATCGGTCAAGTAAAAGCTTTTGAGTGTCGCTGTGGGATACCCAGGCTATGACAGTTTATATCTAGTTTCTGGTCAACAATGGGGCATTCAGCAAGGGAAAGTCAATGACCATCATAGGAGGTGATTAAACTCTCTCGTTACTGCCTTGCACTTGGGTGACGGGAATAAGATTTGCCACATCACAGGACAGCGACTGCTTCATTCCCTGAGCTGCTGTAACTCAGGTGAGGCTTCGCTCTACTGAAGACATGATTTTGTGTTATGTTGTAGACTCAGCCAGCTCCATTATGGGCACAATTTCCTCACCATCGAGAACTTCTTTAAGAGATGGCGCCACAAGAATGCAGCATCCCTCGTTAAAGGACGTCCTTTCCTAATTACTACAATTGGGGAGGAGGTACAGGAACCTCCTGTTTTAGGAACAGATTCTTCCCACCTGTGATTTCTGAATGGTCCACGAACATCAGCTTGCTATTCCTCTTTTGCATTATTTACTTTTTGTATCTTATATTAAATTTTATATTGTACTGTACTGCTGTCTCTAAACAACAAGCTTCATGCCACATGTCAATGATAATAAATCAATTCTGATAACTTTGTCCCCAACTACATGACTAATGGGGACTTTCAGCAATGCTGCTTCTGTTCATCATCGCCTTCTTCTCAAAGATGCTTTTCCCCTGATGCTCCTGAGGACTGTGCCCACATTATTGCTAGCAGATGGATAAAGCAAAGGACAGTAAAGGACGTTGTATTATACTTTACAGAGAGGGAAAAAAAAGTACTGTGCTCTTCTATTGCTCCTTACAAAGCTTTGAGACAATTTAACCATTGTTTAGGACCCCAATTTTCTTCTATTCAGGTGAAGGTGAAAATTTAGTTAAGTGACTTTTCTAGACAATAGAAAACCCACTGAGGACCCAGCATTCTGATCAGAACCCCTCTCCAACTACCTCCACTGCCTTACACTTCTAGCTCTTACCCTTCCTAGTCTTTTATCCCCACTATGCTGGAAGACCAACATATATCACCACCAAAGCAACAAGGTCGTATTTTAATTGGTCTAATAAAATACAACTATTATTTCAAAAATCATTGGACTCTGGCATGGTGCCAGAGGACTGGAAAATTGCAAATGTCTCTCCACTCTTTAAGAAAGGAGGGAGACAGCAGAAAGGGAATTATAGACCAGTTAGCCTGACCTCAGTGGTTGGGAAGATGTTGGAGTCCATTGTTAAGGATGAGGACTTGGTGACACAGGAAAAGATAGTACAAAGTCAGCATAGTTTCCTTCAGGGAAAATCCTGCCTGACGAGTCTGTTGGAATTCTTTGAAGAGAATACAAGTAGGATAAATAAAGGGGATGCAGTATACTTGGACTCAGAAGGCCTTTGCCACACATGAGGCTGCTTACCAAGTTCCCACGGTCCCATGGTATCACAGGGAAGTTACTGGCATAATTATAGAGCATTGGCTGATTGGTAGGAGGCAGCAAGTGGGAATAAAGCATCCTTTTCTGGTTGGCTTCCAGTGACTAGTAGTGTTCCGCAGGGATCGGTGTTGGGACCACTTTTTATGCTGTGTATAAATGGTTTGGATGATGGAATAGATGGCTTTGTTGCCAAGCCTGCAGATGATACAAGGATTGGTAGAGGCGCAGGTAGTGTTGAGGAAACAGGTAGAATACAGAAGGACTTAGACAGATTAGGAGAACGGGCAAGAAAAAGTGACAAATGCAATACTATGTTGGAAAATGCATGGTCATGCACTTTGGTAGTAGAAATAAATGTGCGGACTATTTTCTAAATGGGGAAAAAATCCAGGAATCTGCGATGCAAAGGGACTTGGGGAGTCCTTGTGCAGAATATCCTGAAGGTTAACTTGTAGGTTGAGTTGGTGGTGAGGAAGGTTAGCATTCATTTCAAGAGGTCTAAAATACAAGAGCAAGGATGTATTACTGAGGTTTTATAAGGAACTGGTGAGGTCTCACCTTGAGTATTGTGAACAGTTTTGGCCCCCTCATGTTAGAAAAGATGTGCTGGCATTGGAGGAGGTTCACAAGGATGATTCCAGAAATGAAAGGGTTATCATATGAGGAATGTTTGATGGTTCTGGGTCTGTACTCAGTGAAATTCAGAAAGATGCGGGGGAGGATCTCATTGAAACCTTTCAAATGTTGAAAGGCCTAGACAGAGCAGATGTGGAATGGATCTTTCCCATGGTGGAATAGTCTAGGGCAAGAGGGCGTAGCCTTAGGATAGAGGGGTGCCCTTTCAAAACAGAGATGCGGAGAAATTTCTGTAGCCAAAGGGTGGTGAGTTTGTGGAATTTGTTGCCACGTGTAGCTGTGGAGGCCAGGTCATTAGGTGTATTTAAGGCAGAGATTGATAGGTTCTTAATTGGACATGGCATCAAAGGTTACGGGGAGAAGGCCGGGAACTGGAGATAGAGGAGGAGATAGAAAAAAGGATCAGTCTTGATTAAATGGCAAGAAGACTCGATGGGTCAGATAGGCTAGTTCTGCTCCTATGTCTTATGGTCTATTAATTGCACTTGAAACTCTGAAACCCCCTCCTAGGGTAAAAAGAATGCAACTCTAGCATATGGTGCACTATCAATTCTCCTTCCAGCTATCATCTCTTTATTTTGTACTAACTAAACAACTGGAGTAACTCATCAGGTCAGGCAGCATCTGTGGAGAGAAATAGACAGCCAATGCATCACCCATTTCCCACCCTCAAAGGCTTCCTGACCCAATGAGGCCTCCAGCAGTTGGCTTTTTAACTCCAGATGCCAGCATCCCCTGTCTCTGATTGGTACAGTTGCGTTGTTTTGTGTGTGTGTGTGTGTGTGAGTGTGTGAGAGAGAGAGAGAGAGAGAGTGTGAGAAGGGGCAAAGCTCATGCTAGTGACTAAATTCAGGTAGTTAATACATGTTTAACACTTGGAAGTAACTGGATCACTGCTGTCTAATTTGACTTTGATATAATAGAACTATTGTCGGTTTGCACACATTGTACAACTTCACCACACCTGATTATTTTGAATACAAATATACATTTCACATTCTAAATTTGCTATAAGAGTCTTGGAAGGACTTGGAAGCAGATCAACCCTCCTAGCAACACAAAAAAACAGGCACAAATACAAACTACAGACAAAAACTTTTGAGGTATTTTCCTGCTCCCTCAGTAGGGGGAGCTGTCTGCCTTTGATTCACCAAAAACACGTCTGGAGCATTTAGCTCTCAGTAGAGAAACATCATGAAGAAATATACATTTAAGGTGCATTTAGTGAGATGTAGCCAAACTATCATTGAAAACAGATGATGGCTGGTTTGGACCTACTATCATTTGGCAGAATTTGTGCTCAGCTTTATGTCAGTCATTTGCACTAACTGCTGATATTCTAAATAAATTCAAATGTTGCTGCAGTAACCTTCCCTGCTGGAATAGACACAAGCTGTTAGCCAGACAGCACTGAAGCACTGACAGCATCTTTGCAGTTTGTGTATTTGCAAGTACATACAGAGGAATCCTAAGCATGATGGCAATTGTGAGCAACTGTCACTAGCATGAAGTCTAAGTCAGTTCAGTTCATTCACTACTAACTGGATCATCCATTCAGTACATGACCTGATCTATTACTGTCCATTTGTGTAACATAGCGGTTAGCATAATGCCATTACAGTGCCAGCGAACCAGGTTCAATTCCGCCATAGTCAGTAAGTTCTCCCTGTGAATGTGTGGGTTTCCTCCAGGTGCTCCTGTTTCCTCCCACATTCGCAGTAGGTTAATTGGTTGCATGGGTGTAAGTGGGCAGCGCAGGCACGTTGGGCCGGAAGAGTCTGTAGCCACGCTGCAAGTAGTTTTCATTGTATTCGAAGTAATTCAGGCTCTTGTGTTATAGTTATCTTTACCCACCAGTTTCTACTTCAGAATCAGGCAGCACAAGAATAGATATTATAAATTTACACTACCTACCTTTTCTGCAGGTCTTATTACATTGCTGTTTTCTTTTAAATTTGTTTTGATTTCCACCACACCCACTGTAGGTAAAGGTCTCACAGAGGCCAGTGAGATGATTATAGAAGAATCTGGTCATAGTTTTGTTGCAGTTGCCTCTGTCTGCTGGGGGCCTGCAGATGACTGGGATATCCGAAGGCATTCCTGGATCATGAAAAGATACAGAACAATTAAGCTTAATGCATTTGAAAGCCAGATATTTACATTAAAATAATTGTCCATTCAAAGATGGTCATTCTGTAAAATTGCATGGGCCCCAATGATCACCTAATGCTAGTGTTTCCTAGCACAAGTTAAATCAGCCATTTTTATTAGCACACATTTTGAGAGAGAATATCACAGCTTCAGGCAGCGCACCTTCCATCACCATTTCAATTTAAATATTCTTTTCTCTCTGCATTGAACAATCTACTATTTTCAGTTTGTTCAAGTGAACTTCCAGTCAAAATGGCGCCACTGAATGATTCCTCAGGTGATATCTTCCAGATAGCAAATCTCTCCACTAACTTCACTTTTTCTACACTTGCGCTTGTTTCTTCATCTGATTTGTATTACAGGAACTGCTGGAGCCTGTGATGTACAGTTTGGAACGCGATCAAAGGGCCCAGCACTCTGCTCTGTCCAGAGAGCTACCTTGTGGAGGTCAGAGATGGGGGCCGAAAAGGATGGAGAATACAAACTGACCCGTGAGAAAGGTGAGGCGCAGTGTTATGACTGACTCCATCCCAAAGCAGTGAGGAAGAATGAAGCATCAAGGTGAATGAAGAGGGGGCCACTAGGGCCACAAAGGTCAGCAGCTAGATAGGCGCATTTGGACCGGGCCGGCAGCGTTCTGACACAGGTGGCGGTCACTCTTCACAGAAGGGCTGTTGTGCGGCCACTTTCCTCATATGTAGATGAATGTATGTTTACAATATTCTGAGCTTTGATTATTGAACTGTACTTTATATATTGGTTTCCTTCAGTTTTTTGCTGTTCTCTTTCTTGTGCCGATTGACGGGTGGGTGATTAGTCATTTTTTGTGTGTAAGAGGGAAGTTGAGGGGGGTTTCATGCTACTGTCACAACTCTTTTCTGCAAGTGTGGGGATCGGGGATTGTTACTGTTGATTTTTTTTCCCTCTGCGAGTGAGGGTGTCAGGTTGGGGATTGTTATTATCGCTGTTTTTTTCTGCGAGTGAGGGGATCAGCTATTGTTATTGTCGCTGTTTCTCTGTGGGGGAGGAGTGGGAATTTGATGCTATTATTACTTTTTTTCCTGGGGGGGCGAATTTTGGGGTCTGCGAGTTTTGTTTCATTTCTTTCTCATGCTGGGGGGTGGGGGGGGTGGAATTAATGTCTTTTCTTTCATCAACTTCCATGGTCTTTCTGTATTACATGGCTTTCTGGAGAAGACAAATATCAGACTTGTACTGATCCTTTAAATGTCTAATTTCACCTACTGCAGAACAGAGCAACGCCAGTTTAAGAGTGCCTGTGAGGGAGCAACCCAAAGAGAGCAGAAAACCCTCCTAACATCAGTACCAGATCTGAATTACCAGAACCAGTGCAAACCAGAAATACAAATTAATAAAAGTAAAGAGAAAACCAGCAGCTATTTCAGTATGTGTAATTATTAAGAGGATACGTGGAATGCACAACTACCCCAGTTGTGCATTCCACGTATCCTCTTATTATACATACTGAAATAGCTGCTGGTTGAATTCATCAAGTACTCAGTCTTTCTAACTTCTTCCCTTTCTCATTACCTGATTGAAAGACTATGAAATATTTAAATTGAGAAAGGCAGGCAAAACACACCTATTCTTTCAAAACACCCCAAAATTAAAGGCCCAAATCCCATTGTACTCCAGTTTCTGGAAACACAGCATTCAGGTAACGATTATTCTTAGTCTAAGCTATTATTGTATTCTGGCAATAATATAGCTTTCAGCTTCTGCTGCCTTATTCATCCATCTGCAGATAAGGGTCAATGTTACAATTTTGTGCTATGCATATAAAGTTTCCTGCACTATCCCTGCAGTTGCTGGACAGGTGAATACAGCTCAGAAACAGGCAGGCCATCTATCTGAGAAACTCCAGGGACTAAGTGGCATTGGTTTGTACTCATGAGCATCCGAGTATGGAAGAAAATTCTGTAGCTGTGTTAGAATAAGCTTGATGCAATCTTAAAGGAGAAGCAGCACACCAGACTTTTTCTGATAAAACTAGGGTTTTAAAAAAAAGGCTAACAAATTTGTCACTTTGTATTTAGGGAGTTTGGAGCCTCTACTGGGGCTTGCTGGCACCTACACTACCTCCTGGTCAGTGAGATGGAAAAGAGCGAAATCCCCAAGATCTGGTCATTACCAAGTATGTGTAGCAGGCAATGTTAAGAAGCCACATTTGGTCCCAGTGAGATTATAAACATCAACCCAGTGGTAAGGTCACATTATCCCAATTTGCCAAAACCCATGGCTCCAAGTGCACTCTGTATCAAGGAGGAAGGTTGAGGAGGGCTGTGTCTTCTCAATCTACTGATAATATTCCAGCATGGGCTACATCATGAGGGATGAAGAAGCATCAGCAATGAAACCCAAAACAGACCATCACTGAAACAACACACATCAAAGCTGCTGGTGAACGCAGCAGGCCAGGCAGCATCTCTAGGAAGAGGTACAGTCTACGTTTCGGGCATCACTGAAACAACTGAGTTGTTAACATTTGACAATGTACACAATACAGTCCAAATAACTAAGGATCTTATATAGTGAATGTATTAATCTTTCAAAAAAATTGAGGAATAATTTTGAATGTTTTTACAGTTCAAGTGATATATTCAGTGGAGATTTTATTAGGTACATCTGCTCATTAAAGCAAATATTTAATTAGTCAATCACTTGGCAGCAACTCAAGGCACAAAAGCATGCGGATATTGTCAAGAGCTTCAGTCGTTGTTCAGACCAAACACAGGAACGGACAAGAAATGTGATTAAGGGACTTTGACTGTGAAATGATTGTTGGTGCCACTTAGGGTGGTTTGAGTATCTCAGAAACTGGTGCCCTTCTGGGATTTTCCAGAGAAAGGGGCGAAAGACAAAACAACATCCAGTGAGTGGCAGTTCAGTGGGTAAAAATGCCTTGTTAATGGAAAAGGTCAGAAGAATGTCCAAGCTGGTTCAAAGTGATGGAAAGGCGAGAATAACTCAAATAACCACGTGTCACCATAGTGGTGTGCAGAAGGGCCTCTCTGAATGCACAACACGTCGAAGCTTGAAGTGGATGGGCTCCAGAAGCACAAGACCACAAACGTACACAGTGCCCACTTTATCAGGTAAAGAGGTACCTAACAAAGAAGACACCGAGTGCATTTATAAATGCTATCGCTCAATAGCTGCTACAATGTTCTATTAAATCTTATCTATCCGATTCCCATGATTCCCTTCAAATGTGTAACGAGTGAAAAAAAACATTGAGGTTGGAGAGAGAGGCAGTCTTTTGCTGCTGAAGCAATTTTATGTTGATGTTTGCAGGTTGACAGCAAGGTCATGCCATCTAGATTCCCAAGCTGTGATAATTGCTGAAAAATTACCAGCATAGCAAGAAGATTACGTTCAGATAGTTATCTCTTAATATTACAAGATAATGCTGGAGTTTTATGATGATTGCGTTTGGGAAAGGCTCTTATCGATATGTAAATGAATTCACAATCAATTCTTAAATAAATGTACAACAATTGACTAAAAAGTCAATTTCATTCGCTAAGTAAAGACTGAATTGATATGAAAATGGCCATTTTAAATAATAAGCCAAAACTTTTCCCTCACCATCTGGCAAAGTCTAAAATTACCAAGGGAACAACTCCTGGATGTCTGGGCTCCAAATGAGAATCGAAAGTCAAAACTGGGCCTTGGGCTTCACTGATATCTTATCTGGTGTGGTATATTTGTAGTTGAATAGTTTTTGACATTTGAATATGACTGAATGATATAATGGTCAAGTAAGTCATTTGCCTCATTTAGATAATTCCTAGAAATGGTAGGTTGGATTTCAAATAAACAATGAAGTCAAGGGTGGGCAGGGGAGAGAAGCGATAAATTGACGTGAATCAAATGAATAATCCTTCTCTGCCCGACTCCATTAGAAGATCTTCACTAAAAATCAATAAATCTACATTTAGTCAGTGGCTGCAGCACCTTCAGAGGACCCATGGGTTAAGGCTGCTCAACCTTTGCACCAATTATTGCTTCTTTGTTTCACAGAAGGTTCCTAAAGCAAATACTCAGTCCTCATTTACAAGGGAACAAGACCTACAACCTATTTTGGAATACGTAAATGGCAGATCAATTTCCACCTGGAACCCTTCAGGAGTTGTTAACGGAGATCCCGGAAATTTTTCTTTTAAGTACAGCATGGGACAGTCTATTTGGCTCAGAATATTGTGCCTGTCTTGATGCCAATTTATAAAAAATGTTTTCTTCTTGTTAAATATCCATATCCCTCCACTCCCTTCAGGTATCTATCCATTGTAACTCATTTAGTATTTTAGAAATGTCCTTTGCTTTGTAACTTCAACATTTTGACATCAATATTATGACTTTTTAATTTGTAAAATGGGCGCATTTTAAGATGAATTTTCTACTGCACTCCAGTTTTCCATTAGCAAATAGCAAGTGCACATTCTCAAAATTCAGTCTGCAATTTTCTAAGTTATTATTAATCATTATTGCCCAGTAAACAGTGTATAAAAAGAACACTTCTGAATAGGATTAAGGGGTGTATGCTTTATAAACAAAAGAGTGAAAAGGCTTGGCTGAAAACTTCTGGAATCTGAGATAATATATACAAATGTCATTTAAATTAAGAGTATTAAATTTTGCATAAGAAATCAACGAAGCTCCAATTTCAAAAGAACTCAATTAATTTCTTATACATGAAGTCAAATTGCATTTATGTTGTGGTTGTGAATGGAATTGATTAAACTGTACTAGGGATTTATTTCATAATTTATCACAAATCCACAGCTCTCTTGTAAACCCAGATGAAAGCAAAGAGCGCTGTGTAATGTACTGCAACAGGAGATACAAACGCGGATTCCTTGTACTATCACTCCTGGGTCTGGCAGCGAATCATTTCACTGCAGTTGTCACCAGCAACATTTCCCATCACCAACTTTCCACCATCCCAGTTACCAGTATAAATCCTACTGCAATGGGAACAATACAAACTAAATTTGGTAATGGTTTTGAAATGCTATATAAAAGATTCTGGAAGTGGAAAAGACAAATCAATGGACAAGATGGTGAGTAGAAGGCATACAGGAATGCCGTAGAATGGCTGGTTGAGTGGAGTCACACAAAGTCTGCAGGACCAAGGAACTGATTATGGACTTCAGAAAGTGGAAGTTGGGAGAACGGGCAAACTGGTCCTCATTGGGAGTTCAGTGGTAGAACGGGTGAACATCTTCAAATTGCAGGGTATCGACATTTCAGAGGATCTGTCCTGGGCCCAACACACTGATGCAATCACAAACAGGTCACATCAGCCCCTTCACTTTGCTAGGTGATTTGGTACGTCTCCAATGACTCTTGATATCAGAATCGGGTACATTATCACTGACATTTGTTGGGAACTTCGTTGTTTTGTGGCAGTTATAGAACCAGCCAGCTCCATCACAAGCACATCCCTCCCCACCACTGAGGATACCGTCAAGAAGTGGTACCTCAAGGCAGTTTAAGAAACCTCACCATCCAGACATGCCCTCTTCACATTAGTACTTCTGGGGAAGGTGTACAGAAGCTTGAAGACGCACACTCAACGACTCAAAAACAGCTTTTTCCCCTCCACTATCAGACTTCTGAATGATCCATGAACCCAACCACCTTATTCCTGTTCTTGCACTACTTATTTTGTAATTGTTCATAATTTTATGTCTTAGCATTGTTTTGCTACTGCAAAACAAATTTCATAAGATAGTGATGATAAATCTGATTCTGAATCAATGGAAAGCAACCAGAGAATTAAGGAGCACCAGAGTCCTATTTCACTGCAAGCATGGCAATCCATTGCAGTGGGAGTTGCAAATGTATTAATAAAACACCAGAGCCAGCCAGATCTTCCTGCCAGAGGTCTAACCACACATCACAACTGATCACCACATCAATCAGCAATGAAACTGGTTACATGTTAGTGTAGCGGTGTGCTACACACAGCGCTAGAATAACCACACGGAGTCGGTGAGTTAGAGTTGCGATGAAAGAGATTTATTCAAACTTCGTGGCCCGTTTTAAAGCCTTCCCGTTCCCGCCCTCCCTGGGCGGGATTGCTGTGGGGAATGCAATTCCCAGACCCTTTCTGCGCGTGGGATTTTCCCCCTGCTGGTGAAGATGGCCTGGCGCCCTTTTTGCTGCCGGCCCTCTGCCTGCGCGCGCTGTTGTGAGCCGGTTCGTGTGTGCCAGAAAGTGGGTCGCCACATTAGAGCCTTTACTTAATACCACTTCAGCTGAGTCTTGCTGTCTATTTCACATGGTTGTCCATCACGAGGAAAGAATGTGCAGATTCACGAAGATCAACAGGAAGTGCAAACCATTGCTTGAATTGTCCACACATGTTTTTCTTGAATGGAAGAATGGGTGGGATAAAGCCAACAGGATTACGTATTTCTGATCAAATATTGAGAGTAACCATAGAAACCTCAATATCTGGAGAGAAAACATGCCATCATTTGAATTGTTGTTTATTCCCCCTGCTTATCTCATCCAACCATTGGATGAGTAAAACCTAAACATCATTCAGTTCCAATGAATTGGGATACTAAAATTTTCGTCACCAGAAGAAAAACAGTATTACCAACTCAGTGTTCACTTTGTCTGAGCCTTTTCCTCTTTATGAACTATACTGACAACTTCACTTGGTATGCCATGCTTTGACTAGATGTTGGGAAGCTTCAGACCTAGCAATTCAGAATACAAAAAGTAGGAACAAGAGTACGCCACCTGGCAAGTGGAGCCTTCTCCACCACTCAACATGCCCTGCTTGTGGACCGTTTGTCCCACGTGAACACGAAAGAAGCTTTGAAGCATCCATGCCAGAAACCAGCATACCTCCACCCATCACCCCACCCCACCACTCCTCCATACACATCAACTATTCCTCTCCATAGTCCCTCAGCACCCTTCACTGCCCCCCCGCCCCCCCAGTACTGCCACTTTACCTTGACACACCACACCTCGTACTACACTGGCATAATCACTGTCCTCCTGTTTTCATATGCCCTGCTGCTAAGAGTCACCTTATAATTTCCTGTCAGAGTCACCTTATGTTCATATACTGTGGCAACTAACATCACTTCATGTATATACAATCAGTCAACGTAAATAGGGCCACACCCACCAGTTACTTGTACATTTTTCATACGATTGCTTTTATATCTATGTAAAATAAAAAAAAATATATATATAAAAGCATTTTGCACAGTACTGTACATTGGTTAAAATAGGAAGGTGGCTGGGAAACGAATAAGAAAATAAGAGCACTTAACCTTGTGTTAGCTCAGTAGCATTAAGTGTTATCCAGTAACTGGAAAAACAATGTACAGCAAGTACTATGAAAAACTCTTAGTTATAATATAAAATATTTTTACACAGCACTGTATTTATTGTGCCTTTAGGCTTAATGGGTTTTATTTTTAAATGTTGCAACAGATCTGGAGTAACAATCATTTTGTTCTCCTTTACATGTGTGTCCTGACAAATGATAATCAACCGTCTTGAAGAAGATCAGAGCTGATCTGGTCGTGGTCTCAGCTCCACGTACCTTCCTGTTCTTCATAACCCTTAATTACCCTGCTATACAAAAATCTATCTAACCTTGCCTTAAGCAACACACACACAATGCTGGAGGAACTCAATAGATCAGGAGCATCTATGGAAAAGAGTAAACAGCTGACATTTCAAGCAGAGATCTTTCATCAGGACCTGAAGAAGTTGGTCCTGAAAAAGGGTCTCAGCCCCAAATGACGATTGTCTACTCTTTTCCACAGATGCTGTCTGTCCTGTTGAGTTCCTCCAGCGTCACGTGTGGTGCTTTGGATTTCCAGCATCTGCAGATTTTTCTCGTGTTTGTAACCTTGACATGCATGAGATAAAATTAAATGAGAGATCCAAATTAAATAAATTTTACTTAAGAATTCAATTAGAATCACCTCAGTGTATAAACCATGCATCTTTTATTCAGTTTTCTATGAAAATAACATCAGTTCATCTTCATTAGTTTTGTATAGTTTGATACTCATCCCAAGATAGTGCCAAATATATTATTGGCTATTTTAAGCAAGGAATTTAAAATAGATGCAACATACATCAAAGTTGCTGGTGAACGCAGCAGGCCAAGCAGCATCTATAGGAAGAGATATTTAAAATAGATATTGATTTTGGCTTCTTCTAATGCCTGTGGCCAAGTTTTCAAGATGGTTTTTGAGAGCATCTGATGAACAAGATCCCCAGGTTAGACCATAAGGCATAGGAGCAGAATTAGGCCATTTGGCCCACCAAGTCTGCTCCGCCATTCAATCATAGTTGATCCTTTTTTTCCTCTCTCAACCCCATTTCTCGGCCTTCTCCCTATAACCTTTCATGCCATGTCCAATCAAGTACCTATCAATCTCTGCCTTAAATACACCCAACGACCTCCATAGCTGCATGTAGCAACAAATGCCACAAATTCACCACCTATTGGCCACAGGAGTTTCTCCGCATGTCCTTTTTGAAAGGGCGCCCCTCTACCCTGAGGCTGTGCCTCTTGCCCTGGACTCTCCCACTATGGGAAACATCCTTTCCGCGTCTACTCTGCCTAGGCCTTTTAACATTTGAAAGGTTTCAATGAGATCCCCCCTCATCCTTCTAAATTCCAGCGAGTACAGACTGAGAGGCATCAAATATTCCTCGTATGATCACCCTTTCACTCCTGGAATCATCCTTGAGAACCTCCTCTGGACCCTCTCCAATGCCAACACATCTTTTCTAAGAGGAGGTGCCCAAAACTGTTCAGAATACTCAAGGTGAGGCCTCACCAGTGCCTTATAAAGCCTCAGCATCACATCTTTGCTCTTGTATTCTAGACCTCTTGAAATGAATCCTAACATTGCATTTGCCATCCTCACCACTGACTCAACCTGCAAATTAACCTTTAGGGTGTTCTGTACAAGGACTTCCAAGTCACTTTGCATCTCAGATTGTACAGAATGAAATTTGGTGTCACCTCTCAAGGCAAGGTGAAACTCGGGATGACACTGAGTGGAGTCTTGAGACCCCGTTGGTTGAGGAAGTCTGAATGTGGTCTCTAAATCAAAGTCACCTCTACACATTTCATTGGATCTGACAGTAATCATTCTTGCAAAGCCTGCTTCAGTTGCTGCAATTAACGTATTTTAATTGCCGCCTATGAAAGATACAATTTGCCCAATATAGACAGGACCAGGGTGGGTGACAAAGACTGTCCTGCAATTGAAGATTGATGATGAACTTCAATAAAAAATAAATTACAAAAAAAAGTTTCATGGTTCACTTTTTTTAAAAAAGTATATTTCACCAACACTAATTGGATAAAATAACTATATTTCCAATTGTCAGATAATGATGCAAAATATTAGCACAAATTTAGCTAAAATTGAGATTGCTGCATCAAATACAAATGTTGCTAAGACAGATTACTCACTGAAATGTAGCATCTGAAGCAAGTCCAGCTTAGACAATTGCAGCCCTCCACAAATCTGTCACTATCATCAGCATCCTATGACCTATGCTCTCAATAAGCCTTACTTCTCAGAGAGAGCACAAAATCATGGAACTGTTCCAAACAAGAACATCTTTTACTAAGGTTGAGACAAGCTTATAGTTTTGTTAAACTTATTTGGTTAATTAGCTACTTATGACAGGTTATTTAATCATTTATCTCACTGATATCTTGATGCATACCCCTTAATTGCTATCCTGCTTACAGTACAACTGTGCTTGACACTCAATAATTACTTAAATAACTACAAGGTGCTTAGGAACATTCTGAAAATTTGGAACAATCCATATAAATGCAAGTGTATTCTTTCCTAAAACCCAATTTTTTAAAAAAAAGCACCACAAGATGATAACTTTGATGCATTGTTCTAACCTTAAACACTTTTCTCAAATATGATAGAGGGCAAGCTTGGCATAAAATGTTTTGGGACAAATTTGCTTACCATTTGCTTTTTGGCATACATCTTCACAATGCTGCTGTGTTTGGAAGTTATTTCTGTTTCCAAAGCAACCCCCATATATAAATTGCTCACACTTTTTCGTATGTCGATTATAGAAGTACCGACGAAAATACGCTCGGCATGGTCCTCCATCAGCTTCCAAATAACAGGGGTTTCTCCGATCTGTTAAAGAAACACATATTCATATTACTAATATCACACAAACACAGTTCCAACAGTTTCTGATATTGTCCTTGTACTCAATATTGAAATTTCAACCACCAATCTGAAGTAATCCAATTTGTGCTATCTGCAATCAGTTGTGCATTTCTTCATATCATTTAAGTCTAGATTTTCTTCATTGCTTCCGTGAATACAGGCCCATCACAATTACAATGGAGACCATGCTTTATAGCTAGCAATTAGAAAAATGTAAAGCAACAATTATGGAGTATTTTGCACACCGAAAACAACTGACAGTGACATGCACTGACACCAAAAACAATGAAGAAACTGGAGGAGGCCATCTGGTCCATCAAACCTGCTCTCCTGTTAATATAATATTGGCTTCTCTGCCGTTGTGTCACTTTCACAAAGTACTCATTTCCCTGGCATTTACCTCTTCTGATATCACCTCCTTTAAGGCCACAGAGCAGATTAAAAGCAGAACTAATCAAAAGCCTTTTCTAAGAAGTTGGATAATTTTTTTGAAAGGTCTTAAAGGAGGAAACGGACGTGGAGCAAAAGGGAGATGTGACTTAGAAAGGATTTGCAAAGCGCAGTGCTCAGGTGGCAGAATGGCCAGCAGAGACAGAACCTTTTATATTTCATTCCTTTATTTTCATACAAATCAGTCACAAATAGTATTCAATCCATGTCTTCTGAAGCTCTGAGTGACATTTGCCGTGAAATCTTATAAACAGAATGATTTTAATTTGGCCCAATAAATCCATGTTGGGTCCCACCAAAGAATCCATAAAACCTATACCCCTCTCATTGCCCTGCAGTCTGCAGCTTATTCTCTTTCGCAAGTGCATCAATTCCTGTTAGTGTCTGTCACTGAAAGGTCATTTACGGTAGTCAACTAACTAGGAAGCAGGCAGAAAATGGAGCACCATGAATTCACCTATGCATTTTTGGGGAGAACATCCAAACTCCTCCCAGACAACACCTTGAATGTTGCGAGCAGCAGGCCAAAGTCTGTCTCACTTGCTGCCCTCCTTCCTTACTTGTTCATCTGTCTTTTATGAAGAGCATGAATTACAACAAAGCTAAACCACAAACTTATTTTGACCTACAGCTGAGGTTGACCATTCATTCCTTGGATCTTATAGTTGTTTTGGTGTGTATTGTTATGTTGTTAACTATTATTCAAGATCCAAATGAAGCCTCTATCAGGAAAGAAAATAGAAACTAAACCACGGTGGTACAAATATTTTACTGAAACTAACCCACAGTAAATCAGAACTAATATCTTAGCCATTAAACCAGAGAATTAAGACAAACAGTGAGTTCACGTCTGATGAGTAGGTTACGTCACTCTTGACTCAGTCTGACTATTAGCAATACTTCTGCAACTAGAGCACATGTGCAAGCTTAAGACTACTTGTGGAAGGAAATTGAAAGGCTAGATGAAAACAGATTCAAAGTAATGAATCTAAGTTTACTTGAGAAATAATAAGTTCCAGGTAGTGGTTATGATTAACAAAGAATCTTTGTGATCTTAACTACAGTAATTCATTTTCGTTGGTCACTATTAGTATGCTTAAATGCGTACAGAACACTAATTTAGTTCAACTGGCTTAGTTACATTAATTGGGGCGTAATCAGAATGCTAACTAGATATAGGACCGCTAGAAAGTGAGGATGGAGAAATTATGATGGGGACAAGCAGATGGCAGATGAACTAAATGAGTATTTTGCATCAGTCTTCACTGTGGAAGACACTACAGTCGACCTTCACTAATCCGACTACCTGTAATCCGGTTCCTTCGATAATCTGGCACTGATTTCAAATTTTCCGCGCAACTGTGATTTCAAATTTCCCAGGCCACCATACCAATCTGCTGCGCATTGTTTTGGTTGTGCTAGATCTGTTAATGTATTGGTGCGCTCTTGTAAGCACAGACAGGCGATTCCTGCTTGTTTTCCTCCATTTATTAATATCATTGGCTCTTTTTTCACCCCAATTATGGCCCCAGTGAGTAAAGGAAATACACTTGGTGCTGCAAACGAAAACACCGCACATTATCCATTAAAGATAAGGTTGAACTCATGAAAAAAAAAATGGAGAGTGGTGTATCGGTGAAAAGCTTGTGCGAGTGTTACAACATTGGCTCTCCACAGTGTACGATACAAAGAAACAGAAAGAAAAACTGCTACATTTTTTTGCTGACAGTGGCCTCAAAGAAACAGATGTGCGTAAGAAAATGAAAGATGGAAGAAGTTCGGAACTAGATAAAGTGCTGATAACGTGTTTTAATCTTCATAAAAGTGAAGGTGTTGAACTATCTGGAGATATGGTGAAGGAACAAGCAGAAGTGTTTCATGAAGATCTAGGACTAGATTATGAGTGTGACTATAGTGAAGGCTAGCTTCATGGGTTCAAGCAGCGTCATGGCTTACAGTTTCGTGCAGTGTGTGGTGAAAAACGTTCAGCAGACAAGGAAGCAGCAGAGCTTGTTGACGAGTTTGCCAAGTTAGTCTCTGATGAATATGTTGATGATCCTGACAACCCCACACTTGCAGACATGTAACTTTGCCTGAAGGTATATTAAGCGTCTCACTTTAGAAGCGGAAGTGCTCAACCTTTCTATACAAGTTAATTCCTGTACATTTATCTGTACCCTTTATTTTATCTGTGCCTGTACATATATATTACTTTATTGCAATTTCACTTGCTACTCATTTAATATTTCTGTTTCATTATTATCTAACTTGTACTGATTTAGATGATACTTTAAAGGTATGATGAGGCGGTTAGCTATTGCTTAATGTGATCCTTCTATAATTCAACATTTCCACTATCCGGCACTCCTCAGGTCCCAATGGTGCCGGATTAGTGAGGGTCGACCTGTAGCAGTGTGCCAGATGTGGAAGGGTGTGAGGGAAGAGAAGTGAGTGCAGTTACAATTACAAAGAAGAAGGTGCTCAAAAAGCTGAAAGACCCATGGATACATAAGACACCCAGACCAGATGAATTGACCCTAGGGTTCTGAAAGAAATAGCAGTAAAGATTGTGGAGGCGTCAGTAATGATCTTTCAAAACTCATTGGACTCTGGCATGGTGCCAGAGGACTGGAAAATTACAAATGTCACACCACTCTTTAAAGAAAGGAAAAAGGCAGCAGAAAGGAAATTATAGACCACTTAGCCTGACCTCAGTGGTTGGGAAGATCTTGGAGTCAATTGTTAAGGATGTTATGGACAAAGAACAAGACAGATCAAAGTCAGGATGGTTTCCTTAAGGGAAAATCTTGCCTGACGAACCTGTTGGAACTCTTTGAGGAGATTACAAGTAGGATGGATAAAGGAGATGCAGTGGATGTTGTATATTTGGACTTTCAGAAGGCCTTTGACAAGGTGCCACACATGACGCTGCTTACCAAGTTAAAAATCCGTGGTATTATAGTGAAGTTACCGGCATAATTAGAGCATTGGCTGACTGGCAGGAGACAGCGAATGGGAATAAAAGGAACAGTTTCTGATTGGCTGCCAGTGACTAGTGTCATACTGGGGTCGGTGTTAGGACTGCTTTTTATGCTGTATGTCAATGATTTAGATGATGGAGGCTATTCTAGACTGGGTATTGAGCAATGAAGAAGGGTTAATTAGCAATCTTGTCGTGAGAGGCCCCTTGGGTAAGAGTGACCATAATATGGTGGAATTCTTCATTAAGATGGAGAGTGACATAGTTAATTCAGAAACAAAGGTTCTGAACTTAAAGAAGGGTAACTTTGAAGGTATGAGATGTGAATTAGCTAAGATAGACTGGCAAATGACACTTAAAGGGTTGACGGTGGATATGCAACGGCAAGCATTTAAAGATCGCATGGATGAACTACAACAATTGTTCATCCCAGTTTGGCAAAAGAATAAATCAAGGAAGGTAGTGCTGTGGCTGACAAGGGAAATTAGGGATAGTATCAATTCCAAAGAAGAAGCATACAAATTAGCCAGAAAAAGTGGCTCACCTGAGGACTGGGAGAAATTCAGAGTTCAGCAGAGGAGGGCAAAGGGCTTAATTAGGAAGGGGAAAAAAGATTATGAGAGAAAACTGGCAGGGAACATAAAAACTGACTGTAAAAGCTTTTATAGATATGTGAAAAGAAAAAGATTGGTTAAGACAAATGTAGGTCCCCTACAGACAGAAACAGGTGAATTGATTATGGGGAACAAGGACATGGCAGACCAATTGAATAGTTACTTTGGTTCTGTCTTCACTAAGGAGGACATAAATAATCTTCCAGAAATAGTAGGGGACAGAGGGTCCAGTGAGATGGAGGAACTGAGGGAAATACATGTTAGTAGGGAAGTGGTGTTAGGTAAATTGAAGAGATTAAAGGCGGATAAATCCCCAGGGCCAGATGGTCTGCATCCCAGAGTGCTTAAGGAAGTAGCCCAAGAATTAGTGGATGCATTAGTGATAATTTTTCAAAACTCTTTAGATTCTGGACTAGTTCCTGAGTATTGGAGAGTGGCTAATGTAACCCCACTTTTTAAAAAAGGAGGGAGAGAGAAATCAGGGAATTATAGACCGGTTAGCCTAACATCGGTGGTGGGGAAACTGCTAGAGTCACTTATCAAAGATGTGGTAACAGCACATTTGGAAAGCGGTGAAATCATCGGACAAAGTCAGCATGGATTTGTGAAAGGAAAATTATGTCTGACGAATCTCATAGAATTTTTAGAGGATGTAACTAGTAGAGTGGATAGGGGAGAACCAGTGGATGTGGTATATTTGGATTTTCAAAAGGCTTTTGACAAGGTACCACACAGGAGATTAGTGTGCAAACTTAAAACACACGGTATTGGGGTTAAGGTATTGATGTGGATAGAGAATTGGTTGGCAGACAGGAAGCAAAGAGTGGGAATAAACGGGACCTTTTCAGAATGGCAGGCAGTGACTAGTGGGGTACCGCAAGGCTAAGTGCTGGGACCGCAGTTGTTTACAATATATATTAATGATTTGGATGAGGGAATTAAATGCAGCATCTCCAAGTTTGCGGATGACACGAAGCTGGGCGGCAGTGTTAGCTGTGAGGAGGATGCTAAGAGGATGCAGGGTGACTTGGATAGGTTAGGTGAGTGGGCAAATTCATGGCAGATGCAATTTAATGTGGATAAATGTGAAGTTATCCACTTTGGTGGCAAAAACAGGAAAACAGATTATTATCTGAATGGTGGCCGATTAGGAAAAGGGGAGGTGCAACAAGACCTGGGTGTCATTATACACTAGTCATTGAAAGTGGGCATGCAGGTACAGCAGGCAATGAAAAAGGCGAATGGTACGCTGGCATTTATAGCGAGTGGATTCGAGTACAGGAGCAGGGAGGTACTACTGCAGTTGTACAAGGCCTTGGTGAGACCACACCTGGAGTATTGTGTGCAGTTTTGGTCCCCTAATCTGAGGAAAGACATCCTTGCCATAGAGGGAGTACAAAGAAGGTTTATCAGATTGATTCCTGGGATGGCAGGACTTTCATATGATGAAAAACTGGATGAACTAGGCTTATACTCGTTGGAATTTAGAAGATTGAGGGGGGTTCTGATTGAAACGTATAAAATCCTAAAGGGATTGGACAGGCTAGATGCAGGAAGATTGTTCCCGATGTTGGGGAAGTCCAGAACGAGGGGTCACAGTTTGAGGATAAAGGGGAAGCCTTTTAGGACCGAGATTAGGAAAAACTTCTTCACACAGAGAGTGGTGAATCTGTGGAATTCTCTGCCACAGGAAACAGTTGAGGCCAGTTCATTGGCTATATTTAAGAGGGAGTTAGATATAGCCCTTGTGGCTAAAGGGATCAGGGGGTTTGGAGGGAAGGCTGGTATGGGGTTCTGAGTTGGATGATCAGCCATGATCATACTGAATGGCGGTGCAGGCTCGAAGGGCCGAATGGCCTACTCCTGCACCTATTTTCTATGTTTCTATGTTTCTAGAAGGCTTGGTTGCAAAGTTTGCAGATGATACAAAAACTGGTTAAGGGGCAGGTAGTGTTGAGGAAACAGGTAAGAAGCAGAAGGACGGACAGATTAGAAGAATGGGCAAGAAAGTTGCAAATGAAATACAATGGTTATGTACTTTGGTAGTAGAAATAAATGTGCAAACTATTTTCTAAATGGGGAGAAAATCCAAAATCTGAGATGCAAAGGGACTTGCGAGTCCTTCTGCAGAATATCATTAAGGTTAACTTACAGGTAGATTCGTGGTGAGGAAGGCAAATGCATTGTTAGCACTCATTTCAAGAGGCCTAGAATATGAGAGCAGGGATGTGATGCCGAGGTTTTATAAGGCACTGGTGAGGCCTCACCTTGAGTATTGTGAACAGTTTTAGGCTCTTCATCTCAGAAAAGATGTGCTGGCATCAGAGAGGGTTCAGAGGAAGTTCACAAGGATGATTCCAGGAATGAAAGAAAGGGTCTTCATACAATGAATGTTTGATGGCTCTGCGTCCGTACGTGCTGGAATTTAGAAGGATTGGTGGGGGGGGGGCGGGGGCAGGGGAAGAGATCTTATTGAAACTTTTCGAATGTTGAAAGGCCTCGACAGAGTAGATGTGGAAAGGATGTTTCCCATGGAGGGTTTAGGTCTTGGACAAGAGGGCACTGCATCTGAATAGCAGAATGCCAATTTAACACAGAGATGCAGAGAAATGTCTTTAAGGTAGTGAAATTGTGGAAATTGTTACCACATGCAGCTGTGGAGGCCAGGTCATTGGGTCTATTTAAGGCAGAGATTGATAAGTTCTTGATTGGACACAGGGAAAATGTTGGGGAGGAGGCTGACAAGGGGAAAAAAAAAGGATCAGCCATGATTGAATTGAAGAGCAGCCTTGATGGGCCAAATGGCCTAATTTGCTCCTATGCCTTATGGTCGCTAACTTCACTTAAATATGTTAATTCAAATGCTAACTTTGTTACTCCATTATATCACTAATTTAGTTTTGTTACTTTTTGGCTGTGGAATTTGTTATTTCAGAGCACGTCATACAATGTCGATCTCCTGACTTAGTCTGTCAGCAGTTGGTTTATTTTAAGGTAACTGCTACACCACCGCAAAAAATGAATGTTCATGAAATTAATTTTGTTAATCATAATGAAAACTTAAGTTTACAATTTTTTTTATAACCATGCTTAAAGTTTTGTGGTTTTAGTCACTATGCACACCCTCTTCGCACTTATCAGACAAGTGGGTGCTTATACCTGAATAAACTGCATCAGGCTACTTTCACACAAGTAAAACACCAATGATTAAACAAAGCAACTAAACTGACAGAAGCTATGAGGGCATAGAAGGCCAGCCTCAGTTTAATCTCTTTTTTAAAATTGGCAAGATCTCACCTGCATAACTGCACAGGTCCCAATAGTACCCCAATGGTTTTTAAAGTTGTCATCGCCGAGGGGATAAGCTCCAACTCCAACCACTAAATGCTCCCTATGGTGTGTGTCTCAAATAGCCTCTGACAACCAAGTCCAGCTCCTGGCGTGGCTTGGCCAAGTTCAACAGAACCATTTCTATGGTAGGCGAAGGGGCAAAGGCAGATTACTAGGGTAGGAGAAGGGGCAAAGGCAGATTACTAGGGTAGGAGAAAGGGCAAAGGCAGATTACTAGTGCTTTAAAACCAGCCGCTTTGGGCAGATGAGGGTCACCTCGGAGAATGAAAAATCTGATCTCAAACCTCCGCTGCCTTGTGGCAATTCCCACTCATAGGGAGAGGCTTCGGGGTTAACCTGAGGAGAAACCCGCAGCTGGAGTCGCTAAGGTGTTCCTACATCGTTCAATGCTAACTGGCAATATCTGCAACGCCACTGAGGCCAAACCGTAGCACACCCTGCCGTTCCTTTGGATTCATCGGCTGTATGATGAGGGGAGGCCTACTTTCATGGGGAGCAGCTCATTCTCCATATTGTACTGCCTGGGCTTGTGTAAAACATAGACAGCTAGGACGAAATCTCCATGCTCGACCCCAACTGAGGGCCTCATTGTATGTCCCAACCTAAAGCTGTAGAATTATAAGATCAAAAGCACAACCTTCTCATGCAGAATCAAATATACAGCACTGATCCACTTCTGGCACCTGAAGCAAGTCATAATAATACAGCCCTGCACTGAGTTTGCATCCTCCCTGTGAGTACACAGGGCTTTCCTGGGTGCTGCAGTTTCTCCCACCTCCCAATGATGTTTCGGTTGGTGGGTGAATTGATCCCGAGTGTGCACATGGGTGGTAGAATTTGGAAGGGAAGTTGATGGGAATGCTGGGAAGGCTGGAACAGGCTCCGTGAGCTCGAGGATATTTCCCATGTCGCTCTCTGTGACTATCATTCCAACAGTAAGGCCCAATTCATTGGGTCCACAGTCTAAGCCGTTCAACGTATTCACTCAAATTTTTATTACTTCATTTCAGCAACTGCCTGTCAATTACAACTTTTAACAGTTCTTCAACCCACCTTCAGCCGCTCATACATTTCACTTTGAGCATTGTAGTCTTTGTGCCGTACTGGATGAATCCAAAGCATTTTATCACCAGGTGTTTCCTTACGCATTTTCTCTCAAAGTGTAACTACAGCATTTGATCATCAGAGACAATGTTTATGTCCACACATCTTAAACTTATAACAAACATTAAGACTACTGTTGGAGCTGAAAATCTATTTGCTGGGAATAAAGGAACAGTCCCTCAGAACCTGACAAAATATCCCATTTATGGCATCAATGAAAGAACCCTCAAAACAGTGATCAACAAAAACTAGATTGAACTTTCTGGTTGAGTGCCAGCCAAAATTCAACACTTTTTAAAATGGAGAAATGTGAGATGATACAGTTTGGTAGGAAGAATGAGAGGAGAAGTAGATTAAATGACATGGTTCTAAAATGAGGCACACACCTGCAAGGCATAGAGGAGATAAGCAAAAATGTTATGCTGACCCTTTATAAAACACTAGTCCAGCCTCAATTGGATTATTATGTTCAATCTGTGGTGGAATCAAAAAGGGTCCAGAAAGTATGGTTTCAGGAATGAGGGTCAGCATCAGAAGGATAAATTAGAGTTTTCTTTGGTAGAGAGAAGGCTAGGGAAAGAATCAATAGAAATATAAAAACGTTGACCTCATAGATGGAGGAGGGAATTTAGGGCAGTTGGGGCAAATATGGGGTGGCACAGTAGCATAACAGTATTACAGTGCCAGTAATTATAGGTTCAATTCCTAGTGCTGTCTGTAAGGAGTTTGTACATTCTCCCCGTGACCACATGGGTTTCCTCTGGGACCTCCACTTTCCTCCTAAACTCCAAAGATGTATAGTTAGGGTTAGTAAATGGTGGTCATGCAACGTTGGTGCCAGCAATGTGCCACCACTTGCACAATCCTCGCTGGTGATTTAACTCAAGCAACACATTTCAATATGTGCTTTGGTGTATATGTGTGTGACAAATTAAGTTAATCTTAGAGGGGAAGAGAACTAAGGGTAGCTAGCGAAATCTGGAATTCCTCAGCCTACAGCTGTGATAGTTGCATCTGCAGAATTTCTCATGTTTACAAGTTGTATAGAACCAGGTTTCATTGTTTCCTTCAAAAGAAGATGAGATAAATACATAAAATGTGGTAAAACAGTAAAGGCTATGGAGGAGAGGCTGAATGATGGAACTAGAGAGATGCCTTGACATGGGGGGCGGGGGGCGGGGGGGGCGGTTGATTGGTTTCCTTCTGTGACTATTCATCCTATGAAATTTATGTCCATTGCTTTGTGAATGAAACTGATCTGAAACTATAGGGGTATATGGGCCAAAAGCAGTCAAATTGAATTAGATTAAATACACATTTCAGTCAGCGTGAATGAGTTGTGCCAAAAGGCCAGTTTCCTTGTATAAATCGATGAATCTACAAATCAGCAGCAATTTTGCTTTAAATAACACACAACCTGTCATGAGTTGTAAATGATATCTTTGAATCACATGGCACATCACAGTCAATACTGGACCTGTAACATTTTAAGCCTAAAACACAACTTCTAGTGGAGGATGAAAATATCGGCACTGAGTCACTACTATCTCACAGCCCTAATCTCCAATGTTATCTGTGTGGAGCTTGCACATAGCGACTGACCAGATTATTGAAACTCCACTATGCAGATAAGCACAAATGTTCTGGTAGTCAGCTGATCTGAATAGTTAGCAAACCCCAAATACACTCTGGTTTTTCATTTTCTGATCGTCTAACAGATAACGTACAGTACTTCAACAGAAAGTCATTTTAAAGGAGTGCTTGTATGTCACCTTTAAAAGCACATTCTACAAACACAGTGTTACTTTTACATATTTGCCAAAACTGAAATGGCAAAAATAAAAATGAAAGTAAATTGAAACTGGAAGCACGAAATATCTTGTTGCATTGGTTAAACCTCTTAAAAGTACCATACTTGTTGGGAAATGGTGGTCAAGTTAAACTGTTTGCATGGTACTTTGCTGCTATTTATAGTGTTCTGCTCTCTTGCTTTCTCACAGAAAGCAAACTCCTCTGAGACACTCTCTTACTGCAGTGGTAGAAGTGACGAACACTTTCATTCTGGAAGCAATGCTTTTGCCTTTGTCTGGGAAGCATGCATCATCAATGGTGGTTTGGAAGCATGCATCATGGAAATACACTGGAAACCTACCCAATGTGAAAAGTTCAAGCTGGGTTCTGGAGAATGTCTGAGGTAATTCAATCTTACGGGTTGATTTCTGGAGAATGTGTGAGGTAATTCGATTTTATGGGTAAGCTCAGGCAGGATTGCTTGAACAAATACGTGGAAATTTTGGGATGGATGAGGAAGTGATGCACATCTCGTCCTTTCAATTACCATTCTTCCCTCTTTTACAGACATAATACCATTAACCGCATTCCCCCCATCCCCAAATACCAAATAAATATATAAACCTATTCACTTTTCTGCACTTGAATGAAACAGAATTTGGAAAGAAAACTATCGTCAGAGACAGCTGAAAGTAAACCAAATCAACAATTTAACGCATCACTAAAACAAGGAGAGAAAGCAATGTAAGGGAGTGAAGCACAGTTTATTTTCCAGCATTGCTCACTTTATAAAGTCTGTTTCAATGCCAAAGAGTCAGGCCTTATCCCCATTTCTAAGCTTGTGGGCCCCACTGCAGGCATTCCAATAGGACTCTGAATTCAGGCTTTGAAGTATCTTGGAAACATTAGTCTGGGGACGAAGGAGTTTATTTAAATGAACTGAAGGATTATTTATAAGATCCCTCAGTAAAATTAGTCAAAGATGAATCACACATTCTTTTAGTCTCACCAACTCGTCTGGCAATGTAATATGTAAATGTTTTGTGTGCACAGAAGCTCTTCCTGTAGGCAGGAGCCAGATCACTCATCACTCCATTCCATGGGCATCAAAATCACCTTCCTAGTAATGCTGGACTCTGTTCAAAACTGTACCTTGCAGCCACTGCTACTGAGGCAAGATGCCAATCGGCTGGCAGCACCCTGACTCTGTCCTGATCCTTGGGCATCAATGTTGGGTGATCAGTTGTACTGCAGCATCAATACTGAAAATAATCTCAAGAGGTAGTTTTAATCCTGTAACTAAATTTTAACAGTGAATAATTCCTTGAACCTGAATGATACTATACACCTGCTCTCGACAGAACTTGCCTTTTTGTATCAGCTCAGGCAGATGCCAAAATGCAAACTTCAAACACACTGAGGATACAACTGAAATGCCATTTAACATGTTAAGACGTGACGGCAACTAATCATGAATATTTGGGTGGGAACAACTGTTAGCTATTAATGACTCTATGGTATTACGTCAATAGATCCATCACATATGCTAAGCCTTTTCATCTCAGTCATCCACTTATTCAACATATACCCCATAAAAATTATAAATTCTAGAAGGTATGGAATAAGGAAATTATAACCAACATCACAAACCTTTGTTTTGATCAGTTTGTATTTCTTCCTATTTATTCAAAAGTGACTTAATTGGGTTTGAGAAGGATATCTTGAAAATACACAATATATTCTGTTTAATCAGTCTGCGCAGGTGCTTACATATTTTACAAAAGTGAAAATCTTGGCTTCTCTTTTAAACTTACAGCTTCAAAAAGACCATGAGACCATAAGACAAAGGAGCAGAATTAGGCTATTCAGCCTATCGAGTCTGCTCTGCCATTCCATCATGGCTGATCCCGGATCCCACTCAACCACACATCCCTTGATGCCCTGACCAATCAGGAAACTATCAACTTCCACCTTAAATATACTCAACGGACTTGGCCTCCACCACAGTCTGTGCAGAACATTCCACCGATTCACTACTCTCTGGCTAAAAGAATTCCTCCTTACTTCTGTTCTAAAAACACCCCTCAATTTTGAGGCTGTGCCTTCTGGATACTCCCACCACAGGAAACATCTTCTCCACATCCACCCCTATCTAGTCCTTTCAACATTCGGTAGTTTTCAATGAAATCCACCGCCTCCCCCACTCCCACCACTGGCATTCTTCTAATTTCCAGAAATTCCACTGAGTACAGGCCCAACGCTGCCAAACGCCCCTCATGTTAACCCCTTCATTCCCAGAATCAACCTTATGAACCTCCTCCGCATCCTCTCCAATGACAAAACATCCTTTCTGCGATATGGGGCCCAATACTCTAAAGGCTGATTTATACTTGTGCATACAAGCTCACACCGTAGTCTACGCAAGTGGGCTACACCGATGTGAGCATTTATACTTGTGCGTTGGTGTGTCTGCGTCACTTTGCAATTCACCGCCAAAACGCTAGTTGGCGGTGGGATTTCTATGCCACTGTGTTGAGTTTCTTCGTGTTGAAACTCAACACGAAGAAACTCAAACTTCAAACAGTGGCAACTGAAACCGATGGAGGGTGAATTTTCTGTGCTTGTCCGGCCACTGAGAGACATGGACGAGGAAATGCATTTCAAATATTTTCGGATGTCGGCAGGTAGATTTGACGATTTGGTTCATCATTGCCAACCTTTCATTTCGCATCAGTGTATGCACAGTATACTCAGAGACTGGCAATCACCATTCCAGTTTTAGCTTCAGGTGGAAGTCAACAGGCTGTAGCAGCTAGCTAGAAACTGGCGTCAAGCACAGGGTCCTCCATAATTTCGGAGGTCTGTAAAGCTTTATGGAAAGCATTGCAGCCAGAGTTCCTTCCCTGCCCTTCAGTCGCTCAATGGGAAGCTATTGCAGCATAGGAGGAAATGCGATGCTACCAAGCGGATCAATCACAGTGGTTGCAATCTGCATCGTCGCGACGCGTAGTTACATTTTTGGGGAGGTGCGTGTCAGGCTAAGGCATAGCGTACGGTGTAGGGTACAGTGTAGGGTACACAGCTACACCGTACCTACGGCATTGATTTGACGCACAAGTATAAATCAGCCTTAAGAGTTGTCTGACTAGTATCTTACAAAGCAGGGGTCCCCAACCTTTTTTGCACTGCAGACCGGTTTAATATTGACAATATTCTTGCAGACCGGCCGAGGTTGCCAACGGACAAGAGTAGCAGTCAAATACGTTGTGTTTACCCCGAGAAAGACTACCATGAAGCCTTGCGCGGGTACCTGTGTGCGCGTGCGTGACTTGTGCATACGTGTATGTGCCGATTTTTTTCTACAAATCGTTTTTGGCGATTCTGTTCAGGGAGGGGGTGTTAATCACAACCGGAATATAGGTGATAAGTGGCTAATACACTCAATTTCGTTTCTAAAAGGGTTTATCTAACGAATTTAATATTAAACACACAGCGCATATTTTCTGCGCATGAATATAGTGATAAGTCAATTATCGGAGAGGACAGGGGAGCTTGAAGTAAGTGATGAACGAACTTCCAGTAGAAGTGGTAGAGGCAGGTTCGATATTATCACTTAAAGAAAAATTGGATAGCTATATGGACAGGAAAGAAATGGAGGGTTGTGGGCTGAGTGCAAGTCGGTGGGACTAGGTGAGAGTAGCGTTCGGCACGGACTAGGAGGGCCGAGATCGCCTATTTCCATGCTGCAATTGTTATATGGTTATATAAGTCACTTACAAGTCAATAGCATCATAACAATTTAAGTAACGGTTGGATATTAAACACAGAGCACATATGAACAAATAAAATCATTGCAACACACCAATATCGCTGAATCAGTGGGAGCCCTGGGCTTGTTTCCCTGCAACAACATCGAAGGATGATGAGAGACATCGATACTCGAAGGGGGTTCCTTATGTCCAGTCTATTCCGCAATTTAGTTTTCGTTGCATTCATTGCAGAGATATGTTGGAAATGGAAGCAACGTTTTCAGTGCTTTCGTGGCTATCTCAGGATATTTAGCCTTGACTTTGATCCAGAATGCCGGCAGAGATGTTATGTCAAACATACTTTTCAGCCCGCCGTCATTTGCAAGCTCGAGGAGTTGATCTCCTTCCCACACTGACATGGATGACGCGCGCGTAATGACCTCGCGTGTGTCCAAGCTCAACAGTGCATGACAGGGAATGAGGAAAGGTGCAGCTGACTCGTATCGCCAAATCATATTGTTTCCTCGTGGCCCGGTAGCACAGGCTTTGCGGCCCTGTGGTTGGGGACCGCTGTTATAAAGACTCAACATCATTTCCTTGCTTTTATATTCTATTCCCCTTGAAATAAATTCTAAAATTGCATTTGCCACCTTCATCTCAGACTCAACCTACAAATTAAACTTCTGGGAGTCTTGCACGAGGACTCCCAAGTCCCTCTGCACCTCTGATGTTTGAAACTTCTCCCCATTTAGATAATAGTCTGCACAATTGTCCTGTTAAACATGGTAATAAACATAATTCTAATTTAATAAAATGCATTATCATACAATTCCTAACACTGTAATCCATCTGCCACATTTTTGCCCATTCTTCCAATTTGTCCAAGTCCTGCTATAATTGCACTGCTTCCTCAGAACTACCTACCCCTCCACCTATCTTTATATCATCAGCAAACTTTGTCACAAAGCCATCAATACTATTATCTGAATCATTAACAATGTGAAAAGTAGCTGTCCCAATACTGGCTCCCGAGGAACACCACTAGTCACTGGCAGCCAACCAGAAAAGGCCTCATTTATTCCCACTTGCTG
Organism: Mobula hypostoma; assembly: GCF_963921235.1. Taxonomy (NCBI): domain Eukaryota; kingdom Metazoa; phylum Chordata; class Chondrichthyes; order Myliobatiformes; family Myliobatidae; genus Mobula; species Mobula hypostoma. The sequence goes on along the minus strand of NC_086102.1, from coordinate 154,862,746 downwards.
CCTGCTGCCTGTTAGCCATTCCAGTACCTTTCCTGTAACGCCATCGGATTTTATCTTGTTAAGCAGCCTCATGTGTGACACCTCCTCAAATGTCTTCTGGAAATCCAAGTAAATGACATCCACTGCACCTTTGTCCATGCTCCCTGCTTGTTACTTCCTCAAAGAACTCTTAACAGATTTGTCAGACAAAATTTCTCTTTACAGAAATCATGCTGACTTTGACTTATTTTATCATTGGTCTCTAAGTACTCTCAAACCTCATCCTTAATAATAGACTCCATCACTTTCCCAACTACTGAGGTTAGACTAACTGGCTTATGATTTCCTTTCTTTTGCCTTTCTCCTTTCTTAAAGACTGGAGTGACATTTGCAATCTTCTAGTCCTCTGGGACCATGCCAGAATTAAATAATTCTTGAAAGATCATGACCAATGCATCCATTATCTCTTCAGCAACCTCTCTCAGACTCTGAGATGTCGTCTATTTGGTCCAGGTGACTTATCCACCTTAAGACCTTCCAGCTTGCCTAGCACTTTTTACTTTTAATAGTACTCATTCCTGCTCCCTGACCCTCATGGACCCGTGACACACTGTTAGTGTCCTCCACAGTGAAGACTGATGTAAAGTACTAAGTTCATCTGCCATTTCTTTGTCCCCCATTACTACCTCACCAGCATCATTTTCCAGTAGTCCAATATCAACTCTCACCTCCCTTTTACTCTTTATATAACTGAAAAAGTTTTTAGTATCCTGCTTTATATTATTGGCTAGTTTGCCCTCATATTTCACCTTTTCCCCTTCTTATAGCTTTTTTTTTTAAGTTGCCTTTTGTTGGATTTTACAAGCTTTCCAATCATCCAACCTCCTACTCACTTTTGCTACCTTACATGCCCTTTCCTTGGCTTTTATGCAGTCCTTAACATCCCTTGTCAGCCAAGGTTGCCGACCCCTGGCATTTGAAAACAACTTCTTCTGTGGGACTTACCTATCCTAGGCGTTGTGAACTATTCGCAGAAACTTCAGCCATCTCTGCTCTGTTGTCATCTCTACCAGTATTCTCCTCCAATACACGTGGGTAAGCTCCTCTCTCTCATGGCTCCATAATTCTCTTCATTCTATTGTGATACTGATACATGTGACCTGTGCCTCTTCCTCTTATATTGCAGTATGAATTTAATCACATTATGATCACGGTCTTCTATGGGTTCCTTTACATTAAGCTCCCTACTAATGTCTGGGTTATTATGTAATGTCTAATCTAAGATAACCTTTCCCTGAGTAGGTTCAAGCACAAGCTGCTCTAAGAAGCCTTCTCACAGACATTAAACAAATTTACTCTTTTGCGATCTCACATCAATTAGATTTTCCCAATCCTCTTGCATATTTTAAGTCCCCCATTATATTTGTGTCATTACCCTTATTACATGCCTTTTCCAGCTCCCTTTGCAACCTCAACCTCACATCTTGACTACTATTTGGAGGCCTACATACGATTCCCATAATGATTTTTTTTTAATCCTTGCAAGTTCTTAACTCCACCTTCAGAGACTCAATGTTCCCTGACCCTCTGTAACCTCTTTCTGAAGATGTAATTTCATTTCTTGCCAACAGAGCCACACCACCACCTATGCCTTCCTGCCTGTCCTTTTGATACAAAGCATATCCTTTGGTGTTACGCTCCCAACTATTGCCTCCTTTCAGCTTCAACTCAGTGATGCTCAATGAATCATGCCAACCAATCTCTTAATGCACCACGAGTTCGTCCACCTTATTCTGAATGCTACATGCATTTAATACAGCACCTTCAGTCCTGCATTTTTTGCCCTTCTGAATGGAATACTTATTGTTGAGGGGGATGGCCACAGGGGTGCTCTCCACTATCTGACTTTAGGTGCCAAATTTTAAGTTGTGCAATTGAAAAGGTTAGTGTCAATGCCATTAATCAAATTGTTTTGCTCAATCAATTTCATGGAATGCAGAAGTTTTGGGTCTAAAGCATATTTTCATAGGTTTCAGATTCTGTATTGATCCATCTACTCACGTGCTTCACACTACAAGCTCCAGCATTATTATCCTGTTTCAATATGCTGGTCAGCAGAGCAAAATCAAACTATCAGCAGAAAACAAGTCTGTAGTTGTTGCTTTTCAGGGAGTCGGGAAGCAAGGTAACTAGAATTATCTGCAATATTTATAAATCACTGTATACACCTCAGTTTTTACAAAATCACTAGAAAATGAGCTCAAGATTTCAAACATTATATGATGAGTGGCAGAGAGATATCTGTGGGAGATCATTTCTGAAGGTTAATAAACTAAGTGGTCCCATAATTTAAAATGAAATTTCAATCAAACATCAGTATTCTAAATGACTTACTACCAAGAGGTTTATGGCTAGAAGAGGCCAACATCACTCAATCTAATGAATGTTTTTCAATTTCTTTTTTTTTGTGTTTTCTCCTCTGATTGATTGATTTATTTATTTATTTTAATTTTATTTGGATAAGGAATTCACAATTATCATGTACTTTTTTCACACATATAACCTTTTCCATTTTTTTATATGTATAGAACTACAATTATTTATACATTCTTAAGTACACATTGAGATGATATAAAAGCAAAATAAACATTTAAATAGATAATTATGTACTGTGGTAAATCTAACCTATTAGGCTAAGTAATGAAATTAGTTGTTAAGAAAAATTGTAATAATAGTTTCCATACAACCCTTCTGGACAATTTCCACTGGTCCAAAATGTTGCATACAAGCCTATATACCAACCATTGTAGGTGTTTATATCCCAATTTGTTCGTGCTTGTTCCTGCCCGCAGACATAATTATCCAATCCCTATGTACTTACTTACTTAATTTTTTCTTTTTTTTTATCCCTTTCCCAAATCTTTCCCTTTACTTGTGTTAATTCTCTATTTTCCAAAAAAAACAACAAACATTTAGACTAGGGGTGCTTACGTTAGCAATATTACTGTGTTGATGAGAAGAGCAATATAAATCATTAGGAGTGTCATCTAAAGCCTGCTCGCATTGGGGTTATATGTTCAATTTCAGCCATGTTCTGAATTGGTGGACCGCTGTGGCAACTCTTTACTGGACATGATTGATGGGTTCGTCACACAAGGGAACAAACATCAGGTAATGGTAATTTATTTAGCAGTGAGCCTCCGACATTGTTCTTCTTACTGGAAGAAGGATGAGTTTGGCCTGCACCTAGCTGAAAAGAAATGCAAACACCCATTTCCATGTGCCATCAATAACTTTGGTTGGGCATTTCCAGTTTCAGTGGTTTGGTTGCTAATGCAAATCTTTTATATATTGGTTCCGTTATTTTCTGCTCAGATCACAGGTATGTATTTTTTGTAAGCATCCCAATGAATATATTAAAGACTTCCTGATGATGATTATATTGAGAAAATATTTGGCTTTTGTTAATTACTGTCTATAAAATATTTTTTCCTGTAATCCATAAAATCTATACATTTTGCTTTTTAGCTGGATCATCTATCGTACAGTTGGGAGTGCATAACAAACTCATTGGTTTCAACTTTTCCACTCTACATGTTCATTCCTAAGCCCTGAAAAATTGAAAGAATTAACCACTAATTTCCATTTAAAAAACATTTATGTAACATCTTATGAAGTAGAAACTCTAGGGCAGGAAAAACTGATTTTAGGTTTTAGGATGAGAGAAACTGAGAGGCACCCTTCACCTTTTGCACAGCTTCTGATCCAAATCAGCCAGTAAAGAGTGTCATACAGCTCCAACGTTTAGAGATCAAATGCCACTGGGTCATAATGATGTTATGCTTAAATTTATAAAGTCTCCAGCTTTACATGTTTTTCATATCTGTCTGCAAGTTAATACAGGCCATCTCCAGATTGTGTACACCTGACATGGAAAGTTGGCTTATGAACAAACTCTCATATTATTACACTGAAAAGTATGGCATACTTAGGTACACCTAAAGACAGGACCAATCTTTTCGCTCTTCCCAACTTTAGAAATTATTCTTTCTTTCCTCTTTAGCAATCTAACATGCTATTGGTGGCAATCATTAAAATACCATGGAGGTATGGTTACCAGAATCAAGGTTTTACTTTACAACTGGAATCCCTCATTGAGAGAAGTGAACCTACCCTTCACTTTACACTTGGCCAGACATTCCTTCTGGGTTTTAAAGTTGTTTTCATTTCCGTCACATCCACCGTAGTTAAACTCTTCACATTTTTGTGTTAAGATGTTGTAGAAATATCTCTTGTTCAAAGCATTACAGCGTCCAGGCTCGGCCTTTAGCAGGCATATTTCATGGCCATATGGTAGTTCATGAAGCGAATAATCTACATAAGAAAAAGGTTGATAGTGTTAAGCAAATCACTTATTCATTTAAAGCAGGGCTTCCCAACCTTTTTTATGCCACGGTCCCCTACCATTAACCGAGGGGTCTGTGGAACCCAGGTTGGGGACTCTGATTTAAAGTAAATTTAAAGGTTACATTTTGTTTTGATTTTTTCTATTTCTTGTGCCTGCTTACAAATGTGTAAGTTTTGAAGATAAAACTCATGTTACTAAAAATCCACCTTAAATCATTAAGAGCAGTGTAAATTTGATGTGACCTGATATCACATGAGTCAGGAGACATACTGTTATTTGAGTAATTTGTTTTAATTTTATTGTTTACTTTGTTGACCAAAGTTGCAGAATTTTATTTCCATTTCAAGAACAAAGACAGTTTCCCTTGTTTTCAGCTTAGCCCTTAACCTGTTGGGGTCTAACGAACAGCGAGATGAGCAGCTTTACTGGAATACAGAAAATCAACAAGCACAAAAGGTATATAGAGAGAAATCTGCATCTTAAATTACTGAAAGCAATTCTGACCAGCTTCAACTCAGTTCCAATTTTCAAAAAAAAGTTTAAAAAACAATCCTTCCTGCATGTTTATACACTAATAAATATCTACTTAAAATCTGAAGTGGAAATAATTTGGTCTTTCAACATAAGCAAATGGCTGCAGTTTTTCTATTTTTTTATTACAGGGATAGCAGTATTGATGATCATGAGACAAAGGGAGCCACTTGGACTGTCTACCAAGGATAGTTAGCTCTATGAAATTATTCCTGAGTCTTTCTCATATCCATGTAAAATTTTACTTCCTGTGTATTTATTCAATTCCATTTTGAATATTATTATTGATCTGGTTCTATTTTCTGATTCCAGATTCCACATTGTATCTAAATCTCATCTTCCTTATTTTCAGGCCTTTTTGATTACAGTTCTATCAATTCTCACCATAATGGTAGGTAACGAAGAATTGTTTTGCTATAGAAGGGGAAGTAAAATGCTGAGAAAACTAGCCTAACTATTCAGCATTATCGAAACAACCAAAGTACAAGATGCAAAGAAAGTTGCTCAGGAGCAACTTACCTCAGTCAATTTTTTTTTAAGATGCATTCCTTGAGAGGGGAGTATTGCTGGCAAATCCTATATTTATTTACCATACCAAACTTGGCTTCCACTTACTAAGTTGACCTTGCTGGACTCATCTCATTTTCCAGTCTCTGGTTTCAACATGGGTTCTTTCCTTAACTGCGGCCAACCACACAAGCCAGGAATCTTGAGGTACTCTCCGCGGCACTCAAAATGAGGAAAACAGTTTTTTTAAAGGGGCGTAGGCCTTTCAGGAAGGAATTGGGAAACCACTTAACCACCCCACTGCGTCTAATTGATGACAGGGATGGGTGAATAAAAACTTCCCTTTGCTGTACTGCCAGAAAAGTTTAATATCAAACTGGGCTTTACACGCAAGTGGATCAAAAACAAGGTAGAAAACATTGTGCTCCAAAGCAATGGGTAGAACACCACAGGAATTCAAAGTTAATTCCTGGCTGACACATTTAATGAAGAAAATATTGGTTGAAAGAGAGACCATTCTGATCTTATAAACACAGAAAAAAAAACAGGGATGCAATCCCCTTAGTCCCATTCCTACCCCACAACTCTGTAACTTATTCCCTATCAATTCCCTTGTAATTCTTTTTTTAAAACTATTAAACTTCACTAGTCAGCTATCAAGCTAAACTACTCCAGTTTCCTCCCCCATTCCAAAGACGTGCAGGTTTGCGTTATTGAGTTGTGGATATGCCACTCAGTGGCCACTGTATTAGGTACATCTGTGCGTTAATGTAAATATCAAATCAGCCAATCACTTAGGAGAAACGCAATGCACAAAAGCATGCAAACATTGTCAATAGGTTCAGTTGTTCAGACCAAACAGCAGAATGGGGAAGAAATATGATGATCCAAGCATTTTTTGGAATGATTGTTGGTGCCAGATGGAGTGGTTTGAGTCTCTTAGAAAGTACTGATCTCTTGCGATTCTCCAGAGTTCACTGAGAATAATGCAAAAAACAAAAATCGTCCAGTGAGTGGCAGCTCTGTGGGCAGAAGCGTCTTGTAAATGAGAGAGTTCAGAGGAGAATGGGCAGAATTGTTCAAGATGGCAGGAAGGGGATAGTAACTCTAATAACCACGTGTTACAACAGCAGCGCGCAGAAGTGCATCTCTAAATTAACGACATGTGGAACGAACATCGAAGTGGATAGGCTACAGCAGAAAAGCACAAACGTACTCAGTGACCATTTTATTAGGTACAGGAGGTAGCTAAAAAGAAACCACTGAGTGTACGTTGAAGCATGAAGCATGGAGACACTTGCGGGCTTGCCCAGCACAATCCTCGCTGATTTGATTTTATGCAAATAGTGCATTTCACTGTATGATTCAATGTAAATATGACTAATAAAGCTAATCTCAGCTTTTTTAAGGGCAATGTACAAGAGTTGATTAAGTCTTTAATATACCTTAGGGATGTGGAGGAAAAACAGAAGACCCAACAGGAGGCACACTCGGTCAGGAAGAAAATATGGAAACTGCTCAGGCAGCCCCCAATTTTACCCAGGTCATTACAGCTGAGAGACAGCAGTGTTAACCTGTGTCACCATGCTGCTGATATTCAGCCTTTAATCACACATGATGCATTTCATTCATTGCTATTTGCCTTTGTGAAGACAGTAGAGAGCTTCCTTCTGGGCTACTGTCGTCAACATAAACATGTTTGTCCAAATGTTGCATTTACCAGAAATATTCTGATCTAAGGTTTAAATGGCTGGAGCGATTGCACAAATCACCTTGTACTTGCTGGGTTGAGAATGTTATAAAGTAATCTGATTGAAATTTTCTAGGCATTAAGGAGAACGGAGATTCACAAAATGTTTCCACTGGATCGGGAATCTGGTTTATCTCCAGAAATCTAAAAATTGTGACAACCAAATAGAAAAGCACAGGAAGCTGATTACGACGGAATTGCCTGTATTCCTAAGGAATGCAAACTTTCAGTTCCACAAGTTACTCAGGCTGTAACCACTGATCCTTCTAACTCCATAATGTGCTATCAGGAAGGAGGCAAACCACGACAAATTCATCCAGGAGATACACATCCAACCATAAACCTATCAACTTAAGTTGGGGAATGTGGAATGTTCAGGAAATCCTATGTCCTATGGTATAAGTATATTGATTCAGCCTTCTGGATTCCTGTAAAATGCTGGTCTAGGTGTTAATAACATGTGTGCACAAGTTCCACTAAGAGCTTTTCTCAATACCATACACACGAGCACACCAATTATCTCAGGAAATCTCAAGGGAAATGGCATCTGTCACAATCTGCTGCATTTTGCACAGATCCCAAAGTAGTTAAACTATCTGAGGATAACTTTGAGCATAGATATTTGTTGTAAGGTTGAGAATCACTTACCCTCAGGATGGAGATAAACTAACTGCATTTTGAGGGAAAGAAGAGATTAGGGATAATGAATCACTTAGCTTTCAGTTAGAGAGGGGTGTCAGGAGGTCAGACAGTCCATTAAGTGGGACTCCCACTTCTATCGAAGTAGTAATATCCAACCTACAGTTAATTTTAGTGCTGAAAATTAGATAATTTCCTAACTTCAAAAAATGGCTAAAGTGCAAGGTGCAAGATGCAATATTCAGAAATCCTAACTATCAAATTTTAGGTAGTGGCTTTATATTCCAATCAATGTGCTGTTCCTTAATACGATATTGTTCAAAAATATCTTCATAACATAGAGGAGTCAATGAAATAATTAACGAAGATTCTTGTACTTGCATTACTTAACAGCAGCTCCAGGTACAGAAAATCTAATGAAAGCAGTGAGAAGTGTGTGCATTCATATCACATTTGTAGAATCTCAGATCGCACGAAAGCAATTCACTGACAATTAAATATTACCGATATTCAATAAAAGGGCATCTACCTGAAATAATCTCCCTTTGAGATACTGCCTGATCTTCAGAATATTTCTATCACATTTGTTTCAGATTTATTTGCACCTGCAGTATTTTATGTTTGAAAAATTTTTGATGTGTTGTCAGTGATGTAATGTACATTTGTCTTTTAGATTAAAATTATTACAGTGAAGTACATAATTTTCCTATACATATTCTTAGGTGGCAAATTTGGTATAGTAACTTAACCTAGACAAAATTAGCTAGCTGACAGAGTTAATTGTGATGATGCATTTATGATAGAGCTACCTTAAAAGGCAGGGAGAACCCTCATTTTATGAACACTTACACTATGTCACTAGATGGAAAGAATGCACACTACAATCTGGGAAGCAGCTCCTCAGCAACTAAAAGGAGATGTTAAAGAGAACAATGGCAGTTTTTTTCATTGTGACAAACACCAGGGACACCTCTCAATTGATACTACAATTAGACTTGTCTACCTTCTTAAAGATGATTATAGCTTCTCCAATGTCCCTGTTACATCCTTCTCTGAACAGATGGTGAAATTGTGAATTGTGATTCAAGCTAAGTTTTAGAACCTGAGTGAGGATACAGCCTTCTCCAAATACCTTGTCATTTCTTTAGCTAGATTTTGTAGATCAGGATTGGTAGTGAAGTTGAACCGAATGGACTACTGTGGGAAGGAGCCAAGTGTGCTCAAGGCCAGACATAGCTGTAGATGTTTAAAACAGTCCTTACAGAGAGCATTGGCTGCATCTTTGTCCTTGATAAGTCCATGTCTGTTCCTGGCTCTCAGTGGCGTAAGGCCTTGAATATTTGGACCGAAGATGCCCTTGACAGCACTGGAGAACCCAAATGTGTTGTGACTATCAACAAGATGCTGAACCCACTACACTCTCTCTATCCACCAGCTGCTCCTTAGGTCATATATTCTCAGTCTTCAGGTGCGTGTACAGATGTTTCTTTTCCCTTCAGAAGTGATGGAGCTTCTAATTCAAGGATGCTGTACAAAAGCTGCATCGATTCCCCAATTCTTTTCTTCCAATCCTTCTTTATACAACGCTGAACCTCACCACCACTGACACCACAGGAGTGAATCATGGGAGATTGGTTCAATGTACGGTGACCACACCCCAGAAAAAAGGTCACCCAAGTCTCCGTAGACAAGCTGAAGTATGCAGTGTGGCATTTGTTCTCAGTGAGCTTGTAGTCAGCTTATTCTCTGAAGCAGATGAAAGAAGGAGCCTCTATTCAATCTCTGCATGACAATGGACCTCTACCAGCCTGCCTAACAATGCCCACCAATCATAAACGATAACTACTCGCAATTTCCCAGCAGCCACCTCTCAGTAATTCTCTGTCACATTCAATTCACCAGCAGACTTTAGTCTGAATGGGGAGAAGGTATTTGCAGATTAAGAGCTCAGAGCAGACACAAAAGGCAGTTTGGAGGGCACCAATGAACCGTACCTACCGAAACACTTCAGAGGTGTGGGCCACCTACAACAAGCACAAATATCACCAATGCTCAGTCTCCAAAATCACTCTCAGAACAAGCAATAATGTCCTGTCCTCACCCACAGAATTCCAGCATTAAGGCTCCAGTTACACTCAATGAGCTCCATTGCACAGGTCAGATCTCTGCACATCTGACAAAATCTCCAAAACATCTGCTTTGTTCAGAGCTCTGTTACAGGAAGAGACCATCAGTCTGACCAAAAGTAAAGATCTGACAAAAGTGCTCAAGTCTCTAAGAAAAACAAATGCAACGTGCCTTTAAGTGAAAGCATTAGGAGCACATGAAAGCCTGCAGCAAATGGCTAAGTAGCATACTACTTCTCACCCCAGCCCTCGATGTGAGTTCTGTAGACACATCGGTCTCATCAATCTCCCCAGACCCACTGGTGGGACACAGTGACACGTTATTGGCATCTAACAAGTGGACCAACTACTCTATTAATCACACTTTTTCTGGACAACAATCACTGTAATCAACAGCCTGTAACTTAAACACAAAATAATCTGCAGATGCTGGGGTCAAAGCAACACTCACAACACGCTGGAGGAACTCAGCAGGTCGGGCAGCCTGTAACTTCCCTTTCAAAGTTGTGCTTTTGAACCGCCTGTATGATGGCATTTTTGCAGTGTTCTGTGGGATTTGGTGAACTGGTGTCACCATGCAGTACAGTTGCAGTGACACGGTAGGTACAGTCTGAATCAGGACGACAGCGCCCAGGGCTGAGAGTGAGGAATGAGCTGATGTCTGGTCGATTTAGTGCCAGGCCAGGTTGGAAAGGTCAGGCACAAGCCAAATTGAGGCTGCGGGGCCCGGGCCTGAGACTGAGAGTGAGGAATGAACCGAAGATTGGCCTTTGCTGGAACAGACCTGGGGCCAAATCGAAGCAGCAGGGCCCTGGCCCGAAAGCAAGGAACAAGCCGATGCTTGGCCGATTTAAGTGCAGGGCCGGACTGAGGTGGTCGGGTTTCAGGGCCAGAGGTGAGACACACACCAGTGTTCAACTTAGTGCTCTTTACTTATCTCTGCTCTGAACTGAGACTGTGGCCTGCTAATAATGGGCTCCTGGACCTGCCTCAGTGATGAAATGGCTTCAGAGCTGTGACTCACTTTCGTGAATTAACGCTCTGAGCATTTTTTTGATTACTTTTAAATTGTTTGCCCGATTTGTTCTTTTTTGCCCCACACATCGGGTGTTTGACTGTCTTTTTTTCTTCTAGGTTCTATTGGCGCTCTTTGTTTTTTGTGGCTGCTTGTAAGAAGGCAAGTTTCAACGATTTATATAGTGTACACACTTTGAGAACGAATGTTCTTTGAACTTTGATTCAAGATTGTTCTGTCATTCCAGTACACAAGTATAAAGGAGAACCAAATAATTGTTACTCTGGATCCAATGCAGCATATACAAAAAAAAAACACAATAAGATAAAGGACACAATAATTAAAAACCACAATCTATATACGTACGATAGCTTATGTACAACAATTGATTGTATGTCTATAATGTGACACTAGGCACAGGAGTGTTTGTACATAAAGTAACTGACAGGAAATGATTGTTTGGGGAGTGTTAAGGGGCGAGTAGAGTTGCTGATCAGACTTACTGCTTTGGGAAAGTAATTGATTTTGAGTCTGCTGGCCCTGACATGGATGCTATGAAGCTTCCTCTCTGATGGGAGTGAGACAAACAGTCCACAAGCAGGATGGGCATGATACTTCCTGATGTTACTGGACCTTTTCTGGCATCTTTCTGTATACATGTATTTGATGGCAGGTAGGCTGGTGCCGGTGATGTATTACGTAATTTTGACTACCCATTGTAAAGCCTTCCTGTCCGTCACAGTGCAGTTTCCATTCGTGCAGAGATGCAGCATGTTAGGATGCTCTCAATCACTCATCTGTAAAAGGATGTGAGTATGGATGTGCATAGTCCAACTTTCTTGAACCATCTCAGTAAACAGAGACATTGGTGAGGTTTCCTGACTGTGTAGGATATGTTCTGGGACCACGAGAGGTTGTGTGAGATGTGCAATCCCAGGAGTTGAAACTGCTCGCAGTTCCCGCTGCTGTGCCACTGATGTAAAGAGGGGTGTGAGTATTACATGTCAAAGAAAACTTCCATAGGATTTAACAATATTCCACAAATTTGTTCTGAAATCAGCAAATTAGTGGGCAAATTCCCCAGTATTACAAAAAGGTGTCACTCTGTTTCTATGCAGGCCTGACCTCTTAAAGAATTTGACACCCCAGAGAAATTAATGGGAATTCCATGGCTACAGACTAGGAGACTTGGAGAAATCAGGTGATTTGTTAACAATTATTTAGCTTTAGATTAAGGTTTCGTTCTACTTCTATAACGTTTCATTTAAAATCGTTAAGATTGAAAAAATATTTTATTTACAAGTTCTACTGACACACCATTCACTCTCTTTTGAGACTGTATTTTTTATTACTAAGTAATTTCCCCTCTAGTACACCTTTCTTCAGGCAAAGGATGCATTTACCATTCTGTCCATAATCTACAATAATGGCAAATTACAATTTTCAATTTACAAAATTTATAGAACGTGGAACATTACAGCACAGTAGAGGTCCCTTTAAAGGTCAGGTTATGTGCTAACCTTCTAACCTACTCTAAGATCAATCTAACCATTCCCTCTTACATAGCCCACCACTTTTCTACCACCCATATGCCTAAGAGTTTCTTAAACGCCCATGAAGTATCTACCTCTACCACCACCCTCGGAAGGCATTCCATGTACCTACCACTCTGTGTTTAAAAAAAAATTACCTCTGACATCCCCCCCCCCCATACAATCTCCATCACCTTAAAGTTTTGCCCCCTCATATCAGCCATCTCGGCCTTGGGAAAAAGTCTCTGACTATTCACTTGATCAATGCCCTTTATTTGGATGAACAGTCTGCCAGACAAGCTTTGCATTCTATCTTAGTACGTGAGACAATAATAAATCAATTCCAATCAATCAATAAATAAAAACAAAATGTTCTCCAGGAACACATTCTCCTGCTTACTGAGAAGTCCACTTTTGCATTTTCCAAACATTACACTTATCTACATAGAATTAAGTTTTTCCAGACAAAAATAGGCTTCATGGTTTTTATCTTATAGTATACAGTATGTTACATTTATGTATTTTGGTCTCTTGTTGTTAACTATATCCTGTCCAAACCTTAGCTGTTTTGGATAATTTAATGGGCGGATTCAATAACTGTTGGAAAAAATGTTTTAGATTGAAATCTAAAGGCAAACAAAAAATGCACAGGGCAAATTTATTCAATCTATTTTCTTCTTTTTTGTCCTATTAGTAGATTGCCAACAGCACTGCTCAGTTCCTTTTTAGATTAAAGAAAGTTTTACCTTCCATTTTCTAAAATGGAAAAGCAACTCCAACTCAGAAATATCTCCTCAGCTGTAAAATGTTTTACACAGTTTTAACGTTATTAAACTACTTTGAATTGGAGGTCCTTCACTCTCTTTAAACTAACGCCTGCTAAGTATTGACAGTCGAATTTAAAGTCCAAACCATACAGCTCTAACTATGTAATTTAGTTCTAAGTATAAAGTCTGACACTGATGCTTGTATTAATACAATCGTGACTCAGTAGGAAGCACTCTCACTGCTGACTCAGGAGGTTACAGGTTTGTCCCATTCCAGGGAACTAACCACAAGTTGAGGCCGATTCTCCAGTGCAGCTCCAAGGAAATGCCTCAAATCAAAAATGCGGATGCTATCTTTTGAACGAGACGTTCAATTAATGCTTTGTCAATTCTTTCAAGTGGGTTTTCAAGATTCTACGATGCAAGTTATCATCAATGTCTCGGGCGATGTGTAATTCTCAATAGGCATCACTACATTATCTGAGCTTCGCTATATTCCTGTCAGTTGGAACTTGCTATGAGCAAACTACCGGTGTCAATATTTACATCACCAGTTGCTATTTTTCAAAATAACACTTCACTAGCTCCGAAGCCCTTTCAGTTACCTTGAATGGTAATAAGTAAATGAGTTTTCTTGTTACCACCTGCCAAGGAAACTCAATGATACACTGCACTGTGTTGTGGTGACTGCTCTTTCATGTGGTGACTGCTTTTCCTTGCAGGCCTATATCATGCACACATTACTGGTCAGGCCATCAGAAAGCCAGTTCTCGTTATCTTTAATTGGAGTTTTGTTTTCAAGCTGCACAGAACGTGCACCAGTGCTTGTAACAATTCTGCCATTGACTTGTAAGCATTTGCCACACTTAGAGATTGCCTCAGGGAGTTGCACAGTCAAAACAATTTCAGCAGTTTCACATCCAGAGAAGCAAGAACCCCTTCCTGGGAAGGTACTCGCACATATCACTGAGTGCGTTTAAGAGGTGAGCAATCCTCTCTTACTGATCGGCTACGAGAATTTAAGCACAGCAAATCGTTCTACCCGGAGCAGTGGCCGCTAAATCTTTACCTGCTAACGCGCCGCAGCCTGCAATGAGCAGGAACAGCGTGGCTCTCAGCACGGTGAGCAACATGGTCGTACTCGGGACGGTCCCTGTCTTGGGCTGCCTCTGGCCGCTCAACGTCGCCGCTGCTTCCCTCTCTCTCGCTCTGTCTCGGCTCTCCAAAGTTTTCTTAAATACGATCCCACCTACTTCCGGCTGCGGGATGATTGCTTCGATCTGAGCTCGCACTTGTACGTCCAAACTGAAGTTATCGCATCCTGTGAGGCAGATACTGAAGGTGACACCAAACCATGTCATACTTCGGTGCTGGCTTGTACTTGGGTCAAAAGTTATTCAGAATTTGCTCAGGGGTATACATCATCACAGTTATGTTTTTTTTTGGAGGGGGGAATCATCACAAATATGTAATTTATTTGTGATTCACTAAGTAGACGCAGCTTCATTCGGGGAAATTTTCTGATATTACGTTACACCCAGAAGAGTGCAAACTTTCCACCCAGTGAGTTTTGTGGGTTTTTTTTAAACTTTGACGTTAACACTAGCCCGGTCAGTAAAAATGCCACGGGAAGGTTGTGGGTAGTGACCGTTTTGTTCTCATTTTTAAGCAGCAGTGCTGCAAAAAATAAAACTGTGATCCTTTTACCTCAACAATGCCACCTTACACCATTCGGTGAGGATAGAATTTGCACTTTGTTTCACCTAGACGGTACAGTAATATAGCAGTTAGCGCAACGCTATTACAGTTCCAACGACCTGGGATCATTTCCGCCGCTGCCTGTACTGTAATGAGTTTTTACACTCTACCCATGAAAGAGTGAGTTCTCGCCTGGTGCTCAGGTTTTTCCCATATTCCACAGACACACGAGTTAATTGGTCACATGGGTATAGTTGAAATGACTTGAGCTCATTGAGCTGGAAGGGTCTCTTACCATGCTGTAACTCTAAATAACTTTTTAAAAAGAATTAGGGGCAGAAGAAGTCAGCTATCAGGTCAATTTTCTTGAACTACCCTCATATCCCTTTATTCCTGTAATATCCAGACACTATTGCTCAGTTATCAATGAATTCAAGGATGAGGCTCCCAGAGGTCAGCAGGGTAGAAATTTACAATGACTCAACAACCTCCATATCAAATAAAATTTTCCATGTCTCACTCCTAATTGATTTGCCTTATACGAACGCTGTGAGTTGGCGATGCTGGACAGTTGGAGTGTTTGTGATTATTCTGCAGTTATTACATTCTGGAAAGCATAATCACAGATTAACTAAACTGAGGACCAGTCTTCAAGAAATAAAAAAAACAACTATATATAATTTAACTTTCAACTGATTCTTTGTGGCTAGTGAAACCAACAATAAGGTGTGGGACATTCCCAGTCCCATTGAAAATTCATAGCAGAAGACACCATGAGTTATTACATTCTGGATAACATAATTATAGATTAACTAAAATGAGAACCAATAATCAGGAAATAAAAGAAAATGGTATATAATTTAACTTTCAACTAATACTTTGTGACTAGTGAAGACAACAATAAGGTGTGGGGCATTCCCAGTCCCATTGAAACTACATGGTGGAAGACAATAGAGGAATGCTCTGAAGAAGGTTCTCGGCCTGAAACGTCGACTGCTTATCCTTTTCCATAGATGCTGCCTGGCCTGCTAAGTTCCTCTAGCAATTTGTGTGCATTGCTGCAGATGACTGTTTCTGCATTTTGCACATTGTTAAAGCTGTAACCCTGCTGCTTAAGGCACAGTTCATGATAGCTCTGTTTAATCACTTAATCATCTGGTTAGTTGTATACTGTGTTGGCACGTGGCCAAGTGGTTAAGGCGTTTGTCTAGTGATCTGAAGGTCGCTAGTTCAAGCCTTGGCTGAGGCAGCGTGTTGTGTCCTTGAGCAAGGCACTTAACCACGCATTGCTCTGCGACGACACTGGTGCCAAGCTGTATGGGTCCTAATGCCCTTCCCTTGGACAACATTGGTGGCGTGGAGAGGGGAGACTTGCAGCATGGGCAACTGCCGGTCTTCCATACAACCTTGCCCAGGCCTGTGCCCTGGAAACCTTCCAAGGTGCAAATCCACAGTCTCACAAGATTAACGGGTGCCTATATAAAATAGTTGTATACTGATAGAGCCATCCTTCAACATTGTAACAAAAGGAGTAAGTTTTGGGTGCCAGGAGTTTGTATTCAGAAGCTTTAGGAAATAGACACCAGTATTGAAAATTCAAAATAGTGCTGCTAGTGTGCTACAGTTGCAAATATGTAGATTTAAATTGCAAGTATGTAAAATTACATGACTGTATTCCAAATTTTGAAGTTAAGTAAGTGATTACAGCAGATGAACTAGTTAATAGTTTGCTGTTATCTTTGTGATGACGTATAAAGCAGTAAGTCCGGAGAGTGAGATTCCCTAGGATTTTCTTGGACTCTTTCTAACATAAACACAAGAGATTCTGCGGATTCTGCAGATGCTGGAATTCCAGAGCAACACACACAATGTGCTTAAGGAACTGAGCAGGTCAGGTAGCTACGGGCCAAATATCAACTGTTTATTCTAAGGTTCAAAAGTTCATTTATTATCAAAGTATGTATGCTGTATACAACTCTGAGATTCTTCTTCTCCAGATTGCTACGAAACAAAGTAAACTATGAAGGTCATTAAAAGAAAAACATCAAACCACGCCCCCCCACACATATACACGCATACAAACAGAAATCATGTGAATGGCAATATCAAACCCCAAAGCCCCACTACACAAAAAAACTAACAAATCGTGCCAAACTGCAACAAGAAAGAACAGCAACATGATCATCAAATCCCCCGTGAGAAAAAAAAGTCACACAAATGGCAACAAGAACATCAACACCCCCCCACCTAAGCAGAAAAATAAATTGTGCAAACAGCAAGAACACCAAATCCCTGAACCTCTCCCCATTGCATAAAGAAACAAGCAAATCATGCCAAATGGCAAGAAGAAAGAACAGGCAAAAACACAGACTATATTCAGATGCTTCCTGACTTTTTCTTTCTCTCTCTCTCTCTCTCTCTCTTTCTTTCTATCTATCTCTTTATCTCTCTATCTCTATCTCTAGCGCTCTCTCTCTCTATCTCTATCTATCTCTCTATCTCTACCTCTAGCGCTCTCTCTCTCTCTCTCTCTATTTCTATCTTTATCGCTATATCTCTCTATCTCATTTTCTGTGTGAATAATGACTTATATTTTCCAGTTAGAGCTCCGTGTGACTCACTTTTAGTCAGTAAAAATTTGGAGTCAAAACATAGAGTCCCAGTGAAGCCACTCAGTTGGAACGTCAACTGTTTATTCTTCTCCATAGATGCTGCCTGACCTGCTGAGTTCCTCCAGCATTTTATGTGTGTTTCTCTGCATTTTCAGCATTTGCAGAATCTCCTGTGCTTATCAAGTATTGTAAGACCATAAGACATAGGCACAGAATTGGGCCGTTCAGCTCATCAAATTTGTTCTGCCATTCCATCATGGTTGAATTGCTATTTCTCTTAAACCTATTCCTCTGCCTTCTTCCCATAATCTTTGACGGCTTACTAATCAAGAATCTATTATCCCCTACTTTAAATATACCCAATGACTTGGCCTCCACAACCATCTGTGGCAGTGAATTTCACAGATTCACCACCCTCTAGCTTACGGAATTTCTCCTTGTATCTATTATAAAGGGACATCCTAGTATCCTGAGGCTGCGCTCTGGTCCTGGAGTCCCCCATTATAGGAAACTTCCTCTCCATGCTGACTCTATCTAGGCCTTTCATTATTTGGTAGGTTTAATTGAGATCCACCCCCCCACCGTCCCACAAATTGTAATTTTGGGCCCCATATCTAAAAAATATGCTGGCATTGGAGAGATTCCAGAGGATGTTTTTGAGAATGGCCCCAGGAATTAAAGCAGTTGGTGGCTCTAGGCCTGTACTTGCTTGAATTTAGAAGAGTGAGGAGGGATCTCCTTGAAACCTACTGAATCCTAAAAGGCCTAGAGAAAATGGATGTGGAGATGATATTTCATTCATGGAAGAGTCAAGGCCAGAGGGCACAGCCTCGGATTAGAAAGACACCTCTTTACAGCAGAGATGAAGAGGAATGTCTTTAGCCACAGAGTAGTGAATCTGTGGAATTCATTGTCACAAACAAAATCATTGGGTATATTTAAGGCAGAGATTGATAGATTCCTGATTAGTATAGGAATCAGAGGTTACAGGGAGAAGGCGGGAGAGTGGGATTCAGGGGAAAAATAAATCAGCCATGATTGAATGGTGCAGCAGACTTGATGGACTGAATGGCTTAATTCTGCTCCTATGCTTTATGGTCTTAAGGATTCCTCTTCAAGGGGAAGCTTCATTGCTGCAATCAAAATATATGCCAAGGTTTGTGAGAAATTTGTAAGTTTCATTGAGGTCTCCTTTAAATTTTCTAAACCTTGTATTGTACAGGACCAGTTTGGTCCGACTATTCTCAAATGACAAACTCACCATCCTTGAAACAAGTCTAATGAATCTTTTCTGCCTTCCCTTTATTGGAAGTGCATCCTTTCTTGGGTAAGGAGACCAAGACCTATATGCAATACAGTACTTACTTTGCAATCTGACCAATACTATTCATAATATGACACCTTTTGTCTATGTGAACTGAAGGAGCAAAATTGTTCTTTGGGAGATCTTTTTTTTCAAATTGTATAGGTGAGCATCGGCGTTGAAAGCAAGCCCAAGCAGACATTTTGCATACTACTCTTCTTCATTATAGGCAGTCACTTGTTTCCAGTCTGGTTCTTTGGCTACTGAGGTGAGTGAGGATAATCTGTAGACTCTTCCACTGATTTGGCAGGAGATGTCCGGTAGGGGAAAGAGTGGCAGTCTGTGAAGTGGTTCGCTCTTTCTGCTCTTTAAGCTGAGCTTTTGTGTGCTCCCAACACATGGATTTGGTATCCTCAGTGCAGTTCCAAATGCTCCTTCTCCATCTTTGGTGGTCATCAGCTGGAAATTCCCAGGATAAGTTGGGATGTTGTAATTTTTTCCAAGAAAGCTTTGAGAACATCCTTGAATCTCTTCCTCTGTCCTCAGTGTAACTCAGTGTTGGACTGAGTCACTCAGCAATGTGTAATCAAACAGGTTTATTCTTCTGTTTTGATTCCAAGCAGTGCATGTGGACGATATAGGCACATTGCACACTTTCTGACAGAGATTGCTACATTGCAATAATGACAAGAATAGTGACACAGATACTCAGTGGCCATTTTATTAGGTACATGTGTACACCTGCTCGTTGATACAAATATCTAATCAGCCAATTATGTGCCAGCAACTCAATGGATAAAAGCATGCAGTCATGATCAAGAGGTTCAGTTATTGAAACCAAACATTAGAAAGGGGAAGAAATTTAATCTAAGTAACTTTGACTGTGGAATGAGTGTTAGTGCCAGATGGGGTGGTTTGAGTATCTCAGAAAGTACTGATCTCCTGGGATTTCCACACACAACAATCTCTAGAGTATGAGATCCCCACCTGGATTCCATGGATTCCCCATTTAATGGTATTGGTTGATGGCATCAAAAAAGTTTGGGAAACCCTGCTCTAGAATTTACAGAGAATGGTGCGAAAAGAAAAAAAGACATACAGCGAGGGGCAATTCTGTGGGTGAAAATGCCTTGCTAATTAGGGAGGCCGGAGGAGAATAGCCTATTTCAAACTGACAGGAAGGTGATAGTAACTCAAATAGCTACACTTTACAACAATGGCGTGCAGAAGAGCACCTCTGAATGCACAACACATCGAACCTTGAAGTGGATGGGCGGGTACCTGATAAAGTGCTTAATAAGTGTATTTTTCCATTTCTTTATGTCCTGAGATATCTTATGTTGACCCAAAAGACTTTAGTATTTCATCTAAAATCTGCGGCACCACTGATAATGAAGCACTAGCTCAATACAGTAATGTCAAAACACAAAAGATTCTGCTGATGCTGGAAATATTATAAAACACACACAAAATGCTGGGGCAATGCAGCAAGTCAGGCAGCATCTATGGAGAAGAATAAACAGTTAACCTGTGCTGATCAACTGGTTTCCAAAGAGGCTCTTTATCTGGTTGGTAAAGTGTCAGTGTGCTGTATGAAAAGGGAGATGGTTCTGGCCGTAGCTTTGTCAGAATATACCTCCTTGATATCACAGAAGCTTGGAAGAAAGTTACATATTAGATAATTAAGTGTACATTTCATATGAAATAAATTATGGATGAACCCACAAAATCATTCAGAATCTTCCCCAATCAGAAGCCCTGAATGAACCATGAGATCTGCAATCTGCTGAGAGCCAGATCAAAGGCATTCAAGTCTGGCAACCAAGAAAGTTACAGGAGGTCCAGGTACAATCTCCAGAAAGCCATTTCAAGCGCAAAGTGACAATTCCAAACTAAACCTGAAAAATGAAGGGTGCTTGACAGCTGTGGCAGGGTTTGAATGCTATCACACCTTACAAAGTGAAATCAAGTGACATAGGTGACAACAAGGCTTCACTTCCAGATGAGCTCAATGCCTTCTATGTTTGCTTTGGCCGTCAAAGAATGGAGGAACCATTATGAACACCCACAGCTCCCAATGACCCCGTGATTTCAATCTCTGTGGCTGACGTAAGAGCATCTTTCAGGAGATTGAACCCATGGAAAGCATCTGGCCCAGATGGGGTACCTGGCCGAGCACTGAAGGCCCGTGCTGATCAACTGGCTGCAGTGTTCAATGAGAACCTGAATCTCTCAGTTCAGCAGTCTGAGGTACCAACCTGCTTCAATTATACTGGTGCCTAAGAAAATCATGGTGACCTATCTCAATGACTATTGTCCAGTAGCACTTACGCCCACAGTGATGGAGTGTTTGAGAGGTTGGTGATGAAACATATCAACTCCTGCCTCCCCCACTCCAATTTGCCTACTGGCACAACAGATCCACAACAAATGCCATTTCATTGGCTCTTTACTCAACCCTGGAACACCTGGACAGCAAAAATGCATACATCAGGAAGCTCTTTCTTGACTACAGCTCAGAATTAAATAATACGATCCCTTCAAAACTAAGCAGTAATCTTCAAGGCCTTGGCCTCAGTACCACCTTGTGTAATTGGATCCTCGATTTCCTCTTCAGACCCCAGTCAGTTCGGATTGGCAACAACATCCCCTCCACAATCTCCATCAGCACAGGTGCACCACAAGGCTGTGTGCTTAACCCCCTTGCTCTACTCACTTTACACTTACTACTGAGTGGCTAAGCACATCACCAATGCCAGATTCAAGCTTGCTGATGACACCACTGTCATAGGCCGAATCAATGGTGGTGAAGAATCAGCATATAGGTGGCAGATTGAAAATCTGACTGAGTAGTGCCACAACAACAATCTTTTCCCAAGTATCAGCAAGACCAAGGAGCTGATTATTGACTTCACAAAGAGGAAACTGGAGGACCATCAGCCAATCCTCATCAGAGGATCAGAGATGGAAAGGGTCAGCAACTTTAAATTCATCCGTGTTATCATCTTGGAAGACATGTCCTGGACCCAGTATGCAAGTGCAATTATGAAGAAAACACGGCAGTGCTTCTGGTTCCTTAGAAGTTTGAAATGATTCGGCATGACATCAAAAACCTTGATAAACTTCTATAGGTATTTGGTGAAAAACAGGTGGAACATATATTGACTGCCTGCCTGCCTATATTGACCGGAAAAATATGGTGGATGCGGCCCAGTCCATCATGGGTAAAACCCTCCCAACCATTGAGCACATCTAAACAGAGCGTTGTCGCAGGAAAGTAGCATTCCCCACAACCCAGGTCATGCTCTCTTCTCACTGCTGCCATCAGGATGAAGGTACAGGGGCCTCAGGACACAGACCAGCAGGTTCAGAAACAGTTATTACCCCTGACCCATCAGGCTGTTGAAGCAGAAAGGGCAACCTCATTCAACTTCACTTGCCCCATTCTGAACTGTTCCCATAACCTATGGACTCAGTTTCAAGGACTCTTCATCTCATGTTCTTGATATTTATTGCTTATTTACTTATTTATTATTATTATTATTAATTTTCTTTTGCATTTGCACAGGTTGTTGTCTTTTGCACACTGATTGTCCACTTTGTTGTGGCATGACTGTGAATGAAGTTACCGGTGAGACACTGAACCTGGTGGATATGGAAATCTTTAATCAGCCAAACATGCAGGATTCATACTGGAGACATTGTTGAAAGAGGAGACCTCCTAAACTCATCACATTTTTATAACCTTAAGATCAATACAACTTCAATGCTTACAATGATATCATTCATTCAATGACAATGCTTCGTTTAAGTTAAATATAATTTTCAAACACCAAAATCTTCACACCAACACTCCAGGTGCCCTAGTTTGAATATTAATCACCATTGCATCTCTGGTGAATAGATGTTTCCTGGTCTGCAATCAGAAGAATTTGCAATCAGCAGTCTGCAGGTTCAGAGAGAGCATTGTTCTGAGTTATGTTTTAACTGCAATCTGCAATCCACATTCAAATCGGAAGCCTGGTTGCTGTTGAAATTAATATTTGCTATATATCCTAACTCCAGAATATGCCCTCACATGTTGGGTGAAGTCTTTCATTATGGTTATTGGATTTACTGTGTATGCCCCCCAAGTAAATGAATCTCAGGGTTGTATATGATGTACTTTGATAATAAACTTACTTTGAACTTTGAATCTAAGCCATGTTTTTATTTGCAGACAGTATGGCATATTGAGTGGAATATTGATGAGGCTAATAACTTATAGTGCAATTTTGAATAGGAAGGAAGAAAATGGATGAATACTGGAAAGTACAAGGTGTGATGTCCGTGTTTTTTGACTTTCTTATTCTCCGTTCAGCTTCACTGGTGCCAGCAGAAAGGTGAGCCAACATTATTTTATGTGATTTATGGGCATTAAGTTCCTGGCGAACAATCCTGGCCCTGTACCACTGTTTTATATATAGCAGATGAAACGTGAAATAAATTGAAGAATTAAAGTAAGAAGCATGTGAGAGTGATGAAAGCCAGTGTTGGATAAAGCAGTCATGGCAATCTACTTATTCACCAAGTTTATTGAAAAGACAAACAAAAAAACCACAATCAGTGATAGTCTTTGTTTTTGCTAGATGCAGTTAATAAAATCCCAATGATCCTCCTTTCAGATAATACAGAGACATTGCCCACATGAAGTGCGTGCTGACATTAAACAGCTCTTCCAGAAAATCTTAAACCAGGTGAAAAATGAGCTTTGCAGCTTGTCGACTCAACATGTACCAGCAACCAGTCTTGGTTCTTCATTGCATTCAGTTGCATGAACAGAGGATGTATAAAAGCAACACACATAAAATGCAGGAGGAACTCAACAGGTCAGGCAACATCTATGGAAATGAATGAACAGTTGGTGTTTCGGTCCAAGGCCCTTGTTCAAGACTGAAAAGGAAAGGGGAGGACGCCAGACTGAAAAGGTTGGGGGAGAAGAAGGAGGATAGCTGGAAGGTCATAGGTATAGCCATGTGGGTTGGAAAGATAAAGGACTGGAGAAGAAGGAATCTGATAGGAGAGGCGAGTGGTCCATAGGAGAAGGGGAAGGAGGGGGAATAAAAGACTGTTTCTGTGATATTCTGCAAACAACTGTCAAGTTACACTAGGATCTAAGGGGAAATATCTGGGGGTGAGAACAGCTCTCTTTCAGGAAGAGAGAATAGAAATAGACAAACAGATACACGAGGAAATCTGCAGATGCTGGAATTTCAAGCAACACACATAGAAGTTGCTGGTGAACGCAGCAGGCCAGGCAGCATCTCGAGGAAGAGGTACAGTCGACATTTCGGGCCAAGACCCTTCGTCAGGACTAACTGAAAGAAGAGCTAGTAAGAGATCTGAAAGTGGGAGGGGGAGGGGGAGATCTAAAATGATAGGAGAAGACAGGAGGGGGAGGGATGGAGCCAAGAGCTGGACAGGTGATTGGCAAAAGGGATATCAGAGGATCATGGAACAGGAGGCCTAGGGAGAAAGTAAAGGGGGAGGGGAGAAACCCCAGAGGATGGGCAAGGGGTATAGTGAGAGGGACAGAGGGAGCAAAAGGAGAGAGAGAGAGAGAGAAAAAGAATATATATAAGTAACGGATGGAGTACACCGTCTGTTACTTATATACATACATTCTTTTTCTCTCTCTCCTTTTTCTCCCTCTGTCTCTCTCACTATACCTCTTGCCCATCCTCTAGAAAAACAGCTTGAGTGTTTGCACAGCTGCTTCTTAAGTCAGCGAAACTGAAAAGGATTTGTTTATTAACTCAGAAAATACCTCATGTGCTGGTGACCTATTGTATCCTGTATTGCAAAATGCTTGTGGCCAAAATACTGCTGGAATATTTTTCCTCAATATTCTGTGCAGAAATAGGAATCATGAACTTAATGATTTACATAAATTTTTACTGTAATGTGAGGATGTGAGATATTGGTGCTGCTTTTAATGACAAGGAAGAGCACTGGTTCTGTATTTAAGATCAGTACAAGCACTTTGTACCTATGTTGAGAGATGGTGAAGCTTGTGAATAGAATTTAAAACTAAGAGCCAATTCTATGTAATTCTCGCATACTGTATACAACAGGGTAAGCACTGTCCATCAGCATTCATACTTGCTTCTCATTTTAATCCTTCAGTTTTTTTTACATGGTGGCATAATTTGAGATTTCATTACACACACACATATGGAAGGATGGAGTTGTGGGAGGTGAGTATCAAAAACCTTTATCTATGAGGTACTTTTTGAGTAACAGTTTTGGCATGGCACCATTCAGTGAATCCAGTCCATGCATGATAACACTCAAAGTATTTAATTCTCAATGTTATGAAATTACCCTGAAACAACATTTGAGCATGTTTTTCTTCTTTTGAGCCATTGATTCCTATTCCATTTACATGTTGTCCTTACTAAAAGTAGAAGGGGCATGTGTCGGTGGGGGGAGGGGGGGAAAGCTATTCTCATATAATTGAGCTGGTTTGGGTACCATAACGTTGTTTCAGTTTAGCTTCACCCAGATGAAGCTTCAACTCCCAAGGACTCTTAATCTTATGTTCTCGATATCTATTGCTTATTTATTAATTATTACTATTTCTTTCTTTTTGTATTTGCACACTTTGCATGCATTCTGTGACCCTTTATTACTCTGTCTTTTCCATCTTTTAACGTACATCAACAGGTCTTCACTGTGAGCATCTAATTACAAGGTATTTGCAGGCTCCTTGCCATGGAAGTTTATACTTGAATCTTTGTGGTAATCTCGTTAGCTCGAAGATCAGGATCCCTTTGTTGGTATTTTCCAAGAGCTGTTCCATTTGCTCCACCTTGCGTGGGGACTGACTACTTGTGTAAGGAAATTCATTGCCCAATGGAAGTGCTGAATAAACTGTCTAGTATTTTCTTCCTGTTGTATGTGAAATGCCAGGCATCGTGTTTCATCTATTAGGATAGAAGCTATATTTTTGGCTGTTTATACACTTTACTCAATATGGAATAAATTATTCATTGATTTAAAGTACACTTATTATCAAAGGACACATTCAGTTTACAACCTGAGATTCATCTTCCCACAGACAGCCATGAAACAAAGAAACACCATGGAATCCAGTCAAAGAAAACATCAAACACCCAACAAGCAATAAAAAAGAACAAATAGTGCAAACAGCAAAAAGCATGATGAATAAAAGTAAAACAATATTTTGTGAGAAAGGTTGTAGAATTCACTGTTGAATTTGCTCCAAATTACTGATGATAAAAGATGATAATTAGAGAAATAGAAAATTCATGTGAGCTCAGGGTAAGATAGAAGTAGCAGGAGGATTAGACCACTTAGTGTATCAAGTCTGTTCCACCATTGAACACAGTCATATTCAATCATTTGTCATAGGACCCTGTTCCAACTTGCTCTCCTTGTCACTTGACCCCTTTCCCATTAGGAAATATATCTATCTCAAGTTCAAGCTCAAATCTAATTGTCATTCAACTGTACATAATTACCCATGAGTACAGCCAAACGAAGCAGCGTTACTGTGGGTCAAGGTGCAAAACACAGTACCAGCAGTCAGACACAGCTCAACACACATATAGCACATATAAGACAGAAGTAAAATATGATCACACAAAAAAATATAGTCCAATTCCCTAAGTCCATGAATGTTGCAGCAGTCTGCAATCAAACACCGGAGAGCAGCATTGATTCCAACATGTAAACCATGCCACACTGCTCCCAACACTTCGGTGGAGTGCATCAAATCTAACACCTCCCCCTTCGGCAGCCACAAACAGGCAACACCACAAATTGAGGCCTGGTCTTTGCCACAATCAAGGTCACACAGTTCCCTTGCCATCCACCCCTGCCATTTGCCAACAAATCAGTGAATCAGACTTGCAACATTTCACGGTAACGATGGCCAACGGGGTCCTACAATCACAAGAAAAGCAACCAAAATGATCACTCACTGTTGGACTGCGCACCTGCTTTGTGCACTGACTCCAACTTTCCGAAATAGGCCGCAGCACGATCTGCACCAAGCTCAGATCCTTCAGTTTCTCCCCCAACATGCAACTTGCTGACAGGGTAGTCCTGCAGTCCTTTCAGTTCTTAATGCTGAGCAAGGTCTTTCAATCATTAAAAAATACATTTAAAAAAGACAATAAAACTTTTGGTTGGCCTAGTAGAAGCCATTGTGCCCAACTGCACTGCCATCTTAATGGAAGAATACCCCTTACTGAATGTTTAATATATTTAAAAACTCACATTCATCATGCATAAACTCTTCGCAGGCTTTCAGCCGGGTCCAGGTGTCAATTTTAACTGACATTTCGATGACAAACTCCACCATCTGCATCTGGGATGATGCTTCGAATGTCCATTCTGGTGGTATGAATGTCCATCCTGATTGGTTAGTCTTCAACCAATCAGGTTTCTGCTGTCTCACCTTGTTTATAATTATACTTAATCGTTCTTACTTCGAGCGAAACCTTCATCTTTGTTGAAATTCTTATTTCCTAGTCTTAGTGGTAGTTGTAGTCTTTCAGAAATGGCTTTTAAGTCCACCTAAAAAAGGAAGCCATTGAAATAAGACTAGAGAATACGAATTTCCACAAAGACGAAGTAAGAACTGGAATCCGATTTTAAGCAAGGTGGGACAGCAAAAACCTGATTGGTTGAGGACTAACCAATCAGGAGGGACGGATGACAGGAGTTGCGTGTATATACCACTGGACTAGGTATGTCTTGGCATCATCCCTGAGGAAGATGGCAGAGTTTGTCATTGAAACATCCTTTGAAATCAACATCTAGACCTTGCTGGAAGCCCGAGAGTTTATGCATCATATACACCAGGAAAGCACTACAGTCTTTCAAAGTGAAGAAAGTTCTCCTAGTCTCTGTAATAAATGGCATACTCCATATCCTGAGGATATGATTCCTGGTTCTGGACAATTCAGCCACTGGGAATATTCACCCTGTATATAGTTTCTCCGGGACTTTTAGAATTTTGTAGGTTTCTATGAGAGTTCCCCTCATTCTTCTATGCTAAAGGCCTAACTGTTTCAAGTTCTCCGCGCATGGCATGGTAACATAGTAGTTAGCTGATACTAGTACAGTGCCAGAGACCCAGGTTCAATTCCACCGCTGGCTGTAAGGAATTTGTACATTCTCCCTATGAACACATAGGTTTCCTCCAGCAGTTCGGGTTTCCAAAGGTGTACAGGTCAGTAGGTTAATTGGTCTCATGGGTATAATTAGATATTGCAGACCTGTGGAGTGAAAGAGCCTGTTATCTCACTGTGTTTCTAAATAAATAAATAATTCCTGCCATCGCAGGTGTAAACAAGGTGGGACAATGGAAACCTGATTGGTTGAGGACTAACCAATCAGAAGGATGGGATGATGGGATGGACATTCATACCACCAGAATGGACATGCAAAAGCATCATCCCAGATGAAGATGGTGGAGTTTGTCATCGAAATGTCAGTTAAAAGCTTTGTCACAGTCTCTCCATGGCAAGAATATTCTTCTTCAGAAAAGACAACTAAATGTTCACATAATATTCCATATGGGGTTTCACTTATCCCTGTATAACTGAACAAATCATGCTTGCTATTGTAATGAAGACTGTCATTAGCAGTTGCCTTTCAACAGCCTGATGCACGTGAAAGCATCACAGCCTGGTATGGAAACACCAAAGCCCTTGAATGGAAAATCCTACTAAAAGTAGCGGATATGACCCAGTCCATCACGGTTAAAGACGCCCCCCCCACCACACTGAGCACAGCTATGCGAAACGCTGTTGCGGGAAAGAGGAGTCCATCATTAGGGTCCCCCACCACCCAGATCATGCTCTCTTCTCACTGCTGCCATCAAGATATTGATTCCCTATTTATTTTTACCATTATTTCTTTCATTTTGTATTTGCACAGTTTGTTGTCTTTTGCACACCAGTTGAACGCCCAAGTTGATGAAATCTTTCACTGATTCTGTTATGGTTATGTTTCTACAGATTTATTGTGTGTGCCTGCAAGACAATGAATCTCAGGGTTGTATATCTTCTGACAAGTACGTATAATACTTCAACAATAAGTTAACATTGAACTTTGAACTTTGAAAGCTTGCTTTCAGTGACTAGTGCATGAGAACTTCAGGTCTCATTGTGTGATAGATGGTATTGGGTTTGATGACTGTGAAGTTCTGAACTGAAACAAAGACATTAAACTCTATCGGATATAAATAGCTACAGGTACTCCAACTAATAGGAAATTATATTGTAACAACCCAATTGTCAAAAACTCTATCACTCCCCTGTTTACCCTCCATTGTGCATTTACCTACAAATGCCCACTATCCGACCAGTGTGTCCTCCCTCCCTACCAAGGAGAAGGTACTTCCAGCTAACAAAATAGTTTAAACAGTTCATTGATCTTACAGAGATACACATTTAAATCCAAACAACATTCTCAAAGCACATTTAAAACTCAAACAGAGGATTTCTATTCTATCTTAAACACTTTGAAATTACAAACAATTTCTAAAACATAAAGCATTTCTAAAGGATTTCTAAAAGGGGGGAGGACACACAGGTACAAGTTCTCTAAACTAAAAAAAAACATACAATCAATGCAGACGAATGAATCATCCATCGCAGAAATCAAAGGCAGAGGAATGGATTCTAGTTCACCTTGTGTTTCTTTCATGCCCTCTTGATGTCTCTTACCCCATTCCTAATAAGCCTGAACTGCTCTCTAAATACATACTGCTTCTATGCCATTCAGGTGACTTCACTCACGTATGACATTTCTTCAGATACCCTTTTACACAAAAGGTCTAAATCATTTTGGAGACATAGGTCCCAGATTTGCATAACCAATGCTGTCAAGCTAATTTATCTGAGTACATAAACTTTCCAGCGTTAATAGATCAGTTATTGGTGAGCAATATGACCTGGTCTTTGAACCACTCAATTTAGTCAGCTTGTCTGCTTTGAAACGAGCCAGCTTAAATTACCCATTGTCTTGAGCAGCTGGCCTTGTGGTATAACCCAACAGGTCCGAGGCTCTACACAGAGCGAGTTTGCAAAGCTGCTGTATTGACAATACTTGTTTTAACTTCAAACTGATTTCTGCTTGCCATTTACATTTTAATACACTGAAGATTGACTCCCATTTATGACCAGAAGATTACTTACTCTAATTTATCTCTTTTTATACCTACCTCAGAAATTGTTTGTGACCAACACAAACACACAAGAAACTGCAGGGAATTATGGACACAGCTCAGCACATCACTGAAACCAGCCTCCCCTCCATGGCCTCTGTCTGTGCTTCTTACTGCATTGGTACAGCAGCCAGCATAACAAAGACCCAGACATTCCCTCTTCTTTCCCTTCCCATCGGGCAGAAGATACAACGGCTGAAAGTACATACTGTACCACAAGCATCAAAGACAGTTTTTACCCTGCTGTTATATGACTCTTGAATGGTCCCCAAGCAGATAGCATGGATTCTTAACATCACAATCCATCAGAAGAGAATCCCATATAACATGTGCCCCCTTGCCCAAAATGCTCCTGCACATCTTCACTTCCTTGCCTTCCTCCATACAGCACCCCCGATATGGGGTACAAATTGCAACGGGAGATAGAAAAGGCATGTAAAAGGGGCAATATTACGATAGTCATGGGGGATTTCAACTTACAGGTAGATTGGAAAAATCAGGTTTTTGCTGGAATCCAGGAGATGGAATTTGTAGAACGCTTACGAGATGGCTTTTTAAAGTGCCTTGTGGCTGAGAGGAAAGGCAGTTCCGGTTTGGGTGCTATGTAATGAACCAAATTTAATTAGGGAGCTCTCTGACTCTCTGGCGGTGGTGTCTGAAAAGAGGATGCTGTGCAAGTTGCATGCCATCTTGGACAATGTCTCCCATCCACTACATAATGTACGGAGTGGGCACAGGAGTACATTCAGCCAGAGACTCATTCCACCCAGATGCAGCACAGAGCATCATAGGAAGTCATTCCTGCCTGTGGCCATCAAACTTTACAACTCCTCCCTTGAAGGGTCAGACACACTGAGCCAATAGGCTGGTCCTGGACTTATTTCCTGGCATTTACATATTACTATCTAATTATTTATGGATTAATATTGCTTTATTTATACTCCATTCTTGGTTGGTGCAACTGTAACAAAAACCAATTTCCCTCGGGATCAATGAAGTATGACTATGACTATGACTACTATGACTAAAGGTAAAGGAACCATTCAGAGGCAGTGATCATAATATGATAGAATTATAATAGAATTTATCGTGCAGTTTGAGAGGGAGAAGCTAAAGACAGATGTATCAGTATTACAGTGGAATAAAAGGAGTTGCAGAGGCAAGAGTGAGGAGCTGGCCAAAGTTGATTGGAAAGGGACACTAAAAGGAATGACAGCAGAACAACAATAGCTGGAATTTCTGGGAGCAGTTCAGAAGACACAGGATACGTACATCCTAAAGGTGAACAAGTATTCTAATGACACAATGGTGGCTGACAAGGGAAGTCAAAGATAGCATAAAAGCAAAAGATAGCGCATATAATGTAGCAAAAAATAATGGAAAGTTAGAGGATTGGGAAGCTTTTAAAAACCAATTAAAGACAACTAAAAAGTCATAAAGTGGGAAGAGATGAAGCATTAAGGTAAGCAAGCCAATAATATAAAAGGATACCAGAAGTGTTTTTTTTGGATAACGTAAAAAAGAGGCATGACTGCTGGAAAATAATGCTGCGGAGGTTGTAATTTATTTTATTGACGTACCACACAGAATAGGCCTTTCCCGCCCTTTGAGCCGCACTGCCCAGCAATGCCCGATTTAATCCTCCTAGCCTAATTACTGGATGGCTTAGAATGACCAATTAACTTACCAGCCGGTACATATTTGGACTGTGGGAGGAAACTGGAGCACCCGGAGGAGATCCACATGGGTCACGGAGAGAACAAAAAAAAAATTCCTCACAGGCAGTGGCAGGAATTGAACCCCAGTCACCTGTACTGTAAAGCATTGTGCTAACCACTATGCTACTGTACTGCTGGAGTTTAGGAGAACGAGAATGATCTTACTGAAACCTGTCGAATAATGAAAGGCTTAGATAGAGTGGATGTGGAGAGGATATTTCCTATAGCGGGGGAGTCTTGAACCAGACGGCACAGCTTCGGTATAGAGGGAAGTCCATTTGAAATAGCGATCAGGAGGAATTTCTTTAGCCAGTGGTTGGTGAATCTGGGGAATTCATGGCTCCTGTGTCTCCTGACTTTGTGGTGTTATGGACGTTAATCCTGAGAAATGGCAGGTAATGTCTTTTGGGAAATTCAGTAAAGTAGGACATATACAGTAAATGGTAGTGCACTAAGCAATGTTGCTCAACAGCGAGAACTAGGAATCAAAGTTCATAGTTGAATAGGTTGGTGAAGAAGACATATGGCAGACTTACCTTCCAAATTTGGGACATAATATCGCAACTTTACAAAACACTGGTTAGGCCGCACTTGGATTATTATGTGCAGTTCTGGTAACCACATCATAGGAAGGATAAGATTGTACTGGGAAGAGTGCACAGAAGATTCACCAGGATTTTATCTTGATTGAAGGTCTTTAGTCATGGGGAGAGATTGGATTGACTGGCCTTGTACCCTGCAGCAAAGAGGTGAGGGTTTGTCTGACAGAGCAAAGTAAAATTATGAGAGCTAGAGATAGTGTAGATAGTAAGAATTTTTTTCTTGAGGTAGGTGTTTCAAAAACATGAGGGTATGGTTTTAAGGTGAAAGGTGGGAATTTTAAAGGGGTTTGGACGGATTTTTTTTAACAAAGAGCATAGTTGATTTGCAGAAATGGTAGAGGAGATGGTAGAATCAGGCACAATTGCTACATTTAAGAGTCATAGTCATAGGACATTTAAGAGTGAATATGCAAGGATTGGAGGGACATGAACCTAATGCAGGAAAAATAGGATTAATATACTCAAATTGACAAAAAGCTGGCATTATCATTTTATTTTATTTAGCAATACTGCATGGAGTAGGCCCTTCCGGCTCTTTGAGCCAGGTTGCCGTAAACCTAACCCAATCACAGGACAAGTTACAATGACCAACTAACCTGTGAGAGGAAGCCTGAGGACCTGGCGTAATGGCCGAAGGGCTATTTCCATGCCATATAACTTCTTGTGCTGATGTTAGGGTTATTGGATTTTATACACTCACAGATGACACCATCAAACACCACCACCCCTCCTCTTTCCCATCCCCTCAACCCTTTTCCCATCTAGCTAGAATACAGTTCACAACCCTGCCCTGGTGTGACTTCTCCAGTTTGTACTGGTTATGCTTCCCCAAGTCAGATTCTAACATCCCAGTGATCCTCCTACGCCTGTTCTGACACCTCCTGGTTCCATCGACACACTGCAGCTGCAGGTTACCACCATGCCCATCTGGTTCCAACAGTCTTTCACCCCTCTCCTCTTCTCTTATAGTTCTCCTTCTCAACTCCTTTAATTGAGTCAATTTTAACGCTTTTTTTTGTGCTTTCTAGTATTTATTTTTTCCAAATGTTTTCTTAAGTAGTTTTAAAAGCAAGAACAGATGAATGGTTTTCAAATATTGATGAGTGAGACAATGTTAAAACAATTTATGATGCAGGACTTGCTTTTAAGTAAGTGGAGAGGCTGTGCCATTTGCTGGGCTTTGTCAGTCAGTGAAGATCTGTCTTACTAAGAAAGTTCACATGGGGTAGGCATCAGAAGATTGGTTGTGATTGCGAGAAGACTCACTGCCTTGTAGCAATATTTAGATGACATTTGATAGAGGTCTAAAAGAACAAATAAAATGTGTGATGAGAAAAGGCAATGTATTTATTTTAAGAGGCGAATAAAAATGATACAATATTTAGTAAATCCTTCAATATATGGTTGGTAACAGTGAAAGGTGACTGTGAAAGTAGCTGTATTGCTCATTGTGACTGCATTGGTTTTCCTATTTACTAGTTATCATAAAGCACAAACATCTTCTATTCTACCTGCACCTCAAGAATTCAGCTAATTGGAAAATTGTCAGATTCATTAATTTTTGGAGAAGGTGGAGTTTTTGGTAAGTTTTGGGAGTTCAACCCAGCTAAGTGTGAGGTGGTTCACTTTGGTAGGTCAAATATGACGGCAGACTATAGTATTAATGGTAAGACTCTTGGCAGTGTGGAAGATCAGAGGGATCTTGGGGTCCAAGTCCATAGGACACTCAAAGCTGCTACGCAGGTTGACTCTGTGATTAAGAAGGCATACGGTGCATTGGCCTTCATCTATCATGGGATTGAGTTTAAGAGCCGAGAGGTAATGTTGCAGCTATATAGGACCCTAGTCAGACCCCACTTAGAGTACTGTGCTCAATTCTGGTCACCTCACTACAGGAAGGACGTGGAAACCATAGGAAAGGTGAAGAGGAGATTTGCAAGGATATTGCCTGGACTGGGGAGCATGCCTTATGAGAATAGGTTGAGTGAACTCAGCCTTTTCTTCTTGGAACGACGGAGGATGAGAGGTGACCTGATAGAGATGTACAAGATGATGAGAGACAATGATCATGTGGATAGTCAGAGGCTTTTTCCCCGGGCTGAAATGGCCAGCATGAGAGGGCATAGTTTTAAGGTGCTTGGAAGTAGGTACAGTGGAGATGTCAGGGGTAAGTTTTTTACGCAGAGAGTGGTGAGTGTGTGGAATTGGCTGCTGGCGGCGGCGGTGGAGGCGGAAACGATAGGGTCTTTTAAGAGACTCCTGGATGGATACATGGAGCTTAGAAAAATAGAGGGCCATGGGTAAGCCTAGGTAGTTCTAAGGTAAGGACATGTTCGGCACAGCTTTGTGGGCCGAAGGGCCTGTATTGTGCTGTAGGTTTTCTATGTTTTTATGTGAACAAAGAAGAAATTAAACACAAAATATTCAGTTACTAATTGGTAGATTTCAGTTCATGTTTTTGAAGTTTTCTAGAAGCACAAGGATAGGTTTTCCTGTTAAAACCATGTTCCAGTACTTCTATATTCACGTAGCATGAAATGCATTTTCTCCATCTCTCCCTGCTTCAGGCTATGATACCCTGATGCTTTAAGAAGACCACTATTAGCCTGGTACCCAAGAAAGACAAAATAACTACTTAATAACTACTGCCCAGATGCTCATAACATCTACCACAATGAAGTGTTTTGAGAAGCTGACTTTGACATTCACCAACTCCAGCTTTCCATACAACCTCAACCTATTGCAATTTGTCTCCGCCTGAAACAGATTTACAGTAGATGCCATCTCCCTGATGCTACACTCATCTCTGGAGCATCTAGACAGTAAAGGCACTAATATCAGACTATTGGTCATTGACTACAGTTCAGCCTTCAATACTATTATTCAAAGCAAACTCTTTTCCAAACTCCAGACCCTGAGAGTTGATGCCTGCCTCTGCAGCTGGATCTTTGATTTGCTGGCCATCAGTCCACAATCAGTAATGATGGGCAGCAGCAGCTCCACAATATTTATTCTAAATACTGGTACCTCAGAAGGCTGTATCCTCAGCCCTCGGCTCCAGCCTCTGTAAATCATGACTGCATGGCCATATTCTGCTCTAACGCCATCTACAGGTTTGCAGATGATACCCCTATAATGGGTCACATCTCAAATAATGAAGAGTCAGAGTACAGGAATGAGATGGAGAGTTTAGTGACATGGTATCATGACAATAGCCTTTCTCTCAATGTCAACAAAACAAAAGAACTGGTCATTGACCAGAGATGGGAGCAATGCACATGCTCTTGTCTATATCAGCAGTGTTGAGGTTGGTAGAGTGGACAGCTTCATGTTCCTAGGTGTGAAGACCAACCATGATGATGCCATCGTTCTCAGGAGACTACAGAAATTTGGCATGTGCCTGTTGATTTGTACCAATTTTTATTGATGCACCATAGAAAGCCTTCTATCTGGATGTTTTACAGCTTAGTATGGCAGCTACTCTACACATGACCGCAAGAAACTGCAGAGAGTTGTGGACACAGCTCAGCACTTCAAAGGAACCAGCCTCCCCTCTATGGACTCTGCCAATACAGTATATCTTGCTGCCTCAGTAAAGCAGCCAGCATAATCAAAGACCCCAGCCATCCTGGGCATTCTCTCTTCTGCCCTCTCCAATTGGGCAGAAGATAGAAAAACATGAAAGCACATATCACCCGGC
The DNA here is from genome assembly GCF_963921235.1 of Mobula hypostoma. Classification (NCBI taxonomy): domain Eukaryota; kingdom Metazoa; phylum Chordata; class Chondrichthyes; order Myliobatiformes; family Myliobatidae; genus Mobula; species Mobula hypostoma. Next base: position 154,826,617 of record NC_086102.1, on the reverse strand, counting down.
TCAAGGATAGCTTCAGTCCCACAGCTATCAAACTCTTGAACAGACCTCTTATACAATAAGATGTACTCTTGGCCTCATAATATTTCTTGTTATGATCTTGCACTTTATCGTTTCCCTGTACTGCACAATATTGGTAGTCTTTATAGATTATTCTGCATTGCTGTTTTACCTTATTCTAGCTCAATGCACTTTGTAATGATCTGATCTGTATAAGCAGTATGCAAGACATGCTTTTGAATGTATCTTGCTATATGTGATAATAACATACAAATACCAATACTAGTACATATGAAACATTGATTTAATTCTACACATCATAATTGTGTTGCCTTCCTACCAATGAAAGCAGAAAACTCCAAAAGTTAATGACAGTACATATTAACCTGACATTTTTCACCCATTCTCTTTTCCAGTATAGTTCAAGTGACAGAACCTTATATAGCAATATAATGTAAGTAACACAAGCTGGTAGGTCTGTCGTAAATAATTAGCATTTGTTTTAAATGTGTGAATGATGTCATTGGTAGCTCAGGCTGCAATTCAAATAACTAATTCATTTAAATTCTTATGATTGTATATACCTCGTGTTGACTTTTTTACAAATACTTCTGGTTGTACATATAATTCAAGCTGCTTGTTTAGACCCACATTGGAAGTACTGAATGATGTTGAAATGAAGGCTGAATTGTGTTTTTTTGCTGTCGTCCAGTTAGTCTCTAATTAAAAAAATGTATAAAATTCTCTTGACTTTTCAAGAGTCCTCTGACAGGAAATCAATGTGGATTTTAATAGCAGTGGTGAAGGAATTCAAATAAAGCCCGGAACTGAAAATCAATGTTCAAAGAAAATTTATTATCAGAGTACATATATGTCATTTTCTTGCAGACATTCAAAGTAAATACAATAGAATCAATGAAAAATCACACACAACAAAGATGGACAAAAACCAGTGTGCAAAAGACAACAAACTCTCAAATACAAAAAGAAAATTGCAATAATAATAATAAATAAGCAACCAATATTGAGACTGTCAGTTGAAGAGTGTTTAAAAGCAACTTCATAGATTGTGTGATTAGCGTTGGGCTGTGAGAAGTTGAATGAAGTTAGCCCCTCTATTGTAGTTCAAGAGCCTGATGGATGAGGGGTAAAAACTCTTCCTGAACTTGGTGGTGTGGGTCCTGAATATCCTGTTCCTCCTTCCTGATGGCAGCAGTGAGAAAAGAGCATGGCCTTAGATGGTAGGAGTCCTTGATAATGGACGCTGCTTTACTGCAAACTCTTTTCCTCCTTTCAGACCTAAATGCAAATTAAATGTCCGCCACAAGAGATCTGTGAGCTCCAGGAAGCTGAATTCTTTTCTGAATTTGCTAGGTTTTCCTGTGACAGAATGGGTTTCCTTGAGTGCTACACAAATGAAAAATATGCTGCTTGGGACATTAATTTTTAGATTATGAAGACACGTAGTCCTCTTTTATTGTCATTTAGTAATGCATGCATTAAGAAATGATACAATATTTCCTCCGGTGTGATATCACAAAACACAGAACAGACCAAGACTGAAAAAACCAACAAAACCAGAACAGACCAAGACTGAAAAAACCAACAATATCACATAATTATAACATATAGTTACAACAGTGCAACAATATCATAACTTGCTGAAGAAGTCCAAGAGCACAGTAAAAGTTCAAAGTCTCTCAAATGTCCCACATCTCACGCAGACGGGAGAAGGAAGAAAAACTCTTCCTGCCATGCCGACCACAGTCCGACTCTGAGTCATCCGAAAACTTCGAGCTCTGATCAGCTCTCCGACACCGAGTACTGAGCGCCACCTCTGTCCGAACGATTCGACCTCAACCTCGGTCACCAACAGCAGGCAAAGCCAGGGACTTTGAGGCCTACCCTCCGAAAGATTCCCAACCACATAGTAACAACAGCAGTGAACTGGCGTTTCAGAAATTTCTCCAGATGTTCCTCTGTGCTTTCTGGTTTAAGATAGAGATGCTGAAGTCGGGAGGCAGCTTTCTGGTGGTTAATAAGGGAAGAAATACAACTAAGTACTTTATGAATAACACTTCTTCTGTGGTAAATTCTGGTAAACTATCACCGCAAACAATGAAAAGGTGAATGAAGGTGAGGCTGGCTCAAGGGTTGAGCAGTGCTGGAGCGATGCAAAGTCGAAGCGTGGCTTGTTCGAGGAGAAGGGAGGTCGACGCATGGTCGAGATGGTGTCAGAGTCAGAGATGGAGTTGGAGTGAGCGAATCGATGAGGAGTCAATGTTGAGGAGTTTCGGGGCCCGAACACCTAAACTGGGAGCGAGGTTGGATCAATCTAAGCACTGAGCCAATTTGGAAAAATCGAGAACAGCCTTGGGCTGAGCAGTGGGGTACAGACCCAGAACAAGGCCTGGGTCCTAATGAGGGGGAGGACCCAGGTTTGGACAATCTTTAGCGCTGCTCCAGATAGACTGAAAAGGCAGGATATAGGACCAGAGGCAAGGGACAGGTCGATTCCATAAGACCATAAGACATAGGGGCAGAATTAGGCCATCTGACTCATCGAGTCTGCTCCGACATTCAATCATGGTTGATCCTTCTTTTTCTATCTCCTCCTCAACCCCAGTTTCCGGTCTTCTCCCTGTAACCTTTGATGCCGTGTCCTATCAAGAACCTATCAATCTTGCCTTAAATACATCCAATGACCTGCCTCCACAGCTACATGTGGCAACAAATTCCACAAATTCACCACCCTTTGGTTTAAGAAATTTCTCCGCATCTCTGTTTTGAAAGGGTGCTTCTCCATCCTGAGGCTGTGCCCTCTTGTCCTAGACTCCCCCACCATGGGAAAGATACTTTCCACATCTACTCCGTCTAGGCCTTTCAACCTTTGAAAGGTTTCAATGAGAGCCCCCCTCATCCTTCTGAATTCCAGCAAGTACTGACCCAGAGCCATCAAACATTCCTCGTATGATAACCTTTTTATTCCCAGAATCATCCTTGTGAACCTCCTCTGGCCCCTCTCCAATGCCAACATATCTTTTCTAAGATGAGGGGCCCAATACTGTTCGCAATACTCAAGGTGGGGCCTCACCAGTGCCTTATAAAGCCTCAGGATCACATCCTTGCTCTTGTATTCTAGACCTCTTGAAATGAATGCTGACAATGACATTTGCCTTCCTCACAACTGACTCGACTTCTAAGTTAACTTTTAGCGTGGTCTGCACAAGGACTCCCAATTCCCTTTGCATCTCAGATTTTTGGATTTTCTCCCCGGTTAGAAAATAGTCTGTACATTTATTTCTACTACCAAAGTGTATGACCATGCATTTTCCTGTATTGCATTTCATTTATCACTTTCTTGCTCATTCTCCTAATCTGTCTAAGTCCTGCTGCATCCTACCTGTTTCCTCAACACTACCTGCCCCTCCACCAATCTTCGTATCATCTGCAAAACTGGCAACAAAGCCATCTATTCCATCATCTAAGTCATTTATATACAGTATTGAAAGAAGTTGTCCCAACACCGACCCCCTGCGGAACACCACTAGTCACTAGCAGCCAACGGAAAAGGATCCTTTTATTCCCACTCACTGCCTCCTACCAATCAGCCAATGCTCTAATCATGTTAGTAACTCTCCTGTAATACCAGGGGCTCTTAACTTGATAAGCAAACCTCATGTATGGCACCTTGACAAAGGTCCTCTGAAAGTCCAAATATACAACATCCACTACTTCCCCTTTATCTATCCTACTTGTAATCTCCTCAAAGAATTCCAACAGACTCGTCAGGCAGGATTTTCCCTGAAGGAAACCATGCTTCCTTTGTATGATCTTGTCCTGTATTACCAAGTACTCCATCACCTCATCCCTAACAATTGACTCTAACATCTTCCCAACCACTGAGGTCTGGCTAACTGGTCTATTATTTTCTTTCTGCTGCCTTCCTCCTTTCTTAAAGAGTGGAGTAACATTTGCAATTTTCCAGTCCTCTGGCATCGTGCCAGAGTCCAAAGATTTTTTTTAAAAGATCATTTCTAATGCCACCACAATCTCTAACGCTACCCCTTTCAGAACCCTAGAATGCAGTTCATCTGGTCCGGGTGACTTATGTACTTTTAGGTCTTTCAGCTTTTTGAGCACCTTCTCTCTTGTAATTGTAACTGCACCCACTTCTCTTCATTCCCTCGCTGCAACATCAGACATACTGCTAGTGTTTTCCACAGTGAAGGCTGATGCAAAATACTCATTTAGTTCATCAGCTTTTACTATCCACTTTGATATTATTTGTTAGCTTCCTTTCATATTTCATCTTTTACCTTCTAATGATTTTTAGTTGCTGTCTGTAGGTTTTTAAAAACTTCCTAATTCTCTACCTTTCCACTAATTTTTGCTTTGTTGAATGCCCTTTCTTTTGCTTTTACAATAGCTTTGATTTCCCTTGTCAGCCACAGTTGTACTATTTTACTATTTGAGTACTTCTTCATTTTTGGAATACACATATCCTGCACATTCCTCATTTTCTCCAGAAATGCACACCCTTGTTGCTCTGCTGACAATCCTGCCGGTAGCTCCTTCCAGTGTACTTTGGTCAACTCCTCTCTCATACCAATATAATTTCCTGTACTCCACTGAAATACTGCTACATTATACTCTAGTTGCTCTCTAACAAATTTCAAGTTGAACTCGATCATATTGTGATCACTGGTTCCTAAGAGTTCTTTCGCCTTAAGCTCCCTAATTGCCTCCAGTTCATTACATAACACCCAATTCATTTTTGCCAATCCCCTAATAGGCTCAACAACAAACTGCTCTAAAACGCTGTCTCTTTGGCATTCAACAAACTCACTCTCTTGAGATCCATTACCAACCTGATTTTCCCAATCAACCTGCATGTTAAAATCTCTCATGACTATCATAACATTGCCCTTTTGACTCACCTTTTCTATCTCCTGTTGTAATCTGTGGTCCACCCTCCAGCCACTGTTGGGAGGCCTGTATATAACTGTCATCAATGTCTTTTTACCCTTGCAATTTCTTAACTCAACCCACAAGGATTCAACATCTTCCAATCCTATGTCTCATCTTTCTACTGACTTGATGCCATTTTTTACCAGTAGCGCCACACCACCCCCTCTGCCTACCTTCCTATCCCTCTAATATAATGTGTAATCTTGGACATTCAGCCCCCAACTACAACCATCTGTCAGTCACAATTCAGTGATGGCCACGGCATCATACCTGGCAATCTGATGTAACAAGATCATCCGCCTTATTTCTCATACTATGCACATTTAGATATAACATCTTGAGTACTGTGTTTGCTATCCTTTCTGATTCTGCATCGCCAATGTTTTGATACTCAGCCTGTTGGCTACAACTAAGTCCCATCACCTGCCTGTCCTTCCTGACAATCTGACTGCATGCTATCTTTACCTTTTACCATCCGTCCTATCCTGAGTCCCTTCACTCCAGTTCCCACCCCCCTGCCAAATTAGTTTAAATCCTCTCCAACAGCTTTAACAAATCTGCCCACAAGAATATTGGTCCCCCTCGGGTTCAAGTGCAACCTGTCACTTTTGAACAGGTCATACCTCCCCCAGAAGAGATTCCGATGATCCAAGAACTTGAAGTCCTGCTCCCTGCACCAGCTTCTCAGCCACACATTTATCTGCCACGTCATCCTGTTTCTACTCTCACTGGAGCATGGCACAAGCAGCAATGCAGAAATTACTATCCGGGAGTTCCTGCTCCTCAGCTTTCTACCTAGCTCTCTAAATTCTCTTTTCAGGACCTCATTGCTTTTCCTTCCTATGTCATTCTGCAACGTTTACTCCTCTCTCCACAGTGCTCAGGCTACGAGACTGTTCCAGCTGCTACGCGCTTCTTGTCTGCCAGTTTGACGGCGACTTGTCCCGCTGAGTGATGAATTGAGACTGATGCTATAGGTTTACTCAGGCTGCTCCATTCTCTGGCTCTACGGACTCAATTTGGTTTGGAATGTTATTGCTTGCTTTTATTGTTTGCATGACTTGTGTTTTTTTCCTCTCTTATCTCTGTGCATTGGGTGTTGGCCTTTTTTTAAATTGGGTTCTTTTGGGTTTCTTGCTCTGTGGTTGCCTGGAAGCAGATGAATCTCAAGGTTGTATAATTTATACATTCTTTGATAATACTTGTACTTTGAAACCTCTAAATTGTCCATAGTGTAGGCGGGCAGTAGGAAAATTGGTGGGTGAGGAGGAAATATAGTATTACTGTAGAGAGTGCTTAATGGTCAGTGCAGAGGGGATGGCCTGAAGAGTTAGTTTCAATGCAGTAGTATGATTTCTATAGTTACTGTATTAAGGGAAATCTAGATATACAGATAAATCAATACATGGAACAGATTGATAAAATCACGAAGAAGTCACACCAGCAGCTATACTTCATTAAGATTTTGAGGAGACTTGGCACAGTATGTCATCAAAGACTTCCGCAAATTTCTACTGATGTCCCATAGAGAGCATTCTGACTGGCTACATACAGTATAAATGTATTGATGCACAGGATTTTAAAAAGCTGTAAAGGTCTGTCACTTTATCAGCTCCATCACAGCTACTTGCCTCCCCACCTCAAAGACATTTTCTAAAGGCAGTGCCTCAAAAAGGCTAAATCCATCGTTAAGGATCCTCACCATCCAAGACATGCCCTCATTACTCCCATTGGGGAGGAAGTGCAGCACGCATACGTAACATTTTTAGGAGAGCTTCTTCCTGTCCGCCATCAGATTTCTGCACAGTCAGTGGACACTACCATTTTGTCGCTCTTCTTTTGCACTGATTTTTTTAAATATATTTATTGTTGTTGTGACTGGGATCAAAGTCACTGGAGAGACACTAAAGCTGGTGATATAGATGTCTTTATTCATCACAACAACCAAGCATTCTTCTGGAGATCCTCATGGTAGAGTCTTCCAAACTCAAAGTACATCACAATTTTATACCTTAAGATCAATGGTCACAGCAGGTGATTCAATACAGTTTCAATAGTTACAATGACATTGTTTACTTCAAAACTTTAGGTTGAGAATGCTTCCTTTGAATTGCATATCTACTGTGGGAGACACCTCTGAATTTTCAAATACACTTGCTGAGACAAATTAATTGTAAACCTCCCTAATCTTACAAAATGTTCACAATGTTTCAATGGTGCAAATTCCTTAAACTCATAACTGATGCAGGGCATTAACACAATCCCATTGTTTTAACATTGCCTGCTGCATATGTAATCTCCAGTCTGTGCTCTTAACTTCAATTAACTGCTTGTAATTTACAATAAGAACTGAAGACTGGAACATTCTAGAACATAAACATAGACCATTACAGCATAAGAGCCAGCTGTTCAATCCATTGTGCAAAACCAATAGCATTAGTAATCAAATGCCCAGCTAATCAATTCTGCCTACACAATGTCCATACCCTTCTATCTCCTGCACATTCATGTGCCTACCTAAGAGGCTCTTGAATGCCTCTGTTATATTTGCCTCCACTGCCACCCCTGGTGGGACATTCCAGGCACCAACCACTCTCTGTGTAAACGACTTGCCGTTCACATATCCTTTGAAATCACATCTCCTTTCACCTTAAATGCCCTCTTGTATTAATCATTTCACCCATAGGAATAAGGTATTGCTTGTCTATTTATGACTCATAATACTTATAAACCTCTATCAGATCTCCCTTCAGCTTCTGTTGCTCCAGAGAAAACAGTCCAAATTTGTCTAACCTCTCCTTAAAGCACACTCCCTCTCATTCAGGCAGAGTCCTGGTAAACCCCTTCTGCATCCTCTCCAAAGCTTCAACATCCTTCTGATAATGGGGCAAACAGAACTGGATTCAACACTCCAAATGTGGTCTAACCAGAGCATTTGAAGCTGCGACATAACTTCTTGACTCTTGAACTTTATTCCTCAACTAATAAAGGCAAGTGTGCCATATGCCTTCCTTACCACCTTGACAACCTGTGCAGACATTCTCAGTACTATGAATTTGGATCCCAAAATCCCTCTGCTCAAGAACGCTGTTAAAGGTCTTTGTATTGCCTCTTGATATTTGATCTCCCAAAGTGCAATACTTCACAGCAACACTTCACACTTGGGTAAGTTAAACTCCATCTGCCATTCCTCTGTCCATAGCTGCAACTGATCAATATTACAGTCCTTTGCCAGTCCCCTATGTGATTTACAATAAAATCAATCTTCATATCATCTGCAAACTTCCTAATCCACAGATCAATATTTTCATCCATGTTATTTATATATATCATAAGCAGCAAAGGTCCCAGTATGGATTCTTGCAGAACACCACTCGTCATGGACCTCCAGCCAGAATAAGTCCCATCGACCACTACCCTCTTTCTCTATAGGCAAGCCGGTTCTGAATGCTAACATCCAGTTCACTATGAATCTACACATCTTACTCCTCTTGATGAGCCTCCCATGAGGGAACTTGTCAAATGCCTTACTATGGTTCATGTAGATAACATGCACAGCTCAATCCTTTCATCTGTACCTCTATCACCTCCTTGAAAAACTCAGTGAGGCACAATGCCATGTGGTCTGCCTCTAACTGGGCCATGGTTTTATTACTGCTCATAATTTCTAAGTCTGTCTAGGAACTTCTCTACCACTGACGTGAGACTCACTGTTCTATAGTTCACAGGGTTATCCCTGTTTCCCTTCTTGAATAATTAACTACTTGCCAGTCCCCTGGGACCTCTGTGGCTGGAGAGGACACAAAGGTATTGGTCAAGGTTCCAGCAATCCCATTTCTTACCTTCTTCAATAACCTGAGATATATCCAATCAGGCTCTGGAGAGATTATCCATCTAAATGTTCTTCAGAGGCCCAGCATCACACCTTCCCTGTCACAAAGTACACAAGCAAATTTGTACACTCTGCACTAATATCACCATCCTCCAAGCTCTTCTTCATAAATATTAATACAAAGTGCTCATTCAAGACCTCACTCACATCTTTTGCCTCCAAACACATGTTCCTTCTTTTATTCTTGAGTGGTATTGCCCCTGCTTCCAAGTTATTCTACTGCTCTTGATGCATGTGTAAAAATCCTTGGGATTCTCGTTAATCCTATTTGCCAAGGACTTTTTATGGCCCTCCCGATTTTTCTAAAAGCTTGCTTGAGTTCTTTTCTGGCTTCTTTATAATCCTCAAGGGCTCTGTTTGATCTTAGCTTTCTAAACATTACATGCTGTATGTTTCCTTTTTCTTCTTGACTAAATTCAACACCTCTCTTAGCATCCAAGGTTCCTTGACCTTGTCATCCTTGTCCTCCCTTCTAACTGGAACATATCTGTCCAGTACTCCATGCAGTTGGTCTTTAAACAGTCTCCATTCGGGGGAGGAACTGGGTATCCTTGAAAACACAGTATCTTGATTTCCATGTTTGGCTCTGCATTCAGGCAACAGATGTTGCTGTTAATCTTACTCATTAACAACAGTCTTTTTATTATCAATCAAGCAATAATAATGAATGCAAAGAGTAAGTATCACTAAAATGTGGATCTCCTTCTGCCAAAATGCATTAATTTGAGCTGATATTGTTTCTTTTTTTGGCAAATACCATGTTGATCTGAATCTGAACTCATGCCAATTCAGTCAACTTTACATAGATGTCCTTGCTGCAAGCAATGTGTCAGTCATAGAGTAAATTGGAATGATCCATTAAACAGCAAACTTTCACATTATAATCAGAAAAGGAAACACAAATTAAACTTTATTGCTGTGGCAGCCAGTCGCCTTTGAATTAGGACACACTCTTAGAATACACAATAATAGTAAATTTTGCATATAATTCAGTGGATTCTGGTTAGTTTGGACACATTGGGACCAGTATATTTTGGCCCAATTAAGCAGCTGCCCTAATTAGTCAAAGTTTCATGGAAATAGTTTAAAAGGTATTAAAAAAAAGACAAACTATCACTTAACTCAGTAACAAATTTCATATCACGTGCTTGTGAATAAACCTGATTCTGATTCAAATTATGCATTTAAATAAAATACTAAACAAATTAGAACACTGTCAATACAGTACTATAAAACTGTGTATTAGTTCCTAATAGCTATCAATGGAGGAGTTCATATAAAGTATGCTGCTGTGTTATTTTAATTGACTTTAAATGAACGTAATTAGTGCAGTCACCTAGTACAAATAATGGACTGCCTTCATACAGTGCTTTCAATGATTGCATCCTCCAAATCTTCATTTTCATTGTAATCTTCAAGATGATTTTTAATACCTTCAAATTCTTCATTATTATGACTATGATTATGATTACGAGGACACGCAGTCCCCTTTTATTGTCATTTAGTAATGCATGCATTAAGAAATGATAAAAATGTTTTTCCAGAATGATACCACGAAAACACATGACAAACCGACTTAAAAATTAACAAAAACCACATAATTATAACATATAGTTACAACAGTGCAAAGCAATACCGTAATTTGATAAGAACAGACCATGGCACAGTAAAAGTTTCAAAGTCTCTCGAAAGTCCCATCATCTCACGCAGACAGTAAACCTCCAGCGCCGCCAACTTGCCAATGCAGCATCCTGGAAGCATCCGATCACAGTCCGACTCCGAGTCCGTCCGAAAAACTCCGAGCCTCTGACCACCCATTCAACACCGAGCACCGAGCACCATCTCTGCCGAGTGTTTCAACCCTGGCCCTGGCAACAGGCGATACGCAAAGCCGAGGATTTGTGGCCTTCATCTCCGGAGATTCTCAATCGCACAGTTATTCCTAGCTAGTTGAAGTAGCAAAATCATTTCATATTCACTCCCAGCTGTTTCTGGCATCCCCAAGCCTGAACGTTTGAAACTGCAGTGAGCAAAACTTCTTAATTCTCACCAGCTATCAGTGACAAAAAACATCACAGATTTTTGAGCACAAGCACACACAATTGGCGCTATTTAAAAACTGTTCACTCTAAGCACGGTGTAGTGTCTAATGGCCACACAAGTACATGCGACTGACTCTAGATAGAAACTGTTCGGCAAAAATCTCCTGTCCCAGTTAAGTAGCATAGTGTTCCAAATAAATGAAGGGAATCCTTCCCTTGATTCTTGACTTTGGTCTTTTTGGTAAGGAAAGTGATAATTAATGTGAAGCACAATTCATTCATTAACTGTACTTAACAATGTCAGAATCAACCAGGTTTCATATGTCATGAAATTTGTTAACTTTACAGCAGCTGTACAATGACATACATGATAAATAAATATAGAGAAAAATACTGAGTTACGTCAAGTTAAAAAGTGTAGTGTAGAAAAACAGAAATAAACAGTAGTGAGGTAATGTTCATGGGTTCAATGTCAATTTAGAAATCAAGTGGCAGAGGGGAAGAAGCTGTTCCTAAATTGCTGAGTATTGTATGTGCCTTCAGGCTTCTGTATCTGCTTCCTGATGGTGAAAGTGTGAAGAGGGCATGATTTGGGTGGTGGGGATTTTTAATGATGGATGCCACCTTCCCTAAGCTACCACACCTTCAAGGTGTCTTGGATAGTACTGAGGTTAGTACTCAAATTGAAAGGATTAAGACAAATTTCCAAATGCTACAGGAAGTTGGTAGGTAGATAATTAATTTAATATATATACCATCTAAAATATCACAGAAATGTTCTTTTTTAAAATGTTTGGCCTTTATGTTCAAAGCATTTGCCACTTATGACTTTCTGTTTACTGTATTCCATTTGCACTTTAGCTCATTGCTGATTTTTATTGATTTTTATTTGTTGCGGTTCTTGCAAGGTGAAGACTGTTATGTGTAAGGTATTATTAATTCAAATATACAGAATCAAAGTAGTTGTTTTGTGCAGAATTCCTTGGTCTGTTTATGGAACTTACTTGTTTGATATGAATACAAGTACTGGGCCAGGACATCTCAGCATAATTCTATTCGGAATGTTAAAGCTGACCAAGGAATGAAAATTGACAAACATTAAGAATGTTACATAAAGAGATGTGCTATGTGTGGTAACTTCTACCTTGAAAAAGGCACACTCGACAACTTCATGCCCAAGAAACAACTTTATCTCGAACTTCAAAACCGTTATGTATATATAGAGGCTTTCACAACCCGTACGACATGGCAGGCACACTATGCACAAAGCCCACTGGAAGTAAAAAGAACAGAAGTAGAAACCCCTCATTATCTAATTAGTATTAACTTACTTTTAATAATGCTCACATTACAACATTATGCACCACCACATAAGCGCTTAGTTACATAGAATTCCCTGCACTAAAGCAGACCATTCAATCCAATTGCCAGTGAATGCAACATTATATGCTGCATTCGTCTTTACAAATGAAATATTTATTCCACAGAACTTTTCTTGAAGTTCTTGCGAGATTATGTAATCTTTTGCAATCAATACATTCCATGTTGTATACAGTACAACCTCAAGGTACACCACATCGACAAATACTGTGTCATGGTAGCATTACAAAATAGCCTATCTCAATAGATTCCTGATGTCATTCAACTTTTCTTCCTCTGCAGATGCTCCCTAAACTAAAGTAAAAACAGAAAGTGAAGGATCTTTGACCTAAAATGGTTACTCTGTTTCTCTTTGCACGGATGCAGCCTGACCTGCTGAGCATTTTCTGTCACAACCATGGGCTCTGCTGCCGGGTCTATGCACCCCCAAAGGTGGGCTGCACAGCAGATTCAGCCATTGCGCTGGTGAATATGCACATTACAACTAATTACAGTTTCATTATGGCAGTATTTTACTCCCTTCTTTTCATCGTAGCGCTGGTCAAAATTTGAGCAAAGCACCACAACGTTACACTGCCTGCTTGCATACAGTCTTGCTTCAGAAGGTGGACTATTGAGTTGACTGATGCTGGAGATGAACGGTATTCGTTTTATATTTAGACCAAAATCAGGTTTATTATCACTGGCATGTGATGTGAAATTTGTTAACTTAGCAGCAGCAGTTCAATGCAATACGTAATCTAGCAGAGAGAAAAAATAATAATGATGATAAATAAATAAAACATAATAATAATAAATTAACAAGTAAATCAATTACGTATACTGAATAGATTTTAAAAAATGCAAAAATAGAAATACTGTATACTTTTTAAAAAGTGAGGTAGTGTCCAAAGCTTCAATGTCCATTTAGGAATCAGATGGCAGAGGGGAAGATATTCCTTTTAGTCATGGTGTTGGCATTTAGTTTTCCATTTGAAAGATTTAATTAACGGCCCTGTTTGACCTAAAATTTATTGTTTCCCTTTCCCTTAAAATCATTTACAAATTAAAGACTTTGAACTATTGACCTGCTTCAGTGTCTCTCTCTCTCCGCACGTGGGCCATATCCATGACAGCAAGGCTCAATCACACAAAGGCGGAACATGCTGAGAGAGAACAGCCCTGAGATTCATTGGTCAGGTGGGGGACAAGCTACAGGCAATTAAATCTGTTCTGGGTGAAGTTACTGGAGCGATGAGGCAGATGATCTCATGCCGACAAAGTCTCATCAAAAGGACCAGGTATCATCCCTTGCCGCAAATGTTCAACAGCTCACCGCAGACAATCGGAGTCAGGTGTCTACAATTTCCGCTCTCACAGCCGCCATCCACAAACTTACCGCGGAGAGCCAGCATCAGCGGACCACCATGAGCATTCTCACCAACGTAACTCAGCGGCCTCTGGCCGTGTCAGTCCCACTCCCAGCATCTCGCATATCCTTCTTTTTCTGCTGCCCCAGCAATCTTTGCCACTAATGCTCCCACTCCCATGCTCGGACCAGAACTGATACTCGTATTCGTACCACCGCAGACTCCTGCATCCATACAAGAACCAAGTATTCCATCATTGGGCTGATACTCTGGTGATCCTGATGGCTGCAGAAATTTTATTACCAATGCAAACTGGCATTCCAAGCCCAACCTGGTCATTTTGATGATGGTGCATGAAAACTGGCCTATACAATAAATCTCTTAGATTTCCACTCAGCCTGTTCAATGCTTTACAGGTTCAAGGTACCCTGCAGCCCAGTCGTTCTGACGTTTCATTGCAGAGTTAAGGAGTGTTTTTGACCTTTTAGTAGGGGGTCAAGGGGCTGCCTGCCGACTCCTGGACCTGTACCAAGGCAGAGGGATGGTGAGGGCATATGCAGTCAAATTCCGCATGGTTGTAGTAGAGACAGGATGGAACGAGAGATCTCTCAGCACTGCTTTCCGGGACTGAACGCAGGGGTCTGGCATGAGATCACTGTCTGTGACAAGCAGGAGAGTCTGGATAACCTGATTAATCTATTCAATTTGACAACCAGGTAACTGAGTGGTGCAGAGAAAGAATGTCTCAAGCTTCCTATGTGGCGTCTGATCACCATCTTCCCTCACCCTCTCCTTCATCACTCGGCGCCCAGTCCATGGGGGGGCCTTTGCAAGTGGGGCGCATATGCCTATTTCTGAAGGAATGAGATTGGCACAGGAGAACAGGTTTCTGTTTCTATTGTGGTGAACCAGGACATTTCGGCGTGGTGTGCCCCAAGTGTCTGGTAAAAGCGGATACCCTTCAGCAGGGAGGGGAGTCCTTGTCGTGGGGGTCTCGGACCCATAAACCTAAGGCATTTATTGACTCCAGTGCAGCTGGGAATCTCATGGACATCTCTTTAGCTCAAAGAGGGCGAGTTCCAACTCAGGAATTTAGAGAAAAGATCAGCCTCAAGGCCCTGACCAGTTGAATTCTGGGCACTGGCCAGGTCCACCTTTCCACCAAACCCCTCCAACTTGTGCTTGAAGGCAAACATAGTGAAAAACTCTCCTTTTATCTGGTTGATTCACCAGAACTGCCACTGGTACTTGATCTCCCCTGGTTATCCCAACAGAACTCACGGATTGATCGGTCTCTTAATGCACTTCAAGAGTGGGGACTGGCATGCCTGTCTGTGTCCAGTTCAAACTCTCCATTCCACAAATCCCCTCCTGTGTCCGCTAAGGATATGGCCCTATCTGGGATTCCAGTTAATTATGCTGATCTTCTTGAGGATTTCAGTGCAAAGAAGGCCACCTCCCTGCCTCCACACTGGTCATACACCAGCGCCATAACCCTCCTACCTGGCACTATTCCTCCCCAGGGCTGGCTCTTTTCCCTCTCTCATCCTGAAACGGCAACCATGGAAGAATCCATCGAGGAGGCATTGGCCATGGGGTTTATCTGTCTGTCAACCTCGCCGGCAGGAGCGGGTTTCTTCTTTGCGAGCAAGAAAGATGGTAAGCTCCACCCTGTGTTGATTATCGGCCACTGAACAATATCACTGTGAAGAACCTCTTCCCCTGGTGGTGTCTGCATTCAAACATCTCCAAGGAGCAACCATACTATCCAAAACTGATCTGTGCAATGCTTATAATCTGGTTCGTATGAGAGAAAGGGATGAGTGGAAGACAGCTTTCAACACCTCTAATGGCCACTATGAGTACCTTGTGATGCCCTTTGGTCTGGCCAATGCCTCCGCCATTTTCCAGGCCTTAGTTAATGATGCGCTTAGGGACATGTTGAACCAGTTTGTTTTTGTGTATTTAGATGATATCCTTATCTATTCCTGCTCTCATCAGGAACACATCCAGCATGTTCAGAGGGTTCTTAGATGGCTCCTCGAAAATATTGTGCCTGCCAAACCCGAGAAGTGTGAGGTCCATAAAGACCAGGTGTCATTTTTGGGCTATAAATGGACAAATGGACCCGAGTAATGTCCAGGCAGTTATGGAGTGGCCCAAGCCATCTACAGCAAATAGGTATCACGCTTCATGGGGTCTGCGAACTTTTATTGCCACTTCATCTGGAATTTCGGCTCTATGTGGCTCCCATCAATGCACTCGCCAGGAAGACCTCTGCAGGATTCCATTGGACAAATGATGCCGACCAAACATTTTTGGAATTAGAACAACGTTTCACCACTGCTCCAGTGCTGTACCACCCAGACCCATCACAGCCATTCAAGGTGGATGCATCTGATGTTGACATTGAAACTGTCCTCTCCCATTGCTCTTCTACAGATAGCTGGCTGCATCCATGTGCCTTTCTTTCCCATCGTTTGACTCCCCTATCTGCCTAACCATCCAGGAAGTCAACAGACCCAGGAGTTTATCAAGAGACAATTTTAGGGGCCATCTATGTCCCAGGGTGTCCATGACTTCTTATCTGCCTACCCCACCTGCGCTCAGAACAAGACATCACATCAGCATCCTGTGGGTGTGTTATGTCCACTGCCAGTGCCTCACTGTCCCTGGTCCCACCTCTCAGTGGATTTTATAACTGGGCTGCCCCCGTGTAAGGGAAATACTACCATTCTGGTCGTTGTAAATCAATTCTCCAAGGCTGCCAACTGCATCGCCCTCCCTAAGCTCCCATCAGCTCGTGAGACTGCCACACTCATGGTTCAGCTTGTGTTCAGGCTCTACAGCTTCCCTCAAGACCGTGTCTGATCATGGACAACAGTTCACTTCCCGCTTTTGGAAGTCTTTCTGCTCCCTTGTAGGAGCCACAGCCAGCCTCTCTTCTAGTTTCCACCTCGAATCCAGTGGCCAGACTGAGAGATTAAATCAGGAGTTGGAGACAACTCTGCCTCTTCCAACCCCACGTCCTGGAGCTCCCAATTGGTCTGGACAGAGAATACCCACAATATCCTCCACGGATATGTCCCCCTTTGAATGCCAGAACAAATTCCAGCCACCACTCTTTCCTGACCAGGAGACTGACATAGCAGATCCTGCTGCTGAACAGCTGATCCCGCACTACAAGCACACCTGGAGATAAGCCAGGACTTCTCTGCCATGCCTGGCTCTGCCGACAGGTGAGGCCTTTTGACTCAGGAGAGGAAAGAGAGGAGGTCTGGATGGCATCAAGGGATCTTCCCCGGAAAGTTGAGAGCCACAAATTAGCTCTGTGCTACATGGGACCATTTGTAGTAGAAAAGGCTGTCAACAAGGTCTCATATAGATTGCTTCTACCAGCCTCAATGGAGATCTACCCAGTGACCCAAGTTTACCAGCTCAAGCCATTTCCTACCTCTTTCCAGTCACCCCACAATCCACCCCCACCCCCCGACTTGGTGAATGTCTCCCTGGTCTATACTGTGCGACATCTCTGAGCATCTTACAGAGTAAAGTCCGGTACCTTCTGGATTGGGAAGGGTATGGTCCTGAAGAACAGTCCTGGATCCCAGCAGAGGACACCTTGGACAAGTCTCTCATCTGGGACATCCAGCAGGCACAGGTCTGTGGAGCCTCAGGAGCTGCAACTAGGGTGGGGGGGCCCCATGGACTCTGCTGCAGGGTTACACGCCCCCGCAGGTAGGCTGCACAGCAGATTCGGTGATTGCGTTGGTGAATATACATGTTTCAACTAATTACCATTTCATCATGGCAATACTTAACTCCCTTCTTCTCATTGTAGCGCTTGTCGAGACTTGAGAAATGCACTGCAACATGCTTGCGTTCGGCCTTGCGTAGGAACATGGACTATCAAGTTGACTGACGGCTGGAGATGAGCGGTATACATTTTATATTTGGATATTCTTTTCAGCCACAGTTTTGGTATCTGGTTTTCCATTTGAAAGTTGTAGTTAATGGCCCTGTTTGGCACTGCATTTATTGATTTCCTTGCCCATCGACACACTTCAGTCCTTCTCTCTCTGCACGTAGGTCATATCCGAACGCTGTGACATTTTCAGTTTTTGTTATTTCCGATTTCCAGCATCTAAGTATTTTCTTTCATTGTCACTGCTCCCTGATCTACTGGCCTTTTCCAGCAATTCCCTTTATTTCAGATTTCTAGCAGCTGTTGTGTTCTGTATCTCACGGATCCAACCAGATTCTGTTTGTTCTTCTCTCTCCTGCCTCTCCCTCTCTTTGTATCTCATCCAAACAAATTACACTGGACTACAAATAGTTTTCTTCCTGAATACTTTTGGGTGTATGATATGGATTTTACTCTGCTGATCATGAAAATCACCATAAAATTTCCCTGTCATGCACCATTGTTTTTAAAATCACCAATATTTGTTATTTCAATTCATAAATCAAGTCAATAAAAATGTTGCCCACAATGTAAATTAAAAAGTTTTCTATCTTGTCCAGGCATGCCCGAGCATGCTTAGGTAAGGTAGATGCTGCATGGCAGGCAGGTTTTAGAAAGGCTATCGATTTCCGTGAAGGATATTTGATACAGATGGTTCCCAGGATAACTGATGCCCAGAATAAGAAAGGCATTTTTGCTGGTCCACAAATCAAACAGGTCATCAATGACAGGCAATTCGAAGAACTTCTAGTGAGAAAATCACATGGAAGGCATTCAAGGATGATTTTGAAAATTTTTCTTGGCAACTACAGAGCATCAAACTACATGCAACTGGTTGACACCATGCTTCAAGCAAACAAAAACATGAAGTGCAACATGTCACTGAAGTTTAATTTTCTGCATTCCCATTTAAACTTCCCTGCAGATCTTGGAGCTGTCACTTAATGACTCTTAAAGGGTTGACGGTGGATATGCAATGGCAAGTATTTAAAGATCGCATGGATGAACTACAACAGTTGTTCATCCCAGTTTGGCAAAAGAATAAATCAAGGAAGGTAGTGCACCCGTGGCTGACAAGGGAAATTAGGGATAGTATCAATTCCAAAGAAGAAGCATACAAATTAGCCAGAAAAAGTGGCTCACCTGAGGACTGGGAGAAATTCAGAGTTCAGCAGAGGAGGACAAAGGGCTGAACTAGGAAGGGGAAAAAAGATTGTGAGAGAAAACTGGCAGGGAACATAAAAACTGACTGTAAAAGCTTTTACAGATATGTGAAAAGAAAAAGATTGATTAAGACAAATGTAGGTCCCCGACAGACAGAAACAGGTGAATTGATTATGGGGAGCAAGGACATGGCAGACCAATTGAATAACTACTTTGGTTCTGTCTTCACTAAGGAGGACATAAATAATCTTCCGGAAATAGTGGGGGACAGAGGGTCGAGTGAGATGGAGGAACTGAAGGAAATACATGTTAGTAGGGAGGGGTGTTAGATAATTTGAAGGGATTAAAGGCAAATAAATCCCCAGGGCCAGATGGTCTGCATCACAGAGTGCTTAAGGAAGTAGCCCAAGAAATAGTGGATGCATTAGTGATAATTTTTCAAAACTCTTTAGATTCTGGACTAGTTCCTGAGTATTGGAGAGTGGCTAATGTAACCCCACTTTTTAAAAAAGGAGGGAGAGAGAAACCGGGGAATTATAGACCGGTTAGCCCAACATCTGTGGTGGGGAAAATGCTCGAGTCAGTTATCAAAGATGTGATAATAGCACATTTGGAAAGTGGTGAAATCATCGGACAAAGTCAGCATGGATTTGTGAAAGGAAAATCATGTCTGACGAATCTCATAGAATTCTTTGAGAATGTAACTAGTAGAGTGGATAGGGGAGAACCAGTGGATGTGGTATATTTGGATTTTCAAAAGGCTTTTGACAAGGTCCCACACAGGAGGTTAGTGTGCAAGCTTAAAGCACACGGTATTGGGGGTAGGGTATTGATGTGCATAGAGAATTGGTTAGCAGACAGGAAGCAAAGAGCAAAGAGCAGACAGGAATAAACAGGACCTTTTCAGAATGGCAGGCAGTGACTAGTGGGGTACCACAAGGCTCAGTGCTGGGACCCCAGTTATTTACAATATATATTAATGACTTAGATGAGGGAATTAAATGCTGCATCTCCAAGTTTGCGGATGACATGAAGCTGGGCGGCAGTGTTAGCTGTGAGGAGGATGCTAAGAGGATGCAGGGTGACTTGGATAGGTTAGGTGAGTGGGCAAATTCATGGCAGATGCAATTTAACGTGGATAAATATGAGGTTATCCACTTTGGTGGCAAAAACAGGAAAACAGATTATTATCTGAATGGTGGCCGATTAGGAAAAGGGGAGGTGCAATGAGACCTGGGTGTCATTATACACCAGTCATTGAAAGTGGGCATGCAGGTACATCAGGCGGTGAAAAAGGCGAATGGTATGCTGGCATTTATAGCAAGAGGATTCGAGTACAGGAGCAGAGAGGTACTACTGCAGTTGTACAAGGCCTTGGTGAGACCACACCTGGAGCATTGTGTGCAGTTTTGGTCCCCTAATCTGAGGAAAGACATCCTTGCCATAGAGGGAGTACAAAGAAGGTTCACCAGATTGATTCCTGGGATGGCAGGACTTTCATATGTTGAAAGACTGGATCAGCTAGGCTTATACTAGTTGGAATTTAGAAGATTGAGGGGGGATCTTATGAAAACGTATAAAATCCTAAAGGAATTGGACAGACTAGATGCACGAAGATTGTTCCCGATGTTGGGGAAGTCCAGAACGAGGGGTCACAGCTTGAGGATAAAGGGGAAGCCTTTTAGGACCGAGATTAGGAAAAACATTTTCACACAGAGAGTGGTGAATCTGTGGAATTCTCTGCCACAGGAAACGGTTGAGGCCAGTTCATTGGCTATATTTAAGAGGGAGGTAGATATGGCCCTTGTGGCTAAAGGGATCAGGGGGTATGGAGGGAAGGCTAGTACAGGGTTCTGAGTTGGATGATCAGCCATGATCATACTGAATGGCAGTGCAGGCTCGAAGGGCCGAATGGCCTACTCCTGCACCTATTTTCTACGTTTTCTATGTTTTTTCTATGTCAATGACAAGCATAGTGAAATGTTTCACCAGTACAATGCGGTCATGGAGAAATGATATCAGGGCAATTGGAATCCATCAATGCTGGCTGATTATTGTTGGGCACTGAAGCAAGAAGGCTCGGACACTGCATACAAATGAAAATCATTAATAAAGCATTTTTAGCTTAGTTGAACTATTGCAAAGCATTTATTACTAGATGATACAAGAAGTCTGAAATTGTATTTGTGTTCAGTTTCAAGCAGTCTATCATAAGCAAACAAAAAAACCGGGGAAACAACACTTTTGAAAAAAATTGTTGTCCAGTGTTACCAGTCCTTAGCAGCCTTCACTGCCCTCATTTGCTAATACAAATCTGTTCCTTGCAGCTTTTTTTTCCACCTGCACCCTATCCAGGGCATCTCATTTGTTCTCTCCTTCTTTCCCCCCTTCTCTGACTGTCTCTAAGTTTTTCAACTCCCTAAGAAAGGTCATCATCTTGAAATATTATACATGTCTCTGTACATCCCTGCTGCCTAGACTGCTGTGTTTTTTTCGGCATTTTCTGATTTTAAAAAAATTTAATTCTGCCAACTGTGTTCGGGTATAAACTGCAACAATTTTTTCCAGATAATTGTGTCCATAAATTTTACAGTAAGGCTACAAAATAGAGAAGGGGAACGTAACAGAAACAGGGTCACACAACATGTGCATTCTTAAATCATTAGGTTTCACTGTTTGCTTTGTTGTCTGCCAAGAGAGCAGATTTGCTGAACTTGGTAAGATTTGGTACAGTGTAGCCTGGTAGAAATCCGTACTCCACATGAGAGTGTAAATTAAACTGGGTAATTATATTGTAAAAAAAACCATTAAAAATCTCATCACTTGTTCTTATTTATGTCATGTTAAAACAACGTTTTCACCAGCTTGTTGGCTTGCTTTACCCAGAATGTAACAGCTGTGATTTTCCACAACTAAAATTCATTATGTTGTTTTCAGCAAAGCTGTTTTTCATTTTAAAAGAATGTTGTTGCTTCCCAAAGAGATTTATGGATTTGTAGGGTGGGTGAAAAATTCCTTAACAAACTCGACTTTTTAGCAATATGATATCTGACCAAAATTCTTTTTGGAAAATGTCTTTTTTTTTTACAAAAAACGGATAAAAAGGCTTGAATGATGAGTTGTCAGGGAAAAAGTAGTTAGTTTTATGAGAGAAGATAACATTGTCCCATCAACTCTCATTAGCTGAGGTCAGAAATTTCCACTCCTAGCCCTGGACAGCATGCAGAATTGGAATTTCAAGCAAGCAAATGGATTGAGATGTACCATAGGCTTGCAATAGGAATTCTCCGCTGGCGTGGATACTCTGCAGAAATGTCAGTATTTCCAAACAGATCTGCTGTCATTCCCTCCATAATGTCCAAAAGCTCAGGACTCATACATAGCGTGCAAATCTCAAACTTCCTAAGGGTGATTTCACAATTGCACCGTACAATTCGGTGGTAGCAACCCAATCTTCTATAGTTGCCTAATAGTGGGAAATCTGTTTACTCATTCTGAGGCAGGCTGGCAGCTTAGAGCAGGCAAGTATTCAATAGTTCCATTCATTTCAAGCGGGAGGAATGCTTGTGGGAAAGAGACACACACAGGTTTATGTAATTTACAGTTTTTATTTAACTAAAACACCTGAATAAGATTAATTTTGGGGGGATATTTTGCTAACATTTTTATGTTTTTGTACGTCTGTTTGATGTTTGTGAATGCCATTCCACAGCCCATGAGATTGCAGTCTCTACACTTGCTACACAGAGAATCGTTCCGATAGAGGGTGGGTGACAGTCTGCACCCTGCCATTTGTGACAAATAACACTGAAATTCTAGACCTGTTGGCACATCCATAAAATTTCCTTAGTGTCATCCATACTATATCTTGAAACTATATTGTACAATTTTTATTTTATCAAATTATTTTGATGCCTGGCTTTTCTCCTGCCCATTCGGAACTGTGATTGTGCTTCACGCCGGCCATTGGAGTCAAGAGCTTCATCTTCTGGTTATCTCTACCAGTGACAAGAGAAGGGGTGTGATCTAGTTGTACACAGCATAGAAATAGTCCCTTCGGCCCAACATGCCTATGATGTCTCTACACCTCACTGTATTAATCCTGTTTACCAGCATCAATTTGTCCATAACCCTGTCATAGCCATTTGTTTTTATGTTGCCCTGTCCAATCGCAATCACTCCACTTCACGGCACAGCTGATTGCTGCTGCTCCTTCCTTATTTAGTTGCCCTCTCACCCTGCCTACTCCTACTCGTGACTACCCCTGCATGGTGCACCAGACCGCTAGCCTTTCAGGTCCGCCTGAGCTCCACCCTTCTGGCTCAGCACTCAGTTTGCCATCTCCACTCCAGTTCACTCTGCTGCCTCTGTGACCTTGGTTCACTCTCACTTCTCAGACTGCCTCTTGCTTCACTCTGCCTAGTGCCATAAGACCATAAAACGTAGGAACAGATTTAGGAAATTTGGCAAACTGAGTCTGCTCCATAATTTCAAAATGGCTGATTTATTGTCCCTGCCTTCTCCCCGTAACATTGACACCCTTTCTAACCAAGAACCTATCAATATCCACTTTAAATATACCCAATGACTTGTCCTCCACAGCTGTCTATGGCAACGAATTCCACACAATTAATGCCCTGGGGTTAAAATTTCCTCCTGATCTCTGATCTAAAGGGACAACCTTCTATTTTGAGGCTGTGCCCTCAGGTTCTAGATTTCCCCACTACAGGAAACATCCTCTCCACATCCACTCTAGCTAGGCCTTTCAATATTCAATAGGCTTCAAAGAGATACCCCTCATTCTTCTAAACTCCAGTGAGTACAATCCCAGAACCATCAAAGCTCCTCGTATGTTAACCCTTTAATTCCAAGGATCATTCTCATGCCCCCTCCTCTGGACCGTCTCCAATGCCAGCATAACTGTTCTCAGATAAGGGGCCCGAACTGCTCATCATATTCCAAACGTGCATGTCATTACCCTTGCACAAGTCCATTTCCAAACACCCTGCAGCCCAGCATTGTTACACATTCCTTTGTTTAGCTGCACTTTTACTCCGTCCATCCCTGTCCCTGGTTCAGTCTACACACCCTCCTCAGCTGTCAAAGTTCTACAGTGGGTGTAATCTCACTGGCTCTCCACCTCGGCCTTGGATCACAGATAATGGAAATACCTCGAAGGTTTGAATACTATCACCTCTTATAAAGTAAAATCAGGCGACAACAGGGCTTCACTTCCAGATGAGCTCATTACCTTCTATCGTCACTTGACCATCAAAATATGGAGGAACCGTCAAGAATTCCCACAGCCACCGATAATTCTGTGATTTCAGTCTCTGAGGCCAAAGTGTGAGCAGACATCTAGAGGGTGAACCAAGAAAAGCATCCGGCCCAGACAGGTACTGGCCAAGTACTAAAAACCTGTGTTGATCAACTGGCTGCAGTGTTCACTGGGATCTTTAACCTCTCGCTTCTGGAGTCTGAGGTACCCACCTGCTTCAAGCAGGCTTTGAGAAGAAAATGGTAACCTGCCTGAATAACTACCATCCAGTAGCACTTACATCTGTGAAGTGCTTTGATAGGTTGGTGATAAAACATATCAACTGCTGCCTGCAAAGTGACAGGGATCTGATCCAATTGCCTACTGGAACAGCAGGTCCACAGTAGATGCCATCTCATTGGCTCTTCCATTCAATCCTGGAACATCTGGACAGCAAAGATGTATACATCAGGATGCTTCTTATCGACTGCTGTACAGCATTCAATGAAAGCTCAAAGGTTCAAAATTGATTATCAGAGTATAGACATGTCACCACCCACAACTCTGAGAATCTTTTCCCTGCGGGCAGACTTAGCATATCCTTAGAACAGTAACTGTAAACAGGATCAATGAACAACAAACTGTGCAAATGCAAATTTAAATAAATAATAATAAATACGAGTATGAGATAACAATATTACAGTCCTTAAATGAGTGAATTTATCCCCTTTTGTTCAAGAGCCTGATGGTTGAGACATAATAACTGTTCTTGAACCTCATGGTGTGAGTCCTGAGGCACCTGTACCTTCTGATGGCTGCAGCAGGGAAAGAGCATGGCCTGGGTGGTGAGGATCTTTGACGATAGATGCTGCTTTTCTACGGCAACACTTCATGTAGATGTGCTCAATGGTTAGGAGGGCTTTATGCATGATATACTGGGCCGAATCCACTACTTTTTGTAGGATTTTCTGCTCAAAGGTATTGGTGTTTCCATACCAGGCCATAATGTAGCCAGTCAGCACACTTTCCACCTCATATGTGTAGAAGTTTGCCGAAGTTTTTGATGACATGCCCAAATCTCCGCAGACTCCTGAGGAAATAAAGGCATTGTTGTGCTTTCTTTGCATTTATATTTATATGCTGGGTCCAGGACAGATCCCCTGAGATAGTGACACCCTGGAATTTAAAGTTATTGACCCTCTCCACCTCCGATCCTCTGATGAGTTCTGGTTCATAGACCTTTTGTTTCTCTCTCCTGAAGTCTGCAATCAGTCCCTTGATCTTACTGACGTTGAGTGAGAGGTTGTTGTTATAACACCACTCAGCCAAATTTTCATTCTCCTCCTGTATGCTGATTCATCACCATCTTTGGTATGGCCTACAACAGTGGTGTCAACAGCAAACTTGTAAATGGTGTTGGAGCTGTACTTAGCTACACAGTCATAGGTGTAAAGTGAATAGAGCAGGAGGCTATGTACACGTCATTGTGGTGCTCCTGTGCTGATGGAGATGGTGGAGGGGATGTTTCAGCCAATCCAAACTGACTAGGGTCTGCAAGTGAGGAAATCCAGGATCCAGTTGCACAAGAGGGTACTGAGGCCCAGGTGGTAGAGTTTTCTAATTAGTTTAAAGGGGATAATGGTATTAAATGCTGAACTGTAATTGATAAGGAGCATCCTGATGTAAGCATCCTTGCTGTTCCATGGTTTCAGGGTTGTGTGAAGAGCCAATGAGATGGTATTCACCGTAGACCTGTTGCTTTGGTAGGCAAATTGGAGTGGATGCAAGTTGCCACTCAGACAGGAGCTGATATCCTTCAACACCAACCTTTCAAAACACCTCATCGCTGTGGATGTAAGTGCCACTGGGTGATAGTCGTTGAGGAAGGTTACAGTTCTCTTCTCAGGTACTGGTGTGATTGAAGCCTGCTTGAAGCAGGTGGGTACCATACACAGCTGGAGTGAGAGGTTGAAGATGTCCATGAACACACCAGCCAGTTCGTCAGCACAAGTCTTCAGTACTCACCTAGATGCTCCATACAGACCCAATGCTTTCCTTGGATTCAGTCTCTGGATGGCAGCCCACTCACCTTCTTCTGCCGTTGAAACTCTGCCGTCCCCTATGTCATAACATTTTACTTTGTAGAAGTTTTCCAACATCCCCTCAAATCT
The DNA here is from genome assembly GCF_963921235.1 of Mobula hypostoma. Taxonomy (NCBI): domain Eukaryota; kingdom Metazoa; phylum Chordata; class Chondrichthyes; order Myliobatiformes; family Myliobatidae; genus Mobula; species Mobula hypostoma. The sequence goes on along the minus strand of NC_086102.1, from coordinate 154,800,430 downwards.
AATCGATAAACTCCAAGACCTTGGCTTCAATACCACCTTGAGCAATCGGATAATCAATTTCCTGACTTGTACAGCCCAGTCAGTTTGGCTTGGCAACAACAACTCCTCCATGATCTTCATCAGCAGAGATGCACCTCACGGCCACATGCGTAGCCCCCTGCTCTACTTGCTTTACACTTATGACTGTGTAGCTAAGCGCAGCTCCAATGACATATTGAAGTTTGCTGATGACAACACTATTGTAGGCCTGTTCAAAGGTGGTGACGATCAGAATATAGGAGGTAGATTGAAAATCTGGCTGGGTGGTGCCATAACAACAACCTCTTACTCAATGTCAGCAAGAACCAAGGAGCTGATTATTGACTTTGGGAGGAGGAAACCAGAGGACCATGAGTCAGTCCTCATCAGAGGATTAGAGTTGGAGAGAGTCAGCAACTTTAAATTCCCTGGTGTTATTATTTCAGAGCACCAGTCCTTGGGCACCAACATATAAGTATAATTACTAAGAAAGCAAGGCAGCACCTCTGCTTCCTCAGGAGTCTGAGAATCTAAAATGTCGTGGCATGACATCTAAAACTTTGACAAACTTCTATAGATGTGTAATGCAGATGTATATTGACTGTCTGCATCACAGCCTGGTATGAAAACACCAATGCCCTTCAATGAAAATTCTACAGAAAGTACTTCATTTGGCCCAGTCTATCGTGGGTAAAGCCCTCCCCACCATTGAGCAGATCTACACAAAATATTGTTGCAGGAAAGCAGCATCTATCATCAGCCACTCCCCACCACCCAGGACATGTTCCCTTCTTGCTGCTGCTATCAGGAAGAAGGTACAGAAGCCTCAGGACTCACACCACCATGTTCAAGAACAGTTATTATTCCTCAACCATCAGGCTCTTGAACCAAAGGGAATAACTTTCAGAAGAGAAGATGGTGGCGCAACAGCAATGCGCAGTGGCCACTCCGGAATGGATATCGGTTATCTGTCAAGTAGGATGTCATGCACAATCCTGATTTGATGGAGACGGACGTGAGAAGCACAGAGGAACATCTGTTGAAACTTCTGAAATGCCTGTTTCGCTGCCGCTGCTACTGTGCGATCCAGAATCTCCGGAGGGGAAGGCCCCGAATCCTTGGCTTTGCCTGTTGTTTGGTGGCCGGGGCGGGGGCGAGGTGCTCGGCAGAGATGGTGCTCGGTGCTCGGTGTCGGAGGGCTGGTCAGAGGCTCGAAGTTTTCCGAAGGACTCAGAGTTGGCTGTGGTCAGGTGCTTCCAGGGTGCTGCATCGGCAAGTTTGCAGCGCTGGAGGTTCATGGCAGGGAGAGTTTTTCATCCTTCTACCATCTGCATGAAATGATGGGGCTATCAGGACTTTGAGACTTTTTTTTACCGTGCCCATGATCTGTTCTTTATCAAATTATGGTATTGCTTTGCACTGTTGTAATTATATGTTATAATTAAGTGGTTTTTGTCAGTTTTAGTCTTGGTCTGTCCTGTGTTTCTGTGATATCATACTGGAGGAACATTGTATCATTTCTTAATGCATGCATTACTAAATGACAATAAACGAGGACTGAGTGTCCTCATAATCTAAAAAAAAACTTCACTCAACTTCACTTGCCCCATCATTGAAATTTCCCATAACCTACAGATTCACTTTCAAGGACTCATCATCAAATGTTCTCGATATTTATTGATTTTTGTTTATTATTATTATTTCTTTCTGTTGTGTTTTGCACACCGGTAGAATGCCCAAGTTGGTGCAGGCTTAAACAAGAGAAAAATCTACAGATGCTGGAAATCTGAGCAACATACACAAAATGCTGGAGGAACTCAGCAGGCCAGGCAGCATCTAAGTAGAGTACAGTTGACGTTTCGGGCTAAGATGCTTCGGCAGGACTGAATGTGTCCTCCTGGCATTCATACTGAGAATTTAAGACTGAGAGACAGTTTATTCCCAAATTAAAATTAATCCTCTTTCCAGAGCTTTGACAGCTAATTCCTGATTTAAGGAAGGGAATGTGGTATCACTATGTTAAGCATGTTTTTTTCCTGAAAACATCATGTGCTGAAAGCTTCATTAATGTCACGCCCAACTTCAATATCTCAGTTATCTCCAGACTGAGCATCATCATCAGCTGAAGGTTTGGTCTGAAATGTCAGCTGTACTTCTAGACGCTGCTTGCTCCTCCAGCATTTTGTGTGTGTTGCTTGTTGCAGTCTTTCTTTGAGTCTATTATGCTTCTTATTCTATTATAGATTTATTACGTATGCCCATGAGAAAAATGAATCAAGAAGTTGTATATGGTGACATATATGTACTTTGATAATAAATTGACTTTGAACATTGAAAGTTTGAACTTTGAATTTGTGTCTAGGTCCCTTGGCTGAACCTAGGCTGTCGTTTATTGATTACTGCTTGGCTTTCAACACAATCATACGCTCAGTTCTACTCAATGAGCACCAAAACCTGGACCTCTTTACCTCCCTCTGCTTCCTCATCAGGAGGCTGCAGTCAGTGCAAATCTGAAATGTCATCTCCTCCTTGCTGACGGTCAACAATGGCACATGTCAAGGGTGTGTGCTTAGCCTACTGCTCTACTCCCTCTACAGCTCAAACGCCATCTCTAAATTTACCGATGACAAGACTATTGTTGGTGGAACTTCAGATAGTGACGAGGATACAGGAGTGAGCTACATAGATCAGCTGGTTGAGTAGCGTCACAACAACTTTGCACTCAGTGTTAGTAGACCAATGAATTGATTGTGGACCAGGAAAGGGAAGTCAAGGGAACACACCAATTAGCAGTGGAAAGGGGGAGAAGTTTCAAGTCCCTGGAGATCTCTGAAGATCTAGCCTGGCCCCAATATATTGATGTAATTTTACAAAGAAGATATGACAGCAGCTATATTTCATCTAGAGTTTGAGGAGATTAGGTATGTCACCAATGACTCTTGCAAATTTCTACAGATGTACTGTAGAGAGCATTCCAACCGGTTGTATTACCATCTGGTATGGAGGAACTGCTGCACAGGTTTGTAAGTAAGCTGAGTCAGCTCCATCATGGGCACTAGCTTCCCCAACGTCGAGGACACTTTCAAAGGGCAATGCCTCAGAAAGGCAGCGACCGTCATTAAGGATTCCCATCACCCAGGATATGCCTTCTCTCATTGCTATCATGAACGAGGAGATACAGTAGCCTGAAGACACACACTCAGCATTTGAGGGACAGCTTCTTCCCCTTTGACATCACATTTTAGAATGGACAATGAACCCATGATCATTAGCTCATTATTTTTTGCTCTCTTTTTGCACTACCCATTGAATTTAATATTTATATACATTATGCCAGAGGTATTAAACCTGAAGCTGATTTTGAAAGCAGTAACAGAAAGGAAGCAATTACTCTATTGGAACTTTTCTTTCGCCACCACCCCCCACCCCCCATCCAGATCATCAGGACACTGAGGAGCAGATAAATCAGCAGATTTTGAAAAGGCACAAAAATAACAGGGTTGTTGAATTCTTTTGGATTAAAATGCTGGCATTGTAGCCTCTGGACAGGTTGAATGACCCCTGGTCCACTGCTTTGCAGATCCAATGCTTTTCATGTTTATGGATGGAATTTGTGACTGGGGCTTTTCTGTTACCTCTGATAGGTAGGTGGAACAAAATGTAATAAATAGCCATTAGCAGTGCCTGAAGCAGCTTGTTACACAATCCGTCAGATCTTCCGTTGGTATGCAACTGAAAGTCAATTTGGGACTGCCAAACTTTGGGTGAATCTGGAGCCAGTTTTCTTTAAACTAAATAGCATTTAGCTAGGTATTTAAAATGATTTGAGATTTGTCTTGCTAATATCCTTGATTTATTTGACAGTTATAATTAAAACAGCTTTTATTTTCTCTTGGTTATTCTGCATTTCTCTATAAAACCACTTTCTACAAATTCATAAGTAAACTAAGTTCAGGATTGTTTTACTGCTTTCTTCTGATGATAGGTTAGTGTTGATACTGGTTCTTCAAGCATGCCTTCTTATTGCTACCATCAAGGAGGAGATACAGGAGCCTGCACAAACTCAACATTTTAGAAACAGCTTCTTTCCCACCCCCAACAGACTTCTGAATTGACAGTGAGACAATGAACTCATTTGCATTGCCTCACTATTTTTGCTCTCTTTTGCATGACTTATATATACATTTCTCATTGTAATTGATAGCTTTTTCTTTATGTATTGCAATACTGTATACTGCTGCAAAACAACATATTTCATGATGTATGCTGGTGAGGTTAAACCTGATTCTGATTAAATTTCCATAAATAAGGGTAAAATGAAGACCTAATCACAAGAATGAACAAAATAATCACTGTATTGAGGATATGCCCTATAAATACTAATTTCTCTGGTTAAAATATCTACTAACTTCCTTGACTATTTATATTATAGAATCACTCTCTTATTTGCTTTTCAGTCCCTATTGTTGTTGGGAAACACAGACTATCCACACAAAAAAAATCCCATTAGCCACAGTTTGGGATTATTCATTTTCTTCCAACCCAGTATTTGATTAAGTTCCAAAACCTTTAAATCCTCAAATCATCTGAGATGTGTAATTCTGAATTCAGCATTACCTAATTTGTTCCTTTTTTGATCATACATGTTGCATTTAGGCCTGCTATGCCCATGCATTGTCCTTTAGATGCAGATTAATAACTTGAAATAGATTTTCATTACAAAAATACTTCACAAAAGAAAAAATCTAATTCTTCCTTCTCCATTTATCTCTTAAAGAATGGCATTGTGGAAGATAATGTAATTTGATCAATGAAGTGGTTATTTCCTCTGACTTTGCCTGTAAATCGACTTTAGCTCAATTTGTTGATGGAGTTTAATCTACCAGAACACCTCACTAATAAGGCAGATATCCTTTTGAGCTTCTCAATACAGCTACATTGGTTTTTATCAAGCTGATACCCATAAACTAGAAGGCTGTGATGTTAATTAATAAACAGATACAGAACAGAGGTAAATTCTAAAAACTTCCTCCCGACTCTTTGCTCCCTTTACTTTCCTTTTACCACCATCTCCTCCTCCCCATCCCACCTTTTGCCTTCTCTCCAACATACCCCTTCAACTTTCAATCTTTGATTCCAAATGAACATTTCCATGAAGGCTCCTCGGTTTCAAACACTACACCTCCAGTATAACGAATTCCAAGTTTGATAAAATGTACTGTTACGAGAATACACATAAAATTAAGATGTTTGCTGGCCTGGGCTAGCATCAGTGGCATCAGCAGTTGGTCTGCCACCTGCCCTCAGGGGAAGGAGAGATAAGGAACAATGGAGCAGCGTCTGGAGATGTGTAATGAAGGGATGTGGGAGGAAGAGCTGTCTGGAGCGGCTCCCCCCTTTGAACCCTGAACTGTTTGAAGTGATGGACAGGCGATACCCCAGCAGGGGGATAAAAAGGGACAGGTTCGCTAAGACAGACACACACGCCACCCGAGGTAACGAGACCCTGGAAGCGGTGCGCCTCTCACGAGTGGGTGAGAAGTACCAGACAACGACAAGGGTGGAAAGGTACGATCAGCGGGAACCCGGTGTGTGTCCGCCCTTGCCTGGGTGCCGGGTTCACTGCAGAGGATCGACCGCATCTGGAGGAGGGGTCACAGTCGGTGACCTCAGGTGACATCACCAAGGACCCGCCCAAATGCTGTTTGTGAGCCATCTCGCTGGTCTGTGAGTGAAGCCGTTCTGAATGATCAGTTGTTCCTATTCTATCTCTCTCTTCCCCCACCTTGTCCATCGCCATGGCAACGATTACTGCGAACTGAACTACAAACTGGACTGAACTTTGAGTCATTTTGAAATTGGTCATTTACCCCTAGACAACGATAGAGCTTGATTGATGCTGTTATCTTAATTCTGTGCACATGTGTGGTTATCATTGTTGAATTGTTGCATTTATTATCCTTTCGATTACTGTGTTGCTTGTTTCTTTAATAAAACTTTCTTAGTTCTAGTACTCCAGACTCCAACTGAGTGATCCATTTCTGCTGGTTTGGCAACCCAGTTACGGGGTACGTAACATAAGTGGGGTTCTCGTCCGCGATTTTGAACGCTAAATTTGGGACGGAGTAAATTGATTGGGTTAAAATTCCCGAAAGAAAGAAAAGACAAACAGCAGAAATGGAGGTTGAGGAATTTATAAAGGCGCCGACCTTGGAGGCATTAGAGGATGCCAGGAAATCGGAATTGATAGCTGTGGCCAAACGGGTGAATCTTGCTAAGGTGAAGTCGACAATGAGGAGAGAGGAGATACACAGAGCTATTGTAGAGCACTATGTATCTAAAGGTGTGTTTCCCCAAGGTGAGCTGGGGGAGGTGTCTATTGAAAAACCTGCTGGAGACGCAGTACAGGTACAGCTTGAAAAACTGAGACTCGAGCACGAGTTCCGGGTACGGCAGTTAGAACACGAAGAGAAGCAGTTAGAAAGGCAGGAGAGAGAGTTAGAAAGGCAGGAGAAACAGAGGGAAAGGGAATTTGAGCTGGAGAAGTTAAAGATAAGGGCCGAGCAGGGGCTCGTGCCGAACCAAGGTGGAGGGTTCCGGGCGACCCAGGAGGTAAGGCTGGTTCCCCCATTTGACGATACCGATGTGGATCGGTACTTTCTCCACTTCGAAAAAGTAGCTATAAGTCAGGACTGGCCGAGGGATAAGTGGGTTGTTTTACTTCAGAGTGTACTGAAAGGGAAAGCCCAACAAGCTTACTCCGCTTTATCCGCGGAAGATGCCCAGAAGTATGAGGTGGTGAAGGAGGCCATCCTCAGGATTTATGAGTTGGTCCCGGAGGCATACCGGCAGAGGTTCCGGAATGCGAGGAAGCGGTGGGACCGCACGTATTTGGAGTTTGCTCGTGAGATGCAAACATATTGTGAGCGTTGGTGCGCCTCGAAAGGGGTAGAGGGGGATTATAACAGACTGCTGCAACTGATTCTGATTGAGCAGTTTAAAGGTTGTGTCCCTGAGGGTATGAGACCCTACCTCGATGAGAAAGAGGCAGCCACGTTAGCCGCAACTGCTAAGTTAGCGGATGAGTATGCGTTGACGCATAAAATGAAGGTTGCCCCGAGTAAAGGCTACCAGAAGGGTAGTCAGGACGGCGGGGAGAGTCCACCGGAAAAGTCAGAAAGTAAGCCGGGGACTAGTGAAAAGGATAAGGTAGACCGGGAGCAGTCTGGTAGGAAGTCTCCTGGGGTCGTCTGTTATAATTGTGGGAAAGTCGGACACTTTGCGTCCAGGTGCTTTGCCCCAAGGAAGGAGACGGGGAAAGGAAAAGCGGAAATTTTGAATGGCTGTATTGAGCTGTTAAGCGAACCGCTAGGGAAGGACAGGTCTGAAAAAGTCCAGGAAGGGCGCGAGAGGTTTATCTCGGCCGGACTGGTGTCAGTGAAGGAGGGGTTAAAACCAGTTCCAGTGCGGATCTGGAGAGACACGGGAGCGTGTCAGTCACTAATACTGAAGAGTGTATTAGAGTTTAGCTCAGAGACCCAGACTGGGGAGGTAGAGGTCAAAGGTGTTGGGGAAGGGACAGAGTCAGTCCCTTTGCACCAGATACATTTACAGAGCAACCTGGTCTCTGGACTAGTCACGATCGGGGTGAGGTCCGAATTACCGATGAAAGACGTGGAAGTCTTGCTCGGTAATGACATCGCCGGAGGAATCGTGTTCCCAGTCGTGAGATTGACGGGTCAGCCTGCCAGCATGGAGGCCCCGCCCGCGATGGTGAATTTGGCTGAAACATTTCTGCCAACCTTGTATGAGACAGGGTGTAGTGAGATAAGAGGTAGTGAGGGAGCTGGGACGGACGTAGCAGTAGCCAGGAAAGAATTTGTGCAGACGCAGGAGCGAGACGAGGGGCTGATGGGTTTTGCAGAGACCGCTCTCTCTGACACAGCCTTGACAAGCTATTGTGCGGATGAGGAAGTGCTAAGGAAGAAAGGGAAATCAAGTACAGCATCCGCAGATGAGGAGTGGGGGGTGGTGCAAAAGAGTTATGGGGATGAGGTTTTTAACATGGCCCACGAGGTACCCCCCGGTGGACATTTTGCGGTGCTGGAGGAAACAGTTGGTGGAATCATGAAAGAGATTTACCGGCTGCCCAGGGGGAAGAATGTTATTGATCATGACCGACGCGAACTGAGACGGTCACCGGCTTTTGTTATGCTAACAAACCTAGTCGGTGTTAGCGTGGAAATCAATGAAGCTAGGGGCCCCCTGTTAAGAGAAAAGAACCATTTTGAAAAGATTAGGATGGGATCGGTCAGATGGGAGAAGGCTATTGTTTTGGCCAGGTCTACTGATAAGGTCTCTCCCTTAATCCCCGAAGGAGTAATTAAACGACTCGCGCCCATGTGTTTGATTGTCCCGAGGAAATGCAAAGAACTGGGACGTTGGGCGATTGTGGTTACAATAGGGCGGCCTAGTAAACAACACCCATATTTTTTGAGTAATTCAGTGACTAAAGGGCTGATGAACACAGAGGTGTGTATTGGCAATTTAACACGGCTGTCTGAAGCCAGCTTGATAGTGAACCTTGAAAAAAATGAATTCGGCCACACGAGGGTCACCTACCTGGGAATTGTGGTGACACAGGGGCAGCTGGCAGCGATGCAAGCTGCAGTGCAGGCTATCGCTGACCTCCCAACCCCGACAGACAAGAGGGCCCTCAGAAGGCTCTTGGAGATGGTGGGGTACTGCAGGAAGTTTTGCAATAACTCTGCGGTCAATACCCGTCCCCCTCCTACTAAGCCCTTGCGAGAGAAAACTGAGTCGGAATGGGACGACCCTTGTTATTGTGGTCCGGGACAAAACCAAATGAGAGGTTACATTGGTCGCAATTCATCAGTGTTTTTGGCCACTATGAAGTTTGCTGAGTTGGAGCCTGGTCTAAGGGATTATTAATAACACGTGTAAAAGGAACAGAAAATGTGATGACTGTCTGTCAAGGTGTTGACAGCTTCAAATTCTCTGTATTAGCTAAATAACTGTTAAAGATGTATATTGTGTATGTATCCGATAATGTAGTCATGTTTGTAATTTTTACCTCCCGGTAAAAATCCTTAAAGGGGGGAAGTGTTACGAGAATACACATAAAATTAAGATGTTTGCTGGCCTGGGCTAGCATCAGTGGCATCAGCAGTTGGTCTGCCACCTGCCCTCAGGGGAAGGAGAGATAAGGAACAATGGAGCAGCGTCTGGAGATGTGTAATGAAGGGATGTGGGAGGAAGAGCTGTCTGGAGCGGCTCCCCCCTTTGAACCCTGAACTGTTTGAAGTGATGGACAGGCGATACCCCAGCAGGGGGATAAAAAGGGACAGGTTCGCTAAGACAGACACACACGCCACCCGAGGTAACGAGACCCTGGAAGCGGTGCGCTTCTCACGAGTGGTGAGAAGTACCAGACAACGACAAGGGTGGAAAGGTACGATCAGCGGGAACCCGGTGTGTGTCCGCCCTTGCCTGGGTGCCGGGTTCACTGCAGAGGATCGACCGCATCTGGAGGAGGGGTCACAGTCGGTGACCTCAGGTGACATCACCAAGGACCCGCCCAAATGCTGTTTGTGAGCCATCCCGCTGGTCTGTGAGTGAAGCAGTGTTCTGAATGATCAGTTGTTCCTATTCTATGTCTCTCTTCCCCCACCTTGTCCATCGCCATGGCAACGATTACTGCGAACTGAACTACAAACTGGACTGAACTTTGAGTCATTTTGAAATTGGTCATTTACCCCTAGACAACGATAGAGCTTGATTGATGCTGTTATCTTAATTCTGTGCACATGTGTGGTTATCATTGTTGAATTGTTGCATTTATTATCCTTTCGATTACTGTGTTGCTTGTTTCTTTAATAAAACTTTCTTAGTTCTGGTATTCCAGACTCCAACTGAGTGATCCATTTCTGCTGGTTTGGCAACCCAGTTACGGGGTACGTAACAGTACAAACTAGAAGAACAGCACCTTATGTTCTACTGGGTAGTCTGCAGCCTAATGGAAGTAACATTGAATTGTTTATTCTCAGGTAGCCTGCTCCTCCGCTGCCCATTTCTCTCTGCTTCTGATCTATCCAGATCCTCTCACATCCCCTCTCCATTGCCCTATCACCCAGTTTCTCCACCTCCCCTCCCCCATCACCCATCACCTATACACTTCTCCCAATGGGTTCCCTATCCAACTCCCCCCATCTGCTCTCCCTACCTTTCTTATTTGGTTTTATTCTTTACCTTCCTTTCTTATCAGATTCTATGATCTGCAGTACATTATTGCCTCCACAGACCATCTCCCACCCTCTATAGATATCTCCACCTTACTCCATCTGCTAATCAATCCCTCCTCACCTGGATCCACATATCATTTGCTAGCTCTTACCCCACCCCTCCCCCTCACCTCTTTATACTGACCGTCTTCACTTACTCTTTCAGTCTGTTTCATGGATTCCAACCTGAAATGCTGACTGTCCATTTCCCTCCAAAGATCCTGTCTAATCCAGTGAGTTCCCCCATTAGCTCATTTTTGCTCCAGAATGCAGCATCCTGATTCTTGTATGTCTCAATCTCTCTCTGTTAAACACTGCTATTTGCTTCGCTTCCGTGTCCATATCTTTGGCCAGGCGTCATAACTCTAGACTTTTCATCCTCGCCAGAGTTACTTATCTGATGAGGCCATTTTTTCCAGCCTTTACCCTTTCTGAATCTATTCAGTGCTAATTACCGTCACAACACTGTGAATCTCAACTTGTTAAATGTCTCTACTTACGCTGACCTAGCTCCTTAGACGCATGTTGACCAAACTCCTAATCCTCACAGTATCTGGAGACCCCGTGATCTCTGTCTCAGAAGCTGATGGCAGAACATCCTTCAAAAGGGTGAACACTCGCAAGGCAAGGGACTGGAAACCCGTGCCGACCAACTGGCCAAAGTGTTCAAGGGCCTCTACAACCTCTCACTGTCACAATCAGAGGTTCCCATCTATTTCAAAAGACCATCAATCACTCTGGTGCCCAAGAATACCAGGGTGAGCTGCCTCAATGACTATTGCTTGACAGCACTCAGGTCTACTGTGAGGAAGTGCTTTGACCACAAAGCATCAATTCTTCCATCCAAAACATTAAGATATTACCTGAAACAGAGTGTTCCCTACACCAACCACTGTGGAACACCACTAGTCACCGGTAACCGACCAGAAAAAGCCCCTTTTATTCCCACTATTTGCTTCTGCCAGTTAAATAATCTTTTATCCAGGTTAGTACCTTGCCTGTAAAACTATGGGCTCTAATTTTGTAAAGCAGCATTATGTGTGGCATCTTGTCAAATCATCATCATCCTCAAGTGCATGCCCAGTTTGAGCTTTGACTGCCATGGCCCACACACTCCTGTTTCGGGTCGAGTGGAACAATTCATTGCTATTCATTTCCAGTTCTCTGGCTGCTGTCTCCATCATCATGTGTCTTTGTCTTCCCCTTGCTTTCTTCCCTTCAATCTTTCCCATAATTACCGTGCATTCTAACTCCTCTTTACTAATCAAATGTCCAATGAAGTTACGTTGCCTTTTCATGATCTCATACATTATTTCTCTTTTTGTGTTTGCTCTGTTCATGCCATCCTTGTTAGATATTTGTTTCATCCATGATATTCTTTGCATCCTCCTCAAAAACCACATCTCTGCTGCTTCAATTCGTTTCCTCATGTTACTAGGTATTGTCCAACATTCTGAGCCATATAACGTAACTGGATAAACGTAACATTTTAGTGCTCTGAGGTGGGTTGTCATGCCTGGTTTAGTATTGATCAGTATACTCTTCATTCTCATAAAGGTGTCTTTTGCCATCCCTATTCTTCTTTTGATGTCCATGTCACACCTGCCATCTGATGTCACCCAGCTTCCTAAGTAGCAAAAGTTCTGTACTTGTTTTATGTCTTCCCCATTTATGCTCAGCCTACAGATAGGATTCTCCTTCTTTTTGGATATCACCATACATTCTGTCTTTTTGCAATTGATAGATTGACCCATTTTTGCACTTTCTTCAACAACTATATCAATTAAGTTTTGTGGTTCTTCCTCCGTACTTGTAATTAACACAGTGTCATCTGCATATCTGAAATTATTGATGTTTTGGGCTGGCTGGTGGCGCAATGACATTGGTGCCGGACCTGGGAGTGGAGGTTCCCGGGTTCAAAGCCAGTCGGGTCCACTCCCGAGTATGCTTTCCATCCGCGCCGGGTTGAGTGTCGAGATCGCAACTCAACCTCATAAAATAAAAGGGAAAAATACTGTGAAAATGTCTGTGTGAGGAGTGACGTGCTACACAGTCTCTGTCTCGCTCTGCGCCTTGTAAAAAGCCATGAAAAAGACATCATCACGGACGCACGCAGACAGACACACAGACGCGCACTCACACACACGCAGACGCAGACGCACAGACTCGCACGCACACAGGCACACGCCAAAAAAAACCGCCAACTTTGATTCCCAAGATGTCTCTTATTTTTTGTAATATTGTTTCACTGTACACGTTAAAAAAATCAGTTATTTGAAATATTACAGAAAACTCTAGATCTAGATTCGAAAGACCTCCGCCTAATCAGAAATCTGTACTAGGAACAAACTGCCGCTGTAAGAATAGATGGAGAAGTAAGTCAATTTATGAAAATCAAGAGCGGCGTGTTTTCTCCCCTGATTTATTTAATCTTGTCAAAGGCCTTCTGAAAATCCAAATAAACAACATCTTCTGACTCTCCTTTGTCCATCCTGCCTGTTAATTCCTTAACAAATTCCAACAGATTTGTTAGGCAAGAATTCCACTTTAGAAAACCATGCTGAATTTGGCTTATTTTATCACGCACCTTCAAGTACCCCAAAAACTCATCTTTAGTAAAAGACTCCAACATCTTTCCAACCACTAACGTCAGACTAACTGGCTTATAATTTCCTTTCTTCTGCCTGCCTCCCTTCTTAAAGACTGGAGTGACTTTTGCAATTTTCCATTCCTCCAGATCCATTACGGAATCTAGTGATTCTTGAAAGATCATTATTAACGTTCCACAATGTCTTCAGCTACCTCTTTCAAAACCCTGGGATGCAGCCCATCTGGTCTAGGTGACTTATCTACCTTCAGATTTTTCTGCTTCCCAAGCACCTTCTCCTTAGTAAAAGCAATGGCATTCACTTCTGTCTCCTAACATTCTCATATTTCTGGCATTCTGCTAGTGTCTTCCACAGTGAAGACAGATTAAAAACACTTATAATGTTCATCTGCCATTTCTTTGCCCTCATTACGATTTCTCCAGTGTCATTTTCCAACGGTCTGATACCCACTCATGTCTTTCATTTACTCTTTATCTCTGAAAAAAACTTTTTGTATCCTCTTACATTATTGGCTATCTTACCTTCATTTTTCAAATGTTCCCTCTTTATGTCTTTTTTTAATTGTCATCTGTTTGTTTTTAAACGTTTCCCAATCATCTACCTTCCCACTAAGTTTTGTTATATTACATGCCCTCTCTTTTGCTTTAATGCTGTCTTTGACTTCCCTTTTCAGTCACAGATGCCTAATCCTCCCTTTAGAGCACTCCATCTTTGCAACGTATCTTTCCTGCACCTTCTAAATTGTTCTCAGAAACTCCAGCCATTGCTGCTCTGCCATCATCCCTGCTGGTGTCCCCTTCCAATCAACTTTGGCCAGCTCCTCCCTCGTCCCTCTTTAATTCCCTTCACTCCACTGTAATACTGATATATCTGATTTTCCCTTCTCAAATTTTAGGGTGAAAACTGTCATATATTGGATCACTGTCTCCTCACCGTTCTTATACCTTAAGCTCCCTAATTAAATCTCAAACATTACGTAACACATAATCCAGAATTGCTATTCCGCTAGTTTCAACCAAAAGCTGTTTTTAAAAAAATCTCATACAGCACAGTGCAACTGCCTTAAGCACATCTCTTTTCCTAGGGTGTCCAAGACTTTGCACAGTACTGGAGTGGAAAGAGAGTTCGCAAATCTGGCTGGAGCAAAGAATGTTAGGAACGGTGAGGATAGAGCACCACAGGAGGGTGTGGGACAAGTAGCAGAGAAGGAGTACCAAGGGTGGGTGGGTGGTGGTGCAGGTGTAGACATAGCCAGCCCTGAGACACCAGGAAAGGTGATTTGATTCCAAACAATCAGCTTATTGATCATTACAGAATGTCTCTCTGGTGCTGCCTGTTCCCTCCCCTCTTCCTTCCCTTTTCCCAACCGTGATTCCCCTCTCCCTTCCCCCTACCACTCTCAGCCCAAATAGAGACCCACATCGAATTCAGGTTTATCATCACTCACAAATGTCATGTTCTTTTACAGTAGCAGCAGCACAGTGCAATACATAAAATTACTACAGTACTGTGCAATAGCTATGCATATATACATATACACATATATAATAACAATACATTTCACAACTTATGTCAATGACAATAAATGTGATACTGATTCATTCCAATGGCCCACCTGTTGTTGCCTGCAGCACAATATTTCTCAGGTATTTTACTATGGATTGTTTATCTTAAGTAATGGTAATGCATCAAGTATACCAGAAAGTTTGGAATAAAAGTTTGTTAGAAGAAAGGTGTTTAATTTGGTTTGTGTTTAAATGCAAATGTACTCCATATACAACACTTAGCATGCTTGCTTAATAGTGTGTGACAGTATCAAGCATTTAGATTGTTGCTTCTGAAGTAATTCCCAACCTCTGCTTCCCTGCAGAGCAGAGAACTGACTTGATGTTCAATCATTTTGGGTCAATCATAAATACCTTCAAGCAAATGGTTACAGAAGAATTAACACATGACAGGCAATTATTTTTTTTTCCAATTCTCAGTATTGAGAAATTATTTAGGAAGTACATGCCACAAAAGTGTTCACGTAAGAGGAAATTTATGGAAAAGATTAAAATAGGTCATTGTCTAAATTCCCTCTTGTAATGTTACTACCCTGAAAAATATATATTTTATAATTTGAGTTTGTGCAGCATACACAAAGCTTAAAATTTAACATACATTGGAAGCACATTTGAAAATTGAGGGAGGAGGAAGAATGTCATTACATGGTTCATTACATAAAGATAATTCTTAAAATATATTTTCAGCTGTTCATTTCTAATGGACTTGTATTCAGATAATGCTGGAGTCTGTACAGTTCAGTTGAACATAAGAGCAGCCTACACATGGCTTTAAAATCCATAGCCTCATTATCACTACTGTAAGTACCACCCTGTTAACCGTTTGTCTCCTGGCAGTGTTGTCATAAAACTAGAACCAAATTAGTGCACTTGATGTTTTCCACAGGTATCATTAGCTGAGATATTTTTTTTCAAATCCATGCCAAGGATGAAAGTAAGATGACAGTAACAATGGGGTTGGAAGCCAAGCAAGGTGAAGGTTTTTTTTAAAATTCTCATTTCCATTTTCTTTACTCTGAATATTACGGTGGATTTTAAAATTATTTGGATTTTTTTATTGTCCTTGTTGTCCTTATTGTCCCGTTGTACTTTTCAATTTTATTTCTAATATAGATCCACCTTTCTTGATATTCAATTCACAGGGAGAGTCAAATCTAAACCACTGGAAAGCTGTCACCAACATACAGGGGTCTCAGCAAATTCCTTCAAATTCAGTGCAAGAAGCAACTCTACCACTGATGGGGCAGGTGGTATCTGAGGTTGTGGGACCCATTTATACATAGGTGTTCAGATTCTCTGTAAATGTCTCAGTTGCTCCTCTCACTGTGAGCAGTTAAGCTAGGTCAACATCCCAGCAATTATGCCCTTGTTACACTCAGTAGTCTATGTTGGGCAGGGCACTTTGTCTGCTTGCCCGACACCAAATTGCTGAAAGAGGCATTCTTTTCTGAGCTCTGTCATGGGGGTGAGATTGCCACAGGAAAAAATTCAAAGACATCTTCAAAGGCTCCTTGACAAAGCACAACATCTCACCCCTCCCCCCATTCTCCTAGAAATCTTTGGCATTTGATCACTCAAACTGGAGAAGGGACATCTGGGTGGTACTAAGACCATAAGACCAAAAGATATAGGAACAGCATCAGGCTATTTAGCCCATTGAGTCATGGCTGATCCATTTTTCCTCTCAGCCCCAATCTCCTGCCTTCTCCCTTCATGCCCTGACCAATCAAAAATCTATCAACCTCTGCCTTAAATGTACATGAAGACTTGGCCCCTACAAATGACTGTGGCAAAGAATTCCACAGATTCACCACTCACTGGCTAAAGAAATTTCTCCTCATCTCCATACTAAAAGGACATTCCTCTTTTCTGAGGCTGTGACCTCTGGTCTCAGACTCTCCCACCATAAGAAGCATCCTCTCCACATCCACTCTATCAAAGCCTTTCACCATTCAATAGGTTTCAACTAGGCTACTCCTCATTCATCTGAGTTCCAGTGAATATAGGCCCAGAGCTCTGCAACGCTCATCATATAATCATTGTCATATAACATGAAAAGAATTGGTCCCAACACAGACCCCTCTGGAACACCACTAGCCATTGGCAGCCAACCAGAAATGGCTCCCTTTATTCCCACACTTTACCTCCTGCCAAACAGCCACCGCTTTATCTTTGCTAGAATCTTTCCTGTAATACCCAGGACTCATAGCTTGTCAAGCAGCCTCTTGTGTGGCACCTTGTCAACAGTCTTCTGAAAATCTACTATATGACATCAACTGATTCTCCTCTGTCTATCCTGCTTAGTATTTCTTTGAAAAATTCCAACAGATTTGTCAAACAAGATTTTCCCTTGAGGAAACTGTACTGACTAAGGTCTATTTTATCATGTGATTCCAAGTACCCTGAAACTTCATCCTTAATAACTGACTGCAACAGCTTCCCAACCACTGAGGTCAGACTAACCGGCCTATAGTTTTCTTTCTTCTGCCCTTCTCTCTTCTTGAAGAGTGGAGTGACAGTTACAATTTTCCAGTCTTCCGGAACCATTCCAGAATATAGAGATTCTTGAAAGATCACTACTAATGCCTCCACAATCTCATCAGCCACCTCTTTCCAAACTCTGGGGTGTACACCATCAGGCTGAGGTGACTTAACTACCTTCAGACATTTCAGTCTCCTATGACCTTTCTCTCTAGTAATGGTAACATCACACACTTCATGTCCCCTAACATCTGGAATTTCCACCTTACTGCTAGTGTCTTCCACCGTGAAGACTGATGCCAAAGACTTATTCAGTTTGTCTGCCATTTCATTGTCCCCATTACTACCTCTCCAGATTCATTTTCCAGCAGTCCTCTCTTTTACACTTTATGTACCTGAAGAAGCGTTTGGTATCCTCTTTAATATTATCAGCTAGCTTACTTTTGTATTCCATTATTACCTTCTTAATGACTTTATAGTTTTTTGTTGGTTTGTAAAAGCTTCCAAATCCTCTAACTTCCCATTTATTTTTGCTCTATTATATGTCCTGTCTCTGGTTTTCATGATGGCTTTGACTTCTCTTGTGAGCCACAATTGTGTTATCTTTCCTTTAGAATACTTCTTCCTCTTTGGATTGTATATATCCTGTGCTTTTTGAATTGCTTCCAGAAATTCCAGAAATAAGGATCTCTGGCCATGCTTAAGAGACCCATAAATTGAGTAAGGGACACACCATGTCACAGCATACCCAGCCACCTACCTGGTTTGTCAACCATCTCACCACATCTGTGGAACAGTGTGTGGTACCCAAATGGGCCTCCTTAGCCAATTCAGAATCCACAAAACCCTTAGCCCTGGCAAACAGCGTATGAAAAAGAAGTTTCAGAGGATCTAAGTGACTCCACTGTCTGAAAGGTTGGAATGCATCATGGTTTGCTATGGCAACTGTTTTGTCTATGACCCAAGAAACAATTATCGACACAGCTCAGCACATCACGGGAACCAGCATATTCTCCATGGACTCTGCCTGTACTTCCCACAGCCTCAGTAAAGCAGCCAACATAATCAAAGATCCTACCCATCCTGGACATTATCTCTTTTCTCCCTCCCAGTGGGCAGAAGATACAAAAGTTTGAAGGCATGTGCCACCAAGCTTAAGACAGCTTCTGTCCCACTGTTATAACAATTAGCTTTTTTTCTTGTGGCAGGCACATCAAAAGATCAATGCATTCAGTGTAAGGCAGCATTTTGTGTTAATGACCAACATCATCCAAAGATTTTGCCCGGGCAGCCTTGAAGTGTTGCTATGCTTCTGGAGCCAACATAGCATGTCCACTACTCATTAACCCTAACCGTATGAACATAAAAATATAAGAAGAAAGAATGGGAATAGGCCATCTGGCCCATTGAGCCTGCTCTGCCATTCAATAAGATCATGGCTGATCCGGCCATGGACTCATCTCCACCCGCCTGCCTATTCCCCATGACCCTTAATTCCTGTACTATGCAAAAATCTATCCAAACTTGGCTTCAATATATTTACTGAGGTAGCATCCACTGCTTCATTAGGCAGAGAATTCCACAAATTCACCACTCTCTGGGGAAAGCAGTTCCTCCTTATCTCTGTCCTAAATCTACTACTCTGAATCTTGAGGCTATGTCCCCTAGTTCTAGTCTCACCTACCAGTGGAAACAACTTTCCTGCCTCTTTCTTATCTATCCATTTCATAATTTTATATGTTTCTATAAGATCTCCTCTCATTCTTCTGATTTCCATCAAGTACAGTCCCAGGCGACTCAATCTCTCCTAATGGTCTAACCCCCTCCTCTCTGGAATCAACCTGGTGAACCTCCTCTGCACTGTCTCCAAAGCCAGTATATCCTTCCTCAAGTAAGGAGACCAGAACTGCACACAGTACTGCAGGTGCGGCCTCACCAGTACCCTATACAGTTGCAGCATAACCTCCCTGTTCTTAAGCTCAATCCCTCTAGCAATGAAGGCCAACATTCCATTTGCCTTCTTGATAGTCGGCTGCACCTGCAAACCAACCTTTTGTGATTCATGCACGAGCACTTCCAAGTCCCACTGCACAGCAGCAGCTGCAATTTTTTACCATTTGAACAATAATCTGCTCTTCTATTTTTCCTTCCAAAGTGGATGACCTTACATTTACCAACATTGTACTCCATCTGCCAGACCTTCGCTTACACACTTAACCTACCTATATCTCTCTGCTGACTCTCTGTATCTTCTGCACAATTTGCTTTTCCACTCAATTTAGTATCATCAGCAAAATGAGATACATTACACTCGGCCCCCTCTTCCAGATCGTTAATGCATATCGTGAACAGTTGCGGGCCCAGCACTGACCCCTGCGACACATCCCTCACCACCGATTGTCAGCCAGAGCAACACCCATGTATCCCAACTCTCTGCTCTCTATTAGTTAACCAGTCCTCTACCCATGCTAATACATCACACCCAACTCTATGCATCTTATTTTATGGATCAGTCTTCTATATGGCACTTTATTGAACATCTTCTGGAAATCCAAGTAAATAACGTCCATCTGTTCCCCTCTATCCACTGTGCTTGTTGTATCCTCAAAGAACTCCAGTAAGTTTGTCAAACAGGACCTCCCTTTGCTGAATCCATGCTGCATCTGCCTGATGGATCTATTTCTTTCCAGATGCCTCGTTATTTCTTCTTTAATGATAGCTTCAAGCATTTTCCCAACTACAGATGTTAAAATAACTGGCCTATAATTACCTGCCTTTTGCCTTTTGAACAGTGGAGTGACATTCACCATCTTACAATCCACTGGAACCCGCCCAGAGTCCAGAGAATTTTGGTAAATTGTCACCAAAGCCTCTATTATAACTTCTGCCATTTCTTTCAGTACTCTGGGATGCATTTCATCAGGACTAGGGGACTTACCTATCTTCAGGACCATAAGTTTGCTCAGCACTACCTCTTTACTGATAGCGAGATTATCGAGGTCCTCACCTCCCATCGCATCCATAACATCTCTCTTTGGCATGTTAGATGTGTCCTCCACCATGAAGACCAACACAAAATAGTCATTCATATCTCTTCCATTTCTTCATTACCCAATATCAATTCCCCCTTCTCGTCCTCTAAGGCAGGGGTCCCCAACCTTTTTTGCACCGCGGACCAGATTAATATTGACAAGATCCTTGCGGACTGGCCGATGGGGGGGGGGGGTGGTGTTCAAGTTCAACAGTGCGTGACAGGGAATGAGGAAAGGTGCAGCTGATTCATATCGTTTCATATCGCCAAATCATATCGTTTCCTTGCACATCGTTTGTGGCCCGGTGGTTGGGGACCACTGCTCTAAGGGACCTATGTTCACTTTCGCCACCCCTTTCTGCTTTATATAATTATGAAAACTTTTACTAACCATTTTTATATTTTGTGCTAGTTTATTTTCATAATCTACCTTCCCTTTCTTTATTGTTCGCTTCGTGGTTCTTTGTCGCTTTTTAAAGTTTTCCCAATCTTCCAGTTTCCCACTACTCTTTGGCAATTTTGTACACATGAGCTTTTAGTTTAATGCCTTCTTTTATTTCCTTAGTTATCCAAGGCTGGCTCTTCCCACCCTACTGTCCTTGCTTTTCACTGGAATATACTTTTTTTGAGCACTGTGAAAAATCTCTTTGAAAGTCTTCCACTGTTCCTCAAGTGCCCCACCATTTGTCCTGTGTTCCCAGTCTACACTAGTCAAATCCTCCCTCATCCTATTGTAGTCTCCATTGTTTAGGCATAATACACTGGTTTTAGATCAAATTATTGCACCCTCTATTTGTCTTTGGAATGTGGGAGAAAATCCATGCAGTCAAAGGAAGAACAGATAGGACAAGCAACTTACAGAAAACAGTGGTAATTGAACCTGATCGTTGATCACTGGCACTGTAAAACTATTGTGCCAACCCAGATGCTATTGTACCACCCCAAATGATGATTGAATGGCTCCTTGATACAATAAGATGGAATGCTGACATCACAATCTACTTCATTGTGACCTTGCACCTTATTGTCAACTGTCTTCCACTTTCTCTGTATTGTAACATTTTATTATGCACTCTTTTATTTTGCCAGTATAATGAATTGATCTGTATGAACAGTATGCAAGACAAGTTTTTTTAATTGTAGCTTTGTACAAGTGACAATAATAATCCAATTTACCATTTTTGTTTCCTGCATCATTGATTCTGGACCCCAATGCAAAATCTTTGTCACAAGTGAATAGAAAGAAGTCTCCATGTCCATTAGACTGAAAGATAGCTGCAAGCGAAGAGAATCAAAGGATTAGTTGTACATGCACTAGGGACAAATACTAGTACAGAAGCCTGAGGGAAGGCACTTGGAACATGTCTGTTGTGTTGCATAATCTACACGATCATGTCAGGCTTAAACTGCACCAGGTTACCAAACCAAAACAGCTTATGGAATTGTGAATTGTAAGAGGAGAGTTTCAATTGGTATCAGTGAAACCATTGGGTTCCCTTAGGAAAGTGGATGAGTTCTCCAATTTGACTTTTTTCTATATGAAAAGCTACACATTAGTTTAACGCTGAAACTGCCTCAGCAAATAATGTGTCTAAAAAATAATTCCTCAGTTTTTTCGGATTTAAGTTGGAGCGTGCTTGGCTGAACAAAAAGGATTTTCAATGCTTTGATTATGTCCATCCCGATCCACATATATGCTTGGTTGTGCCTGATGAACAAATCAGCTAAGAGTTGGGATCCAACTGTGCTTCCAAATCAGCATGTAATTCCTGAGGAGTATACAAATCTCACTGTCCAGAACTAGCTGTTATATGAAGAGGCATGCCATTCACGGTACACCGTAAACCCATCTTGTGTCAAATCCTCTATAGTCACAGAGAGGGGGTTCTAGGAAGAATCCTGGTCATTGAAATGCATGAAAATTACATGCTGTTATCTATACATACTAACGCTCTTGGAGAGTGAGACATAAAGATCCCAATTATTCATGGGGAATAGTATTTGCTTTGAATAACATTGAGTAAAATTAGGATATTAACAGCTTCATACAGTAGCTTGATTTACAGTTTCAAAAAACATTAACCATGTACTGTATGTCTAAGTGAACTTCCTTTAATTATTTTTCCATTCTTGAGATAATAAATTACTCTCCTTATGTGTACTATAGATATGTTTTTAGGGGTAATCTCATAGAGATATTCAAGATTATGGGAAGATTTGAGAGTTTTCTTTCTTTGCATTGCAGAATCCAAAGTTAGGAACATGATAATCATTTGGGACTGGAATGAAAACTTTCCTCAAGTAGAAGAAAAGGATTGTAAATCTTCAGAGCTCTCTTCCTCAGAGGACTGTGACTGTTCAACTGTTCCATACAGTCAAGGTCTCAATCAATAGATTTTTGGACAGTGAAAGAATGCAGGTCTCTGAGGACAGAGTAGGAAAATGGAATTGAGGTGCAGGTTCTGGTGGGAATCTTAATGCTTGAGAGACTCTTGTTTTCTGCTTTTGTAGAAACGGTGTAAGTTTAGGAATATAAATAAAACATCTGACTTTGGCTAGTTTACACAGTTTGCCAGTATTCAATGAGTTGATAGAATAGAAACATAGAAACATAGAAAATAGGTGCAGGAGTAGGCCATTTGGCCCTTCGAGCCTGCACCGCCATTTATTGTGATCATGGCTGATCATCCAACTCAGAACCCTGTACCTGCCTTCCCTCCATACCCTCTGACCCCCGTAGCCACAAGGGCCATATCTAACTCCCTCTTAAATATAGCCAATGAACTGGCCTCAACTGTTTCCTGTGGCAGAGAATTCCACAGATTCACCACTCTCTGTGTGTGAAGAAGTTTTTCCTAATCTCGGTCCTAAAAGGCTTCCCCTCTATCCTCAAACTGTGGCCCCTCGTTCTGGACTTCCCCAACATCGGGAACAATCTTCCTGCATCTAGCCTGTCCAATCTCTTTAGGATCTTATATGTTTCAATCAGATCCCCCCTTCAATCTTCTAAATTCCAACGAGTACAAGCCCAGTTCATCCAGTCTTCCTTCATATGAAAGTCCTGCCATCCCAGGAATCAATCTGGTGAACATTCTTTGTACTCCCTCTATGGCAAGGATGTCTTTCCTCAGATTAGGGGACCAAAACTGCAACTCACAGGGAGAAAACTTGGATGTGATCAAGGTCATGATGATCAAACCCAGAAGCATTTAACTAAGTGTAAACAGCAAACTTTGTGTTGTCTGGTCATTAGCATGTTTGTAACATTACTTGAACTTGTCGTGTCTGTTAATGTTGATTAACAACTCAGCAGGAGAACTTGATTATCGTAAGTGGTTTTAACTATTTAAAGTTAGCTTGCTCTACTTAGTCTGTTGAAGGGAGATGAACTTTAGCTTTAAAAAATTATGTGATTTCATCATTAAATTCACTTGCAGGTTGAGGGTTTATTATTATTTATTACTCACCCTCTACTGCTCCTAAGAAGGTGGTAAGAAACCAGTTTTTTGAACGGCTATAGTCCTTCGGAATAAGTTCTGCACTGTATTGTTAGTATTAGGACCCAACCACAATGAAGCAATGGTGATATATTCCCAAGTAAAGATGGTGTTGGCATGGAAATCCTTCAAAAAAAAAGTTCATGAAAGATTGGGCATCAACTTTATTCACGATATACTGTACATTTACATGTATTAAGAGTTTGCTGTGGTGTGTTGCCATGACATGCAACAAAAAAGAACAACATTCAACATTCATAAAGAACAAAGAATTACACAAAAGTAAGTTAAGAGTTTAAAGTACAGATATGGAATAAAATGTGCTTCAGTACGTAAATAGCAGCATATAACCACAATGTAAACAGCATTATAAAAAACCGTTTCAAATCTTTACAGTGCAGTGTGGTGACTGAGGTAATAGATGAGGCGGTTATGAGTGCGCAAATGATAGCTGCCTGGGGGATAAAAGACTTTTACGATGTCATGAAGTTTCTGTTTTAATAGTCCTATAGTGCTTTACAGAAGGGAGCTTTTGGAAAAGGTAGTTTGCAGGCTGGTTAGTGTCTGCAATGATTTTTCCTGCCTGTTTCTTTGATCAGGTCACAGACAAATCCTACAGCAATGGTAGACTTCAGCCAGTGAGTTTTTCTACTGACCTGACAGTTTGCTGTGGTTTTATTTACATTGTGACAGGATGATGTACCAATCCAGACAATAATGGCTGATGTGAGGATGCTCTCTATGATGGCAGTGATGGCAAGCACCTATAGACCAAAATTACTGGCATCAAATTCAAGCACTGCACATTTTGAGAATCGTTCATGCATCAGAGGGTCAGATGCATGTAGAATTTGGATGGGAAACCGTTCACTTGGTGGAACTTGCATGGGCTTCAGGAGAGCAAGCAAGGTGGATTTACAATTAGCTTGATGATTAAAAACAGAGGATAATGCTTGTAAATCAATACTCGGACTGGAGGCCTGTGACTAGTGGGATGCCCCAGAAGGATCCATACCATGACTGGTAGGCTACTGAGGAGTGTTGTGGAACAGAGGAATCTGGGAGAACAAGTGCCACAATTCACTGAGAGTGGCCATACACGTAGACAGGGCAGCAAAGAGGGCATTTACACATAGACAGGGCAGCGAAGAGGGCATTTACAATGCTGCTCTTCATCAGTCATGCATTGTGTTTAAGGGTTGGGACTTCATGTTCCTGTTATATAAGTCATTAGTGAGACTGTACTTGGAATATTGTGCACAATTTTGATCACCCTGTTATACACTGTCTAAGTTCGTCGATGGTGCAAGCAAGATGGTTATACACATTCTAAGCTGCCGATGGTGTAGAAGAGATTTATGAGAATACTGCCTGGATTAGAGTGCTGAAGTTATAGGGAGAGGGTGGCAATGCTGGATCTTTATTCCTTGGGACATAAGAAAGTGAGAGGAGACTTCACAAAAGTTTAGAAAATCATTAGAAATATAGATAAGGTGGATGGCTGGTTAAAATTAGAGGGTACCAACACAAGATAAAAGGGAAGAGATTTAAAAGAGACCCTAGAGGCAACTTCTTTACACAGAGGATAATGAATAGCTGGAATAAGCTGCAAGAGGAAGTGATTGAGGTGGGTACAATTGCAATATTCAGATACGTATGTAGAGGGGAAGGTTATGGGCCAAATGCTGGCAACTGGGACTAGCAGAGAGGATGCTATAGTGGGCATACACCGGTTGGGTCTGTTTCTGCCTGTATTACTCTGTGACTCTATAAACTGAGAGCAAGTCCAAAATGTTCATTTGCATAAATACACAATGAATATCCAAAAGCTTTGCACTGAGCTCACTTTTACTTAAAACAAAGGATTGTCTGTTGTTGTACAAGCAGAACTGCACATTCCAGAATATTTTGCAAAGGGCATGTCCTCACTGGCATCCTAACTATTTCAGACACAAAATAGATGGTAAATCCCTTCATCTGAGTATTCTAAGGGCAGTGCAATGGGAAAAGTCAGCAAAGAGGACAAACGTGAAGATACTTGGAAGAGAGGGAGAGACAGGCAGGGAGAGAAGGAAGAAACAATACTTGGAACAAAGCACAACTCAAGTTTCTCTCTGCCAAAATATTTGACAAAAAACATCGAGCTCCTTTGCCAGTGAGCTGGATTTCTTTTCACTTAAATGGGGAACATTGTCAGAAGCCATATGAGTGGAACTACCTCCACATTAGTTGAAGTAGCATGACTGGGAACCAGCAGATGAATTTTCAATGGCACTAAAGTTCTCCCAGACAACCTATTAATCTAAAAAGACAACAGCCATATCATGGAACAATTTGCATTTACTAGGAGGTAGCATTGAATTTCCACCAGCTACTTCAAAGCTTTCTGTAAGGATTAAAAATTAAATGGGGAGGAACGATTGCATTTAATGGCCTCAGACTGTGACAGAATACACTTGAATTTGCACCTCCCCAGGTAAGTAGACAACAAAACTGGAAAGACACGACTAATGGAATTATCTATTTAGAGCTATATTTCTGCATGACAGCAAGGTGTGCCAAATAGTTATTTCCTCCTCATTAAATAGATAGCCTTCATTACATTGTAAATCATGTATTATATTGGAGGTTTGCAAAATGAAATTCTAATGCAGACTTGAAGCATTTCAGATCATTCAAGTAAAATAAATTATGCTTTGTTGCAAGTCGAGATACTAGAAAGTATTTGAATATTTATTGCATGTAATTTTTTATTGTAATAAAACTTAGTCTTTATGTGAGGATGTACATTCAGGCACAGAAGCAAAATGTAAATTGCGTAGACGATCATTTCTCACTGGACTCCGGGTTCTACAGCTGTAACATTGAAGGCACCTGGAGTGATAGAAATTGATTAGAGACAAATTGTTTCCTTTCCCTCTTTGACTTTGATTCATTGCTTGGAGTTCATATATTGCAGTGGCTGTTTCATTTCTGAGATATTAATCATAAGTGGTGTCATCTATATTTATCTGCATCGAGGGAATGATTATCTTTCAATACCGTCAATAAATCATTTATTTTTTGAATGTGTTTTTGTTTTACTGGATGTAAATAAATCCTGTTGTAACTAAAGCATTAAGTTGAATGCTAACGTAAATTAATAAACATGAACATGGCAGCACAGAGAATATTACAAAAGGTCAAATATTACCCGGGAGGCAGGAAAGTTTTCAAGCAAGCAACATGCATTGCCTCCTGTGCTCTGAATCACAGCAAGGTGCAGGCTACAGACTGGCAGCTGGCTAAATGAGCATCTGTTAATTCAGATGACTTACAAGCAGTTAGTTCTGATTACAGTAATGTTCAGGGAAGGAAATTTGCCATGCTTGCCCATTCTGACCTCTATTAAATCCAGATCCTCTGATGTGGTTCACTGCTAACTGCGCTCTGAAATGGCTTTTTAAGCAACCCAGTTGAAAACGATTTATGGGTGAGCAATAAACCCTGGTATTGTTCATAATGGCCATGCTAAATTATGTTGTGTATTTCATGCCAATTATAGCCATTCTGGACCTGCATCTCTGGATGCTGTCTTGCATTAGGATGCCAAACTTTTCAGAGGAACCTCAGTTCAGCAGCCTGATTCCCATGTAAAACAAGTGCAGAGTTGTGGGTCAAGTAGGTAATTAAACTGATATCTTTTAAAATTTGCAAATAGCTGAAGGTTACTCCAACTGATTAGATAGCAGTAGAAAAGCACAAAGGTACCTGACTCAGAGAGCAGATACTTGACTTCCGTGATGGACAGGGATAGTTTAGACCCTTTAGTTTTAAATTGCATCTGAAGTAATTCCATTCCACAGAGTTCTAAACAACCTATTTTTCCCGGGAATTCTGTACATCCAGCCCAAACAGCTTTTGCTTCATTTCAAAGAATGTTTCCAAGAGGAGGATGAATTTGTTTCTGGACTGATTGAAGACTTCACATTCAAAGGTTATATGTGATGTTTGCTACTTTTACTGAATAACAGTAAATGTATTTAGTGCTATTTTCCAACAGCAACGATTTCAATCTATCCAGTCAAAAGTTAATGATTTTTTTTTAGATTATGAAGACACACAGTCCTCTTTTATTGTCATTTAGTAATGTATGCGTTAAGAAATGATACAATATTTCCTCCGGTGTGATATCACAAAACAAAGGACAGACCAAGACTGAAAAAAACTAACTGAACTACAAAATTATAACATATAGTTACAACAGTGCAACAATGCCATAACTTGATGAAGAAGTCTATGAGCATAGTAAAAGTTCAAAGTCTCTCAAATGTCCCACATCTCACACAGACAGAGAGAAGGAAGAAAAACTCTCCCTGCCATACCCGACCACAGTCCGACTCTCAGTCATCTGAAAACTTCGAGATCTGATCAGCTCTCCGACACCGAGTACTGAGCGCCATCTCTATCCGAACAATTCAACCTCCTTCTCAGTCGCTAACAGCAGGCAAAGCCGGGCATTTTGAGGCCTTCCCTCCGAAAGATTCCCGACCGCTCAGTAATGACAGTAGCGAGCGAGCGTTTCAGAAACTTTTCCAGATGTTCCTCTGTGCTTTCACGTCCAACTCCATCAAATCAGAATTATCCACGGCCCCTATTTAACAGATACGATATCATTTTTCATCGGAGGGCTGCACACACGCAGCCCGCTGCTTCTCTCTCCTCCCGCCCGACTTTATTTCCTCATTCTAAATAATCCCATGCATATTTGGGAAGCATAACTCCAGGGCTATTAAATGTCACTGGTTTGTTTTTTAGTTGTAGATTAGTTCTATGTTGTAGTTTTAGGAGGAGCAAGAGCCTGAAGAATCAGCTGTTGATTTTGTAAATTAAATCAGATGTGTGTGTTCTCAAGAATTCCAGCATCTGCAGAATTTCTTCTGTTAAGTGATATTTTTGCAGATGTTGGAAATCCAGAGTACATGTACAAAATGCCAGAGGAATTCAGCAGATCAGGCAGCATCAATGGAAAGCAATAAACATTTCAGGCTGAGCCCTTTTATCACGATAAAATGGACCTGCCTGAATTTCTCATTAAGTGGCAGGGATTCACCTTTAATAATGTGCTAATACAGGAGATTGTTATCTAATGCCTTTCCTGACCTCACTCTGAAATTTTCAACGATCACCAATTAACATGAACATTCATCTTTTTCTTCTCTTGCAGTTTCAATAAGACAGAATCTGAATCTCCTTCACCCAGTGATTGGTTTCACTAGCCTTAAGGTAACATTTGAGGTTAAATTGTAAACAGGTGTCTAAAGGTTGGTTCCCATTTTAATTAATATCTGCTACATTCACATAATTCCATAACTCCTGAATAATTCCTAATGGATTATTCAGAGAGATCTGTTGCAGGTGGATGTTCTTGATTTAAAGGTGATGGGTTTGGAGGTGCCGTAAACCACTGACAAAAGTTAACGAGATTCTCAGTGACTTCTGAATACTCCTCCATTTTAATGGTTGCAGACCAGAGACACCGATGAATCAATGTGAATGTTAGACATTTTCTAGGAGAATATCTTCACATTATTTCCTCAGGATTTGGTAATCTCTTGATGTATCAGTGCTCAGAGCTGAGTGACTATTTAAAGACTATTGATGGATATGCAAGTGACATGGCTTACCCACAGGAGCTCATCAATGCCTCAGCAGGCTAAAGGAATTTGGCATATCCCTGTCGAATTTTACTAATTTTTATTGATGCACCATAGAAAGCAAGGAACTGTACGAGACCATCAACAGGCTGGAGACTGCACACCCAGAGGCTGCCTTCATCGTTGCTGGTGACTTTAATCAAGCATCGCTGACAAAAGTCTCTCCAAAGTTTTGTCAGCACATCCAGGTGAGCAGTCGTGGAGATAACACACTTGACCACTGCTACACTCCCTTCCTCAACACTTACAAAGCTCTCCTTCGCCCAGCCTTTGGAAAATCAGATCACTCTTCGATCTTGCTTCTGCCAACGCACAAGCAGAAGTTGAAACAAGGGGCGGCCATAGTTAAAACTGTCCACTGTTGGTCTGACCAATCAGTGTCCACGCTGCAGGACTGCTTTGATGACATCAGCTGGAATGTCTTCCATGATGAGGATGTCTCCAAGTTCACTGATGGAGTCATGTGCTTCACCCAGAAGTGCATGGATGATGTTGTCCCCCAAAAGTTGGTCAGGGTCTTCCCAAACCAGAAATCCTGAATCAATAGTTCCGTGCAACCAGCACTTACAGTGTGATATCAAGCTAACATCGCTGGAGATCAACTAGAGCTTAAGAAAACCAGCTATGATCTATGCAAACATATCAAGGCTGCAAAAAAAACAATATAGGGAGAAGGTTGAGTCAAGATTCACAACAGATAGCACACGTGACTTGTGGTGAGGGCTGCATAGCATCGCAGACTTCAAAACGTTGTGGTGTCGCCAACATCGTGGCCTCTCTCTCCCAGATGAGCTCAATCACTTTTATGTAACTCTGAGCCCCCGAGGAAAGCCACCACTACAATTTGCAACCTGTTCATCTCCGAGGCTGAGGTATGCAGATGTTTCCAACGAGGGGACAGTCGCAAGACTGTGGGACCGGACAGTATCCTAGGGTGAGTACTTAAGATGTGCGCAGCACAACTGGCAGGCGTGTTTACAGACGTTTTTAATCTCTCCCTCTCCCAGTGTAGAGTGCTCTCTTGCTTCAAATTATCCACCATTGTCCCTGTACCAAAAAAGACCAAGGTAACATGCCTGAATGAATGGTGTCCTGTTGTACTCACCTCAATAATAAGCAAATGCTTTGAGAGGCTAATTTGAGAGGATTACATCTGCAGCTTGCTACGACCCAAACTGGACCCCCTACAATTCACCTACACAACCGATCAGCAAATGACGCAATAGCCACTGCTCAACATACTGTCCTTACACATCTGGAGGAGAAGGATGCTTATGTGAGAATGCTGTTCTTGGACTACAGTTCAGCATTCAACACCATAGTTCCATCCAGGCCCGACAAGAAGCTCAGAGAGCTCGGCCTTCACCCTACCTTGTGCAGCTGGATCCTGGACTTCCTGCCAGATCACCAGCAAGTTGTAAAAGTAGGCTCCCTCACCTCCAACTGTCTGACTCTCAGTACAGGAGCCCCTCAGGGCTGCATACTGTCCCCACCTTTACTCCCTGTATACCCATGACTGTATTGCCACCCACAGTTCCAATCTGCTAATTAAATTTGCCGACAACACTACATCGATTGGATTTAACAACAATAACAGGGTGGCCTACAGGGAAGAAGTCATCTGTCTGACATAGCGGTGTCAAGAAAACAACCTCTTCCTCAATGTCGCGAAAACAAAGGAGCTGGTTGTGGATTACAGGAGGAATGGAGATGGGCTAACCCCCATTGACATCAATAGATCTTGGGTTGAGAGGGTAAACAGCTTCAAGTTCCTCGGCATCCACATCACCAAGGATTTCACATGGTCTATGCACACCAGCTGTGTGGTGAAAATGGCACAACAGCGCCTCTTTCACCTCAGACAGTTGAGGAAGTATGGTAATGGCCCCAAATCCTAAGAACTTTCTACAGGGGCACAATTGAGAGCATCCTGACTGGCTGCATCACTGCCTGGTATGGAAACTGTAACTCCCTTAATCGCAGGACTCTGCAGGGAGTGGTGTGGACAGCCCAGCGCACCTGAAGTTGCGAACTTCCCATGATTCAGGACATTTTCAAGGACAGGCGTGTAAAAAGGGCCAATAGGATCATTGGGGACCCAAGCCATCCCAACCACAATCTATTCCAGCTGCTACCATCCAGGAAGCGGTACCACAGCATAAAAGCCAGGACCAACAGGCTCTGGGACAGCTCCTTCTACCAGGCTATCAGACTGATGAACTCACGCTGATTTGAGTGTACTCTATATTACACTCACTCTTCTATTTATTATAAATCACTATGATTGAACATTGCACATTTCGATGGAGATGTAACTCCTCATGTATGTGAAGGATGTAAGAAATAAAGTCATTTCAATCCAATTCAATCCTATCTGAATGCAGAATATGACAGCAGCTTGGTATGACAATAGCTCTACAAGTGATTGCAAGAAACTGCAGAGAGTTGTGACATACTCAGCGTATCACAGAAAACAGCATCCCCTATATGGATTCTGTCTGTTTTTCTCATTGCTTCAGTAAAGCAGCCAGCAAATTCAAAGACTCTACCCATCCTGGACAGTATTTCCTCTCTCGCTGGGCAGGAGATACAAGAGTCTGAAAGCACATACCGCCAGGCTCAAGGATAGCTTCTATCCTGCTGTTGTCAGACTCCTGAACAAACCTCATCCACAATAAGGTGGGACTCACAATCTACATCGTTATGACCATGCACATGGTTGCTTACCTGCACTGCACTTTCTCTGTAGCTTTTACATTTTATTCTGCATTCTTATTGCTTTATCAATGTACTGTGTAATTATCTGATCTCTATGAACAGTATGTAAGACAAGCTTTTCACTGTGTCTTGGTTCAGCTGACAATGAGAAAAAACAGCAGAAATACCATTACCAATGATTTAGAATCTCACAGCTAAGGATGTAGGCCACTGACTGTGGTTCACTTAATCTGCCACATCAGTGACACCTCTCCAGTGCCTTCAGGTGCCTGCTTCGGTTGTCCATAAATCAAAAGCATACACTAGGGTTCAATTCACAGCCTCCTCTTAGGACATGGGCTTTATTCCGTGTATGAGGTCTTGGCCATCAAATTTTTTTTTCTCAACAGCCATCAGACACTGACCACCGCAGCTCTGAATGTCTTGGAGCCATCGCCTTTTCTATGATCTGCTGCCTTGTGGTTCCCTTGAAACTATAAATTGAAGATGATGGAAAATGTCCTGGATGATGCCGAGCTTCAAGAATATTTGCTGGATTGTATTAATCCATTCAATTGGAGATTCCACCACAATATTTGTATGTGTCCAGTGATTACTCAGGTCCAGTGTTTATTCATTCAGAAATAAAGCTTCTGAAAAATTATTTGAACCAGAATATTGATATAAAGTTTTGGTTAGGCCACAACTGGATTATGATGTGCATGTCTGTTAACACCGTTACAAGAAGGAAGTGGAGGCTATCAGAATAATACAGAAGAGGTTTACCAGGATACTGCCTGGATTAGAGAATCTGAGCTAGACAGAGAGGTTGGATAAACTTGGAGACCCTTCCCCTCCTTCCTTTCCAGTCCCGCTGAAGAGTCTAGGCCCAAAATATTGCCTCTTTATTACTCTCCATAGATGCTACTTGAGTTTCCGAGTTGCGCCAGCATTTTGTATGTGTGTGACACAAGAGGAACTTGGGTTGTTTTAAATGTGGGTTTTCTTCTCTGAAGCAGTGGAAGCTGCATAGCAGTTTATAAAATGATGAGAGGCATAGACAGGTTTAACGCTCAGTCTCTTTTTTTTTCCAGAGTAGAAACGTCAAATTCTACAGAACATGCATGTAAGATGAAACAGATGAAGTTTAAGGGAATTGTGCAAGGCAAATTTTTTTACAGGGTGGTGGGTGTGTGGAACAGGGCATGAGGAGTAGTAATGGAAGCAATTACAATAGTGGCATTTCAGAGGTTTTCAAAAGATGCACAGAGATTGAGAGTGTGGTGACTGACTAAAACTGAATCACACTAAACTGTAACTGGGAAATACCAAAATTTTTATTCCCATAGCAAACATTCAGGAGAGAGAGTTCAAGAGAGTCAAAGAGAATCTCAGCAAGTCAGGCAGCATCTATGGAGGGGGATAAACAGTCAACATATCAGTCATCAAGATTGGGAGGAAGACAGAATTAAAAGTGGGGGAGGGAAAGGAGCAAAAGTGAGCAGGTGATAGGTGAAACCAGGTGAGGGTAAAGGTAAGTGGGTTGGGGAGGGGAGATAAAGTAAGACGCTGCAAGTTGATAGGTGGAAGAGGTAAAGGGCTGAAGAAGAAGGAAGAAGAAGGTTTAAATTAGTTTGTCAGGGGGTTGGGAACTGGACTGATAGGGCTGAAGATGGGGCAGTTGGTTTTCAACTAGATGCAATGTGTAGTGGGACTGAAGAAAGTACAGGCAGATCATGGAATGACATTGCAGTCTGTAGGGTGAGTTGAAGTGTAACAGGCAGCCAAAATCAATAAGGGTGATGAATACAGGACTGACGGTGTTATATTTGGTGGTGAAGGTGCAGTATACAGAATAAGGGAGATTGGCAGGTATGATGCTGTGGGTATCTCCAGGTCACGGCTGGAAGAAGACCCTAGCCGGCAGCGTAACATCCAAGGATACGCATCACATTGGTCAAAAATGAAATCAAATCCTTAGAAAGATGTGAAATAGGATCGGAAGATGTGGAATCCATGTGAGTCGGGTTAAGAAACTGCAAGGGTAAAAAGACCCTGATGGGAGTTATATACAGGCCTCCGAGCAGCCAGGATGTATGCTATACAATTGGAGATAGAAAAGGCATGTAAAAGGGATAAAAATGTTACGATAATCATGGGGTATTTCATTATGCAGGTAGATTGGGAAAACCTGGTTGGTGCTGAATCCCAAGAGAGGAATTTTGTAGAATGTCTACAATATGGCTTTTTGGACCAGCTTGTTGGTGAGCCCTCCAGGGGAACAGCAGTTCTGGATTGGGTATGTTATGACCCAGATTTGATTACCAAGCTTAAGGTAAAGGATCCTTTAAGAGGCAATGATCATAATAATTGAATTCACCCTGAAGTTTGAGAAAGAGAAGCTAAAATTGAATGCATCCGTATTACAGCAGAGTAAAGGGAATAACAGAGTCATGAAAGAGGAGCTGGCCAAAGTTGATTGGAAAGGGACACTACCAGGGATGATGGCAGAACAACAATGCCTGATGTTTCTGGGGAAAATTTGGAAGGCGCAGGAAAGATACATCCCAAAGAGGAAGTAGTATTTTAAAGGGAGGATGAGGCAACTGTGACTCACGATGGAATTCAAAGACAGCATAAAAGCAAAAGTGAGGGGCACTAATATAGCAAACATTAGTGAGAAGGTAAAGCAGTGATTCCCAAGGGAGGTGGTACATTTCCTAAGGGGGTATTAGGGGAAATAGAAATCATCAGGAGACATTCAGGATTCTTGGGGGAAAAGCAGTAAGCAGCGCCCTAACTTGAGGCCTGAGACCTGACTGTTCGTAGAGAAGGCACTTCCAAAACAAAAAGATGAGGCACTGGAATACAGGAAGAACCATATTCTGCAGGCAATGAGCACTTGTCGTCACAAAGCTCCTGAAACTCAGCAATCTCATTTGACTTTACCAACCAAACAGACACTACTGGGGATGCATAAATTCGCAATCAGTGTGCCCAACAGTTCCCCTTGACTCGCAGCACAAAACGAGTTCATGCAATTTAACCGTTGGTAAGTCAAGTACACCTCTCAACTTTCCCTGCAGATCTACAGAAAACAGGTCACACAACAATACAGCATTGGCCGGAACGAAGCAGTGAAATAGAGCCAATCAGTGAACCTGCTGATCCCGAGGATTCCTCTTAAGTTGTTCAAAGTGAACTCAGCATCATATGTGCAGTCAAGGACTATCTTTAGGGTTATGAGACCTTACGTGATTGGTCACTCGTGCTAACTGGAATAGTATTAAGAATAAATAGTAGTAGTAGCTACTAATAGTAGTAATACTATTAGTAATACTAATAGTAGTAGCTTGCCAAACACCATCTCTATCCCGGCCAACATTCAGATTCTAATCTGAATCCATGTCAATGTAACATCCACTGTTGTGATTGTCTTCAATTTCGCCTCAGCATTCCTTTGTGTGCTGCTATCATCATTCCATCCGCGTCAACTCGCTGCTGTTAACAACATCCAATAGGCATTCCCAGTTTGTATCAAATTTTTTTATTTTAATTTAGCCCCGCTAATGATGCATACATACATACAGCATGATCTCTATGAGTCTGGATGCAATTAAGCCTTGAATTCTAATCCTGCTAAGAAACAGTAACTGCAGAAAGTGCGTCAATGCTTCCATAAAGACAAGCTGAAAAGGCTACATATGGTATTATTCAGTTCCAGAAGACGACAAAAGCATTGCACACTGAGTCATTTGCCAAGAAAGCTAAAAATGACTTTGATAGCGGTCATTGTTTTTTATAACAATCCCAAAATGATAGCAAAGTGTGGAAAATCTCATACAATTGATGAAAGATCAATAATGCCTGCTGTAACGGAAGTGCTCACCACTGTTCTCAAGATAGATACCAGCATTTTAAAATCAATTGCTCTGAGTAATAACTCTGTAGCTCATCATATTGATGAAATGAGTGAAGACATCAAGTATCAACCATGCACAGAACTACAGAAAACAGAATTTGGGGTAGAACTGGATGAGTCAACTGTGCGAGATAACGAGACATTGCTCTCATGTTGCTCTCCTCTCTCCCTTCTTGAACAGTGGTGTGACATTTACAATTTTCCGGTCTTCCAGAGCCATTCCAAAATCTAGTGATTCCTGGAAGATCATTACTAATACCTCCCCAGTCGTTTTAACCACCTCTTTCAGAACCCTGGCATGTATACCATCTGGTCCAGGTGACTTATCTACCTTCAGACCTTTCTGTTTCTCAAGACCCTTCTCTCTAGTAATAGTAATTTCACACTCTTCATATCCCCTGAAACCTGGAACATCTACCGTATTGCTCATGTCTTCCACAGTGAAAACAGATGCAAAATGCTTATTTAGTTTGCCCATTATTTCCTTGACCCAATTACTTACTTTCCAGCATTGTTTTCCAGCAGTCCAATATCCATTATCACCTCTTTTTTACACTTTATCTATATCTTAAGAAACTTTTGGTATCCTCTTTAATATTGCTGGCCAGGTTACTTTTGTATTCCACCTTTACCTTCTTAATGACTTTTTTTAGTTCCCTTATACTGGTTTTTAAAAGTTTCCCAATCCACATATGTATTCTTTATCAAAAATGGAAAAGTTTATGAAAAGATTCTCTTTTGTTAAAAATTAAAAACAAATATCAACAGAGAATCAATCTACGACAAGCTCAAAATGTATATTAAGGATCAAAGTAGTCTGATTAGGAACATGATTTCTTGAGCAACAGATGCAGCACTTTATATGACAGACCGCCATGCTAATTTAGTTGCATTTATGAAAAAGAAATTCCAAGTTTGTTCGCAATTCATTGTGTAATTCATTGTCAACATCTCACAGCCAAAAACAACAGCCATTGACTTTTTTTTTAACAAGCATGACTCTTGTAATACCTGCTATCAACAAAATTAAAGCTCATCCATTAAATCGCAGAATATTTTGCCAGTTATGCCAAGATAATGATGAAGAGTTTGAAAGGTTGCTTATTCACACTGAAGTATGTTGACTGTCAAAAGGCTGCTGCTTAAAAAGTTTCTTTGATCTTTTTGGCACTGTGGTTGAATTTTTGCTCAAGGTCTATAAGAGCTTGGGAAACAAGATTGAACTTTTACATGAAGATGTGGCATACCAAGCCAATCTGTATAACAAAATGAATATTCTTGTCGTGAAACTGCTGGGTGAGAATTTCAATTTAAACCAGGCAAAAAGTGTAGTGTCCACTTTTATCGGAAAGTTGGAAATATATAAATAAAACATTGGAAGAAGAATGTTCTCAAAGTTTTCCTGCATGGAAAGTATACCACTTTCTTTCACTGATGGTGATTTGCAAGAGGACTGCTTACACCTACAGTCACTGAAGAAAGAATTTCAGTATCAATTCAAGGATTTGAATCATCTGGAAATTCTAGACTGGGTAATTATTGGATTTCTTTGCAAGGTGGAAGAACAGGAAGAGAGCTTGCAAGAAAAAATTATCAGAATTCAGAATGATGAAGAAGTGAAAATGCTTTTTAAAGATTTCAGCTTTTGTGGTATGTGGCTACACTGCCATATGAAGTTTCCTGATCTTTGGAGAGGAGCCAAACTGCTCTTCGTTGCATTTCCACCCTTTTACCTTGTAGAAAGGGCAATGAACTACTTACTAACAAAAAACAGAAACCACTTGGACATTGTTACAGAGGGGATTTTTAGGCTTTTGCTCTCACAAGTTCAACCAGATATTTCAACTCTTGCTAAAAACCATCAAGCTCAAGGATCACATTGATATCGAATCTGTTGTACAATGCACAGGTGCTGTGTAAATCTAGGTTTAAAGACAAATAACAATTTAAAGCAGAGTCATTTTTCTCATTTTAGCATATATTAGAAATGTTCTTGTACTATGGGGGGGGGGGGGGTGCCAGAAAGTATATTGTGCCTAAGAGGGGTTTTGGCAAGTATGAAAGTACTTTGGTAGGAGTTTGGGAAAAGGTTGGGAAACACTAAGGTAGAGGATTGGGAAGCACTTAAAAACCGACAGAAGGCAATGAAAAAAGCCATAAAGAGAGAAAAGATGAAATATGATGTTAAGC
Organism: Mobula hypostoma; assembly: GCF_963921235.1. Taxonomy (NCBI): domain Eukaryota; kingdom Metazoa; phylum Chordata; class Chondrichthyes; order Myliobatiformes; family Myliobatidae; genus Mobula; species Mobula hypostoma. The sequence goes on along the minus strand of NC_086102.1, from coordinate 154,762,423 downwards.
TAGCCAGGAAATGCAAGGGGAAAAAGACCCTAATGGGAGTTGTAAACAGCCTCCCAAACAGTAGTAAGGATGTGGCCTACAAATTAAAATGGGAGATAGAATATGCATGCCAAAATGGCAATGTTACAATAGTCATGGGGGATTGAAATATGCAGGTAGATTGGGAAAATCAGGTTGGTGCTGGATTCCAGGAGGAGGAATTTCTAGAGAGCATATGAGTTGGCTTTTCAGAGCAGGTCGTGGTTGATCCTACCAGTGGATAAGCTGTTCTGGATTGGGTACTGTGCAATGAGCCGGAATTGAATAGAGAGCTTAAGGTAAATAAAGCCTTAGGGGCAAGTGATCATATTATGATTGAATTCACCCTGAAATTTGAGAAAGGGAAACTGATGTCAGATGTATCAACATTACAATGAAGTAAAGGAAATTACAGAAGGATGAGAGAGGAGTTGGCCAGAATTAATTGGGGAAAAAAAACCTGGCAGTGATAACAGCACAGCAGCAATGGGTGGAATTTCTGGAAGCAATTCGGAAGGTACAGGAGATATACATCCCAAAGAGGAAGAAATATTCTCAAGGAAAGATTATGCAACCATGGCTAATAAGAGAAGTCAAAGCCAACATAAAAGCCAAAGAGAGGGCATATAAAATATCAAAGATTAGTGGGAAGTTAGAGGATTGGGAAGCTTTTAAAAAACAACAGAAGCCAAATAAAAACGTTATTAAGAAGGGAAAGATGGAATACAAAAGTAAGCTAGCTAGGAATATTAAAGAGATTACCAAAAGTTTCTTCAGATACATAAAGTGTAAAAGAGACGGGAGAGTAAATATTGGGCCACTGGAAAACAACACTGGAGAATTAGTAATGGGGGTCAAGGAAACCGCGGGTGAACTGAATAAGCATTTTGCATCAGTCTCCGCTGTAGAAGACACTATCAGTATGAGTCCAAGTGTCAGGGGACATGAAGTATGTGAAGTTATAAGTAACAGAGAGCAGGTTCTCGAGAAACTGAAAGTCTGAAGGTAGATAAGTCGCCTGGACCAGATGGTGTACATTCCACAGTTCTGAAAGAGGTGGCTAAAAAGACTGGGGAGGCATTAGTAATGATCTTCCAAGAATCACTAGATTCTGGAATGGTTCTGGAAGACAGAAAAGTTGCAAATGTCACTCCACTCTTCAAAAATGGAGATTGGCAGAAGAAAGGAAACTATAGGCCAGTTAGTCTGACCTCAGTGGTTGGGAAGATGTTAGTGGATTATTAACGATGAGGGTTTAGGGTACTGGGAAGCATATGATAAAGTAGGCCATAGTCAGCATGGTTTCCTCAAGGGAAAATCTTGCCTGACAAATCTGTTGAAATTCTTCAAAGAAATAACAAGCAGGATATACAAAGGAGAAGCGGTTGATGTTGTGTATTTTGATATTTAGAAGGCCTTTGACAAGTTGCCACACATGAGGCTACTTGGCAAGATAAAAGTCCATGGTATTACAGGAAAGATATTAGCATGGATAAAGTAGTGGCTAATTGACAGGAGGCAAAGAGAGGTAATAAAGGGAGCCTTTTCTAGTTGGCTGCCAGTGACTGGTGGTGTTCCACAGGGATCTGTTCTTGGCACCATTTCTTTTTACAATGTGTGTCAATGATTGGATGATCAAATCAATGGCTTTGTTGCAAAGTTTGCAGATGATTTGAAGATAGGTGGAGGGGCAGATAGTGTTGAGGAATCAGGGAAGCTACAGAAGGACTTAGACAGATTAGGAGAATGGGCAAAGAAGTGGCGGATGAAATACAATGTCAGGAAGTGAAAGGTCATCCACTTTGGTAGAAGGGAAAGGGTTGACTATTTTCTAAATGGAGAGACAATACAAAAAAACTGAGAAACAAAGCGACTTGCGAGTCATTGTGTAGAGTTCTCTGAAGATAAGAGTTTATAAATACTGTTGAGGTCTCACCTGGAGTATTGTGAGCAGTTTTGGGCCCCTTATCTTAGAAAGTATGTGCTGAAACTAGAGAGGGCTCAAAGGAGGTTCATGAAAATGATTCCAGGATTGAATAGCTCGTCATATGAAGAGAGCTTGATAGCTCTGGGCCTGCATTCACTGGAATTCAGAAGAATGAGGAGTGACCTAATTGAAACCTATTGAATGGTGAAAGGCCTTGATAGAGTGATGTAGGGAGGATGTATTCTATGGTGGGAGGTTCTAAGACCAGAGGACACAGCCTCAGAATAGAGGGGCATCCTTTTAGAACGGAGATGAGGAGGAATTTCTTTAGCCAGTGAGTGGTGAATCTGTGGAATTCTTTGCCACAGGCATCCATTGGAGGCCAAGTCTTTATGTATATTTAAAGCAGAGGTTGATACCTTTTTGATTGGTCAGGGCATGAAGGGATATGGGGAGAAGGCACGAGATCAGGTGAGAGAAGAAAATTGGATCAGCCATGATGAATTGGCAGAGCAGACTCAATGGGCCAAATGGCCTAATTCTACTCCTCTATCTTATGGTCTTATGGTTTTATGGTTTTATGGTTTTAGTACCACCCCAGAAGTCTCGTTTCCAGTTTGACTGATCAAGTGCCAAAGATTTCTAGGAGAATGGGAGGAGAGGGAGATGTTGTGCTTCTTCAAGGAGCTTTTGAATACATCTTTGAATCTTTTCCTGTGGCAATCTCACCTCCATGACCGAGCTCAGTAAAGAATGCCTCTTTCAGCAGTCTGGTGTCAGGCAAGCAGACAAAGTGCCCTGCCCAACATAGACTACTGAGTGTAACAAGGGCATCATAGCTGGGATGTTGACTTAACTGCTCACAGTGAGAAGGAGCAACTGAGACGTTTACAGAGAATCTGAAGGCCATGGTTTTAACACCCATGCATAAATGGGAGCCACAACCTCAGACACCAACTGTCCCCTCAGTGGAAGGGTTGCTTCTTGCAGACAATACAAAGATAAGTGGAGAAGCAGGTAGTGTTGAGTTAGCAGGGTGTCTGTAGAAGGACTTAGACAGATTGGGGGAATGGGTAAAGAAGTGGCAAATGGAATATAATGTAGTGAAGTGCATGGTTATGCATTTTGGTAGATGGAATAAAGGTGTGGACTATTTTCTAAAATTAGAAGGTGCAAAGGGACTTGTATGTCTTCATGCAGGATTCCCAAATGTTAACTTGCAGGTTGAGTCAGTGCAAGGAATGCAAATGCAACGTTCACATTCATTTCGAGAGGACTAGAATACAAAAGCAAGGGTATAATGCTGATGCTTTAGAAGGCATTGGTCAGACCCCACCTAGAGTATTGTGAGCAGTTTTGGGCCCCTTATTTAAGAAAGGATGTGCTTCCATTGGGGAAAGTTCGGAGGAGGTTCATGTTAATAATCCCAGATATGAAAGGGTTAACATATGAAGCGTGTTTGTAGGCTCTGGGCTGATACTCACAGAACTTTAGAAAAATGAAGGTGGATCTTACTGAAACCAAAGTGGACGTTTACAGGATGTTTCCTATAGTGGGGGAGTCTAGGACCAGAGGGTGCAGCTTCAGAATTGAGATAAATCCATTTGGAACTGAGATGAGGAAACATTTCTTTAGCCAGAGGGTAAATAATTAATTAGATTAATTAATTGGTGTAAATCACCTATTTAACTTTAACGTCTTGAATGTAGAGAGGTAACTTGCAAATTTACACATCTACAATAGTGGCACATCCCAAGTAGCAGAATCCATTGAATATTCACTACTGCTGTCTGTTCCGAAATCTTATAAGCACCAACTCCAGACACACAAAATATTCTTATATTGTTACATTATTGAGGAATGGTGCATGAATACTTAACTAGCCAGAATGTTAAATGACAAAATTGACCTGTCCTGGCTGTGTATTGAATGGCAGGGATTACGACTTTAACAATTTGTTAATACAGGAGATGGCACTTAATGCCTTTCCTGATCTCATTCTGAAATTTTCAATAATTGCCAATTAACATGAACATTCATCATTGTCTTCCCCTGGGCAGTTTCAATGAAACAGAATCAGAATGCCCCACGTCCAATGACTAGGTTCACTAGCATTAAGGTATTAATTGAAATTGCGAACAGGTTTTATTTCCTAGTTCTCATTTAAAGACCATAGAAGCAATAAAATATAGGAGCAGAATAGGCATTCACCCATCGAGTCTTCTCCACCATTTCAGCATGGGTGAACAATTTTCCTTCTCAACCCCATAACCTTTCGCACACTGACTAATCAAGAATTTATCAACCTCCGCCTTAAATACACCCAATGAATTGCGTCCTCTGGCTAAAGAAATTCCTCCTGATCTCTGTTCTAAATGGACATCCCTCTACTCTGAGGCTTTTTCACAGGTCCTAGACTCTCGCACTATAGGGAGCATCCTCTCCACATCTCCTCTATCTAGGCTTTTCAACATTTGATAGGTTTCAATTAGATATGTTTTAATTAGACAAGCAAGTTTGACTTGCAGAGTGTTATTTCAAGAGCTATAATCAACTCCTGCCAGAGCAAAGATCTGGACCCAGTGCAATTTGCCTATTGCCACAATAGGTCTAGAACAGATGTGATTTCACTGGCTATCCACATAGCATTAGATCACCTGGACAATACAAATACCTATGTCAAGATGCTGTTTATTGGCAAGAGCTCAACATTTAAGGCAACAAACACAAAATGCTAGAGGAACTCAGCAGGCCAGGCAGCATCTATGGAAAGGGATAAACAGTTGACGTTTTGGGCTGAGACCCTTAATCAGCATTTAACACCATCATGCCTACAGTTCTGATTGAAAAGCTCCCACACCTGGACCCCTGTACCTCCCTCTGCAACTGGATCCTTGATTTCCTAACCAGAAGACCACAATCTTTGCAGATTGAAAATAACATCTCCAACTCACTGACAGTCAACACAGGTGCACCTCAGGAATAAATTATCCCACTGCTCAACTCTCTCCATACCCATAACTGTGCAGCCAGGCACAGCTCAAATCCCTCTGTAAATTTGCTGATGATACCACCATTGTTTGCAGGATTTCATATGCTGACAAGAAGGTGTATAGGAATGAGATACATCAGCTAGTTGAGTGGTGAAACAGCAACAACTTTGCACTTAACATCAGTAAGACTAAAGAACTGATTATGGAGGGAACACACACAAGTCCTCATAGAGAAAGTGAGCAACTTTAAGTTCCTGGTGCCAGTATCTTGGAGGACCTTACCTGGAACCAACATATTGATGCAGCTATAAAGAAGGCACGACAGTGACTATATTTCATTAGGAGTTTCGGGTGATTTGATATGTCGCCAAAAACTCTCGCAAATTTCTACAGATGTACCGCAGAGAGCATTCTAACTGGCTGCATCACCGTCTCGTATGGCGGGGGGTTGGGGTGCTACTGTACAGGATCAAAGTAAGCTGCGAAGAGTTACAAAATCAGTCAGCTCCATCATGGGCACCAGCCTCCGTGGTATCCAGGACATTTTCAAGGAGCAGTGACTCAGAAAAGCGGCGTTTATCATTAATGGCCCCACCACCCAGGACTCATTGCGGTTGGTGGTTACGTCTTATAGGAGGGACCAGGCTGTGGCTCCTCCTCTCACTTTGGCTTCTTCTCCAAGTCGGCATCGAGACTTGACTGCTTTTTCTTAAGTTTCCTTTCATGAAGTAGTTCTCAGCAACAGGAAATCATGTGGAGAGCACCTCTCTTTGCCGTATTGCTTTGCTCCCAGTCAGGTTCATGATCGATGAACTGGTCCATGGTCTGGGAGTGATAGGGGTGATGCTCTTGCTGAAGGGATTTTGCGGTGAGGTTCTTGCTGGTGTTTCCTCTTCTCCATCCATGTCCTCGGATTCACCCAGGATATCTTGCTCTGCCAATTCTCGGAGCTCTTCATTATTAAAGCTTTGCTGTCTGCACTAGCTACTTCACCAGAGATACGTATACTATGGAGGTTACTATGCTGCTTAAATCTATCAAACCAACCTCTGCTGGCTGTGAATGTTGCTAACATATCTTCTTCTTCTTCTTCTTCTTGAATATGATTGAAGTTGCTTCTTGTCTTTTTCACTATTATCAACTAGTGCAGGGGCATGTTTTATTGTCTTTAGTCATCCACTCATATATTTAGTCTAGTTTCCATTTTTTTCAAGCAAACGTCTCCTTAAATGTGTTGCCTTCGTTGGTGATAATTTTGATGTCATCTTTGCAGAAACTTTTATCTTGTCTGCATTTTTTTTATAATTGTTCTGACTGTCAATGTAGCCAATTTCAAAGAGGCACCAACATCAACCTGATGCTCATCAGCTTCCAAATGCCATATCACTTACAGTTTCAAATCCATGCTAATGCTTTTCCTAGACATCTTAGATGTACTACCATCACTGGAAGCTGCAGGCCGTTTTCCAGACATTATGGGTGAAAAAAATGGAATAAATTGGCAAGGGAGCAAGAATCTTTACACACGCGGGGAGGCAGAATGTGATTGGTTGTGAGTGGTTCAGTGCATACGAAAGGCAGGATGAGGTGACCGTAGCTGACAAGAGGAGACAAAAACAACATACTATGCACAAAAATATTCTGCAGATGCTGGGGTCAAAGCAACACGCACAACACGCTGGAGGAACTCAGCAGGTCAGGCAGCATCCGTGGAAACGAACAGTCAACATTTCGGGCCGAGGCCCTTTGTCAGGACTGAAGAGGGAGGGGGCAGGGGCCCTATAAAGAAGGTGGGGGGAGGGTGGGAAGGAGAAGGCTGGTAGGTTCCAGGTGAAAAACCAGTAAGGGGAAACATGAAGGGGTGGGGAAAGGGAGGCAGAGAGGTGATAGGCAGGAAAGGTGAAGAAGGAATAGGGGAAAACACAATGGGTAGTAGAAGGAGATGGAACCATGAGGGAGGTGATAGGCAGCTGGAGGAGGGGGCAGAGTGAGACTGGGATGGGGGAAGGGAGGGTGAGGGAATGACTGGAAGTTGGAGAATTCAATGTTCATGCCAAGGGGCTAGAGACTACCCAAATGGTATATGAGGTGTTGTTCCTCCAACCTGAGTTTGGCCTCATCATGGCAGTAGAGGAGGCCATGTATGGACATATCCGAATGGGAATGTGAAGCAGAGTTGAAGTGGGTGGCAACCAGAAGATCCTGTCTGTTGTGGCGGACGGAGTGGAGGTGCCTGTCCCCTCCCTGCTTCCCCTCCCCACCCCTTTATTTTTCACCTGGCACCTACCAGCCTTCTCCTTACCACCATCCCCCCACCTTCTATATAGGGCCTCTGCCCCCTCCCTCTTCAGTCCTGACGAAGGGTCTCGGCCCAAAACTTTGACTGTTCGTTTCCACGGATGCTGCCCAACCTGCTGAGTTCCACCAGCCTTTTGTGCGTGTCAGTGATATTAAACCTGTTTCTAATTCTGATTCCCTCCCTCCTGCATTCTTCCAATTTCCAGCAGGTATCGGTTTAGAGCTATCAAACACTGTCCATACGATAGCCCTTTCATTCCCAGTATCATTCTCATGAACGTGCCTGAACCCTCTCCAATGTCAGCACATCCTTTTTAAAATAAGGGGCTCAAAACTGCTTAGAATACTCCAAGTGAGGCCTCACCAGGCCTTATAAAGCCTCAGCATTACAGCATTACATCCTTGTTTTTATATTATAGTCTGCTTGAAATTAATGCTAACATTGTATTTGCCTTCCTCACCACCAAATCAACCTGCAAGTTAACCTTTAGGGCATCCTGCATGAGGACTCCCAGGTCCATTAGCACCTCAATTTTTTCAATTTTCTGCCCATTTAGAAAGTAGTCTGCACTTTTGTTCCTTTTACTAAAGTGCCTGACCATACATTTCCTGACACTGTTTTCCATTTGCCACTGCTTTGCCCATATATACACCCTCTCTTTTGCTTTTATGTTGTTTTTGACTTCTCTTGTCAGCTATGGTCACCTCATCCTGCCTTTCAAGTATTTCTTCTTTGTGGTGTATCTATCCTGTGCCTTCCGAATTGCTCGCAGAAACTCCAGCCATTGCTGCCCTCCGACTGTCCCCCTCCATTCAACTTTGGCCAGCTGCCCTCACATGCATCTATAATTCTCTTTACTCCGACGATTCGTAATACTTGTACATCTGACTTTAGCTTCTCCCTCTCAAACTGCAGTGTTAATTCTATCATACTATGAACACTGCCTCCAAGTATTCCTTTATCTTAAGCTTCCCTAATCAAACCTGGCTCATTACACAACACCCATGAGATGGCTTTATAGAGCAGCTTGTGGTTGAGACCACCAGGGGAAAGCCTATACTGGTGATCTCAACCACAATCTGCTCTATAAAGCCATCTCATAGGCATACTACAAATTCTCTCCTGGGATTCAGCACCAACCGGATTTTCCCAATCTACCTGCATATTAAAATCTCCTATGGCTGATGTTTTCAGAGTATCATTAATGAGGCCTTGCAGGTTGTTGTAGTTTCCCTCAAGCTCTTCCTCCTCTGCATCGCTAGTTGGTGAGTGGTTGACAATGAGTGTGATTGGGGAAGGCTTTCACTGTATGCGGATGGACATTAGTCATTCATTCTGTGGGTTGTAGCCTAGTACTGCTTTAGCTATTTCTTGCTTCAAGATGAATGCAACACCTGTTCTTCCTTCTTTCTCAGATCCGGAGTAGTACATTGCGTAGCTGTTTTTTGTTGTAAAATGACCTCTGTCAAACCATCTGATCTCTGTTACTCCAATGATATTGCAGCCGATCCTGCTGATTTCATCGATGAGAAGGTGAAGCTTCCCTGTGCTTCTTAGAGTGCGAACATTCCAAGTGCCAATATTGATAAAATGTTTGTTAAGTCTGAGCATCTTCGTTCCAGCACTGGTTGTGACAGATTCTGGGGTTCCTGGAAGAGGATTTCCCCCAGGGTCGTCATTGTGACCAGCGGTACTTGAAGTGCCGTCAGCCTCTTCCCCAGTAGCATTGTTACCATGATTCGGCCTGCGGGTCCCACTGCCCACGGAAAGGTTTTTGTCATCCATTGGTCCTGTCATAGAGTGAAAGTGGTTCCAATTCCCAAGAAAGGGGACCTCCTGCAGTGCAGTAATTACAGAATAATTGCATTGATATCACACACCAGCAAGGTTCTACTCATAATCATCTCTGAGAGACTAAAGAACTACGTAGATAGAGAAATTGCACTCGAACGGACTGGCTTCAGGAGTGGCTGAGGTACCAGGGACCAGCTCTTCAACATGCGCCTAATAATGGAGAGAATCAGAGAGGTCAATACCCCCCTCTGCATCTGCTTCATGGACTAATCAAAGGCGTTTGACTGTGTCCAATACACCAAACTGTGGACGACAATGATTCAACTGGGTGTGGCACCACACCTAGTGGCTCTTCTAGAAACACTGTATGCTATGCAATCCTCCAGCCTTCGGACCACATCTGGCGAGACTGAATCATTCTGCAATGGGAAAGGAGTCTGCCAAGGCTGCGTCCCTTCTCCACACCTTTTTAACATCTACACTGATGTGATCATGAGACTGGCAATTCCAGACAACACTGGCATTAAAATAGGGGGAAGAACCAGCAGTAACTTGAGATATGCAGAATACACAGCCCTGCTAGCCACAACAGAAGAAGACGTATAAGCACCACTCAATAATGTTGCAAAAGTCTTTGCTGAATTTGGATTGCTGATAAATGGCAAAAAGACCAAAGTTATGGTGATAAGCAAAACTGCAATTCAAGCTGACATCCACATCGGAAACGACAAGATCAGATAAGTGTCCTCCTTTATATATTTGGTGCAGAACTAAATGACACAAATGAATACAGCAAGGAAATAAGGCGGAGGCTAGCAATGGTACACACAAGCACTACCAAACTCTGGAACATCTGGAAAGATAAATCTGTGAGCACTGACACCAAGATATGCCTCCTTAAGAGTCTCGTATGGCCTGTAACCCTATATGGCTGTGAAACACGGACCTTAAAAGCAGCTGATGAAAAGAAGTCGACAGCATTTGAGATGTAGACATACAGATGGATCATCGGGGTATCATACATTGAAAGGAGATCCAACAATTTCATTCTAGTAAAGATTGGCACAAAACCAATACTTCTGGTAACCGTTATCCAAAGGAAACTTCGCGATTTTGGACACATCTCAAGAACTGATGACACACTGGAACGCACTGTGCTTGAAGGCAGAGTAGAAGGAAGCCACTCCCAAGGCAGACAGAGGACAACCTGGATCGACAACATCAAGAAGTGGACCAGCCTCACCACCAGAGATGCAAGAGGTTTGACTGCAGACAGATTGCAGTGGAAGAAAGTAGTCGCCAAGGCTCTGGCAGAGTATGGCACATGATGATGATGACGACGACGACTAATGTAACACTGCCCTTTTGACATGTATTATATTGTAATTTGTAGCTCACATCCTAGTTACTGTTCAGAAGCCTGTATTTAAATCCCATCAGGGTCTTTTCACCAATACAGTTTTTTAACTGTGCAAGGATACTACATCTACAGTCCAATGTCACCTCTTTCTAAGGATTTGATTTCACTTTTTATCAACCGAGCCACCCAAACCCCTTTGCTTACCTAGCTGTCCTTTCAATATAATGTGTGTCTTTAGACGTACAGCTCCCAATATGATCTTCTTTCAGCCATGAATCAGTGATGCTCACATCATACCTTCCAATCTCTAACTGTGCTGCAAGATCATCTTACTTATTCCGTATACTGCATGCATTGAAATATAACACTCCCAATCTTGTATTGACCACCATTCCGATTTGGTCCCCATGTTACACTCTAACTCATTCCACTGACAGCTATTTTGTCCTATCATTTGCCTGTTCTACATACTGCATCTAGATGCACAGCAACTGTCCCATCCTCAGCCCTGCCACTCTGAGGAGCTGCAGCTCGATTAACTTCATGCAGGTGTAGTGGTCAGGGAGGCTGGAGATCTCCCAGAGTTCCCACACCTCACACAATGAACACAACACAGTCCCCGGAGCCATTCTCACTGCAATAACTGAGAAAGAATACAGAAGAGGAAACTTACCAGAAATATACCTCATCGAAGCCTGTTGAGCCAAAGTCTTCCTACTCTAACAGTGGTCCACTTACACAATGGCCACCCTGCTTGTCCCTACCTTATTTTTATTTGACCTTTGTGAATGAATCACTAATAAGTATTTGAATTAATATCACAGCATTCCATAACTCCTGAATAATCCCTCACAGAGAGAAAGGATGATTATAGATCAGATCATGTGTGAGCAAAAGAGAATTAGTTTAATTTGGCATTGTTATTGCCACAGATATCATGCATTGAAGGACGTATTATGATGCTGTACTGTTCTATGGTTTATGCTCTATTATTGTAGCCGATGCAGTAAAGTTTTCTTTTAAATGGCAAAGGACAGGATATTGTTGGTGAGAAATTCATCCACGATGATGCCATTGCATAACAAAGAAGTTTGTGTGGAGATGGTCATTATTTGGTATGTTGTGGTATAAAGATATTTTCTGCCTAACAATTTCTGTAGCACATACTACTTCATTACCTGAAGAGTTGCAAACAAATTTGAACATGGTGCAGTTGCTGACAAATGTTTCTAATCCTGAGTTAGATTAAAGGAACATTCTGGACAAAAGATGTTGCATAATGCCTTCAGTAATACCCTGTCTGCATTTTAAAAAGGGAAGGTTGTAGAACCTACAATGAAGTAACATATAGCAATTAAGGAAAAAGTACATATAGAGAGTATAGAAAGTTTAGAGTGAAATTAAAATGAAATTTAGAAAATAATACATGCAATTACAATGCTGCGAGAGGAAATTCAAATATGGTTTGTCGGTACATAAAGACAGAGAGTAATTGTTGAAAGGTTAGGATCTGATAAAGACTAAAAAGTAACCAACTTGTATGTGGAAAATGTTCTCAATGAATATTCTCAATTAAGATGGTAATATGGCAATGCGATTGATTGCAGTAGCTCTACAGGGTCAACTAAAGGTGTTATTGTCCTTTTTAAATGTATTTTTCACAATCACGAGAGCCTGCTACACATTAAGGCCGTAAAGTACTGTGGGTCTACCCCATCAGCAAGTTCCTCATTGGCAGAGAAAGTGAAGGATCGAGACTTGGTGCAGATCGCGCTGCTACTTGCGTCAGCAAAGCGTCAGACTCAGACATTGTTAATGTGAAATGCTGCAAGTCTGATTCACTAATTTATTGGGGGAAGGACTGGGTGGATGGTAGGGCAGCTGCATGGCCTTAGTAGTAGTGAGGACTAGGCCTCAAGCTGCAGTGTCGCCTGTTTACAGCTGCCAAAGAGAAGGAGGGATTGGAATCTGCACTCCACTGGAGCTGGTGTGGCGCGCTATGCCAGCTGAAGTCAGTGCTGCCCCCCAGTGACCACTCAGCAGAAAACAAGCTGTATTATGGTCAACTGCAGATTCCTGCAACATCCATGGACTCAGATTCTTGGACGATTTTTTGCGTAACTCTGTATTACTGCTAGCTTATATGTGCTTGCTGTCTTATATGTGCGATATGTGCCTGTTGGTACTGTGTTTTCACCATGGCCCTGGAATAATGCTGTTTCATTTGGCTGTATTCATGGTATGTATGTATAGTTGAATGAGAATTGATCTTGATCATGAGCACCTTACAAGCTGTCTTTACAAATAAAGACGAAAAATCCTGATGTAGTTTTCGAGACAAAGAAATGAAAAACATTGGTTGAGATAAACATAGTGAATATTGAATGAGATATACCCAGAATGATTAAAGGGCTTTACTGATCTAGGCCCCAATGATATGTATCTCAGGTTATTAAAAAAAAGATCCAAGCGAGAACATTATGAAGACTATGACTGGAATATTCAGATCCTCTACAGATTTGATAGATTAGTGGTGAGGAAATGATTGTGATGCATTCTAAAGGACAGTACAAACTTATATTTAAGAAACCACAAATCAATCTAGGGCAATCTTTGAGAGATAAGGCTGAGTGAGGGCCATATGTTTGATGGGGTTTAACATTGTTTTTAGAAAACTGTTTGACAAGGTCTTCCATGTTAACTGATAAGAAAAATTAGAGCTATTGAGATCCTAGAGGAAATAGCAGATTGGATACAAAATTGCCTCAGTGGCAGGAAGAAACAGATAATGACTGATTAATAGCTTTATTGACTGTAGGGATTCCACAGGAGATCAGCAATCATGCTCCTTGCATTTTGAAATTTTATACAAATGACTTAGGCCTAAAAGTAGAGGGCATGACAAAGATGAGCACGTGTGGTAAAAAAAGACAGGAACGAAGAAAACTTGAGATTGCAGGAAGAGATAGAGGCCTAGTCAGTCAGGCAGAAAAATGATGAATGAATTAAACCAGTGAAGTGCGCAATAATACAATGTGGAGATGCACCGGGTTGACTAAGTCTTGATTAATAAGGGTATCAAAGGTTACAGGGAGAAGGCAGGAGAATGGGGTTGAGAGGGAATAATAAGTCAGCCATGACGGAATGGCAGAGCAAACTCGATAGGTTGAATGGCAAAATGAGGAGGAACAGGGGGACATTGGAGTGTGTCCTCAAATCCAAAAAGATATAAGAACAGGTCAATGAGGTGGTTAAAAATGTTCTCAGGATACTTTCCTTTATCGGCTGACACACAAAATATTCAAGCAAGGAATTTGGGGTATAATTGAATACCAAATTTTGTGGTAATATTTTGTTTTATGTGCTGTGTGTGATATATGTTTTGTGAGTGCACCATGGTCTGGAGGAATGTTGTGTCGCTTGGTTGTACATATGTACAGTCAGATGACAATACATTTGAACTTGAACAAATTTCTCAGAGCCCAACTTGAGTATTGCATATAGTTCTGATCTGCATTACAAGAAAAATATGATTGAATAATACTGAAAGAAAATTTATGAAATTGTTTCCAAGGCTAGAAAATTATTGCTATGAGAAATAGTTTCATGTTGTTTTCTTTGGAAAAGAGCAGAGGAAAGACTGAAGTGAGGTGCGTAAAGCAATGGGACATCAGATAAAGTAAGTAAGAGGAGTTTGTTTCCTTTAGTAGAGGGAGTCAATGAACAGTTGGTACAGACTAGAAGCAATGGGCATAAGTAAGAGGAAAGACGAGGAAAACATTTATCACACAGAGGGTGGGAGGAGTTTAAAATTCACGGCGTGAAAATGTGGTATAGGCAGGAAACTCGTCATATTTATACAGTATGTGCACATGTGGTTGAAGAATCAGGGCTATGGATCTGTTGAAAGGTGGAGTTAGGTTAGTTAGCTCCTTTTCAACCAGAACAGAACAAAGACAGAATGTCCTCTTCACTTGCTGTACGTTTTCCACGACTCCTTGACTTAAATTCAGCAATTTCTCTCTGAATTCCTCTATGTTTACTATCTTCTCACCCATCTCATCTACTTTGAAAGAATGTTATTTACCCACTCTGCAAAGGCTATGTGACGCCACTAATATTTATCCAAATGCAGAACTATTATTTTTGGAGCAAGCATAAGCAGCTTTATTTAGTTGACATAATTCTGCTAGCATTAGTTGACTGAAGGTACACAAAAATTACATAACTTCTGTTTGTATTTTAACATTATTTTACCAATATAAAAATATTAGAAAAAATAACAATCACAAAATAGAGCTAACTTTCAATTTTCATGAGTTATTTTTCAATTGCCTCTGTTTTCCTAACCTCTTAACCCATATCATGGATTAAATACGCATACATCCACCCGTATGCAGTGAGTGAAAAGACACTTGCTTCTCGGGATGTAGTAATGGTGCAAATGATTCATATCTGATGTGGTATTATTGGAACAAAGCAACCATAAGCTAGACTTCTGTCAACAATTCCATTTATATACTGTATTTTAATATGGATTACTAATTCCAGAGGTTCCCTTTCCTCTTGAAGTATCGCTCCTTCACTTGCTGCCCTTTCTTCCTCCTGCCTTCCCCAATCTCACTCTATCCTCAGCACATGTTTCTTGATAATCACCTCCCCCCATGAGATATATGAAGGAAGTATCTTGCCCTAGGTGGAAGAGCTGTTCAGTAACACCTAAAGCTTTAGCAGGCACTACTGACGTTGCAGCAATGATCTCTCATAAAGCCTTTATTGGACCACTGTACACTGCTCCATGAATGGGTGGTCCTCAATTTCTTCAATTCCTATCACCAGCATGATGTTCTACTGTTTCAGCAGATGCTGATGGAAGTCCTTGTCTGATAGCTGAGATGCTGGATAATGCCCAACAGATTTTGAAGACCCTATCAAAGAGTTCTCAATCAACAAATATGTAGGCACAGGTTAGATCATGGGGAAGTTTGGGATCGTGTTTGGTATAGATTCACAGGAGGTCAATGGGATAAGTGGGATACTGTGAAGAGGCTCCTATTTCAATGTTCTCCTTCACTTTCAGCATTATTCCTGGCTAGACATACGTACCTGACTTAATTACAGTTAATCTGTCATGCTAGTCTGATAGTGACTGTGCTGACCACCATTGCAGATAGGTACCCTCAGTCAGAAAGACTTCCTCTGAGGGAATGGTCTCCAGGTTTATCAGTTGTTAAACCAGGAGAATATATTAAATGTGCTCATGAATTTGCTGGAAGTCAAGACAGGGAACTTAGCAACAAAGTTCCAATAGTTACACACTTTCTTTTCTTCTCCAAGTTCAGTGCGGGTGAAACCCAGAGGAAAAGCTTGCCGTTGCCCCTATCACCCTACAGAAATGTGATGTGAATTGTGGACCATGATCTGAGACAATGTACACTAGGAATCCATGGATCCTGAACACCTGGTCCAGGACTATCTCAGCCATCTCTACCGCAGATGGTAGCTTCTCCAAGGTAATGAACTTGCAGGCTTTCGAAAACTGGATTGACAACTACTATGATGACCAACTTCCCCTTGGATGGAGGGGAGACCTGTGACAAAATCCATTGAGGTGTGCGCCCATGACCTATCTGGACAGGTAGCGGGTGGAGAAGCCCTTGAGCTCAGATACGGGGCTCCTTGTGCTGGGCACACACCTCGCAGGCCTGCACATACTACTGAACCTTATTTGTCATTCCAGACCACAAATACCTTCTCTTGATAAACTTGAGGGTCCTGGCATTCCCTGAGTGTGCGGTCATTCTCAGTGAATGTCCCCATTGGGGTACCTGGGACTGGCCAGAACTTGGGACGAAGGGCCTACCTGGAGGACTGTCCCTAGGAATCTCCCTTTGCACCTCGGCCTTGTGAACAAGGGCATCAATACCCCACTGAATTGGCGCTACCATCTGGCCTTGGGCAAAATATTGGGAGGCTGATCTTCTCATTCCAGTTCATCAAACTGATGGGACGGGGCATCTGGCTTCTGGATTTTCAACCCCAGTCAGTAGATCAGGATGAATTCTAAGTGGTTAAAGAACAAAGCCCACCTGCCTTGCCTGGAATTCAACCTCTTGGCCTCCTGAATATGCCAGGTTCTTGTGGTCAGTCCAAATGATAAAAGCATTCTTGGTCCCTGCTGGCCAGTGATGTCATTCCTCCAAGGCTAACTTAACTGCTAGAAGCTCCTGATTCCCGATGTCATAGTTCCTCTCTGCCAGGGATAGCCGCCTGGAGAAGAATGCACACGGGTGCAGTTTGCCGTCCGAAGGTGGTCATTGGGACCAGACCGCACACTCTCTGTGTCTGAAGTGTCTACTTCCACAATGAAGGAAGGTCCGAGTTAGGAGAAACCAAGATGGGAGATGTTGTGAACCGCTGCTTAAGCTCTGCATGAGCTAATACAAACCAGATTGCATGTCCTCTGTAGGTCTAGTTTTGTGAATACCCTTGCTCCTTGGAGCATCTCGAAAGCCATATTTGTGAGTGGAAAGAGGTGGTAATTCTATTGCCATTATGCGGTTTAATCCTCTATAATTAAGGCTCCCATCTTTCTTTTCTACGAAGAAGAAGCCTGCACCAGTGGGTGAGATGGAGAGCCGAACGAAGCCTGTGGCAAGAGCTTCCTTTATATACTCCTCCATTGCACTTCTTTCTGGGCCTGAGAGCATGTGCAATCAACCCTGCTGGGGACGAGTACCGGGCAGCATGTCTATAGCACAGACATAGGGTCAGTGTGATAGAAGTGTCAAGGTCTTTTCCGTGCTGGGAACTGTTCCAAGTCCTTGTAAATGGAAGGGATTTCGACCGGTTTGAGTGTTGCAATCTCCTCCGGACCTTCTTTCAAGGACAGCTCCTGAAGCTTCTGAGGTGACGGGGTGATTTGACAGATCGGTGAGTCTTCTCCCCATGCTCTCAAAACTCCTTCGTAGAAACAGTTGGCAAATCAGAGCCTGAATCTCCGTCTGTATCCTCAGGCGACGATAGTGAGGCATTACAGAGGGTTCTTGCTGCCTCCACCCCCCCGCCAACAGGCTTCAAAGATTGACGCAAAAGCAGTCTTTCCAGTCTTTGAGACCTGGCAGCTGGATTCCTTAAGCTTAACGGTAAGTTTCCAAGACTGCTCGGGCATCTCCTTCGACCTCTCCTGAACTATAGATGCTCCCTCTCTAGTTCCAGTGGGATCCCAACTAAACTGTGTCGGGACTCGTACAGTTCCATTTGCTGGAACCGGCTTGTCTGCTCTTGAGGACCAGACTAGATTTCCAGATGGTCTCAGGTTCCCTCACATTGAAGGTTGTCCCCTTGTTGGTTGTTGATCACAAAGGAATCAGGACACCTAGCCACAAACCAAACCTCTTACAGTGTGACTGAACCGAGCAATGATTCTCCCCTCCCTCCAGTCCACGGATGGGTTATACTGGGACAGCCAAGGGTACCCAAGGATCAGGGGTCTGAGTGGAGAGTCTGTAATGTAGAAACTAATGTCTTCCACATGATCCCCATCCTCATGCAAAACCATAGTCTGTTGCTGGATCTGCTCCGAACCTAGAAGGCAGCCGTCCAAGGCAGTTGAGGGCATGGCTTGGTTCAACTCTTTGTCAAACGGACAGGCAGTTGCTAAATCCAGAAATTACTCACTGCCCCAGAGTCCACAAAAGCCTTCATTTGCCTCAAGTTTTTACCCCAAGTGAAATCTGCCTCCAGCACGAAACCAGAATCCGTGGGATTGGGTTTAATGGTGGCTGCTATTGCAGTCTTCCTGACACTGGACAATCTTAGCAGTTCTCAAAGTGGCTGCAGCTTTGACCTGCTTCCCCGCAGTAAAAACCACAACTTTGACCCCTACGTGGGACCTCTCATCAGTGGATGGTCCAGTGTCACCCACTTACATGGGTTCGACTTGATCTTGAGCAGGTGACGATCTGGTCATGGTCTGAGGGTGGGAAGTGGAACTGCAATGCATAGGGACCGGGTTTGGACCAGCTCTCTTTGACCTCCTGACATGGTCCCACTCTCACTCTGCCAGACAATTATTGAGACGGATGGACTGGTTGATCAGAACCTCTAAGTTCTCTGCTGGCTCTCCCAAGGCGAGGGCATCCTTCAGATCATCTCAGAGTCTGTGGTAGTATACCGGGGCCAAGGCCTCCTCATTCCAGCCACCCTCTTGGGCCAAGATCCGAAATTCAATCGTGCAGTCGGCTGCTGACCGCCTGCCCTGTCAAATCTTCATCAGGCAGTCCGAGGCTCGGCTGGCTCTGGCGGGGTGATGAAATACCTTCCTCATGGCGGCTCTGGATTCCTCCGAATCCAAGCAAATCTCTGACCAATGTCGACCATGCCCAGGGCTCTTCCAGTCTGAAGAGAGATAGTGAAGGCCATCTTTCCATGCTCTGAAGGCAACAGGATGACTGGTGCTCAAATACTAATGAGCACCAGATGAGGAAGCCATGGCAAGAACCCTGGGTCACCGTCGAAACTCTCCAGGGTTGGAAAACGGACTGACCCAAGCAACTTTGACTTCTTTCCTGCAGAACTTGGCGCATGGCCACATGGAGGTCATGTATCTCCAGGCTCTGTCTTGAAATCTTGTCACTGTGCCTGGCCACAACTGATGAAAGGCTCTGATACCCCACGGGGCCCATGTTGGCTCAATTGTACTGTGCTGAGAGTTCTTGACAAAGATGAATTGGCCCCAGACGTTGGGATACCTGAAGCAACCTCACTGAATTCCCATGCTGAGATAGGGTTCCTTCATGCTGCAACAACGAATTTAAGAGGTGCCATTGGGTGAACCATTCGGTTCTAAAATAGGGACGTTGGTGTGAAATCAATGTAACACATTGATTTATTCCACGTTGT
This sequence comes from Mobula hypostoma, assembly GCF_963921235.1. Taxonomy (NCBI): domain Eukaryota; kingdom Metazoa; phylum Chordata; class Chondrichthyes; order Myliobatiformes; family Myliobatidae; genus Mobula; species Mobula hypostoma. The sequence goes on along the minus strand of NC_086102.1, from coordinate 154,743,128 downwards.
ACAGTCTTTCAGCACAGAAACAGGTCCTTCAGCCCACCTATTCTTTGCTAGCTATCAAGCCCTCATTTGCACTAATCCCTTTTTAATCTCCCACAGCTGCCCTAGATTCTATGATTCACTTACACACTAGAGGCAATGTACAGAGGCCAATTTATCGACTGATCCACATAGGAGGAAAACAGAGCACTCAGAGGAAATTCATGTCGAGACTCCAGCCAGGCAGCACAAGAGGTTAGGACTAAACCAGTATCACTGGAGCTGAAGAGTTCAAAGGTTCATCTTATTATCAAAGTATGTATGCAGAATACACCTCTGAGATTTGTCTTCTCCAGATAGCCATAAAATACAGAAAATACCATAGCAGTAGTTGGAAGAAAAGACACCACCCCCTCCCAAAAAGGAAAATAACAAAATCTCAACAACCCCAGACCCCAACCCCTCTCGCACAAATCTAAAAGGGTGCACATGCCCAATAAGAACATTAAACCCCAAACTCCCAGCCACCAATCGGCAGCAAGAAAGGAAAGGCAAGAACATGAAAAAAAAACTAGAATAAGGAAGACCAATATGATCTACAGTCCAATGCATAAATCTTAGAATTTCGATAACATCTCCGAGAGCATCGGGGAAAGCAACTTCCTTCCTATGGGAAATGACTTGAACCCAGTAGCCCCTCCAAGGAAAGTGACTCAAACCCAACAGCCCCTCCGAGGAAAGTGACTCAAACCTAACAGCCCCTCTGAGGAAAGTGACTCGAACCCAGCGGCCTTTCCATGGGAAGTGACTCAAACCCATTGGCCCCTCCACGGGAAGTGACAAACCCAGCGGCTCCGAGGAAAGCAACTCGAACCCAGCAGCCCCTCCGAGGAAAGCAGCTCAAGTCCAGTGGCCTTTCCGAGAAGAGCAACTCGAACTCAGTGGTCCCTCCAAGAAGAACAACTTGAACCCAGCTCCAAGGAGAGTGACTGCTCGCTCTCCACCACATTTGCCTCGATGTTTCAATCTTCCTCGATGCTTTGATCGGAGAGAAAAGTCATTGATCATGGCCCTGCGCCTCGTCTCTGAGCTTCTCCTTGTGGTAGCTCATGCTGCCCCTTCTCTCCTGGAGTTTTCTCAGGGACAGCAGAGTGTTAGCTCACTCGATCAAACCACAGACTGTAAGTCACAGGCTCCAACAGTTTCAAAACCAAAATTAAGGTAAAAAGAATAAGTAGAATACATAAGAAGGCTGAAATAATTGACTATCTGGAAGATGCCGCCCAAGGAATTGTTTTTTCACTGCCGCCATCTTGACCAAAAGACAGTAGTTATGCTATTATACTCTACCTACTATGTAAACTTTGGAAGATTTTCACTGTTTTGGAGCATTAGGAGCACTTATACTGCCCAAAGATGCATGCTAATAACTCTATTTTCTTACCATTGCTCTCATCTACCTTGACTCCACTCTCACACATGTTGTTGTCTGTTCAGTGTGATTTGGAGTTTCCTGCATTGGTAAGAATAAATAATAAATAATACCAGCAATGCCTACAGCATGTGAATGAGTGAAATAATTAGAATGGAAAATATATTTCATCTCTGTGCTTCAGAAATAATTATGGGTGCATTAAAATAGGAGTCGTTTTCCAAATTGTGGTGATATTTGCACTGTAAAACAAAGGACAGGAAGGTCAGGTATAATCATTGCTTCTCAGTATATGTGCAACCGGTGAAATGACAAATTGCAATTAGGCACTGAAAAGCAATGCTCTGGGGACCCAATTCAACTGATTTCAGTTGCTAATAAATTAAACTAATTGAGAACAATTTGAATTCTAGAACATTTGTGTCAAGCCGTGGGAAACATAGGCTGTGCTTCAATTTGCCTTCTTTGGTGTTACAGCATCACATATTGTGAAAAACCTGAAACTAATGAAGCTAAAGCCATTATGAGCATTCTACCTTCTCATTGGCATCGCCATGTGCATATCATCATCGACTTCTAGCAATGTCAAAGGCATTTTATGACCTTATACCTCCTGACATGCTTTACAGGTAATTAATAGATATTTGCATAAAATACATCAGTGATTGATGTAACTGCTGACAAATTGACACATTGATCCATCTAATTTTTTAAAATCTATTCATGGCCAACATTGCAATTATCATGTGTCTAATAGCTGTAGGAGGGTGGAGGGACAGGAGTGCTATGTGCAAGGAGGTCAGTTGGAAATGGTTAGAGTTGGTCTATTGGTATTGGTTTTACATTATTATAATTATAGCATGTACCAAGGTACAATGATAAACTTGTTTTGCATGCAATCCTTATAAATAATTTCATTATAACAATGCAAAGGAAAACAATAACAGAATATAGAATAAAGTGTTAGAGTTACAGAGAAAGTGCAATGCAGATAGATAATAAGGTGCAAGGCCATATCAAGGTAAATTGTGAGGTCAACAGTCCATCCTATTGTCCATCCTACTTCTAGGGTGCATCACAACCTGGTATGGAAGTTGTACTGTCCAAGACCGAAAGAAGCTGCAGAAGATCGTGAACACGGCGCAGCACATCACACAAACCAATCTTCCATCCTTGGACTCACTTTACAGCGCACGCTGTCGGAGCAGTGCTGCCAGGAAAATCAAGGACACGACCCACCCAGCCAACACACTTTTCGTCCCTCTTCCCTCCGGGAGAAGGCTCAGGAGCTTGAAGACTCGTACGGCCGGATTTGGGAACAGCTTCTTTCCAACTGTGATAAGACTGCTGAACGGATCCTGACCCAGAGCTGGGCCGTACCCTCCAAATATCCGGACCTGCCTCTCAGTTTTTTTGCACTGCTTTACTTTGCATTTTTCTATTTTCTATTTATGATTTATAATTTAAATTTTTAATATAGACCAATTTTTACTATTTCAAATATTTTTAATATTTAATATTTGTAATCCAGGGAGTGGGAAGCACAGAATCAAATATCGCTGTCATGATTGTACGTTCTAGTATCAATTGTTTGGCGATAATACAGTATAAAGTACTAGGAAACCATTAAATGGTCTTATAACAGTGAGGTAGAAGCTGTCCTTGAGCCTGGTGGTACATGCTTTCAGAACTTTGTATCTTCTGCCTGATGGGAGAGGGAATGTCCAGTGCAAATGGTGTCATGGATTGTGTTAGCTGTTTTACTGAGACACTGAGAAGCATGGTCAAAATCCATGGAAGGCAGGTCATTTCCATGATGTGCTGAGCTGTGTCCTGCAACTTTCTGCAGTTTCTTGAGTTCAAACAGGCTGAGCAATTGCCATACCAAGCTGTGATGCATCCAGATAAGATGCTGTCTATGGTGCATTAATGAAAAATGGTAAGGGTTGACGGAGGCTACCCGAATACCTTAAGCCTCCTGAGGAATAAAGGCACTGGTGAGCTTTCTTGTCTGTGGTCTCTATATGATTGGACCTGGGCAGGCTGTTGGTGATATTCACTCCTTGGAAATTGAAGCTTTCAAACCTCTCAGTCTCAGCACCATTGACGTGTGTGCACGAGCACGCTTCCTGAGTGAGTATGCTGCCGTTGTTACCGACTGCATTAAAACCTGAGTGGATGAGTGTGTGCCTACAAAGACTTACTGTACATTCCCAAACCAAAAGCTATGGATGAACCAGGAGGTGCGTCATCTGCTGAAGGCTACCAGATACCAAAAAACCAGGGATGATTTACAGAGGGCTATTTCAGAGGCAAAGAGACAATTTCAAACGAGGTTGGAGGCAACATTGGATGCACGACAACTCTGGCAGGGCTTGCAAGACATTACTTCCTACAAAGAGAAACCCAATAGCACGAACAGCAGCAATGCTTCACAACCAGATGAACTCAATACCTTCTATGCACGCTTTGAAAGGGAGAACACAACTACAGCTGTGAAGATCCCTGCTGCACCTGATGACCTTGTGATCTCTGTCTCAGAGGCCAATGTTAAGCTGTCTTTAAAGAGAGTGAACACTCACATGGCAGAAGATCCCGTTGGAGTACCTGGTAAAACCTGTGCCAACCAACTGGCGGGAGTATTCAAGGACTTTTTCATCCTCTCACTGCTACGGGCAGAAGTTCCCACTTGCTTCAAGACAATCTACCTTGATATGGCCTTGCACCTTATTATCTATCTGCATTGTAGTTTCTCTGTAACTGTAGCACTTTATTCTATATTCTGTTATTGTTTTCCTTTGCACTGTTATAATGAAATTATCTATAAGGATTGCATGCAAAATAAGTGCCCGATGCCAGCCCCCTAGGCCTGAGTCGACGTAGTAGGAGTAGTCAAGATAGCAACAATTATACCCATGCCTAAGAAGTATAATGTGAGCTGCCTTAATGACTATCGCCCAGTAGCACTCACATCCACAGAGATGAAATGTTTTGAGAGGTTGGTCATGACTAGAATGAATTCCTGCCTCAGCAAGGACCTGGACCCATTGCAATTTGCCTATCGTCACAATAGGAAGATGCAATCTCAATGGCTCTTCACAAGGCTTTAGACCACCCGGACAACACAAACACCTGTGTCCGGATGCTGTTCATTGACTATAGCACAGCATTTAATAGCATCATTCCCACAATCCTGATTTTGAAGTTACAGAACCTGGGCCTCTGTACCTCCCTCTGCAATTGGGTCCTCGACTTCCTAAACAGAAGACCACAATCTGTGCGGATTAGCAATAATATCTCCTCCTCGCTGATGATCAACACTGGCGCACCTCAGGGGTGTGTGCTTTCACTGTTCTACTCTCTATATAGCCATGACTGTGTGGCTAGGCATAACTCAAATACCAGCTATAAATTTGCTGCTGATACAACTATTGTTGGTGGAATCTCAGGTGGTGACGAGAGGGCGTACAGGAGTGAGATATGCCAACTAGTGGAATGGTGCCACAGCACAACTTGGCACTCAACATCAGCAAGGTGAAAGAGCTGATTTGTGGACTTCAGGAAGGGTAAGACGAAGGAACACATACCATTTCTCATAGAGGGATCAGAAGTGGAGAGAGTGAGCAGTTTCAAGTTCCTGGGTGTCAAGGTCTCTGAGGATCTAAACTGGTCCCAACATATCGATGTAGTTATAAAGAAGGAAAGACAGTGGCTATACTTTATAAGGAGTTTGAAGAGATTTGGTATGTCAACAAATACAGTCAAAAAATTCTATAGATGAACCGTGGAGAACATTCTGACAGGCTGCATCACTGTCTGGTATGGTGGGGGCTACTGCACAGGACTGAAAGAAGCTGCAGAGGATTGTAAATTTATTCAGCTCCAACTGGGGTACTAGTCAACAAAGTACCCAGGACATGTTCAAGGAGCGGTGCCTCAGAAAGGCAGTGTCCATTATTAAGGACCTCCAGCACCCAGGGTATTCCTTTTTCTCACTGTTGCCATCAGGTAGGAGGTACAGAAGCCTAAAGGCACACACTCAGCGATTCAGGAACGGCTTTGTCCCCTCTGCCAACCAATTCCTAAATGGGCATTGAACCCTTGGACAGTACCTCGCTCTTTTAATATATAGTATTTCTGTTTTTTGCATAATTTTTAATCTATTCAATATACGTATACTGTAATTGATTTAGTTACTTATTTTTGTTTGTTTGTTTGTTTGTTTTTCTCTTGTATATTATGTAATGCATTGTACTGCTGCTAAGTTAACAAATTTCACATCACATGCCGGTGATAATAAACCTGATTCTGATTCTGAAAAAAAAAGTCAATGACTAGCCCAAAGCTGACATTGAGGGAATATTTGTTATCATAACACCATGAGCAAGGCACATAAAGTGCTGGAGGAACTCAACAAGTCTGGCAGCATCTATGGAAGGGAATAAACAGTTGATGCTTTAATTGTTAAGTGTTAATTTTTAATGACCAGTGTGCGCAAAAATCTTGCGCTGTGCAATTTTTTTTTGCCCCAGCAACGACAACATGTGCACTGTGAATAACTTATTCAATAAAAACAGTATAAAAACAGCCATTTCTAAAATCTGCGGTGAAACCATCACAAACTCCATGTTGTCAACACCGGCTGCATCAGAAACCAGAAAAGGAAATGTGATTGTGCATGATGGTGAAATGTGCTTAACATGCCAATGAAGACGAGGGCGGCAACCTTTTGTGTGCAGTTTAAATTCCTTTGTGCACGAGTAGCAAAAGATGTGTGCATGCACTCACTCGCACACCTTAGAGGGAGCATTGGTCCCAACCCTTTATCAGTTTTAAATTTCTGTTTCTTCCCCTCCATAGATGATGTTTGACTTGTCCAGTTCCTTCAGCATTTTGTGTATGTTGCTCAAGACTTCCAATATCTGCAGAACCTTTAGTCACACCATGTCACTGGGCCCTCTAGCTTCCTCTTCCTGTACTCCGACGCATCATTACTTTAAATTCAGCCCACTACAGTGGTGTCATCCGCAAACTTGTAGGGGAAGTGAGAGCAGAATCTGGCTACACAGTTGTGAGTGTATTGGAAGTAGAGTAGGGCGTTGAGGACACAGCTTTATGGGTCACCAACACTGAAAATAATCATGCAGATATGTCGCATCCTATCTTTGCTGATTGTGGTCCATTGGTCAGGAAGTCAACAATCCAGCTGAAAAGTGAGGTTTTGAGTTCCAGGACTAGGAGCTAGGAGATGAATTTGCTTGGAATTATAGTATTGTAGTCAATAAACAATTATCAAATGCAGGTGATTTTATTGTCCTGATGTTCCCCAGATGAATGTAGGGCCAGGAAGATGGCCTCTGTCGAAGATCTGTTTCAGCAGTAGGCAAATGCATGGGTTGAGGCTGTCTGAAAGGTGGGAGTTCATGTGTGTCATGAAGCATTTTATGCTGGTAGATTTCAGAGCCACGGGGCAGTAGGGAATTTACCTTGATTTTCTTGGATGCAGGCATAATCATGGTGTTCTTAAAGCAGGCTGGAATCTCAGATTAAAGCAGAATGAGGTGAAAAATATCTTCCAATACTCCCGCCTACTATTTCCACATGATCTATGGACATTGCCAGGGACACCATCCAGGCCAGATGTTTTCTGTGGATTCATTTTCCGGAAGACTGACCTTATATCTACAGGGGTGAATGTGCGTTGGAGGCTGCTGGGACAGATGGTGACAAACCAATCCCTTTCTGTTCAAAACACGCTTTACATGTGTTAAATTCATCAGGAAGTGGTGTGCCATTGCTAATAATACTGCCTTAAGTTTTTTGTAGCCTGTTATAGCATGTAGACCTTGTCACAACTGACGGTTGGTCTGGGACTCGATCTGGACTGGTATTGTCTCCAGTTGTCATGTTGATGGTAGTTGCTGTGGCTGTTAAACAAATTAGGCTACACTATCTTTCCATTAAGACATTAAACTTGCTACAAAAGTTTTCAACAACCAGTTGCCAATTTTTTTACATGATATTTTCTTTTTAAGTTCCCATTGACCCAGAGCTTTCTAGCAAGCCACAAACCATCAGCATATACTCTGACCTGTATGGTTACTACTTTGGTTTACAAATCCCACTCCCCCACCCACCCCAGACATTCGTTTTTGTCTCCCCTTCCATCAGACAGAACAACACAAACGCCACCAGGCTCAAGGCAGCTTCAATTTCACTGTAACATACATAAAAGTTGCTGGTGAACACAGCAGGCCAGGCAGCATCTCTAGGAAGAGGTGCAGTCGACGTTTCAGGCCGAGACCCTTCGTCAGGACTAACTGAAGGAAGAGTGAGTAAGGGATTTGACTTTCAAACTCACTCACTCTTTTTCACTCACTCTTCCTTCAGTTAGTCCTGACGAAGGATCTCGGCCTGAAACGTCGACTGCACCTCTTCCTAGAGATGCTGCCTGGCCTGCTGCGTTCACCAGCAACTTTGATGTGTGTTGCTTGAATTTCCAGCATCTGCAGAGTTCCTGTTGTTTGTGTATTCAATCTCACTGTTATAAGATTGTTGAAAGGTGCTCTTGCACAATAAAGATGAACTCTTGACCTCTTAACCATCCTTGCTGTGGCCCTTGTACCTTACTTGTCCACCTACACAACACTTCCTCTGTATCGATAATGAGCATTTGGCACTCTTTTATTGTTTTCCCTTTGTACTGCCACAATTTACATATGTTTTGGAATGATCTGTATGGATGGCATTGAAAATAAAGTATTTAACTGTTTCTCAGTAGACATGATAGTAATAAACAAACTTTCAATTTGATGATCTCAATTTCTTCATCAAGGATGCGTGCCTCACACATAAAACAAATGGTTGGGCCATGCCTCTTGGCTTAGTCAATGGTGAAATAAAATCAAAACAGACAAAAGCACTACAAATCACATTTAAATAAAAATAATTTCCCAAAACTCAGTTCATTTCTTAGATTTTTACTTTAGTCCAACATCTCCATTCATCTCTCCCTTCAGATGAGTGGACATGCAGCTTCTGTACCCGGCCTGACCTTACCCGAGTTGCACAGGCAGATTCCAAAGTGTGAGTGCAAAACTTTCCACAGCTTTCTGGTTGGACTCCAGGAGTCAAATAACAGAATGCAAGCAGACACGAAATCAGTATCAGAGTCAGGTTTATAGCATTGGCATACATCACGAAATTTGCTGTTTTCCAGTGGCAGTACATTGCAATATATATTAATAAAATACTATAAATTACAATAAGTATATACACTGCATATATAAACATTAAATTAAATTAATTGTGCAAAAAGAGAGGAAAAATAGTGAGGTAGTGTTCATGGATTCATGGTCCATTCAGAAATCTGACAATGGAGGGGAACACTGTTCCTGAAACATTGATTGCGTGTCTTCAAACTCCTATACCTCATCCTTGATGGTAATAATGAGAAGGCAGCATGTCCTGGGTCATGGGAGTCCAGTTGCAGAGGGAGGTAGAGAGGCCCAGTTTATTGACGAACTGAGGGTGTGATTATATTGAACACTGAGCTGTAGTCAATAAACAGCAGCCTGATGTAGGTATTAATACTGGCCAGGTGATCCAAAGCCAAGTGAAGAGCCAGTGAGACTGCATCTACAGTAGACCTACTGTGGTGATAGGTGAATTGCAGTGGCTCCAGGTCCCTCTGTAGTACCCCTGAAAAACTGATATGGGAAATGAAACATATATACACTGTACTGTTCATGCATCAATAACTTTATGGTGAATGAGGACAACTTGTATGCTCCCCCTCTAAGGCATTCTGGCAGGCATGAGCAATCAATCATGTGCCGAAGATTGAATGCTAGCACTTACAAGTCAATGGCGGATTCAGTGCTCAATACTATAAAAGAATACCTTGCACATAGAGTCTCAGAATTTTCAACTATACACATTTGCATGTTTTTAAAGTAATATCGCTCCTTTTCTCAACATGAAATGATATTCACATTAAATAAATTATTTTAACTCTTTTATTATATTATTTGAACAATTATTTATAGCTAAATTGAACAGATTTCAACCTTGTCACACAGTCCCGCTCAGAAGTAGATGTCATCCCGACATCTGCTCCCAGTGGTAGACTGGAATTGCTACTTTCCTTGTGCAAAACATTCCTTTGGTTTTGAGTAGGCAAGTGGTAGTTGATGTAGGAACTGAGGCACAGGTAGACATGAAGTAATTGACATTACACAATTATAAGGTGAGGTCTGATACTGATACAGTCTACAGTTTGTATGTTGTGACACGTGGGGGTCCCAACCCTATCATAAGTAAAGCATTTTGGTGGCCGTCATTCTCCCTGAGGGAACTTTGAGCTCCTTTGTCTTTGCTCCATCTTTTTGTCTGGTTCATCATTCACACAAGTAAATACAGGAACTGGCATTGGTTCACATGCAGGAAAATCATTTGGGTCCCTTGGTTCTGATGAATGTACAGGGACAGGTAATGATTCGCATTTGGGTAAGTCATCAAGGTTAATTGATACAGATGAAGATACAGGGACTGGGGCTGGCCAACAACATGCAGGTCAGCTCAACAACCGTTACTTCTCAGGCATTTGTTGCAGGAAGTACTGTGAATCCTCAACCCTCATTTGCAGCTCTTCTCAAAACTGTTGGAGTCCTTGCTACTGTGAGGTTGGGGACTTTCAACTCGGCGGTAATATTCACCCTCACTGTTACTGGCTGGTTCACTCTCTTCCCTTTCTTTTGGTAGATGGGCCCTGGTGCTCCATTTTGGCAGACAACCTTGCTTTGTTGCGGTATCCATTTGTGGTTCAACATCCAAAGGCAGGTGTTCACATGGCATGAGAAGATTGCAATGTAGTACTCTGCATCTTCCCAACCCCTTGTTCAGGTTTTACTTCATAGATTGGCATATCCTCCCCAACTTTTCGTACAACAATATGGATGCAGTCATCCCAATAGTTTCTAAGTTTCCCGGACTTCTGTAGGGTGTCAAATTCTTTACTAGGACATGATTCGCAAGTTATAACTTTGTAAATCTCACTCTTCTGTCATAAATTCTCATATTCTCCCTGAGACCTTTTGCATTTACTCCTTGGCAATCTGATGGGCTTCTTGCATGCTTCTTTTCCATCTTTTCAAGTATTCGTTGTGGGTTTAAGGACTTTTGTCAGGGTTTAAGCCAAAGAATATATCTATGGGCAACCTTGGCAACCTACTGAAGCAAAGGTAGAATGGAAAGAATTCAGCCACTTCCAACCATGTACAGTTGTGAGCGTAGACCATTTTATTCAACGACTCTTTCCAGTTTTATTTTTGTCTTTCTGTTAGTGTTTTCAATATTTTCAGGTTGAACCTCTCCACTTGTCCACTTCCCTGGAGGGCGGTACAGTACAGTTCTTGATCCTGCCACACCACTATATTTTCTCACAATTGCTTCCATGTCTATTGGCATTTGGGACAAAGACATTTACTTTTCCTGGGCAATAACAGGAAAGCGAAAGTAGAAATCGGCCAGTTCAGCCAACCGTATACATCTGGGTGCACTCAACTTTGCTGAAGACAGAACATACAAAAGGGTGTTGTTGTCACATTAAACTGTGAATGTTGGGGCATAGTACAGGTAATCCCTAAACTTTTCAGCAATTGCCCACTTCAAGGCAAGGAATTCCATTTTCCCATAGTGTAGTTGGTAGTTTTTCACTGCTTTTCTCAGTGTTTGTGAACCATAGGCTATACTCTTAATTTGCCATCTTGCTTTTGATACAGGACTATCCCAACCCCTGACTGGAGGCATCAATGTGGAAGATGAATGATGGTGCCAAGTCTGGGAATCCCAGTCTATCAGCTTCTCCAAAGCTTCTTGATGTGTCTCTGTCCAAGTGATCGCTTTGCAAGAGGGCATGTTGTTCCTTTTATTAGTCTTTCTGATGCTACCCCTACTGAGCTGATATTGATCACTGTCATCTCTGCTTTTTAACAGGTCATGGGGGGAGGGGTGTTGCATTTCAAGAGAAATTTTTAATGTACTGCTGATTGCAGCTTAATAAACCCAGAATCTTTCTCAGTTCTCCCACTATGCCTGGCCTCTTCTCTTTCAGTGCTGTTACTGCCATGGTGTCTGCAAGATCCATCCAATTTCCCTCTGCTGACACAATTCTTCCCAGTTAGCGAACCTCAGCTTTAAAGAACTCACAGTTGATGGGTTTAAGTTTCATTCCATGTGCCGGCATTTGCTGTAGCACTCTTCTGACTGCATCAACATGCTCCTCGAAGGTCTTAGCGAACACCAGCGAGTCATCCAGGTATGGTACACAGACTTCTTCTCCTAATCATTCAAGCCATTCCTCCATGAAACGTTCGTAGGTTGCGGGTGCATTCATGAGTCCAAAGGGGATTCGAACCCACTCATACATGCCCTTGGGGGTTATGAAAGCTGTTAGTGGTCTGCTTTCCTTCATCATGAATCCTTGGTGGTATGCTTTCCCCAATCAAGTAGTAGGAACCAAGCGTTTCCCCCTCAGCTATCCATAATGTCTTGCACTGCACTCGTGCACTGGGCTGCTGGTCAGGAATAGTTTTCTTATTCAGGTCCCTATAATCAATACAGTGACAAAGGCTTCCATCTTTCTTTGTGACACACACGAATGGCGAGGCGTAAGGCTGGCTAGATTTCTCGATCCACCTGTGGACGATTAAAGCATGTAAGTAATATTTCATTTCATTGTAGAGGAGTATTGGAACTGAAATTTAAGAGCTTGCATCCAATTCATCATCTTTGAGAGAAATACTCAGCTGCAAACCTTTGATATATCCAATGTCGTTTTCTGATTTTGAAATGGAGTAACGTTCTCCTCGTCACATCTGCTTCACACTCTGCTGTTGTTGTATATTTAGGTGGCTCTCTCACATCAACTGGGGGATCCCATAAATCAGTGTCGAGTTCACACTTACCATCCTCTGTTTGATAGAGGACGGCTGGGTTGAATACAGCACCTTCTTGCGCATTGACAGGGAACACAGATTTAACTGATTGCAATGCCTCAAGCACTATCTTCTCAGCAAGCGGAATGGCACGGTCTGTCCTGTCGTGCATACCAATAACAATGTATGGACGTGCACCTTCTGGAGTGTTACCAGTGTTCAAGAGAAATCCTGTTGGCAGGCGTGGGAAGCGTCAGAGGCATCGACAGCAGCAGAAGGCAGGCGGAGCATCACCAAACACGGTAAGTTCTTTCTCCTTGTGTAGGGGTTTTTCTTATTTTTTTAAGCATAAAAAAGAAATACGGTCTAGCAGAGCAGCTACCTTCAGAGTGGGGGCTAGAATCAGAATGGGAACTTAGAGGCTTTGATGAGAAGATGCAGAGACCAAAGAAACAGGTAAGAAGGGTAGGAAATCCTTTAGTTATCCTTTAGTTATTGCTGATTTGGTTTTGTTTGCCATTGTACAGTGCAGGCAGGATGGCAGATATGGCAGTGGAATGCTCCTTGCGTAGGATGTGAGAATTCATGGAACCTGATAGTCTCCCTGATGACTCTACCTGCGGGAAGTGCAGCCCACTCCAGCTCCTGGAAGACTGCATTAAGGAGCTGGGGCTGGAGTTGGATGAACTAAGAATCATCCAGGAGGCAGAACGATTGATAGATATGACTTTTGAGCAGGTGGTTACACCCAGAATGTAGAATTTGGAGAGAAGATGGGTGAACGCCGAGAGAGGTAAAGGGAGAAATAAGTCAGTGCAGGGCCCCCTTGTGGCTATTGCCCTCTGCAACAGGTACACCCCTTTGAAAACTGCTAAGGGGGATGACCTATCTGGGCAAGGCAGCAGCAGCCAGACCAATAGCACTGTGGTCAGCTCTGAGCCTCAGCAGTGCAGGGTGAAGTCAGTTGGAGCAATAGTCAGAGGGGACTTAATAGTTAGGGGAACAGATAGGAGATTCTGCAGCAGCAAAAGAGACACCGGGACAGTGTGTTGCCTCCGGGGTGCTAGGGTCCAGGATGTCTCTGAGCAGTTGCAGAATATTCTTGAAGAGGAGGGTGAGCAGCCACAGGTCATGGTGCATATTGGTACCCATGACATAGGCAGGAGAGATGTAGAGGCTCTGCACTGTAAGTTTAGGGATTTAGGAAGAAGGCTGAAGAGAATAGCCTCCAACGTGGTAATCTCCAGATTTCTCCTGGTGCAACGAGCTAGGGACAGTCAGAACAGGAAGATAGCACAGAAGAATGAGTGGCTGAAGAGATGATTCAGGGGGCAGGGTTTCAATTTCTTGGATCATGGCAACCCTTTTCTGGGGAAGGGGTGACTGTGCAAGTGGGTCGGGTTGCACCTGAGCTGGAGGGGAAGCAATATTCTGGGAGGGAGGTTTGCTAATGCTGTTGGGAGGTTTAAACTAGATTTGCAGAGGGGTGGAAACCAAAGTGAAGAGGCAGAGGATGGGGTAGCTTGTAGAGAGTTTGTGAGGAAGGACAGGCAAAGGTGCACTCAGCCAGATGGTTTGAGATGTGTCCATTTTAATTCAAGGAGTATCATAAGCAAGGTGGATGAATTTAGAGTATGGATCAATATGTGGAACTATGACATTGTGGCCATTACAGAGACTTGGATGTCTCAGACGCAGGATTGGCAGCTGAGTGTGCCAGGGTTTAGATGTTTCAGAAAGGACAGGGAGGGAGGCAAAAGAGGTGGGGACATGGCATTGCTAATCAAGGATAGTATCACGGCTGCAGAAAAGGAGGAGGTCATAGAGGGATTGTTTATTGAGTCAAAGCACTTCTGGTTCAGAGAGTGTTATTTTGTCTTCTCTCACAAATGGAGACTGTATATAACATTGAACTTGTGTTGTACGTTCTGGTACAACTCTGTCTTTTGTTGTCTTTACTTGATACCTGCGGGGATTCTCAATGCTACTCAGGTGGATGAAGGTCTTGATTTTGCTTCTCTTGAGGCTAAGGAATGCAGCTCTTACTGTTTCATACAGAAGTCCTCCCTTCCTGTCGTAAGTCTTCTTTCATCACTCTCCTTTATAATCTGTTCAATCATGTTGAATCCAATGATAGGAAGGGGTTGGGGTCTGCCTTTCAGAACCAGAACCGGTATGATCAATTCTTTTGCACCAGGAGAAGCTCATTTGAAAGTGATCTCAATCCATCCTACATGTGGCATGCTTGCACCACTGGCTGCCGCCAGCTGTAATGCCGCAAGTGTCCCTACTGCCTCTGAAACATCCCTCAGTTTAACTCCAAGTAGGTGCCTCGTATTCTATAGCTCACCTATGATGTACAGCTCGTCTATGTGTCCCATATCACTTCACTTCGACCTCCCTGTAAGTAGCATTCTACACGGCACTGTCTGCCCCAGTGAATTTACAGAAGAATGTTGATTGCTTGGCACTCAGCAAATAAGACACTGGTGGATGGCTGTCTTAACCCTTGTTATTTGTCTTGATCCTACACTGATTCCAATAGTCTGTCTGACATTTTTTGAGCAGTAATATAAGACTTTACTTCTGGAGCATCTTGTATTTACACCCTCTCTACCACAGCTGGCACATTGGTGGGAAACTTCTGTAACGCTGGTGACTTCCTGTAACCAGCCCATCTTACGTTAAAGAATCTCTGGCTAGTCTTTTCCCACGTGCTTTACATCCTGCTAAGCAGTGCTCGCTGCTACCACCGTTGTAACAGCGGGTACAAAGTTCCTCACACCCTCTCTGCGGACGGTGGAAGCACTTTCTAGTGCGTGGTGAATGAAGCCGCTGAGGCAGGCCAGGCTACGGACATATTTGGACAGGATACAGATATATTGGGACAGGATACGGACATATTGGGACTGGATGCGGACATACTGGGACAGGATATGGACATACTGGGACTGAATACGGACATACTGGGACTAGATACGGACATATTGGGACAGGATACGGACATATTGGGACTGGATACGGACATATTGGGACTGGATGCGGACATACTGGGACAGGATATGGACATACTGGGACTGGATACGGACATACTGGGACTAGATACGGACATATTGGGACAGGATACGGACATATTGGGACTGGATACGGACATATTGGGACAGGATACGGACATATTGGGACTGGATATGGACATATTGGGACAGGATACGGACATATTGGGACTGAATACAGACATACTGGGACTAGATACGGACATACTGGGACTGAACACAAACATATTGGGACTGAACACAAACATATTGGGACTGAACACAAACATATTGGGACTGGATATGGACATATTGGGACAGGATACGGACATATTGGGACTAGATACGGACATATTGGGACTGAATACAGACATACTGGGACTGGATATGGACATATTGGGACAGGATACGGACATATTGGGACTGGATATGGACATATTGGAACAGGATACGGACATATTGGGACTAGATACGGACATATTGGGACTGAATACAGACATACTGGGACTGAACACAAACATATTGGGACTGGATATGGACATATTGGGACTGGATACGGACATATTGGGACAGGATACAGACATATTGGGACTGGATATGGACATATTGGGACAGGATACGGACATATTGGGACTAGATACGGACATATTGGGACTGAATACAGACATACTGGGACTGAACACAAACATATTGGGACTGGATATGGACATATTGGGACTGGATATGGACATATTGGGACTGGATATGGACGTATTGGGACAGGATATGGACATATTGGGACAGGATACGGACATATTGGGACTGGATATGGACATATTGGGACAGGATACGGATATATTGGGACTGGATATGGACATAGTGGGACTGGATACGGACATAGTGGGACAGGATACTGTGGGGCAACTTGATGCTGCTGTGGTAAAAATGAATCATTCTGTGGAGCTACTTGACATGATTGCTGAACTTCAGATGGCAGTGCATATGATACTGTGCCATACTGCTGAATTAGGGGAAGATTTTGTTATTGTGGGACCGGGTGTGATTGAGGCAGAACCAGTTCCATTAACTGGTTTTGCTTTTTCCACCGCTGTTTTTGTTCAATGCTTGGCCCTCTCTGGAGCTCAGACCTGACAATGTTTTGCCCCACAGACTGCTCAGCCTCTTTGTCCCCTGCTCTGGTGGCTGCTGGTAACTCTGTTCTGGGTCCTGTATCATTGACACTCAGGTAAGGGCTGATGAAGTTGCTCCTTGACCTGTGCAATGTCTTCACTAAGTGTTTTCAACTGTGACACTCAGTCTATATGAGTCCTTTCCATTTGACATTTACACTCAACAGGATGTTCCTCTAACTGTGCGGAGTTAACAAGGACATTGTGGGCTGTCACAGCCTCCAAAATCTTGTAGTACCTCTGAAAAAGGGATATGATGAATGAAACATATATGCTGTCTTGTTCTTGCATCAGTAACTTTATAGTGAATGAGGACGCGTACCCCCCACCATACCGCGCCCCCCCCGGGGGCAGGCATTCGGGCAGGCATGAGCAATCAATTGCACACTGAAGATTGAATGCAAGCCCTTACAAGTCAATGGCAGATTCAGCGCTCAATTCTATAAAATACCTTGCACACAGATTCTCAAAATATTTGCATGCTTTTAAAGTAATATCGCATTGTTCTCAACATGAAATGACATTCACATTAAATAAATTACTTTAACTCTTTTAAAAAATTATTTGAACAATTATTTGTAACTAAATTGAACGGATTTCTACCTTGTCACACTTGCTTAGGCAGGAGTTGATTCTAGCCATGACCAACCTCTCAAAGCTCTTCATCACAGTGGATTTGAGTGCCACTGGACGATAGACATTAAACAGCTCACCCTGCTCTTCTTGGGCAGTGGTACGACTGTCGGCCTGTTGACGCAGTAAGGAACCTGCAACAGCAGCAATGAATGCGTCCTTGAACACTCCCACCACTTGGTTGGCACAGGTTTTCTGATGGCTACCAGGTACTCCATCAGGGCCCGACGTCTTGTGAGGGTTCACCTTCTTGGAAGGTGTTCTGACGTCGGCCTCTGAGACAGAGATCACAGGGTCACCAGATGCTGCCGGGATTCGCACAGGTGTAGTTTCATTCTTTCTTTCAAAGCGTGCGTAAAGAGCATTGGACTCACCCGGGAGGGAAGTTCACAGCCATTCATGATGGTAGGTTTTGCTTTGTAGGAAACAGTGGCCTGCACACCCTGCCAGAGCTGACATGCATCCGATTCAGTGTCCACTTTCAATCAGAATTGTTTTCTCACTCTTAAAATAGCCTTCCCTAAATCGTACCTGGACTTCCTGTATCGTCATGAAAATAAGAATAAAGGGTAGCTGACATATCTGCCACTCAGATGTTTGTACACATATGGGAGTCACAAACTTAGTGGCATTGAAGTGGGGTAGTGCATGTCCAACCGCTGGCATTTCTCTATAAAATCCAAGACTTTATCACGACACTCACAGTCTTTCTGGTTTGTTTTTTTTTGACATTTCAACAAGCATTTGACTGTCATTGGAACGGTGGTGTTGGGCTTTCTCTTTGCGCCTCCAAGTCTGTGTATTGAAATGGCAAAATCAGTAATGGTGTTTGGTTTAGAGGGAAGTGTTTGGCTTACAGGAGTGAGATAGATCAGCCGGTTGAATGCTGTTGCAAAAACAACTAGGCCATCAATATCATTAAGATCAAGGAATTCATTGTCTTCAGGAAGCGGGAAGCCAGGAATCAGAATCAGAATCAGGTTTATTATCACCCGCATGTGTTGTGACATTTGTTAACTTAACAGCAGCAGTTCAATGCAATACATAATATAGAAGAAAAAAATAAAATAAAATAATAAATAAATCATTTACAGTATATGTACAAATATTGAATAGATTAAAAATCATGCAAAAAAAATAGAAATAAAATATATACAAAAGTGAGGTAGTGTCCAAGGCTTCAATGTCCATTTAGGAATCGGATGGCAGAGGGAAAGAAGCTGTTCCTGAATCGCTGATTCAGGCTTCTGTATCACCTACCTGATGGTAACAGTGAGAAAAGGACATGCCCTGGAAGCTGGAGGTCCTTAATAATGGACACTGCCTTTTTGAGACACCGCTACTTGAAGATGTCCTTGATACTTTGTAGGCTAGTACCCAAGATGGAGCCGACTAAATTTATAATCCTCTACAGCTTCTTTCGGTCCTGTGCAGTAGCCGCGCCCCCCCCCCCCCCACCATCATACCAGAGAGTGATGCAGCCTGTCAGAATGCTCTCCATAGTACATCTATAGAGGTTTTTGAGTGTATTTGTTGACATACCAAATCTCTTCAAACTCCTAATGAAGTATAGTCACTGTCTTGCCTTCTTTATAACTACATCGATATGTTGGGACCAGGTTAGATCCTCAGAGAACACACAACAGTTCTTATCCAGAGATCAACCGTGGAAAGAGAGAACAACTTCAAGTTCCTTGGTATCAATATCTCCGAAGATCTATCACGGGCCTAACCTATTGATGCCATTATGAAGAAAGCACACCAGTGGCTGTATATCATTAGATGTTTTCGGGATTTGATATATCACTAAATTTCCACAGAAGTATCATGGAAAGTATTCTGACCGGTGGCATCAGCGACTTGCTTTGGGTCACACAATAGCATAGTGGTTAATACCAGTGACCCCGGTTCAATTTCTGACACTGTCTGTAAGGAGTTTGTACATTCTGCCCTTGACCATACAGGTTTCCTCCAGGTGCTCCGATTTCCTCCCACAGTTCAAAGAAATATTGGTTGAAAGGTTAATAGGTCAATTTCAGGCACCTCCACCGCAGATGGTAGCTCCTCAAAGGCAAGTACTTACAGGTTTTCGAAAACCGAAATTACCAAGATGACAGTCTTCCCCTTGGGTGGCAGAAGACCTGTAACAAAGTCCATGGAGATGTGCACCCATGGTCTTTCCAGAACAGGTAGGGGATGGACAAGCCCTGAAGCTCTGGTACAGGGCTGATTATTCCGGGCACACACCCCGCATGCCTGAACAAAATACTGAACCTCTTTTGTCATTCCAGGCCACCAATACCTTCTCATGATAAACTGGAGAGTCCAAAAATCCCTGGGTGAGTGCTGACACTCAACAAATGTTCCCATTGTAGTATCTGGGACCGGATGAAATTTGGGATGAACAGCCAACCCGGAGGCTGGAAAATTTGAATTTCACATAACTATCATTTCATTTTTGGGCTTCATCGTCTCTAATGGCAATCTCAAGATGAACCCTGGTTAAGATGCAGATTGGCCACAATCATTCAGTGTGAAACAAGTCCAATGCTTCCTGGGATTTCCCAACTTTTACCGAAGGTGCGACGAAACTTCAGCTCAGTGGCAGCTCTGCTGATGATACTAACCAAGAGATCCACAGGCCCTTTTGTTTGGATTACCCAAGCAGCGGCTGTCATCACAGTGCCCAAACAACGGTTCATGACCATTCCCATTTTGGTTGTACGAAAACCGGACGTTACCTTCACCGTGAAGGTGGACACCTTAGATATCAGAGTGGGTGCAGTGTTGTCTCAACGGACATCTTCAGACAATAAACTGCACCCATGTTCATTCTTTACCAGGCGGCTATCCCCAGCAGAGGTGAACTATGTCATTAGGAATCCAGAGCTTCGCGCAGTTAAGTTAGCTTTAGAAGAATGGCGTCAGTGGTGAGAGGTGGTGAGAGGGGATCAAGAACCCCTTTTATCATTTAGACAGGCCACAAGAACTTGGCTTATATTTAGTAGACCAAGAGGCTGAATTCCAGGCAGGCCAAGCGTTCTTTATTCTTTAACCACTTTAATTTCATCCTGACCTTTTGACCAGAACCAGAAGCCAGGTGCCTTGTCCCGACAGTTTGACAAACTGGAACAAGAAGAGCAGCCGACCACCATTTTGACCCGAGCCAAGGTGGTAGCGCCAGTTCACTGGGGAATCAAGGCTCTTGTTTACAGGGCCCAAGAACAAGTGGAGATTCCTAAGAATGGTCCTCCAGGTCAGCTGTTTGTCCAGTGTTCCGTCCAGTCCTATGTACTCCACTGGGGACATTAATTCAGAATGACCACTCAGTTAGGGATGGCCAAGACCCCTGAGATTATCAAGAGAAGGTACTGGTGGCCTGGAATGATTAAAGACGATTGGTAGTGAATGCAAGCATGCGAGATATGCGCTCAGAACAAGGAGCCCGTACCTGACCTCAAGGGCTTCTCCACCCCCAATCTGTCTGGACAGATCATGGGCGCGCATCTCCATGGATTCTGTTACAGGTCTTTCTCCTTCCAAGGGGAAGGCCATTAGATAGTAATTTTGGATCATTTTTCAAAGGCCTGCAAATTCATTGCCTTGGATGGACTGCCAAGATTTTCTCGCAACAGGTCTTTAGGATCTATGGTTTTCCAGTGGACATTGTGTCGGATCACAGGCCACAATTCACATCGCATTTCTGGAGGGCATTTTGCAAACTGATAGAGGCAACAGCGAGTCTTTTATCTGGATTTCACCCACAGTCCAACAGCCAGACAGAGCAGGTGAACCCAGATCTGGAATGAACTCTAAGGTGCCTGGCCTCTGAAAGACTCAGATGAGTGGTACGACCATTTGGTGTGGGCAGAGGTCGCCCACAACACTTTAAGGCATTCGGTGCACGGACGTCCCCTTTCGAATGCCAATTTGGGTACTCTCCACCACTCTTTCTGGAACAAGAGGCCGAGGTTGGGGTCCCTGCAGCCGAGATCTTGTCCAACACTGCAAACAAAAATGGATTAGGGCAAGAGAGAATTTGTGACCTCTACCCAGAAAGTGAGGAACAAGATGAACTGAAAGAGAAGACAGGGACCTAATTTACAGCCTGGGCAATAGGTCTGGCTGTCCCCTCATGATTTGGGTTTCCAAGCAAGCTGCAGGAAATTAGCCCCAAGTTCATTGGATCCTTCAAGATTCTCAGGAAAGTAAATCCAGTGACCTACACCTTGCAGCTCCCCAGGACGCTCAAGATCAATCCCACTTTCCGCGTTTCCAAGTTAAAGCCTGTGAACACCAGCCCATTAACCCTATGGGGGAAAAGGTTTTCACCATTTTGGACTCGCGTACTGTTTGAGGTGTTCGGCAATATCTTGTGGACTGGGACAGATTCAAACCAGAGGAGAGATGCTGGGTACCTGAAAGAGACAACTTGGATCCAAGGTGAGAGTCATGGCTCTCATCCATGACTACAGTGATGGTCTCTCCAAGTAACCAGTGCCGTTAGTAGTTGGCTTTAGGGGAGTGGGTCCTGTTACAACACACACCCATCTGCACCATCTTCCGAGGTTCTGATGCTCTAATTCCCCAGAGTATGGATAGCTGGTATGGCCCCTTTAAAGATTCAGGACAATCCCACTAATTGCCAATCATGATTTGAGCACCAAGAATTGAGAATTTTAGAAGTACCTGAACTAAGGTTCAAAGCTCAATCATAAGCCTACTCATGATTTTGTCTAGTGTTTGTTTGGTGCTCTGATTCTCGATCCAATTTGAAACTGTGTCCCCATCCCAGTTTCAGATAATCCAGCTCTTAGGTCCAAGCCATCCTCAACAAGGACTCTTGTCACACATCTGGCCTGCCTGGAATTCAGCCTCTTAGCCTCCTGAATATAAGTCAGGTTCTTTCGGTCTGTCCAAACAATAAAAGAGTTCTTGGCCCTCTCTAGCCAGTGACGCCATTTCTCCAATGCCAACTTAACCAGAAGAAACTTCTGATTCAATATGTTCCTCTCTGCTGGTGATAGCTGCCTGGAGACGAATGTATATGGGTACAGTTAACCGTCCGAAAGTGATCATCTAGAAAAGATGGCACCCATTCCAGTGTCTGAGGCTTCAACATCCACAATGAAGAGAAGATCCAGGTTAGGAGAAACCAAGATGGGAGCTGACGTGAACTGCTGTTTAAGCTCTGCAAAAGCACTCTCCGCTTCAGTAGTCCAGACAAATGGGCTTATGGATTTCTCAGTTCACGTCATCAGCAGAGCTGCCACCGAGCTGAAGTTCCTGATGAACTTCTGGTAGAAGTTTGCAAACCCCAGAAATCCTTGGACTTGTTTGACACTGGACGGTAGTGGCCAATCTCTGACTGCCTGGGTCTTCGTAGGATCCATTTTGAAATTGCTGTTGGAGATGGTGAACCTAAAAATGAAATGGTTCTCACATGAAATTTGGACTTCTCCAACTTGACATTAAGTCCGTGGTCTAAAAGCCTCTTTAAAATATTCCTGATGTGAGCAACAGGCTCCTCCATGGATTTCAAGAAGATTAGGATATCATCCAAGTAGACAAAGGCATCATTTACAAAGGCCTGAAAAACTACTGGAGCAAGGCTGAAGGGCATAACCAGGTACTTGTAGTGCCCTGTGCATGTATTGACTTCAGTCTTCCACTCATCGCCTTCGCTTATACGGACCAGATTGTACGCATCCTGTAGGTCTAACTTAGCGAATACTCTTGTCCCTTGGAGAATCTCAAAGGCAGTATTCATGAGTGGAAGGGGCTAACGATTCGTGACTGTCATGCAGTTTATCCACTATAATCAATACATGTCCGCAGCCTCCCATCATTCTTTTGTACGAAGAAGAAGTTTGCGCCAACTGGTGAAGTGGAGGACTGAACGAATCTCACAGCAAGAGCTTCCTTTATATATTCCTCCATGGCGCTTCTCTCTGGACCTGCGAGCATGTATAATTGACCATGTGGCAGACAAGTACCAGGCAGAAGATCTATAGCACAGTCATATGGTATGTGTGGTGGAAGAGTCGAGGCCTTTCCCTTGCTGAAGACCTCTTCGAAGTCCTTGTAAACAGAAGGAACTTCGACCAGCCTTGGTACTGAATGTTATTCTGAACCCTCCTTCAAGGACAACTCCTGTGGTTTCTTGGGTGGCGGGGTGGTTCGACCGACCCCTGAATCTCCCCCCTAGTTTCTCTAGACTCCATCATATCCTCAGCAAAGTGTTACAGATGTTCCTAGCACCCCTGGGAACAACCTCCAAAGGTCTGCATTTAGGAGACCTCCCTTCAGTCGGGGCCTAGTGGCTGCATCACCTGGGCTTCAGTTGCCTCTCACTGACGTCTGTCCCCTTGCTGGTCATTGATCTCAGGAGAGTCTGGGGACTGGAACACCATGCCACAAACATACCCTCTAACAGTGGGCTAAGTGATGATTCTTCCCTCCTTCCAGTTCACATGGGTTATGCTGGGACAGCCAAGGGAGCCCGAGGATCAGGGGCATGAGTGGAGAGTCAATGGTGAAGAAACTAATGTCTTCCACATGACCCCCATGCTCATCTGCAAAACTACAATCTGTTGGCGGACCGGCTCAGAACCTAATGGGCACAGCCTGGCTCAACTCTTGCAGCAGTATGTTGAGCTGACGGGTGGTCCACAAGTCCAGGAAATTACCCACTGCCCCAGAGTCCACAAAAGCCTTTACCTGCCTCAAGTTCATATCCCAGGTGAGCACGAAACTCGAATCTGTGGGGTTGGGAGAAGTGGCCATTACCATCACAGTCCTCCTGATACTGGATGATCATAGCAGTCCTCCAAGTGGCTGCAGCTTCAGACGTTCGGCCCACAGGTGACCTGCCTGTCTGCAGTAATAGCAGCAGCTTTGATTTCGGTGCAAAGACCTCTCATCGGCAGAGAGCTCGTGTAACTACTCTGCACGGGGGCGGGGGGGGGGAGGGAACTGCAAAAGATTGAGGCCGGGCTCGAACTAGCCCTCTTTGGCCTCATAACGTAGTCTCTCTTACACTCTGCCAGACAATTGTCAAGGCGGATGGACTGGGCAATGAGGATCTCTAAGTCTCCTGTTGGCTTTCCCAAGGCAAGGGGGTCCTTTAGTTCATCCTGGAGTCCGTGGCAGTACAGAGTGGCCAAGGCTTCCTGTTCCAACCACTCCCTTGCGCAAAAGTTGGGAACTCAATAACTCAGTCAGCCACTGACCGACTTCCCTGATGCAGCTTCATCAGAACGTCCGAGTCTCTGTTTGTGCCAGTGGGATAATAAAATACCTTTCTCATGGTGGGCATGAATTCCTCCAAATCCGTGCAAATCTCTGACCTTCGTTCCCAATGCATGGTGGCCCAGACAAGGGCTCTCTTGGTCAGGAGAGAAATCATGAAGGCGTTTTTCCATGCTCTGAAGGGAACTAGGATGGCTGGAGTTCAAACACCATTGAGCAGTGAGTTAGGAAGCTGCAGCAAGCATTCGGGTCTTTGTCGAGTCTCTCTAGGGATGAAAGATGTATTGGCTCAACAGAGCAACCAACAGCCTCACCCGAGCAACTCAGGCATCCTCCTTGTGTTAGCTGGTACATGTCAGCCTTGAGGTCATGTATCTCCAGGTTCTATCTGGAAATCCTCTCACAGTGACTGGCCACAGCAGCCGAGAGACTCTAATACCCTGCTGGGTCCATGTTGGTTCAATCGTACTTTGATGGGAGATCTTGACGAAGATGGTTTGGACCCAAATTCTGGCATATCTGAGACAGGAATGGAGACACAGTGTAAAGCTGGACCTAGAACTGAGAAAAAACAAACGCTAGATGATATCTCTAGTTAGGTTTACAATTGCGTACTGAAGTTCAGGTGCTGTTTAAATACTCAATTCTTGGTGCACAAAACATGATTGCCAACTTGCAGGACTGTCTTGAACCCTTGAAGAGGCCAGCTATCCATACTCCAGAGAGTTAGAGCGTCTAAATCCCAGAAGCTTGCACGGATGGGAGCATCTCATAATAATATGGTGACTGCGGAGGAGGTGTTGTTGCCAATCCAAATTGGCTGGGGTCTCCAAGTGAGGAAATTGAGGATTCAGTTGCCCAAGGAGATATTGAGGCCTACGTCTTGGAGCTTATTGATTAGTTTTAGGGGATGATAGGGTTGAATGCAAAGCTGTAGTCAATGAAGAGCACTTGATGTATGCAGTTAATATCATCATTCCCACAATCCTGATTGAGAAGTTACAGAACCTGGGCCTCCGTACCTCGCTCTGCAATTGGATCCTCGACTTCCTAACCGGAAGACCACAGTCTGTGTCAATTGGTGATAACATCTCCTCCTCACTGACAATCAACACTGGCACATCTCAGGAGTGTGTGCTTAACCCACTGCTCTACTCTCTGTATACACATGACTGTGTGGCGAGGCATAGCCCAAATACCATCTACAAATTTACTGATGCTACAACTATTGTTGATAGAATCTCAGGTGGTGACGAGAGGGCATATAGGAGTGAGGTATGTCAACCAGCAGAATGGTGCCGCAGCAACAACTTGGCACTCAACGTCAGTAAGACGAAAGAGCTGATTGTGGACTTCAGAAAAGGTAAGACGAAGGAGCACATAGCAATCCTCATAGAGGGATCAAAAGTGGAGAGAGCTTCATGTTCCTCGGTGTCAAGATCTCTGAGGATCTAACCTGGTCACAACATATTGATGTAATCATAAAGAAGACAAGACAGCGGCTATACTTCATTAGGAGTTTGAAGAGATTTGGCATGTCAAAAAATGCACTCAATAACTTCTATAGTTGTACTGTGGAGAGCATTCTGACAGGCTGCATCACTGTCTGGTATGGAGGGGCTACTGCACAGGACCGAAAGAAGCTGCAGAAGGTTGTAAATCTAGTCAGCTCCATCTTGAGCACTAGCCTACAAAGTACCCAGGACATCTTTATGGAGCAGTATCTCAGAAAGGCAGTGTCCATTATTAAGGACCTCCAGCACCCAGGGCATGCTCTTTTCTCATGGTTACCATCAGGTAGGAGATACAGAAGCCTGAAGGCACACATTCAGCGATTCAGGAACAGCTTCTTCCTGTCTGCCTTCCAATTCCTAAATGGACATTGAAGCTTTGGACACTACCACACTTTTTTAAAATATATAGTATTTATGTTTCTGCACATTTTAAAAAATCTATTCAATATACATAACTGGTTTATTTGTTTATTTATTATTATGTTTTATTTTATTTATTATTATTTCTCTCTCTCTGCTGGATCATGTATTACATTGAACTGCTGCTGCTAAGTTAACAAATTTCACGTCACATGCTGGTGATAATAAAACTGATTCTGATCTTCACTGTCCAGATTTCCTAGGGTTGAGTGAAGAGCCAATGAAATGGCACCTGTTGTGGACCTGTTGTGGGGCTAGGCAAACTGAAGCAGATGCAATCTACTCCTCAGGCAGGAGTTGATATGTTTCATCACCAATCGCTCAAAGCAAATTTATCACAGTGGATGTGAATGCTACCGGACAACAGTCATTGAGGCTGGTTATCACATTATT
Organism: Mobula hypostoma; assembly: GCF_963921235.1. Classification (NCBI taxonomy): domain Eukaryota; kingdom Metazoa; phylum Chordata; class Chondrichthyes; order Myliobatiformes; family Myliobatidae; genus Mobula; species Mobula hypostoma. Next base: position 154,716,371 of record NC_086102.1, on the reverse strand, counting down.
CGTGGGCACCAGTATAATTGAAGCCTACTTAAAGCAGGTGGGTACCTTATACTGCCAAAATAAGTGGTTAAAGATAACGGTAAAGACTCCAGCTGGATGATTAGCACAGGTTTTCAGTACTCAGCTAGGTACTCCATCTGGGCCAGATGCTTTCCACTCCTGAAGGATGCTCTCACAATAGCCTCAGAGACTGATGTCACAGGGTAATTGGGGTCTGTAGGAGTTTCTGAAGTTGCCTCTATGATCTGTTGGTCAAAGCAAATGTAAAAGGCATTAAGTTCACTTGGTTCCAAAGCTCTGTTGTCACATATGTTGCTTGGTTTTATTTGTAAGAGGTGATAGCATTCTAGCCCTGGCACAGTTGTCGTTTGATTCAATCTTGGTCCAAAACTGCCACTTCGCATATGAGATGACATTCTGTATCAACTGGCTGGAATTGACAATACCTAGTTTTTGGTTATTGAAAAGCTTGAAAGATATTGAAATTCTGATCCTTTCTATTTGGCTGATTGAAAATTGCAATGACAGCAAACAAATTTAAATTGCTTATAATCTTGGTGAATGATCCAAATGGTGATTCCATGTATTATATTCCATGCTCTTACCAACATCTTGTATCTTTTGTTAGAATTTAATTATCCAGCCATTTTCATTAGGTGTCAAAATGTGAATTTAATGCAATTCAAAAATTGACTCAATAATTTAAACTTAATGACTTGGAATTTAAAGTACTTAAAAGAACATAAATGATTTTGTTAGGACTATTTTGGATAACACCAAATCTTGAAGGTTTAAGAAACAAAACTTGCTCTGCATAGTACCATCCCCTATTGTCAAATCTCTTTTAATTTTAGGATGAACTGCTTTGTTATAAACAATATTGAAATCATTAACGTAAGCAATTCAGCAGATGCTGGAAGTCCATAAAGTGATTTTGTTCTTAAGTTGGAAAATACAAAAAAATCACAGTATTGTAATGGGTGATGCACACAAAATGCTGGGGGAATTTAGCAGATTGGGCAGCATCTGTGGAGAGAAATAAACAGTTAACCTTTCAGGCCGAGACCCTTCATCAGGACTGGAAATGAAGGGGGCAGAATCCATTTTGACATCTGTTTATTCCCATATGTAGGTGCCACCTGACCTGTGGTGTCCCTCCGGCACTTTATGTATTGCTCAAGATTTTCAGCACCTGTAGAATCTTTAGTGATTGTAATGAATGATGTTGATGGGGGGTAATTGCCATTGTCTTCCCTTGGTTGGCTACAATAGTACAGCATCAGGATGGTCTATGCTTGAAGGCTAGTTCCAATTGCCTTGATGCATCAGAGGCTGTTACATTGTTTAAAGGAATATTGTTGCACAAGTATCAATAAAAATGATTGCTTGTCAATTTCCAAAGCAGCTCTGGTAAGTGGTTGTCACAGAGAAACTGCTAGGCTGTGTCCTTAAAAGATGTTGGTGTCTGAATACTGAAGGAAGGTTATACACATACAGTCTTTTTTCAAGAGTGGTTCTCTTTTGAATTTAATATCTTTTATGTCAGCTTGTTCATACATACAGGGTGTCCAGAAGTGTGTGGATTTGTAACCGGACAAAAGCCGCAGCGTTCTTAATTTTCTGCTAAAGTGAGTTCACAGAGCTTTTTGGAGGTCAATTATCTCTTAATTTCATCAATTATTTAACTTAACTTTTGTAGGTTTTAGTATGTCTGTTTATATCTTTTTTATCTTGTCTGAGTTGTATGGATATTTTTTTTGAAATGCTAGTTTTGAACCTCGTACAAGTATTTTGAAAATTCACAGGAAACCTTCGGGTAACTTGTGTTTACTAGGTCAATCTAATCTAAGTACAGTACTGTGCATACCCAGCCCTGAGACACCAGACAAAGTCATTTCATTTCAAACAATTGGTTTATTGATCATTTCGGAATGTCTCTCTGGTCCATCCTACTCCCTCCCTTCTCCTCAAAGTTGCTGGTGAACACAGCAGGTCAGGCAACATCTCTAGGAAGAGGTACAGTCGACGTTTCAGGCCGAGACCCTTCGTCAGGACTAACTGAAGGAAGAGTTAGTAAGAGATTTGAAAGTGGGAGGGGGAGGGGGAGATCCAAAATGATAGGAGAAGACAGGAGGGGGAGGGATGGAGCCAAGAGCTGGACAGGTGATAGGCAAAAGGGATACGAGAGGATCATGGGACAGGAGGTCCAGGGAGAAAGACAAGGGGGGGGGGAACCCAGAGGATGGGCAAGGGGTATGGTCAGAGGGACAGAGGGAGAAAAAGGAGAGTGAGAGAAAGAATGTGTGTATAAAAATAAATAACGGATGGGGTACGAGGGGGAGGTGGGGCATTAACGGAAGTTAGAGAAGTCGATGTTCATGCCATCAGATTGGAGGCTACCCAGAAGGTGTTGTTCCTCCAACCTGAGTGTGGCTTCATCTTTACAGTAGAGGAGGCTGTGGATAGACATGTCAGAATGGGAATGGGATGTGGAATTAAAATGTGTGGCCACTGGGAGATCCTACTTTCTCTGGTGGACAGAGCGTCTATCCACGGCCCATTCTGACATGTCTATCCACGGCCCCATTCTGACACGTCTATCCACGGCCTTCTCTACTGTAAAGATGAAGCCACACTCAGGTTGGAGGAACAACACCTTATATTCCGTCTGGGTAGCCTCCAACCTGATGGCATGAACATCGACTTCTCTAACTTCTGCTAATGCCCCACCTCCCCCTCGTACCCCATCCGTTATTTATTTTTATACACACATTCTTTCTCTCACTCTCCTTTTTCTCCCTCTGTCCCTCTGACTATACCCCTTGCCCATCCTCTGGGTCCCCCCCACCCCGTCTTTCTCCCTGGACCTCCTGTCCCATGATCCTCTCATATCCCCTTTGCCAATCACCTGTCCAGCTCTTGGCTCCGTCCCTCCCCCTCCTCCTGTCTTCTATCATTTTGGATCTCCCCCTCCCCCTCCCACTTTCAAATCTCTTACTAACTCTTCTTTCAGTTAGTCCTGACGAAGGGTCCCGGCCTGAAACGTCGACTGTACCTCTTCCTAGAGATGCTGCCTGGCCTGCTTCGTTCACCAGCAATTTTGATGTGTGTTGCTTGAATTTCCAGCATCTGCAGAATTCCTGTTGTTTCCCTCCCTTCTCCTTGCCCCTTTTTCCATTTATGATTTCCCTCCCCTTGCCCTCTTCTTACTCTCGGTCCACAATAGAGATCCATATCAGAATCAGGATTATCATCACTGACATATGCCATTCAATTTGTTTATTTTTGTGCAGGAGTACAGTGCAATACATAAAATTATCTCATTACTATGCACGTTAGGTGCGTTAGCCTAAGAATTTGCACATCGACCAATCACAAATTAACAACAGATTTCACAACCAATACTTATCAGTTTGCAAACAGCAACTAAATCATCATGCAAAGAGAAGCAGGGAAAATGTAATTTATGCTATTAAAATGGCTGCTTGGATAGAATCACCTGTCAGGAATCAAATTCTTCTGTGTGAAATACAAAGAGGAAAGTGCTCTCTCTGGTGAAATGGTTGAATTACCACGCAAGTATCTGATTTGCCAAACATCATCAAATTTAAACAGTTTGTTTCAGCCTATAGCTGACAAAGACCATGTCTCTATTCAGTTAACTTTTTAATAATTTCTCCGCTACCTCCAAAATCTACAGAACAAATCAATCAAATTGTATATGTGAATTTGAGATTTCAGTGAACACAGAACAAAGAGACATAGAATAAAGAACATAGAACAGTACAGCACAAGAACAGGCCCTTCAGCCCACGATGTAATAGACAATAGGTGCAGGAGTAGGCCATTCAGCCCTTCGAGCCCAGCACCACCATTCACTGTGATCATGGCTGATCATCCACAATCAGTACCCTTTTCCTGCCTTCTCCCCATATCCCTTCACTCTGCTATCTTTAAGAGCTCTATCTAACTCTTTCTTGAAAGAATCCAGAGAATTGGCCTCCACTGCCTTCAGAGGCAGAGCATTCCACAGAACCACAACCCTCTGTGTGAAAAAGTTTTTCCTCAACTCCGTTCTAAATTGTCTACCCCTTATTCTTAAACTGTGGCCTATGGTTCTGGACTCCCCAACATCGGGAACATGTCTCCTGCCTCTAGCGTGTCCAATCCCTTAATAATCTTATATGTTTCAATCAGATCCCCTCTCATCCTTCTAAATTCCAGTGTATACAACTCCAGTCGCTCCAATCTTTCAACATAATGAGAGTCCCGCCATCCCGGGAATTAACCTCGTGAACCTACGTTGCACTCCCTCAATAGCTAGAATGTCCTTCCTCAAATTTGGAGACCAAAACTGTACGCAATATTCCAGGTGTGGTCTCACCAGGGCCCTGTACAACTGCAGAAGGACCTCTTTGCTCCTATATTCAATTCCCCTTGTTATGAAGGCCAGCATGCCATTAGCTTTCTTCACTGCCTGCTGTACCTGCATGCTTACTTTCAGTGACTGATGAACAAGGATACCTAGATCTCCTTGTACTTTCCTTTTTCCTAACTTTACACCATTCAGATAGTAGTCTACCTTCCTGTTCTTGCCACCAAAATGGATAACCTCACATTTATCCACATTAAACTGCATCTGCCCACTCACCCAACCTGTCCAAGTCACCCTGCATTCTCATAACATCCTCCTCACATTTCACACTGCCATCCAGCTTTGTGTCATCTGTAAATTTGCTAATGTTACTTTTAATCCCTTCATCTAAATCATTAATGTATATTGTAAACAGCACCGAGCCTTGTGGTACCCCGCTAGTCACTGCCTACCATTCTGATGTCCTGTTGAACCAATTAAATTAGTAATCAAATGGCCAACTAAATTAATTCCTTCTGCCTACACCATTTTCATTTCCTTCTATTTTTCTCAAATTCATGTGTCTATCCAAATGTCTCTTAATAGTCTCTAATATATCTGTCTCTACCAGCTCCCCAGGCTGTGCATTCCAGCCACCCACCACTCTCTGTGTGAAAAAAAAACTTGCCTCCACATTTTCTTTGAAATTGACCTTGCTCACCTTAAATGCATGCCCTCTGGTATTAGACATTTCAATCCTGGGAAAAAGATACTACTGCCTACACAGTCCATGCCTCTCATAATAACCTTTCAAACCTCGACTACATCTCTTAGCCTCTGCCGCGTCAGAGGAAACAACCCACTTTTGTTCAACCTCTTGTTGCAGCACATGCCCTCTTACCAAGGCAGCATCCTGGTAAACCTCTTCTGTACCCTCTCCGAAGCCTCAGCATCTTTCCTGTAAAGAGGCGACTAGAACTGTATGCAATACTCCAAATGCAGCCTAACCAGGTTTTATAAACCTGCAACATAACTTCCTAACTTTTGAACTCAGTGCCTCAAGCAATAAAGGCAAGCATGCCAAATACCTTCTTAACTTCCTTATCAATTTGCGTGGACACTCTCAGGGAGCTATGAACTTGGACCACAAGATCCGTCTTCTTGTCAACACTTAAAGGTCTTGCCTTAATAGTATACTGTCTCTTTACATTTGACAGACAGTACCTGTAGTGTATTCAAACAATATTCTAAATATATTGTTTGACTAAGCATTCTTTAGAGTTTACATAATTCATTATGGGTTATTTGTAAAACTACATAAATGGCATACATCATTGCACTACCATGTCACATGTGAGCGCCTCACTGAAAGAACTAGATAGGCAAAACATTTCCTGGCTCCTGTGTTTTTCTTTCAATTAGTTTCTGGGGTTACAAAATATAAATTATCAAGGTGCAATACTTCCCATTGGCCAGTGTAAACTCTCTCTCTCTCTCATTTCTCTGCCCATACCTGCAACTGATCTATATCCCACTTTTTTTTTTGCCAGTCTTCTATGTTATCTGCAGCACCACCAATCTTCATATCATCTGCAAACTTACTAACCCACATCTAACATTTTCATCCAGGTCATTTATATAAATTATTACATTACAAATAGCAGAGGTCCCTGCAGAAAAACACCGATCATAGACCACCTGCTAGAATAATTCCCTATAACCAATAGCCTCTGTCTTTTATGAGTAAGTCAGTTCTGAATCCAAAGAGCCAATTTACCATGGATCCCATGCATCTTAATCTTGTGGATGAGCCCCATGAGGGACCTTGACAAATACCTTACTAAAGTCCAAGGGAAGTTTGAACATTTGCCAGAGCTATTTCAGTTCAGTTAAGGAGATATCAGGCATGTTGTCTTGTGTCTGAGGTCATAGAAAGGCCAAGCAAGTTTAAAAATAACAGCAGATTTTCTTTCTTGAAGGATATGAGACAATTTAATTGATTTATCGTCATCATTACAGTGTTTTTCTTAAAACTCCAAATTCACTTGAGTGATTAAGTTTGATTTCCCCTGTGTAACAGTAAGTTTCAAACTTGTATGGTTAGACCAATGTTTTGTACTTTAGACTATTAGTCCAATTAAGAGGCTAAAAAATTACCAAATTCCAATATAAAATGGTTGATTAGTTTAGAATTGACCTCTAGGGATTTCTCCAATGTTGGTTTGCCTTTTTGGATTGTTTTGGGAGCTGAATTAGAGAACCCTATGTCTCAAAACAAACTTCCACCCATTGTTGATAAATATAAAATTCTGCATTAACAGGGACTTCGCCTTCTTCCTGTGGGACTCCAATGTCCATAGCTCACATTTTGTTCGATTGTAAATCTACAGCAAGGATGTGAATGCTTAAGCTATTATGAACAATTGCTTGTATTTGTGCCTGTGATAGAGCACAAGTACACAAGAGGGAGAGATTTATAATGCAAGTTGCAGCTTCCAGCAAAGTGTAATTTTCTAATCTGATGTGGTTTGGTAAATGCAAGTAATCGAAAAAGAATCAACTCCATTTCAGCTTGAAGTGCTAAAAAGTTTAATTTGCAGAATTGTTGTACACTTTTTTTTAATCCTTTAAAGCTGAAAGTGATAGTAACTTAATGTACCAACATCTAAAGAGATGTTCCTTGATGTCCAGTTGATATTCAAATTTCCATTGCATCAGACCCATTGCACCAAAGGTTTCAGATTACTGTGACAAAATTAACACATTTATTTACTTGTTGTGGTCTTTTGAGGAAATGAGATAAGGTAGCTATTGTCACAGAATTTGATGAAAATGATTTAAGCCTCTGATGTTTAATTATTATATCTTGTGTTCCCAATACCAGTCTCCCATGTTCTTGTAAACAAACAGCAACATCCACTCCCCTGGCTTCATTTCTTCCAGCTGTGAGTTTGATAAGAACTCTCCTCAATGCCAATGTTATCTCAGCATCAGAAGCCTGCAGTAAGCCTCAACATTTGTATTAGGGTTTGTTTCTAATACTGGATAATGGCTGGGTGTTAACCTCCAGCAGGAGGTTAAAACTCACTATGAGAGAAGGCAGCCACAGACGATCAGCTTCCACACATAAAGCTTCAGGTGCACAACTCTGTTAAGGAATGCTGGGTTTCCCTACACACATCACTAGTGATATTGTCACACCATTTTACCTTTAACATTGGATGAGAAGTTTCCTGGGCTGTTTTATATCCCATTGTTGAATCGTGATTGAAAGGACTGAAGTGATTTCAACAGGCAGAATTCCTTTCTTACTCGTTGTCGGGGAAAGAGTTGTTCACATGCCTCCACTGAGAGTTTACGGGATTATTTAATTTGGAAAACTCCTTCATCCCCTTCATATTTTCTACCTTACTATGAATCATAGCCTAGATGATGAGAAGTAGCATCATCAGAAACATGAACTGATGGTTTTTAAGCAGGTTGAGAGCTGCAAACAGCTTTTGAAGTGAACGGCAGAGCCTGAGTAGGATGGCCGTGAGTTCTGTCGTGTGTACTGTCACATCAAGTCAACTGACGAGTGATTGTTTCATGCAGTGTGGAGGGATGCAGTTGATCTCTGTTACTGAATTACTGTGACATTCCTGTAAGCAATGCCCACACATGCCGATTTTCCATTTTAAGAGTCTATCACTTTTGGTGGGCTTGGAGTCATGAACAGGTCAGACAAGAGAAGTTTGGAAGATATCCTTTTCTGAAAGATATTTGTGAATCACATTAAGTTTTGTGACAATCCAGTTGTTCTGTAGGTACTGTTACTGAGATCAGCTATTTTAAAACACTCCTGTGTGACTTAATTCCCCCAGCTTAAATTCTCCAGCTGTCATGATGGAATTCAGATTCATGTGCCTGTAGCTCTAGCTGCCAGGTTAGTAATTTGACCATCATATTATTCTAGCCTGTGGCTCATTCTATTTATTTATTTACTGAGATACTGTGCAGAATAGGCTCTTCTGGCCCTTTGAGCCACGCTGCTTAGCAACCTCCAATTTAACACCAGCTTAATCACGGGACCATTTACACTGACCAATTGCCCTATCAACTGGTCCATCTTTGGAAGGTGGGAGAAAACCAGAGCACCTGGAGGATGCCCACACAGACACGGGGAGAACGCACAAACTCCTTACAAGCAGCAGCAGGTCACTGGTGCTGTAAAGCATTTGTGCTATGAACTACAGTATTGTGCCACGCCTGTCCTATGTTTGTTCAGTAAATAGCTGGCACAGTCATATCATTGAATACATTCCTAAACAAATCTTTGTTACTGAAATCTATGTATAAACAAAGACAGGCAGCTTTATCATACAACAGGGAAGCAGGCTATTCAGCCCAACTCACCCATGCTGACCATTGGGCACCATTTTACATTAACCCCTTTGCCTAGCACAGTCCACAGCTGTCTATGCCTTTTAAGTGCTCTTTTGTACATTTCTTAATCGTGCAGGGCAGCACGGTAGCATAGTAACACTATAAGAGTGCCAATGACCCGGCTTCATTTCCTCTGCTGTCTTTGAGGAGGTTGTTCATTCTCACAGTGGCTGCACGGGTTTCCTTCAGTTCCCATTTCCTCCCACGTTCCAAAGGCGTACAGGTTTGTAGGTTAATTGGTCATGACATATCCTTAAATAAATAAAATAAATGCTGCCAGTGACCCAGCTTCAACCATTCTCCTACCAGTGCATTCCAGATACTTACCACTCTCTGGGCCCTGTCAGATCCTCTCCTTCGTCTTTAGCCCATCACCCCTACTGGAGCATAGGCTGCAGACAGCAGCTCACCCAAGTCCCCTGTCCTGGGCCACTTCTTCAAGTTGTCCCCAGATGCAGCCCATCACATGTCTTCTAGGTGAAGATCCCTCCTCTCCCAGTGACGTAACCCTGGTGTCTCTACAGATCTGGATTATTATATGATTGGGGGGGGGGGGGTTTATATTCCCATGTCTAACCATTCTCCTTTCGCAGCTGTTCTTGAGACCATCCATGGTGGAGTTCCCGTCATATCCCCCCTCCCCCCTAAAAATCCCATACTCTAAATTAATATTCTCCATTCTTATCTACCTCTGTTACAGAAAATGCTTCACACACTCTTTCCCAACTATACCCCTGATAATTTTATATGCCTCAATTACATCTCCCTTTAGCTTCTCCAGGCAGAAAGGATCAGGCTTCTTCAGTTTTTCCTTTTTACTGAAATGCTCCACCCCAGACAACATCCTGCAGAATCTCCTCTGCGCCCTCTCCACCGCAATCGCATCCTTCTTATACCTTGGTGAGCAGGATGCATGCAGTAATCCACTGGAGGTCCGAACAAACATAGAATATAGAACAGTACAGCACATTACAGGCCCTTCAGCCCACAATGTTGTGCTGACCCTCAAACCCTGCCTCCCATATAACCCCCACCTTAAATTCCTCCATATACCTGTCTAGTAGTCTCTTAAATTTCACTAGTGTATCTGCCTCCACCACTGACTCAGACAGTGCATTCCACGCACCAACCACTGAGTAAGAAGCTTTCCTCTAATATCCCCCTTGAACTTCCCACCCCTTACCTTAAAGCCATGTCCTCTTGTACTAAGCAGTGGTGCCCTGGGGAAGAGGCTCTGGCTATCCCCTCTATCTATTCCTCTTAATATCCTGTATACCTCTATCATGTCTCCTCTCATCCTCCTTCTCTCTCGAGAGTAAAGCCCTAGCTCCCTTAATCTCTGATTGTAATGCATACTCTCTAAACCAGGCAGCATCCTGGTAAATCTCCTCTGTACCCTTTCCAATGCTTCCACATCCTTGCTATAGTGAGGCGACGAGAACTGGACACAGTACTCCAGGTGTGGCCTCACAAGAGTTTTATAGAGCTGCATCATGGCATCGCGACTCTTAAACTCTATCCCTCAACTTATGAAAGCTAACACCCCATAAGCTTTCTTAACTACCCTATTGACCTGTGAGGCAATTTTCAGGGATCTGTGAACATGTACCCCCAGATTCCTCTGCTCCTCCACACTACCAAGTACCCTGCCATTTACTTTGTACTCTGCCTTGGAGTTTGTCCTTCCAAAGTGCACCACCTCACACTTCTCTGGGTTGAACTCTATCTGCCACTTCTCAGCCCACTTCTGCATCCTATCAATGTCTCTCTGCAATCTTCGACAATTCTCTACACTATCTACAACACCACCAACATTTGATCGTCTGCAAACTTGTCAACCCACCCTTCTACCCCCACATCCAGGTCGTTAAAAAAATTACAAAAAGTAGAGGTCCCAGAACAGATCCTTGTGGGACACCACTAGTCACAATCCTCCAATCTGAATGTACTCCCTCCACCACGACCCTCTGCCTTCTGCAGGCAAGCCAATTCTGAATCCAGCTGGCCAAACTTCCCTGGGTCCCATGCCTCCTGACTTTCTGAATAAGCCTACCGTGTGGAACCTTGTCAAGGTTTTACAAAGTTGAATAATAACCTCCCTACTTCAGTATTTATTTATTGAGATACAACACAGAATTGGCCCTTCGAGCTGCACTCCCTGGATTTAACCCTTGCCTATTCACAGGACTATTTACAATGACCAGGTAACCCATCAGCCGGTATGTCTTTGGACTGTGGGAGGAAACCCATGCGGTCACGGGGGAATGTACAAACTCCTTGTAGGCAGCAGCAGGAACTGAACCTGGTACTGTAAAGCATTGTGCTAATCACTGTGCCGCCATGCCCCAGAAGGCCAATATTATGCATGTCTTCCTAAGAAATTTGTCTACCACAGTTGCCTCCGTCAAGGATCAATGGACTTGTACTCAAATATCTCTCTGTTCTTCAGTACTCACTAAAGCTGCTCTTTGCATGGTCTATGTCCTAGCATCATTAATGCTCCCAAAATATATCATAAACACCAGAGACACTGGAGGCGCTAGGTGTTCATTTTATCAGGTGCAGAGAAGCAGGGAGAGGGTAACCAGAATGGGGAATGGAAAAAAGAGTGAAGGAAGAACTACCAGAGTTTACAGATCAGTGTCTCGCGTGAACTTTGATTTTTCTAACATGGCCTGAAACGTTGACAGTGTATTCCCCTCCATAGATGCTGCGTTTCTCCAGCATTTTATGTGTGTTGCCCAAAATATATCCTCAAGTACATCTGGATTAAATTCCATCTGGTATTTTTCACAACACCAAAAATATCATCTCATTTTTTCCTGCATCCAGTTGACCTCATGGTGCATAGAGTTGCTTGGATTTGGATTATATTTTTGGGTAAAGCTGCTGGAGATCTAAAATTTGAGGTCTGTAGAGTAGCACAGACAGGGATAACAATGAAGACAGGTTGAAAATGGAATATCTGAAAGGAAAGAATCAGTAGGGCCAGAGAAGAGAGTGGAATGAACTGGATTTCTCTTATGTGGAGATAGTATGAGCTTAATGGGCTAAATTTCCTCTGTCCCTCCTGTTGCATTTTTGTGATTGTATTAACCTTTTACTGATAATTCTACCTACTAATTGACTCTAATTCTGACCAATTCTTCCAATTCCATGACCTTATCTCCTGTTATCTTCACATGCTCCATTTGGCAGATATATAAAGAAGGGGTTGTTTTCCCCTGCAAAGTCAGTTTATTCAAGCACACTGTCTTGAAAATTATGTGCTTTGAATGTCCCAGCAAAGACCCGTGAACTATACTTCAAGTAGGCACATTTTTTGTAGATTTTGGAACGTTTTAAGTGGTTGGGACCTCAAAGATCTGATGCTAAAAGACTGGCAAATCAACTCTCAAAGTTTTTTAATCACATCCCAAGGGCCTCCAGATAAAATTCCACCAGAATACCATGCAGTAATTCTGATCCCTGAGATCCAGCACTTAGTACAACCATTCACAGGTACAAATTCCGCGTGTGACCTCTTCTCACTTGAATCTGATTGGTAAAGGGAAGGAAGTGACTGCTTCTTAAATGTGGCAACTCTGTTTTAGATCTGCCAAAATAATACATGGCTAATGAGATAAATGTTAGCTTTATTTGTCACATGTACGTGGAAACATACTGGAAACTGCATTGTTTGCGTCAAATCAAACAGCGAGGATTTTGCTGAGCAACTTGTAAGTGTTGCCGCACTTCTGGTATCAACTTAGCGTGCCCACAGCTCACTAACCCTTTGGAATTTGGGAAGAAATTGGAACTCCCAGAGAAACACACATGATCACTGGGAGAGTGTACAAACTCTGTAGAGGCAGTGGCAAGAATTGAACATCCCACCCTTGCAGCCGGTTCAATAAAGTGTTGCACTAACTCTGCCACCCCAGAAGGCCACCATGCTGCCCCTGTTAAAATATTCTGTATAAATGCCCTGTAAAGCTATCATAAGGGGGCATTGGGAGCGGACCCAAATGCAAGACACAGACACTGAAGTACTAGGAACAGGACTAGGTTTATCGAGATAGCAAGGTGAGTAAGGAAGAAACAACACTGGACATTGACACAGGCCCTGGACAAGACTAGGATTCAGTGTCTGGGCTAGAACTTGAACTAGAAACACGGGACCCAGACAGGGAACTAGGAACGAGGAGCCTGGACTAGGAACATGGAACTCCAGAACCAGAGCCTGGGCAAGGACCCGGAACCTGGGTCTTGGGTTGGTACTTGGGACTAGGATCTTGGCAAGGACAGGATGTGGCTACAGGACAGGATGAGGTACCCCAGCACAGGATGAGGAACTCCCGGGCTGGGCAAGGCACCGGAACTAGATGAGGACACAAAGCTCAGATTTGGACAGGACTGGAACACGGCACCTGGACTTGGTCTTGAAACACAGGAACACAGAGCCTTGGACATGGACTGGACTCTCAGAGCCTTGGAGGTACTCCAGGGCAGGATGTGGCTCTTGGACTAGGTTTGGCTCAGCTCTTGGACTCGGCTTGGTTAAGCTGTTGGGTACGGAACTGGGACTCCTCCTTGGAGCCCAGGGCCAGGATGACTGCCGAGGTAAACTGCCAAGGGACTCCTGAACTGGATGAGGGATTTGGACAGGATAAGAATACAAAGCCTTGACTTGGACAGGACTGGAACATGACACCTGGAACTTGGAAAACAGGAACACAGAACACAGAGCCAGGACCCCTCCTCGGGAACAGGACTTAGGGCCAGGACTCTTCTTTGACACGGACACTGAACACAGGGGCTCAAAGAGATAGTTCCTTATCTTGGCATGGCAAGGCTCTTATCTCACTCCAGCAGTTGAACTTGACAGGGATGCAGGCAAGGCTTCAGAAGGAAGGGGAAGGGAACAGTCCAGCAGGGAATCCTTGGTTTGAGAAGTATTTATGTGCCAGCTCAAAACAAGAATCAGGTAGCTCAATTAAGGCACCCAGAGGAACAAGGGAAAATAGGAAAACCCGGAATAAGGAATCGATGGACTGGACAGTGAACCGGAATGTGGTTTTCATGGACCGGGCCTTGACAAATGCTTTTTACATGGTTATAAACAAAAGAAAATCTGCACATGCTGGAAATCCAAGCAACACACACAAAATGCTGGAGGAACTCAGCAGGCCAGGCAGCATCTATGGAAGAGTACAGGCGACATTTCGGGCTGAGACCCTTTCAGCTGAAACATCGACTGTACTCTTTTCCATAGATGCCGCCTGGCCTGCTGAATTCCTCCAGCATTGTGTGTGTGTGTGTGTTGCTTTTTACATGGTTAATGCATTTCTCTGCAAAATCAAAAGAATAATTTAAGCTTTTTTATTGTTGGAGCAAATTAGTTTTTAAAGTCCAGTGTTTATGTTTTTAGTACAATTAGGAAATACTTGTATAACTGCAACATGGTTGAATAAGATGTACTCAATTAACCACTTTGTCTCTTTTGTATATATTGGTAAGTATATTCACTACCAGGTCCTATATATCTGGCTTTAGATATATTAAGAGCAGCATTGGTCCCAAAATAGAACCCTGGAGGTCCGCTTTAACTCTGCATCAAATTATAGCTAATGAGCCTTCATTGGAATGCTGTTGGTCTGCTGGTCGCCCCTCTTGAGTAAGAGCAGCAGCTGCAGACTGGCGAGAGTTCAAAAGCCTGCTATTTGTTATTTTGTCGTGTACAACTAGATTTTATTAACATGTCTCTGAAGCTCAGCTTGATCAAAGACTTTTTAAAAATTCATGTGCATGATATGCACAATCTTTTCCCTTGGCAATTTGACTTTTTTCTTTCCAGAGCTCCATCACATTGACCAAATGTGACCTGTTTTATAAACCCATGCTGGATTATTCTGGGCACCAAGTACAATGGTGGATTAGAATCCTGAGGCCTGGGCATTTGATCTGAGCACATGAGTTTGAATCTCAACTAGCCAGCTAAGAAATTAAAATTCAAGAAACCAGGTAAAGCTAGCCCCGGCAATACAGACTCTAAAATTACTGAATTATCATTAAAAACATATTCAGTTCACTCACATCCTTCAGGGAAGGGAATCTACACTCCTTGCTTGATCTTTCAGTGATTGAAGTAGGATTCGATAAACATATTTATAAAATGGTGATAAATTCCAGTTTGCTGATTTTGCCTGCACCTGCATTTGACAGATATTTTTTTTAAATGTCATTTTTGCCTCCATCAGTATTCATTTTATTCAACTATCTGGTCTCTGGAGGCTCGCCTGCCACTGTGGTACATTGTTATGTTATTTATTCTTTCATCATACCTTGAACTGAAATGTTACAATGCCCATCTGACAATTTGTTAGCATAATCTCCACAGTCAAGGATATCTGAGATTATTTCAGAAACATTGCTGTCAGTTTTATGTCTTTTCTCATTATTCCAGGATCGGGGATTGTGTATTTGCCCCTTTTGAAGTCCCACTCTAATTTTTCTTCTTTTACGCTCTGTTAGTGTTGCACCCTTTTTATTTCCTTTTGGTCGAACATCTGATTTGTACTGTATTCATCACTTGTTCAATTGCATGTGCATTGTTTGAAATCCAGGCAGAGTGGATGTAGAGAGGATATGTTCTACAATGTGAGAGTCTAGGACTAGAAGGCACAGCATCAGAATACAAGGATGTCCCTTTAAAACAGAGATGAGGAAGAATTTATTTAGCCAGAAGCTGGTGAATCTGTGGAATTCATTGCCACAGATGACTGTGGAGGGCAAGTTATTGGATTTATTTAAAATGGAGGTTGATAGGTTCTTAATTAGAAAGATGTCAAAGGTTTACTGGGAGAAGGCAGGCGAATGGGGTTTAGCCTTGATGAAATGGTACTTTCTCAAATTCAATATTCTTGCAATCACAAGTGATCTCAGTCAACTGCTCATTCACTGGCACTCACTTTGGAGCTCAGCATGACTGAAATAACCAGCAAAAGCAATTTGATGCAATAGGAACTGAAGTCGAAAAAGCCAGAGGAGATCACTCAGCATTTATTCATATAGCTCCTGGTTGTTCAAATAGCAAGAATCTTCTCTAAATTATCTTCAGAAACAGTATGCTGAACTTCTGGACTTTGGTAACTTGTTCACATCAGAGCAAACATATTGTCAGTGGGTATACAAGAGATTGCTAGATACTGGAACCCGGAGCAAAAAAAACAAACTACGGATGGAACTCAGCAGATCAAGGAGCATATGTGGAGGGGGAGGAATTGGATGGTGTGGGTTAGGTTGCTATGCAAATGTCTCAAACACAAAACATGGACAATTCTTTCCTCTGCAAACACCACCCCCCCCCACCCCACAGGTGCTGCTCGACCAGCAAGGTTTTGTTTGTACTAACTTGCCAGAGACTGCCATGTTCATAAACCTCAATGTGTTAGTTCATTCCTGGATGAAACTGGAGTTATTCATAGCCATTCACTATCTGATATTAGGGGTTGCAAATGGGAAGTTAATGAGCTCTAATTGGTCAGAACAAACTTTGTCATTCTCCTTTGGCAAAGCTCCAAGAACTATAGGCATCCCAGGCAACAGGTGAAGAGTGACTCAATTTTTATGGTAATGTGGATATCACCAGCAAACACTGTAGTATATATAAAAATATTTCTTTCCGTAAGTATTTAGTTGCTGAGTGACCTTGACTGGTGATCTTGAAAATTAATAATAAAACCCAGAGGTATATGCAAAAGGTTTATTCTGCAAAAGCTGGCATTCCAATGAATCAGAATCAGGTTTAATATCACTGGCATATGTATTGAAATTTGTTGTTTGAGCAGCAGTTCATTGCAATACATATACGAGGGGTGATTGATAAGTTTGTGGCCTAAGGTAGAAGGAGTCAATTTTAGAAAACCTAGCACATTTATTTTTCAACATAGTCCCCTCCTACATTTACACACTTAGTCCAGCAGTCACGGACCATACGGATCCCTTCTTTGTAGAAGTTGGCATCTTGGACTTCCGGAAAGTGGTCCACAGCAGGGGTGATTGATAAATTTGTGGCCTAAGGTAGAAGGCGATGAGTTATACAGCTCTCCTTACATGCACGTGCAGTTCAACTCTTTGAGTGATTATGCAGAAAGTTTGAAGTTAATATATAGTGCCCATAAAAAGTATTCACTACCCTTAAAAGTTTTCATATTTTGTTGTTTTGGAACATTGAGTCACAATGGATTTAATTTGGCTTTTTTGTCACTGATCAAAAGAAAAAGATCCTTTCGTATCAAAGTGAAAGCAGATCTCTACAAAGTAATCTAAATTAATTACACATATAAAACAGAAAATAATTGATTGCATGAGTATTAACCCCCCTTTAATATGACATAACAAATCATTACTGGTGCAGCTAATTAGTTTTAGAAGTCAAATAATTAGTTAAATGGACATTTGTTTTTGGAGACCTGTGTGCAGTCAAGGTGTTTCAACTGAAAATTATACCTGCATCTGGAAGGTCCAACTACTGATGAGTCAGTGTCCTGACAAAAACTATACCATGAAGACAAAAACATTCCAAGCAACTCTGCTAAAAGGTTATTGAAAAGCACAAGTTAGGAGATGGATACAAGAAAATTTCCAAGTCACTGAATATCCTTTGGAGTACAGTTAAGTCAATCATCAAAGAATGGAAAGAAAATGGCACAGCTGTAAATCTGCCTGGAGCAGGCTGTCCCCAAAAACTGAGTGACCGTGCAAGAAGGGGATGACTGAGGGAAGCCACTAAGAGACCTATGACAACTCTGGAGGAATTACAAGCTTCGGTGGCTGAGATGGGAGAGACTGCGCAGACAACAACTGTTGGCTGGGTGCTTTACCAGCATCCTGGTAAAGCTCTTCTGCACCCTCTCCAAAGCCTCAGCATCTTTCCTGTAAAGAGGCGACAAACACAGCATCCCTACCGTGAGCCCTGGTGGTGGCTGCATCATACAGTGAGGATGCTTCACTCCAGCAGACCCTGGAAGGCTTGTGAAGGAAGAGTGTAAAATGAATGCAGCAAAATACAAGGAAATCCTGGAGGAAACCCCGATGCAGTAGGCAAGACTACTGTGACTTGGGAGAAGATTTGTTTTACAGCAAGACAATGACCCCAAGCATAAAGCCAAAGCTACACAGGAATAGCTTGAAAACAACAGAGTAAATGTCCTGGAGTGGCCAAGTCAGAGCCCAGACCTTAATCCAATTGAGAATTTGTGCTTAGGTTTGAAAAAGGAGGTCCACTCAATCTGACAGAGCAGTTTTGTAAAGAAGAATGTAGTGCCAGATGTGCAAAGCTGATAGAGACCTATCCACACAGACTCAAGGCTGTAATTGCTGCCAAAGGTGTGTCTACTAAATACTAACTTGAAGGGAGTGAATAGTTATGCAATCAATTACTTTGTGTTTTATATTTGTAATTAATTTTGATCACTTTGTAGAGATCTGTTTTCGAGTTAACACGTAAGAGTCTTTTTCTCTTGATCAGTGTCAAAAAAAGCTAAATTAAATCCAGTGATTCAATGTAGTTAAACAATATAACATGAAATCTTCCAAGGGGGCTGAATACTTTTTATAGGCACTATAGTGCAAAAAGAGAGGTAAAATAGTGAGGTAGTGTTCATGGGTTAACTGTCCATTTGGAAATCTGATGGTGGAGGGGAAGAAGCTGTTCCTGAAACGTTGAATGTGTGTCTTCAGGCTCCTGTACCTCCTCCTTGATGGTAGCAATGAGAAGAAGGCATGTCCTGGATGATGGGGGTCCTTAATGATGGATGCATCCTTTTTAAGACATTACCTTTTGAAGATGTCCTTGATGCTGGGGGAGGCAGGGTAGTGCCTAATATGGAGCTGGCTGAGTTTACAACTTTCTGCAGTTTTTCTCGACCCTGTGCAGTGGCCCCTCCATACCAGACTGTGATGTAACCAGTTAGAATGCTCTCCAAGGTACATCTGTAGAAATTTGTGAGTGTCAATGGTGACAAAAGTCCACAATCAATTCCTTGGTCTTACTGACATTGTGTGTAAAGTTGTTA
Source organism: Mobula hypostoma (assembly GCF_963921235.1). Taxonomy (NCBI): domain Eukaryota; kingdom Metazoa; phylum Chordata; class Chondrichthyes; order Myliobatiformes; family Myliobatidae; genus Mobula; species Mobula hypostoma. The sequence goes on along the minus strand of NC_086102.1, from coordinate 154,697,534 downwards.
TTGTGACACCACTCAACCAGCTGATCTATCTCATTCTTGTAATCCTCCTTGTCACCATCTGAAATTCTGCCAACAATAGCTGGCATCAGCAAATTTGTAGATGGTGTTTAATCAGTGCCTAGCGACACAGTGGTGGACGTAGGGAGAGTAGAGCAGTGGTCTAAGCACACTTGAGGTGCACCAGTTTTGACTGTCAGCAAGAAAGAGAAGTAATGCCCTGCAAACACTGCCAGAACTAGCGTGCACCCAATTCCATCTCAAACCTCAAATAGAATTGTTTTTTGCACTTAAAAGAGCCAACTGTAGGTCATACCTGGACTTCTTGCACAGTTCTGGATCATTGATCTTGCACGATACAAATCTTGCCCTCAGCAGACTATGGTTCATCTATGCTTTTGGTTTGGGTATGGTCCGATACATTCTCAAAGGCACACATTCATCCACACAGGTTTTGATGAAGTCAGTGATAACTGTGGGGTATGCATTCAGATTTGCAGAAATCCCTGAATATTGTTCCCCACGGACTCAAAGCAATATGGCAACAAGCCAAATGGTAATTAGTTGAAAAAGTAACAGGGACTCTAAATACGTAAGCAGCAAACACCATGTCTGAATTGAAGGCCATTCAGGTGTGAGACACATGACAGAGCAACAGTTCTGCAGCTTTGACCAGTCCAAGCAAGAACCATACTACTTGGCAGAGGGTGGCTGGGTCTGAATGCACTTTGCTGCACAACCTTGGCATCATTGAACGCTTTGTCCTGGGAACCTGGGATAAAGTGTGAAGTTGAAAAGCAAGAGGATGAGAGGAGAGAATTTAAGGAGCTCATTCTGGTCTGGTTGTTTATAAATTGCTTGTTCAGTTGCCATTAAGCATCAATCCAATTCTCCATTCACTGACGTTCATTAATTGATCTTTCTTCAAATGTGCTTAAATGCAAGCTCCCAGTAGAGAATAATGGTTGAAGGGAGCACGGGTAAACTAATGCAATGACACCCTTTCTTGCTAAAGTTAGGACCCAAAATTGATGATTACTGCATTTATTTCTTTTGTCCCAATTTATATGTAATCCCGTATTTAACTCCAGCCACTGGGATCTCACCAGTTTCCATTGCGTGCCTTTTCGTACTATTATTTGTCCTTCAAGGACTGCTGACTTTTTTAACCCATGGTATGTTGTTTTTCTCCCACTTCTTCAGGATGTTTTTCCAATGTTTTGGCTTCTGTATCCATGTGTTACATCGTATCTTTATCTGACCAGATCCTTTTTTTATATATTGTTCGCTTATACCATTACTGTCCAGGCTTTTTGCTCACCTATCTTGTATGTTTTTATCTGTCATTTTCTCCGCACATTTTCTGCAGCTTTTTCCTCACATTTTGATTCATTTCTATTCTTGGCATTTCTCTCACTTGTCTTTTATCCTCGTGCAGATCTTTAAGTTTCTTTTACCTCCAGTCTATCAGCCTTGTCTTTTGATCTAGTTCGTCTTATTTCCTTTTCTCTCCTTGATGACACATCTGCTTTGTGCCTGGTTCTTCCCCCACCCCCTCCTCCCGTGTGCCTGTATCTTTGTGCTCAGAATTGCTTTATTTTCCCAGTGAGGTCAGAACTTCACATTACAAAGATCCCCCATTTCACGTACATCAGCTCTCACTCCATCCTCCCACCACCCCACTAGGGATAGGGTTCCCCTGGTCCTCACCTACCACCCCACCAGCCTCCGGGTCCAACATATTATTCTCCGTAACTTCCGCCACCTCCAACGGGATCCCACCACTAAGCACATCTTTCCCTCCCCCCCCTCTCTGCATTCCGCAGGGATCGCTCCCGACACAACTCCCTTGTCCATTCGTCCCCCCCATCCCTCCCCACTGATCTCCCTCCTGGCACTTATCCGTGTAAGCGGAACAAGTGCTACACATGCCCTTACACTTCCTCCCTTACCACCATTCAGGGCCCCAAACAGTCCTTCCAGGTGAGGCATCACTTCACCTGTGAGTCGACTGGGGTGATATACTGTGTCCGGTGCTCCCGATGTGGCCTTTTATATATTGGCGAGACCCGACGCAGACTGGGAGACCGCTTTGCCGAACATCTACGCTCTGTCCACCAGAGAAAGCAGGATCTCCCAGTGGCCACACATTTTAATTCCACATCCCATTCCCATTCTGACATGTCTATCCACGGCCTCCTCTACTGTAAAGATGAAGCCACACTCAGGTTGGAGGAACAACACCTTATATTCCGTCTGGGTAGCCTCAAACCTGATGGCATGAACATTGACTTCTCTAACTTCCTCTAGGCCCCACCTCCCCCTCATACCCCATCTGTTACTTATTTTTATACACACATTCTTTCTCTCACTCTCCTTTTTCTCCCTCTGTCCCTCTGAATATACCTCTTGCCCATCCTCTGGGTCACCCCCCCCCGTCTTTCTTCCCGGACCTCCTGTCCCATGATCCTCTCGTATCCCCTTTTGCCTATCACCTGTCCAGCTCTCGGCTCTATCCCTCCCCCTCCTGTCTTCTCCTATCATTTTGCATCTCCCCCTCCCCCTCCAGCTTTCAAATCCCTTACTCACTCTTCCTTCAGTTAGTCCTGACGAAGGGTCTCGGCCTGAAACGTCGACTGCACCTCTTCCTAGAGATGCTGCCTGGCCTGCTGCGTTCACCAGCAACTTTGATGTATGTTGCTTGAATTTCCAGCATCTGCAGAATTCCTGTTGTATCCATTTACTCTATACTTTCTTTATGCTTCCCTCATTTTGTTAAATAGATCACTTCCAAGTAATTATTTTGTAATACTATTTTTTCCTACTGCCTTCATTAGTTTTCCATCTCTCAAAGTTCTACTATGGTAGCTCATGAAATACTGTACGTAACAGAGAACAAGCATGTTATACATGATGAGTCAACAGTTAAAGAAGTTTTGTACCTATTCAAAAATTAAATGACATACCTAAAGAATGAGATCTTATAATAAGGCAAAATAATACTCATTTGAAAACAATATAATGATTAAAATAATAGGTTCAAGTGGAAAGATGCATGTGTACTAGTGTTGGATTGGGTGTAGAATTATTATTTAACTTTTCTTTGCTTGCTTGCTTCCATGATTACTTATATTCATGCAATTGTTTAGTGAAACTTCCAGGAATTTCAGCAAAGTTGCCTTTGTATTTTTCCAGAAGCTTCTTTGTTTTCTCTATTAAGTGTCATGCCTCTTGAATCCTGCTATTTTACTAGTTAATAGTTTTCACTGAAATTTTTATATCTAGTCTGAGAATGTGATGACCATGACTGATTTTTCCTTTGTTTTTTCTTCATTCTCTCAGCTTCTCTCAAGCAATACATTTTTTGTCTCATTCCTGATTTCTAAAGAACCTATGGGTCACAAAAAGTATCACGATCCAACACAGGTTTTCATAAAAATAAAGCAGTTGCAATAGAAATCTGACAAGAAAGTCAATTTCCTGTTTTTATTTTCCTGTGCAGAGCTGCTGCATGGCCTCAGGCTGTGCAGACTAGGCCCTCATGCCACGGTGTTGCCTACTGCAGCTAGCCAGGGGAGCCGCACTGGAGGCAGCCTGGGGAAGAACAGAGGCATGGCAGCATGCAGGAGTCAATGCTGGGTTGGGGGCTGGCCTCTGCAGGCCAGCTCTCCTGTTGGTGCTACTCTCTAGTGTTCATTCCCTGGAAGATATCTAGATTGCTTTCATCTGCCATCGACGCAGCACAAGAGGAGGAATTGCTGCATGGTTGTCCTTGCAGGAACGTGGTTCCAGGACAACATCCCATGCACCACCAACCTTCATGCCATGCCACTCAGGAACTTGTGCTAATATTATTTTAGGACTGTATGTGCTGGATTGTAACTATATGTGCTGCGTATGACTGTATGCACTCTGTTTTGTACCTTGACCCTGGAGGAACAATGTTTCATTTAGCTGTATACATGTGCATGGCTGCATGACAATAAACTTGAATTGAATTTCATTGCAAATTGTCTGTACCAGGCATTGAAAAGTTCTGAAAAGGTGCTCAATGCCCGTGAAGCAGCCCAGGTGCCTGACAGGTAGCTACAGGTTTTCATGTGAAGAACCAGTGACAGGAGCATGAGCACTGCCATCAAACAGAGGCACCAAGTTCATGCCCCGTGGAGCCACTGACATGGTGCTGTGGTAGAGCAGGTCTGTGATGGTCTACAAACCTCTCTGAGCACCAGTGAACAGAGCTGTAATGACTGTAGTCTGAGATTCTTTGCTACCACTGGTTTCTCCTTGCTTCAGCCATGTTAAATGTGTGATGAAACTGTGCAACATGGCTGAAAGTGTCTGCACCCAGCTGTATCAGCTTGGTGCTTTCCTTCTCTATCATCCCTGACAATCTGCATAGAGTTTGTTGGACGTGATAATATATCAACTGCTTTGTGGTGCATATATAACATTCTGCAGCAGAACGATGTGAGTGAACTTTCTGAGGCTACTCAACCATAGCCTGTTCAAAAGCTATTTATATCAGTTGTCCATAAGTCATATAGGAGCAGAATTAGGCTATCGGGTCTGTCCGCAATTCCATCTTGGGGATGATTTATTATACCTCTCAAACCCATTCTCCTGCCTTTTCTTCATAATCTATGATGCCCTGACTAATCAGGAACTTGTCAACCTCCTTTTTGAATACACCCAGTTACTTGGCCTCCACAGCCACTTGTGGCAATGGATTCCACAGATTCACCATGATCTGACTAAAGAAATTCCTCCTTATCTCTGCTTTATATAGAATACAGATGAGAAGGAATTTCTTTACACCCTGTATTCCAAGGCTGTGCCCTTTGGTCCCAGACTCACCACTATAGAAAACATCTCATCCATATTCTCTCTACCTAGGCCTTTTAATATTCACTATTCAATGAGATCCCTTCTCATTCTTTTGAACTCTAGTGAGTACAGTCCCAGAGCCATCAAACACTCCTCATACTTTAATCTTTCATTCCTGTAAACCTCGTCTGGAACCTCTCCAATGCTAGCACATCTTTTGTTGTATAAGGGCCCAAAATTACACACAATGTTCCAAGTGCAACCTGACCAATACCTTATAAGGCCTCAGCATTATACCCTAACTTTTATATTGTGTACTAAGCTCTCCCTTAATGTCGCAAAAACAAAGGAGTTGATCCTAGCACATCTGTAGATGTGAACTTCGCACTATTCAAGGCATTTACAAAGGCAGGTGTGTAAAAAGGGCCCGAAGGATCATTAGGGACCCGAGTCACCCCAACCACAAACTGTTCCAGCTGCTACCAGCCAGGAAATGGTACTGCAGCATAAAAGCCAGGACCAACAGGGTCCGGGACAGCTTCATCCACCAGGCCATCAGGCTGCTTAACTCATGCTGACACAACTGTATTTCTATTTTATATTGACTATCCTGTTGTATATACTATTTATTATAAATTGCTATAAATTGCACATTACACTTTTAGACAGGGACGTACTGTAAAGATTTTTACTCCATGTATATGAGGGATGTAAGTAATAAAGTCAATTCAATATTCTTGTCCTCTTGAAAAGACTGTTAACATTGCATTTGCCTACCTTACCACAAACTCAGCCTACAAGTTAACCTTCAGGAAATTCTGCGCATGGACTCCCATCCCTTTGCATCTCTGATTTTTGAAATTTCTTTGCATTATTAGACTACACCATGCCTTTATTCCTTCTACCAAAGTGCATAAACATACACTTTGCTACACCATATTCCATCTGTCACTTCTTTGCCCATTCTCCCAGTCTGTCTAAGTCCTTCAGCAGACTCCCTACTTCCTCAAAACTACCTGCTCCTCTACGTATCTTTATATCATCCATAAACTTGGCCACAAATCCCTGTGCACAATAACTAGTCACCGGAAGCCAACTAAATAAGACCCCCTTTATTCTCACTCTTGCCTTCCATCAGTCAGCTAATCTTCTATCCATGCTAGGATCTTTCTTGTAATATCATGGGCTCTTATCTTGTTTAGCTCCATCATGTGTGGCACCTTATCTCAGGCCTTCTGAAAATCCAAGTAAACAACATTCACTGATTCTCCTTTGTCTGTTTTGCTTATTATTTCCTCAAAGAATTCTAACAGATCCGTCAAAGCAAGATTTCTCCTTAAGGAAACCATGCTGACTTTGGTCTATTTTATCATGTGCCTTCAAGTACCCGACACCTCCAACATCTTCCCAAAGACTGAAGTCAAACTACCTGGCTTATAATTTCCTTTGTTTTCTGACCTCCCTCTCTTAGAGAGTTGGATGACATTTGCAATTTTTCAGAACTCCAAAGCCGTTCTGGAATCTAGTGATTCTTGACAGATCATTACTCATGCCTCCACAATTTCTTCAGTTACCTCTTGCAGAATGCTAGTGTGTAGAGCATCTGGTCATGGTGACTTATCTACCGTCAGGCCGGCTGGTGGTGCAATGGCATCAGCGTTGGACTCCAGAGAAAAGGCTCCCGAGTTCGAATCCAAGTCGGGCCACCCCCCGAGCACGCTTTCCGTCCGTGCTGGATTGAGTGTCGAGCTAGCCACTCAGCCTCGTAAAAAAAAAGGTCGAGTCAGGAACGTTCATATCGTGACCAGGTTAATCCGAAAGGAGACAAATCCTGACACCACGTGCCATACAAGAATGGCTGACTGTCTGGTGCAACACGCAAAAAAAATCTAACTTCAGACCTTTCTGTTTCCCAAGCACTTCCTTCGTCATATTAGGAACTACGCTCATTTCTGCCCCTTGACACTCTTGAATTTCTAGCAAACTGGTCTTCCACAGTGAAGACTGGCACAAAATACTAATTAAGTTCTTCCACCATTTCTTCGTCACCAATTACTTTCTCTCCAGTGTCATTTTCCCAGTGCCTCCCCTGTACTCTTAATAACGCATAGCTGAAAAATCTTTGGTGTGCCCCTCATATTATTGGCTAGCTTACTTTCATATTTCATCTTTTCATAAGTAAGTAAGGTTTTAAAATATGTGAGAAGATTAATACCATGTAAGCATTCTTTAGACTATCATGGCTGATCGAACAAATTATTATAGCAATGTTCAGGAACAAACCTTCACACAATATCAACACAAAATATTGCACAAATAGCGTTCTCCTTTATGAACTAAACTAACACTTGCAGACAATGATTTCAATGGCACAAACGAAAGAGAGACAACACAGCATTGTGTAAATGCCGAACATTCTCTGCCCAAAATGTCGACTCTACCTTTTTCCATAGATGCTGCTTGGCCTGCTGAGTTCCTCCTGCATTTTGTGTATGTTGATTGTGCAGATGTGCTTCAGTTTGATTGAAAAATTCCACCAAAACAAAATGGCTACCCTCCTCACATGATCCAACTGAATTTTAAATTTAAAAGCAGCAGCACCATCAGAATCAAAGTTGGCAGGGCTATATTTCAAAATAAAGGTCTGAACACCCTCCCTTTTGTATTTTGTGCACTCTTTGATTTCTCTTGTCAGCCAAAGTTACCTCATCCTCCTTTTAGAATACTTTTTCACCTTTGGGATGTGGCTATCCTGCACCTTCCAAATTGCTCCCAGAAACCCCAGCCTCCATTATTCTGCTGTCATTCCTGCTAGTGCCCCTTCCAATCAACTTTGGCCAGCTCCTTTCTCATGCTTCTGTAATTTCCTTTACTTCACTGTAATACTGATACATCTGACTTTAGCTTCCCCCTCTCAAAGATTTCTATCAAAGATATTATAATCACTACCTCCTAAGGGTCATTTGCTTTTAACACCCTAATCAAATCTGGTTCATTACACAATAACCAATCCAAAATTGCCATCCCCCTAGTAGGCTCAACTCCAAGCTGCTTTTAAAAAGCCATCTTGTTGGCTCCCTACAAATACACTCTCTTGAGATCCAGCACCAATTTGATTTTCCCAATCTACCTGCATATTGAAATCCCCCATGACTGTCATAACACTGCTCTTTTTACATGCCTTTTCTATCTTCCGTTGTAATTTGTATCCCACATCCTGACTACTGTTCGGAGGCCTGTATGTAAGTCCCATCAGGGTCTTGTTACCCCTGCAGTTTTTTAACTCAGCTCACAAGGATTCTGCATCTTCTGACCCTTTTCATCTGTCACATGTGTATATTCCAGTAATAAATTACTTGCAATTGTTCTTTATTCATATGTGGGCCTAGACGGTCAATGACATCGCAAGCATTTATTGCCCATCTTTGTCTGCCCTTGAGGAAATTCAAATACTATATTGACACTCACACCATGCCTCTGAAAATCAGCTCTACTTCATGTGGCTGTGATGAGTTCTGGAGCTGAAGGATCCTGACGAAACCTGAACTAAGCTTTGATGACAGGCTTGTGGTGAGTAAGTGCTGTTTGATAGCATTGTCAATGACAGCTTCCACCACCCTTCTCATGCTGGAGAGTAGACAATTTGGAGAGTGTCAGGCCAGAACAAATTCTGCTTTCTGTGAACATGACATAACCTGGAGGATTTCCACAGTTCTGGGTAGAAACCTACATTGCAATAGCTAAAGGGACAGCAGATTCTAAGGTGTAGTCCCTCAGTACTATAGCTGGGAATTTTTCTTATCCCATCACCTTTGCCAAATCCAGTGCCAATCCTTGATAGCACACAGAGTGAACTATTGAGTTTAGGACCGAGATTAGGAAAAACTTCTTCATTAGGACCGAGATTAGGAAAAACTTCTTCACACAGAGAGTGGTGAATCTGTGGAATTCTCTGCCACAGGAAACAGTTGAGGCCAGTTCATTGGCTATATTTAAGAGGGAGTTAGATATGGATATGGCCTTTGTGGCTAAAGGGATCAGGGGGTATGGAGGGAAGGCTGGTACAGGGTTCTGAGTTGGATGATCAGCCATGGAGGTGCAGGCTTGAAGGGCCAAATGGCCTACTCCTGCACCTATTTTCTATGTTTCTATGTTTCTATGAACTAAATTTCCTGAAGACTAATTTCTCCACTGGTGGCATTGGCTATCAGATGAAGCGAGGAAGCACTCATTCGGCACCGGTTTAGCTTTTCCTGCAGCACACACATATTGGCTCTACCATGACAGATACTTTCAACTTACAGCTGGGAATGTTCATTTAAGTCTTCATCTCTACTCCCTTCCGCTTCTTCGCCAATGGCTTGTCAGTCTTGACAGTCAGAAAAGAAGGTACAAGGAAGGGGCTGTATTTGTAGGTGAGGAAGGAAAGAGTTTCTTGTTCACATCAGGTGGAGCGTGTGAATCAGAGGGTTTGTTGGAAGAAGGGGAAATTGTAAGATTTATGAACTTGCCAGCTATGCCTTCTATAGACTCATTTTCTTGCAGGCATTTACAGGGGGAAAAAACAAAAAAAAAATAGAACAGTGGTTCTGAAGGAGGGTAATATTGACCACCTGAGAGCACAGGGAGTTGCTAAGGGGGCTATAAAGCTAAAGAGGGTGGTGGTGGGTGGTCCACCCGGTAGCAAGGGGGCAGCTGAGGGATTACAGGCTTATTTAAGAAATGAAATACCTATTATAAGCATTGGATCCTGAGTGCCTTATAATTGATTACAATGATCACATAATCACCTCATCTGTTGCAAACCCACCATTCTCTTAGACTTTGCTCAAAGCATGTTATGTTTGTTGAAAAACAATGTGATACTTCTGTATTTGGCATAAAATGAGAAATCTGGACTGAAGAAATTGTTTAGTTCCCGGTGCTGGCCCGCACATTATTGCCATTCACTACTGTAGTACAGTGTTAGAACATAGAAATCTACAGCACAAACAGGGCCTTCGGCCCACAATATTATGCCAGCCATATAACCCACTCTAGAAACAACCTAGAATTTCCCTACTGCAGAGCCCTCTATTTTTCTAAGCTCCATGTACCTAGCTAAGAGTCTCTTAAAAGACCCTATTGTGTCTGCCTCCACTACCATTGCCAGCAGTGCATTCCACACACCTACCACTCTCTGAATGACAATCTTACCCCTGACATCCCCTCTGTACCTACTTACAAGCACCTTAAAACTATGCCCCCTCATGTTAGTCATTTCAGCCCTGAGAAAAAGCCTCTGGCTATCCATATGATCAATGCCTCTCATCGTCTTATACTCTTCTATCGGTTCACCTCTCATCCTCTGTCACTCCAAGGAGAAAAGACCAAGCTCACTCAAACTATTCTCATAAGACACACTCTTGAATCCAGGCAACATCCTTGTAAATCTCCTCTGCACTTTCTCTATAGTATCCACATCCTTCCTGTAGCGAGGTCACCAGAAGTGAACACAGCACGTGAAGTGGAATCTAACTAAGGTCTTATATAGCTGTAACGTTACCTCACGGCTCCTATGGTGGATGAATGCCAATGCACCATACACCGTCTTAACAACAGTGTCAACTTGTGCAGCAGCTTTCAGTGTCCTACAGACACGGACCCCAAGATCTCTCTGATTCTCCACACTGCCAAGATTCTTACTTTTAATAATAAATTCTGCCTTCAGATTTGACCTACCAAAATGAACCACTTGACACTTATCTGGATTGAACTCTATCTCTATCTCTACAAATGCTAGTATAATTCCCATACTCTAATCACGCAGTGACACATTTCCTGTGAATGAGGGCATATGGGTATGGCAACCAATGGGTAAAGTTAAAAATCTGCCCTTTTCAATGGCCTTGTCCACATTTTTCCAGCCCATGGCCCAACCGAGATATCACAATGTGCACCTTCAGGCAGAGAGTCAGGTTTTGCCTGAACTATCATGATGTCATAACTTTTCCCTTTATTGATCGCAGCCCTTGAGCGGAAAACACTTCAAAACATGCTTGCCAGCATTTCACAACAAAACAGTGATCCAACATGGCTCATTATAAAATCTGGAAAGCCCATACAATTGGAGAACTGATTCTGCCAGCAATAAGGGAGGTTCTGAGTACAATAATGCATATCACCTAACAAATTAATAAAAACAATTCCGCTCAGAGACAACTGTTCAAAGACAAATAGATTAAATGTCTAAGCATGTGGAAGACATATTGTGCAACATACTTGGGAAGACAGAACTTGCACTGTAGTTGGATGAGTCAAATTTGACAGGTTATGAATCCTTGATGCTTAGTTATATTCACTTCATAAAAGATGAAAGCATGGTTCAACCCTTACAAAGAGGGACTCAGTATTTCAGGTTGTTGAGAAATTATTCAAAGAGAGGAATATTCCACTCATAAACATTCTGTCTTGTGCAACAGATGGGGCACCATCATTGACAGGATACCACTGTGGGGTTATAACTTTCTTAAAAAAAGCTATTCCTAACAAAACATATTTACCATTCACTGTGTAATTCACAGTTACACATAAACCAAAGAGACTGGCTGCACAAAACTTTAAATACTCTTATTACAGCGGTAAATAAAATCAAGCCCCATGCTCTCATTTCTGGACTACTTCAAGAGCTTTGCATTGAGAATGATGAATAGCTTGAACACTTGCCATTGCACACAGAACTCAGGTGGCTCTCAAAATGAAACTGTCTGAGACATTTTCATGTGCTTTTTGAAGCTGAGATAAAGTTCTTTGAAGACTTGAATGCTTCATTCAGTAATCAACTCCAGAATATTAGGCACGATATTGCCTATTTGTCAGAATAATTTGCAGAGTTTAATTAAATCAATATTAAATTAATTTGCAAGAAAATGATGTGAATGCTATCAATGTCAATTTTGTCATCTCCACACTTCTGTCCAAGTTAAGGGCAAGACTGGCTGCCCATAGGTTCAATAGGTACACTTAATGTCAGAGAAATGTATACAATATACATCCTGAAATTCTTTTTCTTTGCAAACATCCATGAAAATAGAGGAGTGCCCCAAAGAATGAATAACATTTAAAATGTTAGAACCCCAAAGAACCCCGCCATGACCTTTTCCAATTTCCAAGCCTCTCTGAGTTGGAAGAGAAAGAAGGAATTATTTATTGAGATACAGCACCTAAACGATCCTGCTGGTGGGCACTACTCAGTAATCCCTAATTTAATCCTAGCCTATTCATGGGACGGTTTACAATGATCAATTACCCTACCAACCGGTATGTCTTTGGAATGTGGGAAGAAACCAGAGCACCTCGCGGAAACCCATGCAGCCATGGGAAGAACACACAAACTCCTTGCAGGCTGTGGTGGGAATTGAACCAGGGTCACGGGTGCTGTCTTCAAGTATACTGTGCCCAACTGGGAGAGCTGCATGAAGACGTGTTGGAGTGATTTCAGGATCTACTCTCAATCTAAATTCTAGATTGGGTAATAAATCTTTTCCTGAACACTTGTAATGAGGAAATAACAGGAAGGATGGAGAAAGAACTGATCTCTCTACAGAATTAATTTAAACTGAAGCCAAGGTTCAAAAAATCATATCAAGACTTTTCGTGGCTGAAATAAATTGCTGAATGCTATCCTGCATTGTGGAAAAATGTTAAGATGTTCTTTATTGCCTTTGGAACATCATTTCTAGTGGAGCGTGGTTTCAGAGCAGTTGCCCAACTTCTTCCAAACCAATGAAACGGACAGCAAATTACTTAAAGTGGGGATCTGTGAATCTTTCTGAGTGACATTCAGCTTGATGGCGAGGAGCTAATATCACTGCTCAAAGCCCATCATTCAAAGGTGAAAGAGCAATGAAATAGTGAATAGTTGAACTACTAATGTACGCTCTAAAATTGTTGACGACAATTGATTTTACTGAAATTAAATCAAGAAATAATTTTATTTGTAGCTTTAAATAGATTTAAATTTTTTTTGTAATTATTTGTCACTGTTTTGAATTTGCAGTTCCTATTTTCTTTCACTGTGCATTGTAAATCAAAATTTTTCATACTTTTTATGTAATGGTCAGAAAGGGGGGCGGGGTGTGAGGAATGTAATCTGGTAGCCGAGGGGTGGTAACCCAAAAAAAGGCTTTTGAACCACTGCAACAGAATCTTGTGAAAAATTGCACATAAACAGACATGTACTGACAAACAACCCATGTGCAAAAGAAGACAAACTGTGGAAATAAAAATAATACTGAGATCATGAGTTGCAAAGAGTCCTTGAAGGTGATTCTATAAGTTGTAGGATCAGTTCAGAGGAGCAGTGAATAAAGTTATCCATGGCAGTTTAGGTGACTGATGGTTGTAGGATAATAGCAGTTCCTAACCTAGTGGTATTGGACCTAAGGAGTCTGTACCTCTTGGTGATGGTAGTAGTGAGAAAGAAGTGCATAGTGAAGGTCTTGGATGATAGATGCTGCTTTCTTATAGCTGAGCTCCACATAAATGTACTCAGTGGGGAGTGATTTGCCTTTAATGGACTTAGCTGTATCCACCACCTTCTGTAGCCCTTTCTGTTATGGGGCATTGGTGTTTCCATACCAGGCTTACATGCAACCAGTTATGATACTCTCCATTGTGCATCAATAGAAGTTTGTCAAAGTTTTTGATGGTGCTGAATCTATGCAATCTTCCAAGAAAGTAGAGGTGCTGTTGTGGCTTCTTTGTGAGAATACTTAGGCATTGATCCCAGGACAGCTCTTCTGCTATGTTAATGCCAAGGAATTTAAAGCTACTGTTCTTCTCCACCCTCATTCCCTGTTGAAGATTAATTCATGGACCTCTGGCTTCCTCCTCCTGTAGTCAATAATCGGCTCCTTGGTTTTGCTGATGTTGAGTGAGACATCGTTGTTGTGGCACCACTCAACTCCCTCCTATATGCTAATTCGCTATCTTTGTACCTATTGAAGCCTGTTGGTTTGGCCAACAGCAGTAGAGTCATCAGCAAACCTAAATATAGCATTGTAGCTGCATTTAGCCACACAATTATAAAGTGAGTAGAGCGGGGGGGGGGGGGCTATGCACACAGCCCCATTGTGCACCTGTGCTGATGGCGAGTGTGGAGGAGATGTTATTGCCAATCCATAATAACTCGGGTCTGCCGGTGAAGAAATATAGGATCCAGTTACACAGGGGTATACCGAGGCCCAGATTTTGGAGCTGTGTGATGAGTTTCAAGAGGATGATGGTGTTGAATGCTGAGCTGTCATCAAAGAAGAGCACCCTGACGAATGCACCTTCATTGTTCATGTGTTTCATTGCTGATTGAAGAGCCAATGAAATGGCGACTGCTGTTGACCTCTTGTGATGGTAGGCAAAGTGGAGTGAATCCAGATCACCCCTCAGGCAGGAGCTGATGAGCTTCATGGCCCATCTCTTGAAGTACTTCATCAGAGTGGATGTAAGTGCTACTGGATGATAGTCATTGAGGCAGTTAACAAATCCTTCTCGGGTACCAGAATGATTGGTGCTTGCTTGAAGAAGCTGGGCACCTCAGACTGCCAAACTGTGAAGTTGAAAATGTCTGAAAACATTCTAGCCAATTGATTGGTACAGACCTTCGGTACTGAGCCGGGTATGCAGTTGGTGCCAGATGCTTTCCATGGATTCCTGAAGGATGCCCTCACATCAGTCCCAGAGACTGAAATCACAGGGTCATCGGGGGCCGTGGAGGTATGTGAAGGTGCCTGCAGTTCTGTCCATTAAAGCAAGTATAGAAGCCATTGTTCATCTGGGAACAAAATCTTGTATCTCTTTTGGAATAGGTTGCACTACCATTCATAATGCCACATCATTTTAAGAATTATAGGCTGGCTTTAAACAGCACAGGCTACATTTAAGTGTTGCTAAGCACTCTATGATTGTGGGCCTTCTACTGAGACGTACAGTGAGTAGAGAACAGAGCTCATGCAGGCTGCTCTCAGCAATCATGTGAATAAGTAAGTGCCAGGAACTTGGGCTCCTGCCAACATTGTAATCAATGGCACCAAGCTAATCACTCCTTGCAACCTCTGTACTAATTTCCAGAGGGTGATCAATTTTATAGCCCTGTTTGTGCATGCAACATTTCTCGCACAGAGCTTTACTTCCAGATCTATTGAAATGTTTTCCAAAGCAAAGGCTGTGGCAGTGTCATTCATAAGAAAAAATGCAGGAAGGTCACTAGATCACTTTTAAATGATATGCTGCACACATAAACCCATTAAGGTTGTTCGGGAGTCAGCACATGCATGATGAAGGCAAACAGGAATGTGGGCTTTCAGTGTTTGCACCCCCATCATCACATCCTCTAGCCCCATTCATGAATTGTTCCAAGACAACTGTATGAATTCCAATCGCAAACAAGAGAAAATCTGCAGATGCTGAAAATCCAAGCACCACACACAAAATGCTGGAGGAACTCAGCAGGCCAGGCAGCATCTATGCAAAAGAGTAAACAGTCGTCGTGTCAGGCCGAGACCCTTCAGCAGGACCTCGGCCTGAAATTTCAACTGTTTACTCTTTTCCATAGATACTGCCTGGCCTGATGAGTTCCTCCAGAATTTTGTGTGTGTGGTATAAATTCCAGTTATGTGTGAGGATGCATTTTGCCCACCATAATCTGAGTTTATATAGCTGTTTGGGGATGACTATTGATGGGGGGAGGTGGAGGAAATGATGGTAGTGCATGAAAGACAATTACACATGCTGTTTGGGTGCTGGTAAATCTAACTTACTGTGCATAATTTTAGGAGGAGGAGAGTTTAAACGAAATTTACTAATTTCCTAGCTCTTCTCCCGATGAACCCATGAACACTGCCTCATAATTATGCTCTCTTTTGCACTATTTATTATTTTTATCTTTTTTTTTACTATATCTTATAGTAATATTTTATGTACTGCTCTGTACTGCTGCCTCAAACCACCAAATGTCATGACATAATGTCAGTAATAAACCTGATTTTGATGTTGTAACTATACAGGGTACTGGTGAGGCTGCACCTGGACTACTCCATGCAGATCTGGTCTCCTTACTCGAGGAAATACATACCAGCTTGGGAAACAGTGCAGAGAAGGTTCACCAGTTTGGTTTTGGAGAAAAGGATGAGGAGAGATTGATTTGTCTGGATCTATACTTGCTGGAGTTCAGCAGAATGGGAGTGGATTTTATAGAGATATATAAAATTATGAAAGGGTGGAGGCAGGAAAGTTGTTTCCACTGATTGGTGAGACCAGAAGTAGGACACATAGCCTCAAGATTTGGAGGTGTGAACACCCAAACAATAAGGGCATGACTTTTTTTTGTTTAAACAACTTTACCTTCAACATCTCAGTTCGATAGCTGAGGGCCGCTACCTTTACATCCAACAATTCCCCTTCCTCCTCCCATGTGCACGTGCATAACAGGGAGCGTGCAAATGGATGCTAAATGCTTACATAATCCAAATGAACAGAACTCAACAATTTCCCATGCGTTTTATGAACAAATTAAATTCGGAAAGAAAACATTTTTGAAGTACCTCCATCAGGAAGATTTCAAAGTGATATATCACTGAAGACACTAAGCCTCAGGGAGCTATCTTTTCCAGGCTGTTGAAACTTCAAGACTAGCTTTTCAGATTGAATTCTGTGCTCTGTCTTGTTTGCCTCATATGAAGTTTATACTGTGGCATTTTTTTGGATGCCAAGTTACAGGCATCAAACATGTCTGCTCTTTCTTGCCGCCCACAGAATCTGACCTATCTTTGACCTAAGTTGCTCAGCTCCAGCTTTACTGAGAGGTGCATCCCGTTGTGTGGCATGTGAGGATTCCATCTGGATTTTCTGAAGGTTCCTAGTGTGGCTTTCTTGGTGCAGTTGTACTGTTCCATCTACAGCAAGGATGTTTATCCCTACCTAGCAGAATCTGTCAGGTTCCTCACGTCCAACCTGAAAGGCTGACTTTAGCTGAGGGATAACTGTTGTGGCAAAGTTTCGTGAACCTGTAAGAGTGTGGATTTAAGTCCATGCAATGGGGTTGGCAATGCTTTTGACAAATCACTGAGAGAAGTAGTCAGAGAGACTCTGATGCATATGTTGGTGAGTCTTTTTTGAGTTCTTCTATGTTCAGTTCATCAAAACTTCTAGCCACCAAATATGCTTTTGGTATAATTCCGGTCAGGATTTCTTTTAGGGTGCATACTCATCTGGCACACACTGTCTTTTGGCCAATGTCTCTGGCTTCCTCAAATACTCCATTATTTCTCCTACTTCAGATTTCATCCTGTTTTACAGATTCAAACGACACCTCTTTCGTTACTAGGGCATCTTCATCTCGACATTTGTCAGATGGTCCAGCCTGACCTATACTCGATTCAATATGAAGTCTGTCTACACATGACATGTCGACTGACCCTGCAGTACCAGTGACCGTGACTGGTTGCAGCGAATTCAAATTGTACAAACTTTTGTTTCTCCCAGTGGCTTTGCCTGTTCATCCTGAGACTTCAGCTTTGTATGAGATACCATGTCTTTGTCTACAAATCTCACAGTCTGTCCTGTTTTAAGACTGTAACTTCCATATTGTCTTTGCACTTGTGATAATTTTTGTTTAGGAAAGTCTATTGAGTCCCCAACTGCACTCTCTTCTCACTGTCTGTGCCACCGTTGAGCACCTCTGATGGGTCCATAGCTGCACTCTCCTCATCCCTGTCTGTGCTATGTAACCGTGTGCCAGGTAAGTGCTTTTCATTTTTTGTGTCATTCTCCATGGAGTTCTTATTGTCTTTAGTTTGTGCTTTACATAGTCTGGAATGATGCACTCTCACATATGCACCTCCAGGCCTCACGAATATCACAACTCCATCCTGACCAATGACAACTCCAGGACCTTTCCATTCTGTACAGTCTGCTCGTTTGTAATACACTTTATCCCTGTCTCATACTTCTCAACTGCAGGATGGAGCTGTTCTCTCAGTGCTCTTTGGATTCTCTCTGAACACTCTGCTTCAGTGAAAGACTTCCTTGATGCATGCAGTGCTGAAATATGTTTCCAACCCACTCAGTCCTTGTAGTGCCCTCTGGAGCAGCAGGTCTGTCAACCAGTGCAGAGGGAAGGTTTGGATTCTGGCCAAACACTAATTGATACGGGCTTTACCCATGTACATTGTGCATGGTATTCTTCACCATAAGGACCCAGTCCAGGGCTGTGTTCCAATCACAACCATTACTTTTTCCTTATCTTCAGCATTATTTCAGTAAGCATTTGATTGTGTCACTCCAGAAGCCCATTGCTCCAAGGACTGTATGCCACTGTTGTCTTTGTTTCAATATTAAATTTCTCTTCTATATCTCTGAATTCATCATGAAGTTCACCACCATTATCACTGACTACTTTCTGAGGTGGGCCATGCATACTTATCCAGGAATGGATGAAGTTTTTTTTATTATACTAATGGTCTCTTTGTATTTATAATGCTACCAGCACTGAAGCGTATGAACTCATCAATGATGTGTTTCTATGTTTCTATTACAGGGTTCTGAGTTGGATGATCAGCCACGATCATACTGAATGGTGGAGCAGACTCAAAGGGCCGAATGGACTACTCCTGCACCTATTTTCTATGTTTCTATGTGGAGATACCACACTCCTTTCTCCACTTCATGTAGATCTCCAGCTATGGTTTCATTGCATTCAGATGCTCCTGGCAGACAAACGCAGGCTTGGGCTAGGGCTTTCCAAAATCTTAGCTGTCTCACATCTGCTTTAGAATGGAAAAATAATTTTCATCTTTGTTTCCTGAACTCCCAAGCAGTTTCTGAAGTCTATCAATCGAAGTGTGTCCAAACTGCTTGTGAAGTTTGAGCAACACTTTGCATTTCTCATCTGTGGTCACGTTTCATGTGACAAGTAGTATTTCATTCTCTCAGTAATATCTTTACCTAGAATGTTCACACAGTGATGTCCAGAGCTGGTGAGCTCAAGAGACATGGGCTGTTGAAACATCGTTGCTTGGTCTTTCTCCATATCCAGTACTGCTCCTGCTTTCTTTAGGGAAGATTTACTCAAGAGAAATGGAATGTTCATGCTACAACCTCTGTTTCAGTGTAACATTTTGACTGTCCTATTTTTACAGGAAGTTTCACTCTTTCGGTGGAATGTATAATCTTTCCATCTCCAAATTTGAATGCTTTGTTCCTAGGTTTATGTGTTCACCAGTTTCTGCACTTCATTCTGACTTAGTTCACTTATGTAGCTTTCAAGCCATTCTTCTCCATGCACTGTACATGTGCATGCTGTATCAATAACAGCAGATCCTAGAGATTCTATCATCAAAATCTCTGCCTCAGATGTCTCTGCATTAGCAAGTGACTCATTCACAAACAATGTGAAATGGCACCCTTCTACATCTTCAGATTTGTTATTTTCTTCAATTAGACTAACTTGTTTGGCTCTGTGTGAACAGTTTCTTACCCAGTGGTAAATATCTTGACATACTGGACATTTACATCTCCTACCATAATTGTTTATTGGATTTGTGCATTGTCGATCCCTCTGGGATCTACGCTTGCTATGGTCTTGTTTCTGCTCAGTGAAGTATGTCATTTCTTGATTCAAACTAATTCTGACTGTTGTCTTAGCAGCCTTTTCTCCAAAAGTCCTCTTTAGTGCTGATTTCATAGATGCAAATGTAAGTTAATGCTATCTGTGTGCACTTTATGTCTAGGCACACAGCCTCCAACAACTTCAAAGCTAATACAACATCAGGAAGTTCCATTTTGTATTTACACATGCAAGTGTACATTTGTTCAATGTCAATAATATAATCAACCATCTTTTAAAAATAATCTCCATAAATTTTGAATATATTTTGAATTTTTATAAAGTCTGAATTCACCTCATAAATCTGATCCTTTTCTTTCTTCAAAAAAAAGAGTCAAGTATTAGCGTGTTCAAGTCTTCCACCAAAATTCCCCTCTCTCGCTCTTCCTGAAAATGCCAACGCAACAGCCAAGGCTTGCTTCATCTTCTCCAGTTCTGTAACATGAGTCCTTGTTCTAATTTCATTTTTCCACTTTCATAAGGCTTGGGTTTATAAAATGCTGACAGGATCCTATAATTGGAAACCATCCTCTGCCACCATTGTTAATGCCCAAACAACAAAGACATGTTTTCCTTTTGTTCAAACATCTTTACTTTCAACATCTCTGTTCAATATCTGAGGGCTGCCACCTTTACAGCCCACAATTCCCCTTTCTCCTCCTGCATGCACGCGCATTACAGGGAGAGTATGCATGTGTACTAAACATAGCCCAAATGAACAAAACTCATCGGGGAATAGATTTAGGATGAAGACGAGGAGAAACTTCTTTTCAGAAGGAGTGGTGAATGCGTGGAATTCTCTGCCCAGGGAAGTAGTAGAGGCTAATGCATTAAATATGTATAAGACACAGTTGGATAGATTTTTGCATGGCAGGAGAATTAAGGGTTATGGTTAAAAGGCAGGTAGGTGGAGCTGAGTCGATGGCCAGATTAGTCATGATCTTATTGAATGGCGAAGCGGGTTTGGCGGGCTAGATTTCCTACTTCTTCTCCTATTTCTATGCTCTTATGTTTTCAGCTACAAACCCTGCTTTCTGAGCTAAACTCAAACTTTCTACAATGATAATAAGCAGTATAGATCCTGTGAAACATGACATAACCACTTGTACATTCTTTACCTTATCTATGCATGATCATTAATGCAATATTTTACTCATATATTTAAACACGTTACATATCCCATGAGCATGATGTAACTATCTTGTGAGTTTGATGTAATTATCTTGTGAGCATTATGTCATTATCTTGTGAGGAGACTGAGGTCCTTTAACATCTGTCGGATGATGCTGAGGATGTTCTACGAGTCTGTGGTGGCCAGTGCTATCTTGTTTGCTGTTGTGTGCTGGGGCAGCAGGCTGAGGGTAGCAGACACCAACAGAATCAACAAACTCATTCGTAAGGCCAGTGATGTTGTGGGGATGGAACTGGACTCTCTCACGGTGGTGTCTGAAAAGAGGATGCTGTCCAAGTTGCATGCCATCTTGGACAATGTCTCCCATCCACTACATAATGTACTGGTTGGGCACAGGAGTACATTCAGCCAGAGACTCATTCCTTCGAGATGCAACACAGAGCGTCATAGGAAGTCATTCCTGCCCGTGGCCATCAAACTTTACAACTCCTCCCTTGGAGGGTCAGACACCCTGAGCCAATAGGCTGGTCCTGGACTTATTTCCTGGCATAATTTACATATTACTATTTAATTATTTATGGTTTTATTACTATTTAATTATATATGGTGCAACTGTAACGAAAACCAATTTCCCTTGGGATCAATAAAGTATGACTATGACTGTGACTACCATGGGTATGATGTAATTGTCTCACGATAGCGAGGTGATGTGATGTCGTGGTATAAATGAAAAAGCCCGCCACTGTGACACAGTTCACATTTTTATTTTTGGTGCAACGTTGTTGTTGCCGGTCAGATATTTTGGAGACTTCACCGGTTTTGTTTGTTGCACGTTTATTTTTCCCTTACAGGCCAGTATCGGAGAGTGAAGACATTACCAGTGTTATCCAAACCCAAAGGATTGGGTAAAGTTAACGTCATTCAGTGTCTTGGGAATGATTGAACTTTTTGAATTTTCGTTCGGGAATTGTGGCATGCACAGTTGAGTTAAACCCCTGCAAGGTCGGGAAGGTTTGTGCAGTGATCACCCTCCAGCCAAAAGGTCAGTTCCTTTAGGACACTTTATTTCTTCGTGATTTCTTCGGACAAGGCATCTCTCAGCTGTGATCGGCAGATTTGTCGTTACTTCGAAGGAATCATTGTTTCAGGGAAGTCTCTCCTTAATGACTGTATAAGTCACTTGGGCTTTTGAATTTATCACTTTAAGTCTGTGCTTGGATGAGAACTCGTTAAGAACAGTTTATAAGTTTGACTGTTTGTTTGATCTAGTCACCTAACTGTTAACTTGCAGTTAAGTTAGTCGTTCGTTTACTTTTCGATGTTTTGAGTAGAGGTTAATAAATCTCGTGGTTTGTTTATAAACCCTGTCTCAGTTTCATATCTATTACTGCTGGTTCATAACAAACATCAATTATAGCACTAAACAGACAAATACCAATTACCATCTAATGCAGTCATTGCAATCATGCATTGATTCCAGCAGATCTTTAACTGTAAACTTAGTTACAAAAATCAAATCAAAACTTCAGGTGGCAGAAATATGTAATTAAAAACAGAAAATGCTGCAAACACTCAGCAAATCAGGCAGTATCCATGGAAAAACAAATGGTTAATATTTCCAGTCCAGGATACTGAAGGGTCTGATGAAGAGTCTTCGAGAGGAAACGTTAACATTGCTTCTTTTTCTATAGATGCTGCCTGAGCTGATCTGTTTTTATGAACTATAGACAGTTATATAGTTTTCTATGATATCTCTTCTGTTGGCCCTGCATCTGTATGTCGCTGTGCTCCCTTAGCCTTAACATCCTGGTGCCCAAATAGAACCTTTGTATTTTCTTGTTCCATCCAAAGGTATTGTCTCTGGCTTTGCCTATATGGATTGTTTTCAGTGCACCCAATTCAGTCATAACTGCTTTCAATCCTTTTTGTCATAAGAGTTGGCATAGGTTTCATCATTCATGGAATCTTTGGAACTTTTAAAGCACCTTCACTTTGCAGTGCAGTTCTCTCTCAGAACATTCAGCTCATTTTGAGCTTGACTCAGTCCATTTCGTAACTCTGCAGGCAGCAGAAGTCTTGTTGACCCTGCACTCACCCCAAGGATTTGCAGAGTCTCATCCACTGCAGTTCTTCATCTGTTATTCTTGAAGTGACCTCACTGCAGTGTGTTGCGCTGAGCACATCAGTGGAATCTTGTGGTGTTACACTGTCATCCCAACTTTCAATGTCTCATTTTGTTCAAACAAGTTACGGTCCTCATCACCAAACTACTTCTACTGTTGTCTAAAAATTCTCATTGATTAGAAAATGACAATGATAATTTAATCATCAGCTACTCAAAGTCAATCCTCACCTTGGACATCTCAATATTATCTGAATTTTGATTTGCTTGAGTAAGATACAAAGTGCTGGAGGAACTCAGGGATAGTCTCTTGTGTCACTGATCTGTTTACTGCTGTGCTCCACAACTTTGTCTCTGCAACTTCTGGCAGCTTACACAGATCCGTCAATAATGAACACTGCTCAAGATTCCCACTGGCACTGTAACTTAGAAACTGCTTTACTTACCACCCCATGGAAAAGTAAATCTGAATTCTGCAAAAACCAAGGTTTCAAAAAATTCTTATAATATTCTCTTAATATATCAATGTGCAGAAAGCCATGTTTGAGAGTATCACTATTCCATTCAGTGTCTGAAGTTCAAAGTATATTTATTATCAAAGTATGTATACTTTATACAACCTTGAGAATCGCCTGCTTACAGGCAGACATCAAATGAAGAACCCTAATAGAACCCATCATAAACAAAAGAAGACCATCAAATACCCAGTGTGCAGAAAAAAAAACAAATTGTGCAAACAATAAAGGAAGCAAACAGCATTCAGAACTGAAGTTCACAACACCTGGCATCACTGCAGCCAATTCTGAAGGTCTCAGTCCAGCATAGATTCATGCAAACCCTGCAGAGCAGTGAGTTGAACCGGCCTCTCTCTCACCTCCAACTCTGACTCTGACACCTTGACCATTTTAATCTGACCCGGGGCTTAAATCGTCAAAACCTTGGGTTGTTCCTTGCTCTCTTTGATACAAACTTGGACTCATGCAGTACCCAACTTTTCCAATTCGGCTGGGCTCTTAAATCGATCAAGCCTCAGATCTTTCCTCATCTCGCCTCAGCTCCACTGCATCAAGTTGCCTTCAAGTCCACTCCAGCAACTCCAGCCCGGACATGCGGCAACCATGCTGCCCCAGCGAGACTCCAGGCACACTGCAAAAATGTCAGATCATACAGGCGATCCCACTCAACTCTGACAGGAAGGCCACAGGCCACTGTTTGCAGTGATCATTTCCCAGAAAAAGTGTGAATAACAAAGTATTTTGTTGTTGTTTTTTTGCTTTATTGACCACTAGCAAGTTGTTGCTCAAACCAGTAATTAGCGCCATTTTAAACCGGAAGCCCCATTTGGTTTCACCAGAATCCTCAGCTCGATTTCTTGCTCTTTTTGGCAAATCGACCATTGCTTAATTGGGTCAGCCGTTTACTTGGGGCAACTCTTCAAGAACAAAAAGTAATTGAGAAAATAGCCAGAATTCCCTTCATTTATTTGGGACACTATACTGCCTAATTGGGGCAGGAAACTGTTACTGAACTAGCATTGACAAGTACACTTGTGTGGCCATTAGGCAGTACACTGTGCTTAGAATGAACAGTTTTTAAATAACGTCAGTTGTGTGTGTTTGTGTTCAAAAAGCAATAATTTTTCTCACTGATCATTGGTTAGAAATAAGCAGTAAGACAAGTCGGAATTGCCTTGTTCCTGTGGTTTCAAGTATTCAGGCTTAAAGATGCCAGAAACAGCTGGGAGTGAAAATTAAACAATTTCACTACTTCAGCAAGTTAGCGACTACAAAGAATTTGAAGGTATCTGTTATGATTGTTCTTAATAAAGACAAACTTGGTGTGGTTTACATTAGAACATTTTATTACTAAACTGCTGTTCAACACTGAATGCGTGCGATCAGCTCATCTTTATAACTTTTAGTTCGGACTGAACAGTTTTCATTGCCCCTCTGGGAAATGAAGTTCTTTATTATGCACATATAATAACACAGTATCAACAATTGCCTTAAATGCTACAATGGAAGTAAAGATTTGGAAGATGCTATTTTCAAAAAATTTATACGATGGCAGTCCATTATTTACACTAGTATCTGAACTGATCTTGTCCATTGACAGTCAATCAAAAGAACTTGGCAGTGTACATTGGATTAATTCCTCTGTCAATAGCTATTAGAAATTAATACACTGTATTATAGTACAGCACTGTCATAACAGTTGTAGCATTCAAAACTGTTCCATACTTCATTTAAATACATAATTTGTTCCTCAGTTAAATGGTAGTTTGTCTTGTTTATAACTTCTTAACTGTTTCCTTGAAGCTTTAGCTAATTAAGGCTGCCGCTTAATTTGGCCAAAATATACTGGTCCTGATGTGTTCCAATCAACCAGAATCCACTGTACTTCCACCAGCATCCTTTGCATGTTCTTGCTCTTCTTCTGACTTAGTTCCTGAGCTTATTGACTCTCCTCTCAGACTGAATTATGAACAAATTCCATATTGGATGTGCTGTTGTGTCACTTCTGATAACTTGATCGCCACATCTTTCTCATGGAAATTGCTGCACTTTTTTGCTCTGCTTTTTCCAGGTATGCTGTTGTTTGTCTTCTCAAATGGAGGAACAGTAGCCCTTGACTCCTAGTAATCTATGACCTCTATTTGTGACTATGAGTTATTGGGTTATTCTAGACATGTTGGAGCTTCCAAAACTCTCCCAGCAAATGGACAACAGATCTTGAGTTCCTGCTGGATCTCTTCACTGCCCAACACTGGTTCTCTGAAAGGTACATTTTCTTTGTCTGATTTACTTGAATCAATCTATGTCCTTCATTACTAACAATGGCACTGACGAGTTCTGTTGTCTTGCTTCCAGCCTTTAGCACAGAATGGTGCCCAGGGTGAAAATGCTTCATGTTTTTCAGTCTCACGACCATATCAGTGGCTCGTCTGCATGCCCTCTGAAACATTAGATCAAGTAACTTGAACAAAATTGCCTAGATGTTCCCATTTGTTCGCCTGCACACAATTCTGCAGAGCCTGATTTGGAAACGGTCTGAAAATGGCACCTTTTGCTAGTATCTATAGCTGGTCACATTTTTGTCTCTTACTTATTCAAGTTTGTGGTGCATGTACCAAGCACCAAACTTTTAGTTATGTTCATTCAAGTGTTTTTTTTCAATATTGTACAAATTTCTCATACAAGATCTCATCCATGGTCTGTGGTGCTAATAAATTTACGTTTCAAATGTCCTGTCCCCATGACATGATTGCTAGCCTCTTTCCTTGCACTGTATTGTCCTGCTCCATATCATCTCTTGGGATACTGAAGGTATCATTTAATCTGAAGAAAATATAATTTATTCCATGTACAGACTAAATGGCTGTGTCCTCACCTGTCTTGAGCTCACTGACATATCAGCCTTTTTAATTATCTACCATCATTGCTACTCTAGCTCGTGAAATAATTCTTAATAATGCTCCAGTATTGTAATTCTCTCAAGCAGCAACTTCCTAAACTCTTTAGCTATTTTATGAGGCTGTTCCCTGAGACAACCTTGAACTACCAACAAAACCTCGTTTATTTAAGAGGATCAATACATACTCAACAGTGGCTGGTACAAGTGTATCAAAAGTCATTCCACATTGTAAGTACTATTCTTGAAATACATTCACGCCCATACACTGTATACGCACTGTCTGAGCTCTTGTGTCACTTGGCAGGATAAGTGATAATGACAGATTGCAATATGTCATGGATGAAGCTCTGCAAAGTGTTAAGTTATGCAGGGGAAGCCAATTCTTCTTAGAGAACGCAAACACAAGGAATTCTGCAGATGCTGGAAATTCAAGCAACACACATCAAAGTTGCCGGTGAATGCAGCAGGCCAGGCAGCATCTCTAGGAAGAGGTACAGTTGATGTTTTGGGCAGAGACCCTTCGTCAGGACTAACTGAAGGAAGAGCTAGTAAATCTCTTACTAGCTTCAAATCTCTTACTATCTCTTCCTTCAGTTAGTCCTGACGAAGGGTCTCGGCCTGAAACGTCGACTGTACCTCTTCTTAGAGATGCTGCCTGGCCTGCTGCGTTCACCGGCAACTTTGATGTGTGTTGCTCTTCTTAGAGAAGACAGCTACATTTTGTTGCTTGCAAGTCCTGGTCATCGATGACTTCTGCAGGTTCCAGGTCTGTAGGGCAACAGCCTGAGAGATGTGCTGTTCGAGGTATACCTGCAGCTATTTGACAGCATAGGCTAGCTAACCAATGGCAGCATAAAAACATTAAACTAAAATAATACAAGGGAATTTAGCTGTATTTCAACCTTAAAAAACCTTATATTAGTTGTTTCAATTGTAAAAGTTATAGATGAATCTGTTAAAGCTAGGAATTAAGATGTATCATCAGATATCCTATTTATCTGTCATTTCTCACCCCTTTTACTGAAGTATTGCATTCCAGCCCTTGGAAAAGAGTACAGCCAATTGTATCTAATTACGATCAATATTTTTTTCATATTTATACTAAAAAAAAAGGATGCCTGAAGTGAAAATCAACCACTTTGATTTTGATTCTGATTTTAAGTTTGAGGGAGAATAGGGTTTTGAGATCTTTTTGAAAGTAAGCTATTTGAAATTAGAAATAGGCCACATTCAGCAAACTTAGTTAACAGTGTTTTGGAAGTGAATGATTAACAACAAAGTTATTAAAATACTAAAGCACTGAAAGATTTTAATTTCAAATGCCTATTTAGCCTGAAAAGAATAAAATGTCATAATTACTGAATGATTCTGAGATGCAATAGATGTGAGGAGGATTGGGAGGATTGAACAAGACTTCCTTTTGAAAATTGTGTGATCCCAAAGACTGTTACGTTGACAATGCAAAAGTGATTAAAAGGCTCATTGTAGTTTCTAATGACTTTGTCTCATAAACACCCTACAAAATCAGAGAGATCTATATCTTAAAATGCGCTCTACAAAGAGATTAATATCCCGCTTTCACATCTCTTGTGTTTTCTTCAGAATACATTGACTTCTGCAGAAAGGTCAACAGTAAACATCTTTTTTTCTCAATAATGGCCAGCTTTCATTTGCATTCAGTGCATCAAGAGAGGTGAAGCAAAATGTTGACTTGGCAAATAAAATCCTGGTTAGCAACCACTGTAGCTATTTTCGCATATTGATTAAAGAACTGTGCACTAAACTTTGGCTTGCATTTTGCATTTGGAATGAAGATTGGTGTTAACAGTCATTAATTCACAAAACGTGCAGCAGATTTAAGACTTCCACAAACACAGGAATCCTGAAACTATTACTGATGGTTCAGTGCATGTTTGCAAACTCTGCTACTTTCAGCCTTTACCATTGTAATCAAAGGATGTTGTTTGAGTTGACATGAGCTAAAGGCAAGCTTGAGCTGGTTACAAGATACCCTGAACCTATTCTTCTTTTTTGCATAAGGCTTAATTGAGTTTTTACTGTTATAATAAGTCATAAACAGTTGAACAAATTATATAAATCAAAAATGTTATTTTATCTCAGTTGTTTTGACAAATATTTCAAAATAATTCAACTGACGATAAAAATTAATTTATCATTTTCCCAGTTCCCTCTTAGTCGTGTGTATTCTTCTGATGTTCACTATGTCTTCTGTAAACTGTTTAAAAAGTCAAATTAGGAACTGTGTGTGCTTTTTATCAGATTTCTCTGAGAATCTTTATGATCGGCTGTGCTTCCATTTTCATGATTTCATAGTTACCGGCAACCAGGAATTTACTTGAACTGACACTGACAACATAAGACATTAATAAAGGGAAAGTGTGTAATCCCACTGTGTATTATTGTAATGTTTGTCAATGACAACTTTTAAAGGCAGATATTGCACAACAAAATAAAATCAACAATAAAATACATCTTATTTCATTAGTGGCAAAAAATGTGAGGGTTTGGAAAAATATAAGCCGAGAATTTTCGATTCTGTAGCCCTCTTTATTTCAACTCTAGAGGTTAAAAGTGCATTCATCATAACTAGAAAAGTGAAAAAGATCATTTCTAGGTTTGTTTGTGTACCCTGGAAAGTTGGTCTCACATTTCTTAATGTGAATCATGATGTTCACATCCACTTGTAATTTCCTGTCCAAAGTTCCTTTTGAAGTGTCATCAGACAAGGAATCACAGGTCACTCCTGGGTCACGCCTTACTTTCATCCCTCTAAAATACTATTTACATTATATTTTGCACCCACTCCCATCCCATGATTTCATCTCTGTCCCAATTTTGATCACCATTGTTCTCCCTCACCTACCCTTTTTTTTACCTGATAGCCAGTCCATTTATCCCTGCCCTGATCCCCTCTTTACCCAAGTCCCAAGTGACCACTCGAGCTTTATTTCCACATATTCTCCTTTAAAAACATGTAGTGTTTATTTAGTAAGGGAAGTAGTTTGCAGTAGACAGACCACAAACAACAAGGCTGCTATTCATGAGCATACCAATTAACTTATAGTATTCATAAAATTTTTTAAATAAGCTTAGAAAATTGCATTTATGATCATTATAAATATGTGGGTAAATGCCAAAGTAGTTATTAATCCTGACCATTCAGTCATACTTGAATATACTTGAATTGAAAAAAAATATACTTGAATTGAAAAAAAAGTGGAGGGTTCTAAACATACATTTGTGATGGCAGTAATAGGTGTGAAAACCTTCATAAAAATGTGTTTTAAACTCAATGACCATGTATGTTTTTAGGATTGTCATATAGATTTAGATTGGAATGGGGTAGCTGGAGAAATCTGAGCTCTTATCTACATGCTTTTGCTGCATGTTAGGATGCAGTTCATCAGAATATGATTGCAAAGCGGTAGAGATTACTCGAGGAAAACATTCAAGGATGTGCTCAAGGTCTCCTTGATAAACTGTAGCAAAACTAGTAGCTTCAGGTAATCCCAAGGCCACTCAAAGTGGAGAAGGAACATTTGGGATGAGATTGAAAACATTGAAGACATGCATTAGGAGGGCACTGTGGTTGTGCCTAAGGCTAAAACATCACACTACCTTAAAAAAAAACCTACCCTCCCATGCAAGGCTCTGCAGTTCCAAAATTGGCCTCATCATTTACCTCAGAAATCATGAATGCAGATTCCAAAGGTCTGTCAAGGAGGAACAGAATTTCAGTTACATTAAATAATACAATATTAAAGTTTAAACCTAACATAATAAGTTAGATACATTGTTATCAATTAAAATCATCACATTGGCAATCAGAACATAGTATCTTGCCAGGTTGGTGGAAATGGAAGTGCTGATGGAACAGGTGTTGTACCTCCGGTGGATGTTGGGAAAGAGCTGTGAGAAGGTGAGTGGTTGATAGAGAGTGGGCCAGGGAGCCGCAGAGGGGATTATCTTTTTGTTATGCTGAAAGAGGTAGAGAGGGGAAAATGGAAGCGCAATCTTGATGAACATGGTGGTCATGGCAAAATCTTCCAGTCAAGGTAGATGACTACACCAATGTAATTGAGACTGAATTCATGCACATAACTTATATCTGACATTTACTGCATTTTATTCTAAAAAAAATCATCCTACATTTATTGGTAGAAGCTCATATTCTTTGTTTCATTTGCCTTTCAAATAGACTCTGTCTTCTGAGTTTACCAACATTGCTTGCTGAATAATACTTTTTATTGAGAGTTATTCAATCCGTGGACTAACAGTGTTGATAATAAATATTCTCTATTTGAAATTCAAAACTGGTGATATAAGTATTTGGGAGTAGGCAGAAACGCTGAATTGTTATGATTAAAGTTCTGAGAAATATTTTTTCTCTCTATGCTGTTGTCACATTATTTATTGCAGGAGCTGTGTGTAATTTGGCTGTCACATTCCCTATATTACTACACTGACTGTACATGCATGTTCTGAAAGAGATGGGAACGTCTCTGTATAAACCTACTTTTTCATTCTTCCCTTTCTTTAGGGGGAATCAATGAATCTATTGTTATAGTCAATTCATTTAAGAAAAAGATACCTCATATTTACTTAATTTCTTTCTTTATTCCTTATGTCAATTTATATTCCAGATAAGGTTAATAAAAGTTAATTGCTTGACTAAAAATAAATTATAATAATAAGTAATGATTTTAAGGTGCTCAGTGACATAGGAATATTGATATTTTAAACAATGTGTTTTGTTGAAGACAGTGCTTTCAAACAATAAAAATCAATTGATAGCTTGTATTTTCAAATTATTTTAATTAAAAAAATTACTCAAAAAATTTGGCAACACCAAACATGATAATTTCATGTTTTCATCTTCCAGTTAAGATGGTGCTACCGAACGTGTGTAACAGCTTACGGTAGTCAAAAAGCCAAGAAATCCAAACTAAAAACCTCACTAAAATTGCCTTTTCTGATGTAAATTGGGTTAAGGTATTTTCACAAACAAAGAAGGGTCGAGCGATGGCAAGGCAAGTTTGGGGTATGAGCCGAGATGGGCTGTTGCAGAATCATTGCTGATGGAGTTCTGATGCCTGTATAGTTGGCCTGAGCACGAGGATGAATTGCTCTGGGCGCAGACAGGAGAAGGCAGGGCAAGGAGATTTGGTGCCCGTACAACTGGTCTGGATGCGAGTTAGGATCTCTCTGGGCGCTGAGCTGATTTAAGGAGTTTGAGAGCGGCTTCTTTCTGGGCGGCAAAATCAGGGCCCGGAGTGAGTTGCTGAGCAGCATGGTCCAGACCCCGATCCCTTTGCAATACCCAGGTCCTAGTGCAAGGTACAGTATGCTGTGTAAATAATTTAAATGCCGGCCCAGATCGGAGATGAGAGCCAATTTTGCTCACTCTCTGCGATTTTCACTCCTCTCTCTAGGGCGCTGGAGCCTTTAGCTTTTCCATTGTTTGGTCAATTTAAGTGCTGGCCCAGATAGACTGGTTGTCAGTTGGAACAAGAGCCGATTTCAATTGTTTTCAACAATGGTCATCTCCATGGTTCTGAGGCTATGGAGAATGCCTCAGCTACCATGCTTCGTGCCCACTAATATGATGAAATGATAAGCAAGGCTTTGGGCCTATTCTGAGCTGCTTAGGAGTTCGGATATGAGGACTCAGTTTTGGTTCTGAATGCTGCTGTTGTTCGCTTCAATTGTTTGCATGATTTTTTTTCTTTCTATTGCACATCAAGTGTTGGTCTTTTATTTTATATTTATTCTCTTTTTTCTTTAATTGGGTTCTTTCAGGTTTCTTGCTTTGTAGCTACCTGTGACCAAGCAAATCTCAAGGTTGTATAACTTATACATTCTTTGATAATATTTGAATGCTGAATCTTGATAAATACCTCCAATCATACAAGTGGCTTTCACCATTAAGTTGTCTTGCTTTTGCCCATTTCTATGGCTAATATTTTTCAATAAAAATCAACAAATCCATTCATGAACTAGAGCTCTGAATGGAAACCTACAAGATTACAGGGGGAAAACAAATTCCAGAGGGGCATCGCTGAATGTTAGTATCAAAGCTGGGTCGCTAGAGCCATGAGTCAATCAGCAATAGTCTGCCAACAGCACCATGGCACTCCCAGCACAGCAAATGGCATTCACTGTTAACTTGTCTTGCTATTCCTCATTTAACTGCCTCAAATTAAAAACAAAAGAACATTTTCATTTTGAACAGTCAAAACAGGTCAGAAGGCTCAGAAGCGTCAGGTGAAAGCAGAAGCTCCAATCATCCTCTCTGCTGATGCATGATCTCCAGTCACCAACACCATTGGGCACTGGACAGGGAAACACAAACTTCTATAAATTTTCCAGTGCTTAAGTTATGAAATCAGTGTGTTGAATCTGCACCAAGTTAGACTTAGTGTGGACAGTTTGTAAAAGGGAATAAAAATTTCTTTTTGATTGTGGTGTTTGAAATGGATTTATTTATTTTGAATTAGTTTCTTGTATTTTAAAGTACGCGAATGTCTGTTTCTCTCCAAGGCTCTACTCCAGTAAGAGCTTACTGGCCTTAGCCAGGCATCCAACAAGGCCAGTAAGGCCAATGATAATCCGCAGCAAATTGCTCAAGCATGACATGAAAATGGCTTGGAACTCCCTCGGGACATCTGAGTCAATTGGGCAAGAGACTGAGCATTTCTCTAAGCAGTGGATTAGAATGGATGCTTTGACTGTCCAGTGGAGCACAGAAAGCAAAGTAGATGTAAAGACTGGATTAAGACAGAGGAGAAGGATTGTTGAAAATATTTTTTGTATAACTACAACCTGGAAAAGTAACATTTTATACTTGAAATAGTTATTTTTCATGCCCCAGAAATTAGCTAGTATATTTTGGTAAATTTAACCAGAAAGAACTTGAGTTTCTTAGGCACTTCGTTTTTATCCCTTTGATTTTATTTATTTATTATTGAGAGATGCAGCACAGAACAGGCCCTTCCAGTGC
This sequence comes from Mobula hypostoma, assembly GCF_963921235.1. Classification (NCBI taxonomy): domain Eukaryota; kingdom Metazoa; phylum Chordata; class Chondrichthyes; order Myliobatiformes; family Myliobatidae; genus Mobula; species Mobula hypostoma. Next base: position 154,664,383 of record NC_086102.1, on the reverse strand, counting down.
AATGAGCCACGCCACACAGCAACCCCCCCCCCTATTTATATTTAACCCTAGCCAAATCACAGGACAATTTACAATGACCAATTAACCTACTGACCAGTACGTCTTTGGACTCCGGGAAGAAACCAGATCACCCAGAGGAAGCAACCCACAAGTTCAGGGAAGGACGTATAAACTTCTTCCAGAGGATGCTGGAAATGAATCCAGAACTCCAGCAACCAGAGCTGTATTAGCATTGCGCTAACCACTACACTACCATGGCACTCCGTTTCAGAAAAAATTACTACGGTGAATGTATTTGAATAGGGACTTACACAGCAAGACGTCACTTCCACAAAGTTAACAATGGAACATTGATATTCCTGGAAGTATCTCTTACCCAGAGTTGCTGTGACATTTGTACTTGCTTCACGATAAGCACAGTCATCATCATTTTAACAGCAGCTTTGGGATTATCATTATATTGGAAGTAACAGAAAAAGAGAAAAAGAGGTAACAATATTATGTAAACCTCACAGTTTGAAATTCTTGTATAGATGTGAGGGAAAACTTGTTTTAATGAGTATTCTCTGATTTTTTGATAAAAGTTAAATAATGTTTGTTTTATTGTGTCAACTTCCAAATTATTGCCATGAGTTTTTTTATGGTATAGTCTGACTTTACAGAGTTGCTTCATATAATTCAACTTTTATTAATTGGTGAAAACATAAGTTTTTGCATTGTTTTCATGTAGTATTTATATTCATAATGAAAATTCAAGAAACAATAAATTCTTATATCCTTATTTGTTTGTAAGAAGTTGCACTTTTAAGTTTAATAGTTTCATTTGAATTGGCTAATGTTTATTGGTGAGAAACAGGAAGATGTTCTTCTTCTGGTAAAGTTTAATGGCGGTTGGCAGACAAACATAAAGTGTATTACCGCCACCTACTGAGTTGGAGTATGGAGCAAAGAGATGGGAAGTATACCCATTAAATTTACCTCCTCCCAAAAAATCCCAAATAATATTGAAAAAGTGTAATGCTTTTCAGAAAGTCAAATACACACTTATAGACATTACGATGGGAGTGGTATCCTAACAAACTTTACCAATTTAGCAATTAGATGTCTCCTTCTTAAGCATAAGGCATGTTTCCTTCGCACCTCATAGGAACTGCATTCAAGCAATACATGCTGCACCGTTTCTTGCCAAATGCACACCCTACAGCTGCCAGCAACATGCATATTAATTCTGAAAAAGGAATTATTCAACCTGGAATGTCCAATATGTAAATGTGTTAGTATAACTTCCTCCTTCCTTTTGTAACGATCTCCCTGTTCAGTTCCCACCATCCTCTGAATTTTATATAAATACTGTCCTTTCTTTTCTGTATGACACGAAGCTGGGTGGCAGTGTTAGCAGTGAGGAGGATGCTAAGAGGATGCAGGGTGACTTGGATAGGTTGGGTGAGTGGGCAAACTCATGGCAGATGCAATTTAATGTGGATAAATGTGAAGTTATCCACTTTGGTGGCAAAAATAGGAAAACAGATTATTATCTGAATGGTGGCCGATTAGGAAAAGGGGAGGTGCAACGAGACCTGGGTGTCATTATACACCAGTCATTGAAAGTGGGCATGCAGGTACAGCAGGCGGTGAAAAAGGCGATCGGTATGCTGGCATTTATAGCGAGAGGATTCGAGTACAGGAGCAGGGAGGTACTACTGCAGTTGTACAAGGCCTTGGTGAGACCACACCTGGAGTATTGTGTGCAGTTTTGGTCCCCTAATCTGAGGAAAGACATCTTTGCCATAGAGGGAGTACAAAGAAGGTTCACCAGATTGATTCCTGGGATGGCAGGTCTTTCATATGAAGAAAGACTGGATGAACTGGGCTTGTACTCGTTGGAATTTAGAAGATTGAGGGGGGATCTGATTGAAACGTATAAGATCCTAAAGGGATTGGACAGGCTAGATGCGGGAAGATTGTTCCCGATGTTGGGGAGGTCTAGAACGAGGGGTCACAGTTTGAGGATAGAGGGGAAGCCTTTTAGGACCGAGGTTAGGAAAAACTTCTTCACACAGAGAGTGGTGAATCTGTGGAATTCTCTGCCACAGCAAACTGTTGAGGCCAGTTCATTAGCTATGTTTAAAAGGAAGTTAGATATGGCCCTTGTGGCTACAGGGGTCAGGGGGTATGGAGGGAAGGCTGGGTTCTGAGTTGGATGATCAGCCATGATCATAATAAATGGCGGTGCAGGCTCGAAGGGCCGAATGGCCTACTCCTGCACCTATTTTCTATGTTTCTATGTTTCTATGTATTCCAACTTTTTTGCCAAAGAAATCAAAGAGACTTTTAAATTATACTTTTCCCCTCTCCTTTATGCAAAGGCATTTATATCCTTGATTTTAAGCGATTGCTTGGCTAGAATGTCTGCCACTTCACTTCCTTCTACCCCAGCGTAGCAGGGTCTCATAAGAAATGGATACACAAGCCTAGACCTTGCAGCCTTAACAAATGTCGTACAATCTCAAGAAGAATGTCTGGCCTACAGTTTGAAATACATATTCTATTAGATGTCAAAACCGAGAATGAATCAGAGCACCAAAGTATATCATCAGGGTGTACTTCCTCAATTCGTTCCAAGGTACAAATGATAGCAACCGCCTCAGAACGTAAATACTAGCACTTTGTCTGTTAACCTTTTCTTACTAGTCACCTGAATCTTTGGAACATAAACAGAAATGGTGGGGAGGGACAACTACTTTAAATTCCTTGGTGTTATCATTTCAGAGGATCTATTCTGGGCCCAGCGTGCAAGTACAATTACAAAGAAAGCATGACAGCGTCTCTACTTGCTCAGAAGTTTGCAAAGATTCAGCATGATGTCTAAATCTTTGACAAACTTCTATAGCTATGTGGTAGAGCATATATAAACTGCTTTCCTCATGGCCTGGTATGGAGACATCAATGCCCTTGAATGGAAAATTTTACTAAAGTAGTGGATGCTGTCCAGTGCATCATAGGCCCTTCCCACCACTGAGCACATCTACATGAAGCACTGACATAGAAAAGCAGCATCCATCATTCAGGACCCCCTCCACCTAGGCCATCAGGAAAAAGGTCCAGGACTACAACCTATAGACTCACCTTCAAGGACTGCTCATCTCATATTCTCAATATTTATTGTTTAATTATTTTATTACTATCATTTCTTTTTTCTTTTGTTGTCCTTTGCACATTGGTTGCCCACCCTGTTGCAATGGTCTTTCATTGATTCTATTGTGTTTCTTGGATTTATTGCAAGAAAATGAATCTCAGGGAGTATATGATGATATATGTATACTTTGATAATAAATTTACTTTGTACTTTGTACTTATCTGGAAACATTACCATTGACTCTTGTTCAAGTGATTTACCGTAAAACTTGACAAGAATTGTGGGTGTAATGTCTGAGCCACATTTACGAAAATATTAATCATAATATTAAGAAGAAGTGGGCTATACACACTCCCCTGTGAGGTCCCATTCTCTATCTCGTACTCCTCAGAGAATGTTGTTCCCATCCTAACTTATATCTTCCTATCACATAAGAAATATTGAATCCAATTGAACATTCTACCACCCATTCCCATCTTTTCCAGTTTAAGCAGCAAACTTTTGTCCATCTCATATCACAAGCTCCATCTACATCAAAGAAAACTTCTACTACTGGTTCTTTATTAACTTGGGCTTTATAAATATCAGATTCCAAACTTAACATCGAGCCCATGGTCATTCTCGCTTTATGAAATCCAGATTGGTAACTGCCCCAATTTCTGTATCATATCCCAAATTTCCCCTACCTGGATCTCTTTCCCAATGCTATCACAGTATGACCTCCAATACATCTTCTTTGCCCTTCTCACTACCTTTCTAACTATAGCTTGAGCGCTTTTATGTTGTATGAAGGATGAATGGAAGTAATGCTGCCTAACTTTCCTAAAGGCTTCACTCTGCTCCTTCACAACTCCTCTACGTTCATCCATCCACCAGGGAACAGCTTTCCTTTTTTTTTTTATCTCCCAGTAATCTGGGAATTGATTCCTTACCTATTGAGTTATGAAATACATCCCAATCTGCCTTTTAAAAATTCCCTAGTTGGGGATATGAGAACCTTTCCTCTGATACACTTCCCTTCCATCGTACAGATCATGGGGAAGTGATCACTTCCCAATGTGGTATCATTATACACTTCGCAGTTACACAGACTTGTTATATCCTCAGACACCAGAGTGAGGCCTATAACAGAAACAGTGTTGTTAAATAGATGTATCCTTGTACCCCTGCACACCAAACATTTTTCTTCCAGAAAGACTTTCACCACAATCCGATTCACATTTGTAACACTACAACCTTACAAAGTATTATGAGCATTAAAATCTCCACACCACGTGACTCTCTTCCCTCTTCCACACATACTTTCCAATATATTGTATCAGGCGTTAACCTTTGACATGCAAGGGTTATAAACATGTTTTATCAATACACTACTATTCTTCCCACAACTGATTCATAAACAACTCCAATCTCCATAACTCTATGTGCTATCCCACTTTTGGCAAAGATGGCCTCTCCACCTCCATTACCCATTTTCCAATCACATAACATTGTATCTTAAAACTCCTACAACATTTCATCCAAGTTTCCTACACACTTATAACATGAACTTTATTTGATAAATCTTGAATAAATTTCTTAAATTCTTGCCCATTAGCTAACAGGTTTCTAGCACCTCTGTAAGATGAGAAAACCCATTAACAACCTTCCTTTGAAGTTTGAACATTATTTACTTGTCCTTGTAAGGCATCATTAATAACTTCTAGAGTTAAGTCTTTTATCTCTTGGTGCTTTTATGCAGATTTTAATATAATTTTTTTCTGTCCTACTTTTAGTTTGTGTTGTACAATTTACCACATCTGCCATGAAAGTGACAAATGTTAATTTATCAATAATCAACAAATGCTTTGTTATACAGTCATGCTCTTTACACCTGCCTTCAATCCAGCTGCATTCTGAATATTAATAGGTCCCCTTGACACAGTCTTCTGTACTTTTTACAGAACCTCTGCATGTGCCTCCACCCAAACATGCTTCAATCCTACAGTTTTTTATATACAGGAGATCCTGCATAAGCAGAGCTATGTTTTCCTCCACAATTGCTACATTATCATGTTCTCCACCACATCTACCACACCCACTTTTAACCCTTACACATAGCTGCTACATGGCCAAACTTCTGGTATTGAAATCATCTCAGAGGGGCAGCACATAGACCCGAACCATATAACACATATAGCCTAAATTAACCCTATTTGACAACTTTCTTCCATCGAATTTAATCAACAGAAATAAGCTGTCTGTTCTTACCCTGCCGCAAAACCCTTTTAAGTGTTTAATATATTTCCTTGCTGCTACTTTCCTTCCTCCCATATCATTAACCACAAAGCTTTCTCACATAGCTTACTAACTTGGCAAAATACCAAGAGTGCCCCATCTCTTCGGTGGGAACCAAACTGAAGTGACAGAGGAAAGGGAGGTTGGCTCACAAATAGAGAAAGCTTGGAGACAGTGCGAAAGGGAGGATAGGCAGGTGATAGAGAAGGGTCGCACTCAGACTGATGGTTTGAAATGTATCTATTTTAATGCGAGGAGTATTATGAATAAAGTGGATGAACTTAGAGTGTGGATCAGCACTTGGAGCTATGATGTTGTGGCCATTACAGAGACTTGGATGGTACAGGGGCAGGAATGGCTACTTCAAGTACCAGGCTTTAGATGTTTCAGAAAGGATAGGGAGGGAAGCAAAAGAGGTGGGGGCTTGGCACTGTTGATCAGAGATAGTCATGGAGGGGTTGTCTATGGAGTCTCTGTGGGTGGAAGTTAGGAATACCAAAGGGTCAATAACTCTACTGGGTGTTTTTTATAGACCACCCAATAGTAACAGGGACATTGAGGAGCAGATAGGGAGACAAATTCTGGAAGGGAGTAATAACAACAGGGTTATTTAAGTGGGAGATTTTAATTTCCCAAATAATGATTGGCATCTCCCTAGAGTGAGGGGTTTAGATGGGGTGGAGTTTGTTAGCTGTGTTCAGGAAGGTTTCTTGACACAATATGTAGATAAGCCTACAAGAGGAGAGGCTGTACTTGATCTGGTATTGGGAAATGAACCTGGTCAGATGTCAGATCTCTCCGTAGGAGAGCATTTTAGAGATAGTGATCACAATTCTATCTCCTTTACCATAGCATTGGAGAGGGATAGGAACAGACAAGTTAGGGAAACATTTAATTGAAGGAAGCGGAAATATGAGGCTATCAGGCAGGAAGTTGGAAGCATAAATTGAAAACGGATGTTCTATAAGAAACATATGGAAGAAATGTGGCAAATGTTTAGGGGATATTTGCGTAGGGTTCTGTGTAGATACGTTCCAATGAGACAGGGAAAGGATGGTAGGGTACAGGAACCGTGGTGTACAAAGGCTGTTGTAAATATAGTCAAGGAGAAAAGAAGAGCTTACAAAAGGTTCAAAAAACTAGGTAATGATAGAGATCTAGACTATAAGGCTAACAGGAAGGAGTTTAAGATTGAAATTAGGAGAGCCGGAAGGGGCCATGAGAAGGCCTTGGCGGACAGGATTAAAGAAAGCCCCAAGGCATTCTACAAGTATGTGAAGCGCAAGAGGATAAGACATGAGAGAGTAGGACCAAACAAGTCTGACAGTGGAAAAGTGCGTATGGAACCAGAGGAGATGGCAGAGGTACTTAATGAATATTTTGCTTCAGTATTCACTACGGAAAAGGATCTTGGCAATTGTAGGGATGACTTGCAGTGGACTGAAAAGCTTGAGCATGTAGATATTAAGGAAGAGGATGAGCAGGAGCCTTTGGAAAGCATCAAGTTGGATAAGTCGCCGGGACTGGACAGGATGTACCCCAGGCTTCTGTGGGAAGCGAAGGAGGAGATTGCTGAGACTCTGGTGATGATCTCTGCATCATGAATGAGGACGGGAGAGGTTCCAGAGGATTGGAGGGTTGCAGATGTTGTTTCCTTATTCAAGAAAGGGAGTAGGGATAGCCCAGGAAATTATAAGCCAGTGAGTCTTACTTCAGTGGTTGGTAATTTGATGGAGAAGATCCTGAGAGGCAGTATTTATGAACATCTGAAGAGGCATAATATGATTAGGAATAGTCAGCATGGCTTTGTTAAAGGCAGGTGGTGCCTTATGAGCCTGACTGAATTTTTTAAGGATGTGACTAAACACATTGATTAGGGTATAGCCGTAGATGTATTGTATATAGACTTTAGCAAGGCACCGCATGCAAGGCTTATTGAGAAAGTAAGTAGGCATGGGATCCAAGGGAACATGGCTTTGTTGATCCAGAACTAGCTTGCCCACAGAAGGCAAAGAGTGGTTGTAGACGGGTCATATTCTGCATGGAGACCGGTGATCAGTGGTGAGCCTCAGGGATCTGTTCTGGGACCCCTACTCTTTGTGATTTTTATAAATGACCTGGATGAGGAAGTGGAGGAATGGGTTAGTAAATCTGCTGATGACACAAAGGTTGGGGGTGCTGTGCATAGTGTGGAGGGCTGTCAGAGGTTACAGCAGGACATTGATAGGATGCAAAACAGGGCTGAGAGGTGGCAGTTGGAGTTCAACCCAGATAAGTGTGAGGTGGTTCGTTTTGGTAGGTCAAATATGATGGGTGAATATAGCATTTATGGCAAGACTCTTGGCAGTGTGGAAGATTAGAGGGATCTTGGGGTCCAAGTCCATAGGACACTCAAAGCTGCTGCACGGGTTGACTCTGTGGTTAAGAAGGTATACGGAGCATTGGCCTTCATCAATCGTGAGATTGAGTTTAAGAGCCGAGAGGTAATGTTGCAGCTATGTAGGACCCTGGTCAGACCCCACTTGGAGTATTGTGCTCAATTCTGATCGCCTCACTACAGGAAGGACATGGAAACCATAGAAAGAATACAGAGGAGATTTACATGGATGTTGCCTGGATTGGGGAGCATGCCTTATGAGAATAGGTTGAGTGAACTCGGCCTTTTCTCCTTAGAGCGACGGAGAATGAGAGGTGACCTGATAGAGGTGTATAAGATGATGAGAGGCATTAATCGTGTGGATAGTCAGAGGCTTTTTCCCAGGACTGAAATGGCTAGCATGAGAGGACACAGTTTTAAGGTGCTTGGAAGTAGGTACAGAGGAGATGTCAGGGGTAAGTTTTTTACACAGAGAGTGGTGAGTGCATGGAATCGGATGCCAGCTGCAGTGGTGGATACAGAAACGATAGGGCCTTTTAAGAGACTCCTGGATGGCTACATGGAGCTTAGAAAAATAGTGGGCTATGGGTAACCCTAGGTTGTTCTGAGGTAAGAACATGTTCGGCACAGTTTTGTGGGTCAAAGGGCCTTTATTGTGCTGTAGGTTTTCTATGTTTCCATCTCTTAAAGGTTTTGCACCCACAATATCGCCTCATGCTATTTTTTTCAAACTCTTACTTAATCTAATTGTATTGATATCAAAAACAGGTTCACAGTCAAAACTCAACAAAACCACAAACTCTTCCTTCCTTCTTTTATATAAATCCTGTCTACAATCTTCATCCATGGATGATAAGGCACTACAATCCTCAGTCAGCCACAGTTTTCCATTTCCCAGAAAACTGCCATTCATCTTCCTCCATACAACTTATCAGCCAATACCACATCCTATTCAGTACCTCCATCTTCTCCATCACTTCCTGCCATCTCTATCCCACACCCCCCACTTCTTGCCTGAGAGCAACTCCCAAAAGCAGGCTCAGTCCACCTGCAATCCAAACTGAAAATGGAACAGGAAGGTGAGCTGGCCAAGGAGTAAAAAAAAATGTGCATGCTAATAAGGCACTTATGGTTCTGATGCTAACTCCCAGAAGATGGAATTACCTGAAATTACTTATCTAGATTCATGCTTATCTAGTTTGGCACTCAAGTGCCGATTAAATGTAATTTTTGTAGAGTAAGTAATTTGGTAAGCCTCACGCATCCACTTCCACAGAATGTGTGGAGTGTGCCAGCTGACATACAGACTTATAAAAAGATGTTTAAGAAGAGGGAGAGGCTGCTCCTTGTGGAAAAGCTTGCCCAGGTAGATTAAAGGGGAACACTGCCAGGGAGGACGGCAGAGCAGAGGTGGCTGAATGTTCTGGAAATAGTTCACAAGATGCAGGACAGATACGTCCTACAGAAGAAGATATCAAATGGCAGGGGTAGGCAACTATGGCTGACAAGGGAAGTTAAAGACTGCATAAAAGCCAAGGAAAGGACAAAGATGAAAAATGAGGATAATCTATCCAGTCGTATAAAGCAGGATACTAAATGTTTTTTCAGTCATATAAAGAGTTACAGAGGAGTTGGAGTTCACAAGATCACAAGACAAAGTAGGCCATTCGGCCCACTGAGTCTGCTCTGCCACTCCACCATGAGCTAAACAATTTCCGGCTTTTTCCCCATATCCCTTGATACCCTGACTAATTAGATACCTATCAATCTCCTCCTTAAACACCCTCAATGATCGGGCCTCCACAGCTGTATGTGGCAACGAATTCCATAAATCTACAACCCTCTGGCTAAAAAAATTTCTCCTCATCTCTGTTTTAAATGGGTACCCTCTAATTCTAAGACTGTGGCCTCTTGTCCTGGACTCACCCACCAAGGGAAACAGCCTTTCCACATCTACTCTGTCCAACCTTTTCAATATTTGAAATGCTTCTATGACATTCCCTTTCATTCTTCTATACTCTGATGAATACAGTCCAAGAACCGACCAACGGTCCTTATATGTTAGCCCCTGCATTCCAGGAATCATCCTCGTTAATCTTCTCTGAACTCTCTCCAAAATCAGTATATCCCTTCTAAGATAGGGGGCCCAAAACTGCACACAGTATTCCAAATGAGGTCTCACCAGTGCCCCATAGAGCCTCATCAACACCTCCTTACTCTTTTATTCCTCTTGAAATGAATGCCAACATAGCATTCGCTTTCCTTACTGCCGATCCAACCTGGTGGTTAGCCTTTTGGGTATCCTGCACGAGGACCCCCAAGTCCCTTTGCACTTCCGATTTTTGAATTTTTTTCCTCATGTAAATAATAATCTGCTTGATTATTTCTTCTTCCAAAATGTACAACCATACATTTCTCAACATTGTATCTCATCTGCCATTTCTTTGCCCGCTCTCCTAAACTGGCCAAATCTCTCTGCAACCTTTCCGTTTCTTCAACACTTCCTGCTCCTCCACCTATCTTGGTGTCATCTGCAAACTTAGCCACAAAACCATTTAATCCATAACCTAAATCATCAATGTACATTGTAAAAAGAAGCGGCCCAACACCGACCCCTGCGGAACACCGCTAGTAACCGGCAACCAATCAGAGTAGGATCCCTTTATTCCCACCCTTTGCTTTCTGCCTATAAACCAATGCTCCACCCATTCCAATACCTTTCCTGTAATTCCATGGGCTCTCATCTTATTAAGTGGCCAGCTGGTGGCGCAGTGAGATCAGAGCCGGACTCCGGAGCGAAGGTTCCCGAGTTCGAATCCAGGTCGGGCCACCCCTGAGCACGCTCTCCATTCGTGCCGGGTTGAGTGTTGAGCTAGCCACTCGGCCTCGTAAAAAATACAAGGGTCGAGTGACCCGGTTAATCCTGACACCACGTGCCAGACAAGAATGGCTGTATGTCTGGTATGACATGTATTAAGCAGTCTCTTATGTGGCACCTTATCGAAGGCCTTTTGAAAATCCAAATACACAACATCCACAGCCTCTCCCTTGTTAATCTTATTTGAGGTTACCTCAAAAAATTCCAATAGGTTGGTGAGGCAGGATCTTCCCTTCATGAAACCATGCTGGCTTGGGCCTATCTTGTCATGCACCTCGAGGTATTTCATAACCTCATCCTTGAGGATCGACTCCAATAGCTGTCCAACTACCGATGTCAAACTGATAGGTCTGTTATTTTCTTTTTGTTGCATCCCTCCTTTCATAAACAGAGGAACTGCATTTGCGACCTTCCAGTCCTCCGGAACCATGCCAGAGTCTATTGATTCCTAGAAGATCATTTCCAATGTCTCCACAATCTCCAAAGCCACCCCCTTCAGAACCCGTGGGTGTACCTCATACAGTCCGGGGGACTTATCTATTCTTAGTCCATTTAGCTTCCCAAGCACTTTCTCTCTAGTAATCTTGACTGTACCTAATTCTATTCCCTGAGACCTCTGGCTATCTGGTATGTTGCTAATGTCTTCCACTGTGAAGACTGATGCAAAATACTCATTTAGTTCCTCTGCCATCTCTTTGTTACCCATAATAATTTCTCCAGCATCATTTGCAAACAGTCCTATATCTACCCGTGTCACTCTTTTACTCTTCATATATTTTTTAAAAACTCTTAGTATCCTTTTTTATGTTAATTGCCAACTTCCTTTCATAATTCATCTTTTCTTTCCTAATGACTTTCTTAGTTTCCTTCTGTGAGTTTTTAAAAGACTCAGTCTCGAGTCCAGTCCTCAGTTTTCCCAATAACTTTTGCTTCTCTTTTGCTTTTATTTTAGCCTTAACCTCTCTCGTTAGCCACATTTGTGCCATTTTTCCTTTCATGATTTTTTTCTTGCAATATATTTTTCCTGCACTTTCCTTATTTCTTGTAGGAATTTCATCCAATTCTGCTCTACCGTCCCTCCATCTAGTTTACTTTTCCAATCGACTTGGGCCAGTTCCTCCGTCATACCACTGTAATTTCCTTTGTTCCACTGAAATATCGATACACCTGATACCAGCTTCTCCTTTTCAAATTTGAAACTGAACTCAATCATATTATGATCACTACTTCCAAGGGGTTCCATTACCTCCAGCTCCGTAATTGCCTCAGGTTCATTACACAGCACCCAATCCAAAACAGCCGGTCCCCTGGTGGGCTTCTGGACAAGCTGCTCCAAAAAGCCATCCTGTAGGCATTCTACAAACTCCCTCTTCTGAGATCCAGTACATTCCTGACTTTCCCAATCCACTTTCATATTAAAATCCCACATAATTATCTTGACATTTTCCTTCTGACACGCATTTTCTATTTCCAGCTGTAACTTGTAGTCCACATCCCGGCTGCTGTTTGGATATAGCTGCTATTAATGTCTTTTTACCCTTACCGTTTCTTAACTCAACCTATAAGGATTCTACCTCTTCTGACCCTATGTCCCTTCTTTCTAGTGATTTGATATGGTTGCTTACCATCAGGGTCACGCCACCTCCTTTACCTACCTTCCTATTGAACCACTGGAAAATGATGCTTGTGAGTTAGTAATGGGGACAAAGAAATGACAGATGGACTTAGTAAGTACTTTGCATCTGCGTTCACTGTGGAAAACACTGGCAGTGTGCCAGAGGTCCATGAGTGTCAGGGAGCAGGAGTGAGTGCCATTGCTATTACAAAGGAAAAAGTCCTAGGCAAACTGAAAGGTCTTAAGGTTGACAAATCACCTGGACCAGATGGACTACATCCCAGAGTCCTGTAAGAGGTTGTTGAAGAGATAGCAGATGCATTGGTTATGAGCTTTCAAGAATCACTTGATTCTAGCATGGAATGGAAAATTGGAATTATCACTCCACTCTTTAAGAAGGGAGGAAGGCAAAAGAAAGTAAGTTATAGGCCAGTTAGCCTAACTTCAGTGATTGGGAAATTGTTGGAGTCTTTTATCTTGCTGAACAAGATAAACTCCTATGGTATTACAGGAATGTTACTGGCATGTATGGAGGAATGCCTGACAGGCAGGAAGCAATGAGTGGGAATAAGCAGGGTCTTTTCTGGTTGCCTGCCAGTAACTAGTGGGTTTCCTCAGGGGTCAGAACTGGGGCCACTACTTTTCACATTGTTGGTCAATGATTTAAATAATGGAATCAATGGCTTTGTAGCAAAGTTTGCAGCTGATACAAAGATAGGTGGAGGGGTAGGTAATAATGAGGAAATGATGCCAATGCAGAAGGACTTTGACATATTGGAAGAATCGGCCAAAAAGTGGCAGATGGAATACAGCGTTGGGAAAATGTATGATAATGCATTTTGGTAAAAGGAACAAAAGTGCAGACTATTACCTGAAATGGGGAGAAAATTCAAACATCAGAGATGCAAAAAGTCTTAGGAATCCTTGTTCAAGATTCCCAGAAGTTTTATTTACAGGTTGAGTCTCTGATGAAAAAGGCAAATGCAATGTTAGAATTCATTTCAAGGAGAACAGAATATAAAAACGAGGAGATAATGCTGAGGCTTTATAAGACACCAGTCACGTCACACTTGGATAATTGTCAACAGTTTTGGGCCAATATCTCATAAAGGATGTGTTGTCATTGGAAAGAGTCCAGAGGAGGTTCATGAGGATGATTCTGAGAATGAAGGGGTTAGCACGTGAGGAGCGTTTGGCAGCTTTGAGCCTGTACTTACTTGAATTTAGAAGAATGCATGAGGATCTCATTGAAACCTACCGAATGTTGAAAGGACTAGATAAGGTACATGTGGAGAGGACATTTCCTGGGACGGGGGTATCCAGAACTGGAGGGCACAGTGTCAAAATTGAAGTGTGACCTTTTAGAACAGAGTTAAGGAGGAGTTTTTTTTTAGCCAGAGAGTAGTAAATCTGTCGAATACTCTGCCACAGACAGTTGTGGAAGCCAAGACCATGGCTATATTTAAAGCGAAAATTGTTAAGTTTCCTCATTGGTCAGGGCATCAAATTTTATGGCGAGAAGGCAGGAGTACGGGGGGTGATTGATAAGTTCGTGGCCTAAGGTAGAAGGAGTAGCACATTTATTTTTCAACATAGTCCCCTCCTACATTTACACATTTAGTCCAGCAGTCATGGAGCATACGGATCTTGGACCTCCAGAAAGTGTCCACAGATGGGTGATTGATAAGCTCGTGGCCTAAGGTAGAAGGAGATGAGTTATATAGCTCTTGTTACATGTGACATGCAGGTCAACGCTTTGAGTGATTATGTAGAAAGTTTGAAGTTAATAACTCATCTCCTTCTACCTTAGGCCATGAACTTATCTATCGCCTCCAATGAGTTATTAACTGATGAGTTATTAACAGGCACAGCAGATGGGCCAAATGGTCTAATTCTGCAGCTATATCTTATAGTCTTATGTCTGTTCTGTCATTTAATATTCAGCCTAGTCACATATGCATAGAGCCATCTCCTTCAACACTGTAACGAAAGAGGAATATTTTGAGATTGCACTCAGAAGATTTCAGAACAGACACCAGTACTGAGTAATCAGATGTTCTGCTTGTTGAGATTGTCCCCATTGTAAGTACGTAACTCTGCAAAGTTATCTGCCTATATCTCCATTACATCCAATGAAATTGTAATTAGTTGTTTATTGTCTTTGTGTTTAAAATGTATGAGACCTCCTGTCAGGAGAGTGAGATCTCTTGGAGTCTCACTTCTGAAGGTTTGCTGTGTGAATAAAGACTTATAAAGACGCAGTTACTGCTGCCACGTGGCACAGTTTTAGTCCGTCACAACAGTGCCACTGTCACTTTCCAAGAGCAGCTTCTGTGCAGTCTGAGGTGTCTCATAGAGGTCAGTTCAGTTGTTTATTGTGTCAGCCTGCAAACAATATTGCACATAATTATTCACAATCACAACAACTACAATATTCTTGGTAGCAAGTCGAGCTATCAGAACACAGCAGTCTAAGACTACTGTGAAGTCAGAAGTTTCTGCTTCAATCCTGGATGCTGAATGGCTCCTGCATGGGTTATAATGGAAACGAGAAATAAGCCACTAGATCGGTGAAATTAACCATAATGCAAAGGGTGCCAATGGAGCTTCACTCTACTTCCAATCCAAAACAGATGGATTTTGACCTCTGTGCAGAGCACTGTTTGGAACTGTTTCTGCAACATTCAAACACCTTGTTGCATGATAGCTGTTTACCAAAGCTCACAAGATGTGAAAAGTGTTATTGGATTTATTCATCAGTTACTTATTGCAGACAGTTTCATTTGCAGTTGATAGTGCATGATTTTATCGTCCTGAATGCTGACTCTTAAAATTTAGGAGAAATGTCTTTACCCAGAACGTATTGGAACTTACTGCCACAGGAAATAGGTGAGATATTTTAGTTAGTGCTATAAGAGCATGAGACCATAAGACATAGGAGTAGAATTAGCCCATTTGGCCCATCGAGATTACTCTGCCATTCAATCATGGCTGATTCCTTTCTCCCATTCTCAGTCCCACTCCCTGGCCTTCTCCCCATAACCTTTGATGCTGTGATCAATCAGAAACCTATCAATCTCCACCTTAAGTACACCCAATGACCTGGCCTCCACAGCTGCCTGTGGTAGCAAATTCCACAAATTCACCACCCTCTGGTTAAAGAAATTTCTCCACATCTCTGTTTTAAATGGACACCCCCCCCACCTGTGCCCCCTTGTCCTAGAATTCCCCACCATGGGAAACATCCTTTCCACATCTACTCTTTCTAGGCATTTCAACATTTGAAAGGTTTCAGTGAGATACCCTCATCCTTCTAAATTTCAGCAAGTACAGGCCTGGAACCATCAAATGTTACTCATATGATAACCCTTTCATTCCTGGAATCATCCTTGTGAACCTCCTCTGAACCCTCTCCAACACCAGCACACCTTTTCTAAGATGAGGGGCCCAAAACTGTTCACAATACCCAAGGTGAGTCCTCACCAGTGCCTTATAAAGACTCAGCATCACATCCCTGCTTTTATATTCTGGAACTCTTGAAATGAATGCTAACATTGCATTTGCCTTCCTCACCACTGACTCAACCTGCAAGTCAACCTTCAGGGTGTTCTGCAGCAGGACTCCCAAGTCACTTTGCAACTCAGATTTTTGGATTTTCTGCATGTTTAGAAAATAATCTGCATATTTATTTCATCTACCAAAGTGTATAACCATGTATTTTCCAAAATTGTATTTCATTTGCCACTTTTTTGCCCATTCTCCGAATCAATCTGAGTCCTTCTACAGCCTTCCTGTTTCCTGAGCACTGCCTGTCCCTCCACCAATCTTCGTATCATCTGCAAACTTGGTGACAAAGCCATCCATTCCATCATCTAAATCATTGATATACAGCATAAAATGAAGTGGTCCTAACACCAACCCCTGTATAACACCACTAATCTCTGGCAGTCGTCCAGTTAAGGATCTTTTTTCTCACACATGCTGTCTCCTATCAACCAGCCAATGCTCTAACCATGCCAGTAGCTTTCCTGTAATACCATGGGCTCTTAACTTAGTAAGCAACCTCATGTGTGACACTTTGTCAAGGACCTTCTGAAAATCCAATATACACATCCACTGCATCCTGTTTATCTATCCTACTTGTAATTTCCTCAAAGAATTCCCTTAAAGAAACCATGCTGACATCGTCCTATCTTGTCCTGTGTCACCTGTACTCCATAATTCACGTCCTCAACAATTGACTCTAACATCTTCTCAATCACTGAGGTCAGGCTAACTTGTCTACAGTTTTCTTTCTGCTGCCTCCCTCCTTTCTTAAAGAGTGGAGTGACATTTGCAATTTTCCAGTCCTCTGGAACCATGTCAGAGTCCAATGATTCTTGAAAGATCATTACTAATGCCTCCACTATCTCTACCGTTACCTCATTCAGAACCCCGGGGTCAGTCCTTCTGGTCCGGGTGACTTATGTATCCTTAGGTCTTTCAGCTTTTTGAGCACCTTCTCCCTTGTAATACTAACTGTACTCACTTCTCTTCCCTCACATCCTTCAACACCTAGCACACTGCTAGTGTCTTCCACAGTGAAGACTGATGCAAAATACTCATTTAGTTCATCTGTCTTCTCCCTGTCCCCGTTATTATTTCTCCAGCCTCATTTTCCAGCTGTCTTCTATCCACTCTTATCTCTCTTCTATTTTTTTATACTTGAAAAAGCTTTTTCTATCCACCTTGGTATTGTTTGCTAGCTTGTTTTCATATTTCATCTTTCCCCTCCTAATGATTCTTTTAGTTGTTTTCTGTAGGTTTTTAAAAGCTTCCCCGTCCTCTATCTTCCTGCTAATTTTTGCTTTGTTGTATGCCATCTCTTTTAATTTACATTAGCTTTGACTTCCTTTGTCAGCTACGGTTGTATTATTGCCATTTGAGTATTTCTTTGTTTTTGAAATACATCTATCCTGTACCTTCCTCATTTTCCTCAGAAACTCAAGCCATTGCTTCTTTGCTGTCATCCCTGCTAGCATCTCCTTCCAATTTACTTTGGCCAACAACTCTGTCATACCACTGCAATTTCCTTGACTAAACTGAAATACTGCTACATCAGACTTTACTTTCTTCCTATCAACTTTCAAATTCAATGCTATTATATTGTGATCTCTGTCTCCTAAGGGTTTCTTTACTTTAAGTTCCCTATTCGCCTCCATTCATTACATAACACCCAATCCAGTATAGCTGCTCCCCTAGTATGCTCAATGACAACTGCTCTAAAAACCCATCTCATAGGCATTCAATAAATTCACTCTCTTGAGATCCATTACCAACATGATTTTCTCAATCTACTTGCATGTTAAAATCTCCCATGACTATCATAACATTCCCCTTTTGACATGCCTTTTCTATTTCCAGTAATTTGTCGTCCACATCCGTTCTGAAGATGAGATATAAAGTTGTATCTGTTGTGGAATTTTGTTTAAGCTAGAGGAAATTATGATCCATTGAATTTGGAGGACAATGGGATAGAAGTAGAGGATAATGACATTACCATCGTCCTTCTGTCCAAGGGAATAGATGAGATGTGGTCAAGGGCTCTGTCAATTATAATAGAGGGGAAGCCAAAGATTGGGAGGAAGGAAAACATCTAAGTGGCATCTATGTGGAAAGTCTCATCATCAAAGCAAATCAGATGAAGATGAAGGAAATTGGAGAATGGAGCAGAATCTTTTCAAGGGGCAGTGTGGAGGAAAGATAGTTTAGATAGACATCGTATTCAGTATGGCTGTAATGTATGTTTGTGACCAGCCTATCCGCTGAGATGGAGAAAGGGAGTTCCAGAAACAAAAGGGAAGAGACGGAAGTACACCATTGGAAGGAGAGAGCATGTAGAAAACTGAACAACCTTTATATGAGTTTCTGGCTCCCATCCAATGTTACACCCGGAACACAACATCTTTTCTGTCTATTCAAATACTAGTTTGTTGTTTGCCAGTTTCTATTAACAAACCACTATTTTAAGTGATAAGAAAGCGAATTATATAAATATTTATAATATGAATTGTCTGTAAGTCTACAACAAAACACTCATCATAGGAACAAAAGCTTATAATGAACCAATTTCATTCAAACTTTTTATTATGAGGCAATGGTAGAGAATGCCCATTCATAATCCATATAATTAATAGAAATGATTGGCTGTTCTCATTCAATTCATTAGACTGATTACCTGAAACATAAATGATTCTTCTCTCTGAACAAATGAATCAAATTGCATTCAAAACCACAAAGACTGCATAAAATGTAATTGGTGTTCAAAGTAGTACAGCTGAACAGCTAAGCTCTTAAATATATTAGTAATTATTTCAATGATTGAATTCCAGAAAAAAATTAAATCATATTATTGGGTGATGCAATCAAGAAGTTCATCCACACTGATTCCTGGAGATATTAATATTACTATTGATAATCAAAAAGAACTTTATTTTATTAGTTAAATGTGATGGTTACTAAAAAATTATAGGTATGTGTTGAGACAGTCAATATTTTATCATTGTACTCCAAAGAACAGAACATTCTCTGTTCAAATGATCACATTTGTTTGGATCAAGCTTCTCACAATAATTGTGGAGAGTTAATTTAGCATGGTAAGCTTAATGGTAGGAAGCGCATCTGTAGAACTTTGCTTGACATGTCCCATTAATTTTGTTGTGTTGCATTTTGTTGCCCAGATCAACACCCCTCCCCCTACCACCACCCCCTGCAAAAACAAACTGAGATGCAGTGAAAATCCTAGCTCTGAAAATTAAGTTCTGGGGGGCGGGGTGTGCAACAAAATGCAACACATCAAAATTAATGGAACCTGTCAATCAATGCTCCACAGAAGCATTTCCTACTGTTGGGCTTACCGTGCTAAATTATTGTGAGTAACCTACCAATGGTTGCAACAAATCCGTTGCCGTAGAAGTTGTCACATATCAAAGAACTGGAGCTGGATATTCTTGGTACCCTATGAGAGGCTGAGAACCTTAGAAATGAGTCTTTTATTGAGGTGGTCACAACCAATGTACAGGTTTCAGATAAATGGGTGACCATCAAGACCACTAGGAAAAGTAAGGGAGTAAGGCAGTCAGTGTAGAGTTCCCCTGTGCCCATTCCTCTCATTAACTGATATACCTCCTTGGATACAGTTGAAGGGGATGTTCTTTTAGGCCGAGCAGACGTAGTCACGGAACACTACAGCACAGAAACACACCTTTTGGCCCACCTAGGTCTGTGCCAGCCTAGACTTTGGCAGCACCTAGACCATAGCCCTTCATGCCACTCTTATCCATGTAACTATCAAACCTTCTCTTAAATGTTAGAATTGAACTCACATCTACCATTTCTGCTAGCAGTTTGTTGCCCACTTACTCGACCCTCCGAGTGAAGAAGCTCCCCCTTAGATACCCCTTACATACTTCATTGTTCACCCTAAATCTAGTTCTGGTCTCATTCAACCTAAGGAGAAAAAGCCAGCAAGCATTCATCCCTTCTACTGTATACCCCTCATAATTTTGTATACCTCTATAAGGTCTCTTCTCATTCTCATATTGTTCAAGTGACTAATTCTCATTCCAGTGAATAGCTCCAGTGAGACCTCTTGCTTCGTGAGTCTGAGGTACCCACATTGCTTCAAGCGACTTCGATCAAACCGGTGCCCAAGAAGAATGTAGCAACCAGCCGCAATGACTACTGTCCAGTAGCCCTTAAATCCACAGTGATGAAATGTTTGAAAGATTGTTCATGAAGCATATCAACTTCTGCCAGATGAGTGACCTGGATCCACTCCAACTTGCCAACTATCACAACAGGTTAATCAACAGATGCTACTTTATTGGCCTTTCACTCAGCTCTGGGACGTCTGGAAAATGAAGATGCATATGTCAGGGCGCTTCTTTCAGCTCAAGATTCAACACTATCATCCCCTTGAAACTATGCACTAACACTAAGGAGGGAGGAGAAGATGGTGGCACAATGCAGCGCGCAGCCATTTCGAATTGATATCGATATGTGTTAACTAGGGGGCCGTGCACAATCCTGTTTTGATGGAGACAGTCGTGAAAAGCGCAGAGGAATACCTGGAGAAACTTCTGAAATGCCCACTTTGCTGTCGCTGCTACTGTGCGATTGAGAATCTCCGGAGGGGAAGGCCCCAAATCCTCGGCTTTGCCTATTGCCTGTTGCCAGGGCCGGGGTCGAAGCGCTCGGCAGAGATGGTGCTCGGTGCTCGGTGTCGGAGAACTGGTCGGAGGCTCGGAGTTTTTGGACGGACTCGGAGTCGGACTGTGGTCGGATGATTCCAGGATGCTGCATCGGCAAGTTTGCGGCGCTGGAGGTTCACCGTCTGCGTGAGATGATGAGACTTTTGAGAGACTTTGAGACTTTACCGTGCCCATGGTCTGTTCTTATCAAATTACGGTATTGCTTTGCACTGTTGTAACTATATGTTATAATTATGTGGTTTTTGTCAGTTTTTAAGTCCGTTTGTCATGTGTTTCTGTGATATCATTCTGGAAAAACATTGTATCATTTCTTAATGCATGCATTACTAAATGACAATAAAAGAGGACTGCGTGTCCTCATAATCTAATCTAATCTAACTCAAAAGCCCTCGGCCTCAGTACATCCTTCTGCAGCTGAATCTGGAACTTCTTCACTTCCAGACCCCAGTCACTTCAGATTGGCAACAACATCTCTTCCAGAATTAGCAACAGCACAAGGCTATGTGCTCATACCCCTACTCTACTCAATACCTATGATTGTGTGGCTAAGTACAACAACAATGCTGCATTTAAGTTTTCTGATGACACCACCATTGTTGGCTGTACCAAAGGACATAACAAATAGGCATATAGGAGGGAAATAGAAAATCTGGTTGAATGGTGCCACAATAACAACTTCTCACTCAACATCAGCAAGGACAGTCAGAAGAGAGTCAGTAACTTTAAATTCCTTGGCATTATCATACCAGAGGATCTGTTGTGGGAGCAGCAACTTTCTTAGAATTTCGCATTGATTCGGCACGTCATTTAAAACCTTCACAGACACCACCAGTCAGGAGGCACAGCAGCCTTGCATCACACAGCATCACGTTCAAGAACAGTTATTACACTACAAACGTCAGGCTTCCGAACTAGTGTGATAACTTCACTCACCTCAACACTGAACTGATTCCACAATATATAAATTCACTTCCAATGACTGTACAACTCATATTCTCAATATTATTTCCATACTTACTTATTATTTGCACATTTTGTCTTCTTTTGCACATATTTTGTTTGCTTCGGTATAGAATCTGTAGTATTTATTTATTATCCTGTAAATGCCTGCGGGAAAATGTGTCTCAAATAGTACATGGTGACACGTATGTACTTTGATAATAGATATAACGATGAAGGGTCTTGGCCCACAATGTCGACTGTTTATATCTCTCCATAGTTGCTGCCTGACTTGTTGAGCTCCTCTAGCATTTTGTCTGAGTTGTCCAATCTCCATATGGAGAAATTTGCTAGTGCTACTTTAGAGGGTAAACTAGTTTGGCAGGGCGGGGATACTGAGTGGCAGCAAGTCATGGGATAAAGCAGCAGCCAAGTTCAAGTTTACTACATACATACAACCGAATGAAACAACGTCCCTCTGGATCATGGTGCACCCACAACACATAATATCACACATAGCACATAAAGCAAAATATTACTTCAAATAAGTTAATAAAATATAATTCAAAATGCATGTAGCGCACCGCACAGGTAAACAGTATACTGTACACAAAACAGTGCAAGTAGACAGTAAATAGGAGTACAGTAAAGAGTAAACTGCTCACAGTCCTAATTTCCTAGCGAAGAGACTTCAGTGGTGGCCGGGGATTCATTACCCTACAACCTGAGGGGGGGGAGCAGTTTCCCAGTATGGCAGGCCTAGTCCTGATGCTCCTGTATATCCTTCCTGATCTTAGTGGGTCAAAGAGATTGAGGAATGGGTGGTAGGGTCATCAACAATATTTTGGGCCTTTTGTCTACAGCCTCTCAGTAAGTGTCAGAAGTAGGAGATAGGAAGGCCCCGGTGATGCCCTCGGTGGTTCTTACTATCCTCTGTAGAGTTTTGCGGTCTGATGCCTTTCAGCTTCCACACCACACAATGATGCAGCCATACAGGACACTCTGATGGTGCTCCTGTTGAAAGTTGTTAGAATGGGGGCGAACAGCATTGCACACCTCAGTCTTCTCAGAAAGTGACTCTTCTTGACTACTGAGGAGGTGTTGTTGGTCCTGGTTAGATAATTTGTTACGTGCACACCAAGGAACTTTGTGTTCTTCACTCTCTCTACGACAGAGCCATTGATGTGCGATGGGGAATGGCCTACCCGTGCCTTCCTGAAGACCACAAGCATCTCTTTTGCCTTGTCCATGTTGAGACTCAGGTTATTGTTCTCGCAGCATTTGACAAGCCTCTCTACCTTCTCCCTGTATGCAGACTACACATTGTTGCTGATGAGACCAACCACTGTGGTATCATCAGTGAACTTGATGCCACAGTTTGAGCTGGATTAGGCAGTGCAGTCATGAGTCAGCAGCGTGAACAGCAGCAAGCTGAGCACACGGCCTGGGGGGCACCAGTGTTCAGCATGATGGAGCTTGAGATGTTGCTGCTAAATCAAACTGACTGACATCTTTCTGGCAAGAAGGCCAAAAATCCAGTCACAGAGAGGGGTGTTGATTCCCACAAGGACAGTTTTCACACAGGCCTTTGAAGGACGATAATGTTAAACCTCGAGAGGAAGTTGATGAACCTGGCTTATGAGGCATCGTTTTCCAGGTGGGACAGGACAGCCGCTATAGCATCATCACTGGACCAGTTTGAGCAGTAGGCAAACTGGAAAGGTTCAAATGTAGGAAAGTGGGATTTTATATGATCTATTACCAGCCAGTCAAAGCACTTCATGATTGTTGACGTCTGTGACACTGGGCGGTAGTTGTTTAGGGCAGTTACCATCACTCTCTTTGGCACCAGAATAATGGTGGCTGCCTTGAAGCCGGCAGGCACAGTGGACTATTGCAGAGAGATATTAAAAATGTCCATTAAGGCCTCTGTTAGCAGGGCTGCACAATCCCTCAGCACCCGATCAGGTATGTTGTCCAGCCCCTCAGCTTTGCATGGGTTTACTCTGGCTAGGGTCCTCCTCATCTCAGCTGCACAAGTTGACAGGGTGCCTGTTCGTCAGGAGGAGAGGGGGCTTTCCTCGATGTCACATCACCAATTGCATGAAATCATGCACAGAAGACATTCAGCCAGTCAGGAATATCAAGAGAGCAAATAAAACCAGGATAGATATAGGCACAGTAAAGTGTAAATTGTGGACTCTGGGAAGGCACAGGTCACCCACTCCCCATTGCCTGAAACGTTGACTGTACCTCTTCCTAGAGATGCTGCCTGGCCTGCTGCGTTCACCAGCAACTTTGATGTGTGTTGCTCCATTGCCCATCAATGGTTCTGCCGTGGAGAGAGTGAAGAGCACTAGGTTCCTTGGTGTGCACATAATGGACGATCTAGCCTGGACTCACACACCTCCACACTAGTCAAGGAGGCACAGCAGTGTTTACACTTTCGGAACAGACTGAGGCATGCAAGGCTCCCTGCCCTATTCTAACAACTTTCTAAAGTAGCACAATCAAGAGTATCCTGTCTGGCTGCATCATGGTGTTGTAGAGAGGCTGTGAGGCCTCGGTCCACAAGACCCTGCAGTGGACGGTAAAAACTGCTGATAAGATCAGCAGGGTCCCTCTACACTGTCCATGCATGTGACACAGAGAAAGAGAGAGATACCTCATTACAGACGAAGGGCCCAAAGCATTGTTGAGGATCTCTTACACCCATCCCACAAACTATTTGACCCACTACGGTCAGGAAGGAGGCACAAAGGTACCTGTACTAGGACTGCCAGAGCGCGTAACAGCTTCTTTCCTCAGGCAGAGATTAATGAATACCCTGCCAGCACTGAGATCTTGTCACTAGGACAGCGAGTTGTTTACTGAACTGTTTACAGCTTACTGTTTACCTGTGCTGCACTTTACTAGATACATTTTGATTTGCATTTTATTAACTCATTTACACTGTATTATTTTGTTTATGTGCTAAGTGTGATATATGTTGTGTGGATTCACCATGGTTCGTGGTTTGGTTGTACATAAGAAGAGTCAGATAACAATAAACTTGAACTTCATCTTGCACTTGAACTTGAAGTTGAAAGTCAGGGAAAGAAAGTCTCAATTAAACTGTATTGATTTCAATGCTTGTTTAATACCTGTGTAGTGCTTGTCTTACCTCGTGTAACTGGTTGCCGCACACTTTATGAGAAAATTAAATTACACAGTACTATATTAGGTGCTAGTAGGCCATCAGATGCTCTAGGTATCGGAAGGAGGCAGTGAATAGAAAACACGCACATCTGGAGGTAAGCTTGTTTATAAAAAATAGCAATTTTTACCAAATATTTACATGAGTAAAAACAATTCAAAATTCCAACATCCTGTTTAGGTTCCAAATCTCAGATATCAAATGAAAACAAAATTCCTTTTCAGTTAGAATCTGTGAGATTCATTAGAATAACCCTTATTACTCCATTTTCTCTAACTAATTAAATCTAATGTTATTTCCTATTTAAAGGTTTACAGACGAACATTTGCCTTTTTATTTATCCTTAGTTAGTTAGAAAAATAATTGAATTCCAATTCTTAAGTATTATGGTTAACTTCAGTTTCAGTTCAAGTCAGTATAACTACAATTCAAATTCAATCTCATATATATTTATTTATTTATTCATTCAGCTGAACTCCGTTCACGACAAATTCCCCAAGATCACACCTTTCAAACAAAGTAAATCTCATTCAGTAACTTATCAAAGTCCTTGCAAAAATAATCAATTCCCTTACAGAAAATCAAATACAGATCCTTCAAATGAAAATAAACCTATACATCCAACCGTATTAAATTCTCTGCATCATAAAAAAATCTTGCTCCCGCGCTGGTTCTTCAATATTGGGTGGCTCGCCATCTTGTTTCTTGGTTCTTTGAATGAATTGGTGGATCATCCACAGGAATTAGATTCACAAAACATATACAAAAAAAAACCTGACCAAATCCCTTGGTATGACTTAACAGAACTAATTCCCTGTTTCAGGGGAGAGACCTTGGACATTTGTCGCTGCCAATTTTGTCTCGCTATAGCTGCTGCTTGTTGCAGCCATAGCTTTAATAAAACTTTTATTGATATCGCCTCTTCTCCAGAGAATTTACCCTAAGATTTTCAAGTAAGTAGGGTAGAGAAACTCACTACTAATTTCGCATTTAACAGTTTATATCTTTAGCTTCTAATAGTTGGCTGAGTTTCTCTTGCTTGTCCATGCCTGCATCAGCCACACCTCATTCTTACTTAACTTATCTCCCCAAGTTCTCCTTTTAAAGAAAAATTCAGTAAACCTCGTTTTCATCCCTTCACAGGTAGAGCTTTCTAACATTACATTTTAGGGTTTAATTAACCTGGGTTTCACCTGAGGTTTAGCAAGTAAGGTAGGTGACCTCAGAGCAAAGATTAGCTCTGAGAACTGGGATGTTAAAGCTATAACAGAAACGTGACTGAGCCAGGGGCAGGACTGACAACTCAATATTCCAGAATGCAGGTACTACTGGTTAGACAGAGGTTCAGGTAAGCGAGAAGAGGTTGCAGCCATTTTCGACAAGGGAGCAGGATTTACAGCTGACAGTCTTGAGTGGTTGTCCCATGAGGCTACATGGGCAGAATTCCAATGGTTAGCAAGAACTTGATGAGCAGGACTATAGAGAAAATGCTCATGGTAACATAGAAACATTGAAAACCCACAGCGCAATACAGGCCTTTCGGCCCACAGAGTTGTGCCAAGAATGTCCCTACCTTAGAAATTACTAGTCTTACCTATAGCCCTCTATTTTACTAAGCTCCATGTACCTATTCAAGAGTCTCTTGAAAGACTCTATCATATCCGCCTCCACCACCGTTGCCGGCAGCCCATTCCATGCACTCACCATATGCCTTGTTATATGCCTTGCTGAAATCCATATACACTACATCTACTGCTCTACCATCATCAATGTATTTAGTCACATCCTCAAAAAATTTAATCAGGCTCGTAAGGTATGACCTGCCTTTCACAAAGCCATGCTGACTATTCCTAATCATAATATACCCCTCCAAATGTTCATAAATCCTGCCTCTCAGGATCTTCTCCGACAACTTACCAACCACTGAAGTAAGACTCACTGGCCTATAATTTCCTGGGCTATCTCTACTCCCTTGCTTGAATCATGGAACATCCACAACCCTCCAATTTCCAGAACCTCTCCTGTCGCCATTGATGATGCAAAGATCATCGCCAGAGGCTCAGCAATCTCCTCCCTCGCCTCCCACAGTGTCCTAGGGTACATCTCATCCAGTCCTGGTGACCTATCCAACTTGATGCTTTCCAAAAGTTCCTGCACATCCTCTTTCTTGATATCTACATGTTCAAGCTTTTCAGTCTGAAGATCCATTTCCGTAGTGAATACTGAAGCGAAGTATTCATTAAGTACCTCTGCTATCTCCTTCAGTTCCATACACATTATTCCACTGTCACACTTGATTGGTCCTATTCTCTCATGTCTTATCCTCTTGCTCTTCACATACTTGTAGAATGCCTTGGGGCTTTCCTTAATCCTGTCCACCAAAGCCTTCTCATGGCCCCTTCTGGCTCTCCGAATTTCCTTCTTGAGCTCCTTCCTGCTAACCTTATAATCTTCTAGCTCTCTATCATTACCTAGCTTTTTGAACCTTTCATAAGCCCTTCTTTCCTTCTTGACTAGATTTACAAGTGCCTTTGTACACCACGGTTCCTGTACCCTACCTTCCTTTCCCTGTCTCACTGGAACGTACCTATGCAGAATGGCAAGCAAATATCCCCTGAATGTTTGCCACATTTCTGCCGTGCATTTCTCTAAGAACATCTGTTCCCAATTTATGTTTCCAAGTTCCTGCCTGATAGCTTCATATTTCCCCCTACTATTAAGTTTGTTCTTCTACCATCAGGCAAATGTTACAGGAGCATCAAAACTAAAACCACAAGGCTACTAAATAGCTTCCTCCCACAGGCAGTCAGACTGCTAAATAGCTGCTCTACCTGACTCTGCTTTGGACACTTTTAACTTGCACTGGACACTTATAACTTGAGTTTAACTGACATGTGGCTGTTGTGTTTTACTATTTATTGTTATGTTTATTATTTAGTGTTGCGTTTGTTATGTTATGATTGCACTGCTCCTGGGAAACGCTGTCTCATTCTGCCCTGCAGAGCTGAGGTATGGTTAGAATGACAATAAAGTTTTTTGAATCTTGTATTTGAATCTTGAATCTTAAACACTTGAATGTTCCTATCCTTCTCCAATGCTATGGTAATAGAAATAGAATTGTGATCACTATCTCCAAAATGCTCCCCCACTGAGAGATCTGACACCTGACCAGGTTCATTTCCCAACACCAGATCAAGTACAGCCTCTCCTCTTGTAGGCTTATCTACATATTGTGTCAGGAAACCTTCCTGAACACACCTAACAAACTCCACCCCATTTAAACCCATCACTCTAGGGACATGCCAATCGATATTTGGGAAATTAAAATCTCCCACCACGGCAACACTATTATTATTACACCTTTCCAGAATCTATCTCCCTATCTGCTCCTCGATGTCCCTGCTACTATTGGGCAGTCTATAAAAAATGCCCAGTAGAGTTAATGACCCCTTCCTGTTCCTAATTTCCACCCACTGAGACTCAGTAGACAATCCTTCCCTGTCTTCCTCGTTTTCTACGGCCATGACACTATCTCTGATCAACAGTGCCACACCCCCACCTCTTTTGCCTCCCTCCCTGTCCTTTCCCAAACATCTAATCCTGGCACTTTAAGTAACCATTCCTGCTCCTGAGCCATTCAAGTCTCTGTAATGGCCACAACATCATAGCTCCAAGTACTGATCCAGGCTCTGAGCTCATCCACTTTGTTCGTAATACTCTTAGCATTAAAATAGACACATCTCAAACCATTGGTCTGAGCGCGTCCCTTCTCGATCACCTGCCTATCCTCCAACTCGCACTGTCTCCAAGCTTTCTCAATTTGTGAGTCAACCGCCTCTTCCTCCGTCTCTTCAGTTCAGTTCCCACCCCCCAGCAATTCCAGTTTAAACTCTCCCCAATAGCCTTAGCAAACCTCCCCACCAGGATATTGGTCCCCCTGAGATTCAAGTGCAACCCATCCTTTTTGTACAGGTCACACCTGCCCCAAAAGAGGTCCCAATGATCCAGAAATCTGAATCCCTGCCCCCTGCTCCAATCCCTCAGCCACGCATTCATCCTCCACCTCAATCTATTCCTTTATTGTGTCATGTGGCACAGGCAGTAATCCCGAGATGAATACCTTTGTGGTCCTGATTCTCAACTTCCTTCCTAACTCCCTGTAGTCTGCTTTCAGGACCTCCTCCCTTTTCCTGTCTATGTCGTTGGTACCAATATGTATCACAGCCTCTGGCGGTTCGCCTTCCCACTTCAGGATATCGTGAACGCGATCTGAAACATCCCAGACCCTGGCACCTGGGAGGCAAACTACCATCCATGCTTCTTTCCTGCATCCACAGGATCACCTGTCTGACCCCCTAACTTTAGAGTCCCCTGTCACTACTGCCATCCCCTTCCTTTCCCTACCCTTCTGAGCCACAGGGCCAGACTCTGTGCCAGAGGCGCAGCCGCTGTTGCTTCCCCCAGGTAGGCCATCTCCCCAACAGTACTCAAACAGGAGTACTTATTGTTAAGAGTTCAGCCACAGGGGTGCTCTCTAGCCTCTGACTCCTGCCCTTCCCTCTCCTGACTATTACCCACTCATCTGTCTCCCCAGGTCCTGGTGTGACTACCTGCCTATAGCTCCTCTCTATCACCTCCTCACTCTCCCTGACCAGTCAAAGGTCATCGAGCTGCATCTTCAGTTCCCTAACACTGTCCCTGAGGAGATGCAGCTCAACACACCTGGCACAGATGCGGCTGTCCGATGGGCTGGGAATCTTCTGGACCTCCCACATCTGACACCGTGCACAGAAAACCGGCCTCACACACATATCTCCTGTCTGTATTCTACCCAGGCAACTTACTTCACCTCGATCCATTAACGCCGAAGCCCCGTTGACCCAAAGTCTTCCTGGTCTGTCTCCCTCTACCCATTGCCCACTCTTTGGGCACCTGCTCTATAAGGTGTCTCCTTTTAAACTCTTCTTGCTGTTCTCACTGGCTGACGTCCATGTGCTTGTGCAATCATGCCCCAATCAAACTGCTGAAGAAATAATAGGGTTGTATTACTAGGAGATTTTAATTTCCCCAGTATTGACTGGGACACCCAGAATTTTAAGGGGTTGAATGGGGTGGAATTTGTGAAATGTGCCCAGGAAAGTTTCTTGTGTCAATCTACAAGGTCCATATCTGGACCTCCTCTAAGAGAACAAGACCTGGCAAGTAACTGAAGTGAGTGGGCACTTCGGCTGTGGTGACCATAGCTCTGGCAGTCTTAAGAGAGTAATTGAAAAGGATAGGGCAGGTCGTCAGGTTAAGATCCTAAACCGGGCATGACTAAATTTGGGGGAATTATACAAGATCCAGCAAAGGTTGATTGACTAGGAGGAGTCAGCATGATTTTGTGCACGGCAAGTCATGAGCTAACCAAAAGGGACTTTAGCAAGGCCTACTTGGTAGGCTGGGCTGGAAGGTTAGGACCCATGGAATCCAAGGACACTGAGTTAGCTAGATTCAAAATTTGTTCAGTGGTTGGAAGCTAGGGGTGGTGGTTAAATGTTATTTCTCGGAATGGACACTGGTCACTTAGTGGTAAGCTGCAAGATCAATGTTGGGGCCCATGATATCCATGATATATGAATGAATTTTATGTAAATACACAAGCCTTGATCAGTAAATTTGTAGATGACATGAAGTTAGGTGTTGATAGTGAAGAAGGTGGTCACATATTGCAGAGAGATCTTGATAAGTTAGAGAAGTGGGTCAATGAAGTTTTCAGTACAGCTAAATGAGAAGTGATGCAGTTTGGAAAGTCAAGCCAGTGTAGGATTTATACCTGCGAATGATAGGGTAGTAGGACGTGTAGTAGAACAGACAGATGAGTGAAAGTTTGTTTAAAGTGGATCACAGGTAGACAGGGTGGTGAAAAAGACAATAAGGCATTTCGCATGCTGTCCTTCGTCAGTCAGGACACTGTGTATAGGAGTTGGGACATTATGTTGTTGTTGTAAAAAATCGCTGGTGGGGTTACATTTGGAGTACTGTATAGTTTTCATCACTTGTTTATGGAAACATAGAAACATAGAAAATAGGTGCAGGAGTAGGCCATTTGGCCCTTCGAGCCTGCACTGCCATTCAGTATGATCATGGCTGATCATCCAACTCAGAACCCTGTATCTGCCTTCTCTCCATACTCCCGATCCCTTTAGCCACAAGGGCCATATCTAACTCCCTCTTAAATATAGCCAATGAACTGGCCTCAACTGTTTCCTGTGGCAGAGAATTCCAGAGATTCACCACTCTCTGTGTGAAGAAGTTTTTCCTCATCTCGGTCCTAAAAGGCTTCCCCTTTATCCTTAAACTGTGACCCCTCATTCTGGACTTCCCCAATATCGGGAACAAACTTCCTGCATCTAGCCTGTCCAATCCCTTTAGAATTTATATGTTTCAATAAGATCCCCCCTCAATCTTCTAAATTCCAGGGAGTATAAGCCTAGTCGATCCAGTCTTTCATCATATGAAAGTCCTGCCATCCCAGGAATCAATCTGGTGAACCTTCTTTGTACTCCCTCTATGGCAAGAATGTCTTTCCTCAGATTAGGGGACCAAAGCTGCACACAATACTCCAGGTGTGGTCTCACCAAGGCCTTGTACAACTGCAGTAGTACCTCCCTGCTCCTGTACTCGAATCCTCTTGCTATGAATGCCAGCATACCATTCGCCTTTTTCACTGCCTGCTGTACCTGCATGCCCACTTTCAATGACTGGTGTATAATGACAGCCAGGTCTCGTTGCACCTCCCCTTTTCCTAATCGGCCACCATTCAGATAATAATCTGTTTTCCTGTTTTTGCCACCAAAGTGGATAACCTCACATTTATCCACATTAAATTGCATCTGCCATGAATTTGACCACTCACTTATCCTATCCAAGACACCCTCCATCCTCTTAGTATCCTCCTCACAGCTAACACTGCCGCCCAGCTTCATGTCATCCGAAACTTGGAGATGCAGCATTTAATTCCCTCATCTAAGTCATTAAAATATATTGTAAACAACTGGGGTCCCAGTACTGAGCCTTGCGGTACCCCACTAGTCACCGCCTGCCATTCTGAAAAGGTCCCGTTTATTCCCACGCTTTGCTTCCTGTCTGCCAACCAATTCTCTATCCACATCAATACCATACCCCCAATACCGTGTGCTTTAAGTTTGCACACTAATCTCCTGTGTGGGACCTTGTCAAAAGCCTTTTGAAAATCCAAATATACCACATCCACTGGTTCTCCCCTATCCACTCTACTAGTTACATCCTCAAAAAATTCTATGAGATTCGTCAGACATGATTTTCCTTTCACAAATCCATGCTGACTTTGTTCGATGATTTCACTGCTTTCCAAATGTGCTGTTATCAGATCTTTGATAACTGACTCTAGCATTTTCCCCACCACCGATGTTAGGCTAACTGGTCTATAATTCCCCGATTTCTATATCCCTCCTTTTTTAAAAAGCGGGGTTACATTAGCCACCCTCCAATCCTCAGGAACTAATCCAGAATCTGAAGAGTTTTGAAAAATTATCACTAACGCATCCACTATTTCTTGGGCTACTTCCTTAAGCACTCTGGGATGCAGACCATCTGGCCCTGGGGATGTTCTAAAAAAGATGTTCTTAACCTAAAAAGAATGTAGAAAAGACTTAAGAAGATATTGCCAGGATTAGGCGACATGAGCTATAGGAAGACACTGGCTAGACTCGGTCTTTATTCTTGGAACGTAAGGAAAAGAGGGGTGAACTTGTGAAAATGTTTAAAAATTATGAGAAGTTTAGATAAGATACTGTAGGTGGAAACAATCTTCTTCCCCAGTGGTAGGGGAGACTAGGGGTCTGGGTCATAGATTTAAGGTGAGAGGGGAACTATGTTAGAGTATGGTTTATTACAGCTCCACTTTCTATAGCACAACTCCAAAACATCACCAGACTGCAAATCTTGGGAGTCAACAATTCCCTCTGCAATTAGATTCTTGATTTCCTGACTAATAGACTGCAATTAGCAAAGATAGTCCACAAGTTCAAAGTTCAAAGTTCAAAGTTAATTTTTTTTAATCATAGTACATACTGTATATAGGCCGGCTGATGGCGTAGTGGCATCAGCGCCGGACTTTGGAGCAAAGGCTCACGAGTTCGAACCCAGCCAGCTCTCCTGGCACGCTTTCCATCCGTGCTGGGTTGAGCGTCGAGCTAGCAACTGGACCTCGTTAAAAAGAAATTGCCTGCTGCAGAAATATCAACAGCAAAAAGTTGATGGCCTATGCTCTCCCGTGAGTTTAAAAGGCAATTTCCTCTTTTTCCACATACTGTATATGTCACCATATACAACCCGAGATTCGTTATCTTGCGAGCATGCACAGTAGATCCAAGAAACACCATAGAATCATTGAAAGACTGCGCTCAACAGGCAGACAAACAACCGATGTGCTAAAGACAACAAACTGTACAAATACAAAAAGAAAAATAAGGGAGGAAAAGAAATAATAATAATAAATACAGTTTGTAAGAAATATCAAGAACATGCAATAAAGGGTCCTTGAAAGTGTATCCATAGGTTGTGGGAACTGATCAGTGATGGGGCAAGTGAAGTTGACTGAAGTTATCCTCATTGGTTCAACAGCCTGATGGTTGAGGGGTAATAACTGTTCCTGATCCTGATGGTCTGGTTCCTGAGGCTCCTGTACCATAGGACCAATAGGCAGCAACGCTTCTGCCATTATTATCCTAGACACTGGTGCTCTGCAAGGTTGCATCCTCTGCCCCCTAGTTTATTCCTTGTGCCCTCATGACAGTGTGGGCAAACTCAGCTCTAATTCCAGCTAAAAGTTGGTACCACCATAGTGGGCCATGTCTCAGATAATGAGAGTCAAAGTACAGAAAGGAGGTAGAGAACTTAATGGTATGGTGTCATGACAACAACCTTTCCCTCTATATCAAACAAGACCTGGTCATCGACTTCAGGAAGGTGAGTGGTGCACATGCTCCTGTTTTCCAAAATGGTTGAGAAGATTGAACAGAAATCTGCCATGGTCCAACCATGTAGACACTATAACTAAACATACTCACCAAGGCCTGTACTTCCTCAGGAGCCTAAATTAATTTGGCATGTCTCCATTGACCCTTCACAATTTTATTGATACACCATAGAATCATCCTTTCTGGATGGATACAGCTTGGTGTGGCAACAGTGCTGCATCTCACCACAGAAAACACTATAGAATTGAGGAAACATCTCTGTACATCAAGGACTCTCAGTACATTCTCCTTAGAAAAGCAGAAAGCATAATCAAAGGCCCCACTGACCCCAGATATTCCATCTTCTCCCCCTTCCACTGAGCAGATACAACAGCCTGAAAACATGTATCCCAAGGCAAAAGAATAGCTTCTACCCTGCTGTTAAGAGACTATTGAATGGTTTCCCAGTACAATAAGATCGACTCTTAACCTCGAAATCTACCTTATGATCTTGCACCTTATTGTTTACCTGCACTGCACTTTCTCTGTAGCTGTTGCAGATTTTTTTGCATTCTGCTATTATCTTAACTTGTTCTACCTCTATACACTGTGCTATCCATATGAAAAGTATGGAAATCAAGCTTTCACTGTATCTCAGCACATGTGACAACAATAAAACACTTCTAATAACAATTCCAACTTTTTCACACAGGAGATGGTGAGTATAGGGACAAACACTGCAAGAGGAAATGGTTGAGACAGGCAATGATACCAATTAAGGGCAAAATTGAAGTCAGTGAGATGAAGTAAAAGAATCGAAAAGAGTGATGATACGTGACTGACGGTATTACATTTGAATGCACACAGTATAAGTTAACTGATCATATAGCACAATCAGAGATTGATAGGTATGACCTGTGGGCATCACTGAGTTGTGGCAGAATGAAGATCATAGTTGGGAGATTAGCATCCAAAAACATACATTATATAGAAAAGATAGGCAGGTAGGCAAAAGGGAGTGGGTGGCTCTGTTGGTAAAAAGAAATGAAGACAAATCCACAGAACGAGGTGACGTAGGATCAGAAGATGTAGAATCCTTGTGTGCACAGTTAAGAAACTGCAAGGGTAAAAATGTGAGTTACATACAGGTCTTTGAGTGGTACCCAGGATATGGTTTACAAATTAAAAAGGTAGATAGAAAAAGCATGTAAAGAGAGTAATATTAGGATAATCATGGGGGATTTCAATATGCCAGTGGATTGGAAAAATTGGGAAAAGGATGAAGATGCTGGTTCACAAGAGAGGGAATTTGTGTAATACTAATAAGATGGCTTTTTCGAGTAGTTTGTGGCTGGGCCCACGAGGGAAAGGCAATTCTGGATTGGATGTATTGTCATGAACTAGATTTGATTTGGGAGCTTAAGGTAAAAGGACCCTTAGGAGACTTATGATAGAGTTTACCATGCAGTCTGAGATGGAGAAGCTATATTAAGCCATATCAGTATAACAGTGGAATAAAGGGAATTACAAAAGCATGAGAGAGGAGCTGACCGAAGTTCATTGGAAGGGGACGCTAGCAAGGACAATGGTAGAACAATAATGGCTGGAGTTTCTGGAAGCAATTCAGAAGTTTTGGATAGATACATCCCAAAGATGAAGAAGTATTCTCAAGGGAGAATGAGGCAACTGTGGCTGACAAGAGAAGTCAAAGACAGCATAAAAGTGAAAGAGAGGGCATATAATATAGCAAAATTTAGTGTGAAGTTGGAGGATTAGGATGCTTTTAATAATCAATAGAAGGCAACTAAAATGTCAAAAGGGGAGAAAAGATAAAACATGAATTCAAGATAGCTAGTGAGTGCAGTTGCTATTACTAAGGAGAAGGTGCTTTGAAATGTCTGAAGGTCAATAAATCACCTGGACCAGATGGATTACACCCCAGAGGTCTGAAAGAGGTCGCTGAAGAGATTGTGGGGGGATTAGTAATGATCTTTCAAGAATCACTAGATTCTGGAATGGTTCCAGAGAACTGGAAAATTGCAAATGTCATTCCACTATTTAAGAAAGGAGGGAGGCAGAAGAAAGGAAATTATAGGCCAATTGGCTAGTGTTCAGTGGTTGGGAAGACTTTTGAATCCATTAGTACCAATGAGGTTTCAGGGTACTTGGAGGTACAAGATAAAATATGCCAAAGTCAGCATGGTTTCCTTGAGGAGAAATCTTGCCTGAATTCCTTAAGGAAATAACAAGCAGGATACACAAAGGAGAGTCAGTGGATGTTGGTTACTTGGATCTTCAGAAGGCCTTTGACAAGGTGCTACTTTGTAGCAAGGTAAGAGCCCATGATATTATAAGAAAGATACTAGCATAGATGGATGATCTGCTGACTGGCTGGAGGCAAAGTGGAAATAAAGGGGGCCTTTTCTGCTTGGCTGCTGGTGACTAGTGTTGTTCCACAGGGGTTGGTGTTAGGACCTCTTCTTATCATGTGATATAACAATGAGTTGGATAATGGAATTGATGGTCTGTGGAGAAATTTGCAGATGATACAAATATATGTGGAGAGGCAGATAGTGTTGAGGAAGCAAGGTGTCTGGAGAACAATTTAGACAGATTAGGAGAATGGACAAGAAAGTAGCAGATGGAATATAGTGCACAGACATGAATGGTCATGCACTCTGTTAGAAAGAATAAAGGTGTCAACTATTTTCTAGACAGGAAGAAAATATAAAAAAAACAGAGGTGCAAAGGGACATGGGAGTCCTTGTGCAGGATTCCCTACAGATTAACTTGCAGGTTGAGTCAGTGTTAAGGAAGTTAAATATAAAGTTAGCATTTATTTCAAGAGGACCTAAATACAAAAGCAAGGATGTAATGCTGATACTTTATAAGGCATTGGTCAGACACTCTTGAAGTATTGTGAGCAGTTTTGAGTCCTTTATCGAAGAAAAGATATGTTGGTAATGGAGAGGGGCCAAAGGCGTTTCAGAAGAGTTATTCTGTGAATGAAAATATTAATGCATGGGGAACATTTATTGGCTCTGGGCCTGTATTTGCTGGAGTTTAGAAGAATGTGGAGAAATCCCTTTGAAATGGTTCAAATATTATAAGACCTAGATAGAGTGGATGTGGACAGGATGTCTTCTATAGTGAGGGAGTCTAGGACCAGGGGGCACAGCCTCAGAATGGAAGGACATACATTCAAAACAGATTTGCTGAGGAATTTCTTTATACTGAGGGTGGTGAATTTGTGGATTTCATTACCATAGACAGCTGTGGAAGCCAAGTTATTGGGTATATTTAAAGCAGTTTGAAATGTTCCTGATTAGTAAATGTGTCAAAGGTTACAGGGTGAAGGCAGGGGAATGCAGTTGAGAAGGATAAGAAATCAGCCATGATGGAATGAGGTTAAAGACCCGATGAGCCAAGTTCGGCTCATATGTCTTATAGTCTTATAGTCCAAGGACTTGGAAAGGTACATGGAGGGGCTGGGCTTAGAGGGATATGTGCTAAAAACAGAAAATTCAAAGATCAAAGTTCAAAGTAAATTTATTATCAAAGTACATATATGTTACCATATATAACCTTGAGATAATTTTCTTATGGACATTCATAGTAGATACAAGAAATATAACAAAATCAATGAAAGATCATAGCCAACAGGGAGGACAAATAACCAATGTGCAAAAGACAACAAACTGTGCAAAAAAAGGAAAGAAAAGAAGTAACAATAATAATAATTCGAGCTAGCTGTGTAGGCACTGTGGTTTGCACAAAGTTGTTAATCCAAAGGACTTGCATCTAAGCTGCATTGTTTATATCTCGGAGATGTTTATGAATGTTTGATTTTTTTTCATGGTATTTTAAGATTTGTGTTAATTTGAGAGTTACATTTTAAATCAAAATGAACTTACACTGAACTAGGCAAGTGGAGTGAATTCCATCATTGTGTGTTGTAAAGAGTGGAATCAATTTGTGATGTCAGGTAAGGCCCTCACCATGGGAAGCGAAGCCCATTCTTGGTCTGAATTTGTAGTTGGGGCACTTCGGTGTCTATCTTCTGGACAATGGAGACATCAAGGATGTTATTGCAAAGGATTTGGTGATGGTGATGTCATTGAAAATCAAGGAAGATAGTTAAACACTTGAAAAAGATATCTACGCAGAAAATCAATACCGAGTCCAGAAAAGTGCAACAAATCTGATGGGAATTTGATATTGAGCTGACGCATGTTGCGACCTTCTGGTCTTAATATTGAATTTAAGTCATTTCTCAGTCTGTCTCTCCCTCTCTTTCACTCTCTGTTTCTCTGTCTGTATCTCCATCTCTTTGTCTGTCTGTCTCTCACTGTGTCACAACTTAAAACTAATTCATTTTCCTCTCTTCCCCACTTCAATGATCAAGGGATCTTCACCTGAAATATTTCCATTATTTCTCTTTCCACAGAGTATTTCCCTCATTTTTCTCTTTTGATTTCCTCTAGCCAGTAGTTGCCATATAATCTTTTGGGGGTACTTAAAATCAATCTCTTTATCATGTACAGAGGGGATGTCAGGGATAAGTTTTTTACACAGAGAGTGGTGAGTACATGGAATGGGCTGCCAGCGGTGGAGGCGGAAATGATAGGGTCTTTTAAGAGATTCCTGGATGGCTACATGGGGCTTAGAAAAATAGAGGACTATAGGTAAAGCCTTGGTAGTTCTAAGATTGGGACATGTTCGGCACATCTTTGTGGGCCAAAGGGCCTGTATTGTGC
Source organism: Mobula hypostoma (assembly GCF_963921235.1). Taxonomy (NCBI): domain Eukaryota; kingdom Metazoa; phylum Chordata; class Chondrichthyes; order Myliobatiformes; family Myliobatidae; genus Mobula; species Mobula hypostoma. The sequence goes on along the minus strand of NC_086102.1, from coordinate 154,625,975 downwards.
TGTAGGTTTTCTATGTTTCTATGCTCTTTTTACTGTTTATCGCTCACATGCACACACACACACACACACACACACACACACACACACGCATACACACACACACACACACACACGCTAACACACACACACATATACACACACACATACACACACACACACACACACACACACGCTAACACACACACACACACACACACACACACATACACACACACACACACACACACATATACACACATACATACACACACACACACACACACACGCTAACACACAGTCCTTTGTTTTTACAGGCAATCAACTTATTTTTATTATGTGTGATATTTCTGATGCATGTTTCTACACAGCAAATTTAAGCTGAGTTTGAACCCTTGGATTTACATTAATCATGGATGAGAATTATGCTAGGCCATGAGATATTACTGAAGATGATCTTTTCTTCAAGTCTTCTTGTACCATTTGCCTCTGCACTAGTATGGAAGGTCAAGTCAAGTCACTTTTTATTGTCATTTTGACCATAACTGCTGGTACAGTACACAGTAAAAACGAGACAACTTTTTTCAGGACCATGGTGCTACATGAAACAATACAAAAACTACACTGAAATAAGTAAAACAACACAAAACTACACTAGACTACAGACCTACCCAGGACTGCATAAAGTGCACAAAACAGTGCAGGCACTACAATAAATAATAAACAAGACAATAGGCACAGTAGAGGGCAGTAGGTTGGTGTCAGTCCAGGCTCTAGGTATTGAGGAGTCTGATGGCTTGGGGGAAGAAACTGTTACATAGTCTGGTCGTGAGAGCCCAAATACTTCGGTGCCTTTTGCCAGATGGCAGGAGGGAGAAGAGTTTGTATGAGGGGTGCGTGGGGTCCTTCATAATGCTGTTTGCTTTATGGATGCAGCGTGTGGTGTAAATGTCTCTAATGGCGGGAAGAGAGACCCCAATGATCTTCGCAGCTGACCTCACTATCCACTGCAGGGTCTTGCGATTCGAGATGGTGCAATTTCTGAACCAGGCAGTGATGCAGCTGCTCAGGATGCTCTCAATACAACCTCTGTAGAACGTGGTGAGGATGGGGGGGGGGGGAGATGGATTTTTCTCAGCCTTCACAGAAAGTGGAGACGCTGCTGGGCTTTTTTTGCTATGGAGCTGGTGTTGAGGGACCAGGTGAGCAGGGTCTTGATGTGCCTCATGACAAGCCTCTTGAGACACTTCATGATGGTGGATGTCAGTGCAACGGGACGGTAGTCGTTGGGGCAGGACACTGAAAACTACTTTGGCACAGAGACAATGGTGGCGGCCTTGAAGCGCGTAGGAACGACGGCGCTGCTCAGGGAGATGTTGAAAATGTCAGTGAGAATCTCAGCTAGCTGGTCTGCACATGCTCTAAGCACTCTGCCAGGATATTGTCTGGTCCAGCAGCCTTCCATGGGTTGACCCTGCACAGGGTTCTCCTCACATTGGCCACGGTAAGACATAGCACCTGGTAGTTTGGAGGAGGGGTGGTCTTCCTCGCCGCCACGTCATTCTCCACCTCAAAACAAGCGTAGAAGTTATTCTAAAGCCAATCTATGTTCCGTGCCTATTCTGGTATCTGTCCCCCACTTTTCCTTCGCTACATCGACGACTGCATTGGCGCTGCTTCCTGCACGCATGCAGAACTTGTTGACTTTATTAACTTTGCCTCCAATTTTCACCCTGCCCTCAAGTTTACCTGGTCCATTTCTGACACCTCCCTCTCCTTTCTAGATCGTTCTGTCTCTGTCTCTGGAGACAGCTTATCCACTGATGTCTACTATAAGCCTACTGACTCTCACAGCTATCTGGACTATTCCTCTTCTCACCCTGTCTCTTGCAAAAATGCCATCCTCTTCTCGCAATTCCTCCGTCTCCGCTGCATCTGCTCTCAGGATGAGGCTTTTCATTCTAGGACGAGGGAGATGTCTTCCTTTTTTAAAGAAAGGGGCTTCCCTTCCTCCACTATCAACTCTGCTCTTAACCACATCTCCCCCATTTCACGTACATCTGCTCTCACTCCATCCTCCCGCCACCCCACTAGGAATAGGATTCCCCTGGTCCTCACCTACCACCCCACCAGCCTCCGGGTCCAACATATTATTCTCCATAACTTCCGCCACCTCCAACAGGATCCCACCATTAAGCACATCTTTCCCTCCCTCCCTCTCTCTGCATTCCGCAGGGATCGCTCTCTACACAACTCCCTTGTCCATTCGTCCCCCCCATCCCTCCCCACTGATCTCCCTCCTGGCACCTATCCGTGTAAGCGGAACAAGTGCTACACATGCCCTTACACTTCCTCCCTTACCACCATTCAGGGCCCCAAACAGTCCTTCCAGGTAAGGCAACACTTCACCTGTGAGTCGACTGGGGTGATATACTGCGTCCGGTGCTCCCGATGTGGCCTTTTATATATTGGCGAGACCCGACGCAGACTGGGAGACCGCTTTGCTGAACATCTACGCTCTGTCCGCCAGAGAAAGCAGGATCTCCCAGTGGCCACACATTTTAATTCCACATCCCATTCCCATTCTGACATGTCTATCCACGGCCTCCTCTACTGTAAAGATGAAGCCAACCTCAGGTTGGAGGAACAACACCTTATATTCCGTCTGGGTAGCCTCCAACCTGATGGCATGAACATCGACTTCTCTAACTTCCGCTAAGGCCCCACCTCCCCCTCGTACCCCATCTGTTACTTATTTTTATGCACACATTCTTTCTCTCACTCTCCTTTTTCTCCCTCTGTCCCTCTGAATATACCTCTTGCCCATCCTCTGGGTCACCCCCCCCCCCGCTTGTGTTTCTTCCCGGACCTCCTGTCCCATGATCCTCTCGTATCCCCTTTGCCAATCACCTGTCCAGCTCTTGGCTCTATCCCTCCCCCTCCTGTCTTCTCCTATCATTTTGGATCTCCCCCTCCCCCTCCAACTTTCAAATCCCTTACTCACTCTTCCTTCAGTTAGTCCTGACGAAGGGTCTCGGCCTGAAACGTCAACTGCACCTCTTCCTACAGATGCTGCTTGGCCTGCTGCGTTCACCAGCAACTTTGATGTGTGTTGTAGAAGTTATTCAATGCATCTGGGAGGGAGACATCACCAGCACAGGCCGGTGGTGTTGTCTTGTAGTTGGTGATGTCCTGAATGCCCTTCCACATGCGCTGCGTGTCGCCGCTGCCCTGGAAGTAGATGTGGATTCGCTGGGTGTGTGTACGCTTTGCCTTTCTGATGGCCCGGGACAGTTTGGCCCTGGCTGTTGTTAGGGCTGCCTTGTCGCCTGCTCTGAAGGCGGAGTCACGGGTCCTCAGCAGCGCAGGCACCTCCGCGGTCATCCATGGCTTCTGGTTAGCGCGTGTAGTGATGGTCTTGGACACAGTGAGGTCATCGACGCACTTGCTGATGTAGCCAGTCACTGACACCGTGTACTCCTCTAGAAAGGTAATGTGGTGCAGCCACTGACCTGCGCTCCAGTAAATTTTATGCCAGAATCTGTGTTCCAATATTATCAATATTACTTCCATATGTTATTAAATATGAGGAATGCTCTTTTCTTAGCTGAGAGAGGGCAGCAAAGTAATAGCAACTTGCCCCTATTTAATATGATGCTTTATGATTTCTTGAAGTCTGGAGGCAATATGAAGGATTCCCAGGAGCACTTCCCCCCAATTGTAGATAAATATGTGACCGCCCCTGCTCTGTTCTCCTGTTGAGAGAGAGAGCGATAGAACATTGTTGGCAAATGCGAATGAGGAAATAAGAATGTTAGGTGGGTGTAGTATGATTCTGCAAACATGACCTTGTTCAGTCTTTGTGTGGTTAGTATATGTGACTGTTCCATCGACATCGGTACATAAACCAAAGGTCAATGAGAAAGATTAACTTGGTTCAGTTAGTCATTCTGCCAAATCTGATGCCAGGCTTCACTCAGAGTTCTCCTTCCAGCTTTTCAGCTCTGATAAACCACTTCAATGGCAGTTGCTTTGGATCTGGAAGCATAGACTGGTCAAAACAGATAAAACATGGCTGATTTCCTTCGTGAAAGAAAATCGCATTAGGACATAGTCTACATGACTCATTATAGCTACTCCACTATTCAGTAATATCATGGCTGATTGATTCTTGGTTCAATTCCATTAGTCTGCCTCTTCCTCATAATCCCAGACCTCCCTATGGAACAAAACTGTCTGACTTCGCCTTGAACGACTCTATGATTTCACTTCCAAATAATTTCCAGAGTTTCACAATCTTCTGAGATGAAATTCCTCCCTGCCTATGTCTTAACTGACTGACAACTTTTTCTGTTACTTATATTTTTGTACGAAGTGAGATCTGGTTATATGGGGTGAGTGAGAATACGGTAAAGGCATGCTCCTTGCAGCCGATCCATCCAGAGAAGCTATATAGAGGAAGAATATGAATGAGAGAAGAGGAAAGAAAGAGAAGCAAAAATATGCTGCAAATCTCAGATGTATGACACCGAGATTGCTGGAAGTCTGAATATGACAGAGCTTGCTGGAAAAGCCCAACAGGTCAGGCGGCATCCATGAAGAAAGAATAAAAACTTAATTAGCATTAGAAGCTGATGGTTCTCATCAGAACTGGGTGATTCTGATACAAACTGGAATGGCTGGTTATCTGAAACTGCTAAATTTAATACAGAGTCCTTAGTTCTATCATGTGCCTCAGCAGAAGATGAGATGCTTTTCCTTCAGCTTTCATTGGTCTTTTGTCAAACAGTGTATGAGGTGAGGCAAATGGTAGAAAAGTAAGAGAGATAGTGGGCTAGAGAATTAAAGTGATGGGTAACTAAAGCCTACATGGTGAACTTGTGTTGCATTGCATTCAGCTATATTTAGTTCGTCTCATGTTGAGGAGATCACACTGTGTTCACTCTGCACAACACCCAAGTGGAAAAATTGTTGCTTCACTTCGCAACACTGTTTGGGATGGTGGGAAAGGTATAAATACAAGTATATTTATTAAATCTCCTTCAGTCATGTAGGATTGTGTCATGAGAAAGAGAGTGTAGTTGTTAGGGGTGAAAGAGTGAGCCAGAGAATCATGGAGGGAATGGTCCCTTCAGAACATGTAACAGAGAAGAGAATATGTATCTGGCTGGCGGCACCATGTTGAAGCTAATGGACATTATGGAAGGTGACTTGATAAATGTGATTGAACATTCTCAATGACTACACTGCCTAGAAACTTGGGTTACAATCAGTGAACCTTAAGTTATTGAAACAGAATAATTATGTTTATGATAAAGTAGAAAGTCATCAAATTGCATATTTTCATCTCAGATTATTAAATTAATTGGATTCCAATTCTTCACCTGCTATTGTGGAATTTAACCCCATAGCTCTTGATCTATTACCCAAGCCTCTATATTTTCAGTTCAGGAATATTAATGTTACATTACCATTTCATGATAATTAATATAGCCAGTCAAGTCAATTTGCAGTATGCCTCAACTCAGTCTATCTCAAGTCGATTCAGTGAAGATTTACAGTTTAATCCATATCCCTCATCTTGGTTTATTGGGGATATTAAGCGATTCATCATCTTGTCTTGGATGCACAGGAAATATTCATGTCTTTTGCACTGTGGCCACATTTGTGTGCCAGAGCCTCCACTCCTCTGCATCCTGCTGCAAAATTAATGAAAAAGGGGTGAAATAGCCTGCAGCAGTCAATATCTCATGAAAGGAGTTGAGAGACCAGGGAGTTTATTTATTATCTTTCTTCATTTTTTATGGTAAGATGAAAAATATATCGAAGGCAATGCACACTTCCAAGACATTTCTAAGCTTTACACACCAGTGAAATAATTTTGAAATGCAGAAAAACAAAAGAAACATAATGACTGATATGCATAATCATCCAAATATATTTTATAATTGCCAGTTAATCTGTGTTTTTAAAAATGTTGCATGACAAATTATCATTGACCAGTATAACGCAGGAAATTTCCTTAATTGTCAAGTAGCGTAATAGGATTTTTTTTACACTTCCAATGGAAAAACATCATAAGACCCTGATTTAATATTCTCATTGAAAATGAGGCACCTCAGCAGTACAATGTCATTTTGTTTAGTATAGCACTGTATCTGCTGAGATAATACATACAGATACTGCTAAAGTTTGAGCTCACAAACTCTTGCTCATAGGTGAGAGAGATTAAAGGAAATAAATCAAACCTGCACAGATCGCTATAGAGATATTCACTCCTTTGTGAAATAAAACTTCTTCAGCTTGTATCCACTAATCTTAGTACTTCAGAAAAACAGAAAAGGGCATTTGAAGGTGAATGTGATTGACAGAAATCAAACAATGATAAGAAGATAGCCTTATTGATAGAGCCCAGAATTATATTACCATATAGATAGCTGCAGGACATTTTGGCCACATTCTTGAACACAAGTTTCTCTGTCTATAAATAGAGATTATAAGTTCCAATGTATCTTTAAAACATCTCTGGCTGATCTGAATTTTTGTGGTAAGCGAAAATGTGACTTCTTTGGATAAGTCAACACTTATTCATCTTTATTTGGTGTTCAGTTGAACTATTTTGAAATGGTACTGATGTGAGAAGTCATTATTGTAAAATATCCTGAATTGTGATGTAAAGGAAATAGAGGACTCCAGGGAAAGAAGGGTGTGGCTGATGGGTTGGCAGTAAAGGAGAGTGGGTCTGTTGCTGGTGGTTGGTGAAGAAACCATTTTAAAGATGGTGTAGCGAATGCTATAAATGAGATTCACAAGAAGTCTTAGCCAGACAATGAAAATAACAACTGGGTCTCAAATTGATAACCAAATAGAAATGAATAGAGCTGGAAAATATAAGCATATAAGTCATGATAAAGGGCTTCGGCCTGTAATATTGGCTCTTTATTCCTCTCTGTAGAAGCTGCCTGGACTGCTGAGTTCCTCCAGAATTTTGTCTGTGTTGCGAAACAATCAAATTACTCTCAAGTCTCTTGCACCCCAGTCAGTAGGCTTAAATTGTATCCTGGAAATGTCTGCAAATTTTCTTTCCAAATCCAAACTGCTGGCTCATTTGAAAAGGTATTGTCCATTTAAAGCATAATTCTCAAAAGGTACTAAATGCCTGCTTCAAATAATACACAATGTCATTCATTGTAATCTAACCACAAGAATTAACACAACTTTAGCTTCACTTATTCATCAATAGAGTACTTGATCCCATGTCGATATTGCCAAGAACAATTGACAACTCTAATGCTGATAGTCTTCTTTAATTCTGATGTTTAATTGCAATTACTGGAGGTACTGTACACCTTAAATCATTGATCAGTTCATCAATTGGCTTTAATTCTGATATTCTAACATATTATTTAAATAACTTGTGAAACAGTATCTGCAAGAATATTATGAAAGAAAAATAATAAACATGTAAAAGTCATGTATGAATTTCAGAATGTGTGGCATATTGAAAATGCATTGTAAACATCTGCTATTTCAAGAGAAAACAGAAACATGTTCTTCAGTATTCAATGTACCACACTCTTTAATGTAGCAGGAAATTATTTTGTTTTTTAATAATTTGGTGGAACTTCTTCAGTATGTTTTTAGGATTTTTTTTCATTTACTGTGCCATTTCACAATAATGTATTTCTCAAAAACATGATTGAATTTTTAGTTTTTTATTGAGATCATTGAAGTACTTGAAGGTCCCAGCATCTCAAAAATGTTGTGAATTTGACATTGTTGCCTTGAACTGTGACAGTCAGTTGCCTTTCAATATTGCAATCTCTGCAAAGTTCTAGAAGTTGCAGGAATGCTGTAATGCTCCAGTATGCAATGCAATCCTTTGTTGGTGTTTGGCACCCTGTAAGCTCCATTCTGTAGAAAAATCTATAGATAGTTTTAGAAGTTTTTAATCAAGACAAAATTTAGATTCCACTTTTGGAAGACAGAGTCCACACAGAATTTTTTTAAAAAGTTTCTTGGTAAATTGAAACATCATACTTTTTTTTTCTCTCTGTAAGGGAAAGGACTAAGAGAAAGAATGTAGAAATCACTTTAGGAAAAGTATGAGTGGCTTGTTATATATAATATTGATTTAAAAACAATTCCAGATCGGCACTTGTTTTGCTAATTATTTTCAATGCTAGTCACATATGCTTGTAAAAATAATTTAAATTTCTGTTACATGCAAGGAGGGAGTGGGAATAAGAAGGACGTGAGCAAACCTGCAGAATGGTAGTTTCACCTTTTAGAATTTCAAATTCACCTTTTAGAATTTTGCAGTTTTCCCAAAGGTACGTTCTGTGCATGATTTGTTTTGAAATGTGTTTTGATTTTATGCTTAATGAGCTAAGTTTGCATGTCACCCCACTCTGATATTTGATGTAAGCTGTTTCATCTACACGCGATAGGTGGTGAAACAAGAAATTCTACAGGTGCTGGAAATCTTAAGCAACACACATAAAATGCTGGAGAAACTCAGCAAGTCAGGCAGCATCTATGGAGGAGAATAAGCAGTTGACATATTGGGCCGAGACCCTTCGTCAGGACTGGAAACAAAGGGGCCAGAAGCCGGAATAAGAAGATGGGGGAGGGGAAGGAGTACAAGCTGACAGATGGTAGATGAGACGAGGTGAAAAGGGAAGCTCAGAGGGTTGGTGATGAGCTTTAAACTAAATAGTACTGTGTTGGGTTCAACAACTTGATAAAATACAGATAAAGTAAAAGGGAAGAAAAGTACAGCAGAGGTTACTGAACTTTCCAGAATAAAGAATGAGACAGAATGTTTAGAAAGCAATACGAATTTAATGTCAGGCAACATGATAACAAAATTGAAAATAAGGGTAAAGAATATAGACTGAAGGTGTAGTTTTTGAATACTCGGAGTATACAAAATAAGGTAGATGAGGTAATAGCACAGCCGAAAGTTGGCAGGTATGATGTCGTGGGCATCACAGAGTTGTGGTTGACAGATCAGTGTTGGGAGCTTAACATCCAAGGATACACATTTTATTGAAAAGACGAGCGAGTGGGCAGAGGGATGGGGTAGCTTGTCGGTAAAAAAATCAAAATTATATGCTTAAAAAGAAGTGGCATAGGATCAGAAGATGTAGAATTCTTGTGGGTAGAATTAAGAAACTGCAAGGGTATAAAGACCCAAGTGGGTGTTATACACAACCCTCCAAATAGTAGCCAGGGGATATACGGTACAAATAACAACAGGTGATAGAAAAGGCATGTGAAAGTGGCAATATCATGATAGTCATAGGGATTTTCAATATGCAGAGAGATTGGGGAAAATTAGGCTGGAGTTGGATCCCAAGAGAAAGAATCTATGGAATGCCTATGAGATGAATTTTTAGAGCATCTTTTTGTCCAGTCTACCAGAGAAAAGGCAATTCTCAGTTTGATGTTGCATAACAAAGCAGATTTGGTAAGTGAGCTTAAAATAAAGGAGCCTTAATGAAGCAGTGATCATAATATGATAGAATTGACTCTGCAGTTTGAGAGAGGGAAACTGAAAGTGGATGTACTAGTATCACAGTTGAACAAAGGTAACTACTGAAGTGTGACAGAAAAGCTGGTTAAAGTTGATTGGAAGGTACACCAGCAGGGATGACAGTAGATCAGCAATGGCGGGCGTTTCCGGTAATAATTTTGATGATGTGGGATCAGTTTATCCCTATAAAGAAGAAAAAGCATTTGAAGAGATGGATGAGGCAACCACAGCTGACAAGAGAAGTCACAGACATCATTAATGCAAGAGAGAGTTCATATAATGTTGCAAAACTTAGCGGGAAACTAAAGGATTGGGAAGGTTTTAAAAACAGAAGGCAACTAAAAAGTAATTAAGGAGAGAAAAGATGAAATATTAAGGTAAGCTAGCCAATAACATAAACAAAGGTGCCAATTTTTTACATAAAGAATAAAGGCATGAGTGAACGTTGGACTGCTGAAAAATGATACTGCTCTGCTGGTAATGGGAAACAAATAATGGCAGAGGAACATAGTAAGTATTGTGTATCAGTCTTCACTGTAGAAGACACTAGCAGCATACTAGAAATTCGAGCAGGTCAGGGGGCATAGGTGAATCTAGTTGCTACTACTAAGGAGAAGTTGCTTCGGAAGCTGTAAGGTCTGAAGGTAGATTAAGTCAGCTGAACTAGATGGAATCACTAGATTCTTGAATGGCTCCAGAGGATTTGAAAATTGCAAATGTTACTCCACATTTTAAGAAGGGAGTGCAGCAAGAGACAAGAATGGCCAGTTAGCCTGACTTCAGTGGTTGGTACGAAGTTAGAAACCATTATAAAGGATGCGGTTTTGGGGTTCATGGAGGCACGTGGTAAAATAGGCCGATGTCAGCATGGCTTACTTAAAGGGAAATCATGCCTGACAAATTTGTTGGAATTCTTTGAGGAAGTAACAGGCAGGATATAGAAATGTGAGGCAGTGAATATCGTTTACTTGGATTTTCAGAAGGCCTTTGATAAACTGTCACAGATAGCTTCTAAACAAGATAAGAGCCATTAGTACTACAAAATATATACAAATATATAGTTAAAAATATATACGAATATATTAATGGATATTAATATATTTGTATATATAACTAAGATAATAATATATATTAATGGGGTGGTAAATTGGATTAGTAGGTATGCAGATGATACTAAGATAGGTGGAGTTGTGGATAATGAAGTAGGTTTTCAAAACTTGCAGAGAGATTTAGGCCAGTTAGAAGAGTGGGCTGAAAGATGGCAGTTGGAGTTTAATGCTAATAAATGTGAGGTGCTACGTTTTGGTAGGACTAATCAAAATAGGACATACATGGTAAATGGTAGGGTATTGAAGAATGCAGTAGAACAGAGGGATCTAGGAATAATGGTGCATAGTTCCCTGAAGGTGGAATCTCATGTGGATAGGGTGGTGAAGAAAGCTTTTGGTATGCTGGCCTTTATAAATCAGAGCATTGAGTATAGGAGTTCGGATGTAATGTTGAAATTGTACAAGGCATTGGTAAGACCAAATTTGGAGTATTGTGTACAGTTCTGGTCACTGAATTATAGGAAAGGTGTCAACAAAATTGAGAGAGTACAGAGAAGGTTTACTAGAATGTTACCTGGGTTTCATCTTCTAAGTTACAGAGAAAGGTTGACAAATTGGGTCTTTATTCTTTGGAGCGTAGAAGGTTGAGGGGGGACTTGATAGAGGTACTTAAAATTATGAGAGGGATAGATAGAGTTGACATGTATAGGCTTTTTCCATTGAGAGTAGGGGAGATTCAAACAAGAGGACATGAGTTGAGAGTTAAAGGGCAAAAGTTTAGGGGTAACATGAGGGGGAACTTCTTTACTCAGAGAGTGGTAGCTGTGTGGAATGAGCTTCCAGCAAAAGTGGTTGAGGCAGGTTCGATGTTGTCATTTAAAGTTAAATTGGATAGCTATATGGACAGGAAAGGAATGGAGGGTTATGGGCTGAGTACAGGTTGGTGGGACTAGGTGAGAGTAAGAGTTTGGCACAGACTAGAAGGGCTGAGATGGCCTGTTTCCGTGCTGAAATTGTTATATGGTTATATTAAAAAGATAGCATTGATTGAAGATTGGCTGACTGGAAGAACGCAAAGAGTGGGAATAAAGGGGGCCTTTACTGGTTGACTTCTGGTGATTAGAGTGGTCAGTGTTGGGTCTACTACTTTTCACATTATATGTTAATGATATGAATTATGGAACTGGTGGCTTTGAGGCCAAGTTTGCCGATGATTCAAAGAGGAGGGGCAGGTAGTGGTGAAGAATGAGGAAGTCAGCAGAAAGAAGGGCTTGTCCAGATTAAGAAACTGGGCAAAGAAGTGGTTGATGGAATACAGTATATGGTCAGGCACTTTGGTGGAAGGAAACAAAAATAAAGATAGCCTCTTTTGTCACATCTAGACTGAAATACACTGAACATTGAAATGAATCATTTGGGTCAAACACAGTCCAAAGATGTGCTGGAAGCATCCTGCAAGTGTCACTACGCTTCTCGTACCAACGAAGATTATTCGCAACTTACTAACCTTCACTACCTCGTACGTCTTTGAAACCAGAGCACCCATAAGAAGCCTACACAGTCATGGGGACAAGATACAATCAACTGCATGAGAGGTACCCTGATCACCAGCACTGTAAAGCGTTACACTAGCCACTATGCTACAGTGTCACGAAGACAATTTTCTAAACAGAGAGTGAATTCAGAAGTCAGAGAGGCAATGGGACCTGGGAGTCCTAGTGTAGGATTCCCTGAAGGTTAACTTGCAGATTTTGTCAGTAGTAAAGTCAGCAAACACAATGATAGCATTTATTTTGAGAGGATGAGAATAAAAAAATAAGGATGCAATGCTGAGGCCTTATAGTGCATTAGTCAGACCACTTTGGAGTATTGTGAGCAGTTTTGGGCCCTATATCAAAGGAAGGATATGCTGGCATTCAAGAGGTTCCAGAGGAGGATTAAGAGAATGATCTAGGGAATGAAAGGGTTTTTGGGTTTGTTGGTGGGAAGATTCAGGTATTTGATAAATTAAGTGTAAATTTGAAAAAGCATTATGAAGACATTGTAACTATAGGAATCATACTGATGAAGGGTCTCGGCCCAAAATGTCGACTATTTACTCTTTTCCATAGATGCTGTCTGGCCTGCTGAGTTGCTCCAACATCTTGTGTGTGTTCCGTTCATTCCAGCATCTGCAGATTCTCTCTTATAGAAATTGTTCGGTTAACTTTTGTTCTTCAACACCTAAAAGTATGCTGTAATGTTGTGTCAGGGAGCATCTCTCTCTCTCGAGTGATTCCAAAGGCTGCCAGCTTCTGTGTGTCCTGAACGAAGACCTTCATATCTACCAGCCACATCTCTCCAGTGTCTTCATTCACAGTCACAACAGCTACTAGGAGGAGATGCAGGAGCCTGAAGGCCTACACTCAACAATTTAGGATCAGCTTCCTTCCCTCTATCATCAGAGTTCAGAACGATTCATGAATATTATCTTGCTATTCTTCTTTTGTGTTGCTTATTTTTATTGGAACTTATGATGGTAATTTGTTACTGCTGCTACAAAACAACACATTTCACAACTTTGTCAATGACAAACAGCCTGATTCTGATTCAGTTCTGTTACACACTGCCACATATAAAAGAAATTTAGACAAATAATTCAAAATGCAAGGTATAGAAGGATATGGCACAAAATTAGTTAATTGGGATTAGCACAAACAGGTGATAAAGGTCAGGATGGGGCCTCTTCTGTGCTGTATGATTCTGACTCTATGACTTTACATTCACTCATGCTATATGTTCTGATTTTCTTCGTCTTTTTTCATTTTATCATAAGGCTTTTCTCATAAGATGGTAGTGTGATGGATAGCGATTAGTAATTTCAGTATGTGAGGCTATAAGTTGTTATGTCATCTGAATATTTCTGCTTTGATCCTGATAACTCAGCAAAACGTAACCAGCTCGTAAGTTTCCTATCGTCATCATCTCGCCATCACTCCATTATCTTATTGTTTGTGGAACATAAAATTGTGCAAACACATATGTACAGATATAGAGCTGAGAAATTTCTGCAAAGCAACATCGGCCGGGCTGATCGACAGCATAGCCGAATGATAACAAAAGAGTAGATCTGTAAATTCACACCTGCTGTTCGGGTTAATTCTGATGGCTATGTATTTAATATTATGGCTGATTTACATGCCAAGTATTTGTGAATTTTTGTGTTTAGCCAAATGAACTATTTCTGGGAACCATTTCCTTTAAGAGTAGTTAAGTTTTCACCATTTTTCTATAGGGTTCACAAGCAACATTTATCATGTGTTCTTTCAGTGATCGTGAGGTGACAATGAGTATAGTAACACGTTGAGCAGTGGTAAATCAGAGATTGGAGGCCTGTGAAGATGTAGCTCACTGAAGTTTGGCAATTGAGTAGAAAAGGTAGTGACTCATGGCAGTTTGGAGCTTTGAGCAGCGGCAAATTGGAGATCGGCAGCTTAAGAAGATGCAACTCACTCGGGGTCTCCGATTGAGTAGAAAAGGAAGCTTCTCGTTGCAATTTGGAGCTTTGAGCAGTGGAAAATTGGAGATCAGAATCCTGAGAAGACGTAGCTCTCTCAAGTTCATTGATTGAATAGAAAAGGTAGCAACTTGTGGTAGTTTGAGGAGCAGACAATCAGCCTTCAGCATTGATTGACAATTAAAAATAAAGTAAGGCAGGGGCAAGCAGCACGGCCATTGTTGGAGTCATCAGCGTTAGAGTGGAGATTTTTGAGCCTTTAGCTCTTCAAGGCTTCAGTAAAGGAAGGAAAGAATACTGTAGGTAGAATTTGCCCCCCCCCCCACCAACACACACAGTTTATTGTTGGTCCTTTATATTTGCACAGTTATAACAGCAGAGATGCCAGGCAGGGTAGTAGAATGTTCCCCTTGCAGGATATGGGAAGTAAGAGAGACCTTCAGTGTCCCTGATGGCCACACCTGTGAGAACTGCATCCAACTGCAGCTTCTAACACTGCGTTAATGAGTTGGAGCTGGAACTGGGTGAACTCCAGATCATTTGGGAGGTTGAAGGGGTGATAGTTAAGACATATAGAGAGGTAGTTACACAGAAGGTGCAGGACACAGGAAACTGAGTGACAGTCAGGGAAGGGAAAGTGGATAAGCAGCCAGTGCTGAGTACCCCTGTGACCATCCCCCTCAACATCAGGTATATCACTTTGGATACTATTGGGGGTTATGACCTTGAAGAGGAAAGTTACAGCGGTCGGGTCTCCGGCACTGAGTCTGATTCTGCGACTCAGAAGGGAAGTGGGGGAGATGAGGTAAACTGTGTTTACACGAGGATTTGTTAGTTAGGGAAACAGAAAGGAAGTTCTGTGGATGAGAACAAGATTCCAAGATGGCATTTTATTTCCTGGGTGCCAGGGTCTGGGACATCTCAGGTTGAGTCCTCAGCATTCTTAAGAGGGAGGGTGAACAGCCAGAGGTTGTGGTCCATGTAGGTACCAATGACTTAGGTAGGAAGAGTGACGAGATTCTGCATAGGAAGTTCAGGGAGTTAGGTGCTAAGTTAAAGAGCAGGACCTCCAGTGTTGGTGATCTCAGGATTGCTACCCACGTGACATGCTAGTGAGGCCAGAAATAATCAGATTATACAGTTTAACACATGGCTAAAGAGTTTGTGTAGGAGGGAGGGCATTAGTTTCTTGGATCATTGGATCATTGGATCATTGGATCATTGGGCTCTCTTCCAGGGAAGGTGGAAGCTGTACAGAAAATACCGCTTGCACCTGAACTAGAAGGCGACTAATATCCTAGTGGGAAAGTTTGCTAGTGCTACATGGTGGGGTTAAACTAGAGCTGTGGGAGGTGATAACCAGAGTGCCAGAACCATTAGTGGAGAGACTGTGAAGGCAGATGTAGGTAACACCTTAGACAAAGTCAGGAACCTAAAGATTGAACATGGTGGGACTAATGTTCTGAGCAGCAAATATTTCAATGCAAGAAATATCGTAAGGAAAGGCAGATGAGCTCAGAGCATGGATCAACATCTGGAATTATGATATTGTAGCCATTAGCGAGATTTGGATGCAGGGGGCAGGACTGGCAGCTTAACACTGAGTTCCATTGTTTTAAACATGACAGAGTGGGAGGGATTAAAGGAGGAGGGGTGGCATTAAAAGTCAGGGAAAACGTCACGGCAGTCCTCTGTCTGGACGGACTGGAGAACTCATCTAGTGAGGCATTATGGGTGGAATTGAAAATTAAGAAAGGTAATACCACGTTAATGCAGCTATATTACAGACCACCCAATGGTCCGTGGGATTTAGAGGAACAAATTTGTAGAGAGATCGCAGGCTGTTACAAGAAACATCAGCTTGTTATCGTACAGGTGATTTTAACTTTCCATATACTGAGTGGGGCTCCCATACCGTCAAATGTGTTCAGCAAAGTTTCCTTAATCAGTACATACAAGTCCCAACAAGATACTTGATACTTGATCTGCTATTAGGGAATGAGACAGGGCGTGTGACAGCAGTTTGTGTAGGGGAATGCTTATCACTATTCCATTAGTTTCAAAGTAATTACGCAGAAAGGTAGGTCTGGTCTGCGGGTTGAGGTTTTAAATTGCAGAAAGGCCAATTTTGATGGTATCAAAAAAGAACTGGCAGGTGTGGATTGATACAGGCTGTTTTTTGGCAAAGCTGTACTCGGTGCAGTGGGAGGCCTTTAAAAGTGAAATTTTGAGAGTACAAATGTTGTATGCGCCTGTCAGAATAAAAGGCAAAGATAACAGGTGTGGGGGACCTTGGTTTTCAAGAGATAATGTGGCCCTGGTTAAGAGAGAAAAAAAGGAGATGCATAGCAGATACAGGCCAGGTAGGAAAAAATGAGGTGCTTATGAAGTATAAGAAATGCAAGGGAACACTGAAGAAAGAAATCAGGAGGGCTAAAAGAAGAGATGAGGTTGCCTGAGCAGACAAGATGAAAGAATTCAAAGGGATTCTGCAGGTATGTTAAGAACAAAAGGATTGCTAGGGACAAAATTGGTTGTCTTCAAGAACAGAATGGTAATTCATGTGTGGAGCCAAAACAGATGAAGGAGATCTTAAGAGAGTGTTTTGCATCAGTTTTTACTCAGGAGATAGACAGAGAGTCTATAGAAGTGAGGGAAAGCAGTATCAAATTCTGGTTAGGATGGTGTCACTGAACATGTGCAATAACTTTCTGATAGTCAAAGAGTTAAGATATCTGACTAAAAAATCACTAAAATATCTTTTCTGTGGTAAATTGTGTTAAATTATCACCCCAAACAGTGAAGGGGTGAGTTCGGGGGATGAGCCAAGATGGTGTGTGCAGAATTGTTGCAGATAGAGTTCCAATACCCATACAACTGGCCCAGGTGCAAGGTTGGATTGCTCAGGGTGCCGAGCTGATTTGAAGAGCTTGAGAGCAGTTTCGGGCTGGGCAGCAAAATCTGAGCCCAGAGTGAGTCGCTGGTTGGCATGGTCTAGGCCCAGAGCCTTTCACTGCAGTGGTGCCCAGCTTCCAGTGTGAGGTATGATACATTGTTCAGGCAACTTAAATGGCGACCCAGATCGGAGGTGAGAGCCAATTTCCCTCACCTTCCACTATGTTCTCTCCTCTCTCCAGGGTGCCGGAGCCTTTCACTGGTCCACTATTTGGTCAATTTAAACACCAGCCCAGATAGTCTGAAAAGACAAAGTGTCTGGATCCAGGGCATGAGCCAATTTTGTTCCTTTTCTGCAATGGTCACTCTCTGTCTCTATGGTACTAAGGCTATGAAGACTGCCCCAGCTGTTGTGCTCCATGCCTGTTAATATGAGAACTGATAAGCAAGGCTTCGGGCCTACTTCAGGCTGCTCTGGGGTTTGGATCTGAGCACTCAATTTTTGGTTGGAATTATTGTTGTTCGATTCAATTGTTTGCATGATTTTGTGGTGTTATTTTTCCCTTTCTCTTGCATATTGGATGCTGGTCTTTTATTTTTATTTTTTATTCTTTTTTTTCTTTAATTGGGTTCTTTCAGGTTTCTTGCTGAAGCACCTTCAATAACTCCAAAAGACTGAGGTTAGGTAAAATACCGAAAGGCTTTTATTCGCTGTACAATATGACCTCCAGGCTGAGTGTCTGCTCCCGGACTGAGGGGGAGCGGCAAGGCGAAACACCTTTATACAGGGTCTGTGGGAGGAGCCACAGAGGCAGTCAGCAGAGGGGCGTGTCCAGACAGTTGACCCAGTTACAGCATATATACATGGTTTACCACATTCACCCCTCCTTTTTTTAAAAAAGACTCCTGCGGGGTGAAATGACTGTCAATATTTAAAACAAGTATATTTACAGGTCAAGTCTATCAGGCGGTCGAGTCCGTCGCTGTGATCTACGTAGCACCGGTGGTGATTGCATCGGCGACGGCAGTTGTGCTGGCTCCGGTCCCGAATACACACTTGTCCTTGTTATAGGTGAGATTGAAAGCTTTGGCCGCTTGGAGGAAATTTTGGAGGTTGTCGTCGTGATCCTGCCGGTCGTGACCGCAGATCATGATGTTATCCAGATATGGGAACGTGGCCTTCAGTTGGCACTGGTCCACCATCCGGTCCATTGCCCTCTGGAAGACAGATACACCATTTGTGACACCGAAGGGGACACACAGGAATTGATAAAGCCTGCCGTCCGCCTCGAAGGCGGTGTAAGGGCGGTCCTCCCGGCGGATGGGGAGCTGATGGTAAGCGGATTTTAGGTCTATGGTCGATACACCTTGTACTGGGCTATCTGATTGACCATATCCGCGATGCGGGGTAGAGGGTACGCGTCGAGCTGCGTGAACCTATTGATGGTCTGGCTATAGTCCACGATCATCCTATTCTTCTCCCCGTTCCGAACAACCACCACCTGCGCCCTCCAAGGACTTGTGCTTGCCTCAATGACCCCCTCCCTGAGCAGCCGCTGCACCTCCGACTTAATGAAAGCTCTGTCCCCCGCGCTGTACCTACTGCTTTTAGTTGCCACAGGTTTACAGTCGGGGGTCAGGTTGGCGAACAGCGGTGGGGGAGGGATCCTGAGGGTGGAGAGGGCGCAAGTGGTGTCGGTGGTGCGGCTGTTGGCATGGTGTTGGGTGTGATATGCGGGTCGGTGTGTGTGTGTGGTCAGTAGCGGGGTATGTGACGTACCCCTACAAAACTGGGGATTTACAACAGTAATTGGTGGGAGGGGCCCATCATACTCCATTGTCTCGCTTTTCAGGTGGCTCTGGAAGTCGAGCCCCAATAACACAGGGGCACACATTTGAGGTATAACCAGTAACGTAAAGTCTCGATATTCTGTGTCCTGCACCACTAGTGTCACTACACAACCCCCACAAATGTCTGTTGTATGCAACCCAGAAGCCATATTGACCCTCTGACTTACCAGCCGTATCATGAGTCCGCAATGCTGCACCATGTCCGGGTGGATAAAACTCTCCGTGCTGCCTGTGTCAAACTGGCAGCTTGACCTGCGCCCCTCCACCAGGATGTCCATCATTGACCTTGCGAGCTGGTGGGGAGCGCTTTGGTCGAGGCTCACGGAAGCCACGGTTGGGTCGCTGTCTTGGTCCGGCGCGGTGGGGTGCCCCGTGAGCACCCATTGGTTGTAGGCGGTGGGAGGTGGCGCTGACCAAGATGGCGACCCCATGCCTTGCACGTGGTGGCGGCGTGCAGGGAAGATGGCGGCAGGCAAGGTGGCGACCCCCATGTTTCGCACACGGCGCTGCTCGATCCCGCTTGCGGTTTGGACTTACAGATCTTCGCAAAGTGTCCCTTCTTTCTGCAGCTTGATCAGGTAGCTTGTCGGAACGCGCAGCGTTTCCGGGGGCTTTTCTCCAGTCCGCAGAAGTAGCACTTCACATTGCGGGGTCTGCGGCGCCCACGAGGCCATCGGGGGATCGCGTGCCTGGAGAGCCTTGGAGTTATGCAGAGCAGCCTCCAGCATATCGGCCAGCTCGATCGCCAAACTTAAGGTAAGATTGGCTTTTTCCAACAGCAGCAGGCGCCCATACACTGACCTGGTCCCTGTGACGAAGGCATCCCTCACTAAGAGCTCTGCATGCTGCGCCACCGTCAGCTCCTGGCAATTGCAGGCCCATACAAGCATCTGTAGTGTCCGGACAAACTCGGCACTCGATTCCCCAGGCCGCTGGTGCCGAGTCGCTGATCGGTGCTGCGCATAGACGGCATTTATGGCCGCAGGTATTGTCTTTTGAGGGCGCTCATCGCACCATTGTAGCTCGGTTGGTCATTGATCAGCGCATAGACCCGTGGACTGACCCTGGAGAGTAGAACTCTGCGCTTTGCTGTGGGGTCGGTCACTTTAATCTCCTCTAGGTACGCTTCGAAGCAAGTCAGCCAGAGTTCGAAAGCGTTTCCAGCTTCAGGAGTTTGCAGTTCGAGGTCTAACTTGTCGGGCCTCAGTGCATGTTTCATGCTTTAAAATGTACAGCGAATAAAATTGAAGTACTTTCAATAACTCCAAAAGACTGAGGTTAGGTAAAATACCGAAAGGCTTTTATTCGCTGTACAATACGACCTCCAGGCTGAGTGTCTGCCCCCGGACTGAGGGGAGCAGCAAGGCGAAACACCTTTATACAGGAATCTGTGGGAGGAGCCACAGGGGCAGTCAGCAGAGGGGCGTGTCCAGACAGTTAACCCAGTTACAACATAATATACATGGTTTATCACACTTGCTTAGGGGCTATCTGAGCAAACAAATCTAAAGGTTGTATAATTTATACATTCTTTAATAATAAATGTAATTGAATCTTGAATCTTTGAATTTGAACTTCATGCACCCAGTACAGATGACAGAGTGGGAGGTGTTCCCTCCCCTAAGGCAAATCAGGGTTGATAAATACCCAGAGACTGACAAGATGTTCTCTCAGACACTGTGGAAAGCAACTGCAGAAATTACCATGGCCCTAGAAGAGGTATTTAAATCATCCCTAGCGACAGGTGAGGTACCGTAGGATCTGGGGATAGCCAATGTTGTCCTGTTGTTTAAGGAAGGCCCTAAAATTAAACAAGGAAATTTAAGGGCAGTGAGCCTGACATCAGTAGTGGGCAAGATATTGGAAGATAGTCTAAGGGCCTGGATTATATAAATATTTGAATAGGCATGGACTGAATAAAGATAGTCAGCATGGCTATGTGCATGGTAGGTTATGTCTAACCAATCTTATAGTTTTTAACAGGAAAAGTGGATGAAGGCAAGGCAGTGAATGTTGTCTACATGGACTTTCGCAAGACATTGACAAAGTCCCACATGGGAGGATGGTCAAGGAGACTCAGTCACTTGGCATTCAGGATGAGGTACTAAAGTGGATTAGACATTGGCTTTTGGGAGAAGCCAGAGTGTGGTAGTAGATGGTTGCTTTTCTGACTGGAGACCAGTGACTAGTGAAGTGCTGCAAAGACTGGTCCTGGATCCTTTGTTGTGTGTCAGCTATATCAACGATTTGGATGATAATGTGGTTAACAAATTTGTGGTTGACACCAAGATTGGGGATGTAGTGGACAGCGAGGAAGGTTATGATGGCTTTCAATAGGATCTGCAATATGTGGAAAAATGTAGGTCTTACACAGTGAATGGTCAAGCACTGAGGAGTGTGGTAGAACAAAGGGATCTGGGAATACAGGTCCATAATTCATTGAAAATGGCATCACAGGTTGATAGGGTCATAAAGAAAGCTTTTGGCACAACAGCCTTCATAAGTCAAAGTATTAAGTGCAGGAGATTGAATGTTATGTTGAAGTTGTATAAGACATTGGTGAGGCCCAATTTGAAGTATTGTGGGCAGTTTTGGTCACCAACCTACAGGATAGATGTAAATAATGTTGAAAGAGTACAGAGAAAATTTACTCTTTCAATGATATTGCTGGGACTCGAGGACCTGAGTTAAAAGGAAAGACTGAATAGGTTAGGACTTTATTCCTTGGAATGTAGAAGATTGAGAAGAGATTTGATAGAGGTATACAAAATGATGAAGGGTATAGATAAGGTATATACAAGCAGGCTTTTTCCACTGAGGTTGGGTGGGACTACAACCAGAGTTAGGGGTAAAAAGTGAAAAGTTTAGGGGAACATGGGGAGAAACCTCTTGACTCAGAGTGTTGTGAGAGTGTGGAACAAGCTGCCAGCACAAGTGGTGCATGCGAGCTCGATTTAAAAGTTTATGAGAAGTTTGGATAGGAACATGGATGATAAGGGTATGGTGGGCTGTAGTCCCAGTGCAGGTCAATGAGAGTAGGTGGTTTAAAAGCTTTGGCATGGCCTAGATGGGCTGAAGGGCCTGTTTCTGTGCTGTTCTCTACTCTAAGTCTGAGATAAGTGCAATCTGGAATCATTATAACCTCTGTACAAAACTTTCAGTGTGTGCGTTATCATGAGAGGGAGCAATTTCTTTTATGTGCTTCCATTCCTGTGTTTGAATTGCTGTCATTAACACTGATTAAGCAACATCTTGCATCATTGCACTTTTGATTTATCACAGTGTAATTATTTTCGAGCGATGTTTCAGGCTCACATAGCAAAGAAAAGAGATGATATTGTGCCAGAGTCAGAAGAGTATCACAATTCCACGGAGTATCAGGTTGACACAATTATTGTTGGCAGAACTTCAATCATGATGTGGAGGCATACAGGAGTGAGAGACGTCAGTTGGTTGAGTGGTGTCATAAAAACAACTTTGCACTAAATATCAGTAAGACCAAAAAATTGATTTTAAACCAGGAAGGGGAAGTCGAAGGATCACACACCAGTCCTCATCGAGGGATCAGAAGTGAAAAATGGTGAGCAGTTTCAAGTTCCTTGGTGTCAATATCTTTGAAGGTCTATCCTGAGCCCAACATATTGATGGATTTACAAAGAAGGCTCGACAGCATTTATATTTCATTAGGAGTTTGAGGAGACTTGATATGTCACCAAACACTTGCACAACTTTCTGCAGATGTACTGTGGAGAGCATTCTAAATGGCTGCATCACCGTCTGCTACGGAGGGGCCACTGCACAGGATTGGAAAAAGCTGCAGAAAGTTGCAAACTCAGCCAGATCCATCATGGTCACCAGCCTCCCCACTATCGAGGACATCTTCAAAAGATGATGCTTTAAAAAGATGACATCATTCATGAAGGTACACACTCATAGATTTAGGAACTGCTTCTTCGCCTCTGCTATCTGATTTCTAAATGGGCATTGAACTCATGAACACTACTTTTTTTAAATTTCTGGTTTTGCACTACTTATTTTAACTATTTAATATACATACATACATACATACATATATATATACATATCTACTGTAATTCAGTTTTTTTTCTATACTTATTATGTAATACATGTTTTGCTGACGCAAAGTTAAAATTTCACAACATATGCCAGTGATATTAAACCTGATTCTAAGGACCCCCATTCCCAGAACATGCCCTCTTATTATTGTTACTACCAAGGAGGAGGTAGAGGAGCCTGAAGACATACAGTATACTCATTGTATTAGGAAGAGTTTCTTCCCCTCTAGCATCAGATTTCTGAATGGACAATGAACCCATGTACACTACCTCACTTTTTTCTCCCTTTTCTGCTCTCTTTTTGCACTACGTACTTGTTTAGCTTTTATTCATATATATTTCTTGTTGAAATTTATAGTGTTATTATTATGTATTGCAATGTACTGCTACCGTACAACAACAAATTTCATGATATGATGAGGGCATCAGTCTGTCTCAAGCTGATCTCTCCAGGTCACAGGTCTGGGTGGAGGATATTGAAGATCCTGGGATGCCCAGTCATCAAGATCCCCCTCTTGGCCCCTTCAATGTAGTCCAAAGGAAAGTGAAGCAATACATTTGGCACCAGCTTTGCTGCAGGAGCTGCCAGAAGGATGTTCAGTGTCATCCAGCTGTCTTAGGAGCTCCACTCTGGATTTGCTGTCAGGGTTTACTCTCGTAGCCTTTGTCTCTCCTGAGGCTGCCCACAAGGCAGTGGGGCTACTTACCCACAGCTGGGGATCTGGTTCATGACATATGACAGTGATATTAAATCTGATTCTGTCGGTAGTTTAGGTCAGAATTTCATTTGAAATGCAGACATTCCAAGAATTGTCAAATGTACAGTATTGTTGAAAGGAAATTTTGAGGCACCTAGTTAAAAAAAAGATAGAGATATTCATTGAAAGATTGTTCACTTATTATGTTTCCAAATGCATCTGTATCAATGAAGACATTGATTCATGACTTGCAAATATGCTCTTCCACCTATAGCTTTGTGTTTTCATGAATGAGGAGAGTAATGGATACATATGTTACAGATATGACCACACATGCATGAAATTATAATGACCAGTAATTACTACGGGAACTGTCCCCTCGATGCCCTCTTGCACACACCTTTGTTCAAACTTGATGGCTTTAAGTACTCATAAATTTTGAAGTGCGCATATGCAAAATATGAATTTATTGCAGATCTAAATGTTGGTATATGCTACACCAATTAATTTAATTATTTGCCATTGAATCAATGGAGGGAAAGAAATGCACCCTATACTAATTTATTGAAGATTTCTATATTGCTGATTTCTATAAACTATCATGCATTTTACCAATACCAAGATGAAAGGAAATTTATCCTCAAAAACAAGAACAATCTTAATCCATAATGTAAATTATGCTTGTAACAAATATGTCAATGATTACCTGAAATGTTAACTCAGCTTCCCTTCCCACAGATGCTGTCTGACCTGTTGAGACTTTCCAGCATTGCCTGCTTTATTTCAGATTTCCAACTTCAAAAAAAAAATCACTTCAAAGTAAATGTGACTTTGTAATATGGAAATGAATCTTTGAGTTTGAGGATTTAATCCCACTTTGGACAGATAAAGACAGACCTGAATCGATTTGATCATTTGTAATGTCATCTGAATATCCCTTTGAAAATGTATCTTTGTAATTACACATTCATCTTGTAACTATTAATCCTTAAATCAGTGCTTCAGTGTGGTATTAATGGTGATGATGCATGAACAAAATATTTTAGTAGTGTTATGTGCCAGCAGCAATAGACCACAGACTCAGTTTTTAATGCTAAATCACTATATTTCCAGGATCTACCCAAAATACAGACAATTAAACAAATTACTCTCCTAAACAAAAATTAACAGTGCTATGCATTTGTAGCTCACAAACGGTGTCAGATTTGGGAACCGTTCTTCTTAAATCTTACTCAAACACAGTCCCAGAAATGGAAATCCAGATGATCCCAGAAATCCACGGAAACAGGTGGGGGAAAGGAACTTGTAAATCCACACTAAGACGACAGAAGGCGGAGATCACGGAAAATTCCATAGGATCCACGGTGGGAAAACAAGATAGCTGTCTTTGTTTTCCTCTCTCCGCAGCTTCTAATCTAAGTTTATCTAACTTAGTTGTTCCAGTTTGTACTGGAGCTCAGGATCATCTGGTTTACTTTCAGGAAACAGCTCTAAAACCTTGGCTGCAAACACCTCCTTAGCTATATAGTACTCAACTATTCTCCTCTGAATCTCTGCCTTTTTCATAGCCGGCTTTACCGTAAGAAGTTTTAACTTACTAGCAATGACCAACAACTCTGTCTTTTCGGCTTTCTGTAATACTTCAGAGGTTGGCAATGCCAAGAATCTATTAATATCCATTGCTGCTGGTTTCCACACACAAGTCAATCAAAAGGGAAGTAATCAATCAAATCAATTGATCAATAATCCCCAATTTGTTCAGATCCCAGCTGAGCCCCCATTTTGTGTTATATGCCAGCAGCAATAGACCACAGACTCAGTTTTTAATGTGAAACAACTATATTTTCAGGATCTACCCAAAATACAGACAATTAAACAAATTACTCCCCTAAACAAAAACTAACAGTGCTACGCATTTGTAGCTCACAAATGGTGTCAGGCTTGGGAACAGTTCTTCTTAAATCTTACTCTAACACAGTCCCAGAAATGGCAATCCAGATGATTCCAGAAATCCACTGAAACAGGTGAGGGAAAGAAACTTGTAAATGCACACTAAGATGACACGAGGCGGCGATCACGGAAAATTCCAAAGGATCCATGCTGGGAAAACAAGATAGCAGTCACAGCAGATTCCAGACATTGAGTAGCATTCCAAAAATCCACTTAGGGATATCACAAGATGACGGTCACAGAATATTCCTTAACACAAGTGGTCATCACCTAACACACCCAAATCCATGTATGGGTTAACAAAGAGTGGTCGCCACAGGAATACTCCAGAAATCCAAGTATGGATCATGTAAAGTGATAGTCATGTATCCAATATGCACTGTGTGTCACTAATTATCACAATCCTCCGGACATGGAGAAGGATTAGACTCATCCGCTGCTGTAGCAAACTTTTCAACTATCTCCACCCAGCTCACCCTCGTGCTGGTAGCTCGCAGTCCACTGTTCCTTCTCTGTCCAATGTCCCAGAAACCTGTCCGCATTTTGTTATAATGACGTCATCCACCCGCCTCATCCAGCCATTTAAAATGATGCTCGCAGTTAAAAACAATGTTGACACGTTACAGTAGGGAAATTATTTTCTTTTAGTTGATAAAATTTCATTATAGGAGGAAGTAAAAATGAACCAGGGTTCATCAAAATTAGCTTTAACAGCAGGCATTCTACAATATCTGAATGACCTTGTATTTTAATGTGATGTTAATAATCAGCAAAAACACTGAAGCACTTGTATTTTAATATGCTAATTTTAAAAGCCACTATACCAGTTAAGTGGAATGACTTTAATTGACTCTTGTGAATTGATCTTTTTGGTATAAATGTAAAAGTACAAACTCTTCAAACTAAAGGACATTCAATTCATGCAGTTGCTTCACCAGCTTTTAGTGAAGGCTGAGCGTTCACCCTTATGCTTAATCTTAAGGTATAGTCAAACTTTCAGATATCATTTAGATACCTGTAAATTGATTTTTTTTGTTGTTTTTCCAATTACTCATTAATAGGGAACATCATGTCAAATGAACAATTCACCTGAACTGAGAGGGGTAATTGCCATGAACTTGTGTTATCTTTGTGGGGCTTAAAATAGATTTCCAGAAAAATTGGGAACGGATGGTACAGAAAGAAGGTTAAGGCCTTAGGGAGAGTATTTATGATTCATCAAATCTTGAATCTTTAAATATACATTGAGTGTTGTTTTGAAATATAGTCAGTTGTAATATAGGAAATGCAACAGTACTTTTATACAGAGGGTGATCCTACAAGTAACGAAATTATTCAAACCAGTTAAAGTTCTTTTAGTGGAATTTATCCTGGGGCTGTGTTCTCTGAAGCATCAGAGACCTGACAGAAGTTTATAAAATTATGACTGTTTTAGATAGGTTAAATGATCAGAATCTTTCTCCCAGGGTAGAAATATCAAGTAATAGAGAACATGCATTTGAGGTTACAGGGGGCACGTTTTTACACTAAGAAGGAGGTGTTGGGGTAGTGGTGGAATAAGATATGAGAGTGGCATTTAGGGAGGTGTTAGATAGACCAATAACACTTAATGGAATAGAGAGATACAAATCACATACTGGCAGAAGAGATTTCCTTTTAATTGAACATCATGTTTGAGAAATACCCTAGGCCAAAGGGCAGTTTCTGTACTGCACGTTTAAGAATTTCTATGTTCTCTACATGGTCCAAGAGAGGGAGCGGAACAGGGAAAGAGAGAGAGAGAGAGAGGGAGAGAGAGAGAGAGAGAGAGAGAAGAGAGAGAGAGAGAGAGAGAGAGAGAGAGAGAGAGAGAGAGAGAGAGAAAGAGAGAGAGCGACAAGAGAGGAGAGGAGGAGGGGGTTTTGAGAGGTTGGTTATGACTAGACTGAACTCCTGCCTCAGCAAGGACCTGGACCCATTGCAATTTGCCTATCGTCGCAATAGGTCAACGGCAGATGCAATCTCCATGGCTCTTCTCACAGCTTTAGACCACCTAGACAGCACAAACACCTATGTCAGGATGATGTTCATCAACTATAGCTCAGTATTTAATGCCATCATTCCCACAATCCTGATTGAGAAGTTACAGAACCTGGGCCTCT
Organism: Mobula hypostoma; assembly: GCF_963921235.1. NCBI lineage: Eukaryota > Metazoa > Chordata > Chondrichthyes > Myliobatiformes > Myliobatidae > Mobula > Mobula hypostoma. The sequence continues at coordinate 154,598,305 of NC_086102.1, read as the reverse complement.
TACCTCCCTCTATAATTGGATCCTCGACTTCCTAACCGGAAGATCACAGTATGTGCAGATTGGTGATAACATATCCTCTTCTCTGAAGATCAACACTAGCGCACCTCCGGGGTGTGTACTTAGCCCACTGCTCTACTCTCTGTATACCCTTAACTGTGTGGCTAGGCATAGCTCAAATGCCATCATCAAATTTGCTGCCGATGCACCCATTGTTGGTAGAATCTCAGGTGGTGATGAGAGGGTATACAGGAGTGAGATATGCCAACTAGTGGAATGGTGCCGCAGCAACAACCTGGCACTCAACATCAGGGAGAGAGTGAGCAGCTTCAAGTTCCTGGGTGTCAAGATCTCTGAGGATCTAACCTGGTCCCAACATATTGATGTAGTCATAAAGAAGGCAAGACAGCAGCTATACTTCATTAGGAGTTTGAAGAGATTTAGTATGTCAAAAAATACACTCAAAAACTTCTATAGTTGTACCGTGGAGAGCGTTCTGACAGGCTACATCACTGTCTGGTATGGAGGGGCTACTGCACAGGACCGAAAGAAGCTGCAGAAAGTTGTAAATCTAGTCAGCTCCATCTTGCGGACTAGCCTACAAAGTACCCAGGACATCTTTAGGGTGCTGTGTCTCAGAAAGGTAGCGTCCATTATTAAAGACCTTCAGCACTCAGGGCATGCCCTTTTCTCACTTTTACCATCAGGTAGGAGGTACAGAAGCCTGAAGGCACACACTCAGCGATTCAGGAACAGCTTCTTCCCCTCTGCCATCTGATTCCTAAATGGACTTCGAAGCTTTGGATACTGCCTCACTTTTTTTAATATACAGTGTTTCTGTTTTTGCACATTTTTAATAATCTATTCAATATACATAGTTGATTTACTTGTTTATCTATTATTATGTTTTATTTTATTTATTACTATTATTATTTTTTCTCTCTCTCTGCTAGATTATGTATTGCATTGAACTGCTGTTGCTAAGTTAACAAATTTCACGTCACATGCCGGTGATATTAAACCTGATTCTGATTCTGATTCTGAAAAGAGAGTGGGAGAGGAGAGGGAGAGAGAGGGGGAGACAGAGAGAGAAAGAAGAGAGGGGCAAGAGGGAGGGTGAGAGAGAGAGAGAGAGAGAGAGAGAGAGAGAGAGAGTTCACCAAATATTAACTAACATCAGTCAAATTGCAAACAGAAGCCACTTACTAGAAATGTTGACTATCCATAACAGAATGACTTTATTCCTGATTTGTTCTGCTTCTCATAATATTACCCTCTTTTTCACAATATTGTTAGTCATAGCCAGTAGTATAGCTACCAACCATTTTGTATTTATTCATGCTCAGACTTTCCAGAAAATTAACTCTCTCCATCAAACATGTAGACAAATAATTGACAGCTCCATCAAGTAAGATCATTCTCATCTATCAAAGGTGAATCAGTTCCCTTCTAAGATATCACAAAATCAATTACTACATTACATGATGAAAAGTGAAAGGTATCAATAAGAAAAACTGTGTAGTCAATCAAATAATGCAGTTTTCTATTGTACGCACTTGATTTTAGCTTCGTACTAATAATGAAACTGGTTAACAAATAATCATGCAACTAAATATTACAGGCAAGGACTTGGTTAAAGTTCAGGAATATCCATGTTTAATTAACTTATGCTCATTCAAAGATCTGCAGGCAAAATATTAAGTATATGCTGCTTGCATCGGGATTGCATCACCCATGCTGCTGTAAGTATAATATGAATATTTTGTTCAGCATTGAGGCTGACTGCAATTATGAAAGGGGAGGATGCAATTATGAAAGGGCAAACACTACTGGATTTTCGAACCAAATGTGCAAGAGAGCGAGCACACAAGAAAGACTGCAGAAGTTGGAATGAAGTTGCACACAGAAAATGATGGAGGAACTCAACGGATCAGACAGCATCCATGGGGGGAGAGGAACAGTCAATAATTCAGGCTGAGGCCCTTCATCAGGACTGGAAAGAGAGAGGTGGGGGTGACAGAAAGGTGGGGGTGAGGGATGGGGCACGAGTTGGGTGATAGGTGAATCCTGGTTAAAGGAGAAAGATGGGGAGGTGGGGAGGGGAAAGGGAATGATGTGAGAAACTGGGAGGTGACAGGTGGAAGAGGCAAGGGCTGAAAAAGTTCTGAGAGGTGAGGATAGTGGAGCATGGAGTAAAGGGAAGGAGATGGGAAACTAGAAAGTGGAAGGTATGGGTGATGGGCAAGACATGAGGGCAGATGAGGGAAAAGAGAAGGGGAAATGGAGCCAGAAGAATAAAGGAAAACAAAGGGGGGAGGGAAACAGGTGACTGGAAGTTAGAGATATCATGATGTTGACATCAAGTTGGAGACTACCAATACTACAGAACATGTGGCAGTAGAAAAGTGAGCAGCAAGTTTTCAGACTCTATATTGCCAGAGGCAGGAGTCCTGCAAAAAATGTGTTCTGGGAGCAGCGGGAATAAGTTGCAGCAGATTTCAGTGCAATAAGTAACACCTGATTATCAAATCACAAAATATACATGACCAGGGATGGTCTGTGAGCCAGTACGGTTGGTCAGTACCATCTGAGGGGAATAGTACTCATTGTGATTTTTGGCAAGGTATACATCTCTAGAGATAGAAACTATGCGATGGCATTGTACCAGTGGTAGCTTTATTACTTCAAATAAGTAATCACTTTTTGTATGTATTCCATATTAACATCAGTACAGCAGAAGATGTTACCCCACCCCCCCCAAAAGGTAAAAAACCTCATTTGGAGAGATTTATCAATGTGATATTTTCCATATTGTTGTATCAAATCAAAACAATCTTAAGCTTTTGTCATAGTATATACCAGGGGTGATTGATAAGTTCATGGCCTATGGTAGAAGGAGTCATTTTTAGAAAAACTAGCACAGTTATTTTTCAACATTGTCCCCTCCTACACTTACACACTTAGTCCAGCGGTCATGGAGTGTACAGATCTTGGACCTCCAGAAAGTGTCCACAGCAGGGGTGATTGATAAGTTCATGGCCTAAGGTAGAAGGCGATGAGTTATACAGCTCTCATTACGTGCACATGCAGTTCAACTCTTTGAGTGATTATGTAGAAAGTTTGAAGTTAATAACGCATCTCCTTCTACCCTGGGCCACGAACTCATCAGTCACCCCTGATGAGTTGTTAACTGATAAGTTATTAACTTCAACAACAGTACAAAGGTCCCGCTTCTCTGCAAATGGGATGACTCATTCATGTATGAAGCTAACCACTGCTGAAACTGCTTCCTCATCTTTCTGGATTCTTGGCCACTGTAGCTCCGCATGACAAAGCTCTGATTTGTTGCCTTGCACCATCTCCCTTAACTGTCCCAGGAATGCACTGCGGTGCTCAGCTGTTATGGAGTAACGCTTGATAGCTCCAGCATTCAGGCTGAACTGTGACGTGTCTCCAAGAGTCTGTGTGTCTTTGTTCACTGTGGCTTCAACAGCCTGGTCCACAGGGATCTGTCCAAAGAAGAAACTTGACAGCTGCACTGAGAATTGGCCTGTCTTGAAGGCCTCATACACAAAAGGATTCTTCTCTGGGAGGTTCATCATCTGAGCAAAGTAAGGGGACAGGTACCTGGCATAATTCATCTTATCACAGGCAAAGCACCATGGGATCATGGTTCTTGTAGCATGGAGATGCAACTCCCAATTCGCCTCACAGAAAGCTGCCACCATATTTTCTAGTACTAGGGGTGTATACCTTGCCAAAAATCACTATAAGAATTATTCCCCCACATGGTACCGGTGGCCCAAATTTGGGGTCCTGGCTCATGGTGACATTTGGACTCATCTTGTCCATGTCAGAGTTACTGCATGCCATCTGTCATAGAATTACTTAGTGAGACCAACAATGTAGACCCAATGATAATAAAGGATCAGTGATTTATTTCCAAGTCCAGCTTGTGTGCCACTTGAAGGTGCTGATGTCTCCCTGCAACTCCTCACTTGTGCTTCTTGGTGATAGGCATAGAGGGTTTGGGAAGTGCTATTAGAGTAAACTGTATGAGGAATTGCACTGCAATTTGCAGATGATTTACTGTGCATTGCAACCATTGTACCGTGTATGTGGAGCAAATGAATGCAAATTAATACAACTGATGGCCTGCCATTAAAGTGAGATGCTTTGTCCTGGATGTTAAATTCCTTGAGAGCTGTTGGCACTGCACTGATCTAGGCAATGGGAGAATCTGCTCCTTCCTATTCCTAATTTGTGCATTGGGGTGGCCAGAGTGGACCACTTGCTTCAGAATGTCCAGCTTCTGATCTGCTGTGGTAGATGTGTCACTACGTAGTTAGTCCAACTCAGCAGGCCAGGCGACATCTATGGAAAACAGTTGGCATTTTGGTCTGAGACCTTTCATCGGGACCTGATGAAGGCTCTCGGCCCAAAATGTCAGCTGTTTACTCTTTTCCGTAGATGCTGCCTGGCCTGCTGAGTTCCTCCAACATTTTGTGTGTGTTGCTTTGGATTTCCAGCATCTGCTGATTTTCTCGTATTTGTGTTGTAGCTGGTCTACTTGATTTTCCGCCCAAAGGTAATTCACAGCTAATAGACAATGTCAGACTCTACAATGATAATGCCACTATGTTGGATGGTTGTATCCTCTTTTGCTGGAGAAGGTTTCTGCCTGGCACTTACCTTGCTATGAATGTACTTTCCACTTAAATGGTTGCTGGTTACATTTCATTCCTTCTTTTCTTGAAAATAACAAACATGTAGTTTCGTGAACGCAAACGCGAGGAAATCTGCAAATGCTGGAATTTCAAGCAACACACATAAAAGTTGCTGGTGAACGCAGCAGGCCAGGCAGTATCTCTAGGAAGAGGTACAGTCGATGCTTCGGGTCCTGACGAAGGGTATTGGCCCGAAACGTCGACCGTACCTCTTCCTAGAGATGTTGCCTGGCCTGCTGCATTCACCAGCAACGTTTATGTGTGTTGCATGTAGTTTTGTGAGAGTGGCTGCCTTTGCATTGATACGGAGAAACATTGTCTCCAGTATGTCACATTAAGTATACTGCATTTACCATGTACAAAATGGATTCCATTCTCTCAGTGTTTAGCTAAGATGCAAATAGAAGTAGCTGAACATGCAAATCAACATTGGTATCCTGGTTCAAGTCTCTATTCCATTGTATGCCAAAGGCATTTGAGTCATCATAACCGACTGAGAGTAATGATTGTGTGACAGTGGTTATCTGACATCACCCAAACAACAAACATCCAAATGCCACCCTAAATGGCTATCTGCATACCGACAATGTGGAGAAACCATGGTGAACTGAATGGTGAATGGTGAAGCTGTCTAAACCACTGCAGAGAAGCTCAACAGAGCAGGCAGCAAGACCTGTGGCAGCCTGCGGAATACTATAGATTATAAAATTGGCATTTTTTGAGCAGAATGAGGAAGACAGGAAATAATTTAAACAGAGCCTTTTGTCCAGACTTATCTTAACAAGTCACTTAATTGTGAGACAGTAAATATGAACAAATTTGTTCCACATCAGCCAATCCCATTTCTGATATTTCTTATATTCCCTCTGTTGCTGACCTTGTCAACAGCCAACAGACTACAATGCCCCAAGGAAATAAATCAAACCAAACTAAGAAATCAATGCATGCCATATTACACAAAAAAGTTATTTAATCACTCATGCATTCCCTCGCTTCTCATCTCCTCTCAGTTTAATTCTGCCCTAATTCTCCCATTGCAGGTTACCCCAGTGGCTGCACTGATGGTCAGGATATCTTTGAGGTTCGTCCTGGGGGATGCATCTAAATATCAAACCCCTTCATTTGTCTATGTACTGTCAGGGTTTTTTCAGCTACATCCACTCATGGGGAATCCCAAGGGAAAAATCCGGAGCTGGAGTCCCTAAGGCAGTCCTACACTGAGCTCAATGTTGTCTGGCAACTCCTCCTGGTACCAAACTGTGTCGCTCTCTGCCGTTCCTTGGGTTCATCAGATGTGTGGAGAGGGGGAACTTGCTACATGGGCAACAGTTTGCTCTCCATATTGTACTGCCCAGGCTTGCGTATCTCGACAGTCAGGACGCAATATCCATGGTCAACTCTGACCAACAGAGGTCTCACGTGGCCAGGGGTTTTAATAACGATTCAACATGGTGAACAATGAGCTCTTTTCCTTTAAGGGGTGCAGGCATGGTTTCAGTCATGATAATGAGGTGGAAGCACTAATTTTAAGGGTGCTTTGCACTAGCTCAATGGCTACAAGTTGACTACTTATGTGATCCAAGTGGATGTTTTCCAGAACTATCAAATTTATCTCCTTAAGTAATTTAATACAATTCCACTTGCTAATGATTACTGTTGCATCTTACTTTCACCATAAATTCTGCCTAAACTAATCATGAAAGACAGACTATTTATTTATTTTTGGTTTTCCTTCTCTATTTTCCCATCGTTGATTTTGCTGTTGTTTAGTTTAAGGTTTCCTGTTTGGTTCAAGAACATGTGCTAGCTTGATCAGACACAGAATATTTACTTTTTCGTTTAAAGTTTTTCAATAACTCCCACGGTTCTCAGAAAATAACTTTGCATGTTTATTTATAAACATACATGTTTATGAACACATATCTCTTGTCGATGAAGGTATGAGTTTCAACAGTAAAGATGCTTTGCAATCTCTGTGTCCTGTGTCTTCTGTGGTAACAATGCTGTGAGCTGATCAGGAAAATTATGCACATTATATAATAAAAAAAGAACCTCATTTGACATATTTGAGACGAATCAAAAACTATTAATATCTGATACATGCAAAATTCCCTGCTATGACATCAGCTGAAAAATTAAAAGAAAGCACCTTCCCTTACTCAAGCATGCCAGAGCACTTAGTGGCTCATTCTGTTTTGAATCTGCCCTCATAATAGTAAAGTTCTGCAATATATTAAGAAACGTAATGACAACCAATACGTGTGTGGCCAGATCTCTCACACTGTAATGACATGGTAACAAGATAATCTGATTCAGTAATGTTGGTTGAGGAATAAATATTGACAATGACACCATTCTCTGCTTTGAAACTGCACTATTATACCTCTTATGACAGAAGCTCAGTTGAATGATTCATGCAAAATTCAACAGCTCCAGCAAATTAAACATTGGCTCAGCCTGCAAAACCCAAATCCTTGAATGAATATATAAAACGTATAAGATTAATTTCTGTATTTATGTGTCACCTTGTATTTAGCACTTAGGTTTGTAGAGTTCCATGGACTATTGCCAACCAAGTCTGTGTCCATTCAATACCATATATCAAAAGACACCATGTAACATGATTGAATTTAAACTACCCCTTAGTATTTTCTCATTTTAAACTCCCTTATATATTTATATTAAAATAATGATGTTTCACCAAGAGATTGGAGACAATTAAAATTGACCTTTTTAAAACATTTATATTTCTACAAAAGAATGCAATAGACTAATTGTATGATCTTGTAATAGATTTCCTGGCACACCTCTTTGTAATTAGGAAACAACCGTACAAAGGCAGTGATTTGTGTTATTTACTACAGACTAATTACCATCTATTAGAGATTAAAAGCAGCCGTTTCCCAAATACTGTTTTATTACAAGAGTTGGAACTTAATGTACTAGGAAAAGCATTTAAATTGATTGATGTGACTGTCATACTCTGACAGGTGCTATGAGTTAAGCAAAATAGAAATACCTATCGCGGGATGTATGCTTCTACCTTTTTCCCTACAGCTGTTTTCAACTTTCCAGCTGATTATAGCATAGTATCACAACTCTAAATTAAGCTAAATACATAATGTCTTGAACTGAGGTAGCAGTTAATAGTCTTGAATTCTATCTGACATAGTTAAACAATCTAACTGAAAAACTGATTGACATGAGTTCTATCGTATGTATTTTGCAGTACTTTTATCCAAAGAAGAAATTATAATTTACTATGATAATAAAACATACTATTTTATCACTATATGGCTAATTAAAATTAATCAGTCTTTTTTTTCTCGGGACTGAGTGTGAGGTGTTGCACTTTGGTAGGACCAACCAGGGTAAGGTGTAACACAGTGAATAGTCAGGCACTGAGGAGTGCAGTGGAACAAAGGGATCCCGGAATACAGGTCCATTATTCATTGAAGGTGGTGTCACATGTTGATAGGGTCTCAAAGAAAGCCTTTGGCACATTAATCGTTGTAAGTCAAAGTACTGTATTGAGTACAAGAGATGTAATGTTATGTGTAAATTGTATAAAGCATTGCTGAGGCCTAATTTGGACTATTGTGTGTAGTTTTGGTCACCTACCCACAGGAAAGATGTACATAAGGTTAAAGGAGTACAGAGAACATTTACTCTTTCAGTGATATTGCTGGGACTTGATGACCTGAGTTATAAGGAAAGATTGAATAAGTCAGGACTTTATTCCTTGGAATGTAGACGATTGAGAGGAGATTTGATAGAGGTATATGAAAGTATGAGGGGTATAGATAGGGTAAATGCAAGCAGGCTTTTTCCACTGTTTGTTGGGACTACAACCAGAGGTCATGGGTTAAGAGTTATAGGTGAAAAGTTTAAGGGGCGCATAAGGGGAAACTTCTTCACTCAGAGGAACAAGCTGCCAGCACAAGTGGTCCATGCAAGCTCAATTTTATCATTTAAGAGAAGCTTGGAAATGAGCCTAGATGGTAAGGGCATGGAGGGCTATGATGCCAGTGCAAGTCGATGAGAGTAGGCTGTTTAAATGGCTGGGCATGGGCTGGTTGTGCCGAAGGACCTGTTTCTGTGCTGTACTTCTCTATGACTCTATGGCTTCCGCTTCGGTTTTGTGGATTCTGAGTTGGCAAATGTCGCCACTGGGGAACTGTAGATTCTACCCTAGATAGGGCAGGAGTGGTGGCGGAGGTGGACATGTGACTTGCTGCTTCTGACATTTACACTGGGCCTCTAATATTTCCATTGCATGGCCTCATGTTGCGAAGAGTCACTCTGAATGTTCCTTCTCCACTTTGCCATGGGCTAGAGACAATGCACTTCTTCACAGATGCATTGAGCACACCCTCTAATCTTTTCCTCCGCCCATCGAATAACTTCTTCCCAGAACAGTGTGTGCTGAGAGTAGAGCGTCTGTGTCAGGAATCTGGTGATAGGCGTGAAGGCCACTAGTGTTTAGGATGCTAATCCTAGTTGTGCTATTGGCACTTTCCTCTCTAATCCTATTTCCTTGCTGTGTTGACAGATAATTGGATACTGAGAAAGACAGGTATTGGGTGAGTGAGGAGAAGAAGATGATTCCGAGGAAAAAGATGAAACATAAATAAGAATTCTAAAGCATCAGTGAAACAAGTAAGTGGCATAATAGTCAGAAATTATGTTTCATTTAGTACAAGGCAGGGTAAAGCTAAAAATTATTCTCCATTCGAAATTGCATGTTAATGCACCCTACCAGCAGTCAGTGGCAGATTCCTTTGAGGACAGAGTTAAGTAATGCTCCAAAGTGGATGTTGTGCAATGCGTTAGTAGATTGGTAAACCCGCTGCACAAAACTGTGTACAAGCAATTGTATTAGCCCGAAAGCTGCAGCCATGACAATGTGACAGATTTGCCCTCAAGTGGTGATTGATGTGGACAAATGCTAAGCAGTTTTGCTGGGATATTATGTGATTAAAGCTGGGTACGCAATGCAGGAAAAGCAGGCTGTTAAGGTTATTGAATTCTGACTGATGAGATAAGAAGGAACTAAAATGGCAAAGTGCGGGGGTCCCCAACCTTTTTTGCACCGCGTTTAATATTGACAATATTCTTGCAGACCGGCCGACAGTAGGGGGCGGGGGCAGTGTTCAAGTTCAACAGTGCGTGACAGGGAATGAGGAAAGGTGCAGCTGACTCATATCGTTTCATATCGCCAAATCATATTGTTTCCTCGCGGCCCAGTAGCACATGCTTTGCGGCCCGGTGGTTAGGGACCAATGGCGAAGTGGACAAACGTGTGTCCATCCAGGATAATTAAAGCTGTTGCCAACCTCATCTACGGCAGGGAGGACTCTGTAAATGACAGAACAAATCTTTATTCTCCAGTAAAAGCTTGCACCCATGTTAATATTCTGTGATATTTGTTAAGTGGGAATGGAAGAAAAAATAAGATATTACTGATATTTGCAGTGTTTTCATACTGACTGAATGATTTCATAATGGCTGCTGTGCCATCAGAAAAAAGACACGGTAGAGCCTTTATATTCTTAGAAGCTTACACATATGTCATCTAAAACCTTGACAAACTACTATAGATGCACTGTGGATGGTATCCTGACTGACTGGATCACTGCCTAGCATGGAAACACCAATGCCACAAATGGAAAAGCCTACAAAATTATGGATAAAGCCCAGTATATGACAGGAATATCCCTCCCCACCATTGAGAACATCTACAAGTAGCACTGCCACAAGAACACAGCTTTCACCATCCAGGCCATGCTCTCTTCTCACTGCTGCTATTAGGAAGGAAGCACAGGAGCCTTAGATCCCCTATGATCAGGTTCACCAACAGTTTTTACCTTTCAACCATCAGGCTTTTGAACCAGCATTGATAACTTCACTCAGCACTGAACTGATTCCACCACCTATGGGCTCACTTTCAAGGACTCTACAACTCATGTTCTCAGTATTATTTATTTACTATCTTTGTTGTATTTACACATTTTGTCTTCTTTTGCACGGTGGTTGTTTGTCAGTGTTTGCATGTAGTTTTTCGTTGATTCTGTTGTATTTGTTTGTTCTCCTGTGAATGTCTACAAGAAAATGAGTCTCAGGGTATTATATGATGATACATATGTACTTTGATAATAAATTTGCTTTGAACTTTGAATGATGGAAGTACAGGGGCTTCATTACATAAGTGGATCGGACTGCAATTTCCCAAAGCAGCTATATTAAAGTTCCTAATTATGATTACTTTCCAATTAGTTCTATGAAATAAATCCTGAAAACCTTTTTCTTCCCATTGAATGGTTGCATATAAAATAGGTAAAACACGAGAGGGTAAAAAATAATGAGTTAATAAACAATATTTTGAGCAGAAGAACTGTTTAAGATGCATTAATCTTTTTTTAGATAAAAAGCATGGAAATTAAGGAACCAATTGAATGAGTTGCAGGTATAAATTCAATTTAGGGGGTAGGACATGGAAAACATTGTTACGATATTGGTCCAAGAGTTCGAACTGAAAACTGAACATATTAATTTATAAATTCACGAGGAAAGAGAAAATACTAGAAGAAGAGGTGTGCTAAAGATTGTAATTTATGATAAAATTTTAACGAGAGTAAGCAAGCAGTCAGAACTTAATGAAAAGATTTAAGAAATAGCAAAGTAAGATTTAAGATAGGAAAGAATGGGAATAGAAATACTGATGTGACTATAAATTGTTAAAATGTATTAAAACAGAAATTAGTCCTGTAAATAGTTGTAGCTGAGTAGTTTTAATCAGGAATTTTAACTTCTACATAGATTGGAATATGCATTTATTCTTACTTCATAAGGTGGAACATTTTTTGATATGTTCTGGACAGTTTATGAGTCCTAGAAATAATACCAGGCAAACCAGTATAGATATAATGTGCACGGATGTAGGTATATTGCGTACTGAGGTTGATAGAAATCATAATATGTAAGAATTCCAAAAGACACCCAAAATTCTAGGGTTGAGAAAAGCTGTTTTCAACAAGATGAAATGAACATTGCAGAAAACTATAAAGATATTCAATTAAATTAAATAAATAAGTAAATATGTGACAAATGGATTTCAGTACAAGTAAACAGACACCAAAAGGAATAAATCAGAAAATAAAATATGCTGCATGATAAAAAGTTAAAAAACAGTTGATATCTAAAGATGCAATGAATGTACATCATCTTGATAAAGAATTTAAGATAAATGAAGAAAATAAACATATAATGCTTAACGTTATTTAGTCCAGAATATGAGGTGTAAGATTTACATTACAGCATATCATAAGTAAAGCATTAAGCTCTCGACTACACATATATGGAAAGACATATTGTCCTTGGAGGGAGTGTAGCATAGAGTCATAGAATACTACAGTGCAGAAACATGCCTTTGCCCTCTTTAGTCCACGCCAAACTATTACTCTGCTTCATTCTATCGACCTGCACCTGCACCAGAGCCCTCCATACCCCTCCATACCCCTCCTATCCAAATTTCTCTTTAATGTTGAAATCAAACCTGCATCGACCATTCTGCAGGCAGTTTGCTTCACAATCTCACCTTCCTCTGAGTGAAAGAAGTTTCTCCTAATATTCCTCTTAAACATTTCCCCTTTCACCCTTAACTCATGTCACACATCAGTGCAAAAGGCACGTTTGCATTTATCCTATCTATGCCCCTCATAATTTTATATAACTCTATCAAAACTCCCCTCATTCTCCTACGTTCTATGGAATAAAGTCCTAACCAAACCTATCAACTACTGAGGCTATATGGGTGGAACTGGGGAATAAGGAAGGGATGACCTTGTTAACAGGGTTATATTATAGGCCACCCAATAGTCTGCAGAATTTAGAGGAGCAAATTTGTAGAGGGATTGCGGACTGTTGGAAGAAACATTAAGTTTGTAATAGTAGGTCATTTTAACTTTCCACATATTGAACTGGGACTCCCATGCTGTAAAATGGTTGGATGTCAAATGTATTCAGGGAAGTTTAATAGAACATAGAACATAGAAAACCTACAGCACAATACAGGCCTTTTGGCCCACAAAGTTGTGCCAAACATGTCCCTACTTTAGAAATTACTGGGCTTACATATAGCCCTCTATTTTTCTAAGCTCCATGTACCTATCCAAAAGTCTCTTAAAAGACCCTATTGTATCCGCCTCCACCACCGTTGCCAGCAGCCCATTCCACTCACTCACCACTCTCTGAGTAAAAAACTTACCCCTGACTTCTCCTCTGTACCTACTCCCCAGCACCTTAAAACTGTGCCCTTTCGTGTTAGCCATTTCAGCCCTGGGAAAAAGCCTCTGACTATCCACACGATCAGTGCCTCTCATCATCTTATACACCTCCATCAGGTCACCTCTCATCCTCCGTCACTCCAAGGAGAAAAGGCCGAGTTCAGTCAACCTATTCTCATAAGGCATGCTCCCCAATCCAGGCAACATCTTTGTAAATCTCCTCTACACCTTTTCCATGGCTTCCACATCCTTCCTGTAGTGAGGCGACCAGAACAATCCCACGATTGATGAAGGCCAATACACCGTATACCTTAACCACAGAGTCAACATGCGCAGCTGCTTTGAGCGTCCTATGGACTCGGACCCCAAGATCCCCCTGATCCTCCACACTGCCAAGAGTCTTACCATTAATACTATATTCTGCCATCATATTTGACCTACCAAAATGCACCACTTTACACTTATCTTGGTTGAACTCCATCTGCCACTTCTCAGCCCAGTTTTGCATACTATCAATGTCCAACTGTAAACTTTGACAGCCCTTCACACTATCCACAACATCTCCAACCTTTGTGTCATCAGCAAACTTACTAACCCATCCCCCCACTTCCTCATCCAGGTCATTTATAAAAATCATGAAGAGAAAGGGTCCCAGAACAGATCCCTGAGGCACTCCACCTGTGACCGACCTCCATGCAGAATATGACCTGTCTACAACCACTCTTTGCTTTGTGGATCCAGAACTGGCTTGCCCACAGAAGGAGGCTTGCCCTCCTCTTGGATCCCATGCCTCCTTACTTTCTCAATAATCTTGCATGGTGTACCTTATCAAATGCCTTGCTGAATTCCATATACACTACATCTACTGCTCTTCCTTCATCAATGTGTTTAGTGTCATCCTCAAAAAATCCAATCAGGCTCTTAAGGCACGACCTGCCCTTGACAGAGCCATGCTCACTATTCCTAATCATATTATACCTCTTCAAATGTTCATAAATCCTGCCTCTCAGGATCTTCTCCATCAACTTACCAACCACTGAGGTAAGACTCACTGGTCTATAATTTCCTGGGCTATCTCTACTCCCTTTCTTGAATAAAGGAACAACATTCGCAACCCTCCAATCCTCCGGAACTTCTCTTGTCCCCATTGATGATGCAAAGATCATCGCCAGAGGCTCAGCAATCCCCTTCCTCACCTCCCACGGTAGCCTGGTGTACATCTCATCCGGTCCCAGTGACTTATCCAACTTGATGCTTTCCAAAAGCTCCAGCACATCCTCTTTCTTAATATCTACGTGCTCAAGCTTTTCAGTCTGCTGCAGGTCATCACTATAATCACAATCACTAATTCCTTAATCACTACATAGAGATCCCAATTAGAGATAGTGTGATGCAAGATCTCCTCTAAGGAATGAGACAGGACAAATAACCAAAGTTTGTGTAGGGAAACACTTTCCATTTAGTGATCAAAATGCTGTTAGTTTTAATATAATTATGGAGAAGGATAGTTCTTGTCTTCAGTTGAGATTCTAAATTGGAGAAAGGCTAATTTTGATGGCACTAGAAAAGATTTAGTAGGTGTGGATTGGGACAGGTTGTCCCCAAACAAGCGTGTGCTTGGTAAGTGGAAGGCCTTCAAAAGTGAAATTTGAGAGTACAGAGTTTGTATGTTCCTACCAGAATAAAGGGCAAGAATATCAGGTTTAGGGAACCTTGTTTTTTGAGAGGCACTGAGACGCTCTGAGGAGTATAAAAAATGCAAAGGAACACAAGAAGAAAATCATGAAGGCTAAAAGAAGGTATTAGGTTGTTGTAGCAGACAAGGTGAAGGAGAATCTCAATTACATCTACAGATTAAGAGCAAAAGAATAGCAAAGGAAAAATTGGTCCTCTTGAAGATCAGAGTGGTCATCTATGATGCATGGGGCTGAAAGAGATGCAGGAGAACTTAAATGGATTTTTTTTACATCTGTATTTACTCAGGAGATGGAAGCAGAGTCCATAGAAATGAGGCAAAACTGTAGTGACATCATGGACTGTATACAGATTACCGAGTAGGAGGGTTTTGCTGTCTTGAGCAAAATGACGGTGGATAAATCCCCTGGGGCTGACAAGGTATTCCCTCCGACCTTTTGGGAGGCTAGTGCAGAAATTTCAGAGGCCCTAGCAGGGTTATTTAAAATATCCTTAACCATGTGTGCTCTGCCGGAGGATTAGAAGATAGCTAATGTTGTTCTATTGTTTAAGAAAGGCTCTAAAATAAACCAGGAAATTATAGGCCAGTGAGCCTGACATTAGTAGTGGGTAAGTTATTGAAGGTATTCTAAGGGATTGGATATATAGGCATTTGGATATATGGCTTTGTGCATAGTTGGTCATGTCTAACCAATCTTATAGAGTTTTTCGAGAAAGTTAACCAGGAAAGTTGATGAAGCAAAGGCAGTGATTTTTGTCTAAATGGACTTTAGCAAGGGTTTTGACAAATGACAGATGGAACATAATGCAAACAACTGTGAGGTGTTACACTTGGTGAGGACAAAGCAGTGTAGAACTTACACGGTTCGTGGTAGGGCACTGAGGAGTGTGGTAGAATAGAGGGATCTGGGAATACAGATCCATCATTCCTTGAAAGAAACATCACAATTAGATACAGTTGTAAAGAGAGCTTTTGGCACATTGGCCTTTATAAATCAAAGTATTGAGTACAGGAGTTGGGATGTTACCTTGAAGCTGTATAAGATGTTAGTGAGGCCTAATTCAGAGTATTGTGTTCAGTTCTGGTCACCTTCAATGATGATAAATTACCTGAAAAATAGCTTGAAAATGTATGCATCCACCTAAGTAACTAGAAACAGGGTCTTAGTTTAATGTAATATATGGCACCGTATCCATCTCTTAGTTGCACAATGAAATATCAATCAGGTTATGTTCTCAAACTCCAAGCACATCTGATTAATGTGGCTTTAACTGGCAGCAAAGTTGTAAGCATTTCTAGATTCTGTATTACCAATTTGAGAATGAAGAAAGAAAGGATCTACTGATTGTGAGAGAACAGGAAGGTAGAGAAGGTTATTTTATGTGGTTTGTTACAGTGTGAAGGGAGGAGTAGGTAGCCTGAGAGGTGAACTATTTACCTTGCATTCCTCAAAGCTACCAGACTTCTTTTGATGCTATAGTGTTCTATTGGGAGCTAAGCTAGCATCAGTAATCTCTTCAATAAGTTCTCACTAGCCACAGCAGATATACTGGTCAGAGTGTCCCTCTTTTCCCACCCACCCACCCACCCACTTTCCCTCTCAGATGGCTTCCCCTATCATCTGCTAGCTTATACTCCTCACACTCCCCTCACTTTCTTTTTCGGGATTCTATGCCCTTCCTTTCCCGTCCTGACCAAGGGTCTTCGCTTGAAATGTCAATTGTTTACTCCTCTCCTTAGATGCAACCGGACTTGCTGAGTTCCTCCAGCGTTTTGAGTGTATTGGTCAGAGTGATTTCCGCCTGCTGAAAGCAGAACAGAATTTCTCCCTTTCAGACTACTGCATAGACCTGTGCTTCCAAAACTGTATCAGAGATCCTGGCTACCCCTTCTGAAATGTTAGCAGTAATCTCTCTACTTGGAAAATTTCCTTGCTGCCTAGGGTTAAAATACATGTTACCTTTAAAAGACAATGATTTTTTATGTAGGTTAGTAAAGCTTGATTTTTACTTCGAACCAAACAGACAGGCAGCTAATGAAGGGCATGCTTAGGTAGAGTAGGTTGCATGCCTGATTTGAGAGAGAAATATCAACTCCATATGAACTGGATGTGAACTGTAGATCACATGTTCTCATCCCTCAGTGTGTCCACTTTCCAGCAATAATGAATTTCTTGCCCATTGACATTACTCTGATTCCATGGATTCATGACAGTGCTATTTGTAATATCCTACAAAATTTATTTTCATAATTTCACAGATGACACTTTTGCATATTCCCACTTTGTTTTCTATAAGATTTCCTTGCATCAATTTTTTTGCTGAAGTGGTGAGACATGAAGGCTAATTGCAACCGCCAGGCGTTTGTTCAATGCTTGTCTTGCCATTGGATTCTTTAATTAATTCTCTGAGAAGTTGCAGTATCTTCAACAATGTTAAAATGTAATGGCATTTCTATTTGCCCTTGAACTGAAAGGATAACTTAGTGTTTTAGCAGACAGTAAAGAGAGAACTATATTTACAGACCAGATAAATCTGAGATTTCTAATGGATGTTATTGATACTGACTAAAATTATATACTTAACCTACATTAACTGATCTTCAATAATCCACTTGCTGTGAGGGAATGCAAGCTTGTATTTTTGGATCATTATCTGGAGAAATCCATTCCCTGGACAAACAGTCCAGATTCAGATTTATTTATCACATGTACAACAAAACATACAATGAGATGAGTCATTTGTGTTAACAACCAATACATCCAAGGATGTATTACCACATATTCCGGCGCTACCCATTTAACCGTAACCATAACCACCAGTCTCTCCGCAAGGATAAGCAAATATACAACTATGATTAAGGACAGCTGGATTGTTCAGGAAAGTACAGCATCAACTTCCAAAAGGTAAATCATTAGCATTTCAGTTCAAGATTATTTGTTGAACTCCTTTAGGCTCTTAAAATGGTGCTCATGGGCTATTGAACTGATTTGGAAAAAATTAGCAGACTGTTGATTTAAGAAGTAACTTCTTTGGTTTTAGAAGTTTGGTCTCCTATCTGACCTGATAATGCTTCTTTCAATAGTTCTGGGACTGCAATTCAGCTTGATATCTGCCCACAAGATAGAAATATTATATAATTGGTGTTCAAAAAAATACCTAGGGCATCTTCAAAGTTATTGACTTCCACTTCAAAGGAAATGAGCACTGTATCTGAGGAACAGCCCTAGGTTATTCTATTTACTCGGATTAACCTTTCATCTCCTCAAAGGGATTGGTAAACAAGTCCTTGGGGATTAGTTGTTCATTTCAGAAGGATGAAACATCCAGTTAAAATGTACAACATAAAGTAGACCCCATCTACGGTAAGAATGAAGGGTCACTGCTGTACAATCCTGACATTTCCCATTAGAGAGTTTTCTCCTAATTCTATGCAACTCTAAATGGCAATGCTCCAGAATAGCAAAGGAAAAAATGCTCAAAACCTGATAGACCATTATGATCTGAGTATTGGCAATCTTGCTGAGTAAGTCGAATGTTATGAGAAGGAAGAGGGAGAGGACGGTGGACAGGCGGAAGAAGGTGAAGTTTCAGTCAGACCCTGTAACAGATTAAACTCAGAACAAACTAAGAAACAGCTTAAATGTTGCAGTACCTTTCACATCTTTAAAATTCAGAGTAAACTCACATATATTGAGTGAAAAGCAGGTAACATTGCAGCTTTGAGTTACCTGATCATTTGTGCACTATTCAGATTGTTCTAACTGTAATACTAGGGACCCAATACTGCAGAGTTTATTCTAACTAATGTTAGCCTGAATGGTTAAAAGGCAGAATTCACATCTTGAAGGAAAAGTACTCTGTGATGGGTACAAGTGCTGCCAGTTATTCCTTAAATAAATCTGACCTGGTTAACTTTAGAGAATAGAATGATGTTGGAGAAAATACCTCCAGGGTCTTAAATATACACTGAAAAGTTTGTTAGAGGGGATGGGGAGTAGGTAAGATTGTCTATTTTCATGAAGTGTAAGGAAGATCCTTGGAGATGTTCAGAGGCAGCGTGAAGAGTAAAGGTAGGTCAGGAGATCAATGTAAGGATTTAAGCCCAACATCTTGTACATATTTGTGCAAGAAGTTCAAGGAGTTCAATCCAGTTGCAATCGTAAATAATCAGGACTTATTCGGAACCAGAGTACTGTCCATGTAGGTAATATTGCTGCAGCCTTTACAACCATGTAAAGCAAGCTAAACATACTTTTAGCTATTCAGTTATGACAGTGACAGGATCTGAAAAAAACTGGTATAAACAATTTTGTTTATGGTTATGGCATAACTACACTCACATAACCAAATTAACAGAGAGTGCCAGGCTTGGTTTTGCCTTACATAACATGGAGACAATGCTGGACATTTTTTGCACTTTTTGTTATGTTTGCTCACCTATCTACTGATGAGACCCGGAGCCAGGATACCATCAATCTACAGGCCATGCCACACAGGGACTTGGGCTATTCTTTTTTGTGGGTGACTGTATGTTTTCTGCTATCATAACTCTATGATCCATGCGCCGTGCGCTGCTGGTAATGTGTTGTGCACCTTGGCCCTGGAGGAACACTCTTTTGTTTGACTATATTCATGTATGGTTGAATGATAATTAAACTTGAATTTGAACAATGATCAATCAGAGAAAATCAACTTGGGATTGGTTGTCAGCTGACCATTGCTTGCGAGTGTAATTAATTATGTGAAGTTAACAGTATTTTCATATATAAGTCTACTTTTCATATTCTGTCTTCCTCTTAAGCCATAAACTCTTACATATAAAATGTAGTTAGTGAATTTATGGACCTGATACTTTCTTCATGTATTTAAATTTTGTGTTATTCCTTTCCCATTTTGGAATTTAAAGGAATGTAACCTACACAAGTGAT
This sequence comes from Mobula hypostoma, assembly GCF_963921235.1. Lineage (NCBI taxonomy): Eukaryota > Metazoa > Chordata > Chondrichthyes > Myliobatiformes > Myliobatidae > Mobula > Mobula hypostoma. The sequence goes on along the minus strand of NC_086102.1, from coordinate 154,578,670 downwards.
AACTTATGCAACCTAATCACCTGATTTCACAATTGCAGACACCAACTCAGTTCCAAAACTGACATAATTCATATGACTATTAATTTAAGGGAGGATGCAGAGGTGGTGTCAGCAAATGGTGAGTTACCACATCAGATGCAATTACCCTGCAGCCTGAGCAGAGGGTGAAGATGGTATGATTCAAAATCTTATCTGCTTTGAAGAACAGATTATAAATTCAGAAAGATAAACTACAGCATAAAGGGGAATGAAATTTTCAGCCTATTGGGAATCTTGTTTCAAGTGTCTGCGGGGGATGTTAAGGAGCAAGGAGGTGAATGGCACTGAGTTGGCAGAAGATTGTCCATAGAACAAAGTCCATTCAGTCTAGCAATGGTTAGCTCCATTTCAACTTGTGGATCCAACCATAATTCTGCATCTAACGGATAATATTTCAATTTCCATTGCAGTCTCTCATTGTAAACAGATGCTCAAAATGTTGTCGTGCATAGTCAGCTTGATTAAATATTACCTCAGACTGCTTGAGATATAGGCTCCCGTAACATGAGTTTAGCTCTGACCTCAAGTGTGGGATGTGCTTGGGCTTCCTTGGGATGCTCTGCTTTGCTCATTTCGAAATGTTGGTAGGCACCGCAGTGAAGCATTTAGTGCTGCTACTTCATAGTTTCAGCAAACTGGGTTCAATCCTAACTTCCAAATTGTGGAGTTTGAATTCTCTCTGTGGTTTTCCCTCAGGTACTCCATTTCCTTCCAAAACTGGTTGGTTGGTCAATTGGCTACTATAAATTAGCTCTAATATGGGCACTGGACAGAACAATCAATGTGGAGCTGACAAGCATATTAAGGCAATAAACTACTTGGAAAGTTTTGGATTCAGATTAGTCTATTCCCATATACACCAGGGTGCAATGAAATTCCTTATTTGCATGAAGCTTGCAAAGAAAGCAGTGTATATCATCATAATGAATATCTACAACAGCAGAATGGTGCTAAGATTGTAGAGTGAACTGAAGCAGTGCAAAAATAAATGCTAAAGTGACAGCAACGGAATAATCAAGAGAGGTAGAATTGGAAGTATCACTGGGAAGGGTATGGGAAAGAGGATATTGGTATAGGATTCTGATAGCAGGGGAAAGAAGTTGCTCAAGTCTAGACAGGTGGGCTCTCAAGTTCCTGTGCATTTACCAGACGGAAGAAGAAAGAAAAACAAATGGTCAGGGTTGCAGGCAGCTTTGACTACATTGCTATCTTTCCTGAAGTAATTACCTTGAAGATGCATTGAACTGAAGGAAGGGATGGGCTTGAGATGGACTGGGCTGTGTTTACTACTTCCTGCAGAATTAACCAGGAAATTAGATTAATGGGATGTCCTTTGTTAACCAGGAAATTAGATTAATAGGATGTCTTGATTGGCTCAATGGGTCTCCTTTCATGCCAAAAATAAAACCATGAAATGCACAAGTTAGCAGTGGCTGATACTACTCAATGAAATATGGAAAAATTTGTTTAGAGTGCTAATTTCATGGACAGCTTTTTACATTCTAGATATTACTCCTCCAACCTGAGTTTAGCCTCATCATGGCAGTAGAGGAGGCCAAACCTCACTACCCTCTTTCCTCCCTGCAACTCCCAACCTTCCCCCTACCCCTCATTGCCCCTCCATTCCTCTGATCCCTCATCCACCCCTAACGCCACTCTCCCCGTATATCCCAACCCCCTCCCTCCTGAGACCTCCCACTCTTTACCCTCCTCTGACCCCAGCCCCAACCCTTGCCATGTCTTCACTATCCCCTCTGACCTTCCCCTCTCTGAGGCAGAATGTTCTGTCCTTAGCAAGGTAGCCTCACTTTTGTCCCCCTCCTTCAACACCACAATGAGATCCGTGCCCGCCATGACGTTGAACTCTTCTTCCATCGTCTACGTCTCCAAGCCTACTTCTTTGGCAAGGATTCCCCTACCCCTACTGATGACCCCTTCTCCTGTCTTCAACCCTCCTCCTCCTCCTGGACACCCCACCCGGGCCTTCTACCTGCTCTCAATCTTTTCATCTCCAACTATCGCTGAGACATCAACCGTCTCAACTTCACCACTCCTCTCTCCTGTTCCAACGTCACTCCCTCTGAACACACTGCCCTCCACTCTCTCCACACTAATCCCAGTCTCACTATCAAACCTGCAGACAAAGGTGGTGCCGTAGTAGTCTGGCGGACGGACCTCTACCTCACTGAGGCCAAATGGCAGCTCCCTGACACCCCCTCTTACTTACCCCTGGAACAGGACCCCACCAAAAAACATCAAACCATTGTCTCCCGTACCATCACCGCCCTTATCAACTCCAGAGACCTTCCATCCTCAGCCGCTAAACTCATAATTCCCACACCCCATACCGCTTGGTTTTACCTCCTCCCCAAGATCCACAAGCCTGACTGTCCCGGTAGACCCCTAGTTTCTGCCTGATCCTGTCCCACCAAACTTGTATCTGTCTACCTGGACTCCATTTTGTCACTCATAGTTCAGTCCCTCCCCACCTACATCCAGGATATATCACATGCCCTCCACCTCTTCAATAACTTCCAGTTCCCCGTTCCGACCGCTTCATTTTCACTTTGGATGTCCAATCCTTATACACCTCCATTCCCCATCAAGAAGGCCTCAAAGCCCTCCGCTACTTTCTGGACAATAGACCTCACCAGTTACCCACCACCACTACCCTCCTCTGGTTGGCGGAACTGGTACTCACACTTAATAACTTCTATTTTCGCCCTTCCCACTTTCTTCAGACCAAGGGTGTAGCTATGGGCACTCGTATGGGCACCAGCTATGCCTGCCTCTTCGTTGGTTATGTGGAACAGTCTGTGCTCCAAGCCTATTCTGGTACTGCTCCCCAACTTCTCCTTTGCTACATTGACGAATACATTGGTGCTGCTTCCTGCACCCATGCTGAGCTCATCAATTTCATCGACTTTACTTCAAACTTCCACCCAGCCCTCAAATTCACTTGGTCTATCTCGGACACTTCTCTCCCCTTTCTCGATCTCTCGGTCCATCTCTGGAGACAGACTGTCCACTGACATCTTCTACAAGCCCACTGACTCTCATAACTACCTCGACTATACCTCTTCCCACCCTGCCACATGCAAAAATGCCATTCCCTATTCCCAGTTCCTCCATCTCTGCTGCATCTGCTCCCAGGATGAGGCTTTCTGTTCCAGGACATCTCAAATGTCCTCTTTTTTTAAGGATCGTTGTTTCCCTTCTGCCATCATCAAAGATGCCCTCACCCGCATCTCCTCCATTTCCTGCACTTCGCCCCTCACCTTATCCTCCCGCCACCACAACAGGGACAGAGTTCCCCTTGTTCTCACCTACCATCCCACCAGCCACTGGATCCAGCACATTATCCTCTGCAACTTCCGCCACCTTCAACAGGACCCCACCACTAAGCACATCTTTCCCTCTCCACCCTTCTCCGCTTTCCGCAGGGATCGATCCCTCCGCAATTCCCTGATCCACACATCCCTCCCCACGGATCTCCCACCCGGCACTTATCCCTGTAAGCATAAGTGCTACACCTGTCCCTACACCTCCTCTCTTGCCACCATTCAGAGCCCCAAACAGTCCTTCCAGGTGAGGCAACACTTCACTTGTGAGTCTGTTGGGGTGCTCCCGGTGCAGCCTCCCCTACATCGGTGAAACCCAATGCAGGTTGGGGGACCGCTTCGTCGAGCACCTCCGCTCCGTCCGCCACAACAGACAGGATATTCTGGTTGCCACGCACTTCAACTCTGCTTCACATTCCCATTCGGATGTGTCCATACATGGCCTCCTCTACTGCCATGATGAGGCTAAACTCAGGTTGGAGGAGCAACACCTCATATACAGTCTAGATAGTCTCCAGCCCCTTGGTATGAACATAGAATTCTCCAACTTCCGGTAATTCCCTCCCCCTCCCTTCCCCTATACTTATTTCACTCTGCCCCCTCCCCCAGCTGCCTATCACCTCCCTTATGGTTCCACCTCCTTCTACTACTCATTGTGTTTTCCCCTATTCCTTCTTCACCTTTCCTGCCTATCACCTCCCTGCTTCCCCTCCCCCACCCCTTTATCTTTCCCCTTACTGGTTTTTCACCTGGAACCTACCAGCTTTCTCCTTCCCACCCTCCGCCCCCCCCATCTTCTTTATAGGGCCTCTGCCCCTTCCCTCTTCAGTCCTGATGAAGGGTTCCGGCCCGAAACGTTGACTGAGCATTTCCACGGATGCTGCCCGACCTGCTGAGTTCCTCCAGCATGTTGTGAGTGTTGCTTTGACCCCAGCATCTGCAGAATAGATGCTGTGATATGGTCAATGACAAAGGGATGGGTAGCGATCTTACTGCATGGGAAAATAGGGTCGTGATTATTATGCTTCATCTTGGATGTTTTCTTCCATCAGAGTCACTTATTATATCTCTCTTTCCTTTTCTTCCTTTCTTTACATACTTTGCTGTTATTAAATGTGTCCCTTGCATGCTGGAAACTAGCATAAATTTTGGCACCATGCCAAGTATGGTCAAGCCAGTCTGTGCCAATAGGGCAATAGGTTGAATCAGTATGCCAGTGATCTACTCTATTCAATTCATGTAGCAAAAAGGCTTTCATTACATGCATGGCTGACTAACAATATTCATCAGGCATGACATCAGCTCAAACTCCTTTGTTTTCCAGAAGCTATCTGTTGGCTTCCTGGGGCAGGCTGACACTGCAAGCTGTCACTAGATATTCCCCTTGTGTAGTTATCTAAAAATATGGAGATAGTTAGGGGAAAAAAAAGGATTATCTGTTTATGATGGAGGTAAAGAGAAATTCAATTCGTGAGGTCTGAATCTAAAATTTCCATGCCAGAGATCTGTGGTCATTGAGTTATTGAATGCATTCAAAGTCAATATTATTGCATTTATCGTTTTGAATGAAAAGAGAATCAAGGGCCTTGGGATCAGGCAAGAAGATGGAGGCCAGGACCAAAATCACATCAACCAAATCTTACTAAATAACCTTGAAGGGCTATGTAATTTCCTCCTTATTTATTTATTTCTTCTAATGAAAGAATACTGGAATATTGGTCCACATGATTTGCTACCCATGCTCAAGCTGTAATGAAGGGAATTGAATATCTTTCATTCCTCAGACAAAGCACATCTGACGTATAGTAAAGGAATTTGTACCTATTTGATGGCAACCAGAATAATAATGAGGAAAACGTTATTGGTAAATTCACATGGTCTCACCGTGTATTGTCTTCTGGTAAGAGAGGAAGAGATATAGCTAGACCTTTAGAAAGTAGTGAACTAGATTCGATAGCAGCCTGGAAAGAGCAAACTGCCCAACACTTATTGTCATGGTTACTTTGCAGCAACTGACAACGTGATCCTTGCCTTCTCTGGGACTTCAGTTGGTATCTGCAACAGGTGTAAAATTGAGGATGCCTTCATGAACAAACAGATATTTTGCATAGTGATCCTCACTGAGCTAGTGCAGTTGCTCTTTGGACACCCAGGAAATTATGACGCCTAGTTGAGGATCTTACTCTCTTCCCACTACGGCAGCTCATTCGTCTCTGTATGCCTTCAGCTCATATTTACACTCATGACGTGCGACTAAAGGAATCCCTATAAAGGTCTGGCAACAGCTGGTTCTTAAAGTCAGAAAGAGAGCCACTATGTACTTGACATACACTCCTTCTAGAATGTTGCAACTGAGCATGAGCTCAGAAATCATCGAATATTTGTAGAATGGTGAAAAATTCAAAGGAAATTAACTCATTTATAAGTAGTCAATGACAAGAAATGATTCCCTTCCTTGCTGCTCAAGTATATCCAACTGTGAGACTGAAATTCCAATCTATACAATGGCAGGAGTGGTGGCATCAGATCAGCATTGTATGTTCTCAGCATGATCTGTCTTATCTGTATGCATACAAACAATATTCACAATGCAATCAATAGTCCTCACTAATATGCCATTTGTGTGCACTTTTGACATCCCCTGTCAGGTTTAAAGAGCTCAAAGACATATGCAAACAATCTGAAATTCATGTTGCAAATACGAGGAAATCTGCAGATGCTGGATATTCAAGCAACACACACTAAAAAATGCTGGTGAACGCTGCAGGCCAGGCAGCATCTATAGGAAGAGGTACAGTCAACGTTTCAGGCCGAGACCCTTCGTCAGGACTAACTGAAAGAAGAGAGAGTAAGAGATTTGAAAGTGGGAGTGGGGGGGGGAGGGGGGAGATCCAAAATGATAGAAGGAGACAGGAGTGGGAGGGATGGAGCTAAGAGCTGAAAAGTTGATTGGCAAAAGGGATACGAGGCTGGAGAAGGGAGAGGATCATGGGATGGGAGGCCGAGGGAGAAAGAAAGGGGGAGCGGGGAAAACCCAGAGGACTGGCAAGGCGTTATAGTGAGAGGGACAGAGGGAGAAAAAAGAGAGAGAGAAAAAGGGGGAAAGAATGAATGAATGAATGAATGAATAAATAAATAAATAAGGGATGGGGTACGAAGGGGAGGTGTGGCATTAACGGAAGTTAGAGAAGTCAATGTTCATGCCATCAGGTTGGAGGCTACCCAGATGGAATATAGGGTGTTGTTCTTCTAACCTGAATGTGGCTTCATCTTGACAACAGAGGAGGCTGTGGATAGGTATATCAGAATGGGAATGGGACGTGGAATTAAAATGTGTGGCCACTGGGAGATCCTGCTTTCTATGGCGGACAGAGCATAGGTGTTCAGCGAAATGGTCTCCCAGCCTGCGTGGGGTCTCGCCAATATCTAGAAGGCCACACATTTTAATTCCACATCCCATACCCATTCTGATATGTCTATCCATGGCCTACTCTACTGTCGAGATGCAGCCTTGTATCCCTTTTGCCAATCAACTTTCTGGCTCTTAGCTCCATCCCTCCCCCTCTTGTCTTCTCCTATCATTTTGGATCTCCCCTCCCCCTCCCACTTTCAAATTTACTATCTCTTCTTTCAGTTAGTCCTGACGAAAGGTCTCAGCCCGAAACGTTGACTGTATCTCTTCCTGTAGATGCTGCCTGGCCTGCTGCTTTCACCAGAATTTTTTGTGTGTGTTGCTTGAAATTCATGTTGAATATTTTTGCTTGTGGGAGAATGCAAGAAAATTGCCATAATTATAAAATATTTACAAATATGTCTAATGGGAAATTAAAAATCCCTTCTGTGAGACTAATGCTTGCTGACTACTATAGAAACTATTTCAGGCAAGTATCTTAGTTATCTTCAGAATTAAACTAGACAAGCATAAATGTGTATATACCTCGCGGGGTGGGGGGGGGTGTGGAACAGACTGAGAAAAAGTTATTAAAGGATTCGGTCAGCCAGGCTTCGTAAACGAGGACATGGAGTACAGTAGAACTGAAATGATAAATTAGTAATTAAGACACAACTGTTGTGTTTTAATTGTGTTATTTCTGGTCACTGAAAGATGTTAAAGCTCTAGGAGAGTGCAGAGCAGATGTCTGGAGATGAGGGATTTGAGCCATAAGGATAGACAAAAGTTTCTGTGGTTGGCCACATTGGAGGAAGGAAGGCTGAATGCAACCTTGAAAGCCAAGCTTAATTGCAGTAAATACAATGAAAGGATTCCCCTTAGCAAAGTGGTTAGGAATCAGAGGTCTCAGATTTTAAGTGACTTGTCGAAATTGAGAGGCATGGTAGTATTGTGGTTAGCACAATGCTTTACAGTACAGATGACCCAGGTTCAATTCCTACTGTTGCCTGTAAGGAGTTTGTACGTTCTCCACGTGACCCTGTGGGTTTCCTCCGGGTGCTCCGGTTTCCTCCCACACTTCAATGAGGTACTGGTTGGCAATTGTCTCGTGGTTAGGCTAGGGTTAAATCGGGAGCTGTTGTACAGCTGAACGGAGTAGGAAGGGTCTACTTTGCACTGTATCTCAATAGAAAATAAAAATAAGTCAAATAGCTTTGAAATGACAGTGTGATGATGTAGATTCTATTGCTTATTCCAAAAAGAAACTGGGTGATTAGTGAAGGTTAAAAAAATGCAAAATTATGGGAAAGAATGGAAAATAAAACTGACTGGAAGGCTTTACAAAGACTTGGTGAAATTAATAGCTTTCTTCTGTGTTATAATAGTTATGTGATTCCATTAAAAAGATGGAAACTATGTGAGAGAAAATGAAATAGATTTATACAGTGAATATTAGGATGATGAACCTAAAGTGTTCCAGCAAAGACTAATTAGAGCAAATGGCCCCTTTCTGTTCTGTGTATTCAATGTAATTCTATATAACATCTTAAATATTTGGAAATTTCCAGGATATTTTTGCAAGTTACTTTATTGATTCCAGGGACCTGTCACAGCTCTACTTATTTGTCTAACTGGTTTTAAATAATCAATCACAAAACAACTGATTGCTGTAGGTTTAGATAAGCAATATATCGCGAGGACTTTGTGTTATTAGATATACTGGCAGTTGAAAGCCTGAGGGAGATGTACATAATTTGTTTCTGGTATGTGGACATCACTAGTAAGGTCTGTTTAATTGTCTTTACATTATTACTCTTGAAAAGCTTACAATGATTTGTCTTCTTTGCAGTCCAAGTGGTGAAAATATTCCAATAGTACTGCTGCATATGGAGCTACAGGCTTTTAATCAGGCAACAATGAAAAAAATTCCCAAAACATTTCCAAGTAGTGCATGGAAAATGAAGGGATTTGCAGAGAGTGGAATTCTCATCATAGCCACATGATAATCAGAGATCTTGGACACAGCTTCAAGGTCAATTGTGATTACTCTTGAAGTTTTGAAAATGAAATATGTGGCTGGAATGTAACCATGACAAAAAACCTATGATAATTTAAAAAAATTCCTTGATGAATAAATGTACACAAACCAAACTTAGCAGTATTAAATAACCATAAGACCATAAGATATAGGCACAGAATTAGGCCATTTGGCCCATTAAGTCTGCTCCATCATTTCATCATGGCTGATCCATTTTCCCTCTCAGCCCCAATCTCCTGCCATCTCCCCGTATCCCTTCATGCCCTGACTAATAAAGAATCTATCAACCTCTGCCTTAAATATATGTAAAGACTTGGCCTCCACAGTCACCTGTGGCAATGAATTCCACAGATTCACCAGAGTGTATTCAACCATAATCTGTAATTAAGACGGGTTTTAATTTGTTGCAGCACTGTACGTAAAAGGTCAGACTGTTGGTTAGACTTAGCTTTTTGATGCTAAAATACTTTATGGATTTTACATGATAAGCTGAAATAATTTGCTGATAATGACATGGGTAAACAGGGAATCTGAACCTGATATATTAGGACAAAGACCAGTTTCTTTCATTCATTAGCACAAGAGATTCTGCAGATGCAAGAAATCCAAAGCAACATGCAGAAAATGCTTCAAAGTTGCTGGTGAACGCAGCAGGCCAGGTAGCATCTCTAGGAAGAGGTACAGTCGATGTTTCGGGCCGAGACGTCGACTGTACCTCTTCCTGGAGATGCTGCCTGGCCTGCAGCGTTCACCAACAACTTTGACATGTGTTACTTGAATTTCCAGCATCTGCAGAATTCCTATAGTGTTTGCATGCAGAAAATGCTGGAGGAACTTAGCAGGGCATAAAACATCTTTGTAAATGAACAAAGAGTCAACGTTTCAGGCTGAGGCCCTTCATTGAGACATTTATTCATCAATCCAATTGAACACCTGCTGTATTATTTGTGTAAGGATGGAAAACTAAGCTTAACAGTGAATAGATTAATATTGAATCAGGACTCTAAAGGGAAATGTAGAAATATTAATAGATTGGATTAAGAAAGATTAAGATAAAAAGGAAAGCTCCATAAAATGTTTTAAAATATATACAATGAATCACAATCCAATACTTAGTATAATTACCTTTCACTAGTACAGAAACTGCCAAGTTCTTATTACATGGCCAAGGATGAAATCAGTAATTTACTGGTGTTTTCATATCTACCTGCAATTACAGGAACGTAGCAATATTCTATCAATTTCAATAATGGCAGTTTTGTTTCAGGAAGCTAATGGCAGAGTTTAGCAACTAAGATGTTAATATTTTAGATGTTCAGGTTTAGCTGTGTCATGTGAAGCTGCTGTAGCATCTGATTTGGATGGTAAACTTTGGGTCAATATATTACAGTCTTGTCTCTGTGCTGAAGATTATTTTATCAAATGTTAAGCCAAAGGAACTGGCTTGTATACTATAAGTGGAATAGTCTATTTTCATTTATTATGCAGTTTTCCATCTCAAAGTTCAAAATTTTTGATTCACTGCTCTATGTGCCCAACATTTACAGTCAGATATATCTGAAAACAAACAGTAAGTGCATACAGATACTTAATCAACCTCAATCTTATTATAATCAAAAACATATTGTATTTTTTCAATGCAAAAAAGGAACCTAGCAGACATTTGAAATCTATAATACGGCTTGAGGGTTTAAGTTTTGAAGGAAATCAGTTTACAAGGAACTTTAAAATAAATGAATTGGAATTTGTTATTTCGAGTGCTTGACTGATATAATGCTGAGAGAAAAAATCACATTATTTTTATACAGTATCCAGTGAGCAGGGGTAAAGAAATTTCTTATTATTTTCTTTTCAGAGTGTTTCTGTCATTGGAGATAGATTGTCCTGTTTAAATTGTTTATTCATACATAAAAATAGACAAAGAATACTGCCAAATACTTCCCTTATCTGGCAAAATGCCTTATTTTATCTATATCTTCTACTGATTAACTTTATCATTTTCACAATCATCTTTGTAAGTATTTGTTGTGTTTATGTGGTGTGTAAACCTTTCAGTAAATTTTGAAAATTTTTTCACAAGAATAATGTATTTTCTGTAATAGACCTAATGACAATACAAATGAGCATTCCTGGGTGATATCTGATATTATCAGGCCATTTAAAATATCGTCTTAATGCTTCTGTTTGTACAAGTTTAAACCAGTGGAGGCATAATGAAAAGTTCATTCGCTTCCCACCTACATCCGTGATACTTCACATGCTCTTGATTTCCTCATCAACTTTCAATTCCCTGGCCCTGATCGGCTCATTTTCAACATGGACGTCCAGTCCCGATACACGTCTATCCCCCATCAAGAAGGCCTTAAAGCTCTCTTCTTCCTTCTTGACAACAGACCTGACCAATTCCCCTCCTCCACCACCCTCCTCCATTGAACTAAATTGGTCCTCACACTCAACAATTTCTCTTTTGGCTCCATCCACTTTCTCCAAGGCCAAGATGTAGCCATGGGCACTAGTAAGGGCGCTAGCTATGCCTGCCTTTTTGTTGGACACGTGAAATGGTCTATGTTCCAAGCCTGCTCTGGTAATGCTCCATGACTCTTTCTGCACTACATTTATGAATCCATCCTTGCTGCTTCGTGCACCCATGCAGAGCTTGTCGATTTCATCAAATTTGTGTCCAACTTGCACCCTGCCCTTAAATTCACTTGGTTCATTTCTGAGACCTCTCTCCCCTTTCTTGATCTAGCTGTCTTTATCTCTGGGGGCAAACTGTCTACCAATATCTTATCTGTGAGAGACAATATCTACTGTCTCTCACAGCTACCTTGACGTTACCTCTTCCCACCCTTTCTCCTGTAAAAGTGCCATTCCCTTTTCTCAGTTCCTTTGTCTATGCTGAATTTGTTCCCAGGACAAGGCTTTCCTTACCAGGACATCAGAAATGTCCTCCTTTATCAAAGAACGGTGTTTCCCTTCCCCACCTGTGCCTCCTCCATTTCCCGGACATCCACTCTCACCCCATCTTCCCAAGGCCTTAACAGGGATTGCGTTTCTCTTGTCCTCACCTACCACCCCAGGAGCCTCTGTTTCCAGCACATCACTCTCTGCATCTTCCACCATCTTCAATGGAATCCTACCACCAAACACATCTTTCAGCTCTCCACTTTCTGCAGGGATTGCTCTCTCCATGATTCCATTGTCCATTCACCCCTCCCCACTAATCTCCATTGTGCCATTTATCCCTACAAGTGCTATATCTCTCTATTCACCTCCTCCTTCACTTCTGTTTAGGGCCCCAAACATTCCCCCTAAGTGAGGCAACACTTCACCTGCAAATCAGTAGCATTCATCTATTGTGTGCAGAGCTCCCAATGTGGCCTCCTCTACATCGGTGAAACACAAAGTAGGCTGTAGATGGAGCAAAGTTGCTATGTCAAACACCTTCGCTCTGCTCCCAACAAAAAGGATTTCCTGATGGCTTACAGTTTTAGTTCCAATTCCCATTCCCATTCTGACATGTTGGTCCATAGTCTCCTCCACTGCCACAGTGAGGCCACTCTCAGTATGGAGAAGCAACACCTTATATCTCTTCCTAACTCTTCCTTCAGTTAGTCCTGACGAAGGGTCTCGGCCTGAAACGTTGACTGTACCTCTTCCTAGAGATGCTGCCTGGCCTGCTGCGTTCACCAGCAACTTTGATGTGTGTTACCTTATATTCTGTCTGGGTAGCCTCTGGCCTGCTGGCATGAACATTTATTTCTTTAATATCTGGTAATTTTTCCCCCTTTTCTTCCATTCCCCACTCTGCCTGTCCTCTTACCTCTTCTCTTCTCACCTGCATATCACTGTCCCTTGGTGGCCCTCCTCCTTACCTTTCCCCCATGGTCCACTCTCCTCTGTCAGATTCCTTCTTCTTTGCCCTTTGCATTATCCACCTATCACCTCCCAGCTTCTTACTTCATCCACCCTCCCCTACCCACCTGGCCTTGCCTATCACTTTTTAACATTTACTCCTTCCCCTCCCCAGCCTTCTTATTCTGACTTCTTTTCCCTTCCTTTCCAGTCCTGTTGAAGTCTTGGCCAAAGCATTGACTAATCACCCCTCTCCATAGATGCTGTCTGACCCGGAGCTCCTCCAGCATTGGGTGTGTGTTACATCAGATTTCAGGAAACGGCTGATAGGTTCATAGCAATATTTTAGCGTAACAAATCCTAAGCACTTCCCAGATCATGATGGAATAGTCAATGGTGGCAAGAAAAGCATAATCAAAAAGTTATTTATAGAAGGTTCTTGAAATAGATTGGAATGACTGAAGGGTTTGGGGAAAACATGCAGAATATGACAATAAGAGAACAATGGACTCTTCTGGAATCAAAAGTGAAATGATAGAAGGGATGGATGGTAAAACATTTGTTAAAGCATAAGACTTAGAAGCAGGGAAGTGCAAGGGCAAAGAGCTGGCTGAAGTTGAGCAATGTGCACTTTATATAAAGCAAATTGATCCAAAACACTTGGCAGACCTAGTACAAGCAAAAGTTAATGCTATGTCATAAAAAGTATTAGATGACAAAAAAAAAATTAAAAAGGGGCTTTCTTGGTCAGACGTAACAAGAAAAAGGCGGTGAAGCATCGGAAGGAATGCCATACCCCGGGGCTCTGCAGCAGAATACAAATAGTTAATTTGGGAATGATGAAGAAGTCAGTATCAGAAGAATGCAAGTATCTCAGAAGGTTATATGGGATTGGGAGGGTTAAGATCATTGTGGACGCTAAATCATTGGAGGTATTTAAATAGGAGGTAGATACTGGCATTAGAGAAGAGCTGAGGTTTGTCCTGGACTTATTTCCTGGCATAATTTACATATTACTATTTAATTATTTATGGTTTTATATTGATATATTTATACTCTATTCTTGGTTGGGGCAACTGTAACGAAAATCAATTTCCCTCGGGATCAATAAAGTATGATTATGACTGTACAGTACCGACACGTCGCATGGTGGAGTAGAAGCGAGCGGCTAGCTGCTCCAATTTTCTTGAGAAATCCATGAGCTGGGGCGGCCGAACCAGATTTGGCGAGGGACAGGGAACAAGCGACCGAGTTCTGGGTGACTTGAAGTTTACCGAGAGTGGGTCGAGCCAGACCACTGTAGAGTGTGCGGGAACGATAGCCGGGGTATTGAGTGGAATTGCGAATTTTTTTAAAATCTGAGTTCTGAAGCGCACATAGCTACACCAATTGACGTGGACTGAAGCAAACTTAAAACTATCTATATTTACATTAAACGCGTGGTGCTGGCTGATATTGCAGTTTCACCGGCGGTTTCCCTTTAAACGAATTCCAGCCGAGTTTTTAAAGCCGGCGCACAGGATCGGAGCCCAGTGCCTGTCTCCCTCCCCTTGCCAGCGACGTCACTCAACTTGCGAGCGGCTCTGATTCCGGTGCGGGAAGCAAGGGGGCGAAACGCTTAGGAACCTATCAATAATAAGAAGAGACAAGGTATTACAGCGGATCATCCAAGAAAGCAAGATTAAGGCAAAGTAGGCATCTCTTGCAACTTCTTCCACCCCGTCCTCTCGCAGTAGTTAACTCCTGGTGTAAATAACGTTGTAAAACGTACACGGATGTATTCTGAGAGTGTGCGCCTGCTTTTGTTGCGAAAAATTTTGTCGAGGGAGACCGATTGTTAACAAGTCCTGCGATGTGTTCAGTCAGGGCTGGAGTTTGTCTGTATCCCGTGGTGCTGCCACCCCTCCCGCTCTGGAAGCAGGGAAGCGACAGAAGCGGGTTTAAACATTGAAGGAAACTTCTCGAGAGGCTGACCTACACTCCAGGCTCAGCCATCTAAAGTTGCCAGATTCTGGCCTTTCAACTTTTTAGACTTTGGAAGTTCATTCACTTCAGCTGTTGTTGTTGCACCGCGATTTGAATGTATATTTATTAGTGGCGGTGTGTTTTTTTTTCGCCTTTTTGCGTGCACGCGCCGATTAGAGGAGTTTCACGAGCCCGCGCCGAGCCCAGGAGGGATGAGCGATCCCCGGCAGTTTCTCGGATAGAGCGAGGGGTCGCCCAATCTCGCGTCGCACAGGAGAGAACCCTCATTGTCACACAAACCCTCACCTCACCACCACCACCACAATCTTCAGGGCAGCCTGGTCTTGCTGGTAAATGAGTTGAGAGCGCCTTTGCAGTTACACTTTTCGAGCGATGTACTGAAATCTTTATGTGTATGCGACATTGAGTTTTTATTTGCAAAACAATAATGTCCTTTTAACAAACTTGACATTTATTTAAGACGGCCCCAAATAAGCACGGCGCAATAAAGGTAGTCCCATTCCTGCTTAAATAATCAGATTCTGATTGTTTAACCACTTGTAATTAAGCCTTCGTTTGTTGTGCTACATGTTGATTTCAGATCTCTGGAAATGCTCTTGTAACTTGTGTGTGGTTGCCTAGGTATTGTAAATGTCTTGGAGATACGAAATTGAGCATCGATGGCAGCGTCCAGTCATTAGCTTCAAGCAATTGAGTTTTGCATTCCGCACGATGTTAAATATGCCAACATCAGAAAGAGCTGTGGGAAAGCTGTTAGAATTTAAAAAAGGAATCTCGCTACATTGCTTTGCACTTTGTCAACTGCTAAGGATTATTTTCAACTTTCCTCATTCTTTTAAAACTCTCATCATCGTTTTGTACCTATTAAAAGATAATTGCCTCCATTATAGCCAGTTTGATACTTGCAATATTTGCTGCGAAGATTTGGTACTTCATTTACAATAGAGTAGCTTATCTGAGTGGAACTGTAAAGCGGGCTTTCAGAATCTGTCAATGCAGGCTCACAAGGTGCTTTATTTCCGTTGTGGGTAAATCAACAAGAGGCGTAAAAGGTAAACGATCACGTGATTGCTGTTGTATTCCTCCTCCTCCTCTTCTCTCCCCCCCCGCCCCGTTAATGTAGTGACACTTGCTGCAGTCTAGTCATAAATGCTAGTTATATAATTACCTATTCTCTTCTCCCACCCTTTCCAAGATAAAAGTACTAGGCGAGATATGTAGCTGGAATGTTTTGGGAGTAAGCTATCATACTTCAATTGGTTTTGTTACTATATTGTTGGATGTTATGTAAAAAAAAATTGCACAAGTCCACATATTGAATTGTATCACAAATTTGAAGCTAGCAAGGGAGCAGCATGAACTATGTAACTACTTGAGTTAATGTTGCCTAAAGCAACCAAATAGAAATGAAAGTCTTCCTCAATTATCTTCCTACCTTGTGTCCACCTTTAAATAACAAATATTTTCTCAGATTTTGACAGTCCTGTTGCAGAAACTAGCAATGAAATGTAGTCTCTGGTCAGATAACCTTTCTGAATAAGTCACGTGTGTGTTGTTTTATACATTAATTTATTGAAACAAGGTGAGTGAGTTTGAGAGGTAGACTTGGTAGCTGAAGACAACCATGGTGATGGGAGGGGGGCAAACAATTGAACTAGTGAGGCAGAAACTGGGAGAAAACATGGGCTGGGCAGACGTTTATGGAATCTCTCTGCTGTTTGTTCCAGTTGTTTATAAACTTCTGTTTTTTGATCCCAATTATGCCAGTTCATCAATCTGCACTTTGTTTGGATACTTTGGTTAAAACCCCCTTCCTGTATAATGCTAAATGGCAGCCAGTACAATTAGAGGATGAACTACTATTAACTAAAATAAACTATTTTAGACAAGAATCTTTCTGAAGTAGTTATCAGCCTGTATTAGCAAAAGCAATTTTCTCTGCTCATCCTTGTGAATTATTTGTGCCTGTATGTCTTAAATCAAGCTAGAGTATGAAAATTGATGTTTCTGCTTAATTCACAAGGCTGTAGTAAATTCTATAGTTTTTTTTCCATGTGTAGAAAGTAAATATTAAGTCAGCATTGTTGCCCTAATTATTTTTGATAGGATCCCAGATAGCAGTGACAGGATTCAGTGATGCGTATGCATTATACATTGAGTTTTTACTGTGAAGAGATGTTGAGTTATCGGAACCATCCAAAGCACATCCTTTTTGAAATAAAAAACAGAACAAATGCAAATCTGAAATACAGACTGGAATTTTGGAAATTATCAACAGGGCAAGAAACATTGTTGAAGAGAGAGGGGAAAAAAACAATTAACATTCATGGTTGGATGCATTTTCATCAGCACTCATCTAAGACTTTAACTTAGTTTCTTCCTGCATTGATGCCTGGTGTGTAGTTGCAGTAAAGGCTATTTAAGTTTATATTGTACTTTGAGTGGGGGAGTCTGGGACCAGAGGACACAGGCTCAGAATAGGAAGATGGCTCTTTAGAACAGGGATGAGGAGAAATTTATTTAGCCAGAGTGTGTTGAATCTGTGGAATTCATTGCTACAGACAGCTGTGGAGGCCAAGTCGTTGGGTGTATTTAAAGCGGAGGATGATAGGTTCTTGATTAGTAAGGGGGTCAAAAGGTTATGAGATTGAGAGGGATAATAAATCAGCCAAGGTGGAATGGTGGCCAGACTTGATGGGCTGAATGGCCTAATTCAGCTCCTCTGTCTTGTGGTCTTTAAGACACCTGGCAGGTAGTGAATTGCTTCTATTCGTATTGAAGCCATGCTATGCAATTTTAATGTGATTAGCAATTATTTAGTGATTATCCATGCTTATTTAGAAATGTACAGTATATGGCAAACTTTTGCATAGGTTGCTGTGGTGTTGTGAGACATAAAAACTTCTAAATAGTGTTATTATTTTGGTTTGAATAGAAACACTTTTCTCAAAAAATTCATACTTTTTACAAACTATCTAAAACTGCTGTGGCAGGAAAGACACACTTCTAATGATTTTTTTCATATCTTAAGTTGTATTTTGTTTTTAACTTGTTAAGACAGACGTAAATTTTTTGACAGTTTATTTAATTGGCGATACAGTGAACCAGTACGTCTTTGGATTGTGGAAGGAAACTGCACTGGGGCATTTGGTGGATGCCAATATGCTCATGGGAAAGATGTATAAGTTTCTCACAGGCAGTGCTGGAATTGAACTCTGAACCCCAATGCCATAAGCTGTAATAGGGCCGTGCCATCTGCAATGCTACCATGCTGTCTCCATCTCAATTGTTTCACTAAGAAAAGCAGACAGAAACTACCCATAATTAGCTTGCATTTATATCATGTCTTCAAAAGCAGTAATTCCCAACTTGCTTGAATGAAAGCAACACGTCCACATATTTAATATGCATTTAGCATATTACCCCACCTCAAAGAATGCCACTGAGGGTTGCTCTTTTTTTAATGAGCAAGCAATTATCATGAACTGATAACGTCCCAATGGCAAGATGCTGTACTTTTTTAATATATATTTTTGCAAATTTATAATTAGATTTTCCTCAGTGTTAATAATGACCCTATTAATAGATCCCCTGTTATCTTTGGTGCTTTCACCACCTACACTCTTCCTGAAAATGTTACAGATTGATAGAGCAAATGTTATCTACAAAATCTAGTGTAGTGGCTGCAACAAGTACTATACTGGTCAAAGAGGAAGAAAACTATCGATCAGGTTACACGAGTGTGAACTAGTGAGCAGAAGACACGACCTATTCTCGCTAGTATCAGCTCGTGAAGATGAAGGAGGACACCATTTCAACAGGATGACAGCTAGAGTCTTGTCTCAAGCAAGAGCAAGAAAAGAATGAGAATTTCCCTACAGAAAGATCCATTAACAAACACATTGACAGACATCCAGTACCTGTACCCTTGCAGAGAAAAGAGAACCAATGACAACAACAATCGATTAATCGCTAATAATCAGGTTCTGAACAGCGAAGCAGACCTCTCTTGAAGCTAGCCAATCAGAAACTTCTACTGCTAAACTGTTCAGCGTTTTGAACCAGCTAACTGGATCACAATGTCTAATCGGTATTCATTTGGACTCCGGAGGAGTATATAAGCCGGCATTCTGAGGAGACTGCACCCTCAGCTGCGCACTGATGATGGCTCTTCATTGGAGCTGAAACGTCTGCAAATATTTTGCCAAACTTCCAAATGTTACAGACTTGTGTTCGAATGTAATGTGCCCCAAGGTGCCAAATACCTGTAGTGAGATGCACGCTACAGAATTCTGATATTCAGAGCAGCATCATATTTTGGTTTATAAATTTAGACCTGCATGTGAACCTTCACTGTTGTAGATGGTGTGCCAATGCACTTTTTCTCAAATTTAATAGAGAAAGCATTAATTATATTGAGAATATTTTGATACTTTGAGAGTGATTTAATGACTTGTGTCCTGTTTAAATTGGAAATAATGTTCTAATAAGTTGCAATGAGAGAGATTTAACACAGAGCAGGTTAGGAAATACTGAAGTTAATGAATAGATGTTGAGTAGAAAACTTACTGAATTTGATTTTGCCAAGGCTAGCAGAAATTACTTTATGATCTGCAATTTTGAACATCTGCAGTCAGTTTCCTCTTTTTTTTCTACACTGTAGCTTCTGAGTATCCCTAAAGAAAATACATGGTGAGGGTCTTGACATTAATCATCAGAATGAGGTAGTTGCATCTCTTGAACACACAAAATGATGGAGGATCTCCACAAGTTGAGCAGCATCTATGGAGGGGAATGAACTGATGACATTTTGGGCTGAGATCCTTTATCAGGACTGAAAGGGAAGGGAGAAGAAGGCAAAATAGGAAGTTAGGTGGAGGGGGAGGAGTACAAGCTGGCAGGTGATGGGTGAAACCAGGTGAGGATGAGAGTGGGTGGGGGAGGGGGATTAAATGAGAAGCTAGGAAGTGATAAGGTAGAAGTTGCAGTAAGGCAAGGATTACTTGGCGAACACGAGGAATTCTGCAGATGCTGAAAATTCAAGCAACACACATCAAAGTTGCTGGTGAACGCAGCAGGCCAGGCAGCATCTCTAGGAAGAGGTACAGTCGACGTTTCAGGCTGAGACCCTTTGTCAGGACTAACTGAAGGAAGAGCTACTAAGAGATTTGAAAGTCACTTTCAAATCTCTTACTAGCTCTTCCTTCAGTTAGTCCTGACGAAGTGTCACATGCACAATTTACCAGCCGGTCAGTATCTGTAACTGATGAGCCAATTTTGTATATATTTAAAAAAAAAACAGCAGTTTTTGGTTCAGACCGCAGAGCAGTGAGGGTGACGTGGTCCAGGCTGATCTCCTCGTGCACAAGTAAATTAAAGAGAATGCTTGGTCGTAAGAGTTTGTGTGTTCTGGTCCCAGTTATTTTGGTTATTTTATGGGTGACAACAGTTAATTGGAGGTTCCACCAAAATGTCTAATCGTTGACTTTATTTAATGGGAGCAAGGAATTCGGCCCTGGTAGCTGATCGGCCCTAAATCCTAGGCTGCTGATATTTGAGCGAGGGACTGGGTCTGCTGCTGGAACACAAATTTCTTCCTGTATGGAGTAGTCAAGCTGACGTAGGAAAGTTATTGATAAAAACAAAGGTTTTCGTGGTCTGGGTTGTGCCCCGGACAGAGCACAGGAAAATTTAATAAGTGTTCTGTTTAAAAAGAATTCTGCAATGTGTATGAGTGCGCCCTGATTGAATACGTGTGAATGGTAGCATGAAAGTCCCCTGTTGCAGACCTCTAAAGGACTCTGGTAGTGTGCGTGTTTGTACCAGAAAGCATTAAGCATGAACTATAGATTGAAGAAAAGGGAAGTACATTGAGAATTATATTGTATGTGTGGAATGGACTAAGTGAATGCATATGTGTTAGGGAAAGAAAAACGTTATTGTTCAATATTGACGTGAAATGCAAAAATGGTTAGTTGAATCCTGCAGAGAAAGTGAATAAAAGTTAGAGGAGGAAAAGGCACAGATAAAACAGGCAAAGGCTGAAAATATCTACTTCAGCATTTGAAAAGAAACAATCAGGGCCAGAATTTGAGGATGCACTAGATGCTATACCACTGCCTTCCCCAGACGTGGTTTCAACAAGGCCTGTGCCAAGTAACACTTCTTCAGTGCTCAGTGAGTCTGGCGTTAGCTGATGTCCTGCCACAGGTAGCAGTTCCCAGTAGTACTAAGGCAAACGGGTGAAATGTTGGTTTATATATTTGCTGAAATTATCTAGTGGGAGCTCTAAGAAAATATTTCCCTTGGTTGTCTTTTGGCCTCTGCTTTTTTTCATGCCAGTGATGTTAATCAATATGTAGAATTTGTACAGTAATGCACATTTATGTAGAAAGTGTTTTCAAAAGTATTCTGAATTAACTCAAAGCAAGGACATCTGTCTTAATGTTATTGTAAATAAATTGTAATTTAGCTTAAAGAAAACATATACAGTACTGTTACTTATGTGAGATGAGAAGAGTTAAATAAAATTGTGTGTTTTGCAATATTGCCAATGACAATTACAACATCAAGGGATTAAAACTATTAAGGAAGGTGGGGGGCAATGTTTGTGTGAGACTTCCTGGCTGCTCTACTATAGCCTCTGGTCAATATTGTATATTGCTTTAAAAGTATTGCGATACTGTCCTATACAATTTCAATGTTATTTTAACTTGTAACTTTGTTTTCTATTTAACCTAATTGACAGTGACCAAATTTTGGCCAATCATTACCAGATTAGTTTGTTAAAATTTCACTGTAAACTTCAGTTTTCTTTATACACATGGCTCTTTTAACCACTTGTGACTGGTTATTTTTGTTTTGAGCAGAGTAGTTTAGATAATACTATTCTAAGTGTATGGGTTTTGCAGTTCTTTGATCCAGCAAACGTGGAAAAGAGGCGGTGGACACAGGGATAAAGCATGGGGATGGCCGTGAGTGGTATGTTTGTGGACAGGCTGCCGGCAAACAAACATACCACTTATGGCCATCCCTCGGGCCAAGGCAACCTTGATAAATTTCCCAAACAGGAGAATATCTGCAGATGTTGGAAATCCAAACAACACACAAAATGCTGGAGGAACTCAGCAGGCCAGGTAACATCTATGGAAAAGAGTAAACAGTTGAGGTTTCAGGGCAAGACCCTTCATCAGGACTGGGGGAAGAAAAAAGAAGTCAGAGTAAGATGATAGGGGGCTTGAGGAAGAAGTAAAAGTGGTAGGTGATAGGAAAAACTGGAGGAAGGTAAAGTAAAGAGCTGGGGTGTTGATTGGTGAGAGATAAAGGGCTGGAGAAGGGGAATTCGATAGAGTGTAGAAGACAATGGAAGAAAGGGAAGGGGAGGAGCACTAGAGGGAAGTGATGGATGGGTAAAGAGATAAGGTGAGAGAGGGGAATGGAAAATGGTGAAAGGTGGGTGGTGGGCAGTTACCTGAAGTTTGATAAATAGATGTTCATGCTACCAGGTTGGAGGCCACCCAGAAGGAATATAGGTGTTGCTCCTCCAACCTGAGTGTGGCCTCATCGCAGCAGTAGAGACCATGGACTGGCATGTTGGAATGGAAGTGAGTGGCCACCGGGACATCTTGCTTCTCTCTCCGCAGTGATCTCCCTTCTTGTATTTATCCTTGCAAGCTGAATAAGTGCTACACCTGCCCCTACACCTTCTCCCTGACTACCATTCAGGGCCCCAAACAGTTCTTCCAGGTGAAGTGGCATTTGACCTGTGAGTCTGTTAGGGTCATCGACTGTATCCAGTGCTCCGGGTGTGGCATCCTGTATATCGGTGAGACCCAACGTAAATTGGGAGACCACTTGAAGCACGCGCTCCGTCTGCCAGAAAAATACTTGAGAACTTGTATGATTTTAAAACTGCCCATTGTAAAACGCCACTTGATACAAGGCCACATTTAATTTTTTTTTGATGGCTTTTCCTTCCATTCTGATACTGGAAGAAAATTTGGTGGTGAATCATAGTGAAAATATGGTGTATTCATGTATATCTGCTGTGGAGGCACAGCTACCTTCCCGACTGTTCTCTTAAAGCAGCTGAACCTTTTTGCCTTAACGGAGCCTGCACTGTGTAAATAATTACATCAAAATTTCATTATGCCTCAGGAGTAGCACACGACAATAGACAATTAAGGAAATTGTCAGTTTCTCACATCTTCAGAACTCTGATAAAACACGGTGAACTAACTGTGAACCTTTTCCAGCTTTTTCAATTCCTTACTGCAATTGCTGTTATAAACTTTGTGGGAAGGAAGAAGTAAGTAGTGGGAACAAACACCCTGACTCCTCTGCTAAGGCAGCAATAGCAGATCTTTATGGCCATGTAGAACTCCAGTGTGATCAAGCTGCCCATACTTCCCAAATTCTTTGAACTACTCCAATTACAACGTTATGTGTCAGTGGCTGAACAAATTTATGGACTACAGCACATTATGTGCAGGACTATAAGGGATGATTGGTATCATTGAAGATGATAGAATCTCAACCATAGCAAGAAATGTAGCAGCAACTGAATTATTTGCCAGAGACGCAATCTGCCGCTGCTGGTCCCTCCCCCGAAATTCATTTGTGCTGCTCCAAATGGACTGTGCAGTTACCTAAATGTATGGGCTGTGTTTATAACTTGTTATTGTGTTTGTCATTTCTATGGGTAGAAGCTTATCCTACTCAGAGAAATGCTGCTGTCACTGTGGCGAAATTTTAGTATGAGCATTTATTCCTAGGTTTGGGATCCCTGGGGGAAAAAAAACTCCAGTGATAACAGTCCTCACCTTATGGGTAAAGTTATGAATTGACAAAAGCCTTGTGGTGGAGGCAGTATTTCACTTGCTCTTGCCACCGTCAATCATACAGGGAAACTGAAAGACAGAATGGGGCTCTGAAATGCAGGTTAGCTAAATTGAGCACTGAATCCGAGCTAAAGTGGCCAGAGGCACTTTCATTGGTCCTCGTGACAATGTGCTGTGCTCCATACCGTGTAATAGGCCTACCTCCACATGAGATATGTAGTTTTGGGATGTCCCATGCACTTGTCAGTCACCCCTCACTTTTAAATTAAACAGATGGTCATCCATGTTATGAGTGGAATCGTGCCGCATTATTGTATAGCAGTAACATAAGCTCTTAAAGGTTTCCGTCAACAGATGCTTAAAGCTAAGAAGACTGTGCTGGTTGCAGAGTGCCTCAGTGACCAGCCGGGAGATTGGGCACAGTTGAGAACTTACTGATGAAAGAACTGGCTGGAGCCCTGCTGTGAAGGTCCATTCCAAGTAATGCTGACCACACATACTGCTCCAAAGGTCTAAGGAAAGTCAACATAGATACATGCCTCACATGTTAAGGCGGCTGTGTCACTGGACCAAGGAACAGGTGGCCAGGAGAACCTTGATAAGGACTGATGGACTGAACTCTTGATCTTTTCTATTTGTCACTTTATGTAATCAACATGTAATATGAGCCTGAGATAATCTGGGCATCTATTTTCTGCCTAAGTGCAGACATATCTCAACACTAATACTCTTAGCGCTTTTCACCTTTGTTAGGAATATGCATTCCATACTAACTGGTCTGGTTGTTGGGTGAGCTCTATAGAGCGTTCATATATTCAAACGATAGCTTGCTAATGTGTTTATACCCCTGGATGTTAGTTTGATTTCATGTTTTACTTTGAGACTAGAACTGTAAAGGGAGCACAGGACTGCACTGCCCATAGGAATGATTCTTGCCAAGGTAACTGTTTTGAGGGATAGTATCAGCCTACTTGCAATAACTACATAACCCCCTCTGCTCCAAAGCTGCTTCACAGAGTTAGGGGTGGTGTATTTCACTATAACCATTACAGGACGGGATGGGACCAGACTTGGGTAACAGTACATGCAATGTCTTTACTACTTGGTGACTCTCCAAATCCCGTTAATGACGCATACTGGGTACATGGCTGTCAGGTCTATCACTGGCTGCCAGGTGTACTCCTTCTTAAAATGGGATCTTTGGTTGAAGCCAAAGTGGGGTTGTTGTTATCTGGCCAATGTAGTACCATGGATGTGCCACCTGCCTACTCTCTCTACATTCCACTATGTGAGACTGCCGTCGAAGGACTATGGAGACTGAGTATTCCTGTTCTGGGAACTTGCCAGACTGGCTTATGAAAGCATTAACATGGGCTTAGCACTGCTAGAGAAACTGGCTACTAACACAGCCTTAATGTGATATGACACGAGCCAGGGCTTCAATGACATTACTGCTGAAATGCTGGCTGCCTGCAACGCGGCCCTTCAACATGACTAACAGTAAACTTAGTTGACTCAGAGGTAGTACTTGTGCCATTATTAGCCAGGAGTGTTAGACGTACTGGACGTCCCTGATATCAGCAGCCAATCATCCCTCTGGAACTGTCGTAGTTTCAGAGACTCTGCTATTGAAATTCAGTTAAGATTTATGTTGTCCTCTACAGGACAAAGAGGATGTGTTGAAGTTGCAGTAAGGCAAGGGTTGAAGACAATGCCTGGCAAGAATAGCTTGGGGCAGTTGTAGTCAAGTGAGACCTTGGAAATGAGATCATTGGAGACTCCTCTGCTTACTACAGATGAGATAGGCAGAGGTGACTGTGACGGTGTGTACTCTAGCCAGACAAATGAGTTCTCTGTCGTGAATTTTTTTCTAGAAAGGTCTTCCTAAAATGTAGCAATCCTTTATGCAATATGGGGTGTTGGAGACAGATGAGATAGGAATACTGGAAGGATGTGATACACACATGACTAGGGGTCAATAACTTCCACGTCATTGGTTGTCAGCTTTGAAGCTTCATTTGACCTTTATATCACTATTGTGAATGGCAATTGATCCTGTAAGTAAGGAATTCAAACACATACAAATCTTAATTGATGCACCAGTTCTATATAAAAAATAGTTTTCTGTTCAGAACACTGTGCGTGATGGGCAATGCTGATCTCCTTGTGTACAAGTAAAATAAAAAGAATGCTTGAGTCATAAAAGTGCCTATGTGCTGGGCCCAGTTATTCTAGTTAAATATCAGTTAGGACAACATATGGTAAAGGGTTGAAGGAGGAATATGATAAGTAAGAGAGGACAGTGGACAATAAGAGTAGGAAGAGGGGCACCATAGGAAACTGACAGGCAGTGAGGGAGAAAGGGGTAAGAGGGAAGTCAGAATGGGGAATGAAAAAAGAGAAGGGGAGAAATTACCAGAAGTTAGGGAAATTGATGTTTACACTGTCAGGTTGGAGAGTACCCAGTCTGAATTTAAAGTGTTGGTCACCCGACCTGATAGTACCCTCATTGTAGCAGTCGGTGAGATCATGGATCACATATTAGAATGGGATTTAGAATTAAATTGGTTGGCCACCGGGGAATGGCACTTGTTGTGACAGACAAAATCCAAATACTCTATGAAGTGGTTCCCCAATCTAGGTCAGGTCTCACTGATGTAGAGAAGGCCACACCAGGAGCACCAGATAGAGTAGATGTAGCTGGCGCATGTCAGACTTGCAAGTAAAGTGTTGCTTCACCTGGAAGGACTGTGTGGAGCCCTGAATGGCAGCAGCTGGATCTCGCGCTCTTGTTAAAGATGATCTTTCCCAATTACCATGGATGGTACTTTCCACAAATATCAGCTAAAACCAGGGTGTTGCCCAGACCACTTGCCTCTTTCTGTACTAGTTCATTAAATACGCAATTTAGAAATCCTCAGATCTGAGCCCTACAAATGTCTAACATGGGAAGTAAAAGTGCTGAATTTTGAACCGTAGCTAACAGTAAATTACAGGTAATTTTTGTCCTGTAGTATCTTCAAGTCAAGTCACTTTTATTGTCATTTCAACCACAGTAAAAACGAAACAATGTTCCTCCAGGACCATGGTGCTACATGAAACAACACAAAACTACACTAGACCACCTGAAACAACACAAAACTACACTAGACTTCAGACCTACACAGGACTACATAAAGTGCACAAAACAGTGCAGGACAGTACAATAATTAATAAACAAGACAATAGGCACAGTAAAGGACAAATTACAATATAATGATAAATAATGTAATGTTGCTAAGGATGAGGCAAGTTTTAAAAAAATGCCAATTTTATTTTGAAAGTGAGAATTATTTTTATTCCTTGATCTGTAAAACCATATGGAAAACAAAAACTTGAGTACTGTTTCTTCTGCTCGAGAATGAATGTGTTTCATTGGTTATTTGACTTTGGATTAACATCAATGCATTGTGCCTGTGGCATTGTGGCAAATTATTAATGCTCAGTCAATTAATAGGAACATAACTTACCTCTTTATGACAATTTTTAAAACCCATGTTATTCTGGAGGAAGGATTATTAATATGGATTTCCTTGGCACATCACATTAAAAGTTTCAGTTTCACAGGAAATTTATTGAAGTACATGTGTCACCAGGTACAACCATGAGATTAATTTTCTTGTGGGCATACTCAAGAAATCTGTAGAATAATAACCACAACAGAATCAATGAAAGACTGCTCCATCTTGGGTATTCAACCACAATGCAGAAGAGAACTAGTGATGCATTTGAATTGTTGTACTTCTGAATTTGAGCTTCTCAGCAGCCTAATTATTTTGACTGCTAGTCCAAATATACATCTTTAGATTCTGCTGTTAGCTGGGCCATATTGTAGTACTTACTGTTTTTCTTATGGCAAAGTAGGCAGTTGTTTGCAGTTAAAATATACTGTATAGTCTTCAATATTAGTTTCTGTCAATTTCCTCTGCAAATAAATGCACGACAACTGTATATATAGAAATATCCTCTGTCAATGTATGTTAATTGCTTAAGAAAATGTAGAAGAACAAGTACTCCATGAAACGCAGTTCGTGCAACTTAAGAAATAATTTTGTAGATTTTTTTGATTCCTTTGGAATTGTCCATAAGTAATTTAAGTTATATTAATTGGTCAGAAATTTTGGCTTGTTTCCAATTCAAGTGTACAAGTGAATGGTAATAGTACGTTTTCGATTGGGTTTGTCTTTTCACCGTCATCACCAATTCTGGTAAATTACAGGGTATTTTGGATTCCCTGCCCATGAATTGATGTATCAGTTTGTAACTCCTGTTAAAACTAATTATATATAAAGTTAACTTGGATGAATTATCACCTACTTCGGTCAAGAAGAGCAGGTTAAGCTGCTTCAATGACTGTCGTCCAGGGGCACTCACATCTACTGTGTTGAAGTGTTTTGAGAATCAACTCCTACCTAAACAAGCACTTGGACTCGTTGCTGTTTGCCTGTTGTCATAAAGGTCTACAGTGTATGCAATCTCACCAGCTGATCACTTGGCTTTGGATCACCTGGACAGTAGTAAGAACCCAGGTCAGCTGCTGTTTATTGACAATAGTTCAGCATTCAGCACCATTATACACACAGTTCTAATCAACAAGCTCAAAAATCTGGGCCTCTGTACCTCCCAAAACTGGATTCTTGACTTGCTCGCCGGGAGACCGCATCTATACGGATGGGAAATAATATCTCCGCTTTGCTGACAATCAACATGGGCGGATCTCAAGCTGCACGCTTAGCCCACTGCTCTACTCTTTGTACACCCACTATTGTGTGACTAGGCACAGTTCAAATGCTATTTATAAATTTGCCGACGACACCACTATTTTTGGCAGAATTTCAGGTGGTGCTGAAGAGACGTACAAGAGTGCGATAGATCCGCACGTTGGGCGAGTGTGTCGCAGCAACAAGCTTGCCTCACTGTGAGGAACACAGGAATTGACTGTGGCCTTCAGGAAGGAGCAGTCGAGGGAACACGCACTAATCTTCGTCAACAGATCTGCAATGGAAGGGGTGAGCAGTTTTCAGTTCCTGGGTGTTAACATCTCTTGGAATTCTGCCTATATGTTTCATTGTATCATGAATTATAGAGCTGCTTTAAAATGAGTGTTACATCAGATCTTGTAGAGTTGCATGTACTGAGTAACAATTCCCTTAACACTTATTAAAAGGCTCAGTATTCGATTCAGAGTCACTTCGTTAGCACTGTTTATTTTCATTGACGTGTTGTGAATTGTTTTGCAGCAGCAGTACAGTGAAAGGCAAAAAATTATAAGTTAGAAAAATAAATAGTGTGGACAATAAATAACAAGGTGGTGCATATGGACTGTTAAATCTTTTGATTGTGCGTCTTCAGATTCCTGTATCTTACTGATGGTAGTAACCTGCAGAGGACGTGCTCCAGATGGCAAGGGACTTTAATGATGGATCCTCTCTCTCTCCCCCCCCCCCACACCTTCTTGAGGCACTTCTTCTTAAAGATTGTCCTTGATGGCAAGAAGTGTGTTGCCTCTTGTGATCCTTTGCATTAGAGGCTGTATACGAGGGGTGATTGATAAGTTTGTGGTCTAAGGTAGAGGGAGTCAATTTTAGAAAACTTAGCACATTTATTTTTCCTACATTTACACACTTAGTCCAGCGGTTGTGGAGCGTATGGATCCCTTCTTTGTAGAAGTTGGTGTCTTGGACCTCCAGAAGTCGTCCACAGCAGGGGTGATTGATAAGTTCGTGGCCTAAGGTAGAAGGAAATGAACTACTAACTTCAAACTTTCTGCATTTTCACTCAGAGTTGAACTGCACGTGCATGTAACGAGAGCTGTATAACTCACCTCCTTCTACCTTAGGCCACGAACTTATTAATCACCCCTGCTGTGGACCACCTGGAGGTCCAAGACGTTCTCGTCTTGAAGCCAGAAAGATGCTCTCATCTCGTCAGAAAGTTTGAAGTTAATAACTCATCTCCGTTTACCTTAGGCCACGAACTTATCAATCACCCCTTCTGTGGACCACTTCTACAAAGAAGGGATCTGTATGCTTCACGACCGCTGGACTAAGTGTGTACATGTAGGAAGGGACTATGTTGAAAAATAAATGTGCTAGGTTTTCTAAAATTGACTCCTACCTCAGGCCACAAACTTATTAATCACCCTTCGTATTTGTACTGCACCAGTCAGAATCCACTCCACCGTACAAGAATACAGGAATCTTATGTGGATAGGATAGTGAAGAAAGCTTTTGGTATGCCGGCCTTTATAAATCAGAGCATTGAGTATAGGAGTTGGGATGTAATGTTGAAATTGTACAAGGCATTTGGTGAAGCCAAATTTGGAGTATTGTGAATAGTTTTGGTCACCAAATTATAGGAAAGATGTCAACAAAATAGAGTACGGAGAAGATTTACTAGAATGTTACCTGGGTTTCATCTCGTAAGTTACAGAGAAAGGTTGAACAAGTTAAGTCTTTATTCTTTGGTGATGGATTGTTTTGAATGGCTTGTCAAGCCTCATATCACAGCCAGCCTCCCCTCATCACTGGATCCTCTGCAGTTTGCTTATCGTCCAAATCGCTCTACGGAGGATGCAATATCCACCACACTGCACACAGTTCTCTCTCACTTGGACAACAAAGACACTTATGCCAGAATCCTGTACATTGATTTCAGTTCAGTGTTCAATACCATCATCCCGCAGAGACTAGTGGAGAAACTCGCGGCTTGGCCTTAGCACTGCCATGTGTTGCTGGATTCTGGATTTCTTGACAGAGAGACCACAGTCAGTCTGTGTTGGCAGGAACATCTCTGACTCCATCACACTGAGCACTGGATCCCCACAAGGCTGTGTGCTTAGCCCATTGCTGTTTACACTGCTAACACATGACTGTGCAGCCAGATTCAAGGAGAACCTGATCATTAAATTTGTAGACAATACCACAGTGGTGGGGCTCATCAGCAGAAATGATGAAACTATGCACGGGGAGGAGATCAAACACCTAGAGAGCTGGTGCAGGGATAACAACTTGATGCTTAATGTCACCAAAACCAAGGAGATGATCGTCGATTTCAGACGGTCTCAGCCTGAGCACACACCCCTCAGCATCAGTGGCTCCACAGTGGAGAGAGTGGAAAACATCAAGTTCCTTGGGGTGCAGATCTCGGACAATCTCACCTGGTCCAGGAACACCACTGGGATTGTGAAACGGGCCCAGCAGAGATTGCACTTTCTGAGGAAGCTTAAACAGGCATCACTCCCCACTAACATCTTAACTACATTCTACAGAGGGGTGGTTGAGAGTGTGCTGACCTTTTGCATCACAACCTGGTACTCCAGCTGCAGTGCTGTCGACAAAAATGCCTTGCAGAGGGTGGTTAGGGGAGCAGAGAAGGTTGTTGGGGTCTCCCTACCCCTGCCCAAGACCTCTTTCAGAGTCAATGCCTCCAGAAGACACGATACATCATTTAAGACCCCTCACACCCTCTCCATGAACTGTTTGTTCTTCTGCCATCAGGCAAACGTTACAGAAGCATCAAAACTAAAACCACAAGGCTACTAAACAGCTTCCTCCCACAGGCAGTCAGACTGCTAAATAGCTGCTACACCTGACTCTGCTTTGGACACTTTTAACTTGCACTGGACACTTATAACTGATTTAACTGACATGTGGCTGTTGTGTTTTACTATTTCTTGTTATGTTTATTATTTAGTGTTGCGTTTGTTATGTTATGATTGCACTGCCCCTGAGGAACGCTGCCTCATTCTGCCCTTCAGACCTGATGTATGGTTAGAATGACAATAAAGTTTTTTGAATCTTGAAAAATATAGAAGGTTGAGGGGGGACTTGATAGAGGTATTTAAAATTATGAGGGGGATGGATAGAGTTGATGTGGATAGGCTTTTTCCATTGAGAGTAGGGGAGATTCAAACAAGAGGACATGAGTTGAGAGTTAAAGGGCAAAAGTTTAGGGGTAACATGAAGGGGAACTTCTTTACTCAGAGAGTGGTAGCTGTGTGGAACGAGCTTCCAGCAGAAGTGGTTGAGGCAGGTTCGATGTTGTCGTTTCAAGTTAAATTGGACAGCTATATGGACAGGAAAGGAATGGAGGGTTATGGGCTGAGTGCAAGTCGGTGGGACTAGGTGAGAGTAAGAGTTCGGCACTGACTAGAAGGGCTGAGATGGCCTGTTTCCGTGCTGTAATTGTTATATGGTTATACGGTTAAAGGAAATTTGAGAGTCTTTAGTGACACACAAAATCTCCACAAGCTCCTAATGAAGTAAAACTTTGCATGCC
This sequence comes from Mobula hypostoma, assembly GCF_963921235.1. Lineage (NCBI taxonomy): Eukaryota > Metazoa > Chordata > Chondrichthyes > Myliobatiformes > Myliobatidae > Mobula > Mobula hypostoma. The sequence continues at coordinate 154,546,861 of NC_086102.1, read as the reverse complement.
TTTTACATAATTCTAAGTACAAAGGAAAATTATTGTCAGAGTGTATATATGTCACCATGTACCTCCTGGGGATTAATTTTCTTGCAGGCATTCACAGTAAATCCAAGAAAAACAATAGAATCAATGATTACTGCACTCAACAGAATGGATAAATAACTAAGGAGAGGGGGGAATAAAGCAATGAAAAGAGACCATGAGTTGAAGAATCCTTGAAAATAGGTTGAGGGACCAGTTCAGTGATGGGGTGAGTGAAGTTGTCACCCCTGGTTCAAAAGCCTGCTGGTTGAGGGGGTAATAACTGTTCCTGAACCTGGCTGCCTGGGTCCTGAGGCTGCTGTACCTCCTCCCTGATGGCAGGCAGTGAGAAGAGAGCATGGCCTTGGGTGGTGGGGGATGATGGATGCTGCCTTCCCATGACAGCGCTTCATGTAGATGTGCTCAGTGATAGGAAGGGCTTTACCCATGATGTTCTGGGCCATATCCACTTTTTTTTGTAGGAGTTTCCATTCAAGGGCTTTGCTGTTTTCATACCAGACTATGATGCAACTGGTCATTAAACAATCTACTACATTCCTATCGAAGTTTGTCAAAGTTTTAGATGTCATGCTGGGTCTTTGCAAACTTCTGAGGAATTGCATCAATGTGTTGACTCAGGACAGGTTCTCCAAGATGTGGGCACACAGGAACTTGAAGCTGCTCACCCACTGCACCACTGACCCTTCAGTGAGGACTCGGGTGTTTTCTCAAGTTCAAGTACAACTGACTGTCAATCAACCGTGCTCATGTATGCTGTCAAACAAAACAATGTTCCTCCAAACCAAGGTGCACAACACAGTTCATATAACTCAGGCACATAACACACAAAGTAATATTACCACACATAAAGTAACAAATAATCAGGTGTATTTACAATACAAGTTTAAAAAGTAATCAGTATAACACTTTTGGTAGTTCATACATGATGAGACCTGGGTAGTAGCAGGGTTCAGTAGTCTTGTGGCCGGTGAAGAAGCTATTTCCTCTGTCCCTCACACAATAACTCCTTGCCCATCCTCTGGGCTCCCCTTCCCTTTCTTTCTCCCTAGGCCTTCTGTCCCAAGATCCTCTCCCTTCTCCAGCCTCGTATCCCTTTTGCCAATCACCTGTCCAGCTCTTGGCTCCATCCCTCCCCCTCCTGTCTTCTCCTGTCATTTCGGATCTCCCCCTCCCCCTCCCACTTTCAAATCTCTTACTGTCTCTTCTTTCCGTTAGTCCTGACGAAGGGTCTCGGCCCGAAACATCGACTGTACCTCTTCCTATAGATGCTGCCTGGCCTGCTGCGTTCACCAGCATTTTTAATGTGTGTTGCTTGAATTTCCAGCATCTGCAGATTTCCTCGTGTTTGCTGTTTTCCATTCTGCCAGTTCTTCTACTTGCCTGATAGGGGGTTAAAGAGATTGCTGGATGGATGGCAGGGATCATTGACAACGCTAAGGGCCCTATGTGTCAGTGCTCCTGAATATCCCTGATGGGCGAAAGAGAGACCCCAATGATCCTCTTAGCAGACCTCTCAATTTTGTAGGGACTTGTGGTCAGATGCCTTGCAATTCCCATACCAGACGGTGATGCAGCTGGTCAGGGCACTCTCGATGGTGCTCCTGTAAAAATTGGTTTGATTGGGGGGGAGGGGGGGAAGCCTCATTTGCCTCATTCTCCTCAGGAAGTGGAGATGCTGCTGTGCTTTCTTGACCAAAGAGGTGATGTTGAGGGATCAGGTGAGATCGTCCATTACAGTATGTGCCCTCCCAGCTTCCTGATGCTCCTAACTCTCTCCGTGGAGGAGCTGTGTATGTGCAGTGAGGACTAGTCAGCCTGCACCTTCCTGAAGCCCACAGTTATCTCTTTGGTCTTGTCCAGATTGAGCCTCAAGTTATTGTACACGCACCATTCTACCAGCCGGCTTAACTCCGCTCTGTACGCCGTTTCATCACTGTTGTTGATGTGGCTAACTGCTGTCATGTCATCAGTGAATTTGATGATTTGGTTTGAACTGGATCCAGCTGTACAGTCTTGCTTTAGTAGAGTGAATAGCAGTGGGCTGATCGCGTTCCCAGCTTCCCCTTTCTGAAATCCGCAATCAGTTCCTTTGTCTTGCTACTGTTGAGTGAGGGGTTATTTTTGCAATATCGCTCAAGCAGTTGAACTATCTCATCCCTCTGTGTCTCATTGGCATCTGAGGTTCTGTCAACAGCACTGGTGTCATCGACGAATCTATTGATGGTGTGTGAATTGTGTCAAGCCACACAGTTGATGGGGAGTAGAAGTACCCCTTCCCTATAAGAAATCACAATATTATTTGGAGAATAATTTTTCTCAACTTGTAAATTTTGGAAGGGATCAGGAATCTGTGAATCATGGGGAGTACAGTTGTGGGTCTTAGTAGAGAACCTGAGATGAAGAAGCATCTTCAATCAGAAGTGGAGAGAGTGAGCAGTTTCAAGTTCCTGGGTTTCAAGATCTCTGAGGACCTAACCTGGTCACCACATATCGATGCAGCTATAAAGAAGGCAAGACAGCGACTATACTTCATTAGGAGTTTGAAGAGATTTGGTATGTCAACAAAAGCACTCAAAAACTTCTATAGATGTACTATCGAGAGCATTCTGACAGGCTACATCACTGTCTGCTATGAGGTGAGGCTACTGCACAGGACCGAGAGAAGCTGCAGAGGGTCGTAAATTTAGTCAGCTCCATCTTGGGTACTCGCCTACAAAATACCCAGGACATCGTCAAGGAGCAGAAAGGCAGCGTCCATTATTAAGGACCCCCAGCACCCAGGACATGCCCTTTTCTCATTGTTACCAGCAGGAAGGAGGCACAGAAGCCTGAAGGCACACACTCAGCGATTCAGGAACAGCTTCTTCCCCTCTGCCATCCGATTCCTAAATGGACATTGATCCCGTGAACATTGCCTCACTTTTTTAATATATTATTTCTGTTTTTGCATGATTTTGAATCTATTCAGTATGCATATACTGTAATTTATTTATCTATCTTCTCGATTATGTATTGCATTGAACTGCCACTGCTAAGTTAACAAATTTTGCGATACATGTCGGTGATAATAAACCTGATTCTAATTCTGAATGTGGTTGAAGGGAAACCAGAGCAATATATTTATAGAAGAAAAAAGTGATAATTGTAGGAGCTCGAATTATGGAAGATTTGAAATAGAAAATGTGCTCAAAATACTTGGCAAGTCATGTGGTATTTGGTGTGGTGGTTGGACAGAGTGGTTTGGTGGAACTAAATTTCTGTTCCATAGATACTGCAAGGATTTCTTGGACTTTCTATTTCAGATTTCCAGCATCTGCAGCTTTCTTCTTTCTGAAGGAAGATTACAATTTCTGGAGAGTTAGAGTAAAGTTTTGTGTTTCCATTAGGCAATTCTTTTTGATGATTCTGATGCTTTTAAAATTCTTCCTCCATTAGACTAAGTCACTACTTTACATTTACAATTTCCATTTCATTGCTGAGTATCCCTGGTCAGTTGTTAGCTTTTTTTTGTTGGTTTAAGAGCACTCGACTTTTGATCAGTTAAGAGACTGCTACTTTCACGATGACACTTCCATCCATTTTAAGATGGAGTGCATCCTCGGTTGCTCAAGGAAATTGCAGAAGTGTGGATGTGTGGTAATACTTGCCTCTGGAGAGTTGAATGCGCTGGTTCGATTCCATTTGAAATGGAAGCAGAGAGGTGACTGCTCGCTTGGTAGGTGAGAAATGGCAGTCTACCTGAATCTCCCAACGTACGAAGTTGCTTTTAAAGAAATAAAATGTATTATGAAAGGTGCAAAGAAAAAAGGTACTCTTTGGAATCAAAAAAATTAAGAACTTTGCAATGAGTTTTTTGATGGAAAAATGATTCCCTCTGAATAATTGCGTCAATAATCAGAGATCACAGCTTTTGCCACCACTTTCAGATCATCATAGAATAGAATATAGAACATAGAATAGTACAACACAGTACAGGCCCTTCGGCCCACAATGTTGTGCCGACCCTCAAACCCTGCCTCCCGTATAAGCCCCCACCTTAAATTCCTCCATATACCTGTCTAGTAGTCTCTTAGACTTCACTAGTGTATCTGCCTCCACCACTGACTCAGGCAGTGCATTCCATGCACCAACCACTCTCTGAGTAAAAAAACCTTCCTCTAATATCCCCCTTGAACTTCCCACCCCTTACCTTAAAGCCATGTCCTCTTGTATTGAGCAGTGGTGCCCTGGGGAAGAGGCGCTGGCTATCCACTCTATCTATTCCTCTTATTATCTTGTACACCTCTATCATGTCTCCTCTCATCCTCCTCCTCTCCAAAGAGTAAAGCCCTAGCTCCCTTAATCTCTGATCATAATGCATACTCTCTAAAGCAGGCAGTATCCTGGTAAATCTCCTCTGTACCTTTTCCAATGCTTCCACATACTTCCTATAGTGAGGCGACCAGAATTGGACACAGTACTCCAAGTGTGGCCTAACCAGAGTTTAATAGAGCTGCATCATTACATCGTGACTCTTAAACTCTATCCCTTGACTTATGAAAGCTAATACCCCATAAGCTTTCCTAACTACCCTATCCACCTATCCACCTCTCAGGAAGATGAGAAGTTGCTTTTCAATGAATTATTAGTCTGGACTGTTAATTTCTGAGGAAGTTGTGAAAATTTATGTTATAGAAGAGTTTCAAGAAGAGTTGGACAAGCACTTGAAATTGAGGAACTTGGAGGTTTGCTAACAGGATATAGAGCTAAGCACTGCTGCACTTCAGAAACAGAATATGGACAGTGAGTGAACAGCTTTCTATATTGTCAGTTTCTAAGATATGTCTAATTGTCTGATGTGTGTATCTTGGTTCCCCAGGAGCACTGAAACCATTGTTTTATTTCGTAATTTAGTTAATCCTGTATTAATGATTTTTCTATGATTTTAATAAATTATCACCAAACATTTCATTCATGCAGTGTTGGCATTCTTGTAGAAAATACTTTCTGCGTCTTGAGAAATCATGCGTTTAAATTAAATTGGCAGCAGCAGAAAACTTAAACATAAAGATCTCATGGATAATCTATGGATAATCACAGGTCGTGTCTCTTGTCAGTATTATTCATCTCCTAAGGCATTTCTTATAGAAAAGCACAACTTACTTTTAAATTGTCTGACATAAAATGTTGAGGCTTTTGAAAATTTATTAGCAAAGTAATCTAATGAAACATCTTATTAATGTTCTGATTATTTGAAGGGCAATTCAGTAGATGATGCATAGATGTGATTTGAATGTGTCTTTCTAAATGTTAAGATAAATTAATTTGGTCAAATCTCAAGCCAATGAGGCAGGTTTAAGCCATGAGTGTTCACTGAGATCTTTAACCTCTCAGTTTGGCAGTCTAAGGTACCCAGCTGCTTCAATTATACCAGTGCCTTAGAAGAATACAGTAACATGCCTCAATGACTATCATCCAATAACATTTACATCCACATTGATGAAGTGTTTTGAGAGGTTGGTGATGAAACCTATCAATTCCTCCCTGAGAAGTGACTGGGATCTGCTCCAATTTGCCTCCTGGAACAACATATCCATGCCATCTTATTGCCTCTTTACTCAACCCTTGGAACATCTGGACACAAAGATACATGCATCAGGATGCTCTTTATTGGCTACAAGTCAGCATTCAATACCATCATCCCCTTAAAACTAATCAAAAGCTCCAAGACCTTGGCCTCCATATCTCCTTATGCAATTGGATCCTTGTTCCTCACTTGCAGATCTGAGTCTGTTTGCATTAACAACAACATCTCCTCCTCGATTTTCATCAGCACAGATGCACCACAAGGCTGTGTGCTTAGTTCTCAGCTCTACTCACTTTACACACAAGACTTTGTGGCTAAGCACAGCTCCAACGCCATATTCAGGTTTGCTGACAACACCACTGTCATAGGCCGAATCAAAGGTGGTGATGAATCAATGTATAGGAGGGAGATTGAAAATCTGGCTGAGTGGTGCCATAACAACAACCACTTACTCAATATCATTTTGACCAAGGAGCTGATTATTGACTTCAGGGGAGGGAAACCAGAGGTCCATGAGCCAGTCCTCGTCAGAGGATCAGAGGTGGAGAAGGTAAGAAACTTTAAACTTCTCTGTTATTATTTCAGAGGACCTGTTCTGGGTCCAGCATGTAGGTGCAATTTTGGAGAAAACATGGCAGTGCCTCTACATCCTTAGGAGTTTGTGAAGATTTGGCACGATATCTAAAATTTTGACAGCCTCTGTGGATGTGTGGTGCAGAGTATATTGTCTGATTGCATTGTGGCCTGGTATGGAAGTACCAATGCCCATGAATGGAAATATCTACAAAAGGTAGTGGATGTGGCCCAGTCCATCGTACGCAAAGCCCTCTCCTCCATTGCACACATATACGTGGAGTGCTGTTGTAGTAAAGCAGCATCCATCACTAAAGGATTTCCACCAGCTGGGCCATGCTTTCGTGTCACTGCTGCCATCAGCAAGAAGGTACAGGAGCCTCAGGATCCACATCACCACATTCAGGAACAGTTATTACTCCTCAACCATTAGGCTCTTGAATCAGAGGGGATAACTTCACTTGCCCCATCTGACTGAATTGTTCCCACGACCTATGGACACCCTTTCAAGGAATCTTCATCTCATGCTTTTGATATTTATTGTTTATTTATTCATTTATTACTTTTGCTGTTGCAGTTTGTTACCTTTTGCACATTGGTCGTTTGTCCATTCTTTTGGGGGTGGTCTTTCATTGATGCTATTGTGTTTTTTGTATTTATCCTGAATGCCCGGAAGAAAATAAATCTCAGTGTTGTATATGGTGATATATATGTTCTTTGATAATAAATTTACTTTGAAGATAAAACAATAATCAATGCATTAAGATAAAACAATAATCAATGCATTAAGATATAAGAGAGTACTCTGAATATAAATTTTAATCATACTGTTATGATGTACATTTTGTTTTGTTTCAGTGTTTGTTTTGGAAGCTATATTTGAAGACAAGAATAGTGAGAAGTTAACAGAGGGCTATCTATTGATATGACGCAAGGAGTCCCTTCCATTTCCATCTGTGTCACCTTGTATACTTCCCACCAATTTCAGTTTCCTTGCCCAGGACTCTCAGTTTCTTTCTGGATAACAGATCCTACCACTCTCTTCCATTGACTCCCACAGTTACCTTAAGTATACTTCTCCCCATCCTGACCCTTAGTTCTTCTGCCTCAGCTGCTTTGTTTCTTCTGATGTTTTCCACTCCAGGACATCCAAAGTGTCCTTTTTTCTCCCCCAGAAAATGGGGCTCACCCCCCACTTGCCTTTTGATGCTGCTCTCACCCCATTCGCAACTCCCTCTGGCATGAGGTATGGAGTATCCCTTGTCCTTACCTGCTATCCAATGAGCCAATGCATCTAACATACCATTCTCCACAACTTCTGCCATCTCTAATGGGATTCCACTGCCTAGCTCATCTTCCCCTCTGCCTCACACTTTCCTTGGAGAGGGGCACCCTCTCTGTGACATCTTTCCCTCGTTTATTCCCCCCCTCCAATCATTCATCCCTGTACCTGCCCTACACCCACTCCTTTGCCACCATTCAGGGCGAAACACACTCCATCCAAGTGAGGCTGCACTTCACCTGTGAATCTGTCCGTGTAATATATTATATTGGGTGATTTCAATACAGTATCCTCTGTATCAGAGAGACCCAATGCAGGTTGGAGGATTGCTTCATCAAGTACCTTCACTCTATCTGCCATAGCAGCTAGGATCTCACAGTGACCAGCCACTTCCCACTCCCACATTGACATGTCTATCCACGGCCACCATTACTGTAAAATGGAGACTAAATACAGGTTAGTGGAACAGTACATCATTCCAGCATTTGCATTCTCTTTTGTGTCTCCATATCCTTAGGAAGGATTTTCTTTAGCTGATCAGTCTATATTCTGTATTTGAAATTGTAACACACTGGAGGATGGATGGTTGGTGATGTGTTGAAAGTGAAGCCGTCATCTCTCACTATTGATACAAACTGAGGAGCTACATCTGGGATAAATATTTGTCGTCAATACAGAATTTGCAGACCATGGGATTTCTCTAGTGCTATATGATGGATAACAAGTTTTAGTTATGTTACTCAGTAAGGTTCTCTTGGTCTTGAAATTACTATATTATATATATGTATTTGTGTGTGTGTATCTATATTAATTGATGTTGTAATTTTTTATATAAGAAGCTGCTATTTAGGTCTACAGATGCTGGATTCTGAAATACTGGAATTGATCTGTAAGTCAAGCAATTTCTGTAGAGAAAAGGATGAGCCAGAGGCAAATAAGCACTAAAGTTTAAACTTTTAAGTAGTGCGGCCAAATGTGTGAATTTCCAGGGCTTAGAATATTATGGACCAGGTGCTAGGAAATGGGATTATCATGGTTTTTGAGAGTAAGCATGGACATAGTGGGGCCTGTTTCTGTGTTATATGACTCTGACTATGAATTGATGCTTCAGGTTGATAGAGTTTCGTAAATGTTAAGAACTGGTTCAACTTGCTTTATGGTGCAATGAAGTACTGGGCAAGGGGCAATGTGGTGATGAGCGGCAAATAGATGAAAGCAAGAGATTGAATGGAGGAAAGGCTGATAACCCGATATAACAAGCAGAGAAGTAAATGCAGGATCATTTTCTGATCATCAAAGCAGTGTACAAAGAATCTTGGAAGTCTGAAGGATTCCTATTTTGATTGTACTTTGTTGTGGGGGGGGGTGTTGCCAGTGCTCAGTTTGCTCATGCAGTTTAAAACCAACACTTATTTAATGTAGTAGAAGATTTCACAAGGAAGATTTTCAAACATTCTGTGAAGAAACAGTATTAAGTGCAAATTTATAAGGAGAGATGGATCAAGTTTGGGTTTTCATTTGTGAATATGAGGGTAATGAAGCAGATTTATGAGCAGAGAAGGCAGAGTAATACACACAAAATGCTGGGAGAACTCAGCAGGTCAAGCAGTATCTATGCATTTGAATAAACGGTCGATTTTGGGTGAGACCCTTCACCAAACCTGATTTAACCATATAACCCTATAACAATTACAGCACGGAAACAGGCCATCTCGGCCCTCCTAGTCCGTGCTGATAGGGACATCATCCAGACTCATGCACAAGGCATTTTTTCAAAGTTTAAAGACAACATTGAACTCAAAGTAGCAAAGAATAAGGCTGTTTATAAAGGACTGTGGGAGGTTGTAGACAAATTTATGAAATGGGTAGGTAAGTTACAAAGGAGCAGAGTTAGGCCATTTGACCCATTGAGTTGCTACACTATTCAATCATGACTGATTTATTTTCCCTCTCAACCCTAATCTTCTACATTCTTCTCGTTACCTTTGCACTTGCTATTATCAAGAGCCTATCAACCTCAGCTTTAAATATACCCAAACGACTTGAATCTGGCTAAACAATTTCATTTTCACTTTGTTATAAAGGAATTTCCTTCTATTCCGAGTCTATGCCTTCTGATCCTAGACTCTCCCAACAGTTGAAACGTCTTCTCCACATTCACTCTCTAGTCCTTGCAATATTTAGTAGGTTTCAGTGGGATCTCTCTTCTTTTAAACAGTAGTGAGTACAGGCCCAGAGCCACCAAACGCTCCTCAGATGTTAACCCTTTTCATTTCTCAGATCATTCTTGTGAAACTCCACTGGGCCCTCTACAATGTTAGTACGTCCTTTCTGAGATAAATGGTGAATGTTAATCCAGAATGTTATGTAATAGTTTATTTTGTTACAGAAAAAGATGAAAGACCATTAAAGGAAATTAAGGTCCAATTTTAAATGATGCAGGATCAGTCAAGTCACTGGGCTCTGCATTTTAGGAAGAAGATAAAGGCAATGAAGATATCTGAGGGATTTAAGAACAGAACCAAGAATGAGTAACTTCAATCATGAATGTACAGGAGAGTACGGGGTTGCCCTCCTGGGAGTAGAAATGATTGGTACTGCTGTTCAGAAGCACTCCGGTAGAATGAATAAGGAGAAGCTGTTTCCTGCCGGAGAAGAGCTGGGAATGGAAGAATACAGATTTAAGTTGATTTGCAACAGAACCAGAGACAGCATGAGCAGACTGCGTTATACAGGGAGTTTTTGAACACTGGAAAGTTCTGCCTGAAAGGATGCTGGTAGCAGATTCAATCGCAAAATTCAGAAGGGAATTGATTAAATATTTGGAAGAAAAAGTATTGCAGGGTAATTGGGAAATAATAGGATAGTGATGCTCATTGGATAACTCCCTAAAGAGCAGGCGCAGTCACAGTGTGGAGCCTCTTTCTGTGATGTTTCAGTTTAGTGTAATTTTATGACTTTTTTTGAAAGTTAGGACATTTGATTTCTGGATTGTGTATACAGTATTTATCTGATCTCAGTCGTGGTATATTTGGAATGATGTAGTTATGATCTGGTGTGAGGAGGCTAAGTTAAAAACAATATTTTAACAATTAGCCAATGTTTGCATTCTTAATTGCTTTCCAGTGCAAGAAATTACTTTTTTAAAATTTTGTATGAGGAGTTCTGGCATGACTGCCCTCTACTTTTCAATCGTCTGCTAACTGGCGCAGACGAGGAATTCCTACTTGTGAAGTAATGGACGTTTTGATTATGTGGAATACTTTACATGAATAAGAGGTAATGCCTTCAGAAAGTGAAATAAGTTCTCGCAGGTTTCTCTAAATAACACTGCTTATTTTGAAGTCTTGTTACTGCAATACGTGTAGCTGACTTCTGAAGAGCTTGGCATTTAATCATCATTAAGTAACATACAGAGCGGGGTATTTCAGGAGATATTTGCTAGACAGTGGAGACAATAACATCATAAAATGCCGTTCTATAATGTTTGTGCACTGATGGAAATTTAGGCAGCTTGAACATTATTGATGGTACATCCATGATATGGAGAGAGGTTTAGTTAGGAGCTGACTATTCATTTCCCTTATTCTTGTTTGGTGCTATTACAGGGGGTAATATTGAATGAAGTGTAGAGTATGATGTGATGTGAAAAAAATGATAGCTTGTTTTGCATATCTCTTAATCTCTCATTTAAATGTGACTTTGAGAAAACACTGAATAGGGATTTCAGGAGTACAAGGTAAAATATCACAAACGTAAAACTACTTTGACAGCAAAAAAAAGACTTCCGAAAATATTATCTTTGTTGGGCTTTGAGTGGAGAGTTAGAAGTATAAAGCCTCCAGCAAAGATTGCAGTTTGGCAGCAAGCTTTGTATCAGCAAGTTTCCTCATACTGTATAAATAATGATGGAAAAAAGCAGGTCACACGGCAGCCTTGCAAAGAAAGGTTTCAAGTTGATGATCCTTCATCAAAATGGTTTTTAAATAAAAAGGAGGAAAATTTCAGTTGATCTGGAATTCTGGAGATGGGGTCCATGGTCTGGGACAAAGACACTTGACCAAATAATTAGACCCAGGGGCAGAGCAGAGGGCAGCATGCTCAATGGCATGTCAGACTCTAAGTTCGTTATGAGGCAGATGTAGGAGAATGAAGCTGAAACCTCAGTGAATCTAGATTGTTGTGGATCTGTGGCGGGGAGGTAGGAAGGATTAGCAAAAATATGGTGATGGGTTAAGGGACTTGGAGAGCGAGGTCAAAGTGAAGAATGAGTAAGATATAAGGGGATATTAGAATTAGAGAAAACCTTTAAAGTTTATAATGTTTAACTCCTGAAAGGAATACTTTGCAGCAAAGGATAAAATAGAATTGCAGACTAGCACAGCTTATAGTTAGTGAGTTGATTTTATTGCGGAGAGAGGGTTCAAGAGCCTGCATGTAACAAGCATTGCAGCACACAGTGGATGGAAGTTGGTTGGAATTGTGCATTGGTTCACGAGTAATAGTGGTAATGTGGTGCATTTAATCAAGAAATTTAGATTGTGATGTAACTAGGAATTTTTAATTGGCACGTTGAATGTAGAAACCAATTGAATATAGAGAACTAAATCATGGAGCATGCAAGGAAAGACTTTCTAGTTAAATATTGAGAAACCAGTGAGAGGTTAAAGCTGTTTTGGACCTCATTATGTAATAAGGAAGGTTCAGTGAATTTAAAGGGTCTGTGTAATTGCATTTTATGTAAAAAAAAAATATGAAGGGAGTTTTAACTTTATTGAAAAATGTGCTCTTTCATCTGAATACAATAATCTGAAGGTATGAGGTCTGAGCTGGCTGCGATTGAGGAAATTGCATTAACAGATGTGGCAGTAAACAAGTAAACATTTAAAGAATTTAAACATTTAAATATAAATATTTAAGGAATTAATATTTTGTTTCACCAGTAACCTCTTTTCAAGCTGAAAAGAATCCAACAGAAAAACTGCATCACATGCATCAGATCAAGAAAAAAAGCATACAATATTGCCCCCAAAAAGCAGTAGAGTTATGTGTAAGGGAAAAGTTGGGAAAATTTGGATTGCTTTTCCTGGAGCATGGGAGGCTCAGGAATGAACTGATAGAAATATATAGAATTATGAGAGGTATAGATAGGGTAGGCAGTGCTTTTATAATGTCAAATATTACATAGAATATGTTTAAACTGAGGGTGGTGAAGTTTCAAAGAGATCTACTAGGCAGTTTTTAAAATTATTAACACAAAATACTCTGCAGATGCTGGGGTCAAAGCAACACTTACAACACACTGGAGGAACTCAGCAGGTCGGGCAGCATCCGTGGAAACGATCAGTCAACATTTCGAGCCAGAACCCTTCATCAGGACTGAAGAGGGAAGGGGCAGAGGCCCTATAAGGAAGGTGGAGGGAGGGTGGGAAGGAGAAGGCTGGTAGGTTTCAGGTGAAAAACCAGTAAGGGGAAAGATAAAGGGGTAGGGGAGGGGAAGCGGGGAGGGGATAGGCAGAAAGGTGAAGAAGGAATAGGGGAAAACACAATGGATAGTAGAAGGAGGCGGAACCATAAGGCAGGTGATAGGCAGCTGGGGGAGGGGGCAGAGTGAAACTGGGATAGGGAAAGGGAGGGGGAGGGAATTACTGGAAGTTGGAGAATTCTATGTTCATGCCAAGGGGCTGGAGACTACCCAGACAGTATATGAGGTGTTGCTCCTCCAACCTGAGTTTAGCCTCATCATGGCAGTAGAGGAGGCCATGTATGGACATATCCGAATGGGAATGTGAAGCAGACTTGAAGTGGGTGGCAACCGGGAGATCCTGTCTGTTGTGGAGGACGGAGTGGAGGTGCTCGACGAAGTGGTCCCCCAATCTCTGTTGGGTTTCACCGATGTAGAGGAGGCCGCACCGGGAGCACCGGATGCAATAGATGACCCCAACGAACTCAAGTGAAGTGTTGCCTCACCTGGAAGGACTGTTTGGGGCCCTGAATGGTGGCAAGAGCGGAGGTGTAGGGACAGGTGTAGCACTTACGCTTACAGGGATAAGTGCCGGGTGGGAGATCCATGGGGAGGGACGTGTGGATCAGGGAGTTGCAGAGGGACCAATCCCTGCGGAAGTGGAGAGGGGTGGAGAAGGAAAGATGTGCTTAGTGGTGGGGTCCTGTTGAAGGTGGCGGAGGTTGCGGAGGATAATGTGCTGAATCCGGAGGCTGGTGGGGTGGTAGGTGAGGAGAAGGGGAACTCTGTCCCTGTTGTGGTGGCGGGAGGATGGGGTGAGGGCCGAAGTGCGGGAAATGGAGGAGATGCGGGTGAGGGCATCATTGATGATGGCAGAAGGGAAACCACGGTCCTTAAAGAAAGAGGACATTTGAGATGTCCTGGAACGGAAAGTCTCATCCTGGGAGCAGAAGCGGTGGAGACGGAGGAAGTGGGAATAGGGAATGGCATTTTTGCACGTGGCGGGGTGGGAAGAGGTATAGTCGAGGTAGTTACGAGAGTCATTGGGCTTGTAGAAGATGTCAGTGGGCAGTCTCTGTCCAGAAATGGAGACCGAGAGATCGAGAAAGGGGAGAGAAGTGTCCGAGATAAAATTATTAGTTGCATAAACGGGTGTGTGAACACTTTGGTAGTCATGACCCACTGTTTGGCTCTATATAGAGTTCTGAATGGTGAACTGCAGACCATTGTAATTTACCAAGGCAGTTTTCTGGTATTGCGATTGTGGCTGTCTATATCAGATCCCACCCATCCCCCATCCCCCTGTGCTAAAGCTGAAGAATTGCTGCTTAAGCTCTACAATGCCATCAGTAATCTCCAAGCATACACCCCAACCGGTTTCGTTATTGCTGCTGGTGACTTCAACCATGCTCACTTAAAAACACTCCTGCCTTCATTCTATCAGCATGTTGACTTTGCTACCTGAGGTGAAATCAGGTTAGATGTACTAACATCCCTAGTGCATACAAAGTTGCCCCCCACCCCTACGTCGGATACTGAGGTTGCTTAACAAGGTAAAAGCCCATTGTATTACAGGGAAGATACTAGCAAGGATAGAAGATTGGCTGAGTGGCAGGAGGCAAAGAGTGGGAACAAGGGGAGCCTTTTCTCATTTGCTTTTGGTGATTTGTGGTGTTCCACAGGGGTCAGTTTTAGGATCTCTTTCCACATTATATGTTAATGACTTGGATGACAGAATTGATGGCTTTGTGGCCAAGTTTGAAGATGATACAAAGATAGCTGGAGGGGAAGTAGTGTTGAGGATGCAGGACATCTGCAAAAAGACAGTAAATCCCATTTTCCACTGCAGTAGACCCCTTTTAGTTGCTTATTGCTTAAATCAGTCCACTGATGATGCCATACCCTTTACACTCCACTCTGTCCTGTCCCACCTGTAAAATGGTGCCTTGTATGCCAGCATGTTATTTATTGACTTCAGTTCCCCATTTAATAGAATCAGCTCTCAGAAGCTGATGGGTAAACTTCCCTCTATGGGTCTCAACACTCCTCTGTAACTGGATCTTGGACTTCTTGACAGAAAGGTCGCAGTCAGTCCAGGTAACCTAACAGCAGCTTAAGTCTGAGCATGGAGAAGACCAAAGAAATGATTGTGGACTTTGGAAAGGTACTGATGAACCATCCCCACTCAGCGCATACATGGCTTCTAGGTAGAAAGAGTTAAGTATACCAAGTTCCTGGGAGTTGACGTCACTGATGACCTCACCTGGTTCCTCAACATCAACTCCCTGAATAAGAAGGCACATCAATTCCCTAAAAGATTAAGGCAATCGAGGCTTTCCTGTGTGACCCCCCCACCCCCAAACCTGACTGAATGAAGCACCACAGTGAGTATCCTGATGAGTTGCATCTCCAGCTGGTATGGGAACAGCAGAGCATTGGACCAGAAGTCTCTACAAAGGACTGTGAGAAGAGTGGCTGAGATGATCATAGGGTGTCTCCCTACCATCCATCGGGGATATTTATCAGGAGCACCGCGCATGCAGCGCCCTAGTATTATCAAGGATCTGACCCATCCATCCAGCATCCTCTTTGACTTTCTACCATCAGGCAGGAGACTCCGATGCATTAAGACAAGAGCAGTAAAGATGGGAAACAGTTTCTTCTTTCAGGCCATTAGGCTTCTGAATTCGTGGGCACATCACATTCAAAGTGCCACTGGTTAATTTGTTCAATATCTGACAATATTTAATTTGTGCACTTTATTGTAATTCATTTGTAAATTTTATTCTTACTTTCCAAAGCTGTTGTGTGTTCTTTACACCCTGGTCTGGAGAAACATTGTCTTATTTGACAGTGTGCATTTATATACTTAAATGACAAAGAACTTGACTTGATTTTGGCAGAAACTTCTCTAGCTCCATCACACTGAGCACCAGTGCTCCTTGCTGTTGTTCGTGCTGCTGATGTAAAACTGCATTGCTAGAATAATCATCAGGTTTTGCTGATGACACAGTAGTGGTTGGCCTCAGCACAATGAGACGGTGTACAGAGCGGAGGTGGTGCGGCTGGTAGAATGGTGCGGGCACAGCAACTTGAGCCTCAATGTGGACAAGACCAAAGAGATGATTGTGGACTTTAGGAAGGTTCTGGCTGACCACTTCTTATTGCACATACATGGCTCCAACATTGTGGAGAGAGCTAGGAGCACAAAGTTTCTCTGATTGCACATAATGCATGATCTCACTTGGTCCCTTAACATCACCTCTTTGGTCATGAAGGCACAGCAGCTTCAATAGTTAGGAAATTGAGGCGAGTAAGGCTTCCACCTCACCATTCTAACCAATTTTTACAGCAGCACCATCGGGGGTGTACTTGACTGCAATTCCCTACAAAGGATTGCGAGGACTACTGAGAGCGTCATCGGGGTCTCTCTTCCACCTTTCAGAGGTAATTATCCAGAACTCTACGTACACAGGGCTCTTTGCATTATCAGTGATCCCTCACGTCCATCCAACAATCTTGTGTCATCATGCAGGAGGTACCATAGCATTAAGACAAGAACTGATAGGATGTGAAACAGCTTCTGCTCCCAGGCCATAAGCTTACTGAACTTCTTGGCCCTACCCAAGTATCATCACATACAAATTGTCAGTAGTGTTATACTGTTTATTTTTTAACATGTGTTGTAAATACCCCTTCTAGTTTGTTAATTTATTTTGCAGTAATATTACTTTGTGTGTTGTGTGTGTGAGTTATATGTACTGTGTTGTGCACATTGTGTGGTTTGGTGGTATATGTGTATGGTTGAATGACAATAAACTGAACTGTCATTTAGACCTTTAAGTGAACAAAGCAGTGAATAGAGGTGTATGGAGCTTGAGTAGGCAAATAGGATTAGTTAGACTGGTACCACAGTGGGCACAGGTATGTTTTTCTGCAGGTTCAGTTCTGTGCTATACTTTTTTTATATTCTATGTTCTATTGATAGTTTTTTTTTAGATATTTAGGGAGTCAGAAGGTGGGGTTGTGATGAATGATTCACCTTGACCTTATTGAAGAGCAGCCCAGGTAAAAGGGGTGAATGGACTACTTGTCTTTCTTTTTCCTTTGTTATAATAAATTAGAATGGGTTGCTGGAGCAATGAGAGAAATAATCTCATATTTCCAATTGGACAGAATGGAACCTGAAAGGTCGGTGTACATAAGCTCTTTCAGAATTTTAAGCAGTCGATGAAAGCAACATTAGCCATGAGCATGTGGGAATTTTTTTTTTTACTGAGACTGACATTGTAGTAAATGTGTCTAGACCTCTCTGGTGGAACCCAATGCAAAATTGATGCTGTAAGTGAGGCCCAATGGGGCTTTCAACAACAATGAAGAAAGTAATTCTAATTGAGTTAGGAAATTTGTGACACCAGATGCCATGCCTTGGATAGTTGCCCATGAAATTTGTAGGGAAGGAATAAATAGGATCCGAATAAGTTATGTTCGATTGCTGTCACAGTTGTACCAGCTAGTGGAGATTGAAGGAAATGGGCTTGTGATCAAAAATATTGCTCAGTCAATAGATAGCATTGAGACAGGGAACTGTAACTAAATGCATGTCAGGCTTGGTCAGTGGAGACAGTGGAGCTGAGATGAAGTATGACACAAGGCAGTTGAAGGTCAAATGTATTTTTTATTCAAGCTAGCAGCTATATATGAATATATAGAGTGCATAATAAACTTAGTTTCTGGCTATAAGTTTCAAGAAATTTTTGCTGGAATAAATCTTTCATTTGCATTTTGGCAATGAAGCTAGGATAAAGACTGAAGAAATTCATGCAAAAATTATTGAATTCCTATGGCTGCGTTGTACTGAGCCAAGACCTCATCAGATAAAATCTATTTTTCTCATTATAAATATCAACATTAAAGGTGTGTGACTGTCAATCAGGGTAATGAACGTTGGATTTTCTATACAAGTACAAGTGAGATTGTAGGAATCGATGGATTAATCTGTTCTGTATTTTCTAGCCTGTGCTTTAACTTTCATTTTAAGTAAATTTATGGGAAGCATGGGAATCAGGATGAAGACAGACAGATTATATTCTCCTGCACTAAACTCTTCTTCCCTAAGGATTCTGCAAACAACAAAAAAAAATTCGCTGACAATGTTCCTTGAGAACACAATCCTTTTTTATTCATGCCACTGGGATTTGGATCCACAGGTCCCTCTCCTTAAGTCAAGTATTCTATTTCTCAGTGTGACAGAACTCTACCAAAATGCCACTGCGAAATGGTGACTCCAGAGATCCCAAATATTCTGGCATAGAACTTCATCCTTGTCTCAGATTCTGGCCGCACTCAATTCCTCTGACCCCTGGAATCAACTCATTATTACTCCCATTTAGCATAATTGTCCTGAAGTGCAGGCATCAGTTCATCCAAATATTTATTCAAGTTAGCAGCTATATATGAATATATAGAGTGCATAATAAACAGTTTCTGGCTATAAGCTTTAAGAAATTTTTCCGTCTTTCCATCTTGAAGCTCCATGAACCAGACCGTTCTTCTCAGTGTCCTTGGGATTATTGCGACCAAAAGTTAAACAGACTTGTAAGCCTTTAAGAAAAGGCCCAAGGCTGAACATTCATTGAAGTGTGGCTTTCCTGCTTTTTATTTTAGTTCATTTGGACAAATCCTGAATTTTTAAAGAAGCTCAGTGCCGCTCATTATGACACAATCATAGAATTGCACAGCATGGTAATGGACCCTTTTGGAGGATGTCTGACTGAATACTGTATTCTTAAACAAATTTTAGAGTTAAATATAAAATCCAAAAGCTGTTGGCAGCATATCACTGCTGCTCACCATAGGAAGCTAAGTCAGCATTGCATTCCCTGAGTAATTCCATGTGTTTGATGGAAAATATTATAAACTATAATGATAGTTAAATGCTCTGAAAACAGTTCTAGTTCATAGAAAGAAGTAATAGCAGTTTTTAAATTTTCAGAGATAAAACTACTGCTGCTGTTTATTGGTATTATCGTATTCTCAACTATGAATCTTTAGAACCTTAAAATGTTAAAAAGCTGAACATCTTTAAAAATAATATCCTTTGTCTTTTTTTGTCTGAGGATTCTTTACATTTTTCTTTGCCTGTTGGCAGTGGTCCTCCAGAAGTAACACCTGACTAGGAAAGTACTGAAATTGCACAGGGGCTGGATTGTATTGCAATGGCATGGAAAGTCTTTATCATTTTCTTGAATGTGGAATGTAAACTTTAAAGTTTACTACCTTGGATTGGGTGTGAAGTTTGTATTTTGTGGAATATAATTTGAGAAACGAGAAAATATTTATACTGAGTCTTTCATGCCCTGTCAAAGTGCTGTTAAAACATTGAGCCTTGTATTGTGGTATTGTGGCAGTTATTATGATCTATTGCAGATTAATGGTGACTTTTCACTTGGTGCAGTCATAGATTATGCAAGTTAGTGTCACAAGTAGCTGTCATTTTGTTTACTGTAGGGTGCAGTGTATTTAGTAATCCTTCATCACCTCTGAATTTTCTGTGATGTTTTATACTGGTGCAAGGAAATATTAGCTGCCGGAATTACTTTTTTACCTTAGGTTTTCAGCACATTTTCAATAAACCACTCAATCAGAGGACGTCAATTAAGCAAATACTCTAAATACATGCAAACATTTTTCACCTCAAACTCTCTGTATCTAAAACTGTTTTAATTGTTACCCTTGGCTAACAAGACTCTTATTAAAAATTGATGAATGTGGTGTAATTGGACATTGCCCAAATTGTACATGACTTAGCCATATATTGATCATGCTATTGCTTTCATTCTGTTAGTGATGTCATTTTGCTGCTGTGGGGTACTGAACAATTACACATCTGTTTCACCAATGGGGTATTCAGTGTCATAAGTAGCAGTCAGCTTGTTTATTGCATGGCTCAAAATATTATGTTAATCCTTTGCTTTTTGTACAATTTCCTGTGTTATGCTCCCCTGAGGGGCATAGATTGTTACCTTTTGTTCACAAAGTAGGCTTTGTTGTGGCACAGTAGCGTAGTGGCTAGCTAGCACATCACTTTACAGCGCCAACTATCACAAATCAGGGTTCAATTCCCAATGCTGCCTGTAAGGAGACTATATGTTCTTCAGGTGACTCTGAGTTTCCTCTGGGTGCTTTATGTTCCTCCCGCATTCCAAAGACATACAGTTCGAATTAGAGAGTTATGGCATGCTATGTTGGTGCAGGAAGCATGGCAACACTTGTGGGCTGCAAACTTTGTATAACTTGATGTATATGTGAGATAAAAGCTAATTTATATCCCTAAAATAGTGAGTAAATTATTATGTTCAATTGCTTCAGTGTGGTATTTATGTGTGTTGTTAGTACAGGAATCTTATTGACATCTTGACATTCTTTAAAGGACTATTTTATTGCTACTCATGCATTATAGAATAAATCACAACATGTTTGACATTTTCTGGGTATGCCTACTCTTCAACTGTAAGATTTGATTCTGGGCAGATCAGCCTTCAGTAATTGAATGCTAATCTGATTTTGTGAATGGACGGTCAAGTTCATAGATTTTTCCAGACCAACTCATTTAATGCAGATTTAAGCAAAAATTCTGACAGCTTAGCCAATTCTGAACTTTTCTAAATGTTTATTTATATTTCAGAAATGAGAATGAATATGTGTTGGATTTTGCACAACTAGGGAAAATTATCTTCAAACTGCATAAAATGAGGAAATATAGTTAGAGACTCAATAGAAATTGAACCAATTTATTAATCTTTGGATTGACACTAAATAGGGGATTAAAACTGGGAATTTATGTTTGTTCTGTAATCTGAGTTTTTTCTGATATGGACTTCCAATCTAAAGTAGAGCCTGTAAACAAACACTATGAAACAGATGCATGAGGGGAGAAAACAAAGTAATAGAAATGGATCATATTATGCTTGCAACCTTGGGCGGGGTGGGGGGGAAGAGATGTTACTTGTGCGTTAGTGTTGGTTTATACTGTACAAATTAATAGTCATTTGATGCCAATCAAATATCTACATTCCTGTTGCATGTTAAATATGTTGAGAAATATAGGGCAAAGAGTTCAGTGGAAAGTCCAAGGAATCATAAAGCCAGTCTTTGGTTAGTGAAATAGACCCATTTCAAAATGTCTTGTTGTGATAAGTATGAGTAATATGTAGAATTAATCAGGTGATTAGAAGGAAGTCATCATGAGTAGTATCACAACTCTCATGACAAACATAACATTGACTTCTCTAACTTCCGCTAGGCCCCACCTCCCCCTCGTACCCCATCTGTTACTCATTTTTATGCACACATTCTTTCTCTCTCTCCTTTTTCTCCCTCTGTCCCTCTGAATATACCTCTTGCCCATCCTCTGGGTCACCCCCCCCCCCGTCTTTCTTCCCGGACCTCCTGTCCCATGATCCTCTCGTATCCCCTTTTGCCTATCACCTGTCCAGCTCTCGGCTCTATCCCTCCCCCTCCTGTCTTCTCCTATCATTTTGCATCTCCCCCTCCCCCTCCAACTTTCAAATCCCTTACTCACTCTTCCTTCAGTTAGTCCTGATGAAGGGTCTTGGCCTGAAACGTCGACTGCGCCTCTTCCTATAGATGCTGCTTGGCCTGCTGCGTTCACCAGCAACTTTGATGTGTGTTGCTTGAATTTCCAGCATCTGCAGAATTCCTGTTGTTCTCATGACAAACTTGTTATTTCAGCCAAACTTACAAATATCTGGTTATGTTCTAAAACACATATTACTGTACTTTTCAGGATTAAGCTTTGTCTTTCTTATCCTTGACACATATAGCAATGTCAAGAGAGATGTGAGATGTGTATGGGAAGATAGTTCTTAAAGAGTATTTTCTGGTGTTGATTTAAATCTTCAGGTGTGTTTGTTGCACTGACATTTATTTGGAAATTGCAATAAGTGAATGCAATTACAACAAATCGAGCAGATTCAGCAATAATTAAATAAACATTCTGGAGTTAGTCAAGGGAATCTTTCAAGAGCAAATTACTTGAACATCTCAAAACAGAGTGAAGGGAATGGTTAAATTTAAGAGCAAGTCTCCATAAATAAAGAAGAGTGATTTCAGGCTTACAGGTAATAAATCCCCAGGGCCAAATGAGATTTACCTAGGCTGTTATGGGAGACAAGGGATGAAATTGCTCGAAGGATTAATGATTACTTGGTAAGGCACAGACTTGTATGGCTTTGTCAAGTGCAAATCCTGTCTGACCAATCTGATTGAATTTTTGGAGGAGACTTGAAAGTGTATCGATGAAGGTCATGCAGTAGATTTCCTGGACTTCTCTCTGGCCTTTGTCAATATCCCATATGGGAATCTGATCTAAAAGGTTAGGCTGAGGTTAACCTATGTGAAGAGATTGAGTTGCCTGGGATTATGCTAGCTGGATGTATAAAACAGAGGCAGAAAAGTTGTTTCTGCTGGTAGGTGAGAGAAGAATGAGGGGATAAGGCCTCAAGATTTGGAGGATTATATTTAAGATGGGGATGAGAAGGAACTGCTGCTTCTGTGGAATTCTCTGCCCGGGGAGTAGTAGAGGCTACAGCATCACATATATTTAGGGCACATAGTTTTTTTTGCATAGTAGGGGAATTAAAGGTTAACGAGAAAAACAGGTAGGTGGAGCTGAGTCTATGGCCAAATCAGCCATGATCTTATTAAATAGCGGAACAGACTTGATGGACCAGATGGCCTACTCTTATTTCCTATGTTTTTTAGGTGCATTCAATTTTTCCCTGGAGGTGAGGATGTTAAAAAGGGACAAGAATTGGGTGTATAAAGTTCTGAGATTTATAGGTAAAATAGACTGCAGGAATGTTTGCCCTTTAACAGAGGTGGATTAAACAAATGAATCAGAATCAGGTTTATTATCATCGGTATGTGTTGTGAAATTTGTTAACTTAGCAGTAGCAGTTCAATGCAATACATAATATAGAAGAGAAAAAAATAAATAAGTAAATAAATTACAGTATATGTATATTGAATAGATTGAAAATCACACAAAAACAGAAATAATTGTTAAAAAAAAAGTTAAAGTTGTTAGTGTTAACAGGTTCAATGTCCATTTAGGAATTGGTTGGCAGAAGGGAAGAAGCTGTTCCTGAATCGCTGAGTGTGTCTTCAGGCTTCTGTGCCTCCTACCTGATGGTAACGGTGAGAAAAGGGCATGCCCTGGGTTTTGGAGGTTCTTAATAATGTACACTGCCTTTCTGAGGCACCACTCCTTGAAGATGTTCTGGGTACTTTGTAGGCTAGTACCCAAGATGGAGCTGACTGAATTTACGGTCCTCTGCAGCTTCTTTCGGTCCTGTGCAGTAGCCCCCCCCCCCCATACCAGACAATGATGCAACATGGATGTTGGGTAAGAGATGAGTTTTAGGGGAATTATTAATATCCAGGGAGTAGCTAGCACCCGGAATGCACTGCTGGAGAGAGTTGCTTGCAGTGTTTAAGATGTGTCTGGACATGTACTAGGTATTGAGGCCAAATGCTAGAAGGTACGATTAACATGGATGTGTGCAGACGAGATGGTGTGGACCTGGTGGGCTGAATGTCTCTGACTCATGATGTCAAAATGCTGAATATCCTGTAGTAAATTCTTATCCCAAAGAACTTTAAACTCACCTTTCCCCCCTGAGAAAACTGGGAATTTGTGGCTTGTCCATTATGTTTCTATTAGGTACATTTAATCAGCTAAATTAGTCAATTCTCTTTCAAAAGGTGCCAGCTGGTGGCCTAGTGGCATCAGCGCTGGACCTTGGGGCAAGAGGTCCCGAGTTCGAATCCGGCCGGCTCCCTTGCACGCTCTCCATCCGTGCCTGCAGAGGGATGGGCTCCGCCAGGTTTCAGATACCCAAGACACGCCGTAGGATGAGCATATCAAAAGCTTGTCATGACGGCGCCCCAACAACTCCACCAGGAGTTAAGGTGTGACCCAAGGTGTGAGTCAAGACGAGACCCTTCGTCTTCAGTTAGTCCTGACGAAGGGTCTGGGCCTGAAACGTTGACTGCACCTCTTCCTAGAGATGCCGCCTGGCCTGCTGCGTTCACCAGCAACTTTTATGTGTGTTGCACCGTAGGAACAGGCTATTTGTGCCGAACCAGCGAAAAGGCAAATCCAAAAACACCACAACACTAATCCTTCCTACTTACACCATGTCCATTTCCCTCCATCTTCCTTACATCCATCTGCCTATCCAAACATCTCTTAAAAGCCTCAAATGTATTTGCCTCTACCACCATACCAGCAGTGCATTCCAGGCATCCACAGCTCTGAGTTTAAAATAAACTTAGCTCTTATATCCTCCTTGAATCTACACCCCTCATTTTCAATGCATGCCCTCTATAGATTAAAAACAAAAAATGAAACATTGTTTTTAATCTATAGATTGATAACAAAATTCCTTCTAGCATTTCAGTCTTTTTTGTTGCTGAAGTACTGTGACATGATAACAGTCAGTTTATGAATAACAAAACTCTGAATTCTTTAAAAAAAATTGAATTTATCATAATTTGAGTGTTATATCTGTGTTATATAAAACATAATTCTCCTGTGAAGCATTTTTCCTGCATTAAAGATACAAAAATGATTTATTGATCTATCAAACCTAATCTCATCGAGTGGTCAACCGATTTGAACTTGTTTATTCATATTTTTACTGTCCCTGCTTGCTTTCTGTTTTGTCTTTTTCCAGTTGCTCCTCATTCTCGTTTAATCTATTTTCCACTTTCTCTGAACGAAGACATCCTTGACAAGAGCAAAGCATAGCTGTTTTGGAAATAATTGTAAATAGAGTAAAGTTAGATTTGCTAAAAGTTTTTGGAACTGTAAGTTAGTAGCAATATACACATCCGGAGCATCAAACTCAGTATTACATTGATGTGTGCTAGTGCATTCTACTCCAAATACGCATCAGAAGTGGGCAGTATCACCTCAGTAAGTATTAGATGTGCATGTGCCAAAGCTCAAATTCAATTTCCTGTTCTCTTTACCTTTTAGAAATATAGAAAACCTACAGCACAATACAGACCCTTTGGTCCACAATGCTGTGCCGAACATGTACTTATTTTAGAAATTACCAGGGTTACCCATAACCCTCTATTTTTCTAAGCTCCATGTACCTGTCCAAGAGTCTCTTAAAAGACCCTATCGTATCCACCTCCACTACAGTTGCCGGCAGCCCATTCCACGCACTCACCACTTTCTGCGTAAAAAAAACTTACCCCTGACATCTCCTCTGTACCTACTTCCAAGCACCTTAAAACTGTGCCTCCTCATGTTAGCCCTTTCAGCCCTGGGAAAAAGCCTCTGACTATCCACACAATCAATAACTCTCATCATCTTGTACACCTCTATCAGGTCACCTCTCATCCTTCCTGCTCCAACGAGAAAAGGACAAGTTCACTCAACTTATTCTCATAAGGCATGCTCCCCAATCCAGACAACATCCTTGTAAATCTCCTCTGCACCCTTTCTGTAGTTTCCACATCCTTCCTGTAGTGAGGTCACCGGAACTGAACGCAGTACTCTAAATGGGATCTAACCAGGGTCCTATACAGCTGTAACATTATATCTCGGCTCTTGAACTCAATTCCACGATTGGTGAAGGCCAATGCTCCATTTGCTTTCTTAACCATGGAGTCAACCTGTGCAGAAGCTTTGAGTGTCCAGTGGACTCGGACCCCAAGATCCCTCTGATCCTTCACACTGCCAGCTGAAATGTCACACAAATGTTAACACCACTTTGGATAAAAGCAAATTCTGCCTCAAAACAGACAACTATTTGCTTAGAAGGTCACAGGCACCTTCAAA
This sequence comes from Mobula hypostoma, assembly GCF_963921235.1. Classification (NCBI taxonomy): domain Eukaryota; kingdom Metazoa; phylum Chordata; class Chondrichthyes; order Myliobatiformes; family Myliobatidae; genus Mobula; species Mobula hypostoma. The sequence goes on along the minus strand of NC_086102.1, from coordinate 154,521,060 downwards.
AATAAATCATAGAAAGAGAATCTCTTTGAATTTGTGTCGGGATATACCATGTATTATGGTTGGACTATAGAGGTTCGCATAGTTGATCTGCACGGGTCACATTTTAATTAGCCATTCCACTGAAAATAAACTTTAACTGGAAGTAAATATCTATAAAACCTATACTAAATTGACAGGTCATTTTCTGAAGTAGTAGTGTAGCAATTATCTCCAAATACAAATCAAGGATTTAATTTAATCCAAAACTGTATTTCAGGAAAGCATCAGCCAATAATATACATACATATGTCACATCACTATTACTTCAGCATCTTGTTTTCTTTTTGCACTATTTAGTTTATATATCCTTTATTGTGACTTATAGTAATGTATGTATTGCACTGTGCTGCTGCAAAACAACAAATTTCACCACATGTCAGTGATAATAAACTTGATTCTGATTATTTGTCAACTCCGGATTGAGCAGTGAATGTTATTAATTTTGCCTGAATGAAACCTTATACTAATTCAGCGGTCTTAGAAAATGCTTGTGCTATCTATACACATTACTACAAGTATCTTAATGCCACACAAGTCTGTGAGATTCTTAAGAATCTGAGTTGAAAAGAGAAAGCCATGCAAACTGGCATACAGGAGTTTCACAACATCAGCCTCGCACTTTATCTCAGCAAGACCAAGGAATTGATCATGGACTTCAGGAATGGGAAGCTAGGAGAACACACACCAGTCCTCTGAGGGGTCAGTGGAGGAAAGAATGAGCAGCTTTAGGTTCCTGGGCATCAACATGTCTGAGGATCTACCCTGGGCCCAACACACTGATGCGATCAGCAAGAAAGCATGCCGGTGGTTCTACTTCATTAAGAGTTTGAAAATATTAGGAATGGTTTTCTATGGTTTCTATGAATGCCACCAACGACTCTTGCAAGTTTCTACAATGTACGGTGGAGAGCATTCGGGGTGTTTGCATCACAGCCTGGTCCAGAGTTTCCAATTCTAAGGAGTGCAAGAAGCTGTAAACTGGTCCTGATCCATCTCAGGCACAACTCTCCTTGCCATTGAGGACCCCTGCAAGAGGGGGTGCCTCAAGAAGGTGGCACCAGCTGTTAAAGAACCTCAGCATCTGGTATATGCCCTCTTTTGTAGCTATATATCTACTCCCTTCGTATCATAAACACTTATAACAAAGCAAATTTTCATTCTCTGGCTATTCTGCCAGTGTTTGATCTTTGCTTCTACGATTCCATCTAATATCCCAGAATGTGTACAATATGCAACCTGAAATTTCTACTCTTTGCAGACATCTTTAGAAACATCCTTGGTTAGTTAGTTAGAAATGGTCTACAGCAGCCTTTCTCAACCTTTTTGCCCTGGACAACACCTTGAAATAATTTTCAGGTCTCAGGGAATTTCTGCTTTAAAATTATTATATCTACAGCTCATGGTATGTTAGCATGATCAGTAATTTGTAGATATAATAATCCAAAAATAATTGTCAATTGAGTAGAGAATGAATTTTTAGCCAACTTTTCTTGGGCAAAAAAATAGTTGAGCTTAGCTTACCTTTCTTGAAATTAACCTCTTTCTTTCCCTTTCATAAATTTTCAAATCTCGTAAGGCAAACATAATAAATTTCTCAATTCTGGGTTGAACTTGAGATAAGCACACACAGATTTCAACTTCAATGAGACTATTTCTACCCTTGCTCTTGATGCTTGTTAAACAAGAAGAAGCTTGCTCACAGACGTAAGAAGTTGAAAATTGCAACAACATGTTCATTGCTTTCCCATGAATGCCAGGATCAGCTTCTTTCACAGAAATCCAGGATTTGTCCAGAGGCAGGCTCAGTAAATCTCATCTTGAGTGCGCGATCAGACTGCAGCTCACAAAGTTCTTCCTCCTCTCTCAAAGTCTTAAGTTCTCAAGCTGAGCAGAAAATTCAGAGAAAAGGTCCCTCACCTAGTCATACACTTATGAGAACTCTTCCTCTGCTAAGCCACTGGATTTTTATATGTAGCAGGAGATCGGTATGCTTTTCATTCAGGCTATCACACAGTTTTTAAACATTCTAGAGTGAACTGGTCTTAAACCTACTGAATAACTTGCTTCCTGAATCTTTTTACTGACTTCATTTTCAAAATCTTTAATCTGTTTGTTTTGAGATTCCAATAATCAGCACTTTTACGTGTCATATGGCTGTGATTTGTAGTTTAGTGTCTTTTCAATTTTGCTGGAGCCATTGCTACATTTGTAAGCCGTTTGCCACAGACAAGGCACAATGGAATAGGATAAGTAAAACCCATTGCAGATGGAATTTTTTTAGTGTCAGTTGTTGCAGCAGTGCAGTGAAATGACTCCGGATTATAATTCTTCATTAACCTTGTCAGAATTGTCCGTAGACCTAGGTCTAGAATCCTCCTATTCCATCTCACACATCCTCTTCAATAATCCCCACATAGGACCGTCTTCAAAATGAAAGTTTCCCTCTGATTTTCTACTTCACTGGTAGTTTGTTCGCTCCCATAAGTCATTTGGCAGCGCACTAGGGGAAGTTGGGGGAGGTAATTCGGGAGGGAGAGGCTGATATCACAGCCCAAGTTGGGTGAGTCCATTCAATACTGAGAAAATGCACTTCACAGTCCTCATCAGCCTACCGTCCTCCCCTCCGTGCAATACAGCACTCACTGATTATCAACAGCCTCCCCTACCTCATGTCGAAAACTGAGAATGGACTCAACCAAATAATCGCGGTCCTACTGCACACTGCCACAGTGGGGCTGCTCGGTCACTGTCCACCACTGCATTTTGGGCAATGTGAGTTGCGTGTATTTCAAAATACAATGTTTATTTTCTTAATTACGACCTCTCGCAGAACCCCTACCGACCTCTCATGGAACTGTAGGATTCTGCAGAACCGTGGCTGAGGAACCCTGGTCTGCAGTGTGTAGTATTTTGGGTATTGAATAACATCTGCTGAATTTGGGGAGGGGTCATGCTTGCATTCATTACTGATATGTTTCATATTTGCTATCTGCTGCAGTATCAGCGGGCACCTTGGAGCAACATATGAACTGCATTGCCTGTGGGTGTCAACGTAATAATGATGCAAGCTAGCAATTCTATATCTGGCTTCCTTCAGGCGAAATCTAGTGATTTTTTTTTTTTGCTAGTGGTTTGGCACTTGCTATTTACCATTGTTTCAGTGGATTTGGATCGCCAGTTCTGTGCTGGGGGCGATGGGCAAAATCCTATGCCGGGTTGATGGAGGACTTTCAATGCTCCTTGAAGGTCAATGGGTGCATTAAAGCAGTTTTCCCATTCACGAACACTTCATGATTTAGATCAGACAAGATCAGTTTCAACTGCTGTAGAAAGCACAAAGTCACACATGACCTGGCAAGTTGATGTCTATGCTATTGCTGTTTTCCTGTCTGGCTGCAGGCTGATTGGGCTTAGTGTCACACATGCGTATCTTGTCTTCTTGATTTCCTCTAAATTGTATACATTTTTAAGTAGATGAACCGGTGACTGGGTGAGGAAATGGAATATTGTTATTTGATAGCTTGCATTTCGTGGCTGGAAAGGAACTTGGGGAAACGTTGTGGTGCAGGGTGAGGTGAAAGTGTACATCACTCCTACACTACCAACAACTTGTAAATCCAATTAGGAACTGTGGTTCAAGGGAGGGTTGGTCATGAGGATAATAACCTCAGTGCTTTTTGAGTCTTGCCTTTGACTCTGGACTGGCCACAAAATATTGTTTAGTATTAGTCAGGCAAACAGGCCATTCAGCCCACCAAGTCCACACCAACCATCAGGCAACCATCTTCATTAATCCAACCTTCCAGCGCACCACTTGTAGCCTTCAATGTATGGGCAATATGAATTCTCAACTAAACACTGCCATAAATAGTCTTAGTGACCCTATTTCAACCATTCTCTCGAGCAATGTCTTCCAAGTACTCACCACTCAAGGTCCCTCTTGGATTCCCTCCAAATCTCTAGCTCCTTACCCTCAGTCTATGCCCTGTAGTTTTATTCACCTTTTGAAAAGAGAAAACTATTCTTGCTGTCTAGCCTACTTATTATTTTATATAGCTATCTCCCCACTTTGTCCTCTCCAGAGAAAGAAGACATGTCCTCTCCAGATTTCAACTCATAACTAAGACTTTTCATTTTGTGCTTTATCCTGCTGCAGAGGAGAACTCTGCTGAATTGTGCTATCACATTCTTCTCATAGTGTGGTTAACAGAGCTGCATGCAGTACTGCAGCTGAGGTCTGACCGATGATTATCAAGTTGATGCACAACTTCCCTGCTCTGTAATCAGTGCTTTGACTATTGACCAATATTCCATATGCCACTTTAATCAGTGTATCCACCTGAACAGCTATCTTCAAGAATCTTTAGACTTCACCTTATTCATAAGTGATCCATAGGACCTTACCATTCATGTGATTTTCCTTGTCACATTTGTATTCCAAAAATGATCGCTTCACATTTATCACGCTTAAACTCCCATCTGCCTTTTCTCAGTGCATTTCACCCTAAAACTACTCTCCAGTTATCAACAACTCCACCAATCAATTTAATGATCATGCCACCTGCATCCACATCCAATTCATTTACTCATGCGATAAATAGTATGAAACCCAGTACCAATCCCTGTGGAGCACTGCCAGTCATAGGAATCTAATCACAAAGACTCCCTTCTGGTATCTCCCTCCATCTCCTCTTGCCAAACCAGTTTTGGATGCAATTTGACAATGTACTCTATATCCCATGGGCTTGTTGGATAAGGGTGTAGAGTTGTTATTTTTCTTGTAGTCTAACTCTGCTGTGCTTGCTTATAATCTTCATATATACCTATATCCATTTAATTGTTCAGTAAATTTTTCAGTAAATGCAGGATATTTTTCCAGAAGCTTCTCAGTTTTTCTGCAACAGGTGCTGTACCACTTAAATCTGGCCATTTATTGGTTAATTTTTATCACTGAATTATGTTGTTTATCTCTAGTCTGAGAATGAGATGACCATGACTACATTTCCTTTTTTCCTCTTTTTTCCTTGTAATTAATAAAACGTAACCACCATGTGTTATGCCTCATTCTTGACTTCCAAAGAACCTCAGTATCAACATCCTAATCTTTCTGAAAATTATTCTAATGTTGGAGAGTGTCAGTGTCCTTGCTGAAGTCAATGTAAACCAGATTGTGAATAGCAATAGAAAAAGTATTAATTTGGGACAGTTCCTATAAGACACAAGAGCAGAACTGGGCCATTTGATCAAGGCTTTATTACTCCCCTTTGATGCCTTCCTCCCTCTTTGCCTGTCTGGTTTCTCTTTTCAGCCTTCTCTCATTTCATGGAGCAAAAACATGCAGGATAGTATAGTTTTTAATTATGTGTCAATTTCTTCTCAGAGAGAGTGTGAAGTGTTGTGTGGCCTGTGTGATGTAATTGAATGGTTTGCATTGCACGTGGACCATTACATAGCGCTCTTCAGCAGTGCTTTCCCCAGTAACAGTCACTATCCTGCACAAGGCTCAGATTTGACTCCAGGTCATTCAAATTTTCTTGTGGTGGTGGGGGGAATGATTTTTGTTTTTGCTGTGATTTAGATATGTGCACAATCTGTTCTTCAAAACTCTTATTTTTGAAGCTGGATATTTTTCCTCTTGTAATATCTTCCAGTTAAATGATTAGCTCCCCCATAAGCTGCCTGATACTCTCGTTCAAAACTGTGACATTGTAAGTGGGATTCAGATTGTGCACTGTACTTTTAGCAGGATGAAATGGCTAGCCCATAATCATATCTCCATTGAATTGAGTCTCATATTTCAGTACTTATAAAGTTATCATCCTTCTGCTTTAATCCTCCCAGTTCGTCTTCATAAACTTCCTACCATTGTCATGGTCTCATGGAAACTTTATTGTCAGGAATTTTCTCAGATCCTTCCATCTTCATCTTCCCCCATTCTTTATAAAAATCCTTTCTCTCTGGAGAAGCTTGTTTTTGTTTTGTTAGTACTCTGATTCAACAAGCTCTCTGCTGTACTCCCTTTATACCTATGACTGTGTGGCTATTTACAACTCCAATGCCATATTTAAGTTTGCTGATGACACCACTGATGGTGACAAATCTGCATATAGGAGAGATTGAAAATTTGGTTGAATGGGGACACAACAACCTGTCACTCAATTATATTGTCTTATAGGAGTTAAAAACCTGAAGCCCATGAGTCAGCCTCGTTAGGGGATTGGAGCAGGGTAGGGTCAGTAATTTTAAATTCTTTGGTGTTACAATATTAGAGCATCTGTCCTGGGACTAGCATGTAAGTGCCATCATGAAGGCACAACAGCACCTCTACTTCCTTAGAAGCTTGAGTTGATTAAGCATGTCATTTAAAACTTTGACAAACTTATTTAGATGCACAGTGGTGAAGAGTATCTTGACTTGTTGTATAGAGGCCTGGTATGGAAACAGTATTGCCCAAGAATAGAAAAAGCTAGAAAAAGTGCTGGATACAGCCCAGTCGATCACAGGCAAAGTCCTCCCTATCGTTGAGTACATTTACATAGAGCGCTTCCACAAGAAAACAGCATCCATCATCAATCATCAGGAACATTTATTACCCTACAACCAGCAGGCTTCTGAACCAGTGTGGATAACTTCACTCCTCCCACCGTTGAACTGACTCCATAGCCTGTAGACTCACTTTCAAGTACTGGACACTTCAAGTGCTCAGTATTATTTACTGTGCTTACTGTTTTACTGCTTGCATAATTTGCTTCTTTTGTACATTAGCTGTTTGTCAGTCTTTGTTTTTTCTTATAATTTTACATAAGTTATATTGTATTTCTTTATTTTCTCATAAGCACCTGCAAGGTAGTATATGGTGACATATATGTACTTTGTACACGAGGTAAAATCTTATCTCTAGATGCTGTGGCACACCTGAACAGAGAACTGACTCATGGAAGGAACGTTGCAGGGTTGGAGGTAAGAGCGCTGGAGACAAAAAGAAATGACAATGAATAAAAGGCACTCCATTTCTAACTTTGCCTCTGCAACGTCATAGGGATTTGTATAATACCACAAATTCCTTGACAAAAATGAAACTTTGGTTGTAAGTCAGTATTGGAAATGTGATTCTTTTCAGTGAATTTTCTTATTACTGGATTTGCTTTCCCATTACAATGACACAGATAAGAGAAAACAAATTAAGTTTCTTTACAAAAAAACTGAGCAACATGTCCTTAAAAATCTAATATTGATTATTAAAATGCCCTTAAAGTGTGCATGCAGCAATATCCAATTCAGGATCAAGTTTTTTTTATTCAATGAAAATTGTTGCTTTGAAGCAGCGGTGTAGTGCAAGACACAAAAAATTACTCTTAGTTATAAAATGAATAGTACAAATGACAAATAATCAGTATGTTCATGAACCATTCAAAAATCTGGTGGTGTCAGGGAAGAAGCTGGTCATAAAATGCTGAGTGTGGGTTTCAGGCTCCTGTGCCCCTCTTCCTGATTGTAGGAATATGAAGAGGGCATATACCAGATGCTGAGGTTCTTTAACAGCTGGTGCCACCTTCTTGAGGCACCCCCTCTTGCAGGGGTCCTCAATGGCAAGGAGAGTTGTGCCTGAGATGGATCAGGACCAGTTTACAGCTTCTTGCACTCCTTAGAATTGGAAACTCTGGACCAGGCTGTGATGCAAACACCCCGAATGCTCTCCACCGTACATTGTAGAAACTTGCAAGAGTCGTTGGTGGCATTCATAGAAACCATAGAAAACCATTCCTAATATTTTCAAACTCTTAATGAAGTAGAACCACCGGCATGCTTTCTTGCTGATCGCATCAGTGTGTTGGGCCCAGGGTAGATCCTCAGACATGTTGATGCCCAGGAACCTAAAGCTGCTCATTCTTTCCTCCACTGACCCCTCAGAGGACTGGTGTGTGTTCTCCTAGCTTCCCATTCCTGAAGTCCATGATCAATTCCTTGGTCTTGCTGAGATAAAGTGCGAGGCTGATGTTGTGAAACTCCTGTATGCCAGTTTGCATGGCTTTCTCTTTTCAACTCAGATTCTTAAGAATCTCACAGACTTGTGTGGCATTAAGATACTTGTAGTAATGTGTATAGATAGCACAAGCATTTTCTAAGACCGCTGAATTAGTATAAGGTTTCATTCAGGCAAAATTAATAACATTCACTGCTCAATCCGGAGTTGACAAATAATCAGAATCAAGTTTATTATCACTGACATGTGGTGAAATTTGTTGTTTTGCAGCAGCACAGTGCAATACATACATTACTATAAGTCACAATAAAGGATATATAAACTAAATAGTGCAAAAAGAAAACAAGATGCTGAAGTAATAGTGATGTGACATATGTATGTATATTATTGGCTGATGCTTTCCTGAAATACAGTTTTGGATTAAATTAAATCCTTGATTTGTATTTGGAGATAATTGCTACACTACTACTTCAGAAAATGACCTGTCAATTCAGTAACACACATAAAAGTTGCTGGTGAACGTAGCAGGCCAGGCAGCATCTCTAGGAAGAGGTGCAGTGGACGTTTCAGGCCGAGACCCTTCGTCAGGACTGTCAATTTAGTATATATTTTATAGATATTTGCTTCCAGTTAAAGTTTGTTTTCAGTGGAATGGCTAATTAAAATGTGAGCAGTGCAGATCAACTGTGAAACCACTATAGTCCAACCATAATGCGTGGTTTACCCTGACGCAAATTCGAAGAGGTTCTCTTATGATTTATTTTTGAAGGTGCCTATGACCTTCTAAGCAAATAGTGGTCTGTTTTGAGGCAGAAGTTGCTTTTATCCAAAGTGGTGGTAACTCAGCAGCTTCAGTGTGTGACATTTCAGCTGGCAGTGTGGAGGATCAGAGGAATCTTGGAGTCCGAGTCCATTAGACACTCAAAGCTGCTGTGCAGGTTGACTCTATTGTTAAGAAAGCATATGGAGCATTGGCCTTCATCGACTGTGAGATTGAGTTCAAGAGCCAAGAGGTAATGTTACAGCTATATGGGAACCTGGTCAGACCCCACTTGGAGTACTGCGCTCACTTCTGGTCACCTCACTACAGGAAGGATGTGGAAACTATAGAAAGGGTGTGGAGGAGAATTACAGGGATGTTGCCTGGTTTGGGGAGCATGCGTTGAGAATAGGTTGAGTGAACTCAGCCTTTTCTCCTTTGAGAGATGGAGGATGAGAGGTGACCTCATAGAGGTGTGTAAGATGATGAGAGGCATTGATCGTGTGCATAGTCAAGAGTCCTTTTCCCAGGGTTGAAATGGCTAGCATGAGAGGGCACAGTTTTAAAGTGCTTGGAAGTAGGTACAGAAGAGATGTAAGGGCAAGTTTTTTACACAGAGTGGTGAATGCGTGGAATGGGCTGACAACAACGGTGGTGGCGGCAGAAACGATAGGGTCTTTTAAGAGACTCCTGGATAGGTACATGGTGCTTAGAAAAATAGAGGGCTATGGGTAACCCTCGGTAATTTTTAAATTAAGTACATGTTCGGCACAGCATTTTGGGCTGAAGGTCCTGTATTGTGCCTTAAGTTTTCAATGTTTTTATTTACAGCTCTTACATTATTGAGTTTAATTGTCTTTTCAGTTAGATCTCATCATCAGTAGCTGTCTAATGTGATCTATCCAAAAAGAGGTTGGTGGAACTAGCCTGAAGGATTCTGAATTTAAGCTTTAATGTTTTAAACTTCTGAAGCCAAGTCATTAATGCAATTATTTTGTTATCTTTCATTGTGAATACTATGACTGCTGCTAGTATAATTACATACTAGTGTTTTATTGAATCATTAATGCTGTTTGAGTGAACAGGAGACTTTGCCCAATGCTTTGGTTTGCACTTAAAGAATATTGTTTTTTTTAATAAGTTGTGTATTTAAATTTAATGACAGCTACAGTCCAACTACTTAGTATTCAATGCTGAGTGTTTCATTTATTAAGACAATGATATGAAGTTTAAAAAGCAAAGGTTTGAAAGCTAAGAATACAGTATCTAGAATTGCATTTTGTGCATAAATGAATTCTCTTAACGACTGAAAAATTAAAGTAATCCATAACAGCAGGTTTTGTTTTAAGGGAATAGGACCTTGGGAAAGGAAAAATGTCATTTGCTGAAGTTGTTGTCTGAAGCTTTTGCTGGAGAATAAATAAAGTTATGCTGAGAAATTGAATTGTGTAATTCTTAGCTTTTGGACAATTGAGAATGATATTTTTTCAGGGTCATTTTTGATATTTTGACTAATTTGACTGGATATGCAGTTGCAACGCGGACATGATGCCCAGGTGATGAGCTGTATGAGATCATGTCATTCCCTGTGTAATGCTTGTAGAATCATAGAGCACGAAAACAAACTGCAAGTCTTGCCATATCATTTTGGAAACTCTGCAACTCTGTGTCACTATTTATGACATTTTCAGCAGAGAACCAATTACAGAAATGATCTGCGCCTGTCTGCTACAGTTGGGATGCACCTCAATTTTTAGTTGTTATCAAACGAAACTTCCTTTGATAATATATTATGGGAATTGGCTAATTAGCTATGCAAATTTGGAAAGAACTGACAAATCACTGAAAAAAGGTTACATATTCTAGATCTAGATATCTGAATTAAGGAAGAAATTTGCTAGGCAAGGAGACATATCAGTGCATTGCAAATAAATATCATCCAATCAGTGATGATGAGTGTGAGCTGAGTGAGAGCAGTGACTTTGTATGGAAAGCAGTGCACATTTTGATGTTGCATTGGTGCCGGCTGTAATGGAAATAGCTTGCTCTATAGTAGTTTGAAGAGCCTTGTCCGCTACTGAGAGTCCTTACTATCCACCATCTCCCACATGGATTCTTTGTTTTGAAGATCTCACATTCTCCTATCACAACGCCCCAAGCAACTCTAACCACTGAACCTCTTTTATTTCCTTTGTGTTAATCCATTGTCTGACTGACCACTTTGTTAACATTATGGTTCACTTTATATATTCTCTTGTCCTCGCTTTGTTTGGTGTTGAGAGGAAAAATAAGTCAGCCGTAATTAAATGGTGGAGCAGGCTCGATGGGCCAAATGGCCTAATTCTGCTTCAATATCTTATGGTCCTCCCTTTCCCCCTCACCCATAAACATGTGTGGTTGCTCCTCAATATTTGAAATATAATTATTCTTTAGGTTACTGATTCTTGAAATAATTTGTGGCCACTTACCAATAATCTTTGTTCGCTTAAGATTATTCAGAAGTAAAACAGGATAAGTCAGTGACATTGAGACATTTTATCAGTTTCTTGAAAGTTGGTTAAATTGAAAATCACCCTTACCTAAATCCGTAAGGTCTTTTATATTCCAGTTTATCAAAAGTCTTTTAGAAACCTGCAGGGTATATGTTTGGAAATCTAATTCTTTTGGTGTTACCAGGAAGTTCTCATCTCAATATTTTCAAAAGGAGTTTAGACTTCAGAGATTTAAATGTGCAATACTGACTTTTAGTGGTAACTGTGATTCTTTTAAGTCTAAAGGATATTCTTTTGAAGAAGTCAGACTATCATGAACCTCCTTGCAGAAGGTAGTTGCAGAGGTGGGCTACAGTCTCTTGTGAAATGGACAACCTGTTCTTGTCTCTTATGTGAGGCTATAATTTAAGATGCACTTGGTGAAGGATGGTTTGACATTAGTCCATAAGCTGCTTTATTTCACGATAGCAGGGCATACAGTGTATGAGCAAACTCACTTAGCTAAATCACTACAGTCTCTCTTCACATAACAATACAGGATAATGAACACTATGCTTGGCTAGCTTGCGACTTCTGTGCCTGCCAATGTCCTATTTATACTTGATATCCAGTGGGATCAAACACGGGATGGGAAGTGATTTTGGATTGGTGATATGTCTTTTCAAAAATAGAAATCTTTATTGAATAGTGGAGCAGGCACAAAGGGTGAGTTGGTGTCCTCCTTCTATTCACGTTTTTTGTTGTTTTTTGCACACTGGAGGAATACAGTGTCAGAATCTGTGAGAGTTTTATTAAGTGAAAACCAGCTTTTCAAGGTTAATGGAAACCGATTCTAACCAGGATTTCATTTATTTTGGTGAAGTCTTTGCGAAGAGCAGAAGAGCATTCTCCGCCCCCCCCCCCCCCATTTTTGAGAGGTCCGATTTAATTTTAACTGTTACTTATAACTGATTCTCACTGGGTGAATTCAGATATTTTCTTGAAATCGAAATAGTACTGAAGTTGTTGACCTTAAGAACTAAGAGTTTTAAATCCTTAATCTTCTTGCCACGTTATATCATATTATCCTATGCACACTGTTACTGTTCCCAAGTTGTGTTGTTTTATCTCATGATATGCATCAGTCTTTCCTTCTGGATGCAAATTACTGGAAATAAATATCAACAATCCACACTCTGCTGGAGAATTAGTGGTGCACTTGGATAGATGTGAGTTGGAGATTGGGATCCTAATCAGAGGATGGATCTGCCCAGGGGACAACAGGAAATGTTATTGGCTGGTGGTAAAATGCCCAGAAGGTAAGTAAAGGGGATTTAGAGAAATCACAAAGTGGTGGATCAGATTATTCCAGGGCAATGTCAAATACATTCCCTCTCAACTTTCCAAAATGAGTAAAGCAAAGGAAATGATATCTAGCGGATGCTGGAATCACGTTAGATTGACATCAGGGAATGTCTGGTAAAAGTTTTGAAGAGATTGAATGGCTCATTATTGTATTTCATTCCATCCAATTTTTATTTTCAATCATGTAGCCAGGAGAGGGGTGGGGGGTAGGTTTGGTGATGGAGGGAATGTGACATTGTGATTTGAATTTCTACGACTCCATCTTTCCTTATCAATCTTTGTTTTATCTATACTGTCTTCAAAGAAAATTGCTAATGTTTGTTCTCTGACATTTTTAAACCATTAGTTTGTGTTTGAAGAGAACGTTCTCTTCAGTTGTATAAAATTGTCATTGAGGGATGTTTACACAGCTTAGGTGATTTGTAGTACCTAAGTATGTTCCTGACATTGAGATCATTTCTCTGTTTAAAATGAAAATGCCAAGTGTATGTCAAGGACATCCAAAAAATGGGTATACTCTAAGCTTGAATTGTTTTGTTCCCTTGGGCAATAATATCTGCTGAATTTAATAATAGCCAGATAGGGCAGATTAATTATACAAGTGGACAAAGTGGAAAGTTTTATTATTACATCTTTTAATTGAAGGTAAAATTAGAATGTGCTCTGAAATGCATGGGTTATTCACGGATGGTCGCCAAAGCTTTACTTTAAGCAAACCATATTTTATGTAAGAAAAATCACAGAATATATAACTTAAAAGAACAACAATGATGTCAGAGGTGGAAAGTAATTTTAAAGAAACTTGCATTTATGAGAAAATATGTGATGAAGAAGGTGTAATCTTCACAAGTTCCATCTTTGGACGGCATGAATATGATAACTAAATGGTCTTCTTTCAATTAATTCCTGTGATTTCATGGTATTCACAGTATGTATGCATGCTCTCTTGTGCATGCACTCATGCTTTTCAAGCTTTCAAGATTTTGCGTAACCAATGCCAGCACTGGTGAAGTTTCTGAACAGATTTGTGCCCCTGCTAAGGCTTCTGGAGTGGACATGGTGGAATCCATGGCCAATAACAAACTGAGGCTATAAAAACGAGGCTGTACATATCTTGGTTCACTTTCTGTCAACCCACATTCTCTTCCACTTTAGGTCTAGAAGAATTTTGAGTGCACTTTTTAATATTTTCCCTCCTGCCTCTGCATTGCTATCTTTATGCTTTTCTCTTTGCCAATAGTCCTGAAATCAAGCTTGACCAAACAGCTGCTGAAAACAAGAGACTGAAATGAAAGTATCCTAACATTCACAGGACATGTTCAACTATTGGCACTGAAGGTCCTGATTCTGCAGAGGATGAATCACTGAGCATGAATGTATTGCAGCAAGAGGCAGAGGCAGAAAAATTATTAGCCCATTTGTCAACACAATGATAGGTGATACTACGTAAAGATTTTGCTGCAGAGAACACTGTTTGTGAGCTGCAGGAGAATGCTGATGTGTATGTTATAATTCAATGAAAGGGCAGTGGATTTGTATTCCATAGAGAAACTATCACTTGCCCTGAAATACTCCCAAGTAATACTGGGATAGATTGCTGAACCTTGCCTTATACAGTGGCATGCAAAAGTTTGGGCACCCTGGTCAAAATTTCTGTTACTGTGAATAGTTAAGTGAGTAGAAGATGAACTGATCTCCAAAAGTCATAAAGATGAAACTTACTTTTCAAAATTTTAAGCAAGATTAGTGTACTATTTCTGTTTTGTACAATTTTAGAGTGAAACTGTAAAAGATAGAAATAAAAATGTAATCTTGCTTAAAATATTAAAGAAATGTGTCATCTTTAACTTTATGCCTTTTGGAAATCAGGTAATCTTTTACTTAGCTATTCACAGTAACAGAATTTTTGACCGGGTGCCCAAACTTTTGCATGCCACTTTTATATAAAGATGCAGTTCTTCAGTATGGAGAGAAGATATTGTAGAACTCTCCTTAACCAAGGCCAAATGGAGATCAGAGTTAAAAAGGGTAATGCGTGATGTTACTGTGCTCGGGTTGTATTACAGACCTCCCAGTCCCCAACACAATAAGAGTGAGGCAGATATCAGGGAAATGAAATTTAAAAAAAAGTGGTTATAGCATCAGGGAATTTAATTTCCTGAATATTAACTGGAAGTAAAAAAAAACCTGGAGCAGATTTTTCACTATTTTCAAGAAAACTTTTTTTTAACCAACAAATGTGTGAGTGGAGGAGTATTTTCGAAAGTGACCTAAACTCCATTTATTTAAAAGTGATTACATAAAGAGATGGAGTGGATCCGATATTAACGGCTTAAGTTGGTGGGGGGGGGGGGCTAGAATGTCAATTTCACTAAATAAGATAGGATCTGGCTTAGGTTTTGACTGGGAGATTCTACTTTCAGACAAATTTATATCTTCACAGTGGAAACATTGAAAGGAGAAAGAGCAAGAGTTCATGGCCAACATATTCCTGTAGCTGCAAAAGCAAAAGGTAAGAAGTTCAGGAAACCCTGGATGTCGAAGGTTATTGAAGCTAGGCTGAAGAGAGAAAAGGAAGTGTATGCATGCATAGGGAACTGAGGGCCTGTCTAGGGTATGTAAAGGATAGGGAGGTACTAAAATAAAAGGAAGGCAAAAAGGTGGTCACAAAATATTAATGACAGACTGGATTAAGATTAATGGCAGACTGGATTAAGATTAATGGAAGGTGCTCTAATTATGTTGGGAACAATTGATTAACCAGTATACTTTTAATCAGTACTCACTGACAACTGTGTAGGTAGAGAATTTAGTGAAAGTAAGGCAAAGATCTAGTGCAAATTTCCATGAATGAATGGAGGTACTTGATGCCTTGGTGGAATGGTCAGTAAATCATCAGGTATGAAGGGACTTATCCCAGGTTGCTGGGGCTTGATCTGAGCTTTTTAAATCCATGCTGACTACAAGTGAGGTTCTTGTTGACTGGAAGAAAACAGATGTGGTCCCCTTTCATTTAGGCAGTAGGAAAAAAAACTGTTGATATAAGACCTGTGACCTTAGCATTAGTAGTAGGAAAATTATTGGAGAAAATTATGAGGGGACAGGATTAACAACCACATGGATTGACAGGGTCTAATTAGAGACAGCCAACATGGTTTTGTTAAGGGGTGATCTTGCCTGACCAAGTGGATTCAATTTTTTTGAAGAGGTATTTAAGTGAATTGATGGAAGAGCAGCAGATGTAGATTAGGCGTACTGCATTAATGCCTTTTACAGGATCCCACTTGTCCAAAAGGTTAGGCCCCAAAAATCCAGGGCAAATTGCTAAATGGGATCCAAATTTGTCTTGACAGTATGAGACAGTGTGATATTCAATGGCTGCTTTTGTGATTGGATATCAATATCTTTTGGTATTCCTCAGGGTTCATTGCTGGAACCTTTGCTGTTTGTAATATGTATGAATTATTTGGACGTGGATGCAGGAGAATGATCAGTAAGTATACAGATGGTATTAACATTTACAGAGCTTTGGATATTGTGGAGAGTAGTCTTGGGCTACACTGTAATAACAATGTGTTGGTAAAACAGTTGAAAAATTGCAGATTGACCAGTCCAGATGCATTTTGGAGCTAGTAATGAGGATAGGACGCATACCATGAATGGAACAGAGACACCTTTGAGTATGAATCCAGAAATTATTACAGGGAAAAGATAACGTGGTTTGGAATAGGTAATCTAGATGGAATTGAGGCAGTTCTCCTTCAACCTGAGAATGGCCTCATCATGGCAGAAGAGGAGGCCGTGGACCTAGGTAGGTAGGACAATGGATTAGGTAGCCTCCAACCTGATAGCATGAACATCAATTCTCCAACTTCTGGAATTTTTTACCCTTCCCTCTTCCTCCTTCAATCCTCACTCTGTCCTCTGAGCTCTTCTCCCCACCTGCCTACCTCTTCCACTTGATCCCCCTCCTCCTTCCTCTGCTCTCAAGATCTACACTCCTCTCTTATTAGATTCCTCCTTCTCCTGCCCTTTAACTTTTTCCTCCAATCACCTACCAGCTTAGCCAGCTAGTGATGTAGTGGCATCAGCACCAGACTTTGAGGCGAATGGTCCAGAGTTCGAATCCAGCCAGCTAGTTGGACGCTCCCAGCTTACTTACCCTCTCCTCCACTACCCACCAGACTTCACCTTTCACCTTCTGGCTTGTTCTCCTTTGCCCCCCTACCCCACCTTAATCTGGCACCTTTCCCCTTCCTTTCCTGCCCCCTTGAGGGTCTCAGCCCGATATGTTGGCTTTTAATTCATTTCCTTAGATGTTGCCTGATTCGCTGCATTCCTCCAGCTTTCTGTGTGTGTTGTTTTGGATTCCCAGCATCTGCAGAATCTCTTGTGATCATGGTGTACTGTTATGAATTAATATTAGTAGTTCTTCCAGGAAGCAATCTTAAGAGTTTTGAATAGTGTGGAGTTCCTTAAAAACTGTTGGTGCTGCATTTAGCCGGGCAAATAGTATATCTTATCATGGCCCTTATCGATGGTGGAAAATCGAGATGGTCTGAAGGTGATTTGCTCACCTTAGGATGCACAGCATGTGACTTGCTCTAGTAGCCATGGTATTTTTCATAGTTATTCAACTGAACTTGACGTCACTTGTCATCTGCTACAAATCCAGTCTGGCAGTTATACCCATCAGGACTTGATCAATGATTAGTGTGGCAAACCAATGACTGCTGATCAGCGTTTAAGTTGACACGTAGAAATCTTTCTGTGCTCTTGCTACTATTACTGCCATTGCTCCCACATATTGTTCAACATGAAGGAGAACTGATTTATTGGCTGGAAGATAGATCAGCTATGGGGTATTGTTGCAGATGTATAAAACTCTGGTTAGACCACACTTCAGTTTTTGTATTTAATTCTGGTCACCTCGTTGTAAGAAGGATGAGTAAGCTTCAGAAGGGTTCAGAGAAGATTTGCCAGGAAGCAACCTGGATGGGACCGCATGTCTTATGAAGAAAGGTTGAGTGAGCTCGGGCTTTTCTGTTTGGAGTGATGGAGAAAGAGACGCAACTTGATAGGGGTATACTGTATAAGATCGAGAAGCATATATAGCAGGCAGCATTGGCCAATACCAGAGGGCACCTGTTTAAGGTGACTGGAGAGAAGTTTAGCACAAATGTCAGAGGCAGATTTATTTTTATAGAGTGGAGGATGCCTGGAGTGCACTGTCGGGGATGGTGGTAGAAGCTCCATACAATAGCAGCATTTAAGGGATTCTTGAATGTAAGAAACATGGATGGTTATGGGTTATGCAGAAAAGCTACACATGAGGGTGGGTTATATATAGGTCAGCACAGTATTATGGGCCAAAGGACTCGTACTGTGCTGTATTGTTGCATGTTCTATAGGAGATTTTGATCAAGATAAATTTTCCTTGCTTACATTTGACCTGTTACCATGAGACTCAATGGTGTCTGAAGTCAGTACCAAGACTGCTTCCTTGTGCCATATTGGAGCACCACAACAATGAGCTTTACAACCTTCATCCTCTTTAAGAGGAGACGCAAATTGCAGATAAAAGATATGTGAGCATGGAGAATGCAAAGCAGTGAAATTAGTTTCAAGACAACCCAGGCATGATGGGATAAATGATTGCCATCTTTTGTGCTTTGATTAAGTTTCCCTTGGTGTGATTAGTATTATAAATAAGCAATGAAGAGACCATTGGACTTCAAAAACAGCTATTTGTTTTTACTGGCGTGGGGGCAGGGAGGGGAATAAGACTATCTGAAAGCACAAGTGAAAATGTTTAAAGACATACTCTAATATGAAGTGTATTGAAACATGAAATTAAATATTGCTAAATTTAAGTTTCTAATCCGAATTTAAATCTGAATCTACAAATGCATGCTTTCCGAAAGTCATTTTATTTGAGATGTAGTGACGTCTACACCATTTTGTTAGCATACAAAATATATATGATGTTTTGTCATGTTCTGTAGGTTATTTGTGTGGGGGAGGGGTTGTTTTGGGCGGGGTTGATGTTCTTTTTCCATTTTGTCTGGCGGGGAGTGGAGTTTTGAAGGATGCCATTCTTTTTGTGCGGGGGTGTGGGCTTGATGTTTCTCTCTGAATGACCTTCATGTTGGGTGGAGCGGGGAGGCCGGCTGAGTTGGCTCGACTGGAAGCTGGCTGTGTTTTGCTTGATGCGTGAATGTGGTTTGGAACCTGTTGAGGGAAAGAGAGTGGGGAAGGAACGGAAATTGCTGGGAGGGGGTCGTGTGGGTCCGGTAATGGCGGACAAGATAAGAGGTGGGGTTGAGGGAAAGAAAGTGGAGAAGGAGAGGGATAGAGACTTGGGACCAGAGGTAGGCAGTTGGGGAGAGGTGGATTATTGTGAAGGGAGAAATAAAGGGAATGAGGAGGTAGTGAGGAAGATGAACAAGCTCAGAGAGGAGGTGTTGTCATAATTAGGTTTAATGAGAAGGCTCAGGGACATATGAAGAAAATTAACCTGTTTGTGCTAAAAACAACTCTGACAAATAAGGTAGGGGAAATAGTATTTGCAAAAGTCCTTAATGATGGCAACTTATTGGTAAGATGTGCGAATGAGGAACAACTTGAGAAAGCACTCAAGCTAAAAGAGATAGGAAAATGCAAGGTGGAATACACTGGGGGTGGGAGCACAAAACAGTGGTTGTAAAGGAGTGATGACGGGGATACCAATGAGTATAAATATGGAGGAGATAAAGAGGAATATCAAAGGAGGGAAAGTAATGAATGTTCAAAGACTGAAAACAACAAAGGAGGGAGTGAAAAAGGAAAGTGAATCAGTATTGATTGAATTTGAAGAAGAAAGAGTGCCAAGGAAGGTGTTCCTGGGTTTCATGAGTTACCCAGTAAGGGTGTATGTGCCAAAGCCACTGAGGTGCTATAATTGTCAAAGGTTTGGACACGTGGCTAAAAACTGTAAAAGGCAGAGGAGATGTGCTAGATGTGGGGGTGATTATGAATATGGAAAGTGCGGAACAGGAGTTCAACCAAAATGCTGCAATTGTGGAGGAGCTCATAATGTTGCATATAGTGGGTGTGAGGTTGTCAGACGGGAGACTAAAATTCAAGAAATAAGAGTGAAAAGAAAGATCACTTATGCAGAAGCTGTAAGAATGTCAAGAGAACAGAATAATGTTCCTAATGAACAGGGAGCAATAGGGATACGAGAGATGCAACGAAGAACAAATGACAGGATTTATGTAGGCAAAAAGGCTCTAGTAACATTCATTGCAGGAGTGATTAATAGTACGGCTGAGGTAAAGTCAAAAAGTGACAAAATTCAGCTGGTGGTAAAAGCAGCAGTAAACCATTTAGGGTTAGTAGGACTGACATGGGAGGAAGTGAAGGAGAACCTCAGTAATCAGTCAAGCCAGGAAGTGTCATGTGTTGGTTAATACTAATTATGGTGATTCTTTTACAATGGAATGCAAGGAGCTTACTGGCCAATAGCCAGGAATTCAAGCACTTTATTAAAGAAATGGTTGTAAAACCGGATGTAGTGTGTATTCAGGAAACTTGGTTAAAACCAACTTTAGACTTTGTGGTATATGGGTATACAATGATAAGGAAAGATAGAAATCTGGGGGGAGGAGGGGGTTGTGCTATGTTAATCAAGCAAGGTATACCATATAGGGTACTGGAGAAAGGAGATGATCAGGAATACATAGTGGTGGAAGTGTGGGAGAGAGGGGAGGGAATGGTTATAATTAACTACTACAATCCATGTAAAAGGTTGGATTTGGACAGCCTATTAAAGATACAAGGACAAAACAGACATAAAGTAGTGTGGTGTGCAGATTTCAATGCTCATAGCACAATACGGGGGGATCAGATTACAGATCCAAATGGAAAGGTAATTGAAGATTTGATGGAAGAAAGGGATTTGGTGTGTATGAATGATGGTAGCAGCACAAGGATGGATATAACAACAGGAACTGAGTCAGTGTTAGATATTATGTTAATGTCTAATACCTTGGCTGGCATTAGTAAGTGGGGAGTTTGGACTGCTTCAACAGTAGGCAGTGATCACTACCCAGTTTTGTGTTCAGTGGGTGAAAGAGTTGAAGTAAGACCAGGTGGCGGAACCCCAAAGTGGGTGTTTGAAAAAGCTGATTGGGGTAAGTTCCAGAAGTTTAGTGAAGAAGAGTTGACAACGATTGATATTTCTGGAAATGTAGATGAATTAAACAGTCAGGTGACTTCAGCAATTATCATGGCAGCAGAAGTATCTATACCTAGGAGTAAAAATAGGATGAATAGAAAACTGGTACCATGGTGGACAGAGGAATGTTGTCAGGCTGTAAAAAACAGAAATAGAGCATTCAGGCTAGTTAAAAGAACCCATAATATGCAGCATTTGGTTCAATATAAGAAAGCACAGGCAGTGGTGAGAAGAACTATACGTCAAGCTAAAAGGGCAAGTTGGAGGAGTTTTTGCGACAAGGTAGGAAGAACAACACCTGTGGGAGAGAGATAGGGAATGATTAAGAGGATGGGAGGAGATAGAAGGGAATGGGAATACCCAGTAATGATATCTGAGGAGGAAACTGCAGTCTCCAGTAGGGATAAGGCTGAGGTCATGGCCAAGTCACTTGTACTGATACACAGTTCAGAAAATTTGTCTGAAGAAGGGAAAGAATAATGAGCCAACATCCAGGTGTGTTAAGCAGGAAGGAAGGAACAGATGATATAATTGATGATCCATTTACATTAGCAGAAATGGTGAGAGCAATAAAGAGATCGAGACCAACCTCCCCAGGGAAAGATCTGATCTGCTCTGTGATGCTAAAAAAATCTAGGAGAAGGAGCGCTCTTGAGGTTGCTGCATTTTTATAACAGAGTGTGGGAGGAGGGAAGATTACCAAGTGCACGGAAAGAAGCAGTAGTAATTCCAATAAGGAAGCCTGGTAAGGATCTGTCAAACCCCACTAGCTACAGACCAATTGCATTAACATCAAGTATATGTAAGATAATGGAAAGGATGATAACAGAAAGGTTATCATATGAGCTTGAGAAAAGGGGAATGCTGGCAAGCTATCAGAGTGGTCTTAGAAAGGGAAGGAATTCCATGGACTCAGTGATAATGTTAGAGACTGAAATAAGGAAGGCCCAGGCAAATAAAGAGTCAGTAGTGGCAGTGTTCTTTGACATTGAAAAAGCCTATGATATGATGTGGAAGGAAGGATTATTAATTAAACTGCACAAGATGGGGGTTGGTGGGAGAGTTTTTAATTGGATTAAAGATTTTTTGTTTGGTAGAAAAATTCAAGTTCGGATTGGATCAGAATTATCAAAACAGTACATAGTGGAAAATGGCACACCTCAAGGTAGTGTGATTAGCCCGTTACTTTTCATCATTATGATCAATGATGTCTTCACAAAGGTACCAGTGGATATAGGTAGGTCACTGTTTGCAGATGATGGGGCCTTGTGGAAAAGAGGCAGGAACATGGACCATATAATCAGGAAACTACAAGAAGCAATTGATGAAGTGGTGGAGTGGGGTTATGATTGGGGATGTAGATTTTCAGTAGACAAAACTCACTGTATTTTTTACCAGGAAAAGGGTTGAGGTAGGGAAGAAGTTAAGGATGTATGGGGTTGAATTAGAAAGGGTTGCATCATTTAAATTTCTGGGAGTTATATTTGATTCACGATTAACATGGGCAGACCATATCAGGAAAGTTGAGGAGAAATGTCAAAAAGTAATAAATGTGATGAGATGTTTGACTGGTAGGGAATGGGGAGCAAGTTGTTCAGCTTTGAAGAGAATGTATGTGGCTTTAGTAAGATCTGTATTGGATTATGGAAATATAGTATATGGATCAGCAGCTAGGTCTCTTATAAGGAAACTGGATGTGATTCAGGCTCAGGCCTTGAGAGTGTGCAGTGGGGCTTTTAAAACGTCACCAGTGTCAGCCCTACAAGTAGAAATGGGAATAATGCCTTTGGAACTAAGAAGGATGCAACTGATGGCAAACTACTGGGCTAACTTGCAGGGGCACAATGATTCTCCCCCTACTAAAGGAGTGTTGCAGGAGTGCTGGGAAAATGGGAGGTTTCAGAGGGATTCCTTTAGTCGGGTATGGAATAATATGGCGAAAGAATGTGGAGTATTTGATCTGAGGATAAGTCCTTCAGTAGTTTATCCGGTTGTAGCTCCATGGAAGCTTGTATGGCCTGACATAGACTGGCATTTGTTAGAGGTAAAAAGGAAAGAAAGATATAAAACAGATTTGGTAAATGCATTTAACTGTCATGTGATGGAAAAGTATAGTGATTATACTCACATTTATACGGATGGTGCGAAGGAACCTGAAACAGGAGTGACAGGGTTTGGGGTGGTAATACCAGCAAAAGAAATTGGAATCAGCAGAAGAACATCTAATAAGTTAGGGGTGTTTACAGTGGAGATGCTGGCAGTGTTGGTTGCGTTGCAATGGGTGCAGAAAGCCAGACAAGCCAAAGCATTGATATGTTCAGATTCATCCTCAGTTCTAGCAAGTTTAAGGTCTTTTCACACAAACAGTCGGCAAGATGTACTTTATGAAGTCCTTCAGTTAGTTACAAGAATTGCAAATCAGGGAGGTCAGGTAAAATTTCTATGGGTTCCAGCACATGTAGGGGTGAGGGGGAATGAGAGGGTGGATGAGT
The DNA here is from genome assembly GCF_963921235.1 of Mobula hypostoma. Taxonomy (NCBI): domain Eukaryota; kingdom Metazoa; phylum Chordata; class Chondrichthyes; order Myliobatiformes; family Myliobatidae; genus Mobula; species Mobula hypostoma. The sequence continues at coordinate 154,497,731 of NC_086102.1, read as the reverse complement.
TGGCAAAGAGGGCGTTAAAGAAAGAAAATGTGGAAATGCACATTAGTATCAGTAAAGCAGGGGTTAAGTGTGTAATCTGGGAAAAAGTCAACTGAATGTGGCAAGAAAGATGGGACAGGGAGGGGAAAGGGAGGCATTTATATCAAATACAGAAGAGTGTTGCAGTTACTAGGGTAGGTAATGGAAACAGAAGAGAGGAAATTGTGTGGACTAGGTTAAGGCTGGGGCATTGTGCATTAAACAAAACATTGAAAATGATAGGGAAACACCAGACAGGATTGTGTGAGGAATGTCAGGAAGAGGAGTCAGTAGAACATGTAGTTTTGTGTTGCAGGAAGTATGGGATACAGAGAGAGATGATGAGAAATAAATTAAGGGAGTTGGGGATGCAGGAATTCACATTAAAAGGGTTGCTGGGCATGGGTGAGAGAGCACAAGTCCGGGTATTTTTAGCGTTTTTAAGGGGTACAGGGGTTTTTTGTAGAATATGACGAATAAACAGGAATAGGATACTAGGATGGTCAAAGATAGGAGGGTGAACTGTAGGTTTGTGTGTGTGTATATATGTGTATAGGTATGTATGTGTGTGTGTATATATATGTGTGTATATATGTGTGTGTGTGTATATATATGTGTGTGTGTGTGTGTGTGTAATTGGGTGAAGGGGTTTAGAATGTATGTCTAGTGCACATTCTGGAGCAGAGGGTGGCGGTAATGCACCATTAAGCTGGATGCCAACCGCCATAAAACAAGATACAGACAGAGACAGACTTTCATGTTCTTGGTTTCATGACTGTGGAGAAGACAAATTTCAGAATTGTATATGGATACATGCTTTGGTAATAAATGAAAGTAATTGATGTAAATTTCAACAGGATGTTTCCACAATGGTGAACAAACACTTCTCGGATTTGAAAAACTGTTTAGTGATAGTCTGATAATATTACAATGCAAGAACCTATAGAGTAGATACTGGATTCAGCATAGCACATCATGTTGTCTGAAACCAGTTTTCGAATGTTGTATCACTTTTAGATGTGGTTTAGCAGCTGAGAAATGACGCGCAGATTGTTGTATGATGTTGCAGAGACAGGAATTTGGATTTCTGTGTTATACTGAGTGTTGGCAAATGAATGTTTCATACGAAGGAGATGTGGCTGCACAGACCATTCACTGGACACACAGCCAGGTGACCAGGTACGGTTCAGTTAACATTATATAGTAAGCCACTGAGTTCTAAGTTGGAGATAGAGCAGATAATGCTGAAGAAGTTCAAGGTGAACTTATCAAAATATACATTCAATATGTCATTTTCTTATGGGCATACTCAATAAATTCATAACAGAGTAATAACCATAATATGTGCAAAAAGAAGACAAAGCTTGCAAATGGAATTAAAAAGAAACAAGTAACAGCACTAAATACTGCTAAAGAAACAGCAAGATTGCGGCCCAATGCATGACAAGGGCAGAGAGGAGAAACAAAATACCAATAAATAAATAATACTGAGAACATGCTGTAGGGTCTTTGGGTTGTGTTCAGTGATTAGTTCAAGTTTAATTGTCATTCAACCATGCATACAACCAAATGAAACAACGTTACTCTGGGGCCAAGGTTGGCAGCACAATATCAAGCCACACAAGACACATATAGCACATGCAAGGTATCAGTAAAATAGTCACACAATAAAATATAATACAGTACCCTCAGGCCATGCATGTCGCAGCAGTCTGCAGTAGAACACAATACAGCTTGTCTTCTGACCAAACACTTGGGGGCAGCACAGATTTCACCTTAGACACTGTGCCACAGCGCCTCCACTTCCCTCCTGGTCAACTACAAACAGGTAACACTGCAGCTTGAGGCCTAGCCCTCACTAGAATGGAGGCTGCCCAGCTCCTCCTCTGTCTGCCCCTGCCGTCCACCAATAAATCAGTGAATCAGACTTGCAGTATTCCATGTTCACAATGTTCAGTGTTGTGGTGAATGAAGTTGGCCTTGCACGTTCAGGAGCTTAATGGATGAAGGGAAATAACTGTTTCTGAACCTGTTGGTTTGGGACCTAATGCTCCTATTTCTCCTTCCAGATGGTAGAAGGCAAGCATGACCTGGGGAACCACCAATTATATTTTCCTGTTCTCAATCACTGGTGTTTCCATAGCAGATGGTGATATAACCAGTCAGATACTCTCCACTGCACATCTATATTTAGAAGTTTGCAATGTTTTAGATAGCATGCTGGATTTGCGCCAACTTCTAAAAAGTAGAAGTGCTTTCTTTGAAATGGCACTTACATGCTGGTCCCAGGACAGATCCTCTGATATGATAACACCTAGGAAATCAAAGTTATTTAGATGGGGAGAGAATACAAAATGCAGAGATGCAAAGGGACTTTGGGAGTCCTTGTGCAAGATACACTAAAGGTGAACCTCCAGGTTGAGTCGGTTGTGAAGAAGACAAATGCAATGTTGGCATTCATTTCTAGAGGTATAGAATATAAGAGCAGGGATGTGATGTTGAGGCTCTATAAGGCACTCGTGAGACCACACTTGGAGTATTGTGGGCAGTTTTGGGCTCCTTATTTTAGAAAGGATATACTGACATTGGAGGGGGTCAGAGAAGATTCACAAAAATGATTCCAGGAATGAAAGGGTTACTGTATGAGGAACATCTGGCAGCTCTTGGGCTGTATTCCCTGGAGTTCAGGAGAATGAAGGGGGGATCTCATAGAAACATTCCGAATGATAAAAGGCCTGAACAGTTTAGATATGGCCAAGTTATTCCCCATGGTAGGGGAGTCCAGAACAAGAGGGTGCGACTTCAGGATTGAAGGACGTCCGTTTAGAACCGAGATGCGGAGAAATTACTTTATTCAAAGGGTGGTAAATCTGTGGAATTTGTTGCCACAAGCGGCTGTGGAAGCCAGGTCATTGGGTATATTTAAGGCAAAGATAGATAGGTTCTTGATTAGCCAGAGCATCAAAGGGTATGGAGAGAAGGCAGGGGAGTGAGGATGACTGGAAGAATTGGATCAGCCCATGATTGAATGGTGGAGCAGACTCAATGGGCCGAATGGCCTATTTCTGCTCCTATATCTTAGGGCCTTATGGACCCTCTCCACCACTGACCCCTTAATTAGCACTGGCTCATGGAGTCCAGATTTCTTCCTCCTGTGGTCAATAATCGGCAAGGAGATATCGAGGTCAAAATCTTGGAGATTATTGATAGATTTGAGGAGTTGATAGTTTTGAATGCTGAGTTCTAGGCAATGAAGAACATCCTGATGTATTCACCTTCACTGTCCAGATGTTCCAGAGCTGAGCGGAGAGCCGATGAAATGTCGTCCGCTGTTGACCTGTTGTGCTGGGTAAGCAACTGTAATTTGTGGGAAAGCAACTTGTGAGATGAATGGAAGCAAAGGAAAAACTTTTTTTTTTGAGTTGATACTGGCTAATAAAAAGGAAATAAAGAAGAATATGTTGTTGTATTTGATTGGTCACCAAAGTAGAGGGCTCTAGTGAATAATTGGGCCCATCAATGAGATGATGGAAAAAGATCTTGTAAGTTGTGACTTGCAATAGATGAACAGATTCAAGTTGTTTACATTTTGTATGAAACTTATGAGAGCATAATGTAATCTGGTTCGAGGCATGCCATTGAATCTGTGCAAAGAGAAATTTGAGCAAGAATAGGCCAGGTAGAGGAAGCCAAGTTCCAAAGCACTTTATATTTTTAAAAAAATGGTATTAGAAGGAAGAGGGTAAGGATTCAGGTAGATGGTGGGAAAACACACAAGAAAACAGTTGAAACTAAAGCAAGTTTACTAATTGGGTAAAAACATGTTGCTGCAATGAAAAAAAAGGAAAGAAACCAAGGCAGTGTTTTCTCCATATCTAGACTTTAAGACGAGCTGAGCACTTGCATGAGGGATAGCTTTTCAGTGATGTAAGAATATTGGTACCAAAATTATGGTGATAAATGGTATTGTTTTCACACATCTGGAAGCGAACAGCTCTTCAAGGAGACCTCATCAACTATATACTGGCCAGGAATTAATTTGGAAGGGGAAGACCTCTTTCTTAAAAATGTGTTTGTGGAGTGATCTGTGGAGGCAGAATAACAGAATGAGCCAGACTCAACCATGCTGAATTAGAAAAATCTAGTGTATAGATGGTATTGTATTTCATCTGGATTAAGGCCAAAAATGACCTGGTGCCAAGGGATTATTTTGCCAAGTTCCAGGAAATAGACTGTCTTGATACATTCCCATATTCAGCTGGCAGACAGACATTGCTATTCAGCAACAGACAGAAGACCCAGTTTGCCAGGTTTTGTATTCCAGACAAGGCTGTAACCAAGAATGCCTTGCATTTGCTTTAAATGAGTTTGCAAAGTTTTTGGCTGCATTCACTTGCACAGTATTGTCATATGATTATCTAGAGTTAAATGAGAAAGTGTAGAATGCTGTAAAAACAGAGAAACTTCTTCAAATAGAGTTGGGAAGTAAAAGCCCACAAAGTGTGTGCCTCAGTTTCTTGTCCTGTTAATATGCCAGCGCAGGGGTTCACTTCTAGCCTAGTTAAACAATTTACAAATCGCTAAACCAGAGCTGTGAAATTGGTGGAGCCTGAAATTGTAACTGAAATAAGCTGATGGAGAAGAGGAAAGGAAATTCAAGGTTCCTACTAAAGCAGGTGGGTTAAGGAGATGTCTTAAATTGGATAAGCTAGTAAGAATTCAACACGGCATCTGGAATAAAGGTGGGAAAGCTGCAGTGCACAAAGCTTTCACAACCCAGTTACTGAGGAAGGTTAAATATCACTGGAATTCAGTCGAATGTAGAAGAGTTTTGAAAAATGAGAATACCTTGGCTCAACTGGACTAATGGAAAACAAACAGATCCTAAATTATTCATCAAACAGACCATACTGTGGATTTTTTCTGCTGAAGTAGATTTACTTTTGCACTGGAAACTTTTGTGGAAATGTTATTCAGGTGATTCAGTTTCTGTCAACTAGTTTAAATTGTATGAGTGTACATTTATTTGGATTTATTGGAGTACCAAGAGTATGATTTAAAAAACTAAAATGTTGAAATTGGAATATTCAAATGTGAGGAATGCTGCAGGAAGGGTAGCGCCATCTCGTATTACAATAGTTGTGGGCATCACCCAGTTGGTAGAATTTTGCCAAGTTGGAGGATGACTACTGTGTAGACTTGAGGAGTTTGAAGGTAAAATGACATGACTCAGCAAGAATCCAGAGAGTATGATGAGCACTACCTTTTCCAAAAAAAAGTGAGAGTAGCTACTGAGGGAATTAGAAGAGTTACTACATTTCTAGTCTTGATGAATGGTCTTAGCCTGAAATGTCGACTGTTTATTCTCCACCATAGATACTGCCTGACTTGCTGAGTTCCTCCAACGTTCTATGTGTGCTCCAGCATCTGCAGAATCCCTTGTGTTTATTGTTAGACTTCCAATGGATGCATTCAATGCTCTACTGCATGCTGGCTGACTGTTAGGTCTGACTTGAGTCAGAGGTACTCAAGCAGTTGTATCTAATCAGCACCTGAGGCAGGAATCCAAATGCAATGAATGAACTGATAGGGACTGCTAAAACTAGATTTGCTTTTTATCACGGTCAGGAAAATGAAACATAGCTATCTCCCAGTGACTTTTGCATGATTGTGGTGATCAGATATAATTCAATAGAAGACTGCATTTTGGCTGGACTTCAGCATTTTAAAAAATTGTGCTAGTGGGGGCTATGTATGTTTAAGCCCTTTTGCTTATGGCTAGACCAGGCACCATCCAGAAGTCAAGCAATGTATTTTCCTCTATTTCTCCAGGCAGGTTTACAATATTCCATCACTAAAACTAGAGGCATCTAGTTTATATTATGCAGAATTATGCTAATGGAACTACAACTATCTCACAGCTCCAGTGATCTGGATTAAATTCTGATCTTTAGTCCTTTGTAAACAACAGGAATTCTGCAGATGCTGGAAATTCAAGCAACACACATCAAAGTTGCTGGTGAACGCAGCAGGCCAAGCAGCATCTATAGGAAGAGGCGCAGTCGACGTTTCAGGCCGAGACCCTTCGTCAGGACTAACTGAAGGAAGAGTGAGTAAGGGATTTGAAAGCTGGAGGGGGAGGGGGAGATGCACCCCCCCCCGTCTTTCTTCCCGGACCTCCTGTCCCATGATCCTCTCGTATCCCCTTTTGCCTATCACCTGTCCAGCTCTCGGCTCTATCCCTCCCCCTCCTGTCTTCTCCTATCATTTTGCATCTCCCCTTCCCCCTCCAGCTTTCAAATCCCTTACTCACTCTTCCTTCAGTTAGTCCTGACGAAGGGTCTCGGCCTGAAACGTCGACTGCGCCTCTTCCTATAGATGCTGCTTGGCCTGCTGCGTTCACCAGCAACTTTGATGTGTGTTGCTTTAGTCCTTTGTGTTGAGTTTGCACATTTTGCCTGTGATCATATGGCTTTCCCTTGCATCATCTACTTTGCTACTGCTTTCCAGTGATGTGAGTTGCTAGGTTAATTGGCTACTATAAATTGCTTGTGATGTTAGTTAGCTGGTCAAGGCATCAGTTGTTGGGGGAAGGGAGTTGTGGCGGGGGAAGAGTGAGGGCTGCTAATGAGAATGAAAAGAGAATTGATTATAGGAAATAACAGGTGAATGAGATTGCTTCAAGGACCAGCAATGGCACATCAAGAAGCTCTCATTTTAAGTTATGGGCTCCTAGACGCTATTATCACGAAGACTTGACTCTGCAGATGGATGGCAATTTTATTTTAAATGGTTATGATTTTTGGACCATGAAGTCATTGCTATGCTCAGCTGTCTGCGTTCAAAATGGCACTTTCAGCACAAGTGATTTCAAAAGGTCTTTTTACTTGGTTTACTGATACATAAGTTAAGGTTTTGTTTTGTAAGGTAAGCTAAATTGCCATATTGAAATGTTTCAAGTTACTCTGAAAAGTTGTACCGAAATTCCCGCAGAATATTAATTTAGCTGTGACAAATAATGCCATGCACGGTGCTTTCATGAAAGTGGTAAGCATTTGATCTAATTAGAAATTGCTTTTGGTTAGAAAAGGTATGAGAATCAACAAAGTAATATAATTGAATAATAGCTGTGGTTTTCCTGCGTTCTTACTTTAGAATGCTTTACACTGCCTCATTTAGGGAATTGCTCTGAGATACAATGGCAGCAAACTTTGGAAATGCTTTGTGTAAAGCAAGATCCCATAAAATAATCTGAATGATTGGTTCATGTGGACAGTGCTGATGGAGGGCAGAATGTTGAGATAATTTGGGATAACTCTATCTTTTAGATAGGCTTCTCAGATAAAACCTAAAGGCATTAATTCCAGGCGTAGGAAAATCGTGCCTTTCCATATATGAGCTTAAAAATGAAGTATTAGGGTTATATTGCATGCCTGGATAAATGTGATACAGTTTTCCCCCACCATCTGAAGGTAGAGCATTCCTGTGAAACGGTTCGTAAGCCGAAATGTCATAAAGCGAAGAAGCAATTACCATTTATTTATATGCGAAAATTTTGTGAGCGTTCGCAGACCCAAAAATAACCTACAAATAACCATGCCAAATAACACATAAAACCTAAAATAACAGTAACATATACTAAAAGCAGGAATGATACGATAAATACACAGCCTATATAAAGTAGAAATACTTCTCTACAACGATTGCCTGCACAGATCTCCGTAGCGAAAATCTCATGCAAGCGCTCTCGGCAGAAAATCTCACGCAAGCACTGTTGGCATAAACATGCTCTCCAGTAACCTTTAAACTATGAAGCTGCCAAATCTACCAAAATCTACAAGTAAAAATACACAGCCTATATAAAGTAGAAATAATGTATGTACAGTGTGGTATCACTTACCGGAATTGGGAAGACATTGAGCACACTGATGATGGTGTGTTAGACTGAGTCGTCGCGGGTTGGAGTGGTGCAGGGGCCCCCACCCTCCAGGTCGCTGACTGATACATTGCTGCGAAGCACGCAGGGGTAGCCGGGAGGCACACAGCACATCTTTAAGAAAACAGCCGAAATAAACATGCTAATTAATTAGGTGCTGCCTGGCACGTAATTAATTAGCATGTTTATTTCGGCTTTTTTCTTAAAGATGTGCTGTGTGCCTCCCGGCTATTGCTGCATTCTCCGCGAATCAGTACAGTATCTGTCCAGGGCCTGGGGTTGGGGTGGTGGGACACGGGGGTGTCATCTCATCGTCGATCAGGGCAGGCAGCTCATCTTCTCCTATGACTGCCTGCCTCGATGTCGAAGGTCGAGGTTCGTCGTCTGCTGTGGCTGATGTGGAAGGCTTGCTTGACTGCTGAGCCTCGCGCATTTTTCTATCATACACTTGTTTGTAAGCATTCAAACCATCCTGCAAATATCCCCAAAACCTATGTACCCTTTCAAAATTAAAGTCGTACTTTATCATTGCAGCGAAAACTCATGCAGTTGTTTCACGTTCAGTTCGCTACTGCTTGCGGTTTCGATTGTTACACTTTCCTCTTCCAATTGCATCAGCTCTTCATCTATCAGTTCTTGGTCATGGGATGCCAAAACCTCTTCAACATTATCTTCGTCAGCTTCCACAAGCCAAACTCACTTCGTTCACCATGATCGAAGCGCTTAATTACGTCTAGTTTTATGCTAAGTGTAACACCCTTACGAGCTCTTTCAGGCTTTTCCGACACCTTAGAACTCATCTTGCTAACGGCTGCTCAATTCAACATGTTTAAGCAATGCCGTTCCGAATCCGGGGGAAAGCGGCTGCTTGGGGTGCGTGCTGCCTTTCTTCGTAACAGTGAAAACACCTTCTGAAAGCGAAAACAGGGTACTAATGTAGGTCTTTCGTAACAGTGAGGTTTCGTAAAGCGAGCGTTCGAAAAGCGGGGGCACCTGTATATGCAGAATGAGGAATAAGATTTTTGTGCATTTTGAAAGTCAAGGGTTGATTAGGAAGAGTCAGCCTGGCTTAGTGCATGGGCAGTGATGTCTTATGAATGTTGTTGAGTGTTTTGAAGATGTGACTAAGAAAGTTGATGATGGTTTATATGGACACAAACACAGATGCTGGAAATCCAAAGCAACACACACAAACCGCTGGAGGAACTCAGCAACTTGGACTGTTTACTCTTCTCATTTGATGCCGCTTAGCCTGCTGAGTTGCTCCAGCATTTTCTGTGTGTTGCTATGGTTTATAAGGAAAGCCTTTGATAAGGTTCTATTCCCTTTTCTATTTATAATTAGTAATTTACATTTTTACTATTTACTATCGATTTGTAATCCAGGGTGCGCAAAGCGCAGAATCAAATATTGCTGTGATGATTGTACACCCTAGTATCAATTGTTGGTGGCGACAATAAAGCAAAGTAAGGGTTCAATGTAGGAGGCTGCCCTGGAAGGTTAGATCACATCAAATCGAGAGAGAGCTGGATAGTGGATACATAGTAACACACACAAAATGCTGAAGGAACTCAGCAGGCCAGGCAGCTGATTAGAGTTGCTGCCATCGGAGAGGTTGCTGGTTCGAGTCTCTACCATTGGAGGAGCTGCTGGGTTCTGATTCTCTTGGAGATGTTATCGAAATTCTGAGATTTATGTGTTGGACTGCAGTTCAGACTTTCTGTAGTTCATATTGGCCTCTTTCAGTTCTGTTTTTTGTTTCGTTTTCTTACCCATTCTTTATTGTTGAGGATTGGCGGGCTGGGGTTTGGTGATCTGTTAAGTTTTGGGCGAGGGAGGGGTTGGGGGTGCTTGAGATTTGCGGGTTTTTGTTTCTTTTTCTTTTCATGTGTATGGGGTTGTCTGTATTCTCTGTCTACCCAGAGTAGAGACAAATATCAAAGTTGCATTCTGCATACTTACTTTGATAAGAAAATGAACCTTTGAAACTTTAAAATAGGAGAATAGATGTTGTGTTGAAGTTGTATAAAGATGTTGGATAGGCTGACTTGGGGTACTGTGTGCAGTTTTGGTCACCTACCTACAGGAAAGATGTAAATAAGGTTGAAAGAATACAGGGAAAATTTCAAAGGATGTTGTCAGGATTAGGAGGCCCTGAGTTTTGAGGAAAGATTGAATAGATTAGGACTTTAGTCCTTGCAATGTGGACGATTGAGGGGAGATTTTACAGAGGAATACAAAATTATGAGTGTTATAGGTAGGGTAAATGCAAGTAGGCTTTTTCCACTGAGGTTGGATGGGACTACAACTGGAGGTCATGGGTTCAGGGTGAAGGTGAAAAGTTGAAGGAAAATATGAGAGATAACTTCACTCAGAGGGTTGTGAGAGTGTGGAACGAGCTGCCTGTGCAAGTGGTGCATGCAAGCTCGATTTCAACATTTAAGAGAAGTTTGGGTAGCTATGTGGATAGTAGGAGTATGGAGGGCTGTAGTCCTGCTGTAGGTCGAAGGGAGTAGGCAGTTTAAATGGTTCATCATGGACTAGATGGGCTTGTTTCTGTGCTGTACTTTTCTATGACTCTACAGTTGGCAATGAAGAAGGTTATCAAAAGTTACAGGGCGATCAAAATCAGCTGAGTAAGTGGGCCAAGGCACTGCAAATGGAGTTCCAATTAGAAAAGCATGAGGTGTTGCCTTTTGGAAAGTCAAGTCCAGGTAGGGCTTTCTGAGTGAATGGCAGAGCCCTGAAGAGTGTTGTAGAACATTGGGATTACTTACACTCTTGGTTGAGTGAGAGACAAGAACGTTACCATGGTAGCATAGTGGTTAGCGTAACACTATTTCAGCTTGTGGTGTTGGAGTTCCGAGTTCAATTCCAGAGACCTGTCAGAAAGTTTGTATGTTCTTCCCGTGTACATGGGTATCCTCCAAGTGCTCCGATTTCCTCCCACAGGCCAGAGATGTACTGGTTCGTAGGTTACATTGGTCATTGTAAATTGTCCTGTGATTCGACTAGGATTAAACTGTTGGGTTGCCGGGTGACACTGCTCGGTGGGCCAGAAAGGCCTGTTCCACAATGTATTTCTAAATAAATGGCAGTTCAATGTCCCTGTGTTTCATTGTTTTAGACGTGAAAAACAGGGGATAAAAGAAGTCAGTGTAAAGCGGGTAGTTGATAGTTGGTGTTGGCCCAAGGGACTATTTCAGTGCCATCTCTCTCTCTATAGCTGTGTATCCAGAAGGTCACATTTTGTTTGAACAGTAAAGATCTTCTGAAATTCATCTCCCAGTGTTGCAGGATCTTGGCAGTGGCAAGTTGAGGGTTGAGCAAAGATGGTGAAGAATGTAAGACGTGAGAGTATAGGAATGCTGGATGAAAACCATTTCCATTTAAGCAGTAGCTTTTCCATCAAGTTTTTCAGTGTGGGCACATAGTTTCTGTGTGGTTATAGTAAACTATTGTTTTGAGGTGGAGAATAGATTTTGTTTTGGAAGAATCAGCAGAAAGGAGAGCCAACAGCTATTTAAGTTGTTTTTGGTTGACTGAGTTGTTGCGCACTTAGCCCATAAAAGGAGGCTAGGGTAAAACAAGTGGCCATTGTAAGAGTGGGAGTTAAGGCTTTGGTGAGGAGGCACTTGTGAGTAGCAGGTAAGGTTTTTATTTTCCTGTTTGTAATCTTTGACTTGGTGTATACAAAATGGTAGTGGGCCATGGAATGCTGCTCCTCCAAGATGTGCAAAGTGAGGGAACCGCGTGGTCCCCCTGATGAATACATCTTCACCTAGTTGCTGCTCCTGACAGACTGAGTCAAGGAACTGGAGGTGCAGGTGGATGTAACTCTCTTTCAGTGAGTGGGTCACACTTTAGGTGTGGACTATAGGCAGACGACTGATCACCCGAAGGAGTAATCAGACAGTGCAGATTTTGGGGAGCTAGATGGAAAGTTAAAAAGCAGGGCCTCCAGTCTTGTAAGCTGAAGATTAATACCTGTGTTGGTGAGGTAAAAAAACTGATACATAGTGCAGTTCAATAAATGCTAAGGAACTGATGCAGGAGGGAGGTCTTGTGATTTATGGATCATTGGGCTCTCTTCCAAGGCAAGTGGGACCTGCACAAACAAAATGTTTAGCGTCTGAACTGGAGCAGAATGAATATCCTTGCATCTAGTCTAACCTCTTTGGAGGATTTAAGCCATAGTGTAAGGGGAATGCGAGCCAAAGCGGCAAGGGAACAGGTGGCAGGGTTGAGAACAAGGAAGGTTGTATGACAAGTCAGGAATGGAAGGACATGAAGGGGCTGGCTAGTAAACGTGGTGGGACTGATGGGCTGAAATGTGTTCATTTTGATGCTAGGAGTATTATGGGTAAGTAGAATGGACTTGGAGCCTGGCTCAATAATGAGATTATGATATTGTAGTCATTATAGAGAGCTGTGTGTGGGACAAGACTGGCAGCTCGATGTTCAAGGGTTTTGTCACTTCAGATGTGATGGAGTGGTTGCAATCCTGAGAAGGGAGAACGCCACTGCAGTACTCTGTTCTTTTGCAATGTTGACATTCTATTTGTGAAAATGTTTTATTCAAAATACTATGAATTTCATTTTAGCAACTTTGCCAATTTCAACGTTCCCACAGCACCTCATTGTTCAAACTATTGTCAGTGCCCATGATGCTTTCAGTTCCCTGCTTGTCAGCTGTCTTCTGGTCTCCACGTTTCAGCTTTGCTGTCCTATAATACTTCATGTCCTGATGATTTTTAGTTTTCTTCATAGCCTCTCTACAAACTTTTTAAACATTAGTTGTTTGTGAATTTGGTTTACCTAACTCCAGCCTGTTCTGTTCCTTACTGTTCTTCACCTGCTACATGCCAGCTGCCACCCACCTATATTAATATTAGCGCTCATTTAGTAAATCAAATTTAATTTTCTCTTGCTGTTGCATTTCCTTGGTTTACTTCTAAGTCTAGTACCATTTGCTTTAGTAAATGATATACATCTTGAAAGTTCAGATTGTGTGCTGTAAACTTCCAAGGTTAATCTTATTTGAATAGACACTTGAATATGGAGACTCTGAAGCATATCTAACATGGATAGGAATCTATTGCCATCAGATTAAATAATAAACAAGTTTTGCTATTACTGATTTCTTAGTGCAAGTCAAAGGCTTACAAACCAAAATTGTAATTGTTAATTATTACATAGCAGTTTAGGAATCAAGCTAATGAAAGCTTGTTGTGATACCAGATGCACCTTCTCCTTGGTTGCCTTTCACTCTAGAATTACACATCATAACACATTCAAGTAAAATGAGAAAGACACACAAAGAGATTCTTTTGGTTTAATGTATCAGTACTTTGAAAATACCAATGTTTTTCACTGACCATGGTTGATGGACAGTGAAAGAAATTGACTTTTCTTCCATGTGAAAGATAGAATTTAGCCAAGCCCTGTATTTTCATTTAACACAGTGAGGTGTACTTTTAAAGCAAAAGTGTTTACATTTGTTTGAAGCCTGAGATTGCCAAAGCAATTTTACAAGTGTTCCTCACTACGGATTTTATCTCCATGACATGTCTTTTTCGAAATCTCTGAAGGGAAGGTGAGAATTTAAAGAAAGAACATTGTCACTCAAGCAAACAGATCAGCCACCCATTTGGAATCGTTCCTGAGATTTAATGTAGATCACACAAATGATAAGATGTTTTTGAATGGCGGTGATCCAACAAATATCAAAGGTTGTCACTCGCAATCAAATGCTATCTAACTTTCAGATTTTATTCTCTTTTAGTTAATCATTTTGCATTTAAAAGCGAGTGCACAAGAAAGACAATTCTCCATGGCAGCAACAATAATCTGTAATCTCTGATGATCTTGCTGCCAGTGTTAATAGTAAAACATCAATGGGAAATGAATAGAACTGAGATTCTCGCAAAAGACAAGACATGTAAACTTGCCCTTGTAAGGATACACGGAATGAGGCCTTAGAAATAAAAATTGATAGGGAATCTGTAGAACCCTATCTTTAATTTGCAACACTTTTCTGATAACAGAAAAAACTGACACACTGAAAGTCTAAAATATAAAAACACACACTCTTGCTGCCTTTAACTGCTAAGTATTTCAGGAAACTTCTGCTTTACTTCAAATTACCAATATCTGCAATGTTTTTACCCAAGTTTTTGTTTCTATCCTTGCAGGTAATACACCTGAAGATCTTTAGCTATTAAGATGACATAAAGGAAATTGTAATATTGCAACTTAACTATCACTGACAAGTATTTGAATCAATGGCAACAGCTTTAAGTGTCATTCTAATTAGAATTACAATTGCATAGTAATTTTGTTTAAATCAGTATTTTGGCCACATCAGTTACTTTTAATAGCTTTTACTGAATCCAGCTAACCCTGAAAGCAGAAACAACCTTGAAGTCTGAGGATTGTTGTAGCATCTAAGTTTAGTAGCACAAATACCAATGTCAAATGGACATAACAGTTGTATTTGCATTGCTTGGCAAGGATAGAAGCCTGACAAGACAGTATCTTTTGTCTGTATTCACCTTACTGGAAAGGAATAAATGCTTGTTTAGATTGTAGATTTCACAGTCTCAGCGTGGCCTAAAGCATTTTATCGGCACAGGAGGGTGGGCAGTGTTATAATGTGAGGTAGATGGAGGCTAACTTGCACACAGCATGCTCTCCCAAATAACATACTGATAATAACCAGCTAACTTTCATTTTTTTAAGTACTTTAAGATGGTTAAATATTGACAAGAATAACTGAGAGAACACTTTAGTTTGTTTTCATAGTTGAATTGAATCTTTTCCTTCTGACATTCTTTGTAATATCACCTACATTCTGAGAACAGCTTGCTTTAAGTTGACCACATTACTTGGTACTGCTCTCATTACACAGTATCTAACAGGAAAGAATTGATTGAATAATGTAGTTTTGAGGTTCATCATCATGAACTTCCTATGTAAAAAAAAAAGTCTAAAAATAGCTGAAGGAACACAGGATTTTCTTGCTCTCTGGGAAGTCCAACAGTTATTACAGATCCTTGCCCTCTCACTCAATGTCAGGAAAACCAAAGAGCTCATTATCAACTACAGGAGGAGGAAACTAGAGGTCTGTGAGGAAGTTGTCGTCAGGGAATCAGAGGTGGAGAGGGTTAGTAACTTCAAATTCCTCAGCGCTATCATTTAGGAGCCCTCGTCCTGGGTCCAGAACACAAGTACCATTACAGAGAAGGCACCGCAGCACCTCTAATTAGAAGTTTGTGAAGACTTGGCATGTCATCAAAAGCATTGACAAACTTCTATGGATGAACGGTGGAGAGTATCATGACCGGTTGCTTCACGGCCTGGTAAGGAAACACCAACGCTCTTGAATAGAAAAGCCTACAGAGAGAAGTGGATTCAGCCTAGTCCATCACAGGTAAAGTCCTCTCCACCACTGAGCACATCTACAAGCACCATGCACCATCCACCATCCAGGCCATGCTCGCTTCTCATTGCTGCCAACAGAAAGGAGATACTGGAGTCTTAGATCCCCCACCACCAGGTTCAGGAACAGTTATTACCCTTCAACCATAGGGCTTCTTAACCAGAGGGCATAACTTCACTCACCCCAACACTGAGCTGACTCCACAATCTATGTACTCACCTTCATTGACTCCACAGCTGTTGTTCTCATTATTTATTTATTTATTATTATTTTTTCCCCCCCCTTTTTTGTATTTGCACGATCTATTGCCTTTTGTACGCAGGTTGTTTATCTGTCTTTATATGAAGTTTTTAAAAAATTCTATTGTGTTTCTTTTACAGTGCACACCTAAAAGAAAATGAATCTCAGGGTAGCATATGGTGACATGTATGTACTTTGATAATAAATTTACTTTGTACTTTGTGCCATCAGTCGGCAGCCTTTTCAGAGTGTGAATGAATCAGTCATGTTGTTTTGAATCTGCCAGAATAGGAAAGAGAGAACTTGCTAGAAGGATATTGGTGGCCGATATGGCTTTTTCAGAACGTCTGTGGATATTAATGCTGGTACATGATTTAAAAATAAAAATCCTGAAGTATTTTTAATTTAATTAGCAATTTAAATTCTCAAGTTGCTCTGGGGTTTTGAACTTGTTCTTTGATTCATTTGCTCTGGGTCCTCCATAATTAATCCAGTACGACTCTACCCTACGAAGGAGCTCAGTAATTTTTAGATACCTTTGATACGGAGCTCAAATGATGTAGATTCTATAAAATACCTGATAAAGTAAATATAGTCAATATGGAAATCTGTTTATAGCCATTTTCTCTGAATCTTCACAACATTAGACCTCGTCTCTTTACATATTCATTGAGAGGTCTAGCACGGAAATGGGTCTTCTGGCTCAAATTGTCTGTGTTGACTAGGTTGCCTATCAAGGCTAATTCCATTTGCCTGCATTTGATCCATTCCTCTCTGAACCTTTCCAATGCATATACTGGTCCAAGTATTTTCAAAATGTTGTAAGTGTGCTGCCCTCTACCATCTACTCAACTATCTGCTTCAGCAGGTTATTCCAAATATCTATCATCCTCTGTGTGGGTATAAAATCTTGCTCCTTGGATCCCTTTAAATCCTTCCCCTCTTGTCATAAATCTGTGCCCTCTCTGTTTACAATCTCCCATCCTGGGTAAAAGACTGTGACTCTCAACCCTATCCATGTCTGTAATAATGTTATAAAATTCTTTATGTCATTCCTCAGCCCCCTTTGATCCAGGGAGATCAAACTAAGTTTGTCCAACCTCTCCTTATAATGCTTTCTCGTCCAGACAACATCCATATGAATCTTTTCTGAACGATCTCAAGTTTAATCATTTCCTTTCTACAGTGTAGAATTGTTCCAGATCCTCTTAGTGGGGTCCAGCTAATGTTTTATACAGCTTTTACATGACATACCAAGTTTCGTACCAAAGCCATGGCTGAAGCCGGCAAGGATGCCAGATGCCTTACTCACAGCACTGTCTAGCTTTCCTTCTCTGCTTTCTACCTAGCTATCTCAATTCTCTTTTCAGGACCTCTTTGCCTTTCCTTACTATGTCATTGGTACCAATACGTACCAAGACATCTGGCTGCTCCCCCTCCCCCTCCAAAATGCTGTTGACATGAACTGAGACATGCCTGACCCTGGCAAAGGGAGATAACATACCATTTGTATGTCCTGCTCACATCCACAAAATCTCCTGTCTGCCTCCCTGACTATTCAGTCCCCTATCACTACCGCTCCCCTCTTCTCTCTCTTGCCCTTCTGCGACACCCAGCAACTTCTTCCCAGAGTGAGTAGATTCATTGGTTTTCAGAGTAAGTTTAATAGATAAAATGGAATAAAAGAAATAGAATAATGAGCACATTGTAGAAGATTATCTTAGGACTGCTGGAAGCTTGTGTGGAGTTTAAACATGAGTATAGACTGATTGGGCTGGAAGCACATGCTCTGCACTGTTAAAATAGACAGTACTTAATACAAATTCTACAAATTCATAATTGGTGATCAATGTTGTCATTTACCAGGTAACAACTTGAAGCTAATGGTATCATCTATTGATCCTTTGGTAATTTCTTCAATGATTTGCTTTATTGATTTGCTGGATTAGCAATATTTCAGAATGCTCCTGTGATAATTTCCCCAGTTTCATCAATGTTTTGGTTAAAATGGATTAATACCATACATTAATGGCAAACAATAGAGCCAAGTACCTTTGCAGAAAAAACATTCTCTGGAATTTGTTGTGAATTAAGTTGCAATATTTGTTTCTTCTGAACACCAGACAGCAATTTGACAGTGAAAAGAATGGAGATTTTTTTTTTTTTGCAATTTTTGATTCGTGGTGAACAAAATCAGATAAATACCAAAAGACAATCCGCTACCAACAAAAAATAAAGTTCTTATTTAACACTTTTTAAATAGAGCTTATTTACAAGTTTAGAAAATTATATTCCACCAATATTCTTGTTTGTACTTAGACAATGTTAGAAATATTCTACAGGCCGGGTAGCATCATTGAAGTAAAATCAATATTCTTGGTTGATAGTGTTTGTCAGACTGATCATGTGTAATGAAAATATTTTAAAAATATGCAAATACTGGTTATCTAAAATGTGGGAAATAATCAGCAAGTCAGTCAACATCTGATGATAACATTCATGTTTTGAGTTTACTTAATCTCCTAAATGCTTCTAATATTTACTGATTTAATTTCCCTGAAATATTGTTTAAGGTCTGAAGGGATTTCATTAACTTGAAGGCTTTTAACATTCAAAAATAACAGTGAATCAATGGCTTTTAAATATTATTCCTCTACATTCTAGCCTGTAATTATTTTCTGCATTTGCAAAATTATGACACATCTAAAAGCAATTTTCATCGTGAAGACTCAGTGCTATTAAAGTTTGAAAGGAAACTGTTTTTAAGTTTCTTGGTGCCTTGGTAATGTTCAGTTGATTACAATATCCAAGCAAGAAGAGCAGCTTTGGAAATTGAAAATACTGGCTTTAATGCTAAGACATTAGTCACCTTCTTCTACTGGATATAACCTTTTGAAGCAGAAAATGAGTGCACAGAAAATAATTTCGAAAGAAAATTACTGCAAGATTAATCTATTATTATTCTGTAACATATATTGTTTCTCATTCATTGTTTCTCTTCACCATTCTCATTTATTGTTTTATTTTTGAAATCTTGCCATCATCCCACTAAAATTATTCTGCCTAGAATATTGCTAATACAGCATATGAATGAAGATTAATAATGGATATCCTGCATTTGCTGATTTTGAGTGTGTTGTACTACTGATATAAATGTTTAAAGCTTCCTATTTAAGGAAGGAGATTATAACTCACAAATTTAGTTTTAGTGATGTTAATATATCATAATCTAGAAATTTGCCATAATTTAACTGCATGCAATTAATGAGTTTCTGTAGTACACGCAGTCCTTTGGTTACATAATGGTTCTTTTCCTGAGAGCTCTCTGAGCAGATTTTTCTCTTATTTCCGCAAGTCAGTGCAGGTCAATAAACTTTGATGTGTATTGAGATGTGGACAGCAGGGTTTTGGTTTATTTCAATTCTATAGCAATGCTTTAAGTTGTACTCTACTTAGGGATCTAAAATATTTATGGGTGTTGTAGCTACTGTCAGTCATCTGTCCTTTAATGTGTTTTTAAAAAGTTAACATAGTCGATTTCCACAAGGTCACTCAATGATTTAACCATGAATCCATGTTTCATAGAAAGCGAATTAAATAGGATTGGGAATCCCTTCTCCATCCCTTCCCACCGATCTCCCTCCCGGCACTTATCCTTATAGGCGGAACAAGTGCTACACATGCCCTTTCACTTCCTCCCTCACCACCATTCAGGGTCCCAGACAGTCCTTCCAGGTGAGGCGACACTTCACGTGCGAGTCGGCTGGGGTGATATACTGTGTCTGGTGCTCCCGACACGGCCTTCTATATATTGGTGAGAGACCCGACGCAGACTGGGGGATCGTTTCGCTGAACACCTATGTTCTGTCCGCCAGAGAAAGCAGGATCTCCCAGTGGCCATACGTTTTAATTCCATGTCCTATTCCCATTCTGATATGTCTATCCACGACCTCCTCTACTGTAAAGATGAAGCCACACTCAGGTTGCAGGAACAACACCTTATATTCCGTCTGGGTAGCCTCCAACCTGATGGCATGAACATTGACTTCTCTAACTTCTGTTAATGCCCCACCTCCCCTTAATTCCCCATCTGTTATTTATTTATTTATTTATTTATTATTAATTTTTTTTTCTCTTTCCTTTTTCTCCCTCTGACCCCTCATTATACTCCTTGCCCATCCTCTGGGCTTCCCCCCTCCCCCTTTCTATCTCCTTAGGCCTCCCGTCCCATGATCCTCTTCCCTTCTCCAGCCTCATATCCCTTTTGCCAATCAACTTTCCAGCTCTTAGCTCCATCCCTCCCCCTCCTGTCTCCTTCTATCATTTCAGATCTCCCCCTCCCCCTCCCACTTTCAATTCTCTAACTATCTCTTCTTTCAGTTCATTCTGACAAAGGGTCTCGGCCTGAAACGTTGACTGTACCTCTTCCCATAGATGCTGCCTGGCCTGCTGTGTTCACCAGCATTTTTTGTGTGTGTTGCTTGAAATTCCAGCATCTGCAGATTTCCTCGTGTTTGCATTTTTAGATAGGATTGGGAACTAGAAACTTATCAGGATATAACGGCCCCATATTGTTTAGTAGCAGCCATTTGTCGGACTACATAGCTACCTATATCATATTGCTCTGCATTTACTTCCTTTACGTCCATCATCTAATCAAATATCTTATCTTCACCCCTAACACTATCCATAATTAAACCAATAGAAGCTATAATGTATTCAATAATTATGAATATTAATTTGCATTTCTGTAACTTTCCTATCTTGCAAAAATTCTTCAAACACTTATGGGAGAACTTCCATAAATTGGGTCTTTTGTAACGCCCTGTATTTTAATCAGTGTTGTACATGGGAATACAAAAGGCATGTAGAAACAAACATTTTGTGCTGTCACAATCTTATCCTTTTTCCTCTCTTATTTTCTTCACCAACTCTTACTGCCAGCAATCATCAGGAATTGGACAACATCACTATGAATGTAAGTTGCACTTCATTGCTTTATTAACCCAGTTCATTATGATAAATGGTTGCAGGCTGTTTTTAATCTAAAATAATAGAGTAGCTTTCTTTTGCTGTCTATGCATCTACATTCCCCAGTACACAAACATAAAACATAAGAAAAAGGAGCAAGTGTTGGCCATACTTTTACTCAAGCGAAATAAAATCACGTTAATCTTGGTAATACCCACTTTACTACCTGGCCTCAGAACCTTATTATTTTGAGGTCCCTGACAAATAATCTTTTTTTATCCTTGCAACCACTTAATTCAGAAATTTAGTGACTGGATGCCAGTAGATATACTGACCTCATGAATTACAATGTTCTTATCACTGCTCAGTTTGAGATTCAAGATG
This sequence comes from Mobula hypostoma, assembly GCF_963921235.1. NCBI lineage: Eukaryota > Metazoa > Chordata > Chondrichthyes > Myliobatiformes > Myliobatidae > Mobula > Mobula hypostoma. The sequence continues at coordinate 154,476,741 of NC_086102.1, read as the reverse complement.
TTTCCTTCATTCCGGCCTCTTGAATCACTGAGTCACTGCAGAGGCAGTGAGGTTAATCAAATATTTAGTCAAGTAGAGTGAAATCAGATGGTTCAGCTATTACTCAAATTTTCTATATTATGTATTAACTGAAAGTGGTGTAGCAATCATCTACACCAGCCTTTCTCAACCTTTTTGCCCTGGAGGAACCCTTTAAATAATCTTCAGGTCTCAGGGAACCCCTGCATAAAATTATTATATCTACAGCTCATGGTACGTTAATGTGTTCAGCAAGTTGTAGATATAATAATCCAAAAATAATTGTCAATGCTGTTTTGAGTAGAGAATGAATTTTTAGCCAACCTTCCTTGGGCAAAAAAAATAGTTGAACTTAGCTTATCTTTCTTGAAATTAACCTCTTTCTTTCCCTTTCATAAATCTTAAAATCTCATAAGGCAAACAATAAATTTCTCATTTCTGGGTTGAACTTGAGATAAGCACACACAGATTTCATCATCAACTGAAATAAGATGATTTCTACCCTTGCTCTTGATGCTTGTTAAACAAGAAGAAGCTTGCTCACACATGTAAGAAGTTGAAAGCTACAGCAAAATGTTCATTGTATTCCTATGAATGTCAAGATACTCTTCTTACACAGAAATCCAGCATTTGTCCAGGGGCAGGTCAGTAAATCTCATCTTGAGTGAATGATCGGACTGCAGCTCACAAAGTTCTTCCTCCTCTCTCAAAGTCTAAGTTCTCAGGCTGAGCAGAAGATTCAGAGAAAAGATCCCTCACCCAGTCATACACTTGTGTTGAAAGGGTGGAAGAATACTGTTCAATTTTGTTCTGCAGTTGTTCTAGGTGGTTTTCAATAAGACTTGAGACTTTCTGATATCTTTCCTCACACTCAAGCCCAAGCAGCAGTGGAAACATTTCAAGATTTTTTTTTTGCAACGTGATTTTTCTGAAGATTCAGTTTCCTTTTAATCCAAGAATCTTGTCACTTGAAGTCAAAACATTTTCTGCAGGGCCTTGCAGAGACTTGTTTCATATGATGAAAAATGACTGTTAAGTAGGCTAGTTTCTGCAGCCATTCTTCATCTTCAAAGCACTCAGCAAAATCTGGCCGCCTGTTTTCTTGAACGTACTCCTGCAATTCACCTTTCAGCTCGAACACTCTGTTGAGAACTCTTCCTCTGCTAAGCCACTGGATTTCTGTATGTAGCAGGAGATCGGTATGCTTTTTGTTCAGGCTATCACACAGTCTTTAAATATTCTAGAGTGAACTGGTCTTAAACCTACTAAATAACTTTCTTCCTGAACTTTTTTACTGACTTCATTTTGAAAACTTTAATCTGTTTGTTTTGAGATTCCAATAATCAACACTTTTCTGTATCGAATGGCTGTGATTTGTAGTTGAGTGTCTTTTCAATTTTGCTGGAGCCATTGATATATTTGTAAGTCGTTTGCCATAGACTAGGCACAATGGAATAGAACAACTTGGATTACCAGTCCGTGTAAAACCCATTGATACGTAGCTTCAGTTTAGTCTCACCAACTGCTTTTGTCTCCAGGACCCAGAAGAGGCTGGTGGTCTGCTACGGTCCTGAATCTTCCGATCGCGGAGGGCGGTAGTCATTGTTTTGCGTGCAAACCCAACTGGTGGCTCCCTGCCTCAGGGTCCTGCAGAGATACCTGTATAGTGACCACCCTCTGAATTGGCATGCACTGACGACACACTTTCTCCAGCAGGAACACTGACTGCAGGAGGGCACACAGCTTCCAGTGGCCAAGCCACTTTGAACGTACAACATACAATAGTGCGGCACAGTACAGGCCCTTCGGCCCACAATGTTGTGCTGACCCTCAAACCCTGCCTCCCATATAAGCCCCCACCTTAAATTCCTCCATATACCTGTCTAGTAGTCTCTTAAACTTACTGGTGTATCTGCCTCCACCACTGACTCAGGCAGTGTATTCCACGCACCAACCACTCTCTGTGTAAAAAACCTTCTTCTAATATCCCCCTTGAACTTCCCACCCCTTACCTTAAAGCCATGTCCTCTTGTATTGAGCAGTGGTGCCCTGGGGAAGAGGCGCTGGCTATCCATTCTGTCTATTCCTCTTATTATCTTGTACACCTCTATCATGTCTCCTCTCATCCTCCTCCTCTCCAAAGAGTAAAGCCCTAGCTCCCTTAATCTCTGATCATAATGCATACTTTCTATACCAGGCAGCATCCTGGTAAATCTCCTCTGTACCCTTCCACATCCTTCCTATAGTGAGGTGACCAGAACTGGACACAGTACTCCAAGTGTGGCCTAACCAGAGTTTTATAGAGCTGCATCATTACCTTGCGACTCTTAAACTCTATCCCTCGACTTATGAAAACTAACACCCCATAAGCTTTCTTAACTACCCTATCTACCAGTGAGACAACTTTCAGGGATCTGTGAACATGTACCCCTAGATCCCTCTGCTCCTGCACACTACCAAGTATCCTGCCATTTACTTTGTACTCTGCCTTGGAGTTTGTCCTTCCAAAGTGTACCACCTCACACTTCTCCGGGTTGAACTCCACCTGCCACTTCTCAGCCCACTCCTGCATCCTATCAATGTCTCTCTGCAATCTTTGACAATCCTCTACACTATCTACAACACCACCAACCTTTGTGTCATCTGCAAACTTGCCAACCCACCCTTCTACCCCCACATCCAGGTCGTTAATAAAAATCACGAAAAGTAGAGGTCGCAGAACCGATCCTTGTGGGACACCACTAGTCACAATCCTCCAACCTGAATGTACTCCCTGCACCACCACCCTCTGCCTTCTGCAGGCAAGCCAATTCTGAAACCACCAGGCCAAACTTCCCTGGATCCCATGCCTTCTAACTTTCTGAATAATCCTACCATGTGGAACCTTGTCAAATGCCTTACTAAAATCCATATAGATCACATCCACTGCACTACCCTCATTTATATGCCTGGTCACCTCCTCAAAGAACTCTATCAGGCTTGTTAGACACGATCTGCCCGTCACAAAGCCATGCTGACTGTCCCTGCAGACCATGATTCTCTAAATGCCTATAGATCCTATCTCTAACAATCTTTTCCAACAGCTTTCCCACCACAGACATAAGGCTCACTGGTCTATAATTATCCAGACTATCCCTACTACCTTTTTTGAACAAGGGGACAGCAATCGCCTCCCTTCAATCCTCCGGTACCATTCCCGTGGACAACGAGGACATAAAGATCCTAGCCAGAGGCTCAGCAATCTCTTCTCTCGCCTCGTGGAGCAGCCTGGGGAATATTCCGTCAGGCCCCGGTGACTTATCCGTCCTAATGTATTTTAAAAACTTCAACACCACCTCTCCCTTAATATCAACATGCTCCAGAACATCAACCTCACTCATATTGTCCTCACCATCATCAAGTTCCCTCTCATTGGTGAATACCGAAGAGAAGTATTCATTGAGGACCTCGCTCACTTCCACAGCCTCCAGGCACATCTTCCCACCTTTATCTCTAATCGGTCCTACCTTCTCTCCTTTCATCCTTTTTTTCTTCACATAATTGAAGAATGCCTTGGGGTTTCCTTTACCCTACTCGCCAAGGCCTTCTCATGTCCCCTTCTTGCTCTTCTTAGCCCCTTCTTAAGTTCCTTTCTTGCTTCCCTATATTCCTCAATAGACCCATCTGATCCTTGCTTCCTAAACCTCATGTATGCTGCCTTCTTCCACATGACTAGATTTTCCACCTCACTTGTCACCCATGGTTCCTTCACCCTACCATTCTTTATCTTCCTCACCGGGACAAATTTATCCCTAACATCCCGCAAGAGATCGCTAAACATTGACCACATGTCCATAGTACATTTCCCTGCAAAAACATCATCCCAGTTCACACCCGCAAGTTCTAGCCTTATAGCCTCATAATTTGCCTTTCCCCATTGAAAAATTTTCCTGTCCTCTCTGATTCTATCCTTTTCCATGATAATACTAAAGGCCAGGGAGCGGTGGTCACTGTCCCCCAGATGCTCACCCACTGAGAGATCTGTGACCTGACCCAGTTCACTACTAAGTACTAGATCTAATATGGCATTCTCCCTGGTCGGCCTGTCTTCATACTGTGACAGGAATCCATCCTGGACACACTTAACAAACTCAGCCCCATCTAAACTCTTGGAACTAATCAGGTGCCAATCAATATTAGGGAAGTTAAAGTCACCCATGATAACAACACAATTATTTTTGCAGCTTTCCAAAATCTGCCTCCCAATCTGCTCCTCTGTATCTCCGCTGCTACCAGCAGAGGGGACTTCCAGTGAGGGAACTGCCTCACTTTTACCAAAAGCTGTTGAGGGTATGGGTTCTGGTCTCATCCAGCCAGGGTGCTCCTACACCGGTGGGGTACAGTGCTGTAGCTGAGAAGGGAAGTTGTCTCCATCCTATCATGGTAGGTGTCGAGGGGATCAGGGAAGTGGAATGGTTTCAGCTGCACCACCATCTGATGAAAGTGTTGCATTGTGCAGTACCATGCAACAGGTTTTTAAGCAGGTTCACTGACATCCGTCCACCTGTCAGTTCTATGTCCGGGAGGAGTCAGTGTACCATGCTTGTATGGAGTGTGAGAGGTTGCAACCCCTGTTTGAGTATCTGAAGGTGCTGCTGCTCAGGTTCTGGTTGCACTTTAGCCATGCGCTACGTGTATACAGAAGGGAGCAGGTCACCAGGAATATCTACTTGTGGGCTTGCTCCCGGGCCTGGCCAAGATGGCCATTCATGGGTCTAGGCAGTGGAAAGTTGAGAGCTCTGCCAGAGCCAACTGCTTGCCCCTCTACCAAGGATATTTTTGTGCTTGGTTGTCCTTGGAGAGGGTGCATGCAGTCACAATGGATACAGTGGGAGATTCTCATGAACGGTGGGCTCCCCAGGGAATTGACTGTTTTATAGACAGTAGCAATCATATTTTAATTTGAATTTATTCACTGTCTTGGAAATACTTAATGTTTGTACTTTGTGCATTTGCTGTGTAAATAAACTTCTATAGTTATGTAAAAAAAGATAGATTTTTTTTGTGTCAATAGTGCAGTGAAATGACTCAGAAGATTGTAATTCTTTATCTTAACCTGATTAGAATTTTCCATAGGCCTAAGTCTAGAATCCTCCTCTTCCATCTCACATATCCTCTTCAAAAATCATCTCATAGGACTGTCTTTAGAATGAAAGTTTCCCTCCAATTTTCTACTTCATTGGTAGTTCGTTCACTCTCGTAGGTCATTCGGTGGCGCGTAAGGGGAAGTTTTGGGGCGGGGGGGGAGATAAATTCAGGAGGTGGAGGCTGACGGTACAGACCAAGTAGGGCGAGTCCATTCATTGCTTGGAAAACAGCCTACTGTCCTCCCCCCACCCCGTGCAATACAGTGTTCCCTAATTATCAGCCTACTATCCTTTCCTCCATGCAATACAGCGCTCAGTAATGATCAACCTGCTGTCCTCCCCTCGCTTGCATCAAAACCTGATAACAGACTCAACCAGATAAACGCGGCCCTACTGCCATACTGGGCGTTGAGCCAAGTTCAAAAATTGATGTTTTTTATCACGATCTCTCGTGGGACCCCTAGCAACCTTTCACGTTACCCCAGGGTTCCATAGAACCCTGGTTGAGAAACCCTGTGTGTTGATCAAATTTTAAAGCTGGTTTTAGACAAAGTTGGAGAACTTCACACCTCTGAACTGGCTTCAAGAGTTAAGACTTATAAGTCTTATAAAAGTCTTCTTTTATAGCGCAAAATTTCCAAAGTAAAAATCAACCTAATCTTATTTTAATATTGATTGAGGAGAATCAATCATGCTTTGTTTGATTATTAATTTAGATCCTTTGTGTATTGTATACATTAAGAGCATATTTGTCAAAGTATTAATTCTGTCTCGTAATGAACGGAAGAAATGATTCTCAAAGACTCCTTAGATATTCAGTATGCTCTCTGACTCCTGGAAAACTCTGGCCAGTAACTCTTCAAAAAGGAGAAGCATTTGGGATAGCACCAAGGGCCTTTGAATTCACGTGCCAAATACACCACTACAGATACTCACCTGCATGCCCCTTGGGTGCCTCCTGTCCCGTCTCTGGAAGAAGCTATAGTTCCCACATTGGCCTTATTAGCTACTTCAACCCATAAATCTGGAGTGGAAGTGGACAATCCCTCAGGATCAAGGATTACGTTAGTAGTTATTTAATGGTCTCTGTAGTTAACATCTGCAGTATGAAGAAAACGTATCTTCCAATATTCCAAAAATTGTAATTCTGAACTGTTAGAATTTGCTGTTCAATATATTCAGAGACTTAGTCAATAGACTAAAAAGCAGCATTGTCACTCTCCCTGATGTATGATTTTATTTAGCTTACTAACTCTTGTACCTGAATTTGCTTGATTTGATAGTTTAATGCTTAATGACTGTATTCCCTTATCTTGTATGTTGTTTACTAGTTTTTGTTTGGTTATACTGTCCAATTCTGACACCTTCAAAACAGCGGAAAGCCTGATTTGACTCATTAGGCTGCACCCTTTAAGTACATTCACCTTATCACAAGATATAAAAGCTTTTATTTTTAATCTCACTGTACCTTTCAAACGTACTAAAATAATTGCTACAAAACTGCTGGGTTCTGAGATGTTGCTGTGTAAAAATGCGCGAACGGTATAAATGAGGTGGGCCAGGGGTCTGTTTCTGTGCTGCATGAGTCGATGATATATGCTTTGCCTCTTTATTTGGGATCCATTAGAATGATGGTACTGTAATATGTGAATGTTATCCAATTGGGTAGCTCTACAAGGTGTGAAATGATGTATAGTCTAGTTTTAAGTTATTTTTTGTTGAATATTTTTCAATCTTGCCTGGGAATGATATCTCTCCTATAAGGTATTCCAGTTTTCAGAATATTAAGATTGGTGAAAATGTCAAATGTGTGATGATATATGCTTTTTCTTTCTGTATGTTGCAAGGGCTGCCATTAAACTTAAAATATCAATGTACCGGAAAGGAAAATCCCAAATGTGAGACCGAACAGATATGGTAAAACTTGAGTGAGCTGGGAGAGCAACAGTCCAATTGCTTCTCACAAATGCTTGCATTGAGATTTATAAATTCAGTTTCTGTCGTAAGCTGCGCCATGATCTAAGCTTACCTTAGGGTCCTTGAGTTGTACGGCATAGAAAGAGGTCCTTTGGCCTGTTGCATCCTTGAGACCTTCCTGCCCATCTATATTAATCCCACATGCCCGCATTAATGCTATACACTTCAATGCCTGGCTCATTCAAGTACCTGCCCACATGACTCTTGAATGTTGTTACTGTCCCTGCTTCCACTAGGGTGCAGAAGAGATTTACAAGGATGTTGCCTGGATTGGAGAGCATTCCTTATGAGAATAGGTTGAGTGAACTTGGCCTTTTCTGCTTGGAGTGACTGAGAATGAGAGGTAACCTGATAGAGGTGTATAAGATGATGAGAGGCATTGATCGTGTGGACAGCCAGAGGCTTTTTCCCAGGGCTGACATGGCTAACACAAAGGGGCAGAGTTTTAAGGTGCATGTAAGTAAGTACATAGGGGATATCAAGGGTAAGTTCTTCACACACACAGTAGTCGGTGTGTGGAATGCACTGCTGGTGATGGAGGCGGATACAATGGAGTCTTTTAAGAGACTCTTAGATAGGTACATGGACCTTAGAAATGTAAAGGGCTCTGTGGTAGGGTAATTCTAGGCAGCTTATGGAGTAGGTTACATGGTCAGCGCAACATTGTGGACCGAAAGGCCTGTAATGTGCTGTAGATTTCTACGTCCTAGATACCAACTACTCTTTGTGTGGGGAAAAAAATTACCCTTCTGATCCTTTTATTCTGTAGAATTTATAGTTGATTTTGTAAAAATCAGTCAATTGTTAAAGTGAGGGGTCTAGACAGCCTGAAGTATTCCTAGTTAGGGGCATATGGCTTATTGCAAAACATGTGACATAACCAATTTGCTCAGACTTTGGAGGCTTGGTATTATATCAGAAATGTAATGCACATATGGATAAAAATGCTAAATCTTGTCTAAATCTTGTGAAGTGAAAGTAACTGCTCTTGACATCGAGGCAGCATTGGATTGAATATAGCCCTGGAAAAGCCAAAATCAGTGAGAATTAGTGGAAACACAACCCTTGTACACAAAGATAATTGTGGTTGGGGATCAAATATCTCTACCACAGGAAATCTCTGCAGGAGTTTCTCTTGGTAGTGTCCTTGGCCCAACCTTCTTGGCTGGTTCATCAATGTGCTTTCTGCATTCACAAGGCCAGAAGTACAGATTGTCACTGTGCAATGTTCAGCATCATTTGTGACTCTTTGTAATGAACTGTTCTACATCATCTAAATGCAGCAAGACCTTGACAATGTCCCAACCTGGGCTGATAGGTGGTAAGTAGCCTTCACTCCACACAAGTGCCTGACAGTGACAATATCCAACACCTAGACATAGTTTTCTAATACATAAGCACTTTTCCTCACTTTTCATCATTTTTTTTCAAAATAAATTTATAGTTCGTATGTTTCCAAGTAATAATAAATAAAAATTAATATTGGAGTAGGCCGAAAAATGCATGAGGCAATATTTTGCTGTGTTTTTCTAGCAGTTCCATGGGGAAAAGGAGTGGAACTGGAGATGTTTCTAATATTTTAAAGCAGGAGATTTGAACAGCATATAGTTGTAAGTGTGGAACTTTTCATTGGTGCTACTGCTCAGTTAGCTGTTTAATTTTTGCAATCTAATAAGAGAGAAAATGACAGCTATTTTAGACACCATGTATTGAAATACCCTTTAAAAATGCTGGCCTCTGTAAAATAAATTTATTGGATTACTGCAAAAGAAAACCTAGATTTGTTTACACTATAGTACAGAATGCTTGCTTAATAGCTGAAATTTGTAACATATTAAATGCAACCACAGACTTTGTGATGTTTTGTTAGATGTTTCCCACTGTATTGTACTGATGGTGTGTAGATTACTGAATTGTTTTCTTAAATTTATTACAGCTGCTGATAATCAAATGATGGGCAACTGATCTATCCAAAATGAGAGAGATTGTGAATTTTCCTTGCTTCAGCTGAAGAGTGGGTGGCTTTAAAATAAAATTGAAGATTGTTTCTCATACTTCTAGGTGAGGCTTTCAAAAGTGATGTTATTAAGGTAGACCTAAACATCTTCATGGCAGGATATGTTGAGTTATGGATTGAAATATCATTGTTGCAAGCTAATGCGGTATTCCTTTCTCTAACCAATTGCTTTCAAGTTTGAAATATGTAGCATTTCAAAAAGAATTTCCATTTTTTATAGCACATTAAATGAGCTGCATAATTTGTCTTGGCTCAGTAAAAAGATAAATTATTTAAGGGCCGATAGTGCATTATTATAATGAAGTTAAAGAAATGTATTCCTGATTGGTTGGTCTTTCTCACAAGCTGGTGGGACGCATTCTTCCCTGTAAAGTTTTTGGGAAGCAATCAATTATAATATATCTATGTTCTGTCTCACCGAAATAAGTTTCTTACATCCAAGGTCATTTATTGAAAATGAATCTTGACTTTCACTTGACTTGCCTCATCTTCCAAAACAAATGTCAAATGCTGGCTGAAGAAACTTAATTAACATGTGACTTTCCTGTAATCTGCTTTATCCTGGATTCTGAAGACGGATAACCAAGCGGCTGGTGCTCAGCTTGAACATTTTTTTTTGCTGTTGCTACCAACTCCTGACAATGCAGCCTGGATCTGCATCTCAAAATGTCTGATCATCTTGGAGATGGTTTGCCTTTTGATTTTTACAGATGTTTTCTGTCTTCGTTTCCTGCCCTTCCTTCTAGCTATTCATAATACAGTGTTGAAATTTCTTAGACTGGTATATTTTTAAGCTGGTTCCTTTCACACCCCAACATGTCTATATTAATTATTATTAATGGCTGATTTTAGCTCCAGTTTATTTTCTTCACTAGCTATGCTATCTAACGTTAGCTTTCTTCATTGTAGGCAGATAAAACAGTTAAAATCTTTAACAGTTTCTGACACTCTAATTTCTGCATAAAGTAATTCATTGACTTAATAAAATAAATTACCTATGTATATTTAAGGCATAGATTGACAGATTCTTGAATGGTCAGGACATGATACAGGGAGAAGGCAGGAGACTGAGGATGAGAGGAAAATTAGAACAGCTATGATGAAATGGCGGAGCAGACCCGATGGGCCAAATAGTTTAATTCTGCTCCTCTGTCTAATAGTCGTAATGAATACCCAGAAATTGATCCCTCATCGGTTGTGCGGAACACGCAATATAATAGTGCCAGATTTCAATTATGAAAACCTACAGTATATAGCACATTGACTCTGATATGAAATGCATAGATCCTGCAATGAAGAATGAATTTCTGTCTCATTGTTTGAAGTCATTGTGGTGGAAACTTGTCATGATTGTTAAAGTTGTATAATTCAATATAATTAGCTGTTGTATTACAAGTATTTCATTGTAAAGCAGCCTAATAGCTGAACTAAGATGAGCAATGAAAGAGGGTGCAATGAGTTTATAAATTGTGGAATAACTTTTTTTTGTACAGTATCCATTTAGACATCAGTAAGACTGCCAATGAGAATTTTTTTCTTTAAATTTTCAAGTTTGGTTCCCAATCCATACACAATCCATATTAAATGACATAAAATGTGATTAAAATTTTAAAATGGATTTGTTTTTACAGGACCATAAGTTAAGTTTTGAATTTGTGTGGGCCATCAGAAAATTAGTTACAGATTCATTTACTTGACAAATGGAAACACATTTCAGTGTAAAATAAAAAACTGCTGATGTTGGAATGATTTCAGAATATAGGCCCTTCATTAGAACCTAGCCTGAAACACTTTCCACTGATGGTCTTGAATGCTTCCAGCATTTCTGGTTTATCTTCATTAATGTAGAAGGGTGAAATTTTCCTTCCAAATAGTGGTAGTATGATCACTCGAGTCAAGTATGACATTCTCCTAAGGGGTTATGTATTGGTGGGTCCTAGGGTGGCCTTAGAGGCTGATCAGGGATCTACACAACTGAGATGTTAGGGTGGATTTGTACGCCTGTACATGACTTTAACATGGGGAGGCTGGTGCACAGGCAGTCAGCACATGGTCCTTGACAGACCGAGGTCAGGATCCAGTGGTGTGGAATGCAAGACGACTGGGGACCCTTCACTGTTGCAGCCTTCCTCTGCCTTCACTGCCATTGTGGTGTGTGATCATCTTCTGCCAGCTCCACCTTTGGGGTCTTGGATCGTTCTTTCTATGGAACTTCTCCTTTGGCCTTACCGCCATAGTTGCTCCTATGAGGAGCTAAGCGCCAGATGGCTAAACTTCAGACGGCATCGCTCTTGGCATCTCAGGAGCTCACAAGTCTCTCCAATGCGACAAGGTGATGATCCTCTGAAAAGCCTTCCAATAAGATTTTATGAGGATATGGAGTCTGGAAATTTTGTGTGTGCAAAGTTACTACATTTCTGCGTAGAGAATGTTAATCAAAAATTTGATACTTAAACAGTATTGAATTTCTTGTGCATTTTGCTAAACTTGGTATCCATTGGGACGTGATATGGGCCACCTCACAGAAGCAAGCCATATACAGGCAGTTGCGGTGTGGTTCATGCTATCTGAAAGGGGGTCAGTCTTCCTGAATTGTGGACATTGGGAATGATTTGTAATCCACTGGTAGAGAAGTTTATGAGGAATTGTACTCTTTGCTTGCTCCCACCATTTCTTTCCAGTTCAGGCTGATAATAATTGTGCGCCACTACTGTCACTGTAGCTAGAATATTTAAAGATTGCTTTCCTTTCCTTCTCATGCATTCTGACTTTTATGTATTGAAAATACATCAAAAAGTTCCTAATATCATTTTCTTGTGATGTCGAAGCTTTAGAAGAATACTAAGACCTGTACAACTAGTTAGGGACCTGCTAAATAAATAATTAATATTTTTACTCCGGCAGTGTTAAGAGACAGGGACTCTGAATGGTATTGTAAAATGTGTTTTCTTTTTGAAGTGGTACAAGACCTAAATTACAGTGAAAGATGAGTGGCAAAATCATTGGTGGTCACGTTGATGCCTTTGTTGAATTGCATGTTTGAGCCTTCACAGGTCTTCAATGTGGAGGCCACTTTGGTCTGTAAGGTTTCAACTTGAATTTCTTGTGCAGTGCTTGCTATTTGTCAATGTTTTATCAACTTGCAAGAAAATTGTATTATTGATTCACATGGGGAATATAGGATTGTAATAATTATTGATCAGATTAGTGCATGTTCCAGGTTCATTTGACTCTAAACTATAAAGGGGTGTCAGAATAATCTCTCACTGCTCCCCATCTGTAATTTCTTCGGCTCTTCAACTTTTCGACCACACTTTGACTCAAACTCGCTATCACAGCCATATATCCTTTCTTGGAACGTGCCTCTGTCGCCAACTTACTCCAGTTGGCTTTAGGATTCGTTTCCAAGCCTATCATTTTGCATCTCCCCCTCCCCCTCCAGCTTTCAAATCCCTTACTCACTCTTCCTTCAGTTAGTCCTGACGAAGGGTCTCGGCCTGAAACGTCGACTGCGCCTCTTCCTATAGATGCTGCTTGGCCTGCTGCGTTCACCAGCAACTTTGATGTATGTTGCTTGAATTTCCAGCATCTGCAGAATTCCTGTTGTTTGCAGAATAATCTTGCTAATTTTATTTTTTCAGTGATATAGCAACTCTCGAAGGAAATCTATTTAGTGAAATAAGCAGTAATATGATCACTTTTAAAATATGTGATCCACATATCTTGTGAACAAGTTATAAATGTACATCACTTTTCCTGTAGTGTTTAGCTTCCATCAGCAATGGCACATTACATTTTCTGATAGATTTCCCTTGGTTCTTAATGGTTGATTATTGAATGTCCCTGGAAGAATCCTTGTTTTTCTCATTTCTGGTCAGCCAGTAGTGATCCAAAAATTTTACCATTTATCATCTTCTGTTCTTTCCATATTCTTTCTGATATTCACATTCTTCAACATTGCTTCTTCAGTAAATATTTTTGCACTCTGTTTTATTCACCGGATAAAAAAGATTTCAAACAACTGTATTTGCTGCTTTGTTTGAATAAACTGATAAATATTTGTGAATGAGCATTCTGTTCTGCTACAAGACTGGTGACATTCAGCTCCCTATATCCCCCTCATTAGTATTTTTGATCTTTGGCTTTCTACACAACTCTATACAATTTTGACATAGACTTTGAAAATTATACTGCCTTTTTGCTAAAGATTATGTAGTTTTTGTTTTAAATCAAAACATTTACTTTGGCATTTAAAATATTTTCTGAATTATAGTTAATTAAATTTGTTCTTTTGAGATATCTACATTGATGATAAGACCAACATTAACTGTCAGGCTCAAGATGGCCTTGAAAATATGATGGTGAATGGGCCTCCTAGTTAAGATTTTTCCAGTATCATTTGTTGGGGAATTCCAGGATTTAGACTCCAGACATTCTACCTCTCCCGGAAGTTCCGGGAGTCTCCCGCATATTAATAGTGGCTCCCTGATGCCCGCAAATTATATACAATATCCTGGAAATCGATTTTTTGGGAGTGAGCGAGAGAGAGAGAGAGCGAGCGTGAGAGCGACCATGAGAGAGAGAGAGAGAGAGAGAGAGAGAGAGAGCGCGCGCGCGCCATGGCAGAGTGTTCCAAAAAAAGAAAATATAAAATATACATCACCCCAGATTACCCTAAAGTGTACCCCTGCCTAATAGGGGTCAAAAATAATGACAGTGTTGCTCGCTGCACTGTTTGCAACAGTGACTTTTCTATTGCCCATGGTGGGTTAAGACTGTAAAAGACATGTTGAGGTGAGTTTAACAGGTGTCATTCGTTCATTATCATAGCTAACGTTATTTAAACTAGCTGGCCAGCTGCTAAGGAGCTACTCTGTTGCAGACATCCCACTTCTCCCGGAAGTTCCTGGGGTCTCCCGCAAACTGATGGTGCTACCTCCCTGAAATGAGTTTTTGCAGGGTGGGATGTCTGAGACTCTGAGGCAATGAAGGAAAGTCTGTGACTGACAAACTTCTTTTAAAAAAAACAGACACCTTTAAATCTTGTCGCAAAACCATTCTTCAAAAATATATGGATACTAAAATAGCATGTGCAAAGCAAAAACTCTTAATGGACTACTGTGGGGGTTTATCTGCTGAGTTCATATCAAGATTCAAGATTGTTTAATGTCATTTCCACGCCACAAGTGTAAAGGAGAATGAAATAATTGTTACTTCGGATCTGATGCAGCACAAAAAAGCGCACAATATGATAAAGAGCACAATACTTAAAAAAAACACTGAGTATTGTAGGGTAATGTAATTCGTGGAAAAGTACAGAATTCACAGCCACAGACATTGGGTTGGGGTTTGCTTTACGAGGTGGGTGTGATGTGATGAGGTAATTGCGAGTTTTGTGTTCAGTTTTTGGTGTTCAATAGATGAGTTGTGACGGCTTTTCTGGAAAATAAAACACCTCTGCCATTTTGTTTGTAAAAACCTACAAAATAAATACAGAAAATAGTTTATATAAATTGATTTATGTCCATAAAGTGAAGCTAGGCACAGGAGTGTCTGCACATAAGGTGACTCTCACGAGGAATGATAATGTAGTAGTGATGGTGGGTATGAAGGGGTGGGTTAGTGGGTGGAGGTGTTGATCACTCTTACAGTTTGGGGAAAGTAACTGGTTTTGGGTCTGGTGATCCTGGCGTCGATGCTACATTGCCTCCTCTGTGGTGGCAGTGGGACAAGCGTACCATGAGTAGGGTAAGTGGGATCCTTCATGATGTTACAGGCTCGCTCTTGTCCCTGATGGTGAGTAGGCTGGTGCTGGTGATGAGTTGGGCAGTTTTGACAGTTGGGATTAAATGTCATTAGCTTGATTAGTTTGGTACCATGTCACGGGCTGACGGGCCTGTTCCTGTGCTGTTCTATGTTAATTGCTTTTTAATATATATTTATTTTAGTACTTTCCCTATCCATCTAAAGAGTTTATAAAACAGACTATTTGGTTGTATGCCTTATTGTAACATTTTAGTTTGATCATTCAAGGAACCTGTGTTTTTTTTTAAATGCCATTCTGTCCATCAGTTCAGGTCTGCTTTTCTTCCCCCCCTTCTTACAGTTTCATCAAACCTCGAATATTAGTCCTTTGAATGCAGTCCTTTTAATCTGTTAAGTCTCTGCTGTTGTTCTTAGTCTTTATCAAGCATCTACCCAAATCCTTGTTTATAAAACAAAAGTTTGCATGAGATGTTCTGCATTCTGGCTCTGCATTGATCAAGTTTTTAAAGCCATTTGCTCTTTATGATTTCATTTGTCCATTCATGACCATCTCAACAACTAGTTAACCTTTCGTGCGCAAGAGGAAATCTCCTCCACGTTCATTCCTTGGTCCATTTTTATGGCTTTATCTCTGATCACATTTGGTATTTTTCTGTTCCTTTTGAAGCATATCTTGAATGTATTTTGTTGCCTTACCCTTGCTTACAACATATGCTAAAAATTTTGCACTGTGAATTTATAATGGGATTTTTTTATCCCATTAGTTTTATGTCAGCTGGAAAACAGTGATCAATATTGTTAATCAAATGCAAGCAAATTTCAGCATTTCCCTCCATTTCAAGTAGATTACTTCATGATAAGCCAAAGCAGTTTTCAATACATTTTTCCCTGCCTTTATCAATTTGTTTTCAGCCCTCCTCCAATTATCTAATTTTTCCCCTCCAAGTTGAAAAATACTTATTTTAAGTTTCTGAATGACTTTAAGCCTCATGAACATCATTACCCAAACGTTAAAAGATTGCTGTTAATCAGTTATTTATTAGAAATTGAATAAGTACAATTTTCTTTCTTCCTTTGTTGCTGATAGCCAGGAATGGTAATGTTCTAAGTACTGGAGGATTGTTAAGAATTAAAGGCAAGAGCAAAAAATGGGGGTAAGGTGGGATCCTTTATATTGAGGGTCACATAGGCACCCTTTTTACATTTGCTGCAGGGTAGGGTTTGCACATATTTTTAGCAATATCATCTTCACTGCTAATAATGCCTTGTCCACTTGAAACATACACAGAACATTCAATTATATTGACTGTATTGGTTCTGTTCTCTGCACTTGTACATAACATGACAATGGAGGTGATGAAGCTTTCAATTCTCACTTCTATCTCACTTTTATGTGATCCATTTTGGACTCTTTCGTGACTTCATTATCTCGATCTTGGGACAAGGATTAGCAATCAATATTCATTATCCACATATCTTCGCAGTATCTTAATTAAGTTTCCTCCCTTGCTATTACATAGAGGGTTCAGGTACAGAAAATAATTAGGAGTGTTAACTGAATCATTGAATGAAAGTGGAATTGAAGACCAAAGTATGGAGATCATTCTTGTATGTTCTCGGGCTCTGGTAAGATCACATGTTGTCTACAGTTGTACAACTGGTCTACTAAGTAAGGAAGGAAGGTAGGCATTGGAAGTAGTTCAGAGATGATTTACTAGTCTAATACCAGGGGTGGGTGTGGAGAGAGGGTACTGTCTTATGGAGATAAGTTGTACAAGTTAGTCTTGTATCTGTTGGAGTTAAGAAGAGAGCTTAATGCTTGATGAGGCATGAAATCTTGAGGGCTTTTGACCAGCTGAAGATGATGTTTCCTCTTGCCGAAATCTATAACTTGGTGATCATTATTTTAATAAGTAAAGGTTATTCATTTAATACAGTGATCTTCTTTGTCAAAGGACGATGACTGTTTAGGACTGTCTAAGAAAGAGCCTTTGAAAGATTTTAAGGCAAGCATAAATACTTTGTAACCGTTCGGGTCAGGTTGCTGTGTGTGGAGTTAAGGACACACTGAAATCAGCCAAGATCTAATTAAATAGAAGCAGGTTCATAGAATCTAGTAGCTCTTTACTGCTCACCCTCTTAATTCGTGTGTTCTGGATGCTTCCCTGTTTTCCTAGCTCTGCTCTATACTCAGTCTCAACAATAACACTCTTCTGCACCAGTGGTTCCAGAATGTTTTACTGCCCGCTAAGGTTGACATTTGCATGTCAAAACAAGTCAAAAGTCGAGTTTATTTTTATATGCACCAGTAACTCTTATGTATGGGTGCATTGGTAAACTTGCTTATGCGCCTGTGATGTTGATGCAAGGATCGTAAAAGTAGCATTTATAAGAAAAACAAATTATACACAATTTTTCCAAGAAGAACAATTTGAACAATGAAAAATATCAATGTTAGTGAAACAGATAAAAGTGGTCGTATTATTACTAAACAATAGTGATTAAGGCTTTGCTTTTTGGTTCAAGAACTGAATGAATGATTTAAGGATGTAGCTTTCCTTGAATCTGGTCGTGTTACACTAAGCCTTCACTATTCTCTATTTTTTAAAATTCTCTCATTCTAATCAATTATTTCTCTCACTACTCACCCCCCCCATCCCCAATTCTTCTCACATACTCAGTATAGGCAGTATACAGAAGCTAATTAACCTGCTAAAGCGACATGTCTTTGTAAAATGGGAGAGTAGCAAAACAGCCAGAGGAAACCAGTGCCACTGTAAGGAGAGTGGACCAATTCTACGCAAATAGCACCAGAGGTCAGGGTAAGGTTTGAACAGTTGTAGCTGTGAGGCAGCAGCTGATCGAGCCGTACAGCCACTGTTTTTGCCCAGTTGGCTGCCACTCTGATTCTCCATGCTATTTCCACTCTTGACTTCCTGTCTTTCGACTCCTACTCCGTTCCAGTGAAGCCCAACGTAAGACAGGAAAAGCATCTGATCCTCTGGTCACTTCTGATGAAGTGTCATCTTTACAGGGCTTTTCTCAGTGAAGCTGGCAAAAGCTGCTGAGTGTTTCTCTCAATTTCTGCAGATCTCAAAGTAAAAGTCAGAATCAAGGTTGTCATAGGCACAAGTGCATTATGCACAGGTGCAATGAAAAAATTGCTTGTAGCAGCATCATAGACACATAGCACAATAGCATTGTATAAGCAACATTCACAAGAAAAGCATAAATTAAACATGAATTGTGAACCAGTGGTTTCCACAGTGGGCAATATAAAGATAAAGTGGGCAGTAGGGGGTGCTCGTTAATAAATACTTACTATAAGCACTTGATTCTCAGTACCTCATATTTGCTTATTATGATCACGTAATCACCCCATTCCTTGCTAATCCACTGTTTTCTTAGATTTTGCTTGAAGTGCATAATAATTGTTGAAAAGCATTGCAACACTTCTGTATTTGGCATATCATGAGAAATCTGTACTGATGAAATCATGTTATTTCCAGGCCAGCACAATATTGCCATCCACTACTGTAGTACAGTGTTAGCTAGCACAATTCCCATACTCTAATCACACAGTGGCACGATTCCTGTAAATTAGTGTAGGACATTCACTGGGGTAAAGTTCAGAATCTGCTCTTTCAAATGGTCATGATCACATTTCTCTAGCCCACGACGGAACCGAGATATCTCTGCCCCACTTTATATGCCTTCAGGCAATGAGTCATGTTTTGCCTGAACGATGATGATGTTATAACTCTCCACTTTATTGATCACAGGGCTGGAGGTTGGACTTAAACAATAGGCGATTGACCATAGTTGTTAATCCATAATGACCGAAAATGCAGACCAAACGAACAAGTAGTATAGAAAGTATAACGTGGAGTATCTAAAATATGCAGGCAATGTGTCTGTTGTGCGAACAGGTTTTTTCAAATGAGGTAATGAAACCGCCATCCATGCTGCTTGAACATTGAAGAGAATACACTGTGGTAAAGCAAACAAGAACTTGGCTTATTTTCAGTCACTTTGTGAAAACGGAAAATATGTCAGAACATATTTATCAGCATTTCACAACAAAGCAGTGATGGTTTGCCTGCTTCATACCACATTTCATCGCTCATTGGTAAATCTGGAAAGCCTCTTACGATTTGAAGGGGTTCTGAGTATGGTTTTGCATCAGTCACTAGACCAAATAATTAATGATTCTGCTCAGCAACATCTCTGTTCAAAGACAAATTGATAAAACATCTGAGAATGTGGTAGACACATTGTGCAACATACTTAGGACAAAAGAATTTGCTCTGCAGTTGGATGAGTCAACTTTGCCAGGCAAGGAATGTTTGCTTCTTGGTTATGTCTGCTTCATAAAAGATGAAAATATGATTCAAGAGTTATTATTTGCAAGGGTACTAGAAACAGATTTGAAGGGGTAGTTAATATTTTGAGTTGTTGAGCAATTTTTCGCTCACCAACATTCTTCCTTGTGCAACAAATGGGACACCATCAATGACAGGACGCCACCGTGGGGTTACTACTTCCCTGAAAAAAGCTGAACCTAACATATTTATGATTCACAGAAAGCGTCTTGTCCCAAAAAATCTAAGTGATCTGCTGCATGAATCATTAAGTACTGTCATCACGGCGCTAAGTAAAAGCCAGTCCCATGCTCTCAATTCTTGACTATTTTGAAAGCTTTGTACAGAGAGAAGTGAACAGTTTGAACACTTGCTGTTGCATAGAGAAGTCAGGTCTCAAAAGGAAACTGCTTAAGATCCTTTTATGCTCTCTTTGAAACTGATAAAATTCTCTGAAGACTCAAATGCTTCATTCAGTAATCAACTCAAGAATATCAGGCATGACGTTGTTTATTTGTCAGAATTATTCACCAAGTTTAATGAAATCCATCTTCAGTTGCACAGAAATTATGTGAATCTTACCAAAGTCAAATCGCTTGTCTCCACATTTCTGTCCAGGTTAATCCTATTTAAGTGCAACATTGGCCATCGTGACCTTTTCCAATTTCTGAGCCTCTCTGAATTGAAAGAGAAAGAACGAATACTAGATGATGATCCTCAAGTATACGGTGCCCACCTGCATAACGACGTGTCAGAGAGATTTCAGGATCTTCTCTCAATATAAATTCCAGATTGGGTAATAAATCTATTCCTCACCACTTGTATTGAGGAATTAATAGGAAGGATGGAAGAAGAACTGAACTTGCTACAAAATAACTTTGAGAGCTGAAACCAAGGTTCAAAAAATCATATCAAGACTTTTGGCTGCCCTGCACTGTGGTAAAAAGTCAAGATGCTATATATTGCCTTTCCAAAATTGTATCTAGTGGAGCATGGTTTCAGAAGAGTTGCCCAATTTCTTTCAAAGCATGAAACAGGCAGCAAATTACTGAGCGTGGGGATCTAAAACTCCTGAGTGTCATTCAGATGGTTATGCACCAAGCCCATCCATCTCATTGAAAAGTGAAAATGCAATGAAGTAGTGAATAGTTGGACTACTGATGAACACTCTAAAATTATAGACAATAGGTGCAGGAGTAGGCTATTCAGCCCTTCGAGCCAGCACTGCCATTCACCGTGATCATGGCTGATCATCCACAATCCGTACCCTGTGCCTGCCTTCTCCCCATATCCCTTGACTCCAGTATCATGAAGAGCTCTATCTAACTCTTTCTTGAAAGCATCCAGAGAATTGGCCTCCTCTGCTTTCTGAGGCAAAGCATTCCACAGTTCCACAACTCTCTGGGTGAAAAAGTTTTTCCTCAGCGCTGTTCTAAATGGCCTATCCCTTATTTTCAAATTGTGGCCTCTGGTTCTGGACTCCCCCAACATCGGGAACATGTTTCCTGCCTCTAGCATGTCCAATCCCTTAATAATCTTACATGTTTCAATAAGATCCCCTCTTATCCTTCGAAATTCCAGTGTATACAAACCCAGTCGCTCCAATTTTTCAACATATGACAGTTGCGCCATCCCGGGAATTAACCTCGTGAACCTCCGCTGCACTCCCTCAATAGCAGGAATGTCCTTCCTCAAACTTGGAGACCAGAACTGTACACAATACTCCAGGTGTGGTCTCACCAGGGCCCTGTACAACTGTAGAAGGACCTCTTCGCTCTTGTACTCAACTTCCCTTGTTATGAAGACCAACATGCCATTAGCTTTCTTCACTGCCTGCTGTACCTGCAAAATTGTTGATGAAAATCGTTTTTTTACTGCAATTAAATAAATTATTTTATTTGTGGCTTTAAATGTATTTGAATAATTTTTGTAATCATTTGTCTCAGCTTTAAATATGCAGTTGCTATTTTTCTATGCATCATAAATCTAAATTCGTTATAATTTTATGTTTATGTAATGGTCGAAAGAGAATAGTGGTCTGGGAGCCAACTGGGCAGTAACACTAAGAAGTTTGGGAACCACTGTTGCATGCTGCTTTTACAAGAAAGAACAAAATCTAATTTTAAAAAAGTTTATTTTAATGAAAAGTGATCAAAGTAGCCATTGTGTTGTTTATCTGTAGAAATTTATTTTTTTTTCCGGTTGTTTCACAAGCCAGATTGGTTGAAGAGAAGTAACTGCTCTTAAGCTTGATGTGGGACTTCAGGGTTTTGTACCTTTTATCCAGTGGTAGGTGTGTAAAGCTGGAATGACCAGATGATCAGGGTCTTTGATGCTGAGTCATCCCCTGTAGATGTAACCATGTGTTCCATTTTCCATACTTCTCCCTTGCCTGTCAGCAGGGATGTTCTCACCATCTTCGATTCTGCTAGCCTCCGCCAAAGAATCGAACTCCATTTTTCACCACATTTCAGTGTGATGTCACTACTGAACACACTTTCTGTATTCCTTCTCTCTTACACTTTCAGACAGACTAGCCTACGCCTAGTCTACATCAGAATCAGGTTTATTTTCACTGTCTTATTTGATAGTGTTGCACCAGCAGTAGAGTGCAGGGACATAAAATTACTATAAATAGTGCACAAAAAGTTATAATGAGATAATGTTCATGGACAGTTCAGTTATATGATGGGTAAGAGGAAGAAGTGGTTTCTAAATCGTTGAATGTGGGTCCTGCCACCTTCCTGATGGCAATAATGAGAAGACAGCTTGTCACAGATGCTGAGGGTCATTAGTGATGGATTCTGCTGCTGTGAAACACCAGGTTTTGAAAGTGTTTTCCATGATAGGGTGGGTTTTGCCCGTGATGGAGCTGGCTCAGTCTGTGACTTCTTCTACTACAGCATCTACTCTTACCTCTTCACTTTCTGCTACCCAAGGACCAAGAACTATCTCCAGGTGGAGACATCAATCAATTATATTACTACTAACTTTGTGCACAGCTTTTGGTTATCATAGTATGTTTTCCTGTATACAGGAACGCAAAATCTGAGTGAATGCTTCGGAGAACACATTTTATTAATAAAATCTTCACCGATCAGAAATTAACAGGTGTTCCTTTTCTCATAGTTAATTCGATGTTTAAATTCTCAAGGTATCAGCTGACTGGCTAAAATGTCCTTTGTTTCTGTCAAATGTATACATTGTGCTTGAATATAAATTTATGCTCTCTTGGCACTTTCTTTTAAGTACCAGTCAATAAGATGCCTTCCATAGAAGACGCATGTCTTTTTGTTGTGATGAAGGAACTCCAGTCCTTTAAGGAACTTTATTGGAGGGGAAGCAAAACTACCTGATTATATGTGTATTTTAGACAGTGATGTGATGTGCCTGACTTTTTTTTTATTACTAAGACCTGTCCTTCACATGTCGACAAGTCACATTTTCATTTGGAGAGCAAATCCTTGTTACAATAGTTGACAATGTAAATGACTGGATTTGTGAATGTTTCTCAATGGCAATATAATTGCGGTGAGACATTGCAGCTCGTAAGTGCACATTCTCATTTGTTCTCTTAAAGTTTTGAAGGAGTTTGAAACACATGATTGATATAAGTTCTTAGTTTATCTTGGTGAATTTGAAGCAAAAAAGTCTTTGATTTTTTAAAACAGTATCTTAGTACTCTCTTTCCCTTAGAACCTCCTTCCCTCGTTTGTCAAGCATATGTAGAAGGTAAAAAAGCATACCTTTACACGAATAAATGGAATCACAATCTTTAAATATCCTCAAGATAACAGATGTTTTTGAGTAAACGGATACATTTTTGTGATTTCTATGTGCATAAAATAAAAAATTAAACAACTGTTACTCTGTTAAAATTCATTATTTCAACACACGCATTGATGCACTTTCTCTTCAGATGGATTGTCAACTGAACATTTTCTTTGCATATTAATAACAATCTAAATAGAACCATTGCTTAATCACAAGCATAGATTGCTGCAGTACAAAATTTGCCAAGAAAATAATCCATTCAAACTGTAGTAGTAAGAAAAAATAATTGTGTTTCTTTAAAAATTGAGGAAATGTTGGATGGCCAGATTTCTTTCAGAAATGAGCCGAGTGAAAATTAGACATTTAAAATTGAGTGGTCATTTTCTTCAACAAAATTAACATTACTGGATTATATTCTGGTGATTTTAGCTTAAACTTTGGTAGATTGATATCGAGCACTCATTAATTGTTGATATATTAGGTATTTTTCTTAAGTGCATACTTACTGTTTCTTTGACATTATTCTTTTGGATATATCCTGGCATTTTTTCTTTTTGATTGATTCAAACATAAAAACAAATTCTGAGATGAACATACATATTCCCACAAATCTTAGTTTTTAAATAAATGCAAATTTCTGAGTCTGTGCTATAATTCTGGAAAATAACTATAGTTGTCAAAATGTGACACCCACAAAATTTAACATTTTCAGTAAGAGTATTCTTTCTTGACCTTTTTTAAATATCATTTCATTAAGATAATCGCATAATTCAGTTTTATGAAGTACCTGTTCCTTTTGCAGGTCAAATTGACAGATATGTTTTCATCATTTCCTGATTTATTTCTGAATGCTAACTTTTTTTTTACTTTGCTGGTAGCATCTAACTCATTTTAAGGTCAATTAGGATAATTGCTAAATTTAATTTGTCATTGGGACTATCAGCTAAAGATCAATCACAGTAATTGTCTTTGCAGTTTCAGATCTGTCTGAATATTTCCAAAGATGTTCTCTCTCTGGGTTCCTCCACAATTAACACTTATGTTTCTCTCCATTCCAAATACAAGTATATATCAAAAAGTATTTTGAGACATTCTGCCAGTTTGTTTTTTTAAGCTTCGAGAGCAAAAGGGCAGCTTGGATCCAACAACTTGCTGCATAGTGATATAGTTGGTAGTGCTTTAACATGATGGCTTCAGAGCATGGGTGCAACCTTGACCTCTGTCTGTGGACATACTCCCTGTGACCACATAGATTTCCTAGCTATGCTCTGGTTTCCTTCTGTGTTTGGGATTTTATGTGCATTGGCACTAAGTAGGGGAGTGTAGTGGTAAAATTTGGAGGGAATTAATGAGTGCATGGGAATAAATGGGATTAGTGTATATGGGTGCTTGATGGTCAGCATGGACTTGATGAGCTAAAGGGCCCAGTTGTTGACACTTATCACTTTTTTTTAACTCCTATTATTTCCAGAGTTCCAACTCCAGAAGTTGTTATCTAGATTAAATTTTTAGATGGTGGTAGTTTCACTGGATGAAATCAGGACTACGTTGTTAATACGATAAAGGAGCTATATTTTCTCTAAAAAGACCGAGGGAATATTTTAAAGAGTGTGCATTATAGTATGCTGACAGAGAATGAAAGAGAAAATGGGAGATTTTTTAAAAACAACTCTGCTTCAGTTGTTTTATCCTGGGAATTTGCAAACATTGATCCTGGAAACTATTACAAGTTCATCCAGTTGTGATAGTAAAGCAAAATAATATACCATACACTAGGATTTGGAAAATGTCTGGATTCAGTTGTTTCTGGACAGTTCTTGAACTCTGCCTCCTTCCCTTCAAATTCTTTCATAAAGCTATAAGAAGACGAAGGAGCAGAATGAGGCCATTCAGCCCATAGGTTCTCTGCACCATTCAATTGTAGCTAATTTATTTTCCTCTCTGCCCTATTCTCGTGCCTTCTCCACATAACCTTAGACTAATTAGGAACCTATCAACCTCTGCTTTAAATTTGCCCAATGAATTGGCCTTACAGCCATCTGCAACAATGAATTCCAAAGATTAAACCCCTTCTGGCTAAAAAATTCCTCCTCATCTATATTCTAAAGGGACGTCTTCCTATTCTGAGGCTGTGCCCTCTGGTTCTAGACTCTCCCTCTGTTGGAGGTATCCTCTGCATTTCCATTCTGTCTAGGTCTTTAAACATTTGGTAGGTTTAAATGAGATCACCACCCTTACTCCAATCTTCTAAACTCCAGCAAGTACAAGCCCAAGAGCCAGCTAATGCTTTCCATATATTAATGTTTTCATTCCCGCAATCATTCATGTAAACCTCCTCTGGACCTCCTCCAATGCCAGCTCACCTTTTCTTAGATCCAGAGTGAAAACTACTCGCAATACTCCAAATATGATCTCACCAATTCCATATAAAGCCTCAGCATTACATTATTGCTTTTATGTTCCAGTCCTTACAAAATGAATGTGAACATTGCATTAGCCTTCCTTAATACCGACTCAACCTACCAGTTAACCTTTAGGGAATCCTGCATTATGGTTCTCAGATCCCTTTACACCATTTTCTAAATTTGCTCCCAGTTTAGAAAATAGTATACACTCTTCGAGGGAGGAGGAGAAGATGGCGGTGCGACGACAGCGTGCGCGGCCACTTCGGTGGTGATGTCTGTTATCCGTCAAGTAGGGGACTGTGCACAATTCTGAGTTGATGGACACGGACGTGAGAGTACGGAGGAACATCTGGAAAACTTCTGAAATGCCTGCTTCGCTGCCACTGCTACTGTGTGGTAACCGGAATCTCTGGAGCAGAAGG
Source organism: Mobula hypostoma (assembly GCF_963921235.1). Classification (NCBI taxonomy): domain Eukaryota; kingdom Metazoa; phylum Chordata; class Chondrichthyes; order Myliobatiformes; family Myliobatidae; genus Mobula; species Mobula hypostoma. The sequence continues at coordinate 154,450,875 of NC_086102.1, read as the reverse complement.
CCCAGAAATCCTCGGCTTTGCATGTTTCAGCGGCTGGGGCGAGGTCGATGGCGCTCGGGAGGCTGTATCGGAGAGGCTGGTCAGAAGCTCGAAGTTTTCGGACAGATGGACTATGAAATTATGGTATTGCTTTGCACTGCTGTAACTATATGTTATAATTATGTGGTTCTGGCAGTGTTAGTCTTTGGTTTGTCCTGTTTTCTGTGATATCACTCTGGAGAAACATTGTTTCATTTCTTAATGCATGTATGCATTTCTAAATGACAATAAAAGAGGACTGAGTGTTCTGATAATCTAATCTTCACTTTTATTCCTTCTACCAAAGTGCACGACCATACATTCCCCTGTATTGCATTTCATCTGCCACTATTTTGTCCATTCTCCTAATCTATCAATGCCCTTCTGCAAACTCACTACTTCCTCACCTCATACCCCTCCACCTGTCTTTCTATTGTATGCAAACTTATCCACAAAGCCATCAATGATGTCATCCAGATCATTAACATATAATGTAAAAAGCAGAGACCCAACACTAGTCATTGGCAGCTGACTCAGAAGGGCTCTGTTTATACCCATTCTTTGCTTTCTGCCAGTCAGCTAAGGTCTATGCTAGTAACTTTCCTGTAATGCCATGGATTCTTATCTTGTTTACCAGTCTAATGGGTGGCACCTTGTCAATTGCCTGCTGAAAGTCCACGTTAACATCAACTGGCTCTCCTTTGTCTATCCTGCCTGTTACTTCCTTAGTGAATTCCAACAGATTTGTGAGGTAAGATTTCTCTTTAAGGAATCTGTGCTGACTTTAGCCTATTTTATCATGTGCTTTCAACTTCCTGAAACCTCATCTTAATAATGGACTTCAACATCTTGCCAACTGCTTAAGTCATGCAAATTGGCCTATAATTTCCTGTCTTTTGCCTCCCTCTCTTCTTAAAGAGTGGAGTGACATTTACAATTTTCTAGTCTTCTGAAACCATTTCAGAAACTAGTGATTCTTGAAATATCACTAGTAATGCCTTAATCTCTTCAGCTACCTGTTTCAGAACCCTGGGGTGTAGTCCATCTGGTGCATTGACTTATCTATCTTCAGACCTTTCAGCTTGCCAAGCATCCCTAGTAACAGCGACTATACTCACTCCTGCCCCCAACTTTCTCCAATTTCTGGCATTCTGCGAGTGTCTTTCACAGTAATGGCAAATGCAAAATACTTATTGAGCACATCCACCATTTCTTTGTTTCCCTTTACTACCTCTCCTGCATCATTTTTCCAGCAGTCTGATGTCCACTCTTGTCTCTTATTTACTTTTTATATATCTGAAAAAAAAAACTTTTGGCATCCTCTTTTAATAGGCCAAAGTTGGCATGGATTCCATAATGGAAAATCTTGCTTGACAAATCTGTTGGAAATCGTTGAGGAAATAGCAAGGCAGGATAGACATAGGAGAGTCTGTTGTCATCGTTTACCTTTGTCTAGTTTACTTTCATATTTAATCTTTTCTCCTTATTGCTTTTACAGTTGCCTTGTGTTTGCTTTTAAAAGCTTCCCAATCCCCTAGCTTCCCACTAATTTTTGCCATAATATATGCCCTTGATTTTGCTTTTACGTTGTCTTTGACTTCCCTTGTCAGTCACGGTTGCCTTATCACCCATTAAGAATGTTTCTTCTTTGGGATGAATTGAGCCTGCGACTTGAGTTACTCCCAGGAACCCTAGATATTGTTGTTCTACCATCATCCCTGCTAGTGTCTCCTTCCACTCAACTTTGGCCAGATCCTCTCATGCCTCTGTAGTTACCATTAGTCAACTGTAATGCCAATGCATTTAGTTTTAGCTTCTTCCTCTCAAATTATATGATCGCTGCCTCCTAACATTTTTTTTTCCAAAAACCTAGCTTCGTAATCAAATCTGGTTCATTACACAGCACGCCAATCCAGAATTACTTTTTTCCTAGTGGGCTGAAGCTGCTCTTAAAAAGAAATCTCGTGGGCATTCTACAAATTTCTTCTCTTGGGATGCAGCACCAATCTGATTTTTCCTGTCTACCTGCATATTGAAATTCTCCAGGACTGTTGTAACATTTCCCTTATTGCATGCCTTTTCTATCTCCCGTTCTAAATTGTACCCCACCTTTTATTGCAGTAGATAAAACATGGAAGTATATTGTTTTGTCTACATTTCTTAAATGTTCAGAACAAGAATACTCAAGCTGATTGCCAGTAGAGAACAACTTTATTTATTTAGTTATCGAGATACAGTGCGGATGGCCCTTCTACCCATTCAAGCCACTCCTCCAACAATCCTCTGATTTAACCCTAGACTAATCATGATAAAGTTTACAATGACCAATTAACCTACCAACTAGTACATCTTTGGACAGTGGGACGAAACCCATATACTGTAGTCACGGGGAGAACATACAAACTCCTTACAGGCAGCAGTGGGAATTGAACCCCAGTTGCTGGTACTGTAAAGTGTTGTGCTAGCCACTACGCTGCCATGCTGTCCTGTTGAATATCAAGAAATTTATTTACTTATAATGTGATAAATGAGGAACCATTTACTTTTCAATTTTTTTTACCCTTTTTTCAAAACATTATGAATCGATGTCATTTTCTTTAGTTCGGATTCTTTGCTGTTCATTAATCTTTATAGATTCTGTTTTGAATTGTGTTCCTGATCAATATCCACATGATTTTTCCCATTACTAATGTCAAACCAATTTAAGTCTGCTATACTATACATGCTCCAATTGTTGTAATGTAATTATTCATTTGTCAATTTGCTTCATGCCAAGATGCTGCAGTCCTGCATCTGTTTCTTCCAGAACTAAACCTTAATATGCAGTCTTATACATTCCCCTCTTTTTTTTGACATTGTGGGCATGCTAGGTTGGCGCCGGAATGTGTGGTGGCATTTGAGAGCTCCCCAACACATCCTTGTGTGTGTTGGTCGTTAACGCGAGTGGCACACTTCACTGTGTGTTTTGATGGACATGTGATAAATAACTCTGTATCTGAATGGCAAATGGCATCTGTTGTCAATGTACTGTTTAACAGGGGTATATCATAAAAGCAGTCTGAAATTCCTTCCTCACAAAGTTACAGACGAAATCCAGATAAATTTGACTAGTACTGATGAGAAAAAGGTCATCATGAATGTGGTGGGTCAAAGGGCCTGCGTGTTCCATGACTCCAATGATTTTGAACTAAAGTTGCAGGGAAGTGCAGCTGAATAACTAAGCATCCAATTGGATGTGATCACAAATGGCATGTCTAGGAGTTTGATTATCCTTATCCATAAGTATTACCTTATTATTGTTGTATGCCTCGAGAGAGGAAGGAGATGGCTTCTGGAGACTTTTGACAATGCCACTGCAAGTTTCCATCGAACTTTTGTAGATCAGGTTACTTTGCAACAAATGACACAGTGCTGCATCATTTTTTCTCCTAGCATTCTCTGTGGTCATATGCATGAACATCTATGGAAGTAGGTGGTGCTTTCCTCATGGGTGCAGGAGCGTGGTAATCCTGGCTGTTGAAATGCCTTGCAGTACCATGACCAGAATGATTCCAAGAAACCATATTTAGTCAGAGATCTGCAAATGTTGGAACAGCTGAAGGTAGATCCGTCTCTACTGTTTCTATTACATACAAGAATCAGAACCTACAAGGTGGCCACCAAACACTCTCAATGCAGTGGCAAGGTGTTGCTACATCTGCAGTTTGGCTGCTCCCTTGTGTTCTTCTAAAATAGTGGAGAAAGTGATTTGAAGAGGTCTTGACAGTGTTGAAGGAAAATGGTTGTTAAGAGATAATAAGGAAGAAAATGTTCTCAGAAAATGCTTTAAGATCATTGTAACCTTGCCATAATTTACTAATCATTTACCTGCTGCTTAGCTATGCTCTTTGCAAATTAATATTGTTTATAATATATCTTATTCTAACCATGTGCTTGGATTTTTGTCCACTTATCTATTTCATCATGGTAACCGCTTAGTTCTAACCCAGTGATGATGCACAACTTTGCCCTTTTCGTACTCTTGCCTTGTGCTGGATCTCTCATTGGTGCTTCTGCTACTTTCTGGATGTGGTTACCTTCAATGATGTCCTTCTATTTGACAATCGACATTGGAGCTCATTGAGAATATTCTACCTGTCTTTTGTTTCAGATCCAATTTGTGCACCTTCTTGTCTTAGCCTACGCACCTATGCTATCTTCTGTGTAATGTCTCAGTTTTGAAATGTTCATTCCTTTGCGGTCTGTCCAACGATATTCTTTTTTCTTTTGCAATCTCTTCCAGTGTTCTCGATCTTTTCACTCCCCACATTATCAATAAAGCACATTTATTGGTGATCATGCCTCTTGTTACCTTGGAATTCTTTTCCCTACATTTTCAGATTCACTATCTCCCTTCCTTTAACATTTTCTTTAAAACCTGTGGCATTCAGTAACCCTTTGATCATTTGTCCTGGTGTTACTCCCTGGAGCCCCGCATAAAATCGAACAAGCTTCTTTTGATATATGTTTGTTGTGTATCTAGGGATGTTGGATTAATTTAAGTGCTACATTAATGCAAGTGGTTTTATTTGTCAAGTTCTATGGGAAGATGTAACGAGTCTCAAGTGAATATTCAAATCAATCATAGTTAATTGGCTTGGAAAGAAATTTGAAGTTGAGAATAATTTCCCCCGTGTATCTGAAGAGTAAACTGTAGCTGATGCATGTTCAGTGATGTGTTGATCAATGGATGGTTAGGTCTGAGATTATAAAAATGGTGGTAGTGATGACTGCCATGAATTTTGATTGTATAATAGTATATAGACTGTGAAAATGTCCTGCCATGGAAGGTATTTGATCAAGGATATAGGAAATGGGTTTATTAGAGTTTGTCCTTTTCCAAAAAACAATAGAAAAAAGTAGCCAAATATTGGTCTAAATGTTTCATGCAAATATGAAACCATTTTACATGAAGTTCTGTAGGCATCTTCATCCCCATCAAGTAGATATGCAAGTTCAGTACTTCTCATTTGAAAGTCACAATTGGTCCCTCAACCATGTTGATATTCAGTATATGTATCTTGATTTTGGAACATTTGTTTTGTTGGATCTGGGAATTGCTTTGAATGCTGATTTGCTGGGCAAGGAGTACCTACCTAATTTTTATGCATCTGCGCATATCAAAGAAGTGGATTCTCAATCTTTTCACATTTTAATCTGAAATATAATTACCCTTAAGAATTGTGTGTTTTTGTTCAGGCATGTGAGAAGTGTATCCAAATAATGTTCTCTTCTCACTGCTATCATTGGGAAGGAGGTATAAGAGCCATAGATCCGACCGCACTAGGTTCAAGAACAGTTATTGCAATCAGGCTTCTGAACAAGCGTGAACTGATTCCACTACCTATGGACTCATTCCCAAGGTCTCTACAGCTCATGTTCTCAGTATTATTTATTTGTTCATTTATTTGTATTTGACAGTTTGTCTTCTTTTGCAAATTGGTTGTTTGGCAGTCTTTGTGTGTACTTTTTCTGTTGTAGCTCTTTGTTTTACTGCAAGTCTGCCCAGGATCATCTATTATATCCATTGCTCCCAATGTAGCTTTCTCTACTGTGGTGAGACCCAAATTAGATTGGTGGAACCGCTTTAAAGAGCACCTTTGCTCTGTCTGCCCCAAGATGATCTGCCAGTGGCTATCCATTTCAATTCTACTTCCTATTCCCACAGCTTCCTACTTCCTATTCTCATGTCTGTCCATGGCCTTCCCTACTGTCATGATGAGGCCAGACTCGGGCTGGAGGAACAGCACCTCATTCTGCCTGGGTAGCCTCCACCCTGATGGCATGAATGTCGACTTTCCAAATTCTGGCAATTTTTTCCTCCTCCTCTTATTTTTTTCTATTCCTACCCTCTCCACCTTTTCACCTGTCCATCAGCTCCCTCTGGTTACCCTCCTGCTTTCCTTTCTCCACTGTCCTTTCCTATCAGATTCTTCCTTCAGCCTTTTAGCACTTCTACCTATCACCTCCCAGATTCTTCATCGCTTTACCTCCCGAGGAGACCTGGTCTCATCTATCACCTGCCAGCTTGTGCTCCTTCCCCTCTCCCCACCACCTTATTCTTGCTTCTGGCCCCCTCCTTTTCAGTCCTGATAAGAGATCCAAAACATTGACTGTTTATTCCCCTCCATAGATACTGCCTGACTTGCTGAGTTTCTCCAGCATTTTGTCTAGATCGCTTAGGCATTTGCAATTTCCTCAAGGGTATTAATCTTTTGAAGTGTCTGTACTACACAAATTCTGACCTCTGCATTGTTCCACTACTTCTGGCCAGACCAACAATTTTCAATATCCTCAATCATAAAATTACATCCTTAAATCTGTCTTTTGATACAATCTTTCCGTAAACATTTCTTATCATATACTTCAATACTACCTTGTTGATAGATCTTAAATTTTATTAAAACCCTGTAGAATACTTTGGAATAGTTTTCTATTACAAAGGTACTATACAAACAAAGGTTGTTCTTGTTAGTGCTATAGAATTAAAATCTGGTTGAACCATTGAACTTTTTAGCATTGTCCTTTTAATCTAGGGTTTCAACCACCCACTGTATTTTTTTTTCTTTTTAGATAGAACAGCGTTCCAGCCTTCTCCTTCCTACCCTCCCCCCACCTTCTTCATAGGGCCTCTGCCCCTTCCCTCTTCAGTCCTGACGAAGGGTTCCAGCCCGAAACATAGACTGATCGTTTCCATGGATGCTGCCCGTCCTGTTGAGTTCCTGCAGCGTGTTGTGAGGGTTCCCCAATTAGTTTCCACAAGGGCCAAATTATGTGAAGCATGCCAAGCCAGAAGCCAAAAACGTCCAGGTTTTTTTTAGGCCTGGAATTCTCAAAGCCTGTGTTGTGGGTCACACAAGAAAAAAAAATGCACTCTTGAAACAAAATAAGTCCAAAACCAACCATTTAAATTATGACTCTAGCCATCACAACTGTCATCTGTTACGTGGAGAACTCATCTGGAACTTAAAATACACATACACGCACACACACGCGCGCGCGCGCGCACGCACACACACACACACACACACACACACACACACACACACACACACACACGGAGTTTAGTAGTACTGCCTTTTCCACTGTTTCCGTTCTTTCATTTAATATATTTGTTCTTTTTAATTAAGCTATGTAGCATTTGAAGTATTAAGTGTAGCTATAAATGAAATTATGAGTATTATTGTTGTAATATTATTATACCACAGTAAGATTGACAAATGGACAAAAATAAATTGATTCACTCACCTTGTTGCCGTGTTAGCCAACAATGGCACCGTCTTTAGTAACTCCACAACCGTTTTCTTGGTTTTCTCATCATGACTTAAAACTTCGCCAGCCATATCAATTGCACATGTTTTAATCAACTCGGCATCAGCGAATGGCTTCTTAACTTTGGCAAGATTCCATGACACATGCAATGATGCAGCTGTTGCCCTCTCTTGTGTAGATGTTGATTTACAGATAGTAGAAAAGGAGTGCTTGTATGATGAAATCATATTTGTAATTTTTTGTTTGCATTGATCTGATTTTGCAGGGTAGTTGGGGTTAAAACTGGCAGCATGCATAGTGTTGAAGTGCCGCTTTAGATTTTCTGATTTGCAGACAGCTACGGACTGTATGCATATTAAGCATGTCGGTTTAGCATTGGCCTGGTCCGGTAAAATAAAACAAACTGATCAGTCCAGTCAGATTTGAACTGACAGTTTTCCTGGTCGACTTTGCACTTTTTCGTGCAGGCCATGTTGTTCTTGGTTTAGGGTCTGTGACTTACTGCTGGTAACAATTAGCTTAGAAGACAGGTTTGCTTTTAGATGACAGGCGGGTAGCTGGCGCGTGCCGCTGTCTAGTCGAAGACCATAGAGTGCAGTAAGTCGTGTGCTCTAGGGGGGTGTAGGTCAAGTATATGGTGTGGGATGAGGTTAAAATAAATTAGGGCAGCACGCGCTTTATTTACATGTTATGACAGGTGCGTTCACGTAAGTGCCAATGGGTTGGCGCGGTCCGGACATTTGGTTCTCGCAGTCCGGACCTGGCCCATGGTCCACCTATTGGGGTTGTCTGAGATAGAACATAGAACAGTGTAGTACAGTACAGTACTGGCCCTTCAGCCCACAATGTTATGCCAACCTTTAACCTACTCTAAGATCAATCTAACTTATCCCTCCTACATAGCCCTTCATTTTCCTTTTATCCATGTGCCTATCTAAAATCTCACAAATGTCCCCAACTTATCTGTTTCCTCCACCACCCTTGGCAGCACATTCCATGCACCCACCACTCTGTGTTTAAAAAAAAAAACTTGCTTATGATATCACACCTTACCTTTGCACCTTTGGGTCCACATTAACCAGTATGAATGAAGAGCAGTAAGAATAAATCAGAGTGAGTTGGTGCCAAGTATATTATTTCTGCAACAGGTGCCAGGGAATGCTTTGATACTTAGCTAGTTGGAAGAAACAAATTTCTTTCAGACTTGGTTTAATCTGATGAGACTAAACCAAGTCTAAAACATAACAAAACTTTTAAACTCTTCTCCAAAGTAACCTCAAACTGTACATCATATTTACCTCCTCTCTGCTTCCCGTTATGATTTCCTACAGGTTTTATTTGAGGTGATAATTAATACCTGTATACAGTCTTGTCCAGTAAAATTGTTAATATGGCAAATTGGGGACTTCAATGTAAGACTGCCAGGCTTTACAAATTTTTCGATTTTATTTCTATTAATATCCCAGCATCCTTATTAATTCATGTTTTTGGATTACACAGTATTATAATAACTTTTCCGGTGAGCTAACAAATAGAAACGTAGAAACATAGAAAACCTACAGCACAATACAGGCCCTTTGGCCCACAAAACTGTGCCAAATATGTCCTTACCTTAGAAATTACCTAGGGTTACCTATAGGTAATGGGTCTGGGGCCTCATTTGATTGATGGAGAGTGCGGGACTCAACGTTCTTGTGAGAGAAAGAGGTTGTGTCATCTGTGGCCCTGGAATTGAAAATGGAGAGTGGAATTCGAGACCCTGAGAAATAGGCATGTAAGCCAGATGCTGTTCGCCATCAGAATCTCCTACTCCATCAAATAACAGATTCTCAGAGTTGTCCTATATTTGTTTTTGCCACTCTGCATTCACCCTATATCAGAAAATTGCAAGTTGTCATTGCAAGTTGTAAATTGTCTCATGACTCGCCTGGGATTAAATTGGGGAATTGCTGGGCAGCATAGCTCTAAGCGCTAGGAGGGCCTATTCTGCACAGTATCTCAAATAAATTAACATATATCAAATAAACCATCAAAAATAGACGATTCCAGCCCCTACCCCTTTTCCTTTTTAGAGTCCTGTGTGTTTGAAGCATGTGTTTTACCTGCTATTTCATCAAAACTTTGTCGTTTTGTCAGTAGTGGTATTTCATTTCTCACCAGCACTCAAAGTCTTTGGTCTGAGTGATGTTTCAGTAGTTTCAGACTTCAGTCCTGTCACCATATATCCATTCTTATGATTTGGGGAACAGCTTGTATTGATTGATTGTAACTCAGTCCATGCGAGGAACCAAGGCCATATGTAGTTCTCGATGTGTCTGAATAAATGTTGGTGCGACACAGTAGGTTCAGTGACACTTGTTTGTGACACTTCCCACGCTCTGAAACTTTTCGATGATTTTAAGTTCCCTGGCCCCCACCGCTTTATTTTCACCATGGATGTCCAGTCCCTATATACTTCCATCCCCCATCAGGAAGGTCTCAAAGCTCTCTGCTTCTTTTTGGGTTCCAGACCTAACCAGTTCCCCTCTACCACCACTCTGCTCCGTCTAGCGGAATTAGTCCTTACTCTTAATAATTTCTCCTTTGGCTCCTCCCACTTCCTCCAAACTAAAGGTGTAGCTATGGGCACCCGTATGGGTCCTAGCTATGCCTGCCTTTTTGTTGGCTTTGCGGAACAATCTATGTTCTGAACCTATTCTGGTATCTGTCCCCCTCTTTTCCTTCGCTACATCGATGATTGCATTGGTGCTGCTTCCTGCACGCATGCTGAGCTCGTTGACTTCATTAACTTTGCCTCCAACTTTCACCCTGCCCTCAAGTTTACCTAGTCTATTTCCAAAACCTCCCTCCCCTTTCTAGATCTTTCTGTCTCTATCTCTGGAGACAGCTTATCTACTGATGTGTACTATAAGCCTACTGACTCTCACAGCTATCTGGACTATTCCGCTTCTCACCCTGTCTCTTGCAAAAATGCCATCCCCTTCTCGCAATTCCTCCGTCTCCGCCGCATCTGCTCTCAGGATGAGGCTTTTCATTCCAGGACGAGGGAGATGTTCTTTTTTTAAAGAAAGGGGCTTCCCTTCCACCACCATCAACTCTGCTCTCAAATGCATCTCCCCCATTTCACGCACATCTGCTCTCACTCCATCTTCCCGCCACCCCACTAGGAATAGGGTATCCCTGGTCCTCACCTACCACACCACCAGCCTCCGGGTCCAACATATTATTCTCCGTAACTTCCGCCACCTCTAACGGGATCCCACCACTAAGCACATCTTTCCCTCCCCCCCCCGCCTTCCGCAGGGATCACTCCCTACGCAACTCTCTTGTCCATTCGTCCCCCCCATCCCTCCCCACTGATCTCCCTCCTGGCACTTATCCTTGTAAGCAGAACAAGTGCTACACATGCCCTTACACTTCCTCCCTTACCACCATTCAGGGCCTCAGACAGTCCTTCCAGGTGAGGCTACACTTCACCTTTGAGTCGGCTGGGGTGATATACTGCTTCCGGTGCTCCCAATGTGGCCTTCTATATATTGGCGAGACCCGACGCAGACTGGGAGATCGGTTGGCTGAACACCTACACTCTGTCCGCCAGAGAAAGCAGGATCTCCCAGTGGCCACACATTTTAATTCCATATCCCATTCCCATTCTGATATGTCTATCCATAGCCTCCTATACTGTAAAGATGAAGCCACACTCTGGTTGGAGGAACAGCACCTTATATTCCGTCTGGGTAGCCTCCAACCTGATGGCATGAACATTGATTTCTCAAACTTCCTCTAATGCCCCACCTCCCCCTCGTACCCCATCCATTATTTATTTGTGTACACACATTCTTTTCCTCTCTCTCCTTTTTCTCCCTCTGTCCCTCTCATTATAGCCCTTGCCCATCCTCTGGGCTTTTTCCCCCTCCCCTTTTTCCTTCTCCCTGGGCCGCCTGTCCCATGATCCTTTCATACCCCTTTTGCCAATCACCTGTCCAGCTCTTGGCTCCATCCCTCCCCCTCCTGTCTTCTCCTATCATTTCGGATCTCCCCCTCCCCCTCCCACTTTCAAATCTCTTACTAGCTCTTCTTTCAGTAAGCCCGACGAAGGGTCTCGGCCCGAAACGTCGACTGTACCTCTTCCTAGAGATGCTGCCTGGCCTGCTGTGTTCACCAGCAGCTTTGATGTGTGTTGCTTGAATTTCCAGCATCTGCAGATTTCCTCGTGTTTACAGTAGGTTCAGTTGTGATTTTATATTTGTAAATAGCTTTTCTTAATTGTTTCTGAGTTTGTTTTATCCATGTGTTTTTTCTAGGTTGCCTCAATTCAGCTGAACTTGGTATGTTCCTTCAGTGCTTTATTTTCTCTTTGCCGCACCACATTTGCTTCTATGTCACCTAATTGTTTTCTATTAACTAACCTTAAATATGTTTAAAATACTGCAGTTACTTCTGATGTTCTAATTTATTGTTTTTTTTCTTATACTTTCTCTTATCACATTACCTGTTTCAATGAATTTTTCCCCAGCTTTTGCAAAATGGCAACTTTCAAAGTTTGTCTCTAATGTAGAACACCAATCCGAACCAGCATAACTCTGTCTTTATTTTAAAGATTCTTCCAGCACTTTTTATTGTGCTGGAAGATATTGCCACAAATTTAAAGAAGCTGCAAGGAGCTGATGCGTTGAGCTGTGTAATAATGAAAGCTGAATGTGTAATAATGAAAGCTGAATTTAAAATGCCAGAAAATCTCAGCAGTTTGTCAGCATTATGGGTTTTGATTATTAAAGTTGAATTTCTGGATGATGTTGCCATGGGTTGTCATGTAGATGATGGATCTGTGGCATTAAAACTACTTGGCAAATAAATTAGTTCTCAGTTGAGAGTTCTATTTCAACAGTTTATTTTGTAAAGATTTTTCCAGGTTTAATATTTGTCGTGATGTGGAACTTGTTGGCAAGGCCGATATTTATGGTCTGTCCCTAATGGCCTCTTTAGTCATTGTAATTCACTGCATTGAGGTTTCTGCTGAAGGTACCTGCACAGTGCTGATTGGGGGAAGAGTTTCGATACTTGGATACTTGAGGAATCTAGGAGTGACTGAGGTCTGTAACTGGATTCCAATGTTGGCACCCACTACTGACAAATAAATCTGACTTCTGGTTTACCTAAGCATGCATGGATGCTCCAGAGTTATTTCCATTCAGATGTGGCAATGCTGACACCTCATACTGCTGGCGTTTGTCAGAAAAATCTGCGCTATTACTTCCACATCTCACTGGCATTTTATTGAATGGGGCAACATTCATGATGCAGAATTCAGTGCTCTGAATCTGTTTCACCTGTATCGCTGATGGCGAATTCATTCCCATAAGTTTCAAGATGCAGTTTGTTTTTTCTCCCCCCTAACTTAGTATTCTTTTCTTGGGTTATGTGACTTAAATCATTATTCATTGTCTTCTCTCTGCAGTCTCTTGCTGAGCTGAGCTGTGTGGTACTCTTTGTGGTTTTTTTAATTGCATACTAATTTTCAAGCAAGGATAATTTAGCAAATTGTCACAAGTGGCAAGTTAAATTTTACAGTTATTTTAAAAGGGACATTAATTCTGTTGGACCTGAAATTGTGATATGATTTTGTGTGGCGAACCATGGGGAATTAATAGTTTATTTTAGCAGGTTTGGGAGCAATAAATAATGTTGCAGGGAGACTGCAATAAAAGAAACCAGTTCCTAACAAGAATTCCCCATGCAATGGTATGCAATGAATAACTTGGAGAAAAATTGCATTTTGTTTTGTTAGCAGGGGTTAGCTTTGATGTTAGTGAGCTTATAAACCATTGGTGGGTGCAGTAAAATGAAGTATAAAAAGGCTTAGTCAATATTAATATTAATTTCAGCAAAATTAACTTAAGGGTGAGCACCTTAAAATACTGTTACATGTGAAATGAAAGGTGCCAATAAAATGGAATGCAAAGTTACTGAAATTGAATAAAATGCAGCAAACAAGTTTTATACCAGATTGGCTGGATTCAGAGAGCAAACTTTAATCTCAACTGCAAAATTATCACATGCTACAATTATCTCGAAAACAATTATAGTAAATTTCAACTACTCTTCCAAAATAATTATTTGTGGAAGCAAATCTGAGAAAGTTGTACGTGACTCGTGTAATATCAACACAAAACCCTTCGATTGCGTTGTGTCCAAAACAATATTTTGCAGCTTTCTCTGATGTTAACAAGGGGGTTTGTGGTTGTATATATCAATTCATGCAAACAGTTGTGAAGCAGAAAGCAGTATTTGCTCATGTGAAATAATTTGTCACGAGCAAGGACATGAACATGTATTTTAAGAAGTGGTTCTGATGCAAATTTTAAAGTCTCTTTGTTTTCATTCTAATCACTTTACCATTACAATACAGTACTTTAAGGTAAAATAAACAAATTATTTAAAGTTAGAAGTTCCTTATTTCAGATAATTGCCTGATTTAATAATTTGAAGCTGCTTTGCTTGGGGTCAGAACGTGCTAATTGTTAACTGGTGGTTGCCATATAAAACTATTGGCCAACAACTAGCTCATTCCCAGCTGCTTCACTTGTTGCAAAGTAGAAATGAGCTGGAGTCTGGGTATTGGTGCACATGACCTCCTTATGTTGCTGTTGGATTCGGCAATGAACCCAGAGGCTGAGCAGAGGCATCTTGAGTTGATGCTAGTCTACGTGATTCCCATTCCTTCGAACAGTGCTGCTGCCTTTATCTGAAAAGACGAGTGATTTTTTTTCAACAAAACTTTTCAACTTCAAGCACTCAAAGAACTTTTGAAGTAAACATTTTAAAATTACTTACATCCTTTTGAATAAATCTTAATTTCCTTGAAAGTTTTTGACAAGTGTTTTACCAACACTAAGCTGTCAAAAGGCCATCAGTACGTTCTGGGTGATGGGGCAACAAATTCTATTGGTCCTGCTGCCTGAAACCTGGTCACTGCTTGTGGGATGCCTGGGACAAATGGATCTTCAGAACTCATGGACTAGTAGAACCCATGAGAAAAATGTGGCTGTGGGAAAAGAGTGGATGCAGGTGTAATGTTTGACAACCTAATCAAGCACCTTCTTGTCAACTGGTGGGGAATCAGCATATTTTCCTTCAGTATGATGTTTTAAAGGATGGGGATAGGAGCAAGTCACAAGCTTACTTGGGTCAACCCTGCTGTTGTATAAGTTGATCGGATCTCGGCCTTGTTTCTGCTTTTCTGTATGATCCCTATATCCTTCAGTTATTTTCATCTAAAATCTATTGAATATTATTAATGTTGGAGCCTCCCTTTGTTCTCCGAGGTAGAGAATTCTGAAGCATTACACCTGTTTGAAAGAAGTGATTCCTTACCATCTTGTTCTTGCGCACGCAGCCTTATGCTTCTGAGACTGTGTTCACTAGCTGTCGATTCACAACAAAATGTCATCATTGCACCTGTTTTGTCAAATCTGTTCAGTATTTTGTGTTTTAGTAAGATCTCATCTCATTCTTTTAAATTGTCGTCGTCGTGGCTATCCCTCGAAGTCGAGGATGATGGTCTTCGTTGTGAAGAAGTGGCCCACAGAGTGAAGACGCCTGTGCGTGTATTTGTTTAATGTGTTCTTGATGTTGCACTCCAAGAAGCACCCGATACTTCACAAATCAACCAACTGATTCCAATGGCATGGAAACTACAACGATTGGATCTGATGGATTTGTTGCAGCTTTCATCCGCTTTCACAGTCATTGAGTTCGAAGTAACTTCATCTGCCTGTTCCATTGTAGAGGTCTTGGTTGGATTGTTCCTTTTCAGGGACCTCACCCTCGACCTTACCGCCATGGGTGACACTACCAGGAGCATAGCTCCAGACGGCATCGCTCTGGGGATCTCAGGACCACACAAGCTTCTCCACCGCGACAAGGTGACAATCCACGGAGAAGTTATTTTAAATGCTAATAAGTGTAAATGCAGTTGACTTCATAATTTCTCCTGTACACCTGAAATCAATCTAGTAAATATTTCCTACATTGCCTCCTAATGTAAATAAGGAAATCAAAGCTGTATAGAGTCTTAGAGCTGTACAGCATGGATAAAAACCCTTTGGCCCAATGAGCCCACGTCTATCAGAGTGCCCACTGGTCTGGGTTTCCTGCGTTTATCCCACATCCCTCCATTTACC
The DNA here is from genome assembly GCF_963921235.1 of Mobula hypostoma. Classification (NCBI taxonomy): domain Eukaryota; kingdom Metazoa; phylum Chordata; class Chondrichthyes; order Myliobatiformes; family Myliobatidae; genus Mobula; species Mobula hypostoma. Next base: position 154,435,363 of record NC_086102.1, on the reverse strand, counting down.
AATCCAAATGTTTCTTAAAGGACATTATTGTATCTGTCTCAGCCACTTCTTTGTCAGCTTGTTTCATAAACTCAGCATACTCTGCATGGAAAAAGTTGTCCATCAGGTCTCTTCTAAATCCTTCCCCTCTGACCCTAAACCTCTGCTTGCTAGTTTTGAACTCTCCTGCACTGATGAAATGACCGTTACTGTGCACCTTAACTATGCCCCACATTACTTAGATTTTCTGTAAGGTCACCCCCTTATTCACCTACATTGCAAGAGTTGGATTCTGATGTTTTCAGTCCAAGGTTATTTCAAGAATGAAGCATAAAACGTGTTGCTTCACAATCATTTTATTAAATGCTTAGAGAAAAAGATACAAAAGGAGAGTTGTGACAGAGGAAGTGACAACAGGGAAGGAGAACAAAGAAAAGAAGAAAGATGACAAGTCCCAAGGTGCTCTGTTCTTACTGTTCCATAGATAACAGACTTTGCATTCAAATTTGTAGATGAGTTAACCAATCAGATAGCCCCTATTTAAGTAATTTGATACCTGAAAAGCTTCCAGAATAATAAGAATCGTAAGACTCTTTGGCCCATTGAGTCCATATCTATCAGAGAGCCTATTTAGCTAATTCGGATTTGCTGTGTTTGTCACATATCCCTGCCCGCCCTGTCCCTCCATATATCAATTTAAGTGTTTCCTAAGTGGTATTATTATATCTGCCTCAACCACGTCTTTGGCAGCTGGTTTCATAAATTCACCATACTCTGTAAAAATTAGGGGGTGGGGGAGTTAGAGAATTGGGAAATGTTTAAAAACTAGCAGGAGGCATAAGGAGGGAAAGAAGAAATATGAAGGTAAGCTAGCCAACAATATCAAAGGTTTTTTCAGATATATAAAGAGTAAAAGAGAGTCAGGAGTAGATATTGGACCAAGAGAAAATGATGCAGTAATGGGGGGGGGGGGGGAGGAAATAAATATTTTTGCATCAGTCTTCACCATGGAAGACACTAGCAGTATGCTGGAAGTTTGAGAGTGTGAGGAGGCAGAAACGAGTGCAGTTGCTATTACAAGGAGAAGGTGCTTGGAAGAAAGAAGGGTCTGACAGTAGGTAAGTCAACTGGACCAGATGGACAATATGCCAGAGTTCTGAAAGAGTAGCTGAAGATATCGTGGAGGCATTAGTAATGATCCTACCAGAATACTAGATTCTGGAATGGTTCTGGAAGACTAGAAATTTGCAAATGTCACTTCCCTTTAAGAAGGGAGGAAGTCAGGAGAAGGGAAATTATAAGCCAGTTAGTTGGCCTGATCTCAGTGGTTTTGAAGATGGAGTTGATTGTTAAGGATGAGGATTCAGGGTACTGGCCAAGTTACGGACAATACAAAGGTAAGTGTTGGGGAAGCAAGGAACAGGATAAGTGTTTGACATAGGAAGCAGGGACTCTGCAGAAAGACAGAGTAGGAAAATGGGCAAAGAAGTGGCTTGTGAAATGGAGTTGGGAAGTGTATAGTCATGTAGTTTTGTAGAAGGAATAAAAGCAAAGACTATTTTCTAAACAAGGAGAAAATTTAAAAATCTGAGGTGCAAAGGGACTTGGGAGTCCTCGTGCACAACTTCCTAAAGGTTAATTTGCAGTTGAATCTGTGGTGAGGAAGGCAAATGCAACGTTAGTATTCATTTTGAGAGGACTAGCATATAAAAGCAAGGGATGTAATGCTGAGTCTTTATAAGGCACTGATGAGGCTTCATTTTGGAGCATTGTGAGCGGTTTTGGACCCCTTATTTAAGAAAGGATGTGCTGATATTGGAGATGATTCAGAGAAGGTTCACGAGAATGATTCTGGGAATGAAAGCCTCATCACATGAGAGATTGATGGTTCTGGGCCTTTACTGTTGGAATTTCGAAGAGTGAGGGGATCTCATTGAAACCAATTGAATTTTGAAAGGTCTAGATAGGGTGGATGTGGACAAGATGTTTCCTATAGCGAGTGGATCTCGGACCAGAGGGCACAGTCTCAGAATAGAGGAAATTCCATTTAGAACAGAGATGAGAAGAAATTTCTTTAGCCAGAGAGTGGCGAATCTGTGGATTTCATTGACACAGCGACTGTGGAGGCCAAGTCATTGCGTACATTTAAAATGAAGGTTGATGAGTTCTTGGGCAGTCAGGGTGGCAAAGGTTATGGGGAGAAGGCAGGAGAATGGGGTTGAGTGGGGTAATAAATCAGCCATGATGGTATGTAGGCAGGCTCGATGGGCTGAATGGCCTAATTCTGTCCCTGTGTCTTCATGGTCATATGGGTTGAAATGGCAAGTAGACGGTTTACTCTTTGTTCTAATCTTAGAGTTACTAGAAACAGCTCTTGATGTTACCTGTCCCTGTAGCTATGTTCTCCCTTATGGAATTAATTTTCTTGATAAAATTTATTTATTTTATTTATTGACATACAGCCTGAAGTAGGCCCTTCCAGCCCTTTGATCCACTCCACCCAGCAATCCCCCAAATTAATCCTAGCCTAATCATGGGACAGTTTACAATGACCAATTGACCTGCCAACCGATATGTCTTTGGAATGTGGGAGGAAAACGGAGCACCTGGAGAAAACACGTCCAGTCACAGGGAGAACGTACAAACTCATTACGGGCAGCAGTGGGAATTGAACCCAGGTTTCCAGTACTATAAAGCATTGTAGATAGATAGATAGATATACTTTATTAATCCCGAGGGAAATCTGGTTTCGTTACAGCTGCACCAACCAAGAATAGAGCATAAATATAGCAATACAAAAACCACAAACAATCAAACAACAAAATGCAAACTATGCCAGATGGAAAATAAGTCCAGGACCAGTCTATTGGCTCAGGGTGTCTGACCCTCCACGGGAGGAGCTGCATGTTCGATGGCCACAAGCAGGAACGACCTCCCGTGCCACCCAGTGTTGTATCTCGGTGGAATGTGGCCGAAGTCCAACAGTAAAAATTTCAATATCCGGTCTACAAACACGTTCCTCGATCGTAATATGACCCGGATTGCACCATCTGTTGTTAGCCAGGACAGTGAGCACCCAACTCCTTTACGCTTACCGCTCTCAGTGCACTTCCGGTCAGCCCGAACGGTCTGGAAGCCGTCCATGGAGAAGTTTTGATCGGGTATGTCCTCGTGCAGCCCCGTTCCAGTGAAACACATCACACTGCACTCCCGAAATGTTCTCTGACGCCTGGCTACTGCCGTGAACTCATCCATTTTATTACCCACTGAACTCCTCTTCTCCATAAGTCTCTGTTGTCTCTGTTGTGCTGACCACTTCACTGCTGTGCTGTCTTGTAAATGCCTCACATTGTGTAGCAGGTACTTGACTAAAATACTTGTAGATTTTGACATGGTTGTTGTCTTCTTCAGCGGTTCGCTGTTGAGATTAACAGTACCTGCAGCTATACTCAAAGCTCAAAGAATTTTTTTATATATCAGAGTTAGGTACATGTCACCACATACAATCCTGAGATTCTTTTTCTGTGGGCATACTCAGCAAATCTGTAGAACAGGAACTGTAAACAAACTGTTCAAATACAGATAATAAATACATAACGAGCATGAAATAACAAGATGGCAGTCCTCAAATGAGAGTAGTTATCCCCTTTTGTACAAGAGCCTGATGGTTGTGGGGTAGTACCTTTTCTTGAACCTGGTGATACGCATCCTGAGGCACCTGAACCTTCTACCTGATTTTTTTGTTGATAAAACAAACATTGCAAATTCCTCACATTTTGTAGCAGATGCTTGACAGAGGACATTATAGGCTGGGGCAGGGTTCAACTGTCAATTTATAGTTGATAACAATATTCCTGAATCGCCACTATTCTCTGTAATAATGGGCGTTTCTTGCAGAGTGTTTAGCAGCATGAGGGGAGGTTAGTTTTCCCTTGAAATTATTACTTTGGACTTCTAGTTTGGTTTTCCTCCATTTCTCTCAGCTACTCTGCATGATCTCTTAAGTTCACAGCCAGAATTGTTTAACCATGCAATGTTTTATTAAGTGATTTCTTTTTAGCCATAAATGGACCCACTGTGTTTAATATATTTATCAAGTTATTGTCGAAAGAACCAACCAATTCATTTACTGAGTGAGCAGTTTAAGTCACATAGGAATCAGAATCAGCTTTAATATCCTGGCATGTGTTGTGAGATTTTCTATTATACGGCAGCAAAGCAATGCAATACACAATAATGCAGGTCGGACATACTAGCCAGCTCAGAGAATTTAAGTTGCTTTGCAGCATCAAGAAACCATTTTTTAACAGTAATTTCTTATGTGGTCTTGGTTCCATGCCGGAGGCCATGAAAAAGTACACGAAAATGATCAGAGATGGTGGTTACAGAGACATTAATAATATTTATTCCTTTTGTTATTACTAATATTTGCAAGTTGATGGGTAGGCTTAGTCACATGCTGGGTAAGATCTAGACTGTCCAGTAACCTCTTGAATTCAGCTGCCATGGAGTTCACATTTGGGAGATCATTAACATGAATATTAAAATCACCAGCAATGGCAATCTTGCCATAGTTCAATATAGTAGAGGATAAGAATTCTGAGAGAAAACAGGCATTGGATTTAGGAGGGTGAAAAATTATAACCAGATAATAGGATCTGTACCACAAATTTTAAACGTGTACCTCAAAACTTGAAAAATTGTTGACGGTCAGAATGTTGCATCATCTAAAATACTTTTTGAGCACAATGACAAGCCTGCCACCCTGTCTACTAGCCCTTGGTATGCTGAAACTGGTCTCAGTTTAACCAGGTCTCGGTTAAGGACATAAAATCATTGTCTGCTGAGGTAGTAAAATAATTTAAGATGAAGTCTTACTTGAAAGAGCTAGTTCAAACAGAGTAGTCTAGAGTGGTGCAAAAGAGGAGGTAGAGTCTAAGAGTAAAACGTTATTTCTGTTAACACCTTTAACAAGACAGGTCGATCTAGATGACAATGGACTGAATAGAATGGGTAACAGGTACAGAACAGATGGACGGTGAGGAGGAATTAGTTAAAGAAGGATCACACATCATTGACTGTAAATAGTCATCCATGTGTGTGTGCCAGAGTGCAGTGGAATATGTTTGCAGAGAGCATCCATGAACCCAGACTGTTTGGGTGAAACCCGTTAGCGTTGAAAAATGTGGCGCTTTTCCAAAATAGATTAAAATTGTCAATAAAGCCAAAGTTCAGTGCTCTACATTGCATCTGAAACCAATCATGCAGACAGTGCAGCCTGATAAAACACCCAGGCCATGACCCAGCATGGGAACTGATCCAGAGATAAAAACGTCCTTGCCACTGATTTTTAGAAATTCAAGGAGGCTGTTAAAGTCATGATTGAGCAGCTCAGATTGTGGCTGAACAACAACATGGTAGACAACTGTCATTTTTAGAGGGGTAGCCAGTTAGCAGGGAAGGGAGCTCGTACAATATATCAGTGAGATTAGTGCTGGGAAAACAGAAACAGTCACACTTAGATGTTCTTGATGATGCAGTCACTGATTATCAGTGTTGATGGAGGCAGGGGAGAAGACTGGAATCTGCAGTGACTTTGTGACCTTGGAGATAACCCAAAAGCTGCTCCGTTTAAGACGAATTGGAGGTGGGGAGGTACCTACTATCGGTCCAGAGTGGCATGCAGCTGTTGTTAGTGAGTGAATTGCCACTCCTGATGGGAGTCCCTGATCCATAGAACATAGAATATAGAACAGTACAGCACAGTACAGGCCCTTCAGTTCACAGTGTTGTGCCGACCCTTAAACCCTGCCTCCCATATAACCCCCTACCTTAAATTCCTCCATATACCTGTCTAGTAGTCTCCTAAATTTCACTAGTGTATCTGCCTCCACCACTGACTCAGGCAGTGCATTCCATGCACCAACCACTCTCTGAGTAAAAAACCTTCCTCTAATATCCCCCTTGAACTTCCCACCCCTTACCTTAAAGCCATGTCCTCTTGTATTGAGCAGTGGTGCCCTGGGGAAGAGGCACTGGTTGTCCACTCTATCTATTCCTCGTAATATCTTGTCCACCTCTATTATGCCTCTTCTCATCCTCCTCCTCTCCAAAGAGTAAAGCCCTAGCTCCCTTAATCTCTGATCATAATGCATACTCTCTAAATAGGCAGCATCCTGGTAAATCTCCTCTGTACCCTTTCCAATGCTTCCACATCCTTCCTATAGTGAGGCGACCACAACTGGATACCCTGGGTGAGGAAGGATGAGACGAGCTGGTCAGCAGGGAAAATTCTTGCTCATCCAGGACATTGAATCTAATCTGTAGTTGAATTTCTTGTCGTGTAGGTGGAGGAGTGGATGTGTATGCTTCCCTACAACTGTCCAAGGCCCCACTAAGCAGGGAGTTGAGCTGGCTGATGCATTAGGCCTGGCTCCCAGCTGAATGAAGGGCCCAGCTAGAGTGACCTCTGAACACGGAGTGGTGGAATTGGGACCAGTCCAGGGGACGGTTGAGCCAAGCTCTCCTCCGGTAGGGGTTGTGGTACCCATAGCCACTGTGGAGTCGAGGAACTGCTCGTCACCCTTAATCTGATGAAATTGAGATATTCTCCTGTCTAGTTCAGTGATTTCCCAGTCACGGCAAAGACAGCCCTCAGACAGGTTGGGAGGTAAAAGATGGCATGGTCCCAATCTGGCAACCAGCTTAGTGGGATAAGACCGTGGAATTTGCGATGGCAACATGGTCCGGGAGGTAGAATAATACAAAGAATTGTAACCATTGACACACAGAGCAACTGAATATACATAGCTAATTACTGTATATAAAATATTAGAATAAATTTCATAATGTGCAGTGGCTGTCGACTCTGTTTGAAGTCTTTGGGCTGGGTAGTGATTTGCTCACTGTCGCCCAGTAGCATAGGCACTGGGTCAGAGGTTACTTGCGTATTAACGAGGGTGCTCATTATCCTCTTTGGATGCCACTTTAGCTCACTTACAGTACCTAACTTGTATCTACTTTGTTACTTTCACTGCTGTGTTAGTAATTAACAGCACTCGATAAGGACCATCCCATCGAGCTCCTCGTGGTTCCTTTTGTGATTTCTTAGTCAGGACTCACTCACCAGGAATCAGGGTGTGTCCTCCTCTGTTGGATCACTCCAAGTGGCAGAAACCAGAGTAGAAAAGATTGTACAGCTTGTGTTAATTTCACACAATGGTTAGGATGCTGTCCAAGTTGCATGCCATCTTGGACAATGTCTCCCATCCACTACATAATGTACTGGGTGGGCACAGGAGTACATTCAGCCAGAGACTCATTCCACCGAGATGCAACACAGAGCGTCATAGGAAGTCATTCCTGCCTGTGGCCATCAAACTTTACAACTCCTCCCTTGGAGGGTCAGACACCCTGAGCCAATAGGCTGGTCCTGGACTTATTTCCTGGCATAATTTATATATTACTATTTAATTATTTATGGTTTTATAATGCTATATTTATATTCTATTCTTGGTTGGTGCAACTGTAACGAAAACCAATTTCCCTCGGGATCAATAAATTATGACTATGACTAAGTTGTTTGTCATAATGTGTATATCAGCCTCTTTAATATCAAAAGTTCCCAGTGGTGACATACCATACCCTGTTACTAACTGGACAATTTATTTTTCTTGTTGGGGGTTGCAATGATGATACATATTTAGTCATTGTTTGATAATTCCAATCATTTGGTTGACTTGTCCTGATGACTCTGGGTCATGTGAACAACGAAAAGGAAATATTCAACAGTTGAGATAATTCCTGACAAACACTTCCAGTGAAATGTGCTCCTTGGTCAGAGTTGATGTTCTATGGCAAAGCTCATCTGGTCCTTGATAGAAGTTTTTGCTGTCTGTGTAGCTGTGCCTTTCCTTGCTGGAATAGCTTCCACCCATCTTGAAAACTTGTCCACTATTACCAGTAAGTCTGGGTATCTTTGACACTTTGGCAAAGTAATATCGCCCACTGTCAGTGTAAAAATGAAGCAGGTGGGGCAGAAGCACTTAATTGTGGTAGCTTCTCTGCTGTTCCAGAGTTCATTTTCTGGTCTGTCATGCATCCTCCAAACACTTGTTGAGCTTGTGCCCTGAACTTTGGATTCTACCACTACTGTATGAACCTGTTGATCATCTTTTCCACTCCAGTGTGTCCTAGGGAGTGTATCTGCTGTGCCAGATAAGGAAGCAACACAGTTGGAACTACGAGTTTGTGACTAGTGCCATATCTCCATGCTCCATCACTGTTAAATGTCCCACCATCTGCATCAAAAACCGATTTTCCTGATTAGTGCAGTGAGCTTGCATCTATCGAACATCTTGTAGGCTCGACTGTGATAGTCCAACTTTGTTTCCATAATTCAGTTGTTGGGCCTACTGCGTATGTTTTTGGTACTACTTCTAATTCTTTGACTTTTCTTACTTCTTTTGTTGCTTTATCTATTTCTTTTGTTTCTTCCCATGTTGCCCTTATCACAATTTCATCTGTGAATACATTTCCACAGCTTTCTATTATATCCATTTCGGTGGGCATTTGCATTTTAGTACAGCAATTTCTGATGGCAATTGTATGACATTCACAAGTTCTTGCACTAGTTGGACATTCTTGATTAGGATTCATATAGCTGTAAGAAATACCCTTAATTTCCAGAAGTTTCAAAAGTCATGAATAACTCCAAAAGCATGTTGGGAATTAGTAGAGAGATTCACCATTCTTACTTCAGCCGCCTTACAGGCTTCAGTCAGAGTTTTCATTTCTGCCTGTTGCATAGAGGTACCAGGAGTCATGCTCCCTGGTACCAGTACTTCAGTTCCAGAAACAAAACAATGGCCCATCCTGCTATTCGAATTCCTCTCTTTACCGTTGAGGAATCATGAGTGTAGAGCATCAGATCTTTGGCAGAGTAACAGCCAACAGGATATTATCTGTCTCCATGTTCTTGAGTTAAAACTGCCATCATGTATTTCTCATTGACATACAGGGTAAATGGTCTACCTGTGTCAGGGACTCCTAATGCAGGTGCAGCACACAATGTCATGGTTGAAGTTTGAAACAATTTTAGTTGTTCTTTATTAAGAGTCAGAGTCGTCTGCGTGCTTTATTGGATCCCCATTTATTTTCTGATCCTAAGAGTTTTTCTGGGAGTCAAAAAATGGCGAGTAGTCTTAATTCCAACATTTCAATTTATTTTAGAATACAAACAAACATAACAATACTAAGCAGACTAAATAAAGAGCTGAGAAACAAAGGAATAAAGATAGCACTTCTGAAAAATCTATCACTTTTATAGATAAGATGAAGAAAATTCCTTAGTGTTAAGTTAGTTAATAGGCTACATAATTAAAACAATTGCATCACGTGGGTAATGTGCTCATACTTAGCCAATGAAAAATGAGAAAGGTGATAAACCGTTAGTTTATCTGCTATATTGCTTTCTGCCAGTGAGTGTGAAAAATATGAGTTTGTTTAAAAAGTACAAATCTTATAAAAAGTACTGTTAAAAGGAGACAGTGGTTTTCAACAGCTTCCTACCCCTCAGCAGATTGTTGACTGGTTAGGCAATGTTAACGTATGAATCAAACCATTCACTTTTGTAGCTACAGAAATCCAGAAGTGATCGGGATTTGCTGAACTGCTGTAGGTGGTTTTTCTGACTTGGAATGTCTTTTTCTCAAACCTCAGTGATTTCTTATTTACTGATGCCAAGCAAAATACTACTACTTGTTGCAATTATGGCTTGTCTAGATTTGCTTTGTGATCCTTGGAGGATAGATAATCAAGCTAATAAATAAAATATTACGTTCATGCTCGTGTGCAACTTCAGATGCAATGAGGACATCAGACACATACTGTGTGATAATTGAATCAATAGCTGGTAAGTCCTCAGATGTTTCATCAAACCCATGTGATGGACAGTGGGACTGTTTTGCAGCCCTTGTGGTAGCCTCATCCAATCCAATTTCAATTGTTGGGTCCACTGCATATGTTCTTGGTGGTACTTTAAATTCTTTGACCTTTCTTGCTGGTATTAGTGTCATCTATGGTTGATATTCAGACACCAGTGATCAATGGACCAGAATCCATTAACCATATCAATAACTAAATCACTTGTGTGATGGCTTCAGAACGTTGAAAATGGTTGATGGATCTGCCTCTTGAGGGGTTAGGTAGTTAATACATTGTTTAGTAAACTGGTATCTTCTGCCAGTCTTCTTTCATACATTCCACCTTCAGTTCTCACTTCCTTGATCTTTACTGGGGCAAACTGTGACATAGCTGCCAATCTTGTTTCATCACAGTCATCCTCACCTGAGTCACTAGAGGCCGCTGTGGAATCCATGTCATTCATGTTGTAATTCCTTGGAGTTCAGATGATGGCACTGTCTCGGTGGGCTATCAGACTAGCAAGATGGCGCCTGCGACCAACAGCGACATCCTACAGATAGTTCATGGAGCTATTTCTTTCACTACTTCTTCTTTTGAATATTATTGTACTGTTAAGTTGCCTGCAATTAGAGCCTGGCACTGACATTTTGATGGTGTGTTCTTGGGCTGACTGAGTGATCTGGCACTTTGCTGTCTCCGAGGGAGTTCAGTGAAATTGGAAGTGGAGGGGGCGGCCTGGAGGCGGGGCGTGATCCCACGATCAGCTCCATTGCTTCTCTCGGATTGAGAAGTGAGCAAGTTTGAAGTTGATGAGGTTGAGAGTAGAGGGTGGGCAGGCGTTTGGTACCGTCTGCCTGATTTTGACTGGTCCATCTCTCCCGCTTGCTAGCTGCAGTCAGAGAAATTGGATTGAATTGAATTGACTTTATTTCTTACATCTTTCATATACATGGGTAAAAATCTTTACATCTCTGTCTCAATGTGCAATTTATAGTAACTTATAATAAATAGTATATATAACAGGACAGTCAATATAATATAGAAATACAATTGTTTCAGCATGAATTAATCAGTCTGATGACCTGGTGGAAGAACCTGTCGTGGAGCCTGCTGGTCCTGGCTTTTATGCTGCGGTACCGTTTCCCGGATGGTAGCAGCTGGAACAGTTTGTGGTTGGGGTGAATCGGGATCCCCAATGATCCTACGGGCCCTTTTTACACACCTGTCTTTGTAAATGACCTTAATAGTGGGAAGTTCACATCTACAGATGTGCTGGACTGTCCGCACCACTAATCCTGCGATTGAGGGAAGTACAGTTCCCATACTGGGTAGTGATGCAGCCAGTCAGGATGCTCTCAATTGTGCCCCTGTAGAAAGTTCTTGGGATTTGGGGGCCCATACCAAACTTCTTCAAACGTCTGAGGTGAAAGAGGCGCTGTGGTGCCTTGTTCACCACACGGCTGGTATGTACTGACCATGTGAGATACTTGGTGATGTATATGTCGAGGAACTTAAAGCTGTTCACCCTCTCAACCCCAGATCCATTGATGTCAATAGGGATTAGCCTGTCTCCATTCCTCCTGTAGTCCACAACCAGTTCCTTTGTTTTTGCGATATTGAGGGAGAGATTGCTTTCTTGACACTACTGTGTCAGGGTGATGACTTCTCCGTAGGCTGCCTCATTAATATTTGAGATTAGGCCAATCAATGTAGTATCGTCAGCAAATTTAATTAGCAGATTGAAGCTATGGATGGCGACACAGTAATGGGTATACAGAGAGTAAAGGAGGGGGCTTAGGACACAGCCCTGAGGGGCAGAGGTGAGGGAGCCCACTCTTACCACCTGCAGGTGATCTGACAGGAAGTCTAGGATCCAGCTACACAAGGCAGGGTGAAGGCCGAGGTCTCTGAGCTTCTTGTCAAGCTTGGATGGAATTATGGTGTTGAATGCTGAACTGTAGTCCAAGAACAGCATTCTCGCATAGGCATCCTCCTTCTCCAGATGTGTAAGGGCAATGTATAGAGCTGTGGCTGTTGTGTCATCTGTCAATGGATTGCGTCAGTAGGCGAATTGTAGAGGGTCCAGTGTGGGTGGTAGCATGCTGCAGATGTAGCCCTTGACCAGTCTCTCAAAGCATTTGCTTATTATTGAGGTGAGTGCGACAGGATGCTAATTGTTCAGACATGTTACCTTGGTCTTTTCAAGTACAGGGACAGTGGTGGATGTCTTGAAGCAAGAGCTCACGCTGCAGTTGGAGAGGGAGAGATTAAAAATGTCTGTAAACACTCCTGCCAGTTGTGCTGCACACATTCTGAGTACTCACCCTGGGATGCTGTCCAGTCCCACAGCCTTGCGACTGACCACTCTTTGGAAACACCTGCATACTTCAGCCTCAGAGATGACCAAGCTGTAGATCTCTTCAGTGGTCTCCTCAGAGGCTCAGTGTTGGCAACATCGAATCGAGCGCAAAAAAGATTTGGCTCATCTGGGAGAGAGGCAGCGATGTTGGAAACTCCACTGTGTTTAGCTTTGAAGTCTGCGATGGTGTGCAGACCTTGCCATAGCTGTGTGTGTTGTTGGTGGAGAGTTGTGTCTGGATTTTGTCCCTGTATTGTTGTTTTGCTGCCTTGATGACCTTGCACAGATCATAGTTGCATTTCTAGAGTTCCTGTTGGTCACTAGCAAAGTGCAGGAGTCTTGACTTCCGTGTTGTAAGGATTGATTGGTGAGGCCCATGGCTGTGGACTTATTTTGGGGGACTGAGAGGTTCATGTTGCCTCTGTTTTTGGATTCTGGTTATACTCTTTGCTGTTTTTGAGCAGTTTGATCAGGGTGCTTCAGTGTGAACTGGGGAGTTTTGGGAAAGACCGGCTCCACAGCCTGTAGTCGGCTAGCGGCATGGCACGGCACTGACCTAAGCTGAATACTCCTGGACCCTTGGTTTGAAATTTGATATTCCATGTGTTCTTCGCTTTCTTTTTGCTGTTTGTACATTCTGTTACTTTTTTGCGCTTTGGGTGTTAGATATTTTTGATTGGGTTCCATGGTGTTTCTTGTTTCATGGCTGTATGCAGGAAGATGAATCTCAAAAGTTGTATTCTGGATACATACTTCGATAATAAATGTACTTTGAACTTTAAACGTAGTGTAGTTACTCAGAGTACAGATGGTGGCGCTGTCTCAAAGGATTGTAGTACGTGTTTCCCAAGAAGTGTCACTGGTAGAACCTCAGTGCAATGCGTTTGATTTGATTACTGTTACGTACCCCGTAACTGGGTTGCCAAACCAGCAGAAATGGATCACTCAGTTGGAGTCTGGATTACTAGAACTAAGAAAGTTTTATTAAAGTAACAAGCAACACAGTACTCTAATCAAAAGGATAATAAATGCAACAGTTCAGCAATGATAAACACACATGTACACAGAATTAGGATAACAGGATTAATCAAGCTCTATCGTCGTCTAGGGGTAAATGACCAATTTCAAAGTGACGCAAAGTTCAGTTCAATTTAGTTCAGTTCAGTTCACAGTAATCACTGCCGTGGGAGATGGACAGTGGGGGGGGGGAGGAGAGAGAGAGCAAAACGAATGAATATTCAAATGGCTTCCACACAAACCTTCGATATTCTTCACAGTCAGCTTTCGGGCGAGCCCTTTGTGATGTCTTCTGAGGTCACCGACTGTGACCCCTCCGTTTCCAGATACAATCATTTCTCTGCGGTGAACCTGGCACCCAGGCAAGGGCGGACACACACCAGGTTCCCGCTGATCGTGCCTTTCCACCCTGTGCGTCTATGGCTTGTCCCGCGACCAGCCTTCCAAAACTTCCCACCGACTTGTGGGAGACGCACCGCTTCCAGGGTCTCGTTACTTCGGGGTGTCGTGTGTGTCTTGCCTTAGCGAACCTGTCCCTTTTTTTCCCCCTGCTGGGGTATCGCCTGTCCATCACTTCAAACAGTTCAGGGTTCAAAGGGGGAGCCGATCTTGACAGCTCTCCTTCCATTAGACTCTCCCGTCCCTTCATTAACATGTCCAAATGCTGCTCCATTGTTTTCCTTATCTCTCTTTCTCCTGAAGACAGGTGGCAGACCAACTGCTGATCCCACTGGTGCCAGCACAGGACAGCTAACATCTTAATCTATGTGTATTCTCGTCACATTACGCTTGTTGATTTGTACAGATGTACCGTGGTGAGCACTCTGACTAGCTGCATCATCGTCTGCTCTGGAGATGGGCTGGCTACTGTACACACACTTCTACTTTTTTTTGTATATTAATACCTGTTGCATTGTACTGCTGCCACAAAGTTAGCAAATTTCTCGACATAAGCCAGTGATATTGAACCTGATTTTGATTGTGGTCTTTCATTCATTCAGTGAATGCAGAAGAAACATGAAACCTGATGAACTACAAAAATAGTATGAGATCAAACTGTCCTGACTCGCTAGTATGCAACATCCATGGTCAACCCAACCAACAGAAGGTCTCGTTCAAACTTCCACCATATGGTGTATTGAAGTGGAACTAGGTTTTTTTTTTCCTTGGACAATTTGGAATTTGTGGAGGGAGCTTTTACCTCCTTTTAAGTTTGCGCACTAAAGTTTTCACTGCGTCTGGGATTCTGCCAAGTCCTTAAAACTTTGTCACCATCCTGCTGACTGTGCCAAATTGTTGGATTCGGCTGATCCTCAGGTTCTTTCAGAAGGCAAGAGTGAGACATAAAACTTGCTGCTTCACAATCATTTTATGAGGTGCTAAAAAGGATAGAAATGGAGAATAGCGACAGAGAAGGTAATGATGGGGAAGGCGAATAAAGATGGAAAGACAAAGTGCTCTGCTCTTCTGAAACCATTCAAATTTTTAACCAGTCAGATAGCCCCTATCCAAATAACGCGATACCCAAGAAGCTTCCATAATAATACAAAGAACTGTAGCCATTAGGGGACACACTAGACAAATGCATATGCGTAAGTAATTATACAAATACAAGCAGGCATAAGAAAGTTAAAACTACAAGAAAGTAACAATTATACAGTCTAACCCAACACAAGAAATCCAGATAGGATCTTAATCAAAATGCTATATGGTTAGAGCAGTAATCCATTCGTGCAGCAATAAAGGTTGATACCCTCTTGCTGTACCTGAATTCTAATCTCGCGTTTCTTCTAAGAAAGGTATTAAAATCTCTCCCAATACCAACATCCAATCTTCAAATAAACCTATTTTAAAAAATTTTCAGTACCATGAAAAATGTCACATTTATCCATATAGAGTGTATGTATTCTGCAATATATCCCACCTAGTCTACTTTCTTCATTTCTTTATTTCCCTCCTTCATCTCACAAGCAGATCTGATACCATGTGTCCTGTATGAATGTCTAAATCAGTAACACAAGCAGATTTTAAACATCTGAGGCCCCAACACAGATCACTGTAAAACCCTGCTGGTTAAGGCTTGCTAGGCAGAAGATGACTCATTCTTTCCCTGTTTTCTGCCTCCTTTCAGTTGATTAATCCTCTATTTGCGCTAATATAGTTCCTTGATACTATGAGACCTTATCTTGTAAAGTAGCCTCTGCTACATCTTATTGAATGCATCTGGAAATTCAAAATGCCTCATCTGTTGTTTCCTCATTTTACCTTTTGCATTTTTGGAGCACTGGTAAATTTTAAAACCTTATTTCCTTTTCATAAAACCATATTTATCGGTTTCATTGTGTGATAATGTCCTAAGTGTTCTGTTGCCACTTCTTATTCATGGATTCCAGCATTTTCCTTAAGGACAGATGTTTGGCAAAATGGCCTTTTGTTCCCAGCTTTTGTTGTTTGCTTGAATATTGATGTAACACTAGCATAAGGTGGAAAAAATTTGTAGGCTCTTTAACCCTGAACTATTTACAGATTCAGATGTTCCCAAGATTTCCTTGCTGCATTCACTGATTTTCTTTTCTCTTGCCTGCCAGCATTCCAATTATTAACACTGAATAAATATCAAAAATAGCCCACTCAAATTTTAGAGATTCCGTATGGTGCCTTGACACTTCCCTCTCCGGTTTGAAAACCTCAGCACTGATTACTTTAATATGCACTGTGTTCAGCTGTTTCTGAAATCTTTAGATGTACAGGTTAATGCTGCATTTGCATTCTTTGTCATCTTAGTAAAGTTTTAAAGACAGCAATAAATAACAATGAGAAGGGGCCTATACATCAAGTCATAAAGCAATTGGGTAAATTTTCAGGATAAAATTACTCACAACTAATGAAAAGAATTGAGATGATTGTTCACCCTGCTGCCCACTGATTCCCTTCTGAAAGCTTGTAACTGCAGCTCATGTAGTTCCTGTGCTGTCGCAAAAATTTCACTGGAGTTTGGAATTTGGCTTGTCTTTCAAATGTTGTGCTGCATCAATGCCAGTACCTACTGAAGATCTACATGGCCAGTTTTTGTGCACACATATGATTCAAAGTTCACCATAAATCTATTATCCAAGTACATATATGTCACCATGCAGATCCGTATCCTTCAGGACATTAAATAGAAGAAACATAGTAGAAACAATGAAAGACCACCTCCAACAGGATGGACACCAGAAGACCACAGTCTGTGCGGATTGAAGATAACAATCTCCTCGCTGCTGATCAACACTGGCGCACCTTAGGAGTGTGTGCTTAGCCCACTGCTCTAGTCTGTGTATACACATGACTGTGTGACTAGGCATAGCTCAAACACCATCTACAAATTTGCTGACAATACAACCATTGTTGATAGAATCTCAGGTGATGACGAGAGGGCGTACAGGAGTGAGATATGCTAACTAGTGGAGTGGTGCTGCAACAACAACCTGGCACTCAATGTCAGTAAGACAAAAGAGCAGATTGTGGACTTCAGGAAGGGTAAGATGAAGGAGCACATATCAATCCTTATAGAGGGATCAGAAGTGGAGAGAGTGAGCAGCTTCAAGTTCCTTGGTGTCAGGATCTCTGAGGATCTAACCTGGTCCCAACATATCGATGTAGTCATAAAGAAGGCAAGACAGCGGCTATACTTTATTAGGAGTTTGAAGAGATTTGGCATGTCAACAAATACACTCAAAAACTTCTACAGTGTTACTGTGGAGAGCATTCTGACAGGCTGCATCACTGTCTGGTATGGAGGGGCTACTGCACAGGACTGAAAGATGCTGCAGAAGGATGTAAAGTCAGCTCCATCTTGGGCACTAACCTACAAAGTACCCAGGACACCTTTAGGGAGCAGTGTCTCAGAAAGGCAGTGTCCATTATTAAGGACCTCCAGCACCCAGGGCATGCTCTTTTCTCACTTTTTTCACTGTTGCCATCAGGTAGGAGATACAGAAGCCTGAAGGCACACACTCAGTGATTCAGGAACAGCTTCTTCCTGTCTGCCATCCAATTCCTAAATGGACATCGAAGATTTGAACACTACCTCACTTTTTTTAAGTATACAGTATTTCTGTTTTTGCACATTTTTAATCTATTCAATATACATAATTGGGTTACTTGTTTATTTTTTTTTATTTTTTTCTCTCTGCTAGATTATGTATTGCAGTGAACTGCTGCTAAGTTAGCAAATTTCATGTCACATGCCAGTGATAATAAACCTGATTCTGGTAATTGCCTTTTAGAAGAGGGAATCTAATAGGAGAGGACAGACAGCCATGGGAGAAAGAAAAGGAGGGAGTGCTCCTGGCAGTTATCCTTGCAAGCGAAACAAATGCTACACCTGCCCCTACATCTCCTCCCTCACTACCATTCAGGGCCCCAAACAGTCCTTCCAGGTGAGGCGACACTTCACCTGTGAGTCTGTCGGGGTCATATCTTGTGTCCAGTGCTCCCAGTGTGTCCTCCTGTATATACAGTATTTCTGTTTCTGCACATTTTAAAAAATCTATTCAATATACATAACTGATTCACTTGTTTATTATTATGTTTTATTTTATTTATTATTTTTTTCTCTCTCTGCTAGGTTTGCATTGAACTGCTGCTGCTAAGTTAACAAATTTCACGTCACATTCTGGTGATAATAAATCTGATTCTGAAACCATTAATATGCTAAAGACAACAAGCTATGCAAATACAAAAGAGAAAAAAAGCAACACCAAATAAATAAGCAAGCAATAAATATTGAAAACATGAAGTGAAGAGGCCTTGAAAGTGAGTCCATTGGTTGTGGGAACAGTTCAATGATAGGATAAGTGAAGTTATCCCTTTTGGTTCAAGATCCTGAAGGCTGACGGGCAATAACTGAACCTGGTGGCGTGAGTCTTGATGCTCCTGTAGCACCTTCCCAATCGCAGCAGCGAGAAGAGATCATGTCCTGAGTGATGGGGGGTCTTTTCCAATGGATGCTGCTTTCCTGCGACAGCGCTCCATGTAGATGTGCTCAATGATGTGGAGGGCTTTACCTCCAATGAACTAGGTCATATCCACTACTTTTTGTAGGCTTTTCCATACAAGTGCATTGGTGTTTTCATACCAGGCTGTGATGCAACCAGTCAATATACTCTCCACCACATATTTATAGAAGTTTGTCAAAGTTTGAGATGACTGTAAAATCTTTGCAAACTTCTAAGGAAGTAGAGGCACTTCTGTATTTTCTTTGTAATGTCACTTTTGTGTTGGACCCAGGACACATCCTCTGAAATAATAACAGCGTGGACCTTAAAGTTGCTAACCCTATTCACCTCTGATCCCATGATGAAAATTGGCTCATGGACCTCCAATTTCTTTATCCTGAAGTCAATAATTGGTTCCTTGGTCTTGCTGACATTGAGTGAGAAGGTTGTGGCACCACTCAGCCTGATTTTCAATCTCCCTCCTATATGCTAATTTGTCACCACCTTTGGTTTGGCCAATGACAGTGATGTTATCTGCAAATTTAAATTTGGCAGCGGAGCTGTGCTAAGCCTCACAGTCCTAAGTATAAAGTGAGTAGAAATTTCACCCTGATTGGTAAAATTATTCATGACATTTATGTTGGAATGGTGGCGAGGTGGATATGATATCCGATATGAAACATTGTCAAAGGTTTTCATGTCAATTACCTGAGTGCGTATGAAATTTAAAAAGTACTTAGACTAGCCTTTGCCTCCATATAATTGTAATCTGCATATCCCTCAATGTGAGGGCAAGCTGGAAATTGCAATGCTTCCTGTGCACCACCTGGATCAGAGACCAGCTGTCATTCAACAGTTAAAAGTGAGCCACAACATTTCTGGTGTGGCTTGGACTGAATATACACAAAACAGTTCAAAGGGCCTATCAGCAATCAGCAGGCTTCTCCCTCTGCTCAAAAGTGGGTAAATAACAACATTTACTCTGATAAAAATCCGCGGACTGGTTTAATATTAATAATATTCTTGTGGACCGTCCGACCAGGGGGTGGGGTATTCAAGTAGGGTTAAATTCACCTCAGCATGTCTTTTACAGTTATGGTTGCCAACTTTCTCACTCCCAAATAAGGGACAAAAGTAGCAGTCAAATCCTGACGAAGGGTCTTGTACCTCTTCTATAGACGCTGCCTGGCCTGCTATGTTCACCAGCATTTTTTGTGTGTGTTGACGGGACAGTTATGTTTATCCCGAGAAAGACTACCATGACCATGAAGCCTTGCGCGGGCACCTGTGTGCGCATGCGTGTACGTGCGGATTTTTTCTCCACACATTGGTTTTGGCTTAATCTTCCCGACTACGCTGTACATATTATTTCTACTTTATATAGGCTGTGTATTTATCATATCATTCCTGCTTTTACTATATGCTAGAGTTATTTTAGGTTTTATGTGTTATTTGGTAGGTTATTTTTTGGGTCTGGGAACACTCAAATATTTTCTCATATAAATTAATGGTAATTGCTTCTTCGCTTTATGGCAATTCGGCACGAAAAGTTTCATAGGAACACTGTACCTTAGCGGGGGAAATACGGAACAAGGGCGCTGCCTTATGGGACAAACCAATTTGGCCCAATATACGGGATGTCCCGGCTGATACGGGACAGTTGGCAACCCTATATTCAAGTTCAACAGTGCCGTGACAGGGAATGAGGAAAGGTGCAGCTGACTCATATCGTTTCCTCGCGGCCCGGTAGCACATGCTTTGCGGCCGGGTACCGGTCCGCGGCCCGATGGTTGGGGACCGCTGTGCTAGGCAGGTCAAGTAGTCTGACACAGTAAATTAAGCGCTTTGTCAGGGAGGAAACATCTTCCTGAGAAAGTAATACAAGGTTATTGTATTATTTTTTATTGTTGGCTGTAAAATACCTGAAGCAGCAAGGAAAAAGTAAAATAAAATGCAAGTTTTTTCCTTATGCAAGGATTGCTGTGCTACTGGAGGTACTGTGATGCACATGAAATATTAACTACCTGCCTGCTTTAGTAAATGTAAAAGATCACTTCACATATCTTGGAGGCAACTGGGATTCTCCAGAGCCGCATCTAATATTCAGCCTATTGGACAAAGTTAACTTGGAATGGCTGTAGAATATTTGAGCTTCTTAAAAATTCTCATTTACAGATTCAGTAAAATGGTAAATGATCAGATATTTGTTGATGTGGAACACATTAATTCACAGATACAAAATCACTAAAGGATATCAGCCAAAATTAATTTCTCCCATCTATTTTAGGTGTGACTGCTGTTTTGCTAGGGAATCAAATTGATTCTCCCCCTGTGTTTCCCTAAAAAGCAATTCATCTGATTATCTTTTGAAAATAGTTATTAAATCTGCTTTCACAGTTCATTGCAGATTGTAACAACCCACTGTGTTTATTGTTATTGTTTCTAGTTCTTTTATGAAATTCTAATCGTCTGGACCTCTCTGGTGACTATGACTATTGCTAAGATGATCTTAGTTATTTCTTCTTATTTGCTTTGTCGAAACTTGAAATGACTTTGAACATGATATCAAATCTCTTTCTGACCTAGTGTACTTCAAGAAGTCCAGTTTCACCCCGCCCTCCTCTACCCCCAATAATATCATTTATAAACCAAGATGTGTGATATTGTTGATTTTTTTTCCTTTTGATAATTTGTTTGCATTTCATTAATGCTTGAATATGTTTTACACTTCTTGACTAATGTCCTGTGTAGGACTCCAAGTTCTAAAAAGCCCCACTGATCCACTGGTTCTCTACTTCATCACAGTGCCCCCATTAACATGGCAATCCCCCCCCCCCCGCATGAAAGAACTTGCATTTTTTTTTTGCTGTCTCTCCATGCTTTGGGTATTTTACATCCAACAATAACAAGTAAGTACAATAACCTTTGATTAGTTTCTTAAAATTAAAAAAAAACACTGGTCCACTGGTTCTCTATCATTTGGACTGATCACATCCTCTAAGAACTCCAGCAGATCAGTTAAACGTGACTTGCGTTTTCTAAATCCATCTTGGCTCTGCTCAGTCCTACATTCCTTGTGGATTTCTGCCTTAACATTCATTCGTTCCTTTGTTAATTCAAACTTTTCTCTTCCCACTGACATTAGGGTAATAAGTCTGTAGTTTCCTGTTCTCAGTTACTCGGGTCATATTTGCTAACCTTTCAATGAACAGAAACAGTGCCAGAATCTATAGAACCATTGGTGGATAATCAGAACAGCCACTATCTTGAAAATGATTTGAAAATTCTGGGATGTACGTCATTGTCTTGTAGGTTGTCAGTTTGCAAGCTCACTAACTACTCCAGGGCTATTTTTTCTTCTTGGGGAGGACTGGACTGGAACAACGTATTTGATCCTTAAATACCTTCTGAAATGCTCAGTTCAAGAGGCATTCATGGATGGCTTTGTAAGCTTCATTGCATCTTATAAATGACTTAAAACAACAACCCAGTAGTTTTGTCATTACTATTTATGTAGCAAACTTGTCTTTCCTTATATCTTCCCTCAATGTCACACAAACAAAGGAGCTGGTTGTGGATTACAGGAGGAATGGAGACTGGCTAACCACTGTTGACATCAATGGATCTGGGGTTGAGAGGGTAAACAGCTTCAAATTCCTCGGCATCCACATCACCAAGGACCTCGTGGTCTGTACGCACCAACTTTGTGGTGATAAAGGCAGAACAGCGCCTCTTTCACTTCAGACGGTTGAGGAAGTTTGGTATGGGCCCCCAAATCCTAAGAACCTTCTACAGGGGCACAGTTGAGAGCATCCTGACTGGCTGCATCACTCCCTGGTATGGGAACTGTACCTCCCTCAATTGCAGGACTCTGCAGAGAGTAGTGCGGACAGCCCAACGCACTTGTAGTTGTGAACGTCCCATGATTCAGGCCATTTACAAGGACAGGTGTGTAAAAAGGGCACGTAGGATCACTGGGGACCCAAGTCATCCCAACCACAATCTGTTCTATCTGCTACCATCCGGGAAACGGTACCGCAGCATAAAAGCCAGGACCAACAGGCTCCGGGATATTATCTTCCACCAGGCCATCAGACTGATGAACTCATGCTGACTTGAGTGTACTCTATATTACATTGACTGCTCTATTTTTTATAAATTATTATAAATTACAGTATAAATTGGCGTCACAGGTAGATGAGTCGTAAAGAGAGCTTTTGGTACATTGGCTTTTATAAATCAAAGTATTGAGTATAAGAGTTGGAATGTTATGGTGAGGTTGTATAAGGCACTGGTGAGGCCGAATTTGGAGTATTGTGTGCAGTTTTGGTCATCAAACTACAGGAAGGATATTAATAAGGTTGAAAGAGTGCAGAGAAGGTTTACAAGAATGTTGCCGGGAGTTGAGAAACTGAGTTACAGAGAAAGGTTGAATAGGTTAGGACTTTATTCCCTGGAGCGTAGAAGAATGAGGGGAGATTTGATAGAGGTATATAAAATGGTGAGTATAGATAGAGTGAATGCAAGCAGGCTTTTTACACTGAGGCTAGGGGGAGGAAAAAAAAACAGAGGACATGGGTTAAGGGTGAAGGGGGAAAGTTTAAAGGGAACATGGGGTGGGGGGGCTTCTTCACACAGAGAGTGGTGGGAGTGTGGAATGAGCTGCCAGATGAAGTGGTAAATGCAGGCTCACTTTTAACATTAAAAAAAAACTTTGACAGGTATATGGATAAGAGGTGTTTGGAGGTCAGGTGCAGGTCAGTGGGACTAGGCAGAAAAATGGTTCAGCACAGCCAAGAAAGGCCAAAAGGCCTGTTTTTGTGCTGTAATGTTCTATGGTTCTACGATTACACGTTGCACATTTAGATGGAGACGTAACCTACTCCTTATGTAGGTGAAGGATGTAAGAAATAAGGCCAATTCAATTCAATTAAAATATTCCAAAATTTGTGAATTTCATCTAGAATCAAGGGTTGTTTAATTCAGACCACCGTATTACCATTCAATAACATTATTAACTATGCTGCTAAATATAATAAATGTTTTTGTCTCTGATATCCTTTACAATCTCTGATAGCTGAGCTGAGAATGGTTAGTTGCATTTCAAAATGATCATCCAGGTGTTTCAAATCAGATTAATGTACATGGAGTAAATAATATATTTGCTGAATCATTTGCAGTTAACAGGGCTGTCTTTTTCAAAAGTTTAGATAAATTCCCATTCCTTTTAATAAGTTAGAGACGAAGCATCTTGGAAGCTTAAATACTCTTCTGTATGTAGAAGGACCAGTTGTCAGTGGCCATAGACTTATTGCGTATAATAATATAACATTTATAGCACAGCAAGTAGTTTGGGACAGCATGGAAATATCCACTCGTCTATCCTATCAATACTTTTAATCATTTAAAATTTTTTTTTTAATCAGATCTTCACTCAGTCTTCACTTCTCTAAAGAAAGGCATGGCTACATGTTCTTTCTTACTTGCTCTCTCAATTCTGGAATTGTGCCTGTGAATTTTTAAGTTCTTCTCCCATTGATGGTTATCATAGCTATTTCTCTTGGCTGTGATAATATCTATTTTATGTCAAGATTTATATTGTTTTTAACTGGAGTTTTTTCCCCAGTTGGTAATGTTTTTATCTCAAATGTAGTTTCCTTGTATCTGATTTATTGGAGGTTAATAGATTCTTGAACAGCAACACGGCATGAAAAGAAACAATGAACTTTTATGGTAGATGGTCATATTATTAGAACTTAGAATATTAAACTGTCAGCATTTCTTTCAGAGGATGAAATAATCCATTAAAATTTTAAGGGTCACTTCAGGAGGTAAGTGGTGGTAAAAGGGGGAAAGGTAATAATGTGATATTTAACTGATGTAATCTTATGCTTAAACATTTCACAGAGCTATGTTCTTGTCAACAAAGGTCCAGTTGATGCAATGATTCTATGTGTGGTGGAAGAAACAAACCCAAAAAAACATTAATTAATGGCAGTTGTTGGGAAATCAAAAATGGGACTCTGGGAAAGCTTTAAAGAGTGGTGCAGATATGAAAGCTACAGCAAGGTCTGGAGGCAAGTAACAAGAGGGGAATCTGGAATGACACATTGAGGAGACAGAAGGAGAGAAACTGGTAAACTAAGATAAAGATGGATGGAAGGAAACTTAAATGACTTACTTCTGCTGTATTTTAATGTACTAGTTTAATGATTTCTTTGGCATCGCTGAAAATGTCTTCAGCAGATTTATTTTAGCCTCATGCCAGGCACAGCACAACCTTCTTGGCCTTCACTGTGGCCAGCAACCTCCTTTGTTGTTACAGCATGGACTTTGAGGTGGTGCAAAGTATATTGTCACATGGTGGGAGGCAGAACATCGGCAGATGTGTGGTTGTGAGAAAGAAACGGGATGATTTAATTGACAGCTGGCCAAAAAAATTCAGAACTCCTATTTTGTCAGCCGAAATTATTTTCCTATAAAACCATTATCATTAACTTTTATCGTTTGCTGTGGAGCTAATTTGGACCAAAGCAACATCATGGTAACAATAATGAAAAATGCAGCTAATACTTGTAGCTGGTCTTGCTCAATATTTGGTTGTGCTTGTGGAATCCAAAACCTATAAACATCTCTTTTCATAAACTAAACCTGGTGGGAATAGCACTTACATCCATATGGAGTTGAACTTAGAATGGTCCATATAAGTCACACAATTGTGGACTGAGCCTGCATTCCAGGATGTGGGCTTTAATCTTGATTGGCAACAGTGTCACGTATTTTCTTTATTTTCTGAGGTGCTGTTTTAAGTTTCTTCGCGGGCATACAAGGTCTGCTGAACTGGCCTGACTTTCAAATTTCCACCATTATTTTCTTCCCATATCTGTAAGTCTTAGGCTTCTGCTGTCTTGCTGGTGGAGTTCCCCAGCCTTACACTTGGAATATGCCTTTACAATAATCAGTCAGACTTCACAAAGGATTCGTAGCTGAATTCAATTTAATGCTGAATCTAGTTTATGGAGAAGTAATTTTACTTATTTCACTTTATTGATTTGTGTATGCTTTGATATATTGCAATTTTTCATTTCCTAAATGTGTCTGATATTTTTGCATTTAAAAGAAAATAAATGTGTGCTTTGACAGAATAGGAGACCATTTCTAGCTTTACTTCCTGTAAAAGGCTGTCAGAGTTTCAGAGATATGCTACCTGATGGTAATGCACAGCCTCGATTGTAGGATCTTCATTCTTAAGCACTGTCAAAGCCTGTTCTGTGGGGTTTCCTGGTTAAAGAGGATCAAGTTGCTCAGTTTCCTTCCCAGGTGGACTAATGCCATGATACCTATTCCTGGCTTCATTTAGCCCATTATTTTGATCGATGGAAGTTCTATATTCTTGGCAAATTTTGTCATCAACATGTCAAAATTAAACTTAACCGATCACTTGTTTATAGCAGAGTCATGAAGAGCGACAGAAAATGAAAATAAACTGCAGCTGGTGGAAATCTGAAATTCAGAGCAGATAATGCTAGAAACAGTCAGCAAGTAGGTCGGTATCTGTGAGAAGAAACAAAATTAACATTTCGGTTTGAATACCTTTTTTCCCCTTGGTGTGGGGGGAGGGGAATAGCTATTTCTCTTACTGCTGCCTGACATGCTGTATTTCTAGCATTTTCTGTTTATGTGTCTTAAATTACAAGTTAACTGCAAGATTTGCCTCCAAACGTCAGAATAAAATAGAGTGAATGCACATTGTTTCTTTCCTTAGAAGTACTTGATGGTTAAAAATGTGAGTGCCAAGGTGCTATAGTTTATTTATTGATTTGTTTGGTCTTGAAAGTGTATTACTGAAGTTGGTAGACAGATTGTTATGAGTTACGCTTTTGGATGCACTTCTTGATTACAAGTAAGAAGAAAATGCATTTTTACAAAATGGGTTCTCAAATTTGTAAGTTGCTCATGGCTGTCAAATATATTAATTTCTGAATAACACACACAAAATGCTTGTGGAATGCAGCAGGCCAGACAGCCTGTATAGGAAGAAGTACAGTCGACGTTTCGGGCCGCTTCTGACTTCTGATCTTTTGAATTCCAAGATGACTTTATGATTTTGAATTTTTGTCTGAGCAACGTGTTGCAAAGAGAAGTTGTGAACTACTGTACAATTCTTATACTTAACTGTATGGAGATCTCAAAGCTACAACTTTCTAGATTGGAGTCGGGGGTGCATTTGATTTAACTCCGAAGGATCTGGAGAGGGAACCAAATGCACTGACTTCTAGTTTAGATGTCAGTGGGCTATAGTGTAGGTGGGTACAGGAAGTATATTGGTCATGGCATAGAATAATGAAGCTGCTTGCCTTCATTTTCATGGTCACTATGTGTTTCACTAGGCTTCGTCAATCCTGGTTACTGAGAGCAGGTGGGAAATTCTGCATCCATAAGGTGAATGAATGCCTTTACGCTCAATAAACTCGCAGATATTTGTCTCTTTAATATGATGTGTCTTATTGCACTATTCCACTGACAGAGAGTCTCATGATTCCCATGGGAACTTCCATTCTGCTTCTCCCTTAATCAAAATTCACTCCCCTCAATCTCTTCTGCAAGTGTGCTCTTTCCTTTCATTGACAGTGAATCTACCATAATTGCAACTGACACCACTCAATGTCCCACCAGCCCCATATTATAGGCCCTGCTGACCTTATTTAAGTAGGCCCTGGCCTATGGTTTGTTTTGCAGTTCCTTGACTATCCATCTTTGGGTGCAGTTTCACTTAGCTGCCCTTCTAAGACACCCTTTTTTTCTGGGAGCTGTTTCTCCCTGACAGAACTTGCCTCTGGGCTAAAATTCAGTTCACAAATAGTTTCAAAATAAATTGGAACAAATATAATTTAAATAGATGTTAATTGAATCAATAAAATGTAATTATATTAACCAATGTGCTCTTGTCAGTTTTGAGAATTTCCAACGATAGTGAAATTATAAATGCTGCAATCTCTAACTCATTGATTAAGAAGGGCAAGGAAAATGTTATGTGCTGAACTGAAAATGGGTTTCTGTCATATTGTTATAAATACTATAAGATTGTAGATCTTGTTTCAGTAAATGTCTCACATTTCAATCAGTGCTATGTCAAATACTTAAGAAGATATAAGGGAGCTTTAAAATTTTGAAACCTCCAATGTCTCTGACTGCATGTTGATTAGAGAAGGAGGGAAGAGTTTTGCTAATTGGAATGGGATGTGCAGTTCTTTGATTCTGGTTTGAAGCTATAGCTATCTTCATATTGACCCATTTTTAATGATTATATTTAATTGTTACTTTTGATTTGAAGCAGGAAATTGCTCAGCATGTGATGGAAAATTAGAAGTGGCAAATTATATGATAGGTAAATCAGAAGTGAATAATTAACTATGTCAGTGGGCCATGAATCTTTGTGCCTGTTTTGCACAATTTACTCGTGTGTTAACCTGCTATTGCATTTGTTGGTAATATGGAGAAATGATCACGTAACATTTTATGGTTGTTGTGAGTAGTTCATTTTTGTATGGGAATGTGACATCTTCAAAAAGAACAGAGGAATTAGTGCAAGTGGTAAAACATGGAGCCAGTCTTGCAGGTAGTTAATGATTTCTTCTGGATGCCATTGGCATGTGTTCACTAGGCTTTATACTATACATGAGAATAGCAAATGCTCTTGAAATTAACAATGAATGCTGGAGAAGTATATTCCAAGTTATGAGAGTACAAATGGATTTGAACTCCAGTGTGTGAAATTTCTTGACTGAGTTGCACTGAGCAGAGAGTCATGCATTACTTCCAAACTTGCACTGACCTGTAAGATTAACTGTGAGTTTTTCATCGTATTTTTGCCCGGTGGGGGAGGGAGAGAGAGATAATTTTTGCATATTTACAAATATAAGCATATTTCCAATGTGCTTTTATTTTGGATTTCTTGTTCGTGTAACGATTTTGCTTTTGTCCTGAGTTAAAACCTTGTGTAAAGCAATGCTCAAAACAAAAGTACCTAAAGCAGACGTGATGCAGAGTGGTTGCTAATGATCTCACTACCTGCAACTAGTCTTTTAAACCGAATTTCTAATGATTATAGGATTCTCAATAAAAAAATTATAACTCTATTTTTGTAATTTCCATCCCACTCCATGGCATTTGGTCAAGTTATGCTTAAAATAACACATTTGTAAGTTGTAATTATGTCTTCAGTATGGTTTTGTCAGGGGCTATTTCTTGTGGAACAGAAAATAAGTTATAGTACCCAGAAACATAAGCAATCACACACCTTTCATAGGTAGGTTGCACAATTTACTGGTAAGCTTTAAAAATATAATTGCCACATTCTCTTTACCTCGTTTGGTTATTGCATCATTGTCATTTGAGTACATTTTGCTCTACTGCAGATTGTGCTACTATCGTTGCAACATTCAGTTGTTTTGTGTTCATCTGTGTATCAATTTTAGTTGTCATTAAAATGCATACTACCTACTTTGTGAATTTCAAATGAGCATTCTGAATCTGAACTTCTCAACATGTTGGCAAGTACATTTTCTCATGTGTCACAGTGGGATTTAGAAAAATGTTGGTATTATCTCCAAATAATGTGTCAAATGCCTTTTCTTAATGATTGTGAATAAAACTTGTTGTAGTGTGAACATTATTACAAGTAATTTAATACTAATTAGGATAATAGGGGGTTTTACTTGCATTCTTTTTACTTCCAGTGGTCTCTGTATATAGCGTACCTGCCATGTCGTACAGGTTGTGAAAGCCTCCTATATACATAACGGTTTTGAAGTTCGAGATAAAGTTGTTTCTTTGGGCATGAAGATGTTGAGTGAGCCTTTTTCAAAGTAGAAGTTACTACAAAACTCATGTTCAGGAAAGAAGTAATCTCAACATGCAACTTTGGAAGACCAGTAAATCAAGCACATGGTGTACCTTACAGTAGGATTTTAGACAATGTCAGCTCTGAGGAGTATAGACTGAGGTCACAGCTGGAAAGTACTGAATTTGTCAAATGAGGGGGAACTGTGTAGCTGGAGACATCTGAGTAGCAAGTGAAATGAGGCAGAGTCAGAGGAGAGCAGCCAGATACAGATGGAATTTGATAGATGTTTTGGAGCATGGCATAGCAAACAAATTCGGCCAGATAGATTTGATTGCATGTAGTATCATAAGGGCCTTCCATTATTTGCTTTTATAAATTATTTTTCATAGCCATAAGAAGGATGAAATTTAAAGATTACAGCAGCTTGGTAACACATATTGATCATGTGGAAAATGAATTGGAAGAAAATGATCTGAATTTGACATGAGGATGTTTATACTGGCAGTGGGAAAACAATGGAAAGTAAATTGGGTAAGCGAGGTGTATTGAGTTAGTAAGGACCAGGAATTGATGAGCTTTCATTTGAGCAAATGACATGATTAAAACCAACAATATTTTTCCAGACTATTGATTAAGTCTAGCAAAAAAAAAGGATCTTGGTCCAGATTATGGTTGAGCTGGCCATATTCACCGGCCAATATGACCTGTTCCCCTCCCCCGCTCCAATCTCACCCCACCCAACCATTGTGTTACATGGCACTAATCTTTTATGAGCCTTCATATTTAGTAATGTCTGAGAGGCACCTGGGCCTTGTCAGTAGATCTAAAGCAGTGGTCTCCAACCACCGGGCCGCAAAGCATGCGCTACCGGGCCGTGAGGAAACGATATGATTTGGAGATGTGAGTCAGCTGCTCCTTTCCTCATTCCCTGTCACCCACTGTTGAGCTTGAACACACGCGAGGTCATAACCCGCACGTCATCCATGTCAGCGCGGGAAGGAGATCAACTCCTTGAGCTTGCAACTGACGGCGGGCTGAAAACTATGTTTAACACAACATCTCCGCCGGCATTCTGGATCAAAGTCAAGGTTAAGTATCCTGAGATAGCCACAAAAGCACTGCAAACGTTGCTTCCGTTTCCAACATATCTCTGCAATGAATGCAACGAAAACTAAATTGCGGAATAGACTGGACATAAGGAACCCCCTTCCAGTATCGCTGTCTCCCATCACCCCTCGATGGCACCGTCTTGTTGCAGGGAAACAAGCCCAGGGCTCCCACTGATTCAGCGATATTGGTGTGTTGCAATGATTTTATATGTTCATACAGGAAAAATACGTGCTGTGTGTTTAATATCCAAACGTTACTTAAAATGTTATGATGCTATTGACTTATATAACCATATAACAATTACAGCACGGAAACAGGCGATCTCTGCCCTTCTAGTCCATGCCGAACGCTAATCTCACCTAATCCCACCGATCTGCACTCAGCCCATAACCCTCTATTCCTTTCCTGTCCATATACCTATCCAATTTTTCTTTAAGTGATAATATCGAACCTGCCTCTACCACTTCTACTGGAAGTTTTTTCAACACTTACTTCAAGCTCCCCTGTCCTCCTCTGATAATTGATTTATCGCTATATTCATGCGAGGAAAATATGCGCTGTGTGTTTAATATTAAATTCGTTATAAACCCTTTCAGAAACGAAATTGAGTGTATTAGCCACTTACCACCTGTATTCCGGTTGTGATTAACACCCCCCCACCCCCCCTCCCCCCTCCCCCCGCCCCCCTGAACAGAATCGGCAAAAGTGATTTGTAGAAAAAAATCGGCATGTATACGAATGCGCAACTCACGCACGCGTACTTGTGCCCGCGCAAGGCTTCATGGTCATTGTAGTCTTACTCTGGGTAAACCCAATGTATTTGACTGCTACTCTTGTCCGTTGGCAACCCTACCCTCCACCCACCCACCGGTCGGCTGGTCCGCAAGAATATTGTCAATATGAAACCGGTCCGCAGTGTAAAAAAAGTTGGGGACCCCTGATCTAAAGTCCCACCATTTATTATCGGCCTTTTGACAGCTGTGCTGCCAAATGCCTTCAACCTCCACCCCCAACAGTTTCAATCTAGTTTTAAAAAAACACTTAGTTTGATACAAGTGGCATGACTATATCAAATAGTTAAAACATTAATTCTAAGTTATCTCATTGGATCAAATTGTGTTTAATTGAATGCATCTGGCATTTAGTACACTTGAAATAAATTTGTAATCAAAAATAAATCAGAACAACACATTTAACTGATCTGAATTAATTTAATCTTAGTATATGGTTATGAGTGGGGGGAAAAAAAACTCATATCTCCCTCTAGGATGGATGTGTCCCATTTAAATGAACAAATACAGATTAGAGGTATGAGCTCTGCAGACTGCTGAAAGGCAGGATATTAAGTATGTTCAATCTCTCTTTGGTTATGATCTATGCAGAGTTCAGCACCTCATCTGTAAGCTGTTTTAGAATCCATGATGTCAATGCCACTTTGCCTCACTTCTATAGACTGAGTTGATCTCCTGAGTGAATACAAATGCAAAAAATTCATTATGATCATCCCCATCTCTTTTGACTCCATCCATGGATTTCCATTCTGATGTTCCAGAGGACCAGTTTTGTCCCTTGCAATTGTTTTACTCTTAACATAGCTGTGGAATCACTTTGGATTCTCTTTCACCTTGTCTGCTAGGGCAACAACATGCCTTCTTAAAGCCCTCCTGATTTTTATAAGTGTTCTCTTGCATGTCTTGCACTCCATAAGCACCTCATTTGGTCCTGCCTGCCCATGCCTGCTATGCACCTTTTCCCCCCTAACCAGGGCCTCAATTTCTCTTGAAAACCAATTAACCTATTATCTTTACTTTTTATTCTGATAGGCACCGAAAAATTATAATAAATTTACTTTGAACTGTGGAGCATTTGATTTCCAAAGCTTTCTCCACTGTGTTGCTCAACCCGGAAGCAGAATGATAGAGGGTGGATGAATGATTAAATTACTTCCCAAATTTAAGTATGGTTAAGCTCAGTGAGATAGTTGGGAATGACCATTTTAACCTGTGCACAAATCAACAAATGTGAAATTTTACTTTATAGTGCTACTATTAGTTTCCATATTTAGTTTTTTATTCAACTTCTCTATTTTTAATATGAAATTATATTCTGCTGAATTAGCATTGATTGGCATCTTGCTTATTTTCCTTTAAAATTAACTTCTGACATGCTGTGAAGTTTTTTTGCATCTATTTGATTTTGGCAATGTTACTACTGAACGTTAGTGTATCAATTTAACCAAAAACATTGAATTATTATTATTGGAGAACCTGCCATAACACAGCTGTGCAAATGTTCAGCAAACATCTCAATGTAACACTTTGTGCTGATTTTGCTGAGGATCATTAAAGTTGGATTTTATCATCTTTTATAAATGTTATTGATGCTTCTAAAAATAAACTTAGGCTATTTTGCCTTTTACTAAATATATTTGAGCTGTCTTACTGGTACAGTACATGTACAGGGCTTTTCCTTAAGATTTTAAACTTTTAATGGGTCTATTCAATTGTTTGCATCTAATTTCAACTTTTTCATCTAGCCATCTTAATTTCTTTTTCAGTTCTTTTATCCTGTTTGCATACTCTACATAATTTGCTGCTTTTACCAAATCTGGGCCCATTTTGCTGTTCAATTTTACACATCTTTTGAAACTTCTTGTTAGATTCTGTTTATAGACTCTGTTCTTCATCAATGATTAGCCTAGATTTTCCTAGGCAAGGCCATCCTTACTTGTATTTACTGCCTTGGCATCAGCAATATACATAGTTAAATCGAATATTCCTGAGTTGCTGGGTGTACTTTCCCCCCTGCAAATAGGTCTGTATAATGATTGCTTCCAAATCCAAAAATATTGAATAAATTGAGCATTTCATACCACAAGCTCATGTACGGTTTCAAAACAAATCTGTTTTTTTTTCCAACGTGTGATATTTGTGTGTATTAATGTTTTAAGTTATGTCACAGAATTCAAATTCCAACATTGTTGATAGTGTTTACATTTTACAATACCTCTGATTGGGATGATCAAAGATACATAACTGAATGCATTGTCTAATATAATGCCAAAGAAAACAAAATGCTTTCAAAATGTTAAGTTTTTGGATTGTTGGCATCAATACCAGTTTGAGGGAAAAAAAAACTTTATAACCTTCATTTTCTGAATGTCTAGTTTTGTTACTTTTTAAAAAAAAATACTTGGTAAGTGAAATTTAAATGACAAGACCCTCATGAAAAATCTTTCAATTTTTGTTTGAGGAGACATTGTCAGTTTGATCTGAAATGATCTTGCACTGAAGTACCTGTCAAGTATTTTTTCAAACCATAGTTCAGTTTTATAGTTGTTTTGTAAGCCTCTTTTGCTGTAAAAATTGAATGTGAATTAACTACAAAATACTGAACATTTCTGAACATTTTCTTGAAGTGCGTATTTACTTTTGAGTCATGTGGCATCAGTGGTATTACTAGTGTCTTCAAGGGTTGGTTCAGGCAATGATTTGCTATCTTCACAAAGTAGGGGCAATACATTGGTTAAGGAAAAGTAATTGTAAGCTTTTCTTTAAAATAGAAAACACATTGCAATTCCTTTACTCCAGAATTGAATCTTTCAGATTACATTCAATGAACACCAAGTAATGGCTTGTGAGGTTTGGCCTCATTATTCAGAATGATTGAAAAGTAGTTTGCATTGAATCTAGCATTTACAGGTTTAAAAGGTTTTATTATAGGTAATTACATGGCATGCTTTCACGTTTATACTTTGTAATACAGGAAAATGAGCAGAAATCATTACATGTCAATATTCAGCTCTTCAAATATGAGGTAGTTATTTAGCTTTTAAGATTTTGAGGAAAATCACTTTTAGGACATCGTGTCCTGAGAGCATATTCTGTGATTCTGGAGTGACCAAAGCCAAATTCTGAGAAAAGAACAATGCTGTGACACTGTTGTCTGAGAGTGGAATTTCAGTTAGAGTCTGATGTTTTAATTATTTTTTCTATGTTTGTAAATTAAACTGCAGCCCATAATTCTGTGTTTCCACTTGGACAGATGATAAACTCGTATCTGTTTTTCACAGAATGCAGGTACAAAGGCAATGAAAAAAGCCTTCTCAGAGTAGAATAGTGCGGCTCCTGTCAAAGTAAATGTATTATCAAAGTTTGTATATGTCACCACATACTACTTCGAGATGTATTTTCTTGCAGACATTTTTCAGAAAAGTAATGAAATACAATAGAATTCATTAAAAAATACAGAAAGACTGACAAAGAATCCGTAAAAGAAGATGAATTGTACGAATAAAAAAATTAAGTAAATAAGTAATACTGAGAAAGTCCATGAAAGTGAGTTCATGGGCTGTGAAGTCAGTTCATCGTTGAGGTGAGTAAAGTTATCGTCAATGGTTCAGGAGGTCGATGGTTGTGGGTTAATAGCTAGCGCTGAAAATGTTGGTGTGGGACTAAGGCGCCTGTATCTCCTACCTGATGACGCTCACAAGAGGGGAGCATGGCCTCGATGGTGAAAGTCCTTAGTGATGGATGCTGCTTCTTGTGGCAGTGCTCCTTGTAAAAATGCTCAATGGTTGGGAAGGCTTTACCTGTGAAGGACTGGGTTGACAGTTTGACTACTGCACTTCTTGAGATGACATTACTCTGTATGAATCAGGAAAAATTTTCGCAAATAACAGGAATTCTGCAGATGTTGGAAATTCAAGCAACACACATCAAAGTTGCTGGTGAACGCAGCAGGCTACGTACCCTATGCGACTCCCTTGTCCATTCGTCCCCCCCATCCCTCCCCACTGATCTCCCTCCTGGCACTTATCTGTGTAAGCGGAACAAGTGCTACACATGCCCTTACACTTCCTCCCTTAACCACCATTCAGGGCCCCAAACAGTCCTTCCAGGTGAGGCAATACCTCACCTGTGAGTCTGCTGGGGTGATATACTGCGTCCGGTGCTCCCGATGTGGCCTTTTATATATTGGCGAGACCCGACGCAGACTGGAAGACCGCTTTGCTGAACACCTACGCTCTGTCCGCCAGAGAAAGCAGGATCTCCCAGTGGCCACACATTTTAATTCCACATCCCATTCCCATTCTGACATGTCTATCCACGGCCTCCTCTACTGTAAAGATGAAGCCACACTCAGGTTGGAGGAACAACACCTTATATTCCATCTGGGTAGCCTCCAACCTGATGGTATGAACATCGACTTCTCTAACTTCCGCTAATGCCCCACCTCCCCCTCGTACCCCATCTGTTACTTATTTTTATACACACATTCTTTCTCTCACTCTCCTTTTTCTCCCTCTGTCCCTCTGAATATACCCCTTGCCCATCCTCTGGGTTCCCCCCCCCGTCTTTCTTCCCGGACCTCCTGTCCCATGATCCTCTCGTATCCCTTTTGCCAATCACCTGTCCAGCTCTTGGCTCCATCCCTCCCCCTCCTGTCTTCTCCTATCATTTTGGATCTCCCCCTCCCCCTCCCCCTCCAACTTTCAAATCTCTTACTCACTCTTCCTTCAGTTAGTCCTGACGAAGGGTCTCGGCCTGAAACGTCGACTGCACCTCTTCCTATAGATGCTGCTTGGCCTGCTGCGTTCACCAGGAAAAATTTTCTCTGTTTTTGTCAAAGTTTTAGTGACAAATGTTCAGTTCATGGTGGTATGAATTCATGTTGGGGTATTGATAATGCTGGCATTGCTTACTCCTGACAAATCTATCCTTGTAAAGAAATGTTGATGTAAGATTGATTGCTGCCAAGTACTGTGTTAAAAGTTTTAATGCTGTAGCCACGGTATCTTGCTGTGTGTTGGGAGTATTGACCTGAGCTTTGGTATTGGTATGCAAATAGGCTGCTTTATTTTGTAGCAACCTAATTTTGTGATGCATGGATGAAGGACTAATTCTTTGTTTTATAATATCCTGTAGTCAGCAGTTGAAGCATTTGTAGTAGTACACAAAATGCTAGAGGACCTCAGCAGGCCAGGCAGCATCTATAGAAAAGAGTAAACAGTCGCCTTTTTTGGCTGAAGCCCTTCATCAGTCCTGCCGAAGGGTTTCGGCCCAAAATGTCAACTGTACTCTTTTCCATAGATGCTGCTTGGCCTCCTGAGTTCCTCCAGCACTTTGTGTGTGCTGCTCAGATTTCCAGCATCTGCAGATTTTCTTGTTTGGAAGCATTTCTAGTCTTCAATCTTCTGTAGAGAAGGTAGACAAAACTATCTTCCCTCCTCCTCCTAATGCTTTGAGTATTGAATAAAGCAATTGCATGCATTGTTTAGATCCTAATTTCACATATCTTAGAAACATAGAAAATCTACAGCACAATGCAGGCCCTTCGGCCCACAAAGCTGTGCCGAACATGTCCTTACCTTAGAAATTTCCTAGGGTTACTCATAGTCCTCTATTTTTCTAAGCTCCGTGTACTTTCCACAACTCTCTTAAAAGACCCTATCATATCCACCTCCACCACTGTCGCCGGCAGCCCATTCCATGCACTCACAACTCTGCATATAGAAACTTACCCCTGACATCTCCTCTGTACCTGCTTCCAGACACTTTAAAATTGTGTCCTCTCTTGCTAGCCACTTCAGCCCTGGGAAAAGGCCTCTGGCTATCCACATGATCAATGCCTCTCATCGTCTTATACACCTCTATCAGGTCACCTCTCATCCTCCGTTGCTCCAAGGAGAAAAGACTAAGTTCACTCAACCTATTCTCATAAGGCATGCTCCCCAATCCAGGCAACATCCTTGTAAATCTCCTCTGCTCCTCTTCTATGGTTTCACATCCTTCCTGTAGTGAGGTGACCAGAACTGAGCACAGTACTGTAAGTGGGGTCTGACCAGGGTCCTATATAGCTGCAACATTGCCTCTTGGCTCCTAAAGTCAAACCCACGATTGATGAAGGCCAATACACTGTATGCCTTCTTAACCACAGAGTCAATCTGCATAGCAGGTTTGAGTGTTCTATGGACTTGGACCCCAAGATCCCTCTGATCTTCCACACTGCCAACAGTCTTACCATTAATACTATATTCTGCCATCATATTTGACCTACCAAAATGAACCACCTCACACTTATCTGTGTTGAACTCCATCTGCCACTTCTCAGCCCAGTTTTGCATCTTATCAATGTCCCGCTGTAGCCTCTGACAGCCCTCCACACTATCCACAACACTCCCAACCTTTGTGTCATCAGTAAATTTACTGACCCATCCCTCCACTTCCTCATCCAGGTCAATTATAAAAAATCACGAAGAGTAGGGGTCCCAGAACAGATCCCTGAGGCACACCACTGGTCACCAAACTCCATGCAGAATATGACTCCTCTACAACCACTCTTTGCCTTCTGTGGGTAAGCCAGTTCTGGATCCACAAAGCAATGTCCCCTTGGATCCCATGCCTCCTTACTTTCTGTATAAGCCTTGCATGGAGTACCTTATCAAATGCCTTGCTGAAATCCATATACACTACATCTACTGCTCTTCCTTCATCAACGTGTTTAGTCACATCCTCAAAAAATTCAATCAGGCTCGTATGGCTCAACCTGCCTTTCAAAAAGCCATGCTGATTATTCCTAATCACATTATACCTCTCCAAATGTTCATAAATCCTGCTTCTCAGTATCTTCTCCATCAACTTACCAATCACTGAAGCAAGACTCACTGGTCTATAATTTCCTGGGCTATCTCTACTCCCTTTCTTTAATAAGGGAACTACATCTGCAACCCTTCAATCCTCCGGAACCTCTCCAGTCTTGAAAAGAATAAGAAATTATAATTTTTTGTTTCAGTTTTTTTATTGCACTTATTTGAGAACTTGCTGAATCAGAGAACACAGATTTATTTGAATTTCTGACACCTTGGTATCACCCTTCGATTGTTGAGGCAAAAGCTGTAATTTAAAAAAATTCTCATTGCAATATCTCAAAATGTAATTTATTTCAGACTGATCCACTTAATCTTTGGCTGATTTGTTTCATCTTGGGCTGTTTTTATTAAATGTGCCACTTCTTCTATTCATGACGTCAAGGAGATCTGTCTGAGAACATTTCTTCATCTCTGATTCTAGGTTACTAACTTATGCAAATTGCTGAGAATTTCAGGTTTTACCAAATGATTGTTACTGTGCATGCTACGTGGAAAATCTTTGTACCACATAGTCAAAATTATATAAGAAGACAAATTAAATATATCTCTGTTTTGTTGGAGTGGCATGTATTTTAGCAAGCTTGAAGAAAATAAACTTTTCAATAAAATACAATGAACCTGCACTACTTTTATGATCTAACGCACTGGTGATGAGGAAAATTGTTCCTGAAGTCAGTGAGATGAAAGTGAAGCTCACAGACGAAAAACAAGGCGAAGCAGGAAAAAGTTTCACAAGCATCTGGTTTAAACTAAGGAAAATGCTGCAGTCGTAGCCTTTGACACTCAAACTCAGACATACAGAGGAATGCTGCTTTGGGGACTGGATGTATCACTGCCTGTATGGAAACCTGGAATGGAAAAGTCTGCAAAAAGTTATGGATGCAGCCCAATCCATCACAAGCAAAGCCCTCCCGATCATTGAGCACGTTTAAGAGGAGTGATACCGCAAGAAAGCAGAGTCTGTTGCCAAGGACCCTAATCATCTAGCCCGCACTCTCTTCTCACTACTGCATCGGGCAAGAGATACAGGAGCCTTGGGTCTCTCACCACCAAGTTCAGGCACGGTTATGACACTACCTACAACAATCAGGCCCCTGAACCAGTGTGGATAACTTCGCTCACCTCAACACTGAACTGACTCCACAACCTTATAGACTCACTTTCAAGGAGTTTACAGCTCATGATCTCAGTATTATTTATTTACTTTTGAAAAATTTATTATTGGCATGATTTGTCCTCCTGTTAAACATTGTATGTTAGTCAGTCTTTGTTATGTGTAGTTTTTCATAAATTATTGTATTTTTTTATTTTCCTGTAAATGCCTGCATGAAAATGAGTCTCAAGGTACTTCCATAATGAACTTAGTTTGAACTGTGATACTATTGTATTCCTTGTCTGAAGCCAAGATGAGGATAAAGGTCACCAGATTATTCTGGGATGGAGCCAGAATAATTAAAATAGAAACTTGCTGAGGGAGACGAAACTACTATCATTTAAAAGGAATTGGTGGGCTTATTCTAAGGTCAAGTGAGGACTTGCAAAGGATTTAAGTTTGATGACTTAAGAAAATCTAAAGCAGTGGTTACAGAGGTAACTGCATTGAGAAAGTTATTAAAATGGTGGCACTCTCAGAAACTTGTTAAGGACAGTTTAGTGCACAGAATGAATGAATTATTAGAGCTAAATCTAATCTTAGGAGAAGCAAACCCATGCAGGACTTGCAAGGGTGGCAGACTGTTATGTCATCATGTGTGTAGTATACAAGCACCAAAATATTATATTATCAAGCAAATATGAAATGTGGGGGAGAATGAAAGGTGGGGGAGTAGCATTGCTTGTTAGGGAAAATATTACTGCAGTGCTCAGGCAGGACAGATTAGAGGGCTTGTCCACTGAGTCCTTATGGGTGGAGCTGAGAAACAGGAAAGGTATGGCCACATTAGTGGGATTGTATTACAGACCACCCAATAGTCAACGAGAATTGGAAGAGCAAATCTGCAGAGAGATAGCAGGCAACTGCAGGAAACATAAAGTTGTGGTGGTAGGGGATTTGAATTTTCCATATATTGATGGGGACTCCCATACTGTTAGGGGTCTAGATGGTTTAGAGTTTGTAAAATGTGTTCAGGAAAGTTTTCTAAATCAATATATAGAGGGAACAACTAGAGGGGATGCAATATTGGATCTCCTGTTAAGGAAACGAGTCAGGACAAGTGACAGAAGTCTGTGTAGGGGAGCACTTTGGTTCCAGTGATCATAACACCATTAGTTTAAAATTGATCATGGACAAGGGTAGATCTGGTTCTAGGATTGAGGTTCTTAACTGGAAGAAGGCCAAATTTGAAGAAATGAGAAAGGATCTAAAAAGCGTGGATTGGGACAGGTTGTTCTCAGGTAAGGATGTGATCGGTAGGTGGGAAGCCTTCAAAGGAGAAATTTTGAGAGTGCAGAATTTGTATGTTCCTGTCAGGATTAAAGGCAAAGTGAATAGGAATAAGTAACCTTAGTTCTCAAGGGATATTGCAACGCTGATAAAGAAGAAGAGGGAGTTGTATGACTTGTATAGGAAACAGGGAGTAAATCAGGTGCTTGAGGAGTATAAGAAGTGCAAGAAAATACTTAAGAAAGAAATCAGGAGGTCTAAAAGAAGACATGAGGTTGCCTTGGCAGTCAAAGTGAAGGATAATCAAAAGAGCTTTTACAGGTATATTAAGAGCAAAAGGATTGTAAGGGATAAAATTGGTGCTCTTGAAGATCAGAGTGGTCGGCTATGTGCGGAACCAAAGGAAATGGGGGAGATCTTAAATAGGTTTTTTGCGTCTGTGTTTACTAAGGAAACTGGCATGAAGTCTATGGAAATAAGGGAAACAAGTAGTAAGATCATGGAAACTGTACAGATCGAAAAGGAGGAGGTCCTTGCTGTCTTGAGGAAAATTAAAGTGGATAAATCCCCAGGACCTGACAGGGTGTTCCCTCGGACCTTGAAGGAGACTAGTGTTGAAATTGCAGGGGCCCTGGCAGAAATATTTAAAATGTCGCTGTCTACAGGTGAGGTGCCGGAGGATTGGAGAGTGGCTCATGTTGTTCTGTTGTTTAAAAAAGGATCGAAAAGTAATCCGGGAAATTATAGGCCGGTAAGTTTAACGTCAGTAGTAGGTAAGTTATTGGAGGGAGTATTAAGAGACAGAATCTACAAGCATTTGGATAGACAGGGACTTATTAGGGAGAATCAACATGGCTTTGTGCGTGGTAGGTCATACTTGACGAATCTATTGGAGTTTTTCGAGGAGGTTACCAGGAAAGTGGATGAAGGGAAGGCAGTGGATATTGTCTACATGGACTTCAGTAAGGCCTTTGACAAGGTCCCGCATGGGAGGTTAGTTAGGAAAATTCAGTCGCTAGGTATACATGGAGAGGTGGTAAATTGGATTAGACTTAATGGAAGAAGTCAAAGAATGGTAGTAGAGAATTGATTCTCCGAGTGGAGGCCTGTGACTAGTGGTGTGCCACAGGGATCAGTGCTGGGTCCATTGTTATTTGTCATCTATATCAATGATCTGAATGATAATGTGGTAAATTGGATCAGCAAATTTGCTGATGATACAAAGATTGGAGGTGTAGTAGACAGTGAGGAAGGTTTTCAGAGCCTGCAGAGGGACTTGGACCAGCTGGAAAAATGGACTGAAAAATGACAGATGGAGTTTAATACAGACAAGTGTGAGGTATTGCACGTTGGAAGGACAAACCAAGGTAGAACATACAGGGTTAATGGTAAGGCACTGAGGAGTGCAGTGGAACAGAGGGATCTGGGAATACAGGTACAAAATTCCCTAAAAGTGTCGTCACAGGTAGATAGGGTCGTAAAGAGAGCTTTTGGTACACTGGCCTTTATTAATCAAATTATTGAGTAGAAGAGCTGGAATGTTATGATAAGGTTGTATAAGGCATTGGTGAGGCCGAATCTGGAGTATTGTGTTCAGTTTTGGTCACCAAATTACAGGAAGGATATAAATAAGGTTGAAAGAGTGCAGAGAAGGTTTACAAGGATGTTGCCGGGACTTGAGAAACTCAGTTACAGAGAAAGGTTGAATAGGTTAGGACTTTATTCCCTGGAGCGTAGAAGATTGAGGGGAGATTTGATAGAGGTATATAAGATTATGATGGGTATAGATAGAGTGAATGCAAGCAGGCTTTTTCCATTGAGGCATGGGGAGAAAAAAACCAGAGGACATGGGTTTAGGGTGAGGGGGGAAAAGTTTAAAGGGAACGTTAGCTGGGGCTTCTTCACACAGAGAGTGGTGGGAGTAATGAACTGCCAGACAAGGTGGTAAATGCGGGTTCTTTTTTAACATTTAAGAATAAATTGGACAGATACATGGATGGGAGGTGTATGGAGGAATATGGTCCGTGTGCAGGTCAGTGGGACTAGGCAGAAAATGGTTCGGCACAGCCAAGAAGGGCCAAAAGGCCTGTTTCTGTGCTGTAGTTTCTATGGTTTCTATGGTTTCTAAACCACTACAGAAGGAAATACTTCCTGCCTGAATACAGGTTTGAAAGATCATAACACTAGAAATGTAGGCATGCTTCAAGCATGAACTTAAGAAAATAAAATTTAAGTGAGAATTAAAGGAAGCTCAATATGTTTATAGGTTGAAAGCATTCTAGCAATTGGAGTTGCTTACATGATTATGAAATATCAATATGGGTGAATACCGATCCACTACTGGTTGCAGGTTCAGGATCAAACTTACTTAGTGGAGACTGGCTAAAAGAAATGGATGGAATGTCCATTGATTATGTAAAGATGAATGAGAGCAGAATATTGCAGGAGGAGTTAAGATGGCATGAACCCAAAGATCAGCTTGGTATGTTGAAAGGCAACCACGTAAAAATTTGTGTTGATCCTGGCACTTTACCACGGTTCTTCAACCCTTAAGTAGTGAAATCAAAATTAGCAATGTTGGAGGCTGAAACTGACAGGTTTTTTGAAGAAGAAGCAATTGAACCTGTTTGGTATTCGGAATGAGCAGTGTCGGGTTACTAGTCTTAAAGCATGATGTCTCCATTAAACTTATGAAGATACGAAGCAGTTAATAAATTTATTTTGTTCTAGGCTAGAGGATTAGTTTGCAGTTTTGTCTTACAGACAGGAACTCACTTAGTTGGGAATGCATGCCTAATTGTAAGAAGAGCATTCCAAAAAGTTTTTGACTGCTAACACATGCAAGGAACACATCACTGCCTCAATATCCACATGAGTTCAAAAGTGGAATTTGACCTTGAGAGCACATGAAACAAGGAAGTACTATGGAAATTCAGACACACTGTTGTTATTCAGTGCCTTACTCAACTGTAGATGACTGAATTTAGGACCCAGCTCTGATGAGAGATCATCTATATGCTCTGTTTATGAGTAAAGTGCAAACCAAACAGTAGACCGCAAAAGTTATTTTACTATTTCAAGTTTGTGAATATATCATGAAGCAGTGGCCAGCAGAGAGGATCGCAGTTGGTACCCCATTCCTGGAACTTGGAGATGGATAGGCTGTGCTGAATTGACAAGGCTGGGATGTCCCTCTGGTTATACCCGGAGTTAATAAGGCGGGGGATTTGCCAGATGGTGCCTAAGATAGACTCTGACATTGAGTGTAATAGTGCAGGTTTATATCAGTTGTTAAGAAAACATATATGTCAGCTTCTGCTCCCCTAGGGAAGATGTTCCTGCTGATAATTGCTATTCATTCAAGTGGATGACCATCTTTCTCATGAATACTTCCATTTCAATGACAAGACAAAATCTGCA
Source organism: Mobula hypostoma (assembly GCF_963921235.1). Taxonomy (NCBI): domain Eukaryota; kingdom Metazoa; phylum Chordata; class Chondrichthyes; order Myliobatiformes; family Myliobatidae; genus Mobula; species Mobula hypostoma. The sequence continues at coordinate 154,391,695 of NC_086102.1, read as the reverse complement.
GCTGCTGGAAATCTGAGCAACACACTCAAAATGCTGGAGAAGCTCAGCATGCCAGGCAGCTTCTATTGAAAAAGTACGTTTTCAAGAGCTGCATTTGACAAGCATTGTGACTATTCTGGAAAAGCAAATTTGCCCTTACAGAATAAACAAATCGTTCCCCAAAAGTTTAAGATTTGGAATTAATTTCTCTCGGAATTTGAGGGAAAAAATAAATCAGTTTTTTTTTTACAACTTTCCTAGCGCATGGGTATACAATGCAGTTTCATGTTACAGAACATTTCTCCGAATGGAACCCACTCACCCCCACCCCCATGTAATATAGTTTGCCTGTACATTCGATATTCATGAAATGCCTTACACAATCATATCAGAAAATGTAAATTGCATAATGATTGCAGAATCTGAGGATTTCATGAAATGATACTGCATACAACATGAAACATCTGCCTCATCTCAAACTTCTAATGGAGGCAGATTTTCCAAGAAGGAATCAAGAAAACGAGAGAAAGAAGTAATCAAACTTAAGTATTTTGGTTTGTTTTCAGATACCAATTTATATGACAGTCCACAATTTGATGATCTGCAGAAATGCTCATGATAAAGTAATTGAGGTGAACTTTAGATCTTAAACAGTAAGACATTGGACTAGAATTTAGCCATTTGGCTCATTGAGTCTATTCCGCCATTCCATCATGGCTGATTTATTACTCCCCTTAAACCCATCCTCCTACCTTCTCCCTGTAACCTTTAATATCCTGTCTAATCAAGAACCTATCACCCTGTGCTGTAAATGTACTCAACAACTTGGCCTCCAGAGCTACCTGTGGCAATGAATTGCAGAGATTCACACCCTTTGGCTAAAGAAATTCCTCCTCATCTCTGTTCTAAAAGGACATCCCTCTAGTCTGAGTCTGTGACCTCTGGTCCTAGATTCACCCACTATGGGAAACATCCTCCCCACATCCACTCTATGCAACTCTTCCAATATTCAATAGCTTTCAATGAAATAGCCCCCCCATTCTTTTAAACTTCACTAAATACAGACCCAGAACCATCAAGTGCTCTTCATACGTTAACCCTTTCATTGCCAGAATCTTTCTCATGAACCCGTTCTGGACCACTTTCTGGACCCTCTCTAATGCCAGTATATCCTTTCTTAGATAAGTGGCCCAGAATTGCTCTCAATACTCCAAGTGTGATAAATGCCTATAGAGCCTCAGCATTACATCTTTGCTCTTGTATTCTAGTATGCTTGAAGTGAATGCTAACATTTACCTTCCATACCACTGACTCAACCTGCAAGTTAACTTTTAGGGAATCCTGCACGAGGACTCCCAAGTTTCTTTGCACCTCTGATTTTTGAATTTTCTCCCGATTTAGAAAATAGCCTTTGCTATCAAAGTGCGTGACCATACACATCCCTATGCATATTCCATTGGTCACTTTTTGCCCATTCTCCTTACCTGTCCAAATCCTTCTGCAAGCTCCCTGCTTCCTCAGCACTACTTGGCCCTCCATCTTCATAGTGTCTATAAAGCTGGCCACATAGCGATCAATTCCATCATTCACATAAAAATGTGAAAAGAAGTGGTCATAGCATCGATCACTGCAAAATACCTCTAGTCCTTGGCAGCCAACCAGAAAAGGCCCCCTTTATTCCCACTCTTTGCCTCCTAACAGTTAGCCAATCTTCTATCCATGCTTGTATCTTTGCTGTAATTCCATGGGCTCCTGTCTTGTTGAGTAGCCCCATGTTCGGCACCTGTCAAAGTCATTATGAAAATCCAAATAAACACTATCCAATGACTCTCCTTTGTCTACCTTAATTGTTATTTCCTCAAAGAATTTTAACAGATTTGTCAGGGAAGATTTCCTCTTTTGGAAACCATACTGACTTTGGCCTATTTTATCATGTGCCTCCAAGTACCCCAAAACTTCATCCTCAATAATGAATTCCAACATCTCCCCAACCGCTGAAGTAAGGCTCACTGGCCTATAATTTCCTTTCTTCAGCCTCTCTCCTTTTTTGAAGAGTGGAGTGACATTTGCAATTTTCCAGTCCTCCGAAACCATTCCAGATTCTAGTGATTCTTGAAATATCATTACTAATGCCGCACGATCTCTTCAGGATCTTGGGGTTGTAGTTCATCTGGTCCAGGTGATTTATCTACCTTCAGGCCTTTCTTCTTCCCAAGGACCTTCTCCTTAGTAATAGCAACACTTCTGCCCCTGACACTCTTGCATTTCTGGCATACTGCCTGTGTCTTCCATAGTGAAGATTGATGCAGAAACTTATACATTTCCTACCCCATCTCATTGTCCCCCATTACTCCTCTCCAGTGTCATTTCCAGCAGTCCAATATCCACTCTTTATTTTACTCTTTATACATGTGAAAAACTTTTGCTATCCTATTTTATATTATTGGCTAGCTTACCTTTAAGTTTCATCTCTTCTCTCCTTTAGGCTTTTTAGTTGCCTTCTTATTAAAAGCTTCCCAACCCTCTAACTTACCACTAATTTTTGCTCTATTTTATGCCCTCTCTTTTTCTCTCATGCTGTGTTTGATTTCCCTTGTCAGCCACGGTTGCCTCGTCCTCCCAAAGAATACTTCGTCATTGTTGGGATGTATGTATCCTGTGCATTCCCGTTACCCGCAGTAACTCCAGCTATTGTTGTTCTGCTATCATTCTTGCCAGTGTCCCCTTCCAATTAGCTTTGGCTAATTCCACTCTTATGCCTCTGTAATTCCCTTTATTCCACGGTAATACTGATACATCTGACTTTATCTTATCCTTTTTGACCTGCAGGATGATTTCTTTCATATTAGGATCACTGCTTCCTACGGGTTCCTTTACCTTAATCTCCCTAATCAAATTTGGTTCATTACAAAATGATGAATCCAAAACTGTTTTTTCTCTGGTGGGCTCAACCACAAGCTGCTCTAAATGACTATTTCATAGACATTCTACAAATTACCTCTCTTGGGGTCCAGCACGAAGCCGATTTTCCGAATCTTCCTCCATATTGAAATCCCCCATTACTATCGTGAAATTGCCCATTTTACATGTCCTTTGTATCTCATGTTGTAACTGTATCCCACATCCTCGCAACTATTTGGAGGCCTGTATACATCTCCCATCAGGGTCTTATTACCCTTGCAGTCTCGTACTCTACTCACAAGGATTCTACATCTTCTGATCCTATGTCACCTCTTTCTAAGGAATTGATTTCATTTTTTAACAACAGCCACCCGACCCCCTCTGCCTACCTGTCTGTTCTTGCGATACATTGTGTATTCTTGGTTGCTCTGCTCCAAATTTTGATCTTTTAGCCTTGGCTTTGTGATGCCCACAATGTCATATCTGTCAATCTCTAATTGTGCTGCAACATTATCTTCCTTATTCTGTATATTGCACACATTCAAATATAATATCTTCAGTTCTGTATTCATCACCATTTCAATTTTGCCCCATGTCACATTTCAATGCATCTCACTGCAATTTTGCCCTATCACAACTGCTTGTTCTTTCTCATAGCCTCACTACACCAAGTATCTTGTTGTAATCCAGTTCCTAGCCCCCTGCCAAATTAGTTTAAACACCCCCTCCTCCCAGTAGCTCTAGCACACCTGCCCAAGTTTGCGGTGACATCTAAAACTTTGACAAACTTCTATACATGTGTAGTGGAGAGTATATTGACTGGCTGCATTACAGCCTGGTATGGAAACACCAGTGCTCTTTAAAGGAAAACCCTACAAAAATGAGTAGATGCGGTCCAGTCCATCAAGGGTAAAACCCTTCCAACCTTTGAGTACATCTCAATGAAATGGTGTTGCAAGAAAGCAATCATCAAGGACCCCACCATCCAGAACATGCACTTTTCTTGTTGCTGCCAGCAGGAGGAAGGTACAAGAGCCTCAGGACTCACACCACCGGGTTCAGGAACAGCTATATCCCTCCACCATCAAGCTCTTCAACCAAAGAGTATAACTTCACTTGCCCAATCATTGAAATATTCCCACAGCCACTTTCAAGCACTCTTCAGCTTATGTTCTCGATAGTTATTTATTTATTATTATTAATTTTTTTTCTATTTGCTCAGTTTGTTCCCTCCTGCATTCTGGTTGAATGCTCTCGATGGGCGGTCTTTGATTCTGTTATGATTATTATTCTATGGATTTATTGAGTATGTCTACAAGAAAATGAATCTTAGGGTTGTATGTGGTGACATAAATGTAGTTTGATAATAAAATTTACTTTGAAATTTGAGCTTTAATATTGATGCTTTTGGGTGCTTATCTTGTTTCACCATTTTGATCATTGCAAATGCCATTTTGGGGTTCTCCTTACTGCTGCATTTGCAGACCTACAGAAAATAAACTTTCTGAAAGACAAGACTGTGCCTTCATTTTATTTTTTATATGCCAAAATAAAGCAATTTCAGCTTTGACAGTGTGAAACTATTCATTCTTAATGTTTAAAAGAAGCTGTCACTTCAGATTGCAGAATAATTTGACGTCAGGGTCAAGTGGTGCATAATTCACTCAGTGCAGGAGTGAAGTCAATACTTAGCACAGGGTTTAACTTAGTTACTTAACTTCCTTATCAATATTTTAAGTGTTTTTTATTAATATAAAATGACCATGTTACTTGTGTGAATAAGTTTATGCATTTGTCTAGCCAACTGTACATAGTTTTGGTAATGAAAGGCAGTTTCTTTTTTTCAACTCTTTGTAGGCATAGCAACCTCTAATTTCGTAGAGTGGTGTATTTTCCAAAAAGGTTTCTGTACCGCATCTATTCTGCCTCTCAGGGAGGTCTGAATCCTTAATATAGCTTAGATTACCCATGTCCTGTTTAGTTGATTGATAAGTATGAATATATCCACTTCACAAATGGATGACTTGCCTTTTAGATTCAGAACAAAATGATTATTTTAAAGACAAGAAATCACAATATTGTTTGGTTGAGGAAAGTGCATGCATAACAGAAATAACTGTAATGCCAGGACTGGGGCATTCACTCTTGCAAATCTTTATTAAATTTGTCTTACATATTTCCCTCCTAATCTTACCACATCCAGAGTACATTTTTGACAAACCACCTGTGATTTATTTTAAAACAAGGATGTACTCATTTAAAAATTGCACATTTTTGTAATATTAGAATACTACATTAACAGAAGGCTCTCCCTGCAAAATGTAGAATGAAGCAGAAAAAAGAGATTTTCTAAAGGTTTCCTAGATACTAATGTTGCAGAAGTGAGAGCATAGAGGCATGTGCTTTTTCTTGCTAATAGAAGGACATGCACTACAATTAAGATGCATTGGACTTAGAACAAACCACTGAGATAATTAACTGCTGTTGATGTATCAAACGTTTGCTTCCAGCGAACAAGACTGTAAATGCTCCTCGTCTTTTCACATCAATAGCGTGCTTTCATTTAACAGAACCTTCTCTGCTTCAAAACTGCATCTTCTGCCGTTCACATATGCTCAACAACTATTCCATAGTTGGGCACTTCCTCATTTAGTGTACCTTCAGATTCTGTACCAGTTCCACGAGGGAAAATTGGTTCACAGCACAACTGAGAGAATTATAAACTTGCATGGAGAGAAGAATGGTCAATGTCCTGAATCCCTTAGAGCATTTAGCAGCAGTAACAAGACCTTAATATTGGTGGTCCTATGAAGAGCTGTTTGCATTGCAGGCTTTTATGCAAGTATTCTGTTTCTAGGTCTTTGATTATAATTGTGCGTTTATCTATTTTGACAAAGTCGAGGTCTGTAGTGAAGCTTGATGTCTGAAACTATTGCTAGACTAATTCTTGCCTATCGTCCTTCCCAGATTTGTTTTCTCACTCAGAAGATCTTGAAAAGGAGCAGCCCTGTGAAGTGCCACGGTCCTATGCTTCATGCCTCTGAAGCTCCAGCACAGAGCTTGACACCTCAGGTGGGTCACAGACTTTTTCAATGCTCCATGCTGTAATGCGATGAAAACTTAGCTTTGAAGAAGGCTTGTGCAGGGTGTGGTTGCCTGGCAGTTCTGATGAGAAAGCTTAACTTCAGAAGTCCAGCTCTGAAAACACACATGCTTCCCCGCACAAGTATTTTAACAAGGTTGGAAAACCTAACATCAAATATCAACTACGTGACAAAAGTGGTAATTTGAGTGTATTATGAAAGCATTTAATGACTGGATTGGAACATGTAACCAGCTGCAAGGTTGCTCCAAATTTGGATAGATTTGGAAATTGCCTATAACGTCCCAGAGAGCTGTGGTGGGCATGTGGTGTAATATTTCAATCCTATGAGAACAAATCATTGTAGATTAGGTAAAGTGCCAACTCACTGGCTCTTCACTGGATCCTGCAACATCCAGACAGCAAAGATGCATATATCAGGATATTCCATTGACCTACAGCTCAGCATTCAATACCATCATTCTCTTTCTTTTTCAATATTTTTATTGATATTATATAAATTAGATGAATACAAATACAAAATTCATAAGGATACAAGTAAATAATCCAAATTACATCACATCTAAATCACAGTAATATGATCACAGTATCCCATATTCCAAATCAATCATGTATAAAAAGAGATTGAATTATGAAATGAAATAGAATAAAATAATTGTATTTTATTAAAAAAATCTCCCCCCACTACCAAAATGAGCTGGTTGGTGAAAAAAAAGAAGAAAAAAGAAAAATACCTTACCATATGATATTATAATAATAATGGCTCAGATCCATACTTTAATAATAGTTCAAAGATTGTGAAAATAATTCAGAAAGGGTCCCCATAACATTAGAAAATCATGTTTAGAATCAGAAATCGAACAACGAATCTTCTGTAGATCAAGGCACAGCATAATGTCAGATAGCCATTGAACATGAATGGGCGGGGCGGCCTCTTTTTACTTGAGCAAGATCGTCCTCCTGGCGATAAGAGACATAAAGGCCAATACCAGCAAATTAGATGGCTTCAATTTTGTAGCACTATCCTCAACAATACCAAACATGGCAGTCAAAGGATTGGGCTTAAAACTGACACTGAAAAGTGCAGAAAAGTTTGAAACAACACACATAAAAATTGCTGGTGAATGCAGCAGGCCAGGCAGCATCTATAGGAAGAGGTACAGTCGACATTTCGGGCCGAGACCTTTCGTCAGGTCTAACTGAAAGAAGAGATAGTAAGAGATTTGAAAGTAGGAGGGGGAGGGGGAGATCCGAAATGATAGGAGAAGACAGGATGGGGAGGGATGGAGCCAAGAGCTGGACAGTTGATTGGCAGAAGGGATATGAGAGGATCATGGGACGGGAGGCCCAGGGAGAAAGAAAGGGGGAGGGGGGAAGCCCAGAGGATTGGCAAGGAGTATAGTGAGAGGTACAGAGGGAGAAAAAGGAGAGAGAGGAAGAAAAAATTAATAATAAATAAGGGATGGGGTACGAAGGGGAGGTGGGGCATTAAAGGAAGTTAATGGTCTGAAACAACTTTACGCTGAACAAAGGAAACTGTATTATCTACAAAAAATGGAAACTCCACGTGATTTTGCATTAAACGAAGAATGGAATTGCATATCCTTCCACCGAAGAAAAAAATGTAAGCTATCACAGCTGTATATGTGCATTTCTTGTAAGAAAATAATGGGTGCTTTTTATTTTTTAATATAAGCAAACACTTTATTCCTTTTGATGGGGTGATTCAGCCCTTTCACATTCAAACTAAATAAGTTAATATTTCGAACCATTTTAAATACCAATCAACATGTAATTAAAAGATCTGGCCATAAGTTATTAAAACTAGAAAGCAAACTGTAAGGTAAGGTATTCAAACAAACAATCATATATTCAACCCAACACAGCTCTCAGAGAAAAATAAGCCCTACCCCCTCCCCACCCAAAGCGAGAAAGCTGACCAATAGACAGTCAGCGAGCTAAGAACTAAGTTCCCTCCGCAAAAAATCCTGTTGACAGAAAAAACTCCGGTCCTACAAGGTCATTATGTACCTACCAAGGCACAACATAAAAAGAAAAATAACTCAGTATTCGAAAATATGAAAGGATCAGTTCAAACAAATGCAAAGAAAGCTGTATTAAAATAAAGCCTCAAAAGGGGATAAAATAAAGAAGTATCAAAATAAAACAAAAGACAATATATGAACAGCCAAAACGTAAACTTAATGAAACCTTACTTCAAATTCATATTAACAGAAGAAAAAAATTGATCAAGTAGGAAATATAATAGTTTTAGACTTCATCCTTCAGAAAATCTTTTGCTTCTTCAACCGACTGTATTCTTTTTCGCAATCCGTTCTTCAAAACAATACTCAGACAGGCAGGGAACTGAAGGGATGGTTTATATCCTTTATTGTAAAATTCCGACATAACTTCTTTATACTTCATACGATCAGCCATAACTTCAGGCGAATAGTCTTCCACAAGTGTAACCTTGTAATTTTGTAAATCAATCATTCCTTGTCGAAGGGTACGGCGAATTAAAAGGTCCTTAATACGAAATTCAGGAAAGCTTAGTATGACCGATATGGGTCTCGCTGCTGATGACAATGGCTTCGAAGTCAGCTCAGAAGTGAATAAAGCAGGAAAAAGCTGTTTCAGAATGGTTGCAAAAAACTTCGTAGGGTCAGCGCCTTCTATGTCATCATTCTCTCAAAGCTGATCAATAAGCCTTGTCCTCAATACCTTCTTGTGCAATTGAATCCTGGATTTCCTCAATTGTAGATGGCAGCCAGTTCAGGTTGGCAACAACATCTCCACCATGATCTTTATTAGCACAGGTGCACGATGGTCTATGTGCTTACCTCCTGCTTTACTCGCTCTACACCTATGTGTGACTAAGCACAGCTCCGATGCCGTATTCAAGTCCGATGACACCACCACTGTTGTGGGCCAAATCAAAAGTGGTGATGAATCAGCAGACAGGAGGGATATTGGAAATTTGTCTGAGTGGTATCATAAAAATGACCTCTCACTCAATGTCGACAAGACCAAGAAACTGATTGTAGACATCAGGAGCGGGAAACCAGAGGTCCATGAGCCAGTCTTCACTGGAGTATCAGAGATGGAGAGGCTTTAGCAACTTTAAATTCCTGGGTGTCACTATTCCAGAAGATGCGTCCTGGACCAAACACACAAGTGCAATTGCGAAGAAGGCACAGCAGTGCCTCTACTTCCTTAGGAGATCTGGCATGACAGTTAAAACTTTGACAAATTTCTATGGGTCCAATAATCAAACTATTGTGCAACCGCATTGTATTTTTGCTATTCTTTTAAAGTTGGTGCTCACCACCTTAATCATTTCAGATTAGAAATCCATCAAAATCACTGACATGTTCAGTGTTGTTTTGAGTTCATTACATAAAAAAAATGAAACTCAGCAAGGAGCAGCCAAAGCCAACCCAAAACTTTTACTTGAAACTTACAGATAGCTTAATGTACAAGCCTCACCCCTCTCAAAGTAAAGGAATGGATTAGTTTGTTCAGTTGTTGTGATTTGAACTACTTGTTTTTGTGTATCTTAATAACATTGTATCACCAATTTCTCTACCTTTTGTGTTTGAAAGATCTGTGTGCCATCAGATACCATGTCATTAGGTATGAGTCATCATGTCAAGAGTCTTTTTACTTAAGTCTATTGGTAACCTTTGCAGTAATTCAAATGGTGCAATTCAAAATCTTAAGTTAAAGTCCATATTTAATGGTATGCACCACAATGTTCAAATGATTAATCTCCGTTGGATTAGTTAGAGAAAATTGCAACTTTTAAATGGTCCAATCTTATAGTTGAAGTTTTTATGAAACCAGACTGCATATTATAAACTGATATGTGTGGCTGGTCTGAGAATACAGTGGATTCCGGTTAATTGGACCATCAGTTAATAAAGGCAGCCACTTATTTGGGACAGCTCTCAAAGAACAAAAACTATTCGAGAAAATAAATGGGCACTGTGCTGCTTAATTGGGGGAGGAAACTGTTACTGAAGTTTATAACTAGCGCACGTTCACATGTGGCCGTTAAGACACTAAACTGTGCTTAGAGCGAACAGTTTTAAAATAGGGTCAGTAGTGTCCGCTTGGGTTTAGAGGTGGAGCCAGTGCACTCCACTGGGTGTGGCGTGGCACGACATCGAGGCTGGTGTTGGTCCTGCCTACCCGTCAGGGTTCACTTGGCAGAAGGCAAGCTCTACGTTACTGTCAAACAAGAGCAAATCTGCAGAGTGCTGGAAATCCAAGCAACACCTACAAAATGCAGGAGAAACTCAGCAGGCCAGGCAGCATCTATGGGAAAAAAAGGGCAGTTGATGTTTTCGGCCAAGACCCTTCATCAGTACTGGTAAAAAAAAAAGATGAGGAGTCAGAGTAAGAAGCACAAGATGATAGGTGAATCTGGGGGTGGGATGGAGAGCGAGCTGGGAAGTTGACTGGTGAAAGAGGTACAGGGCTGGAAAATCTGATTGGAGAGAACAGAGGCAATGGAAGAAAGAAAAGGGGGAGATTATTGGCTCAAGTTTGGACTCTTATTATGTGGCTGTGATACCAATATGTGCTTGCTTTCTTGTACATGTTGTGTGTGACTGTTGGTACTATGCTTTGCATCTTTGCCCCGGAGTAATGCTTTCTTGTTTGGCTGTGTTCATGAGCATTCATGTATGGTTGAGTGACAATTAAACTTAAATTGTATTGTAAAGCAGCAATTTTTCTCACTGATACTTGGTGAGAAATAAGCAGCAAGACAAATTAGAATTGTTTTGCTCACGACAGTTTAAAGGATTCAGGCTTGCAGATACCAGAAGCAGCTGGGAGTGAAAATGAAATCATTTCATTACTTCAGCAAATTAGGACCTGTGACAAATTTGAAGGTATTGACATTCATCTTTAATGTTACAATGAAAATGAAGGTTTGGAGGATGCAATCATGGAAAGCAATCATGAAGGCAGTCCATTATCTGTGCTAATTTGGTTCATTTACATTCAATCAAAAGAACATGGCAGCGTGTTGGTTGTCCATTGTGTCCACTAATGACAGTGCCATGTTTGTGAGAGTTTTTAAAGTGGAAAAGCGTGATACTGGGGCAGTTGCACCCTCTGAACCTTGGAAGTCCGAGTCCAGTGGATTAGTCATCGCAATCTGGGGTCACTCTTTGCTTTGGATAACCATGACTTCCTCTGTGCCTTAACATGCCTTTGGCTCTCCACAAAGAGTTGCAAAACCACCTTCTTGACTGTCGGATCTCAGTGTTGATTTCTTCTGCCCAGTCTGCCAGAGCTGACTTCACATGCTAGGACAGACATGTCCTTATTTCACCGGGGTTTGAGGCCTGCCGGCTACCCTCACCAAATTTAGCTTGCCTGTCGAAGCAGTGGACCAGGGTGTGGCTACTTGGAACCACAGATGAGAGCTGAGTGTCCGGTGGGGACCAAAGGTGAGTGAACTGCCCCAGAATGGATGTGATAAACCTGTTCATCAGAGTGGCTACTCTTCTCTAGACTCCCTATACATGGTAGCTTACACTGGATGAATTCTTCCTTCGATAACTGTTAGGAATTAATATACAGTTTTATAGTGCTGTAGTCGTATTGATAATGTTCTAATTTGTTCTGTGTTTCATTAAAATACATAAGTTGTTACTCAGTTAAACAGCTGTTTGTCTTTTTGATACCATTTTAACTATTTTAATGAAACTTTGACTAATTTGGGCAATTGCTTAATTAGGCCAAAATGTACTGGACCTGATGTGTTCCAATTAACTGGAATGCGCTATGCAGTTTAAAATAAGCTTTCCAATTAATACAATGCTTTCATTATTCACCGATGGTGGGTTTTATGGCTATTCTTTCCAATAAAACTGCTATTGAATAATGATCTTCAACTTTTGTTATTTAACATTATTACATGTGAAATCTTCGAATGCATTGATGACATTTAATCAATTTTAACAGAAGCAGCAACTTATCATTCTCTTTCATTTGCAACTTATTAAACAACCTCTGAAATAATGTTTATCACTTTCTATCAAAACAATTTTAATTATTAATCAATTTTAAGGTGATACTTTTCATAACCTGTGTTTTAATTTTATAGTAACAATGAAATTATTAATTTTTTTCCATTCCTGTATAAAATGTTGAAAAATTTATTTATTGGTTCAGTATTGTAATTGTTTAATCTAAAACCTGGGCTGAAATCAGGTGGTATTCCACTTAAATATTTAAATTTACAGGTTTCTCCCGCTATCCGAAGGTAGAGTGTTCCTATGAAATGGTTCATAAGCCGGAATATCATAAAGTGAATAAGCAATTACCATTTATTAATATGGGAAAAATTTGTGAGCGTTCCCAGACCCAAAAAATAACCTACAAAATCATGCCAAATAACACACAAAACCTAAAATAACAGTAACATATAGTAAAAGCAGGAATGATATGATAAATACACAGCCTATATAAAGTAGAAATACTTTTCTGCAGCACTGTCTAGCGCAGTGAAAATCTCACGGCAGCACTCTCGGTGGAAGCGCTCTCAGCAGAAACATTCTCTCCAGTAACCTTTAAGCTGCGAAGCTGCCAAATCGTACCAAATAACACATAAAAATACACAAACTATATTAAGTAGAAATAATGTATGTACAGTGTAGTTTCACTTACTGGAATCGGGAAGACTCCAATAAATTGCAGTCACATTTAAACACTTGCTTATACGAATAACCACCTTCTGTAATTATTTTCTTCAGTTTTGCTGGGAACTTTTCAGCAACTTCAGTATCAGCCGAAGCACTCTCTCCGGTAAACATTAAACTATGAAGCTGCCATTGCCTCAGAAACTGATCAAACCACCCATGACTACCTTTAAATTCCACTTTCGCAACACTTTCATCACCATCGTCCAGTGCTTTCTGTTTCAGCTTATTAAAAAGACTGACTGATTTCTCCTTAAGTGTAAGAAAACTTAACTGAACACCATGCTTTGTACACCCATCAATCCACTCAAGCAATAGACTTTCCATTTTATCCATTATTGGATACCGACTAAGAGAGACCACTTTGCTACGAGCAGAACCAGCTGTAACATCGGCAGCTTTCAAAAGTCTTTTTCTCTACATATAAATAGTGCAAATGGTGGACGCAGGCAAGTTCAACGTGCGGACAGTGTCCTTACTTTGTTCACCACGATTGAAATGCTTAATTATGTCTAGTTTTACGCGAAATGTAACACCCTTACGAACTCTTTTAGGCTTTTCCGATACCTTAGAATTCATCTTGCTAACGGATGCACAAATAAATCGGGATAAAGCACGTGTTTAAACAATGGCGGCTAGAATGTAGTTCTGGGGGAGGAGCTTGGTTGTTCGGGCACATGCTGCCTTTTTTCACACACTGCCTTTTTCCGTAACAGTGAAAACACTTCTTGTTAGCGAAGACAGGTAACTAATGTAGGTCTTTCATAACAGCGGGGTGTTGTAAAGCGAACGTTGGAAAAACGGGGGCCACCTGTATTTGTATAGCAAATCTGATGATTGTTGTGAAAACATCCTTTGTCAGGCTGTTGTTTATTAATTACAGCTCAGTGTTCAATGCCATTATCCACCCAGTACTAATCAACAAGATTCAGAACCTGGACCTCTACCTCCCTCTGTAACTGAAACCTTGACTTTCTCCTCTCTGACAATCAACACCAGCACATCTCCAGGAAGCTTGCTTTGCTCACTGCCCTACTCTTTATGTGGTGGGGCACAGCGCAAATGCCATCTATAAATTCACAATGGCAGAGTGGTTGTCAGCAGAATCTCAGATGGTGATGAGGAGGTATACAGGAGTCAGATAGATCAGCTGGTTATCGTAAGCTGCCGGCATGTTCAAATGCAGCGGCTTCTATGAGATTAACCAAAGATGTTATTGTTCCTTTTAAAACGTTTTTTTTTTAATGGTCACGACCCAGCTGGACATTATGAACTTAAAGTACCTCAGGTCTACCACATTAGCAAGTTGCTACTGAAGGAGGTGGACCTGGTGCAGATGGTGCTGCTGCCTGCATCAGAGAGGAGTCAGAGGCGTTGGTGTGTGAATGCAGAATGCAGTCTAGCAGTGGGTGATCACTGTAGTCGCTTTTCTTGTGAATGCAAGGCCCTGTTGAACATTGTTAATGTGGTATGCTGCAAGTCAGATTCACTGATTTATTGGCGGACAGCAGGGGAGTTGCGTGGCCTTGGTCGTAGTGACGACAAGGTTTCAAGCCACATTGTCACCTGTTTACAGCTGTCCAAGATAGAGACAATGGAGTCCATGCAGTCCACCAGAGGCAGTGTGGCATGCTATTCAAGCTAGAGTTGGTGCTGCCCCCTAGTGTTTGCTTGGCAGCAGATCAGCTGTATTGTGTTTGAGTGCAGGCTCCTGCGACATTCATGGACTCAGGGTCTTGGACTATATATTATGTCTGTATTTTATTGATATCTTGTATGTGCTTGCTGCATGTGCCTCGTGCTGTGTGTGACTGTTGGTGCAGTGTTTTGCACCTTGGCTCCAGAATAACTCTGTCTCATTCGGCTGTATGCGTGGGTATTCATGTATAGTTGATTGACAATTAAACTTGAACTTGAACAACCTTGCATTCAGCATCAGTAATTCATAGGAACAGATTGTGGACTTCAGGCATTGGAAGTCGAGGGAACACACACCAGTGTTCATCAAGGGATCAGCAGTGGAAAGGCTGAGCAGTTTCAGGTTCCTGAGGGTCAGCATCTCTGAAGATCTGTTCTGGGCTCAACATATTGATGAAATTACAAAGAGGCATACCAGCAGCAATAATTCATTAGGAGATTGAGGAGATTTGGTATGTCACCAAAGACTAGCAAATTTCTAGAGATATACCATGGAGAACATGCTCACTGGTGCATCACTGACTGGTATGAAGGGGTCAATATACAGTATAACATCATTGCAGAGGGTTGTAAAGTTGGCCAGCTCCATCCTGGGCATAACCCACCCCACCACTGAAGGTATCTTTAGAAAGCAATGATTCAAGAAGGTGGCATTCACCTTTAAGGTCCCGCACCACTCAGGGAGAGGGTAAAGGGGTCTGAGGGCACACACTCAACATTTTAGGAACAGCTTCCTTCCTTCCTGCCGTGATATTTCTGGATGGTCTATGAACCCAGGAAATCTACCTTACTATTTTTGCCCTCTTTTTGCATTAGTTAATTTATGATGAAGAGTTGGCTGTGGTCGGGTGCTTCCAGGGTGCTGCATCAGCAAGTTTGCGGCGCTGGAAGCTCATGGCAGGGAGAGTTTTTCTTCCTTCTCTGTCTGCGTGAGATGATGGGACTTTCGAGAGACTTTGACACTTTTTTTTTACCGTGTCCATGGTCTGTTCTTATCGAATCACGGTATTGCTTTGCACTGTTGTAACTGTATGTTATAATTATGTGGTTTTTGTCAGTTTTTCAGTCTTGTTTGTCTTGTGTTTCTGTGATATCATTCTAGAGGAACATTGTATCATTTCTTAATGCATGCATTACTAACTGACAATAAAAGAGGACTGTGTGTCCTCTAATCTAAAAGAAATTATCCATGCTCTATACTGCTGTTGCAAAACAATAAATTTAATGATCCAGGGTCTCGGCCTGAAACGTCGACTGTACCTCTTCCTATAGATTCTGCCTGGCCTGCTGCGTTCACCAGCAACTTTTATGTGTGTTGCTTGAAATTCCAGCATCTGCAGATTTCCTTGTGTTTGAAATTTAATAACATGTCAGATTCTGTTTCTGACATCCAGTAAAGAGAAATTCAATATTCTGCTGTAGCCTGCATACATTTAAAACCCGAGTAAATAGTTCAGTATTCACCAAGGCATAGTAGGCTACCGGCCAGATAGTGGTAAATACTATCAGAATAGATGGATGCTTGTTGGCCAGCATAGACATGGTGGATTATAGGGTCTGGATCTATGCTCTGTGACATTGCTTAAGTCTGTTATGTCATGTTGTCATAATCCACTTCATTGTCTTATAGTCATAGTCATACTTTATTGATCCCGAGGGAAATTGGATGGGGAGATTATTGTATATTGATGTTTAAGGAGAGATTTAAAACTCAATGTATCTATTTGTAGGATTTTAGAAAAATAATTTGAATCCTGCAAAATATGAAGAGATGCAGAGAGATGGGAGCTGGGAAAAAGTTAAGAAGATTTTGTCCGGGGCTTCTCAACTTGATTTTCATTAGTTGAGAAGCTAAGGACAATGGGTGATGGTCAAAATAGGAGAACAAGAGCTTTCAGGTGTGCATATGTTTAGAATTCTTCTCCAAATTGAAATTGATATAAGATCAACTGCTAACTTCCACAAGTAAAATTGTTCATATTTTGGGATCCCTCATGAGCACCAACAACTTGCAATGTCTCAGCACTTTAAAATACATGTTTTGCCTTTCTATTTTTTCCAACAATCATCTCATCTTTCTGCGGTATATTTCATCTCCCATGACCTGATCCATTGACTTCACATGATGTATCCTCACAGTGCTCACTAGCATCTGTGAACTTTGCCCTACCTCTAGGCATTGGAGAGGATCCAGAGGAGGAATGATTCCAGGATTGAAAGGGTTAATGTATGAGGAGTGATTGATGGCTCAGGGCCTTGCTGGAATTTAGTAGAATGAGGGTTGGATCTCATTGAAACCTATCAGATGTTGAAAGGCTTAGATAGAGTGGATGTGGAGAGGATATTTGCTATGGTGGGGGAGTCTAGGACTAGAGGGCACAGCCTCAGAATATAAGGATGTCCATTTGAAACAGAAATTAGAGGAGTTTCTTTAGCCAGAGGTGGTGAATCTGGGGAGGAGGCAAGAGAATAGGGTTAAGAGGGATAATCACTCAGCCACAATGGAATGGGCCGAATGGCATAATTCTGCTCCTGTGTCTTATGGTCTTATGTTTGTTAGTTAAAATTGATACACCTTAATTGCTGACCTTCACTAACAGGAGATATCTCACTATTTAAAATGATATCAATAACTTTAAATATGACCTGCTTAGATTTTAGCAAAATTAATTGCCTGGAGGACTGGTGGCTTGAGTTACTGGAAAGTGTCAGGAGAATTTCCAAATAAATTCTGCCGTAACATCCCTAAAGTTGTATAATTTATATTTTTAATCCCGTGAGATTATGCATAATGTAAATATGTTTCTTATGTCATAAATGATTTTGTTGATTATAATGTTTTTTCCCAAAGTCTCTTAACTTGTTTTTGTACATGTATCATGAAAAGTATACCTTCACTGCAGAATATTTTTCAAGTGAGATATTTAGTTTAAAGTATATATGAACATCAGCAAAAAATAGAAGAGAACTTGAAGTTTGAGGAATTTAGAAAGAATGTTTAAACATCCATGATGTGGTTTTAGGTCCCACAATTCATATCAACATCTGCCATGCAGCTGCAAGTCATTAAGCTGAACTAGAACTTCCTCTTCAAAATTCCTGGCTTTTTCCAAGACTAGTAAGTTGTTTCAGTTCTATCCTCAGTATATTTCTAAGCAAATACAATGGTACACAGTCTTCTAATTTAAGGTGCCATTAGTAAACAACTGGTGCAAAACGTAGTTGTGATTAACGGACATGCTTGCAAGCCTACTGGATGCAGATTCAAAGCACTAGATTGATGCTTGGTTCTTGTTGCTGTAAGTAGACGGCAGTCAGCTCTGCTTTGTTTAATGTGCTATGCAAATAAAAGAAACAAAGATTTTGAGATTCATCGAAAGCACTGTTGGGATGAACAGAGAATGTCAAAGAAACTTACAAAACTATTATGAGACTTTGATATTTTCTTGTATCTTTGTTTACAGGGATTGAGGGGGTGGGGGTGATTGCATGTGACGTAGCAGGATTGTCCATCAGTTTATAAGTAAACTAAAGGATTATTTTGGATCAGAGTTGTTTCCTGTTCATCGTTTCTGATTGTGGGCTTTATTATAACATTTCAGCTGTATCTATGATGTTATGAATCTGGAAATACACATCTTGTGAAGAGTTCATGTTACTTCTGGCCATCTGCAATGGTACAAACACAGTTGATCAGTTACTCTATAAATTAGAGTTAGAGGCAGAGCCGTTCAACATGGAAACAGGTCCTTCAGCACTACTGGTCCATGCTGATTGTGATGCCCCATCCAAGCTTGTCCAGTTTGCAAGCATTTGGTCCGTAACCTTATAAACCATTCCAATCCAGGTACTTATCAAACTGTCCTTTAGAAGTTGTTATTGAACCTGCCTCAACTGGTTCCTCTTGCAGCTGATTACATTTGGACACCACCTTTATGTGAAGGGGAAATGATTCCATTAAGGTTCCTCTGAAATCCCCCATCTTTAAACCTATACCCTCTAGTTCTTGATGCCACAACCCCTGGGAAAATAACTGAGTGCATTCATCTTATTTATGCTCCTCATGGTACACCTCTCAGTCTCCTGTAATAATCTCCTAGCCTGTCCAGACCTCCCCGTAACTCAGTCCCTCAATCCAGGCAGCATCTTTGTGAATGCAAACTTGGGGAAATCCGCAGATGCTGGAATTTCAAGCAACACACACATAAAAGTTGCTGGTGAACGCAGCAGGCCAGGCAGCATCAGGGACTGGACATCCATGGTGAAAATAAAGCGGTGGGGGCCAGGGAACTTAAAATCATCGAAAAATTTCAAAGCATGAGAAGTGTCACGAGCATAGGTAGGAAGGGATAGAACAAGGGGGGATAAAATAGTGTCGAGGTATGCAGAAATGAGTTCAGTGGGGCAGGAGCAAGTTGAGACAATAGGTCTGCCAGGACAGGCAGGTTTGTGGATCTTGGGTAGGAGGTAGAAACAGGAAGTGCGGGGTGTGGAAACTATGAGGTTGGTAGCAGTGGATGGGAGATCCCCTGAGCGGATAAAGCTGGTGATAATGTGGGAGACAATGGCCTGGTGCTCCTTACTGGGGTCATGATCGAGGGGTAAATAAGAGGAGGTATCTGCGAGTTGTCGCTGTGCCTCGGCAAGGTAGAGGTCAATATGCCAGACTATAACAGCACACCCCCTTATTGGCGGGATTAATAGTAAGGTTATGATTAATGTGGAGGGAGTGGATAGCAGAGTGTTTGGAAGGAGTGAGGTTGGAATGGGAACAAGGTGTGGTGAAGTCGAGACAGTTGATGTCCCGTCGACAGTTAGCAATAAAGAGATCCAGAGCTGGCAGAAGACCAGAGTGGTGTGTCCATGAATAGGAGGAGGGTTGAAGACGGGAGAAGGAGTCATCAGTGGGGGTAGGAGAGTCCTTTTAAACATCTTTGTAAATCTTTTTTCTTGCCATCTTTCCAGTTTAATAACATCTTTCCTACAACAAGGTGGCCAAAACAGAACACTAGCTCCAAGTGTGGTCTCACCATCATCCTATACAGCTGCACCATGAATTCACAATTGTTATATTCAGTGCCCAGACTTATGATGGCCAGCATGTCAAATACCTTCTTCCTATCTACCTGTCACTCCACTTTTAAGAAACCATATACTTATACTCCAAGTTCCCTCTTTTCTAAACACTCCCCACGGGCCTGTCATTCATGGTGGAAGTACTACCTGGGCTTGACTTTTTAAATTGCAACTCCTTGTACTTTTCCAAACTAAGCTCCATTTGCCATTGCGTGGTCCACATTCAGCTGATTATGGTGCCCAGTAATTGTTTGATGATAAAAGGAGGACATCCTTTTAGAATGAGATGAAGAGGAGTTCATTGCCACAGGCAGCTATGGAGTCAAAGTCTGTATGTATATTTAAGGCGGAGGTTGATAGATTCTTGATTGGTCAGGGCATGAAGGGATTATGGTAAGGAGGCAGGAGATTGAGGCCTGGAGGAAAAATGATCAGCTATGGTGAAATGGAGGAGCGGACTTGATGGGCCAAATGGCTTAGTCCTGCTTCTATGTCTTATTGTCTTATGGTCTCATAACCTTCATTGTCCACTGTCCCACCTACTTTATTGCCATCTGCAAACATACTAACCATGCCTTGTACATTCTTATCCAGATCCTCAGGGGTCTGAGCTAGGCCTATTGTTGTTTGTCAACTGCATTAACTAGTTGATGTAAATGCCAAATAACAGTGGGCCCACCATACATCCCTGAGGTTCACCACTAGTCACCAGCCTCCAGTCCGAGAAACAGCCTTCTACCGTCACTCTCTGTTTCTGCTATCAAGGCACTTGTGTATCCATTTACCAAGCCCTTCCTGCAAATTAACCCCCAACCACATGGAACCTTAACAAAGGCCTTACTGAAGTGCATGTAAGCCACCTCTATTGCCCTGCCCTCATTAATTTTCTTGCTCATCTTATCAGAAGACTCAGACAAGTTCTCAAGACATGAACATCTATCCAAAGTCAGCTCCTAATCAACACTTGACTCTCCAGATGTGGGTATATCTTGTCCCTCCAAATCATCTTTGCGAAAGTTATGTCATGTCCCTTTTTGTCCTCCTAGTTTCCTTCTTGTGTACAGTTCTGCACCCGTAATTCTCCGGGGATTAGCTTCATCCCAGCTGACTCATGCAACCTCCTTTATCCTGGTCAGGGCCTTAAATTCCCTCATCATCCAGGGTTCCCTACTCCTGCTAGTCTGCCCTTCACTCTAACAGAAACATGAACAACTTGAGCTCTCACAATCTCACCTTTAAAAGCCTCCTGTAGTTCCTTTGCTCATAAAAGCAATCTATTCTGATGAACCTTGGCACGCTGCTGTCTGATTATTGTAAAAGATTGCCTTGCTCAATTTCGAACTTGAACTATGGACCAGTTCTGTCCCTTTCTAATAATTATTAGAACAGTAGGTACCGAAGTCTCCCCTTCTGTTACCGCAGTCACTTGTGCTGCCCGATACCCAATAGTAAGTCAAGCTTTGCCTTCTTAGTAGGCTCTATATATTGCCCAAGGAAGTGTCCCAAAAGTACTTAAGAAATTCTACACTATTTGAACCCTCAACAATATGACAGTCTACATCTATGTTAAGTAAGTTAAAATCCCCTATTGTGACAACGCTATTATTTTCACAACCCTGTTATTTGTTCTGTAATTTCCATTGGCTATTTAGGGGCCAATAGTACAATTCCAACAATGTGATCACCCTCTTCCTATTTTTCAGCTCCACCCATAAAATCTTATTGATGAATTTTTAGTAATTTCATCTCTATTGCTGTGACATTTCCCTTCATCAGAAATGCAGTTCCATCTCCCCACTTTCCTCCACCTCTAATCTGCCTAAAGCACTTATCTCTCTCTCGTAGCCAGATTTCCATAATGGCTGTAATATCCCAAATCCATGTAGCTGAGTTCCCAGGCCTAAGCCCTGAATTTATCCTTCTTCCCTGTAGTCCGTGAGCCAGGACCCCAAATTTGGGCCACCAGTACCATCTAGGGGGATGATGAACCTCCCAGAGAAGTATACTTCTGTGTATGAGGCCTTCAAGACCGGCCAATTCTCAGTGCAGCTGTCAAGTAACAACCCCTTTGGGCAGATCCCTGTGGACCAGGCTATTGAAGCCACAGTGAACAAAGGCACACAGACCCCTGAAGGGACATCACGGTTCAGCCTGAATGCTGGCTATCAAGCATTACCACATAACAGCTGAGCACCGCAGTGCATTCGTGGGAAAGTTAAGGGAGATGGTGCAAGGCAACAAATCAGAACTTTGTCATGCGGAGCTACAGTGGCCAAGAATCCAGAAAGATGAGGAAGCAGTTTCAGCAGTGGTTAGCCTCACACATGAAGTGGTCAATCCATTCGCAGAGAAGCGGGACCTCATTAGCATCTCTGTGGCAAAGGCAGCCCCCAAGGACATTGCCTCCGACCTGATGAAGGCATATGAGATTGGTAGGCAATGCTATGCAACCTTCAAGGATGAGAGACTAGAGAAAGACCCACCAGCAAAGAAATTCCATGACCCAATGAAAACCAACAAGCTGAAAACATTCAGTGATATATGTGTAATGTTACGTACCCCGTAACTGGGTTGCCAAAGCAGCAGAAATGGATCACTCAGTTGGAGTCTGGACTACTAGAACTAAGAAAGTTTTATTAAAGAAACAAGCAACACAGTACTCTAATCAAAAGGATAATAAATGCAACAGTTCAGCAATGATAAACAAACATGTACACAGAATTAAGATAACAGGATCAATCAAGCTCTATTGTCGTCTAGGGGTAAATGACCAGTTTCAAAGTGACGCAAAGTTCAGTTCAATTGAATTCAGTTCAGTTCGCAGTAATCACTGCCGTGGGAGATGGACAGTGGGGGGAAGGAGAGAGAGAGCAAAACGAATGAATATTCAAACGGCTTCCACACTGACCTTCGATATTCTTCGCAGTCAGCTTTCGGGCGAGCCCTTTGTAATGTCATCTGAGGTCACCGACCGTGACCCCTCCGTTTCCAGATACGATCGTTTCTCTGCGGTGAACCTGGCACCCAGGAAAGGGCGGATACACACCAGGTTCCCGCTGATCGTACCTTTCCACCCTGTGCGTTTATGGCTTGGTCCCGCGACCAGCCTTCCAAAACTTCCCACCGACTTATGGGAGACGCACCGCTTCCAGGGTCTTGTTACCTCAGGGTGTCGTGTGTGTCTTGCCTTAGCGAACCTGTCCCTTTTTATCCCCCTGCTGGAGTATCGCCTGTCCATCACTTCAAACAGTTCAGGGTTCAAAGGGGGAGCCGATCTTGACAGCTCTCCTTCCGTTAGACTCTCCCGTCCCTTCATTAACATCTCCAAATGCTGCTCCATTGTTTTCCTTATCTCTCTTTCTCCTGAAGACAGATGGCAGACCAACTGCTGATCCCACTGGTGCCAGCACAGGACAGCTAACATCTTAATCTATGTGTGTTCTCATCACAGTAAGAAGAGAGAAGTGAAATCAAATGGGAGGGCGATCATCTTGAAAGCAGACAGGTCTTTGTTTGGATACATCATAGTGATGGCACAAGGGCGCAGTCTACGTATGGAGGATATTCTTTCTCATCCCCTTGGACCATTGCCCTGGGCCCTGTCCACACCAGAAGGACTGCTGAGAAAGTCAAATAAAGCTGCTTTAGCCACAACCTTGCAGAAAAATGCAGAGCAACTCCCAGGAAACTCTGCTACAGTGGTTGATGGAATGAACTTGGTCCAAAGAGTGAAACGTGATCGAGTTACTTTCAGAGATGTTGCCACAACAATTCTGGCTATGGCTCTGAGGGAAGGCAGGCAGAATAGCAGAATAGATGAAGGGTCTCGGCCCGAAACGTCGCCTGTACCTCTTCCTATAGATGCTGCCTGGCCTGCTGCGTTCCACCAGCATTTTGTGTGTGTTGCTTGAATTTCCAGTTTCTGCAGATTTCCTCGTGTTCGCAGAATAGATATTGTGTTCGACACATACAAGAAGAACTATATCAAGAATAGCGAAAGATCTCTATGGGGTGCAGAGACTGGTCATGTGTTGCAAGGTATCATAGGCACAGAAATGGTGAGGCAGTGGAGGTAACAAAAATAGTCAATAACAAAAATAGTTTCATTAGCTTCATAGTCCATGAATGGAGGAAGGCAGAGTACAGAGCAAAGCTACAGGAGAAGATTCTATATGCAACTGTGAATGACAAATGTTACAGAATCACATCTCAAGACAGTGAGGAGGTGTCAGTTCTTCAGTGTCAACAAGAAGAAGCAGATGGCCACCTGCTTCTTCATGCTGCCCATGCCAGAAGAGAGGGATACTAATCTGTAGTGATCTGCTCAGAAGATGTGGATGTGTTTATCATGTCTTTAGCATTTTGTGACAAGATTGAGGCCCCATTGTTCCAGAAGTGTGGCACTAGAACCCGTACAAGGCTTGTAGACATCAGGAAGGTTGCTGCCACTGTTGGCATAGAGGTTTGTAGGGCTCTCTTCGGGTTGCACGCACATACAGGATGTGACACTGTAAGCGCTTTTGCAGGCAAAGGGAAGACGAGCGACCTAAAACTTCTGACCAGCAACAGGGAAACTCAGGGCACATTTTCAGAGTTGGGTCAGGAATGGGACCTCTCCCCAGAACTGATGGACAAACTGGAGGCATTTACTTGTCTCCTGTATGCCCCAAAAACATCAACCAACGAGGTCAATGAGCTCAGGTATCACCTTTCCTGTGCCAAAAAAGGTGAAATCGAAAGTTGTCAACTCCCACCATGCAAGGACTGCTTAACAAAACATGCACAGCGAGCCAACTACCAGGCTGGTATATGGAGAAGATGTTTGGAGAAGGACCCACAAGTGCCAAGCCCTGTTGGCAGAGGATGGAAGATGGAGAGAGAAGAGGAAGCTGAACAGTTGGTGGTGCACTGGATGGAAGGCCAGCCAGCACCCGATGCCATCCTGGATCTACTGGCCTGTAACTGTCCAAAAAAATGTTTACTCCCAAGATGTATGTGTGTTGCAAATGGCCTCAGGTGTACTGACATGTGTAGACTGGCAGACTGTGAGAACCAGGCATCTACCTCAGAGAGTGTGGAAAGTTCAGATGAAGATATACAAGACGTGATAGACTTGGAAAATTATTATGATTATTAATATGTTATGAAAGTATGGAAAGCAGTCTTTGATTAAATAGATTCATTTTACAACCAAATGGGGCCTAGGTTATGGCCGTGTGGAACCCCACATTTGAATTATTGTACTGGTATTCTACATACTATGACAAAAGCTTAAGATTGTTTTGATTTAATACAACAATATGGAAAGTATCATGACATTGATAATACTCCAGAAATCTCTCCAAATGAGTTTTTTACCTTTTTTGGGGTGGGGTAATATTTTCTGCTGTACTAATGTTTATATGGAATATATACAAAAAGTGATTACTTATTTGAATTCCTGAATAAATTCTCTACAAATCCATGTGATTATGTGTGTCCTAGGGTTTTTATTGACTTTTCCAAAATAAACAACAGACAAATATTTTTCTAAAAATGGAATCATTCACTCTACTGAAATTGGGCACTGTACTGCGAGTGCCACCAATGACATAGTTTTCAATGTAGAATTTTATAACAACATAGCATGAAGAGTGCTTGAACTGAGCTATCATTGTGACAAATTTCAATGTTGAGGTTTCAATTGATGACAAAATACCACTAGGTTGAGTATATATGTTGTACTTTATATTGACCACTTTTCAGAAATGCTTATTTTAGGGTAGTGTTATAAAATGCATGATAGCACACATAAAGCTACCACTGGTGCAATGATATCACATATTTTCTAACTCTAGAGATGTATACCTTGCCAAAAATCACTATGTGCATTATTCCCCTCAGATGGTACTGGCTCACGGACTACTGTCAGACTACTTGATATCTCTGACTTCTGCATTGCTTTCCAGCTTCTCACTTGCCTCCCTATTGAACTCTGGTATAATGAGGTAAAATAAGAAGCAGAGAAGGTTGAGAAACTATATTAATAGGATAGTTTTGGGTCTGGAAAGAAAACAAAATAATCTTATAATCCACAATACTTTGTCAAGTTTGTTACTTACAATGAATCTGTGGTGGCTGCTCTGAAGGTATACAGTTCACAGTTCTTGAACATTTAGGAAGGCTTTAAAATGTTCAGTAGATTTTATATCTGGTCTTTCAGGTGAGGTTTAGTTCATTTTTGATACAAAGTAATTTGTAGTATTTTAAGATCTTTATGGAAAGTAAAGATTTCATTTTATCCTGTGTTACACAAAAATGTACTCAAAACGAAAACCTTTCCATGTGCATTGTCATATGATGCCATTTAGTTCGAGAAGACCAGTTCGATGCTGCTCAATAGTAGCTTTCTTCTCAGACTCAGACAGCTTCAGATTGTATCTGTTTCCAGAGATTTGAATACAGTATCAAGACCAGGGTTTCTCAACTGAGGTTCTGAGGAACCCCAAGGTTCTGCGAGAAGTCACTCAAGTTCCGCGAGAGATGGTGATTTTTAAAAAAACATTTTTTTTTTAAACTTTGTGTGACACGCGATGCTAGTACTCGTAGTGGTGGGCAGGGAATGAGCAGCCCTGTAAGCAATCTTATTTGAGGTCTCTCTGCCCATCATGGCAGTGTGCAGTAGGACCACGTTTATTTGGTTGAGTCCATTCTCAGTTTTAACGTAAGATAAGAGAGGTTGTTGATTATTGATGGGTGCTGTATTAAATGGAGGGGAGGACAATAGGCTAATGAGGAGCACGAGTTCTTTTTCTGAGCATTGATTGGACTCGCTGAACTTGGGCTGTGATGCCAGCCTCCTGAATTACCTTGCTCAGCTTCCCCTTACAAAAATAGTATGGCCTGGTTTTACTGAGTGCTTTGAAGATGAAGACTGGCTGCAGAAATTAGCCTACCTAGCAGACATTTTTCATCAAATGAACCAGTTGAACAAGACTCTGCAAGGCCCGGGAGAAAATATTTTGACATGAAGTGACAGGATTCTTGGACTTAAAAGGAAAGTGAATCTTTGGAAAAATCACGTTGCAAAAGGAGATCTTAAAATGTTTCCACTGCTGCTCAGGCTTGAGAGTGAGGAAAGATACCAAAAAGTCTCAAGTCTTATTGAAAACCACCTGGAAGAACTGCAGAACAAAATTGAACAGTATTTTTCCTCCCTTTCAACACAAGTGTATGACTGGGTGAGGGACTCTTTTTGCTGAATCTTCTGCTCAGCCTGAGAACTTGACTATGAGAGAAAAGGAAGAACTTTGTGAGCTGTAGTCTGATCATGCACTCAAGATGAGATTTATTGACCTGCCCCAGGACACGTTCTGGATTTCTGTTATTGAACAGAATCCTGCAATTCCCAGGAAGAAAATGAACATTTTGCTGCAGCACTTCTTACATGTGTGAACAAGTTTTTTCTTGTTTAACAAGCATCAAGAGTAAGGACAGAAATTGGGTCATTACAGTTGAAGGTAAAATCCATGTGTGCTTATCTGAAGTTCGACCCAGAATTGAATATTTGTGCAGCAAAAAATAAGCACGGGTTTCACATGCTAGGCCTATATTTGAGCCTGATCATGTCACTTAGTAAGAAAATGTTTTTTCAATGTCTTGTATAAAATTGTGTCTTAAGCTATATTTTTATTTGTATTACTTTGGCTTATGGTTTTTAGTAACTTTACTATTCAACATTGTCAACAAATTTTCATGTAAATAACTAATTAAAATCAGTTTACAATCTTTATTTAAATTAATTCTACTGAGCCTATCTTTAGGAAAAAATAAATTCCATTTTGCCTTAAGCCAGTTATTTAATAGAAATTTATTATGTTTGCCTTATGAGCTTTAAAAAATTATGAAAAGGAAAGAAAGAGATTAATTTCAAGAAAGGTATGCTAAGCTTAACTACCTGTTTATTTTTCAAGAAAGGTTTGCTAAAAATTCATTCTCTACTCGAGAGCATTGACAATTATTTTTGGATTATTATATCTACAAGTTACTAATCATGCTAACGTACCATGAGCTGTACATATCATAATTTTACACAGGGGTTTCCTTATTTCAAGGGTTCTTCCAGGGCAAAATGGTTGAGAAAGGCTGATCTAGATCAACACTCCAGATTAGGAAGCGCTACTCGTGTCAGTGGTCCTCTCTTTCCAATGAGATCTTCAACCTTCCTTCCTTGTGCAGAAACTTAAAAAACATCTTGACCAAGAGCAAGTTAGTTCTCCCAGTTCCTTGTCAATATTTACCTCTTGAATAGTATCACTGAAATTATTACTGTTACCAGCATGCTGACTGTGGAAACTTGTGTGTGCATATTGGCTGCAAGATTTCCTACACTAGCAGCAGGGGCAATGCATCAAACAATGTGCTCACTCTGGTTGATAGCTTGTAAGCTCTTAAATACAAATAGTTTTTCATTTAAGATCATAAAATATTGAATAATCTGTTGTGCACAACTTTATTCACAAAAGTGATTTTCATACGTAACCTGAAACTATTTTCTCCTGAAATGTGTGCATTTATACATGATTTGCATTAATTCATGCACCAAATTTGAACCATCAGCTGAGAATTGCATTTGTATTCCACACTGGAGATCATACAAAATGCCCACAAACTTGATATTTCTTTTCTGTAAATAACACACTGCCAGATCTGTGCATAAAACACAAAGCTGCTTCATTAGATTTACTTATTTGGAAACTCAATGGGAAGATGCTGAAATGTGTTATGTAGTACTTTTGCTCATCCATAATGAAAACATAAATATGTTATTATGTAAGGGGGTTTCAATTTTTATGTTACTGCGGAGGCTAATTAAAATGGCGTCTTTGTTATGTTAATCTGGGGAATGCGGCTTTGTTGTCTTAAACGCTGAGAAAGTTTGCGCTAGCAGCTTGTTGTGGTTTAGAGGGTGATGAGAAATACGTTATTAACCAATTGGGATAGTTGTTATGGTTTTGGTGTATTTGAAGATACTGTCTGCGCGGGGTTTTGGGGTAGAAGGCGGGAGAGCGAGACAGAGGATGGACGAGGTGCTGTGAGTCCGCTAACGGGGTCGGACCCCGAGCGGGACGTTCGGCAAGGAGACGGATTCGTGGGGAGCGTCTGGTCGACCACCGTTGTTGGTCCCAGGTGGCCGGTCGAGGTGGTCCGAGGGGTCGCAGGGTGAAGAAGAAGGTCCTTGAGCTCCAACGTTTTTGTGCACGAAGAGATTGGACTTTGATAAGTGTGGCGCCATTTATTTTCCTTTTATATTTTATTCTCTTTTAAATATATAGTTCCAGTAATATCTATAAACTGTATATCATTTAATTGCATCTGGTGTATTGTCTGTTATTTGGGCGGGATGGGGTACCTCACACAGCATCCACACCATTACCCAGTTTGGCGGGGCCGAGGCTGTTTTCCTAGATGACAGCGAGCCGAGCGACCCTGAGGGTGGCAGGGGGGCTACGTAGTGGGGGCTTTGTCCGGGATGCTTGAGTCTGTTGGTATGCTGTGTGGGTGCCCTGTTTAAATCTGTAATGTGTGTCTCTGTGGGTTATTTGCTGGTTATTGCTGTATGCGTGGTGGGTGAGGTCTTTGTTTGAGTTCAGACTAGCATTGACGAGTTGGAGGTGGCACTAGGGGCTGTCCATGCGGTTGGGAGAGAGAGGAAAGAGTGGTCTGATTTGGAGGTAGAGTCTGCGAATAAATGTTCTAGCTCTGGCAGGCTCCGCCTGGCATTTGGGATAGTGTCCACCCCAAGAGGGGCGGAGGCGTGTGAGACGTGGGCGGAGCGGATCTCTCAGTTGTTAGATGAGTGGCAGTGCTCGGTTGAGGGAGAGCGACAGGGATTGGTTGAAAGTTTGAGTAGGCGGGCCGGTGACGATGTTAGAGCTGTCAAGTTCACTTACACCGTAGTGACAGCTGTCAGTTATTTGAAAGAGGGGGGAAAGTTTTCAGTGTGTCTTCTCTAGTGAGGAGGGCGGCTAAATTGCTTGCAGTGCCAGGGGGATCATTTCAGGGGGTCAGTTGTTCAGCTGATCAGAGAGGTGTCGGGAAACTTAGTGGAGGCCCAGTGGGGGAACGGCTCGGGGTCTCTGGGGAAGCACGTTCCCAGCAATGTACCACTGAACTTCCGCAAGGAAAAGACCCTATTCCTGGAGGGGCCACGCCCCAGGGTGTCGTTATGAATAGAGGGAAGCGATGCTAAAGCTATCCTCAACCCCGGGGCACAGATCAAGTTGTTGTACAGTTCGTTTTACAACCGGTGTCTGAAGCATTTATCCTTGACAACTGCAAGGGCACCAGAGACTTTGGGTACTAGTGGTAGTAGTTATCCAGAAGACGATGATTGGTTAATGACCCTGGAGTTCATGGAGGCATTTTCTGGGCACCCAGCATGTCGAGTTGCTTCTGAGGACGTGTGTAACAGCCTTGAGCCGGTACCGAATTTAAACGAGACCCAGCGGTGGTACGGCTTGAGGAAAGTAGCTGAGGGTGAGACCCTCTTAGTAGATGCTCCGAACTACCACGAGGGAGGGGAATTGACCGCTGAAGACACCTAAGTGAGAGAAAGGTCGCGGCAACTGGACCCTGGTGGCGTGGAAGATGAAGGCAGCGTGTGTGTGGATTATGCGATGTGGTTTAATGTGCTGCATCTGAGGAGTGGATGTTGCCAGATCCTGAGGAGTGCGGCTGTTGAGCTGAAGATGGCCGTTACTAGTTCCCTAGGATTCTTCCGATCCGTAAAGATACCCAAGGGCATATCAGGAGCCCCTGCATCCTTCCCGTGGGGCATGAGGAAGACCATGGGGGAAGTGAAGGTGTGTGGAGTTTTGACGTATGTGGATGACCACCTAGAGCTTGGATTCGCCTGGGGGGACCATGAGGCGAGGCGAGGCGAGTGGCTGAGCCCGGGCGACCGAAGCGAAGTGTCAAATGTGGAGGAGCTTTTGGCCGGAGGAGTTTGGTGCAATCTGAGAAAATGACCCGACATACCAGTTGAACTTCCTAGTGCTGGGACAGACGGTGGTGGACCGGGGGATGGAAACCCAGGTCGTCAAGCTGAATGAGACACAGGGAAGAGAGGGGATTTGCACCGCACTGCGGTCATATACTGATGAATTAATCCAGCGAGAAGAAACAATGACCCGCCTTCGAAGGGATCAGCAGAAACTCAAAACGTCGATTCAGAACAGATTGGAAGACTTGCAAGTTGGGGAAGATCATGGAAGTGTTCTGACTAAGGTCAACAGAAAACCGAGAGCCCAGGGAGGGGTGTTTGACTACACTCCCGAGGAGGTAAAGAAATGGAGGACAGATCTCGGAAAGGGGAGGCGGACGCTTGAAAGGAACCTAAAGGTGACTATCGCGAGTTTAAATGAAGCGGAAAAACTGAAAGTTGACCTGGAAGACGTCATCAGGAAGAAACAACCGGAGGCTGAACATTCTTTAACTGCTGCTTTTCAGGTCAGGGAGGAGGAAGCTGGTGGGGTAACTGCGTCCCAGATTGAGATGGCCAGGAACCCTGAGTCAGAACTACTGAGGCTGTGGCGAGAGTTGGAGTCCCCGAAGAAGCTGACGTCTCGACTGCAGGAGGCTGAAGGGGTAGCTCCGGCTAAATGTTTCAGTTTGGAGAAACTCAAACAGCAGCTACCGATCGAGGGAATGAGGAAGGATACGGATTCGAAGGATGATATGCTGCACATGTGGAACATGCTGCCTTTCGCTAACTTCCCCTTGATTGAGGAAGAGACTTTTGGCTCTTCTCCCACTGAGTCAGGTGTAGTGGGGAGGGCTAGCTGTGGGCAGTCTGAGTAGCGGCAGGATTGGGAAGGAGGAGAGGCGGGGCCCCGGACACGGGACTAGGCACTCCGAGCTGTAGTGGTGGCCTGAGTGAGAGAGGAGTTGACAAGCAGGCCCGAGGTATCCCTAGTAGTGTCTGAGCCTTTTGGGTTTAGGTGAGGGGGTATGGAGGTCTCAGAGGGTTAAGAAGCTCCCAGATAGGTTGGCCTATTTAGCGCCTGTGGGACGGGAGTAAGGTCCACTGTTTGGGGAGCACTGTCACTGTGTGTATCTGTGTATTTGTGTGTTGTGTGTCTGTAGGACTGGGTGGCGAGTTATTTAGAAGTCATGAGGACATGACTTTATTTGGCGGGGGGAGAGTGTAAGGGGGTTTCGATTTTTATGTTACTGCGGAGGCTAATTAAAATGGCATCTTTGTTATGTTAATCTGGGGAATGCAGCTTTGTTGTCTTAAACGCTGAGAAAGTTTGCGCTAGCAGCTTGTTGTGGTTTAGAGGGTGATAAGAAATACGTTATTAACCAATTGGGATAGTTGTTATGGTTTTGGTGTATTTGAGGATACTGTTTGCGAGGGGGTTTTGGGGGCAGAAGGCGGGAGAGCGAGACAGAGGATGGACGAGGTGCTGTGAGTCCGCTAACGGGGTCGGACCCCGAGCGGGACGTTCGGCAAGGAGACGGATTCGTGGGGAGCGTCTGGTCGACCACCGTTGTTGGTCCCAGGCGGCCGGTCGAGGTGGTCCGAGGGGGTCGCAGGGTGAAGAAGGTCCTTGAGCTCCAACGTTTTTGTGCACGAAGAGATTGAACTTTGATAAGTGTGGTGCCTTTTATTTTCCTTTTATATTTTATTCTCTTTTAAATATATAGTTCCAGTAATATCTATAAACTGTATATCATTTAATTGCATCTGGTGTATTGTCTGTTATTTGGGCGGGATGGGGTACCTCACACAGCATCCACACAAACTAATTACCCAGTTTGGCGGGGCCGAGGCTGTTTCCCTAGACGACAGCGAGCCGAGCGACCCTGAGGGTGGCCGGGGGAGCTACACTTAAGGTAGTTTGCAACTATTTGGAGGAAGATTTTCACTCGTCTTCTCCTAGTTTCCCACTATAACTTGGGGATACAGAATTATGTAGTTATTAATTTAGCTTTTTTGAGTCCTGAAATATTTTTGCCTTTAAGAATTTATCCTGTTTCCTTTTGACAGTTACAACTCAAAAAAACTTCTATAGTTGTACCATGGAGAGCATTCTGACAGGCTGCATCACTATCTGGTATGGAGGGGCTACTGCACAGGACCGAAAGAAGCTGCAGAAGGCTGTAAATCTAGTCAGCTCCATCTTGGGCACTAGCCTACAAAGTACCCAGGGCATCTTTAGGAAGCAGTGTCTCAGAAAGGCAGCGTCCATTATTAAAGACCTCCAGCACCCAGGGCATGCCCTTTTCTCACTGTTACCATCAGGTAGGAAATACAGAAGCCTGAAGGCACACACCCAGCAATTCAGGAACAGCTTCTTTCGCTCTGCCATCCGATTCCTAAATAGACTTTCTCTGGAGTTCACCAGAGAAAGCAGGATCTCCCGGTGGCCACACATTTTAATTCCATGTCCCATTCCCATTCTGATATGTCTATCCACGGCCTGCTCTACTGTAAAGATGAAGCCACACTCAGGTTGGAGGAACAACACCTTATATTCCATCTGGGTAGCCTTCAACCTGATGGAATGAGCATTGACTTCTCAAACTTCCGCTAATGCCCCACCTCCCCCACGTACCCTATCAGTTATTTATTTATTTATATACACCCATTCTTTTTCTCTCTCTCCTTTTTCTCCCTCTGTCCCTCTCACTATATCCCTTCCCCCCTCCCCCTTTTCTTTCTCCCTGGGCCTCCTGTCCCATGATCCTCTCATATCCCCTTTGCCAATCACCTGTCCAGCTCTTGGCTCCATCCCTCCCCCTCCTGTCTTCTCCTATCATTTTGGATCTCCCCCTCCCCCTTCCACTTTCAAATCTCTTACTAGCTCTTCTTTCAGTAAGTCCTGACGAAGGGTCTCGGCCCGAAACGTTGACTGTACCTCTTCCTAGAGATGCTGCCCAGCCTGGTGTGTTCACTAGCAACTTTTGTGTGTGTTGCTTGAAATTCCAGCATCTGCAGATTTCCTCGTGTTTGCGTTCCTAAATGGACTTTGAAGCTTTGGACACTACCTCACTTTTTTAAATATACAGTATTTCTGTTTTTGCACATTTTTAAAGATCTATTCAATATACGTAATTGATTTACTTGTCTATTTATTATTATGTTTTTTTTTCTCTTTCTCTGCTATATTATGTATTGCATTGAACTATTGCTGCTGAGTTAACAAATTTCACGTCACATGCCACTGATAATAAACCTGATTCTGACACAATTTTCGTGCAAATATTCCCATATAACTGACAGCATCTTAAAGATTTCTGCACAAACTCCAAGTGCTGAGATTATTGTGTTTTCAAGAAGGCATTGCATTTTCTTGTACTGTTTACTTTGTTCTGGATGGTATTCAGGAACGTAAAACTGGGGTTTCCCCCACAAACTCATTGCTACTCTTCTCAATGTGGGTTACATTTGAGTTTTTCTTTATTACCAAACATTGAAGTTATTTTCCATGTACCCATGTCCCCATCGTTAATGTATATTGAAAGTATTATAGACCACTTACGTTGCTGAAAAGATTGTGTAATCTATACAGATATTTCATCTCATAGTATCTGCATCTAGCCTCTAAGTCAATATGGTTGGCATCCGTCTGTCTCGAAGGAGAATGGATGATGGCGATCATCACAAGCCTGGGCAGAACGTATGGTATCCTGAGATGCCCAGTCATCCAGATCCCCCTCTCAGCCTCACCAGTGTAGTCCAAAGGAAAGCTTATGAAGCAATAGGTTTGGCACCGGCTTCGCTGCAGGAGCTGCTAAAAGAATGTTCAATGACGTCCAACCCCCTTAGGGGCTCCACTCTGGATTGACTGTCTGGGTTTACTACCGTAGCCTTCGTCTCTCCCGAAGCTGTCCGCAAGGAATGGGGCTATTTACCCGTTGCTGGGGATCTGTTTCATGAGCACCAGGGAATGTCCACACACCAGTGGGCCTGAGTGCTACATGTGCAGGGGTCAGACCTCCACCCTGTCCTCTGTAGTTCACCCTGAGTCTGAAAGGAGTTCAGTTTCCATCTGTTGCCAACAAGCAGGCACTACGTGAGACTTGCTGTTGGAGAGGCTATGTACTGGCAGGGAGAGACTTACACACACAGCTCTCCTTTTCGCAAGACTGCTAGCCAGTGATGGAAGCTGAAGGTGAAAGCGACAAACACTACTCACTACACTACCACACTAGACACATCACAACAATCATTTTGACACCAAAATTCCAAAAATAGTTAGCAACAACAGCCTTTATTGAATAATCTATTTTAACCAAAATTATGAGCAGTCTTAACTAGTTAGTTTCCCATTTTGCGTTTCTATGTAAGCAAAGAATCCATGCTCATGAGGTTGGAAAACATTAATTTATTTTTTTAAAAAAAGCATGGTAGATGATAAGTAACAGATCTGGTGCTGTATACCATTCTTGCTGTTGACTTCTTAATACAGGTATTCTTAGTTTCTGTACTTTACTCTGCTTCTATCAATGAAAACTTAGCTCCTAATAGAGAATTAACACAAGTAAAGGGAAAGATTTGGGAAAGGGATAAAAAAAAATGAAAAAATTAAGTAAATAAGTACATAGGGATTGGATAATTATGTCTGCGGGCAGGAACAAGCATGAACAAATTGGGATATAAACACCTACAATGGTTGGTATATAGGCTTGTATGCAACATTTTGGACCAGTGGAAATGGTCCAGAAGGGTTGTATGGAAACTATTATTACCATTTTTCTTAACAACTAATTTCATTACTTAGCCTAATAGGTTAGATTTACCACAGTACATAATTATCTATTTAAATGTTTATTTTGCTTTTATATCATCTCAATGTGTACTTAAGAATGTATAAATAATTGTAGTTTTATACATATAAAAAAATGGAAAAGGTTATATGTGTGAAAAAAGTACATGATAATTGTGAACTCCTTATCCAAATAAAAATAAAATTAAAAAAAAAGAAAACTTAGCTCCTATGTAGTTGGGAGTATATTCCCTTGATCTGTTACTATCAATTTATCCAGGTCTTAAGTTGTAGAATATGAAAGCGTCTTTTTTCATGTGTACAAGGAATCCTGGTTATAATCTAGAGATAACAGTAATAGTACTCTTACCTTACTTTAGATTTGAACTGCCAATGTTATTAAGCAGCAAAGGGAGAAAGAGAAAGGTGACCCAAAATTATAACAATGCTATTTTATGTGACCTTATTATAGTATTTACATGTCTTAAACCATTATGTAATTGCATTAAAATCCTTATCTTGCCAATTACAGAGATAACCCAGACTTATCCATTTTTCTCATGAAACTACAGATTGCATGTGGTTGGTAAAAAGAAATGTTGCCAAATAACATCACATTAGTAGTTGGGGTCTTGCAGTTATTTAGATAAATTCCATTGTATAAGTTGAACTGGAAGCATTGATTTGTCAGTATCCGGAGTAATAAGACAATATGAGATACTCTAAATAGGTTTGCTATCCGATGATAATGAAATGAGGCCTGGCGATTCAGAAGCAGTGCAAAAATAATTGCAACTGAGGAAGGAGAGTTTGGGTTTTGAGGAGTGCTGATGGGTCTGGAAGAATCAGGTGTAAATTTAGCAGTAGGAAATACATTTTGCTAGCATTTGGGTAGAGATTCAGATACTTGAGGTGCATCGACATCTGGTAAGTGAGTCCTCGTGGTGAGTGGTTGGGTGGTAAGTTCCCTAAATATTGGAAAGGGCTTGATTTGCTATATTTGTGGAAGAGAGTATCAAAGATGCAAAGGGAATACGTATAGCTTCACTATGTCTATTTCTGTGTTTCCAACGTAACCAGTTTTTCTCCTCCATTGGTGTTCAGTCTCTTTCTGGAATCAGATGGAAGAGGCGATAGGAAAAGTAGACCAAGGAAGAAGAAATCTGGAGGAATGGTGTGTAGAAGCTAGGTAGATGGAACCGGGTGTGGGGGGAGGGGGCAACATGGAGAAAGGTGAGCTAGATTAATTACTTTCAATCTGATTGTCTAGATTTATTACCAGCTAATAACTCAAATATATCCCCTGCCTTATCTTGTTCCACCTGCCCACCATCCCTCCCTTACCTGGTTGCACGTTCTGACCTCTGTTTCTGTCTTCCACCTGTCTTCCCCCACCTGGCTCCATCTGTCCGACAATCTCTTCATTACTTGGTTCATCTGTTTCTAACATCCCTGCCTTTTTTGTTGTATCATTCTGATATTGAGCTTGGTTTAAATTGGCATATGATGATCATAGAAGTAGAAACATTAGGTTGTGTTGCTTTGTTAAGTGAACTTCTATTTTGCTTCATCATTGTCTTACATTAAAACTTTTTTTTAGCAATTCAATTGTTCTTGATTTTGAGAAGAGTACTTAAGCATTCACTTTGATGTCCAGACATTTATCTTGCATATTTTCTGATAGACAATTATTTTATGCTAATGAAATGTCATACTTTACTTCCACTCAGTGCAGAATCATTGACTTGATTAAAAACTTAAAAACTTATTAAAAATTTTATCAGAAGCAAGCAAAATGTTAATTATTCTATCATAACCTTAATTCACAGTTTTCTTGCAGTTTGAAATAATTGTCAACTTCTCCGTGTTGTAGTGTTAGATTATTAGCTTTATAATTTGAGATAGGTTGTTTGTACACTTTGGTAGCTCAACAGTTTAAGAACCATTGATGCCAGTGATATCTTGAACTTATTTAGAGAGAGATTCTTGTAGGTGTATATCTCTGATATGAACATTTATAACTAACTTTTGAAGGATTTGATACTGGAAATCACTAGATTGCAGCTTTGCTAAATTATTGTTATTGGTTTGTTATGGGATGGAAAAAGATCACTCAATAATTTTTATGATGTTTTGTTATTTCCAGATAAACCTATTTCAGCAGTACAGGTGTTTCACTGATCTCTTATCAACATGAACCGTGCTTTCAATAGAAAAAAAGGTGAGTGGATGTCTTTCTTCTTTTGTATCAAATTGACAGGAAAAATAATGTATTTGTTTATTGATATTACAAATATTTTTGTGAATATCAATCCAATATTTTAGTAAGGACCTCGTTGTCCCTAAAACATGGTATTTGGGGGAAAAGTAGTAAATAACTATTTTAAAAGAATTTATTTTTAGAAAATAATGCTCACCTTAATAAAGTTGAGAAGCAACATGAAAAGTGTAAATAATGTCAACGGTCATTGCTACTTATGTTGATGCTCTCAAATTAAGTACTCAAGTTCCATGCCAAAGTAATAGTTTTCTTCCCCCTTGCATGTGTTGCTTTGGCATCTTCTGTTGTTTCATCAGACTTCTTCCTAGAGCTTGCCTACGCAATTTCATTTGGCACCTTAGCATATGAAAAGGGCTGTCATACACTTCTAACACAGTTTTTAGTGTGAAGTATTAAACTTAGCCCCATTCTTCCTGTTACCTTCTATATAAAAGGATCAGGTGGTTCTTTCTTCTGACGCTGGCAAGTATTCCTTCAAAAATCTACATCACTAAAATTGATTAACATGGCTGTTTGTATCAATTGCTAATTGTAGCTTCTTGCTATGTTTGCAAAATGTATATCTAGTAAGTAATTACTCATCAAAAGATGATATTTAAGAATTAAGTGGTTGGATACTTTATACTTTATTGTCGCCAAACAATTGATACTAGGATGTACAATTATCATAGTGATATTTGGCTCTGCGCTTCCCACTCCCTGGATTACAAATCGATAGTAAATATTAAAAATTTAAATTATAAATCATAAATAGAAAATAGAAAAATGGAAAGTAAGGTGGTGCCAAAAAACCGGATACATTTTAAAGATCCAATGAAACTATGGTCTCTTAGCAGCAAACCAAATGTTGAGATTGAGTAGGTTAGGATTGTATTCCTTAGAGCATGGAAGATTGAGAAGAGATTTGATAGATGTATACAAAATTATGAAAGATATAGATAGGGTAAATGCAAGCAG
The DNA here is from genome assembly GCF_963921235.1 of Mobula hypostoma. Taxonomy (NCBI): domain Eukaryota; kingdom Metazoa; phylum Chordata; class Chondrichthyes; order Myliobatiformes; family Myliobatidae; genus Mobula; species Mobula hypostoma. The sequence continues at coordinate 154,353,226 of NC_086102.1, read as the reverse complement.
GCTTTTTCCACTGAGGTTGGGTGGGACTTCAACCAGAGGTCATGAGTTAAAGGTGAAAAGTTTAAGGGGAACTTGAGGGGAAGCAACTTCACTCAGAGGGTCGTGAGAGTGTGGAATGAGCTGCCAGCACAAGTGGTGTATGCGAGCTCAATTTCAATGTTTAACAGAAGTGTGGACAGGTACATGGATGGTAGAGATATGGAGGGTTATGGTCCTTCAGGTCGATGGGGGTAGACAGTTTAAATGGTTTCAGCATGGACTGGATGGGCAAAAGAGCCTATTTCTGTGCTGTGCTTCTTTGACTCTATATGATCTCGAGTCACTACACAGTGGAGTGTGAGACAGTCATGCATGTGACATTGTCTAGAAAGTTGAGCTGTTCCTATCTAGTCTCAGTTCAACTCTTTCATCATCCTGCTGCAGCAGTCATTAGATTGGTTCCCTGAGGGGAATTGTCTACAGAGTTGAAATTGTCTTGCTTGCTTTTCTATTTCAAAAGCCAATATCACCGGACACCACATTTTTTCAAAGTGTTGCTTCCTCAGAATTTTTTTTCGGTTATGATAGACTGCTTGAAGCTGAACACAAATATAACTTCAGACTACTTGTATCATGTAGGAATTTGGAGAAACAAGAAATCAATTTGTATTGAATATAATGCATTTAATTGCATAACGGTGCTGATGTTTTGCAATAGTTCAACTAAGCTAAAAATGCTTTGTTGATGATTTTCATTTGTACTCTGTCTGAGGCTTCTCATTTAAATGTCCAACAGTAATTAGGACATTGATGGGTTCCAGTTGTCCTGATACCACTTCTCAATGACCACAATGTCCTGGTGAAACCTTTCACCATGGTCGTCACTGACAGCACCAAGATTTGCAGGGAAGCATTCCAAATGGAAGTACATAAAATAAATCCTTAGTGACATGTTGCACTTAATGGTTTTGTGTGCTTGAAGCATGTTGTCAACCAGCTGCACATAGTCTGGTGCTCTGTAGTTGCCAAGAAAATTTTCAGCAATATCCTTCTGTGCTATTTTCTCGGATCCCACTAGAAGTTCTTCGAATTGCCTGTCATTGATGACCTGCTGGGTTTGTGGACCAACAATGCTTTTCTTAAATCTTGGCATCAGTTATTCTGTCTCAATTATCAAAATCCATGATGGAAGTTTTTGTGCTTGGCGAAAGCAGATTCCGTCCTTGCAGTCTCGAACCCAGATATTCTGCTTTTGCTTTTGACTAACCCAAGTCTCCGACCAGGTCAGTTAACTCAGATTGAGTTATCAGATGAGGCTCACTAGACATAAAGTGTTAAGAATCTGTATCGGTATCAGTGTTATCTGCTTTCTTTAGACTCCATGTACCTAGTGGCTTCAGTACTGGAAGACTATTGTCATGTGACACAAGGCTTGTGGCTGAAGAAAGATTGGGGTATTCAATTGATTTCTTGTTTTTAGCAGAGAAACTAAACACGCTGTAAAGAGAGAAGTAGCAGTGTGTCACATGTCCTAGCTGCCCGCCATATCATCAGGACAGCAAATGGCATTGACTTCTGAGTACCTCTGAGCCAAACTCTTAAAATCGACAGTGCATGTTACGCAACAAATGTGAGGAGCCCAGGCTTTGTCTTGGGCACCAATTTTACACTCAAAGGCGAGCTCATAGGCTTCCTTAATAAGATGAGTCATGCTCTGAATTTTAGATATAAGCATATACTCACCACAATAGAAAGTGCTGTCACAAATACTATATGCATAGGGCAAGTATATCAACGTGAACACAAACCAATAAACATGTAAACTCAATGCATAGAACAGTGCGTGCGTGATACTTTTATAGGTTTCCTAAAACCTGTCCTGCTGTGCAGCATCCACTCTGCCAAAGCATGTCCAGGTATTTCTGGACAAGATAGAAAACTTTTCAACTTACATTGTGGACAACATTTTAATTGATTTATGAATTGAAATAACAAGTATAGACACTATCAAAGAAGTGGTGTGTGATAGGGAAATTTCATAGCAATTTTCATGATCAGTAGCCCAAAATCCATAAAATACACTCAAGAATACTCAGGAAGCAAAACCTTTGTTGTTCAGTGTATTTTGTGAATAACCTCGTCTGATCTTCTGTACAGTGACCCAGTAAATATGGGCTACAACAGCTGATACTTGCACTTTCTCTGCAGGTAGTGGGCCAGTTTGCAGAGACTGTATAAAGACTGTTGAGGAGGCCCTCCCCTTCTCCGTGCCCACCACACCCCATCCTCCACCCAAAAACCCCCATGCCACCACCTCATATTTATAGGTATCTGTTAGTCTCATGAGATCATGGATTTGCGCTTTGGAAGGTTTCCAGGCTGCAGGCCCGGGCAAGGTTGTATGGAAGACCGGAATGTCCATGCCCATGCGGCAGGTCTCCCCTCTCTACGCCACCGATGTTGTACAAGGGAAGGGCACTAGGGCCGATACAGCTTGGCACAGGTGTTGTCGCAGATCAATGTGTGGTTAAGTGCCTTGCTTAAGGACACAACACTCTGCCTCAGATGAGGCTAGAACTAGCGACCTTCAGATCACTAGACCGACGCCTTAACCACTTGGCCACGTGCCAACACACCATCTCATGTACACACCAACAAAACAAAGAAATAATTGAAAAACATTGCATAGGTTATATAGAGTTATGCAACATGGACACAGGCCTTTTGACCCACCTCATACTGTACATTTAGTATGCTGATTTCACTTCCCTGTGTTTGGCCCGTGTCCCTCTAAACCTCTCCTACCCATATATCTCTTAAAATGCTTTTAAACATTGTAATTTTACATATCTGTACCAGGTCTAATGGCACTTCATGCTATATATCCACCACCCTTTGCGTAGAGAAGCTCGCTCTTCTGGTCACCATGAAAACTTTGAAGGTCACTATTTAAAATAAAACAATTGAATAAGGAACGCTAATCATATGTTTTTGTTAAATAATTTTGGCATTTGAATTTCCACTGAGAAAAGAACATAAAGTTTATTTCCTTTTTTTTACCTTAAACCTGCCCAATCGTTACTGTCAATCACCTGGAAGGACCAAGTATTACATATTAATAGCACATGTGAGGATAGGTCACATGGCCTCACCATCACATAACTATCCATAATCAATAAGTAGGAAGTCTTGTCAGCTTTCACATGTGTTGATGTGCAATAGCTTGTCCCCTCAAACTGACGAACAGTGCTGCTTGTGACCATCAACTTTGGGTCAGTGAGGTGTAGATGTCCAGTAGAACCAATCCAATCTGATTTCATTAAAGTTTTGATAGAATCTCCTAATTGGGCCTAAATTCTTTCTAATTATTAATGATTAGTTTAACTTGTGCATTCCTCACTTGTCCTTTTAACTATTTAGTCATTGCCCTTGACTTATCTGGCAAAAAAAACAAATTGTTTTGTCACAAACAACAGGAATTCTGCAGATGCTGGAAATTCAAGCAACACACATCAAAGTTGCTGGTGAACGCAGCAGGCCAGGCAGCATCTATAGGAAGGGGCGCAGTCGACGTTTCAGGCCGAGACCCTTCGTCAGGACTAGTCCTGACGAAGGGTCTCGGCCTGAAACGTCGACTGCGCCTCTTCCTATAGATGCTGCCTGGCCTGCTGCGTTCACCAGCAACTTTGAAATTGTTTTGTCAAATTGTTTTGTGCAGTTTTGGTCCCCTAATCTGAGGAAAGACATCCTTGCCATAGAGGGAGTACAAAGAAGGTTCACCAGATTGATTCCTGGGATGGCAGGACTTTCATATGATGAAAGACTGGATCGGCTAGGCTTATACTCGTTGGAATTTAGAAGATTGAGGGAGGATCTTATTGAAACGTGTAAAATCCTAAGGGGATTGGACAGGCTAGATGCAGGAAGATTGCTCCCGATGTTGGGGAAGTCCAGAACGAGGGGTCACAGTTTAAGGATAAAGGGGAAGCCTTTTAGGACCGAGATGAAGAAAAACTTCTTCACACAGAGAGTGGTGAATCTGTGGAATTCTCTGCCACAGGAAACAGTTGAGGCCAGGTCATTGGCTATATTTAAGAGGGAGTTAGATATGGCCCTTGTGGCTAAAGGGATCGGGGGTATGGAGAGCAGGCAGGTACAGGGTTCTGAGTTGGATTATCAGCCATGATCATACTGAATGGTGGTGCAGGCTCGAAGAGCCGAATGGCCTAATCTTGCACCTATTTTCTATGTTTCTATGTCACAAGGGAGCTTGATTACAGTAGGAGCATTGGAATTAATTGTTACTAAAATAAATTTTAAAGGAACATGAGCTAATTATTAGAAAATTACAAGAGATTTAGAAATATCGATGAAAACCTCAATCAAGAAGTACAATAAATTGAATATTTTTTTAAAAATGGGAAATAAACTTGATTTTTTTTCTCAGTGGAAGTTCAAATGCCAAAATTACTTAACAAAAACGTGTGATTAGAGTTCCTTATTCAATTGTTTTATTTTAAATAATGACCTTCAAATTTCTAATTTTGAGTCCTTAGCCCAGCTTAGAAGGTTGGACTTTGCTAGACAGTTTTCCCAAAGGCAGGCAAGTTGAATGTTATTTATTTATTATTGAGATACAGTGTGGAATAGGTATTTCTGGTCCCCTGAGCCGTGCCCCCCTTTAACCTCTAAATTTACCCTAGCCTAATCACGGGATAATTTACAATAACCAATTAACCTACTAACCAGTACATCTTTGACTATGGGAGAAAACCCATGCATTTTATGGGAAGGACATACAGACTCCTTACAGGTGACGTTGGAATTGAACTCCGAGCTCCAACACCCTGAGCTGTAATAGCGTCTCACTAGCTGCAACACTATCGTGGTGCCTGTTATGAGTGAATGCGGTTTGATCAATTAGATTAGATTCAACTTTATTGTCATTGTGTGGAGTACAGATACAAAGCCAATGAAGTGCAATTAGCACCTGACCAGAAGTGCAAAAGAATAGTATTATTTACAAAATAACTGCGAATAAAAAGTAAGTGCTACACTATACAAATATATAAGTACTGAGACAGTCCAATATGGGTGCAGTACTTCTTAGCGCTGTGATGTGAGGTTCAGCAGGGTCACAGCCTCAGGGAAGAAGCTCTTCCTGAGCCTGCTGGTGGGGGAGCGGAGACTTCTGTAGCGCCTACCGGATGGGAGGAGAGTAAAAAGTTCATGGTTAGGGTGAGATGCATTCTTGATGATGCTTTTTGCCCCGCCCAGGCAGCGTTTATGATAGATGCTCCCAATGGTGGGCAATTGGGTGCCGATAATCCACTGGGCAGTTTTCACCAGCTGGAGTGCTTTGCGGTCCGATATGGGACAATTGCCTTACCACACTGAGATGCAGTTGGTGAGTATGCTCTCAATGGTACAGCGGTAAAAGTCCGTCAGTATCCTGGGACAGAGGTGAGCTTTCTTCATGCTCCGCAGGATATAAAGGCGCTGTTGTTCCTTTTTGATCAGGATGGAGGAGTTCAGGGACCAGGTGAGATCATCGGAAATGTTGGCACCAAGGAATTTGAAGCTTGATACACGCTCCACTACAGCTCCGTTGATGTAGATGGGGACATGAGTGTGGCTCCTAGCATTCCTGAAGTCCACAATAATCTCCTTGGTCTTCTGGGTGCTGAGGGCCAGGTTGTTATATGCACAACACGTAGCCAGGTGCTGGACCTCATCCCTGTAGGCCGTCTCATCATCCCCTCTGATCAGGCCAACCACTGTGGTGTCATCTGCAAACTTGATTATGGAGTTAGAACCATGTACAGGAACACAGTTATAGGTGAAAAGGGAGTACAGAAGAGGGCTCAGCACACAGCCTTGAGACACGCCGGTATTCAGGGTGAGAATGGAGGAGGAGAGGTTGTCTAACTTAACAGATTGGGGTCTGTTAGTCAGAAAGTCCAAGGTCCAATTGCAGAGGGATGAACTGATACCAAGCTGGCGAAGTTTGGTGATCAGCTTGGAGGGGATCATAGCATTGAATGCCGAACTAAAGTCAATGAACAGCATTCTGAGGTAAGAACTGGACCTGTCCAGGTGGGTCAGGGCAGAGTGAAGTGCCGTGCAGATGGCGTCCTCTTGTAGAACTGTTGGTGCCATAGGCAAATTGATGGGGGTCCAGGGTAGTGGGCAGACAGGATTTCTTCAGCACTGGCACAATGGTTGTGATCTTGAAGCTTGTGGGGACAACTGCCTGTGCCAGGGACAGATTGAAAATGTCCGTGAAGACCCTGGCCAACTGCCCTGCAAGGACTCTGAGCACACGGCCAGGTATTCCATCCGGACCAGCTGCCTTCCGTATATTCACCCTGCTCAGGCTGGCGCAAACATCAGAGGTGTAAAATGAGAGAGACAGTTCACCAGGTGGGAGATCGCTTTGAGGGTGACCTCCTTGTTCCCTTGGTCAAAGCGAGCGTAGAAGTAATTGAGCTCATCAGGGGGGAATGCAGAGCTGGAAGGGGGCACAGTACTAGGTGGTTTGAAGTCTGTAATAACCTGTATGCCATGCCACACGCACCGGAGGTCCAAAGAGTTGAAATGCTCCTCGATTCTCTGTTTTATATATGTGTTTAGCCTGAGAGATTCCCTTCGTCAGGTTGGTCCTGGCTGAGCTGTAAGCCTCCCAGTCTCTAGACCTGACGGCTGAATCTCTGGCTTTGAGCAGGAGGCGAACCTCTCTGTTTGTCCATGGTTTCTGATTGGGGAAAACTTTTATTTGTTTTTGTGATGTCACTCTATCTACACACTTGTTGATGTGCTCAAGGACAGAGTTGGTACACAAGTCAATGTTAATCTGAGAGTCTGTGGTGGCATGGGCAGCAAACGCACTCCAGTCTATGTGCTGGAATTGCTGCCGAAGAACAGAGTCAGCACCCTCCAGCCAGATCTTAAAATGATGTTCTGTTCATTTTTGGAGGATCTGTGATTTGTAATGCTTCTTTTAAAAATACTTTGAACAAAATAGAGGCCTGTTTCTGAAAACATTTTCATACTGATGTGATATTTTCAAATTAAAAAAGTGACTATTGACATCAAAGTTGCTAAAGAGGAGTTAAGTGGTGTCATTGGAAATGGCTGTCCCCAAGTGCCCTATCAGGAAAACTGACCATTAAGTATGATGAATCATTTAACTCCCAAGTCACTTCTGTTAGCTGTACGATGAGGTCTGAGAAAAGCAAAATCGTTAAATATTATGCTTATTTGATGACACGTAAATCATGCACCCACAGGATTTAGCGCTTTTGATTTTAAGGATGCAACCTCTCATTGCATCAGATGGATCATCCAAAGTAAAAGTATGACTCTCCTTTTATCTGCTTTTTATAAATATTGCTAATTCCATTCAGACAATTCTTAAGTATTCATGTTAACAGCTGTGCTATTTTTAGGCAATCTATTGATTTTAAAGACAATCTTACTATAATCGTGGTTACCTCATTATTTAAAAAAAAATATTTTTGCACAGTGCAAAATAGCAAATCAGGTCATCAACTTTTCCCTTTTTTCCATTATTTTTAAACTTGGGATTGAATTTTCATTTTTACTACAGGTCAGTCAGTAATTTGGTGTTTAATATGATGTTTATTTTACACAACATTATACCCTGCCTGTCTTTTTGCATTCAGGAATAAGAGTGAAAATTTCTATTGATTCTCACATGACAGAGAAAGAGATTCTTGGAAGGAATTGTTCTGTAAAAAATTTGGAGACGTAACTGAGTCAAATCTTTGGAAAGTTGTGGTTCACCAAAGACTTCATAAAGTGGTAATGTACTATTCATGAAATAATAAAAGTATTTTAAGGTAACAGTATACATGCAGCTGACAAGAGGAAAGGCCACAGTATGAAGGAGCCAAGCCTCTGAAGCATGAAGGATGAATGCATGAGACAGAATTGCACTGGAGAGAAGTGTTTGCATGTTTAAGAGCTTAGAGTGGCCATCTTGGACCCAGCTTAGCTGTATATTGTCTGAAATTACCCACTCTGCCTTCCCATTCTTCTTCTACTGCCCTTGTACTGCCCTTTGGTTGTAAACAGTGTCGAGAAGGTGTTCACGGATCCTAACTGCACAGTGAAAGATGCACAGGTAGCAAAGTTAAAGTGAAAATAATGTGTCCATGGCCTTAGTCGGGAAAGTTCACAAATTTAATAGTGCTAATGAGAACTGGGAATCGTATATGGAGAGGGTTGAACTGTATTGGTGTTAAGTAAATTGAAGGGATTAAAGACAGATAAATCCCCAGGGCCAGATGGTCTGCATCCCAGAGTGCTTAAGGAAGTAGCCCAAGAAACAGTGGATGCATTAGTGATAATTTTTCAAAACTCTTTAGCTTCTGGACTAGTTTCTGAGGATTGGAGGGTGGCTAATGTAATCCCACTTTTTAAAAAAGGAGGGAGAGAGAAACCGGGGAATTAAAGACCGGTAAGCCTGAAAGCGGTGAAATCATCGGACAAAGTCAGCATGTATTTGTGAAAGGAAAATCATGTCTGAGGAATCTCGTAGAATTTTTTGAGGATGTAACTAGTAGAGTGGATAGGGGAGAACCAGTGGATGTCGTGTATTTGGATTTTCAAGAAGCTTTTGACAAGGTCCCACACAGGAGATTAGTGTGCAAAAGTAAAGTACATGGTATTGGGGGTATGGTATTGATGTGGATAGAGAATTGGTTGGCAGACAGGAAGCAAAGAGTGGGAATAAACGGGACCTTTTCAGAATGGCAGGCAGTGACTAGTGGGGTACCGCAAGGCTCAGTGCTGGGACCCCAGTTGTTTACAATATATATTAATGACTTGGATGAGGGAATTAAATGCAGCATCTCCAAGTTTGCGGATGACACGAAGCTGGGCGGCAGTGTTAGCTGTGAAGAGGATGCAGGGTGACTTGGACAGCTTAAGTGAGTGGGCAAATTCATGGCAGATGCAATTTAATGTGGATAAATGTGAGGTTATCCACTTTGGTGGCAAAAACAGGAAAACAGATTATTATCTGAATGGTGGCCGATTAGGAAAAGGGGAGGTGCAACGAGACCTGGGTGTCATTATACACCAGTCATTGAAAGTGGGCATGCAGGTACAGCGGGTGGTGAAAAAGACGAATGGTATGCTGGCGTTCGTAGCAAGAGGATTCGAGTACAGGAGCAGAGGGGTACTACTGCAGTTGTACAAGGCCTTGGTGAGACCACACTTGGAGTATTGTGTAAAATCCTGACGAAGAGTCTCTGCCCGAAATGTCGACTGTACCTCTTCCTAGAGATGCTGCCTGGCCTGCTGCGTTCACCAGCAACTTTGATGTGTGTTGCTGGAGTTGGTCCCCTAATCTGAGGAAAGACTTTCTTGCCATAGATGGAGTACAAAGAAGGTTCACCAGATTGATTCCTGGGATGGCAGGACTTTCATATGATGAAAGACTGGATCGACTAGACTTATACTCGCTGGAGTTTAGAAGATTGAAGGTGGATCTTATTGAAACGTATAAAATTCTAAAGGGATTGGACAGGCTAGATACAGGAAAATTGTTCCTGATGTTGGGCAAGTCCAGAACGAGAGATCACAGTTTAAGGATAAAGGGGAAGCCTTTTAGGACCGAGATGAGGCAAGGGGAGAAAAAAAAACAGAGGACATGGGTTAAGGGTGAGGGGGGAAAAGTTTAAAGGGAACATTAGGGGGGGCTTGGGGGGGCTTCTTCACACAGAGAGTGGTGGGAGTATGGAATGAGCTGCCAGACGAGGTGGTAAATGTGGGTTCTTTTATGACATTTAAGAATAAATTGGACAGATACATGGATGGGAGGTGTATGGAGGGATATGGTCCGTGTGCAGGTCAGTGGGACTAGGCAGAAAATGGTTCAGCACAGCCAAGAAGGGCCAAAAGGCCTGTTTCTGTGCTGTAGTTTCTATGGTTCTATGGCTCTATGAGGAAAAACCTTTTCATACAGAGAGTGGTGAATCTGTGGAATTCTCTGCCACAGGAAACAGTTGAGGCCAGTTCATTGGCTATATTTAAGAGGGAGTTAGATATGGCCCTTGTGGCTAAAGGGATCAGGGGGTATGGAGAGAAAGCAGGTACAGGGTTCTGATTTGGATGATCAGCCATGATCATACTGAATGGCAGCGCAGGCTCGAAGGGCCGAATGGCCTATTCCTGCACCTATTTTCTATGTTTCTATTCTAATGCAAACACCGTGGATGAAGAAAAGAAAGCCGCCACGCTTCTTAGTGTAATAGGTGTTAAAACATACAGGCTTTTACGCAACTTAGTAACCCCTGAAAAGCCAGCAAGCAATACCTTCGACAAAATTGTTACAATTTTTCAAAATTACTTGAACCATAAACTGCTGGTAATAGCAGAGAGATCTAGATTTTACAAAAGGAACCAGTCAAAGAATGAAAGCATTACTAAATACATTGCAGAACTGCACAAACTTTCCTAATACTGTGATTTTAAAGATAGACTTTCTGATGCATTAAGGGACAGGCTTGTATGTGGCGTGTATAGTCAAAACACTCAAAAGGTGCTACTGCCAGAAAGAGACCTAACCTTAGAACAGGCATTGACAATTGCAACATCGTTGGAGACTGCAGCAAAGGATATGGCAGAATTGCAGAAAAGTGTTTAGGTTGAAAAGCACAAAAAGTCGCTGAATGGTGCAAAAAGCCAAAGATCCCATTGATGCAGCAAATCCTCCCATGATGCAAAATGACTGTTGGTTCACAGAAAAAGTTTACAGAAAGTGTCACAGACAAGGTCATGAATAGAGACTGTGCAAGTCAGACAAAAAGCACAACCAAAGAAGAAAAAATACACAGAATGAAAAGTTTCAAACACAAAACTAAATAGATGCATAAAGTGACTAAATGTGAAACTGAATCAGAAAACACAGAGTCTGAAAAAGTGTCATGTTTAGAACTGCATAGCATTACTGAAGTAGATCACAAGATCATTTGGATCACAATAAATGTGTCTGCTGTAAAACTGAAAATTGAATTGTATACAGGGACAGCTTTGTCCAGAATTCCAGAGGCTGACTACAACAAGCTGTTTTCTAAGATAGCATTAGAGAAGACCTCAGTGATGCTAAAGACTTACGCAGGTGTAAAAAATGAAAAGTAGAGGGCCAACACTTCTCAGGCGCGAATGGTTGAGAAAATTCCAAATGAGACTGGCACTCAATCAAAGCTGTCAGTGTGACATCAACAGGCAACGGCAGTCCAAATGGTAGCGCTAACCAGAGACTAGCACAGCTGCTTAATGCTAATGAGAAGGTATTTGAGAAAGGGGATTGTAAACTCAAAGGCATGAAAGCCAGAATTGAACTGGATGAAACAGCAACACCAAGATTCCATAAAGGCTGTCCAGTGTCTTACACTCTATATCTGAAAGTGGATGCTAAACTTCAGAGCTTGGAGGCGCCTGGCATTCTCCCCAGGGCTGAGTAGAGCAATTGGGCCACACCCATTGTTCCGGTGATCAAGAAAGGGAAGGCCCGAGCTATTTGCGTATGTGGGGATTTCAAGGTGAATATCAAGCTGGTGCTGTACACTGTGCAGTATCCCCCGCCACGAATGGAAGACATTTTTGCATCTTTGGCAAGCTGGGAGAGGTTTTCAAAGATTAACTCGTTGCAAGCTTATCTGCACATTCTGCAAATGGAGATTGAGTCAAACAGGAAGTTCCTCTCAATCAATGCTCACAAGGGACTGTTCCAGTATAATCATCTTGTCTTTGGAGTTGCATCAGTGGCAAAGAGCAATGGACCAAGTGCTCCAAGATATTCCAGAAACACGATGTTACCTTGATGATATCACCGCTATGGGCAAGAATGATGAAGATTACCTCCAGAACCTTGGTAAAGTGCTTACAGGGCTGAGTGAGTATGGTCTGCATGCAAAGAGAGAGAAATGTGAGTTTTTCAAGAATGAAGTCTCATATTGTGGACGTGCCATTGACAAGCATGGCTTACATAAGTCACAAGACAAGACTGAAGCAGTGCTGCAGGCACCCAAACCAAAAAAATGTGTCACTCCTCAGGTCATACTTGGGCCTTGTAAACTACTACCACCGGTTTTTCCCAGACATTGCTACAGTGCTGCATCCATTGAACACACTGTTGCAGACAGGAGCAAAGTGTGGATGGTCAGAAAGATGTGAAAAAGCATTCAAGGGAACAAAGAGACTAACAGCATCAGATGAACTGCTCCCCCATCATGATCCATCCCTGCTCACCAGACTGGCATGTGATACATCCCCTTTTGGCATTGGTGCCACTTGTCACACATTATGAAAGATGGATCTGATCATTTGATTGTGTTTGCTTCAAGGTCACTGACGAGTACAGAACACAACTACGCACAGATCGACCGAGAGGCCGTTAGTCCAGTATGTTCAGAGTAAACGAGTTCCACTACGAGCTCTGCAGACAGAAGTTTACTCTAGTGACACACCACCAGACCTTTGTGTCCATTTTTAATCTCAGAAAGGGAATCCCAGTGCTGTCTGCCACACGGATGCAACATTGGGCACTTTTCCTAGGATCCCACTCTGATGACATGGAACTGAAGGGTACCAAACAACACAGTAACACTGATGGCTTGTCACGTCTTCTACTGTTGGCATCTGAAGAGGAAAGGTCTTCATACTCCGACCCAGTAGAAGTGTTTCAAACAGCATTGGTGGATCAGTTGCCGGTAACAATTCTGAAATACAATGAGAAACAAGGAATGACCTGCCATTGTCGAAGGTCCATGACGTCACCACGCAACGATGACCAGCTCAGGATAATCTTGTGTTTCCAGAGTTCTCAGTGAGATGAGACTAAATGTATGTATGTCAAAGTGTGGATCTCGTGTTGTGATTCCCTCTAAACTGCATACCAGAATGCTAGAAATCTGCATGAAGGACAGCTGGGTACAGTCAAAATGAAGAATCTTGTCCAGAGCTATGTGTGATGGCTGGGGATAGATAGATAGATTGAAGACTTGCACTTCACCATTAAAAAATTTATCTGCAGTAGGCAGTGGGCCTTTACTATCAAGGCATTCGCACACGTTCTTATTGATGTAGCCATACTGACCTCCTCCATGGGTCTTACCAGAGATCGTAACATTTCTGCCCGCCCAAAGGGTTTGGATTGTAGACATTTTCCCATTTCTATTGTGTTGCCTGCCACTGAAATATGGAGTACCTTCTAATGCTGAGAAATTGCCAGACATTCTGTCTCCAATCACAGCATTGCTGAGATATAACGCATCAGTCTCTCCACATTGCAGTGCCGAATCACTTTCCATGTAATCACAGGTTCTAAGAACATTGTCTCTGTATTGTTTGTAGACTTCTGAGAACTTACACTTCCAGTAGGTTGTAAAGTGCCATTGAAACATTGCTGTATCAAAAAGTTGAAAGTAAATTTATTAAACAAGTACATATATGTCATCAAATGCAACCCTGAAATTGATTTTCTTGCAGGCATACTCAATAAATCTGGTAACCGTAATAGACTCAATGAAAGACCACATCAACCAGTGTGCAATAGACCACAAACTGTGCAAATAGAAAAAGAAAAAACGATAAAAATAACAATATTGGATAAAATAGGGTATCAAATCAGAAACAGCTAAAAACATAGAAACCCTACAGCACAATACAGGCTTTTCGGCCCACAAAGCTGTGCCGAACATGTCCTTACCTAGGCTTACCCATAGCCCTCTAAGCTCCATGTACCTATCCAGGAGTCTCTTAATCTGCATGATTTCGTGGAGACTCTTTTGTCTACAGCTTTCTTTTATGAAGCCTGTGACAATTGTGGTGCATTCATTCGGATCCACAGACAAGTCCTTGAACACAGCCCTGTCCTCTGGCACAAATCATTCCTATAGTTACTCCTCTGCCTCCCACGGCCACCTCTTTCTTCTCCTAATATCTGTCTGGGGCTTTGCTTTTTGGTCTTTGTCTGAGAGAGACAGCCAAGTGATCAGATTTCCCAAATAATGCTGCCTGGGAATGGAATGTAGACATTCCTTTTCCTAGTGTAGCTGTGGTCTAGTGTGTTGGGATGTCCAGTGCTATAGATTATATGCTGATGGTAGTGGGCAGGCATTTCTTCAGACCTGCCTGATTGAAATCCCCAACTGATATAAAATGCGTCAGGGTGGACAGTTTCTTGTTTGGTGACATCATCATGCAGTATCGCAAGCACCTGATTATAGTCTGCCGATGATGGTATGTGAACTGCCTTCAGGATCACGGTGGAGAACTGTCTTGGTAAAGAGAACAGTCGACCTTTGATTGTTAAGTTTTCAAGATCGGGGGAACAAGAGTACAAGAAAACTGCCTCATTGGAGCACCACAGAATACTTATCATGAAATGCACACGCCTCCACCTTTTGCCTTTTCTGAATCAGCAGTTTGGTCTAGCCTGTGTATCAAGAAGTCTTTTTGTATGCGGCGTACTCTGAGTAAGTCACATCTCAGTAAAACACAGAACACAACAATTTCTTATTCCCTTTGATTCAGCAATCTTGTCCTCAGGTCCTCAGTTTTGTTCTCCAACGGCTGCACATTTGTTCACAAATGTGGGTGGAAGGGCCTTCATCCCCCTGGTTTGAAGTCCCTCCCGCCCGCTTTGCTTCCAGCCATGGCGATAAACCTTCGTCCACTTAAAGGTGCTGCACCTGCTTGCTTGAGAGTTAAATCCAATGAGTTCTTCAGAAGATCATGAAATCTGTAGTTTATTGTCGATTCAAAAGTACGTTACTTAAAGGTAAATTCCGTGCTGCAGATTGCAGTGAGAGTAATTCAAACGAGGTTTTTAGAAGTATTGTATGTAGCCCGCAGAATGTCGCCGTGGTTCACCAGTGCCACCTTTGATAGTTTCACTTGAACTCAGGATCAATATGAATATTGACAAACTACAGTTTATGCAGATGATTTAATTATATCTTATGATTTAATTATTGATTTAATGAAAGTCACCAGTTGACAAAGAAATATCCCTAGTCTGTATCTAAAATAATTTGCCTGTTGATGGTTTGAGGTAGACTGATTTAAACATTTGGTACAGGTAATTAGAGTAGAAAGGATTTTCACTCAAGATGTCATAGCAATCCTTTAAATGGAAAGCTTACTGACATAGGAAGCCTATATAGAAATTGTTTTATTTTCCTTTTAAAACATAAGGACAATGTGTAGCATGCTTCCTTCTGAATCAAACCTGAAACTAAATGCGCTTTCTGTGTGTATTAATGTTAATGTAGTCAAATGTATACAGTAAAGAAACAGAAAAGTACTTAGCAGATTAAATTTAAGTGTTTTTATTTAGTAGTGTTTTAAATGATCATGCTAGTCAACTATATTTTTACTTAAATTGGCCACTGTAAAACCTGTGTGCTCATGCAGAGGTGCTAGAAAGTTTGTGCACCCTGTAGAATTTCCTCTATTTCTGCATAAACATGACCTAAAATGTGATCAGAATTTCACGCAAGTCCTTTAACTAGATAAACAGAACCCAATTAATGTCACAGTGGGGCGCTGGGAACGGACCCAAATGTGAGACACAGACACTGAAGCACAAGGAACAGGACCTGACTAGAGTAGGGACGTGACAGGATTCAGACCAGGAGCAGGGACAAGAACGCAGACTTAGGCTAGGACATGGACTAGACAGAGGGAACCCGGACAAGTAACTATGAATTAGGAGCCTGGGCTTGGACTCCGAGCCAGAGACTGGACAAAGACCCAGGACCTGGGTCTTGCCTCAGGCTCGGACCCCAGAACTAGGCAAGAACATAACATGGCTACCGGACAGGACGTAGCCGGGATCTTGGCTCTTGAGGCTTGAGGCTGGGGTCTTGGCTCTTGAGCTTGGAGACAGGCTGGGGTCTTGGCTCTTGGAATGCGGAGGCTGATAACTCGGAGGCTGGAGCTCAGAGACAGACTGGGAACTGTACATCAACATAGAGCCGGGACTTATCCTTCGAAAAGCCGGGACTCATCTTTAACACGACACTAACACAAGACTGGACAGAACATAGACAAAGAGCCAGGACTTATCCTTAGACAAGCCGGGATTCAACTTATCTCCACACCAAGGTGGGACAGGTCCCTCTGTTGGGTAACGGCAGAATGGCTGGGCTTACCCAACAGAGGCAAAGATAAGACAAGACCGGACCCCATCCCCGTGCAGGGCAACGGCAGAAAAGCCTGACTTACCCTATGGAGGCAAGGACAAGACAAGGCAGATCCCCCGCAGGGCAACAGCAGAACAGCCTGACTTACCCTATGGAGGCAAGGGCAAAACAGATCCCCCGCAGGGCAACGGCAGAATGGCCTGGCTTACCCCACGGAGGCAAGGACATGACAAGACAAACACCAAAGAAGGACAGACAGTTCCAGCTCTGCTTCGGGGTTGCTCCGAGTCTCAGTTCGGCCAGCAACCTCAGCTGGCTACAGAAACAGCTGGATTCCTACCAAGCTCGGAGTGGCTGGCAGCCACTCAGCTGGCCCAGGAAACAGCCGAATCCATTCCGCAAAGACGGCTCTGACAACCAACAGCAAGGCTCCATGAAGCAATGGTTCTCTAATGCGGCCTAAAGATGATAAGAGGCCACTCTAGCCTTCTACCAGCAGGTTGTTCCCAGGGAATCTTGACAAGACAAACCAGCAGCCCACATTCAACTCCAAGGCTACTTATATTCCAAGCCCCAAGATGGGAATCAGGTACCTATGATTAACTCAATCAAAACAAGGGTCAGCTGGAAGACCGGGAGTCCTGAGTCCACAGACCGGACTGTGAACCGGAATGCGGACTTCACAGAACGGACCATGACAATTAAATAAATAACACAGGAACATTATACATATTATATTTGTTCATTTATTTATTGAGAAAAATCATCCAATATTACGTGTATTTGTTGGAAAAAGTGTATTAACTTTTGCTATTAGTTACTGGTGTGACCCCCTTGTACAGCAGTAACTTCAACCAAACATTTTAGATTAGATTATGAAGACACGCAGTCCTCTTTTATTGTCATTTAGTAATGCATGCATTAAGAAATGATACAACATTTCCTCCGGTGTGATATCACAAAACACAGGACAGACCAAGACTGAAGAATCTAACAAAATCACATAATTATAACATATAGTTACAACAGTGCAACAATACCATAACTTGATGAAGAACAGTCCATGGCTCAGTAAAAAGTTCAAAGTCTCTCAAAGGTCCCACATCTCACGTAGATGGGAGAAGGAAGAAAACTCTCCCTGCCATGCCCGACCACAGTCCGACTCTGAGTCGTCCGAGAACTTCGAGCCTCTGATCAGCTCTCTGACACCGAGTACTGAGCACTATCTCTATCCGAACGATTCGACCTCAATCTCGGTCGCCAGAAGCAGGCAAAGTGGGGGATTTTGGGGCCTTCCCTTGGAAGATTCTCAATCGCCCAGTAACAGCGGCAGCGAACCTGCGTTTCAGAAATTTCTCTAGATGTTCCTCTGTGCTTTCACGTCTGTCTGCATCAAATCAGAATTGTCCACGGCCCCTATTTAACGGATACGATATCATTTTCATCAGAGGGCTGCGCGCGCGCGGCACACTGCTCTCTCCTCCTCCCACCAATTTCCGGTAACTGTTGATCAGTCCTGCACATTGGCTTGGAGGAATTTGACGCTATTCCTCCTTATAAAACTGCTTAAACTCTGGGATGCTGCTGAGCTTCCTTGCATGAACTGCTTGCTTCAGGTCCTTCCACAAAATTTCTATCGGATTAAGGTCAGGACTTCAACTCAGCCATTCCAAAACATGAATTTTCTTCTTTTTAAACCATTCTGTTGTTGATTTACTCTGGTCTTCCAGATTAATGTCCTGTACTTTATTCAACTTCTATTAGGCTTTAGGTGACTGACAGCTAACCTGACATTCTCCTGTAAAATGCCTTGATACAGTTTTGAATTCATTGTTTCCCTCAACCATTGCAAGCTGTCCAGGCCCTGAGGCAGCAAAGTAGCCCCAAACCATGATGCTGCTTCCACCATGCTTCACAGTTGGAACGTTGGTGTGCAGTGCCCTTTTTCCTCCAAACATAGCAATGTGTATTTCTGCCAGAAAGTTCAACTTCTGTTTCATCTGTCCACAGAATATTGTTCCAGGAGCATTTAGAACATCCAGGTGATTTTTTGGAAGCTTGAGTTGTGCAGTAATGTTTTTTTGGAGAGCCGTCGTTTCCTCAATGGTGTCCTTCCATGAACATCATTTTTGTTCAGTGTTTTTCTTATGGTGGACACATGAACAGAGACTTTAGCAAATTCTAGATAATTCTGCAGGTCTTTTGCTGTTACCCGTGCGTTCTCTTTCACTTCCTTCAGCATAGCATTGCGCGTTATACTCTTGGGGTGTGATCTTTGCAGGGTGTCCACTCCAAGGGAAAGTAGCAACAGTACTGAGTTTTCTCCTTTTGTAGACAACTCCTCTTTCTGTGGACGGATGAACACTCAGGTCTTTAGAAAAGCTTTTGTAGCCTTTTTCAGCTTAATGCATCTCTACAACTCTTCTAAGGTCCTCTGAAAGTTTTTTTAATTGAAGCATAGTGCACATAAACAGATCTTTCTTGAGAAGAGCAGGCTCTGTCAGTAACCTGACTTTGTGTGTCTTTTTTAGAGGGCAGGGCACCTGTGCAACCCACACCTCCAATCTCATCTCATTGATTGGAACTCCTGACTCCGAATAGCTTTTGTAGAAGGCATTAGCCCAGAGGTTCACAAACACATGTAATATTGGATCATTTTTCTCAATAAATAAATGAACAAGTATAATATGTTCGTGTTATTTATTTAATTGGGTTCTCTTTATTTACTTTGAGGACTTGTGTGAATATCTGTTCATATTTTATGTCATATTAATGCAGAAATAGAGAAATTTCTACAGGATTCACAAACTTTCCAGCACCTCTGCATGTATTAGCTATTGGAAGAATTGTACATGATAAGATTGGTGGAAAGGACTGGAATTAAAGTTAATATCTTGCAGTAGACAAAACATATGAATGTACAATATGTTGTTTTGGATACATTTCTCACCATTCAGAACAAATTCCATATACAAATTGATTGATAGTAGAGGTCAACTGTTGAATGTCACATAATGTGATAAAAGAGGAATGATCTACTTATCCACATTTTAGCCTTCTTTCAAAACCATATGAATTGATGTGTCATTTTCATTCGTCCAGAATCTATGCTTTCATTAATCTCTTTATTGATTTTGTTTTGAATTGTATCCTTGATAAATGTTCATGTGATTTTTTTTCATTAGTAATGTCAAACCAATTTACACTGCCATACCAACCACGATCCAATCGTTTTTGTTTTAATTCTTCATTTATCAATTTGTCTCATGAAAAGTTGCTGCAGTTCTTCAGCTGTTGCTTTTGCTGCACTTATTGCGTAATACTTTTTTCTTTTGCTTAAATGAACAAACCAATTTCCTCAATGACTGACATTTTCCAGTAAATACATTTTCCCCTGAATTCAGTCTTGATTTACTTTTGTAGCTTATCCTTGAAAATTATGAAAATGTGCTGTTTTCAACTAGATATTTTTATTGTTGGCATTGTTGTGATTTTAATATTTCAGTAATATTTGAGTAAAATTGTAAATATATCATGTGACTAAGCATTCTTCTTTACATAATTCACTATGGGTTATATGAAAAAGTACGTGAATGGCATACATCATTACAGCACCATGTCATATATCATATGTGCATATCTCACTTAAGTAAAAATAAAATAGATGTAGTCTTCCAGACCCCTGTTTTTTTTCGCCCTTACTGTATGTTTTGGAGTTAAATATAGCATAACAAGCACCAGGTTAATCTCTTATTAACTAAAGTTTCTGTAGCTAAATGGAAAAAATTATCCTCATGCCTTTAATAATATAGGTCTAGTAATTTACAGACTACCCCACTGATTATGAATCGCATCTGCTTTTGGGGTTTAAATTGATGCAACATGTATTAATTTATCCCCATTAATTCCATTATATTTGCATTAATTATTTGAATGGTCCATGTTGAATTGCTAAAACACTGCTTTGAATAGGACTTCCCTTAATTCAATGGGCAATTGAGTGAGAAGGACCTGAGTAAGCAAAACATATCGATGAAGGTTCGTCCGGAAACGTTGACTGTTCACTCTTTTCCATAGATGCTACCTGGCCTGCTGAGTTCTTCCAGCATTTTGTGTGTTGCTTGTGTAACACCCTAGTTAAGTTTTTTTTACTGTTGTGCTGTAGGCATTTCATTTCAGTTCTGCAAGAATAGTCTGTTCTGCTTTCAGCCTGTTGGGTTTGAGCTGAGATAAGGGTCTTTGTGTTCAGCTTCGGAATGTGCTGTCAGGTGGTGGAATTGGGAGAAGGTTCTAAGGAACACAGGACCGAGACGTTTATGAGGGACACTGGTGTTGGTCAAGGTCTTTGTTAGCAGGAGCTGGGAACAGACAGGCTGAGGATGCCATCCCTGTTGCACAGAGTGACTTGGCAGATGAATGGCTTCAAGGAGGAAGGATCAAAAGTCCTGTGGGAGAACCTGTTTGCCTGAGATGGATTTTGAGCGACATTCGGAAGGTGCAGTGTGTACATCAAAAACACACGGCTTCAGGAAGATTTGAGCTCCACTGTGCCTGTGTGACTGTTTAAGTATGATGGGCTCTATGTTTTTTTTCTTTATTTCCTTTAATAATAACTGGTTGCTTAAGTCAGCGGTCCCCAACCACCGGGCCGCAAAGCATGTGCTACCGGGCCGTGAGGAAACGATGTGAGTCAGCTGCACCTTTCCTCATTCCCTCTCACACACTGCTGAACTTGAACATAGGGTTGCCAACTGTCCCATATTTGCCGGGACATCCCGGGCTAAATTGGTTTGTCCTGTATTCCCCCCGCTAAGGTAGAGCGTTCCTATGAAACCTTTCGTGCTGAAATGGTGTGAAGCGAAGAAGCAATTACCATTAATTTATATGGGAAAAATTTTTGAGCTTTCCGAGACCCAAAAAATAACCTAACAAATCATTCCAAATAAAACATAAAACCGAACATAAATAACACTAACATATAGTAAAAGCAGGAATGATATGATAAATACACAGCCTATATAAAGTTGAAATAATCTATGTACAGTATAGTCGAGAAGATGAAGGCAAAACCGACTCGTGGGAAAAAAATCGGCACGTACGTGCATGCGCACGTCACGCATGTGCACACAGGTGCCCGCGCAAGGTTTCATGGTAGTCTTTCCTGGGGTAAAGTGTCCCGTATTTGACTGCTACTTTTGTCCCTTATTTGGGAGTGAGAAAGTTGCCAAACCTGACTGTAAAAGACATGCTGAGTTGAGTTTAACCCTACTTGAACACACCCCCAAGACATCCCAGGGTTAGCGGGACCTAAGTCACATACACCCTAGATGTACAAAGCCTGAGGAAGGTGAGTTTCTCGGTACGGGGTCCAGTAGCTGTTGACGAGGGGCTAGCGAGCCACATTTCCAGAGATGCCCAGTAAAAAGGGATTTCGCCTGGATTTCCAGCATATGCAGATTTTCTCTTGTAAGCAAAGTATGCTATTGTCTTTCCTATGACTTGAAAATATAAACACAAACTTAACTTGTCTGAGCAATTTCCTTGGCTGGTAGATCCAGAAACTGCTGGAGGAATCCTTTGCCGAGAGCGTAATCTCTGGCTCCACCCATGAGCCTTTGAGAGCTGGTCAGGCCCATCCACAAGCTTTGTGACTGGAAGTGGAAGTTGAACATTTGCAGCAACACACAGAAAATGCTGGAGAAACTCAGCAGGCCAGGCAGCATCTGTGGAAAGAAGTACAGTACTTGTTATTGGGGTCATTTGCCAAATGCTAGACCTGCCCCCACACCACCTCCCTCACTACCATCCAGGGCCCTAAACAGTCCTTCCAGGTGAGGTGACGCTTGGGTTGATTTACTGTGTTCGGTGTTCCCAGAGTGGCGTCCTGTACATCAGTGAGACCCGACGTAGATTGGAAGACCACTTTGCTGAGTATCTGCGCTCTGTCCACCAGAACAAGCAGGATCTCCCAGTGGCCACCCATTTTAATTCCGCTTCCCATTCCCATTCTGATATGTCCATCATGGCCTCTTCCACTGTCGTAATGAGGCTACACTCAGATTGGAGAAACAACACCTTGTCTTCCATTTGGGTAGCCTCCAACCTGATGGCATGAACATCGATTTCTCAAACTTTCCGTAATGCCCCCCTAAACCACCCCACCCTTCTTCATTTTCCATCCCCTTTTCCCTCTCTCACCTCATGTCCTTACCCACCCATCGCCTCTCTCTGGTGCTCCTTACATCTTTTTCTTTCTTCCATGGCCTTCTGTCTCTTTCACCAATCAGCTTCCTAGCTCTTTACTTCATCCCCTCCCCCTCCAGGTTTCACCTATCACCTGGTGGTTCTCTTTCCCTTCCCCCACCTTTTAAATCTGCTACTCAGCATTTTTTCTCCAGTCCTGCTGAAAGGTTTTGGCCCAAAACTTGAAGTGTACTTTTTTCCATAGATGCTGCCTGGCCTGCTGAGTTCCTCCAGCATTTTGTGTGTGTTGCTCAGATTTCCAGCATCTGCAGATTTTCTCTTGTTTGTGGTTGGACAGTCGGGTTGATAGCAGTGGTGGCCCATATTTAAATGAGTTTATTGCTTGATGTGTACAAATATTGGTTACTCCCTATGGTTGTTTTATTTTTCCCTCTGAACTCCTCATTTCCAATATAATTTTCCAATCCAGGATTCCACGTTAAAGGCTGAATTCAATCGGTTCAATAGGTACATATAATGTCAGAGAAATGTGTACAATATACATGCTGAAATTCTTTTTCTTCGCAAACATCCACAACAACAGAGCAGTGCCCCAAAGAATGAATGACAATTAAATGTTAGAACTCCAAAGCGCCCCCCACTCCCCCTCCCACATACAAGCAGCAGCAAGGCAACGATCTCCCCCACCAGCAAAAAAGCATCGGCGTTCCCCCCCCCCACCACCACTGAGCACTCAAGCATGCAGCAAAGCATCAATAAAGACACAGACTTGCTGTACCCCAAAGACTACTTGTTCACCCAGTAATTCGACATACCACAGGTTTTCTCTCTCTCTCTCTCTCTCCTCTCTCTCTCTCTCTCTCCTCTCTCTCTCTCTCTCCTCTCTCTCATATAATGGAAAAAAAGGTGTCCCTGTTTTACAGTGACAGGGGAGATATAACAAACAACTCGCTGATTTAGATGTTAAAAGTCTTTTGTGTTTCTTTTTCTGAGCTCTGCGCCCACAGTATCGGCCCCAGGGCTCAGGTCTCTGGACGCACAGCCCATGTTTGCTAACCTGCTGCTCCCGATGTTCCGTGTTCTCCCACGATGCCTTAGTCAAGGGCACTGGCCTTCAATCAGCCAGTCTCCAGAGCCACGAAAATTCGACATCCTGAAGGCACGCTGGTCTTCCAGGCCGTGTCATTAGGATATGAAAAGCTATTGGGGAGAGTTTAAACTAGAATTGCTGGGGGGTGGGAATTGATCTGAAGTGAGGAGGGAAAAGGAAGTTGGCTCACAAATAGAGAAAGCTTGGAGACAGTGCGAAAAGGAGGATAGGCAGGTGATAGAGAAGGAGCGCGCTCAGACCGATGGTTTGCGATATGTCTATTTTAATGCGAGGAGTATTATGAATAAAGTGGATGAGCTTAGAGCATGGATCAGCACTTGGACCTATGATGTTGTGGCCATGACAGAGACTTGGTGCAGGGGCAGGAATGGCTGCTTCAAGTGCCAGGCTTTAGATGTTTCAGAAAGGACAGGGGGGGAGGCAAAGGAGGTGGGGGCGTGGCACTACTGATCAGAGATAGTGTCACGACTGCAGAAAAGGAGGAAGTCATGGAGGGGTTGTCTACGGAGTCTCTGTGGATGGAGGTTAGGAATAGGAAGGGGTCAATAACTCTACTGGGTTTTTTTTATAGACCACTCAATAGTAACAGGGACCTTGAGGAGCAGATAGGGAGACAGATTCTGGAAAGGAGTAATAATAATAGGGTTGTTGTGGTGGGAGATTTTAATTGGCATCTCCCTAGAGTGAGGGGTTTAGATGGGATAGAGTTTGTTAGGTGTGTTCAGGAAGGTTTCTTGACACAATATATAGATAACCGTGCAAGAGGAGAGACTGTACTTGATCTGGTATTGGGAAATGAACCTGGTCAGGTGTCAGATCTCTCAGTGGGAGAGCATTTTGGAGATAGTGATCACATTTCTATCTCCTTTACCATAACATTGGAGAGGGATAGGAACAGACAAGTTAGGGAAACGTTTAATTGGAGTAAGGGGAAATATGAAGCTATCAGGCAGGAACTTGGAAGCATAAATTGGAAACAGATGTTCTCAAGGAAACGTACGGAAGAAATGTGGCAAATGTTCAGGGGATGTTTGCGTGGTGTTCTGAGTAGGTATGTTCCAATGAGACATGGAAAAGATGGTAGGATACAAAATCGTGGTGTACAAAAGCTGTTGAAAAACTAGTCAAGAAGAAAAGAAGAGCTTACAAAAGGTTCAAAAAAACTAGGTCATGATAGGAATCTAGAAGATAATAAGGCTAGTTGGAAGGAGTTTAAGAATAAAATTAGGAGAGCCAGAAGGGGCCAGGAGAAGGCATTGGCGGACAGGATTAAGGAAAGCCCCAAGAGTTTCTACAAGTAAGTGAAGAGCAAGAGGATAAGAGGTGAGAGAATCAAGTGTGACAGTGGGAAAGTGTGTATGGAACTGGAGGAAATAGTGGGGGTACTTAATGATTACTTTGCTTCAGTATTCACTACGGAAAAGGATCTTGGTGATTGTAGGGATGACTTGAAGCAGACTGAAAAGTTTGAGCATGTACATATTATGGAAGAGGATGTACTGGATCTTTTGGAAAGTATTAAGTTGGATAAGTCACCAGGATCGGATGGGATGTACCCCAGGCTACTGTGGGAAGTGAGGGAGGAGATTACTGAACCTCTGGCAGTGATCTTTGTATCATCAATGAGGACAGGAGAAGTTCCAGAGGATTGGAGGGTTGCGGATGTTATTCCTTTATTCAAGAAAGGGAGTAGGGATAGCCCAGGAAATTATAGGCCAGTGAGTCTTACTTCAATGGTTGGTAAGTTGATGGAGAAGATCCTGAGAGGCAGGATCTATGAACATTTCGAGAGGCATAATATGATTAGGAATAGTCAGCATGGCTTTGTCAAAGGCAGGTCGTGCCTTACGAGCCTGATTGAATTTTTTGAGGATGTGACTAAACACATTGATGAAGGAAGAGCAGTAGATGTAGTGTATATGGATTTCAGCAAGGCATTTGACAAGGTATCCCATGCAAGGCTTATTGAGAAAGTAAGGAGGCATCTGATCCAAGGGGACATTACTTTGTGGATCCAGAACTGGCTCGCCCATAGATGGCAAAGAGTGGCTGTAGATGGGTCATATTCTGCATGAAGGCTGGTGACCAGTGGTGTGCCTCAGGGATCGTTTCTGGGACCCCTTCTCATTGTGATTTTTATAAATGAGCTGGATGAGGAAGTGGAGGGATGGGTTAGTAAATTTGCTGATGACACAAAGATTGGGTGTGTTGTGGATAGAGTGGAAGCCTGTCAGAGGTTACAACGGGACATTGATAGGATGCAAAACTGGGCTGCGAAGTGGCTGATGGAGTTCAACCCAAATAAGTATGAGGTGGTTCATTTTGGTAGGTCAAATATGATGGCAGAATATTGTAGTAAATGGTAAGAGTCTTGGCGATGTGGAGGATCAGAGGGATCTTGGGGTCCAAGTCCATAGAACACTCAAAGCTGCTGCGCAGGTTGACTGTGTGGTTAAGGCGACATACGGTTTATTGGCCTTCATCGACCGTTGGATTGAGATTAAGAGTCGAGAGGTAATATTACAGCTATATAGGACCCTGGTCAGATCCCACTTGGAGTACTGTGCTCAGTTCTTGTCGCCTCACTATAGGAAGGACGTGGAAACCATAGAAAGGATGCAGAGGAGATTTACAAGGATGTTGCCTGGATTGGGGAGCATGCCTTATGAGAATAGGTTGAGTGAACTCGGCCTATTCTCCTTGGAGCAACGGAGGATGAGAGGTGACCTGATAGAGGTGTATAAGATGAGAGGCATTGATCATGTGGATAGTCAGAGGCTTTTCCCCAGGACTGAAATGGCTAGCACGAGGGGGCATAGTTTTAAGGTGCTTGGAGTAGGTACAGAGGAGATATCAGGGGTAAGTTTTTTTACGCAGAGGGTGGTGAGTGCGTGGAATGGGCTGCCAGTGGCGGTGGTGGAGGCGGAAATGATAGGGTCCTTTAAGAGAATCCTGGATGGCTACATGGAGCTTAGAAAAATAGAGGGCTATGGGTAAAGCCTAGGTAGTTCTAAGGTCGGGACATGTTCGGCACAGCTTTGTGGGCCGAAGAGCCTGTATTGTGCTGTAGGTTTTCTGTGTTTCTATGAAAAAGCGGTCGGTCATGAGGCCTTGAGAGCGGGTCCCATTCCCGCAAATGCCCGAAGTCAGAATGTAACTCCAGATCAGTGTCTTCCAAAGAACCTTGAAAAGGGAGAAAAAGAGATATCAAAGATAGGAGTAGAGCTGTTTCTGAAGATGCAAGCAGAGGAGTCGCTGTTTAGTGTCATCTTGTCTTTGCTCCGAGCCAGCCCTAAACTGTCTTAATCCAAGGAAGTATTTTACTAGGGTCAACAGACAGCATGCAAGGGACTTTTGCTGTTGACTTCAAAAACACTTCGAAACTTACCTGAATTGATACTGCTAGTGGAATATTCAAGAACAGCTCAAATGCAACGCAAAATAAGGAGACCAAGCCCCGTCCGCATCCTGCCCCACATCTGTATACTACTAAAACTCTCATGCTCTGTCCGTCTGTTTTTGACCTCCAATTAGCGCAAACGGTGCATTACAGCGACACTTTTTTTGGCTAAATCGAATTAAAATATGCTAACTTACAGAATGCAGGCAAAGTTCAGGGTTATATATTCATATAAAATTGCTCATTTGCCAAAATTAGCAGGCTCCCTTTTAACCCGAGATCCGATCTGCCATCATGGAAATAGGGACACGACAGCCCGACGCATGCGCATGGCCAGTCTCAGCAGCGTCACTTACCGGAGCAAAAAGGCAGGGCAGCTTTATTTCGAGGGGTCACATTCTGCTAATCACCATCAGCATGTGCAAGATTGGGACCGATCTGACTGCCATCCATCAATAAGAGATAATTAAATGTTATTGTAATGATGTACTTCGAGACACCCATAAAACCCTTTGCTGCAGTCAAAAGACAGCGGTGACTATATCACGTCCGTTTAGGAGAGTCCCAACCACATCATCAAGAATAATCAGCATCCTTTGGTGTTACTGCTTCGTATCTTCTATCCAGCATTAGGGTAAAAAAAAAAATGGTCAGCCTAATTATGCTGTGTGGAGAGGGAAGGGGGACATTATGGTCAAGAGATGACGCCAAATGTCATCGGGAAGTGGCAAGGAGAGGGAGAGAACAAGAATCGGATGAGGCCAGGGCTGCACGACTCTAGGATCAAAGAGTCAGGACAAAAAAAGATAAGAGAAGAAGAGACAGAGGAGGAGAGGTGTGCATGTCTCCAGGGTCAGAGACAAACAACAAACAGCAGAAGAGATGAAGAGACGGGATGAAAGGGCTGCATGTCTCCAGAATGACAACGAGAGGCACAAGGGTGGCAGATAAACCAGAAATAATGCCATCAAAAGTGTCCTTCAATAAATGAAGAGCAGCTATATTTGCTTTGCTATGCGTCATTCTTCTTTAATAAACTGAGGTTTTCTACTTCAGTTTCCAAAGCAAAGTGATAGCAATAGCATTCAGGAAAATTTAATGTTCGTTCGGGTCACATCAGACTGGACTGCCCTTATCTCAAAAAGTACCCCAATGGGTCACCCCGTTGTCTAGTTTTAAATAAAGCAATGTTGGCAACATAGGGACTAAACTGCATGCAGTATTGGCGCAATACCTAAATAAACAAAAATGTTTCCATACATTTCATACACTTTCAGAAATTTTCTGAACAGAGCTGACCGGCAAACATTATTGTAGCCAAACCAAAAGAATGTTGTTTCTTTGCAAAGCTTAAAAGCACTCATTCATTGTGCTTACTTTATAACTGTCCAAATGGGTGGTAACTACAGCCAACAAAACGTGTCCACTTAAATGTGTAAAAGGAATGAGTTAGGGTATAACGATCAGTCCTGATTTGTTTTTATAACATTTCCAGATGGATTGCTGCGGGGAACTTGCTGATACTGAAAAAATAAATTTGGAAAAAGTTTCCACCCAAATAAACTAAAATAGCCTTTTAGTCTCCTTTGAAAATCATAACCTAGAAATTTGAGAGGACTGGATAATGTCTACAAGAAAAGCAAAGCACAAGGGATCTCTGTTAGTATGACTCATTGTGGCTACCTTCTAAATTGATGCATGTTGCCAAATGACTAGCATCCATCAAATTTGTAGTGACCAGCACAAGAATTTTGTGTTGTGCAATTTTTTTTGCCCAGTGACAACATGTGTGCACTGAATAATTTCTTCAATAAAAATAGTATAAATAAGCCAGTTCTAAAATCTGCAGACAAATCAGCACAGACTCCATGTTGTAAACATTGTCTGCACCACAAACCAGAAATAGGAATGTTATTGTGTACGATAGTGGAATATACTTAACACGCCAATGAATAGAGGGTGACAACCTTTTGTGTGCAGTTTTAAGTTCCTAGTAGCAAATGATGTGTGTACCATGCACATCTTAGAGAGAACATATCTTACAACTGAAGATTAAATTATGCAACGTTGTATAGCTCCACTGATGAGCCTCAGGGTCGCTCAGCTCGCTGTCGTCTGGGGAAGCAGCCTTTGGTCCCGCCAAACTGGGTAATTAAGTTTGTATGGATGCTGTGTGATGTACCCCACCCTGCCAAATAACAGACAATACACCATATACCATTAAATGATGACAATTTATAGATCCTGACAAAGGGTTCCGGCCCAAAACGTCGACCGATCTTTTCCACGGATGCTGTCCGACCTGCTGAGTTCCTCCAGTGTGTTGTGAGTGTTGCTTTGACCCCAGCATCTGCAGAGTATTTTGTGTTGACAATTTATAGATATTACTGGAACTATATAATTAATAGATATAAAATATAAAAGGAAAGTAAAAGGCACCAAACTTATTAAAGTTCAATCTCTTCGTGCACAAACAGTTGGAGCTCTAGTAACGATCCTCTTCTCACCATTCAATCCTCTTTGACCTCCTCGACCCGCCACCTGGGACCAACCACGGTGGTCAACCAGATGCTCCACACGAGTCTGTCTTCGTCTCCTCTCCTCATCGAAGACCCTGGACCTCGGACTCCGACTCGGGGTCCGTCCTGTTGGCCAGCTTACAGCATCGCGTCCACTCTCTCTCTCCTCATCGCGCCTTCTGCTCAAAAACCCGTGCATCACAATAGCTTACAGACACACAAGAAAGATTAACATCTATCCCAATTGGTTCGTTTTTCTCTCTTATCAATAATATAACAAGCTGCTAGCAAGAGAACTTTCTCAGCAGTTAACATAACAAAGAAGCCATTTTGATTAGCCTACGCAGTAACATAAAAGAAGAAACCTCTTACAATTGTATAATATCAAGGTGTAATTCTGGCTAAGTAAGTAATACAGGTGCACATTCCTTTATCAAAATTCTGAAATCCAAAAATGCTCCGAGAACCGAAGATTTTTTCGACAACAGCTGGCATCGCTCAGGTGTGACGTGGCAGCACTAGCAGAGGCCGCCAGACGTCAGTTGTGGCTCAGTGCTTGTACTGGTTACACGTGCATTGCTGTTAGCTGATTATTTGTGTTCGCTGTTGACCTTGTGTTTAACTTCACTGTGAAAATGTCAAAAAGAGCTGCAGATACCCCTATGGGTAACAATGAGAAAAAGAAAAGGAATCTTCTCCATCAATAACGCAGAAAGTGGAGTTATTGCAGAAGCTTGATCGTGGTGTGTCTATGTGGCATCTTACTGAAGAAAATAGTGTCGGAATTACCACTGTATATGATTTAAATAAACAGAAAGACAAGTTACTGAAGTTTTATAGTGATGGTGACAGTGACATTCTACATTTATTCCAATGAGTCATTTACCATGTGTTTGAAACTGTATATTTTTATGTTTTATTGAATGTTTTTGTTGGAAATAAAAATTTTTCTTGTCATTATTCCCTAAACAATACAGTATAACTATTTACATAGCATTTACATTGTATTAGGTATTATAAGTAATCTAGAGATGATTTAAAGTATACGGGAGGATGTGCATAGGTTTGGTGTGCTGCCGGGTCCTAAAGTCCACCGCACTGAGACAGGTTAAATAAGGGACTTGAGCATACGTGTTTTTGGTATGGCAGGGGGAGTCTGAAATCCAAAAAATTCTGAATTCCGAAATGCAGCTGGTCCTAAGGATTTCGGATAAGGGATTGTGGACCTGTACCTCTATTACTCAAGTACTTGTCAGCGCTAAGTAATCCTTGTAACTGAAGCTGATTAAACTTGTAATGCCTCTCATATGAGAGGTTTAAACATAGTGTGAAGTATCTATATCCGTTCGCAGCAAGTCAGTCTAAACTTTAGGTCTTCGCTGTTAAAGTAGAAACCAGCAGACACTGGATTCTTGCACAGCACGGAAATTATGAGTAGAGAAAAGATTTTTCATGCACATGGGCCAGAAATAATGCTTAGATGGGAAAAGATTACTCTCAGGGTCACTGCAAGAATGCATGTTCCAAGGTTTGCCACCAAATTGTTGTAATATTAAGTGGGGCATAACTCAGGAGATTGGATGTACTTGTACAATGAGGAATACAGTAATCGTGGGAGATTTCCAGCTGCATATGGACTAGACAAATCAAGTTTACCATAAGAACATGGAAGTCAAAATCATAAAATGTATATGAGATAGCTTCTAGAAAATGTCTTGTGAAACCAAGAAATAACATAGCTATTGTCAGGCCTTGGTTTGTGCAGTAAGTTTAGTTATCAAGTGAAGGTGCTGGTGAGAAAGATCTCCCCCCAAGGAGCAGGGTCTCTCTGACAGCAGCTGACGGCCTGGGTCAACCCTGATGACATACATGGGTTGGGTGCAGATGGACTGTGCAGTCCAGTTAAGAGGTTCTAACAGACACCTTCAACATGTCTCTGGTACATTCCACTGTCCCTTCATGGTTTAAGGCAGCCGCTATCAACCTGGTGTCCAAGAGTGTGACAGTAACCTACCTCAGTGAATACTGTCCAATGGCTCTGACCTCAACACTAATGATGTGCTTTGCGTGGCTGGTTATGGATCGCATTAAATCACATCTTCCTGCTACATTTGATCCTTTCCAGTTTGCTTTTCACTCAAATCAGTCTGCTGGTGGGTAAACTGTCTTTGTTGGGTCTCAACAGCTCTCTCTGTAACTAGATCCTAGACTTCTTGACACAGACAGTCCGAAACATCTCCAGCTGCGTCAGGTTGAGCACCTGTGCTCCCTCGGGCTGTGAGCTCAGCCCGCTGCTGGCATGTGATTGCACTGCCAGATCCGGTTCGAACCGGAGTACACTGATGACTCAACAGTGGTTGACCTCATCAACGCTGATGAGATGGTGTACGGAGAGGGGGTAGAGTGGCACAATAATATGAGTCCCAATGTGCACGAGACCTGAGAGATGTTTGTGGACTTCAGGGAGATGCTGGCCGGCCACTTCTTGCTGCACATAAATACCTCCTCTGCGGGGAATGTTGGGAGCACCAAGTTTCCGGGAGTGCACATAACGGACAATCTCAGCTGGTTCCTCAACATCACCTCTTTGGTCAAGAGAGCACAGCAGCTGAGCATCTGACCATGAGTCCCTACAAAAGATTGTGAGGACTGCTGAGAGTATCATTGGAGTCTCTCTTCCACCCATTAGAGATAGTTATCAGGACACAGTGCCCTTAGCATTCTCCATAATCCCATCCATCCAACAATTTCATTGATCCACCTACCACCAGGCAGGAGGTACCATAGCATTCGGCCAAGCACTGTTAGGATGGGAATCAGCTTCTTCCCCCAGGCTGTAAGGCTACTGAACCCCTGCAACCACTCAGGTCTCATCAAGTTTGAAGCATCAGTAGTATTATACTGTTAACCTCTAAACTTGTGTTGTAAATGCACCTTATTGTTTGTTAATTTATTTCTGGTAATATTGCTTTGTGTTGTGTATGTGAGTTATATGTACTGTGTTGTGCATCTTGGTCTGGAGGAATATTGTTTCGTTTGACGGTATGCATGTGTCCGGTTGAATGATAATAAACTGAACTTGAATGTTATATGTGACCTATATCTACCAAGAAGCAGACAACTCTAACCTGGCCAATTACTGCCCCTTTGCCCTACTCCCAATCAACAGCAAGGTGATGGAAAAGATAATCAACTATCATAGCCACTTGCTTACCAACAACCCTCTCACAAAGCTGATTTTGAGTTTTCCAAGGTCACTCGGCTCCTGACCACATTACAGTCTTGGTGCAAACTGAACTCCAGAGGTGAAGTAAGAGAACCTGCCGTTGATATCAAGGGAGCACTGGGTGGAATAGGGCATAAAGGACTTCAGTTAATCTCAAGACAAGAGGAATTGGGGAAAGACCTCTGCTGGTTGGAATCACACCTACCACAAAGGAAGATGGTTGTGGATCTATGGAATTTGTTGCCATGGGCAACAGTGGAGGCCAAATCATTGGGTGTATTTAAGACAGAGATTGATAGGTATCTGAGTAGCCAAGGCGTCAAAGGTTATGGTGAGAAGGCGGGGGAGTGGGACTAAATAGGAGAATGAATCAGCTCATGATAAAATGGCGGAGCAGACTCGATGGGCCGAATGGCCTACTTCTGCTCCTTTGTCTTATGGTCTTATGATCAAATCAGGAGCAGCAACAAGTAAGTGAGAGATTTTGACTAATGGAGTATGGAAGACTTACCTCAATTGTCTATGATCTTATAAGGCTGCATCTGGAATCTTGTATACAGTTTCAGTCTCACCTTCTAAGAAAATATGTGTTTGCTATCGGGGGAGTGAGGTGTAGAGTCACCTGTTTAGCTCATGGGATAGTGGGTTTGGTGTAGGAGTGGAGAGAGAGTAGGTTGGAGCTTCTGCATCTGTTTTCAGTTTAAGATGGCGCTTCCGCACGTGCGAGATAGCTTCCTGATAATCAGAATACTAAGAAATCTGACTAAAAGCATCACAAAAATGCCTTTTTCTAGGTAAATTGTGTTAAATTATCACTACAAACAGTGAAGGGGCGAGCAATGGTGAGGTGAATCTGGGGGATGAATGGTTGCAGATGGAGTGCCGATGCCCGCACAACTGGCCTGGGTGTGAGGCTGGATCACTCTGGGCGCCAATCTGATTTGAAGAGGTTGAGAGCAGCTTCGGACTGGGCAACAAAATCTGGGTCCAGAGCAAGTCGCTGAGTGGCATGCTCTAGGCCCGGGGTTCACAGTGCCAGGGTCCTAATGCGAGGTACAATGTGTTGTTTAGACAGCTTAAAAACTGGCCCAGATCGGAGACGAGTCAATTTTGCGATCTCTCTCTCTCTCTCTGTCTGTCTCTGTCTCTCTCTCTCTGTCTGCAATGTTCACTCCTCTCTCCAGTGTGCAGTGCCTTTTGCTTTTCTGTCAATGGGTCAATTTAAATGCTGACCCAGATAGACTGCAAAGACTGTCAGTCGGGACAAGGGCTAATTTTGCTTGTCTCCACAGCGGTCATCTCCATGGTTTCTGAGACTCTGAAGGCTGCCCTGGCTGCTGTGCTCCATGCTCAATAATATGAACTGATAAGTGAGGCTCTGGGCCTGCTCCGGGCTGCTCAGCGGTTCAGATCTGAGGATTCAATTTTGGATTGGAATGCTGTTGTTCACTTCAATTATTTGCATGAGTTGTATTTTTTTTCCTTCTCTTGCATTCAAATGTTGGTCTTTTTTTGTTCTTTTTTCCTTTAAATTGGGTACTTTTGGATTTCTTGTTTTGTGGCTACCTATGAGCAAGTGACTCTCAGGCTTGTATAATTTATACATTCCTTGAGAGTAAATGTACTTGAATCTTGAACCTTTTATCTAAAGTCAATACTTGTGTGAAGAAACTTCATGGTAACTTGCATATAAAAGAGTTTCTATGAAGAGGATGCTTATGAGGACTAAAATTTGACAGAGTGGAGCTGCCAGTGAAGCCACAGCATTTAGATGAGGACTCAGGGCTGACATTTTTCTTTAAATAAGACTATACTATCTGTCCAGCAATTACAAAAACGGGCATGGAAAGGGGGAGGTTGCAGCTTCCACTGTCAACTGGAAAAGCGTAGGATCCAGGCATTCTGCGTAATGTGGAACAGCCACTGCCAGACCTCAGTTTTGTCTGCCCTCACCATCCTTGAATCTTGTCACTGAACCCTGGCGTACTCAAGTGCAACTCATGGCTTGTCTTCCATATCGAGCCATGTGTGATTCATTGTTACAGAAGCTCTGGTGAAGTGCTCAGGTTCAGACTAGGTACCTGACTGAATGATGTTGAAACAGATATGTACCTGTGAGATTTCAGACTGCAGAACGATGGGCACCAAAATTCACCAATACTATACAAAGTAAGATACCTGCATAACCAAATTGGTGTTGTACAGTTAATTCCATTGCATTACGAAGATGTCATAGTTATTTTTGTATTGGAGTTAGGCAAGCAAAATTTCTCTTTCCATTTTTCACCTGATGTCTTTGGGATTTTGCCATTATTCTATTTAGATTATTAGAATTAAAGTCTGAGAGATGGGGCACAGGGATGATTCTTCTCCTCTTCCTAAACTTCATTTTAATGAAGCTGAGATCAGAAACACTGTACATGTTGATTCTTGCTAAAGAGCAATTCCGCCAGTCCGTGCTTTTGTTTCCTCCAGCGTGCTAGAGTGCATGTTTAGTGTGTGCAGCAGAGAAAAGATCATACTGCATTGAGAAAGCTTACACAGATTTAGCATACAGCCCAGTATTAAAAGGAGCTGGTGTGTGTTAAACTTTTCAGTCCCATGAGGGAAAAAAACTTGTTCAAAATCTTCATGCAGAGTGGTAGAAATGCTCGGCAACTCGGGCAGCATCTATGGCGAGAGTTAAGCTGTCATTGGAACACAGACAATATGGAGGTAAATGTACTAAAATACAGACGGGGAAATGGGTAAAAAAAAATTGCTAAGGTCTATGATGGGGTGGAGGACAGGAGATGAATGATATAGGACAATGGAGATGACGGGGCAATTGCATTAGAACTGTGAATAGTAAAAGTGAATCTGGAGGAGATGCAAATGGAAGGAGATGAATGATTGTTTCACATTTCTAGCAGAGAGGAAAATAAAAATGTTGGCAATATGAGATACAGAGGCTATAATTTTCATCTGGAATGGTTGAACTTGATTGTTGACTCATGAAAACTGTGGTGTGCCAAGATGGAAGATGTGGCGCCATTACTCAAGTTTTATTGAGCTTGGTTAAGTAAATATAGAAAGTCCGAAGGCAGAGTCTAGTTTCCAGACAAGATAGAAGCAGAATAAAAGGAATATATGATACTATGTAAGAGCACTGCCCTTGAGAAATCGAAAGAAAATACTTGTCCAGCGGTTAAAATGCCCCAGTGGAAGGTGGTATTCAGGAACCAGAGAGAACGCGTTGAAACAGTTTGAAACCAGTCTCTAAATAAGGGGGAGGCTGCTTAGACATGAAATTTTTAAAACACCTTCATATTGTGGAGAACCTTCAGAATTTTGTAACCCCGAGAAGCTCAACCATTCAATGCTGGGACTGATTAAAGTTCTGGACATACAGGAATTGAGGGATATAGGGGAGGGAAGAGGTAAATGATGTTCAGGATCAGCTATGATCTTATTGAATGGCAAATAAAAGACTCAGGAGCCTCCTAGCTTTCCTATTTTGTCAGCTCTTTTCTGTTACATAGGAATTGGAAATAGGAAGCAAACATACTCTATCATTTAAGCAACACACACAACAAAGTTGCTTGTATTTCCAGCATCTGCAGATTTCCTCATGTCTGTGATACTGTATCATTTAACAGGATCAGAGCTGATCTGATTGTAACCTCATCTCCACAAACCTGTGCAGCTATGGTAAATTTTTCCCCCACATCTTGTGCTTATCTGGTACCTATTTAGTTCAGACGTAAACATTCTAGGCTCTATTTCCACTGCCCTTTTGCTGAAGGGAATTGAAATGGCACGTGAGTCTCTGAGAGTTAACAAAATGCACCTCATTTCTGTTTTAAATGGGCAACCTCTTATTCTTAAGCAGTGATGTGTGGCTCCAGTTTCTCTGATTAAAAAAGAAACATCCTCTCTGTGACTGCCCTGCAAAGGCCTCGCAGGATCTCCCATGAAACCCATAGGCATAAGTGAAGGGGGAAAAACGGGAAAGGAACTGAGAGAAGGGAAGAGGGTTTAAGAATAAACTATTGAATAACATAAAATGGAAGTGAATTAATAAGAATGTATGTTAAAGAGAGTAACAAAATGAAGTGTGGGAAATGATTAGTAACTAAAAAGGACATCATGTTGTAAAGATGGAGGTAGCAAATGAGTGTTTCATATCTCTTCAATGGAAGGGATGCTGCCCTGCTACAGTAAAGAAAAAAAGTAATAATTGATATTCAAAACTGGATTAAAAAGATGTATTTGATACGCTGGTAGCTCTCAAAATTTAAAAATAATGTTTTCAATCTATATAAAATATATATGAAGCTGAGGGAAGAATGAGTGAAAATTAGAGACTGGTTTCAAATTGGATATTGGAGTGGTTGAAGACAATTGGGGGACTGCAAATAATTCTCCTTAACTTCCATCATCTCCAATGGGATCCCACCACCAAACACGTTTTTCCTACCCTCACCCCTTCTGATTTCCGCGGACATCGCTCCCATGCGACTCCCTTGTCCATTCATCCCTCCCCATTCATCTCCCTTCTGGCACTTATCCTTGCAAGCAAGACAAATGCTATACCTGCCCCTACACCTTCTCCCTCACTAGCCCTCAGGGCCTGAAACAGTTCTTCCAGGTGAGGTGATGCTTTACCTGTGAGTCTTCTGGGGCTAAATACTGTGTCCAGTGCTCCCAGTGTGGCCTCCTGTACATCGGTGAGACCGACGTAAATTGGGATACCACTTCGCTAAGCACCTACGCTCTGTCCACCAGAAAAAGTGGGATCTCCCTGCAGCCACCTATTTTAGTTCCATTTCCCATTCCCATTCCGAAATGTCAATCCATGACCTCATCTACTGTTGCAATGAGGCCACACTCAGGTTGGAGGAACAACACCTTATATTTCTTCGGGGTAGCCTCCAATCTGATGGCATGAACATCGATTTCTCGAACTTCCAGTAATGCCCCGCCCTCCCCTCCATTTCCCATTCCCATTTCCCTCTCTCATCTTATCTCCTTACCTGCCCATCACCTCCCTCTGATGCTCTTCCCCCTTCCCTTTCATCCATGGCCTTCTGTCCTGTCCTATCAGATTCCTCCTTCTCCAGCCCTGTATCTCTTTCACCAATCAAGTTCCCAGCTCTTTACTTCACTCCTCCCCCTCCCGGTTTCACCTATCACCTTGTGTTTCTCCCTCCCCTTCCCTCACATTTTAACTCTACTCCTCGTTTTTTTTCTTCAGTCCTGCTGACGGGTCTTGGCCTGGATTGTCAACTGTACTTTTTTCCACAGATGCTGCCTGGCCTGCTGAGTTCCTCCAGCACTTTGTGTGTGTTGCTTCGATTTCCAGCGTCTGCAGATTATCTGTTGATTGTGAAGGACTCCAGATGTTACTTCCTGGTGGGTGGGGGAGAGAGGGAGAGCTCCACATATGTTAATAGCATAGACCAGGCATCAATATAATGTTGAAAGTGGGAAAACTTCAGAAATATCATTTTTCATAAACGATGGAGTTGATTAAATGAAGGAAAAACTGAATTACGTACATTCTCAAGAAAACTGCTTGTTAATTCCTTCAGTATGCTCTAAAGTTGTCAATGACTGAAAATATAATGAATAAATATGAGTTTTCTTTCTCTCGTTGCAAACCTAGCTGGTGTTTCCTGGTGCAGCAAGATAAATAATCAATACCAGTTTATTGTTCTCTATTATTTCCTTGCAAAAATGTCCTGATTTTTTTTTTGGAAATTATATAGCCACATTTATCATGGAATTCATTCATTCCCTTTTGGAGTAGAAGAAGAAGAAAGCCCTTAACTCAAAGTGGAGTCATCGGGACGCTGTCAGGACGGCGTCTTTTTAGCAGGCTTTCTTATTTTTACAAAGCCGAGTTGCTAGCTCGACGCTCAACCCAGCACAGATGGAAAGCGTGTTTGAACTCAGGAGCCTTCACTCCGAAGTCCGGCGCTGATGCCACTACGCCACCAGCCGGCCCATCTTAGAGTAGTTGAAGTAAATTTATCTCTGGGAATTTCACCTTGCATGTACTCTGTTTTCACAACTTGAATCATTTAACTGGACATTTTCTGTGATGGTTTTAGACTCATGAATATGTGTTATCCTACTGCTATGTTTCTTGCTGCCCCATATATGTATGAAGTTTCAGTTCTCATTGCCACATCATTCAGAAGGATTTCAGGCTTCCATTCAAATCTGATTATGATGGCAAAGATAATCCTGAGTTACAGCTTGCATGTTTTAAACCGAAATAAAGTTATTACCTTTAAGATGGTTCAGAAGTCTTTTGTCTATACTTATTAGTTACATTTGCTTTACCTATTGTTTGCTTTCTGCTTTCAGGAATCTGGTCTAAATTATTTATAGCTGTTCTATTTATTCCCTAACAATGAATGCACTGAACTTGGGTCATGTTTTATAAATATTAAAGTTGGAAACCTGAATCATTTTTTCACCATTAACAAGTGTTGGAAGTTTTTTTAAAAAGTAAAATGCACTATTTTTTCACAATTTACCGATGTAATTGATATTTTAAACAAACCTGAATTATTAATTATATATGGGCAATACACATGTGAATAATACAAAATTTGTGACAACACATATAATCTTTGTACCATTCTTTCAAACAAGTTACCCTTGCAAATTTGACTTCAAAATGTTGGCTACTACAGAAAAACTATGAACTGGTGTTTACTGTTCAGCCAATGAACTTCCTTGTTAGTTTGGAATATTTTTATTACTATTCAAGCTGCCAAAAAAAGGTTTAGTGCTTTTATGTGTCTGTAGAACAAGTTTCTGCTGTATTTACATTATAAGCACAATGTTTATAATATATTATCTAAATGAGTAGTGACTGAGAACATCCAAGTCGTGAAGTTCTTCAAAGAAATTATATCTGAAAAGTTCATGTGCTGCCAATAGGAACATTTTATTTGCCTGGTTAGCTAATCTCCTGCGCAAATGTTTTACAAATGTATTTTGTTCTGTTACACCTTCATTTGCTCCATGGAACTGAATAATCAAATCCCGACTCGTTATATAATTGTGTCTTTTGCATTTTTTTTTAAATTGTGAAAGGCAATTTTTTTTTTTCATTTTGGTAGAAGCAAATGCAATAAATATTTGTCAAGCACTGTGATCTAAAAAGTTAGAAGCTATAAATCTCAGTGCTTCCAAAAGCAAGTATTTTGAGAATATATATTTTTTTAAAGGTACCGTTGAAGTCAGAAGTTTACATATATTTAGGTTGAAGTCATTAAAACTCATTAACCACTCCACAAATTTCATATTAGCAAACTATAGCTTTGGCAAGACGTTGAGGACATCTACTTTGTAGTTTTTCCAACAATTGTTTACAGACAGATTATTTTACTTTTAATTGACTATATCACAATTCCAGTGGGTCAGAAGTTTACAAACAAAATCAAAAGAAATCAGCCAAGACCACAGAAAAAAAATTTGTGGACCTCCACAAGTCTGGTTCATCGTTGGGAGCAATTTCCAACTGCCTGAAGGTACCACGTTCATCTGTACAAACAATAATACGCCGAGTATAAACACCATGGGACCACACAGCCATCATACTGCTCAGGATGCAGATGCATTCTGTCATTTTGCAGATGCAAAAGAATAAATCAAGGAAGGTAGTGCACCCGTGGCTGACAAGAGAAATTAGGGATAGTATCAATTCCAAAGAA
The DNA here is from genome assembly GCF_963921235.1 of Mobula hypostoma. Classification (NCBI taxonomy): domain Eukaryota; kingdom Metazoa; phylum Chordata; class Chondrichthyes; order Myliobatiformes; family Myliobatidae; genus Mobula; species Mobula hypostoma. Next base: position 154,312,894 of record NC_086102.1, on the reverse strand, counting down.
GAAGCATACAAATTAGCCAGAAAACGTGGCTCACCTGAGGACTGGGAGAAATTCAGAGTTCAGCAGAGGAGGAAAAAGGGCTTAATTAGGAAGGGGAAAAAAGATCATGAGAGAAAACTGGCAGGGAACATAAAAACTGACTGTAAAAGCTTTTATAGATATGTAAAAAGGAAAAGACTGGTAAAGACAAATGTAGGTCGCCTACAGACAGAAACAGGTGAATTGATTATGGGGAGCAAAGACATGGCAGACCAATTGAATAATTACTTTGGTTTTGTCTTTGCTAAGGAGGACATAAATAATCTTCCAGAAATAGTAGGGGACAGAGGGTCCAGTGAGATGGAGGAACTGAGCGAAATACATGTTAGTAGGGAAGTGATGTTAGGTAAATTGAAGGGATTAAAGGCAGATAAATCCCCAGGGCCAGATGGTCTGCATCCCAGAGTGCTTAAGGAAGTAGCCCAAGAAATAGTGGATGCATTAGTGATAATTTTTCAAAACCCGTTAGATTCTGGACTAGTTCCTGAGGATTGGAGGGTGGCTAATGTAACCCCACTTTTTAAAAAAGGAGGGAGAGAGAAACTGGGGAATTACAGACTGGTTAGCCTAACATCAGTGAAGGGGAAACTGCTGGAGTCAGTTATCAAAGATGTGATAACAGCACATTTGGAAAGCGGTGAAATCATCGGACAAAGTCAGTGTGGATTTGTGAAAGGAAAATCATGTCTGACGAATCTCATAGAATTTTTTGAGGATGTAACTAGTAGAGTGGATAGGGGAGAACCAGTGGATGTGGTATATTTGGATTTTCAAAAGGATTTTGACAAGGTCCCACACAGGAGATTAGTGTGCAAACTTAAAGCACACGGTATTGGGGGTAAGGTATTGATGTGGATAGAGAATTGGTTAGCAGACAGGAAGCAAAGAGTGGAAATAAACAGGACCTTTTCAGAATGGCAGGCAGTGACTAGTAGGGTATCGCAAGGCTCAGTGCTGGGACCCCAGTTGTTTACAATATATATTAATGACTTGGATGAGGGAATTAAATGCAGCATCTCCAAGTTTGCGGATGACACGAAGCTGGGTGGCTGTGTCAGCTGTGAGGAGGATGCTAAGAGGATGCAGGGTGACTTGGATAGGTTGGGTGAGTGGGCAAATTCATGGCAGATGAAATTTAGTGTGGATAAATGTGAAGTTATCCACTTTGGTGGCAAAAATAGGAAAACAGGTTATTATCTGAATGGTGGCCGATTAGGAAAAGGGGAGGTGCAACGAGACCTGGGTGTCATCATACACCAGTCATTGAAAGTGGGCATGCAGGTACAGCAGGTGGTGAAAAAGGCAAATGGTATGCTGGCATTTATAGTGAGAGGATTCAAGTACTGGAGCAGGGAGGTACTACTGCAGTTGTACAAGGCCTTGGTGAGACCACACGTGGAGTATTGTGTGCAGTTTTGGTCCCCTAATCTGAGGAAAGACATCCTTGCCATAGAGGGAGTACAAAGAAGGTTCACCAGATTGATTCCTGGGATGGCAGGACTTTCATATGAAGAAAGACTGGATGAACTAGGCTTGTACTCGTTGGAATTTAGAAGATTGAGGGGGGATCTGATTGAAACGTATAAAATCCTAAAGGGATTGGACAGGCTGGATGCAGGAAGATTGTTCCCGATGTTGGGGAAGTCCAGAACGAGGGGTCACAGTTTGAGGATAAGGGGGAAGCCTTTTAGGACTGAGATTAGGAAAAATTTCTTCACACAGAGAGTGGTGAATCTGTGGAATTCTCTACCACAGGAAACAGTTGAGGCCAGTTCATTGGCTATATTTAAGAGGGAGTTAGATATGGCCCTTGTGGCTACGGGGATCAGGGGGTATGGAGGGAAGGCTGGTGCAGGGTTCTGAGTTGGATGATCAGCCATGATCATAATAAATGGCGGTGCAGGCTCGAAGGGCCGAATGGCCTACTCCTGCACCTATTTTCTATGTTTCTATGTTTCTATGTCTCCTAGAGATGAAAGTACTTTGGCGCGAAAAGTGCAAATCAATCCCAGAACAACAGCAAAGGACCTTGTGAAGATGCTGGAGGAAACTAGGGGACAAGTATCTATATCCACAGTAAAATGAGTCCTATATCGACATAACCTGAAAGGCTGCTCAGCAAGGAAGAAGCCACTGCTCCAAAACTGCCATAAAAAAGCCAGACTATGGTTTGCAAGTGCACATGGGGACAAAGATCTTACTTTTTGGAGAAATGTCCTCTGGCTTTATGAAACAAAAATTGAACTCTTTGGCCATAAACAGCGGGGCTTGCTGTTCTGGTTAACAATGGATGGTGCAATCCTGGTCATATTACGATCGAGGAAAATGTCTGTAGCCCGGATATTGAGCTTTTTGCTGTTGGACTCCGGCCATATTCCACCGAGATGCAACACTGGGCGTCATGGGAGGTTGTTCCTGCCTGTGGCCATCGAACTTTGCAGCTACTCCCGTGGAGGGTCAGGCACCCTGTGCCAATATGCTGGTACTGGACTTATTTTCATCTGGCATAGTTTGCATATTGTTGTTTGATTGTTTGTGGTTTTTGTATTGCTGTACTTATGCTCTGTTCTTGGCTGGTGCAGCTGTAACGAAACCCAATTTCCCTCCGGATCAATCAAGTATGTCTATCTCTATGTCTATGTCTATAATGCCGGACGATGCTGAGGCAGTTCTATGAGTCTGTGGTTGCCAGTGCTATCATGTTTGCTATTGCGTGCTGGGGCAGCAGGCTGAGGGTAGCAGACACAAACAGAATCAACAAACTCATCCGTAAGGCCAGTGATGTTGTGGGGATGGAACTGGACTCTCTGACGGTGGTGTCTGAAAAGAGGATGCTGTCCAAGTTGCATGCCATCTTGGACAATCTCTCCCATCCACTACATAATGTACTGGGTGGGCAAAGGAGTACATTCAGCCAGAGACTCATTCCTCCAAAATGCAGCACAGAGCGTCATAGGAAGTCATTCCTGGCTGTGGCCATCAAACTTTACAATTCCTCCCTTGGAAGGTCAGACACCCTGAGCCGATAGGCTGGTCCTGGACTTACTTAATAACTTACTGGCATAACTTACATATTACTATTTAACTATCTATGGTTCTATTACTATTTATTATTTATGGTGCAACTGTAATGAAAACCAATTTCCCCCGGGATCAATAAAGTATGACTATGACTATAATCACCATCGTTATGTTTGGAGGAAAAAGGGTGAGGCTTGCAAGCCAAAGAACACCATCCCAACCGTGAAGCATGGGGGTAGCAGCATCTTGTTGTGGGGCTGCTTTGCTGCAGGAGGGACTGATGCACTTCACATAATAGATGGCATCATGAGGAAGGAAAGTTATGTGGTTATATTGAAGCAACATATCGAAACATCAGCCAGGAAGTTGAAGCTCGGTCACAAATGAGTCTTCCAAATGGATAATGACTCCAAGCATTCTCCAAAGTTGTGGCAAAATTGCTTAAGGACAACAAAGTCAAGGTATTGGAGTGGCCATCACAAAGCCCTGACTCAATCCGATAGAAAATTTGTGGGCAGAACTGAAAAAGCATATGCGAACAAAGAGGCCTCCAAACCTGACTCAGTTACACCAGTTCTATCTGGAGGAATGGAACAAAGTTACAGCAACTTATTGTAAGAAGCTTGTGGAAGGCTACCCAAAACGTTTGACCCAAGTTAAACAACTTAAAGGCAATGCTACCAAATACTAACTAAGTGTATATAAACTTCTAACCCACTGGGAATGTGATGAAAGAAATGAAAGCTGAAATAAATCATTCTCTCTACTATTATTCTGACATTTCACATTCCTAAAATAAAGTAGTGATCCTAACTGACCTAAGACAGGGAATGTTTTCCAGAATTAAATGTCAGGAATTGTGAAAAACTGAGTTTAAATGTATTTGGCTAAGATGTATGTAAACTTCTGACTTCAACTGTATGTGTTGAAGGAGCATTATGACCTGTTTAATCATCGGACCCTTAGTCTAAACATGGCTTAAAGAGTTAAGTGCCATCGATGAGATAACAATGACTGTCCTTGAAGTTAAGGCAGCAATTAATTATGGCATTAAGGTGCCCTGGTTAATACAAGTCAATAGACAACAAAGGGAAAACCATTTAATAGTAAGAGCAAATTTTTTGCACAAAGGAAAATAGTTACAGTTGTTGGGAGGTCAATTATCCCATCCCCAAGACATTAATGCAGGAGTTCTTAAACATTCTATTACTTTCAGTTACATTTTCAGTGAATTGCCTTCTATCGTAATTTGTAAAGTAGGAATGTTTGCTAATTGTGCAATGTTCAATTCTATTTTCAGTTCCTCAGCAAGGAAGGCACAGTATGATGGCATACAGCAATATCTTGATAGTATTCAGACATGGACTGAATTACGTTAAGAAATATATACAACATAAATGTCTCAGACAATGACCATCCTACAAAAGACAACCATTTACAATAAAAATCTCATAACCTGCTTTCCATTTGTTTGGAAATCCTGATTAACTCCGTGTCTGCCTGATAAGTGCTGCTTCCTGTGCTCACTTAAACACACTGGGCCTTCCTTTCAACTTAATAGGCCACTTCCCACATTCCCTTTTGACTGATCAGGACTCTGCTTCCCGTGCTCCATTCTTGACTCACCAAAATTCACTGATAAATTTATTATATTGCTAGTAACTTAAAAATTTGAGTTAAAGGTTGGGATATTAGAGGGAGTAATATCCAATACTTAAGAAAATTTGCATGTCTGATCCAACAAAGTCTCCAAGGTGCCTTGTTATTGGAGTTGTGCTGCACTTTGATGTTGTTTAATATATCTCACTATTCCTTTTTTGATTCTTTTTTTCTATTTACCCTTGTAGTTTTTCATTATTACAGCACAGTGTCAGTTGTCAATAGAGTAAAGCTGAAATGATTGGTTCTGTAACAATTGCTTTTTATTCATTGAGACGATGTCAAATCAATGTTACTAAAAATAAATTGCTAATATACTCCATGCAATGATATGAAAATAGTTTTTTTCACCACAGGTACCAGTTTGTGTGGGAAACATTTTTAATATACTTGCACAGTGCAGATGCATGTATTATTGCTCATACATATTTGTGCAATAAATGCCTAACTTTCTTAACATGGAACACTTCAGTCTTTTTAACTCCTTTGGAAAAGTTAGAATTCTGGAACTTTGTATAGCAATTGAGAGACAACATTAAGTTCAGCAAAGCCATTGATGAAAATGATATAAAATGTACCAACTATCACCGTGTGCCATTTGCTGTGTTGCTCCCTTTGGAATTAGCTTCTTGTAAATTTAGATTTTCATTTCTTCTGTTGGCCTGGAACTGTTAATATAATGGGCCACGCGATTCATTATGACAGCTTTTCAATATCATTGCAGATATTCCTCCAGTGCTGGTCTATTACGTTTTCATCTGTATGGCATATCATGCTACCCTTTTGTAATGTTTAAATTGATCTCATGTAAAGAGTGAATCTTCCTCGTGATTATACACTGAGGGCATCAATCTGTCTGAAGTGCATAGTGAAATTGTAGCTGAGTATTTTTGAGAATTCATTCTGATTTTGCTACAGAACAGTGAGGATATCTTCATTTAGCAAAACAGCAAAAATGGCACTCAGCTACAAATTATATTTAAAAGATCCAAATCTAAGATTAGAGGCTCAGGTTAAAAGTAATCCATGGTCCTACTAGTGATGTAGCATTGATAATGTGGCAAGGAAGACTTCGTTGCATCCAAATTAGGCAAAAGGAAACTTAACTTCTGCTTGTCATTGAAATTATTTAAGCTAGTCACACAATGGCTGTCAAATATAACATGTTTTCTTACTTTTGGTCTATGATAATGAAGAAAATTTAGGTAGATTACTTTAAAATCTAAAATAAAGCTGAATTACTCCAATAAGATTAAGTGATCTGAAATTAAATACCTTCTTGGGCATCTAGAAACAATTTGCTAACCTACTCATTTTGTTATAAGCACTTCTTTCTGCCTTCTTGTCAGTGCTATTCATCTTTCCTGATTGCTTCAATAGCATTTTGTAATATAGAGACTGCAACTATCTGCAGCATTTGCAAGCATGAACAAACTATGGTTCTGCACACATTTTCATGATTTTGAGGCCTTCTGTCGGTTGGGGTAGACGATAGATGTTGTGTCCTAGCTGTCTATGTGTTGCACAAACCAGGGCAGTAAGATAGGGAGAGCAGGCTGTTGCCCATGTAGCAGGCCGCTCCCCGCCCCCCCCCCCCGCACCTCCACAAAGCTAAAAAATTCAAAGGAATGGCTGAGAGCAATGCAGTTTGGTACCAGCAGCATAGCAGGAGTTGCCAGTCAAAGCTGAACTCAACATAAGACTGCCTCAGGGACTCCAGCTCTAGATTTTTCCTCAGGGTTTCCTCCCAAATCTTTCCCAACGAGTGTATGTAGCGCAAAGAGGCAGAGGTTTGACATCAGAGTTTTTCTTCTCCTAGATGAGCTGCCAACCATGGCTGGTGAGTTTCATCTCCCAGAAGCTACTGGATTTAAGGGGCCAGTAACTCGCCTTTTCCCTTTCTCTTGTCAGTAGAAACCGTTCCGCTGGGCTTAGTAGCTGAGCCACGTGCGAAGGCCAGAAGCTGGACTGGTTGTCAATGGCTATTTGAGACGCATGCTCTTGGGAGCATTTATTAGGTAGTGGGAGCTTATCCCTACTACCACTCCTGGCTATAACAGTCTTAAGGAACCCTTCACGAAATTACTGCAGAACTTAATGCAATGCTTCATTTATATTGTTTGCATGATACGAATTTAGGTTGTAGCTTTCGATGATCAGTGAATGTGCATCCCATATCTCTGTGCTTCTCCACCTCAAAAAGTTTTGTTCTACCGAAATATATTACATCACAGTTAATGCCTCTGTAAATTTCATTGAAATGAAAAATACCCCAAGTTGTTCTCAACTGGTTGCTTCAAGAAAGTTAACGTAATTGAAAAGGTTATATTTTCTTTAAGTATCTATCCTCCTGAACTTGCATTCAAATGTTCACTTGGCATTGTAGAATGTTGACAATTTCCTCAGATTTTATCCAATAAGTATTTACTTCAGATAGGCTGCTGAATACCCAGCAGAAAGTAGTGTAGATTTACACATCTTCCTTTTTGACTAATAGTTATTACTGTAATTATAAGTCAGGTATTCATATTCTTAATTTGACAACATTGTGCAAAACTTATTTTACATAAGTAGTATTTCATCAGCTTCAAGCCTCAGCCATTCAGAATCATAATGGCGAGCCAGTGGTTAAAAGTGGGTTACTGATAGATTTTTGAGCAACATGCACAAAGTGCTTGACAAACTCAGCAGGTCCGACAGCATCTATTGAAACGAATAAACAGCCGACGTTTCAGGCCGAGATCCTCTTTTAGGTAGTTAATAGGTCAATCTATGCTCATTCTACATACATGCTTTATTCAGTAATTTGTAACGCTGAATCAGATAATCATACTATAAACCAAACTAAATATAAATTATGCTCAACATAACTACCAAGGCATGCAAGAAACTTTTTAAATTATTGAAAATATCCGTGGCTTGTATGTATCTTATTGCCTAAATTGCTGTTTCATTTATTGTTGTTTCAGATAAGACATGGATGCATTCACCAGAAGCTCTAACAAAACATTTTATACCCTACAACGTAAAGGTATGTGATGAACTATAATGATCAATTTAAAAAAAGAGTTAATCATTTAGGAAGAAAAAGTTTCTAAAATATTTGGCAAATTTAACTTCGTTAATGTAATGGAAGTCAGTTTAAGCTTATTTTTGTATTTAATTTGATTTTAGTTAAATCACATCATGTTATGCTAATTAGTGCACCTACGTTACTAGATTTGCTACATTGTACTTACATGCTTTATTAATTTTTATTGTATAATTGTTAATTCATTTTAAATACCAAACTTAAATAATCAACAGCGTGTCATAATTGAGTTTACAAGGGAGTATACCATTATTTAGTGTATCTTTAGAAACCATGATGCAGTTGGATAGCTCGGTGATCTGGCATATTTAACTAAGATGTACTGTAGATTCAAATCTAATACATATCTTTAACAATTATGTGGGAATACTGGCCACTAGTTGTAATTATTCCTGCGTATTTCATTGAAGTCAGTGTGCAGATAGTGTTTAATGTTACTGACCAAGGATAAACTTCTTATTAAATATCTTGTCTCCCTGTTGACTGTCAGAGAATTGCAAGAAATTACCTTGTTTCATCTCAAACCCTTACTGGATTTTCAAACTCTCTTTTCTTGTACTTTATTTTCCGTACAAGGTAATTTATTTGTCTTAGAGGGTTTAAGCAGGTGCTTTGCAAAGTGGTTTCTATTTTGAGAGCCACTGCTATAAAATTATATATCACAAAGGTCTTTGTGCTATAGACTTTTGATCCATCTTGCAGCATTAAACTGAGCTAAAACATTTCCTTTGCTGAGCACACAAGCTAAACATTGGGTTGTGTGTTACTGGAAGCTTAGGACGACGAGCTGGACATTGTGAGGGAAAGCCATGTAATTACTGGGAGAAGATTGGGGGTTTTGGGAGAAGGGAGTCAGTGGTATCAGAGTTTGGAGCAGGATTGCAGTCTGGTTGAAGGCATTCAAACTCAGGCTCATGATTAGACTGGGATGGTGATATTTCAGATGATTGCTCCCCCCACCCTTCACTGTTCCCCATTCCTGTTTCCCTCCCTCTCCTATCTCCTTACTTGCCTCTGCTGCTCCCCCTCCAGCCCTTTATATCTTTCACCAATCAGCTTCTCAGCTCTTTACCCCCCTCCCCCTCCCAGTTTCACGTAATTACTTGCCACCTTGTGCTTCTTCCTCCCCTCTCCCCACCTCCTTGCTCTGGCTTCTCAACATTTTTTTCTAGTCATGATGAAGGGTCTTGGCCCAAAACATCATCTGTTCATTCATTTCCATAGATGCTGCTTGACCTCCTGAGTTCCTCCAGCATTTTTTTGCGTTTTACCTTGGATTTCCGGCATCTCCAGATTTTATCGGGTTGGTGATACTTTGATTGGTAAAATAGTGGGATGGTTAGATTACCAACAGAAGAGTTTCCCAAATGGGAAAGGACTTAATTGAAAGAAGACTCACCTGAGAGAGCTTCCAAATTTGGAAGTCATGGCCTGGGACATGGTAAAATAATGATGAAGATTGTCTTGCACGTTGCAGAGATCTGCTTCTTTATGCATGAATGACTACTGCCATCTGTGAGTTAGGAATTATGTGGATTAAAACTGCAAAAATAATGTACGTGCATAGGCTACACACCATCTTTCCCTGATGCTTCAGTTCATTAGTAGATCAGCTGCATAGAAGACCAGAAAGGTTAATTGCAGAGCAGATAGGTTTGATATTGTATTGCATAATGGATGTTGCAGTTCACTATGTAACACAAGTTCTTACCATTGAGTTTTTAAATTTATATTTAACTATGGTATTCCTGAGTAGCGAATTCTTGATTCTTGTGTCCATTTCTGCAGTGTTTGATTGCACACTTTATTGCTGTAAAAACTTAAAGGTAAATAAGCTAAGTGTAGAAGTTGTGACTTGTAGCATTATGATGTGGTGAATAACGCTTGCAGAACTTATAACCGGAAAGGTATTTTAAATATTCTGAATATTGATACGGTCTGTGCTGCAGTGGAGTATTTTTCTCTTCCTTATGTGTAGCAAAGAACAAACTTGTTCCTTTCACCTTGTTTTATCAGAACTTTGACTGACTTTTTCCTTGATTTCACTTTCTTTTAATTTAGATTGTCAAAATAATGCTTCACTCTGTTCTGTTTTGATACTTGTAATTTCCTTTTGTTATTATTGGACCCCTTCACTAACCTGTTGCTGATTTCTCCTTCATTTAATAGCCACTTTGGTGCTGTATAGTGCCCTGTCATTTGGCAGAACAACAGCCAATTCACTAAATCTTGATTCCATACATTTTGTCTTCTAACACAATGTACAGTTTCTATTTCTTCCTTTTTGAAATGCCCTGGCGTTAAAATTCTGATCGGGGTCTTCATTGAAATCCAGCGACTTTTTCCAGCAAATGAGATGAATCCATATCGAAGATGAATGCAGTTATGTCAGAATGTAGCTCTTTTTTGGGGGGTAGAGGATGTGGGTTGATTTTCCACGCAGTCTTCTTATTCTACCACAGGTCACATCAAGGAAACTTTCCAGACTACCTCAAGATTTGTCTATGCATGTCATTAAAAAATTCCATAACATATTCCAAATTAGACTTGAACGAGAATCTCCAAGACCTAAAAGCTTATTGAAGCCTGATCTTCATTCCCTGCAAATCCAGAAAGCTTTATAGAGTATTACTCATTTAAGATGAGAAATACTGACTTTTTGTTTTGGTACCTTTCTGAACACTTACAACCTCTCTCAATTACTCCTACAATGTATACAGAAGAATAACATGTAAGGGTTGCTGCTGTTCTAACATCTCCAACAATTCACAGAAATCACAAAGCACTACACAGCCAATGCAGTACTTTAGAAGTGAAATGTTATAATGAATTTAGGCACAGCTGGTGTTCAAAAACATTTTCTTAAACCAGAGCTTTGTAACATGGTGTCATGACAACAACCTTTTCCTCAATATCAGAAAACAAGAGAGCTGGTCATCGACTTCAGGAAAGGGGCAGTGCACAGGCATCAATGCTGCTGAGGTCGAGGGGGTTATCCTGGTCCAACCATGTAAACATACGCCAAGAATACTCACCAGTACCACTACTTCCTCAGGCTAAAGAAATTTGACATGTTCAGCCAACCCTCATCAGTTTTTTAGCAATGCATCAGAGAAAGCTCCTATCTAAATGCACCTCCCTCCCCTTTCTAGATCTTTCTGTCTCTGTCTCTGGAGACAGCTTATCTACTGATGTCTACTATAAGCCTACTGACTCTCACAGCTATCTGGACTATTCCTCTTCTCACCCTGTCTCTTGCAAAAATGCCATCCCCTTCTCGCAATTCCTCCGTCTCCGCCGCATCTGCTCTCAGGATGAGGCTTTTCATTCCAGGACGACGGAGAGGTCTTCCTTTTTTAAAGAAAGGGGCTTCCCTTCCTCCACCATCAACTCTGCTCTCAAACGCACCTCCCCCATTTCACGCACATCTGCCCTCACTCCATCCTCCCGCCACCCCACTAGGAATAGGGTTCCCCTGGTCCTCACCTACCACCCGACCATCCTCCGGGTCCAACATATTATTCTCCGTAACTTCCGCCACCTCCAACAGGATCCCACCACTAAGCACATCTTTCCCTCCCCCGCTCTCTCTGCTTTCCCCAGGGATCACTCCCTACACGACTCTCTTGTCCATTTGTACCCCCAGTCCCTCCCCACTGATCTCCCTCCTAGCACTTATCCTTGTAAGCGGAACAAGTGCTACACATGCCCTTACACTTCCTCCCTCACCACCATTCAGGGCCCCAGACAGTCCTTCCAAGTGAGGCGACGCTTCACCTGTGAGTCAGCTGGGGTGATATACTGCATCCAGTGCTCCTGATGTGACTTTCTATATATTGGCGAGACCCGACGCAGACTGGGAGATCGTTTTGCTGAACACCTACGCTCTGTCCGCCAGAGAAAGCAGGATCTCCCAGTGGCCACACATTTTAATTCCACATCCCATACCCATTCTGATATGTCTATCCACGGCCTCCTCTACTGTAAATATGAAGCCACACTCAGGTTGGAGGAACAGCACCTTATATTCCGTCTGGGTAGCCTCCAACCTGATAGCATGAACATTGATTTCTCTAACTTCCACTAATGCCCCACCTCGCCCTTGTACCCCATCCGTTATTTATTTATATACACACATTCTCTCTCCCTCTCCCACTCTCTCTCTCTCTCTCTCTCGCTCTCGCTCTCGCTCTCGCTCTCGCTCTCGCTCTCTCTCTCTCTCTCTCTCTCTCTCTCTCTCTCTCTCTCCCCACCCCCCCCGCCCATCTTCTGGGTTTTTTTTCCCCCCTCCCCCTTTTCCTTCTCCTTGGCCTCCTGTCGCATGATCCTCTCATATCCCCTTTGCCAATCACCTGTCCAGCTCTTGGCTCCATCCCTCCCCCTCCTGTCTTCTCCAATCATTTTGGATCTCCCCCTCCCCCTCCCACTTTCAAATCTCTTACTAGCTCTTCCTTCAGTTAGTCCCGATGAAGGGTCTCGGCCCGAAACGTCAACTGTACCTCTTCCTAGAGATGCTCCCTGGCCTGCTGCGTTCACCAGCAACTTTGATGTGTGTTGCTTGAATTTCCAGCATCTGCAGAATTCCTTGTGTTTGCGTATCTAAATGCTTCATGGCTTCGTATGGCAACTGCTCCGCCCATGACCACAAGAAGCTGCAGTTTTGGGTGCATCTCAGCATTTTCTGAAGACCGAACTTCCCTACATGGAATCTGCCTATCTCAGTAAAACAGCCGGCATCATCAAAGACTCAAATGATTCTGCAGATGCTGGAAATCTTGAGCAAAATATCAAAATATCTAGTATGCTAGAAGAACTCAGCAGGTTAGGCAGCATCTATGGAAGGGAATAAACAGTAGCCTAACCTGCTAAGTTCCTTCAGCACTGTGTGTGTGTGTGTGTGTATGTATGTCTTTAGCCTAATGAAAGCTCTCACCCACCTCAGACTTTCCGTTCTCTCCTCTCGCACTGGGGAGATAGAAAAAGCTGAAAGCAAGTGCCATCAGGCTCCGTACTGCCATTATAAGACTATTGAACAATTCCCTTGCTGATTATATGTTCTCAATGTATCTCGTCGTGATTTTGCACCTTATTGTTCACCTGCACTGCACTTTCTGTGCAGCTGCGACACTTTATTTTGCCTTCTGTTATTGTTTTATTTCATGCTGACTGAGTGCACTGTCTAATGAATTGATCTCTCTGACCAGTACGTGTGACAGCAATGAACCAATTCTGATTTATTATATCATCTTTGGACGAAAGATCCGATTGGCCTTCCATGTAACATTATACTTTCTTTGTGTTGTTGACGTGTGTGGCATATTTATATCATCAAGTTAAAGTCCTAACATCCTGAAGTTGGTGGGAGTGCTGAGGACCTCAGCAAAGTGCAAGGAAGTCTAACTAAACTATGAAGTGTTGCAAAATGTGGTCCTCCCATTCATCTGCTCTGACTTAAGTTTGGTTTGTAGTTTCTGCACTATTCCTTCTGGCTGTGGATGCAAACATAAATGACGTGCCTTTATAGTATAGACTCCTTGATTGAAATATTTTAATGATCCTTCCCCTGCAATTTAGAAATTTGTCTGACAACATGACCACAAGCAACTATCTGGATGAGTGGAACAGCTGTAAGTTGGGACCTCATATTATTACATTATGTATTCTTCATTGCAGCTAAATTACAGGGTTGTGATCTGCATTGAAATGCTTCATAGATGGCTAACTTTCTGCCATTATTTTGACATCTGGGAATCATCAGACATTGTACAAAAATTCTTTAAGGATTCAGATGACTTGAAATTGACTCTTGGAATTTCAAAAGACTCATAGGACTTGACAGTCTTGTGGCTCTGGAGACAGTTGAGAACTTTAGTATAAAACCATACGGCTTTAGGATGGACTAGAATTTTAGGCCATTTGGGCCGTAGATTCTGCATTTCATCATGGCTGATCCATTTTTCCTCTCAGCTGCAATCTCCTGCTTTCTCCCCGTACCCCTTCATGCCCTGACCAATCAAGAATTTATCGGCCTCAATCATAAATATACATAAAGAGTTGGATTTGAGCAACTTTAATATTCAGGCAGTCTAGTATATAGCAATAGAAATATTTGTTTGCAATTATGCTATTAAATATTACTTTATCTGACGATCTTGATAGAGGCATGGAAATTTTTTTTTAAATGTCATGTAATAAATACAGTCTACTGGTTTCTTTTGCTCTGATTGAACTGGGGAAGAATTTACCAGGCTTTATTTGGAATTACCCATAATTCCATACATAAATGGTCTTTAATTTGCTCCAGTGATAAATCGAATTTCTTAGTGAAGATTAAGTCTGCTTGAACATCCTGTGGTGGATAAAATAGAGCAACTGCTCGCATGATGACACCTTAACAGTTAGATACTATTCTTTAAATGTTTTAGTTACTTAGAGGTAATTACTTTTGTAATTGTACGTAAGTACTTAATGTACTTAATGTTTGTTTTAGCTGCACAATAATGAGTATTTGACTAATGTCAGAAGATTTTGATAGTTTCTTTATGTCAAAGACAAACTCTTGCATAGTTCTTAGAAAGTTTTGAAAGCCATTAAGCCAGGGGTATGTGCTAACTACCTATATTTATATTTCTGCATTTTCATGTTGTGGATCAAACTGGACTCTGAGTATTAGGATTTAACTGTTCAAGGGCTTACTTCAGTACAGAAATTCACCAGTGGGGACAGAGCCATGTTTGTCTGGTAACATCCTTTGACTATTAAGGGATTTCCATTGGATGAGTATGGGATTGGAGTTTACCACAGTAATGAGCACATGCAGGGCATGCGTTCTGCAAGTTCCATCCAATCAAATGTTGCCCATTAGTTGGAATTATTCCAGGTACAAGTTTTCTCGGTTGTTTTTGTAGACATCTTGATGCTATAATTTCAAAGTGAGCCACAGTGTTGCTTCTGATTGGATGGAGGTAAAAACATCATTATAGTGTTGGTCTTTATTTTATAACCATGTCTTACCAAGATTAAGTGGTACTTTTATCATTCACTGATCTTGGACCTTGCTCTATACATTTAGCTGCCACATTTGCTCAGAAGACAGCATGAAAAATTATAATTTAATAGTTATGGTGTTCTGAGGGCATGAAAAAGTACAGTACAAAAATAGATTTTTATTTGTTCTCCTTCTTGTCTGTCATTCTTATTTGAAGCTTGTTCTGTCCTTAGTTTCTGTGTATTGATCCATACTTAGAGGTGGAAGTAGAAAAGAAGATCATCTTGGATTGGCTGACAGGCAGGAGGCAGCAAGTGGGAATAAAAGGGGCCTTTTCTGGTTGGCCGCCGGTGACTAGTGGTGTTCTGCAGGGGTCAGAACTCGGACCACTGCTTTTCACATTGTCAGTGATTTAGATTATGGAATTGAAGGCTTTGTGGCAAAGTTTGCGGATGATGCGAAGATAGGTGGAGGGGTAGGTAGTGCTGAGGAAGCAATGCAATTCCAGCAGGACTTAGTCAAGTTGGAAGAATTGGCATAAAAGTGGCGGATGGAATACAGTGTTGGGAAACGTACGATAATGTATTTTGGTAAAAGGAACAATAGTGTGGACTGTTATCTAAATGGGGAGAAGGTTCAAACATCAGAGGTGCAAAGGGACTTAGAAATCCTAATGCAAGATTCCCAGAAGGTTAATTTATAGGTTGCATCTGTGATAAAGAAGGCAAATGCAATATTGGCATTTATTTCAAGGGGAATAGAATATAAAAGCAAGGAGATAATGCTGAAGCTTTGTAAGACTCTTGTCAGATTGCACTTAGAGTATTGACAACAGTTTTGGTCCCCTTATCTCAGAAAGGATAATTCCAGAAGTGAAGATGTTAACATATGAGGAGCATGTTGCCTGTACTCACTGGAATTTAGGAGAATGTGTGGAGATCTCATTGAAACCTACTGAATATTGAAAGGACTAGATATGGTGAATGTGGAGAGTATTCAGAAATAGAGGGCACAGCCTCAAAATTGAAGAGTGACCCTTTAGAACAGAAGTAAGGAGGAATTTTTTTAGCCAGAGAGTGGTGAATTTGTGGAATGTCCTGTCACAGACTGGGGTGGAGGCCAAATCGGTGGGTATATTTAAGACGGAAGTTGACTATTTCCTGTTCGTTCAGGGTATCAAAGGATATGGCGAGAAGGGAGGTGTATGGGGTTGAGTAGGATCCAGGATCAGCCATGATAGAATGGCAGAGCAGAATAGCCTAATTCTGCTCCTATGCTTTATGGTCTTACGGTATTTACAAATTAATGAATAAAAAATCTAGGCAGCACCTATGCTTAAGTTGGGTCAAAACTAAAGTACTGGGTGAAAAAAGGAGATGTTTCTGAGAAGCATTCACACACATAATCCAAATCCAAAGCCTGCATTTGTTGTTGTGAAGATGAAGTTATAATGATAAAGTATATTGAGTCTCCATTTCAGATACTGCTCTCTAGCAAGCCTGAGAATTATTGCAGTATTGACTTCACCATAAAGAGTACCTAGAAATGAGCAAAAATAGTCTATGAGAATCAGCTTGCAGGGTGCACAGAAGTTCTTGTAAAATCTTCTACAGTTAAGTGGAAAGAAATAAAAAGCTATTGAAGACAAATGTGGACTCCTTTCAGCCAGGGGGAAAATTTATACTGAGAGTAAAAGAAACCGTAGAGATACTAAGCAAATATTTTGGATTTGTCTTCAGGGTAAAGGATTCAAATAACTTCCCAGAAATGCAAAGGAACCATTTTTGATGAAAATGAAGGAGTTTTAAAAAAAGCGTTCTGCAGAATTGATGGAATTGAAAGCAATAGATTATTTATATCCTAGAATGCTAAAAGGGGTACCTGTGAAAATAGCGCAGGCAATAGTTATTATCTTCCCTCAATTTTTGTTTATGGAATGGTTTCTACACATTTAATGGTGGCAAACGTAACCCCACAATTTTAAAAAGAGTGAGGGCGAAAACAGGAAACAGCAGAGTAGTTTGTCTAACACCAGTAGCATGGGATTTCCTGGAATCTAACAGACTTTTATATATAGACTGATTATATAAAGTTAACATTAATTTTCAAAAGGGAAGTTGTGCTGAGTTCTTTCAGAAGAAGTTACTTGAGAAAGTATTTGGTAGAATTGATAAATGAGAAATAATGGATGTGTTGTCTGTGGATATTTAGGTTTTGAAAAAGACCCTCATGAGAGGCTATTGTGAAATAATAAAGCACATGAGAATGAATTTAAAATGAATTGGTGTATAGGAAACAGATTAGGTATAAATGAGTCTTTTTCTGGATGACAGATAGTGATTAGTTGAGTATCCCAGTGATCAATGCCTGAGCCACAGTAAGATATACTTATCAATGGTTTGAATGATGGAACCAAACATCATATTCCTAAATTCACCAAAAACACAAAACTGGATAAGATTGCAAATTGTGAGGAGGATATAAAAAGACTTCAAGATGCTTAAGAGAAGTTGCAACAGTGGCCAAATCATGGCACATGTAGTATCATGTGGATAAATTTGAAATCGGTGCTTTGATAAGAGAAATAAGGAAGATAATTTTATTTAATTGATGAGATTAGGAAATGTTGGTCTATACCTAGTCATTGAAAGTGCGATGGTTGTTCATGGCCAGGAGGGTGCTTTTAGCCAAGCTCAGCTTTCTAATATTGCAGCTGACACTTCAAGAGATCAAAGAGTTGTTATTAAGTAAGTTAAACTTCCAACCAATATTGTTTGTTCAGCTTCTTGTCTTAAGCGGGAGCCAGTCTTCAGTTCTTAACATAAATGGCAAGTAGTAATCAGTCTGATGTTCAAAAGAGAGCTTTGCAAACAAACCGTACTGTCTATCAAACACAGACTGCTGGCCCATGGCACAGGGCTGTCTGTTCATGAAATGAGTGTAAGACAGATAGCCTGTATCAATCTGGACAAGACTGGCTAAGTTTGCAGACTAGATTGATACTATCATTTGGCACATCAAACTGCTGATCTATCAATAGTTAGCAGATTTGCATACTGACAAATCAGTCTTCACAGCGTTAATTTTGAGTGTATGAGTTATTTGTCACCAGAAGCTTTTAGACCATCTGTGTGAGAAGGTATCTGGAAAAAAAAAATCTGTGTGGTCAACCAAGTAGCAAAAAAAACAGTATAAAGGTAAGAGAGAAGTCATGCTTGTTAGGAATGGTAAGAAGAATGGCAGAAATACAATGTTAACTAGAATTCATTTCTCTGCTTTCAATTTCTGTAATGGATGAATTGTTCATCTGCAAATCATCGGTCTGTTTTTGTTTTAGCTTATAGGAATTGTACCTGTGATTTGGAAATCCTTGTGTTTTAGAAATCATTTGTAATTTGAGAATCTTTTATTAGGTAGAAAAACTCTGAGTTTTAAATGTATTTTAAGAACCTCGGCTAAATTTAAATTATCCAAAGAAGAATGGTTAAACCAGGAATGTGAGCGAATAGAAACAATCCCTATTACTGATCCAAAAAGGTTACATCAACAAATCAAGAATATCACTGGTAAAAAGCTCCTCTGTTCTTCAGGTGGATGTTTGAAAGCAAAGGACGGTACCATCATCATGAAAAAAGATGAGATTATGAACAGATGGGCTGAGTATATTCAGGAATTGTTTGAAGACGATCAAGGCGAAAAACCAGAAATTAAGAAAAACATTGAAGGTCCTAGTATTTTAAAATTTGAAGTTCGTAATGCAATAAATAAGATGAAGAAATGAAAGGCAGCAGGTCTTGATGAATTATTAATAGAGCAAATTATTGCTCTTGAAGATTATGGAATTGAAAAACTTATTGATTTAATCAATGACATTTATGAGACTGGAATAATACCAGAAGAGATGAAAAAATCAGTATGTATCACTCTTCCTAAGAAAGCTGGAGCAATAGAATGTGAATTACATAGGACCATAAGTTTAATGAGTCATATCACCAAGATACTACTAAGAATTTTGTCCAAAGATAAACTATCTCGTTATTACTCTTATATTAATCCAATATGTGACAGATGCCATTCCGAGATAGCTTCTTTAACCCACATGTTTTGGTCATGTCCCTTATTGGAGAAATATTGGAAAGATATTTTTGATATTATTTCAACGGTCCTAAATATAGACTTACAACCTCATCCAATTACTGCTATCTTTGGACTACCAATGATAGACTTAAATAATTTAACCTCTTCATCACGAAGGATGATTGCATTTCTTACTTTAATAGCTAGAAGGTCCATTTTGTTGAATTGGAAAGAGATCAACCCTCCTACTGTATTTCATTGGTTTTCACAAACTATGGTGTGTTTGAATTTGGAGAAAATTAGAAGTGCAGTTTATGACCCTTCCATTAAGTTTGAAAAAACTTGGAGGCCATTCATTCAGCATTTTCATTTGATGTAATTTGATCATTTCCAAACTTGTTTTATCTCTCTGTACTGTTGTTGGAGGGGAATAGAGTCGTCGACACTAAGGTTTTCTTCTTTTCCATTTTTAAGTTGTTAGTTTTGCCCAAGTCTTTTAGTTTAGTCGACCAATTTTGTTTTTCTTTGGGGATGGGTTTTTTTTTTGTTTTGTTTTTGTTTTTGTTTTCTTTTTCATGTTTTTTTTCCAGTTTTTTTTTTGCTTTGTATTATCCGTGGTTAGTTCTACACATTTGGGAGCTTTGTTAATTTCCATTACTTGGTTTTGCAATTACTTTTTTTAAGTGTAACAATATATCTCCTACTATTTGTATTATTGCTATGTTTTGAAATTAATAAAAAGATTGAAAAAGAAAGAAAGAAAGAAAGAATTTTGATGACAAGAGCTAAAAGTAAGATACAAGCTGAAATAGGCAAAGAACAATGTGGTTTTGTGAAAGACAAAAGTACAAGAAATGCAATATTGATGTTAAGGATACTATCAAAACAAGTTATTCAAGTGTAAAAAGATTTGTTTGTTTTATCAACTACACAAAAGCATTTGTTAAAGTGAAACACAATAAGTTATTTGAAGTATTACAGAAAACTCTAGATCTATATTCGAAAGACCTCCGCCTAATCAGAAATCTGTACTGGGAACAAATTGCCGCTGTAAGAATAGATGGAGTCAGTTTACAAATGATGTGAGTCAGTTTACGAAAATCAAGAGAGGCGTTAGACAAGGTTGTGTTTTCTCCCTGATTTATTTAATGTGTAAAGTGAAACGATATTACAAAAAATAAGAGACATCTTGGGAATCAAAATTGGTGGTGAAAACATCAATAATTTCAGATAGGCAGATGACACTGTGTTAATTGCAAGTACAGAGGAAGAACTACAAATCTTAATTGATATAATTGTTGAAGAAAGTGCAAAAATGGGTCTATCTATCAATTGCAAAAAGGCAGAATGTATGGTGATATCCAAAAAGAAGGAGAATCCTATCTGCAGGCTGAGAATAAATGGGGAAGACATAAAACAAGTAAAGAACTTTTGCTACTTTGGAAGCTGGGTGACGTCAGATGACAAGTGCACCTTGCACATCAAAAGAAGAGTAGGGATGGCAAAAGACACCTTTATGAGAATGAAGAGTATACTGACCAATACTAAACTAGGCATGACAACCAGCCTCAGAGTACTGAAATGTTACGTTTATCCAGTGATGTTATATGGCTCAGAATGTTGGACATGAGGATACGAATTGAAGCAGCAGAAACGCAAACACGAGGAAATCTGCAGATGCTGGAATTTCAAGCAACACACATAAAAGTTGCTGGTGAATGCAGCAGGTCAGGCAGCACCTCTAGGAAGAGATATAGTCGACGTTTCGGACCGAGACCGTTCATCAGCACTACAATGTGATTTTTGAGGAGGATGCAAATAATATCATGGACGAAATGAATATCTAACGAGGATATCATGAACAGAGCAAACACAAAAAGAGAAGTAATGTACGAGATCATGAAAAGGCAACGTAACTTCATTGGACATGTGATTAGGAAAGAGTAGTTAGAATGCATGGTAATTATGGGAAAGATTGAAGGGAAGAAAGCAAGAGGAAGACAATGATGATGGAGATAGCAGCCAGAGAATTGGAAAAGAATACCAATGAATTGATCCACTTGACCCGAAACAGGAGTGTGTGGGCCATTGCAGTCAAAGCTCAAACTGGGCATGGCACCCAATGATGATGATGATCTAAATTTAAATGTCAATCACTAAAAATAAATGAATTGCGTTTGAACTACTTTGTTAGCTGTGTGTTTCTTCTCCTTGGTAGGGAGTGGGAAAACACTGCTCAAATAGTGGGTATTGTCAGCTGAGGCCACTGTGGAGGATAAACAGGGAAGTGATCTAGCCTTTGAAGAGCAGATGGCTAGAGTATGATCTCCCCTTGGTGAAGGTACCCTTTGCAATCTATATCAGATGGGGCTTAGGATCTTCATTTGAGTTTCAAACTTCACGGTCTGCAAACCTATTCCCATCACAAAAGTAAATATGCAGAGCAGAAAGCAGTGAAGTAGAATGGACTCATAGCCTTCAATACAAGAGGTTTTTGATACGGGAACAAAGATTCCTTGCTATGTTTATGCAGTACCATGGTGAACCCACATTTAGTAAGTTCCCTTTACTTAAAAGGTATTCTTGCTGTAGAGAGTGTGTAGGGAAGGCTCACCAGTCACACAGCTGGGATGGAGAATCCATCACAGGAGGAAAGGTTGGTTGATACTGCCTGTAATGACTGAAGTTTAAGAAACTGACAGGGCAGAGTTCTGATGGTGCTCGAGATACTGGATGCAAGGAGCACATTTCCCCTGGTTGAGGGCTCTTGTATCTGGAATCACATCTAATATAGGACAAGGCATTTTGCACTGAGATGATAAATTTCTTCATTTAAAGAGTGGTGACCATTGGAAAATTTCTACTATGGAAAGTGGTGGTGCCCAAGTTTCTGAATACATTTAAAAAGAGGTGGATAGCTTTCCAGGCACGGGACAACACGGAGTATGAGGGTGAGACAGAATATGGTTTTGATCTGGATGATTAGCTGTAGTCATATCAGACGGCAGAACGGAACCAACTAACTTACTCTTTTTCCCATTTTAGCATGCTCAAAAATAATGCAATAGCATGTTTTGCCTCAGAAATTTTAGTCATGAGGTGATAACTTGGCATTGATACATCAAGCAAGTGTACGACGAGTATGTAATTCAAGAATTTTAAGGAAACATTGTCCTTCCAAACTCCTTTTTACCACTTGTTCTCTCTCCACCTCCACACCCAATTGTGACAACACCAACCTCAACCCCAGTCATATATTTTCCTCCTCCTCTGAACCGGGGATTTTATTTACTTCATCTCACACCGTTACACTCACAGGTGTTTACAGTCTTAATTGTCTTGGATTGCACTGAGTCTAACTCTCAAAACATAAACAATCTGCTTAATTAAAATTACTAATGTAGTATTAACTGAGAGATTAGTTTTAGTGTCTTGTTTTGTCTTTGGCGTTGCTGCAAAATAACAACCACTTAGGAAACAATTCATTATACCAAATTCTGCCTATCTTTGTGGTAGTCTCAGCTCCATGTTTATTTAGAGTGAAATGATCAATAGAACTGCATCATTTTGATCATTGTGATTAAGCTATTCTCTGGCGTGAACTTAAATTTTCATTCATATTCATGTAATGATGATGTAATTCAATTATGTGGAAGTCTAAACTGAGTCATACATTGAATAAAATTAATATTCCCTTTGCAAAATGGTACTATATGGAAATTAGTTTATGAATGCCACCTTTTATTTCACTGTTAAATTTGTGTAGCCGTCTGACAAAATAAGTTTATCTTTTATCAAGTTTTGGAAGCGTAGTTGATTTTTCAAGAAGTACGGCCTTTAGTTTTGCAAGATAATAGAACAATTTCTTCGACCATTGAATGAAAGAGGAAAATTAAATGTAGAAAGCCAATCAATAGTTAGAAAAGGATTAACGTTCTCCCTGTACTTCTAATCTGAGAATGAAAACAGTAAAGCCAGAAATACTCCGCAGGTCAGACGGCCTGCATTGTTAGAAGCACAGAAATTAATTGCATGAACTTCTGGGTATTTCCAGCTTTTTCTTGTTTTTTTAATTCATCAACAAGAGGAAAAATATAACCATTTTTTTAGATCAGTTCTGAAGGAAATGGAATTCTGGCTAAGATTTTAGGAATAATGTTTTATCAAACTAAGTTTCCATATGTATCTTGTAGGATTTATTATTATTAATTAGATTTTTGGGATTTTTATCTGTTATTTCTGGCTGATTTTTTTTTATACTGTAGACTTTATTGTTGCCAAACAATTGATACTAGAACGTCCAATCAGCACAGCGATATTTGATTCTGTGCTTCCCGCTCCCTGGATTACAAATCAATAGTAAATATTAAAAATTTAAATAATAAATCATAAATAGAAAACAGAAAAATGGAAAGAAAGGTAGTACAAAAAAACCGAGAGGCAGGTCGGGATATTTGGAGGGTACAGCCCAGATCCGGGTCAAGATCCATTCAGCAGTCTTATCACAGTTGGAAAGAAGCTGTTCCCAAATCTGGCTGTATGAGTCTTCAAGCTCCTGAGCCTTCTCCCGGAGGAAAGAGGAATGAAAAGTGTGTTGGCTGGGTGGGTCGTGTCCTTGATTATTCTGGCAGCACTGCTCCGACAGCTTGCGGTGTAAAGTGAGTCCAAGGACAGAAGATTGGTTTGTGTGATGTGCTGTGCCGTGTTCACGATCTTCTGCAGCTTCTTCCGGTCTTGGACAGGACGACTTCCATACCAGGTTGTGGTGCACCCTAGAAGAATGCTTTCTACGGTGCATCTATAAAAATTAGTGAGGGTTTTAGGGGACAAGCCAAATTTCTTTAGTTTTCTCAGGAAGTAAAGGTGCTGGTGGGCCTTCTTGGCAGTAGACTCTGCTTGCTTGGACCAAGTCAGGTCATTTGTGATATTGACCCCGAGGAACTTAAAGCTTTTGACCTGTTCCACTTGTGCACCACTGATGTAAATTGGGTCATGCGGTCTGCTACTCCTTCGGAAGTCAACAACCAATTCCTTCGTCTTTCTGACGTTGAGGGATAGGTTATTGTCTTCGCACCATGCCACCAGGTTCTTAATTTCCTCTCTGTACTCAAACTCATCATTGCCCGAGATACGGCCTACAATTGTTGTGTCATCAGCAAACTTATATATTGAGTTTGATGGAAACTTGGCTACACAATCATGGTTGTACAGTGAGTACAGCAGGGGGCTGAATACACAGCCTTGCGGGGCACCGGTGCTCAGAGTGATTGTAGAGGAGAACTTGTCCCCTATTTTTACAGCCTGGGTCCTGTCTGTGAGGAAGTTGAAGATCCAGCTGCAGACCTGAGTGCTAAGGCCCAGGTTCTGGAGCTTAAGAATCAGTTTATTTGGAATGATGGTATTAAAGGCAGAGCTGTAGTCAATGAAAAGGAGCCTTACATATGCGTCTTTATTCTCCAGGTGTTCTAAGGAGGAATGTAGGGCCAGAGAGATGGCATCTGCCGTTGACCTGTTGCTCCGGTAGGCGAATTGCAAAGCGTCGAGGTTGACTGGTAGGCTGTGGTTGATGTGTACCATAACCAATCGCTTAAAGCACTTCATAGCAATTGATGTCAGAGCCACAGGTCGATAGTCATTCAGGCATGCCACCTTGCTCTTCTTCGGCACTGGGATTATCGTTGCCTTCTTAAAACATGAGGGGATCTTAGACTGAAGCAAGGAGCAGTTGAAGATGTCAGCAAACACTCCAGCTAGCTCGCTTGCACGGGCCCGGAGAACCCATCCCGGGACGCCATCTGGGCTCATCACCTTCCTTGAATTTATCTTCAGGAAGGCCCTTCTAACGTCCTCCTCAGTGACAATGAATCTCGATCCCACCAGGTCCAGTTCATCTGGAGGGAGCAGGACACTTCTCTTCTGTTCGAATCTGCGTAGAATATGTTAAATTCGTCAGGAGGAGAAGCGCCACAGTTGTTGATATTCCCAGCCTTTTCTTTGCGCCCAATGATCTCATTTAGACCCTGCCATAGTCTAGCGGCATCCCACTGGTCAGCCTGCGCTTCCAACTTTGCTCGATATTGCCTGTTGGCGCCCTTAATGGCTTTCCGGAGTTCATGCCTGGATTCCGTGTCGCGACTGGTATCCCTGGACCTAAAAGCCGCAGCTCTAGCCTTTAAAAGGGGCTTGACCTCATAATTCATCCAAGGTTTCCGGTTAGGGAATACTCGGATAGTCTTGCGAGACTCACAGTCCTCCGTGCATTTCCAAATAAAGTCCGTGACAGCTGAGGCATACTTATTGAGGTTAGCTGCCGAGTCCTTGAATACTAACCAGTCCACCAATACAGAGCAGTCACGGATGACCTCATCCATTTCCTCGATCCAACGCGACTCCACTTTTGACACCGTGACCTCCCGCTTCAGTTTCTGTTTGTAAGCCGGGAGGAGGAGTATGGCCTTATGGTCCGATTTTCCAAAGTGAGGTCGTGGGACGGAAGGGTAGGCATCCTTGACTGCTGTGTAGCAGTGGTCAAGTATACTCGGACCTCTAGTGGGGCAGGAGACATGTTGGTATAACTTTGGCAGTGCCTTTCTGAGGTCGGCCTGGTTAAAGTCCCCGGATGTAATGAGCAAAGCCTCCGGATACCTGGTCTCAAGTTCACTGATGTTGGCATACAGTATGTTCAGAGCACACTGCACCTCCGCCTGGGGGGGAATGTAGACCACTGTGAGTATGACCGAGGTGAATTCCCATGGCAGACAGTAGGGACGACACTTCACTGACAGGTGTTCCAGGTCCGGGCTGCAGGAGCTTGTCAGTGCCACTGTGTCCGAGCACCACGCAGTGTTGATCGGTAGGCAGACACCACCTTCCCTCGTCTTGCCCGAAGACGCCGTGTGGTCCATCGGATGGATCGAAAATACCTCCGGTCGGATGGCACAGTCGGGGATGGCAGGGGAGAGCCAGGTCTCAGCGAAACAGTATACACAGCAGTTCTGTATCTCCCTGCAGTAGGTGAGTCTCCCTTTAAGATCATCCACCTTGTTCTCTATGGCTTGCACATTAGCTAGTAGGATAGTGAACATAGGGACCCTGAAGCCCCTCAGCTTCAATCTGACCAGCAGCCCAGCTCTTTTCCCACGCTTCCTCAGTAAATAGTGCATCTTTCCAGGTTTCCATTGATGCAGTGTGTTGTTGTCAGCTGTTTGAGGTTGGTGGACGTGTCCCGCAGGGATCAATTGGCGGGTCGCGTCATCGGGCGCTCCGGGTCAGACTGAGTGACGGAGGAGGCTCCGCTGTCACTTCCAGCTGCCGGGGGCCCGGGCTGTTGATTTTGTTGGGTCCCGAAGCTGACACTTAATCCCAGAGGGCCGCGCTCCTGGCTGAAACAAGTCCGTAAGCTGAGTCACGGTTGCAGAGGCCTCCGCTCCAGCCGAGCCTTGGGCTCGATTTCCGAGGTCGACGGCGGAGGCCTCACTTCCGGCAGCTGTGGATGTCCACCAACGGGGCTTTACGATGGTTGCTCCAGGGAAGTGTCTGGGGCACCTTGATATCTCCAACATCACTTCTGTGTGGTCGTCTGGTCCGGGGAGGTGCTGGTCAGAATGGGCCGTGTCTTCAAGCACTCCAGCACGGTAGCAGACCGCGGGTGTCCGGGAACGTGGTAGGCCTCGGACCAGGCCTCGCTGGTCCAGTCCAGGTGTGATCCGGAGTTCAGGAAGCAATTCTGGCGCGGTGGTCTCCAGCTGGGTCAGTAGCTTCGCTAGGGTGTTGTTTATCTTGCTAGATGTAGCAGATTGAAAGTTTAGAAGGGTTTCTTGGGTATAGGATAGTGTAGAGGGCAGTTTGCTCGGGAGAGCATGCGCAGAGTCGCCAGTTACTGGCGGCATCTTGTTTAAATTTATTTATTTATTTATTTTATGTACAGAATAGCAAGTCGTTATCACAGTTATATTTCTCTGATTTATACTGCCTTGAATCATTTGACTGAACATCCTAGTTTACACATTCACAGTTTTTGTTTTCAGATAACTTTCCTTCCAAACATTTTTATGTAGTTAAGACTACGTCTTTTTCCATCTGGCAAGCCAGCCGCTGGAGGCTTCATAGCTTTCCGTCTCCTGTTGTTGTGCCAACTTTTAGGTATTTTAACAGAAGTCCATTCATTGGAGCCCCGTGGGATTCTGCCCTGACAAACTAAATGATTTAGTTGCTTCTCAAGTCTTGCTCTTTTCCATCCTTTTTTCATTTTGGAATTTAATTTCATTACCTCATTTCTTTAGTTTCTTTGTACCTTTGTGCTTCAAAGCATTTTTAACTGGCTAGCAACATGTTTGTTAGGTACTTACTATTGGAGGTCACTTCAAAATGTGGTGGGAGAGTTTGGGAGGGTTTGAGATCTTTGCTGGTTCCGATTTACTTGCAGCTAAAGCTATTTATGAACAATAGATCAGAGCCAAAGTTGGGGGAAGGACATTTTTGTCATTCATCCAGCATAACTATAAGCTTTATTCTTTGTTTTGTTATAAGCTGTTTCAATTATACGTACTAGAAATAGATTCTAATTAGTGGTTGGATGATAGTTATTGTTGAAATCTTACCCTTGGAAAAATTGGTCAGCGTTCTAAACAAACTCATCAAGTTGTGCTTCCTCTTTTAAACTAAAGTATTAAGATCCTCTAATCTATTTACTTTTAAGTATTAAATGTTAGACATATACCCTGGTAATCATTTCTAAATGATTGGCTCACAGATATATCAGTCTTTTGTATAAGTGTTGCCTCAATTGACTGCTGGTTCACTTATTTCAAGAAAATATATTGGCTAATATTTCAAAGAAAAACATTGTTTATGATGACTATTATGCTGTAGCTAAGCCTCAAGTTTTAGAGACACTTTGCCTATGCAAATATTTTTGTTCAGAATTATTCTTGTTTTACTTATTAGTCTGAAACTGTACTTTATAACCATGTGAATTGTTTGCATAGCTTAGAAATAGCTGTATTTTTATGGATGAAATGTAAAAAGAAACATTGGCAAAATGCGACCAAATATAATATTGGAAGATTGGATTCACCGAATAATATAATTGGTTTAAAAACTGTGAGTTTGACCATCAGACCATGAGACATAGGAGCAGATGTAGGCCATTCAGCCCATTGAGTCTGCTCTGCCATTCCATCATGGTTGATTTATTATCCCGCTTAACACCATTCTCCTTCCATCTCATCATAAAGGTTGTCACCCTTACTAATATTTATCAACCTCCTCTTTAAATATACCCAATAATTTTGGCCTCCACAGCCATCTGTGGCAATGAATTCCACAGATACACCACCGTCTGGCTAAAAAAGATCCTTCTCATCTGTTCTCGAGGGACATTCTTCTGTTCTGAGGCTGTGCTGTTTACTTCTAGATTCCCCCAACATAGGAACACTGGGTCTCTGTATCTCCCTCTGCAAATGGATCCTTGACTTCCTCATCAGGTGAGCAGTTAGTGAGGATTGGAAATGACATATCCTTACTGACAATTAACTTTGGAGCAGCTTAAAAATGCACGCTTAGACAACTGCACTACTCTCTCTAACCTACGGCTGTGTGAGTTGGCACAGCTCAAACACCGTCGATACATTTGTCCATGTTGCAACTATTGACAAAATTTCAGGTGG
Organism: Mobula hypostoma; assembly: GCF_963921235.1. Taxonomy (NCBI): domain Eukaryota; kingdom Metazoa; phylum Chordata; class Chondrichthyes; order Myliobatiformes; family Myliobatidae; genus Mobula; species Mobula hypostoma. The sequence continues at coordinate 154,284,351 of NC_086102.1, read as the reverse complement.
TGACGAGAAAGCGTGCAGGAGTGAGATAAATCAGCTGGTTGAATGGTGTCACAGCACCAACCTTGCACTCAACATCAATAAAACCAAGGGATTAATTGTGGATTTCAGGATGGGAAAGTCGAGGGAACAGCAGTCGAAGGGGTCAGCAGTTTAAAGTTCCTGGGTGTCAGCATCTGTGAAGATCTATTCTGGGCCCAATGTGTTAATGCAATTAGAAAGAATCCATAGCAGTGCCTGTATTTCATTAGAAATATGAGGAGACTTGGCATGTCATCAAAGACTCTCCAAATTTGCTGTGGAGAGCATTCTAACTGGTTGCATTATTGAAGGGATCATTGCAGAGGATTGGTAAGAAAGCTGCAGATAGTTGCAAACAAAGCCAGCTCTATCATGGATGCCGGTCTCCCCAGTGTTGAGGACACCTTCAAATGACGATGCCTCAAAAAGGCGGCATCATTCATTTAGGACCCCCGTCACCCAGGACACACACTCTTCTCATTGCTACCATCAAAAAAGAGGTACAGAAGCCTGAACACACACACTCAACATTTCAAGAACAGCATCTCCTCTGCCATCAGATTTCTGAATGGGCAATGATCCCATGTATATCCCTTCAAATATATATATATTTCTTATTGTAATTTATATTTTATTAAGTGTTATAATGTACTGCTGGTGGAAACCAGCAAAATTCATGATGTATGCCAGTGATATTGAACTTGAATCTGATTTTGAAATAGCCTCTCCACATCCACTCTATGTGCGCCTTTCAATATGTGATAGGTTTGAAAGAGATTTCCCCTCATTATTTTAAACTCCATGGAATATAGGACCAGAGCTTTCAAAAGCTCCTCATATGTTAACCCTTTTATTTCTGGTCTTATTCTTGCGAATCTCCTCAGGACCCTCTCCAATACCAGCACATCTTTTCTTGGTTAAGGGGTCCAACACTGCCTCACAATACACCAAGTGAGGTCTGACCAATCCTTTACAAAGCCTCAGCATTATGTAGCCTGGAAAATAATACACACATAGGAGAACAAATACTTTTTCGGGTCTTAAATTTCTTTATTTGTTTTAGATCTTTTATTGCAAAAAGGGATATCAAAATAAAAATAACAACATGAATTTTTTAAAAAAACAGTTCTCGCCATTATAGGGGGGGAGGGGAACCAGAGTGTAGGAACAGATGTAGGGGAGAAGGAAGAAAAAGAAGATAGTAAAGTTATTTGTACCGTCACTGATCAACAGAGAGTAAGAGGTGGAAAATATCTTAAATGTATTTATTTTAATGTTAGCAGCATTGTAAGAAAGGTGGATGAGCTTAGAGCATGGATTGACACCTGGAAGTATGATGTTGTAGCTATTAGTAAAACATGGTTGCAGGAGGGATGTGATTGGCAACTACATATTCCTGGATTTCGTTGCTTCAGGTGTGATAGAATCAGAGGGACAAGAGGGGGAGGTTTTGCATTGCTTGTCAGAGAAAATATTACAGCAGTGCCCTGGCAGGATAGATTAGAGGGCTCGTCTAGGGAGGCTATTTGGGTGGAATTGAGGAATGGGAAAGGTGTAGTAACACTTATAGGGGTGTATTATAGACCACCTAATAGGGAGCAAGAATTAGGGGAGCAAATTTGTAAGGAGATAGCAGATATTTGTAGTAAGCACAAGGTTGTGATTGTGGGAGATCTTAATTTTCACACATAGACTGGGAAGCCTATACTGTAAAAGGGCTGGATGGTTTGGAGTTTGTAAAATATATGCAGGATTTTTTTTGCAGCAATACGTAGAGGTACCAACTAGAGGAGGGCAGTGTTGGATCTCCTGTTAGGGAATGAGATAGGTCAGGTGACAGAGGTATGTGTTGGGGAGCACTTCGGGTCCAGTTATCACAATGCCATTAGTTTCAGTATAATTATGGAGAAGGATAGGTCTCGACGCAGGGTTGAGATTTTTGATTGGAGAAAGGCTAACTTTGAGGAGATGCGAAAGGATTTAGAAGGAGTGGATTGGGATAATTTGTTTTATGGGAAGGGTGTAATAGAGAAATTGAGGTCATTTAAAGGTGAAATTTTGAGGGTACAGAATCTTTATGTTCCTGTTAGGTTGAAAGGAAAGGCTAAAAGTTTGAGAGGGCCATGGTTTTCAAGGGATATTAGAAACTTGGTTTGGAAAAAAAGAGATATCTACAATAAATGTAGGCAGCATGGAGTAAATGAGGTGCTCGAGGAATATAAAGAATGTAAAAAAAATCTTAAGAAATTAGAAAAGCTAAAAGAAGATACGAGCTTACTTTGGCAAGTAAGGTGAAAATAAATCCAAAGGGTTTCTACAGTTGTATTAATAGCAAAGATAATGAGGGATGAAATTGGTTCCTTAGAGAATCAGGGTGGACAGCTATGTGTGGAGCCAAAAAAGATGGAGATTTTGAACAATTTCTTTTCTTCGGTATTCACGAAGAAGAAGGATATAGAATTGTGTAAGGTAAGGGAAACAAATAGGGAAGATATAGAAACTATGATGATTAAAGAAGAGGAAGTACTGGCGCTTTTAAGGAATATAAAAGCAGATAGGTCTCTGGGTCCTGACAGGATATTCCCTAGGATCTTGAGGGAAGTTAGTGTAGGAATAGCAGGGGCTCTGACAGAAATATTTCAAATGTCATTAGAAATGGGGATGGTGCTGGAGGATTGGCGTATTGCTCATGTCGTTCTATTGTTTAAAAAGGCTTCTAAGAGTAAACCTAGCAATTATCGGCCTGTAAGTTTGACGTCAGTGGTGGGTAAATTAATGGAAAGTATTCTTAGAGATGGTATATATAATTATCTGGATAGAGAGGGTCTGATTTGGAACAGTCAACATAGATTTGTGCGTGGAAGGTTTCGTTTGACAAATCTTACTGAATTTTTTGAAGAGGTTACTAGGAAAGTTGACGAGGGTAAAGCAGTGGATGTTGTCTATATGGACTTCAGTAAGGCCTTTGACAAGGTTCCACACGGAAAGGTAGTTAGGAAGGTTCAACTGTTAGGTGTTAATATTGAAGTAGTAAAATAGATTCAACAGTGGCTGGTTGGGAGATGCCAGAGAGTAGTGGTGGATAACTGTTTGCCAGGTTGGAGGCCGGTGACTTCTGGTGTGCCTCAGGGATCTGTACTGGGTCCAATGTTGTTTGTCATATATATTAATGATCTGGATGATAGGGTGGTAAATTGGATTAGTATGTATGCGGATGATACTAAGATAGGTGGTGTTGTGGATAATGAAGTAGGTTTTCAAAGCTTGCAGAGAGATTTAGGCCAGTTAGAAGAGTGGGCTGAAAGATGGCAGATGGAGTTTAATGCTGATAGATGTGAGGTGCTACATTTTGGTAGGACTAATCAAAATAGGACATACACGGTAAATGGTAGGGCATTGAAGAATGCAGTAGAACAGAGAGATCAAGGAATAATGGTGCACAGTTCCCTGAAGGTAGAATCTCATGTGGATATGGTGGTGAAGAAAGCTTGTACCATATACATAACATCAAAAATATGAATAGATACATCTCATCTCAGCAAAGAGATATACTCACATTTGGCACACACGTGCTTAGCTTCCAAACACATATAGGCTAGACCTCGAAATGAGTTCTCCTCGCTCACATTGCGTGAACAGAGATTAATACATTCACATTACTATGTTACATTCACATTCGGTTATGAAACAGTAAAGAAAGCCAATTAAACTTTTACGGTAGATTGCCTTGCAGTTGAATTACTAAAAAGACTAACCTAGTAGGCTGATTAAGGAACCTCGTAATCACGCTATCCAGCGCTGATCAATTTACTGGTGAAAATCTAAACACGTGAAACACATCAAATTATTGGTATTCTAGATTTGCAAACAAGTATAAACAAATTTACATGGATATTATCAAATATTATTTTACCTTTCATCACCAAACCTGGGAAAAGCATTCAAACGTTATCCTTTCTAGAACATGGCAACTCTTTGTTCTACTCCACTCATACAAAATGACTTCACCGTTTTCTCTTAAAGGCACAGGTTGCTATTTTAGCATTGTCAAGATGAATACATAAGTGCACTTTAACAATAAAAAATGATATTCTATGGTCACCCGGTTACAGTTACATTCTTGCTTTTATATTCCAGTCCTCTCAAAATAAATGCTAACATCGTTTTTGCCTTCCTTGTCACCAACTCACCCTGCAAATTAAGCCTCATGGAGTCCTGTACTGTCAGATTTTAAAATTATGTTTATGATTAGGCAAGATTCATTGGAAATGTGTGGTTAAAAATGACTGAATTATTTATTAACTACTGGTTATCCAAAGCAGTCTAATGATCACTAATCAGTCAAAATAAATCTTGATGCATGAACAAAGATCTAAGCTTGGAAGAAGCAAAATAAATAAATTACTTGCCATTGCTTTGATTTGCGATCTGTATTTGTAAACAAGAGAAAATCTGCAGGTGCTGGAAATCCGAGCAACTCACAATCCTGCTGAAGGGTTTCGGCCCAAAACGTCGACTGTTTACTTTTTTCCATAGATGCTGCCTAGCCTGCTGAGTTCCTCCAGCATTTTGTGTGTGTTGCTTGAAGTTCCTCAAGGTGTCATTGATAATTCAGTTATTTAGAAATTTGATAATACTGTCACTTTTGATGGGATGTTAACTGAATGGTTATGCTTTTAATGTGTTGGTGACCACATGCTCAGTGTGAGTTAATGGTGTACAATCTTCTGTATTGGAGTTTGTATTATATATGTGTGCAATATTCCTTCCTGAGTAGCATGAAAGTATTGAAAGTAGGTCATGTTTGAAACTCTCTGTGAAAATGTAGGTTACTGCAGTGAATCTTAAACAGAAGTGACTCTAAAGATGCTGGAAATCCAGATTAATGCACACAAAATACTGGAGGAACTCAGCTCATCGGGTGGCTTCTATGGAATGGAATAAACAGTCAATATTTCGGGCCTAGCCCCTTCATCAAGACTAGATAGAAGGAGGGAGGAAGCCAGAATAAGGTGGTGGGGGAAGGGAAGGCGTGCAAGTCCAAGGTGAGGGGGAAGGTGAGTGGGTGGGGGAGGGTGGATGAAATAATATGTTGGGAGGTTGTAGGTAGAAAAGATAAAGAGCTGAAAAAGAAAGAATCTGATCAGAGAGGAGAGTGGACCAAGAGAGAAAAAGGAGGAGGGGCACTGGAGGGAGGTATGTGAGGAGAAGAGAAGGGGTATGAGAGGAGTCAGAATAGGTGGGGGGGGGGTGAGAAATGACAGGAAGTCAGAGAAATCAATGTTCTTGCTGTCAGGTTGGAGGCTACCCAGATGGGATATGAGGCAGTAGAGGATGCCATGGACCATCATGTTAGATTGGTCATTCTACTGACATTTCATTGAATTGTATTGCAGGAAAATTGGATTTAGGTACTGACCGTTCTGCACTCCTTAAGGGAATTATTGAAGTCTGGCAAAATGTGAGGCATTTTGCAGTTTTGTTGCAGAAACATAGCAATGTGGAAAAATGGGAAGATGAGTCTGTTTATCATGGCTGCTCCTTTATTGTGAAACCATCTTTCAGTGTTCTTCCCATACACTTTGTTTTCTTTCCTGTCGAAAAATCTGTCCATTTTCTGCCATGGAAGATAGAATAGTTTCACTACCTCTTCTTCCTCTCATTTCTAGGCATTGTGACTACTTTTTCTGGATATTATTGCTCAGAACATCATCTATATGCAGCCAGCCTGATAAGCCCATTCAGAATTTTGAGTTTCAGTGAGAGCCGCTGTCTTTCTTCTAAAACCTTGTAAATACAGGCTGAGTAGATCTAACCTCTACTCAAGTGCAAAGGGACTTAGCCCTCTGCAAGACTCCCAGAAGGTTAATTTACAGGTTGAACCTGTGGTAAAGAAGGCAAATGCAATATTGACACATTTCAAAGGAAGTAGAATATAAAATCAAGAAGATAATGCTGAGGCTTTGTAAGTCACTAGTCAGGCTTCATTTGGAGTATTGTCAACAGGTTTGGGCCCCATATCGCAGAAAGGATCTGTTGACATTGGAAGGAGTCTGGAGGAGGTTCACGAGGATGATTCCGGGAGTGAAGGGTTAATGTATGAAGAGCATTTGGTAGCTTCGAGCCTGTACTCAATGGAATTTAGAAGAATGCATGGGGATCCTACCGAATGTTGAAAGGAGTAGATAAGGAGGATATGGAGAGGATGCTTCCTATGATTGGAGTATCCAGAACCAGAGGGCACAGCCTCAAAATTGAGGGGTGATCTATTAGAACAGAGGTAAAGAGGAATTCTTTTAGCCAGAGAGTGGTGAATCTGTGTAATGCTCTGCCACAGACTGCAGTGGAGGCCAAGTCCATGGGTATATTTAAAGTGGAAGTTGATAGTTTCCTGATTGGTTAGGGCATCAAACGATATGGCAAGAAAGCAGGTGTATGGGGTCAAGTGGGATCTGGGATCAACCATGATGGAATGGCAGAGCAGACTCGATGGGCTGAATGGCTTAATTCCGCTCCTATGTCTTATCATCTTATGGTCTCTCCTTGTATCACAGTCCTACCATCCTTGGAGTTGGTCTAGTAGCATCTGCTGCACAAGTGTATCTTAGATTTGAAGGCCAGAACAATACATGCTACTCCAGGTGTGGTCTCACTTAGGTGTTATATAATTGTAGTAAGATATCCATACTCTTGTACTTAATAAAAGCTAATATACTATTTGTTGTCTTCATTGCTTTTTGCACCTGCACACTCCCTTTCAGTGACTTGTGTACAAGGACAACCAGGTTCCTCTGTCAATCGGCATTTCCCAATTAGTCACCATTCTTTCTGTTCTTCTTCTCAGGGTGAAGTAACTTCACAATCCATTCATTTTGCTGCATTTATTCACTTTCTCACCATATCTCAGTTACCTTGAAGCTCATTTGCACTCTCCCTACAACTCTCAATTTCACCCATGTCTAAGTTGTCATTGATAAATGTAGAAATTGTCATTGAAAATGTAGGACCAATCAAGTGTGACAGTGGAGAAGTGTGTATGGAACCGGAGGAGATAGCAGAGGTACTTAATGAGTATTTTGTTTCAGTATTCACTATGGAAAAGGATGTTGGTGAATGTTGGGATGATTTACAGCGGACTGAAAAGCTAGAGTATGTAGATATTAAGATGTGCTGGAGCTTTTGGAAAGCATCAAGTTGGATAAGTCACTGGGACCAGGTGAGATGTGCCGCAGGCTACCATGGGAAGTGAGGGAGGAGATTGCTGAACCTTTGGTGATGATCTTTGCATCATTGATGGGGACAGGAGAGGTTCCAGAGGATTGGAGGGTTGTGGATGTTGTTCTGTTATTCAAGAAAGCAGGTAGAGATAGCCCAGGAAATTATAGACCAGTGAGTCTTACTTCAGTGGCTGGTAAGTTGATGGAGAAGATCCTGAGAGGCAGGATTAATGAACATTTGGAGAGGCATAATATGATTAGGAATAGTCAGCGTGGCTTTGTCAAAGGCAGATCGTTCCTTACGAGCCTGATTGAATTTTTTGAGGATGTGACTAAACACATTGATGAAGGTAGAACCATAGATGTAGTGTATATGGATTTCAGCAAGGCTTTTGAAAAGGTTCGCCATGCAAGGCTTATTGAGAATGTAAGGAGGCATGTGATCCAAGAGTTCATTGCTTTGCGGATCCAGAACTAGCTTGCCCACAGAAGGCTTAGAGTGGTTGTAGACAGGTCATATTCTGCATGGAGGTCGGTAACCAGCGGTGTGCCTCAGAAATCTGTTCTGGGACCCTTACTCTTTGTGATTTTTATAAGTGACCTGGATGAAGAAGTGGAGGGATGGGTTAGTAAATTTGCTGATGACACAAAGGTTGGGTGTGTTGTGGATAGTGTGGAGGGCTGTCAGAGGTTACAATGGGTCATTGATAGGATACAAAACTAGGCTGAGAAGTAGCAGATGGAGTTCAATCCAGGTAAGTGTGAGGTGGTTCATTTTGGTAGGTCAAATATGATGGCAGAATATAGTATTAATGGTAAGACTCTTGGCAGTGTGGAGGATCAGAAGGATCTTGGGGTCTGAGTCCATAGGACACTCAAAGCTGCTGCACAGGTTGACTCTGTGGTTAAGAAAGTATACGGTGCATTGGCCTTCGTCAATCGTGGGATTGAGTTTAAGAGCTGAGAGGTAATGTTGCAGCTATATAGGACCCCGGTCAGACCACACTTGGAGTACTGTGCTCAGTTCTGGTCACCTCACTACAGGAAGGATGTGGAAACCATAGTAAGGGTGCAGAGGAGACTTACAAGAGTGTTGCCTGGATTGGGGAACATATTTATGAGAATAGGTTGAGTGAACTCATCCTATTTTCCTTGGAATGACAGAGGATGAGAGGGGACCAGATAGAGGTGTATAAGATGATGAGAGGCATTGGTCATATGGTTAGTCAGAGGCTTTTTCCCAGGGCTGAAATGGCTAACATGAGAGGGCACATTTTTAAGGTGCTTGGAAGTGGGTTCAGAGGAGATGTCAGGGGTAAGTTTTTTACGCAGAGGGTGGTAAGTGCGTGGAATGGGCTGCCGGCGACAGTGGCGGAGGCAGATATGATAGGGTCTTTTAAGAAACTCCTGGACAGGTACGTGGAGCTCAGAAAAGTAGAGGGCTATGGGTAACCATAGGTAATTTCAAAGGTAAGGACATGTTTGGCACAGCTTTGTGGGCCGAAGGGCGTGTATTCATGCTGTAAGTTTTCTATGTTTCTAAATATCACATCATCACATCACATTCCATCATCCAAGTTATTCGTATATGTTGTGAAAAGCTGAGGCTCAATACTGACTCTGGAGTACACCTGCTACCATCCAGAAGATCAATCTAATCCCGAGCCTGTTTCCGTCCATCAATCAATTTTCGATATGTATCAATATAACATTCATGAATCTATCCTGTGTTCTTTTCTGTAGAAATCCTGCATAATTTATGATTAATTTTATTTTGTTCTTGTGAATGGTTCTTACAGTGCTGTGTGCCTGTAAAGTTGCTGCAAATAGGATTTTCATTGCACCTTTGTATACATGTGCATATGACAGTCTGACAACGTGTGCATATGTCAATAAACTCAACTTTAACTTTGCATACTAATTTCTTACATGAATCTTCTGTCAAGGCTTTCTGAAGATCTAGATTTCCCATGTCTATGTGATTATCCTTTCACAAATCCATGTTGACTTATTTAAACTCTGTTGATATTTTCTAAGAGTCCTGTTATCATAACCTGCATAATAAACTCTAGAGTTTTCATTGCACTGACAATAAGCTAACAAAATGTATGAAACTGTTCCCTTTCTTTCTCCTTTCACTACATAGTGGTGTTCCTTTTGGCAATCTTCAATCTGTCGGAACAATTCCATAATCTATTGAACTTTGGAAGGTGTCAACCAATGCATCCACTGTTTCACAAAGAAGAGAAATTCTGCAGATGCTGGAAATGCAAGCAACACATGACAAAATTCTGGGAGAACTCAGCAGACCAGGCAGGATTTATGGAAAAGCGTAAACAGTCGACATTTCAGGCCGAGACCCTTCATTGGTCCTGATGAAGAGTGCCAACCTGAAATGTTGACTGTTTACTCTTTTCCATAGATGCTGCCTGGCTGCTGAGTCCAGAATTTTGTGTGTGTTGTATCCACTGTTCCCTTGGTTTTCTGTTTAGAGATGCTGTTTATTTGGTTCTGTGGATTTATCAATTTTAATCCCATTAATACTACTAGCACGAGAAAGTCTGCAGATGCTGGAATTTCAAGCAACACATAAAAATTGCTGGTGAATGCAGCAGGCCAGGCTGCATCTATAGGAAGAGGTACAGTTGACGTTTCGGGCCGGGACCCTTCGTCAGGACTCGACGAAGGGTCTCAGCCTGAAACGTCGACTCTACCTCTTCCTGTAGATGCTGCCTGGCCTGCTGAGTACCACTAGCACTACTGTTTAAACATGAAGAATTTTCTTTTATTCCTCCTTTGTCTTAGCATCTTGATTCATACGTTTTCTGCAGTTACTTGTGTGTTCTTCCATGAAGACAAAACCAAAGTATTTGTTTATTTGCTCCAGCACTTTTTCTTGCCATTATAAATTAATGTAAGCCTTTTTTTTTCTACTCATGATCTGATTTTTCATGCTTACCTAAGTTTGTCCAAAGAGGAATGAATTTGATTGCTTATATTTAATCACTAAAATAATATGAATCAATTACATTTTAATCCTAAAACAACCATTTTTTAAAACATTTTTTGAAAACTAAATTCCGTTATACTTCCTTGTGAATTTAGAGGCAAAAAGGTAGACAGGATTATTGCTTTTGTTTAAATGCTAGTATCCCATTTTTCTTTCTGTGCAAGCAGATGTTGCTAGCATCGATTCTGTTTCATCTAAATAAATACCCAAGCTGGGGAAAGATAAACAGCGTAAAACGTAAATGCACAAGGCACTGCATACGGCAGTGATGTTTCTGAGCTCCTTATTTGCAGGAGCAGGATGTCGTGCCACAGAAATGATCGGTCAGGATTTTTCATTCCCTTGTTGCTGCTCCTGCAGCTTCTGCAGTATGTTCCAGAGCTACTAGAGTGGGCACTGGAGTCTTCTACTGGCCTTGTTGTGTCACCCAAAGCTCCCTTGTTCCATTACTGGACTGACAAGAATGGATCATTTACCAAGCACATTCTCTTCAGAAACTTTGCGCAAATGTGCCTAAGATAAGTTTTTTAGATATTTATGAACTTGGAAAGAGTAGAGCTTTTTTTTATATAATTCCAGATAAGCCACTTGGAACACCTTTATTTTCTGGATTGAATATTGTACTGATGTGGAGTCTTGCAACTGATCAAAAATGCACCACAGTTCTTATGTTTTGGCCCAGAATGGACTTGACCACGTAGCTGGAACAGCCACTAGCCCGAAATACTTCACAATTTATGCTCTTGCCCTTCCCTTAGTGGCCTCAATGGTCAGCAAGCTTGTCTGCCATGTTGTCCACTGCCCTTTCCAGTAAGAGGCAGCGTGCTGGGACACAGCTACCTCTCCGAGACCAACCAATAGTCTTTTTAAAATGTCTTTCTTACAACCATGAGATAATGCTGGAAATTAAGAACTTCAAGTACTGCTGGTCTACCCCATCAGCCAGATGCACGTTGGCGGAGGAGCTAGAAGAGTTTGATCTGGTGCAGATTGCGTTGCCTGCTACAGAAAGGCATTGGAGTCGTTGCACAAAGGAAGTGTGCAGACTAATAACGAGTGATTTTCTTGGACGTTTTTCTTGTGTTTGCAAGACTCTGTTGGACATTGGTAATGTAAAATACTGCAACTCTGGTTCAGTGGTTTATTGGTGAGACCAACGAGCTGCATGGCCTTGGTTGTAGCTAGGAGTATGTCTTATACCGCGGTCTTGCCTATGCAGCAGTCCAAGAGGAGAGACATTGGAGGTGGTGTGGCATGGCATCCATGCTCAACTGGGGGGTGGTGCCTCCTTTTGGGGCTGCCCTGCAGTACATTCGTCTGTGGACTTCTGAGAACTGTTTGTTCCCAATGTCCAAGAAGAGCAGTATGAACTGCCTTAAGGACTATCGTCCAGTAGCACGTACTGCAACAGTGATGAAATGCTTTGAGAGGGTGGTCATGGGTAGAATCATCTTCTGCCTCAGCAAGGTCCTGGACCCACTGCAATTTGCCCACCAGCACAATAGGTCTATGGCGGATGCGATCTCAACGGCTCTCCACGCGGCCTTTGGATAACCTGGACAATCCAAATACCTGTGTTAGGATGCTGTTTATTGACTGTAGCTCAGTGATTAACACTATCATTCCTACAAAGGCTCATTTTATTATCGAAGTATTACACAGAGTACAACTCTGAGATTTGTCTTCTGCAGATAGTCATAAAACACAGAAAAATGATGAAAGCTTTTGAGGCCCCTCCCCAGCACGAGAAGAAAAAGAAACAAAACTGTCAAACTAAAACCCCCCCATTCTCTCCCCTACCCAAAAAATTAACAGATCGCCCACCTGGACATGGCAGCTAAAACTACAAACTCCACACCCCAAGCTCCTCCCACACAAAAGAACGGTGACAATAACATCAAACACCCAACTCCCTCCCTCACTTAAAAAAAAGTAACATTTCATCCACTAGCCAATCAGCAACAAGAACAAAAACACAGACAAACTGAAGGAGACCAACATAAACTACAGTGCACACTGATAATAGTCACACGTGTCTCAGGATTTTGAAAACATCCTCCATCAGCATCAAGGAGAGCCAGCAGCTTGAACTCAGTCCTTCCATGGGGCCTTCATTTGCCGAGTTGTGCCCTTCCGTGGGGATCAACCTTCCGCCCGATGTGGCCTACTATAGTCCTGATCAAAGAGCTACAGGACCTAGGCTCTGTTCCTACCTCTGTGACTGGCTCCTCGACTTCCTACCCAGAGGACTAGAATCTCTGCAGATTGGTAATAACATCTCCACCTCTCGGACGATCAACACTGGTGCACCACGTGGGTGTGTGCTTAGCCCACTGCAGTACTGTCTCTACACCCATGTTTGTGTGGCTAGACATAGCTCAAATGCCATCTATAAATTTGCTGATAATACAGTAATTGTTGGCAGAATTACAGATGGCGATGGGAGGGTGTACAAGAGCAAGATATGCCAGCTAGTTGAGTAGTTTCGTTGCAACAACCTTGCTCTCAACATCAGTAAGACCAAAGAGTTGATTGTAGACTTCAGAGAGAGGGCAAGACAAGGGAACACACATCAATCCACATAGAGGGATCAGAAGTGGAGAGCGTGAGCAATTTCAAGTTCCTGGGTGTCATTATCTCTGTGGACCTAATCTAGTCCTGACATATCTATGCACTATAAAGAAGACAGCGGCTATTGGTTTACGTCACCTAAAACACTCAAACATCTACAGATGCACCATGAAGAGCATAGTGACTTATTGTAAAATTAGTCAGCTCCATCATGGGTACTAGACTCCATAGTATCCAAGGCATCTTCAAGGAGCACTACCTCAGGAAGGCAGCGTCCATCATTAAGGATCCCCATCACCCAGGACATGCCCTCTTCTCATTGTTACCATCGGGAAGGAGAATAGAGCAGTCAGTAGACGAGGTGATTAAGTACATGGGCCGAGGAAGCAGTTACAATATTTTTGGACTAGTGAGGTGCTCTGTTTTGTGTGTTTGCATTACACCTTCAAAAAAGGGTACAGACAGTCCTCGGGTTATTCATCTTGAAAGTGTTTGAAAACCAAGCCGCCCACTAGTCAGGAATAGAGAAAAACAATGTGTGGGAGAGAATGACAGAAACAGCTGTTACAGCAGAGGGAGCAAATATGCAGAGGGCTCACTGATTCCATAAGATCTGCCCAGTTTGACCCAGCCTCCAATTGTCGCAGCTCACAGAGAAGGCACATGGAAATTGTGGGTTTCCTCCCAGTGGCAAATGCCCACAGCAGCCGGTAAACACATTCCTCTGGCCTCTGAAACACTCACTCACATGTATGTTCTGTCCATAATTCAGGCATTCAAAATCTGTAATTTAAAAAAATCTTGCTGAAAATTGTTGTTTTTCTGTATTAGTTATTTTAATACAGTAAATGTGGTAAAGAATGATTACCTGTATCATACCAGATGAGAATTAAATAAATGTTACCTAATGATTCAAAGGTCAATGTTATGTTTACATGCATAAAAATGGTCTTTTTTAAAAATAATTACAATGATCTCTTTCAGTTTCTTGGCAATGCTGAAGTCGAACAACCAAAGGGTACTGAAAGTGCAAAGGATGCTGTTCGCAAACTCAAGGTACAAGTTAACTTGATTTACTACTCCTGTAAATCTTGCCTGATATATTTCTCACTGAGGCTAAAGTTAACCTCTTCCTTGGCCCACTGATGCCCCTAACTGGTTACTGGATGTGTGTGCATTTAAAATCAATCAGAAAAATAGCTTCTTAACTGTCGGAGTTCGAATGCGTTAAGGTGCTTAATTTATGCAATTTTTCGGGAAGAAATATGGTGTTAGGCTTTGATTGCAATTAATTAGTGAAGCAATAATTTTCACACAATTTATCTGTTCATTAACTTTCACTTCATGCACCAAAGTCTCATCTCCTTCATCCAAATAAATAAATGCATTTATTCCTCAAAGATGTATTTGTTTTTCTTCTCTTTTGTAGGGATCTGAAGGTCATAAAGTGAATGCAGTAATTTGCAAGGATATAGGTCAGAAGCACAAAAGTTTAGAGAGAAATCCTGAATCCCCAAACTGGACTTAATGTACTAACATTGACTGTTTTCAAAGGTTTAATTTTTCCCTGTCAAATAGAACATAGAACTCTTATAGCACAAGAACAGTCCCTTTGGCCTGTGATGTTGTACTGGAATAATTCAACAAATGTCACTTAATCCCTTCTACCTGCACATGGCCCATAATCCTCCAATCTCTGGCATATTCATGTGCCTATCTAAGAGCCACTTACATAACTCTAATAAATTCTGCCACCACTCCTGGCAATGTATTCCAGGTACTGACCACTCTCTACTTTGTAAAGCTTGCCCCACATATCTCCTTTGAACTTTCCCCTCCTTACTTTAAATATATGCCCTCTAGTCATTTTGATCTTGAAAGAGTGATACTGGCTGTCCACTCCATTTAGATTTGAGATTATGAGGACACGCAGTCCTCTTTTATAGTCATTTAGTAATGCATGCATTAAGAAATGATACAATGTTCCTCCAGTGTGATATCACAGAAACACAAGACAGACCAAGACTGAAAAACTGACAAAAAACACATAATTATAACATATAGTTACAACAGTGCAAGCAATACCATAATTTGGTAAAGAACAGACCATGGGCACGGTAAAAAAAAAAGTCTCAACGTCTCTCGAAAGTCCCATCACCTCATGCAGACGGAAGAAGGAAGAAAACTCTCCCTGCCATAAGCTTCAGCGCCGCAAACTTGCCGATGCAGCATCCTGGAAGCACCCAACCACAGTCCGACTCTGAGTCCGTCCGAAAACTTCGAGCCTCCGACCAGCCCTCCGACACTGAGCACCGAGCACCATCTCTGCCGAGCGCTTTGACCCCAACCCCGGCCGCCAGCAACAGGCAAAGCCGAGGATTTGGGACCTTCCCCTCCGGAGATTCTCGATCGCACAGTAGCAGCGGCAGCAAACCGGGCATTTCAGACGTTTCTGCAGATGTTCCTCCGTGCTTCTCACACCTGTCTCCATCAAATCAGAATTGTGCACTGCATCCTACTTACAAATACGATATCGTTCACTGGAGAGGCCGCGCGTGCTGCGTCGCGCCACCATCTTCTCCTCCCTCCATTTACATAGAAACATAGAAATCTACAGCACATTACAGGCCCTTCAGCCCACAATGTTGTGCCAACTATGTAACCTACTCTAGCAGCTGCCGAGAATTTCCCTACCACATAGCCCTCTATTTTTCTGAGCTCTATGTACCTATCTAAAAGTCCCTTAAAAGTCTCTACTGTATCTGTCTCTACCACCTTTGCTTGCAGTTCATTCCATGCACCCATCCCTCTCTGTGTGAAAAACTTACCTCCGACATCCCCCTTGTACCTACTTCCAAGCACCTTAAAATTACACCTCTCATAATATTATAGACTTCTGTCAAATTTCCCTTCATCTTCCACCGCTCCGGAGAAAACAACTCTAGTTTGTCTGCCTTCTGATTCTTGCAGCACCCTTTCTGCACTCCCTCCGTGGCCTCCACATCTCTCCTATAATAGGGCAATCAACACTGAATACAAGACTTCAGATGCAGCCTAGCCAGAGTTTCCTGATTAATGCAGTAGTCCTAATTTTAATGGCAACAACAGCAGATTATTCCTTACACCAGTGCGCTGAGGTAAAAGCAGAAAATGCTGAGCACACTCTCTAGGTCAGGTAGCATCTCTGGAAAATAAATAGTTAACAATTCGGGTCAAGCACCCTTTTTCAGAAGCAGAAATGTCAGCTCTGTTTCACTTTCCATGGATGCTTTCTAACCTATTGAGTGTTTAAAGAATTTTCTTTTGTTTTTCTTTCATATTTCCCAAATCTGCAGGTTTTATAGTTTGCCGTCAGAACACACTTGTGCTGGTTATTATGAAGTCAAGTGAGGAACTCCACCTTGTTCTGATTTCTCAGTGTTTAGGCTAGTGAGTTCCATCCAGTGTCCTCCATCACATTAGACTGAGATAAATATCCCATTGATTTCAATGGGAGTTATTGGGTGGCAGACATTAGTCAAAGGGAGACTCTGTATAAATTAACATTTTAATTATTTATAGGCTTTAGGTGGTTTCAAATAAAAATGAAAAATAGTTGAAATTCAGTATGGTCTTGAGAAATCCCTGAATGTCAAAGATGTTCAAAAGCTAATAAAATTCCCCCATTGTTTTATAGCTGTCAAAGCTGGAGGCAGACCTTTAGCTGTCAAAGTTCGAAGGGGGTTGGGTGTCCTGAGTTTGTAGGAAGCCCTTCCATCTCTCAGCTTGTGCTACTAGAGATCAGTGTGCTGTAGCCAGCAAGGATGTACTCCTCCCTGCACATGTGCCTAAGGAGACCTGGGGCCACCAGTTACATATAATGCACCCAAAGTTGTAAGATTCAGCTCATTGCTCATTAGATCGATGTGTCATTGGATAGAGTTATGGTTTTCATTGTGCCTCTGTGAAACTTCATTACCCATCAAGGCTGTCTGTGTTTCATGACAGCCCAAAGTGACGGAATTTACAAACTTATTCTTAAGAAATTGTGTTTTTACGGTAATATTTTATCTTTCACTCACGTAGTATGGAATGATGGTGCATTGTAGAAATTATAAAATGACCAAATAATTGCTAGGAGTTAATAAAAAGGACGTAAAATATATTATTTTCATTGAATAATGTTTGTCATGAGGCTTTTGCATGTTATTGATAGGTACTGAAATGTTTATAATAGTCTGTTCATCATTCATATCACCTGCATTTTCTCGATTGTCAGACATGAAGTATTTGGTGGTTGTTTGGCAGCTGGTTTATGATGAGAACATGAACTATAGATCAACCCAGAGAGATTAAAGAAAAAGGAAAACCCTTGAAACTCAGCATGTCACTGTCAAAAAGGTGCTCTCCTTCTGAAAGCTCATGAAATAAAATGTGTGAGATATTATCAGATGAGAGATGGAAAGTGGAAACTTAAATGGCCACATGAGAGTTTTGGGAGGGGGGGGGGAGATCTCCTGTATCAGAAAACATGGAATATAGAGCATTACAACACAGTACAGGCCCTTTGGCCCACGATGTTGTACCAACCATTTAACCTACACTAACATTAATCTAACCCCTCCCTCCTACATATTTTTCTATTATCCCTGTGCCTATCTAAGATTTTCTTCATTGCCGCAAACATATCCGCCTCTACCACCACTCCTGGCAGGGAGTTTCATGCACCCAACACTCTGTGTTTAAAAAAACACCTCTGGTATCCTCCTATACTTCAACCACCTTAAAATTGTGCTCCTTTGTGTTAGCCGTTTCCACCTGGGTAAACATCTCTGGCTATCTACCCTCTTCCTCTTATCTTTTACACCTCTAGTAAGTCACCGCTCATCCTTCTTTGCTTCAAAGAGAAAAGCTCAAGCTTGCTCAACCTGTCCTCATAAGACATGCTCCCTGGTCCAGGCAGCATCCTGGTAAACCTGCTTTCCACCCACTCCAAGGCTTCCGCATCCTTCTTATAATGAGATGCCTAGAGCTAAGCACAAAATGCGGCAGGAGTGGTGTAACCCTTACTAATGAAGGCCAGCACATCTGTGGACATGGAACCCAAGATCCCTATGTTCCTCCACGGTCATGAATCCTGCTGCTAAACCTGTAATCTAACTTCAAATCCGACCTTCCAGAATTATCATCAGCTAATTTTGTGCAGTAAATTCTCAGTTAACTTGAGGATTATTTTTATTAGGAACTTTATTTAATATGTGCACTCCAGAATCAAGAAGAGA
This sequence comes from Mobula hypostoma, assembly GCF_963921235.1. NCBI lineage: Eukaryota > Metazoa > Chordata > Chondrichthyes > Myliobatiformes > Myliobatidae > Mobula > Mobula hypostoma. The sequence goes on along the minus strand of NC_086102.1, from coordinate 154,266,274 downwards.
AGAATTGAAGTTCTAAATTTTTTTTGGATTTCCAATGCAATCTAACGTATTGCCACCTCTCACTGGCAACAGTTGCCTGTTTTTCTCCTAAATATTGTTAAGTGTCTTGTTCTCATTTCAGTTAGTGTAAGGAGTGAATTACTGACAGGTCAGAGCACCACTTAATAATAATGTTAAATCCTGCAAAAATAAAATTAATACTATATTGTTTTCACTGTTCATTGAGGCTATCACTTATGTGGTCATGCTGTATTTGAGAATTAGTTGAAGAAATTACCTTAAAAACTATTAAATAATCACAGATTAAATAGTTTAACTTAGGTTGCAGGTAGTTTAATGGGATCAACTACATGGGACCATATCTGCCTTCATATGAAAAAGAAAAAGTTTAGTCATAAGACCATAAGACATAGGAGCAGAATTAGGCCATTCAACCCATCGAATCTACTCTGCCATTTCATCCAACAGAGGAACCATCCTCTCCACATCTCTCCTATCGATTCCTTTCGACACTGAGTATGTTTCAATGAGATTCCCACGCATTCTTCTAAGTTCCAGTGAGGACAGGCCCAAAGCTGCCAAACGCTCCTCATATGTTAACCTCTTCATTTCCAGAATAGTTCTCGTGAATTTCCTCTGGACTTTCTCCAATGACAACACATCCTTTCTGAGATATGGGGCCCAAAAGTGTTGACAATACTCTCTAAGTGTGACCTGACTAGTGTCATAGAAAGCCTCAGCATTGTCTCCTTGCTTTTATATTTTGCTTCCCTTCAAATAAATGCCAACATTCCATTTGCCTTCTTTGACATAGAGGACCTATAAATTAACCCTCTGGAAGTGCTACACAAGGACTCCTAAGTCCCTTTGCCCTTCTGATGTTTGAACCTTCTCCCCATTTAGATAATAGTTTGCACTATTGTTCTTTTTTACCAAAATGTATTATCATACATTTCCCAGCACTGTATCCCATCTTCAACTTTTATGGCCATTCTTCCATATTTGTCTTAAGTCCTGCTGCAATCACATAACTTCCTCAGCACTACCTACCCCTCCTCCTATTTTTGTATCATTAACAAAATTTGTCACAAGCCATTAATTCCACTATCTAAGTCATTGACAAACATTATGAAAAGTAGTGGTCAAAATACTGACCCCTGAGGAACACCACCTGTCATTGGCAGCCAACCAGAAAAGTCCCCCTTTATTCTCATTCACTGTCTCCTGCCTGTCAGCCATTCCTCTATCCATGCCTATATATTTCCTGTAACACCAGAGGATTTTATCTCATTACGCAGTTTCATGTGAGGCACCTTATCAACTGCGTTCTGAAAATCTTAGTAAATGACATTCACTGCCTCTCCTTTGTCCACCCTGCTTGTTACTTCCTTGAAGAACTCTAACAGATTTGTTAGGTAAGATTTCCCTTTAAAAAAACCATGTTGACTCTGTCTTATTTTATCATTTGTCTCCATGTACCCCAAAACCTCAGCCTTAATAATGGACCCCAACACTTTTCCAACCACTGAGGTTAGGGTAACTGGCTTATAAGTTCCTCTCTTTTGTCTTCCTCCCTTCTTAAAGAGGGGAGTGACATTTATAATTTTCCGGTCCTCTAGGACCATGCTAGAATCAATTGAATCTTAAAAGATCATGACCAATGCATCCGGTTTCTCTTCAGCAACCTCTTTCAGGACTCTGGGATGTAGTCTATGTGGTCAAGGTGACTTATCCACCTTCAGACCTTTGAGTTTGCCTAGCACTTTCTCCTTTGTAATAGTATTGGCACTCATTCCTGCTCCTTGACACTCACAGACCTCTGGCATACAGCTTGTGTCTTCCATAGTAAAGGCTGACGCAAAGTACTTACTAAATTCCTCTGCTATTTCTTTGTCCCCCATTACTACCTCACCAGCATTATTTTCCAATGGTCCAAAATCAACTCTCAGCTTCCTTTTATTCTTCATGTAACTGAAAAAACTTCTGGTATTTTGCTTTATATTATGCTCTAGTTTGCCCTCATATTTCATTTTCTCCCTTAATAGCATTTTTAGTTGCATCTTGTTTGATTTTAAAAACTTCCCAATCATTCAACTTCCCACACACTTTTGCTACCTTATGTGCCCTTTCCTTGGCTTTTATGTAGTCCTTAAATTCCTTTGTCAGCTACAATTGCCTAGACCTGCAGTTTGAGAACTACTTCAGTGGGACATATCTATCCTGCACCTTGTGAACGATTTCCAGAAACTTCAGCCACCCCTATTCTGCCATCATCCTTTCCGGTATCCCCCTCTAATCGAACTGGGCGTGCTCCTCTCTCATGCCTCCAATTCCCTTTATTCCATTGCAATACTGATACATGTGATTTATGCTTCTCCTTCTCAAAGTTGCAGTATGAATTCAATCACTGCCTCCTAAGGGTTCCTTTACCTTAAGCTGACTAATAAAATCTGGGCAAGTCTCACGCAGTATTTCATGCATGTCTGCTCTCACCCCATCCACCCGCCATCTTACCAGGGATAGGGCTCCTCTTCTCCTCACCTACCCCTCCACATCTAGCAAATAATTCTCCAGAACTTCTACCATCTCCAATGGGATGCCACCACCAAGCACATCTTTTCCTCACCCCACCTCTTTCTGCTTTCCGCAGGAACTCCCATGTCCATTCATCCCCACTGATCTCCCTCCTAATACTTATCCTTGCAAGCAGAACAGGTGCTACATCTGCCCCTTCACTACCACTCAGGACCCAAACAGTCCTTCCAGGTGAGGCAACGCTTCAGCTGAGAGACTGTTGGGGTTATATACTATGTTTGGTGCTCCTGGTGTGGCCTCCTGTACATCGGTGAGACCAGACGTAGATTGGGAGACCGCATCGCCGAGCATCTATGCTCCATCTGCCAGAAGAAACGGGATCTCTCATTTTAAATCCACTTCCCATTCCCAATCTGATATGTCAGTCCTTAGCCTCCTCTACTATTGTAATGGGGCCACACTCAGGTTGGAGGAACAGCACCTTATATTCTGTCTGGGTAGCCTCCAACCTGATGGCATGAACATCAATTTCTCAAACTTCCAACTCCTCCCCCCCTTCACCATTCCCCATCCCCTTTTACCTCTTTCATCTTAATCTCCTTACCTGTCCATCACCTCCCTCTGCTGCTGCTCCCCCTTTTCTTTCTTCCATGGCCTTCTGACCTCTCCTATTTGATTTCCCCCTTCTCCAGCCCTGTATCTCTTTCACCAATCAACTTCCCAGCTCTTTACTTCACGCCTCCCCATCCCAGTTTCACCTATCACTTTGTGTTTCTCCCTCCCCCTCACCCCACCTTTTAAATCTACTCCTCACCTCTTCTTCTCCATTCATGCTGAAGTGACTCAGCCCGAGACGTTGACGGTACTCCTTTCCATAGATGCTGCCTGTCTGGCCTACTGAGTTCCTCCAGCAATTTGTGGGTGTTAGCAACAGCATAGTTTTGTTAAGGGAATGGTTGATGAAGTCCATGTGATGTGATCTATGTAAACATTTGCAAAACCATTAATATGGATCCAAATGACAAGCTGAACAAGAAAACGTAAAAGCTTAATGGAATCTGAGACCGACAAGCTCAAACAGTCCAAACCAAGAATAGCAGCAACCTGCTGGAGAAATGTAGCGGGCCAGCCAGCATCTGTAAAGGGAAATTGGTGGTCCACATTTTGGGTTGAGATTCTTCATATGGATATTTCCATCCACAAATGCTGCCTTACCTGCTGAGTTTCTTCAGCAGTTTGTTTTTTACACCAAGTTCCAACTTGTGCAGTCTCTTGTGTCTTCATTGTTCAGTGGCTGGAAATAATGTGCAGTGGTTGCTGGTTGTTTTTGTGATTGGAAAGTTTTTTGCTTGTAGACACTCATATGGTTCCTTAGTTGCAACATTGAATTTTTTGATGTATTTTAATTATTAAACTTTGAGTTTGAGGTGACACAAAAATTGGTGTTGTGGTTAACGTTGAAGGGGAATGATTCAGGAAGTTATAGATGGTCTGATCTCTGCAGCAGATAAATGGCAAGTGGAATAGATTCTGGGGAATTGTGAGGTAATACAACAGAATATATAATAAATGGAAGTATATTAAATAGAGTGGAAGAACAATGGTACCTTGGGGTATACAGATAAATAAGGTCATTAGGAAAGCCTAAAGTGATGCTTTCCTTTATTAGCTGAGACATCTAATATAAGAGAAAGGAAACTATGGTTGAGCTAATTGGACTACATGTAGTATGCATGCACAACCAAACAGCAAATGACAATAGTGAAAGAGTATTCCAGAGAAGGTGCAGAGAGCATTTTCAAAAGTAGTAAGTACTAGAAGATTGTAGCTGTGAGGAAAGACTGGATGAGAAGAGGCTGAAGAATAAAATAATTATGGTATAGACATTATGTGGGGATTAAAAAGAATAAATAAAAAAATGGCCATTTCCTTTAGCAGAAGGTTCAGAAATAGAGAAGGATAGAGAGAAGATGAGGAAAAGTGGAGGGCGGTCAGTATCTGGAATTTGCTACATGAAAGGCAGCAGAAGCAGAAACTCCTGTCGTACTTCAGAAGGGCGTCTAAAACCATAAATTTGGTGCTGTGATGTATGCAAGTGCACTGAGCTCAGTATGTCACCGTAAGTGCTGAAAGTTACAACTGTGAAGGAAATCTCACAACATTTGTGTTTTGTTTGAATGTTGATCTTGTAAGACCAGCCCATCTGGGGTTTTTGGATTATTTAACTCTTAGGTTTACTTAGAACCCACATTGATGTTAAACTAATATGAAGCATGTTGGCCATCAATAGGGCAAAAGGTTGCTTGACTTACTGAAATAATTGGCTTAGAGGGATTGGTTGCCCTCTGTTACGGAGCAAAGAATTACTCACACATGCCCATTCTCAGATAAAACAGAAACACATTTATCTGATTAATCTTATACTTAAAGGAAAGCATTCATTTAGAAAGGCAAAGTTTGATCAAGGGCAGTCACTGTGAATTTGTCCAGGACTGGAGTAATTTTATGAGGAGCTAAGAAGGAGAGTGAAAGGTGTAGCTTGTTGATATGATGTACGTGGATATAGCAGGGCTTTTAACATGGCAGGCTAGTCAAAAATATAAACACCTGTGTGGTCCAAGGCAGACTGGCATGTTCAATCTCAAATTTGTTCAGTGGCAGGGAACGAAAATTAGCAGTGGCTGAATATTTTTGTGAGGAGAATGTGTTGTTTCTAATGGACTCAAAACTCACTCACTTCTGCTTCGTTATTTAGTATTAAGCACTGGAAACATGACAAAGAAATTTGTGACTGACAGTGAGGAGTAAAAATATATAGTCTGCTCTGTTGAGTGAAGTCTGTACATTCTGCCAAACTGTACGACACTCAGTATTGCTATTCATGTTTAGAAATTATATAATTTCAGCTCTCTTTCAGGCGGTCCTGGGGTGACGTGACACTCATCGTATGTCCATGAAGTCCTCAATGTTAGGAGGCTCGTGGAATTATTATTTCTTTGTTCCAGCCTATTGTCTGTAATTCAGCTCATATAGCGGTCTGTGGGATGCAGCTTCATAGACTTAGTGAAAGCCACTACATCAATTCCCACCTATGTTGACTTAAGCAATCCCTTGAGATCGAGGATGACTTCCACTCTATATTTCTGGGTGCTGAGGCGACTAATGAAGCCAATACATGAACTGCAGACTTTCACTGACAGGGTAAGAGATCCCGTTTGACTGGTCAATGGTTTACTCCCTCCATCACCTAAACAGAATGTTGTATTTCTTCAAAGAGACACTGAGGCATATTCATGAATCTTTTCCTCTCTCCACTGCTGGTCTTTTCCTAAGACAGAGTTCAGAACAAGGTATCAGTTACAATATTCTCATCTAATATCTGTAATGTGATCATCTGCCCAACTCAGCATGATTCGGATCTATATATTGGTGATGTTGGCATGGAAGGGAAGACTGAGTTCGCTTATCCATCCAGTGAATTGAGAGATTTACAGAAACAGGATTGGAGGTATTTTTCAAGTGCATTTTAGATAACTCCCATAGGTTGTCGAGTTCACCAAATCATTTAGAGAAATGGGCATCACTGCTGCTTAATAAACTGTCAGTTCTGCGCAAGGCTTTTATCTTCAGATCCCTCTCTTCACTTGACCAAACGCTGGGCTGACATTTCAAAGGTGGTGATAAATTTCATCATTGATGTTTGTCTCTACTGAGATGGCAGGTTGGTAGAGGGCCTTTGTCTTGCTGAAGTATGGTGCAAGACCACTGTCTCATTTGCTTCAGTGAAGGTGTTGTTGATTACTTTTAGCTCTGCCTCTGAGTGTGGGCAAATGTAAGGGTTTAACTATTCAAACACCGATGGATTTGCCTCTTTGCTGCGTGATTAGTACTCATTGACTTTGCTGCCAAAATTGGACACTGGAAAAAAAAAAACAAGCAGAAAGTTATTTTGTTGAGCTGTGTGAAATCTTGGTTGTTAGTTGACCAGCTAAATTACTTCATATCTACACAAGAATTGCAAAATTATTGTCAGCAAAACACCCTGAATTTAATAGTTTTAAGTGCTGATGGAGCCAAATCATGTTTAAGATGGCAACAGCTTACTGTTAGATCAAAAGGCAAGAGATTCCACTTAAAACATTATTTATAATATCTTTTACCCTAACCACAATCTATTCCAGCTGCTACCATCTGGGAAACAGTACTGCAGCATAGAAGCCAGGAGCAACAGGCTCCGGGACAGTTTCTTCCATCAGGCCATCAGACTGATTACCTCACGCTGATTTGAGTGTATTTCTATGTTACGTTGACTCTTCTATTTATTTTACATTACTATAATTGCATGTTGCACATTTAGACGAAAATCTAATGTAAAGATTTTTGCTCCTCATGTATGTGAAGAATGTGAGAAATAAAGTCAGTTCAATCCAATTCTTTTCTGAAGTAAATTGTGGTGAATTATCGATGCAGACAATGAGGAGGCGAGGCTGGTTTAAGGGATGAGCCATGCTAGGCCACGGCGTGGTGCAATATTTGCGAGCCGGAATCACAGAGTTTGTATCACTGCTGGAGACAGAGTGAGTGGCTTGATGAGCTGAGATTGAAGCTTGGGTCTACTCTGGCTGCTCTGGGAGGGAATCTGGGACTCAGTCTGGTTCAGGATCCTGTTGGCTTGCTTCTATTGTCTGCATGATTTGTGTGTTTTTTCTCTCTCTTTCTCTGCACATTGGTTTTTGTTCTTTCTTTATTTTTAAATTGGGTTATCCAGGCTTCTTGCTTTGTGGCTGCCTGTAAGTAAACAGATTTCAAGGTGTGTAATTTATACATTCTTTGATAATACATGTACTTTGAATCTTTGAATAAGTCACTCAGCAGAAAACAATAGTAGCTAGGATTGAATTAGGAGATAAATGACCTCTTTTTAAGCAAATCAATATTCCCTCTCTTAACTAAAGCACCAAGAGTAATACTCTTAATGAAAGGCTGTTGTATCTTTCCTTTGTCTCTGAAGTCCTGGTGAAATTCTGAGCTAGGTAATTCTGCTATTATTCAGATCTACAGGACGACTGATGTATTAACCAACTAATATGCCACGGAAATGTGATGTGGTAATTAAAAATACAACAAATTGTTTACAGGTATCCTAAGCTATATTGGAAAACCTTTTGTCAGATTAAAGTGGTACATGGAGTTTTTATTTTGCTGTTATAGTCTTTCTGATTTGTGTTTTAATATATATTTCAGTAAAATAGTAGTTTAAGTTCAAAGTAAATTTATTATCCAACTTTGACGTCTGCCACTATATACTACCATGAGGTTCATTTTTCTTGTGGGCATTCACAGTAAAAACAAAGTAACAATAGAATCAATGGTAAACTACAAACAAAAAAAGATGGACAAGCAACCAATCTGTAAAAGAGGACAAACTGTGTAAATAACAAAAAATTAGTAATAAATGATATTGTGAACAGGAGTTAAAGAGTCTCTGAAAGTGAATACATAGGTTGTGGATTCAGTTCAGTGTTGAGGTAATTGAAGTTATCTACGTTGGTCCAGGAGCCAGTACTGTCAGCTTATCGTTTCTTTTTTTGTAAGCTGTATGATTTGAATATGTGTGAATATATTCTATGTAGCTTGTCACGTAGAAATGAGAACACAGAAACTTGTGCATGTTTTAGAAAGTTCAAAATCAGATTTAATATCACTGGCATATGTCGTGAAATTTGATAACTTAGTGGCAGCAGTACACTGGAATACATGATAATACGGGAAAAAATAACTAAATCAATTACAGTAAATTATATGTGCATTTTAAGTAATTAAATTAAAAATAGTACAAAGACAGAAATAATAAAAGTGAGGTGGTTTCATGGGTTTAATGTCCATTTAGGAATCGGATGGCAAGGGGAAGAAGCTGTTCGAGAATTGCTGAGTGTGTGCATTTCTGCTTCTGTACTTCCTACCTGATGGTAACAATAAGATGAGGGCATATCCTGGGTGTTGGAGGTCCTTAATGAGACACCTCTCCTTGAAGATATCTTGGGTACTCTGGAGGCTAATACCCAAGATGGAGCTGATAATTTTACAACTTTATGTAGGTTCTCTCAATCATGTACAGTTGTTCCACTCCACACTCCCACACCCCCATACCAGACAGTGATGCAGCCTATCAGAAAGCTCTCCACGGTACATCTGTAGAAGGTTTCAAGTGTCTTAGATGACAAACCGAATCTCCTCAAAATCCTAGTGAAATACAGCTGCTGTCATGCCTTCTTTGTAGCTGCATCGATATGTTGGAAACAGGTTAGATCCTCAGAGATCTTGACACCCAGGAACTTGAAATTGCTCACTCTCTCCACTTCTGATCCCTCTATGAGGATTGGTTTGTGATCCCTCGTCCTACCCTTTCTGAATTCCACAATCAGCTCCTTGGTCTTACAGAGTTGAATGCAAGGTTGTTGCTGTGCCTCCACTCAAGTAGCTGGTACATGTCGCTGCTGCACGCCCTCTCATCTCCATCTGAGATTCTGCCAACAACGGTTGTATCATCATCAAGTTTATAGATGGCATTTGAGCTATGCCTAGCCACACAGCTATGGGTATAGAGAGAGTAGAGCAGGGGGCTAAGCACACATCCCTGAGGTGCGCCAGTGTTGATCATCGGCGAGGAGGAGTTATTAATACCAAACAGCACAGACTGTGGTCTGCCAGTTAGGAAGTTGAGGATCCAATTGCAGAGGGAGGTGCAGAGGCCCAAGTTCCATAGCTTATCGATCAAGATTGTGTATATTTTATTATTAGCGAATTAACTATTCCCAAGGCACCAGCTATACCTGTCGTAGATACAAAGCCAGTTAATTAATGTGATTGGACAAGGAGGAGTTTATGCTTATTATGTAATTCAGCAGGACCTATATTGCTTCACATTAATGTGTGTGCTTTTAAACCTGAGCAATATGAAGACATGGAGGCACATGAAGAGCTGCCAGAAGATATTCAATGTTACTAAATACAGTGTTAGTGGGCACATGCATCAGACCTTTATAATCCCAGATTTATATAACACTGCTTTTCCATTTTTGAAAAGAAGACATTTTTTTATTATTTGGAAGTTGACCCTGTTACAGGTTCCCTGAGTTGACTTTCATCTTTTCAAAGGAACCCATATCATTGATGTTGTATCCCTTTGTTGACTTGATGAAGATGTATTTTTAAAATTAGTTTATTGCATTTTGTTTTGTTTCTTCGACATTCTCCTCTGGAATAAGTTTATGATTTCTTTCTGCAGCACGCTTCAATAATCACACATCGTCCCATTTTGAATTGTTAGCATTGCCACTTGAATTCTTATGCTGCTGATTTATAGTTTGACTCATAATTCTGTTACTCTTAGTTACCCCTCTCCAGATTTAACTGAACTGAGCTCTTATTAGATTAGTCTTCTACAGCAGGATTATAACTTTTTATGGAATGTTTCATTCTGTAGTTTAGTAGAATTTTTATATGTCTTATTGTTCAAATTCAGTATCCTTGCAATAATTGTTCCTTCAGAGGTGCTTTGAAAACTCTGCCATTTGCTGATGGACAATATGGTCAAATGACCATGTGCTTAATATTATCTTGTTTCATGCAATGTACAAATCGACATTAAATGAACTGTTATCTGAAAGTAGATCTGTGACGCATGAACACGGGGTTCAGTTCTTCAGTGTAAACTTTATTGTAGCATAGGACCAAAAATCCTTCATCTCAGTCCATTTTGAGTGCCTGCCTCCAAGTGCTAAGAAATTATCAATCAATTTCTCACAATAATTGTGTTTTTTTAAAATTAATTTCAGTTATATGTGTATATCTTTGCAACCTTGATGATTAGTGCACTTATATCAGCTATCAGCTGTTCAGATTTTCTGTAATCACACCGTTTAATCAAGGCAATTATCTGCACTCATGAAAACAGATTATTCAATGTGAAAGTGTCTGAATATTTGTCTTCTCAATATACTTGATACAAGAAGACTATGCCATACTTAAGGATGAAAGTTCTGTAATACTCCCATGCTCCGTAGCTTTATCAATTTCTTCTGAGCTTTTTATCATGTTTTTGTAGCTGTCTAAGCACTTCTGAAAAACTTGAAAATCATTTGGTGTTTGTAGATATATTAGTTCATTATCTTGATTGCATAGGCAGTATGTATCTGTGTGTTACATCCGTGACATATTCCTATCCTGCTTTGGAATTCTTCCTGTTATTGCTCTGAGATCATAAAGTCCATTCATATGTATACCCTTCCATTAGCAAAATTCTCTAACATTCATTGATGTCATTTCCAACCATGTTGCTCTTTTGGAAAAGCAAGCCCAAATATGAGACTTCATAACTTTTGAATATTCTTGCTTATTAAGCCACAAATAAACATACCTCATGATACATAATGTGAGAGGTCCTGAGATTATTGTGCCATGAGGTTCTTCAACAATAACAACTTCTTGCTTGACATCTCTTTTCAACTATCATCTTGGTAAATCTTGGCAAATTTTGATGGTTTGAGATTAAAATGATCTTGTGACTTTTCTGCTACTTCATCAAAAATATCTTTGGCTTTCCCTGATTGCTGTTACTGTGCATTCATCGCAACTCACTTTAGTTAAGATACTGGTTTTTGTGCATTCAAGTATTGCACCATTTGTGGAAAGATATTCTCACCATTGATGTATTGAAAAGCAAAACATTTCCAAGCATCCAGTCATACTGTATATCCCTAGCCCTCAAATGGAACTCGCTTGGGATTGTCCTGTTCTTGTTCTTTGCAGTGCCAAATTTTCTATTTGAGGATTATTATTCAGTCTGGCATCTTCCTTCTTTCTTTCTAGTCCTGACAAAGGGTCTCGGCCTGAAACATCGTCTGTTTATTCATTTCCATAGATGCTGCCTGACCTGCTGAGTTCCTCCAGCACTTTCTGTGTGTTGCTTTATTTATGTTGCTAGTTATTTTACATTTTTGATTATGTTGTATATTATTACTCCAGAATGCAACTTGCTGGACGTCAAATAATCGAAGCAAGTGATCACGGATTTCCAGATTGTCCCAGTGATCATTTTCCTCACACTTTAGAAGTTTCCAAGGCCTTTTTTGACCTTTCATCCTTATCACTGGTTTGCAACATATGTTCATTGTACATGGCTTCCTTACTTTCAATCCAAAGATAGAGTGTATAGAGCAACAAAATAAGATGGTGAAAGTGACTAGAAAAACATGTGAGTATAGTATTTTTGTTTTTAGCTACAATACACGTTTTATGTATTTTTTCATATGGTTAATGAATGTGCTGATTATGATAAATTGCTATTTCAATAGCTGCATTCTTTTTAACAAGGGAATTTCTCTGTAAAGTATCCAGTCATTTTTGAAATGCTCAGCTTGCTTAGGGCACTTTGGTCACCATTAATGGTGCCCTTGATTTCAAGAAGAAGAGAAGGAAGTGCCAAGTTTAATTGTGCTAAATGCAGTTATAATTGGATGGAGTCAGAGATTTGACAAAAACAAATGCCTCTGTTTTAGAGTTCATGAAGATTGTCCTTTCTTGTAGTATGTGATGGATTCTGTTCTACTGTACTATTGAAAGGATACTGCAAGAATGGCCAAGTCCAGATTGTATCTGTAATGTACTTAGGACGTGAGGCTTGAAACATTCAGACTTTGGATAGAACAACAGAGCTCTTGTTTTATGTGGAAATTACTGATATAAAGCAATTTGAAGTCAGAACAGAAGATATAATTAAGCAAGTTTTGAAGCCATTTTGCATTTAAGCTTTGTTTGATGGACTTTAAGAGTTGTTCATTAAATGTTGCATTAAATGATATTAATTTTTTTGGAGCCATTTGAAGTTTTTAGAAACAAAAATTCAACATTTTGCAGATTTAATGCGCTCTTATTTAATACAGTTTCTTCTATTCCAGGATATAATTAGGAATATTTTTATATTTTCATTTTGATATGAATTCTTTTCTCATCTATTAGTGCAGAAAAACAAAACCTGGAAATTGTCTTATTTTATTTTTAGTTTGCAAGACATATAAAAAAGTCAGAAGGTCAGAAGACTCCAAAAGTTGAACTACAAATCTCCATCTATGGTGTCAAAATTTTAGACTCCAAAACAAAAGTAAGTAATTCTGTCATTCTTAGCAATTAATAATTATTTAAATAATTTTCTGGAGGCTCAACCCTGTATTTCATAGCATATAAACATTTTTCATCAGAATCTGCACCTTACTTCTGAAAAAAATCAGAACTAAAAGACATGAATTATTGTAAGCAAGCAAGATGTATTCATGCTTGATCTTACTTTTTAAGAAAATAGCTATTGGATAGACCAGCATGATTTATATACCACAATGATCACCATAACCATTGCGCATTTTCAAAAGTTTCCATTAGATTGGAAATGAGCAAATATAATTTCTAAAAGTGAGTCAGGAAATAGGAAATGACAGGCTAGTTAGCATAATATATGTTGTAAGGAAAATGTTGGAAATTGTTTATAAAGACATTAAGGTAGGATATTTGTGATTACCTGGGGGGGGGGGGAGGAATTCAAGGTAATCTTAGATGGCACAGAACCCTCATTTCGGCCTTATTTGGGTCAAACTTATACTCTCTTAGGCCATGCACACTTTAACCTGCATTAACCAAAAGTTAATTGCTTCCATTAGCTTTAAATAATGGACCTGAACTTAACTGAATTATTGCTAAGTTAAGGAATCCATCTTCTTCCAAGTCGATTCTTCACTTAATATTCTTAGTAATTGCTCCCATCACTCACTCCAGAGTCGTATTATTTTCTTTTCTTTAATTCCTCCCTGGTGAATTTGTTAAGAAAAAATCTATCTCACCAGTTATCCCCATCCCACTTCCACAGCATCTCACAGTCCATCACCACACTCCCCCTCGAAGGTAGTACCTACCAAGATCTCCACCATCGATGCCCTCTTCACACAGCTAACATTGGACTGGGGGATGGTAGCCTGAAATCCCACACAAACAGATTCAGGAACAGCTACTTTCCTACAGCCATCATGTTCTTAAAACAAACTGTGCAACCCTAGTTCTATATCAGCAATGGAACACTATAGACCATCTCTTGCACAACTGTAGACTTGTTTCTCATTGTTTTTTTTTTGCACTGATATCTTGTTTTGGCTTGTCCTGATGCGTATTCCCTCTTCACCAAATAACTGCTACCTGTCCTACCCATCTTTACCAATAAAACTATCTCCTCTTCCCTGCCTCACTGCCACTCTCCACATTAGCTGATTAAAGTATGCAAAATGTGGAGAGGCATAGCAGGGAAGTTACTCAAGGTGTTTTCCCCAGGGTAGAAATGTCAAATTCTACCGAGTACAGGTTTAAGTTGAAATGAGGAAGGTGGTTTTCATACAAAGTGTTAGATGTCTGAATATGTTGCTAGGGAAGGTGCTAGCAGCAGATACAATAGCAACATTGAAAACAGCCTGTGCTGCTCATAATTTTCTTTATTTCTGTCGGATTACTCATTCGTTTTCAAATCTCCAGAGAGAAAAAAATCCAAGTTCATTCAATCTTACCTTCTGGCCAAAACACTTCAATAGGTACACTTAATGTCAGAGAAATGTATACAATATACATCCTGAAATTCGAGGCAACATTCAGGTGAATCTCTTCTGCACCCTCTCCAAAGCCGTTACATCCTCCTCATAATGTGGTAACAAAATCTACACACAATATTCCAAATGTGGTCTACACGGCTACACATAACGTGCTAACTTTTATATTCAAGTTCCCAGCTGATGAAGGCAGAAATGCCCTTTGCTCTCTTAGCCATCATATCCAATTGTGTTGTCACTTTCAGGAAGTTATGGAGATGACCCCAAGATCTCTATCTCTAATCAAAGCCCTTAACATCAATGTAGACAACATCCACTGCCCTACCTTCTTAAACTTCTTCATCCACAAAAACCTCAATGAAATTTCTAGAGAAGTTCAAGTTTTGTTGACATTCAACTATGCATGAATTCTCATGAATGCAGCCAAATGAGACAGTGTTACTCCAGGGCCAAGGCACACGACACAATACCAACAGTCACACACAGCACAAAGCACATATAAAATAGCAAGCACATGTAAGATGTCAGTAAAATACAGTCACACAAAAATATAGAGTCCAAGACCCTGAGTCGATGAATGTATCAAAAATCTGCATCGAACACAATACGGCTTGTCTTCTGCCAAGCGAACGCCAGGGGCAGCACCGGCTCCAGCTTGTATACCATGCTATACTGCCTCCATTGGAGCCTACTGACTGTAACGCCTCTCTCCTGGATGGCTGTAAACAGGCAACATCATGGCGTGAGGTGTAGTCCTCGCTATGACCAAGCCATGTAGCTCACCTCTCAGCCAATTAATCAGTGAATCAGACTTGCAGCATTCCACATTGATAATGTACAACAGGGTCTTGCAATCACAAGAAAAGCGACTAGGACAATGACTCACTGTCAGGCTGCACAGCACCTACGCACACCGACTCCCCCCTCGCCTGTGGTGCAGGCAGCAGCACAATCCGCACCAAGTCCAGCTCCTCCAGTTTCTCTGTCAATGAACAACTCACTGATCAGGCACACCTGCAGTACTTTACTTTTCCAATGTGCAGCAGGATTTTGCGATTGTAAAAGATGTTTAAAAAGGATGATTATACATCTTTGGTTGACCCACTAGTAGCCACTGTGATCGAATACGGCACCATCTTACGTGAAGTTATCGGAACAGCTGTGCTAACTATACATAATAAATTCATGCTTTTCCACATGCAAATGATTCCTTTCCCCTAATAAGCTTCTCCAATAATTTCCCTACCTTTGGTGCAAGGCTCACCAACTTATAAAATTCCTGGTACGTCCCTGTTTTCTTCTTAAACAAAGGAACAAGATTGGTTATATTCCAGTTCACTGGCAACTCACCTGTGGCTAGGAGGGATACAAGAGTACATCAAAGTATTATGTCCTGATAAACAAAAAAAAAATCATAAAATGCCATTTCCCCAAGCAAATGGAAGAGAAATTGTAGGAGTATGAGACTGGTTTCTTGAGAGTGTTACGTACCCCGTAACTGGGTTGCCAAACCAGCAGGAATGGACCACTTAGTTGGAGTCTGGATTACTGGAACTAAGAAAGTTTTTATTAAAGAAATAAATAACACAGTACTCTAATAGTAAGGATATAAATGCAACAGGTTAGCAATGATAAAACACGCATGTACACAGAACTAGGATAATAGGAATCAATCAAGCTGTATCGCAGTCTAGGGGTAAATGATCAGTCTCAAGTGACGCAGTGTTCAGTTCAGCTTAGTACAGTTCACAGTAATCGCTGTTGTGCCGTTGGGGGGTGGGTAGAGAGAGAGAGAGAGAGCAAGCGAATGATAATATTCAAATCGGATTCAAACAGACCTTTGATATTCCTCGCAGTTAGCTTTCGGGCGAGCCCTTTGTAATGTCTTCTGAGGTCACCGACTGTGACCCCTCCGTTCCAGATACAATCGTTCTTCTGCGGTGAACCCGGCACCCAGGCAAGGGTGGACACACGCACCAGGTTCCCGCCGATCGTACCTTCTCACCCTGTGCGTCTATGGTCGGTCCCGCGATCAGACCTCCAAAAACTCCCACCAACTTGTGGGGGGGGGGGCACTCCGCACTTCCAGGGTCTCGTTACCTCGTGATCTCGTGGTGTTGTGGTGTGTCGTGGTGTGTCTCTTGCCTTAGCGAACCTGTTCCTTTTATCCCCCTGCTGGGGTGTCGCCTGTCCGTCAAACTTCAAACAGTTCAGGTTCAAAGCAACCGGTCTGACAATACTGGGAACTGTGTCTCTTTTCGTTAATCTCTCTCATCTCCCATTAACATTTCTGAATGTTTCCCCATTGTCTCTCTTATCTCTCTCATCAGCATCAATCTTCTGATAATTTGGTTGTTTGTCACAAGAGGGATAATACGTTGCAGCAAGTGGCAGGGATGAAAATTTGCATGTTGATTTTCCTAATTAGATGAATTTCAATTGATGAAAATTTTCTAGAATTTTCTAGATTTCTAAGTAAAATGTAGCATTAAGAAAACTATCACTCTATTCCAAAAGTTTATTATCATTAGTAATTTATCATAGAGTTCTTTATTGGAGAAACTGAGACAGAGATTGGTAGAAGATTATGCAGGAAGATATTGCTATCATCTTTGTAGCTTAAAGTAAACCGTAATTGATATCATCTTTGTAGCTTAAAGCAAGTCATATTAGAATAAATTAGTCATATTAATTAATTAAATTTTCTTAATTGTAAATGGTCACTCCTTAAGAGATCAGTAACGCTCAACTGTTTAGTAAATACTGCACAGAAATCTTCTGTGACTTGATTACTTTTCACCTGATTACAATTATGAATAATTAAAATACTTAACTTTGTTTGCCTTGCAGGAAATTCTGCATAATTGTCAATTGCACCGAATATCTTTCTGCGCAGATGACAAAACTGACAAGAAGATATTTACTTTTATTTGCAAGGATGCTGAGTCAAATAAACACTTGTGCTACGTGTTTGACAGTGAAAAGTGTGTAAGTCTACAAAAGAGATGTTAGGCTATGCTATTGAACAAATTCTGTGGGAAACATAATGTAAATAATTTCAGAATCAGATATTGCTAACATATGATGTAAAATTTGTTCTTTCGTGCCAAAAGTGCAGTGCAAAGACATAGAAGTCTATAATAAATAGTGCAGTTTAAAAATGATGTTCATGGGTTCATGAATCATTCAGAAATTAGATATTGGAGGGGAAGAAGCTGTGTGAAGTATCAGACTTCAAGTTGCTCTACCTCATCTTTGATGGTAGTAATGAAAAGAGGGCATATGCCAGATGATGAATGGCCTTAATAGTGAATGCCACCTACTTGAGGAACTGCCCCTTCAAGGTATAGTTGACATATTTATTTATTTAATTTACTGGCATGTAGCATGGAATCGGCCCTCCTGGCTCTTCTTGCCATGCCTCCCAGTAACCCCTGATTTAACATAGCCTAATCACGGGACAATTTACAGTAACCTATTAACCTACCAACCAGTACGTCTTTGGATTGTGGGAGGAAACCAGAGCACCCAGAGGAAACACACGCGGTCAAAGGAAGAACACACAGACTCCTTACAGGCAGCTGTGGGAATTGAACCCACGTCGCCGGAACTATAAACCACTGTGCTAGCCACTACACTACTGTGCCATCCATGGGTTGGGGGTGTAGTGGTGTTGGGCCTGTGATGGAGCTCCACTTGTAAAGCAATTTGTAAGAATGTTTGGTGTAATACTAAATTTTCTTAAATCCCTAAAGAACATGGAGCTGCTAGCATACCTTCCTCATTACATCAATATCTTAGGCCCATTTGTTCAGTTGGGCTTAGTTCAAGTCATAGATGTGAATTAGGATTGTCTGTATATTGGAATAATCAGTAGGTAGAGGTTGAATTGTAACACAGTTTCTCCTTCAAGATCGTTTACATGCTACAATAAGAAATAGCCCCATCTCTGAAAATGTATCTGAGACCATCCAAACTGAATTTAGCTGAGATTTTTTTTTGCCATAGCACCCTTTAAAATATACCATGACCACATTTGCCTTAATGCAATGTGTCAGGACTTCTGCATTAGGTGCATTGTGAGCTTAATCTATTTTCCCCCATGCAGATGAAAGTTAATCAATAAATATTGCCTTTTTTTCTTGAGCGTCTATAAATTTTGCTTAGGTGTCAGAATTGTTGCTCAAATCAAGTGTCAGATGCAATGAACTTGATGGTTGAAGCTAAAACTTGGGCCAGCAGCGAGAGAGTGCAGCACGGCATTAGGTGACCTGATTGATGCCGTCGGGGTGTTGCATTAAATAATGGTCGGTGTGGCCTCCAGGGAATGCAGTGTACAGCTGCTTGGAAAATAGTGGAGAAAGAGACCCCAGCGATAAGGCTGTTAACTGCTTTCATTAACTGTGCCAGTTCTGAATTGCAAACATGCTACTTGTTCCTTTGAAGCAGGTGGCAGAGTTATTCAACTGTGTCAGCTAACAAATCAAAGCAGTTGCATCTTTTGATGTAAGTATGGGCATGAAACTATTACAATTGAGCCTGAGCAATCTGGCATTACTTCATTGTTTCATTCCATAAAACTAAATTAGGGAACATTCTGAAAGGGTAATATATCGTGACTATATTGTAAATTTTTCATTGGCACAGTCCCTTCTAGATCAGTTGGTGTTCTCAGAGGAGGAAGGATACAAAATTTGTTTCTGTGTTGTACCTAATATTACACCCTATTATTTGGTTTGACCTTTTTTGTTCAAGGAAAACAAAAGAATGCATTTTGAAAAGACTACTGGTTAGTTCTAATCACAGAGTAGTGGCAATGCAAGCGAGGCTGAGGCTGAGCCTGCGGCAACCCAAAGCCACAGGTCCCAAGGAGAAGATAGACTGAAAGGCATTCTCTTCACAACCTGTTCTTCAAGCTCAGTGCACAGTGGAGGTGAGAAATCGCTTCAGCCCACTGGAAAGGGGGGAGGAAGAGACTGCCACCGACCGCTATCAACGGCTCATAGACGCACACACAGATGCAACAAAGACTTTGCCTACTGTGAAGCGAACCAAGAAGAGTCGGATCTCGAAACATCCTGACCGTCTCAGCAAGAAGTGTGGTCAGTGCTTGTCATGCCGAACTTAGAAGGAGCGAAACAGAAGAGCTAAGAGTCAAGTACAAGACAGCAAAGAAGAATCTCTTTACCACCTACGACCGACTGAAGGAAGAGGAACTAGCTGAGAAGATTAGAGAGGTAGAAGCTGCTAATGAAGACATGCAGCATGGAGAAGCATGGCGCCTGGACAATGAGATCAGTAGATGAAAGAAGTCCCCATTAGGTCAAATAAGTGGTAAAACAGCAGAGGACCGTGTCCTGACATGGTTTACCCACTGTAAGAACCTACTGGGAAGCCCTCCAACAATCACGGAAGAAGAAGAGGACATACCCACGATATTAATGCAAGTCGACATCGATGACGGCCCACTCACCATTGAACAACTGAAGAAGGCCAAATATGCAGTCAAACAGGGCAGGAGCGCTGGACCAGATGGGATACTGCCAGATGTCCTGAAGAACTGAGACTGGACAACATCTTGCTGGACATATGTAATACGGCACTGACGAAAGGCAACAAACCAGAACAGTGGTCACTCTCAAACATTATCCCAGTCCCCAAGTCTGGATCCCTCACAAAGACAGATAAGTACCATGGTATCAGCTTGACCTGCATCTTAGCAAAGCTATACAATCGGATGATCTTGAACAGGATTCGCACCGCCATTGACCCTAAGCTAAGATTCAATCAGAATGGTTTTCGGCAGAAGCGCACAACAGTAATGCAAATACTTGCTCTCCGTAGAATCATCGAGGAAGTCAAGAAGAACAACTGACCAGCCGTGCTTACTTACATGGATTTTCACAAAGCTTTTGACTCCATCCACCGAGGTAAAATGCTGAAGATCCTGAAAGCTTACGGAGTGCCAGACCATCTACTGAGAGTAATAGAGTCCAGCTATACCAAAACCATGGCGAAAGCTGTATCACCAGATGGAGAAACAGCAGTGTTCGAGCTCCTAGCTGCTGTGCTGCAAGGAGACACGCTGGCACCCTACATCTTTATAATCGTCCTTGATTACGCTCTGCGTCAAGCTACCAAAGATCATGACAAGCTTGGTTTTACCATAAAACCAAGGCAAACCAAAAGGATCAGACCAGTTACGCTCACGGATCTCGATCTTGCAGATGACATAGTCCTGCTCTCTGACCAGATGGAGGAAGCACAGCAGCAACTGACAAAAGTGGAAATAGAATTCAATAAAGTTGGACTTCACCTAAACGCTAAAAAGACAGAGTACATGGTGCTTAACTGCGACGAAGGTACTCTCAAGACCGTAGAGAATGATATCATTAAGAAAGTCTTTGACTACAAGTACTTCGGGTCAAGAATGATGAGTTCGGAAAAGGACATAAAGATACGGAAGGCACTGGTGTGGAGGGCTATGAACGACATGAAGGAAATCTGGAAGTCGAACCTGACCAGAGGGCTTAAAAAGAGGATTTTCATAGCAGTCATAGAGTCCATTCTCATGTATAGATGAGAGACGCGGACATTCACCAAGACGATGCGAAAGTCTCTGGATGGTTGCTATACACGAATGCTCCGGATGGCTCTTGATGTGAGTTGGCAACAGCACATGACAAACATTGAGTTCTATAACAACCTACCGATGCTGTCCACTAAAATCGAGGCGAGAAGACTGCGACTAGTGGGGCACTGTCTACGCCACCCCGAGCTACCTGCCAGCCTAGTCATCATATGGGAGCCCAAGCACGGGAGGATGAACCCTGGGTGCCCTCCCAAGACTATGGTCAACACGCTGCTAGAAGACAGCGGCGTGGCTAATGTAGATGAACTGAACACACTGATGAGGGAGAGGGAGAAGTGGAGAGTCCGTCATCGTGCCCGACGCCGGCCCCCTAGGCCTGAGTCAACGTAGTAGTAGTAGTAATGGTTAGATCTATTGAATCTGTGTTAAACATTTTAGGCTTTCTTGAAATAGTAATTATTGGTAAAGTCAAACATTCAGAATTTATTTCAGTCCTGACCAAATCATTTCCAGAGAAGGAAATACTGAATTCAAACTAAATATCAGGAGTTACAGTCCTATTTATGTAGGTAGAGAGAAAGTCAGGGATATGGTACTTGGTTTTGTACCCATTAAATTTCCAAGTTGTGTGACTCTGGTATGTAGTTAGATGATACACATTGAATAAAATTAGTTATACACTGACCAGATGTTTTAAAATTCAGATAAATAAGGACATTTATTTATATATTACCTCTTATGATCTCAGAGCATATGTCTGAAGTTCTGTTTCAACAGCAATCTCAAAACCTTGGACAGAAATGAGAATATTTTCGATCTGTTTCAGGCTGAAGAGATAACACTGACTATTGGCCAGGCGTTTGACTTGGCCTACAAGAAGTTTCTGGAAACTGGAGGAAAAGATGTTGAGACAAGAAAACAGATTGCCAGCTTACAGAAACGAGTGAGTTTAAAATGGATGTACTGGCCTAAACCATTGATTTAATGAGTATTAATTGTGAATTTGGTCATTTCCATGATTCTTTGGACATGTGAAACTTCAGTAGGAATTTGTAATGCATATGTCAACACAAGTAACATGATGCGAATGATATAACCATGCACATATAACATTTTTACCAAAATTCAGAATCAAATTTGATAAAAATGCAGCAAGTCAAATAAGTTGTATCTCTTAGTAGTTCATAAGCCAAGGGTTATGATCATAATTTCTGTTAGTTATAAATGGAAGTCAAATGTATGTACTCACTTTCTCCATGGTTTACATATGGATAAATCTTCCTGTTATTTTGCTTGGAAAGTTAGAGGATGTTTGATGTTCAAATTGAACCTCCCATCAGAGTCAATCTGTAACCCAAATATCCATGTTGGTTTCTTTCCTGAGAATGGTTTTCATCCTGAGAATCATTATACTGCATATAGTTCCCAGGTATTCTTTAGGTTTCTGGTGTTCCTAAACTTTTCAATTTTCTCTCCAAGGTGGGGGATACATTGGGACAGATTTTATACACAAGTGTAAATCTGCCCAAAATTATTAACATCAGATGTTAATCTTACCAGAGTAGAAGTGCCCCATAAGCACTCAGTATTTGCAAATGCTGTGTAATTATTCTGATTACTAATAACAATAGAAACGAATTGAAAATACCAAACTTGCCGTGAAACTTGTGAAGCCTTAAATATCATAGGAAATAGCACGGAATAGTCTTAAGACTGTTGTTTAAATGCTGGAGTCTTGCCGTTGTCATGGGAGTACATCCAGTATGATAGAAATATGCAATATAGACAAAAGTGAATCAATTATTATTCCTGTGATAGACCATTGGCACATGCCAAACTACAGAAATAAAGATACTCTGCCTCTCCATTCTTCTCTTGTACAGCTTTAATAGTATGCACTTCTGGTCTGGCTTTTCTCTCAGTCTGGTAGTTCTCCATGGGACAATAATTTCAACATATTTGTGATTATGTATATGTAGGATTTATTGTGCACAAATAAAGATCAAAATACTGTTTAGCGTCAATTGTATTTAGAGTTTATTTTAGCTATAGGTGGTCCTATTTTTATAATAAGCCTTTAAAGCAATATATTCCCTCAAGCTGTCTTGTGTAATCAGCACAAAGGTATTCATGAAAGTTTAGCATACAATTATATAATGCAAATTTTGTTGGAAATACCATTTTCTTTGTGGGTGCTTATAATTAAAAATACAGGAACCAAAAATGTTAGTGAATACTCTTTTTCATGTATACACCTACAAAAATTTGCCAACACTTTGAACAAACTTGAACTGTAGGTCATCAATCTTTGATAGTCAGAAAAGAGCAGCTAGCATGATTTCACTCCTAAGACTGCAACAACTTGAGGCAAAATCTGCTACGATCTTGTTCGGTAGCATACACTCAACAAAGTTTGTGATTTCTGCTCTGAATCCTACATGTCTGATGCAGAATGGAGGCTCTTGGCAGGCAGGGATATTGCAATCATCCATTGCATGCAGAATATGCCACTCTGAGGCCACTCCCTTGATGACTGTGCATGTTTACTTGCCCTGTATGTACTATGGTCCTCGCTGCTAAAGGCTTTCACTCCTAACATGAGGCCCACTTTGATACAACTTAAAAGTATCTGCAGTGGTGTTCAGCACTAGGATTCAGTTCAGGCTGCTTTTAGCTTTTGTGAAACTCAGACAATTTATGCCAGAAGCAACTGTAATTCTGAGAGTGATTAAATGCAAGTTATGTTTCCAAATCTGAAATTGGTCTTGAATCTAAACCCAACATCTCAACCATGGCCATTGTAATGTTTCTCACTGGGGCTGAATTGCTTGGGAAACATCTGATCTTCTGAACCCTTGCTTAACAGTCCAATAAAGTAAGTTGACATCTTACATTGATTGGGACAGAACCATTCAAATTTTATGAGCTGTATCACTTGCAGCTGTACTTGATTGTTGTCACTCAATGACCTAATTGCAGAATTATAGCTGTTACTTGGGTTTGAAGGAAGTGGGATGCAAGTTTACCCCTTCAATATTACTGCGCATTTTCAATGATCGATATATGGATATACTACTAATTAGGTTCTCTTTGTTGGAATGCATGGTGCGAATGAGGTTGGTGTGTGAAGTGAGTTTCTGCAACTTTAACTAAGTTGCTCAGTAGCAATTTCTGTATGTGCATGAACTACTACTAGTATCTAAATGTACAGTATCTAAGGAATATTGCCTTCTCAGACTTAACAGGGAAAATTGCTGCAGTATCTTTCGCACTTCATTTAATAAAACACCAACCATTGTAATAATCATACATTTCATGATTTATTTTAATCCTTATGCCAAAGATAGAAATCTAAGGTCTATTTTACGCGCAGAGGCAAGGTTGAATTTTCTTTGAACTTCTGTGAAAGTAAACATGCAGTTTTACAAATAAAATTGCTTTTACAGATTCAAGAACTGGAAACAGAGAATATTGAATTGAAAAAGAAAGTTCAGGAACTGGAAATTAAAGTAAATGTCACTCAAGGTCCATCATCACCAGTAAGTACATACCATGTGACATACATATTTTCATTTAATCTGTAATTATTTGTTTTAATATTTGGGCATCACAAGACAGAATAAAAGTATTCTAATAAATAAAGATTATTTCCAGTGTATTTACCCTTAGTAAATGTTTTCCAAAAACTGTACTCCTTTTTTCTTAAGATTATGTTGAAGCTAAGTTATTAAAATGGTGGATCTGTATTTATACAGTGGCAATATTTTAACATAGAAACATAGAAAACTTACAGCGCAATACAGGCCCTTTGGCCTACAATGCTGTGCTGAACTTGTACTTACCTTAGAAATGACCTAGGGTTACCCATAGCCCTCTATTTTTCTAAGCTCCATGCACCTGTCCAGGGGTCTCTTAAAAGACCCTATTGTATCTTTGGTATTTTGATGAAGTTTATTTCAGGAGCATTTTACTATTATTAAATTAACTCATTACTTAATGTCAGTAAGCCAGTTTGAAAGTGAGCTTACCTAACAGGGTTAATTTAGATGCTTCTGCATCTTTTTACAAAAATCAGCCTTTCAGCTCAATTGATCCGTGCGTGTTTTCAATTCACATGAACAACCACCACCACTCACTATGTCCTGCAATATACCTATCAACATAGCCCTTTATTCTTCACTCACTTATCTGCCTATCCGGCTTCCCTTTAAAAACATGTACACTTCTTACCTCATTGAATCTCAGTGAGGGAAATTCTCCATTTTACCAGCTCTCGGTTACAGCATTGCTTTCCACTAAATCAGCTTGTTGACTGTCTTATATTGATAACCTCTACATTTGTCCTTTACCAAATGTAGAAGCATGGTCTCTGTGTCTATTTAAACCTTTAGTTACAGTATCTTTTCATGGAGAAAAAGTCACCTTCATCTGGTTTGCTCATTCTTTCCTGAAGAGTCCTTCCAACAGTTCTGATAATACCTTGCAAATATATTTGGCATGCCCTCTAATAATATTATGTTTATCTAATAATGCAGCAACCAAATGCACCACACTACAACCTTCTACAAAGTTGGATGTACTTTAGTTTTAAATCTATATCTCCATCAACAAAACTGTTGTTGGTTTTTGATACTTTGCCTTTTGTAATGCCAGATCTATTTTTTCATCTATCCCATTTGTTTTCCAATTAGCATGAGATCGCCTTTGTTTACCTCATAATTCGTCTTGAACCATCATTCCTTCCATTGTTCCTTTTTTCTCTTCTGCCCTCCAACCTTATTAATAATCATTTTTATGCCTTCCCTTCCCCACCCTATTATGTCTCTTTCATCTGTAAGTTTGTCCTGAATAAAAAATGGCCTGATATGGGAGTTATATTTCTCGGCATAATTGCTGCGTGAAATATTACATTTGCAGCTCTTTGTAACTTTTACATGATGTTATAAATGCCAACACAGATGTAAACGCAAAATTATAGTCAGGTAAAGTGGAGTACATCCAAGAGTGGGGACTCCATGTTTCCTGAGTATTATAGCTGTTTTAGCTGCCTCTGTGTATGTGAAATGGCAATACTCAAAATGAGTTTAAATGTAGATTGTTTTGTGATATGGAGCTTTATAGCTTTATAACCAGGACTGCTCATTATGCTGAAAGAACCATTTAATGATTTTCTTTTCACTTTGAGAAGAATATGAGTATTAATTGTACACTTCTTGATCCTAAAAACTTTGGTATTTTCAAAGAGTTTTTATTTTTCCTGGACAAAAAATCATTACGGTCAGTCATTCGAAAACTGCTGGTCGTTCCAGGCAGAAACAATGATGCTTGTACATTATAATGTCTACTACAAGTACAAGCAAATAAAACCAACAAACATCTCATTAGGGAACACTGGAAACAATCTTTCTGATGCGGACCAAATTTTAAAATTTTAATATCCTTGTATGGGAGATTTTCCCCATTAAGGATCAATCAGAACATGAAGGAATATTTTATTCTCCTGAATTAGTGTCTGCCACCAAATAACTTCAGTAAAAAGCCCGCCACATTGAGGCCAAATATGAAAGTGTGCGCATCAAGAACTGTATATTATTTGTAAGAATTTAATATCACTTTGTATGGTGATGAGGCAGTCACCATAGAAATGGCTTGTCATGGATAAAATGGAATCCGTAGATGTACTAAACTTAAGGCATTTGATATGGTGTGGATTCAGTACTTGTGGAATAATTCAACCTTATTATGCTTTGGCAAGGATAAGAGATTAGCTGGCACACTGAAAATGGAGAACAGCATTAATGGGATGTTTTCTTGTTGGAATGCTGATATCTCAGTGTTTTATCATTTCTTTTGATACCTTCATCCATGTCATGATTAGTAAATTTTTTGATAACGCACGGATTGCAAGAAAGTAAATTGTGAAGTCCATGAAGGGTATAGAGGTAGGTTAAGCTGAGGTGGACAAAGATCTGGCAGATATGGTGTATACGCAAACACGATATGGTATATATTCTGTTTTAGTAGGAAAGATATTAAGCATATGAACTATTTCTTCAAAGCCTGCAAAATCCTGAAAGAGGGGATCTATGTACCATAAATCATGATTCACTGTCATATCCCTGCAAATAGTTAGGATTGTTAAGGGGCTGTTATTCGACATTGCATGGGGCCAAGTCTTAATTATATGGAGCATTGGTGGGCCCACTTCATTATGTTTGTAATATCAAAACATTAAACTAATTCAAAGGAAGACACAGGAATTCGAAGTGCAACTTAGTCTTTACTTAAAGCGAGGCGTGCATGTATCATGTAGTGTGATGATGTATGCAATTTACATATCTATACATATAATTTATAATGAAATATTTAAATGAGCAAGAAAGCTTAATCAACTAATATACATCCAAGATTACTCAAATATTATTAGAATATGAAATACACAACCTTCCTCTCTGCTTAGCTATGAACGCCAACCCAAGAGAGAATGCATCAACTACATACAAAGTATACTATATAATACAACCACTATATACAGATAATCAACAACATAGTAAATTTTAAATTAGCTTATTCATACCTAAAGGTTTAATTGCTCTGGAGGATTTCTTACTTTTGTGGGATAAAGTTTTTTTCCTGACAAAGGGGATAACTCTGCTTGGCAGATGAGGTTCTGGGTCTTCTCTCTGGTGGTTGCAGGAGTTGACTCTGAGACTGCAAGAAGTGGTTCTGACAGCTCTGGACACCTTTCTTCTCTTTCCTATTGACTCTAGTTTGTGCATCTTGATCTTGGGAAGGTGTATTTAGTCACTGAAGTATTGTATTATTAATCCTTCTATTGTTCTCTTTACCATCTTATCTCTCCTCTTGATCTCCTCATCCACCACAACAACTGACGAATCTTCTGCTTTTTTTAATCTCCATTGACTTCTTTTTATTTTGACCTTCCATTCATCCAGCTGGGCTATGATCTTTGCATCTACTTTTACAAGCAGCTTTTTGTCTCCCACTTGAAGTTCAAGCAATAACCTTAATACATGCAGAGTAGATTCTGGTTCTTTATACTCACAAAAGCCGAATGCTTGCATCTTTACTGAAGTTCCTTAAGGTCTCTTCCACATTAAAGCCAAGCCACATTTCACTAATAACTGCCTGGTTAGCATATCAGATGCTTTTTCAGGTACAGGTATATTGTGTAGAAAAACTGCTCTAGTCGGACCACTGCCTTCATCACTTTCACGTTTTCTCTGAGCAGAATGGTCCTTCCTTGGTCCAGTATGTTGTCCAGCCAGGGGTATGAAGTTTGGCACCAACACCTGTTTGCCCTCTATTGAGGAACAGTTCAAGATGTATCGCATAGAGACAGTTGAAGTATCATTCAGTACATTTCTTAATTCACTTTCAGATGGCCTCATTGCAGGGGATGAGGCATGCAAATTGTGATGGACCTCCAATCAAACTGTAGTTGTCTCAGCCAATCACATCCTCACAATGCTGGTCCTCCTGATTTTACCATATACAAGCCCAATGTGGTTTGTTGGTTGTTTTATTTCACTCTTATGGATGTCATTCTCACAGGTTATCTCACAGTATAAGTTCATAGTTGGATAACTGCAGGCTTCAGTTTATTATCTTTGAGATGTCATTCACTTCTGGTGTAAGCACTGCAAATCTCTAGGCTACACAGTCCTGTGTCACTGTCATCACTATCAGATTTTCATCAACAGCATGTAGATTTTTTTTTACCCTGCAGCTTGACTTTTTATCTTTTTCCCTTCTCTGTGTAGTCCATTTATTTCTGTCTGCCCAACAAAATTATCTACTTTGTTGCATTTACTGCAAGTTTCAACATTAAATCTGTATTGGTGTATGTGATACCCTGCTACAACGGTAACAAAATTTGTCTGGCCAGGGCAGTTTCTACTTAGGTGCTGCAATTTTGTTCACACTCACTTTCATTGCTGACTGCAACTCAGTTATGTCTCTGCTGTTTCCATTGATACAGTGGTTTTGACTGTTGTTTCAAATGTGAGTTGTGCTTCAGTTAGGAGCCGTTATTGAACGCTTTCTTGTAAGATTCCACAAACCAAACAATCTCTCAGTGCATTATTAAGCCTCTCACCAAACTGACAACGCTAAGACAACTTCCTCAATTCAGCCATGTACTCTGAAGTGGACTCCACTTCTTTTTGATTCCACTTACGAAACCTAACGTATTCTACAATCCATAATGGATTTGGTTCTAAATGTCCCTTTACACACTTGCTGACAATATCAGTAAAGCTCATTTCTGATAGTTTGGTTGGAGCAGTTAAACTTTGGATCAAACTGTATGCCTTTAAACCCAATGCACTTAGCAAAATTGGTACTTGTTTTTCATTGGTTATTTCATTTGCTTCAAAATATTGCTGAATTAGCTCAGTATACATGTTACGGTTATCTTTTGTGTAATCAAATGTGTCAATTTTAATGATATAGCCAGCCATTTCTACTTTTTTATGATCATTATCACCCGGTTTTCACTCTTTATGAACCCATAAATTCCTCCGTTTACTGCCCTTTTTAAAAACTTGATCCTTCCCTTCCAAAGAATGTGTGCTGCACTGCTCATTTGTTTTAAATCGACAGGCACTGCACATGCTGGGCTGTTTTTTTTTAAATTTGACCATTCCTCACTGCAATTTTTAAAATTTTAAATGTCTCGTTGCACTTTAAGTGGATAGCCATCTTGGGTTCATTTCATTTTGTGACATCAAAACATTACACTAATTCAAAGGAGAACACGGGAGTCCGAAATGCAGGTCTAACTTCGTGTTTACTTCAAGTAAGGTGCGCACATGTCACATGGTATCTTGATGACGTGTGAAATTCATGTACCCATACCTATAACTCGTAATGAATGATTTAACTGAACGTGAGTGCTTAATCTATCAATATATATTCAAGATTACTCAAATATTACTTAAATATTAAATACAGAGCACTCTCTTGCTGAATATTGTATTTTAAACAGTGCGAGATTGAACAATACAGATGTTCAAGGGAATCTTGAGAGTCTTTTACATAGTTCACTGAAAAGGGCTAACACAGAAGAAAAATGCGGAATCCCAAAATAAAATCAGCAGGCTATGCAAAGATGAAAAAGAAAATTCAACCTGGAACATCTAAAGAAAATGCTGTGATTTTATACAGTACTTAATTTCAGGACATGCCAATCTATTTTGCAGACTATCAAGTACTTCTGAAACATGGTCACTTTATTAAAAAGATAAAGTAGTGATCAGTTTCTGCACGCAAAAGCGCAATAAACCAGAAAGAGATACATGAATAGAGAATATGTTCAAATAATTTTTGTTTGAGGATAAATTGGTGGCCAAGATTTATTTCATTTCATTTGGGTAGCATTTTGTTGTCTGTCTTTTTTATTTTGACTATGATCCAGAAATGACCTTGTCTTGAGATAGTTGCTGGTGAACGCAGCAGGCCAGGCAGCTTCTCTAGGAAGAGGTGCAGTCGACGTTTCAGGCCGAGACCCTTCGTCAGGACTAACTGAAGGAAGAGTGAGTAAGGGATTTGAAAGCTGGAGGGGGAGGGGGAGATGCAAAATGATAGGAGAAGACAGGAGGGGGAGGGATAGAGCCGAGAGCTGGACAGGTGATAGGCAAAAGGGGATACGAGAGGATCATGGGACAGGAGGCCTAGGGAGAAAGACGGGGGGGGGGTGACCCAGAGGATGGGCAAGAGGTATATTCAGAGGGACAGAGGGAGAAAAAGGAGAGTGAGAGAAAGAATGTGTGCATAAAAAGGAGTAACAGCTGGGGTACGAGGGGGAGGTGGGGCCTAGCGGAAGTTAGAGAAGTCAATGTTCATGCCATCAGGTTGGAGGCTACCCAGACGGAATATAAGGTGTTGTTCCTCCAACCTGAGTGTGGCTTCATCTTTACAGTAGAGGAGGCCGTGGATAGACATGTCAGAATGGGAATGGGATGTGGAATTAAAATGTGTGGCCACTGGGAGATCCTGCTTTCTCTGGCGGACAGAGCGTAGATGTTCAGCAAAGCGGTCTCCCAGTCTGCGTCGGGTCTCACCAATATATAAAAGGCCACATCGGGAGCACCGGACGCAGTATATCACCCCAGTCGACTCACAGGTGAAGTGATGCCTCACCTGGAAGGACTGTTTGGGGCCCTGAATGGTGGTAAGGGAGGAAGTGTAAGGGCATGTGTAGCACTTGTTCCGCTTACACGGATAAGTGCCAGGAGGGAGATCAGTGGGGAGGGATGGGGGGGACGAATGGACAAGGGAGTTGTGTAGGGAGCGATCCCTGCGGAATGCAGGGAGAGTGGGGGAGGGAAAGATGTGCTTAGTGGTGGGATCCCGTTGGAGGTGGCGGAAGTTACGGAGAATAATATGTTGGACCCGGAGGCTGGTGGGGTGGTAGGTGAGGACCAGGGGAACCCTATTCCTAGTGGGGTGGTGGGAGGATGGAGTGAGAGCAGATGTACGTGAAATGGAGGAGATGCGTTTAAGAGCAGAGTTGATAGTGGAGGAAGGGAAGCCCCTTTCTTTAAAAAATGAAGACATCTCCCTCGTCCTAGAATGAAAAGCCTCATCCTGAGAGCAGATGCGGCGGAGACGGAGGAATTGCGAGAAGGGGATGGCGTTTTAGCAAGAGACAGGGTGAGAAGAGGAATAGTCCAGATAGCTGTGAGAGTCAGTAGGCTTATAGTAGATATCAGTGGATAAGCTGTCTCCAGAGACAGAGACAGAAAGATCTAGAAAGGGGAGGAAGGTGTCGGAAATAGACCAGGTAAACTTGAGGGCAGGGTGAAAGTTGGAGGCAAAGTTAATAAAGTCAACGAGTTCTGCATGCGTGCAGGAAGCAGCGCCAATGCAGTCGTCGATATAGCGAAGGAAAAGTGGGGGACAGATACCAGAATAGGCACGGAACATAGATTGTTCCACAAACCCAACAAAAAGGCAGGCATAGCTAGGACCCATACGGGTGCCCATATCAGTTCCCCTCTACCACCACTCTGCTCCGTCTAGCGGAATTAGTCCTTACTCTTAATAATTTCTCCTTTTGCTCCTCCCATTTCCTCCAAACTAAAGGTGTAGCTATGGGCACCCGTATGGGTCCTAGCTATGCCTGCCTTTTTGGTGGGTTTGTGGAACAATCTATGTTCCGTGCCTATTCTGGTATCTGTCCCCCACTTTTCCTTCGCTATATCGACGACTGCATTGACGCTGCTTCCTGCACGTATGCAGAACTCGTTGACTTTATTAACTTTGCCTCCAACTTTCACCCTGCCCTCAAGTTTACCTGGTCTATTTCCGACACCTCCCTCCCCTTTCTAGATCTTTCTGTCTCTGTCTCTGGAGACAGCTTATCCACTGATATCTACTATAAGCCTACTGACTCTCACAGCTATCTGGACTATTCCTCTTCTCACCCTGTCTCTTGCAAAAACGCCATCCCCTTCTCGCAATTCCTCCGTCTCCGCCGCATCTGCTCTCAGGATGAGGCTTTTCATTCTAGGACGAGGGAGATGTCTTCATTTTTTAAAGAAAGGGGCTTCCCTTCCTCCACTATCAACTCTGCTCTTAAACGCATCTCCTCCATTTCACGTACATCTGCTCTCACTCCATCCTCCCACCACCCCACTAGGAATAGGGTTCCCCTGGTCCTCACCTACCACCCCACCAGCCTCCGGGTCCAACATATTATTCCCCGTAACTTCCGCCACCTCCAACGGGATCCCACCACTAAGCACATCTTTCCCTCCCCCCCTCTCTCTGCATTCCGCAGGGATCGCTCCCTACACAACTCCCTTGTCCTTCGTCCCCCCCATCCCTCCCCACTGATCTCCCTCCTGGCACTTATCCGTGTAAGCGGAACAAGTGCTACACATGCCCTTACACTTCCTCCCTTACCACCATTCAGGGCCCCAAACAGTCCTTCCAGGTGAGGCATCACTTCACCTGTGAGTTGACTGGGGTGATATACTGCGTCCGGTGCTCCCGATGTGGCCTTTTATATATTGGTGAGACCCGACGCAGACTGGGAGACCGCTTTGCTGAACATCTACGCTCTGTCCGCCAGAGAAAGCAGGATCTCCCAGTGGCCACACATTTTAATTCCACATCCCATTCCCATTCTGACATGTCTATCCACGGCCTCCTCTACTGTAAAGATGAAGCCACACTCAGGTTGGAGGAACAACACCTTATATTCCGTCTGGGTAGCCTCCAACCTGATGGCATGAACATTGACTTCTCTAACTTCCGCTAGGCCCCACCTCCCCCTCGTACCCCAGCTGTTACTCCTTTTTATGCACACATTCTTTCTCTCACTCTCCTTTTTCTCCCTCTGTCCCTCTGAATATACCCCTTGCCCATCCTCTGGGTCACCCCCTCCCCCGTCTTTCTCCCTAGGCCTCCTGTCCCATGATCCTCTCGTATCCCCTTTTGCCTATCACCTGTCCAGCTCTTGGCTCTATCCCTCCCCCTCCTGTCTTCTCCTATAATTTTGCATCTCCCCCTCCCCCTCCAACTTTCAAATCCCTTACTCACTCTTCCTTCAGTTAGTCCTGACGAAGGGTCTCGGCCTGAAACGTCGACTGCGCCTCTTCCTATAGATGCTGCCTGGCCTGCTGCGTTCACCAGCAACTTTGATGTATGTTGCTTGAATTTCCAGCATCTGCAGAATTCCTGTTGTTTTTGTCTTGAGATAGATCTGTTTGGTACCAATTCTTCAATGGTGAGCATTTCTAAACCTTATTTCTGTTTCCCTTTGGAAGGAAATGATATGCTTGTAACTCTGGAAATTAATCAAAAGAAAAACCTGGGCAGATGGGAATAAACGCGCACTCTAGTTTTGTTCTTTACTTTTAGGGAGGTGCACACTTATGATGTGGCATAATGACAAATGCCATTTACAGATGCAACTCTCTCTCTCGAACTCATATACAGACTTGGCTTGTTAACTAACTCTGCTAACAGCCACGTGACAGATCGTACACCAGCATAAAATTGTAACAGTTACAGAATAAGAAAAGAAAAATAAAAAGGCCCCTTTACTGTTAAATTGGTCCAATATGCACTTAACCATCGGAGCTCATTTCTGGAGTAGTTAAGGATCTATCACTACTTACTCGCTGAATCCACCATCTGCGTGAAAGTACCCACCATATTCTGAACTTCCCTCAGAACCATCTCAAATGAACTGGCTACCTCAGGAGTATTGGCCCTTCCTTCTTGGTGTCCCTCATCTGCACAAAGCACTTCTTGCAATGGGTACTCTCCTTCCAATGGTATTCTGCAGCATCTTCCCTTGTGCCCCGCTCTGCAGTTCCAGCCAAAAGACCCCAAACCTGACTACTGCCCTTCATAAATGTGTTCCCACCCAGCTCTCCTGAATCTTCCACAGGGCAGAAAGTTACAATTGGCTGACACAACGTTCATAAGCTGGACAATATGGTTCCTTAACTTCAGCTGAAGCCAAAATACTCTTACCAGCAGGACACACTGCTTTTCAGAAAACTGCTAAAATAAAATACCTCACAGCATAGCAGTAGAAATCTTAACCAGGGCGTTACATTCACCGCCTGCCAAAAGATAGTCATGTCTTCATGACTTTGGAACTTATTAAACCATTATTAATAACACAGTCATCAAATGAATGTCATGATATCAGAACCCCCAATCCATTTGCCAATGGAAGTAACATATCTCACCATGGGAACTGATATAACAATCTGTTTCTCAGCTGGACCCTCTACCAGCCTAGCTAGGGGTTTCCTGACTCTCTGAGGTCTCCTTATCTCATCTTAAGCTATAGCTTCAGCCACTCCTGTGACCTTTCCTGTCCATAGGATGCCACCTCCTGTTTATCACTCATACCTTCCGGTGGCTAAGGTCCCCATGTTCCATTACTGAACCCTGCTTTCTTCAGTTTAAGCAAGTGCTGCCAAACCTCTACTAGTGCTAACTGGTGAGGCTTCTCTTGAAAAGGGGTGTTCTCTGTCGCTCTACTCCTTCAAGATGTAACATGACAGGTTTAAAATGAGTTGTACTATACAGTTCCTCATTTATGCTCACCATTTTGCTTAGAAGGAACTTGCACCTTCTCAAAAGCAGCTCTGAACACCAGGTTCGTGGATACGGTTTTCATAAAATTCTCTCCATTTCTCTTCTTGCATGCTCCCATGAGCTTTCTCACAATGGAAGTATTTGTTCCCACAACAACAGAAGCTTCACCTTTTTCAGCCGGATCCAGGCAGGCTGACACTAGTGTGTCAATAGTTTCATTTACTCCATCATCTGTTTCCTAAAACTCCAGTCTCAATGACAAGTAATCTTCGCCCTGAAATCTCAAGGGAACTGAGTGGTGTCAATGGTAAATGCATCAATTACAAATTGTAAAAAGATCTATAAAGCAAAGTAACTTGAGAACCTGTGTCAAGTATGGCTCTAGCATAAACTTCTTCAATCCATATGGTTACATCAGAGCCTGGTTCCACTAAACCTCCAGGTTTTGCACTTTAGTATTTCCTTGATACACCGATTAGAACGTGTTCTCTCCAAGATGCCAGCCCCTTCCTTTACTGGGTCCCTCCATAGTTTTGTTCTTTTCTTCTCTGTTTGATTAACCACTGACTTGCCTTTCCTGTCCCTCTCAGTCTCACTTGAAATGTCCCATCTTCTCCACAGATGTGACAAAATACTGGTCACCTCTCTAGTCAAAAGACCCTTTAGAGCAGCTTCATCTGCATTGTAAGTCCTACAGGTGGGTCGGATTTCGTAACTGACGTGTCACGTTTAGCTGAAGCTTTCACAGACATCCATCGAGTCAGGTCAGCGCGAAGCCTTTCACCTCATTCCTCAAAAGTTGCATCTCTGTGGCATCAGGTGTCACTTTAGCAGCTGAGGCCATCACTGATGACGCTACTCGGCTTTTGAAAATATTCGGCTTCTCAGTCACGTTTTCCTCCTCTCTAAATTCTGTGAGTAACTTGGTAAAAGATGAAGGAGGATGCATCTTGCGGATAATTTGAATATGTAAAGCAATCATGTCATGTGTCAGCACGCCCTTCTCAACTTGGTCCGTCCTCAAGCAATTTCTCTCAGACAGTTGAATGCTCCCTTTGTTGCACAAACAGTGCAACAGTTTCTCCAGCCTGAAAAGGTAGGCAGACAACTTCTCTCCTCTCTCCTGGAATGTGTACCTGAACTTCTTCAAAAGATCAGCTGAACTTCCAGTATTGCCAAAAGTATCTTCCAGAGCTTGCATGTAATTAGCTGATATGGCTAATGAGTTTTCTGCCTTTCGGAACCTCAGTATTTTAGCTGCCGGACACTTTAAACACTCTATATGTCTTTGTGTTTTCACTGGCATTCATCCACTAACTGAGGTGTTTGCTCAGCCCAGTCTCATGTTCTTCTTCTCCATCGGGTTTAGGCTTGAATCCAGAGAACACTCCCAGCCTACAATAACTTTGGCTTTCCGCAGGTACTCTTTGGCACTTATCAACTAGTGATGTATTAACCGAAACCAGCTCAGAATTTAAATCAAAGGCTGAAGGACCCATTAGATCTTTCACATCAGACAACTCTTTTGCCTCGTTTTACTGAAATGAGAGGAACTTGTCTTTAAAGTCTTCATGCTCAGCTACATTCTCCCCTCCACCGGAAATATGAACTGACCATGGCCCCACCGCTTCAGGTGCCCCTATCCTATCAGGCGGCGGGACTTCAGTTACGCCACTGGTAGCCTGGACTAACATGACATGTTTACCTGCTGATTGGTCAAAACGTCTTCAACCAAAAGACTCTTAACGGCAGGACAAACTGCTTCTGCAGAAAACTATTAAAATAAAATACGTCACAGTATAGCAGTGGAAATCTTAACGAGGACATTATATATACTTCACATATAACCCGTAATGAATTATTTAAACAACATAGAATGCTTAATCAAACAATATATTTACAATGTTACTCAATTCCTGTTGAAATATTAAATACACAACACTCCTTTCTGTAAGAAATCAAGAGTAAGAATTCTTGTGGGATAACATTTCTTGACCAAGGGAGGTTATTCTGCTTGGTAGGTGAGACTTATGACTCTGAAACAATTAAGGTTCTGGAGCCTCCTTTTAGGGGTTGACTCTGGGACTGCAGGAAGTGATCCTGACTGTGCTGAATACCTTTCTTCTGGACGTGTTTGCATCCTGAGCAGTGCCTAGCAAGCTGCTCGATCCGCTCATCTGTCCCAGGCAACTAAGCAAAGCTTGGAGCCAATGCTTTCATTTTAACCACACATGTAGCTCCTCCAATTCTTTAGCTCTCACTTTGGGTGATACAACTCTTAATCGTCACATAAGGCAACACCCGTCAATGGCAGTTTCATCCTGACACACGTAAAAACAGGGGAGCTGGAGTTTCTGCTGCACAGTCCAGCCATTTTGAGTTGCCGTGTTTACCTGAGCCTGTGGGGTTTTTTTCTGGTTTCCCTTTGGATCATTTCTGCCATAATAGGGAGGCTTTCAATTTACATTAGACAGAATACATCAAGAGGAGTGTCCTCTAATGTAAATGTTTGAAGTACCTTCTTTTCCAGTGGTAAATGGGAAAATCCATCAGCATTTTCATGATTAGTCATCCACTTGAATTCAATCTTGTACTTGCGTAATCGAAGAAACAGAGCCCACCTTTGTATTCATGCTGCTGCCGTTAGTGGAACACCCTTCTGCGGATAGAAAATGGACACCAGTGGTTAATGCAAGTAATGAGAGTAAATACTCTCCCATACAAGTACTGGATGAAACTTTTCCCTCCCCAAATCAGACTCAAGGCCTCTCTGTCAATCTCTCCATAATTTTTCTCAGCAACAGTAAGGGAATGTTATGCAAAGACCATGGGGTGTTCACTACCATCGCTTATAACATGGTATGAGTACAACTATAGCATAAGATGAGGCATTACAGGCAAGCTTCACTGGGCAATGTAGATCATAATGTGTGAGTATAGTGTCTGATGTCACCATTTCCTTTGTCTTCTGGAAAGCCACTTCTCATTGCTTTGTCCAATGCTATTTCTTCCCAAATTGTCGTAATGTGTTCTAAGGGTGAAGCACAGTAGCCAAGTTTGTCAGGAATCTGTTACAGTAATTGACAAATCCTGAAAAGAACCAAAGCATATCTATTGGTCCTTGGGGCATCCACCACTGTTTTTTATCAGCACACGTATGTCTGCTTGTGTGTTGATGGTGTGACCGCTGTAATTGATGCTTGGTTTAAAGAATTTACATGTTGCATCATGCTTTGTGCTCATAATCTTCTAACATTTTTAACGCTGCCTTGAATTTTGGAGATGTTCTTTGTTACCCTTACTGGGTAACATTGAGTGCCTGGGCAGTCTTTCTGCACCTGGTCCATAGCTTTCTGCCAGAGTGAGGTGCAGACATTTCTTCTTTTATTGCAATAAAGCCCTTTGTCAACGTTTATGGTGTGAAGCACTTTGGACTCTTCCTCCATCTCCATCTGTAGGTAGACCTCGGCTAAGTCTATTTTGTTGATGTGTTTTCCTCCAGAATGGTTTGTAAGATATCCTCTATTCTGGGCAAAGAGTATTGATCTACTTTCAGTACTGGGTTGATGGTAACTTTAAAATCTCCATGGATCGTAACAGACCCATTCTTGGCTACTTGGACCACTGATGTTGCCCATGTACTCCACTCAACCTTGCAAATGAGTCCTTCAGCCTCCGTACAATCTAGCTCACTGGCTGCTCTATTATGGATAGCCTAAGGAACCGGACAGACCTTGCAAAACTTGGGTGTGGCATTTTCATTTAACACTATTTTACCCTCGATAGGTTTGAGCTCTCCAACGTCATCCTTGAATACTGCTATGGCATTTTCTACAAGTTTTGCCTTCAAACCTGCATTGATCTGGTATATATGAGCCCCTGCCACAACAGTAACATTATTTGTTCGATCAGGCCGGTTTCTGTTTAGTTGTTGCAGCTTTGTTCACATTGACTTTCATTCCTGACTGCAACTCAATTTTGTCTCTGTCTGCTGTTTCCATTGATACAGTGATTTCAACTGCTCTTTTAAATGTGAGTTGTGCTTCAGTTCGGAACAGTTTCTGAATGCTTTCTTATAAGATACCACAAGCTAAATGATCTCTCAGTGCATCATTAAACCCATCACTGAATTGACAATACTTAGAAAATTTCTTCAATCAGCCATATAAGCTGAAATGAGCTCCCCTTCATTTTGATTCTACTTATGAAAGCTAAAGTGTTCTTCAATCACTAATGGTTTTGGTTCCAAATATTCATGATATCAGCAAAATTCACTCTGGCTGGTTTGGTTGGAGCAGTCAAACTTCTAAGCAAACTGAATGCTTTTCCACCTATTACATGGAGCAAAACTGGCAACGCACTTCTCAATATATGTACATATTCCAGATCTCTCGAGTACAATTGAACGAGTCTGTCTTTCTGATGTAGCCAGCCATTTCTGCTCTTGTTTAAAAATTAATGATTATGATCACCCAGTACTCACTTTTTATGAGCCCGTAAATTCATACGTCTTCTGCCTTTTTTCATACTTGCCCATCTCTGCCTCTTCCCGAGGAAGCATGTGCTGTGCTGTTTTTTTTTAACTCAACCATTTCTCACTGTGCTTTTTTAACTGAAAATTCTCACCACACTGACAGGTAGTCTCTGATTCATTTAAAACTTCCTCACCACTACAGTTATGTTTTGTACTTCCAGAAATTAATCAAAAGAAAAAAAAAATGGAGACAGGAGATACATGTCTTACTTTGTTTTATTTTTAGGGAGGTGTGCTCTAGGTGGCGTAGTGATGTATGCCATTCATGTACTTTTACATATAACTTGTAATGAATTATTTAAACAACATAGGATGCTTAGTCAAACAATGTATTTATAATATTACTCAGATATTACTGAAATATTAAATCTACAACAGGAAATATGTGCTAGTTTATAAATTAGGATCTTTGCTGCCAATGGATAATTAAAAATTAATTTTGCGTTTTACTTTTGTTAGGAACTTGAAATTACTGAAAAATATGAACATGAATAAATTATGAATATGATGAGTGCTGTTTGACATCAGGAAGCAATGTAGAAAATGCTTGTTCAAATCTGTGGATTTTCTTCATTACAGAAACAAAACTTGTTTGATCACTTCCAAATGCTTTCCTCAAAAAGCGCCTTTAATTTAGCAGGACATTTGGCAGATGTATTAAACCTTGGAACGATTTTAGGAAGTCTCTTAAAACTTCAAACTATATGAGAAAAGCACATCTGCCTCCTGAGTCCTGGAACAGAATCTGCAGATGAGTTCCTTTCATAAATAATGGGTAATAGGAAATGTTTTATAATGCTGCCAAAACATTAAAAAAAATGAGGATGGGAAAATTCATTTCAGAGAATGTTTTATGTTTGCTACAGCTGGATGACACAGAAAACCTCTCTGAAGTAGTGGAGAGGTATAGATTTAGTGTGAGTGAGAAGCTCAAAGAAATTGCCATTAATAAATAGTAAGCATTGGAAAGATAAAACCCTCCAAAAGTTGATAAATTGACAGTCTTTGACCTGTGGTAAAGGGACTGGTGAATACACTGATTGCCATCTACTAAGAATCCATTATTTCTGGAATGAATCCCACAAATAGAAAGGTAATGTATGTAACTCCACTCCCTGGCGAAAGAAGGAAAGAGAAAGCAGGACAATGTACTGTAGATTTGTTAGCCTGAAGCAATAGTAGGGGAAATGCTAGAATCTATTGTTAAAATGTAACAGGGCACTTAAAAAAAAGAATGAAATTAGACAGTCAACATGATTTATGAAAGAGGATCTGTGTTTCATAAATCCACTGGAATTTTTCAGTTGTAAGTAGCAGACCAGATGAGAGCAATCAGCTAATTATTTGGACTTTCAGAAAGCCTTTCATAAGAGATTATTAGGAGCAAAAATGTAGAATGCAATGTTTTGGTGCTAATATGCTGGCATGGATTGAGGATTGATTAATATCTGGAGCTAGAGTCCATGAACCAATAGATTGTTTTCACAATGGGAGGTTGTGGCAAGGGAAGAGCTGCTGTGATTGGTATAGGGCCCTCTCTGATCTATAGCAATGTTTTGGGTAAGGGGTTTATCTGATGATACAAATCTAATTGCTGT
Organism: Mobula hypostoma; assembly: GCF_963921235.1. NCBI lineage: Eukaryota > Metazoa > Chordata > Chondrichthyes > Myliobatiformes > Myliobatidae > Mobula > Mobula hypostoma. The sequence goes on along the minus strand of NC_086102.1, from coordinate 154,225,285 downwards.
GTGGTGGAAGCAGAGAGGCTTCAGTAGAATATAGGCTACGCAACTAGAAGATTGACTAGTACAGCACAGGGACAGGATCTTGGTATACAATGCTGTGCCAAAACAAAGTAATCAAATAGCTATCTAAGCTCATCTCTTCTGCCTATGCTGAATTAGGAGATACTGTTGGCAGGTAAAACAATGTTGGGAACTGGGAGGCTTTTAAAAGTCGGATGAGAGTTCAGAGACTGCTTGATTCTGCTAGAATGAAGGGTAATTTTGACCAGAATAGGAAGCCCTGGTTAACAAAGAATAGTGAGGTGCTGGTCAGGAAAAAGAAGGCATAGATAGGTATAGGCAGCAGGTTTCAGGTTATATCGGATATCTAGGAGTACTCAAGAGAAGGAGGGAAAACAGAGGACATGAGGTAAAGAAGAATCTAAAGAGATTCTTCATGTGTATTAGGAGATAAAAGTGACAAGGGAGGGAATAAATCCCCTGAAGGATCAATGTAATCATCTATGTATGGAGTCAGTGAAGACAGACAAGGTCGTGAATATGAATATCTCTTTCATGTATTCAGTGTGAAGAAGATCAAGAAGCTAATAGGCATTAAGGGGAAAGAATAGTGATGTCTTAGAGGTGCTGGCAGTTTAAAGTGCATGAAGTTGGTTAAGTCCCTGAGGACTGATGAAGTACATCAGTGTGTCATGGTCAGCCCTTTCACTTGGAGTGCTTAAAACCATATGAAGAATCTCATTGACTGTCCATTTCCCTTCACAGACACTGCCCCAGGAAACTGCAGGGTTCTTGGCAGAAATATTGATGATAATAACTTCTTTATAGAGCACTTCTTGTGTAAACAATGTACTTCAGACTGCTCTACAATGGGACAAAGTGCAAACAGAAAACAATAAAAGACAAAATCATGTTAGTTGAAGGCGTGATTGAATGAATAAGTTTTGAGCTAGTTTTTAAAAGTGTCAACTGAGTTTGCATCCTTTACAGTTTAGGACTGTAGTTTTAAAAAAAAACTGAACTGCCAATTTTCTTTTGAGGGAGATTGCTTATATTTATGAGACCGGTGGACGAAGACCGGAGAGCTCGAGCAGGATTATAAAATGAAAATGATTCTGTGATGCATCATCTTTAACCAGATAGGATGTACTGGAAGATGGCTAACGCGCCTTTATTGAAAAGGTCTGCTGGAAAGGACAGGGAACCATAGGCTGGTGAGCTAACATCTGTAGAGGAAAGTTATTGTAGGGGAATCAGGATATATCTGCTTTTGGAAATACAAGGGCAGATTAAGGATAATCAATATGGCTTTGTGCATGGAAGATAATGTTTCACAAATTTAAGGTTTAAGGTTGGGAAAAATTTGTAAGGGAATTGAGAGGCAACGTTTTCACACAAAGGATAGTGAGTATATTCGAAGAGCTGCCAGATAAAGCTGCAGAGGTGGGTATAATTACAATTTTAAAAGGTGTTTAATCACCTACATGGTTAGTAAAAGTTTAGGGGGACTGGGGCCAAATGCATGCATATGGGACCAGTTCAGGCTGGCAGCTTTGCCAGCATGTATTAGTTAAGCTAAAAGGCCTCTTTCAGTGCTAAATTACTCTTTGAAAGTTGATATGCAAGTTCAGCTAGCAATTAGGTTGGGAAATGGAACTTTGGCATTTCGTGTAAGTGACATCTCCAAATATGCAGAGATCACGTTGCAAACTAATCTGGAATATGGAGTCCTAATCTGGTCTACCTACTGCAGGAAATACAGTTAATGGCCACGTAATAAAATAGTTATTGAGTGTATGTTCATGGTTTTCTACTGTTATAGCCCATCCACTTCATGTGTTGTGCGTTCAGAGATGCTCCTGCACACTACTATTGTATGGTTATTTGAGTTACTGTTGTCTTCCTGTCAGTGTGAACCAGTTTGGCCTGTCTCATTAACAATATTTTGTCACCCACAGAACTACTGCTCGGTGATGTTTTTTTTTTCTCTTTTTTGCGCCATTCTCTGTAAACTCTAGGAGATCAGTTTGAGGTGCTCAGAACACCCCGTCTGGCACCAATAGTTCCACAATCAAAGTCGCACTTCTCCCCCCTTCTGATATTTGGTTTGAAGAAAATCTGAACCTCTTGACCATGTCTACATGCTTTTATGTATTGAGTTGCTGCCACATGATTGGCTAATAGATATTTGCATTAACGGGCAAGTGTACAGATATACCAAATAAAGTGGCCACTGAGTTATATATATTTGTGATTGAGGGTGTGCAGCAAAATATCACCAGAATGATCCCTGGAACAGTGAGTTTGTCTAATAGAAAGAGGTAACACAGACTGGGAGTATATTCAACAAAATGCAACAATCTCAGTATATTCTATTGATTGTGTGGTACTTTGAGCCTGCTCCACCATTTAGTATTCCCTACCTCTCCCCATACCCCTCTATGCCCTCTCTAAATAGATTCAGTGACTTGGCCTCTACAGTCTTTGTGGTAACAAGATCCAGAGATAGGCTATTCTCAGCAAAGTAATTTCTCCTCAGTCCTGAATCTCTTGGCCTGTGAATTAAGATGGTAAACACATGTTTACAGTCATAACGGCCAGGGGAAATATCCTCTCCTCAACTAGCCTGTCTATCCTTTCAGAATTTTGTAAACCCTTCTAAGTTCTAGTGAATGTAAGCCTAGCAGCATTAATTGCTGCTCCCAACCACAAACTGTTCCAGCTGCTACCATCCAGGAAATGGTACCGCAGCAGAAAAGCCAGGACCAACAGGCTCCGACACAGCGTCTTCCATCAGGCCATCAGACTGATTAATTCACGCTGATACAATTGTATTTCTGTGTTACATTGACTGTCATGTTATGCTTACTATTTATTACAAATTACTATAAATTGCACATTGCACATTTAGATGGAGATGTAACGTAAAGATGGTTACTCCTCATGTATGTGAAGGATGTAAGTAATAAAGTCAATTCAATTCAGTTCGATATCAGTACTGATGCAGGGGTGATATTTCCCCCGGCTAGGTTCTCTGTAAGTAGGACATGTCCATTTAGGACAATGATAAAAAGCATTTCTTCACCCTATGAGTATGGCTTTTGTGAAATTCTTCCTGCAAGATGGCTGTTGAGATTAAGTCACTGAGTTCATTAAGGATTCAAAGTACATTATCAAAGAATGTATAAATTATACAGCCTTGAGATTTATTTGCTTACAGGCCGTTGCAAAGCAAAGATCCCAAAAGAACCCTTTTTAAAAAAAAGTCCAACCCCCAATAAGCACAGAGAAAGAGGAAAAAATCAGAACAAATCATGCAAACAATGGAAATGAGCAACAACAGCAGCAGTATTCCGAACCAAATGGAGTCCTTAGATCCAAATCCTCAGAGCAGGCCCAAAGCCTCGGTATTCAGTTCATCATATCAGTGGGGCAAATCAGCGCAAAGTTCGCAGACATGAAGCACAGCAGCCGCGGCAGCCTCACAGCCTTAGTGTCACAGAGAGAGGAGCCCCCACTCTATCTGGGCTTAGGTTTAAACCACCGGAACAATGGATCGTACTTCACATTAGGATCCGGGCCCCACCGCACCAAATCGCTCCAAGCCTAGAACACCTGGATTTCGCCATTCTCAACCTTTCCAAATCGGCTTGGCGCCCAGAGCGATCCAATCTTGCCCAACTATCGATACCCTGCCCGATGAAAATCAGGGCACAAAAGATTAGTTCAGGAAAGTAGTTTGAGGTAAAAGATGTACCATGGTCATATTGAATTGCAAAATAGGTGTGAAGGCTGAACAGCCTCTATCTGCTTCTATTTTGTATGTTGTGAACTAGTTATCCTGCGTTCCTGGTACCTTTTCTAAACTTCATATTGAGTTGAGCATTAGAGCACAGCATGCAAGATCATGTTACTTTACCATATTTCAATGCAGAAAGAAACCCAAGTGGCTGTCTGGCTTACAAAGTAACGTTGGTAATGCAGTGAAATCTGTTCAATGGGGATACTTTGGGACCTGTATATTCTGGCCCAATTAAGCAGATGCCCCAATTAACCGAAGCTTTGTGGAAATATTTTAAAAACAAACTACCACTTAACTGAGTAACAAATTATGTATTTAAATAAAATACTGAACAAATTAGAAGGCAAACAAAATTACTACGGTACGATAAAATGTATATTAGTTCCTAATAGTTATCAACAGAGGAATTCATGCAGTGTACGCTGCTGTGTTCTTTTGATTGTAAATGAACAAAATCAATGCGGACACCTAATGCAGATAATGGACTTCTTCATTGTCTTCCTGTATGAAGTAGTAACAAAAATCACTGCTTTCAAATTCAACGTCAGTCGGCCCAAGTCAATCACATAACATAAGCATACACAACTGATGCTAAGCCTGGTGTAGTGTCAAATGGCCACACCCATGCACACAACTGACACTAGTTAGAAACTGTTGCACCGTCCAAATTTTAATTTTCATTGTAACATTCAAGATGATTTTTGATACCTTCATGTTCTTCATAATTCCTAACCTGTTGAAGTAGTGAAATCATTTTATTTTCACAACTGTAGATTTCTCGCATCTCCAAGCCTGAATGCTTGAAACCCTAGTAAGCAGAATAGTTCCAAATTTTCTTAGTGCTTATTGCTTGCCAATTATCAGTGTCAACATTCACTGCTTTTTGAACAAAACACATGCAATGGACACTATTTAAAAACTGTTTGCTTTAAGCATGGTGTAGTGTCTAAAGGCCAAATAGATACATATGACTGTCCCAATTAAGTGGCATTGTGTCCCAACTAAAGGAAGGAAACCCTGGCTATTCTCTTGCTTCAATTTTGTTCTTTGAGAGTTGTCCCAGATAAGCATCTGTCCCCATTAACGATTAGCCCAATTGACTGGGATCCACTGTATTGGCACTTTAGCCATAATTATTTTTTTCAGATTGGGGTGATGATGTTGCAACTTATATCATTTACTGCCACAAGGTGTCACTACAGCCATCTAACAATCATTTGAGCATTTCAGTTAGTTTTACTTTGTCGGTTTAATAAATTTGAAAATAGTTGCTACTCATTAGTTCTTGCTTGTAGGGTGTTAGAGTAGAAGAGAGAACTTCCCTGCTGACACATTCCTGATACTCCCCAAAATGCAACACTCTCAGATTGACCAGCGCCCAGCTTCGTTTTCCTTACTCCTGACCAAGTTCACAATGTGTGCTGAAGGCAGGCTGCATTTCCAATTACACTGCAAAAATAGAGAACCAAATGCATATCAAGTGCAGGGAAGACATTAGTAAACATGATTACAAGCACTGAAATAGTTTAAAACCCATTTCAATGATAGCAGGAATTAGGATTTAATGGTGGGAAGCAATGGGTTGTGTATTTATGCACATCTCATGATGGTAAAAGCTGTGAGGACTTCAACTTCACCAGGAAAGCCCTTCCACTGATTATGTGCTCTGCATTTCAGTTGGAATTGAAAGAACATATTAAAGGAGACAAAACGGTTAGAAAAATCAGATAGAAATGTTCTTTCTCCTTAGTTAAAATCTTAAAGTAACAACTACTTTTTGTTGTTAACCTGTATAAGTGCCAATTAAGAAACATTCATTATTGTTTTAATATTTTGATTCTCTCGTGTATTCTGGTGGAAAGAAGCAATCGTTCTCTTCGTCCCATAGATAACTAAAAATTAACTTACTGATTAGCTTTTTGAGCTTGTTGTAAATGGGTTTTACTTTTTGATCTCCTGCTGTCCTCTAACTTTGACATAAAATCACTAACAGGAAAATGGTTTCGATATTATAAGCCTGAAATAAGAACAGGAAGAACTCAATATATTCAACAAGTTAGGCTGTATCAGTTGTTGGGGGGGGGGGGCATGATAGGATGGGGAATCAGAATTGCAGGTCATTGCATTTTATCACAACTGGATACAGTAAATTGAAAATATATTTTTGGATATAAAGAACTGAAAAAAGAGAGAAAAATAAAATGAAGTTTTGTACTATAACCTAGAAGTTTTACAGCAGTAAACCCTTGTTAATTCACTTTCCTTTTCCTAACTTAAGACATAGGAGAAGAATTAGACCATCTGGCCCATCGAGTCTTTTCTGCCATTTAATCATGACTGATCCTTTCTCGCCCCTCCTCAGCCCCTCTCCCCGGCCTTCTCCCCATAACCTTTGATGCCATGTCCAATCAAGAACCTATCAAACTCTGCCTTAAATACACCAATCAACCTGGCCTCCATAGCTGCCTGTGGTAATAAATTCCACAAATTCATCACCCTCTAGGCTAAAGAAATTTCTCTGCATCTCTGTTTTAAATGGAGGCCCCTCTATCCTGAGGCTGTGCCGTCTTGTCCTAGAATTCCCCACCGTAGGAAACATCCTTTCCTCATCTACACTGTGCAGGCCTTTCAACATTTGAAAGGTTTCAGTGAGATCTCCCCTCATCCTTCTAAATTCCAACGAGTACAGACCCAGAGCCATCAAACGTTCCTCGCATGATAACCCTTTCATTCCTGGAATCATCCTTGTGAACCTCCCCTAAACTCTCTCCAATGACAGCACATCTTTTCTTAGATGAGGAGCGCAGAACTGTTCACAATACTCAGGTGAGTCCTCACCGGTGCCTTATAAAGCCTCAGCATCACATTCCTGCTCTTGTATTTAGAATCTCTTGAAATCAGTGCTAATATTGCATTTGCCTTCCTCACCACTGACTCATCCTGCAAGTTAATCTGTAAATTGTTTGGCATGAGAACTCCAAGTCCCTTTGCTTCTCAGATTTTTGGATTTTCTCACCATTTAGAGAACAGTCTGCACATTTATTTCTTCTACCAAAGTGCATGACTATACATTTTCCAACATTGTATTTCATTTGCAACTTTCTTGCCCATTTTCCTAATCTGTCAAAGTCCTCCTGCAGTATACTTGTTTACTCAACACTACCTACCCCTCCACCAATCTTTGTATCATCTGCAACCATGGCAACAAAGCCATCCATCCCATCATGTAAAATATTGATAAACAACGTAAAAAGAAGCGGTCCCAGCACTGACACTGCTAATCAGTTCTGTGCACACTGACCTTCACGAATTTCTTGTTAAGAATATCCAGATGTTAACATCCTTGATTTCAAATTCCTCCATGTTTTTGTCCTTCCTTGTATTCGCTCTGCAAATTCCATTCCCTTAATTTCAGCCTCCTTAGTTCATTCCCCAAACTGTTTTCCTGTTCTTTGGCCAACTATGCCTTCAACTGTCTTGGCACATAAATTATGGAATTGTTTCTTTACCAATTTCTTTGTTTTTTAAAGTTGAGCTTAGTTACGTCTCTGTTTGACCAAGTTCTCCTGCTCTAATACCTCCACTTTTCACTGACAAAGATTCAGAGACCATAAGACATGGGAGCAGAATTGGGCTATTCTGCCCTTCCAGTCTGCTCTGCCATTCCATCATGGCTGATCCCAAATCCTACTCAACCCCATACTCCTGCCTTCTCACCATATCCCTTGATGCCCTGACCAATCAGAAAACTATCAACTTCCACTTTAAATAGAGAGTCTGTGGCAGAGCATTCCACATTCTGGCTGAAAAAAAACATTCCTCCTTACCTCTGTTCGAAAAGGTTGCTCCTCAATTTTGATGCTGTACATCTAGTTCTGGATAGCCCCACCAGAGGAAACAGCCTCTCCACATCCACTTCATCTATTCCTTTCAACATTCGGTAGGTTTCAATGAGATCCCCATGCATTCTTCTAAATTCCATTGAATACAGGACCAAATCTGTCAAACACTCCTCATATGTTAACCCCTTCATTCTCAGAATCATCCTCATGAACCTCTTCTAGACTCTCTCCAATGATAACACATCCTTTCTGAGATATAGGGCCCAAAACTGTTGACAGTACACCAAGTGCAGCCTGACTAGTGTCTTATAAAGCCTCAGCATTATCTCCTTGTTTTTATATTCTATTCCCCTTGAAATAAATGCCAACATTGCACTTGGCTTCTTTGCCACAGATACAACCTGTAAATTAACCTTCTGGGAGTCTTGCACAAGGGCTCCCAAATCCCTCTGCCATCTGATATTTGAATTTTCTCCTCATTTAGATAATAGTCTGCACTATTCCTTTTTTTTTTAAAACCAAAATGCATTATCATACATTTCCCAACACCGTATTCCATCTGTCAGTTTTTTTGCCCATTCTTCCAATTTGTCACATTGGTTTCTTAGCACTACCTATCCCTCCACCTATCTTTGTATCATCCGCAAACTTTGCCACAAAGCCATCAATTCCATTATCTAAATCGTTGACAAACAATGTGAAAAGTAGCGGTCCCAACACTGAACCCTGAGGAGCGCCACTAGTCACTGGCAGCCAACCAAATAAGGACCCCTTCATTCTCACTCGCTGCTTCCTGCCTGTCAGCCATTCCTCTATCCATGCCAGTAGCTTTCCTGTATCACCATAGAATTTTATCTTGTTAAGCAGCCTCATGTGTGGCATCTTATCAAATGCCTTCCAAAAATACAAGTAAATGACATTCACTGCCTCTCCTTTGTCCACCCTGCTTGTTACTTCCTCAAAGAACTCTAACAGGTCTGTCAGGCAAGATTTCCCTTTACATAAACCATGCTGACTTTGACTTATTTTATCATTGGTCTCCAAGCACCCTGAAAACTCATCCTTAATAATAGACTCCAATACTTCCCCAACCACTGAGGTTAGGCTAACTGACCTATAATTTACTTCCTTTTGCCTTACTCCCTTCTTAAAGAGTGAAGTGACATTTGCAATTTTCCAATCCTCTGGGACCATGCCAAGATCAAGTGATCCTTGTAAGATCATGACCAATGTATCAGTTGTCTCTTCAGCAACCTCTCTCGGGACTTTGGGATGTTATCCATCTGTTCCAGGTGACTTATCCACCTTAAGACCTTTGAGTTTGCTGAGCACTTTTCACTTTGTAATAGCAATTGCATTTACTCCTGCACCCTGACACTAACGGACCTCTGGGACGCTACTCGTGTCTTCCACAGTGAAGACAGATACAAAGTACCCATTAAGTTCATCTACCATTTCTTTGTCCCCCATTACTACCTCACCAGCATCATTTTCCTGTGCTACAATATCAACTCTCACCTCTGTTTTACTCTTTATGTAACTACAAAAAACTTTTGGTATCCTGCTTTATATTATTGGCTAATTTGCCCTCATACTTCATCTTCTCCCTGGTAGTTTTTTTTTGTTGCCTTTTGTTGCATTTTAAAAGCTTCCCAATTATCCAACTTCCCACTCACTTTTGCTACGTTACATGTTCTTTCCTTGGCTTTTATGCAATCCTTAACTTCCCTTGTCAGCCTATCCCTGCCATTTGAGAATTTCTTGCTCTATAAGACATATTTATTCTGCGCCTTGTGAAATATTCCCAGAAAATTCAGTCATCTCTGCTCTGCCAGCATCCCTGCCAGTATCCTCCTCCAATCCATCTGGGCAAGCTCCTCTCTCATGCTTTTGGAATTCCCTTTATTCCATTCTGATACTGATGCTTATCCCCCGCAAATTGCAGTATGAATTCAATCATATTATGATCACTGCCTGCTGGTGGTTACTTTATGTTAATCTCCCTAATAGGATCTGGGTTATTCGTCATCGTTGATGAACAACAATCCAACACCAACCTGATTTTCCCAATCCCCTTGCGGTGCCCCATCATAGTGCCCCATTGAAGTGCCCCATTACAACTGTGACATTACCCTTATTACATGCCTTTTCCAGCTCCCCTTGTAATCTCAAACCCACATCTTGGCGACTATTAGGAGGTCTACATGTGATTCCCATAATGGTCTTTTTACCCTTACAGTTTCTTAACTCCACCCACAAAGATTCAACATCCTCTGACCCAGTGTCACCTCTTTCTAAAGATCTAATTCCATCTCTTACCAATAGAACCACTACCACCACCTGTGCCTTCCTGCCTGTCCTTTCGATACATACCTTGGAAAATTAAATGAACTATATCATTGCTGGTTCTCTGATTAATTTAAATAATTCATTGCTGATACTTGCAGGTACATTGTGTTGTGTCATGGATATGTGGCACCTTGGGGATCAAAGTTATGTTCTTGGGTGAGTACATAGGGAGAGATCAGGTATAGATCTTTATGACTTGTAGTGAAGGATGCAATAGAACACAAAGGAAATAAGTTGAAAAGCAAAGGAATAATATCTTCATTCACCATAACAGAATGATTGGCATTAGTTATCGCACATTCACATAGAGCAGCGCACAAAAATACTAGAGAAACTCAGCAGATCAGGCTGTATTTATGGAGGGAAATAAACAGTAGATGTTTCCGGCCAAAGAGGGTGGAGGGAGAAGGGGATGAGCATGGGCTGGTGGGTGATGGGTGATAGGTAAAGGAGAAAGAAAAATAGGTGAGGATGTAGAAAGCTGGAATAATATTAGAAGCTGGGAGATGATAGGAGAAGGGAAGAACAGGCGAAGAGGTGAAGAAGACAGGATCTGATAGGAGAGGACAGTGGAGATTCGAATAAAGGGAAGAAGATGGGAAACTGAAGGTGTGGGTGAATACAAAATCAAGGGCAGGTCGTGAGTTCAGGGGGAATCTGGAAGGGGTAATTTCCCTTTTTGTCCCTCTTCCCTCCGGGAGAAGGCTCAGAAGCTTGAAGACTCATATGGCCAGATTTGGGAATAGCTTCTTTCCAACTGTGATAAGACTGCTGAACGGATCCTGACCCGGATCTGGGCCGTACCCTCCAAATATCCGGACCTACCTATCGGTTTTCTTGCACTACCTTACTTTCCATTTTTCTATTTTCTATTTATGATTTATAATTTAAAATTTTAATATTTACTAATTTTTACTATTTTTAATATTTAATATTTGTAATCCGGGGAGTGGGAAGCACCAAATCAAATATCGCTGTGATGATTGTACGTTCTAGTACCAATTGTTTAGCGACAGTAAAGTATAATTCATGTAAGTGGATATTTCAGCTGGTGTTATATTAGTGAATACCACCCAGTGGTGCTAGTGAGCGACAAAAGTCCGTATTTTCAGCAGCATTGAAGTTATTTTCATAGATGGAAGGCATAGGTAATATGGTATGACCAGCAAGACGCAAAAGACTTTGGTAATTGGATAAGAAATAAAAGCTGGATATAAGGAAGCCTTAATCTTCATTCAGCTGCACATTTTCAATCAATATATAAACATAACCATTATTTTCTCTTCAAATTATTTTAATTCTCCCCCCACATAAATGCAAGCTTCTGCCCATTCAGTAAATCTCATCTTTGATTTAGATACCTTATACAGTGCCTACAGAAAGTATTCAGCCCCCCCCCACAACTATTTTCACATTTTCCTGTCTCATTTTCTAAATTTAAAATCTGTACAAGTAGGATTTTTGAACTAATCTACAAAGCATTGCATCATGTCAAATCAAAAGAAAAATTCCAAAAATTGTCAACAGTTTACAAAAATTGTGAGGCTGAAAAAGTATTCATCCCCTTTGTAATTACTGTGCTAACTTTCCTCAGGTGTAATATACTGTATTACTTTACCAACTCACCCAATTTTGTTGATGTAGAAAATAGGAGGATCGCCTGTTTTCACTGAATTTATAAGGATAAGTACCCCTCTCTCTGTAAGGTCCAACAGTGTGGTAAATTTTCAACAGACCAAGCCAAAATGAAGACAAAGGAGTATTCAAGACCAGTCAGGGAAATGATAATAGCGAAGCTTAAATATGGGGAAAGGCACCGAACATACCTCAGAGCTGAGTGAAAGAATATGAAACAAGAGCCACACTGCCTAGCTCAGGCTCTCCTTCTAAACTTAGTCACTGGAGAAGAATGGCATTTGCAACAGAGGCTACTGTGACACCAACAGTCCGTCTGAGTGAGCGGCAGGAGTCAGTGGATGCAACTGGAGATGAGGTTCATGGCTCCACAATCTCTAAGGCCTTGCACAAAAATTATATTTGTTGAAGAGTGGCAAGGAAGAAGTCATGGCTTAAAAAAAAAGCAAATCCTTGCCCGTAAAGACTTTGCAAAGCATCTCTTAAAAGATACTGTAAAAATGTAGAACTTGCTGGCCCCAACACAAGGTGGTACGTGGAGCACAAATCTAATACTGTGCATCAGCTAGGCAACACCATCCCTACTGTAAAGTATGGTGGAGGTAGCATCATACTGTAGGGATGCTTTTCAGCTGCAGGGGACTAAAAATCTGGTCACAAATGATGGTTAGCTAAATGCTACTAAGTACAAAGAGATCCTGGATAAAAAACTGCTGGCTTCTGCCAGAAAGCTTAAACTGAAGAGGAAGTTTGTCTTTTAGCAGTACAGCGACCCAAAGCACACTGCCAGAGCAACCACGGAGTGACTTTAAATGAAGAAAATTGATGTGCTGGAGTATCCCAGTCTAAGTGCTAACCTTAACCTGATCCAACATCTCTGACAAGACCTCAAGATTGCTGCCCACCACCGCTTCTTAACTAACCTGGCACGGCTTGAGCAGTTTTCTGAGGAGGAATGGGCAAATCTTGCTTCATTGCATTGTGCAAAGCTAACAGGGACTTATCCAAAAAGACTACCAGCTGTAATAGAGGTGGTTCAGCCAAGTACTGAGCAAGGGGGGAAGAGTAATTTTGAACTGCTGACATTTCAGTATTTGAATTTTCAGTCTTTCATGCTTTACAATTAATTTCCCCTGTTTTTTCTTTGGATTCTACTGTGAAAAAAGAAGCATGTGAATCTCAAATACAAATTCTCAGTTAAATTGATCAAAATCTCTGGTTGCGTCACTCATTAATGTGAGCAGAGTTTCGGGGCTGAATGTATATTCCTATGCTCAAAACTAAGTTAAGCATTTGCAGATCATAACCATTGCATCTACCTTGTGCAACAACAATTATGTTATATTACTGCTATATACATCTCCAAAGATCTATCTTACTACTTCCACTATCTACTTAGCTTGCCTTATGATCCCATTCTTTTGTCATTAAGTCATTCTTACTTTCCATCCTGCTAACACTTTTTTTTTGTTTCCCTCTCCATTTTCCTTTCTCCAGTTTCAGTACTTGCTCTAATCCTGTTCCATCACCTATTTTTAAGTTTAAGAAGTTTGCTGTGATGCCTGACCTGCTGAACGTTTCCAGCATTTTATGTTTTGACAATCTCTAATCATTATGTTCCTTGAAGGACCTCAAGTTCCTTAAACAGAAGAAAGGAGACTTGGCCAGATAAACTAATGGTGTGGGAAAAGAGACCAGTGCATAATTTGTTTCTGCAGGTAACAATCAACAGAGGCTGAAGTGTACTTTGTTTTCAGGCTCGATTGAGGGGCCATCATATAGGGATCAGCAGTGGAAAGGTGAGTAATTTCAAGTTCCTGTGAGTCAATATCTCTGAAGATCTATCCTGGGCCCAGCATATCGATGCAGCTACAAAGAAGGCACAACAGATGCTGAGTTTCATTAGGAGATTTGATACATCACAAATTTCTACAGGTGTACCATGGAGAGCATTGTAACTGGCTGTGTCTCCATTTGCTATTGTGGCGGGAGCAGGTGCTACTACACAGGATTGAAATAAGCTGTAAATTTAGTCAGCTCCATCATCGGCACTGGCCTCCATTGTATCGAAGACATCTTCAAGGAGTGAGGCATCACCAAGGAGACATCCATCATTAAGGACCCCCAGCACCACCCAGGCCATGCCTTGTTCTCATTGCTACCATCAGGAAGGAGGCACAGAAGGTTGAAGGCATACTCTCAATGATTCAACAACAGCTTCTGCCCCTCTGCTATCCAATTTCTGAATGGACACTGAACCCATGAACACTACCTCACTATATTTAATTTTTATTTTTGCACTGATTTAATTTAACTATTTAATATGTGTTTATACTAACTGTAATTCTTGGTTTTTTTTTTCATTATTATATATTGCATTGAACTATTGCTGGAAAGACAATTTTCACAACATACGCCAGTGATATTAAACCTGATTCTGATTGTCTGAGGCTTGAAGTTAAGTTGCAATGGCAAAAGCAATCCACGTTTTTCCAGAGTTTCACTGTTAATACAGATTTTGGATGGGATGTTGGTGCCTCGTAAGATGACAACTACATCACTGATGCTGGTTACCAAGCAATAAAAACCTTGTTCATCCTCATTGTAATTCATCCGCTGGATTAAAGATGAACACTGTGAAGAAATCTCAAATAGTGTGCTTTATTGTAGAATGATCTGATGTTAAACAAGCTGCAGTCTGGACCCACCCCCCACAACTAATCACTTCCAGACTTTAGAAGAACAGGGTGAAAAAGTGCCAAAGCCAGTCGGTGAGATGACGCAGCACTGCATGTAACATTGCACCGAGATATTTTATTTAATATCGCCTTCATTCTCTGTGCAATTACCTAGAAAAGCAGAGCAGCTACATGGACAGATCATTTACAGTACAGAAACACACACTTCATAAAATATTCTCTGAACCTGATATGTCAACTTCATTTGGCTGGTTTCATTTGTTTAAACACAGTGCTGTTCCTAATTAGTTATCATTAGAAATCAGGAATAATACGGAAACTGTGAAGAACATTCACAATGCATGACAGCAGAATAGATTGTATTTTCAAAGTTCAGTGAATTAAATAATTAGCCTATCACTTAAAATCACTTCTGAATTATTCATTTGAGACCTTGCATTGCAAATTATTCCGTAACAAATTGACTTTAAGTATGATTTATACAAACTGTACAGCTCGATATTTTTTAAAAATAGGAGTTCTGAAATAATTTTCCATATTGCACATAGCATCACATTACCATTTCAATTAGGTAACTTTTTTATTATTTAGGCAAAACGTCAAGTTCAGTTTTTGATTGCCCTTGAGAAGGTGATGGTTAGTCAGCACCTCCAGCCACCCAAGTCCATTTTATTTCATTTATTTTTATTTAGCAATACAGTGTGGAGTAGGCCTTTCCAGCCCTTCGAGTCATTCTGCCCCAGCAACCCCTGACAACCCCAATTTAACCCTAATCTAATTTAATAGGTGCACTCCCATATTCCAAGTTCTCAGATTTTGACTATCTGGCTTTGTCCTTTGTGGGAACTTGGAAAGCAGCTGTCTCCTCCACACTGTGAGGGGATCCAGGAGTGCCCCTATTAACTGTTTGAAGGGAGACAGAGAGAGACATTCATCATTGATGGTTTGTTTGGAAAGGAGAGAGAGGCAGAGTTATTTACCACCGATATGTTGCTTTTGGAAAAGAGAGAGAGAGAGAGAGAGAGAGAGACGAAGATTAACAGTTGGACTGTCACTTTAAGGCATTGGAAGTAACTTTGGATTTTTACTGAGTTTGGAGTTGGAGACAGCACCGAACAGCTCGAAGGTTGCTATGGTGACCAAAGGCTGGTCATTGATATTTCTTCAAGGACAGGTTGCCTGCTTGCATTCCTTTGCAGACAAAGAAAGGGGGAACTCTTTGAATGACAGGTGATGCTCAGCCTGGTGAAATAAATGGGAGGTCAGATGATACAGACCTCAGGACACATGATCTGGACACTGAAGGAGCATTGTTGTGCCCACAGAGAAAGTGGGTTTTGGAGGATCGATCCAAAATGCTATTCCAACGGTGAAGAAGGAGTTGACTGGTGGAGATTTGTCTATGTGTCCACCGTCGCCTGGGTGATAGCTCCACCACAGAAGACCAGTCCCCCTGTTTAAAGTCACAGTCGGTGACTTGTAAAGGATTTCGGAGGATGACGAGAAGATCGACGGCATCAGCTCACCTGAAGACTCAAGTCAACGCACACACTCTCTCTCTCTCTCTCTCTCTCTCTCTCTCTCTCTCTCTCTCTCTCTCTCTCTCTCTCTCTCTCTCTCCCTCTCTCCCTCTCTCCCTCTCTCCCTCTCTCCCTCTCTCCCTCTCTCCCTCTCTCCCTCTCTCCCTCTCTCCCTCTCTCCCTCTCTCCCTCCCTCCCTCTCTCCCTCTCTCCCTCCCTCCCTCTCTCCCTCTCTCCCTCCCTCTCTCCCTCCCTCTCTCTCTCCCTCTCTCCCTCTCTCCCTCCCTCTCTCCCTCCCTCTCTCCCTCCCTCTCTCCCTCCCTCTCTCCCTCTCTCTCCTCAACTAAATACCATGAACTGAACGTTACTCAACATCGTAAGACTGTATCTTTTTACCCCTAGACGTAAAGAAGCTTGGTTTTTTCATATATATATATATTCCACACTTTTATATATAATCATTGCTAACCTGTTTGATTTATTTACATTACTGTATTGCATAGTTACTAATAAATATTAGTGGCTTATAGCAATATGAGATTCCAAAGTGTTTTCCATCTCTGCTGGTTTTTTATCTCTGTCACGGGGTACGTGACATAAATTGGGTCCTGCGTCCGCGATGTGAACAAATTGGTCGGGAGTCTGGTTTGAATTGATTTGGGGAAAATCCCTTTTGAATTTGGACTGTTGATTTGGTTGTGTGGAAAAACAACAGAAATGGGTGTTAGAGACTTTCTGAAATCACCAGACCTGGGGACTTTGAAGTTTGCTAAAAAGTATGAGTTGCAGGACATTGCTAAAGAGTTGAGAATTGAGGTAAAGAAGGGTGTGAGTAAGGTAGAAATTCAAAGGAAGATAGTTGAATATTATATAGATAAGGGAACATTTGATGAGGAGGCGTTAGAGTTGTTCGTGGAAGGTGAACCTACTGAGGATGAGCCTCAGCTTCTGTTGGAAATAGTATACAGGGAGCATGAACTGAAATTAAAACAGCTCGAGAGAGAGATTAGAGAAGCAGCAAGACAGAGAGAAGAGGCAGAAAGACAGAGACAGCTCGAAAGGGAGAAATGGCAACATGAAGGTCACGTGGCAGAAAGGCAGAGACAGTTTAAAAGGGAGAGGTTGCAGCAAAGTGGTTTGGAGTCGGACCCTGATGATTTTTACAGCTCAGAAGGGCTAGTTTTGTGTGATGAATTTTAAAGTTGTGTTCCTGATGAGGTAAGGGCATATCCAGTGGCAGAGGATGCCCCTACCCTGCAGGGGTCTGTTGAGAAAGCAGGCGAAGAAGTTTTAACCCATGAGGTTGAGTTTACTCCAGAAAGGAGTTTGCCAGAGAATAGCTGGGAGGTTCGAGATGATCTTGAATTTGAAACTGGGACAAGTGATGACAGCCCAGAAGAGGCAGTTGTTCCGATTGAATGTGTTCAGGTTGTTGAAGTACCTGTGAATTCACAGGATTCTGAACCTTATGTTGAGGCTCAGTTGAAGCCTGAGGTGTCTGACTTGGTTGAAAGGGAATGCAGTCCTTTTGTGTCAGATGATCTTGGTTCAGTGAATAAGGGGTTAACCTTGGTACCAGTAGAAAGTGAGAATTCTCAGTCATTTGTATCTGACCGTGTTTTAAAAGTTGGTCATGAAGTGGAACCTGGTGAGGTCAATGCTGCTGGAAGTAATGGGAAAAGTGCTGTTCCTGGACTTTTTGGATAAAGTGATGGAAAAGGTTGGATTGGTTGCGCGACCTTTGACCCTGCTTGCAGGACGCGCTAGTTTGTTGGATTTTGTGTGGACATTTGGAAGTAAACACCTGCAAGGTCATGCTGTTGTTCAGAAGGATTGTTGTGGTTTTGGAGTGGAAGTTGCCGTGGATACAAGTCGAAGTATAGATCGTAATAAGATGGGTAGTTTATTTGGTCTCTTTCATATTCTCATCAGCCTGATGATGGTACTGAGTTTAATAAACAATGGAGGCATGTTGACAGCCCTCCAAGATAAGAGTGTTTCAGCAATTCAGCTGATGAGCAAAGTCGCTATTGAGACCTGCAATAGCAAGACCAGAGGTTTAAATTATTATGATGTGTCACAAAATTTTCTCCCTTCCAGATTTCAGCAGGACTTAGAGGGTAGTACAGCTGATAAGGGTAAGGTGTATAAGAAAGGTTTGTCTTTGTTGAGAAAGGAATATATCGAGGAACAGAAGTGAGATTCTGGAATGGTGGCTTTAAGGGAGGTGGCTCTCACAGGAGAGGAGGTTCAAAGAGAGTCAGTAGGATATTACCTTAAAGATGGGGTGTTGATGAGGAAGTGGAGACGAGCCACAGTGCCTGCAAGTCACGTGGTGGTTTTGAAAGGTTACAAGGCTGAAATTTTAAACATGGCTTACAGTATGCCTTTAGGTGAACATCATTGTCTGAGAAATGAGGAAAATGGGAATGAGGGGGTTCCCCTCTTCTTATTTAGTGTTGGAGATTCGATTCAGAAGGCAGTGAAGGGTGATTTGTTGGAACCTGTGTTCAGTTACAGTCCAAAAGGACCTTTGACCCGACTCAGAGAACTTTGGAAGGGATTTAGTAAGCTCTGTGACTTTGCCAAGGAAAGTTTACAAAATGGTCGAGTCAAAATAAGACTCTTGTTTACTGAAATGGCAGCTGGGGAGAATTGTTGAAGTACAAAATGGAATCGTGAAATCTGATAATGGAATGGAAAAACATGTTTGCCCACTGAATCTAGACGCACCAAGATGTCAGAATTCCATTGTTTTGAAAAATATTACTGATAAGGTCCACCAGTTGGACCCAAAGCCGAAAAAACAAGTAAAAGGACTAATTGGTGTTTTGAAATGGGGCACAGGTGCAGTGAATGATGTCATCATGAATTTAGCCCAGGCTATGGAATGGTATCTTCACAGAGTGAGCTTTGAGGAAAGTAAAAGGGTTGAACCAGGAATTAGAAACAAGAAAGAACAAAGAAAGAGAATGGATGTGTGTATTGATAGAGTGGGGAAGGCTAAATACCTTATTAAGATTGACTTGTTAAAAGGATACCGGGGTGTTCCTTTAACAGAGAGGGTTAAAGAGATATCAATATTTGTGACACCGTCTGGACTGTATGAATACAATGTTTTACACTTCGGGATGAAGAATGCACTAGAAACATTTCAAAGAATGATCAATTCTGTGATTGGAGGGTTAGAAAGCACAGGAGTTGATATCAATGATTTAGTGGTCTGGAGTGACACGTGGGAAGAACATATTGCAGTTGTAGAGAAACGGTTTGATAGACTGTCTAAGGCCAATCGTACTGTGAACCTCGCTAAGATTGAATTTGGCCACGCCACAGTCACATATCTGGGGTTACGTGGTGGGCCAAGGCTAGCTGGCTTCTGTACAGGCCAAGGTTCAAGCGATTGCTGAAGTTCCTGTTCTGACCGACAAGAAAGCTTTAAGAAGGGTTTTAGGGATGGTTGGGTATTATCATAAGTTCTGTAAGAACTTTGCTGACATTGCTCTCCCCCTAACAAAACTCCTGGGGAAGAGTGCAAGATTTGAGTGGAATGACCTTTGCCAGGAGGCATTTGAACGTCTGGAAACCATCCTGTGTTATCATCCTGTGCTCAGAGCACCTGACTTTCCAAAGCCACTTTCTATAACAACTGGTGTTAGTGACGAAGCTGCTGGGGCAGTACTGTTACAGAAGGGAGTGGATGACATTGAATATCCAGTAGCTTATTTCTCAAAGAAATTTAAAGTACACTAGAAAAGTTATTCAACTGTTGAAAAGGAATTGCTAGCACTTATTATGGCTTTACAACATTTTGAGGTCTATGATCAGAGACCTCAAAACCTTTCTGTTGCTCAGAGACCACTTGTGGTTTGCATGGGTTATAATCCGTTGATGCTTCTAACTAAGATGAAGGATAAGAATAGAAGGTTGTTAATTTGGAGTCTAGTATTGCAGGAAGGTGACTTAAAAATCAAACATGCGAAAGGTACTGATAACATCATAGCTGATTGCTTATCCCGACGTTAAGTTGAAAACTGTACACATTTTTGCTTTGTCATCTGATGTTTTTCCCTGTATTGTTTAAAACCCTGTGATGGACATTTAAAAAAAAATCGTCTTCGACAATTTTTTTTTTCCTTGAGGAAGGGGAGTGTGAGGGGATCCAGGAGTGCCCCTATTAACTGTTTGAAGAGAGACAGAGAGAGACATTCATCATTGATGGTTTGTTTGGAAAGGAGAGAGAGACAGAGTTATTTACCACCGATATGTTGCTTTTGGAAAAGAGAGAGAGAGACGAAGATTAACAGTGGACTGTCAATTTAAGGCATTGGAAGTAACTTTGAATTTTTACTGAGTTTGGAGTTGGAGACAGCACCGAGCAGCTCGAAGGTTGCTATGGTGACCAAAGGCTGGTCGTTGATATTTCTTCAAGGACAGGTTGCCTGTTTGCATTCCTTTGCAGACAAAGAAAGGGGGGACTCTTTGAATGACAGGTGATGCTCAGCCTGGTGAAATAAATGGGAGGTCAGATGATACAGACCTCAGGACACATGATCTGGACACTGAAGGAGCATTGTTGTGCCCGCAGAGAAAGTGGTTTTTGGAGGATCGATCAGGCGGATCGATCCAAATTGCTATTCCAACGGTGAAGAAGGGGTTGACTGGTGGGGAGTTGTCTATGTGTCCACCGTCGCCTGGGTGATAGCTCCACCACAGAAGACCAGTCCCCCTGTTTAAAGTCACAGTTGGTGACTTGTAAAGGATTTCGGAGGACGACAAGAAGATCGACAGCATGAGCTCACCTGAAGACTCAACTCTAACTCTAACTCTAACTCTCTCCCCCCGCCCGTCACTACTCAACTAAATACCATGAACTGAACTTTACTCAACATCGTAAGACTGTATCTTTTTACCCCTAGACTTAAAGAAGCTTGGTTTTTTCATACATATATATTCCACACTTACTTTTATATATAATCATTGCTAACCTGTTTGATTTATTTACATTTATATTACTGTATTGCGTAGTTACTAATAAATATTAGTAGTTTATAGCAATACGAGACTCCAAAGTGTTTTCCGGTTCTTTATCCCCGTCACGGGGTACATGAGTTAATGTCCGGAGGACCTACTCAGGAGGATGCAATACTGGACCTTTTCTTAGGAAACGAGGCAAGGCAAGAAACTGAAGTGACACTCGGAGTACTTTGGCTCTAGAGACAATAATTCTCTTAGTTTTAAGATAGTGATGTAAAAGATAGGACGGGTCCGCATGTTCAGATCCTAAAATTAGCCCTGCTCAAGTTTGTGCAAATTAGGCTGCATCTGGCAGAGTGGATTGGGTGAGCCTGTTTGAAGGGAGAGAAGATGAAAAGCAAGTGGGAAGCTTTTAAGAGTGTGACATTAGGAGTCCAGGGCAGCATTTTCCATTTAGGATACAGGTAAACCTGGCAAACCTGGGAAACCCTGGCTTATGAGACTCTGAGGCTCTGGACAGCAAGCATACATTGGGTTTAGGAGATTGGACTCAAGTAAATCCCTTGATAACTATAAATGGGTTAGGGATACTATTAAGAGGGAAAGCAAAAAAGCAAAAGGACGGTGTGAGATGGATCTAGTAGGAAAGATTAAGGGAAATTCCAAAACTTTCAGAAATTAATAATTGCCACAAAAGGGTCAAGTCATCTAAAATGTTTGTATTCCAGTTGGTTTAATTAATTACTTTATCATAACATTGGTTCAAACATATGGATAGTCAGAGACAAAAAAAGAAACTAGAAATAAATATAGAAAGTAGCTTAGTAGTAAAGCTGGCACACAGTGAAAGGGTGAATACCATATTGCGCAGTGAAAGAGACTGTTCCTGAAACAACATATTTGGATAATTGTGGAATTGTTAGTGTGTCCTAAGTGAAACAATTCTGCCAAAATTTCCACTTCCTGCTCATTCTGTCACTATTCACATTTGTAATCTTGTGCACAAGTGGATGCAAAGATCACTCAGTATGAGTAGATTAAAGGTTTGGCCTTTGTTCATCTGTATCTTCCTTGTCCTCCATCTTTTGCCTAAGCTGTAAAGTTAGATACTACTTTTTCTCAACCAAACTTGTCGAGTTGTATAACACAGAAATGGGTCCTTCAGCCCATTAATAATGTTCACTTATCACATTAAAATACCATATAATTCTTCAAGTGCTGAATTGCTTTTGACTTTCAATATGAAGGTTATTGCTACAGCCGTTCCCCCTCTTTAATGACTAAGAACAACACTGGGATAACTGAACACAAAATATTCTGCAGATGCTGGGGTCAAAGCAACACGTACAAAACGCTGGAGGAACTCCAGTCCTGATGAAGGTTCTCAGCTTGAAACATTGACTGTTTGTTTCCATTGGGATAACTGAGATGGGCAAGGATAAGTCACCGGATTTTCAAACCATAATTTTCTCCAAGGAGCAGTCCGCTCTGGGGTGTTTTCCAGTTGCAAATTCATGCAGAATCCAATTACAAAACTTATTTAAATTAGAAACCACTCCAGCATATGCTGAAAATTATGATGAGAATCGATTTCAAAAATTGTTTTTGCTAAATATAGTGGGTTAAACCAGTCATTTATTTCCTCAAAATTCCTCTGCTACTCAGTTGAATCTTGTACCTTAATCTTACTTCCAGAGTAATCCCCATTATGGAAACTCTGGTTTTCATAATAACAATCTATTGCTTTCAGGTTTGAATATGCTCACTGATAGAGAATCTTTAAACTTCCTGCAGCAGAAAATGTCACCTTCTCGTTCTGAAATGATTGATGCCTTATACTGAAATTGAGCCCTGGTTCAAATTCTTGATCCAGAGGAAATATCCTCTTTGCATCTACCCCGCAAAACCTTTAAAAATCTTGTGTCTCAACAAGATCTTGTTCTTCTAGATTCCACTAGCTATAAACTTATCTTCTTCTAGTACTGTTCTTCTGGAACAGCCCATTAATTCCACCTTTCATTATGTGGATCAGCACTGATCAAGTTCTGAGGCCATCTTCAGAAGAAAAAAGCCTGCTGGCAGAACTCAGACAGCATATGCAGAGGTAGAGGTATAGTTGTTGTTTCAGGTCCTGATACAGGGCTTTGTCTCAAAGTGTCAACTGTCCTTTTCCCTCTATAATTGTTGCCTGACCTATAAGACCACAAGATGTAGGAGCAGAGGTAGGCCATTCGGCCCATTGAGTCTGCTCCACCATTCAATCATGGGCTAATCCAATTCTTCCAGTCATCCCCACTCCCCTGCCTTCTCCCCATACCCTTTGATGCCCTGGCTAATCAAGAACCTATCTATCTCTGCCTTAAATGCACCCAATGACTTGGCCTCCACGGCTGCTTGTGGCAACAAATTCCATAGATTACCACTAAAGTAATTCCTCCACATCTCCTTTCTAAATGGATGTCCTCCTTGTCCTGGACTCCACTAACATGGGAAATAACTTTGCCATATCTATTCTGTTCAGGCCTTTTAACATTTGGAATGTTTCTGAGAGATTCCCCCTTCCCCCTTTCCCCTCCCCCCCCGAGTTCTCCTGAACTCCAGGGAATACAGCCCAGAGCTGCCAGACGTTCCTCGTATGGTAACCCTTTCATTCCTGGAATCATTCTTGTGAATCTTCTTTGAACCCTCTCGAATGTCAGTATATCCTTTCTAAAATAAGGAGCCCAGGACTGCACACAATATTCCAAGTGTGGTCTCATGAGTGCTGAAAGAACATCAACATCACATCCCTGCTCTTACATTCTA
Source organism: Mobula hypostoma (assembly GCF_963921235.1). Lineage (NCBI taxonomy): Eukaryota > Metazoa > Chordata > Chondrichthyes > Myliobatiformes > Myliobatidae > Mobula > Mobula hypostoma. The sequence continues at coordinate 154,201,659 of NC_086102.1, read as the reverse complement.
TACCTCTAGAAATGAATGCCAACATTGCATTTGCCTTCTTCACCATTTACTCAACCTGAAGGTTAACCTTTAGGGTATCCTGCACAAGGACTCGCAAATCCCTTTGCATCTCTGCATTTTGGATTCTCTCCCCATCTAAATAATAGTCTGCCCGTTTATTTCTTCCACCAAAGTGCATGACCATACACTTCTCAAAATTGTATTTCATTTGCCACTTCTTTGCCCATTCCCCTAAACTATCTAAGTGTCTCTGCAGCCTCTCTGTTTCCTCAACACTACCCGCTCCTCCACCTATCTTTGTATCTTCGGCAAATTTAACCATAAATCTATTAATCCCAGACATACATCATAAAAAGCAGTGGTCCCAACACCAAACCCTGTGGAACTCCACTGGTAACCTGGCAGCCAGCCAGAATAGGATCCCTTTATTCTCACTCTTCTTTCTGCCGATCAGCCAATGCTCCACCCATGCTAGTGATTCCCCTGTAATTCCATGGGATCTTATCCTGCTATGCAGCCTCATGTGCGGCACCTTGTCAAAGGCCTTCTGAAAAGTGCGCATGCGCCGGTCATGCATGCAGCCTGTTACAGTCGCTCCATCTAGTTTTCTTACTTTTCTTACTTTTTAAACTTTATTAACTTAAGTTATTTGTTGTATTTTTTTTTTCACGGTGACACGTTGAAGCTGCTCCCTCTCTAACATGCTGGTGGAAAGAGTTTTAAGCGCTGGAAATAGTTACACTTGGACACGTCTCATTAGCGGGGCAGCAGTATGGTCGCATTGTTTATTCCAGGGACCAGCTGATTGCGCTTATGCTGGCCGGTTTAGCGAACAGAGTGGCGGACACCCCGGCTGAAATCTGGAGGAAAACACACAAAGGATGCAGAGGGGGATCAAAAAGGCGAGGGAAGAGGGCTGGGCCGAGGCATATGGAGAAGAGAAGTTATAAGCCATGTCTCCCCTCTCTCATTATGGGCAATGCTGGGTAATAAAATGGACGAGCTGATGGCACTTGTCAGGAGTCAGAGAACATTTCAGGAGAGCAGTGTTATGTGTTTTACTGAAACGTGGCTGCACAAGGACATACCCGATCAAAACGTTTCCATAGAGGGCTTCCAGACCGTTCAGGCTGACTGGAATTACACTGAGAGCGGTAAGCGTAAAGGAGGGGGGCTTGCTGTTCTGCTAAACAACAGATGGTTCAATCCTGGTCACTTTACAATCAAGGAACGTGTTTGTAGCCCGGATATTGAACTTTTTGCTGTTGGACTCCGGCCATATTATTTGCCAAGGGAAATCTCACATGCAATTGTGGTTGTTGTGTACATCCCTCCCTCTGCCAACCCGATGTTGGCGTGTAACATCATTTACACCGTCATAGCCAAATTACAAACGCAGCACCAGAGTGCCCTTATTACCATCTCGGGTGACTTCAACCATGTTACCATGGCTAGAACACTGCCCAACTTCACGCAGTATGTGAGCTGTACAACCAGAGGGGAGAGGACTCTGGATTTGATGTGTACTAACATTAAGGATGCATACAGCTCCTCTCCCCTCCCCCCACTGGGAAGGTCAGATCACAACCTGGTGCATCTCAAACCCTGCTACGTGCCTCTGGTGAAGAGTAACCTGTAACCTTGAGGACAGTGAGGAAATGGTCGGAGGAGGCTTATGAGGCGCTCCAGGGTTGTTTTGAGGTGACAGACTGGCAGGCACTCTGTGAGCCACAAGGAGAGGATATTGATGGGCTCATGGAAGTGCATCACTGATTACATCAACTTCTGTGTGGACTGCAATGTTCCGACAAGAACTGTCCTTTGTTATTCAAATAACAAGCCATGGGTAACAAAGGACATTAAGGACATCCTGAACGCTAAAAAGAGGGCATTTAGAGATGGAAATAGGGAGGAGCTGAGGGCAATACAGAGGGACTTGAAAGCCAGGATCAGGGAGGCTAAAGACAGGTACAGGAGGAAGCTTGAGTGGAAACTCCAGCAGAACAAAATGAGAGCGGTCTGGAGTGGGATGAGGACCATCACTGGGTTCCGGCAAACTAGCAACAGAGGAGCTGAAGGCAGTGTGGACAGGGCCAAAGAACTTAACCTGCTCTTTAACAGATTTGACATTGTGGCCCCTGCCCATCCCCCACATGAGTCATCTGTTGTCGGCCCCCAACCAACACATATTCCACTCTCACCTCCTACCCCTCCTCACAGTCCCCCACCCTGCTCTCATGACTATACCCCTTCCCCACACGAAACCACCATGGTGGGCTTCACAGCTGAACAGGTGAGAAGACAGCTGAAACGTCTCAACCCAAGCAAGGCTGCAGGACCAGATGGTGTCAGTACCAGGGTGCTCAAAGCCTGTGCCCCTCAGCTATGTGGAGTACTTCGCCATGTCTTCAACCTGAGCCTGAGGCTCCGGAGGGTTCCTGTGCTGTGAAAGACGTCCTGCCTCATTCCTGTGCCAAAGATGCCATGCCCCAGCGGCCTCAATGACTACAGACCGGTGGCATTGACCTCCCACATCATGAAGACCCTGGAGAGACTTGTTCTGGAGCTGCTCCGGCCTATGGTCGGGCCACACTTAGATCCCCTCCAGTTCGCCTACCAGCTCTGACTAGGAGTTGAGGATGCCATCGTCTACCTGCTGACCCGTGTCTACGCCCACCTGGACAAACCAGCGAGCACTGTGAGGGTCATGTTTTTTGACTTCTCCAGTGCGTTCAACACCATCCGCCCTGCTCTGCTGGGGGAGAAGCTGTCAGCAATGCAGGTGGATGCTTTCCTGGTGTCATGGATTCTTGATTACCTGACTGGCAGACCACAGTATGTGTGCCCGACAGAGTGATCAGCAGCACTGGGGCTCCACAGGGGACTGTCTTGTCTCCCTTTCTCTTCACCATTTACACCTTGGACTTCAACTACTGCACAGAGTCTTGCCATCTTCAGAAGTTTTCTGATGACTCTGTCATAGTTGGATGCATCAGCAAGGGAGATGAGGCTGAGTACAGGGCTACGGTAGGAAACTTTGTCACGTGGTGTGAGCAGAATTATCTGCAGCTTAATATGAAAAAGACTAAGGAGCTGGTGGTAGACCCGAGGAGAGCTAAGGTACTGGTGACCCCTGTTTCCATCCAGGGGGTCAGTATGGACATGGTGGAGGATTACAGATACCTGGGGATACGAATTGACAATAAACTGGACTGGTCAAAGAACACTGAGGCTGTCTACAAGAAGGGTCAGAGCCCTGTCTATTTCCTGAGGAGACTGAGGTCCTTTAACATCTGTCGGACGATGCTGAGGATGTTCTACGAGACTGTGGTGGCCAGTGCGATCGTGTTTGCTGTTGTGTGCTGGGGCAACAGGCTGAGAGTAGCAGACACCAACAGAATCAACAAACTCATTCGTAAGGCCAGTGATATTGTGGGATGGAACTGGACTCTCTAACAGTGGTGTCTGAAAAGAGGATGCTGTCCAAGTTGCATGCCATCTTGGACAATGTCTTCCATCCACTACATAATGTACTGCGTGGGCACAGGAGTACATTCAGCCAGAGACTCATTCCACCGAGATGCAACACAGAGCGTCATAGGAAGTCATTCCTGCCTGTGGCCATCAAACTTTACAACTCCTCTCTTGGAGGGTCAGACATCCTGAGCCAATAGGCTGGTCCTGGACTTATTTCCTGGCATAATTTACCTGTTACTATTTAATTATTTATGGTTTTATTACTATTTAATTATTTATGGTGTAACTGTAACGAAAACCAATTTCCCTCGGGATCAATAAAGTATGACTAAAATCCAAGTACACCCCATCTACTGCATCTCCTTTGTTTACGCTGCTTGTAATTCCCACAAAAAATTGCAGTAGGTTAGTCAGGCAGGATTTTCCTTTCAAAAAATCATGCTGGCTTTGGCCTATCTTGTCATGTGCCTCCAGGTACTCCGTAATCTCATCTCTAACAATCGATTCCAACAACTTCCCAACCACTGATATCAGACTAACATGTCTATAGTTTCCTTTCTGCTGCCTCTCACCCTTCTTAAATAGCAGAGTAACATTTGCAGTTTTGCAGTCATTTGGTACAATGCCAGAATCTATCGATTCTTGAAAGATCATTGTTAATGCCTCCGGGTCACAGTTTGAGGATAAAGGGGAAGCCTTTTAGGACTGAGATTAGGAAAAACTTCTTCACACAGAGAGTGGTGAATCTGTGGAATTGTCTGCCACAGGAAACAGTTGAGGCCGGTTCATTGGCTATATTTAAGAGGAAGTTAGATATGGCCCTTGTGGCTACGGGGATCAGGGAGTATGGAGGGAAGGCTGGTGCAGGGTTCTGAGTTGGATGATCAGCCATGATCATAATAAATGGCGGTGTAGGCTCAAAGGGCTGAATGGCCTACTCCTGCACCTATTTTCTATGTTTCTATGTTTCTATGCCTCTGCAATCTCTCCAGCTACTTCCTTCAGAACTCGAGGGTGCATTCCATCAGGTCCAGGAGATTTATCCACCCCTCAGACCATTAAGCATCCTGAGCTCCTTTTCAGTCGTAATTTTCACTGCATAAGCCTCACTTCCCTGACACTCTTGAATGTCCGGTATACTGCAGATGTCTTCCACTGTGAGGAGTGATGCAAAATACGCATTCAGTTCCTCTGCCATCTCTGCGTGTCTCCTTACAATATCTCCAGCGTCATTTTCTATTGGTTCTATAATCTACCATCAACTCTCTTTTACCCTTTATAGTACTTAAAAAAGCTTTTAGTATCTTCTTTGATATTAGTCACCAGCTTCCTTTCATAATTCATCTTTTCCTTCCTAATGACCTTCTTAGTTTCTTTCTGTAAGTTTTTATAAGTTTCTCAATCCTCTGTCTTCCCACTGGCCTTGGCTTCCTCGTATGCTCTCTTTTTTGCTTTTACTTTGACTCTGACTTCAATTGTCGGTCCATTCGAAAATTTCTTCTTATTTGGAATATATCTATCTTGCACTTCTCTCATTTTCTGCAGAAACTCCAGCCATTGCTGCTCTGCTGTCCTTCCTGCTAGAGTCTCTTTCCAGTCAACCTTGGCCAGTTCCCCTCTCATGCCATTGTAATTTCTTTTATTCCACTGAAATACTGACACATTGCAATTTGATTTTTCCTTCTCAAATTTCAAAGTGAACTCGAACATATTGTAATCACTGTTCCCTAAGGGTTCCTAACCTTAAGCTCTCTTATCACCTCCAGATCATTGCACGACACCCACTCCAGCACAGCCAATCCCCTAGTGGGCTCAACAACAAGCTGTTCTAAAAAGCCATCCCTTAGACATTCTACAAATTCTCTCTCTGGAGGTCCAGTACTGGACTGGTTTTCCCAATCCACTTTCATGTTAAAATCCCCAACGATTATCACAAAATTTCCCTTCAAACATGCCTTCTTTATCTCCTGCTGTAATTCGTAATCCACATCCCAGCTGCTGTTTGGAGGCCTGTATACAACTGCCATTAGGGTTCTTTTACCCTTCCAATTTCTTAACTCAACCCATAGCGACTCTACACCTTCCAATCCTATGTTATCTCTTTCTAATGATTTAATATTATTTCTTATACACAGGGCCACACCACACCCTCTGCCTACTAATCTGTCTTTCCGGTACACCGAATATCTTTGGATGTTCAGCTCCCCATGGCAGCCATCCTTTAGCCAAGTTTGAGAGATGGCCCCAACGTCATACTTGCCAATCTGTAGCTGAATTTCAGGGTCATCCATTTTATTTCTTATGCTGCGTGCACTCAAATATAATATTTCCAGTCCAGTATTTGTTGCTTTCTGTTTTAACTGCACCACGCCTCTATTGCCCTGTAACTCATCCCACTGGCTGTGATTAAGCCTCATCTCCTACCTGTCCTTTCTATCATCTCTTTTGCACGCAATCTTTGAATTATTTCTGTTTTTCCCCTTCCTCAGCCCTATCACTCTGGTTCCCATCTCCCTGCCAAACCCTTCCGAACAGCTCTATTAAACCTGCCTGCTAGGATATTGGACCCCTTTGGGTTCAGGTGTAACCCGTCCTTTTTGTACAGGTCCTACCTCCCCCAGAAGAGACCCCAATGATCCAGGAACCCGAAGCCCTGCTTCCTACACCAGTCTCTTAGACATGCATTAATATGCTTGATCATGCTTTTCTTGCACTCGTTAGCACATGGCACAAACAGCAATCCTGAGATTACTACGCAGGAAGTCCTGCTTTTCGGCTTCCTATCCAACTCCCTGAATTCTCTCATCAGGACCTCCTCCCTTTTTCTACCTATGTCATTGGTACCAATGTGTACCAAGACTTCTGGTTGTTCACCCTCTTCCTTCAGAATTCTCTCTACCCAATCTGAGCCATCCCGTACCCTGGCACCTGGGAGGGAACACACCATGCGGGTATCTCTGTCAGGCTGACAGAACCTCCTGTCTGTTCCCCTCATTATGGAATCCCCTATGACTACCGCATTCCTCATCATCTTCTCTCCCTTTTGCACCAAGGAAACCAAACTCAGTGCCAGAGGCCCGATTGCCACGGTCGTCCTCTTGTCAGGTCACCCCCCTCAGCAGCATCCAAAACGAGATAACAATTACTGCGGGGGATGGTCACAGGGGTGCTCTCTACTGTCTGAGCTCTTCCTATCCCTTCCCGATAGTCACCCACTTGTCTAACACCCGCAGCCCCAGGGTGACTAACTCCTGGTAGCTTCTGCTCCCTTTCCCTAATAAACCATAGGTCATCAAGCCGTAGCTCCAGATCCCTAACACGGTCTCTCAGAAGCTGCATCTCGGTGCGCCTGGCACATATGTGGCCATCTGGAAGATTCCCAGGATTCGTACACCTGACACCCAGAGCAAAGTACTAACCCTACAGACATGCTCTCTATTCCTCCAAAAGAAAATGCAAGGGAAGAGTGAAGCCCACCTACCCACTTACCTCGCTGAAGCCAGAATGAGACAAGGCCCTACCACTCTGCCTCAGACCACTCCGTCGATTACCGCTCCGCTAGGTTCATGCCTGAACCTTCCCAGCTCTCCAACTCATGATTGGTGCTTCAGTTATAGCTGAGTTCCCGCGAAGCTTTCCCCTTTTAAACTTCGCTCCCAGACCTGTGTGCTGCCTCCTCTCTTGGAGCTCTCCAACACATGGTTGGTGCACTGGTTATCTTGACCTGTTGATTTCCAAGAAAAGGTTATGTTTTGCTCCACCTAACAGTATCTAGGGTCTTCTTTAATCTCTTTTGAGTAAGGAGATTAAAACTGCACATAATTCTGATCCAGACTTCAATGGGTGAACATAGAACATAGAATAGTACAGCACAGTACAGGCCCTTCAGCCCACAATGCCGACCCTTAAACCCTGCCTCCCATATAACGCCCCACATTAAATTCCTCCATATACCTGTCTATTAGTCTGTTAAATTTCACTAGTGTATCTGCCTCCATCACTGACTCAGGCAGTGCATTCCATGCACCAGCCACTCTGAGTAAAAAACCTTCCTCTAATATCCCCCTTGAACATCCCACCCCTTACCTTAAAGCCGTGTCCTCTTGTATTGAGCAGTGGTGCCCTGGAGAAGAGGCACTGGCTATCCACTCTATCTATTCCCCTTAATATCTTGTACACCTCTATCATGTCTCCTGTCATCCTCCTCCTCTCCAAAGAGTAAAGCCCTAGCTCCCTTAATCTCTGATCATAATGCATACTCTCTAAACCAGGCAGCATCCTGGTAAACCTCCTCTATACCCTTTCCAATGCTTCCACATCTTTCCTACAGTGAGACGACCAGAACCGGACACAGTACTTCAAGTGTGGCCTAACCAGAGTTTTATAGAGCTGCATTATTACATCGCGACTCTTAAACTCTATCCCTCGACTTATGAAGGCTAACACCCCATAAGCTTTCTTAACTACCCTATCTACCTGTAGGCAACTTTCAGGGATCTGTGGACATGTACCTCCAGATCCCTCTGCTCCTCCACACTACCAAGTATCCTGCCATTTACTTTGTCCTCTGCCTTGGAGTTTGTCCTTCCAAAGTGTACCACCTCACACTTCTCCAGGTTGAACTCCATCTGCCACTTCTCAGCCCACTTCTGCATCCTATTGATGTCTCTCTGCAATCTTCGACAATCCTCTACGCTATCCACAACACCACCAACCTTTATGTCGTCTGCAAACTTGCCAACCCACCCTTCTACCCCCACATCCAGATCGTTAATAAAAATCACAAAATGTAGAGGTCCCAGAACTGATCCTTGTGGGACACCACTAGTCACAACCGTCCAATCTGAATGTACTCCCTCCACCACGACCCTTTGCTTTCTGCAGGCAAGCCCATTCTGAATCTACCTGGCCAAACTTCCCTGGATCCCATGCCTTCTGACTTTCTGAATAAGCCTACCATGTGGAACCTTGTCAAATGCCTTACTAAAATCCATGTAGATCACATCCACTGCACTACCCTCATCTATATGCCTGGTCACTTAATCAAAGAACTCTATCAGGCTTGTTAGACACGATCTGCCCTTCTCAAAGCCATGCTGACTGTTTCTGATCAGACTATGTTTCTCTAAATGCCCATATATCCTATTTCTAGAAATCTTTTCCAACAGCTTTCCCACCACAGACGTAAGGCTCACTGGTCTATAATTACCCAGACTATCCTTATTACCTTTTTTGAACAAGGGGACAACATTTGCCTCCCTCCAATCCTCCGGTACCATTCCCGTGGACAACGCTGACGTAAAGATCCTAGCCAGAGGCTCAACAATCTCTTCCCTCGCCTCGTGGAGCAGCCTGGAGGATATTCTGTCAGGCCCTGGGGATTTATCCGTGCTATTGTATTTTAATAACTCCAACACCTCCTCTCCCTTAATATCAACATGCTCCAGAACATCAACCTCACTCATATTGTCTCCACCGTCATCAATTTCCCTCTCTTTGTTGAATACCAAAGAGAAGTATTTATTGAGGGCCTCACTCACTTCCACAGCCTCCAGGCACATCTTCCCACCTTTATCTCTAATCGGTCCTACCTTCACTCCTGTCATCCTTTTGTTCTTCACATAATTGAAGAATGCCTGGGGGTTTTCCTTTACCCTACTCGCCAAGGCCTTCTCATGCCCCCTTCTTGCTCTCCTCAGCCCCTTCTTAAGCTCCTTTCTTGCTACCTTATATTCCTCAATAGACCCATCCGATCTTTGCTTCCTAAACCTCATGTATGCTGCCTTCTTCCACCTGACTAGATTTTCCACCTCACTTGTCACCCATGGTTCCTTCACCCTATCATTCTTTATCTTCCTCACCGGGACAAATTTATCCCTAACATCCTGCAAGAGATCCCTAAACATCGACCACATGTCCATAGTACATTTCCCTGCAAAAACATCATCCCAGTTCACACCCGCAAGTTCTAGCCTTGTAGCCTCATAATTTGCCGTTTCCTAATTAAAAATTTTCCTGTCCTCTCTGATTCTGTCCTTTTCCATGATAATGCTAAAGGCCAGGGAGCAGTGGTCACTGTCCCCCAGATGCTCACCCACTGAGAGATCTGTGACCTGACCCGGTTCGTTACCTAATACTAGATCTACCATGGCATTCCCCCTAGATGGTCTTTCAACATACTGTGACAGAAATCTGTCCTGGACACACTTACCAAATTCTGCCCCGTCTAAACCATTGGAACTAATCAGGTGCCAATCAATATTAGGGAAGTTAAAGTCACCCATGATAACAACCCTGTTATTTTTGCAGCTTTCCAAAATCTGCTTCCCAATCTGCTCCTTGGCATCTCTGTTGCTACCAGGGGGCCTATAGAATACTCCCAATAGAGTAACTGCTCCCTTCCTGTTCCTGACTTCCACCCATACTGACTCAAAAGAGGATCCTGCTACATTACCCACGCCTTCTGTAGCTGTAATAGTATCCCTGACCAGTAATGCCACCCCTCCTCCCCTTTTCCCCCCATCCCTTTTAAAGCACTGAAATCCAGGAATACTGAGAATCCATTCCAGGAATCCAGGAATATTGAGAATCCATTCCTGCCCTGTTGCCAGCCAAGTCTCTGTAATGGCCACTACATCATAATTCCATGCATGTATCCAAGCTCTGAGATCATCACCTTTGATCCTGATGCTTCTTGCATTTAAAGTACATGAACTTTAGCCCTTCTACCTTACTACCTTTAAATCCTTTATTTTGTTCCTCTTTCCTCAAGGCCTCTTTATATGTTAGATCTGCCTTTACTCCATGCACTTCTTCCACTGCTCAATCGCTCCGAATTCCATCCCCCTTGCAAATTAGTTTAAACCCTAAACTAATTTAGTTGGCTGTTAGAAATTGTTGAAATCAATGTCCTTATTGTACAGGTATTTAAAATACTTAGAGATAGCATATGTTGTTTTAAAAAAAAAAGAGACCGAAGGGTTGCGGCCCAAAATGTTGACTATACATTTCTCCACAGCTGCTGCTCAGCCTGATGAGTTTCTCCAGCATTTTGTGTCTGTTGAAATATCTTCCAAGAAGTATTCATTTTGCACAGTTAATATTTGTAATAGCATAACCAATAATAGGCACTGAGAATAACATCATATTATTTAATGCTTTAAAACATAAAAGGGCCTGATAATGTAAAATCAGATGGAGTTTTAGTTTTGGATTATGATTTCACAGTTAGAGTTGACACTTGTGCAGATGAAATATTTTGGACTTTGGTCTTATTAAGGCAGATCACTTTGTCTGTTGTTATATCAGATTTTTGAAGCTACTGTTCACGAGAATTAAACTAACCTGGTGTATGATGATTTGTGTAAGTCAGGGCATGAAAAATGTTTAAGTTCATTAGAATTGCATCAATTAAGGATGTGTGAATAGCTAAGGAAGAATATTGTGGTGGTGTGGATGTTAAATATGAAGAAGGCAATCAATAAATTAGCACAATGGGAAAATGGAATGAAGAGTTCAACTTGGTTTGTGGAAAGTTAGGTAGTAATACATTCATAAATGGGAGTACAAACAAGGTATGCCCTCTTATTATTTTAAGTCAACTTCTCAGATTTAGTAACTATTCAGAGTTGCTAGCAGTTGCTAATCAAGAGTAAAAATTCTTCAAGATTTTTCTGTGGTGAGTAGTGGCACGTTGGGCATAACATAAACTTAAGTGACGATTACCTCCTGTACTTGAAACAGGAGTACAGGCTGTAAACCTGTTTCCAACATTTGTCAGTTTCTTCTCATGTTTTGTTTTCGTTTAGTTAGTACTATGTTTCCCCATAGGTTAATGGAAAGTGTGACAATGTGTCTGGCAAGCAAGGAAGAGATTCCCCCAATTGAACCCAGTCTCTTCTAAGTTGATTTGACTTTGGTCAAAAAAGACAGTTTCTAAGAAATGCAATATTAATTATAGTTATAATTTGGATACTTTACAGGAAAATTGTTTAACTGAAGGATCTTGTGATTTTACCTGTGAGCTACTCAGTAGGACCAAATGAATAAATAGGGTTGATGATTCTATTGCAAACTTCCTGTCAATTATTTGTGGATTCAAATCAGGTGTGCCCTCAAATTGTCTTAATGCAGTCTCTTTTGTTTTTTTTGTAGTTTATTTTTTTTATTGAATTTCATCATCAAACATTTTCATAAGATGTATTTCAGATACTGTACATATATATCATATAATCATATTTGTCACAAATCTCCACATAATATATCTGAGGTATACACTTATAGAAAGGAGAGGAAAGAAAGAACAATCGAAAGAAGAAAACTTATGTTCCTTTTGAACTTTTAGAAGGATGTTCATCTAACTGTCAAATAAGAAAGATTTTCTTTATGCTACAGACCTTTTTTTTTGCAATTAAATCAATTGGCAAAAGGAAATCAACAATCACATCAAAGGTTTTTATCAGAAATGTTAGCCCTGTAATACACTCCCTTGCCATACTTTTGTATTCTAAGTCAGGGTGTCCCCAACCTTTTTTGCACTGCGGACCAGTTTATTATTGACAATATTCTTGCGGACTGGCTGACTGGGGTGGTGGGGGTAGTGGTGGGGGGTGGCGGTAGGGTTGCCAACGGACAAGAATAGCAGTCAGATACGTTGTGTTTACCCCGTGAAAGACTACAATGACCATGAAGCCTTGCGCGTGCACCAGTGCGCATGCGTGTACATGTACGTGCCGATTTTTCTCTCTAGAAATAGTTATTGGCGATTCTGTTATTGGGGGTCGGTGTTAATCACGACCGGAATATAGGTGATAAGTGGCTAATACACTCAATTTCGTTTCTAAATGGGTTTATCTAATGAATTTAATATTAAACAAACAGCGCATATTTTCCTCCCATGAATATAGTGATAAGTCAATTATCAGGGGAGCTTGAAGTAAGTGTTGAACAAACTTCCAGTAGAAGTGGTAGAGGCAGGTTCGATATTATCACTTAAAGAAAAATTGGACCTGCACTCATTCCATAACCCTCCATTCCTTTCCTGTCCATATATCTATCCAATTTACTGAGAGAGGAAAATGAATGCCCGATTCGTAGCTGAACTAAAGAACTGTTGTACATATCTTTAAGCCTCAATCTCATAAAATCACTCTTTAAAGTAAAATCGTTATCATTAAGCAGACGATACTTTGCAAGCCTTGTATTTCTCACCTCACACCCCTTAACATTTTACTAGAGGCTTTCATTAAAATGCCCTATTTGAACACGGAGAAACAATTGTTGTATTTTTTTCTTGTTTCTTTTTCACCTTCATTTCCTAAAACACAGTCAAGACAAGAAAGAACTGGGGAAAAGCAGTTATGTTTTAAATTTAAGGATTGAGGGTGGCTGAAAGTTTAACTTCAAATCGATTTGAATTATTGATGTGTAAGATTAATGGAGGAAAGGCATTTAAAATGAAATTGAGTAAATTTAGCAAACTTGATTCTCAACAGGTAATTTTTTATAAAACTACTGGAAATCAAATTGCTCAAGACAGTACAAAAATCCTTTATATGATTATGGCTTGTTACCTCATGAAGTATGGAGTCTGTTATTGCCACTTCATTGCTATTCTGTTTTGTCCCACTTTGTATTAAATTTGCACAATTAATTTTTAAGGACAGAGACAGTAGAGGACTCAATGAAATTACTGGGGGAGATATTCCCTTCTAGTAATGCCAGAAAATATTTATTACTTATGAGGAGGTGCAGAAGAGATTTACAAGGATGTTGCCTGGATTGGGGAGCATGCCTTATGAAAACAGGTTGAGTGAACTTGGCCTTTTCTCCTTGGGGCGACGGAGGATGATAGGTGACCTGTAGAGGTGTATAAGATGATGAGAGGCATTGATCGTGTGAATAGTCAGAGGCTTTTTCCCAGGGTTGAAATGGTTACCACAAGAGGACACAGGTTTAAGGTGCTGGGGAGTAGGTACAGAGGAGATGTCAGGGGTAAGTTTTTTATGCAGTGAGTGGTGAGCACGTGGAATGGGCTGCCGGCAACGGTGGTGGAAGCAGATACGACAGGGTCTTTTAAGAGGCTCTTAGATAGGTACATGGAGCTTAGAAAAATAGAGGACTATAGGTAAGCCTAGTAACTTCTAATGTAGGGACATGTTCGGCACAACTTTGTGGGCCGAAGGGCCTGTATTGTGCCATAGATTTTCTATGTTCCTATGAAAATCTGTGGGAACAGGTTGGGAAATTCGGCAGGAGCAGATAGGAGACTATGAAATATTTAGCTGATTAAAATATTTAAAAATCATGAAGAATATAATAAATAGGAGAAGGAATAGGTTCAGTGACCTTTCAAGCTCACTCCACAATTCAATAAGATCGTGGCTATTCTGGCCTTGAACTCAGCTCCACCTACCTGCCTTTTTCCTATAACCCTCAAATCTCCTGCTCTGCAAAAATCTGTCTCACTGCTTTAATATATTTATTGAGGTAGCCTCTACTGGTCAGAGAATTCCACAGATTCACTGCTCTCTGGGGGAGAACTGGTTCTCTTCATCTCTCTCGTAAATCTATTCCCCAAATCTTGAACTTTGTCTCCTAGTTTTAGTCTCACTTATCAGTGGGAACAACTTTCTTGCCTCTAGCTTGTCAGTTCCATTCATAATTTTATGTTTTTATAAGATACTCCCACAGTCTTGTGAATTCCAACGAGTATAGTCACAGGTAGCTATTTATATTACCCTCATCATCTCCGGAATCAGCCTGGTGAACCTTCTCTGCACCATCTCCAAAGCCTGTATATCTTTCCCCAATTTATAAGGCAAGAACTACCCATAGTCCTCTAGCTGTGGCATCAGCTGCACCCTCTATATTCGCGGCATAAACTTCCAGTTCTTAAATTCAATCTTTCTAGTAATGAAGGCCAACATTCCATTTGTCTTCTTGAAGTTTTTTTGTGATTCATGCACAAGCTCTCCTAAGTCTCTCTGCACATCAGCATACTCTAGTTTTTCACCATTTAAATAATAATCTGATTCAGTTTTTCCTGCCTAAGTGTTTGATTCACATTGTACTCCATCTGCCAGACCCTCGCCCACTCATTTAATCTATCTATACCTCCCTGCAGACTCTCTGTGGCCTCTGCCCCCAATTTACTGCCATCTGTAAACTTAGATGTGCTACAGTTGGTCCCCCTTTCCAGATTGTTAATGTATAGTACAGTTGCAGGTACAGCACTGACCCTGTAACACTCTGCTCTCCACTGCCGGCCGATCAGAGAAGCACCTATTTATTCCTAATCTGGTTTATTCCAACTCCTGGTTAATCAGTTCTCCAATACATTACCCCCAATTTCATCTGCCGTTATCTTATGGATGAAACTCCTATGCGGTCCCTTCTGGCAATCCAAGTATACAACATCCACCTGAAGGAGATGAGTTATACAGCTCTCGTTACATCACTCTTTGAGTGATTATGCAGAAAGTTTGAAGTTAATAACTCATCTCCTTCTACCTTAGGCCACAAACTTATCAATCACCCCTGCTGTTGACCATTTTCTGGAGGTCCAAGACGCCGACTTCTACAAAGAAAGGATCCGTATGCTCCATGACCACTGGACTAAGTGTGTAAATGTAGGAGAGGACAATGTTGAAAAATAGATGTGCCAGGTTTTCTAAAATTGACTCCTACCTTTGGCCATGAACCTATCAATCACCCCTCGTATATCGTTTTACTACATTACAATCTTGTATGGCTGATTTATTAGTACAGTTAATGATAAATCTAAATGTATATACAATCCTATTCTTTCCACAGATTATATTAAGAAGGAGTAAACCCTTGAATTTACCAGATCTTAAATTTTCCATCTGAAGTGTGATAGCAGTTAACTCCACTATTGTTTACATCCATCATTTGCATAATCTGCATTAAAGAATGAATGCAAATTTATGGATCAAGGGTACATATTGCAGAAATATTACATATTTCTCATTGAAGCGGTTAAAGTTATACACTGAGTTACATTAATGCATGTTTAATTGGAGCACAAAACTAATAGAGAATGAAAAATTTACAAGAAAGAAAGTTTTACTATCTTATAATAAATCTTTCCCTCTTTTTCTGTCATTTTCTTCTTAGCTGTTGCACATCAGTTCCAGAAAGCAGCTGCAGTTGTGTCAAAGCCCATCAGCCTTGTTCTGGTCCCATAGCATGGAAAAAATGTTATTTCCTGAAATAGTCTCTTTTACACTTAGTCCAACAAGCCCCTCTGGCTCCAGCTTAACAGAGGGACTGTTAACACCACCTTCACCCAAAAGCAGCTCACAACAAGCAGCCAATGAACTGAGTATTCTTCGACCTCATGTAACTTTAACAAGCATGTTTTCTGCTAGTCAAAATAAGTAACACATTAAAAATGGCTTTGCATGTCCTTTGAAATGTATTATGGCATGGAAAAATATGCAGAACTTTTAATGTACTGATTTATTTTATGGTTTCTAACTATTTAATTACTTTGATTTGAGCCTTTGAGTGTACTGTGGCTTTATTTTGACGTTGCACTGTAAGTGCATGTACTTACAAATATACTGAATAATTTAGACATTTGGTATAGGAAAGTCCATTTCCGTTCCTGTTCACCCATCAATGCACAGAGGTTAAATGTCTAATCTTAAAATACAGTGCTAAATTGCAATCTTCCATTTATTGCTGCCTGTAACTAGATGATTTAAGGTTTTTTTTTGATAAACCAATTACAAAGCCGGTATTATAATTAAGTGTTTGCAAAATTGTATTTTGTGAGCAACATTCAAAATTTTTGAAGAATGATGGTGTAATCATTTCGAGTAGTGCCTTTATTCTTGCATTCAATTGCATGACAAACATGTTCAAGCATGCTCTACTTTTTGTGGTCAAACTCCCACACACTGGCTTGAGTGCAAGACACAAAACTCCAAACAACTAGCATCAGTTTTAAATCCCAGTAAAATAAGCTTCATTTTATCTTAAAACACCCATGAGAATTGACAAATGTCCCAACGGAATAGTGTCCGCAGACAGTACTTACACAACTTATCTTGACCTGTAGCATAAGTTCCCAGAAGCTGTTGGAAAATATTAGGAATCCTGTACTGCTTCAACATTATTTAGCAAACAGAATGTCACAAACTTGACGGGTAAGCTCTGCTAGTAAATTTGCAGCTGTGAGGTATTCCACAGGGTAATTTGCCTTCTGAACCTGCACCTAAGTTAGGCCAATGTAGACAGTGAGAGTCTAAAAAGCAGTTTGGGTTAAAAGTGAATATAATTTAGGTTTCATTTCATCAAGTTTTCATGAATATTTTAAAATATTTATAGTACTTGTAAGGAAGTATTGAAATACTTTAGTTCTTTAGTTTGAAATTCATGTTTTTGAAAGTTTATGAATGCCAGTGAACTTATTGTTAACTTGCAAAGGCCAGAGCCAAGTCTTGTGATAATCAGATTTCTTTAGGTTATTTTGTTTTTAGAGCTTATTTTGACCCAATGATGTAAATGCATTAAGCATAAAAAATAGCGAGGTCTTGTCCTTTTGCAGTAGGAAAGCACTAAGCAGGGTATCTGCAAAGGTTCATTAGTGGAAATCTATATCAGTGCTGAGTTTCGATGAATGACAATTGACTCCCAAGTTTTGGGTCTTTTATCGTTCACTTTAAGTAACCCAACAAGGACCATCAATTTATGCAACTGTTTACAGATGTGTTCACAATGTAAGATTTAGGTACACAAATATATTAACATGTTTTATTTTTCTTACTGTTAATCAGCTTTTATTTTACTTTATAGTTGTTCTAAATTTCAGTTACATAGTTCATGAAATAATGTGAGACAAGATGGTGTTTCCTTTAAATTATTTTACCTATCATGAAGAACTTGTATTTGTAACGTTTTTCCAGTTAGCGAAATAATTTTATTTTAAAGACATACATATATGTAGCTTAGTTAGACATTCATATTGTTCAGAGCTCAAGTCAAAATATCTTAAACATGCTTTCTTGTGAATATCAGGTCATAATTTTCTGCCACAAGTCATTTAATGAAAATAATTAAATAGATCTATCTACATGCTTGTAAAATTGTAGATTTTTTAAAAAATGAGAGGAAATATTGAATGACTGCAAAACAGGACATGTGGGACTAAGTGGACAGGAAAGGCAATTTTCTACCTGTTTAATAAGTAACTGTATTAATGTTCTGAACTATTTGATACCTGAATCACAATATCAAGCAGAGAGGTGAAGAGTAAATAATTTGAAGATAAATATTTGATTAGTTTTTAAAAGAAAACTTTGTGTATTTTTAAAAACGCAAACACGAGGAAATCTGCAGATGTTGGAAATTCAAGCAACACACACAAAATGCTGGTGGAATGCAGCAGGCGAGGCAGCATCCATAGGAAGAAGCACAGTCGACGCTTCGGGCTGAGGGTCTCAAAGGGTTTCGGCCCGAAATGTTGACTGTGCTTTTTCCTATGGATGCTGTCTGACCTGCTGCGTTCCACCAGAATTTTGTATGTGTTGTTTATGTATTCTTAATTTCTGTTCAAGTACATTTTTGACATTTAAACACACCCTGTAAGAGTTGAAACACGGTTTCCATGCATCCTAGATAACACCCTCTTAAAGCTTGAGTGTGGTCTACATTGCAGGTTCTCAAAAAGGGAAACTTGTTCTAGAGGTATATAAAATCAAAATTATATAATTAAATATAACTTTCCTAACATTATAGTAATTTTCAAACTATACTGAGTGCAGTCACCATTTCGCAAAGGTTTACTTTTCCCCCAAGTTTTCCCAGCTTTTCTCTTGTTAAGAATTATTTCTGGGAAACCATTAAGGTTTTCAATATTATTTATAAACAGTTGCTTGTAAATGATTCCCACCTTCAATTTTTTAAAAAAATTTTCTTCATAAGAAAAGAAATTCAGTTCCTTGGATCCATGTTGTCATTCAGGTAGCTCACTGTAGCTGGTTAGGCCTTTCGGTATTTTCTGCAATTCCCTCTGTCTTGGCACCCTTATTTAACCATAACCTTACTGATTCACTACTTCAGGGAACAAAAAGTAATGAGTTCATTTTACATTAGAAAAAAATAAGTGTAAATTGGATTCATGATCACAAATATGAGCTTTTTTAGATCTCTTCAGACTATTCCTGAGGGAAAGATTGAAAATAATCTTGTGGAAGTTCCTGTACCTTTTAACTTCTGAATCCACACATTACTTCAGTGCATTTTACTTCATTCTGTGCATATTTATTTCATCCTTGCAGAATATACTTTGAGTTTCTATTTGAGTGTTGTCATAGTGCTGCTAGCAAAGGCTTACTGCATGCTTCATTTGAATGTTAAAATATTGAACATTATTTGTATCTTTATATGATAAAATAATCTACAGTGCTCATAATTGTACTAATTTCTGGCTTATTTTGTATTTTAGAAGGTCATGGTTCCTCAGTCTCCAAGTACAGACTTATTTGATATGGTTCCATTTTCACCGGCATCGCCTCTTTTACCAATGCCATCCAGTAATGGTACAGAACCCCCTCCTTTACCAGTTCGATCTTCTGAGACCAGTAAGTTGTGAAAATGCTGCTTTACTACTTTCTGATATTTGTCATTTTAAATTATTTTAAATACTATATTACTTTACTGTTAGTATGTGCGTTTTCAATGCTGAACACGTTTCCTGCCAAATATACTTTAGATTGTGCTTTGAAACATACACTCCATGACCATTTATTAGGTACACCTATGTACCTGCTCGTTATGCAAATATCTAATCAGCCAATCATTTTGCATCAACCAGTTGCATTAAGACATGCAATCGTGATCAAGAGGTTCAGTTCTTGGTCATGCCAAACATCAATATGGGGAATAGATGTGATCAAAGTGATTTTGATTATGGAATGATTGTTGGTGCTTTTTGGGGTGGTTTGAGTACCTCAGAAACTGCTGATCTCCTGGGATTTTCACACACAACAGTCTCTAGATTTTACAGGGAATGGTGTGGGGGAAAGAAACATAGAGTGAGCGGCAGATTGGTGGCCAAAAATGCCTTGTTAGTGGGAAGGATTAGAAGAGAATGGCCAGACTGGTTCAAGCAGATAAGAAAGCAACAGTCACTCAACTAACCACGTGTTACAATAGTGGTGTGCAGAAGAGCATCTCTGAATGCTCACCACTTGAAACCTTGAAGTGAGAAAGCTTGCAGCAGCAGAAGACCATACGGTTCCATTGCTGTACCTAATAAAGTGGTCACTGAGTGCAAATTGTTTAAGTTTTCATGTATTAAAATCATTAAGTTTCTTTCCGTTTTACTGAAGTTGAATGTTTAATATTATTTTTCATTGCTTGGCCAAAGTACGCTTGAATAGTTATTTATTTGTGCAGCTTGCACATAAATAGATTTTATTCAGAAGTTAATAGGTTCTTGATTATTTAGGGCATCAAAGATTATGGAGAGGAGGCAGGAGAATGAGGTTGAGAGAGATAATCAGCCATGATTGAATGGAAAAGCACACTTGATGAGCCAAAATGGCATAGTTCTGCTCCTGTGTCTTATGGTCTAATATTGGCAAATAATCTCAAGATAATTACAGTTTGAAGGTTGGCAGTAATTTAAGTATGCAATTGTTATGTTTATGGTCATTACAATTTGAGATTTTGCAAAGACTAAAACATTCTTCATTACCCTTTGCAGAAAGAGATATTTTTGGTGCTGAGCCATTTGATCCTTTTATATCAGCCGGGGGGGACTTTCCACCAGATATTCAGTCCAAACTGGATGAAATGCAGGTGAATAATTTACAGCTTTTTCTTAGTCATATTCTCAATGATATTGCAAGCTGAAATTCAATTTGGAGGCAAAACTTTTAAGTAAATTGTTCACTGTACTGTGTTAAAATGTGAGGTGCTACTCATTACAAAATCATAAATACTTGAAAAGTTTTCAGAAATCAACAATTCAGATATCATTTATTTAACGAGGAATCACCACAGTACAATGAGCAGCACGCTTGAAAAAGTGCAGGCTGGATATTAAAAGCAAAATGAAACTGCTATGTTAAAGTATAAAATATGAAGAGTGGGGTGGGGGGAAGAAGGAGGAGTGAAATTATGTTCTGAATTTCTAGCAAGTGTGTCTGATCGCAAATTGTAGAACATATTTTGGGGTGCAGAACCTTATTTTAAAGTTTTGGGATGCAGAGTTAGACCTGACTAAAGAGATGTTCTTGTGGCTATGCAGGATACATTTTTAAAAGCCACTTTCTTCTTGTGTTCTTTTCAGTGTCAGCTCTAATAAATTTAATGAGTATTCTGTTGTTTTCAGAGCCCTCTGTTTTCTATAGTTTGGAAATAGATTTAAACAAAAGTATATAACGCTCAGAGTTGTTTTCTGATCCATAGCTTAGTGACTAATAACTGCAGCATGAGAAAAGTAACTCTCTTATTGTTGGCCTAAGTTATAGTTCTACCCCCAGGGTATAAAGATAATTACAATAAAGATGGAAATAAGATTATAATATTGCTTTTAATACTCATTTTCATGCAAAGTCATCTTAAATACATTTGGCTAGAAATCCACTTGGGTGGCAAAATATCACAGAAAAAATATTGAGCAATTGCTCACTCAACACACAGAAATCAGACCTTGGGGAAATCATCTGGCAGTTTTTCACTTGTGCCCACTGCAGCAGTGTCATTAATTGAGGTACAATACATTTAAATTTGCTATATGACATTCCAGCATTGACATGGATTTGGGTGCAAATCTGGAACTGGGAATGGTTTTCATAGAACATAGAAGAGTACAGCACAGGGAGAGGACATTCAGCTCACAAATTTGTGCCAAAGCAGCTAAAAGGCAAAGCAAAAACACCCAAACACTAATCTCTCCTGCCTACACCGTGTCCGTATCCCATCATCTTCTTTGCTTCTATGTGCAGCGTCTCTTAAAAGCCTGTAGTGTATTTGCCTGTATCACCGTACCAGGCAGCACATTCCATGCATCCATGACTCTCTGGCTAAAAAAAATTTACCCCTCACATCCCCCTACCACCTCTCCCTTCAATGCATGGTATTGAACATTTCAACCCTGGAAAACAGATACTCTCTGTTCACTGTATCCTTGCCTCTCATAATTTTGTTAACCTCTATCAGATCTCCCCACAGCCTTCGACACTCCAAAGAAAACAACCAAACTTTATCCATCCTCTCGTGATAGCACATGCCCTCTAAACCAGGCAGCATCCTGGTAAACCTCTTCTGCACCCTCTCCAAAGCCTCGACATCCTTCCTATAGTGAGGTGACCAGAACTGTACACAATACTCCAGAGCAGTACACACAAAATGCTGGAAGAACTCATCAAGACAGGCATAATCTATGGAAAAGAGTACAGTTGAAGCTTTGGGCCGAAACCCTTCATTGGGACTGGAGATAAAAGAGGAGGAGTTAGAACAAGAAGGTGGGGGAGAATTTTGTGTGTGTTGGGCAGATTTCCAGCATCTGCAGATTTTCTTTTTGTAATTGGAATACTCCAGATATGGCCTAACCAGTTTTATTAAGATGCAACATAACCTCCTGACTTTTGAATTCACTGCCTCAACTAATAAAAGCAAGCATTTTATAAGCTTTCTTAACCACCTCATTGACCCATATAGCCCCTAACTTGGATCCCATGATCTCTCTGCTCAGCCAGACTGTGAAGGACCTTGCCTTTAACAGTGTACTGTCTCCTTGCATTTGCCCTACCAAAGCGCAACAGCTCACATTTATCTGGATTAATCTCTAACTACCATTTTTCAGCCTATATCTGCAATTGATCTATATTGTCTCTGCCAATCTTTTACAATATCCACACTTCCATCAATCTTGGTATCATCCACAAATTTACTAACCCACCCATCTACATTTTCATCCATGTCATTTATATACATCATAAACAGCAGAGATCCCAGCACAGATCCCTGCAAAACTCCACTAATTACAGGCCTTCCACCCAAATAAATTCTTTTATCCACTATCCTCTGTCTTCTACCTACAAGCTGGTCCTGAATCCAATTAGCCAATTCACCACAGATCCCATGCTTCTTAATCTTCTGGATTAGCCTCCCATTGTCAAATGCCTTACTAAAATCCATGTAGATAACATCTATTGCCCTACCCTCATCAATGTCTCTTGTCACCTTGTCAAAAAACTCAATCAAGTTTGTAAGGCACAACCTTCTACATACAAACCCACACTGGCTCTCCCTAATCAGGTTATGGGTTTCCAGATGTTCATATAACCTATCTCTAAAAATTTTCTCCAGCAATTTTCCTACAACTGACATAAGACTCACCGTTCTATAGTTCTCAAGATTTTCCCTTGATCCCTTCTTAAATAGACGTACAACATTAGCCACTCACTAGTCCTCCAGGACCTCACCTGTGGCTAGAGAGGACACAGAGATATTGGGCAAGGGCCCAGCAATCTTGTCTTTTGCCTCCTTCAATAACCTCCTTCTACCATCAGGCCCTGGGGACTTATCCACCTTAATACACATTAGGAGGCCCAACACATACTCCTCCTTGATCTCTAAATGCCTTAACTTACTTATACACTCAGCACTGATCTCCTGGTCCTCTACTTCCTTTTCTTTGGTAAATACTGAAGCAAAGTACTAATTAAGTACCTAACTCAGATTCTCTGCATCCAAGCAAATGTTACCCCTTTATATTGTATCATTTCTTAATGCATGCATTACTAAATGACAATAAAAGAGGACTGCGTGTCCTCATAATCTAATTATCCTTGAGTGGTCCCACTCTCTCCCTGGAAATGTTTTCGTGCTCCAAAACATGTTAGAACTTTGTTCCTACTAGTTTTCCAGTGAAAGGATGGAACATCAAAGGAGAACCTGACCATCATGGTTTCATTAACCCAATGTCTCAATATCTTTAATTGTCTAGGAAAATGAGTGGGAAAGCAACCATTTCAGATCTTGACTGGTTTGAAGCTTCTGGTAAAGCAAAGATCCTAAAGCAATTTATAGAACTAAGAAACAATTCAGGGACAGGGTTATACAAACTGACCTCCTGAACCTGTTCCAATACTCATCTGGTCTGTTACTTAACCATATATTAGTCCATTCTGTACAGTTAAGACACAAACTACCCGTCTAAGATTTTAAAATTAGTTGGATTTGCATTAGTTGCCATTGGAGATAGCTAGTTATATCACCTTCCCAATTCTAAGGCAAATCTGCCCTGAACCACCCCATTTGGATTGTATAGTTGCCACCATTAGGAAGTTTGTTCTTTGAGATCTACATTTCCCATGTTGCAGTAACACATGAAGTAGCATTCAGTTTTTGCTTGTGATCCTGCAGTTCTGTGATTTGTACATTCCCATTAAAAATCGCTCCAAAAAGTCCTTGTACAAAAGTCCAGAGATTCACGGAATCTCTGGATTTTTTTTTAAATAAAATGAGCCATCTAATTGCATTTTGAGTTGTTTCAGTTTCTACAATCAAAATATACTTTATTACTGTGAGGCCCACTTTCCATTAAAATAAACATTTATATTGGACTTTTCAAAACAAAAAGTGCATGGCTATAAATTTTAAATTCATATTTATAATTAACAAATCATAAAAGAATATTTGATTTCTTCTAGGGTTCCCCCCCCCAAAAATAATGGAAAGGCTTATTATGTTTTATATTCCTTTTTCTCATCCAAAGTGCCTTTGAAGGAGTCCTTTTGATATCTCTATCCATTCAACTAAATCATATTACTGTTCATGACTACAACCAAATGTCAGCATATCATGAGAGTATAGTCCTAAATCTGATTATGAAAGTGCCCAAGAGCACTGTTGGAGTACCTCACCTAACTTCCTTTTCCCTTTCTTCATAAGCATTAGAACCACTGCATATCTTAATACAATGGTATCATGTTTGTTCTTTTACCACAGTGCCACTCTCCAGCATTAACTTTATATCCCTCAGTTTCATTAATACTTCAAAGAAAATCTATCAGTCTGTGCTTTGAGTATACTTGGCATCAGGGATCACAAGTAGTGAATTCCAATGAATCTGCATTCTCTGCCTGACAGAATATTACTTAATTTCTGTCCTGAACAGTCATCCATCTTATTTTGAGGCTGGGATCAATGGATCTAGCCACAGTAGTCAAGGGAAAAATCGACTTCACATATCCTGTGAAGCTCAGAGAATGTGGTACTTTTTAAATAAGATTATCTTCAGAAGCTTTTTGTATGACGCATGGCTCCGGAGTTGAACACCTAATGGGTTTTTTCCCCCCACCTTTTCTTGCTTGGTAGGGGTTTTTTTTAATCACCAAAATTTTTTTCAATCTTTAAAGTAATATTTTTTTCTTGAGACATTGTAAGTGTTGCTTACTTCGATGTACTCGTGTTAATTTTGGATAATAATAAAAGATTTGAAAAGAAAGATTTTCTATTATTCTTCTAAACTCAAAATGACAGACATAGTCTGCTTTATGTCTAAGCATGCAACAAATCTGTCATCCTAAGAATTAATATGCTGAACCTTCACTATGTCCTCAGACATAAATATGTCTTTCCTTGGGTGGAAAGACTTGACCTGTACACACTATCATACATATCATCAAGGCATTAAATAATTTGAAGGTCATGAATTCTTAATTGCTTACCTAGTCTGCATATTAGTGTGATTTGTGTGTGAACTCTACCAAATCCTTTTCAACACCAGTGCCTTTCAGTCTTTCACTATTTGACACAAAACCTACCTTTTTATTTTCTCATCCAAAATAAATGACCTTACATTTTTCCATATATCTTTTGTCTCCTTTTGCCCTTTCACTTAATCCATCTGTATCCCTTGAAGTCCCTCTGCATCTTTCTCACAGTCCCACTGCCACCTAACTTTCTAACATCTGCAGACTTGAATATCTTGCACTTGATGTCTTCGTCCATGGCACCCCATTGGTCTTGGCTCCTCAACCTGGAAACGAATCTTTTCATCCTAATTTTTCCATATGCTAACCAGCCTAAATTCACACCATGCTACCTCAAAAGATTTTGTTTAATAGTTCTTGTGAAAGCTGATGATATTTGCTCAGCAACTTGTCCCAAATTGGGGAAAAATTCAGCAGAATCCTGCATTGAACGTGACTCTTACCTTTCAATGGCATTTTGTTCTCAAATTCCATGCTGTGCTTACATGGTATAAAGTTTAACCCATCAGCATGAAAGATACTGAAATTCTAGTGACAACGCTGAAATTATCTGGGATAATGACTCTTCCTCAAACGCTGTAAATACCATTGAATTATGCCATGAAGCTTAGAAACTTCCATGTAGCTTTTCAAACATTGTTTTTCAGAGCAACAAGCAATGAAAATGTTGATTAATGATTCCTGCTCTTTCATTAATGTATTTCTGTTCATGCTCTTTTATAAAACATTGAAAAATGAAACATAACTCATGCAGTTTGCATGGTGGAGAAAAGGGCTGATGGTGGTGGGGACGCCGATGAATGTGCTGGGATTTCAATGAGCCCTGCTTCTTCAAGAATCTTGTATTTGCTTGTTCAGATGAGCTCCCCTTTTTGCTCTTCATGTGCTGCCTTGCTGCAGCTTGTTGCTGCTAGTACCTACTTCCTCCCTTTTACTGATGAAATTTAACATTTCAACAAAGTGCATATTAACAATTCCCTAAAATTTGAATTTAATTGTGAGGTACATTGTCACATCCAGCTATTTCAATTCCAATAAGTCCGTCATCCATTCCAGTTTATCACTGAACTTTCAGATCTCTCCAAGTGACCAATTACATAACAAATGCCTTCCCAGACCACATTATTTTTTGACAGTTAAATTATGTGATTTCCCCATCTACTTTTGAACTTCCATTCAGAACTCACACAGCAAATGACTGAGAATGAAAATTGATGTCACCTGACTTTGAAAATCCGTTGTTCTCTTCTTCTGAGTTTAAATGAGATGTGATAGACATCGGAATTAGTCCTTGTGTTTGATTCATGACAGAACCATTAAACTAAGTAGATAATTGGGTATTAGGAGGGAAACTTTATAGGCATACCCTCTCTACAATTGTGCCAGCCAAACTGTTTTGTGTGCAATGCCATGCATGGGAGAAAATGTAATCTCAAATATACTTTTTAATACAAGTAGGACATGTGAAAAGCTTACCGTGCAGGTGAAACTTTTGTGGCTAGAAAACTGTATAACATTATTTGCTAGAATCAAAATAGATTATAGTAAATAATTTTGAAGATTAGCAATGCTACAATTAAGATAATTTTCTGTTTCTTTGTAAGAGCAGTTAAGTAATAATTTTTTAAAAGTTATAATCTTTGCTTCAAGTTCCTTCCTTTGAAATGAGTTCTGCCCTTACAATGAAAGCTCATTTTTCCAAGCAATACCTCTGTTTCTAATCTGTTGTGAACTTTTAGAAAGTTATTTCAATCTCTGCTGTTCCTCCAGCTACACATCTATAACTGTATGTTTATTTGCTACAATTCAATATATTCATGGTTTGGAAACATGTTTAAATAGTTTTGAAATACTTTAGTTCTTCAATGAATATTTCTTTTATGCCGTTAGGACGGGGGTCACAAGCTGCAAATTCCTCAGAGGCACAGTGTTTGTGGGTGTCTTTACATGTAAATTATTGGATATTACATTGCCAAGTAACAATGGAACATGTAATATCAAATTTAAGAGGTACTGATGTCAAACGTAAATTTGAAGTTATGCGTATTTATACTGATTCAGAAGCCAAATGTGTCAAAAGTACTCTTCTGTAGCTAATACCTTCTTTACAAACTGACAATAATAATTTTTGTGTTAAGTTGAAATTGACACTTCTTCAAAAACAAGTATTTAATCATGAAATGTAAAATGGTTGATAGTACTGTATTATATTGTAATTTTATTTATTCTTTTCTTCTGCTTTCCATATGTGCCTAGCAGCGTCAGCGATGGTTGGTATATTGCACTTTGATTTATTGATTATTTATGTCTAAGTTAGATGTAAGTTTTTACATGTTTACTTGTGTAGTTGATTATTTGTATGACAAGGAAAAAATCCCCTCTACAGAACAAAGTGGCAAAGTCTGCATCAGTTCTCTTTATTAGAAAAACAACACATTATAACATCCCGGCATTCAGTTATTCAGTTGTCCTGGAATTATTTTCAACATGTTAATAATTTTCTCTGTAGGAATATATTTCATTTTAACCTTGCAAAATTCACCAGTAACATATTTTGGGCAATAATTAATTTTTTATTGAAGCATACAGTATGTATTCTGATATATTATTATTTGCACTAATAATCCTCTTTCACTGGGTGGTATTGCTGATTGTTCCTCCCAAACTTTTCAACAGATTGAGTAGAATCAAACACGTTAAATTGTTCCTGCCTGTTAACACACAAGATTAGATGGATGTTTTTTGTAGTGATATATTTTGAACTTTTTGTTTCATCAAGAACATGATTCATTGAAAGTGATGTCACCGGCAGATAGGGTCATAAAGAAAGTTTTTGGCATATAGGCCTTTAAATCAAAGTATTGAGTACAGGAGATGGGAGGTTATCATGAAGTTGTTTCAGATGTTGGTGAGGCCTAATTAGGAGTATTGTGTACAGTTTTGGTCATCTACCTAAAGGAACAATGTAAATAAGGTTCAAGAAGTACAAAGATAATTTACAGGGATATTGCTGGGACTGGAGGACCCGAGCTATAAGGAAAGATAGAATAGGTGAGGACTTTATTCCATGGAACATAGAAGATTGAGGGGAAATTTGATATACAAAATGATGAGGGTATAGATAGGTTAAATACAAGCAAGCTTTTCCCACTGAGGATGGGTGGGACTACAACTAGAGGTCATGGGTTAAGGGTGAAAGGTGAAAAGTTTAAGGGGAACATGAGGAGAAACTTCTTTACTCAGAGGGCTGTGTGAGTTTGGAACAAGCTGCCAGGTCAGGTGGTGCATGTGAGCTCAATTTCAATGTTTAAGAGAAGTTTGAATAGGTGTATGACTGGTAGGGGAATGAAGGGTTATAGTACCAGTGCAGATCGATTGGAGTAGGCATTTTATATGGTTCCTCACAGACTAGATGGGCCAAGGGGATGGTTTTGGTGTTTTACTTTTCTATGACTCTATAAGTAATAAGTGTTGGAACGTGGCCAAGTGGTTAAGGCGTCGGTCTTGTGATCTGAAGGTCACTAGTTCGAGCCTCGACTGAGGCAATATGTTGTGTCCTTGAGCAAGGCACTTAACCACACATTGCTCTGCGACATTGCAGATTGCTCCAATTGCAAAAGGGTATCATAAGACCACATGCGGAATGTGGTACATATATGCAGCAGGTCTAGCCTTTTTTTATCTAAATAATGGCATTCTCACGGTTGAAGGGGTGACAGGAAAATTCACTGCCATAGTGACATAGACTGGGCATTGGCTTTGCTCTTAAGTTTATGAGATGTGATCTCAATTTAATAAATTCTTGAGAGATTTGACAAGGTAGATGTCTGGAGTTAGGAGACGAGTTCTCCAAAAAAGTGCTTGGCTGTTGAAGACAGAGATGAAAAGAAATTTTCTCACAGAGGGTAGTACTAATTGGAATTCTCTGCCTATGTGGTTTGGTTACATTCAAGAACATACGAGGACTCCATTAGTCAGTGTCAAGCATGGATGTTGTATCCTAACTGTCTACTTTCAGCCAGGACAGTACGAAATGGAGAGCAATCTCTTGCCCATGCGACAGGCCGTGCAGCTGATAAATCCAAAGGAATGCAAGAGAATAATACCGTTTAGCACCAGTGGCATTAAAGGAGTTGCCAGTCAGCAATGAACTCAACACAGGACTGCTTTAGGGACTCCAGCTCCTGATTTTTCCTTGGCGTTTATTCCCAAAGCATTCTCCATGAGTGGGTATAGCCACAAGGCAGCGGAGGTTTGAGATCAGAGCTTTCCTTCTCCTAGATGAGCTGTCAGCCACCGCTAATGAGCCCCATCTACCCAAAGCAAAGCAGCAGGTTCGAAAGTGCCAGTAACCCACCTTTGTCCCTTCTCCTATCATTAGAAACAGTCCCATCAGGCTTAGTAGTAAAGCCACACATGAAGGCCAAGAACTGGACATGGTTGTTTGAGGCTATTCAAGATGCACACCACTGGGAGCATTTAATAGGTAGTGGGAGCTTATCCCCACCACCCATCCCTCCCCCAGGACTACGACAACCTTAAGGAATGAAGTACTCAAGAAAAACTGATGGAGTTTCAGATATGAAGTGATATGAGGGTTAATGTAGAAAGACAGTGCTGAGGTTAAAGATTAGACAGTGCTGTATTGAATGGCAGAACAGGCACTGTGGACTGAATAGTCTGCTCCTCCTCTTTCTTACGTTCACATGTATCACATTTCTCTGCAAGAACATTCAGTGTTCCAGGACATCGTGGAGCATGAAGCTAACTGGGGACTCTTTTCCTCCATTCAAAGACGAACTCTTGAAGCATTTTAACCAGTCCATTCCCTACAGTGCCATGGATAACGTGAGTGTGAACTTCACCGAGAACACCTATTTAGCTGGCTCTGCTGCATTATCCTTTTCTCTCCACCTGAGTGAAACTTCCCAGTGATGGTTTCTGGTCTCGTGGAGTTCCAGGTCACTTCTTGTTTGTCTCATTTCACAGTGCTTATTTGTTGGGGAGTCCTGCCTCCTCCTCCACCAACCACATCCTGGCTAAATAGCTAATCATACAACCTGCCACCAGGGTGCAATAATATTGTCAATTTTTATGTCTTGCATTGCTAGAGAAACATCTTGACACATCTCCTGTTTACCTTGCAGTTCCTCTTATTCATCTAAAATCCAGTTAGCTTAGGCCCAACCTCTCCTTATACATCGACCCTTCCGAACAAAATTCAACCTCATGAGCTTCCTTTTATTGCTTCCAATGTAAGTACTTCCTTCCGTGAATAGGGAGGCAAAGCTGTATTCTAGGAGGGTCTCACTAGTGCCCTGTGAAGGTGCACCAAAGCTCAACTTCTCTTCAGCCTGTCTGATCACAGACCATCCCCAGGTGACCTGTGTTTGCTGCCAGTTAGTCTGAAAATACACAAGCTACAGAATTACAATGGCATCAATTGCACATAACTCTGACAAGAAATGACAACCACTGAAAGTTCAGAAAGCTAGGAAACTAGTTCTGCCGTTAGTAGGAACAAATCAATATGAACATACTGTATATGCGGCTTTTCAATTTAATTAAACGGTAGAAGCTTGTTGATTTGTAGAGCTGTTGATAGTTTGGTTGTCTGTAATCCAGGGATAGTCTGTAGTTACTGTACCTGGATGCCAGCCCTTTCTGCTTCATACATTAGGATCCCCAGATCTCTGTGCACTTCAACGTTTCGTATTCTATACCACTTAAAATTCTGATCCCTTGTTTGACTCTGGCATTTATATTGAATGCAGGGCAATCGCATTCTCATATTCATGTGCACTTTAGGACCAAATGGAGTACATATGGCTTTCCTAACTGTTTTGGATATGATACAAAACTGAAGCCCTCAGTAGAAGCTCAATTCTAAGTTACTAATTTTTGGCATCTCAGCCAATTTTGTGGATGATGTGATCTTCCAACACAAACTATTGCAAACCATATAACCATATATCAATTACAGTACGGAAACAGGCCATCTCGGCCCTTCTAGTCTGAGCCAAACTCTTACTCTCACTGACCTGCACTCAGCCCATAACCCTTCATTCCTTTCCTGTCCATATATCTATCCAATTTAACTTTAAACAACAACATTGAACCTGCCTCAACCACTTTTGCTGGAAGCTCGTTCCACACAGCTACCACTCTCTGAGTAAAGAAGTTCCCCCTCATGGTACCCCTAAACTTTTGCCCTTTAACTCTCAACTCATGTCCTCTTGTTTGAATCTCCCCTACTCTCAATGGACAAAGCCTATCCACGTCAACT
The DNA here is from genome assembly GCF_963921235.1 of Mobula hypostoma. Taxonomy (NCBI): domain Eukaryota; kingdom Metazoa; phylum Chordata; class Chondrichthyes; order Myliobatiformes; family Myliobatidae; genus Mobula; species Mobula hypostoma. Next base: position 154,170,135 of record NC_086102.1, on the reverse strand, counting down.
CTATCTATCCCCCTCATAATTTTAAATACCACTATCAAGTCCCCCATCAACCTTCTACGCTCCAAAGAATAAAAAAACTTGTTCAACCTTTCTCTGCAACTTAGGTGATGAAACCCAGGTAACAGTCTAGTAAATCTTCTCTGTACTCTCTCTATTTTGTTGACATCTTTCCTATAATTCGGTGACCAAAACTGTACACAATACTCCAAATTTGGCCATACCAATGCCTTGTACAATTTCAACATTACATCCCAACTCCTATACTCAATGCTCTGATTTATAAAGGCCAGCATACCAAAAGCTTTCTTCATCACCCTATCCACATGAGATTCCACCTTCAGGGAACTAGGCACCATTATTCCTAGATCCCTCTGTTCTACTGCATTCTTCAATGCCCTACTCTTTACCATGTATGTCCTATTTTGATTACTCCTACCAAAATGTAGCACCTCACATTTATCAGTATTAAACTCCATCTGCCATCTTTCAGCCCACTCTTCTAACTGGCCTAAATCTCTCTGCGAGCTTTGAAAACCTACTTCATTATCCACAACTCCACCTATCTTAGTATCATCTGCATACTTATTCATCCAATTTACCACTCCATCATCCAGATCATTAATGTATATGACAAACAACACTGGACCCAGTACAGATCCCTGAGGCACACCACTAGTCACCAGCCTCCAATCTGACAAACAGTTATCCACCACTAGTCTCTGGAGTCTCCCATCTAGCCACTGCTGAATCCATTTTACTACTTCAATATTAATACCTAACAATTGAACCTTCCTAACTAACCTTCCATGTGGAACCTTTTTCAAAGGCCTTATACTGAGTGGGCCAGTGAAGGAGTGGAGCTTTGAGGCTTCGAGAAGAGGCGGAGGACAAGCTAGCTCGCAGTTAGTTTTTACAATGTCTCCTGAGACGGTGATGTGTCTCTCATGTGAGATGTGGCAGTCTTGGGGGAACTCCCCTCTCCCGCAGAGTCACATCTGCCAGAAGTGCATACGGCTGGGCGATCTGGAAGACCGTGTAAGGAATCTGGAGCAGCAGCTGGATGACCTTCGACTTATAAGGGAGAATGAGGCAGTCATAGATGAGAGCTACAGGGAGGTAGTCACACCGGCTGTCAGAAGCAGGTCGTTGGGTGACAGTCAGAGGGGGGAAAGCGAAGGTGAGCAGACAGGTAGTGCAGAGCACCCCTGTAGCAATTCCCCTGAATAATAAGTTTACCGTCCTGGATACTGTTGGCAGGGACGACCGACCAGGTGTGAGCCACGGTGGCAGGGCCTCCGGCACTGAGTCTGACCCTGTGGTGCAGAAGGGTGGGACGGAGAAGAGGAGAGCTGTCATCATTGGAGACTCTATAGTCGGGAGCAGACAGGAGATTTTATGGACGTGAAAAGGACACCCGCATGGTTTGTTGCCTCCCGGGTGCCAGGGTCCGGGATGACTCTGACCGGGTGCACGACATCCTGGTACGAGAGGGAAAGCAACCAGAAGTCGTGGTACATGTTGAGACCAACGACATAGGCAGGAAGGGGGATGAGGAAGTGTGAGTTTCGGGAACTAGGCAGAAGGCTGAAGAACAGGACCTCAAGGGTGACGTTCTCAGGATTGCTACCAGTGCTACGTGACAGTGATGGTAAGAATTGGAGGAGATGGCAGTTGAATGCGTGGCTGAGGAGTTGGTGCAGGGAGCAGGGTTTTAGATTTTTAGATCATTGGGATCTCTTATGAGGAAGGTGGGACCTGTCCAGATTGGATGGGTTGCACCTGAACTCGAGGGGGAGCAATATCCTTGCAGGTAGGTTTCTAGCATGGTTCGGGAGAGTTTAAACTAATTTGCGAGGGGGATGGGACCCAGAGCGATAGAGCAGTGAAAGAAGTGCATGGAGTAAAGCCAGATCTAACATACAGAAAGGCTTTGAAGAAAGAGAAGCAGAATAAACGGTGTAAAGACAGTAAGGTAGAAGAGCTGAAATATGTGTACCCTCAATGCAAGAAGCATCAGGAACAAAGATGATGAACTGAGAGCTTGGATACATACATGGAATTATGATGTAGTGGCCGTTACAGAGACTTGGCTGGCACCAGGGCAGGAATGGATTCTCAATATTCCTGGATTTCAGTGCTTTAAAAGGGATAAAGAGGGCGGAAAAAGGGGAGGAGGGGTGGCATTACTGGTCAGGAATACTATTACAGCTACAGAAAGGGTGGGTAATGTAGCAGGATCCTCTTTTGAGTCAATATGGGTGGAAGTCACGAACAGGAAGGGAGCAGTTACTTTACTTGGGGGTATTCTACAGGCCCCCTGTTAGCAGCAGAGATACAGAGGAGCAGATTGGGAGGCAGATTTTGGAAAGGTGCAAAAATAACAGGGTTGTTATCATGGGTGACTTTAACTTCCCTAATATTGATTGGCACCTGATTAGTTCCAATGGTTTAGATGGGGCAGAGTTTGTTAAGTGTGTCCAGGATGGATTCCTGTCACAGTATGTGGACAGGCCGACCGGGGGAATGCCATACTAGATCTAGTACTAGGTAATGAACTGGGTCAGGTCACAGATCTCTCAGTGGATGAGCATCTGGGGGACAGTGACCACCACTCCCTGGCCTTTAGCATTATCATGGAAAAGGATAGAATCAGAGAGGACAGGAAAGTTTTTAATTGGGGAAAGGCGAATTATGAGGCTATAAGGCTAGAACTTGCGGGTGTGAATTGGGATGAAGTTTTTGCAGGGAAATGTACTATGGACATGTGGTTGACGTTTAGAGATCTCTTGCGGGATGTAAGGGATACATTTGTCCGGGTGAGGAAGATAAAGATTGGTAGGGTGAAGGAACCATGGGTGACAAGTGAGGTGGAAAATCTAGTCAGGTGGAAGAAGGCAGCATACATGAGGTTTAGGAAGCAAGGATCAGATGGGTCTATTGAGGAATATAGGGAAGCAAGAAAGGAGCTTAAGAAGGGGCTGAGAAGAGCAAGAAGGGGGCATGAGAAGGCCTTGGTAAGTAGGGTAAAGGAAAACCCCAAGGCATTCTTCAATTATGTGAAGAAAAAAAGGATGACAGGAGTGAAGGTAGGACCGATTAGAGATAAAGGTGGGAAGATGTGCCTGGAGGCTGTGGAAGTGAGTGAGGTCCTCAATGAATACTTCTCTTCAGTATTCACCAATGAGAGGGAACTTGATGATGGTGAGGACAATATGAGTGAGGTTGATGTTTTGGAGCATGTTGATGTTAAGGGAGAGGAGGTGTTGGAGTTGTTAAAATACATTAAGACAGAAAAGTCCCCGGGACCTGATGGAATATTCCCCAGGCTGCTCCACAAGGCGAGAGAAAAGTTCGCTGAGCCTCTGGCTAGGATCTTTATATCCTCGTTGTCCACGGGAATGGTACCGGAGGATTGGAGGGAGGCGAATGTTGTCCCCTTGTTCAAAAAAGGTAGTAGGGATAGTCCGGGTAATTATAGACCACTGAGCCTTACGTCTGTGGTGGGAAAGCTGTTGGAAAAGATTCTTAGAGATAGGATCTGTAGATATTTAGAGAATCATGGTCTGATCAGGGACAGTCAGCATGGCTTTGTGAAGGGCAGATTGTGTCCAACAAGCCTGATAGAGTTCTTTGAGGAGGTGACCAGGCATATAGATGAGTGTAGTGCAGTGGATGTGATCTATATGGATTTTAGTAAGACATTTGACAAGGTTCCACATGGTAGGCTTATTCAGAAAGTTAGAAGGCATGGGATCCAGGGAAATTTGGCCAGGTGGATTCAGAATTGGCTTGCCTGCAGAAGGCAGAGGGTCGTGGTGGAGGGAGTACATTCAGATTGGAGGATTGTGACTAGTGGTGTCCCACAAGGATCGGTTCTGGGACCTCTACTTTTCGTGATTTTTATTAACGACCTGGATGTGGGGGTAGAAGGGTGGGTTGGCAAGTTTGCAGACGACACAAAGGTTGGTGGTGTTGTAGATAGTGTAGAGGATTGTCAAAGATTGCAGAGAGACATCGATAGGATGCAGAAGTGGGCTGAGAAGTGGCAGATGGAGTTCAACCCGGAGAAGTGTGAGGTGGTACACTTTGGAAGGACAAACTCCAAGACAGAGTACAAAGTAAATGGCAGGATACTTGGTAGTGTGGAGGAGCAGAGGGATCTCAGGGTCCATGTCCACAGATCCCTGAAAGTTGCCTCACAGGTGGATAGGGTAGTTAAGAAAGCTTATGGGGTGTTAGCTTTCATAAGTCGAGGGATAGAGTTTAAGAGTCGCGATGTAATGATGCCGCTCTATAAAACTCTGGTTAGGCCACACTTGGAGTACTGTGTCCAGTTCTGGTCACCTCACTATAGGAAGGATGTGGAAGCATTGGAAAGGGTACAGAGGAGATTTACCAGGATGCTGCCTGGTTTAGAAAGTATGCATTATGATCAGAGATTAAGGGAGCTAGGGCTTTATTCTTTGGAGATAAGGAGGATGAGAGGAGACATGATAGAGGTGTACAAGATAATAAGAGGAATAGATAGAGTGGATAGGCAGTGCCTCTTCCCCAGGGTACCACTGCTCAATACAAGAGGACATGGCTTTAAGGTAAGGGGTGGGAAGTTCAAGGGGGATATTAGAGGAAGGTTTTTTACTCAGAGAGTGGTTGGTGCATGGAATGCACTGCCTGAGTCAGTGGTGGAGGCAGATACACTAGTGAAGTTTAAGAGACTACTAGACAGGTATATGGAGGAATTTAAGTTGGGGGCTTATATGGGAGGCAGGGTTTGAGGGTCGGCACAACATTGTGGGCCGAAGGGCCTGTACTGTGCTGTACTATTCTATGTTCTATGTTCTAAGTCCATATAGGCAACATCCACCACTTTACCCTCGTCAACTTTCCTAGTAACCTCTTCAAAAAATTCAATAAGATTTGTCAAACATGACCTTCCACGCACAAATCCACATTGACTGTTCCTAATCAGACCCTGACTATCAGATAATTATATATACCATCTCTAAGAGTACTTTCCATCAATTTACCCACCACTGACGTCAAACTCACAGGCCGATAATTGCTAGGTTTACTCTTAGAACCCTTTTTAAACAATATAAACAACATGAGCAATGCGCCAATCTTCCGGCACCATCCCCGTTTCTAATGATATTTGAAATATTTCTGTCAGAGCCCCTGCTTTTTCCACACTAACTTCACTCAAGGTCCTAGGGAATATCCTGTCAGGACCCGGAGACTTATCTACTCTTATATTCCTTAACAGCGCCAGTACTTACTCTTCTTTAATCATCATAGTTTCCATAACTTCCCTACCTGTTTCCCTTACCTTACACAATTCAATATGCCTCTCCTTAGTGAATACCGAAGAAAAGAAATTGTTCAGAATCTCCCCCACCTCCTTTGGCTCCACACATAGCTGTCCACTCTGATTCTCCAACGACCAATTTTATCCCTCACTATCCTTTTGCTATTAATATAACTGTAGAAACCCTTTGGATTTATTTTCACCTTACTTGCCTGAGCAACCTCATATCTTCTTTTAGCTTTTCTAATTTTTTTCTTAAGATTCTTTTTACATCCTTTATATTCCTCGAGCACCTTATTTACTCCACGCTGCCTATATTTATTGTAGATGTCTCTCTTTTTCCAAACCAAGTTTCCAATATCCCTTAAAACCATGGCTCTCTCAAACTTTTAACCTTTCCTTTCAACCTAACAGGAACCCTCAAAAGTTCACCTTTAAATGACCTCTATTTCTCTATTACATCCTTCCCATAAAACAAATTGTCCTAATCCAATCCTTCTAAATCCTTTCGCATATCCTTAAAGTTAGCCTTTCTCCAATCAAAAATCTCAACCCTGGGTCCAGACCTATCCTTCTCCATAATTATATTGAAACTAGTGGCATTGTGATCACTGGACCCAAAGTGCTCCCCAACACATACCTCTGTCACCTGACCTATCTCATTTCCTAACAGGAGATCCAACACTGCCCCTTCTCTAGTTGGTATCTCTATGTATTGCTGCAAAAAACTATCCTGCACACATTTTACAAACTCCAAACCATCCAGCCCTTTTACAGTATGTTTGGAAAATCAAGTTCTTGTACTTACTACAAATATCTGCTATCTCCTTACAAATTTGCTCCTCCAATTCTTGCCCCCCATTTGGTGGTCTATAATACACCCCTATAAGTGTTACTGCACCTTTTCCATTCCTCAATTCCACCCAAATAGCCTCCCTAGACGAGCCCTCTAATCTATCCTGCCAGAGCACCGCTGTAATATTTCCTCTGACAAGCAATGCAAAACCTCCCCCTCTTGTCCCTCCGATTCTATCACACCTGAAGCAATGAAATCCAGGAAATTTAGTTGCCAATCACACCCCTCCTGTAACCATGTTTCACTAATAGCTACCACATCATACTTCCAGCTATCAATCCATGCTTTAAGCTCATCCACCTTTCTTATAATGCTCCTAGCATTAAAATAAGTGCATTTAAGAAATTTTCCACCCCTTACTCTCTGTTTATCACTAATGGTGCAAACAACTTTACTATTTTCTTTTTCTTCCTTCTCCCCTACACCTGTTCCTACACTCTGGTTCCCCTCCCTACTTGTATCTAGTTTAAATCCACTGGAGCCTTTCTAGCAAACCTATCTGCAAGAATATTTGTTCCCCTCTAGTTCAAGTGTAAACCATCCCGCCGGAACAGGTCCCACCTTCCCTGGAAAACTGCCCAATTATCTATAAATCTGAAGCCCTCCCTCCTGCACCATGTCTTCAGCCACGTGTTGATCTGCGCTATCTTACTACTTCTAAACCCGCCTGCACATGGGACTGGTAGCAGTCCTGAGGTTGCTATCCTGAAGGTCCTATCCTTTAACTTGGAGCATAACTCCCTAAACTCACCTTTCAGGGCCTCCTCACTCTTCCTACCCACGTCATTTGTCCCTACATGGACCACGACATCCAGCTGCTCACCCTCCCTCTTGAGAGTACTGAGAACTCGATCTGAGATATTGCAGATCTTGGCACCAGGGAGGCAACAGACCTTACGGGATTCTCAATCTCTTCCACAGAACCTCTTATCTGTCCCTCTTACTATCGAATCCCCTATCACTACTGCTCTCCTCTTTTCCCTCCTTCCCTTCTGAGCTGAGGGTCCCGTCTCAGTGCCAGAGACGCAACCACTGCAACTTGTCCCTGGTAGGTCATCCCCACCAACGGTATCCAAAGCAATGTACTTATTATTGGTGGGAAAGGTCGCAGGGGTGCTCTGCTCATTCTGTCTACTCCCCTTCCCTCTCCTGACAGTCATCCAGCTACCTATCTCCTGACTCTGAGGGGTGACTGTCTCCCTGTAACTCCTGTTTATTTCTGCCTCTGCCTCCGGAACGATCTGAAGTTCATCCAGCTCCAGCTCCAGTTCCGTAACTCGGTTCGTCAGCTGGATGCACCTTTTACAGGTGTAGTCATCACGGACGATTGTGCTCGCCCTGACTTCCCACATACTGCAAACGGAGCACTCAACTGCCCTAACTGGTGCCTCCATTACCTACTCTTAAGGTAATTAGATTTATTAAAGGAACTTACCCAGCCTTACCTAAACTCTTCCTCAGCCTCTGCTCGCCGGAGCCTCAGGAGCCAAAGGCTTTCTACTCTGTCTGCCTCTACTCCATCACCCACTACAACATCGCCCGCTCTGTTAATCTTCTCGCTTTTAAACACTTCTGCTGCCTCACGGTCTGACTTGCACGCGCTTGCGCAGTCATGCCCCGTTCAACTGCCGAAGAAATTGATGTGGGAGTCGAGGGCAGTCTGCGTTCACAAGTTATTGATGTTTTTAATAATGAAATCTTGCAGAAGTATCATCCCTTGTGTATCTTCTTCCTCATTGTGAACAGAATCAATTATAATGGTCCACAGACCATCAGCTGAAGGAACTCAACAGGAAAAGCAGCATCTCTAAGGAGAAAGGAACTCTCCACATTTTGGATCAAACCCCTGCATCAGAACTGATTGGAGAGTTAAGGTAGCCAGTAAAGAGCAGAGAGGAGAATGGTGAAACAGAAGCATTTGATGAACTGAGGGACAGGGGTGGGGTTGGGTGATGTTCAGATAGAACTAGGCTACTAGGCTTGGAAGGGGAGGGGTGGATTTGGGAGATAGAGACAGGAGTATGATAGAGGGACGCAAGCAAAAACAAGAGGAACATGGAACTCAGAGGTGGTGGGGGGAGAATGAAAGTGGAGACTGCTGCTGGAGCTTGATGAGCAAAGGCAATCAGTGCTGGAACCTGATAAGTAAGAAAGTTCATAATGGGAACTATTATTGGGAAAGGTGAAATGTAGATGGTACCAGGACCAGGTGAGGGAGGGGAGGAGGTGAGCTGGTGGGTGAAATGTATGGGTAGTGGGTGGCTGGAACTAGCAAGGGGACAAAAATGAGTGGGCATGGAGCTGGAGGGGACTGTGGGAAAGGTGACAAAAGTAAGGGGACTGGAGAAGGGGCAGAAGGAGAGAGGAGAGAGAGCCAGAAGCTGGGGGCACTGGGACTGAAGGTTACATGAAATTGGAAAATTCGATGTTTATATCTTTGCATTGTATACTACCCAAGTGCAAATTGAGGTGTTCCTCTGGTTTGTGTTGGGTCTCACCTTGGCAGTGGAGAAGGCTGAGGATGGACAGAGGATGGATGTGGGAATGGGAGGGGGAATTGAAAAAGGCCTGCAGCTGGGAGCTTGAGGCCATTGCAGAGCACATGTTCTACAAACTGGTCACCTAATCTGTGCTTGGTATTGTCAGCATAAGGGTGGCCACACCAGGAGCACTGAATGCAGAAGAGAAATAAATGTATGTACATCTTCGCCTCATCCCTGAAAGGGGTGTCTGGGTCAGTAGATGCCTATCGCCCCTTTCCACTCTCAGTTCTGATGCAAGAATCTGACCCAAAGTATCGACGGTTCCTTTCACCCCACAGATGCTGCTCAACCTGCTGAGTTTCTCCAGCTTGTTGCACCAGATTCTGGCATTTTCCATCTCTTGTATCTCAGTTAAAATGATCAAATTTGATTTTAAACAATTGTAAAAAGGGAAAAAAAGGGTTGTTAATTCATATTTTTTAAAAATATTGATGTAGGATTTTGAGAGTCTTGAAGTAAGATAACAAAACAAACCAAGTTATAAAAATCACAATGATTCTTGGAATTTGGGCACCCATAACAAAAAAAAACAAGCAATTTACTAATGTTCATGTTCAGAAACATATATAAATGAGGAGCTAGTTTTCATGTTTTCATATTTAACAGATTCTGACACATAGTCCCTGTTTATACTTGTATATAAATCCAGAAGTTTCACATTTCCTACAAGCCATAAATAAAATTCATTTTAAGGTGGCTATTTTGCATATTATATTCATAGTATACATGTCAGCACATTCTGGGCTTTCTGCTTCCATACTGCCCTTGCGAAGTTGAATAGTAGTGCATTTGCTCTACTCCACAGCTAGAGCTGATTCCATAATGAACAGTTGAATTCACATAACTGAAGTATCCTTTCATTTGAACAACATTACTGACCTTCACTAGCATTGCATCATTCCCTGAATCTCTTATGTTAATATTCAACTTTTAATTAATTTCCATTAAAATGTTTTCGCCTGCCTCTAAATCTGGAATTAAGACAGTTCATATGTACCTTGGATTCTGCAACCTGCAGCCTAGTCCTGCCACTGTGGGCTGCTGGGCTGTACAACAGTTGTATTGGTTAGATGTTGGGAGTCACATTGCCATTAAGTGCATAAGAAATTATTATTTCTTTCTTTTTGTATTTGCACAGTTTATTTTTTTTTGCACAATGGTTAAATGCCTAATTTGATGTGGTCTTTCATTGATTCTATTATGGTGTTCATTCTATTATGGATTTGAATATACTGTACCCACAAGAAATTGAATCCTAAGGTTGTATATGGTGACATATATATACATTGATAATAAATCTACTTTCAACTTTTTGAATTGTGGGCTCTCTGCAAGTAATGAATGTGAGGTGTGAAATAGGACCAATATAATTTGGCCCAAGGTTTCAAGGTGCTGACTTTTCACTTGAATTATATTATTACATTTATTATGTGTAAAAGTCTGCTGTACTTGTGGCTAAAATAATTGATGTTCTAAAAATGTGAGTCGTTTCTTTTTTTTTGCTAATGATATTTAGTTTAAATTGTTATCATCTTACAATCATTATACTGTTGCTTGAAGTTGAATAGTCCACAGCTTATTGTATTGATAAGGTAGATTTCAAATTTAAACTTCGAATCATTGTACAAAATTGAGTTCTTGATTTTGAATCTAACAGGCTGTTAAAAGCACAGCTATAATTGCTGTAATTTTAACCTCTTCTTTTCCACTTTCTAGGAGGGGTTCAAAATGGGACTAACTCTAGAAGGCACTGTGTTCTCTCTTGATCCTCTGGACAGCAGATGCTGACATGAAGGAACTAAATATTTGCACATTTGGATTGAAGACACAGAGTGCCAGTGAAGTGCCAAAATGCATTTGTTTTCCATACTGTTCGATAAATCCTTCCAGATCCAGATTAGAATTTAATTCCTCTTATGTTCTTTCTCTTTTAAGTTGTGGAAAAATAACACAGGAATGTTGCTGACAATTAATGTTAACACACAATGTGTTCTATGCAGCTGCCTCTCTGCTTTTAATTCCACTCTTTAACAAAAAGATTAAAATTAGAAACACCAGTGAACTTTGAGGATCCTGATTGCAAAGGGTTTTTTTCAATGAGTAGATGAACTTAATTTGTTTCATCTATTGTTTTTACATACGGATTTCACTTTATTTTTTAAACTGCATTTAATGATAACTAACATGCTTAAACTTCAAATATATTTCTTGCAGCAATGAGAGGGATGGATGCCTAGGAGTACCACAAAACTCATTTTTTATTGGGAAGAATAACCTGCACATTGTAAAAACCTTGTATATTCCCTTTGTACTATTATGTTTACCCAGTCTTAGAAGAGTGTATTTTTATATGTTTATTTTTCAGTAGTGTGTTAAAAATAGTACAAGTAATTTGATACAAAGAAACTTCTTTGTAATTACTTCATTATTTCACCTAGGAGGAAGATGTAATAACTGGATTATATGCTGCCTAAACTTTACTGCTAAGACTAAATTTTATTCTAAACATTCAAATTAGATGTTGTTTGGGTATATTGCTATTACAGGTCCACAATCCCTTATCTGAAATCCTTGGGGCCAGTTACATTTTTCGGAATTCAGAATTTTTCGGATTTCAGACTCCACCCCCCCCCCATGATACCAAAAAACACGTATGCTCAAGTCCCTTATTTAACCTGTCTCAGTGTGGTGGACTTTAGGACCCAGCGGCGCACCAAACCTACGCACATCCTTCTGTATACTTTAAATCATCTCTAGATTACTTATAATACCTAATACAATGTAAATGCTATGTAAATAGTTGTTATACTGTAATGTTTACAGAATAATGACAAGAAAAAAAATTATTTCCAACAAAACATTCAATAAAACATAAAAATATACAGCTTCAAACGAACCGAATTAAACACATGATAAATGACATTGGGATAAATGTAGAATGTCACTGTCACCATAAAACATCAGTAACTTGTCTTTATGTTTATTTAAATCATATACAGTGGTAGTTCCAACACTATATTCTTCAGTCAGACTCCACACAGACACACCACGATCAAGCTTCTGCAATAACTCCACTTTCTGCGTTATTGATAATGACAGATGATTCCTTCTCTTTTTCTCAGTGTTATCCATAGGGGTATCTGCAGCTCTTTTTGACATTTTAACAGTGAAATTAAACACAAAGTCAACAGTGAACACAAAATATCAGCGAACAGCAAATACACGTGTAACCAGTATGAGCGCTGAGTCACAACTGACGTCTGGCAGCCTCTGTCAGTGCTGCCACGTCACACCTGAGTGACGTCAGTTGTTGGCGAAATAAACTTCGGTTTTCGGAGCTTTCTGGATTTCAGAATTTCTGATAAAGGAATGTGTATAGATGTAAATTCTTTATCCATCTGACCAACTTTACAAGTGTTTATAAGATTTATTTTTCTTGTTTGAATGTCTTACCAGACTGATTATTTGCCCTTTGTGATATTTCGTTTGTGATGCTAAAACCTTTATGTTAATCCTGGTCATCGATCATGGATGCATGGAAAAGCAGGCAGCATAAATGAGACCTGAACACTTTTAACTTCTAAGCCTCACTCGCACAGACCTCATTGGTCCCTGGCTTAAAATCTGTAGGAAGTGGTAGCTGGTTGGAAGGTGAGAGCAGGTGATTGAGCAATACAAGATATTGGTAGGGACATTTTCTTGCTATTTTCTCTGAGCAGGAAAGCTACAAGGCGTTGCGTAGACTCCTGTTCTGTTTGTGGAAAGCACAAGGTCCTATTTCACCAGTGACTCTGATTCAGCTCTGAATTAGGTTATTATTAGAACTTTTGGCAAGAAAGTAGATCATCAGCACATAAATTCAACTACTTAGTATTAGCCAGGTCTGCAAGTGACGGCATTGGTGTCCTCTGGGTGCTCCGGTTTCCTCCCAAAGATGCACCACTTGGTAGGTTAATTGGTCATTGTAATTAGATGCTGTTTGGGTATATTGCTATTATATAGATGTAAATTCTTTGTCCATCTAACCAACTATGATTAGGTCAGGATTAAATTGGGAGATTGCTGGGCGGTGTGGCTCGAAGGGCTGGAAGGGCCAATTCCACGCTGTATCTCAATTAATTAATTAATTAAGTTGGATTCACTCTTTTAGAGGCAGTTTTAACTTAGACAAAGCACTTAAAGATACAGAAATCCATCTGACCATTCTACTCATTCTTGTGTATATGCATCTGTTGCTTCTAACAGATCTTTTATCTCCACTGCCATAACCCAAGGGCCACTTCAAATAAGTTATCTCTCATATAAATATATGATCTGTTACATCTGTGCTTTTACTAATTAATAGCCATTATTTATACAACTTCTGTAGTTTACTTTGAAAATTCTTTTCTATTCAAATCAGTATCCCCGTATCAGCCTACTCATTTGCTTCTTTGAAACTGGTATCCCTACAGTTTTGGACATTTTACATTACTGTAGTTTAGATCAACGTAAATGATGTTTCCAGAGATTTTGATTTCTTCTTTGTTCTAACTTAAAAAAAAACTGCGGTTGCATAACAAGTTACCCTTGTCATAGTTTTGCCCACATTTGGAATGAGTTTAAATTCTTCCATAGTTATTTTGACTTCATTGTCAAACCTCAAACAGATCCCTCAAAACCAACAACCAACAGCATGTACGTAATATATGCATATATATGCAAAATCTAGATCTAAAGATATAATGGGTCATATGTTCACTGTTCTATGCTGGCCCGTGCAAAACCAAGCCAATTATGTCGCTGGCTATGACTAATTTCTGGGTATACAGAAAACTCATTCCCTCGCTTTCCAACATATCTGCATTGTCCTCCAAGTTTTACCAACTCAGTTTTAGCCCCAAGCATTAATCATTTAGCCTTTCACAGCAAATCCTTTCAACGTTCTGGTATTTAAAAAAAAATCCTGCCACAGATCAATTAAGCACAAGCAATAATTGCAGTTTGATCTCTACATATAATTATGGTTGTTTATTATCCTCCCAGGTGTTTGTTATATTTAAATTGTAGATCTAAGGTACATTATCCTTAAGTGTAGAAAGTCTGATTCTTCAGTATTATACAAAAATGAAGAGATGTACAATGAGGATGGATCAATTAAATCTGGCATTCCCTTTAGAGAATTGTATTTTTATGAATGATAATAAATGTAACTGTAAGCTTTGCCAGTATTTCATATAACCATCTTTCTTGTTTGCAATATGCAAATGTATGAAGTCTTCCTAATCCTACCTGTATCTGTATCACAAGCTATTTTTTTCTTGGTTAGTCACATTGAATGTCTAAATGCTTCAAAGCCTACTTATCAGCAAGATCCATATATTTGTCAATATTTTCCTATGCTGTTTATATTGTGAAGATAGCATATTGTATTACTGTTTACATTATCAGTGACTTGTTATAATTTTTTTTTAAATGTAAGTGCATCTGTCACATATCTGTGTAGACACAGATTTTAACCAAAAATAGGCAGTTTTACATATGTAAAATATAAATGCATATGAATTTGCTCCTTTCTTGTTCTAAAACTTTGCGATTTGTCAGCATATAGATATTGTAACAGCTTAAGCATCAATTGGATTAACTGCTAGCGAATTAATCCACTTTTGATTTTGTGAAAATCTCCAGCAAATTATAATTTAGATTCATAACTATTTCAGTGTTACGCCAGTATCTGGTAATATTAAATATACATAAACATTGTGCTGAACCAAAAAAATGTTAGTTTTTCTAATGGATGCATATTGTTGTATCTCTCGTCATTTTGGAAGATGGAGGCAGACAAAATCTACAGTACAGTAACAAAAACAGAAATGCTGGAAGAATTCAGGCAGTGATGCATTAGCTCTGGCAAAAGAAACCAGTGAACATTTTGGGTCAACAATTCTAATTCAGAGCTGGAGGGCTTACAGTTTTCAAAGCAGAGCCGGATTAGAAAGAGTGAGGTGTAAAACAAAATGCTCTGTGGAGATCGGTTATGGCAGATCAGATGACAAAAACCACACATACCAATGATCTGCAAGGAATTTTGAAGAAACTGGGTACAAAAGGGAATTGAGTGTGATAACAAGAGCATCAATGCGGCGTATCTATAGTACAGTGTATCTTTGTAATGCCTGTTATAATGTCTCCTTCATTTTCCAATAAACTTCAGATAACAAACAACTTAAATTGACTAACTCAATCTTTTGATTCCTTGCCAAATGTTCTTGAATGCAAATGTCATGTACGTATTATTTTTCTAATCTGATTTGTGAAATTGATGAAAGTAAATGCAAAAATAAGTTTAGTTACATTGCATACAGTTAGCCAAATATTGTAGTTCTGAGTGTAAAGATATTACAGAGAAATATTTTAAAAATATAGATTTGGCGATGTTGGTTCTGCAGTGTGGAATTTGAATCAGAATGTCATGTCATATGAATGCACTGTTAAATTGTCGATTACTAGCAACATTCACTCTTGTCCAGTGAGAATCCATGGTTGTTAATGCCTTCTAGTACTTTTCAGCAGAGCTTTTGCCCGATGCTTTCTTCACCTCACCCAGCAGCATTTGGAGCCCCGTTCCAGTCCTCTGCAAACCTGGCACCTTACCAACATCTGGCTCTGGCTACACAACTGAACCTAGTCACCCTTTGCCACAAGCAGACACCAGTGAGGACTTTGGTACACTAACACAGTCTTTAGTTCAAGTTCAAGCTTAATTATCTTTCAATGTAAGTGTTGTTCAACCATGTATGAATACATCCAAATGAAACAGTGTTACTCTGGGACCAAGGTGCAAAAAAACAGTACCAACAATCATACACACCACAAGGTACATGTGAGCTAACAGTAAAATCCAGTCCAAATCCTTGAATGTTGCAGCAGTCCTCAGTCGAATACAATATAGCTTGTCTTCTGCTGAGTAAACGCTGGAGAGCAGCACTGACTCTGGCAGTCTGATGGAACACCTGACTGAGGCCTCCCCCTGGGCATTCACTACTAAACCAATGAGTTGGACCTGCAACTTCCCACATCGCCAATGTCCAACAGGGTCCTGCAATCATAAGAAAAGCAGCTAAGATGATCACACACTGTCAGGCTGCACATCTCCTTTGTGCACCGTGTTACGTACCCCGTAACTGGGTTGCCAAACCAGCAGAAATGGAACGCTCGTTGGAGTCTGTGATTACTAGGAACTAATAAAGTTTTATTAAAGACATAAGTAATACAGTACCCTAATCGTAAGGATATCAATGTAACAGGTTAGCAATGATAATACACACATATACACAGAAATAGGGTAATAGGAATCAACCAAGCTCTATCGCAGTCTAGGGCTAAAATGATCAGTCTTAAGTGAAGCAGAGTTCAGTTTAGTGCTGTTCGAAGTAATCGCTGTTGTTGTACCGTTGGGGAGAGACAGAGAGATGCAATTTGGTTCAGGCAGACCTTTGATGTCTTCGCAGTTGGTTTCGGGCAGACCCTTTTATGTCTTCTAATCCCCGCTGTGGTCACCGACTGTGACCCCTCCATTCCGTGTACGACCATTCTTCTGTGGTGAACCCGGCACCCAGGCAAGGATGGACACACAACCCAGGTTCCCACTAATCGTACCTTTACACCCTGTGAGCCTCTGGTCGGTTCCCGCGAACCGGACCTCCAAACTCCCACCACTTGTCGGGGTACACTTCTCTTTCCAGGGTCTTGTGGTCTTGTGGTGTGTTGCATGCCTTAGCAAACCTGCTCTTTTTATCCCCCTGCTGGGGTATCACCTGTCCTTCAAACTTCAAACAGTTCAGGTTCAAAGCAACCGGTCTGTCAATGTTCTGAATTGTGTTTCTTTCCCGTTAATCTCTCTCTCCTCTCTTATTAGCATTTTGAATGTTTCTCCATTGTCTTTCTTATCTTTCTCATTAGCATCAATCGTCCGATAGCTTTGCTTGGTGTCACAACCGATGCCACTCTGTTGCAGGCAGCAGCACAGTCCGTACTAAGTCCAGTTTCTCCACCAACAAACAACTCACTGATGAGGTAAACTTGCAGTACTTTGAGTTCTTAATGTGCAGCAGGATCTTGCAATTATATAAAAAAAATTAAAAAAGACAATAACACCTTGGTTTGACCCCATAGAAGCTGCTGCATCCAAGTGCGCCACCATCTTATCAGTGGTTAATGGGGAAAAGATTACTTAAGGAACCTGCACTATCTTGAGCAAGCATCTCAAGGCAATGGTAAAAAATATCAGTAACTCTATGTCCATAAAACCTACCAAATTGACTGGAAGGATATGAGAACTAGCCTCAATGTCCTCTCTCGCTCCAACAGCACTCGCACTGAGGCCCTCATTGTCAGTTGCCTCTGCTAGGAAGGCCACATCATTTGCATGCCTCGTACCTGACTCCTGAAACATGCTCTATTCTGAGCCAGATGGACAGAGGAGCAAATTTCAAGAACGTGTGCAAGATTCCCACTGACCCCCCAGGAATCTCTGACCTATCTCCACTTCAAATGGAGAATGAGCTTTTAGGATAGCATTAAGCACTACAAAGCTCTACATTAATACAGAGGCCCTCCCTTAGGGGCAGAATGAACGCATCACCTTGCAAACCAACCACTTGTCAGCATCATTAGTCTGGGGCCGAGGACTGGAAGGTGCCCTAAGGAGGCCTGACTTTAGCAACTCGACGCAGCATTGTACCCATGCACTACTGTCCTGAGCTGGGTGAAGTATGTGTTTTTCCCTCTGCTATATGAGATACTTTTCTCAGATATATGTAGTACTCCGCTATCAGCTGTACTTTTTCTTAATTTAAGGTGGTTTAAGTAAACTTAGAAGTGCTTCAGAGTGCTTCATACCTTAGGGAATGGCTACAGCACTGAGGGATCAAATTTACTTGGTTTTTGTGGCTATCAAAAGTAAATGACAGGCTGTTTGATCTGGCCCTGTATTTCAATGTAACAATCTGACCAATGCTAGATACTCAGCTCTATCAATCTGAAAGATGCCACGGAGAGAAGAGCAGGAATTTTGATCTCTGGGATGATTGTGATATTAAATGAACTCTTTTTAAATAAAAAAAAGAAATACCTGAATCATTAACATCATAAATGCTTACACACAATCTAGTGTTTGTAATGTCGGACAAGGTATGAGGAAATTGCTTGGTTTATCTCAATTCCCATCATTAGGGGAGATGCTGAAAGCTTTAGCAGGCTGAAAAGTAGGTAAATCTCCAGGTCAGGATGAAATTTATCTGAGGCTGCTTATAAGAAGCATTAGATTGCCGTGGGTCTGGATGAGAATTTTCAAACTTCACTTGCCAAAAGTGAGATACCAGATGAATAGATGGTGGAAAATGTTGTTGGTCTTTTCCAGAAGGGCAGTAGGAAAAAGCTAGGCAGTTTCAGATCTGTAAGCCTAACATCAAGGATGTTATTGGAAAATGTTCTGAGGGTCAGGATTAATAATTGTTTGGAAAGTCGCTGCTGGGGACAGCGGTGGAAGCAGATTCACCGACAATATTTAAAAGGTGTCCAGAGGAGCACTAGAGTCATCTAAGCATGGAAGGTTATGGGTCAAGTGCTACAAGATGGGATTAACACAGATGGGTGATCACTGGTCGGCATCGGCATGGGATGAATGATCTGTTACCATGCTGAGTGACTGGTTCTATTTAACTCTTTATGGACTTACTGACCTGTTACCAAAATTAATGCACAAAATCTGGAGAAATCCTTAAGCCTCTACTGTATATAAGACCATAAGATGTAGGAGCAGAAGTAGGCCATTTGGCCCACCAAGTCTGCTTCACCATTCAATCATGGGCTGATCCAATTCTTGCAGTCATCCCCACTCCCCTGCTTTCACCCCATGCCCTGGCTAATCAAGAACCTATCTGTCTCTGCCTTAAATACACCCAATGACTTGGCCTCCACAGCTGCTCATGGCAACAAATTCCACAGATTTACCACCCTCTGACTAAAGTAATTTCTCTGCATCTCAGTCCTTCAATCCTGAAGTCATACCCTCTTGTCCTAGAAACCCCTACCATGGGAAATAACGTTGCCATATCTAATCCGTTCAGGCTTTGGAGCTGAGAAAAATAAAATAAAATAAATAAAATAAAATAGGAAAATAGAGGGCTATGGGTAAGCCCAGGTAGTTCTAAGGTAAGGACATGTTCGGCACAGCTTTGTGAGCCAAAGGGCCTGTATTGTGCTATAGGTTCTCTATGTTTCTAGGCTTTTTAACATTTGGAATGTTTCTATGAGATCCTCCCTCATTCCCCTGAACTCCAGAGAGTTCATCCCCACAGCTGCCAGATATTTCTCATGCAGTGGCCCTCTCATTCCTGGAATCATTCTCGTGAATATTATCTGACCTCTCTCCAATGTCAGTATATCCTTTCTAAAATAAGGAGTCCAAAACCAAACACAATACTAAGTATGGTCTCACGAATGCCTTATAGAGTTTCAAATTCACATCCCGGCTCTTATATTCTATACCTCTAGAAATGAATGCCAACATTGCATTCGCCTTCTTCACAACCAACTCAACCTGCAGGTTAACCGCTAGCGTATCTTGCACAAGGACTCTCAAGTCTCTTTGCATCTCTGCATTTTGAGTTCTCTCCCCATCTAAATAATAGTCTGCCCATTTATTTCTTCCACCAAAGTGCATGACCATACACTTTACAATATGTACAAAAGTTGCCTGCGGAAATTACCTAAATTGGTAAATGTTAGCTTTTTAAAAACATTTCTAAAATAGTCTTTATTTGTGATGTATAAAAAATATCAATGTCACCCACCTTATGTTTCCATCCTTCCTATTAGATTCAGCAAAGGATTATACGAGGCATTCAAACAAGATGGGAGAGACCGCAACCCTGTCTAACTCCAGACTTGATGAGGAAACTGAGTTTCCCACCCATTAATTTGCACTGCGCTACGGATATCTGTGTTAGAGCAGTTGGACCCAATTTCTGAATCCCTCTCCCAAAGCATGTCCATCATGTATTGTACATGTGTGATATTCTGCAGGAAACCTCCTCCTGGTCCAAAGTGATCAGACAGGCATTCACCCCTCTGTCCTGAATATAAGCAAAAGTGATCGTGGGTAGCACAAGGCTGTTAGAGCAGACGTGACCTCGTTGGTGAAGGCTTTGGATAGAATCTTACAATCCATGTTCAACAGTAAAATATGTCTCCAGTTCCTGATGTCCCTCCTTTCCTCCATCTGCTTGTTGATAAGGGTGCTGATGCTATCGCTTGTGGAGTTTAACATCCTGCACTTCCAACAAGTCCATGCCTATCCAGTCCCATAGAGCCAAATACAATTAATCCCTTCTGGGATTTATTTTCATATCTAGGGAAGGGATGGAGACAGTCAGCTCCTACAGGGATAGTGGCTGATCCGCACTCTTGCTTACTATCATCTAGCATCTCCATGATAGGGGGCATGAAATTTTGAATGGCTGAGTCTGTGGTCTTTCTGTTATACACACCAGCATAAAGGGATCTGCAGATCCTTGATGTGTCTCTGTGAAGATGCTGCTGATCCATCTTTCTAAAGCTGTAGATCACAGCTCCTACTGTGAACCCAACAGAAGAAATAGGTTGATCACATCCCATCCTGTTCCACAATGTAGATCTGGACTCTGAAGATGATCTTGAAGGATTCAGAGGCAAAGAGCACACCTAGCTGGCTTGTCACCTCTCAGTATTCCTGTCTCACATCTACCTCCCTCGACTACCATAAATGAAGTTGCTGTTTCTGGCTAGGGTTTGTGCAATTCCATCTGTCTTTGCCTTGCTTTCTGTACACCCTTGAGGATGAACTATATTGCCTTCTTCGGTTGCTTTACACCATTGAATTGGAGAGCCAAAGAGGTGTTTCACAGTTCCACAACCTGTGTAATCTCTCTTTAGTTCCTTGATGTTTTCTGGGATCAGCACATAATATTCAACTTCTTCACCTCTTTTTCTGCCTTTAGGTCCTCCTGTAGGAGACAGGATGTTCAAAAGGAGGCTGCGGTCAGACAACACTGGTGGATCTGACTGTGACTGCCTTCAATGTGAAGAGCAAGTCTATCCAGGGCCATACCGAGTTTCCTGTTCTGGTCCTAATGTGTTGCGCCTGCACTCTAGGGGCGTTGAAGGTGTCACACACTTGGAGTGGAAAGGCAACTTGGTATGGCCCTGGATAAACTTCCTCTTCACATTGACGGTAGCCATGGTCACGATGCTGCCTAGATTAAAGAGAATGTGCTATAAGGGGAGGGTGGATAAACTTGTGTTGCTTTCTCTGCAATGGTGAAGGCTGAGCAGAGACCAGATAGAGGTTTATAAGATTATGAGAGGAATAGATAGAGTGGACAGGGGGTATCTGTTTCCCAGGGTTGAAATAACTGATACCCACAGGACATGCATTTAAAGTGAGAGGGGTTCTGTTCAAAGGAGAAGTGCAGGGCAAGTTTCTTTTTTACAGAGTGGTGGTGGTGGAGGTATTCAAGAGGTTCTGGGGTAAGTACATGAATGTGCAGGAAATACGAGCATCCAGACATTGTTTACGCAGAAGCGAGTAGATTAGCTGGGCATTTCATTACTAATTTAACTAGTTTGGCGTAACATTGTAGGACAAAGGCTTGTTCCTATGTTGTACTGTTTTATGCTTTATCTTTCCAGCACAACAACTAATTATAAACCAAAATTCAATGTTATCTATAAGAAAAACGCATAAACTACCCGTTGGTAAAGCAGTGGACAAATTAAATGCTGTTTTAGGAGTTTGCTGCAGGAAAGGGATTGGCCATACTGCAACATGTGGCTTATTTCCTGGAATTCAAGGTCATTTTATCATCTGACAAGCTGTTGGAGGACCCATCTAGCAGCAGGAATCATATTTCAACCACGTAGACAGCTCAGGCAAAGACTATTGTCAATCTAATTTCAGGACGATGTTCTCTAAATTACTATTCAGTATAATCTCCCTTCACTTAACTATCTTGATGTCTGGGAATCTGTTAGCTTGCCCAAAATATTTTCCCTCTAAAGCATGTGTGCAGTCTGGCTATATAATAAGGGACGGAGATCAAGCTCAGATCTTTTGTGTCTCAGTGTGGGATGCATATCACTAAAACCGACAAATT
Organism: Mobula hypostoma; assembly: GCF_963921235.1. NCBI lineage: Eukaryota > Metazoa > Chordata > Chondrichthyes > Myliobatiformes > Myliobatidae > Mobula > Mobula hypostoma. The sequence goes on along the minus strand of NC_086102.1, from coordinate 154,148,256 downwards.
ACAGCAGACCAGAAGTTAGAGGGACGACTTGTCAGAGGGAGGACACTTGGAGAGCCGTAAATCAGAATCAGAATCGGGTCAAGAAATTTGTTAACTTAGTGGCAGCAGTGGTCATGAGCTTTGGATTAATTATGGAGAAGGATAAGAATTCCAAAATAGCATGTCTAAAATGCAGGAAGGCCATCTTTATCCTCTCATCCAAGAGGCAAATGGAAGCTCAGTAGTTGATGTACATTCAAGAACGAGATCAATAGATTTTTAGATACAAAATGGGAATCAAAGAGTATATGGGGTGAATACAGGAACACTGTAGAGGTGTTTTGAATCAGCTTGGCTTTAAAGAATGGCTTACTCACATACCTTTGCTTTTAAAACCCTAACTCCTTGGAAAATGTAGAAGATGTTTTTATTAATAATAATGATAACTTATTTACAGAGCACTTTTCACACCATCGATGAAGTTCAATGTACAATGGGATAAATTGCAAACATGAAAATAAAAGACAAAACAATGTTCTTTATAAGTAAGGTTAAATATATAGGTTTTCAGTGGTGTTTAATATTGTCAGCTGACACTGAGTGCCACAGTTTAGGAGCGCAGTTCAAAAAAGTTGACCTGCCAGTTTTCTTTAGAGGTAAATTGTTTCAATGTAAAAGACCAGTGAAAAGATCTGAGAGCTCAAGCAGGAGATTATAAAACAACATTACAATTCTGTGAAGTACCCTGGTCCCAGACTATTCAGAGCTTTACAACCAAGTAAAAAATTTAAAATCAATTCTAAGGTACAGGAAGCTAATGCACAGTAGCTAAGATGGGTGTGATATGCTCCCCTATCCTGGGTTTTAATTAAAACACTAGCAGTGGCATTTTGAATGAGCTGAAGTTTGTCAATCGCTCAGAGAATAGTACAGCCCAGTACAGGCCCTTCAGCCCACATTGTTGTGCTGACCCTCAAACCCTGCCTTCCATATAACCCCCCCACCTTAGATTCCTCCATATACGTCTAGTAGACTCTTAAATTTCACTAGTGTATCTGCCTCCACCACTGACTCAGGCAGTGCATTCCATGCACCAACCACTCTCTGAGTAAAAAACCCTCCTCTAATATCCCCCTTGAACTTCCCACCCCTCACCTTAAAGCCATATCCTCTTGTATTGAGCAGTGGTGCCCTGGGGAACAGGCGCTGGCTATCCACTCTATCTATTCCTCTTATTATCTTGTACACCTCTATCATGTCTCCTGTCATCCTCCTTCTCTCCAAAGAGTAAAGCCCTAGCTCCCTTAATCTCTGATCATAATCCACACTCTCTAAACCAGGCAGCATCCTGGTAAATCTCCTCTGTACCCTTTCCAATGCTTCCACATCCTTCCTATACTGAAGCGACCAGAACTGGACACAGCACTCCAAGTGTGGCCTAACCAGAGTTTTATAGAGCTGCAACATTACCTCGCGACTCTTAAACTCTATCCCTTGACTTAAGAAAGCTATCACCCCATAAGCTTTCTTATCTACCCTATCTACCTGTGAGGCAACTTTCAGGGATCTGTGGACATGTACTCCCAGATCCCTCTGCTCCTCCACACTACCAAGTTTTCTGCCATTTACTTTGTACTCTGCCTTGGAGTTTGTCCTTCCAAAGTGTACCACCTCACACTTCTCCGGGTTGAACTCCATCTGCCACTTCTCAGCCCACTTCTGCATCCTGTCAATATCTCTCTGCAATCTTCAACAATCCTCTACACTATCTACAACACCACCAACCTTTGTGCCATCTGCAAACTTGCCAACCCACTCTTCTACCCTAACATCCAGGTTGTTAATAAAAATCACGAAAAGTAGAGGTCCTAGAACCGATCCTTATGGGACACCACTAGTCACAATCCTCTAATCTGAATGTACTTCCTACACCACGACCCTCTGCTTTCTGCAGGCAAGCCAATTCTGAATCCACCTGGCCAAACTTCCCTGGATCCCATGCCTTCTGACTTCCTGAATAAGCCTACCATGTGGAACCTTGTCAAATACCTTACTAAAATCCATATAGATCACATCCACTGCACTACTCTCATCTATATGCCTGGTCACCTCCTCAAAGAACTCTATCAGGCTTGTTAGACACGATCTGCCCTTCACAAAGCCATGTTGACTGTCCCTGATCAGACCATGATTCTCTAAATGCCCATAGATCCTATCTCTAAGAATCTTTTCCAACAGCTTTCCCACCACAGACGTAAGGCTCACTGGTCAATAATTACCATAATTATATTGGAAGGCCAGTAAAAAGTGCATTGCATAATCTAGTCTATGCGATATAAAGGCAAAAATGATTTTTTAAGGATCATTACATAACAGAAACGGATGCACAGTACCTTTACAATATTTCTTAAGTGTAGAAATGATGCTGTGGTCACTTTCTTTAAAGGCATCCGTTAGTCTTGTGAGACCATGGATCTGCGCCTGGAAAGTCTTCACTCTCCAGGGCGTAGGCCTGGGCAAGGTTGTGTGGAAGACCGGCAACTGCCCATGCTGCAAGTCTCCCCTCTCCAGGACACTGATGTTGTCCAAGGAAAGGGCAAGGGCCAATACAGCTTGGCACCAGTGTCGTCGCAAAGCAATGTGTGATTAAGTGCTTTGCTCAAGGACACAACACGTTGCCTCGGCTAGGGCTCGAACTCATGACCTTCAGATCGCTAGTCCAATGCCTTAACCACTTGGCCATGTGCCCACACAGGTCACTTTCTTATGTGCAATGTAAAATTAAAGAATATGCATGAATAATGTCAGAACTCCAATGCAAGTTGATTGGAATAGGTTGCTCCAGTCTGCAAGTGGCACTACAACCACAAAAATGACCATTGGCTGTTTTTCAACCAGGAGAGTGGTACTTAGTAGCAGTCTCCAGGAGTCTAAGCTTGGACTGCTGCTTTATATGTAAAATAGTGATTTGGGTAAAGGTGGAGGGTAAAATCTCCAATAAACTAGATTCAAAACACCAAGGGATCTTGGATTTCCTATGTAGAAGATTGTGATAAACTATATATATATATATATATATATAAATGTTGTAACTGGGTTACCTGTCTGGACATGTCTGGACACGCCCCTCTGCTGACTGCTCCTGTGGCTCCTCCCACAGACCCCTGAATAAAGGCAATTGCGCCATTGCTCCTCCTCTCAGTCCAGGGGCAGATACTCAGCATGGTCGAGGTCACATTTTACTGCTAATAAAAGCCTTTCAGTATTTATTCTACTTCCAGTCTTTTGGAGTAATTGATAGTGCATCAATTTTATTAGCTGTAATTCTAAAGCATAGAACATGTCCTGAGACCCGACAAGTAAGACCTCGACCCGCAAACACTTGAAGCCGGAAACGCTTTCGAACTCTGGCTGGCCGGCTTCGATTCATACCCGGAGGAGATTGAAGTGACCAAGTCCACCGCGAAGCGCAGAGTTCTGCTCTGCAGGGTCAGTCCACGGGTCTACTCGATGATCAGAGACAAGCCGACCTACGATGGCGTGATGAGCGCCCTCAAAAGACAATACCTGCAGCCGGTAAACACTGTCTATGCGCGACATTGCTTAGCGACGCAGCTACAGTGGCCCGGGGAGTCGAGCGCTGAGTTTGTCCGGGCCCTACAGACACTTGTGCGGACATGTGACTGCCGAGAACTGACGGCTGAACAGCATGCGGAGATCCTAGTAAGAGACGCCTTCATCACGGGGACCAGGTCAGTGTATGTGCGCCAGCAGCTGCTGGAACACGCCGATCTTACCTTACGTTTGGCGATTGAGCTGGCCGACATGCTGGAGGCCGCTCTGCACAGCCCTGACGCTCTCCAGACACGCGATCTCCCGACAGCCTCGTGGACGCCGCAGAACCCGCAACCCTGACCACGGCTGCTGCCAGTCGCAAGTCCGCGAAGGGCTACTTCTGCAGACTCGAGAAGCACCCCCGGAAATGCTGCCCGGCCCAAGAAGCTACCTGCTTCAGCTGCGGAAAGAAGGGCCACTTCGCCAAGGCCTGTAAGTCCAAACCGTGAGCGGGATCGAGCAGTGCTGCATGCGAGGCATGGGGGTTGCCATCTTGCTTGCACGCCGCCACCACGAGCGAAACATGGAGGTGGCCATCTTGGTTGGCGCCACCTCGCACTGCCTACGACCCACGGGTGATCACGAGGCACCCCATCGCGCCGGACCAAGACAGCGACTCAACTCTGGCCTCCGTGACCCTCGACCAAAGCACTCCCCACCAGCTCACAAGGTCAATGATGGGCATCCTGGTGGAGGGGCGCAGGACAAGCTGCCTGTTTGACACACGGGCAGCACGGAGAGTTTTATCCACCCGGACACGATGCAGCTTTGCGGACTCGCGATACAGCCGGTAAGTCAGAGGGTCGCCATGGCTTCCGGGTCACATACAACAGACATCTGAGGTGGTTGTGTAGCGACACTAGTGGTGCAGGGCACAGAATATCGAGACTTTACATTATTGGTCATGCCTCAACTGTGTGCCCCTGTGCTATTGGGGCTCGACTTCCAGAGCCACCTGAAAAGCGTGACAATGGAGTATGATGAGCCCCTCCCACCAATCACAGTCGTAAATCCTCAGTTTTGTAGGGGTACGTCACATACCCCGCTACTGACCTCACACACACAGCGACCCGCACATCCCACCCAACACCATGCCAACAGCCGCACCACCGACACCACTTGCGGCCTCTCCACCCTCAGGATCCCTCCCCCACCGCTGTTCGCCAAATTGACCCCTGACTGTAAACCTGTGGCAACTAAAAGCAGGAGGTACAGCGCGGGGGACAGAGCTTTCATTAAGTCGGAGGTGCAGCGGCTGCTCAGGGAGGGGGTCATTGAGACAAGCACAAGTCCTTGGAGGGCGCAGGTGGTGGTTGTTCGGAACGGGGAGAAGAATAGGATGGTCGTGGACTATAGCCAGACCATCAATAGGTTCACGCAGCTCGACGCATACCCTCTACCCCACATCGTGGATATGGTCAATCAGATAGCACAGTACAAGGTGTACTCGACCATAGGCCTAAAATCCGCTTACCATCAGTTCCCCATCTGCCGGGACGACTGCCCTTACACTGCCTTCGAGGCAGACGGCAGGCTTTATCACTTCCTGTGTGTCCCCTTCGGTGTCACGAATGGTGTATCTGTCTTCCAGAGGGCAATGGACCGGATTGTGGACCAGTGCCAACTGAAGGCCACGTTCCCATATCTGGATAACATCACCATCTGCGGTCACGACCGGCAGGATCACGACAACAACCTCCAAAAATTTTTCCAAGCGGCCAAAGCTTTCAATCTCACCTATAACAAGGACAAGTGTGTGTTCGGGACCACCCGACTTGCTATCCTTGGGTGTGTCATGGAGAATGGAGTCATTGGCCCTGATCCCGACCGTATGCGCCCCCTGTTGGAACTCCCTCTTCCCAATACCCTCAGAGCCCTCAAAAGGTGCCTGGGCTTCTTTTCATATTATGCCCAATGGGTCTCTAACTGCACAGACAAGGCCTGCTCCCGGTCAAATCCACCACATTCCCCCTCTCAGCCGAGGCCCACGCGGCCTTCAGCCACATAAAAGGGGACATTACCAAAGCAGCAATGCATGTGGTGGATGAGGCCATCCCCTTCCAAGTAGAGAGTGACGCCTCCGACTTCGCGCTGGCTGCTACCCTCAACCAGGCGGGAAGACCGGTGGCGTTCTTCTCCCATACCCTTCAAGGCCCTGAAATTTGGCACTCTGCGGTGGAGAAAGTGGCCCAGGCCATAGTGGAAGCTATTAGGCACTGGAGGCACTACCTCACAGTCAAAAAGTTCACCCTGCTAACTGACCAGCGCTCAGTCGCATTCATGTTTAGTAACCAACAGCGGGGCAAAATCAAAAATGATACAATTCTGAGGTGGAGAATCGAACTCTCCACCTACAACTATGACATCATGTACAGGCCTGGGAATCTCAACGAGCCCTCCGATGCCCTATCCTGGGGAACGTGCGCCAGCGCGCAGATTGACCGGCTATACGCCCTACATGCAGATCTTTGCCACCCGGGGGTCACCTGGCTTTTCCACTTCGTGAAAGCCCGGAACCTGCCTTACTCCCTTGAGGAGATCAGGACGATGACTAAGGACTGCCAAGTCTGCGCAGAGTGCAAACCGCACTTCTACCGACCTGAAAAGGCACCACTCATCAAGGCCACCCGCCCCTTTGAGCGAGTGAGTGTCGACTTTAAGGGCCCCCTCCCCTCCACCGACCGCAATGTGTACTTTCTTAACGTTACCGACAAGTACTCACAGTTCCCCTTCGCCATCCCCTGCCCCGACACCACTACCACGTCAGTTATAAAAGCCCTGCGCAAGCTCTTCACTCTGTTTGGATACCCATGCTATATCCACAGTGACAGAGGGTCCTCGTTTATGAGTGACGAGCTGCGCCAATACCTGCTGGGGAATTGCAACCAGTAGGACCACGAGCTATAATCCCCGGGGGAATGGACAGGTGGAGAAGGAGAATGCCACGGTGTGGAAGGCCACACTCTTAGCCCTCAGGTCAAAGGGACTGCCGGTCTCCCGCTGACAGGAGGTCCTTCCCGAGGCACTCCACTCCATCTGCTCCATTAAGCATGTCTACCAATGCCACCCCTCATGAGCGACTCTTTTCTTTTCCCTGAAAGTCAACCACTGGGACCACCCTACCAACTTGGCTGACGTCCCCGGGGCCAGTGCTGCTCCAGAAACATGTGAGGAGCAATAAATACTCCCCAATGGTTGAGAGGGTTCACTTACTTCATGCGAACCCCCAGTATGCATATGTGGGTTTATCTGATGGGTGGGAGGACACGGTCTCCATCTGCGACCTGGCGCCTGCAGGAGCACCGGGCCCCTACCCTGAACACTCCAGGGTGACTATTAACCCCATACCCACTGATATATATACCCACGAGACATCGTGCACTCCAAGCCCTACACAGACACCACACGACACTTCCATACCAGGCGTGACGCACACGCACGTGGGATTACCGACGGCTATCGTGCTGACACCTCAAGTCAGGCCGGAGCCAGCACAACCACTGTCGCTGGTGCAATCACCACCGGTGATACGTAGATCACAGCGACGGACTCGACCGCCTGATAGACTTGACCTGTAAATATACTTGTTTTAAATATTGTCAGTCACTTCACCCCGCAGGACGCTTTTTAAAAAAGGAGGGGTGAATGTGGTAAACCATGTATATAGGTTGTAACTGGGTTACCTGTCTGGACACGCCCCTCTGCTGACTGCTCCTGTGGCTCCTCCCACAGACCCCTGAATAAAGGCGATTGCGCCATTGTTCCTCCTCTCAGTCCAGGGGCAGATACTCAGCATGGTCGAGGTCACATTTTACTGCTAATAAAAGCCTTTCAGTATTTACTCTACTTCCAGTCTTTTGGAGTAATTGATAGTGCATCAAAGATGTAAAGGGAAGTTGTGTTGAAACACTAGTTACTCCAGTGGTAGAGTACTGAGTCTCTTCCTAGTCACTTTGTCAAGGATGTGCATGTAGGTCCTGGAGGGAAGATTTACTAGAGTGAATCCAAGGATGAGAAGGATTTCACCAGCAAGGTGGAGAAGCCGGGATTGTTCTCCTTTCAGCAATGAAAGGAGAGAAGTAATTTGGTAGAAGAGTACATGATCATGATTTGCTTAGTTAGGGTAAATAGAGGCAAGCCATTTCTATCTGCAGTTTGGTCAAGAACCAAAAAGACAAGGATTTAAAATATTCAGCAAAAGATGTAGGGGAAATCTGAATAAAACCTTTTCCTTAGTGCTATGAGTATTTGCCGTCTGGAATTCACTGCTTATGGGGTGATAGGAACAGTATTGATCAATACCTTTAAAAGGAAATTGGTCTGGTACATGAGCAGAATAATTTGCAAGACAACGAAACTAATGCGGTTGCTTCCCAGAATCCAGCTCAGTCTGACGAAGCAATTAGAAGCCATGACATGGTGCCTATGATATTCTTAAAAATAAGGAAATGTGTGAACCAGTTATGGAACAGAATAGTTCCAAACATCAGTTCTATTTTATTTTCTCAGCCCTTGTTGCATTGTGAGAAAATAGAGAGACAGAAACCTTGAAGATTTTGCACGTGGCTCCTTCTCCTCTGGGAGACCTTGACCATGGAAGAGGGCACATGTGCACTGCAAATGTCAAGCAAGTTTAGCTTCCCAAATAATTTTTACCTTGGGAAAAGGAATAAATTACTTTCAGATTCTTTAGTGCATCAGAGCCAACTAACTTAATATGAATTATGTTAATTGTACATATGCCCAAGATCTTTCAAGGCGGCAGTGCAGTTAGATAATTGGGCAGCACAACAGCGTAGTGGTTAGTGTAACACTTATACAGTGCAAAGATCAGGGTTAATTACTGCTGTTGTCTGTAATGTACTTGTATGTTCTCCCCGTGACCACGTGGGTTTCCTCCAGGTGCTCCGGTTTCCTCTCACAGTCCAAAGACGTATGGTTAGAATTAATCAGTTGTAAGCATGCTATTTTGGCACCAGAAGCATTTATTTGGACTATCGGTTATTGAAGCAAATGACTGATTTCACTTCATGTTTCCATATTTTGATGTACTTGCTAAATGTCAAAGCTAATGTAAAAACAAAGGGCAGGGCATACAACAAACCAAAAATTAGTGGGAAGGTAGAGAATTGGGAAATTTTTAAAAACTTACAGAGAGCAACTAAAAAAAATCATTAGAAAGGAAAAGATGAACTATGAAAGCAAGCTAGCAAATAATATCAAAGTGGATAGTGAAAGCTTTGTAAAGTATGTAAAAAATAAAAGAGAGTTGAGAGTGGATGTAGGACCGCTAGAAAATGAGACAGGAGAAATAACAACGGGGGACAAGGAGATTGCAGATGAACTAAATGAGTATTTTGCATCAGTCTTCACTGTGGAAGACACTAGCAGTGTGCCAAGCATTGTAGTGTGTGAGGGAGGAGAAGTGGGTGCCGTTACTATTACAAGGGCGATGGTGCTCAAAACACTGAAAGACCTAAAAGTGCATAAGTCACCTGGACCAGATGAACTGCACCCTAGGGTTCTGACAGAGAACCCTTGTTCGAGATTGTGGCGGCATTTGCAATGATCATTCAAAAATCATTGGACTTTGGCAGGGTGTCAGAGGACTGGAAAACTGCAAATGTCACTCCATTCTTTAAGAAAGGAGGAAGGCTGCAGAAAGGAAGTTATAGACCAGTTAGCCTGACCTCAGTGATTGGGAAAATGTTAGAGTCAAATGTTCAGGACAAGGCGATGGTGTACTTGGAGACGCAGGACAAGATAGGACAAAGTCAGCATGATTTCCTTAAGGGAAAATCCTGCCTGCCAAACCTATTGGAATTCTTTGAGGACATTGCAAGTAGGATAGATAAAGGGGATGCAGTATTTTTCGATTTTCAGAAGACCTTTGACAAGGTGCCACAAATGAAACTGCTTACCATGTTAGGAGTCCGTGGTATTACATGAAAGTTATTAAGATGGTTAGAGCATTGGCTGATTGGTAGGAGGCAGTGAGTGGGAAAAAAAGAATCCTTCTCTGGGTGGCTGCCAATGACTAATGCTATTCTGCAGGGGTCGGTGTTGGGACCACTTCTTTTTATGCTGTATATAAATGATTTAGATGATAAAATAGATGGCTTTGTTGCCAAGTTTGTAGATGATATGAAGATTGGTGGAGGGGCAAGTAGTGTTGAGGAAACAGGTAGGATGCAGAAGGACTTAGACAGATTAAGAGAATGGGCAAGAAAGTGGCAAATGAAATATAATGTTGAAAAATGCATGGTCATGCACTTTGGTAATATAAATAAATGTACAGACTATTTGGTGTAGCAGGCTGGGCCGGTGCGTCTTCCGGTCACCGCGGTGCGGGGAGGCGCGATGCTGCCTCTTGGTGAGGCCAAGGCCGGAGCCCGGCCCCGGGCTGCCCGCCGCCACCACACCATCGGCGGCCTGCGGCCAGTGCGAAGCGGCGGCGGGCGGAGGGGGCAAGGCCCGAGGCCTGGAGCTGGCCTGCCGCTCGTCGCGACCACCACCGCCCGCCCCCGCCGCCTGGTACAGCCAGCACACCGGCAAGCTGCGAGCCCACTTCCATAGGCCAGTAACCAAGGTGATCATCCCAACGGCGGAGCAGGCGGAAGAGGAGACATCTCCCAACGGCTGCAAAGGCGGATGAGGATGTCCAACAATAGTTAGGGAGGCTTGCGAGCACGCCGCAAGAACTGCTGTAGACCCACAACTCTCAGGGCTTGTCTACCTAGCGTGTGAAGCCTGGATTCGGCAGACTGCGCGGAAGAAACCATCACTGGTTCAACGGGCAGAAAGGCGATTCTCAGCAATGCGTCGTGGAGTGCTAAGAGGGCACAGTGAGACACACAGAACACTGCTGGCCATCCACTGCATCCTGACCTATCTCCAGCCGTCTCGACTATGTCTTGCCACCGGGTCCAGATAGGCCGGGACGAGAGAGTGAGGCTGACGACCTGCACAACTCTCCCTCACAATCCAAGTCAAGCGCAAGTCATGACTTCAAACCCAATGCGCAACCTAAAGTCCTGTGGCGATGGGGGAGTGGCGAAGCAGCAGGTACGGATACACTGGAAGCTGTAGTCACAAACCTGCACACAGGCGGCCCAGGGCATAGGGTCGCTCTCTACTGGACTGAAGCAGCAGTTGAGTTCGGCAGCCCCCTGGGTGTCTGAGCAGCCCTCTTTAGGATCGCTCTGCTCACCTCCGTGGAGGAAGGGGCTAGAAAAGGTACCTCAAACATAGTCTGCTTCACTTCACCCTGGCCAGCTTACTGCGGCTGGTGGGGATCCCTCATAGCGGTCGACCTACAACAGTGAAGAAGAAAGTGATGGTGCTCAACCTTGGCACATGGAACGTGAGAACTCTGCGAGATAACATCAAGGCAGACAGACCAGAGAGAAGAACTGCACTGATTGCAAAAGAGCTAGCTCGCTACAACATGGACATAGCCGCTCTCAGCGAAACGCGCCTAGCAGACAAGGGCCAGCTGACAGAACGTAGTGGTGGATACACGTTCTTCTGGAGCGGTCGCAGCAGCGCTGAACGACGAGAAGCAGGCGTGGGATTTGCCATCAATTCTAACCTCACCTGTAAACTCATCAAGCACCCAGAGAGCGTCAACGACCGCCTGATGACACTTCAGCTCCCACTTGCAAACAAGAAGAGTGCTACGCTGATTAGTGCCTACGCTCCCACCATGACCAACCCAGATGACATTAAAGACAAGTTCTATGAAGAACTCGACGCCCTCATCTCAGCAATCCCACAGTCAGAGAAGCCCATCGTTCTCGGGGACTTCAATGCCAGAGTAGGGACAGACTACCAAACCTGGGAAGGGATCATTGGAAGACACAGCACTGGCAAGTGTAACAGCAACGGCCTTCTGCTCCTCAAGACGTGTGCCACACACGATCTTGTCATCACCAACACCCTGTTCCACCTACCCACCCGTAAGAAGACGTCATGGATGCACCCACGCTCGAAGCACTGGCATCTGATTGACTACATCATCACCAGGAAGAGGGACAGGATGGATGTCAGAGTGACGAGAGCCATGTGTGGTGCCGACTGCTGGACCGACCACCGCCTCATTGTGTCCAAGTTCAGGCTTCGCATTCTGCCCATGAGAAGACCCCAAGGGCAGAAGATTGCAAAGAGGTTGAATGTCTCCAAGCTGAAATGCAGCAGGGTTGCAGAAGAATTCGTCGATGACCTTGAAGGCAGACTGCCAGACACACCACAGGATGACGGGACCAGTGTTGAGGAACAGTGGACGACCTTCAGAGATGCTGTCTATACTACCGCCCTCGAACATCTCGGACTAGCAACTCAAAGAAACCAAGACTGGTTCGATGAGAATGATGAAGAAATACAGGCACTATTAACGGAGAAACATCAACATTACAGAGCGCATCAGAATGACCCCACGTCACTAGCCAAGAAAGATGCCTTTACCAACGCAAGAAGAAAGGTGCAGAAAAAACTTTGCGAGATGCAGGACAGCTGGTTCAGCAAGAAGGCCGATGAAATCCAGGGCTATGCAGACAGCCACGACATAAAGCGCTTCTACGATGTGCTTAAGGCTGTATACTGACCCCAGTCCTCTGGCTCCTCACCTCTCCTCAACGCAGATGAGACGCAGCTGCTGACAGAGAAGAAACAGATTCTGGATTGGTGGGCTGAGCACTTTAACAACGTCCTTAACCACCCTGCCGACATCAGCGACGAGGCCATTTCCCGCCTGCCCCAGGTAGAGATCAACAAGAACCTCGACACCCTCCCCACAGTAGATGAAGTCAGGAAGGCAGTGAAGCAACTCTCCTGTGGCAAAGCGCCAGGACCCGATGCAATCCCTGCTGAGGTATACAAAGCAGGAGGCCCTGTCATGATGCAAAAGCTGACTGTTCTCTTCCAGTCCATGTGGAAAAAGGGACAGGTCCCGCAACAGCTGAAAGATGCCAGCATAGTCCACATCTACAAGAGGAAAGGCAACCGCCAGTCTTGCGACAACCATCGAGGCATCTCCCTCTTGTCCATTGCAGGGAAGATTCTGGCCCGTGTCCTGCTCAACCGCCTTCTCTAACATCTTGAGCAAGGTCTGCTCCCAGAAAGCCAGTGCGGCTTCCGTGCTGAACGTGGGACCGCGGACATGATTTTTGCTGCGCGCCAACTCCAGGAAAAATGCCAGGAGCAACACAGCGACCTCTTCGTGACCTTTGTCGATCTAACCAAGGCTTTCGATACGGTCAGCAGAGAAGGCTTGTGGAAGATCATGGAGAAATTTGGCTGCCCCAGCAAGTTCATCACAATCATCTGGCAGTTCCACGTCGGTATGATGGTGAAAGTTCTGGATGACGGCGACGAGTCGGAGGCCTTCCCAGTGACAAATGGCGTCAAACAAGGCTGCGTTCTTGCCTCGACTCTGTTCAGTGTGGTATTCTCTGCCATGCTGACAGATGCCTTCCGTAACTACGAAGAAGGAATCCACATCAGGTACAGGACTGACGGCAGGTTGTTCAACCTTAGGCGCCTGCAGGCAGTTACAAAGGTGCGAGAGACTGTCATCAGAGACTTCTTGTTTGCTGATGACTGTGCACTCAACGACAGCACAGAGCAGGAGATGCAGTGTGAAATGGACTGCTTCTCACAAGCCTGCGACAACTTCGGTCTCACTATCAGCACCAAAAAGACTGAAGTTATGTACCAGCCTGCCCCAGGAAAGCCATACCAGGAGCTGCGCATCACGGTGAAGGGCCAGAACCTCCAAACAGTCGACAACTTCACCTACCTGGGCAGCATACTCTCTCGCGCAGTGAACATAGACGCTGAGGTCAACAACAGGATTGCCAAAGCCAGCGCCGCCTTTGGGAGACTCCGTGAGAATGTTTGGGAGCGGAGAGGACTCAGCCTTGCCACCAAGCTGAAGGTCTACTGTGCAGTGGTCCTTACCACCCTCCTTTACGCCAGCGAGACCTGGACTGTCTACAGCAGACACGCCAAACAGCTCAACCACTTTCACCTGAGCTGTCTCCGCAGACTCCTCCACATCAGGTGGCAGGACAAAGTCCCCGACACGGAAATCCTGGAACGAGCTGGGCTCTGCAGCGTCTACACCCTCCTGCTGAAAGCCCAAGCCAGGTGGGCTGGACATGTGGTCAGAATGCCAGACAGCCGATTGCCTAAGCAGCTGCTGTACGGAGAACTGTGTCAGGGCAAGCGTTCAGTCAGGGGGCAGAAGAAACGTTATAAAGACTGCCTCAAAGCGTCCCTCAAAGGCCTGGGTGTCAACATCAACACGTGGGAGACGCTTGCCCTCGACCGTCCAGCTTGGCGCAGCAAGATCACCACAGGAGCCCGTGCAGCTGAAGTCAGGCGCATCATCGAGGCGCAACGAAAGCGTGCTGTGCGCAAGGCCCGGGCAGCATCCACTGCCACGACAGCACCCGCCCACTTGTGTCCCACATGTGGGCGAGCCTTCAGGGCCCGAATTGGCCTCATCAGTCACCTCCGGACCCACAGCCACCAATCTCCCATTTGACTTTGAAGCCATGGTCATCTTCGACTACGAAGGACGAACAACAACAACAGACTATTTTCTAAACGGGGAGAAAATCCAAAAATCTGAAAAGCAGAGGGACTTGGGAGTCCTTGTGCAGAACACCCGAAAGGTTAACTTGCAGGTTGAGTCATTGGTGAGGAAGGCAAATGTAATGTTAGCATTGTGACGAGAATACACATAAAATTAAGATGCTTGCTGGCCTAGGTTAGCATCAGTGACATCAGCAAGTGGTCTGCCACCTGCCCTCAGGGGAAGGAGAGATAAGGAACAATGGAGCAGCGTCTGGAGATGTGTAATGAAGGGACGGGGGAGAGAGCTGTCTGGAGCGGCTCCCCCCCCCTTTGAACCTTGAACTGTTTGAGGTGATGGACAGGCGATACCCCAGCAGGGGGATAAAAAGGGACCGGTTCGCTAAGGCAAGACACACACGCCACCCGAGGTAACGAGACCCTGGAAGCGGTACGCTTCTCACGAGTCGGTGGGAAGTACCAGACCACAGCCAGGGTGGAAAGGTATGATCAGCGGGAACCCGGTGTGTGTCTGCCCTTGCCTGGGTGCCGGGTTCACTGCAGAGGATCGACCGCATCTGGAGGAGGGGTCACAGTCGGTGACCTCAGGTGACATCACCAAGGACCCGCCCAAAAGCTGCTTGTGAGCCATCTCGCCGGTCTGTGAGTGAAGCCGTGCTGAATGATCAGTCGTTCTCGTTCTCTCTCTCTCTTCCCCCACGTTGTCCATCGCCATGGCAGCGATTACTGCGAACTGAACTACTAAACTGGACTGAACTTTGAGTCACTTTGAAATTTCGTCATTTACTCCTAGACAACGATAGAGCTTGATTGATGCTGTTATCTTAATTCTGTGCACATGTGTGTTTATCATCGCTGAACTGTTGCATTTATTATCCTTTCGATTACTGTGTTGCTTGTGTTACGTACCCCGTAACTGGGTTGCCAAACCAGCAGAAATGGATCACTCAGTTGGAGTCTGGAGTACTAGAACTAAGAAAGTTTTATTAAAGAAACAAGCAACACATTAATCGAAAGGATAATAAATGCAACAGTTCAGCGATGATAAACGCACATGTGCACAGAATTAAGATAACAGCATCAATCAAGCTCTATCGTTGTCTAGGGGTAAATGACCAATTTCAAAATGACTCAAAGTTCAGTCCAGTTTGTAGTTCAGTTCGCAGTAATCGTTGTCATGGCGATGGACAAGGTGGGGAAGAGAGACAGAATAGGAACAACTGATCATTCAGAACACTGCTTCACTCACAGACCAGCGGGATGGCTCACAAACAGCTTTTGGGCAGGTCCTTGGTGATGTCGCCTGAGGTCACCGACTGTGACCCCTCCTCCAGATGCGGTCGATCCTCTGCAGTGAACCCGGCACCCAGGCAAGGGCGGACACACACCGGGTTCCCGCTGATCGTACCTTTCCACCCTGTGCGTTGTCCGGTACTTCTCACCAACTCGAGAGAGGCGCACCGCTTCCAGGGTCTCGTTACCTCGGGTGGCGTGTGTGTCTGTCTTAGCGAACCTGTCCCTTTTTATCCCCCTGCTGGGGTATCGCCTGTCCATCACTTCAAACAGTTCAGGGTTCAAAGGGGGGAGCCGCTCCAGACAGCTCTCCCTCCCACATCCCTTCATTACACATCTCCAGACGCTGCTCCATTGTTCCTTATCTCTCCTTCCCCTGAGGGCAGGTGGCAGACCAACTGCTGATGCCACTGATGCTAGCCCAGGCCAGCAAACATCTTAATTTTATGTGTATTCTCGTAACACTTGTTTCTTTAATAAAACTTTCTTAGTTCTAGTACTCCAGACTCCAACTGAGTGATCCATTTCTGCTGGTTTGGCAACCCAGTTACGGGGTACGTAACATAAGTGGGGTTATCGTCCGTGATTTTGAACGCTAAATTTGGGACGGAGTAAATTGATTGGGTTAAAATTCCCGAAAGAAAGAAAAGACAAACAGCAGAAATGGAGGCTGAGGAATTTATAAAGGCGCCGACCTTGGAGGCATTAGAGGATGCCAGGAAATCGGAATTGATAGCTGTGGCCAAACGGTTGAATCTTGCTAAGGTGAAGTCGACAATGAGGAGAGAGGAGATACACAGAGCTATTGTAGAGCACTATGTATCTAAAGGTGTGTTTCCCCAAGGTGAGCTGGGGGTGGTGTCTATTGAAAAACCTGCTGGAGACGTGGTACAGGTACAGCTTGAAAAACTGAGACTCGAGCACGAGTTCCGGGTACGGCAGTTAGAACACGAAGAGAAGCAGTTAGAAAGGCAGGAGAGAGAGAAAGAGGTGGAAAGGCAAGAGAGGGACAGACAGTTAGAGAAAGAGGAGAAAGAGAGGCAATGGGAGCGAGAAGAGAGAGGGAAACAGAGGGAAAGGGAATTTGAGTTGGAGAAGTTAAAGATAAGGGCCGAGCAGGGGCTCGTGCTGAACCAAGGTGGAAGGTTCCAGGCGACCCAGGAGGTTAGGCTGGTTCCCCCATTTGACGATACCGACGTGGATCGGTACTTTCTCCACTTCGAAAAAGTGGCTATAAGTCAGGACTGGCCGAGGGATAAGTGGGTTGTTTTACTTCAGAGTGTACTGAAAGGGAAAGCCCAAGAAGCTTACTCAGCTTTGTCCGCGGAAGATGCCCAGAGGTATGAGGTGGTGAAAGAGGCCATCCTCAGGATTTATGAGTTGGTCCCGGAGGCATACCGGCAGAGGTTCCGGAATGCGAGGAAGCGGTGGGACTGCACGTATTTGGAGTTTGCCCGTGAGATGCAGACATATTGTGAGCGTTGGTGCGCCTCAAAGGGGGTAGAGGGGGATTATGACAGACTGCTACAACTGATCCTGATTGAGCAGTTTAAAGGTTGTGTCCCTGAGGGTATGAGACCCTACCTCGATGAGAAAGAGGCAGCCACGTTAGCCGCAACTGCTAAGTTAGCGGATGAGTATGCGTTGACGCATAAAATGAAGTTTGCCCCGAGTAAAGGCTACCAGAAGGGTAGTCAGGACGGCGGGGAGAGTCCGCTGGAAAAATCAGAAAGTAAGCCGGGGACTAGTGAAAAGGATAAGGTAGACCGGGAGCAGTCTGGTAGGAAGTCTCCTGGGGTCGTCTGTTATAATTGTGGGAAAGCCGGACACTTTGCGTCCAGGTGCTTTGCCCCAAGGAAGGAGACGGGGAAAGGAAAAGCGGAAATTTTGAATGGCTGTATCGAGCTGTTAAGCGAACCGCTAGGGAAGGACAGGTCTGAAAAAGTCCAGGAAGGGCGCGAGAGGTTTATCTCGGCCGGACTGGTGTCAGTGAAGGAGGGGTTAAAACCAGTTCCAGTGCGGATCTGGAGAGACACGGGAGCGTGTCAGTCACTAATACTGAAGAGTGTATTAGAGTTTAGCTCAGAGACCCAGACTGGGGAGGTAGAGGTCAAAGGTGTTGGGGAAGGGACAGAGTCAGTTCCTTTGCACCAGATACACTTACAAAGCAACCTGGTCTCTGGACTAGTCACGATCGGGGTGAGGTCCGAATTACCGATGAAAGGCGTGGAAGTCTTGCTCGGTAATGACATCGCCGGAGGAATCGTGTTCCCAGTCGTGAGATTGACAGGTCAGCCTGCCAGCATTGAGGCCCCGCCCATGGACTCACAGGTTCATCACGGGCCCGCGATAGTGAATTTAGCTGAAACGTTTCTGCCAACCTTGTATGAGACGGGATGTAGTGAGACAAGGGGTAGTGAGTGAGCTGGGACGGACGTAGCAGTAGCCAGGAAAGAATTTGTGCAGACGCAGGAGCGAGACGAGGGGCTGATGATTTTGGCAGAGACAGCTCTCTCTGACACAGCTTTAACAAGGGAACTAGTAGACTATTGTGTGGAGAAGGAAGTGCTAAGGAAAAAAGGGAAATCAAGGACAGTATCCGCAGATGAGGAATGGGGGGTGGTGCAAAAGAGTTATGGGGATGAGGTTTTTAACATGGCCCACGAGGTACCCCCCGGTGGACATTTTGCGGTGCTGGAGGAAACAGTTGGTGGAATCATGAAAGAGATTTACCGGCTGCCCACGGGGAAGAATGTTATTGATCATGACCGACGCGAACTGAGACGGTCACCGGCTTTTGATATGCTAACAAACCTAGTCGGTGTTAGCGTGGAAATCAATGAAGCTAGGGGCCCCTGATAAGAGGAAAAAACCATTTTGAAAAGATTAGTATGGGATCGATCAAATGGGAGAAGGCTATTGTTTTGGCCAGGTCTACTGATAAGGTCTCTCCCTTAATCCCCGAACAAAGCGAATCTTTAGAAGAAGTAATTAAACGACTCGCACCCGTGTGTATGATTGTCCCGAGGAAATGCAAAGAACTGGGACGTTGGGTGATGTCTGTTACAATAGGGCAGCCTAGTAAACAACACCCATATTTTTTGAGTAATTCAGTGACTAAAGGGCTGATGAACACAGAGGTGTGCATTGGCAATTTAATACAGCTGTCTGAAGCCAGTTTGATAGTGAACCTTGAAAAAAATGAGTTCGGCCACACGAAGGTCACTTACCTGGGAATTGTGGTGACACAGGGGCAACTGTCAGCGATGCAAGCTACAGTGCAGGCTATCGCTGACCTCCCAACCTCGACAGACAAGAAGGCCCTCAGAAGGCTCTTGGAGATGGTGGGGTACTGCAGGAAGTTTTGCAATAACTCTGCGGTCAATACCCGTCCCCCTCCTACTAAGCCCTTGCGAGAGAAAACTGAGTCGGAATGGGACGACTCTTGTTATTGTGGTCCGGGACAAAACCAAATGAGAGGTTACATTGGTCGCAATTCATCAGTGTTTTTGGCCACTATGAAGTTTGCTGAGTTGGAGCCTGGTCTAAGGGATTATTAATAACACATGTAAAAGGAACAGAAAATGCGATGACTGTCTGTCAAGGTGTTGACAAGTTCAAACTCGCTGTGTTAGCCAAATAGCTGATAAAGATGTGTATTTGTGCGTGTATCAAATAATGTATTCATGTTTGTAATTTTTACCTCCCGGTAAAAATCCTTAAAAGGGGGGAAGTGTGACGAGAATACACATAAAATTAAGATGTTTGCTGGCCTAGGTTAGCATCAGTGACATCAGCAAGTGGTCTGCCACCTGCCCTCAGGGGAAGGAGAGATAAGGAACAATGGAGCAGCGTCTGGAGATGTGTAATGAAGGGACGGGGGAGAGAGATCTGTCTGGAGCGGCTCCCCCCCCTTTGAACCTTGAACTGTTTGAAGTGATGGACAGGCGATACCCCAGCAGGGGGATAAAAAGGGACCAGTTCGCTAAGGCAAGACACACATGCCACCCGAGGTAACGAGACCCTGGAAGCGGTACGCTCCTCACGAGTCGGTGGGAAGTACCAGACCACAGCCAGGGTGGAAAGGTACGATCAGCGGGAACCCGGTGTGTGTCCACCCTTGCCTGGGTGCCGGGTTCACTGCAGAGGATTGACCGCATCTGGAGGAGGGGTCACAGTCGGTGACCTCAGGTGACATCACCAAGGACCCTCCCAAAAGCTGCTTGTGAGCCATCTCGCCGGTCTGTGAGTGAAGCCGTGCTGAATGATCAGTCGTTCTCGTTCTCTCTCTCTCTTCCCCCACGTTGTCCAGCGCCATGGCAACGATTACTGCGAACTGAACTACTAAACGACTGAACTTTGAGTCACTTTGAAATTTGGTCATTTACTCCTAGACAACGATAGAGCTTGATTGATGCTGTTATCTTAATTCTGTGCACATGTGTGTTTATCATCGCTGAACTGTTGCATTTATTATCCTTTCGATTACTGTGTTGCTTGTTTCTTTAATAAAACTTCCTTAGTTCTAGTACTCCAGACTCCAACTGAGTGATCCATTTCTGCTGGTTTGGCAACCCAGTTACGGGGTACGTAACAGCATTCATTTCAAGAGGCCTAGAATACAAGAGCAGGGATGTGATTCCAAGGCTTTATAAGGCACTGGTGAGGCCTCAGCTTGATTATTGTGAACAATTTTGGGCTTCTCATCTTAGAAAAGATGTGCCGGCACTGGAGAGGGTCCAGGGGAGGTTCACAAGGATGATGCCAGGAATGAAAGGGTTATCATACGAGGAACGTTTGATGGCTCTGGGTCTGTACTCGCTGGAATTCAGAAGGGTGAGGGGAGATCTCACTGAAACCTTTCGAAGGTTGAAAGTCCTAAACAGAGTAGATGTGAAAAGGATGTTTCCCATAGTGGGAGAGTTTATGACAAGGGGGCACAGCCTCAGGATAGAGGGGCGTCCATTCAAAACAGAGCTGCGGAGAAATTTCTTCAGCCAGTGTGTAGTGAATGTGTGGAATTTGTTGCCACATGCAACTATGGAGGCCAGGTCATTGGATGTATTTAAGGCAGTGATTGATAGGTTCTTGATTGGACATGGCATTAAAGGTTATGGGAAGAAGGTCGGGAAATGTGATTGAGGAGGAGGAAAGAAAGGATCAGCCATGATTAAATGACGGAGCAGACACAATGGGCCAAATGACCTAATTCTGCTTCTATGTCTTATGTGCCAAATAAAGCTAATCTTTCTTTAATATTTAATATGATTAAGAAAGTAGATTGGGATATTGATCTTCGCTAATCAGGGCATTGAATGCAGAAGGCGGGAGATTATACTTCCACTTTATAAAACATTGGTTAAACATCAGCTGGAGAAATGTATGAAGTTCTGTTCACCATACCAAAGGAAGTATGTGATAGCACGTGCAGGCAAGATCACCAGGATGAACATATGACATGGAACATTACAGCATGGTATAGGCCCTTTGGCCCACAATGTCATGCCAACTTTTTAACCTGTTCTGAGATCAATCTAACACTTCCCTCCAAAATAGTCCTCCATTTTTCTATCATCCATGTGCCTATCTAAGAGTCTCTTAAATATCCCTACTTTACCTGCCTCTACCACCATCCCTGACAGCATATTCCACACACCCTTCACTGCCTGTGTAAAAAATCATCCCCCTGACATCCCCCTATACTTTCCTCCAATTACTTTAAAATAATGCCCCTCATATTAGCCATTTCCACTCTGGGAATAAGTCTCTTGTTGTCCACTTGATCCACCCCTCATCATCTTGTCCACCTCTATCAAATTATCTCTTATCCTCTTTTGCTCAGAACAGAAAAGCCCTAACTCGTTCAGCTTATTCTCATAAGACAAGTTCTCAAATCCAGGCAGTGTCATGCCAGACTTAACTAGTAATTGGTTATTATTGCCTCATGTACTGAGGATGGAGCATTTCAGTTATGAGGAGATTAGGTCCATTTTCCTTTGAGCAGATTAGGTTAAGAAGGGACTTTATTGAGGTATATAAAATTATTAGGGATACAGACTGCAAGAAAATCTTGTCCACATCGGAGATGGATGAATCTAGAGATAATACTATAGATTTAGGGTAAAGAGGAATAGATGGGAAAGAGGGAGAGGAGTACAGTACCTGCAATGCATTGTCAGTGAGAGTGGTGGAAGCAGAGATGCTGAGATAATTTAAGAGAGCAGCGGTTACATCTCGTAGGCATTGAAGATTACGGGACAAGTGATGAAAATGGGATTAATACGGATGGGTGATCACTGTTTGGCCTATTTCTATGCTGAATGATTCCGATTCTATTTAACTTTTTGTGTATTTTCTGGCTCGCTACCAAGGTTACTGCTGAACATCAGAAGAAGTCCTCAAGCTCCCTCTGCATGTGCACAGAGAGTTGCTTGAGGAAATTACCTAGAGTAAATCGCTTAGCATTATATTATAAACTATCACTGCTTGGCAGATATTTTCAAATGTTCTTCAAGCTAAACTCAGCTGGGAAGTAAGTCATTGATCAAATGAGAACATAATCTGACACCTACTGTGAAAAATAATAAAATTTGTATCAGTGATGCAAAGACAAGTAGGTGACCCTATAGTAGTATTGAGTATGCAATACTGTATGACCCTACTTTCTGTAGAGGTAATCAACTTAAAGTATATTTATTTATGTACTTATTTGTGAAATTGCTGATTTTTAACTCTCACATTAAAAATTGACAACTTTCTCAGCACAACTGCTACAGACTGATGGATGCAATCCAAGGGGGAATCTATATTTTTTGTAGCAGGTTTACTAGAGTTGTTGGAAGTGGTTTAAACTAAGATGGCAGGGAGATGGGGTCCAGTATGACGGAACTGAGGATGAACCAGCAGGCTTACAAGTAAATGATGGTGTAACATCAATGTAAGTAAGGACAAGCCAATGATGCAGACAGATCAAAGAGTTTAATTGTACCACAGAGGCAAAATTCAAAAGGACCAAGAATGCAGGACTGAAGGTGCTGTATTTAAATGCGCATAACATTCAGAATAAGGTGGACAAACTCGTGGGGCACTTAGAGATTGGTCAGTATGACATTCTGGGCATCACTGAGTTGAGGCTGAGAGAAGGCCATAGTTGGAAGTTTAACATCAAAGAATATACTTTATATTGAAAGGACAGGCAGGAAGGTATAGGGGGTGGTGTGGCTCTGTTGGAAAAAGACTGAATTACATCTTTTGATAGAGGTGACATCTGGACAGGGAATATTGGATCTTAGTGGGTGGAGTTAAGTAATTGCTACGGTTAACTAAACCATCATGGGAATCATATATAGGCTTCCAAATAGTAGCCAAGATGTGGGGTCTAAATTGCAAAGGGAGCTGGAAGAGGCATGTAATAAAGGTAATGTCACAATTGTAACGGGGGACTTCAAAATGCAAGGGGATTGGGAAAATCGGTTTGGTGTCGGATCACAAAAGAGAGAATGGTAGAATGCCTACAAAACTTTTTAGAGCAGCTTGTGCTTGAGCCTACTAGGGGAAAGGCTATCTTAGATGGGTGTTGTGCAGTAACCCAGGTCTTATTAGCAAGCTTAACGTAAAGGAACCCTTAGGATGCAGTGATCATAATGTGATTCAATTCATACTGCAATCTGAGAGGGAAAAGCATAAAGTCACATGTATCAGTATCACAGTGGGAATTCCAGAGGCATGAGAGAGGGTGGATTGGGGAAGAACGGTAGTGGAGATGAGGGCAGAGCAGAGATAGCTGAAGTTTCTGGGATTAGTTCACAAGGCACAGGATAGATTTTTCCCACTGAAAAAAGTAAATTATAAAAAAGTAAAAAGTAAATTGGAAGGAGCTACAGGCAGGGATGTCAGCAGAGCAGCAATGGAATGCGTAATTGGGGAAAATGAGGAAGGCAGGATATGTGGATTCCAAAAATGAAGAAATACTCAAATGGCAAAATAGTACAACTGTGGCTGACAAAGGAAGTCAAAGCTTATGTAAAAACAAAAGAGAGGACATACAACAAAGCAAAAATTAGTGGGAAGATAGAGGATTGGGAAGTTTTTAAAAATCTACAGAGAGCAACTAAAATAATCATTAGAAGGGAAAACATGAAATATGAAAGCAAACTAGCAAATAATATCAAAGTGGATAGTAAAAGCTTTTTCAAGTATGTAAACAAATCAAAGAGAGATAAGAGTGGATAGAGGACTATGAGAAACTGAGGCAGGAGGAATAATGACAGGGGACAAGGAGATAGCAAATTAACTTATTGAGTGTTTGGCAGCAATCTTCACTGTAGAAGACAAGAGAAGTGGGTGCAGTTACTATTACAAGAGAGAAGGTGCTCAAAAAGCTGAAGGTACATACTGTAAGTCACCCGGACCAGATGAACTGCACCCCAGGGTTCTGAAAGAGGTAGCGTTAGAGATCGCGGTAGCATTAGAAATGATCATTTAAAAATCATTAGACCCTGGCATGGTGCCAGAGGACTGGAAAATTGCAGATGTCACTCCACTCTTTAAGAAAGGAAAAAGGTAGCAGAAAGGAAATTTTAGACCAGTTAGCCTGACCTCAGTGGTTGGGAAAATGTTAGAGTCAAATGTTAAGGACAAGATGATGAAGTACTTGGTGAAGCAAGACAAGATAGGACAAAGTCAGCATAATTTCTTTAAGGGAAAATCCTGCCTGATGATCCTGTTAGAATTCTTTGAGGAGATTTCAAGTAGGATGGATAAGGGGATGTTGTATATTTGGACTTTCAGAAGGCCTTTGACAAGGTGCTACACATGAGGTTGCTTACCCAGTTAAGAGCCCATGGTACTACAAATAAATCAGCACCGGACCCGGGAGCGGAGGTTCCTGGGTTCGAAACCAGTCGAGTCCACTCCCGAGTACGCTTCTCATCCATGCCAGGTTGAGTGTTGAGATCACAACTCGACCTCGTAAAATGAAGGGAAGTATACTACGAAAATGTCTGCGTGAGGAGTGGCGCACCACATAGTCTCTTTCTCTCTCGCTCCGCGCCTTGTAAAAAGCCATGAGAAAGGCATCATCACAGACGCACGCACACACAAGCAGACACACATGCACAAACTGGCTCGCACACAGGCACACACCAAAAAAAAAGAAAGAAATATGCTATTTTCTAAACGGGGAGAAAATCCAAAAATCTGAGATGCAAAGGGACTTGGGAGTCCTTGTGCAGAACATGCTAAAGATTAAATTGCAGGTTGAGTCGGTGGTGAGGAAGGCAAATGCAATGTTAGCATTCAGTTTTAAGAGGTCTAGAATACAAGATCAGGGATGTGATGCTGAGGCTTTATAAGGCAGAGGCCTCACCTTGAGTATTGTGTACAGTTTTGGGCTCCTCATCTTAGAAGAGGTATGCTGGCATTGGAGGGGGTCCAGAAGAGGTTTACAAGGATGATTTCAGAAAAGAAAGGTTTATCATACAAGGAATTTTGATGGCTCTGGATCTGTTCTTGCTGGAATTTAGAAGGTTGAGGGGGAATCTCATCAAAACATTTTGAATGTTTAAGTCATAGACAGTGTAGATGTGGACAGGATGTTTTCCATGGTAGGATAGTCTAGGACAAGAGGGCACAGCCTCAGGATAGCGGGACGTCCATTCAAAATAGAGATGCGGAGAAATTTCTTTAGCCAGAGGTGGTGAATTTGTGGAATTTGTTGCCATGTGCAGCTGTGGAGGCCAGGTCATTGGGTGTATTTAGGGCAGAGATTGATAGATTCTTGATTGGATATGGCATCGAAGGTTATGGGGAGAAGGCTGGGAAATGGGGTAGAGAAGGAGAAAAAAAAGGATCAGCCATGATTGAATGGCAGAGCAGGTCAATGGGCCAAATAGCCTAATTCTGCTCCTAGGTCTTATGGTCTTATGGTCCTATAAGAAGAAGTTCTGAAATGGCAGGGGTAGGCAATCATGGCTGACAAGGAAAGTCAAGGTCTGCATAAAAACCAAGGAAAGGGATCTCAGGTCACAAAAGTGATGGGAAGTTGGATGATTGGGAAGCCCTTAAAATCCAGCAAAAGGCCACTAAAACAGCTACAAAAACGGAAAAGGTGAAATATGAGGGCAAACTAGCCAATAATATAAAGCAGGATACTAAAATGTTTTTCAGTTATATAAAGAGTAAAACGGAGGAAAGAGTTAATGTTGGATGACTGGAAAATGATGTTGGTGAGATAGTAATGGGGGACAAAGAAATGGCAGATGAAATGAATGAGTACTTTGCATCAGTCTTCACTGTGGAAGACACTAGCAGTGTGACAGAGGCCCGTGAATGTCAGTGAGCAGGAGTGAATGCCATTGCTAATACAAAGGAAAAAGTGCTAGGCAAACTAAAAGGTCCAAAGTCACCTGGACCAGACAGACTGCATCCCAGAGTCCTGAGAGAGGTTGCGGAAGAGATGACTGATGCATTAGTCATGATCTTTCAAGAAACAGTTGATTCTGGCATGGTTCTGGAGGAGTGGAAGATTGCAAATGTCACCTACTCTTTAAGAAGAGAGGAAGGCAAAAAAAAGAAAATTATAGGCCAGTTAGCCTACTATCAGTAGTTGGGAAAGTGTTTGAGTATATTATTAAGGTTGAGTTTTTGGGGTACTTAGAGACTAATGATAAAATAAGCCAAAGTCAGCATGGTTTCTGTAAAGGGAAATCTTGGCTGACAAATCGAGGAAGTAACCAGCAGTCTGGACAAAGGAGAGACAGTGGATGGCATTTACTTGGATTTTCAGAAGGCATCTGATAAGGTGCCTCATATGAGGCTGCTTAACAAGACTAAATCCTATGGTGTTACAGGAAAGATACTGGCTGACGGACAGGAGGCAATGAGTGGGAATAAAGGGGGCCTTTTCTGGTTGGCTGCTGGTGACTAGTGGTTCTCCTTAAGTGTCAGTATTGGGATCACTACTTTTGAAATTGTTTGACGTAATGGCTTTGTGGCAAAGTTTGCAGATGATACGAAGATATATCGGGGGGGGGGGTAGATAATGCTGAGGAAGCAGTGTGATTGCAGCAGTGGAAGAATGGACAAAAAGTGGCAGGTAGAATACAGTGTTGGCCAATGTATGATCATGCATTTTGGTAAAAAGAACAATAGTACACACTATTATCTAAATGGGGAGAAAATCCAAACATCAGAGCTGCAGAGGGACTTAGGAAACCTCATGCAAGACTCCCAGAGGGTTAATTCACAGATTGAGTCTATAGAAGGCAAATGCATTGTTGACATTTATTTCAAGAGAAATAGTATATAAAAGCAAGGAGATAATGCTGAAGTTTTTTTAAGACACTAGTCAGGGGTGGAGTGGTAGAGGAGGTTGTGGCAGAGTTGAGAACTGAAATGTCTTGGCTGTTATCAGTGCGTGTGACCCCCCCCCCCCATAGTATGAAGCCTATAGGGGGGACGGATCCCCTAAGGGGACGAACAATGCAGAGGGCTGCTAGCAGCCGGTGTCACGCGAGAAGGAGAGTGATCCCCCAGGTACCCAAGCAGAGAGAGTCGTCGGGAAAATTTAGAGGACACCCAGTGTGGGAACTGGTGTCTCTGGGGGAACACTTTCCCAGCACTATACCAAGGAACTCCCGAAAGCGAAAGACCCTATTCCTGAAGGCTAGTGGGACCATGCTCCAATGTGCCCCTATGGATAGCGGTTATTTATGCTGAAGCCATACTCGTCACCGGGTCACAGGTCATGTTGTACTGTTTCTTTTACAACCAGTATCTGAAGCATTTACCATTGACACCATTCAGGGCACTGGAGATCTGGGGGCTAGGTGCCAGTGATTATCCATACGACGGTTATTTGTCAGTGAGGCTGGAGCTTTCGGAGGCCGATGTGGGAGTGTCTGAGATCCTTGATACATTGGTGCTGGTTTGTCCAGACCCTGTTGAGAAGGATGGCGTTTCAATTCTGGGGGTGGGACCGTTATCTCTCTTGTGAGGAGGCTCATTGGGGTCTGCAAGGAGAAGGCTGGCAAGAGCTTTCTGGGAACATTATCTGTGCACTCAGTGTTTTGAGCTGCTTTTGAGGAAGTGCATGGCTGCATTGGGCCGAATACCAACTTTAGACAAGGGACTCTGAACAGGCACACCATCCCTGACCACTATACAGTCCCGAGGATTGAAGATTCACTGGCCTGTCTGAGTGGTGCGAAGTGGTTCAGTGTGCTGGACTTGAAGAGTGGATATTACCAGATCTCCAAGAGTGAGGCCAACAAAGAGAAGACGGCATTTATATGTCCCCTGGGATTCTTCCAGTTCGAAAGGATGTCCCAGGGCATATCAGGAGCCCCTGCAACCTTCCAGCAGGTCATGGAGAAGATGGTGGGGGATATGAACTTGCTTGAGGTATTGGTGTATCTGGATGACCTCATAGTGTTTGGATCCACCTTGAAGGAACATGAAGCAAGGCTACTGAAGGTGCTTGGTCGCCTGAAAGCTGATGGGTTAAAAATTTTCCTGGACAAGTGCCAGTTCTGCCAAACGTCTGTTAGCTATGTTGGGCACATAGTCTTAGGGAATGGAGTAGCTACAGATTCAGCTAAGATAGAGGCAGTTATCACTTGGCCAAGACCCCAGACTGTGAGCGCTCTGCGCACGTTCCTCAGATTCTGTGATTACTATTGGTAGTTCGTGAAGAGCTATGCAAAAGGGAGTCACCCATTGAAACAGCTTCTGTGTGGTTACCCTTCCTTGGTGAAGAAAGGGAGGGGGACAAAAGGACAAGAGGGTGGAGAGTATCTTAACCCATTGGAACCCTTTGGACCGAGGTGGGATGTAAAACGTGAAGAGGTCTTTCAGTCATTGAAGGAGCTGCTGACCCAGACACTGGTGCTGGCTTTTGCGGACCCCCGATTGCTGTATGTACTGCACACAGATGCCTGCTGAGAGGGGTTGGGAGGAATCAGGCCATTGGGTTGAGACCCGTTGCGCTTGTCAGCCAGAGTCTGTCACCCTTCGAGAAAAACTATCCCACGCACAAGTTGGAATTTTTGCTGTTGAAATGGGCGGTGGTGGATAAGCTGGGTGACTACCTCTATGGGGCCAAGTTTGGGGTGAGGACAGACAACAACCCCCTAAATTACGAACTGACATTGGTGAAACTGGATGCCACAGGCCATTGGTGGTTGGCGGTGTTGTCTGCCTATGATTTCAGCCTGAAGTACTAGCCGGGAGCTGGAACGTTGATGATGATGCTTTGTCCCAACGGGTGTATGAGGGACTGGACAGGGACGAGGAGTGGGAGAGCGTTCCTGCCCTGGGGGTAAAGGCCATGCATCAATTTCAAGCAGTGGATCGATTGGGAGCTTCTGATGACACCATCCCCCAAGATTACTGTAAGCTGACTGCTCTGAAGACAAATCAGCTGCCGGAATTGAGTTCTGGGGAGGTGGCAGCTGCTCAGTGAGATGATGCGGGAATCGGTACCATTTGGTCAGCCATCAAAAAGGGAGACACGGCTCAGGCTGAGAAGACGAAACATGCGTCAGTGCCTCCGTTACTGAGAGAATGGCCTTGGCTGGAATTGCGGAACCAGATCTTGTACGGGGTTACGTCGCCCCCAGACTGACCTCGGCGTTGCCAGCAGGTTCTGCCCGAGAAGCATCGAAGGATTGCGTTGAAGTCACTTCATGATGATTCTGGACTTTTGGGGGTGGAGAAGACCTGTGAATTGCTCAGAGACCGGTCTTACTGGCCCTGGATGAAGTCAGAGGTCGAAGAATATTACAAGAATACTGCAAGGACCAGAGGGCGTCGCCGGTGACCAAAGTGTTATGGGAGAGATATTTCATTTATTATTGCTTTCCCAGGTAGATACATAGTGATCAGGGATGGGATTTCGAGAGCAGACTCATCCATGAGTTACTGGGCATGCTTGGGGTCAAAAGGTTGAAGACCATGCCCTATGACTGGCAGGTTGATCCCCGGCCCGAGAGGTTTAATCAGACCTTGCTAGGCATGCTCAGGACCCTGGCGATCAGCAAGAAGAGCAGGTGAAGTCAACATATTGGACATCTGGTTCAATTAGAACTGTACTCGAAATGAAGCTACTGGGTACTCGCCATATTATCTGATGTTTGGGTGCGAGGCGAGGTTGCCCATCGACCTTTGTTTTGGGACTGATTAGGGTGATTTACCACCGAAGACTTACCTGAAGTACGTGTCTGACAAGAGAAGAGAGCTGAAAAGGGCTTATGAATTAGCTGGGGTCGCGGCTGCCAAGCATAATCAAGGAAATACGAGGAGGTATAATCAAAAGGTGAGGTTCTCCTATCTCCTGCCAGGAGACCGGGTCCTCATAAGGAATTTGGGGCTGCCTGGGAAACATAAGTTGGCGGACCGCTGGGTGGCTAAGCCCTATGTGGTGGAGAGTCAAATGCCAAACCTACCAGTTTTTTGGGTGAAACCAGAGAATGAAAATGGGCCTGTCAAGATTCTCCATCTGAACCACCTGCTGCCCCAGGGCAAGAGGAGTAGGTAGACCCAGAGACCGACCTGGAGCCTACACCTAGTAAGAGGACTCTGCGGAAACGCGGGGTGGCTGCAGAGCCCACAGCAGGAGAGGTTAGGCCAGCCCCACCCCTGAGAGGGTTACTGATTCGGAGGATGAGGACCTGGATGTGTGGTATATGCTGCCTTTTGCTAACTCCCCATGAATTGAGGAAGAAGCTTCCAGCCCATCTCCCGCTGAGTCAGGTGAAGTGGGGGGTCGGCCTGGGTTGCAGCGGGACTCTGCAAGGGATGAAGTGGGGCTTGGCCATGGGACAGTGGGGTCCGAGTTGCAGGTGGGCATGAGTGATAGGTCAGGGGAGGTCTCGCCACGTAGACCAGAAATCTCCCCTGTAGTGTCTGAACATAAAGAGTTAGATGAGGCAGTACGGAGGTCTCAGAGAATTAGGAGACCACCAGATAGGCTGGCCTACGTAGCACCAGAGGAACAGAGTGTGACCCCCTACCATTGTGGGGAGCTATGTCCCTGCCTTTTGCACCTGGATTGGACTTTGTGTTTTGCAGGAGGGGTTAGCTAATGATCTCAACGTCATGACGACAGGACCAAATTTGGTGGGGGAGAGTGTAACATGCTGTAAGGTTTCACTGCTAATGTAATGGCTTCTCTGTAATGTTCCACTGCTAAGGTAATGGTTTCTCTAGAGCAGCAATGTTAGGGTTATGACGAGAGATAACGGGGGCTTTGGAATGGATGCTATCCAATGAGAGGCATGTTGTTCTTTCTTGTAGGTCTGGGAGCAGGGATTTCGGGGTCTTTTGTCGGTGAGAGATGAAGAGAGAAGATGTGAATGGAAATAGTTGGTATACCGATGGACAGAGTGAACTTGGAGCGAGGGTCCGACGGTCAGCAATGCTCAGAGGAGGTCGATGAGGGACAAATGGACAATTCCGTGAGCTCCAATGTGCACTTTAGACTGCTTTATTAAAATGGGCCCTTCTTCTTCTTATTTTCTTTACTAGCCTTGTAGTCAGATTAAGATTTATAAAGTACAGTCGTTTAATTGCATATGGTGTACTGTCTGATATTATGCGGTTCGGATTTGTAACCGGGAAACACATCACACAGCATCCACACAAAGAGATTTCTCTGAATACTCAGTCTAGACTGACATCTACATCATTTATTATTATATTGTAATTTGTCCTCTGCTGTGCCTGTTGTCTTGTTTATTAATTAT
This sequence comes from Mobula hypostoma, assembly GCF_963921235.1. Lineage (NCBI taxonomy): Eukaryota > Metazoa > Chordata > Chondrichthyes > Myliobatiformes > Myliobatidae > Mobula > Mobula hypostoma. Next base: position 154,117,030 of record NC_086102.1, on the reverse strand, counting down.
TGTAATGCTCTGCACTGTTTTGTGCACTTTATGTAGTCTTGTGCAGGTCTGTAGTCTAGTGTAGCCTCGTGCTATCTCACATAGTCTAGTGTAGTTTTGTGTTGTTTCATGTAGCACCAGGATCCTGGAGGAACGTTGTTTCGTTTTCACTGTGTACTGTATCAGCAGCTTAAGATCGAAATGAGAATAAACTTGACTTGACTTGACTTGACTTCTCAGTTTGGCTGGGCCAGAGGCTGTCTTCCCTGAGACAAAAGCATGTGGGCCAAACCTGAGGGTTACATACAATTGTATCAGTATGAATTAATCAGTCTGATTGTTTATTGGAAGAAGCTGTCCCAGAGCTTGTTGGTCCTGGCTTTTATGCTGCGGTACAGTTTCCCAGATGGTAGCAGCTGGAATGGTTTGTTGTTGGGGTGACTCGGATCCCCAATGATCCTTTGGGCCCTTTTTATACACCTGTCTCTGTAAATGTCCTGAATAGTAAATCTACAGATGCGCTGGGCAGTCCGCACCACTCTCTGCAGAGTCCTGCGATTGAGGGAAGTACAGTTCCCATACCAGGCAGTGATGCAGCCAGTCAGGATGCTCTCAATTGTGCCCCTATAGAAAGTTCTTAGGATTTGGGGGCCCAACCCAAACTTCTTCAACTGTCTGAGGTGAAAAGGTGCTACTATTTATCCAAAGAGCTGTTGTGCTTGACACATCGTTTTTTAGCTTGCATTTAGTTGTTGCTTCATTCATGGAATTTTTCATTTCATTCAGTATGCATGTCTGTAATGTAGAGTTTCATGCCTGAAACAGGTCTTCAATAATAATGAATTGTCTGTAAAAAAAATTCTATAACAAATAAAAACAGGACAAGAGCACTCTTCCCCATGAGCCTATTTCATTCAATGTGGCAGTTCTACCTCAACACCATTTTTCTATGTAACGATCTTATTAATTATCGTTAAAAGTGTACTTAGGCATCCATTCGAATAATGCTAGAATAGTTGTCTGTGCCTTTAAGTGTAGATGATGATGTCATTACGCGCATGCGGGGTAGTGGGGAGACCATTTTTGTTTTCTGCAGAAGAAGCTGGTGGGGCTTTGGGATTAAGTTCCTCCCAGAGACTGGGCATGGTGAGGAGAGGTGAGTGTTAATTGACGATATCCATGTGAATTTGTTTATGCTTGTTGGCGAATCGAGAATATTGGTAATTTGACATGTTTTACATGTGGATGCTTTAGATTTTCACGAGTGAAGGCATCAGCGCTGGACAGCGTGGCTTGTGCAAAGTTCCTTACCGGCCAAGTAGGTCAGTCTTCCTGTAGTTTAACTACCAGGCAGTATCTTGTAAAAGTTGTGCCAAAGTGCACCTTTTGTCTAACTTTATTGTATCATGACTGATTGTGAATGTAACAGCATAATGTGAATGTTTAGTCTCTGTTTGGAAGTTAAGCACGTGTGTACTAAAAGGGAGTAGACGTCTTAGATGAGATGTATTCACTTACATTTTCGCTACTATGTATAAGGTACAGGGTTGGTGGGATTTTAATGTTGTTTGTATTGTGTTCCTTCAGAATAAATGGGCAGACTATTATTTAAATGGGGAAAGAATTCAAAGTTCTGAGATGCAACGGGACTTGGAAGTCCTCGTACAGGATACCCTTAAAGTTATCCTCCAGGTTGAGTCAGTAGTGAAGAAGGCGAATGCAATGTTGGCTTTCATTTCTACAGGAATAGAGTATAGGAGCAGGGATGTGATGTTGAGGCTTTATAAGGCACTGGTGAGACCTCACTTGGAGTACTGTGGGCAGTTTTGGTCTCCTTATTTAAGAAAGGCTGTGCTGACGTTGGAGAGGGTACAGAGAAGATTCACTAGAATGATTCCAGGAATGAGAGGGTTAATATATGAGGAACGTTTGTCTGCTCTTGGACTGTATTCCTTGGAGTTTAGAATAATGAGGGGAGACCTCATAGAAACATTTCGAATGTTGAGAGGCATGGACAGAGTGGATGTGGCAAAGTTGTTTCCCATGATGGGGGAGTCTAGTACGAGAGGGCATGACTTAGGGATTGAAGGGCACCCATTCAGAACAGAAATGCGAAGAAATTTTTTTAGTCAGAAGGTGGTGAATCTATGGAATTTGTTGCCACGGGCAGCAGTGGTGGCCAAGTCATTGGGTATATTTAAGGCAGAGATTGATAAGTATCTGAGTAGCCAGGGTATCAAAGGTTATGGTGAGAAGGTGGGGGAGTGGGACTAAATAGGAGAATGGATCAGCTCATGATAAAATGGCGGAGCAGACACGATGGGCCGAATGGCCTACTTCTGCTCCTTTGTCTTATGGTCTTATGGTCTAATTACTACTACCGTATTAGTTCTGTATTATTTTTGTGCAGTTTGCTTTATATATTTTTATACTGCATACGCAATTTGTCGTTACACAAGCGTGTGGATCGAAAGGTAAACTGAGATTGTAATGGCAGGAACTGGTTGTAAATTCATTCGTTTTATTTTGAGACCCTCTTCCGGCACTAAAACCATCTAAAACAGATAAAGGAATTAAAACCCGAAAAAGTATTTGTTGTCCAGAGCGTGTACATTTCTCCAGGCTACAAAATCTATATCCTTTGATTCTGCTGATATCCAGAAATATATCTGTCAATGTTTTGTAACAGTTAATGACTGAGCCTTCACAGTTATTCAATTGGATTCTTGAAGAAATGGAAATTACCTAATTAACGAGCTAGCCTCCTCAGTCTACTCTACCATCAGCAAGTATATCCTTTACTTAGGTACATAGGCCAAAAATGTACATCTCTCCAGATATAGACTTACCAAGACTCATTATAATTGTAATCAAGATTCTTAATGTTAATACTTAATCATTTTAGAATTAAGACCAACATAAAAGTGGGCAGTACAGTAACATAGCAGTTAGAATAATGCTATCACACTGCTAGTGGCCCGGTTCAATTCTGCTGATGACTGTAAGGATATTGTACATTCTCCCTGTGGCCCCGTAACTAAATCATCAATATAGGCACCTGTGTGTTCTAACCCTTGAATTACAGAATTAATTATTCTCTGGAATGTTCCCGGAGCATTTTTCGTTCCAAATGGCAGAACATTGTATTCATACAACCCAGAAGGCGTCACAAAGGCAGAAATTTCTCTACCTCTATCCGTTAAAGGAACACACCAATATCCTTTTAACAGGTCAATTTTTGTAAGAAACTTAGCTTGTAGAGGGTTTGTTTGTACAGGAAACATAACAAGCACTTTATCTCCCGACTTGAATGACCTCATCCTGGCTTGTTTATCATACTAAGTTTTCATTCTTTCCTGGGCTGATTTTAAATTTTCCTTTGCTGGGTTACAAGCCCTTTGCAATTTGTCCTTGAACTTCAAAACGTAATCTAGCAAATTAACATACAGGTCATTGTTAACCCTGTTATGTACCCTGTAACTGGGTTGCCAAACCAGCAGAAATGGACGATTTAGTTGGAGTCTGGATTACTGGAACTGAGAAAGTTTTATTAAAGAAATAAGTAACACAGTACTCTAATCGTAAGGATATAAATGCAACAGGTTAGCAATGGTAAAACACACATGCACACAGAACTAGGATAATAGGAATCAATCAAGCTCTATTGCAGTCTAGGGGTAAAATGATCAGTCTCAAGTGAAAAAAAGACCAGTTCAGCTGAGTACAATTCGCAGCGATCGCTGTTGTACCGTTGGGGGGGGGGGGAGAGAGAGAGAGAGAATATGCAAATTGGATTCAGACAGACCTCTGATGTTCCTCACAGTTAGCTTTCGGGTGAGCCCTTTTAATGTCTTCGGAGGTCACCGACTGTGACCCCTCTGTTCCGGATACGATCGCTCTTCTGTGGTGAACCTAGGCAAGGGTGGACACACACACCAGGTTCCCGCCGATCGTACCTTTTCACCCTGTGCGTCTATGGTCGGTCCCGCGACCAGACCTCCAAACTCACACCAACTTGTGGGGGCACATCGTACTTCCAGGGTCTCATTATCTCGTGATCTCGTGGTGTCTGTCTTTCCTTAGCAAACCTGTTCCTTTTATCCCCCTGCTGGGGTATCGCCTGTCCATCAAACTTCAAACAGTTCAGGTTCAAAGCAACCGGTCTGTCAATACTCGGAACCGTGTCTCTTTTCGTTAATCTCTCTCGTCTCTCATTAACATTTTGAACGCTTCTCCCTTTTGTCTCTCTTATATCTCTCATCAGCATCAATCTTCTGATAACTTGGTTTTTCGTCACAACCCACTGTTCCTTTAACAATGGCAAAGGTCCTTGGACCTGGTGACAAAACACAAGTTCAAAGGGACTAAAGCCTAGGGACTCTTGTACTAACTCCCTTACTGCAAATAAAATCAACTGAACTCCCTCATCCCAATCCTTCTCATTTTCAACACAGAATGTCCTAATCATGGTTTTTAGAGTAGAATGGAATCTCTCTAAGGCCCCTTGAGATTCTGGATGATACGTAGATGACTTAATCTGTTTGGCTCCCATTTTGTAATCTACCTGCTGGAATAATCCTGCCATAAAATTACTCCCTTGATCAGACTGAATTTGTTTAGGCAAACCAAATAAAGTAAAAACTTTACAAGAGCCTTCAACTCAGTTCTGGCTTTTATATTTCTAAGAGGTATTGCCTCTGGAAATCTAGATGTTGTACATATAATAGTTAGCAAATACTGATGACCAGATTTAGTCTTTGGCAATGGGCCAACACAATCCACAATAACTTTAGAAAAGGCTTCACCAAATACAGGAATAGGCTGCGGTGGGGCCACTGGGGTGACCTGATTAGGTTTACCCGCAACCTGACAAGTATGACAAGTCCTGCAAAATGTTGCCTTTCCTCAAACTAGACCAGAAGAATTGTTTTAAAACTTTGTTGACATTTTTCTTCACACCTAGGGTTTACTATGGACCAAAGTTCAAATCTCATTCCTATAGGCTTTAGGAACTACAACCTGGTGAACAATTGCCCATTCCTCACCTGCAGGAATATCAGGTGGTCTCCACTTCCTCATTAACACTCCATCTTTGAAATAAAACCCTATGGGCACTTTATCAGTCTCCTCACCTGAGAGAGCTTTTTCTCTTAAAGTTTCAATCTCAGGGTCTCTGCTCTGTTCTGCTATAAACTCCTTCCTAGACAGAGATAAATCTTTATTATCAGATTTAATACCTGGATCCTGGTGAAACAATGAAGGCAGAAAAGTCCCTGACAAGTCATCAAAATCTGATTCCCTATTTGGGCTATCATGAGTAGCCGAATCATGCTGCACAGGACCATCTACATTGGCAAGTTTCTTGACCCTAGCTTGAGTTACTGCACACAAGGGATAAATGTTAGGGTCTATCTTTGAATCATCATTGACTGGTTTAATTGTCAACTGCACTGCAGGAACAACTTTACCACTTGCTAGGTCATTCCCTAACAACAAAGAAATACCTTCCACCAGTAAACTGGGACATAGTCCTATTTTAACAAGTACTGAAACTAACTCTGACTTCAAAATTACCTTGTGCAGAGGTACAGGAACAACGTTGCACGCAATACCTTGAATAAGATTTACCTCACCAATGGCAGTCTCTTCACCAAACTTTAGAACACTGTCTAACATAAGTGACTGAGAAGCTGCAGTATCTCGAGGAATTTTCACTGGCACAGGGGGTGACTCTTCATTCACTGAAACAAACCCATCTGATGTAAAATGAAGGAATTCTTTTCTAACCTGACCAGACGTTTTAGCCTTTGACAGAGCTTCATCAGAATGTTCAGAACCCCATGGGTTCACAGGAGTTTCAACATTTGAACACAGGCATCTGGAACTGCCTCCTTTTCCTTCTTCTTTTTCAGAAGGAAACAGTTAGCCTTCACATGACTGGGTTTCCTACACTACAGACAAGTAGGACCAGAGGACTTATCCTTTATTTGTTTCCCTTCATCCGTACCTTTGTCACTATACTCAGATTTGATTTCTGGTTTACCCTGGCTATCCATGCTACCCTTTTGGAAGGTCTTACTCGGGGTAAACTTAAACTTGTGGGTTAAGGCAAACTCAACTGCTAATTTAGCAGATTCTTGTAAAGTGGCGGCATCCTTTTCATCTAAATATGCTTTTATATCATTATAACCAATAACCATATGACCATATAACAATTACATCCCTTCTAGTACATGCTGAACTGGTATTTATACTGAATGCAGGGCAATGGCACTCTCACCTTCATGTGCACTTTAGGACCAAATGGAGTACATATTGCTTTCCTAACTGTTTTGGATATGATACAACACTGAAGCCATCAGTAGAAGCTCAATTCTAAGTTACTCATTTTTGGCATCTCAGCCAATTTTGTGGATGATGTGATCTTCCAACACAAACTATTGCAAACCATATAACCATAAAACAATTTCAGCACGGAAACAGGCCATCTCGGCCCTTCTAGTCCGTGCCAACCGCTTACTCTCACCTAGTCCCACCGACCTGCACTCAGCCCATAACCCTCCATTCCTTTCCTGTCCACATAGCTATCCAATTTAACTTTAAATGACAACATGGAACATGCCTCAACCGCTTCTGCTGGAAGCTCATTCCACATAGCTACCACTCTCTGAGTAAAGAAATTCTCCCTCATGTTAGCCCTAAACTTTTGCCCTCTAACTCTCAACTCATGTCCTCCTGTCTGAATCTCCCCCACTCTTAATGGAAAAAGCCTATCCACATCAACTCTATCTATCCCCCTCATAATTTTAAATACCTGTATCATGCCCCCCCCCAGACTTCTTTACGAAATAGGTGAGCGGAGAGACTTGTGGATTCACAGTGAAGCGACGAGGCGATAACGAAGAATTCCAAAGATTCCGTGGCTAGCGAACGAAAAAACGGTTCCCGAAGATCCCAGACGAGGAATACCATTCCGAAGTCCACGAAGAGTGATTTCACAAAGTGACTGTCACGAAATCCACGCCCATGGATCATACGAAGCACAGACATATCTCCACAAAGCACTGTGTCGCTGATTAACCCAATCCTTTGGGTTTGGGTAAGCATTAGACTTTACCCTTCTCGATCGTGAGTTCTTCCTGGATAACTCGAAGTGCAGTCTTCACTCTCTCTCTCTTTCCTTCGACTCCTTCCCAACACTTTGACCTCACATTTCTTTTATACTGTCAGTATACGTCATAAGGTAACGCTCACAGAAATGAAACAGTGGACTCGAAGTTAAACGAAACTGGGGAAACATGACACCCACAGTAAACAAAACTATGGACTTCCAGGAAAACAAAACTGTGGACACGTAACACCTGTGTAAAAGAATACTCTGGCTACCTTAAACATCAGCATTTCTCAATCTCCTTTCACAATACACAACATTCAGGTCTTTTTGCCTAATTAGATTAACCTTACAATTTTTCCACATTACCTCCCAATTGTTGCCCATTCACTTAACTTGCCCATATCCCTTTGAAGCCTCTCTGCATCCTCATCACTGCTCATATGTAGATTTAGTATTCTGACATCAATAATCTTGGAAATATTTAATGAACATATATTCACTTTATACTTCTGGCTATGAGGCTTAGCACAGCTCCAATGCCGTATTTATTTTGCCTCGGGCACCATTGACGTTGGCCAAATCAAAGGTGGAGTCGAAATCAGCACATTGATATGGCTGAGTGGTGCCCCAACAACAACTTCTCATTTAATGTCAGCAAGACCGGAGACAATTATTGATTTTAGGAGGAGAAAACCAGAGGTCTTTTAGTTAGTCCTCATAGGGGGATCAGAGATGGAGAGGGTCAGCATTGGTAAATTCTTCAGTGTTATCATTTCAGAGGGTCTGACCTAGGCCCCAGCATGTAAGAGCCATTATGAAGAAAGCATGGCAGCGCCTTTACTTTCTTAGAAGTTTGCGAAGATTTGACATGTCAATTAAAACTTTGACAAACTTCTGTAGATGTGTAGTTGAGAGTATATTGACTGGTTGCACAATGGCCTGGTATGGAAACACCAATGCTCTTGTATGGAAAAGCCTACAAGAAATAATGGATATGACCCATTCCATCACAGGTAATGCCCTACCACCATTGAGCACAGCACATCTACACAGAGTGCTGTTGTGGGAAAGCAGCATCCATCACCAAGGACCCCCACCATCTAAGCCATGTTCTCTTCTCACTGCTGCCATCAGGAAGAAAGTACTGGAGCCTTAGGACCTACACCACCAGGTTCAGGAACAGTTATTACCCCTCAACCATTAAGCTCTTGAATCAAAGAGGATAACTTCACTTGCCCATCACTGAAATGGACTCACTTTCAAGGACTCTTCATCTCATATTCTCATTATTTATTGCTTATTTATTAATTATTATTTATTTTCTTCTCTTTCTTTCTATATTTGCACAATTTGTTGGGTTTTTGTTTGTACAGTGGTTGTTGTCCATCTTGTTAGGTGAGGTCATTGAGTTTCTTGTATTTACTGTGATTACCTGCAGAAAAAAATGATTTCAGGGTTGTATAATATATGGTGGCATATATGTACTCTGATAAAACAAAATTACTTTGTACTTTGTATATTCAAGAGAATTTGGTTCCCAGATGTGTTTTGATTGTATTAATGTACTGGATAGGCTTCAGCATGAGTTTGTACTGAGGTAAATGACAGGACTGATTCCTTAGAGAAATTGGGTGCTCCAGATTATTTAATTAATTTCAGTAAATAGAGGAGAGCTAATTGTTTGTGAAAAGTATTCTGTTAAGTCTTTAGGACATGAAAGAGTGGTGCAAACTCATGTGTATTATTAAAAGAACAAAACTGTTTGAATTGACTTTGTGGATTGATGAAAGCTCCCAAAATGGAACAATTTTGAAATATTAAATTGTGTCTTCTTTGCTTTACTCCAGTTTAAGATGGCGCCACTGAAGATGGGCTACAGCTACAGTTCATAAAGCAAGACATACAACTAAGTAGTTTATTAGTAACACTTTTTCTGTGGAAAATTGTGGTAAATGATCACCACAAACAATAAAAAGGTGAGCAAAGGTGAGGCTGACTCGAGGGTCTAGGTGTGTGGGTGCATTGCAAAGTCAGAACGAATTCAAGACATGTTCAAGGCGAATTCAGAGTCAGAGTAGGAGATAGAGACGGACACTGAGGAGTGCAGTTGAACAAAGGGATCTGGGAATACAGGTTCATAATTCATTGACAGTCGCGTCACAGTTTGATAGGGTCATAAACAAAGCTTTTGGCATATTGGCCTTCATTAATTAATGCAGCAGATGGGGTATTATGTTGAAGTTGTATAATATGTTGGTGAGGCCTAATCTGGAGTATTGTGTGCAGTTTTGGTCACCTATGTACAGGAAAGATGTAAATAAGATTGAAAAAGTACAGAGAAATTTTAGAATGTTGTCGGGTCTGGAGGACCTGAGTTATATGGAAAGATTGAATAGATTAGAACTTTATTCCTTGGAACATTGAAGATTGAGAGGACTTTTGATAGAGGTATACAAAATTATGAAGGGCATAGATAGGGTAAATGCAAGCAGGATTGTTCCATTGAGGTTGGGTGACATTGAGGAAATTGGTTAAAGATGAAATGTGAAAATTTTATGGGAGAATCTTCTTCACTCAAAGAATCATGGGAGTGTGGAATGAGCTGCCAGTCCAAGTAGTGTATGCAAGCTCAATTTCTACGTTTAAGAGAAGTTTGGATAGGTATATGGATGGTAGGGGTATGGAGGGCTATGGCCCCTGCGCAGGTCGATGGGAGTAGGCAGTCTAAGTGGTTTGACATGGACTGGATGGGTTGAGGGGCCTGCTTCTATGCTGTACTTTGCTATGGCTCTATGATGAAAGGTATGAAGGTATATACTTGACCAAGACCAAATGAACTAGATCCCATTATTCTGAAAGAGATGGCTGAAGAGATTGTGGAGGCATTGGTAATGATCTTTCAAGAATCACTAGATTCTGGAATGGATCTGGAGAACTGGAAAATTGAAAATGTCAATACACTGTTTACGAAGGGAAGGAGGCAGAAGAATGGAAATTATAGGCCGTTAGCCTGTCTTCAGTGGTTGGGAAGATGTCAGAGTCCTTTATGAAGGATGAGGTTTTAGAAGCACATAATCAAATAGGCCAAAGTCAGCATGATTTCCTTCTGGAGAAATTTTGCCTGATAATTCTAATGGAATTCTTTGAGTAATAACAGCCAATGTAGACAAAGGAAAGTCAGTGGATGCTGTTTACTTGGATTTTCAGAAAGGCTTTGATAAGGTATCGCAGGTGAGGCTGCCTAACAAAATAAGAGCCCAGGGTATTACAGGAAATATACTGGCATGGATAGAAGATTGGCTGAGTGGCAGGAGACAAAGAGTGTGAATAAAAGAAACCTTTTCTGGTTGGCTGTGGGTGACACAGGGGTCGGTGTTGGGGCAATTCTTTCCACATTATGCGTCAATGATTTGAATGGAGGACTTGATGGCTTTGTGGCCACGTTTTTTGGCTGATACAAGTTGAGGAAGCAGTGATTCTGCAGAACAACTTAGATTAGGAGAATGGACAAAGAAGTGGCAGATGAAATATAGTGTAGGGAAGTGTTTGGTCGTGTACTTTGATAGAAGGAATAAAAGTGTAGACGGATATTTGAAACGAGAAGAAATTTCAAAAATTTGAAGTGCAAAGTGACTCAGGAGTTCTTGTGCAGAATTCCCTAAAGGTTAACTTGCATTACAGGATGAGTCGGTGGTGAGTAAGGCAAATGGAATGTCAGCATTCACTTTGAGAGGACTAAAATATAAAAGCTTGGATGTGATACTGAAGTTTTATAAGGCATTAGTCAGACTGCACAGAGTATTGTGGGTAGTTGTGGGCCCCTTTTTCAAGAAAAGATGCGCTGGCATTGGAAAAGGTCCGGAGGAGGTTTATGAGAATGATTACATAAATAAAAGGGTTACCATATGTGGAGCATTTGATGGCTCTGTGCCTGTACTCGTTGGAGTTTAGAAGAATGAGAGGGGTTCGATAAACCTGTTGAATATTGAAAGTCCGAGATAGAATGGATGTGAAGAGGATGTTTCCTAAAGTGGGGGAGATGAAGACCAGAGGGCACAGACTTAGTACAAAGGGAAATCCATTTTGAACAGAGATGAGGAGGAATTTCTTTAGCCAGAGGTTAGTGAATCTGTGGAATTCATTTTCACAGATGGCTGCGGTGGCCAAGTCATTGGATATTTTTAAAGTGGAGGTTGATAGGTTGTTAATTGGTCAGGGCTTTAAAGGTTATGGTGAGAAGGCCAGAGAATGGGGTTGAGAGAGATAATAAATCAGCCACAATGGGTTGGTGGGACAGACTCGATGAGCTGAATAGCCTAATCATGCTCCTATGTCATATGGCCTTCTGGTGTGCTGGTTGGTAGGTTAATTAACCGCTGTATATTAGCCTAATGTGCATGTGCGGGATAGGAATGTGGAAAATATAAAATAGGATACATTCAAGGGCACTAACCAGACTTGACGAACTGTGAGACCTTTTCTTCAGCTGAATGACTCCACGATCTATGAAAAAAATGGACTGAGATAATAGATGGTTACAGTACCAAGGGTGTTAAATAACTGGTAGCAAACACAATTAGCAATTTGTTAGCATGTCTGCATAATGAATAGATAGCTCGCACCTGTTATTTGGAAAGTGTTTGGTTGGAGTTCAGCGAGGTAGTAACAGCCCGGTAGTTATGAATGTGCACACAATAAAATAACGGAGGTACTGAGGTAAAGGCTACAAAACCACAAACGATTACAAAGTTACAAAGTTGACAGGTAGAAGAATTGTTAAGCTTGGGATAAAAACGAGCCTTTAGGTTGTAGGCCTTCAATGAAGTTGAAAGAAGGAACCTGAGTACAAAGATCATATGTTCCATAACAATTACACATGTAATTTAAGACAATATTCAATTATTTAGTTTAAAATACAAGTACAGCAAACCAGATTATGTTTCTTGTAAATTGTTACAGACAGACAAGTACTGATTGTGCTAAGGAAGTATAATTAAAATTTCGGGTGATTTTCCATGTTCAATTTTTTTCTGGTTATTGGAAGGAAACTTCATTTTGCCCTTTAGTAGGCTATCCAACCTAAAATTATCCAATTCAGACAATACTAAAGCAAGACTGAAGTTGCCATTAGTGTATCCGTTCATAATCACTGTGAATTTCATATGGTCTCTGTAGTCAAATATTTTTCCAGGTCACCATGAAAAATTAAAGTGACATATCTTGAAATATTTGCAGAAAATATCATGAAAACTGTTGAAAGATACCAGGGATATTCTATCATATGGTTAGATAATCTGTATCAGCACACCCCTTAAATGTGAGATTTCAACCTAGGGGATAACTAGTAAAAGTATATTAAGATCAAGGTTTTTAAAAACTTGGAGCCAATTACTACGTATTCAAATCTGTATTAATACCAGTGTAATTGAAATAAAATTGTAATTAAAATTAGCTGCTTTCCAAATTTTGAGAGATGGCAATACAATACTGAAACTGTATACTGAGTATGAAAGTGTCCAAACTGATCTTTAAAATGTACCAACAGTTGTACAACTCTCCAACTTGCCTTTAAAGATGATCTTAGAATAAGTAACAGTTGATATATATAACACTTTCCCTGAATGTAATATTAATTAGCAGGTCACATTGATCTTTATGTGTTCAAATATTTATAAAATTGTTCATAATATATGCCCAATCCAGTGCTGGAGAAATGCATATAGATGAAATTAAAGTAGTGGAAAATAGGAGAAGTATCTCTCTTGGAAAATTTCAACAGATACCTCATTTCAATAGTTTTTCAAAGGTTGAAAAGGCTTGGAGATGGCTGAGAGTGGTGAAATTCTGCAGACCACTTCTTGGCACCAATCACTAGGTGAGGTTACTTTGCTACAAGAAGTAACTGCACCTATTACCAAATATGCTTTTCAGATCTTACTGCTGAGAAGATATTGTCCACTTTTCAAACAGCAGCATGACAATGGAGGCTAAGAATAAATTCAAGTGTAATATTCAGTGTCTACAGCATTCCTTTAACATTGCAATATTCTTCAAGTGAGAAACACGACACATTGCAATAAGTAATAGATCACCTACTGCATCAGGCTGGATTGTAGAGGTGCCCTGTCATATAAAAAAGCTGCAGAAAGTCAGGGTACAGACAGAACCTGCTCTCCTCAAGAAAGATCTGTGTATGTGCACCGTGCTTCAATCAGAACAACTTTCAGAAGACCTCAGAAGAATAGTAGAGATGCATGAAGCTAGAAATGCTTAAAAAAGCATTTCTAAAGACCTGAGTGTTCATCAGTCCACAGTAAGGGAAAATGTCTACAAATGGAGGAAACTCAACTCGGTTGCTACTCTCCCGAGGAGTGGGCATCCTGCACAGATCATGCCAAGAGCACAACCTGCAATGCCGAAGGAGGTGAAAAAGATCCCAAGTGTAACAGCAAAGGTCTTGTAGAAATCTCTAGAACTTGCTAAAGTCTCTGTTCATGTGTCCACTATAAGAAAAACATTGAACAAGAATGGTGTTCATGGAAGGACAACATGGAGGAAACCACGGCTGTACAAAAAAAGCACTGTTGCATGTCTCAAGTTGGCAGAAGACCATCTGGATGTTCTACAATGCTTCTGGGCAATGTTCTGTGGACAGGTGAGACAAAAGTTGAACTTTTTGGCAAAAATGCACATTGCCATGTTTGGAGGAAATAGGGCACTGCATACCAACATCCCAACTGTGAAACATGATGGAAGCAGCATCATGGTTTGGGGCTGCTTTGCTGCTTCAGGGCCTGGACAGCCTGCAATTGTTGGGGGAACAATGAACTCAAAATTGTATCAAGTTATTTTACAGAAGAATATCAGGGTAGCAGTGTGTCAATTGAAGCTTAATAGAAGTTGGATAATGCAACAAGGCAGTGGTCTGAAAGACAAGAGTAAATCAGCAACAGAATGGTTTAAAAAGAAGAAAATTCTTGTTTTGGAATGGCCAGGTCAAAGCCCTGAACTTAATCCTATAGAAATGTTGTGGAAAGACCTGCACCAAACAGTTCATACAAGGAAGCCCTCCAACATCCCAGAGTTGAAGCAGTTTTGTAAGGAGGAACAGCTTAAAATTCCTCAAAGTCAATGTGCAGGACTGATCAACAGTTACTGGAAATGTTTGTCTGAATTATTGCTGTGCAAGGTGTTCACACTAGTTACTGAAGGAAAGGATCGCATACCTTTTCCAACAAATACATGTAATGTTGGATCATTTTTCTCAATAAATAAATGAGCAAGTATAATGTTTTTTTTGTGTTATTTATGTATTTGGGCTCTCCTTTTCCAGTTTTAGTCCTTGTGTGAAGATCTGATAACATTTTAGGTCATAGTTGTGCAGAAATGGAGAAAATTCTACAGGGTTCACAAACTTCCAAGCACCACTGTATCCTAGCCCAACATATTGATGCAATTATGAAGAGGGCATACCAGCAACTATATCTCATTATGAGTCTGAGGAGATCTGGCATGTCACCAAAGACTCTAACAAATGTCTACGACTGTACTGTGGCGAGCATTTTAACTGGTTGCATGGCCGACTGAAATGGAGGGGCCAATGCAAGGACTGGAAAAAATTTCAATGGGTTGAAAACTCAGCCAGCCCACTATTAACGCCCAAACAACAAAGACACGGTTTTGTTTTGTGTAAACAACTTTACTTTCAAAGTCTCAGTTCAATACCTGAGGGCCTCCAACTTTTCAACCCACAATTCCCTATTTTTCCTTCAGCACGCACGTTTATAACAGGAAACGTGCACATGCCTACTCAATTATTACATAGTTCAGATGAACAGGACTCAGCAATTTCCCATCCCTTTTTTATGTATATATCAAAAAAAATTAAAAGCATTTAATGAGAATTAGTTCTAACCCTTGATGGTAATACAATTCTTAAGGTACCAAATGTCTTCACTAAGTGCCTTTAACAGCACAAGAGCTGGAGCTCCCTTCCTTGTGAGACAGTCAGCTTGTTGTTCCGTTGTAGTTGACCACAGCACAAGATGAATTTTCTGTGGTTGGACAAGTTCTTTGATGTGGCTCATCTCTAGACAAAGTCTCTTCTCTGTAACTGACTTGGTAGATTTGATGGCATCAACATTCATCTGTGACACAAGGTATTTATTTGTAGACTGTTCTTCTTTGGGTCATCATGGAAAAGTTCAGAAAAACAGCATTGTCAATTCCTTCAGACATTCCAAGGATTTCTCTTGCCAGTGTACTCTGTACAACTCTTCAGATCCTTTTTGATTGCCAAGAGAGAGATGAAAATCTTCCGTCTTCTCCCATCAGTACAATAAGGGGTCCCCCTTGAGCACCTCCATCAGGAAGATTTCCAAGTGAGACATCACTGAAGACAACAAGCCTCAGTGGGATCTCTTTTCCAAGCTTTTGAAACTTCAAGACTACTTTTTCAGATAGAATTTTGTGCACTCTCTTGTTTGCCTCATGTAAAGTTTGTACTGCGGTATTTTTTGTGCTGGATGCCAAGTTGCAGGCATCAAACCTAATGTCAGGTCTGCTCTGCCTTGCCACCCATAGAATCTGACCTATCTTTGACCTAAGTTGTTCAGCTTCAGCTTCACTGAGGGGTGCATCCCATTGTGTGGCACGTGAGGATTCCATTTGCATTGCCTGACAATTCCTGATGTAGCTTTCTTGGTGCAGTTGTACTATTTTGTCAACAGCAATAATGTCTATTCTTAAATAGTAGACTCTGCCATGTTCCTTGCATCCAACCTGAAACGTTGACGTTAGCTGAGGGGTAACTGTTGTGACAAAGTTTCCTGAGCCTTCTCATATGAATTCATCTACATGACAGACAAGTACTCCAATCGCCTGATATCCTGAATCTTGCCAGTAAAAGAAAAACAGCTGGATCCACTTGTGACATTTTTCCACCTGTTTTCAAAATTATTTCCTTGACCATTTTATACCAATAGAGTGATTTATCTTTTTGACCATACACACACTTTTTGAGCTACCAATGTTTCTTCGCTCTGGCTTCAGGCAGGGATTTAATGTAAATGTCATATGACAGCTCCATTCCCTGTAAGAATGCAGATTTTATGTCCATACAATGAGGTTGCCAATGCTTTGGACAGATTGCTGTGAGAAATAGACAGGGAGACTCTGATGCATATGGTGGTGAGGCTTTTCGGATCTCTATGTTCAGTTCCTTAAAACCTCTAGCCACCAGGTGTGCTTTTGGTATAATTTCTGTCTGGGTTTCTTTCAAGGGTGCATGCCTTTCTTGTAGACACTGTATTTTGGTCAATGCCTCTGGCTTCCTCAAACACTCCATTATTTCTCCAACTTCAGATTTCATCTTGTTTTGCAGATTCAAACAACATCTCTTTAGTTACTAAGACACCTTCATCTTGACATTTCTCAGATGGTCCAGCCTGACCTATACTCGATTCAATATGAAGTCTGTCTACACATGATATGTCAACTGAATCTGCAGTGCCAGTGACCATGACTGATTCTAGGGAATTCAAGTTGTACCAACTTTTGTTTCTCCCAGTAGCTTTACCTACTCATCCTAAAACTTCAGCTTTGTATGAGATACCAGTGTCTTGGTCTACAAATCTCACAATTTGTCCTATTTTAAGACTAAAACTTCCATTTTGTCCTTGCACTTCTGTTAATTTCTGTTCAGCCAAGTCTGTTTAGTCCCCAGCTGCACTCTCTTCTGCACTGTCTGTGCCACTGTCAGATAACTCTGTTGGGTCCTTAGCTGCACTCTCCTCATCCCTGCCTGTGCTATGTGACACTATCAGGTAAGTGCTTTTTATTTTTTGTGTCATTCTCCATGGAGTTCTGATGGTCTTCAGTTTGTGTTTAACAGAGTTTGAACTGATGCACTTCACATATGTACCTCCATATCTCACAAATATCACAACTCCATTCTGACCAATGACAACTCCAGGACCTTTCCATTCTGTACAGTCTGCTCATTTGTAATACACCTTGTCCTCTATCTCATACTTCGCAGCTGCAGGATGGAGCTATTCTCTCAGTGCTCGTTGAATTCTCTCTGAACACTCTGCTTCAGTGAAAGACTTCCTTGATGCATGTGATGCTGAAATATGCTTCCAACCCACTCGCTCCTTGTAGTGCCCTCTAGAGCAGCAGGTCTGTCAGCTAGTACAGAAGAAAGGTTTGGATTCTGGCTGAACACCAATTCATACGGGCTATAGCCATGTAAATTGTGCATGGTATTCTTCCAGGGCTGTGTTCCAATCACAGACCTTGCTTTTCCTTACCTTCAGCATTATTTCAGGAAGCCTTTGATTGTGTCACTCCAGAAGTCCATTACTCCAAGGACTGTATACTGCTGCTGTCTTTGCTTCAATGGTACAGTTCCCTACGATATCTCTGAAGTCATCATTATTAAATTCACCACCATTTATTATTCAGCTTTAACACAAATCTCTGGGGACAAATTTCTGTTGGGTCTTAAAAGAGCATGGGAAAAAGACTTTTGAGACAAAAGAGTGGGACAAAATTTGCAAAAATGTCAAAACAATGTCAAGAGACCTGAGGGTGTGTCTTATTCAGTTTAAGATTCTACACTGTTTTTATTGGCCTCCAGCAAGGTGACATAGATTACACCCCTGAATGCTGGCACTGTGAGGCAGATAAAGGGGACTTGGTACATGCGCTCTGGTCCTGTCCCAGAATTCCAGAATTTTGGATTATGGTACATAAGTATATTGGTGAACTTTCGGGTATTTAACTCCCTTTCTGCCCCAGACATTTTATTTTGGGAGACACATTTGGGTTACTTGTGGATAAACACTCTAAAAATTGGATCTAGACAAGTATAATGGTAGGAAGACAAATAATACGTAGAGGTTGGAGGAACTTGGGGGGACCATCATTTTAGGAGTGGGCCATAGAAATAGCCACAGTGGCAGCTTTTGAACTCATGTCTTACAAACAGTTTGATAGATTGGACATCATTACACAAAAATGGGGCAAATATTTGTTTCCTGGGAGGGAAATGTGGTGAACGTGTGGTGAAGCATATTGCTGAATGGCAGTCTTGTATGTTATTAGAGGTCTGAATAGACACACATGGTTATTATATTGATATTTATTTCTGCCAAGTTTGTTTTTTTAATTTTATGTTTTGTAAGCTATGATTTACATAATTTCAACACTGACTTAAGGGTTCGGGGAAAAAATTTGTAAAAGAATTCAATAAAATTTAAATCATAAAATAAATTCACCACCATTATCATCGATTGGTTTCTGAGGTGGGCCCATGCACACTTATCCAGGAATGGATGAAGTTCTTTTACTATACTGAAGGTCTGTTTGTATTTACAATGCTACCAGCTCTGAAACGTGCAAACTCATCAATGATATGGAGATACCACACTCCTTACTCCAGATCATGTAGGTCTACAGCTTCTGTTCCATTGTATTCAGATGCTAGCGTCAGACCAACTGCAGGCTAGGGTTTGAGCTTTCCAAACTTTTGGCACGTTTCACAGCTGTCATTTATCTGCTTTAGAATGGAACAGTTATCTACATCTTTGCTTCCTGAACTCCTGAGCAGCTTCTGAAGTCTATCAATTGAAGTGTGTCCAAACTGTTTGTGAAGTTTGAGCAACAGTTTGCATTTCTCATCTATGGTCATAGTTTGTGTGACAGTTAGTACTTCATTCTCACATTGGTTCTCAGTAATGTCTTTATCTAGAGTGTTCACACAGTGATGTCCAGAGCTGGAGAGCTTTTTTGAAACATTGTTTCTTGGTCATTCTCCCTATCCAGTACTGCTCTTGCTTTCTTTAGGGAAGATTTACTCAAGAGAAATGGAATGTTCACCGTACCACCTCTGTTTCAATGTAACATTTTGTCTGCCCTATTTTTATGGGAAGTTTCACTCTTTTGGTGAAATGTGCAATCTTTCCATCTCCAAATTTGAATGTTTTGTTACTAGGTTTATCTGTGTTCACCAGTTTCTGCACTTCATTCTGACATAGTTCACTTATGTAGCTTTCAAGCCATTTTTCTCCATGCACTGTGCATGTGCATGCTTACACTTATACTTTATTGTCACCAAACAATTGGTACTAGAACATACAATCATCACAGCGATACTTGATTCTGCGCTTCTCACTCTCTGGATTACAAATATTAAATATTAAAAATCGTAAAAATTAGTAAATATTAAAATTTTATATTATAAATCATAAATAGAAAATAGAAAAATGGAAAGTAAGGTAGTGCAAAAAAACCGAGAGGCAGGTCCGGATATTTGGAGGGTACGGCCCAGATCCAGGTCAGCATCTGTTCAGCAGTCTTATCACAGTTGGAAAGAAGCTGTTCCCAAATCCGGCTGTACGAGTCTTCAAGCTCCTGAGCCTTCTCCCAGAGGGAAGAGGGACGAAAAGTGTGTTGGCTGGGTGGGCCGTGTCCTTGACTATCCTGGCAGCACTGCTCCAACAGCATGCGGTGTAAAGTGAGTCCATGGACGGAAGATTGGTTTGTGTGATGTGCTGCGCCCTGTTCACGATCTTCTGCAGCTTCTTTTGGTCTTGGACAGGACAACTTCCATATGAGGTTTTGATGCACCCTAGAAGGATGCTTTCTATGGTGCATCTATAAAAATTATTGAGGGTTTTAGGGGACAGGCCAAATTTCTTTAGCTTTCTCAGGAAGTAAAGGCGCTGGAGGGCCTTCTTGGCAGTGAACTCTGCTTGGTTGGACCAAGTCAGGTCATTTGTGATATTGACCCCGAGGAACTTAAAGCTTTTGACCTGTTCCACTTGTGCACCACCGATGTAAATTGGGTCGTGTGGTCCGCTACTCCTTCTGAAGTCAATAACCAATTCCTCTGTCTTGCTGACGTTGAGGGATAGGTTATTGTCTTTGCACCATGCCACCAGGTTCTTAATTTGCTCTCTGTATTCAAACTCATCATTACCCGAGATACGGCCTACAATTGTTGTGTCATCAGCAAACTTATATATTGAGTTTGATGGAAACTTGGCTACACAATCATGGGTGTACAGTGAGTACAGCAGGGGGCTGAGTACACAGCCTTGTGGGGCACCGGTGCTCAGAGTGATTGCATTGTAGTGTATCAATAACAGCAGAGCCTAGAGATTCTATCATCAAAATCTCTGCCTCAGATATCTCTGTGTTAGTAAGTGATTCCTTCGCAAATAATGTGATATGACACTCTTCTACATCTTAGGATTTGTTGTTTACTTCAGTTAGCCTAACTTGTTCTGTTCTGTTCTGTGCAAACAGTTTCTTGCCCAGTGGTAAATACTTTGACATACCGGCCATTTCAATCTCCTACCATAATTGTTTACTTGATCTGTGCCAGTAATGGTACTCTTATCTGATCCCTCTGGGATCTATACTTGCTATGCTCTTATTTCTGCTCAGTGAAGTATGTCATTTCCTGACTCAAACTAATTCTGACTGTCGTCTTAGCAGCCTTTTCTCCAAAAATCCTCTTTAGTGCTGATTTCATAAATGCAAATATAAGTTCTCTCCCACTCTTCCTCCTGAAAGTGACAACACAACAGCCAAGGCATGCGTACCCTTCTCCAGTTCTGTAACATGAGTCCATTTTCCGATTTCAGTTTTCCAGTTTTCGTAAGGCTTGTTCTCATCAAATGCTGGCAGGATCCTATATTTGGAAACCATCCTCTGCCACCACTGTTAACGCCAAAACAATGAAGACATGTTTTTCTTTTGTTTAAGTGGCTTTACTTTCAAAGTCTCAGTTCAATATTTGAGGGCTGCCACCATCTCATCCCACAATTCCCCATTTTTCCTCCGGCACACACATGCACAACACGTGCGCATGCCTAATAAATATTTACATAGTCCAGATGAACAGAACTCAACACTCACCATCCAGAAAATCTTCAAAAGGCAATTTCTCAAAAAAGTAGCATCCATGATTAAGGACCCCATCACCCAGGACCTGCCCTCTTCTCACTGATCAGGGAGGAGCTACAAGAGTCTAAAGAAACACACTCAACGTTTTAGGAACAGCTTCTTCCCTTCTGTCATCAGGAAGGGGAAGAATCTATGAATCTACCTCACTATTTCACCTTCTTTTTGCACCTCTTATATATTTCTTATTGTAACTTTTTTTTATGTATTGTACTGTACTGCAGCTGCAAAGCAACAAATTTTCACGATGCTTGTCAGTCATAATAAATCTGATTCTGATTCCTCATTGAGGGGTCAGCTGTGGAAAGTATGAGCATCTTCAAGTTCTTTGGCATCAATATATCAGTGGGTCTGTCCTGGGCCCAACATACTGATACAGCCAAAAAGAAGGCATCCCAGCGACCTTGCTTCATGAGGAGTTTTAGAAGATCGGTATGTCACTAAAGACCCGAGCGAAATTCCACTGACGTCCCGTGCAGAGCATACTGACTGGTTGCATCACCGCCTGCTCTGGAGGCTCCATGCATAGGGTCGTAAAAGCTGCAGAGGATTATAGCCTCAGCTAGCTCCATCATGGGCACCAGCCTCCAAACTGTCAAGAACATTTTCAAAAGGCAGTGCCTCAGGTAGGCAGCGTCCATCATTAAGGACCCTCACCAGCTATCTTCTCATAACTAGCATCAGGGAGGAGGTACAGGAGCCTGAAGACACAATTCAATGTTCTAGGAACAGCTTCTTCCCCTCTATCATCAGATTTCCGAACAGCCATGAACGCTACCTCACTGTTTTGTTCTCATTTTGCACTAATTAGATACGTTTGTATTTCTTATTGTAACCAATAGTGATTTTGTAATGTATTGCACAGTACTGCTGCCAGAAAGCAATAAATTTGGCAATATCTGTCAGCGATAATAAATAGATGAACTTATCACCATCTCTAGCTCGCCTATGTGTTGACCACAATGCTGAGATTTTTCAATTGTTCCTCCTAATGTTGCAGCCTTTAATACTGCAGTTTACAAGGGCAGGGTTTTACAAGTTTACAAGGAATTTTCCTTCCTGCTGGGAAATACTCCTTTCTATAAATCACTACTGGGCGACTCCCTTTACCATAAGATTTATAAAATAATCCTCAATCATCCTTGATAATAAGGATAAAAATATTTCTCTATTCCTTTCTCTATGATTTGGAAAAAAATGTAGCCATGTCAACAATGCTGATATCCCATAAATAAAAACAAACACTTTTAGTTGTCTCTACAGACGTTAGTATATTTTGCAGTTATCTGGGAAAGCTACTTCTAATGCTCTCTTCCAACACCTAATTATTAAACAAAATTCAATGTGTGTCTATATACAAACCATGATTAAAATACCCCTGATAAAAGCAGCTGACAAATTAAATGCAGTTTTAGGAGTTTGCTGCAGGGAAGGGATTGGTCACACTGCAACATGTGGCCCTGTTAGGAAGAGCAGGCATGACTTTGTGTTAGGTCGTGCCTCACCAACTTGATTGATTTTTTTTTGACGAGGCGACAAGAGGGATTGATGAGGGGTAGGGCAGTGGATGTTGCCTACATGGATTTTAGTAAGGTGTCCCTCATGGGAGAAGATTAAGACGCATGGGATCCACGGTGAGTTGGCTGTTTGGATTCAGAACTGGCTTCCCCATAGAAGACAAAGGGTAGTGGCTGAAAAGACTTATTCGAACTGCAGGTCTGTAATAAGCGGAGTTCTACAGGGGTCTGTGCTGGGACCTCTGTTGCTTGTGATGTATATAAATAACCTGCATGAAAATATAGATGCATGGGTTAATAAATTTAGAGTTATAGGGTCATAGAGAAGCACAGCACAGGAACAGGCCCTTTGGCCCATCTAGTCCATGCTGAAAATGTTTAAACTGTCTACTCCCATCAACCTGCACTGAGACTATAGCCCTCCATACTCCTACTATTCATGTACCTAAACAAACTTCTCTTAAACTTTGAAATCAAGCACGCATGCACCACTTGTGCTGGCGGGTCATTCCACACTCTCACGACCCTCTGAGTGGAGAGGTTTCCCCTCATGTTCCCCTTAGACTTTTCACCTTTCACCCTTACCCCGTGACTTCTGGTTGTAGTCCCACCCAAACACAGAGGAAAAATTTGCAGATGATACCAAGATTGGTGGAGTTGTGGGTGGTGTAGAAGACTGGAAAAACTACAGCACAATATAGATCAGCTGTGGGTATGGGCTGAGAAATGGCAGATGGAGTTTAACTGAAATGATTGTGAGGTGTTGCATCTTGGTAGGACAAATACAAGGTCCTGAACAGTGTTGCTGAGCAGAGAGATGTTGGGGTCCAAGTTCATAGCTCATTGAAAGTGGCTACACAGGTCAATAAGGTAGTTAAGAAGGCTTATGGAATGCTTGCTTTTATAGTCAAGACATTGTTCAAAAATCAGGAGGTTATGTTGCCACATTATAAAACTCTGGTTAGGCCACATCTGGAGTATTGCATACATTTCTGGTCACCCCATTACAGGAAGGATGTTCAGGATTTGGAGAGGGTGCAGAAAAGATTTACCAGGATGCTGCCTGGTTTAGAGGACTCGTGCTATCGCGAGAGGCTGGATAAACTTGGGTTGTTTTCTCTGGAGCACCGGAGGTTGACAGGTGATCTGACAGAGGTTTACAAGTTTATGAAAGGCATAGATAGAGTGGACAGAGAGTATCTCTTTCCCAGGATAGAAATTTCAAGTACCACAGGTCATGCATTGAGTTGTGAGGTAGTAGGATCAAGGGGGATGTGAGGGGTAAGATTTTTAATGTAGAATATAGAACATAGAATAGTACAGCACAGTACAGGCCCTTCGGCCCACAATGTTGTGCCGACCCTCAAACCCTGCCTCCCATATAAGCCCCCACCTTAAATTCCTCCATATACCTGTCTAATAGTCTCTTAAATTTCACTAATGTATCTGCCTCCACCACTGACTCAGGCAGTACATTCCACGCACCAACCACTCTCTGAGTAAAACACCTTCCTCTAATATCCCCCTTGAACTTCCCACACCTTACCTTAAAGCCATGTCCTCTTGTATTGAGCAGTGGTGCCCTGGGGAAGAGGCACTGGCTATCCACTCTATCTATTCCTCTTAATATCTTGTATACCTCTATCATGTCTTCTCTCCAAAGAGTAAAACCCTGGCTCCCTTAATCTCTGATCATAATGCATACTCTCTAAACCAGGCAGCATCCTGGTAAATCTCCTCTGTACCCTTTCCAATGCTTCCACATCCTTCCTATAGTGATGCCACCAGAACTGGACACAGTACTGGACACTCACATTCACTCTCACTGGCACACACTGACACAGTACTCCACGTGAGACCTAACCAGAGTTTTATAGAGCTGCTTAGTGCTTTACTTAGTGAGTCGTGGATGCCTGGAATGCACTGCCTGGTATGGCAAATACATTAGAGGCTTTTAAGAGACATTTGGATAGGCACATGGATGTAAGGAAGATGGAGGGATATGGACATGGTGTAGATAGGAGAGAATACTGTTTGAGTGTTTTTGACTTGTGTTTTAGCTGGTTCAGCATGACATTCTGGGCCAAGTGACCTGTCCCTGAGCTATACCGTTCTATGTTCTCTTCAGTTCAAGTCAGGAGTGTGATAAAGTTATTGTTGCTTACAACCAGCATCATGAGCACATTTTAACTGTGGGGACAGTTCAGGGGAAGATAAATGACCATTTATAGTTAAATTTCAGGAATATGTTTGTTACATTAATATTACTACAGGACTCACCTTTCAAAAACTATTTTAAGGTCTGCAGGTGAGGTTATTTTTGTCTTAAATGTTTGCTCCCTAAAGTGACTGCATCGTCCCGCTCTTTTTATAGGCGGCAAAAACCAAGTTCAGATCTTTTGTAACTCAGGGTAGGGTGCTTACTGCCAAAGTTGAAAGCTTACAGCAGACCAGGAGAAGTGAGATGGACCACATATCAGTGGAAGAGTACTTCAGAAGCAATAATTATGAGCTTTAGATTAATCATGGAAAAAGATTAGAAGAAGTCAAAAGTTGAATGTCTAAAATGCAGGAAGGCCAGCTTCATTCTTTAACCAATATGGAAGCTGAGAGTTTGATGTATATTCAAGAAGGAGATCAATAGGGTTTTAGATACAAATGTGAATCAAAGGATATGGAATCACTGCAGGCATGGTGCAGTGATAAAACATCACTTTACTGACTTACTCACATCACTTTGCTCCGTGTATACTTTTGAAATTGTTAAAAATGAGTTGCATCAAGATGAGTAACTTCATGACTCCAGTGAAAATTAGCACAGCCTTGATGAATCACATGTGTGCTTGTTCAGGATGTCCATAATTTGCTTAAAGAAGAGGAAGAGTATGAGAAAACGGGCAAACCTGTTGTTATAAAACAGAATATAATTTTAAATATCAATTCTATTTTTTTCCTCAGCCGTTGTTGCATTGTGAGAAAACAGAGAGATAGAGACCTTACAGCATTTGCATGTGGTTCCTTCTCCTCTGGGAGAGCATGACCATGGAGTATAGCACATGTGGACTGCAAATGTGAAACAAATTTAGCTCCCACAATTATTTTTTTTCTTCCCTTGAGAGTAAGAGAATGGGAATTGAAGTCTTTTGATCTGTGCTAGAATATTATTCCAGTGGTCCAGTCGAGTCGGGAATGAGAGAGGAGGCTACTCACAGGTCCGTGAATGAGATTTTAAAAAGGAGCATTCGCAGGCTTTTGGCGATTTCTGGTGGCCAAATCAAATTACAATTCACTAGCAAGGGCAAATAAAAATAAGGGGCAAGCAGAACGGCCACTGTGTGAGTGGACCAGTGTTGAAGTGGGGAGGCTTCAGCAAGAACAGGCTTGCGTGAAGTAAATATCTGGTAAGCTTCTTCTTCTTCAGTTTTCCTCTGTTAGGACCTAGTTAATGCAGTGAAAATGACTCCAGCAGCTGTGTTACGTTCTTTGTGTGGGATGTGGTGAATTCTGGGAGACCTCCAGCCTCCTGGAAACCACATCTGCAGCAGGTGCACCGAACTACATCTCCTCAGATAATGGAACTGGAGCTACAGCTTGATGACCTTCGGCTCATATGGGAAACTGAGGAGGTGACAGATAGGAGCTACAGGGAGGTGGACACACCTAATTTGCAGGAAGCAGGTACCTGGGTGACTATCAGAAGAGAGAAAGAAAATAGATAGACAGTGCAAAGTACCCCTGTGGCCATTACCCTAAATAATATCTATCAACTTTGGATACTGTTGGGAGGGGGACAACCAACCAGGGGAAGCCACAGCTTTCAGGTCTCTGGCACTGAATCTGGGTCTGTGTCTCAGAAGAGAGAGAAGAGGACTGCAGTAATGATAAAGGATCCCATAGTTAGTGAAGTAGACACGAGGTTCTGTAGACGCGATAGAGACACCTGGATAGTATGTTGCCTCCCAGATGCCAGGGTCTGGTATGTCTCGGATCAGATCCACAGCTTTCTAAACGGGGAGGATGAGCAGCCAGTATTCTTGGTACATATTGGCGCCAATGACAAAGGGAGGAAAAGGGAGGAGGGCCTGAAGAACAAATTTTGGTTGTTAAATAGAAGGATGAAAAACAGGACCTCCAGGAAAGTAATCTCTGGATTGCTGCCATTGCCACACACCATTGAGGGTAAGAATAGATGATTTGGTAGGTGAGTGAGTGGCTGATCAACTGGTGCAGGGTCAGGATTTCAGATTTCTGGGTTATTGGGATCTCTTCTGGGAAGGTAAAGAAGAAACTGGTTACACCTGAACCCAATGGGGACCAATTTCCTTGCAGGCAGATTTGCTAGAACTGTTGAAGAGTGTTTATACTGGTTTTGCAGGGGAATGGGAAACTGAGTGATAGGGCTAAGCATGGGGCAGTTGGTATAGAAACAGAGGCAGTGTGTAGTTACACTGTCAGGAAGAACTTGCACATTTCTACAGATGTACCATGGAGAGCATTTTAATTCACTGCATCACTGTCTGTTATGAGTGTGCTACTGCACTGGATCGTAATAAGCTGCAGAGAGCTCCATCATGGGCACTAGCCTTCATTGTATCCAGGTCGATGCCTCAGAAAGGCTTCATTCATCATTATGGACCCCTATCACCCAGGTCATACCTTGTTCTCATTGCTACCATCAGGAACGAGGTACAGAAGCCTGGAAGTGCACACTCAATGATTCTGGAACAGCTACTTCCCCTCTGCCATTCAATTTCTGAATGAACATTGAACCCACGAATACTACCTCACTCGCACACGAGGAAATCTGCAGATGTTGGAATTTCAAGCAACAGACATAAAAGTTGCTGGTGAACGCAGCAGGCCAGGCAGCATCCCTAGAAAGAGGTACAGCTGACGTTTTGGGCTGAGACCCTTCGTCAGGACTAACTGAAAGAAGAGCTAGTAAGAGATTTGAAAGTGGGAGGGGGAGGGGAGATCCGAAATGATAGGAGAAGACAGGAGGGGGAAGGATGGAGCCAAGAACTGGACAGTTGATTGGCAAAAGGGATACAAGAGGATCATGGGACAGGGGGCCTAGGGAGAAAGAAAAGGGGGAGGGGGGAAAAAGCCCATAGGATGGGCAAGGGATATAGTGAGGGGGACAGAGGGAGAAAAAGGAGACAGAGAGAAAGAATGTGTGTATATAAATAAAGAACGGATGGGGTACGAGGGGGAGGTGGGGCAATAGCGGAAGTTTGAGAAGTCACCTGTGAGTCAGCTGGGGTGATATACTGCGTCCAGTGCTCCCGATGTGACCTTCTATATATTAGTGAAACCCGACGCAGACTGGGAGATTGTTTTGCTGAACACCTACGCTCTGTCCGCCACAGAAAGCAGGATCTCCCAGTGGCCACACATTTTAATTCCACGTCCCATTCCCATTCTGACATGTCTATCCACGGCCTCCTCTACTGTAAAGATGAAGCCACACGCAGGTTGGAGGAACAACACCTTATATTTCGTCTGGGTAGCCTCCAACCTGATGGCATGAACATTGACTTCTCAAACTTCCGCTAATGCCCCACCTCCCCCTCTATTACGCCTCGTAATAGAGGCGGGAGGAGAAGATGGCAGCGTGGCGCAGTGCGCACAGCTCTCCGGTGAAATGATATTGCATCTGTTAAATAGGGGCCGTGGACAATTCTGATTTGATGGAGACAGACGTGAGAAGCACAGAGGAACATCTGGAAAAATTTCTGAAATGCCCGGTTCACTACAGCTGCTACTGTGCGATCGAGAATCTCTGGTGGGAAGGCCCCAAAATCCCCGGCTTTGCCTGCTGCTGGCGACCGAGGCTGAGGTCGAAGTGTTCGGACAGAGATGGTGCTCGGTACTTGGTGTCGGAGGGCTGATCAGAGCTCAAAGTTTTCGGACGACTCAGAGTCGGACTGTGGTCGGGCATGGCAAGGAGAGTTTTCTTCCTTCTCCCGTCTGCGTGACATGTGGGACATCGAGAGACTTTGAACTTTTTTACTGTGCCATGGCCTGTTCTTCATTAAGTTATGGTATTGTTGCACTGTTGTAACTATATGTTATAATTATGTGATTTTTTATTAATTTTTCAGTCTTGGTCTGTCCTGTGTTTCTGTGATATCACATTGGAGGAATATTGTATCATTTCTTAATGCATGCATTACTAAATGACAATAAAAAAGGACTGCGTGTCCTCATAATCTAATCTAAAGTACCCCATCTGTTCTTTATTTATTTATATACACACATTCTTTTTCTCTCTGTCCTTTTGCAGTCAGTGGGATGAGCTGCAGTGTAACAGAGGGTCAAAATCAAAGTGATGAATGATGCAGGACTGAAGGACTGAATCAAAAATGACGAATAATATAGGACTGAAGGTGTTATATTTGAATTCACACAGTATACAGAATAAGGTAGGTGACCTTGTAGCTCAGGTAGAGATTCGCAGTTATGACATTCCGGGCATCACTGAGTTATGGCTAAAAGAAGATTATAGTTAACATCCAAGGATACATATTTATCGAAAGGACAGGCAGGTAGGCAGTGGGAGTGGTATGGCTCAGGTGGTAAAATATAAAACCAAATCCTTAGAGAGAGGTGACAGAATCAGAAGATGTAGAATCATTGTGGGTAAATTTTAGGAACTGCAAGGGTAAATGGGAAATGAATAAACAGTCGACATTTTGGACTGAAACCCTTCATCAGGACTGGAAAGGAAGGGGAAAGGAGCCAGAACAAGAGAGTGGGAGGAGAAGAAGGTGTACAAGGTAGAAGGTGATAGATGGAGCCATGTGTGTGTGGGGGGGGGGGATGAAGTAAGAAGGTGGGAGGTGATAGGTGGGAAAGATAAAGGACAGGAGAAGGAACAATCTGATAGGAGAGGAGAAAGGAAAGTGGACCATGGGAGAAAGGAAAGGAAGAGGGGATCTAGAGTGAGGTGATAGGTAGGTAAGGCGAGGAGAGGAGAAGAGAAAATGTAAGAAAATGTAAATGTAAATGTGGCCCATAGTGGGGAATTGAAGAAGAGGGAAAGGGGAGAATGGCCTCATCATGCAGTAGGGCAGGCCATGGTCTGACATGTCAGAATGGGAATGGGGTTTAGATTTAAAATGATTGGCCACCGGTAAATCCTACTTTTTCCGAATGGAGTTAAGGTGCTTGACAAAGTGGTCCTCCAATCTACATCAGGCTTGACAAAACAGTCTCCCAATCCATAGAGATGGATATAGGTAGTTTATTGATCTCAAAGGAAACTACAGTGTCACAGTAGCATTACAAGTGCACAGATATACAAATACACAAATATTAGAAGAGAAGTAAGAAAGAATAAAATATGTTTCCTCAAACAGTCTAACAGGAGGGGGTAGTCACTTCCCCGGCTATAGGTTGATTCATTATACAGCCTAATGGGCGAGGGTAAGAATGACCTCATATAGCACTCTTTAGAGCAGCGCAGTTTTCTTAGTCTATTACTAAAAGTTCTCCTCTGTTCAGCCAAGGTAACATGCAGAGGCTGAGAAACATTATCCAGAATTGCCAGGATTATTCTTAGGGCCCTTTGATCTGCCACAGCCTCCAGTGTGTCCAGTTTGATTCCTATAATAGAGCTAGCTTTTCTGATCAGTTTATTGAGCCTTTTGCATCACCCATGTTGATGTCATTGCCTCAGCACACCACTGCATAGAAGATTGTACTGATGACAACAGACTGGTAGAACATTTGAAGGAGAATCCTGCATATTCTAAAGGACCTCAGTCTCCTCAGGAAGTAGTGGCGGCTCTGGCCCTTCTTGTACCCAGCCTCTGTGTTGGTCCTCCACACAAGTTTGTCATCCAGATCCACCCCCAGGTACTTGTATTAACAAAAAGCAATGCAGGCTTAGTCCATCATCATCTCCTTTGTCTTACTAACGTTGAGCTGCAGATGATCCAGCTTGCACCATTTGACAAAGTCCTCTACCAGGGCCTTGTATTCATCCTCCCATCCTCCCTTTATACACTCAACCATTGCTGAGTAATCAGAGAATTTCTTCAGATGACATGACTCAGCGTTGTATCTAAGATCCGATCTAAAGTGCAGGGTATACAGGGTAAACAGGAAGGGAGCCAATACATTCTCCTGTGGGGTCCCAGTGCAGCTTATAGCCATGTCTGACACTTAGCTCCGAAGCTGCACAAACTGTGGTCTGCCAGTCAAGTAGTCCATTATCCAAGATACAATGGAAGTGCCATCCTGCATTGAATGGAGCTTCTCCCCCAGCAATGAGGGCTGTATGGGAAGGGTTTCTTTCCAGTCCTGACGAAGGGTCTTAGCCCAAAATGTTGACTGTTTATTAATTTCCATAAATGCTGCCTGACCTGCTGATTTCCCCCAGCATTTTGTGTGTGTTACTCTAGATTTCCAGTATCTACAGAATCTCTTGTGTTACAGATGCCAATCCAGTGTAGTTTATGATTAGGGTTAGAATTAGCTATTTGAATTCAAATTCCTCAACAATTGTGTTTGGATTTGAATTCTTGGCCAGTTGTTCAGATCTGTGGATATTTTCCCAGTGAATTAATCCCTATGCTATTTTCCCACTTGAAGTCTGGCTACAAGTTTTAAATCAAGCAAGTCTCCTGTCTATATCAAATGGCCTTGTTGTATATATGGGACGAGGAATGGTAAAGTTTATGGACTCATTCTGTTGTGAAAAATAATACAATGAAAACTTTGCTTTCAAAGTACCCTGTACATGTAATGACATTATTGCTTATTCATTAGAGAGAAAATAAAAACTTCTACCTTTGATTGTAAAAGTGGGTTGTAAAGGTGACAGTGGCCATTTAGCACAGAGACCTTTCAGGTAAATATCAACAAGTTTATAGCTCAACCCTGTTTAAACAAGGTCAATTACACTTAGCTTCAAGAGTCCATCAAATAAGAAGACTTACCAGAGGCATCAGATGTTTCCAGGCTCTAGTCTCCCTTCATACACGGTACTGAAATCAAAAATGATGGTTCTGCGTAGTTAGATTCACCTCAGATTCTCCTGATGCCTTTAAGACTTGAGACACAAATAAAATAAAAATGGAACTAACTGCATGTAAAGTTGCTGAGGTATTTTTTTTGCCTTTGTTAGTATCTAATGATTAATTTAAAAAAAAGGAAGTTAGAAAAATTGGTTAAATTCCCTCATATGTCTGCTTACAGGTACAAGGATCTATTATCTCCTCATCAACCAATCACATGCTAATGTATAATCAGCGAACATGTCTAATGTACTCTATTCTTGATGACCTTGGCTGGTGTTATGTTGCAGAGTTCCATTCATTCATACAGTTCTATATTGTTCTTCCCTGCTTTTATTTGTATTATATGCTTTTAATTCATTGTCGTCCAGTTTCTTCAAGTATCTATTCTTAGATTAAATGCTGATGAAAAGGCTTTATAGAAACTTTTCACAAAATACTTAAGGTACAAATCTCTATTTTAGCTTTGCCCTAACCTGGAACCTGCCGGCTGGTGGAATAGTGGCGTTAGCACCGGACTTTGGAGCGAAGTTCCGAGTTTGAATCCAGCCAGCTCCCTTGCATGCTTTCCATCCGTGCTGGGTTGAGCGTCGAGCTAGCAACTCGGCCTCGTAAAAATAAGAAAGCCTGCTAAAAAAAACGCCGTCATGACAGCGTCCTGATGACTCCACTTGGAGTTAAGGGCTTTCTTCTTCTTCTTCTTCTAACCTGGAACACAGTGAAGATGCACACACTAGGACGCTCTTCATTGACTACAGCTCTGCATTTAACTCTATCTTTGTATAATGTATTTGTGTAGTTTGTCCTTTTTTGCACATTGGTTGTTTGTCTGTCTTTGTTGGTGTGATTTTTTCATTCATTCTATTGTGCTTCTTTGTACCTATTGTGAATGCTCACAAAAAAAATAAACTCATGGTAGTATATGGTGATATATGCGTATTTTGATAATAAATCAGAATCATAATCATTTAATACAACTGGCATATGTTTTGAAGCAGCAGTACATTGCAATACATAATAAAAACTATGAATTGCAATAAGAAATATATACAAAATTAAGCAAAGTAAGTAGTGCAAAAATAGAGCAAAAATAGTGAGAGAATGTTTATTGTCCATTTTGCAATCTGATGGTGGTAAGGAAGAAGCTGTTCTTAAAACATTGAGTGTATGTCTTCAGGATCCTGTACCTTATTTACTTTGAGCTTCTATTTTGCCCATGTTACTTGCACCAATCAATAGGTTGTTCACTTAGCAGTGCTGCAGTTTATTTTTAATTTCCAAAATTGCCACTTTAATTTATTCATGTTTCCTGAAAGTCCAGAATAAACTTGTGTGCTCCAGACAGGGTAGCACAGGAAAAATAAGTTAAAATATTAAGAATGTGAAATCCCTAATATGTATCGGGAAAAAAGACAATGCATCAGGTATCATCCACAGAGAGATAATAGAGCTGCCTCTGCACAAACTTCCTTACCCAGTGTATATTTTCCATTTCTATTTTCCACATCTGCAACGTTTGTCAGTCTTTGTTTATGTACAGCTTCCATGAATTATATTGTATTTTTTTATTTTTTCATAAATGTCTGTTGGGAAATTAATTTCAAGGTAGTATATAGTACAATATATGTATAAGCCCTTCGATAATAGATTTATTTTGACTTTGACTTTCTTTCTTTTCTATTGGTTTTATCCATAATTATGTAATTATTCTCTCACCTGATATAAGTTCATGCTTTATTCCAACTATCTGTTACATTCAGAGTGATGGCTTTTAAAATTAATAACTAAAATCTATGCAAATTGAAAACAATTACAAACAATTGTAATCATTCATCTGAATGTCCTATTATAATATAAGGACACGGACTAACAGTTCAGCCTGTATTGTGCTCAAATGCCTGCTTTTATTAGTATGTTAACTACTGATATGATCTCACTTTATAAACTGCTTCTCTCTGGACTGTATGGCCTGCTTTCATTAACAATTCTCTTTTTAATTTTGATTTTTAAGTACAGAAGTCCTTTTAAGCAACATTTTATATTTTCAATGCTGTTCCTCTTTACTAATGAAAGAACAAAAGTCTTGAAAATGGTGCACTGAATTGCAATGAACCTTTTGGCATATTCATGCCCTACACAAACATTCCCCTCTCCCCGTCCCCTTCACTCTCACTAGATAAAATCTGTAGTTCCATTAAGTTATTGGCTTGTTATTTTAATGTACTTTGATACTTCACTGTATTAGAGATAATAATCTTATTGAGCAATAAGGGTAACAAAATGAAGTCCAATATGACTGGAGGTTAGCTCTACTAAAGCTCATTCTATCACTACGAGATAAATGGATGTTTACTCCTGAATAAAGCAAAGGTTGCTCACTTACGTGGACTGTACCCCTTCCTAGAGATGCTGCCTGGCCTGCTGTGTTCACTAGCAACTTTGATGTGCGTTGCTTGCTCACTTACTTAACATAGGGATTGTTATAACCTAACCTATCAGCAACCCGATAGGATCAAGTCTGACACAATATTTATATCCCACTCATATTTACACTGCCAGTGGAATGCAATTAGTCAAGTCAAGAACTTGTGTTTCATCCATTCCATTTGTTTATCTGCCTGGTGAGCTATGGTAAGAGTGCCATTAATGCCACACATTCAAGCTCAAAAATGCACAGCATTCACAATATGTTTGACCCCTCTTCTTCCCTGAAGAGCATGGGAAGCGGTTTTGAATAGGTCTGACCAGATGATCCGAACATTCTGCAAATCACCGCTTTGCCTGGCATAAGATACAAAATCAACAGGTGGAATTCTGTTTTCATAGTGTGCAGTTAGAATCTGGAATACACAAAGCCAAAACAGATTCAACTATAGTCAAAAATGGAACTGGACAAGTATGTAAAAAGAAATAATTTTCAGTTTTATGGGGAGAAGCCAGGCAGACTGAATGAGCTCGACATAGATTGAGGATGCAGTTGATGGGCTGAATGGTCCTTTTTCTGTGCTGTAATCTTCCTAAGATTCTGTCAAACTTGGAAACATGGCTCCCAAATCTTTGACTGGCTAGTCAGTATGCAGGATCAGTGACTCCATTGCTGCAGTGGAGATGGATGGCTGAGGGGGAGAAAGGTGAGTAGCAACCTTATATTTATAACTAACAGAGCTTACATAATATATTTCAATGTTATTAAAACTTAGAATATCTTAAATATTTTCCAGGTTTTTAAGATTTTTAGTTTAATGGCCTGATTATTAATTTTCCCAAATTTTAGATTGTAATTATCTGAATCTCAACAATATTACAGTTTTGACAGCTGGTGGTGTATGAGACAGAATGGCTTTTAAAATGTTGTGTGCACTGTGAGAGAGACTCAGAGGCATATCCCAAATATTGTATGCACAGTGGTTGATATAACATCAGTCACAGAAGAGAAGAGTTCAGGTTTAATTTATCATCATGATTGATGTAAGAAATACCTTTAATTCAGGTCTTCAGATGTCTTTACATTCCGCCACACCAGCAGAGGCACATGTTCCAACTTGCTACTGGATAACTACTTACAAACAGTTTTACTGTGGAGCCTTGGCTAGCAAAATGTTTTACCACATCAACAACTGGGGTTCAAATCTCATTCAAATCTCACCATTGTCTGTGGGGAGTTTGTACATTCTCCCCATGAAGATATCCATTTCGTTCAGGTGTTCAACTTTCCTCCCATATTCCAAAGATGTACGGTTTACAAACTGTGGCATGCTGTGATAGTGCCGGAAGAATGACAAAACCTATGGGATGCATCCAGCACATCCTTGGACTGTGTTGGCTGTTGATGCAAAAAATCACATTTCACTGTACATGTGACAAAGAAAACTAATCTTTATTTTCATCTTTACTGAAGAACAGATGGTGTACTTAGAACCTAGCAATAATTTGACAACAATTTTATTTTGTTAAATCTTTTTCCCCAAATCTACATGACCACTCTATTCTCTGTAGTTTAAATTCTGGAAGTATTCCACAATTATGCAATCTGATAATTTACCTACATGAGCCAAGTAACAGATCAGTAAGTTTGTATAAGCATTGGCAGCTGGTAAAATTACTGAACCCTGTATGAGCAACTAGAATTGCATTCCAAGACAATGGTCCATATTGTGCTTTTGCATAACACAAGATTACATCATCTGTTCATGCGTAAAGAAATGCAAGTTGAGAAAAATTAGATTTTGTTTACTTGTTGGTGGAAATGCCATGAGTTCATTCCTATTCCAACTTGTTTGGAAATGACTTGTGAAATCAGTAAGGATGGATTTTCATTACCTATCAAGCCATAATGGGTTGATTGCCTAGGGTGTAAACAATGCTTGTTACTGAAGTCACAAATGGATGGATTTAACAGAACAATTTAGAAGTTATTTGAAGAAAATGTGCTGCATTTTCTCTGGAATTTGGAGATAAACTTGTAACTCTTGCCATCTTTATGAATTAAGTTTCTCTTAAAGCACTCAAAGCAGATATAATCCTTTGGTCAGTGTACGTTGAAAATACAAAAGCCCATTTTCCAGTTAATTAAAATGGCTGTGTAGAGTCAATACACTCTAGTTAGTAACACAAAAGATGGCGTATGAACGGAAAAACTGATTATTTTCAGTACATCCAAATCAGATTCTAAAAGGGCTGCCAACAAGGAATTTAGGATAAATTTTAAAGGAATTCATCATATTAGGAGAAAACTTCTGTCTCTTTTGTTTTAAGAAAAAGGCTTCAGCCAAATCATAACATAGTATGAGGAGGTCATTCCCTGATTACTCAATATGTTGATGTGCTAATCATGATTTATCCAAATTCTCTGTTAGGAGAAATAATGAAATTTTTCTTCTCACAGATATTAGATTCAGAAAGAATTTAATCCATCTACTCTGCTCTACCATTCAGTTATGGCTGTTTTATTATTCCCCCCCCCCCCCCATTTTCCTGCCTTCTCACCATAAACTTTGAAGCCCTTTTTTAATCAAACAGCTCTGTTCTGCTTTAAATACACACAAAGTCTCCACAGCCTTCTGTGGCAATAAATTCCACAGATTCTTCACCCTCTGGTGAAAGAAATTCCTTCTCATCTCTGTTCTATAGTAGACTCCCCACTATAGGAAACATCTCTCGCCAGTATTCAATAGATTTCAATAAGATCACCACCCCCCACCCTCATTCTTCTAAGCTCCAGCGAGTATAGGCTCAGACACCTCGTACATTAACCCTTCCATTCCTGGGATCAATCCCATGGCCTCAATCACATTCTCCTATGCCAGCACATCTTTTCTTATACAAGGGACCCAAAAATGCTCAAACACATGATCAATGCCTTTATAGCACCCTAGATTTTATATTCTAGTCCTCTCGAAATGAATGCTAATGTTTCATTTGCTTTCCTTATCACCTGATCAACCTACAAGATAACATTTAGCTAATCCTGCACGTGGACTCTCAAGTCCATTTCCAAAGAAGACATGAAGTGGGGGAATGTGTTTCATGATAAGCTCTTTGTGGTGATTGGACATATTGG
Organism: Mobula hypostoma; assembly: GCF_963921235.1. Lineage (NCBI taxonomy): Eukaryota > Metazoa > Chordata > Chondrichthyes > Myliobatiformes > Myliobatidae > Mobula > Mobula hypostoma. The sequence continues at coordinate 154,079,866 of NC_086102.1, read as the reverse complement.
TCTGTCACTCTCTTGTTCTCCCAACCTGGAAAATCTAATCCTTAAGTGCCGACCATTCTTCCTACCAAGAGAGATCTCTGCCAAGATCCAGATGGACAGTACACATACCACCAAAGGCAGATGTTAAGCCAATGTACCGAATGCCATGATTAGCAAACAAGAAACAGCAAGCAAGAATCAGGTGAGCGTGTCAACACAAAATCATTCAGTCTTCCCCAACCAGAAGTGCTGGATGAACCAAGATATTCACAATCTGTGGCTAAATCAGTAGTGTTCACATCTGGTGACAAAAGAAAGAGGTCCAGGTATGACTTCTCACATGCTAAGTAGCAATTCTAGATCAACTTTGGATCACAGAAACAACACACAAAATGCTGGAGGAACTCAGCAGGTCGGGCAGAATCTACGTAAAAAAGTACAGTCGACATTTTGGGCCGAGACCCTTCAGCAGGACTGAAGAGAAAAAGATGAGTAAATTTAAAAGGTGGGAGGAGAGGGAGAGAGAAACACAAGGTAACAGGTGAAACTGGGAGGGGGAGGTATTAAGTAAAGAGCTGGGAAGTTGACTGATGAAAGAGATACAGAGCTGGAGAAGGGGAATCTGGTAGGAGAAGACAGGAGGCCTTGGAAGAAAGAAAAGGGGAGAGAAGCACCAGAGGGGGGCAATGGGCAGGCAAGGAGAAAAAGTGAAAATGGGAAAAGGGGATGGGGAATGGTGAAGGAGGGGGGATTACAGGAAGTTCGAGAAACTGATGTTCATGCCGTCAAGTTGGAGGCTACCCAGATGGAATATAAAGTGTTGCTCCTCCAAGTTGAGTGTGGCCTCCTGCTACAGTAGAGGAGGCCATGGACTGACATAGTGGAATGTGCATAGGAAGCGGAATTAAAATGGGTGGTTAATGTGAGATCCTGCTTCTTCTGGTGGATGGAGCATAGATGGTAGGTAAAATGGTCTCCCAAATTATGTTGGGTCTCACCGATATAAATCATCCGCCATTGTCCCTGTACCAATGACTGGCGTCCTGTCGCACTCACCTCAATAATAAGCAAATGCTTTGAGAGGCTGGTCAGGGACTACATCTGCAGCATGCTACCACCCACACGGGACCCCCTACAGTTCACCAACTGACACAACGGATTGACAGGTGACGCAATAGCCACCGCTCTACACATCTGGAGAAGATGGATGCTTATGTCAGAATGCTATTCTTGGACTACAGTTCAGCATTCAACACCATAATTCGCTCCAGGCTCAACAAGAACCTCAGAGACCTCGGCCTTCACCCTGCCTTGTGCAGCTGCATCCTGGACTTCCTGTCAGATCACCAGCAGGTTGTAAGAGCAGGCTCCCTCATCTCCACCACTCTGACTCTCAACACAGGAGCTCCTCAGGGCTGTGTACTAAGTCCCCTCCTTTACTCCCTGTATACCCATGACTGTGTCACCATCTACAGCTCTAATCTGCTAATTAAATTTTCCGACAACACTACATTGATTGGCCTAATCTCAAACAATAATGAAGTGACCTATAGGGAAGAAGTCATCTTTCTGACACAGTGGGGTCAAGAAAACAACCTCTCCCTCAAGGTTACACAAAAAAAGGAGCTGGTTATGGACTACAGGAGCAATGGAGACAGGCTAACCCCTATTGACATCAACGGATCTGGAGTTGAGAGGGTAAACAGCTTCAAGTTCCTTGGCATCCACATCATTGAGGATCTCACATGGTCTGTACACACCAGCTGCGTGGTGAAAAAGGCACAACAGTGCCTCTTTCACCTCAGACAGTTGAGGAAGTTTGGTATGGGCTCCCAAGTCCTAAGAACTTTCTACAGGGGCACAATTGAGAGCATCCTGACTGGCTGTATCACTGCCTGGTATGGGAACTGTACCTCCCTTAATCGCAGGATTCTGCAGAGTGGTGCGGACAACCCAGCGTATCTGTAGTTGTGAACTTCCCATGATTCAGGACATCTACAAAGACAGGTGTGTAAAAAGAGCCTGAAGGATCATTGGGGACCCAAGTCACCCCAACCACAATCTATTCCAGCTGCTACCATCTGGGAAACGGTACTGCAGCATAAAAGCCAGGACCAATAGGCTCTGGGAGAGCTTCTTCCACCAGGCCATCAGACTGATTGACTTGCACTGATTTGAGTGTGTGTCTATGCTACATTGACTGTTCTATTTATTATAAATTACTATGATTGTACATTGCACAGCTAGACAGAGACGGAACATAGAGATTTTTACTTCTCGTGTGTGAAGGATGTAATAAATAAAGTCAATTCAATTCAATATACAGGAGGCCACACCGGGAGCACTAAACATAATATACGACCCCAACAGATTCACAGGTGAAGTGTCGCCTCACCTGGAAGGACTGTTTGGGGCCCTGAATGGTAGTGAGGGAGGTGGTGTATGGCACTTGTTCCACTTGCAAGGAGAAGTGCCAGGAAGGAGATCAGTGGGGAGAGAATAATGGACAAGGGAGTCACAGAGGGAGCAATACCTGCGGAAAGCAGAAAGAAGTGGGGTGAGGGAAAGCTATGCTTGATGGTGGCATCCCATTGTAGATTGCGGAAATTCCAGGAAGTTATGTACTGGATACAGAGGTTGGTGGGGTGGTAGGTCAGGACAAGAGGAACCCTGTCCCTAGTAGGATGGTGGGAGGATGGGGTGAGAGCAGAATTGCGTGAAATGGAAGAGATGCAGTTGAGGGTAGTATCAATGGTGGAGGAAGGGAGCCCCTTTCTTTGAAAAAGGAGGACCTCTCCTTAATTCTGAAATGGAAAGCCTCATCCTGAGAGCAGATGGGTTGGAGATAGAGGAATTGAGAGAAGGGTATGGCATTTTTACAAGTAACAAGGTGGGAAGAGGTATAGTCTAGGTAGCTGTGAGACCCCAAGGGTTTATAATAGACATCAGTAGATAAGCTGTCTCCGTAGATAGAGACAGTGAGATTGAGAAAGCGGAGGGAGGTGTCTGAAATGAACCAGTTAAATTGGAGGGTAGGGACACATTGGGAGCACTGGACAGAAGAAGTGGGATCTCCCAGTGGCCACCCATTTTAATTCTACTTCACATTTCCATTCCAATATGTCAATCCATAGCCTCCTCTACTTGCAAGGAGGCCACACTCAGGTTGGAGGAACAACACCTTATATTCTGACTGGGTAGCCTCCAACCTGATGACATGCACTCAATTTCTTCAACTTCCCATCATGCTCCCCCTTCACAATTCCCTATCACCTTTTCCCTCTGTCACCTTATCTCCTTTCCTGCCCATCTCCCCCTTTTCTTTCTTTCATTGTCTTCTGTCTTCTCCTAGTAGCTTCCCTTTTCTTCATCCCTGTATCTCTTTCACCAATCAACTTCTTAGCTCTTTTATCCCTCCCCCTTAGGTTTCACCTACCACCTCATGCTTCTCTCTCCCCTCCCTCACCTTTTAAATCCACTCATCTTTTTCCATCCAGTCCTTCTGAAGGGTCTCAACCCAAAATATCAACTGTACTTTTCTCCCCCATACATTCTGCCTGGCCTGCTGAATTCCTCCAGCATTTTGTGTGTGTGTGTTGTTTGGATTTCCAGCATCTGTAGCTTTTCTCTTTTTCTGTTTGAATCATAGCAGGATGCTCAACAGCTGTAGCAAGGCTTGAATGTCATCAGCTCCTACAAACTAAAACCAACAACAAGATTTGTGTCACCAGCTGATAAGTTAATGAGGAAAAAAAGAGATCACTGTTACAATTAAAATGTTTGTGGGCTGCTGACCAAGACCTAGGTCATGGGAATAACCTTAATGGTTCTATTTCATTTTGTCTGGCTATCACAAGCGGTGCTGGGAACAGACCCAAATGCAAGTCACAGACACTGAAATACAAGGAAAAGGACTTGACTAGAGTAAGGACATGACAGGATTCAGGCAAGGAGCAGGGTCAAGAGTGCAAACTTGGGCAAGGGAAAGCGGGACCAGGATTAGGAACCATGGACGAGGAGACAAGGCTTGGACTCCGAGCCCAAGACTGGACAAGGACCCAGAACCTGGGTCTTGCCTCGGGCTTGGACCCCGGAACCAGGCAAGGACATGACATGGCTTGAGGTCTTTGGTCTTGAGCTTGGCTTGGGATCCTCGAGGCTTGGGGTCTTGGGTCTTGAGCTTGGCTTGGGATCCTCGAGGCTTGGGGTCTTGGGTCTTGAGCTTGGCTTGGGATCCTCGAGGCTTGGGGTCTTGGGTCTTGAGCTTGGCTTGGGATCCTCGAGGCTTGGGGTCTTGGCTTGAGCTTGGCTTGGGATCCTCGAGGCTTGGGGTCTTGGGTCTTGAGCTTGGCTTGGGATCCTCAAGGCTTGGGGTCTTGGGTCTTGAGCTTGGCTTGGGATCCTCGAGGCTTGGGGTCTTGGGTCTTGAGCTTGGCTGCAGGCTGGGGTCTTGGGGCTTGAGCTTGACTAGGGATCCTCAAGGCTTGGGGTCTTGGAGCTTGGTTGCAGGATCTTTGTCTTGAAATGCAGAGGCTGATAACTCAGAGACTGAGCTGAGAGACAGACTGGGAACTGAACATCAACATAGAGCCGGGACTTATCCTTCGACAAGCCAGGACTCATCTTTAACACCACACTAACATTAGACAGGACAGAACAGACAGAGATCCAGGACTTATCCTAAGACAAGCCAAGACTCAACTTCTCCACACCAAGGTGGGATAGGTCCATCTGTTGGGTAACAGCATCACAGCCAGACTTACCCAACAGAGGCAAAGACAAGACATATCCCCCTGCAGGGCAACAGCAAGACAGCCTGACTTACCCCAGAGGCAAGGACAAGCAGAGACAAACACTAAAGAACAACAAACAGTTCCATCTCTGCTCCAAGGTAGCTCCAAGTCTCAGTTCAGCCAGCAGCCTCAGCTGGCTACAGAAACAGCCAGATCCCTGCCTAGCTCAGAGTGGCTAGCAGCCACTCAGCTGGCCTGGGAAACAGCCAAATCCATACCACAAAGACTAATCCTACAAGTGGCAACAAGGCTCCATGAAGCAGTGGTCCTCCAACCAGGCCTAGAGATCACAAATGGTTTCATCAGCCAGTTGCTCCAAGAGGGACTGACAAGACAAACCAACCATCCACACTCAATCCCAAGGCTACTTATATTGCAAGCCCAAAGATGGGAATCAGGTGCCTATGATTAATTCAAACAAGGGACAGCTGGAAGACCCGGAGTCCTGAGTCCACGGACCGGACCGTGACCGGAATGCAGAATTCACGGACCGGACCATGACACAGGCATGTTGAAAATTTCTGTTATTCACTGATTCTATGCCTTGAGAAGCCCTATATCTGGGGAGGAGGAAGATATCCCTATTTTACTTCACTGCCTGAACAAAAAACAGCGAAATATCAAAGATGACCAGTCAATATTATTAGCCTATTATTACTGTTCAGTCCTTGGAGTCTTCAAAAGGAACTCATGTCCCTATGGTGCCAGCTGTCATTAAACTTCATTATTAACTACTAATTTTGGGTAAAATGCTTTGATTTACCTTTTCCATTCCACCACTCCACCACAGTAATAAACCAACCCTTGATTCCTGCAGACCAAAAACACAAAGGATTCTGTGTAGATACTGGAAATCTTGAGCAACATCAAATAAAATGATAGAGGAATTCAGCAAGTCAATTGGCATCAATGGAAGGAAATAAACAGTCGACATTTCGGCCGAAGTGCTTCATCGAGACTGCAGGGTCTGCTTATGTTTGGGCTTTAACTTCTGAGCATGATCTGATAACTGTGTACATACATCTATTGATGCTTCTGGACACATCTTCAGTGATGTTCCTGGAATCATCGGGTGTTTCGGGTCTTTCAACATCATACAACCTCCTCCAGGTGACCCAGCCGGGGCTGATCAGACCCCAGCTTGTGTCCAGATGGCTAGTTACTTATGGCTCCATGGCTCCCCTCTTTTGAGCCACAGCCATCTTGAGGCCCTCTCTGCTGCATCGGTGGTACTGCGGATGGCTCTCCTCTTCCTCTCTCCCTCGATGCCCAAAATGCTGAAGGCTCTAACTAAAGAACAGGCTATGAATCCCCTACAACCAACCTCCACTGGGAGACACCTCGCTCTCCATCCAGCCTGCTGACAGCTGCTGACCAGTCCTGCGTACTTGGAGAGCTTCCTTTCAAAGGCCTCCTCCAAGCTATCTTCCCATGGGACTGTCAGCTCCAGCAGCACCACTTGCTTAGTAGACTCAGACACTAGGACAATGTCTGGTCGCAGGGTGGTGGCTGCGATACGGTTGGGGAACTTCAGCTGCCCTTCGAGGTCCACCAACAGCTGCCAGTCCCTTGCAAAGGTCAGATTGTCTGCAGATGTTCTTTTGGCAGGTATTGGCTGCTCCCCAGCTCTGACAAAGGCAATGGTCTGCTTGGCAGGTCGGGACCGCTTCGCCAACTCAACTCCTGCGCTGATGGCTTCAGCGATGATCTTCAGGACCTGATGATGCCTCCACCTGTACCGTCCCTCACCAAGTGCCCTTGCACAGCCGCTGAGGATGTGCTCCAGGGTTCCTCGCTTGGAGCACAGTGGGCACGCAGATGACTCTGCCTTGCCCCATGTGTGCAGGTCTGATGATCCATACCACTGATATTTATAAAATGGTAGCATGCCAATTATAGATGCTCTGATAAGGATGGCTGTGTTGTTCGGGCTACATAGCATGAATGTCAGATAAATAACACAAATACCATTCCTTACAGCATATTGGTAACTAGAAAGCAATTTTTTACAGGGTAGTGAAAGAATAACTTTCAGCACCATTTAAGAATTACTTTAACAGATATGAATTTAACTATTTACAAATAATTGGAAGAATAATTTGGAAGAAAAAAAGTTCTGGAAATCTTATGTTAAATTACAAAAATCTTAAGTGAGTTTTTAAATCCATTGTTCTTTTGTTAACTGGCATTTTGTTCTATAAAACTAATTTATGATTATACATTGTAATTTCTATACTGACTATTTAAAAATGTATGTACTCTTTGAAGTTTATGACATTTTGGTTTCTTCTTCAATTAAATATCATTAATTTCTAATCTACATTATTTTAAAGAAATATTAATTGTTAAGCATTTTGTTTCCTTTTTTATCTAAGAAAATGTTTTAATGTGATTAGCTATTCAGTCATTTTGATTACATCACAGATTAAAACTGTTGTACACAAGTGCATCTCCACAAAATCATTCAGAATCTTCCCCAACAAGAAGCCCTAGATGAACTATGAGAGCTGCAATCTGTTGAGGGCCAGATCAGAGGCATTCAGGTCTGGTGACCAAGAAAGTTACAAGAGGTCCAGGTATGATTTACAGAAAGCCATCTCATGGGCAAAGTGGCAATTCTGGACTAAACTTGTGCACCCCTTTCTTCCCGGGTGTCTCAGTAAACGCCTTGTTAGCCCTTGCTGGCAATCTCCCTCCCCGGTGCCGAGAAACCCGCTGTTCTCCGGCCTTGCACATCTAGGGTATGCTCCCTTCAGTCCTGCCAAATCTGTGAGATTGGGATGTCTCTCCCACCCAAGCCCAGTTTGTGTTAATGCTGTGTGATTTGCTGCCCTGTTACAGCTTGTTACTTAGAAATAACAAACCGCATATTGCATTGAATTAAGGGAAGTATATTTATGAACATTAGCCTAACTAAAGAGTTAGTAAAGAAAAGAAAGAAAAAAACAAAAGGGCCCATTGTAGTTAAACAGTCAAATGTGAACAGGTTACTGCTCAAGTCTCCCAGAAGTCATATTCACCAATCTTCAGTCGACTCCCGCACCTTGCTCCATCGAATCACGGTCCCCATTGGATCAAATCCTATGACCAGTTCTCTCCAGTGTCTTCTCTCTTCATCTCCTGCCAAACAAAGACAACAACTCACACTGGTGTCAAGCACAAAGAAACCCCACTCCCCCAGCCTCCTCTCCTGATCGGATGGCTCACATTCCGAAGCATCCATTATCTCTAACAATAACCCAAACACTGCTCCTGCAGAAAGACCATGACATGAAATATCCTACAACGTTAGCAATGATACCTTTACTAGGGTGCTACACTCTACACCCACCAAAAATAGCCATGTCCTCAAGATTTTGAGATAATTTATTACCCCTTCATGAATAGCACAAATTTTCAAAGTAATTTCGTAATGTCAGGACCTCCAATCCATGTGTAAATGATAGTGACATATTTCACTAAGGGGCTAGGCACAACATTCTGCTCCCCCAGTGCGACATAGGCCAACCTATCTAGGGGTTTCCGAACTCTCTGAGACCTCCTTATCCCATCATCTACTTCTTCAGTTTCAGCCACTTCCTGCCTACATGGAGAGGCCTCTCCCTGTCCATTACTCGTGTCTCCCAGCAACTCAGGTCCCCTTTTCACTTGGCTGAGCTCGGCTTTATGCCAGTTACTTTAGAGCCCAGTCTCCCATCATTGTCCATCCGCTAACCTGCTGCCCACTGCTAGTTCTTCCCATTTCACCCACATCAGCATGTGGAGGGTTGGGAATCTCTTCGTCAACTATTGGGCAGTTTACAAAGGGTAGCATAAACCACAGCACCATTTCTTCATTCTCTGTGTCTGTATCACATTCAGTGGTTGGGTCCTGCCCAGACCTTTCCATGGCTTGTTCTCTTGTTCTTCCACATCACCGCAGAGTCTACTTATTAGGTGTCAGGTCCAGGTCAGGCTCTGGGTCAACACATACCTCTTGTCCTTGAGGCAGAAGATGGTTCCAATGGAGGATCTTGACAGGTCCATTCCCATCCTCTGGTTTCACCTGGGAAACTGATACATTTGGTATCTGACTTTCCACTACATAGGATGTAGTCAGCCAGCTTGGGCTTCCCAGATAGCCCCAAATTCTTTATGAGAACTCTGTCTCCAGGCTTCAGTTGGGAGAACCTAACTTTTTGATCATATCTCCTCTTACTTCCTTGATTTTGCTTGGTAGCAGAGACTCTGGCCAGTTCATAAGCCCTTTGCCGTTCCCACCTTATATCAGACACATACTTCAGATAATTCTTCAGTGGCGAATCTTCCCCGCCAGTCTTAAAACAGAGGTCAATGGGCCCAAACATCAAATGTTCATGCCCAAACATCAGATAATATGGTGAATACCCAGTAGCTTCGTTCTGTGTACAATTGTAGCAGTGGACCAGATGCCCAATGTGCTGACTTTGCTTGTTCTCCCTTACTGATCTTCAAGGTTCTGAGCATGTCTAGCAATGTCCCGTTGAACCTCTCGGGCTGGGGATCACCCTGCAGGTGATACGGTGTAGTCCTTGACTTCTCAACTCCAAGCATGCTCATGTATGAGCCTACTGTTGAAATCCCTTCCCCGATCACTATGCATCTATCTGGGGAGGCCATAATGAATGAAATACTTTTTGTATAACATGGTGGACACCCTCTGATCCTTTGTAGGGATGACTTGCATATATCTGGTGTAGTGATCCATAAGAACCAAGACATTTTCCATGTTACTGTAATCAGGCTCTATTGTTAGGAAATCCATACACACCAGATCAAATGGCCCTGCACTCTGCAAATGGGATAACGGTGTGGTCCTTGTAGGCAGCGTCTTCCTCCGTATACATCAAATGCACGAGTTACTGCACTCTTCAACCTCCACCTTTATTGGGGGCCGGTAGAACCAATCTCTGAGCAATCCATAGGTCTTGTCAACCCCCAAATGGCCAGAATCATCATGAAGTGACTTCAGTACAATCCTCTGATACTTCTCAGGTAGAACTAACTGGGACTGCAGAGGCCTGTCTGGAGGTGTAGAAGTATAGAATCAGGTTCCTCAACTCCAGTCTGGGCCATTCAGAATCAGGATCATTCTCTCAGCAGTAGAGATACAGCAGGGTGTTTCATCTTGTCTGCTTGGGCCATTTCCCCTTCTGCAACTGCTGACCAAACAGTACCTATGCAAGCTTCATCTCACTGAGTTGTGGCAACTTCCCCTGGACTCAACTCAGGCAACTGCTTTATATTCGGAGTGTTCAGGTTGCAATTAGCTTGTGGAATGGCACAGCCAGAAGCTCCCAAATGATCTACCACTCGATCCTGCGATTGCCTTGCTTCTGACTTCCCCGTGACGGAAAACTAGCACGTGGCTTTGACTCCAGGGCATGAACGCTCTCCTATTCTTCATCCCTGTTCGCGTACACATTGGGACAATGCATCTGCATCAATGTTCTGACTCCTTGGCCGGTACTTCTGGCTGAAATCATAGGCAGCCAGCGCTTCCAGCCACTGATGGCCTATGGCATCCATTTTCATTGAGGTCGGGATCTAAGTTAATAGGTTGTTGGCTGTCCTCACCTCGAACTTGGCACCATATAGATAACAACTTAACTTGTCCACCACAGCCCATTTCAATTCCAGAAATTTGTGAGTGGGGTAGTTTCGCTCAGCTACAAACTCCAGCTGACAAATGCGACAGACTCCAGTTGGCAAACGCGACAGGCTTCAAACCTGAGCCTGGTACAGGACACCCCCTAAGCCCCCTCTCCTGGCAATGTATGCAGTACATACGGCAATCGGGTGTCTGCAAAAGCCAACACAAGTGCTTTCGTCAGCATCTCCTTCAGCAACTGAAAGGCCTCTTCACATTTTGCATCCCCTCTTGCTCCAAAAGGCTCTGAGATAGTCTTTGTCATCCTCTCCTTTCATCCTCCTCCCTTTTGTCCCCATGGGAGGGTAACCGCATAGAGGCTGATTCAAATGGTGACTTACTTTAGAATAGTCCTTCATGAACCTCCGATAGTGCCCACAGAACTCAAGGAACGAGCGCATGGCACTGCCCCTATCTTTGACAAATCCATAGCTACTCCAATCCATGTAACTATGTGCCCAACGTAGTAGACAGATGTCTTGCAGAACTGGTACTCGTCCAGGGACAGTTTTAACCCTTCAGCTTTCAGGTGGCCTAACACCTTCAGTAGCCTCACCTCATGATCTTCCAAGTTAGACTCGAACACTATGAGATCATCAAGGTACATCAACACCTCAAGCAATTTTATATCCTTCACAGTTTTCTTCATGACATGCTGGAAAGTAGCCAGGGCTCCTGATAAGCCCTGGGGCATCCTTTCAAATTGGTAGTAGAAATACGAATGCTGTCTTCTCCTTGTCAGCATCAGTCATGGCTATCTGATAATATCCACTCTCAGGTCCAGCGTACTGAACCACTTCGCACCATTCAAACAGGCCAGCATGTCCTCGATTCTTGGGACTGTATACTAGTCGGGGACTGTGCGTTGGTAGAGTCAGATAGTCAACACAGTTTTGTATCTTCCTATTCTTCTTCCTTGCCACTACTATGGGGAATGCATAGGGGCTTCTGGAATCAATGATGATCCCAGCTTCCTTCAGCTTTCGCAGATTCTGCCAATTGTTCTCCACCTTGGTGGGTGCCTGTCGCTGCAACCTTTCTCTGAACGGGGTGTCCTCTGTCACTTGGATAGTGTGGTGAGTGCTCTTGGAACAACCCACATCAAACTCGTCAGTAGAAAAGACATCTTCCAGCTTCAATCTCTTCTCTGTCAATCTCCTTTTCCAATCTCCATGTACCCGGGAGTCGCCAAAGTTGAATGACTCAGCTATTAACTTTCTCTTTTTTGGAGAGCGTTTCTCCCCTGGTTGTCTCACAGGATCACTAGACATTACATTCACTGGAAGAAGGTTCGCCATTGGCATTCCACACCTCAAATTGACCTCCCACTTCGAGGTGTTCCTGACAACCACTGTCACTCCATTCACCTGCACAACCAAGGGCTTCTGCAGTTCGGGCCTAGCCAGTACCCCAGCTGGTAAGCGTGACTCCTCTTCGTGGTCTTCAAGAGCATCCACCAGAAGGGCCTCAGCCTCAGGCCTTAGGGGAATTTTGGGATTTCCTGTCACTCCAGCTACTTCCCCAGGTTGTAATGTGACCGGTTTGGACTGGGTGTACCACACAGTACCTCACTTATGCTCATCATCCAGCCCAGTGCGTCCACACACTTCCTCAAAAGTAGCTTGAAACGCTGGCTGAATGGACAATATTTTCACAAAGCTCTCTCCAACTTTCTCCTTGCAGGCTCCCACGAGCCTCCTCACAAAAGGAGTATTTGTTCCCACAAAAATTGAAGCTTTGTACTTCTCCACCGGGTCCGGCAAACTAACACTAACGTATCGAGGACCTCAGCTACTCCCACAACTGCCTCCAAAAACTCCAGCTTCAATGACAAGTAACCATCATACGGGTAGTCATCAGTACTAAGACCCAGATGTCTAGTGCACTGTATGGCGTCAATGGTAAATTCGTCAATGGTAAAATAAACAGTACAGTAGAGTAACTTGAGAGCTGGTGTCAAGTATGGCTCTGGCATAAATATCCTCAATCCAAAGCGATACACCGGAGCTAGGCCCCAGTAAGCCTTCAGGAATAGGGTTTCTTACTTTCGTGTGTTCCTTGATAGAAACATAGAAAACCTGCAGCACAATACAGGCCCTTTGGCCCACACTGCTGTGCCAAACACGTACTTACTTTAGAAATTACCTAAGGTTACCCATTGCCCTCTATTTTTCTAAGCTCCTATCCAGGAGTCCCTTAAAAGACCCTATTGTATCCACCTCCACCATTGTCACAGCAGTCCACTCCACACACTTACCATTCTCTGCGTAAAAAACTTGCCCCTGACATCTCTGTACCTACTTCCAAGCCCTTAAAACTGTGCCCTTTCATGTTAGCCATTTCAGTCCTGGGAAAAAGCCTCTAAATATCCACACAATCAATGTGTCTCATCATCTTATACACCTCTATCAGGTCACCTCTCATCCTCCGCCGCTCCAAGGAGAAAAGGCCGAGTTCACTCAACCTAGTCTCATCAGGCATGCTCCCCAATCCAGGTAACATCCTTGTAAATCTCCTCTGCACCCTTTCTATAGTCTCTGCATTCTTCCTGTAGTGAGGTGACCAGAACTGATCAAAGTACTCCAAGTGGGGTCTGACCAGGGTCCTATATAGCTGTAACATTACCTCTCGGCTCTTAATCTCAATCCTATGGTTGATGAAGGCCAATACACCATTTGCCTTCTTAACCTTCTTAACCACAGAGTCAACCTATGCAGCAGCTTTGCTTGTCCTGTGGACTTGGACCCCAAGATCCCTCTGATCCTCCACACTGCCAAGAGTCTTGCCATTAATGCTATATTCTGCCATCATATTTGACCTACTAAAATAAACCACCTCACACTTATTTGGGTTGAACTCCATCTGCCACTTCTCAGCCCAGTTTTGCATCCTATTGATGTCCCGCTGTAACCTCTGACAGCATTTCACACTATCCACAACACCCCTCAGCCTTTGTGTCATCAACAAATTTACTAACCCATCCCTCTACTTCCTCGTCCAGGTCATTTATAAAAATCACAAAGAGAAGGGGTCCCAGAACAGATCCCTGAGGCACACCACTGGTCACTGACCTCCATGCAGAATATGACCCTTCTACAACCACCCTTTGTATTCTGTGGGCAAGCCAATTCTGGATCCCCAAGCAAGGTCCCCATGGATCCCATGCTTCCTTATTTTCTCAATAAGCCTTGCATGGGGTACCTTATCAAATGCCTTGATGAAATCCATATACACTACATCTACTGCTTTACCTTCATCAATGTGTTTATCACATCCTCAAAAAATTCAATCAGGCTCGTAAGGCATGGCCTGCCTTGACAAAGCCATTCTGACTATTCCTAATAATATTATAACTCTCCAAATGTTCATAGATCCTGCCTCTCAGGATCTTTTCCATCACCTTATCAACCACTGAAGTAAGACTCATAGGTCTATAATTTCCTGGACTATCTCTATCCCTTTCTTGAATAAGGAACAACATCTGCAACCCTCCAGTCCACTGGAACCTCTCCTGTCCTCATTGATGATGCAAAGATCATTGCTAGAGGCTCAGCAATCTCCTCCCTTGTCTCCCACAGTAGCCTGGGGTGCATCTATTCTGGTCCCGGAGACTTATCCAACTTGATGCTTTCCAAAAGCTCCGACACGTCCTCTTTCTTAATGTCTATATGCTCAAGCTTTTTAATCCACTGTAAGTCATCCCTACGATCACCAAGATCCTTTTCCATAGTGAATACTGAAGCAAGGTATTCATTAAGTACCTCTGCTTTCTCCTCCAGTTCTATTCACACTTTTCGGCTGTCACACTTGATTGGTCTTATTCTCTCATGTCTTATTCACTTGCTCTTCACATACTTGTAGAATGCCTTGGGGTTTTCTTTAATCCTGCTCACCAAGGGCTTCTCATGGCCCCTTCTGGCTCTCCGAATTTCATTTTTAAGCTCCTTCCTACTTACCTTATAATCTTCTCAACCTCTATCATTACCTAGTTGTTTGAACCTTTTCTCTTCTTCTTGACTAGATTTTCAACAGCCTTTGTACGCCATGGTTCCTGTACTTTACGATCCTTTCCCTGTCTCAATGGAATGTACCTATGCAGAACACCATGCAAATATCCCCTGAATGTTTGCCACATTTCTGCCGTACATTTCCCTAAGAACACCTGTTCCCAATTTATGCTTCCAAGTTCCTGCCTGATAGCTTCGTATTTCCCCTTACTCCTATTAAACACTTTCCTAACTTGTCTGTTTCTATCTTTCTCCAATGCTATGGTAAAGGAGATAGAATTGTAATCACTATCTCCAAAATGCTCTCCCAGTGAGAGACCTGTCATCTGACCAGTCTCATTTCCCAATACCAGATCATGTACAGCCTCTCCTCTTGTAGGCTTATCTACATATTGTGTCAGGAAACCTTCCTGAACACATCTAATAAATTCCACCCCATCTAAACCCTTTGCTCTAGGGAGATGCCAATCAATATTTGGGAAATTAAAATCTCCCACCACGACATCCCTGTTATTATTATACCTTTCCAGAATCTGTCTCCCTATCTTCCCCTAGATGCCTCTGTTACAATTGGGTGGTCTATAAAAAACACCCAGTAGAGTTATTGACCCCTTCCTGTTCCTAACTTCTACCCACAGAGATTCAGCAGACAATCCCTCCATGATTTCCTCCTTTTCTGCAGCCATGACTCTATATCAGATCAACACTGCCACGCCCCTACCTCTTTTGCCTCCCTCCCTGTCCTTTCTGAAACATCTGAAGCCTGGCACTCTAAGTAACCATTCCTGCCCCTGAGCCATCCAAGTTTCTGTAATGGTCACAACATCATAGCTCCAAGTACTGATCCAGGCTCTAAGTTCATTCGCTTTGTTCATGATGCTTCTTGCGTTAGAATAGACACATCTCGAACCATCAGTCTGAGCGTATCCCTTCTCTATCACCTGTCTATCCTCCCTCTCGCACTGTCTCCAAGCTTTCTCTGTTTGTGAGTTAACGACCTCTTCCTCCGTCACTTCAGTTCGGTTCCCCCACCACGCCCCCCCCCCCAGCAATTTTAATTTGAACTTTCCCCAAAAACCTTAGCAAACCTCTCTGCCAGATATTGGACCCCTCGCATTCAAGTGCAAACTGTCCTTTTTGTGCAGGTCACTCCTTCCCCAAAAGAGGTCCCATTGATCCAAAAATCTGAATCCCTGCCCCCTGCTCCAATCCCTCAGCCACGCATTTATCCTCCACCTCACTCTATTCCTATACTCACTGTCGCGTGGCACAGGCAGTAATCCCGAGATGACTACCTTTGTGGTCCTGCTTCTCAGCTTCCTTCCTAACTCCCTGTAGTCTGTTTTCAGGACCTCATCCCTTTTCCTACCTATATCGTTGGTACCAATAGGCACCACAACCTCTGGCTGTTCACCTTCTCACTTCAGGATATCACGTACACAATCAGAAACGTCCCGGACCCTGGCATCTGGGAGGCAAACTACCATCCGGGTTTCTTTCCTGCATCCACAGAGTCACCTGTCTGACCCCGTAACTATAGAATCCCCTATTGTTGATGCCTTCTTCCTCTCCCTACCCTTCTGAGTCACAGGGCCAGACTCTGCCAGAAGCGTAGCCACTGTTGCTTCCCCCAGGTAGGCCATCCTCCCAACAGTACTCAAACAGGAGTACTTATTGTTAAGATGGATAGCCACAGGGATACTCTCTTGTATCTGACTCTTGCCTTTCCCTCTCCTGACTGCTACCCTCTTATCTGTCTCCCGAGGCCCCGGTGTGACTACTTGCCTATAGTTCCTCTCTATCACCTCCTCACTTTCCCTGACCAAACGAAGGTCATCGAGCTGCATCTCCAATTTCCTAACCCGGTTCCTAACGAGCTGTAGCTCGATGCACCTAGTGGCCGTCCGGGAGATGGGAGTCTCCCGGACTTCTCACATCTGACACCCAGTACAGAACACTGGCCTCACAGACATACGTCCTGTTTCTATTCCTCACAGGTAACTTATCTCGCCTTGACCCGATATCGTTGAAGCCCGAATGAGCCAAAGCCCTACCACTCTGCCTCAGGTCACTCTGTTGAATGCCACTATGCTAGGCAGTGTCTCCCTTTTATGCCTGCACCTTCCCTGCTATCTATCTCACGACTGGTGCTCTGGTTATAGCCGCTGATAGGCCACATACAATGGACAAATGCTCATAAAGCTCCCTTTTTAAATAACCGCTGCTCCCTATCAGCTTTGTCTTGTTTGGTGGCTGCATCCTCTGGTAACAACCGGGACACCTCAGTTCTCAGATCTGCCACAATCTCTTTTAACACTACCAGTTCTGGGATATCAGGGGTCACTTTAGCAATGGGGGCCGCTATCAAGCACTGCACTCTGCTGACAGGGGCCTCCTGCTCCTCCATTGCATTCTACCCCTCTCTTAATTCTCTGATCGGCTCAACAATTGAGGGAGGTGGTGCGTCATATGAGACAATTGGAGGCCGAAAGCGATCATGTCCTGTGACTGTACACCTTTTGCCACTTCTTCCGTCCTTATCTGATTACCTCAGCCATTTGGATGGCCCTTCAGTGCCACAAGCAGCTCAGTTGTCTCTCTAGCTGAAAAATGCAAGTGGAAAGTTTCTTCTCCTTCTCCTGAAGTATGTTCCTAAACACCGTCATATGCTCCATTGGACTTCCAGTCACGCCAAAACATTTTCTAGTGCTTGCATGTGGCCCACGTTTATGCCAAAGGGTCATTAAGACTCTTGTTACTTCAGCAGCCAGACCTTTCATACTCCCTACCAGTCGCTGACTTTTCACAGTAACAGAGCACTGTCACTTATCCAGCATCTGGGAGGTCTGCTGGCCCAACTCTCATACTTCTTGTAACTGTCTCAGGAATATGTTTCATTGAAATGTTTATTTTATGTGGTTTTGCCATTAATTCATGATTAATTTATCACCTTAAAATATCTTATGTAAGGTTTATTTAATGCAGAGTGTAATGGGTCACATGACCAGAGTTTGATTAAAGCATGACTGTGGCATTATGGGTCAGAACCATCATGGAAGCAGAGAAAGATGCATGGCCCTAAAATAACCTCATTCAGCTTGTGGTCCAAGAGGCGCACACGGTGATTGTTTTTCTTAATTTGTTTTTATACTTTATTGTCACCACACAATTGATACTAGAACATCATCACAGCGATATTTGATTCTGCGCTTCCCACTCCCTGGATTACAAATCGATAGTAAACATTAAAAATTTAAATTATAAATCATAAATAGAAAATAGAAAAATGGAAAGTAAGGTAGTGCAAAAAAACCGAGAGGCAGGTCCGGATATTTGGAGGGTATGGCCCAGATCTGGGTCAGGATCCGTTCAGCAGTCTCATCACAGTTGGAAAGAAGCTGTTCCCAAATCTGACGTACGAGTCTTCAAGCTCCTGAGCCTTCTCCCGGAGGGAAGAGGGACGAAAAGTGTGTTGGCTGGGTGGGTCATGTCCTTGATTATCCTGGCAGCACTGCTCCGACAGCGTGGGGTGTAAAGTGAGTCCACGGACGGAAGATTGGTTTGTATGATGTGCTGCGCCGTGTTCACGATCTTCTGCAGCTTCTTCCACTCTTGGACAGGACAACTTCCATACCAGGTTGTGATGTACCCTAGAAGAATGCTTTCTATGGTGCATCTATAAAAATTAGTGAGGGTTTTAGGGGACAGGCCAAATTTCTTCAGTTTTCTCAGGAAGTAAAGGTGCTGGTGGGCCTTCTTGGCAGTGGACTGTGCTTGGTTGGACCAAGTCAGGTCATTTGTGATATTGAACCCGAGGAACTTAAAGCTTTTGACCTGTTCCACTTGCACACTACCGATGTAAATTGGGTTGTGTGGTCCGCTACTCCTTCTGAAGTCAACAACCAATTCCTTCATTTTGCTCATGTTGAGGGATAGGTTATTGTCTTCGGACCATGCCACCAGGTTCTAAATTTCTCCTCTGTACTCAAACTCATCATTACCCAAGATACAGCCTACAATTGTGGTGTCATCAGCAAACTTATATATTGAGTTCAATGGAAACTTGGCTACACAATCATGGGTATACAGTGAGTACAGTAGGGGGTTGAGTACACAGCCTTGTGGGGAACTGGTGCTCAGAGTGATTGTAGAGGAGAGCTCGTCCCCTATTTTTACAGCCTGGGTCCTGTCTGTGAGGAAGTTGAAGATCCAGCTGCAGATCTGAGTGCTAAGGCCCAGGTTCCGGAGCTTAAGAATCAGTTTATTTGGAATGATGGTATTAACGGCAGAGCTGTAGTCAATGAAAAGGAGCCTTACGTATGCGTCTTTATTCTCCAGGTGTTCGAAGGAGGAATGTAGGGCCAGAGAGATGGCATCTGCTGTTGACCTGTTACTCCGGTAGGCGAATTGCAAAGCGTCGAGGTTGACCGGTAGGCTGTGGTTGATGTGTGCCATAACCAATCTCTCGAAGCACTTCATAGCAATTGATATCAGAGCCACAGGTTGATAGTCACTCAGGCATGCCACCTTGCTCTTCTTCAGCACTGGGATTATCGTTGCCTTCTTAAAACACGAGGGGATCTTAGACTGAAGCAAGGAGCAGCTAAAGATGTCAGCAAACACTCCAGCTAGCTCGCTTTCACTGTCCCGGAGAACCCAACCCGGGACGTCATCTGGGCCCATCGCCTTCCTTGGATTTATCTTCAGCAAGGCCCTTCTAACGTCCTCCTCGGTGATGATGAATCTCGATGCCACCAGGTCCAGATCATCTGGAGGGAGCGGAATGCTCCTCTTCTGTTCGAATCTTGCGTAGAATATGTTAAGTTCATCAGGAAGCGAAGCGCCACAGTTATTGATATTCCCAGCCTTTTCTTTGTGCCCAGTGATCTCACTTAGACCCTGCCATAGTCTGCTGGCATCCATCTGGTTAGCCTGGGCTTCCAACCTGGCTCGATATTGCCTCTTGGCGCCTTTAATAGCTTTCCGGAGTTCATGCCTGGATTCCGTGTAGCGACTGGTATCCCCAGACCTAAAAGCTGCAGCTCTAGCCTTTAAAAGGGACTTGACCTCATAATTCATCCGAGGTTTCTGGTTAGGGAATACCCGGATTGTCTTGCAAGATACACAGTCCTCTATGCATTTCCAAATAAAGTCTGTGACAGCTGAGGCATGCTAATCGAGGTTAGCTGCCAAGTCCTTGAATACTAACCAGTCTACCAAGTCAAAGCAGTCACGGAGGACCTCATCCATTTCCTCCGTCCAACGCGACACTACTTTTGACACCGTGACCTCCCGCTTCAGTTTCTGTTTGTAAGCTGGGAGGAGGAGTACAGCCTGATGGTCCGATTTTCCGAAGTGAAGTCATGGGACGGAACAGTAGGCATCCTTGACTGCTGTGTAGCAGTGGTCAAGTATATTCTGGCCTCTAGTGGGGCAGGAGACATGTTGGTATAACTTCGGCAGTGCCTTTCTGTGGTTGGCCTGGTTAAGGTCCCCGGCTGTAATGAGCAAAGCCTCCGGATACTTGGTCTCAAGTTCACTGATGGTGGCATACAGTATGTTCAGAGCACACTCCACCTCCGCCTGGGGGGGAATGTAGACCACTGTGAGTATGACCGAGGTGAATTCCCATGGCAGACAGTAGGGACGACACTTCACCGACAGGTGTTCCAGGTCCGGGCTGCAGGAGCTTGTCAGTGCCACTGTGTCCGAGCACCATGCAGTGTAGATCAGTAGGCAGACACCACCTCCCCTCGTCTTGCCTGAAAGTGCCGTGCGGTCCATCTGATGGATCGAAAATCCCTCCGGTCGGATGGCACAGTCGGGGATGGCAGGGGAGAGCCATGTCTCGGTGAAACAGAATACACAGCAGTTCTGCATCTCCCTGCAGTAGGTGAGTCTCCCTTTAAGATCATCCACCTTGTTCTCTATGGCTTGCACATTAGCTAGTAGGATGGTGGGCATAGGGACCCTGAAGCCCCTCAGCTTCAATCTGACCAGCAGCCCAGTTCTTTTTCCATGCTTCCTCAGTAAATAGTGCATCTTTCCAGGTTTCCATCGATGCAGTATATAATGTTGTTGAGGCATCTTTATATGAACAGTGTGATACATTTTAGTGATTTATTTGATTTCAGCACAGTTCTGATGTGCTAACGTGTTTGGGCCTGTTTATCGGCAGACACTAGCTTGAGAGACTTTAAAAGACGGAGAGATGCATGTTTCAAACTTTATGTCCTTTATTTTCTTGTCGTTTTCACGGTGTCTACTGAAGAAAGAGAGAGCAAGAAATAAAATAAATCCTCAAGGACATCTATTTTTTGCGTGGGCATTATTTCATTGGACCGGTGCAGTTACAGTGAAAATGTGCAGCCAACAAGGCCGAGAGTTCAAAGTAAGAAGCGCCGCGTGTCCGGGAAGAAGAGAGGAGGAAGCACGATCGCTGGAGCAGCGGGTGGCCGGAGAAGTCGTTGCAGAAAAGGCTTGTCGATTCACGAGAGAAAACGGGAGTGTTGGCTCCTGACACCGTCGGGTTGAGAACACCGTGATTTCACCAAGAGAGAGCAACGTTTACCAGAGTAGGCTATAACTTTGCAAATATCATCTCTACGGGCTTCAGATTGCAGTGTCTGTCTTCAGGCAGGAAAGTGCGGCTCTGCAGATGGTGTCAGGTTTGACTGTGCTACATTTACTACCTTATGGACATACGTAAAATTTGAGAAATACTTGTTAAAATACTGGTTTATTGATGAGAAAAGTAACTGATTTATCATTATAGTCTAATTGTTGTTCCTGCTTTACTAGTGTCATCATTATGAATGTTCTAATGGTGTTCTTGATCTGAGAGTTCAAACACATAATCAAAAGAGTATTTGGAGGTTTTTTTGTGTAAACAGTTGCCAAATATTTGAACTTGAATTGCACTGACAATTACATAGTTGCATAAGGTTATATGCATACTCAGCAATAACTTTGTGATAGATGCAGTGTTTCTTTTTCTAAAACATGTTTAATGCTACTTTAAGGAGAGTAGGACCTAGGAAATCTTCACGGGAAAGGAAGTTGACCCCAAAAAGGCTGGAGCTTAAGCAACAAGAGGCTTCTCAGAGGGAGAGTGAATTCATCAAGCTATATGAAAGCTGGAAAGACCAACATAGAGCTACACGTACCAAACTTAAGGATGAGTGCTCTGACTGAAACTTATGTGACATGATGGATGCTGTTGAAGGGCTGGAGACACAAGTGAAAGATGTGTATGAATATATTCGATCCCAAACAGCACCTTCTACTGAGATTAGAAGAAAGATGGATTCCTGCACAGCAGTAACAGCAGATTTGATGGGGCTAATGAACATACGTATAAGAGAAGTGGGGCAAGAGGAGTTTGATGCTAAGGCAGAAGAAGCAAGGCTTCATATGGTCCTTGACAAAGAGTATGCCCAGTTGATATTTGGGACTACAATCTCCAAATCCACTGTTCATAGCCACCACTCAAGCTGTTTATCAGAACAGCAAAGCATCACAGCAAAAAGAGCAGAGTGTGCTGCACAGTTTGCTGCAAAGCAGGCCGAAATGGAGATGGAGGAGGCTATCGGTGTACAAAGGCAAGAACTTAAAAGACTGGAAAGTCAGAGAGATCTTCAAGTAATAGCGGCAAAGCTGAAGGCCAACTCTGAAGCTGACTCAGGTGAGGCCTTGCAGGAAAGTAGAACAGCAAGCAGTTAGCTGGCTAATTGTCTTCCAATACCTTATAAAGAAATGAAGGGGGGGGGCAAACATGTAAGAACTACAACAATGAACAAACAAACAGTACTAACAATGAAGGATCGTTAGTACAAGCCCTACATGACACGATGGTTGTCACCAGACTCCCTACACCCGAGCCCTCAATCTTCTCAGGGGACCCACTTAGGTTCTTAGAGTGGAGCACAAATTTTAAGCCATCGATAGGACGGCGATGCACAAATCCAGCTGACAGGTTGTTCTACTTACAAAAATACATCAGTGGTGAGGCACGATCTGTATTGGAAGGAAGCTTCTACAGAAAGGATGATGAAGCTGGTGACCAGGCAAGGGAGGCTTTGAATACTCGGTATGGCCACCCCTTTGTAATCCAGCGCGCATTCAGAGAAAAACTGAATAACTGGCCAAAGATTGGCTCAAGGGAGTCAGTTAAACTGAGACAATACAGAGATTTTCTGACAGCCTGTAGCAATGCCATGTCACATATCAAAGGGCTTGAAGTGTTAAATGACTGTGAAGAGAATTAAAGGATACTCCAAACACTCCTTGATTGAGTGACCTCTGGCTGGAATCAGCATGTCACAAAGCAGTTGCGACAGACGGGGGAATTCCCTGATTTCAAGGAGTTTGCTGATTTTGTAGCTCAAGATGCAGAAATCGCATGCAATCCTGTAACATTCTTTCATGCCTTGAAGCCTATTGAAGAAAAGCCATCTAGAGACATGAAGTGCACAAAGGCTAACGCGTTCATTACAAATGTGAAAGCGTCGGACAAATCAAGCACAGTGATGGAAACATACAGGGCCATGGAGAACAGCTCAAAGGATTCAGACGGATCCAGGAAGGTAAACACTTCGTTTTCATCTTCAAACCCAGTCACATGTGAAGAAAGCCACTCCATCCACAAATGCCAGACGCTCACCAATAAGACTGTGGAGGACAAGAGAAGATTCATATTGGACAATAACCTGTGCTTTGGCTGTCTTAGGAAAGGACATAATTCAAAGGATTGTAAGAGCAAAGCTACTTGTGGCATATGTAAGAAGCATCATCCAACACCACTTCATGAAGATCGTCCTTCTGCTGCAACACACACATTTTCTCATGTTATGCAAGTGGAAGAAAACACACCTTCCCTTTCTTGCTGCATAGACAGAGGCGATGGTGGGAGTACATCCATGATATTGCCTGTATGGATTTCTTCAATCACCACCCCTAAAATAGAGACCTTAGTGTATGCCCTATTGGATACACAGAGTAGCAACACTTTTGTAGACCAAGAGGTATGTGAGAAGAGGGGGGCAGGATTAGAACCAGTCAAGTTAAGGTTTACCACTATGATGAGAAAAGATTCCATTGTTCAGAGTTGAAGAGTTAGTGGGCTTAGAGTTAGAGGGCTTTCCTCGCTAAGTTTTATGAATTTGCCACCTGCCTATATCAGAGATTTCATCCCACATTCCTACCCCTGAAATGGCTAAAAGTTGGAAACATCTGAATGGAGTAGCACAAGAAATACCAGAGCAGATGGATTGTGAGGTCGGACTCCTGATAGGCTGCAACTATGCGCGAGTGTTGGCACCACGACAAGTCATTACAGGAGGTGACAATGAGCCATATGCCATCAACACTGACCTGGGTTGGAGCATTGTTGGCAGCTCACCACGGGTCGCAAAGCCAACAGAAGTGACAGGTCTGTGCCATCATGTATCTGTCAAGGAATTTCCACCATTGACACCAGCCACTGTCATTAGAGCCCTTAAATTAGACTACAGAGATGGAAACCCTAGGGGAAAGAGCATATCACAAGTTGTCCACAAGTCCCAGGTCAATGAGCCACAGTCTTCGGAAGTGCAATCCCTGGCGAACACGCTTACAGTCGAGAAAGGAGAGGTTTACAACTTGGGGCAAGTAAAACACTCACTGCCTGAGAAGCTTCAACAGTTAGAGTTTTGTCTCAGAGTGGACACTCATTAAAAAGGTGAAATAATCACACAGTTTGAGCAGGAAACAAAAGCTTGCCAGCAAGAGACTATAAACTTGAATCAAAAAGTCAAAATTTTAGAGGATGACAAATCTCTCCTCCAAGAAGAACTTGAAAATGTCCAGGAAATGTCAGACAAAGTCAAGAATGAGAGGGAGTACCTGGAGGCAGAATTACTAAAAAATGTCGACAAGATTGATCAATTAACTGAAGCACTAAAGACTCTTCATATGCAGAATAATTCACTTGTCAATGAATTAGATTGCTTCAGAGAAGAGAAGCGTCATTTGATCAAAGAAAGAGAAGCCCAGGAAACAAAGGTGGTAAAAGAGGACAATTTTTTGGAGAGACTTAAACAGTTCTCAAAATGACACACAGCATTGACTGTGGTTGCCCGGATCCAGCAACTAGCAAAGAGAACCAAAACAGCAAAACCCATAAATGTTGAAGACAGAAGAAAGGCCAGTCTTGAGCTTGTAAAATTGGCACAAAGGGATGCCTTCAAAGAGGAAATGCGAATACTGAGTCATGACAAACTGCCACACGGCCATCCATTGTTCCAACTTGACCCAGTATTGCAAGATGGTGTTCTCAGGGTGGGAAGGCGATTAAAGAAAGCTTCTTTACCTCTCGACTTGAAGAATCCAGTAATCCTACCAAGAGATGGTGTGGTCACACATCTGATCCTAGATTACTGCCGTGGAAAAACTCTGCATCAAGGCAGAAGACAAACCCTTAACAAACTGAGAGGAAATGGTTACTGAGTTGTTGGTGGCAGCAAAGCTGTGGCGAACTACATCAAACAATGTGTTACGTGCAGGAAAGCTCGCAGGCCAACAGAAACACAAAAGATGGCGGATCTTCCTGCTAACCGTGTTGATCTCTCGCGACCATTCTCATACTGTGGGATGGATTGTTTTGGACCATTTCACACTAAGCAAGGTCGTAAAGAGTACAAGAGATACAGTCTCATATTCACCTGTCTGTCCTCGAGGGCAATTCACATAGAAATGTTGGAAGATATAACAATTGATGTCTTCATAAATGCTTTACCATGTTTTATAGCTATCCGTGGAGCTGTAAGACAAATCAGATCGGATCAAGGGAGAAGCTTTGTTGGAGCGAAAAATGAACTGACAAAAGCCTGAAAGGAAGTGGACAAAGACAGACTGACGGCTTACCTGGCCGAAAAACTATGTGACTTCACCATGAATGTACCTGATGCCAGTCACATGGGAGGTGTTTGGGAACGACAGGTTAGGACTGTTAGGAGTGTCCTAAGCTCAGTCCTCTTACAGAGCACTGGAAGATTAGATGATGCTTCTTCGAGAACCTTTTTCTATGAGGCCATGTCAATTATGAACAGCCACCCACTCACCACTGACAGCATCAATGATCCCAAAGGTCTACAGCCACTTACATCAAACTATTTACTTACCATGAAAACATCTGTCCCGCTGCCTCCACCAGGAAAATTTATGGCAGAAGATCTGTATGCCAGGAAAAGGTGGCGCAGAGTGCAATATCTGACAGAGCAATTCTGGAGCAGATGGAAGAAGGAATATCTAGCAAACATCACCTTCAGACAGCGCTGGCACTCTTCAAGACGAAATGTGAAGATTGGAGATATTGTCATCGTAAAAGAGGAAAGGATTCCTCGTAGTGAATGGAGACTTGGAAGAGTGCTTGATGTTTGTGAAGATGAAGATGGATTGGTGCGAAGAGCCACAATACAATTAGGAAATAAAAAGCTAGGAAAAGAGGGTCAACAACTCATTAATCCACCTATTCTTGAACGTCTTATTCATAAATTAGTTGTCCTTGTAAAGAACAACTAAAATGTGTTCCAATGGAACTAATTTCTAAACATACCTGTGTGGAGAGTTTAAAGTATCCGTCTTGACCTTAGAGTTTGTTACAAATACCAATTATTTGGTTCTGGAAATTGCTAGATTTATTCAAATATTTGTATAAAGGTTATCATAAAGCATAGTAATTTGGTGGGAGTATAACTCTTTCAGGAACATGTTTCATTGAAATGTTTATTTTACATGTTTTTGTCATAAATTCATGATTAATTTATCACCTTAAAATATTTTATGTAAGGTTTATTTAATGCAGAGTGTAATGGGTCACATGACCAGAGTTAACAGGTCACATGACCAGAGTTTGATAAAAGCATGACTGTGGCATTATGGGTCAGAACCAACATGGAAGCAGAGAAATACACATGGCCCTAAAATAACCTCATTCTGCATGTGGTCCAAGAGGTGCACACGGTAATTGTTTTTCTTAATTTGTTTTGTATAATGTTGTTGAGGTGTCTTTATATGAACAGTGTGATACATTTTAGTGATTTATTTGATTTCAGCACACTTCTGATGTGCTAATGTGTTTGGGCCTGTTTATTGGCGGACACTAGCTTGAGAGACTTTAAAAGACGGAGAGATGTATGTTTCAAACTTTATGTCCTTTATTTTCTTGTAGTTTTCATGGTATCTACTGAAGAAAGAGAGAGAGAGAAATAAAATAAATATTCAAGGACATATATATGTTGCATGGGCATTATTTCATTGGACTGGTGCAGTTATACTTCTCCTCCCCCTCGGGGGTGGGCTTTTCCTCCAAGAACATTCTCAGCCTGCGATATCTGGGACTCTCCATTGGTGCACTTTGCTAGTTACTTGCCAGGGATTTAAGGGCCAGTACCAACTCAGAATTCCCAACCCTCACTGGAGGACTCATTAGACCTTCCACATCTGACCACTCCTTCCCCTCGCTCTGCAGAAACGAGAGCATCTTGTCTTTAAAGTCTACGCCCCCAGCTATGAGAAACTCAGCTTGCGATTAGGAACCCTCACCTGCACTCCATTCTTCTTGGAAAGAATATGCAATCCATGGTCTCCCCTCTCCTGGGACCCCAATAGTACTGGGCAGATCCACTGCTGTTAAATCAGCGCTGGTCTGAACTAAAATGAAATCTTTGCCCACCATTTTGTCAAACCTCTGCTCCATGATCGTAACTGTCCTAATGCTTTAACGGTAATTAAACTCCCAAGGAACAATTTATCTGGGCTATGAATATCCACTCTACTCAATACACAAGCATTAGCTACAGGTAATCCCATTGATTCGCACCACCACTCAATCCCTGTGGCATCCATACCCATGTATCTTAATCACTTTACCGGACAATAGTTTAACTCAGGCTTAAACACACAACCCACTTGATCAACGCTCAGGGCAATCACACTCCATCCAACGAACTCAATCCATGACGATACCCCCACAATGCACCCCTTCTTTCCGGGTGTCTCAGGAAATGTTTTGCAATGAAACCCACCATTTTCTGGCCTTGTATATTTAGAATATACTCCCTCTATTCCCACCAAACCTATGAGATTGGGATGTCTTTCCCACCCAAGCCCCAGTTCGTGTGAATGCTATGTGATTTGCTACCCTGATACAGCTCATTGCCAAGAAATAACAGAACGCACACTACATTTAATTAAAGGAGGTATATTTATGAATATTAACTAAAGAGTTGGTAAAGAAAAGAAAGAGGAAAAAAAAACTAAAAAAGGACACACTATAATTAAATAGTCAAATGTGCACAGGCTGCAGCTGAAGTCGCTCAGGAGTCATACTCACTGATCATCCATAGACTTCCATAGACATACTTTATTGATCCTGAGGGAAATCGGGTTTTGTTACAGCTGCACCAACCAAGAAGAGGGCATAAATATAACAATACAAAAACCACAAACAATCAAACAACAATATGCAAACTATGCCAGCTGGAAATAAGTCCAGGAGCAGCCTATTGGCTCAGGGTGTCTGACCCTCCACGGGAGGAGCTGCAAAGTTCGATGGCCACAGGCAGGAACAACCTCCCATGACGCCCAGTGTTGTATCTCGGTGGAATATGGCCGGAGTCTAACAGCAAAAAGTTCAATATCCAGGCTACAAACACGTTCCTTGATCGTAATATGACCAGGATTGCACCATTCGTTGTTAACCAGAACAGCAAGCCCACAACTCCTTTACGCTTACCACTCTCAGTGCACTTCCGGTCAGCCCGAACGGTCTGGAAGCCCTCCATGGAAAAGTTTTGGTCGGGTATGTCCACGTGCAGCCACGTTTCAGTAAAACACATAACACTGCTCTCTCGAAATGTTTTCTGACTCCTGGCTAGCGCCATCAACTCGTCCATTTTATTACCCAGCGAACTCCTCTTCTCCATAAGTCTCCGTTGTCTCGACCCGGTCCTCTTTCCTTGCCTTTTTGATCCCCTGTGCATCCTATGTGTTTTCTTCCAAATTTCAGCCGGGGCGTCCGCCGCTCTGTTCGCTAAACCGGCCGGCATAAGTGCAATCAGCTGGTCCCTGGAATAAACAATGCGACCATACTGCTGCCCTGCTAATGAGATGTGTCCAAATGTAACTTCTTCCATCAACTTGTCCACAACTTGTTCCATCAAATCATGGTCCCCACCAAATTGAATTCTACGACCAGTTCTATCCAGTGTCTTCACTCTTCATCTCCTGCCAAACAAGGACAAAAACTCACACCCGTGTCAGGCACAAACAACCCCGCTCCCTCAACCTTCTCTCCTGATCGGATGGTTCACATTCTGAAGCACCCATTATCTCTAACAATAACCCAACCATTGTTTCTGCAGGAAGATCATTACATGAAATACCCTACAGCATTAGCAGCGAAACCTTTACCAAGGCATTACACTTGAATCAATGACGACTACTGGACAATTGTGGTAGGGTTTGAATGCTGTTACCTCTTGTAAAGTTAAATCAAGTGACATAAGCGACCACAGGGCTTTGCTTCCAGATGAGCTCAATGTCTTCTGTGCTTACTTTGATAGTCAAAGCATGTGGAGGAACTGTCACAAACTCCCACAGCCCCTCCCCTGGTGATCCTGTGAGTTCAGTCTCTGAGACCGATGTGTGAACAGCCTTCAGGAGGGTGAACCCATGAAAAGCATCCGCCCAGTTGGGGTATCTGGCCAAGTACTAGAGACCTGTGATAATCAGCTCTTTAATGAGATCTTTAACCTCTCGCTTCGGCAGTCTGACTTACCTACCTGCTTCAAACAGGCTTCCCTTATATCAGTGCTTAAGAAGAACGTGTTGAACTGCCTCGATGACTATCGTCCAGCAGCACATATTTCCATTGTGATGAGGTGTTTTGAGAGGTTGGTGATGTTGTGTCTGTGCACAATGATATCAATTAAATAAAAGAACACACATGGGAGATGACTTTAATTGATGTATTCACATTGCACAGAGAGAGAGAGAGAGAAAACAATGCACATGTGTAGACAACAGATCAATACATGGTGTTAGGAGGTGGGGGGGGGCATTGCTCTGAAAGAAAAAGATCCATACATTACACTTCCTCCCCTTAAAGATTAATGCAACATAAAAAATTGTATATGTACAAAATATTCAATTTCCCTTTTGTAAACTCGTATTCCAAATAAACATGTTTTCACAAAAATAGTCCATAACTAACTTCAAAGTTTCTGGTGAACGCAGCAGGCCAGGCAGCATCTCTAGGAAGAGGTACAGTCGACGTTTCAGGCCAAGACCCTTCGTCAGGACTAACTGAAGGAAGAGTTAGTAAGAGATTTGAAAATGGGAGGGAGGGGGAGATCCAAAATGATAGGAGAAGACAGGAGGGGGAGGGATGGAGCCAAGAGCTGGACAGGTGATTGGCAAAGGGGATATGAGAGGATCATGGGACAGGAGGCCTAGGGAGAAAGAAAAGGGGGAGGGGGGAGAAAAGCCCAGAGGATGGGCAAGGGGTATGGTGAGAGAGACAGAGGGAGAAAAAGGAGAGAGAGAGAAAGAATGTGTGTATGTAAATAAATAACGGATAGGGTACGAGGGGGAGGTGGGGCGTTAGTGGAAGTTAGAGAAATCAATGTTCATGCCATCAGGTTGGAGGCTACCCAGACGGAATATAAGGTGTTGTTTCTCCAACCTGAGTGTGGTTTCATCTTTACAGTAGAGGAGGCCGTGGATAGGCA
Source organism: Mobula hypostoma (assembly GCF_963921235.1). Classification (NCBI taxonomy): domain Eukaryota; kingdom Metazoa; phylum Chordata; class Chondrichthyes; order Myliobatiformes; family Myliobatidae; genus Mobula; species Mobula hypostoma. The sequence continues at coordinate 154,049,649 of NC_086102.1, read as the reverse complement.
TGTCAGAATGGGATGTGGAATTAAAATGTGTGGCCACTGGGAGATCCTGCTTTCTCTGGCGGACAGAGCGTAGGTGTTCAGCAAAGCGGTCTCCCAGTCTGCACATTCCTTCTCTGACTCTCCTTTTTCCCCCTCTGTCCCTCTGACTATACCCCTTGCCCATCCTCTGGGTTAACCCCCCCCCCCCGTCTTTCTCCCCAGGCCTCCTGTCCCATGATCCTCTCATATCCCCTTTGCCAATCACCTGTCCAGCTCTTGGCTCCATCCCTCCCCCTCCTGTCTTCTCCTATCATTTTGGATCTCCCCCTCCCCCTCCAACTTTCAAATCTCTTACTAACTCTTCCTTCAGTTAGTCCTGACGAAGGGTCTCGGCCTGAAACGTTGACTGTACCTCTTCCTAGAGATGCTGCCTGGCTTGAATTTCCAGCATCTGCAGAATTCCTGTTGTTTCCATAACTAACTTCACAGTTCTAAAGATTCAGACTTTTGGTTGGTGCTCTGTTTCTTTCAGGATAGCACTTTTGGACCAGGGGAGTGACATCAGGTTTAATAGGTGTCTTGTCTCAGACAACGTTCTTGGTTTCTGGTGTCATGTTGCTGTTAGTGACATCATCACTGACAGGTATGTCCGGCAACAGCAATGCATCCATCTTGTTGGATGCAGTCGACTCAGGTGTGTCCTTTTGTTGAGCATCCAGTGTCTCATCCACATGACATCTCCATGTCTGATCTCCAACATACACTGTGTACATCTGTGGTCCAGTTCTTGTAGCTATCCTACCAGGTGTCCACTTGTCTTTCGGTAATCACACACTAGGACTTCCCGTCCAATCTTGAATCTCCTTACTGCTTCACTTCGCAACTGGCTGAACTGTTTATTCTGTACTTCCCTCTGGAGCTCTGGTTTCAGGAGGTCTACGCAAGATCTCAGAATCCTGCTCATGAACAGCATTGCAGGAGTTTGACCTGTTGTTGCATGAACAAAGTTCCAATGCACAAAAAGGAAGTTGTCCACCTTGTGTTGTAGAGAAATGTCCTCCTTGTCTATCGTTTTAATGGACTTATTGGAGGTTTGTATAAACCTTTCAGCTAACCTAATCATTGCTGGGTGGTGAGGAGCTGACTTGAAACACCTGATGCCATTTTTCTTCATAACATGTATTGTGATCCATTGTCACTCACAATTTGTTCTGGTAAGCCGTTTCTGTCAAAGATAGTCCTCAGAGCAGAAACAGACTTTGCTGAGGTGGTTGACTTCATTGGTGTAACCTCCAGCAACATCGAATGAGCACCTTGTCTGGAAACATAGGGTTACCATGAGCTAGCCACCCTTGCTTGGTGATTTCATAGACTTTTGACAATGTTGGGTCATTCCTTGTTTCCCTTTGTATTTCAGAATTTGTTACCGGCAACTGATCCACTGATGCAGCGTGGAACACTTCTGCTGGATCACAGTATGAAGACTTTTCTTCTTTTGCCAGTAGTGGAAGATGTGACAAGCCATCAGCATTGCCGTGTTGTTTGGTACATGAGAACTCTACATCATAAGAGTGGGCACCTAGGAAAAGTGCCCAACGTTGTAACGAGGTAGCAGTCATCGCTGAAATTCCCTTGCTGGGATTGAAAATGGACACAAGAGGCTGGTGATCTGTCATAGGCGTAAACCTTTGTCCATAAGGGAATGGTGGAGCTTCTTTATTCCCCATATTAAACTAAGGGCCTCTCCATCGATCTGCGCATAGTTGTGTTCTGTGCTCGTCTGTGATCTTGAAGCAAACACAATCAGGCGTTCAGATCCATCTTTCATAATGTCTGACAAAATGGCTCCAATGCCATAAGCGAATGCATCACACGCCAGTCTGATGAGCAGGGATGGGTCATAATGGGTGCGCTAGTCATCTGCTGTTATTTGTCTCTTTGTTTCCTTGAATGCTTTTTTATATTGTTCTGACCATTCCTACTTTGCTCCTGTCTGTAACAGTGTGTTCAATGGATGCAGCACTGTAGCAATGTTTGGGAGAAACTAGTGGTAGTAGTTTACAAGGCCCAAGTATGACCTGAATTGTGACACATTCTCCAGTTTGAATGCCTGTAGCACTGCTTCAATCTTCTCTTGTGACTTGTGTAAGACATGCTTGTCAATGATATGTGCACAATATGAGATGCTGAAAAACTCACATTTTTTTCTCTTTGCCTGCAGACCATACTCACTCAGCCTGGTAAGCACTTTATCAAGGCTGATCTTCATCATTTTTGCCAGCCACGATGATGTCATCAAGGTAACATTGTGTTCCTTGGATAGCTTGGAGCACTCGGTCCATTGTTGTTTGCCAAATAGCTGATGCGACCCTAAAGAAGAGACGATTATACTGGAACAGTCTTTTGTGAGTGTTGATTGTGAGGAACTTTCTGCTTGAAGCTTCAATCACCATTTGCAGATAGGCATGTGACAAGCAAATCTTTGGAAACCTCTCCCAGCCTGCCAAAGAAACAAAAATCTCTTCTATTCGTGGCAGGGGATACTGCACAGTATGCAACTCTGGGTTGATGCTCAGCTTGAAATCCCCACATATGTGCATGGCTCCAGACTTCCCTTTCGTGATCACTGGGAAAATGGAGCGGCCCAATAGCTCCACTCAACCTCGGAGAGGATGCCAGATACCTCCAAGCTCTGCAGTTCAGCATCCATTTTAGGATGCAGTGTGTAGGCACTGCACACACTTTATAGAATCTTGGTATTGCTGCTTCATCCAGTTCAATTCAGGCCTTCATGCCTTTGAGTTTACTAATCCTCTTCTCAAACACCTTCTCATTATCATTAAGCAGCTGTGCCCGCCTCTGTTTAATGCTACCATTTGGGCTGCCATTGCCTGTTGATGTCACACTGACAGCTTTGATTGAGTGCCAGTCTACTTGGATTTTTCTTAACCATTCACATCTGAAAAGTGCTGGCCCTCCACCTCTCAATAAACAAAGCTCTAATTGTTGTGTTTGGCCTCCATATGTCACATTCACTTTCAGTTTGCCTTTGGGAGACACATTTTCGCCTGTTTAAGTCTTTAGCATTACTGGGGTCTTCTCTAATAGTAACTCAGGAAAGAGTCTGTTGTAGTCAGCCTCTGGCTTTACAGACAACACTGGCCCTGTATCCAGCTCCATTTTCAGTTTTACACTAGACACATCTATGGTGATAGTTATTATATTGCGATCTGCTTCAGTAGTACTATGCAGCTCTAGGCAAGGCAGTTCGTCTTTAGCAGACTCTATGCTGTCTGATTCTGTTTTACATTTGGGAACTTTATGCATTTGCTTAGTTTTGTGTTTGAGACTTTTCATTCGGTTGTGTTTTTTGTCTCTCTTGCACTTTCCCTCTATGTGACACTCTGTACAGACTTTTTCTTTGAACCAACAATCATTTGCGTCATGGAAGGATTTGCCACATTGATAACATCTTTGGCTTTTGCAGATGATACAAAGATAGTTTGAAGGGTAGGTAGTGTTGAGGAAGCAATGTGATTGTACCATGACTTTAAAAAATTGGAACATTGGGCAAAAAATGGCACATGGAATACATTTTTGGGAAATGTATCCTCGTAAAAGGAACATTAGTGCGGATTATTAACTAAATGCGGAGAAGTTTCAAACATCAGAGGTGCAGAGGGACTTAGGAGTCCTCGTGCAAGACTCCCAGAAGGTTAATTTACAGGTTGAGTCTGTGGTAAAGAAGGAAAATGCAATGTTGGCATTTATTTCAAGGGGAATAGAATATAAAAGCAAGGAGATAATGCTGAACCTTTATAAGACACTAGTCAGGCTGCGCTTAGAGTATTGTCAACAGTTTTAGGCCCCAAATCTCAAAAAGTGTTGTAATTAGAGAGAGGCCAGAGGAGGTTAATGAGGATGATTCCGAAAATGAAGCAGTTAACATATGAAGAGCATTTGGCAGCTTTGGGCCTGAACTCACTGGAATTTAGAAGAATGTGTGGGGATTTCATTGAAATTTACCGAATGTTGAAAGGACTAGATAGGGTGGATGTGGAGAGGATGTTTCCTATGGTGGGGGTATCCAGAAGTAGAAGGCAGAGCTTCAGAATTGGGGGCAACCCTTTAAAACAGAGGTAAGGAGGATTTTTTTTTAGCCAGAGAGTAGTAAATCTGTGGACTGCAGTGGAGGCCAAGTCCGCAAGTATATTTAAGGTGAAAGTTGATCATTTCCTGATCGGTCAGGGCATCAAAGGATATGGTGAGAAGGCAGATGTATGGATTTGAGTGGGATTCAGGATCAGTCATGATAGAATGGCAGAGCAGACTCGATAGGCTGAATGGCCTAATTCTGCTCCTATGTCTTATGGTCTTATGGCTTTTTGCACCATTCAGGGATATTTTGTGCATTTTACAATTTGACCTTTTCTGTAGTTCTGCTGCATCCTTTGCTGCAGTCTCTAACAATACTGCAATGGACAAAGCCCATCCTAAGATTAGGTCTCTTTCAGACAGTAGCCCCTTTTGAGTGCTTTGGCTATGCATGCTGCATACAATCCTGTCCCTCAATGTGTCAGAAAGTCCATCTCTGAAGTCACAATAGTGGGAAAGTTTGTGTGGTTCTGCAATGTATTCAGAAATGCTTTCATCTTTTGACTGGTTCCTTTTGTAAAATCTAAATCTCTCAGCTATTACCAGCAGTTTAGGGCTCAAGAAATTTTGTAGAATTGTAACAATGTCATTGTACGTCTTGCTTGCTGGCTTTTCAGAGGTTACTAGGTTACGTAAGAGTCTGTATGTTCTTGGGCCCGTTAAGCTAAGAAATGTAGGGGCTTTCTTTTGCTCCTCCACATTGCTCTCACTACAATGCAGTTCAACCCTCTCAATGTACGACTCCCAGCTTTCATTAGCACTATCAAATTCATCAACTTTCCTGACTGAAGCCATTGCCACATTATTTTCACTTTAAATTTAGAGCATCTTTCACAGTTACTATGTACTGTACTCACAGGTTTTTTAGCATCTGTGATAGTCTTCTCTTGCTGTTTCACCCTGTAACTATTGGTGAAGTTAATACTCGTCGCCAGTTTGTTATGTCTGAGCACAACAATGTGTCAATTTAATAAAAGCGTGCACACAAGAGATGGCTTTAGCTGGTGTATTCACATTGCAGCAAGAGAGAGAGAGCGAGAGAGATGCATACATGGCCAACAGGGCATGCACAGACAACAGGTCAATATTTAGTGTTGGTGGGAGGTGTTATTTGCTCTAAAAGAAATAGATCCATGCATTACATGTGATAAAACATCAACTCCTGCCTGAGAAGTGACTAGGATCCACTCTAATTTGCCCTCCGGAGCAAGAGGTCCACAGCAATTGCCTTCACATTGGCTCTTCGCTTAACCGTGAAACATCTGAACTGCAAAGATGCATAGATCAGGATGCTCTTTATCAATTACAGCATTCAATACCATCATCCCCTCAAAACTGATCAATAAGCATAATGCCCTTAGCCTCAATAGCTCAAAATTAAAAGTTCAAGGTAAATTTGTTATCAAAGTATATACAATGCTGAGATTCATTTTCTTGCAGGCATACTCGGTAAGTCTAAAGAATACTAACTATAACAGAATCAATGAAAGACCGCACCAAATTGGCATTCAGCCAGTGTGCAGAGGACAAAAAACTGTGCAAATACAAAAAGAATAGAACAATAGTAATAAGTTAAAAAGTAATAAATATCGAGAACATGAAATCATGAAATGAATAATCTTTGAAAGTGAGTCCATTGGTTGTGGGAATATTTCAATGAGGGGGCAAGTGAAGCTGAGTGAAATCACCCCCTTTGGGGTCGTAATTGTTTCTGAACCTGGTGGTGTGAGTCCTGAGGCTCCTGCACCTTAACTCCTGCTGGCAGTCATGAAACTTAAAAAAATGCTCATTGTCTGGAAAGCACCTGGGACATCCTGAGATCATATATATACATAAATACATCAAACACTATATGAACATATCTTTGAAGAGATAATTATGAGGATGTAAAGTGTTTTGGTTCTGGTAACCTGAATATTTAATGAATGCATAAATCACAAAGGAGTTATTAACACAACTCAAATGCCAGATCTATCACTTTAACAATGTTAACTTGAGAAGCTCCACAAAGTGAGCAAGCAATCAACGAACTGCTGTAATTAATTTGAGCTGTCTGAGGAGAGTAGTGTGAAACACACTGATAATTAATTTCCAGAAAGTACGTTTGAACTAGAGAATCTAGCTCGTGAAATTTTCCTTTGCCATACACTGACAAATCATTGCTCTTCAGTTTTCTTTTCCTTGAAAGGAAAGCAGGCATTTCAATAGGTAAATTTTAATAAATCTGTACTGCAGAAACCTGTCAGAGATTAATTCCGAAAGCTGCTTTCACCAATTGTTCAGGGAATGCTACTAAATTGATATATGTGTTCTTATCTCTTCAACAAAAAAACAAAAACAAATCTAGCCAACTAAAGCAAGTATTAGTGGAGACTACAGCAGAATACAAAGCTTAGTGTTGAAAAGAGAATATAAAGCTTAGTGCCATTAACTCTGCCAAGAGGAATGAATTGTGTATTGCCAAGTAAGCACACTGCTTTTAATCACAAGAGATTTACATGCAGCTGAATAGCAATAGAATATTTTTTTTAATATTCCATGGAAAAAGTGATCCATCCTTGGCTTCTAAAGATACTGAAGAAGAGAATTGTTCGAGTAACTTTGGTTTCTTATAAGCTGAGAGAAGAGTTTAAATGGAGAGTAAGTAACTGACAAAGATATTAAACACACATTTTATATCAGCCTTCACAGTAGAAGAGACTAAATGTATACTGAAATAGTAGGATGCCAAGGGGTAGAAGCACTCCAGTAATCTAATTCAGATTGTTCAGAATTCCAATAGTTTGGCATTGTGCTCGCTAGAGTTCAGTTCCTCTTGCTTCCTTTAAACTTTGGCTAAGTTATTTAGTTCAAGGAAGTTTGTAGACCAGACTAATGTTATCACATATTACATCAAACATGGTCACAGGTATGATCAATCAATAGTTGGGATCACTATTTTAATTTTTAGTAGTCAGTGTGTGCAAAAATCTTACGTTGTGCAAATTTTATTCCTGTGACAAAAGTATGTGCGCACTGAATGCACACATGGGACAGTTTACGTAGGTTTACAAATTACTTGACATAAAACTGCACAGAATAACAATAAAATTATATACATATTTAAGTCACACACACAAAAAATGCTGGTGAATACAGCAGGCCAGGCAGCATCTATAGGAAGAGGCACAGTCGACGTTTCAGGCCGAGACCCTTTGTCAGGGCTAACTGAAAGAAGAGATAGTAAGAGATTTGAAAGTGGGGGGGGGGAGGAGAGATCTGAAATGATAGGAGAAGACAGGAGGGGGAGGGGATGAAGCTAAGAGCTGGAAAGTTGATTGGCAAAAGGGATACGAGGCTGGAGAAGGGAGAGGATCATGGGATGGGAGGCCTAGGGAGAAAGAAAGCAGGGGGGAACCCAGAGGATGGGCAAGAAGTTATAGTGAGAGGGACAGAGGGAGAAAAAAAGGGGAAATAAAAAAAAATCATAATAGTGATAATAATAAATAAATAAATAAGGGATGTGGTACGAAGGGGAGGAGGGGCATTAATGGAAGTTAGAGAAATCAATGTTGATGCCATCAGGTTGGAGATATTTAATTTTTATCATATTTAAGTCACTCAGTTATTTTTTCTCTCTCCTGTCTTTGGCATTTACCCATTCTTAGTAAACTCTGTCTCGATTAATAGAACTTCCATCGCATTGATAGCTTTAGATTCTCATTAACATATCTAAATGACATTCACCTAAACGGTTTCTCAGCTTGTTTTTGAGTTGATTCATTAGGCTAAAACCTCGTTCACAGTCCGCACTAGACGCAAGAAAGGTTCCCCCAATGTCCATCAACTGTGCAAGGTCGCAAAACTGTTCATTTAGAAGTACAAATGCCACCATTTGAGAAAAGTTTGAAATTGGTTTGGATTTAATTTTTTCTTGCACGGAAAATTTGAAATCATTAAACTGTCTAACTATTACAATATCTTCAGCTAGAAAATGGTGATATTTTAGACATAAGGCATTAACTTGTTCATCGCCAAATATGAAGTCACAATCTGCAATTGCGGAGAAATCAAAAGATGACCATTCTTGTGCCTCAACTTTGACCTCCTCTGAGTTTGGTCGTTGTTGCTCTCGCTCATCTGCACTCAACCGTAACATGCGTAGCGCTCCTGTAACGGGTAATGACGGGTTCTGTTGCCTGCGCTTTTGTATACCGTCCAAATGTGATTTACTTGTCAAGTGACGCTTCAAAAAGTCAAGTTTCCAAATATCATCCCACTCCTTTCCACTAGCAAATTCTCCAGCAACTTTCGCATCACAACAATACAAACAGATAACTCCAGTTTCTGAATCATACATAAATATTTCTCGTAGCTGAACATTCATGACCTCATGAGCTTTCGGTGTAACAGTTTCTACTATTTTGTTAAGCCATTCAACTTTAAACAAATTTGCAGTACTTTTGCACTTCACGCCCTTCACTTCTTTTGAATTTGACGTAGTGAATCAATATTTTTTCCAATAAAAACTTAGTAAGCTATATATAGGATTTGAAACAGATCTCGTAAACTTTATGATAAGAACACTGTCTGCCAACCATGGCTGTCGCCGTGATGCAGTTGTACAAACCGGAACAGGATAGGTGAGGTGACATAAATTAGTGACGTGCATTGTGGTATTTGAAAAACCGACTAACTAGTTAACAGAAACAGTTAGCTAAAATATTATTTTCAATAAACATAATTATTAACTACTACATTATTTTAGGTAACTAACCTTTTGTGCGCACATTAATTTCCTTTGTGCGCTGGTTGAAAAACGTGTGTGCGCGCGCACATGCGCACAGCTTAGAGGGAACTATGGTTAGGATATTTGTGTACTCAGAGGGTCAGCCTTCACGATATTATTTTTGCACATTTGGGATCCCTGAAGCTTTGAGACCACCTGTGTGAATTACTTTGTCCCAGCAAAGGTATCTAAAACATCACATGCAAATAATGTTAACTAGTAGCAAAACAGTATAAACATCAGGAAACACTGGCAGTTGTTCAGAATGACAGAGAATGACAGAAAGAAGAGCTAAAATTCATTCCTCAACCTTCAGTTTCTGTGATAGAGGACACATTTGTCTGCAACTCATTATGTTCTTTTAGTTTATAAGAATTGTACCTGTGTTTGGAAATCCTTTGTAGTTTATAAATCTTTTGGAATTCAGAAATCTTTTAAAAATTAGAAATCCTCTGTGAGTTTTAAATAGGAACTATGAGTCTAAAATTACATGTGTCATTAAAATAAAATAAGCTGTCTTTAAACACTTTGCTGGAAATTTCACCACCTTGGTAGTGGGTATTGGTAGCAGAGACTAGATGAGGAAGTATTTGCAGAGTATATAGTAGTGCAAAAAGAACCATAGAACACTACAGCACAGAAAACAGGCCATTTGGCCCTTCTAGTCTGTGCCAAAACATTATTCCACTAGTCCCATTGACCTGCATCCAGTCCATAACCCTCTAGACCTCTCCCATCCATGTACCTATCCAATTTATTCTTAAAACTTAAGAGTGAGCCCACATTTACCACGTCAGATGGCAGCTTGTTCCACATTCCCACTATTCTCTGAGTGAAGAAGTTCCCCCTAATGTTCCCCCTTAACTTTTCCCCTTTCACCCTAAAGCCATGTCCTCTCGTATTTACCTCTCCTAATCTAAGTGGAAAGAGCCTATTCACATCTACTCTGTCTATACCCCTCATAATCTTGTAAACCTTTATCAAATCTCCCCTCATTCTTCTACGCTCCAAGGAATAAAGTCTTAACCTGTTCAATCTTTCCCTGTAGCTCAACTCCAGAAGACCCAGCAACATCCTAGTAAATCTTTGCACTTTTTCAATCTTACTGATATCCTTCCTATAGTTAGGTGACCAGAACTATACACAATACTCCAAATTTGGCCTCACCAATGTCTTATACAACCTCCCCATAACATCCCAACTCCTATACTCAATACTTGATTTATGAATGCCAGGATGCCAAAAGCCTTCTTTATAACCCCGTCTACCTGTGACGCCACTTTCACGGAATTATGTATCTGAACTCCCAGATCTCTTTGTTCCTCTGCACTTCTCAGTGCCCTACCATTTACTGTATATGTCCTACCTTGATTTGTCCTTCCAAAATGCAACACCTCACACTTGCCTGCATTAAATTCCATCTGCCATTTTCTGGCCCATTTTTCCAGTAGGTCCAGATCCCCTTGCAAGCTTTGAAAGCCTTCCTCGCTGTCCACAATGCCTCCAATCTTAGTGTCATCAGCAAACTTGCTGATCCAATTCACAACATTATTATCTAGATCATTGATATAGACAACAAACAACAATGGTCCCAGCACAGATCCTTGAGGCACACCACTAGTCACAGGCCTCCAGTCTGAGAAGCAGTCATCCACTACCACTCTCTGTCTTCTCCCACACAGCCAATTTCAAATCCAGTTTACAACCTCTCCATGGATACCTAGTGTCTGAACCTTCTGAACTAACCTTCCACGTGGGACCTTGTCAAGGGCCTTACTAACGTCCATGTAAACAACATCCATAGCCTTTCCTTCGTCTACTTTCTTCGTAATCTCTTCAAAAAACTCTTCAAGATACGTTAAATACGATCTACCTCGCACAAAGCCATGCTGACTATCCTTAATCAGCCCTTGGCTGTCCAAATACTTGTATATCCGATCTCTCAGAATACTTTCCAATGATTTACCTACTACTGATGTCAGGCTCACCAGCCTGTATTTACCTGGTTTACTTTTGGAGCCTTTTTTAAACAACAGAACAACATGAGCTACCTTCCAATCCTCCGGCATCATACCTGTGGCTAAGGACCTTTTAAATATTTCTGCCAGGGCCCCTGCAATTTCTACACTAGTCTCTCTCAAGGTCCGAGGAAATATCATGTCAGGCCCGGGGGATTTATTTACCTTTATTTGCTGTAGAGAGGGAAAAGGAGTGAAGTGGTGTACATAGTTTCATTGTCCATTGAGAAATCTGATGGCGGAAGGGAAGAAGCTGATCCTAAAATGCTGAGTGTGTCTTCATGGTCCTGTAGTTCCTCCTTCAAAGTAAATTTACTATCGAAGTACATACGTCACCATACAAAATCCTGAGATTCCATTTCCTGCTGATAATTACAGTAAATACAAGAAACGCAATAGAATCAATGATTAATGATTACAAAACAACAATAAATTGTGGAAATGCAAAAGCAATATAATAATAATAATAGTAAATAAATAACTAATGATATCAAGAACATGGGATGAAGATTCCTTGAAAGTGTCCAGTTCAGTGGGAACAGTTCAATGATGGGGTGAGTGAAGTTATCCCTACAGGTTCAAGTGCCTAATGGTTGAGGGGTAATAACTGTTCCTGAAACTGGTGGTGTACGTCCTGAAGCTTCTACCTGATGGCAGCAGTGAGAAGAGAGCGTGTCCTGGATGGCGGGTTCCTTGATGATGGATGCTGCTTTCTTGCAAAAGTGCTCTGGGTAGATGTGTTCAATGGTGGAGAGGGCTTTCCTGTGATGGACTGGGCTGTATCCTCTACTTTTTGTCAGCTTTTCTGTACAAGGGGATTGGTGTTTCCATATCAGGTTCCATATGCAACCAGTCAATATACTCTCTGCCACATCTATAGATGTTGGTTGAAGATTTAGTTGACAGGCCAAATCTTCACACACTTCTAAATTTCTTTATAATGGCACTTACATGCTAGGTCCAGGGCAGATCCTCTGAAATGATAATACTGAGGAGTTAAAAATTGCTTACCCTCTCCATCTCTGATTCCTTGGTGAGGACTTATGGTAAACTTAAACATGACATTGCAACACACACGAAATGCTGGAAGAACTCAGCAGGCCGGGCAACAACTATGGAAAAGAGTACAGTCAACATTTTGGGATAAGAACCTTCAGCAGGACTGGAGAAAAAAAGATGAAGAGTAGATTTAAAAGGTGAGGGGAGGAGAGAGAGAAACACAAGGTGTTAGGTGACACCTTGTTAACTATGACATTGCAGCTATGCTTAGCCTCACAGTCATAATTGTAATGTGAATGGAACATGGTGCTAAGCACATGGCCTTGTGGGCCACCTGTTCTGAGGGAGATTATAGAGAAGATGTTACTAATCCAAACCGACTGGAGTCTGCAAGTGAAGAAATCGAGGGTCCAGTTGCACAAGGAGGTATTAAAATGGAAGATTTGAAACTTACTGGTTGGTTTTGAGGGGATGATAGTATTGAATATTGAGCTATAGTCAATTAATAGTATCCTGATGTTTGCATTTTTGCTGTCCAGATGATCCAGGATTAAGTAAAGAGCCAATGAAATGGTATCTGCTGTTGTCCTGTTCTAAAGGCAGGCAAATTGGAGAGGATCCAAGTTGCTCCTCAGGCAGGAGTTAATATGTTTCATCACCAACCTCTCAAAGCACACAATGGAGGGAAGTGCTACTTGCATGTAAATGGATGTATGCTCTTGATGGTAGCAATTAGAAGAGGGCATGGCCTGGATGATGGATACCATCTTTGTGAGGCATCACCTTTTGAAGGTGTCCTCAGTGCCTGGATGATGGAGCTGGTTGAGGTTGCACTTTTCTGCAGCTTATACTGGTCCTTTACTGGCCCCTCCATGCCAGACAATGATGCAACCAGTTAGTGAATGCAGCAGGCCAGGCAGCATCTCTAGGAAGAGGTACAGTCCTAAATGTCGACTGTACCTCTTCCCAGAGATGCTGCCTGGCCTGCTGCGTTCACCAGCAACTTTGATGTGTGTTGCTTGAATTTCCAGCATCTGCAGAATTCCTGTTGTTTGCAACCAGTTAGAATGCTTTCCAGGGAATATCTGTTGAAATTTGCTAGAGTCAAAATTAAGTAAATAAGTACATAGGGATTGGATAATTATGTCTGCGGGCAGGAACACGCACGAACAAATTGGGATATAAACACCTACAATGGTTGGTATATAGGCTTGTATGCAACATTTTGGACCAGTGGAAATGGTCCAGAAGGGTTGTATGGAAACTATTATTACCATTTTTCTTAACAACTAATTTCATTACTTAGCCTAATAGGTTAGATTTACCACAGTACATAATTATCTATTTAAATGTTTATCTTCCTTTTATATCATCTCAATGTGTACTTAAGAATGTATAAATAATTGTAGTTTTATACATATAAAAAATGGAAAAAGTTATATGTGTGAAAAAAGTATATGATAATTGTGAATTCCTTATCCAAATAAAAATAAAATTAAAAAAAAAAAGAAATTTGCTAGAGTCTTTGGTGACATACCACATCTCCTCAAATTCCTAATGAAATGTAGCTGCTGTCGTGCCTTTCTTGTAATTGCATCAATATGTTGGGCCCAGGATAGATCTTCAGAGACACTGACACTCAGGAACTTAAAACTGCAAAGAATTTGGTAGATTTGATAGTGTAGAAAAGGGCAATTTCATGGCATCTTGTGTTGCTCAGTATGGAAGGGCGCTGTGAGGTTTTAGGTAACACATACAAAATGCTGGAGGAACTCAGCAGGCCAGGCAGCATCTATGGAAAAATATCTATTTTGCCTCCAGCTTCCACCCTGCCCTCAAGTTCACCAGGTCCATTTCTGACACCTCCCTTCCCTTTCTCAGTCTCACTGTCTTGATCTCCAGAGATAGCTTATCCACCGGCGTCTATTACAAACCCATGGACTTTCACAGCTACTTGGACTATACCTTGTCCCATCCTGCTACTTGTAAAAATGCCATCGCCTTCTCTCAACTCCTCTGTCTCCGCCACATCTGCTCTCAGGATGAGGCTTTTCATTCTAGACCGAAGATGTCTTCCTTTTTCAAAGAAAAGGGGTTCCCTTCTTCCACCATCAGTGCTGCATCTCTTCCATTTCACGAATGTCTGATCTTATTCCATCCTCCCACCACCAGGGACAGGGTTCCTCTTGTTCTCACCTACCACCCCACCAGCCTCTGCGTCCAGCACATAATTCTCGGAAACTTCCGCCACCTCCAACCAGATCCCACCACCAAGCACATCTTCCCTTCACCCCAGTTGTGGCTTTCTGCAGCGATTGCTCCCTATATGACTCCCTTAACCATTCATCCCTCCCCAGTGATCTGCCTCCTGACACTTATCCTTGCAAGTGGAACAAATGCTACACCTGACCCTACACCTCCTCCCTCACTACCATTCAGGGACCTAAACAGTCCGTCCAGGTGAGATGACAGTTCACCTGTAAGTCTGTTGGGGTCATCTACTGTGTTCAGTGCTCCTGACGTGGCCTCCTGTATATCAGTGAGATCGATATGGATTGGGAGACTACTCACTGAGCATCCATGCTCCATCCACCAGAACGAGCAGGATCACCCAGTGGCCACCCATTTTAATTCCCCTTCCTATTCCTATTCCAATATGTCCATCCATGGCCGCCTCCACTGTTGTGATGAGGCAACATTTAGGATTGAGTAACAACATTTTATACTCCGTATGAGTAGCCTCCAACCTGATGGCATGAACATCGATTTCTAAAACTTCTGGCAATGCCTCCCTCCCCACCCCCACCTTCACCATTTCCCATCGCCTCCCTCTGGTGCTCCTCCCCCACCCCCTTTACATTCTTCCAAGGCCTTCTGTCTCTTTCACCAGTTTTCCAGCTCTTTACTTCATCCCTCCCCCTCCAAGTTTCACCTATCACCTGGTGTTTCTCTCTCCCCTCCCTCCACCTTTTAAATCTACTCCTCAGCTTTTTTTCTCCAGTCCTGCCAAAGGGTTTCAGCCCAAAACATTGACTTTTTTCCATCGATGCTGCTTGACCTGCTGAATTCCTCCAGCATTTTGTGGTTGTTGCTCAGATTTCCAACATCTGCAGATTTTCTCGTTTGTGAAGTTTTAGGTGATTCTTTGAACGTTATTACAGTTCTCTCTCTCTCTTAAATCTTTTTATTAATTATTATTGAAAATCAACAACAAAAAAAATACATTGAAGTAATCAAGTCAACATATCAATATGTACAGTAAGAGTTAAACTATTAACCAAGTTAAACAATATATCAATAGTAATAAGAAAAAACAAAATATTAAAGCTTTTTTTTGGAAAAAAGAAAGAAGGAAAAAGAACCCCTACTGACTAAAACAAAACAAAAAAAAACCTAACAAAAAAAAGTAAAAAAAAAACATTTGAAGCACAAACCCGGAGCTATATGCCATATAAGTTTCCATAAAAGAAAGATATTATTACAGTTGCAATGGCCAATAAGATGATATTTTCCTAGCTGTGAATGGGATGAAAATGGCTGCACATCTTCCCCACTATACATTCCTAATCTATAGTGGATCTTGCTATCTGTGTATGTCACTGCGTGTGAATTTTTGGTTTACTTCTGAAAGGTAGAATGGAGAGGCTGTGGGATATCAATCCAATAAAAGTACTTCAACTCATTCTGGAGTGTGTGCAAAGCAAGGTTTGTGAATAACTCTGTACTGTTGTTTTGGATTTGCCTGACCAGTTAAGGAGAGAGGAAATTATTTTCTAAGATATTTGTTTTGCTGTGGGTAAGTTGTTTAATATTGGGAAGTTGGCTGTGATATTGAATGTGTGAAAGACTGTATTCTTGAGACTGGATAGAGTTGTTAAACATCAATTGCTCACTGAACTGCACTTTTTGCACTTCATTAATAAGAAAAGTGGATTTTATTGTGTCATTCATAACTTCTAAATAATTTCATCAACTTGATAATGATAAGAAGTTCTGTAATCTAAAAGCAAAGAACTGCAGAGGCTGGAAATATAATCAGCAAGTACCAAAGGCAGACTGCATCCTCCTTCACTCCACAGAGCAAAGCCATAGCTCACTCAACCTTTCCTCATAAGAAACATTCTCTAACCCAGACGGCATCCTAGTTAACCACCCAACCAATTTACAAGATCCTTCTGTTCCTGCACACTGCTAAGAATCCTGCCATTAACCTTTAAGTTTGACCTTCCAAAATGTATCACTTCACACTTCTCTGGATTAAACTCCATTCTGCTGCTTCTCAGCCCAGCTCTACATCATATCTATACTGTATCCCATTATATCCTTCTACACAATCCACAACATCTCCAACCTTCATGTCATCTGCAAACTTACTAACCCACACCTCCATTTCCTCATCCAAGTCATTTATAAAAATCGCAAAGAATAGGGGTCCCAAAATAGTCACTGTGGAACACCACTAGTCACCAACCTCCAGGCAGAATACACTCCATTTACTACTGTCTTCTGGCTTTCTGTCAGCAAGCCAATGTTAAACCTGTGCTGCCAAGTTTCCATTGATCCCATGCCCTATGACCTTCTGGATGAGCCTTCCATAAGGAACTTTGTCAAATACCATAGCGACAGGACTCAATATTCACCACATACTGGTCCACCTTCATCAATTTGTTTTGTCTCTTCCTTGAAAAAAAATCATTCAGGCTCCTGAGGCATGACTTGCTCCTCACAAAGCCATGATGACTATCACTTATAAGATTGTGCTTCTCCTAATGCTCATAGATGCTCTCCCTAAGATCCACTCCATTAGTTTGCCCACGACGGAGACTCACTGGTCTCCAACTCCCAGGATTGTTTCAGAGACCGTTTCACTGAACTCCTAAGCTCGGTCAGCCAGAGAAAGCAGGATCTCCCAGTGGCCACACATTTTAATTCCACATCCCATTACCATTCTGATATGTCTATCCACGGCCTCCTCTACTGTCAGGATGAAGCCACACTCAGGTTGGAGGAACAACACCTTATATTCAGTCTGGGTAGCCTCCAAACTGATGGCATGAACATTGACTTCTCTAACTTCCGTTAATGCTCCCCACCCATTTTTACCCCATCCCTTAGCTATTTATTTATTTATCCACACACTTATTTATTTAAAATTATTTATTTATTCCCCCCCCCTTTTTTTCTCTCTCTGTCCCTCTCACAATAACTCCTTACCTGCTCTCCATCTTCCTCTGGTGCTCCCCTCTCCATTTCTTTCTCCTTAGGCCTCCCATCCCATGATCCTCTCCCTTCTCCAGCCTTGTATTCCTTTTGCCAATCAACTTTCCAGCTCTTAGCTCGATCCCCCCCCCATCTTCTCTTATCATTGAATATCTCCCCAACCCCCTCCCACTTTCAAATCTCTTACTATCTCTTCTTCCAGTTAGTCCTGACGAAGGGTCTCGGCTCGAAACGTCAATTGTGCTTCTTCCTATGGATGCTGTCTGGCCTGCTGCGTTCCACCAGCATTTTGTGTGTGTTCCCAGGATTATCTATATTACTTTTCTCAAGTGAAGGAACATTTGCTTTTCTGCAATCCTCTGGTACTAATTCTTTTTCTTATTATTACTAATTCCATATTAGTACTGTTTCCCTCTCCACAGTAGCTGTCTAACCTTCGAGTATTTAACCATGTTCTGTTTTTAATCTAGCAATCTATTTTGGTCAATAATGAGCCATATCTACCTTTCCCCTTCTATACCTTTTGCATTGACATTACAAACATCGTGGCAGTTTTGAAGAATTGCTGAAGGTTTAAGAAGGTTTCTGAAGGTTTAAGACCATATTTTTCAGAGAAACTATGGCTATAGATTAGAATAGTTTTGCTAAAAGGGTCCAGTATCTTCAACATCTCTTTTTATGAACTGATTCTTCACGAAAGCTGGATACTTTGTTCTGTACTTGTACTCCTGATGGAGCTGACTAATTTGACAAGTTTCTGCAGCTTGCTTAGATCTTGAGCAGTAGATCACCCTCTTCCCATAACAGATGGTGATACAGGCAATCATAATGCTCTCCACAGCATATTTGTAGAAGTGTATGAGTGTTTTAGTCAAGAAAACAAATCCGCTGAAGCTCTGAATGAGATGTAACTGCTGTAGAATTTAAATATAGGGATTATAGATGATTCTTTTTATATTTGGCTGTCCCCAAAATGTATTATAATCTCCCATTTGTTATGATACTAAAACCATAATCCTCATTGACAAGTTTACCACAGAACTCATCAGTACAGAATGTGTTGGTTCTTGTTCTGACCACATTTTATGGCAGAAATATGACAAATCATTAGCCAAAGGATACAACTACTCAAGCATATGCATTTGTTTATTTCAATTTGACTACAGGGTGAGTAACGTCTTTGCACATACAATTACATTACACAGCTGGGGTCAAGCAAGACTGTATTTTCTCATCAAGACTGTTGTCAATCTTTCTTGCTGCAGAAATGCACTTCACAAACAACATCTGTCAGATCCATTACATCTTACTCAAATCCCTCTAAACAATGATTTCTTGTGCTAAGGTTTTCTAAGCTATGTGACATTCACTGAAAAGTCCTTCATCCAGCCTATTGGGTCTGTAATATACTCTCTGTTAAGCTCAAGTTACATTCGCTTTGAATTTCTTTCTATAGGTGTCACCAAATTTCTGTTCACCGCCCCCTCAAGGAGAATACCAAGCACTGGGTGCACAAATGTAACACCCTGGGAAAGGTTTCGCTGCTAATGTAGTCGTCTTTCTGTGGAAGCAGCGTTTGGGTTATGGTTAGAGATAACGGGTGTTTTGGAATGAGAGCCATCCAATCAGGGGGGCGGGTTTTTATATTGTGGCCCTGACACCGGTGTGAGCTGGGGTCCTATGTTTGGCAGGAGATGAAAAGAGGAGACACTGGAGAGAAAACGCTCAAAGGATATGACCCAGTTGGGGACCATGATTCGATGGAGCAAGGCGCTGAGGTCGACTGAGGATCGGTGGATATTACTTTTGGGAAGAGTTGAGCTCCAACTTGGGCACATTTGATTCTTTACTTATAATGGGTCTTTTTTTGTTTTTTTCTTCCTTTTCTTTACTAACTCTTTAGTTAAGTCAAGATTCATAAAATAAAATTCCTTTAATCATATGCAGTATGCTGTGTTATTTCTTGGCACTGAGTTCTAACAGGGTAGCAAATTACACAGCATCCACACAAACCGGGGTTTGGAGTGGGAGAGCCGTCTTAATCTTACAGGTTAGGTGGGACCAGAGTGTGAATTCCCTAGACTTACGCAGCCAAGGAAACCAGGGGAACTGCGGGTGGGGGGGTGTGGTTCACAAAGAAACATAAGTTAAGATCAAATGGCATCTTATGCATCAGGATTTTTCAGCTTATCTGGACTTCATTGGGTACAAGCTGCCACTGACTGCATTCGCGTCGGGTCATAGGGACCATGAACTAGAAAGGCTTGTTCTTCACCAGTGTGCCGCCATTATGGTCAAATGAAAAGTTTTCACACAGTAGATATCAGATTCCCAGGAAGCACAGACTGTCTCATCTGAATTGAGTTAACCTTGCTCAATGTTTTCATCGGATGACATTTCCCAGAGCATTTCCCAAGTTAATGTACAAAATCCCCTTACTGTACAGGCACACTGCACTGACTAGAGTGCACCAGTAATTGAATCCCCTCTCCAGTTACTATCCTGGCTTGCTATAATGTCCAAGGTTCAAGGTACATTTATTATTAAAGTATGTATGCAGTATATAACTCTGAGATTCATCTTCTCCAGACATCCACAAAACAAAGAAAACAAGGAAGACGTTCAAAGAAAAACATGCAAACAGCAACCAGAACATTTACCCCTGCTCCCCCCATATGCAAAAAAATCGCGCAAATGACAACAAGAAAGAACGGTGAGAAGCACAGAATATAAAAACATAAAACTGAAAGAGTGAAAGTGAACTACAGTCTGATCCATTCATCACAGATCTAGAACTCTGGTACCATCCTCCGGAAGCAGCGACCGAGAGGTTGGTAGATGACACTGAACACTCACTCATCTTCTGCACTTGCCTCGATGTTTCAATCTACCTTGACGCTCTGTTGCTATTTCATAATTAAGACACCTCATTTGAAAAACTAACATCTCTGGATAATACACATTTTCTGCACAGATATCCTCTTGGCTCATATAAACAGAGTAATGTAAACATTTTGAAAAATACTGTAACTTCTTCCAGAATTGTTCCTTTGAATGGGGATTCTCACTCCAAATGTCTAATGTGCACACCTCCGAAGAGGAAGTTTGGTGTTGATGCACAGGATCCTGATACCACATATATCTTGCTGACCAGAGTTTGCATGTATCTTTGACTGAATATGTGTCTCGCCCCTCGCTCCCTCTTGACTGCATCCTGTTTCTCCACTGCAGCCAAATTATGCATAGTTGTTGTGTGATTGCAATGTATAGTGTGCCTTTAAAGGTGGGTTTCCTTCTCTGATTGTTGTGCAGAATATTGGGAATCACTTATTTAAGCACCTGAGAATGTAAATCACTCTTATGCTGTTTCAGCACTTTCAGGATTGTGGCGAACTTACTTCTCAATTACTTTCAGCAAAAAACTTGTCAAAATGGGACATCTGACAGGGAAGTGGTTTGTTGGGTTAAACTTTTATCATAATAAGACCATAAGATATAGGAGCAGAAGTAAACCATTCGGTCCATCAAGTCTGCTCCACCATTCAATCATGGACTGATCCAATTCTTCCAGTCATCCTCACTCCCCTGCCTTCTCCCCATACCCTTTGATGCTCTGGCTAAGCAAGAACCTATCTATCTCTGCCTTAAATACACCCATCGACTTGGCCTCCACAGCCACTCATGGTAACAAATTCCATAGATTTACCACCCTCTGACTAAAGTAATTTCTCCACATCTCAGTTCTAAGAGGACATCCTTCAGTCCTGAAGTTGTGCCCTCTTGTCCTAGATTCCCCTACCATGGAAAATAACTTTGCAATATCTAATCTGTTCAGGCCTTTTAACATTTGAAATGTTTCTACGAGATCCCCCTTCATTCTCCTGAACTCCAGAGAATACAGCCCGAGAGCTGCCAGACGTTCCTCATATGGTAACCCTTCCATTCCTGGAATTATTCTTGTGAATCTTTTCTGAAATCTCTCCAAAGTCAGTATATCGTTTCTAAAATAAGGAGCCCAAAACTGAACACAATACTCCAAGTGTGGTCTCATGAGTGCCTTATAGAGTCTCAACATCACATCCCTGCTTCAATATTCTATACCTCTAGAAATGAATGCCAACATTGCATTCACCTTCTTCACCACCGACTCAACCTGGAGATTAACCTTTAGGGTATCCTGCACAAGGACTCCCAAGTCCCTTCACATCTCTGCATTTTGAATTCTCTCCCCATCTAAATAATAGTTTGCCTGTTTATTTTTTCCACCAAAATGCATGACCGGACACTTCCCAACATTATATTACATCTGCCACTTCTTTGCCCATTCCCCTAAACTATCTAAGTGTCTCTGCAGGCTCTCTGTTTCCGCAACACTACCCGCTCTACACCTACCTTTGTACCTTCAGCAAATTTAGCTAGAAATCCATTAACCCATAGTCCAAATCATTGACGTACATCGTAAAAAGCAGTGGTCCTAACACTGACCTATGTGGAACTCCACTGGTAACCGGCAGCCAGCCAGAATAGGATCCCTTTATTCCCACTTTGTTCTGTGCCAATCAGCCAATGCTCCACCCATGCTTGTAACATCCCTGTAATTCTCTTATCTTGCTAAGCAGTCTCATCTGTGGCACCTTGTCAAAGGCCTGAAAATCCAAGTACACCACATCTACTTCATCTCCTTTGTCTACCCTGCTTGTAATTTCCTCAAAAAATTGCAGTAGGTTAGTCAGGCAGGATTTTCCTTTCAGAAAACCATGCTGGCTTTGGCCTATCTTGTCATGTGCCTCCAGGTTTATCAATAATCTCATCCCTAACAATCCATTCCAGCAAGTTCCCAACTACTGATGTCAGGCTAACAGGTCTATAGTTTCTTTTCTGTTGCCTCCCACCCTTCTTAAATAGCGGAGTAACATTTGCAATTTTCCAGTCATCCGGTACAATGCCAGAATCTATGGATTCTTGAAAGATCATTGTTAATGCCTCTGCAACCTCTCCAGCTACTTCCTTTAGAACTTGAGAGTGCAGTTCATCAGGTCTAGGAGATTTATCCACCCTCAGACCATTAAGCTTCCTGAGCACCTTCTCAGTTGTAATTTTCACTGTATGTACTTAACTTCCCTGACACTCTTGAATATCTGGTATAATGTAGATGTCTTCCACTGTGAAGTTTGATGTAAAATACACATTCAGTTCCTCTGCCATCTCTGCATCTCTCATTACAATATCTCCAGCATCATTTTGTATTGGTCCTATATCTACTCTGAACCCTCTTTTACCCTTTATATACTTAAATAACGTAGAATATATGAATGGTTGATTGCCTCACCAAAAATTAAGCCAGTCCTATGTAGCTGAACAGTCAATGATAATATCCTTGTTCAGATAACCTCACTTTGTGGAATCATCTAAAGAGATCACAGAATTAAAGCAGTTGTTACAACAATCTCATTGCAAGCAGAGTCTGGGAAGCATCAGGATTTGTCAAGTAGGACAATACATATAGAGATATGTAAGGGAGATGTAATTGATTGTTTGCTTCCTGATAGGTAGGCAATAGAAAAAGGCAGTATGGAACAGAGATAAAAGGTTCTGCAAGCCTGTTCACAAAATAATTAATCACTATCAGAAGGGATTGTTCTGGGTATGACTTTAAACTGCAACCAGTGATGAGGCTCTGATTGGGGACTTTCAGAGCTTTGGGGAAAGTGGAGTTACCCCGTAGTCACTCATTGCTCCCAGGGTTGCTCTGACCTGAAATGGTAGCACCTGCAAGAGTTTCTGCTCAGGATATGAGCAAAGGCCAACAGCAGATCCGGCAGGTGCAGTAACTGAACTTATAACGGAGAAGGTGGATGAGCTAGGACCTCAAATGTCAATGGCTATAGTACAGGCGGATGAACATTTGGGAAGAGAAATGACAATTTCCTTAGTTCGCCCAACAGTAGGCAATAGCGAACCACCGTTTCTAGATATTAAGTTTCCTAAAGTCTACTTGCTAAGAAAACCATGGTCAAACTGACAAAACGTATCACACAACAACAGCGTCAAGAGGATCTTCAAGACAATTCTGAAGATGCTTTGCTCGGTAGGGTTGATTCTGGTCAGCAGGGGATCCCCGACCGTCATCATAAAATTCAAGTAACACAAAAGAAAATTATTGCCACTTGGAATGCAAGAACCCTATATCAAGCAGGAAGATTGGACAATTTGATAAATGAAATGGAAAGACTAAAGATTAACATCATAGGAATTAGCGAAGTTCATTGGATAGGTGCTAGAACATGTCAGAATAGAAAGAAAACACTAAATTATTCTTGCGGAACATCCCATACAAATAGAGTAGGAATTCTTATGGATGAAAACATGGCAAAAAGTGTTTTAGGACATTGGGCAATATCAGAAGGAGTGCTCCTTGTTAGATTCAGAGGACAACCATTTGATTTAACAATTATACAGTTATATGTACCAACAACAGATGGAACAAATGAGGATATAGATGAATTCTATGAAGAGTTTGAAGAAGCGAAGAATGGATGCAAATCTCAAGATATTGTTATTGTCATGGGAGATCCAAATGCTAAAGTAGGACAAGGTGCTGATGGAAATACCACAGGAAAATTTGGACTAGGGGAAAGAAATGAAAGAGGTGAGAAATGGGTAGAATGGTGCAAGATAAATAATCAGGTCATTATGAATATCTACTTTAAAAACCATCCAAGAGGCTTGTGGACCTGGAAAAGTCAAGGTGATAACACTAGAAATCAAATTGACTTTAGTACTATAAACCAAAGAACTCAGTGACTCAACGCAAAACATATCCAGGTGCAGTCTGTAATAGTGACCATAATCCAATAGTATGTCATGTAACAGTAAAACTTTAAAAACTAAAGAAGCAAAAACCTGAACAATCCCTTGACGACTTGAAATTAATTAAAGAAGGAAACTTAAGACAAAAATTTATAATTGAAGTAAGGAATAGATTTCAAAGTCTAGAAATAGAATCTGTTGAAGATGATAGCAATCATGTAGAAATGAAATTAAACTCTCTAAAGGATGTCTTGGTAGAATCAGCAAAGTCAGTGATTCCTAAAAATGAAAAAAACGCAAAGAATAAATGGATGGCAGATGAAATCAAAAATCTAATGGAAGAA
Source organism: Mobula hypostoma (assembly GCF_963921235.1). Lineage (NCBI taxonomy): Eukaryota > Metazoa > Chordata > Chondrichthyes > Myliobatiformes > Myliobatidae > Mobula > Mobula hypostoma. Next base: position 154,025,356 of record NC_086102.1, on the reverse strand, counting down.
AGGAGACAGAAGAAAGCAAGTCCTATAGAATATAAATTTTTAGATAAAAAGTTAAAAGCTTATGTCAAAAAGCCAAAGAAGAGTGGTTAAACCAGGAATGTGAGCAAATAGAAAGAATCCCTATTACTGATCCAAAAAGGTTACATCAACAAATCAAGAATATCACTGGTAAAAAGCTCCTCTGTTCTTCAGGTAGTTGTTTGAAAACCAAGGATGGTACCATTATCATGGAAAAAGATGAGATTATGAACAGGTGGACTGAGTATATTCAGGAATTGTTTAAAGACGATTGAGGCGAAAAACCAGAAATTAAGAAAACGTTGAAGGTCCAAGTATTTTAAAATCTGAAGATCGTAATGCAATAAATAAGATGAAGAAAGGAAAAGGAGCAGGTCCTGATGAATTAGTAATAGAACAAATTTCACCCTTGAAGATTATGGAATTGAAAAACTTACTGATTTAATCAATGATATTTATGAGACTGGAATAATACCAGAAGAGATGAAAAAAAAATCGGTACTAATCACTCTTCCTAAGAAACCTGGAGCAATAGAATGTGAATTACATAGGACCATAAGTTTGATGAGTCATATTACCAATTTTCTTCTAAGAATTTTGATGACGAGCTAAAAGTAAGATGCAAGCTGAAATGGGTAAAGAACAATGTGGTTTTGTGAAAGACAAAGGTACAAGAAACGCAATATTGATGTTAAGGATACTATTAGAATGAGCTATTCAAGTGCAAAAAGATTTGTTTGTTTGTTTTATCGACTACACAAAAGCATTTGATAAAGTGAAGCACAATAAGTTATTTGAAATATTACAGAAAACTCTAGATCTAGATTTGAAAGACCTCTGCCTAATCAGAAATCTGTACTGGGAACAAACTGCAGCTGTAAGAATAGATGGAGAAGTGAGTCAGTTTATGAAAATCAAGAGAGGCCTTAGACAAGGGTATCTTTTCTTCCCTGATTTATTTAATATGTACAGTGAAACAATATTACAAAAAAATAAGATACATCTTGGGAAACAAAGTTGGTGGTGAAAACATCAATAATTTCAGATATGCAGATGACACTGTGTTAATTACAAGTACAGAGGAAGAACTACAAAACTTAATTGATATAGTTGTTGAAGAAAGTGCAAAAATGGGTCCATCTACCAACTGCAAAAAGACAGAATATATGGTGATATCCAAAAAGAAGGAGAATCCTATCTGTAGGCTGAGAATAAATGGGGAAGTCATAAAACAAGTACAGAAATTTTGCTACTTAGGAAGCTGGGTGACATCAGATGGCAGGTGCGACATGGACATCAAAAGAAGAATAGGGATGGCAAAAGGCACCGTTATGAGAATGAAGAGTATACTGACCAATACTAAACTAGGCATGACATCCTGCCTCAGAGTACTGAAATGCTACGTTTTTTCAGTTACGATATATAGCTCAGAATGTTGGACACTATCTAATAACATGAGGAAACGAATTGAAGCAGCAGAGATGTGGTTTTTGAGGAGGATGCAAAGAATAGCATGGATGAAACAAATATCTAACAACGATGTCATGAACAGAGCAAACGCAAAGAGAGAGATAATGTATGAGATCATGAAAAGGCAACGTAATATCATTGGACATGTGATTAGGAAAGAGGAGTTAGAATGCACGGTAATTATGGGAATGATTGAAGGGAAGAAAGCAAGAGGAAGACAAAGACAAATGATGATGGAGACAGCAGCCAGAGAGCTGGAAATGAATACCAATGAATTGATCCACTTGACCTGAAACAGGAGTCTGTGGGCCATGGCAGTCAAAGCTCAAACTGGGCATGCACCTGATGATGACGATAGGAAGGGATGTCTGTTCTGTTGATCATAGGCGGTTGCCAGAAAAATGTGGCCACTGATGACAGGAATGTTGAATATAAATGATCTCGGGAGGGATGTGGATAATATTAAACACTGAGTGTTCCCCTCTCATTGTGGAAGGGGTGATATCTCTCTCTCCCATGTTAGTGAGAGAGAGCCTGAGACATGTTGAACTGTTAGGATGCGCAGTTTTTGATGGACTGTAGACTGTGGTGTCTCTTCAGGGCTTTGCTATTGCTTACATGGTGGGTGGGGGGAGTGCTGATGCTAGAATAAGTTGGGGAGAGTGTTAATGCTGCCTTGCTGTTGCTTGTGTGTGGCAGGGGACAAGGGGCTTTGGGATTCTTAAGTTTTTTCTGTCATTGAATCTTTGAGGTTTTTCTTCTGTGTTGAGGATGTCTGTGGGGAGTAAGAATTTCAGGTTGTATATTGTATACATTCTCTGATATTAAATGGAATCATTGAACCATTAAAGCATCAATTGATTCGAAGGAGAGCTTTCTTATGATTAGACACTGACAAAGACAAGGGTCCTCAAGGTACAAGAGAACCAGATACATCTCTGTTCCTTCAGATTACGAGGTAATTGAATCTCTGTACATTGGTAGAAATGCTTTATCTCATCTGAAAAATGTCATGCTCTGTACAGTCAGGGAGAGCACCAATTAATCAGAACATCCACCCCCCCGCCCCCCCCCAAGCAAAAAGTTGATCAATAAATACTATTTACCTTGGGTTTGCTTTTGGGACAGTGATTCTTTTACTTCGCACAACGACCCAAATTTATGTTGGGGTGAAGATGAGCATGTTTTCTGTTTCTTGACAACAGATTGAAAATAAGGTTCAATCTGCTGTCAAGATAAGAAGCAGAGTTTATATGTGCTAAATGCATGGAAAACAAAGATCTCAAGGTGTGTGGAGAAATGGTTGTGTGTATACTGAGAAAATAGTCAATGGTGAAAAGAATTGAATTTGCACCCTAGATGCAGCAAAATTCTCATTTTAACTTGGATTCTGTAGAAAATAGCCCATTGTCTATATGACCTGTTGTTCTTATTAACAAAATCAACCACCTAGTGCAGAATTTCCAAAATATCAATTAGTAATCTATAAGTGGATTCAATATGAACAGATATTCAGAGAATGAAACATTCAGACGTTGATTATGATTAGATTTCATCATTCTGTCCATTGTTATCTATTAGATCTTGCATCAGTGTCTGCTTTTGCTTTCTGTTTATATTACCATTGCTAGGAAAAAAATGTTACATTTGCATCAGAGCTCGGAGATAATTCATTCTGCCTGAGATGTTTGTTACAGAATATTCTGGAGTTACGTGAATATAGCAGATATTAATTTAAACAGGAACTAGGGTTCATTTCTTACAGTAAATGCCAGTAAGTTCAGGAAGCTTGCAATTAGCCTTCAGCTGTTTTTGTAAATTGAAAGCAGTAAATTAAAGTTAAAAGCTGCTCCACAGACTAAGAGACAGCATATGCAATAGCCAAAGGTTGAAACAATTTGTGTTAATTGGCTTGCATCCAAGGCAACATGGCTAAGTTACTTGCACCACTGTGACTTCAGTGCAAGCTGACAGACCAGACGGATGTTGTCAATTAGCATGGCAAAAATGGTCACAGGTATAGGCAATCAATATTTTTTTGTGTACTTATCATATTTGTGTACTCAGAATCAGTCTTGATTGTTGTAATGTGATAATTATTAAAAGTAAGTTAATACTAATTAGGATAGTTGGCGGGGGTGGGGGGGGGCAGTTTACTTCTCTTCTTTTTACTTCCGGTATGCTTTGTATATAGTGTTCCTGCCATGCTATATGGGTTGTGAAAGCTTCTGCATATACATAACGGTTTTGACGTTCGAGATAAAGTTGTTTCTTTAGGCATGAAGTTGTCAAGTATGCCTTTTCAAAGTAGAAGTTACCACATATTTTTGGCGATGAGGTGAACCGGTTTTGTCGATGTGTCGGCACGTTTCGAGCGGGAGCAGCAGCGCCGATAAGGGGCCTCGCGTTCAGTTGGCTACGTTTGGGACTATCGGTGATTTTGTGGAGGTAACAGAGGACTGGCTGGAGTATGAGAAAAGATTGGGTCACTTTTTCTGTGCTAATGGAATTACTGAGGAGGCTAAGAAGCGCTCTATTCTCCGGAGTGTGTGCTGGGCAAAGACTTACAAGCTAATAAGGAATTTAGCCACACCGCGGAAGCCGGGGGACATTCCATGTGACGAACTGGTCAAGCTCGTGGGGAACCACTACAATCCGAAACCTTCTGTGATAGTCCAATGGTGTAAGTTTCACAGCCGTTTCAGGAAGCCAGGTCAGTCTGCGGCCAATTTCGTGGCCGAGCTTCGGCAGCTGTCAGAGCATTGTGATTTTGGAGCGGTGTTGGAAGACATGCTCCATGATAGATTGGTATGCGGCATTAATAATGACGGCATACAACACTGCCTGTTAGGGGAAAACCCACCGTTGACTTTCAAGAAAGCCTTAGAGATTGCCCAAGGCATGGAGATGGCTGCTAATAATGTCAAGGATATCCAGAAAGGACATGGGGGGTCGCAGTCGGTGACAGTGCACCAAGTCAGGAGGGTGGAATGTTTCCGGTGTGGAGGGACGCACTATACAAATGATTGCAAATTCAAAGACACTGTCTGCCATGCTTGTAGCAAAAAGGGACATTTAGCTAAAAAGTGCAGAAGTTCGAAGGGTAAGATTAAGCCTGGGCGGGGGAAAGCTCAACAGGATCAGGCAGCCACACACCATCTAGAAGAAGCAGATGAAGTGGCAGAGTGTGCGTACAATATGTTTGGAGTGGAAACAGATGACGAACCACCTGAACCATATTATGCCACAGTCACCGTCAGGGGAAAGGACATTAAGTTTGAGATTGATTCAGGGGCTACTATATCGGTCATTAGTGAGGAGACCTACAGGAGGACATGGGGTCCAACCTGTCTCCCATTAGACTGTCAAAGCTCAAACTTAGGACCTATACGGGGCGACCCATACCTCATTTAGGGGTGTTATATGGGGACATTTCAGCTGGGGGTCAGAAGGCTGAAGCCAGGCTGGTGATAGCTAAGGGCAGGGGGCCCAGTCTTTTGGGTCGCGATTGCCTTCGCAAAATCCAGTTAAACTGGCATGAAATTAAGTATGTACACACGACGGAGGACATTCTGCAGTGGTACAGTGACGTTTTCAGGGATGAGCTGGGAACACTGAAGGGCGTGACAGTGAAACTCCATGTTGACCCTGAGGCTACACAACATTTTTTTTAAGTCCGGGTTGGTGCCCTATGCCATGAAAGGCAAAGTCAAGGAGGAGCCGAAATGTTTACAGAGGCTGGGCATTATTGAGCCCATCCAGTTTTCAAGGTGGGCGGCTCCCATTGTTCCAGTTTTGAAGGCAGACAAAATGGTGAGGAAATGTGGGGATTATAAATTTACGGTGAATCAGGTCTCTAGGCTGGAGGAGTATCCATTGCCACGGGTGGATGACCTGTTTGCGACCCTGTCAGGGGGTAAGCTGTTCACAAAGCTGGACATGAGCCACACCTACCAACAGCTGCTGCTCGATGAGGATTCAAAGGAGTACGTCACAATTAATACGCACAAGGGATTATTCAAGTACAATCACCTGGTGTTTGGAGTGGCATCCAGCCCTGCCATTTTCCAAAGGACAATGGACACTTTGCTGCAGGGGATTCTGCACGTAGCAGTGTACCTTGATGATATTTTGATCACGGGGGCTACAGAGGTGGAGCATCTGGCTAATTTAGAACGGGTTCTAAAGAGGCTCTCAGATGCAGGGCTGCAGTTGAATTGCGGAAAATGTGTGTTTCTGGCATCAAGTGTGACTTACCTGGGACACAAGATCACAGCTGAGGGGTTTTGCCCTATGGAGGACAAAATGAGATCTATTAAGGGGGCCCCAAGCCCTAAGACCATCACGGATCATTTTTGGGCATGGTGAATTATTATGGCAAGTTTCTTCCTGACCTCTCAAGGGTTTTGACCCCACTGTATAAGCTGCTTCACATTGACACTAAGTGGCAATGGGGTGAAGAGCAGGAGAAAGCTTTCAAGGAAGTGAAAGAACTCCTCCACTCAGCGAAGCTGCTTGTTCACTATGACCCAGACAAGGAGATCACCCTCGCATACAATTCCTCACCCTATGGAGTCGAGGCAGTTCTCTCACATGTAATGGAGGACCACTCAGAGAATCCTGTTGGTTTTGCTTCATGTACAGCTGCTGAGAAGGGATATTCACAGCTAGACAAAGAAGGTTTGGCCATTGTTTTTGCGGTCAAACACTTTCATCAGTACTTTTATGGATGCGTATTTACAATTTATACTGCCCATAAACCGCTGATGAACCTGTTCAGTGAGACTAGATGCATCCCACCGCTTGCCTCAGCCAGGATACAACGTTGGGCTCTTTCATTGTCAGCCTACCAGTATACTATAGTGTACAGAGCGGTGGAGGTTAATGCAAACGCTAATGCACTGAGTCGACTACCTTTACCTGAGACTAGTGTTGCTACATATGTGCCTCCAGAGACTGTATTTTTACTGGAGAGGCTGTCAGAGACACCTGTAAAGGCGACCCAGATTAAGCAGTGTACAGACAGGGACCCAGTCCTGTCCCAAGTCAAGACTTTTCTTTTACAAGGTTGGCCCAGAGTCATGGAAGGAAGAGGAACTGAGGCCTTATGCCAAACACAAGACAGAACTGAGTCTGAAGGATGGCTGCATTTTCTGGAGGGCGAGGGTCATTGTGCCTCCCCCTGGCCATTCACAGATTGTGAAGGAAATTCATGAGACTCATCCAGGGGTGTCTCGAATGAAAAGCCTTGCAAGATCCTATGTTTGGTGGCCAAGAATGGATCAGGATCATGCACGCAATGTTGGACTAATCTGAATATGCCACCACCAGCTCCTTTGCACCTACGGGAGTGGCCAGACCACCCCTGGTCTAGGCTACATTTGGACTTTGCTGGCCCTTTTATGGGGCAGATGTTTCTTGTGCATTCTAAATGGATCGAAGCTCACATCATGAGCAAAATCACAGCCCTCTCAACCATAGACAAACTGAGGCAAGTGTTTGCAGTCTACGGGTTGCCTGACACTCTGGTCACTGATAATGGCCCGACGTTCACCAGTGAGCTGTTCAGTGAGTTCATGCAGCAGAATGGCATTCATCACATTCAGACGTCCCCTTTCCACCCAACCTCCAATGGTTTGGCTGAGCGGGCTGCTCAGACAGTGAAGGAAGGCCTGAAGTGGATGACAGGGGACTCTCTTCGCATTCGGCTTTCACATTTCCTGTTTAAATACCTCCTCACGCCACAGACTATGACTGCCCGCACTCCAGCAGAGTTGCTGATGGGGCATAGGCCCAAGTCAAGATTGGACGTGCTGTGCCCGGACATGAAAGCAAAAATGAGACAGACAACTGCGGAATCGTGTCCACCAGTGACTTTGCCAGAGGGCGAGAGGCTGGCAGAGGGGTCGGGGTCCCCTGAGGAGGATGAACATTCTCACGCAGACACGCAGACCCCTCTCATGCCCCCAAAACCAGACCCACCCAAAACTCTATCACCAGTGGTGCCTGCTGGGTCACTGGGGGTAGTGCGCAGATCACAGTGTGCTCGTAAACCTCCTGACAGACTGAATTTTTGACGGGACAGTTTTTTTTGTTGTTGTTAGATTGAAAGCTGAATCTGTAACGTTTTTCAGATGTTTTGTATTGGTAAACTGTTGCTAAGATACTAGTATAAGTTTTCAGGGGTACACAAGTTAATAACACCACTGTTCTTATTTCCTAGTTTTTTACATTTGGGGAATGTTGGATTTTAAAGGGGGAGAAGTGTTGTAATGTGAGCATTATAAAAAGTAAGTTAATACTAATTAGGATAATGGGGGGGGGTGGTTTACTTCAATTCTTTTTACTTCTGGTGTGCTCTGTATATAGTGTTCCTGCCATGTCGTCATGCCGTACGGGTTGTGGAAGCCTCTGTATATACATAACGGTTTTGACGCTCAAGATAAAGTTGTTTCTTTGGGCATGAAGTTGTCGAGTGTGCCTTTTCAAAGTAGAAGTTACCATACTGACAACATTAATTTTGGGTGTCTAGCTCCATATTGTCAAAAGGTTTTAGAATATTTGTGTTAATTAGTTTCTCCGAAAGGCATTGCAGTGTACTTACAATATACATAATTTGATAAGAAGTGTACTTTGAACTTTGAAACCAAAGTATTGAAGTAAATAATGTCATTGTAACTATTGAAATTGTATTGAACTGTTCCCTTAGATCTTAAGGCAAAAAGAATATGATGTACCATTACGTTTGTGAGCCTCCACTGAGAGTGTCTTCAAAATGATGTCTGCTTGTTGTGCTGAATAAAAACTTTTATATCACCAGCTTCATCATCTTTCCAGTGACAATGATCACAGTCATGACAGTGTCTATACATTTCAAACATTATTCTTAATGCAAATGGAGATTTTCTAAAAAAACAGTACAAGAATCACTTCTAGTTACTGGTGTCATATTGGAATCTGCCTCAATTTGGCCATGGAGTCACTGGAAAGAACATTATTATTCGAAGAAAAATCTTGACTAATATTTTAATTCAGCCAAATAGTTTCCATCCCACTTTGTTACAGCTGCTTGCTGGACCACAAAGTTTATCTTCACGTAAGTAACCAAACCAAGATTTTGCACATCTGTGATCAAGTCCAGAAAACACAAAATCCATTAACTCTGGAGTGGTGACCTGTAAAGCAATCCCGGCATACAAACTTGGGAAGCTATTATTTAATCTTTAAGTAATGATATTGCTTCTCCCTCTTGTTTCTCTCCAGCCCTTACCACCCTCTTGGTTAATTCTTGTTTCCCTGGATGCTGTTCACCTTCCCCTGCATCTGATGAGATTGGTGAAACTCATTGTATTCCTTGCTACCACACCAGCAGAACGCATTGGAACCAGAATCAAACAAACAGCCCACAAAAATTGTGCAAAGTTGCTTCAGTTCCATTGTAGTTGTTCCTGACGTGTTTAATTGCCTCTGGGAGATGCATTTGGCCTTGGTATGAAATTTATTTGACCCTGAAGGAATATATACACCAACCCACATGCAAAGAAGTTTCATTATTGAATACTGGTTTTTAAAATTTAGAGTAAGTTTACCAATGGGGGGAAGAAAAACAGATTAAGGGAATCGCAAGTCATTTTATTCAAGGAGCACACCTAGGCATTGTATATGTACATCAGATGCAAGAAGAGGTATGTAGACTCAAGAACAAAGAAAGGAATAGAGCCAAAGGAAATGGGTGAGGTTCCTAATGAGTACTTACATCTGTATTCACCAAGGAGAAGGACATGAGATTAGGGAGGGTAATGCTGTTATTCAAGGACAGGTCGATGTTACCTGGAGGAGCTTGCAGGGTGACATGAACTAACTCAGTGATTGCTTATGACTGAAGAGGGATGAGGAGAAGAAAAATTACTGTTGTAAAGATTACATAGTAGCTTCTCAAGTACTGATGTTCAAAGTCCAAAGTAAATTTATTATCAAAGTACATATATGTCATCATATACAACTTTGAGATTCTTGCAGGCTTACACAGTAAGTCCAGGAAATACAATAGAATCAATAAAAGGCCACAACCGAAAGGACGGGCAAACAACCAATGTGCAAAAGACAACTAACTGTGCAAATACTGTTACATACCTCATGGATATCTTGTGACTGTCTTATGAGGATGATGTAATGGTCTTGTGGAGTTCACATGATGTAATTTTGCCACCGATGTGAGGTCACGTGATGATCTGTTCTCACCAGGTTTTTAAGTGTAGACTCCTGGTGATGCAGTTAGTTTTCAGTTAGATCGTCAGTCAAATACTCCGCTATGCTGCTTATTAATCTCATGACGCAGTATAGTTTTAAAACGGAGTTTTACTTTCTATTGTAAGGTACAGAAGTGTTGGGCTGTCAGTGTAACCAATAGCTGCCAGATTTGTTGATGTACCTTTTCAGTAATATGGAGAGTGAAGACGGGAACCTGAAGGAGTCGTTCGACTGTTGAAAGGATCGACCATTATTGAATTTGTTCAAGAAAGAGTGATGTGCTTGAGATAGCCTCTGCTAAAAGCAGCAGGAAAGTCTGTGCAGTAACTAGTATCCAGAGGGAAAGGTCAGTGCCTTTAAACCGTTTTATTTCCGTCGCTGTGAATCCTGCGGACAAGACAGGATCTGGCTGGGATTGGTAGTGACGTCGTGTCTACGAAAAATTCTTTACTTCAGGAAAGTCTCTCCTAATTGACTGTATAAATCCCTTGGACTTTCACATCTACCATTCTAAGAACTGTGTTTGAATTTACCACTTTAAGAACTGTTTTCGCATTTATCGCTTTAAGAACTAGTACTGAGTGGCAGTTTGTTAAATGGCCGCATAGCAGTTTACTTCCGATTGAGATTTTCGTTTGTTTTTTTTATATTGAGCAGAGTTTAATAAATATTTGATTGTTTTAATAAAACCTGACTCAATTCTATATTCATTGTTGCCGGTCCCGTGACATAATTTGGGGGCACGTCGGGATCTGTTCCGATTTTTGAGCTTATTTGCTAGTTTAAATATCAACCTGATTTGGAAAAGGGAAACACTCAATTCTTTTGTTCGATTGGTGTGTGAGTGGTATTCAGCAGCAATGACTATTGACGAATTTATGGAATCGCCAAACCTGGAATTTTTAGCGAAGGTGAATAAGGGTGATGTATCTGAAATTGCTAGAAGATTGGACCTTAAAGGAATTACGAAGGTTACGACAAAGCGCGTAATTCAGAGAAAAATCGTGGAACATTATATACATTTGGGTGTTTTTGATGAAACGGAGTTAGATAGGTTCCCTGTAAGTAAAGCAGCGATCCAGTTGCACCTGGAACAGGTAGCGTTAGAAAAGCCTAGAGTAGAAGCTGACTTAAAACAGAAACAATTAGAAGCTGACTTGGAACGATGTCGGTTAGAAGCTGCAAATAACCAGAGGGAATTTGAAGAAAGAGAAGCAGATAAAAGGAGGGAGTTTGAGCTACAGATGGAGAAATTGAAATCTAAGAATTAGGCTTCTGGTTCTAAGAAACAGTTTACTGCTAGTCGTGAGGTTATTTTGGCTCCTCCATTTAGTGAAGCAAAAGTGGACAAATACTTAACAGCATTTCGAAATTGTTGCACTGAGTTTAGTGGCCAAAAGAGCGATGGCCAGGGATGTTACTAAGTGTAATTAAAGGCAAGGCACAACAAGTTTATACAGCTTTAAATGCTGAGCAAGCATTGGATTATGATATTGTGAAACAGGATATATTGAAAGTGTATGAACTGGTTTACAGAAGCGTATAGAGAAAGATTCAGAAATTTGAAGAAATCTGTGGGAAAAACTTATGTGGAATTTGCCTATGGGAAATCTGTGTGTTTTGAGAGATGAGTTTCCCCTAAAAATGTGAATGGGGAGTATAATAAATTAAAAGAGTTGATTTTACTGGAGGAATTTAAAAGAAGCATTTCTGTTGAAGTGAGAACGTACTTAAATGAAAGGGACACTGCTACATTGCAGGAGTCTGCTAAATTAGCTGATGAGTATGCTTTAATTCATAAGAATAAATTTTCTCCAGGTAGGACTTTTAAAAGGAAAAATAGCACAGAGAGTCAAGGTAAACTAGAAATTAAATCTGAAGTTAGTGAGAAAGCTAAGGATGAAGGGAGACATGTGAAGGAAAGACATTTTGGTCTTATTTGTAATTATTGTAAGAAACCTGGACATGTAATATCTAACTGTTTTCGATTGAAAAAGAAAGAGAAGGAAGCAGTCCCAGATGCTTGTGTGCAGCATATGGAAACACCTGTAAATCCACAGAGTTCAATAAATACCAATGAAGTTTTGTCAGAGTCCGACCAAGTTAAGAGGGGATATGAACATTTTATAACCAAAGGATTTATATCCTTGAAAGAGGAATCCAATCCTGTACCAATAAAAATACTTAGAGATACTGGAGCTTCTCAATCACTAATGTTAGACAGTGTTCTAAAGTTTAGTGATGAGTCTGACATTGGTAAGGTAAACTATATAAGAGGAGGAGGGAGTGCCCTTATGTCAGTACATGTACATAGAGTAAATTTAAGGTCAGGGTTGGTTACAGGGCTTGTTAAAGTAGGACTACAACCCAGTTTACCTGTGAATGATGTTTCTCTTTTGTTAGGGAATGACTTAGCAGGTGGACTAGTTTTTCCTGAAGTGCATTTGACAATAAAGCCTAATTCTGAGAGGGATTCTAACACAGATTGTTGTAACCTGAGCTATGACTAAAAAGACTGATGTACAGGGTGAGGTTATTACCCATGAATGTTCAACTTGGGATGTGAATTTTGAGGATGTGTCAGAAACTTCCTTACCTTCATTATTTGATCAGGAATTTGGTAGTAATTCTGACAATGAAAATTTGTCTTTATCTTGGAAGGAGATGATAGCAGAGCAGGGTAGAGATCCTGAGATAGTTAAATTAAAGGAACAAGCTCTTCCAGATAGTGAAATTGAGAAGGTGGCCGTAGGATATTATTTTGAAAAGGGAGTCTTAATGAGAAAGTGGAGATCACTTACAGTTCCTGCAAGTGAGGAATGGGAAGTTAATCATCAGGTAGTAGTTCCTAAAGTTTATCGAAATGAGTTTTGAACTATGGCTCATAGTATGCCCTCGGGTGGCCATTTAGGTGTAAAGAAAGCTATGAACAAGGTTATTAAACATTTTTACTGGCCTAGTTTAAGAAAAGATGCAGTGACATTTTGCAGGACATGTCATACTTGACAAATTGTGGGTAAACCTAATCAAGTTACTTCAGTGGCCCCACTGCAACCGATTCCAGTATTTGGTGAGCCGTTTTCCAAAATTAATATAGATTGTGTAGGCACATTGCAAAAAACTAAAACTGGACATCGATATTTGCTGATGATTATGTGTACAGCGTCTAGGTTTCCAGAGGCAATTCCTCTTAGGAATATAACAGCCAAAACCGTGACAAAGGCTCCTATAAAATTCTTTACTTATTTTGGGTTGCCTAAGGAAATACAATCTGATCAAGGTAGTAATTTTATGTCTGGATTGTTTCAGCAGATAGTTTATAGCAGATAGCAGGGAGCAAAACAGATTACCTCATCTGCATATCATCCAGATTCGCAAGGAGCCTTGGAGAGATTCCATTCTACCCTCAAAACTATGATTAAGATGTATTATGTGGAAAATGAAAAGGACTGAGATGAAGGCGTACATTTACTACTTCTTGCAGTATGAGAGGCAGTACAGGAAGCATCAGGTTTTAGTCCTTTTGAACTTATGTTTGGGCATAGAGTTCGAGGACCTTTGGCCTTGTTGAAAGAACAGTGGGTTAATAAAGAGGTACACACTGATTTGCTGGATTATGTTTTGAAATTCAAAGAAGGATTACATAAAGCTTGTAGCTTGGCTAAGGAAAATTTAAAACTGGCTCAGGAGAAAATGAAAATTTGGTATGATCAGGAGGCTAGGATGAGGTCATTTAAGCCTGGAGATAAAGTGTTAGTTCTTTTCCCGGTGGAAATGAACCCATTATGAGCTAAATTTCATGGTCCTTATGAGATTAAATCTAAAGTAAATGATGTGGATTACGTGATAAAAACTTCAGATCAAAGAAAGCCAACTCAGCTGTGTCATATAAATATGATAAAACCGTATTATGAGAGAGAGGCTGCTACTATGACTCTTATGATCAATAATGAGTCTGATCTTTCTAAAAACTTAATGGATGATTCATCTGAAACTCATTTTAAATCCAACGTTATTTCTGCCAGGTTACCAAATTCAACAATTCTGGAAAATATTGATGAGAAATGAGCTCATTTACAGCCAGAGTAGAGAGAGCATATGAAACAATTAATTTTTAAATATAGGGATTTATTTCCAGACGTTTCTAGAAGAACTACCGTAGCTTCACATGATGTAGATGTTGGAGATGCAAAATCTATAAAACGACATCCATATCGGATGAACAAGGAAAAATATGAACTTGCTGAACAAGAAATTAAGTATATGTTAGAGAATAATATTACTAGACCACCTAATTCGAATTCGAGTTCACCGTGTGTTATGGTGCCTAAGCCAGACAATAGTATTAGGTTTTTTTTAAAACGCAAACAACAAGTATTAGGTTTTGTACAGATTACAGGAAGGTGAATGCTATGACAAAAACTGATGCATATCCAATTCCTAGGGTAGATGATTGTGTGGATAAAGTTGGACAAGCTAAGTTCCTTACAAAGGTTGATTTGTTAAAAGGTTATTGGTGTGTTCCATTGACGGATAGAGGGAGAGAGATTTCTGCTTTTGTAACTCCATCCGGGTTATATGAATATAATGTTCTTCCATTTGGGATGAAGAATGCACCAGGTACTTTCCAGAGGATGATTAATAGTGTGATTCATGGGTTAAAAGATACAGATGCCTTTATTGATGACGCAAACAACAGGAATTCTGCAGATGCTGGAAATTCAAGCAACACACATAAAGGTTGCTGGTGAATGCAGCAGGCCAGGCAGCATCTCTAGGAAGAGGTGCAGACGTTTCAGACCGAGATCCTTCGTCAGGACTAACTGAAGGAAGAGTGAGTAAGGGATTTGAAAGTTGGAGGGGGAGGGGGAGATCCAAAATGATAGGAGAAGACAGGAGGGGGAGGGATGGAGCCAAGAGCTGGACAGGTGATAGGCAAAAGGGATACGAGAGGATCATGGGACAGGAGGTCCGGGAAGAAAGGGGGGGTTGGGGGGGGACCTAGAGGATGGCCACACATTTTAATTCTACATCCCATTCCCATTCCGACATGTCTATCCACGGCCTCCTCTACTGTAAAGATGAAGCCACACTCAGGTTGGAAGAACAACACATTATAATCCGTCTGGGTAGCTTCCAACCTGATGGCATGAACATAGACTTCTCTAACTTCCGCTAAGGCCCCACCTCCCTCTCGTACCCCATCTGTTACTTATTTTCATACACACATTCTTTCTCTCACTCTTCTTTTTCTCCCTCTGTCCCTCTGAATATACCCCTTGCCCATCCTCTGGGTTCCCCCCCCCCACCCTTGTCTTTCTTCCCGGACCTCCTGTCCCATGATCCTCTCGTATCCCCTTTTGCCTATCACCTGTCCAGCTCTCGGCTCCATCCCTCCCCCTCCTGTCTTCTCCTATCATTTTGCATCTCCCCCTCCCCCTCCAACTTTCAAATCCCTTACTCACTCTTCCTTCAGTTAGTCCTGACGAAGGGTCTCGGCCTGAAACGTCGACTGCACCTCTTCCTACAGATGCTGCCTGGCCTGCTGCGTTCACCAGTAACTTTTATGTGTGTTGCCTTTATTAATGAGTTAGTTACAGGAAATAATACTTGGAAAGCATATATTACTGCGGTAGAGAAACTATTTGAGAGACTTTCAAAAGCTAACTTAACTTTTAACTTAGCTAAAAGTGAATTTGGTCATGCCACGGTGACCTACCTTGGTTATGTTGTGGGTCAAGGAAAATTAGCTCCTGTTCAGGCAAAAGTTCAGACAATTTTAGAAGTACCCACTCCAACTGGTAAGAAAGCTCTCAGAAGATTCTTGGGTATGGTAGGATATTACCAAAAATTTTGTAAGAAATTTGCGAACATTGACCTTCCATTAACTAATCTCTTGAAGAAAAATGAAAAGTTTGTTTGGACAGATCCTTGTCAAGAGGCCTTTGATAAATTGAAGACTATAATATGCAGTCAACCTGTTTTCAAAAACAATTTTCCTTAGCTGTAGATGCTAGTGATGAAGCTGCAGGAGCAATGTTACTTCAAAGGAATGAGGGTGATGAAGTTGATCGTCTGGTAGCTTACTTTTCTAAGAAATTTAATACCCATCAAAGAAATTATTCAAAAATAGAAAAGGAATTATTATCTCTTGTTTTGGCTTTACAACATTTTGAAGTGTTTGTTGATACTCGTCAGAAACCACTCATAGTTTACACTGATCATAATCCGTTAGTGTTTTTGAGTAAGATGAAAAACAAAAATAGAAGATTATTAAATTGGAGTTTGCTGTTACAGGAGTATAATATTTTGATCACTCATGTTAAAGGTAAAGATAATGTGATCACTGATTGTCTATCTAGATGTTAAATGTACAATGTAAATTTTTTTATGGAGTGATATTTTAACTTTTGTGACACTCCTACTGTATATTAGTTTGTAAAAGGCTGTATGATGATACTGTGTATACTGTGTATTGTAAATTTTACACATTATGTATTTTCTCTAAATAGTTAATTGTTAAAATTTTGCTCCTAAAAGACCAAATTTTTTTTGGAGGGCGGTGTTACATACCTCATGGATATCTTGTGAGGATGATGTAATGGTCTTGCGGAGGTCACATGATGTAATTTTCCCACTGATGTGAGGTCACGTGATGACCTGTTTTCACCAGGTTTTTAAGTGTAAACCCCTGGAGACGCAGTTAGTTTTCAGTTAAATCGTCAGTCAAATACTCTGCTACGCTGCATATTAATTTCATGACGCAGTATAGTTTTAAAATGGAGTTTTACTTTCTATTGTAAGGTACCAAAGTGTTGGGCTGGCAGCTAACCCAATAGCTGCCAGATTTGTTGATGTACCTTTTCAGTAATATTGGAGAGTGAAGACGGGAACCTGAAGGAGTCGTTCGAATGGTTGAAAGGATCGACTATTATTGAATTCGTTCAAGAAAGAGTGATGTGCATGAGATAGCCTTTGCTAAAAGCAGCAGAAAAGGCTGTGCAGTATCTAGTATCCAGAGGGAAAGGTCAGTGCTTTTAAACCATTTTATTTCCGTCGTCGTGAATCCTGCGGACAAGGCAGGATCTGGCTGGGATTGGCAGTGAAGTCGTGTCTTCGAGGAATTCTTTACTTCAGGAAAGTCTCTCCTAATTGATTGTATAAATCTCTTGGACTTTCAAATTTACCATTCTAAGAACTGTGTTTGAATTCACCACTTTAAGAACTGTTTTCGCATTTACCGCTTTAAGAACTAGTACTGAGTGGCGGTTTGTTAAATGGCCGCATAGCAGTTTACTTCCAGTTGAGATTTTCATTTTTTTTATATTGAGCAGAGTTTAATAAATATTTGATTGTTTTTATAAAACCTTACTCAATTCTATATTCACTGTTGCCGTTAATGTGACAATACAAAAGAAGGATAAATAAATAGGCAATAAGTATGGAGAACACGAGATGAATAGTCCTTGAAAGTGAGTCCATAGGTTGTGGGCTTAGTGAAGTTATCCCCTCTGGTTCAAGGGCCTGATGGCTGAGGGATAATAACTTTTCCTGAACCTGGTCCTGTGAGTCCTGAGATGCCTGTACGTTCCTGATGGCAGCAGCAGCGAGAAGAGAGCACGGCCCGGGTGTTGGGTCTGCTTGATGATGGACGCTGATGTACCATGACAGCACACTGTGTGGCTGTGCTCTGTGGTGGCCTGGGCCCTATTCACTCCACAAACCAAAAGGTGCAATTGGACGAAATGGGTTTCAGCAACTGTGACTGAATGATACAATAATAGTGGATCTGTGCCAACTATGCGTAATTATGAAGCAGCAGTACAAAACAAAACGAGTAGAAAAGAGAAAGGCTGCAACTCAGGTGAGTGGCATGAGTCTTTTCTGACCATGTTCAATGTGGATAGATAATCGTTAACTGTTTACTAATAAACTCAAACCCAACTTCTTGTTGATAATCAATCATTCACTTTTCACCTTCCCTGCCACTTTGCTGTAATTGAAATAACACAAACATCAAATCCACTACCAACTGCTGAGTCAAGTCCAAAGTGGAAAATAAAATCCTGCAAATTAAATTAGATATGCTCAATTGTCCATTAATGGCTGATACGTGTGGTCCTATGTAATATTTTCCCACCGCTCTAGCAAGGCTGGTGAAAGGCTGCCTAACAATGTGAGAAGACCGCAAGAATGACAACTTAGAGCAACTGCACCAAGATAGACTGACTTCAGGAGGCACAATCTTAAGATGGACAACACCAAGCAGAGCTAGTTGACTGAGGGCAACAGCAAGGATATTGTTGGAATGACAGGAGTGAAAGCATGAGTCATATTTTCTGGCAGAGGACAATTTCTGTATAGTCAATTGTGCTAATGTTACCTTCCCAGAATAAAGTTATAGCAATCCAATCATGAGCTGCAGAGTGTACTGTGACACCCTAGAGTTTCTTTTGTACACAGTAATTTTGAGCTTGTGTGATATCCAGTATGTTGATGGATTCTATATTTGCTGTTTAAAGAAATTGAAGCATGTTTATTTATGCTCAAACTACATGAGCCTGCTAATCGAAAATCATGTTCCAAATTTTATGAATGATCCATTATGATGTTGTTTATAATATATTCTTGGATAGCCTTTAGCACAAGAGATTCTGCAGATGTTGGAAACCTTAAGCTCCACGGACAAAATGCTGGAGAGACTCTGCATTCAGGCAGCATCCATGAGGGAAATGTTATCTGTTTATTTCCCTCTGTGATGCTGCCTGGCTTGTTGAGTACTTTGAGCTTCTCGTGTGTGTTGCTGGAATTCCTTGATAAATGACAGGAGGGGGGTTATCCTAAAAGAGGTCAGTGACATGTGGTGTTCTGCAAGGTTCAGTGATAGGACCTCTGTTGCATGTAAGGCATATGATTTGGACATATATGTGGTTGGGCTGATGAATAAGTTTGCAGATGACACAAAGAGACAACACTAGTAGATAAAGCAGTGAAAAAGGTGCATAGCAAACTTCCCTTTATTGGCCAGGCAATTCAATATAACATATGGAAGTCCTGTTGCAGCTGTATAAAGTTTTAGTTAAGCAACGTTTGGAACATTGTAGGCAGTTCTGGTCCACACATTACAAGAAAGATATGGAAGCTTTGGAGATGGTGTGGAAGAGATTCACCATGATCTTGCTTGGATTAGTGAGTAGTAGCTGAAAGGAGAAATTGAACACAATTGGGTTGTTTCTTTTGGAGGATTGGAAACTCCAGGTTATCCGATCGAAATATATAAAATTATGAGAGGCATCAATAGCGTAAATAGTCAGAATCTTTTTCCCAGAGCAAGAATGTCAAATAATAGAGGAATATGTTTAAGGTGAAACAGAGTAAGTTTAATTGAAGTTTATGAGGCAAGATTTTTTCTTAAACAGAGAGTAGCCGGAACACAATTCCACAGAAGTGGCTAATAATAATAATATTCCAAAGTCACTATACAATAGCATTAAACAGTAGGACCTCACAGCAATATCTATGTAAATTTTCAGAAAGCCACAATACTAAACACCACTAGAATAGTCTAAAAGTTCCTATAAATTGAGAAATGAGCTATGTCCGTACCTCAGATTTTACCAGCTTGAGCTGAGAAAAAAATGTTTTTACATTTTTACAATAATACTAATAAATTAATTATAGAGTACTTTTCATATAAACAATGTAGTTCAAAGTGCTTTACAATGGGATAAAGTGCAAACATGAAAATAAAAGACAAAAAGATATTAGTCAAAGCAAGGTTAAAGAAATAGGTTTTGAGTTGCCTTTTAAAAGTGTCAACTGAGTCTGTAACCTTATAATTTTAGATATTGAGTTGCACAGTTTTGGAGCGTAGTTCAGAAATGCTGACCTATCACCTATAAATGCTATCAGCTTTTGAGGGAGATCGTTGAAATTTAAGAGATGAATGGAAGAAGACCTGAGCTCGAGCAGGATTTTAAAATGAAAAAGATTCTGTGATACACTACGGTCCAGACCATTGAAATCTTTACGAGCAAGCAATTCTTCTCTTCTTCATGTGCCTTGCGCGTTACACGCTTGGGCGATCATGGCTCTCCACATCGAACAATCCCTCGCAGCGTCAATGATATCTTGCACACTTAGATCTGTTAGTTCTTTCACAGTGGCCATACATTTTCTTCTTTGCCTTCCTCTTCTGCATTTCCCAGGCATACGGCCTTGTAATGTAAGGCATTCTATTTCTCCCTTTCTGATGACATAGCCCAGGAATTTAAGTTTCCTCTTATTTAATGTTCTCATTAAAGCTCTTTTTGTACTGTATGGGTGTGTTGGAGTACTGTCTCATTAGTTACCCTATCTCTATATGATATTTTCAGCATTCTTCTAAGAAACCACATTTCTGTTGCTTCTAAGTTTCTTTGGAGTTCTGGTGTTATAGTCCATGTTTCGGAAGCACACAGCAAGATTGACCAGATGTAACATTTTAGTAGCCTAAGCCTTGTTGTCATAGAAATGTGTCTGCTGGTAAAAATGGGTTTCATTTTTTGGAAGTTGGTTTTGGCAATGGCAATTCTTCTTTTTATTGCTACTTTACTTCTAGCATCTTGTGATATAAAACTACCAAGGTAATTAAAGCTGGTCTCTTGTTCAATCTCTTGGTTACCAATGTACAATTGGCAGTTGGGAGTACCCTGTTGTTTTGATATTACCATACATTCGGTTTTTTTTACAGTTGACAGACCAAAATCTGCACTTGCTGTACTACTTTGTCTAGGACGATTTGTAGGTCTTCTGCAGCACTTGCTATTAGGGTGGTATCGTCTGCATATCTTATATTGTTGATGTTAACACTTCCAATTTTTATCCCATCTAAGTCTTATATTTCTCTGTGAATCATTTCACGATAGATATTAAACAATTCCGGTGAGGCAGCACATCCCTGTCTAACTCCTCTTTGAATTTTAGTCCAACTACTTATATGATCATCAATTTTTACCGTCGTCATTTGGTTCCAATATAAATTTTGAAGCAGTTGTTGGTCTCTTCCACCAAGGTTTAGCTTAGCGAGAATTTGAAATAATTTTTCATGTTGCACTTTGTCAAATGCTTTAGTGAAATCAATAAAACATAAAAAGACATCATTTTGATATTCAATTGCCCTTTCTGAAAGCATTCATAGTATGAAAGTTGCGTTCCTAGTTCCTCTATCCTCAATAAACCTATATTGTAGTTTAGAAGTTTCAGGTCTTAACTTGTTTTTAATTCGACTCAGAACAATTCTCACCAAAATCTTTATTATGTGACTGATAAGACTAATTGTTCTATAATTTTTGCAGTCAATAGTTCCAGGAATTTTTGGTAGAGTTATAAACACTGATTTCAAGAGATCGTCAGGCAATACACCAGATTCATATACTGTATGCCATTACTAGACAATAGACAATAGGTGCAGGAGTAGGCCATTTGGCCCTTCGAGCCAGCACCGCCATTCACTGTGATCATGGCTGATCATCCACTATCAGTATCCAGTTCCTGCCTTATCCCCATAACCTTTGATTCCACTATCTTTAAAAGCTCTATCCATCTCTTTTTTGAAAGCATCCAGAGATTTGGCCTCCACAGCCTTCTGGGGCAGAGCATTCCATATATCCACCACTCTCTGGGTGAAAAAGTTTTTCCTCAACTCCGTTCTAAATGGCCTACCCCTAATTCTTAAACTGTGGCCTCTGGTTCTGGACTGACCCATCAGCAGGAACATGCTTCCTGCCTGCAGCATGTCCAATCCTTTAATAATCTTATATGTTTCAATAAGATCCCCCCTCAGCCTTCTAAATTCCGGAGTGTACAAGCCCAGTTGCTCCAACCTTTCAACATATGACAGTCCTGCCATCTCGGGAATTAACCTTATGAACCTATGCTGCACTCCCTCAATAGCAAGAATGTCCTTCCTCAAATTTGGAGACCAAAACTGCACACAGTACTCCAGGTGTGGTCTCACCAGGACCCTGTACAGCTGCAGAAGGACCTCTTTGCTCTTATACTCAATTCCCTTTGTTATGAAGGCCAGCATGCCATTAGCTTTCTTCACTGCCTGCTGTACTTGCATGCTCGCTTTCAGTGACTGATGTACAAGAACACCTAGATCTCGTTGTGCTTCCCCTTTTCCTAACTTGACTCCATTTAGATAATAATCTGTCTTCCTGTCCTTACCACCAAAGTGGATAACCTCTCATTTATCCACATTAAACTGCATCTGCCATGCATCTGCCCACTCACCCAGCCTGTCCAAGTCACCCTGCATTCTCATAACATCCTCCTCACATTTCACACTGCCACCCAGCTTTGTGTCATCGGCAAATTTGCTAATGTTACTTTTAATTCCCTCATCTAAATCATTAATATATATTGTAAACAGCTGCAGTCCCAGTACTGAACCCTGCGGTACCCCACTGGTCACTGCCTGCCATTCTGAAAGGGACCCGTTGAACAGTTCAAAAAGAATATCTATGCCTAGATCTTCTAGGGCTTGTATCACTTCCACTGAAATTTCTTCAGGTCCAGTGGCTTTACCATGTTTCATGCTTTTCATTGCTTTAGTTATTTCTTGTTTGGTAATAGGTGGGCCAGAATTAGGGTGTTTAATATCTGGGGTTCCTCTCTATTATCCTCAAACAGCTGCTCTATATACTGAATCCACCTCTCACATACTTGACCTACTAAAATGAACCACCTCACACTTATCTGGGTTAAACTCCATCTGCTACTTCTCAGCCAGTTTTGCATCCTATCAATGTCCCGTTGTAACCTCTGACAGCCCTCCACACTACCCACAACACACCCAACCTTTGTGTCATCAGCAAATTTACTAACCCATCCCTCCACTTCCTCATCCAGGTCAATTATAAAAATCACAAAGAGTAGGGGTCCCAGAATAGATCCCTGAGTAACACCACTGGTCACCGGCCTCCATGCAGAATATGACCTGTCTACAACCACTCTTTGGCTTCAGTAGGCAAGCCAGTTCTGGATCCACAAAACAATGCCCCCTTGGATCCCATGCCTCCTTACTTTCTGAATAAACCTTGCATGGGGTACCTTATCAAATGCCTTGCTAAAATCCATATACACTACATCTACATCTCTACCTTCATCAATGTGCTTAGTCACATCCTCAAAAAATTTAATCAGGCTCATAAGGCACGACCTGCCTTTGACAAAGCCATGCTGACCATTCCTAATCATATTATGCATCGCCAAATGTTCATAAATCCTGCCTCTGAGGATCTTCTCCATTAACTTACCAACCACTGAAATAAGACTCACTGGCCTATAATTTCCTGAGCTATCCCTACTCACTTTCTTGAATAAGGGAACAACATCTGCAACCCTCCAATTCTCCAGAACCTCTCCCGTCCTCATTGATCATGCAAAGATCATTGCCAGAGGTTCAGCAATCTCCTCCCTTGCTTCCTACAGTAGACTGGGACACATCCTGTCTGGTCCGGGTGACTTATCCAACCTGATGCTTTCCAAAAAGCTCCAGCACATCCTCTTTCTTAATGCCTACATTCTCAAACTTTTCAGTCCACTGCAAGTCATCCCTACAATCGCCTAGGTCCTTTTCCATAGTGAATACTGAAGCAAAGTATTCATTAAGTACCTCCGCTATTTCCTCTAGTTCCATACACACTTTTGCACTGTCACACTTGATTGGTCCTATTCTCTCATGTCTTATCCTCTTGTTCTTCACATACTTGTAGAATGCCTTGGGGTTTGTTTTCATTAATCCTGTCCACTAAGACCTTCTCATGGCCCCTTTTGGCTCTCCTAATTTCATTCTTAAACTCCTTCCTGCTAGCCTTATAGTCTTCTAGGTTCATATCATTACCTAGTTTTTTGAACCTTTCGTAAGCTCTTCTTTTCTTCTTGACTAGATTTACAACAGCCTTTGTACACCATGGATCTTGTACCCTACCATCCTTTCCATGTCTCATTGGAACGTACCTACTCAGAACCCCATGCAAATATCCCCTGAATATTTGCCACATTTCTTTCTTTTCAAATCTTTTTTTTTTATTATTATTATCCAAACTTAACACGAGTACGTCGAAGTAAGCAACACTTACAATGTCTTAAGAAAAAAAAACATTATTTTAAAGATTGAAAAATTTTTGGTGATAATAAAAAAAACCTACTAAGCAAGAAAAAGTGGGAAAAAATACCCCCATTAGGTGTTCAACCCTGGAGCCATGCATCATACAAAAGCTTCTAAAAATAAGCATCAAACCGCCAGCAAGAAAAAAAAGTACCAAAAATTTACAATTAGATCGTAGAGGAAATCTATCAATTAACTCAAATGAAAATAATGAGCAAATGAAACCCATCTTTTCTCAAAATCAAATATAGGCTCAATGGTTCGACTTGTAATTTTCTCCAAATTAAGACATAGCATCAACTGAGAGAACCATTGTGACAAAGTAGGAGCTGATGTATCCCACCACTTCAACAAAATGGCCCTCCTAGCAATCAATGTAACAAATGCAATAACATATTGGTCAGACACAGAGATACCACGGATATTTCAATGAATTATTCCAAAAAACACAGTTAATTTGTTAGGTTGTAAATTAATCTTAAGTGCTTTAGAAATTGTCGAAAAAACTGACTTCCAGAACTGTTCCACTATAGAACAAAACCAAAACATGCGTGTCAGTGTAGCTGTCTCAGTTTTACATCTATCACAATAACTGTCAAAATTAGGAAATGTTTTAGGCAGTCTCTCCCTTCTCAAATAGTAACGATGTATAATTTAAAATTGAATCAGTGAATGACAAGCACAGATTGAAGAGGAGTTAACCAGCATCAGAATCCACGTCCAATCCTCCATCATAAAAGTCGAATTGAGTTCCTTTTCCCAATCTTGTTTAATCTTAAATAAAGGACGCTTATCCCATTGTAATAGTAAATTATAAATTCTTCCAATAGAACCCTTCATCGAAGGGTTCATACTCATAATGGTATTTAACAGGTCAGCATCCAAGATGTAAGGAAAATGACTTAAATATTTTTGTAAGAAATGTCTAACTTGAAGGTATTGTAAAAAGGGTGAGTATGCAAGCGAATATTTATCAACTAATTATCTTCTTTAAATAAATCCAGAAAAGAATTAATACCTTTATTTACCAAGGTAAAAATATTGGCTCACTCAAAGAAGGCTTAAAAAAGTAATTTTGATAAATTAAACTACAAAGTTTAAATTTTTTAAGATCAAAAAAATTGCGGAACTGGAGCCAAATTTGTAAAGAATGCTTAATCACAGGGTTGCCACATTTCTTCGGTGCATTTCCCTGAGAACATCTGTTTCCAATTTATGCTTCCAAGTTCCTGCCTGATAGCCTCATAGTTCCACTTACTCCAATTAAAAGTTTCCCTAACTTGTCTGTTCCTATCCCTCTCCAATGCTATGGTAAAGGAGATAGAATTGTGATCACTATCTCCAAAATGCTCTCCTACTGAGAGACCTGACACCTGACCAGGTTCATTTCCCAATAACAGTCAAGTTCAGGCTCTACTCTTGTAGGCTTATCTACATATTGTGTCAAGAAACCTTCCTGAACACACCTAACAAACTCTATCCCATCTAAATCCCTCACTCAAGGAAGATGCCAATCAATATTTGGGAAATTAAAATCTCCCACCACAACAACCCTGTTATTATTACTCCTTTCCAGAATCTACCTCCGTATCTGCTCCTTGATGTCCCTATTACTATTGGGTAGTTTATAAAAAAACACCCAGTAGAGTTGTTGACTCCTTCCTGTTCCTAACCTCCACCCACAGAGACTCCGTAGACAACCCTTCTGTGACTTCCTCCTTTTCTGCAGCTGTGACACTATCTCTGATCAACAGCGCCACGCCACCACCTCTTTTGCCTCCCTCCCTGTCCTTTCCCAAACATCTAAAGCCTGGCACTTGAAGTAGCCATTTCTGCCCCTGCACCATCCAAATCTCTGTAATGGCCACAACATCATTGCTCCAAGTGCTGATCCACTCTCTAAGCTCATTTGCTTTATTCATGATACTCCTCGCATTAAAATAGACACATCTCAAACCATCGGACTGAGTGCGTCCCTTCTCTATCATCTGCCTGTTCTTCCTTTCGCACTGGCTCCAAACTTTCTCTATTTGTGAGCCAACCTCCCTTTCCTCCGTCACTTCAGTTTGGTTCCCATGCCCTTTAAAAATTTATTTTGGGAATATACTCACAGGTTATGCTTGGTAAGCAATCTGAAAACCATTCTTTTGGATTGATTTATGTAGGGGTGAGGAAGAAAGGTGTAAATCAGGCAAAATGAGTTTCCTCTGATTGTATGCTTGCTTCAAAAAATGGTGTGTGAGAGGGAAATTTCATGGTGATTTTCATGATCAGCAGCCCAAACTCTAAAAGATGCACCCAAAAGTATTCAGGAAGCAAAATCTTTGTTTCCGGTGTTACTACTAATTATTCCAATGTGTTTTATTGTTTCGGTGGAGCTACTTTTCAAATTTTATTATTATATTTTAAATTGTTAATTTCTTAATTGTTTGTGACTGTTTCAGAAGTATTGAGAACCTTTACAGCTCTGAGAGATGACAAAACGAATGATCAGGTTTATCCCTCTCACACAATCTTCTAGAGGAGATTTATGACCAAGGGCTTGCTCCACTCTACAGTTTCGTTTGAAGTCCAAGTGTGAAACAGAGCCTTGGGTCTAAATTCAAGTAGAAATATCAAACAAGCATATCTGGCAATGGACTCCAACGACTAGTTCAAAATTTTTGAGTTATCTGTTTGATTTATTTTCATGTTATTGTTGCACTTCAAACATAAATTGACTGGTTTGAAGCTTAGAATCTGGTTTAAAAAATCTGCTATGACCGATATTAATGACAATCTTGCAGATTGGAGACAAAGAGCATGAAAGGAGAGCGATCTATCAGTTAACATAACATTGATAAGTACCATCTAATCATGTTCCTGTTAACATTTCTTACATATCCTCAATGTCTATTTTTTTTACAACTTGTCCCCTCACCCCCCCAGGAGTAAAGGGTCATGGGGTCCCGAATCACCCAAGAATCCAGAATGGAGAACAGGCTTGATCGATCAACCAGTTTTTCCTATTCTAATATCGTAACAGACTTGCAGGACAGGACTGACTGTAATTACTATAATCTGTTCATACTTCATCAAGTTAATACTGAGTCAGAATACCCACGGACATGTTCTGACTCCAGTTTGCTGAAATACTGCACTGCATATGAGTGATGCTTTGTTTACCAGTTGAACAGTCAGAACCTCACGCTACAACAGTTGTGTTAAATCCGTGAATACAAGAGAATCTGCAGATGTTGGAAAACCAGAACCACACACACAAAATGCTGGAGGAGCACAGCAGGTCAGACAGGATCTGGAGGAAAGAAAAACCAACTGGATGTTTTGGGCTGTTAAATCCAGATCAGAACTTATAAATTAAGATTAATACCATTCAAAAACACCCAAGTTTTTACACTGAACAGTTTCGATTCCAGAAAAAGAAAGATTTATAATTCTCCTATCCAGATGAATACACATCTTTTATAAATATAGAGAGACATTTATGGAACCATATCAGGCCCTTCCAGCCCAACAAGCTCACGAGGTCCAATTACACCCATATGACCAACTAACCTACTGTTTCAACACGTGCTCATCTGCATCAGTTTCGAGGTTCAGATGCTCTAACTCCTGGGAGTATGGATAGCTGGTGTGGTCCCTTTATATATTTAGCACAGTTCCACTAATTGGCAGTCGTGTTTTTGGCGCCAAGGATTGAGCATTTAAGGACCACTGGAACAGAAGTTTGGTGCTCAATCATAAGCCTACTTGTGAATTTGTCTTGTGTTTGTATGGTGCTCCGATTCTCAATCTAGTTTGAAACTGTTTCTTGATCCTAGCCTCAGATACTTCAGCACTTGGGTCCAGGCCATCCTCGTCAAGGACTCTTCATCCTCGGCACAGTATGATTGAGTCAACATGGACCCAGCATGGTGTTGGAGCCTTTAGTCAGCTGTGGCCAGCCACAGAGAGAAAATTTCAAGTCAGAGCCTGGAGATACACGACCTCCAGCTTGCCATGTGCCACCTATCGCAAGAAGAAAGCCAAAGTCGCTCGGGTGAGGCTGTCGGTCACTCTGTGGAGCCAGTCCATCTTTCAATCCCAGGGAGATTCGATGGTGACCAGGGTTCTTGGTGCATTTACCTCATCCAATGCTCATTAATATTTGAACTCCAGCCGTCTCGGTTCCCTTCGGTGCATGGAAAGGTGTCCTTCAATAGCTCTCTTCTGACTGGAAGAGCCCTGCCCTGGGCTACTGTGCATTGGAACTGTAGATCAAAGATTTGCTAGGATTTGGAAGAATTCAGGGCTGCCATGAGGAAGGTGTTCTGTCACTCTGCTGGAGCCAGCTGAGCCTCGGATTGCCTGATGAAGATTTGACAGGGCAGACAGTCAGCAGCGATTGAATTTCGGACCTTGCCCCAAGGGAGTGGCTGGAACGGGGAGGCCTTGACCACAGTATACCACCACAGACTCCGAAACGAACTGAAGGATGCTCTCGTCTTGGGAGAGCCAGCTGAGGACTTATAGGGGTTCTGATCGATCGATGGATTTGTCTTGATAATCACCTGGCAGAGCTTAAATGGAATAACACCAAGAGGTCAAAGAGGGCTAGCCCGAGCCCAGACACATCTCATTGTTTTTCCACCCTCCACCGATCTCAGACCGTGACCAGCCCGCCTGCTGCTGAGGATCCAGTCGAGCCTATGTGAATCCGCTGCATAAGAGTCTGCTGCAAAGAGAAGTTCCGGTGTCAGATTCGAAGTTGCTGCCATTACTGCGGGGAAATAGGTCACGTGCAGGCTGAATGGCCAAAGCTGCAGCTGTTGCGAGAACTGTTCAGACAGTTTGGAGTTGGGAGACTGTGATGGTAGCAGCCACTACCCCTAACCTCACGGATTTTGGTGTCATGCTGAGGGCGGAGATCTCCTGGCCTATTAGCCGATGAGGTGTGAATGCCTTTTAAGACTCCAGGGCAGCTGGAAATTTCCTGGACTTGGCTACCAGACGCTGGCTGAGCACACCACTGTAGGAGTTGAGTCAACGCATGCCCACAACTGTCCCAGATGGCCGTCCGCTTGATTCCAGGCAGATTCAGCAGACATTGGTCTTGCGGATAGAGAATCATGTGGAAGACATTAACTTCTATATCACAGAGTCTCGTCACATACCCTTGATCCTCCTGCACCCTTGACTGTCCTGGCATGAACTTCCATGAAATGGAAAGAAGGGAGGATCATTGTATGGTCCAGTTGCTGTAAGAAGGTTTGTTTCCGATCCCTAGACTGTCCCGACTCCAGCAGTCAATGAGAGGCAGACTCCTTTTCAGGGTAACCTGGAGCCTCCAGGAAACTCAGTCCTGCCTTCAAGGGAAGACAAGTTAACTCCATCCAATAGGCCCGTGTGAGTCCTGACCCTGTCCAGTCAGAGGTGCGCTGGAGCTAGATCTCTGGTTCAGGAGCAAACCAAGGGGATGCCAAAGCAGTGTGTAACAACTCTAGCAGGTAAGACAAAGGGCTCCAGTTGCAAGGTCCCGCCTAGGTGGAAGGCTCCAAAATGGAGATCCTTGGAGCCTAGTCCCAGAAGCATAGGGTCCGTTTGTCGTACCTCACTACCGATGTCTGAGGAGATGGATGAGGATTTTGATGCGATTTGGCCTCTGTTTTCACTAAGGACTCTTAAAGACCTATGGGGCAGACTCTAGGGTCTGCCAAATCACATCTGCTACCGATGGAGTCTCAGGATTCATCCTCGGAGGAAGGTTTGGGGGTAATTACAGCACCCAAGCCGGTAGAAATCCCTTCTGTCTACAAGGCTTTAGAAAAGGTCTTCAGTAAGGGAAAGGCCTCGACTCTTCCACTGCACTGGCTGTGCTCTAGATCTACTGCCTGGTACTTGTCCTCCACTGGGTCGATAATATGCTCTGTCAGGCTTGCAGAGAAACGCCATGAAGGAGCACATAAAGGTTTCTCTTGCCATGGAATTAATTCGGCCCTCCACCTCTCCAGCCAGTGCTGGCTTCTTCTTCGTGCAGAAGAGAGATGGGAGCTTGCATCCCTGCATTGAGTATAGAGGACTGAATCACATAAATGCCAAGAATCGATTGAATTTTGGTCCTTGGCACAAGAGAGTGGCTGGAACGGGGAGGCCTTGACCATGCTGTACCACCACAGACTCTGAGATGAACTGAAGGATGCCTTCACCTTGGGAGAGCCAACTGAGGACTTATAGGGGTTCTGGTTGACCGATGGATTTGACTTGATACGTGGATATTCCAGCACTTGGGTCCAAGCCATCCTTGTCCAGGACTCCCATCACACCTACTAACCTACTAACCCATACTTATTTGGAATAAAGAAGATAAAGATGGAATACGAAAGTAAGCTAGCTAATAATATTGGTGAGGATACCAAAAGTTTCTTGAGATACTTAAGTGTAAATGAGAGGCAACAGTGGATATCGACCTGCTGGAAAATAATGCTGGAGAGGTAGTAATGGGGGACGAACTAAATGGTACTTTACATCACTCTTCACTGTAGAAGACACTAGCACTATGGTGAAGGTTCCAGGTGTCAGGGCTCATGAAGTGTGTGAAGATACCATTACTAGGGAGAAGGTTCTTGGGTAAATGAAAAGTCTGAAGGTAGATAAGCCATCTGGACCAGATGGTGTACACCACAGTGTTCTGAAAGAGGTGGCTGAAGAGATCATGGAGGTATTAGCAGTGATCTTTCAAGAATCACTAGATTCTAGAATGGTTCCAGAGGACTGGAAAATTGTAAATGTCATTCCACTCTTCAAGAAGGAAGAGAAGCAGAAGAAAGGAAACTGTAGGCCAAGTAGTCTGACATCAGTCATTGGAAAGATGTTGGAGTCGATTATTAAGGGTGAGGTCTCAGGGTACTTGGAGGCACATGATAAAGTAGGCTGTGGTCAGCATGGTTTCCTCAAGAGAGAATATTGCCTGACAAATCTGTTGGAATTCTTTGAAGAAATAACAAGCAGGACAGACAAAGGAGAATCAATTGATGTGTATTAGAATTTTCAGAAGGTCTTTGATAAGGGACCACACATGAGGCTGATTGGCAGGAGGCAAAGAGTGGGAATAAAGGGAATATTTTTTGGTTGGTGACTGGTGACTATCAGTGTTCCACAGAAGTCTGTGTTGGGACTGATATGGAATTTTTGGCTTTTTTGCAGACGATATGAAGGTAGGTGGAGGGCAGGTAGCTTTGAGGAAGTAGAGAGACCACAGAAGGACTTAGACAGATTAGGAGAATGGGCAAAGAAGTGGCAGATGGAATACAGTGTCAGGAAGTGTACGGTCATGCACTTTGGTAGAAGAACAGTTTTGTGCCCCTTATCTTAGAAAAGATGTGCTGCAACTGGAGAGGATTTAAAGGAGGTTCGCAAAAATGATTCTGGAATTAAATGCTTTTCATATGAAGAGTACTTGGTTGTCTTTGGGCCTGTATTCACTTGAATTCCAAAGAATGAGGGGTGACCTAATTGAAACCTATTGAATGGTGGAAGGCCTTAATAGACTGGATGTGAAGAGGATGTTTCCTATGGTGGAGGAGCCTAAGACCAGAGATCATGCTTCAGAATAGAGAGGCGTCCTTTTAGAATGGAGATGAAGAGGAATTTATTTTGCTAGAGACAGTTGAATCCTTGGAATTCTTTTCCACAAGCATCTATGGAGGCCAAGTCTTTATGTACATGTAAGGCAGAGGTTGATAGATTCTTGATTAGTCAGAGCACGAAGGGATATGAGAAAAGGGAGGAAATTGGTGCTGAGAGGAACATTGGATCAGCTATGATGAAAAAGCAGAGGAGGTTCGATGGATGGGCCAAATAGACTAACTCTGCTCCGTACCTTATGGTCCTATGGAATGCTGAAGGAAACCAGATTGTTCAGAAGAAATCCACACAATTACGGCAAGAATGAACAAACTCCTTACAGGCAATGTGGGAATTGAATGCAAGTTGTTGGCAATGTAAAAGCATTATGCTAACTGACACACTACCGTGCCTCCCAATAGTTTATATTTCCTGGCAGAAAAGACATTTTAACAGAAAATCATAAAGATCGTGTGATAATTGGCTTGCATACAACAAGTTATGACTGATAAATGATTTGGATAAGAATGTAAAGCATATGATTGGTCTGCTAAATTTGCTGATGACACAAAGTTAACTGAAATCATAAATGGTAAAGAAGTTTATCAAAAATTACTGGAGGATCTAGATAAGATGGCTAAGGAATGGCATATGGCATTCATTTCAGATAAGTGCAAGATGTTGGATTTTGGAAAGCCAGGACAGAATAGAACTTCCACAGGGATCTGTAGATCTCTGGACAATGTTCTAGGTTCAGGAGACCTAGAATACTAGTTCCCTGTAAGTGGCATCACAGTAGACAGGCACTGAAGAAGACTTTTGGCTTTTATCAGTCATAGCACTGAGTACAGGAGTTAGGAGATTATATCGTAGTTGCACAAAACATTGATGAGGCTACACATGGAGTATTATGTACAATTTTGGTCATCTGGTCATCGGAAAGACATCACTAATTTAGAAAGAGTGTAAAGAGGATTTACACAAATGTTGCCAAGGCTTAAGGGCCTGGGTTGAAGGAAGAGGTGGGACAGGAGTTTATTCCTTGGAATGTATGATGGTGACCTTATAGAAGTTTATGTAATCATGATTAGGTGAATGCACAGTCTTTTTTCTGGGAAAAGGGAGTCAAAAACTAGAGGCTTTAGTTTTATGGTGAGAGGGGAAAGATTCAAACAGGACCAGAGGAGCAACTTCTTCACTTAGTGGGTGTTACACATATGGAATAAGTTGCCAGGGAAGTGATTGAGACAGGTATGTTAACAACATTTAAAAGGCATTTGGATTGGAACACTGGAAGGTGGGGCCTGTACAGGAGAGACAGTTTGTACCTAAACTGGAGGGGGATTAATATCCTAGTGGGAAAGATTGCTAGTTCTGCATGGGGTTGTGGGGGGGAGGGTGGTTTGGTTTAAATTAGAGAGGTAGGGGGATGGGAACCAGAGTGCCAGAACAGATAGTGGAGTGATTGTGGAGACAGGTGTCAAAGTCAGAAGTCAAAACGGTGAGCATGGTTGGACTAATGTTCTGAGCTGCATATATTTCAATGTACGAAGTATTGTAGGAAAGGCAGATGAATTCATGGTATGCATCAACATGTGGAATTATGATATTGTAGCCATTAGTGAGATTGTATTGCAGGAGGGGCAAGTCTGGCAGCTCAATATCCTGGGGTTCCGTTGTTTCTCATGTGATAGAGCAGGCGGGATTAAAGGAGGAGGGTGGTTTTACTCATCAGTGAATATGTCAAGGCAGTGCTCAACCAGGACAGACTGAGAACTTGTCTAGTGAGTCTTTTTAGGTGGAAATGAGGAGTAAGAAAGGTGTGACCATGTTACTGGGACAATATTATAGACCACCCAATAGTCCATGGGATTTAGCAGAACAAATTTGTAGAGAGATCGCAGACTGTTGTACGAGACAACATATTGACTGGGACTCCCATAATATAAAAGGACTAGGTGGAATAGAGCATGTCAAATATATTCAGGAAAGTTCCCTTATTCAGCATATAGCAGTCCCAATGAGAGACTGTGCGATCTTTGATCTCCTATTAGGGCTGGTGACTGAAGTTTGTGTACAGGAACACTGTTCGTCTAGTGATCATAATGGCATTAGCTTCATGGTAATCATGGAAAAGGTCTGGTCCTTGGGTTGAGCATCTAAACTGGAGAAAGGCCAATTTTGGTAGCATTTGAAAGGATTTGACAAGTGTAGATTCGGAAAGGCTGCTTTCTGGCAAGGGTGTACTTGGTAAGTGGGAGACCATCAAAAGTGAAATTTTGAGAGTACAAAGCTTGTATGTGGTTATCCGAATAAAAGGCAAGGAGAATAAGTTTAAAAAACATTAGCTTTAAGAGCTATCAAGGCATTGCTTAAGGAAAAAAAAAGAGGTGCACAACATGCATAGGCAGATAGGAACAAAAGAGGTACTTGAGAGTATAAGAAATGCAAGAAAATGCTTAAGAAAGGAATCAGGAAGACTTAAATAAGACACAAGGTGCCTCTAGCAGACAAGGTGAAGGAGAATCCTAAGGGTTTCTACAGGTATGGTCTCCTCTCACTGCTGCTATCGGGAAGAACCTCAGGACTCACAACATCAGGTTCAGGAACAGTTATTACCCCTTAACCATCATTGTCTTGAGCCAGTGGGGATAATGTCACTCAGATTCACTTGTCCCTTCACTGAACTGTTCCAACAAACTATGGACTCACTTTCAAGGGTTCTTCATCTCATGTTCTCAATATGTATTGCTTAATTATTTATTATTTGCAGGGTTTTTTCAACTTGTAGTTTGTTGTCTTTTGCAAATTGATTGTTTGCAATCCTGTTGAGTACAATCTTTCTTTGATTCTTTTGTAGTTCTTGGACTGCTGAGTATGCCTGCAAGAAAATGAATCTCAGTGTTGTATGTGGTGACATATATTACTTTGATAATACATTTTCTTTGACCTTTGAACTTTTAATTCAAAACTTAGTTCTACAAAAGCACATTGGCTAGCAGATTTTATTCAGTTCTGGGTTCCAGATTTTAGAAAACATGTGAAGGATCAGAGAAGAATCTATTGTTTAAAAGTCTCTTCCAAAAGGCAAAGCTTGTTTTTCTTATTAGCTGTGGCAAATAAAAAATTACTCTGTTACATAGACGTCAGTATGTGCCTTGCAGTATATATTGGTCTATAATCCAGAAGCATTTTCTATTTGACATTACCCTATTTGATTTTACTCTACCTTTTTAGATCATTCTCCAGCTTTACTTCCATCTGTCATTTTAGTGCAAGAGGCATTATAGTATGTTTTCTGTAGATCAGTTTTCATACTTCTGCTAAATAATGCCACTTTGAGTGTATTTAAAGATTTCTTCATATGTCTATAACAGTGTCTCCAGGTGTGATTTTGAAATATCTTTATACAATCTATGCAGAATAATGTTGGTTGTTCTGTGCAGTTGCACTTCATCTTGTAGCTTAGTAGTTCGCCAGACTATGTCTTAAGACTAATTACTTTTGACAAAATTAGATTTTAGAATTGAGTGTTAAGTTTAAAATGAGAAGATAGGGGTAGTATTAATAGTGAGAGGCAGCAGTCAAGGGTAAGTTAATGGAAAAGCAAATGGATGCACCATGCATTTGAAATGGACAGGCAGGGGATGCATGGGTGGCTAGGGTGCAAAGGAACTTTGCATCCATGGAAACCAATTGCAAAATGTACTTCGAGTGGGATGGCAGAAACAATTCATACACAGGTCAAAAGAGTTAGATCTTCTGTCCTCTAGGACAATGGTGAGTTGCATATTCTTTTAGGGCAATCTGAATTTCCTAGTTACTGATTCTTGCAATAGATTTTTGTTTTAAGTAATTCAATTTAAATTCCCTAGATGTCAATGCGAGAATCTAGATTTAAGGTGCACAGCTCTAAATGTCTGTTTGCCAAGAGGGCAGAAGAAGCCTTGATTCAACAGTGCACTCAGAAAGAGAAAAGCAGCTCCAGAAATGCAAGACAAGTTTACTAGTCAAAATTGTGTTGAAATGTACAGAATGGGACTTGAGTTTATTTGCTTCTGACTTAGAGGAGAAAATGCTATCCGTTTAGAAAGAGAAGAATCAAGAAAAGGTCACCCAATGAGCTTTTATTCATCTGAGATTTCCTCAACTTTATACTTCAGGATAAGATAGTTAATGACAAATAAATTCCTAGCCTTTTCTGTTTATTCCACAATGTAAATTTACAGTTGAATTACCAGATTAACCGCAGTTTCCAGCTGTCAAATATTTGGCATGTTTTCAATAGTCCTATAATAACATATCTAAAGATGTGCTGCCACAAAAATATTCTAAATGTTATGTTAAAATTAGGCTTAATTTGTACAAAAAACTATTAAGCAAGTAATGAGTAGCTGCAGGGGAAAGGAACCTTCGAAAAATCCTTAATCTTTTTGTCTGAAACAGACTTGATGGGAAAATGTCTCTTCTAACCGCAGCAATAAGGAGTTGTTGCTGTGTGGCAGGGAAAGGAAATTGAAGTATGGAGGACGCATGGTAAAACAGGACCAGATGAAGTGTCTGACCTTGAAATGTCAATTGTCCTCCTTTCCTCCATTGATGCTGCTTGACTTGCTGAGCTCCTCCAGCATTGTGCATATTACTTGACCAGCATCAGCAGCTTCTTGTGTCCTGATCCTGAGTGTCTAATTGCTTACCATTTTACTTTACTGTCCCACTCCTACTCTGACCTACTTGTGACTCCCTGCACTGTTATAAAGGCAATCATAAGATCAAGGAACAACACCACATTTGTTCAGCCACCAGAATTCAGTATCTTCGTATGTCTCCAACTTCAGATAACATAATCTTTCCTTTTGTGTGTAAGGATAAAATTAGCTTTATTTGTCACATATACATCAAACATATAGTGAAATGTGTCAATTGCATCAATGACCAACACAGCCCGAAGATGTGCTGGGGCAGCTTGCAAGTGTTGCCGTGCTTCTGGCCTCAAATTAGCATGCCCACAACTTACTACTCTTAACCCATACAATCTTTTGGAAAATGTGTGAGGAAACCAGAGCACCCGGATGAAAACCACACAGTCACAGGGAGAACAAGCAAACTCTTTAAAAATGGTTAGTGGCAGGAATTGAACCCCGATTTTCTGATTGCTGCTGCTGTAAGGTGTTACGCTAGCCATTATGCTACCATGTGACCCTATCAGGGCCGTGTTAGAACTGGCCAATTTAACCTGCCATTCCTCTGTTCCTTTTCATTCATTTATATATTCTGGCCAGTAGGCCAGACTATATTACAGTGATAAAGGAACTGTCTATTTAGTGGAATCATCATTTTGCACTAGTACAGATATTACCTTTTGTTTCATCCATTGCCCTCCCTCGTTCTCTGACTAAATAGCTTTCTCATTTCTGATGAAGGGTCTTTGGCCTTAAATATTAACTGTTTCTCTTTCTGACCTGCTGAGTATTTCCAAAATTATTTACATTTATTTTCAGCATCTGCAGTTTGTTGATTAATATTGTATTCTTTGGCTTTCACCATAGCAAGTATTTAGAAGATAAAAGCATTTTTTTTTGTGATGAGCATATGGTATGGCATGAAATCGGCCTTTTTTATCTATAGATCAAATCAATCTTACAGTAAACAACTGATCTTTTTTGCTGTTCTAGTTACATAATAGGAATAGTAGCTCAAGTTTTCTATGAGCCAATTTTATTATTGAAGTTAAATTTCACTCCCCATCAAGCAGAAGATATGGTTAAATTAGTAGAAATTCTAGAGCAGTCTTCTGGACCCTGTATCAGAACTGGTTAGTTCTGCTGCAAGTCCCTCCAGCTGCTCGCTTTTTGTTTCAGATTTCAGCATTTACAGTCTCTCATAGTGCCTTATCCCATCTGCAGATTAAAGCAATTCCTTTGCTCTACACTTGTTTTGCTGGTAATCAGACTAACCCTTTCCCTTTCTCACACTTCACGAAGGGTCCCTCAAATTAAACTTCAACTGTTTACTTTTCCACAGATGCTGCCTGACCAGATTAGGTTTTCCAGTATTTTCCATTTTCTGTTTTATTTTTGTTCTGCACTCACAGTCTGTCTTACCAAATAATTCCCATCACCCTAACATTAACAATTCACTACACAAACCTTATTAGCTTATTGTGCTAATCACTACCTCTCATTAAACCAAACTGACATCCCAGCAGAGACATCTTTTGTACTACCCTCTCCTCTTTTCTACTGAAAACCTGCTTGCAAATCTTTATTTTCTACTCTGCAAAGGGTCACAGTCCAGAAAATGAGAGTGTTTGTCATTTCACAGATGCTGCCTGTCCTGCTGAAGTTTCCAGCATTATCTCCTTTTTTTAGTTTCTGATATCCAGCGTTTGCATTTTTTTACACATGTTCAAAACTTCTCTGGCAACACCCACATGCTTGAATTTACCAGAAAGTATCTGGTAAATTTTACCATGATATGTTCCAACATTGTATAAGCAAGATGGACTACTTGGATAATCTCCTTTCCAAGGGACTGACGAAACAAGGAGAGAGATAAGCCAACCAGTTTGATTTCTACAGGTACAAGGGGTATCCGACTGAATATGTACATCATTCAACGTCATGTATGGGATCCCCATCAGCTTTGTGAGACTGAAGTCTTTCATTTCAACTAAACTGTGAACTCTCTTGTCCTATACTCAAATTATGTTCTAACACGTTCACACTCAGGTTGGAGGAACAATGCCTTATATTTCATCTGGGTAGCCTCCAACCTGATGGCATGAACCATTCCCCATCCCCTTTTTGCTCTCTCACCTTATCTCCTCACCTGCCCAGCACCACTCTCTGGTGCTCCTTCCTCCTTTTTCTTTCTTCCATGGCCTTCTGTCCTCTCCTATCAGACTTCCCCTTCTCCAGCCCTGTATCTCTTCCACCAATCAACTAACAGCTCTTTACTTCATGCCTCCCTACCTCTCGGTTTCATCTATCACCTTGTGTTTCTCTTCCCTCCCCCCAATCTACTCCTCATCTTTTTTTCTCCAGTCCTCCTGAAGGGTCTTGGCCTAAAAGTTTGACTGTATTTTTTTCCATAGATGCTGCCTGGCCTGCTGAGTTCCTCCAGCATTTTGTGTGTGTTGCTTATTATATATTTACCTTGGGTGCCTCAGACTTCCGTACAGTACTGTAGTAATTTTATGTAATGCACTGTACTGCTGTCGCAAAAAACTAAAACAAGTTTTATGACAGTTGTGAGCAATGATAAACCTGATTCTGATATGGGTCTCTATTGTGGACTGGGAGTGAGAAGGGGGCAGGGAGAGGAGAAAGAGCAGGAAGCATCAGAAAGACATTCTTTTATGATCAATAAACCAGTTGATTGGGTGGAATCAAATGACCTTCCCTTGTGTCTCAGGGCTGTGTGTGTCTACACCCACGCCATTCTCACCCCGATCATAGAATCTGTTCAGACTAATGGTAAAATCATCAATACAAGGCTCAGGAACCTGATGGTTGAAGGGTTATAACTATTGTTGAATCTGCTGATGTGTGACCTAAAGCTTTGGTACCTTCTGCCCAACAGCAGTATTGAGGAAAGTGTATGACCTGGATGGTAATGGTTTTTGATGATGGATGCTTCTTCCTTGTGGCAGCATTCCTTGTAAATGTTTATGAACTGCGAGCTAAAAATGCTTTTATTCCTGCAGCTGTGTAAAATCTAACCAGTGTTATACAATCCAAAGATATCTTAAAGCCTTGACATCTGCTGAACTCATGGTCTAAAAATTTTGGCCTATCTCTGCAAACGCTTTTAGAGAATTAACTTGAGATTACTCATCATGACTAATAAACACCCATCTTGCTTACACTTAGAAACCATAGAAATCATAGAAAAACTACAGCACAGAAACACGGCCTTTTGGCCATTCTTGGCTGTGCTGAACCATTTTGTGCCTAGTCCCACTGACCTGCACACAGACCATACCTCTCAATACACCTCCCATCCATGTATCTGTCCAATTTATTCTTAAATGTTATAAAAGAACCCACATTTACCACCTCGTCTGGCAGCTCATTCCACACTCCCACCACTCTCTGTGTGAAGAAGTCCCCCCTATGTTCCCTTTAAACTTTTTCCCCTTCACCCTTAACCCATGTCCTCTGGTTTTCTTCTCCCCTTGCCTCAGTGGAAAAAGCCTGCTTGCATTCACTCTATCTATACCCATTATAATTTTATATTCCTCTATCAATTCTCCCTCATTCTCCTACGCTCCAGGGAATAAAGTCCTAACCTATTCAACTTTTCTCTGTAACTGAGTTTCTCAAGTCCCGGCAACATCCTTGTAAACCTTCTCTTCACTCTTTCAACCTTATTTATATCCTTCCTGTAATTTGGTGACCAAAACTGAACACAATACTCCAGATTTGGCCTCACCAATGCCTTATACAACCTCATCATAACATTCCAGCTCTTATACTCAATACTTTGATTAATAAAGGCCAATGTACCAAAAGCTCTCTTTACGACCCTATCTACCTGTGATGCCACTTTTAGGGAATTTTGTATCTGTATTCCCAGATCCCTCTGTTCTACTGCACTCCTCAGTGCCTTACCATTTACCCTGTATGTTCTACCTTGGTTTGTCCTTCCAAAGTGCAATACCTCACACTTGTCTGTATTAAACTCCATCTGCCATTTTTCAGCCCATTTTTCCAGCTAGTCCAAATCCCTGTGCAAGCTTTGAAAACCTTCCTCACTGTCTACTACACCTCCAATCTTTGTATCATCAGCAAATTTGCTAATCCAATTTACCACATTATCATCCAGATCATTGATATAGATGACAAATAACAATGGACCCAGCACTGATCCCTGTGGCACACCATTAGTCACAGGCCTCCACTCTGAAAAGCAATCCTCTACTACCACTCTTTGACTTCTTCCATTGAGCCAATGTCTAATCCAATATACCACCTCTCCATGTATACCTACTGACTGAATTTTCCTAGCTAACCTCCTATGTGGGACCTTGTCAAAGGCCTTACTGAAGTCCATGTAGACAACATCCATTGCCTTCCCTTCATCCACTTTCCTGGTAACCTCCTCGAAAAACTCCAATAGATTGGTCAAACATGACCTACCACGCACAAAGCCATGTTGACTCTCCCTAATAAGTCCCTGTCTATCCAAATGCTTGTAGATTCTGTCTCTTAGTACTCCTTCCAATACCTTACCCACTACTGACGTCAAACTTACCGGCCTATAATTTCCTTCTCGATCCTTTTTTAAACAACGGAACAACATGAGGTGCCATAGACATCAACATTTTAAATATATCTGCCAGGGCCCCTACAATTTCAACACTAGTCTCCTTCAAGGTCTGAGGGAATACCCTGTCAGGTCCTGGGGATTTATCCACTTTAATTTACCTCAAGATAGCAAGCACTTTCTCCTTTTCAATCTGTACAGTTTCCATGATCACACTACTTGTTTCCCTTAATTCCATAGACTTCATGCCAGTTTCCTTAGTAAATATAGATGCAAAAAACCCATTTAAGATCTGCCCCATTTCTTTTCATTCCACACATAGCCAGCCACTCTGATATTCAAGAGGACCAATTTTATCCCTTACAATCCTTTTACTCTTAATATACTTGTAAAAGCTCTTTGGATTATCCTTCACTTTGACTGCCAAGGCAACCTCATGTCTTCTTTTAGCCCTCCTGATTTCCTTCTTAAGTATTTTCTTGCACTTTTTATACTCCTCAAGCACCTTATTTACTCCCTGTTTCCTATACATGTTATACAACTCTCTCTTCGTCTTTATCAGAGTTGCAATATCCCTTGAGAACCAAGGTTCCTTATTCCTATTCACTTTGCCTTTAATCCTGACAGGAACATACAAGCCCTGCGCTCTCAAAATTTCTCCTTTGAAGGCTTCCCACTCACCGATCACATCCTTGCCAGAGAACAACCTGTCCCACTCCACGCTTTTTAGATCCTTTCTTATTTCTTCATATTTGGCCTTCTTCCAGTTTAGAACCTCAACCCTAGGACCAGATATATCTTTATCCATGATCACTTACAGTGGTGTGCAAACGTTTGGGCACCCCTGGTCAAAAGAGGTTACTGTGAATAGCTAAGCGAGTAAAAGATGACCTGATTTCCAAAAGGGAGAAAGTTAAAGATGACACATTTCTTTAATATTTTAAGCAATATTACTTTTTTATTTCCATCTTTTACAGTTTCAAAATAACAAAAAAGGAAAAGGGCCTGAAGAAAAAGTTTGGGCACCCTGCGTGGTCAGTACTTAGTAACACCCCCTTTGGCAAGTATCACAGCTTGTAAACACTTTCTGTAGCCAGCTAAGAGTCTTTCAATTCTTGTTTGGGGGATTTTCGCCCATTCTTCCTTGCAAAAGGCTTCTAGTTCTGTGAGATTCTTGGTCCGCCTTGCATGTACTGCTCTTTTGAGGTCTATTCACAGATTTCCATTGATGTTTAGGTCAGGGGACTGTGAGGGCCATGGCAAAACCTTCAGCTTGTGCTTCTTGAGGTAGTCCATTGTGGATTTTGAGGTGTGTTTAGGATCATTATCCTGTTGTAGAAGCCATCCTCTTTTCATCTTCAGATTTTTTACAGACGGTGTGATGTTTGCTTCCAGACTTCAACTTGACCACCATTCCTGTTAACTGCCATTTCTTAATTACATTATGAACTGAGGCAATGGCTACCTGAAAACGCTTTGCTATCTTCTTATAGCCTTCTCCTGCTTTGTGGACATTATTTATTTTAATTTTCAGACTGCTAGGCAGCTGCTTAGAGGAGCTCATGGCTGCTGATTGTTGGGACAAGGTTTGAGGAGTCAGGGTATTTATAAAGCTTTGAAATTTGCATCACCTGGTCTTTCCTAATGATGACTGTGAACAAGCCATAGCCCTAACAAGCTATTTAAGCCTTTGGTAAAAGTTATCTGAGAGCTCAAATCTCTTGGGGCGCTCAAACTTTTGCATGGTGCTCCTTTCCTTTTTTTCACTCTAAAATTGTACAAAGCAAAAATAATACACTAATCTTGCTTAAAATGTTGAAAAGAATGTTTCATCTTTAACTTCATGATTTTTGGAGATCAGTTCATCTTCTACTCACTTAACTATTCACAGTAACAAAAATTTTTACCAGGGGTGCCCAAACTTTTGCAGGCCACTGTATTTGTAAATATACATCTTACATCTTTCAATCCTTGGCATCCCTAAGTGGTAGACAATCAATCAATTCTATCTTTAAGATGCAGTATAGGACAATTGCAATATAGAATTATCAAGGATGCATCTCACCCTAACCATGAACTTTTTACTCCCCTCCCATCCGGTAGGCGCTACAGGAGCCTCCGCTCCCACACCAGCAGGCACAGGAAGAGCTTCTTCCCTGAGGCTGTGATCCTGCTGAACCTCACATCACAGCACTAAGCAGTATTGCACCCATATTAGACTGTCTCAGTACTTTCATATTTGTAGCACTTACGTTTATTCGCAGTTATTTTGTAAATAATATTATTCTTTTGCACTTCTGGTCAGATGCTAATTGCATTTCATCGGCTTTCATCGGCACAATGACAATAAAGTTGAATCTAATCTAATCTAAGTCTAATCTAATAGTAGGCAATTTTAGCACTACTTGGATGATAACTAATCCTTTTTCTCAATTCCTTCATCTCTGCCACGTCTCTTTCCAGGATGAGACGTTCTTTTTCAGGACATCAAAGATGTCCTCTTTCTTCAAAGAACAGGGATTCCCTTCCACCATTGATACTTCCCTGGACATCTGGGTTCACCCTATCTTCCTGCCACCTTAACAGGGATAGTGTACCTCTTGCACTCACCTACCACCCCATGAGCCTTTGCATTAAACACCATCTTCTGTGAGGCCTTACTAGCAAACACATTTTTACCCCTCCCCAACCCTCTGCCTTTCACAGAGTTCACTCCTTTTGTGATTCCTTTGTCCATTTGTCCCTCCCCACTAATCAGCCTTCTGGCATTTACCCCTGCAAGCAGCAGAAGTGCCACACTTGCCCATTCACCTCCATTCAGGGCCTCAAACAGTCTTTCCAGGTGAGGCAATACTTCACATGAGAATCTGTTGGGGCCGTATACTGTATCCAATGCTCTCACTGGGGTCTCCTCTACACTGGTGAGACTCGACATGGACTGGGAGGACCTCTGTGACGAGCAACTCAGTTCCATACCTAAAAAGTGGAATTTCTCGGTGGCCAACCATTTCAATTCCTATCCCCATTCCCTTTCCAACATGACACGATGTGGCCACACTTGAGCTGGAGGAGGAACACCTCATATTTTGTCTAGGTAGCCTCCACCTGATTGTATGAACTTCAATGTCTCAAACTTCTGGTAATTTGATTTCCCCTTCCTCTTCCCTCTTCTTCTTTATCCCCACTCGGGCCTCCTACCTCTTCTCTTCACTTGCCTGTCTCCTCTAGCATCCCCCTTTCCCTTTCTCCCATAATCCACCTTTCCTGCTATCAGATTCTTTCTTCTCTAGCCCTTTGCCTCTTTCACATCAACTCCCAGCTTCATACTTCAGCCCCTCCCCCACCCACCTGGCTTCACTTTTTATCTTGTTCACT
Organism: Mobula hypostoma; assembly: GCF_963921235.1. Classification (NCBI taxonomy): domain Eukaryota; kingdom Metazoa; phylum Chordata; class Chondrichthyes; order Myliobatiformes; family Myliobatidae; genus Mobula; species Mobula hypostoma. The sequence goes on along the minus strand of NC_086102.1, from coordinate 153,981,216 downwards.
CCCTCCCCCCCAAAAAAAACATATTATCCTGGATTCTTGTCCTGATGAAGGGCCTCGGCCAGAAAGGTTTCCATGGATGCTGTCTGGCTTGCTGAGTTCCTCCAGCATTTTGTGCATGTTGCTTAGATTTCCAGCATCTGCACATTTTCTCTTGTTTCTTATCCTGGCTTCTTCCCCCTTCATTTCCAGTCCTGATGAAGAGTCTTAGCCTGAAAGGTTGCCTGTTTATTCCTCTCCATAGATGCTGCCTGACCTGTTGAGTTTCACCAGCATTTTGAATGTGTTCTGTGATAACTGACCAGATTAATTGTTGGTTGAATGGTGTGTATTGGAAAGGTCACAGGATTTTTGTTCTGCCATATATATGAGGAAATTTTTGAGTCTACGTTATCATTTTGGGATAAAAATTGGTATCGATTGAAATAGATATAGAAATTTGGGCAAAATGATCATCTTGATAGTATTAATCTGACCAATCAAAAACAAAGAGATTGGTGACCATTTACTAAACAAAAGTTTAATCTGATCAATTAAAGGTAAAAAATTAGCTTTAAATAAGTCTTTATACTTTTTTGTAATTGTTATCCCTAAATATGTAAATGAATCAGTAACCAATTTAAATGGTAAACATCCATAAATAGGTACCTGCTTATTTAGGGGGAATAATTTACTCTTATTAAAATTCAATTTGTAACCAGAAAAATTACTAAATTCAGCCAACAAACCTAGAATAGCAGGAATTGACTTCTCCGGATTAGAGATGTATAACAACAAATCATCTGCATATAGTGATAATTTATGTATTTCGTTTCCTCGGGTAATACCAAAAATATTAGGTGAGTCGCGGATAGCAATTGCTAAAGGTTCAAGGGCGATATTGAATAGTAAAGGACTAAGAGGACATCCTTGCCTAGTACCACGAAAAAGACGAATAAACTATCTCATTATTATTCTTATATTGATCCAATATGTGACAGATGTCATTTCGAGATAGCTTCTTTACCTCACATGTTTTGGTCATGTACTTTGTTGGAAAAATATTGGAAAGATATTTTTGACATTATTTCAACGGTTTTGAACAACCTCATCCAATTACTGCTATCTTTGGATTACCAATGATAGATTCAAATTATTTAACCTCTTCAGCATGTAGGATGATTGCATTTCTTACTTTAATGGCTAGAAGATCCATTTTGCTGAATTGGAAAGAGATTAACCCTCCTACTGTATTTCACTGGTTTTCACAAACTATGGTGTGTTTGAATTTGGAAAAAATTAGAAGTGCGGTTTATGACCCTTCTATTAAATTTAAAAAAACTTGGAGACCATTCATTCAGCATTTTCATTTGATGTAATTTGACCATTTCCAAACTTATTTTATTTCTCTGTACTGTTGGTTAAGAGGAATGGAGTCGTTGACACTAAGGTTTTCTTCTTTCCCATTTTTAAGTTGTTAGAATTGCCCAAGTCTTTTAGTTTAGTTGACTAATTCTGTTTAGTTTAGTTTTTATTTGGGATGGGTTTTTTTTCCTATTTCTTTTTCTTTTTCATGATTTTTCTTCAGTTTTTTCTTGCTTTGTATTATTCATTGTTATTCTACACGATTGGGAGTTTTGTCAATTTATACTATTTGGTCTTACAATTACTCATTTTAAGTGTAACAATGTATCTCCTACTATTTATATTATTGCTATGTTATGTTTTCATTCTATGAAATTAATAAAAAGATTGAAAAAGAAAGAAAGGAAAGGTCACAGAACAATACTCTAATTATTCAAAAGTAACATTCACCCATTCAAAAGACTGAATAGAACCTTGGTTTATCTACTCAATAAAAAATGTTGAAGCTGCACTGGCAAATGTTGTAGAAGACGGTAAATACTTAATTAGAATATACAATTTTACAATGTCTGTTCTGAAAATATGTTTGTTTCCTGCTTGACTTAGTTGAAGAAACGGAGTAGAAAATTACTTCTGAGAACTTCATTGGAATCATTTCACATTGATTATTTTTCTTGTTGCTGTTTGACGCGATTGGTTAGTTTTTTTTGTGCAAGGAATTTGGAGTTTGGTTTTGATGTTCTTGCCCTTTGCACCATTTGGTTTTCTGCACAGGGATGCATAGAGTTGATGTCCTTTTTTTTTGTAGTTTATATTTTATTAAATTTCATCATCAAACAAACATTTCCATAAGATGTATTTCAGATACTATACATGTATATCATATTTGTCACAAATCTCCACATAATAATTACCTGAGGTATACACTTACAGAAAGGAGAGGAAAGAAAGAACAATCAAAAGAAGAAAACTATGTACAGAGTAGGGAGTGATTTTTTTTTACAACATATTCATTGACTTGTGAGAATAAAATCAGGCCTATGAGGTTTTATGTAGTTAAACCATTTTTTCCAGTATGAATAAAATTGTTCCAACTTATGATTAACAGATGCTGTTATCTTCTCCATTTTGTAAATGTCCATTGTAATTTCCATCCATACATTTAAAGTTGGGCTCTCCTGAGATAACCATTTCCTGGTAAGGGTCTTTTTACCAGCCACCAGCAGTACATTCATTAAATATTTATCTCTTTTCAACCATTCTTGAGGGTTATACCCAAAATATATGGTCTTACTCTCTAAGGCTATTTCACATTTAAAGATGTCTTGTAAGGCATTATGTATCCCACTCCAATAGTCTTTGATAACGGGGCATTCCCAGAAAAAAGATAATAGTTTGCATTATGATTTCCACAATTTCTCCAGCAAGCAGGGGGGTTACTATTATAATGGGATTTCTGAGAGGGTGCAATAAAATATCTTATCAAGTTTTTCCACCCGAACTCCTTCCATTTCTGTGAACTGGTACACTTCCATTGATACCTCCATATTATTGTCCAGTCTTCCTCAGATATTATTATCCCTCCTTCCTTCTCCCATTTTGTTTTAATGTATGAAGTCGAATGTGTTTTAAGATTTGACAAACCCTTATAAACGCTTGAAATTATTCTACTACCGTTGTCTGAATTATATGCTTTTCTAAGTAGCTCTATCAGACATGTACTTGCCTTGGTTAAATTTTTAACCATCCTATTAACATACTGTCGCATCTTTAAATACTGGTAACAGTCTTGTTTTTCTAATAAGTGTTTCTCTTTGAGCATTTCAAAACTGAACAGTGTTCCTTCTTTCATTATATTGCAAATAGCTGTTATTCCTTTAGCTGTCCAGTCCTTAAATCTAGCATCCAGTTTATTCGGCGTAAAATCCAAGTTATATGCACACCATTTAAGAATTGCAATGTCTCACTCTAGTTTATGTTCTTTTATAATAGTTTTCATATTTTAAGAGTCCATTTCACCCACGGGTTGGCAATATTATATGTGTAACTTTGTAGGTTGTTATCAGCCAAAATTGCCCGTATGGGGATGGAAAGTATCCTCTCCTCAATGTTTTTCCATTGAGCGTCATATGATGGGTTGCACCAGCATATCACGGCTCTCAACTGTGCTGAAAAATAATATTCTCCAAGAGAAGGTAGGCCCCATCCCACCTTTTCCTTGGCTAATTGCAAAGTTTTGAGACAAACCCTAGGCCTTTTACACTGCCATATATATCTTGATAGCATCTTGTTCCATTCATTGAATTGATTTTGGTTAATCTCTATTGGTAGGGTCTGAAAGAGATATAGTAGTCTGGGCAGTATATTCATTTTAACAGATTCAATCCTTGAACTGAGACCAAGAGAAGGAATTAGGTTCCATCTTGTTATATCTTCCTTAATTTTTTATACATAGGCTGATAATTGCATTCTGATAATTTTGCCAAATCTTTTGGCATAATGATGCCCAAATATTTGACGGACTCTGTTTGCCATGCCCAAGGATATCTACTTTCAATTTTTCTTGGTGGGCTATAATTATATGAAAGTAGTTGGGTTTTATCTGTGTTGATCTTGTATCCTGATAATTGGCCATATTGTTCAAAGGATTGAAAGATGTATTTCAGATAGATCAAAACGTCATCCGCGTAACAGGCCAATTTAAGCTCTGTCCCTTTAATAGTAATTCCCCTGATATCTTCATTTTGTCTGATGTATTGAGCTAATGGTTCCAGACATAATGTAAAGAGTAGTGGTGACCATACACAACCCTGTCTCATGCCCCTTTCTAGGGTAAAGCTATTAGATAAATATGCATTTATTTTAATCCTGGCAGTAGGATTGTCGTATAGTGCCTGTATAGTTTTAATAATTGTGTCATGTAGACCAAATCTATGTAAAACTCTGTAAAGAAAATTCCAATTAACCAAATCAAATGCCTTTTCAGCATCCACGCTTATCACTATTTCTTCAATTTCGTTTTTTCTAATATGATCCATAATGTGAAATGTCCTTCGTATATTGTCTTGTGCTTGGCGTTGTTGTATAAAACCTGTCTGATCATTATGTATCAGTGTGGATAGAAACACTTCTAATCATTTGGCCATGATGGAAGTAAATATTCTATAATCCACATTAAGAACAAATATTGGTCTAAATGACCCATATTCCATTTTATCCTTGCCTTCTTTCGGTATGGCTGAGATTATCGCCTCCATCCAGCTGGGTGGCATTTGTGCTTTTCTTAGGGCCCAGTTCAGTGTGGGGAGTAAAACAGGAATTAACTCACTTCTAAACTCTTTATACCACTCTGCCGTATATCCATCTGATCCTGGTGACTTGCTTAACTTAAGCCTACTAATTGCAGTTTTTAGTTCAGCTTCAGTTATGTTAGCAGTCATCGTTCTATTTTGTTCTTTGCTTAAAGTGGGTAACTCTAAATAAATCAGGAAGGTGTCAATTTGGGTTATGCTTCCCCCTGGAATTTTGGATATAGAGTTTCGTAAAACATTTCAAAAGCTTCTTGAATTTCACTTAGCTTATTTTTTTTATCACTTTTGTTCTTGGATCCCTTATTCTATGAATTGTATTTTCTGCTACCTTTTTTTTCAGTTTCCGCGCCAGTATTTTCACAGATTTAGATCCACTTTCATAGTGTCTCTGTTTCAGAAACATTAAATTTTTTCTGATTTCTTGTGTAGCCAAACTATTAATTTCATTCCTAATTTTTAAAATTTCCTCTAATATATCGTGCGCCAAACTCAATTTGTGTTTTTTTCCTAGTTCCTTCAGCTTATTTTGTAATTCCTCTAATGTTTTATTCCTTATTTTTTTCTTATATGAAGATACCGCTGTAATTTTCCCATCAGAGTATCCCATAGAATGGGAGGTGAAACCTCTCCATTATCATTGAATTCTAAGTAAAGACCAATTTCCTTTTCAATTTGTTCCTTAAAATAGGGATCATTGAGTAGACTTGAATTTAGTTTCCAAATAGTATTCTTTGGTTGCAGGTCAATATCAGCAGATAAATATATAGGTGCATGGTCACTTACATCTATTGTCCCAATTCCACAGGTGATTATTCTGTCTTTTCCAAATGTTATGAAATAGTCTATTCTTGTATATATGTAATGGGGGGCAGAATAATGAGTGTAATTTCTTCTGTTGGTGGAAAGGTCCCTCCATATAGCAATTAGACCAACATCATCAAAAAGAGTGTTAACTTTCTTATGTAAGGACTTTGATTCATAAGTTATTCTACTGGAAGAGTCTAACTTTGGTTAGATTATGAGGACACTTAGTCCTTGTTTATTGTCATTTAGAAATGCATGCATTAAAAAAATGGTACAATGTTCCTCCAGTGTGATATCACAGAAACACAAGACAGACCAAGACTAAAACTGACAAAAACCACATAATTATAACCTGTAGTTACACAACAGTGCAAAGCAATACTGTAATTTGATAAGAGCAGACCATGGGCATGGTTAAAAAAACGTCTCAAAGTCCCAATAGCCGCAACATCTCATGCAGACGGTAGAAGCGAGAAACTCTCCCTGCCATGAGCTTCCAGCGCCGCAAACTTGCCGATGCAGCATCCTGGAAGCACCCACCTACAGTCCGACTCTGAGTCCGTCCGAAAACTTCGAGCCTCCGACCAGCCCTCCGACACTGAGCACTGAGCACCATCTCCGCCGAGCACTTCGACCCCGACCCCAGCCGCCAACCAACAGGCAAAGCCAGGGATTCAGAGCCTTCCCCTCCGGAGATTTCAGATCACACAGTAGCGACAGCAGCGAAACAGGCATTTCAGAAGTTTCAGCAGATGTTCCTCCATGCTCTCACGTCTGCCTCCATCAAATCAGAATTGTGCACAGCAACCTACTTGACAAGTAACAGATATTCATCACTGGAGAGGCTGCGCGCGCAGTGTTGCGCCGCCATCTTCTCCTCCCGTTGTAATTGTAAACTTAAGTCTCCCCCACATATTCTGATTCGATGGAGATGGACATGAAAGCACAGAGGAACATCTGGAAAAAATTCTAAAACACTCGTTCGCTGCTGTTGTTACTGCGCGGTCGGAAATCTTTCGGAGGGAAGGCCTCAAAATCCCCGGCTTTGCCTGCCGATAGCGACTGAGATGGAGGTCGAATCGTTCGAATAGAGATGGCACTCAGTACTCAGTGTCGGACAGTTGATCAGAGCTCGAAGTTTTTGGATAACTCAGAGTCGGACCGTGGTCAGGTATGGCAGGGAGAGTTTTTCTTCCTTCTCCCGTCTACGTGAGATGTGGGACATTTGAGAGACTTTGAACTTTTACTGTGCTCATTGACTTCTTCATCAAGTTATAGTATTGTTGCAGTGTTGTAACTATATGTTATAATTACGTGGTTTTGTTAGTTTTTTTCAGTCTTGGTCTGTCCTGTGTTTTGTGATATCACACCGGAGGAAATATTGTATCATTTCTTAATGCATGCATTACTAAATGACAATAAAAGAGGACTGTGTGTCTTCATAATCATATCAAGAGACCTTCTGTTTCTGTTACCATAATATTAGTAATTTTCTGAAAGAAACTAATATCACTTCCTGGGGGTGCATATATATTCAATAAAGTAACTGGATTTCCATCTATATTTCCCCTTACCAGAATATATCTGCACTCCTTATCTCCCATTTCAAATACTTTTTACAAAATCTAGCTTACTTGAGATGAGAATAGCAACTCCTTTTCTATGTCCTGATTTATATGAGGAGAAAAACAAATTAGTGAAGCCCATTCTCTTTAATTTTCCATGCTCATTATCACTTAAGTGAGTTTTCTGTCAATATACTACATGGGGTTGTTCTTTTTTCATTTTTGATAGAATTTTACTGTGCTTGACTGGATTCAACAGCCCATTGACATTAAAAGAAATGAATTTTCTTTGTCCTTAGCCATGTGTATTTATCTGTTAGTATATCATTAAAATTTGCAGAATATAACTTTATCGATCTATCCCTGAACAAATAAGAGACAAGAAATGCGAATAATTAAAAAAAAGGTAACGAAGGTGTGATTCCAAGGCTGGGGTCTCTAGATGACCCGGAGTTGGGCTAGAAGAAAAGTCTAGCCGTGGGGGATAGCCCCTCCTACCTGTGAGTTGAGGACCCCCGTTGCAGTACCTATAAAAGTAAGTTAAAAAAAAACTATGTCCATTACATAGAAATGATTTCCCTGTGTATTCCTCCCATGTATATATTCTCATTTAGGTGGGGGAAAAGGAATGAATAAATGAATTTTAAAAAATGGAGTAAGATAAGATCCACATTATAACACGTATTTCTCGAGATAGGTATATCACCATCTATTTTTGCTTCCATTTAATTTATCAGCACTTTTAAAGTTAGCCAAACCTTATGGCTCTTCAGGAGGAGGTGAGGGCTGCCCTCGGAGAACTGACAGTCTCTTCCTAATATCCTTCTCTCTTCCTGCTCCCGTCCCCTGCTTTCTAGGTTCTCTTACTATTTCCCAAGCAGCTCGGGACAACTGCTCAGCCAGAGTTTCCCTTGGTTTGACCACGCTAATGGACAGTCCTTTGTTGTTCATGTCTGTAGTCGCCTCCTCCACTGTCTGTTACAGTCGCTTCCATTCTTGGTAAAATACCCTCAGTTTAGCAGTGTACAGGGCTTGGAATTTAATCTTTTCTTGCTTTAATATTCATTTTGCTTCAGAATATTCCTTCTGTTTCTGTAGGACCGCTGGGGGGTAATCATGATCAAAGTATATTAATTTCCCGTTCCAAAAATCCCTGTTCTTATCCCAGGCCCTTTGTAGAAACTCCACCTTGCTCTTGAATAGAAGGAATTTAAGTACAATTGAGCGCGGTTTACTTTGTTTGTCTCCAGGAGGCTACTGGATGAGCAAACGACATGCCCTCTCAATTCCAATCTCCATAGTCTGGGGGATGTCCAGCGCTTCCCGCGGCAGCTTGTCTACAAAGTCCATCATCGACAATCCCTCCGCTCCTGGGGGAACATTAAAAATCCTGATATTTTTCTGTTGCGATCTTTTCTTCTGGTCAAGCAATTTACTTTCCTGTTGATTTAATATTTTTATCGTCTTACTGTTCCACATATTGCATGCAATCTTCCACCTTCTCAATTCGAGTCTCTGCCACTGCTATTTTCTGGTTGACATTGGCGAGCTCTGACTTTATATCATTGAGTGCTGCTTTATATCATTTTGGACTTCCCTTATCTCTTCCAGAAACCTCATCATATTTGCTGCTTCGTCTGCACAAGGCCCATCGTCAACTTCACCGCCACGCGCACGTGTGGGAGAGCCGCGCGCTGTACCTCTCTCTTCCATAGGCTCCGCAGTGGTGCTTTTTTTTAATCTCCATTCTTTCTCCCCATTCTTGCCCCCCCCTTATCAATTGAGATATTTTCGCAAGATCTTATACTTGATGGATTAACGGGGCAAAATATGCGTTTTTCCGGAGGAGCTGTTGATTTAAGCTGCCATTCTGAACGATGACGTCACCGGAACCAAGTTTGATGTTCTTCTTGTCAATTGCATGATTTTTTTGAGTGGGAGTGTTGATGATCATGTAGCCATTCTTCTTGCTGTATGGCACAATTTGTTAGTTTTTTTATGTGCGGGGGTGGGTTTGGGGTTTGATACTCTTGCTGTTTGCACGATTTGTTTTGTTTTTCTGTGTTGTGGGTTTATGTTGCCATGTTTCTTTTGTGCAGGTGGGTGGTTTTAATGTTTTCAAAAGGGGTTTGAATTAACTATTCAAAAGGGTTCTGCTAATTGGTATGTGCTACCATTATTCAAAGTTCCAAGTAAATTTAATACTAAAGTACACGAATAACCCTGAAATTCATTTTCTTGCAGGCATACTCAATAACTCCATAATAGATAAATATGTAATTCTGTAAATATACTGACTACATTCCAAAAACTAAAGTTAGTTAGGCCATTATAGTAATTGAAACTTAGTTAATCGCTCACTGTTATCTTCGTGTTGAAGAAGTATAAAACTTTGTGCCAAAGGAGTGAGATTCTTTGGATCCTCCTGGATAATCTTTCTCCTGGAAGCTTCTGTGTGAATAAAGACTTTATATTTCCCAGTTATGGCTTCCATGTGGGTCAGTTTTAGTCTGTCACAATGTTATCCAAGCAATAGTTTTTAAGTGTGATGAATGCTTCTGCAATGAGTTCCAGCTCTCAAACTACTCAATGACTCCTTCATGCCATGAGTTCCAGATCTCAAACTACTCAAATATTTGAACCTTTGGCTTAAGAAGTTTTTCCTCATCTCTTCTCCAGTTCTTCTTCTGATGACCTTAAACTTTTTTCTTGGTTTTTTATCTTTTAGCTGATGTAAATAGGGCTTTTCTATTTAGAAAATAAATAGAAAATGTCTAGGCCCCTCATAATTTAATGGATCTCAAATAGTTTTCTCTCAGTCACTTCTGTTCCACAAAAAATTAAATTTAGCTGCAATTCATAAGCCATGGTAATGTCTCATAAACCTCTACACCCTATCCTGTGCAATCACAGCATTCCTAGTAATATATGATCTAAACCACAACATATTGTACACCCTCTGGGCCTGTATTCACTAGAATTCTGAAGAATGAGGTTGACCTAATTGAAACCAATTGAATGGTGAAAGACCTTGATATAGTGGATGTGGAGCGGATGTTTCCTATGTTTAACCTGTGGAATTCTTTGCCACAGGCAGCTGTGGAGGCCGAGTCTTTATGTATATTTAAGGCAGAGGTTGAAAGATTCTTGATTGGTCAGGGCATGAAGGAATATGGGGAGAAGGCAGGAGATTGGAGGAAAACTGGATCAGCTGTGATGAAACAGCGGAGTAGACTTGATGGGCCAAATAGCATAATTCTGCTCCTTTTTCCTATGGTCTTATGTTCTAAGCTACAGTATATCCTAAATAACATTGTATACTCCATCAAAGTCTCTTTATTCTTTGATTCCTAGCTTTAGCTGAAAAAGGAAAACATTGTTTGCTGTTTTTAACCATTTTATAAATCTTTCTAGCTACCATTAAAGATCTTTGGACGACTGCTCCCAATGATCTCTCTGTGCCTTCACACTAGTCTATATTGTGCCATTTTTTGTATATTGTCTGGTGTAGCTACAACTAAACAGGTGCTTTGATTCACACATCTCCGGATTAAATTCCGTTGGCCACTTTTTTGCCCAATAAAACACCCACCTGTGGTGTTAAAATTTGTTAAAAAGAGCAACACAACTATCTTTTGAATCACTGAGGATCGGCTTTGACCATTGCCAAACTCAGCACTCCGCCTAATAGCAAAGAAGGGTGAGACATTGTTCAATATCTGTGCCTCAGGCATGTCAGGGAAGGCTTGGGAAGGATTGGTGATTTTCCATTTTTGAGGTAATGAGTTAAGTGTAAGAATGTGCTTGTGCCATTTTATGTTTGTTTGTAATATTTTAATTCTTTTAATAAACTGTAACAATTTTATCTTATTAAGAGTGTATTCATATTTTTAAAATTATTTGTATCTGTTTAATTCAAATTTAAATACCTCTATCAGAAATCCAGCAGAAGGTGACCTCACTTACAATCCATTGATGCAATCCAAAGGTTGTTTGGGCCTGCTGGGGAAACATGTGAATGAACAGTATCCAGCATGATGCAGCCCAATATTCCATTCCTAATAATAACTGTTAGGCCCTGTAGGTTCAAGACAACTGCAGACTTCACATTTGCACATACCTTTATCAATCCAAGTAGGAAATTCCATTTGAAAGAACCATCAATTTAGATCCAACCAAAGTTATTCATTTACTTAACGCCAAGTCCACTGACATGGTAGAAGGACTGATACATGGGTGCCCTGCTCCTGATGTTTCTCCCTGAGGTGCCAGTGGCTCTCCTTGGAACTCTCACTACAAAGAAGGTGCCATTTTGGATCTATTGTACACGCAAAAAAAATCCAGTGCAACACGATAGTTTAGCATGAATACGTGACTAACAAAAAACTGTCTTGATTCTGAATGGAAGGGCAAGGTGAATCACTTCTGTTTCAAGAAAAATTAGAAGTCAAAGAAATGAATTCTATCATTTGTATTCAAGGGACAAATATCTTAGCTAGAAAAATAAGTCTGATGGTGTTACTTAAGCACGGCATGTTTGGTAACGAGGAAACTATGTTCAGGTCTTTGGTGAGGATAACACTTAGTTGAATAATTTTCACCTTTGGCTCACAACATAAAGAGCCACCCTTTCTATAGGTAAACCTGCTGTTGCTATTGCTCAGTATTGACTCTTTCTCAGATCAAGGCTCAAAAATGGACGATAGGTCTTATTTCTGTAACTTCCCCCCCCCACCCTTCATACCTTCTAATATTTATATCCCTTTTTGCCAGTTATGCAGTGATGATCTCAAGTATTCTTCACTTGCCTCAAATGGTTCAGTTTAACAATTTTTGAGAAGCTCAACATGAGGTAAAGTAGCCAGCCAGGAGGTCACCCAACAATAATGTTGAATAGCCATTCCTTCCACCACTAGCACACAGTGGCTATGGTGGATACTATTTACAAAATGCTCTCTGATAGGGGTGGCGAACCCTTTTGTGCCCAAATTGGCACTAATCTTCTCAAAAAGTTCTCTTTTGACACATGGAACATGCCCAAGGTAATTTTGAGCAGAGACTATCATTGATTAATGAATTAGCAATAATAATTATGGATTTTTTAAAAGGAAAACGGATGGCCTGTTGCTTATTTATGTGTTTTTATTGTTTTATAATTAATAAAAATAAAATAGAGATAGATTGAAATAAGTAATTTTAGAAACCTGTTAAAATTATTAATATAGTTTTTTAAAAACACTAGTGAAAAATAACAATTTCTTTAATATTATTGTACTTCATATGTAATAAAAGAAATGGGAGCATGAAATTATAAGCATTGGTATATATTCGTTAAAGTTCAGAGAAAGGAAAATAAACACATTTTACTGTCAGTGAGACTTTTGTTGCTGCATTTTATATCCAGCTTGCATTTGGTTGTTTTGGGGGCAATGTACATGGAACTAGTTTCATCTGTAAGTTTACTCCGATAATTAGACTTGACCAAGTTCATCACTCTATATGTCTCTGAAAATACTCATCAAAATCAGAATCAAATAAATTTTATCCAAGCACTTGACCAATCATTTCAGGACAGAACCTCTAATAAACCAGTGAACATTATTGTATGTTAGTAGTCCTGTACACCAAACTCACTTTGGTCAGAAAATTCTAAATTGCCTTTTTTTAAAAAAAATCACACCCAGAAATAAAATGATTTACCTTGGTTACAATTTACATCACTTCTTCAAGTTCCTTAAGGCCAGATTTTGCACACAAAGCCTCCTCATATATAATATAATGAAAGTGAATCAGTGGAATCCAACATGCTTTGCAAAATTGATAAAACCTTCCTCTTTACCAAAAATGCTGTGTGCACCGTCAGTTGTCACAGAAACTATTTTGGAAAGATTAACTTCTCAACCAGACAATACTTTTACCACTGTGTTACTGTTGTCCTTTACTGTGTTTCTGCTCACTGGCAAATCTTTACTGCATTGAGTATATTTTTCTTTATCTGGAAAAACGTCAAGAAGGAAAGAAGCACACTCTGAACATGATCCCTTAGCATATTCCCCATCACTGAGTGGTTTTCCACATTGGGCAATAATCTTTGAAACCTCAAAACTAACTAACTGCCTGAAATAAATATCATCAAAGTAAGTAGATTTTGCTTTATTGGGACACATCAGAGTTAATTGATATTGGTCCAATTAAGTAGCTGTCCCAATTAGCTGAAGTGTCATGGAAATAGTTAAAAAGATATAAAAAAGACCAAGTACTGCTTAACTGAGTAACAAATCATTTATCTAAATAAAATACAGAACAAAATAGAATATTACCAATACTACCACAGTTCTATAAAACTCTATTAGTCCCTAACAGTATCGATGGAAGAATTCATCCAGTGTATGCTGCCATGTTCTTCTGATTCATTGTAAATGAACAAAATCAGCGCAGACATCTATTGCAGATAATGGACTGCCTTCATGCAATGCTTTCGATGATTGCATCCTCCAAATCTTCATTTCCATTTGAATATTCAGGATGATTGTTGATACCTTCAAATTTTTCATAGTTTCTAACTTGTTGAAGTAGTGAAATCCTTTTATTTTCACTCTTGGCCATTTCTGATATCTCTACGCCTGAATTCAGTAGTGAGCAAAACAGTTCTGAAATGTCCTACTGCTTATTTCTCACCAGCTGTCAGTTACAAAAATCACTGCTTTATGAACACAAAATGTGCACACTGCTATTTAAAAACCTCTTGCTCTTAGCATGGTGTGGTGTCTTACACTCACATAAGTGCCCACAACTGATGCTAGTTAGAAACTGTTCACCAACAGTCTTCTGTCTCAATTAACTGGCATAGTGTCTCAAATAATTGAAGGTCATCCTGGATATTTTCTCAATTAGCTTTTGTTCTTTAAGATCTGTTCCAAATTAGCAGCTGCTCCAGTAAACCAATGGCCCACTGTATTGGACTGCATTTTATGTTGCTGATATCTTGAGAGATGTTTGCTTTATTTTTCCTCGCTCACTTATATCACAAAAACTTTCATGAATAGTTTCATAATGCTGCTTAAAGGATGAAGTCCTGCACACCCGTTTCAAAATATAAGATGCATAATGCTAAATCACCTTTCTTAATCTTGCCAAATCATTCACTCCACCACTCCTGAAAATCTCCACTGCTTCTCCTATCATTTGAATGTTTCAGTTTCTTTGCTAGTGTATCTGTCACTATGAACAAGTGAAAAAAGTATTTGTAAAAACAGGTCTTCATGGGCTCACTAAACAGCATCCGTTAATTTCTTTGGTGGTAACATATCAAACAATCTGTCCTGGGACCAACACATTGGGGTACTTACTATTTCAATAATATTTGAGTAATCATATAAATATATTGTTTGATAAGCAATCCTGTTTCTTTAAGTACTTCACTATGGGTTAAATGAAAAAGCATGTGAATTGCATACAATGTCACTATGTAAAAATCGGGACTTGCATTCCCGGCTTCTTTGTTTTCCTTTTGATTGGTTTTAAAATTTAAAAAAATTAAAGTACATCTATTATCAAAGTATGTATGCAGTATACAGCTCTGAGATTTGCCTTCCCCACAGACAGCCATGAAACAAAGAAAGGCATGGAACTCGTTCAAAGTAAAACATCAAAGCACCACCCTACTCACAAAAAAAAAACAAATTGTGCAAAACGACAACCTAAAAAAACAGCAAAAAGCATAGAATCCAAAACACAAAATCGAACGAATCCAGACACATTCAGTTCAGCTCAATGCTCATTATCTCCAGGCTACCCCCGTCAAAATCGCTCGCAATAGCAACAAAAAAAGGAGTGGCCAGAAACAATGTTCCCTCTAAGGTGTCCACGTACACAAATTTTTTGCTCCTAGTGCACAAAGGAATTTAAGCTGTGCACATAAGGTTGTCACCTTCTACCTCATTGGCATGTTAAGTACATTTCATGATCATACATTGTCACATTTCATTTTCCGGTTTCTGATGCAGACAGTGTTGATAATATGGACTTTGTGATGATATGTTTGCTGATTTTAGAACTGGCTTCTTTATACAGTTTTTGTTGAAGAAATTATTCAGTGTGCACATGTTTTTGTCACTGGGCAAAAAGTTGCAGAGCACAAGATGTCTGTGCATACTGGTCATTACAAATTAGAGGGAACATTGAGCAGAAACCAGAAACACATGTTTTGGAGTTAAAAACTATATCACACATGTTCAAAGTTTAAACTAATTTTATTATCAGAGTACATATATGTCACCATATACAAAGCTGATATATATTTTCTTGTGGGCATACTCAAGAAATCTACAGAATAATAACCATAACAGAATCAATGAAAGGCCGGGCAAACTTGGGCATTTAATCAGTGTACAAAGAAATAAATAATAATAACAAAATAAATAAGCAATAAGTATCGAGAACATGAGATGAAGAGTCCTTGAAAGTGAATCCACGGGTTGTGGAAAAATTTCAATGACGGGGCAAGTGAAATTGAGTGATGTTATCCCCTTTGGTTTAAGTCATAGTCATAGTCATACTTTATTGATCCTGGGGGAAATTGGTTTCCGTTACAGTTGCACCATAAATAATAAATAGTAATAGAACCATAAATAGTTAAATAATAGTATGTAAATTATGCCAGTAAATTATGAAATAAGTCCAGGACCAGCCTATTGGCTCAGGGTGTCTGACCCTCCAAGGGAGGAGTTGTAAAGTTTGATGGCCACAGGCAGGAATGACTTCCTATGACGCTCTGTGCTGCATCTCGGTGGAATGAGTCTCTGGCTGAATGTACTCCTGTGCCCACCCAGTACATTATGTAGTGGATGGGAGACATTGACCAAGATGGCATGCAACTTAGACAGTATCCTCTTTTCAGACACCACCGTGAGAGAGTCCAGTTCCATCCCTGCAACATCACTGGCCTTACGGATGAGTTTGTTGATTCTGTTGGTGTCTGCTACCCTCAGCTGCCCCAGCACACAACAGCAAACATGATCGCACTGGCCACCACAGACTCGTAGTGTCTTAAGAGGGATGATTGAGGGATAGTACTGTTCCTGAACCTAGTGGTGTGCGTCCATAAACTCCTGTACCTTCTTCCTGACGGCAGCAGTGAGAAGAAAGCATGTCCTAGGTGGTGGGATCCCTGATAATGGATACTCTTTCCTGTGACTGTGTTTAATGTACATTTGTAGGTATGCTCAGCGGTGGGGAGAGCTTTACCTGAGACGGGTAGTGCTGTAACCACTACTTTTATAGGATTTTCCATGTAGGGCATTGGTGTTTCCATACCAGACTGCGATTCAGCCAGTCAATATACTCTCTACTATACATCTATAGAAATTTGTCAAAGTATTAGATGTCATGCCAAATCCCCACAGACTCCTGAGGAAGCAGAGGAAATGATGTGCTTACTTTATATATGCACCGATGTGCTCAGCTCAGGACGGGTTCCTCTGAAATAATAACACGAAGGAATTCACAGTTGTTGACCCTCTCCACCTCTTACTCTCCAATGAGGACTGTCTCATGGACCTCTGCTTTCCTCCATCTAAAGTCAATAGTCAACTCCTTGGTCCTTTTTGATATAAAGAGATTGTTGTTGTGGCATCACTCAGCCAGATTTTCAATCTTCTTCCCATATGCTGATTTGTCACCGCCTTTGATTCGACCTACAATAATAGTGTCATCAGTAAACTTAAACATTGCATTGGAGCTGTGCTTAGCCACACTGTCAAAAGTGTAAAGCGAGTAGAGCAGAGGGATAAACACACAGATTGTGGAGGAGATGACATTGCTAATCTTAACTGATTGGGGTTTGCAAGTGAGGAAGTCGAGCATCCAATTGCACAAGGAGGTATGGAGGACAAGGTCTTGGAACTTATTGAGAAGATTTGAAGGGATGATAGCATTGAATGCTGAGCTGCAGTTGGTAAAGAGCTTTGCTGTCCAGATGTTCCAGGGTTGAGTGAAGAGCCAGTGAGATGGCATCTGTTGTGGCCTTGCTGCTCTGGTAGGCAAAAAGGAGTGGATCTAAGTCATTTCTCAGGCAGGAGTTGATATGTTTCATCACCAACCTTTCATCATATCATCACAAAGCAGACACAGCAACGTCTCAACTTCCTAAGTAGTATGACTAGATTCAGCATGTCAGCTAAACCTTTGACAAACTCTTATAGATGCATAGTGGAGGGTATCTTAATTGATTGCATCACAGCCTGGAAACTCCAGTGCCCTGGAACAAATAAGTCTGTTTTCATTTGCACAGTTGACTGAGTGTCATTTCTCGTAAATTCTATTGTATTTCTTTTTTCCCTGTCAGTGCCTGCAAGAAACGGACTGTTAAGGTAATATATGGTAAAATATACATATTTTGATATTAACTTTTCTTTGAGCATACAGTATTTACTGTTATTGTCACTGAATATCCAACATTCACTCACAAATGACAGAAGAAAAAATATATAAGTAGAGTGAAGCTAATGCTAACTGGCCCAACCATTTACTATCCAAATACTGATATGTACACCAGGTCTGTGAGGATTTCAAAATGTACCATCCAACATCACGTGTTCTCATAATCATCTAGCTGGTGCCAAGCTGGTGTGAGACCATTAGACCATAAGATACCGGTGCAGAATTAGGCCATTTGGCCCATCGAGTCTGCTCTGCTATTTCATCATGGCTAATCCAATTTTTCCTCTCAGCCCCAATCTCCTGCCTTCTCCCTGTATCCCTTCATGCCCTAACCAATCAAGAATCTAGCAACCTCTGCTTTAAATATATGTGAAGAATTCCACGGATTCGCCACTCCCTGGCTAAAGAGATTTCTCCTCATCTCTGTTCTAAAAGGACATCCCTCTATTCTGAGGCAGTGTTCTCTGGTCTCGAGATGTTTTGTGTGAAAATATCTCACTGATCTTGGGTTGTAAAAAAATCATTCACTGCTTCATTTGGCAGTAAGGATGATCATTCTGTACCTGGGGTGGGGTTTGAAGAATCAAGGAGCAGCACAGCATGCCAGGTACAAACATAACCTTTACACATGCTACCTTGGGTACCTGTGCCATAGATTTGCCATCCTGCAGGAGGACAAGAACAGAAGGCATATGGATACACTGACACCACCCACAGGTTCCACTTCAGGTTGTGCACCATCGAATTGCCATTTCTTGTTGGTGGTCATATTCCTTGACAAGCTTTTGGGTTTACTTACAGCAGAAGTACTCAGAGGTTCGAAATGGGAGGTCACTATCAACTCCTCAGTTGCACCTAGGGCATTTATACACAATCTTTCCAGACAGATTGATGGTAATCCTATGGAGGTTTTCCATTGCCTTGCATTTGGAAAGAAAGACACTCTAAAAATCAACAGCTATGTATCACGTGGTCTGTACACACCAGCTGTGTGGTGAAAAAGGCACAAAAGCACCTCTTTCACCTCAGACGGTTGAGGAAGATTAGTATGGGCCCTCAAATCCTAAGAACTTTCTACAGGGGCACAATTGAGAGCATCCTGACTGGCTGCATCACTGCCTGGTATGGGAACTGTACCTCCCTTAATCGCAGGACTCTGCAGAGAGTGGTGCGGACAGCCCAGCGCATCTGTAGTTGTGAACTTCCCATGATTCAGGACATTTACAAGGACTGTTGTGTAAAAAGGGCCCGTAGGATCATTAGGGAACCAAGTCACCCCAACCACAACCTATTCCAGCTGCTACCATCCGGGAAGTGCTACCGCAGCATAAGAGCCAGGACCAACATGCTCCAGGACAACTACTTCCACAGGCCATCAGACCGATGAACTCACGCTGATTTGAGTGTACTCTATATTACATTGATTGTTCTATTTATTATAAATTATTATAAATTACTATGATTGCACATTTAGATGGAGATTAATGTATAATTTTTTACTCCTCGTGTATGTGAAGGATGTAAGGAATAAAGTCAATTCAATCCAATCCAATTCCTCAATAGATTTATCAATCCCAATTGTCCAGTGGTAAACTTTATTCTTGGCTAATTTTGGCTCCAAACTCCATGACACAACTTGTGTATGTACCAAAGGCAGAATCGCTTTAATATTAGTTATCCACTTGCAAAGAAGTACTGGGGTGTGGAAATGTGGTTACAAATTATAATGTAGAAAAACCTTTGGGTCAGTGTGCTCATACATTTCCCCACCTAGATCGAGATCCTCATAGGATATAATGTTTGTATTAGAACTTAATTCTCATTTGCTGCAGAGTTAAGAAACTTCTCACCATTGATGAAGGAAAATATCTCTCTTCTGCATTTCTCTGACTCATCAACTGATCATTAGCGTGCCTCCTCTGGCCACAAAAGTTTGGGAAATTTGTAATACAATCTTCTTTTTGGCCTTTGCATTACTACTTTAAACACTGAGCAGTTGTCCTGTCCTCCGCTTGCTGCTATGGTGACTGAGCAAGCAATCAGTCCTTTAAAGAGGAAAACCTGAAACACCTGTGAATGAAAAACTTCTCCTCATTCAAATAAAGATGCTTTTTGTTTTCAGTGTTTTCTTATCTCTTTGCTCGATGGGTGTCTGAGTCTATCTGATGATCCAGTCGTAAGTTTAACCATATAACCATACAACAATTACAGTACGGAAAAAGGCCATCTCGGCCCTTCTAGTCCGTGGCGAACTCTTACTCTCACCTAGTCCCACTGACTTGCACTCAGCCTATAACGCTCCATTCCTTTCTGTCCATATATCTATCCTATCTAACTTTAAATGACAACATCGAACTTGCCTCAACCACTTCTGCTGGAAGCTCGTTCCACACGGCTACCACTCTCTGAGTAAAGAAGTTCCCCCTCATGTTACCCCTAAACTTTTGCCCTTTAACTCTCAACTCATGTCCTCTTGTTTAAATCTCCCCCACTCGCAATGGAAAAAGCCTATCCACGTCAACTCTATCTATCCCCCTCATAATTTTAAATACCTCTATCAAGTCCCTCTCAACCTCCTACGCTCCAAAGAATAAAGACGTAACTTGTTCAACCTTTCTCTGTAACTTAGGAGATGAAACCCAGGCAACATTTTAGTAAATATCTTCTGTATTCTCTCAATTTTATTGATATCTTTCCTATAATTCGGTGACCAGAACTGTACAAAATACTCCAAATTTGGCCTTACCAATGCCTTATACAATTTCAACATTACATCCCAACTTCTATACTCAATGCTCTGATTTATAAAGGCCAGCATACCAAAAGCTTTCTTCACTACCCTATCCACATGAGATTCCACCTTCAGGGAACTATGCACCATTATTCCTAGATCCCTTTGTTCTACTGCATTCTTCAATGCCCTACCATTTACCATGTATGTCCTATTTTGATTAGTGTTACCGAAATGCAGCACCTCACAGTTATCAGCATTAAACTCCATCTGCCATATTTCAGCCCACTCTTCTAAGTGGTCTAAATCTCTCTGCAAGCTTTGAAAAACTACATTATCTACAACTCCACCTATCTTAGTATCATCTGCATACTTACTAATCCTGTCACAATGGGGGTGTTAGGAATGGACCCAAATACAAGACACAGACACTGAAGTACAAAGAACAGGACAAGGATACAGGACCTGGGCTAGGACATGGACAAGGAACAGGGAAACCAGACAAGGAACTATGAACTAGGAGCCTGGGCTTGAACCCCGAGCCAGATACTGGACAAGGACCCAGAATCTGGGTCTTGCCTCGGGCTCGGGCTCCAGAACCAGGCAAGGACATGACATGACTGCAGGGCTTGAGGCTTGGAGACACGCTTGGGGACTCGAGGCTGCAGGCTGGGGTCTTGGGTCTTGGGTCTAGGGTACTTCGCGGCTTGGGTATGGATTCCAAGCCAGAAACTGGGCAAGGACCCAAAACCTGGGACTTGACTCAAGCTCGGACTCCAGAACTAGGTGAGGCCAAGACGAGGCTATAGGATTGGACATGGCTAGGGTGAGGAACTCCTGGGTAGGGCGAAACACCAGGACAGGTAAAGGCACATGGACAGGACTCGGATAGGACTGGACAAGGCATGGACGGGACGAGGGCCTTAAGGAGCACGGAGCCTAGGACTAGGAGAGACGGGAGCACAGAATACAGAGCTGGGACCCCTCCTTGAGAACAGGACATAGGGCCGGGACCCCTCCTTTGGAACAGGACATAGGGCTGGGACTTGTACACAGAACGCTGAACATGAAGAGATGGATCCCAACTCAAGGTGCGGCAAATGGCCAGACCCACCTAGCGAAGGCAAGGACACAGAGACAGTTCCCAACAGTAGGTAGCGGCAAACGACTGGACCTACCTAGCGAAGGCGTGAACACAGACAGACAATTCCACACAATGAAAGACAGTTCCTTATCTTGAGCTAAGCAGGCTCCAGTCTTGCTCCAGCGGAAAACTTCAGCGATACAGGTGGGGTATACAGGCGGGGTATCCAGGCTAGGTGAGCAGACAGAGAGTCAGGCGAGGTATCCAGGCAGAGAGTCAGGCGAGGGGGGAAAGACAAGGAGGGGAACAGAACAGTCCAGCAGGGAATCCCTGGTTTGCAGAGGTATTTACGTCTCAGCCCCAAAACGAGAATCATGTGCCTAGAACAGAAACAGGGGAAATCCAGAAACCCTGGAATAAGGAACTATAAACCGGACCATGAAACAGAATACGGACTTCACAGACCGGACCATGACAAATCCAATTTACAACCCCATCATCCAGATCATTAATATATATGAGAAACAACATTGAACCCAGTACAGATCCCTGAGGCACACCACTAGACACCGTCCTCCAATCTGACACACAGTTATCCACCACTACTCTCTGGTATCTCCCATCCAGCCACTGCTGAATCCATTTTACTGCTTCGATATTAATGCCTAATGATCGAACCTTCCTAACTAACCTTCCGTTTGGAACCTTGTCAAAGGCCTTACGGAAGTCCATATGGACAACATCCACCACTTTATCCTCGTCAACTTTCCTAGTAATCTCATCAAAAAATTCAGTAAGATTTGTCAAACATGACCTTCCACGCACAAATCCATGTTGACTGTTCCTAATCAGACCCTGTCTATCCAGATAATTATATATACCATCTCTAAGTATGCTTTCCATCAATTTACCCACCACTGACGTCGAAATCACAGGCCGATAATTGCTAGGTTTACTCTTAGAACCCTTTTTAAACAATGGAATACCATAGTCATAGTCATATTTTATTGATACTGAGGGAAATTGGTTTTCATTACAGTTGCACCATAAATAATTAAATAGTAGTAAAACCATAAATAATTAAATAGTAATTTGTAAATTATGCCAGGAAATAAGTCCAGGACCAGCCTATTGGCTCAGGGTGTCTGACCCTCCAAGGGAGGAGTTGTAAAGTTTGATGGCCACAGGCAGGAATGACTTCCTATGATGCTCTGTGTTGCATCTCGGTGGAATGAGTCTCTGGCTGAATGTACTCCTGTGCCCAACCAGTCCATTATGTAGTGGATGGGAGACATTGTCCAAGATGGCATGCAACTTGGACAGCATCCTCTTTTCAAACACCACTGTCAGAGAGTCCAGTTCCATCCCCACAACATCACTGGCCTTACGAATGAGTTTGTTGATTCTGTTGGTGTCTGCTACCCTCAGCCTGCTGCCCCAGCACACAACAGCAAACATGATCGCACTGGCCACCACAGACTCGTAGAACATCCTCAGCATCATCCGACAGATGTTAAAGGACCTCAATCTCCTCAGGAAATGGAGACATGAGCAATACGCCAATCCTCCGGCACCATCCTCATTTCTAATGACTATTGAAATATTTCTGTCAGAGCCCCTGCTATTTCCACGCTAACTTCCCTCAAGGTCCTAGGGAATATCCTGTCCGGACCGGGAGACTTATCCACTTTTATATTCCTTAAAAGTGCCAGTTCTTCCTCTTCTTTAATTATCATACTTTCCATAACTATCCTTCTTTACCCTACACAATTCAATATCCTTCTCCTTAGTGAATACCGAAGAAAATAAATTGTTCAAAATCTCCCTCATCTCTTTTGGCTCTGCACATAGCCATCAATTTTGATTCTCTAATGGACCAATTTTATCCCTCACTATCCTTTTGCTATTAATATAACCGTAGAAATCCTTTGGATTTGTTTAATGATTCCCCTTTTCGTATATATGCTACTGGAAACAATTTCTAAGTGGACTTAGGTTCAAACTTCTCCAACTTAATTATGTTTCAGATGTTGAACCAAAAATGACATATTATCATTCACTATTTCATTTAGACCAAATGAACAAGGCAAGCATGCAACATTTAACAAGCCATTCTTTCAGAGTTGTTGTTGTCTACAAGATTTAATTGGGCTTATGGACTTTGTGCTGTATATAACCATACTGTTTTTATAATTATATTTACATTTCTCTTGATAAAAAGGAGATTTTAGTACTTAATTTACAATTTTGCTTAATAAAAATGTGTTTTTTTCTATTTGAACTCTCACCAGTTCCAAGAACCCTCTCCATGGAGATATCTTTCTGTGGGACTTGTGTGGACTAATAACTGGAATACATCTGTGCCCAGTTCTGAGTTAAAAAGGAACAGTTGCTTAGTAAAATGATAATAGCACAAAAGCTTGTCCAATGCAGCCCATTTTATGTTTTCTAGATTGACGCATCAGTCTATGTTTGTTGGCACAATGTAGCTGTTTCTTTTTATCAGAGCCAGAACACTGCCATAGTTCCAAGATATAAGAGCATGGGCATTGTTTTAAAAATCTCCAAGTATGGAAAGACAGCATCTATTGGAAATGAATAAGTAGTCGAGGTTTTGGGCTGAGACCCTTCTTCAGGACTGGAAAGGAAGGGGGAAGACACCAGAATTAAAAGTTGGGGCGGGGGAGGGTGAAGGGAAAAGAGGATAGTGATAGGTAAAGCCAGGTGGGTAGGATAGGTAGAGGTCTGGAGAGGAAGGAGTCTGATGGGAGAGGAGAGTGGACCGTGGAAGAAAGGGAATGAGGAGGGGAGACAAGGGGAGGTGATATACAGGAGATAAGAGCTAAGAGGCCAGATTTGAGAATAGAAGAAAAGTGGAGGGGGAGCGATTTTTTTTACTGGAAGGAGAAATCAATAATGCCCTTCTGTTGGAGGCTACCTAGACAGAATATAACGTGTTGCTCCTCTTCCCTGATGGTGGCCTGATCTTGGCACAAGAAGTGGCTATAGACCGACACGTCGAACAGGAATGTGAACAGGAATTAAATTTTTGACCACTAGGAAGTTCCGCTTTTGGCAGATAGAGCAGAGGTGCTTGATGAAGGGGTCCCCAATGTACAACGGGTCTCACTGCTGTAGTGGAGGCTGTATTGGGAGCACCAATACAATAGACAGCCCCAGTAGATTCACAGGTGAAGGTTTACCTCACCAGGAAGGACTGTTTGGGGCCCTGAATGGATGTGGAGGCAGACGTGAATGGGCAGGGGTAGTATTTTGGCCACTTACAGGGATAAGTGCCGGGAGGGAAATTACTGGCGAAGGGCAAATGGACAAGGGAATCATGGAGGGACTGATCCCTGCAGGAAGTGGAGAGGGGTGGGAAGGTAAAGATATGTTTGGTGGTAGGCTCCCTTTGGAGACGGTGGAAGCTGAGGTGGATAATGTGTCCACATCCATTCCCTTGTCCATTTGCCCCTCCCCACTTATCTCCCTCCCGGCACATATACGCTTCATTGAGCAGCTCTACTCCATCCGCCAAAAGCGGAACTTTCTCGTGGCCAAACATCTTAATCCAATTCCTATTGCAATTCTTGTTCCAACATGTTGGTCTAAGGCCTCCACATGTGCCGGGAGGAGTAACAACTTGTATTTAGTTTGGGTAGTCTCTATCCTGATGGCATGAATATTGATCTTTCCTTCCAGTAAAAAAAATTCCATTTCTTCCCCCCCCCCCCTCTACTCCCCACTTTGGCTAGCTACCTCTTCTCACTGTCTATCGCCTCCCCCGGGTCCCTTCCTCCTTCCCTTTCTCCCATGATCCAATTTCCACTCCTCTCAAATTCCTTCCTCTCTAGCCCTTTATCTTTCCTACCCACCTGGCTTCACCTATCACCTTCCAGCTATCCTCCTTCACCACCCCCCAACATTTTATTTTGCCATCTTCCCCCTTCCTTTCCAGTTCTGAAGGAGGGTCTCAGCCTGAAACTTCGACTGTGTATTCATTTCCATGGATGCTGCCTGTTGTGCTGAGTTCCTCCAGCATTTCATGTGTGTTGATTTCCCGCATCCGCAGAGTTCCTCATGTTTATACGTGCGGAGAGGGTAAAGAGTTGGAGCTTAGAAAATCATATTATATTGTTGATTCCATGACTATGGTTACCATCTTAGTTAGTTTATACAATTACTTTCAATTCCAAACTAGAATTTTAAGATTGTTTTTTCCATGATTACAGTGATATCTCTTCACAGATCTAATTGATTTTCTGGTCATTTGCCATTTAATAATAGAAATGGACAGTTTCTTGTTTAAGTAATTTAAAAATAATCAGGAAAACATCCTGCTGAGCACTGGGTGAAAGGGTGAATGTGTACATGTTTATTTATTTTTGGAACTTAAGTCACTGTACACTGGAGCTTTCAACTAGTTTGTTAACTTTTCTTTAGCTTTGTTATTTTGGCTTATATGTTTTTAAGCACAAATAGCAATGCATGTAGCTTGGATTTTGAAAGCATAAAGATTTCTGTCAATACATTTAAATATTCTTGTATCCTTGTTTAACATTTTAAAATTAAAAATGGCTGATGTCCACTAAAGCAAGGAGACTGGAATGAGTATGACCAAATACAACGATATACATCAATAACAATTAGGTTTCAGGGAATTTTGGGGATTTTGAAAATGCTTTGATTGCAGGAGCTAGCAGAAGATGAACAGACTCATTGTTTTGAGTTACTGTCACACTGGGGGGGGGGGGTGCATTAGGGGCATGAGTGGACCCAAATGCAAGACACATCTTGTGAGGTTACTTAGATTTAGCTTATTGTTCGATACCAGGAGAGCAAGGCAGAAGCAGGAGTAGTGAACTGGACATGGACTCAGGACTACGACTAGGCTGGGACTAGGGTCTGGGCTAGGACTCGGAATTGGATCCCAGAACTACAGGACACATGAAGAGGCCAGGGTATGGACTCCGAGCCAGAGGCTGGGCAAGGACCCAGTACCTGGGTCTTGCCTCTGGCTCGGACCCCAGAACCAGGCAAGGACATGACATGGGCTAGGGAGAGGAGGAACATGGGAACACAGAGCCTCGGTCTTGGGAAAGCAGGTACATGTAACCATGGGCACATACATAGAACACAAAGCTGGGACCCCTCCTTGGGAAGAGGACATAGGGCCGGGACTCACACACAGAACAGCAAGCTCGGACCTCTCCTTGGGTACAGGACATAGGGCCGGGACTCGCAAACAGAACAGAGAGCTCGGACCCCTCCTTGGGTAGAGGACATAGGGCCGGGACTCGCACACAGAACAGAGAGCCGGGACCCCTCCTTGGGTACAGGACATAGGGCCGAGACTCATGACCCCCGCGGGGCAACGGCAAGATGGCCTGACTTACCCCATGGAGGCGAGGCCAAGACAAGACAAACACCAAAGAACAACATAGTTCCTATCTAGCTCCAGCAATAGAACTAGACCGAGGTGCAGGCGAGGGCTACAGACAAGGGCTAGAGGCGAGAGGGGCAGAGAATGTATTCAGCCAGGAATCACAGACCGCCAGGGCCAGGACTTGACTAGGGACTCGGATGCTGCCAGGAACAGGACTTGACTTGGTACTCGGATGCCGCCAGGGCCAGGACTTGACTTGGTACTCGGATACTGCCAGGGCCAGGACTTGACTTGGTACTGGGATGCCACCAGGACCAGGACTCGACTTGGTACTCAGATGCCGCCAAGGCCAGGACTTGGACTTGGACGTGGTACTTGGATGCTGCCGGAGCCAGGACTTGGATGTGGTACTGGGATGCCACCGGAGCCAGGACATGGTACTTGGAAGCTCCGGGTAGTGGCGAGCTCTAGACTCGGCCGGGGAACAGTAGACAGCGGCTCCTGATTCTCTCCAGCGGGTTAACTGACGGACCTACCTTGATGAGGAAACTTTGCAGGCTCGCTTCGGCGAGGTAACTGGACAGGATTGCTCCGGTGAGGAAGGGCAAATTACTGGCACTCGCTTCGGCAGAGACTAGGCTTGCTCCGGCCAGATGACATCTGCACACCGTACCTTTGATGACTTTACAGACGTTTCCGCGCCGAATGGCTGAAAGCCAGAGACTATAAACTACTGGTTCAGCCGAGCATTAATTGCCTCTAATCACCAAAGCCAAGGGACACGGGAAAACAGGGAATCAACGGTCCGGATCGTAACATAAACAAGGTAAATTTAAAGGGACCCCGATCCGGACCATGACAGTTACTGGGGAAAAATAACATGATTAACAAGTAACACAGCTTAAGGATGATAGCCTGAATTTAAAATGAGATTAGAGTTTTGCAGTAATAGTCTGAACATCAAGAGAAGGGTAAAATATTAAGTAATTAGAAGAAAGTAGTTAACAGATCACTTTTGGATCAGAGACCAAACGTATTTTAGTTTATCCAGAGTCTGATGAAAGAACTGTTTTCACTCTTCAATATGTTAGTCTTCAACCCTATGTATGGGAGTGGGGTAACAACCCTACAGTCCACAAAGGTTTATGAAAAATGAAGACATTTTCCTTCCTGTCACATGTTTCTGCGACCTTTACTTTTCGTGACTTTTATTAAGGACCTAGATGTGGGGGTAGAAGGATGGGTTGGCAAGTTTGCAGAAGACACAAAGATTGGTGGTGTTGTGGATAGTGTAGAGGATTGTTGAAGATTGCAGAGAGACATTGATAGGATGCGGAAGTGGGCTGAGAAGTGGCAAACTCCACGACAGAGTACTAAGTAAATGGTAGGATACTTGGTAGTGTGGAGGAGCAGAGGGATCTGGGGGTACATGTCCACAGATCCCTGAAAGTTGTCTCACAGGTAGAAAGGGTAATTAAGAAAGATTATGGGGTGTTAGCTTTCATAAGTCAAGGGACTGAGTTAAAGAGTTGCGAGGTAATGATGCAGCTCAATAAAACTCTGGTTAGGCCACACTTGGAGTATTGTGTCTAGTTCTGGTCGCCTCACTATAGGAAGGATGTGGAAGCATTGGAAAGGGTACAGAGGAAATTTACCAGGATGCTGTCTGGTTTAGAGAGTATGTATTATGATCAGAGATTAAGAGAGCTAGGGCTTTACTCTTTGGAGAGAAGGAGGATGAGAGGAGGCATGATAGAGGTATACAAGATATTAAGAGGTATAGATAGAGTGGACAGCCTGTGCCTCTTCCCCAGGGCACCACTGCTCAATCCAAGAGGACATGGCTTTAAGGTAAGGAGTGGGAAGTTCAAGTGGGATATTAGAGGAAGTTTTTTTGCTCAGAGTGTGGTTGGTGCATGGAATAGGCAGATATACTAGTGAAATTTAAGAGACTACTAGACAGGTATATGGAGGAATTTAAGGTGGGGGGTTATATGGGAGGAGGGTTTAAGGGTCAGCACAACATTGTGGGCCAAAGGGCCTGTACCGTGCTGTACTGAAATAAGAAATAATAATAATAAATAAGAAATAAGAAAATGCACAGCAGAAGTGGACAAACTAAGATGTGGGTTGTTGGATCAGATTTTTATCTTTTTCAATATGCGGTAGATTTCTTGCCAGATTCTGCCGGGAAATATTAATTAGCAAGATATGGAAAAGGAAATAAGTTATTAGATCGCCTTTTTTTTGGATTAGAGGCCAAGGATGAGAATGCTTTGATTATTCTAAAGCATTCAGAGTTTTTAAGGAGAGAACTGTCAGCTGTAACTGAGAGTAGCAAGGGATTGTGATGTTGCTAGTGTGATTCCTTGCAAGCAGATGATATATGTTATATTCCCCTCCCCAAGACTTGCCTGTGGAGTCAATGTCTGCCCAGCAACAACTCCAGCAGCCAGGCTGATCAGACGTCAATTTCCAGGAGCCAAAATAACACCTGTACATAGAGGAGAGCTCTTGCCCAAATTTATCCATCATGCCGGTAGAAATCAGCAGATCAGGCAGCATCTTGTAAAAGAGTACAGTCAATGTTTTGGACCAAAACCCTCTGGCAGGACTGAAATGTAAACTGTACTCTTTAATAGATGCTGCCTGGTCTGCTGAGTTCCTCCAACATTTTGTGTGTGTTGCTCAGATTCTGGCATCTGCAGATTATGTTTTTTGAGGAAAGTTTAGAAACTAATTTCATGAGTAAAGATCTTAATAAATTAAAGATGGATAACAGAAGTGTTTCTCGAAGTGTGGATATGACCAAATCCGTCTAAGTCCATCATTTCAGTACTTCACCTCGGCAGCCATAAATCAACACTCCTTTCTACAGTGTATAAGATGATGAGAGGCATTGATCGTGTGGATAGTCAGAGGCTTTTTCCCAGGGCTGAAATGGTTGCCACAAGAAGACACCGGGCGGGGGCCGGGGTGGAGAGTGTTAATCACGACTGGTATATAGGTGATAAGTCAACTATAAGTCACTTATAAGTGGCTAATACTAAATAATGTGAATTTAATATTAAACACAGCACATATTTTCCTCACATGAATATAGTGAAAGTCAATTATAAGTCACTTATAAGTCAACATCATCATAACATTTTAAGTAACGTTTGGATATTAAACACAGCATATATTTTCCCTGTATGAACATATAAAATCATTGCAACACACCAATAGTGCTGAATCAGTGGGAGCCATGGGCTTGTTTTCCTGCAACAAGACTGTCCCATCGAGGGGTGATGGGAGACAGCGATACTCGAAGGGGGTTCCTTATGTCCAGTCTATTCCGCAATTTAGTTTTCGTTGCATTCATTGCAGAAAAGCCCGCTTCGCAGATATATTGGAAATGGAAGCAATGTTTCCAGTGCTTTCGTGGCTATCTCAGGATATTTAGCCTTGACTTTGATCCAGAATGCTGGCAGAGATAATATGTCAAACATACTTTTCAGCCCGCCGTCATTTACAAGCTCGAGAAGTTCATCTTCTTCCCGTGCAGACATGGATGACTTGTGCGTAATGAACTTGTGTGCGTTCAAGTTCAACAGTGGGCATGACGGGGAATGAGGAAAGGTGCAGCTGACTCATATCGTTTCGTATCGCCAAATCATATCGTTTCTTCACGGCCTGGTAGCACGTGCTTTGTGGTCCGGTACCGGTCCGTGGCCCAGTGGTTGGGGACTACTGGTCTAGAGTCATCAGGCAAAGTTATTTAATACCCAAGTGTTAGCTATCAACTTGAAATGACAAATGTAAATAACAAAAGTTCAAAGTAAACTTATTATCAAAGTACATGTATATACAATGCTGAGATTCGTTTTATTTCAGGAATACTCAATAAAACCATAATAGAACCAAATACTTGTAAACTAACAATTTTCATCTTTTCATTTTAGAACAAGATTTTCAATAAAGTATTTTGTTGTTTCCTGAAGGACTAAACAGTCTAGTTAAACCTGTGGCTGGAGCATTTCTTGCAAGCATGAAGCTTGGAGGATCATAGATCAGATACTGCAGAGTTGATGTGCCAAAAACAGGATATATAATCAATAGATCTCCAGAATTTCTAAGAACTTGGGAATAAAAATGATTCCTTATCGCAGTAACCTCCAAGAGGACCACAAACTTGTCATTGGATTTGGGGGCTCACCGTGCTTCGATGACCCGGAGTGCTATGTTGACTGGAGTCAGGGCTTTATGCTTTGGTTCTTGGTCACCCATGCCAAACTGGTCAAAGGGTAGAGGACAATCTAAGAGAGGTCCACCACTTCTCTGGGTTCAGGCGTCCAGCTCAGGGTTAACAGGCCTGACTGACAAAACAAAATTGTTATAGAAACAGCCGTGAAGAATGTGCGACAGTATTCCTGAGTCTCCAGCTGGGACTTGCATGACTGACAGTAGTGAAAACTGAGAGGAAGCTACTGACGTGATGAAGGAAGCTCTCAGCCCCATCTGAGATGGAGGACATTCACTGCTGCCCTAAACACCAGTGGTGTAACAGGCAGTAAGTAAGTAAATAAGTTACTGTAGTGAAAAAGAGAAATAAAATCTGGAGTGTTAGAATGCCTTTTGCATGGAACAACTTGTTTTAAATTGAAGGAAAGCTTTCCAAGTATAAGCTTGATTGCTGTGAACCATCACCAGATTTTATCTCCGTTTCTTTGTTATAAGAAAGTTATATATTACTTTTTAACCTCTTTCATGGTCCCCATAATAACTAGCATGAAAATCTATGGCTCTTAATTGGATAGCCTTAAAAGTGGTTGTGGTGATGAAGGCAAAAATTAACTGACATTATGGCCAATGAAAATCACAGGCAGTGAACAGATCCTCAAATGCCGCATTGCATTCGCTGTACCAAGAGCCGCTATCAGTCACCACCAACAAACCTCCTTAATCAAGACTCATAGTTCTTAGGTTAACCCCATAGTGAATCTGGTAGCATGGATGCAAGTTTCATAACTGCATCACCCAGTCTGTAAACACTGTTAGCAATGGAGACAATCCTTGCTATCTTGGAATAACTAAGGCCATGGCAGGGATAGGGTTGAAACAATGGAAGATATAGTTCTACTTCTGCTTAGTCACGTTCTTCATCCTATTTGTCTGTCGCCACACAATTTCTTCTGGTTTATAATATAATGCAAGAAAAAATACATTGTTGAATATCAAAATGACAGAAAATTTAAACTACTGAGCACACCTCACACTACCTCTCATCTTAACCCTTGCCCATTTCTTCTTTTTGATGCACAGGAGTTGCAATCTAGCAGGTAAAATGGAAGATCAAGAAAATAATGATAGGCATGTTCTGTCTTTGACTTCCATGCACACACCAGCTCAGATACTAACATAGTTTGTCCATTTAAGACAAGAGTGGGAATAAAGTTGGTGAGGTACTGATCAGGGGAAGCCTATAGTTAGGAAAGGTGACAATGGAAATACAGATGTCATTTTTCCAAATTCAAGATTACTTGAGTATTGCTGTGGAGGACTTGGTTAAGGACTTTGATGAGGCAGGTTTTAGAAGAAGGCTAAGCAGATCATTAGAATAAAACAGTTGGTGCAGATCAAGCCTGGTAAACCTGTGAGAAATGTCAAGGAGCACACAGGAGTCCAGTATCAATTTCGCACAGGGCTTTGCTTAAGGACTATCAATTTCTGCACGAAAGTAGCAAGTAACAACCATGAGTACTCTCATGGATCTACCAATCATGCAAAGTCTGCTGATGGTTCTTGGTTTCCTCTTCAGCTCAAACTGTAGCTGTGCAACATATGTAAGCTAGAATGACAAGTCAGACCTCCGTCAAACATGCTGAGATAGCCGTTTCAGAATTATCCTTCAGTCAGCTGGGTTTCGCCAATCACTGAGATAGCCCTGCAATATAATTCCAGGAAATTAAAAAGGACGGGCTTTTTAAGTAAATACATAGGAGTGATTAATTGATATTTCTGTGCATTAAGAAATATTTTGATTTATATTTGAATCAGAGTATTTATTTTGTGTTGGCTTTCTTTTCTGAATTTTGGCAAAGAGGGTGATGTAATGTCCAAGACACAGTTTAGACATATTGTATATGTAAATGATGAATTAGATTATGTGTACTGGGATCACAGTTGATCAAACTATTCATAGAGGGCCCCCTCCTGGTCTCCTCAATTGCTCTTCTTATGGCTGTTTAATGGAGCCATGTCCCCATGATACACTGAGCAGACCATCCATGGCAGTCAAACCCCTTCAGACATAGAGCCTTGAGCGCCTCTTCATCACCATGTTTTTGATGTCTATTGCCGCACTAATGAAGGCATCAACTTCTGACATTTTTTTTCACTCTAAACCTCTTCTTTCATAAAACGCTACCCAGAGCCAAACATTTGGCCACCTGTTATAACAGCAATTCAGCATTACGTTTTGTTTTGTAATATTCCTCTGGTGGATCTTGGTGATTTTATCATGTTTAAAGTGTCATACAAATATCAATTCTTGTGGGTGAAAAGGATAGAAAAGAGACAAATTAGGGTTCCTGGTGACACTGGTCTATGTTGTTCCTTCACTAGCTTCTGTTCAGCAAAGCAAAGCAGAGAGAAATCAAGCCATTGATTCCAAAGAATTCTCTCTTTTTTACCAGTGTCCATAATACTTAAGTAGTCTTGGCAGTGGATTGGAAGTAGACCCATGAGATGTCCCAGTAAATGAAAAAAAATGAAACGTGGGGCTTCAGGGTATGACTTTAAGATTTTAGTAGGAGTGAAAAGTCTATGCTTGTTAATGTCAGATCTCTGCCCAAAACTGTTATTATCTCCAATCGAGAGGGACTCTTCTGGGCAGTAGATGCTATTAACCCTGACTGTGGGTGGGGACGAGCTCACAAAACTATGAAAAATATTTGATATCTCACAAGACCATGTGAGCTTAACAACTATTAAAAGCAATTAATTCAAATGTTAAGATAATTAAAATGTTCAAATACAGGGAAACTAAAACGCTTGAATTATTTCTGAAAATCTTTAAACAATTGCAAAGACTAAATTCATTAAACAAAAATTAAAATACGTATTACTTCATTCTGCCTAGCCACTTCTTTGCATTTGTAAAAATTGGAGATGACATTGAGTTTAAATGCTGGGGCATTATTGCAATTTCAAGTTGTGTCATTTGTATCATAGAATAAGTTGGCAAACACTGTATTCATTCACATGAACATTCATATGTGTGGTTATCCAGAACTTGGTAGACATGCAAAAGTCAGTATTTCCCTGCTAAATTCAGGCTGCTTTTCCTCCCTTTTAAGTCTTGTCACCATCAGTTCTGATAAGTAGTTTAAACCATTTTTTAATCCTAAAAAAATGGTTGCGATTATCTTCTCTAGACTGTTTGGTTGGAACATTGCAAGTAAACCAATTCAGAAGATGTTTCAATTAAACATGATTTAAAAAAAACAATATGTCTATAATCTGTTAAGCTAATATAAATCACATTCAGAACGGAAAGCGAGAGGCCCATCAGAGCATCAGATTTCAAAGAAGGCAGGCAAAAATGTGTTGCCAAACTCTTCCTATTTAAAGCTAGACAAGCAGAAGTGAGGTTGCTGCTTGTACGAGAACTGGTGCTGAATAGAGAAGAACACCAAGCAGATTATTATTGATTTCCAGTTGATTCACATGACAAGTCCTCTGTCTAATATTTAGACATGAAGGGCTTTGTTCATGTAGGATGCTTTTTCCTCCTTGTTATGTTACAAGCGCCACTGACATTAGCAGGAGTGGGTGAGTGTTATTCTGGATCTGCCTTGTTCTGATGCCTTTATGGAAAGTGGTGCTGTGTGTCGAGGCAAAATTATGAAAGCTTGTTTAAGTCTTTAAGATGCATTAGTTCTAATCAAAACTAATTAATATATTCAACAGACTGCATGTTATGTACTTGTTCCTTTTATATGAGTTTATTTCCCACGGTACAAATTTTACTCTTTGCTGCTTCCATCTGAATGTTGTAACTAATGTCAAATATAAAGGCCGTTACTTTTGCTTTTGCCATGAATTGCTTCATGACTGGACTCTGGCCACTGAGTAGCAAAGCTAATCCTCTTTCCACCCTCTATTCAAAAAATTGCTTAACATTGACTAGGTAATGGTCAGAAACTGCAGTCTGGAGGATGTAGGTTTGATGTTTTGAGTTATTAATCTTTCTGCCTCTCTTTACTTTAAGTTGCTCCTTAAAACCACCCTCTGATTAGATTTTTATTACGGTCAATAATGCCACTTTGAGATTGTGCATAAACAAAAAAAATACATTAATGTTCCTGTAAGTGCCTTTGGAGAGCTAATCCTATAGCAAAAGCACTAGATTAATGTAGATTGCCTAATCACTCAGCAAAGTAAACCAGAGATTGAAATTAAAATATTCAGGTTTTGTAGTTTTTGTACACATACTAGGCATAACTATGCAATCAGGAAAATACTTCATTAAATATAACTTTCATCAATGCTATAACTTTCTTGAAATCCAGTCATGCAACCACTTTAGTAAAGCATTTATGTTCTTGCTATATAATGAATATTGCACGATAGCTATTGACTAGGTCTTAGTTCTGTTCCCACCTTTCTGTCTCATGCAGTATTTCTTGCCAGATCTTTTGGCTGCTTGTTTTGTTCCAAATCTATTTCTTTGTTCTGTTAAAATTTTTAGGATAATTGTTTGATCCATATCAGGAGACAGAACTTTGTAAATGGGGGAATTATATTTACAAGCAGTTGAAACGGGTTGTAGTTCACTTTTGTAGAAGAATGCAGGATTCTGCTTTAGTATTTAGCTGATAGTAAAGCTTAACATGGCTTTTTGCAACAAACCTTAGCATCTGGTTTAATATAAAGCAATCAGCTCCATTTCATAGTATTCACCTGAGCTCAGGCAATACTTCAAAGATAAAGTTATCTGCAACATTGTCAGCTATCTTTCTTTGCGTGTCTGCAGCAAATATTGCAGACGAGCTTTCCAGCAGTGAAAGAAATATGTGATATTACTTATCCAAATCATATTGTAATGTGTTCCCTTGGCAACACTGTCAGCACACTGTCAGCCAGATTCAGAAACCTTGAATGGAAAAGTTTAATGTATCATTCCTCTAACATTCTGAACTGAAGGGTTATGTGGGATAAGATTTTTCATGTTTCAAGGGATTAATCTGAAATGTTTACAGTAGTGTAAGGCTAACAATTATTATAATAATATAATCTCTCTGTCAAAATATAGATTATCATGTAAAAACTCTTGCTGGTGAAGACAAGCTAAAGCGGGCCTGTGTAAACTGCCAGGGCTGCATTGTCCTGGAGTAATTTTACATGACCCTACAAAGGCATGTGCCAGGCAATCTGTTTGATACTTTAATGTGCGGGAAGGTGAGAATTTCTGGAGTGTCTTGCACTGAATGAAACTGATCTGTGCTGATCTGCATCATTACGACACTAGTTAAAGGGGAGGCAAGTATCAAACTGGTAGAAAAATTGGAAAGGTAGAGTACCTTTTTAAATGATGTAAGTGTTGGTGTTTGGGGCTGGGGGGCACCTAGATGTCCTTGAACACGTTACTGAAAGCTAAGGTAGGTGCTGCAAGCAAATACAAAGGCAAAGACTATATTGGCCTTTCATGAAAGAGAATTTGCATTTAACATTAGGGAGATATTGCACTATTCATACATAGATCACTAATATTGCACCTAGAATTATATTACAGGTCTATTCTTCCTACCTAAGGAAGGAAATGCTCATGATTTAGGAAGCACAGCAAAAGTTTACTGAATAGTTTCCTGGGATGCTGGGTTTGTCATATGAGGAAAGAACAGGGTTACACTCTTTTGAAGAGTAAGAGGTGATCTCCAGGAAAAGTAAGAAATTCTTAAGTGACATAAGAGGGAAAATATAGGGATGATGTTTCTCTAACTGGATTGCCTAGAATCAGGGTTAGTTGTCTGAAAGTGAAGAGCCAGCTATTCCGGACTGTCAAAAGAAGGCGTTTCTTCACTTAGAGGAAACTGCATCATTCCCTGCCCAATAAGGTTGTAAAGGCTCAATCAATGAGTATATTTAAGATTGAGATCAATAGAGATTAAGTGATATTGGGTTATTGCAGGTAAAAGAAAAATGATAATCCAATTGAATCAGGGAATAGACTCGAGAAGTCAATTGACCTTCTCCCATTTATCCCTGTCTACCATTTCCCACAAAATCTTTCTCTTCTTTCTATATTCTTCATGAATATTGCTTCAATAATATTGATTAGGTTTTGGTTCTGTCTCATGCAGTGCTCCTTGACAAATCTGGTGGCTGTTTGCTTAGTTCTAAATCGGTTCCTTTGTTCTATTAAAACTCTTAGGATTGTTGTTTAATTCATGTCAGGAGACAGAACTCTGGGGTTATTGAGTAACTTGGGCTCTGACACAATAAATGTAGCATAGTCACAGGAGTGAAAATTCCATTTCACTGAAATTCGCCTTCAGATCCCTATCAAAAATGTGGACAACAGAGAGATCTCACATGTTCAGCACCCTCAAGCCCATCGCACACCCTATACCTGACTATTCAACCACAGCAGACATATCACATCTGTTCAATGTACACATCATTAGTCTTTCTCTCTCCTCCACAGTAAGGTTCCCTGTATCTGCAGACTGCAGCATCAGACTAGAGGGAGAACTATTGCCCCAAAGTAGCACAATCAACTAAAAGAGGAATTGATGACTAATTGTTGGTTTGATTCTTTGAGTGTCAGTGGTTCTGCTGTTTTTCTGTCCAAATCCTGATTCATTAACTTTCAAGCAACACACACAAAATGCTGATGGAACGCAGCAGGCCAGGCAGCATCTATAGGAAGAAGTAGAGTCGACGTTTAGGGCCGAGACCCTTCATCAGGACTAACTGAAAGAAGAAATAGTAAGAGATTTGAAAGTGGGAGGGGGATATCCGAAATGATAGAAGACAGGAAGGGGAGGGATGAAGCTAAGAGCTGGAAAGTTGATTGGCAAAAGGGATCCAGAGTTGGAGAAGGGTGAGGATCATGGGACAGGAGGCCTGGGGACAAAGAAAGGGGGAGGAGAGCACCAGAGGAAGATGCAGAGCAGGCAAGGAGTTATTGTGAGAGGGACAGAGAGACAGAAAAAAAGGGGAATGAATGAATGAATGAATGAATGAATGAATGAATGAATGAATGAATGAATAAATAAATAAATAAATAAATAAATAAATAAATAAATAAATAAGGGACGGGGTAAGAAGGGGAGGAAGGGCATTAATGGAAGTTAGAGAAATCAACGTTCATGCTATCAGGTTGGAGGCTATCCAGTCGGAATATAAGGTGTTGTTCCTCTAACCTGAGTATGGCTTCATCCTGACAGTAGAGGAGGCCATGGATTGACATAGCAGAATGGGAATAGGATGTGGAATTAAAATGTTTGGCCACTGGGAGATCCTGCTTTCTCTGACAGACAGAGCATAGGTGTTCAGCGAAACGGTCTCCCAGTCATTAACTTTCAATGCCCCTTCAAGATGCAATCTTTTCCATACAGATAGTTTAAATGAGATCCTTTCAACTTCTCCTTCCTCTTGTTACAACAATGGCTTGATGGCTTTCTTATTTCCTACACACAAGATATTACTAGACCTTTCTGTCACATCCACCAGCAGATCCTTGTTGATTTTAGTCATTTAGTCACAGGATCATCACAAGCAAGCCACCAGACACGAGATAACAGCAGCCGGACCTGTGGGAAAGAGTAGTTACTATACCAAGTTACTTTCTCATTTATTGTTATACACATCAAGGTACAAAGAAGACACAAGATTCTGTAGATGCTGGGACTCTTAAGCAACTTCTCTTGCATACACAAAGCTTACGCAGCAAACGGTAGTAGTGCAAAAAGAAATGTTTAAGGGACAATAACGGACGAGGTAGAATTAAGGTTCAAGAGTGTGGAAGAAGCTGCTCCCACACCTGGTCATCTAGGATTTCTGTAGGACTTACAAGAGTGAAAAGAAAAGGCTAGGAAGGCAGGCGTCCTTGATATGATTAGCCATTCTGATGAACTGAATCTTGAAGATGAATTAGCTGGAAGAAGTGAAGAGCCTGTAATAAACTGGCCAAGGTTTACCCATTCCCTGCAGCTCTCATCAATATGAGGTTGCACACTACTTCTGCTCCTGAAGGTCATCTAGCATGGTAGCACAACAGTTACTGCGGCTGGCTCGTAGCCCCAGTTTTCAACCTGATGGAACAATTGTCAGAAGGTGGTGGATACAGCCCAGTCCGTCACAGGAAAAGCCCTCCCCACAATTGAGCACATGTACAAGGAGTGCATCATCCACCTTCTTCATCCAGGCCGTACACTCTTCTCGACACTACCATCAGGCAGGAGGTACAGGAACAGTTATTACCCTACATTCATCAGGGTCCTGGATAACTTGAAGTACCTCAACTCCGAACTGATCCCACAACATACGGAGTCACTTTCAGGGACTCTACAACTCATGTTCTCTGTATTATTTATTTATGTTTTAATTGCACAATTTGTCTTTTGCACATTGGTTATTTGTCAGACATTGTTTATGTATAGTTTTCATAAGTGCAATTGTATTTCTTTATTTTCCTTAAATGTCTTCAAGAAAATGACTCTCAAGATATATATGGTGACATATACATGCCTATACATTATAAATTTACTTTGACTTTGGCCCGAACCTTCGACTATTTTTTTCCATGGATGCTGTCTGATGTGTTGAGTTCCTCCAGCATCTTGTATGTGTTGCTCTGGATTTCCAGCGTCTGCAGTCTCTCTTGACTTTGAACTCATGTGCTGTGGTTGCATAGTTTGCACATCTATCACTTTATGAGCTTCTGTCAGGTGTTGCAAATTTCTCCCATGTCCCAATGATGTGGCAGTGGCTAAGTCACCCCGTAGTCTAGGCTGATGGCAAAAGTGATCAAAAGGTGTTTGAGAGAAGATAAGAACAGTAACATTAGGATACGGGGGATGGACTAATGGGATCTCTCCCCAAGGAGCTGAAATAAACCAGGTGAGCCAAATGTCCTCATTTTCTATCATTGAAAGTATAAAATACGAGCTATGATAAGACAGTTAATAGACAAAGACTCTGAGGCCGTGGCTGGACTGTGTGAGATGCCGTTACTGAATCACATGTTTCAGCCAGTTCTATAGTAATAATAACTGACAAACTACTGAGTAGTATCTGATGGCAGAGCTCCTGGATCTCAGGGAAATGTAGTCAGGAGCCACACAGCACCCCTGCAATCTGACCACCTTTAGATCTCTAGACCAGCTGACATCTCTTTATTCATAAATGGGATGTGGACACGGCTAGTCATGTCAGCTTTTATTGTCCACCATTGATTGCTGTGGTGGGTCTGGAGTTGCATATAGTCCAGTCCAAATAAGGATAATAGAGTTTCTTCCCTGAGAACATCAGAGAATCGGTTTTAACCTCAGTCTCTCAGATCCATAGTTTCCATTAAGGAGATCAATGTATCTTTTTAATTAATGATTTTTTTACACTTAATTGTTTGTATTTATCTCCCCTAGCTGCTGGCCAATGATCCTGAAATATATCTATTAGTCCAACAAGAGTAGCCATGTATAGCATTAAAACTCCGACGACTGCCTCTCTGTAATGTCCTTGCATTTGGTGGTAGAGAAGGGCTAATGAAAAAATAGTGCACAGTAAAGCTAGGCTAATCTTTCACCGCTAGCTGAAGGTTCTTCTACTCAAGGAAACAGCTATCCACCATCCTGACTTCAAATTCCTCAGAGAGCATTGCATGAATAGTAAGACAAGCAAAAATAAATATTGGATGAGCATGGGTTAATTTGTGAGCAATTGAGTGCTTTAGATTATGGTTTGCTCTTGGTGTTGAGTGGCTGTTTAAAATGCTTGCCATGTGATCTGTTTTATTCTGATTTTCACAATTTGTGCTAAGATGATCAGTAACAGAGTGACGGCAACAAGAACTGTAACCAGATTGCAGATTTACTGCAGCGTTCGGGGCAGTTCCAAATTGTCTGATGAAAGATCATGAACCCAAAACATTGGCTTGATTTGTCTCTCCACAAATGCTGCCTGATCTGCTGCATATTTCAAGCATTTTCTGCTGTAGTTTCAGATTTTCGGCATCAACCATCTTTTGTTTCAACTCCCTAAATTTCTGCAGCTCTGAAGTTCTATGATGGAATCTAACAAGTTTGTCCCCAAATGAATCCCCAACGCATCTGAAACCCATTGATAGCCCCATTAAACAATATGGATCAGGATTTGCCTCTGCTATTCTTATGTGCTGTTGTTGAGAGTGAACATTTTCCCCAATATTTCTTCTGCTGATGTTATAAGGACTGATATCACCCTTTGTGCTTTATTAGATTTTTGAACCATATATATAGAACTTCTGATTAAAACCTATATTGAATGCTCTGAATTATATTGCGTATGACAAAAAGAACACATCAGAGCCTGTGCTAACAGTTAGTGGTTTAAGGCCTATCTGCCATGGCATCATTTTCCAGCACCATCCCCATAACCTTTAATTCTCTTATTTTCATAGCTTCACTAATTTTTAAGTGAAGAAATGTGTGCTCATGGTAATTCTAAATTTCTTATTGCTTACTCTCAGGCTGTGTCCTCTTGGTTAAACTTCTCAGCTCAGGGAATCATCTTCTCTGTATTTAGCCTGTCATGTCTGTTAAGAATTTAAGAAGAAGTCTCCTCTCTTTTTACTAAACTTAAAAAAATGAAAGTTGCAGTTCCAGTCTGTGTAAAACACATAATCCCTGAAAGTGAATTTAAGTACATCTTTCTTATATAAGTTGGCCAAAGTTGTCCACAAATCTCCAATATGTCTCACTAATACCCTATAAAATATTTAAGTGAGATTTCCATTCTTGTGCAACGTATGAACCCAGCAGTGTTTTGTGAGCAATTTAAAGCTTTAATTAAATTGTGTAGTTCTACCAAACTAAATCCCCTTGCCATTACATTAGCTAATACCTAAATTATTCCTCATTAGTAAAGTACTAGATGTAGAATATTTTAAATAAATAATCT
The DNA here is from genome assembly GCF_963921235.1 of Mobula hypostoma. Lineage (NCBI taxonomy): Eukaryota > Metazoa > Chordata > Chondrichthyes > Myliobatiformes > Myliobatidae > Mobula > Mobula hypostoma. Next base: position 153,939,407 of record NC_086102.1, on the reverse strand, counting down.
ATTTACAATGAAGATTAGTGGTATTGGTGACTTCACATGTAGCTTATTGTGGTTAAATAAAAATCTTTACAATCTTATTATTTATCATAAAAGGGAGAATCACAGTACTTGCTAACTCTCAGTAATAGTTACATAAATAGCATTACTACTATAGGAGGAATAAGGCTATCTGTTCCATAAGACACAGAAGCCTGATTAGTCTGATCTGTTATTTGATAATAGCTGATGTATTTTCCCTCTCCTGCCTTCTCCCCATAACCCTCGACGTCCTTATTAAACAAAAAACTACCAGCCCACCCTTAATGATTGGCCTCCACAGCCGTCTGTGGCAATGAATTCCACAGATTCACCACCCTCTGGCTAAAGAAATTCTTTCTCATTTAAAGGGGATTCCTTGTATTCTGTGGTTATGCCCTCTCGTCCAAGAATTTCCCACTATCAGCATCATTCTCTCCGTATCTACTGTATATAGGTCTTTCCATATTCAGTAGGTTTCAATGAGATCCACAATTCATTCTTCTAATGCCAGTAAGTACAGACCCAGAGCCATCAAGCGCTCATCACATATAACCCGTTCATTCCTGAGATCATTCCCATATATCACCTCTGGACTCTCTATAATGCCTGTACATTCTGTCTTAGATATGGAGCCCAAAACTACTCACAATACTGCAAATGTGGTCTGACCAATGCTTTATAAAGCCCCAGAATTACATCCTTGCTTTTATATTCTACTCATCTTCAAATTAACATTAACATTGTATTTGCTTTCTGTCTACCAACAAGTTGAATCCTGCCTAAAACTCCATAGTCCCTTTGCACCTCTGATTTTTGAATTTGTTCCCCACTTAGAAAATGGTCTACGCTTTTATTCCTTTCACAAAAATGCATGACCATGCCCTTCCCTATTCTCCTAATCTGTCCAAGTACTTCTGCTTCCTCAGGACTACCTACCCCTCTATTTTCCATAACTTGGGAACAAAACCTCCTGTTTCATTATCCAGATTGTTAATATGAACCATGAAAAGAATCAGACCCAACATCAACTCCCGTAGAGCAACATAAGTGACCAGCAGAGAAGGCCCGTTTAATATCTACACTTTCCTTCTGCCAATCAGCCAATCTTTTGTCCATGCTAGTACCTCTCCTGTAACAGCAGGGCCCTTTATCTTGTTTAGCAGCCTCATGTGGGGCTCCTTGTCAAAGACCTTCTGAAAATCCAAGTAGACAACATCAATTGACTTCCTTTTGTCTATCCTGACTTTGATTTCCTCAAAGAATTCCAACAGCTTTGTCTGGCAAGATCTTGCCTTTCAGGAAACAATGTCAACTTTAGCCAAGTACCCTAAAACTTCATCCTTAATAAAGGATTCCAGCAACTTGCTAACCTCTGAAGTCAGGCTAACTGTCCTACTGTTCCCTGTCTTTTGTCTCCCGCACTTCTTAAGGCGTGGACTGACAATTATGATATTACAGTGCTCTGGAACTATTCCAGAATCTATTCAATCCCCACACCTATCATTTTCAGAACCTTAAGGTGTCGCCTATCTGCTCTTGGTGACTTCAGATCTTTCAGCTTCCCAAGCACCTTCTCTTTGGTAAAAGCAACTACACACACTTCTGTCCTCTGACACTGGCATACAGCTAATGCCTTCCACTGTGAAGAATGACACAAAATACTTATTCAGTTCATCTGCTATTTCTTTGTTCCCATTGCTGCCTCTCCAGCATCATTTTTCAGTGGTCCCATATCCACTGTTGTGTCTCTTTTACTCTTTGCTTATCTGGAAAAAAATACTTTTCGTATCCTATTTTATGTATACTATTGACTATCTTATTTTCATGTTTCATCGTATCTCTCCTTATTGCTTTTTTAGTTACCTTCTTTTGCTTTTTAAAAGCTTCCCAATCTGATAGCTTCCCACTAATTTTTGTTATCTTGTACTTCCTATGTTTTGCTTTGATGCTATTTCTGACTTCCCTTGCCAGCTGTAGTTTCATCCTCTCTTTAGAATGCTGCTACTTCTTTGGGATGAACTGATTCTGCATCTTTCAGATTGCTCCTAGAAATTCCAGCCATTACTGTCCTGCCATCATCTTTGCTAGTACCCTTTCCAATCAATTTGAGCCAGCTCCCCTCTCACGCCTCTGTAATTACCTTTACTCAACTGTAATCTCGATACAAATGACTTTAGTTTCACACTCTAAAATTGCAATGTGAATGCTATCATATTAGGAACAGTGTCTTCTAAGGGTTCCTCTATCTGAAGCTCTTTAACCAAATCTGTTTCATTACACAACAGCCAATCCAGAACTGCTTTTCCCTTGACCACAAAAAGCTGCAAAAAGACATCTTATAAGCATTCCACAAATCCTTTTTCTTGGGATCTAGCACCAACCTGATTTTCTCAATCTTCCTGCATATTGAAATCCCCCATTGTAACATTGTTCCTTATGCATACCTTTTCTGCCTCCCATTGTAACTTGTATCCCATAGTCTGTATATAAGACCCAACAGGGTTTCAGAGTTTGTTTTACCAGTGCAGTTTCTCAACTGTAACACAAGGATTCTGCATCTTCCCATCCTATGATACTTCTTTTTCAGAAGTTGATTTAATTTATTTTACCAACAAAGGCACCCCACCCCTTTGCCCACTTCCCCATCCTTTCAATATGATGTGTATTCTTAGATGTTAAGATCCCAGCTCTGATCTTTAATCAACCATGACTCTGTGATGTCTACAAATGTCATATCTGCCAACTGCACAATGAGATCATCTACCTTACTTTGTCTACTGCATGCATCAAATACCTTCAGTCCTGTATTCATCACCCATGTTACCTGAAGTTAAGTTTTTATCTCCTTGTAAACTTTTTGTCTTTATTCTGGAGACTTTGACAACCTCTCCTGCACTCTCATTTCCTTTTAGCTTATCCAAACCTTTCAAAAGCATTGAAGCTATCCTACTATTTAGTTTAAGCCCCATTCACAGACCTAGTTATGCTTTTCGCCAGCACACTTGCCCCTGCCTGGTTCATGTGGAACCAGTCCAATTGGAACAGTTCCCTCTTTCCCCAATACATATGCTAATTTCCCACAAATTCAAACCCACTTCTCCCACAACCATGTATTTAACTTTGAATCATGCATTTATTTAACCCTCTGAACTCATTGATCCTGTTCCATTTGCATGTGACTCAGGTAACAATCCAGAGATTATTACCTTTATAGTTCTGTAGTCACTAGCTGCTCTAATTTCATCAGATTGCAAGCAGGTCGTAAGAGTGGGCTCCCTCACCTCCAACCCGCTGACTCTCAATACAGGAGCACCTCAGGGCTACGTACTGAACCCCCTCCTTTACTCCCTGTATACCCATGACCGTGTTGCCACCCACAGCTCTAATCTGTTAATTAAATTTGCCGATGAGACTACTTTGATTGGCTTTATCTCAAACAATAGGGAGGTGGCCTACAGGGAAGAAGTTATCTCTCTGACACAGTGGTGTCAAGAAAACAACATCTCCCTCAAATTCGCAAAAACAAAGGAGTTGGTTGTGGATTACAGGAGGAATGGAAACGGGCTAATCCCTATTGACTTCAATGGATCTGGAATTGAGAGGGTAAACAGTTTTAAATTCTTCAGCATCCACATTACTGAGAACACACACCAGCTGTGTGGTGAAAAAGGAACAAAAGCACCTCTTTCACCTCAGACGGTTGAGAAAGTTTGGTATGGGCTCCAAAATCCTAAAAACTTAATACAGGGGCACAATTGAGAGCATCCTGACTGGCTGCATCTCTGCCTGGTATGGGTACTATACCTCCCTTAATCGCAGGACTTTGCAGAGAGTGCTGCAGATGGCCCAGCACATCTGTATTTGTGAACTTCCCATGTTTCAGGACATTTACAAGGACAGGTGTGTAAAAAGGGCCCGTAAAATCATTGGGCACCCGAGTCACCCTAACCACAATCTATTCCAGCTGCCACCATCCGGGAAACGGTACCGCAGCATAAAAGCCAGGACCAACAGACTGCGGGACAGTTTCTTCCACCAGGCCATCAGACTGATAAACTCATGCTGATTTGATTGTACTCTATATTACATTGACTGTTCTATTTGTTATAAATTATTATAAATTTCTATGATTGCACATTGCACAATTAGATGGAGAGGTAGCATAAAGATTTTCAATGTGAAGGATATAAGAAATAAGGCCAATTCAATAGAACTTCTTTCCTTGTTCTTCCTATGTCATTGGAACCAAAATGGGCAATGACAACTGAATCTTACCCCTCCCACTCCAAATTTCTCTGCAGGTTAAATGAGATATCCTGGCACTAGGCATGAGGCAGGCAACACACCCTTTGGGACACTGGATCCTTGCAAAAAAGAATTGTGTCTATTTCCCTGACTATACTATCTCTAATTACAACTATGTTGCTCTTCTCGACACCCCTCCAAACACCCAGCCAACACAACCAAATAGCCCCCTGAACCATCACGTCACGATTCAGTTGTTCAGCCTTCCTTCAACTGCTATTTGAACTAGTTCGTATCCTTACTACCAACTCATCTCCCCCACCTGCTAAGAATAGGTCAGGAGAGGGATGGACTACTTTGCACTTATCCAGATGAATGCAACTCCGTTGAGTGTTTAAGAAACTTAAACAATCAATGGACCAACTGGCCTATTGGCAATTATTCCAGTGGAACCATGTGTTGGTGCATAACTTTGCAGGATGCACTGTGATATTGTGTTATCATTGGGAATGAAAGAATAATAAAATGCTCATCTAAGCAGAAAATGATGAGGGTTTCTGTCTCCACCATGTTTTCAGGCAGAGAACTGGAAAACCCTACTAGATTCTGGTGGAAATAAAAATCTTACAATCTCTCTAATCCAATCAGTTGCAAAAATGTATGCTATCTAGTTATTGATTTACATGCTGAGAGAAATAGATCCCTTTTTTGAGTTCCAGCACATCATGACTTCGCAGTTTTATATTGCGTGAATATATCACCCCTCAGTCTCCACTGTTTCAAACATATCTATGCTAACCTTTCCAGTGGAGAAATATTCTCCATGTTCACAAAACTCATGTGAATCTTCTCTGTACTAATCAACTTGCTATTACACCCATCTTGTAATTTTGTGATCGCAGTGAAAGCAGTTGTTTAGCCATGCTGTTTAATGCAGTCTGAGCATGGCCTCCCTGCTCTTGAATTCTATGCTTCAGCTAAAAAAGGAAAATATTTTGTCTCTCTCCATTATTAATTCATCATTCCTACTACTTTTGGAGAACTGTAAATGTGCATTTCTACACTCTTCTTCTCTAATGCACTTCTCCATATTCCACCATTACTTAGCACTTCTAAAAGCATCATTTCTCCCTTCTTCCAGCTCAGTTTTATCTGGTACCTTTCTACTCACTTGACCAATCTATTTCTGCAGTCCACAACTTTCTTCCTTTATTACTGCAGATATAAATTTTATAACATCTGCAAGTTACATATTTGTTTCTCTGGCATAATACTCCTGTACAATCCCATTGCAGAAACCACACCCATAGTTGCAAGGATCTTGCCAATACAAAAAGTTCTTCAGTGGCACTTTATAAACATCTGCTACATAAAAGGGCAAAAATATAGGTGGAAGAGAATGTTTCCCTTCCAATATTTAAGTTACTTTCTATTCTAGACATTCACTCACACACTTGATTCAAAATTCTTAAACACCTTATGCAGAGGGCAGTAGTTAGAGAAAATTCCCAATTAACTTAGAGGTACTGGTTAATAAGTACTGACATAACTAGCTGAATAAACCTTACAATTAAATCATAAAATTAATTTGCATTCCAGTATCATACATCAAAGTTGCTGGTGAACGCAGCAGGCCAAGCAGCATCTATAGGAAGAGGCGCAGTCGACGTTTCAGGCCGAGACCCTTCGTCAGGACTTGACGAAGGGTCTCGGCCTGAAACGTCGACTGCGCCTCTTCCTATAGATGCTGCTTGGCCTGCTGCGTTCACCAGCAACTTTGATGTATGTTGCTTGAATTTCCAGCATCTGCAGAATTCCTGTTGTTTGCATTCCAGTATTATACGTTTGTAGATTGCTAACACGACTGTGTTTAAGTTTGTTTTTGAAGTTGTAAATAGTTTCGGTAGGAAACAAAGATGCCAAAGCAATCCCACCTCATCCTGGTATTGGTATTGGTTTACTATTATCGCATGTGCCAAGATTTCAGTGAAAAGCTTGTCTTGACAGAAGTGTGTGCACTGCCCCAGTTTTTGAAGTCAATGATAAGCTCTTTTTGGAAATCTTAATGGGAAAGTTTAACTAAAATTGTCAGACATCTGCTAGAAGGTCCTTCAGCATTGTCAGCATTCAATGTCCGTTGATATTTGCTCTGAGGTGGTGGGGCAGAGCCTTTGACTTCTGTGGAAATCTTCCCTCAATCCAATGTGATAGGGAGTTCCAAAATTTTGACCAAGTGGCAATGAAGGAGTGGGGATACATTTCCAATTTAGGATGATGTAGGACTTGAATTGGAGCTTTCAGGTAGGGATTTTTCAGTGCACCTATTGCTCTTTTCCTTCTATACCATAGAAGTCTTTGCCTTTGTAAAAACATTAATGATGTCATGCAGTCCAATAATTGCATGTGATGGAAGGGAGGAATGATTACTAACACCATAAAAAGTCACCAACAGTAGCGAGAATCTGGAAGATTTGGAAAACTTTAAACAAAAATGAAGAACAATTATGCATGCAATTAATAAAGGGACATTACCGTAGATAATGAAGTTAAACCAGCACAACATATACAAACAGATGGGAAATATTTTTATAGTTATAGAAATTGTTTCTGCTAAAGTGAACTTAAGTTGTTATAAGATGAAAAGGGGTAAGTAATACTGAGTAATGCAGAAGTGGCTGCAGGTGTTAATGCTATGCTCGCATCTGTCCACGATATACTGTATTTTAACAATTTGGAAGAGGGGACCGAGTGTAGCATTTCTGAGTTTGCTGGAAAAGCAAATTGCGTATAGGATGCAGAGAGTCTGCAGAGTAATATAGACAGATTAAGTGAATGGACAAGGGTCCAGTAGATGGAGTACAATGTTGCCAAATGCATGTTCATCTACTTTGGAAGGAAAAAATTAAAGATTAGGTTATTATTTAAATAGTGAAGTATGCTCTTGTGCAGAGGTACATGGGAGTGCTTGTGTGTGAATAATAAAAGGTGGTTTGTAGGTGTAACAGGTTATGAAGAAGACATATATAATGTTGGCCTTCATTGCTAGAGGGATTGAATTTAAGACCAGGGACATTATCTTGCAACTGTGCAGGGTGCTGGTGAGACTGCCCCTGAAGTACGGCATGCAGTTTTGGTCTCCGTACTTGAGGAAAGAGACACTGGCTTTAGAGAAAATGTAGAGGAGATTCACCAGTTTGCTCCCAAAGTTGAAGGGGTTAGTCTTTGAGGAAAGATCGAGTTGCCTGGAAGAATACTCCCTGGAATTCAGAAAAAAATAGAATGATCACACCTGCAGTTGAGGGGGACAAATATCCTTGTGGGCAAGTTTGCCAGAGCTGTTAGGAAGGATTGAACCTGATTTTGCAGGGGGATGTAAACTGGAGTGATAGGGCAAAAGATTGGGCACTGGTATGTAAGTAGATACAGTGTGTAATGAGACTGTAATGAATGATAGCCAGGTGATACAGCAAAATTGCACTCAGGGAGACAGGTTGGTTTGTGTCTTTAAACTAAATATTGGGTTTAACAGTTTAACAGATGGGAAAAATGAGGATTAAGTAAAAGGGAAGGCGAGTGCAGAAGAGATTACAAAAGTCTTCTGAATAAATAAAAAGATAAAAGGTTTAGAAAGGGATAAGAATTTAACTTCCAGTAGCATGGAGCCAAAATGTAATAGGGTGATGAATACAGGATTGAAGGTGCTATATTTGAAAGTTGGATGATCTTGTAGTGCATTTAGAATTTGTGAATATGATATCACGGTGGCTGAAAGAAGAAGTGGGAACATAATATCCAAGGATGAAAGGAGTCACAGGTAGGCAGGTGGAGTGGCTCTGTTGGTAAAAAATGAAATCAAATCCTTAAAAAGAGTTGACATAGGATTGGAAGATGTAGAATCCTTGTGGTTAGAGTTAAGAACCTTCAAGGGTAAAAGAACCCTCATGGGAGTTATATACAGGCCTCCAAACAGTAGTCAGGATGTGGGGTACAACTTACAAAGGGAGATAAATAAGTCATATAAAAAGGCCAATGTTACAATAGTCACAGGGGATATCAATATACAGGTAGGTTTGGAAAATCAATTTGGTGATGGATCCCAAGAGAAGGAATTTATAAAATGTCTACACGATGGATTTTTAGAGAAGCTTGTGGTTCAGTGCACTAGGGATAAGACAATTCCGGATTGAGTATTGTGCAATGAATCAGGTTTGATTAGAGAGCTTAAGGAAAATGAACCCTTAGGAGGCAGTGATCATAATATGATAGGATTCACTCTGCAGTATGACAGGTGAAATCAAATATATCACTATTCCAGTGGAGCAGAGGGAATTACAGAGGCACGAGAGCAGAACTGGCCAGAGTTGATTGGAAGGGGACACCAGCAGGGATGATGGCAGAGCAGCAATAGCTGGAGTTTCTAGGAGCAATTCGGAAGGTGCAGGATAGATACATTGCAAAGAAGAAGAAGTATTCTAAAGCCAGAATGATGCAGCCATATCTGAAAGGGAAGTCAATGACAGCATAAAAGCAAATAGAGGGCATATAATAGAGTAATAATCAGAAGGAAGCTAGAGGATTGGAAGCTTTTCAAAACAAAAAGAAAGCAATTAAAAAAAGCAATACTGAGAAAACAAGGATATCTACAATTAATCTAGCCTATAATATAGAAGAAGATACCTTTTTTTTCAAATATATAAAGAGTAAAAGTGAAGTGAGAGTGGATATCACTACCGGAAAATAACATTGGAGAAGTAGTAATTGGAGACAAAGAAATGGAGAAGAGGTTCACAAGAATTATTCTAGGAATGAAATGGTTAACATAGGAGGAGCATTTGATGGCTCTGGGCCTGTACTTGCTGGAGTTTAGAAGAATGATGTGGGGTCTCATTGAATCCTTGAATATCGTAAGGCCTAGACAGGGTGGACATGGAGAGAATATTTGCTATTGTGGGGGAATCTAGGACCAAGGGGCACAATCTCAGAAAAGGAGGATATCCCTTTTGAATAGAGGTGAGGGGCCATGTTTTTACCTAGCGAATGAATCTGTGGATTGCATAGCTGCACACAGCTGCGGAAGCAATATGGGTATACTTAAAGCAGAGGTTGATAGGTTCCTGATTAGTAAGGGCATCAGAGGTTATGGGGAAGAGACATGACAGTGGATTGAAAGGAGTTGAAACAGCCATGGTGGAATAGTGAAGCAGATTCAATGGGCTGAACAGTCTAATTATGCTCCTATATCTTATGGCTTTATGGACATAACAAATCTCCCCCAGCTCCTAACAAAGTAGAGCGCTAGCATGCGTTTTTGTGATTATGTCAATATGTTGGGCACTGAGATACTGAGGCCCAGAAACTTCTTCTGTGTGTCCTTCCAACTTCCCCTGCTTGAAGTCCACAAAGAGTGAGAGGATATCTTAAATAAACTGACAAAATTATGAAAAGTATATATAACATAGTAGTGGGTAAGTTGTTTCCGCTAGTAGAAGAGACCAGAACTAGGGGGCATACAAGATTCAGAGCAGTAGATTTAAGACTGAGATGAGAAGGAACTGCTTTTCCCAGAGCGTTGCGAATTTGGAATTCTCTGCCCAGGAAAGCAGTAGAGAATATCTCATTAAAAGTATATAAAGTATAGATCGATTCTTGCATAGCAGGAGATTTCAGGGCTGATTTCGTGTCTAGGTCAGCCATGACTTTATTGAATGATGAAGCGGGCTCGATAGGCCAAATGGCCTACTCTTGCTCCTAATTCTTATATTCTTATGATTAGGATGTTAGACACGGAATCTCAATGCTGTGTCATAGACCTTTTCCAGATTGTACTTTAATGGTTCTTTCAGGCCAGCTTGTTACTGAATGTTTCTTAGTGGCAGATGTTTATTTAAAAGATTTTTCTGACTAAAAGGTTAAGATGTTTAAATGTAGCAAAGTGCTCCCACACTGAATCTAATCTGTATTGAGAGCCAACATTACAGAGCAGCACTAACATTTTCCGTTTGTTAAACACATTAATTCACCATTAGTAATGAAAAGAAATTGAGTCAGAAGTTGTCCTGAAACTATTTTCTCCCTGCCTATCAAAGTCGGCACATCCTATTATGGTCAATTAATTGGTAGTGGGGAACTTGTTCAGTTTTAATGAAGGGTCCATGAAGAATTTCAGAACAAAGAGCATGTGTAATTTTAGTAACAAGATTGTTCTAATTCTATTCATTCAGTAGAAATTGTTCTTGTAAATACTTATATGCCATGATAATTTCCAGTGAAGTAAATTCTAGAGGATTGTAATTTGTAACTCTTGAAATCCCCAGCTGCTTTGACTCAGACTTATTGAACCGTGCCTGAAAAAGTTGCTTTCAGTGAATATAAACAATCAATCTGATAGTTGTTTATAACAGCATCATAAAGTTGCTGAGTGTACTTATCATATTTAAGTTCACACTCTTGAGGACAAGAAAGGACTCATTTTCCAGTATTGGATTTCAAGTACAGGATTTATTTTCTGTTGCTCTGGAAAGTGTTAGATGTCATTTTTTTATTGAGTTCATCCCTCTTATGTGTAAATAATTAAACAAAAATTGCAAATAGTGTTCAAAACTTAATACCATTTTTGTTCATGGTAACGGATGATAACTGCCAAGCAATGAACCAAGCCTTCCAAAATTAGATAATCTATAACTCAGCTGAATCCATTTTTTGAGCAGGTCACCTTTGTTCAATGCCAGCAAAGATTTTAAAACCTGATACTGTTCTCATCAGTCACATTAATGTGTGATTTTTATGGTTGTGAATACAGCAGAATCAAAGAATCCTCTGTCATCACTCCCAAAGATTTCGCACCTGCTTTAGAGTTGTTATATTGTTTAATGCAGGAACTGCTGTCCAGGTTTTGGTATTTTTATATAGATTGTATTATTTGCAGTTTTCTCAAACAGATAAAGGGAACCCACTCAAATTAGCATGAAATTAATTACTGTAAAGACTTACTGTAAAGCACATTGACAATCTCAAGGATTGTTAAGTTTCCATAGTCAAGGTCTAAGTGAGTCTTTAACTTTGCAATTATAACTGCAGTTCAGCAAAATAAACCTAATTATATGCATGTGTGTTCTAATTCTAATAAAAATCCTTTATTTTAATTGAAAAAAAACAAAAAATAAGTTTACTTACAGTATTTCAATCTCACTAATTCATCTGTATCTTCCAAGCATAATTTTTCACTCTCTAAAAGAGTATTTGCAAATATATTTTTTTTCTCACTTACTGGCCACGACTAGTCCTTGATGATCAAAAGTTTGCATTAAGATTTCTGGATGAAAATGGGCTGGTGGCAGCAAATGTTTTAACCTACTTAGAGATCAATCTAACCCTCTTACCCCCCTCCCCCCCCCCCACACACACACACATTGATCTATTTGTCAGACTGTGCGTCAGATGTTTTTTTCTATTTACACAGTTTATCATTTGCACATTGGTTGCTTGTCAGTCATTATTTCAGCGTCAGTTTACTGCCATTGCCACTGAATTGCATATCTATTTTAAGATGTTGTTTCATTTTTTCATTTTTGTACTCTCATTGACATCAACATTTCACATGTTTTAAACATCGTACTACCTGCTGGAAACATAGAAATTGTCATTGCAACAATCAAAATGTTTCTGCATTGTTTTGCAGGTAAATACTTTACTGTAAAGATTACAGTCAGAAAAAGAAAAATAACTGCCTAACTCATTACAGCAAGCAATCATGCAGATGGATAGTACATGGTCAACATGATCAATTTGGCAAAGGGAAGTTTGCTATATTCTGCAACCCTTGTAGGACAATTTCTGCACAACAAAAATGAGATGTCAGATCCACTCTGTGCAGGATTTTTAAAGCAACTGATTAAAACATTAAGGGACATCAAACACAGTTACATAAAGTATATTAATCATATGTGTTGACTCATACTTTGAGAAAGATAGTTCACTGCATCCTTCACAGTGGACAATCTTCAAAGTTCAAAGTAACATTTATTATCAGAGTACATACATGCCTCCACATACAACCCTAAGATTCTTTTTCCTGCGGGCATACTCATAAAATCTATAGAACAGTAACTGTAAACAGGATCAATGAAAGAACAAGAGTATAGAAGACAACAAACTACGCTAATGCAAATATAAATAAATAGAAATAAATAACAAGAACTTGGAATAACAAGGTAAAGAGTCCTTAAAGTGAGAACATTGGTTGTGGGATCACTTGAAATAGAATGTGTATTTGTCCCCTTTTGTTCAAGAGCGTAATGGTTCAGGGGCAGTAACTGTTCTTGAGCCTGGTGGTGTGAGTCCTGAGTCACTTGCTTCTTCTACCTGATGGCAGCAGTGAGAAAAGAGCATGGTCTGGTAGAGAGGATCTTTGATGATGGATGCTGCTTTTCTACCACAACGTTTCTTCAATGTTTGGGAGGGCTTTACCTGTGACGCACAGGGCTGAATCCATTACCTTTTGTAGGATTTTCTGCTCAAAGGCATTGGTGTTCCCATATCAGGCTGTGATGCAGCCAGTCAATACATTTTCCACCACACATCTGTAGAAGTTTACCAAGGCTTTTGAGGTCATGCTGAATCTTCATCGACTTCTAAGGAAGTAGAAAGTTCTGTTCTGCTTTCTTTACAATTGCACTTATATGATGGGTGCAGGACAGGCTCTCTGAGAGAGAGGACAGATCCTCACTCTCTCTCTCTCTTCCTCCTACTCTCTCCCTCTCTCTCTCTCTTTCGGTCCTGCTCTCTTATGGTAATGGTTGAAGATAATGATTTGAAAATAAGATTGCTGTTCTTAGCTCCAGCTTCAGCTGCCCTTTAGTTAGATAAGACCTCTCGTTGAACTGGTGAGGGAGATAACTCAAATTTGCATTCTTCCACTGAGTATTCTCCCTATGCAGATGTGGTTGCCATTGGGTGCTTTTCATAATGGGCAGGCTAGTTTAAAACAGTACATTTCTAACCATTGGTGACCTCCAGTTTTACACAAGATTAATTCTGGTTTAACAAGTAGTAAGTTTCCATGTCTATTGATTTTAAATCAATTGAGATCGTCTTTCAAATCAGAATCAGGTTTAGTATCACTGACATATGTGGTGAATGTGTTGTTTTGTGGTATAGTACAATGCAATATGTATTCATCTCTCTATCTCTCTCTCTCTCTATCTATCTCTCTATCTCTATCTCTCACTCTATCTCTCATATAAAACCAAACAAAACTACATTCCTCTGGACCATGATGCACCAATACATACAGCACTAAAAACCAAATATCATTGTAAATAAGATAATAAAATGCAAAGTGAGAGAGAGAGAGGTCGTTGACTTCATCAATGTTGCCTCCAACGTCCACCCTGCCCTCAAATTTTCCTGGACCATTTCTGACACCTCCCTTCCCTTTCTCAATCTCTCTGTCTCTACCTCTGGAGACAGCTGATCTACTGCTGTCTGTTATAAACCCGTGGACCCTCACAGCTACCTGTACTATTCCTCTTCCCACCCTGTTACTTGTAAAAACATCATCGCCTTCTCTCAATTCCTATTTCTCTTCCACATCTGATCTTTGGAGGAGGCTTTACATTCCAGAACAAAGGAGATGCCCTTCTTTTTCAAAGAAAGAGGCTTCTCTTTCTCCACCATCAACACTGCCCTCAACTGCCCTCTTTCATTTTACATACATCTGCTCCACCCCATCCTCTTGCCACCCTACCAGGGATAGGGTTCCTCTTGTCTTCAGCTATCACCCCACCAGCCTCCTCATCCAGCACTTAATTCTCCACAACTTCTGCCACCTCCACTGGGATCCCACCTCCAAGCACATCTTTCACTCTTCCCCACCCCACCTCCATTTTCTGCTTTCAGCAGGGATCACTCCCTATGCGACTTCCTTGTCCATTCGTCCCTCCCCCCAATCTCCCTCCTGGCACTTATCCTTGCAAGTGGAACAAGTGCTACACTTGCCCCTATACCTCCTCCCTCACTACCATTCAGGGCCCCAAACAGTCCTTCTGTGATTCTGTTGGGATCATATACTGTGTTTGGTGCTCCCGGTGTGGCCTCCTGTATATAGGTGAGACTCGACGTAGATTGGGAGATTGCTTCGTCGAGCACCTATGCTCCATCTGCCAGAACAAGTGGGATCTCCCTGTGGCCACCCATTTTAATTCCACTTCCCATTCCCATTCTGATGTCAATTCATGGGCCCCTCTACTGTTGTGATGAGACCACACTCAGGTTGGAGGAACACTACTTTACATTCCATCTGAGTAGCCTCGAACCTGCTGGTACGAATAGTATGAACATCGACTTCTCGAACTTCTGGTAATACTCCCCCCCTTCACCATTCCCCATCCCCTTTTCTCTCTCTCACCTTATCTGCTTGCCTGCCCATTGCCTCCCTCTGGTGATCCTCCCCATTTTTCTTTCTTCTATGGCCTTCTGTCCTCTTCTATCAGATTCTCCCTCCTCCAGCTCGGTATCTCTTTCATCAATCATCTTCCTAGCTCTTTACTTCATCCCTCCCCTTCCTGGTTTCACCTATCACCTTGTGTTTCTCTCACCCTTCCCCCTCCTTTTAAATTTACTCCTCACCTTTTTTTCTCTAGTCCTGCTGAAGGGTCTCGGCCTGAAATGTCAACAGTACCCTTTTTCATAAATCCTTCCTGGCCTGCTGGGTTCCTACAGCAATTTGTGTGTGTTGCTTGGATTTCCAGCATCTGCAGATGTTCTCTTGCTTGTAGCAACATATGTGTGTATGAATACTATATAAGTTGATGCTGGGGAGGCTAGTGCCCATGAAGGAGCAGGCTGTTTGCCGTCCTCTACAGCTTTGTTTAAAGCTGTGCAGTGCTTCCTTCATACCAGGCAATGATGCAGCCAGTTAGAATGCTCTTCACACTGTAGAAATTTACTAGTCTTTGTTAGACATACCAAATCTTCTCAAACTCCGAATGAAATATAGCTGCTGGTCTGCCCTTTTCATAATTGCATTAATTGTTGGACACGGGATAGATCTTCAGAGATGTTAACACCCAGGAAGTTAAAACTGCTCACTCTTTCTACTGCTGTTTCCTTCATGAGGACTTGATGAATCAATTCCTTGGCCTTACTGATGTTGAATGCAAGGTTAATGTTACAACACCACTAACCAGCTGATCTATCTTGCTCCTGGATGCCTCCTTGTCACCATCTGCAATTCTGCCAACAGATTTATAGATGGTGTTTGAGCTGTGCCTGCCAACACAGTCATGGGTGTAGAAAGAGTGGGTAAGCACACATCTCTGAAATGTGCCAGTGTTGATTGTCAGTGAAGAAGAGACATTATTTCCGATACACACTGACCCTAATTTCCTGATCAGGAAGTCAAAGATCTGATTTCAGAGGGAGGTACAGAGGCCCAGGTTTTGGATATTGTTGAATAGTACTGAGTGTATCATGGTGTTGAATGCTGAGCTGTAATCAATAAACAGCAGCCTGATAGTATTACTGTTATCCAGGTGATCAATGGCAGTGTGGAGAACCAGTGAGATTGCATCCTCTGTAGACCAATTGTGGCGGTAGGCAAGTTTCTAAAAGGCATTGTGCTCATCTAGGAGTGAAGATCGCATCCATTAATACTGGTAGCTTTCGCCTTGTAGGAACTATTGGCCGGCAAACCTTTGCCAGAGCTGACATGCATTATTCACAGTAAAGCTCATGGAGCAGAAACATGTCTAAATATAATGTATTCTGTGAATACTGAAGATTTACACAAATCTTTAGAGAGATATGTCCAATTACACTGAGGTCACAAATTTAATTCATCCGGTCCTTTCATAGTAAATCAGAAACTGAAGGTGTATGAGGAATAGTGCCACCTACTGCAGAGAAGGGAAACAACACCAAACAATGAAAAATGGGTTATATTTTTAGTGTGAAAATGCACAACATTATTGTTTTGTGCAAATTACTCATTATTATGGGAAGAAAAGGTAACACATGATTTGTTGATCACTACAATATTTACAAGAGATTTTTGAATGTAAAAGTTATCAAGGTCTATAACTATAAGGGAAGTATCACTGAGATTGATGATCAGCTGCAGTCTTGTTGAGCAGTGGAATATGCATGAAGGATTGAGCAGTCTATTCCTACTTCATCCTACTTTCTGACCAACTTGTTGTACTCCTCTACTAGTTTTCAAAAGACCCAGTTCAGCCCTTTGCATCACCCTCTAATTTTTGATGTTGCTTTATTTGCACCTCGCTTGCCCTATTGATTTTCTAACACAAAATGTTCAAAAAATAAGAATTCAAATTCCTACCTATCCAAAAAATGTGCAAATTATTATTGATTCTCAATTAACAACTTCTTACAACAGGTAAAAGGTTACTTATGTGGAGACTTATTCTTTCAGATTGTGAATTGGTTTCAGCGAATTTTTTTCTCTCTTGATTTTAGTTCCATCTCATTTTCCATCCTTCAGTTCCAGATTTGTTTAAGTAATTGAATTTAATTTCTTCAGTTGCTTAAGTAGGATTTGAATTTTAAACTTGTGTCTCTGGGCCATTGGTCAAGATGTCTGGCTGCTAATATGGGAATTTAATCTTCATGTGACTGTACTGGGATTGTGCTGGTTGGCTAGCCCACAGTTTGGTGATGGTTGTGATGGGAGAACAGGCCAGGAAGATGCACATCAGTAAGTCAAATGATATCTGTGTCTGAAGCTGGTCAATAACTCATAATCAGCCCGTGCTGAACCAAGGGGATGGTTTCATTTTGAACCCAGGTCCTTAGCTTTTCTTCTAAGGCTAATGGGTGCATCATTTGGATGGAGTTACTGATTCTGAGTGGGGACTCAACCTTGATGTTATTAATCAATTTCTCTTTATCTCTATTCTAAATGGATGCCACTCTATTTTGGGGTTGTGCTCTCTGGTTCTAGGATCCCCCCACCAAAGGAAACATCCTCTTCACATCCACTCTATCTAGGCCTTTCAACATTCGATAGTTTTCACTGAGATATCTCCTCATTCTTCTAAGTTCCAGTCAGTACAGGCCCAGAGCCTTCAATCACTGCTCATGTGATAATCCTCTCCTTCCTGGAATAATCATCGTGAACTTCATTTGCACCCTTTCCACTGTCAGCACATCCATTCATAAATAAGGGGCCCATAACTGCTCACAATATTCCAAGTGAGGCCTCACCTGTAGCTCATACAGCCTCAGTATTACATCCTTGCTTTTACTGTATATTCTACTCCTCTTAAGATGAATGCAATTGTTGCATTTGCCTTCCTTACCACCAATTCAACCTGCAAGGTAACCTTAAGGGAATCGGCAAAGGTGTTTGAGGACTCCCAAACACCTTTGCACCTTGAATTTTTCAATTTTCACCAAGTCTAAAAAGTGGTCTATGCTTTTATTCCTTTCATGGAAGTGCATGGCCATACACTTCCCAACACAGCATTCTATTTGCAGCTTCTTTGCCCATTCTCCTAATCTGTCTAAGTCCTTCTGCAGCCTCTCTGCTTCCTCAACACTATCTGCCTCTCCACCCATCTCCATATTGTCCACAGACTTGGCCAAAAAGCCATCAATTTCATCACCCAAATTGTTGACATCCAATGTAAAAAGGAACAGTCCCAGCACAGACCCTTGTGGAATACCACTGGTCTCCTGCAGCCAACCAGAAAAGGCTCCCTTTATTCCCATTCTTCGCCTCCTGCAAATCAGTCAATGCTCTATCCATGCTAGTATCTTTCCTGTAATACTCCAGGTTCATATCTTGTTTACTAGCCTCATGTGCAGCACCTTGTCCAAGGACTCTGGAAATCCAAGTACACAACATATACTGATTATCCTCTGTCTATCCTGCTTGTTATTTCTTCAAAGAATTCCAACAGATTTGTCAGGCGAGATTTTCCCTTAGGGAAACAGTGCTAACTTTGGCGTAATTTGTCATATGCCTACAAGTTCCCTGAAACAAGATCTTAAAAAAATTAACTCTAACATTTTCCCATCCACTGAAGCAACTAAATACGTCATTATTCACACTCTTTCTGGGAAATGATCACTGTAAACAGTGGCCTGCGGCTTCTCTGTCAGAGTTGAGTGGAATCACCTGTACAATCTGGTATTTTTGTGGTGTGACTGGAGTCTCACTGGGGTAGCATAGTTGCAAGATGTCTGGGTTGGAGTTGCTGGAGCAGACCTTCAGGCGATATAATGCAATGGAGCCAAGGCATGAAAATATCTGAAGTTTGATCGACTTAAGAGCCAAGCTGAATTGAAAAGATTGGATGAGGCACAGCCGAGGAGAAGCGAAGCTAGCAAAGGCAAAGCGAGGTGAGGTGAAGCAAGGAGAGATCTGAAGCTTGATTGATCTGAAGCTTGAGCTGAATTGACAGGGTCTTGTACTCTTTTTAGATCAGTGATGGAGCCCGAACCCAAGCCATGGGGTAAAGAACAACCCAAAGTTTGGACAATTTAACACCGGGCCAGATTGAAATGGTCGTGGTGAGAGAGGAGCCAGTTCGGCTCGCAGCTCCATGAGATTTGCTCGACCCTGTGCTGGATTGAGGCCTTCTGAATCAGCTGCCTAGTGTTGGCAAACCCTGGCATTGTGAACTTCAGTACTGAGTGCTGTTTGCTTGATTAATTGTTTGTAAAATTTGTTTTTTCTCCTTGCTCTGCACATTGGGTGTCCGATGGTCTTGTTTTGTTTTTAGTGGGTTCTGCTGGGGTTCTTTGTTTCATGCCTGCCTGTAAGGAGACAAGTCTCAAGAATGTATCAGGTATACATACTTCGATAATAAATATACTTTGAACTTTGAACAGTCAGGCTAACTGACCCATAATTTCCTTTCTCCTACCTCCCCAAACCCACCCCCTTGAAGAGTGGAATGATATTCACAATTTTGCAGTCCTCCGAAACCTCAATGATGAGAGGTATTGATCGTGTGGATTGACAGAGGCTTTTTCCCAGGGCTGAAATGGTTGCCACAAGAGGATACAGGTTTAAAGGTGCTGAGGAGTAGGTACGGAGGAGATGTCAGGGGTAAGTTTTTTACTCAGAGAGTGGTGAGTGTATGGAATGGGCTGCCGGCAATGGTGGTGGAGGCAGATACGATAGGGTATTTTAAGAGACATTTAGATAGGTACATGGAGCTTAGTAAAATAGAGGGCTATAGGTAAGCCTAGTAATTTCTAAGGTAGGGACATGTTCAGCACAACTTTGTGGGCCGAAGGGCCTGTATTGTGCTGTAGGTTTTCTATGTTTCTATGTTTCTAACCATGCCAGGATATAGTGATTCTTGAAAGATAATTACTAAAGTCTCCACAAACTCTTCAGCCATGTCTTCTAGAACCCCTGGGTGTAGTCCATCAGGTCCAGATGATTTACAATATCTACCTTTCGACCTTTCAGTTTCCAAGCACCACCACCCAAGTAATGATAACTTTACACACTTCATGACCCAATGACACTGTTAACTTCCACCATACAGCTAGCATCTTCCATAGTGAAGACTTATGCAAAATACTTATTCAGTTCATCCACCATTTCCATGTCCTCATTACTATCTCTTCAGCCTCGTTTTACAACGGTCCAATATCTACTGTCACCTCTCTTTTACTCTTTATATATCTGAAAACAACTTTTGCTATCATTTTTGATATTAATAACTAGCTTATATTAACATTTCATCTTTCCCCTCTTTATGATACCTTCTGTTGGTTTCCTAAAGATTTCCCAATCTTCTAACTTCCCACTAATTTTTGCTCTATTATATTCTCTCTGTTTTTCTTTTATGTTGGCTTTGACTTCCGTTGTCATCTTGTCTTTAGAATATTCCCCTTCTTTGGGATGTATCTGTCCTGTGCCTTCTGAATTGCTCCCAGATACTCCGGTTATTGCAACACTAAATAATAAACATAACAATAAATAGTAAAACACAACAGCCACCTGTCAGTTAAAATCAAGTTATAAGAGTCCAGTGCAAGTTAAAAGTGTCCAAAAGCAGAGTCAGGTAGAGCAGCTATTTAGCAGTCTGACTGCCTGTGGGAGGAAGCTGTTTAGTAGCCTTGTGGTTTTAGTTTTGATGCTCCTGTAACGTTTGCCAGATGGCAGAAAAACAAACAGTTCATGGAGAGGGTGTGAGGGGTCTTTAATGATGTACCTTGTCTTCTGGAGGCATCGACTCTGAAAGAGGTCTTGGACAGAAGATAGGGAGATCCTAATAACCTGGGAAAATCGTGTCGATGCTGGCTCTCAAGAGAGAGAAATTGTGCAATGCCTCTGAGATGGCTTTTTTGGAACAGCTTGTGGTAGAACCCAGTAGGGGATCAGCAATGCTGGATTTGGTGTTGTGTAATGAACCAGATATGATTCAACAGCTTTCGGTAAAATAACCTTTAGGAAACAGTGATCATAATATGATAGAATTCACCCTGCAATTTGAAAGGGAGAAGCTAAAATCAGAGGCACGATAGAGGAGCTGGCCAAGGTTGATTGGAAGGGGACACTAGCAGGGATGATGGCAGAGCGGTGAAAAGAGGAGGTCAAACACCTGGAGAGCTGGTGCAGTAATAACAACTTGATGCTTAATGTCACCAAAACCAAGGAGATGATCGTCGATTTCAGACCATCTCAGCCTGAGCACACACCCCTCAGCATCAGCGGCTCCACAGTGGAGAGAGTGGAAAATATCAAGTTCCTTGGGGTGCAGATTTCGGACAATCTCACCTGGTCCAGGAACACCACTGGGATTGTGAAACGGGCCCAGCAGAGATTGCATTTTCTGAGGAAGCTTAAACAAGCATCACTCCCCACTAACATCTTAACTACATTCTACAGAGGCGTGGTTGAGAGTGTGCTGACCTTCTGCATCACAACCTGGTACTCCAGCTGCAGTGCTGTCGACAAAAATGCCTTGCAGAGGGTGGTTAGGGGAGCAGAGAAGGTTGCGTTTGTTATGTTATGATTGCACTGCTCCTGGGAAATGTTGTCTCATTCTGCCCTGCAGAGTTGATATACGGTTAGAATGACAATAAAGTTTTTTGAATCTTGAATCATCATACTGCAACTGGATCCATGACTTCCTCACCAGCAGACCACAGTCTGAGCACATCAGAAATAACATCTGTTTTTCACTGACAATCAAAACTGGTGCATTGCAGGGATGTGTGCTCAGCCCACTGCTCTAGTCTCTCTACACCCATGTCTGTGTGGCTAGGCACAGCTCAAATGCCATCTATTAATTTGCCGATGACACAACTATTGTTGGCAGAATTTCAGATGGTGACAAGGAGATGTACTGGAGCAGGTAGATCAGCTGGTTGAGTGGTGTCACAAGAAACAATCAGTATGACCAAGGAATTGATTGTGGACTTCAGGGAGGGGTAGTCATGGGAACGCACACCAGTCCTCATCGATCGATCAGCAGTGGAAAGAGTGTAGAATCATAGAGTCATAGAAAAGTACTGCATGGAAAAAGGCCCTTCAGCCCATCTAGTCCATGCTGAACCACTCAATCTGTCTACTCCCATTGACCTGCACTAGGACCACAGCCCTCTATACCTCCACCATCCTGGTACCTATCCAGACTCCTCTTACACGTTGAAATGGAACTTGCATTGCAGCACTTGGGCTGGCAGCTTGTTCCCCCATATCTTGATCCTCTGAGTGAAGAAGATTCCTCTCATGTTTTCCCTTAAACTTTTCACCTTTCACCCTTAACCCATGACCTCTATTTGTAGTCCCACCCAACTTCAGTGAAAAAAGCTTGCTTGCATTTACCCTGTCTATACGCCTCATAATTTTGTATACCTCTATCAAATCTTCCCACAATCTCCTATGTTTCACGGAATAAAGTCCTAACCTATTTAATCAGTTTCAAGTATTTGTGTGTCAACATCTCTAAAGAACTATCCTGGGCACAAAATACTGATGCAATTACAAAGAAGGCACGACAGTGGCTGTGCTTCATTAGAAAAATGAGGAGGCTTGGTATATTACCAAGCACGCATACAAGCTTATACAGATGGAGAGCAATCTAACTGCTTGCATTACCACCTGTAATGGAGGCACCACTACACAGGACTGGAAAAAGCTGGAGAAAGCTTACTCCATCATGGGCGCTAGCCTTCCCAGCACTGAGGCCACCTTCAAAAGATAATGCCTCCATCATTATGGACCCCAGTCACCCAGGACATGCCATCTTCCCATTGCTACCATCAAGAAGGAAGTGCAGGAGCTTGAACAGACACACTCAATGTTTCAGGAACAGCTTCTTCAGCTTCTTCCCCTCTACTATCAGATTTCTGAATGGACAATGAATGCAGAATATATATATATATATACACACACACATATATAATTGCAATATACTGTTGCAGCAAAATGTAAAAACAACAAATTTCCCTATATATGCCAGTGATACCAAAACTGATTTTGAGTTTGATTGCAAAATGTCTGTGATGCTATGCTGGTTGAACATGAAGATTAGTCTAGTTCAAGCACAATCTGGCTCAGTAATTTTATTGATACAAATAGAAATCAAGAGTGATCTCAATTTAGAACTGGAATGAATACAGTAACTCAATCCTAAACACAAGAGATTCTGCAGATGCTGGAAATCCAGAGTAACACACACAAAATTCTGGAGGAATTCAGCAGCTCTGGCAGCATCTATGGAAATAAATAAACAGTCGACATTTCAGGGCAAGATCCTTCATCTGAACTGAAAAGGGAGGAAGATGCCAGAACATGAAAGTGGAGAGGAAAGTGAAGGAGGACCTGCTAGAAGGTGATAAATGAAGCCAGGTGGGGGTGGGGGGGGAGAGATGAAATAAAAAGCTGAGAGGTGATAGGTTGAAAAGGTAAAAGGCTGGAGAAGGATGAATCTGATAGGAGAGGAGATTGGACCATGGGAAAAGGGAAGGAGGAGGGGCACCAAGGGAAGGTGATGGGCATGTGAGGAGAACAGATACGAGGTCAGAGTGGGGAACTGAAGTAGAGAGAAGCTGGAGGAGTAAATATTACCAGAAGTTGGAAAAATCAATGTTTATGCCATCAGGTTGGAGGCTACCTAGACGGAATATGAGGTGCTGCTACTGTAACTTAAGAGTAGCCTCATCATGGCAGAAGAGGAGGCCATGGACCAAAATATCAGAATGGGAATGGGGATACGAATTTAAATGGCTGGCCCCTGTGAAATCCTGCTTTTCGTGGATGGAGCAGTGGTGTTCAATATAGCAGTTCACTAATCTTTGTTGGGTCTTGCCGTGGTTTCACAAATGGCAAGGAAGCGCCAAAGATTCTTCAAGAAATGTTTAAACTTTAATTTGCAAAGTAAAGCTGAGACAGACAGTGGACTAGGCTGTGTAAGTCCATCACTGACTGCCCATTTGTCGTTTTCACATAGCATTCTTTATAGCCCTTCTGGGTTAGAATACCTCTGTAAGTTTTTTACTCTAACTAATAAGTCAATCACTCTTATCTCTCTTAATTGGCTACATTCGTTTTTCTCGAGGGGTTAAAAGTACACAGGGTTCATTTAATGGTTACATCCCAAATACCATGGTAATCCCACGCACTCAGTAACAGACACTTAATGCATAGTAAAGGCATGGTCAACATCTGAATAAACACCTAATACACGATAAAAACACTTAAAATAAACACTTAGAAAACAGAGTTAAAATGTTTTCCAATATAATTCCTCCTTTGAGACTGACAAAGTCTTACATAGAGAGAGGAAACTCCGAGTACACACACAAAAGCTTAAATAAACTCCAGAATTTATTCCCAAATCTGGGTCAAACTATAATTTCTTGTGCTTAGAACTCAAAGTGTTCTCTCCCTACCTTCCTAGGCCACTGAGCCAAAAGCCTGTCCCTTCGTGTCTGAGACAGGAAAAATGACTCAGGAGCCTTTACAGTCTACTGCCACATTATCATTTCCCTCCTGTACATCTTGCATGTCGTGTAAGCTGTAACAATACATCATCGGTGTTTCTCTTTCCACTGGGCTTGATTCAGCAATTTCCAGGAGCATCGGAAAGCATTTTGTTGCGGCCCACACTATAAGAGACTTGAGACATGGAAGAAAACAGCACAAAACAATCGCACAGCTTACCAATACAATACCTACAGTTATCACTATCTTGGTTAGCCATGTTCCCCATCCCTCTAGTTTACTATCTAACCAGTCAAATAGCTGATGTCCGAACTCTGCATTCTGTCTAACTTCTCTTCTCAGACTTTTCAATTTGTTCATTGCACTGGTAAATGATCCCTCCGGACTAGTGTTATTTGGTATAAAAGTATAGCACTGTTCTCCAAACATTACACAAACTCCTTTTTCTGCCAACAGCCAGTCTAACACCTGTCTATTCTGCCAGGCCACTCTACTAGTTGCATCCAGCTGTTGTCCTAGTGCCTCCAGCGCATCATCGGTGTAGTTAATGAATCTCTGTTGATTATAATATATATAATTGATCCACTCAACATCTTTGCTAACCCCTATCATGGGTATAAATGCTTCCCAGCCCGCAGCAATCTCATTTCTTGCCTTAAGCTCATTAGGTATAACTCTCGGCTGTCCTATACTGTCGATTTGGATCGTTGGATCAGGTTCATATTTTCGCCTCTTCCGCCGCAGTGTCTGCTGCTTTGGAGCGTCAAATTGTACTTCAGGGGACACTACAATTTCTTGAATCAGCATAACCCGTGTACGTGTACCTGTCCAACCGAGGGGGAGCGTGGATCTCAGACCTCCCTACTGTCCACACAGCCACCAGGTATCTGCTAATGGGATGGTCTGGGTATCCAGTGCACCATCGGGTGGAGGGGTACCTGTCTTGTATCTTCGGTCTGGGGTTACATCCCAAGTCTTAACACAGTTGCTGCTGAAATGCCCAACTGAGAGATCACCCGTCCGTATGAAGCATTCATAACTCAAATGTTCCTACATTTTAAGCTTTCCTAATGTGGGCGTCTGGCTTCTTTTGTTTATAGCCCACGGTCTTCTGCAATTACAGTTAGAGGCAAGCTTGTTTTGATCGAACTGCGTGGAAGCCTGGTATAACATACACCAATAAGGGCACATTGGTGTGTTGGCCACACACTTCTGATAACAGGGGTCTACCTTAACACAAACCCTCATGGAACGAGCCTTGGTCGCTCTTGGGCACTGACGTTCACACTGTTCCCTATGCTCCCCTCGCCACTGCACACAAGTGGAGGAGTTGTATGGCATGGGGATTACATACTGTGCTGGGCTTGCCCTTGAGAACAGATAACAATTCTGCTTCTTCGTCATCCCTGCTGTATAATTTGCCCATTGGTACCACGTGTTCTGGTACCATGGTACGGAGGTAACTGTTGTGCTCCTCTTACTCCTTTCTCTCAGGTTTTGTGGGATCCTAACAGTCCCATGCCACATCTGCCAAATTAATGGTCTCCAAGTCTGCACAAGAGTATCTGAGTGTATCATCCCGAGGGGCGAGACTGGTCACCCCCAAGTCGTCCCCATTATCTGAAAAAGTACTACCACCCATAACCCCATCCTTAGGGTCTTTGGGCCTGTCCTCAGGACCAAAAATTTCCCTTATGGTCTGATCAAACTCCTGTGGTACAGTGACAACTTCTTGTTCTTCTTGTCTGTCCCCTGCTATCCGTTCCTCTTCACCACTTACCTCGGGCTCCACACCTGACTGTACCTGCGGGACTGCTCTGGTGTAGTGATTGAGATGGTACCAGGTGGAACGTCCCTCTACTTGAACTGCGGTGGGTGACGCCTTGTTTACCGTAAAAGGCCCTTCCCTTCTGGTTCATTCCACCTTCTTCGAAAAGCTCGCACATAGACCTGATGGCCTGGCTTGATTGGTCCTTCCCTTTGCACGATCTCCGGCTCTTTCCGTTTTTCCTGTGCATAGATAGACTCATGTATCATGGTTAGTTGCTGCATGTATTGTTTTAGTTCTACTTCCAGTTGTTCCAAGCTAGGCCCTTTGCATGGTCCTCTCCACTGGGGCACTGGCACGGGCCTTCCGGTTAGCATTCCATGCGGTGTTAGACACGTCACTCGATTAGTTTGCATGCGGTAACTCATTAACGCTAACAGCAGCGCGTCAATCCAGTTGAGTTTAGTACCTGCACAAATTTTATTCAGTTTGGTTTTTAGAGTCCCGTTAATTCTTTCCACCATGCCCTGCGACTGAAGGTGATACATGCATCCAACCCTCTGCTTTATTCTTAGTGCTTGCAATACTAATTTGACCACTTTTTGGATAAACGCTGAACCATTGTCTGAGCTGACTTCTGTAGGTATTCCGAATCTTGGGATCACTTCGTTTGTCAGGAATTTTACCACTGTTCCTGCCCGGTGATCTTTCGAGGGTACCGCTTCTACTCATCTACTGAATCTGTCAATTACTACTAACATGTATCTTTTCCCTCTTACTGTCCTTATCATGTCTACGTAGTCAATCACTAAATGTTTAAATGGCCCTTTGGGCACGGGTATATGACCTACTGGGGTTGTAATTCCTTTCCGAACATTATTCTGTGCACGTACCTCGCACTGCGACAGCACATGATCTACTGAAGCCTGTAAAGAAGGCGACCAAAAACAGTCCTTTTTTATTTTCCTTATTACTTCCCCCCTTGCACAATGATCCGTGCCATGCGCTTCTGAAATCAGGATAGTCAACAACGGGGTGGGTGCTACCAATAAACTGTCCTCCGTGCTCCACAGGCTGTCTGAGCTCTGCTTGGCCCCCCTTCATCTCCACATTGTCTGCTCTGCCAAAGTTGCCTTACCTTGTATTTCAATCAGGTCCTCTACCTTAGGTTCCAGTTCCAAACTTACCTGGGGCACAATGAAGGCTGACATACATCCAGATGCTTTCCGGGCTGCTTCGTCTGCAGCTTGATTTCCCTTAGTTAGTACATCATTTCCTTTTTTATGTGCCTGACACTTCACTATAGCCAGCGCTTTGGGTTTCATCATCGCTGTTATTAAATCTAAAATTTGCTGACAGTGCTGTATGGGATCTCCATTACTCTTCTTAAATCTTCTCTGTTTCCACACTGCCCCAAACAAGTGACACACTCCATGCACATATGCCGAATCAGTATAAATGTCTACTTTCTCACCTTCCATCATTTCGCACGCTGCTGTCAGGGCTAATTGAGTGGAACACGGTTGGGGGCAAGCTTCCATTCTAATAGTCTTAAAGCTTGTCTGATCCTGCTGCACTACTGAGAAACCTGCATGATTTCCATCATTATCCCTATAACAGGAGCCATCTACAGACGAAACCTTTTTATCTTCATCTTCTAGCGGTTTGGATTGTAAATCTGCTCTTAATTTGGCAAATGCCATTGTTTCTCTTACACAGTCATGGGGTTCTCCTTCATGACCCAAGGGGACATTATCAGCTATATTACTGGTAGTACATCTCTGTATAGTTATATCTGGAAATGTCAATAACATCTGATATGCTGTTATTCTGGCTGGTGTCAGCACAAATTTACCTCTTTCCAGTAATTCTGTTACCTTGTGGTGTGTGTACAGGATTACAGGGTAGCCCATGGTCACGGATGATGCCTTTTCATAGGGATAGTATAATGCTGCTAATCCCTAATAACAGGGTGGGTACCCCTGAGCCACTTCATCCAATTTCGCACTATAGTATGCTATTGGTTGTTTTGCTTTTCCTGTGCCTGTCTCTTGTGTTAGAACCGCTGCGACATAGCCTTCCTGCCGGTTGGATACATACAAATGAAAGTCCTTTTCATAGTCAGGCAAAGCTAACGCTGGGGCTGACTGCAATTCCTGTTTAATAGTATTAAACGCTATTTCTGCCTCCTCGTTCCACTGTAAGCCACTTTTCAAACTTGTATGTCCTGTCTCCTTCATTATTTTCCTTAATGGCATTACGATTTCAGTGTATTTCCCAATCCAATCTGAACTGTATCCTGTTAATCCTAAAAACATCATCATCTGCTTTACTGTCTGGAGTTTAGGAACTTTAGTTATTGCTTCAATCTGACTCGGCGCTAGAACCTTCATTCCCTTGGGGATTACCCTACCTGTTGCTTACAGAGTTGCAACTTCTTTTTGGATACCTTATGTCCTCCATACGCCAGTCTTTCTAAAAGGGTTACGGTATCCTGTTCACACCGCTCCTCACTTTCGGAGCAAATTAACAAATCATCCACATACTGTTTTAATGTACTTTCCAATTGTATAACCTCTAAGTCTGCCTTTAATACCTGATTAAAAATGTGCGGTGAGTGCTTAAATCCTTGCGGCATTCTTGTATAGGTATAAATACAAATAACTACTGACACTGATCGGCCAGGGGAATGCTGAAGAAAACTGAACACAAATCAATCACTGAAAAATAGCTTGATTCCGGCGCAACGTTAGTCAAAAGCGTGTGTGGGTTGGGGACTACGGCTGGCCAGTCCTCCACTACCTCATTTACTGCTCGTAAATCATGTACCAGTCTCCATTTGGATTTGTCCGCTTTTAAGACGGGCAACAGCGGAGTATTACACGGACTATCTATCCTCTTAAGTACGCCTGCTTCAAGCAACCCCTGTATCGTGGGCGCTATTCCCTCCTCTGCTTCTGGTCTTAGAGGGTATTGTGGTCTTCAAGGTGGAACTGCTCCCTTTTTCAGTTTTATTTCTACCGGACTTGGTTTTTATTCTCCCTACGTCCGTGTCATGTTGCGACCACAGAATAGATGGTAACCTATCCAGCCTGTTATCTTTTCCCTGACCTTTCTCCTTTTCCAATAGTGACATGTGCAGCTGAGGAATTACTTCGACTTCCTTTATAGTTCCTGTCATATCTATAGCTACCATTATTTTAATGTAGTTGTTGTCTCCCAATGCCCATACCTCCTGCATAATTTTCCTCCAAACCATTACGGTTCCAACGCGTTTTACTAAGGGTCCTAGTTCTTTAGACTGGTATCCTTCATTCACCAGCAACGTTATGTGGGGTACAGCCTCCGGTATTCTATACCATTTCTCCAAAAAGGTATTCCACCCGACCTGTAGGGCTGCCCCTTGCTTTCCAATTATTATAGCCTCTCCTCTTAGGTGCTGCCGGGTACATGGCCCCTCGTGTCATCTGTCCTCTAACTCCTTACTCTGAGTCTCGTCAAAAATTACTGTGCAATGTAACTCAGACTTAGGCGCTTTCGCCTTGGGCAATATGGCCTGCACGCCCTTTTTCCATTTTCCCCAGGTTTCCCAGATCTGATCTTCTGTGTCTCCTATCCAGAAAACATTAGCTTTCTTGATTTCCCGCACTAGTAAGTGAGTATTCGCTCTTTCCACACTCAACCCATTTCTAGTGCATTCTAATTTTAATTCTAGTTTTAATAGTGCATCTCTGCCTAGCAAATTAATCGGGGTTCCTTTGGACACTAATACTGGCAGAACTATTCTTTTACTGCCCATCCCCAACCGTACTGGAGCTGTATATTGTATTAACTGTGTTTTCCCCGAGAACCCTACAGTCTTAATAAATTTTCCTGACATGGGAAGGTGAAGGGCATACTGTGGCTGTACACAGGTATACGTGGCTCCAGTGTCTATCATCAACCTGAACAATGGGTTCCTCAACCGCCTCCCTTGTTATCACTGGGTAATATCCCTTCCCACCTGGGTTCTCTGGGCACCCCTAGCATCTTGAATAGGGGTTCACGGGTCCGTTTGAGCCTGTGGGGGCTGGTCCTTGGCTAACCTGCGGTTCCCTTCTCATCGGCCCCTGTTGGTACGTGACGGGCCATAACCTGAGTGGACAGTCTCTTCTCATATCTCCTGGCTGTTTACACCCCCAGGACAGTCTCTCTATCTCTCTCTCCCCTTGTCTCCTCACTGGACCTCTTTGTCCATAACCTCTCTGTCCCACTCCTTGGGGTTTCCAGTCCTGTCTGGGCTGCTGTTTAAATTTACTCTGTTCCTGATAGGGCATTCATGGGAATGCTCCTCCAAAGACGTTTATTGTTGGCATGGGGGTTTCTGGCCCCTGTCTGACAGAGCGACCGGTTCCTCCATACGGTGGTGTTTCATTCATTTCAACGGTTGCACTCAAATCGGGTGCTACTGGCAGATCTTTTTTCCCTTCTCTTTTTCCTTCTTTTTAAGTTCTTCAAGCTGCATTTGCGTTAGCTTTCTTTGCACCTCTTCCTGCTGCTCAATCAGCTTCCGTTTGTCTTTCCAATATTTCTCAACCGCATGAATTCCGTGGTCTCTAAATTCTTGTAAGTTCATTGACATCAGTCCGACCACTTCCTCCAATTTAGATTTAACTCGCGGATGCATTGCTTCCAAAACGGTGGTTCGGAACAGTATGGTCATAAACGCGTTGTCTTCCACTTCTTGCTCAGCCTCCAGCCTCCACCTTTTCAAATGATTTTCTACATAGGCTGCTGGATTCTCAATGTCCCCCAGCGGATCCCCTTTCAAAGATTTGGGGTCCACTTTGGGTGGGTAAAACTTCCTGAGGGCCTGCCATACCCTCTGCCTCACTTGGTCAAAGCTGGTCCCGTCAGTCATTGGGCTGAACGCATTTAGTAGTCCAGCCGTTTCCATCAACTCTTTTAATTTGGAGGTTCCCATCAACCTTATCAGCAGTGCCTTCA
Organism: Mobula hypostoma; assembly: GCF_963921235.1. NCBI lineage: Eukaryota > Metazoa > Chordata > Chondrichthyes > Myliobatiformes > Myliobatidae > Mobula > Mobula hypostoma. The sequence goes on along the minus strand of NC_086102.1, from coordinate 153,908,457 downwards.
AATCTCCCATAGCGAATAACCGTCCCGTAGTTTCTTCTTCAAAATCTCTAATCCACTTCCCTGCTCCTTCATATAAGCTAGGCAGGGTGTTTTTCAGCCCTTCCAGGTCCTGGGAGCCCCAAGGAACATACTGTACTTGTCCTGACCCTTTTACTAACAACGGCATCACTTTTTTCCTTCTCTCCCCATATTCTAATTTTCCTCCTCATCCGACTCCTCATTCTTACTGGCTGCCACACAAATCTCTCCAGGGTTTGCTCTCTCCCTTGTTTTCCTATTTTCTCTTGACTTCTCCTTAGAGTCCTCTCTTTCTGATTCAGGCTAGCATTTGCTCAGGTCCTCGCGAATTCCTCAAACTGTTGTTGGAAACCCAGTGGGAAACCCAATTTCCGCTGTAATCTCCTATACTCTTTCTCCGCTTTTCTTATCTCCCTTTCCACTCTCTCTCTTTCCCCTTCAAGGAACTCCTCTTCTATCCCCTGTCTGCACTCTCTTATACCTTCACACTCATTACTTGACTCTTGCTCTTCTGATAAATCATCTTCTTTTTCAGCCTGTTCAGTGTCGTGTTCCTGTAACAGGAATTCCTCCTGATTTTTCCTCAGCCTCAATTCCTGCAACTCTTTGATATCATAGAAACTATAGAAACTACAGCACAGAAACAGGCCTTTTGGCCCTTCTTGGCTGTGCCAAATCATTTTCTGCCTAGTCCCACTGACCTGCACACAGACCATATCCCTCCATACACCTCCCATCCATGTATCTGTCCAATTTATTCTTAAATGTTACAAAAGAACCCGCATTTACCACCTCGTCTGGCAGCTTATTCCATACTCCCACCACTCTCTGTGTGAAGAAGCCCCCCCTAATGTTCCCTTTAAACTTTTCCCCCCTCACCCTTAACCCATGTCCTCTGGTTTTTTTCTCCCCTTGCCTCAGTGGAAAAAGCCTGCTTGCATTCACTCTATCTATACCCATCATAATTTTATATACCTCTATCAAATCTCCCCTCATTCTTCTACGCTCCAGGGAATAAAGTCCTAACCTATTCAACCTTTCTCTGTAACTGAGTTTCTCAAGTCCCGGCAACATCCTTGTAAACCTTCTCTGCACTCTTTCAACCTTATTTATATCCTTCCTGTAATTTGGTGACCAAAACTGAACACAATACTCCAGATTCGGCCTCACCAATGCCTTATACAACCTCATCATAACATTCCAGCTCTTATACTCAATACTTCGATTAATAAAGGCCAATGTACCAAAAGCTCTCTTTACAAACCTATCTACCTGTGATGACACTTTTAGGGAATTTTGTATCTGTATTCCCAGATCCCTCTATTCCACTGCACTCCTCAGTGCCTTACCATTAACCGTGTATATTCTACGTTGGTTTGTCCTTCCAACGTGCAATACCTCACACTTGTCAGTATTAAACTCCATCTGCCATTTTTCAGCCCATTTTTCCAGCTGGTCCAAGTCCCTCTGCAGGCTCTGAAAACCTTCCTCACTGTCTACTACACCTCCAATCTTTGTATCATCAGCAAACTTGCTGATCCAATTTACCACATTATCATCCAGATCATTGATATAGATGACAAATAACAATGGACCCAGCACTGATCCCTGTGGCACACCACTAGTCACAGGCCTCCACTCAGAGAAGCAATTCTCTACCACCACTCTCTGGCTTCTTCCATCGAGCCAATGTCTAATCCAATTTACCACCTCTCCATGTATACCTAGTGACTGAATTTTCCTAACTAACCTCCCATGCGGGACCTTGTCAAAGGCCTTACTGAAGTCCATGTAGACAATATCCACTGCCTTCCCTTCATCCACTTTCCTGGTAACCTCCTCGAAAAACTCCAACAGATTGGTCAAACATGACCTACCACGCACAAATCCATGTTGACTCTCCCTAATAAGCCCCTGTCTATCCAAATGCTTGTAGATTCTGTCTCTTAGTACTCCCTCCAATAACTTACCTACTACTGACGTTAAACTCACCAGCCTATAATTTTCCGGATTACTTTTCGATCCCTTTTTAAACAACGGAACAACATGAGCCACTCTCCAATCCTCCGGCACTTCACCTGTAGACAGCGACATTTTAAATATTTCTGCCAGGGCCCCCGCAATTTCAACACTAGTCTCCTTCAAGGTCCGAGGGAACACCCTGTAAGGTCCCGGGGATTTATCCACTTTAATTTTCCTCAAGACAGCAAGCACCTCCTCCTTTTCAATCTGTACAGTTTCCATGGTCTCACTACTTGATTCCCTCAATTCCATAGATTTCATGCCAGCTTCCTTAGTAAATACAGACGCAAAAAACCTATTTAAGATCTCCCCCATTTCCTTTGGTTCCGCACAAAGCCCACCACTCTGATCTTCAAGAGGACCAATTTTATCCCTTACAATCCTTTTGCTCTTAATATACTTGTAAAAGCTCTTTGGATTATCCTTCACTTTGACTGCCAAGGCAACCTCATGTCTTCTTTTAGCCCTCCTGATTTCTTTCTTAAGTATTTTCTTGCACTTCTTATACTCCTCAAGCACCTGATTTACCCCCTGTTTCCTATACATTTCATACAACTCCCTCTTCTTCTTTATCAGAGTTGCAATATCCCTTGAGAACCAAGGTTCCTTATTCCTATTCAATTTGCCTTTAATCCTGACAGGAACATACAAACTCTGCACTCTCAAAATTTCCCCTTTGAAGGCTTCCCATCTACCAATCACATCTTTGCCAGAGAACAACCTGTCCCAATCCACGCTTTTTAGATCCTTTCTCATTTCTTCAAATTTGGCCTTCTTCCAGTTCAGAACCTCAACCCTAGGACCAGATCTATCCTTGTCCATGATCAAATTGAAACTAATGGTGTTATGATCACTGGAACCAAAGTGCTCCCCTACACAGACTTCCGTCACTTGCCCTAATTCGTTACCTAACAGGAGATCCAATATTGCATCCCCTCTAGTTGGTCCCTCTATATATTGATTTAGAAAACTTTCCTGAACACATTTTACAAACTCTAAACCATCTAGACCCCTAACAGTATGGGAGTCCCAATCAATGTATGGAAAATTAAAATCCCCTACCACCACAACTTTATGTTTCCTGCAGTTGTCTGCTATCTCTCTGCAGATTTGCTCTTCCAAGTCTCGTTGACAATTGGGTGGTCTGTAATACAATCCCACTAATGTGGCCATACCTTTCCTGTTTCTCAGCTCCACCCATAAGGACTCAGTAGACAAGCCCTCTAATCTGTCCTGCCTGAGCACTGCTGTAATATTTTCCCTAACAAGCAATGCTACTCCCCCACCTTTCATTCCTCTGCCTCGATCACATCTGAAACATTGGAACCCTGGAATATTAAACTGCCAGTCCTGCCCCTCTTGTAGCCAAGTTTCACTAATTGCTACAACATCAGAATTCCACGTGTCAATCCATGCCCTCAACTCATCCACCTTCCCCGCAATACTCCTAGCATTGAAATATATACACCTCAGAAGATTTTTTACCACCACTCACAACCTTTCTATCAGCGGATTTGCTTAAACCTTCAACATCATTTATTTTCACCCCAGCCACACTGTCAGCTCTGGCACGCTGGTTCCCATCCCCCTGCAAATCTAGTTTAAAGCCTCCCCAATAGCACTAACAAACCTCCCTGAAAGGATATTGGTCCCCCTGTGGTATCCCCCTGTGATACGTTCTCTTATTATCTTACTTTCTCGTTCTACTTTTTTCTTATCTTCCTGCATCTCCTTCCACAGAACCCCTCTCCTCCTCATATTTCCTTCTTTCCTCCTCGTTCTCCCAGACTTTAAACTTTCCCTCCAGTTCTAGTTCTCCTGTTAATACAAGGGCACTGTTTAAGAGTCTCCTTCTCGTAATAAGGGGGAGGGGTTTCTACATTTCTCAGGTCTGGGTATAGAGTCGGCTCTTTATTCGGTTTCTCCAGTGAATTACCAGACTGCTTTTCTTGTTTCTCAGTGTCTTCTTTACTTGCTACTGATAATCGTCCTTTCTTTCTCAATCTTTCTCCCTCCATCCTAAAGAGTTTTAACACTTCTATCTCCTATTTTTTCTCCCTTTTTTTAGATTTATCTCGTGGTTTATAATTTTTAATCAGCGCCTCCATTTCCTCACATAAACTTACATCCAATGTTCCTTCTTTGGGCCACTTCGTGACCAGATTTTTGGTCTTTTTTCCCATTTTTCTGTAATTTCCGCGATCTTACCTTGACACACCGGGAATATTCTACTCAATATTTCTACTGCTGTTCCTTTCCCTGTCATATTGTTCTTCCCATTTTTAAGGTATTCTTGGCGCCTCACACCAAAGTAATACTATTTTCTGTAACCTATTTTCTATCTAGCCTTATGGTTTCTTCTCACCCGCGTCTAAATTATCTACTTAATCTATCCTTATCTTCTATTCTGTTCTGCCCGTGCAGACCCCTTTCTCGGGCGGTATCCGCAGAACCTTCTTTTTGCACCTCGCCTATTCAGACCCTTAACTTTTCTTAAGGCGATATTCACGACGATTTTCTATTTTCTTTCTTTCCCTGTCCGTTCAGCCCTGCGTCTCGTACGAAGCGGTATCCACGGGGACTTACCAACACCACGTGGAATTTTTCTCACTTAGCTTCTTATTACTTTATTCATACTCACCCCCCTCACTGCAGTGTTCTTGATTAATCTTCCGAGCCTCCTTTTAACCCTCAATTCTGCCAGATTCTTTGAATCGGAGAGACCCTTCGGCAGTTGTTTCACACTTCTGAGTCCTAGAGACCTCCCCAAAAACCAACAGAATTCTTAGTCCAAATTGTCGCTAACAAGCGCTTACCTTTGTTTGGGTGCGCCCTGAATTCTGTTAGCTCTGTGGAGATCCCCCAGGGACCGGGAAGCGCCCTCAATTTGTCGTTTCCTTCTTCTACGGGTCTCTTCCCGATCCTGCCCGACTACGCCAGTTTTGTCGTGGTTTCACAAATGGCAAGGAAGCGCCGAAGATTCTTCAAGAAATGTTTAAACTTTAATTTGCAAAGTAAAGCTGAGATAGACAGTGGACTAGGCTGTGTTAGTCCATCACTGACTGCCCATTTGTCGTTTTCATACAGCATTCTTTATAGCCCTTCTGAGTTAGCATACCTCTGTAAGTTTTTTACTCTAACTAATAAATCAATCTCTACTTGGCTACATTCTTTTTTCTCGGGTGGTTAAAAGTACACAGGTTTCATTCCGTGGTTACATCCCAAATACCACAGTAATCCCACGCACTCAGTAACAGACATTTAATGCATAGTAAAGGCATGGTCAACATCTGAATAAACACCTAATACGCAATAAAAACACTTAAAATAAACACTTAGAAAACAGAGTTAAAATGTTTTCCAATAGTCTCACCAATATAGAAGTGGCTGCACTGGGAGCACCAGATACAGTAGATGACCCTAGAGGATTTGCAGGTGAAATGTGCCTCACCTAGAAGGACTGTTTAGGGCCCTGAATAGAGGTGAGGGTGGAGGTGTAGCACTTCTGCCCCTTGCAGGGATACGTACCAGGAAGGAGATTAGTGGGGCGGGACGAATGGACAAATGAATCATAAAGGGAATAACCCTTGAGGAAAGCAGAGAGTTGGGGATGGGCATTAAGATGTGTTTTGTGGTAGGGTCCTTTTGAAGATGGCAGAAGTTGCAGCAAATAATGCATTGGATGTAGAGTCTCATGGAGTGATAGGCGAGGTTGAGGAACTCTATCCCTATTAAGATGATGGGAAAATATCCAGGAAATAGAAGAAATATGGGCGAGGGTAGCATCATTGGTGGAGGAAGGGAACCTCCATTCTTCAAAGAAGAAGGATATCTCTGATGTCCTGGAAAGGAAATCCCCATCCTGGGAACAGATACAGCAGAGATGAAGGAATTGAGAAGGGAAGTGGAGGCAATTTTAAAGAAGACAGGGTAGGAAGAGATATAATCAAGATAGCCATGGGAATTAGTGTGTTTATAAAAGATATTGGTAGGCAGCTTGTATCCAGAGATGATGACAGAGAGAATGAGAAAAGGGAGAGAGGTGTCAGAAATGGACTAAGTGAACTTAGGAGCAGCGTGGAAGTTGGAGGCAAAGTTGTTGAAAGTGATGAGCTCAGCATGGAATCTTGAAGCAGCACCAACATAATCATCAATATAGCACAGAAAGAATTCTGGATTATTATCAGGAAAGGCTTGGAACATAGACTGCTCCATGTAGCCAACACAAAGGCAGGTATAGCTGGGGCCCAAGCAGGTGCCAATGGCTTAACCTTGAATATGGAGAAAGTGAGAGAAGCTGAAAGAGAAATTATTGAGTGTGTGGACCAACTTGACCAAGTGGAGGAGGGTGATGGTGGAGAGGAACTGGTCAGGTCTGTTGAGAAAGAAGTGGAGAGCTTTAAGGCCTTCTTAATGTGAGATAGAAGTGTGTAGGGTCTGAACATCCATGGAGAAAGTGAAATGATCAGGGCCAGGAAATTGAAAGTTGTTGAGGAGATCAAGAGCGTGTAAAATGTTGTGGATGTAGGTGGATAGGGACTGAACCAAGGGGAATAAAATGAACACACACAAAATGCTGGAGGAACTTAGCAGGCCATGTAACATCAAGGGAAAAGAGTACAGTCAACGCTTCAGACCGAAACACTTTGGCAGGACAGGAGAAAAAAAGCTGAGGAGACTTAAAAGGTGGAGGAGGGGAGAGAGAAATGCAAGGTGATAGATGAAACTTGGAGGAGGAAGGATGACGTAAAGAGCTGGGATGTTGATTGGTGAATGAGACAGAAAGTCATGAAAGAAAGAAAAAGAGGAAGGAGTACCAGAGGGAGGTGATGGGCGGACAAGGAGTTAAGGTGAGAGAGGGTAAAGGGGATGGAGAATGGTGAAGGGGTGGGGGGGGTGGTTTGGGCAGCATTAAGGGAAGTTGGAGAAATCAATGTTTGTGCCATCAGGTTGGAGGCTACCCAACCGGAGTATAAGGTATTGTTCCTCCGACCTAAGTGTGGCCTTAACATGACGGTGGAGGAGGCCATGGATTGACATTTCAAAATGGGCATGGGAAGTGGAATTAAAATGGGCCAGTGGGAGATCCCACTTGTTCTGACGGATGAGCATAACTGCTTGGTAAAGTGGTCTCCCAATCTATGTCGGGTCTCACTGATGTACAGGAGGCCACACCGGGGGCACTGAACACAATACATGACACCAACAGACTCACGGGTGAAATGTCGCCTCACCTGGAAGGACTGTTTTGGGCCCTGAATAGTAGTGAGAGAGGAAGTGTAGGGGCTGTTCTAGCACTTGTTCCACTTGCAAGGATAATTTCCAGAAGGGGGATTAGTGGGGAGGGACGAATGGACAAGGGAGTCGAATAGGGAGCAATTCCTGGGGAAAGCAGAATGAAGTTGAGGTATGTGGACACGTTCAGCGGGGCAACAGCAGGCATTAACAATGGGCCTCCCTGAACAGTCAGGTTTGTAGATCTTGGTTAGGAGGTAGAAACGAGCAGTGCAGGGTAAAGGAATTATGATATTGGTGGCAATGGATGGTTGATCTCCAGATTTGATAAGGTTGGTGATGATGCAGGAGACAAAGACCTGGTGGAGCTCAGACATAATCTGATTTTGTACTAGAGTAGACTTAAATCACCATGTGATCTGCCTTTTAATTTTTTTTTTGAATATGTTGCTCCCCACTATATGATGTAGTTAAGGAAATAGCTTAAATACTTTTGGAAGAAAAATGTTCAGATTCAGATTCATTTATTTATCATGTGTACATCAAAACATACAGTGAAAAGTACCATTTCTGTTACCAACCAAGACAGGCCAAGGATTCAAAGATTCAAAGTATGTTTATTATCAAAGGATCTCTGCAATATACAACCCTGAGATTCTTCTTCCTGCAGGCAGTCATGAAACAAAGATACATCATGGAACCCGTTCAAAGAAAGCATAGAAGCAAAAAAAGAACAAATCATACAAACAGCAAAAGAAAGACAAGTGAATAACAGAAGGACTATTAAACATCAAACTACGGAGTCCTTGACACTGTCTAGCAATGTTCAGTTTATTTCAGTTCAGCTTAATTTCGTGCTGCATCAGTCATTGACTGTAGGTCACAGAGCCAGTCCACATCCAAATGCCCCAATTAAAACAGCGCAGCGCAATATAGCAATTTTAAAAAATAGGAGAAACCAGAAGTGTATATAATATGAACAACAGAGTCCAATCCACAATCCACAGCAATAAAACCTTGCCCAAGACCCAAGACCCAATACCCGTGCTCCTTCCCCAGCAGCAGTGACTGAGAGGGAGAAGGAGACTAGTAAAACGCAGGCAGACAGTGCTAAACACCCGCTCATCTTCCATTGTCACCCTCGTTGGTTTCAATCTTGCTCACACTTTAATTGGCAAGACTGGCGAGTAACGGAGCCGATCATGGGTTTGCAATCTGTTATTAGGTCGCACACTCTGTTCTCAGCCTCGCTCTCAACCATGCCCACTTCCCACATGGACAGCAAAAGCTGAAGCTAGCTAGAAAATGTGGCCACACATCCTGGCACAAACATAGCATGCCCAACTGTAGAAATATACAGCGAGAATACCTAGATAACAATCAGGATTGGACTCTGAAATGTTATGATACAAAAAAAAACTGGCATTCCAAATGCAAAGAATGCAAAGATGTCATTTCCAGTATACAAGAATATGGAATAATCTGGACCTGATGCAGCACAAGAAGAACACAATAATAAAAAAAATATATAAATACATTGGATAGCTTATGTACTTAGACTGGTTGTATGTCCATAAAGTAATGCTTGGAACAGGAGTGTCTGTACATAAGGTGACTGACAGGAAATGATAAAGCAGGGGTTGGGGGGGTGTGGAGGGGTGGGTTAATGGGTGGAGATATTGATCAGCCTTACTACCTGGAGAAAGTAACCGTTTTTGAGTCTGGTGATCCTGGAGTGGATGCTACGTAGCATCCTCCCTGATGGGAGTGGGACAAATAGTCCGTGAGCATGACATTACTGGCCTTTTTCTGGCAGCCTTTGAGGTATATGTCATTGATGGCGGATAGGCTGGAGCAAGATGCATTGTGGAAGTTCTGACCACCCGTTTTAGAGCCTTCTTGTCTGCTGCAGTCTAGTTTCTGTACCATGCAGTGACGCAGCATGTTATGGCGCTCTCTACTGTTCATTACCAGAAGGACGGGAGTATTGATGTGCATTGTCCAGCTTTCTTCTGCCTCCTTGGAAAGTAGAGGCATTGATGAGCTTTCCTGATTGTGTAGGATATGTTCGGGTGTGCAGCTGCAACAAAAATAATTTGTTCTTTTTTACAAGGTATATTCAAACAATTAGATTCAAAGGGGTTTTGACACTGTGGATTCTGAGAAGATGATCCCCCTCATGATGATATCTTTGGCGTCTTTGTTTCATAATAAGAGATTGTCCATTTTTGGTGGAGATGTGGAGGAAGTTCTTCACTTACAGAATCCTGAGTTCTTTGTTATGACAGCTATAGAGATCATGTATTTGTCTATATTCAAGAATGAAATATTGAAATGACAAGGGACTGAGATGGTATTGGAGAAAGCACTGAATCTGCTATGATCTCGTTGAATACCAAGAGCTGGCCGACCTCCTTCTGCTCTTCTTATTTCTTATGCTCTGAGTTTAATACATGTGTCTGTTTCTTTCTCAGGTGATTTATGCACATTTGAAAATACAGAATATTCTGACACCGATGTTTGGAAACCAGTACCCTGCAGAGTTTGCGTCTGTGACAAAGGGGAGGTCATCTGTGAGGTCATAGTTTGTGATGATGTCGACTGCCCTGATGCAGAGATCCTCAACGAAGAAGAGTGCTGTCCAATCTGTCTAAACCCTGTAAGAGTCTTTCTATGGCATGTTCCATTTTTCTTAAAATGCTGATGTATAACCTGCGCCTAGAATTTGTCTTTCAGGATCGGATATTGATATAATTTGTGTGCAATGTAGAATATAGTTAATTATATAAGTAATTGTAATCCAGAATTTCAGTTGTGTGGTATGGGATGCATTCTTTGGCAACAGTCACGATGTGGTGAGTAGGAATTACTCAATAACAATCTGGAAATATGTTTGCTACATTTAATAAACATCAAGGGAATGCATGTAGTGCAAGAGTAGAGTTCTCCTCCTCTTCCACATTTAGAAGATCTGGTTCTGATGGAAAATCAGCCTGGAAAGTTAGGGAAAAAAAGTAAATTTCAGGTTTAGCAGGATCTGCAGAGGCAAGGAGATGGGCAACATTCCAGGCAGAGACCATGAATCAGGACTGGGAGTGTACGGGCAAGATAGTCAATATGAAGAGATGAGCTGGAGAGGTGAGATGGTGGACTGGTAGGTGATAGGTGGAACCAGGTGAGGTTGTAGGATCATGGGCAGATGGAACTAGAAGGTCTAGAGTGGTGTGGGGAGGGAGAAGATGGGAGACCGAATCTTGGAATGTTAAGTGGAACTAGACGAGGGAGGGGTAATACAAATGTAGAACTAGGGGTAAGGGATAGAAATTGTTGGTCAATGGAGAAGGAAAAAGTGAACAAAGAGAGATATTGCTTGGATGGACTAGTAGGAATGGGATGTTGTTTCCTTATTCAAGAAAGGGATAGAGATAGCCCAGGAAATTATAGACCAGTGAGTTTTACTTCAGTGGTTGGTAAACTGATGGAAAAGATTCTGAGAGGCAGGATTAATGAACATTTGGAGAGGCATAATATGATTAGGAATAGTCAGCATGGCTTTGTCAAAGGCAGGTAGTGCCTTACAAGCCTGATTGAAATTTTTAAGGATGTGACTAAGCATATTGATGAAGGTAGAGCAGTAGATGTAGTGTATATGAATTTCAGCAAGGCATTTGATAGGTGCCCCATACAAGGCATATTGAGAAAGTAAGCAGGCATGTGAACCAAGGGGATATTGCTTTGTGGATTCAGAATTGGCTTGCCCACAGAAGGCAAAGAGTGGTTGTAGATAGTTCATATTCTGCATGGAGGTCGGTGACCAGTGGTGTGCCTCAGGGATCTGTTCTGGGACCCCTACTCTTCGTGATTTTTATAAATGAATTGGATGAGGAAGTGGAGGGATGAGCTTGTAAATTTGCTGATAACAAAAAGGTTGGGGTGTTGTGGATAGTGTGGAGGGTTGTTAGAGGTTACAGCAAGACATCAATAGGATGCAAAACTTGGTTGAGAACTGGCAGATGGAGTTCAACCCAGATAAGTGTGAGGTGGTTCATTTTGGTAGGTCAAATATAATGGCAGAATATAGTATTAATGGTAAGACTCTTGGCAGTGTGGAGGATCAGGGGGATCTTGGGGTCCGAGTCCATAGGGCATTCAAAGCTACTGTGCAGTTTGACTCTGTGATTAAGAAGGCATACAGTGCATTGGCCTTCATCAACCGTGGGATTGAGTTTAAGAGCCGAAAGGTAGGGTTGTAGCTATATGGGACCCTGGTCAGACCCCACTTGGAGTACTGTGCTCAGTTCTGTTTGCCTCATTACAGGAAGGATGTGGGAACCATAGAAAGGGTGCAGAGGAGATTTATAAGGATGTTACCTGGATTGGGGAGCATGCCTTATGAGAATAGTTTGAGTGAACTCTGCCTTTTTTCCTTGGAGCAACGGAGGTGAGAGGTAACCTGATAGAGGTGTTCAAGATAAAGAGAGCCATTGATCCTGTGGATAGTCAGAGGTTTTTTCCCAGGGCTGAAATGGCTAACACGAGAGGGTACAGCTTTAAGGTGCTTGGAAGTAGGTACAGAGGAGATGTCAGGGATAAGTTTTTTTACGCAGAGCGTGGTGTGTGTGTAGAATGGGCGGCCAGCGACAGTGGTGGAGGCAGATACAACAAGATCTTCTAAGAGACTCCTGGATAGGTACAATGGAACTTAGAAAAATAGAGGGCTATAGGTAACCCTAGGTAATTTCAGAAGTAAGGACATGTTCAGCACAGCATCGTGGGATGATTTGCCTGTGTTGAACTGAGGGTTTTCTATGTTTCTATTTTTCTATGTAGAGCAGGGAATGTGCTGGACTATTACTTATGGTTACACGTACAAAGTAGGTGAATGGCATTTGTTGTCATGTTGCTGTGTGATGCATGCACACTTCGCTTAAAGTAAAAAATTAAGTTAAACTCAACATTCCTGTCTCCCTTGTTTTTCTTTCAATTAGTTTTTTTTATATATTTTGGAGTTCCAAAACATAACACACAGTGCCTCATAGATTACTAGTCCTGAGGGGATGTTGGTTTAGCTGTGTAAAAGACTACAAATGAATTCAGGCAGGTGATTTAATTTTAAAAGGTACATAAAATATAATACTTTCAGTGATGTATATAGAACAGTATAGTGCAGTACAATCCTTTTGGCCCACGATGTTGTGAAGACCTTTTAACCTACTCCAAGATCAAGATCAAGATCAAGTTGCGGGAGACTCCCGGGTGAGGTGATCAAGCTTCTCTCCCATGTAGTCTTCCATTTTTCCCTCATCCATGTGCCCACTTAAGAACCTTTTAAATCTGTCTAATGTAACTGCCTCTACCACTGCCCCGGCAGTGATTTTCAGACACGTACCTACTGTACCTCAGACATATCACCCTATATTTTCCGCACTCATCTTAAAATTATGCCCCTTCATGCTAGCCATTTCCACCCTGCGATAAAGGTGCTGGTTGTCCGCTCTATCAATGTCTCTTATCATCTTATACACTTCTATCAAATCACCTCTCATCTTCCTCCATTCCATAGACAAAAGATCTCGTTCGCTCAGTCTACCCTCACGGAATGAAAGAGGATAAGAATGACTTGATAGACGTGTATAAGATGATCAGCGGCATAGATCAAATGGATAGCCAGAGATCTTTCCTAGGGCAGAAATGACTAACATGAAGGGGCATGATTTTGAGGTGACTGGAGGAAAATATAGGGGGGATGTCAGAGATGAGTTTATTAAACAGAAAGTGGTGGGTGTGTGGAACTCCTGCCAGGGGACGTGGTAGAAACAGATAGATTAGGCAGACATCCCACCCTGCAAAAACTCATTTCAGGGAGGTAGCACCATCAATTTGCGGGAGACTCCCGGGTGAGGTGGATGTCTGCAACAGAGTAGCTCCTTAGCAGCTGGCCAGCTAGTTTAAATAACGTTAGCTATGCTAATAAGCGAATGACACCTGTTAAACTCACCTCAACATGTCTTTTACAGTCTTAACCCACCATGGGCAATAGAAAAGTCACTGTTGCAAAAAGTGCAGCGAGCAACACTGTCATTATTTTTGACCCCTATTAGGCAGGGGTACACTTTAGTGTAGTCTGGGGTGACGTACATTTTTTTTGGAACACTCTGCAATGTCTCTCTCTCTCTCTGTCTCTCTCTCTCTCTCTTCTCTCTCTCTCTGTCTCTGTCTCTCTCTCTCTCTGTCTCTCTCTCTCTCTCTTTCTCTCTCTCTCTCTCTGTCTCTCTTTCTCTCTCTCTGTCTCTCTCTCTCTCTCTTTCTCTCTCTCTCTGTCTCTCTCACTCTCTCTCTCTGTCTCTCTTTCTCTCTCTCTGTCTCTCTCTCTGTCTCTCTCTCTCTCTGTCTCTCTCTCTCTCTCTCTCTCTGTCGCTCGCGCACTCTCGCTTGCTTTCGCGCTCGTTCGCTCTCTCTCGCGCGCCCACTCTATCTCGTGGTCGCTCTCGCGCTCGCTCTTGCTTTTCTCGTGCTCACTCTCAAAAAAATTGATTTCCGTGATGGTGTATATAATTTGCGGGCATCAGGGAGCCACTATTAATATGCGGGAGATTCCCGGAAGTTCCAGGGGAGGTGGGATGTCTGGATTAGGGACACTAAGAGACTGTTAGATGGGTGATAGAAAAATGGAGGGCTATATGTGAGGGAGGGGTTCGAGTAAGTTAAAAGGTCAGCATAATGTCTGGGCCAAAGGTCCTGCATTGTGCTGTACTGTTCTATGTTCTTGATTTTTATGCATGTTTTCTAAATGGCTCGGAGTATTTTCTTTAGAATGTACCTCTAATTGTTATAACATGTTTTGAGTCTTAAAGTGTTTTAAAAAATGATCAGATTTCTGAAATGTACAATTTATGTAGTATCATTTCATGCAATGTCCATTATTGCAGAACCGGTTAGGCTATTGTTTTATCCAGATGGTTTACTTTACAGTGGAGATTTTCGTGAACCTACACAGAAGCCCCTGCAATAATTTTCTGTGTGTCCAGGGCCTCCACAAGTTTTAGAGCACCACTATTCCTTATTTACCTGAAGGCTTTAAGCAGTTTATCATCTGAATGTAAATGTGATCCAAGATCCAATACCAGATCACTTACGTCCTTCTGGATAGAGGATCAATCATGTCATATACAATACCGTACAAAAGTCTTAAACACGAGTAAAACAATTCCGTAAAGCGCTGATGCTTTCCAAAATAATGAAGTGAACAGCTTCTAAATATCAAAAAATTTACTATAAGTAGCAGTAAACAGTAAAAAAAATCTAAATCAAATTAGCATTTGCTCTGTCCACTCTTTCACTTTAAAACTGCATCAATTCTCTTAGGTACAAGCAGGCAGTCTTACATGAAAATCGACCGGTAGGTTGTTCCTCGAATCTTATAGAACTTGCCACTGTTCTTCTGGAGATGTTGGCTGCCTCGCTAGCTTCCATCTCTCCAGGTAATCCCAGGCAGCCTCAATGATATTCAGATCAGGGCTCTGTAGAGGCCATGGCATCTGAAACCATATGAGAGATCTAGGGGGCCTAAGACTTTTGTACAGTACCATATGTTGCCCATGAACTGCACATTGGTAGAGAGTGAACGTACTATCAGAAAATGTTAGACCATCTGTGATTACACCTTAACATTATTTTAAATATTTTCATCAGTTCAGAAAATGATTTTCTTGCTTGAGACCAGTGATACTTTAGAGGATGAATTTTCCAAAAAGTGATTTTGCCTGTATAACTTTAGAGAAAGAACTTTAAAAACCCTGTATTGGGAAAATAAAATGATATACCACAGCTTTTTAAGATTTGCATTGATAAATTGAATTTTCTACAAATCCAAATCTACACTGGATGAGTAGAAGAATTCCTGCAATAAATCATCCTATTTTGCTGTCATCTTCTAGTACCAGGAGTTCAAATCAATATCTGTAAGGTCTTTTGGTTTGATTTCAATATATCATCATTTATAAACTTATTTTTAATGTTCACTGGAAATGGATATGATTGTGGCATTCAATATAGAGTTAAAAAGAAAAAAAAAGGATGCAGTGTGAAATGAAAGGCATCAGGAAAAGAGATTAACTGAATAGAATTATTACCAGTAAGCAATCAGGTATCAATGGGTCCTATGCATGCAAGTGGTCAGTCATGTTCATGTTGGTTTGCAGAGCAGCATGACCTAAGCATGCAATTTTTTATGTTTTCATGTAACAAAATGCTCATATAACAATATTGTTCACATATTATACTGGAGTATTTTGTCATTTATATGATACTTCTTATTAGTAAAATATATATTTTTTACATTATAGACTATAACACCTGAAAATGGACACCCAGTAAGTGCAAACCTTTTGATTTAAAATAAAACAAATAGCTTTTGATGTTTGTCCAATCTTACTTTTCAATAGTGAAATTACCATGAATTGTGAATTTCTTTGTGTAATAGCAAACATAAAGGGTTATATCATATGCATAGATGTTATTCATCCTACTCATTTGTAGTTGATACTACCCCTCCCCTGATAAAACTGGACCATCAAACAATATTGACATTTGGACCTTATGACAGGTTGGTGGTTGTAAACATGCACACGTTTAGAACAATCAAATTATTTGCAAAATCTCAGATAATCTCATCAAGAAATGAATTAGTTAATATTGTTTTTTTAAATTTAAAGGGGGTTTACATTTTAATAGCAATTTTGATAATAAAATGTAATTTGTAAAGCTAACTGGTTTCCAATGTTGAGGCTTTGTAAGGGATCAATGCAAAGTTTTCAAAATGATTCAATTTACATAACTACATTCTAATTGTGTCCATATAAAGATTGCATACTCTTTCAAGAAAATTGTTTGCTTGGGGTTGCCAAGTCTGTTGCTATAGAACATTAGACCCAACTAAGAGCCTGACCTGTTCTGTCCTACTTCACATTGGTAAGATGGCAACCACAGTCCAATTAAAGGTGTAATTGCTCATCCTTTATGTCTTTTATACAATCATAAGATACTACTTGATTCTAAGGACATTAAGTACTGCAGGACTATCACATTAGCGAGTTGCTCGATGGTGATGGAGCTGGACTTATTGCGTACTGTTGTTGTGTCGTTGCCTGGACTTATTACATACTATTGTTTTGCCAAGGTGGTTTGCAGTGCAAGTGGTTGTCTTGGATGTTTGTATCGTGATTGCATGACCTTGTTAGACATTGGTAATTTACAACAGTATACTGCACGTCCAGTTCACTGGTTCATTGGAAAGACCCACGGCAGGGGAGCTGTCTTGCCTCGGTTGTGGTGAGGACTTAACTCTCATGCTGCTGGATCGCCTCTTCAGCCATCCAGGGGGAGGAGACGCTGGAAGCAGTGTTGGAGAGAGCAGATATCTCTGTGGGTTGGGGCTGGCCCCTCATCAGTGCTGCTCTCCAGTGTTCACTTGAAGGAAGGACAAGCTGGACCAGGACAACTTGCCATCAACCTACATGCCATGCCACTCAGGGACTTGGGCGATAGTATTTTTTTCCTTTGTGACCTTATGTTTTTTCTGCCGTTGCAATCATATGTGCTATATATGCCATGTGCAATGTACTGTGTGCTGTTGGTAATGCATTTTGCACCTTGGCCCTGCAGGAACGCTGGTTTGTTTAACTATATTCATGTATGGTTGAATAATAATTATACTTGAACTTGAGAAGTGGAATTTCACCATGTGTGATCTCTTAATATGGGACAGTTATCACACACCACATTGACTTATGGAGCAAAATCTTGTTGTCTTGGCAACATGTGTACATCAATTGCCATTAACATACACTCCAAACATGCCACGTCTGCCACTTGAAAGGATAAAGGTACCTGGTGCATAGTGTGCTACATCTGCAAATTCCTCCACAAGTTGCACACCATCCTGGTTAGGCAACATGTTACTTTCCTTTTTATCGCTGTTTCTAAGTAATGGCACTCCCTACCCTACAACAGAGTGTAAGCACCTTTGTAGCATGAATTGCAAAGAGGTGATTCATAGTACAACTTGGGCTGGGCAATAAATATTGGTTTTGCTAACAACAACTACAGCCCATGAATAAATAAAAATAACTCTTCAAGCTTGGAAATAAAAAATTAATATCTGAATGCCATGTATGTCTTTTTAAAAATATTTGATTGTGAATACTCATTTTATTTACAAGGGTCCAGCTGGACCTCCTGGACCTCCTGGACTACCTGGACTACCTGGAAGAAATGGCAACCCTGGCCCTCCCGGACCTCCTGGCCCTCCTGGACCTTCCAATGGAGTAGTAAGTTGACCATTTCCCTACTACCCGGTTGAAGTTTTTATTGTGCAGCCTGAAATAAAGTTTATTGCTTACATGATCAGAGGTAACAAATTTAAAGGCCATTTTATGTATGTCCTGATTATTGTTAAGTAGATACTGAACACTCAATCCAAATCAACAGCATATTCTGAAGGCAGCCATTCTAAACTCTTCAATGAAAAAAATGGAATGAAAGGCATATATAGCTCATGATATGCCGAGGTATAAGCTGCACTTGGTAGTTTAATTCAATGGGCTGCATAGGGCAGACCAGTAGACTGATAGTCAAAGCGATGTGCTGGTGATTAGTCATTCATAAATCTGTATGTCCTGGACTTCTGTTCGAGCGATGAAAATTCAAGATGACCTGTTATTGAGATGTCAGCACGTCTAACCCCACAAGCACCTCAATCTCTCTGAGGACGAGCAGCAAATGCATCTCATTATCTTTAAGGCTTGTGCATCACATGCCAGGTGTAGCAGCACAATTGTTCATTCCTCCATATGCAGACAAAATGCCCAGTGCTGATAAGTTTTACCATTTCAGTCGCTCTCAAAAATAGGTTAATGGTGGAAGTAACACTTGTTATACACTACTGTTTAGACTCTTCAATAGATCTACTGAGTGGTCTGTGGAGCCTAAATGCAATGTCTGCATTCCTCCTGCTTTTCTCAGCTGCCACATACTCCCTCCCAATGATTTCCCAATTCCATCAGCACTCCCTCAACTTCTGTTTTTTTTCCCCATTTCCACCCTTCCCTTCCCCTCTTTCCCCTTCATCTTCTTCCTCCTATTTAGTGATCTCTCTTCCTCATCCTCCTGTCTCCCTCTGTCCACATTTCCACCCCCTCTCACCTTTTAACCTCTTCTTATTTATTTATTTATTGAGATTTAACATGGAATATGTCCTTCTAGCCCTTCAAGCTATGCTGCCCAGAAATCCCCAATTCAGTCCTAGATTAATCACAGAACAACTTACGATGACCAATTAACCTACCGACTGGTACGTCTTCAGACTGTGGGAGGAAACAGGAGGAAACTCACACAGTCACCGGGAGAATGTACAAACTCCTTACTGGCAGCAGTGGGAATTGAACCCGCTGGTACTGTAAAACATTGTGCTAACCACTACATTACCGTGCCACCTGTTCTATTCCCCTCCTCTTTACCCAACGCCTCCATGCCTGATTTTCCCCTTCTCCTTCCAGTCTCCCCATTTCCCTTCCATGCCTACAGTAGGTGAATTGCTGACACCTGCACAACAATTTCTCTTAAACTTTAAAAAGCAATGAAATTTCTTTATCAAATCAATGACAATAACTGTACAATTTAGAATTATCTGTGCAGGGTGCTCCTGAAATTCTTTGCTACTGAAAGAGGTAAAATGATCTTGTATATATTGTTGTGTTTATCCTGTACCAGAGTTTTAGCTGTTATAGTTCCATACTCTGACAGTATTTGTTAATCTGATCCTTTCAATTAATCTATTTTGTTTTGATGCTATAATATTCAACACCAATGACATCTGTAAAATCGGAATAACCTCTGTTGGATTATACCTTTGTAATATATCTCAGCAATTTTTTGTTTCCTGCTCTTCCTCTTATCTTTTGATAATTATGTTAAAAGGTATCAGTCAATAATATGACTATATTTTTATTATTTCAATGAGCTATAAGTAAGTTTTAATAAATTTCAGATTTTTCAAAAATTTTATGATGCCATAATTCTAAACATTTAGTAATGCTTTACCGTATGTATAATTGCATTGAGGTCAATGCACACCGCAATTTTCATTGACAATCTAAAATGGTCAAAATGCTTTACATTGAAACTGACAGATAGCCTTTGTTTTTTCTGAGGAAAATGTAGTTTGTAAGATTATAGTCCTGGTGTTATTCCTTCAAGGAGTAAGACAAATTTACTTACTTATGTCCATCACCCTTACTGGGCATAGGTCACTGACAGCAGCTTGCCAGAGTCCTCTCTCCTGGGCCAGTCTTTCAAGTCATCCCAGGTGTTTTCTGGGCCAAAATCTGCTTCTAGGAATGAGGTCTTTGGAGCTTCTGTTGGCATTTCTATAGCTCTGGGGCATTACAGGATGGGGATGCCAGCCCATGCCCAACCCCCTTTCGCAGCTGGGCTTGGGAACATACATGGCCGAATTTAAGACAATTTTGATTGAACAAAATAGTTATTTAAGTTAATTTGATTGTTTTAACGTTCTCAAGTTTCTAAGTTTTGGTCTATGAAGAGCATTCAAATTTATTCTTTATTGCAGCCTGTATATCAAGGTAAAGATGGATATGGATATGGATGGGGTAGCAAGAAAAGTGGCTACGGAACAGTAACAGGAGTTGGGACGGTTACAGTGAGTTGATTCTTGTCATTCTGCTGTTTAAATCACTGGATTCTGCTTGCATCAAAATAAGTCACAGATATTCTGCTTTAATTTCATAATAACAACTTATAATTCTTTATAATTTAGGGTGCTCCAGGACCTAGAGGTCCAGTTGGCCCCCCTGGACCACCTGTAAGTAGCTGCTTATACTGTATTTAGCATTTGTATTTACTTTACTGTATTTTGATGCTTTTCAAACTAAGGTTGACAATACTGCAAAGCAAATGTATCTCTGAAGAAAGCAAGTAATTCTAGAAACAGTTGTCAATCACTTAAAAGCCCGCTTCTTAACACTTCCACAACTGGGACTGTTCACTGTTTAGCAATCAGTCATGTGATATTTGTAAATCGATAGATTAAAGAGATTCAGATCCTGAGAATTCCTAGCCTCCTATAATGCAATTTAATAAAGGCCTTTTATGCATATGAAAATAATGGTTTCAATAAGATAAGGTTAGAAACTTCTAACTATATGGAAGGAAATACCATTCGTTCAGAGTTTTACTATTTGAGAGTTAAAGGTGTTGGGCATGAATAGAAAATATTTTGTCCCTGTTACTAATAAACCCAATGTAACTCTGTGTATATGTACGTATTTTGTATGTTCTTCTCTAAAGGTAAAATATTTAAAGTGCATAAGGAATTTATTTGTTGCTCAAGAGTCCCACAGTACAAACCAAAATCCATGGCTAGTGATGTATTTTAGAAGTATCACTACTGGTTGAATTGAGATATAACAGAAATACAGCAAAGTAGGAGTTGATTTAGACCTTTGTATCCGGGAAAGCCAAACTTAATTTCATAATCCTATGGCAACTCAGCTACTCGCACAAGAACTTTTGAAATGTGGTGAAGCTTTTGGACCCTATTACTCTGTTGGACAGTCCATTCCAGACTTGCAATGCTCTTGGGTGAAAATTTATTACCTTAACTCTTTTAAATTCACCAAGTACTAACGTGATCCAAACGCTTCAAATATTTGATCTGTACTAAGGAAAATACAGCCTTCCTATTCACACTATCTGGTCCTCAAAATTTTATACCCCTTGATTAGATATCCCCTCAGTCTTCGTTGTTCAAATGAAAACTATTCCAGCCTAACCAACCATTCCATGCATCAACAATTCTTTACCCGTGGCAAGATCTTCATAAGATCGTTTTCACCTTCTCCAATTCACGATGTCCTTGCTGTGGCAACTCTAAATGCATAAAGTGCTCCAGTTGAGATATAATGTATACAGTTCTTGCAATGGCCACCCTGTTGTATTCCAAGCCTCAGCCAACAGTGGCAAGTATCCCGTATTCCCTTTCGATACCTTGATTTACATTTCTACTCTGTTGAAGAATCTGTGAGCAGCCATTCCAAATGTAAAGCATGACAGGCAAGTTACATGTTTTAAAATTTCCTGAACTGTTATGAGGGAATGGAATAGATAGTATTTTCAGGATTCTCAAACACAACTGTCTAACCAAAACTGATTTTCTAATGGTGCAATGATATTAGAACATAGAAGAATACAGCACAGGAACAGGCCATTTGGTCCACAATTTTGTGCCATCCAGGTAAAAAGAAAGTCAAGAACACCCAAACACTAATCCCTCCTACCTACACCATGTCCCTATCCCTCCATTTCTCTTACACTCATGTGCCTATCCAAATGAATTTGCCTCCAACACCATACGAGGAAGCACATTCTAGGCATCCACAATTCTCTGAGTAAAAAACTTACTCCTACATCCCATTTGAACCTACCCCCTCTCAACTTCAATGCATACCCTCTGGTATTAAGGATTTCAACCCTGGCAATCAGATACTCTCTATCCAGTCTATCTAGGCCTCTCATAATCTTGTAAACCCCTATCAGATCTCCCCTCAGCCTCCAGCACTCCAGAGAAAACAACCCAAGTTTACTCAGTGTCTTTTGAGGTTTTTACTACCAAGCTCATCAAAATATGTCCTATTTTATGACTGCTTTTGAGAAATTCATGATTCAATAAAAATGATGAACTTTTCGCTGAATTATAAAAAAAAATAATATTCTGAAACATGATATTTATTGTTTATATCATATTATGTATATTATGTTCACACCTAGGGTCCACAAGGTTACTCAGGGGGAACAGGTGAGACTGGACCTGCTGGTCCTAGGGTGAGTATCATAAAGATCTACAATTAAGAAAATGGCATTCCGAAGAAGGAAAAGTATACTACGTTTCCTCTACAGTTGCTGCCTAACTTGCTGAGTTCCTCGAACAATCTGTTTAACTGTTTCACTTCTTTTTGCTTTTGGTTCTCGATCTTCCTGACTTGTTTATGTACTCATGAAGATGAAGGCCCTTTAAAGCTTTTAGGTTAACTTTCTGTCTTTTCAAATGAAACCCACATCAAAAAGATTTTAACATTCCTGTCATCAGCTTTGATATATGATAGACCGGTGTCTGTGTGTGAGCAAATATCTAACATAATGATTTACCTTTAACTGATTTTCAAGAGCACAACAAAAGGGATACTGTTATACATGGGTTTAATATGAGTTTATTTTTAGGATTTAACAAGGTAAAAGATTTATGGCAGACAAATGGCAGACAAATGGCAGACAAAATTGTACACTTTCATTAATGAAGAAATTCTATACTTTATGTTACTTGACACAATGGACCTTTTTTGGAGTTTTTATGCTTATGGAATAGGCTGCAGAAGAGCTGATGGGAATCTCACATCGAAGAGATTAGATCCTGACCCCAAGTGTTCACAAGTCCGAATGAAACTTAAACCGTATACTACTTGTATCAATATGCGTGTGAAACAGCGACATTTACTAGGAGTAGTAATAAAAGGAAAACAATATACATTTGTAGAGCACTAAAGCTCAAATATGTCTCAGTTAATAATTATAAAGTCATATTGCTGTTCTGGAAGAAAAGATAGTGGTAACTTTATGCGGACTATGTCTGGAATTCAACTTTTTAAAAATTTGTTAAATTGTCAATCTAAGGCAGAATCTATCTCAGGCTTTAAAAAGAAATGGGAAGAACGCAGCAACGGCTCTACCATTTCCACATTTTTTTTGGCTGCAGGGCAAGATCACATCTATCAAATCTTTAAAGAAGGGAGTAAGGGATAAATCATAAACTTATCAGATTAATAAGGGCAATTGGAATAAATAATTCAGGAAGGACAGCTTAAATGAGTTTTCAGAAAAAGACAGCTAATTCCTTAATAAAAATACAGCTAATTCCTTTTATTAATTCCTTAATAAAAAGGAAGGATTATGTCAGATTAAAGAAACTACAAGTGAAACCCCTTGGTTTCCTTGGCTGCGTAAGTCTAGGGAAGACAACTTCTGACCCTGCCAAACTCCTGGGAGTGAGGTGCTCTCCCACACCAAACCCCAGTTTGTGTGGATGCTGTGTCATTTGCTACCCTGTTACAAATTAGTGCCACAATACCAGATAGTACACTGCATACAATTAAAAGATTATCTTTATGATTCTTAATTTGACTAAACAGTTAGTAAAGAAAAGAACAAAAAAAAAAGAAAAAATGCCCATTTTAATCAAACAATCTAATGTGCACAGGTGGTTGGAGCTCACAGTTTTTCCTTAGTCACTGATCCTCAATTGATATCACCCCTGGCTTTATCGAATCACGGTCCAGCTCCAGGTCAAATCCTATGACATCTTTTCTCCTGCATCTTCCCTCTTCATCTATTCTCAAATGAAACCCTTAAGCCTAACCTTAGTGTCCTTCACCAGAGAAACCTCCCGTTAAGTCAACCATCCTAATTGGATGGCACATATTTCTCCTCAGCTCTTATTTTCAGCAATAACCCAAACAAGCTGAAAATAAGCTGCTCTTACAGAACTGCCAAAATGAAATACAAACAGCATAACAGTAAAAATATGAACCAGGGCATTACACAATGAAGACCTAAGATGATAATACATTTAATGTAGTCTGCACAAAGTTGACCAACTTGCACACAATAGACTATTCAAGATGATAAAAAAAGTTGTGCTCCAAGAGAAAGCAGCAAGTAAAACTAAGCTGAAGTTAATACGGTTGTCTCTGCAGGAATCAACACAAACAGGGTGACTACTTTGGGAAGTGCCTTTAGGAAGTCCATAGGGGATGATGCTGAGTTTACAGTTGCCTACCAAATCAATATTCCACTCCACTCTACTCCGAGTTATTTACTCATGGCCTCTCAGCAGCATCTGTGGAGGGAAATGGATAGCTGACAAATCAGGTTGAATCATTTAGACAGAATTCTGTGTAGGTTAGAATTTCCTTTTCCCAGTTTTGACAAAGACTCCCAAATCCAGGGTGAAAATTATTGCTTTTTCCACAGACCTGACACAGGGTCTTCAACCTAAATTGTTAGCCCTGTTTCTCTTTCTATAGATTTGCATGTTTTATCTGACATAGTGAAAGAAAATTTGACTCAGTATAAAAGATCAAAATAAGATGGACAACAAGGAAATACCATTAACTGGAAATTTTTGTGCAGTTGGTCTGAGGAGGACTTGGTATTTGGTCACTTGTTTCTTCTGCAAATAACCTGGATTCTTGAACTGACAGTAATTGCTCTTCCTTCATCATTTCCCATTCCTGTTTCCCTTTCTCACCTTACCTCCTTACCTATCACCCTTCCCTACCCCTGTTCTCCTCCTTCTTTCCTTTCTTCCATAGTCTTTTATCCTCTCCTATCAAGTTACCATCTTTCTCCAGCCCTTTATCTCTTTCAACAACAATTAATTTTGCAGCTCTTTACTTCACCACATCCCCCATCCCTGTTTCACCCATCACCTGCCACCTTATACTACTTCTTCCCACCCCCTACTTTCTTGCTCTGACTTCTCTTTCTTTCCAGTCCCGTTGAAGGGTCTCGGCCCGAAACGTCGGTTGTTTACTCTTTTACATTGATGCTGCCTGACCTGATAAACCCCTGCAACATTTTGTGTGAGTTGCTTTGGATTTAAATGTAATTGTCATGAACATAATATTTGTCATTTATTCAAATATTCTTGTGTAGTTGATCATGAAAAAGTAAGTTTTAGGCAATTTGTTCAGCTTCCATCTTTTTTATGTTCTTCAGTTATGGGCAGGATATTAAAAATATAACTGTAAATTAAATGAGTAATTTACACTGTTCTCACCTTCCAAATTAATCTTGGAGACCTTCCAAATTGATCATGGAGACTGTCATCTCCCTCTTTATTTGCACAGTACTGTAGTAATTTTATGTATTGCACAGTACTGCTGCTGCAAGAAAAACAGATCTCATAACATGTGAGTGATGATAAACCTGATTCTGATATGGATCTCTATTGTGGACTGAGAGTGGGAAGGGGGCAGGGAGAGGGGAATCCATGTTTGAGAAAAGGGGAAGGCAGCAGGAAGCACCAGAGAGACATTCTCTAATGATCAATAACCAATTGTTTCGAATCAAATAACCTTTCTATATATTTTGTTATACTTTCTATCTTTAATAGTATAAATTTACTAGGTAGTAGATATTAGAATCAGATGACGTAGATGTTGTGAAATTTGTTGTTTTGCTGAAGATATTAATTACTTTGTTTTTACTGCAGGGCCAGCCAGGTCGTCCAGGTCCATATGGACCTCCTGGACCAACAGGGAAGGATGTATGTATCTATGCTGCTGCCATTTATCATTTTTCTTTTTCTGTAACATGTTCAAAGTGCAAAACAGGGTGAAGTATTCCAGTTAAAGTGTTTGCAACTCAATTAATCTATTGCAGTTAATTTTATGCTCATACTCTGGTCAACATTTACCTAGTCTTGTATAAGAAAGAATAACTGATTCACTATTTCAAATATTCGGGAGAAACTGTAAAGGTAAGTTTTATTTTTCGATGTAGTTTTCATGGTTTTGATTATTTTAAATTTTATTTTAGCTAATTTTATTTAAGCTAATTTATTTTACATGTATAATGAAGCAAAATTTTGCCGTCAGCAAGAGTTAGGAAATTTTATTCTTAAAGTAACTGGAAAAATACAAATAATACTTAAACTATAACTACTAACGGTGTCTTGGAGAATGATTTGGTTTAGTATCACAAGTATAATCAATGTATCTGCATTGTTTATCTTTGTTAAAGTACACAACAGTTGCTTGTCTAAGTCAGTTTGGCAGCTGTTCCCAAACCTACTAATTCTACGACCAGCAAAAAGGCAAGCGACACAAGCAGTTAGGACACTTTCACCTGCATATTCCCTTCCAATTGACATACCATCTGACTTATAAAAAAGTTACTGTCCCTTCCTAATCATTGGTTCAAATCCTGCAACTGCCTTTCTGATAGCATAATAGGTGGCCTTCACCAGAAGAACATCAGTAGTTCAAGAAGGCAATTTACCAGACCTAAGGCAATGCATGCTGGCATTACCAATGAAGCCCAAGTGTCAATAACGAGATAGATAAGAACCAGTGTTCAGGAATGTACCAAGCAAATGTTTTCTTCATTCAACCACAGGTCATTGATGAAACTCAAATTCGTCATCACTGATGTTTGATGTGAATAGGTTAATGTTTATCTGTAGAGATATGCTTGTGTTTTCTTCTCTAATGGTAGTAATACTCAGGTGTGGTGGAAGAATTTGACTCTGATTCAGCCAGCTCCTTTCTCCTTCATATATCTAATACTTTTATAATTGTTGCATTAAGTTGTCTTGTGACTACCAATCATATTAAATTATTAGCTTATGATTAGCTATTTCTTTGTTGAAGCAACCCCTTGCTAAATTGAAATACATTTTCATTATGCATTAACCCATCTTACTGAGTTACATTCCAAGGAATGCTCTAAAACAAACCACTTTGAAAATATTTGTGTCACTCTTTTCCTCTGGCAGATTAATTCCCTTTCTCCTGTCTAATCATCACATTCCTGTTTCTCACTCCTCCTTAGATTTTTTTTATGCTTTCATCCAAGCTGGTTATTCTCCTTCCCTTTACTAAACTTACTTACTACAGAGGCCTTACTTTTTGATGCAAGGTTTCTCTTACCTTTCAATCCACATGATAGAAGAAACACAGACCCTACTTTTGTTCATCAAAATGGGGAAATTCATAGAACCTTTGCCCATAACTTGGCAGCACGCTAATTATACCTAACATCTTACTAATGGATATTATACATCCATTCTATCGGCCAAGTTACATGTAATATCATTATCTCAGACAATAGTTATGACTGAAATTGAATGAAGTTTTATCTTCGTCATGAGGAGCTCTTTCATGGAAAATTTGAAATCGTTAAGGCACTAGAGTTAGATTGTGTTGTGTGGCGATGGGTGGTGGCAGAGTACAAGAGTATAACTTACTGCATTTGATCCAAGTTCAGAGTAAAATTATTATCAAAGTACATATGTATCACCATATACAATGTTGAGATTCATGTTCTTGTGGGATACTCAATAAATCCATAATAGAATCAGTAAAAGATCACACACATTCTGGGCATTCAACCATATGTAAAAGACAACAAACTCCACAAATGGAAAAGGAAAGAAATAATAATGAAACACCCTGGTTTCCTTGGCTGCGTAAGTCGAGGGAAGCCATTCTTAAGTCCTGCCAAACTCGTGAGATTGAGACAACTCATCACGCCCCAAACGTTGGTTCGTGTGGATGCTGGGTATTTTGCTACCCTGTTACAAATTAGTGTCAGGAAACAACAGATGGTACACTGCATACGATTAAAGAAATTATATTTATGAATCTTAACTGAAGGGTTAGTAAAGAATACCAAAAAGAAAAGGGCCCATTCTAATTAAACAGTCAAATGTGCACAAGTTGGAGCTCATCTTGAATTTCTCTGTCACTCACACACTGGGCCCTCGGTCCGTGTGAAAGCACCACCACCTCTGAACGTCGGTCACAATCCATCTTGAACAAACGTGTCTCCCACCGGATTGTTTGCTACGAGCAGTTCTCCCCAGTGCCTTCCCTCTCCAACTCCTGCCAAACACAAGCCCAACACCAACCTTATTGTCCCTCACCAAGAAAACTTCCCACTGATTAGATTGCACACATTCTACATTATCCCTTATCTTCAACAATAACCCAAACAGTCTGACAGCAGAACAAACTGCTCTTACAGAGCTGCTAAATGACATATCTACTGCATAATAGTAAAGATGTGAACCAGGCTTTACAATAATATTAAATAAATAAGCAATGAATACAGAGAACATGAGAAGAAGAGTCCTTGAAAGTGAGTCCATAGGTTATGGGAACATTTCAATGACTGGCAAGTGAAGTTGATTGTGTACATTGTAAATAAGAGAAGGGTAGAGACTGGAGATGGATTGAAGTTGCTGAATGAAGGGCTGAGGAGAAAAATCATGCATTGGTATAACGCTGTAGTCAAAATTTTCAGTCTACTGTTGGCAATATCTGTGGGAATTGCCCCAGTGGTGATAAATAGCATTTTATTTGGAAAGGACGAGCAGCTGCATCGGCTGTCTATGTTTCTCTCCTGTTATCTTGGATTGCGCGAACCTAATCTTTCAAAAGACAGGAGTATGGCATTGAGAAATGTGATACATGTTTGGGTAATATGGCAGTTCTGTGAGATATGGTTGAAGGGTTTTCGCTATTGTGAGTGACAGTGCAATAGTTCATCAAAAGTTCGGGTATGAGTTCTTATTAACAGTGTCCAGAAAACTCTCGGTTTCCCAGATGAACCTGAGGTCATCCAGTTGCTTCTCCAGTGCCTCAACGCGGTCCTTTAGGAGCTGAACCTGGACACATTTTCCACGTTTGTAGCAGCCAGAGGCACCATCAACGTCCCTGACCTCCCACGTCATGCAAGCATCACACTGAATCAGTTGACCTATCATTTCTTCACCATTTCTCACCCTCTCCAACTGTGGCGTAGTCTCCTCCCACAGCCTCCTCACCGAAGACTCTCGAGACAAAGCCTCACACTTTTCTCACAAGGCACTTCCCTCGACAAGGCCGCTCCCCGACAGGCCGCTCCCCTAGAGCAAACCTTGATTATATTGGCTGATATTTTGACTAATTCGTTTCACTTGTTGCCGACCTTAAACGTTTGTGTTGCTGGATAGTCCCGACCGGTTTTTAAATCAAACACTCCTTCTCAGCCAATCCCCTCACTCAGTCCTTCACTCGTCGCACCTCGGCCGACCTCGAATGTTTATTTAGATAGCAGTAGCAGGATAGGTCCGAGTCTGCTTGAATTTATGAGGGGGAAATCATGCTTGACTAATCTTCTGGAATTTTTTGAGGATGTAGCTATGAAAATGGACATGGGAAAGCCAGTGGATGTAGTGTACCTCAACTTTCAGAAAGCCTTTGATATGGTCCCACATAGGAGGTTAGTGGGCAAAACAAGAGCACATGGTATTGGGGGTAGGGTACTGACATGGATAAAAAATTGGTTGGCAGACAGGAAACAAAGAGTAGGGATTAACGGGTTCTTTTCAGAATGGCAGGCAGTGACTAGTGGGGTACTGTAAGGCTCGATGCTGGAACCGCAGCTATTTACAATATACATTAATGATTTAGATGAAGGGATTAAAAGTAACGTTAGTAAATTTGCAGATAACACAAAGCTGGATGACAGTGTGAAATGTGAGGAGGATGTTATGAGAATGCAGGGTGACTTGGACAGGTTGGGTAAGTGGGCAGATGCATGGCAGATGCAGTTTAATGTGGATAAATGTGAGGTTATCCACTTTGGTGGCAAGAACAGGAAGGCAGATTACTATCTGAATAGTGTCAAGTTAGGAAAAGGGGAAGTATAATGAGATCTGGGTGTCCTTGTTCATCAGTCACTGAAAGTAAGCATACAGACACAGCAGGCAGTAAAGAAAGCTAATGACATGTTGGCTTTCATAACAAGGGGAATTGAATATAGGAGCAAAGAGGTCCTTCTGCAGTTGTACAAGGCCCTGGTGAGACCCCACCTGGAGTATTGTGTGCAGTTTTGGTCTCCAAATTTGAGGAAGGACATTCTTGCTATGGAGGGAGTGCAGCATAGGTTCACTGGGTTAATTCCAGGGATGGCGGGAATGTCATATGTTGAAAAATTGGAGCGACTGGGCATGTACACACTAGAATTTAGAAGGATGAGAGGGGATCTGATTGAAACATTTAAGATTATTAAGGGATTGGACACGCTAGAGGCAGGAAGCATGTGCCCAATGTTGGGGGAGTCCAGAACCAGAGGCCACAGTTTAAGAATAAGGGGTAGACCATTTAGAACGGAGTTGAGGAAAAACTTTTTCACACAGAGGGTTGTGGATCTGTGGAATGCTCTGCCTCAGAAATGCAGTGGAGGCCAATTCTCTGGATTCTTTCAAGAAAGAGTTAGATAGAGCTCTTAAAGATAGCGGAGTCAAGGGATATGGGGAGGAGGCAGGAACAGGGTACTGATTGTGTATGATCAGCCATGATCACAGTGAATGGCGGTGTTGGCTCCAAGGGCCAAATGGCCTACTCCTGCACCTATTGTCTATAACACTAGATCTATAGGCACATTAATCTTCCCCGGAGGTTCAGGCTATCTTGATCCGTGCCGATGATTCATGCTGGACCTCATCAATGTCTTGTTTAACATAGACTAGATGTTGAAATCAGAATAATCAGCAGGAAGACTAAGTTTGATGTGCACTTTTGTGAACATAAACAGACAAGTGTTTCTCATACCTTGCAATACCAATGATTGCTTTTGGAGGGTATTTGAGATTTCTATTAACTATTGATGCAAACATTGACCCAATAAATCAGATTTTGGTCAATCATCTTTTAGTCTTTGCTACAACATGTTCATTTGATGTAATTGTAGCTTCCCTTATGATTTGAAGAGCAGCATGTATCGTCATTGATGTTTTTGAATCGGAATTATAGAGATTTTATACTACGCATTAAAACCTCTATTGACTTATTTGACTAATTTCACATTTCCATCATCCTGGTCCTACCCAATTTATTATTTCTCAGTATTTTGTCAATATTTAAAATAATGAGAATGAAATGTGTCTTTTCCTGTGCAATTCAATGGTTTCATGGCAAATAGGCAGCCTGTTTTATCTCAGAATCTCAGAATTTTGCATTGACTATCAAATGCTTGTGTCAGCAGCATACAGTTCAAAACAGTTTTTAAAGCTGCCATCCCAAATCTGCTATAACAACTGATATTGTAATGTTTAAATGTAGGGTTCGCCTGGAAGTTCAGGAAAAGATGGGCACAGAGGACTGCCAGGTCCTCCAGTAAGTAAAAAAATATATAAAATTAATGCATAATTGTCTCTGCAGGTGAACATACAATTTGTATTGTTTGGTGATAAGCAGCACACTTATTGAAATATATACTGTTTAGACTGAAGAATAATATATTGTTTTTGATAAAGAAGTTGTTGATATTCGTGAAGACCACATCAGGTTGTTGAAAGGGGTCTCCGAATTACATTCACTACCAGTTTCTAAGAGTTTGTCACAGCTGGCTAAATATATTTATTAAGAGACTTTTAAATTCTTTCAATTGCATCTTTAGCAATTCATGAAGATACAACAGTTTCACTAAGTTTTAATTCTATTTTGATGCATTTGTATGTAGTTTGAAAGATTGCAATCAATATTTTAGGTTTTTTATTAGTAGTACCTTTTATTTATCCACCCTATATTGAAGATTTTCATCCATTTCTCAAACAATCCTTAAACTTCTGATTTTCAGCAGATGCTTCTCTAGCTTGTGTAATCTTTCCTTATAGTTAGCTAGTCAGATCTATGGAGGCATGATATCATTGTGGTAATCAAGTACTGCATTTTCCTGCAAGGCCACGTGCGAGTCCAGACTTCTCGCAACTCTACCGATTTAAGATTGAAAATCAAGTTAAGCCAATGCTGCTGTGAAGACCTTTGACAAACATGTGTGTAGTAAGAATCTTAGTTACCTTTCAAAGAAATAATACCTTTGATAACAATGTCCACCTCTATTCTTACCACCTTAAAAAGTTGGGGCAGGTATTTACCCAGACTGATTCATTGGTTGTGGTAAAAATGAACTTGCCACTCACATTGTATTGTTAATGGAAACTATTCAAAGACAGTGCCATTTCTCTTAAAGGGTCCTGTTGGTATTGCTGGAAGACCTGGCATGCCTGGATTGAAAGGACATAGAGTAAGTATCCAGGAGAAACGCTTCTATATTTTAATTCCATAATTATAATGGGATATTATCCATAACAACTCAATTATTAACAATAGTTTATTTCTACTGCTTGCATTGTAGAAATGTATGTGGATTGTCTAATTGCATGTGTCTATTAACAGGGATTCAATGGACATGATGGTAGCAAAGGTGAACGAGGACCTTCAGGCCCAAAGGTAATTATCCCAATTACTTCTGATTTTAAAAAATCACCAATTCATTATTAAAGTAAAGAGAACTAAATAATTAAGTTTTCTGGATGTTATTGTTAGAATTACAGTGATTTTCCATTTCATTCTCAAACAGGGAGATGCAGGCACTCCTGGATCCGATGGCTCACCTGGAGCGATGGTAAAACAAATTTACAAAATGTCTTGGTATTAGTTGCCATAGAGAATGTGAATACTGACACATCTTTTCCTTAAATATCTACCTATCTAAAGTCTCAGTCCAATTTCAGTTTTCATCTGCCATGACATAGTTTGTTGACTGTGGTCTGTATGCCCAGTTGGTTCAGAGAGCTGCAGTTCTGTCCAAGGTGCAAGTACATATCACTTTGTATCTTTAGATCCATTTCTTCCCAAATGCCAATACACTTCACTTTGTATTCTGTTCTTGTTTTGCCTTGTTCTACTTCAATACACTGTTTAATGATTTGACCTCTATGAACAGCATGCAAGGCAAAATTTTCACTGCATTTGTGTACATCTGACAATAATAAACCAATTCCACTTCCAATATCATAACAAGATACAATGGCATAACCACCGATTCCCATGAATAAAACTGGTATCAATTTGAAAGCTGCCTGTACGTATGTATGGATGGCAGATACAGTCCTTCTTAATCCTGCTTATGGGACATAATGTAAAGTTAAGGCCAGAATATATTTTGAACCCAGTGCATCATGCTGCTGGTGGAGTCCGTTCCCTTACTGCTGCTTCAGGGAAGTAGAGCCTATAGCTTTTGGATGTCCTATTGAAGAAAATGATAAAATACAAAATCAAATCAAAACATTAGGTTAAGTCAATTTTATAAAGTTAAAAAACAAAGAACATTTTAAGAAGAAGCATTAAAATACTTTTGTTGTAGCATATATTCTATATTATGAATGTTGATAGTACATTTCAGATGCTGATTGTGGATAATTACTGTAATGGGCTGGGTTGATCAGACCTAAACAATTTAAGTGTCCAGGAGAATTGGTAATTAGTGTACATTGATTCTATTATGGTTATTATTCTATTATGGTTTTATTGAGCATGCCCACAATTAAATGAATCACAAGATTGTGGATAGTGACATATATGTACTTTGATAATAAATTCACTTTGAACTTTAATTTTACATATAAGGATAAGCCGGAATGCAAACAAAGAATCATTGAATACAACATGATTACTTAATTAGATGTTGGATAATGTCCCCAAGAATGAGGCCCAAATTACTCTTAGCTAGTTCCAATTGTCACTAGCTAAGAGTAATTTGGGCCTCATTCTTGGGGACATCAGTCTTGGGAAAAAAAAGCCTTCATTCCAATATCATGACAATACATTACCAGGTAAACAGGAGAAATACCCAAGGTTTCTCTCAAAGACTCCTTGTAAAATCAGAGCACCCACCGATTCATAAGATTCCCTGAGCCGTGATCATTCTAAATGAAGAATGCAAATTTAGTATGGCATTAAGAATCTTAAGTTAGTATGTTGGGAACACCGAAGTCTAACATAAACAGTGAAAAGGTCCAAGCACCTCCCATGCGACCTACCCCATACTGACCTGTCAAGTAACTTCTCTCTATAAGATCCAGGGATACCTCATCAGATACTTCAGGATTACTGAACTGAGCTAGATATGGAAACAACACACATCAAAGTTGCTGGTGAACGCAGCAGGCCAAGCAGCATCTATAGGAAGAGGCGCAGTCGACGTTTCAGGCCGAGACCCTTCGTCAGGACTAACTGAAGGAAGAGTGAGTAAGGGATTTGAAAGCTGGAGGGGGAGGGGGAGATGCAAAATGATAGGAGAAGACAGGAGGGGGAGGGATAGAGCCGAGAGCTGGACAGGTGATAGGCAAAAGGGGATACGAGAGGATCATGGGACAGGAGGTCCGGGAAGAAAGACGGGGGGGGTGACCCAGAGGATGGGCAAGAGGTATATTCAGAGGGACAGAGGGAGAAAAAGGAGAGTGAGAGAAAGAATGTGTGCATAAAAAAGAGTAACAGATGGGGTACGAGGGGGAGGTGGGGCCTAGCGGAAGTTAGAGAAGTCAATGTTCATGCCATCAGGTTGGAGGCTACCCATACGGAATATAAGGTGTTGTTCCTCCAACCTGAGTGTGACTTCATCTTTACAGTAGAGGAGGCCGTGGATAGACATGTCAGAATGGGAATGGGATGTGGAATTAAAATGTGTGGCCACTGGGAGATCCTGCTTTCTCTGGCGGACAGAGCGTAGATGTTCAGCAAAGCGGTCTCCCAGTCTGCGTTGGGTCTCACCAATATATAAAAGGCCACATCGGGAGCCCCGGACGCAGTATATCACCCCAATCGACTCACAGGTGAAGTGATGCCTCACCTGGAAGGACTGTTTGGGGCCCTGAATGGTGGTAAGGGAAGAAGTGTAAGGGCATGTGTAGCACTTGTTCCGCTTACACGGATAAGTGCCAGGAGGGAGATCAGTGGGGAGGGATGGGGGGGACGAATGGACAAGGGAGTTGTGTAGGGAGCGATCCCTGCGGAATGCAGAGAGAGGGGGGGAGGGAAAGATGTGCTTAGTGGTGGGATCCCGTTGGAGGTGGCGGAAGTTACGGAGAATAATATGTTGGACCCGGAGGCTGGTGGGGTGGTAGGTGAGGACCAGGGGAACCCTATTCCTAGTGGGGTGGTGGGAGGATGGAGTGAGAGCAGATGTACGTGAAATGGGGGAGATGCGTTTAAGAGCAGAGTTGATAGTGGAGGAAGGGAAGCCCCTTTCTTTAAAAAATGAAGACATCTCCCTCGTCCTAGAATGAAAAGATCTCCCAGTGGCCACACATTTTAATTCCACATCCCATTCCCATTCTGACATATCTATCCACGGCCTCCTCTACTGTAAAGATGAAGCCACACTCAGGTTGGAGGAACAACACCTTATATTCCGTATGGGTAGCCTCCAACCTGATGGCATGAACATTGACTTCTCTAACTTCCGCTAGGCCCCACCTCCCCCTCGTACCCCATCTGTTACTCTTTTTTATGCACACATTCTTTCTCTCACTCTCCTTTTTCTCCCTCTGTCCCTCTGAATATACCTCTTGCCCATCCTCTGGGTCACCCCCCCCCCCCCGTCTTTCTTCCCGGACCTCCTGTCCCATGATCCTCTCGTATCCCCTTTTGCCTATCACCTGTCCAGCTCTCGGCTCTATCCCTCCCCCTCCTGTCTTCTCCTATCATTTTGCATCTCCCCCTCCCCCTCCAGCTTTCAAATCCCTTACTCACTCTTCCTTCAGTTAGTCCTGACGAAGGGTCTCGGCCTGAAACGTCGACTGCGCCTCTTCCTATAGATGCTGCTTGGCCTGCTGCGTTCACCAGCAACTTTGATGTGTGTTGCTTGAATTTCCAGCATCTGCAGAATTCCTGTTGTTTGCGGTTAGATATGGAAACAAGTTGTTCTCAACCTGAACAGGAGAGAAGATGAGCCTTGTGATTTTGAGGACTTAATGAAGAAAAGGACTGCTCATACATATGCATGTCATTATCTTGATGCATGTGACATTAATGCATTTTGGACTTGCAACAGATCCAAAATTGGTTTGCCAATAATGTAGGCATCATTTAACAGAGATCATATACATTGAAGAAGTCACTGCATTCCCCACTTCTCTAAATTGATTAAAGCTATTTTGAAACTCAACTGGTTATTCCAATGCCTGATTACAGCCTATACACTTAAGCTATTAGCATCAGTTTCTGCTAATTTCTGGAAGAGGAAAGTTTGAAGAAATCCATTTTGAAAAGCAATGCGTCTATATTTTACACTCATTAATTTAAATGGTTTAAATGTAACATAGATAGAATTGTAGATATAATGTAGAAGCCATGTAGATAAAAATTCTCAAGCAGTTTTACATACTAGCATGAGAATTCGCAGCAGGAAGAGACTAGTCAGCCTGTTGAACCACCAGAGGAAAGGATCATGGCTGATCTATTGTAGCTTCAACATTCTCACTTATTCCCAGTAAGTTTTATTCTTCATTTATCAATGATCTGTTTCTTTATAATATTTAGTGACACTACTTCTACCACTCTTTGAAGAAGAGATTTCTAAAAGCACACAATCCTCTGAGAGAATATTTTTGCCTCATCTCTGGTTTGAATGGCAAGTCAGCCATTTTCAAACAGTGAACCCGATTTCTATATTCTCTCATGGGAGAAAGCATTTGCTCCATGTCCATTGTACTCAGGCCTTTCAAGATCCTGGGAAACACCAGTCTATGACACCCACTCCTCATGAGGTCATTGAGGCACGGAACGAATCCTTATGTTTACTTTGGAAAACAGAAGGACAAACAATAGCTCTTTGACATGTAGGTTATTAAGCTGCTCTTTCTATTTCATACACATTAATGTGCAATCAATTGTATTATAAACCCATATTCTGATATAGCAGATAAGCATTTCTGTTATCAATGCAATTAATGTAAAAAATTAATTTTATGTTGTGAAATGAGTGTTTCTCTTTATCATGTGCATTAGGGTCGTCCTGGTTTACGTGGTGAGAGAGGACGGGATGGGGTCCCTGGAACACCAGTAAGTGCTGTTATTATCATTTATGGATCTCTGTTATATAGAGAATGCCCAACATCTGTTATCAATATTTTTCTCCAGGTAACTTTGATCTATATTATGAAATGAAAATAATCACATCTTCCATAGTAACAGTAAAAAATTAAGTAATGATTATAGCAACCAGTAAATATTGCTCTAGGGCCTGAAAGTTAATAACTGGAATTCAATTTTGAAATTGACAATTTTATGGAAACATGTTTCAAGTTAAAATCTAAAATTATTAAATTCTGATTACTTCCCTTGATAAAATATTGAAGTGATTTTATTGTTAAGATTCTCCTTGGAAGCAGTCTCTAAACATGGGTCTATCTTTTGTTTAGGGTTTACGAGGATATGATGGCAGTCCTGGTAAAGATGGTCCCCCTGTAAGTGAAATGTGTAATTAGTGCAAAGCATTATTCATACTGCCCCTTCAGTTCTCCTTATATGGTTGTCTTTAAATTCATACTAATAAAATTTCTGTTTTTTATCCGTTTAGGGCAGAAATGGCAATCCTGGGAATCCTGGTGCTAATGGTCAACCAGGTCCTAAAGTATGTGAATTTCTTTCAGGGGCTCTGTGGCTTATGTTTTGTGGGTTGTTTGTTGCTTTTTATTGTTTTCAATTTTTTTTTTGTTCTTGCAAATTAGATGTTTGGCTGTCTTTGTGATGCGGAATTTTCGTGAATTCTACTATGTTTCTTTGTTTTGTAGTTGCCTGCAGGAAGATAAATCTCAAGGTCATGTATGGTATACTTACTTAGATAGTACATTTACTTTGAACGTTTGACCAATAGGCATTTCTTGGGCTTCATCTTCTTAAACCCACCACCCCTACTGGGGTACAAGCTGCTGACGGCAGCTTGCCAGAGTCCTCTGTCCTGGACCCATAGATGCAGCCCATCCTAGAAAATCCCTTCTTTCCCAGGGATGAGGTCTTTGGGGCTTCTCTTAGTGTTTCTGTAGCGCCGGGTTTCTACGGGATGCGGTTGCTGGCCCCCGAGTCTAATACTCCCCCTTTTGCAGCCAGACTTGGGACCATCCATGGCAGAGTTATTTCATGGACTTAGTTATTTTCTTCAGGATCTGGGCATTGCTGGCAAGCCCAGCATTTATTGTCCCACACCTAA
Source organism: Mobula hypostoma (assembly GCF_963921235.1). NCBI lineage: Eukaryota > Metazoa > Chordata > Chondrichthyes > Myliobatiformes > Myliobatidae > Mobula > Mobula hypostoma. The sequence continues at coordinate 153,870,291 of NC_086102.1, read as the reverse complement.
TGCAGATGATGGATTGCCTTCATACAATGCTTTCAACAATTGAATTCTCCAAATCTTCATTTCATTGTAACATTCAAGATTATTGTTGATACCTTCAAATTCTATATAGTTCCTAACTTGTGAAGTGAAGCCATTTCAATTACACTCCCTGCCATTTCTTGCACCTTCACGCCTAAATGCTTAAAACCACAGTGAGCAAAACAGTTCTTAATTGCCTCAGCAACTATCAGTGACAAAAATCACTGCTTTTTTAATGCAAAAACATAGTTTTGAATCAAAACTGTTCATTCTAAACACATTGTAGTGTCTATTAGCCACACAAATGCACATGACTGACATTGGTTTGAAACTGTTCAACAACAGTCTCCTGTCCCAATTAAGTGGCATCAAGTCACAAATAAACAAAAGGAGTTCTGACTCTTTTCCCAATTAGATCTTGTTCTTAAGTGTTGTCCCAAATAAGCAGCTGTCCCGATTAACCGATGGCCCAATTAACTGGCGTCTACTGTACTTGCAATGTGTGATTGATGGTTCTGACAAAGAGAAAAGTGACAGCATTTGATGGACAGCAAATTGCTACAAACAGTAATTGAACAAATAATGTAATAATCATTCCTAGGGTTGTTGATTGATGACTGAAAATTGATCTGTCTTTCACTTTTAATAGTGCCTATTTAGTGTATAATGTTCAGGAAAGAGAGGAAAAGGAGTCATGGTGACATTCTACACAGATTTTGAGGTGTCTTCCCAAATTATGTGTTAAAATTCTGCTGTTAAGTTATGAATTTCAGTATTTACAATGCAGGTTTTACAATGAAGCCAAAATTTACACCTAACGGGGGAGGGAGGGTAGCTTGAACAAGTGAGGTGAAAGCAATACTGCACAAAAGGAATGTCAACTTATTTGACCATGAAGCCTATAAGTATGAGTTGCTAAGCTGATCCAGAAGAGTGATCCATGATGATCCAATTGAATGGATGCAAAATTGGCTTCGTGATGGTGAGGATTGTTTTCAGATGGAGAACTCTGACGATTAATGATTTTGTTGAGTGTTAGTGACATGATTAAAAAGTTTCTGGATGATGATAAAATTCGTGGAACAATGGATACCAAGGAAGGTTACCGCAAAATGTAGGTCAATTGTGAAAGTGGTTGAAGGAATGGCTTAACTCAGTTTAACTCAAACAAGTGTGAAGTAATTGATCTTGGGAAGTTAAACCTGGTAGGACATATACAGTGAATGGCAGAGTGTTGTGGAACAGAAAGACCTAGGGCTTACAAGCACATAGTTCCCTGAAAGTGGTAATACAGGTAGACAGGTGGGTGAAGCAGTTGTATATCATGCTTGAATTCAAAGTTTGGATAGTTGAATAGAAGGATTAGGATATCATGTCACAGTTGTACAAGATGTTGCCAAGACTGTGCCTCTGGCCACTCGCTGTAGGAAAGATGTGATGAAGCTATACAGGATGCCAAAAAATTCACAAGGATTTTACCAGGACTGGAGGGCTTGAGTTAGAAGAATAAACTGGAGAGGTTGGGACTGTTTTCCCCAGAGAAAAGGAAGCTGAGGGAATGACCTTATAAAAGGGCATTAAGATGCTGAATGTACACAGTCTTTGTCCCAGGAAAAAGGGATTTTATTTTAGGGATATGGACCGAAACGCAAGCAAATGAGACTAACTTTCAATGGGCACCTTGGTTGGCTTAGATGAGCTGAGCCATAAGGCCTGTATCCATGCTGTGTCACTTTATAATTTCATCTCTTCAAATTCAAATTGTTCAAACTCATAGAAAAAAAAACATATAAAAAGCCACAGTGGTTAATATAGTAGAAATGATTCTGAATGTAAAGAGAACACAATTAGATTGAATGTTTAAGATAACACAGGTAGGCACATCAAAGAAAATAGTTCTACATGTCATATACCCATGGGAATCAAGACCAATGAACTACTGTAAGAGGTGTATATGTCTCTTGCATCTCAAGGAGAAATTTTGGGATATTTTACAATCTTATCCAGAAAATTTTGGACTTTCACTCTGGAGCTCAGTAACTCTGCTGCTAGCTGGTTTCAATTTTCTAAGGACCAAATCAAAAGAATTTCCTGGTATATCTTGAGATTGCTTCTTCGTGTGAGAACCAGGGAGAAGATTCACAATGTTCCACCACCACACCCCATGTAACGTAGCTTGAAGAGGCAAAATTTCTGTCTTGTCAATATTTCACTGGGTCCCTAGAGGCTGCTAAGGTGGGAGTTTCCATCTTAGAGAAGGGAGAAGTTCAGCTTTTACCTCCTATTTCTACCCAGATCCTGGAGAGAATTCAATGGGACAAAGTACAAATAGTTACAAACATGATGGAAGACCTACAGAATTGATGTCCTGGCAAAACCTGTCATCACTAAGAATGGTTACATTAAAATGTCTCTTTTAAATAATGATTAGAAAGCAAAATACGCTTCATCCTTTTCTCTTGTAATTTAGATTATGTACAAACTATCCAAAGGATTACACATTTTCAAGAATGTAACTAGTCTTTAATACTTTACCTTGCAGGGTGAATCTGGTGAAAAAGGTCCTCCTGGTTCCAATGGTCCTCCAGGACCTAGAGGTCTACAAGGGAATGTTGGTCCTAGTGGACACCAAGGAAATCCTGTACGTAACCAATGTTTGCTGCACATCAGTTTTCCATTTACCATTTAGTAAATGGTGGAAAACAACATCTGTCTGTTTACTTCTGATTTGTATTGCAGGGGAATCCTGGAAAAGATGGATCACCTGGTTCACCAGGGCCTCAGGTCAGTTACATCAAAATCATTTTTCATTTATTGTGAAAATATGTAACAAATACAGTGGAGTAATGCATTGATTATAGAGGAGACAATCTGATAAATGTCTCATTAATTTGGCTTGCATCTTTCATTTGAACATGATTTAATCACTCAATGTGAATTATCTGCCAAAGGTACTTTGTTCTACATTTTAAAGGGACAAATTAAAATTTCAATTGTCCTGTTATTTTACGTTTGCTGTTTTAGTTATAGGCCTTTGGCGCTATCCAAAAGTATAGCCTTTAGTAGAAACACTATTCACACCAGTTTTCTTTATGTTCTTAGGGTCTTCCTGGAACTCCTGGGCACATGGGTGGGCTCGGTCCCATTGGTCCTCCAGGTCCATCAGGAACTAATGGATTTCCAGGTGATAAAGGTCTACCAGTAAGTATGTGCCATAGACTAATACCATTAAGCAAGGTGTCTGTGGACCTCAGGTTGGGGACCCCTGGAATAGTGGGACGTCAATTTAGAACAGAGTTGAAAAGGTTGAATGAGCAAGGGTTTTTTTTTCTGTTTGGAGTGAAGAAAGATGAGAGATGTAAAGATGATAAAAGATATAGATTGTGGACAGCCACAGACTCCCCCCACCCCGAGCTTAAATGGCTAGCACAAGGGGCGTAATTTTAAGCTATTAAAGGAAAGTATAGGGGGAATGTCAGTGCTTTTTTTTCCAACACAAAGTGTAGTTGGTGCATGTAATATCCTGCCAGGGAGACACAGGTACAATAGGGCATTAGGGACATCTAAGTGACACTTAGATAGGCAAATGGATGAAAGAAAAATTAAGGGGTATGAAAGGTTTAGATTGATATTGAATATTGAAAGGCCTAGATAGAATGAATATGGAGAGGATGTCTCCTATAGTGGATGAGTCTCGGACCAGGGAGCACAGCCTCAGAATAGAACAAGGGTTCCCAACCTTTCTTATTATGTGGACCAATACCATTAAGCAAGGGCACCGTGAACCCCAGGTTAGGAACCCCTAAAATAGAGGGACGTCAATTTAGAACAGAAATGAGAAGGAATTTCTTTACAAACCTAAAACGTCGACTGCACCTCTTCCTAGAGATGCTGCCTGGCCTGCTGCGTTCACCAGCAACTTTTATGTGTGTTGCAGGAATTTCTTTAGCCAGGTGGTAGTGAATTTGAGAAATTCATTGCCACAGATGGCTGTGGAGGACAAATCATTGAGTATATTTAAAGCAGAGGTTGATAGTCATAGTCATAGTCATACTTTATTGATCCCGGGGGAAATTGGTTTTCGTTACAGTTGCACCATAAATAATAAATAGTAATAAAACCACAAATAGTTAAATAGTAATATGTAAATTATGCCAGGAAATAAGTCCAGGACTGACCCTCCAAGGGAGGAGTTGTAAAGTTTGATGGCCACAGGCAGGAATGACTTCCTATGACACTCTGTGCTGCATCTCGGTGGAATGAGTCTCTGGCTGAATGTACTCCTGTGCCCAACCAGTACATTATGTAGTGGATGGGAGACATTGTCCAAGATGGCATGCAACTTGGACAGCATCCTCTTTTCAGACACCACCGTCAGAGAGTCCAGTTCCGTCCCCACAACATGACTGGCCTTACGTTGATTCTGTTGGTGTCTGCCACCTTCAGCCTACTGCCCCAGCACACAACAGCAAACATGATAGCACTGGCCACCACAGACTCCGTAGAACATCCTCAGCATCGTCCGGCAGATGTTAAAGGACCTCAGTCTCCTCAGGAAATAGAGACGGCTCTGACCCTTCTTGTAGACAGCCTCAGTGTTCTTTGACCAGTCCAGTTTATTAACTAAGACCAGTTTAGGGTCTTAGTTAGTCAGGGTGTCAAAAGTTACAGGGAGAAGGCAAGAAATGGGGTTGAGAGAGATAATACACCAGCCAAGATGAAATGGTGGAGCAGACTCTTCTCTCTCCCACACTGTCTCTGGTGTCTCCTCACGTGGGCAACTGCAATAGGCAATACCACAGCATAAGGGCCTTGTCCACATGAGTCAGATTCTGGTCTGATAATAGAGTACATCTTTCCTTTTCCCTGTTTATTGACCATCACACTGTCATCTAGCCGTAATACAAAAATAAAAGCAACACCCTGAAAGCGGTTTATAGATTATTGTATGCCAACTACTATTGTTATATTAAACATTTGTGCAGTTTACATGTATGTATCTGCTTTTTCTATTGCTATTACACAGTGTTACCAAGATATACAACATTTGCAGAGGTTAGCTTTAGAAATACTCCTATAGGACAGGGGTTCCCAGCCTTTTATATGCCATGGACTAGTACAATTATACAAGGGGTCCATGGACCGCATGTTGGGAACCCCTACAGGAAATACAGTACAAAGGATATACCAGTCAGATGTAATATTTCACCTGGTAGTCTGTCAAATCAGAAAACAAAACTATTTCTAAAATTGCTTTCTAACAAGAGTAACACTTTCACTTTTAAGGGCGAACCTGGAAAGAGTGGTCCAGCTGGTCAACCTGGAGCAAAAGGAGAACGTGTAAGTCTGGTGTTATTTTATATTACATCGGAAAGTAAAGATAATGACCAAGTTATTGCATTTTTAGTATTATTTTGACATTAAGAACATTTGAGTTTAACTTACTTGTTTGTACAGATCTTAATTGATTCATCCAATTGAATCGAATTTGAGGCCTACATCGTGATGAAAAACCGACATGATTTGATTGTCATGAACTTTTTCTAGAAACAACACAATATACTTTATTACCAAGGATAAGACCACTTAAGATCTAAGTACATTCTAAAAAATTGTTCCCTTGTTTTATTTGGTGTAAAATGAAAAACAAGTGTCATAACTCCTCACTAATGTTATGTTACAGCAAGGTAGCTTAGGTGTGTTACAAAGATGTCTCATTCTACTTTGGCTAAGCACCACAGAGTAAGCTGAGATACTTCAGTTCAACACAGCAAAGCCTTCCCCATCTTTCAGCACATATTCAAGGAACACTGCCCCAAGAAAGCAGCACCCATCATCAAGGACCCCCAATATCCAGGCCATGTCCTCTTCTTGAAGCATCCTTAAGCAGGAGGTACAGGAGCCTTGGGTCCGACACTACAAGACTCAGGGACAGTTATTACCTTTCAACCATCAGGTTCCTGAACCAGCATGGACAATTTTGCTTATCTCAACTCTGAACTGCTTTGATAAAATGTGCCAAGGACTTTAAACTCATGTTCTCAGTATTAATTAGTTAATTAATCATCCATCTATCACTTCCTTGCACCTCCCCATCACCCACCCACAGCTACCTATCTTTTGCACATTAGTTGTTTGTCAGTCATTGATAACAAATTTACTTTGAACTTTGAGTGCTAATTAATTTCTATGTTTTAATTCTACCTTTATCTTACTGCTAGGGCATACCTGGGCAACCTGGTTTTACTGGCCCTGCTGGTAAAGATGGCAAACCAGGTGTCCCTGGTGAAACTGGACCAATTGGTCCACCGGGTAGTCCTGGCATGAGCGTAAGTACCAACTTTTATCATTCAGGAGAGTAGGCAATTCATTGTGGTGTACAAGAGTTAATAAGTATAGATCTACTGCAGAATCTTAAACATTGCTCATTTATTAGCCCTATCAGCCTCCACTTTAGTACACCCAAAGATTTGGCCACCACAGCCATCTGTTGCAATGAATTCCACAGATTCACCACCCTCTTACTAAAGAAAGTACTTATCTCTGTTCTAAAGGGTCATCCTTCTGTTCCGAGGATATTCTGACCCTCTGGTCCTAGACTTCACGGCTATTCAAAACATCCTCTTCATGTCACCTCTAACTAGGCCTCTGAATATTCATAAGTTTCGGTGAGATCCCCCTCATTATTCTAAACTCCAACAAGTAAATGCTTCTCACATATTTTAGCAAAACAAGAACCGCATCTAGAGAAAGAAAGGGAAGCAAATGGAAACAAGCAGGAAGTTCCTTCTGTGATGTCATTCCTCAAGCTTACATTGGGCATTGTTCAAATTCTGTAGAAAGTTGAAGGCTGAGAGGTTGGAGATTGGGTGATCTGGAATTACCATGACACAAGACTGGAAACTCATGTTCACACAATCTGTGTTTAGCCTCTTTGATGTAGAGACATTGTGAGAACCAGGTGCAAAAGTAGAAGTGTAAGAGAATTTGTTCTTAATCTGGAAGCAATATTTGGCCCTCTTTATGGTGGGAAGTGAAAGGTTAAAAGGTGGGGGGGGGGTTGTATCTTCTGTGGTTGCCTGAGAAACTGTACAACCATCGGGAGTTGCAGAGAAAGCGGTCCATTCAGAATGGTGAAAAAGAAGGGAGTGAAGGCAGGGCTAAAAAGCTTTGATTATTTATTTTCATAGATGTTGCCTGACCTGCTGAGTTCCTCTGGCATTTTGTGTGTATTGCATTGGGCTACAAACTTTTCCCAGTAGCAATGCCCAATTAAGGAGCAAATATTGTATGTTTTGGAAAATTCAGAAAGTGCTTCTAAGTTATTTAAATTGTTATCAATATAACTCACTTCAAAATCCTTAGAGATTTTCAGTGAATGTAAGGATAATGTCAAATTCAAGTAATAGTGAATATATTTCAGCCGAAGAGCTTATACTGTGTAGTCTATTGTGTAATTCTCAGAATTTTAAATAGCATTCTATTATTTAAGAACATATGTTGAAACACAAAATGAAATGTAAGTAGATGGTGTTTCAGAGAGAGAAAGAAAGAGAACTCTTTACAAAAAACAAACGACTGAAAGAGTTCAGAGGATTTGAGCTATCCCTGCGAAGGGATAGGAATTATTGACATTTCAAAAACACAAAATAATCTGCAGGTGCTGTGATCAAAGCAACACTTTCAGTATGCTGGATGAAATCAGCAGGCCGGGCAGCATCAGCCAGAAACGATGAGTCGACGTTTCGGGCCTGAACCCTTCGTCAGGACTGAAGAATGAAAGATGGGGAAGGATTTGAAGAATGCTTGTAGCTTCAGTTGAAAGACCAGTAAGGACCCTTGGTATGAACATAAAATTCTCCAACTTCCGGTAATTCCCTCCCCTCCCTTCCTCTATCCCTATTTCACTCTACCCCTTCCCCCAGCTCCCTCATGGTTCCGTCTCCTTCTTCTACTACCCATTGTTTTCAGGGCTATGACGTCAATGATTCCCCCCCCCCCACCCCTTTGTCTTTCAGGTCTTTCAAATTACTGGTCTTTCAACTGAAGCTACAAGCATTTTTCAAATCCTTCCCCATCTTTCATTCTTCAGTCCTGACGAAGGGTTCCAGCCCAAAACGTCGACTCATCATTTCTAACTGATGCTGCCCGACCTGCTGAGTTCATCCAGCGTACTGAAATTGACATTTCGAGCCAACCCAAAATACAGAGTCTCAACCCAAAACATCAAAATTTCTCTTCCTCCCCCAAAAAAAGATGCTGCTAGATTCACTGAGTACCTCCAGCAATTTGCTTCTGCTCCAGATTTCCACAGCTGTGGTCTCCCATGTCTCCAAGAATTCTTAGCATCTTCACATTTCAGGGATTAAAGGAAGCAATGTGTTATCATTGAACCCTGCCTCTGCATAGAACATATCCAGAGTACTGTTCCGTTTATCTTTGCTCTTCAAATAAGGGAATGCATAAGTTTCTTTTCATGTAATTGGTGTGTGTTTCAAAACAATGATGCTGGTGTTCGTAATAGGAACATAGATGCATAAATTATTTCATTCTATTTGATTTTACCTCAACTCTGTTTACTTGTCTCTGTTTCATTTTCATTGTCATCTTTGTATAATAAGTAAAAACCTGCATCATGTAAAAAATCAAATTTTTATTATGCCCGCATTGTTCTGGATTCCCCTAAAAGAATAGATGTACAATTTTAACCACTTCATCAAATCCCCATCCAAACAAGGTTTATTATGTGCCACAAATGCCCACATAAAGAGCATGGTGTGCTCCAGACCTGCCAAAGTGTCTCAGCCCGAAATGTCGACTGTACTCTTTTCCATAGTTGCTGCCTTGCCTGCTGAGTTCCTCCAGCATTCTGTGTGCATTGCTTGGTGCTCTAAATGAAGTCTGATTCCTGACCCTAGAAATGACACTTGAGTCACAATCTGTTCTGCCCTACTTTTTGCACCTGTCCTCTAAATCTACATGATTTGTGCACACCTAAATATGATTGTTCATTTCTGACTCCTGGTCTCTTTTTGTTAGATCATAGTCTTGATATAAAATAAATATAATATTTGCATTTCCAACATTGAATGCCATCTGGAATTTCCTGGTCCACACACATCATCTCCCTGTTTCTCTTTGTAACATTCTGCTCCCATCTGCTCAATTACTGTCTCTCCTAACTTAGTATTGCCTGAAAATTTAGATAACTAGGCCTGGAGTCTATATAATTCAAATCTGAGACCTCATAACAGATTTCTGGAATACTATTTGTCCTAAGTCACCACCCAGAGTGTTCCCGGTTCTTGGTTTCTTATCCTCAAGCTAATGAGGTGTGGTATTGGATTTGCTGACCATAAAGTTCGAGACTCAAATGAAGACCTTAAGCCCGATCCAATATAAATACCCTTGAGTGCCCTCACTAAAGGTGGGGGGGAGGTTACTCTATAATCACCCAATCTTTATACTTTATTGTTGCCAAACAATTGATACTAGAGCATACAATCATCACAGCGATATTTAATTCTGCTCTTCGTGCTCCCCAGAGTACAAATCAATAGTAAATATTAAAAATTGAAATTATAAATCATAAATAGAAAATAGAAAAGGGAAAGTAAGGTAGTGCAAAAAAACCGAGAGGCAGGTCCAGATGTTTGGAAGGTATGGCCCAGATCCGGGTCAGGATCCGCTCAGCAGTCTTATCACAGTTGGAAAGAATCTGTTCCTAAATCTGGCTGTATGAGTCTTCAAGCTCCTGAGCCTTCTCCCGGAGGGAAGAGGGACGAAAAGTGTGTTGGCTGGGTGGGTCGAGTCCTTGATTATCCTGGCAGCACTGCTTCGACAGCGTGTGGTGTAAAGTGAGTCCGAGGATGGAAGATTGGTTTGTGTGATGTGCTGGGCTGTGTTCACGATCTACTGCAGGTTCTTCCGATCTTGGACAGGACAACTTCCATACCAGGTTGTGATGAACCCCAGAAGAATGTTTTCTATGGTGCATCTATAAAAATTAGTGAGGGTTTTAGGGGACAGGCCAAATTTCCTCAGTTTCCTCAGGAAGTAAAGGTGCTGGTGGGCCTTCTTGGCAGTGGACACTGCTTGGTTGGACCAAGTCATTTGTGATATTGACCCCGTGAAACTTAAAGCTTTTGGCCTGTTCCACTTGTGCACCACCGATGTAAATGGGTTCGTGCTGTCTGTTACTCCTTCTGAAGTCAACAACCAATCAAAGACTAGTTCACTTTCCTGTTTATTCTCCATGGTGAGTTTAGCTGCCAATATCTACTACTTGAGTGGTGCCCCTCCCTGCCAAGAAGATATTTCCAGCTAACAAAGTAGTTTGAAACAGAGTAGTTTTAAAACAGAGTAGTTAATTTTCAGTGGTACACATTTAAATCAAAACATCATTCTTAAAACACATTTAAAATGCACAAAGGATTTCTATCTTATTAAAGACATCCAAATTACAAATCATTTCTATAACTCAAAGGTTTCCAAATCACATGTACAACCCCCATAAACTGAAATGTCATACCAATGATGCAAACGATCCAGTCGCCCATTGTAGAAATTGAAGAAAGAGGAATGGACTCTACTTCACCCCGTGTTTCTTTCATGCTTCATGATCCTTTTTTATATCTACTATTTTCTTTTTATCCCTGTTGTTTATAACTCTCCCAATAATGAGGAATTCCACCTTTCCCTCCACTGATTGAAGTTTTTCTTTTGACATTTGACATTGCCTTTAAACTCATTTCTAGAAGAGAGTTAACTAACAATGCAAGTAGAGCTTGTGACTTGTAGGGATATAGATTAGATTAGATTCAACTTTATTGTCATTGTGCTGAGTGCAGATACAAAGCCAATGAAATGCAATTAGCATCTGACCAGAAGTACAAAAGAATGGTATTATTTACAAAATAACTGCGAATAAAAAAAAGTGCTATGGCATACATATATATAAAAGTACTGAGATAGTCCAATATGGGTGCAATACTGCTTAACGCTGTGATGTGAGGATCAGCAAGGTCACAGCCTCAGGGAAGAACCTCTTCCCAAGCTTGCTGGTTTGGAGCGGAGGCTCCTGTAGCGCCTACCGGATGGGAGGAGAGTAAAAAGTTCATGGTCAGGGTAAGATGCATCCTTGATAATGCTTTTTGCCCTGCCCAGGCAGCATTTATGGTAGATGTTCTCAATGGTGGGCAACTGGGTGCCGATAATCCACTGGGCAGTTTTCACCACCCACTGGAGTGCTTTACGGTCCAATATGGGACAATTGCCACACCACACTGAGATGCAGTTGGTGAGTATGCTCTCAACAATACAGTGGTAAAAGTCTGTTAGTGTCCTGGGACAGAGGTGAGCTTTCTTGATGCTCCGCAGCAAATAAAGGCGATGTTGCGCCTTTTTGATCAGGATGGAGGAGTTCAGACCCAGGTGAGATCATTGGAAATATGGACAGCAATGAAACTGAAGCTTGATATACACTCCATTCTTGATGTAGATGGGGACATGAGTGTGGCTCATAGCATGCATGAAGTCTACAATAATCTCCTTGGTCTTCTGGCTGTTAAGGGCCAGGTTGTTATTGGCACACCACGTGGCCAGGTGCTGACCTCGTCCCTGTGGGCCGTCTCATCACCCCCTCTAATCAGGCCAACCATCGTGTCATCTGCGATCTTGGTTATGGAGTTAGAACCATGTACAGGAACACAATCATAGGTGAAAATGGAGTACAGAAGAGGGCTCAGCACACAGCCTTGAGGCACGCCGGTGTTCAGGGTGAGAATGGAGGAGGAGAGGTTGTCTAATTTAACAGATTGGGGTCTGTAAGTCAGAAAGTCCAAGGTCCAATTGCAGAGGGATGAGCTGATACCAAGCTGGTGAAGTTTGGCGATCAGCTTGGAGGGGATCACAGTATTGAATGCCAAACTAAAGTCAATGAACAACATTCTGGTGTAAGAGTTGATTAGCCCAAGTAACTTGTTGCACATCATGAAGATTACACAGTAAGTCTGTTTATACCTAATGCTCTGCTTTCTGATTCCTCCCAGGTCAGCTTCATAGATAAGTTGCCTTCAAAGTCAACATTTTTGCATAATTAAACTAAGCTGAAACACTAACATTTCTGCTTCTGTTCCTAGGGTGTTCCTGGATTTCGAGGCCCCTCAGGTGTACCTGGCCTTCCTGGGGACAAGGTCAGAGCTTCTATTTTATGAAAATTTCAAACATTATTTCTTTTTCAACTGGCTGAAGATTTCCAGAGAGCTGTCCATGTTAATACTGTGTAATTCGCATCATAACAGGGCAAAGCAGGTGAAACTGGCCCACCTGGCCTAACTGGAGCTAGAGGAGCCCATGGCGAACCAGGTCGTAATGGTGATCCTGGCATTCCTGGTGAAAAAGTAAGAAACATATCAATTTCTTGATGAAATTGTAGGAGCCATGTATCTGTTTTATGTGTTGTATCCTGTGCTGTGTGTTTATTATGTTTATTATCGTAGTTGTTGGCACGTGGCCAAGTGGTTAAAGCGTCGGTCTAGTGATCTGAAAGTCGCTAGTTTGAGCCTCGACTGAGGCAGCGTGTTGTGTCCTTGAGCAAAGCACTTAACCACACATTGCTCTGTGACGACACCGGTGCCAAGCTGTATCGGCCCTAGGGCCCTTCTCTTGGACAACTTTGGTGGCGTGGAGGGGGAAGACTTGCAGCATGGGCAACTGCCGCAAGCTTGCCCAAGCTTGGAAACCTTCCAGGCACAAATCCATGGTCTCACAAGACTAACAGATGCCTAAGTAGCAGCTAGTCACAGAGGTGGGGGCGTGGTAAAAGAGAAGGGAATGTTGTGTATTCATTTCTTTTTTGGAGTTTAGAACTAGGGACCACCAGATGTGATATCTTTTTGTTGACCACTTAATTACATTTGGAGCCACTTGACTTTATTTAAGTCGACATAAGTACGTTTAATATTGCTAGTTTTAGTTTCATAAGTTTCATCATAAGCTTCAAGACTGAGTGTTTTGCTATTTACTTTTAAAAGATCAAATATATCTCTTAGACTTTTAGAATATTATTATCGGGTTGGGTCAGGCGGCTCATCATACAGGATAATTCCTGTGCTTGGTCTCTAGCAACGGCATTGGTTTGTTCAAGTAGTTGCTACAGAAATACTAAGAAATGATTGTGATTATGATAATAATATATTATATACAATTTATACAAATTATACCTTTGCTTTAGGGACGTCCAGGTCCCGCAGGAGCGCCTGGTAAAGATGGAAGAACTGGACCACAAGTAAGTTACAAAAATACTTGTTTCCATTATTTCTTTCTCTTATTTCATTATATAATGAAATAAAACAAAATATATTATATATGAATTATATTATATAGAATCATAGAGCAGTACAGCACAGAAACAGGCCCTTTGGCCAATTCTAGTTCATGCTGAACTATTATTCTGCCTAGTCTCAACAACCTGCACCTTGATCGTACCCTCCATACTTCTCCCATCCATGTACTTCGCCAAACTTCTCTTAATTGTTGAAATCGATCCTGTATCCACCACTTCATTCACATTTCATTTGTATAGTTCTTGATGCAGAGAAGGAGGCCGCCTGAACTGTCAAGCCAGTAGCAGTTGAAAGTGAAATCCCATTAATTTTATTCCACCAATTTTGTCATAGAGTCATGGAATAATACAAAGGGAAACAGGCTCTTTGGCCAACTCATTCATGCTTAATAATTTTTCTCCTTTCTCCGTAAACCAATGCCTTCTATTTCTGGTTCCCTTTCTCTGGAAAAAAACCATGTGCATTCACCCTTTCTATGCCCCTCATGATATGTATACCCCTAGAATATAACCCCTCTGTTTCTTACTTTCCAAAGAATAAAGTCCTAGCATGCCCAACCCGTCTCCATAGCACTGGCCTCAAGGCCGGGCAAGGTTATCCATGTAACTTATTCTCTCCCATGTACCCATATCAGGGAGAATTAACCTACTAACCAAAATAATCTTGGAATGTTGTAGAAAGTTTGAACAGCTAGGTAAAAACTGACACTATCACACAGCAACATTCACGATGGCTGATCAAACATGATTCACAGAGGCTGTGAGGCAGTTTTACCAGCTACTGCACCACTGCTGCAACTGTAAATAAGTGTCCAAAAATCATGCACTCTATGAAATCTAAAAATGTTATTTCCTACTGTCATGTTTGTAATGAATCTTGAAATCAGTCAATTAAATGTAATGGTCAAAATGTATTTAGTCATTGGACAACAAAGAATACATAATCAAAGAACGTGAAGGAGCAATCTAGGAGAAAGCCAGATACACTCTAAGTCTCTCTTATTATCCGTGCTTTGCTGGACACTCTGCTCACACATGACCGCACGGCCAAACATCTGAGTAATCACATTGTCAAGGTCGCCAATGACTTGACAGTGGTGGGGCTCATCACCAACAACAATGAGATGTCCTACAGAGAGGAGGTAGAACAGCTTGAAGCCTGGTGCCAGGTAAATAACCCCGTCCTTAATGTCAACCAAGACAAAGGAGATAGCTAACGACTTCAGCAGAGCTCGGACCACTCACACGACTCTTTACATGGGCAGCACAGCAGTGGAAACTGCGAGCAGTTTCAAACTCCTGGGAGTGCGCATTCCTCGCACAACCTCTCTCGGTCCCAGAACACACTATACACAATGAGGAAAGCTCACCGATGTCTCTACCTTCCGCGGAGGATGAAGAGAGCTGGACTATGCACATCTATACTCATGTAATTCTGGACCACAGTAGAGAGCATCCTAACAAGATGCATCAGAGTGTGGAATGGAAACTGCACTGCAACAGACAGGAAGGCTGTACAATGGGTGGTCAAAACTGCCCAACACATCACCAGCACCAGTCCACTCACCAATATACAGAAGGGTGCTAGAAAAGGGTCAGTAGCATCTTAAACAATCCTACCCATCCTACTTGTGAACTGCTTGTCCCACTCCCGTCAGGGAAGAGGCTACGCCAGGGCCTCTAGACTCAAAAACAGTTCCTTTCCCCCAAGAAGTAAGAATGATCAACTCCCACTCACTAACCCACCCATCCACATCCCCAACCACCACTACTTTATCATTTCCTGTCCGTCACCTTATGTATAGGCACTTTATAGACATCAATCAATCTAGTATATAAGCTATCTTAGGCATTTATATTTATTGTGTTTTTAAAAATGATTGAGTTCTTTAATTTCTTCTGTTTTTGTGTGTTGCATCAGATTCAAAGAACAATTATTTTGTTCTTATTTACACTTGACCTTAAGCAACCTTGAATCGTGAATTATTCAGGGAAACATGAGCTCTTCCTCTAGCTCATTTACATTCCGAGCATCTTATCTCCAACTTTCCTTGGTTCCCACATTATCTATTAATACCTATGAACATAATAAATTGTTGATCATAGAACAAAGATTATCTAAAAATAGTATAGAGTTAGTCAGATATGATCAGAGCTGATACACGTTTAATCCAATTTTTCAGGTAAGCATAAAGCATTTTAAGTGTTTTATTATGATTACTAGCTCAATCATTGTAAATGGTGTTCTGTTTGATTGGATTATATGTGCAATAAACTTTCTTACATCACCAGGGTACTACTGGAGAACAGGGTCCTAGAGGTCCACGTGGTCTCCCTGGAGAAAGACCACCACCAGGTGTCATGGGTTTCCCTGGTCCAAGGGGTTCTGATGTAAGTTCAATTCTTTCATAATGCGTTTCTCTCAATGTTTCTGGTTTTCATGATTGCACGCACTCATAAAACCTCAGTTATAAATGAAAATGTAATTTTTTTTTTTGGTTAGCATTCTGATTTCAGCCAAAAGGTGTTTGGGAAATTCTGGATGGTGAAAATTCGCTTTAATCCAAAACTACTTTTTCAGAAATTTCCAAGAATCCTGTTTGTATCTCATAAGGCCTTTCAGCATCTGGTATGAACAGCTCTAGAGTTGATATAAAATGGATATTCCTACTTACGAGGAAAGGAATGGAATTCAAAGAAACATCAGTTACAAGGAGGCCCTTTGGGTACTGTAAGCTAGTACAGCGACAACATTCAGTTTTCTAGCATCTCTCATTCTTCAGTTTGCAGCAGGATGCCATTTTATAAATTAATCTTCACCATCAGTTATATTGGAAGCATGCAAAGTAATGATAATATGACTTTAATGTGCAGTAATTTACCACCACCAAATTGGATTCACTAATGCAGCACGCCTCATCTTGCGTGTAAGACCCAGAATCTAGCAGTGGGATGGAAGCCACCAATGGTCATTGCCACTGTACTAATTTCATTGTTATACATGCTGTCTCGAATTGACCTAGGAGCTCTCTGACCAGGCTAATTGTTTCATAATGCTGTCCCCCACCAGAGGTGTTAGAGAAGAAACATTGTTGGGAGAACAGCAAGAAGATGTCCAGCCCTGTTTAGCGGTTCCATGACTGCAAAACTCACTAATCCAGCCCCACTGTGATTGGAAGGATGTATGACTGTGTGTGTCTGTGTGCGTGCAAGGAGATGGAGGGGAAGGAGAAGAGGAGTCAAGGGTTTGTAGAATAGGGAAGAAGTGGAAGAGGGATTGCATTTAAATTAATTTTCATGAACGGGATTGAATAGGAAATATCAAAGAACATTAGCCCTTCAACATTCCTATGAAGCTTCTCAAAGTGCTGTAGTTGGCCGAACCTCCACTGCACATCTTCCTCTGAAGCAAACAACTAGAAAAACAATCTCTTTAAAAAAGATGAGCACCTCCACTCTTCGAATACACAAGTGACTACCAAACATTTGTTAAGCAACCACTGAGCTCTGAAATTTTCAGTGGTAGCTATAGCTACATTTCAACAGTGGAAGAGCAGTCAAGCCAACAATTTTATGCAGCTACCTTAATGCCTTAATGAACTGCATCTTTGCTGGAGAGCTGCAACTGGCATAGGGGCAGAAGAAGCCCACTCAGATATCTATGAAAGATTTGTCCTACAGTATATACCTCACAAACTTTATTCTAGTGCAAAGGACTATCTACTTGCCCGCTCTCCATCATGTTGCTAGGGCCTCAAGAATGGGTCTCATCCTTGGTTGCAGCCAAGAACACCTACTTTCAAGGAAACAATGCTGCTATTAAATCAATATTAGTTTGCTCGAACTGTTGCTGGCCACACACAAATCTGAGCCTGTGCAAATGCTCTTCGGTCAACAATGAAATGATCAGCACAGGCTAACTGACAACAATAATAAGCACAAATGTCATGTATATCTTGGAGTGACAAGCCTCGTCCTGCTCATCTTGGTCCCTGGTGATGGTCTCTGCAATCTTGCCTGAGGAAAATGAGCACAAGGCTTTAACACCTTATCTTGCAACATAATTTTGAGTATGATTTTTTTTTCTTCCTACCCAATCCTTTTGTCCACCACACCCCAACTTCCCCTACTGAAGGGATTACCTGGTAAGGATGGACCCCATGGCCCACCTGGTTCTCGTGGTATCCAGGTCTGTAAATACTTTATTAAGTATTCCATTGGAATTATATTTTAGTAAAAGCTAAAAATGCAATTGCTTATTAATACTTAAACCATGCTGTTGTTCTGATAGGGCCTTCCAGGAAAACCTGGATTGACTGGCCCCGTAGGTGCTTCTGGACAACCTGTAAGTATGAGTTGTAATATATATTTTAAACAAAATGAATTCTGAAGTGTTTTTTTTCTCTAATTATTCAGCTGCTCCTTTAACATTGCATTCTATAAATTAAGTTATAGGTGCTCATATTTTGAATTAGTTGCATAGTGTATATATCCATTTGAGATTCTATCAGTTTTACTCATGGTAGTGGATGGAGATATTGCCACACATGAAGCCCCACCATTCTGTTTACTTTCATGTCCTTCTTTATAAATTAGGGAGAATTCTACTTCTGCTGTGGAACTAGTTTGTATGACACAGGGATTTGCAATTAAGAAATATGCTAATACATGACCAGGAGCTGAATTCTAAATGTAAATTTCTATCAATTATTGAACAATGCTTGCTACTTTCCTACTGGCTTGATTTTATTTTGAATATTTCGTTTTCATTACTTTGCTAAGTCATCTGTTTTTCTTAAGGGTCCACCTGGTGAAAGGGGACTGGCAGGCCCTCCAGGAAATAATGGTATTCAGGTATCTTTTTAAATACCTTAATAATAATAATCAATAATTGACTGAGTTTTAAGAACTGTTGATTAACTTTCTAAAGACAAAATGCAATAACTAAAGTGTACAATCTGGATTTACTATGGTGTTGCATGCAGGGAATAGAAATTAAGAGATCCATTCAGTTGAAGTGGAATAATTAGATCTGGAGTATAAAAGTAGACTTCACTGGAAGTTAGTGCAGCAAGGAAAATAATAGGTGGAATAGGAGTAAAACAGAGCAGATTTAAGGTGCAAATGATAAAGAAAGGAGGAATTTGCCTGCTGGCACAAAGAATTGAAGCTTGAAGGGCAGCAGGGTTGCATAACGATTAGCTCAGTAACTTACAGCGCCAGCTGTAAGATCAGGCTTCAATTCCTGTTGCTGTCTGTAAGGAGTTTGTACATTCTCTCAGGGACCATGTGGGTTTGCTTTGGGTGCTCCAGTTTCCTCCCACATTCCAAGGACCTATAGTTAGGGTTAGTGAGTTGTGGGCATGCCATGTTGGCACTGGAAGCACAATGACTCTTGTGGGATTCTCCCCACATTCCTCGCTGATTTGATTTGATGCAAAAATGACACATTTCACTGTATGTTTCAACATAGGTGTAACAAATATAGCACATCTTTATAGGTCAGTAACAAAGAGGGAATGTGCTCAGAGGCCAAGGTTTAGAAGGTCCTATGGTGTTACAGTAACGATCACAGGACAAAATAGGGAATGAGTGCTTTATGGTTGAATTGGTGGGATAAAAGGCTCATGATTCTTTGTTACAGGGTAATTGATGAGCAGGAAACAACAGAAGTGAGAGAAGGGAAAATTGTGAGACTGGATGAGAATGGGAACAGGAAGGTTATAGGTGGAGGAGACAAATGAAAAGTAAAGCAAAAAACAAAAGGAAATGAAGTTTTAAGTGAGAGGGATGAGAGTGCATGACATCAGCAGAGAATAAACATTTTTAAATAGGATTTTTGTATTTCTACTTTCAGTATAAAAGCACATTCAAAGTCATTTAAGTTTGCCCTAATTTAAAATATATGATTGAGCTACAGATCAAAAAAAAGTCTTCACAGTTGCAGAGTGTGAATGGGCTCCAAAAGTGTCTGAACACCAATATTGGAGAAAGCAGGTATTCACAAGAGATGGGAAATGAATTCATCAGATTGTGAACTGAGAGGTTTAATTAGCAATGAACATCAAAGGTTGCCTTCTCATTACAAAAGGTTTCAGCAGTTTTGAAATAAATTTCGAATGGTGTCAGTATAAAAAAACAAAGGAATTATGTATGCAAACAACTTTTGTTCATCAATTATTTAGCACAAGTTTGTAGGTTAAAATTTCAGTTCTGTTTTCTTGTATATTAGGGTCCAATTGGTAATCCAGGCATACCTGGTGAAAGTGGAAAACCTGGTGAAATGGTAAGTTACTTACTGTTTTGAGTAGGTCTTTATCCAGCATAATTTCTGACAACACCATTACGTAAGTGCTGAAGCAGAATAATTGTCTTTAAATATATTATCTTACCCAAGTTAAAATATAGAAAATATAATTAGGATCAATAAGCAGTATAGAATATTGATAAGGTTAATCTGATCAACCCGAGCAGTTAATCTGATCAACCGTTCTAGTTAGTCCACCCCACCCCCTCTCACTGCACTGTACTGCGAACAATTTTTTAATGCTCCTTAGATTGTAAATATGTGCTGATATTTATTTATTTATTCAATCTCTGTCCTTAAACCTCTAATTGTATGAGCTCTTTTATATATAATTCTTTATTCTTTGGAATTGATGAATGTTGTTTTTTGTCACATGCTGTGCCCTGATCACAGTAACATAATGGTTAGCATGATACTATTACTGCTCAGGGCATCGGAGTTCAGAGTTCAATTCCAGCACCTTCTGTAAGGAGTCTGTATGGGCCCCCTGTGGAAAGCGTCAGTTTTCTCCAGGTGCTCTGGTTTCCTCCCACAGGCCAAAGGGGTACCAGGTAGGTTAATTAGCCATTGTAAGTTGTCTTGTGCATAGGTTAGGATTAATCAGCATTGTCAGGAGATGCTGGGCTAGCATGGCTCAAAGAGAATAAGGAATAAGTCTGTTCTGTATCACAAAATAAAATAAAGTAGATTAAAACACACAGCAAAATCCTAATATGTGAAAATGTATATGGCAAATAAAATTAGTTCTTGATCACTAACCTGCTCTGCAGTAACATCAGAATGCTATAAAAGAGAAAATGCATGAAAAACTCAGGCTGGTCAGAGAGCATTTATGGAAAGATTAAAGAAAAGTCAATATTTTGGGTCACAACTGGTAAAGAGAGAGAGATGCAGCTTAGTTTTCAGTAGGAGAAAAGGTGTGAGGTGTAAAATATATAGAACAAAGGAAATGTCTGTGATAGGGTGAGTGAAGTGACCTTCTGGAGACAGTTACCAGGACGTTAAGCATCTAGGTCAGTGTAATGTCTTGTTAGTGGTGGGATTTGGCCTGCGGACCAGGCATGTGTGAGTATGAAAAGAAAGGAATTGAGCGTGAAGTAGAAAATGGAAAATACTGGAAGACTCTGCAAGTTAGGCTGCACCTGTGGAAAGAGAAACAGGCAACACCTCAGAATGTTGCACACTGATGTCAATATCCATGAACCTGACTTTCAGATGCAGAGTGAGCATTTGACACAACAGATAGATCTGATCCTTCTGTGTGAAAAGATTATAGGGAATGTCCCTTCTACTTTGTAATGACTAGTACGCACAAAAATCTTGTACTGTGCAAGTTCTTGCCCAGTGACAACAACATGTGTGCACTGAATTTTTAAGTGGAAATAAAACTGAAGCTATTCTAAGGATTGTACATAAATATTTCTCATAGCTATACATTCCTGACCTCATGAGCTCTCAGTGTAGCAGCTTCTACAGTTTCATTAAGCCATTCCATTTTAAATGAACTAGCAGAGTTCTTTTGCACTTCACAACCTTTGCTTCCTTGTAATTCGACTTAATAGATCTATAATTTCCTCAGTAAAAAGAGTATAAATAAGCCAGTTCTGAAAACTGCAGATAAATCATTACAAATTCCATGTTGTCAACACCGTCCACATCAGAAACCGGAAAAGGAAATGCGATGTGTATGATCATTAAACATACTTAACGTGACAATGAGGTCGAGGGTGACAATCTTTTGTGTGCTGCTTAAATTCCTTTGTGCACTAGTAGTAAAAGATGTGTGTGCATGCACATTGGCACACCTTAGAGGGAACTTTGGTTATAGGCCAGTAAATGTTCCACTCTGAATGTGCATTTTGTAATGACCTCTAAGATTCTACTTAAAAGCAAAACCTTTGGCCACCCATTTTTCCAGAGATACTTGTGTCTGGGAAAATTACAGTCAGACTCCAGATTATTATCACTGTTTGAGGTGTGAACTACAGTGCTGGGACAAGAGAAACCCAAGACTATTGGCCAGATACAAACCTAATCACTACTTTTATCACTAGCTAATTCATTGGAGGTTTCGTAAAAACTGCTCTCGTTTTGAATAGGAACTTGCAGTATATTGATATCTTTTCTCTGTGCTAGGGACCTCGTGGTGAAAATGGTGTACCAGGAAAACGTGGTGAGAAAGTAAGTCCTATCTCAGCTTGGCTTTGAATAACAATTGCACATTTTTTTTTTTAGAAACTCTAAATTTAAATGTTACTGCTTTAAAATGTAGGGTGATTCAGGTCCACCAGGCGAGCCTGGACCCCAAGGTCTCAACGGGATTCCCGGGACTAGAGGCCCTTCTGGTGAAAGTGGATTACGTGGAGCCAAGGTAAATAATTCTGGAATTTTTAAAAATAGAGTCGTAGAGCACCACTGCACAGAAACAAGTCCTAATCAAATCTGCTAATTCTGCCTAATCATATTTACCTT
Source organism: Mobula hypostoma (assembly GCF_963921235.1). Taxonomy (NCBI): domain Eukaryota; kingdom Metazoa; phylum Chordata; class Chondrichthyes; order Myliobatiformes; family Myliobatidae; genus Mobula; species Mobula hypostoma. Next base: position 153,848,149 of record NC_086102.1, on the reverse strand, counting down.
CACCTCCATACTGCTCTCTATTCTGCTGTCATCCAAGACCTATCCAAACTTCTCTTAAATGTTACTACTGAATCCACGTCTGGCACTTGGTCGTTCTATACCTGCACCTCTCTCTGAGTGAAGAAGTTCCCCCTCAGATTTCCCTTATATATTTTGTTTTCCACCCTAATCCTATGACTTCTAGTTCTCGTCTCACCCAAGCTGAGGGGAAAACATACGCGTGCATTCATTCTATCGATAACCCTCATAATTTCGTATAGCTCTATAAGATCGCCCCTCATTCTCCTGCACTCCAGTGAATAAATTCCTAACCTATTCAACTTATTCTTCTTTACATCCCTACATGTAAAGCAGGAACATATAACAATAATATTCCAGTATCTGCATTCTGTCTTGTGTCTATTATTATTAAAAAATAATAATGCTTTCTCTTTGAATGCTAGGGCAGTGATGGGCCTTCAGGTCCACCAGGCCAACCGGGCCGTTCAGGAATACAAGGTATGCCAGGTGAACGAGGTGGTCCAGGTGGCAATGGTCCAAAAGGTGAAAAGGTAAGTGTTGTTTTTCCCTGTAGTATTTTTAACTCTTATTCAATGTAACACTTTGTCAGCACAAAAGGTTTTGGAACTGATATTCAGCTTCTGATTACCTGTATTTTCTCTAACAGGGGGATCCTGGTTCTCCAGGAAATGCTGGTACACCAGGAAAAGATGGTAGACCAGTAAGTACACAGGATATTATTGATCTATGTTTGCAGTTTTATCTTGTGCAATCTGTGCTTGGATTTATTAATACTTCCTCACTTCACACAGGGTCCACAAGGTCCCATGGGTGGTCCTGGTCAACCAGGTGGTGCAGGAGAGAGGGTAATTTCCTTTGTTTGATTTATTATCATGTGAAAGAAATTTGTTGTTATTCAGAGTTAGTCCTTCCTGTCCATTTCTCCACCTCCTTGGATAAATGGGTACAGTATCTGTCTCTTATTCACTAAGTTCCAGATGCCCTGCTCTCTTCTGTTGACTGTTACTGTCCCACCAACGTTTGTTTGTGCAAAAAAAAACCAGAAACATGCATGAATATGTCTAAATTACACATTACATAAGGAGTTACACAAAGGAGCTTGTATCATACTGGAAGTCTAAATGCAACTGATATTAATCATTGACAGTGCGGTTTAGCTATCAGCAGCAACATCCAATGTAAAAGAAAGATCAATCAGAGTGAATGATTGGCATCCAAATCTATTACCATCATCTAAGGAGAAGGGTGACCCTACTATAATTAAGAAAAATATTTCTGATTGCTTAGTCTTCTCAAGTGGAACGTGCTTATTGATATAACAGACTTGAATCAAACCTAATTAACACACACTCTGCTAATTTACATTTCCATATTGTATAATTGTCATTGATAACAAACTTTCTTTATACTTGATTCAATTTTCAATCTTCCCTTCCAGGGTGAACCTGGTCCTACTGGTCTTCCTGGGCCTATTGGAGGTCCAGGCCAACGTGTAAGTAAATACTATCTGTCATTTAACAGAATGATGATCCACTAATATGATGAACTAAATACAGAGACTTTGGGCCTACTCCGGGTTGCTCCAGGAGTTTGCATTTAAGAACTCAGTTTGGTTCAGAATGTTCCTTGTTGTTGTTCACTTCTATTGACTAGTTTTGTGTTTTTTTTTCTCTTTCTCTGTGGGCACTGGGGTGTTGATCTTATATTTTTAATTGGGTTCTTTCAGGTTCCTTGCTCTGTGACTGCCTGTAAGCAAACAAATCTCAAGGTTGTATTTTAGTTTGAGCTCATAGGGCAAGATGTGTCAATCACTTTGATAAGCAGATACTAATTTGGGTCATAGTGTAGAGATCTTGAGGTGGGACTTGGTGGATGGCAAATGCTTCCCGGTGGTCATCAGATGGGCACCCCCCTTCTTAGATGTTTCGTCATTTTAAGCCCACTACATGTCCAGAGGGCTCAACAGTGCGACCCGGCATCCCAGGTGCACCCCCCTCCACATCTGGCCACCCACGGGTCATTTTAAGACCCAGCTGCCCTTACTCCTCTTCATCCATAACCAGTGTCCACTTCGCTTGGCTACCTCTGAGAATTCTTTTAAGCTTGCCGCTGGCCTTGGCCTCAGACTCCCAATCCCTTCAATAATCTGACCATAGAAGTAGCCACAAACCCTCTGCAGCCAACCTGTACTGGGAAAATTGACATCTTCTATCCACGCAGCTTACCATTTGTGACCCGACATTTTTCCACTCATATGCCTTGCAGACTGCACCTTCCCAGACTACTACAGCCTTCAGATTGCTGGACCATGACCAAATCTGGTCTGAGGGTGGTAATGGCTATCTCCAGGGGAAACATTAAACTTTTATACATTCTTTGATAATAACTTTGATTATCTTTTGAGCTAAGGACAAGAAAAATTTACTTACAGCTATGGAAATATTTTGCAGCAACACGGAAATATCTCATATTGTCTTAAAACAAATTTGACTAGTGTTTATTGACTGCAACATAAAATATTCTGAATAGTAATCTGTATGTTAGCATATCAAGCTTTGAATACATCATAAATTAATGCATAATCTTTTTTAACCGTAGTTTAGATGGTTAAATGCATTTTATGGTAATTAAATAATCATTCTTAGTCGAATTGACAAAATGAGAAATTTAGAGAGTCAAGTATGAATATAACTTGAAAAAATAATATAAATAGGAAAAAGAAAAGAAAATTACTCATAGAAAGTTACAGCACAGAAACAGGCCCTTCAGCCCATCTAGTAATGCTGAAAACATTTAAACTGCTTCCTCTGATTGAACTGTACTTGGCCGATATCCATTCATACTCCTACCATCCATGTACCTATCCAAACTTCACTAAAGCATTTACATCAAGCTTATTCTACACTCTCACGACCCTGTGAGTGAAGAAGTTTCCCTCATGTTCCCGTTAAGCTTTTCACCTTTCACCCTTAACCAATGACCTCTTGTATTCTCACCCAACCTCAATGGAAAAAGCCTGCTTGCATTTCCTCCATTGAAGTATTACAGTAAATAGGGTATTATATCAAGTCCAAAAATAGTAAGAAGAATGGTAATAATAAGAATTGTTAACCTGATGCAGCACATCAGGTGGATAGTTACTCACCTTTTTTGAGCCTTCTTGATATTCCTTTAAACTCACAATTAATAAAAAATACATTAGCTTCACTACTGAGGTGAAATATTTATTTCATCAATAGCAAGTTCAGACAGAATATAAAGATCTGACCACTGGACTTGCGGCTTCTAAGTAGAGAGGTTACAGTTGCTGTGATATAACTGGGACAAATGTACTGAATCTCCTTAACTGAGCCTTGGGCAGTGGTGGTACCTTGCTTCTGTCTAGCTCCATCATCATCTTTTGTGTGGCTAGAGTGATTGAGGGAAGGAGTAACAGCAGAATACACGAAGGAGTCCAAGAAGGGATGGTTGATTGTATACTTTAAATATATTTTCAAATGATCGGAGCTGCTGGATTTGAGATTTATGATTAGCAATGTAGGCAAATTAAAGTTAAGTTAGATTTAGACAGAATGGAGCATAACTGATGTTCTATTCCATGTTGCATTCCATACTGATTTTAAAATACACAAGATTATTTCTTCCAGGGTGAACGAGGAGAAACTGGTCCACGTGGCAGCAGTGGATTTCCTGGACCTCCAGTGAGTATACCGTTAGTAAGACATTGTGGTGCATTTTGCTATTTTCATTGTTACAAAGACATATACCTCATATTAGAATACGGGTGAAACTAACTCTCATCATCATTATTCTGGAATAAACTGAACAGCAACTTCTGAAGGTGTTGAAAGTCTAGGCTGTAGAACTGCAGAAGTTCCTCTTCAGGTTATTCAAGAACAGTATACAATTTGTGGAAGACAGTGATGTTGGGGTATTTAACTGAGCAAATCCTGAATATCATGATCAAATATTGGCATCGCCAAATATCCTCTTTGACACTGAAAACTTGATTATTTCCCATCACATTTCAATTAATTTTTTCTTAAAATAAATAGGTTTTTTTCCTGAAAATCAAAAATTGATCAGATGCTGTGTCTGAAATACATAACAGATAGTGCTGGAAACATGTAGCAAGAAAAAGAATCAGTGTTTCAGACTGAAGACACTTTGAATAATTTTTTTTTCTGCTTTTTTCAGAATTAGAATAATTTATTATTGGTGACTTGCATATACAATGTGATATTTCTTGCACCAGCAGTACAAAAAAGACATAAAATTACCACAAATTACAAAAATAAATAGTGCAAAGATACTGAGGTAGAGTTCATGCATTAATGGACCCCTCTCTCTAGGAATACAATTTAACTTCCCAATGTTTAATCATTCTGTGGATATAATTAACAACTCTTGCTTGATACTTTAAGGCCTCTGCTTCCCAATAGGCTAATGGATGCCAGGAGTAATCAGCATTTTTTTTGTGGTTCAGTTCAGATGTCAGATTCCTTACTTTTCAGGTAGTAAAATATGACATAATGATATCACAAGGAAGTAGACAGCATATATTACACCAGGTTTGGTTAGAACCAGTGGAAATCAATGTCAATGACAGCAATGAAGCTGAAGTGGGTAACGTACACCTTTGAAAATGTCATAATAGTAAAGTTACACCAATAGCTAATTGAAATAGCACATTTTAGTAAGGCCTTAGAAGTAAACTACTAGCATTCGTTTCCAGAGAAATAGCACAAGGAAGTAGAGAGTTATTTTAAGCTTGTGCAGATGACTGGTTACATTACATTTGGAATGCTATGGACAGTTCTGATTTCCACATTATAGATGGGATACAGTGGTGTTGAAAAAGGTACAAACAAGATTATTGTAGTGTTACCAGAACTGAGTAGTTACATCTATTAGGGAAGACTGTACTAGGTGTTGGATGTTCCTCTACAAAGGGGGAAATTGAGGGAGGAAGGTGAGGGGCAGTGAGGTACACAAACATTTATGCCCACTTGTGGTAAACTGTGAATAGCAATTATAGTGCTGAATTCCTTGAAGCCACTTCACTCAGAATTTGATTAGAATGTGGAATTGGAAACCAAATGGAAAGGCCCTGCTTTTAACATATTAGTAATATTATATTACATCAATATTATTAATAATATTATTATTAACATTATTTAACCTGTTATTTCAGGGAGCGTGACTTCATGAAATAACAGGTTAAATGAGATTAGCACTTTGCCTTGATTCATTTTCCTGAAGTAGCTCTAATAATATTTAGACAGATACTCACACTTGTTTCTTCAGTCATTTGGGAGGAAAATTGGTTAAAATAAAATTTCCAACTGCAACAATTGAAAAAGGCCATTATTTAGTGGAGACATCCCAGGAAAGATGTTTTGACTTTGAGCACTGGAATTTAATGCATGGCAAAGTATTGATAGCAGCTGCAGATACCTGCACTCAGCCAGTGGAATCTGATGACGGGGAAGAAAGTCTAATTGATTACCAACAATTAAATGTTAGTCTTGCTAAATTTGTTTCCTTAGGCATACTCTAGAATTGAAAGTTTCCTTTCCAAGAAACAGCTGCAAGTTGATTCTGCCCTACTAATTAAAGTTTAAAGCAGAAAGTTATATTTCTAATTCTGGTTGTGTATACACCTAACCTAATGTTTTTGCAATTAGGGTTTTGATGGGCAAGCTGGTCCTAAAGGGACTGATGGCAAGCCAGGTCCAAAAGGTGAAGCTGGACTTCCTGGTGCTGGAGGGCTACCTGGTCCTCAAGGTCCAGCTGTAAGTAAATACTTTGCACTGAGTAAATAAGTAATAGTAAATGTTTTAAGTTTGATTGTACATGCTTTGATTTCTTAGGATCCAAAGTGCAATTTGAATTATGTCTTTTAAAATATTTGTGTTATAACAGGGCCCCCCTGGTTATGCAGGTGCAAAAGGTGAACGGGGATTAAATGGCTTTCCTGTAAGTATTAACATTGATTTTTGTAATTTCCATAACTCACTCGTATTAGTTATGTCTAGTACAAATTATTTTAATTAAGTGTACCTACTATTAGGTTAATTAGAAGCAATAATGGTCATCAATCTGCAAGAGCAAAGTATACATTTTATGAATTCTCAAAATATTTACCTAAATAGTTCAAATAAAGATGCTGTTCAGTTTCATTTAGCAACTAAACATTTGTTTCATAATGACTCCTCTCAACCTCACAGAGGATTATTCCACGGGATTAATTGTTTGGTTCAATTTAAAACGTAAGTGGTGTTGCATAGTTATTCAGTTGTTCTTTATCAATTACTATAGCTGTTATTTCTAGATGCAAGAGTAGTAGAATTTGATCCTTTTGTCTCATTTACTAATTACCTAATTTAGATTTTAATATTTTTTATTATTACCCATGATGTTAGTAAAGTAAAGGCATCCATTAGCCTTACGAGACCATGGATCTGCGCCTGGAAACTTTCCAGGGCGCAGGCCTGGGCAAGGTTGTATGGAAGACCAGCAGTTGCCCATGCTGCAAGTCTCCCCTCTCCACGACATCAATGTTGTCCAAGGGAACGGCATTAGGATCCATACAGCTTGGCACCAGTGTCGTCGCAGTGTGATTAAGTGCCTTGCTCAAGGACACAACACGTTGCCTCGGCTGGGGCTTGAACTAACGTGCCCCAACCACTTGGCCACATGCCCATGATGTTAGTATAGCTAATATTATATATGTTTTTATTATTGCTTTAGAACTACAAATATAATTTCTCATTCAATTTCTAAAATAGTTTTTTAGACAAGTGGATCTGAAAATTTCATAAATTGGATTGTATTTTTCTTTAGGGTCCTATAGGTGTGCCTGGTGTTTCTGGTTTACGTGGTCCAGCTGGTCTACCAGTAAGTTACCTTTTCACACCTCTGTTATTGCTTAGGCAGCCTCTTCTTCCACAATCCTTATCATATTTTAACATATTTTAAAAGTGAACCTATAAAATAGAAAATATATAACATTCTTCTTAACAAGGTCATCCATGTTTTACAGGTAAGATATGGCCCGATGGCAAAAGGCTTTTGCTTTTAACTTCATACCCGGAATCACTTACATTTATAATAATAAAATACAAAAAAAATGCAAAATCTGTAGGGTGCTTTTAATAGTTTTATTTGGCCTTGCATTGTATATTATTATAATTTATCGGCATTAAAATTTATGAACTTGACAGTTCTTTGTGTGAACACTGGCATTCTCCTGTAATGTGCCAACAAATTTAGAAAGTACACATTCATGAATGCAATAAGCCCAATGTTTTGTCTACTGGTGATTCCCATCAAGTGCCACAAACATCTAGATTGACAGCATTTACACATAGGCATCCCATCGAAGACTAGTACGAAGTTGGATGTAGAATAGAAACATTCAGTTCAATGAGAAAATTGAAGGCCAGAACACGTTGTACTTTGAATTGTTTGAATTTATTTACATGTTTTCATTATTTACTGAATTGTTAATAAATTACTCTTCATAGATAGAATAGATTTGGATTTCAATGAAAGTCTTCCATACCTCTTGTAATCTCTGTAAAACAGTTATATTTCTGGTGGTTTGCCCACCGTCTGACTGGAGCACCACTGAAGAATTTCCAGATAATTAGAAAATTCAAAATGCACTTTTTACGTCAATGTCTTGTTTTTTTTGTACAGGGCGGTGCTGGTAATCCTGGTCCGCAGGGCCCAGTTGGTAAAATGGGCCCTCCTGGGGAAACAGGTAAAACTGGTGCCTCCGGTAGCAATGGATTACCTGGTTACAAAGGGGAAGCTGGTCTGCCGGGTCCAGCAGGAGAGCCTGGCAAAGCAGGTGATCCAGTAAGTAAGGCAATAAGCATCTTGCATGTAGATCAGAAGAATCCAATGTTAATACACAGAAAATGAATGTATATACAGGAGATAACATTTCTCACATTTAATACTTGAAATAGTTTGATAATTATGACACAGAACAGCCAATGTTTTGGCACATTTGTTACATCCACCAGATTCTAAGCAGGCCGAAGTTGATTTGCTCTGGCAGCATCTAGTATTATGAAGTGACATGATCAAAAGTAGGTTTTACAGTATTTTAGCCACAGTAATTACAAGAATAGGAAAACCAGGCATATTCCTTTCCACGGTCATTTCTGCCTGTGGTGATAAGACTCTACAACTCCTCCACCTTAAATATATAAGTATATTATTTAATTGCACATCTGTATTTTGGACTATTACCTTTAATACACATATTGTATTTTTCGTACCTCAATGTTTACATTTTGTATTTTAAAGTATATACTTCTGACTGAACAACCTTGCAATAATAACTTCCTTTGGAATAAATAAAGTTTAATCTTATCTTAATTTTAAGAGAAAGCACTCATGCCAGATACAGCATCTAAATTTTCTCTTCCAGTGGATATGTTAGTGGATATGTCTTAATGCTTTGACTCATGGTGGATAAGGTGATTTAGAATTAGTATTTTATTTTGAATAGGGTCGACCTGGATCTCCAGGCCCATCAGGAATCACAGGAGGTCGTGGCTTGAAGGGCTTAGATGGTTTCCCTGGTACACCAGGTAATCCAGGTAAACCTGGTGAACCAGTAAGTATTTATCTTCCAATTAATTCAATTATAATTTCTTACTTTACTCCACATTGGTATCAAATTTTAGCTTTTAATAAAAGCAAGGTTTTCCCCTAGGTTATTAAAATAAAGAAGTAATTTTTAAAAAACAACATAGTATTTCTTTAGAAATGGTATCTGTGTGTTTTGCTACCTGATCTAAAAGTATTAGAAAACATTTACAGGGAAAACAGGAACAGAGAGACAAGGGCAAAAGCATGCTTAAGGCTTTGATAATGAGAAGCCATATTCAGAGGCACAGTCGACGTTTCAGGCCGAGACCCTTCATCAGGACTAACTGAAGGAAGAGTTAGTAAGAGATTTGAAAGTGGGAGGGGGAGATCCAAAATGATAGGAGAAGACAGGAGGGGGAGGGATGGAGCCAAGAGCTGGACAGGTGATTGGCAAAGGGGATACGAGAGGATCATGGGACAGGAGGTCTGGGGAGAAAGCTCTGGGGGATCCCAGAGGATGGGCAAGGGGTATAGTCAGAGGGACAGAGGGAGAAGAAGGAGAGTGAGAGAAAGAATGTGTGTATAAAAATAAATAACAGATGGGGTACGAGGGGGAGGTGGGTCATTAGCGGAAGTTAGGGAAGTCCATGTTCATGCCATCAGGTTGGAGGCTACCCAGACGGAATATAAGGTGTTGTTCGTCCAACCTGAGTGTGGCTTCATCTTTACAGTAGAGGAGGCCGTGGATAGACATGTCAGAATGGGAATGGGATGTGGAATTAAAATGTGTGGCCACTGGGAGAGCCTGCTTTCTCTGACGGACAGAGCGTAGGTGTTCAGCAAAGCGGTCTCCCAGTCTGCGTCGGGTCTCGCCAATATATAGAAGGCCATATCGGGAGCACCGGACGCAGTATATCACCCCAGCCGACTCACAGGTGAAGTGTTGCCTCACCTGGAAGGACTGTTTGGGGCCCTGAATGGTGGCAAGGGAGGAAGTGTAAGGGCATGTGTAGCACTTGTTCCGCTTACAAGGATAAGTGCCAGGAGGGAGATCAGTGGGGAGGAATGGGAGGGACGAATGGACAAGGGAGTCGCGTAGGGAGCGATCCCTGCGGAAAGCAGGGGGCGGGGGAGGGAAAGATGTGCTTAGTGGTGGGATCCCATTGGAGGTGGCGGAAGTTACGGAGAATAATATGTTGGACCCGGAGGCTGGTGGGGTGGTAGGTGAGGACCAGAGGGACCCTATTCCTAGTGGGGTGGCGGGAGGATGGAGTGAGAGCAGATGCACGTGAAATGGGGGAGATGCGTTTGAGAGCAGAGTTGATAGTGGAGGAAGGGAAGCCCCTTTCTTTAAAAAAGGAGGACATCTCCCTCGGATAGTGGAGGAAGGGAAGCCCCTTTCTTTAAAAAAGGAGGACATCTCCCTCGTCCAGTGCGTCCGGTGCTCCCGATGTGGCCTTCTATATATTGGCGAGACCCGACGCAGACTGGGAGACCGCTTTGCTGAACACCTACGCTCTGTCCGCCAGAGAAAGCAGGATCTCCCAGTGGACACACATTTTAATTCCACATCCCATTCCCATTCTGACATGTCTATCCACGGCCTCCTCTACTGTAAAGATGAAGTCACACTCAGGTTGGAGGAACAACACCTTATATTCCGTCTGGGTAGCCTCCAACCTGATGGCATGAACATCGACTTCTCTAACTTCCGCTAATGCCCCACCTCCCCCTCGTACCCCATCTGTTACTTATTTTTATACACACATTCTTTCTCTCACTCTCCTTTTTCTCCCTCTGTCCCTCTGACTATACCCCTTGCCCATCCTCTGGGTTCCCCCCGCCCGTCTTTCTTCCCGGACCTCCTGTCCCATGATCCTCTCATATCCCCTTTTGCCTATCCCCTGTCCAGCTCTTGGCTCTATCCCTCCCCCTCCTGTCTTCTCCTATCATTTTGGATCTCCCCCCTCCCCCTCCCCCTCCCACTTTCAAATCTCTTACTAACTCTTCCTTCAGTTAGTCCTGACGAAGGGTCTCGGCCTGAAACATCGACTGTACCTCTTCCTAGAGATGCTGCCTGGCCTGCTGCGTTCACTAGCAACTTTGATGTGTGTTGCTTGAATTTCCAGCATCTGCAGAGTTCCTGTTGTTAGCCATATTCAGAGACTGGTTCGTAAAATATGAGATCTATGAATGATGTCACAGAGTTCAAAAGGGGAACTTATGTTGGACCCACATGAAACACTGAATCAAGCACTACTATGTTATGGTAGGCTTTTGCAAATAAAATGGCAGAGGAATTTAAGTTTAAGGGAAACAGTATATGTTTCCACACATTACATCACCAAAGCTGACATCGTGAGCTTGTCCAGAGCTCGGACAAGCTGCTTTGCTCAGGTCCTATGTTCCATGGGTGGAGTAACAGAAGGTGTTTCTGACTCATCCAGAGGTATTTTGACATGTCCTGATGCCAGCAGCATGCTAGCAGAATCCCCCAAATCTTGGTGAGCCAGTTTAAGGTGATCTACTGAAATGCATTCAGGTTTACCCCTCCTATCTATGTATAAGGCTTTTCTGTCCATTCCAAAACACGGAACAGGCTATCATAAGGGGACCTAGGGGGATGTTGGTATGCATCATGTCAGACAAAAAGGAACAAAGTAGAATGTAGGTCAACAGGAAACCAAGAGTGCTGAGTGCCATGATGGGAGGTAGGAATAGATGCAAAGGAATTGCCCTGCCGACGAGAGCAGAATGCTGTTGAGAGGCTGACTAGCGAGTCGTGGTATCAGGAGTAAAATCACCTGGCAGTCATAGTATATCAATTCAGCCATGGACGACTGCAGGCCCCCTTTGAAGCTGTCCTGAGCTCCAGCAAGACCCACGGGAGAAGATCATGCCAACAGTCATCTATCAGGGAAGGACTCAGAGCAGACTTTTAAGGATTGATGATCTATATGCCATTGGATTGCGGGTGATACGCCCTGGTGTGATGCAGCCTAGCGCCGAAGTTCTGGGCCAATACAGCCTGGAGTTCTGATGTGAATTGGGGACCACAGTCCAAGGAAGAATGAGATGGGGTGCCAAATCCAACTCAGGTGCTGATGAACGCCCAAGGCACATCTGTGGCTGTTGCCGATGCTAGAGGGACAACCTCTGGCCATCTGGTAATATCATCCACCATGGTAAGGAGGTGTGTGAAAATGCAGCAGGGGAGAAAAGGATCAGCCAAGTCCACATTGATGTGATCAAATTGTCGCTCTTAGATCTGAAAAGATGCCAATGGTGTCCGAACATGACGGTTAATTTTTCACCTGCAGGGGCTTAACACAGGCTGCACTCCAGTTACACAATGCCACACAAATTTTAGTGCAACCAGTTTCTGTGAGGACTCGGGGCTTGGATGTGAGAGGCCGTGAATGGAGTTAAAAATAGTACGACTCCAGTTTGTGGGCACTATGGGGCGAGGGAAATCAGGTGAGATATCACACAGGAGAGAAACCCCAGTTTCCCTAAGCTTAATGTCAGCCAATTACAAACCCGTGACCGTTGTCCTGTAAGCCTGGATCTCTGGGTCAGTAGCTTGGCCAGCTGCTATGCCAGCATAGTCATCTCCTATTGCCATGAAAGGCAATCAGCTACTGCATTATTTTTCCCTTTGGTATGTTGTACATTAGTTGTGAACTCTGATATGTAGGCCAGGTGGCATTGGCGCTGTGCAGACCATTGGTCTAATATTTTGGCCATCGTGTGCACGAGGATTTTGTGGTCAATGATCGCAATGAAACGGTGACCCTCTGGTAGAGAATGAAAATGGTGGACAGCCAGATAGAAACTGAGAATTTAGCAGTTAAACTTGCTGTACTTCTTTTTGGGGGTACCGAGCTTCTGGCTGAAGCAGGTGAGTGGCTGCCACATGCCACTGGCCAACTGTTCATGCACAGCATCTGCAGCATAGTCTGAAGCATCAGTAGTAATGGCTATAGGTGGATTGGGGAGCGGGTGTGCTATTAGGGAAGCATTGGAAAGAGTTTGTTTGGTGTCATGAAATGCTTTGGTCAAATCCGCTGACCAGTCTAGCATACGAAGGGGCATTGCTTTTAAGGGCACTATACCGGGGATGCATATGGTCATCAGCTCCTGGAATGGAGACGTTGGCTTATGCACTCAAAAAGTGTGCGGAGATGTGATACACTTTTGGATTTGGATGCACTGGCGACAAGTATGTCACCCAAATAAACAAAAAAAAATCAAAGTCTTTTGATACAGAGTCCATCAGCCATTGGAAAATCTGTGCTGTATTTTGCAGCCCAAATGGCACGTGCAGAAAACTTAAAGAGGCCAAGCGGGGTAATTACTGCCATTTTGGGAACGTCCTCTGAGTCTATAGGCACCTGATGATGACTAAGTCGACTTTAGAAAAAAAATCAGCTTTCCAGCTAAACATGCCTAAAAGTCTTGTATATTTGTGACTGGGTAATGAACGTGGGAGGTGAAATTATTAAGGCACCAGTAATTGCCACATGGGCGACAACCATTGTTAATCTTAGGGACCTTATAGAGAAGCAAAGCTGAGGGACTATTCGACCAGTGTACAATGCCACGACTTTCCATATTGGCTGCTCAGCCTTCACGGTCGCCAGCTTCTTTGGGTCCAGTCTGTGTAGCATGGGCATGGACTGGTGAGCTAGTTGTGGAAAATTTGTGCTCTTCCCCATGTTTTGTGACCATAGTTGAATATGTGGGCTTGGTAAGGGTTCGGAATTCGCCTTGCAGTTCAGTGAGCACACGTGCAGTGGTGCATGCACTTGACAGATTTGTTGGGGGAACGTTCTGGTCACCGAATTATAGGAAAGATGTCAATAAAATTGAGAGAGTACAATTGAGGAGGTTTACTAAAATGTTGCCTGAGTTTCATCTCCTAAGTTACAGAGAAAGGTTGAACAAGTTAGGTCTTTATTCTTTGGAGCGTAGAAGGTTGAGGGGGGACTTGATAGAGGTGTTTAAAATTATGAGGGGGATAGATAGGGTTGAGATGGATAGGCTTTTTTCCATTGAGAGCAGGAGAGATTCAAATAAGAGGACATGAGTTGAGAGTTAAAGGGCAAAAGTTTAGAGGTAACATGAGGGGGAACTTCTTTACTCAGAGAGTGGTAGCTGTGTGGAACGAGCTTCCAGCAGGAGTGGTTGAGGCAGGTTCGATGTTGTCATTTAAAGTTAAATTGAATAGATATATAGACAGGAAAGGAATGGAGGGTTATGGGCTGAGTGCAGGTCGGTGGGACTAGGTGAGAGTAAGGGTTCGGCATGGACTAGAAGGGCCGAGATGGCCTGTTTCCATGCTGTAATTGTTATATGGTTATATGTTATATGGTTATGGTAACGACCCAAAGTCTTTGACATCCAGAAGCCAGCAGTTCTTAAGATCTAACTAACAGAAAATCTGTTAGTCCTTGGGCACACAGAAAATCTGCACTGAGCGGAGGTCTGGGATGAAGTCCCATATGTAATGTTGCCCACTGAAGCAAAGTGTCACCCATCGTGTTCATAAGTCTGGATCCTGCTCTTGCTGGCAGACTCCAGCGAGGTTTCCTCACTCTTTGCCTTCTTATCAAAATAGGCAATGCTGGCAGCACCTTCACTTAAGCATCCGTAATACACAGGAAGCGTTGCCCTAGAAGGGTGTCAGTAACGAACAGTTGGAACCTGCAGTGTTCATAGACCTCTGATGTCCTAATGCACTGGCACTGTCAAAGCAGCAAGGCAGTTGGCACTTCCTGGCATTCATACCAAAGCAATCATGGTAAAAGCACAGACTCAACGCTGTCTGCTTTGCAGCTGCGGCTATACATGTGTAGGAAGCCCTGCTGACCGGGCTTATTGAGGCTAAAAAAGGAAGAGGAAGTAGGCACCTCTGCCTGGCTAAGCGTAGACTCTCAGCCATTTTAGCAAGCTCCCTATAATCATTCATGGGATATCAAGGATGGCGATTTCCCAGGACAAAAAGAATGTGGTCCATTAGAATGTTTGGCGCGCTCAGACTCCAATAGTCCAAAAGTCTGTAATAGGTGTTTCCACCCATTACATTACCCTCCATTATAAAAGAAAGTCCTTGAGACAGTGCTGAGGAGCTTTATCAAAATGTTACCTAGAATGACAACAATTGGTTGTCATACCTTATTACCTGGCTTTCACAGGCTAGGCTAACCTACAAGAATAGGTTAGAGAAAGAAAAAGAGGTTAAGTGGTAATTTGATAGAGGATCATAACTGGTTCAGAATGGGAAACTTCTTGTTGGTGGATGATTCAAAGGATTTCATGATAGTGTTACGTACCACGTAACTGGGTTGCCAAACCAGCAGAAATGGACCACTTGTTGGAGTCTGGATTACTAGGAACTAATGAGGTTTTATTAAAGAAATAAGTAACACAGTACTCTAATCGTAAGGATATAAATGCAACAGGTTAGCAACGATAATACACACATGTACACAGAACTAGGGTAATAGGAATCAAACCAAGCTCTATCGCAGTCTAGGGGTAAAATGATCAGTCTTAAGTGACGCAGAGTTCAGTTCAGCTTAGTGCAGTTCACAGTAATTGCTGTTGTGCCGTTGGAGAGAGAGGGAGGGAGGGGGATGCAATTTGATTCAGGCAGACCTTTGATGTCTTCACAGTTGGTTTTGGGCGGACCCTTTTATGTCTTCTATCCCGCTGTGGTCACCGACTGTGACCCCTTCGTTCCGGATACGATCATTCTTCCGTGGTGAACCCAGCAGCCAGGCAAGGGCGGGCACACACATCAGGTTCCCATTGATTGTACCTTTACATCCTGTGAGCCTATGGTCGGTTCCCGCGAACTGGACCTCCAAACTACCACCAACTTGTGGGGGCACACCGCTCTTTCCAGGGTCTTGTTATCTCGTGATCTCGTGGTGTGTCGTGTGCCTAGCGAACCTGCTCTTTTTATCCCCCTGCTTGGGTATCGCCTGTCCATCAAACTTCAAACAGTTCAGGTTCAAAGCAACCGGTCTGACAATATTCTGAATTGTGTTTCTTTTCCGTTAATCTCTCTCTCCTCTCTCATTAGCATTTTGAATGTTTCTCCATTGTCTCTCTTATCTCTCTCATTAGCATCAATCACCCAATAACTTGGTTTGGCATCACAATAGTTACAAAAAACATACTCTAGCACAATGCCCTTAAGCCCACAATGTTGTTCTTAACTAATTAAAATAGTAATTGGAAGCTTATTAAACTAGTCCCCTCTGTCTACAGAAGTCCATATGCCTCCATTCTTTCCATACGCATGAGCCTATCATATCTGCCTCCACCACAACTCCTGGCAGTGCATTCTATTCATCCAACATTTTCTGTGCAAAAAAAAACATACACCCTCCCATCTCCCTTGAATTTACCCCATTTCACATTAAATGTGTGCCTTTTGGTATGAGACATTTTCACCCTGGGATAAAGATGCTGATTATCTATTCTACACCTTCTATAATTTTTTTTACATTTTTATCAGCTCTCCCATCAACTTATTCTGCTCCTTAGAAAACAACCCAAGTTTGTCCAAGCTCACTTTGTAGCACATATCCTCTAATCAACATCCTTGCAGACCACTTTTTGCACCATGTCCAAAGCTTCCACATCCTTCCTATAGTGGAGTGGTCATTGTGTGAATGGTCAGGCTTTGCCTCAAAAGGCTTTGGTGAGAAGAGTTGAAGACTCTAAGTACTGTAAGTTTCTTGTAAGTTTTTGTTTCTTTCCTTGTCTATTAGTACATAGCTAGTGCAAGGAGAATGGGTCCAGAGTTAGTGATATGTTCTTCGTGTGAGATGTGGGAACTCCAGGCAACCTTCAGTTTTCTTGATAACTACATCTGCATGAGGTATATTGAGCTGCAGTTCCTTAGAGACCATGTTGGATGATAAAATTTATAGCATTGTTGCCAAATTTGTGAATGATATGAAGATAGATGGAAGGGCAGGTAGTTTTGAGGAAGCAGAGTGACAACAGGACATCTTAGACCGATTTGGAGAATGGGCAAAGAAGCAGCAGATGTATCATAGTGTAGGGAAGTGTATGGCCATGCACTTTAGTAGAGGGAATAAGGGTATACATTATTTTCTAAATAGTGAGAAGATTCTGAAATCAGAGGTGCAAAGGGACTTGCGAGTCCTTGTGCATGGTTCCCTAAGGTTAACTTGCAGGTTGAGTTTGTGACAAAGAAAGCAAATGCAATATTAGCATTAATTTTGAGGGGATGAGAATATAAAAGCACAGATGTAATGTTGAGGCTTTATAAGGCATTGGTCAGACCACGCTTGGAATATTGTGAGCAGTTTTGTGCCCATTATCTAAAAAAAAGATGGGATAGTTTAGGAGAGGGCCCAGAGGAGGTCATGAGAATGATTCTGTAATGAAAGGTTTAACCTATGAGGAGCGTTTGATTGCTCTGAGCCTGCACTCACTGGAGTATAGAAGAATGAGAGAGAATCTCATTGAAACCTATAGAATGTTGACTGGCCTACATAGAGTGCATGTGGAGAGGATGTTTGCTATAATGGGGAGTGAGCACCACAGGGCACAGATGCAGAATAAAGTAATGTCCCTTTAGAACAGAGATGAGGATGAATTTCTTTGTGTTGAGCATGAGGAAACTTCATTGGCCTGGACCACTGTGAAAGCCAAGTAATAAGGTATGTTTAAAACCATGGTTGATAGGTTCTTGATTAATTGGGGTGTCAAAGGTTTAGGTGAGAAGACTGGAGAATGGGATTGAGAGGGATAATAAATCAACCAGATAGAATGGCAGAGAAAATGTGATGGGCCAAATGGTCTCTAGCTCAATTATTTTTCACCCTCCCCTGGTGTTGCCATCATGTCCACGTGGACCTCCTTGGGTGATAAGCCCTTGAAGCAGAAGTAGCCAATGACTGCATGAAGGCTGATGTTTCTCAGACAGTGTTTACTTCCAATATTCAACAGAAATACCACAAAAGTTATTAACTTCAAACTTTCTGCATAATCACTCAAAGAGTTGAACTGCACATTCATGTAACAAGAGCTGTATAACTCATCTCCTTCTACCTTAGGCCACAAACTTATCAATCAGCCCTCAACCCCCTATATATACATACACATACATATATACATATACAACCCTGAGTTTCATTTTCTTGTGGGCATACTCAACAAATCTATAGATGAGTAACAAAATAAGAGCAATGAGAGATGAAACGGAGTGGCAGAAGACAACAAACTGTGCAAATGAAAATATAAATATAAATACACAGCAATGAGTTATGAGATCATCAGGTGAAGAGTCCTTGAAAGTGAGACCATTGGTTGTGGGAACATTTCAGTGATGGGGCAAGTGAAACTGAGTGTAGTTATCTCCTTTTGTACAGAGCCTGACGGCTGAGAGGTAGTAACTTTTCTTCAACTTGGTGGTCCAAGACCTGAGGCTTTTGTAGCTTCAACCTGATGGCAGCAACAAACAGAGAGCATGACCTTGGTGGTGGGGATCACTGATGATGGATGCTGCTTGCCTACAACAGTGTTTCATTTAGATGTGTTCAATAGTTGGGAGGACTTTACCCATGATGTACTTGGTGCTTGGCTGAATCCACTACTTTTTGTAGGATTTTCCATTCAAAGGCATTGATATTTCCATACCAGACTGTGGTGCAGCCAGACAATATACACTCTACCACACTTTGACATTTTGAAGTAATGAACTTCAGTTAATGAATAATGGAGGGGCTAGAATTGACTTCATTAATTTTTCCTCCAACTTTCACCCTGCCCTCAAATTTACCTGGTCCATTTCCAACACCTCCTTCCCCTTTCTTGATCTTTCTGTCTCTGTCTCTGGAGACAGCTTATCTACTGATGTCTACTATAAGTCTACAGGCTGTCACAGCTACCTGGACTATTCCTCTTCTCACCCTGTCTCTTGCAAAAATGCCATCCCTGTCTTGCAATTCCTCCGTCTCCGCCGCATCTGCTCTCAGGATGAGGCTTTTCATTCCAGGACAAAGGAGATGTCTTCTTTTTTTAAAGAAAGGGGCTTCCTTTCCGCCACCATCAACTCTGCTCTCAAACGCATCTCTCCCATTTCACACACATCTGCTCTCACCCCATCCTCCCGCCACCCCACTAGGAATAGGGTTCCCCTTGTCCTCACCTACCACCCCACCAGCCTGCGGGTCCAACATATAATTCTCCGTAACTTCCGGCACCTCCAATGGGATCCCACCACCAAGCACATCATTCCCTCTCCCCCTCTTTCTGCTTTCCACAAGGATCGCTCCCTACACAAATCCTTTGTCCATTTGTCCCCCCATCCCTCCCCACTGATCTCCCTCCTGGCACTTATCCTTGTAAGTGGAACAAGTGCTACACATGCCCTTACACTTCCTCCCTTACCACCATTCAGGGCCCCAAACAGTCCTTCCAGGTGAGGCAACACATCACCTGTGAGTCGGCTGGGGTGATATACTGCGTCCGGTGCTCCCGGTGTGGCCTTCTTATATTGGAGAGACCCGACTCAGACTGGGAGATCATTTTGCTGAACACCTACGCTCTGTCCACCAGAGAAAGCAGGATCTCCCAGTGGCCACACATTTTAATTCCATATCCCATTCCCATTTTGATATGTGATTCTATGGCCTCCTCTACTGTCAAAATGAAGCCACACTGAGGCTGGAGTAACAACACCTTATATTTCGACTGGGTAGCCTCCAACCTGATGGCATGAACATTGATTACTCTAACTTCCGTTAATGTCCCTCCACCCCTTCTTACCCCATCCCTTATTTATTTATTTATCTTTCTCTCTCCCCCCCCCTTTTTTCTTTCTCTGTCCCTCTCAGAATCATTCCTTGCCTGCTCTCCATCTTCCTCTGGGTTCCCCTCCCCTTTCTTTCTCTCTAGGCCTCCCGTCCCATAATCCTTCTCCAGCTCTGTATCCCTTTTGCCAATCAACTTTCCAGCTCTTGGCTTCATCCCTCCCCCTCCTGTCTTCTCCTATCATTTCAGATCTCCCCCTCCCCCTCCCACTTTCAAATCTCTTACTATCTCTTCTTTCAGTTAGTCCTGACGAAGGGTCTCGGCCCAAATCATCGACTGTACTTCTTCCTATATATGCTGCCTGGCCTGCTGCATTTCAGCATTTTGTGTGTGGGGCTAGAATTGAATGTGGTTCTCTGGATGTAATCTAACAAGAATCTTATAAAGTTGCAGCATAATTTGCTGACTGAAAAACTCAATACAGCCTCTTTTTTTCTAGTCCAGATGAAGGGTCTTAGTCTAAAACATCAACTCTTCATTTCCCTCAAGGTATAAAAGTTCCTACAGCATTTAGTGTGTGTGTTGCTCCAGATTCCTGTGCTTTTTTAAAATCAACTTTAGAGATCTATGGACTTGACCCCAAGATCCCTCTGTATGTCAACACTTTTAAAGGTCCTGTCATTAACAGTATATTGTGCCTTAACACGTGATCTCTCAAATTGCGATGCATCATACTTGCCTAGATTAAACTTTATCTGTTACTTCACTGCCCATAGCTGCATCTGATCTACTATATATCCTGCTTATAACCTTTGGCAATCTTCCCACTATCTGCAACACCGTCAGTCTTTGTATCGCCTATGAATTTACTAATTCACCCGTCCAAGTTTTCATCCAAATCATATGGACAGTATATATTTGATATGCTTTGTTGGACATCTTATTAAAATCCACGTGTACAACATTCCCAGCTCTAACTTCACCAGTCACGTTCGTCACTTCCCTGAAAAGCTCAGTCAAGTTAGTTAGACATGACTAGCCCTGCTCAAATAGTAGCTCCTCAAATGCTTATCAATCCTATTCCTATGAATCTTCTCCAATAGTTTCCTACCCCTAGCATGAGACTCACAGATCTGCAGCTTCTATGATTGTCCTTATTTCACTTATTGAACACAGAACATTAGCCCTCTGCATTCCTCTGGAATCTCACCAAGTAGCTGAACAGAACACAAAGGTCTTGAATTCAGATTTAAAATTTTGGCCAAAAGAAAATAAGTGGCACGCAGGCAAAATCACTTTCATTTATCGAGTGGACGTGTTCAAAGTTTTCAGGTTGTTGGAAGAGAAGCACTCAGTGTCTTCAAAGAGAATCGGAGAGAGTCCTGAGAGAAAATATTTACAAAACTATAGGTGAATGGAACTTCTAGCATGGATCTACAGAGAGTCTGCATTTGCTCAACTTCTTGAAAGGCCTCTTTCTGTGCTATAACAATTATAATGTTTCTAAAGGATAAAATTAGATGTTTAAATAGATTTTTTTAAAATCACCAGCTTATGCATCAGTTGTAAGTAGGTTTTTAACAGCATAACCTTCAAGTTATCTCCTATTAAACTTTCAAACAGCCTTGGCTATCCACATTTTTTTTGTATTTTCTTAAAACTACATTGGAAATTATTTTTTTAAATTTTCAGAAAAACGTGGTCCCATTTCTCTCAACAATATCAAACAAGATAATTTACACTGTTCTGGAAACTCAGTTATAAACAGCAGCTCTTTTTGAAAAGAGCTCATGTCTTCTCTTGAGTTTCTCCAGTTATGTTCTTGTTTTTCTTCCATTCTAATATCTTGGTTCTGCTTAGATCAATGCCATTCCAAAATAAGGAAAACTCTTGCACAGCAATGACACAAAATGCTGGAGGAACTCAGCAGGCCAAGCAGCATCTATGGAAAAGAGTCAACAGTCAACAGAGTAAACAGTCAGATGCTTTGGATTTCCAGCATCTGTAGATTTTCTCATGTTAGTAAGACTCTTGCACATGTTCGAAAATAGTAGGAATTTAAGCACCAGAGTTATTCGACTGTGGATATGAGATTTATTTTTTG
Organism: Mobula hypostoma; assembly: GCF_963921235.1. NCBI lineage: Eukaryota > Metazoa > Chordata > Chondrichthyes > Myliobatiformes > Myliobatidae > Mobula > Mobula hypostoma. The sequence continues at coordinate 153,826,614 of NC_086102.1, read as the reverse complement.
TAAATTTTCTGTTGGATAGGTGATGCCAAAAAAAGGCCCAAAGCTATTTGCTGTGCTCTAGGTTGTGATGTTCTTTTATTCTAAAATATGGGATTCTTGGATTTCAAGCAGCTTTGCACTCTTTAAAAACGTAGTAATTCATATTGTCATTTAGTAAATGTTAATCTAGTGATATGTCACTTAGGGTTCGAAAGGGTCACCGGGTAGTCCTGGTCCTGCTGGCAAAGACGGTTCTGCTGGTCTGAGAGGACCACCAGGAATTCCTGGACAATCTGGTCAACCTGGCAGCAAGGTAAGTAGTTTGATTCTTGCCCTAACTTGTATGGAAATTGAACAGCAGGTTCACTATTATTCATGAAGTTCAGGTTAGAGAATGATCTTTTTGATTAAGCTAATTCTTGGGACCCTTTGGTTAATTACTTTTCGTGAAATTATATTTAGTCTTTTATTAATTTCAGAAGAAGATGCTCTGACATTTTGAAGTAATGAACTTCATTTAATGAGTAAAAACAACTACTGAAAATCTGCTTGGGCCGATTGTTCACAAGTGATCTTTGTTACCAGTTTAATCCAGCATTGTTTTACATTATACTAAGGAAATTTCCTATTATGTTTTAGGGTGAAACTGGTCCCAGTGGCCTCCCTGGCCGAAATGGAAACCCTGGTCCTAAGGTTGGAGCAAAAGGAGCTGAAGAATTGTGTATAAATTGTATATTTATTTTCTGATCAGTGCTGACTATTAACGTTGATGTTCTGAATGATATAGGGTGAGCGGGGTGAGCCTGGGCTACCAGGGTATCAAGGCTCAGTGGGGGCTCCTGGACCTTCTGGTCAGCCTGGTTTATCTGGCAAACCCGGTGAAAAAGGTTCTGGGGTAAGTTTGGAATCTTAAACTGCATCATTGGAATTATATTTGGAATTGATAATTAATTGAAAATTTCAGCATCTAAGAGTATTCTGACATATATATATAAGCAGTTGGTAATTATGTTTGATTTTTTTGAAGAAAACAATGAAATGTATTTAAATATCTGTCTGAAACACATTACCTAGTACAATGTAATTGCTCAAATAATGTTTCAAAGAATGTACAAAGTTTAAGATAAGTATCATTTTAATTGCATTCAGGTATGTATATCAAGTTCCCTTCGTGTCAATCAAGAAGCAGCTTGAGTGGCGTGAGTCCTTCACCAATTCAATAAACCTCTAAAATAAGGCTGCAATGGGACTGCAATGTTTTCCTGTTAATGTCACCTCTGGATATAAAAATATAAATATTGCATATATTGGAAAACTGAAATAGAAGCAGGAAGTGCAAGAAATACTTAACAGGTCAGGTAGAATCCTTAGAGTATGGAGCAGAGTTAACACTTCAGGCAGATGAAAATTGATGTGAAATGTTAACTCACTCCATAGATGCTGCCTGACCAAATGAGAAATTTCTCTTTTTATCATAGGTTAGCACTTATGGCTAATACTGGCTAGCATTTACATTACCCTGGTTTCTTGATTTGAAAGAAAAAAAGATCCTGAAGTTTTTTGAAAAAAAATCATTCACAGCATAAGAAAATTGCATTCAATGCCAACATCCTTCACCATTATTGTCCCTAAATAGAGAAGATTCTATCTCATTGACAGATATGGTGTTACATTAAGATCAGAACAGGTATAATCTCAAATTTCTTTCCCTGAGGATATTAATGGAACAAGAGGCATTTACCATATTAGTGCAACTATTAAGAAAGACCCTTTCTTTTTTTTTAATCCCAAGTTTATTTAATTATTTGAGTTTGAATCTCAGTACCTGAGGAATTTAAATTAGTATCACTGGTCAAGGATCCAATGCTCTGCCTGCTGCTTTGGTATTTTACCAGAGAATATGATAGCATAGGGGTTAACAACATTCAGAGAAATTTCAGGTATGGAATGAATTTGAGTCTGATTCTTCTTAATTTCAATATTTTTTCTTCCTTCAATATCTTTCAGGGTCCTCCAGGTCCACAAGGTCCTTCAGGCTTAAATGGGGCACGTGGGCAGATGGTAAATCAGTTGAGGTTACTTCTTCAAAACTGCTTTAACATAGAAATTTTTAATAATGCTCTGTTTATTGAAATTGAGTCATATTTTTTCAAGCCCTGTGACCTAATGACTGTGCATTTTCCAGGGCCCACCAGGTGTACGTGGTGAAAAAGGTCAAGATGGAAAACCTGGTATGTTTGGTTTGAAGGGTCACCAAGGAAGGCCTGGTTTTCCCGGTTCCCCAGGGCCTCCTGTAAGTATTTCATGCATTGGTTCAATTCATGAGAAGTGTCAAAACTGTATGTTTTCAAAATTAATTTGCATGTAGCTTATTCACCCTAGAAAGATTTGATGCTCTGCAAAGTAGAGACACAATTGACGAATCAGGAGCAAGACACAAAATAGTTGTCTCCACCTATTGCCTCCCAGCCTCTGTTACTATTTCCACTCTTTACCCCTTCATTTGCCTATTGCCTTTGCTCACCAGGATCCATCTATCACTTGCCAGCTCTTGCTAAACTGGTTACCGTCATTTCTTTATAATGCCTGTCTCTCCTTATCATTCAGCCCAGTTGACAAATCTCAATCTGAAACATTAAGTGTTCTTTTCCTTCCACTGTCCTTGCCTGACCTGCTGTGTTCCTCCACCATTTTGTTGTTGTCACTATTTAATATGCGTGATCCACAAATTAGATCTTCAAATTTGGTTTCCCCCCTGTGATAGTTTCATGTTCTGAAGTATGATGTACAATTGCTTCAGTTGAAATTGACTGCAACTAGAGATCAATGGTTAATGGTGAAAGGTGAAATATTCACTGGGAAAATTGAGGGGAAACTTCTTCAATCAGATAGTCATGAGAGTGTGGAACGAGCTGCTGGTGCAAGTGATGCACACAAGCTTGGTTTCAATGTTTAAGAGAAGTTTGGATAGATACATGGATGGTAGGGGTATGGAGAGCTATGGTGGAGATGCAAGTTGATGGGACTAGGCAGTTTAAATGGTTGGGCATGGACTAGATAGACTAAAGGGCCTGGTTCTGTGATGTACTTTTCTATGACTCTAAGTTTCCTCCATACTAGGTATGGGTATCCACCAAATGCAAATTATAGAGTACAACATCTCAACTCCAGAAATAACATAACGAGCAGAAGTTATTAGTACCAAATGGATTGTATTTAAGTAGTGGGTCAAGACTTTCTATCGAAGCTGGTTTTCACCAGAGATTTTCGTCATCATCTCCCAATCTTTCAGCCGTATTGGAAAAAATAAATATTTTCTTTATATCTAGGGTAATACTGGGGAACCAGGTCCAAGTGGAATTCCTGGAGGTCAAGGTCCAAGAGTGAGTAAAATGATCAAAGTTTACAAAAATTATTATTATTAGAAGAAACATGAATATTGATGATCTTTTCATTTGTTAAGATAATGGGCTCAGACTGTTAATTTCACTATTACAAAGATTATTCTCTTACTATTTTTGAAGTATGGAAAATATTGCATTGTGATTTGAAAGGCAAATGCATAATCAATTTACATTTTTGGAGAAGCGGAGGGATATGGGGTTATATAGGCAAGGGTCATTAGGTGACCAGCTGTGAGTTTGGTGCATTATTCAAACTAATCATCACTGTCAATAATTCATAAAATATGTCAGGGACAAAAGTTCGTTTGATTTAGTAGATATACTGTTTGTTAATTATTCCAAGACCCTCTTTTTCATGACTGCTACTGCTGGTATTTGTGGGAAAATTAATGTTCATACAAAATCAAGAGAAGTAATTGACTACAGTTCATCAGTAAAATGATTCAATGGATTGAGTTCTGTAATTTTTACCCATCGGCTGCTGTTTGGTACCATTATCACTTGTATTGCCGGAAGCTATTCTTCCTTTTCCACCTTTAAGGCCAGACTCACCATCTTCTTTTATAGCAAAGCATGTTCACCCTGCTTCAATTGAACAGTAACTTTGACAATGACTCTGTTGCAACGAATGAGGCGTACCCAAGCGCAGGACACAGGCATGGAGATTTAGTTAGGATGCAGACGCGGGCATGAGCGTTGAACAGCAGACAGGAGGAAGAGCAGGAAGGCAGGAGACAAGCAGAATTTATCTTGACATTGAGAGACTGGGTTTCACAGGTAAACTTCAGAACTGGAGTGGAACTTAGAAAACTGATCTTGACACGGAGAGACAGTTTCACAGATAAATCTCGGTACTGAAGCAAAACTTAGGACACACAATCCTAAGTGGCTGGGAAGCGTTAATTACCACATTGCAAAACCAACAATCTGGCAACTAGTGGGTGCTAAGCTGGGGTTCTTATGCTGCAGGTCTTGATGAAAACCAGGTGTGTCGTCATCAAAGGGAATTAGGAGAAATGGGGAATTAATGGTCGGGACTGTGACAGACTCCAAAAGCACAAAGTTTTCTCAAGCTCTTTTCCTCAATATTATAAATGAGGGGCCAACTTTTTTAAGCAGGCAATGGATATTTGGCATGAGCTGCTAGAGGAGGTAGTAGAGGCAGATACAATTATGTTTTAAATGACAGTTAGTCAGATACATGGATGAGAAAGGTTTTGAGGGACATGAGCCAAATCTGACTCTCTCAGGCAGTGTTCTTGGTTAGCGAGGACAAGTTGGGCTGAAATGTCTATTTCTGGGCTGTAAAACTCTATTGTTCTATAATTACCATGGCAGTTAATGTACTACAGAGACACTGAGGAATGCCCTGATTTATGGTCTGTCAGGTCTATGAATGGTTTTAGGGGCTGATTCAGTGTTACATTGCACTAGTCAGAGATAAAAAGACTTATCAGACTTTGGAACAATTTGACAATTTGTGTTGCCCAGTCCCACCAGTGCTTCATTGTTAGTACATACTCTTCTTGTGTCTGAAGACCATAAGACCAATCTACGTTAGGAATATACTGCATTTATATTTCGTGGATGCAAAGACGGTTGTTATGCCCCTTGGAGGTTTGGCAATTGTTTCAGAATCTGCTGGTTGCCGATTCTCTGAGATCCAAACTGAATGAGGTAGGTGGCTTCCCTTAATAATTATAGCAGTCACCAAGGGGAAGAAAAGCACAAAAGTAAAGCCATATTTATGTTGTCAAAAAATGAAAAAGTACTTGTGTTGTAATTCATTTTGATCAGAATTATGTGCAAATTATTAGCTGTACTTTTTTAGGATGTTAATCTGCTGCTCAACCTTCTGATTATTTTTAAACAATCATCATGCCCATTTTCATATATAGCCATAAAAGTTTTTGCATTGACTCTTCATTTTTTTTCCTGCAAAAGTTTATTTCCTTAAACTTATGCACGGAAATAAAGGATTCTGTTTTCAAATCGCATGCCATTTTTGCTGACCAATACAGTATACAGCAGCCTCAAGCTCTAAATATCTTTTGGAATCTGTTTTTTTCTCGTTGTGATCTGCCAGTTATAATTTGGAATTAGATTCTTGGCACTGAGCTCAATGGTCCACTGGTTTTAGAACTTTGGTCAAGAAGGTATCCTCTACTCCATACAGATCGCTCTCTAAAGCCAGAGATTCAGCATTGAACATCTACAGACCTCTCATATGCAGTATCCTTAGACAATTCCAGATGTAAAATATCTGTCAGAATCTGTCACAGTTTCTCCTTGAAGAAATGCATGGACGCTGCAGTCCATGAGGAAATAGGATGATTCCAATTATAATCTATCTATTTAATAGAATAGCTGGTGCTACCAAACAGTGCGCTGCTTACTATTAAAGGGTAGCTGTGAAACTGTATTGTACTAATTGCACACTGTGATGCTCGCATTCAGATTCTCTAACTGAATTTTAAAATGTTTCAAGGGTCCAAGTGGTCCACCTGGCCTCCCTGGCAAAGATGGTAGCAGTGGCTTTCCAGGTCCCATTGGGCCTCCCGGTCCACGGGGTACACGTGGAGAACCTGGCTCCAGTGTAAGTATATATATGGATCATAGCCCAAAGGTGGGGAGCATTATGAACTTGTACGGCCAGCTCTAGATATTTGGGGAAAAAAACAGATTTGTATCTGTGAAATGCAACTATTGATCAGAAAAATAGATTACTGGAGATGAAAGCCGCTGGAGATCACAATTTATTTTGTTGTAATTCAGAACAGAGAGGGAAGCTATTATGATGCTGTCTTTGTACTATAGCCAATCAAATGGTGGGAAGGCAACAGAGAAATAAATTTGAAGATAAAATACAGAACTATGTAAGAAAGCTAGGGATAATCGGGACTTCAATTATCTGCTACCTGAAGTTTGTCAATCTGAGCGACTGCCATCAAATCCCAACTTCATCCAACCATTTTGTAGCCTATTGTTTACTCTGCAAGTTGTTTTTGGCTGGTCTGTCTTGTAAAAGTGTATACAAAGGCAAACCCTTGTGTATTCCTGTACACTGGAAAATATTCTAAAGTTCTTGATGGAAGAGTTAGAAAACAGTTCTTAACTTTGAATTACAAGAGGAAATAAACTAAATAGTTTTGTAGGAACAAGTGTTGCATCTCCGGGGGCGGGGGGGGGGGAGGTGGGGGGAGTTGCAGGTAACTGGGCAAGAAATGAATGAATCAGAGAGTCATGGAAAGCAGGAAGTGGTGGGGATGTAGTAGGCAGTAGTAGGATCTTGTTAGATTTGGAGGAAATGTTGAAGAATAGCTAGACCTGGAGGCTGGATGACAAGGACAAGTCTCCATTCTGTCTGGTGGGAGGTAAGGTAGGAATAGAAGTGAGTGAGATCTCCATCAACTGCAGTAGAAGGGAAGCCACGTTTCCTGAAAATGTAGGACATTTCTCATGTCCTGGGGTTGGAAACCTCATCTCATGAGCAGCTCGTGCAAAGACAGTGAGTGAAACGAATGGCACACAAGCATGTGAAGGGAGCTGTAGCTGTGGGAGTCTGTGTGTTAAAAGTGAATGTCAGTAGATTGTCTCCCAAGTCGGAGACAGGCAGAGCCAGAAGGGGGAGTTGGGTTTTAGAAGTAAAGTTGAGGGCAGGGTGGAATTTTATAGCGAAGCTGATAAAATAGATTAGTTCTACCCGAGTGCAGCAGGCAGTACTGATACAACTACCAATGTAGTGTGATGCCAGACTAGGCTTGGAACAAGGACTGTTCCCTGCAGCCAACAAAAAAAAGCGGGTGTATTTAGTGCCCACGTAGCTGTCCTAGGCTACATCTTTAATATGTAGATAGCATGAGGAACCCAAAGAGAAGTTGTGCAGGGCAAGGACAACTACTGCCAGGCAGATAGTGCAGCAGAACTGGTTGTGTCTTTGCTCCAGAAAGAAGCAGGGGGCCACGTAAGCAGAGTTATGACGGTGTATTGGGTATACATTTCAGTAAGTGAAAGAAAGAAGTCAGCAAATTGTTAACAAAGCATTTTAAATATCTTCATTAAGTAGAATGCAAATGCAAAACTGGGGCTAAACATTCAGAAAAACATAGGTACCAACTGAAATCATATCAGTTATTGTTATCATATTTCATAAAAGAAGTTCACCCTTTGGAGAGAGTACAAAGATGAAAAAGTTCATCTGAGTGAAAAACTGAAGTTGGTCACTTAAAGCAGAATAAAATGCTCAATGTTTTTAATGTTTCTAAGATAGGGACATGTTCGGCACAATTTTGTGGACCGAGGGGCCTGTATTGTGCTGTAGGTTTTCTATGATTCTATGTTGCTGGATCTATTGCAAAAGTAAATGAAAATGTAAGGACTTGTAGGACGGTGTTGTTGTGAAAGCAAATGATGCATTTTACTGTATATTTGATGTAAATGTGAAAAATAAAACTAATCTTTAAATCTTTGCAACCCCATCATGACATGCAAATAGGATTGAACTTTGTAGAAAAGCAACGACTTCTGAAAGATTCTGGAATGTTGTTTTAAAAAAAAAGCATGGGGGAATCAATTTGCACAGAGCCAGTTCTGACAAATAAGCATGTATAATGGAAGAACACTTGCTTTAAGTGATGCTCTTTTAATAATATACACTCCACTTCCACTATCTAAAATGCTACAAGTAATGTCTGTGTTTAACAAACCATCCAAAAGGCAGCAATTCAAACTGTCCAGTATCATTTTAGTTCTGAACTAGTACGTCAGCCTAAGTTTTTTATTCTCAAGACTGTGGTGTAAATCAAACACAATAATCTGATTGAGAATAAGAGCACAGTTCAGAGTCTCCAGCGGCAGAAAAGCAAGTGAGCAGTTCAAAGGTAATTGGCAAAATGTAGGTATCAATGTGAGGAACTATCAGTTTATGTGGCAAGTTATGATTGCATGATAGAGCAGAATTAATAGCAATATTAAAAAGTGAGTCATGTAAATACTTGAGGAAATACATATAAAGTTGATGAAAGATCAAGGGTGTGTGTTTGTCGACTTGGACTGAATAATTTCTTCAGAATGGTTTTGTTTTCTGATATTTCCAAAATTCACAATAACTTACTTTTTATTTGCATAGACTGTTCCTTTACAAGTAAGTTTTACTCCCTAGGGTCCTCCTGGTAAAGATGGACCTATGGGACTTCCTGGTCCACCAGGTTTACCTGGCAACACTATTTACCCACCACAACCAGAAAAGGGCCAGATGTACTGGAGTGCCGATCAGGCTGGTGAATCTGTGAGCATTGCTGAAATAATGGCTACACTGAAAAGCCTGAAGAGCCAAATGGAGACTGTGCTGACACCAGATGGATCACAGAAAAGTCCAGCACCCAGCTGTCGTGATTTAAAAATTTGTCATCCAGAATTCAAGAGTGGTAAGCATGTCATTTAAAGAAATAGTAGTATAATAATAAATTGAATCCTCTAATTTATAGAAATGTATGTTTGAAAGTATGATTACAAATAACATCTATTATTACAGTTAATAGTTCATACCCTATGTAATATTGGACTGGAAAAGGCCCACTGGTCCATTAAGTCCATCTCAATTATGGCAAGTCTAGCCACCTGTGCCTATAAAGCATTGCTGGTTGGTAATACCAGCGCATTGTACCGTGCTTCCACAATTTGATTTCAGTTACAGGTCCTCCCCCAGGTTAGGAACACCCAACTTTATGTGTAACTAGTACAAATGAAGAAGCATTTGGAAAATTGGCATGAAGTATTTGATAGCTGTTGTGGGGTTGCAGTCATCTTCTTCTACCCTGGAACTCCTCATTTTGGTCCGAAGTAGGCAAGAGATCGATGACTTAGTAACAGAAAACTTTCTCCCTACAATTACTCTGGCCAAGAAGTGTGTTATGTTCATTTATTTTATATTTAATTTTCCTTGTATTTCAATAAGGTCACCTCTCATTCTTCTAGATAATAGACCTAACCTCCTCACTTTGTTCTTATATGACAGGTTTGACACCCCAAGAACCAACTGGGTCAATCTCTGCTGTACTTCCTCTGTAGAAAGTATAATTGAACTTATTAGAAAAAAAGACCAATGTTCTATGCAAAACCCAAGATGTGGTCTCACCAAGGCACTATATAAATGCAGGGAGACATATTATTACCCAAATCTACAAGTCAACAATCTATTTTCCTAATTGCCTGCTGCATCTACATATTAGATCTCACTGGCTTATATACAAAGATACAAGGTTCCATTTGAACATCTCACTATTTGAAAGGCTGTCAGCATTTCTGTTATCTGCTTCCAGAGAAAAAACCTCCCTCCTCCCCAGTGCACTCCACCTATCATGTTGTTGCCCAATCAGTTCGCATATCTAGCATGTCTATATCTCCTTTGCATTATTAGTTCTCATTCTTCCTCTGAGAGGAATTTAACCTTTTTGTTTTATTTTAATTAAAACATTTGTATCATATGAAGGAAAGTATCACATTCTTTATCCATTAAATTGCTTTAAATCCAGGCCTGACAGCACAGTAACAGTTATGGTTTCACATTCACAAAACAGGAGAGTACTGGATTGATCCTAATCAAGGCTGCAAAATGGATGCCATCAAGGTACACTGCAACATGGATACTGGTGAGACCTGTGTGCTTCCCAATCCCAGCAACGTCCCTCAGAAGAACTGGTGGGCAAGCAAAGAGAGTCACAGCAAGAAGCATGTGTGGTTTGGTAACTCCATGGATGGTGGCTTCCATGTACGCTAAGTCAAACTGTTGTATGATAACCATAATACTTAGAACTGGACAAAGTAACAATATTGGAATGCATGTATGTTTGGCATCTGTTGCCAGGTTAATTAGAATGTGTTTCAGTACAATACATAATTTGGAACTTTTATTACGTTTTTTTCTGAGCACAAATATCTTCATTGTGATTCCATAGCCTATATAATGAAAAAGAAATATCAGGCCTGAGGCACAAGTTGGTTAACAGCTATTTGGGAGAATAGGGAGACTAAATTCTCTTCCAAAATTTATGGTTAAGACTTTTCATTCTTTTATAAAACTTGGTCATTATTTTGTTCCATAAATCAAAATAATCATTTCTGTTGTATAAGATAAAGACTCACTCACTGTCACTGTCTCAAAAGCTGAATGCTAGCTCTATTGGTGACACCCACTGCTTGAGAATGAATACATTTAAACATGGATTATTATTGAACAAACTCATTGTAAAATGTTTTGTTTCCACAGTTCAGTTACGGTTCTACTGGAGTGTCTGAAGATATTGTTGAAACCCAAATAGCATTTCTTCGAATTCGATCTACTCAAGCTGTCCAGAATATCACCTACCACTGTAAGAACAGCATTGCCTACATGGACTACGAGAATGGAAATATTAAAAAAGCTTTAAAACTGATGAGCACAGCTGATGTTGAACTCAAAGCAGAAGGAAACAGGATACTCACATACAACATCCTGGAAGATGGTTGTACAGTAAGTAGCATAAAAGATAAGGCGAGGTAGATGGGCCGTATTATACCACTACAGTTTTTAAATCCATTTCAAATGAAAGGCTTCTATTCATAGAGCATATTTACTTGAAGTGTTATTATGTCAGCAACATTGCTTTCAGGGTGAAAATTAAAAGCTGCACTTTTCTGTTTGCCTACAGAAGCACACAGGAGAATGGGGCAAGACTATCTTTGAATATCGAACACGGAAAACGATTCATCTACCCATTGTAGACATTGCACCCTTCGATATTGGTGGCAAGGATCAGGAATTTGGTGTTGACATTGGGCCTGTCTGCTTTTTGTAACACTGAAGATAGTTTGAACAGTCACTTGCAGCACATAACCAAACTGCACTTAATTTGCTTATGTTTGAAGCTACCAGGATGACAAGTTCTAAATCACTTGATTGTTTGGATGGAAGTTATATGACATATCAGAAAATGGAATAAAATAACAAAATGTCACAGGTGTACAAATAACTAATGCTCTCTGGTACTTAACGCTGGGGTGAAATCAAATGTAATTTTACAGAGCACCGAACATTCCCAGTAGCAGATTTGACCTCGCCCTTCTTTCTTATTAGGAGTGTAACTGCATTTAAAACTTACCCAGCTTCAACTACCTCACCACGGACAGAAACTGGGATAAGTTTGATGCTCCCAAGAAAATATTGCACGAGATGGGTATCTAAAGCCTCCGTCTCCAAAAATGTGGCTAAACACTTCCAGAATCAATAAATTTGAGGATGATTCAAGATGAAGTGCAACAAGTGAAAATATGTTCATTTACTATTGAAGTATGGCAGCACATCTATTACAAATAAATTGTATAAAGTACCTTATAATTAACTGGTGTGTTCAGCCATTTGTCTACTGGTGCTTATACCTTGAGAAAATGTTGCCTTAAAACTGGTGCTATTTTGACTATAACATACTAAAACCTTGAAATTTCTTTTTCAAAAACTTCTAGCTTTTGCAGTAATAGTTTCTACAGGTCTCAAAATTATGAATCCATTTCATTTATTCACTGAACTGTGCAAGATTATCAGTAAGCAGCTTTGTGAGCTATTACTGAGATAAAAGGTTTCTTCCAGTTTTGATTTATACATATACGTAACATGAATCAGGTTTTTTCTATAACAGTGTTTTGAATACTTATGTCATAGATGAAACAAATAAAGTGTCTAAATAAAAAAAATTGTTTTGATTTACTATTTCAAAATTAATTACACTAGGAATGTTACAACGAAGGGTTTGAATTGAATTGACTTTGTTACTTACATCCTTCATATACATGAGGAGTAAAAATCTATGTTACGTCTCCATCTGAATGTGCAATGTGCAATTTATAGTAATTTATAATAAATAGTATGTACAACAGGACAGTCAATATAACATAGAAATACAATTGTATCGGCATGAATTAATCAGTCTGATGGCCTGGTGGAAGGAGCTGTCCCAAAGTCTATTGGTCCTGGCTTTTATACTGCAGTACCATTTCCTAGTTGGTAGCAGCTGGAAGAGATTGTGGTTGGGGTGACTCAGATCCCCAGTGATCCTTTTTACACAGCTGTCTTTATAAATGCCCTGAATAGTGGGAAGTTCACATCTACAGATGAGCTGGGCTGTCCACACCACTCTCTGCTGAGTCCTGCGATTGAGGGAAGTATAGTTCCCATACCAGGCAGTGATGCAGTCAGTCAGGATGCTCTCAGTTGTGCCCCTGTAGAAATTTCTTAGGATTTGGAGGCCCATACCAAACTTCTTCAACCGTCTGAGGTGAAGAGGCATCGTTGTGCCTTTTTCACTACATAGCCAGTATGTACAGACCACGTGAGATTCTCGGTGATGTGTATGCCGAGGGACCACAGTCTCTGAAGGTAGGAGGACACCTAGATAAGGAGATTTAAGAAGATATATACAAGTGTTGCATTTAGTGTGGCTGGTGCTAAAAATATTCTTAGTGTATGGTGGCCACAAGTGTGCAGTTTTCTTAGGCTGTTGGCTAACTAGTGTTGTACAGTTTTAACAACTCTCTGCTTTTCTGGTCTATGGTTCAGCCACTAAATGAAGCACTTGTATATATCTTCTTAAATCACCTTATCTAGGTGTTCTCTTACTTTCAGAGGCTGTGTACATTCACCAAGGGCATAAAGCAATTTACAGGGAAATTGGAATCTATCAATTGTCACCACAGTAATTGAACCTCCATGTAGACAGCACGAACAAATTGACAGCTGTCAATGGGAAAAGAAAGATGTTGACTAAAGGCTCCAGGCAATCCCTGTGTTACACTGGGGGCTGGTGGGGTAAGATGTGTGGGTGTTGTTGGGTGGGTGGGAGGGTAAGGCAGAGGATTTGCATTACTAAAAGAAGTGTCTGCAGTGCAATATCTGTAATACAAAGCTATATTACCTATGCATATTTTAAAAAACATTACCACTAGACTAATTCCAACCAGTGAAGCTCCCTGCTTATAACTTTTCACACACCGATCCAGGTACCTTAAATGTTCACTCACTTTGGTTGAAGGACCATTTTCCATGCTGTCTTCGACTCTCACTCTTAAATACAAGATTAATCTATGAAGCCATCCATTGAAATTTCAACAAAATCCCCCTGAACAATCTAACCTTCTCCCAGAGATGTGCTCGGAAGTGAACTCTTGCTTGAGTTAGAGTCTGACCACTTGAGAACAGCAGCAGGATTTTTACCGCAGCCTCCAGGGGAAAAGGATGTATGGTAGGGAAATTATTTTTGATAACCTTAAATGTTACGAGGTTTCTGCTTTTGCCATAGTATCAGGCCATTCAGGGGGAGAAATTTTGCTCAGACCCTAATTATTCTAACAATTAGCAGGTCCAACCTTCCCATGAACTGCTTCTCTGAGAGTGAGATTAGTGTGCAAACTTAAAGCACACGGTATTGGGGGTAAGGTATTGGTGTGGGTGGAGAATTGGTTAGCAGACAAGAAGCAAAGAGTGGGAATAAATGGGACCTTTTCAGAATGGCAGGCGGTGACTAGTGGGGTACCGCAAGGCTCAGTGCTGGGACCCCAGTTGTTTACAATATATATTAATGACTTGGATGAGGGAATTAAATGCAGCATCTCCAAGTTTGCGGATGACACGAAGCTGGGTGGCAGTGTTAGCAGTGAGGAGGATGCTAAGAGGATGCAGGGTGACTTGGATAGGTTGGGTGAGTGGGCAAACTCATGGCAGATCCAATTTAATGTTGATAAATGTGAAGTTATCCACTTTGGTGGCAAAAATAGGAAAACAGATTATTATCTGAATGGTGGCCGATTAGGAAAAGGGGAGGTGCAACGAGACCTGGGTGTCATTATACACCAGTCATTGAAAGTGGGCATGCAGGTACAGCAGGCGGTGAAAAAGGCAAATGGTATGCTGGCATTTATAGTGAGAGGATTCGAGTACAGGAGCAGGGAGGTACTACTGCAGTTGTACAAGGCCTTGGTGAGACCACACCTGGAGTATTGTGTGCAGTTTTGGTCCCCTAATCCGAGGAAAGACATCTTTGCCATAGAGGGAGTACAAAGAAGGTTCACCAGATTGATTCCTGGGATGGCAGGACTTTCATATGAAGAAAGATTGGATGAACTGGGCTTGTACTCGTTGGAATTTAGAAGATTGAGGGGGGATCTGATTGAAACGTATAAGATCCTAAAGGGATTGGACAGGCTGGATGCAGGAAAATTGTTCCCGATGTTGGGGAAGTCCAGAACGAGGGGTCACAGTTTGAGGATAGAGGGGAAGCCTTTTAGGACCAAGATTAGGAAAAACTTCTTCACACAGAGAGTGGTGAATCTGTGGAATTCTCTGCCACAGGAAACTGTTGAGGCCAGTTCATTGGCTATGTTTAAGAGGGAGTTAGATATGGCCCTTGTGGCTACAGGGGTCAGGGGGTATGGAGGGAAGGCTGGGGCGGGGTTCTGAGTTGGATGATCAGCCATGATCATAATAAATGGCGGTGCAGGCTCGAAGGGCCGAATGGCCTACTCCTGCACCTACTTTCTATGTTTCTATGTCATTCCTGTTTGTTCTCTCAGCTTATTCACTTCTTTCCAAGTCTTTTGCCGCAATGTAAGAATCCCAGCCGAATAAGCTTTTCCTTCAATTATCATCCTTCCTGGTAACATCTTTCAAAATTTTCAGCACTCTCTCTGTGGTGCTAAAATATTCTTCATGTATGGTGGCCACAAGTGTGCTGTTTTCTTAGGCTGTGGGCTAACTAATGTTGTACAGTTTTAACATCACTTCAACGCTTTTCTGGTCTATGGCTCAGCCACTAAATGCAACACTTGTATATATCTTTTAAATCACCTTCTCTAGGTGTCCCCCTACCTTCAGAGCCTGTGTACATTCACCAAGGACATTAAGCAATTTACAGGGAAATTGGAATCTATCAATTGTCATGAATTTCCTGAGCCTGTTTTCTCCCCTTCCTAATAGAATTCTAAGTAATGTACTGATATTGTTAGCCTAGAATACCATCATCCTCACTGACAATCTTGAAGCCAACAAACTTATAAGTTTACCCAAATAAACACATCTGCAGTAGGTGCACCGAATCCCAGCTCCTGAGAGAACAGATAAGGAACCGGAGCTACAGCTCAATGACCTTCAACGACAGAGTCTTTTAAGAGACCTCTGGATGGATAAATGGAGCTTTGAAAAATAGAGGGCTATGGGTAAGCCTAGGTAGTTCTAAGGTAAGGATATGTTCGGCACAGCTTTGTGGGCCGAAGGGCCTGTATTGTGCTGTAGGTTTTCTATGTTTCTATACATCTGTGTTTTCTAACTCATACGGGAGAATGAAGTGATAATAGACAGGAGCTACAGGGAGGAAGTCAACCCTAGGTTGCAGGAGACAGGTAACTGGGTGCCTGTCGGGAGGAGGAGGACGCACAGCGAGCGCAGAGCTCACCTGTGGCCATTCCCCTCAATAATAAGTATACAAATTTAGATAGTATTGAGCGGATGACTGACTGGGGGAGCCACAGTGACCAGGTCTCTGGGACTGAGTCTATGACTCAGAAGAGCGGAGAGGTAAAGAGGACTGCAGTGTTGATAGGAGATTCCTTAGTCAGAGGAAGAGAGACAAGGTTCTGTGGGCGTGAGAGGGACACCTGGATGGTGTGGTGCCAGGTTCAGGAATGTCTCAGATCGGGTTTATGGCTTCCTCAGGGGTGAGGGTGAGCAGCCAGAAGTCTCGTGCATATATTGGCATCAGTGACATCGGTAGACAAGGTGAGGAGCTCCTGAAGAGAGATAGAAAGCTGAGAAACAGGACCTTCAGAGAGTAATTTCTGGATTGCTGGCTGTGCCACATGCCAGTGAGCGTAAAGATAGGATAATTTGGCAGGTGAATGTGTGGATGAGGAACTGGTGCAGATGTCGGGGTTCAGATTTATGGATCTTTTCTAGAGAAGATATGACCTGTATAAAAGGGATAGGTTACATCTGAACCCAAGGGAGACCAAATTTTTGGGCAGGTTGGCTAGACTTGTTTAGATCAGTTTAAACCAATTTGTCAAGGGGATGGGAACTGGAGTGATAGTGCTGAAGATGAGGTAGTTGGTTTACAAACAGAGGAAATGTGAAGTGATATTTCCAGCATGAAGAGGCTAACGATAGGGCAAAATTGAGTCAAAAGAATGAATTGTAATGTAAAAGGAGGACTAAATCGAAAAGAGTGAATACAGGATTGAAGGTTTTATACTTGAATGTGCACAGTATATGGAAAAAAGTAGATGAACTTGTAGCTCAGTTACATATCAGCATGTATGATGTAGGCATCACTAAATCATGGCCCAAAGAAGATTATAGCTGGAAGCTTAATATCCAAGGATACACATTGTATCAAAAGGACAGGCAAGATTGTTCTGTTGGTAAAAAATGAAATCAAATCATTCGAAAGAGGTAACATAGGGTTGGAAGGTGTTGAATTGTTGTGGATAGAGTTAAGGAACTGCAAGCGTAAAAAGGTCCTGATGGGAGGTTGTATACAGATCCCAAACAGTAGTAAGGATGTGGTCTACAAATTACAACAGGAGATAGAAAATGCATGCCAAAAGGGTAATGTTACAATAGTCATAGAGTATTTCAATATGCAGATAGATTGGGAAAATCAGGTTGGTGTTGGATTCCAGGACGGGGAGTTTATAGAATGCCGATGAGATGGCTTTTTAGAACAGCTTGTGGTTGAGACCACAAGGGGATTAGATATTCTGGGTTGGGTGTTGTGCAAAAAAACGAAATTGATTAGAGCTTAAGGTAAAAAAAAACACTTCGGAAAAAGTGATCATAATATGATTGAATTCACCCTGAAATTTGAGAAGAAGAAGCTAAAGTCAGATGTATCAGTAATGCAGTGGAATAAAGGGAATTACAGAGACATGAGAGAGGAGTTGGCCAGATTTGATTGGAAAAGAACACTGGCAAGGCTGACCACAGAGCAGCAATGGCTTGAATTTTTGGATGAAATTCGGAAGACATGGGATGTAGACATCCCAAAGAGTAAGAAGTATTCTCAAGGCAAGATGACACAACCGTGGCTAACAAGAGTAGTCAAAGCCAACAAAAAAGCTAAAGAGAGGGCATATAATAGAGCAAAAATTAGTCGGAAGTTAGAGGATTGCGAAGCTTTTAAATACAAACAGAAGGCAAATAAAAAGTCATTAAGAAGGTAAAGATGGAATATGAAAGTAAGCTAGCCAATAATATTAAAGAAGATATCAAAAGTTTCTCAGATACGTAGTGTAAAAGAGACTCAAAGGTGGATATTGGACTACTGGAAAACGATGCTGGAGAGGTGCTAATGCAGAATAAGGAAAGGGTGGAAGCTCTGGATGTCAGGGGTCATGAAGTGTGTGAAGTTACCATAACTAGAGCGAAGGTTCTTGGGAAACTGAAAGGTCTGAAGGTAGATGTCACCAGGACCAGATGGTGTACACCTCAGGGTTCTGAAAGAGGTGGTGGAAGCGATCATGGAGACATTCGTAATGATCTTTCAAGAATCACTATGTTCCGGAATGGTTCCAGAAGACTGCAAAATTGCAAATGTCACTCCACTTTTCAATAAGGGAGAGAAACAGAAGAAGGAACTTATAGACCAGTTATTCCAACCTCACTGGTTGGAAAGATGTTGGAGTTAATTGTTAAGGATCTAGTTTTGGGGTACTTGGAGGCACATGATAAAATAGGCCGTAGTCAGTATGGTTTCCTCAAGGAAATATCTTGCCTGTCAAATCTGTTGGAATTCTTTGATGAAATAACAAACAAGATAGTCAAAGGAGAAGCATTTGATGTGTATTTGGATTCTCAGAAGGCCTTTGACACAGTGCCACACATGAGGCCGCTTAAAGAGCTATGAGCTCATGGTATTACAGGAAAGATTCTAGCATGGATAAAGCAGTGGCAATTGGCAGGAGACAAAGAATGGGAATAAAGTGAGCCTTTTCTGTTTGGCTGCCAGTGACTAGAGGTGTTCCACAGGGGTCTGTGTTGGGAACTACTCTTTTTACATTATATGTCAATGATTTGGATAATGGAATTGATAGCTTTGTTGCAAAGTTTGCAGATGATATGAAGATAGGTGAAGCAGCAGGTTGTTTTGAGGAAATAGGGCTGTTCCAGAAGGATTTAGACAGATTAGGTGAATGGGCCAAAGAAGTGACAGATGGAATACGGTGTTGGGAAGTATATAGTCATGCACTTCGGTAGAAAAAAGTAAAAGGGTTGATGATGTTCTAAATGGAGAGAAATTACAAAAAACTAAGGTGCAAAGGGATTTGGAAGTCCTTGTGCAGCACTCCCTAAAGGTTAATTTTTAGGTTGAGGCTGTGGTGAGGAAGGTAAATGAGATGTTAGCATTCATTTTGAGGACTAGAATATAAACGCAAGCATGTAATTTTAAGACTTTATAAAGCACTGTTGAGGCTTTATTTGGAGTACTGTGAGCAATTTGGAGCCACTTATCTTTGAAAGGATATGCTGAAACTGGAGAGGGTTCAAAAGAGTTTCATGAAAATGATTCTAGGTTTAAATGGATTGTCATATGAAGAGGGGTAGATGGCTGTGAGCCTGTATTCACTGGAATTTGGAAGAATGAGGGGTGACCTAATTGAAATCTATCGAATGTGGAGCATATGTCTCCCATGGTGGGAGAGTCTAAGACCAGAGGACATTGCCTCAGAATAGAGGGATGTCCTTCTTAGAATGGAGATGAGAAGGAATTGTTTTAGCTAGAGAGTGGTGAATCTGTGGAATTTGTTGTTTCAGGCAGCTGTGAAGGCCAAGTCTGTACGTATATTTAAAGAGAGGTAGATAGAATCTTGATTTGTCAGGGCATGAAGGGACACAGGTTGGGGAGAAAGGTAGGAAATTGGGGCTGAGAGGAAAAATGGATCAGCCATGATGAAATGGTGTAGCAGATCTGATGAGCCAAATAGCCTCACTCTGCTCCTAGATATTATGGTCTTATGGTCTTAATGCCCCCCTTTTCACTTTATCTTAATGTACACCTGCAAAGACAAACTTAATGAATTCAGCACTCCTGCAGTTTCAATTTTTGACCTTGCGGGGTTTTTAATTTCACGACTAACTTCAAATAGCTTTTCAATATCCATGTGGACATTAAATGTACTCTTTTGGCCTCAGTCTTCTTGGAAAATTTAATTGCATTGTCTAAACACAACCTTCCCATTAATTCCATAATGACTATACTAATTGCTCTCCCTCCAAGATGCCAATTTGCAACAACTTCATTTTATTTCCTCTCTCCCCACCGCCTACTCTTCCTCCCCCTGTAATCTTGCTCACTTGCATTAGACTGCGTGGTTTGATGTCAGCAAAAGAAAAGACCTAGAGGGGAAAAAAAAGCCAATGACCAGTTCTCAGGCACAACTGCATAGCATGAAAGTATAGGAAAATTATTATCAGGCCCTGCACCAATTCCTTCCCTGCTTCTCTGGGTTTGGGGCAAAAGAATTATCTGAGCCAGGCAATTTATACACTTTTAAAGACATTCTCACTTATCTGGGCTCTAATTTTAGTCTCGTTCCTGCCCTTTCATGTATTGGAAAACATCTTTAGATTCCTTTGTTTTCACCTTCTGATATTTTATTCCCAGGTTCCTATTTTATTAATCCCCTTTCTGGTCTTTTTGGGTGGTAGCTTTCTATGTTTGTGGGAATTTTTTTTTCTTTATCATATCTTGGATATCCCTCAGCATATGTGAAGCTAGAAATGGGAGACTCACTTTTGCAAACATTAAGGAAACATAATAAACATTGAATCCTCCTTCAATGGTTCACACCAAATTCTCAACCTTAAGTTGAAAGCTAACCACTTTCACCAAATCAGACCTCAACCTGAAAATCGGCCTTTTTGTCATGGTGTCACTGTATTTTGAAGCCAATAGAAATGAATAATATTCTCTCACAATTGTCTTTTCCCCACAACAGTCCAGTACTGCACCACTCTCACTTGAAATGTACCAATTAAACTCATTTCTATAACCCAGCAGCCTCTGTACTCTTATAATCCTACTTAATCACAGTGAAACAACTCCTTCCCCCCTCCTCCAATTGACCTTTGCACTTCAGCAATTTGCCTATATTTTGGCTCCATTCCCTTCTTTGGATTTTTGCAGCTGATAATATCTGAGTGATGGGTTACAATGCCATGGCACTTCAGCAACTGTGAACTTCAAGCACTATTGCCAGTGAATAGTGTACCTGCAAGATGGTGGACATCACCCTATCAGGCTTTTAAACAACATCAGAAGACACTAAGCAGCCACAGAATGCAAAAAGTACTTCCTCAAGAGAACAAGTACAACAACATTCGTAATTGGGTTGGACAAATTGCTGCAAAATAAGCTACATGCTGACCAAGTAAAGACAAAACACATCTTCATCCTAGTTGCTTAATCAAGTTATCATTTAATGCAATAGCCTTCAGAAATCAGTAAACCTACAACTTTTGAGCTAGAACAGTCCGATAGGTTCAGGATTGGGACATAAGGGCCGTTATTACTTTCTGAATGCAAGAATCCTTAGAAGTTTACGTGACTTATTCAGCTGAGATAGTTTTCTATTTGTTCCCCAGTTAAAAGAGTATGTTTCTAACATGTACATACTCTCTACAGTTCTTTTTTTTAAAATACTTTATTTTCAAAATTTACAAAAAAAAAGATGAGATCAACAAAAACATACCAACTCAGATATGTATAAAAAAGAAATAAGCAAAAAAAAAAGACATAACATTAGAGGGATGCCTATTGTACAAAGTGCTCAAAAATACTAAACATTAAATCTCAAATGAGGGCCGTGAGAAATCAACTGGGGGAAAATTGCTCATCTGCACCCGGCCTCGTCCAGGTAGGCAGGAAATGGATCCCAGATAGCCGAAAATTTTTTAATTGAATTGGTTCTCAAGAACCTAAGTTTATCCATCTGTTTGACTGAGATCATATCAGCCATCCATCTCCAAAAGGAAGGGGGAGAAGGTGATTTCCATCCCATCAAGATAAATCTTTTGGCAACAATCATCCCCAGCATCAGAGACTGTTGTATGGCTGCAGGGAAACAAATAGTAGATTGCGAGCAGCCAAATATAGCCAGACCAGCTTCCAAGGGGAAGGATCTTTTATAGGCCTTTGAGTACCAGTCGAATATTTTGGACAAAAGTCCAAACAGTAATGGGCAAAACCAAAAAGTGTATGACAACGTGGCTTCCGTCCCTTGGCATCTATCACACATTGGCGAGACAGAAGGGTAAATTCTGTGCAATCTAAGTTTAGAGTAATTGAGACGGTGGACAACTTTAAACTGGATCAGTTAGTGCCTGCTGTTAATAGAGCAAGCCTGTATCATAGACAAACACTTATCCAAGTCCTGACGAAGGGTCTCGGCCCGAAATGTCGACTGTACCTCTTCCTAGAGATGCTGCCTGACCTGCTGCGTTCACCAACAACGTTGATGTGTGTCACTTATCCAAGGCAGCTTCAGATAATTCAATGCCCAACTCCTCTCTCCAGGCATCTCTAATCTTCACAATAGACGCTACAGTGCAATTATCAAACAAACATAGAAACTTAGAAACGAGATGCCTGGAGTCAGTAGGGTTCTTTTAAAATATCAAAAAAACATATGTTTCCCTGGAAGGATTTCAAAATTGCAAATCTTAGATTGAATGCAGTGACTAATTTGCAAATAACGAAAAACGTGCGAATGAGGCAGCTCAAATTTCTCTTTCAGCAGACTAAACGTTGCAAACCGTCCCTCTATGTACAGTTCTTCAATAGAAACTAGACCCTTCTCCCTCCAAGCATGGTAGGTTTTATCTGACCATGAGGGTAGAAAGGAGTGATTGAAACAGATTGGTGTTTGTACAGAGGTCTCTGGTAAATTCAGAACGCTCCTAATCTGATTTAGAATTCTGATGGAATTTTTCAAAACAAAACTCAAACTTTTTGAAGTCCCAGCCTTCTCTAACTTGGAAAACAGCATGGCTGGCAAGGAGGAATTGACAACAGAGTTGGACTCCATACATAGCCACAAGGGAGCCCCAGGGGCTAGGTTATCTGGAGCCCCCTATTGCCAAAACATTAAAGCCCTAGCATTGACAGCCCAATAATAGTGTCTAAATACAGGTAATCCCAGCCCTCTGTCAGACTTGGGCTTTTGTAAATGAATTTTCAAAATCCTGTGATTTTTATAATTCCAGATATAAGACAATATTATGGAGTCCAACTCTTTAAAGAAAGCTGATGTAAGAAAAATGGGGAAATTTTGACAAAGATAGAGAAACCTAGGAAGGGAAACCATTTTAATTGAATTTATACGACCAATCATGGACAGAGGTAGGGTTTTCCAACTTTCTATATTCTGTTTCAGTTTTGAAATAAACTCCGCGAGGTTTTATTTGAATATTAACTTAGGATCTTTAGGGATTGTCAAGCCAAGATAAGTAAAGTGATCTTTAACTACTTTGAACGGGACACTTTCCAAAAAACGCCGCGTGCAGTTGTTGGAGAGGGGCACAAAGTCATTTTATGTCCAATTGATTGAGTATCCCGATAGTCTGCCAAAAGAGGTGATTAAATCTAGAAGAAGAGGGACTGACTTTTCTGAGCTTTGTAAGTAGAGTATCACATCGTCAGCATATAAACTAATAAGTGTTTCAATACCTCCCACTTTCAAACCCAGACTATTTGGGTGACTTCTTATTTTTAAGGCAAGGGGCTCTACCGCGACGGTAAGAAGGGCCGGCGAGAGAGGGCACCCCTGCTGGATCGAACGGTGTAGGGGAAACAGGGTTGAATTCTCACCATTAGTTATAATAGAGCACATTGGGCTGGCATACATCAGTTTTACCCAAGATACAAATGACAACCCGAACCCAAACCTGTACAGTGACTCAAACATGTAAGGCCACTCAATCTGTCAGAAGCCTTTTGTGCATCAAGGGATAAAATTGCTGCCCCATTAGCTTTTCCATGATCAGTATATATGGTATTAAGGAGGCATCTGACATTGGAAAAAGAGAACCTACCCGGGACAAATCATGTCTGATCAGGATGACAAATGCTTATTTAGTAGGTTAGCCAGCATTTTAGTAATTACCTTTCTATCAAAATTCTGGAGAGCAATGAGCCAATAGCTGGCCGGGTCTGCCTCCTCTCTATCTTTCTTTAAAATGAGGGAAATGTTAGCCTCGTACAATGTTCTAGGCAAGGCTTTATCTCTCTCAGAGCAAGATATCATTCTGAGGAGAAGTGGGGCAAGGATATCACAGAATTTCTTATAAAATTCACAGACAAATCCATCCAGCCCAGCAGCCTTGCCAGACGGAAATGACTTAATGGCAGAAGTTATTTCTTCCAATGTGAAGTCAGAATCTAAGTCCTCCCTAGCAGCGTCACTAAGTTTCGGCATTATAAGAGAATCAAAGAAGTCATTCAGATCAGATTGAGTGGCATTGCATTTAGAGATGTAGAGTTCGCTGTAAAATTCTTTAAAACAGTCATTTATCTCCTTGGGGTTAGTTAACAGGGTACCCACCCTCGATCTAATGCAATGAATTGACCTTAGGGCCTGGACACCCCTGAGCTGCCGTGCCAGTTGCCCCTCAGGCTTGCCCCCATTTCAAAATGCTTTTGTCTTAATTTTAAAAGGAGTTTATTTATTTGACTACCCAAGATACAATTGTACTCATATTTAAGCTTCATTATTTTATTATAATCTTCAGAGGATTTCGAAGCCTGGTATGTCGCTTAGAGGGTTGGGAGAGTATTCTCAATCTCTAATAATCGCCCTTCTCTCTCCCTTTTATCAGCGGATTCATATGAAATTATATACCCACGAATTACAACTTTTAATGTCTCCCAGAGTGTGGAATCTGACACCTCGTTGTTATTGTTAATTTCTATAAAATCTTTTAATCTGGTGGTGATATATTCTATAAATTTCTTATTGGCAAGTAGGGAGGGGTTAAAACGCCAGGAATAGATTCTTTTGGAAAGGGAGAGATTTAGGGACATTGTTAAGGGGCTATGGTCAGAAATTAATCTATTATGATGTTTTGTGTTGGTAACATGGGATATTAAATGAGAATTAACCAAAAAGTAGTCTATTCTACCATGAGATTTGTGAACATGAGAATAATAAGAATAATCCTTGTTGGTGGGATGTTGAACTCGCCAAATATCTACTAAATTCCTAGATCTAATCAAATTATTTAGGACCTGCACTGACACGATATTTGAGGGCGGGCGGGAGGACCATCTATCTAAATATGGGTCCAGGTAGCAATTCAAGTCACTGCCGATTATTATATTTGAATTACTGGCATCCGGAAGTAAATCAAAAACTTTCCTAAAAAAATTTGGCTCGTCTATGTTTGGACCATAAATATTAAGGAAGGTTAGCGGAAATGAATTAATGGTGCCAGAGATCATAATAAACCTGCCGAGAGGATCTGTGGTCATGGAAGTGAATTGCAATGGAATATTTTTCCTAAAGAGGATAGCTACACCATGGGCATGAGAAGTAAATGGTGACTGGTAAACCTGTGATATCCAGCTCGACCTCAATCTGCATTGCTCAGTTACTTTGATATGGGTTTCCTGTAGAAAAATCACATCTGCAGATAGAGATTTGAGATGTCTAAAAACTTTATCCCTGTTAACAACATGACCAAGGCCCTTAACATTCCACGAAACTATTGTAATATCTTTACCCCCCCAGCTGTGTTCCACCACAAGGCCTCTGCATATGAGAATAAAAAAGAGATTATTAGAGTTGAGCACAAACATAGTAAACAATGCAAAATAACTGGCAGCCTCATAAGAACACAACATACACAAAAAAAAGCATGTCTGAGCTATAAACAAAAATAACACACACCCTAACCCACGCCCCCCCCCCTTCGTGTCTCCCTGAACCAGACACATAAGTTCCTCATTTCCATCCCAAAAGGAGCTGCTGGGCAGGTAAATAACATTTGTGACGAGAATACACATAAAACTAAGATGTTTGCTGGCCTGGGTTAGCATCAGTGACATCAACAAGTGGTCTGCCACCTGCCCTCAGGGGAAGGAGAGATAAGGAACAATGGAGCAGCGTCTGGAGATGTGTAATGAAGGGACGGGAGAGAGAGCTGTCTGGAGCGGCTCCCCCTTTGAACCCTGAACTGTTTGAAGTGATGGACAGCGATCTGGAGATGTGTAATGAAGGGACGTGGGAGAGAGAGCTGTCTGGAGCAGCTCCCCCTTAGAACCCTGAACTGTTTGAAGTGATGGACAGGCGATACCCCAGCAGGGGGATAAAAAGGGACAGGTTCGCTAAGGCAGGACACACACGACACCCGAGGTAACGAGACCCTGGAAGCGGTGCACCTCTCACGAGTCGGTGGGAAGTATCGGACCTTAAACGCACAGGGTGGAAAGGTACGATCAGCAGGAACCCGGTGTGTGTCCACCCTCGCTTGGGTGCCGGGTTCACTGCAGAGGATCGACCGCATCTGGAGGAGGGGTCACAGTCGGTGACCTCAGGTGACATCACCAAGGACCTGCCCGAAAGCTGCTTGTGAGCAATATCGCCGGTCTGTGAGTGGAAGCCGTGTCTGAATGATCATTCGTTCTCTCTCTCCCTACCCCCACGTTGTCCATCACCATGGCAACGATTACTGCGAACTGAACTAAATTGGACTGAACTTTTGTGTCACTTTGAAATTTGGTCATTTACCCTTAGACAACGATAGAGCTTGATTGATGCTGTTACCTTAATTCTGTGCACATGTGTGTTTATCATTGCTGAACTGTTGCATTTATTATCCTTTCGATTACTGTGTTGCTTGTTTCTTTAATAAAACTTTCTTAGTTCTAGTAATCCAGACTTCAACTGAGTGATCCATTTCTGCTGGTTTGGCAACCCAGTTACGGGGTACGTAACATAAGTGGGGTTCTCATCCGCGATTTTGAACGCTAAATTTGGGATGGAGTAAATTGATTGGGTTAAAATTCCCGAAAGAAAGAAAAGACAAACAGCAGAAATGGAGGTTGAGGAATTTATAAAGGCGCCGACCTTGGAGGCATTAGAGGATGCCAAGAAATCGGAATTGGTAGCTGTGGCCAAACGGTTGAATCTTGCTAAGGTGAAGTCGACAATGAGGAGAGAGGAGATACACAGAGCTATCATAGAGTACTATGTATCTAAGGGTGTGTTTCCCCAAGGCGAGCTGGGGGTGGTGTCTATTGAAAAACCTGCTGGAGACGCGGTACAGGTGCAGCTTGAAAAACTGAGACTCGAGCATGAGTTCCAGGTACGACAGTTGGAGCGAGAAGAGAAGGAGAGAGAGGTAGAAAGACAAGAGAGAGAGAGAGACAGTTGGAGAGAGAAGAGAAAGAGAGACAGAGACAGTTGGAGAGAGAAGAGAAAGAGAGGCAATGGGAGCAAGAAGAGAGAGGGAAACAGAGGGAAAGGGAATTTGAGCTGGAGAAGTTAAAGGTAAGGGCCAAGCAGGGGCTCGTGTCGAAACAAGATGGAGGGTTCTGGGCAACCCAGGAGGTTAGGCTGGTTCCCCCATTTGACGATACCGACGTGGATCGGTACTTTCTCCATTTCGAAAAAGTAGCTATAAGTCAGGAATGGCCGAGGGATAAGTGGGCGGTGTTACTTCAGAGTGTACTGAAAGGGAAAGCCCAAGAAGCTTACTCCGCTTTGTCCGCAGAAGATGCCCAGAGGTATGAGGTGGTGAAAGAGGCCATCCTCAGGATTTATGAGTTGGTCCCGGAGGCATACCGGCAGAGGTTCCGGAATGCGAGGAAGCAGTGGGACCGCACGTATTTAGAGTTTGCCCGTGAGATGCAAACATATTGTGAGCGTTGGTGCGCCTCGAAGGGGGTAGAGGGGGATTATGACAGACTGCTACAGCTGATCCTGATTGAGCAGTTTAAAGGTTGTGTCCCTGAGGGTATGAGACCCTACCTCGATGAGAAAGAGGCAGCCACGTTAGCCGCAACTGCTAAGTTAGCGGATGAGTATGCGTTGACGCATAAGATGAAGTTTGCCCCGAGTAAAGGCTACCAGAAGGGTAGTCAGGACGGCGGGGAGTGTCCGCCGGAAAAGTCAGAAAGTAAGCCGCGGACTAGTGAGAAGGATAAGGTAGACCGGGAGCAGTCTGGTAGGAAATCTCCTGGGGTCGTCTGTTATAATTGTGGGAAAGTCGGACACTTTGCGTCCAGGTGCTTTGCCCCAAAGAAGGAGATGGGAAAAGGAAAAACGGCAATTTTGAATGGCTGTATCGAGCTGTTAAGCGAACCGCTAGGGAAGGGCAGGTCTGCCAAGGTTCAGGAAGAGCGCGAGAGGTTTATCTCGGCCGGATTGGTGTCAGTGAAGGAGGGGTTAAAACCAGTTCCAGTGCGGATCTGGAGAGACACGGGAGCGTGTCAGTCACTAATACTGAAGAGTGTATTAGAGTTTAGCTCAGAGACCCAGACTGGGGAGGTAGAGGTCAAAGGTGTTGGGGAAGGGACAGAGTCAGTCCCTTTGCACCAGATACACTTACAAAGCAACCTGGTCTCTGGACTAGTCACGATCGGGGTGCGGTCCGAATTACCGATGAAAGGCGTGGAAGTCTTGCTCGGTAATGACATCGCCGGGGGAATCGTGTTCTCAGTCGTGAAATTAACAGGTCAGCCTGCCAGCATTGAGGCCCCGCCCATGGACTCACAGGTTCATCACGGGACCGCGGTGGTAAATTTAGCTGAAACGTTTCTGCCAACCTTGTATGAGACGGGGGTAGAAAATGAAAAGGAGTGTAGTGAGACAAGAGGTAGTGAGGGAGCTGGGACAGACGTAGCAGTAGCCAGGAAAGAATTTGTGCAGACGCAGGAGCGAGACGAGGGGCTGATGGTTTTGGCAGAGACAGCTCTCTCTGACACAGCTTTAACAAAGGAACTAGTAGGCTATTGTGTGGAGGAGGAAGTGCTAAGGAAAAAAGGGAAATCAAGTACAGTACCCGTCGATGAGGAGTGGGGGGTGGTGCAAAAGAGTTATGGGGATGAGGTTTTTAACATGGCCCACGAGGTACCCCCCGGTGGGCATTTTGC
This sequence comes from Mobula hypostoma, assembly GCF_963921235.1. Lineage (NCBI taxonomy): Eukaryota > Metazoa > Chordata > Chondrichthyes > Myliobatiformes > Myliobatidae > Mobula > Mobula hypostoma. The sequence goes on along the minus strand of NC_086102.1, from coordinate 153,798,062 downwards.
GGTGCTGGAGGAAACAGTTGGTGGAATCATGAAAGAGATTTACCGGCTGCCCAGGGGGAAGAATGTTATTGATCATGACCGACGCGAACTGAGACGGTCACCGGCTTTTGATATGCTAACAAACCTAGTCGGTGTTAGCGTGGAAATCAATGAAGCTAGGGGCCCCCTGATAAGAGAAAAAAACCATTTTGAAAAGATTAGTATGGGATCGATCAGATGGGAGAAGGCTATTGTTTTGGCCAGGTCTACTGATAAGGTCTCTCCCTTAATCCCCGAACAAAGCGAATCTTTAGCAGAAGTAATTAAACGACTCGCACCCGTGTGGTTGATTGTCCCGAGGAAATGCAAAGAACTGGGACGTTGGGTGATGTCTGTTACAATAGGTCAGCCGAGCAAACAACATTCATATATAGTGAGTAATTCAGTGACTAAAGGGCTGATGAACACAGAGGTGTGTATTGGCAATTTAATACGGCTGTCTGAAGACAGCTTGATAGTGAACCTTGAAAAAAATGAACTCGGCCACACGAGGGTCACTTACCTGGGAATTGTGGTGACACAGGGGCAGCTGGCAGCGATGCAAGCTACAGTGCAGGCTATCGCTCACCTCCCAACCCCGACAGACAAGAGGGCCCTCAGAAGGTTCTTGGAGATGGTGGGGTACTGCAGGAAGTTTTGCAATAACTCTGCGGTCACTACCCCTCCCCCTCCTACTAAGCCCTTGCGAGAGAAAACTAAGTCGGAATGGGACGACCCTCGTTATTGTGGTCCGGGACAAAACCAAATGAGAGGTTACATTGATCGCAATTCATCAGCGTTTTTGGCCACTATGAAGTTTGCTGAGTTGGAGCCTGGTCTAAGGGATTATTAATAACACATATAAAAGGGACAGAAAATGTGATGACTGTCTGTCAAGGTGTTGACAACTTCAAACTCTCTGTACTAGCCAAATAGCTGATAAAGATGTATATTTGTGTGTGTATCAAATAATGTTTGTAATTTTTACCTCCCGGTAAAAATCCTTAAAGGGGGGAAGTGTGACGAGAATACACATAAAATTAAGATGTTTGCTGGCCTGGGTTAGCATCAGTGACATCAGCAAGTGGTCTGCCACCTGCCCTCAGGGGAAGGAGAGATAAGGAACAATGGAGCAGCGTCTGGAGATGTGTAATGAAGGGATGTGGGAGAGAAAGCTGTCTGGAGCGGCTCCCCCCTTTGAACCCTGAACTGTTTGAAGTGATGGACAGGCGATACCCCAGCAGGGGGATAAAAAGGGACAGGTTCGCTAAGGCAGGACACACACGACACCCGAGGTAACGAGACCCTGGAAGCGGTGCGCCTCCTACGAGTCGGTGGGAAGTACCGGACCTTAAACGCACAGTGTGGAAAGGTACGATCAGCAGGAACCCGGTGTGTGTCCACCCTTGCTTGGGTGCCGGGTTTACTGCAGAGGATCGACCGCATCTGGAGGAGGGGTCACAGTCGGTGACCTCAGGTGACATCACCAAGGACCTGCCCGAAAGCTGCTTGTGAGCAATATCGCCGGTCTGTGAGTGGAAGCCGTGTCTGAATGATCGGTCGTTCCCGTTCTCTCTCCCCCCCCCCACGTTGTCCATCGCCATGGCAACGATTACTGCGAACTGAACTACATTGGACTGAACTTTTGTGTCACTTTGAAATTTGGTCATTTACCCCTAGACAACGATAGAGCTTGATTGATGCTGTTATCTTAATTCTGTGCACCTGTGTGTTTATCATTGCTGAACTGTTGCATTTATTATCCTTTCCATTACTGTGTTGCTTGTTTCTTTAATAAACCTTTCTTAGTTCTATTAATCCATACTCCAACTGAGTGATCCATTTCTGCTGGTTTGGCAACCCAGTTACGGGGTACGTAACACATTACACAATTATCACAAACCCCCACTCCGAGAAAATTTATAACACAAATTATATAATACCTTTAAACAAATACTATTAGGGCTGGGGAGAGTTATCCAGTGTCCGCACCTGAAGCTGAACATTCATGACACCAATTAAAATTTAACCCTTATAATAACAAAAATATTTAGAACATTCTCCGCAATTAAATCCCATTGCAGCATACAGCATTGCAAAAACTACATATGACAAGCAAGTCCCTCCCCACATCCCAACATGGAAACTGGCACAAATATAAGCTGAATAAACAATGTCAATATATCTACTCCCTTTTTCGTGCATTATTCCTTTCCAAGAATTGTGCTGCTTCTATCGGGCGCATTAGGCGCTCTTTCATCTTGAAGATAAATATAGAGCCTAGCCGGATACCACAGGGTGTGCTTGATTCCTCCATCACACAGAGTTTGCAGTACATCACGAAAGGCACGTCGTTGAGTCATCACCTCTTTAGTATAGTCTGGGAAGATCAAGACCTTACTTCCCTTGTACTCCATGGGTTGTAGTCTGCTGCGGCGCAGGATCAGCTCTTTCACTTGAAAGTGATGGATACGTGCCAAGATGGTGCGCGGTTTCCTGCTGGCAGCCGGCTTCGGATAGAAAAAGCGATGCGCGCGATTGACTTTAACTGGATATGGGAAGTGCACTTCCCCGAGCAACTTGGGAATCAGTCTGGAAACAAATTCAGTAGGTTTACCATCCTCCTCGCCCTCTTGTACCCCTACAATCTTAATATTATGTCTCCGGGAACGAACCTCTAAGTCATGGTCTTTAGCTTGGAGCTGGCTATTTTGTCTCATTAGCTCTGAATTCTTAGCTTCAAACTCTTGCACGCCTGTTTCAAGGTCACTCGTGGTTAGTTCTTGATTAGCCACACTGGCTTGTTAGTCAGCCTGGGAAGCCACAAGCGCTACAAACTTGGTCTCAAAAACATCAAAGCGGTAGTTAATGCCGCACAGAACTGACTGAGAAATCTCCTGACCTAATTCCTTGCACATGGTGTGAGTTTTATCCGGCGTTATCTCAGACACATTGTTATCACTAACTTCGGTAGTTTGGCAGTCAGCAGTCTTGGCTTTATTTGCCTTCGGCATTGTCAAACTTTTCCAGACACTTAGTTTAGACATACACTGTTGGCCTATGAATAAATAAAATACGGTATAATATTAATTTTATTGAAGCCTCAGAGAGGAGCACTGACCAAATACGTCTAATCCATACGCATGCGCAATTACGCCCCCACTCTCTACAGTTCTTAAACAGAAACTGTACTCCTCACATTTTGAAAGAAATACACTGATATCATCCGACTTACTGATTTTTGACAGAATAAAAGCAAATTCCTTGAATGATTCTTGTATTATAGTCAATCTTGTTGTTCCTACCAACTATCTCAATAATTTACTAATTAAGGTTCAATTCTCTTTAAATATATACATATATTTTCCTACTAGATTACTCATTTATTCTCAAAGCAAGCTTGTTAGTTCCTTTTACTTTCAAGTTATCTAATTACATTTCCACTTCTTTAAAATAAAAAAAGATTTTTTTTATATGTCAGCATTTGCAGCAATCAAGTTGTTTCCCTTTAAATGTAACTAGGTAAAGTACGGATTTCACTCCTAATATACAGATAACCAATGTAGCACAGCACTTCTCATTTAATATTATTTCCACTCCTTGTGCTATAACAGGCATAGAACATGACACAACTATGTACATTCAGATATTCAATATTCAAAATATTTGTGGTTTTTGTCAATGACTAGCAGATGTATGTAAAACAAGCCCATATGTGAAACAGGTCAAGTTCAAAAATAGCAAACGAGAAATATGCAGATGCTGGAAATCAAAGCAATACACACAGAATGCTGGATGGCAAAGAGTAAACAGTCAAAGTTTCTGGCTGAGACTCATCATCATGTCCTGACGAAAGGTCTTGTCCTGAAACGTCGACTGTTTAATCTTTTCCATAGATACTGCCTGGCTTGCTAAGTTTCTCCAGCATTCCGTGTGTATTACTTCAAGAATAACACTTGTTTTTTAAAACTAGATCAGGAATATGTTAAAAAATGTAAGTAGTTATGCTTTGGGGAAAAATACAAAACAATTCATTGACCTTCTAATAGGACCCCATGATGTTCCAACCGAATGTATAATTAATGAAGTAGTTTTGAAGTGTTCTCATAGTTGAACTGCAGGGAATTGTATCAGTCTGAATGATTCCATAAAGAGTAAAAGGACAAATAAAAAATTGTCTATTTTACTGTTAAGTACTGTCCAAAGCACAAAGATAATTTTCCTTCAATTTATGGCATGGAATTTGAGGGAGTAGATAGGTTTAGTAGTATTGATTTAGATTGTGTGTTTAAGTTAATAGTATAGGATTCAATTACATAAAATTGATAACAAATAAGTCTTCCTTGAGTCAATAGGTATTGTGCTACAGAGTCATAGAAAAGAACAGCACAGGAACAGGCTTTTCATGCTGTTACGTACCCCGTAACTGGGTTGCCAAACCAGCAGAAATGGACCATTTAGTTGGAGTCTGGTTAACAGAAACTAATAAAGTTTTATTAAAGAAATAAGCAATACAGTATTCTAATCGTAAGGATATAAATGCAACAGGTTAGCAATGATAAAACACACATGTACACAGAACTAGGGTAATAGGAATCAACCAAGCTCTATCACAGTCTAGGGGTAAAATGATCAGTCTCAAGTGACGCAGAGTTCAGTTCAGCTTAGTACAGTTCGCAGTAATTGCTGTTGTGCCGTTGGAGAGAGAGAGAGAGATAGATTTGCAAATCTGATTCAGGCAGACCTTTGAGGTTCTTCGCAGTTAGCTTTCGGGCGAACCCTTTTAATGTCTTCTGTGGTCACCGACTGTGACCCATCCATTCCGGATACAACCGTTCTTCCGTGGTGAACCCGGCACCCAGGCAAGGGCGGACACACACACCAGGTTCCCATCGATCGTACCCTTTTCACCCTGTGCGTCTATGGTCGGTTCCCACGACCAGACCTCCAACTCTCACCAACTTGTGGGGGCACACCGCTCTTCCAGGGTCTCGTTATCTCGTGATCTTGTGGTGTGTGTCGTGCCTTAGCGAACCTGTTCTTTTTATCCCCCTGCTGGGTATCGCCTGTCCATCAAACTTCAAACAGTTCAGGTTCAAAGCAATATTCTGTCAATATTCGGTCAGTCAATATTCTGAAGTGTGTTTCTTTCTCGTTAATCTCTCTCCTCTCTCATTAACATTTTGAAGGCTTCTCCATTGTCTCCCTTATCTCTCTCATCAGTATCAATCTTCTGATAACTTGGTTTGTCGTCACAATGCCATCAGGTCCATGCTGAACTATTAAAATGGCCTACTCCCATCGACCTACACTGGGACCATAGTCCTCCATACCCTTACCATAGAACCATAGAACCATAGAAACTACAGCACAGAAACAGGCCCTTTGGCCCTTCTTGGCTGTGCCAAACCATTTTCTGCCTAGTCCCACTCACCTGCACACGGACCATATCCCTCCATACACCTCCCATCCACGTATCTGTCCAATTTATTCTTAAATTTAAAAAAGAACCCGCATTTACCACCTCGTCTGGCAGCTCATTCCATACTCCCACCACTCTCTGTGTGAAGAAGCACCCCCTAATGTTCCCTTTAAACATTTCCCCCCTCACCCTTAACCCATGTCCTCTGTTTTTTTTTCTCCCCTTGCCTCAGTGGAAAAAGCCTGCTTGCATTCACTCTATCTATACCCATCATACTTTTATATACCTCTATCAAATCTCCCCTCATTCTTCTACGCTCCAGGGAATAAAGTCCTAACCTATTCAACCTTTCTCTGTAACTGAGTTTCTCAAGTCCCGGCAACATCCTTGTAAACCTTCTCTGCACTCTTTCAACCTTATTTATATCCTTCCTGTAATTTGGTGACCAAAACTGAACACAATACTCCAGATTCGGCCTCACCAATGCCTTATACAACCTCATCATAACATTCCAGCTCTTATACTCAATACTTCGATTAATAAAGGCCAATGTACCAAAAGCTCTCTTTACGACCCTATCTACCTGTGACGACACTTTTAGGGAATTTTGTATCTGTATTCCCAGATCCCTCTGTTCCACTGCACTCCTCAGTGCCTTACCATTAACCCTGTATGTTCTACGTTGGTTTGTCCTTCCAACGTGCAATACCTCACACTTGTCAGTATTAAACTCCATCTGCCATTTTTCAGCCCATTTTTCCAGCTGGTCCAAGTCCCTCTGCAGGCTCTGAAAACCTTTCTCACTGTCTACTACACCTCCAATCTTTGTATCAAGAGCAAACTTGCTGATCCAATTTACCACATTATCATCCACATCATTGATATAGATGACAAATAACAATGGACCCAGCACTGATCCCTGTGGCACACCACTAGTCACAGGCCTCCACTCAGAGAAGCAATTCTCTACCACCACTCTGGCTTCTTCCATCGAGCCAATGTCTAATCCAATTTACCCCCTCTCCATGTATACCTAGCGACTGAATTTTCCTAACTAACCTCCCATGCGGGACCTTGTCAAAGGCCTTACTGAAGTCCATGTAGACAATATCCACTGCCTTCCCTTCATCCACTTTCCTGGTAACCTCCTCGAAAAACTCCAACAGATTGGTCAAACATGACCTACCATGCACAAAGCCATGTTGACTCTCCCTAATAAGCCCCTGTCTATCCAAATGCTTGTAGATTCTGTCTCTTAGTACTCCCTCCAATAACTTACCTACTACTGACGTTAAACTCACCGGCCTATAATTTCCCGGATTACTTTTCAATCCCTTTTTAAACAACGGAACAACATGAGCCACTCTCCAATCCTCCGAAACTTCACCTGTAGACAGCGACATTTTAAATATTTCTGCCAGGGCCCCCGCAATTTCAACACTAGTCTCCTTCAAGGTCCGAGGGAACACCCTGTCAGGTCCCGGGATTTATCCACTTTAATTTTCCTCAAGACAGCAAGCACCTCCTCCTTTTCAATCTGTACAGTTTCCATGGTCTCACTACTTGATTCCCTCAATTCCACAGATTTCATGCCAGCTTCCTTAGTAAATACAGACGCAAAAAACCTATTTAAGATCTCCCCCATTTCCTTTGGTTCCGCACAAAGCCCACCACTCTGATCTTCAAGAGGACTAATTTTATCCCTTACCATCCTTTTGCTCTTAATATACCTGTAAAAGCTCTTTGGATTATCCTTCACTTTGACTGCCAAGGCAACCGCATGTCTTCTTTTAGCCCTCCTGATTTCTTTCTTAAGTATTTTCTTGCACTTCTTATACTGCTCAAGCACCTGATTTACCCCCTGTTTCCTATTCATTTCATACAACTCCCTCTTGTCTTTATCAGAGTTGCAATATCCCTTGAGAACCAAGTTCCTTATTCCTATTCAATTTGCCTTTAATCCTGACAGGAACATACAAACTCTGCACTCTCAAAATTTCCCCTTTGAAGGCTTCCCACCTACCAATCACATCTTTGCCAGAGAACAACCTGTCCCAATCCACGCTTTTTAGATCCTTTCTCATTTCTTCAAATTTGGCCTTCTTCCAGTTCAGGACCTCAACCCTAGGACCAGATCTATCCTTGTCCATGATCAAATTGAAACTAATGGCGTTATGATCGCTGGAACCAAAGTGCTCCCCTACACAGACTTCCGTCACTTGCCCTAATTCATTTCATAACAGGAGATCCAATATTGCATCCCCTCTAGTTGGTCCCTCTATATACTGATTTAGAAAACTTTCCTGAACACATTTTACAAACTCTAAACCATCTAGACCCCTAACAGTATGGGAGTCCCAATCAATGTATGGAAAATTAAAATCCCCTACCACCACAGCTTTATGTTTCCTGCAGTTGTCTGCTATCTCTCTGCAGATTTGCTCTTCCATGTCTCGTTGACTATTGGGTGGTCTGTAATACAATCCCACTAATGTGGCCATACCTTTCCTGTTTCTCAACTCCACCCATAAGGACTCAGTAGACAAGCCCTCTAATCTGTCCTGCCTGAGCACTGCTGTAATATTTTCCCTAACAAGCAATGCTACTCCCCCACCTTTCATTCCTCTGCCTTGATCACATCTGAAACATCGGAACCCTGGAATATTAAGCTGCCAGTCCTGCCCCTCCTGTAGCCAAGTTTCACTAATTGCTACAACATCATAATTCCACGTGTCAATCCACGCCCTCAACTCATCTGCCTTCCCCGCAATACTCCTAGCATTGAAATATATACACCTCAGAAGATTTTTACCACCACTCACAACCTTTCTATCAGCGGATTTGCTTAAACTTTCAACATCATTTATTTTCACCCCAGCCACACTGTCAGCTCTGGCACTCTGGTTCCCATCCCCCTGCAAATCTAGTTTAAAGCCTCCCCAATAGCACTAACAAACCTCCCTGAAAGGATATTGTTCCCCCTGTGGTTCAAGTGTAACCCGTCTTTCTTGTACAGGTCCCACCTGCCCCAGAAGAGGTCCCAATGATCCTGAAATCTGAAACCCTCCCCCCTACACCAGTTCCTCAGCCACTTGTTCCTCCTCCAGAGCATCCTATTCCTACCCTCACTGGCACCTAGCACAGGTAGCAATCCTGAGATTGCCACCCTCGAGGTCCTGCTTTTCAACTTCCTACCAAGTTCTCTATACTCACTGTCCAGGACCTCTTCACTCTTCCTTGCTATGTCATTGGTGCCTATGTGCACCACGACAGCTGGCTGGTCACCCTCCCACTTCAGAATGTCATGCAATCAATCAGAGACATCCTTGACCCTGGGACCCTACCATCCATGTACCTATCCAAATTTCTCTTAAACGATGAAATTGAGCTCATATACACTATTTGTGCCGGCAGCTCGTTCCACAGTCTCACAACCCTCTGAGTGAAGTTTCCCCTCATATTCCCCTTAAATTTTTTAACTTTCACCTTTAATCCATGACCTCTGGTTGTAGCCACACCCAATCTCAGTGGAAAAAGCCTGCTTACATTTACCCTATCTATACCCCGCATAATCTTGTATACCTCTGTCAAATTTCCTCTCAGTCTTCTATGTTCCAAGGAATAAAATTTTATTTTGGCATCAAAACTCTTGCATTTATTTCTTACTACCAATATGTAAAAAATCACTGTTCAACTATTCAATGTTTTAATATAACAAATAAAAACACTTTCTAGTACACCAACATCTATTCTGAACTTTTGAAAAAATAAGTTGTTCAACAGACTAGAAGAAAGCAGCTTGCACATTGCTAGTTAGCAAGGTCACAGACACAACTCAAACTGTACACCAAGTAAATCAATATGTCTTTTGGCAGAGGTGAACTAAATTAAAATCCTAATAATATTTGCAATAAGGAAAACAATTTACAACTGCTGGAATTCACATATTGCTGTGGTGATCTTCTATCCTGATGTAATTTTCTTGCTCTGATTTCACAAGCCTCAATTCCACAACATCCAAACACCTATTAATCTCTGTTTTGAATAAACTCAGTGACCAAGTTTCCTGATTTCGCTGGGTAGGCAATGCCAAAGCTCCACCCTCCAAGTGAAGAAGTATTTCCTTATTTTGGTCCTAAATGACATTACAAACAATCTGCTGGAGGAAAGGTCAAACAGCATACTGCATGTGGTAGACTGCAGTACTCAGTAATCATGATGTTAACCCCTTCACATTAGTGAGTCTGTGCATTGACTGGGTGACCATTTTGCAGTACACCAAAGCAGCCTTAGTTATCCTGAGCTCTGAGTGGTAGACCATTTCAATTGCCCTTCTCATTCCCACACTGACCTCTCCACTCTTACCCTTCTCTACTGTCGAGATGAAGCTCAATGCAAACTGGAGAAAGAGCACCTTATATTCCACCTGGGTAGTTTACAACCCAATGGCATAAATATTGAGTTTTCCAATTGAAGATGAACTCTTTTCTTTAATTCTTCCCTTCCATCCTCATACTGTTCTTCCAGTTCTCCCATTTTTGTCCCCTTTTCCAAACACCCCAGACCCTTTTCACCCATCTTTTTTCCTATCATTTCTTGTTTCATCACTCACCCCTCCCCCCACACCAATCTAGTTTTATTTGTCATTCACCTCTCCCCTATTGTTTCCCATTCTCACCTCCTTTACTGGTAGCACTCTGTGTTCCTGCTCATCCCCTCCTGCAGCTGTCTCCAATCTTCACAATCCCCTTCCCCACCCTCGCCTCATCTGTTTTCCCTTTTTCCTCTTTTTCTCTGTCTGCCTCTGCATATCATTCATCTGCGTCTATATTCTAATTCCGTCCTGGCTTATCTCCCCTACCTCGTACCACCTGCCTATCATCTTACACGCCTCCAAAGTCTTCCAGTCACCTTAGATTTCTTTCTTGCCAATCTCTTCCTTTCTATACTGGCCATTTCACCTCTCCATTCTTAGTCCTGACGCAGGGTTTCAAAACACAATGTCAAAATTTCCTTTCCTCCCACACAATGTTCCCTCAAATTTGTAATGACCAGTGTGCTCAAAAATATTGTGCTGGGCAATTTCTTTGCCCAGTAATAACAACATGTGCACACTGAATAATTTTTTCAATAAAAACAGTTTAAATAAAAAAAAAATCTGCAGACAAATAATTGTGAACTCCACGTTGTCAACACTGTACGCATCAGAAATTGGAAAAGAAAATGTGATTTTGTATGATCGCACACGTGCACACTGTTGTAATGTGAGCATTATTAACAGTAAGTTAGTACTAATTAGGGTGATCAGGGTTTTTAATTCCGTTCCTTTTCACTTCCGATGTGTTTTGTGTATAGTGTGCTCGCCATGCTGTACGGGTTGTCAAAGCCTCTGTATATACATAACGGTCTTGAAGTTCAAGATAAAGTTGTTTCTTGGGCATGAAGTTGTCGAGTGTGCCTTTTTCAAAGCAGAAGTTACTACATATTTTTGGCGATGAGGTGAACTTGTTTTGTGAACGTATTGGCACGTTTTTCAAACAGGAACTTCATGTTTCAGATGACGACGTTTGGAACTATCGGTGAGTTTCTGGAAGGAAACGAGTACTGACCGGAGTATGAGGAAACAGTGGGACACCTCTTCTGTGCTAATGGAATTACTGAGGAGGCTAAGAAGTGCTCTATTCTCCTGAGTGTGTGAGGGGCGAACTTACAAGCTAATAAGGAATTTAGCCACACCGTGGAAGCCGGGGGACATTCCATGTGACGAACTGGTCAAGCTCGTGGGGAACCACTACAATCCGAAACCTTCTGTGATAGTCCAATGGTGTAAGTTTCACAGCCGTTTCAGGAAGCCAGGTGAGTCTGCGGCCAATTTCGTGGTCGAGCTTCGGCAGCTGTCAGAGCATTGTGATTTTGGAGCGGTGTTGGAAGACATGCTCCATGATAGATTGGTATGCGGCATTAATAATGACGGCATACAACGCCGCCTGTTAGGGGAAAACCCACCGGTGACTTTCAAGAAAGCCTTAGAGATTGCCCAAGGCATGGAAATGGCGGCTAATAATGTCAAGGATATCCAGAAAGGACATGGGACGGTTTGCAGTCAGCGACAGTGCACCAAGTCAGGAGGGAGACTGGTAAACAGGCAAAGCGGGTGGAATGTTTCCGGTGTGGAGGGACGCACTATACAAATGATTGCAAATTCAAAGACACTGTCTGCCATGCTTGTAGCAAAGAGGGACATTTAGCTAAAAAGTGCAGAAGTTCGAAGGGTAAGATTAAGCCTGGGCGGGGGAAAGCTCAACAGGATCAGGCAGCCACACACCATCTAGAAGAAGCAGATGAAGAGGCAGCTTGTGCCTACAACATGTTTGAAGTGGAAACAGATGAGGAACCACTTATGCCACAGTCACCGTCAGGGGAAAGGACATTAAGTTTGAGATTGATTCAGGGGCTACTGTATCGGTCATTAGTGAGGAGACCCACAGGAGGACATGGGGTCCAACCTGTCTCCCATTAGACTGTCAAAGCTCAAACTTAGGACCTATACGGGGCGACCCATACCTTATTTAGGGGTGTTATATGGGGACATTTCAGCCGGGGGTCAGAAGGCTGAAGCCAGGCTAGTGATAGCTAAGGGCAGGGGGCCCAGTCTTTTGGGTCGCGATTGGCTTCGCAAAATCCGGTTAAACTGGCATGAAATTAAGTATGCGCACACGACGGAGGACATTCTGCAGTGGTACAGTGACATTTTCAGGGATGAGCTGGGAACACTGAAGGGCGTGACAGTGAAACTCCATGTTGACCCTGAGGCTACACAACATTTTTTTTAAGCCCAGGTCGGTGCCCTATGCCATGAAAGGCAAAGTCAAGGAGGAGCCGAAATGTTTACAGAGGCTGGGCATTATTGAGCCCATCCAGTTTTCAAGGTGGGCGGCTCCTATTGTTACAATTTTGAAGGCAGACAAAACGGTGAGGATATGTGGGGATTATAAATTTACGGTGAATCAGGTCTCTATGCTGGAGGAGTATCCATTGCCACGGGTGGATGACCTGTTTGCGACCCTGTCAGGGGGTAAGCTGTTCACAAAGCTGGACATGAGCCACACCTACCAACAGCTGCTGCTCGATGAGGATTCAAAGGAGTACGTCACAATTAATACGCACAAGGGATTATTCAAGTACAATCGCCTGGTGTTTGGAGTGGCATCCAGCCCTGCCATTTTCCAAAGGACAATGGACACTTTGCTGCAGGGGATTCTGCACGTAGCAGTGACCTTGATGATATTTTGATCACGGGGGCTACAGAGGTGGAGCATCTGGCTAATTTAGAACGGGTGCTGCAGGGGCTCTCAGACGCAGGGCTGCGATTGAAACGCAGAAAATGTGTGTTCCTGGCACCCAGAGTGACTTACCCGGAACACAAGATCACAGCTGAGGGGCTTTGCCCTGTGGAGGACAAAATGAGATCTATTAAGGGGGCCCCAAGCTCCAAGACCGTCACGGAACTCAGAACATTTTTGGGCATGGTGAATTATTATGGCAAGTTTCTTCCTGACCGCTCACGGGTTTTGACCCCCCTGTATAAGCTGCTTCACATTGACACTAAGTGGCAATGGGGTGAAGAGCAGGAGAAAGCTTTCAAGGAAGTGAAAGAACCTCTCCACTCAGCAAAACTGCTTGTTCACTATGACCCAGACAAGGAGATTACCCTTGCATACAATTCCTCGCCACATGGAGTCGGGGCAGTTCTCTCACATGTAATGGAGGACCGCTCAGAGAATCCTGTTGGTTTTGCTTCATGTACCCTGACAGCTGCTGAGAAGGGATATTCACAGCTAGACAAAGAAGGTCTGGCCATTGTTTTCATAGTCAAACGCTTTCATCAGTACCTTTATGGACACGTATTTACAATTTATACAGACCATAAACCACTGATGAGCCTATTCAGTGAGACTAGATGCATCGCACCGCTAGCCTCAGCCAGGATACAGCGTTGGGCTCTTACATTGTCAGCCTACCGGTACACTATAGCATGGGCCCCCAACCTTTTTTGCACTGCAGACCGGTTTAATATTGACAATATTCTTGCGGACCAGCCGACCGGGTGGGGGGGGGGGGGTTGGTGTTCAATTAGGGTTAAACTCAACTCAACATGTCTTTTACAGTTGGGGTTGCCAACTTTCTCACTCCCAAATAAGCGACAAAATTAGCAGTCAAATCCCGGGACACTTTACCCCAGGAAAGACTACCATGTCCATGAAGTCTTGCGCGGGCACCTGTGTGCGCATGCGTGACGTGCGCATGTGCGTACGTGCCGATTGTTTTCCCCGCAAATCAGTTTTGCCTTCATCTTCCTGACTATACTGTACATACATTATTTCTACTTTATATAGGCTGTGTATTTATCATATCATTCCTGTTTTTACTATATGCTAGTGTTAGTTATTTTTGGTTTTATGTGATATTTGGTATGATTTATTAGGTTATTTTTTGGGTCTGGGAGCACTCAAAAATTTTCTCCATATAAATTAATGGTAGTTGCTTCTTCGCTTCTCGCCATTTTGGCACGAAAGGTTTCATAGGAACCCTCTACCTCAGCGGGGGAATTATGGGACAAGGGTGGACCCATATGGGACAAACCAATTTAGCCTAATGTACGGGATGTCCCGACAAATACAGGACAGTTGGCAACTCTATGGTCAAGTTCAACAGTGCATGACAGGGAATGAGGAAAGGTGCAGCTGACTCATATCGTTTCCTCACGGCCCGGTAGAACATGCTTTGCAGCCCAGTGGTTGGGGACCACTGCACTATAGTGTACAGAGCGGGTGGGAATAATGCAAATGCTGATGCACTGAGTCGACTACCTTTACCTGAAACACCTGTTGCTACATATGTGTCTCCAGAGACTATGTTTTCATTGACACCGGTAAAGGCAACCCAGATCAGGCAGTGGACAGAGAGGGACCCAGTCCTGTCCCAAGTCAAGACTTTTCTTTTACAAGGTTGGCTCAGAGTTGTGGAAGGAGAGGAACTGAGGCCTTATGCCAAATGCAAGACAGAACTCAGTCTGCAGAATGGCTGCATTTTCTGGGGTACGCAAGTTAATAACACCAGTTTATTTCCTAGTTTATACATTTGGGGAATGTTGGATTTTAAAGGGGGAGAAGTGTTGTAATGTGAGCATTATTAAAAGTAAGTTAATACTAATTAGGGTAATGGGGCGATTTACTTCCGTTCCTTTTACTTGTTGTTTCTTGGGCATGAAGTTGTCGAGTGTGCCTTTTTCAAAGTAGAAGTTACTAGACACACCTTAGAGAGAACATTGCGCCCACATAAGGTGCTCAACCTGCTGAGTTTTTGGAAAAGATTGTTTGTTGCTCCTGATTCCAGCACTGGCAATCTTGTGCCTCTTCCATCTGTTCTCCCATCCAGACTATTCAGGTCTTTCCTTCCCTTCTCAGGTCACATTTTCTCTGTAACAATCCTGGAGAGCCCGTATAAGAATTGTGGTGAGATCTGCTCTCATTGTTCTAAAGAATATACTCTTTGTCTACCAAATCTCTCTTCATATATCAAAATTCTCATCTCTGGAACCAACTCTCCTTCTTTGTCAAATATGATTTTGTGTCCATTGCAGAGACTTGGATGACTCAGGCAGGAATATGTGTTGGTCTTTGAGATGTTTCAAAAAGGGCAGGAAGCAAAAAGAGGTGGGGGAGTGGTACTGCTAATCAGGGATGATATCATGGCTGCAGAAAAGAAGGAAGTCATGGAGGAATTATCTACTATGGGTGGAAGTCAGAAACAGGAAGGGGGCAATAACTCTACTGGATGCATTTATAGACCCCCTCCCCAATAGAAACAGACATTGAGGAGCAGATAAGGAGGCAGAATCTGGAACGGTACAATAATAATAAGGTTGTTGTGATGGGTGATTTTAACTTTCCTAATATTGACTAGCATCTCCTTAGAACAAGGGGTTTAGATGGGGTGGAGTTTGTTAGGTGTGTTCAGGAAGGTTTGTTATGAAATATGTAGATAAGCCAACTAGAGGAGAGGTTGTACTAGGAACAGAACCTGGTCATGTGTCAGATCTCTTGGTGGGAGAACATTTTGGAAGTAGAGATCACAACTCTTTATCTCCTTTACCATAGCGCTGTAGAGGGATAGGAGCAGACAATTTGGGAAAACATTTAATTGGGGTAGGGGAAAGTATGATGCTATTAGGCAGGAACTTGGGAATATAAATTGAGAGCAGATGTTTTCAGGGAAATGCACGGCAGAAATGTGGTAAATGTTAAGGATGCATAGGTATGTTCCATTGAGGTAGGGAAAGGATGGAAGGGCAAAAGAGCCATGGTGTACAAAAGATGTAGAAAATCTAGTTAAGAAGAAAGAAAAAGCTTATGAAAGGTTCAAGTAACTAGGTACTGTTAGAGCTCTAGAAAATTGCAAAGGGTACCAGGAAGGAGCTCAAGAATAAAATTAGGAGAGCTAGAAGGGATGATGAAAAGGCCTTGGCGAGCAGGATTAAGGAAAACCCTAAGGCATTCTACAAGTATGTAAAGGGCAAGAGGATGAACCACGTGAGAATAGGACCAATCAGGAACGAGCATGGAAACATGTGCATGGAGCCGGAGGAGGTAGTGGATGTACTTTATGAATACTTTGCTTCAGTATTTACCAGTGAGAAGGACCTTGGCAATTGTAGGGAGGAAATGCTTGAGTGTATAGACATTAAGAAAGAGGATGTGTTGGAGCTTTTGAAAGGTTTTAAGTTAGATAAGTTACCGGGACTGTATGAGGTATTCCCCAGGCAACTGTGGGAAGTGAGAGAGGAGATTGCTGAGCCTCTGGTAATAATCTTTGCATCATCAGTAGGGATGGGAGAAGGTTGCAAACGTTGTTCCCTTGTTCAAGAAAAGGAGTAGAGATAACCCAGGAAATTATAGACCACTGAGTCTTACTTCAGTGGTTGGTAAATTGTTGGAGAAGATCCTGAGAGGCAGGATTTATGAGCATTTGGAGAGACATAATCTAATTAGGGATAATCTGCATGGCTTTGTCTTTCTTTCTTTTTAAATCTTTTTATTGAGTAAGTATACAAAAAAGGTAAGCCATATAAACATTAATACAATGTTAAAGTATAATAAAATTCCAAAAGATAACAATACCAAAAAGAAAATACTACAAACAATGTAATTTAAGCATAAGAAACCAAGATAACATAATAGTATACTAAATTTTATATATATCAATGGAAAAAAAAGAAAAAAAAACCCCAAAAAAAAACCCACCGTGCAGCTAACTAAAAGCAAGGCAAAGCAATGGGCTAACTTGAAACCAAACAGAGTTAAACTTAAAATCACGTCCTCAATCCCGACCTCCATTAAAAACAGTGAAAAAAAACAAGAAGGGTGAATATTACATTAAATGAAAATATCGAATAAAAGGTCCCCAAATCTGTTCAAATTTAAATGAAGAATCATAAAGGTTACTTCTAATTTTCTCCAAGTTCAAACATAAAATCGTCTGAGAAAACCAAAAAAAGGTAGTTGGAGCATTAAGCTCTTTCCAATGTTGTAAAATACATCTTTTTGCCATTAAAGTAAGAAATGCAATCATTCTACGGGCTGAAGGGGAAAGATTACTAGAAATTTTAGGTAGTCCAAAGATAGCAGTAATAGGGTGAGGAGAGATATCTATATTTAATACCTTAGAAATAATATTGAAAATATCTCTCCAAAAAGTTTCCAAAGTAGGGCAAGACCAAAACATATGAGTTAAAGAGGCTATCTGCCCCGAACATCTATCACAGAAAGGATTAATATGCGAGTAAAAATGCGCTAACTTATCTTTGGACATATGTGCTCTATGAACCACTTTAAATTGAATTAGGGAATGTTTAGCACAAATAGAGGAAGTATTAACTAATTGTAAAATCTGCCCCCAATCATCCACAGAAATGGTAAGCCCCAATTCCTGTTCCCAATCTACCCTAATCTTATCAAATGGAGCTTTCCTAAGTTTCATAATAATATTATAAATCATAGCCGATGCACCTTTCTGACATGGATTAAGGTTAATTATCGAATCTAAAATATATATAGGAGGAAGCATTGGAAAGGAAGAAAGTATAGTACTTAGGAAATTTCTAACTTGTAAATATCTAAAAAAATGTATTCTTGATAAGTTATATTTATTAGATAATTGTTCAAAAGACATAAGGGAACCATCTAAAAATAAATCCAAAAACCGTAAAATACCCTTAGTCTTCCAAGTTTGAAAAGCGCGATCCGTAAAAGAGGGAGGAAAAAATATGTTACCTAAAATAGGAATCGCTAACCCGAATTGATTAAGATCAAAAAATTTTCTGAATTGAAACCAAATGCGCAAAGCATATTTAACTATCGGGTTAGAGACCTGCTTAAGACATTTTGAATCAAAAGGAAGAGAGGAACCTAAAATAGAACCAAGTGTATAACCCTGAACAGATTGTAATTCCAATGCTACCCATTTAGGAATAGATAGTATGTCCTGGTCAAGTAACCAAAATTTCATATGTCGAATATTAATAGCCCAATAATAAAATCTAAAGTTAGGTAATGCTAAACCTCCATCTCTCTTAGCTTTCTGTAAATGTATTTTACCCAGTCTCGGATTCTTATTCTGCCAAATAAATGAAGAAATTTTAGAGTCAACTTTATCAAAAAAAGATTTAGGAACGAAAATTGGTAATGCCTGAAACACATATAAAAATTTTGGCAAAAAAAACATCTTAACTGCATTAATACGACCAATCAAAGTTAAATATAAGGGAAACCATTTAGATGAAAGTTGAGTAATATGGTCTATTAATGGTAAAAAGTTAGTCTTAAATAAATCTTTATGTTTACAAGTAATTTTAATCCCAAGATATGAAAAGTAATTATTAATCAATTTAAATGGAAATTTATAATATAAGGGAAGATGTTTATTAATCGGAAAAAGTTCACTCTTACTAAGATTTAATTTATAACCTGAGAAAAGACCAAATTGTGCTAATAACTCTAAAACAGCAGGAATGGATCTCTCAGGATTAGAAATATATAAAAGTAAATCATCAGCATAGAGTGATAATTTATGGGACTTTAATCCCCGAGTTATCCCAGTAATATTTGAAGATTCTCGAATAGCAATTGCAAGAGGTTCTAATGCAATATCAAATAATAGGGGACTAAGAGGACAGCCTTGTCGAGTACCACGAAAGAGAGGAAAAAAAGGTGAGTTTAAAGAGTTAGTACGAACCGAGGCTACAGGGGAGTGATATAACAGTTTAATCCAAGATATAAATTTCAAGCTAAAATTAAACATTTCAAGCACCTTAAATAAATAAGGCCATTCTACTCTATCAAAAGCTTTCTCGGCATCTAAAGAAATAACACACTCAGGAACATTTTGTGAGGGAGTATAAACGATATTTAACAATGTACGAATATTATAAAAAGAGTAACGACCTTTAATAAAACCCGTTTGGTCTTCCGAAATAATAGAAGGAAGTACTTTTTCTAGTCTATTTGCTAATAACTTAGAAAAAACTTTAGAATCAACATTTAATAAAGATATTGGTCTATAAGATGCACATTGAGCAGGGTCTTTATCCTTCTTTAGTATTAGAGAAATTGATGCTCTATTAAAAGATTCCGGAAGTTTACCAAGTTTCAAAGAAGCCTCAAAAACCTTATAGAGCCAAGGAATCAATAAAGAAGCAAAACATTTATAAAATTCAACGGTAAACCCATCAGGGCCAGGAGCTTTCCCCAGATTCATAGAAAAAATAACATTCTTAATCTCATCCATTGTAATGGAAGTATCTAATAAAGAAGACATATCCTGTGAAATCTGAGGGAAGTCTAACTTATCTAAAAAATCATTCATATATTTAGAATCTCGAGGAGACTCTGATTGATATAAAGAAGAATAAAAATCACAAAAGGTTTGATTAATCCCCACATGATCCAATATCAATCGATCATTTTGGTTATAAATCTGATTGATTTGAGATTTAACATAATTAGATTTCAATTGATTAGCCAGCAGCTTGCCAATTTTATCACTGTGAACATAAAAGTCACTTCTTGTTTTCTTTAATTGGTTTACAATCGAGGACGAGAGTAGTAAACTGTGTTCCATTTGAAGTTCAGTTCTTTGTTTGTATAACTCCTCAGAAGGAGCCATAACATATTTCTTATCAATTTCTTTAATCTTGTCCACAATTGTCATCTCCTCCTGCTTCTGTTTCTTCCTCAAAGCAACGGAATACGAAATAATCTGACCCCGAATATAGGCTTTAAAAGTGTCCCAAAGAGTGTTAACCGAAATATCTTCTGTATGGTTAATTGTAAAAAAAAGCTCAATCTGTTCATTCATAAAATTAACAAAGTCCGAGTCCTGAAGCAACAGCGAATTAAAACGCCATTGTCTATTGTTTGGTATATTGGCCATAATTTTAATAGAAAGCTTAAGTGGAGCATGATCCGAAATGGTTATAGAATCATAATCACATTTAATCACTGAAGGAATGAGACGAGAATCAATGAAAAAATAATCAATTCTTGAATAGGAATGATGAACATGTGAAAAGAAGGAAAAATCTTTTTCCTGAGGATGCAGAAAACGCCAAATGTCCGTCGACCCAGAATCAGAAAGGAAAAAATTAATCAGATTTGCAGATTTATTAGGTAAAGTCCGTAAAGGAGCCGAACGGTCCAAAGCTGGAGACAAACAGGTATTAAGATCTCCGCCCCAAATCAATGAAAACTCGTTCAAATTCGGAAACTGATCAAACAATGATTTATAAAATTCTGGACAATCCATATTAGGAGCATAAACATTAACCAAAACTACTTTTTTATTAAATAGTAAACCACTAACCAATAAAAATCTACCATTCGGATCAGAGATAATATCCTGTTGTGTAAAAGTAACTGAGGAATCTATAAAAATAGAGACGCCTCGAATCTTAGCATTGGAGTTCGAATGAAATTGTTGTCCCTTCCAGAATTTGAAAAAACGTAGTCTGTCCCCCCTCCGTACATGGGTCTCTTGTAAAAATAAAATTTGTGCTTTAAGTCTCCGGAACACTTTAAAAACTTTTTTCCTTTTAATAGGATGATTAAGACCATTAGTATTCCAGGAGACAAAATTAATAATAGACTCCATAAATCCTAAAGTCAACCCACAACAAGGAGGATTGACGATAGGCGCGACCCACAAACCCGGAGAGGAAACAGAACATACAAAAGATACCGGGGAAAAGGACGCAACCAGTACTTCAATAATGTATATAGCCCAAAGAGAAACAAACTAAAACGTGAAGCCCCTCCCACCACCCCCTGCCCCAAGACCCCAAGGCAAAATCTAAAGCAGACCCACCAGAAAGAAGCAAGCGCTAAAACTACCCCCATGACTTCCGGTATACGCTCCCTAAAAAAAAGGTATAAATATGAAAAGGATCAGCTAGTTGTAAAACAGTAAAAAAGTAAGTAAAAAAAAGTTAGCTCAATTAAAATACACACAGAACAGAACAAAAGCCGGAAAATATATATTAAAAAAAACCACAATAAACCTCAAACTCATGAATAGACACAGCAACAAGAAAAAATAGGATTATTAACATAAAGTGGTTATAAAAAGCAAAACAGAATAAAATTAAAAAAAAAACTACAAAATTTAAGGCCACACAGGAAATACGTAAGATGACAAAAGGGAAGTAACCACCCAGAATCCCCTGGGAAAAGAAAGAAATGACGCAGTTAAAAAAGAAAGTTTAGCAGCCATATTAAGAAATCAAAAATAAACTTTTCTGCCCAGATAGGGCACGGAAAAGTTAAAACCAACCAATTCACAGCCTCCGATCAACGGAGATAATTAAAAAAAGGCAATTAAGATGTTGAAGATGAAAGTTGATCCAGATAACTCTGGGCATCCGATGGAGAATCAAAAAAACGAAGGGCTCCATCTAACATGCGAATCCTTAGACGTGCAGGGTACAGCAGCGCTGGTCTTAAATCCATCTTATAGAATTCCGACATCACGGATCTGTAACGAACCCGTTGGTCCCAGATTGGTTTACTGAAATCTTCCACGAATCGGAACTTAAGATCCGAAAAATCAATGAAACCTTTAGATCGAGCGAATCGAAACAGTCTCTCCTTGTCTTGAAAATAATGAAAACGTAAAATAACATGCCTAGGTCTATCTGACCTAGACGAGTATGATGGGATTCTGTGTACACGATCCAGTAGCGGTGGTTGGTCAGGAAATACAGTAGGGAATGCATCTTTTAAAAGTTGAGAAAAATATTTCATGGGGTTGTTGGCTTCAACAGCTTCCCTCACCCCGATCATTCGTAAATTCTGCCGTCGCATTCTAGATTCTAAGTCAGAGTTTTTAAAAGTCAAAAAGTCAAGTTTCTTCTTCATTACATTAATTGTTTCTTCGATTTTCCCCATCTTAAGTTCACTTTGTTGCGCGAATTTTTGAAGATCAGATATAGCCGACTGATGTTCCGCAATAAATGTTTGCATCTTATCCATTGAATCGGCAATTTTCTGGAGATTAGTTGAGATTTCCGTATGAATCAGGTCTTTAACAGAGCCTGCAATTTCCGTACGAATCATCTCCCTAACAGAGGTTGAAATTTCCCTCTGAATTAACTCCGATATCGCTTTCAAAGTCACCGGTGATTCAGTCGGGGGGAAATCCGTAGCTTTCGGTTTAACCAGAGGTTTACCATCCTTGCCGTTTTTCCCGTTCTTAGACATAGCAGATCTAAGTATCATCCAATTGTCGGAGAATTCAGTTTAATTCAAAGTATTGTAAGAATTGATGCCTTAATAGTTAATTAAAGTATAGCTGACCATAGAGAAAAAAAAACTCAGAGGTAATGGAGCGAGTCAAGAACGCGACTTCACTCCATGAGCGCTACCGGAAGTCCCCCTGCATGGCTTTGTCAAGGGCAGGTCATGTGTAAGAGCCTGATTGAATTATTTTGAGGATGTAACAAATCACATTGATAAAGGTATAGTAGTGGATGCAGTGTATATGGATTTCAGTAAGGCATTTGGTAAGATTCCCCAAGTGAATTTCCTCATTCATGAAAGCAATGAGACATGGGATCCAAGAAGACCTTGCTTTGAGGATCCAGAATTGGGATAACCATAGAAGGCAAAGGGTGGCTGTGGATGGTTTGTATTCTGCATGGAAGTCGGTGACCAGCGGTCATCCACAGGGATCTGTTCTGGGACCCCTTCTCTTGGTGACTTTTGTAAGTGACCTGGATGAGGAAGTGGAAGGATGGTTTAGTAAGTTTGCTGATGACACAAGAGTTGAGGGTGTTGTGGATAGTGTGGAGGGCTGTCAGAGGTTACAGTGTGACATCGATAAGATACAGAACTGGGCTGAGAAGTGGTAGATGGAGTTCAACGCAGATAAGTGTGAAGTTCCTTTCGGTAGTTCAAATTTGAAGACAGAAATATAATATTAATGCTATGACTCTTGTCAATGTGGAGGATCTGAGTGATCTTGGAGTCCATGTGCATAGGACACTCAAAGCTGCTGCGCAGGATGGCAGTGTTGTTCAGAATGTGTATAGTGTGTTGGCCTTTATCAACCGTGGGATTGAGTTCAAAAGCCATGAGGTAACGTTACAGCTGTACAGGTTTCCCCCGCCATCCGAAGGTAGAGCGTTCCTATGAAATGATTTGTAAGCCACAATGTCGTAAAGTGAAGAAACAATTACCATTTATTTATATGGGAAAAATTGGTGGCGTTCGCAGAACCAAAAAAAACCTACCAAATCATGCCAAATAACACACAAAACCTAAAATATCAGTAACATATAGTAAAAGCAGGAATGATATGACAAATACACAGCCTATATAAAGTAGAAATACTTTTCTGCAATCATTGCCGCACTGTCCACCGTACCGAATATCTCACGTAGGCGCTCTCGGCAGAAACACTCTCTCCAGTAACCTTTAAGCTATGAAGCTGCCAAATCATACCAAATAACACATAAAAATATACAGCCTATACAAAGTAGAAATAATGTATGTACAGTGTGGTATCACTTACCGGAATCGGGAAGAGAGTGCCGAGCACACTGATGATGGTGTGTTAGGCTGAGTCGTCGGAGGGTGGGGTGGTGTAGTGGTCCCCAACTTCCGGGCCACCAACCAATACTGATTTGCGAAGCATGCGGCGCAATCAGCAATCGCCTCTGATCTGGGCCGACATTTACATGCTGGGCAGCACCTATTTAATTAGCTTGTTTATTTCGGCTTTTTTTCTTAAAGATGTGCTGGGTGCGTCCCAGCTACCGCTGCACCACTGCATGCTTCGTGGCAATGTATTGGTCCACGGCCCGATTGGGACCGCTGGGGTGGTGGGACACTCTCTCCACTTCTGATCCCTCTATGAGGATTAGTATGTGTTCCTTTGTCTTACCCTTCCTGAAGTCCACGATCAGCTCTTCCTTCTTGCTGACGTTGAGTGCCAGGTTGTTACTGCAGCACCACTCCACTAGTCGGCATATCTCACTCCTGTACATCCTCTTGTCACCACCTGAGATCCTACCAACAATGGCAGTATCGTCAGTAAATTTATAGATGATATTTGAGCTATGCCTAGCCACATAGTCATGTGTATATAGAGAGTAGAGCACTGGGCTAAGCACACACCCCTGCGTTACGCCAGTGTTGATCGTCAGCAAGGAGGATATGTTATTACCAATCTGCACAGATTGCAGTCTTCTGGTTAGGAAGTCGAGGATACAATTGCAGAGGGAGATACAGAGGCCCAGGTTCTGCAACTTTTCAATCAGGATTGTGAGAATGATGGCATTAAATGCTGAGCTATAGTCGATGAACAGCATCCTGACATAGGTGTTTGTGTTGCCCAGGTGGTCTAAAGCCGCGTGAAGAGCCATGCAGATTGAGTCTGACATTGACCTATTGTGATGATAGGCAAATTGCAATGGATCCAGGTCCTTGCTGAGGCAGAAGTTCAGTCTAGTCATGACTAACCTCTCAAACCTCATTACTATAGATGTGACTGCTACTGGGCGATAGTTTTTCCATATTCAACATGTTTCGATGAGATCCTGCTTCATTCTTCTAAACTCCAGTGAGTACAGGCCCAGAGCCATTAAATGAGCCTCATATGTTAACTCTTTTATTTCCAGGATCAACCTCGTGAATATCATCTAGACCAGGTGGTTCCCGACCTTTTTTATGTGATGGACCCCCACCATTAACCGAGTGGTGCGTAGACCCCATGTCATGGTCTGGTCCGTGAAGTCCGCATTCCGGTTCACGGTCTGGTCTGTGGACTCAGGATTCCGGGTCTTCCAGCTGTCCCTTGTTTTGTTTGAGTAAATCATAGGCACCTGATTCCCATCTTGACGCTTGGAATATAAGTAGCCTTGGGGGTTGAATGTGGGCTGGGCCGGCCAGTCAGTGAGTGAGTGGAAAAAGAGCTGTGGGCTGAACTGCTGAAGTTCCAACTGCTGGGCCAGAGTTGTGAGTTAGCTGCTGGCTGTGGGGTGTTGTGGGGGACATTCTGTGGGAATATTGACCGATGGCCTGTTTAGGTCTGGAATGATATTTGTACACGGTCCCTTGCAAACTCTGATAGGATGGCAGGGAGGGAGACTGATGGTGACAGCAATAGCATGGAATGTGAGTGGGAAGAGGTAGGGAGAGGGACTAAGAACAGGAAGATGGTGGGTTGGAAGAGAAAGAAAGGATGTGGGTCTAGTGTAGGTGGATTGGAAAGTGAGGGAAGAGAAGTTGATGAGAAGGGCCTGAGGGCAAAATTGCTAAATGTAGTGATAAGATTTGAGGGGGAAGGGGGAGTAAGGAAAATCGATCTGCTTAAGCTAACAAAAATCATTAGAGGACAAGTAGGGGAAGTGAACCATGTGAGAACTTTAGGAGATGGAAACTTGCTGATAGGATGTAAAACTGAAGAGCAGATGGAGAAGGCAATGAAGGTGACTAATGTTGGGAAAGTCTAAGTGTCCAGAGTTGTAAGAGTTGGAGCACAAAGGGTCAATGGTTGTAAGGGGGTGATCTCTGGGGTTCCCGTCAGTGTTAATATGAAAGAGCTGGTGGAGAACTTGAGAGTGAGGAATAGTTCAGTGAAGAGTGTGAAAAGAATGACAAGGGGAGCAGAGAAAAGGGAGACTGAAACCGTTCTGGTAGAATTTGAGGATAAGGTGCCTCCAAAGGAGTTATATTTTGGATGTCTAAGATACAATGTAAGAGAATATATACCAAAACCTGAGGTGTTTCAATTGCCAGAAGTTTGGGCATGTGGCCAAAGTGTGCAAAGGAAAGAGAAGATGAGCAAGGTGTAGTGGGGAACATGAATAGGGAAAATGTGGAGAGGGAGTGAGACCAAAGTGCTGTAATTGTGGAGGTAACCATAGTGTAGTGTACTGGGGATGTGAAGTGTTGAAAAAAAGAGGTGGAGGTGCAGCAGATAAGGGGGAAGGAAAAAGTCTCATATGCTGAGGCAGTCAAGTTGGCAGGACAGAAGAAAATGAATGAGGGAGAGTGTAGCAAAGAGCAAGTGGCAGTGAAAGAAAGGCAAGATAAGAAGAATGCATGGATAGAGAAGAAGAAATTGGTGACCTTTATAGCAGAAGTGGTAAACGCAACGTATGAGATCAAATCTAAAACTGAAAGGATTCAGATTATTGTGAAAGCTGCAGAGCACCAGTTGGGTATGATAGGATTAAAATGGGAAGAAGTAAACAATGAACTCAGGGTACAGTCGAGTCAAGAGACAGTATGTGTGGGTTGATATTACTAATAATGCTACTTCTTCAATGGAATGCAAGAAGCCTGGTTGCTAATGGACAAGATTTCAAGCAGTTAATAGCGAGTAGGAGAGAAAAGCCAGATGTTGTGTGTATCCAAGAGACCCCATTAAAAAGTAATCTAGATTTTTTTAATATATGGTTATGAGGCAGTAAGGCGAGACAGGAGAGAAGGTGGAGGAAGATGTGCAACTTATGTAAAGCAAGGTATTCCTTATAGAATACTAGGTGTAGGAAGTGAACAAGAGTATGTGGTAGTAAAAGTATGGGCTGAAAGGAAAGAGTTGGTGATTGTGAATTATTATAATCCATGCAAAAGACTAGAGTTAAACAAGCTTGAGGAGATAGAATGGCAGAATAGTAGTAGCGTTGTTTGGTGTGGTGATTTTAATGGACATAATTTATTATGGGGGAGTGACAGAACAGATCAATGATCAGGTAATAGAGAAGTTGCTAGATGAGAAGTATTTCATGTGCCTAAATGATGGCAGTAGTACTAGAATTGATGTTAATACAGGTAAAGAATCTGTGCTTGATCTTACATTGGTATCAAACTCTGTTGCATCAGTGTGTGATTGGTTAGTGTACCAAGAAGGAACTGTAGGGAGTGATCATTACCCAATCTGGTGCAAGATAAATATTTCTGCTTCGTTGGTCACAGAGAATACAGGTGGGAAATGGATCTTTGAGAAAGCCAATTGGAAAAAAGTGATAGATATCTAAGTCAGGTCAGTGATGGAATGGACGTAGAAACACTTGACAGCATATTAAAACAAGGTATAATATCAGCTGCATTAGAACCCATTCCTGAAAGTAAAGGAAGAACAAAGAAGAGAATAATACTATGGTGGGATGATAATTGTAAGGAAGCAGTGAGAAACAGAAATAAGGCATTTAGACTGGTTAAAAGAACTCATAACCTCCAACATATGATTCAGTACAAACAAGCTCAGGCAGTAGTAAGGAGGACAATAAGACATGCTAAAAGAACACACTGGAGAAAGTATTGTGATTCAATCGGAAACACAACTCAAGTAGGAGAGGTGTGGGGGATGATAAAAAGGATGGGAGGGGACAGGAGAGAGTGGAGGTACTCAGTTCTGGTTGATGGAAATGTGACTGCAGTAACAAATAAGGAAAAGGCAGAGTTGTTGGCAAACACTTTTGTTATGGTACATGGTTCCGATAATTTGGCTGAGAAGGGAAGAAGAGGTAGAGAGAGAACAAAAGCTGAAAATGTGGAGGCTTTATGTAGGAAAACTAACCTTGACGGTGTGCAAGATGTCCCTTTCAGCATGGGAGAATTAAGAAAGGCACTAGATAAAACAGGAAAGACTGCGCCAGGTAAAGATGAAATATGTTATAGTATGATGTTGTTTATGCTGTTTATATTGTTTGAGTTTAATGCTGAAAAATGTGAGGTGCTACATTTTGGTAGAACTAATCAAAATAGGACATACATGGTAAATGGTAGGGCATTAAAGAATGCTTTAGAACAGCGGGATTTAGGAATAATGGTGCATAGTTCCCTGAAGATAGAATCTCGTGTGGATAGGGTGGTGAAGAAAGCTTTTGGTTTGCTGGCCTTTATTAATCAGAGCATTGAGTATAGGAGTTGGAATGTAATGTTGAATTTGTATAAGGCATTGGTAAGGCCAAATCTGGAGTATTGTATACAGTTCTGGTCACCAAATTATAGGAAGGATGTCAATAAAATTGAAAGAGTACAGAGGAGGTTTACTAAAATGTTACCTGGGTTTCATCTCCTAAGTTACAGAGAAAGGTTGAACAAGTTAGGTCTTTATTCTTTGGAGCATAGAAGGTTGAGGGGAGACTTGATAGAGGTATTTAAAATTATGAGGGGGATTGATAGAGTTGACGTGGTTAGACTTTTTCCATTGAGAGTGGGGAAGATTCAAACAAAAGGGCATGGGTTGAGAATTAGAGGACAAAAGTTTAGGGGTAACATGAGGGGGAACTTCTTTACTCAGAGAGTGGTAGCTGTGTGGAATGAGCTTCCAGCAGAAGTGGTTGAGGCAGGTTCGATGTTGTTGTTTAAAGTTAAATTGGAGAGATATATGGATAGGAAAGGAATGGAGGGTTATGGGCTGAGTGCAGGTCAGTGGGAATAGGATAGGTAAGAGTTCGGCACAGACTAGAAGGGCCAAGATGGCCTGTTTCTGTGCTGTAATTGTTATATGGTTATATGATAAAGCACTTGGGTGAAGGAAGTCTGGAGAAACTACTGCTGCTGTATAACAAAGTCTGGGATGAAGGGAGAATACCAGGGAGTGGAAAGAGGCAATAATTATTCCAATAAGAAAACCTGGGAAAGATGCCAGTAGGCCAGAAAACTACAGGCCAATTTCCTTGATGTCACATGTATGTAAACTTATGGAACGTATGACAAATGAGAGGTTAGTGTACTTCTTGGAAAGTAGAGGTATGGTGGCTATGTATCAAAATGGGTTCAGGAAAGGAAGGAATACTATGAATCCAATGTTGTGTCTAGAGGATGAAATAAGAAAAGCTCAAGTAAATGAAGAGATAGTGGTTGCAGTTTTTTTTAATGTTGAGAAAGCTTGTGATATGTTATGGAAAGAGGGGCTCCTAATCAAGCTACATTTAATGGGAATGGGGTGGGGGGCGATGTTCAATTGGTTTAAGGACTTTTTAAACGGGAGAACTAATCAGGTGAAGATAGGATCAGAGCTATCAAGCCAGTATGTTGTAGAAAATGGGACGCCTCAGGGGAGTGTAGTGAATCCAACTTTATTCTCCATTTTGATAAATGATATATTCGTAACTATTCCAATGGAAGTGGGGAGGTCATTGTTTGCAGATGACGGGGCTTTGTGGAAAAGAGGGAGAAGTATTGAACATATAGTTACGAAAATGCAAGATGGAGTTAATCAAGTTGAAGAGTGGGGGGAAAAAGTGGGGTGTTAAATTTTCAGTGGAGAAGACAAAAGCCATGTTCTTTACAGGGAAAAAGTTCAGGGGACTTAATTTGAATCTGTATGGAAGTAACCTGGAGAGCGTTGAAAGTTTTTGGTTTTTGGGAGTGCACTTTGACATGAGATTGACATGGAGAGAACATATTAGTTATGTAGTTAGTAAATGTAGAAGTGTGATAAATGTCATGAGGTGTCTTGCTGGATTGGAATGGGGTGCTGATTTTGCATCACTGAAGTATATTTATGTAGCATTAATAAGATCAAGATTAGACTATGGAAGTATTGTATATGGGTCAGCAGCAAAATCTGTGCTGGCAGAACTGGATATCATGCAAGCTCGGGCTCTAAGGGTGTGCTTGGGAGCGGTTAGAACTTCCCCAGTGTGTGCACTCCAAATTGAGGCAAATTAAATGCCATTGGAGCTGCGACGTAAACCGCTGGAGGCCAATTACTGGATTTAATTAAGGGGGCATGGTGATAGCCATCCTACAAAAAGGGCATTGCAGACATGCTGGGAGAAGGAGAGGACACAAAAAGAAAGTTTTGGCTGGACAGGAGAGCAAACAGCAAAAGATATGGGTGTATACGATAAAGAGTTTTGTCCAAGTGTGGTGTGGCCTGTCAGACCTTTCTGGGTATTCGAAAATCCCTCTGTAGATTTGGAATTGCTTAAGATTAAGCACAGTAATAAGACGGCTGATACACTCAGTGAATATCATAGTTATAGGGAATGTAAATATAAAGGCATACAGATTTTTACGGATGGATCAAAGGATCCAGAAACAGTGCAACAGGGTCTGCAATTGTTGTACCAGGTTATAGAGTGGAAATTAGCAAGAGAACACCTGATTGCTTGAGTGTATATGTAGTTGAAATGTTTGCCATATTGTTAGCACTAGAATGGAGTGGGTAGGTTGATTATAATAATATTGTGATATGTAGCGATTCTGTATTGGCCCTTGCAAGCATTAAGGCGGGTACAGTTTGAGGTCACCAGGATCTGCTTTATGAAATCCTGTTTGCAAATTCAAGACTGGCTAGACAAGGCAAAAATATCGCATTCATATGGGATCCAGCACATTCGGGTATTATGGGAAATGAGACAGCAGGTAGGCTGGCAAAAGCAGCAGTCAAAAAAGGATCTGTAGAGGTCAATATTAAACTATCAAAATCAGAGGGGAAGAGCATAGTGTGGAGAAGGATAAATCAAAAGTGGCAGTGGCATTGGGACAGAACAATAAAAGGAAGACATTTACATTCAATTCAGAACAGAGTAGATATGGGAAGAAGTGGGGGAGTAAAGCAGAAGGAGCATGAAATTATAAGTAGACTGAGAAATGGGCACAGCAACCTTAATGGTACTCTGGCCATCATAAATAAACATCCAACAGGTTTTTGCAATCTATGTCAGGAGACTGAAACAGTAGGGCATATCCTTATTTCATGCCGGAAATTTGCACAGGAAAGGCAACTAATGTTACAACAATTACACAAAATAGGACTGGTAGAGAACAGTATTAAAGGTTTATTGGAATGTGGGGAGAGTAATGGTTGTTTAGTTTTTTAAGGGCGACGGGACTGGAAAGACAGCTTTAAAGTGAATGGACAATGAAGGACAATAAATCCTGAAGATGGCCGTAATGCAACTGTGTGGATGCTACCTGCCGTAAGAAGAAGAAGAAGAAGAAGAAGAAGAAGGAGGACTGCTGGTTTGTCTTGTCAAGATCCCCTGGGAACAACCTGCTGGTGGAAGGCTAGAGTGGCCACTTGCCATCTTTAGGCCGTGTCGGGGAACAATCCTCTCATGGAGCCTTGCTGTCAGTAGTTGGAGCTGTCTTTGTGGTATGGATTCGGCCGTTTCCTGGGCCAACTGAGTGGCTGTCAGCCATTCCGAGCTAGGTAGGGATCCAGCTGTTTCCATAGCCAGCCTAGGTTGCTGGCCATAACTGACACTCGGAGCAACCCCGATGAAGAGATGGAACTGTCTGTTGTTCTTTGGTGTCTGTCTCTTGTCCTCGCCTCTGTGGGGTAAGTCAGGCCGTTCTGCTGTTGCCCTGCGGGGTCATCTGTTTTGTCTTGTCCTTGCCTCTGTGGGGTAAGTCAGGCCATTCTGCTGTTGTCCGGTGGGGGGACCTGTCTTGTCTTGTCTTTGCTTCTGTTGGGTAAGTCTGGCCATTCTGCCATTAACCGACGGATGGTCCTGTCCCACCTTGGTGTGGAGAAGAAGCTGAGTCCCAGCTTGTCTAAGTATAAGTACTGGCTCTATGTCTATGTACTGTCCCGTCTCATGTTGGTGTCATATTAACAATGAGTCCTGGCTTTTTGAAGGTTAAGTCCCGGCCCTATGTTGATGTACAGTTCCCAGTCTGTCTCTGAGCTCTAGTCTCTGAGTTATCAGCCTCAAGCCTCAAGATCCAAGACCCCAGCCTGTCTCCAAGCTGAAGATCCAAGACCCCAGCCTGTCTCCAAGCTGAAGATCCAAGACCCCAGCCTGTCTCCACGCTCAGGTCTCTAGACCCCAGCCACATCCTGTCCTGGAGCCATGTCATGTCCTTGCCTGGTTCTGGGGCCCGAGCCCAAGGCAAGACCCAGGTTCTGGGTCCTTGTCCAGTCTTTGGCTTGGGGTCCAAGCCCAAGTCTGCATTCTTGTCCCTGCTCCTTGTCTTTATCCTGTCACGTCCCTACTCTAGTCAAGTCCTTTCCCTTGTACTTCAGTGTCTGTGTCTTGCATTATGGTCCGTTCCCAACGCCCCCATTATGACACCCCAGTTTGGGAACTCTTGCTCTAAACCCTATCCAACATCAGCATATCCTTTCTTAAATAAGTGGCCCAAAAGTGCTCACACTATTCCAAGTGTGATCCGACCAATGCCTTTTAAAGCTTCAGCATAACATCCTTGCTTTTATATTTTCGGCCTCTCAATTAGTGCTAATATTGCATTTGCTTTCCTACTATTGAATCAAACTAAAACTTAACCTTTAGAGAATCTCCAAGTCCTTCTGTAGACTCCCTGCTTCCTCAGCACTGCCTGCCCATCCAGCTGTGTTTATATCATCCACAGACTTGGGCATAATGCTATCAATTCCATCATCCAGATCACTGACATATAATATGAAAAGAATTGGTCCCAACACCAACCCCTTCAGAGCACCACTAATCACCAGCGATCAATCAGAAAAGTTTGCCTTTATTCCTACTCTTTGACTCCTGCCTTGATAGTACCTTTTTTGAAAGTTCAAAGTAACTTTATTATCAAAGTACATATACGTCACCATACACAACCTTGAGATCCATTTTCTTGCGGGTAATCATAGTAAATGCAAGAAATGCAATAGGAATACCGCACCCAATAGGATTCACTGACAACCAATGTGCAAAAAAAAACAACTGTGCAAGTACAAAAAGAAAGAAAAAAAAGGAAACAATTAATATAGTGAGAACGTGAGATGAAGAGACCTTGAAATTGGGTCCATAAGTTGAGGGGACCGTTCAGTGACAGGGCAAATGAAGTTGAGGGAAGTTATCCCCTCTGGTTGAAGAGCTTGAATGTTAACGGGTAATAACTGTTCCTAATCTTGGTGGTGTAGGTCCCACAACTCCTCCATCTACTTCCTAATGGCAGCTGCGAAAAGAGAGCATGGCCTAGATGGTGGGGTCCTTGATGATCAATGCTACTTTCCTGAAACAGCATTCTGTGTAGATGTGCTCAATGGTGAGAAGTGTTTTACGTATGATTGACTGGACTATATTCAATACTTCATGTAAGATTTTCCATACCAGGGCAATGGTAATTTCACATCAGGCCATGACGCAACCAGTCAATATACTCTCCAATGCTTACCTATAGAAGTTTGTCAAAGTTTTAGATGGCATGCTGAATCTTTGCAACTTCTAAGGTAGTAGAGATGCTGCCTTTGTAATTGTACTTATGTGCTGGGTCCAGATCAGATCCTCTGAAATGATAACAAAGAGGAATTTAAAGTTGCTGACCCTCTCCCACCTCTGATCCCCTATGAGCACTGGCTCATGGATCTCTGGTTCCCTTCTCCTGAAGTCAATAACTAGCTTATTGTTCTTGCTGACTTTGAGTGAGATGGTGTTGTTGTGGCACAACTCACCCAGAGTTTCGATCTCCCTCCTAAATGCTGATTCATCACCACGTTTGAATTGGCCAAAGACAGAATGTGGAGAATGCCTCCACAATCTCCTCAGATACCTTTTCAGAACCCTGGGGTGTAGTTCATGTGGTTCAGGTGACATATCTACCTTCAGAGGTTTCAGCTTTCCAAGCATCTTCTCCTTAGTAACCTCTGCCCCCTGACACTTCCAAATGTCTGGCATACACCTGATGTCTTCTGCAGTGAAATCTGATGCAAAATACTTATTCAGTTCATCTGCCATTTCTTTGATCCCCATTGCTGCCTCTCCAGCATAATTTTCCAGTACTTTTATGTCCATTCTTACCTTTTTTGTACGCTCTTTATCGGAAAGAGAACTTTTGGTCTCCTCCTTTGTCATAATGCTTAGCCTACCTTTATATATCATTTTCTCTTTCCTTATTGCTTTTCTTAGTTGCCTTTCTTTGTTGGTTTTTAAAAGT
Source organism: Mobula hypostoma (assembly GCF_963921235.1). Taxonomy (NCBI): domain Eukaryota; kingdom Metazoa; phylum Chordata; class Chondrichthyes; order Myliobatiformes; family Myliobatidae; genus Mobula; species Mobula hypostoma. Next base: position 153,764,192 of record NC_086102.1, on the reverse strand, counting down.
TTCCCAATCCTCTACCTTTCCATTAATTCTTAATCTATTATATGCCCTCTTTTGCTTTTATACTGTCCAAGAATTCTGTTGTCAACCACAGTTGCCTTTAGAATACTTCTTCTTTGGGATGTATCTATCCTGTGCCTTCCCAATTGCTCCCAGAAAGTCCAACCATTGCTGCTCTACCATTATCTTTGCTATTGTTCATTTCCAGTCAACTCCTTTTTCATGCCTCAGTAGTTCCCTTTACTCAATTGTAATATGAATGCATTCAATTTTAGCTTCTCCTTATCAAACTGCAGCGTGAATTCTATCATATTATGATCACTTTCTCCTAAGGGTTCCTTCTCCTTAAGCTCCCTAATCAGATCTGGTTTATCATTCTACACTCAATCCAGAATTGCCTTTTCCCTATGGGGCTCAAGCACAAGCTGCTCAAAAAGCAATCTCGTAAGCATTTTACAAGTTCCTTCTCTTGGGATCCAGCAACTACCTGATGTTCCCAATCTACTACTTATTGAAGTTCACTGAGGCTATTTTAACATTGTTGCTTTTTACATCACTTTTCTATCTCCTGTTGTAACTTTTACCCCACATTCTGGCTACTATTCAGAGCCCTGTATATAACTCCATCAGGGTCTTTTTGCCCTTGCAGTTTCTTAACTCTACCCACAAGAATTCTACATCTTCTGCTCCTACTGTATGTCTCTTTTTTCTTAGGATTTAATTTCATTTTTTACTAATAAAGCCATCCCATCTCCTCTGGCCTCCACCAATCTCTGAGCTTTGCTATGCCAAACTGATTTTAATCCTACATCGTGATCTGCCAAGTGAGGATCGTTTTTCACCACTATACTGATCACCTCTTTCATTGATGGTCTGGTATGAATAAGGAAGCGAAGGTTCTCAAACAAAATGTACTATATTTTAAATGGAGTTAATGATCAAGTCAGAGCAGACATCCAATGCAGGCAGAGTATTCCAAAGATTTACTACCTTTAGAGAAGAAGTTTTTCTTTCTCACCTCAGTCCCAACTATCAAACCTTTTATTTTGGTGACTGTTCCGGTCAGTGAACAACAATTCCTTGGCTACATCTTCCAGATATTCAATCATTTCAGATTTTCTACATCTTCTACTTATTCTTTTTAATCTTAATTTTGTTTTTGAAACTGTTGGAGCCTGTGACTTAAGGCCTGTAGTTTCATCAATTGAGCTAGCACACTGATGTCTCCAAGCAAACTCTAGGAGAGAAATGCGAGCAGGAGCTACATCAGGAGAAGCTCAGAGACAAAATGAGAGGACAAGATCAACTACATTTCTCATTGATTAAAGCATCAAGGAAGATTGAAACATCGAGGCAAATGCGCAGGAGAGCAGGTGGTCCTCAAAGGCTGCTGCTACAAGTTGTTGCCTTCAGAGGGGACTTTGGGTCCTGATGCTCTTGGAGGTGTTATTGAAGTTCTGAGATTTATGGATTGGACTGTAGTTCATATTGGCCTCTTTCTGTTCTGTCTTTTTTTCATGTTCTCATCCATTCATTCTTTTGCTGATTGGCGGGCTGGGGGTTTGGGTGATCTGTTAGTTTTTGTGCAAGAAAGGATTGTGGGGGGGTTGGGGTTTGCAATTTTTTGTTTATTTTCCTTTTAATGCAAGGGGACTGATGTCTTTCTTTCAACTACTTATATCATTTTCTGTATTCTAAGGCTATCTGAAGAAGTGACACATTTCAGAGTTGCATTCTGCATAGATACTTTGATAATAAAGTGAACATTTGTACCTTTTGTGCCCCCTTCTATTCTCCATAGCCGAGGGAAAAGCCTTCCTTGTCATATTCTCTATCACTTCTCCAACATCATGAACCCTTTGTGATGTAGTTTTGATTTAACCAACCTATTACACTTGGAATATATTAATTAAACACAAGCTTAATTATAAACAGATTAAGCAATTGTTTATTGTGTTTGAATTACACTTCCTGATATTTTACCAATTTGTTTGGACGTGATATCATGCCATTTTGAAACGTCTAAGCAGAAAAAGATTTGCAATTTAAAGAGGAGCTGTTTCACTGTTGGGGAGTGCAAATTAGTCATTTTGAACAGTAATTAAAAATATCTAATGAATTGCAATGTGCTCATTGACTCCTACAAACTTATTCAAGAGGATGGAATGGAAAATAATGATTTTATATATCCTGCTGTACAATAATTCCTGTGACCACAAAATAGTGGTAGGGACATTACAAGAGGTAGTAATGAAACCTGGCCATTTGGTGGAGTTGAAAAGGCTTTTAAATAGACACATGAATATCAAAGGTTTCAAAGGTACATTCAATGTCAGAGAAGTGTATACAATATACATCTTGAAATGTTTTTTCTTCTGCAATCCTCCATGAAAATAGAGGAGTATCCCCAAAGAATGAATAACAATTAAATGTTAGTACCCCAGTGTAACCCCCCAGCTCCCCTCCCTCCCATGCGTAAGCGGCAGCAAGCAACCCCCTTCCCCCCCACCAGCAAAAAAAAATTATTGGCACCTGCCACCGAGCACTCGTGTGAGCAAAGCAACAGCAAAGACAGACTTCCAGTACTCCAAAGACTACTTATTCACCCGGTATTCAACATACCACAGGCTCTCTCTCCCCCTAATAAGGGAGAAAGGGGTGTCGCCATTTCACAATGAGGGGGAGACAAAACAAACAACTCGCTAGTTTACGATGTTAAAAGTCCTTTGTGTCACTTTTTCCGAGCTCTGTGTCCAAGGATCTCGGGTCTCTGGGCACACAGCCTTAGATCTTCCATCTCCCACAACACACTGATCTCCCGCCCGGACACCGACCTTCGATCTGCCTGTCTCCATAGTTACGAGATCTTGGCCCTCCAAAGGTGAGCTAAGCTCTAAGGCTGTGCCCTTGGCATGCTGAATAATGGCCAGTTGTGAATCCCAAGAGCGGGTCCCATTCCCGCAAAGAACTGTAGTCAGCATGTAACTCCAGATCAGGGTTTTCAACAGAACCCTAAAAGGGAAAAATAGAGATATTAAAGATAGAAATAGCGCTGTTTCCAAAGATACAAGCAAAGGAATCGCCATTAGGTGCCATTAATTCCTCCTAAGCTCCTAATATGAAGGAAAGAGAGGAATATGGTTACTACTCAAGAGGAGGAAATTTGATATAAACTGGCATCAAGTTTGGCACAAGTTGGTGGGGCAAGTTATGTTCTTGGTCTATGTCTGAATTGAGGAGGAAATATAGGAATATGAAACTTCACTGACATAATGTCAATGGCTTACAGGTTTTCCAGGATTTTACTAACAGTTATGCAGTTATTGCCTGCATTTGGTCTCAAGTTCAGCATTTCTGTCCTGCTGGTGGGACTTGTCTGGCACCATGCTGCTGAAAGCAGGAATTGTTCTGAACAATCAGCTCTCAGTTTCTTCATCTATTTCAAGGAAGGAACAAAAATGTTTTGAGCTTGTATTAATCAATATTTTATGTGGTTGTAGAAATTTTAATCTGACAGCTAAATGCTGTTAAAAATGTTAATGGGGCAAAGCTTTGGCAACAAGTTCTGTCAAATAAATTTTTTGAAATCAATCTGGATCTAAAAGCACCACTGCTTAAAATTTGTGCTTTGACACCACTATATGAAAGGAGCTTCTCTTATCACTGAAAAATTAAATTGACCAGTTACAACTCCATATCAAAAAAAGACCCGGCATAGTAAGATCAGGCACTGTGCCTGATCTTGTTAAATAAATATGCAACCTTTTCCCCTGAAGAGGCAAACAAGCCTGATGAACATCTCAGGAGACACTAATGTATGAATAATAGATGATAAATCAGTTATAAATGTCAATTATTTCAAGCGAAGAGGACTTGGTACTATTACAATCAATTTAAATAAAAACCCAGGAGAGTACAAAATAGGCTGGAGTTACACAAATTAGCATTTGACACTGCCATAGATGATGAATTTCACCCTCTTTGTTCCAAGTACTTACCCTTCTTGTCTATATCTGGAAAACACTTGTCATACTGTTCTTTGCAAACTGCAGAGTGTGCAGTTTAAATTTGGCCAAAAAATTAACCACTTCCTTTGAAATAATAGACCGAGGGATTCAGTGGAATGAAAATATTTTGACCACAATATAAATTACATTACTGTTCGGTGCAACAGCTGGACTTCTAAATATGTATTCTTGTAATCTCAGTTCATCACAAGAGATCATTGATGGGTTGTCCGCTAAACTGTAACTCAAACAAGACAAATTTTATTAATGTTTGAGTCAATATTGTTACTATTTCTGCATAAGAACATGAAAACCAGCCAAAATAAAATGCTGAGGTTCGGAGCAGTTCCATGGAAGTATCATCAACCCAAAAAGTTAATTTCTTCTCTTTCCACAGATGTTGCCTGACCTGCTGAGTATTCAATATCATGTGGGTATAGGCAGGATTAATTATCTTTCAACAGCACTTGCCACTGTGCAAGAGATTGCCTAATTAAGACCAAAATGATGAAAGTTTTCTTTACAGAAACTCTCCCTTGGTTTGTCTCTTCTGCTAAGACTGTGCTTTCATAGTCTTAGTCATAGTCATACTTTATTGATCCCGGGGGAAATTGGTTTTCGTTACAGTTGCACCATAAATAATAAATAGTAATAAAGCCATAAATAGTTAAATAGTAATATGTAAATTATGCTAGGAAATAAGTCCAGGACCAGCCTATTGGCTCAGGGTGTCTGACCCTCCAAGGGAGGAGTTGTAAAGTTTGATGGCCACAGGCAGGAATTACTTTCTATGACGCTCTGTGCTGCATCTCGGTGGAATGAGTCTCTGGCTGAATGTACTCCTGTGCCCAACCAGTACATTATGTAGTGGATGGGAGACATTGTCCAAGATGGCATGCAACTTAGACAGTATCCTCTTTTCAGACACCACTGTCAGAGAGTGGGACCCTTCAACCAGATAAAATGGCCTTACTGTATATACAACTAACCCATCTCAGAAACTCACATGTCCTAAAGATGTTATCCTTCATTCTTTGAAATTTTTGCAGACAGAGGCTCTTGTCACTTCTCTCTTTCATCTTTGAAGCAGAAAAAGTAATAATTTTTCAAGGTTAAGCGAGGCACAGAGAACATTTTTAAGATCTGCCCCAAAACAGCATTAAATCCATCCTTCCAATAGCAGTCAAATCTTTTTGTTGGATTTTTTTACTCGAATCTTTTGTAAAAAAAACATCAACTGATCATTTGTCTTCTTAATTACTTGTTATTATATTGTTCAATTGTAAAAGTATTTTAATAACTTAGCTGAGAAGCAACAGAAAAAAAAAACAAGTATGGAGTCGTAGAGCATTACAGCACAGAAACTGTCCCTTCAGCCCATCTAGTCCCTGCTAAACTATTATTCAGCCTAGTTCCATTGACCTGCACATGGAGCTTCACCCTCCATACACCTCCCATCCATATCCGTACCTAAACTTCTCATAGATATTGACATTGAACTTACATCCACCACTTTCACTGGCAGCTTGTTCAACACTCACCATTCTCTGAGTGAAGAAGTTCTCTCTCATGTTCCCCTTAAACATTTCACCCTTAAGCTATGACTTCTAGTTCTAGTCTCACTCAGCCGCAGTGAAAAAACCTGCTTGCATTTACTCTATCTATACCTCTCAGAATTTTACATACCTATATCAAATCTCCTCTCATTCTCCTACACTCTAGGGAAAAAAGTCCTAACCTATTCAATCCTACCTTATAACCCAGGTCTTCCAGACCCTACAACATCCTTGTAAATTTTCACTGTACTCTCTCAAACTTACTTACATCTTTCCTGTAGGTAGGTGACCAAAACTGCACACAATACTCCAAATTAGGCTTTACCAACATCAACATAACATCTCAACTCCGCTACTCAGTACTTTAATACCTGAGAGCCAATGTGCCAAAAGCTCTCTTTACAACCCAATCCACCTGTGATGACACTTCAGATCCCTCTGTTCTACCACACTCCACAGTACTCTACCACTCTCCATGTAAGTCCTATTCTGGTTTGTCCTCCCAAACTGCAAACACCTCACTCTTGTCTGCATTAAATCCCATCTGTCATTTTTCAGTCTATTTTTCAATCTGATCCAGATCCTGCTGCAAGCTTGGTGTCATCTGCGAATTTGCTGATCCAGTTTAACACATTATCATCTAGATCAGGGGTCCCCAATCTTTTCTGCACCGCGGACCAGCCGACCGGGGGCGGGGGTGGGGGGGGTGGTTAATCACGACTGGAATATAGGTGATATGTCAACTATAAGTCACTTATCAGTGGCTAATACACTCAATTTCATTTCTAAAAGGGTTTATCTGACGAATTTAATATTAAACACACAGCGCATATTTTCCTTGCATGAATACAGTGATAAGTCAATTATAAGTCATAAGGGGGTTCCTATGTCCAGTCTATTCTGCAATTTAGTTTTCATTGTATTCATTGCAGAAAACTTCGCTTTGCAGAAATATGATGTTGGAAATGGAAGCAATGATTTCAGTGCTTTCATGGCTATCTCAGGATATTCAGCCTTGACTTTGATCCAGAATGCTGGCAGAGATGTTATGTCAAACATACTTTTCAGCCTACCATCATTTGCAAGCTTGAGGAGTTGATCTTCTTCCCGTGCTGACATGGATGATTCACGGGGGACATTCACAAATGGGTCACAGACCCATTCCTTTGCATGTCTTGGGTCTTTTGAGGTTGGGAAGTAACGCTCGAACTCTGTCGACAGCGCACCAGCTGTGAGCCTCAGTCTCTCCCAAATTCCCAGCTAATTTTGGGAACATGTCAAATATGCCCCTGTCCACTCGCCGTCCCCACAGTTCCGGTTTGGCTGTGAAAGCAGACACTATATCTGCCAACTTGAAGACAGTTGTCATTCTCTCCTGAAGTGACAAATTGAGTTCATTAAGCAAGTTGAAGATGTCACAGATAAGCAAGTTTTGCTATCCACTCCTCGTCACTGAAGTGGGCTGCCAGTGGTGACTTTTTTCCTGAAAGAAATCTCTGTAGCTGCTCTCTTAACTCAAAAACACTGGCCAGGGCTCTCCCCCTTGATAGCCACCTGACTTCAGTGCGTAAGAGAAAGCGCTTGTGCTCTGCATCCATTTCCTCACAAAGCTGCTCAAACAGACGTGAGTTAAGGGCTTTTGCTTTGATGTGTTTGATAACTTCAACAACGTCACTCAATACGCTGTTAAGATCAGGTGACATTTTTTGGCTAGCCAGCATTTCCCTGTGTGTGACACAGTGTGTAGACTGGCATTCAGGAGCAACCTCTTTGACTCGGGTAGTGAAACCAGACTCGTTAAGCCACTCCAACAGCTGTGCTTCGATGTCCTCCGCTATGTCATCGATTTTCCTTGAAACTGTGGTAGCTGAAAGAGAAACCTGTGCCATCTTGTTAGCTGCAGCTTCTCCCAACAGTTCACGGCACACGTCCTTGGCAGCAGGCAGAATCAATTCTTCACCAACAGTGAAAGGCTTCTTAGCCTTAGCAATACGGCCAGCCACTAAGTACGACGCTCTCAGAGCAGCAGCATTTGTGGAGGTGATTGCTCTCAGCACTTGCTTCTGTCCCGCTTGCTCACGTTTTTTCTGCTCAAAAAACTCACGGGTTTGTCTTTAACTGAAGGGTGCTTGGACTCAAGGTGCCGAAGCAGTTTTGAGGGCTTCATTGCCTCATTAGACAGCTTGTCTCCACATATCACACACAGGCGGCTCGGAGCGTGCGAGTCACTGGTCACAATAAAGCCATATTTTATGTACGACTCGTCGTATTTTCTGTTGAAGGAAGCTTTCTTTTTTTTTGCAGTCTCGGCCTCAGCTGTCTCTGCGCTGTCATCATCGTTAGGCCTCTTATGTCCCCCACCATCTCTTCCAAAGAAACTCTCAAGCAACGTTTGTTTTTTACTCATCGAGTAGTTGCAGGTTAATGCCCGACTGATGAACTCGCGTGGGTAATGACCTTGCGTACGTTCAAGTTCAACAGTGGGCGTGACAGGGTATGAGGAAAGGTGCAGTTGATTCATATCATTTCCTTGCGGCCTGGTAGCACATGCTTTGTGGCCCGGTGGTTGGGTACCGCTGATCTAGATATAGATGAGAAACAGATGACCAATACGTGCAGCATACCGCTAGTCACAAACGTCTAGTCAGAGAGGGAACCACTCTCTGGCCTCTCCGATGAAGCAAATGTCAAATCCAATTGACTACCTCATCCCGAATGTTAAGTGACTGTACCTTCTTTACCAACCTCCCATGCAGGGTTTTGACAAAAGCCTTGTTAAAATGTAAGTAGAAAGCATCCACCAACTTTCCTTCATCAACTTCTAGAAACCTCCTCAAAAAACTCCGTAAGATTGGGCAGACATAACCTACCACATAATAAGCCATGTTGTCCATCTTTAATCAGTCCCTGCTTATCCAAGTATTTAGAGATCCAGTCCCATAGAATGCCTTCTAGTAACTTACCTATGACTAATGTCAAACTCACCAGCCTATAATTTCCCGGCTTAGTCTTAGACCTTTCTTAAACAGTGGCACAACACTAGCCGTTCTCCAGTCCTCTGGAATCATACCTGTAGTTAAGGGTGCTTTACATACTTCTGATAGGGTGCCTGCAATTTCTGCATTAGCCTCCCACAAGGTCTGATAGAACACCTCTTCAGTTCTGAGGGATTTATCCACCCTAATTTGCCTCAAGACAGCAAGCACTCCTCCTCTGTAATCTGTATACAGTCCATGACCTCGCTGCTGTTTTGCCTCAATTCTATAGACTCTGTGTCCATCTCCCAAGTAAATACAGGTGCAAAAAATACATTTAAAATCTTCCCCATTCCTTTAGGCTCCATGCATATATAACCATGCTGATTTCAAGAGGACCAATTGTATCCCTTGCTATCCTTTTGTTTTTAATATAGCTGTAAAAACCCTTGAGATTTTCCTTCATCTGCTAGAGCAACCACATGCTTACTTTTAGCCCTCCTGAGTTGCCTCTTAATTGTTTTCTTGCATTTCTTTCTTAATGCCTCACTTGGTCCTAGCAGATTGTACAGACCTGTTATGCACCACCTTCTTCTTCTTAACCAGAGCCCTAGTACCTCTCCAAAACAAAAGTTCCCTGAACCTATTATCCTTGCTTTTTATTGTCAGGAACATAAAACCTCTGTAATCTCAAAATTTCACTTTTGAAGGCCTCCCACTTACCAAGCATGTCCTTGTCAGAAAACAACCTGTATCAATCCATGCTTGTCAGATCCTTTCTGATACCATCAAAATTCACCTTTCTCCAATTTAGAATCTTTACCCAAGGACCGGACCAACCCTTCTCCAAAAGTATCTTGAAACTTATGGAATTATGAACTCTAGGTGCAAAATATCACCTACATACACTTCTGTCAGCTGCCCTGTCTTGTTTAGTAAAAAGAGATCCAGTATCGCACTCCCTCTTGTTGGGACCTGTATATATTGATTGAGGAAACTTCCCTGAACACACTTGACAAACTCTGTCCATTAATCCCTTTCAGAGTCCCGGTCAAGATGTGGAAAATTAAATTCACCTACTATCACAACCTTCCATTTTTGCAACAGTCTCTCTATAGTGTTGCTCCTCTACATCCCACTGTTGGCTGGTTTATAAAATAATCCCATTAACGTAGTCGTCCCTTTCTTATTCCTCTGTTCCACCAAGAAAGCCTCAGTAAGCAAGCTCTAATAATGCCACCCCTTCCCTTTTAATCCATCCCACTCCATCATGTCTAAAGCAATGGAACTCTAAAACAACAACATTGCTCCTCTTGCAACTATGTCTTAATAATGGCGTCAATGTCATAATTCCCCATGCTGACCCATGCTGTAAGCTCATCCACTTTACCTACATTACATTGAAATAAATGTATCTCAGAATAGTATACCCAGCAAGCTCAAACTTTCAATCCCTGACTTTGTATGTGGGCTTAACATCTTTCCTCACAACCACTCCACTATTTGTCCTGACACACAGGTCCCCTTCCCCTAGCAGCTCTAGCTTAATCCCCTAGAGCAGCACTAGTAAACCTTCCTATAAGGATATTAGTCTTCTTCCTTTCATTTGCAAATCTTCCCACCTGTAGAGGTCCCATCTTCCCTGGAAAACAGCCCAGTTATCCAAAATTCAGAAGCCCTCCCTCTTTAACCACCTGTTAAACTATATTATATTCCTGTTTCTATCCACACTAGCCTGGGGCACAAGTAAGCTAGCATGAGATCACAACCTTGGAAGTCCTGTCCTTTAACTTAGCACCTAATTCCCTGAACTCGTTTTGTGGGACCTTGTCACCCTTCCTACCTATGTCATTGGTACTGATGTGGACTACAACCTCTGGCTACTCATCCTCCCACTTAAGAATGCTAAGGACTTGCTCTGAGATATCCTGGAGTCGGGCAGCTGGAAAGCAACACAATATTTGGGAATCTCGTTCTTGTCTACCGAACCTCCTGTCTGTTTCCCTAACCAATGAATCCCCTATCACTACAGTTCACCTCTTCTTCCCCCTTCCCTTCTGAGCCACAGATCCAGACTTAGTGCCAGAGACCTGAACACTGTGGTTTTCCTCTGCTGGGTCAAACCCTCCAACAGTATCCAAAATGGTATACTTGTTATTGAGGGGGACAACCACAGGGGTACCCAGCACTGGCAGCCTATTCTCTTTCCCCCTTGTTGGTCACCCTGTTACCTGTGTCCTGCACTGCAGGTGTAAGTACCTTCTGTATGGCCTGTCCGTCTTAGCCTCTGAATGATCTGCAGTTCATCCAGCTCCAGTTCCTGAACATGGTCTGCAAGAAGCCGCAGCTGGATGCTCTTCTCGCAGATATAGATGTCAGGAACACTGGAGGTTTTGCTGCTTTCTCACATCCCACAAGAGATTTCTTGTCCTGTTCACCTTTTCTACGACCAAAAATAACTACTGAACATTAAGAACTAAAATCTGCAAGTCTACCTCACTAGCGATCAGAATAACAAAGATGCTGCACAGTAACTGACGAATGTGGGGAGTGGGCTCTCGCTCCTCATGGTGGTCTACTACAGCAATATTAAAGCGAGACTTAAAGCAGATCCCTGTCAGTTCTACTTGCTAATGTCCGATTGCTGGAAAATAAACTAGATTACCAGTATCAGCTTCTGAACAAGAGGGAGATGAGGGACTGTTGCACACTTGTCCTGACAGAAATGTGGTTCCAAGGCATGATTCAAGACTCGGCCATCTAGCTAGAAGGCCTAATTTCCTTCCATCTGGACGAAGGTTCTTCCTTCTCCAAGTCTTTATATCTTCCACCAATTAACGCCCCCCCAAATCTTTACTTCACCCCTCCCCCTCTTCCAGTTTCAGCTATCACCTATCACCTATCACCTTGTATTTCTTTCTCCCCTCCCCAACATTCTTACTCTGATTTTATATCTTTTTTTCCAGTCCTGATGAAGGGTCTCTGCCCAAAATGTCAACTGTACTCTTTTACATAGATGCTGTCAGGCCTATTGAGTTTCTGCAGCATTTTGTGTATGTTATGGAGAATATATTAGACCTAGTTTATAACAGTGTTTGTGGAGACCACCAAGCTGCCCCCGCCTTCCTTTTGGATACTCAAAGTACATATGTTACAATGAGATTACCCCTCATTCTTCTGAATTCTAGTGAATACAGGCACAGAGCTCTCAGATGCTCTTCATATGACAAGCTATTCAATCCTGAAATCATTTTTGTGAACCTCCTTTGAACCCTCTCTAGTTTCAGCACATCCTTCATAAGAGAAAGGGCCAAAACCTGCTCACAATACTCCAACTGAGGCCTCACTAGTGTTTTATAAAGTTTTAACATTACATCCTTGCTTTTATATTCTAGTCCTCTTGAAATGAGTGCTATCATTGCATTTGCCTTCCTCACCACAGACTCAGCCTGCAAATTAACCTTTAGAGAATGCTGCATAAAGACTCCCAAGTCCCTTTGCCCATCAGTTTTTGTATTTTCTCTTCACTTAGAAAATAATCAACCCTCTCATTTCCTCCACCAAAGTGCATGATGGTACAATTCCCAAGACTGTAATCCATCTGCCGTTTCTTTGCCCACTCTTCAAATGTGTCTAAGACCTTCTGTAGCCTCTTCCTCAAAACTACCTGCCTCTCCATCTGACTTCAACAAAGGCATCAATTCCATCATCCACATCATTGACATTTAACAAAGAAAGAATCGATTCCAACACAGACCCCTGTAGAACACCACTAGTCACCAGCAGAACATCAGTAGTTACTAGTCAGAAAAGGCTCCCTTTGTTCCCACTCTTTTCCACCTGCCAGTCAGCTACTGCTTTATCCATGACAGACTCTTTCCTGCAATACCATGGGCTCTTAACTTGTTAAGCAGCACCATGTGTGGCACCGTGTCAAAGGTGATCTGAAAATCCAAGTACACTGCATCAGCCAATTCTCCTTTGTCTATCCTACTTGTTATTTCTTCAAAGAATTCCAACAGATTTGTCGGGCAAGATTTTCCCTTGAGGAAACCATACTGACTCGGGCCTATTTTATCATATGCCTCCAAGTACCCTGAGACCTCATCCTTGATAATCAACTCCAACATCTTCCTAACCACTGAAGTCAAACTAATTGGCCTATAATATCTTTTCTTCAAGAGTGGAGTAACATTTGCAATTTTCCAGTATTCCGGAACCATTCCAGAATCTAGTGATTCCTGAAAGATCATTAGTAATGCCTCCATGATCTCTTCTGCCACCTCTTTCAGAACCCTGGGCTGTACAACATCTGGTCCAGGTGACTTATCTACCTTCAGACTTTTAGTTTCCCAAGAACCTTCTCTCTAGTTATGGTAACTTCACACAATTCATGCTTCTTAATACCTGGAATTTCCACCATACTGCTGGTTTCTTTCATAGTGAAGACTGATGCAAAATGCTTATTCAGTTCATCCACTATTTTGTTTTCCTCCATTACTACCTCTGCAGCAATATTTTCCAGTGGTGCAATATCCACTCCTGCCTCTCTTTTACACTTTATGTATCTGAATAAACGTTTGGTATCCTCTTTAATATTAATGGCTAGCTTATTTTCATATTCCATCTTTATTTTCTTAATTAATTTAATAGTTGTCTTATGTTGGTTTTTAAAAGATTCCCAATCCTCTAACTTCCTATTAATTTTGCTCTATTATATGCCTACTCTTTGACTTTTATGTTGGCTTTGATTTCTCTTGTTAACCGTGGTTGTGCCATGGTTCCTTCAGAATACTTCTTTTTCTTTAGGATGTATATATATCCTGTGCTTTCCGATTTGCTTCCAGAAGTTTCAGCCATTGCTGATCTGCCGTCATCCTTGCCAGTGTTCTTTTCCAAGCAATTCTGGCCAACTCCTCTCTTATGCCTCTGTAATTCCCTTTACTCCACTGTAATACTGATACATCTGACTTTAGCTTCACTTCTCAAATTTCAATGTGAATTTGATCATATTATGATCACTTGCCTGTTAGGATTCTTTCACCTTGAGCTCTCTAATCAATTCCAGCTCATTTCAAGGGCTTAACCACTAGCTGCTCTAAAAATCCATCTCACAGGCACTCTAGAAGCTACCCCTCCTGTAATCCAGCACCAATCTGATTTCCCCAAGCTATCTGAATATTTAAGTCCCCATGACTATTGTAACATTGCCCTTTTAGTATCCATTGTCCATCTCCTGTTGTAATTTATAGGCAACATCCTTACTATTGTCAGGAGGTCTGTATGCAGCTCCCATCAGGGTCTTTTTACCCTTGCAGTTCGTTCGCTCTATCCACAGTGATTCAACACTTGTCACCTCTTTCTAATTATTTGATTTCATTTTTTTACCAACAGAGCAATGCCACCCCCTCTGCCTTGCAGTCTATCCTTTCGACACAATGTGTATCCTTGGACATTAAGCTCCCAGCTACATATAATCTTTCCTTCCTTTTGATTCCGCTTATGAAACCTAAAGCATTCTGCTATCAACAAGAGTTTCAGTTCTAAATGGTCCTGCATTACTTGCATGATATCAGCAAAGCTCATTACGGCTGATGTGGCTGGAGCAGTCATACCTCTAAGCAAACTGTATGCTTTTCCATCCAATGCACTCGACAAAATTGGCACATGCTTTTCATTGGCTATTTCATTTGCTTCAAAATACTGCTCAATTCACTCAGTGTACAATATGCATTTATCTCTTGCATCTATCTTATTAATGTAGCAATTCCTGTGTTTTTTATTATCTGTGATTACTATTATCTGGTCTGTACTCACTGTTTGTGAACCCATGAATTTTGTCTGTTTTCTGCCTTATTTTTAAGTCATCAATTCTGTCCCTTCCCAAAGAAGAACATGCTGCATTTTTTAAAACTCAAATGTCTCGCTACACTTCAACAGGTAGGTAGTCACCTCAGGTTGGCTCTAAGTCTCACTGAACTCTGCTTAACTGAAGTCCCAATATATCCTTAAAATGTTTCAGTGATTAGAGTAAGATATATGAAATTAGGCCTTAGCAATTTAAACACACACACACACACACACACACACACACAGAGCAGTTCAGCTGACAGGAAAAAGGAGCCTCCTTGGAATAAGGAATTCATTGATCTTGAGAAGAGGATCTATATTCTTGTAACACACATAAAAGTTGCTGGTGAACGCAGCAGGCCAGGCAGCACCTCTAGGAAGAGGTACTGTCGACGTTTCGGGCTGACACCCTTCATCAGGACAGTGTCCACTGTACCTCTTCCTAGAGATGCTGCCTGGCCTGCTGCGTTCACCAGCAATTTTAATGTGGTTGCATGAAATTCCAGCATCTGCAGATTTCCTTGCGTTTGCGTCTATATTCTTGTGTCTATTTCAACAAATGAATACTATTCACTAAGAGCTCTCATTGTATATTGGAAAATAAGCATGGCAGCCTTCAGCAAAATTTTTTTTTAAAGCACTAAAACGTTTCGCTTCTGATCTATGTTTGTTTCTTGGCATGAGATTTGTGTTAAATCTAACAAGATAGTGGTTACTGCCCTGAGGATGTTCTACCATGCAACCTTTCTTACATAGGTTTTGTGTCAGTGAAACCAGACCCTGTGCAATTTCTTCTTTCATGCTCTCTATCTTCTTATTTGCAATGTTCTCTTGAAACAATTTCTCATGTAAGTATCCTTTTACCATGCTTCTTTCACAATTATATATATTGCAAGTGTACATACAATTAATAGCTAGGCATCTGTGCACCTTCTCTCCTGGTATTCCACATGTTTATGTTTCTTTACCTCACCCAGCGTCAGAACTATATATGTACTAATTAAATATTTATTTGCATGGGCCATGTTGTAAATTAGACTTGTGTCATACCTGAGATGATTTTTAGAAGAGCTGACACAGAGGAGTTTGAGTACACACACATGGATTTAGCTTGGTCTACAGTGAAAACATATATTAGGAGGATTTTAAAGTCTCTTGTTTACTCACCTAACATGGACGATATTGTAATGAGCATAGCATATTTGATCATCTGGAATTTAATTCAGAAATTGTGACTTTGGAAGCATAAAGAATTGTGATGAAGAACTGGCACAGCTGAGCTAGTAAAGAGAATTGAAATGTTCTTTATTCATGCCAACAGAAGGAAAGGGCAATGCATTAGCTTTAAGTCAAAGTAGCAGCATTGAATATTATGGCAATAAGTTAGTTAGCTCCTCTTCGCGTCTTGTAGCACATCCGCCGGCAACCTTGCCGTTTCTTTAGCATTTGTTTTTTATGAGGCCGAGTTGCTAGCTCAACGCTCAACCCAGCACGGATGGAAAACATTCAAGGAGCCGGCCAGATTCAAACCCAGGACGATCCACCTCAAAGTCCGGTGTGGATGCCTCCATACCGCCGGCTGGCAGTAGAGCGGTAAAGTCTGGTGTGGATGTCACTACACCGCCGGCCGGCATCACAGCAGTAAAGTCTCAACATAAAGAAAATTCCTCTCAGGCACCGAGTTACCGCATTTGAGAAAGAGTGAGTGGCCCCTTCCACAGAAGCCAGGTGTCAGAGTCTCATTGGATGATTGAATCCACTAGCATGATTGCAAATCCCTGCAAGTTCTGCTTTTAATGGAGTTGGGGTGAGGGTGGAGATAAAGGAAAGGGTATTTAAGGACCAGTTGTCACCTTAAAATTACCGAAACTTCTCAACCTCAAGTGAAGAAAAAAGGATTTTTTTGTTGCAAAGTTAAAAGATCATCTGTCAGGACTTCCACACAGCTAGAGACAATAAAATTATCAGCTCACTGCAAATGTAACAGGCGATAGGAATTCCATTTTTTGCACCATAGACCACCCAGTTCATACACAATTTTCTGTGCTCTTATTAAGTCCACACAGAAGTAAGCATTAGTGACAATTTTCCAATGGGTGAGATATATTGCCTCAGAAACCAGGAGGACCACCTCATGCCCACATAGGTAAAAGGGCACTAACACTTCTGGGTGCCCCTCAAAATGCCAAACCTTCCTAATTATGAAAGTAAATTGTGGATACTATACCTGGCTGGAAGTCCTGGAACTCTCCCAAACAGTACAATCTGAATACCCTCACTACAAGATCAACAAGCATCTTTTCAAGGGCAACAAAGGAAGGGCAATAAACACTGTTCTGGTGAGAACCCCAAAAACACAGAAAATGTAGAAATGAATCAAGCATGAAGGAACAACATATAAACTAATTTAGTACTTCGTTTCATTCCTTTTTCCCCCACAGAGAATGATGTTATGGCAACCAATAAAACATTCTGGCAAAATTATATTAAACTGTTATTGAAGACTGTAAATTGAAATAAACTGTACTGTAGAAGAAACTTCAGAAAGCACAGATATTACAGGGATTTTAGTTATGCCCAGGCTTTCTGAGAAACTTAATTGAGTTGCTATTGCCCACTTTTTACAGATACTTGGGGCAAATATACACCATAAGATTTTTTTTCCTCTCTCGAAGCTGATCAGTGGAGGAATGCCATGCAGACACAGGAACGCAAACTCCACAAAGGCAGTATCTGACGTCAGTAATTAACTTTGATCACTGGAGTTGTAAGACGGCAGTTCTACTAGTTGCAGCACGGGCTCTTTGACCACTAAATTCATACCGACTCATATTACTCCCAATTCCAACACTTGGCCCACAGCTTATTATGCCTTGGTAACTGAAATACACACACAAATGCTTTTTGAATGTTGATTCCAAACAGCATGTTTCTAGTTGCAACCCCCTCCTAGTGGAAAAATTCCTTCCTCAGATCCACTCTAAGTCTTTTACTCCTCGTCTTACACTTACCTGTTTGGTCTTAGATTACTCTGATCACAGGTATATTTAAAGTGGACGTTAATAGGTTCTTGATGAGTAAGGGCATCAAAGGTTACTGGGAGAAAGCAAGAGAAAGGGATTGAGAGGGAAACGGAACTAGCCATGAATGAATTGTGGAACAAGTTTTAATGGGCCCAATGGCAGAACCAACTTGAATGGGTAGATTGGCCTAATTCTGTTCCTAGGTCTTACGGTGTTATGGTTACTTCCTTACTATCAGGCAAAAAATTCTTTTAAAAAAACTGCTGATGCTAGAAATATAAATTTGAACAGAAAATGCTACAAATGCTCAACAAGTTGGGGTCCTGTAGGAAGGATACCCAGTTAAAGTTTCAGATCAAAGATGATTTCTCAATCTGCAAGGAAAAGGAAGGAAAGGTAAAACTGGAACAGGTAACCATCTGAATCAATGAATGAATGAATGAAGCAATTTGACAGTGTGAATTCTTTTATCTACTTTTTTCATCTATGTCCTCATTCTCTAACTGATCCCATTCACTCATTGAATAGGTACTTGTTTGCAGTTTATCACTATGGTCACCCTAGTTTTATTCTTTCAGAGGCAATGCCCACCCTCAGCCTCTTTGTAATTTTCCACTTGAAACTTTAACGCTGCTTCCCTTTCAGATGCAGCCTGACCTGCACCAGGTTGTTAGTTTCATTTCTTGCTTTCAACTCTATCTTTGCTTTACATAATTTTGTACACCTCTGACAGGTTTCCCTCTCAACCTCCTCAGTTCCACGGAAAACAAATGCAACACCTCCAGTCTCATGGATACGTTGCTCACCCCAGGCAACATTTGCAGGGCATGGTAAGAAAGCTTGCAGATGACACTGAAATGGGCAGTTCAGTGGACAGGTTATCAAAAATTACAGGGGGACCTGGTCAGCTGAGTACATGGTTTTAAAATCTAATGAAAGAAAGGAAATTGGAGCAAATTTTGTTCCATCAAAGAAAAGTGAGCAGCTTAGCAGCTCAATCTTGAGAGGAAGTCATACTTCACCAATCAGCACTCTTAGAACATCAGCAGCAGAAAGTGAACGGGTTGATTATTCAATAATGACCATGGAAGATGGGGAACGTTGGTCTAAACTGCCTAAATTTTCTGGGTTATCCTTTTGCAGTTATCTCTTGACATGCAGTTGTTCATTTGTCAGAAGCTCAATTGATTCAGAAAAATTGAAAATATTACCAGGTTTGCATTTACGCCACCCCTTATACCACCTACAGGATGTCCCCAGACACTCTGCAACCAGTGAAGCCTTTCTGAAGTGTTTAACATATAAAATCAAAAACACGATTTGTGCACCACAGATGTCTGTTAGGAGTGACATCATCAAAACCATAATTTCTTTAAGCTGGGTTGGGTGAAGGACATATTTCTCTGGAAACATTACAGAAATTCCTTGACATTTTTTTTAACCACAGTGCAATAGAAATTTTGCATCTGAGAGGGCAGAGTGAACCTCACTGGAAATGTTATACCTTTGACTGAGAATGTTCACCTTCAACACTACCCCATAGTCTTCAATTTCAAAGGCAACACTGAGGATATTTTCTTCTCTATTAACGGTTTTCCAGAGCTTACATTTAATTTCATCTACTGTTTTGTGAAATTGCATTCTGGCAATTTTTCGGACAGACTTATTATGCAGAGGGCACAATATGCTCACTTAGTCACATCGCAAAACAACAGATTTCATGACATATATCAGTAATAATAAACCTGATTCTGATATCATTGATCCAAATACATTGATGAGATTTACACAAGTAACTGTTAAGGTAAGTTAATCAGAGGTAATCAGAGGTAATTCACAGTATAATTTTGAAAAATAAACTAGCACCACTGATTTATTCTGTTTTCGCAGTAGATATATAATCTATATTAGACTGTAAATCTCTTTCTCTCCAATAAATTTCAACTGTGGCTCTAATGGGTAATATCCATCTTCATATGACTGAGAGCAGCTGTCTGCTTTGAAATATTAAAGTTCTGAATTTAATTTAGGGAAAGAAATGCACTCCCGGTTGTTTCTTAGCAGCTTGTTATGTAATTGAAAACTACTGCTGATTAGGCAAAGTAGATTGCATTTCAATCGTGGCAATTTAGAATGTAAAATGAGAAGGAAGGACTCTGATAAATGCTATCCCTCTAAAAGTAAAGTGCTTCTTTTTTCAGCACTCTATTTATAGAATATAACATATTGATTGAAATGAAATAATTTGTCAAATGTGATTATATATGCAGTTTGGCTGTGATTAGATCTGGAGCTTTGCAAAAGTGTACGAAAGACTCCTTCAAACCTATTGCAATGACTGATTAAATGTTGTTCATTGAAAAATAGTAATTTGAAAATAAGACCCTCAGTCAGTTATTAAAGTCAAATTAAGATTAGTCACTGTGGGAAATCAACCACTAGACAAGGCTCAGATCTCAATGATCTATTAACTGATCTGTAATATATAATGGCTGGTAAGAAAGGAACTTAAAACACTGTCAAGTGTAATGTATGATTTGTCTTAAAAGTGGAGGTGGAATCAGAATCAGAATCTAGTTTAATATCACTGCCATATGTCGTAAAATTTGTTAACTTTGCAGCAGCAGTACAATCCAATACATAATAATAGAGAATAAAGAAAGCTGTGAAATACAGTACATATAGACACATACATAAATAATAATTAAATTAAATATGTAGCGCAAAAAATAGGAAATAAAAAAGTGGTGAGGCAGTGTTCATGGGTTCAATGTCCATTCAGAAATCCGATGGCAGAGGGGAAGGAGCTGTTCCTGAATTACTGAGTGTGTGCCTTCAGGCTCCTGTACCGCCATCCTGATGGTAGCAATGAGTTGGGGGCATATCCTGGGTGATGGACGCTGTCTTTCTGAGGCACCACTCCTTGAAGGTATCCTGGATACCTCGGAGGCTAGTGTCCAAGGTGAAGCTGACTAATTTTACAACTCTGCACAGCTTAGAAGAGAAGATGGCAGCGCGACGCAGCGCACAGCGGCCACTCCAGAATGAATATCTGTTAGTTGTTAAGTAGGATGCCATGCACAATCCTGATTTGATGGAGACGGACATGAGAAGCACGGAGGAATATCTGGTGAAACTTCTGAAATGGCTGTTTCGCTGCCACTGCTACTGTGCGATCCAGATTCTCCAGAGGAGAAGACCCTGAATCCTCGGCTTTGCCTGTTGCTTGGCGACCGGGACCGGGGTTGAAGCGCTCGGCAGAGATGGTGCTTGGTGCTCAGTATCAGAGGGCTGGTCGGAGGGCTGGAAGTTTTCGGACTGACTCAGAGTCGGCTGTGGTCCGGTGCTTCCAGGGTGCTGCATCAGCAAGTTTGTGGCACTGGAGGTTCATGGCAGGGAGAGTTTTTCTTCCTTCTACCGTCTGCGTGAGATGATGGGGCTATCAGGACTTTGAGACTTTTTTTTGCTGTGCCCATGGTCTGCTCTTTATCAAATTACGGCATTGCTTTGCACTATTGTAACTATATGTTATAATTATGTGGTTTTTGTCAGTTTTAGTCTTGGTCTGTCTTGTGTTTCTGTGATATCATTCTGGAGGAACATTGTATCATTTCTTAATGAATGGATGAATTACTAAATGACAATAAACAAGGACAGAGTGTCCTCATAACCTAATCTAATCTACTTCAATCCTGTGCAGCAGTCTTCCTGTACCAGTTGGTGATGAGGCCAGTTAGACTGCTCTCCACAGTACATCTGCAGAAATTTGCAAGTGTTTTTGGTGACATACCAAATCTCCTCAAACTCCTGATGAAATATAACTACTATCCTGCCTCCTTTATAGCTGCATTGATATGTTGAGAGGATACTCATCTGCACACAATAGAGGGAACTGCTATTACTTGGTCTTACATTGTATTACTGTGTATTTTCATCTGGCTTGCTTGATGCTTCTTTTTTTCTCAGTCCATCTGCTTTTTCGTTCTGCTTCCTTTCCTCTCAGCCTGTACAAAATTTACTTGTCATGCTGGGAAATCATTGGAAATTTACAGCATGTTCCTGCTTTAATGTTTTTCTTCTGTAATTTTTTGACTTGTGTTCTTTCACTGAATGGCTGGGCCAAGATATAAAGAGACAGAATGGCCCTTTTTTTTTGCAGAGTCAGCTGTGAAACATCTGACTGGTCCAAATTCTCATGTGGACTGATTAACAACATTATAGCTGAACAGTTAATGCAACATTTTCTTATATAAAATTTAAGTATGAATTATATATCATAAATATTATGTAATTATAAATCTGTTAATGAAAGTATATAAGATTAAAGATCTAGCCAGTATTCTTTTCATCTGGGATGGGAAAGAACCCTTCATAGCAGATTCAAAGATGAAACATGAAATGAATATTAAATACACTTGTGATCCAGATTTAAATGTGAACTCCAGGCTCAAATTCACTCATTCTCCTGAGGCTGAAACTGACTGAACTAAACTGAGGTGAACTGAACATTCTCAGATTATTTTGATGACCTTTGTGGTTTGATATTTTATATTCTGTGTTTTTTGCTTGTTTTTTGAGTTTGCACGATTTGTTCTTTTTTGTGCATTGGGGGTTTGGTGTTTTTTTCTTTGAAGGGTTCCATGGTTTCTTTGTTTTGTGGCTGTCTGTGGGAAGAAGAATCTCAGAGTTGTTAATCACACACATACTTTGATAATAAATGTACTTAGAACCTTGAATCTTTGAAATACGAAAATGTTGTCAAATGGTAGGGAAAGCTTTCTCTACAGGAAACTTTGGTAAGTTGGAGTGTGTTGATATTCATGACTGCTTGTCAGCCAAGGGTGATGGTGTGCATTGTAAGAATGTGCTCTCTGAATGTGGGCTTAAGATCATCCCCTACTATTTAACAGCAAAGTTATGCCTTTACATCATGGCACTCCTGCACGCCAGTTGCATATCAGTCACCACTGCAAACTTACAGATAGTTGTCAGGAAACAAAGGTGATTCCTTTGACGATGTGGTGCACAGCCCCATCAAACTGTGCAAAGTGCATTCAGTGAGAACCATGTTGTCACGAGAGATGTATTAGAACATATTATTCATGTTCTAAGGCACTGGTCCAACTTTGCAAACCATTGTGGAAGAAGCTTTGACATCGCAGTTGAGCAGGAGCTGAGATAAACAGCTGCAAAAACTCTGCCTCTGTGTACTGTTGGGAGCGGTTTAAACTAACATGGCAGGGAGATGGGACCAGTATGATAGAGTTGAGGAGGAGTCAGCAAGTTTACAAGGAGATCATGGCTGTAACTTGAATGTAAAGATGGACAAAGCAATGACTGGTACAAATGCAGATAGAACAAAGAGTTAAATTGTACCAAAGAGGCAAAATTCAAAACAGGGAAGAATGCAGGACTGAAGGTGCTGTATTGAAATGCATGTAGCATCCAAAATAAGGTGGATGAACTTGATGCACAATTAGAGATTGGTCAGTATGATGTTGTAGGCATCGCTGAATCATGGCTGAAAGAAGGCCATAGTTGGGAGATTAGCATCAAAGGAGATACTTTGCATCAAAGAGACAGGCAGGAAGGCATAGGTGGTGGTGCGGCTCTGTTGATAAGAGATGGAATTACATCTTTAGAAAGAGGTGACATAGGGTCGGGGAATGTTGAACCTTTGTGGGTGGAGATAAGAAATGGCAAGGGTGAAAAAAACCATTATGAGAATCATATATAGGCCTCCAAATTGCAGCCAAGTAGTGGGGTTGAGATTGCAAGGGGAACTGGAAAAAGCATATAGTAAGGGTAAGGTCACAATTAAAATGGGGGACTTCAATATGCAAGGTGATTGGGAAAATCAGATTGATGTCAGATCGCAAGAGAAGAAATTTGTTGAACACCTATGAGATAGCTTTTTAGAGCAGCTTGTACTTGAGCCTGCTCAGGGAAAGGCTATCCTAGATTGCATATTGTGTATTAACACAGATCATATAAGGTTGCAAAAGTGAGTGGGAGCACCTATCGTGAGTTGGAGAGCTCTGAGAGAGGAGGTGGTGCACAGGTTCGTGAGCGAAGTTTAAAAGGGGAAAACTTTGCGGGAACTCGGCTATAACCGGAGCACCAATCGTGAGTTGGAGAGCAGGGAAGGTTCAGGCATTAAAGGGAGACACTGCCTAGTGGAGCGGTCATCGATGGAGTGTCTGAGGCAGAGTGGTAGGGCTTTAGCTCATTTGGGCTTCGGCGAGGTAAATGGTTAAGTGGACTTCGTTTTTTCCTTACATTTTTATGGAGGAATGGAGAGCATGTCTGTGGGGTTAGTACTTTGCTCTGAGTGTCAGATGTGGTAATCCCGGGAATCTTCCAGTCTCCCAGATGGCCACATCTGCGCCAGGTGCAGTGAGATTCAGCTTTTGAGAGACCGTGTTAGGGATCTGGAGCTACGGTTCGATGACCTACAGCTTATTAGGAAAAGTGATCAGGAGACTGATAGGAGCTACAAGGTGTTAGTCACCCTGAGGCTGCAGGAGTTAAATAAGTAGGTGGCTGTGAGGGAAGGGATTGGAAAAGTTCAGATAGTAGAGAGCACCCCTGTGGCCATCCCCCTCAGTAATTGTCATCTCATTTTGGACGCTGTCAAGGGAGGTAACCTGACAGACAGCAACCACGGCGATCAGATCTCTGGCATTGAGCCTGGTACCGTGGTGCAGAAGGGAGAGAAGAAGATGAGGAACATGGTAGTCATAGGGAATTCCATAGTGAAGGGAACAGACAGGAGGTTCTGTCAGCGTGATAGAGATACCCACATGGTGTGTTGCCTCCCAGGTGCCAGGGTACGGGATGTCTTGGATAGGGTGCAGAGTATTCTGAAGGGAGAGGGTGAACAGCCAGAAGTCTTGGTACACGTTGGTACCAATGACATAGGTAGAAAAAGGGACGAGGTCCTGAAAAGAGAATTCAGGGCATTGGGTAGGAAGCTGAAAAGCAGGGCCTCCAGGGTAGTAATCTCAGGATTGCTGCCTGTGCTACGTGCTAACAAGTGCAAGAATAGCAGGATCAGACATATTAATGCGTGGCTGAGAGACTGGCGTAGGGGGCAGGGCTTCAGGTTCCTGGAACATTCTGGCCTCTTCTGGGGGAGGTACGACCTGTACAAAAAGGACGAGTTACACCTGAACCCAAGGGGGTCCATATCCTGGCGGGCATTTTTACTAGAGCTATTAGGGAGGGTTTAAACTAATTTGGCAGCGGGATGGGAACTGGAGTGATAGGGCTGAGGAAGGAGAAAACAGAAATAATTCAAAGATAGCATGCAACAGAGACGATAGAAAGGACAGGCAGAAGAGGAGGCATAATCACAGCAGTGGGATGAGATACAGGGCAATAGAAGTGTGGTGCAGTTAAAACAGAAAGCAACAAATACTGGACTGAAAGCGTTATATTTGAATGCACGCAGCCTAAGAAATAAAATGGATGATCTTGAAATTCAGCTACAGATGGGCAAGTATGACATTGTGGCCATCTCTGAAACTTGGCTAAAGGATGGCTGTCATTGGAAGCTGAACGTCCAAGGATATATGTTGTATTGGAAAGATAGGTTAGTAGGCAGAGGGGGTGGTGTGGCCCTGTGTATAAGAAATAATATTAAATCATTAGAAAGGGATGACATAGGATCAGAAGGTGTAGAGTCTCTATGGGTTGAGTTAAGAAATGGCAAGGGTAAAAGGACCCTAATGGCAGGTGTATACAGACCCCCAAACAGCATCCAGGATGTGAATTTCAAATTATAGCAGGAGATTGAAAAGGCATGTCAGGAGGGCAATGTCATGATAGATGTTGGGGATTTTAACATGAAAGTGGATTGGGAAAACCAGGCCAGTAATGGACATCAGGAGAGAGAATTTGTAGGATGTCTAAGGGATGGCTTTTTAGAACAGCTTATTGTTGAGCCCACTAGGGAATCAGCTGTGCTGGATTGGGTGTTGTGCAATGATCTGGAGGTGATAAGAGAGTTTAGGGTTAAGGAACCCTTAGGGAACAGTGATTACAATATGATTGAGTTCACTTTGACATTTGGGAAGGAGAAACTAAATTCCAATGTGTCGGTATTGCAGTGGAATAAAGGAAATTACAACGGCCTGAGAGGGGAACTGGCCAAGATTGACTGAAAAGAGACTCTAGCAGGAAGGACAGCAGAGCAGCAATAGCTGGAGTTTCTGCAAAAAATGAGGGAAACATAGAAACATAGAAAATAGGTGCAGGAGTAGGCCATTCGGCCCTTCGAGCCTGCACGCCATTTATTATGATCATGGCTGATCATCCAACTCAGAACCCTGCACCAGCCGTCCCTCCATACCCCCGATCCCCGTAGCCACAAGGGCCATAAGAAGCCACAAGAAGTGCAAGACAGATATATTCCAAATAAGAAGAAATTTTTAAATGGAAGAAGGACACTACTGGGGCTGACAAGTGAAGTCAGAGTCGAAGTAAAAGCAAAAGAGAGGGCATACAAGGAAGCCACAATGGGAAGATAGAGGATTGTGAAGCTTTTAAAAACTTTTGGAAGGGATCTAAGAAAGTCATTATGAAGGAAAAGATGAATTATGAAAGGAAGCTGGCGACTAATAACAAAGAAGATACTAAAAGTTATTTTAAGTATTTAAAGGGTAAAAGAAAGTTGAGGGTAGATATATGAGATAGTGTAATGAGAGATGCAGAGATGGCAGAGGAACTGATTGCGTATTTTGTATCAGTCGTCACAGTGGAAGACATCTGCAGTATACCAGACATACAAGAGTGTCAGGGAAGTGAAGTATGTGCAGTGAAAATTACGACTGAGAAGGTGCTCAGGAAACTTATTGGTCTGAGAGTGCATAAATCTCCTGGACCTGATGGAATGCACCCTCGGGTTCTAAAGGAAGCAGCTGGGGAGATTGCAGAGGCATTAATAATGATCTTTCAAGAATCGATAGATACTGGCATTTTACCAGATGACTGGAAAATTGCAAGTGTTACTCCGCTATTTAAGAAGGGTGGGAGGCAGCAGAAAGGAAACTATAGACCTGTTAGCCTAACATCAGTGATTGGGAAGTTATTGGAATTGATTGCTAGGGATGAGATTAAGGAGTACTCGGAGGCACATAACAAAGAAGATAGGCCAAAGCCAGCATGGTTTCCTGAAAGGAAAATCCTGCCTGACAAACCTACTGCAAATTTTTGAGGAAATTACAAGCAGGGTAGACAAAGGAGATGTAGTAGATGTGATGTACTTGTATTTTCAGAAGGCCCTTAAAGAGTAAAACGGAGGTGAGAGTTGAAATTGGACCACTAGAAAATGTTGCTGGTGAGGTAGTAATGGGGGACAAAGAAATGGCAGATGAAATGAATGAGTACTTTGCATCAGTCTTCAAAGTGGAAGACACAAACAGTGTGCCAGAGGTCTGTGAGCGAGTGCCATTGCTACTATAAAGAAAAATGTGCTAGGTAAACTAAAACGTCTTAAGGTGGATAAGTCATCTGGACCAGGTGGACTACATCCCAGAGTCCTGAGAGAAATTGCTGAAGAGAAAATGGATGCATTGGTTGTGATCTTTCAAGAATCACTTAATTCTGGCATGGTCCCGCAGGACTGGAAAATTTCAAATGTCACTCCACTCTTTAAGAAGGGAAAAAAGCAATAGAAAGGAGATTATAAGCTAGTTAGCTTAACTTCAGTGGTTGGGAAAGTGCTGGAGTTTATTATTAAGAATGAGGTTTCAGGGTATTTGGAGACTAATGATAAAATAAGTCAAAGTCAGCATGGTGTCTGTGAAAGGAAATCTTGCCTGATAAATCTGTTAGAGATCTTCGAGGAAGTAACAAGCAGGGTGGACAAAGGAGAGACGGTGGAATGCACTTACTTAGATTTTCAGAAGGTTTTTGACAAAGTGCCACACATGAGGCTGCTTAACGAGATAAAATCCCATGGCATTACAAGAAGGATACTGACATGGATAGAAGAATGGCTGGCAGGCAGGAGGCAGCGAGTGGGAATAAAGGGATTTTTTCTAGTTGGCTGCCAGTGACTAGTGGTGTTCTTCAGGAGTCAGTATCGGGACCGTTACTTTTCATATTGTCAATGATTTGGACAATGGAATTGAAGTCTTTGTGGCAAAGTTTGGGGATGATATGAAGATTGGTGGAGGGGTAGGTAGTGCTGAGGAAGCAATGCAATTGCAGCAGGACTTAGAAAATATTGAAAGAATTGGCAAAAAAAAGTGTCAGATAGACTATAGTGTTGTGAAACGTATGATGATACACTTTGGTAAAAGGAACAATAGTGTGGGCTTATCTAAATGGGAAGGAGGCTCAAACATCAGAGATGCAAAGTGACTTAGGAGTCCTTGTGCAAGACTCCCAGAAGGTTAATTCACAGTTTGAGTCTGTGGTAAAGAAGGCAAATGCAATGTTGGCATTTATTTCAAGGGGAATAGGATATAAAAGTAAGGAAATAATGCTGAGACTTTATAAGACACTAATCAGGCCGCACTTGGAGTATTGTCAACAGATTTGGGCCTTATATCTCAGAAAGGATGGATTGTCATTGGAAAGAGTCCAGAGGAGATTCACGAGGATGATTCCGAGAATGAAGGGCTTAACATATGAGGAGCATTTGGCAGGTTTGGACCTGTAGTCACTGGAACTTAGAAGAATGTTGGGGGGGGGGGGAGAATCTCATTGAAACCTACCAAATGTTGAAAGGACTAGATAGGGTAGATGTAGAGAGGATATTTCCTATGGTGGGGGTATCCACAACTAGAGGGGCATAGCCTCACAATTGAGGAATGACCTTTTAGAACGGAGGTAAGGAGGAACTTGTTTAGCCAGAGAGTAGTGAACCTGTGGAATGCTCTTTCACAGACTGCTGTGGAGGCCAAGTCCATGGGTATATTTAAGGCGGAAGTCGATAGTTTCCGGAATGGTCAAGGCATCGAAGGATATGGTGAGAAGCCAGGTGTACGGGGTAGATTTGGATCAGGGATCAACCATGAGGGAATGGCAGAGCAGACTCAGTGGGCGAAGTGGCCTAATTCTATTCCTTTGTGTTATTGTCTTATGGACCTGGCTCCCTTCACCAACTAGAAGAGGAGGAGCAAAAGTAGGAGGAAGAGAAACTGGAGTGGATAGGTGAGGTAAGTTACAGCTTAGCCTTTGTAGCTGGAGAACAAACAGATGCTACCAGTAACCTCAGTCTTATTACCCTGGTCGTCAACTGACGGTCCATCTCTCATATTTGTTCCTGTACCTTCGTCTTCCCGTAATACAAATTAAAAGTCTACACAGTAGGTATTCTTGGCCATGATATAAAATAATCAACTATCTGCTTTAAATTACTGGATACCTTCTGTGTATCTTTGCAGAAGCTGCACCTCCAGTGCAGTGTTGCTTCATTTGCTGGATCATCGATTATGTGAAGTGAGAGGCTGCTGCCCTTCAGTGGAGGAGGCTGCAGATGATTTTGGATGATGATAGCAATCATTTAATCTGAAAAATGTGGTGTCAGAGTGCACCATACTGGAAAAAGTAACTGCACTATGGTTGGTAGAGAACAGCAAGGGAATCAGTGGAGTGCCAATGGTGGGATGACGATTGTTGCCGGCTTAAGAACAGCACACTCATTCCCCATGCACCTTCTTCTCCTTCTTGAGAAGTACCTCGATGAACTAGTAATCTGTTAACGTTTCTATCATTTCCTACAAGCTGCTGTCAAAACTGTTACACTTCTTACTGCCTTGGTAAAAAGAGCCAACATAATCCAAGACCCCCGCCAGCCCAGGACGTTCTCTCTTCTCCCCCTTCCCATTGAGCAGAAAGCACATACCACCAGGCTCAAGGATTGCTTCTACCCCACTGTGGTAAGACAATTCAACAATCTGTGAGTACAATAAAATGTACCCTTGACCCCATGACTTATTTGTCATGGCCTTGAACCTAATACTTTGCCTTCACTGTGCTAAAGTGTTCCTCTTAGTGTAACACTTTATTCTGCATTCCATTTTAGTTTGCCTTTGTAATTTCTCAGCCTACTGTTCTAATGAAATGTTCTTTATTGATGGTATGCAAAACTATTTTTTCACCGTACCTTGGTACATCTGTCAATAATAAACCAACTTACCCACATAAACAAAAGGAGCAGTATGAGAGCAGAACTCAACACGATAACAGCAGACAAGACCAAACTGCTGTCTGTTGTCTGTGGATACCAATGTGGCAGGTACATACACTTCAGTAAGGTTGGGTGTTAGTTCCATGCTGCAAAAAAAAGGGCTGAAAACTGCACAAATCCCAGTGTCATACCGAGGTTGCCCTTGACAGGCACACCCTTGACTCCATCCCAGAACAAACTCATTGCATTATATTCCTTCAGTCAATACAATGCCACAGAGAAAGTCATAAGACCATAAGATATAGAAGCAGAATTAGGCCATTTAGTCCATCGAGTCTGCTCCACCATTTCATCATGGTTGATCACTTTTCCTCTCAGCCCCAATCTATTGCCTTCCTTATGTATTCCTTCATGCCCTGACCAATCAAGAATCTATCAATTTCTGCCTTAAACATACATAAAGACTTGGTTTCCAGAGCTGCCTGTGGCAAGAAATTCTACAGATTCACCACTCTCTGGCTAAATTAATTGCTCTTCATCTCTGTTCTTAAAGACATCGCTCTATTTTGTGGTTGTGTCCTCTGGTCTTAGACTCACTCAATATAGGAAATATCCTCTCCACATCAACTCAATCAAGACCTTTAACCATTTGATAGGTTTCAACTAAGTCACTCCTCATTCTTCTAACTTCCAGTGAATACAGCCCCTGAGGCATCAAATGGTCTTCATATTATTGGCCAGGGAAACTACAGTACACAATTACTGGCTTTGATGAGTCAAGGACAGGGGAAGCAGACAAACCAGTTGTCTTTGTTTTTGGATAATCTAATCAGAGCAATGAAATGTGGACTGACTCAAGAGATTCTCTGTGCCCTACTGATCATTATTACAAGGGGTGATTTTTGTAACAATATAACAAACTGTTGAATCATGGAATAATTTCTTGAACCTCCTTTGAACTCTCTCCAGTTTCAGCACATTCTTTCTAAGATAAGGGAACCAAAGGGAACCAAAAGAACGCCAACAGGTTTGTCAGGCAAGACTTCCCCTTGAGGAAACCAAGCTGAATACAGCCTATTTCATCATGTGCCTCTAAATTCCCTGAAACCACATCCTTAACAATCGATTCCAACATCTTCCCAACCATTGACATCAGAATAACTGGTCTATAATTTCATTTCTTCTGCCTGTCTCCCTTTTTGAAGAGTAAAGTGACATTTGCAATTTTCCAGTCTCTCGGAAACATTCCAGAATCTAGTGATTCTTGAAAGATCATTATTAATGCCTCCATAAGTTCTTCAGCCACCTCGTTCAGAACCCTGGGGTGTACACCATCTGGTCTGGGTGACTTCTATATCCAGATCTTTCAGTTTTCCAAGAACTTTCTCTCCAGTAATGGTAACTTCACACAGTTCATAACTTCTGACACCTGGAGCTTCCATCACACAGCTAGTGTCTGCCAAAGTGAAGACTGATCCAATATACTTATTTAGTTTGTCCACCATTTCCTTGAACCCCATTACTACTTTTCCAGCGTCATTTGCAAGTGGTCTGGTATCCACTCTTGCCTCTCTTTTACGTTTTCTGTATCTGAAGAAACTTCTGGTTTCTACTTTAACATTATTGACTAGTTTACTTTCATATTCCATCTTTACTTCTTAATGATTTTTTTAAGTTGCCTTCTGTTGGTGCTTAAAGGTTTCCCAATCCTCTGATTTCAGACTAATTTTTGCTCTATTATGTGCCCTCCCTTTGGCTTTTATGTTGGCTTTGAATTTCCTTGTTCGCCACGGTTGTGTCATCTTGCCTTTAGAATACTTCTTCTTTGAGCTGTATATATCACATGCCTTCCAATTGCTTCCAAAAATTCCTACCATTGCTGCTCTGCTGTCATCCCTGCTAGTGTTCCAACCAATCAATTCTGACCAAAGTCTCTCTCATGCCTCTGCAATTTCCTCTACTCTGCTCTAATACTAATAAATCTGACTTTAGCTTCTCCTTCTCAAATTTCAGGGTGAATTTGATTATATTATTATCACCACTCCTTAGAGTTCTTTTACCTTAAGCTCTCTAATCAATTCCAGCTCAACACCCAACATCTAATCCAGAATAGCAGATCCCTTAGTGGTATCAACCATAAGCAGTTCTAAAAAGCCATCTTGTAGGCATTCTAGACATTCCCTTTCTTGGAATCCTGCACTAACCTGGTTTCCCAAATCTACTTGCATATTTAGCTCCATTATGGCTATTATAACATTTCCCTTTTGGTATGCATTTTTCATCTCTGTTGTAACTTATAGACCACATCTTTACTACTGTTCATGGGCATGCGTAAAACTCCCATTGAGGTCTTTTTACATTTGCAGGTTTTTAGCTTTATCCACAATGATTCAATACCTTCTGACTCTATGTCACCTCTTTCTAATGATTTAATTTAATTTATTACCAACAGAGCCATGTAATCCCCTCTGTATTCTTGCCTGTCCGTTCAGTACAATGTGTATCCTTGGACATTGAGCGCCCAGCTATAATCATCTTTCAGCCATAATTCAGTGATGCCTGCAACATCATACTTACCAATCTGTAACTGTGATTGCAAGGTCATCATCCTTTTTCTGTATACTGCGCACATTCAAATATAACACCTTTAGTCTTGTATTTACCTTTTTAAAATTTTGTTCACCTTTTACATTGGATCTCATCCTATTGATTGTAATTTTGCCCTATCATCAGTCTCTCCTTGCTAGGAAACTCATTACACTTTGCCTCTGTGAATCAACTACCTCATCTTCAGCACTCTCCAGTTCCAATCCCCCTGCCAGGTTAGTTTAATCCCACCCAAATAACTCTAGCCAACCTGTTTACAAGAATATTGGACCACTTTGGGTTCAGCTGCAACCCATCCCTTTTGTACAGGTCATACCTTCCCCAGAAGAGATCCCAATGACCCATAAATCTGAACCCCTGCCCCTGCACCAGTTCCTCAGCCACACATTCACCTGCCAAATCATCCATTTCTTATCCTCACTGGCATTTGGCACAGGTGGCAATCCAGAGATTATTACCCTGGACGTCCTGTTTCTCAGCTTTCCACCTAGCTCCTTTAAAATCTCTCTTCAGGACCTTCTCACCTTGTCTACTTATGTCATTGGTGCCAGTATGTACCAGGTCTTCTGGCTGCTCACCCTTGCCCTTGAGAATGCCATGGACCTAATCCAAGACATCCCAGATTCTGGCACCAGGGAGGCAACGTACCCTCTGGGTGTCTCTCTTGTGCCCATAGAACTTCGTCTATGTTCCTCTGAATAAGGAATCTCCTATGACCACTGCAATTCTCTTCACTTCTCTGCTCTTCTGAGCCACAGCACCAGTGACCTGGCCTCTGTGACTTCCCCCAGTAGGTCGTCCACTCGAAAGTATCTAAAATTATATACTTGTTATTGAGGGGGAGTACCCTGCTCTGGCTGTGCAATTCCCTCCTTCTCCTGACAGTCACCCAGTTACCTGTCTCCTGCAAGCTAGGGGTATCTACCTCCCAGTAGCTCCTGTCTTACACCTCTTCATTCTCCTATATGAGCCATAGTCACTGAGCTGCAGCTCCAGTTCCTTAATACGTCCTCTCAGGAGTAGCAGCATGTCACATCTGGTACAGATGTGTTTATCTGGGAAGCACATGTCATTCACCTTACAATACAGTTCAACTCTCTTGATATAACTCCCAGCCTTTATTAGCACTATCAAATTTGTCAGCTTTCCCGAATGAAGCCATCACCATGTTGTTTTCACTTTAAATTTGCTTGTTGCATTTCTCACTATGTACTATGCTGTACTCACATGTCCCTTTGTTAGCATCTGTGACCTACTCCATACTGTTTCACTCGTTCCTCCGCTGTTTCATCCCATAACTGTTGGTGTAGCTGGTGATATGCTCTGACATTCAGTTTTATATTCATTGCCTATTTGTTGTGTCTGTGCACAACTACATATCAAATAAATAAAAACACACACACACGGGAGATGGCTTTAACTGGTGTAGTCACATGTGTAGCCAACAGATCAATGTGTATGTGTAGCAACTGACCAGATGTCATGCTAAGAGGAGTCATTGCTCTAAAAAGACATAAAACCATACGTTACATTTACAATGAAAACAGCATTATAAAAGTGATTTAAAGTGTTTACTGTGCAGTACAGTGACTGAGGTGATATAAAGAGGGAGATGGGGGCTAACTAAAATGGGTAACCAGATTAACTGCCTGTGGGAAGAAACTTTTAAGATGGTGTGAAGTTTTTGTTTTAATAGCACTTTCCTAAAGGGATTTTCTGAAAAAGACAGTTTGCTGGGTGGGTAATGTCCACAATGATTTTTCCTGCCATTTCCTTTTCCTGGACACATACTGCCTTGGTCTCCTTACTTGAGGAAACATACAGTAAACTAGCAGAGGGAATATGCTACAAATGGACAGAGTGGTGGTGAGGCCACACATGGAGAACTGCATGCAGTTTTCATCTCCTTATTTGAGGAAAGTCAATACGTCTTTCCTCAAATGTCTTTTCCTCACCACTACTCTGTCCATTTGTAGCATATTCCCTCTGCTAGTGGCGCAGAGCTGATTCAACAGGGGTTAGATCTATGAGGAGAGATTGAGTCACTGGAATCCAGAAGAACATGAGGGAATCTTATAAAAACTTATCAAATTATGAAAGTGATAGATGAGATAGAAACGGCAAAGTTGTTTCCACTGGTGATTGAGACTAGAACTAGGGAACATAGTTGGCTGGTCGGCTGGTAATGCAGTGAGATCAGCGCCGGGCTCGAGAATGGAGGTTCCCAAGTTCGATCCAGTGACAGACTGCCCTCGAACACGCTCTCCATCCGTGCCGGGTTGATGTCGAGCTCGCAACTCGACCTCGTTATAAAAAAAACACTGCCACCTCCAGTTCAAATTCCCATGCGGAATATTGTGGAGGATCAAATACCCAAACCGAAACCCAAATATAGCCTTAAGATTCAGAGGAGTAATTTGGAATGGAGATGAGGAGAAACTGCTTTTCCCAGAGGATAGTAAATCTTTAGAACTCTCAGACCAGAGAAGTAGTAGAAGCTAACTTATAATTTATATTTAACGGACAGTTAGATTGTATTTTGGATAACAAGGCAATTAAGGTTAAAGGGAAAGGACAAATAGATGGAGCTGAGTCCACAGCCAAGTCAACAATGATCTTACTGAATGGAAAGTTGAGCTCAAAAGGCCAGGTGGCCTTCTCTTTGCATTGATCATGTGGATAGTCAGAGGCTTTTCCCCAGGCTGAAATGGCTAGCACGAGAGGGCATAGATTGAAGGTGCTTGGAAATAGGTACAGAGGAGATGCCAGGGGTAAGTTCTTTACGCAGAGAGTGGTGAGTGCATGGAATGGGCTGCTGGCGGCGGTGGTGGAGGCAGAAATGATAAGGTCCTTTAAGAGACTCCTGGATGGATACATGGAGCTCAGAAAAGTAGAGGGTTATGGGTAAAGCCTAGGTAGTTGTAAGGTAGGGACATGTTCGGCACAGCTTTGTGGGCCGAAGGGCCTGTATTGTGCTGTAGGTTTTCTATGTTTCTATGTTTCTCCTACTCCTATTTCTAATGTTCTTATTTAGAGAGATGAGGTAAGAGGAGAGGATGTGTTTGCTGGAAAGGGTGATGATGAGGTAAGAGTAGGGGACGTGTTTGCTGGAAAGGCTGATGATACCCAGAAAGCATGAGAACATGAAGTCCCTGCTGAATTTAATGGCAGCAACACATAAGCACTCCATGACCCTTCCGACAGTTGGGCCAGGAAAGAGGGTGTGAAAAACAGATTTAAATTATGCCTAGCCAGATGGCAGGAAGGTCAATGAAACAAGTTGCAATTCTGATCATTAATTGGTCTTCAGGTTTGATATGGCAGGCTGGTATATTGTGCTTTTGCATTATCTGAAACTTCATAATATGTAGATACTAAGAAATAAAGGGAAAACCAAAATATTACTCAATGGTGAAGTGGGATAAGGGACCATTATTGCAATAATAAAGCTGACAGGACCACGAGACACCAGAGGTTTATAAAATATGAGGAGCTATTGCTAGGCAACCCCTTTTGAACGTTTCAGAGGGTTAAGCTCCAGAAGTCAAAGGTATGAAATAAAGAGGAAGGGAGTTAAGAATGGTTTGAGAAAAAGCTTTCCTAATGCAAAGAGTGGTTAGATCTGAGATTTCCTTGCCTGTAGTTGTTGTAGAGGTAGGTTCCATTGTGGGCCTTAAGAGGAAATTGTTTTAAAAAAGCAAAGATAAGACGTGAGTTGGAATGAGAGGGTTGCTTTGGTGGAGAGTCATGATGAGCAGAATGGTTTCTTTCTATGCTATAAACATATTATTCAGTTTGCTGGGTAGGGATCAATTCTGCCCATGTCTAAGTTGCCTGGAGGGGGGAAGGTCAATGGAAAATTGTATAAATTTGTTTGCTTTCCTTCAACCATTAATGCCATTTTTTCACTCCTGCAGTGTTGAGCCTTCAATAAAGAAATTAAACGCTAAGGATCAATGTATTTGATTCCATGCTGCAATTTTATTTTCTGGAATGCCTTTTACATTTAACACATCTATAATTGCTGTCAGGACCAGTCATCTACTTGTGCCGATTTCACAAGAGATTCCAAGAAATATTCCATCTGAATATATTTCCCAATTGAATATCTTCTCATAGCACAAAACTTCAATCCCGGAATGACTTTTATAGACCTTATCCAAGAACAAACCCGTTCTTTGAAGATAGAATGCAAAGTGTTAGTCTCATACAGCTCAATATAATGACGAGAAATTCTATTACAGCTGAGTTTTGAAGCAGGCCTTTACAAGCAGATTGAGCAGATTTATTGTTACTGAAAAGGGGCCCGACCTAACTTCCTTCACTTCTAAAAGATCTGAGCATCTGTCTTCATTAAATGTTCCTTCTTAGCGATGGTTCACAAATGACCCACCCCACTTCTCCACTGATGGCCTGCGCTCCTCTATTACCACTCACCCTGTTCACTCCCCAAATAATTGCATTTCCATGACACCTTCCTGATCCTCTCTGACAAACACAGTCCCTCAATCTTCTCCTCTTGGCCATGTTCTCATCATCTATCCAATGATTTGCACATCATATATTTGCTTCCAACCAAGCTATTCTTCTATCCTCTGACCAACAACCTCCATGACTGAAACAAGAGTTTCAATTTAATCAACTATCTTTAGTATGTGATTTGCATTACATATAAGTGTTAATAAGGTCATTATGATGTAAGCACAAATGCTGGTACATTTTACTGTTAGGAGAGAATAAAACGCACGGATCCTACAGATAATATCGTGGTTAGAGCTTACCGATAGACAAACATAATATAAGTAGATTACAGATGGTCTGCAGCTTCAGACATGGAGATGGACAAAAGGTAGGTAAAGAGGAAAATTCATTAGCTGGTATCATGAGACTTAATTTGAACATAATTCACTATTATTATTCACTATTGAAAGAGTAATTTGCAGCTGTTGAAATGTATGAATTCTCTGTAGAAATCTGGCAGAAGTAAAGAAAAATAGACTTGTAATGTTATTTGTGGAGTTCTTCCAGAAGCCAGCAAATCCAACATGAATAGAAATCTTATGGCATTCTTTAAGAACACTATATGTTCTGCTGATAACAAAAAGGCCAGTAAATTAAAAGTAACACTAGACAACAAATGTTTTGCTTTCTGAATGCTTTTTAGCTATATCTTACGGTGTTTAGGCAGCAGATCATGAAAATCACCATGAAATTTCCCAACCAGGCACTGTCTTTTTGAAATTGCCTATATTTGTTATTTCAATTCCAATTTCAAGGAAGAATAACTGATGCCAAGACTAAGGAAGGCATTTTTGATGGTCCACAAATCAAACAGGTAATCAATGACAGGCATTTCAAAGAACTTCTAATGTGGCCAGAGAAAATTGCATGGAA
This sequence comes from Mobula hypostoma, assembly GCF_963921235.1. NCBI lineage: Eukaryota > Metazoa > Chordata > Chondrichthyes > Myliobatiformes > Myliobatidae > Mobula > Mobula hypostoma. The sequence goes on along the minus strand of NC_086102.1, from coordinate 153,726,641 downwards.
GGCATTCAAAGATGTTGTTAAAAATTTCCTTGGCAACTATAAAGCATCAAACGATGTGCAGCTGGTTGACAACATGCTTCAAGCATACAAAACTATGAGGTGCAACATGTCACTAAAGATTCATTTTCTTCATTACCATTTAGACTGCTTCGCTGTAGATCTTGGCATTGTTAGGAGAGGGAAGGGAGAGCGTTAAATAGTGGAGAGCACTCATGTTGCTGTCCCCCTCAACAATAAGTACTCCATTTTGAATACCGTGGGGTGGAGGGGAGGTGCAGGAATGGCCTACCTGGGGGAAGCAACAGTGGCCATGCCTCTGGCATTGAGTCTAGTCCTCTGGCTCAGAAGGACAGGAAACTGAAGAGATTGGCAGCTGTAGTAGGGGAAACCATAATTAAGGGGACAGATAAGTGATTCTGTGGATACGAGAAAGAAACACAGATGGTAGTTTTCCTCCCAGGTGCCAGGGTCCATGATGTTTCTGAACACATCCACAATATCCTGAAAAGGGAGGGTAACCAGCCAGAAGTTGTGGTACATATTGGTACCAACGATATAGGTAGAAAAAGGGAGGACGTCCTAAAATCAGGATACAGGGAGTTAGGAAGGAAGCTGAGAAGCAGGACCTCAAGGGTAGTAATCTTAGCGTTGCTGCCTGTGCCATGTCAGAGTGAGGATAGGAATAGAATGAGGTGGCGGATAAATGTGTGGCTGAAGAACTGGTGCAAGGGACAGGGATTCAAATTTCTGGATAATTGGGATCTCTTCTGCGGCGGGTGGAACCTGTACAAAAGGGACGGGTTGCAGTTGAATCTGAGGGGGTCCAATATCCTTGTGGGCATGTTCACCAGAGCTGTTCGGAGTAGCTTAAACCAATATGGCGAGGGACGGAGCCAGTACGATTGAGCTGAGGATGAGCCAGCAGGTTCACAAGTAGATGATGTAACATGAATGTAAAGAAGTACAAGCCAATCATTGGGTACAACTGCAGACACAGCAGAGGTAAGTTGTACCACAGAGGCAAAATTCATAAGGGCAAAGTATGCAGGACTGAATGTGCTACATTTAAATACACATATCATTTGGAATATGGTGAATAAACTGATTAGTTCCAAGGGTTTAGATGGGGCAGAGTTTGTTAAGTGTGTCCAGGACAGATTCCTGTCACAGTATGTTGACAGGCCGACTAGGGGGAATGCCATACTAGATCTAGTACTAGGGTCAGGTCACAGATCTCTCAGTGGGTGAGCATCTGGGGGACAGTGACTACCGCTCCCTGGCCTTTAGCATTATCATGAAAAAGGACTAAATCAGAGAGGACAGGAAAATTTTTAATTGGGGAAGGGCAAATTATGAGGCTATAAGGCTAGATCTTGCGGGTGTGAATTGGGATGATGCTTTTGCAGGGAAATGTACTATGGACATGTGGTCGATGTTTAGGGATCTCTTGCAGGATGTTAGGGATAAATTTGTCCCGGTGAAGAAGATAAAGAATGGTAAGGTGAAGGAACCATGGGTGACAAGTGAGGTAGAAAATCTAGTCAGGTGGAAGAAGGCAGCATAAATGAGGTTTAGGAAGCAAGGACCAGATGGGTCTATTGTGGAATATAGGGTAGCAAGAAAGGAGCTTAAGAATGGGCTGTGAAGAGCAACAAGGAGGCATGAGAAGGCCTTGGTGAGTAGGGTAAAGGAAAACCCCAAGGCATTCTTCAATTATGTGAAGAACAAAAGGATGATAGGAGTGAAGGTAGGACCGATTAGAGTTAAACGTGGGAAGATGTGCCTGGAGGCTGTGGAAGTGTGCGAGGTCCTCAATAAATACTTCTCTTCAGTATTCACCAATGAGAGGGAACTTGATGACGGTGAGGACAATATGAGTAAGGTTGCTGTTCTGGAGCATATTGATATTAAGGGAGAGGAGGTGCTGGAGTTCTTAAAATACATTAGGAGGGATAAGTCCCTGGGGCCTGACAGAATATTCCCCAGACTGCTCCACGAGGCAAGGGAAGAGATTGCTGAGCCTCTGGCTCGGATCTTTATGTCCTCGTTGTCCACAGGAATGGTACCGGAGGATTGGAGGGAGGCGAATGTTGTCCCCTTGTTCAAAAAAGGTAGTAAGGATAGTCCGGGGAATTATAGACCAGTGAGCCTTACATCTGTGGTGGGAAAGCTGTTGGAAAAGATCCTTATAGATAGGATCTATGGGCATTTAGAGAATCATGGTCTGATCAGGGACAGTCAGCATGGCTTTGTGAAGGGCAGATCGTGCCTAACAAGCCTGATAGAGTTTTTTGAGGAGGTGACCAGGCATTATAGATGAGGGTAGTGAAGTGGATGTGATCTATATAGATTTTAGTAAGGCATTTGACAAGGTTCCACATGGTAGGCTTATTCAGAAAGTCAGAAAGCATGGGATCCAGGGAAGTTTGGCCAGGTGGATTCAGAATTGTCTTGCCTGCAGAAAGCAGAGGGTCGTGGTGGAGGGAGTACATTCAGATTGGAGGGTTGTGATGAGTGGTGTCCCACAAGGGTCGGTTCTGGGACCTCTACTTTTTGTGACTTTTATTAAGGACCTAGATGTGGGGGTAGAAGGATGGGTTGGCAAGTTTGCAGATGACACAAAGGTTGGTGGTGTTGTAGATAGTGTAGAGAATTGTCAAAGATTGCAGAGAAACATTGACAGGATGCAGAAGTGGGCTGAGAAGTGGCAGAAGGAGTTCAACCCGGAGAAGTGTGAAGTGGTACATTTTGGAAGGACAAACTCCAAGACAGAGTACAAAGTAAATGGCAGGGTATTTGGTAGTGTAGAGGAGCAGAGGGATCTCGGGGTACATGTCCACAGATCCCTGAAAGTTGTCTCACAGGTGGATAGGGTAGTTAAGAAAGCTTATGGGGTGTTAGCTTTCATAAGTTGAGGGATAGAGTTTAAGAGTTGTGAGGTAATGATGCAGCTCTATAAAACTCTGGTTAGGCCACACTTGGAGTACTATGTCCAGTTCTGGTCGCCTCACTATAGGAAGGATGTGGAAGCATTGAAAAGGGTACAGAGGAGATTTACCAGGATGCTGCCTGGTTTAGATAGCATGGATTATGATCAAAGATTAAGGGAGCTAGGGCTTTACTCTTTGGAGAGAAGGAGGATGAGAGGAGACATGATAAAGTATACAAGATATTAAGAGGTATAGATAGAGTGGATAGCCAGTGCCTCTTCCCCAGGGCACCACTACTCAATACAAGAGGACATGGCTTTAAGGTAAAGGGTGGGAAGTTCAAGGGAGATAGTAGAGGAAGGTCTTTTACTGAGAGAGTGGTTGGTATGTGGAATGCACTGCCTGAGTCAGTGGTGGAGGCAGATACACTAGTGAAATTTAAGAGACTACTAGACAGGTATATAGAGGAATTTAAGGTGGGGGGTTATATGGGAGGCACGGTTTGAGGGTTGGCACAACATTGTGGGCCGAAGGGCCTTTACTGTGCTGTATTATTCTATGTTCTATGTTCTAACTCATGGCGCAATTACCGATTGGTCAATATAATGTTGTGGGCATCACTGAGTCATGGCTGAAAGGAGGTTATAGTTGGAAGTTTAACATCAAAGGATGTACTTTGTATTGAAAAGACAGGTAGGAAGGCAGAGGCAGTGGTGTGACTCTACTGGTAACAGATGGAATTACATCTTTATGAAGAGGTGACATAAGGTCAGAGAATCTTTAATCTTTGGGGTGGTGTTAAGAAAATAACAGGGTAAAAAAAACCATAATGGGTCTTGTATAGGCCTCCAAATTGTAGCCAAGATGTGGGGTTGAGATTGCAAGGGGAGCTGGAAAAGTAATGTCATAAGGGTAATGTCACAATTGTAATGGGGGACTTAAATAGGCAAGGGGTTTAGGAAAATCAGGTTGCTGTCGGATCACAAGAGAGGGAATTGGTTGAAGTCCTATGAGATGGCTTTTCAGAGCAGCTGGTGCTCGAGCCCTATTAGGGGAAGGGCTATCTTAGATTGGGCATTGTGTAATAGCCCAGATTTTATTAGCTTAATATAAAGGAACCTTTAGGAGGCTATGATCATAATATGATTGAATTCATACTGCAATATGAGAGGGAGATGCAAAAGTCACAGGTATCAGTATCACAATGGAATAAAGGAAATCAAAAAGGCATGAAAGTGGACCTTGCCCAGGTAGTTCGGAGGAGGATACTGGCGGGCATGACGGCAGAACAGACGTAGCTGAAGTTTCTGGGAATAGTTCATAAGGTGCAGGACAGAAATCTCCCACAGAGGAAGAAGTTCTCAAATGGCAGGTTTAGGCAAACGTGGCTGACAAAGGAAGTTACAAACTGCATAAGAGCCAAGGAAAGGGCATATAAAGTAGCAAAAGTGAGTGGGAAGTTGGATGAAGAGAAGCTTTTAAAATCCAACAAAAGGCAATTTAAAAAGCTATAAGAAGAGAAACGATTAAATATGAAATAGTTGATTACGTGAAGTTTTTTTTAGAGAAGAGAGAGTTGATATTGGACCACTGGAAAATGATGCTGTTGAGGTAGTAATGGGGGACAAAGAAATGGCAGATGAACTTAATAGGTACTTTTCTTCAGTCCTTACTGTGAAAGACACCAGCTGTATGATAGAAGTCCGTGAGTGTCAGGGAGCAGGAGTGAGTGTCATTCAAAGGCAAACTCAAAGGTCTTAAGGTGGATAAGTCACCTGCACCAGATGGACTACATCGCAGAGTCCTGAAAGAGGTTGCTGAAGAGATAACAGATGCATTGGTCATAATCTTTCAAGAATCACTTGATTCTGGCATAGTCCCGGAGGACTGGAAAATTGCAAATGTCATTTGACTCTTTAAGAAAGGAGGAAATTATAGGCCAATTAACCTAACCTTAGTGGTAGGGAAAGTGTTGGAGTCCATTATTAACATAATAACATAAGAAATAGGAGCAGGAGTAGGCCATCTGGCCTTTCAAGGCTGCTCTGCCTTTCAATAAGATCATGGCTGATATGAAATGCAAGAAGAGATATCTGAAAGAGGGCAAAATACTTGCCCTACATTAGCTACTTGATTTCCACTCCGTTATTTAGTAAATGAAGGCCATTGCTGGACAGTCTTGTCCCTTAATTATCATAGTAGAAAAAAATTAGTATAGCTTCTTACCCAATTACAGCATAAGATACAGAGAGATTTACCTTCCTGAAAAATTGAGATCCTCCTCTATATCCCTGCAGCTTTAGAGTATAGGTTGACTACCTCTTATCCAAAATGCTTGGGGGTGGAAGTGTTGCAGATTTTGGACTTTTTCAGATTTTGGAATATATATTGAGCTTGGGGTCACGGTCACTTTCGACTCTGAATTTATGTGCTACCAGCAAGCAGTCTTTGTCTTGCATTTCTTCACCACACATATGTTATGTACAATGTTTAACAATAAAAATTAATATAATGAAAACATGAATCTGCTGTTGAACAACAACAAACAATGACAGACAACACACATCAAAGTTGCTGGTGAACGCAGCAGGCCAGGCAGCATCTCTAGGAGGAGGTACAGTCGACGTTTCAGGCTGAGACCCTTTGTTACAATGACAGGCACTCAGTCTCCGCCTACGACACCATGTTTTGATTAAAAAATTACAATATACCATATTTGCTGTTCATTTTCTTTAGATTTTCTGTAACGTAAAAAAACAATCAGCATTGAAGATTTGTTATGGTGTTAGATTTTCATCAATGATGATCTTAACAAAATCATTAATGAGTTTCTCTGTTACTTTGTGCTCAGCAGACACAGTATCTTTAAAAATTTAATGCTGTGCCTTTACTTAAATTTCTGCAAACACCCTGCTGAATATTCAAAATTACTTTCAATTTTCAGTGCATCATGATAAATCTTTGCTTGTTTCATGATCAGCATACCGTTAAGTAGCATATGTTCAGTCCGACGCTGATGAATCCACTTTCAATACATGATTGAGACCTTCATTTCTCATTTTATGCAGTGTTTCCTATTTTTTCATTAACTTCTGTTCATTATGTGTGTGAGGCCACTTCTTAGAACTGTCTGTGGTGCACGGACCTGTTCATTGCCTGGGAACCTTCCCAGCGCGATGTAGAATTTTCTATTTGTGATGCCATGTCAATGATCAAAAAAAAAGAATTTGTGTTTTGGATAAGGGGTTTACAACCTGGACATAAGCATCATTTCACAGCACATTTTTTAAAGTGTTGCTTCCTCAAACTTTTTATTTGTTTATGATAGCCCGCTTAAAGCTGAATGCAGATGTAATTTCAGACGACTTGATTCACGGAGAAATGTGGAGAAACAAAAAAATAGCTTTTATTGAACACAATGAGCTTAATTGCAGAACTGTGCTGACATTTTGCAATAATCCAACATAGCTAAAAAGGTTTTATTGATGATTTTCATTTGTACTCAGTGTCTGAGGCTTCTCACTTAAATGTTCAACAATAATCAGCTAGCATTGGTGGATTCCAGTTGTCCTGATACAATTTCTCCGTGATCGCAATGTCCTGGTGAGACCTTTCACCATGCTCATCACTGACCATGAGACTAAAGACCATAAGACATAGGAGCAGAACTAGGCCAGTCAACCCACTGAGTCTGCTCCGCCATTTTGTCATGGCTGATCCCGGATCCCATTCAACCCCATATACCTACCCTCTCACCATATCCCTTGATGCCCTGACCAATCAGGAATCTATCAATTTCCACTTTAAATATACCTATGGACTTGGTATCCACCACATTCTGTTGCAGAGCACTCTTTGGCTAAAAAATTTCCTCCTTACTTCTGTTCTAAAAGGTCAATTTTGAGGCTGTGCCCTCTAGTTCTGGATACCGCTACCAGAGGGAACATCCTTTCCACATCCACCTTATTTCATCCTTTCAACATTTGGAAAGTTTCAATGAGATCCCTATGCATTCTTCTAAATTCCAGTGAGTACAGGCCTAAAGCTGCCAAATGCTCCTCAAATGCTAACACCTTCATTCCCGGAATCATCTTCGTGAACCTCCTCTGGACTCTCTCCAATGACAATACATCCTTTCTGGGATAAAGAGCCCAAAACTGTTGACAATAGTGCAAGTGCAGCCTAACTAGTGTCTTATAAAGCTTCAGCATTATCTCCTCATTTTTATATTCTATTCCCCTTGAAATATATGCCAACATTGTATTTGCCTTCTTTACCACAGACTCAACCTGTAAATTAACCTTCTGAGAGTCTTGCACAAGGACTCCTAAGTCCCTTTGCACCTCTGATATTTGAGCCTTCTCTCCACTTAGATAACAGACTGAACTATTGTTCCTATTACCAAAATGCATTATCGTACATTTCCCAACACTGTATTCCATTTGCCACTTTTTTGCCCATTCTTCTAATTTGCCATTCCTCTGTCGGTACCAGTATCTTTTCTGTTACACCATAGGATTTTATCTTGTTAAACAGCCTCATGTGAGACATTTTATCAAATGCCTTCTGAAAATATAAGTAAACAACATCCACTACCTTTCCTTTGTCCACCCTGCTTGTTACTTCCTCGAAGAATTCTAACAGGTTTGTCAGGCTGTCTTTCCTTTTACAGAAACCATGCTGACTTTGACTTGTTTTATTATTAGTCTCCAAGTATTCTGAAACCTTGTCCTTCTTTTCAGAAGAACGAGAGGAGATCTTGTAGAAATGTATAAAATTATGAGAGGGATAGATAAGATAGAGGCAGGCAAGTTGTTTCCACTAGGGGACGTAGTCTCAAGATTCAGGGGCGTAGATTTAGGACGGAGACGAGGATCTGTTTTTCCCAGAGAGTGGTGAATCTGTGGAATTCTCTGCCCAAGGAAGCAGTGGAGGCTACCTCAGTAAATATATTTAAGACAAGGTTGGGTAGATTTTTGCATAGTAGGGGAATTACAGGTTATTGGGAAAAGGCAGGCAGGTGGAGATGAAGCAAAGAGCTAGGAAGTTGATTGGTGAAAGAAGGCCATTGAAGTAAGTCGGGGGGGGCGTGGGGGGGGGAGCACCAGAGGGGGGCGATGTGCAGCAAGGAGATAACATGAGAGGGGGAAAACATGAGAGGTTTTAGTAGCCTCCCTCCCATGATGGCATGAACTTCGATTTCTCGAACTTCCAGTAATGCCTCCCCAACCCCCTTCACCTTGACCCTCTCTCATGTCATCTCCTTGCCTGCCCATTGCCTCCCTCTGGTGCTCCTCCCTTCACCCACCTTTTTTCTTTCTTCTATAGCCTTCTGTCTCTTTCACCAATCAATTTCTCAGCTCTTTACCTCATCCCACCCCACCAAGTTTCACCTATCACCTGGCGTTTCTCTCTCCCCTCACCCCACCTTTCAGATCTACTCCTTAACCTATTTTCTCCCATCCTGCTGAAGGGTCTTGGCCCAAAACATTGACTGTACTCTTTCCCATTGATGCTGCCTGCCCTGCTGAGTTCCTCCAGCATCTTGTGTGTGTTGCTTGGATTTCCAGCTTCTGCAGATTTTTTCCTGTTTGTTATTAATAAAGTAGTTTGTTTGCTCTGATTCTGCTCTGACTCCATCTCTATGTTTCAGAGTCAGACCACGTTTATTATTGCTTATGTATGTTATGATATTTGTTGTTCTATGGCAGCAGTACACTGCAAGCCATGCAAATTACTATACGTTATTATGAAAAATAAAATCAATAAATAGTGCAAAAGAGGAATAGTGAGGTAGTGCTCAGGGACCATTCAGAAATCAGATGGAAGAGGGGAAGAAGCTGTTCCTAAAACATTGAGCATGGGACTTCATGTTTCTCTACCTCCTCTCTGGTGGTTGTAATGAGAAGAAAACATGATTTGGGTGGTCAAACTCCTTAGTGATGGACACTGCCTTCTGAGGTAATGCCTTGTGAAGGCAAACTTGATAATGTGGGGAGTGTGCCCATGGTGGAGCTGTAATTCTCTGCAGCTGCTTCTTGACCTTGTGCATTGGGTCCTCCGTACCAGACAGTGATGTGACCAGTGGGGTAAGCTTGCATCCTTGAGGGACGCCTGGTTGATTATCAGCAAAGATGAGACGTTATTACCAATCCACGCTGACAATGGTCTCCCGATGAGAAAGTCAAGGATCCAATTGTGAAGGGAGGTACAGAGACCCAAGTTTTGAAGCTTGTAGATAAGAAGTGAAGGGCTGATGGTGTTGAACATCGAGCTTAATTGATAAACAGCAGACTGATGTAAATTTTGCCATGATCCAGTTGGACTGAAGCCTAGTGGAGAGCCAATGAGTTTGCATCCACTGTAGACCTGTTGTGATGGCAGGCAAATTGCAATGGGTCCAGCTCCTTGCTCAGGCTAATTCTAGCCATGTATGTGATTTAGTTTCACCTTTTCAAACACTGTCCAGCTGTCCTGGATCTGATTATGTCTCTAATTTCACAAAAAAAAAATGTCTTTTCACTTTCAAAATGGCTTTCTGTATCTGGACTTCTTGTAGAGTTCAGAATCACTGGTCGTGAACAGTACAGATCTAACCCTCAGCAGACTGTGAATCTCCTAGTTCATCCTTCTGGTTTGGCTGCATTTGGTATGTTTTCAAATGCACACAGTCATCCACACAGGTATTGATAATTTTGGAAACAATTGCGGCATATTCATTAATATCTGAAGATGAATCTGTGAATATGGTTCGGTGTACTGATTCAGCTCTTTCACTTCCCTTGATCATTCCTTTGTGTTCCTCTCCACTGGTGCTGCAGTCCTCAGTCTCTGCCTATACATCAGGAGTAGAAGTACAGCCAAATGATCAGAGTTGCCAAGTGCGGGCATGGGATGGCATGTTAAGCCTCAAGATGGCCTGGGTGAATTCCCCCGTAATGATCAGGAAGGCATCATGATGTGCTGTCTTGTGACTGCTGATCTCATTGCTCAGTTCCTCCAGGACTACATGACATTTGCCAGGGATGGAATGTGTACTGTCACCAGGATGACGGCAGAGAACTCCGTTGGCAGATAGAATGGTCAATGCTTGACTGCCAGATGTTCCAGATTGTGGAAGTAGGACCAAGTCAGAACTGCCACATCTGTGTATCGTGATGAGATATTAATGAAGCAGACTCTGCTGCCTTTGCCTGGTCCATATGGTGGAGATGAAGTCATCGGGCTGGAGTACATTGTCCAGAGTGCTGGGGATGAGCCAGGTCTCAGGGTAGCACAGTACACAGCAGTCTCTGATGTCCCTCATACTGCAGTCTTTTTCTGGTATGTTTATTAATTTAGAAATACAGCACAATAACATACTCTTCTGGAACAGTTAGCCCACACCACCCAATTACATCCATGTGACCAATTAACCTAATAACCTATACATCTTTTTTTGGAATGCAGGAGGAAACTGGAACACACATAGGAAACCAACACAATCACATCATGGGGAGAACAGTCAAGCTCCTTACAGACAGTGGTGGAATTGTACCTTGGTGTCCCCAAGTTCAGATATGGCCCAAGTGTGAAGCGACAGACACTGAAGCAAGTCGAGAGTTCACAGACTTTAATGCCAACAGTGTCAAAAGGGAAAATAAAACAATAAATGCTAGGCCAAACAGGGTCATTAACTAAAACTCTCGAAATGGAAAATGAAGCCTACACTGCAGCTGATAAGAACATCTAAACATTAAACGAATACCACTAATCTTCAGAGTCGGTTGACTTGGCAGTCCAATTTCTCAGGGAAGGCTGAATGCAAATAGGGAGCCAAGCGTTGCTATGCTGTGTCCAAGTCTTGACAAGCACTGCAACGGCAAGTATGGAGTTAAATGTTATCACAATTAGTTAATAATTAGTTGACACATGCATGTTCACAAGCGCAATTGCCGTATCTACTGCACTGCCGAATCTGTGGTCATGACACTTGGTTACTGGTACTGTAATAGCATGATGCTAACATGTCACCCCTTTTCTTCAGTTTTATTTTGCAGAGACGGTACATTAGACAAGAGGATAGTGGGGGGAGTGGTGTCCTCAGGGCCCTGTGTTTCTGTTTGCAGGTGATACCACCATAGTGGACTATATCATAAATAACGATGAATCAAGGTATATACAGGAAGGAGATAGACAACTCCTTTATACATCAACAGCATTGATGTTGAGAAGGTTTGGAGATCAAGTTCTTAGGAGTGAACATCCCCACTACCTTGTTCTGGTCTGTTGAGCAGTAGACACAAATTTCTGAAAGCATGTATACCAGGCAAATGAACAGTTTCTACCCCACTCTACCAAGACTATTAAATGGTTCCCTAGAATGATAAGATGGAAAATCTTGACATCTCAATATGCTTTGTTAGGTTCTTACCTTATTGTTTACCTGCACTGCACTTTATCTGTAACATTTTATCTGCACTGTCAATTGTTTCATTTTACTTCAATGCATTGTGCAATGAATTGATCTACATATGCAAGACGGACGTTTCACTCCATCTCGGGACATTTGAGAACAATAAACTGATTCCAATTATTCCACACAAAAATATATATACCAATCAAAACTTTAAACTTTGCAATTGCCCTGGCGTCACTTTTCATTTGTGGATGGTAATTCCAAATTTCACTCTCCCGCTCTCTGCGTAAATCGATTTTTCTACTGTCTTCACTGGTGCACCCATTCCAGTGCTCTTGTCCCATATTGTAGCTCTTCTGTCACTTACATGCAATCCTCATCTAATTGCCCTTGTATCGTTGCCTCCGGAAGATTTCAGCAGTCTATCACTGTACTTTCTTCACCATAATAAATTCTTCATAAATGGATTTTTCTTTGGCTACTTTTGAAAGACCCAAAACAATCGGTGTAGTAGACTTCTGCCATTAAATGGGTACTGCCTAGGATGGGAGATTCAATCTCTTAATTCATGTTATTATACGGTATCTTATATTTCAATTTCAATTTATTTAATAATGCTGCAATTTAAACTCCCTACAGATACTGAAGGTTTGGATTGAATGGAAAATGTAATGCCTTATAAAATTTGATTTTCTGTTCAGTGTATTGATTACATCTGAACAATATGACTACCATCATTTAAAAATAAAAGCATTAAACTACATGTCAGAAAAAAATAGGAGGTTTCTCAGAGTCAGGATTAGACAGAACTCTAGCTCCTTTAAGGTTTGCCTACTTTTTGGTTGGCTTTTTTTCCCCCTGTAATCTGTTTTTTTTATTCAAACTCTTCCTCTCTCTCCTTCACTTCAATTTTGCTTTTCATTCTTGACCTTCTGGTTGTGCGCCTGTAGGTGCACAACTCAGAGCAGCAATGCATGAACTTCACAAATTTACATCAGTAATCCTAAAAATATAATCATTATTATTATTCAGGATTTTTATTTGAGCAAGCAGTTTTGGGACATCCTGTTTCCGCAATTTACAAGCCATATGAGGTTGAAAAATCTTGGCCTAAAATGTACTGCAATACTTGAAACAGCTCTTGGAAAACAAGGCAATCAGATGAAATTTGGTTGTTTCCCCTGTTCTGTTAAATTGGTTATGTATCTGCATGTTCTTTGCTTTGTTTTTTTTTTGTGTAATCCTTCTCCGAATTCCAGTGTCACAGTCCCTCCTAGGTAATTAGTCAAGACACTCTCAAATTCCCTGAAAATTGCCCAAGTCGACTGACCAGCTGTATTGTATATCCTGTTCTTGTCCAACAGCCAGCACATCTGGTGAAACTATTTACAAAATTAATGGCCTTAGTACAAGTAACCCAGTTTGAATTTTACCTTGTTTTCATGAATCAATTTTTTTTACTTTAATTTGAATTAAGTTGGTAACGTAGCTCGGGGATGGGGTTCCGAGTTTAGAGTACAACTCCGTCTTGCTCTGTAAGGAGTCTCTGTACGTCCTTCTCATGGAACGTGTGGATTTTTCCCAATGCTTCAGTTTCCTCCCGCAGTCCAAAGGTGTACTGGGCAGGTGAATTGGTCCTTGCAAATTGTTCTGTGATAGTTTAGGGTTAAATCGGGGTTGTCGGGTTGCTGGGGTGTCGCAGCTCGAAGGGCTGGTGGGCCTTCCTCTGTGCTGCATCACTTAGATAAATACATAGGCACCCAAGCAGTTTCGGCATGTCCATGAGAATTTTCGCAAACTTCTACAGATACTGCATGCTACAGAAAATAACCAGACAAGTTGCATTTTAACTTGGCACTTGATTGTTATGATTTATAACTATAAAATATGAACTTAACTGCAAGAAAATGACAGGATCCCAAGAGAGTGGGTTTTAGTTTTGTTTTTCAATTTAAGCAAGACGCATCATGGTGTATGCAATTCACTTATTTTTACATATAACCCACATGAAAGTTATTTAAACAACAAAGAATGCCAAATCAAACAATATATTGACAATATTACTCAAATATGACTAGCTATAAACTCCAACTCAATATAGAATGCATTTCAACTATATACACAGTATACCATATAATACAAATATGTGACATCAACAGCACAGTAATTTTTAAATTGTTCCATTCAGCCCTAATGATTTTATCACTGTGGAGGCATTCTTACTTTTGTGGGATAACATCTTTCCTGACAAAGGGAAGACCACTCTGCTTGGCAGATGAGACTCGTGCCTGTGAAAAAAAACCTTAGGTACTGAGGTCTCCTCCCTTTAGGCTGTAGGAGTTGACTCTGGGACTGCACATAATGGTTCTGACAGCTTGTGTTGGCTCCGGACATCTTTCTTCTGGATGTGTTGGCATCACAAACAGTGCATGGCATGCACTGGACAATGTGGATCATAATGTGTGAGTACAGTGTCTGACATCACCATTTTTTGGAAAGCCACTTCATTCTTCTTTGTGCATTGCCATTTCTTTTCAATCCATAGTAATGAGTTCAAGGGGTGCAGCACAGTTACCAGGTTTGGAATGACTGAAAAGGCCAAGCCTGTGTCCAATTTCACTTTATTTAATTTGCTGTTGACTTCTGATGTAAGACATACTGCTTGTTTCTTGTTAGTTTACACATTGTAAGTCTCAAGGCAATTCAGTCCTGTGTCCATATCATCAGAATTTTCAACAACATCATGCAGATTAGTTTTCGTTCCCCCGGGATCAATAAAGTATGAGCAGTGCTCCTTTTGCAACTGCAACTAATCTATTTACCTTTTGCTCTTTCCTCTGCAGTCCATTTATTTTTGTCTGACCAACATGCTGTTTGTATGTGTCTTACTTTGTGCATTTTCTGCAAGTTTTGCCTTTAAATCTACTTTGGTCTGGTGTAGGTAAGCCCCCGCCACCACCGTAACACAATTTGTTCAGCCAGGCCATTTTCTGTTTAGACACTGCAATTTTGTTCAAACTCAACTCCATTCCTGACTCTAACTCTATTGCATTTCTGTCTGCTTTTTCCATTGATACAGCTATTTCAACTGCTCTTTTAAATGTAAGTTGTGTTTTGGTTAGCAGCTGATTTTGAAAGCTTTCTTGTAGATTCCACAGGCTAAACAATCCCTCACTGCATCATTATGCTCATTACTCTACTGACAATGGTCGAGAAACTTCTTCAATTGAGCCATGCATTCTGAGATGGGCTCCCCTTCTTTTTCATCCCTCTTTTAAAACTTAAAGCATTCTGCAATCAGCAATGGTTTTGCTTCTAAATGTTCCTGCATTACTTTCATGATATTAGCAAAGCTTGCTTCATCTGGTTTGGTTGGTGCATTCATATTCCTAAACACACTCTATGTTTTTTTATCCAATTCAATTAGCAAAACTACCACTCATTTTTCATTTGCTATTGCATTTGCTTTAAAATACTGCTCAATCCATTCAGTATACATATTCCAGTTATCTTTTGTGTAATCAAATGCATCAATCTTTCTGATGTAGCCAGCTCTTATGTTGAGCATAATTATTAACCCGTATTCGCTGTTTATAAACTCGTGATTTTTTCTGTTTTGCCTTTTTTTGAACTTGTTCATCTTTTCTTTTGCCAAGAAAATGTAATGCAAAGAAAAAAATGTGCTGCACTTTTATTTTCAACTCAACCGTTTCTCGGTGTGCTTTTTAAAAAAACTCAAGCATCCCACTGCTCTTCTACAGGTAAATAGTCATCTCAGGTTCCTTTTTAAAAATACCTCATTGCTACTTCTGGTTTGAAACTCCAAATATAAATCTAATTGAAATGAAAAGATGAGAGCTGAGGAAAATGGGTCTTAGTTTTTTTTTAAACTGTAGGCCAGACATGCACATATAACACAGTAACGTCTTAGTGTATGCAGTTCACTTATTTTAACATGTAACTCATAGTGAATTATTTAAACAACAAAGAATGCTTTATCAAACAATAAATTTACAATATTACTCAAATACTACTGAAAAATTAAATACGCAACATGAACCATCAGCTTCTGCCGAGACCATTAAACACTACCTGGTCAATGCAGAACATTTTTGTAGTGCACTGGGTCAGAAAGGCTAACAGCATCATCCAGGATGCCTGCCACCTTGTGTATTCCCATCTCTCTTTTATCTTTTAACAAAAAGATAGAGGAGCTTGAAAGCCCAGGCGATCAGATTCAAAAACAACTTCTTCTCCACTGCTATCAGTAGTCAATTTATATACGCTGCCATGTTTTCCTGATCACTGCATCAAAATATGGAGACCAGGAGAGTTTTTGCGATAACGATTAAGAACTTGAACCTGCCGATCCATTATCCATTATCCCTGCTTCCTTATGTCAACCACTAATTATTTTGTCTTGCTAACATTAAGGGCTTAGTTGTTGCTCTGACAAATGACACAAGATTCACAATCTCTCACCTATACTCCAGCTCATCATTGGTAGGGATTAGCTTTGTTTGTAACATGTACATCAAAATACCGAAACCTACAGTGAAATGTGACATTTTGCATCAAAGACCAGCAGTGTCTGAGAGTCCACCATAGTATGTCCACAATTCACTAACCGTAACTGTATGTATTATTTGAATGTGGGAGGAAACTGGAGCACCAGGAGCATACCCATATGGTCATAGCAAGAATGTGCAAACTCCTTACAGATAGTGGCAAGAATTAAACCCGAATGGTGATCATTGGCACTGCAAAGCCTTGTACTAACCACTACACTACCTTGCTACCATTGTGGCTGATCTGGGTAATGACAGTGGTCTCACTGGCAAAACTTAAAATTGGGTTGGCCCTGTACTGGACCTCAAAATCATGTATATATAAAGAAGTAGATCAGGGGTCCAAGCACAAAACCTTGAGCAGCACCAGTGCTGAGAATTAGGATGGATGAAACATTCTGACTAATTCTAATTGACTGAGGTCTGCCAGAAAGTAAGTTCAAAAGACAGTTACAAATAACCATGTTCCCCCTCCCCCCACACACAGACCAAGGTCCAAGTGTTTTAGTGATGAAGTTATTAGGTATTATGATGTTGATCAATAAAACCAATCCTGACATATATTCTCATTATCAAAGTAGTCCAGAGCTAAATGTGCAGACAGGGAGATGGTGTCCTCCTTAGACTTGTTTACCTGTATGTATATTTCAGGGGCTTTAGATTGTCTGGGAAAGCTAGCATGCGGGTCATTATGAATCTCTCAAATCACTGCATTGTAATAGATCAGGGTTTCCAACCTTTTTTTTATGCCATGGGAAGCCTGTTATAGACATTACAGCCACTGGTTGGTTGTCATCAAGCAGGATGCTACTTTTCTCAGGAATGGGAAGCAGGTGAGGACAGTGGAATTTTGAAGTGAGAATCTGATGATATTAGCAAAGACGGTGTCCAATTGATTGGCACATGGTTGCAGAACCTGAGCAGGGACTCCATCTGGGCTGGTCGCTTTCTGAGAGTTTATCTTCATGAATGAAGAGAAGACGAGATACAAGGGACTGAACCAGAGAGAGATGAAGGTTGTGCCTTGGTAGTACTTTGTTTGTCTGCTCAAAATGGGCATAGCAGGCATTAGGACTCATTCAGCAAGATGAATCATTGCAAGAGTTAGTCCTCAATCTTGATTTTCTATGCAAATTCAGGCTCTGCCAGGGTTGTCAGGCATCTACCTGATTGAATTGAGCCTCCAACTTGCTCTGGAATTATTTTATGATGTCCCTGATAGCTTTAAGTGTGGGGTCATCCCTCCCGAAGACTTTGGATTTGGACTTTAACAGAAAATGGAACTCTATTCATCCAAGGCTTCTGCCTTAGTCCTTGTCTGTCCTAGTCAGAAAGCAGTCATCAGAACATTTCTTGATGAAATTAATGAATAAATGGAGTATACCCATCTAGGCTGGATGAATTGATCTTGAACATGTTCCAGTACACCAGCTCAAGGGTTGAAGAGTTGAAGTAGACCCTCAGTCTCCTTAGACCACCGCTGAAATAGCACCTTCATTTGTACCTCCACTTTACTCTTAGTGTATAAGCCAGCAGGAGTAGAGTCAAAAAATGATACAGCCTGCTGAAATAAGAGCAAGGTGTGAGGGCAGGGCAAATAGCCGGGGTCAAGTTGAGAACTTGATAATCTTTATTTTTACAACTGGAAGTAGGAACAATAGCATTTTTTGGTAAATATATCAAATCAGATTAATTTTCAGAGCTATTGGGAAACAAAAGGGGAAGGGGCTAATTGACTAACTCCACTAAAGATCCAGCACAAGCCACAAGGTCTAATTCTGTGTCCAAGTGACTTTCCTATGCTAGAAAGCAGAGCAAAAATGCAGAGAGCAGCATTGTAGGTTTCCTGACACTGTAGTGCTGTCATCAACAGCCATCCCCTAAGCCCATTGCTGAGGGATCCTTAAATGTTGGTGCAAACTTGCCAAGAAATGATATGGAAAATAGATTTCCTGCATTGAGTCATACTATAAATATACTCTTGTGCTGCATTGTTCAACCAAAAGACCCCTCACATGGATGCATCTATCACCCGCAAACACGTGCACTTTCTCCACCAACCCCTCCACTTCCCTTTTAATCTGGCTTCCGCCTTCTTCCTTTCCATTTGTAATGGAGGGTCTCAGCATGAAACACTAAATGTTCATTTCCTTCCATAGATGCTGCCTGGCCTATTGAGCTCCTCCAGCATTTTGTGTGCGGCTCCAAGTTAACAGGAGGAATAACTGGACATTAAGTGTCCTATATGAGATATAAACGGAGGCAGCAAGATTAAAGCTTTTGGAAGTTAATCAACAAATATTTTTAAAAAAAACAATATTAAAAGAGTCTGGAAAAATAAGTAGGTGGAAAGTAATTTCAGAACCAATACAAGCCGAACGCCAACTCCCATGATGGAACTTTGTCCAAATTGATTTGATAAAGCAGATGTTTTTTGAAGCAAGCGTCAGAAAAGACAAAATCTAAATGGAGGTACCATCAAGATCTCCAGAGAAATACTGGACAAACTATTACAGGTCTTGAATTCCAGCCATTAGCTGGAGCATTTAATACACATTGATTGGAAAACTCATAATGTTGAACTTTGGTTATCAGAGTATTAGGATCATTCTTGATGGCTTTACAGGGAAGCCAAATGTAAAACAGACCAGAAACATCTGAAGTACGACTTCCTCATCTAAGGTGAGTTGTCTGAGACATTACTATTAACTTCATATTCTTGTTTAAGGAAAGAAAGAGGTAGTCAGATGATCTCATTCATTATATTCCTGTATCCATTGCTGGACATACATGAGTTGACATCAGGTACAGTAAGTGCAGGGCCATGTTTACCCTGCTACCGCATCTCTTTAGTACTCATTAGTGGTCTCAAACCAGGAATGGGAACCTGAATAAGGTGTCGAAAGATAACATAAAGTATGTTTCCTCATATATTTTTGGAAAACACAGAGAGAAGATGAAATAAAAGTAAAACATCCAATTTCACACTTCTGGTGATGTTCTAAATGTCGGGAATTTATTGTGTTCAGGTTATGATCCCTACTCAGAACAAATACAGATTGACCACTGATTTTCCGGAAACTGATGGTTCGGCATCTCTTTCAATTAGGATGAAATTACAAGACGTTGCTTTCTGGGCGGCCACCAGAGGGCACTGTGTATAGCGCACGCGGCGCCATTGCTGGTGAGATTTATTTTGACAAAAGAACACTATTTTTATTATTTACATTGCACTTGTTGGTGGGAAGCCCAATATTTTATGCTTAATTTTGCTTATTTTATGTAAATTTAGCCCTAGCTATGGCTTCTTAGTGCAAGGAGCAGTGGTGGTGTCAAACATAAACATCAGTCCATATTGATCCAAGAAAAGGTTGAAATGTTGTAAAAACTGGACCAAGGTGTATCTGTGTGCAAACTGTGTGACTTATGCGGCATTGATTTGTCAACTGTGTATGATAGAAAGCACCAGAGAGAAAAACATTTGCAATTCTATGCAAACAGTGATTTGCTAAAGCAAATAAGTATTAGAAAAATGATGGAAGTTGGTAAGAGCTCTGAGCATGATCGAGTGATGACTGTTAGGTTTTGCCAGTGTCGGAGTGATGGAGTTGACTTGTCAGGCAGTATGAAAATGAACCGAGCTAAGTTGTTATATAAAGAACTTAAATTAGAACATGCGTGCAACTATGGTGAAGGATGGTTTAAGCAACACACATCAAAGTTGCTGGTGAACGCAGCAGGCCAGGCAGCATCTCTAGGAAGAGGTACAGTCTGTGTTTCAGGATGAAGGGTCTCGGTGCGAAACTCTGACTGTATCTCTTCCTAGAGATGCTGCCTGGCCTGCTGCATTCTCCAGCAACTTTGATGTGTGTTGCTTGAATTTCCAGCATCTGCAGATTTCCTCGTGTTTGCATTTGAAGGATAGCTTCAAAGGTTTAAGAAGCACCATGGAATTTCCATGCATAAAGTGCGTGGAGAAAAACAGTCTGCAAACCATAAAGGAGCCGCTGAGTATGTGGATGAATTTGTGAAGCTCATAGCTGATGAAAACCTCAGTCCTGAGCAGGTGTACATTTAAGTTGAAACTGCATTATACTGGCGAGGCACACCACGGAAAACAACAGAAGATGAAGATAATCCCATAGGATTCAGGCAATCTAAGGATAGAGCTACCATTTTAGTGTGCTCCAAATCAGCATCAAGTTGCAGCTATAAACCACTAGTGATCAGAAAAAGTAAATGCCCTTGGGCCTTGAAAGGTGTTAAAATTTACCCAGTAATATACATCACAAATAAAACTGGCTGGATTACCACCAATATTAAATTAGTGTGGTTTGGAAAATATTTTGTGCCAGATGCCAGAGTTCATTGCACATCTGTAGGGCCACCTGAAGATGGTAAAATTCTTATTTTGAATAACTGTTCAGCTCACCCCAAAGCTGATGTAAGAATGATGTATTTACAGTGTATTTACCTCCAAATTGAACATTGCTTATCATCAACATCAGGTGCCATGCCCAGTTTGAGCTTTGACTGCCATGGCCCACACACTCCTGTTTCGGGTCAAGTGGATCAATTCATTGGTATTCATTTCTAATTCTCTGGCTGCTGTCTCCATCATCATTTGTCTTTGTCTTCCTCTTGCTTTCTTCCCTTCAATCTTTCCCATAATTACCGTGCATTTTAACTCCTCTTTCCTAATCACATGTCCAATGAAGTTACATTGCCTTTTCATGATCTCATACATTATTTCTCTTTTTGCATTTGCTCTGTTCATGACATCCTCGTTTTCGTTTCGTCCATGATACATTTTGCATCCTCCTCAAAAACCACATCTCTGCTGTTTCAATTCGTTTCCTCATGTGACTAGATATTGTCCAATATTCCGAGCCATATAACATAACTGGTTAAATGTAACATTTCAGTACTCTGAGGCAGGTTGTCATGCCTAGTTTAGTATTGGTCAGTATACTCTTCATTCTCGTAAAGGTGTCTTTTGCCATCCCTATTTTTCTTTTGATGTCCATGTCTCACCTGCCATCTGATGTCATCCAGCTTGCTAAGTAGCAAAAGTTCTGTACTTATTTAATGTCTTCCCCATTTATTCTCAGCCTGCATATAGGATTCTCCTTCTTTTTGGATATCACCATATGTTCTGTCTTTTTGCAATTGATAGATAGACCCATTTTTGCACTTTCTTCAACAATTATATCAATTAAGTTTTGTAGTTCTTCCTCTGTACTTGTAATTAACACAGTGTCATCTGCATATCTGAAATTATTGATCTTTTCACCGCCAACTTTGATTCCCAAAATGTCTCTTACTTTTTTTAATATTGTTTCACTGTACACATTAAATAAATCAGGGGAGAAAACATACCCTTGTCTGACGTCTCTCTTGATTTTCATAAACTGACTCACTTCTCCATCTATTCTTACAGCGGCAGTTTGTTCCCAGTACAGATTTCTGATTAGGCAGAGGTCTTTCGAATCTAGATCTAGAGCTTTCTGTAATATTTCAAATAACTTATTGTGCTTCACTTTATCAAATGCTTTTGTGTAGTCAAGAAAACAAACAAATCTTTTCGCACTTGAATAGCTTGTTCTGATAGTATCCTTAACATCAATATTGCATTTCTTGTAACTTTGTCTTTCACAAAACCACATTGTTCTTTGCCAATTTCAGCTTGTATCTTACTTTTAGCTCTTATCATCAAAATTCTTAGAAGTATCTTGGTGATATGACTCATTAAACTTATGGTCCTACGTAATTCACATTCTATTGCTCCAGCTTTCTTAGGAAGAGTGATAAATACTGATTATTTCATCTTTTCTGGTATTATTCCTGTCTCATAAATGTCATTAATTAAATCAGTAACTTTTGCTTAACCAACTCCAAAACCAAGGAACACTGTGCTCTCTGAAGGTCAAGTACTGCTCACTTTCCATCAAATATCTGTTAGATGAGATGAATGCTGGCAATCCTGTACAGACATTCATTAAAGAATTGAATGTGAAGGATGTTCTTTGGATCATTGCTCAAGGGTGGGAGAATGTTGAACCTTCAACACTATGGAATGGCTGGTGTAAGTTGTGGCCTCCCTTAATGTTTGATAATATGCCTGAAGAATAGCTTGATGATGATTTTACAGGATTCTGTGCACCAAAGGAGGAAGTAGTTGTTTGCGATTTGCTTGCGTATGCAAAAAGAGTTATAGGACCTGCTTTCAAAGATATAGCAAGTAGGCTTAATGAAGAAAATCTACATAAGTGGATGATTGTTGATGACAAAACGCCCGTTGTGCATCACCTCACAGACTTGGAAATTACAGACAGTGTTCTAAATGTTGGTAAACAGACTGCAAGATGATGAAATGGATGAAACCGAATGATGTACTATTGACAAGTTAATTGAGTTGTTGGATAATTTAATCAAAGAGTTAGAGAAACATACATTTGTAATGGAACAAGAGCTAATAAATTTTTATTTGATGCAAGAAACATTACACATGGAGAGGTGAAAACTCATGAGACAACTTCGCCTGGATGAAATGTTTAGAAGGATAACTGAGAAGCAACATTCTTTGTAAGTACAGTAATTAAGAAATTTACATTTAATTTTTGTTTAATGAGTAATCTTTTATTAAGCTTCTACAGTCTATTTTTGCCATTATTATTGTGTAGCCTCTTTTAATTGGACAAACGCATTCATCTGGTAAGGCTCAGGAACAAAAGGTGTCAGGAAAAAAAATCAGTGATCAGCTTGTACCATTGGAGTACATGAGGCTGATTTAATCTATTCCCCTGGCCAGATCAAGCTGGTAATCCATTGAATCTGAATAGGTGACCTTTTCCTTTGTAACTTGCCCCAACTCCAAGGATTTGTGGATGGCTGAAACACTCCCCTAAATGAACCAGGCATGAGTCTTGTGAAAACATCCAATTCAGAGTCCTATTACACCCAATGTGGCATCAATTGAATCATGACTTCAAAATTAATGCTGTTGTGGATTTTCCACAAAGAAAATATTCAAGTTCAAAATTTTCATGTTCATATCCACAGGGGATAGGGAGTTCATGCCTCCACATGACTGTAAAGACCTCTAGAGAAATTACCTTCTAAGATCATCTAATTTTAAACCTTTGTAGTGCCCTCACTCTATTTACCTTACCACTGGTGGCCCTGCCGTAAGCTACCTGGGTCCTAAGTAAAGCTTGATCTCTCCAGCTTTCCTCTCCTCCACCAAGACCTTCCTGAAAATGAAACTTTGAACAGGTTTTCAGCTAATGACTTTATTAGGCCAACTTTGATGAGTTTCAGTGGAACTCCACAAAGAACTGCCAGAACTTACTTGTGTTATGTTTTGTAACTCCAAAACATTAAACTAATCAAAAGAAAGACAATGGAGCTGAGAGATGCATGACTTAGTTTATTTTTACTTTAAACAAGGCACATGCACATGATGTGGTGGCGTAATGACGTATGCCATTTACATACTATTACATATAACACAAAGCTTTCTGTAAACTACAAAGAATGCCTCAACCAGTATCTTTACAATATTACTCAAATATTAACTGAAATATTAAATGCACAATACTCCTCCCTGTTTAGCTATAAACACCAGCTCAATATAGAATGCATCTCAACTTATATACACAGTGTACTATATAATCCAACTATCATAGAGATATCCCCAGCATATTAAATTTTAAATTGTTCCATTTGGACCTAAAGATTTAATCACTGTGGAGAATTTCTTGCTCTTGTGGCATAATGTCTTTCCTGATAAAGGGAACTCCAACCATTGAGCTATCTACATGAAATGTTGTCATTGAAAAGCAGCATCCATCATCCACAATCCTCACCACCCAGGCCATGTTTTTTTTCTTGCTGCTGCCATTAGGTAGAAGATACAATTGCCTCAGGATGCACACGACTAAGTTCAAGAACAGTTACTACCCCTCAACCATCAGGCTTCTAAACATAAGGGAATAACTGTACTCATTCTATTTCTGGTGTTCCCATTGCCGATGGTCTCACTTTAATATCTTGTTATTTCTTGCTCTCGTTATTTACTGCTATTTATATTTGCATTTGCAGTTTGTTGTTCATTGATCCTGTTTACAGTTACTGTCCTATAAATTTGCTAAGTATGCCCGCAGGAAAACAAATCTCTAGGTTGTGTGTGGCAACATGTATGTAATCTGATAATAAATTTTACTTTGAACTTTGAAGGAGGATTGCTTTGCTTAGCAGGTGAGATTTGTGGCTGTGAAACAATCTCAGGTTCTGGGGCCTCCTCCATGGTGGTTGTAGGTGTTGACTCTGGAACTACAGGAAGTAGTTCTGCCAACTCCAGACACCTTTCTTCTCTAACAATTGACTCTTGTCTCCTCAACCAATCAATGTGACATCTCCAGATGATATCAGATGCAATTTCCACAATGTGGAAGAACGGTCCAGTTCTGTCCTTAATCTTTGAATACCCTACTTTGATCACCTCTGTAGTCCCTTACCAGAACTGCTTGTCTAGGAGTGAAACATCGAACCTCCTTGTTTGATGAACCTTCAATTTACCTCAGCTGTTTGTCCTACATACTTATTCTAAGATTGGGTGTGAGGAGATCCAACTATGAGCGCAAAGGATAATCCAGAAATTGCATGGCTGGTGATTTGTTGGCTGTGGAGTGTGCTGCATTGCGATATGTAAGGAGGAAATTGGCAAGTTTCTGATTCAGTGTTAGTGAAGTGCTGAGTAAACCTCTCTGCCAAGCTACTTCTGACTGGGTGGTAATGGTACAGATATAATATGTCTCAGTCCATTCATTTTTAGGAATGACAAACGGTTCAGCAACAAGCTATGGTCCATTGTTTTTGACTAAGTTTTCAGAAATATCAGTCCCTAAGAAGAGGCTGCTCAGCACATTCATAGCATGTGATGTTGTAAAGAAGCCTATTGGAAACACTTCTGGCCAATTTGTTGCTGCATACATGACGACCAAGAAATTTATGCCAATGAATAGTTCAGCAAAACTACAGGAATCCTCTGCCAGGGCAAAGTAGACCATTCCCAGGGATGGAGTGGCACTGTTCTTGGCATCTCCTTGATGTGCTGGCACCACAAAGAGTGCATGGCAAGCTGCTCAATATGCCGATCTAGCCCAGGCTACCAGACAAAACATCGAGCAAACGTTTTCATTTTGACCATGTCCAGATAACTGGCACACAGCTCCTCCAACTCTTTAGCTCTCAGCTTGGATGATACAACAACTCTCAACCCCCAACGTAAAGCAACATCTGTCAAGGGCAAGTTCATCCTGGATCAGGTAAAAATGGGGTACTGGAATTTCTACTGCACATTACAGCCATTTTGGGTTACCACGTAGACCTAAGACAGTGCGGGATCTTTTCTGGCTTCCCTTTTCATCATTTCTGCCATAAAAGGGAGACTTTGAATTTGCATTTGGGAGGATACGTAACATGGAGGGTCCTCTTTTGTAAACTTATCAGGTATTTCCAAAGGTATACAGGACAATCCATCACCATTTCCATGATTAGATGCCCATTTGAATTTGATCTTACAATTGTGTCCTCCAAGAAACAGAACCCATCTCTGCATTTCTGCTGCTGCTGCTAGTGCAATGCCCTTCTGTGGATTGAAAATGCACTCTAGTTGTTGATGATCAGTAATGAGGGTAAATTCTCTCTCATATAAGTACTGGTTGAAATGTTTTACATGCCAAACCAGAGTCAAGGCCTCTCTGTCAAAATGAACATAATATTCCTCTGCAGTGGTAAGGAAACATTATGCAAAGGCTTTGTGGCATTCAGAGCCATTACTCATTATATTTGACACTATACCATAAGGCGAGGTGTCACAGGCAATTTTCGCAGGATATGGGTCACAATGTGTGAGTACAGTGTTTGACGTCACAATTCCCTTTACCCTTTTAGAAAGACCATCTGATTGTTTTGACCATTGCCATTTCTTCCTGATGTGAAGTAATGAGTTCAAGGATTGGAGCATAGTAGCCAAGTTTGGCAGGAACTTGTTACAGTAATTCACAAATCCTAAAATGGACCACTTTGGACATGTCCTTTGGCCTTGGGGCATCCACCACTGCTTGAATTTTCGCAGCAGGCCTGTGCAATCAATGGTGTGGTCACAGTAAGTGACGCTGGGATTTGGAGATGTTCTTTGTCATCTGTACTGGTAACAATAATGCCATCCATATAACTCTGAATGCCCAGGCAACCTTACAGCACCTGGTCCATAGCCTTCTGCCACAGTGCAGGTGCAGATACTACTCCAAAAAAAAATAAGCCTACTATAGTGATAAAGTCCTTTGTGAGTGCTTAATGGTGAGAAACACTTTGTACTCTTCTTTCATCTCCATCTGTAAGTAGTTCTCAAAGTTTTCTCCAGAAAGCTTAGTGAAAATATACTCTATCCTATGCAGAGGGCATTGACCTACTTTGTACTGGGTTGATGGTGTCCTTAAAATGACCACAGATTCTGAATGACACATTCATTTTTGCTACTGGGACTAGTGCCAGAGCCCATGGAAAGCTTGGAAAAAATTCTAGTACACTGCTTACTTTATCACTGATGGAATGGATCTGGATGGCTTTGCAAAACTTGGGCGTGATATTTTCACTTAACACTATTTCACCCTTGATATGTTTGAGTTTTCCAGTGCCATCCTTGAATACTGCTGTAGTATCAACTAGTACCTTTTTAATTCACTTTCAGTTGACTCTAGTGCAGGGAATATGGTATGTAAATGGTGGATGGATCTCCAAACAAGTTGTCTCAGCTACTCATGACCTTACAATGCTGGCCGTCCAGGTTTTAGTCACATACAAGCCCAATGTGGCTTGTTAGTTGTTGTATTTCACCGTTACGAATTTCATTCCCACAGGAGCGATCTTTTCTCCAGTATACATTCTTAGCTGGATATCTAGTTCAGTACCTTTCAAAACCCGTGCAGATTCATTTTACAGGAGGATTGAAATAGCTGAGCTAATGTCCAATTCCATTTTAATTAATTATCCAGTCACATCTAGTATAAGCCATATTGCTTGTCTCGTTAGTTTTCACAATGTAAATCTCAAGGATACCCATTCCTGTGTCACTCTCATCATTAAATTTTTCATCAACTGCATGCTGATTAGTGTTTTTTTTTAAATTGCAACTTGACATTTTATCTTTTTCCCTTCCCTCTGTAGTCCATTTATTTTTGTCTGCCCAACGTGCTCTTTGTATGTGTCTTACTTTGTTGCATTTTCTGCAAATTTCTCCTTTAAACCTGCATTGGTCTGGTGTATGCGAGTTCCTGCCACAGTAATAACACAATTAGTTGACAAATATGAGAAAATCTGTAGATGCAGGAAATCCAAGGCAACACATGCAAAATGCTGGAGGAACTCAGTCGGCCAGGCAGCATCTATGGAATTTGTTCAGCCAGACGAGTTGCTGTTTCGACATTGCAATTTTATTCTCACTTACTTTCATATCTGACTACAACTCAATTGCGTCTCTGTCTGCTGTTTCCATTGATATAGAAATTTCAAATGCTCTTTTAAGCATAAGGTGTGCTTCAGTTAGAAGCAATTTTGAATGCTTTCTTGGAAGATTTCACAAACTAAACAATCTCTCAGTGCATCATTGCATCCATTACCGAACTGACAATGTTCAGACAATCTCTTCAATTCAGCCACACAACACTGAAATGTATTCCCTTCCGCTCCCACTTATGAAACATAACGCGTTCTGCAATCAACCATGGCTTTGGTTCTAAACATTCCTGGATTACTTCCATGATATCAGTAAAGGTCATTCTGGCTGGTTAGGTGAGACTATTTGGACTTCTAAGTAAATTGTATGTCTTTAAATCCAATGCATTCAGCAAAATTGCCACTCACTTCCCATTGGTTATTTCATTTGCTTCAAAATACAATTTTCTCAATTTACAAAATCCAGTTAGCTGTTGTGCAATCAAATGCATCACTCTTTCTGATGTAGCCAGCAATTTCTGCTTTTTTAAAAAAAAAAATAATGATTATCACTCGGTACCTTGTTTATGAATCAAGAACAGGTCTGTTTTCTGCCTTTTTGAAAAAACACTCAATTGTTTCTTTGTCTCTTCCCAAAGAATCATGTGCTGTGTTTTTCTTTAAAAAAACTCAAATGTCTTGCAGCATTTCAACAGATATGTAATAGACTTGGGTTCATTTTGAAAATACCTTGTCCCCATTGTTACGTTTTGCAAATCCAAAACATTAAAATAGTCAAAAGAAAGACAAGGAAGCTGAAAGATGCATATCTTAGTTTGTTTTTACTTTAAACAAGGGGCATATTTATGATGCGGTGGTGTAATAACGTATGCCATTTTCATACTTTTACATATAACACCTATTAGATTTTGTAAACAACAGAGAATGCTTAATCAAATAATATATTAACAATATTACTGAAATATTAAATACACAACTATTTGAATACTCAAGCCCTGGAAAGCTTTCACAGGAATTCATAAAACCTCTGGACTCCACAGAGTACAACAATGGTACAGGAACTTGCTGGGATTTAGTAGCACTTGCTAGGGAAATAGCCCTTGGTTTCTACACAACAGAATAAAGTGACACATTTTTGCATTTGAGTAAATGTTTACAATCATTTATTTTAATTTTAAAATGGGTTCTTAAAAAGTTTGTAACTATTTCAAATGTAATCATTTCTGTATGACAGACCCATGCAGAAACATTGAAGAGCTTTGATGATTTTGATGAAAATGTTTCTTTGCTGGTTGTCAAATGTTCCAGGTACACAGATGGGGCTTCTGCTGATCAGCCTATGTGAAAATTAAGTTGTGTTTGAGGTCCTTGTGCCATGCAAGGTATTGCCAATTAGCAGCTGTTTTGACCATTCAGTTCCAAACAAAGTCATTTCAGGGCAATGAGGGAATTCTAGCAATGAGTACAAGTTGTAGTCCCTATTTAATAACACCTGACCACAATAAATCCTCTCTGAAATCAGTGTGTCTGTGTGTTTTTTGTTTGATATTCTTCTTGTGAAGACTCAATATCCATTTTTTCCTCCATAGATGCTTTATAAACTGCTGTGTTCCTCCAGCACTTGTCTATTGCTTCAAATGTCATCATCTGCAGCCTCACAAAACACACTGGAAAGTGATCTTACATGGGAGGCAACTTCATAATGTAAGTTATTAAGTAAATTATTTATATTCTAGATCACTGAACAACTAATATTTATTACCAGCATTGTAAAGCAGCTTTTAGCTGTATGGTTTACAGCTGCTGTTCGGCTGGCAATCTTGCAATAAAATATTGTAGCTCCGAATCAGTTGCTAGTTACTGCAATGTTTTAATGGATCCCCAGAGGAAGGAGGTTGATCACTGAACTCTAGATGCTACATTTTCCCTGGGACAAGTCCTTAACAGGAAATAATGTTAGCCAGGGTTCGGAAAAGGCACTTTGATCTAAACTGGAAAGACTGTTGTTTTAAGCTCTACTCTGTCAACTGTGTAATACTTCTGCTCATTCAAAATGGTTCTATATTGATGCAATCTTTGCTTTTTTTTTATAAATAATGTTTATTCAGTTCTTTAATTACTCATATCAATGAATGTTCTCCTATAAAAGATGCTAATACAAAAGGTTTGCATCTGTAATTTACTGACACTAGGATCAGCTTTATTCTCTTGCCTCCACATAGGCTGAGTCAGGGGACTACTTATTATCATAGAAATCACATGAACACCCCTATTGCCCTAAAAATGCAATTCGAGGCTGGTGATGACAAGAAACAGGAGCAATGTTATTCTAATACTTGGCTGGTAATCATTCGGCCTGGAGTTATAATCAGGGAATACAAATTTAAACCCCACTGCAGCAGCCAGGGAACTTAAATTTGCTTAATTAAATAAATATTCTGAGGTTAAAAAAAAAGTTCTCATCAGTCATGGTGACCACAAAGATTCTGACTTCTTGCTAACAATCAAGCAAAATACTTGATTGTAGTCCTGTACAATTTTTGGGAATGTTCTACCCTCTGAAGTGGATGAACTGGAGATGATGACACAGTGAAGGAAGCTTCCAAATCTTGAAGACTTATGGCATTTGATTAAAGACACTGTTTAGTACCACACACTGTAGATTAATCAACCAACAGGTGGATTTCGAGAAGACAGAATGCACTTCCACTATTGTTATAGCTCCAAACCAAAATAAAACATACTCCTCACTTTCACCCAAATATTTCTTGTCAACATATCCTGCTCTTCTATCTGTTTTCAATGGATGATATTTACCCATCTTAATGCTCCTGTGCTACTATTTCATTTGCTGCCATCATAACAGTCTTCAGCTCCAGGATAGGAGCAGAAGACGTGTTTACAGTTCTGAATGAATGCTTTGCTTCTATTATTAGGGAAGAATGGAATGAAATAGGCGTTGGCTTTAAGAATGAACACAGGTACATACTGCTCATTATGCCACTGGCATTTAGCGCAGCATTAATGGTCCTCCATTGTTGGTGTTGTTTAGGGCTTCCTTCATTATGTCAGTAGCTTCCTTTCAATTTTTACTACTGTCAGTCATGCAAGTCCTGGGTGGTTACTCAGGAACCATCACACTCAGATATAGAAGGATTTTTCATTGCTGTTTCTGTAACAGGTTTGTTTTACCAGTCAGGATTGTTAGCCCCGTGCTGAACTCCTGAACCTGGAGGACCAGTGGACCATTCAGTCTGTCCTCTACCCTTTGACCCATTTGGCATGGGTAACCCTACCGAGACCCAAAGCGTAATGCCCTGATCCAACCAACATAGTCTCTGCATTAATGAGGCATGCAAGCCTCCACACCACGACAAAGTTCTGGTCCTCTTGGAGGATTAAAGAGGAAGGATGCTCTAACAACCATAGGGAAAAAGTATATAATGAATAGATCTGGCATTTTTAAAAGTAAGTAAACCACCAGGCCCGGAAGAACCAAGGAAACGAACACACATGATGAGTGCCATTATCCAGTATTCTTTTTCAAGAGGTATGTTACTGGATAACTTGAAAATTGCCATTGTGGTGCTGGCACTTAAATTAGAAGAAAAATTAGAATAAGAAATCACAGACCTCATACCTTTACTGTTGCTTCAAAGTTTCTATCAACACTATTGAAACCTATCAGTTCCATTATTACGGTCCTGATGCTGGGAATGTTGACAATTTCTCTCCCACATACCATTGTCTTCCTTCAGCATTTTCTATCTTGCTCAAATTCCAACATCTTCAGCCACTATTTGTTATTATATGCACATCTTTTAATTTAAACTGTACAGTCAATTTCTTGTGTAGAACACCTCAAACTCAGCCACCTGTTTAACTCTCTTCATCTCTCCCTAGATTTCTCACGAAGTCAGCTTGTGGATTAATGTCTCCCCACAGCTGCTTCCACAGTTATGATATTGATGATGTGAGAAGATCTAATACTTAATACAAATTAAATGTTGTCCTGTTAAAAAGAGAGGTCTAATGTAATAGCTAAATATAATGCACCTCATTATACAATTGATTGTGACCAATTTCATTTGGCTATGGAGAAGTGAGCATGAAATACATTTCAGTATGCCATCGAAATCTTTGCAGTAGATCACACGAATGGATATGCAGAAATTGTATTGGTGAAATTTGAATAGATTTTCAGGACATAATTACATCTGAAAGTAATTGCTCCATCCATCACCTAGGAAGCTCTTGTTAATAACAAATGAGAAATGGGAGAAAATTTCATGCAATGAAGCAACAACCTCAACTGGAGAAATTCAGAGCAGCTATGTTAATTGAAATGCTAGCCAGCTGGTGGTGTAGTGGCATCAGCACCAGACTGAGGCAAATGGTCCCGAGTTCAAATTTGGCCGGCTCCTTGCACACTTTCCATCCGTGCTGGGTCGAGCATCGAGCTAGCAAATTGGCCTCATAAAAAAACAGTTAAATGCTATGGAGACGGCAAAAATGTCACCCCATGTGCCACAAGGTGTGAAAAAGAACAACAACAACAACTGAAATGAGTTTTTTGGGACAAGAATTGTTGCTGTACTCAAAACTTCATTCAATTGAATGCAGAAATTCAATAGTTGCTGAGACACATGGTATCACAGCTGCCACTGTCCCCATTGCTATACTTCAGATCAAGATCAGTGATGGAGGTCAGACTTATTGAGATTCATGGTGTAATGAGTATGTGAAATCTACTGGTTAGCACTGTCAGTTGCAGAATAGTTTTGAAATCACCAATGATTTTGATGAGGCTGCAAGTTGGGAGTTTGGTTGGGGAGAGAAGTGATTTTTTAAAATTTCTTCTACTTTAATTATTTCTGAATACTCTGTGCATTTTAAGTACAAATACAACTTCAATTTCAATAGCAAAACGCTATAGACCATCTCTTGCTCTATCGCGGGCTTAAGTATTTTTCACTGTTGTCTTTTACTTCACTGTCTTTTACAACTTATGTACAGTATAATTTATGTCTGTGATGTTGTTACAAGGATGTTTTTTTAATTCATTATACTTCTACATTACTCTATTTGTTCATGGGACCTTAAAATGGCTTGGTGACTGAAAAGAATCGTTGGTCCATGTACAACTTTAACAGCCAGCTAAGCTCTACCCCAGCTTTGCCTCTGTCAATGTTGTGTGGGGCGTTTTGGGAGTGGGAATCTGCAATGTGCAATCTGTGGCCAACTCATACTTTTGAACTTCACTGCAGAATACAGTGAGAAATGAGTATGGATGGATGAAGGCAGTGGATGATAACTCTGAGCAGCAGGCTGGTCCAGCACAATTGATCATATTTAGGAAATGGGTGGATATAGTGACAACGTCATTGTCAACGAGAGTGGAGGCAATTAATTAATTCTCTAATCAATGATAATGCTCTTTGCTGTGAGTGACTGGGATTGATTTTATGCATATTATTCAAATATAATTACACTCCACTTCCTAGAAAAATTACATAAGTTATAATGGTAAAATCTGTTGTTTCTTTATTCTTTGAATGTACACGTTTTGTGCAAGTTGGATTTACTTCATATGGAATTAAATTTCTAGTGAATCATATGATCCAATAAGTCTCTTACTAAAAGAATGATACAATATTGTCAATGGCTCCATTTAATAACAATACTAATTACTGAAGCTGTGCTGAACCTTTTTTATTGCTGGTTTATCCAGAACTACATTATTATTTCCAGTCTTAATCAGAACAGTTGAAGTGCACAGAGGAAACTTATCAGAATGGTTCCAGGACTGAAAAATTTTAGTTTGAAGATTAGACTGACTGCATTGCTCCTCAGAGAGCCAACATCAACTTGGTGGGCCAAATAGTCCCTTCAGTACTGTTTGATTCCACCAATCTATGTACACATGCAAACATATTGGAGAGGATAGAATTGCAGGATATATCATGGTCAAAAGGAAGCATCATACTGTGAATCCAATTATGCTGACTATATTGCAGATACATAGCTCAATGATTAAGACAGAGTTACAAACCCATCAAGTGCAAATGACAAATTCAAACAAATTACTGCTTGTATCCAATTACGCGTTAGTTTCCAAAGACTTTACACAAATTACCACCAAGATCAATAGCCAGCTTCATCTCCGTAACTTTTTTACTTCCCTCCAATTTTGTAAATTACGTGCATGCGAGACTGAAAGTGTGAGGGAGATTTACAACTGCAATATATTCAATACAATGGGGACAAGAAATAGAAGACACAAAGTAAAGTCGACTAGGAAGAGATCCAAGAGTAACATGTGGAAAATATATTTTACACTGTGAGCACTTTGAGCCTGGAAATCAGTGCTAGGAATAATAGTGGGGAGCCAAGTTTATTCTAAGCTTTCCAAAATAAGTTTGGAACATAGCTGAAGAGACAATATTTGCAGGACTTTGCAAGGAGGATTAGTACAAGCTAGATTAGTTTTATGTAGAGCTAGTAGAGACTCAAAGGGATGAATGGCTTCCCATACATGTTATAACAGTTCAGTGATTTACTGATCAGGATTCAATGTCTCTGATGAAAAGTCATTGACCAAAAATGTTCTCCATTTCTTTCCACAGAAGCAACTTCACCTACTAAGTATTTGCAGCAAACTCAGGTTTTTTGTCGCACAACACTCCTCCATGGGTTCAACAGATTAAACTTCACAAAATTTCCCACTTGATATCAGTAGCAGGCTGCCTGCTATGTTGCTGCCATCCACTTCAATCACAAAGTATCCTGTAATGAGACGTGTAATGTCACTGTAACCCGCATAGATATAAAGGTAATTCACCAATTTCTACCATTAATGCCAAAATTGAGGATGATTTAATAGCACCAAAACATAATCTCAATGCATGAACTTGAATTTTATCTATCAGCTTTAAGACCGCTGGTGAGGCTGATCCACAAAACAACATGTCCATAATCAATGATGGGTCTGGCTTAAAGCAATATAAATTTGTTCAAGTAACCTCCTACTCACATCCAACTAAGCATCTGAGCACATTAAGAGTATATTTTTATACTTCTCTAGAATGTTATTCACATCTACCTTCGATGTTAGCCTTGTGTCCATCCACACACCTAGAAACTTTACACTGACTCTTAATTAAGAGATTTAACATATAACTTGAAATCAATTGTGGTTGTAATGTTCCTTTCAGAAAAACAAATCACTCGAGTCTTTGCGACAGAAAATTTAAGCACCAATCGTCATTCCCATTTCTCCACTTCCATGATAGCTGTCTCCATTTTCCTAACTACAGTGTATAATTTATATTCCTGCCTCTCTTCCACACAGCACATTATTAGCATATAACAATTTGGAAATATCTAAGATAACATTTAAGAAAATATCATTAATCTTAACATTAAAAGGAATGGGCTTTGCACACTAACCTGTGCAGTCCTATTCTCTCATCTCATTCGCCTTAGAAAATATTGTTCCATCCCTAACTTGCATCTTCCTGTCACATAAAAATCATGAATGGAATTGAACATTCAACCACCCATTCCCATCAATCTGTGATGTTACCAAGAAAACACAATGCTACAGCTGAGGTCATATGATTGGGTCAGCTGCTTGCTTCATTCCTGGGAGCTGTTCTTGGGTGTGACTCTATATGCAGTCACATTACAAATGCAAATCAGTCTATTCCTTGTAAACTATGTTCTTCCTATATCTTATAAATTATTTTTTTTCTTTTTAGAAAACTTTGTCTTCACCTACAATTTAGAGAAGAATCTACAAATTATGCTCCCACTCCCAGGTAGCTCTGTTGCTGATTCATATGGGTTTGGAAAAGGTATTACATAAAACCTGAAAAAAATGGGCATTGGATTCAAAGAGATCGTTCTTCCTAATGTGGCAATGTACCTTTCACAGCTGGAGATATCTTTATCCCCTTCCCTTTGACTATGGAGAACTTTGTATCTCTCTAATAGGGGACCTATGTTCCACATTGACTTCAAGATTAACACTTAATATTCACATGAAAGCTCCCACTTTCAATACTCCAAAGGTATAGCTAACTCAAGAATTTTGAGTTAAAACTTAATTAATTGCTGTGATTTAACATGTTCTCATGTGAATTATCACACTTTTGCCATATTTGTAAGTTCTGCAATTATATTTAAACAACTGAATCCACAATTGTCTCAAATCATCTTGATCCCATGAACAAGTCGGTTGCCAAAGCAGTTTAACATATAAGAACAATCCTGCAATCCTTTTGATCTATCTCAAAAACTAACATGATACAAACACAAAAGTACTAATGCAGAATTAATCATACTAAAATAATATGCATCAGATGTTTTTCCTGATAAGATTGCTTTAAAGGTAATTTATTATGCTGTGTGTCAGACTGATATTAATCCCATAGGTTTAATCCTTTTTTTCAGGGATTAATCAACTACATTTCAACCTGCTAAAATAATACTTCCAATCCCAATGATGACTCAGCTCAATGCTACTTGTTTCAGTTAGGGCTTTACTCATCTAAACACCTTCAATTAAAATATGTAAAGTAATACACTGGAGCGTAGAAGAATGAGGGGAGATTTGATAGGGGTATACAAAATTATGATGGGTATAGATAGAGTGAATGCAAGCAGGCTTTTTCCACTGAGGCAAGGGGAGAAAAAAACCAGAGGACATGGGTTAAGGGTGAGGGAGGAAAGGTTTAAAGGGAACATTGGGAGGGGGGGGCTTCTTCACACAGAGAGTGGTGGGAGTGTGGAATGAGCTGCCAGACGAGGTGGTAAATGCAGGTTCTTTTTTAACATTTAAGAATAAATTGGACAGATACATGGATGGGAGGTGTATGGAGGGATATGGTCCGTGTGCAGGTCAGTGGGACTAGGCAGAAAATAGTTCAGCACAGCCAAGAAGGGCCAAATGGCCTGTTTCTGTGCTGTAGTTTTTCTATGGTTTCTATGGTTTCTAATAAAGAAAAAAATTAAGTATTTTGACAGGGGACATTTCTGCGCAGGGAATTCTTAGATTCAGAGGTAAAACTGGGTATTGCTCAGCATGTTTATTAAATTTATATTCAAGAGAATGTTTTTCATTTTCAACAGCCTTTTTTCCTGCATTGCAGTTGAATATTGAAACAAGTAAATCTTTTATTTCTTTGTTGTTATGTAAATATAACCCTTCTAAACTTAAAGAGGTACAGATTTGCATGCTACTGAATTTAATAGATCGATTGT
Source organism: Mobula hypostoma (assembly GCF_963921235.1). Lineage (NCBI taxonomy): Eukaryota > Metazoa > Chordata > Chondrichthyes > Myliobatiformes > Myliobatidae > Mobula > Mobula hypostoma. Next base: position 153,689,961 of record NC_086102.1, on the reverse strand, counting down.
GAAAAATAGAGGGGCCACATACTCTACGGTTCTGGATGCACTAACACAATTGGGCTGAGGAATAGGTTTCCAAAGTTGTGTCCCAGAGGTGATACTGGGACATTGGTTGTTAGGGAATGTCTATATAATATTGGCTACTGCAAAGGCAACTTGGCCAAGTAACAATGCAGCTGTGACTTTGTATGAGCCACACAGAGGCTACACTGTAGTGGGGAAGGGGAGGGGAAATAAAATAGCTTGTAAACAGGAGCTCTGGATAGCCATTTTCATTTCCTTCTTCATTCCCACTCTGACCTGTCTGTCCTCAGCTTCCACAGTGAGGCCAAATTCAAAATAGAGAAACAGCACCGTATATTCCAACCTGACAGCATGAGCAATTTCAGGCAACCTTCTCCACTTCTCTCGCTTTCTCTGTCCGCCTATCTGGTCAGTTCCCCTTACATAAGACCATAAGACCAACAGATATACGAGCAGAAGTAGGCCACTTGGCCCATCGAGTCTGCGCCGCCATTCAGTCATGGGCTGATCCAATTCTTCCAGTTATCCCCACTCCCCTGCCTTCTCCCCATACCCTTTGATGCCCTGGCTAATCAAGAACCTGTCTATCTCTGACTTAAATGCACCCAGTGACTTGCACCCACAGCCACTCGTGACAACAAATTCAATAGATTTACCACCCTCTGTCTAAAGTAATTTCTCCGCATCTCTGTTATAAATGGACGTCCTTCAATCCTGAGGTCGTGCCATTTTGTCCTAGGCTCCCTTACCATGTGAAATAACTTTGCCATATCTAATCTGTTCTTGTCTTTTAACATTCAGAATGTTTCTATGAGATCCCCCTTCATTCTCCTGAACTCCAGGGAATACCACCCAAGAGCTGCCAGACGTTCCTCATATGGTAACCTTTTCATTTCTGGAATCATTTTCATGAATCTTCTCTGAACCCTCTCCACTATCAGTATATCGTTTCTAAAGTAAGGAGCCCAGAACTGCACACAATACTCCAAGTGTGGTCTCACAAGTGCCTTATAGAGCTTCAACGTCACATCCCTGCTCTTATATTCTATACCTCTAGAAATGAATGCCAACATTGCATTCGTCTTCTTCAAAACCGACTCAACCTGCAGGTTAACCTTTAGGGTATCCTGCACAAGGACTCCCAAATCCCTTTGCATCTCTGCATTTTGAATTCTCTCCCCATGTAAATAATTGTCAGCCCATTTATTTCTTCAAAGTGCATGACCATACACTTTCCAACATTATATTTCATTTGCCACTTCTTTGCCCATTCCCCTAAACTATCTAAGTCTTTTTCCAGGCTTGCTGTTTCCTCAACACTACCCGCTCCTCCACCTATCTTTGTATCATCAGCAAATTTAGCCAGAAATCCATTAATCCCATAGTCCAAATCATTGACATACATCGTAAAAAGCAGCAGTCCCAACACTGGCCTCTGTGGAAATCCACTGATAACCTGCAGCCAGCCAGAATAGGATCCCTTTATTCCCACTCTCTGTTTGCTGCCGACCAGCCAGTGCTCCACCCATGCTAGTAACTTCCCTGTAATTCCATGGGCTCTTATCTTGCTAAGCAGCCTCATGTGCGGAACCTTGTAAAAGGCCTTCTGAAAATCCAAGTACACCACATCTACTACATCTCCTTTGTCTACCCTGCCGTAATTTCCTCAAAAAATTGCAGTAGGTTAGTCAGGCAAGATTTTCCTTTCCTTACATGCACACATCCCTGCTGGTGCCTATCATCCAAATTCTTTATCCCTCCTCTACCTATTCCATCACCCAAATGCTCAACTCACAGGTTACTCTTTCTCAACTGCACATCCCACCTCCCATAGTTGATTCCATGTTCTACCTTCCTTTCTCACCAATTTCTAGGCTGACTTTCTTTTCCCTGCATAGAAACAGAAGCTTAAAGGGAAGTCATTCAGTGCTGGTCTGAGGAAATAGATGAGCTTCTATATGACTGGATTGAATTGGTAGGTTAGTCCTAGTTTGAAGATTCAGCAGCCTGCCAAGATGAGTATGTCATTACCATCATGGACTTTATAAGCAATTATGTTAGGGTTAGAGTTGTGTATCAAAGGGACCACCTGGGTGTTCCCAAACCAGAAAGCTGGAATGAACTAGGAGACTAACTCCCTACTGAAATCTTGGACTGTGGTATTCACATCAGGTCACCCTGACCCTTACAAGAAATTGAGATACAATCTGTAAAGCTGTAAAGGATGCCAAGCAGTTCAAAATAGAGTTCCAGACCAGCCATCAGTTGAATCAGGGTTTTGCATACTATAATAGGCTACAGACTGAAGATTAGTAGCATTGCAGACAACAGTACATCCCTTTCTGATTAACGTAATGCATGTTATGCCTATTTTCAACAGAAAGCGATTGGAATGTCACCACCCACTCCAACAGTGTCCAAGGCATCTGAATCTATAGACACCATTGCAGTTGAAAGATGCGTCTTCCAGACAGTGAACTTGTGGAAAACATCTTGCCTGGATGGTATCCTTTGCCATGTCTTTAGGTCCTGTGCAGATCAGCTAGTAATGGTACATGCAGACAATTTGAAATTCTCTCTGCTTCAACTTCCCACCTGCTTTGACAAGACCACTACCATCCCTGTTTCAAGGTAAAACAAGGTAACATGCAATAAAGATCTATATCCCCCCTCACAGAGTACTTCAAGAGGCTGGTCATGGCATGCATTAACTCCAGTATTCCAGGCAACCTCAACCCACTGCAATTTGCCTATCACTGAAGCAGATAATTTAGGATCCTTGACTTCCTAACCAACCTAATGCAACCAGTAAAGATGGGCAGCAACAATTCCACCATGATTACACTCAACGTAAGACTGCATCCTCAGACCCCTACTCTACTCTCTATAAACTCATGACTCTATGGCCAGATTCTGCTCTAACTCCATCTACAAATCTGTAGATGTTACCACCATAATGGGCTATATCTGAAATAACAATTATTCAGAGAACAGTAGGGAGATAGAGCGCCTAGTGATATGGTATCATAATAATCTTTCCCTCAAATTCAGCAAATCAAAAGAGATGGTGATTGACTGAAGGAAGAGGCGAGTGCTTGCTGTGCACCTGTTCATATTTTCATCAACAGTGCTGAAATAGAGAGGGTTGGAAGCTTCAAGTTCTTGGGAGTGAATGTCTCCAACAGATTGTCCTGTTTCAACCACGTTGATGCCATGGCCAAGAAATCCCGTGAGTGCCTCAAGGCTAAAGAAATTTGGCATGTCCCTGTTGACCATCACCAATTTTTAATCAATGCACCATTGAACTCATCCTATCTGGATGCATTATAGCTTGGAATGGCAATTGCTCACCCTGTGACCATAAGAAACTGCAGACACAGCTCAGCACATCACAGAAGACAGCCTCCTGTCTGCACTTCTCAATTCCTTGGTAAAGCAGGCAGCATAATGGCAACGGTGATGGAGGCAGATGCAATAGGGTCTTTTAAGAGACTCCTGGATAGGTACATGGGGCTTAGAAAAAAAGAGGGCAATGGGTAATCCAAAGTAATTTCTAAAGTAAGTACCTGTTCAGCACAGCATTGTGGACCAAAGGGCCAGTATTATGCTGTAGGTTTTCTATGTTTCTATGTTTCTATAATCAAAAACCCTACAAACCTTGGAAATTCTCCCCTCTTATTGGGCAGAGGATAAAAAGAGACCTGACAGCACATAACACACCAGACTGGAGGACAACTTCTGGTCCACAGTTATGAGTCTATTCAATGGTTCCTTGGTATGCTAAGATGAACTCTTGATCTTACAATCTACAGTACTTCATTATGTCACAGTGTCATCTTCTCTACCTGCTCTGTAACGGTAACACGTCATTCTGTACTCTGCTATTATTTTACCCTGTGCCACCTCAATGCACTGTTGTTAATGAATTGATTTGTATGAATGGTATGCAAGAAAAGATTTTCAGCCTGAAATGTCGACTGTACTTCTTTCCATAGATGCTGCCCGGTCTGCTGAGTTCCTTCAGCATTTTATGTGTGTTGCTCAGATTTCCAGCATCTGCAGGTTTTCCCTTGTTAAAGATTTTCCAGTGTACCTCAGTACATGTGACAATAATAAACTATTTTACAAATTCATTCATATATAGCACATTGACCTGTGTATCACCTCCCAACCTCTGTCATTTCCACTCTTCTGTTTTCCACTTGTCAATCACCTTGATCCACTAACCACATGCCAGCTCTTGCTCCACTTTTTCCCCTCATCTCTTATTTCTGCCTATCTCCCCTCAATTCTTTCAATGCTGATGAAAGACCTTAACCCAAAAATGTCAACTGTCCACTTCCCTTTATGGATGCTGCCTGACCTATTTAGTTCTTTCAGCAGTTGGTTTTTAACCACGGGATAGCAATGCTCAAAACGGGTTTCAACAGAAGAATTCAGCTTGAGATCTCAACAGCTTTGGACACAAGAGCTGAATCCTAAAGTTAGGGGAGATGTTGACTGCCTTTAACAGCAAAGCAGCATCAGTCTGAGTGTGGCATTAAGGAATTCAAGGGGTTGGTGTGAATAATAAGGAATCTGTAAGAGATATAAGTTAGTTCTACACCTGCATAGGACCAAATCATTGAGAATTACTTTTCAACAATTTTGAACCTCTTACAATGACTCTGTTACTCTGTTATATTTCCTGTTAGTAATTTGAAATAATATGTTTGCTCGATTTATCTGCAATATTATTGCCTCAGAATTACATGCAGAATAAAATCTGTTACCAAGTGAGGGTGTAACAACACATCATTAGGTTGGAACCTACTAGAAAATTGCAACAGAGTTGGAGCAAACTCCAGATGTTCGGGAACAGAACTGAAGAGACAGAAGAGGGGGCGGTTGGCTCACAAATAGAGAAAGCTTGTAGGCAGTTGACAGAGAAGGGATGTGCTCAGACCAATGGTTTGAGATGTGTCTATTTTAATGCAAGGAGTATTATGAACAAATTGGATGAGCTTAGAGCGTGGATCAGTACTTAGAGCTATGATGTTGAGACCATTACCGAGACTCGGATGAGACTCAGAGGCAGGATTGGTTACTTTGGTTACCAGGCTTTAGATGTTTCGGAAAGGACAGGAAGGGAGGCAAAAGGGGTGGGGGCATGTCACTGCTGATCAGAGATAGTGTCATGGCTGCAGAAAAGGAGGAAGTCATAGAGGGATTGTCTACTGAGTCTCTGTGGGTGGAAGTTAGAAACAGAAAAGGATCAATAACTTGACTGCGTGTTTTTTATAGACCACCCAATTATAGCAGGGACATCGAGGAGCAGATAGGGAGACAGATTCTGGAAAGATGCAATAATAACAGAGTTGTCATGGTGGGAGATTTTAATTTCCCAAATATCGATTGGCTTGTCTCTAGGGCGAGGGGGTTTAGATGGGGTGGAGTTTGTTAGGTGTGTTCAGGAAGGCATCTTGACACAATATGTAGATGAGCCTACAAGAGGAGAGGCTGCAGTTGATCTGCTATTGGGAAACAAACCTGGTCAGATGACAGGTCTCTCAGTGGAAGAGCATTTTGGAGATAGCGATCATAATTCTATCTCCTTTACCGTAGCATTGGAGAGGGATAGGAACAGACAAGTTAGGAAAGCGTTTAATTGGAGTAAGGGGAAATATGAAGCTATCAGGCAGGAACTTGGAAGCATAAATTGGGAACAGATATTCTCAGGGAAAGGTACAGCAGAAATATGTCAAATGTTCAGGGGATATTTGAGTAGAGTTCTGCATAGGTACGTTCCAATGAGATAGGGAAAGGATGGTAGGGTACAGGAACAAGGCTGTTGAAAATCTGATCAAGAAGACAAGAAAAGCTTTAAAAAGGTTCAAAAAACTAGGTAATGATAGAGATCTAGAAAATTATAAGGCTAGCAGGGAAGGAGCTTAAGAATGAAATTAGGAGAGCCAGAAGAGGCCATGAGAAGGCATTGGCAAGCAGGATTAAGGAAAATCCCAAGGCATTCTACAAGTATGTGAAGAGCAAGAGGATAAGATGTGAGAGAATAGGACCAATCAAGTGTGACAGTGGAAAAGTGTGTATGGAACCAGTGAAGATAGAGGAGGTCCTTAGTGAATACTTTGCTTCAGTATTCACTACGGAAAAGATGTTAGCCATTGTAGGGATAACTTACAGTGGACTGAAAGGCTTGAGCATATAGACATTAAGAAAAAGGATGTGCTGGAGCTTTTGGAAAGCATCAAGTTGGATAAGTCACTGGACTGGGTGAGATATACCCCAAGCTACTGTGGGAGGTGAGGGAGGAGATTGCTGAGCCTCTGGTGATGATCTTTGCATCATCATCAGGGACAGGAAAGGTTCCTGATGATTGAAAGGTTGCGGATGTTGTTCCCTTATTCAAGAAAGGGAGTCGAGTTAGCCCAGGAAATTATAGACCAGTGAGTCTTACTTTAGTGGTTGGTAAGTTGATGGAGAAGATCCTGAGAGACAGGATTTATGAACATTTGGAGAGGCATAATATGATTAGGAATAGTCAGCATGGCTTTGTCAAAGGCAGGTCATGCCTTACAAGCCTGATGAATTTTTTGAGGATGTGACTAAACACATTGATGAAGGTACAGCAGTAGATGAAGTGCGTATAGATTTCAGCAAGGCATTTGATAAGTTACCCCATGCAAGGCTTATTGAGAAAGTAAGGAGACACGTGATCCAAGGGGAACTTGCTTTGTGGATCCAGAATTGGCTTGCCCATAGTAGGCAAAGAGTGGTTGTAGACGGGTCATATTCTGCATGGAGGTCGGTGCCCGGTAGTATACCTCAGGGATCTGTTCTGGGACCCCTACACTTCGAGATTTTTATAAATGATCTGGATGAAGATGTGGAGGGATGGGTTAGTAAGTTTGCTGATGACACAAAGGTTGGAGGTGTTGTGGATAGTGTGGACGGCTGTCAAAGGTTACAGTGGGACATTGATAGGATGTAAAACTGGGCTGAGAAGTGGCAGATGGAGTTCAACCCAGATAAGTGTGAGATGGTTCATTTTGGTTGGTCAAATATGATGGCAGAATATAGTATTAATGATAAGACTCTTGGCAGTGTGGAGGATCAGAGGCATCTTGGGGTCTGAGTCCATAGGACACTCAAAGCTGCTGCGCAGGTTGAATCTGTGGTTAAGAAAACATACAGTGTACTGGCCTTCATCAACTGTGGGATTGATTTTAAGAGCCAAGAGGTAATGTTACAGCCTTATAGGACCCTGTTCAGACCCCACTAGGAGTACTGTGCTCAGTTCTGGTCACCCTCTACAGGAAAGATGTGGAAACTATAGAAAGGGTGCAGAGGAGACTTACAAGGATGTTGCCTGGATTGAGGAGCATGCCCTATGAGAATAGGTTGAGCGAAATTGGCTTTTTCTCCTTGGAGCAATGGAGGATGAGATGTGATCTGATAGAGGTGTATAAATTGGTAAGATGCATTGTTCGTGTAGATAGGCAGAGACTTTATCCCAGAGCTGAAATGGCTAACACGAGAGGACACAGTTTTAAAGTGCTTGGAAATAGGTACAGAGGAGATGTCAGGGACAAGTTTTTTATGCAGAGGGTGGTGGTGAGAATGGGTTGCCGGTGATGGTGGTGGAGGTAGATATGACAGGGTCTTTTAAAAGACTCCTGGATAGATACATGGAGCTTAGTAAAATAGAGGACAATGGGTAACCCTAGGCAACTTCCAAAGTAAGTGCATGTTCAGCACAGCTTTGTGGGCCAAAGCACTTGTATTGTGCTGTAAGTTTTCTATGTGTCTATATCTAGGTTTCTATTTTTGGAGCTATGTTGCTTAAGATTCCTATTCCTTGCTGCTGACTGCAAACCGCAGTTTGTCATTGAACTCCTGTGTTTAGCTTTGGAGCTTGAACTGGCTGCAGTTTCCCATGATATGCTTTGGCAAATCTGCCTGTTGAACGTGCTTTTCAGTGAAACCAAACAGCTGTGAGTGGCAGAAGTTTATAGAAAACAATTTCTATTATAGAAATTAATTGATTTCACTTGAACAAGTGAAGAGCATTTAAGATTAATCTTTTTAATTAGCTTAATTTTGCATATTTCTGCTATTCAGGGTAATTCGTAGTCATTTTAGTGGTTCATTTTGGTAGGTCAAATATGCTGACAGAATATAGTATTAATGGTAAGACTCTTGGCAGAGTGGAGGATCAGAGGGATCTTGGGGGTCCGAGTCTGTAGGACACTCAAAGCTGCTGCACAGGTTGACTCTGTGAATAAGAAAGCATACAGTACATTGGCCTTCATCAATCATGGGATTGAGTTTAGGAGCCAAGAGGTAATGTTGCAGCTACATAGGACCCTGGTTAGACACCACCCGGAGTACTGTGCTCAGTTCTGGTCGCCTCACTATAGGAAGGATGTGGAAACCATAGAAAGAGTGCAGAGATTTACAAGGATGTTGCCTGGATTGGGGAGCATGCCTTATGAGAATAGGTTGAATGAACTCGGCATTTTCTCCTTGGAGTGACAGAGGATGAGAGGTGACCTGAAAGAGGTGTATAAGATGCTGAGAGGCATTGATCATGTGGACAGTCAGAGGCTTTTTCCCAGGGCTGAAATGGCTAGCATGAGAGGGAAGTTTTAAAGGTATCAGGGTAAGTTTTTTTACGCAGAGAGTGGTGAGTGCGTGGAATGGGCTGCCAATGACGGTGGTGGAGACGGATACGATAGGGTCGTTTAAGAGACTCCCGGACAGGTATATGGAGCTCAGAAAAATAGAGGGCTATGGGTAACCCTCGGTAATTTCTCAGGTAAGGACATGTTTGGCACAGCTTTGTGGGCTGAAGGGCCTGTATTGTGCTATAGGTTTTCTACATTGTAGATTATTTTTGGTTTATTATTGTCTCATAAGACCATAGACCATAAGTTATAGGAGCCAATATAGGTATCATGTACCAAGATACATGAAAAAAGGCTGGATCTGTCCTTGGCTCTCATCAAAATGGCTGCATCCATCCTTGGCTACAATCCAGACTCTTTTGAGTTAGTGATGGAGAGGAGGTCACTAAACAAACTGTTATCCTTTATGGACATTCTGGTACATCTTCTCCATAACCTACTGAATAAGCAGCGGAGCACCTTTTGAATGGACTCATTCAGCTCTGCTGTCACAGAGATCATTACAGAAAATCTTTCGTGCCAAATGCAATAAGCATATGCAACAGTTCCTCTCTGTGCAACAGGAGAACACACATCATCGTAGAATAGTCTCTGCTTTAATATTTCATGCATTATTAATACACATTATTGCACATTGGTACACTATTATTGTATAGTAGTATTGTAAAATACTATTATTGTATTATTATTCTGTACTTATCATTAAAATCTGCACACTGCAAAGTTTGTTTTTAAATGTTGCTGCTGTAATGAAATAATTTACCACTTTGGGTTAATAAAGTAATTATTATTATTGTTATTAATAATAATAAAAGCTTATCTTGCCTATTATTTATCCAGATCCAATCATTACACAATGTATTGAGCTAGAATTAGATGAAACAATAACAATGCAGAATAAATTGTAAAGGCTACCGAAAACCTGTAGAGCAGATAAACGTTAAAGTTGAAGAACATAGCAAAGTAGATTGTGAGGACAAGGGTCCATCTTATTATACAAGAGGTCCATTCAAGAGTCTGATAATGGTGGAATAGAAGCTGTCCTTGAGCCTGCTGATACGTGCTTTAAAGCTTTTGTATCTTCTGCCTGAAGGGAGTGGGGAGAAGAGCAAATGGCCAGGATGAATGAGATCTTTGAATATGCTGGCTGCCTTACTAAGGTAGTGAAAAGTGTCAACGGAGTCCACAGAGGGGAAGTTGGTTACTGAGGTGTGCTGTGCTGTGTCCACAACCCTCCGCAGTTTCTGCATAGTTGGTAAAACTTTTACCAGCTAGTTTATGAGTAGCACTTGTTCTGGCCCTCCCACAAAATGACATTATGCTGTATAACAGGGTCTAGTTCTTTGGTACCAGAATTTTACTTGTTTTTTTCTTTGCTTATTCTCAGGAATCACCTTGCTGGTAACTTCTCAATTGTCATGCAGGTCAGTGCTGTTCTCAAGTGGAAGCTCAACAACTAAGCTTCTGTTGGTTTTAGACATTCCTGTTTTAAGCTAATTGTGAGAAAGTTCAATTTATTTATTCCGTAAAAACTAAATTTTTTGGAAAAAGCAGTTCAGACAGCAACCTTGAAAGAAGACCCTTCACCAAAACCGGGACTGAAGGAAACAAATTTGTTTTATGTTGCAGAGAAAGTGGGAAGGGATGGATTGGATAAGGGGAATATCTTTTCATGGGTAAGACAGGGGTTGCTCTCAGTCAGGGGTTCTCATCCTGGGTCCACAGACCTCTCAGGGGTCTGTGGATAGATTCCAGAGGGTCTGTGAACTTGAATGGGAAAAACATTTACATCTATATTTTCACTAACCTCCAAATGAAATTTAGCGTTTCCTTCAGTTAGAAATTAGGCAACAAACTACAGCAGTATTAGCAGTACCTGTGACTTTGCCACCAATAAAAATCACAAGAATTTTCATATCACGTTCCAGCTGTTACAAACATCTCAAACTATCATTTACAGTACACTCATCAGTAATTACGGTAGTTATTAGACCCACCGCTAGATCAAACTTGATCGTGTGTCTGCAGACACTTCCGCAACGTAGCTGGCCAAATATCGGGCAGCCCTGCACCTAGTTGTCATTCAGCAACCAAACGGTAAGTCAGGTGCTCCCACATTTGTGACCCAGACATCTATATTGCCCACCATTATTCGTCATCTAAAATTGCTTGATGATCAATGCATAGAAGGAGATGAGTCATTTTTATTGTTTGTTAAAGTTTTGCAAAACTGGACAGTTCAAATGAGAATTCTTAACTCTCCGTACAGCTGCATGACCTTTTGTAATTCCATGCGAATCCAAACGCAACAACAACCAATTGTAATCCTATGTATTTTATCTTATATATTTCAATACGTTATTGTGGTAAGGGTCCATAGGCTTCACTGGACTGTCAAAGGGGTCCGTGGCATAAAAAAGGTTAAAACCCCCTTCTCTAAGTTGTAGGGGGGAGGGGAATGAGAATATAGATGAAGGATAAAAAATACAAGTTGCTAGAATGTAGCCAGCATGTAAGGCTGTACTAAAGGAGAAATAAAAAATTGATTCAATATCACAGATGGATGGTCAACAACAGAAATGGTCAGTTCAACTGACAAAATTGTCTGTAACAGAACTGGTTGCTTCTACTGTAAAAGCACCTCTAAAACTTACCCACCCACCCACCCCACTGTCTCAACCTATCATATATTTTGCCTACCCCTTATTGCAACTTAAAATTGGCTTGTTTTCTCTTTTGCAGTTATAATGAAGGGTCTTCAACCTAAAACATTAACTTTGTTTCTCTTTCACAGATGCTGCCTGAGCAGCTGAGTTTTTCCAGCTTTTTTCTGTTTTGATTTCTTGTAAATGTACTTCATGAAAACCACCTGGCAATTTTAATGGCTGATGGTGTGCATCTATAAGTGACTGGAAGCCTGAATGGGAAAGAAACTCATCTCAAAGCAAGGGCAATATTGAAAAACAATTTTCTATTAGATCACCAATCGTGAGTTAGGGTGAAAAGTTGCTGGGAGCTCAACTGGACTTGCTGCAAACACAATAATATCAGCCTATACCTTGTTGACTTATTGCAGTGTGGAAAAACGTTGCACTTTCATTTACTCATGTTCATGAAATCTACACGCAGGAAACATAGAAACATAGAAAATAGGTGCAGGAGTAGGCCATTCGGCCCTTCGAGCCTGCACCGCCATTCAGTATGATCATGGCTGATCATCCAACTCAGAACCCTGTACCAGCCTTCCCTCCATACCCCCTGATCCCTTTCGCCACAAGGGCCATATCTAACTCCCTCTTAAATATAGCCAATGAACTGGCCTCAACAGTTTCCTGTGGCAGAGAATTCCACAGATTCACCACTCTCTCTGTGAAGAAGTTTTTCCTAATCTCGGTCCTAAAAGGCTTCCCCTTTATCCTCAAACTGTGACCCCTCGTTCTGGACTTCCCCAACGTCGGGAACAATCTTCCTGCATCTAGCCTGTCCAATCCCTTTAGGATTTTATACATTTCAATAAGATCCCCCCTCAATCTTCTAAATTCCAACAAGTTCCAACATTGAATACATGCAAGTGCCACACTTGTACAAGGAAAGCCAGATTTACAATTCAAACCACTTCCCAGAGCCAACAATGAGAAACAGGCTTTATTTCAAACATTCATAACCAGATACTAAAGCCTTTGGTCATATTTAATAAAAAAAATTATTGTACTTCCTGTTTCAATTACAGACTCATTTCTCAGCTTCACTTCCATTCCCACTCTTCCATTGGCTATCCCCCAACTCGTCCACTCACATTTCCAAACCTTTGCTCTTTACGAGAAAAGGAGTTGAATTTATCTATTTTTGGCACAGAATTGCTGTTCAGCATTATACGAGGTGTTGCTGATTCCCCTTGCATCAGCATGGCATCACCAGGAAGTGAAAGAGCTTAGAGTTACTGCCTCCTTCCCAGTTATAGCAGAGCGTTCCAGCCAAAAATCTGAGCTAAAGTACATTGCACTTTTTTGTAACTATCTCCTGCTTTCAAAGATTTTGCTCCTCAGCCAGGAGCATCTGTTTTTTAAAGACTTTGCTTGCACCGCTTTCTGCCAGCGGCCTTCTCCGCATCCTCTGTTGGAACTGTCATCTCCACCCAAAAGAGTAGCTCTGAGAACAAAAGTGCAATGCAGCTCATCTACCCAGCCTTGGCCTTGCTGTTTGCCAAACAGTTATACTTCATCAGATAAATTGCAATAAGACTGCAAGTAATTAAAAAGATAGTGCGTGCAGAAGTAAGTTAAACACTCCTTAAATGTTTTCTCCTTAAATTCCTTTTGCAAGACCTCATCTCTCCCCCCACTTACGTCATTAGTACTGAAGTTCTGCAGAGGCTAAAAGTTACTCCATGAAGTATCACAAACAAGAGAAAACCTGCAGATGCTGGGTCCTGATGAAGAGTCTTGGCCCGAAACGTCAACTGTTTATCCTTTTCCATAGATGTCCATAATGTCAACTGAAAAATGACCCTCCTCTATATCATTTGCCTGAAAACCCCTTATCCATGCATTTGTTATCTCCAGGCTTTCCCCCTGCTGTTCACACTTGATGGCTCAACCTCATTCTCCCTTCATAAAGTCATAGTCACAGAGCTGCATAGAAGCAGGGCCTTGGTCTACTGTGTGCAGGCCAACCTTTTTGCCCATCTACTCTGATTGCATTTGTCTGCATCCTTCTCTGACCTACCTATTCAAGGGTCTGTCTAAATGTCTCTTAAATGTAGTCAAAGTTCCAGATATTAACAAGTCACTTTAAAAAAAAACCTTCGCCCTGCAACCTCCCTTGAAACTCCCTCCTCATACCTTGAATCTTTTCCTTGTTTTTGATACACTTACCATAGTATAAAGATTCAAACTAATTACCCTAACACGAGGAATTCTGCAGATGCTGGAAATTCAAGCAACATACATCAAAGTTGCTGGTGAATGCAGCAGGCCAGGCAGCATCTCTAGGAAGAGGTACAGTCGACGTTTCAGGCCGAGACCCTTCGTCAGAAACTAATTACCCTGTTTGTATCTCTCAGTTTTCAGTTTTCAGGTGACTTCTTTCTGTTTACCCCTCAGCCTCCCACAATCCAGAGAAAACAAATCCATCTTTTTCTCTGCATAACTAAGGACCTCAGATCCAGGGAGCATCCAAATAAATCTCCCCGGCACTCTCTCCAGCTCCACCATAGTAGTGTGGCAACCAGAATTGCACACAATAGATTTCAGAACTTTTGGTTCTAATTTTTACAGTCCCATTTACCAACTAGTACTGTGTTGGCTTCTGGTTAAGCAAATCTCTTTGTATTTCAATTTACATTTCTTTTTCTAATATTAGCCTAGCACCAGTCCTGAAATCTTCAGCCTTTTAACACACTGGAGTTATTCATTCTCCGTTTCTGCTCTCTTGATCAGCAGTAAATTGAATTTCTCTAGCAGTAGCAACAGTGGGTTCAGCTGCCAAACCCTATGCATACATTACGGAGACAAGAGATTCTGCAGATGCTTGTAACCTTGAGCAGCGCACACACAAAATGCTGGAGGAACTCAGCATGTCAGGCAGCAACTATGGAAGGGAATAAAGAGTTGACATTTCAGGCTGAGAACCTTCATCAGGACTGGAAAGGATCGGAGAGGGGAGGGGTGGGGGAAGCCAAAATAAGAAGGTAGGGTGAGGGGAAGAAGCACAAGCTGGCAGCGGATAGGTGAAATGAGCCTCTTAGGAGGCTCAGTAAAGAACACAAAGGGGAGCAGTGAGAGAGCATCTCACTGAACTCCCATTGTAGAAAAGATTTAAGCATCTTCAGGGTAGGCTTACCTCAAAGAAGCTTAGCAGTGGAGCAACAAATCGTAAACACAAAAGATTCTGCAGATGCTGGAAACCCAGAGCTGCAAACATAAAATGCTGGAGGAACTCAAAACTTAGCAGGTCAGGCAGCATCTATGCAGAGGAGTAGAGAGCGGGGGAAGAATCCAGAACAGAAAACATGAGGAGAAGGGAAGGAGTACAAGTTGGTAGATGACGTGAAGCCAGGATAGAGGGGAGTGCGTGACTGAAGAGTCAGAGAGCCACAGAAAATATGAATGGAAAGCAGTAAGATAGCATCCAGGGTAAGCATATTTGGGTCAAGAGTATTCATCAAGGATGGAAAGGAAGGGAGCAGAAGCCAGAATAAGAAGATGGGTGGAGGGGTCAAGAACAACATGGCAGGTGATAGGCAATATCATGCAAAGAATAGATTGGTGGATTGGGGAAGTGAGGATGAAAGAGAAAGATGTGAGATTGTATGCATTGTGTTTGTTAATATCATTACAATTCAGTAAACTATAAAGAGTTTCAGCTCCATTGAAGATGTATATGATTGTCAGCATGACTAGCTGCCTCTTCTAATTGACCAAAGAAAGTTGTATTGCTTTGGATCACAATCTTTAAAAAATATACGTATATCTTTAGATTATTTTTTCAGAAATACATTCAAGAGTTTTCAATATTCTTACGATTTAAAAATAATCTGTAGCACCCTCTGGTGCTTGTAGACATCAGTCCAATTGCAATTAATTCAAGGAATGTACAAAAATTTGGTAGAGATCAAGTATTTGTTAATTCAAACCAAATATGATGCACTTAGCTTTTGTAATATCATGCATACTATATAAATAAGTGCTTAAATTCAACATTTTCTTTGTATTTATGATGCTGAATATGTTGTGAACTGAATACTCATTCTGTCTAATTGATATTACCAATAAAACTGTTTTTTTCCTATTAAAACTCTGGGTTCCTTTGAGACATTCAACATTGATCTCTGAATTTGCCAATTGAATCCATTGGGGAGGTAAGAACAGAAACGTTTTCCATTTATGTTAAACTCCAAGCCTATGATTTTCCATTTGGTATATTTCCAGTATATCCTGGCATGCATAGACTCTACTAGTGCAGTACTTCTATTGAAATTGAATTTAATTTGAATTGGTACTAGAACAGAGAGGGTAATAGAAAACCTGTATCCATGCCTAATTTGAACATCAAATTGTAATAATGAAAAACTGTGTGACCACAGCCAAGATTAGGTGTTTTTTTTCATCTTTTCCAGTTATTTTTAACTTTTTAAAGAACTGCATCTGCCTGGCACCTCTTATCTCTCAGAATTCTTTTTTTTTCCTGGAAGATCCTCTAGCATGCAACTTTGGGTAGCTCATCATTACCATTGTTTGCATCTCTGCCAAAACAGCAAGAAAAAAACTGAGATTATCAGATTCCATGATATGCTAGATAAGGCTCTTTATACATGGTTTGACAGGGAGAAAAATATACACCTAGACCTCTGGATCACCCTGTAATCTCAGTTGTTGAGGCTGATGTCCATGCATCCTTCAAGAGAGTAAATCTATATCCGGCTGGAGTATTTTAGATTATTAGATTAGATTATGAGGACACGCAGTCCTCTTTTATTGTCATTTAGTAATGCGTGCATTAAGAAATGATACAATATTCCTCTGGTGTGATATCACAGAAACATAGGACAGACCAAGACTGAAAAACTAACAAAAACCACATTATTATAATATATAGTTACAACAGTGCAACAATACCATAACTTGACGAAGAACAGGCCATGAGCACAGTAAAAAAGTTCAAAGTCTCTCGAAAGTCCCACATTTCACGCAGACGGGAGAAGGAAGAAAACTCTCCCTGCCATGCCCGACCACAGTCCGACTCTGAGTCGTCCGAAAACTTCAAGCTCCGATCAGCCCTCCGACACTGAGTACCGAGTACCATCTCTGCCGAATGCTTTGACCCCAGCCTCGGTCGCCAACAGCAGGCAAAGCCGGGGATTTTGGGTCCTTCCCTCCGGAGATCCCCGATTGCACAGTAGCAGCAGCAGCGAACCGGGCATTTTAGAAATTTCTCCAGATGTTCCTCTGTGCCTTCTCACATCTGTCTCCATCAAATCAGAATTGTGCATGGCATCCTACTTACAAATACGGTATCATTTCACCAGAGAGATGCGTGCACTGCATCGTGCCGCCATCTTCTCCTCCAGCCTATTTATAATTGTATTCAACCTTGCACCTCTGCAGTATGAGATTTCTACCTGCTTCAAGAAGTCATCTGTTCTATTGATGGACAAGAAGAGTGCGGTGACCTGTCACAATGGCTACCATCTGGTGGCAATTGCATCACTAAGAGGTTAGTTATGACACGAACCAACTCTTGCCTCAGGAGTGTCGTCGATCTGCTCCCATTTGCCTACTACCATGACAGGTCAACAGCAGATGTGGTTTTCTAGCTCTTCACTCTGCTCTGGACCATCTGGACAACAGGGCCTCATACGTTCATTGACTATAACTTGGCATTCAACACAATCATCAAATCCAAACTCATCAAAAAGCTTCAAAACCTCAGCCTCTGTACATACCTTTGTCACTAGATTCATAATTTTCTCACCAGCTTTCCTCAATTAGTGAGGATTTGATACAACATCTTTTCTTTACTGATCGTAAACACAGGTGCATTTCACGGCTATGCGCTATCTCTCTGCTCTAATGTCTATATACATATGACTGAATGGGAAAGCACAGCTCCAATGCCATTCTCAAATTCGCTGATGACGCTACTACTGTTGGATGAAATACACGTGGCGATGAGTCAACTTACCAGAATGAAATAGGCCAACTGGTTCTGTGGTGTCACAGAAACATCCTCTCACTCGCTGATTTTTGACTTCAGCTTCCTGGAAGACAAACATGCACCTCTCTACATTGAAGGATTGGTGGTGGAAAGAGTCGGCAACATTAAATTCCTTTTTATTTACATAACGGTTGATCTGTTCCATATAGATGCAATTATAAAGAAAGCACGCCAACATCTTTACTTTCTTAGGAGGTTCAGTAAGCCATTGACCACTCTAACAAACTTCTAGAGATATACTATTGAAAGTATCTTGACTGGTTGCGTCGTAGGAATGTAAGAAGTTGCAGGGAGTAGTGGATTCCACCCAATACATCACAGGCACGTCTATTACGTCTTGTAATAGTTACAATAGATATACAGTTATATAGTTATACAGTCTTGCAATAGTTATACTCTTCTATTAGTTACAAGGATCCTCAAGAAGGCAACATCTATCATCAAAGATCCCACCACCCAGGCTATGCTTGTCATCTTTTCACAGCTACCATGGAGCAGAAGATACAGAAAACTGAAGTCCCACACTATCAGGTTCAAAAGCAGCTATTTCCCTTTAACCATTCAGTTCTTGAACCAATGTGCAAAATCCTGATCACTACAATTTATTTTCCTCCATAGGTGCTGACTGACCTGATAAATTCCTCCAGGACAGTGTGTGTGTTTTGTCCTAAATGCTGCAATTTAGCAACACTATGACCATTTTGCACTAGAATAGAGTTTTGCTATTCTAATTGTGTTCTTCTTCTAAAAATTGTATATATATATTTTTTGTAAACATTGCTTATGTGTTAGTTATGATTCTGCAAGTAAGTTTTTCATTGTACCTCTGCATACATGTACTTGTCAATAGGACAATGATCTCAACTTTGACCTATTTGCTCAAAATCAATTCCCTTAAACAGTGGGAGGTAATACTGTTAGCTACAACCTGCTTGTGTCTGAATGAGGTTTACCTTGCTCTATCTTTATAAAAGTACAACCTTTTTGAATATGGCATACAGAATAAGGTAGATGGTGTTGTAGAGCAATTGGAGTTTGGCAGGTATGACGTTGTGGGCATCACAGAATCGTGGCTGAAAGATTAAAAATTGGGAGCATAACATGCAAGAATACAGATTGTATAGAAAGGACAGGCAGGTAGGCACAGGTGTGGCTCTGTTGGTAAAAACAAAATCATACCCATAGAAGCAGGTGACATAGGATCAGATGATGTAGAATCCTTATGGGTAGAGTTAAGAAACCAGAAAGATAAAGAAAGCCCCTGATGGAAGATATATAGGCCTCTAAATAGTGGTCAGAATGTGGGATACAAATTACAATAGTAGATAGAAAAGGCATGTAAAAAGGGCGATATTATGATAGTCATGGGTGATTTAATATGCAAGTAGATTGGGAAAATTGGGTTGGTGCTGGATCCCAAGAGAGAGAATTTATAGAATGCCTACAAGCAGTCTATCTAGGGTAGGTTGTGGCTGAGCCCACTAGGGGAATGGCAATTCTGGACTGCAGGCTGTGTAATAAACTGGATTTGATTAACAAGCTTAAGATAAAGGAACCCTTAGGAGGCAGTGATCATAATATGATAGAATTCACCTGTCAGTTTGAGAGGAAGAAGCTGAAAACAGATATATCAGTATTACCATGGAGTGAAGGACTTTATAGAGGTGTGAGAGAAAAGCTGGCCGTAGTTGTTTGTAAAGGGACATCAGCAGGGATGACAGTAGAAGAACAATGGGTGGAGTTTCTGGGAGCAATTCAGAAGTCACAGGATAGATAGATCCTAAAGATCAAGTATTCCAAAGGGAGGATGAGCAAATATGGCAGACAAGGGAAGTCAAAGACAGCATAAAAGCTAACAAGAGAGCATATAATATAGCAATTATCAGTAGCAAGCTAGAGGATTGGGAAGCTTTTAAAATTCCACAGAAGGCAACTAAAAACTGGTTTAAGGAGAGAAAAGATGAAATATGAAGATAAGCTAGCCAATAATATTAAAGAGGATACCAAACATTTTTTAATTATACATATGGAGTAAAAGAGAGGCAAGAATGAAAATTAGACCATTGGAAAATGATGCTGGTGAGGTAGTAATGGGAGACAAGGAAATGACAGCCAAATTTAAGTCAATCTTTACTGTGGAAGATATCACCAGTATTACAGAATTCCAAGAGTGTCAAAGGGGGAGAAGTGAGTGTCATTGAAGGTGTTTGGGAAGCTGAAAAATCAGAAGGTAGGTAAGTCAACTGCACCAGATGGACTTCACACAAGTATTCTGAAAGAGATAGCGGAAGAGATTGTGGAAACATTAGTAGGGATCTTTCAAGAATCACTAGATTCCAAAATGCTTCTAGAAAATTGCAAAGGTCGCTCCACTCTTTAAGAAGGGAAGGAGGCAAAAGAAAGGAAGTTATAGGCCAGTTAGCCTGATTTGAGTGGTTGAGAAGATGTTAAAGTCCATTATTAAGGATGAGGTTTCATGGTACTTGGAGGCGTAGGATAAAATAGGCCGAAGTCAGCATGGTTTCCTTATGGGGAAAACTTGCCTGAAAAACCTGTTGGAATTCTTTAAGGAAATAACAGATAGGATAGACAAAGGAGAGTCCTTTGTCAGAAGGCATTTGACAAGATGGTGCACATGAGGCTGCTAAACAAGAATAGAGCCCATGGTATTACAGGAATGATACTAGTCTGGATAGAATATTGGCTGACTAGCAGGAGGAAAACAGTGGAAATAAAGTGGGCCTTTTCTGGGTGGATCCTGGTAACTCGTGGTGTTCTGCAGCAATTGGTGTTGGGACTGCTTCTTTTCACATTACATGTCAGTGATTTGGATGATGGAATTGCCGGCTTTTTGACAAAATGTATGATATGAAGATAGGTAAGGGGCAGGAAGTTTTAAGGAAGCAGGGAGTCTGCAGAAGGACTTAGGCAGGTTAGGAGAATGGCCCTAAAGAAATGGCAGATGGAATATGGTGTAGGGAAGAACATGGCCATGTACTTTGATATGTTTCGTAACCGGCAACAATGAATATCAATCGAGACAGGTTATATGAAAACAACCAAACATTTATTAAACACGGATAAACGATAAGGTAAAAAAAACAAACGAAAACTTTAACCGGAAGTTAACAGATATGCAGCCGTTCACCAACTCGCCACTCGGCTCTGGTTCTTAAAGCGTTAAATATGAAAACAGTTCTTAAAGCGATACAGTCAGATATGGTTCTTAAAGCGATAACTTCAAAAGTCCAACAGATTTACACGTTCAATTGGGAGCGACTTCTCTGGAGAAGGATTTCTTCACAGACACAACTTTACTGCTGGTTCTGTCCACAGGATTCACGATGCCAAAAATAAACAGTTTAAATCAACTTACCTTAAATTCTTTTTGAGAGAGAGAGAGAGCACCTTTTTGCATGAACTCCTTGCTCTTTCTGGCAAGAGTTATCTCGATGCAGGTAGCTACCACTCCAACGAAGACTGAATAAGGTCGATCCTTTATTAAACTGCCAAATGATGCCGACTTCTCTCGATCCTTCGATTCTGCACTTCGATGGATTCTTCACTCTCCCTCCGAATGTTGGAATTGAGTAAATCAACACATCTAGCAAAAATTTTCTGTCCAAATAATAAGGTATTTTGCAACAGAACGCACAACCGTTTTAAAAATGAAACTGCGTCACCAAAAACAAACACGCAACAGAAACGGAGATACAGCACGTTCTACCTGGAAATCTACAAACTCAAAGTCCCCCTGTGTCACCTGGGTCAACCCTTATATAGTCACAGGGGCATATGTCATCATGTAACCTCACATTGGTGGGAAAATCACATCAGGTGACCTCCAAAAGACCATTACATCATTCTCACAAAAAAAAACAGATCTCCTTGAGCATGTAACAGATAGAAGGAATAAAGGCGCAAGCTAGTTTCTAAATGAGGAGTAAATTAAGGAAGCAGAGGTGCAAAGGGACTTGGGAGCCCTCATACAGGATTCCCTAAAGGTTAACTTGCAGGTTGAGTCGGTGGTAAGGAATGCAAATGCAATTTTGACATTCATTTCAAGAGCATTAGAGGATAAAAGCATGGATGTAATGCCGATGCTTTATAAAGCATTGGCCAGACAACACTTGGAGTACTTAAAACAGTTTTGGGTCCCTTACCTAAACATCGATGTGTTGGCATTGGAGGGGGTCCAAAGAAGACTCATGAGAATGATTCCAGGAATGGAAGGTTTAATGTATGAAGAGCATTTGATAGTTCCATCCTATACTCGCTGGACTTTAAAAAAATGAGGGGGAATCTCATTGAAACCTATCGAACATAGAATGTATGTGGAGAGAATATCTGCCGAAAAAAGGACATCCCTTTGGAATTCAGATAAGGAGAAATTTCTTTATCCAGAGTGTGATGAATCTGTGGAATTCATTGCCACAGAGGGCTGTGGAAGCCACTTCCTTGGGTATATTTAAAGTGGTGGTTGATAAGCAGGAGAATGGGATTGAGAGGGATAATAAATCAGCTATGATAGAATGCTGGGGCAGACTCGATGGGCCGAATAGCTCCTCTGTCTTCTGGGCTTATAGTTTTATTGTGCTATTGGTAGTTAAAATGCTAATGATAATGCTCTGCTACCAGTAATTTGTCAAAATGAAGCTGCGTCTTCATCTTCTACCCAAAACTAACCCAATCTGATGAGTCCGTGTGATTGCTTGTTAATGGGTCAATTAATCAAGCTTGCTTTCCAGCTTTTCTCCATCTAACTGATGAGAACCATGATGATTTTTTAATAGATGATTTGTGCACTGCTAATGTTTCATTCATAATGACTTCTTAAATATCTCTGGAACTCTTTGCAAGAAAATCAGCACTCCACCAAATATCAACCTTGATCCTTTGACCTTGCAGTCAAAAATAACTTTTTATATTAACCAAACCAGAATTAAATTGGACTGGGCTGGAAGGGGCCCTGTTATATTTTAGAATTTTTAAAAATATTTACTTTATCTGTTTTTCTGCATATCCTGGGAGCTATGTGTGTATATCTGAGTCTCAGAAGTTGACATGGACTTCCCTTTTAACAGCGTATCCCCACCTCAGCTTTCGCCCCCATGTCTCCAACCTTGTTCTTCCACCATTCACAGCCTGTTTCTCTGGTATGTGGCCCACTCCTCTTGAGACAAGACACCAGAGAACGATACTTAAAAGAGGTCCTGTCTTTAACATCAGAAGAACACCGACCACTTCAGCCTTGTTGTCTGCTGTTTTAGAGGAAGCATACTAGGTTATTGATATACGTTATGCTTGCATGTTGCTCACTGAACAGTATGTACCCTCTCACTCCAATAGCAACAAGCTCTTTATATGAGATATAATTTGCTTCCTTGAATTGATCCTGCTACTTTTGAACATGATTATGGATAATTTTAAAACAAAATCAAGATAGTTATTATTATGTTTACCCTAATAAAATTTAGAAGTAGCATTGGTTAACGCTGGAGGTGTGCATTGGGGATCCTGGTGTCTAACTAATTATCGCTTGGTCATAGCTCTACTGATTGATGTTAAGTTGATGGTAACTATTGACATCTATTATTTCCACATGTAGTCCATACTGTCTGTGCTAAACTTGCCTCCATGCCTCAGTAGATACCCATATTGGGAGGTAATGCTGCTGTTTAAAGGTACCACATTGATTTTGAAAGAGAGTGGCCTGCATTCATACGAAGTCCCAAGCATCATTTGATTGCTATTGGTTTATTATTATCTCGTGCACAGTGGAAAAACTGTATGGACTGATTTGCCATCCAGACAGACCATGCTATGAGTAAGTGCGTCGAAGCAGTGCAAGAAGGAAGAATTCTTTAGAACTGAGTCTGCATGTTGATACTTTGAGGAATGGCTGAACAAGGAAGAGGGAGTTTAAAAGGAGAACTTCACGGGCATTCGGTGTTATTCTGATGGCCCAATCAGCGGCAGGAGCAGTGCAGAGAGGAGTAAATAAAAGTACAGAAGTGACAAGAGGAGTGGCCTTTATTGGAGTGGGCCAGTGGTGGGAGTGGAAGTGTCAGGCTTTGGCTCAAAGGAGGCTTCGGCTCAGAAGAGGCGTTGGCTCTGGGTAAGTTGTCCAGGTAAGTTTCTGTTGAGTTTCCCTTTTTTCTTACTGCGTTGGGGTACAGTGTAGTTTAAATGGCCATTGTGTGATCTTCATGACGGATGTTGGAGTCCTGGGAGAACCAGAGTCTCCCAGGGAACTACATCTGCGTGAAGTGCATCCAGCTGCAGCTCTTTGAAGACTGTGTTAGGGATCTGGAGCAACAGCTGGAGGACCTTCAGCTTGTACAGGAGAGAGAGGACAACGTCAATTGGAGTTATAGGGGAATAGTTACCCCTAAGTTGTAGGAGGCGGTTAGCTAGGTGATGGTCAGGAGAAGAAATGGGAAGGTGAATAGGCAGTTAGCGCAGAGTACTTCTGTGGCCATTCCCCTCAGTAAGTATACAATTTGGGTATTGTTGTGGGGTTTGACCTCCCAGGGGAATGCCACGGAGACCAAGTTATTGGCAACACACACAAAATGCTGGTGGAACGCAGCAGGCCAGACAGCATTCATAGCAAGAAGCACAGTCGACGTTTTGGGCCGAGACCCTTCGTCAGGACTAACTGAAAGAAGAGATAGTAAGAGATTTGAAAGTGGGAGGGGGAGGGGGAGATCCAGAATGATAGGAGAAGACAGGAGGGGCAGGGATGAAGCTAAGAGCTGGAAAGTTGATTGGCAAAAGGGATACAGAGCTGCAGAAGGATCATGGGACAGGAGGCCTAGGATCTCGGCCCGAAACATTGACTGTACCTCTTCCTATAGATGCTGCCTGACCTGCTGCATTCCACCAGCATTTTGTATGTGTTGCTTGAATTTCCAGCATCTGCAGATTTCCTCATGTTTGCCAAATTATTGGCACTGAGCATGGTTCTGTGGGGCAGAAGGGAAAGAGGGAGAAGGGGGAGAGGTATTATAGGAGACTCAATAGTAAACCAAACAGACAGGAGATTCTGTGGACATGAACGGGACACCCGGATGGTATGTTGCCTCCCAGGTGCCAGGGACAGAGATGTCTCAGATCACATCCACAGTATTTTGGATGGGGAAAGGGAGCAGCCAGATGTCTTGGTACATATTGGTACCAATGACATAGGAAGAAAAAGCAAATAGGTGCTGAAGAGAGAATTGAGAGAGCTAGGCAGAAAACTGAGAGGCAGGACTTCCAGCACGGTAATTTCTGGATTGCTGCCTGTGCCACGTGCCAGTGAGAGTAGAAACAGGATGATGTGGCAGATAAATGCGTGGCTGAGAAGCTGGTGCAGGGGGCAGGGCTTCAGGTTCTTGGATCATTAGAATCTCTTTTAGGGGTGGTATGACCTTAACAAAAGGAACTGGTTGCACCTGTACCTGAGGGGGACCAATATTCTTGCGGGCAGCTTTGTTCGATTTTTTTGGGGAGGGATTAAACTAATTTGGTAGGAGATGGGAACCAGAGTGAAGGGATTCAAGATCAGGCATATGGTTAAAAAAAAGGAAAGATAGCATGCAGTCAGACTGTCAGGAAGGGCAGGCAGAGAATAGGACAAAATTGCATCCAGCAGGGTTAGTATAATCAAACAGGGTAGCAAATATAGTACACAGTGTTATATTTCAAAGCACAGAGTATAAGAAATAAGGTGGATGATCTTCCTGCACTTTTACAGACTGTCAGGTATGGTGTTGTGGCCATCACTGAATTGTGCCTGAAGGATTGTTGTGGCTTGGAGCTGAATATCCAAGACTACACATTGTAGCGGAAGGATAGAAAGATAGGCAGAGGGGATGGCATGGCTCTTTTGGTAAAGAATGACATCAAATCATTAGAAAGTTATGACATAGGATTGGAAAGTGTTGAATCCTTGTGGGTTGAGTTAAGAAACTGCAAGGGTCAAAGGACCCTGAAGTCATTAATATACAGGCCTCCAAACAGTAGCCGGGATGTGGACTGCAGATTACAATGAGAAGTTGAAAAGTTGTGTCAAAAGGTTAGGTTATTATAGTCATGGGAGATTTCAACATGCAGGTATGACTGGAAAATCAGGTTGGTAATCGATCTCAAGAGAGTGAATTTGTTGAATGCCTATGAGATGACTTTTTAGAACAGCTTGTTGTTAAGCCCACTAAGGTAGCAGCTCTACTGCATTGGGTATTATGTAATGAACCAGAAACAATTAGGCAGCTTAAAATAAAAGAACCCCTAGGAGACAGTGATAACAATATGATTGAGAACAACTTGAAAATTGATAGGGAAAAAGTAAAGTCTGACATAGCAGTATTTCAGTGGATTAAAGGAAATTACAGTGATATGAGAGAGGAGTTTGCCAAAGTAAACTGGAAGGAGGTACTTGCAGGGATGACAGCAGAGCCGCAATGGCTTGAGTTTATGGGAAAAGTGAAGAAGGTGCAGGGTAGATGTATTCCAAAAACAAAGAAATACTTTGTTTTTGCATTGGGCAAAATAGTACAACTGTGGTTGACAAGGGAAGTCAAAGCCAATGTAAAAATAAAAGACAGGGCATGCAATAACTATAGGAATCATTAGGTGGGAAAAGATGAAATATGAAAGCAAGCTAGCAAACAATATCAAGGTGGAAAGAAAAAGCATTTTCAAGTATATAAAAATAAAAGTGAGATGAGAGTGAATATAGGACTGCTGGAAAATGAGGTCGGAGAAATAATAATGGGGGACAAGCAGAAGGCAAAGGAACTAAATGAGTGTTTTGCATCAATCTTTACTGTGGAAAAAACTAGCAGTGTGCCAGGTGTTGAAGAATGTGAAGGAAGAGAAGTGAGTGCAGTTACTATTACAAGGGAGAAGGTGCTCAAAAAACTGAAAGACCTAAAGGTGCATAAGTCACCTGGACTAGATGAACTGCACCCTAGGGTTCTGAAAGAGGTAGCGGTAGAGATTTTGGAGACATTAGTAATGATCCTTCAAGAATCATTGGACTCTGTTATGGTTCTGTCGGACTGGAAAATTTCAAGTGTCACTCCACTCTTTAAGGAAGAAAGGAGGCAGCAGAAAGGAAATTGTAGACCAGTTAGTCTGACCTCAGTGGTTGGGAAGATGTTGGAGTCAATTGTTAAGGATGAGGATATGGAGTACTTGGTGACACAGGACAAGATGGGACAAAGTCAGCATGGTTTTCTTAAGGGAAAAACTTGCAAGCTGAACCTGTTAGAATCCTTTGAGGAGATTACAAGTAGCACAGATAAAGGGGATGTTGTGGATGTTGTATATTTGGATTTTCAGAAGGCCTTTGACAAGGTGCCACAAGCGAGGGTGCTTACCAAGTTAAGATCCCGTGATATTACAGGAAAGTTACTGGCATGGTTAGAGCATTGGCTGATTGGTAGGAGGCAGCGAGTGGGAATAAAAGGATCCTTGTCTGGTTGGTTGCCAGTGACCAGTGGTGTTCCGCAGCTAGTGTTGGGTCCACCTCTTTTTATGCTGTATATCAGTGATTTAGATGATGGAATAGATGGCTTTGTTACCAAGTTTGCAGATGATACAAAGATTGATGGAGGAACAGGTAGTGTTGAGGAAACAGGAAGGCTACAGAAGGACTTAGTCAGATTAGGAGAATGAGCAAGAAAGTGACAAATGAAATACAATGTTGGAAAATGCACGGACATGCACTTTGGTAGAAGAAATAAATGTGAAGACTATTTCCTAACCAGGGAGAAAATCCGAAAATTTGAGATGCAAAAGGACTTCGGAGTCCTTGTGCAGAACACCATAAAGGTCAACTTGCATGTTGAGTTGGTGGTGAGGAAGGCAAATGTATAATGTCAGCATTTATTTCAAGAGGTCTAGAATACAAGAGCAGGGATGTGATGCTGAGGATTTATAAGGCACTGGTGAGGCCTCACCTCGAGTATTGTGAACAGTTTTGTACTCCTTATCTAAGAAAAGATGTGCTGACATTGGAGAGTCTTCAGAGGAGGTTCACAAGGATGATTCGCGGAATGAATGGGTTATCATCAAGGAACATTTGATGGCCCTGGACCTATTCTTGCTGGAATTTAGAAGGACGAGGGGGGAATCTCATTGAAACCTTTCAAATGTTGAAAGGCCTAGACAGAGTAGATGTGGAAAGGATGTTTCCCATGGTGGGGGAGTCTAGGACAAGAGAACATGGCCTCAGGATATAGAGGCAGCCATTTAAAACAGAGATGTGGAGAAATTTCTTTGGCAAGAGGGTGGTGAATTTGTGGAATTTGTTACCACAGGCTACTGTGGAGGCCAGGTCATTTGGTGTAATTAAGGTGGAGATTGATAGGTTCTTGGTTGACCACAGCATCAAAGGTTACGGGAGAAGGCCACAGAGTGGGGCTGAGGAGGGGAGAAAAGGTTAAGCAATGAATGTATGGTGGAACAGATTTGATAGGCCAAATGGCCTAATTCTGCTACTATGTTTTAAGGTCTTATGGAAACCAGCAGTGAAGGGTTTAGAGAACAATAAATTTGTTAAATTGCAAATACATTCATATTAACTCTTTTCCAAAATTGTTTTCATCCATAAAACTATGATTAATATGCAATCAACCACATTTAGTTTCAGAACTTAATGAAATTTGGGATATATATTTACTAGGGCTGGATGTGAAGAGGCAACAAAATGTTATCTAACTGGAAAGGTGCTTTTAGTAGAACGCAGCCTCTCCGTGGCCCTGTAGATCTGCAACCAACCTTTGCTCAATTGTTCAGAAGCTTTCTTCCATGAAATAGAATGATATAACATGGCTTCCAGGAACTGAGGACGGAGTGCCTGTCTATCCTAATTGCAGCATTCTCTATCATAAGACGCAAGAGAATCTCAAAACATTTTCATCAGGTGCTGGTACTTCTTTTTCTAAAAATGAAAGGCATCCTTTAACAACTTGACCAATCAATGAACTTCCTAAAAAAATATTGGTGGACCTTTTAGGCAACGAGGACTGTCACAACAGACTTCCAAGCATTGTGTTGCAGTCAGAGTCATTAGCGATATCAACCCAGAAATCTCCCATCTTTACTTTTTTTCAGCTTAAAACATTAAGATCCTTTTTATTAATAATATAAGAGCTCTCACGGGAGTTTGATTTCACAGAATACCGATGCTACCATTGCATTAAACTTCAATTTAATTTTCATTATTGGACATAAGCTTCAAGTCCTTGACCTCAGTACCTCCTTATATAAGCTTCAAGACATTGGCCTCAATACCTCTTTCTGCAATTGGATCCTTGATTTCCTCACTTGCAGATCCCAGTCAGTTTGGATTGGCAACAACATCTCCTTCATGATCTCCAACAGCACAGGTGCACTACAAGGCTATGTGCTCAGCCCCTTGCTGTACTCACTTTACACTCATGACTGTACGGCTAAGCACAGCTCCAATGCCATACTTAAGTTTGCTGACCAAGCTGTGTTCTTTCATTGATTTTGTTATGGTTATTATTCTATAGATTTATTGTGTATGCCCACAAGAAAATGAATCTCAGGGCTGTATATGGTGACATATATGTACTTTGATCATAACATTCACTTTCAATTTTGAACTTTGATTATTGGCTTCAAGAGGAGGAAACCAGAGGTCCAGGAACGAGTCTTCTTCAGAGGATGAGAGATGGAGCGGGTCATCTGTAAATTCCCTGGTGTCATTATTTCAGAGAAAATGTCCTGGGCCCTGCAAGTAAATGCAAGTATGAAGAAATCATGGCAGAGCCTGTACTTCCTTAGGAGCTTACGAAGATTCTGTATGACATCTGAAACTGACAAACTTCTATAGATGTATAATGGAGGGTATACTGACTGCCTGCATCACAGGCTGGTATGGAAACACCAATGCCATTGAATGGAAAATTCTACAAAAATAGTGGATATGGCCAAGTCCATCACAGGTAAAGCCCTCCCCACCACTGACAATATCTATATGAAACTTCGTCGCAGGAAAGCAGAATCCTCCACCAGCACCAAGGACATGTTCTCTTCTCACTGTTGCCATCAGGAAGAAAGATTATAATGTTTCCAGTGTTATTCTTCAATAGCATGAAGGCAGGTAGTGTTGTGGACAGTGGAGAAGGATGCTGTAAGTTACAATGGTACATTGACAGCATGCTGAGTTGGGCTGAGAAGTGGCAGATAGAGTTCAATCTAGAAAAGTGTGAAGTGATATACTTTGGAAGGTTGAACTTGATGGCAAAGTACAAAGTTAATGGCAGGAATCTTAGTAGTGTGGAGATAAAGTGATCTTGGAGTCCAAGTTCATGGATCTCCAAAAGTTGAAAGACACAATAGCATTGGATCAGATCTTAGGGAGATTTATCAGGACTGGAAATTTTTAGCTATGTGAAATGACTGGATAATTAGGGGAATATTCCTTGGAACAAAAATAATTGAAGCAAGACCTGATTGAGGGGATATAAATCTATGAGGGCATTATAGAGAGCAAAATAAAAGAACTCTAACAGATGGAATAAAAACCAACAGTTAGGAGTTTTAAATGGTGGTTAGTTTTAGAGGGGAGAGGATGATAACATCTCTTCACATAAATTATGATAGGAGTGTGGAATTCATTGACTGAAAGGTGATTAAAGCAGAAACCCATGTTGCAGTATTTAGAAATTTATTTTGTTGATCACATCCTATAGGGTTAGAGACCAATCTCTGATGAAATTAGGCTATATAGCTCCATCCTGAGTAACATGAGTACAATAAGGTGAATGTTCCCCACCATTTTATACCAAATGACTCTACAATCACTAACACGATTATCTAATAAATGTTACTTTTGTCTACTGCACATGAATTTGTACCATTTCTACTTCAGAAAACTGAGATAGAAACAGTTATGATGTCAATTTATTTTACCCTTGGGTCTCAGTGGTGATCAGGACCAGCAAATTGTCCTCGTGGATGAGGTGAGAAAGGTTCACTTTATCTCCTGGGCTTTCTGATCAAAAGAATGTGTATTAATGCAAGTAGAACATACACATTGCTTCTAAATATATCGTTGTACCTTTTAGAAGGTCATAGAATAGTTGTATGTCTACTGTATGTGTGGGTGTTTGCATTGCAGAGTTAATTATCTTCATTGTGTCTCACAAATGAGTACAGATGAGGCCAAGATAGAAATCTGAAAAGACAATGGCAGAAGATAGTACCATGTATAAAGAATGAAAATAAACCAACAAAAAACCTGCCATAATATTCAATTAACCAGTTTATTTTACACTTTAAAAGCTAATTATTTTTGGTGTGAATTAAAATCTGTGTGTGTAAATTTAAATTTTCAGGGCCATAAAGGTAGGAGGGGCATATCTCCTCCTTAAATATGCAAGCCCTAACTTTTAAAATCATATTTAGAGCAATTACCCTAAGTTCACACTATTACAGTGAATTCAGCACTGGTTCTATCAATGATCATTGCAACAGCATATCCCGCGGAAGAGCAGGACATGATAACAAAAACAAACTTCTGGATTTCTGTAGTTAATTGCATTTGTCTAGAATTCCAGAAGCAGCTATCAAATTTACTCTGCAATAGTGATGAAAGTTTATAAATAGTTACAGAAGTACGAGATGTCCCTGTATGCAGTAGAAGGCATACTCACAAGATGACAGGTTTCTAATGGAAATCAGCTGGCTATGTAATTACCCAGATACTCATTCACTATTTCCTCTGACCTACCCCTTTCTGAGGAAAATCATTCTGTTCTCAGTAAGGGCCTCGTCTTTGCCCCCTATCGCTCACACCTCAGTGAGTTCCGTGCCCGCCATGACGTCAAACTCTTCTGTCGCCTCCATCTTCGAGTCCACTTCTTTCACAAGGATTCCACATGACGTGCTGATGACCCCTTCTCGTGTCTCCAACCCTTCTCCTCTTCTTGGACACCCCACTTCCTGCTCTGGATCTTTTCATCTCTAATTGCTGACAAGACATCAATCGGCTTGATTTCAACACTCCTATCTCTTTGTCCAGCCTGACCTCTTCCAAATTCACTGCTCTCCACTCTCTCTGCACCAATCCCAATCTTACCATCAAATCCACAGACAAAGGCAGTGCTGTTGTAATGCGATGCACTGACCTCTACCTTGCTGAGGCCAGGCGGCAATTCTCAGACCATTCTTCATACCCATGCCTCGAGAGGACCCCACTCACACCATCACTGACCTCATTCACTTTGGAGAACTCCCAACCACTGTCACCAAGCATATAATTCCCTTACGCTGCACTGCTCGCTCCTACCTCCTACCCAAGATCCACAAACCGAACTGTCCAGGTACGCCTATTGTTTCTGCCTGCTCCTGCTCCACTGAACCCATCTCCTCAAATCTCAACTCTATTCTATCTCCCTTGGTCCAGTCCCTTCCCACGCATATACGTGGAACCTCTCATGCCCTTGATCTCCTCAGTCACTTTCAATTCCCTGGCCCTGACTGCCTCATGCTCACCAGAGATGTTCAGTACCTATAGACCTATATCCCAGCAGGAAGGCCTCAAAGCCCTCTGCTTCTTTCTTGATGAAAGAATTAACCAATCCCCCTCCATCACCGCCATCTTTCGTCTGGCAGAACTAATCCAAACCCTGAACAATTTTTCCTTCAATTTCTCCCACTTTCTCCAAACTTGAGGGGCAGCAATGGGCACTCATAGGCTCAGGCTATGCCTGTTTCTTTATCGGCTATGCAGAACAGTCTATGTCTAAAGCCTTCCCTGGTTATACTCCCCAACTCTTCCTCCGCTGCATTGATGACTGCATTGGTGCTGCTTCATGCTCTCATGCTGAGCTCAACAATTTTATCAACATTGCTTCTAACTTCCATCCTGCCTTTAAATTCACTCGGTACACCTCCCTCCCCTTGATCTTTCTGTCTCCATCCTTGGAGACAGACTGTCTACCGACATTTTTTCTAAACCTAGCGTTTCCCGTAGTTATCTTGACTGTACTGTACCATTTCCTATCCTGTCTCTTGTAAAAATGCTATTCCCTTTTCTCAGATTCTTCGCCTCCATGACATCTGTTCCCAGAATGTAGCTTTCCATTCCAGGACATCAAAGATGTCCTCCTTCTTCAAAGAACAGGGTTTCTGTCCCTCTACTATTGTTGCTGCCCTCACCTGCATCTCCTCCATTTCCCATACATCCATGCTCACCCCATCTTCCTGCTGCTCTAATATGATAGAGTCCCTCCTGTCCTTACCTACCACCCCAACAGCCTCCACATCCAACACATTATCCTTCGCAACTTCTGCCACCTCCAAAGGGATACTATCACTAAATACTGTCTACCTTCACATCCCCCCACTTTTCAAAGGATCACTCCTTTCACAGTTCTCTTGTTCATTGGTTCTTCCCCACTGATCTCCCTCCTGGCACCTATCCCTTCAAGTGGCCCCATGTACCTCCTCCCTCACCTCCATTCAGGGCCCTAACGGTCCTTCCAGGTGAGGCAATGTTTCACCTGTGAATCTGCTGGGGTCGCCTATTGTGTCCGGTGCTCCCGATGTGACCTTCTCTACATTATTTATTCTTCATAAATTGAGGGACCGCTTCATCGAGCATCTCCAAACTATCTGCACCATCCACCACAAACGTGATTTTCCAGTGGCCAGAGATTCTTATTCTGGCTCCCATTGCTGTTCTGACATGATGATCCATGGCCCTATCTTGTGCCAAGTTGATTCCGCCCTCAGGGTGGAGGAGCAAAGCCTTATATTCTGTCTGGGTACTCTCCAACCTGATGGTATGAATATTGACTTCTTCTTCTGGTGAACAAATCCCCTTCCCTTCCACTATTCCCCACTCTAACCTTTCACTTCATCTCACCTGCCTATTATTTCCTCCTGGGTCCCTTCCTCCTTCCCTTTCTCCTTCTGACAATTCTCCTCTCCTATCAGATTCTTTCTTCTCCAGCCCTTGACCTTTTCCACCCACATGGCTTCACCTTCCAGCTAGCGTCTTCCCCCTCCCTCCACCTTTCTATTCTGGCATCTCCCCCCTTCCTTCTCAGTCCTGAAGTAGGGTCACTTTGACATGAAAGAGTATTTTTCTGTTGATCAATGTCAAAAAAAAACAAATTAAATTTACTGTGATTCAATGTTGTAAAACAAAAAAACAAGAAAACTCCTGGGGGAGGGATGGTGGATACTTTTTATAGGCACCATATATATACAAGATTACTCAAATATTAAATTAAATAAAATAAAGGCATCCGTTAGTCTTGCGAGACCATGGGTCTGTGCCTGGAAAGTCTTCACTCTCCAGAGCGCAGGCCTGGGCAGGGTTGTATGGAAGACCAGCAGTTGTCCATGCTGCAAGTCTCCCCTCTTCATGACACGAATATTGTCCAAGGGAAGGGCATTAGGACGCATACAGCTTGGCAGCAGTGTTGTCACAGAGCAATGTGTGATTAAGTGCCTTGCCCAAGGACACAACACATTCCCTTGGCTGGGGCTTGAACTCATGGCCTTCAGGTAGCTAGTCCAATGCCTTAACCACTTGGCTGCGTGCCCACACTCAAATATTACTTAAATATTAAATACACAACAGGATGCATTTTGAACCATAGGGTAAAACTCCCTAGAGATTGGTGTTGTGTTTGCCATTGCTTTGCCTGTTAGCAAATATTCTTGCCAGTTACTAGAAGAAATAGTTCATTACTCTCAAAGTTAAACTTCATACTTCACACTACCTACAAAATACAAAGTTAAATATTTGAAAATCTATTCATATTTCAGGCTAATGTAGCCTGTAGTGTGATCACATGAGTCAATTATAATATTCTCCTAAGAGGTCGTCCATTGATGGGTCCTCAGCTGTAGAGTCTGATCTGGGATTGGCATATTCTGGTGCAGTGTGGGCAAGAGTAAATGGTGGCTGTGGTTAGTGATTCAATCCTTTTCTTGTCCAGCCTCTCCTTTTGCAGCTGTTGTTTGTTCGCTGCAGCACAGCAGAAGTCACTTTCATGTAGCACAGCTCCCTCTTGATCAGATTTCCTCCAGGTGTATCTATTAAGTGCAATGTCTTCCCAGTTTTTAGATGTAATATTGAATTTCTTCAGGCTGATTTTGGATGTATTTTTCGAACATTTCCTTTGCCTGCCAGGGCCTTGCTGATTTTCTTTCAAATGGGTGTAAAGGATCTGTTTGAGAAGACATGAGTTAGACATGGAGATGACATGACCTATCCATTGGGGTTGATGTTGATTTAACATGTTGAAGATATAAGAACATAAGAAATAGGAGTAGGAGCAGGAGCAGGAGTAGCCTGTCAAGCCTGCTCCGCCATTCAATAAGATCATGGCTGATCTGGGCCTCATCTCCACCGACATGCCTTTTCCCCACAACCCAAAATGTAAGCATAAAAATAAGCATAAGGGACTGGATACTACTCCTTAGATCAGTGATTCCCAGCAGGGGCGGCTACATGTCCTAATCAGGCGTTATGGGAAGTAGAAGTCATCGGAGAGTGTTCAGGATTCTTGGGAGAGAGTGGGAGGTAAGCAGCACACTACCTTGATGCAAGAGACCTGACCGACTGTGTCAACTTGCAGCCGTCATTAACATCTGATAGGCATCCCTAGCTTGTGTTATTTTTAATTTTAATTTAGCCCTATTAATGATGGATAAATACATACAGTGTGATCTCTGAGTCTGAAGGCAGTGAAGCCTTGAATTCTAATCCTGTAAGAAACAGAAACTACAGAAAGTGTTCCGAGAGAGCCCCGCTGGCAGCCGATGGGGTGACATTTTTTTGAACTTGCTCCTACCTTATCTATCTTTTTGTTTCCTACCAGTTTTTTGAAATCTTATTCTAAATCTCAATATTGCTCTATTATGTCTATGAGAAAGACTAAAGCCTCTGCAAAAGTAAAAGAAGATGATTCTCCAACCACTTTGGAATCAATTGGAGATTTCCTTATAAAGCAAAGAACAGAACTTTCTGAGGAATTTCAACATCTTAACGTCAAGTTGGACGCTATTCAACAAACTCTAATCGAACAAGAAAAGCGAATTAAGGGGAATAATTCAGAAGTGGACTTAGAAGACATGAGTAAGCTCTGCAAAAAATTATCATTATCTAGTGAAAAATTAACAAAGAAGATTACCAGCCTGGAAAGCAGAAACAGAAGGAACAGTCTACGTATTCTGGGTCTTGAAGAATCAATTGAAGGTGCCCACCCCACAGAATTCTTTGCAAGCTTTTTGAAGCAGCTATTCCCTGATTTATTGCCATCTGTGCCTAAATTGGACCGCGCCCACCGGTCACTGGCCCCCAAACCAAAGTTGGGAGGGTGACCTAGGTCAGTTATATTATGTTTCCATGAATTTCAAACTAAGGAGCTTTTAATCCGTCATACCTGTAGAGTAGGAACGATCAATTACAATGGGAAGATGACCAGATTTGAAAAAGATTATACACCGGAGGTTATGGCTGAACATGCCAAGTATAAAGAGATCATGTCATTGCTTTATAACAAAGGGTTTAAGCCCTCTCTTCACTTCCCCACATATCTTAGAATCATTCTGAAAAATGGTGTGCAGAAATGGCTGGGATCGGTTGAACATGCACAGAAGTTTTTGAAAACAGAAAATGAATTGCATTATATCTCTTACAAAAGCAATTATCTTTTTAATGTTGGATAGAATAAGGTTTTAATAAACTTACGTTTTGACCATTTAAATATCTTGTTTTTTGATATTTTCTTTGATTTTTTTAATTACTTTATTCTTTTTTTGAGGTTTTTCTATATACATTTTTTTTTGAAATTGTTAAAATTAATCCTCTTATGTTTTGGATTTCTGATCTAAGTTTTTTTGTCTGTTTTGCCTTGATAGGAACATAATAACCTTGAATGATTGGAGTTTTGCCCACAGAATTTCTTTGGGAGGGTTGTCTTTAGGGTTTAGCATGCTGACTGTCCTTTGGCCAGCTTTTTGGCTTTGGGAGGGGGAGGGGTGGGGTCTCTTTTTTCTTTTTTCTCTGGAAGATGGGTTGGGCTATCATCCAAATTTTCTGTCTGAGTACCTTATTTTATGGTTCGTTCTCAGGTTCTAATAATTTATGACCAGATCTTTTAACTCTTCTGTTAATTAGTATTTAAAATGGATCAAAATATTAATTTACTTAGTTTTAATGTGAAAGGGTTAAATCATCCTGTAGAACGGAATAAGATTTTTGCTTATATTAAAAAGTTAAGGCTCTCATTATTTTTCTGCAAGAAATGCATATACGTAGTTGTGACAACGCATACCTTTTTAATCGGTGGGAGGGTCTACAATTTCATTCTTCATTCAGAGCAAAATCTCGAGGGGTCTTAATTTTTATAGACAATACATTTCTTTTGTTCGACATAAATTTGTCTCTGACACTAATGGGCGATTTGTCATAGTGTCAGGGAAACTAGATAATAAATTAATTGTATTTGCTAATGTAGATAACCCAGTATTTTTTGAGCATTTCTTTTCATTCCTGCCAGATTTGAGTCTTCATTCTTTAGTGATGGGAGGAGATTTTAATTTTTGTCTAGACCCAGTATTAGATCATTCTTCTCTTAAATCAGCCACACCTAATAAATCAGCTTTATTTATTCAATCCTTTCGAACGAAATGTGATATTGTTGATGTCTGGCATTTTTTTCACCTGGCAGAAAGGGAGTATTCATTCTTCTCTCATGTCCATCATTCCTATACCAAGATTGATTTTTTTTTTATTGATAGTCAAATGATTCCATTAGATTGATCCATTGAATATAAAGAAATAGCTATATCCGACCATTCTCCTGTATTTCTATCTTTAAATCTTTCTGGTTTCACTCATATGAACAGATCCTGGCATTTTAATTTAACTTTGTTATCTGATAAGGACTTCTTAAAATTTCTGGAGAATCAAATTACTCTTTTTTTTGAAGAAAATGCTTTGGAAGGGACTTCTAGTCTTATCATTTGGGACGCTTTTAAGGCATATATTAGAGGACAAATTATCTCCTATACTCCACATACTAAGAAAAAAAGCTAATAAAGAGAGAACTGACCTAGTTAATCAATTAAAACAATTAGACTAGAAATATGCTTTGGCACCAGACCCTGAACTATACAAAAGACGTATTGAAATTAAAACTAAATATGATCTTCTTATAACGTATCCAATTGAAAGCCAACTTTTAAAAGATAGAAGCCAATTCTATATACGTGGAGAAAAAGCTGGTAAACTATTGGCTAATCAATTGAAGACCTTTATAGCTAAATGGCAAATTTTAAAATATCGCAAAACCAATGGTGATTTGACAACAGACCATTTTGAAATAAATGACACTTTTAGAGAATTTTATTCTAAACTGTATAGTTCTGATTTTGTTAAAGATAATACTGTAATAAACAATTTTTAGACCAATTAAATATTCCTGGGCTTTCGGTTGATAATCGAAAGCAGTTGGATCAACCTATTTCTCAGGACGAAATCACTGAGGCTATACATTCATTGCATTCTGGGAAATCTCCAGGACCTGACGGATTCTCTGGAGAATTTTATAAGGCTTTTTCTTCATTGCTTATACCTTATTTATGTTCTAGCCTTACTGATTCCTTCAAGGTAGGTAGGTTGCCACAGTCTTTTTATGAAGCTTCTATTTCGCTTATTCTTAAAAAGAATAAGAATCCCACTGAATGCTCTTCATATAGACCAATCTCTTTACTCAATGCTGATGCTAAGATCCTATCTAAAGTTTTGGCCAGTAGACTCGAGAATATTGTACCTTCTATAATATCTGATGATCAGACAGGATTTATTAAAAATAAATATTCCCATTTTAATATAACCATATAACCATATAACAATTACAGCACAGAAACAGGCCATCTCGACCCTTCTAGTCCGTACCGAACTCTTACTCTCACCTAGTCCCACTGACCTACACTCAGCCCATAATCCTCCAGTCCTTTCCTGTCCATATAGCTGTCCAACTTAACTTTAAATGACAACATTGAACCTGCCTCAACCATTTCTGCTGGAAGCTCGATCCACACAGCTACCACCCTCTGAGTAAAGAAGTTCCCCCTCATGTTACCTGTAAACTTTTGCCCATTAACTCTCAACTCATGTCCTCTTGTTTGAATCTCCCCCCACAATGGAAAAAGCCTATACACATCAACTCTATCTATCCCCCTCATAATTTTAAATACCTCTATCAAGTCCCCCATCAACCTTTTACGTTCCAAAGAATAAAGACCCAATGGTATACGGCGATTGTTAAATGTTATGCATTCTCCATCCAAGGAAATATTGGAATGTGTGATGTCTCTGGATGCAGAGAAGGCCTTTGACCAAGTTGAATGGAATTACCTATTTAAAACCTTAGAAAAATTTAATTTTGGGCCCAATTTTATTCTTTGGATTGAACTACTTCACTCATCTCCCTCCACTCGGGTCCTTACTAACTTTCAGAATTCTAAACCAATTAAACTCCAACGTGGAACCAGAGAAGAAAGTCCGTTGAGCCCTTTGCTTTTTGATTTGGTATTAAAACCTTTAGCAATTGCCCTCCGAGAGTCTAAAGATATCAACGGTATCTTAAGGAAAGGTACTATTCATAAAGTCTCACTTTATGCTGATGACCTATTGCTTTTTATATCTAATGTTACAACTTCTTTACCCACTATGTTTCTTTTACTGACTAATTTTAGTCAGTTTTCAGGATATAAATTGAATTTACATAAGAGTGAATTGTTTCCTTTAAATAATTTGATACCAACCGATATTAACCTTCCTTTTAAAATTGTAAGAAAACAAATTACATATTTGGGTGCAACAATCACTAAGAATTATAAAGATCTATTCAAAGAAAATTTTCTAACCTTAATGAATTATGTGAAAAAGACACTTTCTAATTGGTCGCCTCTCTCTTTATCATTGATTGGTCAAATTAATTCTATAAAATGAACATTTTACCTAAATTTATATACCTTTTTCAAGCTGTACCTGTTTTTATTCCTAAGTCTTCCTATAGATGGAAGAACAGAAAATCCCAATTGAGTAAAGCCGACCTTCAAAAAATTAAAAAGAATGGAAGCCTTGCTCTACCCAGTTTTAGGTTATATTATTGGGCAATTAACATCCGAAATCTTACATTCTGGTTATATTATATTAATCGTGAGGATTGTCCAATGTGGGTCTTTTTGGAAGCCAACTCTGTTACAAAATTTTCTATTATTTCTCTTGGATCCTCTCTTCCTTTATCTTTAAATAAATTAACTGACAGTTTGGTGGTTAAGGACACTTTGAGGATCTGGCTACTGTTTAGAAAACATTTCGGTTTATTGAGATTTTCCCTTTCTAGTCCTATTTTTTCTAATTTTTTTTAAACCATCTACGACCGATCTATTTTTTAGAGAATGGGATAGATTAGGCATTAAATGATTTCAGGATCTGTCTGTTGGAGGGTTCCTTTCTTCTTTTGAGCAGCTTTCAGTGAAATATAACCTATCAAATGCCCACTTTTTTTGATATCTACAGATTAGAGATTTTTTAAGATCTAAACTACATATATTTCCTACCAGCCCAGATAAGAACATAATAAATGTAATTTTTAATTTGAAACCTTTTGATAATGGCTCAATATTTTATATTTATGGTCTGTTGTTGGGACTGAGAATGGCTCCTTTAGACAAAATGAAAAAAAATTGGGAAAAGGATTTACAGACTTTATTATCTGATGTGACCCAGAGGGCTATTTTAAAAATGGTTAACTCTTCGTCATTATGTGCTCGTCATTCCCTCCTACAACTTAAAGTGGTACATAGGGCTCATATGTCTAACGACAAGCTCTCTCGTTTTATTGCAGATAGATCTCCTTATTGTGACAGATGTAATAATGGAGAGGCTTCATTAATTCATCTGTTGCGGTCATGTTCGAGCCTTGAAAAATATTGGAAAGATGTATTCCAAACTTTCTCTGTATTTTTTAAAGTTAATTTTAAGCCCAATCCTTTGACTGCCTTATTTGGTATTGTTGAGGAAAGAGTTATAATTTTGGAGCCTTCTCATTTGCGGGTACTGGGTTTTATTTCTCTTATGGCTAGGAGGGTGATCTTGCTTAAATGGAAGGAGGTTGCCCCCCCCCCACACATGCTCAATGGTTATGCGACATTATGTCATGTTTAAATTTAGAGAAGATTCGTTGTTCAATTTCTGATTCTAATCAAGATTTTCAAATGCTATGGGGACCCTTTCTGAACTATTTTGAAAATCTTTGAATTGTTTTTGTTATTAAAATATAGATCTGGGCTATTATTGTAAAACACTATACGGTAAAGTACTTTTTTTTTCTTTTGTTATTTTACCAACCAGCTTTGGCTTGGTAGTGGGTGCAGATTTTTTTTAGAATATAACCATATTATTGTATTTCATAATTCAATTTATTTTATTTGATTGATCGTGAATATGGGATACCATGATTGTATCAGTGTGATTTATTATATAATGCATTTTGTGCTACCTTATTTTGATTTATAATAGGTATCCTTATGAATTCTGTATTTGTGTATATGATATTTAATAAAAATATTGGAAAAAGAAAGAAAGAAAGTGTGCCAAAACAATGTTATATACGTGCCTGGAGTATGGTTTCATTCCAGTCCCATCAGATCAGCAACACCACGTGTGTCTTATTTGTAAAACTGTACTGTCTAATCAAATATTAAGATTACAGAAACACTTCTATAAAGACACCCTGAAAAGGCTACATATGGTATTAGTCAGTTCCAAAAGATAAAGAAGCATTGAAAAGTGTTGTGCACTCGAGTCATTAGCTTAGAAAGTAATAAATGACCCTGATTGTGGTATCATTGCTTCTTATAACATTTCCAAAATGATAACAAATTGTGGAAAATCCCACTCAATTGGTGAAAGATTAATAATGCCTGCTGTATTAGAAGTGCTCACCATTGCTCTCAAAACCAGTATTTTAAAATCAATTCCCCTGAGTAATAACTCCGTAGCCTGGGAAGCAAGATTGAACTTCCTACAGGAAAAGTTTCTGCACATTTTCGTCAAGTTAACAAAGCAAGTTGGTATATTCACATAGAGTTAAATAGGTTTACTAGTGTCTCATTTACTGTGGTACGATGAAAAACTTTGTGTATATGAAATCCCTACAGATCTCTTCACTACAACAGTGCATTGAGGTAGTACCAGTTAAAGCAATAACTAATTGCAGAATAAAATGTTACAGTTATAAAGAGAGTGCTGTTCAGGTAGACATTAAGGTGGAAGGCTATAAAGAAGCAAATTGTGAGGTCAAGAATCCACTTTATTGCACTGGGGACCATTCAATAATCTTACAACAACAGGATAGAATCTGTCCTGGTTGTATGTGCTTTCAGGTTTTTTTTGAGTCTGCTGTCTAATGAGAGAAGGAGAACAGTGAGTGTGTGGCTGTGTGAGTGAGTGAGAGTGAGTGAGAGTGAGAGTGAGAGTGAGTGAGAGTGTGGGTGTGTGTGGTAGGGGTGGCATATAAATAATAAAGTCAGAGAATGTAGCAATGTCCTAAGTACCACATGTAGGGATTTTTTAGCTGTTAGCTTAGAACAAGGACTCTTTGTTCAGGGTCCCATGTCCTGCAACAATTATTGTAAACTGAGCTCTCCAGAAATCCAGCAGTGTCTAGTAGAATGCATTTAGATTACTTCACCCATTGGGAAGCATTAAGACTAATTAGTTACGTCCAAGGACAAAAAACAACCCAGTGCAAACTCCCTTATCCAAATACTCCCTCATTCAAGCAGGGAAGTGAAAAAAAAAGACTCTGGTAGCAACTGAAACTCTTCAGACTGATGTGGAGAACATATTATATCCATTATCTTAATACTGCTCTTCAAGAAACTTCATTGTTTAGAGATTTTCAAGTCCCATATTCTTATTAATTACAATTCTGCATGACAGGCCATTCAGCCCAGCAAGTCTATACTGGCTGTTAGACCAATTTACTTAATCCCACTTCCTCATTTATTTCCCTGTAAACTTTTTGCCTTTCAACTCTCCACCCACCTACACTAAGAATACTTTACTTCAGCCAACTAATACATAAACTAAAATTGATGTACCTGCATCACTTGTATGATTTTGAAGGCTTATTTTGAGTGTTTCGCCTTGCAGTAGGTGTCTCTGGCAAAGAACATCAGGAAATTATTGC
The DNA here is from genome assembly GCF_963921235.1 of Mobula hypostoma. Lineage (NCBI taxonomy): Eukaryota > Metazoa > Chordata > Chondrichthyes > Myliobatiformes > Myliobatidae > Mobula > Mobula hypostoma. Next base: position 153,647,291 of record NC_086102.1, on the reverse strand, counting down.
AAAACTGTCAGATTTAGCCCAACACTGTCAGAGGAGTACTTGGTGCTGGCCAGAAAGAACATATTAAAATCATCCAAGTTACATAGCCATGCAAAACCAATTGTTATGAAAAAAAATTACATTTAAGGTATCATATACCTCCACATTTCAAAACAAAATTATCTAGATCATAGCTCTTACACAAAATTAATCTTTACACTGTAAATTCAGCTTTCTGGCAGCTTAATCACTGGCAAGGTATATTTCTTTCCTCCTTTTATCCTGGCCAATATCCTGGCGGGGAGAGTTTAAACTAGGATTGCTGGGTTTGGGATCCAAATTGAAGAGATGGAGGAAGAGGCGGTTGGCTCACAAATAGAGAAAGCTTGGAGACAGAGCAAGAGGGGGCACTAGCAGGATGACAGCAGAGAAGCAATGGTAGGAGTTTCTGTGAGCAACTCAGAAGACACAGGGTAGGTACTTTTCAAAGAAAAAAATATTCTAAAGGCAGGATGACACAACTGTGGGTGACAAGGGAGAGTCAAAGCCAACAGAAAAGGAAAGGAGAGAGTACGTGATAGAGCAAAAATTAGTTGGAAGTTAGAGAATTGGGATGCTTTTAAAAATCAACAGAAGACAACTAAAAAAGCCATATGGATAGAAAAGATGAAATATGAAGGTAAGCCTGCTAATAATATCAAAGAGGATAGCAAAAGTTTTTTCAGATATATAAAGAGTAAAAGAGAGGTGAGAGTAGATAACGGACCACTGGAAATTGACACTGGAGAGATAGTAACGTTGTTATTTGTGTCAATCTGCACTGTGGAAGACACTACCAGAATGCCAGGAGTTCGAGAGTGTCAGGGAGAAGAAGAGAGTGCAGTTGCTATTATTAGGGAGAAGGCCCTTGAGAAGCTGAAAGATCTGAATGTAGGTAAGCCACTTTGACTAGCTGGACTACACCCCAGGGTTCTGAAAGAGGTAGCCAAAGAGATTATGGAGGCATTAGTAATGATCCTTCAAGAATTACTAGTTCTGGCATGGTTCTGGAGGATTGGAAACTTGCAAATGTTAATCAACTCTTCAAGAAGGGAGTGAGGTAGGAGAAAGGAAATTATAGCCCAGTTACCCTGACCTCAGTGGTTGGGAAGATGCTGGAGTCGATTGCTAAGAATGAAGTTCCAGGATACTTGGAGACAGATGGTAAAATATTGCAAAGTCACCATGGTTTCTTTAAGGGAAAATCTTACCTGAACAAATCTGTTGAAATTCTTTAAGGAAATAACAAGCAGGATAGACAATGGAGAATTGGTGGGTGTTGCGTACTTGGATTTTCAGAAAGCCTTTGACAAGATGCTGTACATGAGGCTGCTTAGCAAGTTAAGAGTCCATGGTAGAAGAGGAAAGAATCTAGCATAGATAGAGCATTGGCTGTTTGGAAGGAGACAAAGAATGGGAATATCGAAACAAGGATTTAATGCTGAGGCTTTATAAGGCACTGATGAGGCCTCACTTGGAGTATTATGAGCAGTTTTGGGCCCCCCATCTAAGAAAGGATATACTGGCATTATATAGGGTTCAGAGAAGGTTGAAAAAAATTATTCTGAGAATCAAAGGCTTATCATATGAAGAGCATTTGATGGCTCTGGGCCTGCACTCACAAGAATTTAGAAGAATGAGGCAAGCTCTCACCGAAGCCTATCGAACATTGAAAGGCCTGGATAAAGTGCATGTGGTTAGGAGGTTTCCTAATGTGCGAGAACCTAGGAACAGAGGGCACAGCCTCAGGACAGAGGTTCATCCATTGGAACAGAGATGATGAGGAGGTTCTCTAGCCAGAGGGTGGTGAATCTGCGGAATTTGTTGCCACAGGCGGCTGTGGAAGCCAAGTCATTAAGTGTATTTAAGGCAAAAGTTGATACATTTTTGATGTCAGGGTGTGAAAAGTTACAGGGAGAAGGCAGGAGAATGGGCTTCAGAAGGAAATGGAACAGCCATGATCAAGTGGCGGTGCAGACTTTATGGGCTTAATGGCTTAATTCTGCTCCTATGTCTTACTGATATGCAGTTTATATACTTAAGTGAAAAGTCACAAAGTAACAGTGCACAGCAAAAGGCCATTCTGACAAACAAGCAGTATTTTATTCACCCCATATTTTTACGAACTCCATTCACTGAACACAAGAGGCAATTCAGAAAGTTTGACTAATTAACCATTGATGGAGTGCTGGAGTCGCTTTCAGGTTAGGCAGATCACCATTACCTTTAGGTATTGGGTCAAATAGTGAACTCTTATATTATTATATGTACAATATTTCAGGCATTGGACATTGGCTTGATTTAAACAGACATGTTTCACTAATACTCCTGGGGTAACTGACACATGCATACACAGACCAAAAAAAAGAATACACTACCACTTATCTCCTCTAGCTTGTATTCTATTCTATTTTCATATTCACAGTGATTCTGAGTTAACTAACGTTATGCAGCTTGTCCTCAAAAAGCTAGCATTTTTAGGACAAGTAGCATAAATTTAGGTGGAGTTTAAGAAAGTGGAACAACAAGTAACATTTCAGCACAGTACAGGTCTTTTGGCCTATGATATTGTACTGACCTTTTAACCTACTCTAACATCAGTCTAACCCTTCTGTTCTGCATTGCCCTTCATTATCCATGTTCCTATCTAAGAGTTTCTTTAATGTCCCTAATGTATCTGCCTCTACAACTACCTTTGTCAGGCCATTCAATGTATCCACTAATCTTGGTGTAACAAAGCTCAACTCTGACATTCCCGCCCCATACTTCCTGCCAATCATCTGAAAATTATGCCCCTTCATATTAATTCAGAAGGTAGACTGGTTCATTTGGCACCTTTAAAATGTAAGTATTTTATTTAGTTTAAGGAGAAGGAAAACTCTGATTTTAAACCTCTTCCTCCTTGCAGCCATACCCACCCATGGGAAAGGCTTCAGGAGTAAACCCCGAGGAAGAAATATGGAGCCAGGGTCCCTAAGGCAGTTTGATATTGTTTATAACTTCACTCTGGCAGCCTCTGCAAAGTCACTGGTGCCAAGCTGTATCGGTGCTTGCACTTCATTTCGACTACATCAGTGACATCAAGAGGGGGAACCCACTGCATGGGCAACAGCTGATTCTTCAAATCTTCCTGCCCAAGTTTGCATCCTGGAGAGGGCACAGTCCACCAGAAGTGCAAACCCATGATCCCCTGGGATCGATGGCTGCCTACTACTACTATTTAGTTTAAAACAGAAAAAGAAATTTCTCCATTGACAACATGAAAGTGAGACGAAAGAATCTTAAAAATTGGAGCTGTTTCAGAATGAAGTTAAAAGCTCACGTTCATACATGAGGCAAAGGAAGTACAGAATTCTATCTCCACAAAAAGGTATAAATACTGGGTCAACTGAAATTTACAAGACTTCATTTTTGGGAAGTGCTATCAAAGAATATGTTCATGATATCTCATTACTGTTAGAATGATGTTATCCCCTCCCTTTTTTGATTTAAGTAATAATTGATGTAACCGTGGTTTATTTCAATTTCCCATTGAATAAACTATTTGCAATTTGAATTTCAGAATTCATTTTCATGTGAATAAAACTTGAACTGAGGTCATCACCTTTGAATTCAACCAGTTTTACAAATTTTAGTAAAAGGCTCTAACATTATTTCATTGAGAAACGCCTGATATTGGTTAATATATCAGTCCTGAAGAAAGGTCTTGGCCCAAAGCATAGACTGCTTATTCATTTCCATAGAGGCTGCCAGACCTGCAGAGTTCCTCCAGCATTTTGTGTGTGTTGCTTAATTTTCCTTTCCTGTTTTTACATTTATTAACACCTTAGCCACTAAAAATTAATTTAATTTACTTAAAGATACACTTAAAGTTAGGGTGGATCATTTGGAGTATTTTCTACCAAACAGCCACAAATTATGTCACAAAGGTTCAGTATCTAGATTCATTGTTTCCAATTTTATCATTCATGGGCCACAGTCAGAAACCATGCTCTCAGTTAGATGTTGAAAATGGCTTTGAAGCCTTTTGCCTGGCTCAGAAATATCTTGTACTTAGCAGTTTGGAATATAACACTTACTTTTTTTATTATTATTTCTTTCTTTCTTTCTTTCTCTCTTTTTTCCTCTCTCTGTCCCTCTCACAATTTCTCCTTGCCTGCTCTCTATCTTCCTTTGGTGCTCTCCTCCCCCTTTCTTTCTCCCTTCACCAGCCTTGTATCTCTTTTGCCAATCAACTTTCCAGCTCTTAGCTCTATCCCTCCCCCTCCTGTCTCCTCCTATCATTTCGGATCTCCGAACTCTGAATGAGTTCAACCAGGTGCTGATGGAGGGGGACAGTGAGGATCTCTGTTCAAGGAAGAAGCAAAGGAATTCTGGCCATCCTGTTGTAGGGTGGAGTAGTAGAGAAATTGGACCCTGAGCTTCCAATTACTTGTCGTTTCAATTTTATGTCTCATTCTCACTTTGACCTCTCCACCTTTGGCCTTTTTCTCTGCTCCATTAAAGCACACGGTAAAACATCGCAATAAGCTCAAAGAATATTTCATGAGCACTTGGAACCTAAAATGAATCCATTTTTTTTTAAATCACCAGCCTTTCTAATATATGCCCTTTTTCAAGTGTTTGATGATCGGGGCAGTGTCGACAGACTGAAGAGCCTGTTTTCATGCTGCATGACCCTGTGACTACACCAAAATATTTCCAACATTTTCTATTTTTATTTTTCAGGCTCTCAAATGCTTTTGATAATTTCTTCAATTGTGAGCATCTTATTATATGCAGTTGTCTCCAGTGTCATCTAGCTTGGTTACAGCAGTAATATAAGATCCCCAAAATATCAATATTGAAATTGTCCTTCTCTTTCAAAAAAAGTAGCTTTGTGAATTATGTTGTGATGAAGGCATTGTGCAAGTTCTCTGTGAAGCAGTTATTTGCTAGCACAGCTCCATGGTGATCTCTAAAGAGTTAAATATCTCATGATTCATGTTGATTAAAGATTCTACCTGGGGCAGGGATGGTGGTAAATAAAAAAAATAGCATTTCCATGCACTCTAGGGAATCTTATAATGTGATTAGAGTGTTTAACCCATTTATATCAACAATTGTTGGCTCAGAAGTGAGGAATCTGTTGTTTAATGATAGATCTTTCTGTGGGAAACCATCTGAAACAACATGTGCTATCAACATACATCTGAAATGACTGAGGCACAGAAACTCGTGACACTAATTATCTTCAGTATCTCCATTATTTTCATTTCCACCAGCGGTGCTGATGGTTGAACATTTAACATTGTTTGAATACAGCCTCCTGGCAAGGGATACTTTATATTCAGTTTCCAACAGGACAGGTAATGAGAGGCACATATGCTTACTTCATGGATAGTTCATACACCAGCCGAACATAATTTGCAGTTCTCAATTCTTTGAAGCAGAAGTGGAACCTGTGGCTGTCCTTATTGTCTCTGTTACCCAACTTCATTTCAGATTTCCTAACGTGGGGTTCTTCTGACCATTGAGTCTATGCCAGCTTCTCAGACTAATCCCATTCTTTTCCTTATTTCCCAGTAACCTACGCTCTCTCTCTCATGTGCTCTTTTACTCCATTATGATTCTTCTTCTACTTGCCTCCCCTATTAATAGCATGGTCACACTTGCACAATCACTGATTTGACTTGATGCAAAAGACGTACGTCACTGTATGTTTCATGTAACAAATAAAGTCAATCTCCTATATTTAAACTTCTGACCAGCATTAGGATATGGTAGGAAACCATATCCTATATCTTAATATATCCTCCCATATCCTAATGCTGATCAGGAGGCTTTCCACCTCGCTGGGAAAGACTGGTAAAATTAATTATTTTCAATTGTTAATTAAAATCTCCTCACTCAGATATTGTATGGTTTGAAACCCAGAATCATTTCTAATACGTCATTCATACACAATTGAAAATAATTTACAAAAACAATTGAATACTTAATTGTTTTTAAAAGGAACAGAAAGAGAAAATGAATATCACCACAGTTTATGTTTTGCAATATATTTTGATTAAACTTTAAAGCAATATTCTTCCTCCCCTTTGTGTACAAATGCCATCTATTTGAATATTTATTTGAATTCATTAACATGCCTTTACACTAAAGATTATAAAGCAAATGGAATTCTGATAATGTGACATGAATAAATTATGGATCTAATTTTGAGGTTATTTTCAAACTGCATAAATGATTATCAGTTTCTTTCAAAAAAAAGTTCACAACTTCTAATCTGTTTAGAACATCTATTAAGATTAACTAGCTGATTGCACAAAGTCTACAAGGTACCATAAATGCCACAAGCAATACTGTGTAGGAGCTGAGTGATTGATTGTTCAAAATTGATGAAAATATGCAAATACCTTCTATTTTCAAATAATTTATCAATGTTCATTGTGTAATGTATGCAAATTTTTGAGGAGTTAATTATAATGTTTTCTAAGGAATGCATAATTATGAATATAAATATTCATTTGAAATATTATAGTGGCAATGACATTCTTTGATCCCTCCATATTTATGCATCGCTAAAATACATCAACAAAAGATTCTATGCTTGAATTGCATGAAAAGAAACAGAAAATGTTAAAGGTATATTGCTTGTCAATCAGGATTCAGTGGCAAACAAAATAAATCTGTTGGGAATAATTCTTTTCTTGAAGACACAGACGGATTGACAAGCTGTTTACATAGAACTATATGGACAACTCAGGGACGCCAATGACAGACATCCCACCCTGCAAAAACTCATTTCAGGGAGGTAGCTCCATCAATTTAAGGGAGACTCCCAGAACTTCCGGGAGAGGTGGGATGTCTGCAATAGAGAAGCTCCTTAGCAGCTGGCCAGCTAGTTTAAATAACGTTAGCTATGCTAATGAATGAATGACACCTGTTAAACTCACCTCAGCATGTCTTTTACAGTCTTAACCCACCATGGGCAATAGAAAAGTCACTGTTGCAAACAGTGCAGCGAGCAACACTGTTATTATTTTTACTCCTATTAGGCAGGGGTACACTTTAGTATAGTCTGGGGTGACGTACATTTTATATATTTTTTGGAACACTCTGCCATAGTGCGCTTTCTCTCTCTCGTGGTCTCTCACGCTTTCGCTTGCTTTCTCTCTGGCTCGCTTGCTCTCGCTCTCTCTCTCTCTTGTGGTCGCTCTCGTGCTCTGTCTTGCTTTCTCTCGCTCGCTGGCTCTCAAAAAAATTGATTTCTGTGATATTGTATATACTTTGCGGGAGACTCCCAGAACTTCCGGGAGAGGTGGGATGCCTGCAATGATAAATACAAGGGATAAAAATCTATACATAGTCAATATTTGACACTACCAGTTAAATGAAAACATTCCAATAATAAGTTGGTGTAACCTAATAAAATAAATTAACAAAAAAGTTTCTTGATGTCTCAACATTTAATTCACAAACTATTTGTATTTGCAATCTGCCAAGAAAAATTTAGAATCATGGAAAGATTCACTATAGCAATTTGACCAAAGAAGTTTGTGTCAACCATTGACCACCCTTTAACTAAACTATATTAATCATAGTTTTTAAAATCCCCATGTTCTCATCAGTCCTCTCTAAAGGGAAAATTCTTGGGAAACTGAAAGGTCTGAAGATAGATAAGTAACTTGGACCAGATGGTTTACATCCCAGGGTTCTGAAAGAAGTGGCTGAAGAGATTTTGAAGGCATTAGTAATGATCTCTCAAGAATCATTAGATTCTGGAATGGTTCCGGAAGACAGGAAAATTGCAAATGTCACTTCACTCTTCAAGAAAGGAGAGAGATAGGAGAAAGGAAATTATAGCCTAGTTCGTCTGATCTCAGTGGTTAGGAAGCATTTGGAGTCAATTATTAAGGAAGAGGTCTTAGGGTACTTGGAGATACATGATAAAATAGGTCATAATCAGCATGGTTTTCTCAAGGAATAATCTTGCCTGACAAATCTGTTGGAATTCTTTGAAGAAATAACAAGCAGGATAGACAATGGAGAATTGTGATGTTGTGTACTTGATTTTCAGAAGGCCTTTGACAAAGTGCCACACATGAGGCTGCTTAACAAGCTATGAGCCCATGGTATTACAGAAAAGATTCCAGCATGGATAAAGCAGTGGCTGATTGGCAGGAGGCAAAGAGAGGGAATTAATGGGGTCTCTTCTGGTTGGCTGCTGCTGACTAGTGCTGTTCCACAGGGCTCTGTGTTGGGACCAACCTTTTTATGTTCTATGTCATTGATTTGGATGATGGAATTGACAGCTTTGTTGCAAAGTTTGCAGATGATATGAAGATAGCTTAAAGGGCAGGTAGCTCTGAGGAAGCAGAGAGGCTATAGGAGGACTTTGACAGATTAGAAGAATGGACAAAGAATTGGCAGATGGAATACAATGTCAGGAAGTGTATGGTCATGCACTTTTGTAGAAGAAATGAAAGGATTGACTATTTTCTAAATGGAGAGAAAACACAAAAAACTGAGGTGCAAAGCAACTTGAGAGTCTTTGTGCAGGATTCTCTAAAGGTTATTTTGCAGGGTGAGCCTGTGATGAGGAAGGCAAATGCAATGTTAGCATTCATTTCAAGAGGACTAGAATATAAAAGCAAGGATGTAATTTGAAACTTTATAAAGCACTGGTAAGGTCTCACTTGGAATACTGTGAGCAGTTTTGCGCTACTTATCTAAGAAACGATGTGGTGAAACTGGAGAAAGTTCAAAGGAGGTTCACGAAAATGATTCCAGGGTTGAATAGCTTGTCATATGAACAGCATTAGATGGTCCTGGGCCTGTATTCACTGGAATTCAGAGAATGAGGGGTGACCTCTTTGAAACCTATTGAATACTATAAAGTGGATAGAGTGGATGTGGAGAGGATGTTTCCTATGGTGGGAGTGTCTAAGACTAGAGACCACAGCCTCAAAATAGAAGGGCATCCTTTTAGCATGAAGATGAGGAGGAATTTCTTTAGGCAGAGATTGGTGAATCTGTAGAATTCGTTTCCACAGGCAGCTGGGGAGGCAAGTCTTTATGTATATTTAAGGCAGAGATTGATAGTTCTTGATTGGTCATGGCATGAAGGGATATGGGGAGAAGACAGGAGATTAGGGCTGAGAGAGAAAATGGGCCAGCCAACATGAAATAGCGGAGCAGACTCGATGGGCTAAATGGCCAATTCTGCTCCTGTGTCTTATGGTCAGATTCTGCCATCCACAGATACTCGGGTCAGTTTACAGTGGTCAATTAACCCACCTCTTTGGAACATGAGAGGAAATCAGAGCATCCAAAGGAAGGTTCTCAGGGAGAACATGAAAGCTGGCAGCATCTGAGGTCAGGACTAAATTCAATTCTCTGGCATTATGTAGGGTGAATTTCTGTTCACCCTTGGTCAAATTTTGCTAATTTAAAAACTAAAGCTGTTCATCTCAATTTTCAGGCTAACGTAGTACTAGAAAATCAAAGCTAAAAAATTGTATTCCATTTGAAAGAATTTAATAAAGAAAGACTTTTATTTGGAACGGTGCTCGAGAAAGTGCACAGCTAAACTGAATTGAAGTCTGTGATTATTTAATAGAATAAAAAACAGGTTCTGGATGAACTCTGCAGGTCTAACAGCGGCAAAAAATGTAAACTGATGCTTTGAGGCAAGACCCTACATACATCAGGACTGAGGGAGCAGTAGATGGCAGTATGAAGGTGTGAGAAAGAAGCTGGTAGGTGCTAGACAGAGCTGAAAGGGGAGGTGATGATAGGCAGATGGAATCAGAGCGGGGTGGGAGGAATGAACTTTGGCATATCCCACTGAGTTCTTACAGCATTCTCCTAACTTTTCTCCCTAACTGGTTCCAGAAAAAGAGGAGAAGACTTGAAAAAAAGTTCACTGAGGTTGTGAATTCCTCTGAGGGTTGGAAGCACTGAGAGCTTGCAAGGAGAGCTATGGCAGAGAGAAGAGTGGAAAGAAATAATTGAGGGGAATAGACATACAGAGATTCATTGAGGAGAATGAGACTGAGGGTGAGGGGAGTGTGGCAGCAAAGAGTGGAGTGGTGAATATATGGATGAGGCACAAGAAAAGAATGAAATTGATGACAGCATGGAGAACACTAAGGCCAATTACAGGTAAGAAAGGATTTGATCGATGTAAACTAGATCACATAGTCAATTAAAGAATAAAATGTTTCATCCAAATTGTTAAAATAAATAAATCTTTATTAAATCAATATAAAATAGACCTAAACTGTGAGAGGGGATTATTAATATAAGAAAATTGGCTTTAGACTCAACGTCCATAAGACCAATGTCCTCTACGTAGTGCCCCTTTGGCATCGCACTGCCCTCTGATGATAAAGGTTCATGTTCTGGCCATGATTGAGAGATAAAAAGTTCACCTTTGCCGACCCATTTAAGAGTCTGATTAACAATGGATAGAAGCTTCTCTTGAGCCTGAAGATACATGTTCTCAACCTTTTGTGTCTTCTGCCCGACAGGAGAGGAGAAGAAGAGAAAATGACTAGGGTAGCAGAGGTCCTTGATTATGTTAGTTGTTTTCCTGTGTTATGGATATTCACAGAGAGGCTTATTATAACATCATCTTTTTAGTATAGCAGAATGACCTTTCCAAAGGGTCAACGTTGTCTGTGACAAAGTTAAACATCTAATAAATATTCCTTGCTCAACTTCTTGTTGTAAACCAGAACCAGCCTTCAGTTTTTAATGTAAATTGCAAGCAGTAATCTCTCTGAAGCTAGAAGGTCACCTGGGATGGTTGCTAAGGGATGTGGTTTGCATCATGGAATTCTTGTCTGCAATAACCAAATGCAAGACAATGGAACTACATTAATTGGCCTACATTAACCCAGGCAACTACAGCTAAGTTATTTGCAACATTGTCCTCAGGAGCTTTAAGATTAACCATGTAAATTACTTTGTCCAATCAAAGTTCTGGAAAATATCACATGCATATGAGGTAATCTAGAAGCAAAGAGTATAAATATTATTCAGCATTGGGAATTGTTAGAAATGACAAGGCAAATGACAGAAAGATTGGGGAGGGGAGGGAAACAGAACAGAACAGAAAGAAGAACTAGAATTTATTCCTCAGCCTTGTTTCTGCAATGGACAACCTGTTCATCGGCAACTCATTGGTATGTTCTTTTAGGTCATAAGAATTTTATCTGTGTTTTGAAATCCTTTGTAGTTTATAAACCTTCTATACATTGAAAACATTTTATAAATGAGAAATCCTCTGAAAGTTAAGTGTGTTTTTAAAAATACTTGGCTAAACTTAAATATGTATAGATATCTATATCAGATAGTGCTTAAAGTCTTCTTTTTGTGTTTAGGGCTTTGCAGACAGGGAACCCAATACCATCACAGCCAAGGCAGCAGGAAGTGTAGACAGATTCATGGAGGGGAGAGTGGTTTTTGTGATGGACTGAGCTGTGTTCACAGCTCAGTTTCTTAGAGTCTTGGACCAGTTGTCACGGCAAACTATGATGCATCCATAAAAAATCTGTAAGGGTCATTGGGGATATACTGAATTTCATTACCTTTTGAGGAAGTAGAAGCATTGGTGTGTTTTCTTGACCTTGGTGTCCACGTGGCTGGACCAGAACAAGTTGTTGGTCATGTGTACACATAGGAATATGAAGCTCTTGACTATCTCCACCTCAGCACCATTGATACAGACTGGTGGGGGCGGGGGGTGGAGCTGAGTACCTCACTTGCCTTCCAGAGATCAATGACAAGCTTTTTGTTTTCTTTTTTTCTGACACTGAGGGAAACATTGTTGTCTTGACACCATGCAACCAGTCCATCTCCTTCCTGTCCCCTATCTCATTGTTATATGAGATTGGCCCAGGATAAAAGCTCGGAGATGGCATTTGCCATGGACCTACTTCTGCAGGAGGTGAACTTCAATGGGTCAAATTTGTCTGAGTGGCTGGAGTTGATGTGTGCCATCAACAGTCTCTCCAAGCACTTCATGATGATGGTGGTGATCAGTAAAGTATGTTACCTTATTTTTCTTTGGTACTGGGTGATAATGGTGTTCTTAAAGCAGATGGGAACCTCAGATCAGAGTAGGGCGAGGTTAAAAATGTCAGCAAATACTCCCTTCATGTTCCTTAAGAATCGAAGGACACAGACAGGGACTTCATCGCGGCCAGTTGTTTCCACAGATTCACACTCAGAAGACTGATCTGATATCTAGAATGGTGACCATGGGTACAGGTGCATCCCAGGCTGTCAGATCTGGTGGTGACATTTCACTGAACTGCTGTTCAAATTCTGCACAGGATGAATTAAGCTTGTCAGGAAGGGATGTGTTGTTTCCAGGCACGAAATCATTTTGTAGACTGTTTTATTGTTGAAGCCTTGCCACAGCTAGTGGCTAATCTGGGACTCTAGCATGATCTAGTGTTGTCTGGTGTGGAAGTGCTCAAAGTTTCCTTGAAAATACGTAATATCTGAAAAAGCTTTTGATTCGGTTAGTTGTGCATTCCTATACAGAGTGTTAGGAAGATTCGGCTTTCAAGAAAGGTTTATTAAAGTAATTCAGACTCTATATGACAGCCCTACAGCCCGAATTAAGATAAATGGGGACCTCTCTGACTAGTGTTTATTCTTAAAATGTTTATTTTCCTTTTATATCATCTCAATGTGTACTTAAGAATGTATAAATAATTGTAGTTTTATACATATAAAAAAATGGAAAAGGTTATATGTGTGAAAAAAGTACATGATATTTGTGAATTCCTTATACAAATAAAAATAAAATTAAAAAAAAAATATGTAATATCTGCACTGTTTCCTAGGAACCTCTGATCTTATCCTCGAAAAGTAGAGAAGGAGAATTGAGGTTGGTATTCTGAGCCATTAAGCTATACCTCAGAGCAAACAAAAGTTCTGTGTAATTAATGGAGGAAGAACAGCTGCTCAAACTGCCCACCTACCCATCAGCCACCATCTGCCCCATCTGCAAATGGCTCAGTGAGTTGAAATTTCAACTCAACAGAACAGTGAACCCATTAGCCACAAAACCAGAGTGCAAACATGTCATGTTTAATTCCAAAGTCTTTCAGTACCTGCAGAATCTGGTTAGGAACTTGTGGACAACACAGATGTGGTCGATTTTCACAGCTAATGAATCGACGTTTCCAAAAATACATTTTAACTATTCAACAGGAGTGAGGCGGACATGATAGGGATAATATGGAGGGATATGGCAGAGGCAGAAGAGATTTTGTTTATTTTGGCATTGTAATTGACACAAGAGCTGTGACACAACATCTGCATTGTGTTCAACACAAACATTGTGACACAGCCACAGAAGGGCCTATTCCTGTGTCAAACTGTTCTATCTTAATATCACAGGATAGTCCCACTCCATGGCTCAAGTAGTACAGATACAATGAGAAATGATTCTGTAACTTAGAGAGATGAGGCAACTCAAGCAGTGCTGGACGTTATCTCTTTTCTCCCTTTATCAAATAGATGTTAAATTATCATTGGATCTGTGGATGACTGGAAGATAGGCAGAATTATTCTGCAGACTCATCAATGTACCATGGTGGAGAAGGCCATTTCTTAAGGGGCAAGGAAAATGAATATGTTTGTATTAGGAGATGTTATTACCATGGTGGAAAGTTAACATTCTGCACAACTGAGACTGAGAGATCTGGATTGCATTTCTTGAATTGTGCCAGATTAAAGCCATTTCCTTATGGCAGATAAAGATTTTTCTATAAGGGGAGGAAGGCCCAGTTACCGTGAATAGCGAATTAATAGGCACAAAATTACAATAACATCTCACAGATATCTTACAGCATTTTGGAGAGTGAGAGAGAGCAGCCAGATGTCTTGATACATGTACCAATGACATAGGAAGGAAAAGCAATGAGGTCCTGAATAGAGAATTTAGAGACCTAGGCAGAAAACTGAGAAGCAGGACCTCAAGGGTAGTAATTTCTGGATTGCTACCTGTGCCACACGTCAGTGAGGGCAGAAACAGGACGATTTGGCAGATAAATGTGTGGTAGAGAAGCTGGTGCAGGGGTTAGGGCTTCAGGCTCTAACATCATTGGGAACTCTTCTGGGGGTGATATGACCAGTACAAAAGGGACAGGTTACAGCTGAACACAAGGGGGGAAAAAATGTTCTCACGGGCAGGTTTGTTGGGGAGGGTTTAAACTAATTTGGCAGGGGAATGGGAACCAGGGTGAAGTGACTCAGAATAGGACAGATGGTTTAAAAAAAAAGACAGCGTGCAGTCAGACTGTCGTGAAGGGCAGGCAGATGATAGGACAAAATTGCAGCCAGCAGGGTTAGTGTCAATGCATTAGGGATGCAGAATCAAAAAGTGTAGCAAATACAGTATTCAAAGTGCTATACCTCGATGCATGGAGTATAAGAAATAAAGTGGATGATCCTGTTGCACTTTTACAGATTGTCAGGTATGCTGTTGTGGCCATCACTGAATCGGGGCTGAAGGATGGTTGTGGTTGGGAGATGACTGTCCATGGTTACACATCGTATCGGAGTGATAGGAAGGTAGGTGGGGTGGTGGGGAGCATGACTTTGCTGGTAAAGAATGGCATCAAATCATTAGAGAGATGTGACATAGGATCTGAAGATGTTGAGTCCTTGTGGGATGAGATAAGAAACTGCAAGGGTAAGAGGACCTTGACTGCAGTAAAGTACAGGCCTCCAAACAGTAGCTGGGATGTGAACTACAGATTGCAATGGGAAATTCAAGAAATATTGTCAAAAAGGGAATGTTATGATAGTCATAGGAGATTTTAACATGCAAGTAAATTGGGAAATTCAGGTTGATAATGGATCCCAAGAGGGTGAATTTGTTGAATGCATATGAGATGGATTTTTAGAGCAATTTGACATTGAGCCTATGAGGGCAGTAGTCCCCAGCCTCCGGGCCGCGGACCGATACATTGCCGCGAAGAATGCAGCACGCAGCGGTGGCCGGAATGCACCCAGCACATCTTTATGAAAAAAGCTGAAATAAACAAGCTAATTAATTATGTGCCGCCCAGCACGTAAATGTCAACCCAGGTCAGAGGCGACGTAATCGGAAATCGCCTTTGACCTGGGCTGACATTTACATGCCGGGCAGCACCTAATTAATTAGCTTGTTTATTTCTGCCTTTTCCTTAAAGATGTGCTGGGTGCATTCCAGCCACCGTTGCACCGTTGCATTCTTCGCAGCTATGTATCGGTCCGCGGCCCAGAGGTTGGGGACCACTGTACTAGGGGATCAGCAGTATTGCATTGGGTGTTATATAATGAACTGGAGGCAATTAGGGAGCTTAAGGTAAAAGAACCCTTAGGAGGCAGTGATCACAATATGATTGCGTTCAACTTGAAATTTGATAGGGAGAAAGTAAAGTCAGACGTAACAATATTTTGGTGGAGTAAAGGAAATTACAGTGGTATGACCAAAGTAAATTGGAAGGAGATTCTGGCAGAGATGACAGCAGAGCAGTAATGGCTTGAGTTTCTGAGAAAAATGAGGAAGATGCAGGATTGATATATTCCAAAAACAAAAAAAATACTCAAATGGCAAAATAGTACAACCATGGCTTGCAAGGGAAATCAAAGCAAATGTAAAAACAAAAAGAGAGGGCATACAACAAAGCAAAAATTAGTGGAAAGATAGAGGATTAGGAAGCTTTTAAAAATGTACAGAAAACAACTAAAAGAATCATTAGGAGGGAAAAGATGAAATATGAAAGCAAGCTAGCAAACAAGATCGAGGGTTGAAAAAACTTTTTCATGCATTTAAAAAATAAAAGAGAGGATTGGATTGATATAGGACCTCTAGAAAATGAGGCCAGAGAAGGAGACTGCAGGTGAATTAAATGACTATTTCGCATCACTCTTCACTGCGGAAAACACTAGCTGTGTGCTAGGTGCTTAAAGATGTGAGGGAAGAGAAGTGAGTGCAGTTATTATTACAAGGGAGAAGGTGCTCAAAAAGCTGACAGACTGAAAGGCTAATAATTCACCCCGAACAGATGAACTGCACCCAAGGGTTCTGAAAGAGGTAGCAGTGGAAATTGTGGAGGTATTAGTAATGATCTTTCAAGAATCATTGGACTCTGGCATGGTTCTGGAGGACTGGAAAATTGCAAGTGTCACTCCACTCTTTAAGAAAGGAAGGAGGCAGTAGAAAGGAAATTATAGACTGCTTAGCCTGACCTCTATGGTTGAGAAGATGTTGGAATCATTTGTTAAGGATGAGGTTATGGAGTACTTTGTGACACAGGAAAAGATAGGACAAAGTCAGCATGGTTTCCTTAAGGGAAAATCTTTCCAGACAAACCTGTTGGAATCCTTTGAGGGGATTAAGTGTAGGATAGTTAAAGGGGATGCAGTGGATGTTATATATTTGGATTTTCAGAAGTTCTTTGACAAGGTGCCACACATGAGGCTGCTTACCAAGCTGAGAGCCCAGGGTATCACAGGAAAGATACTAACATGGTTAGAACATTGGCTGATTGGTATTAGGCAGCGAGTAGGAATAAAAGGATTCTTTACTAGTTGGGTGCCAGTGACTAGTGATGTTCCGCAAGGGTCGATGTTGGGTCCACCTCTTTTTTTGCTGTACATAAATGATTTAGATGATGAAATAGATGGCTTTGTTGACAAGATTGAAGATGATATGAAGATTGTTGGAGGGGCAGGTGGTGTTGAAAAAACAGGAAGGCTGCAGAAGGACTTAGACAGATTAGGAGAACGGGTAAGATAGTGGCAAATGAAATATATTGTTGGAAAATGCATGCTAATGTACTTTAGTAGAAGAAATAAATGTATGGACTATTTTCTAAACAGGGAGAAAATCCAACAATCTGAGATGCCAAGGGACTTGGAAGTCCTAGTGCAGAACACCCTAATGGTTAACTTGCAGGTTGAGTTGGTGGCAAGGAAGGCAAATGCAATGCTAGCATTCATTTCAAGAGGTCTAGAATACAAGAGTAGGGATGTGATGCTAAGGCGTTATAAGGCACTGGTGAGGCCTCATCCTTAGTATTGAGAACAGTTTTGGG
The DNA here is from genome assembly GCF_963921235.1 of Mobula hypostoma. Classification (NCBI taxonomy): domain Eukaryota; kingdom Metazoa; phylum Chordata; class Chondrichthyes; order Myliobatiformes; family Myliobatidae; genus Mobula; species Mobula hypostoma. The sequence goes on along the minus strand of NC_086102.1, from coordinate 153,630,180 downwards.
CTCCTTATCTAAGAAAAGATGTGCTGACATTGGAGAGGGTTCAGAGGGGGTTCTTAAGGATGATTCTGGGAATGAAAGGTTTATCATATGGGCAACATTTGATGGCTCTGGGTCTGTACTCACTGGACTTTAGAAAGATGATGGGGGATTCTCTTTCAAACTTTCCGATTGTTGAAAGGCCTGGACAGAGTAGATGTGGAAAGGATGTTTCCCATGGTGGGGGAGTTTAGGACAAGAGGGCACAGCCTCAGGATAGAGGGGCATCCATTAAAACAGATACAATAAATTTCTTTAGCCATATGCAGCTGTGGAGTTCAGATCATTGGGTGCATCTAAGGTGAAGATTGATAACTTCTTAACTGACCACGGCACCAAAGGTTATGAGGAGAAGGCCAGAGAGTGAGGCTGAGAACAATAAATAATCAGCCATGATTGAATGGCAGAGCAGACACAGTGGGCCAAATGGCTTAATTCTGCATCTATCTCTTATGGTCTGATAGCCACCTTTGGAATGTTACAGCACCTTTAAAAAATATTCACTCCACTTGGAAGCTTTCATGTTTCATTGTTTTAGAACATTGAATTACAATGGATTTAATTTGGCTTTTTCAACGCCGTTCAACAGAAAAGCCTCTTTTGTATCAAAGTGAAAATAAAGTTCTAAAAATTGGTCTAAATTTATTACAATTCTTGAACAGAAAATAATTGATTGCATAATTATTCACCCCCTTAAAGTCAGTATTTAGTGGATGCAACTTTGGCAGTAATTACAGCCTTGAGTCTGTTTGGATAGGTCTCTGCCAGCTTTGCACATCTGGACACTGCAATTTTTCCCCATCCTTCTTTACAAAACCGCTCAAGCTCTGACAGATTGTATGGGGATTGTGAGTGAACAGCCATTTTCAAGTCCAGCCACAAATTCTCAATTGGTTTGAGGTCTGGACTCTGACTTGTCCACTCCAGGATATTAACATTGATGTATTTAAGCCATTCCTGTGTAGCTTTGCCTTTATGCTTGGGCCATTGTCTTGCTGGAAAACAGGTCTTCCAAGTCACAGTTCTTTTGCAGACTGCATCAGGTTTTCCTCCAGGATTTCCCTGTATTTTGCTGCATTCATTTTACCCTCTACCTTCACAAGCCTTCCAGGGCCTGCTGCAGTGAAGCATCCCCACAGCATGATGCAGCCACCACCATTCTCCATGGTAGGGATGATGTGTTTTTGATGATGTGCGGTGCTTGATTCAACTGTACTCCAAGGGATATTCAGTGACTTGGAAATTTTCTTGTATCCATCTCCTGACTTCTGCTATTTAATAACCTTGTGTTATATTAAAGGGGATGAATATTTAATGCAATCAATTATTTTGTCTTATATTTGTAATTGACCTAGATCGCTTTGTAGATACATGTTTTCACTTTAACAAGAAAGTCTTTTCTGTTAATCAGTGTCAAAAAAGGCCAAATTAAATCTACTGTGATTCACTGTTCTAAAATATGAAAACTTCCAAGGGGGTTGAATACTTTTTATAGGCACTGTATATATGGAATAAAAAGCAGTAGAGGAATAAACAAATATAAATTTAAACATGAGAGTTAAATTGTTGGGCGTGGTATGCAGGGGCTTTCATTCATGGCATTCTACAATCAATACTTGGAGAACAAGGAACTGGTCTACTGTGGTGTTCCAGTTTTCCTGGTAGGGCCATAGCCCCTGTTTATAGGGGAAGTGTCGGTCCCCCTCTCCACAATGATAAAGGCCTCTCAAAACTGATTTCCTGGGTCTCTATTGAATGATGAGTTTATTTCATCATATCCCTTCCAGTGGCCTAACGCTGTCCTGAATTTGGTCCCACTTTCACTATTTAAGGTGGAGGAATTTGCAGGCAAACAGATGAGACCTTGGCAATTTTTATTACCGAGTACTCAAGCCATTGAGATTGGAATCTGCTTCAGACTCAAGTTGTGTAATTCTTACCTTGAGTTAAACTACGGATTTTGATCACAGTAATCTGTATATTTGAATTGTAACTTCGAGCCATTAAGCAAACAACTTTAACAAATATTCATTAACTAATAATTTAAATTCAGATTTTTTTTCAAAATATAAATTTCTCTCTATTTTATTCCCCCGCCCACCCAACCCTGTCAGATAAAACTGCAACTGAGCTGAAACTAGTAACAACTTGAACTGAAAGAGTTTAACTCTGGTTACAATAAATTTGAAACTATCCACCATAAATAATTCCTTCCAAAATAACTATCCATGATTTCAAAATAACTCATCACATTGGTAGCCCTCCCACATAGGTTATTTCCTTGTGCAAAATCAGTCTTTGCTAATAACCCCTTTTGAGCTGTTCATATTATAGATGTGCATAGCATTGATAGCATGTTTCATTAATGAAGAAATTGCCTCATTAAGACTTCACCATGAAGTAATATTTTATTTTCATTTATTCTCTGGTTGTCCCTGGGAAGGTCAGCATGTATTTCCTATAATTTTGTGCACAAAATGTAATTTGTTCATAAAATTTTACAATATATAATACAGTACATTCATTTATTGGAAGATTCATCATTGGCTTACATATATTTATATCATAATGCCAATCATTTTTTTTTCAGATATATTCATTGAGTGGTAAGCTTAAAATATTTTTACACCGTCCCTCAAGATGGAAGATTTGACTGTGACCTTCTCCCAGCTTCGTTGTGTCCCTCCAGACAACGTCCTGAACCTTAGTGTATGTCCATTAACAATATCAGATTGCATTCTACTCCTTGCACTGAAAGCCCAACAGTTTACAGACAGACCAAAGTTCATCTTTCACAGAGTAGATAGTCTTTTTAACAGCAGTTCATGTTTGGATACACTAAACTGCTGTAATCTAGTGCAATCAACCACATGCTGGAGGATCTCTGAGTTTCAACCTAACACATTGACAATTCCTTTCTTCCCCACAGATACTGTTTGACGCATTGATGTTCCCTAGCAGATTGCCAGCAGCTCACATTTGTCTCAGCAGGAACAACACAAGGAGCCCAGAGCCCTATGTTGCACATCTATAGTGGAAAAACTTTGACAAATGTAACACCCTGGGAAAGGTTCCACAGCTAATGTAATGGTCTTTCTGTAGAAGCGGTGTTTGGGTTATGGTTAAAGATAACGGGTGCTTTGGAACGTGAGCATTCCAATGATGGGAGTGTGTTTTTGTACCGTTTGCCTGACACAAGGGTGATCTGGATGCATCTTTTGTTTGGTGGTAGATGAAGAGAGAAGACGTCGGAGAGGAGAGGTCATAGGAGTGGACTAGGAGTGGAGCCGGGAGTCGATGAAGCCCGGGGAAAATCAATAGACAATAGGTGCAGAAGTAGACCATTCGGCCCTTCGAGACTGCACCCCCATTCTGAGATCATGGCTTATCATCTACTATCAATACCCGGTTCCTGCCTTGTCCCCATAACCCTTGATTCCCCTATCCATAAGATACCTATCTAGCTCCTTCTTGAATGCATCCAGAGAATTGGCCTCCACTGCCTTCTGAGGCAGCGCGTTCCACACCTCCACAACTCTCTGGGAGAAGAAGTTCCTCCTCAACTCTGTCCTAAATGACCTACTCCTTATTCTTAAACCATGCCCTCTGGTACTAGACTCTCCCAGCATCTGGAACATATTTCCTGCCTCTATCTTGTCCAATCCCTTAATAATCTTATATGTCTCAATCAGATCCCCCCTCAATCTCCTTAATTCCAGCATGTACAAGCCCAGTCTCTCTAACCTCTCTGTGTAAGACAGTCTGGACATCCCAGGAATTAACCTAGTGAACCTACGCTGCACCTCCTCCACAGCCAGGATGTCCTTCCTTAACCCTGGAGACCAAAACTGCACACAATACTCCAGGTGTGGTCTCACCAGGGCCCTGTACAAATGCAAAAGGATTTCCTTGCTCTTGTACTCAATTCCCTTTGTAATAAAGGCCAACATTCCATTAGCCTTCTTCACTGCCTGCTGCACTTGCTCATTCACCTTCAAAGACTGATGAACAAGTACTCCTAGATCTCTTTGTATTTCTACCTTACCTAACTCCACACCATTCAGATAGTAATCTGCCTTCCTGTTCTTGCTCCCAAAGTGAATAACCTCACACTTATTCACATTAAACGCCATCTGCCAAGTTTCTTTCCACTCACCCAGCCTATCCACGTCACCTTGAATTCTCCTAACATCCTCATCACATGTCACACTGCCACCCAGCTTAGTATCATCAGCAAACTTGCTGATGTTATTCACAATGCCTTCCTCTAAATCATTTACGTAAATCGTAAACAGTTGTGGTCCCAATACCGAGCCCTGTGGCACCCCACTAGTCACCACCTGCCATTCCGAGAAACACCCATTCACTGCCATCCTTTGCTTTCTATCTGCCAACCAGTTTTCTATCCATGTCAATATCCTCCACCCAATGCCATGAGCTCTGATTTTACCCACCAATCTCCTATGTGGTACCTTATCAAATGCCTTCTGAAAGTCAAGGTACACCACATCCACTGGATCTCCCGTGTCTATCTTCCTGGTTACATCCTCAAAACACTCCAATAGATTAGTCAAGCATGATTTGCCCTTGGTAAATCCATGCTGGCTCGGCCCAATCCTATCACTGCTATCAAGATATGCCGCTATTTCATCTTTAATAATGGACTCTAGCATCTTCCCCACTACTGATATTAGGCTAACAGGGCAATAGTTCTCTGTTTTCTCCCTCCCTCCTTTCTTAAAAAGTGGGATAACATTAGTCATTCGCCAATCCTCAGGAACTGATCCTGAATCTAAGGAACATTGGAAAATGATCACCAATGCATCCGCAATTTCCAGAGTCACCTCCTTTAGTACCCTAGGATGCAGACCATCTGGACCTGGGGATTTGTTAGCCTTCAGTCCCATCAGTCTACTCATCACCAATTCCTTCCTAATGTCAATCTGTTTCAGTTCCTCTGTTACCCTATGTCCTTGGCCCATCCATACATCTGGGAGATTGCTTGTGTCTTCCCTAGTGAAGACAGATCCAAAGTACTTATTAAATTCGTCTGCTATTTCTCTGTATCCCATAACAATTTCTCCCAATTCATTCTTCAAGGGCCCAACATTGTTCTTAACTATCTTCCTTCTCTTCACATACCTAAAAAAAACTTTTACTATCCTCCTTTATATTCCTAGCTAGCTTGCATTCATACCTCATTTTTTCTCCCCATATAGCCTTTTTAGTTAAGTTCTATTGCCCCTTAAAAATTTCCCAATCATCCGTCTTCCCACTCACTTTAGCTCTGTTATACTTCTTTTTTAATGCTATGCTATCTCTGACTTCCTTTGTCAACCACTGTGGCCACTTTCCCCCCTTTGAATCCTTCTTTCTCCGGGGGATGAACTGATTTTGCACCTTGTGCATTATTCCCAAGAATACCTGCCATTGCTGTTCCACTGTCTTTTCTGCTAGGATATCCGACCAGTCAACTTTGGCCAGCTCCTCCCTCATGGCTCCATAGTCTCCTTTGTTCAACTGCAATACTGACGCTTCTGATCTGCCCTTACCCCTCTCAACTTGCAGATAAAAACTTATCATATTATGGTCACTACCTCCTAATGGCCCCTTTACTTCAAGATCACTTATTAAATCCTGTTCATTGCACAACACTAAATTCAGAATAGCCTTATCCCTGGTCGGCTCTCCTACAAGCTGTTCCAAAAATGCATCCAGTAGGCACTCTACAAACTCCCCATCCTGGGGTCCAGTACCAACCTGATTTTCCCAGTTCACCTGCATGTTGAAATCCCCCATAACTACTGCGACATTTCCTTTGCCACATGCCATTGTTAACTCCCAATACAACTTGCACCCAATATCCATGCTACTGTTTGGGGGCCTGTAGATAACACCTATTAGGGTCTTTCTGCCCTTACTGTTCCTCAGTTCTATCCACACTGACTCTACTTCTCCTGATTCTATGTCCCCCCTTGCAAGAGACTGAATCTCATTCCTCACCAACAGGGCCACCCCACCCCCTCTGCCCACCTTTCTGTCCCTTTCATAGCACATATATCCTTGTACATTCAATTCCCAGGTCTGATCCCCCTGCAGCCATGTCTCCGTTATCCCAACAACTTCATAGTTACCCATTCGCACCTGAGCTTCAAGCTCATCCGCCTTATTTCTGACACTTCGTGCATTCAGATATAGAATTTTTAACCCATTTCTCCTCTCTCTGTTTAAATCGCTGCCTATTGTGCATAACCCAGCTCCCCGAACTCTCAACTGGCTATACGCCCCTTGAATTTTGTTGTCCTTCTTAAATTTACTTACTCTTTCTGCACATTTAGCTCCATGCTCCATCAAACCATCCCTCTGCACATGTATCCTCCTTATCACTCGTTCCGCCTCACCTTTCTCTACTTCACACTTAATATTCCAGAACCGTGTAGTCCCCACCTGTCCTTTATACTTCATCTTGCTATCCTCTCTCACATTCTGGATCCCTGCCCCCTGCAAATTTAGTTTAAACCCCCCCAAGCAGCACTAGCAAACTTTCCTGCAAGAATGTTAGTACCCCTCCAGTTCAGGTGTAAACGGTCCCGTCGGAACAGATCCCACCTTCCCTGAAACAAAGCCCAATTATCTAAAAACCTGAAGCCCTCCCTCCAATGCAGGATCAGCGAAGGAGAAACTGTGAGCTCCAACATGTGCACTTTAGGCTGTTTCATTTTCTTTTTTTTTGCTTTTCCTTTACTTAACCCTTTCGTCAAATTATGAATTATAAAGCTAAACCGTTCAATTGTATATGGTGCACTGTTCGTGGTACTGATTTATAACAGGGTAACAAATCACGCAGCATCCACACGAACAGGGGGTTTTGGGTGAGCTTACAGCTCAATCTCACACATCTGGCGGGGCCAGCGATTATCTTCCCTAGACTTATGCAGCCAACAGAACCAAAGTGATACAAAGATCACTGCATCCCTTACATGACCTTCTTGGCAATTTCCCATCTGAATTGTTGTTGATTGGTATAAAATTTCAGATGGAAGTTAATATTTAGTCATGGCAGACATACAAATACTAGGCAAGGATGGCTATTTTTCTGTCTGTTAATGAACTAAGTTCTTAACCATAATCTGATAATTTTCTGGATGCCATACTAGAGTTTTTAAATTTTGATTACTTAAATAATCCAAATTAAATTGCCCAGCTGCTGCAGTAGGGATTTGAACTCACATCTTCAGACTTTAGTCTAAGCCTTAGCACAACCACAATGATTGTTCTTCCTAATACTATAATGATGGTCCATGTTATCATATTTACTATTATTAATCATACTGACCTGAAGACCACCACAAGTCTGTGTTAACTGTAAGTGTCCACACCTGCAGGACAATAGCTTGATGTTTGAAGTTCTTGGAAAATGAGAATGGCAAGACCAAACACTAAAAGACAGCTGTCTTATAGTATCAATACTGAAATATGTTTTCATTACTGCAGTAACTCCATACAACTCAATGGAAGTAAGTACCCTGAATCTTCTCTCCAGCCGTGTAGTGTTTAAATATTTAACACTTGCATACATTTAGCTAAAGCTGTGTAACAATAGGGAGAAGCTCATGTTGATCAAATTTTGAATCCTTTTCTAGTGTCTCCAACCAAACTAAATAACAAATGATGCAGATAGAACTAAGTTTTAGGCCTTTCCACTATTCCTACACATATTTGCAAGGAGTGGGATGTAACAGCTATTGCCTGAGGAGGTAATAAAACATGGAACAGTACAGCATTGGAACAAGCCCTTTAGCCCACAATATAGTGCCAAACCAATTAGTTAGTCATTTGATTACTAATTTAAACTAATTTCTTCTGACTACACCAATGTCCATAACTTTCCATTCCCTCACATTCATGTCCCTTAAAGATCTCTAATGTTTCTGCACCTACCACCACCCCAGGCAGTGCATTCCAGGGACCCGCCGCTCTGTGTATAAAACTTGCCCTCGCATCTCCTTTGAAATTACCCCCTCTCATGCCCTTGGGAAAAAATACTGCCTGTCTACTCTATCAATGGCTCTCATAATCCTATAAACCTCTATCAGATCTCCGCTCAGCCTCCGCTACTCCAGAGAAAACAACCCAAGTTTGTCCAAACTCTTGTTATAGTACATGCCCCCTAATCCAGGCAACTTCCTGGTAAACCTCTTCTGCACTCTCTCCAAAGCCTCGACATCCTTCCTATAATGGGGCAACCAAAACTGTTTGTAATGCTCCAGGAGTGGCCTAACTAGAGTTTCATAAAGCTGCAACACAATTTCCTGACTTCAAATCAAATGCCTGGATTAATAAAGGCAAGCATGCCATATGCCTTCTTAACCATGCTATCAACCTGCATAGCCACTTTCAAGGAGCTATGAACTTGGAACCCAAGATCCCTCTGCTCATCAACACTTGAGGAACTTGCCCTTAACAGTGTACTGTTTCTTTACATTTGATTTACCAAGACACAACACTTCACATTTGACTGGGTTAAACTCCATCTGCCATTTCTCTGCTCATATCTGCAAATAGTCTATATTCCACTGTATTTAAGAGGTTGGAAAAGATTTGTAGCTCGGGCTGAGGATGGTGTTGTCGTGTAGCTCACCAAGCTGGCTTGTTAGCTTACAGACATTTCGCTACTCAGCTAGGCAACATCATCTGTGCAATTTCGAATGACATGTTGGTAATTGTTTGTCTTTTATGTGCCCTGTGATTAGTCTGTTTGTGTGTGTGGGGATATATCTGTCATATCTATTGATTACCGAATATGTAATCTGCAATTGGTTCATTATAATTCGATTACGTGATAACATCAGTTGCTCCAGTTGAACTTTGTCTTTTTGTGTGTTTTCCCCTAGCCGTTAATCTGTGGTTTTGTATTGCCATGTGCTCCTGTCCCCGCTCCTGCTCTACTCCGACCCCTGTATTACTGAGTACTCCGTCTCTCACCTTTTTCTCATTATTACCTGTATTGCTGCCACCTGTGTCTCATTGTGCTCCACCTATCATCCGCTTCTCTGTTTATTGCTCAGTGTATTTCAGTCCTGTGTTTCCAACCTGTTTGTTGCCAGATTGTGCCAGTGAATTTTCCTGAACCTGTCCAGCACTTGTATCTGTACTCTGTCTGTCTGAATATCAACTCTGCCTGTTTCCCAATTCTGGTTTTTGGATTTCTCAGGATGTTTTGATCTCTGCCTGAACTTTGATGTTGATTTTGTTTGCACCTCAGGATTTGTTATTCAATTAACATCACGTGTGCACAGTACTGGGTCTGCGATTGGATCCCTGCTCCAGCGTCCTGACAAATAATTATTGTCTGGGCTGAGTTAGTCAACCATTATGTAGGATGAATGTCATCCTCTTGATTGACGTGTGCAATCTGGTGTGGATTAGCTCTTGGCTCTGGACTGATGACTTGACGCTGAAGTGGGATGTAAACTGGGTTCATTTTGACAGTGTGCCTAATTGGATTCTAACAAACCAATCACAGATTACATAATCTGTGACAAATAGAAATGGCGCATATACCCATATGCACACAAATGGATTAATCACAGGACATATAAAAAACAAACAATTACCAACACACCATTTGAAGGTGCACTGATGATGTTGCCTAGCTGGGTAATGAAACGTTTTTGCAAGCTAACAGGCCAGTTCAGCGAACTACTCAATAACAAGATTCCACTGTATTCTTTGCCAGTCATCTATGCTTTCCACACCAACAAACTTCATATCATCTCCAGGTTTACTAATCCACCCAACTGCATTTTCATCCAGGTCATTTATATAATTAACAAAGAGCAGAGGTCCCATTGCAGATCGCTGTGAAATACCACTAATCACAGACTTCCAGTTAGAATAAGTTCCTTTGACACCATTCGTCTGTCTTCTATGGCAAGCCAGTTCCGAATTCAAATAGGCAATTCACCATGGATCCCATGACTTTAAACTTCTGGATAAGCCTCCCAGGAGGGACCTTGTCAAATGCCTTACTAAAATCCACGTAAGCAACATCCACAGCTGTGCCTTCATCAATCATCCTCTTCACCACATCAAAAATCTCAATGAAGTTAGAAAGAAAATTTGCCCCAGTCAAGCTATGCTAGCTTTTCCTATTTAGGCCATGGTTTTCCAAATGCTCATAAAATCTATCCATAAGAATTCTCTCTATTAACTTCCCTACCATTACACGAGACTGACCTTGGCTGTAGCTAGAGAGGACATGAAGATATTTGTTAAGGCCCTAACATCCTCTTTTCATGCCTCTCTCAATAATCTGGTGTATTTTCCATCAGGCCCTGGGGACTTGTACATCTCAACCCACTTTAAGAGACTCAGCACTACCTCCTCTATACTCAAAGTGCCTGAGTATACGCTTAAGATTGAGCTCCCTATCCTCCATGCCCTTCTCCTTGGTAAATATTGATGTAAAGTGCTCATTAAGGACCTCATCCACATCCTTTGCATCCAAGCAAGTGTTCCCACTTTATTCTTAACTGGCCCTACCCTCTCCTTGGCCATCCTTTAGTTCTTACAATGCCTTGGGATTCTCATTAATCCTACTTGCCAAGGACTTTTCATGGCCTCTCTTGGAACTCTTAATTCCTTTTTGGATTATTTTCTAGATTCTTTTTAATCCTCAAGGGTTCTGTTTGATTCTAGCTTCCCAAGCTTTACATACTTTTCCTTTTTCTTCATGACTAAATTCATCTCTCTCAACATCCAAAGTTCTCTTACCTCGACATCGTTTACCTTCCTTCTGACTGGAACACAACTGTCCTGTACTCTGTGCAATTGGTCTTTCAACACTCACCAATGTCAGATGTGGATGCCTAATAACAGCTGTTCCCAATTAACTCTCCTTAGTTCCTGCCTAATTCCCCCATAATTTGACCTGGACCAATTTAATACTTTCCAACTGAAAGTCCAGTCTTAACCTTCTCTAGAGCTATCTGAAAACATAAGGAGTTGTGGTCACTGTTCCCTAACTGCTCACCCACTGAAAGATCGGCCACCTGGCCAGGCTCAATACCCAACACCAGGCCCAGTACAGCCCCTCATCTTGTTGGACAATCTACATATTAATTTAAGAAATGTTCCTGGTTGCACCAAATAAAATTCTGCCCCATCTAATCCTCTTGCAGTCAGAAGGTTTCTGTTTATATTAATGATGTTGATGTCTCCAAGGACAACAACCCTATTGCTTTTTAAACCTTTCCTTAATCTGCCTGCATATCTGTTCCTCAATGCCCCAGTGACTATTGGAGGGCGGTCTGTAATCCAATCCTATCAGAGTGATCACACCCTTCCTATTTCTGAGTCCTATGCACACAGACTGAGTGAACAAATCCTCCATTATGTACCCTCTGTGTGCAGCAACAATATTGTCCCTGATTAGTGGTGGTGCAACTCCATCTCTTACCTCTCTTTCTTTTCTAAAACATCAAAATCCTGGGACATTTAAGCACCATTCCCATGTCTCTCTCAGTCAAGTCTCTTTAATAGCCACAACATCATAGTTGCATGTGCTGATCCATGCTCCAAGTTCATTATATTTACCCATAACATTCCTAGCATTAGAATACACACACTACATATCTATTATTTTGTTCCTGCCTGTTTTTAACTGGCCCTGACATCTACCTTCCTCTCCATTCTTCCGCCTTGACCTGGTGCGGTGGTTCCCATTCCCCTGCCAAACTAGTTTAAACCCTCCCAAATAGCACTGTTGAACCTCCCAGCCAGGATATTGGCTCCCCTCCGGTTTAGATGCAACCTTTCCCTCTTGTACATGTCACCCAGCCTCTTTCCTAACTCCCCATACTCCCTTTCTACCTACACCGTTGGTCTCAATGTGCATCATGACTTCTGGCTGCTCACCCTCCCCCTTGAGAATATTCTGCAGTCACCCTGGGGCATCCCAGAGGGAGGCAACACATCATCCTGGTGTCTCTTTCATGCCCACAGAACCTCCTGTCCATCTGCCTAACTATACAGTCTCCCATCACTATCACTCTACCTAACTTTACCCTTCCCTGCTGAGCCTCAGAGCTGGCTGCAGTTCCACTGGTCTGGCTTCTGGGGCTGCGCCCAAATTGGTCATCCACCCCCAGGAGTATACAAATCATTACATTTGTTGCTGAGGGGAATGCCCACAGGGGAAACCTGCACTAACTGCTTAGTCCCCTTACTTCTCCTGATGGTCACCCATCTACCATCTGAAGCCTGTACTCCAGGTGCAACCAGCTCAGTAAAAGTTCCCTCTGTGAAGTTTTCAACCTCCCAGATGTTCCTGTGCATATCCAACTCCAGTTCCTCGGCCTTATCGTTCAGGGTCTGAAGTTGAGTGCACTTCCTGCAGATGTTGTGTAGAGACCATTAGGTACCCTGCAGTACCACATCTTGCGGGAGGAGCATTGCTTTAACTACCATCCTGCCTACGCCTGTTACTCCTTTGACTCCAACTTCTTAAAATTACATTCCGCAACCAAACAAATGATTCCAAAAGATTCAGTACATTTAGTCTCCACCTGTTCTTCCCAAAGGCCATGTCCCATGGTAACCCTGGTCTGCTCCTGCAATGGCCGCTGTGCTTACGCCTCACTTTTTTATTGGCCTTGCTGAGTTATTAATAACCCAAGAAATCTCCTGTGAGTCCTGATAGGCCTGCTCTCTTTTTAAACCTGGTGCATAAAGTCTACAATGAACTGCCTCCAACTCACTCTGTAATCTCCAGCTCCAAAATAATAAATGATGAGAAAACAGAATTACTTTTTCTGTGGTGATCTATTTATACTGAGTTGAGAATTTGCAATAGCTGATGGAATGGTTGATACTAAAATTACTTATACCCTCTCTAATTTATGAGCATAGATATGCCATCTTGGCAGTCAATTCGTAGTGTCATTGTGTCAGTGCACATCTATGTCTATTGGCCATTATCAGTTTTCTGCACACCTGTTCTTGGCTCTTAATTCGAGGAAATAACAGGCAGAATAGGAAACGGAGAGTCAGTGCATGTTTTTTTTTAAAACAGGCTTTCAAAAGGCCTTTGAAAAGGTGCTGAACAAGAAGAGAATCCATGGTATTACAGCAAAGTTACCAGCATGGATGTAAGGTTGGCTGACTGGCAGGAGGCAGTGGGAATAAAGGAGGCCTTTTCTGCTTGGCTGCCAGTATGCAGTGGTGTTCCGCAGGGGTCAGTGTTGTTGTGTATTTAATATTTCAGAAGTATTTGAATAATAATATAAATATATTGCTTCATTAAGCATTCTTGTTCATTTAAATAATAATTATGGGTTATATGCAAAAATATGTTATGACACTATCATGTCATACCTACATGTCTCGCTTAAAGGAGAAACAAAACTAAGGTACCTTATTCCCAACTCCATGTTTTTGCTTTCAATTGGTTTAGTATTTTGGAGTTACAAAATCTAACAGTGGCATTAAGGAAGTTTGACAACTACCTACCTTTTGATGTGCAGTAAGATGTTCAAGTTAAGAAAAAGCGCAGCAAGGAAGGGTTGAGTAAAAGTAGTGCAGCATGTTTTCTTCAGAAAAGGAGACATTGGGTTGAAAGAGGGCAGAAAACGAAAAAATTCATGGATTCATACTGTAAACTGATTTCTGTGTGATAATCATAAAAAAAGTAGTGGGAGACAGAATAGGAAGGCGAGCAGGGGCTGAGGATGAGCCCGCTCCCTGTGAGGTAAGGCCGGGTAAACTCCTTTAATTACTCTAATTAACTTAGGAGTGGGTAATGGAGGCAACAGTTAGGGCAGACGAGTGCTCTGTTTGCAGTATGTGGGAAGTCAGGGCAAAAACAATTGTTCCTGATGACTACACCTGTAAAAGGTGCATCCAGCTGCAGCTCCTGACAAACCAAGTTAGGGAGCTGGAGCTGGAGCTGGATGAACTTCAGATCATTCGTGAGGCAGAGGCAGAAATAAACAGGAGCTATGGGGAGATAGTGTTCCCACTTATAAACTTATTGTACTGATAAAACCCTTTATACATATTTATGGTGAGAAACACTTTGGACTCTTCACCCTCCATTTGTAAACAGGCTTTAGCTAAGTCCACTTTGCTGAAGTGTTTCCCCCCAAAAGGTTTCTATCCTCGGCAGAGGGCAGTGATTTTGATGGTGACCTTAAAATCACCACAGATCTTGACAGTCCATTCTTCCTGGCTTCTGAGACCACTGGTGTGGTTATTATATTTCACTGTTATGAATGTTGTAATCTTTTCTTCAGTATATCTTCTTAGCTGGAAATCTGCAGGCTTCAGTTCGGTATCTTAGGAATGCTGTTCAAACTTATTTTGTGGAATGAATGAAACAGCTAAGCCTGTGTCCAATTCCATTTTAATTAATTTGCTGTTCACTTCTGGTGTAAGCCATATTGTTTCTCTTGTTGGCTTGCCTGCAGAAGGCAGAGGGTCCTGGTGGAGGGAATACGTTCTAGTTTTCTTCTACGTTTGTAGAAGTAGAAAACCTCTACTTTTCGTGATTTTTATTAACGAACTGGATGTGGGGGTAGAAGGGTGGGTTGCCAAGTTTGCAGATGACACAAAGGTTGGTGGTGTTGTAGATAGTGTAGAGGATTGTCAAAGATTGCAGAGAGACATTGATAGGATGCAGAAGTGGGCTGAGAAGTGGCAGATGGAGTTCAACCCGGACAAGTGTGAGGTGGTACACTTTGAAAGGACAAACTCCAAGGCAGAGTACAAAGTAAATGGCAGGATACTTGGTAGTGTGGAGGAGCAGAGGGATCTGGGGGTACATGTCCACAGATCCCTGAAAGTTGCCTCACAGGTGGACTAGGTAGTTAAGAAAGCTTATGGGGTGTTAGCTTTCATAAGTCGAGGGATAGAGTTTAAGAGTCGCGATGTAATGATGCAGCTCTATAAAACTCTGGTTAGGCCACACTTGGAGTATTGTGTCCAGTTCTGGTCACCTCACTATAGGAAGGATGTGGAAGCATTGGAAAGGGTACAGTGGAGATTTACCAGGATGCTGGCTGGTTTAGAAAGTATGCATTATGATCAGAGATTAAGGGAACTAGGGCTTTACTCTTTGGAGAAAAGGAGGATGAGAGGAGACATGATAGAGGTGTACAAGATAATAAGAGGAATAGATAGAGTGGATAGCCAGTGCCTCTTCCCCAGGGCACCACTGCTCAATGCAAGAGGACATGGCTTTAAGGTAAGGGGTGGGAAGTTCAAGGGTGATATTAGAGGAAGGTTTTTTACTCAGCGAGTGGTTGGTGCGTGGAATGCACTGCCTGAGTCAGTGGTGGAGGCAGATACACTAGTGAAGTTTAAGAGACACACGCCTCCGCCCCTCTTGGGGTGGACACTATCCCAAGTGCCAGGCGGAGCCTGCCAGAGCTAGGACATTTATTCGCAGACTCTACCTCCAAATCAGACCACTCTTTCCTCTCTCTCCCAACCGCATGGACAGCCCCTAGTGCCACCTCCAACTCGTCAATGCTAGTCTGAACTCGAACAAAGACCTCACCCACCACGCATACAGCAATAACCAGCAAATAACCCACAGAGACACATTACAGATTTAAACAGGGCACCCACACAGCATACCAACGGACTCAGGCATCCTGGACAAAACCCCCACAACGTAGCCCCCCCAGCCACCCTCAGGGTCACTCGGCTCGCTGTAGTCTAGGGAAACAGCCCTCGGCCCCGCCAAACTGGGTAATTCGTTTGTGTGGATGCTGTGTGATGTACCCCATCCCGCCCAAATAACAGATAATACACCAGATGCAATTAAATGATTTACAGTTTATAGATATTACTGGAACTATATAATTAAAAGAGAATAAAATATAAAAGGAAAATAAAAGGCGCCACACTTATCAAAGTTCAATCTCTGTGCACAAAAACGTTGGAGCTCAAGGACCTTCTTCACCCTGCGACCCCTCGGACCACCTCGACCGGCCGCCTGGGACCAACAACGGTGGTCGACCAGACGCTCCACACGAGTCCGTCTCCGTCTCCTCGCCGAACGTCCCGCTCGGGGTCCGACCCCGTTAGCGGACTCACAGCACCTCGTCCATCCTCTGTCTCGCTCTCCCGCCTTCTGCCCCCAAAACCCCGCGCATACAGTATCTTCAAATACACCAAAACCATAACAACTATCCCAATTGGTTAATAACGTTTTTCTTATCACCCTCTAAAACAAAATAAGCTGCTAGTGCAAACTTTCTCAGCATTTAACACAATAAAGCCGCATTCCCCAGATTAACATAACAAAGTCGCCATTTTAATTAGCCTCCGCAGTAACATAAAAGTCGAAACCCCTTTACATTAGCAACATATGCCAGTGATTTAAACCTGATTCTGATACTGTGACTACTTATCATGCGGGTATCATACATGCGATTGTATATGTCAAGGGTGGCAAACTTTTTTGTAAGTATGCCCAAGCTGGTAATAATTTTCTAAAAACATTCATGATGTATCAAAGGATGCAGTCAAATGTGAGTTTACAAATTGAGTGAAAAAAGACTAACAAACGAAGCAGTTGGAAATAAAGATTTAATTACATCATAAAATTTCGTCCTGCTCTGATTTAAGCTCGTTGTGATGTCTCAGTGTGGATGCTGCTGGCCTTGGCGGCAACTGCAGCTCCTCCCCACTCTAGACTTCCTTAAGCTGGAGGAGCAATTTGCTGGTGGCTTGTAGGACCACAGCAACGAGGCCTTGAATTGATTAATGAAGTGGTAGTTTAAGGACAAAATAAGATGCAGCTGCAAACAACACAGACAGAACTGAGATACAAGTTTGTTCATCATTCAACCTTTGAAAGGCGGCATCCAACATTAAGAACCCCCAACACCCAGAACATTCCCTCTTCTCATTGTTTCCATTGGGAAGGAGGTACGGAAGCGTGAAGGCACGCACTCAGCGATTCAGGAACAGCTTCTTCCCTTCTGCCATCCGATTCCTATATGGATATTGAACCCATGAACATTACCTCACTTATGTTATTTCTGGTTTTGCACCATTTTTAATTTAACTATTTAATAGACATATATATATATATATATCTTACTGTAATTGATTTTTTTCCTATATTATCATGTAATGCATTGTTCTGCTGCCATTAAGTTAACAAATTTCATGACATATGCGGGTGATATTAAACCTGATTCTGATTCTGATTTACTGGCTGAGTAAGTTTAGGATTTTTCAGACATACTGAAATTTTGACAATACTTGGAAAGATGGCAGCATGCTTGGACATAGCAGCCACTCCATGTCCGATCAAAGGTTTGCTTATTCATCCTGTATGTCTCTTTTACAATCACAAGTCGCTGCTGGATACCAAGAACTTCAAGTAATGCAGGACTATCCCATCAGCGAGTTGCTCAAGGATGATGTGAGCGGTTACCTTGGACATTTTTATTGGGATTGCGAGACCCTGTTGGACATTGGTAACGTAGAACACTGCAAGTCTGGTTCACTATTCCATTGGTGGGACTGACGGCGGGGGAACCGTGTTGCTTTGGTTATGGCAAAGACTAAGCCCACACCGTGGGGCTGCCTGTTGCAGCTGCCCAGGAAAGGAGACACTGAGGCAAGGTGGGAGAGCCTCTGTGGGGTGCACAGGAACCCGGACAGCCTCTGTGGGGTGCACAGGAACCCGGAGAGTCTCTGTGGGGTGCACAGGAAACCGGAGAGTCTCTGTGGGGTGCACAGGGACCCGGCGAGCCTCTGTGGGGTGCACAGGGACCTGCACCGGGTTGGCAGCTGGTTCCTCCCATCGAAGCTTGCTTGGTGGAAGAACAAGCTGGACCAGGACAACTTACCATAAATCCACTGTCATGCCACTTAGCACCTAGACTATATATTTTTTCTCTCTGTGACTGTATGTTTTTCTGAAATTGTAACCATTTATGCTATATGCTATGTGCAGGGTTAATGTGTTCTGCACCTTGACCCGGGAGGAACATTGTTTTGCTCAGTTGTATTCATGTATGGTTGAATGATGAACAAACTTGTATCTCAGTTCTGTCTGTGTTGTTTGCAGCTGCATCTTATTTTGTCCTTAAACTACCACTTCATTAATCAATTCAAGGCCTCGTTGCTGTGGTCCTACAAGCCACCAGCAAATTGCTCCTCCAGCTTAAGGAAGTCTAGAGTGGGGAGGAGTTGCAGTTGCCGCCAAGGCCAGCAGCATCCACACTGAGACATCACAACGAGCTTAAATCAGAGCAGGGCGAAATTTTATGATGTAATTAAATCTTTATTTTCAACTGCTTTGTTTAAGGTGGGGGGTTATATGGGAGGCAGGGTTTAAGGGTCGGCACAACATTGTGGGCTGAAGGGCTTGTACTGTGCTGTACTATTCTATGTTCTATGTAATTCTGTACAGAAGAAAGATATATTTCATACTGATAACTATTATGTGTTATTGTCAAAGCTAGCACAGTCAAATAGGGCAAGAGAGATTCTCTTAAAATACGTGAAAAATATTCTTTCAACGATTTGGGAAAAGGATTATACTTTTAAAAAAATCATTTATCAGTCACAACAGCTGAGCAATGCTTTCTCTGTAGGTCAGGAGATGGGCTTTGGGAGTTGTGGATGCAGCTGTGAGGACGGGCATTGGTGGTGACGTGAGGTGACTTATTCTGTAAAGCTTATGAGTGACTTGAGCAGTACCTGAGTACAATATTATACAATATACTGGGTCTCAGCAAACATACACCAAGTTGCGAGTAGTTCTGCTATAATGTGATAGTTACATGCCAAAGAAACTTTGCTATTGAAAGTCATGATAGAGCAGAAAAGGCTTCAGTTGCCTTCAAAGTACAGAGTTTAAACAGGTCTTCCTGGTTGTGATCATTCCATGAAGAACATGGCCTATGCAATGCAAACTTTATTCACTAATCTATCAATAGCATTATATCCAATTCACGTGTATCATGTGTCATAGCAGAACTACCTGTATTCACTTTGCTTTTCATATTATCAGCCTTACATTGTTACACAAGTTGTCTTCATTATTCTGCAAATGTATGAGACAGCGTACATAAAACGAATATCTTAGTCATCATTCATTAAATTTTACCGAACTTGTAAGATATTTTGCAAAAATGACTGATTTGCAGCTGCTTCTAGACAAACATATTCTTACATTATGCAAATCATTCCAGAAAACATAGTGAAAGTGATCAGGAATATTTTATTTCCTGCATTAGTAACTGTTTTTCATGACTTTTCACTTGAGGACATCCACAGTAGATTGCCCAACAGGAACCAGATACCAGGAAAGTTGCCATGGATTGGGTCTCCGATTTTTTTTCTCTCTCGCTCTGTAACTCTGCCTGCCCTAACGTGACAAAGAGAGAAAAAAATCCTTTGAGCTTGTTTCGCAGTTGAAAAGGCAGGAGGTTTTTGAGCTGTATCAGGCTTTTTTTCTGTCCTAGTAAACAAACAGAAATGATCTGATGTTGAGTTTTATGCTTTCTAAATGCAAATAGTCATGTCACATTTGCTTGACGGACCAATCATTGTTAAGCACTTTCCAAACCACTTATGTCACGTGGCTTCCTGCACTGCCAATGCAGCTCCTGTTTCAATGAAGTATTCTTATTTACACGCCACTTCAAATTAAATATTGCTTGTAAGTTACACTTAAAGTAGTTTGTAAACTGCTCCTTGCTTGCTTTGTACTTTCTATATTCAGTCCCCTGACTACGGCTCACTACTCCATAACAATATATACAGAGTCTTTTCCCTATCATGGTTATTTATTTGCTTCCAATCTACATTAATTGATCATATTCACTACCGCCTTGCTCATTTCTGCTTGATGTTGCTCACTTTCTCTCAGTTCATGTTTTTGCTTCTTAAAGGCGAGCATCTCTCTCTTTCCTGTTAGTTTCATTTTGTTCCCCTCTTTAGCTCATAGCTCTCCACTTTCCTTTCAGTGTTAGTAATATTTCAGTCCCTTGATATTCAGCTGTAAACTTCATTCTCATCTCCTTTTCACTATAAATTATTTCTGCCACCTTATTGTCGAGTCTGTAGG
Source organism: Mobula hypostoma (assembly GCF_963921235.1). Lineage (NCBI taxonomy): Eukaryota > Metazoa > Chordata > Chondrichthyes > Myliobatiformes > Myliobatidae > Mobula > Mobula hypostoma. The sequence continues at coordinate 153,610,046 of NC_086102.1, read as the reverse complement.
AGCATCTGTGTTGCTGCTTACCCATAAAGCAAAGTCTTGTTTACTCAAGTAAGCAGCAGGGCCTATCAATAAAAGTAATATTAGATGATGCACTTGATCCCTAACGATGCATTTATCTACTTCCAGTCTTACCAAATATTATTTAACTGGAAAAGTGATAAGCTAACTTATTACTTAACTAGTGAGAGATTGCAAAAGTCTGACACAGAAAGGAATCAAGATGTCCATGTGCAGGATTTATAAAATGTTAGCATGCAGTTATAGCATGTATCTAGAAAACCTAGCAAAATGTTTTGTCTATTGTAAGAAAAATTGTATACAAAAAAAGGTTGTACCATGATTGATTAGAGCATTGATTAGACCAGGGGTCCCCAACCTTTTTTGCACCGTGGACCGGCTTAATATTGACAATATTCTTGTAGACCGACCGACCGACCGGGGGGGGGGGGGGGGGTCAAGTCGGGTTAAACTCAACTCAACATGTCTTTTACAGTTAAAGTTGCCAACTTTCTCACTCCCAAATAAGGGACAAAAGTAGCAGTCAAATCCCGGGACACTTTACCCCAGGAAAGACTACCATGACCATGAAGCCTTGCGCGGGCACCTGTGTGCGCATGCGTGACGTGCGCATGCACGTACGTGCCGATTCCCACCCCCCCCCACAAATCGGTTTTGTCTTCATCTTCCCGATTATACTGTACATACATTATTTCTACTTCATATAGGCTGTGTATTTATCATATCATTCCCGCTTTTACTATATGTTAGTATTATTTATTTTCGGTGTTATGTGTTATTTGGTATGATTTGTTAGGTTACTTTTTGGGTCTGGGAATGCTCAAAAATTTTTCTCATATAAATTAATGGTAATTGCTTCTTCACTTTACGCCATTTCAGCACGAAAGGTTTCATAGGAACACTCTACCTTAGTGGGGGAAATACAGGACAAGGGCTGTCCCATATGGGACAAACCAATTTAGCCCAATATACGGTATGTCCCGGCAAATACGGGACAGTTGGCAACCCTATGTTCAAGTTCAATAGTGCTTGACAGGGAATGAGGAAAGGTGCAGCTGACTCATATTGTTTCCTCACGGCCCGGTAGCACATACTTTGCGGCCCGGTGGTTGGGGTCCACTGGATTAGACCACATCTGGAATACTGAAGCCTCAGGACTTTAAAAAAGATTGAGAAGAACTAGTTAACAATTAGCACTGTTCTGTCTCCTGGACAAAGAATCAGCTGGTGGTCAATTTGAATACAATTCCAGCTGGCAAGAATTGACAACTTCATCTAAGTACCAAATTGCCCTGAGCTGTGCCTCACTTTCTGATCATCTGGAAATTGATTGAATTGACAATGATTTTATCTTTGATCTACTTCCTTTCAAGATGGTGCCAGCATACAATGTTCTGTCGGTCGATATCTTCCAGATGGTCCTCAAAACTGTTTATTTCAGCTCTTTTACATCTGTTTTTCATCTTTAAAGTATTACTGGAACTGTTAGAGCCTGCAGTTTACAGTTTGAAGATCGATAGAGTGATCTAGTGCTTTGCTCTCTCTGAGAAGATTCCAGGAAGCGAGCACAAGCTTCATGGTAAAGAAACTTAGAGATGGGGTGCAAGAGCATGATCAACTCTATTTTGCTGATTAAAGCGTTGATGAACACTGAAAGATTGAGGCAAAAGCAGAAAGCGAGTGAGGATTCAGCACGAACTGCCTACCTTTTGAATCGCTGATGGGACAGATCTCTCTGCTGCCAGAGAAGAAGTATGTATGGCGGTCTATCACATGCTGCTGCCGGAAGGTAGGCCTCTGCGTTCAAGTGATGTTTCTCTCCCTCAGTTGTGTCGGAGGATGTTACCAAGGTTCTGCATTGATTATCTGGAGGTTGGACTCTTTCAGTTTTATGGTTCTTATATTATGTATTGTTGCCCATTCTTTCTGGGTGGCACGTTTTATTAGATTGTTTTGCAGGAGGGGAGGGGGTTTGGGGGATGATTTTCTTGTTGCATTTTGTTAAGTTTTTTTGTGTGGGTAGAGAGGGGTTTGGAACAGTGAGGCAGATGCAGAAGGCAATCGCGGGTTCAGCATTGACTGCCTGCCTTCTGAATTGATGTTGGGACAAATCTCTCCGATGTCGGAGAAGAAGAGTGTGGGTCCTATCATTCACCGTTTCCGCAGTGTAGGCCTCTGCAACTTGTTGCATTTAGTTAGGTTTCTTTGTGTGAGGGGAGGGGTAATGGGGACTGCTGATTGCCTTGCTGTTCTTTTTTGTGTGGGGGGTGGGTTTGATGTTTTTCTTTTATATGACCTGTGGTTATCTTTGTTTTGTGGCTATCTGGAGAGGACATATCTCAGAGTTGTGTACTTTGATAATAAATAAACCTTGGAAGCTTTTTTTTTAAAAAACCTTTGTACATGTGCATTTTGTTTGAAGATTGAACGTATACCTAAAGCAGTGATGTTATTTAACTCAGTTTTCTTTTTGGTAGTCAGTGCTTCTCTACATGTTAATAATATCTGACCATTAAACTTGGAGAATTCATAGAACTAAACTGTCTCACAAATGAAAAGTCCAACATCTTTAGTAATTTTCCTTAGCTTAAAAAACAATAAAAATCAGCAAAACAAATGCTAACGTCAGTCAAAATTCTTGTCACTTTTAATTCAGAAAATATCATGATATCCAGCTATTTAAAAAAAAAGGTAGAAATAGGGGAAGCAAATAAAGCTCAGTACGATTTCTGTATGGAAGGTATGGAAAGGATATACAGCATTCCAAATCTGATTCCCATGGGGTTGTTTTCTTGGATACCACACTTAATTGCTCAATTCAATTCAGCACAAATGTTTCATATAAGTCAAGATCTATTTTTATAATGAATCAAAAGAAACAAATTAAATGATTCAATTAGATATTATACGACTTTTATTACTGGAGCTGGATAGTGATTTCTCTTTACTTGTTTGCAATGCAAATCCATTCTGAATGAAACACTTGTTTTCTTATTTTCTTTTTCCTTCCTCCACCTCTGAAAATTAGTTAATTCCTTGCCTATATAAGTTTCCACCACCACTGGTTGTCTTCCAGTGAATTATCTAGGTAGCATTTGTTGTATATGAATAGAAACAGTTAATGGTTAGAGTGAGAATAAGACCATGAGACATAGGAGCAGAATTAGGCCATTCAGCCCATCGAGTCTGCTCTACCATTCCATCATGGCTGATCCTGGATCCCACTCAACCCCACACACCTGCCTTCTCACCATATTCTTTGATGCCCTGACCAATCAGGAAATGATTAACTTCCACCTTAAATAAGACCGTCAAAAATAAGATTTTGAGCAGTTTGTTCATCCCTGTGAGCCTATTCCATAGCCTTTGTTTTGAGTTTTCTCTCCTGCACTTCCCTGTAAAAGTTGATTCTTTTCCTGATTTTAATTTCTTCCTGGCCTTAAAATATTGTAAAATGAATCTGTTCCCACAGGTTTATGTGGCATGGAGTTCCAAAGACTTACAACACTGCAAGAATCAAAATTCTTCCTCATCTTGGCTTAAATGGATGATCCATTATTCTGAAACCATGCTCAGTGTTCCAGGGCTCTCTCATGACAAGAAGTGTCCTCATACTATTTACTATGAGCCATCCAAGTATCTTGTGTTTCAGTGAGATTACCTCTCACCAAAAATTCCAGTGAATGGACTCCCAACCTGTTTAATCTTTTCTTGAAGGGCAATACTTTTATGTCTTGGGTTATTCCATCAATTCCTCTCCTAACTGCTTCCAATGAGGTACTTTTCCATACATTGAGAGACTATTCAGAGTGCTCCATATGTAATCTCATTAACCATTGTTCAATTGAAGTAAAGCTTCCAAATCTTGTATTAGCCTTCACTATTACCCACTGTACGTTAGTGATAGGTTTTTGTAGAGCAACTCCCAAATCCTCTTTTCTTGTATTTTCATCCATTTGACAAAAACACCGTTTTTTGTTCTTCCTTTCAAGGTAAACAACTTATTCACATTTTCCTAGTAGAAAAATCTGAATAAGAGAACAAGTGATTTGGAAAATAGGTTTTTGGTTGGAGAATTGGGTTTTGGCTGGGTCTAAGAAATTCAGCCTAATCTTTCCAAGCCCCTGATATAAAGAGTATAAGAAATAGGAGATCCTTATGGTTTTTTTTTCTCCAGTCCTGCCAAAGGGTCTCGGCTCAAAAGGTTGACTGTACTTTTTTCCATAGATGCTGCTTGGCCTGCTGAGTTCCTCCAGCATTTTGTGTTTATTGCCTAGAGAAATACTGTTTCATTTGGTTATATTCATGTGTGTTTCAATGATGAGGTATTGTTGAATTCAGAAGAATGAGGGGTGACCTCATTGAAACCTATCGAATGGTGAAAGGTATTGATATGTTTCAAATGGTGAGAGAGATTAAGATCAGAGGACACAGTCTCAGAATAAAGGTATGTCCTTTCAGAATGGAGATGAGGAGGAATTTCTTTAGCCAGAGAGTGAAATTCTTTGCCACAGGCAGCTGTGGAGGCTAGGTCTTTATGTATATTTAAGGCAGAGCTTGATAGATTCTTGATTGGTCAGGGCATGAAGGGATATATGGGGAGAAGTCAGCAGACTGGGGCTGAGAGGAAAAATGGATCAGCCATGATGAATTGGCCAGCTCCTATGTCTTATGGTCTTATGACTGAACTTGAACTTCAATGATGGGCTGCTGAGAGGGTTACCAGACTTGGAAATTGATAAAGAGAAGGAGGTAGTGGAAGAAATTACCAGAAGTTTGAGAAATCGAAGTTCATGTTATCTGTTAGGAGGATACCCTGATGGAATAAGAGGTGTGCTCCTCCAACCTGAATTTGGTTTTATCATGCAGTAGAGGGGACCATGGACAGACGTGTCAGTATGGGAATGGGAAGTCAAATTGAAACAGGTAGCCACTAAGAGATCCTGAATTTGTGGCAGGCAGAACAAAGTCGCACGACAAAGTTGTCCCCCGATTTTTAAGATAGTAACCTGCAGTGGGGCAGCGCATAGATCAATTTATAGACCCTGACTATTCACAATGTACAGTATATTAATAATTGAATGGGGAAACCAAATATAATATTTCTAAATTTTCCAATGACACAATGAAACACTTAAGTGTTCTTTGTGTAACTGAATCTGAATAATAAACCTTCTTAGATAAACATCCTTCATCCTCGAATCTCATTATTCTAGGAAATAAGCTCATGCCTTTTGTAATATGGTCAAAATAAATAATCTTCATATTTGTTACACATGTCTGTGCACACATTGTGGGGTCAGTGTGGTAGCAAGTTGTCAGAGTATGACACGATGTTCTTCATGAATTCAAGAAATGGTATCATCTTGCCCATATGCGTTTCAGGTGAAAAAGACCAAGTTGGTAAAGTGAATCCATCTTCTGATTATATTGTCCACTCCACTACAGAAAGTACAACAATCTGAATACCATTCTGTACCCTCTGAGGCATCCCATTAGAGTTGCTTCTGTTAAGAGCTATCTTATGATCATAGTTGTCCCAAATGACTTCACCTCAAAAATAATTAACAGCCCGGGTTCAATACTGTACACTGCCTGAAATTTCTTCAATGATTTCCCAGCTTCCTTCTTTATACACTAAGGCACAGTTTAGTTACCATATACTGTCTTCACCTTCTCCTTCCTAAAGTAAACTGAAATACAGCATCAATATTTCAATAAATCATGAATTTGTTACCTTGAGTGCTACCAAACTTACCATGACACACATCTCAGTACAAGTTCAAAAGTTCTAAGTAAATTTTATTATCGCAGTGCATGAAATCACCATATACAGCCCTGATATTCATTTTACATAGAACATAGAATAGCACAGCACAGTACAGGCCCTTCGGCCCACAATGTTGTGCCGACCCTTAAACCCTACATCCTACATAACCCCAGCCCCCACCTTCAATGCCTTCATATACCTGTCTAGCAGTCTCTTAAATTTCACTTGTGTATCTGCCTCCACCACTGACTCAGGCAGTGCATTCCACACACCAACTATTCTCTGAGTAAAAAACCTTCCTCTAATATCCCCCTTGAACTTCCCACCCCTTACCTTAAAGCCATGTCCTATTGTACTGTGCAGTGGTGTCCTGGGGAAGAGGCGCTGGCTGTCCACTCTATCTATTCCTCTTAATAGCTTGTATACTTCTATCATGTCTCCTCTCAGCCTCCTTCTCTCCAAAGAGTAAAGCCCTAGCTCCCTTAATCTCTGATCATAATGCATACTCTCTAAACCAGGCAGCATCCTGGTGAATCTCTACTGTACCCTTTCCAATGCTTCCACATCCTTCCTATAGTGAGGTGACCAGAACTGGACACAGTACTCCACATACATTTCCTGTGCACATGCTCAGCAAATCTATAGAATAGTAACTATCATAGAAACAATGAAAGATCAGCTAGAGTACAGAAGACAACAAAATGTCCAAGTGCAAATATAAATAAATAGCAATAAATAACTAGAACACAAGATAACAAGATAAAGAATCCTTAAAGTGAGATCCTTGGTTGTGGGAATATCTTAATTGATGAGTGAGTATAGTTAATCCTAGGGTAGTGGTGATCTCTGATGATGGGTGTTGCTTTCCAATGACAGACATTTCATGTCGATGTGCTCAATGGTTGGAAGGAATTTACCTAAGAGGCACTGGGCTGAACCCACTACCTTTTCTAGGATTTTCTGTTCAAAGGCTTTGGTGTTTCGATACCAGGCTATGATGCAGACAATCAATACCCTGTCCTCTACTCATCTATAGAAGTCTGTCAAAGTTTCATGCCAAATCTCTGCAGACTCCTGAAATAGTAACACCCAGGAATTTAAAGTTACTGACCCTCTCCACCTCTGATTCTCCGATGAGGACTGGCTCGTGGACCTCTGGTTTCTCTCTCCTGAAGTCTACAATCAAGTCCAGTATAGCTATCACAATCTCTCCTCATTCAAGCTCTGTCTTTGCATTCCTCACCTATCACATTAAGTCATTATGTGAAACAGCCGGTAGAGGGTGCTTTCCTTCATGTTTCAGTCTGTCTTCACATATTTGCTACCTTGTTCCTTTCCCTTGTAAGGATATGTGGATGATTCTTAAACTTCTCTGCACTACACCATCAGAATCACATTAATATCACCAACACTCGTGACATTTGTTGTTTTGTTACAGCAGTACAGTGCACTATATTATAAATTAGGACAAGAAATATTATTTTTTTAATTAAATATATAATATAAAAAGAGATCAAAAGCAGTGAGGTGGTTTTCATGAATTGGTTCATTCTTCCTCTGACAGCAGAGGGAAGAATGCCAGATATTCTTCTTGCATTGGTTCTATAATTCTCACTAATTCGTGTTGGTCTGTTCTTCTCCATTAATTTTTATTTTCCCCACATGCATTTGATGCTTCTGATGAAATTTCTTATTGTGTCCTATAATAGTCCTTCCAGGGGAGGCAACACTTCACCTGTGAGTCTGTTGGGGGTCATTTACTGTGTCCAGTGCTCCCGTATATCAGTGAGACATTCTAATATACAGTGTGGCCTCCTGTATATCAGTGAGACCTGACGTAGATTTGGAGACTGACCCGCCAAGCACCTATGCTCTATCTGCCAGAAGTAGCAAGACCTCCCAGTGGCCACGCATTACTTCCCATTCCCATTCCGATATGTCAATCCATGGCCTCCTCTACTGTCGTGATGAGGCCACGCTCAGGTTGGAGGAACAACATCTTATATTCCGTTTGGGTAGCCTCCAACCTGATGGCATGAAAGTTGATTTCTCGAACTTCTAGGAATGCACCCTCCCTTCACTATTCCCTATCCCCTTTTCCCTCCCTCACCTTAACTCCTTACCTGCCCATTGCCTCCCTCTGGTGCTCCTCTCCACTTTTCTTTCTTCCATGGCCTTCTGTCCTCTCCTATTGGACTCCCCTTTCTCCAGCCCTGTATCATCTTCCAACATTCAACTTCCCAGCTCTTTAGTTCACCCCCCCCTTCTCCCGGTTTCACCTATCACCTTGTATTTCTCCTTCCTCTCCCTCCCCCATCCTTAAACTCTGCTCGTCTTTTTTTCTCCAGTCCTGCTGAAAAGTCTCAGCCCGAAATGTCGACTGTATCTTTTCCATAGATGCTGCCTGGCCTGCTGAGTTCCTCCAGCATTTTGTGTGGGTTGTTTATTGTGTCCTATCATTCTTTTTCTCCCATGAAAACAAGTACACTATACCCAAACGATACGAGCAGAATGACTATCAGTCTATTATTAGCAAATTGAAAATAGATACTTAGAAAATCATACAATGAGGAAGAACAAATGAGATTATGTTTGGCATATCTGTTAGAATTTTGCTAGAATAGGGAGACCAGTTCTTAGAATGAGGAGTGGATTATTCAGTCCTAGGGGGAGATCAGTTCTTGGAATGAGGAGTGGATTATTCAGTCCTAGGGGGAGATCAGTTCTTGGAATGAGGAGTGGATTATTTAGGACTGCGGTCAGAAGAAATTTCTTCAATCAAGGGGTAGTGAATCTTTGGAATTCTCAATGTAACTGTATATTAAAGATTGAGACTAAATATTTTGGGAAGGAGTCAACAAAGTAACGAGTTGTGATCTTATCAGATACATTTTAAATGCTCCTTTTCTCATGGTTGAAATGTGAGGAGGAAAGAATGTGGCTGGTCCAATGAAAGTAGCAGTTTAAGTGAATTGTTGTGCTAATTAATATTGCACATGGAGGGATGATGTACCTAGATAGCTACTTGAAGCAAGAATGCATTCTGTAAAAGTTTCTGTATCACCAAACATGAACTTCATTCACTTTTAAAGAGTGTGATTTGAAGGGTTCTAATAGATTTGAAAACGCCATGTCATTGTGAGTTCAAAAAAGTATTTAATCTAACCTCTATTTCCATATTTATTATTTTATTGGCCAGGTCAGCAATTATTACAAATATCCTCCTGACCTTAATCACAATGTTTATCAAAATGAGGGCATCAGATATTTGAAAGTTCAGGATATCTTGCTAAGACTACTAGTAAACTATCATTTTGTTTAGTCTAATGCTAAAAGGTTAGTAGCAGGGTGGATAGGAAATCAGCTTAAAGGTTTGTAGTGAGAAGTGATAAATATTTTCTTTTTCTGGTTAGATGATTATAAACCATGTTGTTTCCCAGTGTTCACAGAAGGGGCGTCTTTTGTGTAAAATGTGCATTGACAACATGAATGTGCCAAGTAAAACTTCCCACATTTGTAAAGGGCACAACTGTTGCAAGACTAGGAAATAATGAAGAGGATAATTGAAGATTAGAAGAAGACAGTCTGGGTAGGATTAATATGCATAGATCCTTGAAAGTTGCAGAGTTTATTGAAAGAGTGGTGAGATTGTTCTAACAACAAAGGATCTGGCACACTTGATAGGTTAAGCAGCCTTCTCCTGGTCAGTAAAGATTGTAATCTAAATCCTCATCGATATGGCTTATTTTTCATTTCCTACAGAAGACAATGCTCAACCTTATCTAAAACTTCAATTTAATTTTTTTGTATGGAGGCTAAACTGAAATCTAATGGATGAGCATTTTGAAGTTCAGGAACAAAGGAAGTAAGCAAACCTTGCAATGACTAATGAAAGGCTAAATGAGGATTGTTGCATCAAAGATAGTAGAAACGACCAGTATAGAAACTGCCCCTTCTGCCCACTGCACCCATGCTGACCATCTGCTCCCATCCCGTTTCTCTTCTGTCACCCTCCCCTATCTCTCTCCCACACAGTGGAAACTTTACAGAACTGATTAACCTGCCAACTAATTTATCTTTGACATATAGTCACAAGGGTGAATATCTGAACTCTATACAGACAGTACTCAAGGTTGGGGTCAAACTTGGGCCTCAGCAGATGTGAGTCTACATTAGTAATTGATGCATCACAATGCACATTAGTTATAAGATGGGAAGACAATGAAAGGATCCTCTTCCACACAGTTCTGGTGGGGCGGGGGTTGCGGGAGAAGGAAAGAATGTATATGGTTATGGATCACTAAAGCCATTAAAACTAACTAAACTGGCCCTTGAATCAATGCCCATTGTGTGCAAATAAGGGGAATAGATCATAAAATTCTGGCTAAAATCTTGCAATGTTCCACTAAAATTTCATCCTCAAGGTTATTGTATCATTCAAATTTTCTCCCCATGGCCAAATTTTATGTTCATGACAGAGTTAGGAGAATGACAACTTGCGTCTCGTTTCTCTATTTGTATGGGCTATGGATGCCCAGAAAAGAAAGAAAATCTTTGAACCTTGATGTTCTTGCCTTTCTAGCAAATTACCTTTCCCTTCTAGATTTTACCCAATTGGTTCTTGAAATGATGTAAGCTTGTAACATCTACCATTTTAACACTGAAATGCTGGATAGTGCTGACAGTAATAGAACCTACTCTGCATTCCCAGCATGTCCTCCAAATGAGGTACTAATTCAGATACATTCAGAGAATATTTTGTAAAACCATAAGCATGGTTGTATTCTACTGCAGATTAATGCCCAGAATTAATGAACACATAAACCATTTTTGTTCAATCATATTAATTTACCTGGGTGAAGTGTTGTAAAAAGAATGTATTATCCAACCCCTAAACACAAGAGATTCTGCAGATGCTGGAAATCTGGAGCAGCATACATAAAGTGCTGGGGGAAGTTAGCAACCAGGCAACATCCATGGAAACGAATAAACAGTTGACATTTTGGCTTAAGACAGTCTTGGCCCAAAACATCAACCGTTTATTCATTTAGACCACAAGTCATAGGAGCAGAATTAGGCCATTCAGCCCATTTCGTTATGGCAGATCCATTTTCCTTGCAACCATATTCTCTTGCCTTCTTCCCATAACTTTTCACACCCCTGACTAATCAAGAACCTTTCAAATTCTGCCTTAAATAAACCCAATGACCCGGCCTCCACAGCCGCTGTGACAAAATGTTTTACAGATTTACCACCTTCTGGCATCTTTTCATTGATGTTACCCGACATGCTGAGTTCTCCCAGCATTTTGTGTGTACTATCCAACCCATCGGGCAAAGTGCAATCAGCTTTCTATAAATTCTCTTCTCTATACTTGGGACGTAAGCATTGGTTATCATGTTTATTGCCAATGACTCAGCAGCTCAGAAGGCGGTAAACTGAAACACAGAGTTAGATTTAAAGTTAAGCTTGTTAGGCCACTTCAGAAGGCAGTTGTAGTACAACCACATTGCAGGTTAACTGTGCTCATGTCTAACCAGATACGTAGAGCGGGTTTTTAAATCCCTAAAGGAAATGATTGAATTGGTTGGGAATATAGAACAAACCGGAAATAACACAATCTTATTTGCTGACAAAATTATCCAAGCCAAATGCAAATTTTCAATCGTCCATGCTGGGATTCAAAGTCTTGCCCTGCAGTTTATGTCTGCTAAACCATATGGATTTCTTAAAAAGTCGAAAGAAATGAGGCAAAGAGGCATCAACTTCATGGACCCTGTACGGATTACAGAGGAGGAAGTGTTTGCTACCCTGAGGCAAATCAGGGTGGATAAATCACCATGGCTTGACAAGGTGTTCCCTCAGTCCCTGTGGGAGGCAAGTGCAGAAAGTGCCGGGGCCCTGGCAGAGATATTTATGAAACACTCTGGTTTCTTCGGCTACGTAAGTCTAGGGAAGACAGTCTCCAGCCCTGCCAAACGTGTCAGATTGAGGCACAAGCCCTCGCCCCACTCCCCAAAAACCCTGTTTGTGTGTGTTACAGTGAGTTTTGGGGTAGATGATTCATTTACACTTAAATGACTTTGGCCACCAGTCTTCTGTTTGACAAAGTACTGTGGATTGAGCTCACAACAATGCATTTCCTAAAAGCTGTGAATACCAGAACACTAGCCAGACGCTACGGATGGAAGTGTGAAGCTTACAGGTAGTTTGGAAGACAGCCTTATCTATACTTTATAAATATGAATTGTCCTCTGTGTTAGCACGTAAAATACCAAATAAATGTATTGTGGATTTAACTTGCATTCCTAAAGGCTGTGAGTACCAACCCAGACGTGCAGGTGTCAGGAGGAAAGAATGAAGTCAGAAGGTGTGATGTTTTGTGTGTAGCTTCAAAAGAAAGCATCGTCTATAACTTTGTAAATAGCGATTGCCCTTTGTGTTTAGCAAATAAATATCGAGCCCACATTGGGCTAGCAGACCTTTCTACCGAAAGCGTCTCCGTCCGTATGATGCCTGCTGTACCTTGTGAACTTCTCAGTCACTCACACACTGGACCCTCGGTCAACGTGAAACTACACATCAGCTTCCAAACGTCGCTCGCAATCCATCTCAAACAAACCGGTCTCCCACTGGATCGTATGCTATGACCCATTCTCCCCAGTGTCTCCTCTCTTCATCTCCTCTCAAACAAGAGCCCAAGAGCCACATTATTGTCCCTCACCAGGAAAAACCTCTCGTTAATTGAATTTCACACATTCCACTTCATCCCTTATCTTCAATAATAACCCAAACAGGCTGAAAGCAGAACAAACTGCTCTTACAGAACTGCTAAATGAAATAATAGTAAAGATGTGAACCAGGACACTATATTTAAAACATACTTAGCAACAGAGAAGGTACCAGGGGAGTGGAGGATAGCCAATGTTGTTCCACTGTTTAAAGAAGGCTGCAAACATAAACAAGAAAATTATAAGCCTGTGAGTCTGACATCAGTTGTAGGGAAGTTATAAGAAGGTATCCCTAGGGACCAGATATATAAGTATTTAGACAGACATGGACTGATTAAGGATGCTTCATGCATGGTAGATCACGTCTAATCAATCTTAAAAGATTTTTGAGGAAGTTACAAGGAAAGTGGATGAAGGCAAGGCAGTGGATGTTGCCTACATGGACTTTAGCAAGGCATTTGACAAGAGCCCACATGGAAAGCTGGTCAAAAGGTTCAGTCGCTCGGCATTCAGAATGGGATATTAAATTTGTTTATACATTGACTTTATGGGATAACCGAGAGTGATAGTAGATAGTGATAGTAGCCTCTCTGACTGGAGGCCTGTGACTAGTGGAGTGTCACAGGCATCAATGCTGGGTCTTCTGTTGTTTGTCATCTATATCAATGATTTTGATGATAATGTTTTTGACTGGATTAGCAAATATGCGGATGACATCGAGATTGGGGGTGTAATGGACAGTGAGGAAGGCTATCATAGCTTGCAGAGCGATTTGCATCAGCTGGAAAAATGGGCTGAAAAATGGCGATTGAAATTTAATGCAGACAAGTGCGAAGTTTTGAACTTCCAGAGTAGTTATACACAGTGAAAGGTCGGGCACTGAGGAGTGTGGTAGAACAGAAGGATCTGGGTATACAGGTGCATAATTAATTGAAAGTGGCATCACGTGGAGGTAGGATCATAAGGAAAGCTATTGGCACATTGGCTTTCATAAAACAATGTATTGAGTACAGGAAATAGCATGTTATGCTGAAGTTGTACAAGATGTTGGTCAGGCCTAATTTGGATTATTACATGCAGTTTTGGTCACCTACCTACAGGAAAGATATACACAAGGTTGAAAGAGTACAGAGAAAATTTACATGATGTTTCTGGGTCTGGAGGACCTGAGTAATGGGGAAAGATTGAACAGGTTAGGACTGTATTCTTCAGAATGTAGAAGACTAAGAGAAGATATGATAGAGGTATACAAAATTATGAGGGATATAGATAGGGTAAATTCAAGCAGACCTTTCCCACTGAGGTTGTGAAGGACTACAACCAAAGGTCATTGCTTAAGGGTGAAATGTGCGAAGTTTAAGGGGAACATGAGGGTAAACTTCTTCATTCAGAGGGTCATAAGAGTGCGTAATGAGCTGCCAGCACGTGGTCCATGTGAGCTCGATTTCAATGCTTAAGAGAAGTTTGGATAGGTACACAGATAGTAGGGATATGAAGTGCTATGGTCCTGGTGTGGGATGATGGGAGTAGACAGCTTAAATGGTTTTGGCATGGATGAGATGTGCCAAAGGGCCTGTTTCTGTGCTGTACTTCTCTATGACTCTAAAGATTCTTCCATGAAAGCTGATTTGCACAACAAACAATCTACTGAAGGAATTCATCAGGTTGAGAAATTTTCTCCAGATTCTAACATTTACTGCCTCTAGTCTCCAACTTACTGCTCCACTGTGAAGTCTCTTCAAAATATGCCAAATCTGAAGAAGTTTCTTTCCTCTTTCCAAGAGGAGTCCTGTCAGACTCTCTTTCACACTGCACCCCCTCTTCAGTTTTTACTGCTCTTCAGTTCTTTGACCATGTTCTCACAAGTTCCATGTTCCAGCATCTGTAATCTCGTGTCTTGCGTAACTTAGGCTTTGCTAAAGTATGAGGCAAAATTAAAACTAAAATGTCAACATTGTTTAGAAAAAGGCAGGAAGAATATTAATCACTCTCTTGTGTAGCAGTATGAAGCTTCTATACAGTCAACTCTCAAGGATGTGTCAAAGCTGTTAGCTGCAAAAGTCTAAACAAAATCGTGTCCTTGATCCTCGGCAAATCCTTTATAATATAGAGTGCCTATAAAAGGTATTCTCCACCTTTGGAAGTTTTCATGTTTTGTTGTTTTACAACATGGAGTCACAGTGGATTTAATTTGGCATTTTTGACACTGATCAACAGAAAAAGACTGCCATATCAAAGTGAACACAGATGTCTACAAGATATCTAAATTAATTACAAATATAAAACACAATAATTGATTGCATAAGTATACACCCCCATTTAATACGACACACCAAATCATCACTGATGCGGCCAATTGGTTTTAGAAGTCACATAATTAGTTAAATGGAGATCTGGTTTTGGGGACTGTCTGCATTCAACATGTTTAAATTGATTGTTGAAAAAATACATCTGTATCGGGAAGGTCCAAATGCTGGTGAGTAAGTGTCCTGGCAAAAAACTACACCATGAAGACAAAAGAACACTCCAAGCAACTCCGCGAAAAGGTTTTTCAAAAGCATAAGTCAGGAGATGGATACAAGAAAATTTCCAAGTCACTGAGTATCCATTAGAGTACAGTTAAGTCAATCGTCAAGAAATAGAAAGAATATGGCACAGTTGTAAATCTGCATCGAGCAAGCCATCTTCAAAAACTGAGTGACCCTGCAAGAAGGGGAGTAGTGAGAGAGGACACCAAGAGACCTATGACAACTCCAGAGGAGTTACAAGCTTCAGTGGCTGAGATGAGAGGGACTGTGCACACAACAACTGTTGCCTGGATGCTTCACCAGTCGCAGCTTTTCGGGAGAGTGGCAAAGAAAAAGCCACTGTTGGAAAAAAACTCACATGAAATCTCAGCTAGAGTTTGCCAGAAGGCATGTGGGAGACCCTGAAGTCAGCTGGAAGAAGGTTCTATGGTCTGATGAAACCAAAATTGAGTGTTTGGGCCATCAGACTAAACATTATGTTTGGCATAGTCAAACACCACACATCATCAAAAACACACCATCCCTACTGTAAAGCATGGTGGTGGCTGCATCACGCTGTGGGGATGCTTCACTGCAGCAGGCCCTGGAAGGCTTGTGAAGGTAGAGGGTAAAACAAATGCAGCAAAATACAGGGAAATCCTGGAGGAAAACCTGATGCAGTCTGAAAGAGAAATGCAACTTGGGAGAAGATGTTTTCCAGCAAGACAATGACCCCAAGCATAAAGCCAAAGCTACAAAGGAATAGCTTTAAAACAACAAAGTTAATGTCTTGGAGTAGCCAAGTCAGAGTCCAGACCTCAATCCAATTGAAAGTTTGTAGCTGGACTGGAACAGGGCTCACACATCAAAGTTGCTGGTGAACGCAGCAGGCCAAGGCAGCATCTCTAGGAAGAGGTATAGTCGACGTTTCAGGCCGAGAGCCTTCATCAGGACTAACTGAAGGAAGAGATAGTAAGAGATTTGAAAGTGGGAGGGGGAGGGGGAGATCCAAAATGATAGGAGAAGACAGGAGGGGGAGGGATGGAGCCAAGAGCTGGACAGGTGATTGGCAAAAGGGATATGAGAGGATCATGGGACAGGAGGCCCAGGGAGAAAGACAAGGGGGGGGAGGGGAACCAGAGGATGGGCAAGGGGTATAGTCAGAGGGGCAGAGGGAGAAAAAGGCGAATGAGAGAAAGAATGTGTGTATAAAAATAAATAATGGATGGGGTACGAGGGTGAGGTGGTGCATTAGCGGAAGTTAGAGAAGTCAATATTCATGCCATCAGGTTGGAGGCTACCCAGATGGAATATGAGGTGTTGTTCCTCCAACCTGAGTGTGGCTTCATCTTTACAGTAGAGGAGGCCGTGGATAGACATGTCAGAATGGGAATGGGATGTGGAATTAAAATGTGTGGCCACTGGGAGATCCTGCTTTCTCTGGCGGACAGAGCGTAGGTGTTCAGCAAAGCGATCTCCCAGTCTGCGTCGGGTCTCACCAATATATAGTGTTACGTACCCCGTAACTGGGTTGCCAAACCAGCAGAAATGGACCATTTAGTTGGAGTCTGGATTACTGGAAACTAATAAAGTTTTATTAAAGAAATAAGTAACACAGTACTCTAATCATACGGATATAAATACAACAGGTTGGCAATGATAAAACACACATGTACACAGAACTAGGGTAATAGGAATCAACCAAGCTCTATCACAGTCTAGGGGTAAAATGATCAGTCTCAAGTGACGCAGAGTTCAGTTCAGCTTAGTACAGTTTGCAGTAATCGCTGTTGTGCCGTTGGAGAGAGAGAGAGAGAGAGAAATGCAAATTTTGATTCAAGCAGACCTTTGATGTTTTTCGCAGTTGGCTTTTGGGTGGACCCTTTTATGTCTTCTATCCTGCTGTGGTCACCGACTGTGATCCCTCCATTCCAGATACGACCATTCTTCCGCGGTGAACCCGGCACCCAGGCAAGGGCAGACACACACACACCAGGTTCCCGCCGATTGTACCTTTTCACCCTGTCAGTCTATGGTCGGTTCCCTCGAACCAGACCTCCAAACTCACACCAACCTGTGGGGGCACACCGCTCTTCCAGGGTCTTGTTATCTCGTGATCTCGTGGTGTGTGCCGTGCCTTAGCGAACCTGTTCTTTTTATCCCCCTGCTGGGGATCGCCTGTCCATCAAACTTCAAGCAGTTCAGGTTCAAAGCAATCGGTCCGTCAATATCTGAAATGTGTTTCTTTCTCGTTAATCTCTCTCTTCTCTCTTATTAGCATTTTGAATGTTTCTCCATTGTCTCTCTTATCTCTCTCATCAGCATCAATCTTCTGATAACTTGGTTTGTCGTCACAATAGAAGGCCACATCGGGAGCACCGGATGCAATATATCACCCCAGCCAACTCACAGGTGAAGTGTCGCCTCACCTGGAAGGACTCTTTGGGGCCCTGAATGGTGGTAAGGGAGGAAGTGTAGCACTTGTAGCACTTGTATACAGGGCATATGTAGCACTTGTTCTGCTTACAAGGATAAGTGCCAGGAGGGAGCTCAGTGGGGAGGGATGGGGGGGACGAATGGACAAGGGAGTCGCGTAGGGAGCGATCCCTGCGGAAAGCGGGGGGGGGAGGGAAAGATGTGCTTAGTGGTGGGATCCCATTGGAGGTGGCGGAAGTTACAGAGAATGATATGTTGGACCCGGAGGCTGGTGGGGTGGTAGGTGAGGACCAGGGGAACCCTATTCCTAGTGGGGTGGCGGGAGGATGGAGTGAGAGCAGATGTGCGTGAAATGGGGGAGATGCATTTGAGAGCAGAGTTGATGGTGGAGGAAGGGAAGCCCCTTTCTTTAAAAAAGGAGGACATCTCCCTCATCTTGGAATGAAAAGCCTCATCCCGAGGGCAGATGCGGCGGAGACGGAGGAATTGAGAGAAGGGGGTGGCATTTTTGCAAGAGACAGGGTGAGAAGAGGAATAGTCCAGATAGCTGTGAGAGTCAGTAGGCTTATAGTAAACATCAGTGGATAAGCTGTCTCCAGAGATAGAAACAGAAAGATCTAGAAAGGGGAGGGAGGGGTCAGAAATAGACCAGGTAAACTTGAGGGCAGGGTGAAAGTTGGAGGCAAAGTTAATAAAGTCAACGAGCTCAGCATGCGTGCAGGAAGCAGCGCCAATGCAGTCGTCAAGGTAGCGAAGGAAAAGTGGGGGACAGATACCAGAATAGGCACGGAACATAGATTGTTCCACAAAGCCAACAAAAAGGCAGGCATAGCTAGGACCCATACGGGTGCCCATAGCTACACCTTTAGTTTGGAGGAAGTGGGAGGAGCCAAAGGAGAAATTATTAAGTGTGAGGACTAATTCCGCTAGACGGAGCAGAATGGTGGTAGAGGGAAACTGATTAGGTCTGGAATCCAAAAAGAAGCGGAGAGATTTGAGACCTTCCTGATGGAGGATGGAAGTATATATGGACTGGACATCCATGGTGAAAATAAAGCGGTGAACAGGGCTGTTCACTCATGATCCCCATGCAATCTGCCAGAGCTTGAGTAGTTTTGTAAAGAATGGGAAAAATTGCAGTTCCAGATGCACAAAGCTGATGGAAACCTATCCACACAGACTCAAGGCTGTAATTGCTGCCAAAGGTGCATCTACTAAATACTAATTTGAAGGGGGTGAATGCTTATGCAACCAATTAGTTTGTGTTTGTAATTAATTTAGATCCCTTTGTAGAGATCTGTTTTCACTTTGACACAAAAGAGTCTTTTTCTGTTGATCAGTGTCAAAGAAGCCAAATTAAATCCACTGTGATGAAAGCTGTAAAACATTAAAACATGAAAACTTCCAAGGGTGTGGGAGGTGAATACCTTTTCTCGGTGCTGAACATGCAGATTGAAGTTGGATGGAAGTGATCATTCTTTTCTGAGCCAGTTTCAGCAGCATGTTAGTGTTATAAAGGGCAATTATTTCCAGGAAGTATGTGGTATAAGACCTACAGTGTTAAAAGGGCTATCCATCATTGTGGGTGGATTGGCCCATGCTGGTCACACTGCTTTGTGGTAAAGTGGGAGCAGTAATTGACAAAATCTGTCTGGGCTGTACAGACTGGCTCCCAGAAGCAATGCGTTGCTAGGTAGGCCATCTTTGTGGAGGAAACAATCTTTCCTGCCAAACATGATCTTGCTCTCAGAGTTTAAACAGAAAGCACATTTGTGCTCCGGACATGTGACTCAATTCAGAGTGAACTTTTCTTGACACATTGGCTTACTGGAGGACAAGGAATTTTACAAGAATCCCTAGAGAGTGACTGAAAAGCTACCATGAGAGAAAACACCTTATGAAGGAAAAATTGGCAATTAATATCAATATGGACAGCAATGGCTTCTACAGATATATAAAAGGAAGGTGGTATCCAAAGCAAGTGTGGGACCTCTAGCAAGTGAGACTGGAGACTGGAGAAGTAAGGAAATGGCAGGGAAGTTAACTCAATACTTTGTTATCAGTCTTCAAAATAGAGAACCCTGCAAATATCTCAAAACATTCTCATGGGCTCATTGTAAACAGTATGGAAATCTTTTAACAATCACTAACATCAGCATTAATGCTCTGTTAAAATAATGAGACCGAGGCAGATAAGTCTCCAGAACCCAAATTACACCCTAAAGGATTTTAAAGGAAGTGAATGCAGAGCCAGATTTTTTCAAAATTCACTAAGTTTCAGCAAGGTATCAGAAGATTGGAAAACCATAAACCTAAGTCCATTGCTCAAGAAGTAGGGGACTCCAGACCTGTTGGCATCTGTTGTTTGTAAAATGCTGGAGTCTTTCATCAAGGAAGGAAATGTTATTAACTTAGAGAAGCTTAATATAATCAAACCAAGAAAGATAAGTAATTTTTGACAAACTTTATAAAGTTCTTCAAAGATGTTACCAGAAAATTCTGTAGGCATATTGTATTTAGTTTTCCAAAAGGCATTTGACAAGCTCCCACAAACAAGGCTCTTCTTTTCTAATAGGAAGGATATAACTAGTAAGGCCCAAGGATCAGTTCTCTGCTCTAAATTATTTATGATTTCTGACAATGACTTGGAGGATCAGAGTGTTAATTTGCCAATGTCATTAAAAATAGGTAGGATGGCATATTGTGATGACGATAATTGGACTTAGCAACAGGATTATAGATGGATTGTGTGAGTGGGTGAAAACTTGCCAAATGAAATTTAGTGTGGGGAAGTATGGGTCATGCACTGTACTTTAAAGGCAAACCATGATCTAAGTGGAGGACAACTGCAGGTGAGAGAAGTGCAGTTACACATTGCAGCCTTCTACACTCAAGACTGAATTCTCAGACTTTAGGTAACATACTCTTTCTTTCTGACTATACAAGAATGGTTTCCACCTGCAATCCTTTTCAGCCTTCTTCCCTATGTATCATCTGGTTGCCAGAACCACACAAGCCACAAATTACAAACCATTGTATTCCATCCTATCTACCATTTGTCTTCACTCCATCAGAGAGCTTAACACACACAAAGTATGAGAAAAACTCAGCGGGTCAGGCAGCATTTATGGAGATAAATAGAGCAGATGTATCAGGCAGAGACCCTTCAGTGTGTCCCAAAATTTCAGCGTGTTATCCCTCTCCATAGATGCTGCTGGCCAGCTGAGTTTCTCCAGCATTTTGGGCATGCTACTCTGGATTTCCAGCATCTGTGGAGTTTCATGTGTTTATCAGAGAGTTTAGCCCACCTCTGGTGCTATCCACACAAACTTGTTTTTCTCTCCATCTGGTCTGATTAAGTGTCTTAGGAGGACGGGGGTGCCTAACGGTGACTCCTCTGCTTGCATCTTCAGAAACAGCTCTATTTCTATCTTTAATATTTCTGTTTTTTCCCTTTCAGGGTTCTTTTGAAGACCCTGACCTGGAGGTACAAGCTAAATTTCGTTCTTTGCAGGAATGGGACCTGCTCTCAGGGTCTCACGACCAGCCGCTATTCGAGATACCAAAGACGCGACCGAGTAGACTAGCACACCTTCAGGGTTCAGGGATTTTGTGTGCCTCCACAGGAAACTGGTGTGTCTTGGGAGTACAAGGAAAATCAAAAGCAGCGAGCTGGCTGCTGGCTGTGTTCCCAGAGACCCGAGTTCTTTGGGCACAGAGCTCTTAAAAAGCGACGCAACAGACTTTTAACATTGTGAAGCAGAGAGCTGTTTGTTATGTCTCCCCTCTCGCTGTGAAACGGAGACACATCTTTCTCCCTTATTAGGGAGAGAGAGCCTGTGGTATGTTGAATTACTGGGTGAACGAGTAGTCTTTGGGGTACTGCAAGTCTGTGTCTTTACTGATGCTTTGCCGCATGCTTGAGTGCTTGGTGGGGGTTGGAATGCTTTTTTTTGCTGGTGGAGCGGGGGTATCGTTGCTTTGCTGCTGCTGTGTGAGTGGGGATAACTGGGGGGGACTTTGGGGTTCTAACATTTAACTGTCATTCATTCTTTGGGACACTCCTCTGTTTTTGTGGTTGGCTGCGAAGAAAAAGAATTTCAGGATGTATATTGTATACATTTCTCTGACATTAAATGTACCTTTGAAACCTTTGAGTCTCACTTCTGAAACATGAATGATTTCTCTTTCTACAGTACAGTTTTGACCTGCTTAGCTTTGCCTGAATTTTCCAATTTTTTTTTCTTTTCTTACATGCACATTCAGTCTGCTGGAGAAACCTCCCATCTTGTCATTATTAACATCTGATTCCACAAACCAAGATGCTTTATGTTCTGGTAAATATTTCAACTTGCCCTATCACAGACATTCCTACCCACCAAAAACTAACTTGCAGCTCCCTCCTTCAAAATTCTGACCATGGGTCACAGACACATCGCCTCAACTGCCTCTCTTTCTGCAGATGCTGCTCACTTGCTGAGTTTTTTTTCCAGCTTTTTTTTTTGCTTTTATAGTTAATAAGAGATGGATTCTCATGCACAATTTGCAAGGAGTTAGCAGGTAGGACACTAGGTGGTTGGGAAGGCAGATGGCACATTCATCTTCAATGTAAAAGACTGGAGTTCAGAAATAGGGAAGTTTAGCTATAACTGTGCAGGGTATGAGTCCAAATTTGAAATAATATACGTAGTTTTGATTCCCTTATTTAAGAAAGGATATACAGTGCTGCTAGTAGAGACAGTCTAAAGAATATTCACTCGACTAATTCCTGGACGAGAGAGTGTTCCAATCAACATCAGTTAAGGAAAATAGAGCTACATTCCTTGTAGTTTAGAAGAACAGGGAATGATCCTTTGGAAACCTAAGCTCTTGAGGGCACATGACTGGAAAGATGTCAATCTTTTTCCCAGGGCTGAAGTGGCTAGCACAAGAGGGCACGGTTTTAAGGTGCTTGGAAGTAGGTTCAGAGGAGATATCAGGGGTAAGTTTTTTTATGCAGAGTGGTGAGGGCGTGCAATGGGCTGCCAGCAATAGTAATGGATGCGGATACGAAAGCGTCTTTTAAGAGACTCCTGTGACAGGTATATGGAGCTCAGAAGAATAGAGGGCTATGGGTAACTCTAGGTAATTTCTCAGGTGAGGGCATGTTCAGCACAGTATTGTGCTGTCGGTTTTCTATATTTCTATATTTTCCACATGGGAGATTCTTGAATGAGGGTACATAGTATCTGGAAATATTTCTCTGCCACAGGAAACAGTTGAGGCCAGTTCATTGGCTATATTTAAGAGGGAGTTAGATATGGTCCTTGTGGCTAAAAGGATCAGGGGTTATGGAGGGAAGGCTGGTACAGGGTTCTGAGTTGGATGATCAGCCATGATCATACTGAATAGTGGTGCAGGCTCGAAAGGCTGAATGGCCTACTCCTGCACCTATTTTCTATGAAATAGATCTACTATTGTCATGCATATGGAGGCAGAGTTGAGACCACATCACAAATTTGGGAGCAATCATTTGAAACTGAGATGTGTAGGAACTTCTCACAGAGGACGGTAATTTTCTGCATTTTTGGTATTATGTAGACTTGGTCAAGTGAAGTTCTTAGAGAGCAAGTAAATAAAGTTTTGAAAGATCAGGGAGTTGCAGGCTATGGGGGACTGTCCTAGGTACTGCAGATCAGCCATGACATACTGTATTGTTAGGTAAGAGGCCATGAGGGACTGAGTGGCCTAGTCATCCTATTTTTGTTGACACAGTCCAAGAACGCATTTGAGATTATAAAGACCCTAAACTACTTTGTATGGTATCTTAATCCAAATTTTCAGTAGTATCAGTAGTCAATTAGCATCCATTTTATTACCTTCCAATTTTCTGCCAATGAAAGTCTGCATCTTGACTTTAACTTAAAGGATTATTATGATAGGTAACTGATTCATCTTCTCACACTATCTGTACAGTGTATACCACATAAAGCAGAACAGAAATTGTAGTCACCAGTAAATTACAGTGTATGTGAAGGTATTACAGAGTTGAGATTACTGAATTTTCATCTATCCTAAGCCTCTGTGGGGTGTTTCAAGTGTAGAAATACCTACCAGTTAAACATGCTAGACAAATAACCCATGTTAATCAGATTTCTTCAATTAAACCAAATTACAGTTTGATTTTTGTTCTGTTGAGTGTTTACTAATATCTACATTAGTAAACACAAGAAAAGCTTAAACAGTATAAAATTGCTTCAACATTTAATTTTCCTATTCATTTTTACTGTTACATAAGATAAGGTTCAGAAAAGCTCAGATAATTAAATAGGTCTTACAGCAAGTTAAAAACAGAGGGCCCTTCCATAAGCATGATAGGCAGAGTGCTGTGTACACTTCTCCAACTGGAGTGATTCTTTGCACCAAAAGGAAACAAATATAATAAATGAGCCACTTGGAAATTTAAATTCCCTGCTAATCTCATTAATTTGGCACAAAAACCTTTTCAAATAACATGTTGCAAAAGCACTTGTGTTACATTCTATTTAGCCTTAAACGAGGTACTTAAAAGTATACCCAAAGGAAAGCAAAATTATTATGACGCAAATAGTATTGCAAATAAAGTGTAGAGAAATGAAAACAACAATGAAGAAATGCAGCCCTGCAAAATATCTGATCAGAAGAATGGACAACTATGGGTTTTGTAACCTGAAATAGCCAATTGATCATTCAACTGAACAAAGATGACTTTTCTGGTAGCATTACTAATCATGCATATATAATTTTGGTTCATTACACGAAACCAGTAGCATATAAATAATTTTCTGGATGTATATAATTTTCTGGAAAAATCTAAATCTTGATGTAAGTACATATTCTATAATTTATTTCAATTTCTTATCACTGAAAGTTTCCCTGCATTTGAAACCTGCATCTCTTTGAACAAGGTTTATTGTCATAGGACAGGTACTCCTGCTCAAAGTGAAACATTTGGGCGTGTTAGACATTTTGTTATTGCCACGATCAGTTAGTTACAAATTTACAGTCATTAGCTGGGGGTGGGGGGGGGGAATTCAATTAATTCAACCATAGGTGTTCTTGGTTTCCTTGTAAAATGGTCCTTTTTATTGGAGAATGAAAGAACATTTTAAAGAGATAAAGAAACATTGCAAAATGGATTTTCCTACATGTTTTAACTTTCAAGACATGCAGACCATTCTATTACTAATTAAACTGAAATTATTACTGAAAGATAAGGAACACCATTCATACTCAAGAAATGTTGACACAACAGTAATAATGTGGCATTAATGTGATGGGGCCTACAGCTACTTCATCAAAAGCTTAAAGGAAATAGGATCTTAATAACTAGCACCATCATTTCTTTACTCTGTCTCCTGGTTCCATAAACACAGTTGGAAGCCCTGGAAATTTTAGCACCTTGGAGAAAAATGAATCAGACAAGCATCAACACATCCTAGCTTCTGACAGAGATGAGGTAGCTTAAACTTGGGTTTTGTTTAACTATATGTTGTAATTGTGGTAGGAAAGCTTGAAATTAAAGTAAACTATAAATGAATAGATAGGAAGACTGGTTTTGCTCTCTCTCTGCAGAAAGCAGTGTTGACAGGAAGTATGGTTCGGGGAAACCTGGGATATGAAGGTGTGGGTTCTCTAAACCAGGCTTAATGTCTCATCCCCAGCAAGTATTGTGTGGAACATTTCCCAATGTGAACATCTCAGTCTATATGTTTAATACTTCTAAATTTTAAGAGTGAAAATCTTAACTGTTCCCATTCCTGTTGCAAAAGAGCCAATAATTATTACTGTACTTAAAAACTGTCCCGTAATTTCTACAGTTTTTAAATCACATTTTACTTTTATCAACGGGTTCAAATGAACAATAAATAATTGTTGTGAAGGGTTGGAAAATCCTAATTATTTATATATACAGTGCTGATTTGATCAGCCATTAGTTCAAGAGTCCAGGAATGTCTTCAAGATCTCCATGTCCTTTTTATCTTTTACAAGAAACAAACGGGGCCAATTTCAAAGCCAAATTCCTGATCAGAACCTCCAATATCCAAGGGTGCAATATCCACAATGGGAAGTCGTGCTGTGTTCTGTGTTCGATATTCAAAGACTGTCTTGCCCCAACTACCAGTGTGTTTCTGCAAAAAAAAAAGACACATGAAGATTACACATGAACCATTGCCACATAGCTCTGCATTAATGTTCACCTGAGTAACAGACTGTATTTACACATGTTCACCCTCAAATTACAGATGATCAATTTTTTTGTAGTATTTGGACCCAACACTATTTAGTTATGATTTCTCTGGCAACCAGTGTTATTTATTATTATTATGAGCCTATACTTTACATAGTCATGTTCATTTAATATTTTGACAATAGAGTGGAGGTTGCACTTTGCCTCTTGATTAAGATTTGGGATTTCTACAGTTGTGTGGGTGATTGTGAGCCCAGACCTTCCTGAAGCTACTTGCTAGCCATTTTCCCCACTATGAATCTGGGAGAGTGCACCAGCAGGGTGAAAAGTTGTGACTATCCCCCCCCCCACCCCGCACAAGCACATGGTATGTATGCCTTCAAATGTTGGGGCATTGATTATAAAAGGTGGTACGTCATGTTGCAATTTCACAAACCAGTGGTTGATCCACAACTAGTGTTTTGAGTGTAGTTCTGGCCTGCACACTGTATGACGGATATGGTTGCACAAGACAGACTTCAGAGGAGATTCACCAGGTGCCTGGATTGGAACTTGCCAATTACAAGAAGAGTTTGGATAGGTTTCATCTGTTTTCCCTGGAGCAATGGAGGATGACTGGTGACCAGATAGAGGCATACAACATTATGAGAGATAGAGACAGAGTAGATAGCCAGAGTTGTTTTTTGACCAATGGTAATCAAAGACAAGAAGTCTATGCTTTAAAATGAGAGGTAATAGCTTTGAAAGGAATCGGAGGAGAAAGTTTCTGTTTTCTCTGTAGAATGGTTGATAGTTAGCACATGGTGCCAGAGGAAGTGGTGGAATAAGATTCTGGCGATATTGAGACAGACTCTTAAATAAGCAGCACATAGCAGATCCTATCAGGATGAATGTCACGGACAAAAAGGTTGGCTTTGACCTGGTGGGCTGAGGTGCCGTTGTACAACTCTAACTCCATAACTTGGAATGGAGAAGCACAGTTGATGAGTCAAGGTACAAGAAAGGCATTGCCACAACTTGAATGTAAAGCTTTAGATTGTTTAATCTGTTGTGGATTTTTACTTGAATTTAAAATGCTCGTGAAGGAGGAGAAGAGTATTTACACTTCCCATACCATCTTTCTCATTCACTTCACTCCACCATCCCACCTTTCTTTTGGTCTCCTATCTCTCCATTCCTTTTGTTTATCTTTTCTTATCTTTTGTCTCCACTCCTTTCCATCTCCCTTCCAACTTCTCATGCTTCATGCCTCCTTCCTGCCCTTCTTCCCTTCTAATGCTTCTCCCTATTTTGACTCTCTTTCCCTCCCCACCACTGGTTGCCATCCATTCCTTTTGTTACCTCTCTCTGTCTCTCTTTTCTGATTTGACAGGAGCCTGTTCTCTTTATTATCTACACATGTTGAAACAGGCTAGTGATTATATGACTGAAAAAGAGCCTCATCATGCTGGCATCATAGCTCCCCTCATGTCCTCTCACATAATTCCTCCACTAAATCTAGCACTGCCATCCTTCAATCCCACTCTCTCTATGGCAATCAGGTCCACCTTCTCACAACTCTTTCGTAAGGAAGTTTCTTCTGAGTTTTCTGCTGATTTCCTGGCGAATATTTTGCACTGCTAGCTTCTAATCTCACTCCAGTGGAAATGTTCTCTGTAAACATTCAGTCAATTATTTTAAAGGGTTTTGCAAGATTTTCCTTTCTCTTTGTTTTAGTTAAAACAAAAGAGACCCAATCTATTCATCATAAATACAAGAGATTCTGCAGATGCTGGAAATCTTCATCAACATGTACGAAGTGCCGGAGGAACTCAATAAGTCAGGAAGCATCTATGGAGGGGAATATGGAACCTTTACTCATTTCCTCTGCATCTGTTCTCAGGATGAGGCTTTCCATTCTAGAACATCTGAGGTCCTCCTTTTTCAAAGAACAGGGTTTCCATTCCACCACCATTGGTGCCACCCTCACCCATATCTCCACCATTTCCTGGGCACCCACCCTCATCCTGTCTTCCTGCCACCATAATAGGAATAGGATGACTCTTGTCCTTACCTATTCCTTCATGAGCCTCTGTATCCAGCACATAATTCTCCAAAACTTTTGCCATATTCTACAGGATCCTACGACTAAGGCCATCTAACCGTCCCCCCACCCCCCACTCTTAACTTACTATAGGGATTACTCTCTACGTGACTCCCTTGTCTCTCCCCACTGATCTCTCCGCTGGTACTTATCCCTGCAAGCATAACAAGTGCATTCACCTCTTCCATTACCACCATTCAGGGCCCCAGTCATTCCAGTGTGAGGCGACATGTAATTTTGTTAGGATCACCTATTGTATCCAATGCTACTGGTATGGCCTCTTCTACATCAGTGAGACTCAAGGTAAATTGGAGGACTACTTTGTCGAACACCTTCACTCCATTTGCTGCAAAAGGCAGAACCTCCTGGTGGCCACTCATTTTAATTCAGCTTCCCATTCCTATTCCAACATTGGCCTCCACTACTGCCACAGTCCTTATGAAGGGTCTCAGCCTGAAATGTTTACTGTTTCCTTTCCGTAGATGCTGCTTGACCTGCTGCGTTCCTTCAGCATTTTGTATGTGTTACCTCATATTCCATCAGGGTAACCTTCAACCT
Source organism: Mobula hypostoma (assembly GCF_963921235.1). NCBI lineage: Eukaryota > Metazoa > Chordata > Chondrichthyes > Myliobatiformes > Myliobatidae > Mobula > Mobula hypostoma. The sequence goes on along the minus strand of NC_086102.1, from coordinate 153,581,734 downwards.
GATGGCATGAACATCAATTTCTCTGAGTTCTGGTAAGTTCTTCCCTGCCCCTTCTCTCTTATTCCATTCACCATTCTGGTTTCCTATCACCATTTCTCTTCTCCTCACCTGCCCATCTCCTCCATGGGATGTTCTCCCTCACCCCCTTCCCTTTCTTCCAAGGTCCACTGTACTCTCCTATTGGATTCCTCCTTCAGCCCTTTACTTCTTCCCCATGACACCTTCCAGCTTATTTCTTTTCCCTTCCTTCCCTACCCACCTGGTTTCACCTATCACCTGCCAGCTTGTGCTCCTTGCTCTCCCCCCTCCCCCCACCTCTCCCTTCTGCCTTCTTTTCCGTGAGTCTGGGCCTGAAATGTTGACCGTTTATTCCTGTTCACAGATGCTGCCTGACTTGCTGAGTTCCTCCAGCATCTTGTGTGTGTTGCCCAGTCTGTTCATCATTTTTTGGCGTGCATACCCTCGCATTTCTAAAGTCATGTCTGTGATTTTTTTTCTCGGCCTGTATATTCTTTGTATAACGAGACCAGAACATCAAATAAATAGTTAAGCTCTTGAAGAAGCAATCCCAGGAAAATATGATATCATATTTAGTGCTCACCCAACATACCATTTTCTCAAAGATGTTAACTGTTTTCCTGACCTTCCATTCAGTTTGGACGTGTATCTACGAGCTTACGGTCAACCATCACTTTAATTCCCTATCACTGTTCCACTCTGACTACTGTTCTAGCCTGGTTCACAAACAGTACCTATCTTTTCGAATGAAAGATTACACTTTTTCTGAGCTCAACACAACATAAATTTTAGAGAGAGATTTCATAACTCCTATTCAAATCCCCTGAACATTCTCCCTTTAAGACCACTTTTTTTTTTGCTCTGCATTCCATTTTGTCACGTAACTTCAAAGGCACAATACTGAGGCTGGTGGAAGTCTGAAATGAAGAAACCTGGCAGTACCTGGAGAGAGAAAAGTAATTAACCTTTTGGGTTGATGATCCCCTTCCACAAATACTGCCTGACCTACTGAGTACTCCTAGTATCCATGGTTCTTTTGTATTCGAGAGCGCTGTGTTCATGGTAAACAAGTTATTGATTAATACTTACAGTGCAGCCATCTTCCAGCACAGTATATTTAAATCTGTTATTTCCTTCTGCTTTGATCTCAATGTCATTGGCACTCTTAAGAATCAATGCTTTCCGAAGTGTGCCAGTTTGGTCATTCATGTAAGCAATGCTGTTTTTACAATGGTAGGTAATATTTTGGGAAGCTTCTTTCGACAGGAGACGGAGGAATGTTGTCTGAATCATTACAGTATTTGGAGAATGCATCTTGTCCCCATAACTGAACTGTTGAGACAAAAACATATTGAACAGTAAGGCTGTGAAGTTTCATTTCCACGATCATTAGAAATGGATGCTGGCAGGTTTGCTGGATCAATAGTCTCTCTCACATTGATCTGTGTAGAACAATTTGAAAGACAGTCAGAACTAATCGGAGAACAGTAGCCCAGACTTTATCAGAACAGGTCTACAATGGACAATATCTACCAATGGTCATCCCTTCTCCAATCTTAGTGGATGAGGATAAGTTGTCTTCCTGGCTCAAAGCATCCATATTGGGGGGGTGGGGGTGTGAGTGTGTGTGTGTTGGGAGGGTGAGCTGGGATCTGAGGGCGGGGGTGTACAAAGTAATGAAAAACATTCCTCCCGTTTCAGCTGACCATCAAAGATTTCAGGATTTCTAAATGTTTAACTGCCATTTTAATATTTTATTTTGAAGTGTTAAAGGCAGTATTTTTTGTTTTGCTTTGTGTTTTAAAATTCATTTTTAGAGGAGAACATTACTTTTCCCTTTGCCTGCCTTGCCTACAGCTTTACAATCCCCACTGAAGTCAATGGGGCCACCAATCTAACACTAGGTGTAACCTGGTGGAAGATCTGAAAGCTGACTCTCCATCAGATTTGCATGGGTTTCTTTGGAAGATGGAGCTCAGCCAATGGACGCCCTGGGTTGCAAATGAAACATGTACGGCCAATTAATGGTGACCGAATTTAGAACTTCTATGATTTTACAAAGTGTTACTCGTTCTGCCCAGTCCTGTAATCTGGAAAAGTACTGATCAACCTTTCTACATTTAACTAGTCATAATTCTGATTCATTGTGGCTTTAATTAGGCAAATCAATCAAAAAGGAATGTCTTTAGATGCACTACAAAGGGATTAAAAAGCTTCTGTTCACACTGCAGTATTGCTTCCTTACCAGTAGATGGTGATGATAATCTGTTTAATGCATTCATAAATTTTACATGATGCCATATCACCATCTACTGGTTATCGGTAAACATTGCAAGACTATGGCCATTTCACACTTTAACCATCAAACAGAATTTATTCCCCCCATTCTTCAAGATTGGTGTTTGTATACTATTTAGCTAATCCAAGCTTAACTTTCAAAAATCTTTTTCATTTTTATTTCCAATGACTTTTTAACTGTTGTATGATATTAGCAATAAATAATTCTAAATTTATGACCATAATGAAAACTATTTAGTCAATCAAGTATACACCAGTTCGCAAAGCCTTTTCCATCAGTCCTATTCCATACTGAGTTTACCCATTCAAATATATTCTCCCACATGCTCACCAGATTTCCCTGATTCTCCTGCAACCATTTGCATCAGAGCCAATTTACAACAATTAACCCACCAACACATCTCTAGAATATGGGAGAGAACTAGAGGCCCAGAGAAGCCCATATGATCTCAGGGAGATGTTGTACCCAAGGACAGATTTGAGTTAAGTGTCTTAAGCTGAGTGCTGCCCCTTTAGCAATGTTTCAACTAACATGCTGTCTGAGTTGTGCAAAATGAGGAGTGTTTGCTTCATCTTTGGACTGTCTGAGATTTTGCCGAAGAGTCGAATGACTTGATTCTGCACAGCGTCTCTTAAGCCCCTATGCTCTCAGAAATCAACCCCTAGTCTGCTCAGCCATGTGTTTTAACTCAGGACCTCAAGTCCTGGAAACATCCTTTTTAATTTCCTTTGCCCTTTTTCCAGCTTAGTGATAACTTTCTTCTAACAGAAACTGTGCAGAATATTATTGGTAATGTCTTATATAACTGCATCAAAGTGTCTCAGATCCTGTACTCATTACCATGACTGATGAAGGCCAGCTTGCTCAATACCATCTTCACCACCCTGTCTGCCTGTGACACCACTTTCAGGGAACAATATACTTGTACTCCATTGTCTCGCCGGCTGTTACTACTGTTACCTCTTAAGGGTCATCAAACACCTCACCCCCACCCAACCAAAAGTTTCCAAAGAGATACTGTATACCTTATCACTGAGGGGGAACACTGCATTGTCTGTCTGCTCCCTTTACCTTTATGCACACAAATCAGATGTGACCACTTTACTGTAACTCCAGTCTACAGGGATCCTGAGTGCTTCCAACTCAAATTAAAATATTTTGTTTGGAAACTTTTCCTGATTTTAACCACAAATAAAGAGAGTGTAATTTTCACATAATGGATAGTACAATTCCTATACTTGCAACTTACTTGTAATCCACCATTCATAGAGTCACCAAACCATATATGTCTATTATTATCACTATTCCTTTTGCTCCACCAGGATTTGCGTGGGATTTCAGACGGGTCAGCAAATATACAGGTCTCTCCAGACTCCATGTTGCAGTATACTTCAATAGCGTCCTCAACACATCCCTGGTTTGGATCAATCCAGTATTTGCCTGTAAAATAAATTCAGTTATTAAAGTACACCAAAGTAACCATATACAGTACGGCAAACATTGCAAGACTATGGTAACGGCAAGAGCTAACGGCAAAAAAAAAACACTTTCCCTGTGTTCTGGTGTGAAAATAGAAGTCCCTCGGCTCTTCTCACTATCTTATCGAATACACTGTATGAACAATGATAAAACTTGATTCCAAAAGTAATACTTGAAAAATTAAGATTGAACATTTGATCTGTAATTCTAATTTCACCTAACATTTCTTTGGTCATAAATGGTTGAAATTTGTACCTGTTATCCAGAGTGAGTGAGTGTCTGTCTGTCTCTGTCTCTCTCTTTCTCTCACACAGTGAGTATGAGCTGATTCAAGCATCAATATTATCTGACACTTTCAGTAACTTAAATTTAATTTGTTTCTCCGTTTGCTTTGGGGGAGGATATCCCAGAAAGCCAATCCCGTTACTGATTTGATCAAGGACTTCAATTTCCTGAATAATTGACAAAAATTTGTAATGATGGTGCATGCAAATAAAAGCAACAAAGAAACCAACCGATTGCCCCATTTGTTCTAAACCATAATGTGGTTTCTAAATGATTACTCTTTTAAAATTAATTAATTTGCAGAATCTGGAAGGAAAGTTTTCTCTGATTTTCTCTCCAATATTTACTTTTCCAATGATTATGGGACCCTTAATCTCTTAAATTACATCAATGGATTGAAAGCTATAATGCTCCATTTTATTAAGTGTGGTCTTATCAACATGGGGCAAGATTATTCATCCTGCTCCCCCATTCCTGCTACAGAAGAATTTTGGGCTTACCTGTCTTGTTAGAACATGTAGATTCATTACCCACACCTCCCTCTGTCAATCAATACAGGTCCACATCAAGGATGTGTGCCTGGCCTACTGTGTTAAGCTGTGCGGCTAGGCACAGCTCAAAGGGCATCTATAAGCTCACCTATGACACCACAATCACTGGTAGAATCTCAGACAGGGACAAGGAGGTGCACAGTGGTGAGACAGGTTGGCTGGTTGAACAAAGAACATTGAACAGTACAGCCCTTCGGGCCCTTCAGCCCATGATTTTGTACTGACCTTTTAATCTATTCCAAGATCAATCTTGATCCCGAGGGAAATTGGGTTCTCTTCCATGTTTCATGCACTTACCACTCTCTGAGTAAATAAAAATATCTCTGATATCCCTGCTACACTTTCCTCCAATCACCTTAAAATTATGCTCCCTTTCATAAGCCATTTCCACTCCCCAAGATAAAGAAAAAGGCTGTCCACTCTATCTGTGCCTCTTATCACTCTTGAATGGTATTGCATCAACAACCTTGGACTCAACATCAGCAAGACTAAGCAATTGATTAGAAAGCTTGAAAAGGGAAAAGTGGGACAACACACACACACACACACACACACACCAGTCCTCACTGAGGCTTCAGCAGAGGAAAAGGTGAGCTGCTTTAAGTTTCTGGTTGTCAACATCTCTGAGGATCAGTGTCCAGGGCCCAGCGCATTGATGCAGACATGAAGAAGACATACCTCCGACTCTACTTTGTTAGGAGATGTGGTATGTCGGCAAACACTCTTGCAACTTTCTACAGATGTACAGTGTGGAGCATCCTGACTGGTTGCATCACAACAAAGAGCCTCCAATGCACAGGATCGCAAGAGGCTGCAAAGGGTTGTAGAGTCAGTCAGCCCCACGGGGCACAACTCACCCCATCATCGAGGACATCATCAAAAGGTGGTTCCTCAAGAAGGTAGCATCTATCATTAAGGACCTTCACCACCACCACCCAGGACATGCTTTCTTCTCATTATTCCATCAGGGAGGAGGTATAGGAGCCTGAAAACCCACACTCAGCACTTTAAGAAAATCATCTTCCCCTCTGTCATCAGATTTCCGAATGGTCCATGAACACTACATCATAACTCCTCTTTGGCATTAATTATTTAGATACTTTCAATTGTAACTTATAGTACTGTTATCTCTTGCACTGAACTGCGGCTACAAAACAATAAATTCCCTGACGTATATCCGCAATAATAAACCTGGTTCCGATTCTGAGACCAGTCTTGTCCACCATGATCGACTTCATTCTGCGGACAGAGGAGAGATCCATCTAAGGAACTTGGGATTTTGTGCATTTTGCGAGTCAGACACGGCGTACATCATTGGGACCATAATTGTATTTTAAATTGGTCCTGCTTGGGGACGTTGCCATGATTTCAGGTCTGTAAACCCTTTAAAAATGTAGAAGGACGGTTTCCGGTGATGTCATCGTCCAGAATGGAGGCTTAAATCAGTCTCTTCTCCGGAAAAATGCATATTTTGCCCCGTTAATCTATCAACTATAAGATCTTTTGAAAATATCTGAATTGATAAGGGGGGGCAAGAATGGGGAAAAAGAATGGAGATAAGAAAAAGCGTCACTGCGGAGCCTATGGATGAGAGGGGTGCAACGAGCGGTTCTCCTACCCGAACGCGTGGTAGCGAGGCTGATGATGGGCCTCGTTCAGGCGAAGTAGTAAATATGATAAAAATTCTGGAAGAGATATGGGGATTCCAAAAAGATATAAAACAGCAACCAGATTATATTAAGTCAGAGCTCGTCAACGTCAATCAAAAAATAGCGGTCGCAGAGACATGAATTGAGAAAGTGGAAGATCGCGTGCAAAACGTGTAACGGATACTAAGTAAGACGATAAAAATATTAAATCAACAAGAAAGTAAACTGCTTGACCAGGAGGGAAGATCACGATGGAAAAATATCAGGATATACAATGTTCCCGAAGGAGCGGAGGGTTTGTCTATGATGGAGTTTCTAGCAAAGTTGCTGTGGGACGTGCTAGAGATTCCCCCGACTATGGAGCTTGAAATTGAGAGGGAGCATCGTGCGCTCTTCCCGAGGCCTGCTGGAGACAGAGAAGATAAGCCACGCTCAATAGTAATTAGATTCCTTCGACAAAATACCAAGGCGACGATTCTACGAAGGACCTGGGAAAGAAGAGCGTGTTTTTGAATGGGAAATTAATACACTTCGATCAAGACCGGCGATTTTTCGCCGGCGGTCCTGCAGAAACATAAGGAATACTCTGAAGTAAAGCGAATATTAAAGCAAGGAAAGATTAGATTCCAAACTCCGTACCCTGCTAAACTGCGAGTGTTTTATGAAGATGGGACGCAACTGTATCAGACAGTGGAAGAGGCGACTACAGACATGAAGAACAGAGGGCTGCCCATTAGCGTGGTCAAACCAAGGGAAAGCCTGGCTGAGCAGTTATCCCGATCTGCTTGGGAAATAGTAAGAGAACTAAGAAAGCAGGGGACAGGAGGAGGGCGAGAGAAGAATATTAGGAAGAGACTGAATTTTCAGAAGACAGCCCTCACCCCCTCCAGAACAGCCATAAGACTTGGCCAGCTTTAAAAGTGTTGATAAGCTAAACGGAAGCAAAATTAGACGGTGCTATACCTATCTCAAGAAATACTTAATATAATGTGGATTTTATATTCCTCTATTTTTTCTTATTCATTCATTCACTCCTTTTTCCCCACCTAAATGAGGATATATATATGGGAGGAATACACAGGGAAATCCTTTCTGTGTAATGGACATAGATTTGTTCACTTAGTTTTGTGGGTATTGCAATGGGGGCCCTCAATTCACAGGTAGGAGAGGCTATCCCCCACGGCTAGACGTTTCCTCTAGCTCAACCCAGGGTCATCTACTAGAGACCTCAGCCTTGGAATCATACCTTTCTTGCCTTTTTTTTATTATTCGCATTTCTTGGTTCTTATTTGTTCAGGGAGTAGATCGATTAAATTATATTCTGCAAATTTCTATGATATATTGACAGATAAATACACGTGGCCTAGGACAAAGTAAAATTCATTTCTTTTAATGTCAATGGGCTGTTAAATCCAATCAAGTGCAGTAAAATTTGATCCAAAATGAAAAAAAGAACGAGCCCATGTGATATATTTACAGGAAACTCACTTAAGTGGTAATGAGCATGGAAAATTAAAGAGAATGGGCTTCACTAATTTGTTTTTCTCCTCATATAAATCAGGACATAGGAGATGAGTTGCTATTCTTATCTCAAGCAAGCTAAGTTTTGAAAAACTATTCAAAATGGGAGATAAGGAGGGCAGGTATATTCTAGTAAGGAGGAATATAGATGGAACTTCAGTTACTCTATTGAATATATACGCACCCCCAGGAAGTGATATTAGTTTCTTTCAGAAAATTACCAATCTTATGGTAACGGAAACAGAAGGTCTCTTGATATGTGGGGGAGACTTAAATTTACAATTACAACCAAAGTTAGATTCTTCCAATAGAAAAACCTATGAAACAAAATCCTTACATAAGAAAGTTAATACACTTTTTGAGGATATTGGTCTAATTGATATATAAAGGGACCTTTTCCCCGACAGAAGGGATTACTCTCATTATTCTGCCCCCCCCCCCCATTCTATACCTACAAGAATAGACTATTTCATAACACTTGGAAAAGACAAAGACAAAATAATCACCTGTGGAATTGGGACAATAGATGTAAGTGATTATGCACCTATATATTTATCTGCTGATTTTGACCTACAACAAAAGAATACTATTTGGAAACTAAATTCAAGTCTACTCAATGATCCCTACTTTAAGGAACAAATTAAAAAAGAAATTGGTATTACTTAGAATTCAATGATAATGGAGGGGTTTCACCTCCCATTCTAGGGGATACTCTGAAGGCTGTCTTAAGAGGGAAAATTATAGCATTATTTTCATTTAAGAAAAAAATAAGGAATAAAACATTAGAGGAATTACAAAACAGGCTGAAGGAACTAGAAAAAAAAACAAATTGAATTTGGCACAGGATGCATTAGAGGAAATTTTAAAAATTAGGAATGGAATTAGTAGTTTGGCTATGCAAAAAAATCAGGAAAAGTTTTATCTTTCTGAAACAGAGACATTATGAAAGTGGATCTAAATCTATGAAAATGCTGGTATGGAAACTGAAAAACAAAGATAGCAGAAAATACAATTCATAGGATTATGGATCCAAGAACAAAGTGATAAAAAATAAGCTAAGTGAAATTCAAGAAGCTTTTGAAGTGTTTTACAAAACTGTATATTCCAAAGTTCCAGGAGGAAGCATAACCCAGATTGACACTTCCTGAATTCTCTAGAGTTACCCACTTTAAGTTAAGAACAAAATACAACGATGACTGCTGACATAACTGAAGTTGAACTAAAAACTGCAATTAGTAGGCTTAAATTAAGCAAGTCACCAGGATCAGATGGGTATACAGCAGAATGGTACAAAGAAGTTAAAAATGAGTTAATTCCTGTCTTACTCCCCACATTGAACTGGGCTCTAAAAAAGGCACGAATGCCACCCAGCTGGAAGGAAGTGATAATCTCAGCTATACCGAAAGAAGGCAAAGATAAAATGCAATGTGGGTCATTTAGACCAATATCCATTCTTACTGTACATTATTTACCTCCATCATGGCCAAATGATTGGAAGAGTTTCTACCCATACTAATACATAAGGATCAGACAGGTTTTATACAGCAATGCCAAACACAAGACAATATACGAAGAACACTTCACATTATGGATCAGATACAAAAAAATTAAATGGAAGCAATGGTGGTAAGCGTGGCACTGAAGAGGCATCTGATTCGGTTAATTGGAATTTTCTTTACAGAGTTTTACATAAATTTGCTTTCCATGACAATTATTAAAACTATACAGGCACTATATGACAACCGTACCAGAACCATAGAAACTACAGCACAGAAACAGGCCCTTTGGCCCTTCTTGGCTGTGCCGAACCATTTTCTGCCTAGTCCCACTGACCTGGACACGGACCATATCCCTCCATACACCTCCCATCCATGTATCTATCCAATTTATTCTTAAATGTTAAAAAAGAACCCACATTTACCACCTCGTCTGGCAGCTCATTCCATACTCCCACCACTCTCTGTGTGAAGAAGCCCCCCCTAATGTTCCCTTTAAACTTTTCCCTCTATCTATACCCATCATAATTTTATATACCTCTATCAAATCTCCCCTCATTCTTCTACGCTCCAGGGAATAAAGTCCTAACCTATTCAACCTTTCTCTGTAACTGAATTTTCTCAAGTCCCGGCAACATCCTTGTAAACCTTCTCTGCACTCTTTCAACCTTATTTATATCCTTCCTGTAATTTGGTGACCAAAACTGAACACAATACTCCAGATTCGGCCTCACCAATGCCTTATACAACCTCATCATAACATTCCAGCTCTTATACTCAATACTTCAATTAATAAAGGCCAATGTACCAAAAGCTCTCTTTACGACCCTATCTACCTGTGACGACACTTTTAGGCAATTTTGTATCTGTATTCCCAGATCCCTCTGTTCCACTGCACTCCTCAGTGCCTTACCATTAACCCTGTATGTTCTATGTTGGTTTGTCCTTCCAACGTGCAATACCTCACACTTGTCAGTATTAAACTCCATCTGCCATTTTTCAGCCCATTTTTCCAGATGGTCCAAGTCCCTCTGCAGGCTCTGAAAACCTTCCTCACTGTCTACTACACCTCCAATCTTTGTATCATCAACAAACTTGCTGATCCAATTTACCACATTATCATCCAGATCATTGATATAGATGACAAATAACAATGGACCCAGCACTGATCCCTGTGGCACACCATTAGTTACAGGCCTCCACTCAGAGAAGCAATTTTCTACCACCACTCTCTGGCTTCTTCCATCGAGCCAATGTCCAATCCAATTTACCACCTCTCCATGTATACCTAGCGACTGAATTTTCCTCACTAACCTCCCATGTGGGACCTTGTCAAAGGCCTTACTGAAGTCCATGTAGACAATATCCACTGCCTTCCCTTCATCCACTTTCCTGGTAACCTCCTCGAAAAACTCCAACAGATTGGTCAAACATGACCTACCACGCACAAAGCCATGTTGACTCTCCCTAATAAGCCCCTGTCTATCCAAATGCTTGTAGATTCTGTCTCTCAGTACTCCCTCCAATAACTTACCTACTACTGATGTTAAACTCACTGGCCTATAATTTCCCGGATTACTTTTCGATCCTTTTTTAAACAACAGAACAACACGTGCCACTCTCCAATCCTCCGGCACTTCACCCGTAGACATTGACATTTTAAATATTTCTGTCAGGGCCCCCGCAATTTCAACACTAGTCTCCTTCAAGGTCCGAGGGAACACCCTGTCAGGTCCCGGGGATTTATCCACTTTAATTTTCCTCAAGAGAGCAAGCACCTCCTCCTTTTCAATCTGTACAGTTTCCATGGTCTCACTACTTGATTCCCTCAATTCCATAGATTTCATGTCAGCTTCCTTAGTAAATACAGACGCAAAAAACCTATTTAAGATCTCCCCCATTTCCTTTGGTTCCGCACAAAGCCGACCACTCTGATCTTCAAGGGGAGCAATTTTATCCCTTACAATCCTTTTGCTCTTAATATACTTGTAAAAGCTCTTTGGATTATCCTTCACTTTGACTGCCAAGGCAACCTCATGTCTTCTTTTTGTCCTCCTGATTTCTTTCTTAAGTATTTTCTTGCACTTCTTATACTCCTCAAGCACCTGATTTATCCCCTGTTTCCTATACATTTCATACAACTCCCTCTTCTTCTTTATCAGAGTTGCAATATCCCTTGAGAACCAAGGTTCCTTATTCCTATTCAATTTGCCTTTAATCCTGACAGGAACATACAAACTCTGCACTCTCAAAATCTCCCCTTTGAAGGCTTCCCACCGACCAATCACATCTTTGCCAGAGAACAACCTGTCCCAATCCATGCTTTTTAGATCCTTTCTCATTTCTTCAAATTTGGCCTTCTTCCAGTTCAGAACCTCAACCCTAGGACCAGATCTATCCTTGTCCATGATCAAATTGAAACTAATGGCGTTATGATCACTGGAACCAAAGTGCTCCCCTACACAGACTTCCGTCACTTGCCCTAATTCGTTTCCTAACAGGAGATCCAATATTGCATCCCCTCTAGTTGGTCCCTCTATATACTGATTTAGAAAACTTTCCTGAACACATTTTACAAACTCTAAACCATCTAGATCCCTGACAGTATGGGGGTCCCAATCAATGTATGGAAAATTAAAATCCCCTACCACCACAACTTTATGTTTCCTGCAGTTGTCTGCTATCTCTCTGCAGATTTGCTCTTCCAAGTCTCGTTGACTATTGGGTGGTCTGTAATACAATCCCACTAATGTGGCCATACCTTTCCTGTTTTTCAGCTCCACCCATAAGGACTCAGTAGACAAGCCCTCTAATCTGTCCTGCCTGAGCACTGCTGTAATATTTTCCCTAACAAGCAATGCTACTCCCCCACCTTTCATTCCTCTGCCTCGATCACATCTGAAACATCGGAACCCTGGAATATTAAGCTGCCAGTCCTGCCCCTCCTGTAGCCAAGTTTCACTAATTGCTACAACATCATAATTCCACGTGTCAATCCACGCCCTCAACTCATCCTACTGCTAGGATTAAAATCAATGGATAGTTTTACTCTAGACACGGGCAGGAGACAGGGTTGTGCATGGTCACCGCTACTCTTCGCATTATATCTGGAACCATTAGCTCAATACATCAGACAAAATGAAGAAATCAGGGGAATTACTATTAAAGGGACAGAGAATAAATTGGCCTTTTACGCGGATGACATTTTGATCTATCTAGGGCAGGGGTCCCCAACCTTTTGCACACCACGGACTGGTTTAATATCGACAATATTTTTGCAGGGGGTGGGTGCTCAAGTTCAACAGTGCGTGACAGGGAATGAGGAAAGGTGCAGCTGACTAAAAACGTTTCATATCGCCAAATCATATTGTTTCTTCGCGGCCCGGTAGCACATGCTCATGGCCCGGTGGTTGGGGACCACTGATCTAGGGCAACCAACATTCTCTTTACCTAAATTGATGCAATCCTTTGAACAATATGGTCAATTATCAGGATACAAGATCAACATAGATAAAACCCAATTACTTTCATATAACTATAGCCCACCAAGAGAAAATGAAAGTAGATATCTCTGGGCATGGCAAACATTGTTTTTCAAATATTTGGGCATCATTATGCCAAAAGATTTGGCAAAATTATCAGAATGTAATTATCTGCCTATGTATAAAAAATTAAGGAAGATATAACAAGATGGAACCAAATTTCTTTTTTCAGTCTCAGTTCAAGGATTGAATCTATTAAAATGAATATACTCTCCAGACTATTATATCTCTTTCAGACCCTACCAATAGAGATTAATCAAAATCAATTCAATAAATGGAACAAAATGTTATCGAGATATATATGGCAAGGTAAAAGGCCTAGAGTTTGTCTCAAAACTTTGCAATTAGCCAAGGAGCAGGGAGGTTGGGGCTTACCTTCTCTTAGAGATTATTATTTTTCAGCACAGTTGAGAGCTGTAATATGTTGGTGCAACCCATCATATGACACTCAATGGAAAAACATTGAGGAGGGGATACTTCCCATCCCCATACAGGCAAATTTGGCTGATAACAACCTACAAAGGTGCATAAATACTATTGATAACCCATGGGTGAAATGGACTCTAACAATATGGAAAACTATTATGAAAGAATATAAACCAGAGGGAGACATTGCAATTCTTAAATGGTGTGCATATGACTCGGATTATTCGCTGAATAAACTGGATGCTAGATTTAAGGATTGGACAGCTAAAGGAATAACAGCTATATGCAATATAATGAAAGAAGGAACACTGTTCAGTTTTGAAATGCTTAAAGAGAAACACTTACTGGAAAAACAAGACTTTTATCGTTATTTACAGATGCGACAGTATGTTAATAGGGTGGTTAAAAATGTAACCAAGTACATGTTTGATAGAGCTATTTAGAAAAGCATATAATTCAGTTAACGGTAGTAGAATCATTTCAAGCATATATAAGGGTTTGTCAAATCTTAAAACACATTTGACTTCATACATTAAAACAAAATGGGAGAAGGAAGGAGGGATAATTATATCTGAGGAAGAATGGACAATAATATGGAGATATCAATGGAAGTGTACCAGTTCACAGAAATGGAGGGAGTTCAGGTGGAAAAACTTGATAAGATATTTTATTACACCCTCTCAGAAATCCCATTATGATAGTAACCTCCCTCTTTGCTGGAGAAATTGTGGAAATCAAAATGTAAACCATTATCATATTTTCTGGGAATGCCCCGTTATCAAAAACTATTGGAGTGGGATACATAATGCCCTACAAGACATCTTTAAATGTGATATACCCTTGGAAAGTAAGACTATATATTTTGGATATATACCTCAAGAATGGTTGAAAAGAGATAAATATTTAATGAATATACTGCTGGTGGCTGGTAAAAAGACCCTTACCAGGAAATGGTTATCACAGGAGAGCCCAACTTTAAATGCATGGATGGAAATTAGAATGGCCATTTACAAAATGGAAAAGATAACAGCATCTGTTAACCATAAGTTGGAACAATTTGATTCATACTGGGAAAAATGGTTTAAGTACATAACTCCGCATAGGCCTGATTTTATTCTCACAAATCAATATGTTGTTCAAAAAAAGATCACTCCCTACTTGTACATAGTTTTCTCCTTTTGCTTGTTCTTTCTTTCCTCTCTTTTCTTTAAGTGTATACCTCAGATCAATATTATGTGGAGATTTGTGGCATATTTGACTATATGATATATATGTACAATATCTGAAATACATCTTATGGAAATGTTTGTTCGATGATGAACTTCAATAAAAAATAAATTACAACTAAAAAAGAAATGTAGAAGGACTTCCTTCTTGGAAACACTGGAATCACACAAAGCATGGTGTCATCTCCCTCCTCATGGATCCTTAACCCTCCCTTTCCCCTCCTTCCTCAATTCTCAAAGTTCAAAGTACATTTATTATCAAAATATGTATACTATATACAACCTTGATATTTGTCTCCTCACAGGCAGACACAAAACAAACAAACCAAATAGACCCCATTAAAAAAGACTGTCAAACATGCAATGCGCAAAAAAGGAGCAAATCATGCAAACAAAACAAAGTAAGCAAATAATGTACAGAACTAAAGTTTATGAAAGTGAGTTCACAGCCACGAAGCACGTCACAGCCGATCCAGGAGCCCATTAGTTGCAGACCACAAACTCAGTTCAACGCAAAGATCAGTAAACCACACCGAGCAGTAAGCTGAACACCAGCATGACCCATCACCTCCTTCGCCTCCGGCTCCGACATCAACACCCTGACCTTTTCAATTTGACCTGGCACTTAAATCAGCCAAATCTTGGACCCGGGCCTGCTACTTTGATACGCTATCGGGCTCAGGCCCTACCGCCTCAACTCTGCCCCACTTTGGCTCACTTCACTTTGGATCTACTGCTTCAAATAGGCTCCAAGTCTGCTCCAGCAATGGCTGAAGATTGGCTCATTCCTTGCTCTTGGGCCCATGGCAGACCACCTCAATTCAGCCCATAACTGCCACGCTGCAACTATCCTGCCCCTTTGAGACTTCAGTTCACTCCACAAATATACTACATCGTAGAGGCAGTTCAAAAGCTCAGCTCCAAAAGGAAAGTGACAAGCTATTGATGGCAGTGATTGTTTTGAAAATGTGTAATTAATAAAGTCATTAGTAGTTTTGTTTCTTGTCAGTAAGTCATTGCTGTGTTTCACCAGTGGCATCTTAAACCAGAACTCTCAACAATTACGTAGTGAAAGGACTGGCAGCTTCTACATGAGAAGTTCATCTATGCCAGGCTGTCACTTTTGATCTGACTCCAGTCTGCATTTAATCCATATGGTTCAGTGGATATTTTAACCTTAACTTTGACCCTACTCCCTTCCCATTGTTAGGGACCTTATTTTGTTATACTGTAAAAAAAAAATTTTGAAGAAGATACATAGCTTAAAAATACACAGGAAAACAAGACATCAGTCCAGATACATACCACTTTTCTTCACTGGGTGACAGTATAGAAGATCTTGGCAGGTTCGAGCTGGGTTCTTCCTTGAACCGTCTGGACTGCGTATAGTTTCTAACTGACTGCTAAGAGACTTCAGAGTAGCATCTACCCCAGAATCCATTGGGATAGTGTCGGAGGTCTCATCAGCATTGAGCACATCGAGAGACTCGTGCTCCATGCCATAACTGTGCAGCATATCTTCATAGGCAGCAGTGGGAGGACCAGGAAGACCAGGGGGACCTGGTGGCCCTTCTTCACCTCGAGGACCCTACCAGTAAGAAAGTTAAGTGCCTATTAATAACTTTTAAAGGAGGTATAATTCATTATTATTGTATAAACCTCAAATTGATATTGTAAAAACCTCAAATATTATCACAATTAAACTGGGCATGCATCAGCTTTCATTTGCTCAAAGCATCCCAAAATATTTTGCAGCCAACCTGTGATAGAAGTGGTTATAGTCTTGCTTAATACTAGAGGGTTGTGGCTTCAAGTCCTGCAATGCTGAAGTTTTTGCCCATTGGGCGAGGTGACAGATGAGACCTAAACTAGGTCCCTGTCAAGCTTCTTAGGGAGAAGTTAAATATTTCATGCAACTACTAGAGGAACAGGAGGCAAGTAATCTCTGGTTAACATTCTTGCCTCAATCAAAGTTACTGAAGTAGCTTACTCAGTCATTGCCCCAGTTGTTCACAAATGCTTGTTGTGCACAAATTGGCAGCTGCCACTCCTATGCCAACAGTAGCTATGGACTGCAGGCACTTCATTGGCTGGCATATGTACTTTGATATCTTGGATAAGGTAAAGATGCTCTGTAAATGCACGATTGTCTTTCTTACTGTTAAAAAATGTGGTCCCAGTTATTGGTTCAAGCATAGCAACCTCACGCCAGACAGCAAGTTCCAACAAACGGCAATAATGGGTAAAATTTCGGAGATCCAGTTCTAAGATATTCTGTTTGTAGTCCTGCCGAAGGGTTTCGACCCAAAATGTCAACTGTACTTTTCCTATAGATGCTGCCTGGCCTGCTAAGTTCCTCCAGCACTTTGTGTGTGCTGCTTGGATTTCCAGCATCTGCCGATTTTCTCTTGTTTGTTTATAGTAAAATGTGTTTTATAGTGTTTATAATGACTAGATGGCTTAATATTAATTAGAATACAAAAAAAACCCAGAAGAGTTCAGTTACCAGACCCCTCAAGCTTGCCCCGCTATTTAATGCGATCATGGCTGGCCTCAAAACTTGTCCTGTACCAGTTCTATACAATCTTTCAAATATTTATCTACGTCCGCCTTTAACTGCATCCAGCCTCATCCTTGGGGGAGGGGACAGAAAATGCTAGTGATTCACTACTCTCTTTGTTCTGAGAGAAGAAATTTCTACCCACCTTAGCTGTAAGTAACTAAGGGCTATGAAGCACAGATAGAGGGCTTTTGGTCCATTTGATCTATGCCAACTAAACTTGTCCCATTTAGCCCATATAAAGCTTTCTTGTTCGCATACCCCTCTAAATACCTTGCACATTGAAATTATATCCACTTCCATCCTTACTGTACGGTCATGTCCACATGTTTATGACTTTCCCAACATTGGAAAACATCTCAGTGTCTACCTTGTTAAGTACCCTTGGTATCTTGTATGTCTAAACAAGGTCACTTCTCGTTCTTCTACAGGCCAAGTTACAATTACAACTAAGAGAAAATCTGCAAATGCTGGAAATCCAAGCAACACACACAAAATGCTGCAGGAACTCAGCAGAATCATCAACTGCATCTCCTCCATTTCGCGCATGTCTATCCACACCCTATCCTTCCGCCACCCGACCAGGGATAGGATTCCCCTTGTCCTCACCTACCACTCCACCAGCCTCTGCATCCAGCACATAATTCTCCGTAATTTCTGCCATCTCCAGCAGGATCCCACTGCCAAGCACATCTTTCCTTCCCTCCCACTTTCTGCTTTTCACAGGGATCGCTCGTCCCTCCCTACTGATCTCCTTTCCTGGCACTTATCTTTGTAAGCGGAACAAGTGCTACACTTGCCCCTAAACTTTCCTCCTCTCTACCATTCAAGGCCCCAAACGGTCCTTCCAGGTGAGGCAACACTTCATCTGTGAGTCTGTTGGGATCATCTACTGTATCCAGGTCTCCCGGTATGGCCTCCTGTATATTGGCGAGACCAGGCACAGATTGGGAGACCGCTTCATCGAGCACCTACATTCTGCTGCCAGGAAAAGTGGGACCTCCCAGTGGCCACCCATTTTAATTTCACTTCCTATTCCAATTCTGACATGTCAGTCCATGCCCCCTCTACTGTCGCAATGAGGCCACACTCAGTTGGAAGAGCAGCACCTAATATTCCATCTGGGCAGCCTCCACCTGATGAACATCAATTTCTCGAACTTCTGGTAATGACCACTCCCCCGCCCCTTCACCATTCCGCATCCCTATTTCCCTCTCTCACTTTATCTCCTCACCTGCCTATCACCTCTCTCTGGTGCTCTTCACCCATTTCTTTCTTCAATGGCCTTCTGTCCTCTCCTATCGGACCCCTCCCCACTTCTCCCACCCTGTAGCTCTTTCACCGATCAACTTCCTAGCTCTTTACATCAGCCCTCCCCCCAGTTTTGACTATCACCTTGTAGTTTTTCCTCCCACCCCCCCTCCACCTTTTTACTCTGACTCCTCATCTGTTTTTTTCCAGTCCTGATGAAAGGTCTCACACTAAAACATCAACTGTACTCTTTTTCACTGATGCTGCCTGGCCTGCTGAGCTCCTCCAGCATTTTGTGTGCCTTTTGAAAAGCAGATCTTTTGCTTATCAAATCTATCAAAGAGGTTGAGTAGAAATTTGAATTCAAAACCGTTGCTTCTCAAAACCTTAAGAAGTTATGATTACCCTCTAGATTGGTGATTACCTTCTTGCTTACAATTACAACTGCTCTTTGGAAGTACAGTAGGTATTTCATAACGGTCCCTTTGTACTTGGCAATGGGTAAACTATTGACACAGTGTACACACTGTCCACTCCTTTTGAGTACCGTCATGCACACATACCTCAGGGCCAGTCTCCCCCACAGTCCCACGTGTTCCAGGTGGTCCAATGGGTCCAGGCAATCCAGTGTGACCTTCTTTTCCAGGAGGCCCAACTGGACCAGGAGGTCCCTATAGGAATATAGCATTTTAATTGGAATTGTGAATGATATGAAGCTTATGCACTATATCTTTCAAAATATGCCAACTGAAGCACAAAAATTACTCTTCTTTATTACAACTTCCAGAACATGAATTGTTCCTTTAAGACCTCGGGTCCAAAGAAAATATCAACTACCCAAACTCAAAATGATACGATAATTGGTTAAAAGTGATAGAAGATATATCTTATAATGCAATTTTTTTGAAAAATACAGAAATATGAGAGAACAGAATGGAACCAGAAATTGGCATGTACGGTACATATATGTGTAAGGCTCTGTTAGTAACCTAAGTAGTGCTTCAGTAAATTTAATGCTAAGGTGAGGTGTATATGTATTAACCTCAGTGACAAGAGCAATGTTGTCATACAGTTCATATATATGAGGATTGCCACAGGAGGAAATTAATGCAATTCATTGTATTATTTCTTTGTTCACATGATAAGGGTGTCAATCAGAAGGCTGGAATTCATTGTCCATTCCTGAGAGACTCTGAAAAATATTTGGCTACTTCAGAGAATAAGGACAGCAGTGAACTCGACGGGTTTCGACAACCATCCATGCGATTTATCATCCCTTTGGCTGGTTTATTTTTGCATACCAGATCTATTTAGTTTGTTGGACTTGAATTGCTCAGTTGCCTTGGTGAGGTGTGAATTGTCTGGATCAGTTATCCATGTTAAGATTAGAAAGAAACTTGTGGGGTGACCTTTGTTGCATTCTGCCTTTTCCGGTGATATTGCATGAATGGAAACACACTTACTCTGGGACCAACTGGCCCTGGAATTCCTGGACCACCTTGCTCACCAGGGGTACCCTGAAGAGAGAAGAATGGATTACTTTAATCTTTCGAATAGAAGAAAGACATTCTGTCCAGGACTTCCACATTACTATGTGTTCATTTCATTGAAAGGAAAGTGATATATACGTGCAAAGAGGGAACCACATATCAAGTTCACAATAGTTTTCTAGTATCATAATTATAAAGTGAAATATGATTTAACATACAGAGACTTTATCATCAAAAATCAGCGAGTTGTTTTGTCTAAATCTTCCCTCTCACTGTGAAGGGGTGACACCTCTTTGTCTCTCTGGGGGGGGGGAGAGGAGGGCGAGGAGGGAGAGAGGGAGAGAGAGTCTGTGGTATGTTGAATTGTCGGGGTGAATGATTCGTTTTTGATGTACTGCTTGGGTCTTTCTTGGGGGCTTTGTTACTGCTTACTTGTTCGGTGGGGAGTGCTGATTTTCTTTTGCTGAAGTAAGTGGAGGAAGGGGAGGATTGTCGCTTTGCTGCTGCCCATGCGTGGGAGGGGAGAGTAAGGGGGGGGAGGGACTTTGGGTTCTAACGCTTTTACTGTCACTCATTCTTTGGGGCACTCTTCCATTCTCGTGGGTGTCTGCAAAGAACAAGACTTTCAGGTTGTATATTGTAAACATTTCTCTGATATAAAATGAATCAATTGAACTATAAAACTGTTGCCTGAAACAAGATGAAGTTAACAATTGCTGGACAGCTACTTACAGGAGAACCAGGAAGACCCTGTAAACCAGTAAATCCACGATGACCCTTTTGACCTCGTTCCCCTTGAATTCCATTGTCTCCCTTATCACCACGCGGACCTTGAGGGCCCTACAAAAATCAATTCAGATATACGTTATTTTAATATGAAGGGAACATTGAATTGACCCATTTCTGCTCCTATGTCTGATGGTCTAAAATACTTAGATAACATTCAAGTAGCTTCAGTAGAGGGGTCACTATTTGGCTAAGATGGACTTCTCCTGCAACATGTCAAAGTTGCATGGATTCGTTCAGCATAAATCAGGTTTAAATCTTTGCCATAGAAGTCTACAAAACTGGACATGTCTCCATATCATATTAAGTACCAAGGTGAATATCCACTTGTTTCTATTTGCTGACATTCAAGTTAGTTTTTTAAAGCAAAAGCAAAGTCCTTTATCTTGAGTACAATCATACAACATTTTATTTTATTTTTGAAAGTTAAGTGTATAAGTGAAGAAGGCAATGGCAAACCAATTCGGTAGAAAAGATTGCTAGGAAAAATCATGGTCATGAGACCACGATCACCTACATCATACAACACAGTTCATAATGATGATAAAGAAGTATATAAGTGTAACCAAGAAAAACCAAGCAGAATCAGTTACTAAAGTGTTTTTCAGTAATTTAAAAGCAGATAATGAACCAAGACTTATTAAAATTGGTTTGCCCATAAATAATTCTTTATTTTCTTATGGTCTGACCTCTGACCTCAAAAATCCATTTCATTAAATTTACACCAAGATGCAAACATGGAACATGTTTAGCAATATTGATCACTGATAGTTCTGCAGTTTAGTTTTTACAAATGCATTTTCAGCTCACATATCCGGTTAAAAAACTTCATTGTTCCTTTTTTGCACTAATTCATTTGTAACTTATGGTAATATTGTCTTTGCATTGCACTACTGCTGCAAAACAACAAAATTTCATATTTTATGTCCGCGATAATGAATGTAATTCAGATTCTGAGTAATGTTTTTTAAAGCAAACCTGGCTAAAATAGGAAAACGTTTGATATTTAACTGAATTATGGATTACCATGACTATTGATTTTTTAAAAGATTAAAACTTAACTTCATTTGGCATTTAGGAAACATACAGCGAAATGCATATTTTGCGTCAATGACCAACACAGTCAAAGGATTTTTTGGGGACAGCCTGCAAGTTATTTCACTTCCCTTAACTCAGCTTAAAGAGAAAGATCATTGCATGACTGACTGTTTGAATTGATTAATTCTACATAAATCCTTGTCTACCAGAAGCCAGAAATGGAAACAATACCTCCATTTATGTAACTTAACACTTCAGATCACCCTATTAATCAATACATTAGTACTTTAATTCATTTTGAGTTAATAATACTTTTAAAACAACAGGAAGACAAATTTCAGATGAGGTTATTAATTAATTTATTGTAGACCTTACATTGCATGTATGAAATTATCTCATTATGATGTTGTATCTAATAATCCAATTTGTAAAATGTAACTGATTTAAAGTACATTTCTGAATAAATGCTGGCATGTTGATTTATTTCCAAAAAGTTAAAAATAAATACTGTATTCTTAAAAAAAAAGCTGCAAAAGTTTGCAGGTTCACAGCAGATCTTTTGCTTATCATATTTATAAAAGAGATTGAGTAGAAATTTGAATTCAAAACCATAGATTCTCAAAACATTGAGAAGTTATGATTACGCTCTAGATTGGTGATTACCTTCTAGCCAGAAACACATCATCTTTGGCTTCTTACATCGTCAAATGAAAAAGCTGGTGATCGTTCCACTTTGAAGATCAAAATGCAAAGTAACTGTAAAAGTACAGTTAGTTGTGCAGAAAAATTGTTTCTTTAGGGAATTTTTTCACTGCTTCTGTGACTTTACATCAAATGACTTGATATCCCTGAAGACCCAGGATGTATGTAAATTGAGTACTGGCACACAAATTCCAATTACAGACTAGCAGTCAGTGCTGGTACCTCAATTAAACCTTTAAATCATGCATTTTAGGGCTGAATTTGCAGAAGCATTAATCTGGCTTTTCCCCAAGTAAAAAATCTTGTCCTCTCTTTCAGTCACAACGCTGTGTTATGAGAACGTGAACAAGTAACTGTGACCAGGACACAACTCTACAGTCTCAACTCTTGCAACATTGACTTTATGAATATGTTTTCATTGGACATGAAACTTACAATTTTAAAACTCTTGTTAGATATAATAGTATTTAAAATTTGTTAAATCTGAATGAATGGATAAAGATACTGACTGCTGGTGTAAACTGAAATTAAATAAATGTAGAGACTGGAAATGTATTAAGTATAAAACCAAATTTCATGAATCTTGTACTAAAAGCAGTCAAATATCAGTTCAATTGCTTACTGGTAATCCCCGACCTCCTGCTCGACCAGAGGTACCTGCTGGACCACGAGAACCCTTTAGGGAGGGAAAAATAGAGAAAATGAGTTGTCTTTGCTAAGCAAAGAATGCACATCCCAAAAAAAATCACCTAATGGCAGAATATACCTAAATATGAAGGAAATTTTGATACATAGTGATTAGCTTTTGCTTCTGTTGTTGGGGAAAGTACAACCAGTGATTGTGTGGCCTCCCAGTCTGTTCAAGTCACTTTAATGGTAAGTTTTTAAAAGCTTTAAATTCTTTAATATTTTTGTATCATGTTCCAAGTGTTACTCACTGAAAAAGTTAATAAGACCTTACAATCCACTGCCCCAGTCACACTAATAGCTACTAAACGTGCGAGGAGGAAGGTGTCAACTGTAAGACCCACGTTGCAAGTGCAGCTGGCTTCTTGTGTAGCACTCAGCCAGTCTGAACTCAGTCTTCCAAACAGTGTGGCAGAAAAGCTGTGGTTTCCACGCAACAGATAAGCCCTGTGATTCACTAATTTACATATATTGTAATCAAAGTTTTAGATCTGCCGATGTTTCCAGTTCATGATATAGCTTCACTTTCTGTCTGGATATCTGAGCAAGGACAATGACTACTGATGAAGACTGAAATTACAGTAAATAAATGCAAAGAGTAGAAATGTGACAGATATAAAATGAACCTTTAGTAGAGGGGAAAATTGAAGAAAATGCTTATCTTTGCTGTGTGACGTTTGCACATCCAAAATTAGTGATTGTAGCTTGATAGTAGTTAGATGGAGTGAGCCAGTGTTAACAGTGGAAAGTTCAGGCTTTGGCTCATAGAGGCTTTAGTGAGGAGAGGCAGAGGCCGTAGGTCGGTTTTATTTTCATTTAATTTTTCTTTCATTCTTTCTTATTGCACGAGTAGAGCAGCAGGAATGCCGGGTGGACTAGTGAAATGCTCCTCTTGTGGGGAGTGGGAAAGCAGGGAGACTTGCTTGATGACCTCCCCTGCAAGAAGTGCATCCAGCTGCAGCTTCTTACAGACCGCTTTAAGGAACTGGGCTGGAGCTGGATGAACTTTGGATCATTTGTGAGGCTGCGGGATTGATCATATAGGGAAGTAGTTACACCCAAGGTGCAGGACACAGGTAACTGGTTGACCGTCAGGAGAGGGATAGGGGATAGGCTGCCAATGCAGAGTACCCCCATGGCCAGTCCCCTCAATAATAGGTATACCATTTTGTATACTGTTGGGGGAGGGATGACCGAGAAGAGGAAAGTAACACTGGTCAGGCTCTGTGGCTCAGAAGGGAAGGAGGGGTGAACAGGCAAACAGTGGTGATAGGGGATTCAATGTTTTGGAAAACAGACAGGAGGTTCTGTGGACAAGAATGAGATTTCCAGGTGGTATGTGTTACTAACCCTATATACAAAGTCAGGAATTAAAAGGTTAAGCATAGTAGGACTAATGTTCTGAGTTGTGTACGTTTCAATGCAAGGACTATTGTAGGAAAGGTGGATGAGCTCAGGGCATGGATCAGCATGAGAAATTATGACACTGTAGCCATTAGTGAGACTTGGTTGCAGGAGGGGCAGGACTGGCAGCACAATGTTCCAGGGTTCTGTTTTAGATGTGACAGAGTGGGAGGGATTAAAGGGTGAGGGTGATGTTACTAGACAGCGTCAATGTCACAGCAGTGCTCTGACAGGTCAGACTGGAGAGCTTTTTGTGAAACTGAGGAATAAGAAAGGAATGACCTTGTTAATGAGATTATGTTATAGACCACCATAGTCAGCAGGATTTGGAGGAGCAGAATGTTGCAAAAACAACAAGTTGTGAAAGTAGGTAATTACAGAAGAGCAACACACATCAAAGTTGCTGGTGAACGCAGCAGGCCAGGCAGCATCTATAGGAGGAGGCGCAGTCGACGTTTCAGGCCGAGACCCTTCGTCAGGACTGTTGTTTGCGTTTAAATTACAGAAGAGGAAGTGTTTGCTGTCTTGAGGCAAATTAGGGTGGATAGATCCACAGCCCTGACAAGATGTTCCCTTGGATCCTGTGGGT
The DNA here is from genome assembly GCF_963921235.1 of Mobula hypostoma. NCBI lineage: Eukaryota > Metazoa > Chordata > Chondrichthyes > Myliobatiformes > Myliobatidae > Mobula > Mobula hypostoma. Next base: position 153,556,735 of record NC_086102.1, on the reverse strand, counting down.
GTCTAGTGCAGAAACTGCAGGGGCACTAGTACAGATATTTAAAACGTCCATAGCAACTGGTGAGGTACTGGAGGATTGGAGGATAGTCAATGTTATACCGCTGTTTAAGAAAGACTCTAAAAATAAGCAGGGAAATTATAGGCCAGTGAGGCTGACATCAGTCGTGGGTAAGTTATTGGAAGGTATTCTGAGGGACCAGATACGTAAGTACTTTGATGGAAAGGGACTGATAGGGGATCGTCAACATGGCTTTGTGCATGGTAGGTCATGTCTAATCATTTAGAGTTTTTCAAGGAAGTTGCCAGGAAAGTTGATGAAGGTAAAGAAGTAGGTGTTGTCTACTTGAACTTTAGCAATGCCTTTGACAAGGTCCTATATGGAAGATTGGTCAAGAAGGTTCAGTCGCTTAGATTCAGACTGAGGCAGTAAATTGGATTAGACATTGACTTCACAGGAAAAGTCAGACAATGGTGTAGGTGGCTGCCTCGCTGACTGGGGGCCTGTGACAAGTGGTTTCTCACAAAGATCAGTGCTGGCCCCATTGTTATTTGTCATCTATATCAACGATATACTGGAGATGATAGTGTAGTAAACTGGATCAGCAAATTTCAGATGACACCAAGATTATACTTTGGGAGGACAAACCAGGATAGGACTTGCATAGTGAGCAATAGGGTACTGAGGAGTGTGGTAGAACAGAGAGATCTGGGAATACAATCTCATAATTCCTTGAAAGTAGCATCACAAAGAGATAGGGTTGTAAAGAGAGCTTTTGACACATTGGCCTTCATAAATCAAAATATTAAATACATTAATATTGTTGTTTACAATATATATTAATGACTTAGACAAGGGAATTAAATGCAGTATCTCCAAGTTTGCGGATGACACGAAGCTAGGCGGCAATGTTAGCTGTGAGGAGGATGCAGGGTGACTTGGATAGGTTAAGTGAGTGGGCAAATTCACGGCAAATGCAATTTAATGTGGATAAATGTGAGGTTATCCACCTCGGTAGCAAAAACAGGAAAACAGATTATTATCTGAATGGTGGCCGATTAGGAAAAGGGGAGGTGCAATGAGACCTGGGTGTTATTATACACCAGTCATTAAAAGTGGGCATGCAGGTGCAGCAGGCGGTGAAAAAGGCAAATGGTATGCTGGCATTCATAGCAAGAGGATTCGAGTACAGGAGCAGGGAGGTACTACTGCAGTTGTACAAGGCCTTGGTGAGACCACACCTGGAGTATTGTGTGCAATTTTGGTCCGCTAATCTGAGGAAAGACATTCTTGCCTTAGAGGGAGTACAAAGAAGGTTCACCAGGTTGATTCCTGGGATGGCAGGACTTTCATATGAAGAAAGACTGGATCAACTAGGCTTATACTCATCGGAAATTAGAAGATTGAGGGGGGGGATCTTATTGAAACGTATAAAATTCTAAAGGGATTGGACAGGCTAGATGCAAGAAGATTGTTCCCGATGTTGGGGAAGTCCAGAACGAAGGGTCACAGTTTGAGGATAAAGGGGAAGCCTTTTAGGACCGAGATGAGGAAAAACTTCTTCACACAGAGAGTGGTGAATCTGTGGAATTCTCTGCCACAGGAAACAGTTGAGGCCAGTTCATTGGCTATATTTAAGAGGGAGTTAGATATGGCCCTTGTGGCTAAAGGGATCGGGGGTATGGAGAGAAGGCAGGTACATGGGTCTGAGTTGGATGATCAGCCATGATCATACTGAATGGTGGTGCAGGCTCGGAGGGCCAAATGGCCTACTTCTGCACCTATTTTCTATGTTTCTATGGTACATGAGTTGGGATGTTATGTTGAAGTTGAATAAGACTCAATTCAGTGTATTATTTGCATTTATGGACCACCTACCTACAGGAAAGATATCAAAAAGGTTGAAAGAGTGGATAGAAAATTTACAAAGATGTTGCCAGGAATTAAGGACCTGAAGTATAGGGAAGGGCTGATTAGGTTAGGACTTTACTTCCTAGATCAGGAAGAATGAGAGGAGAGTTGACAGAGATATACAAAATTATTTGGGGCATAGATAGGCTAAATGCAAGCAGGATTTTTCCACTGAGGTTAGGTGAGAATAGAACTAGAGGTCATGGGTTAAGGGTGAAAGGTGAAGAGTTTAGGGGGAATATAAGGGGGATTTCATCACTCAGAGGGTGGTGAGAGTGTGGAACGAGCTGCCGGTGGAAGTGGTAGATTTGGATTTGGATTTGATTTCAACATTTAAGAGAAATTTGGATAAATGCATGAATGGGAGCAGTATGGAGGGCTATTGTCCAGGTGCAGGTTGATGGGACTAGGCAGATTAATAGTTCAGTGCAGACCAGATGTGCTGCATATTCTAGAACTCTAAGATATTTGTGCCTGAATTGTACTTTTCCCCCTTTGTTATTAATGCTGAAACAATACATGTTGTTGATCATTCTGCTAGTTAGTGGTAAATGGAAAACTGTAATGCATATGTTTAACTTACCGTCTCTCCTCTGGGACCTGGCTCTCCAGTTGCACCGACAGGGCCTGGGGCTCCAGGATTACCTTGTACCCCAGGAACACCTGCAGGCCCTGGGTCACCACGATCGCCCTGTGCAGAAAAAAAAGCAAGGCTGGTTAGCAGAGAACCTCGAGACTAGACAGCTTGAAAGCTAGCTCTCTTGCCATTCATGTGAGCAGCACAGCAACAGAAGCTCACTGCTGGTATTCATTGCTGATTTATTGATTTGCTTTGCTTTACCATCTCTCCTGCACGACCATCACGTCCAGGGGTGCCATCAATTCCAGGAAGGCCCTAGGAACAAAGAAGAACATTTAACCAGCAGCACACACACCCAGCATGCAGTAGAGTAAGTGATAGAGTTCAGCTTGATTCAGGGCAAACATTTCCACAGTCGCTTGTCAGAGATGTGTGGATTCAAGTTCCCTCTCAGAGACATTATCTATGCTGATGTTCCTATGATAGCACTGAGGGTGTGCTGCCCTGCTGAAATGTCTGTTCCTTTTAACTCTACATAAATGATCCCGAGAAAAAGGCCTTTGATCACCAGTGGCCAGACTGACATTTATCCCTCCTTCAAAAAGCATGTGCATTTTGACCCATGAGATCTTGCTGTGTGGTCACATGCCATGCATTACAGTACTTCTTAAATATTTAATTGACTGCAGATTAAATGTTTCATAATCTTTTTAAAATAATAGAACTGTTAAGTTTATGATAGAAGATCTAATGCTTTCCCAGCCTAAATGACAAATAAATTCTTCTCAGGCTTCCAGCCAAGTACAAGTATTGATTTTAACCAATGTTTCAATGACAAACTCTGTCATCTTCATCATGAAGATAGCATAGTTTGTCATCGAAACGTCAGTTAAAATCAATACTTGTACCCAGATGGAAGCCTGAAAAGAGTTTATTTTGTTATATTTATGTAAATAAAATTCCAGATGTTAAGAGTCAAGCAACATGATTTTTTTTTTACTTACATCCTGACCAGCTTCTCCGGGAGGTCCACGGGCACCTTGTGCACCAGTTGGGCCTGGAGGACCCCTTTCACCAGTTGGGCCTGTTAGTCCTTGTTTACCAGGCTGACCCTGAAAACAAACAGTAGAGGAAGTGTCTAACCTTGTCTTCATTAACAGTATGAACTATAATATGACCAAGTATTCCAAAACTAAATGAAAAAGACTGAATTTTCAGTATTTCAGAATCATCTCTTTAAGAAAGGTCATCAAAGGTCTCTAATTAATTATCAATTACAAGAAGGGTGCACTTCCAGGCGATGTTGGTCAGTTCCTGTTTCTACATTCTTTATTCCCTCCTTCTGTAGTTACGTGTAGTTACTGGCGTCCTGTTGCACTCACCTCAATAATAAGAAAATGCTTTGAGAGGCTGGTCATGGACTACATCTGCAGCTTGCTGCCACCCACACTGGACCCCTATAATTCACCTACTGACACAACAGATGGACAGATAATTCAATAGCCACAGCTCTACACACCGCCCTTACACACCTGGAGAAGAGGGATGCTTATGTGAGAATGCTGTTCTTGGACTACGGTTCAGCATTCAACACTATAAGTTCCTCCAGGCTCGACAAGAAGCTCAGAGACCTTGGCCTCCACCCTGGCTTGTGTAGCTGGATTGTGGACTTTCTGTCAGCTCGCCGGCAGGTGGTAAGAGTGGGCTCCCTCACCTCTGCCCCACTGACCCTCAACACAAGTGCCCCTCAGGGCCATGTCCTAAGCCCCCTCCTTTACTCTCTGTATACCCACGAATGTGTCGCTACCCACAGCTCCAAACTGTTAATTAAATTTGCTGACAACCCTACATTGATTGGCCTAATATCAAATAATGAGGTAGCCTACAAAGAAGAAATCATCACCCCGACACAGTGGTGTCAAGAAAACAATCTCTCCCTCTATGTTGCAAAAACAAAGAAGCTGGTTATGGACTACAGGAGGAATGGAGACAGGCTAGCCCCTATTAAAATCAATGGATTAAGGGTTGAGAGGGTGAACAGCTTTAAGTTCCTCAGCATCCACATCATCGAGGATCTCACGTGGTCTGTACATACTGGCTGTGTGGTGAAAAAGGCACAACAGTGCCTCTTTCACCTCAGATGGTTGAGGATGTTTGGTATGGGCCTCCAATTCCAAAGAAATTTCTACAGGGGCACAATTGAGAGCATCCTGACTGGCTGCATCACTCCCAGGTATGGGAACTGTACTTCCCCCAATTGCAGGACTCTGCAGAGAGTGGTGTGGACAGCCCAGAGCATCTGTAGATGTGAACTTCCCACTATTCAGGACATTTACAAAGACAGGTGTGTAAAAAGGGCCTGAAGGATCATTGGGGACCCGAGTCACCCCAACCCCAATCTGTTCCAGCTGCTACTGTCCGGGAAACTGTACTACAGCATAAAAGCCAGGACCAACAGGCTCCAGGACAGTTTCTTCCACCAGGCCATCAGACTGATAAATTCATGGCAATGCAATTGTATTTCTATGTTATATTGACTGTCCTGTAATTTATTTAAATTACTATAAATTGCACATTGCTCAATTAGACGGAGACGTAAAATAAAGATTTTTACTCCTCATGTATATGAAGGATGTAAGAAATAAAGTCAATTTAATTCAATACTTGTTTGGTGTCTGAGCAGCCCTAATAAAAGGAGGTGATGAATCCAAGTATGCACAGAACAACTCACTGGCTCCAAGAGGATTAAAGAGGATTGCAAGAGTCATCATTCACCCTCAAAAGCTGTTGTCAGTTAACTTATAAACAAAAAAGACACAAACAAGGGAATATTTGCAGATGCTAGAAGTTCAATTATTACACACAAAAGGCTGGAGGAACTCAGAAGGCCAGGCAGCATCTATAGAAAACTGTAAACAGTCAACATTTCGGGCCAAGACCCTTCATCAGGACTGGAATGAAAAGATGAGGAGTCTGAGTAAGAAAGTGGGGGGAGGGGAGAAGAACCACAAGGTGATAGGTGAAACTGGGAGGGGGGGCAGTGGTTAAATAAAGAGCTGGGAAGTTGATTGGTGAAAGAGATACAGGGCTGGAGAAGGGGAATCTGATAGAAGTGGACAGAGGCCACAGAGAAAAGAAAAGGGGGAGGAGCACCAGAGGGAGGTAAGGACATAAGGTGAGAAAGGGAAATAGGAATGGGAATGGGAAATGGTGAATGGGGGTAGGGGGCATTACTGGAAGTTTGAGAAATTGATGTTCATGCCATCAGGTTGGAGGATTGAATACAAGGTATTGTTCCTCCAACCTGAGTGTGGTCTCATCGTGACAGTAGAAGAGGCCATGGACTGTCATATCAGAACGGGAATGGGAAGTGGTATTAAAATGGGTGGCCACTGAGAGATCCCGTTCTTTCTGGTGGACAGAGCATAGATGTTCAGCGAAGCGGTTTCCTAATCTCCGTCCAGTCTCACTGATATACAGGAGGCCACACCAGATACAGTAGATGACCCCAACAGACTCACAGGTGAAGTGTTGCCTCGCCTGGAAGGACTGTTTGTGACCCTGAATGGTAGTGAGGGAGGTGGTGTAGGGCCAGGTGGAGCCCTTGTTCCATTTGCGAGGAAGAAGAAAGTGGGGGGAGGCGGGGTGGAAAATGTACTTGGGGTGGCATCCCAGTGGAGATGGAACCATAAAAAAATCATTGATTTGACTAATTTACTGTGCTTTAAAATCAACTTCTGCAAAATATTCAGATCCATATAAAAATAATAAATAAAGTAATGATTAATCTTTGTAAGAGGAGAATTGTAAAACGGATAAATTTGGACCATACTTCAGCAACAATTTCAGTTCCTGTGTATAGATAAGCCATCTAATACAATGCAACAAATTTACAAATCCCACGTGACCAATTTAATTCACTTAATGCATAATAATGAACTCATAAAGTTGTACAAACACAGAAACAGTCCCCTTAGCCCATCATATCCATACACACTATTAAATTTCCTCCATTTGGTCCATACATTCTCCAGCTTGGTGATTCAAGTGCTTTCCTGGGCTCTTCCCAGATGCTATGAGATTACTAGCCTGAACCAGCATCTTGGGTAGCATATTCCAGACTCCAATCAGTATCTGAGTGGAAATAACCCACCAGATCCCCTCTAAACCTCCTGGCTCTCACATTAAACCAGTGTACTCTAGTTTTAGACATCCCACCATGAGGAAAATGATTCTTGGCTATCTACCCAGTCGCATCTCTTTCATATGATGGTAATTGGTATCCTGATTGCTCTAATATTCACATCTGTGATATTAGCTCAGTTTATTTGTTTCCCACTCCTCTTTCTTTTCCTGTGGGAGTGCAGGATATCCCCAGACTGATAAGCTGGGTATGACTTTCTCCTTTGCATCTCATGCCTCGCACATTCTTTTATTAATGGTCTAGTCTTTAACTGCTCCCATTCACTCATTGACCAAATAAACTGACAGTCATCCTAGTTTTCACCAATCAGAAACATTCTCCCCTCCCACTTTCCCTGAAGCTTATCAAGCTTCTTTTGTCTCCTTCCCTGTTCTGATGAAAGGTCTTGGACTCAGCATGATAGCTCTAGATGCCTTCCCTCAGATGCAGCCTGACCTGCTCAGTATTTCCAGCATTTTCAGTTTTTATTAACTCTCAGATAATTTTGAATGCTTCTGTAAAGTGTCAATCCAGAGAAGTCAAAGACAGCATATTCAATGTCTCATTGCAACTGATGTGTTCTAATTGAGGTAGCATCCTGATAAATCTCCTCTGCACCCTCTTCAGTACAATCGTACCCTTCCAAAGGTGTGTAGCCATTAGGAGCTACACACAGCACTCCAATTATGGCCTAAGGCCGAACCAATGCATCTATAAGCAATCTTTATAGATTGTTTTAAAACACTGTTTAGTGAAGCACAGTTTTGCCAGCCTGGATAAAGTTGAATCTGACTAGTGCCCCATTTCTTATAATAAAGAAACAGGTAGACGCATCTGCCAATTGAAACAGCATACACTCGATAGTTCACAATGGCAATAAGCTGCTCTATGTGCAACTTCCATTTAAGAACTTGACTTGTTGGGTTAAATTCAGCAAAAAAGGTGAAAGCTGTAAAAACAACCACGTGCTGCAATAACTAATGGGCTTCAGTCAAATCTATGGCATCTAACTTAAACTGCATCAGACTAACTGAAAGAAGTCTAGGAAACCAGTCATTCTTGGAGAACATTACACAGTGCAACTTCCAAAATTGGCCAATTAAGAAGAAAAAATAGGTTAAGTCAGGAGTTCCTGCCATTTTGATTGTTTTCCATTAAAATTTTTCATAATTAGGAATTAGGACTATTAGGAATAGTCAGCATGGCTTTGTGAAAGGCAAGTCATGCCTTACGAGCCTGATTGAATTTTCTGAGGATGGGACAAAACACATTGATGAAGGTAGAGCAGTAGATGTAGTGTATATGGATTTCAGCAGGGCATTTAACAAGCTACCCTATGCAAGGCTTATTGAGAAAGTAAGGAGGCATGGGATCCAAGGGGACATTGCTTTGTGGATCCAGAACCGGCTTGCCCACAGAAGGCAAATAGTGGATGTAGATGGGTCATATTCTGCATGGAGGTCGGTCACCAGTGGTGTGCCTCAGAGATCTGTTCTGGGACCCCTACTCTTCGTGATTTTTGTAAATGACCTGGATGAAGAAGTGGAGGGATGGGTTAGTAAATTTGCTGATGACACAGAGATTGGAGGTGTTGTGGGCAGTGTGGAAGGCTGTCAGAGGTTACAGCGGGACATTGATAGGATGCAAAACTGGGCTGAGAAATGGCAGATGGAATTCAACCCAGGTAAGTGTGAAGTGGTTCATTTTTGGTAGGTCAAATATGATGACAGAATATAGTATTAATGGTAAGACTCTTGGCAGTGTGGAGGATCAGAGGGATCTTGGGGTCCGAGTCCATAGGACACTCAAAGCTGCTGCGCAGGCTAAGAAAATAGACAGTACATTGGCCTTCATCAGTCGTGGGTTTGAGTTTAGGAGCCGAGAGGTAATGTTGCAGCTATATAGGACCCTGGTCAGACTCTATTTGGAGTACTGTGCTCAGTTCTGGTCACCTCACTACAGGAAGGATGTGGAAACCATAGAAAGGATGCGCAGAAGATTTACAAGGATGTCACTTGGATTGGGGAGCATGCCTTATGAGAATAGGTTGAGTGAACTCGGCCTTTTTTCCTTGGAGCAACGGAGGATGAGGGGTGACCTGATAGAGGTGTATAAGATGATGAGAGGTATTGATCATGTGGATAGTCAGAGGCTTTTTCCCAGGGCTGAAATGGCTAGCGTGAGAGGGCACAGTTTTAAGGTGCCTGGAAGTAGGTACAGAGGAGATGCCGGGGGTAAATTTTTATGCAGAGAATGGTGAGTGCATGGAATGGGCTGTCAGTGATGGTGGTGGAGGTGGATATGATAGGGTCTTTTAAGAGACTCCTGGATAGGTACATGGAGCATAGAAAAATAGAGGGCTATGGGTAACCTTAGGTAATTTCTAAGGGAAGGTCATGTTCGACATAGCTTTTGGGCCGAAGAGCTTGTATTGTGCTGTAGGTTTTCTATGTTTCTATAATTAAAGGTTTGGAACAAAACAACACATATAATTTAAAACATGAGAAAATCTGCAGATACTGGAAATCCAAAGCAACACATACAAAATGCTGGAGGAAATCAGCGAACCAGGTTGCATCTGTGGAAAAGAGTAAACAATCAACACCCTGATGAAGGGTCTGTGCCCAAAACATCCACAATTACTCTTTTCCATAGATACTGCCTAGCCTGATGAGAAAGATGCCTTTTAATGAAATGTAATTCAATTACCAAGGATTGAAGTCCAATAAATGATTACAATTTTCATGGTACAGAACTACTTTCATAATTATTAAATTACTTACAGCTTTTGTTTATGCTTAGGCAAAATGAAGCTCTATGGTAATGAAGCAATTAATAATACAATACTCACAGCCTGGCCCGGTAGACCAGGCATGCCTCTTTCCCCACGATGGCCTGGCATGCCTGCAAGACCTCTCTGTCCTGTTGTACCTTGTGGACCTGGAGGTCCATCCGGCCCCTGAAAGGCACAGCAAGACACACCGTAAAGATAGCAATTAGGAAAAGAGGGCTGCAGCTACCACCATGTGGAACACAAACTAAAATAGCTATTGTTAGTGCTTACTGAGAAGAAAATCATGGTTTCTCATGAGATAAGGGAAACTTAAGATGATGTTTTAGAAGGTATTCATATCACCAGTGTGGAACTATTCGCAGCCTTATGGCACATTAGGGTGGATAAATACCCAGGGCCTGACTATATACACTCTTCAATTTTGTGGAAGACTAAAGAAGAAATTGTAGAGGCCCTTGAAGAGACATTTGCTTCATCATTAGCCACTGGTGAAGTTCCCCAAAACTGGAATGTGGCCAATGCTGTTTAAGAAGGGTAGCAAGGACAAGCCAGGGAACTACAGGCCAGTCACCCTAACATCAGCAGTGAGGAAGTTACTCGACAGAGTTCTGAGGGAGAGCACTTGGATAAACAGATTAGGAGGGCTCAGCATGGCTTTGTGTGTGTAATGTCATGCTTCATGAACCTTGCAGAGTTTTTTTTGAAAAGGTAACTGAAAATGAATGTAAGAATAAGGTGATGGATGCTGCCTGCTTGGAATTCAGCAAGGCCTTCAATAAGTCCCACATGGTAGATTGATCTCGAACACTGGGTCCCAGGGAGTCCAGGGAGAGCCAGTTAAGTTGTTTCATGAAGCTGAGGATGGTGGTTTAAGGTTCTTTCTCATAATGGAGACCAGTAATTAGTGATGTGTCGCAGGGGTCACTGTTGAGAATATTGTTATTCATAGGTTATATAAATGACTTGAATGTAAATCTGAAAGACTTAATCAGTGAGCTTTCAATGACACAATATTAGGAAGTATTTTTGATAGTGAAGAAAGTTATTGGAGATTACAAGAGGATCATGATCAGTTAGGGAAGTGGACTGAGGAGTAGCAAAGGGATTCTATAGAGATTTGTGAGATGATGTATTTTGGAAAGTCGAACAAGCATAGGACTTACACTATGAATATAATGGAACAGAGAGAAACAGGAGTGCAAGTGCATAATGCATTGAAAATGGTGTCACAAGCCGACGGGTAGTGAAAAGGTATTTAGCATGCTGGTCTTCATTAGTCAGGGCACTGAGCAGAGGTGACAGGACATTATGTTACAGTTGTACAAGAAGTTGATGAGGGGCAGATCTGGAGTACTGTGTACAGTTTTGGTCACTCTGTTATAGGAAAGATGTGATTAAATGGGAGAGAACGCAGGAGAGATTAAGAAGGATGTTGCCAGGACTGGAGGGCCTACATTATAGGGAGAGGATGGCCAGACGAGGTCTTTATGCCATGGAATGCAAGAGAATGAGAGGCAGCATTATAGAAATATTTAAAACTATGAGAGGCACAGATGGGGTTGATCGTAACAGTATTTTCCCCAGTGTAATGGAGACCAAAACAGGGGGTTATCGGTATGAGTACCGAGTAAGAGGGGAAAGATTTAAAAGGGACTTGAGGTACAACTTTTCATATAAGAGGGTAGTGATCATATGGAACCAGCTGCTAGAGGAAGTGGTTGAATATAATTGTATCATTTAAGAAGCACTTCAATAGGTACATGCAGGAAAAGAATAAGGGACAAATGCAAGAAATTTGGACTAGCTTGGTGGGCACCTTGGTCAATATAGGTTCGTTGGGCCGAAGTGCCTGTATCTGTGCTGTATTGCTCTCTGGTCAATGACTAGCTGAGAGTTATCAATATCTTAATGGGGCTCAGCTGGATTTTTTTTCAGGAGGAAATTGTTAATATATTCAATGCAAATTTCCTAAACTGTTCACACTGTTTCATCAAAATCTCTGCTCATTATGCACTTAGACTCCTCATATGCAAAAGTTCATTTGACTACATACACACCATCACTGGAGTAGATTTATGCCCTGAATTGAGACATTACTGAGATATTAGCATTTGGTGTGCATCAAAGACTCTTCCAAACTTCTACAGATGTATGTGGGAGAGCATTCTGACTGGATGCATGGCCGCCTGGTACAGAGCCTCCAATGTGCAGGATTGTAAGAGGCTGCTGATTGTTGTAGACTCCACCAGCTTGACTACGGGCACAACTCTCCACATCAATGAAGGTATTCAAGAGGCGATGCCTCAGGAAGGTGGCATCTATCATCCATCACTAAATAACCTCACCGCCCAGGAGATGCCCTCTTTGTGATATCATTGTCAGGGAGCAACTACAGGAGACTAAAGACCCACATTTAATGTTTTAGGAACAGCATCCCCTCCACTACCAGATTTCTGAACAACCTACGAATTCAGGAACACTACCTCATTATTCTGCTTTTGCTGGGTTTATTTATTTTTGTAACTTATGGTAATTTTTGTATCTTGCACTTTTCTGTTGCTGCAAAACAACAAACTGCATGACATGTGTCAGTGATAATAAACCTGATTCTGATTTAAATGCAGCAAACTTTTCCTTGTCTTCACCACTGCAGCATTCTCCATTTGGCATTTGTTTTACACCAGGAAAATAGGCAAGAGATTGGCTTCCACAGGCAGTTTTGGTATCGGTGGATCAATGGCAATGTTTGACTATCCAGCTCTGCTAATAGCTTCTTTTTGTGTTTTTTCTAATACAGAAATAGATTTCAGATTTTGAACCTGAATAACTACCATGACCAATATCAAATTTGTTCTATATACTGTACAGATTATTAAATCACTCCAAATGTTAGTTCTTATATGTGTTTATCATCTTAATTCAAGTTCTTAACTTTTGTCAATGCAATATTAGATACAATTTATTCTCCAGGTACCTGTGTGGCTATCTCACATGTTGATTAATCTGCATACACACAACTGTTCTACCCAACCATTCAACCTGTCCTTTAAAAATCACTGAGCCTGAAAAGTGTGTCATTAATGGAGCAAACCTCTTTTCTACCATAAAGTAACCCTTGCTGGTCAGCAATTTATAGATTATGATTGCTCAAGTGATCATCCAGGTAACTTCAAATTAACGAAGATTTCTGCCTCCACCTTCTCTTCAGAAATGGGTTCCAGACCCCTACACTCACTAGGTAAATAAAATCCAATAGCATGACCTGTCGATATTCTCATCCACTCCAGTCTCTTTTACTCAGCATCATGACCCGTTAGTGGTACTTATCTCATCACTCTATTAGTGATGGAATAGTTTGAACACTTTTGTTGCTACAACTTCCTACTTTTGTTTCTATTGTTACATGAATCAATCATTGAGATACATGAGCCTAGAACAGGATCAGCATAGAAACTTAATTTTTCAATTGTAGAGATAAAATTACAACTAGATTCAATTTCACTGAACATGTTTTACCAACTTCATGTCGAGATACAATTTTCAAAATTCTCATTGCACTTACGGTTGGACCATCTTCTCCAGGTTCACCTTTATCACCAGGGCTACCAGGTATCCCTGCGGGGCCAGGATCACCAACCTTTCCAGGTGAACCAGTGTCACCTCGCAGACCTGGAGGTCCTTCCTTTCCAGTAGCCCCTAAGGGACCAGCAGGACCTGGGTCACCCTAAAAAAGAAAGATGGAAGATGAATTTCTAATCTCATTATTTTGGCACAGATTGATCCTAATTCTTGCTCATATTTTCTATCAATGGATAGAATATAAATGTGGTTTTAACAAAAGGCCAGGATTGATGGTTGAGAGGTCAGATTTCAATAATACTTATTTTTCATACGCTTAAGTTCCATTTTATAGTGCAATATACTTGACATTGTATTAACCAGATCTGTCTATAGACCCTTAATCCTCATGACCACATTATTCTGGGGAAGGTGGCCTCTTGTGAAGAAACATGACCATATTATCTCAAGACAATCCAAACCAACTCTTGGGAAAAAAAAAATCCTGTTGTTATTTTGACATGGAATCAAAGTAAATCATTATTAAGTTAATACAGAAGATACCTTAAATGAAAATGTAAAATCTTTTCAAGGACATTGGGCAGAGCCTTTAGACCAATGAGGAATTTTGATTTCATTGAAGACTACTACTCACAGTTGGTCCTGGTGGTCCAACTCTCCCTGCAGGCCCAGGAAAGCCAGTGGGACCCTATTATAGAGAAAACATGGTTAGCGCACAATCAGGATTCAGTAAAACTTTATAATATATCTGCAATTCTCAACATGGCACCTACAACACTTTGTGGAAAAAAGCTTGCCTGCACATCCCCTCTAATCTTACCTCATCTCACCTTAAAGCCATGCCCTCTATAATTGAATGGTTTTACCTAATGAAAGAGATTTTGCCTGTCTCCTTATCTAAGCTTCTCATCACTTTATAAACATTTCTCATCTTGAAGCTCCAGAGAAAATAATCCAAGCTTGTTCATCCTTTCCTTCAAGCTCACACCCTCGAATCAAAGCGGCATCCTGGCAAACCTCTTCAAAACACTTTCTGAAGCCTCCATCTCCTTCCGGTAATGAAGTAGCCAGAATTGTAGGTAATATTCAAAACATGGCCTAACCAAAGTTTTATACAACTGCATCATGATTTCCCGACTCTTATGCTCCACGTGCCTAGCAAAGGCAATCATGTCATACACCTTCATTACCACTCTATTTATCTGTGTTTCCACTTTCAGGGAGCTATGGACTTGGATTCCAATATCCCCTCTACATCAATGTGCTGATGTCTGCATAAGTGGCTGCACTAAAATTTCCAAAGGTAAACCATAGTGCAGGGTTCTAGAACAATAGAAATCTGCAAACACAGTATTGTAAAGTTATCTTTCACATGCGGATAAAAGGCTTCACAATATTATAAACTGTTTCCTAATATAGCACACTAATACATTTTTCTATGGACAGAAGTAATAAATAGAAATATTCAAAGCAAACAGTAACAGAGAGAAAAAAAATGCTTGAAAATGAAACTTACAGGTGCTCCCTGAGTGCCACGTCCACCTTTAAGTCCAGGAACTCCAACAGGGCCCTAGAAAAGGAATTTGGAGATTTAAGTTGAATGGCTTGCCCATAATCATACATTTTTAATGTTTTAATCTCTTCTGTTGATGTACTTACTGGTGGACCAGGGGATCCTGCTAGTCCCTGCGGTCCGGGAGAGCCAGCATCACCCTTCTGACCAGGCTCACCAGTTTCACCTTTAACTCCGGGTTGTCCATCATTGCCCTGGACAGAATGAAATTGAGCAGTTTAGTGGAGAGCTAAAACATGAATTTAGGTAATGAAGGTTACCTCACAGATTACATCTTTGTTTTTCTAAAGAGAATTTCACTTATGCTGCAATTTAATGCGAAAAGCAGTAGATTAGGGTGATGCTTCGTGTACTTGGCCTTCTACTGCTTCTCCAGTCTGATTCATCATGTGATTTTCTCCCACTGGAGTTCAAAGATGGTCACTTGGTGGATGTGTATAGACTGAGTAACAGGCAAAATGATCAGGTCCGTCCCACTGATGGGTTAAACATCTTAGCCACCACATCAAACGGCAGCAACACTTTCTTGATAAAACCACAATCAGGGCATGCAAAGTTCCTCCAAATAAGAAGAGGTACAAATTTATGAGATCATCCTATTGCTGCTGTCCACAATAACAGTAGGGGTTTCTACAAGACATTTTTAAAAATATTTTCTCATGTTATGCGGACACCACTGACTAAGTCAGTGGTTACTGCCTATTGCCAAATGCCTTTGAGTAGTGTCTGCCTAGATGGTATCAATGGGCAGATCAGAAACAACCACATCACTGTGTGTCTGGAGGTTCATTTAGGCCAGACCAGGCAAGGGCAGACTTTCTTCCCTAAAGGATATTAATGAAAGATAATCTTTATTACTGACATTTTATATCTTCATGAACACCATTTGAGATACCTGACTTTTAATATAGGGATTTATTTAATTAATTGAATACAATTTGCTTATCTGCTGCTGTACAATTTGAAATTGTGCATCATGGATAATTAATCTAATTATCTTTAAGTCTAGTCTAGTAACACAGCAATTGTACTTCCATACCTCTGTGAAACATTTGAATAATAAGGAATTTGTATTTAGAACCAATTCCTTACAGAGAAGATTTAAAACAGCATTTTGGATACATATAACCTACCGGAGGTCCAGCAAATCCAACAGGACCAGTGGTACCAGTCTCACCACGAGAACCCTGGAAAAGGAAAATGGAAGTCACCGTCCAGAAATGTCACAACAAAAATATTCCTGCAAGATTGTTACCGATGTAAAATGAGGTTGCTATTCTGTTAAAAAAATGAATGAACTTTAAAAATCAAAAAAATAAGGCATCCAACATGTCTGACTCCTTCAAAATCACCAGTCCTCTGTTATCTTAAACTCTCCATTTCTTCTTTATCTTTAACAATTTATTTATTTCATCCTTGAACTCTTTATTACTATTTTCATTGGGTCTTACCGTTACTAAATTGCTTGGAAAAGTTAACACTTAAGGTTGTTTCATATTTAGTCTTGCATTCACAGATACACAAACTATTTACTCTAATACATAATCTCCAGCTCCTTCCATTATCTACAGAACATAGTGTTACCTGTCCAGTGAGTATCTCCTGAATATGAATTATCTTATGCTATTGGAATAATATTATCTTGTGCCATTAGAATGATATAATTGTCTTGTGATAGTGGGGTGATGTGATGTCACGTGATGGCATGTTCTAACTGATATATAAGGGGAGACTGCAGTTGTTGCATAGTTCAATTTGGTAGGAACTCACTGTTGGTAGTTACATCATAGGAGAAGAAGAGAGTGAGAGTGAAGAATCAGAACAAACCCCAGAGGGACTGGGGTTAACCAACGGCATTTGGCACATTATGGGTGTGACTGACATTTGGAACCGTCTGTATGTGGCACGCACATTTTGTTAACCCTTACACAGTTTGAGTTGTGCAATGACCACTTCCATCAGAAAGGTCAGTTACTTTGAGAGCTCGTATTCTGCGTCATAACTTCAGAAAAGGTATTTCTCGGCTGGAACCAGCGTCGGCAGTTTGACTTTTCTTCATCGCAAGTTTCGGGAAGTCTCTCCTCTCAGTTATTTCATAAATCATATGGACTTATTAAACTACCACCTTAAGACTGTGCTTAAATGGGATCTGTTGAGAATTGTCTTTAAGTTCAATCATTTGATAACTATAGAAGCATAACGCTGTTAACATCAGTTTGAGTTAATCAATTCATTTACTGTCCCGTGTTAATTTGAGTAGAGGTTAATAAATGTCATTGTTTATTTTATAAAAGCTCGACTCAAATTTATCTCTGTTGCTGCTGATTCATAACATTTGTGGGGGCTTGTCCGGGATTTGAACCAATTTAGAGTTTAACTGGTTGTTTAATTAACGATCTGATTGAAAAAGGGGAAATAAACGATTCCTTTTGTTTGATTGGTTTGTGTGTGGTAATTAGCTGCAATGGACATTGATGGCTTTCTGGTGTCACCAGCCCCAGTGGTATTAGCAAAGGCGAGAAAAGCTGATGTATTAGAGATTTCTAGAAGGTTGGACCTGATAGGTATATCGACGGTTACAACTAAGCCAGTAATTCAGAGAAAAATTGCGGAACACTATACAGATTCGGGAGTTTTTGATGAAGCAGTGTTAGATAGGTTCCCTGTAAGTAAAGAAGCGATCCAGTTATACCTGGAACAGGTAGCGTTAGAGAAGCTTAGAGTAGAAGCTGAGTTAAAACAAAAACAATTAGAAGCTGATTTGGAATGAGGTCAGTTAAAAGCTGCAAATAAACAGAGGGAGTTTGAGCTAGCGATAGCGCAGTTAAGGTCCAAGAATCAGTACTCTGGTTCTAGGAAACAGTTTGTCGTTAGACAGGAAATTAAATTGGTTCCTCCATTTAATGAGGCAGAAGTTGATAAATACTTCCAGCATTATGAGACAGTTGCACTGATTTCAGAGTGGCCGAAAGAAAAATGGCGTGCTTGTACAAAGTGTAATTAAAGGTAAAGCACAACAAGTTTATACAGCTTTAACTGCTGAGCAAACACTTGATTATGATACTGTGAAGCAGTGTATACCTTAAGCTTATGAACTGGTTCCGGAAGTTTAAAGAGATACATTTAGAAATGTGAAGAAATCTGTGAACCAAGCTTATATGGAATTTGCCTATGATAAATCTGTGTGTTTTGAGCGATGGGTCAACTCTAAAAATGTGAATGAGGAGTATGAAAACTTGAAAGAGTTGGTTTTAATTGAGAAATTTAAAAGGTGCATCCCTATTGACATAAAGATATACTTAAATGGGAGGGACACTGCTACATTGCAGGAGTCTGCTAAATTAGCAGACGCGTATGCTTTAATCCATAAGAGTAAATTTACTCCATATAAAACTTTCCAAAAGAGTAGCCTGGATAGTCAGGGTAAACCAGAAAGTAAATCAGAAGCTAGTGATAAAGGTAAGAATGAAGGGAAGAAAGTGAAGGAAATACATTTCGGTCTTAATTGTTACTATTGTAAGAAACCTGGTCATGTTATGGGTAACTGTTTCAGTCTGAAGAAGAGGGAAAAGGAGGCAGTTCCAGATACCTGTGTGCAACACTTTGAAACGCCCAGAAACCCACAGGGTTCGGGACATTCAAAGGAAGCTTTGTCAAGGTTTGACCAGGTTAAGAAGGGATTTGATTATTTTATGTCAGAGGGATTTGTTTTGGTGAATGCAAGGTCCCCTCCGGTACCAATAAAAATTCTTTGGGATACTGGTGCTTTTGAGTCACTAATGTTAGACAGTGTTCTAGAGTTTAATGATGAGACTGACACGGGTGAGGTAAATCTTATACGAGGTATTGAGGGAAACCTTATGTCTGTACCTCTGCACAAAATAATTTTAAAGTCAGGATTAGCTTCATTAACTGTTAAAGTAGCACTGTGACCCAGTTTACTGGTGGACAGGGTTCTTTATTGTTAGGGAACGATCTAGCAGGAGGAAAAGTTGTTCCTGCAGTGCAGATGACAACTAAGCCAATCGCTGATGATCCAAAAATGGATTCTAATATATATATATACACACACACATACATACATACAGGTGTCCCCCGCTTTTCGAACGTTTGCTTTACGAAACCTCACTGTTACGAAAGACCTACATTAGTACCCTGTTTTCACTAACAGAAGGTATTTTCACTGTTACAAAGAAAGGCAGCGTGTGCCCCGAGCAGCCGTTCCACCCCGGGAACGGCATTCTAACCGGCATTGCTTTAACACGTGTCTGTGAGCAGCCATTAGCAAGATGAGTTCTAAGGTATCGGAAAAGCCTAAAAAAGCTCGTAAGGGTTGTTACACTTTACGTAAAATTAGACATAATTAACCATTTTGACCGTGGTGAATGAAGTAATGACAAAGTGAGTTTGGCTTGTGGAAGCTGACGAAGATGATGTTCAAGAGGTTTTGGCATCCCATGACCAAGAACTGATAGATGAAGGGCTGATGCAATTGGAAGAGGAAAGGATAACAATCAAAACCGAATGCAGAAAGTGAAGCAACTGCGTGAGATTTTCGCTGCAATCATAAAGTACGACTTTAATTTTGAAAAGGTACGTAGGTTTAGGGGATATTTGCAGGATGGTTGAGTTCTTACAAAGAACTGTATGATAGAAAAATGCGCGAGGCTCGGCAGTCAAGCAAGCCTTCCACATCAGCCACAGCAGACGACTAACTTCAACCTTCGACATCAAGGCGGGCAGTCATAGGAGAAGATGAGCTGCCTGCTCTAATGGATTCAGACGACGACGAGATGATACCCCAGTGTCCCACCACCCCAACCCTCAGGCTGCAGACAAATACTGATTCGCAGAGAATGCAGCGGTAGCCGGGAGGTACGCAGCATATCTTTAAGAAAAAAGCCGAGATAAGCATGCTAATTAATTATGTGCCGGGCAGCACCTAATTAATTAGCATGTTTATTTCGGCTTTTTTCTTAAAGATGTGTTGGATGCGTCCCGGCTGCCGCTGTACACCTGCACACTTCGTGGATCAGTATCGGTTTCCTGCCCGGAGGGTGGGGGCCTCTGCATCACCCAAACTCTGACAATTCAGCCTAACACACCATCATCAGTGTGCTCGGCGCTGTCCCAATTCTGGTAAGTGATACTACACTGTACATACATTATTTCTACTTCATGTAGGCTGTGTATTTTTACATGTTATTTGGTATGATTTGGCAGCTTCATAGCTTAAAGGTTACTGGAAAGTGCTTGCTCCATGTCTCTGCCGACGGCGCTTGCGCGAGATTTTCTGCTGACGGCGCTAGCATGAGATTTTCGCTACGGAGATCTGTGCAGGCAATCGCTGTAGAAAAGTATTTCTACTTTATATAGGCTGTGTATTTATCATATCATTCCTGCTTTTACTAGATGTTACTGTTATTTTAGGTTTTATGTGTTATTTGGCATGATTTGGGAGGTTATTTTTGGGTCTGGCAACGCTCACAAAATTTTCCCATATAAATAAATGGTAATTGCTTCTTCGCTTCATGACATTCCGGCTTACGAACTGTTTCATGGGAACGCTCTACCTTCAGATGGTGGGGGAAACCTGTACCTCCTGTGCAATAACCCGAGCTATGAAAAAAAAGTCTGCCAAGGCAGAGGGTTCTGTGCAGCATGGGTCTGTTACTCACGACAATTCAAATAAGGATTCAGAGTTTGATGATTTGTCAATAACTTTTCTACCTCCATTATTTGATCAGGATCCTTGTAATATATATGATGTTAAAGACTTGTTCTTGTCTAGGAAGGAGAGTATAGTGGAGCAAAGCAAAGACCCTGAGATTGCCACCTTAAGAGAACAAGCTCTCCCAGATAATGAGATCGCGAAGGTGCCAGTAGGGTATGATTTCAAGAGTGGAGTATTAATGAGGAAAGGGAGACCACCTAAGATTCCTGCAAGCGAGGATTGGGCAGTTTTTCACCAGGGTAGTGGTTTCTAAAGTTTACCGGAATGAAATTTTAACTTTGGCTCATAATATACCCTTGGGTGGCCACTTTGGTGTGAGGAAAACTGTGAATAAGGTTTTTAAACATTTTTATTGGCCTGGGTTCAGGAAAGATGTGAAGACCTTTTGCCAAACTTGTCACACTTGTCAGGTTGTAGGTAAACCTAATCAAATCTCCCCAGTGGCCCCATCACAACCAATTCCGGCATTTAGTGAGCCATCATCTGCATATCATCCCGAATCACAAAGGGCTTTAGAAAGGTTCCATTCTACCCTTAAAACTATGATTAGGACGTTTTGTGTTGAAAATGAGGAAGATTGGGAGGAGGGAGTTCATTTGCTTTTGTTTGAAGTGCAGGAGTCAGTGCAGGTGTCCCTAGGCTTTAGTTCATTTGAACTTGTGTTTGGGCACAATGTCCCAGGACCTTTTGCATTATTAAAAGAACAGTGGGTTAATAAAGGAGTACATACTAATTTGCTGGATTATGTCTTAAAATTTAAAGAAAGATTGCATAAAGCTTGCAGCTTAGCAAGGGAAATTCTCAAATCTGCTCAGGAAAGAATGAAAACTTGGTATGACAAGGATGCTAAAACGAGGGTGTTTAAGCCAGGAGATAAGGTGTTGGTTCTTTTCCTTGTGCAAACAAACCCTTTACAAGCTAGATTTCATGGTCCTTATGAGATTATATCTAAAGTTAATAATGTGGACTATGTGGTAAAAACACCAGATCAACGAAGGCCAACACAACTTTGTCATGTAAATATGATAAAGCCTTATTATGGGAAACAGTCCAGAGCTATGACTGTTGCTGTCAGTGACAATGAGTCTGACCCCCCTGGGAACTTGGTAGCTGATCCATCTGAGGCTTATTTTAAACCAAACATTATTTCTGCCAGACTAACAAATTTGACAATTTTGGAAAATATTGATGAGAAATTGGCTCATCTACAGCCACAGCAGGGGCAGCAGATGAAGCAGTTAATTTTGAAAAATAGGGATTTATTTCCAGACATTCCCAAAAGAACCACAGCAGCCTCACATGATGTAGATATTGGAAACGCCAAACCTATAAAGCAACATCCATATCGAATGAATGCGAAAAAATGTACACTTGCCAAACAAGAAGTTAAGTATATGTTAGACAATGATATTATTAGACCCTCTACTTCGGATTGGAGTTCACCTTGTGTCATGGTGCCTAAACCAGATGTTAGTATTCGGTTTTGTACTGATTACAACAAGGTGAATGCTGTAACAAAAATTGATGCCTATCCAATCCCTAGGGTAGATGATTGTGTGGACAAGGTTGGAAAAGCTAAATTCCTTACGAAGTTTGATTTGTTGAAAGGGTATTGGTGTGTTCCATTAACGGATAGAGGTAGAGAGATTTCTGCATTTGTGACACCATCTGGGCTATATGAGTATAATGTTCTGTCATTTGGAATGAAGAATGCTCCAGGAACCTTCCAGAGAATGATTAATTCTTTAATTTGAGGGTTAAAACATACAGATGCCTATTTTGATAATTTAGTCACAGGGAATGACATTAGGGAGGCACATATGTCTGCAGTGGAAGAACTGTTTGACAGGCTTTCGAAAGCTAACCTAACTATTAACTTAGCTAAAAGTGAATTTGGGCATGCCACTGTGACCTATCTTGGTTACATTGTGGGTCAAGGCAGGTTGGCTCCTGTTCAGGCAATTTTGGAGGTTCCCACTCCAACTGGTACAAAAACTTTCAGAAGATTTTTGGGAATGGTAGGGTATTACCGTAAGTTCTGTAAGAACTTTGCCAAGATTGCCCTTCCATTAACTAACCTCCTGAAGAAAGGTGAAAAGTTTGTTTGGACAGAGCCTTGTCAGGAAGCACTTAATAAATTGAAAGCTATCCTATGTGACCAACCTGTGCTCAAATCACCTGATTTTGAAAAGGCATTCTCCTTAGCTGTAGATGCTAGTGACGAGGCTGCAGAAGCAGGGTAACTACAAGGGGATGATGATGATGATGTTGACCATCCTGTAGTTTACTTTTCCAAGAAATTTAATGGGCAGCATAGAAATTATTCAACCATCGAAAAAGAATTATTATCTCTTATTTTAGCTGTGCAAAATTTTGATGTGTATGTTGGCACAACTCAGAAACCACTGGTGGTTTACACCGATCATAATCCATTGGTATTTTTGAGTAAACTGAGATACAAAAATAGAAGGTTACTGAATTGGAGTTTAATTTACAAGAAAATGATCTCTTAATAACTCACATTAAAGGCAAAGATAATGTAATTGCCAACTGTTTGTCCAGATGTTGAACTTGTAATGTAATATTTTGGTTACACTATTGTCATATGTTATATTAGTTGCAGAGTGCTGTATGATAATTGTGTGTATTGCGCAATTTTGTAAATTTTATACAGTTGTATATTTTGTTAATTGTAGGTAAAATTCGGCTCTTGTTAGATCAAAATTTTCTTTTGGTGGAAGAGGTGTTACCTGTCCCATGAGTATCTCGTGAATATGATGTAATTGTCTTATGCTGTTGGAATGATGTAATGGTCCTCTGCCATTATAGACAATAGACAATAGGTGCAGGAGTAGGCCATTCAGCCCTTCAAGCCAGCACCACCATTCACTGTAATCATGGCTGATCATCCACAATCAGTATCCAGTTCCTGCCTTATCCCCATAACCTTTGATTCTGCTATCTTTAAGATCTCTATCCATCTCTTTCTTGAAAGCATCCAGAGACTTGGCCTCCACTGCCTTCTGGGGCAGAGCATTCCACATATCCACCACTCTCTGGGTGAAAAAGTTTTTCCTCAGCTCCGTTCTAAATGGCCTACCCCTTATTCTTAAACTATAGCCTCTGGTTCTGGACTCACCCATCAGCGGGAACATGCTTCCTGCCTCCAGCATGTCCAATCCCTTAATAATCTTATATCTTTCAATCAGATCCCCTCTCATCCTTCTAAACTCCAGTGTATACAAGCCCAGTCGCTCCAATCTCTGAACATATGACAGTCCCGCTATCCCGGGAATTAACCTTGTGAACCTACGCTGCACTCCCTGAATAGCAAGAATATCCCTCCTCAAATTTGGAGACCAAAACTGCACACAATACTCCAGGTGTGGTCTCACCAGGGCCCTGTATGGCTGCAGAAGGACCTCTTTGCTCCTATACTCAATTCCCCTTGTTATGAAGGCCAGCATGCCATTAGCTTTCTTCACTGCCTGCTGTACCTGCATGCTTGCTTTCAGTGGCTGAAGTACAAGAACACCTAGATCTCGTTGTACTTCCCCTGTTCTTAACTTGACTCCATCTAGATAATAATCTGCCTTCCTGTTCTTACTACCAAAGTGGATAACCTCACATTTATCCACATTAAACTGCATCTGCCCACTCACCCAGCCTGTCCAAGTCACCCTGGATTCTCATAACATCCCCCTCACATTTCACACTGCCACCCAGCTTTGTGTCATCTGCAAATTTGCTAATGTTACTTTTAATCCCTTCCTCTAAATCGTTAATGTACATTGTAAAGAGCTGCGGTCCCAGCACTGAACCCTGTGGTACCCCACTGGTCACTGCCTGACATTCCGAAAGGGACCCGTTAATCGCTACTCTTTGTTTCCTGTCAGCCAGCCAATTTTCAATCCATGTCAGTATTCTGCCCCCAATACCATGTGCCCTAATTTTGCCCACTCATCTCCTATGTGGGACTTTATCAAAGGCTTTCTGGAAGTCTAGGCACACTACATTCGCTGGCTGTCCCTTGTCCATTTTCATAGTTACAACCTCAAAAAATTCCAGAAGATTAGTCAAGCACGATTTCCCCTTTGTAAATCCATGCTGACTCTGACCTATCCTCCAGCATCTTTCCCACCACTGATGTCAGGGTAACCGGTCTATAATTCCCTGTTTTCTCTCTCCCTCCTTTCTTGAAAAGTGGGACAACATTAGCCACCCTCCAATCCACAGGAATTGATCCTGAATCTGTAGAATATTGGAAAATGATTACCAATGCATCCACGATTTCTAAAGCCACCTCCTTAAGTACCCTGGGGTGCAGACCATCAGGTCCCGGGGACTTATCAACTTTCAGACCCAACAGTCTATCCAACACCATTCCTGCCTCATATAAATTTCCTTCAGTTCATCCATTACCCTAGGTCCTTGGGCCACTATTATATCTGGGAGGTTGTTTATGTCTTCCCTAGTGAAAATAGATCCAAAGTACCTGTTCAACTCATCTGCCATTTCCTTGTTCCCCATAATAAATTCACCCGTTTCTGTCTTCAACAGCCCAATTTTGGTCTTAACTATTTTTTTTCCTTTTCACATACTTAAAGAAGCTTTTACTATCCTCCTTTATATTCTTGGCTAGTTTACCTTCATACCTCATTTTTTCTCTGCGTATTGCCTTTTTAGTTATCTTCTGTTGCTCTTTAAAAGTTTCCCAATCCTCCGGCTTTCCAATCATCTTTGCTATGTTATACTTCCCCTCTTTTATTTTGATACTGTCCTTTACTTCCCTTGTCAGCCACGGCCTCCCCTTACTCCCCTTAGAATCTTTCTTCCTCTTTGAAATGAACTGATCCTGCACCTTCTGCATTATTTCCAGAAATACCTGCCATTGTTGTTCCACTGTCATCCCTGCTAGGGTATTGTTCCATTGAACTTTGGCCAGCTCCTCCCTCATAGCACCATAGTTCCCTTTGTTCAACTGTAATACTGACAACTGCCGATTTTCCCTTCTCCCTCTCAATTTGTAGATTAAAACTTATCATATTATGGTCACTACCTCCTAATGGCTCCTTTACCTTGAGTTCCTTGATCAAATCCGGTTCATTGCACAACACTAAATCTAGAATTGCCTTCTCTCTGGTAGGCTCCAGTACAAGCTGTTCTAAGAATCTATCTCGGAGGGATTCCACAAACTTCCTTTCTTGGGGTACAGTACCAACCTGATTCTTCCAGTCTACCTGCATGTTGAAATCCCCCATAACAACTGTAGCATTATCTTTATTTTTATACTGTCCTTTCCTTCCAAATGATGTAATTATCTTGTGATAGTGGGGTGATGTGATGTCACGTGATGGCATGTTCTAACCGGTATATAAGGGGAGACTGCAGCTGGTGCATAGTTCATTTGGGTAGGAACTCGCTGTTGGTAGTTACGCCATCAGAGAAGAAGAGAGAGTGAAAGTGAAGAATCAGAACGAACCCCGGAGGGATTGGGGTTAACTAGCGGCATTCAGTGCATTACAGGTGTGACTGACATTTGGAACCATCCGTATGTGGCACACACGTTTTCTTAACCCTTACACGGTTTGGGTTGTGTGATGACCACATCCATCAGAAAGGTCAGTTATTTTCAGAACTCGAATTCTGCATCATAACTTCGGAAAAGGTATTTCTTGGCTGGAACCTGCATCCGCAGTTTGACTTTTCTTCATCGCAAAGGTAGGGAAGTCTTTCCTCTCAATTATTTCATAAATCATATGGACTTATTAAACTACCACCTTAAGACTGTGCTTAAATGGGATCTGTTGAGAATTGTCTTCAAGTTCAATCGTTTGATAACTATAGAAGCATAATGCTGTTAACATCCGTTTAAGTTAATCGATTCGTTTACTGTTCCATGTTACTTTGAGTAGGGGTTAATAAATATCGTTGTTTATTTTGTAAAAACTTGACTCAAATTTATCTGTATTGCTGCTGATTCATAACAATAGCTGTACCCCACCATCAAAAATGTAATGAGGTTGAGATATTCCTTCAAATGCTATGACAGCAACTAATCATTGTTTTGTCAGTCTTTGGTACAAACATTCTTTCATGGATCCATAAATTATTATACAACAAAAGCAATACATTTTGAGATTAGACCAGAAACCTGTTGCCAAATAAAACAATGTGAGTCCTGACGAAGCGTCTCGGCCCGAAACATTGACTGCACCTTTTCTTAGAGATGCTGCCTGGCCTGCTGTGTTCACCAGCAACTTTGATGTGTGTTGCTTGAATTTCCAGCATCTGCAGAATTCCTCATGTTTGCATTACGTAATTCAGATTCAGTTATTTATCGCACGTGCATTGAAACACACAGTGAAATGTGTCATTGGTGAGAAGAGCAATGTGCTGGGGGCAGCTGGTGAGTATCACCAAACATTCCAGCGCCAATTTAACATGTCCACAATGCTCGGCAGAACGACACAAAACACAACAAGCTACTAAAGAACAACAGCTAAACAAGCCCCATTCCTCTGTCCCACCTACCCACCCACCCACCCACCCACCCATGCACATACATAGTCCACCAAACCCAGAACAGAC
Source organism: Mobula hypostoma (assembly GCF_963921235.1). Taxonomy (NCBI): domain Eukaryota; kingdom Metazoa; phylum Chordata; class Chondrichthyes; order Myliobatiformes; family Myliobatidae; genus Mobula; species Mobula hypostoma. The sequence continues at coordinate 153,529,793 of NC_086102.1, read as the reverse complement.
AGTCTTCGAGTTTGAATCTGAATCAGAATTAAATAACATAAAAAATGAGTTTGGGATTACAGTTAATCCTTTCCTGTGTGACGTAGTGCAGACAGCACAGCAAGTTCAAGTTTAAATTGACCTCTCATTCCATTGGTTACATATTGGAGACAGCTCCGACTGCGCTATTCACTGACTTTCTCCCCAGCAGGGGCCCCAGTACATGAGTGGTGATATCTAAATTAATGTGGTCTCCATGAATCAATCCATACTCCGAGGCAGACAAAGTAAAAAGAGATCATACTGGTGATCAATGTTAAGAGTGAAGTCCTTAAGGCCTGGATCCAACAAAGCAAGATGTTGAGCAATGCCTTGCTCATGCTGAAGATCAGGGAAAGCATTTTGAAATCCTCCATCATGCTCACCACTGCACCAGCACTGCATAGCTCAGTTTCCATTTCAGCAACCGCACACTCATCACCAAACCTCTGGCAATGAGCTTGAGCTTTGTTGGTAGAAACCCATCTTGATGCTGCCTCCATAAATGTAGCTTACAGCTTTCCCAAACTCATATTAGAATTACAAAATTATAATGACAGAGGAGGAGCCCATTTTGCTCATCATGTTGGCAGATTTGCTGACGACTCAAGTGAATATGACTGCTGAGCAGCTCAGTAAATCGGGATTACATTCTACAGAAACATGCCTAAATGCTAAAGAATGTGGAATTGTCCAATAGCATTGTACAGCAATTAGAAAATAAAAGCAGAATTGTCCATTCAGCCTCTTGTGACTGCTCCCTCATTTAATACCATAATCACGAAATTTTTTACCTCAGCATCACATTCCTGCATTAACTTCATATCCTTTGATTCTCTAAGTTTCTAAAACTCTTTCTACAATGTATCCTTCCCAGCAAGCACAGAAGTGGCTAGTAACTTCATATCAACTGTTGCAGATATAACTTTGAGGTTTGATCTCTCAGCTCCCAATGCAGTATCAACAAATGCATGCAGCATGTGAAGTGCTATAACATAGTCTAAGAAATCTGTCCTGAAATCCTGCTCAACTGTTAGCCAAGCTGAAGTTCAGACTGCTGCAGTAATGGTGTTGGTGCTTTAAAGAACGTTCAAGGAGTCACAATACCCCGGAAATGTGCCCTCCAGTGGACAATTAGAACTGAATAACAACCTGGAGGAGCAACACCGACCCTATGAGCACAGTTGTGCAGTCCTCTAACAGAGAACAGCATCATTAATGATCCCACCACTTTCCCTCTATCTCCAGCCAATTAGTTTGGACTCCTCTTCTTCACACCGAGATGGTGATGTCCAAGGCTACAGCCTCTTGAAGTTGCCCTCTAAGGCAAATTACTCCTTCCTTCACTGAAAATCAGCAGCCTTCTGCCAGCTAAACTACAGCCACTGGGTTGATACTGCATGGGACCACTAGGATAAACAGAAGCAAGCCAAAAACAGGTACTGAGGGGACATACAAGACTGAAAATCTGAATCTTGTTTGCAATTTGACGTAATTTGGTGAATAAGTTGGAAACAATTCTCATATTATGTTTTTATTTTCATATTGCTGCCAAATAGATATTGTGACCATCAGTGTTGGTTCTGATATTGAACACATGTTGCACTATAAATGTTATAAACAATGTTGAGCTCAAAGATAGCTCCATAATTACAGAGCTAGCATCAAAGTAGAGATGCTTGACAAACCTTCTGAAAGTTCTTTGAGTACATAATGAGTGCAGTGGATAGAGGGGAACATGTGGATATTGTATTCAGTACTTGAATTTCCAGAAGGTGTTCGATAAAGTGCCGCACAAGAGACTTATAAATAAGATAAGGATGCATGGAGTCGGAAGAAGTGTATTGGCAGGGATAGTGGATTGGTTAACTGATATAAGGCAGAGAGTTGGTATAAATGGGTGTTTCTCCGGTTGGCAGTCAGTGGTGAGTGGGGTGCCGCAGGGGTCGGTGCTGGGCCCGCAGCTGTTTACCATTTATATTGATGATTTGGAAGAGGGGACTGAGTGTAGTGTAGCAAAATTTGCTGATGACATTAAACTGAGTGGAAAAGCAAATTGTACAGAGGATGTGGAGAGTCTGTAGAGGGATATAGATAGGTTAAGTGAGTGGGCCAAGGTCTGTCAGATGGAATACAACGTCGGTAAATGCGAGATCATCCACTTTGGAAGGAATAATAGAAGAGCAGATTATTATTTAAATGGTGAAAGATTGCAGCATGCTGTTGTGCAGAGGGACTTGGGAGTGCTTTGGAACGCAACCACAGTCCATGAAATCCAGGAAACATTTAGTATAATTTTAAATTTTCCATGCAAAGAGTTTGCAATGTTGTTGCAGAGCAGAAATCCCCTGTCAATTAGTTTCTGTTTTCTACATTCTATCTCGATACCTGGAGTGACACAATGTGCTGGTACTTAAGGTGTTTTTGTGGCATACATTTATATTCCATTAAAGATTGGATTTAACGAAGACCAGTGAAAACCACCAGAGAAAGAAAACCTTCATTTCATCTCGCTTGGTGCATTTCAAAAGCCAATCACACTGGTGAAAAGGTCGTATCACCGCATTTTCATCTTGAAATATTTTTACTTACTGGAGATCCACGAGATCCCAGAGGGCCAGGAAGTCCAATAGAGCCAGGCTCACCCTACAGTTTTGATTTAAAATAGAAATTAGTTTGTGCCAAGGAGATAAAAACTCAACAAAGTCAAAACTTGGATCAAAAGCTATCCTATTTACTTTACAACAAAAGATTATTTGGCATCAGAATGTGCATTTTATGCAATTTGAGATGAACTTTTGGCTGAATTACCTTATCTCCAGCTATACCAGGACTGCCAGGTAGACCTGGGGAGCCAGGCAGACCCTGTAGCAAAAGAATACAGCAGCAAAGTGTCAATCAAACAACATTTGGCATTTTAAACATAAATAGATAACGGGGGATAGAGTTTATGGGATCATTAATAATCATTGATAATTTGGAGCTGGGAAGAAAGTGCAAGGAGAGGGCAGAAAATTGGGATGTCAGGGATTCTTACACACTTACCCTACTTTATTGGCAAACCTCGATTTTACTTTTCAGTACATTTCCCTCCTAGCTGCTGGGCAAGTTAACGAGTTGGGGCTCACTGTGAGAGTTTTGTCTTCTGCAGGGTCACCTTGGGGCCATTAATATCACTTTGTGGAATTACAGTAATGAACTTTATCAGAATGAAACAGGTGACTTGTCTTAGTTTGTCCGGCAGTGCTAGATTTCATGGCCCACAGAAGCCACTTAACTTACCCAGGATTCATTGCATGCACCTGGCAAGTTAGGAAAGGGCTGCCTCAAGAAATGCTTCATAAGCCAGTAGGAAGAATGGTGAAGGAAGGAGGGGTGAATCCCTTTTGCATTGGTTAAGTGGCAGCATGAGCTACATATCTATCACAGATATATCCCATTATCTTACTTCCCAAGTGATTCTGGAGGGTTATAGGTCGTGCAGACAATTGGGTCTAGCAGGGAGGATACTGTCATTGGCCTGGACTAGTTAGGCCAAAGGGCGTGCTTCCATGCTACATTACTCTATGACTCTAGTTCCAATTGACTTGGTATAGAAGCTTTCAATCTACTTGCAAAGCAGAATATAACTGTGGATGTCACCTAATCAATTTTAGATGCAAGATCAGGAGGGAAAAGTGTTTACTTACTCTAGCACCATCATTGCCTGGATTACCTTCAGATCCTTTTTCACCTGCAATGCCCTACCATTTGAAAACAGAAGTTATTAGACAGGACATAAGCACCAAAGAGCTTGAACTATCTATGCATTCATATAAAAGCATGGGTATGTGTGTTTACTTACTCTCTCGCCCTTAGGACCGGAAGGGCCAGAGGGCCCACGTTCCCCAGGCATTCCTTGAAGACCTGGAGGGCCTGGATCTCCAGTACTACCAGCAGGTCCAGGAGGACCCTGAAATTAAAAAATACAGCAGTCACCAGAAAAAAAATGACAGACAATGTATTAAGATGCAGAGAAATTTGAGAAATCGGGTCATTTGAAGAGCTGCACTTCATAACTTTATTAAATAATTAGACCAACTTCTTTTTTATGCTTTTAGCTGAAAGGACTTTCTACCCATGTCATGCTGATAGCACTTTCCAAATTAAAATTAGATCATGAGAGATAAAAAGCCTTAATTTGGTCATTTGATAAATTATGTGACTAACAGTGGGACTATTTTCCAAAATCATTGATCTGTTCTTAACCATTTAATCCACAAGTGGCCCAAGTATGCAGAGGCCAGGAAAGGGAAAACTAATCTGCAAGGATTCCCTGTTTCTGAGAAGATTATCTGCATCTGTTGGAACCAGTGTATAGGTATCAAATGAGGACAGGATTGGTGTCACCTTTGCAGCCTCCTGCCTTCGCTCCTCAGGATCATGCATGGAAAATGGCCAGTTAGATAAGGTGGAAAAAAAGGGTTTATGACAACTGTGGAAACCTAATATGAGTTACAATCCTTAAGAGAAATTTGGATGGAAAACCTACACATTGAACTCAACCATGTACCCAAACTTCCCGATCTGTTAGAGTCCAATTAGAGAAACTACTGCTGTCTAGAAAATAAGCAAGATGTATTTAACTGTTGTAATCACTGCTTAACTTTACCTTAGGTCCATCTTTGCCAGCAGCTCCTGGAATCCCTCTGGGACCTTGAAGACCGGGAGGACCAGGCAAACCACGTTCACCGGGAGTGCCACGTTCCCCCTGTGATAGTTTATGATGTAATATCAGCAATGGCATGTTTTCTCAAATAGATAATATATATTTTATAATAGGTTGCAATTGTACTCACTCTTGGACCCAATTGTCCTAATGGACCGAGGTCACCCGGGATGCCCTATCAAGAGATAAATTCAAAGAATAAGGTCATTTGAACTTTTTTTATTTACTGGCAACAAACAATGTTCCAATATTTCACTTCTCCTCAATTCAGAATACTTAAATACTTAACTCTTCATAGTTTCAAAATAGCAGGTTAAAAAAGTAAATGCACATTTCTTGTCTGATTAGATATATCATGAATATCACATGAAGAAGAAGAAAGATAAAAGGTGCAACAATTCTAATTAACACATAAATATTTGATGATGCTGTCACTCAGAACTTCTGTCAGTCCTTTTTCAACTTTAAAATTTTAACAGGACAATTTGATAGGTAGATAATCAGGACTATGAGTTTCTTCACATTGGTGCTCAAAATCCTCTTCTCATGTTATGAAGGACAAACAGATCTAACACAAACCAGTCTATGTTGAATTGTCAAATTACAGTACTGTCAAATTATAGTGCTGCCAAATAGTTCGCTAAATTTGTAATGATTGAGAGGGACATTTGATCCCAAAGAGTTCAGATTACCGCCAACATTCTTAAACTTTCAGCTCTGAAAGTGACTATGATATGTCACAGTTGGGTGCCAGTAAAACAAAATGGCTGATAGTTATCTTGCCTGCTTCATGCCTCTTAGCTAGCTAGCCATCCACCACAGTGACTGCTTATCGTAGGTTTGTGTAAGTAAAGGTCCAGATGAAATAAAAAGGGTACTTAAAATTTCTCATGCCAGAATGTGTTCTTTGAGACCTTTAAATTCCCCAGATGATGGGGGTGACAGGCAACAGCTATTTTCCCAGCCCAGGATCACTTGGTTAGTTTGCATTGTTCAGTACTCCAAACAATTCCAGCTTGGTCAAAATACATGGGAAAGTCATTCTTACCAAAATAACATAAACACTAGAAGTCAGATATGACAATAAAAATGAAGGAATATTGCTGAATATTTTCAGCTATAATTATATTACAGTATCAGAACAGGAGTAGATCATACCATCATTTAAGTACACTCCACCTTTAAATAAAAGTGATTTTGTTTTATAGTGAACCAAAAGGTATTAAATAATAATATTAAGGAAAGAAAAATGTAGAAGAATATATTAATGGCAAAGTAATATAAAATAAATACAAAATTAAAACATTTGTTGGAAATGCTGATCAAAGTAAGGTTCAGAAAATTCAAACACAGTAATATACTCTCCCAAATACAGGAATATTATTGCCTCCAAGGTCTTGTTTAGGATACATACTTCTACTTGCATCATTTTATTCATGCCCTCACCACTGACATGGTTAAATTCCAAGAAATCCCTCTTTGACACCATGGTGGGTTCCAAATCAAGTATGTACCAATACAATCTCTTAGAACCTGTTCGGCACAACTTTGTGGGCCGAAGGGCCTGTATTGTGCTGTAGGTTTTCTATGTTTCTACGTTTTCTATGTTTCTAACCACAAGGACAATGATAAATGCTTCATTGCTAGACTGACTTGATATACGGTATAGTTTCTCCACCCTGAGGGTGGCCTCATCTTGGCACATAAGAAGGCCATGGATCAACATGTCAGAACCGGAATGGGAATTGGAATTAAAATATTTGGCTACCAGGGAGTTCTGCTTTTGGTGGATGGAGTGGAGGTGCTTGACAAAGCAGTCCCCCAATTTATGAAGGATCTCACCACTATAGAGGAGGCTGCACTGGGAGCACTGGAGCACTGGAGCACTGGATACAATAGACATCCCCAGCAGATTCACAGGTGAAGCATTGCCTCACCTAAAAGGACATTTGGGAACACTGAATGGAGGTGAATAAGAGGGTGTAAGGACAGGTGTAACACTTTGACCACATGCAGGGGTAAAAATTAGTGGGGAGGAGCAAATGGGCAAGGGAATCACAGAGGGAGCATTAGAGATTAGAGAAGGTAAAAATGTGTTTGGCAGTAGGATCCCTTTGGAAATGGCAGAATTGTGGAGAATGACGTGTTGGATGCAGTAGCTCATAGGGTTGTAGTTAAGGACAGGAGGAACTCTATTTTAGGATTTTTTTTAATATTTAAAAATATCTCTTATCAAAATAAAAACAATTTGCTTCTGAAGTAACATTCATTAGGGGATAGGTTTTTGCTTATAAAATTTAGACATTGCTCAGAAGTATAATATTTGCATTGAGGCTTTTAGCTGTCTGCTTGTTTTTAAAGGATTTTTTTTCCATAAATATAGTACTTTTGGATTGTTGGCAGAGCAAGCATATTGCTTCTCACGCACCTCACCCAAACAACAAAGAGTAACTGGTTCAATAGACCACAACCAGTGAACGCCCAATTGTGGCAACAGATCAAACATACTCTCCTCATAAGTGCATCAATTAATTTCCTGTAAAATAGCCGTAAAACATGTTATTCTATAGGTAAATTATTGAAAACACTTTAAACAAAAGTACTTATTGTTCAAACCTGAATTTAAAAACCTTTCAAAGGGGGCTTGAATTGAATTAAGCCAATAAAGGAGCCTGTGTCGATGATATACACTCACCAATTCATTAACATTTTCCTATGCCAGAAGAGTTGCTTCCATTATCAACCTCTTGGATACAATGCTAATTGTTGTGTGTATTCATTTTACAGGATATAGGTATCACTGGTAAAAAGCAGCATTTATTGCCTATGCAACACACATCAAAGTTGCTGGTGAACGCAGCAGGCCAGGCAGCATCTATAGGAAGAGGTGCAGTCGACGTTTCAGGCCGAGACCCTTCGTCAGGACTAACTGAAGGAAGAGTGAGTAAGGGATTTGAAAGCTGGAGGGGGAGGGGGAGATGCAAAATGATAGGAGAAGACAGGAGGGGGAGGGATAGAGCCGAGAGCTGGACAGGTGATTGGCAAAAGGGGATACGAGAGGAACATGGGACAGGAGGTCCGGGAAGAAAGACGGGGGGGGGGTGACCCAGAGGATGGGCAAGAGGTATATTCAGAGGGACAGAGGGAGAAAAAGGAGAGTGAGAGAAAGAATGTGTGCATAAAAATGAGTAACAGATGGGGTACGAGGGGGAGGTGGGGAATAGCGGAAGTTAGAGAAGTCAATGTTCATGCCATCAGGTTGGAGGCTACCCAGACGGAATATAAGGTGTTGTTCCTCCAACCTGAGTGTGGCTTCATCTTTACAGTAGAGGAGGCCGTGGATAGACATGTCAGAATGGGAATGGGATGTGGAATTAAAATGTGTGGCCACTGGGAGATCCTGCTTTCTCTGGCAGACAGAGTGTAGATGTTCAGCAAAGCGGTCTCCCAGTCTGCGTCGGGTCTCACCAATATATAAAAGGCCACATCGGGAGCACCGGACGCAGTATATCACCCCAGTCGACTCACAGGTGAAGTGATGCCTCACCTAGAAGGACTGTTTGGGGCCCTGAATGGTGGTAAGGGAGGAAGTGTAAGGGCATGTGTAGCACTTGTTCCGCTTACACGGATAAGTGCCAGGAGGGAGATCAGTGGGGAGGGATGGGGGGGACGAATGGACACGGGAGTTGTGTAGGGAGCGATCCCTGCGGAATGCAGAGAGAGGGGGGGAGGGAAAGATGTGCTTAGTGGTGGGATCCCGTTGGAGGTGGCGGAAGTTACGGAGAATAATATGTTGGACCCGGAGGCTGGTGGGGTGGTAGGTGAGGACCAGGGGAACCCTATTCCTAGTGGGGTGGTGGGAGGATGGAGTGAGAGCAGATGTACGTGAAATGGGGGAGATGCGTTTAAGAGCAGAGTTGATAGTGGAGGAAGGGAAGCCCCTTTCTTTAAAAAATGAAGACATCTCCCTCGTCCTAGAATGAAAAGCCTCATCCTGAGAGCAGATGTGGCGGAGACGGAGGAATTGCGAGAAGGGGATGGCGTTTTTGCAAGAGACAGGGTGAGAAGAGGAATAGTCCAGATAGCTGTGAGAGTCAGTAGGCTTTTAGTAGACATCAGTGGATAAGCTGTCTCCAGAGACAGAGACAGAAAGATCTAGAAAGGGGAGGGAGGTGTTGGAAATGGACCAGGTAAACTTGAGGGCAGGGTGAAAGTTGGAGGCAAAGTTAATAAAGTCAACGAGTTCTGCATGCGTGCAGGAAGCAGCGCCAATGCAGTCGTCGATGTAGCGAAGGAAAAGTGGGGGACAGATACCAGAATAGGCACGGAACATAGATTGTTCCACAAACCCAACAAAAAGGCAGGCATAGCTAGGACCCATACGGGTGCCCATAGCTACACCTTTAGTTTGGAGGAAATGGGAGGAGCAAAAGGAGAAATTATTAAGAGTAAGGACTAATTCCGCTAGACGGAGCAGAGTGGTGGTAGAGGGGAACTGATTAGGTCTGGAATCCAAAAAGAAGCGTAGAGCTTTGAGACCTTCCTGATGGGGGATGGAAGTATATAAGGACTGGACATCCATGGTGAAAATAAAGCGGTGGGGGCCAGGGAACTTAAAATCATCGAAAAGTTTAAGAGTGTGAAAAGTGTCACGAACATAGGTCGGAAGGGATTGAACAAGGGGTGATAAAACAGTGTCTATCCCTGACATAGAAAGTAGTGCAGAGGCTCCTTCCAAGAGACTGGATTGCAGGATGTCATCAGAGAACATTTTAAAGACATTTTTTTAAGAGTTGTTGTGGAGCTCCCTATAGGTTAGACTGAGAAAGGGTGGTAGATTTCTTCCTGAGAAGGACATAATTGAACTCAATATTTCTTTCAAGGCATTCCTGATGACTAGCTTTTGGTTCACCAAACAAGATTATTAACTGGCTTTGTAGTTCTAAACTGTGGTGGTGACTCTGAATTACAGGATCCTAAGGAAAGTAAAGTTTGTACATGAGGCAAAACTGGTCCTTATTTCACCATTATCATGTCAGATTTATTGTCATATGCACAAGTACAATGAGGTACAAATACAATTAAAAACTTGCTTGCAGCAGCATCACAGAAAGGTAGATCCAGAAACATTATTAATTCATGTTCAATTCCAGAGACTTCATTCATATGAAAACACATTTAATGTTCACTCTAAAATTACTTTAATTGGTCTGTTCTTGTAATTGATCCCAGTTTCAACAGAATGGAATGAACTACTTAGTCAAAAAGCTAAATTCTACTTCTATCATTGCTCAGTTAGATTCCACTTTCATGCTTCTTTATCTGGTTTAAGTAATAATTTCATGGCAGAATTACCATAATCTTTCATTAAGATTTCAAGTATATTTATGTGGATAGATATTTCCTTTTTATTAACTGTCAATAGCTTAGTTACATATCTTTTGGTATACCCAACAAACAGAAAAAAATATCAAACGTTATCTTACCTCACTTCCAGGTTTACCAGATTCACCAGGAGGACCTGGAGGTCCAGGGAGACCCTAAGACATTCAAATGAACAAATTAAAATGATATTTAGTTGTGGTGTAGGTGACAGTCAGAAGGAAAACGCAAGAATGCAGGAAGATACATATGATCTGGCCTTTCACTTTTCCTATAATCAAATGGTTGATATTTTCAGAGTAAGATGCACAAGTTATAAAGGCCAAGGTGGTGCTGAAATACTTTGTAGATGTACATACAATGATGTTGGCTACTGATATTGAAGCAAATAGTTCAAAGTCCTGTAATTACACCATTGGACAACTGTATAAAAATGTTGAACTAAAATTTCATTGATCACATTTATTTTTAAAATTTCTAAAATAGTAGATTTAGCAAGTGTTTGGAAATCACTCTTTCGTATTGTGATTTCATGGGTAATTGATTCCAGGTTGTGCTGTAGAGATCTCCTATGGTATCCATTAACTAAGGCTTTGTGATTTCTTTATTCAAATTGTAACTATGATCAAAGAATCTGTCAACAAGATAATTCAACTTCAAAGTACTGACATAATAAATACTTAATTTCTAAATATATTACACAAAATAGTGTATCTAATATATAAAATTTCATGTGCCCATCTAACATTACGAATGACACTCAGTGCTGACAGAAGAGGTAAATGATTTCACCAGGATTTAGCATTTAAAGTTACTATTAGAAAGACACTAATTGTTATCTATTCCAGCCTTGCATACTGACAAAAATGTTTCAGGAATTATTCAACAGTAAAGTTTGAACCAAAATGTATTTCTTTACATACCTGGAACCCTGGAGGACCAGGAGGACCTTGTTCCCCTCTGTCACCTGCTTTGCCCTGTCCAGAGGCAAAACAAAAATCCATCAAGCTTATTTGGCTTTTTATTTGCAGTGAAGTTACAATTAAATTGTTCAAATATATAATATTAATTTCACTATAAGTAACACAGAGCTCTACATGCTTAAGATTTGCTTCTATGTGTTGAAACTAGATTGTCATTTAATCCTGGAATTAAGTATTTACTAAATCTAGCAAAATTGATCTTGTTTGGTTTTCCCAATTTGGTCAAGCTCATGATGGCATTTGCTTAAATTAACATACTTAGAGAGAAAAAAGTACTGTCCTTGCCCTGCTGCAAGGTCATAAGAGGATATTATCTATCAGTTGTTCTGGTATCCATCAGGCTCAAACGAGATTATTGTTCTTCATTAGAACAATATTTTGATCTTGGTTAATCCATTAAAACATGAAAGACATCCACTTATCATATTGTTCTATTATATTAGCAATGTTGTGCTTTTGGTCTTAAAAATGGTAATTAACTGATGAATTTATGAATCCAAATTATATCTATCCAGTGATGACATTATAAATACACAAAGACATAACTTAGTGGGGGTGGTTGGACTTACCTTTGGACCAACATGGCCCTGAGGTCCAGTTTCTCCATCCTTGCCAGGAGTGCCCTAATATCAAAGTGAAAAATAGAAAGAAGCCTGAACAAACAGCTTTTATTATAGTAACTTTTAAAAAAGAGAACTTGTGAACAATTTGCAAGTCATTAAAAGTGGTCACTTACTCTTTGACCTGGCGCACCAGGTGATCCCCTCTCACCGGTCTTACCTGGATCACCCTACAAGTACAAGCTTATTAGCAAGGCAATTTAATATGGATAGTAACTACCTGTGCTATATGCATAACTGCACACCGTAAGGATGATATTGTTTTTATTTTTGTTCATGTGTTTGTTGCCTTTCCTGCGAGCATAATAATCACCTTTTCTAAATATTCAATAATAAAGATTTCTGCATCTTATAATCTTTAGTTTAAATTTCTCAGTTGTAATTAATAAACTAAACAAAACTAAACATTTTCAAAAGCGACTGTAAATGTCAACCATGTAAAACTAATGTGTTCATTCAATTTTGATTTGGGAATGATTCTGAAAATGTGGATGAAGAGAACTGACTTTATTTGTCTGTGGAGTATGCTAGGCACTGTATGGTGGCAGCAGCCTGGAAAGGCAGCTGACTTTGAACACACACAATGCAGCTAAAACCAATTTCATTTTAGTTCAGCGAAGATATATTCCCTGACTGAAAATTTCTTAGCATGTGAAAATACATGATTGTGTTGAGTATGATTAACAGCAAGTAACATACCAGACTGAAACATAAATAAAGAACTGAATGAAAACCCTGAAAAATCCAAGCCCTATATATTATTATAAGCTAATTATCAGCAGTGACAATTGTTTGGCATTGAACTCTGTGAATTTATAACAAATCATCGATAGAAAATAGGACGCAGTGTAGCCGGTGTAAGTACAGTGTATTATTATTTTCAGGGCTACAGAGGAAAAGAGAGGGAATAGAATTAATTTGATTATCCTCTTGAAAACAAGTATTGACCCAATGGACCAAATAACCTGCTTGTGTCAGAAGTAAAGAATTAGCTCCCTGTTGACATAGCACACACAGAAATTCTGCTCTCCTTTATGATTTTAATTCATTTAGCAAGTGACGGGTGCGAAACGGATATTTTTGATATTTCATACCAATATATTGCAAATTGAATAACAGGTGTGTTACTTACGACATTACCCCTTGGCCCTACAGTACCCATAGAACCAGGTGAACCCCTCATTCCACTTGGTCCAGGTGAACCTGGGCGTCCATCCTCCCCTGGTGGACCCTGGCAACATAGCAACATTGATACAAATAAGTACACCATGCATAGGACATTATTTCATGTGATATATGCTCTCTCTACAAATGGATGCAATATCATCAGGAAACAAAAATTATTGAAAACATTATCCAATATTTCTTCTGAAATGAGGGGGAGTTATGGGTCACAATGTCAGATTAATAATAATATTAATTAATAATGAAGCCTTTTGCACAGGAAGATGTACTTTGTCTCTTCAAGCCTCTGAGAGGCCCATGCTGATTTTTTTCACACTGAACTTGTAGGATATTAGCTCAGCAATGGAAGAAAGAATTGTGAAGCAAAAAAAAACATGTTCATTCAAGACTGGAGCTATTTTATAATCATTGCAATAATCAACTTTCTTATTAGTGTTAACTATATACTACCATGATAAAATTTTAGAAAGCCAAGTGCATTCACAGTGCACAAAAGGTAAAACCACAACAATGAAATAATTGAAGATTTCAAATTGAGGGGAAGGAAGAAATACATTTACTAATTCTCAGTATTAAAAGGCAAACCACCATATACCTCAGACAATTATCAGTGCTAGCTCCATCAGTCAATATACAGAGGATGAATAGATATGATGGGGTTATCTCAACTTTATCTATTGTAACAGACACAATGGGCTAAATTGCTTCTTCTGGTGCTGCAAAGTGATTCTGTAAGAAGGAAGAACAGAAGCCTCCTGAATTCTGCTCAGTTATTCAGCAAGAATAGGGCTGATTTTCTACCCCGATGCCATTTTCATGCCCTATTCTTGTGACCTTTGATTCCACTAACATCTAAAAATCTATCAATCTCTGTTTTGAATTAGATCAGTGACTGAGTTTCTATAGTCACCTGGGTGGAGAATTCCAAAGATTTACCTCTTACCAAGTGAAGAGATTTCTCATTTCAGTCCTAAACAGACTATCTCTTCTTTGGAGGCCGTGATTCCTAAGTGAAGACTCCTCAACCAGGTAAAATATCCTCCATATTTCTGCCCCGTTGAGATGTTTTAAAACTTTGAATGTATAAATAAGGTTTGCCTCACATTCTCCTAATTTTAAACAATTGTGGTCTCGTCCTCACATGGACAGACCTGCTCTTCAAGGAACCAGTCTCATGAAACATCATTGCACTTCCTCTGTAAGAAATGGATTATTTTTTGGAAAGGAAACCAAAATTGTAATGCATATTCCATAGATAGGCAGAGCTAGGGTATACCAAGTATACCACTTCAATTGTTTCTCTTTCATGGGCTTACTGTTGCAAAAAAAAACTGCAACAGCTTTTTTAAACATGACTTCTTTTCAAAAATCCACGTTGGTTTCACTCAATCATTTATACATTTAATTTTTTTTTGGTATGTTATACATTCTGTACTTGGTGTGACTTCTGCAATGAATCTTTCAACTACAATCCCAAATTAGATATAGTACTTAATGGGTTGTACTGAGCTCAGTCTAACCCACATTTCATGTCACCACTACAAGATCCCACAGTTCTATTAGTTTTCTGCAGCCCCATGAGACGCAGGAGCTTCTGTCCAGCAGAATCATCTAAAGAGTGCGCCAGTGGTAGAATGCGTGGTCCCATTCCGAGACTGCACCAGCAGCATTCAATTTACGCAGCGAAGGACAGTTTAATTTTTTCTAAATGTTCCTAATAAGAGACGCTTAAAAACAGCAGACGTTAATTTCAGTTCTTTTATTTAAAAATTATAGTAAAATAACAATGGCTAAAAATAGCAAGTTTGTTTATTGAAGGCATTAAGATATTTTAGCTAAAAGCATAAAGTTTGGTAAAAGAAATAAATAAATAGGTCAATGATTGCACTCAGATGAATAGGCTGCAATTGTCTCATCAGCCCCAGCAAAGCTAAACCTAAACAGCTATGTACAAAGTATCCCCACCCTGCCCACCCAATCCCTTAGCTCAGGACATGTGCATGTTGGCTCCAGAGTCAATGCCAAGTCCTATTGCAGAGCAGCTGGTCAGCTGTACTATCAGCAGTCAGGATAGTGTGAGATGCACCTCACCAGCTGTTCTCTATCAATCACCAGGGAAAGTATATTTTGTCCACATATTAGTAACCTACAATCACTAGTGTGACGAGAATACACATAAAATTAAGATGTTTGCTGGCCTGGGTTAGCATCAGTGGCATCAGCAGTTGGTCTGCCACCTGCCCTCAGGGGAAGGAGAGATAAGGAACAATGGAGCAGCGTCTGGAGATGTGTAATGAAGGGACGGGGGAGAGAGAGCTGTCTGGAGCGGCTCCCCCCTTTGAACCCTGAACTGTTTGAAGTGGTGGACAGGCGACGCCCCAGCAGGGGGATAAAAAGGGACAGGTTCGCTAAGGCAGCACACACACGCCACCCGAGGTAACGAGACCCTGGAAGCGGCACGCTTCTCACGAGTCGGTGGGAAGTACCAGACAACGGCCAGGGTGGAAAGGTACGATCAGCGGGAACCCGGTGTGTGTCTGCCCTTGCCTGGGTGCCGGGTTCACTGCAGAGGATCGACCGCATCTGGAGGAGGGGTCACAGTCGGTGACCTCAGGTGACATCACCAAGGACCCGCCCAAAAGCTGCTTGTGAGCCTTATCGCCGGTCTGTGAGTGAAGCCGTGTCTGAATGATCAGTTGTTCCTGTTCCCTCTCTCCCTCCCCCCACATTGTCCATCGCCATGGTAACGATTACTGCGAACTGAACTACTAAACTGGACTGAACTTTGAGTCACTTTGAAATTTGGTCATTTACCCCTAGACAACGATAGAGCTTGATTGATGCTGTTATCTTAATTCTGTGCACATGTGTGGTTATCATTGCTGAACTGTTGCATTTATTATCCTTTCCATTACTGTGTTGCTTGTTTCTTTAATAAAACTTTCTTAGTTCTAGTAATCCAGACTCCAACTGAGTGATCTATTTCTGCTGGTTTGGCAACCCAGTTACAGGGTACGTAACATAAGTGGGGTTCTCGTCCGGGATTTTGAACGCTAAATTTGGGACGGAGTAAATTGATTGGGTTAAAATTCCCAAAAGAAAGAAAAGACAAACAGCAGAAATGGAGGCTGAGGAATTTATAAAGGCGCCGACCTTGGAGGCATTAGAGGATGCCAGGAAATCAGAATTGATAGCTGTGGCCAAACGGTTGAATCTTGCTAAGGTGAAGTCGACAATGAGGAGAGAGGAGATACACAGAGCTATTGTAGAGCACTATGTATCTAAAGGTGTGTTTCCCCAAGGTGAGCTGGGGGTGGTGTCTATTGAAAAACCTGCTGGAGACGCGGTACAGGTACAGCTTGAAAAACTGAGACTCGAGCACGAGTTCCGGGTACGGCAGTTAGAACACGAAGAGAAGGAGAGAGAGTTAGAAAGGCAAGAGAGGGACAGACAGTTGGAGAGAGAGGAGAAACAGAGGGAAAGGGAATTTGAGCTGGAGAAGTTAAAGATAAGGGCCGAGCAGGGGCTCGTGCCGAACCAAGGTGGAGGGTTCCGGGTGACCCAGGAGGTTAGGCTGGTTCCCCCATTTGACGATACCGACATGGATCGGTACTTCCTCCACTTCGAAAAAGTGGCTATAAGTCAGGACTGGCCGAGGGATAAGTGGGTTGTTTTACTTCAGAGTGTACTGAAAGGGAAGGCCCAAGAAGCTTACTCCGCTTTGTCCGCGGAAGATGCCCAGAGGTATGAGGTGGTGAAAGAGGCCATCCTCAGGATTTATGAGTTGGTCCCGGAGGCATACCGGCAGAGGTTCTGAAATGCGAGGAAACAGTGGGACCACACATATTTGGAGTTTGCCCGTGAGATGCAGACATATTGTGAGCGTTGGTGCGCCTCGAAGGGGGCAGAGGGGGATTATGACAGACTGCTACAACTGATCCTGATTGAGCAGTTTAAAGGTTGTTCCCCGAGGGTATGAGACCCTACCTCGATGAGAAAGAGGCAGCCACGTTAGCCGCAACTGCTAAGTTAGCGGATGAGTATGTGTTGATGCATAAAATGAAGTTTGCCCCGAGTTAAGGCTACCAGAAGGGTAGTCAGGACGGCAGGGAGAGTCCGCCGGAAAAGTCAGAAAGTAAGCCGGGGACTAGTGAAAAGGATAAGGTAGACCGGGAGCAGTCTGGTAGGAAGTCTCCTGGGGTCGTCTGTTATAATTGTGGGAAAGTCGGACACTTTGCGTCCAGGTGCTTTGCCCCAAAGAAGGAGACGGGAAAAGGAAAAACGGCAATTTTGAATGGCTGTATCGAGCTGTTAAGCGAACCGCTAGGGAAGGACAGGTCTGAAAAAGTCCAGGAAGGGCGCGAGAGGTTTATCTCGGCCGGATTGGTGTCAGTGAAGGAGGGGTTAAAACCAGTTCCAGTGCGGATCTGGAGAGACACGGGAGCGTGTCAGTCACTAATACTGAAGAGTGTATTAGAGTTTAGCTCAGAGACTGAGACTGGGGAGGTAGAGGTCAAAGTTGTTGGGGAAGGGACAGAGTCAGTCCCTTTGCACCAGATACACTTACAAAGCAACCTGGTCTCTGGACTAGTCACGATCGGAGTGAGGTCCGAATTACCGATGAAAGACGTGGAAGTCTTGCTCGGTAATGACATCGCCGGAGGAATCGTGTTCCCAGTCGTGAGATTGACAGGTCAGCCTGCCAGCATTGAGGCCCCGCCCATGGACTCACAGGTTCATCACGGGCCCGCGATAGTGAATTTAGCTGAAACGTTTCTGCCATCCTTGTATGAGACGGGGTGTAGTGAGACAAGAGGTAGTGAGGGAGCTGGGACGGACGTAGCAGTAGGCAGGAAAGAATTTGTGCAGACGCAGGAGTGAGACGAGGGCTGATGGTTTTGGCAGAGACAGCTCTCTCTGACACAGCTTTAACAAGGGAACTAGTAGGCTATTGTGTAGAGGAGGAAGTGCTGAAGGAAACAGTTGGTGGAATCATGAAAGAGATTTACCGGCTGCCCAGGGGGAAGAATGTTATTGATCATGACCGACGCGAACTGAGATGGTCACCGGCTTTTGATATGCTAACAAACCTAGTCGGTGTTAGCGTGGAAATCAAAGAAGCTAGGGGCCCCCTGATAAGAGGAAAAAACCATTTTGAAAAGATTAGGATGGGATCGATCAGATGGGAGAAGGCTATTGTTTTGGCCAGGTCTACTGATAAGGTCTCTCCCTTAATCCCCGAACAAAGCGAATCTTTAGAAGAAGTAATTAAACGACTCGCACCCGTGTGTTTGATTGTCCCGAGGCAATGCAAAGAACTGGGACGTTGGGTGATTGTTGTTACAATAGGTTAGCCTAGTAAACAACACCCATACTTAATAAGTAATTCACTGACTAAAGGGCTGAGGAACACAGAGGTGTGTATTGGCAATTTAATACGGCTGTCTGAAGCCAGCTTGATAGTGAACCTTGAAAAAAATGAATTCGGCCACACGAGGGTCACTTACCTGGGAATTGTGGTGACACAGGGGCAGCTGGCAGTGATGCAAGCTACAGTGCAGGCTATCGCTGACCTCCCAACCCCGACAGACAAGAGGGCCCTCAGATGGCTCTTGGAGATGGTGGGGTACTGCAGGAAGTTTTGCAATAACTCTGCGGTCAATACCCGTCCCCCTCCTACTAAGCCCTTGCGAGAGAAAACTGAGTCGGAATGGGACGACCCTTGTTATTGTGGTCTGGGACAAAACCAAATGAGAGGTTACATTGGTCGCAATTCATCAGTGTTTTTGGCCACTATGAAGTTTGCTGAGTTGGGGCCTGGTCTAAGGGATTATTAATAACACGTGTAAAAGGAACAGAAAATGCGATGACTGTCAAGGTGTTGACAATTTCAAATTCTCTGTATTAGCCAAATAACTGATAAAGATGTATATTTGTGTGTGTATCAAATAATGTATTCATGTTTGTCATTTTTACCTCCCGGTAAAAATCCTTAAAGGGGGGAAGTGTGACGAGAATACACATAAAATTAAGATGTTTGCTGGCCTGGGTTAGCATCAGTGACATCAGCAAGTGGTCTGCCACCTGCCCTCAGGGGAAGGAGAGATAAGGAACAATGGAGCAGCGTCTGGAGATGTGTAATGAAGGGACGGGAGAGAGAGCTGTCTGGAGCGGCTCCCCCCTTTGAACCCTGAACTGTTTGAAGTGGTGGACAGGCGATGCCCCAGCAGGGGGATAAAAAGGGACAGGTTCGCTAAGGCACACACACGACACCCGAGGTAACGAGACCCTGGAAGCGGTACGCTTCTCACGAGTCGGTGGGAAGTACCAGACAACGGCCAGGGTGGAAAGGTACGATCAGCGGGAACCCGGTGTGTGTCCACCCTCGCTTGGGTGCCGGGTTCACTGCAGAGGATCGACCGCATCTGGAGGAGGGGTCACAGTCGGTGACCTCAGGTGACATCACCAAGGACCTGCCCAAAAGCTGCTTGTGAGCTATCTCGCCGGTCTGTGAGTGAAGCCGTGTCTGAATGATCAGTTGTTCCTGTTCCTCTCTCCCTCCCCCCACATTGTCCATCGCCAGGGCAACGATTACTGCGAACTGAGCTACGAAACTGGACTGAACTTTGAGTCACTTTGAAATTTGGTCATTTACCCCTAGACAACGATAGAGCTTAATTGATGCTGTTATCTTAATTCTGTGCACATGTGTGGTTATCATTGCTGAACTGTTGCATTTATTATCCTTTCGATTACTGTGTTGCTTGTTTCTTTAATAAAACTTTCTTAGTTCTAGTAATCCAGACTCCAACTGAGTGATCCATTTCTGCTGGTTTGGCAACCCAGTTACGGGGTACGTAACACTAGTTTGTAGAATCAAGTGCTTCCTTATATAGATGACTAATTCAAAGAAAAGGTAGAAAAGATTCTATCCAGTGGAGTGGTCAAAATTAGAATACTTTAAAAAAATCAAGATATATTTTCAAGAGAGTAAATCCTTCTCAGTGTTGCAGTGAGTGATTCAAGCAGCAATATAGTTTCCCTGTCCTTTGATACAGGTAACTCTAATTCTGTGTGAATGTTGGTGGTAACAAATCTTAGATGATCCATTAGCATCAAACAGATTGTTGATTACATTTTAAAAAGCATGGCCCATGGAACAGTGATGAGCTCGGACTGCAACCTGGATCTTTATGTTAAAGTGGACCAGTGGGGAAATCTGAAAGGTGCAGCCCATTTCCAGGTGCAATAACTAATAAGCATTGAAAACTTCAGCAGCACCACACCAAATTCCAGGTCTACATATATATATATATAATTGTAATTGATCCATCCAGCCAAAATGTGAATTGCCATGCCGAGTGAATACCTGGATGATTTTGCTAACACTTGTCAAACTCAACCTTTCAATAATTTTTACTTTGCTCTGAGCAATAATACTCATCTCAAAGGGTATTTTAATAAATAATCATTTTCTAGGTTTATAAACCAACTTCTTTAACAATGCGCAGTGTTTTCTTAAGAAGAAAGGGAAAGAGAATGGTGACATTTTATTCTGCTGCATGGGCAGTAAGGTAAGATTGCATTTGTTATCTGATTCTGACAAAAGCTGTTTAGAGATGCTCACTAAAACAGATAACATTATTATTCTAGCATGTTGATCTTCTTTTTCTCCCTGGACTTATTTATTTATTGACATACAGCGTGGAGTAGGCCCTTCTATCCCTTCAGGCTGCGTTGCCTAGCAACTCTCCAATTTACTGCTAGCCTAATCACAGGACAATTTACAATGACCAATTAACCTACCAAGCACTACATGCAAGGAAACCAGAACAATCTTCTAGCACTCCAGAGGATGCTCTGATTAAGCAATAAGCAGAAATTATATTGAAACAACATCCTTCTAATTAAGAAACTTTATTGATTGGTCACACTTTTTTGGGCACATGGCCAAGTGGTTAAGGCGTTCGTCTAGTTATCTCAAGGTCGCTAGTTCAAGCCTCAGCTGTGGCAGCGTGTTTGTGCCCTTGAGCAAGGCACTTAACCACACATTGCTCTAGTGTCTGTGCGAAGAGTGGCGCCCCACACAGACTTCCAACCTGCGCCTTGTAAGGCATGAAAATGCCCGATGCAGGCCTCTCATGGTCTGAGTCGACATTCCCTCCCTCTCACACTTTTTTATCAAGTATTTTAACTAATGAACTCAGTTAACATTTGCAGAATCAGGAGAAGCAAAACATTTGAAGGAACTGTTCAGAACGTAAAGTTTGTTAATTTTATAAATCAACTTTATCAAACAGTTAATGAGATGATAGTGTTTATCTGCATTTGTTAAAGTGCTCCACACCTAATCAATAGCTTTTCATCGAACAGGTATTATTATGTATGTTATTGTAGTAGCCATAGACTATCTGTGCTGTACATAATGGTTAGGAATAAACGTCAATGATACTGAAAAATAAACCTTAATTAACATAATATAAGAAGCAAGGCCACAAGAAAAACAAGACTAAATAAAGCATAACAACATCCTAGTGAACATCCTTCCTGTGTCATAATCTGATCTGAATACATACCGTAGCTCCAGGTTTGCCCTCTGCACCTGTGACTCCTGAATTTCCTGTAAGGCCCTGTAATTTTAATGGAAACCTATTTAATGTTTGAAGTCTATCATTAAAATATTAGTAAATATTGTGTAACAAGATGCAGATTAATCCAGTAAATATGTGACCAGTTGGCCGATTTATGACAATACATCTAAACCCAAAAAGTAGAATTTTAGTATTGGAAATGAATTTATTATAACTTTTCATCTCTCTCCAGATTCAGTAAATGAAATATTTCAATTAAACATGTTACTTGCTGAGGCAAACATTTGACTTACAAATAAATAAGATTTTAAATTGCAATGTCTTGGCAAGTTACTGTATAGGATTTTTAAAAGTACTTTCCTGTTTTAAATTTCATTCCATCTCAGTTTCTTTGTATTCCGTTTTCTTTTACATCAAATGCTGATTTTTGCCACTATAACTGGCTAAACTGAAAACCACTGAAGAGGCTGAAGGGAACTTGCAGGGTTAGCCCGCAACAATAGTTATTTAACAACTATTTTGTGCATATTATTCTACTTCTAGTTCATTCATATTAGTGTGTCAGATCTTATATCATTAAACTGTTCCAATAAAATCACAGAGAATACACTCACAAATATAAGACCATAAGACAAAGGAGCAGAAGTGGGCTATTTGGCCCATCGAGTCTGCTCCGCCATTTTATCATGAGCTGATCCTTTCTCCCATTTAGTCCCACTCTTCCGCCTTCTCACCATAACCACGGATCTCCCACCTGGCACTTATCACTGTAAGTGTAAATGCTACACCTGTCCCTACACCTCCTCTCCTGCCACCACTCAGGGTCCCAAACAGTCCTTCCAGGTGAGGCAACACTTCACTTGTGAGTCTGTTGGGGTCATCTATTGCATCCAGTGCTCCCGGTGCGGCCTCCTCTACATCGGTGAAACCGGACGCAGATTGGGGGACCACTTCGTCGAGCACCTCCGCTCCGCCCACCACAACAGACAGGATCTCCCAGTAGCCACCCACTTCAACTCTGCTTCCCATTCCCATTCAGATATGTCCATACATGGCCTCCTCTACTGCCATGATGAGGCTAAACTCAGGTTGGAGGAGCAACACCTCATATACCGTCTAGGTAGTCTCCAGCCCCTTGGTATGAACATAGAATTCTCCAACTTCCGGTAATTCCCTCCCCCTCCCTTCCTCTATCCCTATTTCACTCTGCCCCCTCCCCCAGCTGCCTATCACCTCCCTCATGGTTCTGCCTCCTTCTACTACCCATTGTGTTTTCCCCTATTCCTTCTTCACCATTCCTGCCTATCACCTCCCTGCTTCCCCTCACCCATCCCTTTATCTTTCCCCTTACTGGTTTTCAGGAATCTACCAGCCTTCTCCTTCCCACCCTCCCCCACCTTCTTTATAGGGCCTCTGCCCCTTCCCTCTACAGTCCTGATGAAGGGTTCCGGCCCGAAGCATCGACTCATCGTTTCCACGGACGCTGCCCGACCTGCTGATTTCCTCCAGCGTGTTGTGAGTGTCACCATAACCTTTGATGCCCTGGCTACACAGATATCTATCAATCTCTGCCTTAAATAAACCCAATGACTTGACCTCCACTGCCACCCGTGGCAACAAATTCCACAGATTCACCACCCTCTGGCTAAAAAAATTTCTTTGCATCTCTGTTCTGAATGGGCGCCCTTCAATCCTGAAGTCATGCCCTCTTGTACGCGACTCCCCCACCATGGGAAACAACTTTGCCACATCTACTCTGACCATGCCTTTCAACATTCGAAATGTTTCTATGAGGTCCCCGTCATTCTTCTAAACTCCAAGGAGTACAGTCCAAGAGTGGTCAAATGTTCCTCATATGTTAACCCTCTTATTCCCAGAATCATTCTAGTGAATCTTCTCTGAACCCTCTCCAACGCCAGCACATCCTTTCTTAAATAAAGAGCCCAAAACTGCATACAGTACACCAAATGAGGTCTTACCAGTGCCTTATACAGCCTCAACATCACATCCCTGCTCCTATACTCTATTCCTCTAGAAATGAATGCCAACATTGCATTCGCCTTCTTCACCACCGACACAACGTGGAGGTTAACCTTAAGGGTTTCCTGCACGAGGACACCCAAGTCCCTTTGCATCTCAGAACTTTGAATTGTCTCCCCATTTAAATAATAGTCTGCTCATTTATCTCTTCTACCAAAGTGCATAACCATACACTTTCCAACATTGTAAACACTAGAAAATGTGCTGATGCTGGTAATCCAAAGCAACACACACACAAAATGTTGGAGGAACTCAGCAGGCCAGGGTCATTATCAGCACCTTTGCCTGAAACGTCAAATGTTTATTCTTTTCCATAGATGCTGCTTGGCCTGCTGAGTTTTTCCAGCATTTTGTATGTCTTCCTGCAGAGAATAGACTACATTTTTTGCAAAGACTTAAATCTTATCTTGCATTATACAACCTCAGTCACGAAGAAAATGTATAATCAAAAAAGATTTAAAATGAATTCAATTATTATTTCCCTAGTCTTCGGTCTATTTAATGCTGGGGTACAGAACACCAAAGAGGTAAAAAGCGCTAAATGTTGAACTATAATTTCAAACAAAATAAAAGAAACGTAAACCCATAAGACATGGGAGCAGTATTAGGCCGCTTTGCCCATCGAGTCTGCTCCGCCATTGCATCTTGGCTGATCCATATTTCCTCTCAGCCCCAATCTCCTGCCTTCTCCCTGTATCCCTTCGTGCACTGATCAATCAGGAATCTATCAACCTCTTCAATAAGTATACATAAAGACTTGGCCTCTACAGCTACCTACGGCAACGAATTCCACATATTCACCACTCTCTGGCTGAAGAAATTCCTCCTCATCTCCATTCTGAAAAGATTCCCCTCTTTATTGAGGCTGTGTCCTCTGGTCTTAGACACTCCCACCATAGGAAACATCCTCTCCACATGCACTCTATCAAGACCATTCACCATTCAATAGGTTTCAATGAAGTCACCCCTCATTCCTCTGAATTCCAGTGAGTACAGACTCAGCACCATCAAACAGTCTTCATATAACAAGCCATTCAATCCCAGAATCATTTTTGTGAACCTCTTTTGAACCCTCCTTAGTTTCAACTCATCCTTTGTGAGTTGTGAATTTCACTGAGGAAGACACTAGCAGTATATTGGAAGCTCCTGGAGTCAGGGGTCATGAAGTGTGTGAAGTTACCATCACTAGAGAGAAGGTTTTTGGGAAACTGAAAGGTCTGTAGGTGGATAAGTCACCTGGACCAGATGGTGTACACCCCAGGGTTTTGAAAGAGGTGGCTAAAGAGATTGTGGAGGCTAAAGGTGCTCACAATATGCCAAGTGAAGCATCACCAGTGCTTTATAAACTCTCAACATTGTATCCTTGCTTTTATATTCTAGTTCTCCTGAAATGAATACTAATGTCACAATCGCCTTCCTCACCACATACACAACCGGTAAAATTAACCTTTCGGGAATACTGCACAAGAACTTCCAAATCCCTTTGCGCCTCAGATTTTTGTACTATCTCTCCATTTCAAACATCATCAATCCTTTCATTTCTTCTACCAACGTGTATGACCATAAACTTCCAGCCACTTCCAACTGCAGTTTCTTTGCCTATTCTCTTAATCTGACCAAGTTCTTCAATAGCCACTCTACTTTCTCAAAACTATCTGCCTCTCCACCTATCTTTATATCATCTGCAAACTTTGCAACAAAGCCATCAATTCCATCATCTAAACCATTGACATATAACATAAAAAGAATCTGTCTCTACACAGACCCCTGTGAACACCGCTAGTCACCGGCAGCCAAACAGAAAAGGCTCCCTTTGTTCCGAGTCTTTGTCTCCTGCCAATCAGCCACTGCTTTATCCATGCTAGAAACTTTCATGTAATACCATGAGCTCATAGCTTGTTTGCAGCCTCATGTTTGACACCTTGTCAAAGGCTTCTGAAAATCCAAGTACGCAACATCAATCGAGTCCCCTTTGTCTCTCCTGCTTGTTATTTCCTCAAACAGGTTTGTCAGACAAGGTTTTCCCTTGAGGACACTGTACAGCTTATTTTATCAGGTGCCTTCAAGTACCCCTAAAGCCACATCCTTAACAATCGACTCCAACATTTTCCCACCCACTGAGGTCAGAATAACTGGCCTGTAATTTCCTTTCTTTTGCCTCTCTCCCTTTTTGAAGGGTGGAGTGACAATTGCAAATTTCCAATCTGCCAGAATCACTCCAGAATCTAGTGATTCTTGAAAGATCATTACTAATACCTCCACAATCTCTTTAGCCACCTCTTTCAAAACCCTGGCATGTACACCATCTGTCCAGGTGACTTATCTACCCACAGACCTTTCAGTTTCCCAAAAACCTTCTCTCTAATGATGGTAACTTCACACACTTCATGACGCTTGACTCCCGAAACTTCCACCATACTGCTAGTGTCTTCCTCAATGAAGAATGATGCAAAATACTTATTCAGTTCATCTGCCATTTCCTTGTTGCCTCTTTCTACCTCTCCAGCATCACTTTATGGTGTTTTGGTATCTACTCTTGCCTCTCTTTTACACTTTGTTTCTGAAGAAACTTTTGGTATCCTTTTTAATATTATTGGTTAGCTTACTTTCATATTGCATCTTTACTTTCTTGATAATTTTTTGTTGCCTTCTGTTGGTTTTTAAAAGCTCCCTAATCCCCTAATTTCCCATTTATTTTTGCACTATTATATGCCTCCTCTGGCTTTTATGTTGGCTATGACTTCATAGCACCATTATAGTTCTTCTTCCTGTTTAGAATGTACAATGCCTATTAAAAGTATTCACTCCCCCCCCCAGAAGTTTTGATGTTTTATTGTTTTCCAACATTGAATCACAGTGAATTAAATTTGCCTTTTTGACACTGATCAACAGAAGAAGACTTTCGTGTCAACGTGAAAACTGATCTATACAAAGTGACCTTAATTAATTACAACTATAAAACACAAACTAATTAATTGCATAAGTATTCACCTCCTTCAAGTCAGTATTTAGTAGATGTATCTTTGGCAGTAATTTCAGCCTTGAGTCTGTGTGGATAGGTCTCTCTCAGCTTTGCACATTTAGATGCTGCAATTTTTCCCCATTCTTCTTTATAAAACTGCTCATGCTCTGTCAGATAGTATGGGGATCATGAGTGAACAGTCCTTTTCAAGTCCAGCCAGAGGTCAGGACTCTGACTTGGCCACACCAGGACGTTAACTTTGTTGATTTTAAGCCATTCCTTTGTAGCTTTGGCTTTATTCTTGGGTTATTGTCTTGCTGGAAGACGAATTTTCTCCCAAGTCGCGGTTCCCTTGCAGACTGCAGCAGGTTTTCCTGCAGGATTTTCCTGTATTTTGCTGCCTTCGTTTTACCCTTTACCTTCACAAACGTTCCAGGGCCTGCTGCAGTGAAGCATCCCCACAGCATGATGCAGCCACCACCTTGCTTTATGGTAGAGATGGTGTGTTTTTGATGATGTGTGATGTTTGGCTTACGTCAAACATAGCATTTAGCCTGATGGCCAAAAAGCTCAATCATGGTTTCATCATACCATAGAACCTTCTTCCGGCTGACTTCAGAGTTTCCCACATGCCTTTTTGGCAAACCCTAGCTGAGACTTCACATGAGTTTTTTTCCCCAACAGTGACTTTCTCTTTGCCATTCTCTCAAGAAGTTGCAATAGGTGGAGCACCCGGGCTACAGTTGTGGTATACACAGTCTCCTCCATCTCAGCCACTGAAGCTTGTAACTCTTCCAGAGCTGTTATAGATCTCTTGGTAATTTCCCTTACTAGTCCTCTGCATGCATGGTCACTTTGTTTTTGAGGACAACATGCTCTAGGTAGATTTATAGCTGTGTCATATTCATTCCATTTCTTGATGATTGACTTAACTGTACTCCAAGGGATATTCAGTGTCTTGGAAATTATCTTGTATCCATCTCCTGACCTGTGCTTTTCAATAACCTTTTCGCAGAGTTGCTAGGACCGTTCTTTTGTCTTCATGGCGTGGTTT
This sequence comes from Mobula hypostoma, assembly GCF_963921235.1. Lineage (NCBI taxonomy): Eukaryota > Metazoa > Chordata > Chondrichthyes > Myliobatiformes > Myliobatidae > Mobula > Mobula hypostoma. Next base: position 153,502,250 of record NC_086102.1, on the reverse strand, counting down.
TTGCCAGGATACTGACTCACCAGCAGTGGAACCTTCCAGGTATAGGTATATTTTTACCGCAATCAGTTGAAACACCTTGACTGCACACAGGTTTCCAAAATCAGATCCCGTTTAACTAATTATGTGATTCCTAAAGCCAATTGGCTAGACCAATGATGATTTGGTGCGTCATATTAAAGGGGTGAATACCAATGCAATCAATTATTTTGTGTTTGTAACTAATTTAGATCACTTTGTAGAGGTCTGTTTTCACTTTAACATGAAAGAATCTTTTTCTGTGATCAGTGTCAAAAAAGCTCAATTAAATCCATTGTAATTCACTGCTGTAAAACAATAAAATATGAAAACTTCCAAGGGGGGGTGAATACTTTGCATTGGCACTGTATATATCCCGTGTCGTCTGAATTGCTTCCAGAAATTTCAGCCATTGCTGCTTTGCCATCATCCCTACCACCATTCTTTTCCAATTAATACTGACCAACTCCTCTCTCATACCCCTGTAGTTTCCTTTACTCTACTTTAATACTGATACATCTGAATTTAGCTTCTCCTTCTTAAATTTCAGGGTGAATTTGGTCACATTATGATCACTTTACTCCTCAGGGTTCTTTTACCTTAAGCTCTCTAATCAATTCCAGTTTGTTGCACAACACGCAATCCAGAATAGTTGATCCCCTAACTGCTCTAAAAAGCCACCTTGCAGGCATTCAATAAAACTCCCCCTTTTGGAATCAGGCACCAACCTAACTTGCCCAATCTACCTGCATATTGAAATCCCCCATGATGATTGTAACATCTCCCTTTTTCATACATTTTCTAGTCCCCATGGTAAATTTTGTAGACCACTTTCTTTCTATTGTTTGGGAGTCTGTATATAACTCCAATCATGGTCTTTCTACCCTGCAGTTCCTTAGCTCTATACACAATGATTCAACACCTTCCAACCATTCAGTATGCCACCTCTTTCTAATGATCTAATTTCATTTTTTACCAACAGAGGCACACCAACCACTCTGCCTTCCTGCCTGTCCTTTCCATACAAGGTGTGTCGTTGGACATTAAGCTCCCAGCTATAATCTTCTTTCAACTATGATTCAGTAATGCCTAAAACATCATGCATGCAAATTTGTAACTGTGCTAGAAGTTCATTGCCCTTTTTCCATATACTGCACACATTCAAATATAATACCTTTAGTCCTGTATTCATCCTTTTCAGCTTTCTCCACCTTTAACATTGCAACTCATCCTGTTGACTGCAATTTTGCCCTGTCATCAGCCTCTCCTTGCTATGAGTCTCACTACACATTGCCTCTGTTTGTAAGCCAACCACCTCATCTTCAACCCTATCACTCCAGTTCCTATCCCCCTGTCAAATTAGTTTAAACCCACCTGAACAACTCTAATCAACCTGCTCGCAAAGATATTTGACACCCTCGGGTTGAGGTGTAAGCCAACCCTTTTTTTACAGGTCATAACTTTCCCAGAAGATATCCCAATAATCTATAAACCTGAACCCTTGCTCAGTTCCTCAGCCACACTTTCACCTGCCAGATCATCCTATTCTTACCCTCACTGGTACATGGCACAGACATCAATCTAGAGATTACTAATACCTGGAGGTCCTGTTTCTCAGCTTTCTACCTAGCTCCCTAAAATCTCTCTTCAGGACCTCCTCTCCTTGTCTACCTATGTCATTAGGGCCGATATGTGCCAAGGCTTCTGGCTGTTCACCCTCGCCCTTGAGGATGCCATGAACCCGATCTAAGACATCCCTGATCCAGGCACCTTACCATCCAGGTGTCCCTATCACACTCACATAACCTTGTCTCTGTTCCCCTGACTAAGGAATCTCCTATCAACACTTCAGTCCTCTTTATCTCTCTGCTCTTCTGAGCCACGGCACCAGACTCAGTGCCAGAGACCCATTCACTAGTGTTCCCCCCAAAAGGTCATCACCCTCAATATTATCTGAATTTATATACTTATTATTGAGAGGAACGGTGCAGCTTTACTCTGTGCATTTTCCTTCCTTCTCCTGACAGTCACCCAATTACCTGTCTCTTGCAAGCTTGGTGTAACTACTTCCCTGTAGCTGTCTATCACCTCCTCATTCTCTTGTATGAGTCGAAGGTCATCAAGCTGCAGCTCCAGTTCCTTAATTTGTTCTCTCAGGAGGTCTCCCAGATTTCCCACATCCCACACATAACAGAAAACACTTCCCCTGGAGCTATTCTCACTCTACTATGCACTAATGAATGAGGAATGAACAAATAAGAACACAGACAGAGTAACTTGCAGGACAATCTATCTCAACCAAGCCTGATCTCGCCTAAGCCTGATGAGCCAAACCACTCTAAAAACTGGCACACTCAAAAGAATGGCCACTCTGTTTAACTTGATTTATTCTTTGTGGTCCTTTCTAATGAATCCCTCCTGCTGACTGGTCACTCTTCAACTCAGAAAACTGCCGTGAATCTCTGCCTTCAAAATCTCAGTCGCCGCCCTGAATAAAATTAGCTCTTTTCGTGCAGCCCTCTGAGTTGTACAACTCAGAGAAAACTGGCTCAAAGCTCTACTTCTTAAATTTTGAACGCGGACCTGACTGAAAAGTAGCTCTTTTTATGCACTGCCTCTTGCTGATGGGTCGCTCCTCAAATCAGAAAAATTGCCGCAAAGCTCTACCTTCAAAATCTCAGTCCCCGCCCTGATTAATAGCTCTTTTCATCATCCATGGTGAGGATTATTCAGCTCAGTTTTGTCCAGAGATTTCTTCAAATTTTGTATTAAGTAAAGCATATCAGTCCATAAAATACTTACAAACAATTTCAAGACTTAAGTTTATTGTTGAGGTTTTTTTCCTTGGATCTTATTTTCCACAGTGTTTAAAGGGCTATTTAACTTCAGTAAATAACTTGATTTCAATCTTCCCCAGATTAGCCTTTGGCAAACTGGACATGCATGCCAAATGTTCAGACACAGAACTAAATATTGTCCATTTCAATATAATTATTACTAATGTGAGTGAGACATTGTCATGTAATTCATATCGTATAAAACATTCTTACCCTTGCTCCTGGGAGACCACGATCACCAGGACGGCCAGGATCACCAACAGCTCCTTTGGGGCCTGAAGGACCTGTGGTACCACGCTGTCCTTGGGCACCCTGACGGTATAGAAAGCATGATGTTGAATAGGCATCTCTTGTAAAAGTTCTGAAATATAGATCATCTTTCCTGTAAATTTTTAATACTTTGCATTGAAAAATACTCACCTTTTGACCAGGTAATCCATCCTGACCTGGAAAACCGCGATTACCTGGAGAACCCTAATTAGAAAGAAAACACGGTTTCTGTATTTAAATGCACAAAAGATGAAAATAATTATGTTACTTTGAATTCAGTTTTACCCCATGTGTTTTGATATACTTTCAAATATATCGGTATTGTTTATGCTTGAGTAACATTCTTCACTGGCAATATGAATGCTGTAGATAGTCTAATTTTGCAAAGCATTACTGTTAGCCTTGATATTGCCATCACCAGTGCTTTTGTGTGCATTACCATTTTGGAACTAGTGGTAACCATGAGTGAAAATGTTCTTTTGCTCTTGTGTAACATGGTCTAAAATGCTGAATATCCCATCTCTGCTATGACACTCTGAGGTAAGCGTCTAAAGCAGATATGTGCTTTGCTTTAAACCACTTGCAAAATGATAATAGGCCATCTAATTATCACTTACTAAAACACCATGAAATGTTCATCAGTTTGAAAGTTTACAATCAAATTAAAATATTTGTAAAATGTTTCTTTCAAAGTCTTACTGGACATTCCAAAGGTCATTAAAATCACATTTGACTGCATATATAATTAACTTACTCTTTCTCCAACTGGGCCAGGAGGACCAATTGTACCAGGGTCACCACGAAGTCCTCTCTTGCCTTCTTCACCCATTGGACCAAAAGCTCCCTGAGGACCAGGTGGACCCTAAATGGATCAAGGTAGATGAAATATGTAATATGAATATCTAGGTATGAACATTAGTACAGAACATTTTGCTTGACTCTTCCAAAGCAATATAATAACTTCTCTTTCCCAGACTTTGTGTAAGATTTGAAGTTATTCTACTTTTCAATCATTTTGGAAAAAATGCAATAAATCTGACATTTCTTATTTAAAAATGAATTGCTAAAGTCAAAAATAAAACTCACAATGATGAAAATGCTAGACGCATAACAGACGCAATTTATTACAAAAAAAGTGCAACGTATATCATTTGTCAGGAAAATAAAGGGATAGTATTATTTAAGTGGTGCAATTTTAAAGGCATCTAGAAATAGAATCCAGGATTCACAAGAAAGACTGAAGATGCTGGAAATCTGGAGCACCACACAAAAAATGCTGGAGGAGAAGACATTTTATTGTGATTTTCTCTTAATTTTTTTTTTAGTTGATTCATCTTTGAGAATAGAGTCATCAATTTACTGTTCATCAAGAAGATAGCAGTGTTCAAATCTTGAATCTCCCATGTCTGAGGATATTAACACACACAATCCTCTTGAATCAGAAGTTCCTGGATTTAGGCCAGAGATGACACAGAACTGTGACTTATTTTCAACTCAGGATGGTGTGTAACTAGGAGAGAAAGAGTTTATGATAATGTTCTTATGCATCTGAAGCTTTTGTCATTCCTTAATTGTACCTTTGTAGAATTTGGAGGTGTTGTTGGAGTAATCTAGGCAGACAACCACTGTGTCATATGTAAATGGTGCTCACTGTATCTACCATAGACCAGTGGTGGAACAGTGAACATCCCAACTGCTGGATCATGCTGGAATTGCACTCATCCAACCAAGTGGATAAATCCAATTTCAACACTCTGCTGATTTGTGCCTTACTGGTGATAGAAAATCTCTGGGATGTCAGAAGGTCAGTCACGATCTGGCATACTTTTGTCATGATGTGTTGATGTGGCCAGTCCAGTTTGTTTCTAGTCAATAATGATCCCCAGAACTTTGTGGATGGATCAATGATAGCACATTGAACATCATCGATAAGTGATTTGACTCTTTATGCTCATTGTCTGCCATATTTGTGGCACAAATATTACTTGTCATTTATCAGCTCTTGCCTGAAAATTGTTCGGGTTGTGGTGCACGTAGGCATAGTCTGCTTCATTTGCTGTGGAGATGCATATGAAATTGAAGACACTGCAGTCATCAGCCTACATCCACATTCTAACCCTAGGAGAACAGTAAGGTCGGTAAGGAAGTAGACTATCAGACAGCAGAGAAGAATTAGGCTAGTTGGTCCATCAAGTCTTCACAAACTTCTATAGGTGTATGGTGGAAAGTGTATTGACTGGCAGCATTACGGCCTGGTATAGGAACACCAATGCCTTTGAGCGGAAAACCGTTCAAAAGGTAGTGCATACGGCCCAGTACATCATGGGTAAATCCCTCCCAACCATTGAGCACATCTACGTAAAACATTGTCATAGAAAAGCAGCATCCATCATCAAAGATCCTCACCACCCAGGCCATGCTCTTTTCTCCTTGCTACCATCAGGTAGAAGGTACAAGTGACTTGGGATTCACACACCAGGTTCAAGAACAGTTACGACCCCTCAACCATCAGGCTCTTGAACAAAAAGGGAGAACTACACTCTTTCTGGTGGTCCCGCAATTGATGGTCTCTCTTTAAGGACTCTTTGTTTCATTATTTCATACTAGTTATTTAGTGCTATTTATTTATATTTGCATTTGCACAGTTTGTTGTTCATTACTCCTGTTTAAGGTTACTGTTCTATAGATTTGCTAAGTATGCCCACAGGAAGAAAGAATCTCAGGGTTGTATGTAATGATACGTATGAATTCTGATAATAAATTACACTTTGAACTTTGATTTTGAAGACTGTCCTGCCAATCATTCCTGGTTTATTTATTTCCCCTCTTAACCCAGTTCTCCTGCTTCCTCCCCCCATTACCTTTGACACCCTGACTAATCAAGGACCTATCAACCTCTGCTTTAAATATTCCTAACAACCGTGGCCTCCACAGCCGTCTGTGGCAAATAATTCCACAGATTCACCACTCTCTGGCTAAAGAAATTCCTCCTCATCTCTATTCTAAAGGGATGTCTTTCCATTCTGAGGCCATTTTGGTCCTAGAATCTCCCTCTACTGGAAACATCCTCTCTACATCCAGTGTATCAAAGTCTTTAGCAGCCAGATATATTTTACCTAGGCCCTGAGGAACTCCTGAATGGGTGTCCCGTGACTGTATTCATTGACCTCTGACAAGTATAATCATCTTCTTTTGCCTTGGGTATGACATCAATTCCTGGAGTCTTTCCCACTTGATGCTCACTGATTTCAGTTTACCAGGGTTACTGGATACCATATCTTGTCAAATATTATTTTGACATCAAGGGCGGTCACTTTTACATAACCAGAATTTAGTTCTGTGGTACATTTTTGGACCAGAGCAATGATGGAGGCTGGTACAGAAGGGTGCAGGCTAAACCCACATTGGCATTAGTGAGTAGCTTACTGGTGAGGAAGTGCTGTGCGCTCTATTTGCATGACATTGCCGATGATTGAAAGCTGAATAAGTGCACGCTTTCCACTTAAAATGAATTCACCATTCTTTTTGTAAAGCGAGCACGTCTGGGCAATTTTCCGCATTGCTACTGTTGTACATGTACAGGGACAGTTTGGCTAAAGTTTTGGCAGATTCTGGACTGCCATCCTTCTGCAGCAGAGCCAGGTATTTTCAGTTCCCATAGCCATTGCAGTGTTCATTTCTCTCAGCTACTTCTTGATATCATGAGAAGCGAATTGAATTGGCTGGAGAGTGGCCTCTGTGATGATAAAGAATCTCAGGAGGAAGTTAAGGTGGATTATATTCTCAGTACTCCTGGGTGAAGACAGTTGAGTGTGCTTCACCCTGGGTTTTACAGCCTACATATTGGACCTCATCAGCTTTGAGGATGGAAATGATCTTGGGACCAGCTTCTCCAGGTTGCCCATTTAATGATCTATCAGCATTCACAATTCCCTGTGCAGGACTAGAGAACTTTGATCTGTTCCATTAGTTGTGAGTCAAATAACCTTGCACTGTATATTGATTCCTGTATTTATTGGTTGGAATGCATGTAGTTTTGTTTAGTAACTTCACCAGTTTTGCACCTCAGTGTTAGTATACCTAGTGCTGCTCTTGACCTGTCTTCCTGCATTCTTCATTGCAACAGGGTTGATAGTCCAACCTTTTCGTGACGGTAGAATGGGAGAATATCCAGAGTTGAGGTTATATGTTGCAGCAGGCATGCTTCTGCAGGTGATGATCTATGATGCTTCGTGGGTGCTCAGTTTTGAGCAGCCAGATCTGTAGTAAATTTAGCCCACTTGGTAAGGTTGTAACACCACATAACATGATGGAAGGTGTTACTTCCCTAGAAATGGACTTGGTTTCCACATGGAAAGTGTGATATTCATTTCTATCTTGGACAGACACATTGGCCACAGGAAGTCAGCGATTCAGGAACAGCTTCTTCCCCTCTGCCATCCGATTCCTGGATGGACGTTGAATCTTTGGACACTACCTCACTTTTTTTTAATGTACAGTATTTTTGTTTTTACATATATTTTAAAACCTATTCAATATATGTAATCGATTTACTTGTTTATTATTATTATTTATTTTATTGTTTTTTTCTCTTCTAGATTATGTATTGCATTGAACTGCTGCTGCTAAGTTAACAAATCACATGTCAGTGATAATAAACCTGATTCTGATGGCAATGCCCAATTATCCCTCATGATGACTCCCTTACCGCCAGCTACATACACAATCTGACAACCATGTCTTTCAGCCCTCAGCCACCTTGGTCTGTAATGGTCCCAATTCCATACACCTGTGTGCAGGATATTCACCAATATGAATGATCCAAGTCACCTGCTGTAACTTTTACTCAGTACAAACTTTTGTCAGCATCTTCAGTTAATCATTTATTTTTCAGGCTCTGGACCCCTGCTAATCTTCAGGGGTGAAGATTCCATGCAATTCCTTATTAAAACTCTATTTGGACAATGACAATTGGATCGCATTCCCTCTTGATTAACTAATCTTTTAGATCTCCAGTCTCTGCTTCACACACGTGCAAGTCCATATTAGTGAAACACAAACCCCTCAATAACAATGGTTGACAAATGATAGCAGGAAGAGAGAATAAAGAATGAATATAACTGTTTGTTCTGTGGAATTGTCGCTTAGGAAAGCAGTAGCAGCTACCTCATTAAATATATTTAAAGCATAGTCAGGTGACTCCCATTAACTTTTTAATATTCATTACTATCTTTACCTACTAAATTCTGTGGCCATACTCTACAGTGATTGTTTTGTATTGAAGGGTGATGAGACTTACAGGCTCGCCCTTGGCTCCACTTTCTCCTTTGTAGCCGATTTGTCCTGGTTCTCCCTGGATTAAAGAAATAATGTTATCAAAAAATGCAGAGTATTCAAAAATAACATTCCTTCATCCAGAGGAAAGTGGATGGTGAAGTCTCTTGAACAAAGGCTCAGTCACTAATTATACTCCGGACAGAGAACAAGCGAATCTGAATACTTAAGGAACCATGGGATTTAGGATCTCTGCAGGGAAGTGGCACTGAGATAAAATATCAGCTGAGAACTTAGAAAGAAAATCAGAGTGGGCACAAGGTGGTGAGTTATCTGCAGCTGTCACCGCTATAGTTCAACTTTCATTAAAAGTGTCAGCATACCACTATGTGCAACTAAATTTGAACGTTTTCAATATATAAACCAGTGAAACATCTGATTGTCATGGAATAGTTTTTCAACAACAGTGAATCACGCTGGTTGTGGCCAGTATTTTAGAAAGGAAGCCCTGACATGCAGACGTGTTGGATGAAGTAAATCCTGGATTTTTGTGACTATACCCAATGTTCAGGACTCAGTGGCAGGAAGCTGGCCAAGTCTATCTGTTCACTCTATCAGTGGACAGGCCAACAAGTCCAGCAGTGGGAATTGTACTTGCTTGGGATTCACCAAGGATTTATTCCTCAGATGACACATTATTCAGACCTGAGAAAGTCAGAGGGCCCATAAATGTTACTGGCAATTCCAGATTTGCAGATTAGGAGACAAAGGGAAGTAAATTTTACATCTAATTTAAATTTGTTTTAATTTTTTAAACTTTTTTGTTAACTTTTATGTTTATTTACTTGATTTGATATAAGTATTTACTTTATAGATTTTTTAAAATTTTAATTGCCTTTAGCATCTCTGAATATCAAACACAATTAAAAGCTCTTGAAATCATTGACAGATATGAAAGATGTCAAAGCTCCTGCTTCAGCTTGGCTGTCTGCTAAAGGCTGTCAAAGATCAAGGTGGAGGCTAATGTCCATATGAGCATGGATAGGGGACTGGTTATCCAATAGGAGGAGGAGAGTTGGGATAAATGGGTGTTCCCCTGGTCGGCAGACAGTGGTGAACAGAGAGTGCCATAGGATTTGCTGCCAGGCTCACAAAGGTTCATATTAGTATTAATGATTTAGAAAAAGGGACTGAGTGTAGTGAATCTATGTTTACTGATAACACTAAATTGAGCGGAAAAGCAAATTATCCAGAGGATGCGAAAAGTCTATAGTCTGTAGGTTAAGTCAGTGGGAAGGCTCTGGCAGATGGAGTATAGTGTTGGTAAATATGAGATCATCCACTTTGGAAGGAAAAACAGATCAGATTATTATTATTTAAATGGTGTAACTTTTCAACATATGGTTGTGCAAAGGGTCTATGGGTCTATGAAATGCAAAAGGTTAGCAGATGCAACAGGTAAAAAGAAGGCAAATGGAATGTTTGCCTTCATTGCAAAGGGATCGAATTTAAGAGCAGGAAGGTTTTGCCACCGGGAATCAGAAGAATGAGAGGTGATCATAGAGAAACATATAGAATTGTCAATGAGATAGACAAGATAAAGGCAGGAAAGTTGTTTCTACTGGTAGGTAAGACAAGAACTAGAAGACATACAGTCGAGATTCAGGGGAGTAGATTTAGCATGGAGATGAGGAGGAACTGTTCATACTGTGGAGTTCTCTGCTTAGAAAAGCAGTAGCAGATACCTCATTAAACATATTTAAAGTACAGTCAGACATTTTTTGAATAATAGGAGAATTTAGAGTTACAGAGAAAACGTAGGAAGCCGGAGCTGAATAAATGGCCATTTCAGCCATGAACAGGCCAAATGCTATACTCCTGCTTCAATTTCTTATGCTCTTTCAGGGGTGTCCAGGAGCTGGGTCTGTGTATTATACCAACCAGAGCCTGCTTGACATCCAAATCTAGTTGCCAGTTTCAGAGGTGAGGAGCCAATAAAATTAACGCTCCATATCTGACTCCAGGCAAGTATAGTAATTGGAGCTCCATGTCTGATGACATTGTCTAGCAAGAAAAGTCTAACGTGATCCAGGCAAAATTAAAAGAGGAAGCTATTAAAACAAAGCAAACATACATTATATATTATCAATAGTGTATTATTAAACTTGAAATAGTAACTATGTTTTTCTCTCTCCACTAACCTGCTGTCAATCTGGCTTTCTATCTAAGAATTAAACACAGGAAAGATTGTTCACGCTGGGACATGCTGGAAAAGGACTGTACTTACTGGATTCTGTTCTGTCTTGCCTAACATTTTTCATTGATATGTGTAAATATTTTAATTATTAATTTAAGAATGTCATAAAAAACCCTATTACTAGGGGGAATCCAGTGTGTTCATAATTTATTCATAAAGGATATGACATCCTATAAAGGAGAGCCTAATACTTTTAACCATCACTTCTCTCTTTGTAGAAGGCTTGATCAGACGTTCCACATTTACACCAGTTGAATCAGAAAGACCACAGTGAACGTAAGACCATAAGACATTGGAGCAGAATTAGGCCATTCAGCCTATCGAGTCTGTTCCACCCTTCAATCATGGCTGATCTACTTTCCGTCTCAATCTCATTCTCCTGCCTTTTGTCTTGTAACCTTTGATGCCCTAATTAATCAATCTCTGCTTTAAATGTACCCAATGACTTGGCCTCTGCAGCCATCTGTGGCAATGAATTCCACAGATTCATCATCCTCTGACTAAAGAAATTCCTCTTCATCTCTGTTCTTAAGGGACAACTTTCTATTCTGAGGCTGTGCCCTCTGATCCTGGACTCTTGCACTAATGGAAATCTGATGGTGAACCATTGTGAATTAAATCATGTAATGATTTCAAGTCGTTTAGTGACCATCTCTGTACTACTGTCAATGACAATTTGAAGTAGTACTCATTTTTACCTTTCATCTGTTCCAATTAAAGTGAACACAGTATACAACAATTAGTTGCAAAATAAGAATGAATGCAGAGTAAAGAAGAAATAGCAACAGATATATTATGAACATAAATTATCTCAGTTTTATTTCAAGTGGAACAGGAGTCAATGTTAAATTCATAGTTAATAACACATAAATAACATTTCTTACCCTTTGACCTTTGATTCCAGGAGGACCAGTGCTCCCTTGTGGACCAGGAGACCCAGGAGGGCCTGGAAATCCAGCAGGACCTCCAAAGCCTGGCGAACCCTGTACAATGAATGGAGATTTATTAGGTGCTGGTTCAAAGATTGAATCAGCCTTTGGAGTAGGCCACTCAAATACTCTGACTGTGAAGAGAGGCAAGGTCATCATTTGATCTCAATATGTTGCACAGAGCATAACAGCACAGGCCTTTCACCCATAATCTCTGTGCTAACCATGATGACAATTGAGCTAATCCCATGGTCTATACCCCTATGTTCCCTGCATCCCCATGTATAAACATTTTAAACACTGCTATCATGTCTACTTCCACCTCCTTCTCTGGCAGTGCATTCCAGGCACCTACCATTCTCTGAGGAAATAAAAACTTGTCTCGTATCTCTTTTAAACTTTGTCCCGCCCACCTTAAAGGTATGCCCTCAGGTATTTGACATATCCATTCTGGAGGAGACTCTACTTGATTTATGCCTCTCATAATTTGATTTACTTCTACTAGGGCATGTCGTCAGTGCTGCTGCCAAGAAGCAGTTGTTCTTACATTACAATGCAAAAAGAGGGTGAGAGGCTATTAGGACTTGGAGAGAGATTTTCCTAAGTACTTTTGCTGGTTGCTGTTTGTGATTTTTTTTTGCCCAGATTACTGTAGCTGCTGAGAGTTGTCACAATGATCCAAAGGCTTGTGGCATCCAAATGCCAGCTGGTCTTTGTGTGATCGCATGTCTCTTGTTTGAAAAGCATAATGAGTTATTAGAAAACAGAGTCTGCTGCAAAGATGAGCATGTATCCAAAGTTGTTGATCCCTTTAAGATCACAAACTGAAAAGTGTTACGACTGATACAGCCACTACTTCATGGCTCCAAATAGCCAGATCAAATCCTGAACTCGCGAGCTGTCTATTTGGACTTTATATATTCTTAGTTACTGTAGAGTTTCTCCCAGGGTGTTCAGGTTTCCTCCAACATTCCCTTAGACTCAAGCATTGGTAGATTAATTGGCCACTGTCAGTATGTGATTTGATCACTGCGTAACTAAGCAGTAGCATCAAGAGGAGTTAATGGGAATATGGGGAGAAAAAGTTACATAAAAATTTAGTGGAGAATGGGATGACTCTGCGAGTTAACATGAACTTGACTGAACATGAATTCGCCATAACAAATGGCCACCTATGTTGTAAGAAAAAAATGGAAATACAGCTTAGACATCAAATTCAAAAACAAAATACTGTGGATTCTGAAAGTCGTTTCATTAAGCACACCCAGAATTAATTTCTTCCTATGAAAAATGGGAATGACTTAAAATTGGTGAGGGTGTGGATAGCGAAGCAGATTGTCCAAGGCTATAGTTGGATAAGGATCAGTTGGAAAGTTGGCAAGGACATTGATAGATGGAATTACTGCTGACAAGTTTGAGTTGATGCATTTTGGGAAGTCAGATAAGGATGGGATATAAACTGAAAATAGAAAGGCACTGTGGACTGCTCTTGAACAGAGAGGGCTTTAAGTCCATAGTTTTCTGAAAATAGCAACAGAAAGTGGATAAGGTAATGAAGAAGGCATATGACATGCTTGCCTTCATAGTTCAGGGCTGAGAATATAATGGTTTGGAAATTACGTTGTAACTTAAAAAAACTGATTAGACTGCTTTTGTCGTATTCTGTGCAGTTCTGAACTCCACACTGTAGGGATCTTAGGAGTAAGTTTATAACACAGAGGGTGGTTGATATCTGGAATGCACTGCACAGAGATGGTAGAGTCAGGGACAATTACTATGTCTGAGCCATTTAGGCAGATACTTAAAAAGGCAAGGCACAGAGGGATATGAACCTAATGCAGACAAATAGCATTACTATAGATGGGCAAAAAGATTAGCAGGGACTAAATGCCTAGATTACTGTGATTATTATGATTAAGTGTGATGTATAATAAGTCAATAAATGGAATATTCATAAACACTCACACTTCTGATGAAATGGAGCAGATTACTTGGCGTCTCTCAAAGTAATTACATCAATCTCAATCCTCACTTATTTTTCAGTAAGTTCCTTCCTCTCACATACTTAAAGTCTATACTGTATCTGATTCCTATACCCCCCCCACTCACACTTGGAGTAATTTACTGTAACCAATTAACAGGGCTGACAAATTCATAACTCTTTTGAAATCTACATATACCATGAGAAATTAATGATGAGCACACATTTCTCCAAAAGCTCATGTCACTTGCATCCTAATGTCACTGCCTAATTTCACGTGCATCTGCTCTTACCCATCTTCCCACCATTCTACTAGAGATAGGGTTCCTCTTGTCTTCAACTACCACCCCACCAGCCTTTGCATCCAGCACATAATTCTCCAAAACTTCCACCACCTCCAACTGGATCCCACCACCAAACACATCATTTCCCTCCCCCCATCCATTTTCTGCCTTCCACAGGGATCACTCCCCAGCGAATCCCTTCTCCATTCATCCCTCCCCACTGATCTCCCTCCTAGCACTTATCCTTGCAAGCTGAACAAGTGCCATAACTGCCCCTATACCTCCTCCCTCACTACCATTCAGGGCTCCAAACAGTCCTTCGAGGTGAGGCGACACTTCACCTGTGAGTCTGTTGGGGTCATCTATTGCATTTGGTGCTTCCGGTGTAGACGGGTTTCAGATGGTTCAATTCCTGAGTGCTTTAAGAATTTGTTTTGACAGATCTCTCTAGACGTTATTCACATCATGAACCAAACTCATTCTAGCTTTGTGTGCATCTACTTTGGATAGGATGCATCTACTATGGAAGCATCTACTTTTTTGGATAGGATTAGCTCCACTGGGAATTTAGAATTTAATCCAATGAAAAGGTAAAATAATGTTCTCCACCCTTTAAACGGCATTAAATATACCTATTAGATCTCTTTCTGAGGATTAAAAGGAAGAGGGAGGAGACTGAGAGAAACAAACATCTTCATGGTGGAATCTCAAGCTTCCAATAAGTCATGTGGATCATGAAAGCCAGTACAATTTCATATGCTTTCTATTGTAAATGTGTTATGTAACAAATAATCTCAAGAGATTGCTTTTCTGCATATAAACATGGCTCGTGAATGAGAGCAGGATAAGACCACATGGACAATAGACCTCATGTATCAAGTTCACTGTGACATTAATGATATACAGGCAATACCTACATAACGGTGTGTTGCATTACAGTGGGCTTATGATCCCAGAAAACAGCCTGCATCACAATTTTTCATAATGTTCACTCACATTATCTACATGTACATAATTTTTTTAAAACTTTATATTGATATATTTACTCTTTTACATACAAAATGTTGTCTGAGCAAATTTATTCTGTGTCTCCAATTTTGGTAGTGATTTATTGAAATCTGTTAGGACAAATTTTGCTGCCCAGACTGCTGTAATATAGGGGTCACCTGTTCAGTTCTCAGAGTGATCTTTCTATGCTTTGGGTATATACTGATAACATCGACATTTGCAAAGAATCCGCTCTTGTATTAAGATTGTTTATCAAGGTGAATGCTGGGCTAAAATAACTGCCTTGTTTGGTTTTACTGCTCCAGAAATAGCTAATTATATGCATTCCATGAAGATATTTCAGTAAACATATTTCTTACCGTTGATAGTTGCCAATAGTTTTGTTATTTGGTCTATTGGGCAGTTTATTATTTGGTCTATTGTGGGCACAATTTTTGAGCATTCAGCATTTTCGAGATGTTGGTTTATTTTGTGGAAGGAGGGAAGGAAGGAAGAGAAAAAAGGAAAAGAATATGTGAAACCTTACATGTTATTATACACACTATGGAAAGCAAAGAGAGATTTTTAAAAGTTGGGAATTTTAAAGGAAATGCGGATCTAAAACATCACAACTTTGATGACAGAAGACATATTTAAACTGAGGAAAGAAATAATTTTTAAAAATTGCTCTACCTCAAAAACATTTTATTTAATCAGTTGCCCATTGATCTCTTCACTTTTCATGAAGGAAAATAGCTTCTTAAACAAAGTCTAAAGTTGGCAAAGAATGTTCAGTTTTAAAGAAACATACCATTGGCCCTTTTGCACCAAAAGTTCCATCAGTCCCACCTGGTCCCTAGAAATAAAGCAAAAGGCAGATTAAGCATTCTTTCAACTGAATGTTCTCGGTAAGTTGAAGCTCTGAAGTAAATCTGATTTGCAGAGCTTACCCTGATGCCCATTGGTCCAGGGGTACCCTGACGGCCAGGTGAGCCTCTTTGACCTTGGGGCCCCTCTGGCCCACGGACTCCTGTTGGCCCAGGTGAACCCTAAAAATAAATGGAAAGAAAATTAATTTAAGTTCTCAGCCCTGTGAAATGTTTCCACTGAAATATTCAGTAGAACATGAAGATTAATTAATATTTATTCGCTTTCAGGCTTCCTAATATATCAAAAGAACCAGGATGGATCAGGCAAGTGATCAAGCAGAGTAAATTTACTGCAGCTGATCAGCAATACATGTTTATAACTGGCACAGTCAAATAAGGTCTTCCTCTGAGAATGTTTCAACAACAACTTCCATTTATATAATGCTTTTAATTAATAAAACTGCACAGGGAACTTTGCACAGGTGTTACCAAACAGATATTGATTCCAAGTCTTAAGAGGAGATATTAAGCCGAATTTTCCTTGACTGAAACACCTCACCTCTAATCCCATGGCTACACCAACCTACTGCAGCAACCACAGCACGAGTCACTTATAAAGCTTCATATGTATAATAAAAATACATATAACAAAAAAATACTGAACACTATAAAATAATTAAAAACAAAAAAAAATTAAAAAGTCAAGCAGCTTTTTAAGGCAAGTCAGTGATCTCACTCAAATGGTTGAGGAACGCATCTGGTCTGTGCTATAACATGCAGATGTGCATGGCAAAGACGGGTTGAAATCTGAGGGTGGCGAATCCCTACGGAAATGCCCACTGCACCACAGCTCATTTCAGCCTTGGAACAGCGAGGTCAAAGAGGCGTCCAAAGAAGCATGCAGCCTGGTACAGCCGTTCCGATCTATTCTTACTTTCTTCTTCTTACTTTTTAAATTTACGTTATTTTTTGTATTTTTTTTTTCTCACGGTAACACGTCGAAGCTGCACCCTCTCTAACGTGCTGGTAGAGAGAGTTTTATTTGAGTTTTCTTTAGCGCTGGAAATGGTTACATCCCGACACGCGGGACAGAAGCAAGGTCGCATTGTGCATTCCACAGACCAGCAAATACCGGCCGGTTTAGCGAGCAGAGCGGCGGACACCCCTGCTGAAATCCGGAGGAAAACACACAGAGGATGCAGTGGGGGATCGCAAAGCTGAGGAAGGAGGACCGGGTCGAGACAACAGAGACTTTTGGAGAAGAGGAGTTCGGTGGGTAATACCATTCCAGCTGACCGGAGGCGCACTGAGAGCGGTAAGCGTAAAGGAGTTGGGTGCTTACTGATCTGGTTAACGACAGATGGTGCAATCCAGGGCATATTATGATCAAGGAACATGTTTGCAGACCGGATATTGAACTTTTTACTGTTGGACTTTGGCCACATTCCACCGTGATACAACACTTGGTGGCACGGGAGGTTGTTCCTGCCTGTGGCCATTGAACGTGCAGCTCCTCCCATGGAGGGTCAGACACCCTGAGCCAATAGACTGGTCCTGGACTTACTTTATTTTCCATCTGGCATAGTTTGCATTTTGTTGTTTGATTGTTGGGGGTTTTTGTATTGCTATATTTACACTCTATTCTTGGTTGGTGTGGCTGTAACGAAACCAAATTTCTCTCGGGATTAATAAAGTATATCTATCTATCTATCTAAATGGGTGCCAGTGTAGGTCAGGAAGCCCAAGGGGAAAACCACAGACATGATGCAAGTTCAGTCACGGCGAGCAGTGTTGAATCATGGGAATACAGTATTACACAGAAGACGGAGGATACCCAACTGCATTAAAATGGTCAAATCTAAAGACAAGAAAGCATAGGTGAGAGATTCAGCAGCAGGTGAGCTGAGGCACAAGAAGAGTCAAGTTGTGCACAGCTAAGCATCTATCTTGACCTTGAGTTGAAAATTTATTCTCTATTTGAAGTCTGTGGTGTTCAGAGGATCAGATCCATCACAGAGTTAGCAAAAATCAAGGGTAGCACCACTTCCAGGCCTCACTACATGGGCCATGAAGGCTTCATTTTCAATTAAATATAGAGGAGACAGTGACTTGGAAGACTGGAACAGAATATGACAGAACAGGAAGTCATGAGAGAACAACACCCACATTAAGGTAAGTGTTGCGGGACTTGTGGGTCCAAAGGCCATGTAGTTAAGGGGAGAGCCATCGAAAGGTTAAATTGTCATCCAAGTCAAAAATGAGGCTTTCAATAAATCCTGTTTCCTGACAGGATTTTTGCACTGGGCAGGTCAGTCATGTTTGGCCGTTAAAAATCTCTGACTGTGAATGATACCATTTGGCCATCCAGTCCACAAGTTTCTTATTAAGCCTCCCCACCTTTGCTTTGATGAGCAATGCCAATCTTGCTGGAAACTTAGGAGATAAAATGCAGAAGATGGAAATACCTGTCACCCACCTGCTCCATTCCTGCTGCTTGAGTAGGGTTAAAATTAGTTCTAAGCTTTTCTTATACACTTGGCAATATTACTGCAAAGAAATATTCACCAAAATGTCTTTTTTCCCCCTAAATGAGTTAAACCAACTTGAACTCCTTCATTATAAGCAGATTTTTGATTATAAATGTGGATTTAATTGTACTGCAGTCTGATACAAAGAAATTTCAACTGTGCGTTGACAAAAAGCGACAGCATAAATTTGGCGGTGTTATCGAGCCAAGCAGTCCAGCCGTGTCTTGCACGGATCAGTCCATGTTTCTTGGATTTCAGTAGAATATATTGAAAACAGGTTTAAAATGTGCCAAAGGGAATACTTGAACTTGATGAGCTGCCAGAGTTTTGTAATAACTAAAAACATTGGAGGATGAGAAATGGATCTCCATATATGCTTGCAGCAGTCTCTGCTGTCAGGCAAAATACCATGCAAACCCCATATTAGACCATTTAGTCCTGGAGTTTTTTCTTCCAGCTTATGACATCATAGCTGATTTGCAGTACGTTTATCCCACAAATCTATACACCTGACTGGAGTGGGCTTTGGATTTTGTAAACAATGAACGCATGTCTGTCAGGTCAATGTCTACTTAACTCTTTCTGAACTCTTAGCATGTGAGGTCAGACAGTGACTTAATGTCTATAAATTGTCGATAGCTGAATACTTCCTTCAGGCTTATTGCCTATATGTAAACGTTAATGTTCTTTGTAGGTCCAAGGAATGTTTTGTCTGGACGTTGGTGGACTAATGAATTAGGAGTGCCATTAACATATCTAATTGATTTATAAGGATTGTGTTAATGGAGATATAATGTATTGTTTGGTGTAAACAGGCTGATTTAATGCAAGATCAAAGAGCTTGTCTGTCTCGTGGTTGCTCAGCACTTCTAGGATTTGTATGAATGAAAATATTTTTCATTCATTCTTTGGATTTCAACCGGATCCGGAAATCTCAATCAGTGTCTGTGACCAAGGTGTGGTTTTGTGAACAAATCGAAAATCAGAGCTCCCCCTATAAAAGCAACAATCAAGAAGTGACTAAGAATCTTTGTAGAAATCTTTATGACTTACTATATAGTACTTTGCATGGTTTTTGGTGCTTTCTATTTTATGATAATAAAATAGGCTCTAGTTACTTTGTTGTGCTTGTATGCTTTTTACCACATCTCCTGGACACTCAGATTGTTGGGTGTGATCAATCCAGCCCATTACACTTTGGCACTGCAAGAAGGACCCAGGAAAATGTGGAGGTGGACAAACAAATTGTGTAATATCATATCTGGGACTTATCACATCACCAGTTGGACAGATAACTCTGAGGGTTTTGGATTGCTGGCAATATTCTAAGTAAATTGGGTCCTCCCAAATGTTGGGAGAATGTACTTTTTCTATTGTCTGATGTTAAGCTTCCATGGGTAGTATCACAATGCCCTAAGCAGGTAACTTTTCCCTCAAAGAGAGATTCTCTGCCTCAAATAAGGTGGATTTTTTATGACCGCATTTTGGCAGTTGAGTATTGAAACAGTTGAACTCCTTAAGGAAAAAAAGTGACTGAAGTGCAAGTTGGTCTTTGAGTTCTCAGAACACTATTTTAAATGAAGTACCATGGGTAGGGAGGAGCGTGCTAAAAGTTCAAAGCTTCAACAGAGTGCTGTGGCTGATGAAGATACAGTATCTGGTATGATGAAGATTTGGATGGGGATGAAAACAATGCAATTGTTGCTTGCCCCCAAATGCAGCAATCAAGTGGTGACTATGAATTGTAAGCTCAAAAATCTTTGTAGAAATCTTTGCTACTTACTATGCAGTACTTTGTGATTTATTTGTGCTTTCTAGTTTATGATAATAAATTAGGCTTAAGTTACTTTATTGTGCTTTTATGCTTATTACCACATCTCCTGGATACTCAGATTGGTGGGTCTGAACAACCCAGCCCATTAGAAGTAACAGGAATAGAGACCTATGTAAAATCAATAATTCAATCAATATCAATTGTAGTTTATAGAATATTGATATCAGGATCTTTTTAACATTTTAATAATCTAAGCAAGAGTATTCTCTAGGTCCAAAGTGCATGCTTCAAGCATTCAGGATCGTATAAGTTATATATTAAAAAAAGAAAACAAATCATTCTTTCATGTGTCTCTTTGGTGAGTTTGAATCATTGGTTTAAGATACAGGCCCATTAATGTTTATCCAGTTATACTTTTGTTCTGGGACCTGGTCATGATTGCCAAGGCCAGCATTTATTTCTCATTCTCCAGGTAACCTTCAGCAAGTAGTGGTAAGCCTTCCCATGAAGGCATTCCGTCATGTTGTTAGCTAGGGAATTCCAGGATTTAGAGTCAGTGTTCACAAAGGACCCAAATTATACATACAGAGACCGCATTAGGAGCTGATCATTCATACTTAAATGGTGTTACCTCCTCAGAACCCATACTGTTAACAAACTTTGATATTTGAACATGATCCTCTCATTCAAATTGACCCACTGATCAGAGCTTCTCAACCCCAAAGTGACTCATGTATACCTATTCTGCTTCTGTCCATTAATCAATGCATACTTGTAAATTATCTCAAATACCATGCACTCCATAGTTTGTTTAATAATCTCATCTGGAACTACATTCAGTGGTCTTTTGCTCCTCTAGCCTATCCACTTCAAGGTCAGACATGTACATTCAGAGATGACTTTCTGCACACCACCGTTGTAATGCATAGTTATTTGAATTACTGTTGCCTTCCTGTCAGCTTGAACCAAGCTGGTCATTCTCCTCTAACCTCTCTCATGAGCGAGGTATTCTCACCCACAGAACTGCCACTCACTAGATGTTACTTTTTGTTTTGGCTTTCATACCATTCTCTGTAAACTCTAGAGACTGCTGTGCATGAAAGTCCCAGGAGATTAGCAGCTTCTACAATACTCAAACCATCCCACCTGCCACCAACAATCATCCCATGGTCAAAATCACCTAGATCACATTACTTCCCCAATTTAATGTTTGGACTGAACAAATACTGAACTTCTTGACCATGTCTGCATGCTTTTATGCATTTAGTTGCTGCCACATGATTGGCTGATTAGATATTTGCATTAACAAGATGAACCTAATAGAGTGGCCACTGGGTATATATCAAAGGCCTTCCAGGAGTCCAAACATACAACATCAGCTAATTCACCTTCATCTGCCTGTGAGTTATAATCAAGAAAATTCAACAGATTTATCAACATTTCATTTTCATAAGTCAAAGCAAGATTCTTCCCAGTGCTAGGTCTGTTGCCAACTGAAAATATACATCTGATGGGAGTAATGATAGACATGCAATTGCTGCCAACCCCTATTCCCATTGACAACAGATCAAGGCAACTTCCGAGGTAGAGAGCTAAGATTCAGGGCACTAAAATGCCCACATAAGGAGGAACACTACGATAGAAACAATTCAGAGCAAACTTCACCATATGTGTTTAAAAAGTAGGCAATGTAAAGCACAGTAAGTCCTTTCTCCCCTGGGCTACTGCAATCTTCTTGGAGCATTACATTGGGGAGATATAGAAAATACAGTTGCTGAATTTGTTAGAAATCTCTTCATGAAGCTTAATTTTTAGCTGTTGGCTGGAAACAGCCTCTTGAGCTGTGGAGCATGCTGATCAACTTTCCCACTAAATGTGCCAGATTTGCCTGCATTTTCCAGTAGATTTTTCTGTTAATGATTTCACAGAGAAAACATGTATATCTGCTTTGTTGAGGAGACAAAAGTCAGAGTTGCATTGACAGCTGTTCACCCAAAGGAAAACTTGTGTCAGGGCATGAAGTTTAAGACTCAGTAGTTATTTGTCAGACCAGCAGGGAATTGTAACCTTGGCCTGTGCCAGAACAGCTAATGTTTTCCTGCACTATGATTAATTATTTTGTCTAATTTTTCAGCAATGACGATTTGACCAGAATTCAAAATTACAATTAAATGGCTCTATTTATTCTGCTTAATGGTAATGTTTACCATTAAAAGATATCATAAATATCGAGATAATATTGAGAAGAAGCAGTACATCATGGAGTTGAGACAAGTACTGAAAATCCCACACATTGGAACAGATTTTTTTTTTCCATTTTTAATGGGCCTGTTAAAGTCTAATATTGGATTACTGGCAGGATGCTTACTTGCAGGATTGTGGGCGTATATTTAAAATCATAACCTACTCAGAGGTAAAATATCCTGGTTTGCCTCTGATAACAAAGAAACAAAGATGGCCAGAATTTCTGTGTGTGTGTGTGTGTGTGTGTGTGTGTGAGAGAGTGAGAGTGAGAGTGAGAGTGAGAGAGAGAGAGAGAGAGAGAAAAAGAAAAAGAAAGAATGAGAATGAATTAGAATTAAAATTAATACACATTCTCACAGTGTGAGACCAGGTAAAGAGTTCCCTTCCTGGAGGGCTGCAGTGAATTAATTGCAGTTCTCTGGAAGCCCAGAGGTAGTTTTGTTCCATTCTTGCAGCTTGCACCAAAATTACTAGGTGATTTGGATTTATGACTTCAGCAATAGAACTGTACCAAATAACTCAGTCTGTTCTAAGATTATTCAGCAAACATTCTGTGCATATATGAATAAATTAGAGAAATACATAATTAAATCTACATTAATTGAATGCACATGAGAAATAAAGCGTACACTTTGACTGCAATTGATGCATGTCCTGGTGGCAGCTCTTGTCAGGAATAAACTTGACTTTGTTAAGTGGAAAACAAACAGTTTAGAGCAAGAATTTCAAAACCCATTCTGAAATGAAATACTTGGAAAATCTTAGCTCATGCTGATTACATATAGGTAATATTTAACATGATCTTATACATTGTAATACAGCTGTTTAGGAGCTAAAGTAACTATTATGATATGCCATTCTTTATATTTAATTCAAAGTTAGTAGGTGTACAAAAAGCATAAGGTACCTGTGTGAGCTTTGGAAATGTTGCAAAGAGTAGCTGCAGGAACAAAGTTCTTATTTTACATGGAGGGTGGTAGGTGCATTGATCACACTGCCCGGAAAGTGGTAGAAATGGATACAATAGCAATGTTTCAAATTTTAAAGCCAATGCATGAATAAGCAGGGAATATAGCAGGGGCTTCCAATCTTTTTTAAGCTATGCACCCAATACCATTAAGCAAGGGGTCTGTGAACCCCTGGAATGGAGGCTTACAGATCCAATGGAAGCTGATAGGATTCATTTAGATTGACAACATGTCAGTGCAGACATCAGGAGCCAAAGGGCTTGTTTAATGTTTTATATTCCATGCCATGTCCACACCTACTCACTTCACCTGTCTATATCTTCCTGAAGAGTATCTGCTTCCTCAAAACCCAAAAGGACATCCAGTTTTGATAATCAGCCAACCCGGATACATCGCATTTGGTTCCCTCGCCAAATTAAGAATAATTGCCATCCCTTCATAGCAGTCATAGAGTCCATTCTCACGTACGGATATGAGATGTGGACACTCACCAAGACAACGCGAAAGTCTCTAGATGGTTGCTATACACGAGTGCTCCGGGTGGCTCTTGCCATGAGTTGGCGACCGCACATGACAACATCGAGCTCTATGCCGACCTACTGATGCTCACCACTAAAATCGAGGTGAGAAGACTGCAACTAGCGGGGGGCACTGTCTACGCCACCCCCAGCTACCTGCCAGCCTAGTCATCATATGGGAGCCCAAGCACAGGAGGATGAACCCTGGATGCCCTCCCAAGACTATGGTCAATACGCTCCTAGAAGACAGCAGCATGGCTAATGTAAATGAACTGAACACACTGATGAGGGAGAGGGAGAAGTGGCCCCCCGCCACTCGCCCCTTAGGCCTGAGTCGTGGTAGTAGTAGTAGCAACAGCAGCAGCAGATGTAGCCATCTCTGCCATCAACTTTGAACAATAGGTTAATATGAAATAGAATCTATTTAAGATTTTGATTGATGCCAAAATACAAATTAATTGGGAAGAGTGGGGAGGCTTAACCTCAACAGGCTTGGATGACACAAGTATCTGGCAAGTTTTTTCTTTATTCTTTATTTATTAGTGGATAATTAGAGCAGTGGGAGAGGCTCCAGGGCCTCTGTTGTGCTCTTTCTGTGAGATGTGGGAATTCTGAGAGACCTCCAGCCTCCTGAATAACCACATCTGCAGCTCCTCGGAAAACAGGTCAAGGAACTGGAGCTGCAGCTCGATGACCTTTGGCTCATACGGGAGAATAAGGAGGTGATAAATAGGAGCTAGAGGGGGATAGTCACCCCTAAGTTGCAGGAGGCAGGTATCTGGGTGAATGTCAAAAGTGGGAAAGGAAATGGGCAGCTAGTGAAGAAAAGCCCTGTGGCCATTCCCCTCAATACAGTAATAAATATACTGTTTTGGATACTATTGAGGGGAATGACCTACCAGGGGAGCTGCTGTGACTGGGTCTCTGAGGCAGAGTCTGGTGCTGTGGCTCAAAAAAGAGAGGAGAAGACTGCAGTAGTAATATGAGATTCCATAGTTAGAAGAACAGCGAGAGATGATGTGGATGCAATGGAGACATCAGGATTTTATGTTGCCTTCCAGGTGCCAGGGTGAGGAATGACTCAAATCGGGTCCATGGTATTCTAAAGGGGGAGGGGAGCAGCCAGAAATCTTGAAACATATTAGCACCAATGGCACAGGAGAAGGGAGGAGGTTCTAAAGAGAGAAATTTAGGGATTTAGGTAGAAAGCTGAAAAGCAGGGCCTCCAGAGTAGTAATCTCAGGTTTGCTGTCTGTGCCGCACACCAGTGAGGGCAAGAATAGGATGATTTGGCAGATGAACGTGTGGCTGAGGAACTGGTGCAGGGAGCAGGGGTTTAGATTTTCTGGATTATTGGGATCTCTTCGGGGGAAGGTATGACCTGTACAAAAGGGACGGGTTACACCTGAAACACGAAGGGGACCAATATCCTTGTGGGCAGTTTTGCTGGAGCTGTTCAGCAGGGGGATGGGAACCAGAGTGATAGGGCTGAGGATGGTGCAGTTGGTATACAGGCTCATGCAGTGTGTGGAGAGACTGTCAGGAAGAACAAGAAAAATTCTGTCAGGGGATGAGTTGCAGTGCATCTTGGGGACAAAATCAAAAAGGGTGGTGGATATAGGACAGATGGTGTTATATTTGAATGAACACAGTACATGGAATAAGATGGATGCTCTTGCAACGCTATTAGAGATTGGCAGGAATTACTTTGTGGGCATCACTGAATCATGGCTGAAAGAAGATTATTGTTGGGAGCTTAATGTTCAAGGATACACAGTGCATCAGAAGGATAGGCTGGTAGGTGGGGTAGTGCTGTTGATTAAAAAAAAATCAAATCCTTAGAGAGGTGACATAGGATTGGAAAATGTAGAATCCTTATAGCTAGGGTTAAGAAACTGCAAGGGTAAAAAGACCCTGATAGCAGTTATATCAGTCAGTCAGTGGGTGTCGTCCCGAATCTGGGGCTGGTGGCTATGCACCTCCACCTTCTTCGATCTTGCGCTCTTTTTCTGGCCTCAGCATAACTCACCCCAGTCCATTGCCTCACATTATCAAACCAAGTGGTTCGCTGCCTTCCTCTTTCCCTCTTTCCTTCCATCATCGCTTTCAATAACAATTTCTGCAGTCCGCCACCTCTTAACAAGTGCCCGGCATATTCCAGCTTCCTTTTCTTCTATACTGGCCTCCAAATAGTAGCCAGGATGTGGACTACAAATTAAAACAGAGGATAGAAAAGACATATAAAAAGAGCTATGTTACAATAGTCATGGGGGATTTCAATATGTAGGTAGGTTGGGAAAATTAGGCTGGTGCTGGATTCCAAGAGAGAAAATTTGTAGAATTCCTATGAGATGGCTTTTTAGAGCAGCTTGTAGTTGGAGGATCAGCTATTCTGGATCGAGTGTTACGTGATGAACCAGATTTGATTAGGATGCTAAGGTAAAGGAATGCTAAGGAAGCAGTGATCATAATACAATAAAATTCACCCTGCAATTTGAGACAGAGAAGCTAAAGTCAGATGCATCAGTTTACAGTGGAGCAAAGGGAATCACAGAGACACGAGAGGGGAGCTGATCAAAGTTGATTGGAAGGAGGCACTATCAGGGATGACAGCAGAACAGCAATAGCTGCTGGTCCTGAGGGAAACTTGGAAGACGCACGAAAAATACATCTCAAAGAAGTCATAGCATACCAAAGGCAGGACTACACAACCTTGACTGACAAGGGATGTCAAAAGCAACATAAAAGCAAAAGAGGGGGCATAATATAGATTAAAAAATTGAGGTTACAGGTTTGGAAAGCTTTTAAAAACCAATAGAAGACAACTAAAAAAGCCTCAAGGAGGGAAAAGATTAAACATGAAGGTAAGCTAGCCAATAATATCAAAGAGGATACCAAAGATTTTTATTTCTGGATATATAAAGAGTAAAAGAGAGGCAAGAGTAGATATTGGAGTGCTGGAAAATGATGCTGGAGCGGTAGTAATGGGGAGATAAAGATGGCAGATGAAATTAATAAGTATTTGCCATCAGTCTTCACTGTAGAAGACACTAGCAGTATGCCAGAAGCAAGAGTGTCAGAAGGCAGAAATAAATGCAGTTACTATTACCAGGAAGAACATGCTTGGGACGCTGAAAGGTTTGAAGGAATGTAAGTCACCTGGACAAGATGAACTACCATCTCAGAGTTTGAGAAACGTAGCTGAAGAGATTATAGAGGCATTAATAATGATCTTTCAAGAATCACCAGATTTTGGCATGATTCCAGAGGACTGGAAAATTGCAAATGTCTCTCCTCTCTTCAAGAAGGGAGGGAGACAGAAGAAAGGAAATTACATGCCAGTTAGCCTGACCTCAGTGAATGGGAAGATATTGGAGTCTATTATTAAGCATAATGTTTCAGGGTACTTGGAGGCACATGATAAAATAGGCCAAAGTCAGCATGGTTTCTTCAAGGGAAAATCTTGCCTGACAAATCTGTTGAAATTGTTTGTAGAAATAACAAGGCTAGCCTAGCATCATATTTCACCTTTTTGCTCCTTATGTCTTTTTTAGTTGCATTCTGTAATGATAATAATATAAAGTTGCTGACCCTCTCGATCTCTGATCCCCCGATGAACACTGGCTCATGGACCTCTGGTATGGAGTATCGTGAGCAGCTTTAGGCCCCTAATCTAAGAAAATATGTGCTGGCATTGGAGAGGGTTAAGAGGAGGTTCACAAGAATGAAAGGGTTAACATAAGGAGCACTTGATGGTTCTGGGCCTGTACATGGTGGAGTTTAGAAGAATGAGTGGGGACCTCATTGAAACCCATCAAATATTGAAAGGCCTAGATAGAGTGGATGTGGGGAGGATGTTTCCTATAATGGCGGAGTTTAGGACAAGAGGACACAGCCACAGAACAGAGGGAAGTCCATTTAGAACAGAGATGAGGAGGAATTTCTTTAGCCAGAGGGTGGTGAACCTGTGGAATTCATTGCAACAGGTGGTGGTGGAAACGAGGACATCGAGTGTTTTTAAGACAGAGGTTGAAAGGTTCTTGATTAGTCAGGGCATAAAAGGTTATGGGAAGAAGGCAGGAGAATGGGGTTGAGAAGGAAATGGATCAGCCATGATAAAAATGCGGAGAGAATCGATGGGCCTCATGACCTAATTCTGCTCCTGTGTCTGATGGTCTAACTCTGTAAATAAAACATTAGATCAATTGGATGCTTGGTCACATTAAGAAGAGCATTTAAAGTGCAAAGTGCAATTCTGCTGCAATGCCCAGTGGCCAGAGTAGTTCGTAATATGATTTTACACGACCTGCTGGAATTCCAATTGGTTCGATTCATTTTTGAGCTACAGAGCGCAATTTGTTTCAATATATATCAGCTGCTACTTTATAATAATGTCACTGGAAACTACATGGCACAACTGACTTATTCTTTCCTGAGGCTGGTGTAATGGCAAACAGAGTTTATTGTGGTTTGTAACAAGTCAATCCAGCCAGCCAAGATCTCAGGATAAGTTAATAATGTGCATTCAGTTCTCATGTATATTCAGTAACCTTTTCACATCTCTCAGGGATTTGTTAAGACTTCAGTTATAAAATGTTATGAAGAAAAATACAATCAATGTATACACAGTAGGATTCCATACAGGCTATTGGAAAAATGCCCAAATAAATGGGTGTCATGGGTCATTGTTTGTTGTCTTTGTGTCTGTAGTGCTGGAAAGCATGGGTTACGTTTGCAGTAAGTTTGGGCTTTTTCACACCAATGAAGGGAATACACACAACCTGTTTCACAGAAATCTTAGATTCAAGAGAAGTTTATGGCCACTCAACCCATGATGTATGTACCTGGTAGAAAGAGCCACATGGCATAACCCTACTTTTCCACAATTGCTCCCCAGCCCTTGATACTATAAATTTTCAAGTACTGCATAAATGTGATGAAAATTTCTGACTCTATAGACCTTTCTGACATTGATTACTAAACTCCTGCTACTCTTTGAGGTACCCTATTATCCTAAGATGTTTTGTACCCATCTAAAAACCCTGTTTGACCCCACCTCTAAAGGAAATAGGTTTGCACTATTTCATCTCTCCAAGTCAAGTCTCCATTAAGTTTCTTCTTTTCCAAAGAAAATATGCCTATCAGATCTAACCTTTTCTCACAGTTGCAATTTTCCATTCTGGCAAGAGTCATGGATCTTCTCTGCATCTTCTCCAACACAACTGTTTCTTACCTGAACAGCAGCTAGTTCTGTCATAACATCTCTTCTGATAGGCCTTGATCAAAGAATTAAAGCATCCTTTGTGCATTTTAAAACATTTATTGGCCCTCAAAAATCTGTGGAAGTGCACCTCATGGAGTTCCTCCAAGGTATTTTAACAATTATTGCACTTTCCCAAATGCTTTATCTTACACTTTTCTGCCCAACTAACCAGACATTACAGGATATTCCAGAGTTATGAAATTATATACATCAGGCAGTAGTTAACCAGTTTTCCAAAAAAAACTGTTCACTGTTTTAACTTTTACAAATATGTAAAGGCCATTAAAACCAGTCATTGGGTGGGCGAGGAGAGGGAAACATTTTGATTCTGAGTCATTGCAACAGCACAGGGGAAGACAATGGATGAATGATTGGCCCTCATTGAAATCCTCATGATGAGACCAGGAAAGGCAATCAATAGCATCTTTTGTGGTAACACTTTGTTAATGATATACCTCTGCCACACCATTTAACACAGTTCTGAACATGCCTGTTCTGTGACTGGCTGTTTGTACATTCCAGAAGCTCACCCTGTAACAAAAGTATTTCTTTTTTGATTTTGGATGTCTGGTATGTGCCTAAAACCCCTTGGAACAGCCACAAGTATTTGACTGTTCAAAGTTGTTCTATGGATTGGAATGCGCTCCCATTCTAAACATGTAATTCTGCATAAGTGTCGATGTTATGAAGGCAACATTTATAGCATTTGAAACTGTTGTTAATTGTTTATATTGTCTTTGTGCTTAAATTGTATAAAATATTACTGTTTTGTGGGGAGGGGAGAAACTGATTCTGCAGAAAAGAACCTTTATATTTACCAGCTTTAGTGTCTCCAGTGACTTAGTTCACAGTCACAACACCAGGTCATCTAAACCTCCCTGCAGTCTGAAGTTTTTCTTCTCACTGACAACCGCAGAGTTAATTTTGTATCATCTGCATATATGGACAAAGGAATTACTTATTGAGCAATATTAAATCCTATTGGTAACAGCCTTCCAGTTACATGATTACCTGTCAACTATTGCACTTTTGTTCCTGCCACTAGACCAAGTCTGATTCCAATTTGTCAGTCTCCCTTCGATCCCAGATGTCTTTACGTTTTGACCTATCTGCCACTTAAACTTTTTACAAGAGCCTTCTTAAAATCCACATAGATTTCACAAATGCACTGTTCTCATCAACCCCCACCCCTTTGTCAAATACTCAGTAGGTTTTCATTAAAGTCCTTATTATAAGTTCCTCAGGAGCTGCACCATCTTAAATGATCGGTTATATTGTTCCTCAGAATATTTTCCAATAGCACATAAATCTGATAAAACGGCGACAGCTCAGAAGCAGAGGCCTCTATGGGGGCCATCCAAAGCTGTTGTCTTTTTTTTTTAAATGTTTTTTTTTTAACCATTGCAAGACCCCACTGGCCATTAAGAACTTCAGGTACTGCAGGTCTACCCTCTCAGTGAGTTGCTCTTTGGTGGAGGGGCTGGACTTGGTACAGACCCTGTTGCTGCCTGATACAGAGAGGCATCAGAGTCAGTGCACAAAGGTTGTGTGCAGTCTAACAGCAAGCGATTGCCTTAGTCATTTCTCTGTGATTACAAGAACCTGTTGGACATTGCTAATGCGGATTGTGCAAGTCCAGTTCACTAGTTTATTGATGGGACAGCTGCACGGTTTCTGTTGTAGCTCGGATTTGGCCTCAAGTCGTGGTGTCGCCCGTTTGCAGCCGCCCAGGAGAGGGGCCAGAGGCAGCGTGGTGCATCACTGCAGCCCCCCCCCCACCCCCATGTCCATTCAGTGGAAGACGAGCTATATTGCCTTCTCCTGCAGACGGCTGCAGGCTTGCTTTTGCTGAGAGCATTCATGGAGTCAGGGACTTGGGCTAGGTTATATTTTTTGTGTTTCTGTATACTTACTGCTTCCTTATATGTGCTATATGGGCTTTGTGTTGTGTATAGCTGTTGGTACTGAGTTTTGCCCCTTAACCCCAGAGGAACACTGTTTCGTTTGGCTGTATTCATGGTTAAATAGCAATTAACCGTGAACATCACCAAAATGAAACTAACTATCCTGTAATGATTCATTTACTTCTCTTGCAGGCATTTACAGGATGAAAATGAAATATGATAGAATTTATGAAAAGCTACAGAAAGACTGACAAACACCAGTGTGCAAAAGAAACAAGCTGTCTAAATAATTTAAAAAACTGACAACGAGTCCTTAAAGCACACAAGTGAGTCTATAGATCTGAGAATCAAGTGCTACATGTTGACAAGTTTTCAGTCCTCTTGGGTAGAACTTCCACAATTCAATGCCCAGCCAGGGGATTTATCCGGCAATTACAAATCTGCTGAATTCAAATTTACCCCATTCAATATGTCAAACCTATCTAACTTAGCTCCAGTAATAATATCATACTCCCCTTTTGTAAAGGTTGTCAAAATGTTCTGCTGCACACACAGGCACCCATGTATTGAGATGTATACGCAGAGTAAGGGGCAATCCTGTACATCCCCATCTGTGGATGTGTCTGCAAATCTACCTCACTAACGAGCAGAATAACGAAGGAGCTGCACAGCTACAGACTAACATGGCTAGTGGGCCTTTCCTCCTCGTCATGCTCTACTACAGCTACTCAGGGAAGCAGTGTGCTCGAGTGCAGAAGCACAGTTAAGTGCACTGGTATTTGAGTTCCCTGCAGACCCACTCTCCCAATAATTCTACTTGCTAAAATTCCACCGCTGGAGAACAAACTGTATTACCTGCGCCAGCAGGAGATGAGGGGCTGCTGCACACTCATCCTGATAAAGATGTGGCTCCAGGACACCATTCCAGACTCAACCATCCAGCTAGAAGGCTTCATCTCCTTTTAGGTGGACAGAAATGCTGCAACCTCCAGCAAGATCGTCGGTAGAGGTCTGTGTGTCTACATCAATAAGAACTGGTTTGTGAGAGCCTTAGTAGTAATGGCCCACTGGTCACAGCAGATAGTTTTCGAATGGTGAAATGCAAGCCCTTCTACTTACTGAAGGAGTTTACTGCCATTGTGACTATTGCCATTTATATCTCCACCCCACTCGCCCTGATGGCATTTTTATTGTTGCTGGTGACTTCAGTCACACCAACTTAAAAACAGTCCTGTCAAAATTCTACCAGCATGCCACCTTTGCAACCTGGGAAGAATATATTAGACCTGGTTCATACCAAAGTTTGTGGAGACTACAAGGTTACCCCTGCACCCCCAGCCTTCAACTCCAATACTCAGACTACACATCCATTTTGCTAATCCCTGCATACAGACCATTGATTACACAAGTCAAACTAGTTCACATGGAGACCAGGACCAGGCCCACTACTGTCAGGAAGTACAGAAGCAACAGGACTAGCACTGCCAGACTGGGTAACAGTTTCTTCCCTCAGACTCTCAGACCAGTGGTACCCTTGCCACCACTGAGGTCTCATCACTAAGACAGCGACCTGTTTACTGTACAGTATACTGTTTACCCGTGATGCATACTACATGCATTTTGAATTATTTTATTAAATTATTTATAGTAACATTTTGGTTTGTGTGCTGTTGTGATATATGTTTTGAGGATGCACCATGGTCTGGAGACCATCATTTCGTTGGGTTGGATATGTACAGGCAGATGACAATAAACCTGCAAACACGGGGAAATCTGCAGATGCTGGAATTTCAAGCAACACACATAAAAGTTGCTGGTGAACGCAGCAGGCCAGGCAGCATCTCTAGGAAGAGGTACAGTCAACGTTTCGGGCCGAGACTCTTCATCAGGACTAACTGAAAGAAGAGCTAGTAAGAGATTTGAAAGTGGGAGGGGGAGGGGGAGTTCCAAAATGATAGAAGACAGGAGGGGGAGGGATGGAAACAAGAGCTGGACAGTTGATTGGCAAAAGGGATATGAGAGGATCATGGGACGGAAGGCCTAGGGAGAAAGAAGGGGAGGGGGGAGCCCAGAGAATGGGCAATAACGGATGGGGTACGAGGGGGAGGTGGGGCATTAATGGAAGTTAGAGAAGTCAATGTTCATGCCATCAGGTTGGAGGCTACCCAGATGGAATATAAGGGGTCGTTCCTCCAACCTGAGTGTGGCTTCATCTTGACAGTGGAGGAGGCCGTGGACAGACATATCAGAATGGGAATGGGACGTGGAATTAAAATGTGTGGCCACTGGGAGATCCTGCTTTCTCTGACGTTCCAAGGAATACTTTCTCACCATTTCCCCCATTCCTGTATACACTGGCTATCTCGCCACTCCACCCACGGTTCTGACGCAGGGTTTCAACTTGAAATGTTAAAAATTCCATTCCACCCACAAATGTTGCTCAACCCACTGAGTTCCCTCAGCAGATTACATGTTGTGGCAGAAGACGACCGTGGAGGAAGTTGCCAGAAGGGCCAGCTCAAGGATGCAATGTCACAGATGTTCCATGACCTCAGCTGTGGTTAAAGTCAATGAAATCATCTTCTAAAGCTCCCTCCAATCAACTGACCTACCAGGCTCCTCAGTACACACCAGCACTAACCCACAGTGATGTCTGTCAAACCAGACTATCAGTTGTCCAACATCATAACACATTAGGCATCATCCAGAGCTTCACATACACATCTCACAAGTGAGGTACAACAACTGCAAATCAACTAGTGCAGACACAATGGACAAATGCATCATGAGACATTCAAGCACACATTTCCCAGTACAACGTGTTGCAAAATCAGCATCAACAAGGACCCCTGATGGATAGTGTGCCCTGATGAAAGAACTTGTGGCTAGCGACAGGCCTTACATCATACAATATGAAGATGTTCTCTGACCTAATCTGCCTTCACAAAAGTTAAACTAAATTTATTATCAAAGTACATACATTTCACCAAATACTACCCTGAGATTCATTTTCTTGTGGGCATGCACCATAAATGCAAAGAAACAGACTGGAATGAATGAAAGTCTGCACAAATGGACAATCATCCCATATACCAAAGACAACAAACTGTGCAAATACAAAAAGAAAACAAAATAATAATAAATAAGCAATATATAGCAAACATAAAATGAAAGGATCTTGAAAGTGTGTCCATAGGTTGTGGGAGCAGCATAGTGATGGGACAAATGAAGTTGAGTGAAGCTATCCCCTCTGGTTCAAGAGCCTGATGGTTGAGGGGTAATAACTGCACCCAAACCTGGTGGTGCTCTCACATCATACATTCCCCCTCCACCCACAATCACTACCTACATTCTGTATCACTTACTAGTATCCAGCCCCCAGACCCCACCCAACAGTCTATGGCATGGTTATTGTGCCTTCTTCATTCCAGGCTGCTAGGGACTCCAAAATATCAGGGAGAAGTTATTTATCAAATGCATGAAGATGAAGTCTCCAGCATGTGTTTGAAAGAACTTGTGGCTAGCGACAGGCCTTACATCATACAATAGGAAGGAAGGTGCATAGAATTTAGAAAACAGTTTAAAATCAGGTTCATCATGCTGTGGTCACTGGGTGGGAATGGATTGCCAGCAGAGTGTTAGGTTCTTCAATGTCAATAGCTCTGCTACATTCGATAGAAGGTAGGTCAGGGGCATGCACAATGAACTTCCTGGTGAACTGATAAGCCTGCCTGCAAATATCAAGGAGCATGGAAGTTTCTAGAACTTGGCACAGGAATAATCTGGTGCGGGACAGTAACTCTATTAGCTCACTTGTAAACTCAGCCACTCTGCAACACCTGCTGACAAACGCCTCAACTTCTATTTCAGCAGAATCAGAAGGCTCCACTGACTGAAGAAAGCAGAGAAACCTCATTTTGCTGTAACCTTTGACTCTAGATACCAATGGCTTATGGGTACCGCTCCAGCCCAATGACTGTCCTTCAACATATTACAGGGATTCCCAGAGCTCTGAGAAGGAATGGTTCCATGAGCAAAGCTCTCATGTCCCCTCTCAGGATGACAATATTCACAATCAGTATAATCACTCTGCCTGTGGCCTTTAATGCACTTAAGACATTCAATTCTGTCTCATATACAAAGAAATAAGTTCCTGCCCAACATAGATCCTCTTGTCCCTGAGCTAGTCCAGAAAGTCGTCCAAGGCAATTAAAGGCTTCTGCACTGAGAGTAAGCAGCCTAACACAAAACACATTGCCACTATGACTGATTCTGTAAAAATGTTAACTAAACAATCTCATCTTTGATTCTGTTGCACTCCCATGCTGGGTTAAGGGAACATAAACTAAGATAAGACTGTTTGGTTAACATTTTTTCATAATAATCTGCTGTAGCTTGGGAAGTTACATCTTTTCCGGGGGGTTTTCCTCAGGGATGAAGAACAGGGCAGAGGAGAGTGAGGTGGGGAAGGATGGGGAGGGTGATGACTGAGGGGAAAAGACAGGAGATGAGCATCTCCAAGAAGATGATATTGCACTTCTGTATGGAAGTACAAACTGGAGAAGAAATACCATCTTCAGGGGGTGTGCTTTCTCATTAACAACAAGCTAGTCTTGCAATGCAGCAACCTATCCTTTTGAGAAAGCCAATGTCTCACAATCCTCAAGGTCACTCTTACATTGAACCATAGCAGATTATGGTCACTAGATCATACACCTCAATCATGAAAGTTATGAATGAGAGCACAGAGAAATTTCTTTGGAGCAGGTAGAAGCCAAGCAAAATGGCAGAAGTTGTCTACCCTCCAACTCCACTGCCCTGTCAAACACCTCCTTCCCCAGCTGTGGCAGACTCTGCACGCCCACATTCATCCAAATAGACATTCAACAACTGACAGAATTAGAATGAAAGGACATCACCCTGAACCCGAAAGAATGCAAATTGGACACATGGAGCCAAAACAAGTACATTACATAGCTGTTTTCTTCTTGTCACCATCATCTTTTCAAATAGGATCTCATTTGAAAAAAAAAGGCATATCTATCAATAGAGAATGCACAACATGGACAGTTTGTGAAACAAGGTTTGAATCCACAGCCAGCTGATGCAATGGAGGCAAAAGTGTTACTAATGAAGTCAAGCTGAATAACTAGGAATAACAGAAGTTTCTCAAGTTAAACTTCAGTAAAAAATTTTTTTTTTTTTAATGAAAATTCACATAAATTATCTGGCATAGAAAACAAAGCAAGTCAGTCAAGAGAGTTATTTTCTCTGTGACAAATTCTACCATGTAATCCTTGAATTAGATCATCATTCCATTCATCTCTCTGTCAAAAAATTATTTTTGCAGAAAACAGTATACTCTGATGGATTCACAATCTTGGTACCAAATTTTGAACATCATTTAAAAAGATACACTTTTAATAGAAATTCACAGCAATAATGATTGGAAATTAAGATTATTAAGCAACATATTTCTCAGCAAACGCACAAGTGATGGCAAAAGCATGGTGTGTTAAGGTTTTTCCATCAATTGGACATCTTTGCAGAAGTTTATAATTCAGGAGCATCATCCTTGGAGTTACTTGGAATGAAAGATAATGTGTGAAAACTGGGGAGATTTGAACAGTGAATGCACTGTACTGCTTAAATAAAGAGAGTTAGGAATAGATACTTATACTAACCTTGGCACCAGGCTGTCCTGGGAAACCTGGAGCACCCATTATCCCAATAGTACCCTATAAAAGCAAACATAATTATACATTACTGCAAAATATATCAGACTAGAAGATTCAATGAAAGTTTGTGAGTTCCTAAGTCTCCTTTCAGTAGCTTGAGGAGAGCTATGTAGATGCTCTCAATACTATATGCTTAATTTTTTAGCAATCAAGGAGTATTATGCATTAATGTATTTCCACTTTGTGATTATAATTAAAGGAACCCTATCCGAAATTCACTTAAAGTTTGGAAATGATACCTTTAATTACAATCATAAAACGGAGAGCCAACTCAAATAATTCTACAATGCATTGTGGTGGGAAAAACACAAGTTACCAATGGATCAATTTGTTCACTAACTAATATTTACTTGATTCCTCATAGCACCAAACCAGGAAAGGGTAGAAATAAAAATATTTTAAAATACCCAAGGTTGTTCGTTTGCTAGCAACTATTTTGAGAATTGAAACCTAGTACAGAAAATGGCAAACAGCCCTAGGTACTTCAGCAAATCAATAACAAGTCTAATGAACACGCAGTAGGTGTACACATTATTAAACCATCTGGCTTGCTTTGACATCGGGAGTTCAAAAAAATTATGGAAGAGTTCTAGTTGTGGTATTTGACCCATCATCTATAACAGATGCATTACCAATATATAAAGTATGATCCTTCTTTCCTCCATTTCACCTTAAATGCAAGCAAATTGTATCCAGATGAGCAACTTGCTGTGCAAAAAGGGACATGATATAGATGAGGTGACCAATAGCCCTTTTGTTTTAGCCTTCCCTGGGTAAACCAGAAACTTGGAAGTAATATGGAGAAACCATCGCAAATGGAGACAATACCAGCAATGGCGCCATCAATATAAAATATCACTTACCGGGGCACCTGTCAGACCAGGTGCACCAATAGCACCACGAGCACCCTGTGGACAACAAAAGAAAACACTTCAGAAAGAGGAATTTATCCATCATCTGTTTATATGTTTTCTATGTATCTATTCTTATGCCTCTGTGCATGCGCTTCCTGTCTCTGCAAATTAATTTTCAGTTTGCCAGGTATTTGTATATTTTCTTCTTCATTTGAAATATTTAAACTTCATATTAATGAAATGATTCATTCATTTTGCCCTGAGGATCGCCACACTTCAATGCAGATATTGATTCACTTTTCATTTGCTTCCCACAACTAACCCCCGCCACCCCAGAGAAATTTGGAATGTGCAAAGTAAGGGATAGAGTGAGATATAACTTACTAAAAATATTGCTCACAATAACATAATTACATATATCTGATGAAGTAACTTCTGCATCTTTTGATACTTTCTTTGAGGAGTTTTTTGGAATCTCAGTCTTGCCCAGTGAATCCTCAGCTCACTCAGGGTAATGGTGCTGTGAGCCGAATTTAGGTTCTGCACTTATTCAGCAAGCACAGCTGTATTTAATAATACTTGGTATTTAGCTTCTAGCAGTTTTTACTTTATTTCTTTAAAAGAAAGCGACAAATATTAGCTTTTGAGTATATTTCTTCAGGCTGAGATCTAAATTATATCTGTGTCCTTTCATAAGTATTTCCTCTCTAACATTTGATCTTGTCCTCCTATATGCAATGCCAAGGCAGATCCACTAGCTTGTGAGGAAAAAAAAAATTACTAATGATTTGGCTTTGTATTGCATTAAGGGTGAATGCACGCTATATAGTTTAGCCTCACATTTAGTCAAAATGCCTGATAAAAATTATTTCTATATAAACGTGTCGGGAAATGATTATGAAGTTAAGTGTTTATGTACACTGGCTTCACATTTGCTTATGGAAGCCAGATTTACAGCCTATCTGATCAAGTAGACAGCATAATCCCCAACAAATGCTAAAAGCTCTGAGCTTTCGATAATTCCTTTCATTGTTTGGATAAATCTTTAAAAGAAAAGGTTTCTGTCTGAAAGAGAGAGAGAGAGGAGGATTCACATTTTGGAAGGATGAGATTAATAGATCTGAAGGACCCAATTGAAAAGCTTATTTGCTGTGAATCAAAAAGTGAACACAGAAGGTCTTGCTCATGTCACTATTTGCAAAACTATAGATCTTTGTGATATGAGCACTTCAATGATTAAGGGAATAATTTAAAGTTTTCTGTGGAGAACCAGGCTATAGCATTAACTTCAGAGCAGGTGCTGAGAAGATAGATGCTGACAGGAAAGTCGTCTGAATTAACTTTTCTGGCTAGAGCTCAGCAGCTTGTGAGGGATTTCCACTCTAACTATTGGATCAGGTCCACTAATTGAACAAACATAATGCGATTGGGAGACATGGGGAAGCATAACCTGCCAAATTGTTGGCCTTGAAATAACTCGGGAAAGGCTGAACAGATGATGATAAAAGTCAAAAATATCTTTAGGTAGATACAAATTATAACAGGTAAAGCAATTAAAACAGCAGTCATAGTGCTTGCGACCCTGCAATATTCCTCATTATTTTTAGGCATCTCTGCTGAATTTCACAATTGATTATTTTTACTTGTTCATTAAATTTACTCAATGGATTCTTCTTCGGAAATATTTTAAATGCTCATCTCTTAAATGATGAAGGAGATATACTCCAGAAATATAGGAATTAAATATAGAAAGCATCTGAAGTCCCAAAAATGTGTAATATCACTAACAACAGCTTTTGCTACATTAGTTGATTTTCCTCAGCTGAAGTAGACTCTTCTGGCAATAATACATTCAGGGTTCACCAAACGTGCATGCAATTTTGTGCAGAGAATCATGGGAAGTCCTGATTGTGCTTCTGGACTTTGCATGGAACTTTCATCAAACCTACACCAGATAACTGCAAGATGTTCCATTGTTTTTTTAACCTTTTAGGTGTGGGAAAGATTCAAGGCATCTTGTGGGATAACAACACAATATTAGTTAGGACTGTGTATCTCATACTTCAGAATGTCTGTGGTATTTATAGAGTAAAACTGAATAGTGGTGAGTTGTCACTGGTAATGTGGTGGGATGCCTTTTTTAAAGTATCAATTACACAGCAAATAATAGAGTAGGGATAACATCCATTTGACTTGTACGTTCAGTTGTTCCATGGCATGGCTACTCCTCTCAATTGGATTTCATCTTGCCTCTGCACTAGTTGAATTTCCTATTAAGTCTAATTCTATCCCTCCCCTGTGACCCACAGCCACCCACAGTGACAAATTCTGATTCTTCTGAGTGTTATTCAGTGACCTCTCTGTAACACCCTCACTGCATCCTTTACCTGCAACTTCCAATGTTTAGTAGCAAGAAACTTCCACAACCTATGGACTGACTTTCAAGGATTCTACAGCTCATATTCTCAATATTATTTGTTTATTGTTAGTTTTTAGGATTTGCAGTTTATCTTCTGCACTTTGGTTGTTTGTCCATTTTTGTTGGTGTGTAGTTCTTCATTGATTCTATTGTGTTTCTTTCTATCTGTGAATGCCTGCAAGAAAATGATTTTCAAGGTGACATGTCTTTACTTTGAACTTGTTGAGGTCATCAAAACAAATCCTGGCTTTCATCCAGTAGGATATTTTCTGATCCCATGCACTCTTTCCTACTGTCTCCACAGTTACTACTTTATACAATCATTGACCTGTTTCATCAGTGAAATGTTGAAGCATAAATTGCTCAAGGACAAACTAAGGGAATCAACTTCATTCGATAATAAATTTAAATTGACAGCAGAAGTAGAAAAGCAATTCCAGTGATTAAAGTAAAGGAATTGACTCAGTGTTATACTCACAGGAGAACCTTGAGGACCTGGTCGCCCTCTTTCACCTGGAAGGCCCCGAGGACCCTGTTTAAAAAAAGTGTTTAAAATATTGCCTGTACGATAATTAAATATCTATTTATCAACAAAATAACAAAGGCTTGCAAAAATAAAACACCTTCCCCCTGCCCCCCCCCGCCATTGTGTTCAACTTAGTTTTCAGTTGGGTTTGGTTTATTCAAAACTTGATCCTATCAAATACGGATGTAAACACATTAAATCCCCTATATTACTACAGCCATGTTAGAGAAGTTCATCACCAGCTAGAGGACAGGGTAGTGTCAGTAGAATCAGAATCAGGTTCAATATCACTGACATATGTCATGACATTTGCTGTTTTGTGGCAGCCATACAGTGCAATACATAATAAAACCACATATATTATATATAATATAGAAAATAAAGTAAATAAGTATTGCAAAAAGAGAGCAGAAATAGTGCAGTGGTGTTCATGGGTTGTTCCATTGTCTATTTGGAAATCAAGTGGCAGAGGAAGAGAAGCTATTCCTAAAGTGTGTTGTTCTCCCTCTCT
This sequence comes from Mobula hypostoma, assembly GCF_963921235.1. Taxonomy (NCBI): domain Eukaryota; kingdom Metazoa; phylum Chordata; class Chondrichthyes; order Myliobatiformes; family Myliobatidae; genus Mobula; species Mobula hypostoma. The sequence goes on along the minus strand of NC_086102.1, from coordinate 153,461,300 downwards.
CTCCCCCACCCCCGGGTACCTCCTCCCTGATGGAAGCAATGAGAAGTGGGCATGTCCGGGGTGAAGCGGGTCCTTAATGATGGATGCCACCTTTCTGCAGGCATCAACTTTCAAAGGTGTCCTTGACGCGGGGGAGGCTGGTGTCCATCATGGAGCTGGCCGAGTTTACAACACTTGCCCGTGGGACAAGCTGATTCTGGTTGCTGTCCTCTGCCAGTTGACTTCTAATGAGAGTGCCTTTCTTTACTTGCAGCTGCATTTCCAGCTTCACAGCTGTTTATATGCATTTCAGTTGGCATTCACTATCTAGAATCAAATTCCTGGTGGGGGTGGATGAGTCAGGTGGGGGGGATGGGGGTGATTAACCTGACATGCAACATAAAATGAGCAAGAACTCTGGAGAATTGTCTTTGATTTTCCTTACACCATTTCTACTGTTAAAAAATATTGAAAATTTCTGAATAAATTACTGCTTACCATATTCATCAGCTATTTTATCCGTCCATTCTATTAAAGTTAACATTTTTTTTCCAGTGAACTAATTTTAACTCAGCCCAAGTTGATTTAGCAGTGTAAGTCTACTTCAAATAGTTCATACAGATCTCTTTGTTATCACATCTTGGACAAGGTTTCCCATTAGGTTGTAGTTAGACGTTATAAAGCTTCAGAAATTACTGCATGCCAATAAATACATTTACCCAAATGCACACTTAAAATGTACAAATATTAGATTACTGAAAATATACCATACTTGAAGATGCTATATTCTCACAATAATGAACATTTAAAACAATATTTTAAATAAATTAGGATATTCTACTATTTAATTTCAAGCAGAAAATTTATTGTTATGAAGATCAGTGAAATGAGCTAAATAAATTATGTTTAGAGATTTATTAATTATTGGTTACTAACTAGACCATAAGACATAGGAGTAAAATTAGGCCATTTTGCTCTGCCATTTCATCATGGCGGATCCATTTTCCTCTTAGCCCTAATCTCCTGCTTTCTCCCCGATTTCCTTCATGCCCTGACCACTTATCAACCTGTCTTAAATATACTTACAGACTTGGCCTCCACGGCTGCTTGTGGCAAGGAATTCCACAGATTCGCCACTCTCTGGCTAAAGAAATTCCTCCCCATCTCAGTTCTAAGATGACACCCCTCTATTCTGAGGCTGTGTCCTCTGGTCTTAGACCCTCCCACCATAGGAAACATCCTCTCCACATCCACTCTATCAAGGCCTTTCACCATTCAATCAGTTTCAATGAGATCACCACTCATTCTTCTGTATTCCAGTGAATACAAGGCCCAAAGCCATCAAACGCTCTTCATATGACAAGTTGTTCAAACCTGGAACTATTTTCATGAAGCTCATATGAACCCTCTACAGTTTCAGCACATCCTTTCTAAGATAAACGGCCCAAAACAGCTAATAATACTCCAAGTGAGGTCTCAACGGTGCTTTATAAAGTTTAAACATCACATCCTTGCTTTTATATGCAAGTCCTCTTGAAATGAATGCCAAAATTGCATTTGCCTTCCTCACCACGGACTCAACCCGCAAATGAGGTTTTAGGCCATCCTGCACAAGGAGTACTAAGACTTTCTTTACTGATATAGCTTCTCAATACATTTTTATTTGTTAGAATATTCTAACATTTATGAAAGAAAGATTTACTTCTGTCTTAAATAATGATGTGAATTATTTATACCAATCCCCATTAACTTCCGCCTCTTCTATCCCATTATACTGTGATAAACAGATAGGGTATAGCACTATTTTAAAAGGTGTCTTTGGAAATCCTCCCCTCATGACACCTCCTTGATTTTGTTAACCTCTTTTGTTACTTCCATTTTATGTCTCATTATTTTCATAACATTTGTTTTAAATGCTGTTTTTTTTAAACCAAAATCTGTATTCATTCCTGGTGTCCTGTGTACCAAAAACCATTTCATTTTTAATTGCATTGATTCATTCTGATCCATTGTTAATTTTACAATTTATAAGTAAGATGACAACGTTTCTTTTCAATTCATTTAGCCCAGTCCTCAACTTTATAAAACATGTTTAGGTTTAATCAGATAGTTTTGTTTTCGTGGGCAGTTCCCAGCAGACCACTTACCAAAGACCCTGGAGTTCCAATTGCACCAACAGAACCATGGTCACCCTAGAGCAGGTGTAGAAAACAGGATCACACAACATTACTTGTTAAACAGCTATTGATGTAAACACAACCATGAGCTAGATTTCCATAATGAGGCAATTGAATGGAAAGTGCAACATTTGCAAGTAAAACTAGAACCAAATACATCTCCATTAATAACTTTTTGATCACAAGATGAAAATAATGGGTGTCAATGTAAGCTGCAGTAATATAACCAGTTGACAGTAGAATACAAGTTTTTATTGACAAAGTGCACTTATGTATTCACCCTGGAAATACTAAAATAGCTGCCTATGCTTTTAAGAGAAAATAGTGATGTCATAATGCACGTGTGGACTAGAAAGAAGCGTAACAATGTTCTAGAACGACGTTGAGTGCTAATCGTATGATGAGGAAATATTTTCACGAGGAAAGTATTGGCATTGAATAGCTGGTTGTCCAAAGTTGCTTATCGGCCTTGTAATCTAGTCTTTCTAGTAATTTAACTACAAGGCAATATACCGTAAAAGTTCTTATAAAAGTTTATTTTTGTCGTTCTTTAATGTTTCGTGACCAAGTATGAACGTAACGGAGTAATGTGAATGTGTTAATCTCTGTTCATGTAGCGTGAGTGAGGAGAACTCGTTTCAAGGTCCATCCTGGATGTGTTTGGAAGTTAAGCATGTCTGCACCAAATTTAGTTAAGGTGAGATGTAATTATGCACATTTTTGATGTTGTGTATAAGGTACAGGGTTGGTGGGATTCTAAAGTTGTTTGCATTGTTTTTTTAGAATTGCTACTATGCATATGTAACAAGGGTGTGGACAGAAATTAAGCAGAAATTGTAACGGCAGGAACTGTGTTTTTTTTAAAATTCATTTTGTTATTTTTATTTTGATACCCTCTTTCTGCATTAAAACATCTAAAAAATGAATTAAAGGCTCAAAAAAGTATTTGTTGTCCTGCATGTGCATTTTCCCCAGGCTACAAAAAATTAATAGAGAAATGCTGAACTATTGTTTGGCACAATTTGGTTTAAAGTTTTGTTATTTTTCTTTGGTGCTTAATAGTTGCAAATTAGTACTTCAAAACTTTATTCAAAGTTCAATAAGTATGGCTTTAAGGATTATGCCCTCAGGTGCCCATCCACAAATGTCTAATAGGTTTGCCTAAAATTCTTCCTTAATAATTTAGTACATTCATTAGTAACTGCTAAAGTGGATGGGAAAGGGATTTTAGGCAAATCTGTCAGCCATACATTCATGCTATCATGTTTGCTGTTGTGTGCTGGGGCAGCAGGCCGAGGGTAGCAGACACCAACAGAATCAACAAACTCATTCATACGGCCAGTGATGTTGTGGGGATGGAACTAGACTCTCTGACGGTGGTGTCTGAAAAGAGGATGCTGTCTAAGTTGCATGCCATCTTGGACAATGTCTCCCATCCACTACATAATGTACTGGTTGGGCACAGAAGTACATTCAGCCAGAGACTCATTCCACCAAGATGCAACACTGAGCGTCATAGGAAGTCATTCCTGCCTGTGGCCATCAAACTTTACAACTCCTCCCTTGGAGGGTCAGACACCCTGAGCCAATAGGCTGGTCCTGGACTTATTTCCTGGCGTAATTTACATACTATCTAATCATTTATGGTTTTATATTGCTATATCTATACTCTATTCTTGGTTGGTGCAACTGTAACGAAACCCAGTTTCCCTCGGGATCAATAAAGTATGACTATACATCTACTGCATTACAACATTGTAGTACAGTCAGGTTGTAAATCATTTCATTACTGTATTGTTACCTTCTGGCCAGGAGCCCCAAGTTCACCTTTCCGTCCTTCACGACCACGGTGTCCCTATGAAAAATAGTTTAAAAAAAAAATCAAAGTCTTTCCATTAAATAATTGTTTATCACTAACTCAGTAGTTTGCATAAATCCTAATCAAGCAAACAGTTGCTCACATGATAGGCACACAAAGTAACCTATTGAGAACGACAAGAATGAATCAACAAAAGTCTGACTGAAATTGATTTTGTTTTATGCTAACTTACCCTCAAACCCTTGATGCCAGGCAAACCAGGGGCACCCGGGAAACCGCGAGGACCCTGAAAGGCAAACAACAATTTAACAGTCTGGACTGCATTTAGTATTCACTTTCAATAACTTTGTTTATTTCTCTTGAATGGTCAAGAAAGAGAAATAACAGTTAAGATCGTAAGCTGGACTCGTATGTAACTTGAAAAGGGCTTGTTCATATTGAAATTTTCACCAACAAGGCATTTCATTGTCATTTAATTTTATACATTCCCTGTTGTAAAATGGGGAAATTGGCAACAAATTTATTCAGAGCAAGGCCTCATAAGCAGTAATGAGTCAAATAAACAAATAACCTTAACATACTGTTGATTGAATAAATAATGTATGGAGTCATAAAGAGACAGTTATGTGGAATTTTATTATATTTGTCTCAAAGACTGATTCTGTTGATCCACCCACAAATGCTGCTTGACCTGCTGAGTATTTTGTTTTTATATCAAATATCTTTTTGTCTGTTTAGCCATTTATAAATGGATTAAAATATCTGCACAAAGAAATATTAACCCTAAAAAAGGTACCTCACTTATCCAAAAGATTACCAAGAAGACATTGGAATCAGTGTGAGCAAATGTCCTCAAAGTTAACAGCAAGGTGGTAGATTCCATCAATGATTGGCTGTAATATGAGAAACTAAGTGAGCCTCATACCCCATCTTTCTGGTGGTGATTTTGGACATCCTGCATTTCCCTGTTAGCCCCATCCACTTGGTAGGGTGCAGCAAGCCTGATGGTAAGTAGATCCCCCCTCTCCCCACCCTCCAGAAAGAGATGACAGATTTTAACAGGAGGCAAGATAGGGGTAGAACCTGAACTCATCTCAAAATTGATTTGGAATTTAAAAGTTCCTATATGCTTCTAATATTGAGAAACTTTTGGAGACAATCACAATGGATGCAAATCATCTTTTTAAAAAATATTTTTAAAAAACAGAAAACACAGTAAAACACAAATAATTTAAAACATTAGAAAGAGTACAATATCAGTACCTGACTTCCCCGTTTCCTTCTAATTTCCAAGCGATTCTAGAGAATAGCTTCTACATGGGGTTTAGCCTGGTATGGAACCATAGAGGGGAATTCTTCACTGAGGAGATGGAACTGGATATCAAGTGGAACTCAGGACAGAGAACAGTGGCAGATGCACTGGCATCCATCAAGGCTCCATTTTCGGCAGCATGTGCACAGGGCTCCAAGATGGAAGTGGCTGATGCTTCTGATCTGAATCAGCAATTCCAGGCGTCAAGATTTGCCCTAACAATAAACAACTACCATGGATTTCAGAAGGCTACCTGGTTCAATGTTCCTGAGGTAACTTAGTGGCTAGCCTGGCTAAGTTAATCAAAGTTTTTTTACCTAGGTATCCAAAAGGACATCAGCAATGTGACACAATAGGTTAATGCACAAGCTCGGTTAGAGAACAGAATTAGTAGTGAGCTGGCTTAAGGAAAGAAATGGTAGCCTTTTCAAAGGGTCACTGCTGGGTCCACTTTGCCAACATCCGCCAGCATGAGTGGAGTTTCTACCACAACCCAGTATTTTGGGTAACTGGGGTCCAGTTAAAGACTTCAGGTTGACCTGCTTTGCTTGGCAGGAAATGAAGTGTTAAAGGATGTAAAAGTCAGCTCAAAATGCTCCATTGTTGATCTCACAGACAACAGTTTGTAAACTTAATTATCTAGCCTAGTTGATTCTAACAATTGTATTTCCCAAGTTACACTTGATATTTCATGCATCTTAATAGATAGCCATCAATAAACCATTACAGCCAGTGAATTATGAGTGGAACAAGAATTGCAATTATTTCCTGATTAGTTCTTCAACCTCAGCAGCTCTTCACACCTAGACAGGGTGCGACAATTATCCCAAAACTCTAACTTTGCTATGTTACACGAATCTTGTTTGAAGATAAAACTTCATTATGGTATTACAGTATTAAACATTTCTTTTTAAATATCTTAGCAACAATGAAATTAATTATTGCACACCAAATAATATTACCAGTATCAATGTTCAAGACTATTTCAGACATTTCTCTGAACTCTGGTATGCATGCCCCTTTAAATAAAATTTTTTTTGTTCTTTAAGTGATCTTACTTTTACAGAGAAAGGAAATAGTACCCTTTAATTTCAATACCAATTTTGCTACTTAACAGCAATAAATAATCACTTAAATCAGATTATGTCATTATCATAAGATGTCAGTAAATTCTGTCATCATTTCTTTTCAAATCAGGTTCAATAATACATCACATTACCTGTTGTCCTACAAATCCCTGCTCACCATACCGTCCTGATTTTCCAGTTTCACCCTACAGAGAGAGAAGAAAGTCAATCCAAAGATGAAGAGCATTGTTGGAATTACTTCACTGATTTTATTTGCTCAATAGATATAATCTATGTTTTAAGACATCTGTCACTCTCATCTAATCTCCTGATTCCTCATTTGCAAAATGCAAGTGAAATTTCAGGTGTGGCTGGGTTGGGGGCAAGTGGAACCTCACAATCATCTACCACCTCCTGAGAGCAAAAGTTGCAGAAACCAAGGAAAATGAAATAGACTACATTCACTCCACTCTCTCAGGAGTTTTTACAAATCTGCCACTGAAATAAGTTGAACAATTCAAAGAATCACTGTGGAAATTTACCCCTCTATGCTCTTTCTTTTCTATTACCAACAAACTTGATTCAAACTATCTCATAAAGAAAATTCACTGTGGGAAGGCCGTGACTTAAAACAATACAAACCCTTTCAGTTGTTTATTATCAGCTCCCAAAAACTTGAATGTTAATACTCGTGTTCTTTTTTAATAGTTTATTTATGCTTCTAGCATTTTTCAGACTTACTCATAGTATTAACATTGAAAAGGATGAATGTGTCCAAAAATTGGGTTGCAAATTTGAGAAAAGCTGCCCAACTTTCTTCCCAGCAAGCAGTTAACAGTAAACATTTAGCGGAAGGAATTAAAAGAACGTCTTTTAAAAAAAATAATGGATAGGTACTCACATCTTCACCAGGTTTTCCAGGTGGCCCCTCGGGACCACGGTTTCCAACATTTCCCTATATTTAATAGCAGAGAGAAGTGTTATCTGTTGCACAGGAAGGCAGCTGGGTGCACTTAATATAAAAGTTAATGAACTCCAAATAATATAACCTTGGTTACTTGTCATCAGACCAGTAGCATTAATGGCTAAATGCCGTATAATGCAGATATAAATGATAATGTTAAAAGGCTTACCATTGGTCCCAAGTCACCAGGCTCTCCTGGAGGACCAGGCAGACCTTTCGGGCCCTATTTGGGCAGGAGAGAAAAAGATATCAGATTAAAAGAGATCATTGGTACTCTTTGTGTGGGATTAATGAAAACTGTTTTCTTAAAACAGATGTGCAACAGAAGGGAATGGGGGTTCTGTGTCTGCAGCACAGGACATGAAATCTGCACTTCTGGAGGAAGTCGCTGGATTTCTGCCAGTGGTAGTATCTCAGCTGAAGTCTGCTACTCAAAATTCTTTCTTGGATCCACTTTTCTGGACCCGTCTTTCTTCCTGAATAGATAGCAACCATATGAAATACTGCACCTACATTAAGTCATTCATATGCTCTGTGGAAACTACAACCCTCTGGCATTTTTTTTTCAAAAACTATTCATTCATCCAATGTGGGCTTCATAGGCTGAGGCAACATTTAATTGCACGTCCCTAGTTGTGCTTGAGAAAGCAGTATCGAGCTGTCTTCTTGAACAACAACAGTCCTTGAAGTGTGGATCTACCCACAGTGCTGTTAGGGAGAGAGGACTATGATCTTGACCCAGTGACGGTGAAGGAATAGTGATATATTTTCTAGTCAAGATGGTGTGATGCTTGGAAGGCTTCTTCTAAGTGATGTTACTCCCTTGTTTTTACTGCCCTCAATGCTCCAGCTGGTTTAGAAAGCGAGTCAGTGGTGGAGTGAGTGAATGCTTGTGGATGGGAAGCTGCCATGTCCTGTATGCCGTCAGTTTTCTTGAACGCTGTTGAAGATGCACTCATCCAAGCAAGTGGAGAGTAAGTTATCACACTCTTGACTTGACCCTGTAGATAGTGAATAGGTTTTGGGGAGTTAGAAGTTGAGTTACCAGCCGAAGGAATCCTTTTCTCTCTTACGCTATGATAGACTTGTTTATTTGGCTACTCCAGTTCTATTTCTGCTGAATGGATATTGATCATGGGGGAATTCAATGATGGTAGTTGCCTTTGAACATTGGGTGTGACAACTGCACTTTCTCTTCTTGTCATGTGTCATGTGTCATGTGAATGTTACTTGCCACCTATCATGCCTGTTATAGTTATGGGGCATTCAAATGTAGAATGCATCATTATCTGAACCACAAATTTCTGAATATTGCACAAATCAGCAACAAACATCACGACTGCTGACGTTATGACTGAGAGAAGGTCATTGATGAAGCACCTGAAAATGGTTGGGCCTAGGACACCACCCTAAGGAGCTACTGCAGAGATGCCCTGTGGCTGAAATGATTAACCCCCGACTCAACTATCTTCCACTGTGCTAGTTGTAATTCCAACCAGAGGTTTTTACTCCATGATTCCCATTGTCTCCAGTTTAATCAGGGTTGCTGGATGCCATACTTGATCAAGTGCTGCCTTGATATCTCCTCCAGGTTTCCACTGGATTGTCACCAAATCAGCAACCAGCAGAAACTGCCTTTGTTAATTAACATACAAAACTCGTCGTTTTTCTGATCACATCTGGAATCATGTTAGAATTCTCCGTCCTAATTTCCCAATACAACCAACAGAAGGCCAGACTGAATCATCTGCAAAATTCATAGTGTTACAACTGTTTGTCTCTGCACTTTCTATATAACTGTTAACACGAAGTTGTGCATTTTTTTAATATTGCCTTTTGTACTACCTCAATGTACTTATGTCTGAAGTGAACCATCCAGATAGCATATAAACAAAAGCTTTTCACTGTTTCTCAGTACATTTCAGAACTATAACTCAATTACTAATTTTCTCAGTGCCCAGAGCTGTCACATTGTTATAATCTCTCAATCTCCAGTAAAGATTCTTCACTTTTGTACAAAATAAAGAATTCTAATCTGTCTTCAATTATGAAATCCCAAGTCAGGTTTGGCAGTCAGGGGTAATTCAGCTACTTGGCCCTCTAAGCAAAGCAAACTACCAGCTGGCTGTGGTAGATATTCAGAACCAATGGTTAACATTTAAAGAACACATACCACTTTAAGGTACAAAAACTCAACTCCAGTTTTCTGTTAGCAAGGGAACGTTCGATCAAAGAATGAGATTTACATATTAGCAAAAAGAACAGAAAGCCTGAAAATTGGAAAGAAAATCAGATTTCAAAGGTGCAGCATAAGATTTATCAGGAAAGAGAATGTAAAAGCTCCTGTAGGCAGGCAAAGAGGAAAGGGTTAGCAAAAGTTAATGTGGGCCGTCTAGAGACTGAAAATGAAATTCCAAGAAATAAGTGGAATTTAAAAGCAGGTATTTCTCCAAACATGATGACCCACATTCCTAAGCTTTAAAAGAGATGGACATGAAGAAGGTAGATATACTGGTATCTACTTTCTAGAATCAATAAAATCTTCTATTGATTCTGGAATGTGTTCCAATAACTGAAAGTATTTGATAACTTTCAAAATTTTACAAAGGAAGGAGAAAGAAAACAGTTGAAGCCTAATAGTTGGGAGAGTGTGAGAGCCTATAATGAAGGAACAAATAACATGCTTGGATGAAGATAAACACATTTCTGTAAGGAAAACTACATTTGACAAACCTATTAAAATTTTTCAAAGGTAAACATTCAACTCAGAATAAGTCAAAGCAGTTGATGTGTGATTGGATTTTCAAATCATTTGCAATAATGTGCGATACAGAAGTAATTACTAACCAGGCGACTGGGGTAATATTCTGGAATGGATTGTTACTGGGGGGGGGGGTTTAATAGTATATCTGGGATGGTACAGCAGCACAGGTAGTAAAGCTGTTGTCTTGCAGCTCCAGTAACCCTGAGCTCTAATGCTGTCTCTGTGGTGTTTGCATGTCCTTCCTGTGACTAGATAGGTTTCCTCTGGATGTTCCAGTTTCCTCTCAAAGCCAAAGCTGGACTGGTGGTAGGTTAATTGGCCTTTGCAAAGTTTGTAGTTGAGCTACAGAATCTGGAGGAAGTAAGCAGGAATGTGGGAAAAATGAAATGGATTCAGCACAAATAGATGCTTGTTTGATGGTGACTTGAATTCTGTGGGAAGAAGGGCTTGTGCTGTATGAATCTATAAATTTGAAGTTTATTATGCACTCATTCAACCACAACTGGATTACTGAATGCAGGTCTGAATGCCATATGTTAGAATAGATGCAAATGATTAGTAAGAGATTTATTAAAACAATTCTAGGAGCAAAGGATGTTAATAATGTAAATAGACTGGAAATGTGGGGGCATTTTTTTCTTGGAATAAAAGAAACTGCAAGATGGTATGATGTACCTAAAATCACAAAGGATGTGGACAGAGTAGACAAAGGGGAACTATTCCACTCAGAGGATCAAGAAAGAGGGGACATAGAAAATTAGTAAGAGATTTATTAAAACAATTCTAGGAGCAAAGGATGTTAATAATGTAAATAGACTGGAAATGTGGGGGCATTTTTTTCTTGGAATAAAAGAAACTGCAAGATGGTAAAGATCCAAACTGATAATGAAGAGCTTATCTTTTACACACAAATAGTTATTGGAGCCTAGAATGTACTGATAAGGTAGGAATTAAGAGAAATTCAGAGGAAGTTGATAAGTATCTGAAAGGAGAGGGCAAGTGTGGGACCAGCTTGATAATTAAAATGGAACATACCTTTCAAGCCAAATAGCCTCTTTCAGCAGTACAAGGAAAGGAAAAAGTTTGCAGAAATTCATCACTCTTCCACTCAACATATGACAAAAAGAATGCAAAGAGATGCAAAGTAATCACGTCTAAGGATTTATGCAGGTGTCCTGGTGAAAAATCATGTAGAAACATAAAACAGTTCTCTCCAGAAAATAAAAGTCAGAAAATTATGGGACACATTAACAGAAAACAAGTAGGAGGAAATGAAGTATAAATGCTGAACTCAACCTGAGTAATTACTCTTTAAATTTTGTCTTATATAATAGTTAATTCTGTTAGGTATGGATGAAGACCAAATTACTGTTAAAAGTGTGTTACACTGGAAAGGGAAAGTAGGATGATGGAGAAGCTGAATCCTAGAAGGATTTTCACTGAAACAAGTTGGGTAGATTAGCCTTTACAAATCTTCTCTACTTCCTGTTGAATTCAATGGAAGGATAATTTTAATTACACATCAAAGTTCATTTTCCTCATTGTTCAATATCTAGGCAATTGCAAGAATTTCAAGCGTTTGAACTCCAATTTGCATTGGTAAATTCATACCAGCCTGTGCAAAAGCAAAAAAGGAGTTTGCTCCATTGCTAATTGGAACAATGAATCACTTACTACTGCTCCTGTGCCTCCCGGAGGTCCTCTTGGCCCGACCTCACCCTGGAGAATAAAAAAGAAACCATAAATAATTCTAAAACCAACAAAATGAAGATGATTTTGCTTTGACATTTATCAAGCACAATGCCTTTTGTTGCATTCCTCATTTGAGGTTCATTTCAAATAGGCCTGGTTACAGTTATGGCAAACAACAGGAATTCTGCAGATGCTGGAAATTCAAGCAACACACATAAAAGTTGCTGGTGAACGCAGCAGGCCAGGCAGCATCTCTAGCAAGAGGTGCAGTCGACGTTTCAGGCCGAGACCCTTTGTCAGGACTAACTGAAGGAAGAGTAAGTAAGGGATTTGAAAGTTGGAGGGGGAGGGGGAGATCCAAAATGATAGGAGAAGACAGGAGGGGGAGGGATGGAGCCAAGAGCTGGACAGGTGATAGGCAAAAGGGATACGAGAGGATCATGGGACAGGAGGTCCGGGAAGAAAGCCAAGCGGGGGGGACCCAGAGGATGGGCAAGGGGTATATTCAGAGGGACAGAGGGAGAAAAAGGAGAGTGAGGGAAAGAATGTGTGTATAAAAGTAAGTAACAGATGGGGTACGAGGGGGAGGTGGGGCCTTAGCGGAAGTTAGAGAAGTCAATGTTCATGCCATCAGGTTGGAGGCTACCCAGACGGAATATAAGATGTTGTTCCTCCAACCTGAGTGTGGCTTCATCTTTACAGTAGAGGAGGCCGTGGATAGACATGTCAGAATGGGAATGGGATGTGGAATTAAAATGTGTGGAATGTGTGGTAGCCTCCAACCTGATGGCATGAACATCGACTTCTCTAACTTCCGCTAATGCCCCACCTCCCCCTCGTACCCCATCTGTTACTTATTTTTATACACACATTCTTTCTCTCACTCTCCTTTTTCTCCCTCTGTCCCTCTTAATATACCCCTTGCCCATCCTCTGGGTTCCCCCCCCCCCGTTGTCTTTCTTCCCGGACCTCCTGTCCCATGATCCTCTCGTATCCCCTTTGCCAATCACCTGTCCAGCTCTTGGCTCTGTCCCTCCCCCTCCTGTCTTCTCCTATCATTTTGGATCTCCCCCTCCAACTTTCAAATCCCTTACTCACTCTTCCTTCAGTTAATCCTGACGAAGGGTCTTGGCCTGAAACGTCGACTGTACCTCTTGCTACAGATGCTGCCTGGTCTGCTGCATTCACCAGCAACTTTTATGTGTGTTACAGTTATGGCATCCTGTGTTCAAAATTGGTTCAGCATTTCTGCCTTCATTACTTTTCCAGACAAGTCAATGAAAACCCATAAATTCTTGCATAAATTACCTCAATACTTTTTCTTTTTAAAAACAATGCTCCCAAAAATCCAAATTCTACATTGTGTTTCTGCTGAAAGAACGAGCGCTTCCCTGTCCCTCTTCTCATGATATTAATCAGGTTGACTAAATTTCCCAACTTCCTTTGTTGTTCAGAACACATATCCAATGTAACCATTCCTTCTTCATAAGTAAAGATTTGCTTCCCTAGAAATCTCCTTTGCATCCTGCTCTGTACTTTCACATCTTCCCTGAGGTATGTTGGCTAAAAATGAACTAGGAGTAAATACAAGCCGCGTTTGACAAGATCCTGTGTTTATATTCTCTGATTTAACCAATAAGGTATCTTATACACTGTATCTTAACCAAATTTTCCCATCCTCCAATTATCAAAAGGCACATGCTCCCCTACACTGTTCAACATCCACCATTTATTGTGCATTGTCTTAACTTGTTTTCACTCCCTAAATGCATCACCTTGCATTTCTTTAGACTAAATTTCATTTGATCACAGACCAATCCATTATTATCTTCCTGCAGTTGTGGAAACTAAGGTTAGGCAAGGATGGAAGGTTGATCAAGAAGGTTCAATCGCTTGGCATTGAAGATGAGGTAGCAAACCAGATTAGACACTGACTCTCTGGGAGAAGCCAGTGAGTGGTAGTAGATATTTGCCTCTCTGGCTGGAGGCCTGTGACTAGTGGAGTGACAGAGATCGGTGCTGTGTCCATTTTTCTGTTTGTCATCTATATCAATGATCTGGATGATAATGTGGTTAACAGGAGCAACAAGCTTGTAGATGACACAAAGTCTGAAGGTGCAATGGACAACGGGGAAGACCATTAGAATCTACAGGAGAGATGTAAATAAGGTTGAAAGAGTTCAGAGTTTACAGGGATTTTCTGGGACTGAAGGACCTGAGTTATAAGGAAAGATTGAATAGCTGAGGACTTTATTCCTTGGAACGTAGAAGAGAATGGGAAGATTTAACAGAGGTGTACAAAATTAGGAAGGGTACAGATTGGGCAAATGCAAACAGGCTTTTCCCACTGAGGGTGGCTGGGACTACAACTGGAGGTCATGGGTTAAGAGTGAAATGGGAAAAGATTAAGGGAAACATGAGGAGAAATCTCTTCATTCAGCGGATCGTAAGAGTGTGAAATGAGCTGCCAGAACAAGTGGTGCATGCGAGCTTGATTTCAGAGTACAAGAGAAATTTGGATAGGTACATGGACGGTAGGAGCATGGAGAGCTATGTTCTGGGCGCAGGTTGATGGGACTAGGCTGTTTAAATGGTTTGGAACAAACAAGATAAGCTAAAGGGGCCTGTTTCTGATTTGTACTTTTCTGTGACTTTATGATAGCCTGGGGCAGTTGTAGTCAAGTGAGACCTTTCAGTGAGACTGTCAGAGGCAACTCTGCTTACTACAGACGAGATAAGCTGGGGTGACTGTAGCAATGTATACTCAAGCCAACTGAGTGAGGCTTCTGTGGTGACACTTTTCTAAAAAAATTTTCCTAAACCATAGTGCATCTTTACTTGATAGGGGGTGCCAGAAACAGACAAGATAAGACCAACAGAAGGATGTGAAACATATCCAAAAACTAAGGCTCTATTGTCTTTACCAACTCTAAAATATCATTGGCTGTCCGCTGTGGTTTCAATTGACTTTAACACCTCAATTGTGAATTGATCTTGTGAGTAAGGAATTCAAACATATACAATTTACCATCATCAATATCTATAACTAGTAAACCAATGCTGTATAAAAGTAGAGTTTTCTCTTTGGACTTCAGAAGACAGGGGGCCTATGTTGTTTTCCTTGTGCACAAGTAAAATAAAAATGAGGAATGGGTCGTAAGAGTGTGTGTTCTGTGGGTCCAGTAATTTCAGGTTATTTTATTATCAATGATAACATATTCTACAACTTTGTTATTAACTACAGTGTATATTATGGCTCATTTATACATTTAGTGAAATCTCTAATCTTCGTTAAGGAGTCAGATCACACTGTGTTCAAAGACTTGTTTCCAGCAAGTCTGCAAGTTTCCTAAACAAGGATAATAAATGGTTACTGAACCCTCCACAAAATAATACTCAAAATATGTTGGTGACCAAACTTCCATATGGTCTCACTCATCTTTCACTGCGTTCACAAGGTTAAACGTAAAGACTCAACAGCACAGAAATAAAGTAGTTTGTCACTTCCAAAAAGTTTGACACTCAAAAAAATAATAAAAGAATCATTTAATTAGTAAACCAAGAGCCTTTAATTTGCTTTTTTAGTAAGTATTCAGGTGTGAAAACTGCAGGATTATTTATTACAAAACCTAACCACATTGCACAGCAAGGACCATTGTTTTATATTCCATTAGTTCAACATTTTGTCCAAATTTATTTCTGACCACAGCTAAACATTTGAAGAAGTTAATAATCAGCTCTTTGATTATACTAATTTTGCATGAGAGGTTGTTCTGACACCACTGAGCCAGATTATCAATCTCTTTCCTCTATGCCAATTTATCACCATCCTTGGTTCGGGCAGTAACAGTAGCATTGTTATCAAACATAAATATGGCATTGGAACTGTATTTATCCACACAGTCATAAGTATAAAGCAAGTGGAGCAGGGGGCTAAGCACACAGCCTTGTGGTACATCTGTGCTGATGGTGATTGTGGAGGAGATGTTGCCAATCTGTACTGACTGGGGTCTATAAGTGGAAAAATAGAGGATCCAGGTGCACACAGAGATATCAAGGCCTAGAGCTTAGAGCTTGGAGCTTGGAGCTTAGTGGTTAGTTTCGAGCGGATGATTGTTTTGAATGCTGAGCAAGTTTCGCAATCACTCAAAGGAAGCATGTCACTGGTTAGGAAGAGTGAAGTGCATAGCAGGTACAGACAGGAAGGAACAAATGAGGTACTTGAGTAAAAGAAATGCAAGAGAACACTTAAGTAGAAACTATGAGGGCTAAAAAAAGGCATGGATTTGCTCTAACAGACAAGGTGAAGGAGAATCCCAAGAGCTTCTACAGATATATTAAGAGCAAAAGGATAGCAAGGGACAAAATTGATGCATTTGAAGATCAGAGTGGTCAGCTATGCATGGCACTAAAATAAATGGGGGAGATCTTAAATAGGTATTTTTGCATCCGTGTTTACTTGGGAGAATGACACAGTCTATTGAAAGTGTCATTTAGTCCAGAGAAACACCACTTCATTTGACAGTACACGTGTACAGTTGGAGGTCAATAACTTGAACTTGAGGTTCATCTCATCCTTACCCCTAAAGTGGTAAAATCCCACATTCAGTATTTTCTACTCACACACTAAGCTAGTTCCTTTCTTGTACCATTATCCCATCTTCATTTGAAGTACCTGAGAATGGGATCCTTCATTCTCCATGCAGGAAGAAGATGACAACAGTGAGGAGTGAGAGAGAATCTTTGACAGGTACTCATCTGTATGGGACAATGCCTGTCATAGGCCTCACACTGGGGAGGGTTAGATGTCCCTTTGTTTCAATCTTCTTGTACTGCAGGATGCTGATAGTCATGAGCTACAAAAGTTTAAACTTCTTTGTCAAGGTTATGTCTGGTCCATTGTTGAGCATTAGGAATCAGAAATTTGCCTATCTGCATGTTATACCAGGGAAGGATTACGGAATTCTTCCCTCATAGGACATTAGCAAGCCTGTTAGACTGATTTGATAATATGTGGTCACCTTTATTATTGACTTGCTCTTTACTTTAAATCCCAGATTATTAGCTGAAGTTAAATGCTATGAGATTTGAACTGAATGGCCTGCATAACATCTAAAGAAATGGGTGCATTAAATCTCTCTCGACACACGCAGTGTACATCTTCTCACAAAATGTGAGAACTTTTTAAGTGGCTCATATTGATGGATGTGACTGGGAAAATAACTTTTATTTCCTCATTAAATAATTTCTCAATCTCCTACCTAAATAAATTTATTTGTATTTAAATAATTTCCCACTCACCAGAATATTTGATCTGAACCAGTCATGTATTAATAGAGATGACAAATATGAATCAGGTAATATTTTGTATGAAATACAGGTGTGCTTTGTGATTGGATACATTTCTCCACATTAGCCTCATTATCGATCGGAGAATAGCCAATGTTGTTCCGTTGTTTAAGAAAGACTCTAAGAATAAACTGGAAATTATAGGCTGGTGAGTGTGACATCAGTAGTGGGAAAATTATTGGAAGATATTCTAAGGGACCAGATATGAGTATTTGGATAGACATGGACTGATTAAGGATAGTCAGCATGGCTTTGAGTATGGCAAGTCATATATAACAAATCTTTTAAAGTTTTTCAAGGATGTTACTAGGAAAGTTGATGAAGGCAAGGCAGTGGATGAAACCGTATGACAGTATATGAACTTGAGCAAGGTTTTCGGCAAAGTCCCGCACAGGAGATTGGTCAAGAAGGTTCAGTCGCTTGGCACTCAAGATGAGGAAGTAAATTGGTTTTGTGGGAGAAACAAATTGTGGTTGTAGATGGTCGTCTCACTGACTGGAGGCCTGTGATTAGTGGCATACCACTGAGATTGGTGCTGGTTAAATCATTGTTTGTCATCTATATCAAGGTTCTGGATGATAGTGTGGTTAACCAGATCAGCAAATTTGCAGATGACACCAAGATTGGTGGACAGTGAGGAAGATTCTGATAGCTTGTAGTGGGATCTGGACCACCCTGGAAAAATGAGTTGAAAAATGGCAGATGGAATTTAATGCAGACAACTTGCAAAGTGCTGCATTTTGGTGGGTCCCACCAGGGCAAGTCTTGCACAGTGAATGGTAGGGCACTGAGGAGTGTGGTAAAACAAAGGAATCTGGGAATACAAGTCCATAATTAATTGAAAGAGGTGCCACAGGTGGATAGAGTCATAAAGAAATCTTTGGGCACATTGGCCTTCATAAATCTAAGTATTGAGTACAGGAGACGTGATGTTATGTTAAAGTTGTACAAGATATTGGTGAGTCCTGTTTTGGAACATTATGTGCAGTTTTGGTCACCTACGTACAGAAAAGATGCAAACAGGGTTAAAAGAGCTCAGGGAAAATTTAAAAGGATATTGCTGGGACTGGAGGACCTGAGTTATAAAAGATTGTACATTGGTTGTTTGTCACTCATTAAGTATAGTTTTTCATAAAGTTTATTGTATTTTTTTTGTAAACACCTGCAAGAAAATTAATCTCAGGGTAAAATGTTAACGTATACATACTTTGAAAATGGTTCTATTTTAAATGTCATTATTTCTGATTTACTGAAGGTTATCTGTTCTCTGGAAACAGATAAAATGCATTCTTTGCAATAACCAAGCCATATTGAACACACTTCCAGAGACTCTTAAAAGCTGACTTACAGAAACTCCTGGCACCATTCCCACTTGGCCACGTAGACCTGCCTTTTCATTATCGCCAGCCATTTGAGAAGCAAGTTGCTGTGTGAGGAGAAACAAAGCAAATTACTCTCATCCTACAAGTGAACAAAAGGAAAATGTAGCTGGGCAACAGAGAATTGTAAAATGTACTCAAGAGAATGCTGGATACATAAACTCAGGTGGAGTCACTTCTGAGGAAGTAAATGCTGCAGGCTATTCTTGCTGGTTTTGTGATGGCATGTTGTCACCTATATTTAATTAACTTTAAACTAAATCTATTAAATTATTTTGGCAAGAGGAACAAAAATGCTTAAGGAGACTTTAACTCTTGCTTCATCAATATTAAATTCAATAATAAAGTATGTACTCCATAATATTGGAGGTAGTTTTAAATTTCTCCAATAGCATGCTGTGATATTCTGTGTGGTCCTATTTAATTTGTCAGTGTTCTCCATTGTGTGCAGACAACAAACATTCATTCAGTAACTGTTGGCCTGAGAATCAAGCTTACAATACCACAGCCTCATCTTAAGTTATTACATGACTAAGAGAAGGATGAATAAAGTGGAAGGAAACAAGGTTATTGGCTTTCTTTAAAAAAAACGTCTTGATGATCTATTCCAACCTGAAAAGAAAATGTAAAGGCAAAAATATTTATTTGGTAGATGATTTTTTTTAAAATCAGAACATATAAATATTGTTCCTTTTAAATATTTCAAGTTGGATGCATAGTGAACCAATGCTGCATCAAACAATTAAAGGACAACAGTCTTACTGTATGTCTATGAATAAGAGTTCACATAAACTAGAAATTCAGTTCCTTTTTTCAAGTTGGCAGATTCACTGCCATTAAGGTAGCTTTTAATGTTCTCCAATCATAGGTACACCTCTAAATGGAATAACTAAATACTTAAGCCTTTCAATGTAGATGCAGACAGCTGCTATATTTTCTAAGTGCATTTCCTTGTAATAAACTGTAAACCTGGTATGAAAATGGTGCAGAAGGTGAAGTAAAAAGGGAAAAGTTTCAAGTTAGATCAAGGGACTAAGCTGTCTGTTGCTTAATCTTGTAAATTCTAAATTGTTGGAAATGGATCAAACAAATTTGGAATTACCAAAGCTGATGAAAGATAACAAAGATTATTTCCATTGCCCAGTAATTAAAGTTTAAAGCTGTGATTATTAGTGAGTTCAAAATGAACTAATTTTCTTTCCCTGAGGATCTACTAAACAGGTACTTACATTTTGAAAGCCAGGATGAGTGGGATGTCCAGGTGGACCAGGAGGACCAGGTTCTCCGGGAATTCCAGGCACACCATCAGATCCAGGTGGGCCACGCACACCCTATAAACCAAAAATTAAATTCAAGTTCAGGAAAAATTACAATGCTCAAGTTAATTTTCAAGCTATCTTTGTATCACCTTGTACAAGTTAGCTTTATATTCATGAAGCAGCACAAATGCACATTGCTAATGATTATAACTCTTTCGGTTTAATATTAGACCATAAGACTTGGGAGCAGAATTAAGCCATTAAGCTGACCGATTCTGTTCCGCCATTCCTGCTGGTTTATTGTCTCTCCCAATCCCATTCATAGAAACGGAAAACCTACAGCACAATACAGGCCCTTTGGCCCAGAAAGTTGTGCCAAACATGTCCCTACCTTAGAAATTACTAGGCTTACCCATAGCCCTCCATTTTTCCAAGCTCCATGTACCTATCCAAAAGTCGCTTAAAAGACCCTATCGTATCCAACTCCACCATCGTTGCCGGCAGTCCATTCCACGCACTCACCACTCTCTGCGTAAAAAACTTACCCCTGACATCTCCTCCGTACCTACGCCCCAGCACCTTAAACCTGTTTCCTCTTGCGGCAACTATTTCAGCCCTGGGAAAAAGCCTCTGACTATCCACACGATCAATGCCTCTCATCATCTTATCACCTCTAATCCTCCATCGCTCCAAGGAGAAAAGGCCAGGTTCACTCAACCTGTTTTCATAAGGCATGCTTCCCAATCCAGGCAATATCGTTGTAAATCTCCTCTGCACCCTTTCTATGGTTTCCACATCCTTCCTGTAGTGAGGTGACCAGAATTGAGCACAGTATTCCAAGTGGGGTCTGACCAGGGTCCTATATAGCTGCAACATCACCCCTCGGCTCTTAAACTCAATCCCACGATCGATGAAGGCCAATACACCGTATGACTTCTTAACCACAGAGTCAACCTGAGCAGCTGCTTTGAGTGTCCTATGGACTTGGACCCCAAGATCTCTCTGATCCTCCACACCGCCAAGAGTCTTACCATTAATACAATATTCTGCCATCATATTTGACCCACAAAAATGAAACATTTCACACTTATCTGGGTTGAACTCCATCTGCCACTTCTCAGCCCAGATTTACATCCAAAATGTCCCACTGTAACCTCTGACAGCCCTCCACACTACCTACAACACTTCCAACCTTAGTGTCATCAGCAAATTTACTAACCCATCTCTCCACTTCCTCATCCAGGTTGTTTATAAAAATCACAAGAGTAAGGGTCCCAGAACAGATCCTTGAGGCACAACACTTGTCACCAATCTCCATGCAGAATATGGCCCATCTACAACCATTCCTTTCCTTCTGTGGGCAAGCCAGTTCTGGATCTACAAAGCAAGGTCCCCTTGGATCCCATGCCTCCTTACTTTCTCAATAAGCCTTGCATGGGGTACCCTATCAAATGCCTTGCTGAAATCCATATACACTACATCTACTGCTCTACCTTCATCAATGTGCCTTTTGCCTGTAATCTTTGAAGCCCTTTATAATCAGGAACCTATCAACCTCCACTTTAAATACACCCAGCAACTTGGCCTGCACAGCCTTCTGTGGCAATGGGCGGAATGGTAGTATAGCAGTTAGCACAATGCTTTACAATACAGGTGACCCAGGCTCAGATTTTGTACATTCTCCCCATGACCATGTGGGTTTCCTCCAGGATCCAATGACCTACCCAGGTGGTCATTGTAAATTGTCCTGTGGTTAGGTTAGGATTAAATCAGGAGTTGCAAGGCAGTGTGGCTCAAAACACCTGAAGGGCCGATTCCACACTGTATCTCAATTTTTTAAAAATCCACTGATTCACCACCTTCTGGCTAAAAAACTTCCTCATCTCTGTGACATCCTTCTATTCTGAGGCTGTGCTCTCTAGTGCTAGACTTCCCTACTAGAAGAAACATCCTCTCCAGATCCACTCTATCTTTCAATATTTGATAGGTTTGAATAAAATCCACACAACCCCCAAACCACACCCCCTGTATATTAACACTTCCATTCCTGGAATCATTCTATTGAATTTCCTCTAGACCCTTTCGAATGCCAGCACATACTTTCTCAGATAAGAAAGGGCCCCAAAACTCCTCACAATACTCCAAGTGCTGTCTGAACAATGGCTTATAAAGCTTTAGCATTACATCCTTGCTTTTATATTCCAGTCCTCTCTAAATAAATGCTAGACATTGAATAAAATAAAATAGAAATACATTTCTATGCAGAATATCTCCCGTCTTCCAGTTGGCTCCATTGGCAAATTAATTTTGTCTCTCGGAAAGTAAAGCTCTTACAAATAGAACAGCAAGTGTTACAATCCTCTTATGAAAGAATATTTTGTACATTACAGTAATTGGATTAACTTATTTGTACTTTGAGACATAAACACCAATATAGTCAGGAAAGGGAAACTTAAAATTTCAGGTCAAACACCATTTGCCCTGATGAAGGGTCTCGGCCTGAAACGTCGACTGCGCCTCTTCCTATAGATGCTGCTTGGCCTGCTGCGTTCACCAGCAACTTTGATGTATGTTGCTTGCTAAATTAAATATTGGGTTTTTAACCTGAAACGTTAACTTTGTTTCTCTTTGCCTGATCTACTGAGTGTTTTTGAGATTTTCTAGTTTTAATTTCAGATTTACAGCACCTGCAGTTTTTTTCACTATAAATTTTCATTAGTGCATTACACCTTCCTTATGTTTGATGACTTGCACACGTTAGTCTGATATATTTAATGCTCATGGTTTAAAAAAACCTGAGTACTTCTTGGCATTAATACTTTTTTCAACCTAAAGAAGCAAAAATGTGCATCAAGAAACTATTGGAACTAAAAGCAACAAGGCCAAACTTAGGCACAGAAATATTGATGGTTAAGACGAGCTTAATATTTCTTCAGTTTTGTTGGGGTCAGAACAGAAATTAAGCAATATTCATTTTGTTTTCATCTGCACATGTTATTAAAATCCTTTTGAAATATTCAAATGCATCATATCTTTTGCAATGACACATGCCTATCTTCTGTTACGTATTGATAACATTTAGTATTGTTCAAGCATAACTTCACTTCAGAACAACACACATAAAAGTTGCTGGTGAACGCAGCAGGCCAGGCAGCATACATAGGAATAGGTACAGTTGACATTTCGGGCCCACACTGAAGCCTCTTCACTTCAGAAAAACTTTTTTTTTTAAATTTAGAGATACAGCACAATAACAGGCTCTTCCAGCCAAACAAACTTGCAGCGACCAATTACACCCTTGGCTGAGACCAATTAACCTGCTAATCCATACATCTTTGGAGTGTGGGAAGAAAGCAGAGCGCCTGGAGGTAATCCACGCAGTCAGAGAGACTGGTCGAACTCCTTAAAGACAGTGACGGAATTGAACCCAGGTCACTGGTTCAGTAATAGCATTATGTAACCACGATGCAACTGTGCCACTCAATATTTTGTTTCCTGTTTCAAGATAATTTTTCTATTACTTCTTATCGCCGGCACAGCACT
Source organism: Mobula hypostoma (assembly GCF_963921235.1). Classification (NCBI taxonomy): domain Eukaryota; kingdom Metazoa; phylum Chordata; class Chondrichthyes; order Myliobatiformes; family Myliobatidae; genus Mobula; species Mobula hypostoma. Next base: position 153,437,996 of record NC_086102.1, on the reverse strand, counting down.
GTTTGGTTCACGGGACACTAGACATAATCTTCCCTCACTTTTAAATACAACAACTATTTAAGGCAGCAGTTTTCCACTTACTAGTCAGTTTTTATTCCAGTTTAATAACAGGGTGGGGAGAGGAGAGCGGGATTATCTGTTGCCTGATATCAAAGGCCATTAGTAACCAGCACTATGTGGTTTCCACTAACATACCTCAGGGCACCATTTTGTACTGGGTGGCTGTCTCTCAATACATAGACTGGCTGAGCTCTCAAAAAGGTTTTGGCAGCTGAAAGAACTCTATACATCTGGAACGTCTCTTTACAGTGTATGGATATGTATTGTCATGCACTTTGGTAGAAAGAATAAAGGGGTAGACTGTATTCTAAAAGGGGAGCAAACTCAGAGACTTGGGAGCCCCACTGCAGGACTCCCTAAAGCAGGGATGGCCAACCTCTGGCGCATGCGCCAAAAGTAGCGTATTGGATGATTAGAAGTGGCACATTGCACCCCAGTGATAATAATAAAAAAAATAAGCCTACTCATGCAAAAAGTATTAACCAAAAACTGATTTGTAGAAAAAATATCTATAACAGGAATTCAAGTAGCTTAGAGCTAGAGATGGGTTTTACTGAGAATAAATCTAAAACTTAGCAATTATTTTTAGCAATTTTATTATTTCATGCACATCTTTTGGCAAATTTTATCTTCTTTCACATTAATCTGTTTTCAATTTTAAAACAAAGTTCAATGAGTCAAACTAGGAAAGAAGGAATTTTGTTCTGCAGTCGTTTCATAACTGTTCAATACACGTTTGATACTTGTTTGATCTATTCAACATTTTCATACGATGTAAGTTGACCTTTTCCAAATCCTTTTTAATAACTTTTTGTTTGTGTATAGAGGAGCAGAGTTAATGACAAATAATGATTTTAACCAATGAAATATGGCAGCCCAGTTTCTGTTTTGTTTTTTTTTAGTGTAAGGGTAAAAACTTTTTTTGAATCTTTCTCATGTTCAGTTATTAAGAGATTGTGAGGTTTAAATTAAATATGTTACTTGGAGTCTGGGTCTGTATATGTTTACCGTTATTAATGTAATCCCGATCTCTTTGTATCATTATGTTTATCAATTTGAAACTCAATAAAAAAAATTGAAAAAGAAAGATACTTGTTTGATCCTGAGGCGCCAGGCATCTGCACCAGTGGTGCATCGCAAGTTTCTGCCAACCAGTTTACAATTGACACTCGTGCGCTACGGAGTTGTGCTTTGTTTGTCCTTTGTGAACATTCGCAGTTTTGTACTTTTTTGAAAATTAAGCCTTGTTTTTACATTCAGTTACCCATCACAGTTAAAAAAAATGAGCAAAAGAAAAGCAGAAAGTGATAGTAAGCATGAATTCAATGAACAGTGGGAAAATGAGTTCTTGTTTATAGGGGGTCAGTCAGGAAAACCATTGTGCATTGTTTGTGAAAACACTTTCTCACATAATAGAAGTCATGACCTTAATAGACACTATAAAACACAACATCAGACTGAAATAGAAGGAAAACTAAAGCTAGTGCTTGGGTCTGAGTTACGGAAAGAATATGCGATTAAGAAAAAGGAAGAAATCAAAAGAAGACAAAATATATTTGTTAAAAGTCTCTTTAAGGTAAGTAATGTTTATCTTGTTTTTATATTAAATCAATATATCACGTAAAAATGCTAAATATGTCTATATTAACATTTTTACAGGAATTGAATGGGGGTACAAGATTTGTATGGTGCATCTGAACTTGTGCGTGAAAAATTGATACACGGAATGTAACAGGTTGGCCACTCCTGCCCTAAAGTTTAACTTGCAGGTGTTGATACTAAGGAAGGCAAATGCAATTTTACCATCCATTCCTGAGGATTAGAAAATAAAAGCGAAGATTTAATGCAGAGGCTTTACAAGGTATTGGTCAGTCTGCATTTGCAGTATTGTGAACAGTTTTGGCCAGGCTGTGCTGGCATTGGAGAGAGACCAGAGGAGGTTCACGAGAATGGTCCCAGGAAAGAAAGAGTTAACATACGAGGAGCATATGATGGCCCCTAGCCTGTATTCACTCGTGTTTAGAAGAATGAGGGGAGCAGGGAATCTTACTGTGACATATTGAATATTGAAAGGCCTAGATAGTGTGGATGTGTAGAGGATATTTCCAATAGTGGGGAGTCTAGGATCAGAGGGTACAGCTTTAGAATGATTCCTTTAGAACAGAGATGAGTTTTTTTTAAGCCAGTGGGTGGTGAATCTATGGAATTCATTACAGCTGTGGAGGCCAGGTCACTGGGTATATTTAAAGCAGAGGTTCTTTATTAGTAAGTGTATCAAAGTTTACAAGTAAAAGGCAGGAGAACGGGATTGAGAAGGATAATAAATCAGCCAAGATGGAATGGTGAAGCAGACTCACCATGGGTTAAATGGCTAAATCTGCCTCTATATGTTATTGCTTGATGACAGGCTGCCAAACCTGCCCTTTAAACTGAAAGTTAAAAAATCATTCAAAAATAATTAAAAGTTAGAAGAGTAAACTTATCTGCAGTGAAAGAAGTTTAAACTAACATACTTAATTTAAATAAAAGCTATTTCTTATTCTACTCCCAGCATCTTATAACTCCTACTCATCTGGATGAGCCTGTTGTATTGATGCCAGATTAATATGTCATGGGCTCGGGAGATGGATAACCCAGACTGAGAGTTGGAAAACTTGTGGAAATTTGTGCTGTCATGCTGGACTTGAGAAAATATAAATACACAGAGCAACTGTTCTACAGCTGGTGCCTACCATGTGCAAAAGTATCTAAGTATCTTCTCCTCCAAGGAATTGCCCATTTCTGGGCACATCTACTAATATAGCCATGAGACCTTGGCAGAAGATTTATTCCATTGCTTCTGTGGTTTCCTTTCTCAATCTTACTTTAATATGGTCACATGTAATTCAGATATCTTTAGTTTATTTATCAATAATCTTGCTATATTTGCTTAAATGTGTTTTTTAACTTTTTCTCATCATATGGTCACAACATTAGGGCAATTAAGTAATGTAATTTTATAATACCTTACCAGACATGAAGTCAACTATACCAGTACCTCAAAATGCGACTTTTGCATAACAATGCCTGAAACCTGTGGTCAAACTGTGTAAGTCATTACTCACCATTGGTCCCTTTGGGCCTTCCACTCCCCTTGGGCCTTGAGAACCTGGAGCACCCTGAAAAAATAAATGTTTTTATTGATGAAGTGCAAATTTTTAATTAAGATTAATGGATGTGAATTGCTGGATAAATAAGCATCAAGGATAAGGTCATTTAAGTGCATCTTCTAAGTTAGCAGCTGCTATTGAAATGATAAATAGAATTAACTAATCAGTGCAAATAAAATTATTACTTGATCTAAACCAGACGTAGCTGAGACAGTAGGAAAGTGCCAGTGCGGTTGTTTATAACCAAAAGTCATTCTGGTCTTCTAAACAGAATATAATATTATTAACATCTATTCAATCATTGTGACCACATCCTCCAAAAAAAAGTCTTAAAGTTACACCCACATTGAACCCGCATCCACCAGTTCTGTTGGCAGCTTGTTCCACACATTCGCCACCCTCTGAGTGAAGTCAACCCCTTCAGGTTCCCTTTAAACATTTCAAGACTGTATAATGTAATTTCCTGTATATAAGTTTCAGGAGCCACTGGGTCACCTTTCACCCTTAACTGATGACCTCTAGTTCTAGTCTCACCCAACCTCTGTGGAAAAAGCCTGCTTGCATTTACCCTATCTATACTCCTCCTAATTTTGTATACCTCCACAGAATGTAGGAGAATGAGAGATTTTATAAAGTCCAAATCTATTTTCCCTTTCCATATATCTCAGGTCCTCAAGTTCCAGCAATATCCTTGTAAATTTTCTCTGTACTCTTTCAATTTTATTGATATCTTTCCTGTAACCAGAACATGGTGACCAGAACTGAACCCAAATCTCCTTATTAGGCTTCACCATCTTATTCGACTTCAATATAACTTCCCAACATGACAAATGTTCCAAATGGGTGACCATTTCTATGAGAGTCAGGGAAGGCTTGTGGACAGCTTCTGACGCTTGTAGCATCAAATAGGCACTACAGTGAAATTAATTATAATCTACAACACCCATCCCCCAGCCTGTTTTTATCATATATGCATATTGTGCTGTCATTTGCTTTTTTTTGAGTTGATCTGCTTAGCACAACATTGATTTTTTTTTGCCCATCTCTTATAACCTTTGTATTTAATGCCTTTCAGAAGCCAATCTCATCCATTAAGATTTTTCAGAGGACAGTTTTAGTGGCATTGCCACGGATCCCGAGTCACGTATAAACTGGGGGAGGTTAATAGATTTTCTTCCTGAAAAGACTGCAATGAATAAGATGTTGCTTTACAATCAAAAATCCTTGTTAGCTTCAGGGACACCATGACAGATACCAGCTTTTTATTTCTGAAATTAGTTAATTAACTGTGTTTAAATTCCAAGTAAAACACTTGCTTCCAAATCACTAACCCAGATTCCTGAGTCACACATACAGTGATCTCACCACCAAGCCATCAATAGAATTTGTTATGATTGCACAAAGCTAAATCTTTATGTAATTTAATAGATCAGAGGCAGAAAAATGGTAGAATATGTTGCTGGTCTCCGGTATCCAAGGATACTTAGTCTGTCTCTAAAGAAATAGTGTGGGTTTTAGAATGGTAAAGCTTTGCCCTTTTATTTCAGTGAGGCACATCTGACTTACAGTAAAGTGATAGGAATTTATACATAGTATAAAGATCATGCATAAAATCTTGCACAGACTCAATAACCAATCTGTGCACAAATTGCACTGGTGTTTGTACTTGTTCAAGATTTAAATACTTAGAAAAATCCCATCAACCACCAGAATTGGCCAGTGCAAAAGAATATAATTGTTGACAATTAAATAATCAAGAAAGGATTGTTCTTTTTAGGCTTTCCCAGCTTATATGACAAATAAACTCTTCTCAGGCTTCTAGCCAGATACAGGTATTGATGTTAACTGACATTTCAAAGCCATCTTCATCAGGGATGATGCCTAGGCATGTCAAGTCTGGTGGTATTTATACCTCCATCATCCGTCCCTCCTGATTGGTTAGTCATCAACCAGTCAGGTTTCCACTTTGTTACCATGTTTATAATCAAATTCTAGTTCTTACTTAGAGTGAGACTTTCATCTTTGTTCAAATTCTTATCCGCAAGCAGGAACCCGTCACTACCTCATGTCTTCCCTATATTTCCACAATTTCTGGAAAGATCACCAGGATCCCGAAGAAATACCAAATTAATACCATCCACAAATCCACAAGAAAGCAATAATCCCTGCTTATGCAGGTCAAAGATGACCTGGGACTCAGGCATTTACAGGATTTCCTGTGAATGCGGAGCAGCGTACATTGGTCAGACAGGATGCACATTGGAAACCTGCATCAAGGTGCACAGGAGTTGTATCCGTTTGGGTTATCTGGAAAAATCAATGATAGCAGAACATTGCATTTACAATGGCCATGGGATTGACTTCAATGGCACAAAACTACTGTACCACACCAATGTCTTTTGGCCTCATGAAGGAAGCCATTCAGATAAGACTAGAGAATAAGAACTTTTACAAAGATGAAAGTCTCACTCTAAGTAAGAACTGGAATTCGGTTGTAAACAAGGTGGGACAGCAGAACCCTGATTGGTTGAGGACTAACCAAAGAGGAGGAATGGAGGACAGGGATAAATTTCCCACCGGACTAGACAAGATGGAGGACTTTGTCATCGAAACATTGGTTAAAATTGATACCTGTACCCAGCTGGAAGCCCAAGAAGAGTTTATTCATAATCATTAGTGAATTTAAGAATCTTGACAGAGCTTTAATAATACAGATGAAAACAGTTTTTTCAAAAACTTTAGATGTTTTTATTGTAAATCATTCCCAAACTGTATGTAACCTGATTTTAAATCAGTAAAGATGACTAAAAATAATCCTTACTCATTCAATATACTTAAGTTTGTTTCAGATCACACTGGACAACAAAGGTTTTGCTTCCTGAATACTTTTAGGTGTATGTTATGGATTTTGGGCTGCTGATCATGAAGATCACTATGAAATGTCCCTACCATGCACCGTCTTTTTGAGATTGCCAGTCTTTGTTATTTCAATTCATAATTCAAGTCAGCGTAACTGATGCCAAGATTAAGAAAGGCATTTTTGTTGGTCCATAAACCAAACAGGTCATCAATGACAGGCAACTTAAAGAACTTCTAGTGGGATTGGAGTAATCACAAGGAAGGCATTCGAGGACGTTGTTGAAATTTTTATTGGCAACTACAGAGCACCAAATTATTTGCAACTGGTTGACAACATGCTTCAAACAAACAAAACCATGGAATTCAACATGTCGCTAAAGATTCATTTTTGGCATTCCCATTTAGACTTCTTCCCTTCAAATCTTGATGCTATCAGAGATGAGCCTGGTGAAAGATTTCACCAAGACATTGCAGTCATGGAGAAACTGTAGCAGAGCAACTGGAATTCATCAATGCTGGCTGATTATCATTGGACAGATTATTTTTGGACACCAGTGAGAAGTCTCAGACACCAAGTACAAATGATGATCAACAAAACTTTTTTTTAGCTTAGTTGGACTATTGCAAAGCATCAGCACCATTATGCAATTAAACAAATTATATTCAATAAAAGTTAATTTGTTGTTTCTTCAACTTGCTACTTGATACAAGTAATCTGAAATTGTATTTGTGATCAGCTTCAAGTGGTCTATCATAAGCAAAATAAAAATTCTAAGTAAGCAGCACTTTCGAAGAAATTTGTTGTCCAATAATTTGAAACTTCCAAAATATGTCAATTGGAAAGTTTTATTTTTGGCTAAGCCAGCTACATTTAGCTGGCCTGAGGCTCCGGAGGGTTCCTGTATTGTGGAAAACGTCCTGCCTTGTCCCTGTGCCGAAGTCGCCGCGCCCCAGTGGCCTCAATGACTACAGACTGGTGGCATTGACCTCCCACATCATGAAGACCCTGGAGAGACTTGTTCTGGAGCTGCTCCGGCCTATGGTCAGGCCACACTTAGGTCCCCTCCAGTTTGCCTACCAGCCCCGACTAGGAATTGAGGATGCCATCATTTTCCTGCTGAACCGTACCTACACCCACCTGGACAAGCGAGCGAGCACTGTGAGGGTCATGTTTTTTGACTTCTCCAGTGCGTTCAACACCATCAGCCCTGCTTTGCTGGGGCAGAAGCTGACAGCGATGCAGGTGGATGCTTCCCTGGTATCATGGGTTCTTGATTACCTGACTGGCAGACCACAGTACGTGTGTTTGCAACACGGTATGTCCGACAGAGTGATCAGCAGCACTGGGGCTCCACAGGGGACTGTCTTGTCTCCCTTTCTCTTCACCATTTACACCTCGGACTTCAACTACTGCACAGAGTCTTGTCATCTTCAGAAGTTTTCGGATGACTCTGCCATAGTTGGATGCATCAGCAAGGGAGATGAGGCTGAGTACAGGGCTACGGTAGGAAACTTTGTCACATGGTGTGAGCAGAATTATCTGCAGCTTAATGTGAAAAAGACTAAGGAGCTGGTGGTAGATCTGAGGAGAGCTAAAGTACCGGTGACCCCCTGTTTCCATCCAGGGGGTCAGTGTGGACATGGTGGAGGATTACAGATACCTGGGGATACGAATTGACAATAAACTGGACTGGTCAAAGAACACTGAGGCTGTCTACGCGGAGGGTCAGAGCCGTCTCTATTTCCTGAGGAGACTGAAGTCCTTTAACATCTGCCGGACCATGCTGAGGATGTTCTACGAGTCTGTGGTGGCCAGTGCTATCATGTTTGCTGTTGTGTGCTGGGGCAGCAGGCTGAGGGTGGCAGACACCAACAGAATCAACAAACACATTTGTAAGGCCAGTGATGTTGTGGGGATGGAACTGGACTCTCTCACGGTGATGTTTGAAAAGAGGATGCTGTCTAAGTTGCATGCCATATTGGTCAATGTCTCCCATCCACTACATAATGTACTGGGTGGGCACAGGAGTACATTCAGCCAGAGACTCATTCCACTGAGATGCAGCACTGAGCGTCACAGGAAGTCATTCCTGCCTGTGGCCATCAAACTTTACAACTCCTCCCTTGGAGGATCAGACATCCTGAGCCAATAGGCTGGTCCTGGACTTATTTCATAATTTACTGGCGTAATTTACATATTACTATTTAACTATTTATGGTTCTATTACTATTTGTTACTTATGGAGCAACTGTAACGAAAACCAATTTCCTCCGGGATTAATAAAGTATGACTATGACTAATTTGTAGAAATTTCTCAGAAAATAACAATTACATAGTCATGAATTTGCTTCAAACTTTTGCTCATAGAGATTCCTTTTAAATTGTACTTCTGCAGAAGAAGTGTTAATAAAGAGCTTGTTCATCAGAGACTGCAGTCAGAACAATGTGAACTAATTTCTCCACCTACACTGCTACAACAGGACGTTTTCATTAGATTTGCATTTGGTGAGGAAAATGTGGAACCATCACAGCCCTTAAGTAATTTCATTTACTCCTGAAAGGAAATGGATTTTCATATATATAATGTAAAAGCATAACAATGAATAATAAAATTACCACTTACTGCTGGGCCTGGTTGTCCTCGTATTCCAACCACCTGGGGAAAGAGATCAAAAGAAGACATTAATTGAACAAATTGACAGCAGATAATACTATTGTTTTAGTAATACAATGAGGAATTTATCTTCATCTTTCTTTCAAGTTACTTAAACTCTCAGTTTTATTTACATAAAATACAAGCTTTTGAACGGCCAGTTTCGGAACAGTGTAGTTACCAATAGATCACAAATGGTCATTGCAAAAAAGTTAAAAGCAGGTGAGCGTGAAAACAGACTATATAAAATTACTTACTCTGCGTACTTCCCCAGGTTCACCTTTCTGTCCCTGTAAGAGACAGAAACATTAGTTTAGAGGTACATCAAAAAACTTCTTAGATCTTGAAAAGTTTACTTTTTCTATATAGCTGGAACCATCTATGCTTTCTTTCTATTATCCTATAATGATCCTGATATATGAATGATACTGAATGTGACCCTGTACTTATATATATTTACAAGTAGGGCTGTGAGCCTTCTAATCATTTTAACTTTGTCTTTCTAAATTTCCAAATAATATTTTTAATTTGCATGTTATGAGAATACAATGAGAATAGCTCTCTTCATAAACTATCTCATTTTTTCATGAGGGAGTCTCTAAGTGGTCCATTTGAATAGAGGTTGAGAACAGTGTAGACACAAGAGACTGTAAATGTTGGAATCTGGAGCTACCAACAACAGGCAGGAATGGGTCGGGCAGCTTTGGTGGGAGGAAATAAATAATCAATGTTTCAGGTTGAAACCTTCACCAGGACTGAGATTGGAGAGGTGAGATGGCCAGTCTAGAAAGGGGAAGAGGAATGGCAAGAAACAATGCCAAGGTGATTGGTGGACTGAGGAGGGTTGAATGATGGCAGGCAGATGGTGCCAGGTAGGGGAGGGGAGGGAGGGGAAGGGGGAGTTTGAGTTGGAAGATAGAGGAAGGTGAATGATAGATGAAGGCAGGCAAAGAGAGAGAGCAAAAATTCAGGTTTTTTCCCTTCCCCCTTCGCTTCTTCTGATCTTCCTGCCAAACCCCACTTCACCCATCTTTGTCTCCTTCCTCCTTCCAGCTCTATCTGCCCACCTCATTCAAACCGTTTCCCACCATTTCTTCTCATCTGATTCCAAGTGCAGTTCACCTTTTCCTCCATTTTCTGTTCGAGATCATCTCCCTCCACTTGCTGTCTTCCATTTTTACACTCACCTTGCTCCATCTGTTGTTTCATTTTCTCTCTTTTCTCTCCCTACCTCTGACTATCAAGTGCCACTGTATTCCAATTCTACTGCCACTCCCCTTCCCTACCTGGCACCTTCTGCCTGTCTGACACCCCTCCTCAGTCCACCAGTCGTCTCACTTCCACTTTCCATCCCCCGCCATCTTGCCTCTCCATTCTCAGTCCTAATGTGCTTCCTCACACCTCTGCAGCTTAACCCGTTGAATTACTTCACAGCTTGTTTGTTGAAAACTGTGTGTAACGCCCTGGCTAGGATTTTTACTGCTATGTTGTAGGTATTTCACTTTAGCAGTTCTGCTTTTAGTATGTTTGGGTTTGAGCTAAAGATAAGCTATGTTGTTCAACTTAGGAACGTTGTGTCAGCCAGTCAGGATGGTGAAATTGGTAGAAGGTTCTAGAGAATGCTGAGCAGAGAAGTTTTGTGACGGACACTGGTGTGGGTCAAGACCTTTATGGCAGAAGCTGGGAGAAGTCAGGAGGGAAGATGCCTGAGGAAGCTGTCCCATTTGCGCAGGGTGTTGCACGTGGAGCAAGTCATATTGACCCTGGACATACCGAGTCTGGTGAGTCCGGTGGCTGTTAGCAAAGGGCTAACGAGTCGCATCTCTAGAGACCCCCCGGTAAAATAGAGGTTTCAAGTGTGTAACTTTGCATACTGTGTTCAAAACTTAGTTATGCCTCAAACAACAAGGCATAATGTTTTCGGGGAGGTGGGGTTTGCCTCACTGAAAACTAGAAAATTTGCATTCTTTTCATTAGAAGTAATGTGAGAAATGAAAAGCAGAATACAAAGAGATGAAATTAGTTTTGGATGTTGTCAACTTTATTTCAGTAGTTGGTCTCGCATCAGAGCTGTTTCTTATACACCCCCCCCCACGCCCGAATTATTTGCAGGACATTAATTGGATTGCCAACATGCTTATGTTTCGTGCTTCTCATGCTTACTTTTTGTTATCCAGGACAAATTTCATTTCCAATCATTTTAATCAAGAACAATAAAACAGCTGTATGCCTATTCTTGAAATAATATCTGATTTTCCTGATTTAAAGATGTTTCAAAAAAAATCTTACCTTTTCTCCTCTACCTGTTAAAAAAAAGAGAAAAAGAAAATAAATTAAATTAGATTATTCCTTATTGAATTAGTGAACAATCTTGGCAAACATCATGAGAACCTCCATGAATGTGTTGAAAATACCCAGTGACTGAGCACCAACAATCCTTCTTGAAATCTTATAGACTCACTAACCTCTGGGTGAAAAAGGTTCTTTCCATCTCTGGCTAGAAGGGCCAACCACTTTTATTTTCAGGACAGTGGCCACTGCAGCCAAGAGAAACACCGTCCTGGATTCTACATTAAAAATCCCTGAATAGTTTTGTTTTCATTACCTCCCATTCATCCTGCTCCAGTGATAACACAAATAATGACTGTCACAATAGTAGATTGATATCAGGAATTTCGTTTTAGAACTGGAACGTTTTATTTCATTATAGTGTAAGTGGAAGCAGAATAGATGATGACTGATAAGCTATTGCTGGGTTGAATTACTCATGTAAAGTGAGTATGTACTCAAGAAATTTTGTTTGCTTTATAGTCTATAGACACAGTGACTTTAACTTCTATTAACAATTAACAATTCCAGAGAAAATACCTACAGTGTGCCAAAACTTTAAAACATTACATTGCAATCAAGTTGACAAAATTTCAGTTTTAGGGAGTTACTTCTCTACACCCAGGATAACGGCTGAAAACCCATCGACTCGCTTTCAAGGACTTTACAACTCATGGTCTCAATATTATTTATTACTTATTTATTATGTTATTTTGTATCTGCACAGATTACCTTCTTTTGCACATTGTTTTTTGTCCATCTTTGCGTGTAATTTTAAATTGATTCCATTGTACTTCTTTGTATCTACTGTGCATGCCCATAAAAATGAATCTCAGGTTAGTATATGATAATATGTATGCACTTTGATAATAAATTTACTTTGAACTTTGAAAAATCAGAAGCTGACTGCTTCTCCCATTTAGCAATGTAATATCGAATGATTATAATCTAATACAACTATGTAACCTTTGTTGATTTAAAGAAACAAGTTTAGCTATTGAAGATGAAGGAATCATGTTCATGGTGCAGGTGAACTACATTTTAAGGTAGCTTCAGATTGGAGAAAGAAATCACTTTCGACCTAGGAAAAAGTTGGACAATTTCAAAAATATGGAACAATTACATCATTAAAGATACCAATAGGTAATTACCCATTTGAGAAGTAATGCTGTTTGTCCCTTTGGGTGGTTGCTTTTAAGTTCAACAAATTCATTCAAACTCCCACTTCATTTCTCATTTCCTGGTGGCTTCATTAAGATGGCACTTGGTATAAATTAACATCAAGATTGGCAAGGGCTGAATCATCTGCCCAGTATTGTACTGTCCTGCTCTGTTCTTAAGGGTGTTTCCATCTATTCAGCTTTGATCCAGGGTGGGTTCGTCATTTCACTCTGTCTACATTTAAACTGTCCTAAAATGTTTATAGTGACAGTAGAAAGTTTTTGTCATCATGTAACATTTCCTCATTTGCTACATTAAAATGCCCCAATGATAAGTAGATTTTCTCTGAAACTGTAGGCATGCACATCTAGAATCACGACATCCGTCAATGGAACAGTGCCTGCTTTCTTTAAGCTAATTGTTTTCCGATAAACAAGGTTTAATGTTCTTCCGAAAACAGCACATGGAGAATGTAGAAGCAGCATTCTTCTATGGTGATAATTATTCAAATATGTAGCATCAGGTACAATTACAAAAGTCAAAATCCAAAGAAATGTTTGAACTAGTGAGCTGGAACATCAGGGGAAAGGAAGTGCTCGTGAACATTATATAAAATGCAAGTTAGATCACATCCAGAATGCAGTGTGCACTTCTGTGGAATCCCGTTAGAAAAAGGACTATGAAGCAGTCCAAAGAGATTCAACGTTGTCTTACCAAAAGTCCATGCATTAGGTAATAAGTACTACATGACCTAAACCTACATTCACTGGATAATGATGGCGTGGTTCTTCCACAAGTAATCTGGAAGTGACTGCTAAGGTACCCACCCTGGATCAAAGCTGAATAGATGGAAACACCCTTAAGAACAGAGCAGGACAGTACAATACTGGGCAGATGATTCAGCCCTTGCCAATCTTGATGTTAATTTATACCAAGTGCCATCTTCCTGTGTATCATCCATATCTCCCCATTCCCTTCCTACTCATGTATCTATCTAAATGCTCTTAAGTTCCACCACCTCAATGCTACCCCTAGTAACCCATTCCAGACAGATACCACTCTTTGTGTAAAAAAAAAACCTTGCCCTTCACATCATCTTTAAGCTCTACTCCTCCGTCCCCACCCCACCTTAAAAGCATGCTCTCTTGTATTTGAATTTTCTCCCCTGGGGAATATATTCCGACAATCTACCTTATGCATGCCTCTCATAACTTTAGAAACCTCTATCAGGTCTCCTCTCAGCTTCCTTCTAGGGAGAACAACATAAGTTTATTTAACCTTTCCTTGTACCTTATAGCCTCTAATCCAGACAGCATCCTGGTAAAATTTGTTTCCATTCTTAACAATGTCCACAATCTTCCTATAATGGGGCAACCAAAGCTGTGGTCTACTAACGTTTTATATACCTTCAGCATAACTTCCTTATTCTTATACCTACCAGTAAAGGAAAGCATGCAATATGGCTTCTTTACCACCTTCTCCACTCATGTAGCCACTTTCCGTGAACAATGGACTAGGATCGAAAGATCCCGTTATATCTCAATAATATTAAAGGGCCTACAATTAACTGAACACTTTCTCCTTTCATTTGACCTTCCAAAATGCATCACCTCACATTTGTCTGATTTAAACTCCACCTGCCGCTTCTCTGCCCATATGTGTAACTGATTTACTATATATCCACATCCCATTCCCATTCTGACATGTCTATCCACGGCCTCCTCTACTGTAAAGATGAAGCCACACTCAGGTTGGAGGAACAACACCTTATATTCCGTATGGGTAGCCTCCAACCTGATGGCATGAACATTGACTTCTCTAACTTCCGCTAGGCCCCACCTCCCCCTCGTACCCCATCTGTTACTCTTTTTAATGCACACATTCTTTCTCTCACTCTCCTTTTTCTCCCTCTGTCCCTCTGAATATACCTCTTGCCCATCCTCTGGGTCACCCCCCCCGTCTTTCTTCCCAGACCTCCTGTCCCATGATCCTCTCGTATCCCCTTCTACCTATCACCTGTCCAGCTCTCGGCTCTATCCCTCCCCCTCCTGTCTTCTCCTATCATTTTGCATCTCACCCTCCCCCTCCAGCTTTCAAATCCCTTACTCACTCTTCCTTCAGTTAGTCCTGACGAAGGGTCTCGGCCTGAAACGTCGACTGCGCCTCTTCCTATAGATGCTGCCTGGCCTGCTGCGTTCACCAGCAACTTTGATGTATGTTGCTTGAATTTCCAGCATCTGCAGAATTCCTGTTGTTTACTATATATCCCACTGTTTTCTTTGATAGGCTTTTACACTGTCCACAACTCCAGCAATCTTGGTGTCATGTGAAAACTAACTAAATCACCCATTTACAGTACGTGTTATCCAAATTATTGATATAGAGTATATCACAAACAACGGAAGTCCCAACATCAATCCTTGCAGAACATTACTGATCATCAGCTTCCAGCCAGAATAAGTCTTTCATCCTGACCCTCTGCCTTCTGAAGCTAAAATAAGCCAGTTCTGAATCCAACTTAAAATTCACCATGCATCCAATACATCTATCTTCTTAATCAACCTACCATGGGCCTTACCAAATGCCTTAATAAAGTCCATGCAGAAAGCACCCACTGCCTTACCTTCATCAAACACTTTTGTCACCTTCTCAAAATACTCAATTGTTTGTATAAATCCATATTTACTGTCCCTAAGCAGGCCATGACTTTCCAAATGAGCCAATTCCTTTCCCTCAGTATCTTCTCCATTAGCTTCCCTACCACTGATGAGAGGCTCACTGGCCTATAACTACCTGGATTCCCTTCTCAAACAAAGGCACATTTGTTACTCTTCAGTTCTCTGGGACCTTTACCATTTCTAGCAAGGACACAGCTATCTTAGTCAAAGCCCCAGTTACATCCTCATTTATTTTTTCATTATTCTGGGATATATGTCATCAGGTCCCAGGGGTTATATTCCTTAATGGTTCTCAGAAATCCCTGGACTGCCGCCTCCTTCATATCAAAATGTGCCAGCATAACTTCCATCATTTCCACCATCTTCCAAATCCATTTTTCTTAGGAAATACCAACAGAGAGAATTCATTTAGTACCTCATTCATTGACTCTGATCCCCTAAGCACAAATTCCCTCCTCTATGCGAGATTGGATGTACACTTTCCCTATTTCTTAATGCAAGTATAAAATGCCTTGGGGTTTTCCCACATGAAGTGAGAAAGAGCTAAGGACATGATTGTTCAAAGAGATTGAGATATCCTTGAACATAAATCATTAGTCCTAATAATCAGGTACAACCAATTAAAACAGTCTCATGAAATATTTCTCTTTACAGCTAGTGATTCTCCACTTCTGGCTAAGCTGTTCTGAGTATAAATGAATAAGAGTGCCTATTCCTAAAATCTGGACCATCCAATGATTGTAACTATCTCTTTCCATAGCTACTTTGAAACTTTTCAAGTTATGATCACTATTCAGCCACTGTGACAGTGTCAGATGTAATTCTAATGTTCCCTTTGATTAAATATAGCAGTGCTCATTTCTAGTAGGACCATTTGTGTATTGCAAATAAAAACTCTCTTGAATGCAGTTGAAAAGTTCTACACCCATCTAATCCATCATACTAAGGAGCCCAGTTAATATTGGGGGAATTCCCTACTACTGCAACTCATTTTCTTTTACTCTTTTTTGTGACTGGTCTACATATCTTCCCTTCTGTCTCCTTACGTTTGAGGGGGTGGAGTGGTATACAGTGTAATCCTAGCAAATTGATTGCTCCTTCATTTACAGAACTGAACATTTTGAACATGATAATGTAACCTTAATGATCAGAACCAGTTATTCAAAGATTCAAAGTAAATTTATTATCAAAGAATGTATATGTAATGCTCAGGTTAAGATTGTTACTTCCATGCTGCAGGTATTTCATTTTAGCCATCCTGTAAGAGCAGTCTTTTCTGCTTTTAGCATGTTTGGGTTTGGGCTAAAGATAAGAGGCTATGTTGTTCAGCTAGGGACTGTTGTGTCAGTCAATCAGGATGGTGGAATTGGCAGAAGTTTCCAGAGATCGATAGGCAAAGAAGCTTTGTGACGGACACTGGTGGGGGTCAAGGGAGCTGGGAGAAGAGAGGAGGGAAGATGGCTGAGGATGCTGTCCCTGTTGTACAAGGTGCTTTTTACAGATGAATGACTTCAAGGAGGAAGGACTGATACCCCCCGTACGGTCTGTTATTTCTTGCCCACAGCTAATTGCATTGGTGGGGGGGGGCACACAATTTACACATTATTCGCACAGATTGGGGTTCAGGTGGTCAAGACATCCCAACTTCCCAGTTGGGGGACCCAAGTCTTACCAACCCTAGACATACAGAGTCTGAGAAAGGTGGTTTTCTCACCACTGAGTTAAGTGGCTGTTAGGGGGAGCTAACGAGCGCATCATTAAAGACTCCCAGTAAAGGGGGTCTCATATGAATTATACAACCAATGGATAGTGGAAATGTGAAATTCTCTCCTAACTCAAAGTAATAAACAGGAGCTGAATTCATAATAGTACATCTGAGATTGATAGAAGTCTTTTGCTGTACAGGTACTTCATTTCATGAGGCCAAATTGGTTCAGATGGAGTGAGGTACAAATGTACTTTGTACTGCAGAGGTATTGAATGATCTGTTTCTAATAGTTGGATCCTTTGAGGCTTATAACAAAACCTGTCTTAACCTATGAAAGATACAATTTATTTGTAGAGAAAAAAAATTTTGAAAACACAAGTTGAAGAACACTAAGTCAACTGTTCAGACATCCTTTGCAACTTCTTGAAGCGCAAATAAATTACTGTGAAATGAACAATGCAATTGCAGATGTGACCCAGTATAGTGTGGGTTACTTACCGTGTTGATGCTGATCTGTTGAATCAGATTGACACACGGGACAGCAACTTCCAAATGGGATATATGGCCTGTCGCAGTCATGCAGTTCGTCACAGGCTATCTCATCACACAGTACTATTCCTTCATCACACACACAAATTTGACAGGGCTCCGGCTTCCAGACATCTTTATTCTGGTAGGAATGACCATATTGAGTGCAGGATAAAGGATCTAGTAAAAAGAGAGTAAAAATAAATATTTGGGAAATCGTGCCAATTCAATCAAAAAAATATCAATTGCAATTCACTTGTATCAGGTCCACAGCTGCATCTGTTTCATGACAGGAACAAGCAATGACTTGAACAAACAGAAACAAAGGCATATGTGTATGGTTACAAATGAGAGAAGAGTCAGAATTATTTTTATCTAGGCTCAACAATTAGTTCTAGGAAAAAGAATGAGATTTTCTAATCTATATTTTAACTTAGGATTGAATGATCTAACTGGAAAAGAAAAAGAAATTTATGAAGAGAGTAACGTCCTTAAATTATTATTTATAATCATCTTAGTAATATGGATGTAGGCAGGAAGTTTCCAGAATCGGCCATTAACCTATTCTAAATTCCATGGATTTGTTACGATTAACTCTACTCATTTCCTGGAACCATCATACTTTACAGAGAATGTTGCGAAACATTTTTAAAAGAACAGCCAACGAGTGGACAAAAATTCCTTAACAGTGAAAGAAGTCAGAAGAGAATGGCCAGACAAGAAGGTGACAGTAATTCATGGCCAAGCTGACAGGAAGTTGACAGTAACTCAAAGAACTATGTGTTACAGTAGTGGTGTGCAGAAGAGCAGCTCTGAATACACAACACACCAATCCCTGAAGTGGATGGGCTACAGCAGAGGAAGGCCATGAACATACACTCAGTGGCCACTTTATGAGGTACATTAGGTTTATTAGGTAAAAGCAAATTTAGTAAGTTAGGCAATAAGCAGTACAAGCATATCGGCAGAAGATTTGGGCACCATAAATTACCAAAGAGACACTTACTTAACACTGAATCCAATGGATTCTTGGTGATAAAAACTCTTTTAAATGGAAGGAGCAATGGCTTCCCGAGGAAGGTAACACTAGTTTGCAGCCTTCCCTCTCCTTGCTGATTTACATTGACCCCCCCCCCCCGCCTTACTGGAAAATGGAACCAATCGTAATCTTCCATATTACCTCACCCCTTTCTGTCTCGAACCTTTACCTATCCTGCATCCTTTCCACATCTCTGCAATAATCCATATTTCTTGAACTCTGCTACATGTAGCCTCTCCTTCTGCAGCTTGAACAGAACTTGCTGAAGTTCCTACCCAAATATTCTCCAGCTGTTATCTTCTCTCTTTCTCCTAAGGATTGGCACCACACAGTTCCTGCGTCTCGACAGACAAGGTAGTGGGTCAATGCCCTTGTCAGAACTGTTGAATGTATTGCTAGTACTGACAACAGCTGAGGAGAAGTCATCAGCTTTCACAAAAGCAGCAGGACATACGGGGAAGAAGACCAGGTAACTCTGCTCTCAGTTTTACAAACCAGATGTCCTGTGAGCTTCTTATGAATTAAAAAGCACATGGAAAAAGATCCTTGGTTAAATTGCAATGATGGTCAATCTCAACTTTGGGCTCATAGTTTGTAAGATGAATATTTTCCAACAGCATAAAAATATGGGAAATAACCTGGTCTGCACAAGTGCAAGAGCTACTTTTAGGTACACTCTAACTGCACAGTAGAGGTACCCAATAATAATCAAATCAGTCATTGCTCCTTTCATATATGCTCAGATAACAAATCTCACTTAGAGGTCGTCTTCAGTTTTCCGTTCTTTTTCTTTCAAATCTTTTTATTGCTATACAAAAGAAGTAACACAAGTACATTGAAGTAACAACACTTAGAATGACTCAAAAAAGACATTATCTTAAAGATTGAAAAAAATTTGCGATAACCAAAAAAAACCTACTAAGCAGAAAAAGTTTGAAAAAAAAACCCATTAGGTGTACAACCCTGGAGCAATGCGTCATACAAAAAAGCTTCTAAAAATAAACATCAAACCGCCAGCAAGAAAAGAAAATATACCAAAAAATTTACAATTAGATCATGGAAAAAATCTATCAGTTAGCTCAAATAACAATAACAAGCAAATGAGCCCCATCTTTTCTCAAAATCAAATAAAGGTTCAAAGGTTCGACTTCTAATTTTCTGCAAACTAAGACATAGCATCACTTGAGAGAACCATTGTGACAAAGTGGGAGCCGATGTATCCTTCCACTTCAACAAAATGGCCCTCCTAGCTAGCAATAACATGTTGGTCAGACGCAGAAATACCATGAATATTTTGAGGAATTATTCCAAAAAGCACTGTTAATTTATTAGGTTGTAGATTAATTTAAAGTGCTTTAGAAATTGTTGAAAAAACTGCCTTCCAAAACTGTTCCAATATAGAACAAGACCTTCAGTTTTATATGTACTTGATATTTCTAGCTTACAACATGCAGTCAGTTATATCTTGGCTCATCTGTGAAGTATATATACGTGATTACTTTTGCCCTATAAGTATTGTATGACCCACTAAGTAAAGGCTCGTAACCATGAAATCAAAGAAGCCAACACTCTAGAGAGCAATGCTTCCTTGAAAAAACAACTGACAACTATACTCAGAAGAAACACTCCTGAAGCTGTTAGATCCATTAATGTTTATCTATTTTAGGGATGTCATCAACAGCACAAATACTGTGCATTAACTGCTCGCTATTTGAAAAGCACCATATACTTGAATATATTTCTTTGTACAATAGTGCAGGTAGGTATTTTCAGCGTAATACTTGTTAGTGAGTAGAGGTGTGAGATTCTGTTCTTTCAATTATTATGGTTTCATATTAAAATTAATTCAAACTTGATTTATATCTTGAAATATAATCAAACAGAACCACTTATTGTTTAAGTTTTTGCTATATATTATTGGAGAAGCAAGCTAACTTTGACAATGTACTGCACCAATGGTCCAGATCTACATTCATTTGGGTTGCAGCTCCTCTATGCAAAATGCATTTGCCAAATCATGTGTGGTATTTTATACATCCATTACCTATTTAAAACAGTTAACAGATCCATTAATATAATGCACACAGAGGTCTTAACTCAATAGATACAACACAGTAGATACTTCATGTGTGCTACAATATTATAAACTCCCTTTCCGCTCAGAGGAAGTCTAGATCTGATAATGTAGAGAGGGAAATAGCAGTTCTGTTTGGTAAAAGGTATCAAAATACTGGAGCTGAAATTGGTGATGAATGTGCATGTCCGGTCTGATTCACTTACTACAATATCCCACAGGTCCTTCCAACAAAATAAGAACTTTGGTTGTGTTTTCTTTACAATAATTGGCCATAATTAAATGGTATATTCAAATCATGATGTCACCAGGAACCAAATGTTAGAGAAAGTAAGACAAGAGATTCTGCAGATGCTGGAAAAGGCCAAGACCCTTCATCAGGACTGGAAAGGAAGCCAGAATAAATAGTTGGGGGGAGGAGGGGAGGAGCAGAACCTGTCTGATAATAGGTGAGTCCAGGTGAGGGGGGAATGTAGATGGATGGGGGAGGGAGAGTGAGAGGGAAAGATATGAAAAGCTAGGAGGCGATAGGTGGAAGAGGCAAAGGGATGAAGAAGGAATCAGACAGGATAGTACAGTAGCCCATGGAATAAAGGAGGACAGAAACCAGAGAGAAGTGATAGCCAAGTCCACTCATCCCTCCACACGAAGCTCCCTCCTGGCACTTATTTCCGCGATAGTGCTAGATGCTACACCTGCTCCTACACGTTGTTGCTCACCACCATCCTTGGCCCTCAGCAGTCCTTCCAGGTGGTGCAGTGCTTCAATTGCAAGGTGTTATTCATTGCATCAGGAGGTCCATACGCAGCCTCCTCTACAGTGAGGAGACCCAATGCGGATTGGGGCACTGTTTTGTTAAGCGTCTTCGCTCTGTCCACTGTAAGTGCCAGAATCCCCTGTACCCACCCTTCTCCATTTCTGACGTGTTGCCCATAGCTTCTTCAACTGCCACAATGAGGCCAGATGTAGGTTGGAGGAGCAATACCTCATATTTTGTCCTGGTAGTCTCCAATCTGATGGCACCAAAATAATTTCTCTTATTTCCAGAAACAACCACCCTTTTGTTTTTGCTTGTTCACCCCCTCCCCTTTGCTTTCCCCTAGTCCCACGGCCCTCTCACCTTTTTTCTTCTCCTTCTCTGCTTTCATGGCCTTCCTTGGGTTCCCAACTTCTTTCCCTTTATACAATTGCCTATAGACCTCTCCTATAACTTTCCTTCTACTTCAACCCTTTATCTCTTCCACCCATCACCTCTGAGTTTCTCACATCATTCTCGTTCATCACCCCTCCCCCACACATTTACCTTCCCTCCTCACCTGGGACTCACTCATCATGAACTCTCACCACTTTTTACATTGGCAACATTGCAGTGAAATCTGTGAGCAATTTCAAACTCTTGGGAGTAAATCTCTCACATAAACTCTCATGGTTCCGGAACACATCCTGCACAATCAGGAAAGCTCACCAATGCCTCTACTTTCTGAGGAGACTGAAGAGAGCTAGACTATACTCATTCTACAGATGTGCAATAGGGAGCATCCTAACAAGATGCAAAACTGCATGTTACAGAAAATGCACTGTGGAAGACAGGAAGGTTCTACAACAGGTAGTCAAAACTGCGCAATGTATCACTGGCACCAGCCTATCCACCGTCAAGGATACGCAGTACGTATACAGACAGGTGCCAGAAAAAGTCCAACAACATCATGAAGGATCCAACTCACCCTGCCCATGGACTGTTGGTCCTACACCCATCAGGAAGGAGCCTACGTAGCATCCATGCCAGGACCACCAGACTCAAAAACAGTTACTTTCGCCAAGTAGTAAGGTTGATAACTTCCACCCAGTAAGCCATCCCACCCACCACTACTTTATCATATCCTGTCAAAGTCACTTTACGTAAGACACTCCTGTGCCGAGCTTCACTTTGTGGACTACAATCAATGCATACAAGTTATCTTATGTATTTATATTTTGTTGTGTTTTTGTGTGTTTTAGTTATTGTGTTATTTATCTTAAAAGGCATCCGTTAGTCTTGCGAGACCATGGATCTGCGCCTGGAAACTCTTCACTCTCCGGGGTGCAGGACTGGGCAAGGTTGTATGGAAGACCAGCAGTTGCATATGCTGCAAGTCTCCCCTATCCACGACACCAATGTTGTCCAAGGGAAGGGCATTAGGACCCATACAGCTTGGCACCAGTGTCGTCGCAGAGCAATGTGTGATTAAGTACCTTGCTCAAGGACACAACACATATTGCCTCGGCTGGGGCTCGAACTCACGACCTTCAGGTCGCTAGTCCAATGCCTTATCCACTTGGCCACGTGCCCACACTTACATTATATTTATCTTATTGTGTATTTTTATGCTGCATTGGATCTGGTGTGCTCTTCTCCTCCTCCCTACTTTCTCAATCAAGTTTCTGCCCCCTTTCTTTCCAGTCCTGATAAAGGGTCTTGGCCTGAAATATTGATTGTTCATTTCACTCCATAGATGCTGCCTGACCTGCTGAGTACCTCCAGCATTCTGTGTGTGTTGCTGTTAGAAAAAGTCATTTGTGTTTGTAATGAAAAGGAGGTATTTGAAATTAGCTGTATTGTCTGTCACTACCATCACCTAGAGATTATTTTAATTGTCCATTCATATCTAGGGTTCTTTTTTTTGTAAGTACGCAAAAGCATTTTTCTTTCCATGGCTTTGCTTCTTCTGATATATTCCATTGCTCAGGGAAAAAGGATTAGACAGGATGTCTGGGTATTTTCTTTGAGTCCCAATGTAACAAAGCAGATTGTACAGCACATTAATATCTGAATAGCAAAAACCACTGGTTAGCCTAATCATCTGGATTCTGAGTGAGGGCTGATCACAGTTAGGTTTGGCCTTCAGTTTGAGTTTGGCCTGCAAAACAAGGGCTTATCAGCCCTGTTTTACACCCTTTGATTTTATTGGAAAAGAAACTGCTTTTGCATACAAGTACAGCTGAACTAAAGCTGACCATTTTTGACTCAAATCTATATATTGCCTTCTAAAGCAACTTTACATGCATATCAAATAAATATCAAACATAAATAATTGAGACTGAACCATATTCTTCTTAAAACATCAAGAAAATACTGCCACAAAGGATTAATAAACTGGATCAGATAATTGCTCACAAATGCTTCAGCATTGAGGGCCTTCAACTCCATGACCACAAAAAATATGAATACAATCTCAAATTTGATTGAAATGGTTGATGTGAGAACATTTGCAGCTTGCATAAGAAAACAATTAATCATTGGCATAATGCTCGAAAAAACTGAATTTCCTCTTCAAGGTTTCCACATGTCCAGTATATTGTAAGATTTAAAAAGTTTTCCATAAGAACTGAATGATCTATTTAATAAGACTCTAGTACCTTATGCTGTGCATAATGAATGAGGAGAAAGAGTGGACACAGATGTTGATGGAATTTATGGACATGAAAGAGTACTCATTTCAAATGTCTTCTGCTCGGCTTTGAAATAACATTATTCTACAATCGGGCCCCTTTGTTCAATCTGCCTGCATACAATTTTAAAAATTGGCTTACAAATGCTCACAAAATAGATATCATTTGAAACATTATTTTCATATTCCACTGCTGACTTAAAGTTAATACACTTTGAAAAGTTTATTTACAAGCTCGCATTAAAAAATACCCTCAGATATTTATTAAGGAAGTGATGCCCACAAAATTCATCCTGCTAACAAGGATATTATGGAATTTATTGGTAGCTTAGGTTTGTTGTTTTTAGATGCTATGTATTCTGATGTTAGTAGAGAAAATGGAAGATCATCCTCTGGTAGCCCTACTCAATCACAAATAGCAGGCTGAGGGTTTAGTGCCAAGATGGGAAAGGGACTGAAGTGATCTCCACCTATATTTACCATTTGATTAATTAAAGCTGAGGGGAATGTAAAGTGTATTACAATCAATATGATGTTAGAATGCTAGTTAAGGGATAAATTTACAACAAATGTCACTTGATCATCAAACTTCAAGGGTACATTGGTCCAGGAGCTCTCAGTGAATGCTTGGAGGACAAAAAAAACAGAAGAAGCTACAAGCACTGCAGGCCAGGCAGCATTGATAGAAAGAGAAATTGTTAACATCTCAGGTCCAACACTCTTCAGCAAATCTGACAAACACAGGTGATAATTTAATCCCAGTTGTTTTCTCCCTTTCTCAGGCCTTAAATATTAACCTTTTTCTCTTTCACAACCTTGTTGAATTTTTGAAACTTCTTCTGTTTTTATATCAGTTTTTTGGGATCAGCTAGGGTTTTTGTTTGGCTTCAAAATACTTTCAAACAGACTCATTCAGCTCCGCTCTCTCAAGGATCATTACAGAAAATCTTTCCTAGCAAATGCAATAAGAATATACAACAGTTCATCTCTGTGCAACAGGAGAACACACATCATAGTACAATAGTCTCTGTTTTATTATTTCGTATATTATTGCACACTAGTAAATTATTGTGTATATTATTATACTGTACTTTATTATTAGTTATGTCTGCACACTGCTAAGCATTT
The DNA here is from genome assembly GCF_963921235.1 of Mobula hypostoma. NCBI lineage: Eukaryota > Metazoa > Chordata > Chondrichthyes > Myliobatiformes > Myliobatidae > Mobula > Mobula hypostoma. Next base: position 153,413,202 of record NC_086102.1, on the reverse strand, counting down.
TTTTAAATGCTGCTTTACATTGAGGATTAATGAAATAATAATGATCATTATTATAAGATTAGGAGAGGAATTGGGCCACTTGGCCCATCTGCACAGCTCCACCATTTCATCATGGCTGATGTATTATCTCTTTCAAGCCCATTCTCATGTCTTCTCCCTGTAACCTCTGACACACTGACTAATCAAGAATCCATTAACCTCTGCTTTAAACACTCACAATCACTTGGCATTCACAGCCACCTATAGCAATGAATTCCACAGATTCACCACCCACTGGCTAAAGAAATTCTTCCTCATCTCTGTTCTAAATGGACGTCCCTCTATTTAGAGGCTCTGCCCTCTGGTCCTAGACTCACCCACTTCAGGAAAAATCCTCTCCACATCCACTCCATCTAGGCCTTTCACAGAAACATAGAAAACCTACAGGACAATACAGGCCCTTTAGCCCACAAAGTTGTGCCGAACATGTCCTTACCTTAGAAATTACTAGGCTTACCCATAGCCCTCTATTTTTCTACGCTCCATGTACCTATCCAAAAGTCTCTTGAAAGACCCTATCATATCCTCCTCCAGCACCATTGCCAACAGCCCATTCCACTCACTCACCACTCTCTGAGTAAAAAACTTACCCCTGACATCTCCTCTGTACCTACTCCCAAGCACCTTAAACCTGTGCCCTCTTGTGGCAGCCATTTCAGCCCTGGGAAAAAGCCTCTGACTATCCACATGATCAATGCCTCTCATCATCTTATACACCTCTATCAGGTCACCTCTCATCCTCCGTTGCTCCAAGAAGAAAAGGCCGAGTTCACTCAACCAATATTTGAATTGGAAGAGTTTCAATGAGATCCCTGTTCATTCTTCTAAACTCCAGAAAGTACAGGACCAGAACCAAACACTCCTCATATGTTAAGCTTTTCACTCTCAGAATCCTTCTCGGAACCTCCTCTTGACCTTCTCCAATGCCAGCATATCTTTTCTTAAATAAGGTGCCCAAACTGCTCACGTTACTCAATTGACTGGAAATCAATGAGCCAGACCTTATCGGAGGTGAGGAGGGTCAGAAACCTTAAATTCTTCAGTATTATTATTACAGAGGATCTGTCCTGGGTTCAGCACATAAGTGCTATTATAAAGAAAGCATGGCAGCAACTCTACTTCCTTAAAAGTTTGCAAAGATTCGGCATGCATGACATCTAAAACATAGACAAACTTCTGCAGATGTGTGGTGGAGTACACTGACTGGTTGCATCATGGACTGGAATGGAAATGCCTTTGAATGGAAAATTCTACAAAAAGTAGTGGATATGGCCCAGTCCATCACAGGTAAAGCCCTCCATACCATTAAGCATATTTATAAGGAACGCTGTCACAGGAAAGCAGTATCTATCATCAAGAACCCCCACATTCTAGGCCATGCTCTCTTTTTGTTATTGCCATCAGGAAGAAGGAACTGGGACCACCAGGTTCAAAAACAGTTATTACCCCTCAACCATCAGGCTTTTGAACCAAAGGCGATAACTTCATTTGCCCCTTCACTGAACTGCCCCACAGCCTGTAGACTCACTTACAAGGACACTTCGTCACATTTTATTGATATTTATTGCTTATTTATTTATTTTTTCTTTTGTATTTGCGCAGTTTGTTGTCTTTTGCACATTAGTTGTTTGTCTGTCCTGTTGGGTGTGGTATTGCGTTTCTTGGGTTTGCTGTGTATAGCCACAAGAAAATGAATCTCAGGGTTGTATGTAGTGACATATATGTACTTTGATAATAAATTTATTTTAAACTTTGAAATGTAGGGCTGGCTGGTGGCGCAATGACATCAGCGCCGGACCCGGGAGTGGAGGTTCCCGGGATCGAAACCAGTCGGGTCCGCTCCCGAGTACGCTTTCCATCCGCGCCGGGTTGGGTGTCAAGATCGCAACTCAACCTCATAAACTAAAAGGGAAAAATACTGTGAAAATGTCTGTGTGAGGAGTGACGTGCTACACAGTCTCTCTCCCTTGCTCTGCACCTCCTAAAAAGCCATGAAAAAGACATCATCACGGATGCACACACATGCAGACTTGCACGCACGCACCAAAAAAAACTTTGAAATGCAGTCTGACCAATGCTTTATCACCAATGTGATCCTTACCAGAATCACATCCTTAGAGTGACAGAAACAGATTCTTCAGCCCATTTAGTCTATGCCGAACCATTTAAACCAACTATTCCTATTGACCTGCACTGGAACCATAGCCCTCCAAATGCCTACCATCTATGTACCTATCCAAACTTCTTCTAAACATTGAAATTGAGCTCATATGCACCACTTGTGCTGGAAGCTCATTCCACACTCTCACGACCCTCTGAATGAAAAAGTTTCCCCTCATGTTCCCCTTAACCTTTTCAGTGTTCACCCTTAACCCATGACCTCTAGTTGTAGTCTCACCCAATGTCAGTGGAAAAAGCCTGCTTGCTTTCACCCTTCCTATATCCATAATTTTGTATACCTTGCTCTTACATTCTAGTCCTCTCAAAATTATTGTTGCATTTGCATTTACCTTTCTTAACACTGACTCAACTTTCAAGTTAACCTTTAGGGAGTCCTGAACAAGGATTCCCAAATCCCTTTGCACCACTGATTTTTGAATTTTTCCCAGTTTAGAAAATAATCTACACCTTTATTCCTTCTACCTAAGTGCATGACCATATGCAATTTTTCCAGAACATTCTCATTCTTGATCACAAGGTTACATCATCCGAAACAACCACTTGTTGAGTTACACGTGACTAGGCTAGCCAAATAAAGCAGATTTCCTCTCCTGAAGGATGCTGGTGAACCAGTAGGTTTTTTTTTGACAATCTCTTAATTTGGTGGTTATTATTTTTTTTAATTCCATGGTTGCCAAAGTGGGATTTGAACTTTAATCTTTGGATTGCTGGTTCAGTACTAACTCACTGCACCATCCCCTTAAATACAGAAAGGTATGCTGATTATGTTGTACCTTATCTACATTTGAGTTAGTTTTTGAGAAACTCCCAGATTAAGTTTGGGGGAGGCCATCAGAAAGTCCTTGTACTTAAACTATCATATTTTACATCCTGACAGGCATCACTGCTTTAAAAGGGTCAAAAGCGGAACTTTTACAGTGGATGATTCAAGGATCAAGGGCACAATTTATAACTTTAAAAAAAGTACAGGTGTTTTATGAGGAGCAACATTTTTTTTGAAACAAGTTCATGTGATCTGGAGGGATTGTGGAAACTGTGTGCTCTAAAGAGAAATAGATAGGCACATAAGAAAGGGTAGTTGTCAAGCCATGGAGAAACAGATGATGATTGATCTACTAGGAACAGCACTGAGTTGAATGGCCTCCACCAGTGCATTCAAGGTAGGAAAATCACATAGTTTCCAATGAGCAAAAAAGTAATGTGCCTGCTTATTGACTGCAAGCAGAAAGTTTACTTCTGAAGCTTTCCACAGTACAATAACCTAAATATGATTTCACTTATTTAATATCGGTGGGCATGTGTCAATGGTGCCTACAGATGGACAACCCAAAATTAAATAAAGAAAAATATTTGGATGTGATGGACAAGGAAGGGATTACAATAGTAAATTAAAGTGCTTTTAAAATCTCCCTGTAATGAATTCTTTGGTTTTGTCAAGAAGCACTACTGCATCAAGAAAATGCTCACAACTTCTCCTTTTGACTTTATGCTTCTTACAACCTACATCGGTCCTGAATTAGGTAGCTAAACTATTTTCCCACTCTCTCCCCTCCATAACTACTAAACTTCCACTAGGCTAGGGGAATGACTGTGAATGAATGGACCACTTCACATTGTCTGACTGCCTACTGCTTTACATGCATGCAGCCTGAGCTTGTAACTGACCATACCCTGGACTTGTATTCAACTGCTTCACTCTTTAAACCATACTCCCAAAAGATGCCTTTTTTTTTTGTGTGCCATACTCTGCCAGAGCCTTGGTGACCACTTTTCAAGTGGTTGTCTTGGGGGAAAGATTCTGTGCGTGGTCCCCCATGTCCTTCTCACAGCGCAGTTTTTTTTTACGAGGCCGGGTTGTGAGCTCGACACTCAATCCGGCATGGATGGAAAGCGTGCCCGGGAGCGGCCCGACTGGATTCGAACTCGGGAAACTTCGCTCCAGAGTCCGGCGTTGATGTCACTGCACCACCAGCCAGACCTAAAAAAAGAGGCCTACTTGCTCAATTATCTCCCACAGAACCCACAGAAACGAATTGTGCTAATATGTTATGTTCCCTAATTAAAAAGCACCAAACCTAGTAAATCTGTTTTTGCAAAACATCTGTGATCAAATGGCAGATCTATCACCTTATGGAAAACACATTTGCTTTCTCTTATTGCTGCAATGAGATCAACATGAATTAAAACTTTTAGTGTTAAAACAGCTACATAGTCTGCCACAGCAACAAATGCTGAATTACTCTCTTCTGTGAATTTGCAGCAGAGGATAAATTTCATTTGGCTGAAAACTACATTAACAAAATCCCAGTGAGTGCAGACTGTCACTGCTTTTTTAAAAATAATAAATCTCCATTGAGCAAGAGTTGTATTTCCATATTATCGGTATGAATAGTTCATGGATAAGTTCTGTATGAACTTTGATCACCATCCACAGTGGAATTTTGAACCACATTTTATGGTTAACCTTGACATCATAAGTTTATCAAGCATGTTTCTAATTAAATGTGCTTTTTAAAAAAATATATTAGATTTAATAGGAGAACATTCTGGTTAAAGGGAGCTCTCCACTGGCTTTTCAATTGCTTTTCTGAAGAAGCCTGTAGCTCTCTTGAAGATTATCTTCAGAACAATTAAGACCAGGAATGTAGAAGTTATGATTAGAAATTTATTTGTTATTGAACTCCAAAATACATCACTGTGGATTTATGATCGATCAAAAATACTTCAGAAACTAACACTTACTGAAACATTTTGATTGTAAAAAGTGAATGTTTAAATTCTTCACTCCAAGTGTACTATCACTCGTAAATATGTTTGGTTTTTGTTATAAGTATTGTGAGGATAAATTGCCATTTTCCCAGCTGCTTGCAACCCTTAAGTTTCACTTCTGTAAAGTTACCAGATGATATTCTACTACTATGCTCAATCGATCTCATACGGCGATCACCAAAGTAGTTGAAAGAAAAGGATCTTTACAAAAGCAACTATCCAAGCTGATCCCAGAAAAGACATAGGTGGTTAGTCTGCCTCCTCACCTCCTCCAATTTCCTTGTTTCATATCAAAAGGGGCATCCACTTCACAGGTTTACTACCACTCCATTTTAATGACCCTTATTGGATGCAACTCCTTGTAATTTTCAGCCTTCCATTACTACCCCTTAAAAGTCTTCCTTAACACCTTTCCCTCACCCAAATCCGTTGTTTTTATTAGTGAGTAGAACCTCATTCTATCTTCATTGACTCTTTCGATGGAATGTCATTCTTTCCTTGGTCATTAGGTGAGAACAAAACTATATTAAAGAAAAACAGGAATTAGAATCATCGATAGACATGTTACATTTTAAGAGGCTTTAACTTATTCTTAGGGCAGGCCTTCTATTGTATTTGAATGTGCAGCAACAAGAAATAGAAACTATCCCTCACCGCAGAAAGTTGACTCCAGTGCATTCAATGTGTTTTGTTCCTGTTTTGTTACAGTTCTAATTATTTCTGCCCATTGTTTCTTACACTAACCTTTCTTAGTTTCTTGTTAACCAATCTTTCTGTGTTTCTTCCATCTCTACTTTTCTGGTATACTTGTTTTAACTTTCTCTTCTCGTTCATATGGTAGCTCCTTTTCTCAAATTTAGTCACAATCTTACAGCAGCGATTAAACACTTTTGACCCACCATATCCATGCCATCAGTAAGTACCCATCCATATTAATTATATTTAGTAGCACTTGGCCAATTGGCTTCAACGTCTTGGCTCTTTAAGTGCCCATTCAGCTGCTCTTAAAAGTTGTGAGACCCCATCTCGTCCACCTGCTCAGACAGTGTGTACCAGATTGTAACTGTTCTCCGCTGACAAATCTTTCCCTCAGATCTCCTCTCTCTTTCTCTTTAATTTCAGCCTTGGCGCTATTGTAAACATCTTGGTTATAGGGAGAAGTTTCTCACTATGCATTCTATCAATGCCCCTAATAATTTGATACACCTCTAAGAAATAGCCAAACCCAGCAGCCTCTTCTGCTACAAGACAAATGCAGCCTGATTTCTCACCATAATTGAAATATTAGTAGTATGCAACAAATCTCATTTGCAGAGTCCTACAATTTGGCAACCAGAATTGTGCATGGTACTACATCTGTGGCCTAACCAAAGTTTCATAAAGATCTCATGGACTTCAGACAACTTTCATTTAGAGAGTGTGAAGGAAAACCAAACAAACAGATATTATAGAGTAAGAACAGTGTTACAGTACAGGAAGAAGATATCAGCTCATCCACTCTGCACTGACACTGGTCAAGCAACTGCACCAGTTCCATTCTCCTGCTCTTTCCACATTACTGCAAGTTATTCTCTCCCTCTTTCAAATCTAATTTCCACTTGAGAAACTGATTGATCCCATTTTCATTACCGTAAGAGCTGGAAAGTCCCTGGAATTCTGCATCATAACTGGACTTTGCTTTTGCAACCTCTTTAGCTCAACCACCACCAGGTTCAGGAACAGTTATTACCCCTTAACCATCTGACTCTTGAACCGGGGGAGAAGGCTTCAATCAGCTTCAGGCATCCCATCGTTGGGAGGTTCCCACAACACATGGACTCACTTTGAATGACTGTTCATCTCATGTTCTCGATATTTATTGCTTATTTATTGTTATTATTATTTTATTTTCTATTTGCGCAGTGTGTTGCCTTTTGCACATTGGTTGTTTGTCCTTCCTGTTGAGTGCTGTCTTTTATTGATGCTATTGTTCTTAGACTTGCTGTATATGCCCACAAGAAAACAAATCTCAGGGTTGTGTGTTGGACATATACAGTATGTACTCTAATATATTTAGTTTGAGTGTTGAACTTCTGAATACTTTAAATCTGTTTCTCTGACCTTTGAACAATTGTCGTGAATCAGCTTCTCCCTATTTACCCTTTATAAATCACTGCTGAATTTGTGCACCACTTCTCAAGTATTCTTTGCCCAGTGGGAGAGGGGAGAGGAGATCATTTACAGGAGGGTAGGGTCTTTAATTATACTTTTCTCTGCTTCATTAACGCAGCCAGCATAGACAGAGTCCACGGAGGGGAGGCTGGTCTCCATCATGTACTGAGCTACGTCAACAACCCTCTCCAGTTTCTTGCGGACACATGCAGAGTAGTTGCCATACCAAGCTGCTTCACACCCAGGTATACTTTCTGTGGTGCATTGATAAAAGTTGATAAGGGTTGGCAGGGACATGGCAGATTTTTATAGCCTCCTGAGGAAGTAGAGGCGTTGATGAGCTTTCCTGGTTATGGCATCTCTGTAGTTAGACCAGGACAGGCTACTTGTTATGTTCACTCCACGGAACTTGAAGCTCTCGACCATTTGGACCTCAGCATCGTTGACACAGACAGAAGCATGTGCACCACGCCCTTTCCTGAAGTCAATGACCAGATCTGTCATTTTGCTGACATTGATGGAAAGCTTGCTGTCACATTACTCTATCTCATTCCTGTACGCTGACTCATCATTATTTGAGATACTGCCCACTACAGTCGTTTGCTCTACAGACTTATTGATGGAGTGAGAAGAGAATCAGGCCATGCGGTCATGAATGCACAGGGAGTACAGTAGGAGCCTGAGGGTGCTAGCTTGTAGAGCACCAGCATTTAGAATAATCATGGCAGCGTCTATTAATCGCCGATTAAAGTGTCAAGGAAAATTGAGACATGATTATTCTCACTGACTGGGGCCTCTTGCGGTTTGCATTCACTTCTGAGTGCAACTTGCATCAGAATGGTTTACATTTTTACAAGAATATTTGTACACATGACGACATCAGTAGGGACAATGGTTATTCCAGTAATACTAACGTAAAGTGCAAACCGCAACCTTTGTTTTTAAATTCCCAGTTAGACAGTATGAATTAAAGTGTCCAAACTGGGATACTTAAGCGCTGTGGCCTGCCTGCCTGCGTTTCTGAACTGTTCGTGTTGGCTACAGCATTGCTTATCACAATCTTTTGCAATGATGCACAGCATAGATATGCTGCTGTCTCAGCCTCATTGCAGTGACAACGACCACTCACAGAATAAGATGCAATTCGTGGGAAAGAAGTGGAGAGATCTCTTAACTAGGCATTCAATGAAAACCACACTTCATGTACCTAATAAAAATTCTATTTATAACTCTTGTGAGTGATGAGGATTTTATGGCATCTGAGAGGGAAATGCACAAACCAGCACAGCTCGAGTCAAAAACACTTTTAACTGGGGCTTTTAATCTGACCCGGTGAAAAAATGCACAATATCAACATCGGTCCAGATAGGCTGGAAAGACGGAGTGTTGGGGCTAGAGACAAGGGTCAGACAGATTTCACTTGCTCTCCCACGATGTTCATTCACCTCTCAGTGGTGAATTGTTTCAGTTGCTGTGCTACTGAGACAGAGGCTTGGGCCTACTCAGGCTGCTCCGGGGAGTGGATCTAAGGATTCAATCTGGTTCAGAACAGTCGCTTGCTTCTACTGTTTGTATGATTGTGTTTTTGCTTCCTTTTCCTTTGCAGTAGTTTTGGTCTTTTTTTGGGGGGGGAGGTTCGTCAGGTTTCTTGCTTTGTGGCTGCCTGCAAGCAGACAAATTTCAAGGTGTATAATTTATACATTCTTTAATAATAAATCAGCTATGAATCTTGAATTGTACCCTATTGAATAGGAGGGGGTGGTGAAGGGGTAGAGTTAGGATCTAGAAATTTCCAAAGGATGCTTGGGAAGAGGTAGGATATCTTAAGAGACGGTTGAAACAAAGATTTTGGTTATATTTCAAGGTTTCACAGTGCAACATGAGGAACCAGTCTGACAGCTTACTAGTATAGATTTTTTACCACACCTGGAAGTTTTCTATTTTTCTTTTGCTAAAATTTATTTCAGTATAAGGAGTTAGAATGGCAAATCATGAAAAAAAGCAGATTAAAACATAAGAAATTTGGAGGAAAAGAGCAATGAATGAACTTCAGCTATTGATAAATAAGGGTATATAGAAATATTAAAACACGAGTTGACCACTTAATCCATTGGTACGATCTTGACTGATCAACCACTTCAGCACCTTCGTACCCTCTCCACACATCCCTTGAATTCTTTGTCTAAAGAGGTGTAACTAAATGTATAAAAGACAGAAGAAATCACTGGTTAAAAGACCAGTGATTCCATTTGTCTTTTATATGTTTTTCTTCTAGGGACCATAAGACATAGGAGCAGAATTAGGCCATTCAGCCCATTAAGTCTGCTCCACAAAATCTATTAAGTTAGGATCCATCAGGAATTCAGGATCCTAACTTTCCAAAAGCAGGAAAAGACATTTTTAAGGACTGTGAGAAGCAACTCAACCAAATATCCAAAGGAAAGCCAAATACAAATGTCTCCCTTGTGCTCATATTGTAAGGTTTGTTAAGTATTTTTTCTTTTAAAAACTGGGTCCTCCGTGCACACATTGACTGAAGGGCAGAGATTATGGATTCACCCAGCCCACCCTTAATGTGTTGCCATTCAATCCTTCCAAAACCAGCCCATAGCCCAAGTTACAGCACTCCTTCCAGCCCTGAAGTGTTGTGCAGAATTTTTGATCTCTACTTCAGGCAGAACATGCTTACTTTGAAGAAGTACAGTTAAGAATTATGAGATTACTTCCTGGGATAAAAAGATAGTTTTAGGAGGAAAGATTAAGTATAACATGAAATATGCAAGTTTTCATAGGGTTTACCATAGTGAAGATGGAGGAATAGATTGAAGAATAATTAGGTCTGTGAACTTGTGCAGTATTTTTTAACATGAGATTTTGTATGTTGAGAATTGAATTTGTTTGGAGATGAAATGGCTATCTGGACTAGGGAGAATCAAAAGCTCTGAGGATTTGGCTACAAAGTGAAGTAATAGCCATGGAATCAACACAGCTACCATCTTACTGAATAACAAGTGGCTTATGGATTCTAATCCTGCTCCTCTAATCGTGTTCACAACCCCATCCTCTGTCCCAGCCTGGGTCTCAATGCCAGTTCTCACCTATTCTGCAGTCTGTCCTCATCATTCACTGCAATCTTCACCTGATCTCCTCCACCCACTTGGCAATGGCAGAACTGGAAAAGAAATGGCCTTCACGCCCACGTACATGCAAACCTGACTCCATTGCACAATCTGCTTTCACTCAAGATTATATCAGCGTACAACACTCCCTTGGTCGAGATCTTCCAGATAGCAAACAACTCTGTTAGTTAACTCTGTTATTTCTTTTATGTCTGCTTTTCACCTTAAGTGTGTTTCTGGGACTGTTAGAGCCTATGATTTACAGCTTGGCGATCGTTTGAGTGATCCAGCGCTTTGCTGGATCTGAGAAGATTCTGGGAAGCGAGCGCGTACTCGGACGGCCTCGATGAGAAGAAACTTCGAGACAGTGCGCGAGCTGATGTTCGACTCCATTTCACCGTTTACAGCATCTATTAATTGCGGCGTCAAGGAAAATTGAGACATCGAGGCGAATGCAGAAGGCGAGCGAGAGCGAGAACTCCAGCACCAACTGCCTGCCTTTTGATTGCTACCAGAGTGCTGTGAGCTCCCTGTGGCAGGCGTGTAGGCCTCTCTGTCTCGTGTGATGACCCCCTCTTTTGATGAAAGTTGGTGATATCATAGGATGGTGTCATGGTTCTGCATTTATGGATTGGACTATTAAGTTTATGGACTGTGGACTTTTTCCAGACTTATAGTTTTTATATTCCTTTTTCATTTTGTTGTATGAGGGGAGGGGATTTGGGGGCTGATGTTTGGTTAGTTTGTGTGGGGGAGGGGTTGTTTTTTGGGGAGTCGATGATCCTGTTCTGTTTTGAGCAGGGAAGGGCAGATTTCTGGGGGGGGGGGTTGATGATCGGGATACCGTTCTTTTTTGTACAGGGGAGGTGTGGTTTTGATGTTTCCCTCTGATTGACCTTCATGTTCTTTCTGTTTTGTGGCCATCTGGAGAATACAAATTTCAGAGTTGTGTACGGATACGTGCTTTGATAATAAATAAACCATTTATTACCGCAGATTTTATTGCCGCGGGAGAAGACATAATGCAAAATGCCTACAGTTCATCTGAGCATTCTAGCTTAAGGTGCTATGGCAGTGATGAAGCCCTGGGCCAATTTCATTGGCTATAATTAAAAATATGCTCTTAAAGCAGACTGTGTACCACAATATAAGAACATATGGGAAAAGAAATGGCCAGTCAGCCCCTCAATCCCACCTCACCATTCAATCTGGATCACGACTGATCTACCCCAGGCCTCACCTCCCCTTGTGTGCCAGTTCCTCCCAGCCCTCAATTTCTCTGCTATTTCAAAACTTTATCAGATTCCATAACCCTCCAGGGTAAAGACTTCCACAATTTCTGTGAGAAGTTTTAAAAGGCCACACCCTCATCTTTTAACTATGTCCTTTCATTCAAGATTCCCTCACTAATGGAAACAACAGCAATGAAGTGGCAGCAAGTCAGAAAACTTGATAGTGAATCAGAATTATCCCGACCTTGTGGCCTCCATGCAATTTCATTGCAGACAAGGTGGAATCTGATGACTCCAGTGTCAAAACTACTGTGGTAGAAAGGTCAAATTATACTCCAGACAGGAGATCCGTTATGATGGAGGCATTTTCTTTGTGTCTGAATGCATAAGGGTAAATAGTTAAAAAAATACATTTTTCATCTATGACTCACTGTTGAAGCAAGTTTTATTTGGAACCGAGGGGGCTCTTTATATTATTCCAGTCTGGAAGGGGCGGAAAGCGTTGGGGAGTGTTGGGGGTGGGCAAGCGACATTGGCTAGAAGACCAGAGAAGCCCACAGGAAAGAAATTGCAACAGCTGAATAATAACATCTCATTAATGTGGAAATTTAAACATTACTTTCCCAAATTCAGACCAGATGTGAGGCATTAAAAAAAAACTAAAATCCATATTGCAAGAGCAAAAATCATGGAATCTATATAGGCTCACTCTTTGTCAAATCCTTTACAGACCGGTTATAATCAATCCCATCATGTGTCATTTAGTACTCTGCAGTGAAGATTCACAAATCTTTGCTGTGTGCAGTAAGTTCACATAGACTTACAAGTCTACAATTGCACAATTTTCTCCTTCATGACCCAAAGAGGTGCCTTGCATTTACCAGTAGTAGCGGTTAGTGAAACTGCACTATAGAGAAAAAAAATTAAAGCTTGGAGAAAGGTCACCAGCTCCAAAGACATGGTTGTCAAACTCTTTGCTACGAACTGCATGATATGCAACATCTGTCCTTTCAGCCCTTCCATTCCCACCGTGCAGGGACGCAAAACAATTTTTCTAGGTGAAGCGGCAATACTATTGCCCTTCTGATCTGGGGTACTGCAGTGTTCCCAATGTGGTCTCCCCTAAACTGACGGAACCAGTCGTAGATTGTATGCTTGCTTTGCAGAGGAGCTACATTCAGTCTGCAGGAATGATCCATCTTCCCATTGCCTTTCACATTAATTCTACACTCTTCTCCCATTTTGATCTATCTTTCTGTTGCTTCCTGTACCATCACAACAAGGCTCAATAGAAGCTCGAGGAACAATAGCTCATCTTCTGGGCATGCTGCAGCATTTTGGTGTCAATATCAAACTCCACAATTTTAAATTAACCTTTCTCAGAAATAACCTGATCTGCCAGTCAGTTTTACGTATTCTGTTTATATAGTCACCCTGTTTGGCTTATCTCATAGCCTGAGCATCTACACAGAAAAAGGAACATGACGTGCTTCAATGAATCCATTCAGGTTTTGTAAGGGCACAGTTAGAGTATTGTGTACAGTTCTAGTCACCAATTACAGCAAGGGTGTAGAGGCTTTCGAGAGGGTGCAGAAAAGCTTTCCAGGATGTTACCTGAATTGGAGAGCTTTAGCTATGAGGAGAGGATGGGTATGTTTGGAATGTATTCTCTGGAGCATTTTGTGGTTAAAGGGCAATGTGATTGAAGTACAGAGGTTATGAGAGGCATAAATATGGTAAATAGAGTTGTTTTCTCAGGATGGAGTGTTAAATACTTCAGGGCATAGCTTAAAAGGTGAGGGGAAAGGTTAAAAAGAGATTTGCAAGGCAATTTTATTTATATATATTTATTTTTGTGCACACGGAGTCCATTTTAGTGCAAAGTAGTCATTGTGTTGCTAAATTGTAGAGATTAGGATTTGGCTGGTTGGTTCAGGAACCAAATGGTTGAAGGAAAGCAGCTGTTCCTGAATCTCGTGGTATGGAACTGCAGGCTTCTGTACCTCCTGCCCAATGTCAGATGCAAAATAAAAATAGCATGGCCTGAATGGCAGGGTTCTTTGATGATGGATGTCGCCTCCTAGAGGCAACTTCCCATATTCCTGCACACTCTCATTCCCATGGCGCAACCTGTCAGGACACTTCCAACAGTACATCTGTACAAGTTTGTTGAAATGTTTGATGACAAATTGAACTTTCTTAACCTCCTAAAAATTTAAAGACAGTGGCATGTTTTCCTTATGTTTGTATCTATGTGCTGGGCCCAGGTCAGCTCATCCGACACGTAAGTGATATTGTCCATCACACAGTAATTGCTAAAACAACGGTAGCACAACACTTTACTGTAACAGTGACATGGGTTCAATTCCCACTAAAGTCCAGGAGGAGCTTGTATGTTCTCTCTGCGATTGTGTGGGTTTCCTCGAGGTGCTCTGATTTCCTCTCTCAGTCTAAAGACATACCGATTAGTATGTTCATTGGTCATTGTAAGATGTCCCGTAATTAGGCTAGGGTTAAATTGGGAGGTTGCTAGGTTGTGTGGCTCAGATGGCTGGAAGGGCCTATTCCAAGCTGGATCTCAATAAATAAATAAATTAATTAACGACGAATTGTAAGCTGATAGGGTTTGGTAGAGTAACTTGTGAATCAAAGAAAAGGTAAGGATGTGGAGTTCAACAGCAGACTGAGAAACTCAGAACTTTTCCTGTTCCATAATTCCATAATGTTATATGATGCAAATTGCTTGATGTTTAAAAACTGGATTGGAGTAGTGCCCTATATATGGCAACTGGAATAAGAGTAACTCAAGAAAGTGACTACTTATCTTCATGTTTCTTTATACTTTTGTAGGGCCATAATTTCCCAGTGATTTGCTGGCAAAGTGGTGGCCTTTGCTCATCAACAGAATGCTTTTGCATTTCACTCTCCTCTCAATCAGGTATAGACAGCATTACCTGGGAGTTTAACCTCAGTGGAAGCACAAGACATACATTACAGTGGTGTGGATGCATTGACATCATTAGAACCAATTTCAGTAATAGAGTACAATGCACTCATCGGATTACGTACCAACTGCAGATGAACTAGTCCATGCCAAATGCTACACTCACCTAGTCCCACCGACCTGCACTCAGCCTGTAACCCTCCATTCCTTTCCAGTCCATATACCTATCCAATTTTTCTTTAAATAATATCGAACCTGCCTATACCACTTCTACTGGAAGTTCGTTCAACACTTACTTCAAGCTCCCCTGTCCTCCCCTGATAATTGACTTATCACTGTATTCATGCGAGGAAAATATGCGCTGTGTGTTTAATATTAAATTCGTTAGATAAACCCTTTTAGAAACGAAATTGAGTGTATTAGCCATTTATCACCTATATTCCGGTCGTGATCAACACCTCCCCCCGGACGAAATCGCCAAAAACGATTTGTAGAAAAGAAATCGGTGCATAGACGAATGCACTCGTCACGCATGGTCACTGGTGCCCGCGCAAGGCTTCATGGTCATTGTAGTCTTTCTCGGGGTAAGCCCAACGTTTTGACTACTACTCTTGTCCGTTGGCAACCCACCCCCCGTCGGCCGGTCCGCAAGAATATTGTCAGTATTAAACCGGTCCGCAGTGCAAAAAAGGTTGAGGACCCCTGACTTAGAGGGCAAAAAAATACACCCTGGGAACTATAGACCACCAAGTCTGACATCTATAGTAGGCAACATACTGGAAAGGATTCTGAGAGATAAGATGCACATGTGTTTGGAAAGTCAAGGTTTGATTATGGGTAGTCGGGCACAACTTTGTGCATAGGAAATCGTGTCTTACAAACTTGAATGAAGTTTTTGATGATCTGACTAAGAAGGTTGATGAGGGCAGGGTGGTAGGTATGGTCTATCTAGATTTCAAGCAAGGCTTTTTAGGAAGGTTCCATATGGTAGGCTGCCTAGAAGATTAGATCACATGGAATCTAGGGAAAGATGGCTAATTGATTATAGGCTTGGCTTGATGGTAAGAAGCAGAGGGCAATGATGGAAGGCTGTTTCTCAGACTGGAAGCCTGTAACAAGTAATCTGTCTCAGGGGTTGGTGTTGTACCCATTGTTGTTTATCATTTCCATCCACCATTTGGATTACAATGTGCAAAGCATAGTTAAGAGGTTTGGAGATGATGCTAAAATATGAGATAGAGTGAACAGTTAAAAATTACTAGGAAATCTTAATCAGCTGAGAAATGGCAAATGGAATATAATTTGAATGTGTTGCATTTTGCAAAGTCAAATTCAGGTAGGACTTTCACAGCGAATGGCAGAGCCCTGGAGAGCGTTGTACAACAAATGAACCTGGAAGTACATTGTATACTGAAAGTGGAGTCGCAGGTAGACAGGGTGGTGAAGGCAGCTTTTGTTACATTGTCCTTCATCAGTCCGGGAACTGAGTATAAAATGTGGGGCCTATTTGTGTTCAGTTTTGGTCATCTAGCTATAGGATAAATGTTATTAAACTGGGAAGGCTGCAGAAAGGATTTACAAGGATTTTCCTTGACTTGTGGGACAGAGTTGTAAAGGAGAAGTTGGACAGGGTAGGACATAATTCCTTGTAGTGCAGGAGACTGACTGATTTTGAGATGTATAAAATTACAAGGGGTACAGACAGGATGAATTCACACCATTTTTCCCCCCAGAAAAGGAAATCAAAATATAGAGGGCAAAGATTTAAGAAGAGAGGAGAAAAAATATTAATTGGAAAGATTTAGTTTGCTATAGCCAAATGCTGGCAAATGGGACTGGTTTAGATGGGCATACTGATTATCATGACCTAGCTGAGCCAAAGGGCCAGGTTTTGTGCTGTATGAGTCTATGTATTAGAAATTAATCCGGAACATATATCTATTCCATTAGACTTCACTCCAGACTCTATGGCTTGAAGTTAGAATACTTAAGGTGCCATTTAAAAATCCCACGTTTATTGAATTGGGCAAATTTTGATAGTTTTTTTTTAATGTGCATCTCATCTTCTATTAGTACTTTTTCCTTGGGTGTTGTAGTCCCTTTCCTCTGTAAGCATTATGAACTGGATAGAAGTCATCCACCTTCATAAAAAAGATTATTCAAGGCATTTAACTGATTTGCTTGCAAACATATGTATGTCCAATGAAAATGGGGCATCGTATCACACCCTTGTGCTGTCATTTGGAATACCGGCAAATCTTGTGCAAAACTGGAAACAAAATTGTTCTCCAAAAACAAAAAACTTGGTGTACTTTTCTCTAACGATGGGGAGATTTAAATTACAATTGATACTTTGGATATCTTGTTGCTGAATAGCTAAGACTGAAATGAACCTTTCACATCCAAGTGTCAATATCCAGTTTAATCTGAAACAGGAGTTCACAAAAATAATTTGTTTCAGTTGATAAACTGCAAGTCGAAGAATCCTTACTTGGGTGGAAAAATATTTCTGTTTGTCATCTTGGTCTAATTGATCTATTACTTAGCATAAGTTTGCCGTTTTTGATGATGTCACATCATTTGCATGTAACCATATCCAATGATTCATTTGGTTACAACATATGGCATGGATCATCACCATTGCATGGTATAACTGGTTACTCATAATTCCCTTCATAATTGCTCTAGTCCTTAAAGAGTGCTGAACAAAAATATTCCCTCAGTGCCAGCCATGACATCCTGCTTTCCGAAATAATGCCAAAAGCACCAGGCACTGACCTCCCATGAATCTATTGGCAGCCTCCACTGAAGTTAACTCAAAAGCTGTCAATGTCAAAACCAGTATAGGCTTAAACTTGCCAGTTTGGTATATGAGGTGAGAGAAAACCTTTAGAACAAATATTATGAGCTAATTATTTTGATTACAGTAATAAAGGTAATCAATGTGAGAACAAAAGTCAGAAGCAGAAAAATCTGAAGAATTTTAGACACATTTGAGAACTACTGCTTGATCAGAGATATTTTCCTGAATATTCAACATTCCGCATTATGTAATGTCAGAATAATAAGGTTTCAAGATTCAAGATTGCTTAATGTCATTTCCAGTACGCAAGTATAAAGGAGAACGTAATTGTTATATCGGTACCAATGCGGTGCAATAAATATAAACACCTAAGCTAGCTTATAAACACATAGATTGATCATATATCCATAAAGAAAGGTAGGCACAGAAGTGTCCGCATATAAGTTGGCTGACAGGAAATCATAAAGTCATGAGGCGAGGGGTATGGAGGAGTGGGTAAGTGGGTGGAGGTGATGATCAGACTTTCTGCTTAGGGAAAGTAGCTGTTTTTGCATCTGGTGGTCCTGGTGTGGATGCTACGCAGCCTCCTCCTTGATGGGAGGCGGAAGTCCATGAGCAGGGTGGGTAGGATCATTCATGACATTACGGGCTTTTCTCCCCCGACACCTTTCTGTGTGTGTGTGTGTGTGTGTGTGTGTGTGTGTCTGTGTGTGTGTCTGTGTATATATATATATATATATATATATATATATATATATATTCTTGATGTCTTGATGGCAGGTAGGCAGGTGCTGGTGATGCACTGGGCAGTTCTGACTACCCATTGCAGTGCCTTCCTGGGTGCCACAGCGCAGTTCCTGTACCAGGCAGTAACGCAGCATGTTAGGATTTTCTCTACTGCATATTGGTAGAATGATGTGAGAATAGATGTTATTGTCTAGCTCTCTTCTGCCTCCTCAGAAAATAAAGGCATTGCTGAGCTTTTCTGGTTGTGTAGAACGTGTTCAGGGACCACAAGAGGTTGTGAGAGATATGCACTGCCAGGAGTCTGAAACCACTCACAGTTTCCACTGCTGTGCTGCTAACGTGATGAGTGATGGAAGTGGCTCAAGTTCTCCTAAAGTCAATAACCACCTCCTTTGTTTGGTTGACATTGAGGGAGAGGTTATTTGTCTGGCACCGGGCCTCGAGATCTTCCACCTCCTCTCTGTCGACTGTCTTATCATTGCTGGTGATGAGTCCCATCACTTCTGTGCCATCAGCGAACTTGACAATGTGATTATTCAGGGGTTTGCCATGCAGTCGTGTGTGAGCAGCGTTACAGCAACAGGTTCAGAATAGGGTCAGGGGTGGGGAAGAATACCAGTGTTGCGGATGATGGGGAGGGAGGAACAGTCATACATCCTGACTATCTGGGGTCTTTCTAAACACAGATAACTCAGTTATAGGTGACCCAGCCATGCCAGCATTTATTGCCCATCACCCAGCGATCATGAAAAGGTGGTGGTTTGCATATTCCACGCACTGCCGTATTACTCGTTGGGATAGAGCTCAAGAAAAAAAATGTGACTCCTATCAGGTGGGTCTCTTCGATTCAGTTAACCTGCTTCTAGGAAGACAACCTTGTGTATTAAACAACGCAGATTTGATGCCAAAATATTTTGATCATCTCCAACTGCAGATTGCTCATTGTTTGCATTATTCCACTTTGCAAATAATCACATTTTAGTTGTACTACAATGATACAGTAATTCAGTAATTTTCAGAGTCCAAGTGGCAGTGGAATAGCATGCCTACTGAATTTAGAAAAATGCTAATTGTCAATGTTTTTCATCAAGGTAGTAATGGAAACACACATTGATAAAAATAGTAAACAGGAGAAATTCTGCAGATGCTGGAAATCCAAAGCAACACATACAAAATGCTGGAGGAACTTAACAGGTCAGAGAGCATTTATGCAAATATATAAACAGTCAATGATTCAGGCTGAGACCCTTCTTCGTGACTGAAAAGGAAGAGGGTAGATGCCAGAATGAAAAGCTGGGGGGAGGAGGAGAAGGTGATAGGTGAAGCAAGTGGGTGGGAAAGGTAAAGGGCTGGAGAAGAAGGAACCTGTTTAGAGAGGAGAGTGGACTATAAGAGAAAGGAAAGCATGAGGGAACCTGGGGGAATTGATAGGCAGGTGAAAAGAGATAAAAGGCCAATGTGGGGAATAGAAGAGGGGAGAGGAGAGGGAATTTTTTCCCCCAGGCAGGAGAAATCAATAGTCATGCCATCAGGTTGGAGGCTGCCTTGATGGAATTTGAGATGTTGCCCCTCCAAGAGGAGGCCATGGTCCAACAAATCAGAATGGCAATGGGAATTAAAATGTTTGTCAGCTGGGAAGTTCTGCTTTTGGCAGATGGAGTGCAGGTGCTTGACCAAATGGTCCCCCAATTTACAACGCATCTCATCAATGTAGAGGAGACCACATCAGGAGCCCAGACACAATAGACGACCCCAGTAGATTCACAAGTGATGTCTTGCCTCACCTAGAAGGACTGTTTGGGGCCCTGAACGGAGCTGAGGGAGGAGGTACATGGGAGCTGTAGCACTTAGGCCACTTGAAGGGATAAGTGCTGGGAAGGAGATTAGTGAATGGGGAGGGATGAATAAACAAGGGAATTCCAGAGGGAGCAATCCCTGTAGAAAGAAGAAAATAAGCTTCTCACAGGGCAAAGCTGAAATAGTCTGAAAATTACAAGACATTACCAAGTATTATGACTGGTGGGAAAACAAAACTCATTTGTGCCATTCTTGATAGAACCTACGCAAAGAAGCAGGAGTTATTCTGTGCAAAACTGATGGTATTTCTGAGCAAGTTATAGCCCAGAAATTTCAAGTTAATTTATGGTAGCACTATAGTTAACTCATGTCAGTTCTGGTGATATCCATCATCTGTGCAGCCTTGTCAACATATTGAATTACTGACAGCAATTTTGGAACTGCTGCTCTAAATCATATGTGGGCAGAAATCCACAAAAT
Organism: Mobula hypostoma; assembly: GCF_963921235.1. Classification (NCBI taxonomy): domain Eukaryota; kingdom Metazoa; phylum Chordata; class Chondrichthyes; order Myliobatiformes; family Myliobatidae; genus Mobula; species Mobula hypostoma. The sequence goes on along the minus strand of NC_086102.1, from coordinate 153,392,940 downwards.
TTGGGTCACATTTCTTCCACAAAAGGAAGATCACAAATCAAAAAATTATCTTTAGCTTCATATGTGAATCGAACTCCATTGTCACTCCCAGAGCAACATGTGCAATAATTGCAGATGCAAGACCAGCTGTTTATAATTGCAAAGCACAGAAATCTGCAGAACGTAATTAAATTTGGCAAAATCGCTACACAATATGTGCATCTCCAACAAATGGATAAATTAGGCACCTGTCTTTTCCCATTTCATTTTGATTTAGTTGTTCCCTGGCCTGAAACTCATTAACCCACAAATATGCTATTTTATTTAAGAAATCAATGTACTACATTGAACTGCTGCTGCTAAGTTAACAAATTTCACGTCACGTGCCAGTGATAATAAACCTGATTCTGATTCTGATTCTGAAGTCACATCTTCCTGAGCATAAATATTCTACAGTCAGTCAGACATTCAGTGGGTGTCGTCCCGAATCTGGGGCTGGTGGCTATGCACCTCCACCTTCTTCGATCTTGCGCTCTTTTTCTGGCCTCAGCATAACTCACCCCAGTCCATTGCCTCACATTATCAAACCAAGTGGTTCGCTGCCTTCCTCTTTCCCTCTTTCCTTCCATCATCGCTTTCAATAACAATTTCTGCAGTCCGCCACCTCTTAACAAGTGCCCGGCATATTCCAGCTTCCTTTTCTGCACATTCTTCAGCAACTCCTTTTCGCTCCTCGCTGTCTTCAACACTTCCATATTACTGACCTTCATCGCTCATCTGATTTTCTGCATTCTCCTTAAACACCACATTTCAAATGCCTCCAGTCATCATTGCACTTCCTTGCATAAGGTCCACGATTCGACTCCATACAACAGACTGCTCCAGACGTAGCATTTCCAAATTCTACAACGTAGCCCAAAGTCCAACCTCTTGCCACACAACACGTCACTCAGGCTCCAGAACGTTGATCTTGCAATCTCAATTCTTCATCTAATTTCTGTATCACATTTCCCATCCTCTGTGACCATCTGTCCCAAGTACACAAACTTCTTGACTTGCTCTATGCCTACGCCGTTAATTTTGATACTGATTTTGGGGACTTCTTTCTTCCGTGATACTACCATCATCTTCGTCTTTGCATCATTTATTTTCATTCCAAGTTGTTGCAGGATCCTCTTTTGAGTCAGTATGGGTGGAAGTCAGGAACAGGAAGTGAGCAGTTACTCTACTGGGGGTATTCTATAGGCCCTTGGTAGCAGCAGAGATACAGAGGAGCAGATTGGGAGGCAGATTTTGGAAAGGTGCAAAAATAACAGGATTGTTATCATGGGTGACTTTAACTTCCCTAATATTGATTGGCACGTGATTAGTTCCAAGGGTTTAGATGGGGCAGAGTTTGTTAAGTGTGTCCAGGACGGATTCCTGTCACAGTACGTGGACAGGACAACTAGGGGGAATGCCATACTAGATCTAGTACTAGGTAATGAACCGGGTCAGGTCACAGATCTCTCAGTGGGTGAGCATCTGGGGGACAGTGACCACCGCTCCCTGGCCTTTAGCATTATCATGGAAAAGGACAGAATCAGACAGGACAGGAACATTTTTAATTGGAGAAGGGCAAATTATGAGGCTATAAGGCTAGAACTTGCGGGTGTGAATTGGGATGAAGTTTTTGCAGGGAAATGTACTATGAACATGTGGTTGATGTTTAGAGATCTCTTGCAGGATGTTAGGGATAAATTTGTCCCGGTGAGGAAGATAAAGAATGGTAGGGTGAAGGAACCGTGGATGACAAGTGAGGTGGAAAATCTAGTCAGGTGGAAGAAGGCAGCATACATGAGGTTTAGGAAGCAAGGATCAGATGGGTCTATTAAGGAATATAGGGAAGCAAAAAAGGAGCTTAAGAAGGGGCTGAGAAGAGCAAGAAGGGGGCATGAGAAGGCCTTGGCAAGTAGGTTAAAGGAAAATCCCAAGGCATTCTTCATTTATGTGAAGAACAAAAGGATGACAGGAGTGAAGGTAGGACCGATTAGAGATAAAGGTGGGAAGATGTGCCTGGAGGCTGTGGAAGTGAGCAAGGTCCTCAATGAATACTTCTCTTCGGTATTCACCAATGAGAGGGAACTTGATGATGGTGAGGACAATACGAGTGAGGTTGATGTTCTGGAGCATGTTGATATTAAGGGAGTGGAGGTGTTGGAGTTGTTAAAATACATGAGGACAGATAAGTCCCTGGGGCCTGATGGAATATTCCCCAGGCTGCTCCACGAGGCGAGGGAAGAGATTGCAGAGCCTCTGGCTAAGATCTTTATGTCCTCATTGTCTACGGGAATGGTACCAGAGGATTGGAGGGAGGCGAATTTTGTCCCCGTGTTCAAAAAAGGTAGTAAGGATAGCCGGGTAATTATAGACCAGTGAGCCTTACATCTGTGGTGGGAAAGCTGTTGGAAAAGATTCTTAGAGATAGGATCTATGGGCATTTAGAGAATCATGGTTTGATCAGGGACAGTCAGCATGGCTTTGTGAAGGGCAGATCGTGTCTAACAAGCCTAATAGAGTTCTTTGAGGAGGTGACCAGGCATATAGATGAGAGTAGTGCAGTGGATGTGATCTATATGGATTTTAGTAAGGCATTTGTCAAGGTTCCACACGGTAGGCTTATTCAGAGAGTCAGAAGGCATGGGATCCAGGGAAGTTTGGCCAGGTGGATTCAGAATCGGCTTGCCTGCAGATGGCAGAGGGTCGTGGTGGAGGGAGTACATTCAGATTGGAGGATTGTGACTAGTGGTGTCCCACAAGGATCTGTTCTGGGACCTCTACTTTTCGTGATTTTTATTAACGACCTGGATGTGGGGGTAGAAGGGTGGGTTGGCAAGTTTGCAGACGACACAAAGATTGGTGGTGTTGTAAACAGTGTACAGGATTGTCAAAGATTGCAGAGAGACATTGATAGGATGCAGATGTGGGCTGAGAAGTGGCAGATGGAGTTCAACCCGGAGAAGTGTGAGGTGGTACACTTTGGAAGGACAAATTCCAAGGCAGAGCACCAAGTAAATGGCAGGATACTTGGTAGTGTGGAGGAGCAGAGGGATCTGGGAGTACATGTCCACAGATCCCTGAAAGTTGCCTCACAGGTGGATAGGGTAGTTAAGAAAGCTTATGGGGTGTTAGCTTTCATAAGTCAAGGGATAGAGTTTAAGAGTCGCGATGTAATGATGCAGCTCTATAAAACTCTGGTTAGGCCACACTTGGAGTGCTGTGTCCAGTTCTGGTCGCCTCACTATAGGAAGGATGTGGAAGCATTGGAAAGGGTACAGAGGAGATTTACCAGAATGCTGCCTGGTTTAGAGAGTATGCATTATGATCAGAGATTAAGGGAGCTAGGGCTTTACTCTTTGGAGAGAAGGAGGATGAGAGGAGACATGATAGAGGTGTACAAGATAATAAGAGGAATAGATAGAGTGGATAGCCGGCACCCCCACGGCACCACTGCTCAATACAAGAGGATATGGCTTTAAGGTAAGGAGTGGGATGTTCAAGGGGGATATTAAAGGAAGGTTTTTTTACTCAGAGAGTGGTTGGTGCATGGAATGCACTGCCTGAGTCAGTGGTGGAGGCAGATACACTAGTGAAATTTAAGAGACTATTAGACAGGTATATGGAGGAACTTAAGATGGGGGGTTATATGGGAGGCAGGGTTTGAGGGTCGGCACAACATTGTGGGCCAAAGGGCCTGTACTGTGCTGTACTATTCCATGTTCGCCTTCAGCATTTATCTTATCTACTATTCTGAGTAACTCATCCTCAGTCTCGGCTAACAACACTGAATCATCTGCATACCTCAAGTTGTTCACCATCACTCCACCAATTTGGACACCAGCTTCATCATTCAACACCCTAAAGATTACCTCTGTGTAAATGTCAAATAATAAAGGGGAGATGATGACAAGGTGGACAGTAGATGGATGGAATACATTAGGGAATTGTACTACGATGCTAGAAGTGATCAAGTGAGTGAGAAGAACACGGAAGGTCCGGAAATTTTGGTAGTGGAAGTAAGAGCAGCCATTGGAAAGTTAAAAACTGGTAAAGTTTGTGCTGTAGATGGTATTACAGCCAAAATGTTGAAATGCCTTGGCAACTCGGAGGTTGAGGAGATCATGAGGCTTTGCAATACAATCTACTCAATAGGAAAGTGGCCAACAGATTTTGTGGTGTCAAAGTTTGTCATGATCCCAAAGAAAAGTAAGATCACGAAATGCTCAGACTTTAGAACTGTGAGTCTTATAAGTCATGCCTCCAAGATCTTGTTATTAATACTTCTAAGCAGAATAAAAAGGACAGTTCTTAATGAAATTAATGAGTGCCAGAGATGGTTTATACCGGGCAAGGGTACCTGTGAAGGGATTTTCAATTTGCAAATGATTGTGGAACGAGGTCTAGAAAAAAAATACACTTACATGTGCTTCCTGGATTACGAGAAAGCATTTGACCGAGTCAATCATGAACAGTTGGTTAGTTGCCTGAACTCATTGGGGCTGGATGGGAAAGATGTTTGACTGATTGCAAGTCTGTACTGGCATCAGAAGGCAGTAATAAGAACCAGTGGTGGTCATTCACCGGAAGCTGAGATCCAAAAATATTCTACAATAATTCCAATGAAGTCTTACTCCTAAAGGAATTGGCATGGTTTTCAATCTCAGTGCTTTAATTTTGCACTAAGCCTTCTTAAACATTCTACTAAGCACTTTTCTAACATTGAACAATTACTACCCTGTACCAGCATAAATGAACCATTCCAAGCCTTATGGTTTTTTGGAGAGACATGCACTAAGCAGCTGTTTTATCGATTATAGATCGGTGTTCAATATCATAATCCCCTCAATCAATAAGCTTCTAACCTGAGCCTCTGTACCTCCCCCTGCAACAGCATCCTTGACTTCTTCATTGGAAGACCATAGTCAGTACAAATCAGAAATATCATCTCCTCTTCATGGACAATCAACTTACAGGAAGCACACCCCAAGGATGTAGGCTTATACTGCTGCACTGCTCTCTCTGTACTCATGACATGGCTCAAAGAGGATCTATAAATTTCCTGATTACCTCCCTATTGTTGATAGAACCTCAGACAGCAGCCAGGCAGTGAATAGGAATGAGATTTAATGGTGTCACAATAACCTCACATTCAACATCAGCAAGACAGGTAATTGATTGTGGACTTCAGGAAGGGATTGTGGACATCAGTCCTCATTGAAGAGTCAGCAGTGAAAAGGGTGAGCAGCTTCAAATTCCTGGACATCAGCATCTCAGAGGATCTAATCTGAGCCAAACACATTGTTGCTAACTAATGTTAGTCGTGTACGCTTGGGTGGCTGTTAGCCACTACATCATGTGTAGAGCTAGCAGATTTAAAATAGCATCAGTATTGTATGGTTGTGTTCAAAAAGCAGTGATTTTTGTCACTGATAGTAGGCAAGAAATGAGCAGTAAGACAATTCAGAACTGGTTTGCTCACTACCGTTTCAAGCATTCTGGCTTGGAGATGCCAGAAATGGTTGGGAGTGAAAATGAAACAATTTCACTACTTCAACAAGTTATGACCCATGAAAAACTTGTAGGCATTGATAATCATTTAGAATATTGCAATGAAAATAAAGATTTAAAGGATGCAATCACTGTATGAAGGCAGTCCATTATCTGCACTCAGTGTCTGCACTGGCTTTGTTAACTTACAGTCACAACTGTGATAAAACTGCTGAACGGATCCTGGCCGTACCCTCGAAATATCGGGACCTGCCACTCAGTTTTTTTGTACTACCTTACTTTCTCTTTTCTATTTTCTATTTATGATTTATAATTTAAATTTTTAATATTTACTATCGATTTGTACTCCAGGGAGCACCAAGTGCAGAACCAAATATCGCTGTGATGATTATACGCTCTAGTATCAATTGTTTGGTGACAATAAAATATAAAGTATCAAAAGAACGCAGTAGGGTACACTGGACGAATTCCTCGATCGATAACTAATACACAGTTTTATTGTAGGTAATAGTATTTATAATGTTATAATGTGTCTAGTTTTTGCATTTCATTTAAATATATAATTTGTTACTCAATTAAATAGCAGTTTACCTTCTTCAGAATCAGATTTAATATCACTGTAATATGTTGTGAAATTTGTTGTTTTGTGGCAGCAGTACATTGCTATACATAGTAGTAAAAACTGTAAATTTCAATAAGTAAAAAGTAAAAAATAAACTAAATAGAGGGGAAAAGAGAGGGAAAAAACTGAGGAAGTATTTATGGGTTGATTTTCCATTCAGAAATCTAATGGCAGAAGGGAAGAAGCCTGAGATATTGAGAGGGTTTTTTCAGACTCTTGTACCTCCTCCTTGATGTTAGCAATAAGAAGAGAGCATGTACTGGCTGATGGGATGTCTTTAATGATGGATGCCACCTTTTTGAGTCACCGCCTTGAGAAGGTATCCTGGATTTTACACCTTTTTAACTATTTCCATGGAAACTTTGCAGATTGAGGCTGCTGCTGAATTGGGCCAAAATGTACTGGCCCCAATGTGTGCAGGTTAACAGGAATCCACTGCCTTTATTTCATAGAAACATAGAAACATAGAAAATAGGTGCAGGAGTAGGCCATTCGGCCCTTCGAGCCTGCACCGCCATTTATTATGATCATGGCTGATCATCCAACTCAGAACCCAGCCTTCCCTCCATACCCCCTGACCCCTGTAGCCACAAGGGCCATATCTATTTCTGAAGTTGATACCTTTTAGAAAGTTAAAATATTCCTATTTTAGTTGAATACCCTTCCATTAAAGCTTTAGGGTGCTTTGGCTGAAACTTCAAAGAGCTTTACTCACATTTTCCAAAACGTTTTTAAACACTGTTCAGGCTGAAATAAAAATCAATCTTAATGTGCTGCTCCAGTTAACAAAGCAACTGTAAATAATTTCCAGTCATGTCTCTCTCCATTTAGCAAGCCATACATGCATTTTTCATAAGTCAGAATTTCATTTTAATTTAGCTCCTGAGAAAAGTCCTTAGACCATGAAATGTTTATACTGTATAAAACATAGATATCTTCAGCACATTACAGGCCGTTCAGCGCACAATGTTGTGCCGACTATGTAAACTACTCTAGAAACTGCCTAGAATTTCCCTATCACATAGCCCTCTTTTTGTCTAAGCTCCATCTACCTATCTAAGAGTCTCTTAAAAGACCCTATTTTATCCCCCTCTACCACTTTCACTGGCTGTGCATTCCACACGCCCACCACTTTCTGTGTGAAAACTTTATCTCTGACATCCCCCTTGCACCGACTTCCAAGTAACTTAAAACTATACCCCTTTGTGTTAGCCATTTCAGCCCTGGGAAAAAGCCTCTGGTTATCCACACAATCAATGTCTCTCATCATCTTATACACCTCTAGACCAAGTTCACTCAATCTATTCTCATAAGGTACGACCTCCAATCCAGGCAACATCCTTGTAAATCTCCTCTGCACTGTCTCTATAGTATCCACAACCTTCCTGTAGTGAGGTGACCAGAACTGAACACAGTACTCCAAGTGTGGTCTGAACAGGGTCTTATATAACTGTAACATTACCTCACGGCTCTTGAACTTAATCCCACGGTTGATGAAGACCAACACACCATACGCCTTCTTAACAACACTGTTAACTTGCACAGCAGCTTTGAGTGTCCTATGGACACAGACTCCAAGGACTCGTTGATCCTGCCAAGAGTCTTACCGTTATTATATTCTGCCTTCAAATTTGACCTACCAAAATTCACACATATCTGGGTTGAACTCCATCTGCCACTTCTCAGCCCAGTTCTGCATCCTATCGACGTCGTACTGTAACCTCTGACAACCCTCCAGACTACCTACAACACCCTCAACTTTTGCATCATCAACAAACTTTCCAACCCATCCTTCTACTTCCTCATCCAGGTCATTTATAAGAATCACAAAGAGGAGGGGTCCCAGGACAAATCCCTGCGGCACCCCCTGGTCACTGTCCTCCATGCAGAATACAAACCATCCACAACCACCCTTTGCCTTCTGTGGGCAAGCCAGTTCTGGATCCACAAAGCAAAGTCTCCTTAGATCCCATGCCTCCTTACTTTCTAAATGAGCCTTGCATGGGGCACCTTATCAAATGTCTTACTGAAAACTACATACACTACATCTACTACTGTACCTTCATCAATATGTTTTGATACATCCTCAAAGAATTCAATCAGCTTCCTAAAACATGACCTGCCCTCGACAAAGCCATGCTGATTGCCTCCAATCAGATTATGTTGTTCCAAATGCACATAAATCCTGCCTCTCAGGATCTTCTCCAAAAACTTGCCCACCACTTGCACTCCCTTCCCACTGAAGCTTGGGATACATCTCTTCCGGACCCTGCGACTTATGTAACTTAATGCTTCTCAAAAGCTCCAGCGCATCTTCCTTCCTGATGTCAACAGGCTCAAGCATTTCAGTCTGCTGCAAGTCATCCCCACAATTGCCAGGGCCCTTTTCCCTGCTACGACCTCTGACTCCATGCACGTTTCCACTATCACACTTGATTGGTCCTAATCTCAAACGGCTCATCCTCTTGCTCTTCACGTACTTGTAGAATGCCTTGGGGCTTTGCTTAATCCTGCTCGCCAAGGTGTTCTCATGGCCCTTTCTAGCTCTCCTAATTTTATTCTTAAGTTCCTTCCTGGCAACCTTGTTATTTTCTGGAGCTCTAACAGTACCTAGTTTCTTGAAACTTTTGTAAGCTTCTCATTCTTAACTAGATTTTCTACATACTTTGTACACCATGGTTCTTTTCCCCTACCATCCTTTCCCTGCCTCAATAGAACATACCCATGTTTATTTGATTTCACTGGATCGGTGCAGACACTTTCAAACCAAATACCTTTTGCTGATGCAAAGCATTTAGTTGTTTGACACTTTGAATTGAATTGAATTGACATTATTTCTTACATCCTTTCCATACATAAGGAGTAAAAATCTTTACGATATGTCTCCGTCTAAATGTGCAATGTGCAATCATAGTAATTTATAATAATTTATAATAAATAGGACAGTCAATGTAATATAGTACACTCAAGTCAGCATGAGTTAGTCAGTCTGATGGCCTGGCGGAAAAAGCTGTCCCAGAGCCTGTTGGTCCTGGCTTTTACCCTGTAGTACCGTTTCCCGGATGGTAGCAGCTGGAATAGATTGTGGTTGGGGTGACTCGGGTCCCCAATGATCCTTCGTGCTCTTTTTTCACACCTGTCTTTGTAAATGTCCTGAATCATGGGAAGTTCACAACTACAGATGTGCCTGGCTATCCTTACCAATCTCTGCAGAATCCTGTGATTAAGGGAGGTACAGCTTCCAATTTGGTTGTTTGACAGAAATTTCTTCCAATTTGGGAGGGAAAAAAAACTAGAGTAGGACTTTCACTGAACTTTAAGGCACTGAGGAGTGTGTTGGAACAGAAAGATCTGTGAATATAAATCCACAATTCCTTGAAAGTTGCTCACAGGTAGAAAGACAGACAGCAGTTGGCACATTGATCTTAATAAATTAAAGTATTGAGCACAGGAGTTGGGAATATATGTTGAAGTTGTACAAGATGTTGGTGAGGCCCGATTTAGAGTAACACACATCAAAGTTGCTAGTGAATGCAGCAGGCCAGGCAGCATCTCTAGGAAGAGGTACAGTCGACGTTTCAGGCCGAGACCCTTCGTCAGGACTAACTGAAGGAAGAGATAGTAAGAGAGTACTCTGTGTAGTTCTGGTCACCTACTGACAGGAATGATATCAATAAAATTAAAAGAATACAGAGAAACTTTAAAAGGATGTTGCTGGGATTTAAGTTATAGGGAAAGGTTAAATAGGTTAATGTTTTATTCCCTGGAGCATAGAAGATTGAGAGGAGATTTAATGGAAGCATACAAAATTATGAGGGGTATAGATAGAAGAAATGCAAGTAGCCTTTCCACTGAGGTTAGGTGAAACTTGATCAAGAGGTCATAGGTTAAGCGTAAAAGATGAAATATTTAAGGGTTACTTGAGGGTGGACCTGCACTCAGAGGGTAGTGCCCGTGTGGAATGAGGTGCCAGCAGAAATAGTGGATGTGGGTTCAATTTCAACTTGTAAGAGAAACTTGAGTAAGTACACAGATTTGAGGGCTAAGAGGGTCTATGGTCCAGCTGCGGGCCAATGGGACTAAGCAGAATAACAGTTCATCATGGACCAGAGGGGCCGAAAGGCCTGTTTCTGTGTATAGTGTCCTATGACTATGCTTTTAAATCACATTTGGTTTAAGTACATATTAGATTAAGAATAAAAATTTTGTGCAAGGACAGAGCACTTGAACTCAAGAGATGACTGGCCATTCAAGGTCATGCCTGCTCTTCTATATAGTGTAATTTTCTTGCACCATCCCTACGCCCGATTCACATAGTATTCAGATATCTATCAGCCTTAGGTTTGATTGAACTCAACAACAAGTCTCCTCAGCCTTGAGCTGAGAGTGCTGAAGATTCACCACTTCAAGAAATATTCTCCTCATTTCAAGCTTTGACCTCCAATCCCCTCAGCTAGGAGAAATATCATCCTTAATCTACTCCATCAAAACCTTGAAGAAGCCTTTACATAATGTACTTCTAAACTCTTGAGAATTAATTGTTAATTGATGAGATACCACCAGTAAATAGAAAATGTGCTCAAAAGGCCCTTCAACACAGAAGGACCCTTTGAGCAGGTAATTACTCCTCAGTTACATCAACCCAAGCAGCACCAATGCATACAGTTCTGTTTGCCAATTTTCAGAAAGCACGTCATAGGACTAGAGGGAGTACAGAGGAGATTTACGATGTTATTACCATGGTTGGAGAATTATAGCTACAAGAGGTTAGCTATGATGCATTTATTGTCTTTGGAAGACTGTGCATGTGGATGGAGGATCAATCCAGGTTTATCAAATCACTGGACAAAAAAGAAAAGTCAGGAGGAATTTGTTTTCCCTTAAAGCAGTCAGTGACGACAAGCAAATATTTTTTTAAATTAATTGGTAGGAGAATTAGACAGGAACTGTAGTGTAGAATAACAAATTCATGCAAACAGCACTTGCTGTTTGGAACAGGACATTGGAGGCAGAATTCCTGATCAGGCAATAGAAGAGGTTCAGACAAAACACTAACTTATGGGAATAGCTAACATGGGTCCATTTTTACCAGCATGGAAATAATGAGTCAAAAGACAACTCTTACTGTTACAATTAGAGAGGAGGTATCTTCAAAAGCCTGAAGATACACAGAACAGCTTCTTTCTCTCTGCCATCCAATTTCTAAGTGGACATTGAACCCATGAACACTACATTTTAAAAATTTATTTCTGTTTTCTGTTTTCCATCTACTTATTTTAACTTAACTATTTAATATACATATACAGTATATATTTACTGTAATTCAATTTTTTCTATATTTATCATGTATTGCATTGTATTGCTGCTGCAAATTTTTTAAAAAGTAAGGTAGTATTCATGGGTTCACTGTCCATTCAGAAATCGGATGGCAGAGGGAAAGAAGCTGTTCCTGAAATGTTGAGTGTGTGTCTTTAGACTCCTGTATATCTGCCTTGGCAGTGGTAATGAGAAGAGGGCATGCCCTGCGTGACGGGGGTCCTCAAGGCTGGACAGGCTAGTCCCCACAATGGAGTTGCATGAGCTTACAGTTTGCTGCAGCTTTGTCCAGTTCTGTGCAGTGGCCCCTCCATACCAGAATGTGATGCAACCAGTTAGTATACTCTTCAAAGTACACTGTAGAAAGTCATTGGTGACAAACCAGGTCCCCTCAAACTTCTAATGAAATGTAGCCTCTGTCGTGTCTTCTTTGTAATTGCATCAGTATGTTGGACCCCAAATAGATCTTCAGAGATGTTGGCATCCAGGAACTTGAAACTGCTCCCTCGTTCCACTTCTGATCCCTCAATGAGGACTGGTGGGTGTTCCCTCGACTTCCGCTTCCTGAAGTCCACAATCAATTCCTTGGTCTAAGTGACGTTGAGTGCAAGATTGTCATTATGACACCACTCACCCAGCTAATCCATCTCGCTCCTGTGCATCTCCTCATCACCATCTGAATTTCCACCAACAATAGTTGTGCCTAGCCACAGTAGAGCAGCGAGCCAAGCATGCATCCTTGAGGTGCACCAGTGTTGATTGTCAGCAAGCAGGAGATGGTATTTCCAATCTGCACTGACTGGGGTCTTCTGTTGAGGAAGTCAAGGATCCCGTTGCAAAGGAAGGTACAGAGACCTGGTTTTGGAGCTTGTTAAATGTGTTCAATGCTGAGCTGAAATCTATAAACATCAGACTGAAGTAGGTATTGGTATTGTCTAGGTGATGCAAGGAGAATGGAGAGCCAGTGAGATTGAATCTTCTGTAGACCTGTTGTTGTGGTAGGAAAATTACAGGTGGTCCCAGTCCTTACTTAGGCAGGAGTTGATTCTAGCCAGGACCAGTCTCTCAAAGCACTTCATCACAATAGATGTGAAGTAACTGAGTCTTAGTCGTTGAGGCAGCTCACCCTGCTCTCCTTGGGCACTGGCATGATTGTCACCCTTTTGAAGCAGGCGGGAACCTTCAACTGCAACAGTGAGAGACTGAAGATGTCCCTGAAGACTCCTGCCAGTCAGATGGTAGACCATTAGGACCTGACGCCTTGTGAGGGTTCATCCTGTTGAAAGATGTTCTAATGTCAACCTCCGGAACGAAGATCATAGAATCATCAGATGCTGCAGGGATTCACAGGGTGCTTAATTCTTCCTTTCAAAGTGTCCACGAAAGGCTTTTTGCTCATCTGAGAGTGATGCATCTCAGCTATTAATGATTTTGGGTTTTGCTTTGTAGTAAGTATTGTCCTGCAAATCCTGCCAAAGTTAACATTTATCGGATTCCAACTTCAAATGCAATTGCTTTCTCTCCCTGAAAATAGCCTTCCATAGGTCGTACCCAGACTTCTTGTATAGTTGTCGATCAGCAGTTTTAAATGCCACAGATCTAGTCCTCAGCAGACTACGAATCTCCTGGTTCATCCACACTTGTGTTTTGAGTTTCTCCTGGGTGTTCTTGAAGGCACACACTTATCCACACAGACCTTGATGAAGTCAGTGACAACCGTGGCATATTCCTTCAGATTTGATGATGAATCTGTAAATATTGTTCAGTGCTCAGACTTAAAGTGGTTCTGTAAATACTCCTCTGCCTCCCTTGACCATGCCTTCATGGACTTTACTACGGGTACTGCAGTCTTTAGTTTCTGCCTATATGCCGGAACTAGAAGATTGGATTTTCTTAAGTTTGGGTGTGGGGTGGCAAGGTCAGTGTTCTTGATGGTGATATAACAGTGGTCAAGTATGTTGGCTCGTCTGGTTCCATAGGTGATATGTTGGTGGTAGTTGTTCAGAGACTTTTTCAAGCTAGCCTGGTTGAAATCCCCCACAATAATAGAGAAGGCATCTGGGTGCACTGTTTCATTACTGCTAATTATTTTGCTCAGCTCCTCCAGAGCCTGTTTGACATTGGCCTGGAGACAGAATAAACATTGCAACCAGGATGGAAAACTTCCTGGGCAGAATAAGTGAACAACATTTGACTACTAGATGTTCTTAGGACCTGTCAGCAAATCGGTGCCCTCATTCCATGCCATGTGCACAAGTTGAAGCTGGGTGATTATTACTGTAACATGTACCAACATACAGTGAAAAGCTTGTCTTGTGTGCTGCAAATTAATTAAATACACCATGCATTGAGGTAGTACAAAGTAAAACAATAAATGACTGCAAAAGAAAGTATAATAGCTACAAAGGATGTTTGTCCAGGCAATCTATTTTTAGCAATTGGTTCTTCAACAAATGAACATTGGCTTTATCATCTGAACATCTGTTTTTCTTCAACTAGTGCAGTGGGATTGTTGAAGAGATTTTTCATCAACTTTATGCCAATTTTCAAGCTGTACGGAGGAGAGGAGTGACAGATAATCGGTTTGGAGTTTAATACAATGCATTACATCCCATATTCAAAGGAATGTTTTTCTTGGCATTGTCTACAAAGAGTGGCAGCATGAATATGTTTTCAATATTGAGTAGAGCTTTTAGCATCTCCCTGTAGGGCAGGAATATCCTGCCTAGTTATAATCTGCATCTAAAACTACAGGTCAATGAAGGATCATGTAAATGGAGATTGTGCTGTCCAGTTGGTTTTGAGACACAAGAATAAATTCACAATATATGCAATATGGGTGTAATTTCCATGCATGGCAAGGATTCATCTGGTGGGAGGAATGGGGGAAAATACTCTCAAAAGGGAGAGGAATACATATGGCAGCCACAGGACAATCACTCTGAAGACAAAAGTGGAGAAATTTCTGGAGTTAATAATGTAGAAGCAGAGTTGTCTATTACTTAAAAATAAGATAAAATAAATATGCATGCTATATTAAAGATAAATCATGCCTTAATAACCTGTTTGAAATTAGGAAGGATTTAACTGGGCCTTGATGTTGAATTGTGCATAAACTTTCAAAGTGTATTTGAGTACAACTTAATGGATTAACAAAATTGAAATTCATAGTAATGATGTAACAAAGAATCATGAATATAAATTTACTAAGAGAGAGAAAATGAAGAAAAAATAGCGGTTGCTTTCTTACTAGAGGAAAAGCATTTGGCATTTTCCCTCTGCAGTCAATATTGCAACCACTGCTCTTTTTGATATATATTAAGTCACATGGAATTGGGTAGATAGAATACAATTATAAAATGTATTAGTGATACAAGTTTTGGAAGTGTTTTTAACAGTGGGTGACTGACAACATAATAAATACACCTTGAGAAAATGGGAAGTGAGAAAAGTATGTAGAGAAATGTGAATTGATACATTTTGACAGAAGAACAAGGAGAGACTATAATGAATTAAATGGAGCAGTTTTTAAAAAATGTGGGAACAAAGTCATCTTTGGTTACATGCACCAATTTGGAAAGACAGACTGAAAAGTCTATTTAAAAATAGCATATAAAGCCTAAAAAAACATTTATCAAAGCACAATGATTTTTAAGCACCAAGATTGATCCAAAAAACCAATTGTGCTAATACTTATTGTACAATTCCCATGGAACATCACATTTGTTCCAGGTCCTTTTGGATGCATCCAAACATGGGTTTTGCTGTTAAACATAGGACATGGGCCATTGAAACAGTGACAGACTGTCACAGAGTGGGCAAAAACCATTTCTGACAATCTGATGGGTATCAGCATGCATGAATTTAGCATTAATCACCCGGCCAGCAGTTAGTTGAAGTCACAGAGACAGGCTGTAACTGCAGAAACAGCAATTGATAGCAAACAATCAACCATGGCTTGCGTCATGGAGTGTAAGGTTCCTCTGTAACTGGGCACTCATTAAGATTCTTATTTACTCTCATTCCCTTCAACCATTCAGCTTTGAGCAATCTTTGAACCAATTGACCCCAATGCAATCATGTCTCAGTCCCCATCCCCAGTGATGTTTACAGCAATTTTTTTAAGTTTCAGATTCCCTCTGTATAAAGTTCCAGTTCTCTTTTCAGTATCTCAACATAACACTCCCCTTCTTGGTGTCCCTCTCAACCAGAAATTCTGTGATTCATGACTCAAACTGGGGGAGAAAAACCAGCACATGTGCCTTCTGTGCAAGGGCAATTCTATGGGGCATGTTCCTTTGGCCTTACAATATTGCTGCAGAGCATCCACAAACAAAATATTCTATGTTTCTCTCACAGATGAATTTAACAAGCCTTTTTCAGAACAGTGTTCTCTCTAGTCTTGGAAACCTAGAGAGCTTAGGTACATAAGATGATGTGAGGCATTGATCATGTGGATAGTCAGAGGCTTTTTCCCAGGGCTGAAATTGCTAGCACGAGAGGGCACAGTTTTAAGGTGCTTAGAAGTAGGTACAGAGGAGATGTCAAGGGTATGTTTTTTTTTTAAAAACGCAGAGAGTGGTGAGTGCATGGAATGGGCCGCCGGCGACGATGGTGGAGGCGGATACGATAGGAACCTTTAAGAAACTCCTGGACAGGTACATGGAGCTTAGGAAAATAGAGGGCTATAGGTAATCCTAGGTAATTTCTAAGGTAAGGACATGTTCGGCACAGCTTTGTGGGCCAAAGGGCATGTATTGTGCTGTAGGTTTTCTATGTTTCTATCCTTTAGTTGGCAAATGGAAGTATGCAAAGGTGAGGAAGTGACAACAGTCCTTTATCTAAGATAGGTTAGGCCACAGTGGGAGCATTGCAATCCATTCTGAACAGGACATTTTATAAAAGCCCTGGAGAAAGAGAACTTTTAGATTGGTGCAAAGGGGTCAGTCACATGGAGACATTGCAGAAGTTAGTGTTCTTCTCCAAAGAGCAGAGATATTAAGAAAAATTGTTCCTAGGGGGTATTTAAAAAAAAAGGAATCATTGTAATGGAATAACTGAGGAGAAACCATTTCCAGTGATAGGATGCATGGTATCTAAAGACAGAAATAATGTTACCAGAAGAAGAAACACAGATGAATTTTGCTTAACACCATGTAGTATTCTCAAATGTTGTTTGAAAAGCCCATGGAAGCAAGATCAATAACAACATTCAAAGGAGTTGGTTCAATACTGTAAAAAACTTATAGTGTAACGAGAAAACAGAAAGATAAACAGCCAACAACTGAATTAGTCTTTAATCTAATTTGTCAATAGTGATGGCCATCTTCCACTCCCAAAATCTAGAGTTAAATGTCTCTGCATCTCATTAAGCATCAGGTAGGTGACATATACTAGGCTCCTTGCAAACACCCCCAGACAGAGGCGAGATGAGTGTCTGAAAATATATGGATGGGCTGGTCAATTTAACCTCAATGGTGGAAAACTTTTAGAAATAACAACATAAAATGAGCCTGCTCATTTTATTCTGGATTATTGTTCCCTAAATGAATTGAGCAGGCATACATTTGTAAAAGATGAAATGTATTTAACTACTGTCATTGAGTCTGTGCTAAAATGATGGAGGGTTGGTCAAGGCCACGAGTTTATTTCAAAATATGTAAGCTAAAGTGACACACAGTAAGCCTGTCACCAACATTGAAATCAAGTATTAAAGGGAATCAATATAACGAGGATAAAAATAAAAGGCTCAGTGACAGAATCAGAGAATCATGAGAACGGGTTTCTTTGAACCATAGCAAGGGAGAGAACAGGTTTCCCTAAGGCTTAGCACAAGACCATAGTCATTTTCATTGTCAATGTGTAATAGTGACTTGTATTTGTGTGTATGGGGCACAATTCCAAAACATGCAGATGACATAGAACTTTGAACTGTGATTAACAAAGAGGACACAGACATTTTGAAAATATAAGCCTGAGTGTGGATATGCCAGATGTTACTTCCCAAAATGTAGCACAACTTCTTATGTCAAGAATAAGATGAAGCAAGGGATGTAAATGTAGACTACTTAGGTCATGAAACATCGATTTTTGTCACTACTGGAATATTATGTTGAATTTCATCACTGTTCTTTTAAGAGCAATGCAAGATTATTGGAGAGGGTGAAGAGATTTACTAGAGTTGCTTCAGAGTTGCGTGACTTTTATGGAAAGGCTTGAGAAGCTGAGGTCGTCTTTGCAACAGAGCAGGTTGATAGACAACATAATAGAGGTGTTCTAAGCAGAGAGAAAACATTTCCATTGATGGAAGGGTTGATAGCCAAATCGATTGCCGTAAGCACTTCAAACAGCACAGGGAAGAATGCAACATCTGGAACACATTCCCTTTCAGGCTGGTGGAGGCAGATTCAATTGTGGCTTTCCAAAGGGAATTGGATTAGTACATGAAGGAAAAGAATACTACAGAGCTATGGGGAAAAGGCAGGGAATAGAACCAACTGCACTTCTCTTACAGACAGCCAGCTTGAGCTCATAAAGGACTGAACATAGACCATCAGGGCTGCTAGTGTCTGAGGATTCTTCAGAGGGGCCAGGGTGGGAAGGCAGTGGAGCAGATAGCCTTGCAGCTCCAGGAATCTGGGATCAATGCTCACCTCCAGTGCTGTCTGTGTGGAGTTTGCACGTTCTCTGTGTCTGTCTGGGTTCTCCTGTGAAGTCTAGTGTCCTTCCACATGCCAAAGGTACGTAGGTTAGTAGGTTAATTGGCTTTGGTAAATTGACCCTTCCTGTCCATGGTCGGTAGTTAAATGAAGGTGGAACTGATGGGCATGGGAGAGAGAGGGGAGAATCCAGGGAATTAAATGGAATGAGGTCAATGGAGTTGTTATGAGACATAGCAAAAGCTCAATTGGACAAATAGGTTCCTACGTCATAAGAAAATAAAAGAATTGCCAAAAAAAGCAAGAAAACTGCATGTTCCTCAGCTCCTGAAGACTTGCAGGGAAATGACATTTCAGCCCCTCCTTTCCATTTCCACATCGGCCTGTCTGTAATTGGCTCACATCTTCCACAGTGAAGAGAATTTTGAATGTAATAGACAGGATGTAATTCTGAGGCTGTGTATGGCATTGGTTAGACCACATTTAGAATTTTGTGAACAGTTTTGGGCCCCATTTCTAAGAAAGTTTGTGCTGGCCTTGGAGAGAATTCAGAGGAAGTTTATGAGAATGATACCGGGAATGAAAGGATTAACATATAAGGAGTGTTGAGGAGGGTGTTCTCTTTGAATTTTTTTTTAGTTATCCATTTACAGGATGTGGGCATTGCCAGCTAAGCCAGAATTTATTGTCCATCCCAAGTTGCCCTTGAGAAGGTGGTGATGAGCTGCCTTCTTGAATCGCAGCAGTCCCTGAGGTGCAAGTACACCCACAGTGCTGTTAGGGAGGGAGTAACATAATTTTGACCCAACACCAATGAAGGAACAGTGATGTGTTTCCAGTCAGGACGGTGAGTAACTTGGAGGGGGACTTCCAAGTGGTGGAGTTCCTAGGTATCTGCTGTTGTCGACCTTCTAGATGGTAGTGGTCGTGGGTCTGGAAGGTGCAGCCTTCGAAAGTTTGGTGTATTGTTGCAGTGTATCTTGTAGATAGTACACACTGCTGCAATTGTTTGTCAACGGTGGAGGGATTGGATAGTTGTGGAAGGGGTGTCAATCAACTGGGCTGTCTTTTACTGGACGATGTCGAGCTTCTTGAGTGTTGATGGAGCTGCACTCATTCAGGCGAGTGGCAAATATTCCATTACACTCCTGACCTGAGTCTTGTACATGGTGGACTTTGGGGAGTCAGGAGGTAAGTTACATGTCGCAGGATTCCTAGCCTTTAACCTGCTCTGGTAGCCACACTGTTTATATGGCTAGAGAAGTTCAGTTTCCTGTCAATGGTAACCCCCAAGATGTTGATAATAGGGTATTCAGCTTAGGCCAGTGACCATATTCCACATACCGTAGAGCATAGGCCAGAGACTATATACCACAGACTGTAGAGCTTTGGTCATAGACCATAGAGCACAGACCGTAGAGCTTAGGCTAGACAACATTGAATGTCAAGGGATGATGGTTAGAGCCTCTCTTGTTGGAGATGGTCATTGCCTGGCACTTGCATGGCTCAAATGTTACCTGCCACTTGTCAGCCCAAGCCTGGATATTGTCCAGGTCCTGCTGCATTTGGGTATGAACTGCTTCACTATCTGAGGAGTCACAAATGGTGTAGAACATTGGGCAGTCACCTCCGAGCTTCCCTAATTCTGACCTTATGACAGTAGGAAGGTCATTGATGAAACAGCTGAAGATGGCTGTTCCTAGGACACTTCCCTAAGGAACTCCTGCAGCGATGTCATGAAGATGAGATGATTGTCCTCCAACCACCACAACCATCTTCCTTTGTGTCAGGTATGATTCTAACCAGTGAAGGGTTTTCCCCCTCATTCCCATTGACTCCGTTTTAACCAGGGCACCTCGATGCCATACTGGGTCAAATGTTGCCTTGATGTCAAGGGCTATCACTTTCACCACTGGTATTTATCTGCTTAAACCAAGGAGGTGATGAGGTCGGGAGCTGAGTGGCCTTCATGGGATCCAAACTGGCCACCCTCAGATGGTGAAGCAGGTTATTACCAAGTAGCTGCTACATGATAACACTTTTGATGACCCCTTCCATTACCTTGCTGATGATTGACAGTAGGCTGATAGAGCAGTAAATGGCTGGGTTGGAATTGTCCTGTTTCTTGTGTGCAGGACATAGCTGGGTAATTTTCCACATTGCCGGGCAGACGCCGGTGTTGTAGCTGTACCAGAACAGCTTAGCTAGAGGCATGGCAAGTTCTGGAGCACAAGTCTTCAGAACTATTGCTGTCATTTTGTCTGGGCCCATAGTCTTCACAGTATCCAGTGCTTTCAGCCATTTCTTGAAATCACGTAGAGTGAATCGGACAGGCTGCACACTAACATCTGGGATGCTGGGGGCTTTAGGAGGCGGCGGAGCTGGATCATCTACTTGGCACTTCTGATTGAAGATTGTTGCAAATGTCTCAGCCTTATCTTTTGCACAGGTGTGCTGGGCTCCTCTATCATTGAGGATGGGGATATTTGTGGAGCCTCCTCCTCCAGTGAGTTGTTTGATTGTCCACCGCCATTTACGGCTGGATGTGGCAGGACTACAGAGCTGAGATCTGAACTGTTGGCTGTGGGATCACTCAGCTCTCTCTATTACTTGCTGATTATGGTGTTTGACATGCAAGTAGTCCGGTATTGTGGCTTCACCAGTGGGATGCCTCGCGTGCCTCCCGCACTCTTCATTGAACCAGGGTTGATCGTCTGGCCTGGTGGTAATGTTAGAGTGGGTGATATGCCAGGCAACGAGGTTACAGATTGTAGTTGAGTACATTTCTGCTGCTGCTGATGGTTCACTGCATCTCACAGATGCTCAGTCTTGGGCTGCTAGATCTGTTTGAAGTCTATCCCATTTAGCACAGTGGTAGTGCCACACAACACAGCGGAGAGTTTCTTCAATGTGGAGACAGAACTTAGCCTCCACAAATACTGTGCGGTGGTCACTTCTACCAATGCTGTCATGGACAGATAGCTCCACGGCAGGCAGGTTGGTGAGAATGAGGTCAAGTGTGTTTTTCCCTCTTGTTGGTTCCCTCACCTCCTGCTGTAGTCCCAGTCTAGTAGCTATGTCCAGTAGGACCCGACCAGCTCAGTCTGTGGTGGGAGATTTCTCATTGAAATCTACTCAACAATTGAAAGCTTGGATAGAGTGAATGTGTAGAGGATGTGTAGTGAGCGAGTCCAGAAGCAGAGGGCACTGCCTCAAATCAAAAGGAGGTCCCTTTAGAACAAAAGTGAAGAGAAATTTCTTCGATGGGTGGTGAATCTGTAGAATTTATCGCTACAGACTGCTATGGAAGCCGAGTCATTGGGTATATTTAAAACAGAAATTGATAGGTACTAATAATGTAGAATACTAAGGATTAACAAATCAATTTAGGAATCAAAGCCACCCAATCTCACCCAAGCCTGAGACTTTGTTTCCAAAGCCACACAACCAACACAATTCACAAGCAGGTTATTCTAGGCTCCAGTTCAAAATGCAGAAACTTCTGTCAATGACTTCACTATCTCTGAAATGTAAGAGCTAATTTTGAAATTTATTTTCTGTGACCATTTTATATTCTGTAAAATTAATTTATAATCTCGTCACTTTTTATTGTCATTTCAACCATAACTGCCCTGGTACAGTACACAGTAAAAATGAGACGTTTTTCAGGACCATGGTGTTACATGAACAATACAAAAACTACACTGAATTATGTAAAAAAAAACACAAAACTACACTAGACTACAGACCTACCCAGGACTGCATAAAGTGCACACAGTCCAGGCATTACAATAAATAATAAACAAGACAATAGGCACAGTAGAGGGCAGTAGGTTGGTGTCAGTCCAGGCTCTAGGTATTGAGGAGTCTGATGGCTTGGGGGAAGAAACTGTTACATAGTCTGGTCGTGAGAGCCCGAATACTTCGGTGCCTTTTGCCAGATGGCAGGAGGGAGAAGAGTTTGTATGAGGGGTGTGTGGTGTCCTTCATAATGCTGTTTGCTTTACGGATGCAGCGTGTAGTGTAAATGTCTCTAATGGTGGGAAGAGAGACCCTGATGATCTTCTCAGCTGACCTCACTATCCACTGCAGGGTCTTGCAATTCGAGATGGTGCAATTTCCAAACCAGGCAATGATGCAGCTGCTCAGGATGCTCTCAATACAACCTCTGTAGAATGTGGAGAGGATGCGGGGGGTGGGAGATGGACTTTTTTCAGCCTTCGCAGAAAGTATAGATGCTGCTGGGTTTTCTTTGCTATGGAGCTGGTGTTGAGGGACCAGGTGAGATTCTCTGCCAGGTGAACACCAAGAAATTTGGTGCTCTTAACGATCTCTATGAAGGAGTCATTGATGTTCAGCAGAGAGTGGTCGCTCCGTGTCCTCCTGAAGTCCACATACTGCATCCACAAGAAGTATCCACATACAAGCTGTAGCCACATAAAAGTCACTTGCGTCTTAGGGGACAACGATCTTAGGAAAACATATTCCTTGAGAAATCTCCACTATTGCTCTTGGTCTACATGACTGGGTGATGCTCATGAGACAGAGAAAGGCACAGGCAAATCGATCGATTATTTAGGGTACAAGCAGAGTGTGTGTAGATATAAGAATGGCACCTGTGGGTAGAGGATGGTGTGAGGATGCCTTATAATGAAGCACCCTAAATAAAATAAAAACATTAAGGACTTAAGTAAATACAATCAAGCAGTGTGCTATGCTGGTTGACATCCAAGGAGCAATGAGTTAATTATTCCAGATTTCTATTCCCTAAGAACACAACTACAACTGTGCAACTTGACCCTCTTTAATAAGCACTTAAAACCCGCCAATTGCATTTACAGACAATATTTTTCCAGCAAGTATTATTACAAGCAAATTAATTTAGTTCACTTGAATTAGTTATATGGAGTTATAAGCTTTTCATTGCACCTGTGCATTCATGTGCTTGTGCACATGACAGCCAACTTGACTTTGACTCTGAGGGGTGGAGGGATGTGATATTCCAGAACTTTAGTATCACGCACCCAAGAAGAACCAGGAGTCAATAGTATTGAGTATGTTTTATCATTCACTAAAACTGGGGCCAATCCACATAATTTGCAGTTTATCAATCTCCTTTAATGTTGCTTCATACCCTTACTGTCCATAAACATTAAATCCACAAACTGAAGTACCTCTGAAGCAGGCAAGTTCAAGGAATGTAAAAATAATGTCTTGTTCTGTCCTGAATGGTTATCAATGTATCCAGTAATTTTCACCTCTCAATCTGGACTCTCCAGCTAGGTAAAAGTCTTGCCTCTCTTGGAGCTTTATACATTTCAATGTTCTTTCCTCTTATTCTTCTAAATTCCATGAGCAACAAACAATCAACTTCAATCATAATGCAGAGTTTTGGAAATATCTATAATTCTTTTCCTCCCACAGAAGCTGCTTGATCTACTGAGTTCTTCCAGCAGATAGTTTGTTGTCCCAGATTCTAGCATTTTCTTATTTCTCCAGAGAATATGCACTCAATCACTTGCCCTTCCCTTTCTGAAATTTTACTTGATGCCTCCAGTTCTTAACAAAACTAATTTAATTCCATGGGATGTTGGCTAGTCTGTGTGAGAAATAAGCATTTGATTTATTAAGATATATTGAATTTTTGAACAGTAACAGCTGGATCTGAATATTTGGCACAGATATACTCATTTTCTAGCACAGTCTTTGCCACATTTTAATGCATTCCAAAAGAAGCAACATTACTTTCCTGGAACTAAATGCTTTCCAATTGGAATCTTCAGAACAAAAGATTTATCCAACTCATTGCTGATGCACTAGAAAAAGGGAGGAGTTTTCATACAGGGGAAAGATTCCTGCTTGATTGCCTGAGCTTAAAGATCATCAGAGTATTGATCACTTATATTTGTTTCCACACATTCAGTCCTACCCTGTTTAATGGTGGGGCTGGGGGGGGGGGCGGAATTGAAAGTTAATATTTTACATACATTTAGCACTAATAATCAAAGATGAATTTCTCCCATGAGTAACTACAAATTTATCAGTACAGATTAGTACACTGTGAAGGAATTAGAATTGTGGAATATCTGCTATGTAGAAACCAAAATATTTGATATAGGGACTCAAATTTAATAGAATATATTCCAGGAGCTTCCTATACAAAATTCCACAAAGTATGCAATCTTATTGTCTTTTCTCCCACCCATCTCCCCGAATTAGGACAAAAGATGGGTCAATCATAATTTAAAACACTGATGAAGGGTCTCAGCTGTTTATTTTCCTCCATAGATGCCGTCTGACTTGCTGAGTTTCTTCAGCATTTTGTGTGCATTTTGGAACTATTTAATCCTTTTCCCAAGTTGCATTCAGCAACATCGAAGTGCTTAAACATTAATTTCTAGAGTACAGAATAATTAGGGAGTGTTGGTAATACTACAAGTACATGATTAACAATGTCGTAGGGAGAAATTCTACAATTTCAATAGCAACTTGAGTCAAGTTATTCATTTGACTCAATCATATCCCCGACAGAGTTGAACAACTTTCCATTTATTTTATTGGAAACAGACACCAGATAGTTAAAACTGCAGAAACTGCTTTGTTCCAATGACATGTTCAGTGTCTTTAGGAGTCTGTGGAGATTCAGCATGACATCAAAAACCTTGACAAGTTTCTATAGGTGTGTAATGGATAGTGCATCGATGGGCTACAGTATGGCCCGGGAGCACCAATGCCTTTTGTGACGAGAATACACATAGATGTTAGCTGTCCTGTGAGATCAGCAGTTGGTCTGCCACCTGTCCTCAGGGGAAGGAGAGATAAGGAACAATGAAGCAGCATTTGGAGATGTATAATGAAGGGATGGGAGAGAGAGCTGTCTGGAGCGGCTCCCCCTTTGAACCCTGAACTGTTTGAAGTGATGGACAGGCGATACCCCAGCAGGGGGATAAAAAGGGACAGGTTCGCTAAGGCAGGACACACACACGACACCCGAGGTAACGAGACCCTGGAAGCGGTGCGCCTCTCACGAGTCGGTGGGAAGTACCAGACCTTAAACGCACAGGGTGGAAAGGTACGATCAGCGGGAACCCGGTGTGTGTCCGCCCTTGCTTGGGTACCCGGTTCACTGCAGAGGATCGACCGCATCTGGAGGAGGGGTCACAGTCGGTGACCTCAGGTGACATCACCAAGGACCCGCCCAAAAGCTGCTTGTGAGCAATATCGCCGGTCTGTGAGTGGAAGCCATGTCTGAATGATCAGTCGTTCTCGTTCTCTCTCCCCCCCCGCCCACCACGTTGTCCATCGCCATGGCAACGATTACTGCGAACTGAACTAAATCGAACTGGACTTTTGTGTCACTTTGACATTGGTCATTTACCCCTAGACAACGATAGAGCTTGATTGATGCTGTTATCTTAATTCTGTGCACATGTATGTTTATCATTGCTGAACTGTTGCATTTATTATCCTTGCGATTACTATGTTGCTTGTTTCTTTAATAAAACTTTCTTAGTTCTAGTAATCCATACTCCAACTGAATGATCCATTTCTGCTGGTTTGGCAACCCAGTTACGGGCTACGTAACACTTTGAACAGAAAATCCTACAAAATGTAGAGCATTCTGCCCAGTATACCGCAGGTAAAGCCCTCCCAAACATTAAGCAGATCTATATGAAACATTGTCGTAGGAAAGTAGACATTTATGTTTGCCTTTGCACAGGTTTTTGCCTTCTGTACTGTGCTCTTTCATTGATCCTGTTTGAAGTTACTACTTCATAGATCTGCTCACAGGAAATAGAATCTCAGGGTTGTACGTGGCAACATGTATGTACTCTGATAATAAATTTTACTTTGAACTTTCATCTGAAAAATCACATGATAGCCACCAATTTCAGTGTCAGAAAATCAAAAAAGAGCATACATGGAGCATATTTGATAAACCTGTCCTAAACCTGATAAATGCAAACACCAAGAAAAACTGTGAAACCAGTCTTCAAATCATCAAGTTACTGCTCTTCTACACTGAACAGAGCTCAACATCATACAGCTTTACTGTTGCTGCTTTTTCTCCTGAAACTTCTGTCAAATGCATGGTTTGATGTTATCATCAGATTCTGACTAACCTATATAGGCATCCATCAGTCTCATGAGACCATGGATTTACACCTTGGAAGGTTTCCAGGGCGCAGGCCTGGGCAAGGTTGTATGGAACACCAGCAGTTGCCCATGCTGCAAGTCTTCCCTCTCCACGCCACCAATGTTGTCCAAGGGAAGGGCATTAGAACCCATACAGCTTGGCACCGGTGTCGTCGCAAATCAATGTGTGGTTAAGTGCCTTGCTCAAGGACACAACACGTTCCCTCGGCTGGGGCTCGAACTCACGACCTTCAAATCACTAGACAAACGCCTTAACCACTTGGCCACGTATCAACACATATACCTATATAATTGACTAACCTATATAATTTGAATAAATTTATTTGTTATTTAATTCATAGAGAAAATCTGCTAATGTTTACCATATTTCTTGGATCAGATTGCCCTTTCTCCCGTCAAATAGAACCACTGACTTATTCCATTTTTGTCTCTCCCCTACCCTACAGAACAGAGAGCCATACAAACAAGGAATATCATAAATCTGTACTTGAAAGGACAGGGCACAGTGGGAGATGGAATTAATGCAAGAAAGTAGGATTAGTATAGAAAGGCAACATGGTCGGCAATGACATGGTGGACTGAAAGACCCGTATTGATGCTGTACAACTCACTATCTCTATGCAGAGGAGACAGGGTTTTACTAATTTCAAATGCTTGTATCAAGTCCATGTGACTTACTCTCAGACAATGAAGTGCAAAACTACCAAGAACAGGATTATATATGCACTTATGAATTAGATGGTCTTTTAAGAATATGCTACCATCAAATAAGACCATGGCTGGCATAATTGCAACTTTACATTATTACATGCCCCAGGTAACCATTTAACCTCCTGACCTCAGGGACTCTGCCTCCACCACTCCTTGAGGAAGAGAGATCCGAAGCCTCACAATCCTCTCAGAGGAAAAGAAAAATTACCGTTTGTCTGTCTTAAGTTCCTTATTATTAGAGGAAGATTCAGTTCTAGAACTTCAGAAAGAAACAATCGCTTTACATACTAACAAGACATTCAGGATCATATATATTTCAGTCAAGTTCTGCTGTCATTGAACTCCAGTGGATACAAGCCCAGTTTGCCTGAACTTTGCTCAAAAGAAAACCCTTCCTTTCCAGGTATCAGTCAGGTATTTTTTTTTTTCTGAAGCAACAAGCACTCTGCTGGAGTGCAGGTAGAGCATCGTCTGTGGGAGTGTTGACGCTTCAGTTTGAAACCCTGCATCAGGACTGGGTCAGAAAACTATCTTTTGAATAGCTTGCGTTTACATCCTTCCTTGAATAAGGAGAACAAAGATGCAAATTATTCTCCAAATACAGTCTCATCAATGCCCTATCTAACCTGAGCATAACCTCCAAACCAATTTCCCATGCAATAAAAACCTACCCAATTATAGTCTGTATCTGCATTCTAGCCTTTGGTGAATAACGCACAAGGACACCCAGACCCCTCTGCATTGCAATCTCTCACCATTTTAATAGCTCCCTCACCCCACCCCACACAGACACACACAATTTACCTTCCCCAAATGGAGAATTTTATAATTTCCTACATTATAGACAATTATCCATATCCTCTTGTATTCTACTATGCACTCTTGACAATTTAGCTTTTTTAATCTATGTTTATGTCATTGGCAATCCAAGCAGACCACACCTTCAGTGCATTCATCCAAGACATTGTATAAACTGTTAAAATTTGAGGCTCGAGAACAGAATCCCTATGGCACACCATTGGTTACATCTTGGTCCAGAAAAGGTCTATTTATACCTGCTACTTCTGCCGGCCAACCACTCTTCCATCTATTTTTAAATGTTCCTCCCACTCTATGTGTTTTTATTCTCTATGACACCTTATTAAACACCTTCTGGAAACCTAAGCGTACTACATCTCCCTTATTCACAGCACTTATAACTTCAAAGAATTCCAATAAACTGGTCAAATATGATTTCCCTTTTACAGAATAATGTTAACTTTTTACAAAATAATATTAACTTTACCTTCTTGACGTTTCCCTCCCAGTGCCCTGCTATAACATTCTTAATACTAGCTTCCTATATTTTCTGACTATAGATCTTCAGCTAAATGGCTTGTAGTTTCCTGCTATCTGTCTCCCTCCCTTCTTGAATAAAAGAGTTACATTTGCTATTTTCAAGCCTTAGCTTAAAGTCTGAAACCTCTCATTTATAGATTTTAAGCCATTTTGACAAACAAACAGATTAAAAACTGTCGTGTGTGAAAAGTCTGTAACTATTTCAAAGGCAAATGAATGAACTATGAAAACGAGCAGTAAGAAAAACTGTTTTATATTTAATTCCACGTTCATCTCTGAGTAAAGTCCAAAATAGGAGGAATTTTACAAGGAGGCTGTTGGAATGTACAAGAAAGATTCCTCAAATTGTTTTACATCAGACCATTAATTGGGGGCAGGGATGTGCTTCTTACAAAAACTCAGAGTTGACATCTTGATTCAGATACTAAAGGTAACTTCTACAATATAAATTTGAGTAGAACTTAAATTACAAACTAAAATATTTTGAGAAAGCTAAAATAAATACATATGAAGTTTCTCAACACAAGAGATTCTGTAGATGCTGGAAAACCACCAGAGTTACACACACAAACTGCTGAAAAGACTCAGCAGGTCAGGCAGTATCTATAGGGACGAATAAAGAGCTGATTTTTCAGGTTGAGACCATTCATCATCTGGAAATGAATGGGAAGGAGGCCAGAATAAGAATGTGGGGATAGGGGAAGGAGTACAAGCCAGATGGTGATAGGTGAAACCAGGTGATGGAGAGAGACAACAAAGTGAGAAGCTAGGAAGTTACAGATGGAAAAGATAAAGGGCTGAAGAGGAATCTTACAGGACAGGCTCTTTATTCCTCTCTCCATAGGTGCTGCCTGACCTGCTGAGTTCTTCCAGCATTTTGTATGTGTTACATATGAAGTTTTAAATTGCTATGCAATACTACAATCTATCAATCACAGATAGCACTGAATGAAAATCTGATCATTTTATGATAAATCAGACTATAGACCATATCAAGTGGCCTGAGTACTGCAAGCCCCAAGTCAAGACAATGATGACATACTCTCCAATTGCCTGAGTAAGTACTCAGGAAACTTGACACTATCCAGGATAAGTCAGCCCAATCAATCATCCTAAACAGTCATTCCAGCTATCACTGGCACACAATACCTGCAACATGCATCATCTGCAAAATGTACTGCAATCACTCATCAACACTTCCAGAAAAGTACCTCATAAACTCCCAGAGGCAGAGGCAGCAAGTACACAGGAACATCACCAACTATGTAATACCCTGACTTGGAGATGTGTCACTGTTCCTTCATGGTTGTAAAGTCTATATCCTGGAGCTTCTTCCCCAACACACTGTGAGAGAGCCCTTATCAGAAGACTAGCTGCAGTTCAAGGAGCTGGCTCACATACACCTTCAAGTACATTTAGGGAGGGAATAAATGCTAGCTTTGCCTACGATGCCTTAATCCCAAACACAAAAAAATAAGAAAGATTCTCCATCAGTCTTATCTTTCCATCCTTAAAAATCTCCAAAATATTGCAGTGATTAAGCAGTGAAATATTTACTGCTATCTTGCATATATGATTACAATGTGCAGTGAAATTCAACCTTGTAAAAATATTTTCCAATGACTAATCTGCCAGTGGAGAAAGTAACCATAGCTTTTTTCAAAGGTATACAAGAGCAAAATTTGACAAGACAATAAAATAAGTGTCAAAAATTAATTAACCAAATGTTATTTGAAGTAAGTAATAATTGCAATTAATTGTGGTAAGAAATTGTGATACACCATTTAGAGAGCAGGAAATAATTTTATGTTCTTCAGCCATAAATTCTTAAGATCTCAAACCAGATGAAGTGGGTGGAAAGTGAGTTGCTCTTTTCCACACTTATAACTCACAACTGTAAGGAGGCACAGAGAGAGAGGGTATTTCTTCAAATATGAAGGAGAGAAAATAGTTTTGAAGCTGCATCAGTGCATTCCTAGAGGCTCTCACCATGTGAGATGGAAAGCAGCCTCACAATAAATCACTCATCCCATTATGGTGATAGAAGCAAGAGGCAGGAAGTTAGACAACCATCTACCGTTCAAACGAGTAAACAAGTAAATGACAAAATTCACCAGAATTAATATTTATCATAGTTATTATTTGGTAGCATAATAACTATTTAAAGAGCTAATTGAATTCTTCAGAAAAAACACAAATCATATGTCAAAGAATGAACGTGCGTCTGTAAAATCTTCCACTATGAGACAGCTTTCAAAAAAAAAAATTGGCTCTTAGATCCAAATCTCTGCATGATCTCATCTTTCTGGTTTTCTCCAGCCCTATTTCTCAGATATCTGTAGTCCTTGATCATTACTAAGCCTAACATAGGCACTATTAAAGGTTGTGCCTTCAGTAGGCTAGGTCCTAAACCCTAAAATTGCTTTGACATTTCCTGCTTTGTCTTTACTTTTTTGCATTTTTAATCTCTCCCTCTCCCAGCATAGAGTGCCCTCTTGCCTCAAAACATCCACCATTGTTCCTGTACCGAAAAAGACGACGGTAACATGTCTGAACAACTGGCGTCCTGTCGCACTCACCTCAATAGTAAGCAAATACTTTAGAGGCTGGTCAAGGATTACATCTGCAGCATGCTACCACCCACACTAGACCCGAGAATTCGCCTACTGACACAACTGATCGACAGATGATGCAATAGCCACAGCTCTACACACTGTCCTTACACATTTAGATAAGAAAAATGCTTACGTGAGAATGTTGTTCTTGGACTACAGTTCATCATTCAACACCATAATTCCCTCCAGGTTTGACAAGAAGCTCAGAGACCTCGGCCTTTACCTTGGCTTGTGTAGTTGGATCCTGGACTTCCTGTCAGACGCCGGCGGATGGCAAGAGTGGGCTCCTTCACCTCTGCCCCTCAACACAGGTGCCTCTCAGGACTGTGTCCTAAGCCCCTTACTTTACACTCTGTATACCCATGACTGTGTTGCCACCCACAGCTCCAATTTGCTAATTAAATTTGCTGACAATACTACATTGATTGGCCTCATCTCAAATAATAAGGAGGCAGCCTACAGAGAAGTCATCACCCTGACATCAGAGTGTCAACCCCTATTGACATCAATGGATCTGGGGTTGAGAGAGTAAACAGCTTTAAGTTTCTCGGCATACACATTACCAAGAATCTCACATGGTCTGTACATACTGGTTGTGTGGTGAAAAAAGCACAACAACACTTCTTTTATCTCATACAGATGAAGTTTGGCACGAGTCCTCAAATCTGAAGGACTTTCTAAAGGGGCACGATTGAGAGCATCCCGACTGGCTGCTTCACTGCCTGGTATGGGAACTGTAATTCCCTCAATTGCAGGCCTCTGCAGAGAGTGGTGTGGACAGCCCAGTGCATCTGTAGTTGTGAACATCCCACTGTTCAGGACATTTACAAAGACAGGTGTATAAAAAGGTCCCGTAGGATCATTGGGGATCCAATTCACCCCCACCACAAACTGTTCCAGTTGCTACCATCCGGGAAACTGTACGACAGTATAAAAGCCAGGATCAATAGGCTCCAGGACAGCTTTCTCTACCAGGCCATCAGACTGATTAATTCATGCTGATACAATTGTATTTCTACGCTATATTGACTGTTGTGTTGTACATACTATTTATTACAAATTACTATATACACATTGCATTTAGACAGATTTAACATAAAGATTTTTACTCATGTTAGTGAAAGCTGTAAGAAATAAAGTGAATTCAATTTTAACCACCTTTGAGATGCTTCTTTATAACTCCTCCCTTGGAGGGTCAGACACCCTGAGCCAATAGGCTGGTCCTGGACTTATTTCCTGGCATAATTTACATATTACTATTTAATTATTTATGGTGCAACTGTAATGAAAACCAATTTCCCCCAGGATCAATAAAGTATGACTATGACTGTGACTATGACCATGACTATTCTTCCAAGATACCCCTTTAACCTAGATGAGGAGGAATTAAGAAAGGTACCAAATATTTCAACAATTTCTTTTTTTTTGAAATGCCACACAGTATCAGTGATGATTGTTGATAATCAAGGGAAATTTTCAAGTAAAAATATTTTCCTTTCTCCCTTATACTGTATATGGTTTATACAATAGATATAAAATGTTTACTTTATTTGCTGAGGCAAATAAACCAAGAAAGAACTAGGTTACATTCTTGATCTGTCCTAAGTGATGCGAGGAAGGCTTCTGAAAGGACAACTGCTATATATAATATATAGAATATAAACTATGGGAGTCCTGCTGATGGTGTCAATACTTACTGAGCATAGAACCTGACTTTTAATTTTATACATTAATATCAGTGACTTGGATGGAGACACCAAGGGTGTGGTATCCCCATGTGAAAAGAGGACCAAGGACAGCTACTTTGATGTTGGCTTTGCTGTGATTAGTTTACTTATCATTCAATCCATTAATTCTCCAAAGTAAAATGGGATTTTCTGTAGGCAACTATTTTAAATAATCTGTAATTGGGTGGTTAGATGGAGATACGTCTCTACCGAAGGAGATGTAAGGTACACCTTCCCTCCATTAGCCTACAGGTCACCCGAAGCCATGGGAGCTGGTGGTACATGGTTGTGTGAACAGCTGGTGCATATCACACGTCTTGGTTATGCGACCACTGGTGCCAGGTAGACAATCTCTGAAGAGTATTGATAATGGTTGGAGTCACACATCTTGTAATAAGACTGCCCAGAAAAAGGCAATGGCAAACCACTTCTGTAGAAAGCTTTGTCAAGGAAATTACGGTGACAAGACTATGATCGCCCACGTCGTATGATACAGCACACGATGATGATGATTGATTGTATTGTTGTGTAAGAAATGACGTTAAGAGTTCAGATAAGGTGGACAGCAAAAGCACCTTTCCTGGGCAAAAGAAATAAATATTCCTGCTATTTAAATATGTAACAAAATGAAGGGAGTAGTAGTCCAAGCAATATAACAGACCTTTTTAAAAAGTAAATGTTATGCTACTGATCCACCCAAATATCTTGCATATTTCAAATATCCTTATATCAAATAACAAAAAGGAAATGTCATACTATGGGACGACAGAGCCTGAGTCTCTGTACCTCCCTCTGTAATTGGATCCTCGACTTCCTAACCGGAAGACCACAGTCTGTGCGGATTGGTGATAACATATCCTCCTCGCTGACGATCAACACGATCAACCCTCAGGGGTGTGTGCTTAGCCCACTGCTCTACTCTCTATATACACATATATACTCTCTACATATGACTGTGTGGCTAGGCATAGCTCAAATACCATCTATAAATCTGCTGACAATACAATCATTGTTGGTAGAATCTCAGGTGGTGACGAGAGGGCGTACAGCAGTGAGATATGCCAACTAGTGGAATGCTGCCGCAGCAACAACCTGGCACTCAATGTCAGTAAGACGAAAGAGCAGATTGTGGATTTCAGGAAGGGTAAGACGAAGGAAAACATATCAATCCTTATAGAGGGATCAGAAGTGGAGAGAGTGAGCAGCTTCGAGTTCCTGGGTGTCAAGATCTCTGAGGATCTAACCTGGTCCCAACATATTAGTGTAGTTATAAAGAAGGCAAGACAGCATCTGTACTTCATTAGGAGTTTGAAGAGATTTGACATGTCAACAAATACACTCAAAAACTTCTATAGTTGTACCGTGGAGAGCATTCTGTCAGGCTGCATCACTGTCTGGTATGGAGAGGCTACTGCACAGGACCAAAAGAAGCTGCAGAAGGTTGTAAATTTAGTCGGATCCATCTTGAGCACTAACGTACAAAGTACCCAGAACATCCTTAAGAGTGGTGTCTCAGGAAGGCAGTGTCCATTATTAAGGACCTCCAGCACCCAGGGCATGCCCTTTTCTCACTGTTACCATCAGGTAGGAGATACAGAAGCCTGAAGGCACACACTCAGCGATTCAGGAACAGCTTCTTCCCCTCTGCCATCCGATTCCTAAATGGACATCGAAGCTTTGAACACTACCTCACTTTTTTTAAGTATACAGTATTTCTGTTTTTGCACATTTTTAACCTATTCAATATACATAATTGGGTTACTTGTTTATTTTTTCTTATTTTTTTTTTCTCTGCTAGATTATGTATTGCATTGGACTGCTGCTAAGTTAGCAAATTTCATGTCACATGCCGGAGATAATAAACCTGATTCTGGTAATTGTCTTTAAGAAGAGGGAATCTAATAGGAGAGGACAGGCAGCCATGGGAGAAGAAAGGGGGAGGGGGGAGTGCTCCTGGCAGTTATCCTTGCAAGCGAAACAGATGCTACACCTGCCCCTACATCTCCTCCCTCACTACCATTCAGGGCCCCAAACAGTCCTTCCAGGTGAGGCGACACTTCGCCTGTAAGTCTGTCGGGGTCATATGTTGTGTCCAGTGCTCCCAGTGTGTCCTCCTGTATATTGGTGAGACCTGACACAGATTGGAAGACCGCTTCGCAAAGCACCTATGCTCCAACCACCAGAAAAAGCGGGATCTCCCAATGGCCACACATTTTAATTCCACTTCTCATTCCCATTCTGATGTGTCTATCCATGGCGTCCTCTACTGTCGCAATGAGGCCACACTCAGGTTGGAGGATCAACACCTTATGTTCTGTCCAGGTAGCCTCCAACTTGTTGGCATGAACAGTAATTTCTTAAACTTCCAGTAATCCCACCCCCGCTCCTCTTTCACCATTCCCCATCACCTTTTTCCTCCCTCACCTTATCTCCTTGCCTGCTCATCACCTCCCTTTGGTGCTCCTCCCCCCATTTCTTTCTTCCATGGCCTTCTGTCTTCTCCTATTAGGTGCCCCCTTCTCCAGCCCTGTATCTCTTTCACCATCAACTTCCCAGCTCTTTACTTCACCCCTCCCCCTCCCAGTTTCACACACAACCTTTCGTTTCTCCCTCCGCTCCCCCCACCTTTCAACTCATCTTTTATTCCCCCCAGTTTTGCTGAAGAGTCTCAGCCCAAAACATCAACTGTACTCTTTTCCATAGACGCTGCCTGGTCTGCTGAGTTCCTGTAGCATTTTGTGAGTGTTGCCAAAATACATTTTAATTTGATTGAACTTTTAATGCTGATCAGCCATTCAGAAGAGTCAGAACAAATTTCTTCATCCTGAATGTAGTGAATCTTTGCATTTCTACCCAGAAGCTAAGGAACTCAGCCTACTGAGTATATTTATGATAGACATCAAGAAAGTTTTAGATTCAAGATTTTTATCATCAGTCATCAGAACACAAATGCAAAGCAGAATGAAATGGTGGTTGCCCCACATAAAAGAACACAATAGCATAAAGAACCTAATAAAAAAAAAGCACAGTAAATAAATAAATATAAAAGCAACCCTATAAAGCCTATACATAGATGGATTGTATGTACATAAAGTGACGCTGGGTTAATGTGTAGGTTTTGTTGGTGGGGCGTGCTGGTGTGGATGAATGGGCGGAGATGTCAGGTAGGCTGGTGGGCAATTTTAACTACCTGCTGCAGAGCCCTCCTGTCTGCCACAGTATGGTTTCCATATCACACAGTGATGCAACATGATAGGATGATCTCCACTGCTCATCTGCAGAAGATCATCAGTATTGATGTGCATTGACCAGCTCTCTTCAGCCTCCTCAGAAAATAGAGGCATTGATGAGCTTTCTTGACTTGAGGCTGTGTCTGGGACCAGGAGAGGTTATACAAGAAGTGCACTATCAGGAGTTAAACTCCTTACAATTTCCACTTCTGTTCCACCAATGCGAAGAGGGGTATGAGATATCAGGGAAATCAAGTGCTACGCACTGTGCCCCCATATTGCACATATGAAGCAGAACATTACTCACAACACGCTGGAGGAGCTCAGCAGGTCGGGCAGCATCCGTGGAAAAGATCTGTCGACGTTTCGGGCCGGAACCCTTTGTCAGGACTGTAGGGGGAAGGGGCAGAGGCCCCATAAAGAAGGTGGGGGGAGGGTGGGAAGGAGAAGGCTGGTAGGTTCCAGGTGAAAAACCAGAACATGGCATCACTTTTCCATCAACCCTCTGAGTAAAGAAATTCACCCAAATTCCCCCTTCCCTTAATGAGAGTTCTAAATTTATGAGTTTATCGCAAACTCCTCAGCAGGAGTTTCATTGTTCAACGTTTCCAAAGTCTTTCATAATCCTTTTCTGAGGGGGAAGAAAGCCCTTGCCAGAATATTCTCTGAACTCTTTGTAGTGTAATAAACACCCAATAAACAAAGTCCTCTGAAAGTGATGTGGCTTCTATCAACTTTCTCTCCTCCCTACAATGATGCAACCAAAAATGTCCATAATGCATATTCCGTAGCTTAACTACTGTTTTACGTAACTTTTTCTTTTACACATACAGTTCATCTGCATTCCCAGAGAATTCTATATTACCCTTTAATTCACATTTTCCTATCTCATTCTATAGATTAAATATTTCCAATCTCATCTTATCCTTAAGAATGCATTGCCTCTCATTTCTCCACAACAGATTCCCTGAGAGCTGCAGCTCACTGAAGGCACTTTTACCTTCTGAATCCTTAGGTAATGGGTTGAAGCCTCACTGCAAACACCAACTCCAAACATTCAGAGAATTAAGATGCAGTACTGAAGGAGCACTGTACTATTAAGGGTTCATCATCTTAAGATATTTTAAGTAGCCGTAAAAAATTGCACAACACAAAGGGAGATGCCTGGCTATCACTTGCATCAATATCACAGAATTACTTGGTCTCCGTTCAATTGACCTTCGTGGTTATTGCTGTCCACAAGCTGCCAGTGATGTTTTTTCCCTTACTTTTCTGGAGCTCTCTCTCCATCTAAGATGTGCCGCTTACTAACATTCATTAAAAGCCTATAACTTCACAGCTCTATCAAAGACTCTCTGCCCCACACCGCCTTCTTTAAGGATGTTATTCCATTCTCTCAGTTCCTTTGAATAAAAAGTCTCATTATCAAAGCAAATATGATGAAATCAGTTGCCTGTCAAATGTCTTTCTTCTTCTGGTGGTAAGGCCTTCCTTCTCCCATCATTACCACCTATTTGCTAAACTTCTGCTCTCACTTCCTTTCTCCCATGAAATAACAAGGAAGAACTTCCCTGGTCCTCACCTTGCACCTCACCAGCTTCTACATTTTAAAAAAATCCAGTCCTTTTTGCCACCTTCAGAGAGAATCACCACCATCTCTTTCCCTCTCAGCATTATTCTGGGACTGTGACCATCATAATTATCTGGTCCATTCTTCAGTTTCCATCAAAGATACCAATCTCATGGCACTTTCCCTTGTAACCACAGGTGACACAACACCTGTCTTCATCTCTTTCCTTACCACCATACAGGGGCCTAAACAGTCCTTCCAGGTGAAACAACAACTGGTCCATCTTGTCCATACCAATCATGATGCCTGTTAACACTTATCCCATTTTTAGTTTAGGCCCATCCCTCTCAATACCTTTCTTATCTTGTGTGTTTGTCCATCGTCAACGTCGATGAGGACCTCGACACCATTATGATGGTGTTGAGACCAGCACGTGATTTGGATTTAAGTGAGGGAGAGTCAGCCTTACTCTCTCTTCTCAGTTCCCATCTGGATCCAGTGGCAAGACAGAGTCGAGACGACTGGAGATGGGACTAGGGGCAGTGGATGACCAGGACGTCTTTCTTATCTAGGTACTTAACCAATGTTTCAAATCATTATAACCTTATCTGCTTCTATTATCTCCTCCTCAGCCTCTTGTGCTCCAGAAGAATAAGCCCAACCTATCTGATCTTTCCTCCACTCCAGGCGACATCCTGGTAAATCTCTTCTGCTCTCTCTCGATTGCTACCACATCCGTCCTGTAGTGTGGAAACCAAACTTGTACAGAATATTCCAAGTGTGGCCTAGCTAATACTTCTAACGAAAGAGACTAATTAAATTCATAGTGTAAAAGGGCAAGGCAACAGATTTGCAGGATGCATTTAAAAGTGAGACCTGTGTTAATGCAGAGCTACCACAACCTCCTGTTCCACGCATATCTGTGCTTTCATTATTTTGATGGACACACTCACAAATACCCTGCCCCTTCCAGCAGGCCTTGTAATCTCCACCCTCACCATTTAAAATTGTCTAGCCAATGTTAAAATAACATGTTCTTATTCTAATGACTGTAATTTAAGTAGCACAGCAAGATCCTTCAGTGTAGGCCGCCCGGATACCAGTAATGCCATTGCCAAGTGCTCTGCACACCATCTCATTTTGCACAGTGACTGTATGCAAATTCCTTAAACAACCTTCAAATTTGTACACAACAGTATAATTTAGTACAAAGATCCACCTTGGATCTCTCCACAAGCCAACTTTTTGGCAGATGCTTGTATTCAACACACTAAACAACTATACAATTAAGACTGCAGATTTTATAAAGGTAGCAATTTAGGTGTATTTACTGGTTATAATTAAATGTTTCCTCATGGAATTATAGTTTTGATGATCAAACATTACAAGCCTCTGTCATAAGATTCATTTGAGAGCCTCAGCCACCTTTACAGCATTCTAGTATTATTCTTTGATACAATAGGTCTGACTTCAAAACGGATCCAATGTTTTCTCATCAGAAGTTAGCTGAAGGCTTATGGTGGGTGGCAAAGCAGGGACAGCTGTTCCCTCACAGGTGTGTTCTCACAATGATCAATGGGGTTTCCTCCTATCTACACTACTTGCCTCCCACATCCCATAGATATGAAGGGTGGTGGCCCTAAAATATAAATCAGTGGCAGAATCTGGGAGAAGTTGATGGGAATGTGTATAGAACAGGGAGTGAATTAGAATTGAATTGTTTTTCAAGTAGCTCAGTCTTGATGGGCCTATGCATCCTTCCATGTCATAGAGAGATATGAAATATAAAATCGCTACTTTGTTTCAAACCCTTCCAATTTTCTTGCTATTTTATTAGATTTCTAAGCTAACTGTTAATATTAAAGTTTGGAACAAAACTAGCTGTAACTCAGAGAATTGAGCAACTCAATCTGGAATCACTATTGAAACAAGCCAGGGTAGAGATCCACTTTTTCCAGTGGGCTCTTTGCATTTTTCAAAGCATGTGAATCGTCCTCAAATGCATCATTGAGAATCTATAAAAAGGGAATAATTAA
The DNA here is from genome assembly GCF_963921235.1 of Mobula hypostoma. Classification (NCBI taxonomy): domain Eukaryota; kingdom Metazoa; phylum Chordata; class Chondrichthyes; order Myliobatiformes; family Myliobatidae; genus Mobula; species Mobula hypostoma. The sequence goes on along the minus strand of NC_086102.1, from coordinate 153,353,433 downwards.
CAAAATGAATACCTGTTGCAGTGGTATGATTCTGTTTCTTTCACATCAACTTGAAGTGCAATATAACAAACAGAGTAATTGGATAGATGAATGCAAATTGTGTAAAATCAGAATTTTACTTGCATTAGATTGCATTTGGAATTATTTTCAGAGAATACTGACTCAACAAGGAAAATGGCAGGCATACATCTGTGCATAATCCACATCAGTATGGCCAATGCTTTCTCAGTGTCAGTAGACCATCTAACATCACTAGACTCTTCCTTAAAGAGGAGAATTTGGATGCAACCCATGACCTTCATTGAACTATCATAGTACAACCAGTATAACATCACACTATAAACATAAGAGATTCTGAGATGATGGATATCTTGAGCAACACACACAAAATGCTAAAGGAACCCAGCAAGTCAGGCAGCACCTATGGAGGGAAACAAACAGTCAACATTTCAGGCCAAGCCCCTTTAGTGCCCTCCATTGATGTTACTGTGTGCGTGCGTATGACATCACACTACTTTGCTATATTTATACCCGTTTAAAAGATCACTTTAGTGTCACCTGGAGACCTACCAACATTGTTTCAAAACTGATCATAGGTTGTTCAAACCCCAAAGTTCACAGTGCACTTGAATTACCAGATAGTACCTTTTCCAGCATTTAGCTGCTTAGATGCTCATTTGATGTGTGCTTCACTACTGGGGGTATCAGTATTGCGATGACTGCTCATTGAGAGATACAGAATGGAAACTGGCCCAACAACTCTATACCAAAAATCAACTACCCATTTATACTAACCTTGCATTAATTACAGTTTTTAAAATTCCCCCTCCATTCTCAATTTACCCCACGTTCTTTCACCCACATAAGCAGTGGGGGAAATTTATTCCAGCCAGTTAACCTACCAACATGTAGTTCCAAGTAGAACAAACCAACTCCAGAGAGACATGACCCAAGGTGAGGATTGAACCTGACCCTGTGAGGCAGAAGCTCTACTGCCTCCACTTCCTGATGAAGAATACATTCGCATGTTCAGGTTTCCCAATGTTATCATCAATGGAATGCAAAATGTTGTAGGAAGACCCTCAATCACACTGCCATCCCTAAATTACTCTGCCATAGAGGTCAAAGTCCCCTGGCCTCACAACATTCTCAAGGCTTTTTCAAGCTTCTACAATGGACATTTGTGATGGCTCACAAGTTGCCGTTCTCCACATCAGAGAGACGTGCTGTAATGATATTGGGTTTGCCGACTGAAGTTCTGAACTCAGACAAAGACCTTAAGCCCTAGTCAATATCAATAAGCACAGAAACCTTCACTAAAGGGAGGTTTTACTGTAACTACCCAAACTTCAGAGACTAGTTCACTTTTCACTGTTTTTTTCTCCACTATTTGAGTGCTGAGATCCCCCTCTCCATCACCAAGGAGAAGATACTTCCAGCTAACAAAGTAGTTTAAGCTAGTTCACTTATTTTCAGTGATACATGTTTAAGTTCAAACAACATTCTTAAAATATATTTAAAACTCAGAAGGTTTTATATTACAGTATAAAAGATTTCCAAGTTAGAAACCATTTCTAAAACACCAAGGATATCCCAAACACAGGTACACTTCCTATAAGCTAAAAAGCCATTAGCCTGAGCTGCAAATGATCCAGTCATCTGTTGCAGTAATCGAAGACAAAGTAAGGGATTCTAATTCACCAAGCGTTTCTGTTATACTTCCTGATGTTGCTGGACCATTCCTAAAAAGCCTGAACTGCTCGCTTAGAATTTATACTGTTTCACACAGGATTTTTTTTTCCCACATACTTTTTAAACATGAACAGCCCAGAAGCTTTTACAGACAGAGCTGCCAGGTACCCACTATTAATGTTGTGAAGCTGACTGCCGAGTACACAAATCTTCCAACTTATTAATAGATCAGCTATTGATATGAAAAACAATAATATTAATCTAATCTCTAAACTTCCTTTAACTAAACTTAGCCAGTGTTGTCTATTTTGAAGCAAACCAAGTTAAGTAACCCATTGTCTCATAGTGGACGTCTTGAGCAGAAAACACTGGTGCTATGAACCAGCAAGTCTGTTATATACAGTACTTCTTTGCAAAGCCATGCTTTCAAATGCAAACTGATTACTGCTTTCTATTTACATTGAGAACTGAAGACTGGCTCCCTTTTATGACCAGCAGCTAACAAGGAATATTAGTTGGAAGGTTAGCTTATTCAGAAAATACACCTGCACCTATAGAAGTTTCAGCTGCTGTGTTTAGAAAGATGAGCTTGGCAAAAAAAAAAATGGTTCCTCTGACCCAGAAACAGTGAATATCCATCGCAACCTAGGCATCATTGTCATGCAGAAACAAAATTAATTTACTTGGAGTTCACTGTGAGATAGATGGTCATTCTCATGAGTCTGGTCAACCACTAACTTTGTTCACTTGGTCATAAGGACTCTCGTCAATAAGCCAGGAACATTCATCAACAGTAAAGCTTTCCAATTTCTTTATAAATAGTTAGAATTTCCTCAAGGTCAATGTTTTTTTATATAGGACAAGCACTTGGCACGCTTATCCTGAGGGACTGAGTTACTGATTGGCTGAAGGGATGGACCATTGGGAACAAAAGCCACCATTTTGATGTCCAACCACAGCAGCTAAATTCTACTACATAAAATGTCACACAAGTATCATTATCAATGCAGAGGTGTCAACGGTCTTCTGGAAATAAGATTCTGGTGCCTCTCTCAGTCCGGGGAAACCCCGCAGTGTATGTGGTGACCTCAATGTGCGGTGTTAAAGAATGCACTATCCGGCCAATCAAAGGTAGACTCTGGTCCAGGGACACAAGGGACAAGCTTCATCTCCCAGCAGGGGAATTAACTACATGGGTAACATAGAATCACAATGCAATCCATTCACTAAAGAGGGTCACTCAAACCATTTCTGATGGTGGATCACTCGCTCTGTACTGGGTGTAAGTTGTGAGACCTGTCAGCAGTTGCTGGAATCAGTGCCGGCCTCTTCTTGGGGCTGATCTACTGTCTCCTCTGACACACAAGCACTCTCGCCTGACAATAATCTCACTGACATGGAAGCAGGATATCTATTATTAAGGCCATGGGTGACTGTACTTTCCTCTGCAGTCGTTACTCTCTCTCCTCCATGACCCCCACAGAGTACGTTGTTGCTATTTGACTGCCAAGGGAAATGCACCATTAAGGGCTAACCTTCCTCTCAGTTTAGTGTCAGGCCCAGTTATTATACAAAACCAGAGGGTAAACCAGATATCAAAAGTCATCAAACTAGAACATTAACTCTGCTTCTTTCTCCAGTGAAACTGCCTGAACCTACTGAGTTTTTCTATTTCTGTTCCAGCACCTGTGGTTTCTTGCTTTTGATAAACCATCAGAATGCTGCTTCTAATGTATTTTTGGACAGCTTCCCTGTTTTTTTTTTGTCTGTGGATTAATATGGGTCTTGATGCAAAACACAGCATGTTTTGAATATGAAAATTGGTGAAGTTTACTTTCTAGCAAAAGGCATACAGACCCAGCTTATTAAAGCCAGTTTTAGCTATAGATAACTTACTAGGCTGAGGAGATAGTACTGAGAAACAATGGAATGGAATAAGAGTAGGGAGCAAGGGAAGAGGGGAAGGAAAAAACTACATACCTAAATATAAACACTTCACCAAACCACATCTGGCTTCCTTCAGTTGAGAGTGCTTTATATAAACAAAGGCTGCTGGAACTAGGCAGAGGATGGATCAATTTAGATTTATTCTGTATGTTTTGTGGTATTTGCCTGTGTACTCCATCACTGAAAAATTCTAGGAAGGAAATATATTAACCTTTGAAATGATTAATGATAGGGAAGCAGAAACATTTTCTTTCTAGTTCATCAGTTGCAAAACTTAGTTCTGTGAAAAATTTCACAGCATTTTCTTTTCTACCAACTGCACATGAATGCAAAATTACTGTCAAGCCAAGGGGTCAGCTATGCTTCACTGAACACCTTAGAAAGGCATGCGTATCTTTGTTTCTGTAAATATTATGCTCAGATTTAAATGCTGGAGAATATGTGTGCAGTAGACCACTCCCGGACCTACCCAACAGGAGGCCCATAGCCATTCATCTGCTCTACAGTATCTCCATTCTACACCAGTGTCCTGCTGAAACTCACTGGCTGAAGCAGTTGTGAATGCTGAATTGGCTTTGATACAAATGCTGGGAACAGGGTTAGTTGGAATGGGATGGGTGACACAAGGGAACTTGAACATGGAGGCATGAATAGACTGCCAATATCTGCAGTTTTTTTTAAAAACAGAGAATAGATAAACTTGTGCTCTTGGTGACTTCACTAAGACATTGCGGGCAACATTTGGAAGTGATAACAGAGGTCCCGTTAAGGATTTGGTTCACTCCAGCTCAGTCAAATGGGCCCAGTATCCAATCAAAGTAGCCAGGAAACCGCTGCATTTTCAATGGTTGCCATCATCCTAGTTCAAAGTTCTCTTCATCAATTTGAGTAGCTACAATTACAGTACAAGTTTTGTAAATTTTTTTTGGTGTTTACACTTCAACATTTTTAGCAGTGAAATATCCAAACAGAACCGCATTTCAGCCAGTGTTTATTTCAAAGAAAATTCTATAGTAGGATCCTCATGTCCCTTCTCCTTGTTGTGCATGCTTCACTGGTACATTACAACTAGGTAAACAGGCTTTGAACAAAATGATTTTAAAATTAGGTAAAACTGGAACCAAATCCCTGACTTTATTTATAAGTCGCAGAATGCAACACTGAAACTAAATTCGCATTACAACGGACCATTAAAGATGTATTCCTAAATAAGAGGTTTGTGAAGAGAGGAGAGATAGCTGACAGCCTGTCTCCATTTATCGCGTTCCAGCCTTCTGTTTGAATGAAGACATGCACTTCTAAATGATCAAATGTAGGTAAGATAGTTTAATGATTACACTGTAACTCAAACAAATAACAGCTGGCTCATCAAATACAAGGTAACTTCAATCCTTTGAAAAATATCATAGTTTATATCCAGTGAAATTCCCATAGGCGTTTAGATATACAACTCATATTTAAAATTGATAGTCCTCTTTAGACATCGAAAAGGCAAGTGCACAGAAAACTCTTGAGAGAAAAATATCTACTAGACAGTAAAACCTACCACACTAGCAAAAGGCATGTTATCCACATAAGCATTAAGAAATGTGAGTTTAAAGATAAATTGGACAAAATTCGGTGCTTCTTTTTCCCCCACATGGGTGAAGTTTTCCCCCACATGGCTAACGCGAGAGGGCACAGTTTTAAGGTGCTTGGAAGTAGGTACAGAGGAGATATCAGGAGTAAGTGTTTAAAAAAACACAGAGAGTGGTGAGTGCATGGAATGGGCTGCTGGTGACGGTGGTGGAGGCGGATACGATAGGGTCTTTTAAGAGACTCCTGGATAGGTACATAGAGCTTAGGAAAATAGAGGGCTATGGGTAAACCTAGGTAATCTCTAAAGTAAGTACTTGTTCAGCATAGCATTGTGTGCCGAATGGCTTTTATTGTGCTGTAGGTTTTCTATGTTTCTATGTTTCTACATAGTTTCTGGAAGAGCAAATGTTATTGTGTCCCTTTGAATTTTTGGGGGGGGTTTAGTGATTCTTGAGTTCCTCAAGAGTCATAATCTGCAGAAACTGGCCCTTCAGCCCATCTAGTCCATGCTGCCTAGTCCCATTGACCCACACTTGGACCATAGCCTCTCATACCTATTCCATCCATTTACTTATCCTTGATTTTCTGTAAGCTGTACAGCAGTAATGCAGGGATAAACTGTACTTAAATTGTATTTTAGTTATTTAGTTCTGCTTCTGATGAATGGAAATTATTTAGAACTAGTAACTCCAGCAGCATATAAATGCCAGTATGCAGTACCACAAGTCATTATAGAACAGGGGTTCTGCACCTTTTTTTAATGCCATGGGCCTCTACCATTAACTGAGGGATGCATGGACCCCAGGTTGGAAACCTCTGATCTAAAAGCTACTGCTCGCTATGAATAACATCAGCAAATTATTTCCTCAAATTACTCATATTTTAAAACATCCATTAATCCATTCTTAACAATCCTGGTTAAAAGTCAGGAATAAGATTTGCATAGAACTATTAAACAGGTAACCCAATCATTGTCATTTTTCTACCTGTTAACTCCACTGTAGACAAAAAAGTCTACCCCAAGTGTTGCATATATACACAATTGTTCAGCCCCCATAATTCTGCTCCATCTCCATCTTAAACAGTTGACCTTCCATTCTGAATCTAGATGCATCATTCTAGATTCAACACAAAGGGGGCACATCTCCTCACTAGCTAATTCATCAACACCCCGCAAAAGTATCTTCATTTCATAATATCACCATTCATTCTTCTCAATTCTAATGAGAACACAACCAGGATATAGTCCTAATGTAGGATTTCAACCAATTATGTTAATAATTCCCTCACCTCTCAAATCCAACAGATTTTGCTAGACCTGCAGAGTTCCTCCAGCAGTTAGTTTGTTCCCAGGCTGCAAAATCCATCCTCATAAGACAACCATTTCACTCCGGGATCAGCAATAAACCTTCTCTAATCTGCCTCCAGTGCAAGATATCCCTCCTTAAATAATGTGAGTAAAATTGTAAACAGTTCTTAAACTGTGTTCTCACCAGTACTCTGTATAGTTATAATAAAACTTCACTTTTATACACTAGCCCTTCTACAATTCAAGCTAACATACCATATACCTTCCTGATACACACACCCTAACTTTTTGTTTATGTGGAATGACAACCTGATCCCACTATAACCCAATGATATATTCTTCCATTCTACAATGTTTGTGTCCTTAAATTTTCCATGTTACATGGAACTTAGAAGAATAGAGGACTATGGGTAAAGCCTAGGTAGTTCTAAGGTAGGGACATGTTCAGCACAGCTGTGTGGGCAGAAGGGCCTGTATTATGCTGTATGTTTTCTATGTTTCTATATATTCCCTTGCCTTGTTAACCACCCCAATATACACATTTGTGACTACCCACTTAACTGGCAGGAATAGGAATGGATATAAAAGCAGAACAGTAAGAGAGTAAATAATGTTTCCATAAAGTTTGACTAGGGGTCTTCAACCTGAAATATTAACTTCGTTTCTCTTCCCCAGTTGCAGTTTGATCTCCTTAATGTATGCTGAATTTTATGTTTTTATTTTAATTTCTAGCATTTGAATTTTCTTGATTTTTAATAAAATTCCACTGATAATGCCTTTTGAAAACTAATGTAGAACTCTTTAACTAAAAGCATGAAATGGAATAAGTCATTGCTTTCATTGCTCAATTGTCATTGGAACCATAAGCAAAATAAGTTCCATTAACTGAATTTCTTTCCTTCTATTCCAAGTGCTCCCCAAATGTTGAACCAGCATTCCTGACCTCTTTGTGTCATGCTCCATCAATAGCTATAAACAATTCCAGGCATGCTTCAACTCATTTGCCTTGAAGTAAGTTTTATTTCTGAAGCAATATAAAACTGAAACCCCCAGTATAAAACTAAAACTGTTCTTGCATAAGAGGAGAAATAAAAGAACCTCAACAGTCTTTGAAAAATGGTGGCCTAGGTCTCATCTTAATTCACTATGTTTATGAAACCATGTGTGGTGGCATGATAACGGGACTGAGATAAGGGATGGAGTTAAGAGCAAGGGTTCTGGGTGAAGGTGGGTCTGTTCCAGGCCAGCTGAGTTGCACTTTGGTTAGGCAGCTGGCCCAGTCCTAATGAGTGAGTGAGCAGTTTGAAACCAAAGGACACGCTCAAATAAACAGAAGACAGAAATTGAAGAAACAAAAAACCCATTTTAGTGAATGAACTTGTAAAGAAAACTAACAAAGGAGATTGCTTAACAAGTAACACATACTTCAAGGCAAATGAGGAGAGGGTGCTTTTAGAATTGTTTCGCAGCTATTAATGAAGCATAGCTTAAAGGAAGTCATGAGAAGCAGTTCAAAATTCCTGGTTCCAGGTTATTCCAAGCAGGTAAAAAGAAATTTAGTTAATGGAACAGATACTGCTGTGAGAAGGAATTGTTACATTCAGATAGCTTGGTTGTTGACACTAAAATACCACAGCCACCATTAGCTGCTTGCAAGCTTATATTCAGAGGCTCTTATTCCCCATCATGCATTTCTTCACTGAGTTTGTAACTTCACATGCTTGCATCCAGTTACATGTAGAAGAAACCCCCAATGGTTACACGCCTCCTCACTGACTAATACTGATTGCTATGCGTCACATGGAAGCAATTAATAAGGGTGATATGCAGTAAGGACCATTAAATTAAGCCATATGCATTGAGATAAAGTACAAAAAAAAAGTAATTGTATTGATAGAATATGCTGTACAGTCCTAATTGTTAGAGCAGGGGTTCCCAACCTTTTTTTACTACCGTGGTCCAATACCATTAAACAAGTGGTCCATGAACCCCAGGTTGGGAACCCCTGGGTTAGAGGGACAAAGGATATAAAATGTAATCAAGTTCAGGGGGCAAGAAGAGAACCACAGTAGTTATTTAGTTAATATTAACCATAAAGGATAAAGAATGAGCTATATTCTGGAGCACTGATACTTAGGAAGTTCAACAAGAGGAGGGTTTGTACAGGACTTTATTTTAAGGAATGAAACCAAAAAAAAGCAATACTATTCAACAGCATTTTAGAGTTAGTAATCTTACTGTATATGATTAAATACACCAATGGTATGGTAGAATATTGGTTCAGTTACTGGATTAGTAACTATAAACCTGAATTATTGACCTGAAGGCATGAATTTGAATCCCACTGAAACCACCAGATTATATTTTTTTAAAAAACAATCTCTTACTAATGTCCTGCAAGAATGTATTTATCTCAAACAACGCTTGGTGGTCAGATAAAGCAAAATATAATCAAATCGAAGAAAAATTGGCAAATTAAATCCAAAGGTAACTCAATGAAGAGAAGCAAAGAGTAGGAGTCCATGGGTGCTTTGGTAACTGGAAAGCTTTTTGTATTTGCATTCCACAAGGCTCTATGATTCTTCCCTAGCTATTCATGTTTATCATCAATGATTTACATTTGAGAGAACCATAATGCCGGAGTTTGCATACAATAGTGAGGATGACATGCACAAAGTATTACCGGATTTGCTAACATACTAGATAATTCAGTAAAACAAAAGGGATGTAGATACAAGGATATTTATAGAAGGAACTAAGTTACAAAGAAACTATTTCACCCAGCAGGTAGGGGAAAAGGCTGGCAAATGAATTTCTGTCCAGAACAGAGCAAGTTCTTACTTCAGTGGTTGGTAAGTTGATGGAAAAGATCCTGAGAGGCAAGATTTATTAACATCTGGAGAGGCATAAATGATTAGAATATTCAGCAAGGCTTTGTGAAAGGCAGGTCATGCCTTACGACCCTGGTTGAATTTTTTGAGGATGTAACAAAACACATTGATGAAGGTAGAGCAGCAGATGTAGTGTATATGGATTTCAGCAAGGCATTTGACAAGGTACCCCAAGCAAGGCTTATTGAGAAAGTAAGGAGGCATGGGATCCAAGGGGACATTGCTTTGTGGATCCAGAACTGGCTTGCCCACAGAAGGCAAAGAGTGGTTGTAGATGAGTCATATTCTGCATGAAGGCCGGAGACCAGTGGTGTGCCTCAGGGATCTGTTCTGGGACCCCTACTCTACGTGATTTTTATAAATAACCAGGATGAAGAAGTGGAGGGATGGGTTAGTAAATTTGCTGATGACACAAAGGTTGGAGGTGTTGTGGATAGTGTGGAGGGCTGTCAGAGATTACAGAGGGGCATTGATAGGATACAAAACTGGGCTGAGAAGTAGCAAATGGAGTTCAACCCAGATAAGTGTGAGGTAGCTCATTTAGGTAGGTCAAATATGATGTCAGAATATAGTATTAATGGTAAGACTCTTGGCAGTGTGGAGGATCTGAAGACTCTTGGGATCTGAGTCCATAGAACACTCAAAGCTGCTGTGCAGGTTGATTCTGTGGTTAAGAAGGCTTAAGGTGCATTGGCGTTCATCAATCGTGGGATTGAGTTTAGGAGCTGAGAGGTAATGTTGCAGCTATATAAGACCCTGGTCAGACCCCACTTGGAGTACTGTGCTCAATTCTGGTCACCTCACTATAGGAAGGATGTGGAAACCACAGAAAGGATGCAGAGGAGATTTACAAGGATGTTGCCTGGATTGGGGAGCATGCCTTATGAGAATAGGTTGAGGGACTTGGCCATTTTTCCTTGGAGTGACAGAGGATGAGAGGTGACCTGATAGAGGTGTACAAGATGATGAGAGGCATTGATTGTGTGAATAGTCAGAGGCCTTTTCCCAGGGCTGAAGTGGCCAGCACAAGAAAGCACAGTTTTAAAGTGCTTGGAAGTAGGTACAGAGGAGATATCAGGGGTAAGCTGTTGTGGTTGTTAATTTTTTTTTAATATATAAACGCAGGGAGTAGTGAGTGCATGGAATGGGCTACCAGCAACAGTGGTGGAAGCAGATACGAAAGGGTCTTTTAAGAGACTCCTGGACAGGTATATGGAGCTCAAAAATAGAGGGTTATGGGTAACCCAGGGTAATTTCTCAGAAATTATGCTGTAGGTATTCTAAGTTAAACCATCAAGTATGGCAAATAAGGGAGGGCAATGCACACTTGCTGAGAAGAGTATCCAGGAGGACTCTTGAGTGCAAGATCAGTCCTCTAAAAGTAATAGGGCATAAAGATAGGATGGTCTCGGTGGCAAATAGAGTACATTCCATTATTGTAAAGACATGAAATACAAAAACAGCGTAACTATTCGAAACTCACAAACACTTCTTCGGCCAAGCTGAAGTCATGCACGTAGATCAGGTCACCACATTACAGAAAGGATGCCAACATGTTCTTAATTGATAAAATTAAAGGGAACACATCAGGATTTTGCCAGGATCATAGAATTTTAGCAATGAGAAATTATTGGCTAGGCTGACATTAGCCTTCAGAGTATCAAGGTTGAGGAGGCATTAATTTCAGTGTGTGAAATTCTAAGAGACAGAAAGGACTTCTTGAATAAAAGATAATTCAGTTAAAAAAAAGGGATGTCAATGCAAGGTTACGAATAGAAGGAACTAAGTTACGGAGAAACTATTTCACCCAGCAGGTAGGAAAAAAAGGCTGACATACGAATTTCTGTCTAGAACAATGCGAATTAAACCATTAAGTACGGCAAACTCAGATTTGCACTTAAAGTGCTATAAATTAAATAAAACTATTATTGGTGCAAAAACAAATGCCAAATAATATCAATAAATTAGTGAAAGATTTCTCAACTATAATCAGAATTAATTAAAATGGGTGGAGTGTGGTAGTAATATCTGTGTCCAATCCGTTGCAATTTCTCATTCATTTCTTAGAAACAATGAGGATACCTCAGACGAATGTTGGATAGAGGAAATTATAATGAAAGAAAGGGATGAGGATTTCCAAACTGAGCTGTAATTGGATCAGTAGCTCACACAGGTCACCAGGCAGACTTAGATTTCATGCATTGATAGTACAGTTTTGGATCAGGTCATGTTTACAGTGGGAGCAAGTTGGATGTTAGTTAATTGAAAGATAATGGTGCAAGTTATCCTCGGAGGATAATTAGGTCATGATTTCAGAAGCAGAAGATTTGAGACAAGGCTGAGCTGGCTGCACGTAACCAAAGCACTATACATTCAGCACAAATGACTGAGGATGAATTCATAGCCTCAGAAAAAAGGTATTTTCAACCAAAGCCAACCCAGCTGGCTTTGGCTTCATCAAATGTTCAGAGTAGTGCTATTCAGTGTTTGATGTAGACTGTTCATGACTAATCTACAGTGAGCAAGTCAGAATCAGAATCAGGTTAATTATCACTGACATGTGCCGTGAAATTTGTTGTTTTGTGCCAGCAGTACTATGCAAGTAATAAAAATTCTAAAAATTACAATAAAAATAAGTTAATAGTGTAAAAGAATAATGAGGTAGTGTTCATGGACCATTCAGAAATCTGAGAGCAGAGAGGAAGAAGCAGCTTTTGTGCATCTGTGTGTGTCTTCAGACTCCTGTACCTTCTCCCTGATGGTAGTAATGACAAGAGTGCATGCCCTGGATGGCAAGAATAGATGGATGCCACCTTCTTGAGGCACTGTGTTTCGAAGACGTCCTAAATGTTGGGAAGGTTTGTGCCATGGTGTAGCTGGCAGAGTCTTCAATCCCCTTTTGATCTTGTGCATTAGAGCCCCTATACCAGATGGTGATTCAACTTGTCAGAACTCTCTCCATGGTATATCTGTAGAAGTTTGCTACAGTGTTTGGTGAGATACCAGACCTCCTTAAACTCCTACTGAAGTAGAGCCTTCATCATGATTGCATTGTTATGTTGGGCCTCAGATAGATCCTCTGAGATGTTGAGACACAGGAACTTGAAACCACTCACACTTTCCAATGGTGGCCCCCTCAATGAGGAACAGAGCACCTTCTCCAAACTTCCCTTTCCTGAAATCCGTAATCAAACCCTGGGACTTGCTGATGTTGAGTGCAATGTTGTTGTTGTGACACCACTCAACCAGCTGATTTATCTCTCTCCTGTACACCCCCTCATCACCATCTGAGATTCTGCCAACAGTGGTGTCATCAGCACATTTATAGATGGCATATGAGCTGTGCCTAGCCACACAATCGTGACAGTAGAGAGAACAGCATGCTGAGCGTACCACCCTTGACATGCATCCGGGCTGATTATCAGCAAGGAGGAGAGATGTTACTTTGATCCATACTGATTGTGGTGAGGAAGTCAAGGATCCAGTTGCAAAGAGGGGAGGTGGTCCAGGTTTTCAAGCTTATTGGTAAGTACTAAGGCATTGAATTCAAAGCTGTAGTTGATAAACAGCAGCCAGACGTGGGTACTGCCGTTGTCCAGATTGTCCAAGGCTGAGTGGAGAGGCAATGAAATTCCATCCACTTTCCAAATGTCAAATTCAATCTATTGGTGTGGCCGGTAAATTGCAACGGGTCCAGATCCTTGCTCAGACTGAAGTTAATTCTAGTCATAACCAACCTCTTACAGCATCCAGTCATTGATTGCGAGTGCTGTTGGGCCATGGCTGTTGAGGCTGCCCTTTTGAAGCAGGTGGGAAATGCAGGACCGCACAGCAGCGAGAAGGTGAAGATGTTCTCGAACATTCCAGCCAGTTGGGTGCCCAGGCTTTCAGTACCCGGCCATATACAGTACATGCCAGGGCCTAGTGCTTTGTAAGAGTTCACCTTCTTGTAGGAGCACAAACCAATCCTCACAGGAATCAGAGCAATTTCAAGTACCTGGGTGTCAATATCTTTGATGATCTAACCTGGTCACAACATATCGATGCAGCTACAAAGAAAGCAAGGCAGCAGCTACATTTGACTCGGAGTTTAAGGAGATTTGGATCATCACCTGAAACAGTCAAAACTTCTACAGATGTACAGTGGAGAGTATTCTGACTGGCTGCATTACCATCTGGTGTGTGGGGGGTGGGGGAGGTGAGGGAGAGCTACTGTACAGGATCAAAGCAAGTTGCAGAAAGTTGTAAAACTAGTCATCTTCATCATGGCTACTAGCCTTCAAAGACATCTTTAAGGAATGATGCCTCAGGAAGGCAAATGCCATCAATAAGGACGCACACCACCCAGTAATGTCTTCGTATTGTTAAAATCAGGAAAGATGTACAAAACCTTAAGGCACACACTGAAGAACAGCTTCTTCCCCTCTGCCATCTGGTTTCTAAATGGGCATTGAACCGGTGAACACTCCCTCACTACTTTTACTTTAAATTTATTTCTGATCTTTCGCGTCAAAGTGAAACAGATATCTACAAAGTGATCTAAATTAATTAGAAATATAGAACACAAAATAATTGATTACATAAGTACTCACCCCTTCAAGTCGATGCACTTTTAGCAGCAATTACAGATTTGAGTTTGTGTGGATAGGTCTTTATCAACTTTGCACATCTGGACACTGCAAATTTTCACCTCCATTCTTCTTTATAAAACTGCTCAAGCTCTGTCATTGTGTGGGTATCATGAGGGAACAGCTCTTTTCTAGTCCAGACACAAATTCTCAATTGGATTGAGACTCTGACTTGGCCACTCTAGGAAATAAACTGTTGTTTTTAAGGCATTCCTGTGCAGCTTTGGCTTTACGCTTGGGGTCATTGTCTTGCTGGAAAAGAAAATCTCCCAAGTCATAGCTCTTTTGCAGACTGCATCAGGTTTTCCTCCTGGATTTCTCTGTGTTTTGCTGCATTCGTCTTGCCCTCTACCTACACAAGCCTTCCAGGGCCTGCTGCAGTGGAGCATCCCCACAGCATGATGCAGCCACCACCATGGTTCATGGTAGGGACGGTGTGTTTTTGATGATGTGTGGTGTTTGGCTTACGCCAAGCATAGGGTTTAGTCAGGTGACCAAAAAGCTCAATTTTTGTTTCTTCAAACCACAGAACCTTCTTCCAGCTGTCTTCAGAATCTCCCACATTTCAGCAAACTCTAGCCGAGATTTCATGCGAGTTTTTTCCTCACCAGTGGCTTTCTCTTTGCCCCTCTCCCATAAAGCTACATTTGCTGAAGCACCAGGCAACAGTTTTTGTCTGTGCAGTCTCTCCCATCTCAGCCTCTAGAGGAGTTGCAAACTTCAGAGTTGTCAGAGGTCTGTAATTCAGTTCTTTTTTCCTATATTCATCATGCTTTGCACCACACTGAAGCAGCAAAGTTAACAAATTTCACGACATATGCCAGTGATTGTGAACCTGTTTCGCATATTCTGACATTGGCCTCTGATACAGAGGTCACATGGTCACTAGCTGCAGTGAGAATTTGTGGAGCTGTCATTTTATTCTACCTTTCAATGCATGCTCAGGGAGTTGAACAGTAATAAGCTACATTCATACTACATAACACCCTTGAACAGAATAAGCTACATTTTTGGCTTCTAACACAGGTTCTCTACTTTTTTTTAACGCTATGGACCAATACCATTAAACAAGGGTTCCATGAACCCCAGGTCTAATGACATGAGCACTTACTAAATTCTCTACTATCAACCTCTAGTGTAGCTACAATAGTATAGAGAATATGAATACTTTACGATGAATCAAGACTGTGCTTGGAATGTTCCCTATTTAACTGAATGATGTAGCCACAATAACAGTAAAAGGGCTTGGTCTTATCCAGCATGGAAAAACACACTTAATAAGATTCTTATATTAACTCCATATCTTCCATGCAGTCATCGGCACACTGTGGCATATGTGGTTTGCAGAAAGACGTCTTCAACTCATTGAAGCCACTTCAGCTACACCTTCCTCCCCTGCAATCTTCATCACTCAAAGATTTCAACTTGCACTCCAACTAGACAATAATTAACTTTGCAGGCTCCCACTGACCTACCATCTAAAACTTCCTCATTCCACTTACCACAGATTATGGAGAAAGCCCAGCACTACTATCCCACAATCAATAATTATTATTGGCTCAATATATCTAGTCCATGTAGGAGAATCAATCATATTAAAGGGAAAGAAGAAAGAATAAACTGATGGTAAATAAACTGGTGAGCAGTTTTAATGTCATTTATTGCTATGCAATCTACTAAATAAAAAGTCCAAGCAACACACACAAAATGCTGGAGGAACTCAGCAGGCCAGGCAACATCTATGGAAAAGAGTAAACAGTTGACATTTTGGGCCAAGACCCTTCAACAGGATTGGAGAAAAAAAGATGGGGTGTAGAGTTGAAAGGTTGGGGGGATGGAGAGAAACACAAGGTGATAGGTGAAACTGGGAGGGGGAGAGGTGAAGTAAAGAGGAAGTTGATTGGTGAAAAGAGATAGAGGGATGGAGAAGGGGGAATCTAATAGGAGAGGAAGAAGGTCATGGAAGAAAGAAAGAAAGAAGGGGGGGTGAAGAGAACCAGAGGGAAGCGATGGGCAGGCAAGAAGATAAGGGTGAGAGAGGGAAAAGGAGATGGGGAATAATGAAGGAGAGTTTGGAGGAGGGAGGTGCATTACTGGAAGTTTGAGAAATCGATGTTCATGCCTTCCACTTGGAAGTTACCCAAACAGATAAGGTGTTGTTCCTCCAACCAATGTGTGGCCTCATCACGACAGTAGAGGAGGTCATGGATAGGCATAAGAGAATGGGAATGGGAAGTGCACTAAAGTGGGTTGCCACTGGAAATCCCAATTTTTCTGGTGGATGGAGTGTAGGGTCTCAGCGAAGCAGGCTCCCAATTTACATCAGGTCTCACTAATATACAGGAGGCCACACCGGGAGCACTTGACACAGAAAATAACCCCAGCAGACTCACAAGAGTTAACTGGTAATGAATTCCAACAGAACTTGTGTGAAAATTGTGCAATATTGAGAGATTTTCTCATCTAAGTATAGTAGATCTTTTGACATTTTCCGGATTAACAGAAGTGCATATTTAATTCCCTGGGTTGTACTTTAAGTTCTAGTCAACGTAAAACAAAACCCTAAATCGCAGGAGTCTGCAGAGAGTGGTGCGGACAGCCCAGCGCATCTGTAGTTATGAACTTCCAATGATTCAGGACATTTACAAAGACCGGTGTGGAAAAAAATGGCCCAAAGGATCATTGGTGACCAGAGTCACCCCAACTACAATCTATTCCAGCTGCTACCATGCAGGAAATGGTACCACAGTATTAAAACCAGGACCAACAGGCTCCGGGACAGGTTCTTCCACCAGACCATCAGACTGATTAACTGACTTTGATTTGAGTGTATAGAAACACACTCAAGTTATTATAAATTACTATGATTGCACATTTAGACAGAGACGTAACGAAAAGAATTTTACTCATGTATGTGAGGGATGTAAGAATCAAAGTCAATTCAATTCAAAAATCCTAAGAATTTCTTTTGCAAATTTTACTCACAATTGGAGAAGCAACATTAATATTTAGCTTCATGCAGCTCAGACTTTGCTTAAAGAGTTGACACAGTCAACTAATTGTGTGTAAGCTACAGATAAATTAAGGCAGATGAAACAATAGGGAATTCATGCTGGCAAATGCTTCAGCTTTTTTTTAAAAAAGACTGGTAGGAGTGAATGCTGACCAATAAATGAAGAAATGCAGGCAGTGGAGGAGAAGGAAGACAAAAAGGAACCATTATTTGCTTCTGGACAGCAGGAGTTGAGAAAGGCAAATAAACTGGTAGTATTCTATCAATGAAAAAGAAAGTATTAGTGACAAATATTTTGTGAAGCAGAGCTGAATATTGGATCATGGAGAATTGTAATACCAAGTCTCATTTGGTATTCAGGTAAAAAGCTTGCTGTTCCCACAAAAGGAGAGCTACCACTCATACATTCAAACTGACATGTAGCCAGATTATAAAGGCAGACAAATTTAAAAGACTTTCTTTGCCAAGCCTTTTAATAATCTGTACAGATATTCAAAAAAAAAAGGGCCATCTCTACCAGCCCTGCATGAAATTTAGAGCATTCACAGATCTTACTCTGGGCCAACCACTACCATCCACTTAGAAGTCCAAGGAAGGAGCACAGCAAGGACCACTGGGAGGAAATTGGGTGAGAAAATCTGGTTGTCTCCACCCCCTCCCCCATGAGTTGTTATATGTAGTGAATGGGAACAGGACTGACCACTAATGTTCTTGCTATCAATAGGAGGAGAAAAAAATGGAAGTAGCAGGTAAATATCAGCCTAGCTGAAGGCACTGCAGAAGCTCTTCATGTTTTTATTGCCATTCTACTTTCCTCAATAAATTTTAGCCTTTCATTGAAGTAAACAAATACTTTAAGTTCATGTTAGCCCATCAAATCTTCTAAATTTAAAAATAAAGCCCACTTTTATAACCCTAATATACACATAACAGCTTGACACCCAGTGTGAGATAGCTTTAGTTCAATGCTGCATAAACAAAACTGATCCAAGACAAAAGTAGAGAAGGCCTGATTTAATCAAACATGAGAGATGCACACGATGCTACATGCCTATTTGGTTTAAGAATGAACAAAACTGTTAAATGCAGTTTGTTATTATACAGTTATATTTATTGCCGATTTCTGACTGAATGCATCAGAAGTATATAATCCATTCCTGCAATAGGAAAGGCAGTGTAATCTCATGTTTGCGGTTCCAGGTAAACTACACAAGGTTCATCATCTCTCTAGAGTAAATTGTGTACAGTATTTGTATTCAGCGGGTCACACGGTAGATGCAAGTGGTACTGGACCTTTTAATGACAGACAAAATTCTAGAGGAACTCAGCAAGGATTTCCAGCATCTGCAGATTTTCTCTTGCTTTTAATGACGGAATTCTATTAGTAATGCCCTCTTTCGGGCCAAGTATTAAACCATGGCCCATCTGCTCTCACTTAGATCTTTTAAAAAAAAAGCTTCAAATACAAACAAAGAATTCCTCCAATCCTTGCCCTATCTAATTTCTGAACCGGTTTCAGCCTAAGCAGAGGATCTGGTCATTTATCTCATGCCTGCTTGTTGAATTTGAAACTTGCAGTGCACAGGCTGGGAAATTCACTTCCCACCTTAAAGTGAATTAGGTTGTAACACCACAGATCAATTCAAGGTGACATTGTAATACAATACTTCCCCTCCCCCTCACAAGTATGACCAAAATTATAACATTTCTCTTTAATTAAGCAATGGAACTTCAGTTAAATTAACTCAAAACACTATTTCATGTTTTGATGTGAAATCCAAATTACAGAACAATAACTTCTTCACCCCCCCCCCAATGAGATACTGGTTCAGAAGTGATAATTTTATTCAATCCAATCAGCCTAGCATTTAAACCGGAATGTACAAACACAATGAAAAAAATTCTCTACTTACTTGCTTGACAAATAGGTATGAAATTCGCTCTTAAATTTACTAATGGCATCAGCTTTACACCTCCCTGGGCAGATATTTACAAACACATACCATCCTCAGCACATTTAAATCATTATACCAGATCCATCCATCCATCTTTTCCCCCTCATTTATCATCTAATCATTCACAACACTGATGGAATAATAAGTAAAATTAATCCTCCAAGCAATCAGAATTTCAATCCATCTCCAATCAGCTAGCCAAGCAGACCAGTATTTCCTTCAACAGATTGAATTTATTAGTCTTTAACACCAGGAGTGCAATCAAAATATAGAAATTGAGCCAATATTTAGTCAAAATCTGCAAATTTTCTTTTTAAAATGGAAATACAAGAGACTGTGAGTGCTGGAATCTGGAACAAGACTGGGCTTCAACCCAGAGCATTAACAATTTCTTCACCAACTCCCACCCCTACAGATGCTGCTTGACCCACTGAATTCCTCCAGTGGTTTGTTTAACACTCAAGTTTTCTTAAAATGAAACATTAAGGAAAGGAAGCCAAGGCACGGTTCCCAAAACTGCACAAGATGAAGAGGATAGGTAAGGGAATACGCCAGTCCAGAAAATCATCAGGAGACAATGGTGCAGCTAGAAGAGCAGCATCCCCCAAATTTCCAGCAGCCAGAGTTTCATCCTGAGCTCTGGTGCTGACTGCATGGGATTTGCACACTGTCCCTATAACTCTCTGAGCTTCTTCGAAGTGCTCAGTTTTTCTCCCGCATCTCAAGGACTTGCAGGATGGTAGATTAACTGTAAATTACTGATGATGTGCAGCTGAGATGCAAAATCTGTGGGGAATTTATAGGGATGTGTGGAGAATAAAATGGAATTACCGTAAATGAGTGCTTGATAATCCGAATTAACTTAATGTGCTGAAGGATCTATTTCTCTGTCCTATAACTATAAACCTAATAAATATAAACATCACAGTTACCATCTAAGCACTTAAATTTAAACTAGCCAAACCTTTTTGCCATGCGCCAGAACATAATTGATTGTCAGAAGCAGAGCCCTAGTGTACTGATCCTTGTTAGCATTCATTACTAGATGGCTAGAGTATATAAAAGGGTGTAATGTTGAGGCTTTATAAGGTATCGGTCAGATTGGTTGGACTGCACTTGGAATATGGTGAGCAGTTTATTTATTTAGAGACAGCACTAAATAAACCCTTCCGGCCCTTTGAGCCACGCTGCTCAGCAATTCACTGACTTAACCCTAGCCTAAGCATCGTACAATTTACTATGACCAATTAACCTACTAACCAGAATGTCTTCGTCTCTGGGAGGAAACCAGGGCATCCAAAGGAAACCCACGCACACATAGGAAGGAACATACAAACTTGCTTACAGAGGAGCTGAAAGTGAACCCTGAACTCCAACACACTGAGCTGCAAGAAAGTCCCTTATCTAAGCGAGAATGAGCTGGCATTGGAGAGAGTCCAGAGAAGGTTCACAAAAATGTTTTCAGAAATGAAGGGGTTAACATATGAGGATCATTTGTTGGTGCTTGTTGAAGTTTTGAAGAATGGGGGGGTGGATCTCAGTGAAACTTCAATATTGAAAGGTCTAAATGGAGTGGACATTGAGAACATGGTTCCTACTGTAGGGGAGTCTAGGACCAGAGGTCATAGCCTCAGAATACCAGGATGTCCCTTTAAAACAGATGAGGAAGAATTTCTTTGGGCAAATGGTGGTGAATCTGTGGAATTGCCACAGATGGCTGTGAAGGTCAAGCCACTGGGTATACCTAAAGTGGAGCTTGATATGTTTTTGATTCGTAAGAATGTCATCAAAGCTTATGAGGAGGAAAATGGGGTGGAGAAGGATAATACCTCAGCCATGGAATGGGAGATCAGACTCGATGGGCCAAATGGCCTAATTCTGTTCCCATCTCTTATGGTCTTTATCCTCCATTAGGAATCTTAGCATAACAGGCACAGCCAGTGCCCCATCCCTAAACTACTCTCAAGAAATGAACCACCACAGTCCTTTTGGTGAGGGCACTCCATTAATGCTGATAGAAACAAAATTCTAGGATTTAGACCCAGTACCAAAATAGTAACACCAGTGCCAATATTTCCTTCCCAGATTAGATTAGTTTAGCTTTATTTGCCACATAAACACTGAAACATTCAGTGAAATGCGTCATTTGATTTGACAAAAATCAGCTAGGCGTGTGCTGGGCAGTCAGCACGCTTCTGAAAAATTACTAATCCTAACTATACCTCTTTTTTGGAACGTGGGAGGAAACCAGAGCACCTGGAAGAAACGTATGCAGTCACAAAGAGAACATACAAACTCCTTACAGGCAGAAGCCGGAATTGAACCCTGATCAGGTGTCACTGGCTGCAGCTGTAAAGTGATTGTGCTAACCACTATGCCTCTATGCAGCCCTGTTGTCTATGGGGCAATCAGAAAGTATCAAGATATTGGTGACAAACAATCTGTGTGCGGTGATGTTCCTATGTATCAAAGCACTCGATGATAGAGGTTACTGTCAAAGTTGGGTAAATAACTTGAATTCCTTGTAAAGGTGGTGCAGACAATAGGCATTGGAGCAGGAATTGAATTTTTAGTGTGGTAGGTGGGAAGCCAGTTAAGATAATCCCTTCGTCCAGGATGGTTTCCAGCTGACTGGGTGTTAGTGGAGCTACAAGGGGAAAGGTTTGGAATGTCAGAAGACGAGTATCTTACTACATAATACTGAGCATCTGACTAACCACTGTAGTCACAGATTTTTTTTTAAAAGGAAAAAACACAGCTAGTCCAGTTGATTTTTCTAGACAGTGTCATCTCCCAGGAAGTCATTTAACACCAAAGTGATAAACCCTGATGCACAGTCTCAACCCATAATGTTGACCATCCCTTTGTTCCACAGATGCTGCCTGACCCACTGAGTTCCTCCAACAGTTTGTTGTTTTTAGCTCATTTCTGAGTCCATCTCATTCAGCATCTCCGTAATGTTACACAACACATTCATCAAGATATTCTGGACAGCAGCTTCTGCCACAGGTACGGTAGTTCATTGAGAATGAGATGCAGAATGTTAATCCTTTGTGTTGATTCACTCACTTCTGCCACAGTCCACTCTGGCAGCTATATCCTTCTGAATGAAGTAATTAGCCGCAACTGAAATGAAGTTTTAACATCTGCAATACATTAAGCAAAAATGCATTGAAGAAATCAGTGAACATTACAAATTAATCTAGATCAAATCTGAAATGTTTAAAAATCTTCAATATATTATAATAATGTGTTCTAATACGTAGTATGTTGCATTAAAACTGTATCAGAGGCTATGGATGCCTGTAAGCAAATCTATTTGCCAAGGATTTGTACTTCCTCAGCAAGCAAAAAAAAAATCCCAAGTGGATAAACTATGTGTCATGACATAACTGGCAACAGTTCATTTTCACTTTAATGAGTTAAGCTCTGCATTTATGAAAGACATCTGTAAAGCATTAAGTGTGTAATGCATTTTCTGCTAGTGGTACACATACTGTTCCATCTGCCGTGCAATCACTGGCCTTCAACTTTTTCTATATTTGCCCATGAATTGATTTGAGGAAAAGAATCTCCCCATGTCCTGAAGAAAATTAATTTATTGATATGCATCTTGTAAATAAGAGGGCAGGGTCTGCTTAAACTTGCACAGAATTTATATCTAAAAAAGCACAACTACTTGGCAATGAAAAAGGAGTGTAAAGATCTTTAAAGCTTTCTCATTATGCTTTTAATACACTTTCCGGCTGAGGTTACCAACATGGCTGACGATTGTTTATACTTAGCCAGGTGAAACCTGTACAGATTAGCCTCCAGTAACGACACAAAATATCCATATGAATTTTGCCAGACTTCATACTTTCCTTCTGTCTGTAAACTAAGCAGGACGTGACCAGGTGGTGTACAATGTAATGTTTTACATGTTTCTGTCAGTCCTCAAAGATCTTCCAGGATCACCCCGATCACTATAAAGGGATATCCATTTCCATGAAGACGAATAGCCCAAAACAGAAAAGTGCACACACTGAACTCCGCAACACCGTTAACTGTGTCCATTCTGAAGTAACAAATCAAACTATATTCGGCAAAAAAAAGGATCTAGACCAGTGCTTATTCATTCAACTGTTGTGCATTTCACATCCCAATAATTCCTCTTCTAAAAGACTTTCAATGAACTATCACTCCAAAAATGTCACTCTTCTGCAGGGTTTCTGAGATGATTAGGGTTACGTTACCAGAGCATTAGGGAAGTTTCACATTTCAGAGAGAATTCGCTATTCTCAAAAGTTTATATCTTGAGAATATAAACACAAGCACATGTACCAGATTCTGGCAACCCAAAGCAACATACGAGGGGTGATTGATAAGTTTGTGGCCTAAGGTAGAAGGAGTCAATTTTAGAAAACCTAGCACACTTATTTTTCAACATAGTCCCCTCCTACATTTACGCACTTAGTCCAGCCGTCGTGAAGCATATGAATCTTGGACCTCCAGAAAGTGACCACAGCATGGGGTGATTGAAAAGTTTGTGGCCTAAGGTAGAAGGAGATGAGTTATACAGCTCTCATTACATGCACATGTAGGTCAACTCTTTGAGTGATTACACAGAAAGTTTGAAGTGAATAGCTCATCTCCTTCTACCTTAGGCCACAAACTTATCAATCACCCCGATGAGTTATTAGCTTCAAACTTTCTGCATAATCACTCAAAGAGTTGAACTGCACAATCCTTCCCAGTGTGGCCTCCTGTATATTGGTGAGACTTGGTGAAGTTTGGAAGACCACCGCCAAGCACCATCTGACAGAAAAAGTGGGATCTCCCAGTGGCCACCCATTTTAATTCCACTTTTCATTCTGATATGTCCATACATGGCTTCCTACTCTGTCGTGATGAGGCCACACTCAGGTTGGAGGAACAACTCCTTATATTTCGTTTGGGTAGCCTCCAACCTGATGGCACGAACATCAATTTCTCAAACTTCCAGTAATGCCCCCCACCACCCCCCCTCACCATTCCCCATCCCCTTTTCCCTCTCTCACCTCATCTCCTTGCCCACCAATCGGCTCTCTCTGGTGCTCCTCCCCCCTTTTCTTTCTTCTTCTGTCTCTTTCACCAATCAACTTCCCAGCTCCTTACTCCATCCTTTCCTTTCCAGATTTCACCGCTCACCTTCTGCTTCTCTCCTGCCCCCACCTTTTAAATCTACTCCTCAGCTTTTTTCTCCAGTCCTGTTGAAGAGTTTCGTCCTGAAACATCAACTGTACTCTTTTCCTAAATGCTGCCTGGCCTGCTGAGTTCCTCCAGCATTTTGTGTGTATTGATGTTTTTCTTCTGCTATCTTCCACCTTCCTTTCCTGTCCCAGTCTCTGCCTGAAACATTTACAGGTCTCCCCTGCTATCCGAAAGAAGAGCATTCCTATGAAACCTTTCGTAAGCCAAAATGGCGTAAAGCGAAGAAGCAATTACCATTAATTTATATGAGAAAAAATTTTTGAGCGTTCCCAGACCCAAAAAATAACCTACCAAATCATACCAAATAACACATAAAACCTAAAATAACACTAACATATAGTAAAAGCAGGAATGTTATGATAAATACACAGCCTATATAAAGTAGAAATAATGTATGTACAGTGTAGTTTCACTTACCAGAATTGGGAAGACAGTGAGCACTCTGGAAGCTTGAGCGGTGGAACCTGCCCTAAACCTACATGCCCTTTCAAATTAAAGTCATAACTTTTCTGCAATCATTGCAGCACTGTCAATCGTAGCGAAAATCTCTCGCAAGTGCTCCACGTTCAGTTCCTGGACGACTTCACTTTCCGGCCGTTCACTATTGCGTTCGGTTTCGATTCGTATCCTTTCCTTTTGCAATTGCATCAGTATTGATGAAATTGATGCAACCAGTAATTGCATCAATTTCAACAAAAGGACTAACGTATCCACACATGTACTCAAAAAAAATCACTTGGGTATTCCAACCGCTTGGATGTAAATGAAACACAACAGGAAGTGTTCACCACGATCGAAACACTTAATTACATCCAGTTTTACGCTAAGCATAACACCCTTACGAGCTCTCTTAGGCTTTTCTGATACCTTAGGACACATCTTGCTAACGGATGCACAAAATAAATTGAGATAAAGCATAGATGCTCACAGATACAGTTCAAAGCTATGGCAGCTTGATGCTGAGAGTAGTTCCCGGGGAAGGAGCTTGGCGGTGCCACTCTCGCTGCTCGGGGTGCGCGCTGCCTCTATAACAGCTCGCTGCAAAGCAAACACTGAACGCTATTTTCGCCTTTTTTCTTAAAAGCAAAAATCCTCTTCGGATTTCTTTCGGTTAGCGAAAACAGGTACTAATGTGGGTCTTTCGTAAAAGCGAAGTGGCGTAAAGCGAACTTTTGAAAAGCGGGGGATACCTGTACTGTTTATTCATTTTCATAGATGTTACCTGACCTGCTGAGCTTTGTGTGTGCTGCTCTTGAGAATTATAGCTGTGTTTCTAATGTTGGCATATTCTTCATGAAAATAAACACACAGCGGGGAAACACAATGTGAGCTTCTACTTGATATTAGGAGAGGCAGCTGGATTTCATAGTGAGGAAGGTAAAGAAGATCTGTCTGTGAATTTGCTTGGCACAATGACCACACAAGGTAAACATGTTGTTGGATCCGCTTATATGTATAAAAACAGAAAATGTAGTTTGAATAAAGGTCATATGGCAATCTTTCACCACTCACACATCATTTCATCCAGGGATATTTCTGCCTTCTTGAATCAACTAATAACAAACCTGAGTGGGTGAATTTGTCATGATTCACAATGAAACTGATACAACCCAAGTTTAATTCACATTAGCACAAATGTTTACAAAGTAATGGATTAAAAATATTTATTTTATACTAAAAGCATTTTGGATCATTGGCAAACTATTTTCTTAGAAGTTTGCACAGGATTAGCGTGTCATCTAAAACTTTGACAGCTTCAGTAGATGCAGAGTGGAGAGTATAATGACTGGTTGCTTCGCAGTCTGGTATAGGAATACCAATGCCCTTGAATGGAAGAACCTACCAAAAGTTGTGAATATGGCCATCCATCACAGGTAAAGCCCTCCACACCACTGAGAACATCTACAAGGAGTATTGTCACTGGAAAGCTGCCATCAGGAAGGTGGTCAGGGGCCCCAAGTACCACAACATCAGGTTCAGGAACAGTTATTACCCCTCAACCATAAGGCTCTTGAACCAGAGCGGATAATTTCACTCTCCCCAACACCAATTGATTCCACAACCTCTGGACTATTTCTTATGGATTCTACTAATGTTCTTGATAGTTATCGTTCTTTTCTGTGCGTTTGCGCAGTTTATTGTCTATTGCACATTGGTTGATTGATCGCCTTCATCGTGTGCAGTTTTTTTTTACATTGATTCTATCATTTCTTTGCAACTACTGTGAATGCCCACAGGAAAATGTATCTCAGGTTTGTATATGGTGGCAAATATGTACTCTAACAATAAATTGACTTTAATTTATGAATTTTTTAATGAATTTACTTTGAAATTACAATTGTAAAATTACAGTAGGGTGGGCTGTAAAACAAGCCTCCACATTTTGCACAACCGCTCAAGGTTGTGATTGCTACCAAAGTGCTTACAGAAATGTCTAAATTATATCTTGCTGCCAACCTCCGAGTGGCAAATTGGGTAATTTAGTATCTGTGAGGCACAGGGGATTGAAGATGCAGATCTGAAGCAACATCCAATTTGCGGGAGGAACTCAGCAGGTCAGGTGGCATCTATGGAAAAGAATAAACAGTCAATATTTTGGGCTGAAGCCTTTCTTTAGGACTGAGAAGGAAGGGAGTAGATGCCAGAATAAAAACATGGGGGGAGGGGAAAGAGGCTAGATGATAGGTAATAGGTGAAACCAGGTGGGTGGGAAAGGTCGAGGGCTGGAGGAAAAAGAACCTGATAGGAGAGGAGAGTGGACTATCAGAGAAAGAGGAGGAGGAGGTGACCCAGTGAGAGGTAATAGGCAGGTGAGAAGTAGTAAAATGTCAGTGGGAAATCGAGGAATCTAGCAGCCACTATTTTCAAATATTTTTGCATTTAAGAAAAGCAAATCATCAAAACATTAATCTGCAAGCAACTTTACTCGTGTTTTGAAGCTGGTGGAACTCAGTGCATCATGTGGCATCTGTGAAAGGAAAGAAATTGTTGAGGTTTCTGGTTGAAACCTTACATGAGGATAGCTGACAATTTCTTTCCTCCCATCAATGCTGTGTAATCCTTTGAATTCCTCCAGCACATCATCTGTTCTCCAAATTTCAGCTTTTGCAGACTCTTGTGTCTCCGTTGACTCTTTTTCCGTGGAAAATTCTCATTACAGCTTGCATATTTTCTAAATAGATCAAAGAATGACTGCTACAATAGTTGATATGCATTTGGCTTTTGTTTTTAAAATGATCTTTCATGGATTGAAAGAATCAGACATGTCTGTTTTTTACACAGTCTCATGAAGCAAAAACATTGCTGGCAAGCTGGACAAGCAGACAACGCCCATCCTTATGTAGCGATGAAAAGAAACACATGAAAAGGAACAAGTGAGCTACCATTTTGAACCAATGCCTTTCCTTCAGGGATGGGGGCACTAAGCACTATT
This sequence comes from Mobula hypostoma, assembly GCF_963921235.1. NCBI lineage: Eukaryota > Metazoa > Chordata > Chondrichthyes > Myliobatiformes > Myliobatidae > Mobula > Mobula hypostoma. The sequence continues at coordinate 153,325,755 of NC_086102.1, read as the reverse complement.
AGTTACAGAGCTCCAGAACTTTGATTCCAAAACCATGAAAGAATGGCAAAACAGCATTTATACAATCTTTACTCATGTTTCATAGCTACATTGGCAGAAGGTAATACAGTATGGTTACGAAACCATAAGGCCAAGAAGGAAGCAGGAGCACTGAGACTGACAGGATATATTTGGATTAATTTTTTGTCCAAGGAATAGATTTATTTGTATACCAAATAACTAGCTGCTGTATACTTAACAAAGTTTCCTTTAGCACACAAATAGTTCCTCTCAATTGCTTGGGATTCAATTCCAGCCCACAAAAACCCAAGATTAAAAAAAAACAATTTTCTTCCTCTCTGGAGTTTATAATTGAAATAGGTCGTCCTCTACAACACCAGATGTTAGATTTTAGTTTCTCATCATCTTCCCTATAGCCTAACCGGGCAAATCCAAACACAAACAGATGGACCCATACATATCCATTGCAGTTATATTTTATTGCCAACACTTCAACGAAAGTATCCCACCTTGTTTACCACGGAGAATCGAATTTCAAAAACCTCCATTGGGAGATTATGACTGAAAACTTGACCTGGAATCCTGGCAACACCAATGATTAATAATCAGTTAATCTTTCACACCAGCTTGCTTTTCATCTCTTCTAAAGTCTAAGGATGAGCTGCTTCAGGCAAATCCATTTAGTGTGCTCAAGAAAAAGGCTCACTGCCAAATATAGATCCACAGAGAAGCTAGGATGAAACTCAAATCTTTCTGAACCCACTTACAGATGTAAAACCAGCAACCTGAGCCACAATTTCAAAAACCAACATCCCAAGTTTCACTGGTCCAGCCAGATAGTAAGAAAGTACATGATTAAGTAAACCAACCTTTATTTTAGGAAGCTTTTCAAATTTCATACATGGCAAAAAGGAGCAGGAATTTCAACTGCACCTTGTGACGCAAATGCCACACAAGAAACAACTGCCTCGAGAAGGCTGGGAACATGGCATCCAGACAGCTGTGTTTGTCCCTATTCCACTACAGGGCTTATGAATAATGTTGGTTCCAGTGGGCCCACCCCTGCTTCTTTGGCACCAACACCAAGGTACCTTTGGTTAAGACGCCATCAAAAACTCTCCTTAGCTGTATGACAGGCAGACTATGGTAGGTGGTCTGGATTATTTACAGCCAGGCCAAGGCACAGTTCCAGTTATTGGCCTCCTGGTGCGTGCAAGTGCTGCTTTGTTACAATCCAAGGCATTTCAAATTGGCTGAGGTCTAGCAATTATATTTTTATTTTGATTCCATCCTCACTCTCCAGAAGAACTGTTGTAGATTCTGTTGTAAGAAGGTTAATTCGTTCAGTTACCTTTGTCAAGATTTTCTCTAGTGTCAGGCAACGACAAACTTCAATATAGGTCTAGCTATCTGCCCTTGCATTTTCTTTCTTTCTCAATCTTTTTTTATTGAGTTTCAAATTGATAAACATAACAATGATAATAATACAAAGAGACCGGGATTACATTAATAATGGTTAACGTATACAGACACAGACTCCAAGTAACATATTTAATTTAAACCTCCCAATCTCTTAACTGAACATGAAAAAGATTCAAAAAAAAGTTTTTACCTCCTACACTAAAAAAACACAAAACAAAACGACTGGGCTGCCATATTTCATCGGTTAAGATCATTATCTGTCATTAACTCCGCTGCTCTATACACAAACAAAAAGTTATTGAAAAGGATTCAGAAAAGGTCAGTTTACATCATATGAAAATATTGAATAAATGGCCTCCAAGTTTCTTCAAATTTAACTGAAGGATCAGTGGTGCCACTCCTAATTTTTTCCAAGTTTAAACATGTTATAGTTTGGGAAAACCATTGAAATGTAGTAGGGGGATTAGAATCTTTCCATTTCAATAAAATGGATCTTCTGGCTATGAATGTAACAAACACAATCAAATGACAAGCTGAAGGGGATAAATGACTAAAGTCTATCGTTGGTAGTCCAAAAATTTCGGTACTATAATAGGATGAGGTTGTAAATCAGCCCTTGCATTTTAATGTCTCTTCTCATTGCTGAGTCCCCAAATACTTAGGTTATCAATTGATAGAAACCAATCTGGATGCAAAGGCAGTAATAGAACATAGAACACTAGAGCACAGTACAGGCCTTTCAGCCCACAATGTTGTATCAACCTTTAATGTACTCTATAGATCAATCTAACCCTACACTCCAACATAGCCTTCTAATTTTCTATCATCTATGTGTCAATAAGAAGTTCTTAAATTCCCTAATGTATCTGTGTCTATCTCCGCCCCGGTAAAGGTGTCTAATACACTCACCATTCTTTGTGAAAAGAACTTCCCTGACATTCCTCCAATCACCTTAAAATTATGCCATTTCCACCCTTGAAATGTCTCTGGACTTCCACTTAGTATAGATTGACACTTCTCTGGTGAAGGGAATCACCTCACACTGCTTTTATTAAGTATAAGAGCAATTTAATAAGAGCCAGTTAAAGTCCTCCAACAAAACGCTCCCCTTCAACTTCCCAAAGCCCATCCAAGTGAAAGGAATGGAACGTGATGGTTTCTATGCACCTGAATGAACACAAATGCAGGAACATTCAAGCTCAACACTGTTCAGGGTCCATCCACCCACTAAACATTCACTTCACAGTGCAGTTCATGCCAGCTACTAAATATACCACGGCAACTTCTAACACCCAGATTGACAAGAGCACTAGTTTCCCATTACGTTCCCTTATCACAAGGGAAATTAGGGATAGGTAATAAACACTGGCCTTATACAGATCCCGGAAGTGAATAAAAAGTAGCCCAAAAGTGGAATTTTCAAATTTTCACCAGATTATACTTATTCAATACAGATCAAGTTGGCAGTTATCTCTTAATGCGTTCTTACTATTAACAGCCATTATGAAAGGAAATACCCACCAATCTTAACCTCACTGTGGGAAGCTAACAGGATTAGCCCTCATTCTTTTTTCCTTTCATATTCAGGTCATTTTACTCCATTGAAAATGAGCATCTAAATTTGGCTGAACTGTAAAATCTTCCACCCAGTTCCACAGGTTATCAAGCTAGTGAGCTGGGACTACAGTTAATTTCAGATGTGTAAGAACTGTTGCGATTAAATTTAGCCCCAGACAACGTATACAGAGTTCCAGGTTTGAAGAAACAATAACCTCTGGATAGGTTATATACACAGTGCAATGCAGTGAAAATGCCAGCAAATGGATTACTGACCACCAGTGCCAGAGATTGTTGAGGAGATTCAATGTACAGCAAAATCAGATTTATCCTCACTGACTATAAATTATGTTCATGGTCCACTCAGAAATCTGATGACCGAGGGGAAGAAACTGTTCCTAAATCATTGATATGGATCTTCAGGCTCCTGTACCTCCTTCCAGATGGTGATAGTCTTTGTTGATGAATTTCACCTTGGAGGCACTACCTCTTGAAAATGTTCTCATTTGGTGGGGAGGCTTGTGCCCATGATGGTACCCTCTGCCGCCTCTTGTGATCCTCTGCATTGGAGGACCCATACCAGGCTATGATGCAAGCAGCCAGAATGCTACCAGAATGCACATCTATAGAAATTTATAACAGCCTTTGGTGACATAACAAATCTTCGCAGACTTCTAGTGAGCCTTTTTTACAATTACATCAGTGTTTGCCCCAGGGTAGATCCTCTAAGACATTTAAAATAAGCTGCCAACGCCAGGTTTAATTATTCATAGGCAAGATTTCAAATCATACAATGGCTTGCAGGGAATTTAAAAACTCAGGCCATCAAATAGCTTGAATAGAAAGCTTGTAAAGTTAACATGAAACCAGTTTTCTGTAAAATAGAGAACACATCTTGTTCACTATGATTTACAGGCAAAGAAACCTGATGACATTTCCTGTTCTGGCTGACATGTAAATCCGGACCACCAGCTTTTAACATCTCTTTTAACTAGCTCAGCAAGGTACTATTCAAATGCAATTGACAATGAGGAATAAATTCCAGCCATGCCAGAGACTGACATCCTACAAGTGCAGAAAAAAAAACCTCCTCCACTTGTAGCATTTTGATGGACAGATAACAAGTCTCGCTTAAAATATGAAAGTGTATATTAGTGCCACAACTTAGCAGAAACACAACTCCAGCTTGGTCCATTCCATAAAATAGCTTAATACAAACATACAGTCCCCATGCCTATTCCCAAAGTCCCAATTTATCTGTAGATGTTTCAATTGAAAATGCATTTAAGACTCTGCATGACATAATAATAGTTCAATGTCTCATTTCCATGGCAACTTTTGCAGAAACAAATATGACCTCTCTCAGTCTTCCACAAAGGATGGGATTTTGTTCAACCATGTAGCATTAGCTCAATATTTCCTGAAACAGTGAAACCACTGGCATCCGGCCAGTCAACACCTCTGGCTCAGAACTTTCATGCCAACTGTTCTTCTTTGTCTATCAAGAAGGAAGATGATTTGCTGCCACTCTAGTTATTTGGGTTCAGAGATGATTGAGTAGACCTCAGTGGGACCCTAAGATCCATGGGTGCCTGGTGAGATGGGCAGATAACTAGAGGTAGTGTGCTCCTTCTGATGTTTATGTAGGGCTTCCGTGTGCTTCTGATACATGGACACATCCCAAATGCTCATTGTTCACGTTGAGTGGTCATTGGCTATAGATTTCTAGAAGACAGTTGCACTCACCCCCGCCTACTGCCCCCACCCCCAAAGAGGCTTGAACATCCTTATATACTGGCTCAATGTAAACCAACATTATTATTATTTCCTGAGTTTTTTAGCAATTAAAAAAATTATTTAGATGTGGTGCCGGAAAGAGGGTAGTGGAGATTCACCAGGTGATTGCCTACTCAGATGGATGTTACCCAAGGGAAAAAAAACTTAACAGTGTGGGCTCATTTTCCCTGATGCAAATGAGGCAGAAGAGCGGTTTGACAGAGGTATACAAGTAATGAAGCGTGGAATGGGGGTATAGTCAGAATCTCCTTTTCTTCATTGTAGAGGGTATCAAAAAACATGGAGATAGTGAGGAGGTAGTTTTAAGGTGGGAAGTAGGAATGTTAAAAGGGATCCAAGGGGAAGTTTTATTTCAAACAGAGTGTGATTGATATCTGGATTGTACTTCCAGCAGAAGAGGTAAAATTAGACACCACTTGCAAATCTAACAGGCAGTAAAACAGACATTTGGGATCAGAGCTGTGTGGCACTGAAACAGGTCTTTCAGTCCAGCTTGGCCACGCTAACCAAGATGCTGATCTGCACTCGTCACATGTTCCAACAATTGGTCCATATTCCTTCCCTATTCGTGTACTTATCCAAGTGTATTTGTATATAGTGTGATTGTATCTACCTTTCCCATCTCTTTGGCAGCTTGTTCTGTACACCCACAACTCTGTGAGGGAAGCTTACCCTTCTGATTAAATATGCAAGGCAGAGAAGGGAACATGTAAATGCAGTTGGCTGAAGGGCCTATTTTTTTGGGTTGTAGACTCTGAAAATTGATGTCATACGGTATCTGTAATAATGCCATAGATAAACGACTTTGAGAAGGCCAAGGAGATTTTGAAGGACTCTTGATTCCTTCTACTTTTTAAAAAATAGTTTAGAAATGGAGAGAGATAGAAGAATGATGACAAAGCCATCAGCCTGAAACATTAACAGTTTGTCATTCCACAGATAATACCCAAGTTGCAGAGTACTTTCAGAATTTGTTTTAACTTTAGATTTCCAGCATCTGTTGCTTTTCTATTACTGGCAAAAGAAACAATTTTTGAGAGGGAGTTCCAAGGGTATTGGAAAAGTTAGCTAAAATTTCAAGCACTGATGGTTAAAAAGGGAGCGAAGAGCTGCTATTGGGTAAATGAGGGTGCAAAAATCGACATGAAACTGGCAAAGCAAAAGGTTTGCTCCAACTCACATTACAAGTGTATATTTCATTACTGAAGCAATATTAACAGTAAGGAAGAATTGTATTAATGCTCCTGTTTCCTGACTAGTGAAAAATGACAGAAATTGGGCACTAGGTCCACCGATAAAATAAAAGCTCAGAAACAACATTTAAAACATGATTTATCTGAAACCAATGAACAATTAACCATTTATTTTATACACACACACACACACACTCAAATTCCCTGGTCTTTCTCATTGTGCTTTGATATGCTTCTCTTTCAGGCAGGAATTGGATATTTCATTTTATTTAGTCTCTTGTCCTAGATAATCTGCATGAAAGGACTTTTGAAAAACGTGCTCCACATTTTCACAATCCTTTCTATAAACAAGCTGGAAAACTCACTTAGGTGCTGATGATACAATTCTTCAGAGGTGAGGAACAATGGAAATTGAGGTAAAGGAAGGTAACTTTTGCAACCAATCTAAAACGTTTTCTTGCTGAGACTGTTCAGATTACGTGTGAAACTCTCCCAAATCCAGGACACAACGTCATTTCAAAAACAAAGCACACTCTGTTACTCCTGTAGCAATTTTCTGCAGGCTTCCAAACACAATCACAGCGTGAAAAAATATGTTGGTTATTATAGAATTATATATGGTGGAGAGTTATGCACCACTTGTGCCTCCTCTCACATTTCCTCTTCTAAATGCATCAGCATACCTCTATTCCTTTTTGTCTCCCCACAAATGCATCCTTGTGAGATGTCTCTATCACACCTTGTAGAACCAAGTTCCACACTCTTACAACTTTTTGGATAATAGTTCTTCTGATGTTTCCCATTAGATTAATTAAAACTTTTTTTCTAAATGGCCTCTAGTTATGTTCTTACACACAAGTAGCAACCTTCTCAAGAGGAAACCAAAAGACAATCTGTTCATTCTCACCTTATATACCATCATTTTTGACATTACTTGTAAATCTACTCAAAAGACTCTCCAGCACTACTGTATCATTTTCATAAGATTCAGATCAGAAACATATACAATACTCTAAGCAAGGTCTAATATTGAGACAGATTTAGAATAACTTCCCTTGCAGTTCAATGCCATCCTTCTTGAAATAAACTCCACTGCTGAACTTGCTTTTTTAAATTAAAAAATGACTTAATAACCTGTGATGCAGCGATTCATAACTGGTCTACTTGTAACCAAAGAACCTTTGTTCCATCAATGATCTTACTACTACCCATTTCTTCCACCGTCAATCATTATATTCACTCCTGTCTGTTTTCTCTCTTGAAGTCTTCCACAGTTCATTATCTGCTGACTGCTCATTCTGTCATCCTATTCATTGGTATCTTATAGAGGTACTTTATAGAAGATCTTTTGAAAATGATTATCAACTGCAACCACTATGTTACTTCACACTATCATTAACTACTTTCATCCCTTCAAAAAAAATCCGATTAATCAATGATTTTTGTAATCTATTCTATTATAATACTTCCCATCTTTTCTATCATTTCATTGTTGAAGTTCCATTATTTTCCAACCACCGACATTATCCTGATTGGTTTTCAATTCCTGGACATGGTCAATCCATCTTTTATAGGTATTATATTAGTTCTGGCTTTTCCTCCTTTTCTGAGAATTTATTAGATGTGTTGTAACACTTCTGCAATCTCTTTCCTACTAGTTTCTCAAGACATGAATATTTACATTATTGCAATGAATCCAATCACCAACCAGTTCAGTGCAAATAAAACCTCTTAATCAACTCCTGTCACAATTCTCACAAATTAAATGAACAATTACAGAAAAATTATAAAAAGCAAGACAATGATAGTCATATGACACCCTGCCATATCTAGTTGGACGTCAAATACTTCTGGGCAAGCCTCAAACTCAGTGTAAAAAGAACAAAGTTTCATTAATAATGACAATACAAAAGGCTATTAGACCAGTGCCAACTCCCAATACAAAAATACTACACCAACTCCGTATTTTTCTGTAAATCCACTAGCCAGTCTCCAACATGCCCATCCATTTACCTTTAATTGTTTTGCTACAGATCTATACTAAGGTATAATTTAACTTACAGTAGCTAATGAAGCTACTGGCATGTAATGTGTGCAAAAAGTACCCAATAATACTCATAAGGAAACAAAGGGAACGGGTAGAGTTTACCCTAGTGAAACAACTCACTCCTTGCAGGTTCCTTGTCTCTTTCCACAGGCGCTGACCGCCCTTCTGAGCATTTTCAGCATACTATTCTTTTATTGCAGATTTCCCATGTTTGCAGAGTGTTTGTTAAATTTATTTCATTTGCTTTTGGGCTCGTGCTGCTGCTATTCACATCATTGGAGACCCAGTTTCAATCCTGAGATGGGAAACTTTATGGAGTTTACACATTCCCTTTTGAATCTTTCCAGCATTTTCTAATTTTATTCCTCAGCTGATATAGTGCAGCTTGGATTTCCCTACTAGTTAATACAAATTATTTCTTAACTTGAGAGAAATTGGCATAACCAGCACTAAAGGTTGTAAAACTTTAACAGAAGCTTTATCCTGCCCATCTCATTTTGATGGCACAATCTTTTACATTAGCTTAAGAAAATGGGTGCAAGAAGCTGTCCCACCAACAAAACTGGATACATTCCAGGATAAAATGATTGCCAAGGCCAGCTCCCACTCATCTTGCTTTCAAGGAGTTTCCAAAAATTAAGACAGCTTTCTGGGGCAGGGAAAAACAGCAGGTTTACAAAAAAAAACTACCTTAGTATTACAACTCCAATAATACGTTTGTACAAAGAAATGCATTAAGTTAAATTGGTAATTAAAATCTTGTTACTTGTAAGTAATTGGAATGTGTGATTAAAACACTTACTTTGTGATAAACCAGTTTCCGATTAAAATGATCAACTGGTATGAAACTTCCACTCATATGTATTATGGAATATTTTTAAAGCAACTTAATTAGATCAGATTAGATTAGATTCAACCTTATTGTCATTGTGCCAAGTACAGATACAAAGCCAATGAAATGCATTTAGCATCTGGCCAGGAAATGCAAAGAATAGTGTTATTTACAAAATAACTGCAAATAAAAATTTCTACAGCACACAAATATAAAACTACTGAGATAGTACAATACGGATGCAATACTGCTTAGTGCTGTGATGAGAGGTTCACAGCCTCAGGGAAGAAGCTCTTCCTGTGCCTGCTGGTTTGGAGCGGAGGCTCCTGTAGCACCTACCGGATTGGAGGACAGTAAAAAGTCAGTGGTTAGGGTGAGATGCATCCCTGATAATGCTTTTCGCCCTGCCCAAGCAGCGTTTATGGTAGATGTTCTCGACGGTGGGCAACTGGGTGCCTATGATCCGCTGGGCAGTTTTCACCACCCACTGGAGTGCTTTGTGGTCCGATATGAGACAATTGCCATACCACACTGAGATGCAGTTGGTGAGTATGCTCTCAATGGTACAGCGGTAAAAGTCCATCAGTATCCTGGGACAGAGGTGAGCTTTCTTCATGCCCCACAGGAAATCTTGTTATCCCGTTAATTGTACTGTTATCGAACACTGAGGCAACTATGCAACAGGATTTAATTACAGTTCATTGGTTTATGGTTCCTCTCTGCGTATGGCATGCCAGTGTATGAAGACACCTGGAAGATATTAAATGACATCCAAAAGCTTGTGCAACTCATTAGAATGTCACAGACCAAAGTGTCCATTTAAACAAGATCAATTTTCCCCACATATCCCTGTAAACTCTCCCTGTCCACGTATTTATCCAACTGCCTTTTAAATATTGTTATTGCACCTCCGTCAACCACCTTTACCAGCAGTTATTTCCATATATGCACCACCATCTGCATAAATAATTTATCTCAGGTCCCTTTTTAATGTTCCTTTTTCACCTTAAATCAATGCTCTTGGTTTCGTGTCCACTTTACTGGGAAAAAGTCTATGCACCTACCCTGTCTTTGTTATACATGTCTAAGGACACCCCTCCATCTCCTACATGCCAAGGAATGAAATCCCAGCTTACCAAACCTCTCTCTATAACTCAGACCGTCCAGTTCCTTCTATTTCTCATCAATCTTCTTTCCAGCTTAATGACATTTTTTCCTGTAACAAGGGGACCAAAATTGTACACAATACTCCGTGTAGTTTAGCCAGAGTCTTGTACAATTGCAAAGTAACATCCCTTAAGTGCAGTGCTCCAATTTAAAACCTACCTTGGTTCAATCACCACTTTCTCCTTCCCTCCCCACAATTTTCAATTCACTCATCCCTGCACAGCCACCACAGACCAGCCCACTTTGGCTGTTTTAACCCCGAGCTTGATACGTTATGGAACTCTCCATCAGAAGGACCTCAGACAATTTACCTGCTGGTCTGCCAAACAATGTGCTTTTTCAAGTGCAGAAGAATTTCATTTTTTTTTTTTATAAAGGTACCATATTGAGCTGATATGACTGTGTGTTTGCTCATGCAGACAAGAGCTTGAGCAGAAACCAACTGTTAAAAGACATGCAATTTTGAAAACTATTTAAGTCAGCAAGAAGAACTTCAAAACTGAAATCAAACAGGAAATAAAACTAGCAATTTTTCATATATTTGCAGCTTTGGTCAATTGAAATGGAGTCAAACCTCAGAAGCAGTGTATACCATACAGCTCAGATGTTGCTCAGATTTCCAGCATCTGCAGATTTTCCTCTTGTTTGGGACCATGCAGCTGCTGCTGTCCTGAGGTTCAGAAAATGACCAAAAGCATTTAAGCTCTATTATTATGGAGCTTAAATGTCCAGTTCAACCAACAGGCAGAACCGAATACACCTCTACAGTTTAGTAGCACCATGGCCACTCTGCACAAAAGTGCATTTTGTTTTTCTTTCCTGTTATAATTGTTTGTTTCTTGGAAAAAATGTATAATTTATGTTTTTCTTGTGAATGCTGCTTATATGATGCCCTATTGATGTTGCTGCAATTCAGCTTTTACATTGCACTTGTTCACACGTACTTGTGCATATGACAGTAAACTCGACTTTGTCTTCAAGATGACACAATAGTGCACAAGGAATCCATTAAATATCTGGTTTCAAATAGAAGTGAAGAACCAAGACGGAAGAGCTTTGAGCAAGGTTTGTGAGACATCCAAGGTACCATGTCAGTATTAGTTCACCGCAACTTTCCGCAGCCAACCAGCAATGTTTTGCAGAGCCAATCATTGAACAGCTCCAGTTATAACACAGAGATAAGTATTTTAACTGATTATATTTCATGCTTAGTAGAAAACAGAAAATATAAAATGTAAAGAATACATTAAAATCCAAATAAGTAGAAAAACCCAAGTTATTTTAGAGTTATGAAAATGGAATGCAATTCAAAAGCAAGTTTCCCTGACCTGTAATTTTTTTTTTGCTATAATGTCTATATTAATAAAACTTGCACACTTGTGTCAATGGAATACAGCTTGCTAAAATACATACTATTTTAATACATTTTTCCATATTAGATTGAATTTGATTACCTAACAAATGTAGGGAGAGTTAAGTATGTGATAGTTTCCTTTTCTCAATACATTGCATGCTTGGATCAACACACATAAAATGCCAAAGGAACTCAGTAGGTCAGTCAGCATCTATGGAAATGAATAAACCATCGATTTTTCAGGCCAAGACCCTTCATCAGGACTGGAAAGGAAGGGGGAAGATGCCAGAATAAGGCAGGAAGAGGGAAGGAGGACAAGCTGGAAAGTGGCAGGTGAAGCCAGGTGAGTAGGTGTGGGGAAGGGAGAATGAAGTGAGAAGCTGGAAGCAATAGATGGAAAAGGTAAAGAGTTGGAGAAGGAGAAACATGAAGGGAGTGGAGAGCGGACCGTGGGAGAAACAGAAGGGGAAGGTGATAGGCAGGTGAGGAGAAAATGTAGAAGCCAGAGCAGGGAGCTGAAGAGGGAAGGGGTAGGGGAAAAATATTTTCAGGAGTTATTGATGTTTGTGCTGGAGGCTACCAAGATGGAATACAAGGTGTTGCTCCTCCAACCTGAGAGTGGCCTCATTGTAGCAGAAGAGGCGGCCGTAGATTAACATGTCAGAACAGGAATGGGGATAGGAATTAAAATAGTTGGCCACCAGGAAATCTTGCTACTTGTGAACAGATTGGAGATGCTCAACAAAGCAGTCCCCCAGTCTATGTCAGGTCTCACCAGTGTAGAAGAGGTCACATTGGGAGCATCGGATTCAAATCCTCAATCTGGCCTCCTGCCTCTTCTCCTCACCTGCCTTCACTTCCCCTGGTGCCCCTCCTCCACTGTCTCCCATGGTCCACAGTCCTTTACCAGACTCCTTTTTCTCCAGCTCCTCACCTGCAGCCTTCAACTTCATTCCCCCTCCCCCACACACCTGGCTTCACCCATCACCTTTTACCTTGTCCTACTTCCCTTGCTCCCACCTTCGTATTCTGGCATCTTCCCCCTTCCTTTCCAGTCCTAATGAAAGGTCATGCTTTCAGTCCTAATGAAAAGTCAACTATTTATTAATTTCCATTGATGCTGCCTCGATCACCTATTGAGTTCCTCCGGCATTTTGTGTTGCTCTGGACTTCTAGCACCTGCAGAAACTCATGATACGGCATGTTTGGATCAGGTTATTCCACAATGATCTTAGATATTACACCTTTTAAAAACTAAACATTACCAATAAACTTAATTGCAGGCCTCTGATTAAAAATAACTTCAAAAAAAGTGAACAAAAAACTGATCTTTCAAAAGTGAACAAAATAATGATCACTCAACAGGAATCTACAATGAGCAATTATTTTATTGAAAAGGTTTGGCCATCTTTTTCCTACATATTTTGCAATTATTATGATTATATTTGGTTTCAAAGGTTATTTGAGATACTACATAATACTCTTACAAAAGGTAAAAGACCTACTAAGGAAATAAAACATTTTGGTCTGATCTTTTCTATGCAGAATCTGAAATAATAGATTCCACCTCGATTTTCTACTTAACTGCAAACAGCTGTACTCAGCTGTTCCTTTCTCCTGACATGGCACAAGATAGTCCACACTTTCTCCATTTTCAAGTGAATGACTGAATTCTGCAAAGTACAAAAGAAAATACTTGTTCCTATAAAAGGTCAAGATACTCAGTTTTGCAACAGGATCAATAAATCAGAGTTAGTCAGCATGAGAGGAAAGAAAATTTATCTAAAATGGCAGTGAAAACAATTTCCAGAAGAAGATGAAGTCTAGTTCTTGGGCAAGGTTTAATCAATGTGTTTTGTGAATTGGACTCTAGTTCATGTTATGATGCGTTTTTGGTCTCTGGTCGTTTCTTCTTTTGTTGCTATTTTGGGCAATTTTGAATCAGGGCAGCCTGCAGATAATGAACACTGAACTGAACTGAATATGCTTGGACTCTTCCATTTTCCACTAGTTTTTTGTTGCCATTTGCATGATTTGTTTTTTTTTTGGCTCACAAATCAGGGGGTGTTTCTTTGAATGGGTTACATGCTTTTATTTGTTTCGCGGCTGTCTGTGGGGAAGACAAATCTCAGGGTTGTGTACTGCATACATGCTTTGATAATAATTCTACTTTGAATTCTTTGTATTAAAAGTAATTTAACTTTGAACTTTAAAATAATTTATTTAATTATCATTGTGCAGTAGCAGTCTTTGTTTAAGTATGATTGGTAAGTATTCAAATAAGGAACAGCTGCTGGAGAATCAAATTCAGACATTTGTATATAAATACACCAAATCTCTAAAAGTATTTCATGCCAATGGAGTTTTCAGCACTCACACACAATGTGATTGCTGATTTAATATATTCTCATCATGCTACTGACCATGTAATATCATCTGCAGAGGAGTCTACAGAATCACAGGCCTAAATCATGATTTGAGGATCTGTTATCAATGCTCCCATAGTAGTTGTGGAACTGATAAAGCCCAAATTCTAAGATTATAGGCATGGGCATCTTCGATAAATTGAAAGGATACACCTCAGTAGCTACTTTATTAGGTATACCTGCTTATTAGTGCAAATATCTAATCAGTAAATCATGTGGCACCAAGGGTGTGTACCTGAGGAAGTAAAACAAGGCAAGAAAATACACAATAAAAGCAGAAATTATAGAAAAGCAGAAGACAAAAATACCGATACAAATGAGTTCATGCCTGCATATTCTTGAAGGTAACATAAAGGCATCCATTAGTTTTGCGAGACCATGCATCTGCGCCTGGAAAGTCTTCACTCTCCAGATTAATAAAGTCGTTAAGACAATTAAATGTCTTTGAATTAAAAGTCAATGAACAGAAGGGAAGTAATGCCTTCTGTTAAGCTGCAGTTAGATTACTCCACATAGTTCTGATGACCAAAACATTAAAAAAGTACATAGCAATGTTACAAAGGCTGCAAAGACATGGGGATGTCCCAAGACCAGTGGAAGGATTGGATAGGCTAGAGTGGTTTTCTTCAGAACAGTGCAAGCTGAAGGAAAAGAAATTTATGAGAGGCAAAGTCTAAATAGAATTTGCTAATCCTTTTAACTGTGAGACAGTAACTGGGAGAAAATACAGAATATAATTCATAGAAAAAAGCAAAGAATTGGTGGATAATTATTTCACGAATAATTCCTCCAAAAAAAATGCTGGAGGAAGTAACAACACCCATCAGATTTAATAAGTGTGCGGATAGGCAAATGAACTGATGTGCTATGACCTGCAGAGCTATGGGAAGTGGAAATAGACTCGACAACTCTTTACCCGGCAGCATAGAAATGATAAATCAAATGATCTCTTCTCTGTGCCATAAATCTCTAAAACTGTACAACTATTTCCTTAAAGGCAGGATCTTTTATTATCTAGAAGCCACATTAAACAGCTGCTCCGAATTTTCCATATCCCTATTTCATCACAGAACCTAGAAGCGTATATTCCAATACTCTTAAGAATAGTCTAGCCATTGTTCAAAATCCAATGAAAGTTTTATATCTTTTCATTTTTTTAAAAAATTCCATTCCTCAGAAAAATAACCCCCATTATCTGTAGTTTAATGGGCTTATGAACTTATATGACTATTTTTATTGATTTTTGCATCCAAACCCTTTAAATACTTACATCCTTAAATCAAAAGTGTACTGCCTCAGATTCTGAAGTTTGTTTAACAATGCTATGCCTTTCTATAGTTTTAATAATGAACTTCAATATGTTATTGTTATTAACTATGCCTCCTAATTTAGTATTGTGTACTCATTAAAATTCTACTTACTAATGTTTGTGGAGATAGCGAATAACTGTAGATACGTCACCAATTGTTGTGGAACTCTGCTTCTCATCATGTCCGAGTAACTACCTTTAATCCATATTGTGTTTTTTTTTGTTCTACAGCTAGCTTGCTTAAAAAAACAACTATCTCTTACTTAAGATAGACATACTTACAATGAGTTCACTGGTCAGTACCTCAACTATAACCTCATGAAAATAAAAATATATTAGCTGTTACATTATCCTCATGGAGCCTTTGTAACTTTTCCAAAAAAAAAATCAGTGAGGTTTACAAATACAACCTTCCTTCTGGCGACATCACTGGGACAGATCTTCCGCTGCTAAGAGGTGACCTGTTCTGATACCCTAAGGGCCTGAGTTCCAAGCTCAGTGTAAGTGGGTACAACCCAAGGCTTCCAGAGTGATAGCAGACAATTAAAATATTTAACCTAGCTACATTAAGTTAAATAAAATGCTTAGTTTTCTTTCTCCCACTCATTTTGAAGGGCTCATGGTACTTGACACACGTTTACCTGGTGCAAGAAATTGATCTAACACCTTGAGAGCTGGGAATTCTGCAGAAGTTATGCGTGGAGACCCAGTATCCAGCAATCAAAACTACCAAACCTCTATCGGGTGCCCATTTACAGGCATAGAGTTGATAGACCTATGGGGAATTTCAACAGATACCAGTCTGGTTACATTTTCTATGACTAGCCATTTAATTATCTTCACGCACTTTTTTGTTACCTTAAAGGGCAGCATAGTGACGTGATGTTCACAAGGGCTTCCATGACCATGTAATTTTTCTCAGGCACAATCCAAAACAATAGGTGCGGCTACAATTTTTAACTAAAGGCACATTAGAGTCAACCATTCATTATGCACAGCTACAATCTTTCTGTTTGACCGAACACAACACTGTAAAACATGTTCCAAAAGCAAAAATCAAATCCAAATCCGTTAGGAATTTCTGACTCCAATTTCTTGGCTGGCATTTATCTCCCATATGTCTCTACTCCCCGTGTTCCTTTCTGTTTCTTGGGCCACGATGCAACAACGTTTTATTTCTCCTCTTTCTCATTGCCAAAATGTATCTTAATAAACTTTGTGGCTGGAGAATGAGAACATTTTACCATCTGGAAATTATAGGTCTTCGCAAATGCTGACTAGATTTGTTCCCATAAATACCCTTGAGGCTTATGTATTTAGAGTACCATAAAACTAAAATGAAATTCTCAATTTTCCCCAGAAGATCACTTATGATCATTCCACCCAAGTTCCCCCCCCCCACACACACACACACACACCCACCACCCAGTTTTAACATGTTTAGTTCACAATGTATTTTTGGATGTCTATTTCTCAAAAATAAAAGAAATAACAGATGAGATAAACGTAGGGATAAAAAAATGAAACAAATTAAGCTCCAGAATATTTTTAAATAACCTTTCAGTTCATGTAACATTCATCTTTATGAACCCACATTGACCAGACAATTCATGCACTACGGACTGTTTAGACAACCCTGACAATATTGCTGACAGGGTAGAGTATCCCAAGAACCTGGCTGGAGTCCAGTGAAGATGACGTCAATGTAACATCAAATCCAAAATACACATTATTCTGTCAAATAAGAAGTGATTTAATCAGAGGTGAAAGGACGTCTGCACTGCAGGCAACCCAAAACCATTCAGCATAATCCGGAATGAAAATTGCTATTTCTTTCCTTTACAAGCTCCAGAGAGAATAGGTCAGACTAGAAAAGGTACATTATTCATTTAAATGAATAGAAAAACCAGGAAAATTCTCTCACTGGGACAATGTCTCATTGGTGGAACACATTTTTCAATCTTCGTTATAATTCTGCTTCAACTTCTGTTCGTTGACTTACTGTAAATTATATTGCCTTTACCTTCAATCTTCTTGATGTTCAATCCCTGAAGAGACTTAAATTGCTTTTACAAACCACAGGCCCGATTTTGCACTTTAGTGGCAAATGAGCATTGGCAACATTTCATTACATTTACACCAAGACACTGATTTTTTGGCCTTTTGAACAGAAAATCCCATCTGCTTATTATCTCTGTAGTAGACTTCAGCTAGAAAAATGAAGTCAGAATCAGAATCAGATGTCAAAATAAGAAGAGAAATACATACAGAAGAAATTCAGAAAACCAGCATCCCTGATTGCCCATGAGAAAGTGGTAGTGCTGTAAAGTACAATTTATTTTCAATTTGTGTTTTCTTATGATGCTATGTGCCAAAGATGCTGCTACAAACAAGTTTCTCATTGCACCTATGCACACATGCCCTTGTGCATACGACTTTGAATTTTGAGTCACCTATAAGAGTATCTGCTGTGCATTTTGTAAGTGCCACACACACTGCAGACAGAGTTTTCCAGTGGAACAGCTTCTCATCTTCCATGTAGAACACATAACAGTGCTCTTGGACAAACAGGAATTCCTTTCATTTGAAAGGCTCACGCACAGATGCCCTTGCCCACTGTTTTCTCCTTGCACCCCCTTCAAAACCACCCATGCTTGACCCTCCCTGTCCCAAGTTCTCTTCTCCTTCGGTGTTCTTCACTAAGCTCTTACAATACTCAGACATATCCTCTCAATTCCTTCCATCATTCCCCTCAGTCTTGTACCCTGTCATTTCCCACACATCTCCACTCACTTTCTACACAACACATCTCTCCCTCTCCCCCCGTTGTTCCACTATGTGCCAATGTCTTTTCCATCTCACTGCCCCCTCCCCCAATGCCATGCTACACGGTCCCTTTCCTCTTAGAACCACCTCCCCTATATTCCCCCTCTATTTTCCAGCTGCCAACCTCCAAGTCTAGCCGAGACTTCCAAACATCTCCTGGAGAAGCCATGCACTTGGTACTTCTGCTGTCAGCAAATCACAGTCTTGCTGTGGCTGCCTTAAAACCCACAGGGTCTAGGTCTCCAACACTGTCCATAAACCTGACTTTACCAGCTGAGGGAAGGAAAAATCAAGGAAGAAGGGAGAAGAGAGGTCACTCAAAAAAATGGTAGCCAGGATACATTTGTCCACGACTCTATTCTGCTGGATACTTATTATTGGGCAGGATGAAGAGTCATCATTGCTTCCATCCTGCTCTACCTACCAGGCAGAAAGAGGCATTGAAGTTGGAGTATCAGACTTCCATGCCTATGATCTCAGGAATGCCAGCAGAAGAAAATGGAAAATACTAACAGAACATCTTCTAAGATCAATGCTTAGAGGATGACAGTGTCAAATTTCAGAAAAGGTACATCAACAATGCAGAGCAGACCAAGGTAAATGAGATGATAACACAAGATTTTTTAATATAGGATCTTCAGATGTGACAGGACGAGATGCAAAAGAGGTGGTATTACAGTCTTATTCCAGGAGGGGTATATTACTACACAAGGAGGAAGCATATTCTAGATGGTTTGTTGCTCCACGAAACAAAAAAAAACAACTGGTGATAGGACAACAGGGAATAACGGGGCTGTAGGTGAATATGTAACATTTGGAATTGGTAAGCATCAAAATTTTCTCTTCAGTGTTCTTGATCCACTGATGAGCATGGTTATAAGCCTCATCGTGATGCTTCTCCAAATGGACAATCTGGGTAACGTCAAAAGACATGCCTTCTAGAGTTTGAGATGGCGTCCTTCATTGGTGGCATATCTTATGTATCAGCCTTAGGAAAGGCAATAGGACTCCAGAATTTTGAAAACCACATGCCAACACCTCAACTAGGACAATCAGGGAGGATTTTGATCTTGCTAATGATAGCTAAACAATGTTAGTTTCCAAGAGTCTGTCAGTATCTTGTCTTCATTTGTGAAAGGAAGTCAGGGAAAGTGGAGCACCAGTAGATCCATGAATTAAGGCGTCTCTCAGCATCCTAAGTGCATAATCTGGAACCTGCAGCAGTACATGAGCCACTCTCCAACAGATTCAAAGCTCTTTTAATTCACAGTGACATCAAGGGGTTGAAAGCTCATGCGAGAAAGCATATGGAAGCATAATGATCTGAGGAAAATCACCTATAAATAACTTTGACTGCTGATGGTCATCAGTCCTGATGACGGGTCTCAGCACGAAACATTGATTGTTTACCCTTTTCCATAGATGCTACCCAACCTGCTGAGTTCCTCCAGCATCTTGAGTGTGTTCCAAAATAAGCCTGCATGACTCAATGAATTGCAAAACCCTAAAATTCACATTTCGCCCCCAACATCAGTTGCTGATTTGTTTGATAAAAACACAAGTATGATTGGGAGATTCTAGTTTGTAAGTATGACTGAATGACAAACTGATTTAAACATGTGAAAATGTATGCCCTTGTTTAGAGAATTAATGCTTTGAGAGATTGGTTCTGACTAGAATCAACTCCTTTCTGAGCAAGGACCTGGAACCACTGCAGTTTGCCTGCTGTCACAACAGCTCTAAGGCGGACTCAATCTCATTGGGTTTCCTCTCTGCTTTGGAACACCTAAACAGCAAAACATAAGTCAGGTTGCTGTTTAATCGATTACAACTCATCATTCAATACTATCATCCACTCATTACCAATAAACAAGCTTCAAAACCTGGACCTCTGGACCTCCCTCTGCAACAGGATCCCCTGCTTGCCTATCAGGAGACCACTGTCAATGCAGATTGGTAATCCTTCCTCCTCACTGACAATCAACACAGGCACAGCTCAGGGATGCGTGCTCAGCCTGATGCTCTACTCTCTCGCTACATCCATGCCTGTGTGGCTAGGCACAGCTCAAATGCCATCTATAAATGTACCGATCACCATTGTTGGCAGAATCACAGATACTGAGGAGGACATGTTCAGGAGAAAGATGGATTGTCTGGTTGAATGGTGTCAAAACAACCTCACACTCAACATTAATAAAACCAAAAGAATGATTATAAACTTTAGGAAGGGGAAGTCAGGGGAACATACACCAGTTCTCATTTGAGGGGTTAGTATTGGAAAGTAGTGGGTACTTGGAGGCATATGATGAAATAGACCCAAGGCAGCATGGTTACCTTAAGGGGAAATCTTGCCTGACAAATCTGTTTGAATTCTTTGAGGAAATAACAGGTAAGATAGACAAAGGAGAGTCTGTAAATGTTGTTTACTGGGATTTTCAGAAAGCCTTTGGCAAGTTGCCATGCATGAGACAGCTAAACAAGATAAGGGCCCATAGTATTACAGGAAAGGTACCAGCATGCATTGGCTGACTGACAGGAGACAAAGAGCAGGAATAAAGGGGACCTTTTCAGTTTGGCAACCAATGACTAGTAGTGTTCCGCAGGGGTCGGTGTTGGGACCACTTCCACTTGTGCTTCATGCCAATGATTTAGATTCAGAATTGATGGCTTTGTGGATGATATGAAGATAGATAGATAGATAGATAAAGGGGCATGTAGCATTGAGGAAGCACGGAGTCTGCAGAAGGACTTGGACAGATTAGGAAAATGAACAAAAAAGTAGCAGAGAGAACATAGTATTGGGAAGTGTCTGGTCATGCACCTTGGTAGAAGAAATAAAGGCATAGGCTATTTTCTAAAT
Source organism: Mobula hypostoma (assembly GCF_963921235.1). Lineage (NCBI taxonomy): Eukaryota > Metazoa > Chordata > Chondrichthyes > Myliobatiformes > Myliobatidae > Mobula > Mobula hypostoma. Next base: position 153,304,965 of record NC_086102.1, on the reverse strand, counting down.
AGGAGATAATTCAGAAATCGGGACTTGAGAGCCTTGTGCAGGATTCTCTAAAGTTTAACATAAGAAATAGGAGCAGGAGTAGGCCATCTAGCCCATCAAGCCTGCTCCGCCATTAAATTATATCATGGCTGGTCTGACCATGGACTCATTACCACCTACCTGCCTTTTCCCCATAACTTACAGATTGAGTGGTAAGGAAGGCAAACACAATGTTAGCATTCACTTCAAGAGGACTAGAATACAAAAGCAAGGATGTAATACTTAGGCTTTATAAGGCATTGTTCCGGATGCACTTGGAGTTTTGTGAACTGTTTTGGGCCCCTTATTTAAGAAAAGGTGTCCTGGCATTCACAGGAATGAAAGGGTTAACATATGAGGAGCTTTTGATGTCTCTGAGCCTGTACTAACTGGAGTTTAAAAAGAATGAGAGGAGATCTTTTTGAAACCTATCAAATATTGATAGTTGGGGAAGTCTAGGATCAGAGGGCACAACTTCAAGATAAGGGAAGTCACTTTAGAACAGAGATAAGGAAGAAATTCTTTAGCCAGAGAGTGGTGAATCCATGGAATTTATTTCCATAGACGGTTGTGGAGGCCAAGTCATTGGGTGTACTGAAAGTGGAATTTAAAAATTAGTAAGGACATCAAGGATTACAGGGAGAAGGAAGAAGAATGGGGTTGAGAGGGATAGTAAATCAGCCATATGGAATGGTGGAGCAGGCTCGGTAGGCAAAAATGGCCTAATTTAGTTTCTGTGTCTTATGTAAAGGGTGGGCATCAACATATCAGAGGACCAATCGTGGGCCCAGCACATTGATGAGATCATGATGAAACTATGCCTATAGCTCAACTTCGTTATTTATTTGAGAACATTTGACATGTTGCCATAGACTCGTTTGTTTGTTTTTAAAAAACACAGACATATGGTGGGGAGAATTCTAACCGGTTGCATCAACACCTGGAATGGAAAGTCCATTATACAGGACCAATAGAGGCTGCAGAGGGTGTGGTCTCAGCCAGCTTCAGCACTGGCACCATCTTCCCCACCATTGAAAGCATCGTCAAGAGCTGGTGCCTCAAAAAGGCTATAGCCATCATTAAGGACTTACACCATCTGGGGCATGTCCTCTTCTCATTACCAACACCAGGGAGGAGGTACAGGATGACCCATGCTTAATATTTTAGGAACAGTTTCTTACCTTCCACCATCAGATTTCTAAATTGCCCATGATCTCATAAACACAATTTTGTTATTCCTCTTTTGCACTATTTATCTTTTGTAACTCAGTAACTTTTCTTTATGTATTGCACTTTACTGCTGCCACAGAAAAAAAAAGTAATTTCACAACACGTCAGTGATAATAAACCTGATTCTGATTCCAGGAGTGACAGGGTTTGGGGTGGTAATACCAGCAAAAGAAATTGGAATCAGCAGAAGAACATCTAATAAGTTAGGGGTGTTTACAGTGGAGATCCTGGCAGTGTTGGTTGCGTTGCAATGGGTGCAGAAAGCCAGACAAGCCAAAGCATTGATATGTTCAGATTCATCCTCAGTTCTAGCAAGTTTAAGGTCTTTTCACACAAACAGTCGGCAAGATGTACTTTATGAAGTCCTTCAGTTAGTTACAAGAATTGCAAATCAGGGAGGTCAGGTAAAATTTCTATGTGTTCTAGCACATGTAGGGGTGAAGGGGAATGAGAGGGTGGATGAGTTGGCAAAGAGGGCGTTAAAGAAAGAAAATGTGGAAATGCACATTAGTATCAGTAAAGCAGAGGTTAAGTGTGTAATCTGGGAAAAAGTCAACCGAATGTGGCAAGAAAGGTGGGACAGGGAGGGGAAAGGGAGGCATTTATATCAAATACAAAAGAGTGTTGCAGTTACTAGGGTAGGTAATGGAAACAGAAGAGAGGAAACTGTGTGGACTAGGTTAAGGCTGGGGCATTGTGCATTAAACAAAACATTGAAAATGATAGGGAAACACCAGACAGGATTGTGTGAGGAATGTCAGGAAGAGGAGTCAGTCGAACATGTAGTTTTGTGTTGCAGGAAGTATGGGATACAGAGAGAGATGATGAGAAATAAATTAAGGGAGATGGGGATGCAGGAATTCACATTAAGAGGGTTGCTGGGCATGAGTGAGAGACCACAAGTCCGGGTATTTTTAGCGTTTTTAAGGGGTACAGGGGTTTTTTTTATAGGATATGATGAATAAACAGGAATAGGATACTAGGATGGTCAAAGATGGGAGGGTGAAGTGTGTGTGTGTGTGTGTGTGTGTGTGTGTGTGTGTGTGTGTGTGTGTGTGTGTGTGTGTGTGTGATTGGGTGAAGGGATTTAGAATGTATGTCTAGTGCACATTCTGGAGCAGAGGGTGGCGGTAATGCACCATTAAGCTGGATGCCAACCACCGTAAAACAAGATACAGACAGACAGACAGATTCCACCATTCAAAATGCTGGAGGAACTCAGCAAGTCAGGGGGCCTCTATAGAGGTAAATAGACAGTCTATGTTTCTCACCAAGACCGTTCATCAAGACCTGATGACAAACTTCACCGGCAGAATTTCACCCCCTTTTTACAATGCACCTTAACACCTGCCACATTTTTGCAGAATTTAAAGAACAGACAGAAAATAATCTGATTTCCTTCTCCTATCCAGCTCTTCGATATTGAAAACCTCTGGTTTATGCTCAAAACTGCAGTGGAATTCAGAGGAACATTGTATAATATTACACAACAACACCATTTGCCCAGTTAAGTAAGTAGATATTATTTCTGTCAAGATCTGGGACAGATGAAACCAGCTAACTTTTTGAGAGGGAGGGGGACAGAAATAAAGGGATAAAAGGAAAGGAGAGAAGAGAGGGGAGAGAACAAGTAAAAGAAAGGGCTTGAGAGAGAATGTGTGAACCACTATCCAATCTGTTGTCAGAGTAGCTTGTAATATAGTCAGTGGTGTCCTCATATACACATGATAGAGCAAAAGGAATGCAGGTGCTGATATTTCAGTCAAATGGATGGTGTGCAGTGGACTTGCAGGTCTGTTTGGACCACTTCTTAACAAAAAACATAACTATGAGTATTGAGATCTTTCTTTCACACACTGTTTAAAGTATATTTAACACAAGAGATTATGCAGATACTGGAAATCCAGAGTAACACATACAAATGCGGGAAGAGCTCAGCAGGTTGGGTGGTATCTATGGATAGGAATAAAGAGTCAAAGCTTTGGGCCAACACCTTTCATCAGGACTGGAAAGGAAGGACGAAGATGCTAGAATAACGTGGTGGGGGGGGGGGGGAGGAGGGCAAGCTAGGTGATAGGTGAAGCCAGGAGGGTGGAAGAGGGCAATGAAGAAAGAAACTGAGAGGCAGTAGGTGGAAAAGACAAAGGGCTGAAGGAGGAATCCGATAGGGAAGGGGTAGAACATGGAAGAAAAGAAAGGAAGAGAGGCACCGGGGAAGATTATAGGCAGGTGAAGAGAAGCGATAAGAGCAGAAAGTGGGGAATTAAAGAAGAGAAAGGGGAGGGGCAAAGAAACTGGAATTTGGGTCTACGTCAGGTCTCAGCATTGTAGAGGAGGCCACACTGGATACAGGAGACAATTCCAACAGATTCCTAGGTGAAGTGTTGCCTCTTCTGGAAGGATGGTTTGGGGCCTTGAATGGAGGTGAGGGAGAAGGAGAGTGGCCAGGTGTAGCACCTCTTCCACTTGCAGGTGTAGTACCAGGAGAGAGGTTAGTGCGGAGGGATGAATAGACAAGAAAGTCACGGAGGGTGCAATCCCTGCAGAAAGCGGAGGGCAGGGGTAGATAAAGATGTGTTTGGTGGCAGGGTCCTGCTAAGGTGCCAGAAGTTGCAGAGAAACTTTGAGTTATTCATTTCCATAGAAAGCACCTTACTTACTGGATCATTTCCAGCCCTCAATTTCTAAATAACAGATTCAGCAAATTTCTCCCTACTCCCCTACACCGCCCAGCATTTCCAGCCTCTAATAATATTGACTGTTAAATAGTGTGAAACCAGCCATGCCTTTTGCCCATTCTGTTCCAACATGCTCATAGTTATCACTGGAATGTTTGTCTGCAGAGTTCAAGGCAAATTGGATCTAGTGCTGTTTAACATGCAAACAAGGTTGTAGAAAACTGTTCAGTTTGTCAAATGTTAGCAGTTACACAATCCTGGTGATGACAGCAATGAAATATTGCAGCTTTTATTTCTTTCATGGTGGAATATGTGCATGAGCAGAAGTAGGTGGGAGGGGGGGAAAGAGAGGAGGGGTGAGAAGGAAGGTTGAGCCAGCAGGTAGCTGATGGGTGTAGCATGAATGTAAGGAAGGACAAGCCAATAACTGGGTACAAATGCAGACAGAGCAGAATTAAATTGTACCACAGAGGCAAAATTCAAAAAGGGCGAAGAATGCAGGACTGTATTTAAATGTGTGCAGCATTTGGGATAAGGTGGACAAACTCATGGCGCAATTAGAGATTGGTCACTATGACGTGGTAGGCGTCACTGAGCGTGGCTCAAAGAAGGCCATAGTTGGGAACTTAACATCGAAGATATACTTTGTATTGAAAGGGCAGGCAGGAAGGCATAGGTGTGGTGTGGCTCTGTTGACAAGCGATGGAATTACATCTTTAAAAAGAGGTGACACAGGGTCAGAGAGTGTTGAATCTTTGTGAGAATTAAGAAACTGCAAGGGTGAAAAAAAACATTATAGGAATCATAACAGCATCCGAACAGCAGCCAAGATGTGGGGTTGAAATTGCAAAAGGAGCTGGAAAAGGCATGTATTAAGGGTAATGTCACAATTGTAATGAAGGAACTTCAATGTGCAGGGGGAATGGAAAAAAATCAGGTTGGTGTCAGATCACAAGAGAGGGAATTGTTAAATGCCTATGAGATAACTTTTTAAGAGCAGCTTATGCTTGAGCCTACTTGGGGAAAGGCCATCTTAGATTGGGCATTGTGTATTAACCCAGATCTTATTAGAGAGATCAACGTAAAGGAACCCTTAGAAGGCAGCAACCATAATATGATTGAATTTATACTGCAATTGGAATAAAGCAAATTACAGAGGCATGAGCATGGAGCTTGCCCAGGTGGATTGGAAGAGGGTGCTGGTGGGGATGATGGCAGAGCAAAGTTTCTGGGAAGAGTTTAGAAAGCACAGGATGGATATGTCCAACAGAAGAAAAAGTTCTCAAATAGCAGGGGTAGACAACCGTGGCTGACAAAGGAAGTTAAGGACTGCATAAAAGCCAAGGAAAGTGCATCTCAGGTCACAAAAGTGATGAGAAGTTGGATGATTGGGAAGCCCTTAAAATCCAACAAAAGGCAACTAGAACAGCTACAAGATGAAATATGAGGGCAAACTAGCCAATAATGTAAAGCAGGATCCTAAAACATTTTTCAGTTGCAAACATTGTATATAAAGAGTAAAAGGGAGGAGGGAGTTGATATTGGACACTGGAAAATGATGCTGGTGAGAGGGAAGTAATGGGGGACAAAGAAATGGCAGATGAAATGAATGAGTACTTTGCATCAGTCTTCACTGTGGAAGACACTAGCAGTGGGACAGAGGTCCGTGAATGTCAGGGAGCAGCAGTGCGTGCCATTGCCATTATAAAGGAAAACGTGCCAGGCAAGCTCAAAGGTCTTAAGGTGGATAAGTCACCTGGACCAGATGGACTACATCCCAGTCCTGAGAGGGGTTGCTGAACAGATAACGGATGCATTGGTCATGATATTTCAAGAATGACTTGATTCTGGCATGGTCCCAGAGGTCTGGAAGATTGCAAGTGTCACTCCACTCTTTAAGGGAGGAAGGCAAAAGAAAGGAAATTATAGGCCAGTTAGCTTACCCTCAGTGGTTGGGAAAGTGTTGGAATCCATTATTAAGGACGAGAAACTTGGAGACTAATGATAAAATAAATCAAAGTCGGCATGGATTCTGTAAAGGGAAATCTTGCCTGACATATTTTTTGTCAGGATGAAGGGTCTCGGCCCGAAACGTTGACTGTACCTCTTCCTAGACATGCTGCCTGGCCTGCTGCGTTCACCAGCAACTTTGATGTGTGTTGATTGAATTTCCGTTTAGGAATCAGATGGCAGAGGGGAAGAAGCTGTTCCTGAATTGCTGAGTGTGTGCCTTCAGGCTTCTGTATCTCCTACCTGATGGTAACAGTTAGAAAAATGAGAAAAGGCATGCCCTGGGTGCTGAAGGCCTTTAATAATGGACACTGCCTTTCTGATTTAAGGGGCAAACCTTTTACAACAGAGGCAAGGATGAATTTATTTAGCCAGAGAGTAGTGAATCTGTGGAATGGTTTGCTGCAGACCACAATGGAGGCCAAGCCCATCAGTATATTTAAGGCGGAAGTTGATAGTTCCCTAATAGTTCCTATGGCGAGAAGACAGCAGTATGGGGTTGAGTGGGATCTGGGATCAGCCATGATGGAATGGTAGAACAGACTTGATGGGCTGAGCGGCCTAGAGAAATCTTGCCCTTTTCCTCCCAACTGTAAACTGCGATTCATTCTTCCTAATATCAGCAGCAAACATACAAGGACCATCTACAGAACTCCTTTGTCTTTTGTTCTAACAGAATCATAAATATATTTAAAATCTATTCATGTCCTTCAGCCCTCAAAGGACTGCCATGCAAACATGTTAAGTATTTATTTGCTTTTTGCAAAGACAATAGTCTGTATCATAACATGAAGAAAAGATGATTTTCTTACTCCGTTCCAGTTTCTGTGTCAACTGTTTGACAGGATTGAAAGTAGGTTGAATTGAATAATTAGATATTCATTGCAACCTGGAAAGTGGAACAAGCCAGAGACAAAAGAAGCAGTAATGCTAAAATCTGAAGCAAAATGCAATCTCCTCAAGGTCAGGTAGTATCCACGGAGGGAAATAGGTACGAGAGGCCCAATCCTCCCCACCATCGAGGACGTCTTCAAAAGGAGGTACCTCAAGAGGGTGGCATCCATCATTAAGGACACTCTCCACCTGGAACATGCCCTCTTCTCATTGCTAACACTGAGAAGGAGCTTAAAGATCCTCCCTCAATGTTTTATGAACAGCTTCTTTCTCTCCACCATTAGATTTCTGAATGGTCCATGAACACAACCCCACTATTCATCTTTTGCAGTATTTACTTATTGTAAGGGTGGGCAGGGTGGAAATAAGTCTCTACCAAAGGAGGTGTAAGGCACCCCTCCCCTCTGCTACCCTGCACCTGCTTAGTTAGCCGTGCCCACCCCCCGCCCCCCCCCGATCAGGGTCATGTGAAACCATGGGAACAGGTGGTGGATAGTCGTACAAGCAGCTGGTGCCTGGACAAGTGTTGGTTATGTGACCACTGACGCAAGGCAGACAATATCTGAAGAGTACTGATAAAGGCTGGGTTACCCATCTTGTAAAGACACTGCCCAGAAGGCAGCAATGACACACCACTTCTATAGAAAAATGTGCCAACAATCATGGTCGTCCAACCATAATCACCTACATCATATGACATGACACATAATGATAATGATTTATTGTAACAGTAATTTTAATGTATTGCACTGTACTGCAACCACAAAACAAATTTTTATAACATATTGTATGTCAATGAAAATAAACTTGATTCTGGGCAGTGGACATTTAGGGTGGAGACCGTTCATTTGGACTGAAAGATAGATGGGATGCAACCAGTAGAAAGAGGTGATTCGGGAGCTGGCAAGTAAAAGGTGGATCAGATGAGGACGGATGATAAACAGATGGAGGAGAGAAGAGAGGAAATCGCAATAGTGGCCGAGAAGACTTGGGGAGAAAATGTAACAAGCAGTACTCTATCAGGTACAAGGCTGTGTAAAAGCATTAGCTGTTCCTTACTCTGAAGATGTTGCCAGACCTGGTGAGCGCACCACGTTTCACACATAAATGGAAAGCTATCCCCGTCTATCATATAGGAATCTAGGTGCTCAGTAGAATAAAACTTGAAATTGCAACGGAGTTTTAGAATTATATTTAATGTAAATTAAATGAACAGATCAAATACACAAGCCACTTAAATTGCTGGTGTCAGTTAAGAACAAGACCAAGTTTGCCTCTTTCTCAAACCAGTGTCAAAGGCTGGCAGATGGGAATCAGGCAAATACAGAAGTTTGCAGAAATGAGGAACAGAAATGAGTACGGAAAGTAGTGGAGGTTCCTTGTGATGACAGACATCCAGGGCAGGGAAGACATAAGGATTTTTACCTTCACTGCATATTGAATCTTAACAACTGAACATACAGTAATAGCAAAGTACTTCTTCGATTCTCTTCCCCAGCTGCCACTCTCACTCAACAGGTTTGTTAGCTGAGCTCAAGTCAGCCCCTGGAAGAGCTTTATGCCAGGAAATTGAAATAAATATTCATCTTCTCATGAGACACCTTTAGCTGTAATAAAGGTCTTTGACTGCAAAAAGTTAACATTCCCCCCTTCCCATATGCACGCACCCCTGATAAACCTGTAGCAAGCCTGGGAGAAAAAGGCACTGCTTCACATTCTCTGTAGCCTTACCACCCACTAATCTAAACTGGGCTCAGGGCCCTAGGCAGTCTTTCTTACTTCCAAACAAGAAAATGGTCAGGCATCTGGGAAGAAGAAAAAATACCCACTTGCCAATACAATCACAGTAATCCTCAATCAGTTCCCCAGATGGTTTTGATTTATTCTGCTATTAAAGAGCACATTTACGCTTTTGTGTTCTTCCCCTCAGAGGCGAGCCTTCCTACCTCAAGATGACATCTGAACGGACCAAATCTCTGACCTGGTCAAAAGTGCTTACCTTCATTTTTCATTCCAGTTTAAAGTCTTCTGCCAGTACCTTGATCAAAGCCCAGTGCTTTATCTATAAAGAGTTCAGCATTGATCAAAGTTTGATTGTCCTGAAAATATCCAGTGTTGTTTCTCTGAACTCCTCACGGTATTCCTCATAAAGCAATTCTCCCAGTATGCTTCCAGACAAGCCCCTCCTGATTCAACTTAGTTTTTATAGTTTTTAAGGTGGCATATAAGAGACCCTCCAAACCCTTGTCTCGCAGGCTCCACCATCACCTCTTGAGTCCTCCATCGCCCTACCTTCCCTGAACACCCCAACCCTTCCCTCTCTTGTGCCACCACCAACTCTCTTCGCCACCTCCAATCCTTGCCTTATCTTTGCCATTCCCTCTATCCCTCCCCTTTCTGAGGCCGAATGTTCTGCACTCAGCAAGGGCCACACCTTTGTCCTTTTTCGCCCACAACTTGTGCGTTCCATGCCTGCCACAACACCAAGCTTTTTTTCCGTTGTCTATGTCTCAAGCCTACATCTTTGGTAGGAATTCTACACCCTGCACCAATGATCCCTTCCTAATCTCTAAACCTCCTTCTCTTCATGGAGGCCCACTCTGACTCTCTGCCGGCTCTGGATCTTCCCACCTTGAATTGCCAACGAGATAGCAACCATCTCAACTTCAGCACTCTTCTCCCTTACTCAAAACCTTAACTCTTCTGAACGCACGGCCATCCACTCTCTCCATCCCAATCCCAATCTTACCATCATCGTTAAGGGGGGTGCTGTTGTAATGGGGTGGACTGAACTCCGCCTTGCTGAGGCCAAGTAGCAACTCTCAGGCCCTTCCTCATACTGAATCCTTGAAGAGGACCTCACTCAGACCACCAGTAAACTGTCTCCACCACCATCACTGACTTCACCAACCCTGGAGAACTCCCATTCCACTGCCACCAAACTCATAAATCCCTTGCACTTCATTTCCCAATTCTACCTCCTACCCAAGATCCACAAACTTGACTGTCCAGATAGACCAATCAGCTTTGCCTGGCTCCTGCCCCATTAAACTAGTGTCTTCATACCTCGACTCCATTCTATCCCCCTTGGTTCGGGTCCTTCCTGAGACACTTCTGATGCTCTCAATCTCCTCTCTTGCTTTCAATTCCCTGGCCTCAACTGCCTCATTTTCACTATAGGTGTCCATTCCCTAGACACTTCTATCCCCCATCAAGAAGGTCTTAAAGATCTCTGCTTCTCTCTCAATAAAACAAGCAACCGGTTCCCCTCTACCACCACCACCTTCCTTCTGGCAGAACTGGTCCTCACCTTCAACTATGTTTCCTTCAGTTCCTCCAACATTTTAAAGACTTAAGGTGTAGTCATGGGCACCACCTATGCCTGCCTTTTCATTGGCAACGTAGAACAGTCCATGTTCCAAGCCTTCCCCAGTAATGCTCCCCAACTCTTCGTCCGCTACAGTGACAACTGCATTGGTGCTGCTTCATGCACCCATGCTGAGCTTGTCAATTTCATTAACTTTGCCTCCAACTTCCACCCTGCCCTTAAATTCATTCGGTCCATTTCTGACACATACCTCCCCTTTCTCAATCTCTCTGGTCTCCATCTCTAGAGGCAAGCTATCAACTGACATCTTTTATAGACCTACCGATTTTCATGGTTATGTTGACTATACCCCTTCCCAACCTGCCTCCTATAAAAATGTTATTCCCTTTTCCCAGTTCTTTCGTTCCTACCGCATCTGTTCCTAGGATGCACCTTTCCTTTCTAGGACATCAGGAATGCCCTCCTTCTTCAAAGAAAGGTGTCACCTTTCCTTCACCATTGATGCAACCTTCGCCCACATCTCTTTCATTTCCCGAACATCTGTGCTCACACCATCTTCCCGCTGCCTTAACAGTGATAGAGTTCTTCTTGTCCTAACCTACCATCCCACAAGCCTCCGCATCCAATGCATCATTCTCCGCAAAGGGATCCTACCACCAACATATCTTTATCTCCCCCCTCTCCACTTGCTGTAGGATCGCTCTCCCTCTGATCATTTTTCTATTAGTTCTTCCCCACCAGCCTACCACCCAGCACTTATCCGTGCAAGAAGCGCGACACCTGCCCATTCACCTCCTCCCTCACCTCCATGCAGGTCCTCAAACAATCCTTCCACATGACGCAACACTTCGCCTGCAAATCTGCTGGTGCTGCCTATCGTGTCCAGTGCTCCCAGTGGGCCTCCTCTACATTGATGAAACCCATTGCAAATTGGGGAGCTGCTTCACCGAACACCTCCACTCCATTTGTCAACAGCAGAACTTCCTGGTGACCAAACGGATCCCCATTCCAACATGTCGGTCCGTGGCCCTCCTCTGATGCCACAATGAGGCCATCCTCAGGGTGGAGGAGTAACGCCTTATATTCCATCTGGGTAGCCTCCAACTTGAAGGCATGAACATTGGTTTCTCCCTCCAGTTAAAAAATCCCTCCCCCCTCCCATTCCCCACTCTAGCTTCTTACCTCTTCTCACCAGACGACCATCCTCCCCAGGTTCCCTCCTCCTTCCCTTTCTCCTGTGGTCCACTCTCCTCTCCTATCAGATTCCTTCCTCTCCAGCCCTTTACCTCTCCTCCCCACCTGTCTTCACACATCACCTTCTAGTTGTCCACCTTCCTTTCACCCCACCTTTTTAATCTGGCATCTTCCCTCTTCTTTTCCAGTCCTGAAGAGTCTCATCCCAAAACGTGAGCTGCTAATTCATTTTCATAGACACTCCTGACCTGCTGACATCCCTAAGCATTTTGTGTGTGTTGCTTTCTGGGATTTTATGTTTTTAATTGATATTTAGCATTAAGTGGTGCCAAAATGCATTTATGTGTTGAAGATTCAGGTCCCATTTTCATTAAATACTGGATTTGTTTCTAAAAGTACGTGCATGACAACTTTTGCTCCTTCCTGAGTGACACCATTTTCATTTTCCCCAGTTATCTATTCTGCTTTACTTTTGTAAAAGGAAATGGAAGCACCGTATCTTAACATGGCAAAACAAGTAAAATGTAAATCCTAAATTCGAGTTGCACAAAAAGATACTGCACAATCTCCCATGTTATCAGTTTACTTCAGCTTTGAGGAGAAAATACAGTTAACTTTCTTAAATAGATGGAATATATATGCCTGGTGTCTTAAAATTATACCACTTGGTTTGCAAAGGTTCCTAATGATCATCATGAGTACCCAATGTATGTCAGAACATTATGCATGTACACACCTTAAATCCAACCACCAGGGGTCTATATTCAGCTCCATAAAATTATGAAGTCGTAAGATCGTTCTCCCACTCCCAAGTCACACCCAACAGCAGCTAAATTTAACTGCAGAAAATCTGCTTTTCGGTAATCTGATCAATAAATATAAATAGCACGTTTCTGATATTAATATGATTTCAGTTCATTGAAAACAAAGGCATTGAAGGGCATCTGGTGAATTTATGATACCGTTAAATCATAACCAATCAGGAAAGCTTTCTCCCCTCGCATCTGGTAAACATTCAGCATTATCAACTCACAGCATTTTAGACAATGGTTCAGAAATGAATCTTGGAAATAAGAATGGATCCACTAGGGTGGGCATTTAGTTTGCCTGAGGTCTACAAGAGGGTCATGAACAGTTTAGGATTGCAGACTCTCCTTCAAAGAAATTAACCATGTGAGATCAGCCGGAAGATACAAAGAAAAAAATAGCAGTTTAAATGCACTATTTCGCATACACCCTGCTAAATTAAAAAGTTGGGCAATGAAAATACTTTCCAAAATATCAAGTGTACCTTTAAGTATTTCACTTTGGAGCCGTTAAATAAAGAAAATGAATCTGATGTGAAGTACTGATTTTGAAAACAGACTACAAACCTGTGGCTATCCCCTCCTGTCCACCCCAGCAGTTTGGGCCTTTAATTCTATTTCCTCCCTGTTCTGTGATATTTGACATTTTTTAAAACCTTTAATTATTAATTTGTCCACTAAAATCAAGCAAAATCTTCAGAACTACCTAATGCTTGATGTGGAATTTACTTGGCAAGCATACTCTGCAATGACGTGATCGGTAATCTATTTCCCTGTGGCTATATAACATAGTGGAATAAATTAATCAGACAATTTATTTCATGGACCTTGGCTTGTGGAAAAGAATAGAAAACAGATTTTGGGATCATGGTATAATCCCTTCCCTCAGGGACATACAAAACTGAACTTCAAGTAGCTTAAGGCTTGCCTGTACTGTTAGGAAGCATTCAAACTTTAAGTGCTTATGATATGTTTTTAGTCAATATGTAAAACAATGATGTGGCGATCAAAGTGAAAAGGGTAGCTAACAATATATTTCAGTCACAAACCCTTGGAAGAGTTAATCAAACATCAGACTAACTTTCAGATTCAAAACTGCTTTAGTACTTCACAACTCTTGGGATAACTATTTATAGCTATCATTTATAAATCAGCAAATTTACATGTGATATGATTGGCAAACAAGAAACATATGAACATCTTTTCAATGACCCCTTCTGTTTATTCTTGCTGTTAATATGTTATACAGACACAACTCTTAGAAATTAACATAATAAAGCATTAAAACCACTTCATTAAAGAACTTGCATTAACTCATGAGAAATTAAGTTGCAACAGCCAAGTTAGCAAAGAAAACAACAAAATCCTAATTAGTTTACTAATTCACTTTTTTTGAAGATTAAAATAATTCTCCCAAATGTTCACTGTAAGAGGAAAATGTACAACTTTTATGTAGAAGTAGTTTAGTTCTTCTTGAATCTGTAATGGATGACATAATGCTGGAATTTCAAGATCTAAACATAAGCGCCTGGGCTGGATCAGATGCTGTCAGTGTAATATAAAACAAAAGCTAAATGCATATGTTCATTTATACAACATGGCAAACAAGCTATCTGCCTCCTAATCTGTCCCTTTGCGACTCAGGGGGCATCTGCATTACCAAGGGCAAGAAAAAAAAATTAGCAATGAGTTGCTGAGGGCCCCGCCTTGAAGGCTGTGAACTTTTGATGCTCACCGGGGTAAAGAATTGATAAGAACTTTCCTTAAAATAAATTCTTGGATTTTAACCAAGTGACTTTGCTGGTGTTCCACACTCTCATTTCCTTGCAAGATCAACTTTGTTTTGTCAGAAAAAGACTTGTTTTGCATTGAACAGGGATCTCAAAATGCAGCCTAAAGCAGTTTTATTTTACTGATTCTCATATTTTATAACGATGTGATTTGCAATGGTATGGAGCTTTGTATTATCTAATGATTTAGCAAAACAACACACATCTTCTAAACTTTCTCATCAAAACAGATTCTAAGTCAGGCAGTCTACTTCAAATAACATACTGAACAAAAGGAAAATGTCATGCCAATAAAACTACTAAAGCACCAGCCAGGACATAACTTACCGATATCTGAATCAATCTCCTGATTTTTAACCAGTCTTAATTGTATGAATGTTATGGCAAAGAGCAGCAAAGTTCCCATATGCACCAGGTTCCCCATGTCTAAACATCAGACAGAGGAGTCTGTGCAGATCTGTAGTGGAGTATCAGCAAACTAACATCAAATCAATTTGTTCCTCTTCCCTTTAGCACCAGGCCCAGCTGAAACACTGCAATGTTCCTTCAACTGGGAAAAATTTAAATGGGATAACTCTTGGCAACTCTCCTTTTCCTGCCTCTTCCCTGAAATGAGAGCCTCAGATTGGCCCTCTAATGTTCAGACTTCAAGTTGATTGATACCAGTTTCCCAAATGACACACCCACATTGTTAAACAGGGTAGCAGATGCTAATTATACTGGAAGTGTAGTTTTGAAAATTTATACATATATTTCCCAGTGAAGTGTGTTTCAAGGAGCATTTATAATTATTCAAGAAAGAATACACAGATCTCCAAGTAAAGATTATAGTAAAAGCATTATAAAATTATTGTCTTCTGTTTACTGGGTAAGGAACTGGGAATCTCACAGAAAATAACTTCCATGAGTGCATGGAGTGAAAGGGAGCGTAAAGGAGAATGGGGGATGTGGCTCAAGTTGGGGGCAATTTACACTATTTGTCAAAAATCTGGAGAATGTAATTTGCAAGATCATCCATAAAAGAAAATGTAAATAAGATTATGACATAGTACAATCTTCAGTCAACAACTTTCTTTACAGTATGGTATTATTTGGAAAAGTATATTCTTGACCAAGCCTACACAGAAAAACAGCCATCTTTTAATATAATTGTTTCCACCCGTCATTCTGAACTACTTCAGTGCAGAACTCTTTGATGACAGCATTTCCTTGACATCATATCAGCACCAACAATTATTGATTAAGTATTCTGTTAATCATTCATGTTAGGTGATTCCATGATGACTAGGCAACTTGCTGTTCCCCCCCCCCCCACATATTTCAAGAAGAAAAGCAAATCAATTCTTACCTACCTATTTCAGTCATAGCTTCCCTTTTTGAACGGCTCTTTAGTTTTCTGTATTTGATAGTTTGGTTCTACTTTGCTCATGATCCGATCTATCCATGAGCACCTCCAGGTATATTCAAAACCTGGGACGCCATTAAGAAAGGCTTCCACATAATATTGCATGCTTACTAAGTAGTGTCAAGCTATGTTCACAAGGTTAAGGTGCTGGAAATGTGGGTCCCAATTCCATCCTTGCCAATTATTGAAGCTGTAATTGTTCTGTTTCTGGATGACTTCAAGAACATGATGCCTCTTCTAGACGTTGAGCTCAGAGCTTGGCAATGCTGTCACATTCAATGTTGTCAGAAAAGCAATCAAATAATAGATAGAAATACCATGAATTTCCTCAGCTTTAAGAACTACAGAGGCCAGGCAAATTTAAAGCACGTGAACCTAGGATTACTGAATAGATGTCCATTTCAGCTTTAGATCCAAAAGGCAGTTTCTGGCCAATTATATTCACCACTGTTGTATAAATAAATGATTCAATACCAGCACAATAATATCTAATATTAGAGTGCTTGCATTTCAGGTGAACAAGGGAAAGCAATAACCCAGCTGCAGTAATCAAAAGTGATGTTCCAAATTAGCAACAGCAAAAGCCAGTATGACCAGAGAACAGAAGCCCACTTAACAGTAGAAAATTGCCAAGGTCTGTCCATCCAAAGAAAGTCCAATATGTTGTATCATTAGTCTTCTCTCAGTCATCAAAGCAATAAGAGAAACCAGTGGTAGTGCAATAATCAATAACCCACTTACTGATCCTTAGTCCAATCTCCAGAAGGATCACACATTTCCAGACAAATCAGAGTCTGGATCCAGACAGTCAACAATACCACCATTGTCAAAAACCACACTGTCAACATCCCAGATGGTGTGTGGGAACTGTACACCATTCACCAAATGCTAAGCTAACAAGTCAGTGTAATACTGTGGCACAATAGCAGACCAGCAGCTTGGCTCATTGCAGCAGGTAATGTAACCTCTGGCTCCTCTAAGTCTTATTACCATCTGCAAAACCCATCAGCAATGTGATGAAATGCACTCCAATTACCCGACGAAAACAGCTCCAACAAAAGTTAAGGAACTTAGCACTATCCAGATCAGACAGCCAATTTGAATGCCAGCCATCTCCACCAACTTAATCAAACAATGGGTCAGTTGTAACTCGCTTGGTAACTCTCAAGTCCAACTCAGAGATCATCAGGTCAAGATACCCGCCAAAGACTCTAGCACAAAAATCTAAGCCAACTCGTTGGTAAAGTACTAAAGGAGGATAACACAGCTGGTGCATGCCATCTCTTAGACTGCCTGTTAACCAAAGAATCTGATGCCTTCTTAGGTAGCTCTTAGAGAAGTTTTGCATTACCTGCAATTGTACTCAGACCATACAACTTAGAACAGTACAGCACAATAACAGGCCCTTAACATCATTGGCTGAAATGATGTTGTACCAAACTCATTAAGCTAGTGACACTTGCCTCTTTCTGTCTGCACATAGTTCTTATCCCTCCACGCACTGTCAATTTTGTTGTGACTAAGAGTCTCTTCAATGCCTCTATTGTAACTACCTCCACCATCGGCAGTACATTTCAGGCACGGCACGAGTCTGTGCAAAAAGAAACTTGCCCGTCACATCTCCTTTGAACTTCCCCTTGTTCTTCTGAAATGCATGGCTTCTAATAGTAGACATTTCAACTCTCGGAGTAAGTTTCTGATCATCTAGCCTGTCATAAGACCATATGACCATACAATGCCATATGACCATACAATGTAGAAGCAGAATTAGGCCATTTAGCCCATGAGCCTGCTCCACTATTTCATCAAGGCTGATCCATTTTCCCTCTCAGCCTCACTTTCCTTCCTTCTCTCTGTATTATTTCATGCCCTGACTAATTAAGAATCTATCAACCTCTGCCTCAAATATACCCAATGACTTGGCCTCCATGGCTACCTGTGACAACAGTTTCCACAGATTCACCACTCCCTGGCTAAAGAAATTCCATCTCATCTCCATTCTAAAAGAACGTCCCTCTATTCTGTGATTGTGTCCTCTTGTCTTAGGCTCCCCCAGCATAGGAAATATGCTGTCATATCCACTCTACCAAGACCTTTCAACATTTGATAGGTTTCAATAAGGTCACCCTTCATCCTTCTGAATTCCAGTGAGTACAGGCCTAGAGCCATCAAACATTCTTCATATGACAAGCCATTCAATCCCAGAAACATTTTTGTGAACCTCCTTTCAACCCTTGCCAATGTCAGCACATTCTTTCTTAGATAAGGAGCCAAAACTGCCCACAGTTCTCCAAGTGAGGCCTCACCAGTGTTTTCTAAAGCCTCAACATTATTATGCCTCTCATAATCTTGTAAAATTCTAGCAGGTCTCTCTTCAGCTATCAGTACCCTAAAGAAAACAATTCAAGTTTGTTCAGCCTCTCCTTATAGCATAAGGAAGTACCTTGGTAAACTTCTTTGGAACCCTCTCCATTGCCCCCACAAATAATGGAGTGATGAGAATTGAATGCAATACTTCAGATTCAGCCTAACCAGACAATGCAATTTCCTGACTCTTGAACTAAATGTACCAACTAATAAAAGCAGGAATGCCATATGACTTCCTATCCATCCTATTGACTTGTGTGGCCACTTCCATGGTTTGAGATACACAGAGAATGTGCTGGATGCTTTATAATTATAAGCTGACCTGGTCCCTTCCACCTCCTTCACCCTTGGCACCACGATGCGTTCAGAAGCTGCAGAAAGCCAAAATATCGGGCCTCTATTATGCAAAAGGACAACAGCAGCCAGCACATTGGAGATTCCCACCCAGTCACATACCATTTTGATTTGCAAATATGGCTCCTTTCCTTCACTGTCACTGCCTAGTCTAGGAAGCTCCAGCTAAACCAGACTGTTGGAGTAAATTCCAGCTGGGCCGCAGCAAATCAGAAAGTCACTTCAATATCACTCTCTCATGGGCAATTAAGAGCCACCATTAAATGCAAGCCTTGCCAGTTACACTCACACGCTGTAACACGAATAAATAAAATCTTATATATCCACACAATCTAACTCATTTTATACCTTAAATACATTGTGGTTAATTTAATGAAACAGCCTATTTCATCCCAAGGGCAAGTTTAAAAAGAAAATTAAGTCAAAACTGTCATTGCTTCATCACAAACAGTGGCATGTGGGAGATAGCACAATGCCTGATGCTTGTACATATCAGTCACAATCATTACACTAGTGGCAGACTCGCACTAAATACAGGGACCATTGGCTGAAATGATGCTGAACAGGCAATCGGCATTGTCAGTATGGCTGTGATCCAGGTTTCATGGCAACGCTGCTGCTTTGGAGATCTACCCACCAGTCTGTGCACTTTATTCACCTTCGCTACCTGAAAGCATGATTCATGCACAAGCGTTCCCAAGGCCCTCTGCACAACAACATGCTGCAATCTTTTACCACTTAAGTAATGATCTTTTATTTTTCCTTACACAACTTGGATATCCTCGCTTTTACCAACATTGTACTCCATCTTCCTACTCACTCAACCTAACTGCATCTCTCTGTAGATTCTTCACATCCTCTGCTCAGTTTGTTTTTCCACGCAATTTAGTATCATCATCAAACTAAGATATGTTACACTTGGTCTAAATCATTAATGTATATCATGAGTAGTTTGGAGCCCAGCACTGACCACTGTGACACACTGTTTGCCACTAATTTACCATCCAAAGATACACCCGTTTATCCCTATTCTCTGTCTTCTATTGTTTAACTAATCCTGTATCCATGTTAATGCATTACCCCCAACTCCATTCATCCATATGGTAGAAGTCTTTTATGCAACAACATTTTAACACCTTCTGGAAATCAAAATGTAAAATATCCACCTATTCCCCTCTATCCACTGCATTCATTATATCCTCAGTACGTTTGCCAAACAAGACCTGCCCTTCATGAATCCACTCACAAACAAGGGAAAATCTGCAGCTGTTGGAAATCCAAGCAATGCACACAAAATGCAGTTGTGATGAAGTGTCACGGCCCAAAATGTCAACTGTTAACTCTTTTCCACAGATGCTGCCTGGCCTGCTGAGTGCCTCCAGCAATTTGCAAGTGTTGCTTTATGAATTCACGCTGAATCTCTCTGATGGAGCCCTTCTATCCAAATGTCTCAATATTTCTTCCTCAGTAAGAGCTTCAAGCATTTTCCCAACTACAGACATTAAGCTAAATGGCCTGCGGTTGCATTCTGCCTACATTGTTTTTTTATAAAACAATGCCGTGTCATTTTCTATCTTCTGAACCACCAGAACCTGCTGAGAGTATAGACGTTGCCATAGAAATGCAGCATTCATCAAAGATCCTCACCACCCAGGCCATACTTTTTTCTCACTGTTGCCATCAGGTAGAATGTTCAAGTTCCTCAGGACTTCCACCAGGTTCAAGAATAGTTACTAGCCCTCAACCATCAGGATCTTGAACAAAAGGGGGATAGCTACCCTCATTCTATTTCTGATGTTCCCACAGCCAATGATCTCAGTTTAAGGATTCTTTACCTTGTTATTTCATGCTGTCATTATTTATTGCTATCTATTTATATTTGCTTTTTCACAGTCTGTTGTTCATTGATCCTGTTTCCAGTTACTGTTCTATAGATTTGCTGAGTTTATCCACAGGAAAAAGAATCTCAGGGTTGTATGTGGTTACATTTATGTACTCTGATAATAAATTTTAGTTTGAACTTTAACAAATTTGGTAAACAATCACAAGCGCCTCTTCTATAACTTCCACCGTTCCTTTCAATACCCTGGGATGTATTCCATCACGACCAGAAGCCTGGTCTACCTACAGGCCCATTAGAATGCTCAGCACTACCTCTTCAGTGATAAAGTCCCTAACCTCCCATCGCACCCATAATACTATCTCAGTTAGACCTGTCATCCATTGTGGAACAAGGGCTATTCACAAATAAGGTGGCAGACAATCCCATTGTGCAGCCGACACATACACATACATCAGGCCTACAATACGATCAAAACCACCACACTCTGCTCCACAGAGAAAGTGATGGTTGGGCTGAAGCAACAGCTCTGCTCGCTGAAACATTCTGGTCTGTCTGTAGGTAAGGAACAGATCAGCGTCTGTGCTGGTGGTTGCAGGTGTGAGACTCAATGATCATTTTCATCATCCCAGTGTTTTTGCTACTCATCTACTGTCCAATCAGCTCATACTTCCTAATTACACTGGACAACAAAAGATTTTGCTTCCTGAACACTTTTGTGTGTATCTTACGGATTTTGGGCTGCTGATCATGAAAATTACCATTAAATTTCCCTAACACACATCTTTTTATTAAAATCCGCTGTATCTGTTAATTCAATTCATAAATCAAGTCAATTAAAATGTTGCCCACAATATAAGCTGAAAAGATTTCTATCTTGTCCAGTCACGCCTGTGCATGCTTCGGCAGGAAAGATACTGCATGACAGGACAGTTTTTAGAAAGGCTTTAAAGCATCTCTCTCACACACACACACACACACACACACACACACCATTCTATACATTGTGCTCACATGTATATCAACTTGTGATCACATGTATATCAACTTGTGATCACATTGATGTCCATGTTCTACAAGCATAGCACATTTTGTGTATTCATTATAATAAAGGAATTGCATTTTCATGGGCTTTTGACTGCTTTGGGTTGCCAGCATTACCCACAACAATGGTCTATTTTTATTGATTCTTCAGTGTTAAGCCTGAAAGCTCAGCTGTCACACAATGCCAATGTCTCACTCTTCAATACCAATCAGCTGTGTAGTACACACAAAACTTGGAAGTCTTGTTGAAACACAAACAGTACAGCAACTACAACTGGAACACCTGTGGTGATCTGATAGTAGTAGTGCTGGTACTCGGAATGCTGCTCGGATACACCAAGCACTGTCGTTTCATTTGTGAATGGGACAGCCGTGCTAAAGAATCTCATTACTTTAAAAAGGATTGGCCACTCTTTAAGCAGCTGGTTCCAGTGCAGAAAAGTGATACTGTAAGCCACTTGTAGACCCAGCAAAGATATTTTTGCCTCCTCTTCATATAAAATTGAATTGAATTGACTTTATTACTTACATCCTTCATATACATGAGGGGTAAAAATCTTTACATCTTCGTCTAAACATGCAATGTGCAATTTATAGTAGTTTATAATACATATTATGTACAACATAGGAATACAGTTGCATCAGCATGAATTAAGCAATCTGATGACATGATGGAAGAAGTTGTCCCGGAGACTGTTGGTCCTGGCTTTTATGCTGCGGTACCATTTCCCAGATGGTAGCATCTGGAACAGTTTGTGCTTGGGATGACTCAGGTCCCCAATGATCCTTCAGGCCCTTTTTACACACCTGTCTTTGTAAATGACATGTGTTTTAAAAGGCCCTGAATAGTTGGAAGTTCACATCTACAGGTGCGCTGGGCTGTCCGCACCACTCTCTGCAGGGTCCTGCAATTAAGGGAGGTACAGTTCCTATACCAGGCAGTGATGCAGCCAGTCAGGATGCTCTCAATTGTGCCCATATAGAAAGTTCTTAGAATTTTGGGCCCATACCAAACTTCTTCAACCATCTGAGGTGAAAGAGGAGCTGTTGTGCCTTTTTCACCACACAGCCAGTATGTACAGATCACGAGAGATCCTTGGTGATGTTTATGCCAAGGAACTTAAAGCTGTTTACCCTCTCAACCCCAGATGCATTGATGTCAATAGGGGTTAGTCTGTCTCCATTCCTCCTGTAGTCCATAACCAGCTCCTTTGTTTTTGTGACACTGTGTTAGGGTGATGACTTCTTTTTTGTAGGCTGCCTCATTATTATTTGAGATTTAGCCAATCCGTGTAGTGTCATCAGCAAATTTGAGGATTATGAAAAATATTGTGAAAGCGATAAACAAGGAAGGTGAAGAATTTGGATTTTTGAGACCTACGTTTCCCAGAATAACTGTTGCCAAGGTTAAGGAAAGCATTTTGGTTATCCAAAAATCAAACAGGTCATCAATGCCAGGCAATTTGATGAACTTCAGAGAAAATCGCATGGAAGGCATTCAAGGATGTTGTTGAAAATTTTCTTGGCAACTACAGAGGACCAAACTATGTGGAGCAGGTGCTCATACAAAACCAGGAAATGCAACTGAAGATTCATTTTCTGCATTCGCATTTTGACTTCTTCCACTCAAATCATGGTGCTGTCAGTGACAAGCACAGTGAAAGATTTCACCAGGACATTGCAGTCATGGAGAAACGGTATCAGGGCAACTGGAATCCATTAATGCTGGCTGATTATTGTTGGGCACTTAAGTGAGAAGCCTCAGACAGTGAGTACAAATGAAAATCATCAACAAAATACTTGGAGCTTAGTTGAACTATTTCAAAACATCAGCGCTATTACGCAATTAAACACATTATACTCAGTAAAAGTTAATATCCTGATTTTTAAAATTCCTATGTGATACACGTAGTCTGAAATTATATTTGTGTTCAGCTTCAAGCGGTCTAAGCACAAAAAATTTAAGAAAGCAACACTTACGAAAAAGTTTGCTGTTCAGTGTTATCTGTAAGGAGAAAGGACTGAGGACAAGGATATGGTCTGAAGAAGTGGACAAAAATAATAAATAAAAATAGACCATGAGACAAAGGAGCAGAAGTCGGCCATTCTGCCCATTGAGTCTGCTCCGCAATTTTATCATGAGCTGATCCATTCTCCCATTTAGTCCCACTCCCCCGCCTTCTCACCATAACCTTTGATGCCCTGGCTACTCAGATACCTATCAATCTCTGCCTCAAATGCACCCAGTGACTTGACTTCCACTGCAGCCCGTGGCAACAAATTCCACAGATTCACCATCCTCTGGCTAAAAAAAATTCTTCGCATCTCTGTTCTGAATGGGCGCCTTTCAATCCTTAAGTCATGTCCTCTCATACTAGATTCCCCCACCATGGGAAACAATTTTGCCACATCCACTCTGTCCATGCCTTTCAACATTCGAAATGTTTCTATGAGGTCCCCCCTCATTCTTCTAAACTCCAAGGAGTACAGTCCAATAATTTGAAAATCTTCTCTTCAGCTTTTTTTTCTCCAGTCCTGCCAAAGGTTTCACCCAAAACGTCACCTGTACCTTTTTTCCCATAGATGCTTGTCTGGCCAGCTGAGTTCTTCCAGCATTTTGTGTGTGTTGCTCAGATTTCCAGCAACTGCAGATTTTCTCTTGTTTGTAAAGAGTTGGGAAGTAAATTGGCAAAAAATACAGAAGGCCATGGAAGAAAGAAAAGGGTGGAGGAGCACCAGAGGGAGGTGATGGGCAGGCAAAGAGATAAGATGAGAGAGGGAAAAGGGAATAGGAAATGGTGAAGGAGTGGGGGTACATTACCATAAGCTCGAGAAATCGATGCTCATGCTATCAGTTTGGAGGCTACCCAAACGAAATATAACCGAACAAGTGCTACACATGCCCTTACACTTCCTCCCTTACCACCATTCAGGGCCCCAGACAGTCCTTCCAGGTGAGGCGACACTTCACCTGTGAGTCGGCTGGGGTGATATACTGCATCCGGTGCTCCCGATGTGGCCTTCTATATATTGGCGAGACTCGACGCAGACTGGGAGACCGCTTTGCTGAACACCTACGCTCTGTCCGCCAGAGAAAGCAGGATCTCCCAGTGGCCACACATTTTAATTCCACATCCCATTCCCATGTCTATCCACGACCTCCTCTACTGTAAAGATAAAGCCACACTCAGGTTGGAGGAACAACACCTTATATTCCGTCTGGGTAGCCTCCAACCTGATGGCATGAACATTGACTTCTCAAACTTTTGCTAATGCCTCAGCTCCCCCTCGTACCCCATTCGTTATTTATTTATATACACACATTCTTCTTCTCTCTCTCCTTTTTCTCCCCCTGTCTCTCTCACTACACACCCTTGCCCATCCTCTGGGCTTTTCCCCCCTCCCCCTTTTCTTTCTCCCTAGGCCTCCTGTCCCATGATCCTCTCGTATCCCTTTTGCCAATCAACTGTCCAGCTCTTGGCTCCAACCCTCCCCCTCCTGTCTTCTCCTATCATTTTAGATCTCCCCCTCCACCTCCCATTTTCAAATCTCTTACTATCTCTTCTTTCAGTTAGTCCTGACGAAGGGTCTCGGCCCGAAACGTCGACTGTATCTCTTCCTCTTCCTGGCCTGCTGCGTTCACCAGCAACTTTTTTGTGTGTTGCTTGAAATTCAAGCATCTGCAGATTTCCTCATGTTTGCGGAATATAAGCTGTTGTTCCTCCAACCTGTGTGTGGCCTCATCATGACAGTGGACATATTGGAATGGGAATGGGAAGTGGAATTAAAATGGGTGGCCACTGGGAGATCCTGCTTTTTCTGGCAGATGGAGCATAGGTGCTTGGCAAGGCGGTCTCCCAATCTACGTCAGGTCTCACCAATATACAGGAGGCCATACTGGGAGCACCAAACACAGTACACGACCCCAACAGACTCACAGGTGAAGTATCGCCTCCCCTGGAAGGACTGTTTAGAGCCCTAAATGGTAGTGAGGGAGGTGGTGTAGGGGCAGGTGTAGCATTTGTTCCACTTGCATGGATAAGTGCCAGGAGGGAGTTCAGTGGGGATGGACAAATGGACAAGGGAGTCGCGTAGGGAGTGATCCCTATGGAAAGCAGGTCGGGGTGGGGGGAATGTGCTTGGTGGTAGGATCCCATTGGAGATGGCAGAAGTTTCAGAGAATTATGTGCTGGACGCGGAGGCTGGTGGGGTGGTAGGTGAGGACAAGAGGCACCCTATCCCTGGTAGAGTGTCGGGAGGATGGAGTGAAAGTAGACGTATGTGAAATGGAAGAGATGCAGTTGAGGGCAACATTGCACAATTAGCTTGTGCCCAGAGCTCCTGATGAAGAGAACAGGCTAGTTTGGCACTGACTGCTCATGCGCAGGTTCACTTTGTGCAACCCAGCCTAATGAACCAATGCATTAGAAGGGGCCAGTACAGGGAGTCACTACCACTCTGGCTGGAGATGGCAATAGCAGGCATTTAGCAAACTGAAGCTAATTAATAGCAGCACACAGGAGAGTGAGAACACCCTGGTTTTTGGTCACGGTGTATTAAAATTTGGTGCATGAGGTGAAACAGAGAACCAGATCTCAGGTATCCAACCTTGTACTCCAAAGGGCAGTGGGAGCTGATAACATGACTGGCAATGTTCCGAGCTCAGAATATGGATGAAAATGTCATTCCAAGTAGCTGATCTAAGTCAATGACAGTAAATGCAAGAGTTGCATTATCATTGGGTCTATATTCTGGCCCACATAGCACTTCAGTGGTACCTCCACCAGAATGAATGCAGCATTTCAAGATGGTGGCTCACCTTGCATGCTCAAGGAAATTTAGGAATGGACAGTGTTTTCCAAAAAATAAATAAATGAAACAAGAAGTACTAAATCCTAGCAATACACTTACTCTCAGGAGCTGTTCAATACTCCAGATTATCTCCACTTCGAACAATAACCTCTATCAACCAGACATTTATAAATCCCATTCATCCCCAGAAACTGGCAGCACAGGCATCTCATAACTGTTCAACCACGACAAGCATCGTTATGGAAACAAGGCATCACTACTAATAATTACTGCTCAGTATTTACTGCCTATCCCTAATTGCCATTGAGAAAGCAGCACAGGTACCATGTTGAGCCATTTCTGTCCTTCCAGTGAGGCTACCCCTGGGGCAGTCCCAGGATGTTGACCCATGTCAATGAAGGAATGGCATTTTATAGTCAGGATGGCGGGCAACTTGAAAAGCTCCTACAGCGGATAGTATTATCAGGCAGCCATTAGCAACCTATTTGATGATAAAGGCAGTGAATTTGAGAAGTGGTCCTGGCAAATGCATTTGTCTATCTCCACACTTTCTTGAAAGACAGCTAACCAACCAAGATTAGACAAAGCAGCAGAGAATTAGCCACACTGAAGGGGCAGTTCTTACTTTTATTAAAGCTTCCACATGATTGTCTTTTACAGAACAGAAGTGGGCCCTTCACCCCACTGAGTTTATGCTGGCTATTTACACGAATTCTAGATTACTGCCACGTTTTATTTCCCCACATCTCATCAACCAGGCGCTGATTCTACCAGTTACCCACACCCTAGGGGTAGCTTACGTAGGCCAATTAACCTAAACTCACACTCATCCTTGGGATGTGGGAAGGAACTGGAGTGTCAGTGGAACAACAAGCAAACTCCATACCTGGTCGGGATCAAACTCAGGTCACGGGTGCTGCTGGGATGTCACTGTGGCACTCCAGTCCGGGCCAGGCAGTAAATGTGCACACATGAACAGCATGATGAAAGCAATCTAGTAACCTCAGTCAATGAATGTTGGATTCTACAGGACCAAGCCCTGAAATGTTAATAGCAAGCAGTAACTTTGGGAAAAGCCATATGTCAAGTAATATGCATAATTAGTGGATCCAGTTGCACATCTGAGAGGGTGAGGGGGAGAGACTTGAAAGAAAGCAGAAATTTTGATGCGAATTTATCAAGGCCTTTAGAAGAAAGACTTAAAATGGGATGAAAAGTATAATGAAAGCCTTTTGATTTAAGAGCTATTTGACCCAATCATTAGTGCTTCACTAGACTTGAGAGAAAGTGGGAGAATGGCAGGCAAAAATCCCAAACACAGCTATGTGTTCTCAGGTCATCAACCAACCCGCTTGTTTGATGGATGAAGTGAAAGTGATGCTGAATGAGGTAGCTGTAACAAGGGCCAGCCCCGGAGAATTCCACTATCTGAAGTCAAGGGATGATAGACAGCAGCAACCAAAAGCAGATCTGTCTAAACATGTCGGTATTTATTTGAATGTTCAAGTGTTCAGTGCACAACGGTCTCCTGTCCATATGACCATTACAATACCACCCTCTCTTCCATCGGGCAAAAGATATGAAATCGGAAAGCATGTACCATCAGCCTCCAGAGACAGTTCTGCCGCACTGTTAAGACTATTAAATAGTTATTAGTATGAATTGCACCTTCTCTGCAGTGGTTACATTTTATCATGCATTGTTATTGTTTTACCTAGTTCTATTTCAACGCTCTCTGCAATGAACAGTAATGCAACACAAGCTTTTCACTGTATCCTGGTACAGGTGACAAAAATAAACCATTTCCATTCTGTTGTGGTTATAGAAATATTGCTTCCATTGATTCCCTGCGCATATTGAAAGCCCTGGTAATTATCATCGTCTCTAGTAAAAATAGGTTTCGCAGACCAGTTATTCTGCAATCAACCTGAGGATCTTAAAGACACGTGCCACAGCAGGAGGTGTAATGACTGTCATTTCCCAGCACCCAAGAATCAAAGAAGTCCAGCCAGCTGAAGGACAACTCACAGGCACTTCATCTAGTCTAGTGCATTGCATTCATCGTTCATAGTGTGGCCTCTCAAGTCAAGTTTATCTTCATTTCGACCTTAAGCTGCTGGCACAGTACACAGTAAAAATGAAACAACATTCGTCCAGGACCATGGTACTACATGAAACAACCCAAAACTACACTGGACTATGTGAGACAGCACGAGACTACACTAGACTATGTAAAACAACATAAAAACTGCACTAGACTACAGACCTGCACAGGACTACATAAGTGTACAAAACAGTACAGAGCAGTACAATAATTAATAAAGACAGTAGGCACAGTAGAGGATAAATTACAATATAATAATAAATGATGTAGATTTCAGTCTAGACTCCAAGTATTGAGGAGTCTGATGGCTTGGGGGAAGAAACTGTTGCACACTCCAGAGCAACAAAGTGCAGGTTGGGTGATGACTTTGCAGAGTGCCTACATTCAGTCTGCAGGGGTGATCCTGAGTTTGCCAGTTTAAATCACCAACCCACTATAACATAGTGATCTGTGGCCACTTACACTGTTATAGCAATGCACAGTGTGAGCTTAAGGAAGATTGCCTCACCTTGCAGCCCTGAGGATTCAAAAATGAATTGCTCAACTGTAAGTAGCTCGCTCATTATTGGTCTATATCTGAGCTAGTCATTTCTGCCTGACATTGTTTTGGCTCAGTTTTTTTCCTTCTACTTCCCTACTGGGCATGTGGCATGACTTAACAATGAACAATACATTAGATTTACAAGGAAGCTTAATCTGATTGTATTGATTAGTTAGCATCCACATGAAGTTATCTGGTCTCTCTCTACCAGAGATATTGGTTTTGCTCTATCCTCCCTTCTTCACCTTCGCTCCCACCTAAAACTAACTTTTCCCAGTTCTCATGAAGGGCCCGTGACCTGAAACATAAATTCCTATTTCCTCACCCACTGCCTGACCTTTCTGCTTTTATTTCAGGTTATCGGTAACTGCAGTTTTTCAGCTTTCATCACAACTCTTTTGGGTCTTTGCTTTATTCCTCACTGGCATTGTGGGTGATTAGCCAGTTCTCTGCATAAATACAACACTGCAGCAACATTAATTATAGTGTCAAGTTTCTTGCCTTGACAGTTACTGCCTCCAGTACTTCCAAAGACATCGTTCAGAACCAGCCCCACAGTGCTTGTGTGAAAACGTACTCACTTAAAGGGCTGACAACAAACTTTAAGCAATATCAGGCCTAAACTACAGCACAAAAATCAAAGCACTCTTCTAGTACAGTTATGGAATATGTAAAAGTCAATTTTTTCTCTTCTGGACCAAAAGTCAACTGTTACAATGTTGACTGATGAACTATACTTTAATGGTTATGTTTTAGAAAGTACCAAGAGACTGGAATCAATAGTTTATTCTTGTTCTGCTGCATTTTAAACAAACTAAATGAAGTCAAAAGTAATTTCATCAATCAAAATTCATAAAATGAGGAGATCTGCCAATATGGCTCAATAAACCATCAGAGAAAACCAATACCTGTATATTTGGTGGTTAAGTCATTAAAGAAATTTCAAACAAAGGAAATTTTTCTCAAAGGATTTAATTTTTGTTAATCTTTGTGAGGTAACATGATGCTGTTACAGCTTGCGGTGTTCCCGAGTTCAGAGTTCAATTCCAGCACCGTTCTGGAAGGAGTCTCTGTACCTTCTCTCTGTTGAATGCATGGGTTTTCCCCGGGTGCTCTGGTTTTCTCCCACAGTCCAAAGACATGCCAGGTAGGTTAATTGGTCATTGTAAAATGTCCTATGTTTAGGTTAGGGTTAATCGGGTTCATCAGGAGCTACTGGGGTGGCATGTTACACAAAGGCCTACTTCACACTGTATCATTAAAATTTAATAAGATAAAGAATAATCTTCCTCTTAATTGCATACAATTACGACATTCACTTCTTTCAAGATTATTGAATTAGTGGTGATGCTAACATCCCAAGATCATTACCAGTTTTTCATATTCTTATTATTTTCCTCCATTCTGCAGTTAGAAGTGATGATTTTGTATGCTGGCTTTTCTGTGTGCACATGAAATGAAAAGCCACTTCTTCATATTACCATATATGCATTAAAGATCAGCACGTACTCTAAGGAGTTATGCACTACAGTGTTCTGGGAGACCTCAGCACAGGTCAAGATGATTAAAACCTGCACTGATTTCTGTCAGCCGGCAATGACAGGCTGCAGAGAGCTGACTCTCAACCTGGAACACTGATGGCTGATAACTGCCTGTAGATACCACAGTGAAAGCTTAGGATTCCTTGTTTTCGATATCAGAGATATGCATAATCATTCAATATGGGGCCTGCAAAAGTTTTCCTTCTGATCCTGTGGCATCGTCTGCAAACAGGGGAATGCACATATTCTGAGGAGACCCTGCTCATTATCACTGAGACGCTAGTGCTTGCAGCATCTCTACTCTCAAACCCCAATCTCTTACTTCTGGCTGCACTTCAAGAGCAGGCTTCAGATTTAGAAGGCTAATTGCTTTGTGGTATGCTTGATAAGGGTCTTGTTACAATATAGCAAATATT
The DNA here is from genome assembly GCF_963921235.1 of Mobula hypostoma. NCBI lineage: Eukaryota > Metazoa > Chordata > Chondrichthyes > Myliobatiformes > Myliobatidae > Mobula > Mobula hypostoma. Next base: position 153,274,593 of record NC_086102.1, on the reverse strand, counting down.
TCAGCAGAATTATATTATTGCTATTATATTTGGGTTCCATGGGAAATGTGTTTAAATATTTGAAAGAATAATAGGACATACACTCAATCTTGCCACAGGGGAATGATGAAAATTATTACTTTTACTTTACTGCATCTTGTTACCTTATTTTTCTTGAGCTGACATCAGCTGCAGAGCTTTCGAGATACACTCACCAGCTTCTGCATCTCCCTTCGCTTGTCTTGTGCTGCAGGCTTTCCTAGTCTCTTGTGAACAAACTGCCATCTTATTTCACGAAGCTGCCAATTTAGCAGGGCATCCATTAGATAAAATCTGAAGGATCATAACAATGAATTTTTCTTCAGTACAACAAATTTGTCTTTGTAAAGTTGGTTGCTAAAATCTTTGGGCATGTAGAGGTCACTTCTAGGTCAGAGAGAAAAACTGGGCGTTTGTTTGTTGCTCTTGTGCATTTGTTGCTTCAGTAAAAGAAACCACTGGACTCATGTTATGGTACCAAATTGGTTACATGGTGCACCCAGCCAGCAAACAGTGAATAATGCAACTCTGAGGCAGGTCTCGACAGAAGGGTTAAGGCCTGCTTCAACCACATTCAAAAGACCCTGTCCTTATCTGAGCGGCCGTCTTCCTCCAGCTAGGTGCCTCCTGTAACTTCTCTCTACCAGAGAGGGGAGGGGTTTGGAGTCTGAAGCTCTTTGTTGCACTCTGTTAGTTTTTTGTGTAGGGGGAAGGGTTGTCTGCGGGTCAATCTTCCTGTTGCAGTGTGTGCAGGGCGAGATGGGTTTGAGGGCCGATGTTCTTGTTGCATTCTGCATGGGGGAGGGTTTGTTGACTGGGATGCCATTCTATTTTTGTGGGGGGGGTTGATGTTTCTCTCTCAACAACTTTCACATTCTTTCTTTGTTTTGCGGCTATCTGGAAAAGACGAATCTCAGGGTTGCATATGGATACATACTTTGATAACAAATGAACCTTTGAGTTTCAGTCCTTTTGGAGATCAACTCAGTAAATAGCTGAAAGGGCACCTTTGCGTACCGTGCACCTAATGGCAGTCTGAGACCTCCTCCTTTAATTGTACAACTGCAATATAAGCCGTGCCTCGAAAACCTAATCAGGTTGTGAATAGCCAATGATAAAAAAAACCCTTTAGATCGAAAACAACAGGAATTCTGCAGATGCTGGAAGTTCAAGCAACACACATCAAAGTTGCTGGTGAACGCAGTAGGCCAGGCAGCATCTGTAGGAAGAGGTGCAGTCGACGTTTCAGGCCGAGACCCTTCGTCAGGACTAACTGAAGGAAGAGTGAGTAAGGGATTTGAAAGTTGGAGGGGGAGGGGGAGATCCAAAATGATAGGAAAAGACAGGAGGGGTAGGGATGGAGCCAAGAGCTGGACAGGTGATAGGCAAAAGGGGATACGAGAGGATCATGGGACAGGAGGTCGGGGAAGAAAGACAAGGGGGGGGGGGACCCAGAGGATGGGCAAGAGGTATATTCAGAGGGACAGAGGGAGAAAAAGGAGAGTGAGAGAAAGAATGTGTGCATAAAAATGAGTAACAGATGGGGTACGAGGGGGAGGTGGGGCCTTAGCGGAAGTTAGAGAAGTCGATGTTCATGCCATCAGGTTGGAGGCTACCCAGACGGAATATATGGTGTTGTTCCTCCAACCTGCATGTGGCTTCATCTTTACAGTAGAGGAGGCTGTGGATGGACATGTCAGAATGGGAATGGGATGTGGAATTAAAATGTGTGGCCACTGGGAGATTCTGCTTTCTCTGGCGGACAGAGCGTAGATGTTCAGCAAAGCGGTCTCCCAGTCTGCGTCGGGTCTCGCCAATATATAAAAGGCCACATCGGGAGCACCGGACGCAGTATATCACCCCAGTCGACTCACAGGTGAAGTGTTGCCTCACCTGGAAGGACTGTTTGGGGCCCTGAGTGGTGGTAAGGGAGGAAGTGTAAGGGCATGTGTAGCACTTGTTCCGCTTACACGAATAAGTGCCAGGAGGGAGATCAGTGGGGAGGGATGGGGGGGACGAATGGACAAGGGAGTTGTGTTAGATCGATGTGACTTAATTTTGCCAGAAATCCTTCAAATGAATATGCAGTAGGAAGGCTGCGTCAGATCTACAGAAGTGTGGCTCTGTCTCCCTCCATGTGCGTGTGCGGATGCCTCCAGCGTGCGTACGCATGTGCGTTTATTGCTGTCCTTTCAGCTGCTTTCATTGAGCTCTTCCCTTCCCAAGGTTGTGAAGTAGCAACAAGTCAGGATAAATGACTGCCATTAAACGATAAGCTCAAGTGTACAACTTCCACCCAACTTCTGTGACAATCAACTTATGTAAAGAAGCAGATAATAGTCTCAAGTGCATCCATACATTATTATTATTATTGTAAAGCTAAAAATTAAGCAAGGATGTCAAAGAATGGCACGTGGAAGCATAGTTAAATATCTGATGTACATTCCTGAAAGATCAATCATAAACAGTAAACAAATAGCTGAAGTTTTGTTTAGGAGTTTCCAAAGAGTGAACTAATTTTGTTTAGGAATTTCCAGACCAAGATGCTGGAAGAGATTTAGATGAAAGTGACGATGACAATGGAGGAGTGGACAGATTTATTTATTTATTTATTTGAGATAGAGCCGACCCTTCCAGCCCTTCAAGCCATGCCGCAAAGCAAACCACTAACTTAACCCTAGCCTAATCACGAGACAATTTACAATGACCAATTAGCCTACGAACCCATACATCTTTGAACTGTGGGAGGACAAGCATACAGAGGAAACCCACGCAGTCATAGGTGGAGCAGACAAACTCTTTACAGGTAGTGTCAAGAATTGAACCCAGGTCGCCTGTACCATAGGGTTGTTGTTAGCCACTAACTGAACTAGGCTCTTCACTCCCACTGCTTCAGTCAGATATGTCTGTGTCTAAAGATTCTGTAAATTCCAATGTATTTAAATAAAACTCATTATTTTTAAATGACCACAGTGGACTCAGACATGTTAATAAATATAAAGATTCCATTCCTTCCTCATCTTCTGGACAAATCTCTTACTAGCTGTTACTACTCCTTAAGACAATGACAAAAAAGCCTGTAGTAACTGAAGGAAAATGCTCCACAACAGGAGTTGGTGGTCCATGGGGTAATGTGCAATTCTGATTTGGTTCAGGCTATAGACAGCAAATATTACAAACATGAGAAAATCTACAGATGCTGGAAATCCGAGCAACACACACAAAATGCTGGAGGAACTCAGCAGGCCCAGCAGCATCAATGGAAAAGAGTAAACAATTGACGTTTCTGAGCAACAGCCTTCATCAGGACCGAAAAAAAAAGATGAGAAATCAAAGCAGGAAGATGGGGAGGATAAAAGAGGGCAAATATTATCTGACTCTGATCAAGGCCATAGTGTTGGCCTAGCTTATCTCCCTTGGGGAATTCTGCTGTCTCTTCTTGGAGAACATACAGATCGTGAGAGTCTGCGTCGGAGACCTCCGTTGGTCAGAGTTGAAGTAGGATATTGCATCCTAGCTGTCTAGATACGCAAGCCTGGGCAGTACAATATGGAGAGCAAGCTGTTGCCCGTGTAGCAGACTCCCCATCTCCATGCAACTGATGAACCTAAAGGAACAGCAGAGACTGAGACAGTTCACTACCAGCAGCATCATAGGAGTTGCCAGTCAACACTAAACTCAATTAGAGACTCCAGCTCCCGATTTCTCCCCTCAGGGTTTACTCCCAAAGCTTTCCCTATGAGTGGGTGTAGCCACAATGCAGAAATTTGAGATCAGAGTTTTCCTTCTAGATGAGCTGCCCACCACGGCTGACAAGTCCCATCTGACCAAAGCGACTGGTTTGAAGGCACCAATAACTACCTTTGTCCCTTCTACTGGCAGCAGAATTGGTTCTGCTGGGCTTAGTAGCTAGGCCACAGGTGAAGGCCAGGTTATTTGAATCTATTTGAGGCACAAGCCATTGGGAGCATTTAATAGGTAGTGGGAGCTTGTCCCCATTACCACACCAGGCTATAACAATCTTAAGGACTGTGAGAATGTTTCACAGAAATACTTCTTGGTTGCTTACTAAGTAGATTTTGTCCAGCTCACATTGTACTGCTGCCACAAAGACAACAAATATGCTGGTGATATTAAACCTGATTCTGATAATATTGAATTGCTTTTTCATGACGAAGGATATGAAAAATGAAACAAAGTACTCAGAACAACGATATTCTATTTAAAAAAAACAAAAATGAATTCTCAAACTAGGAATCGTATATAGTTGGTAAAATCAACAGGAATTTCTGATCATTTCCCCAATAAACTGTCCTTTTAAGTCTTTTCTAAAAATGTTATTAACACTTTTAGTATGCTGCTAGAATCTTATAATGAAGACATACTGTTTCATTTTGTTAATCACACAAACTAACAACTGCCAGGCACCAGTGTATTGATTTCAAAATTAAATGTGTGGAAAAGATGTTTTCACAAAGTAACATGTTCTTCCATACAATCTTGCCAAGTCGAGCTTCACAGTTTGAAGATGATCACCGGTATCCCTCAAGACAATCAATTCATTCATGACACAGTGTCCCACCTTATGAATGCCTGACATTTTGTTCTAGATCTGCCCTAAACATACCTTCTTTAACTCTCCCCTCAGAGGAGTGATGGATACTACTAAACATTCCCACTTGCTCCATATCTTCTGTCTCTGCCTTGTGTCCAGTGCCTCAGTAGGTCTATTCAGAGTCTGTATCCCTTCTTCAGACAAAAGGGAAACAATCTTTATTGTCCATTACCTTCTTCAGACTACAAAATGAGCCCCTCTGTGGCAACTGGAACACTGGTCTATTTCCATGCGCGTCCCAAGAGCAGTTCACAGTGAATGTCCATATAACTCAGCCACAATCAAAACAACTCTGCTGCTCTTACTATCTTTTAACTTGAATCTTTGAGTGACGATTCACCCTTACATATAATCTTGGCTTTCCTCCATAAAAAGCTTCCGAGCTGAGCCAGCGTTATGCAGTTTATGCTGAAACATTTTACAGCCCACTTGGGCCTTTTGAATTTATACTGGTCACATTGTGCTCAAGCACATAGAGAGCAGCCAGAGGATCTTTGCTCTAGAATTTCCATTGCAGCTAACTAAACTACATTCTTGACGATTTCACGATTTATAACTGCTTGTTCTGTGGATTCAGACAGCAGCTCATAAATTGCAGCTGAAATCAGTTACGGCTTTAAGTTCTCAGAGAACTAGGAATGCTAGCTCCAGAGAAGGGAACATGTTTGTGAAGAGACCAAGTTCCTGGCTTGCTATTCTGCTGTCAATACTGAGCACTAGACTTCACCCTCACTGATCTGGCAAACTGTGGGCCTCCAAGTGACAACTCTCCAGCAGCCCATCAGAACAGTAGAACAGAGGCAAACATGAAACCCAGAACAGTCCAAGCCCTTCAGTCCATGATGCTGTGCCAACATTTTCAAAATTCAAAGTAAAATTTATAACCAAAGTACTTGTACACACCATATACAACCCTGAGGTTCATTTTCTTGTGGACATTCAGAGTAAATACAAGAAACACCAAAGAATCAATGAAAGATCACACCCAACTGAAGAAACAACTAGTGTACAAAAGAAAAAACTGCAAATACAAAAAGAAAAACAATAATAAATAAATAAGAAATAAATGGAGAAAATATGAGGGGAAGAATCCTTGAAAGTGAGTCAATAGGTTGTGGAAAGAGTGCAGTGATGGTGCAAGTTAAGAGGAAGTTATCCCTCTGGTTCAAGAGCCGGGTGGCTGAGAATAATAACTGTTCTTGAACCTGGTGCTGTGGGTTCTAAGGCTCCTGTACTTTCTTCCTGATGGCAGCAGCGAGAAGAGAGCATGTGTGGGTGACAGGGATCCTTGATGATGGAAGCGGCTTTCCTGCGACAGCTCTCCACGTAAATGTGCTTAATGGTGGGGACGTCTTTAGTTCTGATGGACTGAATTGTATCCGGTACTTTTGGTATTAATCTTTGGGAATCTTGGTTTTTCCATTTGGTGTTTCCATACCAGGCCATGATGCAACTAGTCAATTTACTCTCCACTATATTATACATATATACACGTCTGTCAAAGTTTTAGATGACATGCTAAATTTTCACAAACTTACTGACCCTCTCCACCTTTGATGCTCCAATGAGGACTTTTAAGCTACTGTAAGATCAGTTTAACCCTTCACTCCTCCAGAACCCTCTATTTTTCTTTCATCCATGTGCACAAGTGTCTTAAATGTCCTTAATGTATCTGTTTCCACCACCATCCCTCGAAGCACATTCCACATACCCACTACTCCCCCAGTACTTCCCTCCAATCACCTTAAAGTTATTCCTTCTCATAATAGCCATTTCAGCCCTGAGGTAAAAGGTGCTAGCTATCCACCATCATCCTGTACACCTCTATCAAATCACCTCTCATCCTCCTTTGCTCCAAAAGAATAGCCCCAGCATTGCTCGACCTATCTACATAAGACATGCTTTCTAATCCAGGGAATATCCTGGTAAATTTCCTCTATACCCTCTCTAAAGCTTTCACATCCTTCTGATAATGGGGTGACCAGAACTGAACACAATATTCCAAGTGTGGTTTAAGCAGAGTTTTATTGAGCTGCAGCATAACCTCATGGTTCATGAACTTTATCCCCCAACTAATAAAACCCAACACACCATATGCCCTCTTATGAACTTAAGAAGCCTATGAACTTGCAAGGCAAACTTGGGAAATCTACGTATATGGACACCAAGTCTCCTTCGTTCTTCCACACTGCTAAGAATTATGCCATTAATCCAGTATTACACCTTCACGTTTGACATTCCAAAATGAATCACTTCACACAAATGGGTTTCAACTCCATCTGCCAAGGTCCAAAGTACATTTACTATCAAAGTGCGTATGCAGTATACAACTGAGATTTGTCTTCTCCAGACAGCAACTAAACAAAGAAAACCATGGATACCAAAGGAAATCAACCCCATCCCCCCCCCACACACACACAAACAAATCGTGCAAACCGTGTCACATCACAACCCAGCTCTGCATCCTGTCAACGTCCAGCCGCAACCTAAAACAACCCTTCACACTATGCACAACTCTGCAAACTTACCAACCCATCCTTCCACTTCCTCATCCAAGTCATTTATAAAAATTGCAAAGAGCAGTGGTCCCAGAACAGATCCCCACAGAACACCAATGGTCACTGACTTCCAGGCAGAATACTCTTCCTTTGTCATCACACCAATTCCAAATCTGTGCAGCCAAGTTTCCCTGAATCCCATACCCCAACATTCCGGATGAGCCTACCATGGGAATATTGTCAAATACCTTACTAAAGTCCATCTACACCACATCCACTGCTCTGCCTTCAATTTGTTTTGTCACTTTCTCAAAGCATATCCCTCACAGAGCCTTGCTGACCACCCCTAATCAGACTATGCTTCCCCAAATGCTTGGAAATCCTGTCTACAAGAACTCTCTCCAATAGTTTGCCAGTCGGAAGACTCACTGGTCTATAATTCCCAAGATTATTCCTATCTGGCCCTGGTGACTTATCCATCTGAATGTTGTAAACCATCTGGCCCTGGTGACTTATCCATCTGAATGTTGTTCAAAAGTTCTAATACGCAAGTGTCATTACGAAGATAGCACGGCACCACCTCTAAATACTTAGAAGTTTGCAAAGATTTGACATGTCATCTAAAACTTTAACAAACTTCTGAAGATGTCTGGTGGAGAGTATATTGACGAGTTGCATCACAGCCTGGTATGGAAACACCAATAGCCTTGAACATAAAAGCCTACAAAAAAGTAGTGAATAGAGCCTAGTCAATCACAGCTAAATCCTCCCCACCACTGAGCACGTCTACACAGAGTTTTGCCGTAGGAAAGCAGCATACATCAAGGACCCCCACTACTCAGGCCATCCTCTCTTCTCACTGCTGCCATCAAGAAGATGGTACAGGAGTCTCAGGACCCATACTACCAGGTTCAGAAGCCATTATTACCCCCACAATTATTAGGCTCTTGAACTAGAGGAAATAATTTCTCACAGCTTTACTTACTCCATCACTGAACTGTTTCCAGAACCTATGGACTCACTCTCAAGAACTCTTCATCTCATTCTTGATATTTATTGCTTATTTATTCACTTTTTCCCTTTTATGTATTTGCACAGTTTAGTGTATTGTGCACATTGGTTGTTTGTCCATCCTGTTGGGTGCAGTCTTTCCATGACTTGGTTGTGTATCTTGAATTTACTGTGTATGCCCGCAAGAAAACGAATCTCAGGGTTGAATATGGTGACATATGTGCAGGGCTTTGATAGTAAACTTACGTTGAACTTTGAACATCCTCTTTCTTAAAGTCAACATATTCAGCCTGCTCTAAGCTGAGTTTGTATTTGTCAAGGACTCGCTCACTGGTGAATACTGAAGCAAAGTATAAGAACCTCTCCTACCTCCTCTGACTCTGGGCACGTTTCCTCTTATAACCCCGATTGGTCCTACCCTCATGCTGATCATTCTATTCTTCAGGTACATGTGAAATACCTTGGTGGTTTCCTTAATCCTACTCACTAAGACTTTCTCATATCCCCCTTCTAGCTCTCCAAAGTCTGTTCTTAAGCTCCTTCCTGCTACCTTGAACTCTCCAGAGCCCTATCTGATGCTTGCTTCCCCAAGCTTCTTCCTCCTCTCGTCCAGATGTTCCACATCTTGTCAACCATGATTTCCTCAGTCTATCAACCTGTCCCTGTCTCAATTGGACAAATATATCCAGAAGTCCATGCAAGTGTGCCCGAAACACCCTCCACATTTCCACTGTGCTCCCCGCCCCCCCCCAAATACATCTGCTCCCAATTTATGCCCAAGTTCAGAGACACAGAGACACTTCTAAATTCCTGCTTAAGTTGCCCATCATTGGCCATTTTTGCAGCCTCCATGAGAGGTTCTGTTAATGTTTTCTATGCTCCAATAACCTATGACTAACTAGTTCAAAGGGCATGGTGCCCAAAGGATCTGTGCAGAATGGTGCTGGTAATGATAGTGCTCTGGCAAGAACAGGAGAGGAAGCCTGGGACAGTTCAGGCATATTGAATGGCAGGACAGACTTGAAGGGCCAAATGGCCTTACATATGCTGGTGATGGGCAATCTGGAAAGAATTAGGAGAAAGGTCATCAAAATATTACTCTAACTTTGAAAGGTTTGGGAGAAAAGGGACCTCCAGGGTTCACTCACCCACAGAGAGAAGAGAGAATCTAAAAGATCTTTAAAAACAAAGCTTAGCGTTTGGCAAACTATATACTTTCTATATCATAGAAAAGGCTCTCCCAATCCTGCTCTGAAACTCTGCTTGTTGTACTTTAACAAATCTTGCTAGGTTTCACACTGTGCTTCAATTTGTAAAGTTCTGGATCCAATTTACTATAATGAATGTTCTGCTTATCTATTCTGGCATCCTCAGATTTGTGCAGACACGCACGTTACTCTTAAAAGACATTTTGCTATTTGGTAGGCACTTCCTCTCTTTTTAAAAGAAAACAAGACGTATTGCGGCATATACACTCTGTGGCCACTTTATTAGGTATCCCTGCTCATCAATACAATTATCCAATCGGCCAATCACATGGGAGCAACTCAATGCTTAAAACATGCAGACATGATCAAGAGGTTCAGTTGTTCAGACCAAACATCAGAATGGGGAAGAAATGGGATCTAAGTGACTTTGGCCGTGGAATGATTGTTTGTGCCAGAGGGGGTGGTTTGAGCATCTCAGAAACTGCTCATCTTCTGGGATTTTCACTCAACTCCCTCTAGAGAACGGGGTTCCCAACCTTTATGCCATGGACCCATATCATTAAGCAAGGGGTCTGTAGAGTATAGGTTAGGAACAGCTGCTCTAGAGCTTACAGAGAATGGTGTGGAAAAAAAACACCCAGTGAGCGGAAGTTCTGTGGGTGAAAGCACCTTGTTAATGAGGAAGGTCAAAGGAGAATGTCCTGACAGGATTAAGCTGAAAGGAAAGCAACAGTAACACAAATAATCACACAATACTACAGTGGTGTGCAGATGAGCATCTCTGAACACACGTTAAACCTTGAACTGGATTAACTTCAGCAGCAGAAGGCCATAAACATACAGAAATATACCCAGTGGCCATTTTACTTAGTACTTCCTGTACCTAATAATGTGGCCAATGAGTGTATCTGTCCAAGCCATTTTCTTTATCACCATAATTTGCTACTCTTCAAAGATTCACATCATCTGTAAGTTTTGTAGTGTCCTACACCCCCCACTCTCTCTGCCTCCTACACTGAGTTGAAGCCACAGATGTTTGAAATAGTCGTGGTCCTGGTCCTTAATCTTGGGGTACACTGTACATCTCTCGCTCATAAAATCAAAACAATTCCTATTTCTATTAAAGATCAACAAGAAGTCATTTATGAAAATCTCAGTTAATAAACAGTAAATGTCCTAGAACTAAAACAAGTTTATGACAAGTTCAGTTGAAGAGTAACATTAGAGCAAAGATATTGTAATTAAGCAAATTGTAGAAAAGGAAATATTTGAAAGGACAATCAAAAAAAGCTCTGTAAAACATGATATGCAAAGTTATTAGTTAAATAGAAAATAATCTAAAAGTACAGTGCCAATACAAGATTAAGATTGGAAGCCTAGAAATGTACTATTGTAAAAAAAATCTGTGGAACCTCCCTATTTGTATCAAAAAAAATGTCCTGGGATTAAAAACACACAGGCTAAACTTGCTTTATGCAATTAATATGAAGGGGAGTTTTTTTTAAATCAAGCAACTCATATACAAGTTACCAAACAACTTATAGTATAGTAATGTAGTAGTAAGTTACCAAGTAACTTATCATGTATGTTAAGAGGCACAAATCAAGTAGACAGCCAGAGCACTTTTCTCAAGAAATGGCTAATACAGGGGAGCATAATTAAGGTGATTGGAGGGAAGTACATGGGAAATATCAGAGTTAAGTTTTTTTTTAAAAAACTGGAACGACGGCTACATGGAAAGTGCTGCCAGAGGCAGCCGCAGAACATTACGGACATCTTAAGAAATCTTAGATAGGCAGATGGATGTCAGAAAAATGCAGAGCTATGTAGCAGGGCAGTGTTCAATTGATCTTCAAGTTAAATGTTTCGCAGAACATTATGGGCCAAAGACTGTGCTCTGGAGTTCTACGTATCTCTATAAATTACACAATACACAACATTCATACTTACCAAGAGAGTTCACCTCCATAATCATAACCACAGCTTACATTCACCAAAGCCTGACATTAAGCAGGCACTCAAAGTACTGAGCGTCACCAACAGGAAGTAAGAAACAGCCTACTCCAACACATTTCAAATTGTTGTCGAGGACTTCAATTAGGCTTGTTTGAAGAAATCTCTGCCCAATTATTAACATATCACCTGCAGCACCAGGGGTCCTAACACAGTCAGCCACTGCAATACTATGATTGGGAATGCCTACCATTCCAGACCTAGATTGTGTTTCAGGAAATCTGATCATTTGGCTGTTCTTTGCCTACCTGCATACAGGAGAAGAGCTAGGCTCGAGAGATCAAAACAAAGAGATGGTCACAAAAGGTATAGACAGCTACAGAATTGCTTCCAGTCAGTGGATGAGCCATATTCAAGGACTCAGAGGATCTGAACAAATACACCACGGTTGTCACGGACTTTATAAAGACAGTTATAGAATAATGTGTCCCCTTAAACTCATTCAGTCTTCTCCAACCAGAAGCTCTGGATGAACCACGGGATCCACAATATGCTGAGGGCCAGATCAGTGGCTGAACAACTGGTTGGAGTGTTCACTAATATCTCTAACCTCTCACTTTGGCACTCTGAGGTACCCACCTACTTCAAGCAGGCTGCAATTATACTGGTATCTAAAAAGAAAGCGATAACCTGCCTCAACGACTATTGTCCACTAGCACTTACATCCACAGTGATAAAGTGCTTTGAGGTTGGTGAACTCATCAACTCCTGCCTGAGGAGCAACTTGGATCTACTCCAATTTGCTTACCAGTACAACACCACTGTCATTGGCCAAATCAATGGGGGTGACGAATCAGCACGTAGGAGGCGTTGTGTTCTTTATACGTACCGTGGGTTCCTAAGAACAAATAATATCTGGAAGAATAGAACTAGAACTTTTATTTACAACAGCAAGCAGCAACCACGTTTTCACCAGACAAGATTCTAGATCATTCTGTCATTTCTGCGCATGCTCAGAACGCTGTCCAATCATGTTCTTACACGTTACACGTGATATCACCACAGGAGGGAGATTGAAAACCTGGCTGAGCGGTGCCACAGCAACAGCAACAACCTCCCGCTCAGCAGCAGCAAGATTAAGGAGCTGATTATTGACTTCAGGAGGAGGAAACTGGAGGTCCATGATCCAGTCCTGATCAGGGGATCAGAGGTGAAGAGGGGCAGCAACTTTAAATTACTCTGTATTATCATTTCAGTGCCCTGTCCGGGGTCCAACGCGCAAGTGCCATTACAAAGAAAGCAAAGCAGCACCTCTACTGCGCTTGTGAAGATTCAGCATGTCATCGAAAACTGACAAACCAAATATAGGTGTGAGGTGGGAGTGTTTTTAATTCGATAATTAATTTACCTTGAACTTGAAGTAGTAAATAGACACATTACTTGCATTTGCATCATTCAGTACAACTCACTAAATCAGAGCACTCCTTGGGTGATACATAAGAACACAAGGAAACAGAGGCAGGTGTATGCCACTCAGCCCTTCAAACCTGTCCCACCATTCAATATGAGCACAGGCAGCTGTGGAGGCCAGATTGCTAGGTGTACTTAAGATGGAGATTGATTGGACACAGCATCAAAGATTATGAGGAGAAGGCCAAGGAGTGGGACTGAGAAGAGGAAAAAAGGATCGGCCCTAATTGAATGACGGAGCAGACTCGATGGGTCAAATGGCCTAATTCTGCTCCTATGTCTTGTGATCAGGGGCCAAATGCATTGTAACAATCAGAAGAGTTGCAATGAAAAGACAAAAATGAAACATGGAATCTAGGCTGCACTTCTATGTAACAAATGATAGGCTCAGATTAGATTTAGATTTATCACATGTAGATCAAAGCATACAGTGAAATGTGCTACTTGCACCAACATATCCAAGGCAGCCCACAAGTGTTGTTACACATTCTACTACCCACACTGAACACAGCAAAACAGAACATACCAAGCAACAAAGTGACAACAGCACAACAAACCCTGTTCCTAGCTCCCACCCATCCATACTCAGTCCTCCAATCCCAGGACAGGCCATGTTCAGCCGCCAACCTCCAGTGGACCTGAGGATTTGGAAAATATTGCCTTCAATTTCTCCAGTGGACTCAGGTTTGCAAACTTTGAGCTCTGGTAATCAGGCCTTGACTTCAGGAATTCCGATTGACCTTCAGGCTTTTATCTGGACTAACAATTGACTTCCAGGTTTCAGTCTTCAGTATCGGCCCACGACTCACTGATGACAATGAATGAGGGCTCTGGATGAGGACACAAACTCAAGGCCTCAAACTCTGGACTCACCAACGATGGGACTTGAACATTAGGCCTTGAACGCCAGCCTCACCTCAGGGGTCACTGTCAGTCATGTCTCTTGGCCACATAGAACTCCAATTCCAGAAACCATTAATGACTTGCTGCATGGAGGGAGGGGTTCACCAGCCCCCATCCTCACTGGTCTGCTGGTCCAACCATGTCCTTCGAAAGTAGAGAGGAGTCCAAGACTTTGGCTTGCTCCCCAATTCTTCCACACCTTTTAAAAAAAAACTGTCTAAGCTGTGGCTCACAGGAACTAAAATTTCCAAAGCAGTTAAAGGCTTTGTGAACTTACCAACATTCCTCCCTCAACCAATAACATCAGAAGCTTCCTAACTATTCACCCAACAACCTGACTCGGTCAAGTTTGTGGCAGGCAATAATACATGAGGTTTATTGGATAAGTCACATTTCTGAGGAGCTTTCCTACTTGCCAATACCCCACAAGGGCAGTAAGCATGAAGAAATGCAGTTCTCCTTTCCCTTGTCCTCCGAGACACTTACACGGTCTGTAAAATCTCAGGTGCAGTGAATATTTATGATAGACAGTACATCCCAAACACTCCATGGGAAAACTCACCTCAGAGGCCTGCAGTCAGATTGGAATCCTTCCAAAATGCATTTGGGATATTTGGTGACACGCTGATCTGCAGAACTTTAAAGTTATTGTTGAGCCACAAGTACCTCTCTGTTAGTGAAAGAATGGTAAGAGAAGAGAATGAGATAGTGATGTGGGAAGAATCTCTAACCTAATTAATGCAATACCTTTGTCTTAGATGAATTTTAGAAGATTATAATGCGAATAGGAAGGAGCTTAAGAAAGAAATTAGGAGAGCCAGAAGGGGCCATGAGAAGGCCTTGGGGGGCAGGATGAAGAAAAACCCCAAGGCATTCTACAAGCATGTGAAGAGCAAGAGGATAAGATGTGAAAGAATAGGACCTATCAAGTGTGACAGTGGGAAAGTGTGTATGGAACTGGAGGAAATAGCGGAGGTACTTAATGAATACTTTACTTCAGTATTCACTATGGAAAAGGATCTTGGTGATTGTAGTGATGACGCAGCAGACTGAAAAGCTTGAACATGTAGATATTAAGAAAGAGGATGTGCTGAAGCTTTTGGAAAGCATAAAGTTGTATAAGTCGCCGGGCTCCGATGAGATGTACCCCAGGCTACTGTGTGAGGCGAGGGAAGAGATTGCTGAAGAGATTTTTTTGCATCATCAATGGGGATGGGAGAGGTTCCGGAGGATTGGAGGGTTGCAAATGTTGTTCCTTTATTCAAGAAAGGGAGTAGAGATAGTCCAGGAAATTATAGGCCAGTGAGTCTTACCTCAGTGGTTGGTAAGTTGATGGAGAAGATCCTGAGAGGCAGGATTTATGAACATTTGGAGAGGTATAATATTAGGAGTAGTCAGCATGGCTTTGTCAAAGGCAGGTCGTGCTGTACGAGCCTGATTGAATTTCTTGAGGATGTGACTAAACAAATTGATGAAGGAATTGCAGTAGATGTAATGTCTATAGATTTCAGCAAGGCATTTGATAAGGTGCAAGGCTTATTGAGAAAGTAACGAGGCATGGGATCCAAGGGAACATTGCTTTGTGGATCCAGAACTGGCTTGCCTACAGAAGGCAAAGAGTGGTTGTAGACAGGTCATATTCTGTATGGAGGTCGGTGACCAGTGGTGTGCCTCACAGATCTGTTCTGGGACCTTTACTCTTCATGATTTTTATAAATGACCCATATGAGGAAGTGGAGGGATGGGTTAGTAAGTTTGCTGATGACACAAAGGTTAGAGGTGCTGTCGATAGTATGGAGGGCTGTCAGAGGTTACGGCAGAATATTGATAAGATGCAAAACTGGGCTGAGAAGTGGCAGATGGAGTTCAGCCAGATAAGCGTGAAGTGGTTCATTTTGGTAGGTCAAATATGATGGCAGAATATAGTATTAATGGTAAGACTCTTGGCAGTGTGGAGGATCAGAGGGATCTTGGGGTCCAAGTCCAGAGGACGCTCAAAGCAGCTGCGCAGGTTGACTCTGTGGTTAAGAAGATGTATGGTGTATTGACCTTCATCAATCGTGGAACTGAATTTTGGAGCCGAAAGGTAATGTTGCAGCTATATAGGACCCTGTTCAGACCCCACTTGGAGTGCTGTGCTCAGTTCTGGTCACCTCGCTACAGGAAGGATGTGGAAGCCATAGAAAGTGTGCAGAAGAGATTTACAAGGATGTTGCCTGGATTGGGGAGCATGCCTTATGAGAATAGGTTGAGTGAACTCGGCCTTTTCTCCTTGGAGCGACAGAGGATGAGAGGTGACCTGATCGAGATGTGTAAGATGATGAGAGGCTGTGGTAAACCATATATATGTTGTAACTGGGTTAACTGTCTGGACACACCCCTCTGCTGACTGCCCCTGTGGCTCTTCCCAGAGATTCCTGAATAAAGGTGATTTCGCCTTGCCCCTCCCCCTAAGTCCGGGGGCAGACACTCAGCTTGGAGGTCGTATTGTACAGCGAATAAAAGCCTTTCGGTATTTTACCCAACTTCAGTCTTTTGGAGTTATTGAAGGTGCTTCAGAGGCATTGATCGTGTGGATAGTCAGAGGCTTTTCCCCAGGGCTGAAATGGTTGCCACAAAAGGACACAGGTTTAAGGTGCTGGGGAGTAGGTACAGAGGAGATGTCAGGGGTAAGTTTTTTTACTCAGAGAGTGGTGAGTGTGTGGAATGGGCTGCTGGCAACGGTGGTGGAGGCGGATACGATAGGGTCTTTTAAGAGACATTTAGATAATATTTCAATAGGTACATGGAGCTTAGTAAAATAGAGGGCTATAGATAATTTCTAGGGCAGGGACATGTTCGGCACAACTTTGTGGGCTGAAGGGCCTGTATTGTGCTGTAGGTTTTCTATGTTTCTATGAATAATAGACAACCTATACATGTTACATTAACTTATCTATTTCAATATTTGGATTCTTTTAAACCTAGCCTTTCAACCCAAAGCATCTGTATCCATTATTTGAGTTTATTTATAGACATCTTAACATCTAGTGATCAAACAGGCATGGTCATTTGTCAGTTTTAAATGTTGGTTTGATTTAAAGTGGCAATAAAAATCTGTAGCAACAGAGAAATTGGCATTTCACATAATTATAGCTGATCATAAAGACATTTCCTGGTTTAAAAGAAACAAGCCCACAACCATGTTGCAATGTAAATATTTGCAGGATTTTTTTAGTGGCCTCTGAGTGCACGTTCACAGCCTTCTGCCGCTGTAAGTCCATCCACTTCAAGGCTCAATATTGAGGTGCTCTTCTGCACATCACCGTTGTAATGCATGCCTGTTTGAATTAATATCACCTTCTTGTCAACTTGAACCAGTCTGGCCATTCTCCTCTAACTTCTCACATCAGGAGGGAATGTTCCCCCACAGGACTGCCGCTCACTGGATGTTCATCATTCTTTACACCATTCCCTGTAAATCCTAGAGACTATTGTGCCTGAAAATCCCAGGAAAGCTGTAGCATCTGAGATATTCAAAGCACCAATCATTTTGCCAAAGTGACATTTCTTCCCCTTTCTGATGCTGGGTCTGAACAATGGATGCATGCTTGATACATTGAGCTGCTGCCTCATGATAGGCTGAACAGGCATCTGCAGTAACAAGTAGATGTATAGGTGTGCCAAATAAAGTGGCCACTAAGTGTATACAGAAAATCAGTTGATTGCATGATATAATTTTTAATGTAGCCTGTATCATATTGGGTGTGTACTATGTTCTATATTGCTCCTTATCAAATGAAAAACAAAACACAAAATCATCCAGAATAACAGTCCTGATTCTCTGCCTCCCTGAAGCACAATATCTTCAAAGTTCAAAGTAAATTTATTAACAAAACCATATATGTCACTATATACAATCCTGAGATACATTTTCTTGTGGGCATACTCAGCAAATCTATAGAATAGTAACTATAACAGGATCAATGAAAGATCAACTAGAGTGTAGAAGATAAACTGCAAATACAAATTAAAATTGTAGTATTATAAATATATATAAACTGTAATAAAAATAGCAATAAATTACTTTGAGAAACTTAAGTAATTGAGTCCTGTTCCACTGATGTGGGCTTTTCACTTTTATCGTGACTTTATCTGAGCTGGGATGTGGTTTGCTTTCAGTCACCGCTGTTTTCTGCCAGAAGAATTGTTGGGTTGATTTGGCCCTTATCCCTTACAGATTTTCAACATTTAGTGGCAGCAGATCTCTAGCATCTCTGAGGTGTTTGTGTACCAATTTTTTCTGGCTGCTGTCATTTGTCTTTCTGCACCTTTTTTGGACATCTGGCTTCCCTGTTCTGTGAATGCCCGTGGCACATTGGCTGAAGTAATTGTTTGTGCTGAAACAGTTTTGTGGCTCAAAAGAGGGGAGCCATGGAGTCATAAGTAGCTAGCCATCTGGACACAAGCTGGGGTCTGATCAGCCCTGGCTGGGTCACCTGGAGGAGGTTGTATGATGTTGAAAGACCCGAAAACCCGATGATTCCAGGAACATCACTGAAGATGTGTCCAGAAGCATCAATAGATGTGTGTACACAACAGTGATCCTTCACAGTGTACCCTCATCAGTTCCATCTGCTGCACTGTACAACTTCCAAGTAATGGTATAACAACCATTTGCTCTCCCACAATGAAATTTATATCATATCTTGATCCTTTGGGTTCAACACTGTGAGAGACCATCTCCCAGGTCAGCTTCAATTCAATCCTGTTGTTCATGAACAAAATGCAACTCAATGTCTAGAGTAGGAGTTCCTAACTTTGTTTTTTAGGCCTTGGAGCCTTACCACTAACCAAGGTGTCCATGGCTCCCAGGTTGGGAACCCCTGGTCTCAAGGTTGAAGATTTTTCCTCTCTTCAAAAGGCAGCTAAAAGTTCACATAGTCTTTACAAAGATGATCAGATTTCTGCCCAGTATCCTGACCAATATTAAACTCTCGAACAACATCACTAAGAAAGATTACTTGTTTATTCTCTCATTGACATTTGAGAGAGTGTGCCAAGTACAAAATGGGTACTACTTTGTGACTCATTAGCTGGAAAGCATTGGAACGCTGAGGTCATGAGAGGTGTAATAAGTGCAGTTTACATGTGACCACAAGAAGTGGACCATTCAGCTCCTCGTGTCCACTCCTTTGGTCATTGCTCATCACTTACCTCAGCATTACTTCCCTATTCTTTACTTTCCCTTATTTCATTTTCACCTCCAACCCAATTAACAAAAAACAAATCTTGCATTGGTTTTCTAGGTAATTAATCTTGAAGTTTCTCACAATGGTGTAAATTATTCAACCCTTCTCCAAGACAGTAGGCAGAGCCAAGATGTTGCCAGAGTGCGACTTCTTTGAGCTCATCTGCGAAACAACTGAATTTCTTCCCCTTAATGTCTCTTTTTTTCCCTTTTTAAGGTGGATGGGGGTCTGTCAGATTCTGTGATCTACAGCTGTACTCAAAATGTGGTTCTTTATGACAATGGTTATGACACTGACTGACTGTTTACTCAATATCCCTAGGATGTGGTCGGGAAAACGAGTGCCTTCATGGCAAGGTCCTGAGGATGAACTGATTCCATGCTGTTGTCACCAACTGAGGCATTGCAGGAGAAACGTAACATTGTGAATAGCTGTCAAAGGCCTCTGTACTCAAGCAATCGCTCTCTCTCGATGGTGGAGGAGAATTTGCTGCCAATTCTCAAGTCGGAGAACTCAACAGACGATAACATTGTAATCAGTGAGTTCTCTTGTTGGTCTCTCCTTTTGCTGTGGAAAAGGGGTGACATCTCTATCCTTGTTAGATGGGAGAGAGAGATCCTATGTCAACTTATCAGCTGACCAATTAGTTTTTTGTTAGATCCCAGATCACTGTCTGGGGTTTTGCCATTGCTTGTTATTATTTCCAGTAATAAAATTGTTTAAGCGGTTTAGTTTTCTTTAAATGATACGCATTTAATTTTAGAGAAATAGCTCTAAATGCACATTTAGCACTGAAGATTTCTATATTATAAAGTATTTATGAAGACTGGTTCTTATTTATAAGAAGAATCTGAGCAAGGAGTATTTATCAGAAGCTTAACTTTGCCACAAATATCTCCAACCCTTTGCAAAGTCCATACTGCGATATTAGAAAGCTGAGGTTAGCAATAAGCCTCTTGGAAAGGTGAATAACCATCACACAACCCAAGATAAACAAAACTACTCTGGCATTGTTTCTGCTTCAGGGTCCACAACTTATTCGAGGTATTGCCTTTGCTCTACCCACCTCTCCTCAACTTATAGCCACCTTTTATATAAATATCTTCCATTTCTCATAAAGGATCTTCCACCGGGAACATTAATTGTTCTATTCCTAAAGGTGCTTCCTGTGTGTCTCCAATATTTCCGAGGTGGGAGGAGAAGATAGGAGCGCGACACGGTGCGCACAGCTCTCCAGTGAAATGATATCGTATCTGTTAAATAGGGGCCGTGGACAATTCTGATTTGATGAAGACAGACGTGAGAAGCAGAGGAACATCTGGAGAAATTTCCGGAATGCCTGGTTCGCTGCTGTTGTTACTGGGCAATCGAGAATCCCCAGAGGGTAGGCCCCAAACTCCCTGGCTTTGCCTGCTGCTGGCGACCGAGGCTGAGGTCAAAACGTTCGGATAGAGATGGTGCTCAGTACTCGGTGGTGGAGGGCTGATCAGAGCTCGAAGTTTTCGGATGACTCAGAGTCGGACTGTGGTCGGGCATGGCAAGGAGAGTTTTCTTCTTTCTCCCATCTGCGTGAGTTGTGGGACTTCCGAGAAACTTTGAACTTTTTTACTGTGCCATGGACTGTTCTTCATCAAGTTATGGTATTGTTGCACTGTTGTAACTATATGTTATAATTATGTGGTTTTGTTAGTTTTTCAGTCTTGGTCTGTCCTGTGTTTTTGTGATATCATACCAGAGGAATATTGTATCATTTCTTAATGCATGCATTACTAAATGACAATAAAAGAGGACTGCGTGTGCTCATAATCTAATTTCAAGCTTCTAGCATCTGCAATTTTTGAGGAGTAGGGTTTGGAACATCAGGGGATCAGGAAATCCCAGTCCAGCACTGGCCAACAATGAACATTAGCAGGTGGCACAATAGAACAGAAGTTCAAAGATCAAAGTAGTTTTATTATCAAAGTATATATGTTCACCATATACTACCACAAGATTCATTTACTTGCAGACATCGACAGTAACAGCAAATAAAAACAATCAACCCAATGAAAAACCACACACAACAAAACGGACAAACAACAAATGTGAAAAATACAACAAACTATGCAAATGCAAAAACTAACTAAATAAATTGTTACGATATGCACCCAACCATGACAGCTTCTGGCATTTAGATGCTCAGACTCTCAGGAATTATGGATAGCTAGCACACCCCTTTAAAGACACAGGCCCATCCCGCTAACTGGCAGTCATATTTTGGCACCAGGATTTTAATATTTAAAGAGCACCTGAAATGAGGTTCAGTGCTGAATTCTCGACTCTACTTTTGGATTCTCGTGTCAGTCTCGGATTGTGCCTCGATTCTAGTCTCGGATACTCCAGCACTTGGGTCCTCACCATCCATCACAGTACGATTGAGCCTAACATGAACCCAGCAGGGTATCGGAGCCTCTTGGTAGCAGTGGGCAGTCACAGTGAGAAAATGTCAGACAGAGCCAGAAAATTCATGACCTCTGCATCAGTTGTGGTTAAGAGAAAGTCAAATCATTCAGTAAATGCTGTCGGTCACTCTGCAGAATAAGTCCATCTTCTGACCCTGAAAAGATTCGGCAGTGACCCAGGCTCTTGTCGCGGCTTCCACCCTTAGTGTTCATTGGTGCTTGAACTCCAACCATCCCGGTTCCATATGGGATGCGGAAAGGTGACCTTTGTGATCTCCCTGCGAACTGGGAGAACCCTGACCTGGGACATCTTGCATTGGGAATGATGTTTGGAGATCTGCTCTGATTCAGAAGAATTCACGAACACCATGAAGAGGGTGTTCCATCATCCAGCAGAAGCTAACAAAGTCTCAGACCGTCTGATGAAGGAGCATCAGAGTAGTCGGTCAGCAGCCAACAATGCTATTGAGTTTCAGACTTTGGCCACAGAGTGTGGCTGGAGGGAGGAGACCTTGACCGCTTTGTACTGCCACCGACTCTGAGGTGAATTAAAGGAAGTCCTTGCCTCGGGAAAGCCAGTAGAGGACTTAGAGGCTCTGATTGATCAGTTCATCTGCCTCGATGGTCCCACTTCCTCTCCGCTAGGAGATTATCTCAGGAAATCGAAGAGGGCTAACCTGAGCCCGGCCTCAACTCATCCCAGTTCCACCCCCTGACCTCGTTCAATGACCAGCCCATCTCCTGCACAAGATCCTGTCAAGCCCATGCAAATCAGCTGCATAAGACTCTCTACCAATGAGATATCCCAGCGTCAGAGTCAAGATCGTTGCTATTACAGAGGGGAAGCAGGTCATCTGCGGGCCAATGTCTGAAGTTGCAGCCATTGGGAAAACTGCTACGACTGTCCAGTGTCAGGAGGACTGAGATGGCAGCAGCCATTACTCCCAATCCTACTAATTCTGGGGTCATGCTGAAGGCAGTGCTCTCCCAGGGAAAGAATCAGTGAAGTGAATGCCTTTGTGGACTCTGGGGCAGATGATAATTTCCTTTAAAATGTAAACCTTTTCAGCCTAGTCCCAGGAGGACAAAGAATATTCACAGCACCTGGTGTCATCATCTGAGGATACAGATCAGGATTTGGACTCTGCTTCAACTCAAGACTCTAGTGAATCTATGAAGGAGACTGAGATCTGCCAAATTACCCCTGCTACCCAAAGAGCCTCAGGAGTCTTCCCAGAGCGACGTCTGGGTATACAGGTGTCCCCCACTTTTCGAACCTTCGCTTTACGAAACATCACTGTTACGAAAGACCTACCCTGTACCCTGTTTTCACTTTCAGAAGGTGTTCTCACTGTTACAAAGAAAGGCAGCGCACAATTAAAAACCAGCACGCGATAAAAGGCAGCACGCGCTGAGCAGCCACTCTCCCCCGGATTCGGAACGGCATTGCTTAAACACGTTGCATTGAGCAGCCATTAGCAAGATGAGTTCTAAGGTGTCGGAAAAGCCTGAAAGAGCTCATAAGGGTGTTACACTTAGCGTAAAACTAGACATAAATAAGCGTTTTGATCATGGTGAACAAAGCAAGGACAAGGTGAGTTTGGCTTGTGGAAGCTGACGAGGATGATGTTGAAGAGGTTTTCGCATCCCATGACCAAGATCTGATAGATGAAGAGCTGATGCAATTGGAAGAGGAAAGGATAACAATCGAAACCGAATGCAGTAGCGAAAGTTAAGCAACTGCGTGAGATTTTCGCTGCAATGATAAAGTACGACTTTAATTTTGAAAGGGTACGTTGGTTTAGGGGATATTTTCAGGATGGTTTGAGTGCTTACAAAGAACTGTGTGATAGAAAAATGCGCGCGGCTCAGCAGTCAAGCAAGCCTTCCACATCAGCCACAGCAGACGACGAACCTCGACCTTCGACATCGAGGCGGGCAGTCATAGGAGAAGATGAGCTGCTAGAATGACCACTTACCCAGGGGTTTCCAGAACCCTCAAGCTCATTAAGAGAAGATATTGATGGCCTGGAATGGCTAAAGAGTTCGAACAACACATGCATTCATGTGAGGTGTGCACCCGGAACAAGGAGCCCCACACCCAACCTCGAGGGCTCCTTCACCCTCCACCTGTCCCGGACAGACCATAGGTACATCTCCATGGACTTTGTCACAGGTCTTCCGCCTTCCAAAGGGAAGACTCATCATGGTAATTGTAGATTATTTTTTGAAAGCTTGCAAATTCATTGCATTGGACAAACTACCGTCAGTGGAGGAGACAGCTGAGATTGTCCTGCATCAAGTCTTCAGGATCCATGGATTTCTGGTGAACATTGAATCGGATCGGTGTCCACAATTCATGTCACGGTTTTGGGGGGATTTCAGCATGCTGACTGGGGCTACAGCAAGTCTTTCCTCTGAGTTTCACCCGCAGTCCAAAGGCCAGATGGAGTGGGCAAAGCAGGATAGGGAACAAACCCTGAGACACTGGCCTCAGAAAAAACAGACAGGTGGAGGGACCATTTGATGTGGAAAGATGTCACCCACAACATTTTACACCATTCTAAGCATGGCATGTCCCCATTCAAATGCCAATTTGGGTATTCTCCACCATGCTTCCCCGAGCATGAGGCTGAGATTGGGGTTAGAGCAGCCGAAGATCTCGTCCGACGCTGCAAGGTAAAATGAACTAAGGCCTCTACCTGGAAGGCTGAGATGATGGCTAACCACAAGGGAAGACAGGGACAAGCTTTTCAGCCTGAGCAATAGGTCTTGCTGTCTATTCAGGATTTGCCCCTCTGGGTGGAATCTAGGAAATTAGATTCCAAGTGCATTAGGCCCTTCAAGATTCTCAGGAAAGTATACCCATAAGACCATAAGATACAGGAGCAGAAGTAGGTCATTTGGCCCATTAAGTCTGCTCCACCATTCAATCATGGGCAGATCCAATTCTTCCAAACATCCCCACTCCCCTGCCTTCACCCCATACCCTTTGATGCACTGGCTAATCAAAAACCTATCTATCTCCGCCTTAAATACGCCCAATGACTTGGCCTCCACAGCCGTTCTTGGCAACAAATTCCACAGATTTACCACCCTCTGACTAAAGTAATTTCTCCGCATCTCAGTTCTAAATGGACATCCTTCAATCCTGAAGTAGTGCCCTAGAACCCGGTGGCTTACACCTTGCAGCTCCCCAACATCAATCCCAATTTACACATTTCCATATTAAAACCTGCAAGCACCAGTCCTTTAGCCCACCACCACCCAGGTTTATCAATGGGGAACAGATTTTCACCATTAAAAAGAATTCTGGATTCACGAACTGTTCGAGGCTGGGGAGGATTTAGAACCAAGGAACGGTGCTGGGTTCCTGAATGGTACGTCTTGGATCCAGCCATCATCCATGACTACCATCATCACCTCTTCAAGCAGCCAGGGCCATCAGGAGTCACTCAGCCTTAGAGGAGGGAGTACTGCTACGATACACACACGACTGCACCAGCTTCCAGGGTTTGGGCGCTCTGACTCTCTGGAATATGGACAGCTGGCACAACCTCTTTAAAGACTCAGGTTTACCCATTAATTAGCAGCCACGCTTTGGTGCCGCGATTTTAATCTTTAAAGAACAACCAAACAGAGGTTCAGAGCTCAACCACCTGCCCTACTTTGGAAACTTGTCCAGCATCTAGTATAGAGCCCTGTCCTCACTTCATTCTCATATCAAGTCTCAATCTAGACTTGGATACTTCAGCAGTTGGGTCCTATCTATCCTCACCTAGGTCTCTCGCTATATAAATATCGAGAGCATGAGATGAAGTGTTCTTGAAAGTGAGCCCATAGGTTTTGGAACAGCTCTGTGTTGGGGCAAGTGAAGTTGAGCGAAAGTTATCCCCTCTGATTCAAGGAGACTGAAGGTTGAAGGGCAATAACTGTTCCTGAACCTAGTGGTGTGGGTCCAGAGGCTCCTGTGCCCTCTTCCTAATGACAACAGTAAGAAGAAGACATGGGCTGGATGGTGCGGGTCCTTGATGATGGATATGACTTTCCTGCGACAGCGCTCCTTGTAGACCTGCTCAATATTGGAGCGGGCTGTCACGTCGCAGCTCCAGTGACTCAGTGCTGACCTTGGGCACTGTCTGCATGAGGTTGGTATGCTCTCCCTTGGGTGTCTGATTTCTTCCCACACCTCAAAAATATACAACTTGTCATTTTAAATGAAAATATTGTAAAAAGCAGTCCTCGTGATAGTCCAAACAGCCTGTATCAGTGCTGTATCACTATTACCCTATGACCATCTCCTCTGTGCACTTCAAAAGGCTCATTACAAGCAGAATGACATCATCCTTTGCATGATTGACATAGAAATCATATCAGGCACAGAAGGTCATTACAGATCATTATCAGTAAAGTCAATCTTCAATCATTTACTACCAAAATAAATCAGCTTAATGTGGAAATTGAAGGAGTGTTTGCCATTTGTACTCAAACTAAGCAAACATATCCAAAAAGGCACAACATAACCAAGAGAAAGAAAAGTAATTAAGCCTACATAAATCATTTGCAACCATCATCTCCTTTCTTGTCTGTACATATCTCCACCAAAGACAGTATCTCCCCAAAGAAAATGTTCCTGGATATGAAAAGAATGAGAATTTTCTATAATTCTACAGAGTGTTTCGTTGAGGTAATGAACCTCTAGAGTCATGCACAGGGCTACAACCACTACAAACAATGTCTATTGAAAAATAACAGCTGCAAATGGATGAAAATTGCACTGTCACAACTAATCAGCTGTCTTACCCCACCAACATTCCTACAGACTGAATTTTGTAAATGATAGCTTTAACTAGACAGCCCCTAACTGAGTCATACAAACTTATGTAGACACAGGAAACTCGACATTCTTGTTCTGTGAAGGCATTTAGTAGTCTAGAGAGCATTAGAACATGGAACAATATCAGAGACGGGACGCAGCTTGCATGAGCTTTCATTTTAAAACCTTGTTTGAAAATGGAAAGTTGCAGAGCTAAGTGATGCTGGTTGTAGCCAGTGGTTTGGAAGGATCTGCTGCTGTTCAGCTATTCCCATGAAAGTCAGTCACGGACTTACACAGACCAACCATAAATCTAGGAACTGATGAATGGCTGGACCACAGAGCCCAGTCAGACCTCACAGGCCACTGAACTGAAACTTGGAATCCGAATGATCCCAAAGGTTTTTGATTAGAAGTTTCCATCTGTGGTGAGTCACTCCCATGATTCTTACATTAAATGTCCACCTCCCATGCCACAATGCCCTACTGTCTGCTGTGGTCTCATGGCGTCTGCTTCGATCCTCTAATCAGTCACCCAAAGGCAATGCTGCCTTAATTGACCCAGCTACTTGAAATGGCAAATACCATTGAGAACCGGGACTCAGTTTTTCTGCCTTTATGGTTAAGCCCGTGCATCTCACACAGTTTTGAAAATAATATGCATGGGGCACAGAATTGCAATGCATCAGTATTGCACCTTGTGCATGTGATAAACTTAACCTTACAGCTTGACCAGGAATTGGCCCAGTGCACTTCTGCTCTTCCCACACCACCACACTTACAAATATCTTCATAAGAATTCTCAGCCTCCAATGCCAAACAAACTGGGCTAGAATCTTTCACTCAAATGCAGGAAAAATTGATGCTTTGTAACTACAGGATTTTTGCACAAGGAACTGCAGGAACAATAGACATTCACATTGTGCAAAGATGCCTGGCTGGAACATCCAGGCATTGTGCCCCACCCTAGCAGTGATGACTAGAAGAGTCTTTTCCAGCTGCTGCAGATATTTCAGGCTGTGGGCCGCATCTGGGATTGCTGTGGTTTTGTGTGTCAGATGGAAGATAGGATTGGGAAATGCATACTTCTGACAATATGTCTCAAGGTTGACATCTAGGGTGAAGATTGCCATTCCCTTCTGCAGCAAAGGATGAATCCATGATGTGAAAAGCATTGAGCCCATCTGTAAGAATTCTTTTGTCAGCCTCCCTAACAGCAGTTCAGCTAAGGATGGATGCACTAACACACTAGTGTAAACCTTCATCTGTCAGTTTCTGTATAATAAGTATATAGAGATACTTATGCACATATCTGCACACATCTCCAACAGGGGCAAGTTTTTTTTATGCAGAGGGTGGTGAGTGTGTGGAATGGGCTGCTGGCGACGGTGGTGGAGGTGGATACGATAGGGTCTTTTAAGAGACTGCTAGATGGCTACATGGAGCTCAGAAAAATAGAGGGCTATGGGTAACCTGAGGTAATTTCTAAAATAAGTACAAGTTCAGCACGGCATCGTGGGCTGAAGGGCCTGTATTGTGCTGTAGGTTTTCTATGTTTCTATGTATGCACAAGTAAATATAGCAGTTACAAAACCAAATTTGTATTGCTCCTGTTCTGAAAGTGCAGAGTTTTGAAGATCCTCACAAAAACACAGAGGAACACAATTTACGAAAACACTATGTGCTAACAGCTGACGGCCGTAAATTTCCTTTGCCTAAGCTATTGTGTGGCAGACTAAACCCTTGTGCTACACAGCGGATTCTAAGAATTTCCAGTGCTTAAGTTTCCTATTACTCTGACAATCTGCTATCATTGTCTGCTCACTTACCCTTAATTGATTCAGAAGACAGTTGATTCTATTGCTCTTTTGCACTCGAAAGATAGAGAGCAAGGCAAAGTGAGGCTTCAGGCAGCAGAGTCCAAGGACCAACCCTTGCATTGAGACACGAAACACAAGCAAGGTTGGGATCGAACATAGAAATCTACAGTACATTACGGACCCTTCAGCCCACAATGTTGTGCCGACCATGCAACCTACTCTAGAAACTGCCTAGAATTTCCCTCTTGCATAGTCCTCAATTTTTCTGAGCTCCATGTACCTATCTAAGGGTTTCTTAAAAGACCCTATTGTATCCGCCTCTACCATTGTTGCTGGCAGTCCATTCCATACACCCACCACACTCTGTGTGAAAAACTTACCTCTGACATCGCCTCTGTATCTACTTCCAAGCACCTTAAAACTTTGGCCCCTCGTGTTAGCCATTTCAGCCTTGGGAAAAAGCCTCTGGCTATCCACATAATCAATGCCCCTCATCTTTACTCCTCTATCAGGTCACCTCTCATCCTCTGTAGAAGACCATGGAAGAAAGGGAAGAGGGAGTAACAACAGAGGGAGATGGAGGGAAGGTAAAGAGATAAGGAGAGAGGGGTAAAGCAGGTGTGGCAAATGGTGAAGGAGCGAGGGGGACAATTACCAGAAGTTTGAGAAGTCAATATACAGGAGGCCACACCTCCAACAGAAACCTACCACCAAACATCTGCCAGACGATGTTGAGGATGTTCTACGAGTCTGTGGTGGCCAGTGCGATCATGTTTGCTGTTATGTGCTGGGGCAGCAGGCTGAGGGTAGCAGACACCAACAGAATCAACAAACTCATTCGTAAGGCCAGTGATGTTGCGGGGATGGAACTGGACTCTCTGATGGTGGTGTCTGAAAAGAGGATGTTGTCCAAGTTGCATGCCATCTTGGACAATGTCTCCCATCCACTACATAATGTACTGGTTGGGCACAGGAGTACATTCAGCCAGAGACTCATTCCTCCGAGATGCAACACAGAGTGTCATAGGAAGTCATTCCTGCCTGTGGCCATCAAACTTTACAACTCCTCCCTTGGAGGGAATAGGCTGGTCCTGGACTTATTTCCTGGCATAATTTACATATTACTATTTAACTATTTATGGTTTTATTACTATTTAATTATTTATGGTGCAACTGTAACGAAAACCAATTTCCCCCGGGATCAATAAAGTATGACTATGACTATGACTGTGACTAAACACACCTCTCCTCCACTATTTTCCACAGGGGTCTCACTACATGACTCCCTTGTACATTCACCCCTCCCAGTACCTAACATTGCAAGTGCCACAGCTGCCCTACACCTCCTCCCTCACTACCATTGAGCCCCAAACAGTCCTTGCAGCTGAGGGGACACATCACCTGAGAGTCTGTTGTGGTCATCTATTGTATCTCGTGCTCCCGGTGTAGCCTCCTGTATAATCAAGTGAGACCTGACGTAGGTTGGGAGACCACTTTGCTGAGCACCTATGCTCTCACGAGAAAAAGTTGTATCGCCTGGTGTCCACTCATTTCAATTCAATTTCCCATTCTGACATGTCAGTCCTTTGCCTCCTCTTCTGCTGCATGAGGCCAGAATCAGGTTGGAGGGGCAACACCTTATCTTCTGTCTGGGCAACCTCCAACCTAATGCCATGACATTGATCCCTCAAACATCCAGTAATTGCCATTCACCTTATCTCCTCTCCCACCCAGCAGCTTCCTCTGGTGCTCTTCCCCTTTCCCTTTCTTCCACAGTCTCTGACACTCTCCTGCCAGTTTTCCACCCACCCCCAGCCCTGCACCTCTTTCACCAATCAACTTCAGTTCCTAATTCACCCCCCTCCCACTTCAAGGTTCACCTATCACCCACCACCTTGTACTTCTTCCTCTCCTCGCCCCCTCTTCTTACTCTGAAGACTTATCTTATTTTCTAGTCCTGATGAAGGATCTCAGCCCAAAATGTCAACGTTTTACTCTTTTCCATAGATGCTGTCTGGCCTGCTGAGTTCCTCCAGCATTTTGTGTGCATTGCATGGATTCCAGCAACTGCAGGTTTTCTCATGTTTGTGAGCTCCTTTTAGTGACGCACAAATAAAATTAAGTACAGAAATACCAGCATGTTATTCATTACTTTACTTTATTGTCGGTAAACAATTGATACTAGAGCATACAATCATCACAGTGATATTTGATTCTGCGCTTCGCACTCTGTGGAATACAGATCAATAGTAAATAGTAAAAACTTAAATTATAAATCATAAATAGAAAATAGAGAAGGGAAAGTAAGGTAGTGCAAAAAACCGAGAGGCAGGTCCAGATATTTGGAAGGTACAGCCCAGATCCGGGTCAGGATCCGTTCAGCAGTCTTATCACAGTTGGAAAAAAGCTGTTCCCAAATCTGGCCGTATGAGTCTTCAAGCTCCTGAGCCTTCTCCCGGAGGGAAGAGGGACGAGAAGTGTGTTGGCTGGGTGGGTCATGTCCTTGATTATCCTGGCAGCACTGCTCCGACAGCGTGCGGTGTAAACATTATGGCTGGTACTTCAAACACTGCACGGAAAGAGCAATGTAACACGGCTGCTTCATTTTGATATTTACATTTTAGGTACACAAAGCTTTTGACTCAGCAAAGACTCAAAGTAAAAACTGCGGATGCTATTAATATGAAATAAATACAAATAATTGTGAATTTACCCAGCAGCTCAGTTGGCATCTCCCCTTGGATGTGACAGTAAGAAGCTTACAGAAACCCATGAGAATGTACATTCCTATAAATTGGGCTGCTCAGAGCAAATTTGACCCATTTATATTTTCTACAATGAGTCTCAAGAGCATGAGTATTATTGAGGTGATATGATATGTTATAGCTGAATAGTCATTGTAAGAACTCTTTCTAATTATTGTGTACCACATCAAATCTTTTCTGAGTGACGATTGTTACATACACATATGACTAAATTCTTAAAACATAAGAACATTGGATTTTAAGTTTAAAAATGTTCAGTGGGAACTATGAGTCAAACATGATTCACTGCTTTATTATCTCAATTGGCTATGCAGGATGAACAGATGGTCACAGTCTCCAAAGACAGAACCCTTGGCTGGTTCAATATATCCAGAGAAGTAGAGGACTATTATTTCCTTCCCACCAGTTGAAGTTAAACAGCCAGTCATGATGTTAACTGCAGATATGTTTGTGTTGGCTCAAAGTTTGTACATTTACATTTAGTGGCACTGTTTCAAGACCATAAATACTTTTCCATCCTCTCAATCAATCAATGTTCCTGTGAAACGGCTGGAAAGTAAATCACCTGTCTTTCAGAAAGTACATGCAACACAGCTGCTTCTTTTTGATATTTACATTTTAGGTGCACGAAGCATTTGACTTTGCAAAGACTCAAAACAAGTAAAATCTGCAGATGCTAGTAATCTGAAATAAATACAAATAATTGTGGAAATACACAGCAGGTCAGTTAGCATCTCTCCCTGGATGCAAACTGTCTCATTGCATAGACCATTTAATAAGATGACTATTTTGTTTTATATTTATATGAATCAGTCATATATCATCCATTCTACAGTGGGCATGAATAGTATACGTCTTAAGTACAGGTATAAACATACACTAGTGTGCAAGTGTTATCATATGCACAGAGTTATTGTGGTTATCTTTTCAAGCTTCAAATTTCCACTAGGAATTTGAGGAAACAAAGACTGTAGTAAATCTCTACAATTGCATTGCAGAGAGTATTCTGGTTGCGTCAACTCTTGCTACAGAGGCTCCAATGCGCAAGATCAAAAGAAGCTGCAGAGGATTGGAGATTCAGCCAGTTCTATTAAGGGTAAAGCCCTCTACACCATTGATCGCATCTTCAAAATGCAGTGTCTCAAGAAGGCAGCATCCATCATCAAAGACCCTCAGCATTGTGACCAACGAGGTAAGCATAAAAGCAAAAGAGAGGGCATACAATGCAGCAAAAATTAGTGGGCAACTAAAAGATTGTGAAGCTTTTAAAAACCAATGTAAGGCAACAAAAGCAATAAGACAGAAAAGATGAAATATAAAAGTTAGCCAATAATATCAAAGGGTACCAAAGGTTTTCTCAGATATACTGTATAAAGAGTAAATGAGGAGAGAGTGAATATCAGATTGGATTGCTGGAAAATGATGCTGGAGAGGTAGTAATGGGGGACAAAGAAATGACAGATGAACTCAATACGTATTTTGCATCAGTCTTCATTGTAGAAGAGACCAGCAGTATGCCAGAAAGTTGAGAGTGTCAGGGGCCGAAATGAGTGTAGTTACTATTACTAAGAAGGTGGTTAGGAAGGTCTGAAGTCAGACCTGTAGCAAATGGACAACACCCAAATGATTCTGAAAGAGGTAGCTAAAAAGATTCTACCAACATTCATAAACATCTTTCAAGAATCACTACTAATGGTTCCAGAGGACTAGGAAATTATTAATGCCACTAAACTCCAAGAAGGGACGGAGACAATTACAGGCCAGTTAGCCTGATTTGAGTGGTTGAGAAGAATTTGCAGTCCATTATTAAGGATGAAGTTTCAGCCTTCTTGGCGGCTTATTATAAAATAGGCCAAGGGAAAATCGTGCTTGACAGATCTATTGGAATTCTTTGAGGAAATAACAAGCAGGATATGCAAAGAGTCAGTGGATGCTGTGTACCTGGATTTTCAGAAGACCTTTGCCAAGATGCCACACATGAGCCTGCTAAACAAGATAGAGCCCATAGTATTACAAAAAAGATACTAGCATGAATACAAATTTGGCTGTGGAAAAGAGTGGGAATAAAGGGAACTTTTTCTGATTGGCTGTCAGTAACTAGTCAGTGTTGGGACTGCTTCTTTCAAGATATACATTAATGATTTGAATGATGAAACTGATAGCTTTGTGGCCAAGTTTACGGATGTTAAAATGACAAGTGGAAGGGCAGGTAGTTGTGTGGAAGCAGGGAATCTGCAGAAGGATTTAGACAGATTAGGAGAATGGGCAAAGTAGCAGCAGATTGAATATAGTGTAGGGAAGTGTATGGTCATGTTCTTTGTCAGAAGGAATAAAGGTGTAGATCATTATCTAAAGGAGGAGAAAATTCAAAACTTAGAGGTGCAGGGGGACTTGGGAGTCCTTGTGCAGGATTCCCTAAAGGTGAAGTTGCAGGTTGAGTCAGTGGTAAGGAAGACAAATGCAGTTAACACTCATTTCCAGAGGACCAGAATATAAATCCAAGAGTATAATGCTGAGGCTTTATACGGCATTGGTCAGACCGGACTTGGATATTGAGAGTAGTTTTGGGTCCCTAAGAAAAGATGTGCTAGCATTAGAAAGGGGGACTCACGAGAATTATCCTGGCAATGACAGGGTTAATGTATGAGGAGCATCTGATGGCTCTGGCCTGTACTCAGAGGTTTAGAGAAATAGGTGAGGGAGGTGGTAAATCGAATTGTAAATGGTGAAAGTCCTAGACAGAGTGGACATGGAGAAAATGTTTGCTGTAGTGAGGGAGTCTAGGATTAAGGGGCACAGCCTCAAACTAGAAGAATGTCCCTTTAGAACTAGGGATGAAGGGGAATTCTTTAGCCAAAGGGTGATGAATTTGTGGACTTCATTGCAACTGAAGCCTGTGGAGGCTAAGTTATTGGGTATATTTAAAGTGGAAGTTGATTAGTAAAGGAATCAAAGGTCATGGGGAGGACACAGGAGAATGGATTTGATAGGGATAATAAATCAGCCATCATAGGTCAGGTCACTGGTCTGAGTGCTACTGGTACCATGTAACCCAGTACTACCTGTCGCATGGTCGGGTGGTCGGCGACTAAACCGGCTCCCCCACCAGGCTTGCCTGGTGAGGAGGGTGGGTAGACACCCTGCAGGATGAAAAACAAGGCCTGTCAAACGGCGGATGAACACTCTGGTAGGGTCAACGGCCATCTAGCAAACACGTGCTGTGAAGTGCGGAGAGGGCATCCCTTGTATTGAAGCTTGGTCTGACCATTCACTGCAACAGAACATCCCCCAGCTGTCTTAGACTCCACCATGCCGCTGGATCCGAGACAGGATGTCGAGAGGGTGGGTCTGGACCTGTGCAACCCCCTACTCACCTAAAATCCATTCACACACACGCTGTTCCTTTCTGAGGAGTGGGGCACCCCACTAACTGACTGAAAGGAACCATCATCATCCTATTGACGGATAGCCAGAAGAAATCAACCATGATAGAATGTTAGCGCAAACTTGATGGGCCAAATGGTCTTATTCTGCTCCTAGGTGTTATGGTCATCAGGGACATGCCTTTTTCTCATTACAGCCATCAGGGAGGAGGTATAGGAGCCTGAAGACACACTCTCCACATTTTAGGAACAGCTTCCTCCTCTCCACCAACAAATTTCTGATTGGCCCATGAACTCATGAACACTAACTCATTATCCCTCTTTTGCAGTTTTATTTATTTTATTTTCTATTGTAACTTAGTAACTTTTCATCTTGTGCTCTACTGCTATCACAAAAACAACAATTTTCACAACATATGTCAGTGATAATAAACCTGAATCTGATGTTTCTTGGCCACTGTTCAAGAGATCTGAGGAACCATGATTGCAATGTTTCTTCCCCACCCCACCCCCACACTTGACAAGAAAATTACATTCAGATGACATGATAGAGCGCAAGCTGTATTTAGGTTTAAAAATGAAATGGGGGATACACAGCAGTAGAAAGTGAGACAGCTTTTGCTTTGGGTCTGAAGCTCCCTGATGATTCAGCTCAGTTATGAAACTCTTCTCCCCCACCCTCCCCCCAACAGACTGCCTTGCCTGCTGAGTGTTTCTTCCATTTTCAGTTGTTTTATTTCAGATTTCCAACATTAGCTTTTTTTTCTTATTTTCATATACGAACTATTCTAAATGCAGAAGTAGGATTACATTGGGCACTACAAAGAAATAATACTTTGGTTCTACACAAGAGGAAAAAAGAAAACCTTCCCCCACTTTGGAATTCGTGGTCTCTGGTGTGATATCAGGAGGGAACTAAAGCAAGTCCATAGAAATTCAGCCTGTCAAATGTGCAGGGATGAAATAACTATGTAATATTGGGTGTGCAAGGCCTCGAATCCTGTCAGACATAAACTTACAATTATGATGATAGTGGCTAATTCTCTTTAAAAGCAATGCGAAGGTTCTTGTTCTAACAATGACGCTGCTCAATATATTAAAAAAGCGACCAAACCTGGCTAATTGACAGACTGGGAGCAAAAAAATGGCATCGATTTAGCTGGAGATCAAGGACTCTATTGGTCCTTGTAATAGCAGTGAAATTCCTGGAATCAAGGGCTTTCAAGGGCATTATCAACTTTTATGGAGAGCTGGATAATGGCTGGACTGTGGTTGATTTGGTACCCGTGTCTTTAAAAAAAAGACAAGAAGACCCAGAGCCCGTTATGCACTGGCAAAGACATTTAGAATACATTGAAGTCTACTTCAGAGCATGCTGCGACAGCGTGGCATCCACATACTGAAGCTGATCTTGTTCTTGTCACATAGGTTGTCATACTCTTCAGAATCAAAATTACGTATCACTGGCATATGTTGTGAAATTTGTCTTTGTGGAACAGCAGATTGCAATACATAATAGAAAATGAATTAAAGTATATTAAATCGTTAAAATAAGTAGTGCAAAAATAAAAATAAAAAAGTAGTGATGTAGTGTTCATGGGAACAATGTTCATTCAGAAACTGAGTGGCAGAGGGGAAGAAGCTGTTCCTGAATAGTTAAGTGTGTGCCTTCAGGCTCCTGTACCTCCCCCCTGATGGTAGCAATGAGAAGAGGGCATGTCCTGGGTGATGGGGGTCCTTAACGATGGATGCCACCATTTTGGGGCATCGCTCCTATAAGATGTCCTGGAGTCTAGTGCCCATGATGCAGCTGACTAAACCTTACTCTAAACCTTCAATGTTTGCCATAAGGTTATGTCAATATTACCGTGGCTGATTGATGAAAGCATCATGAAAATTCCTGCTGATGAAAACATTTATAAATAAAAGCAAGGCCATGACAAGATTGTAGTTAATTCAAAGATTTCAAAGGTATATTTAATGTTAGAAAAATGTATAGAATATATATCCTGAAAAGCTTTTTCTTCACAACCATCCACAAAAACAGAGGAGTGCCCCAAAGAATGAATGACAGTTAAATGTTAGAACCCCAAAGTCCCCCCCCCACGCGTAAGCGGCAGCAAGCATCAATCCCCCCTTCCCCCCACCGGCAAAAAAAAGCATCAGCACCCACCGAGCACTCAAGTGTTCAGCAAAAGCAACAGCAAAGACACAGATTTGCAGTACTCCAAAGACTACTCGTTCACCCGGTATTCGACGTACCACAGGTTCTTTCTCTCCCTAATAAGGGAGAAAGAGATGCCTCCGTTTCCTAGTTAGAGGGGAGACATAACAAACAACTCGTTGGTTTACAATGTTAAAAGTCCGTTGCGTCGCTTTTTCCAAGCTCTGTGCCCAAAGATCCTAGGTCTCTGGACACACAGCTAAAGATCTTCCAGCTCCCACGACACACCGGTCCAGGACACCGACCTTCAATCTCCAGAGCCCTGAGACCCTAGGCCTCCAAAGGCGAGCCGAACTCCTAGGCCGTGCCCTTGGCATGTCGGATAACGGCCAGTCGTGAAACCCCGAGAGCGGGTCCCATTCCCACAAAGAACCGAAGTCAGTTTGTAACTCCAAGTCAGGGTGTTCAAAAGAACCCTGAAAGGGAAAAATAGAGATATTAAAGATGGTAGCAGAGCTGTTTCTGAAGATGCAAGCAAAAGAGTTGTCATTTAGTACCATCTTGATTCTTGGGGATCCAATGTAACTGAAAGGTATTCATAATTAATGCATATTGGGAGATCAAATGAGCTCATGGTAGACAAATTTGGCTTCATCTTATGGAATGGTGGTTACATTTGGCAGCATTGTATCTCAGATGGAGTACAGATGGAACACATTGGTCATTGAGTTTATACGACAGCACATGTAGGAAGCTTTGTGCTCCATCCAGTGCCAAGACAGTCAAAGTCCATTTAAATTGAAAGGACTCAATATAGTCAAAAATCTGCTCCTAGAAGATAAACTACTCAGTTAATATAAGTCAGTATCTTTGTTTGGAACACACATTAAATACTAAGTAGCAACAGTATCTTTATCTATACATGTAATGGTGAATATTGGAAAAAAAAAATCCAGAAGTGCCAGTTCAAAGAGCTATTCATTTATAGCTGAAGCTGAATGAATTGAGATCACTTTTGCAATTTGCTCTGCTACCTCACACGTCAAGAAACATTTGTACAATCCTGACCTATGGCATTTACTCTCTGGTGCTTGCACATTTTCTCCATAACTAAGCTGTTTTTTTTTAAATGGATGCTTAAGTATTGATTATAAGCAGCAAAGGAATTAAAGGGAGCCGATGAGCACTGGAGAAGGAACACCTTGAAAGACTAATGGGAATGGAGGGAATAGATTGGTGGAATTACTGTTGGAGGTGGCTTCCTAATCCCAATAGCTTCTTTTTGTGTTATAAAAAGTAAATACGGAAGTCACAAACTTCTACCAGTTGAGATAAATCTTTAACAAAACACAACCAAAGTAAATAGAAACTTTTATCACTTTAAAAGAAAAAACGTTGAATGCTATTCATCTTTTTAAATGACATTTCTGCTGTTCCACAAGCAATTGACCACACAGCCTTTGACTATAGTGGTTGGGCTCAGCAGGCTTTCAGGTCAATTTTGTGGAGGGGCTCTAGTTCTGATCAGATTAGAGCCAACTGCAGGCTGATTGTCAATAGGAACCTCATCCAGAGGATTGCTCTGAAAGCTGGCTCATCCCTTGCCCCAAGAAAGTGGGTGCTATTGTCAGGTCGAAAGCCAGTTTTTTCAAAATTTTCCTCAACCTTCTGTCTCAAAGCCGGGATAAATACTGTGCTCCAAAAGGTGGTGGGAGGAGGGGTTGGTGAAAGAAAGGATTGGGATAAAGTGCCACAGGGAGCAAAACCAAGTGGCATTAAATCTGGTAACAGTTCATCACGTGTGGACTCAGTAACCAATAGGACATTTAATAATAGAAGCCATCACAGCAAATCCCCACTGGGGTTGAAGGATGGTGATCAGGAAGAGAAAAACATGTTCTCTGTTTTCCTGTGAAATATATTAGCCCCACAGCAGCCTCAGTCGAGATTTGCACTCAGCACAGAAGGGGGTAGTTGCTATGGTACACATTATCAGAGTTTTAGAGATATTTATCATGTTTCTGTCAGTGTCTCAGAGACCCAGATAGATTACCTTGTTATTAGAAAGGGAAAACTAAAGCAAGGGGGTAAACCTCTCCACTAAAAACAATTTGAAAAGCTGCCAGGAACACTGCTGTGCATGAGGATTTTATTTTGACTAATTGTGGATGAATTATGATTCTTTCACCTTCTAGAGCCATCTATAAAAATTACTCTCTAGTTATAAAAAAAGGGAAATAGCGAACAGCTGGAGAGTAATCATGAAAGCTTTCCTACATGGCAGTTTAACAATCAAAGTCACTGAGTTAGTGACTAAGTCAAATAAAATGCTTTACAAAACGATCTCCTGAGATGTTTTCCGACAGTTTGGCAGCTGAATTGCATGGTATTTGTAACAGTGTGGAAACCATTTGTAGCATTATTTTTTTAATGGAAAAGAAGCTTTAAGTATTTACTTTCTCCACCAGTGGGTTTTTTTTTCTTTTATTTACAATCCAAGGCGAAATAGTTAGGCAGAGAAAGTAAGATGGCAAGCAAACAATTCCATGGAAATTTTTGTAGAAATGTTAATAGGTTAACGTTTGTTAAAAGAAATTCTCAAACTTACGGTATGCCTATCTACAAAAATGCATCTCAGAAAACTGGAAAGCTATTGGTATTTACTGTGATGAAAGTGAAGGAGATAGAGGGAAGAATAGAGATGGAAATTACAGGGTAAAATGAACACATAATAGGCACGGGGAGGCAGGATGCATGACTATCTGGTAAGGGTGAAAGGGGTAATTAAGTCTGGAATCTCCACTTTATATCATGGGAGTGGAGGTGGTTCCTCAACTCCTGAGCCAATTCTGCCATTCAAAGCATTCAAGTACTTACACTCGGCTCACCTCACTCCTCACCCTTTACACCCATGCCTAATTAAAATCATATTGACTTTAGCCTTTTTTTAAATTTGTAGAAAGGATGGGTGTGTCACTGGCAATGTAGACAGTTACTGTCCATCTCCAGTGCCTCTGAACCAAGGAAGCAGTTCAGAGTCTACCACATGGATGGGTCTGGTATCACATACAGGCAAGACAATTCTGAACAAGGTGAATTTTTAATGAGCAGGGGCCCTCCTTTGGTTGGGGTCGGCCATGGGTGCCCCAGCTGTCTACATGATAAGCAAGTCAGTACACAAGCCAGGGCAGTGCAATGCAGAGAGCAAACTGCTGCCCATGTAGCAAGCTCCCTCTCTCCATGAATCCAAAGGAACAGCAGACAGATACAGTTTGGCACTAGGAATGTCACAGGAGTTGCCAGTCCATGTTGAACTCAAGGTAGGACTGCCTTATGGACTTCAGTTCTGGATATTTCCCCCTCAGGGTTTACTCCCGAAGCCCTCCTCATGAGTGGGTATAGCTGCAAGGTAGCAGAGGTTTGAGATCAGAGTTTTCCTTTTCCCCGAGATGAGCTGCCAACCACGGCTGATGAGTCCCATTTGCCCAACAATTTAATTTTCTAGTGACAGTGAAGAAATTACAGCTAAATTCAAGTTTTATTTTTAATTCCAGATTTGTTTCACTTCCCACATCTTCTTGAGTGAAAATCTAACAGAATGATCCAGCACTCTAGCTGCAAGGACCTGCATCTTAACCACTATACCACGGTTATTTTTTTTATTAATATTATTCAGACCAACATCCAGAGCCCTTCACAAAAGGATTTCAGGTCCCCAATACCAGCTGTGCAGCACAGTGGTGTAGTGGTTAGTGTAATGCTTTACAGTGCCAGCAATATCAGGGTTCAGTTTCCATCACTGTCGGTAAAAAAAAGTTGTACGATTTCCCCATGATCACATGGGTTTCCTCTAG
Source organism: Mobula hypostoma (assembly GCF_963921235.1). NCBI lineage: Eukaryota > Metazoa > Chordata > Chondrichthyes > Myliobatiformes > Myliobatidae > Mobula > Mobula hypostoma. Next base: position 153,234,443 of record NC_086102.1, on the reverse strand, counting down.
TTCCTACCATGGTCAAGGACATACAGGTTAAGGTTAGTAAGTTGTGGGCATACTATGTTGGTGCTAGAAGCATGGTGACACTCGCAGGCTGCCCCCAGCAACCTCAGACTGCATTAGTCATTGACACTAAAGACACATTTCACTCTACCTTGCAATGTACACAATACAAATAAAACTAATCTAATTATATGGCAAAATGCTTTCTAATCAATTCTGATTTGCATTGTGGGCCACTTTAAATACTCCTCTGTTATATCCCCTGCCATGTCAACCTCTACACTAGAGCCAGACAGGAAGGCCTACCAGCCATCAAGGACATATACACTGAAGGTTGCTGGGAAAAGGCCAGCAATATCCTGAAGGACTGCTCATGGACTGTTTATCCCACTTCCATCAGGGACGAGGCTACTCATCATCCACTCCAGACCCACCAGACTCAAACAGTTATTTTCCCCAAGCAGTAATGCCGATCAACATCTCCACCCGCTAACCCACCCTGGCACCAATACCACATTTATATTTACAGGTTCCGCACCCCCCATCCGAAGGTAAAGCGTTCCTATGAAACGGTTCGTAAGCCGAAATGTCGTAAAGCGAAGAAGCAATTACCATTTATTTACATGTGAAAATTTCGAGAGTGTTCGCAGACCCAAAAATAACCTACCAAATCATGCCAAATAACACATAAAACCTAATATATCAGTAACATATAGTAAAAGCAGGAATGATATGATAAATACACAGCTTATATAAAGTAGAAATACTTTTTCACAATCATTACTGCACTGTTCTCTGTAGCGAAAATCTCAGGCAAGCGCTGTTGGCAAAAACACGGCGCAAGTGCTCTCCAGTAACCTTTAAGCTGTGAAGCTGCCAAATCATGCCAAATAACACATAAAAATACACAGCCTATATAAAGTAGAAATAATGAATGTACAGTGTAGTATCCCTTACCGGAATCGGGAAGACAGCGATCACACTGATGATGGTGTGTTAGACTGAGTCGTTGCAGGTTGGGTGGTGCAGTGGCCCCCACCCTCCAGGCCGCCGACCGATACATTGCCGCGAAGCACGCAGGGGTGCTGCGGTAGCCGGGAGGCACACAGCACATCTTTAAGAAAAAAAGCCAAAACAAACATGCTAATTAATTAGGTGCCACCTGGCACATAATTGTCGGCCCAGATCAGTGCCGATTTCCAATTGCGTCGTCTCTGATCTGGGCCGACAGTTACGTGTCGGGCGGCACCTAATTAATTAGCATGTTTATTTCGGCTTTTTTCTCAAAGATGTGCTGTGTGCCTCCCGGCTACCACTGCATTCTCCGCGAATCAGTATCTGTCCATGGCCTGGGGGTTGGGTTGGTGGGACACTGGGGTGTCATCTCGTCATCGTCTGTTTCCATTAGGGCAGGCAGGTCATCTTCTATCTCTGCCTGCCTCGATGTCGAAGGTCGAGGTTCGTCATCTGCTGTGGCTGATGTGGAAGGCTTGCTTGACTGCTGATGCTCGCGCATTTTCTATCACACAGTCCTTTGTAAGGACTCAAACCATCCTGCAAATATCCCCTACACCGGCGTAACCTTTCAAAATTAAAGTCGTACTTTATCATTACTCATTCGGTTTCAATTGTTATCCTTTTTTCTTACAATTGCATCAGCTCGTCATCTATCAGATCTTGGTCATGGGATGCCAAAACCTCTTCAACATCATGTTCGTCAGCTTCCACAAGCCAAACTCACTTTGTCCTTACTTCGTTCACCACAATTGAAACGCTTAATTATGTCTAGTTTTACGCTAAGTGTAACACCCTTATGAGCTCTTTTAGGCTTTTCCGATACCATAGAACTCATCTTGCAAACAACTGCTCACAGGCACGTGTTTAAGCAGTGCCGGCGAGAATGCAGTTCCGAATCCGGGGGAGAGCGGCTGCTCGGGGCGCGCGCTACTTTTTATCGCGTGCTGCTTTTTTTTTTTCCGTAACAGCGAAAACAGGGTACTAATGTAGGTCTTTCATAACAGTGAGGTTCCGTAAATCGAACGTTCGAAAAGTGGGGGACACTTGTATTGTGATTTTTTAATTATTGTGTTCTTTATCTTTTGTACTTTTTGTGCTGCATTTGAAATAATTATTTCACTCTCCTTTACACTTGTGTACTGGAAATGACATGAAATAATTTTGAGCTTAGAGCACTGCCCCCTCCCACACTCAAATGAACATAGTTTATGCAAGCTGTTGCTATAATTAACTAAACACCCAAATATGTGCTGTACCCCTTATGGGATTGTGTTGCCCTTACTTGCCTATATAATCAGGCAAGTATGAGTAGATATTCACAAAACTATTATAAAAAGTTCCACTCCTTCGGTCTCTCACCTTCATAACATTTCACCATGACACAAAACTGCAGATGAGAGAACCGAGAGCAATAACCAGACTGAAGGAACTCACAGGATGAATTCTCTGGCAGCACTCACAGGATGAAACAGACAGTCGGCATTTCGGCCGAGACACTCCCTCTCAGGCAATGAAGAGTTCTGATTGGATGAAAGCCAAAATGTCAACCACATGGCGTAGAGTACAAATCTGACATGATCGTTCAATCAAGCATTGTGGCAAACTAAATACAACTATACTTAGTGGCAACTTTATACAGTAGGCATCTCCTGTACCGAATAAAGTGGCCAAGTTCCTGTTTGTGGTCTTCTGCTGCTGTAGCCCATCCACTTCAAGGTTCAACATGTTGTACATTCAGTGATGCTCCTGTGTACACTGTTGTAACATATGGTTATCCGAGCTACTGCTGCTGCCCTGTCAGTTTGTACCAGTCCGGCCATTCTGCTATGACCTTTTAAGATGTTTTCACCCACAGAACTGCTTCCCATAAGATTTTTTTGTTTTCTTGCACCATTCTCTGCAAACTGTAGAGACTATTGTACATAAAAATCCCAGGAGATCAGCAGTTTGATATAGTCAAACCACTCCCTCAGACACCAACAAGCATTCTATGGTCAAAATCACTTAGAGCAAATACCCTCCCCCATTCTGATGTTTGGTCTGAACGAATGAACCTCTGCTGCTTTTATGCATAGAGTTGCTGCCACATGATATTTGCATCAACAAGGTGTACCTAATAAACTGGCCAAAGCAGCTGATACTTTCGTTGTGTGTGTTATTCAAGGCAAAGACATCAAAATTGAAGGGACAAGAGTCAAAAGTCCTAAAATTCCATATTAGAATAACTGCAGTTTTCACTGAATTCATTGCCAAGTTGCCAAGTCTGTCAAAATAGAATGGAGCCATACTAGTTTGATGTTCATAATTTTGCTAATGCCAAGTTTGGAAGGATTTAATTACATGATATCAGCCTTTATATTTTCGCAGGATGCAATCAACAAGGCTCAAAGTAAAAGTTATTATCAGAGTACATACATGTCACCATATACAACCCTGAGATGCTTTTTCTGCAGGCATACTTAGCAAATTTATAGAACAGTAAATAACCAGGATCTGTAATCTATGAACATCAGGAACTAAACAAACTGCAAATGCAGATAATAAATAAACAGCGATAAATAATGAGCATGAAACAACAAGATAAAGAGTCCTTAAATGAATGTAGTGAAGAAGCTGTTCGATGGTGAGGGAACAAGAGGGACTTTTCGACAGGCTACAATTATAATGATCTATTAGGCAGTTGGAAGGTGCCAATAAAAAGCAGTGAGTTATAAACGGAGTGGCCATTGTGTGAGTGGACAGTGTAAGAGTGGTCAGGCCTTTGCTCAACATGTTTGGGCAGACAGATGGAGGTTCAAAGCTTCTCTTAAGTATTTTTTCCTGTTAGTACATGGCTAGTGCACTGAGAACCAGACCAGCATTAGTGACATGTTCCAGGTGTGAGTTGTAGAAACTTAGAGACCTCCAGCCCCTCTGATAACTACCTGTTGGAATTCTTTGAGGAGATTACAAGTAAGATAGAAAAGGGGATACAGTGGATGTTATGCATTTGGACTTTCAGAAGGCCTTTGACAAGGTGCCACATGAGGCTGCTTACCAAATTAAGAACCCATGGTATTACAGGAAAATTACTAACATTGTTAAAGCATTGGCTGATTGGTAGGAGGTAGCGAGTGGGAATAAAAAAAGATCCTTTTCTGGTTGGCTGCCAGTGACTAGTGGTGTTCCACAGGGGTCTGTGTTGGGACCACTTCTTTTTATGCTGTATATAAATGATTTAGATGATAGAATAGATAGCTTTCTTGCCAAGTTTGCAGATGATATGAAGATTTATGGAGTGGCAGGTAGTGTTGAGGAAACAGGTAGGATGCAGAAGGACTTAGATTAGGAAAATCGGCAAGAAAGAGGCAAAAGAAATACAATATTGAAAAATGCATGGTCATGCACTTTGGTAGTAGAAGTACATGTGCAGACTATTTTCTAAATGGGGAGAAGATCCAGGAATCTGAGATGCAGAGGGACTTGGGAGTCCTTGTGCAGAACACCCTGAAAGTTAACTTGCAGGTAGAGTCAGTGGTGAGGAAGGCAAATGCCATATTAGCATTCATTTCAAGAGATCTAGAATACAAGAGCAAGGATGTGATACTGAGGCCTTAAGGCACTGGTGAGGCCTCACCTTGAGTATTGTGAACAGTTTTGGGCCCTTCATCTAAGAAAAGATGTGCTGGCATTGGAGGGGGCCCAGAGGGAGGTTCACAACGATGATTCCAGGAATGAAAGGGTTATCATACAAGGAACATTTGATGGCTCTGGGTTTGTATTTGCTGGAATTCAGAAGGATGGGGGTGGGGGGGGCAGATCCCATTGAAACCTTTTGAATTTTGAATGGCCTAGACAGAGCAGATGCGGAAAGGATGATTTCCATAGTGGGAGAGTCGAGGACAAGAGGGCACAGCCTCAGGATAGAGGGACGCCCTTTCAAAACAGCTGTGAAGCAATTTCTTTAGCCAAAGAGTGGTGAATTTATTGAATTTATGGCTACGTGCGGCTATGGAGGCCAGATCATTGGGTGTATTTAAGGTAGAGATTGATAGGTTCTTGATTGGACATGACATCAAAGGTTATGGGGAGAAGGCCGGGAACTGGGGTTGAGGAGGAGACAGAAAAAAAAAGATCAGCCATGATTGAATGGCAGAACACACTCCATAGGCCAGGTGGCCTAATTCTGCTCCTGTATCTTATGGTCTTCTCTGCATGAAGTGCACCAAGCTGCAGTTCCTTAGACACCATGTTAAGGAACTGGAGCTGCAGTTGGATGAACTTCAGCTCATTTGGGAGAATGAGGAGCTACAGGGAGGTAGTCACCCTAGAACTGGAGTAGGCAGGTACCTGGGTGACTCTCAGGAGAGGACAAAGGAATGGGCAGCCACTGCAGAGTATCCCAGTGGTCATTCCCCTCAAGCACTATAATACCTTAGATAAAGTTTGGAGTGGTGGGGAGCAACTTTCCAGGGGAAGCCACAGCAACTTGATCTATGGCACTGAGTTAGTCTCTGTAGCTTGGAAGGGGAGCGGGGATAAGAGAAGTACCAGAATAATAGGGTATTCCATCATTATCGCAGATTCTATGGACATGAAAGAGCCAACCAGATGTCAAGTTTCCTCACAGGTGCCAGGGGTTTCTCCGATCAGGCCCACAGCATTCCCAAGGGGCACGTAAGCAGCCAGAAGTCTTGGTATATATTGGTTCCAAAGACACAAATAGGAAAAGGGAGAAGGCCCTGAAGAACGTGTACAAAGAAGTAGATAAAAAGCTGAAAAGGAGGACCTCAAGGGTAACCTCTGAATCTCTGCCTGTGCCACGCACCAGTGGGGTTAAGAATAGGATGGTTTGGCACATGAATTTGTGGCTGCTGAACCAATGTCGGGGCAGGGTTTCGGATTTAAGGATCATTAGGATCTCTTCTGGGGAACAGATCACTTATACAAAAGGGACGGGCTACAACTAAAGCAGAGGTAGGGGACCAATACTCTTGCGGACTGATTTGCTGGAGCTGCATGGGAGGGTTTAAACTAATTTGGCACTGGGATGGGAACTAGAATGATAGGCCTGATGATGGGGCAGCTGTCTTACAAGCAGATGTGTGTGCAGAGAGACAGCTGGCAAGGACAGACTGATGATAGGGTCAAATTGCAGTCAGTGGGATGAATTGAAGTGTAACATGGAGACAGTAATCAAAAAGGGTAACGAGTACAGGACTGAAGATGTTATTTTTGAAAGCATGCAATATACAGAATAAGGTAAATGAACTTGTAGCTCAGTCAGAGATCGGCAGGCATGCTGTTATGGGCATCAGAGTTGTGACTGAAAGAAGATCACAGTTGGGAGCTTAACATCCATGGATACACATTGAAACATAGAAACAAATCTACAGCGCTTTACAGACCCTTCAGCCCTCATTGTTGTGCCAACCATGTAACCTACTGTAGAAACTGCCTAGAATTTCCCTACCACATAGCCCTCAGTAGTCTGGCGAAAGGACTTCTACCTCACTGAGGCCAAATGGCAGCTCTCTGACACCTCCTCTTACTTACACCTGGAACAGGACCCCACCAAAAAACATCAAACCATTGTCTCCCGTACCGTCACTGCCCTTATCAAATCCAGAGACCTTCCATCCTCAGCCGCTAAACTCATAATTCCCACACCCCGTACCGCTCGGTTTTACCTCCTCCCCAAGATCCACAAGCCTGACTGTCCCGGCAAACCCATAGTATCTGCCTGATCCTGCCCCACCGAACTTGTATCTGCCTACCTGGACTCCATTTTGTCACCCATAGTTCAGTCCCTCCCCACCTACATCCAGGATATATCCCATGCCCTCCACCTCTTCAATAACTTCCAGTTCCCTGGTCCCAACCGCTTCATTTTCACTATGGATGTCCAATCCTTATACACCTCCACTCCCCATGAAGAAGGCCTCAAAGCCCTCCGCTATTTTCTGGACAATAGACCTCACCAGTTCCCCACCACCACTACCCTCCTCCAGTTGGCAGAACTGGTTCTCACATTCAATAACTTCTCTTTTGGCTCTTCCCACTTTCTTCAGACTAAGGGTGTAGCTATGGGCACTCACATGGGCCCCAGCTATGCCTGCCTCTTCGTTGGTTATGTGGAACAGTCTGTGCTCCAAGCCTATTCTGGTACTGCTCCCCAACTTTTCCTTTGCTACATTGACGAATACATTGGTGCTGCTTCCTGCACCCATGCTGAGCTCATCAATTTCATCGACTTTACTTCAAACTTCCACCCAGCCTTCAAATTCACTTGGTCTATCTCAGACACTTCTCTCTCCTTTCTTGATCTCTTGGTCTCCATCTCTGGAGACAGACTGTCCACTGACATCTTCTACAAGCCTACTGACTCTCATAACTACCTCGAATATACCTCTTCCCACCCCGCCACATGCAAAAATGCCATTCCCTATTCCCAGTTCCTCCATCTCCGCCGCATCTGCTCCCAGGATGAGGCTTTCTGTTCCAGGACATCTCAAATGTCCTCTTTCTTTAAGGATCATGGTTTCCCTTCTGCCATCATCAATGATGCCCTCACCTGCATCTCCTCCATTTCCCGCACTTCGGCCCTCACCCCATCCTCCCGCCACCACAACAGGGATAGAGTTCCCCTTGTCCTCACCTACCACCCCACCAGCCTCCAGATCCAACACATTATCCTCTGCAACTTCCGCCACCTTCAACAGGACCCCACCACTAAGCACATCTTTCCATCTCCACCCTCTGCGACTCCCTGATCCACACGTCCCTCCCCATGGATCTCCCACCCGGCACTTATCCCTGTCAGCATAAGTGCTACACCTGTCCCTACACCTCCTCTCTTGCCACCATTCAGAGCCCCAAACAGTCCTTCCAGGTGAAGCAACACTTCTTTTATGAGTCTGTTGGGGTTATCTATTGCATCCAGTGCTCCCGGTGCGGCCTCCTCTACATCGGTGAAATCCGACGCAGACTGGGGACCGCTTCGTCGAGCACCTCCGCTCCGTCCGCTACAACAGACAGGATCTCGCGGTAGCCACCTACTTCAACTCTGCTTCCCATTCGGATATGTCCATACATGGCCTCCTCTACTGCCATGATGAGGCTAAACTCAGGTTGGAGGAGCAACACCTCATATACCACCTAGATAGTCTGCAGCCCCTTGGTATGAACATAGAATTCTCCAACTTCTGGTAATTCCCTCCCCCTCCCTTCCCCATCTCTATTTCACTCTGCCCCCTCCCCCAGCTGCCTATCACCTCCCTCATGGTTCCGCCTCCTTCTACTACCCATTGTGTTTTCCCCTATTCCTTCTTCACCTTTCCTGCCTATCACCTCCCTGCTTCCCCTCCCCCACCCCTTTATCTTTCCCCTTACTGGTTTTTCACCTGAAACCTACCAGCCTTCACCTTCCCACCCTCCCCCAACCTTCTTTATAGGGCCTCTGCCCCTTCCCTCTTCAGTCCTGCCGAAGGGTTCCGGCCCAAAACGTTGACTGATCATTTCCATGGATGCTGCCTGACCTGTTGAGTTCCTCCAGCGTTTTGTGAGAGTTGCTTTGACCCCAGCATCTGCAAATTATTTTGTGTTTACATAGCCCTCTATTTTTCTAAGCTCCATTAACCTAAGAGTCTTAAAAGACCTTATTGTATCTGCCTCTACCACCTTCGCTAGCAGTGCATTCCACTTGCCCACTACTGTGTGAAAAACTTACCTCATGTACCTACTTCCAAGCACCTTAAAACTATGCCCCCTCATGTCAGCTATTTCAGCCCTGGGGAAAAGCCTTTGGCTATCCACACAATCAATGTCTCTCATCATCTTATACACCTCTACCAGGCTACCTCTCATTCTCCATCACTCCAAGGAGAAAAGGCTAAGTTCACTCAACCCTTTCTCATAAGGTATGCTCTCCAATACAGGCAATATCCTTGTAAATCTCCTCTGCACCCTCTATAGTATCCACATTCTTCCTGTGGTGAGGTGACCAGAACTGAACACAGTACTTCAAGTGGGGTCTAACTAAGGTCTTATATAGCTGTAACATTACCTCATGGTTCTTGAGCTCAATCCCACGGTTGATGAAGACCAACACACCATACACCTTCTTAACAACACTGTTAACTTCCACAGCAGCTTTGAGTGTCCTATGGACATAGACTCCAAGGACTCATTGATCCTGCCAAGAGTCTTACCATTGTTATATTCTGCCTTCAAATTTGACCTACCAAAATTCACACATATCTGTGTTGAACTCCATCTGCCACTTCTCAGCCCAGTTCTGCATCCTATCGATGTCATACTGTAACCTCTGACAACCCTCCAGACTATCCACAACACCCTCAACTTTTGCATCATCAACAAACTTTCCAACCCATCCTTCTACTTCCTCATCCAGGTCATTTATAAGAATCACAAAGAGGAGGGGTCCCAGGACAAATCCCTGCGGCACCCCCTGGTCACTGTCCTCCATACAGAATACAAACCATCCACTACCACCCTTTGCCTTCTGTGGGCAAGTCAGTTCTGGATCCACAAAGCAAGGTCTCCTTGGATCCCATGCCGCATTCTGAATGAGCCTCGCATGGGAAACTTTATCAAATACCTTCCATATACACTACATCCACCGCTCTACCTTCAATGTGTTTTGATACATCCTTAAAGAATTTAATCAGGCTCATAAGGCATGGCCTGCCATTGACAAAGCCATGCTGACTATCCCTAATCAGATTATATCTCTCCAAATTCTCATAAATCCTGTCTTTCAGGATCTTCTCCAACAACTTGCCCACCACTGAAGTAAGACTCACTGGTCTATAATTTCTTGGGTCACCTCTACTCCCTTTCTTGAACAAGGGAACAACATTAGCAACATTGTATTGAAAGGATGGGCAGGTAGGTGGAGGGGGAGGGTGACATGGCTCTGTTGGTTTAAAATAAAATGAAATCAAGTCCTTAGAAAGAAGTGACATAGGATCAGAAGATGTAGAATCCTCGTGGGTAGAGTTAAGAAGCTGCAAGGATAAAAAAGACCCTAGGGGAGTTTTATGCAGGCCTCCAAACAGCAAGCAGGATGTGGGCTACAAATTCCAACTGGAGTTAGAAAAAAACAACAGGAATTCTGCAGATGCTGGAAATTCAAGCAACATACATCAAAGTTGCTGGTGAACGCAGCAGGCCAAGCAGCATCTATAGGAAGAGGTACAGTCGACGTTTCAGGCCGAGACCCTTCGTCAGGACTAACTGAAGGAAGAGTGAGTAAGGGATTTGGAGTTAGAAAAGGTATTTAAAAAGGGCAATGTCATGATAGTTTTGGGGGTTTCATTATGCAGGTGGATTGGGAAAATCAGACTGATGCTGGATCCCAAGAAAGGGAATTGGTATAATGCCTGTAAGATGGCTTTTTAAAAAGGGCAGCTTGTGGTTGAGCCCATCAGGGGAATGTCTATTTTTGGATTGGGTGTTATGTAATGTCCCAGATTTGATTGGGGAGCCCAAGGTAAAGGAACCCTTAAGAAGCAGTGATTATACGATAGAATTCACCCTGCAGTTTGAGAAGTAGAAACTGAAGTCAGATGTTATCGGTATTACAGTGGAGTAAAGGAGCTGGACGAAGTTGATTAGAAAGAGACACTAGCAGAACAACAATGGCTGGGGTTCAGAAGGTGCAGGAAAGAGACATCCCAGAGGTGAAGTAGTATTCTAAAATGAGGTTGAAGCAACTATGGTTGACAAGGGATATCAATGACAGCATGAAAGGAAAAGAGGGCATATAATCTCACAAAGATTAGTTAGAAGGTAGAGGATTGGAAAGTTTTTAAAACAAACAGAAGGCAATGCAAAAAGAAACAAGATTGAGAGAAACAAAGAAATATGAAGGTAAGCTAGCCAATAATACAAAGAGAACACAGAAAGATTTTTCAGATATACTATGAGTGACAAAGATGAGAGTAGATATTGGACCACAGGAAAATGACACATGAAGATATAGTAATGGGGGACAAAGAAACAGCAGACACCTTAAGTATTTTGCACCTGTTTTCACTGTGAGAGACACTAGCAAAATGACAGAAATGCAAGAGTGTCAGGGACAGAAGTAAGCGATTACTAAAGTTGCTATTACTAAAGAGAATATACTTGGGAAGCTGAAAGGTCTGAAGGTAGACAAGTCACCTGGACCAGATGGACTACACCTTAGGGTTCTGAAAGGAGGTAGCTGAAGAGATTGAAGAGCCATTAGTAACTAATTTTAAAGAATCACTAGATTCTGGCATCATCCTAGAGGTCTGGAAGATATCAAATGTCACCCCACTTTTCAAGGAGGGAGGAAGACTGAAGAAACTAAATTGTAGGCTGGTTGGCCTAACTTCAGTGGTTGGAAAATTATTGGTGTCCATTATCAAGAATGAGGTTTCAAGGTACTTAGAGGCACATGACAAATTAGGCCAAAGTCAGCGTGGTTTCATTAAGGGGAAAATCTTTCCCAACACATCTGTTGGAATTGAGGAAGTAACAGGCAGGATAAACAAAGGGGACTCAGCAGATTTTCAGAAGGCCTTTGACAAGGTGCCGCACATGAAGCTGCTTAACAAGACAAGAGCCCATTATACTATGGGAAACAAGCTAGCATGGATGGAAGATTAGCTGATTGGCAGGAAGCAAAGAGTGGGAATAAAGGAGCCGTTTCTGGTTGGTTGCCGGCGACAGGGGTCACTGTTGGGACTGCTTGTTTTCACATTTATCAATGATTTGCCAACAGAATTCATAGCTTTCTGACTAAGCTTGTGGACAACATGAAGATTGTTGGAGGGGCAATTAGTGTTGAGAAAGCAAGGTGTCTGCAGGAGGACTTGGACAGTTATAAACAATTAATCAAACTGAAGAGCATGACCAAATTGAAGGTTATCTAAAAACCAAAAGCTGGAGACAAATTTCAATTAATGGAGAGGCTTGGTCAAAAATGATCATTTTCAATAAGTATTGCTTTCCAAGGAACAGAGATTAAAGTTTAATTATCAAAGTACATGTTCACTATATACAACCCTGAGATATATTTTCTTGCAGGATTATTCAATAAATCCTGAATAGGATAATAACCATAATGGAATCAATGAAAGACTGCACAAACTTGGGCATTCAACTAGTGTGCAAAAGACAGCTATACAAGTACAAAAGGAAATAGTGAAGCAATAAATATCAAGAACATGAGATGCAGAATCCTTGAAAGTGCATAGGTTGTGGGAACATCTCAATGATGGGGCAAGTGAAATTATCCCATTTGGTTCAAGTGTCTGATGGTTGAGGAGTAATAACTGTTCCTGAACCTGGTGGTGTGAGTCATGAAGCTCCTGTACCTTCTGCCGAATGGCAGCAGTGAGAATACAGCAGATCCTGGATGGTGGTGTCCCTGATGGTGGATGCCACTTCCCTGGGACAATATTTCATGTATTGGTGGGGGGGGGGGGTGCCTTTACTTGTGATGGACTGTGTCATATCTGCGGCTTTTTGTAGTATTATTCGTTCAAGGAGATTGGTTTTTCCATACCAGGCTGTGATGCAGCCAGTCAATATACTCTCCACCACACATCTATAGACGTTTGTCAAAATTATCGATGTCATGCCAAATCTTTGCAACTCTAAGGCAGTGAGGTACTGCCATGCTTTCTTCATAATTGCACTTCCGTTCTGGACCCAGGACAAGTTCTCTGAAACAAAAACAGGAATTAAGTTGCTGACCCTCTCCACCCCTGATCTTCCAGTGAGGACTAGCTCATGAAGGTTTCCTTCTCTTCTTTCTAGGGAAGAGAGATTTGTCTCTTGCTAGGACAAAAATTACTCATCCTAGAATTACCCTGTTGAATCTCCTTTGTACTGCCTTCAAACATTGGTATTGTTTTGAAAAGGAGGTTGAAACTATATGCAGTATTCCAGGCAAGGTCTCAAAAAGAAAATACCATGTACAATTGCAACAAAATCTCTATTTTTTAAAGCACCAACCCCCTTTGCAATGAAGGCCAAAATGCCATTTGACTTTGTAATTGCTGGACACACCTGATAGAATTCTGTAATTCATGCACAAGAACACTGATACCACCGAACTTCTGCCAATCTCTAGCCTACTCACTCAATCTATATCCAGCTGCAGAATCACAAAATGCCCTTTCATCTCTCTTGGACTACCCACAAAATTTCAAAACATCAAACATTTTGAAAACAAAATAACAATTACAGATACCAAAGGGTATTCAGTGCCAAGGCCAAAAATGAGGAAGAATCTAAAATAAAAGAGCACCGAGGTCAATGTCTTCAGGTCACTAACTTATTCAACACTTTCCATTTATAAACACCACATTCAGTTATCCTCTCTGCAACAGCATCAAGCAGCTTCTGCCAAGTCTAAACATTTGAAATATTTATGACTAATTGTAGATAACAGGATGCTCATTGTTTGGAACTATAGATTTGAAATTTAAAATCTCATCAAGTCAAACAGTAATCTGAATCAACATACAAAACACTTAAAGATCAGTGAGATGGTCAGGAATGCAAATACCGTAATGTTTAAAATGTTAGTTTCAGACTCAGTTCCTGAAATGTCAATATTCCCCAAGATTAGGTATCTGAATACTTGACCGATATAATTTACTTGAATTTATAGTTTAAGATTAACCAGAATAATTCTATACATCTCCATAAAGCACTAAGTGGATATACACTTTTTTGGAAATCTGCTTTCTTCAGCCTTTTCCCAGGAAACTGTTCAAAGAAAGCTTAACCTTGCTGGCATGACTGTAGTGTTAGTCTTGGAGGGAATTACATGGTTGACTGCACACTGCTTCAGAATCAATGCTTGAACGAATGTCAAGATCTCTTCACCCAGCGGGATTATCTTGCAATTAGATTAAAATGGGAGGGAGACTCCAGTTCCAGCTATTAGGAAAATTAAAAATAAACTTGGAACTTCTCCAGAAGTTCCAATAATCTAGTCCCTGAAGAAGTGGGATGCAGGGGATTCGTTGCCACATCTACGACCAGTCAATTGAGGAAGATGGGGGTGAGGGGTCACTCCCTCCAACAAGCAATCAAGTCCTTGTCAAATGCAGCAGAAGAAAGCAGTAATTGGATTTGGATTAAAAGAAAAGACAACAACTGGGCTGCAAGATGAAGACAGGAGGGTATGGAACTGAGGGGGTGTACCTGGGACGCCAGGTAGCACCGTTAAGCCCTCTGGAGACGTTGTGGGCTTATCAACGAAACGTCAAAGGAGGGTGCCCACCTGATGTCCCTGATGACATACCTACCCTCCCTCCTTGTCACCACTCCAAGCCCGCTGCCAACATCAAGAGTGCCAATTTACCATAGGGATTGAAACATCAAGTCCTGGTAGCTCTACTTATGCTTTGGGATTCAATCATGCTCCACCCAGACAAAAACACATTTTCTTTGCTTGATGACTGCCTAGCTCATAATGTAACTAGCCTATCTATGAAAAGGTCTGCACAAATGAACAGCTGATAGTCAATATGTAGTTAGAGCACCAAAAGGGCCTATTTCACTGTTCTCTCTCCCTAATCGCAATTCCATTTTCATTGAGTAGGTCAAGGATAAACACTGCTTAAAAGTACATCATATAGAAATAGTAAACAGATGGAAAATATCGGCACATAAAAAGGCAGTAAATTCAAGAAGTCTGTCACCCTGTTTAAATTGAACCATCGTATTTACACATGTAGATCTTGAAGGCACAGTGGTACCCTGCTGAAAGAAACGTGAAACCAAATTAGTGGCTGTATTTGTTTAAACAATTTCAGTCTTCTCAGGAAAGGTGGGCATTTTAATTCACCCCAAAAGTCAATGACAAAATATCACAGTGAATATTAAAAGAGGAAGTGCAATAATTCCTTTGCTCTGAAAAAACTACCAACTCCATACTCTACAATCTAAAAGGTTAAAGGGAGAATAACAATTAAACATCAATTTGTAAAAGCTTGCAATTCATGAGTTCTGTTCTTAACCACAGACTGGATTTATTTTAACATCATTAAAATAAATATTTTTGCCAGGAAATTCTTTGCACAGTAAGTGGTTTATATGCATTGACAAAGCTGCTAAAAACTGCTGATGTCTTTACTATGTTAGTTTTATAGAGGTGCATGAGAAAAATAGAGAAATTATTAAGTTCACATGGAAACTGTCTGCATAATCATTTTTGGGACGTGCTGTAAGTGCCAGTTTATAGCGCTGAAATATAAATGGCTTGACATGAACTCCTGCCCATGAAAAAGTAAAGGCAATCTCAATTCATTTCGGAACTAAAATTAATTTTATCCTGTTAGTTTAGGTTGGATTTGATTCAAGTTATCAGACAATTTTCAAACCTAAATCTTTCCTTTATAATGATCTTAACAGATTTCCCTGTTTCAGTTCCATGCCTCCAGAAAAATAGCTGTGTTTTAAATTAAGCATCACAGGGCTTTTCTGACATATTGGCGGAGGTTGTTATGAAATGTTAAAATTCCATGTAATCTCAGAACACCAAAACAACATCTGCATCTGCTAGCTCTGTTCCACAAGAACTACATAGAATTTCATTATATAAAAGTTCACAACACATCCCAGAGATTTGATAGAGCTGTACAATGTCATGACAGGCTTAGATAGGAAACAATACTTTGCACAAAAGCAACAAAGTTAGTGAGGGGAAAACTATTTATAATTATAATAATTTGAAATTAATGCCTTTAAAAAGGGAGGTGGAAGCAATTTCACTTTCAGAATAAAAAGGAATGCCTATTCAATTGAGAAAATATTTGTGATGGCTACATAGAAGGTGGAGAAATGAGATGAACTGGATTCCTCCAAGGACAACATGGATTTGATGGTCCATCTTCTTTTTATGCCATTACTTCAAACTTCAAAGTAAGTTTATCATCAAGGTATATTTTTGACACCATAGGCGACCCTAAGATTCATTTTCTTGCAGGCAAACTGAAAAACTCCAATAACCAAAATAGAATCGATGAAAGACTCCCTCCACTAACAGAATCAGGTTTAATATCACCGGCATATGTGGTGAAATTTGTTAAATTTGCGGCAGCAGTACAATGCAATACATGAAAAAGAAAGAAAACTGAGTTACAGCATTAACTTGTTAAATAAGTGGTATAAAATAGGAAATTAAAAAGTAGTGAGGTAATATGGGTTCAATGTTCATTCAGAGATCAAATGGCAGAGGGGAAGAAGCTGTTCCTGAATCACTGAGTGTGTACCTTCAGATCCCTGTACCTCCTTCCTGACAGTAAAAATGAGAAGAGGACATGTCCTGGGTGGTGGAGATCCTTAATGATGGATGCTGCCTTTCCGAGAAACCGCTCCTTGAAGATGACCCAGATACTACGGAGGTGAGTTTCCATGATGGAGCAGGATAATTTTACAACTCCCTGTAGATCCTTAGATCCTGTGCAGTAGTGCCACCTCATATCAGAGAGTAATGGAGCCAGTTTGAATACTCTCCAAGTAGAAATTAGCAAGTTTTTGGTGACATACCAAATCTCCTCAAACTCCTAATGAAATATAGCTGCTGCCTTGCCTTCCTTATAGCAGCATCAATATATTGGATCCAGGTTAGGTCCTCAGACATATTGACATCTAGGAACTTGAAATTACTCATTCTCTCCACTTCAGATTCCTCTTTGAGGACCGGTGTGAGTTCCCTCATCTTACCCTTCCTGAAGTCCACAACTGGTTTTGGTCTTACTGACATTAAGTGCAAGATTGTTGCTGCGACACCACTCAACTAGTTCAGCGGTCCCCAACCACCGGGCCACAAGGAAACGATACAAGTCAGCTGCACCTTTCCTCATTCCCTGTCACGCACTGTTGAACTTGAACATAGGGTTGCCAACCGTCCTGTATTTGCCGGAACATCCTGTATATTTGGCTAAATTGGTTTGTCCCATACGGGACCGCCCTTGCCCCATATTTCCCCCGCTAAGGTAGAGCATTCCTATGAAACCTTTCGAGCCGAAATGGCGTAAAGTGAAGCAATTACCACTAATTTATATGGGAAAAATTTTTGAGTGTTCCCAGACCCAAAAAATAACCTACCAAATCATACCAAATAACACATAAAACCAAAAATAACACTAACATATAGTAAAAGCAGGAATGATATGATAAATACACAGCCTATATAAAGTAAAAATAATGTATGTACAGTATAATTGGGAAGATTAAGCCAAAACCGATTTGTGGAAAAAAATCAGCACGTACACGCATGCACACGTTACGCATGCGCACGCAGGTGCCCGCGCAAGGCTTCATGGTCATGGTAATCCTTCCTGGGGTAAACACAAGTGACCCGGGATTTGACTGCTACTTTTGTCCCTTATTTGGGAGTGAGAAAGTTGGCAACCCTAACTGTAAAAGACATGTTGAGGTGAGTTTAACCCTACTTGAACACCACCGCCCCCCCCACCCCCGGGTCGGCCGGTCCGCAAGAATATTGTCAATATTAAACTGGTCTGCGGTGCAAAAAAAGGTTGGGGACCCCGGAACTAGTTGATATATCTTGCTCTCTCCTGTATGCCCTCCCATCACCATCTGAAACTGCCAACAATTGTATCGTCAGCAAATTTATAGATGGCATTCATTGATCATAACAGGCCAGTCAACCAGTGTGCAAAGGAAATAAAGCTGCTCAAATACCAAAAGAACTGAAGTGATAATAAATAACCAATAAATACAGAGAGCATGTGATGAAGAGTCCTTGAAAGTGACTCCAGAGGTTGTGGGAAAAGTTCAGTGATGTGGCAAGTGAAGTTGAGTTCAACAGCCTGATGGTGAAGGGGTAATAACTGTTCCTGAACCTGGTGGTGAGGGTTCTGAGGCTCCTGCACCTTCTTCCTGGTGGTAGCAGTGAGAGGAGAGCATGCCCTGGGTGTTGGGTTTCCCTGATGGATACCACTTTCCCGAGACAACAATGTACAAACGTTTGTAGATGTGCTCAATAGTGGGGAGGGCATTAGCCATGATTGACTGGGCTGTATCCATTACTTTGTGTAGGCTTTTCTGTTTAAGGACATTGCTGTTTCAATACCAGGCTGTGATATAGCCAGTCAATATAGTCTCCACCACACATCTATAGAAGCTTGTCCAAGTTTTAGATGTCATGCCGTATCTATGCAAAATCCTAAGTAGAGGCGCTGCGATGCTTTCTTCATAATTGCACTTAGGTGCTGGGTCCAAGACAGGTCATCTGAATTAACAAAGAATTTATAGCTGCTGACCCTTTCCACCCCTCATCCCCTAGTGAGGATTGGCTCATGGACTCTGGTTTCCCCCTCCCCCTGAAGTCAATAATCAGCTCCGTTGAGTTGCTGACATTGAGTGAGAGGTTGCTGTGGCACCATTCAGCCAGATTTTCAGTCTCCCTCCTATACCCTGATTCATCACCATCATTGGTTTGGCCAATGACAGTGGTGTCGGCAGCAAATTTAAATATGGCGTTGGAGCTGTGCTTAGCCTCACAGTCACTACAAGTGAGTAGAGCATGGGTCTAAGCACACAGCCTGTGGTGCACCTGTGATGATGAAGATAGCGGGGGAGATGTTGCCAATCTGAACTGACTGGGGTCTGCAAGTGAGGAAAGAGGACCCAGTTGCACAAGGAGGTCTTGAGGCCAATGTCTTAAGGTCTAGAGATTAGCCTTGAGATGAAGGAATGCTGAACTGAGGTCGTTAAAGAGCATCCTGATGTATACCTCTTTGCTGTCCAGTTGTTTGAGTTGAGTGAAGAGCCAATGAAATTGAACTTGTTATTGACCTGTTGTAACAGAAGGTTCAAATTAGAACAGATCCAAGTTGCTTCTCAGGCATGAGTTGAGATGTTTCATCACCAACCTCTCCAGATACTTCATCACTATGGATACAAGTGCTACTGGATGATAGCTACTGAGGCAGGTCACCACGTTCTGCTTAGGCATCAGTATAATTGAGGCTTGCTTGAAGCAAGTGGGAACCTCAGGCTGCTGAAATGAGATTAAAGATCTCAGTAAGCACTGCAGCCAGTTGATCAGCACAGGTCTTTAATACTTGGGCAAGTACCCCTTCTGGGCTGGATGCTTTGTGGTTTCACCCTCCTGAAGTTCAGTCTCTGAGGCCGACATGCCATCACTGGGGGTTGTGGGAGAAAGTGATGTTTCCTCCATGTTTTTATGTTCAAAGCAAGCAGAGAAGGCATTGACTGTCACAACTGTCGGGCATTCTTCATTAATTCAAGTTTAGTCCAAAATTGCCACCTCGCCCATGAGACGGCTTTCCAGGGATTGTTCCTGGAACTCAACTCCCCTGGTCACCGGACTTGAATGCCTCTGATCTGGCCCTCAGCACATCGTAGATTTCATCATTTATCCAGGGGTGATTTTGTGGGGATACACACGCATCTACAACTGTTTATATAAAGTCCATGACAACCATAATATATTCATTCAGATCCACTGAGTCAAAGCAATCCCATAGCCACTCTTGCCTCCAACAACCTCTTTGATGTCCTCATGTCTGGAGACTTTATCTTTAGCCTCTGCCTTTATGTAGGTAGAGGGACAGCCAAGTGATCAGATTTCCTTTAGGACAGATCAAATTTTATCGACTCAGACACCTAAATCTCCTTACTTAAATTAGTTCATATCAAGCAGCCATCTTATAGGCCACAGAGTCCTGGGCAACAATTTGTAGAAAATACTTTGCTACAGGGACAAAGCAGGTGAATATCATAACTTTAGGCAAAGTCAACTTTTATTCCATTTCAAAAACACATCTAATATTAAAAAATCATATGTTTACTTTATAAAATTAACCCCACAAACCCCATAGAAATCAATAGAATTGAAAAACTTGCATAGTACCCAGGAACCCCAGCAACACCAGGACAGCTAGGCTTTCACAACTCTGCTCACAGGTGGAAGACTGGGACTACTACAATTTCACTTTGATTTGTCAGTCACAACCAGCATGATTCAGTCCTGTAATTCAACACCTTTTAAAGGCTTCACACTGATTCTACTGTATTGATTTGAACTTTATATTTATGCTCTGCTGTAGTCATTTTTGATCCAAAAGAAAATTAAGTCTAATTTAGCTATTAGTTACCTTAAAAATGTTTTGCCAAGTAGAAAAAAATTGCATGCAATGCTATTATTTGTTTTCTCTTGTTCATTGGTAATAACCAAGTTTAAGAACATGGTCACGTGACCAAGGTGCTTGGAACTTTAGTCACATGATCACACTATCAAATCCTCCACTCTCTCCACACGTTGCCTGGTTTACGAGAGCTCTCAGCTTTAGTTTTTGTCCTTTGATTGTATAACAAAAGCACATTTAAGCTCCATTTAACATTAACATGGTATCACAATGTTTTTGCTGTCTGCTCAACTACTTGTCAATCTGTTTATGCAGAATAAAACCATTTTCATGTTAGCAACGTGATAAAAAAATTTAAGCTTGCTTGCAACCCAAGCACTATATTGATCCAAAAATTTATTTTCGCAATAACATACCAGACACATCTGGATGTTTATTTATTAAACATTGGTACAAACTCAAACATCCCACAGTAGTTGTTCAAAAGTATATTCAGATTTAGTTCATTTGCTGTAATTTGCATTGGTGCATTCCTTCAGTTACTTTTGGGTAATTAATGTCACATACAAATAGCTTTCACATTTTTTAAATATGTAATCATGGGTTCATTTGCTTTAGTTCAGGGAGTAGAGTCATTCAAAACCCAAGTATACCCGAGTAGAATTTACAAGATTGCAGTCATGTAAAGCTGGAGGCACTGAAAAGATTTTAGGCATTAGGAGTAGTTTTACTTTACAGTACATCAAAAGCTTTTTAAAAAAAAATTCACTGTGGGCCAATCAGCATAGAACTGCTCATATGGTCCAAATTGATAATACAAACATACATTGATGACACACTCCTTGAAGTTAATTCAAAGCAAAATTACTAAACTTAGAAATGCACTTGCCCAATTTCCTATTCTTTGATATTATCTGCAAATTTACTGCCATTTTGAATTAAAGCATCACCCATGGAATTGAAGGAAACAAAGAATTAAAATATGTATAGTCAATTTTCCTGTACAAGTCTCCAACTATCATACAGTAGAAAACGAGTCATTCTTTCTAAATTTAGTGTCTATTCCAGTGAAATATAGTGCCTCAATGTGAATTGATCATTTATGGTGTAACCTGCAATCATGTTTACCATTTACGTTGTCGCTTTTCATTTTCTTCAATACTATTAATGTTGTGACGAGAATACACATAGATTAAGATGTTAACTGTCCTGTGCTGGCACCAGTGGGATCAGCAGTTGGTCTGCCACCTGTCTTCAGGAGAAAGAGAGATAAGGAAAACAATGGAGCTGCATTTGGAGATGTTAATTAAGGGACGGAAGGAGAGCTGTCAAGATCGGCCCCCCCTTTGAACCCTGAACTGTTTGAAGTGATGGACAGGCGATACCCCAGCAGGGGGATAAAAAGGGACAGGTTCGCTAAGGCAAGACACACACGAAACCACGAGGTAACGAGACCCTGGAAGCGGTGCGCCTCCCACAAGTCCGTGGGAGTTTTGGAGGGCTGGTCGCAGGACCAAGCCATAGACGCACAGGGTGGAAAGGTACGATCGGCGGGAACCTGGTGTGTGTCCGCCCTTGCCTGGGTGCCAGGTTCACCGCAGAGAAACGATCGTATCTGGAAACGGAGGGGTCTCGGTCGGTAACCTCAGAAGACATCACAAAGGGCTCACCCGAAAGCTGACTGCGAAGAATATCGAAGGCCTGTGTGGAAGCCGTTTGAATATTCATTCGTTTTTGCTCTCTCTCTCTCTTCTTCCCCCCACTGTCCACCTCCCACGGCAGTGATTACTGTGAACTGAACTGAATTGAACTGAACTTTGCGTCACTTTGAAACTGGTCATTTACCCCTAGACGACGATAGAGCTTGATTGATCCTGTTATCCTAATTCTGTGTACATGTGCGTTTATCATTGCTGAACTGTTGCATTTGTTATCCTTTTGATTAGAGTACTGTGTTGCTTGTTTCTTTAATAAAATTTTCTTAGTTCTAGTTCTAGTAATCCAGACTCCAACTGAGTGATCCATTTCTGCTGGTTCTATAAAACAATGTTTCTATGGAAACAATGTTTCTATAATCCAAGTACAAATTTCCTAGGTACATTGCTTTCAGCAATTTATGACATTGGTACAAAGTTCAAACAAATTTATTATTGGAGTACATACATGTCACCACATATAATCCTGAGATCCTTTTCTGCAGGCATACTAGTCAAATCTATAGTTCAGTAATTAAAACAGGATCTAAACTAATCAGGAACTGTACAAATGCAAATAAATAGCAATAAAAACAAGCATGAAACAACAAGATATGAGAGTCCGTAAATGAGAGTGGCCATCCCCTTTTGTTCAAGAGCCTGATGGTTGAGGGCTAATAACTGCTCTGGAACCTGGTGGTGCAAGTCCTGAGGCTCTTGTACGTTCTACCTGATGGCAGCAGCTAGAAAATAACAGCCTGAGTAGCAAGGATCTTTGATGGATTCTGCTTTACTACGGCAATGTTACATGTAGATATGTTCAATGGTCGGGAAGAATTTACCTGTAATGTACTGGGCTGAATCCACTACCTTTTACAGGATTTTCTAAAGGCCATTGGTGTTCTCATACAAACATAATGCATCCCGTCAGCACACTTTCCACCACAATCATAATTTGGTTGTGTTTATTAATTATGTTAACGTAAATAAAGCATTAAATGTAATGAGGGATTCAAATTTACCCCTAGATAGAAAATTTAAATGTGAAAAGAAATCTGCTTCATAATCCATACCTGAATTTTACAGCATTTTTTGTTCTTGTTTTAGATTTTCCACTGTGCAGAGTTAACATCAAGTCAGAAACACATCAGAACTCTGAGGAGTCAAATAAAGCCTGCAATCTGAAACATCTCACACAACCTCTCATAAAACTTCAAGTGGTCCCAGAACACACCCTTCAGTCAAGAAAGCTCGCCAATGCCTCTACTTTGAGGGTGAAGAGAACTGGATTTTGCACATCCATACTCATGTCATTCTACAGATATGCAGTAGAGAGCATTCTAACAAGCTGCATCACTGCCTGGTGCAGAAACTGAGCTACAGAAGACTGTAAGGCTCTATAGTGAGTAGTCATACCTGCTCAATGCATCAGTGGCACCAGCCTTCTCACCAACATCATATACAGAAAGGTGCTGGAAAAGGACCAGTAACATCATGAAGGATATCACACTCCCTGATCTATTGGCTGTTGCTCATTCCCAGGATATCAATTGTGAGGGACATGGGATAGTAATGGCTATTCCTCACATTTGATATCCTGGGAATGAGCAACAACCAATAGATCAATTAGACCAACCACCTAAATACCATGATGCAAGAGATCTGATGTTAGGTATTCCAACCTAACAGACTACCTCCTGACAACCCAGAAACATTTCACTATTTGCAAGCTGCATGTGTAACCCAGGTTAATTAAACCCAAAATTGCAATGTTAGAAAGTTCTTCCTGTGGAGGGATGGAAACAAAGTTTATCAACAAAAAAGAATTTGAAAAAAAAATACTATGCAAGGGAGGGGTGGGCTGGACACAGGACGGACAAGGAGAGAAGCACATTTCGTTCCAGTGTTGGTCCTTCATCTGGGTGGCTTGCCATCTTGATTCATTGGATGAAATACTTGATCATCCATAGTAAGTCAATTCACAAACTTATATACTTGAAATGTGTAATGACACAGATGATTTAATATGGTTGGATGTACAAGTTTATTTTCATAAGAAGAATCCGAATCTGATTTTCTACGAGAATCAATTATTTTTGGCAGAGATTTTGACCAGTTACTGAATGAGGAGTTGTGATGTTGGGGAATTGTCATGAAAGGGGTTAAACAGTGTATATACAATTTTTGAATTTGAATTTAAACTTGTAGATATACTGCCTGGAACTGAAACTGAAGTTAACTATAACACATAATAATAGGAATTATATTTAGTTTTTTAACAGTTAGAATAGGGAATAACACTAGATCTAATTAGAGAAATTGGAATAACAAAGGTTATTCTAATGAATATCACCGATTCTACTAAACATGAATTTGGCTTTTGTTGATATCTAAGATTTGGAATCTAACCAGAATATTTGAATTTTGAATTGTTCTTGCTCATGTAAATATTTGTAGATACTGTTTTTTTCCTTATAAACAAAACCTTATTTCCAGAAGTGTGTGGTTTCTATTCACTGTCTCCTTCCAATATCTGGATTCTTCTGATGGCCTATTAGCACCTAGTGTAATTTTATTTTCTCTAAAGAGTGCAATGACTAGTCACACATGACAAGACTGGTGCTACAAAGTTGTTATACATGTCAAATGTGTGATGGACAACCCTTAGTTTGCTCTACCAACTCAAATAGTCCAGGAGCATTGAGGTCAATGAAGCTCAGATTGACACCACAGTATTAAATGGTTCTTCACTCAAAGATCAAGGTTGCAAAGTGCACCATTTAAAATTAATTCACTGGTTTGTCCTTCAATATTACCAGCAAGGGCAGCTGACATGCGGTTTTGTCACGGAAATATCTTGTTATTCTGTAACTGTCACCGGATGAAGGTCTTGGTAGATTTGTCACATGTATGGTGGTACAGTGAAAAACTTTGGCATGCCATCTGTACAGATCATTTCATCACGGTTTTCCCCCTATGCGACCTCAATGCAATAACAAAACAGCATGAAGTATTCCAGTTACAGAACAGGCAGGCAAATAAAGTGCAAGGCCATAACAAAACAGTTTGTAAGGCGGAGTTGGAGAGGGATAGGAACAGACAAGTTAGGGAAATGTTTAATTGGAGTAAGGGGAAAATATGAGGCTATCAGGCAGGAACTTGGAAGCATAAATTGGAAACAGATGTTCTCAGGGAAACGAATGGAAGAAATGTGTGAAATGTTCAGGGGATATTTGCATAGGGTTCTGCGTAGATACATTCCAATGAGACAGGGAAAGGATGGTAGGTTATAGGAACCATGGTGTACAAAGGTGTTGTAAACCTAGTCAAGAAGAAAAGAGCTTATGAAAGGTTCAAAATAAAAAAACTAGGTAATGATAGACATCTAGATAAAGCTAGCAGGAATATATATATATATATGTGTGTGTGTGTGTGTGTGTGTGTGTGTGTGTGTGTGTGTGTGTGTGTGTGTATATATATATATATAGAATATGACTAAACACATTGATGAAGGTAGAGCCATAGATGTAGTGTATATGGATTTTAGCAAGGCATTTTGTGAGGTACCCCATGCAAGGTAGGGATGCATGGGATCCAAGGGGACATTGCTTTGTGGATCCAAAACTGGCTTGCCCACAGAGGGGAAGAGTGGTTGTAGACAGATAATATTCTGCACGGAGACTGGTGACTAGTGGTGTGCCTCAGAGATCCGTTCTGGAACCCCTTCTCTTCATGATTTTTATAAATGACCTGGATGAGGAAGTGGAGAGATGGGTTGGTAAATTTGCTGATAACACAAAGCTTGGGTGTGTTGTGGATAGTGTGGAGGGCTGTCAGAGGATATAGCAGGACACTGATAGGATGCAAAACTGGCCTGAGAAGTGGCAGCTGGAGTTCAACCCAGATAAGTGTGAAGTGGTTCATTTTGGTTGGTCAAATATGATGGCAGAATATAGCATTATTGGCAAGACTCTTGGCAGTGTAGAGGATCAGAGGGATCTTGGGGTCCGAGTCCATAGGACACTCAAAGCTGCTACATAGGTTGACTCTGTGGTTAAGGCGGCATACGATGCATTGGCCTTCATCAATGGTGGGACTGAGTTTAAGAGCCGAGAGGTAATGTTGCAGCTATATAGGACCCTGGTCAAACACCACTTGGAGTACTGTGCTCAATTCTGGTCGCCTCTCTACAGGAAGGACGTGGAAACCATAGAAAGGGGGCAAAGGAGATTTAGATTAGATTAGATTAGATTATGAGGACACTCAGTCCTCGTTTATTGTCATTTGGTAATGCATGCATTAAGAAATGATACAATGTTCCTCCAGTATGATATCACAGAAACACAAGACAGACCAAGACTAAAACTGACAAAAACCACATTATTATAACATATAGTTACAACAGTGCAAAGCAATACCATAATTTGATAAGAGCAGACCATGGGCACGGTAAAAAATTCTCAAAGTCCCGACAGCCCCATCATCTCACGCAGACAGTAGAAGGAAGGTAAACTCTCCCTGCCATGAACCTCCAGTGCTGTAAACTTGCCAATGCAGCATCCTGAAAGCACCCGACCACAGTCCGACTCTGAGTCCGTCCAAAAACTTCGAGCCTCCGACCAGCCCTCCGACGCCAAGCACCATCTCTGCCGAGCGCCTCAACCCCGTCCCCGGCCGCCAAGCAACAGGCAAAGCCAAGGATTCGGGGCCTTCCCCTCCAGAGATTTTGGATCGCACAGGAGCAGCGGCAGCGAAACAGGTATTTCAGAAGTTTCACCAGATGCTCCTCTGTGCTTCTCACGTCCGTCTCCATCAAATCAGGATTGTGCACGGCATCCTACTTGACAGATAACTGACATTCATTCCGGAGTGGCCGCTGCACGCTGCGTTACATCGCCATCTTCTCTTTATAAGGATGTTGCCTGGATTGGCGGGTATGCCTTATGAGAATAGGTTGAGTGAACTCGGCCTTTTCTCCTTGGCGCGAAGGAGGACAAGAGGTGACCTGATAGAGGTGTACAAGATAATGAGAGGCACTGAACGTGTGGATTGTCGGAGGCTTTATCCCCAGGGCTGAAATGGCTAGCACGAGATGGCGTAGTTTTAAGACGCTTGGAAGTACGTACAGAGATGTCAGGGGTAAGTTTTTTTTAAAAAAAAGTGGTGAGTGCATGGAATGGGCTGCCAGCAGCAGTGGTGGAGGCAGAAATGATGGGGTCTTTTAAGAGACTCCTGGATGGATACATGGAGCTTAGAAAATTAGAGGGCCATGGGTAAGCCTAGGTAGTTCTAAGGTAAGGACATGTTCGGCACAGCTTTGTGAGCTAAAGGGCCTGTATTGTGCTGTAGGTTTTCTATGTTTCTATGAGTTAGAGCATAATCAATTGAGAGTGCATCTGAGGATGCAGCCTCATGAAGCAACATGTGCTGAGGATAAGTGTTGCTTCCTACCCTTACAGACTGCCCTGTTGATCAGGAAGTCAAGGATCTAGTCGTAAAATGGAAATGCTAATTTGAGTTAGAAGATTTGGTATTTTATAGGTTTCCTCACTGTCCAGATGCTTCAGAGACGAGTTAGGACCATGGTGATAGTATCTACCATGAACCTGATCAGCAGTAGGCAAACTGCCGTGGGTAGAGGATGTCTGGGAGGCTGGAGTTGGTGTGTTCAATAACCAGCCTCTCAAAGCACTTCACAGTGGTGGATATCAGAGCCAGCAAGTTGTAGTCATTAAGGCACATTACCTTATTTTTCTTGGTTACTGGGAGAGTGGTCTTATAAAAGCAGACAAGTCCTCAGAGTAGGAGGGGTTGAAATGTCTGCAAATACCCCACCAGCTGACCTGCACAGAATTTGAGCACTCAGATGGGGATGCCATCAGGCTAAATGCTTTCCATGAGTTCACTCTCCCAAACACTGATCTAAAGTCTACGACAGTGACTATGGGTTCAGGGTGTATGGAAGGCCATCAGGGAAGGTGGTGACGTTCCATACACCTCCTGTTTAAAAAGGCATACAATGCATTCAGTTCATCAGGAAGGGATGCACTGTTAATTGTGAGGTCACCTGGCCACTTTGTAGCCTGTTATAGCATTCTAACCCCATCACATCTGACAGTTGGTTTGAGATTCCATTTCAGACTGGCATCAATGACGGTTTTATGAAGGTTGTACCCCAATTTTGTTTACAAGTTAGGGTTACCCAATTTGAAGTCTGCTGTCCTGGAATTCAGTAAAGTAAATTTCCTGGTTCATTCAAAGTTTCTGGTTTGGAAACACCCAGGTTGATCTCTTTAGTACAAACTTGCTGATAAAGTCCAGAGGTGGAAATTCACTCAGATGTTGGCTGCTGAGTCTTTGAACATGGACCAATCTACTGACTCAGAATACACAAAACCTCACCTATTTCCTCAGACAAGCACTGCACATCTGCTGACTCTTTGAACATGGACCAATCTACTGACTCAAAACAATACACAAAACCTCAGCTATTTCCTCAGACAAGCACTGCACATCTTTCTGTACTGGATCTTCACGCTTGCTTCTGTTTGTACACAAAAGGAAGCAGCACGGCCAAGTGGCCTTATTTACCAAAGTGTGGATCAATAGGTGGCCTTGACATTTGTGGAGGAATGGTCAAGAGTATCAGGCCTGTACGTGCAGTCTCCTCCCAGTCTCCATTCAGCTTACAAGAGTCAGCCGCCACTCATTTCCTACTCATCACCGGCAGCCTATTTAAACCCAGCTCTCATTCACAATTCTTCATTCACCCATTGAACCAACCATTCACTCCCAGCCTTCAGGTACCTTGTCACTTTAAGCAGCTTGTTTTGTGACCCTCTCATGGCTTGTTACTTTACAATTTATTGGTAAAATATCATTTACTGCTAAACCATCTATCTTGGCTGTTCTGCTTTTCAGTTAAGCCTCCTCTGTATTTCCTGATAGAATGAGTGAACCCACGATTGAGCAAGCAGGGAATTCTCACTTAAAGTCATCCATCGTCATGAGCACACAATCCAGAAAAAGCAGCAAACCACTCACCAACCATCTGCTCACCACCATCAACCAACTCTCCGTCTTGATACAGCATCCTCGCGCGAGTCAACTTCTGTACTCAGAGCCCTGGATTCTGGTGCCCAATGCTGCAATACTGTCCCAGTGCATCTTACACTTGAGCTCCAGTCATCTGTATTCTATAGACCAGGTCAAGATTGTCTTCATTATCTCTCTCCTGACTGGATGAGCTCTAACCTGGTCAACTGAGGCAATAAAACCAACATTCGCAGCCGA
The DNA here is from genome assembly GCF_963921235.1 of Mobula hypostoma. NCBI lineage: Eukaryota > Metazoa > Chordata > Chondrichthyes > Myliobatiformes > Myliobatidae > Mobula > Mobula hypostoma. Next base: position 153,205,309 of record NC_086102.1, on the reverse strand, counting down.
GGTGTGCCAGGTTATCAACCACCCAGGAAGTAATACTTCACCTACTGTACGTCAAGGCTCATGCTCAGCGCTGGATTACATCATGGAATTCAGGACGCTCATGACAGAGAGTGGCTGGAGTGTGCAAGTGCTGTTGGCCCATTACCATCATGACCTCTAAGTGCTTGAAATACTGTCCATTCTGGATATGCCCACTGACCTCGAAACCCTCAGCACGCTGGCCCTCCATATTGACAAGTAAGCCAGAACTTCAGCTGTTGGCAGAACAATTTGAGGCTGCAGGAACCTCATCATCTCCTGAACTCCAGACCAGACAATGTGCGCAGCTTGGACTCCCTTCTGAGCCCACATCTCACCCCTTCTGCATCATGGCCACTGTCGGATGTCCCTTGGTGTATGGGATGATCAGAGAGCCCACAAGGCCTGTGAACATGAGCATCAGAGAACACCACGATTCCATCCAATTCCTCCTTATTGACTCACCCAACACCACACATCTTGGCTTAACCCAGGCTCTCCACTCAACCCTCACTTCACTTGGTCATCTGGTTCAATGCTGCATTGAGGACCCATCTGCCTTCAAATTTGGCTGACTTCACCCCGTAAATCCAAGCATTTCCCCTAACTCCCACAGGAATATCACAACATAACCATCGCCTTCAGTGAAAGAAGCCCGCACCCTGCTGTCTCCGAGGCCACGTGATTGTGTGCTCTACATCCTTCTGGGCACCTCTTCTGTTCTCCCTCTACCTCCTGAGACCCAAGCCATGAATGACTGCATTGCCAAAGTGCTGCAGTACATTCCAGCCAGCAAATTAAGCAGCTCTCAAATTGCACCATGCAGGCAGGTGAAGCAGGTGTAAACCATGGTTCAGTGAAACTGAATACAGCCGTCCCTCAGTTCCCTTTGACAAGCCAGTCTCCATTTTAATTTATCAGCTTTGCACTCAATGGCCTGCTCAGTGCTCATTTTGCAATGCTCAACCCAATCTTTGACTATTTTCAGGAGTTCTGCAATGGCTGACCGCACTAATACCATCCTGATCAAAAACATAATTGGATCTAGACAAGTATGCTGCAGTTCTATAGAAGAATGTGCCCTCCCCTTTATACATCAATTTGTCGTGTAAATATTCAACCATTTTTTTTTTAAACAATTACAGCTTTGCTGCCTACTGTCACAGCTCTCCTGTGCATTGTAACCTTTCTGTGGAGGACGGAGCTCTCAGTCCTGTGCATCTAAACAGTATACAAATGTGGAGGCAGCCTAGGTTAGCAAGAACCAGTTAACAAGCAGACATGGAAGAATCATCTGTACAGCATTAAAACTAACTAGAAACACGTGCCACGATGCAAGAGAACATCCTATCTGGCTTTCTCCCTCAACTTCAAGGCAATAAGAATTTGTTGGCACTCCAGTAACTCCACTGAAACCAGTGGACCTCAATTCTGCACAGCTCTAGGAACAGACTGACCACTGAACTCAAGGCTTCTTAAATTCAGAGGGAAAGAAGGGAATGGAAAACACGCTGGTTGAAGACTGCAAGAAGTGATCACTAGAGACTTCTGTCAGAGTGGGAGGTGGAGTAATGGATCTTTAGGGGTGTTCACTGATCGGTGCTTCAGGTTTGCAGCTCTACTTATGAAGTTATATTAATAAAAATATCACAACATACAGAACAAAAAAAATTGCAGATCACAAACTGCATTGGGAGAACAAACTGTCAATATTCAAAAAGAGACCAAATTGCGAAGATTAAATGGGAAAGATTGTTGCGTCAAACACATCAAACACAGCAGCGGCAATGTGGATAATATCCATTCCATTTATGATGTGGAAATAGCCAAGGTTGATTTACTGGTCCTGGCTGATTTAATGTCAATGCACTCAAACAAAGCTGAAGTGATGAACTATGTATTCAAGACAGAAGAGTCAGAAGATGCAGTGACAAAGCTTTCTTACTTTTTCAGGTGATATTCTTAAAACTGTGCCTATTGCTGATTCCCAAGGCTGGGCAGATGTTGGCCAGAAATAAATGAAGAACTTCAAGGTTAAACCCCTACGTCAATGGATGCAGCGAGGGGTGAGACAACAAAAAAAATCTTAAGAATATTAAGCACTTGGGCTTAATAAAAAGGGAAATGTTGTAGGAGTTTGGACTAATTCCATTGGTTTAGGCACACCAGAATACACTACCCCTAAGCAATATTCCCTGTGGAAACACCCAATAAATGCTTCCAGCAACAAAACATCCACTTTTATAGTGGTGGATGATGCTCTGATCCTAGCTTGCTGCAAAGCGCTATTGTTCGATTGCACAGGTTTAAACTACAGCAACAGCCAGTATTGCTTTAGAACCAGAGCATGCTATGTTAGCAAACTCCATGATCAAAGAAACACCAAACTAGAGTGAAAGTACACTGCCACAGGAAATAACTACATCGTGCAGTAACAATGATACACTAAGGATTTTAAAATGCTAAAGGCTCATAAGTGGCCAACATGTTAGTTTCCCCTCAAGCACAACATGCAACTGGAAAGGGAAATGGAGAATATGTAAGAATAATGATACGACAGATTTCTACAGTGCCCTTCACAATACCTGGACATAGCAAAGCAGTTGATAACCAATAGATCCAACTCAAAGTTAGGTTCCAACTGTATTGCACATGTCCAGCCATAATGCCTACGAAGTGTCCCACTAAACTGTTTTGCACGTCTGTGGCCATTTTCACCCAAAAAAGGTGTGAAAGGAAGACCTACCAATTTCTTCACTCTGCTGAGTAGAGCTGCTGGTATTCCACTGAGAAGCAACTGCAGGCAAGAAACCACCAGCACTATCCGAGGGGGAAGAGGAGGGAGGGGGAAGAGGGAGGGGGAGAGGGAGGGGGAGAGGGAGGGGGGAGAGGGAGGGGGGAGAGGGAGGGGGGAGAGGGAGGGGGGAGAGGGAGGGGGGAGAGACAGAGAGAGATTGTAGGAAGGGGGAGGGAAGGGGGAAAAAAAAGAGCTCCAAAATTTACCAAGAGTACTGGAGTACTGGTTGATGGAATTATTACCAGGAAGGAACTTGCAAGTGACCAGAGGGACAAATCCCTACAAAGCAAGATGAAAAAAAAACTGATAGATTTGTAAACCAATGTTTTATTGTAGTTACCATTGGTTTGATGAAGTGAAGACAAGTGGCTTGAATATGTTACCTTCCAAAGTACCACTTGGCCTCTTGTGCACCCATTGTATCTGTGGCAGTTACAAGCCCACAATGGCTTCATCAACCACTTCAACTGAAAGCAAAACAAGCCATGCTAAGGGACTATACAAGAGAATTTTTTTTTCCTTAAAATCTGCCTTTGAAATATGTTCTCACCAACTAGGCCAGTCAGAAATTCCACGCTCCCCTATGCATAATAAACCTGTTCCAGCCAGTGTGAGTGAGCAAATCAAATCTTCACGATTGTAATCCTGAGATTAAATTTGAGCAATTTCCCTTTATAATCAGTTCTAATCCCTCTCTACATCCCAGATTCCTACTTTCCATTCATGAAGATCTTCCACATTCTCAGCTAATAAAACATCAACTATAATTTTATAATCTTCCAGTCTGGATTAGAAATATGCAAGTTAAATGGTGAAAACTTGTACAATTCCATAATGATAGTACTTCCTCACGTTAACTTCTTCGTGAATGCACGCTAGTTATTTTCACAACAATCTTCTCCACAGCCTTTATTCTCAAATACCAAATGGGAAGAAATTGAGAATGATTATCCCAGTTCCCAGCCACTGCAGAAGCTGGCAGTTAGCCAATCTGATTTACTCAGCTTTTCTGAATGTAGAACGTACCAAATCAAGTCCTGCAGATATCAATAAAATCCTGTGGTGGCAATAACTTAAATATTTTAAGTTTGCTTGGAAAACATCCTCAAATGGTGCAGCAAGGAAAACACAGTAAAGACCGATTCATTGCCAATGGAGGATTTTTTGAGGGGGAATAGTCCCAAACCTCAAATGACTCCTCTTAGGGCCTACCAAATTATTCTAATTATTTGTAAAGCACAAGCCTCATGGAATCTTCTCCACTCTCCTAAATCAGTAATGCTGCAACATTCCATAACATCACAGATAGAGGAGCAGAATTAGGCTATTTGGCCCATCGAATCTGCTCTGCCATTTCATCATGGTTAATCCAATTCCCTCAATCCAATAGGTTTCAATAGGTACATTTAGTGTCGGAGAAACGTATACAGTATACATCCTGAAATTCTTTTTCTTCGCAAACATCCACAAAACCAGAGTGCTCCAAAGAATAAATGACAGTTAAATGTTAGAAAAACAAAGCCCCCCCCCAGCTCCTCCTCCCATGCACAAGCAGCAGCAAGGCAATGACACACCTCTTCCCCCACCAGCAAAACAAAAAAAAAGCATCAGCACACCGCACCGAGCACGCAAGGGTGCAGCAAAGCATCAATAAAGACACACACTTGTAGTACGCGAAAGACTACTCGTTCACCCGGTAATTCAACATACCACAGGCATTCTCTCCTCTCCCCCCCCCCCCCAACTAATAAGGGAAAAAAAAGGTGTCCCTGTTTCACAGCAGATCTCCTACTTTCTCCCTGTATCCCTTCAGACCCTGACTAATCAAGAATCTATCAAACTCCGCAATTACTTGATCTCCACAGCCACTTGTGGCAACGTACCACAGATTCACCACTCTCCAGCTAAAGAAATTCCTCATTTCCATTCTAAAAGGATGCCCCTCTATCCAGAGGCTGTGCCCTCTGGTCTTAGACTCCCCCACCATAGAGAACATCCTCTCCACATCCACTCTATTTTGGTCTTTCACCATTCGATAGGTTTCAATAAGGTCACCCCTCATTCTTCTGAATTCCAGTGAATACAGATCCAGAGCCATCAAACACTTCATATGACAAGCCATTCAATCCCAGAATCATTGTTGTGAACCTCCTTTCAACCCTCTTCAGTTTCAGCACGTCCTTTCTAAGATAAAGGGCCCAAAACTGTCACAATACTCCAAGTGAGGCCTCACCAGTGCTTTATAAAGACTCAACATTACATTCTTGCTTTTATATTCTAGTCCTCTTGAAATGAATGCGAACATTGCATTTGCCTTCCTCACCAGACTTAACCTGCAAATTAACCTTTAGGGAATCCTGCACAATGACTCCCAAGTCCCTCTGCCCCTCAGATTTTTTTTTGAATTCTCTCTCCATTTAGAAAATACTCGATCCTTTTACTTCTACCAAAGTGCATGACCACACACTTCCCAACACAATTCTATCTGCCATTTCATTGACCAATCTCCTAATCTGTCCAAGTCCTTCCATAGCCTCTCCACTTCCTCAAAACTACCTGCCCCTCCACAGATCTTCATACCATCTGCAGATTCTGCCACAAAGCCATTAATTCCATCATCCAAGTCATTGATGTAAAAAAAGCATCAGTCCCAACTCAAACCCGTGGAACACTGTTTGTCACTGGCAAACCAGAAAAGGCTCCCTTTATTCCCGCTCTGCTTCTTGCCAATCAGCAACTGCTTTATCCTTGCTATTATCTTTCCAATAATACCACAGGCTCTCAACTTGCTTAGTAGGCTCGTGTGGCAACTTGTCAAAGATCTTCTGAAAATCCAAGTGTACAATATCCACCAATTCTCTTTTGTCTATTCAGCTTGTTCTTTCTTCAAAGAATTCCAACAGATTTGTCAGGCAAGATATTCCCTTGAGGAAACCATGCGGACTACAGCCTATCTTCTCATGTGCCTAGTACCCCAAGACTTCTTCCTTAAAAATTAACTCCAATATCTTCCCAACCACTGAGGTCAGACTAACTGGTCTATAATTACATTTCTTCTGCCTTTCTTCCTTTTTGATGAATGGAGTGACATTTGCAAATTTCCATTCCTCTGGCACCATGTTGGAATCAAACAATTCGTGAAAGTCTGTTACCAACGCCTCCACAATATCTTCAGCCACCTTTTCAGAACCCTAGGGTGTACACCATCTGGTCCAGGTAACTTGCCATTACTAAAGAGAAGCTTCTTGGGGAAACAAAGGTCTGAAGGAAGGCAACTTCATACGCTTCTTCCCCGATACTCTCGGACCTCCAGCATACTGCTAGTGCCTTCCACAGTGAAGAGTGATGCAAAATACTGACAGTTCATTTGCCATTTCCTTGTCCCCCATTACCACCTCTTCAGTGTCATTTATAGTGGTCCAATATCTAATCTCACCCCTTTACACCAGGTATCTGAAGAAACTTTTGGTATCTCTATTATTGGCTACCTTACCTTCGTATTCCATCTCTTCTTTCTTTATGACCAAGTTACCTTCTGTTGGTTTTTAAAAGCTTCCCAATCCTCTAAATTCCCAATATTTTTTTGTTATATTACATGCCTTCTTCGGCTTTTATGTTGGCTTCGACTTCTCGACAGCCCTGTGAATATCCTGCATCTTCCGAATTGCTCCCAGAATTTCCATCCATTGCCGCTCTGCCAGTGCATCCCCCCCCCACCCCCAATCAATTTTGGCTGCTCTCTTCATGCCTCTAATTCCATTTACTCCACTGTGATACTGATACATCTGACTTTAGCTTTTCAAATTGAAGGGGGCATTCTATCATAGTATGATCAGTTTTCCTTAAGGGTTCCTTTACCTCATGCTCCCTCATCAATTCTGGTTCATTCCATAGGCACTCTAGAAATTCCCCTTCTTGGGTTCCAGCACCAACCTGATTTTCCCCAATCTACCTGCATATTGAAATCTCGTAAGACCATTGCAACGTTGCCTTTTTGGCATACTTTTTTTTATCAGCCATTGTAATTTGTAGACCACATCTTTACTACTGTCTAGGGGTCTGAATACAACTCCCATTAGGGAGTTTTTACCCTTGCAGATCCTTAGCTCTACCCACAACAATTCAACACCTTCCAACCTCATGTCAGCTCTTTCTAATTACTTGATTTCATTTATTACCAGAGCAACCCCCACCCCACCCCCCACCTACCCTTACTGATACAATATGTAGCCTTGTTTATTAAGCTCAGGGTCCTAGGGCTGAGGTTCTTAACTGGAAGAAGGCCAAATTTGAAGAAATGAGAAAGGATCTAAAAAGCATGGATTGGGACAGGTTGTTCTCTGACATGGATGTGATCGGTAGGTGGGAAGCCTTCAAAGCAGAAATTTTGAGAGTGCAGAATTTGTATGGTCCTGTCAGGATTAAAGGCAAGGTGAATAGGAATAAGGAACCTTGGTTCTCAAGGGATATTGCAACTCTGATAAAGAAGAAGAGGGAGTTGTATGACGTGTATAGGAAGCAGGGAGTAAATAAGGTGCTTGAGGAATATAAGAAGTGCAAGAAAATACTTAAGAAAGAAATCAGGAGGGCTAAAAGACATGAGGTTGCCTTGGCAGTCAAAGTGAAGGATAATCCAAAGAGCATTTACAAGTATATTAAGAGCAAAAGGATTGTAAGAGATAAAATTGGTCCTCTTGAAGATCAGAGTGGTCGGCTGTGGGAGAGATCTTAAATAGGTTTTTTGCGTCTGTGTTTACTAAGGAAACTGGCATGAAGTCTATGGAATTAAGGAAAACAAGTAGTGAGATCATGGAAACTGTACAGATCGAAAAGGAGGAGGTCCTTGCTGTCTTGAGGAAGATTAAAGTGGATAAATCCCCAGGACCTGACAGGGTGTTCCCTCGGACCTTGAAGGAGACTAGTGTTGTAATTGCAGGGGCCCTGGCTGAAATATTTAAAATGTCGCTGTCTACAGGTGAGGTGCCGGAGGATTGGAGAGTGGCTCATGTTGTTCCGTTGTTTAAAAAAGGATCGAAAAGTAATCCGGGAAATTATAGGCCAGTAAGTTTAACGTCGGTAGTAGGTAAGTTATTGGAGGGAGTACTAAGAGACAGAATATACAAGCATTTGGATAGACTGGGACTTATTAGGGAGAGTCAACATGGCTTTGTGCGTGGTAGGTCATGTTTGACCAATCTATTGGAGTTTTTCGAGGAGGTTACCAGGAAAGTGGATGAAGGGAAGGCAGTGGATATTGTCTACATGGACTTCAGTAAGGCCTTTGACAAGGTCCCGCATGGGAGGTTAGTTAGGAAAATTCAGTCGCTTGGTATACATGGAGAGATGGTAAATTGGATTAGACATTGGCTCGATGGAAGAAGCCAGAGAGTGGTGGTAGAGAATTGCTTCTCTGAGTGGAGGCCTGTGACTAGTGGTGTGCCACAGGGATCAGTGCTGGGTCCATTGTTATTTGTCATCTATATCAATGATCTGGATGATAATGTGGTAAATTGGATCAGCAAGTTTGCTGATGATACAAAGATTGGAGGTGTAGTAGACAGTGAGGAAGGTTTTCAGAGCCTGCAGAGGGACTTGGACCAGCTGGAAAAATGGGCTGAAAAATGGCAGATGGAGATTAATACTGACAAGTGTGAGGTATTGCACGTTGGAAGGACAAACCAACGTAGAACATACAGGGTTAATGGTAAGGCACTGAGGAGTGCAGTGAAACAGAGGGATCTGGGAATACAGATACAACATTCCCTAAAAGTGGCATCACAGGTAGATAGGGTCGTAAAGAGAGCTTTTGGTACATTGGCCTTTATTAATCAAAGTATTGAGTATAAGAGCTGGAATGTTATGATGAGGTTGTATAAGGCATTGGTGAGGCCGAATCTGGAGTACTGTGTTCAGTTTTGGTCACCAAATTACAGGAAGGATATAAATAAGGATGAAAGAGTGCAGAGAAGGTTTACAAGGATGTTGCCGGGACTTGAGAAACTCAGTTACAAAGAAAGGTTGAATAGGTTAGGACTTTATTCCCTGGAGCGTAGAAGAATGAGGGGAGATTTGATAGAAGTATATAAAATTATGATGGGTATAGATAGAGTGAATGCAAGCAGGCTTTTTCCACTGAGGCAAGGGAAGAAAAAAACCAGAGGACATGGGTTAAGGGTGAGGGGGGAAAAGTTTAAAGGGAACATTAGGGGGGGGCTTCTTCACACAGAGAGTGATGGGAGTATGGAATGAGCTGCCAGACGAGGTGGTAAATGTGGGTTCTTTTTTAACATTTAAGAATAAATTGGACAGATACATGGATGGGAGGTGTATGGAGGGATATGGTCCGTGTGCAGGTCAGTGGGACTAGGCAGAAAATGGTTCGGCACAGCCAAGAAGGGCCAAAAGGCCTGTTTCTGTGCTGTAGTTTCTATGGTATGGTTCCTATGGTTTCCAGCTATGACCTTCTTTCAGTTGCAGGTCAGTGATCATACATGCCAATAACTGTGGTGCATGTTCATCTACCTTATTCCGTGTACTGCACACATTCAAATACAACCCCTTTAGTCCTGTATTCACTTTGATTTTGTCCTTTTACATTGCAACTCATCCTGCTGACTGGAACTTTGCCCATCGTCAGCCTCTCCTTGCTAACAGTTTAATTACACCACCTCTGTTTGTAAACCAAACTACCTCAACCTCAGCACTATCACTCCAGTTCTGGTTCAAGCAGTTCAACGTCATTTATGTCAAAGCAGCCTGACCCATCACCCTGAACATTCACCCCCTACCCCACCCCCCAGCAAGAGGGCATGGATGCAGAACATTTAACAGACTGTCCTGTACAACTTCCTTACACCAGCTTATTTCCACTTCAAATTTCCTCTCCCATGGCCAAGTCCAAAACTACAAATGATCCTGCTTCCTATGCAAGCCAAATTTTTGAAGAACTTCAAATTTATAAATAGGCATTCAGCATTGATTTAACCTACAGAGTGGCTTGAACCAAAAGCCCAATGTATTGTATTAGTTCACTTGCAGGGGAACCCTAATGCAAATTTAAAAATACATTTTGTAGTTACTGACTCTCCAACCCACACCCACCAACAAATTTTCTAGGAGCATTTTTTTAAATTCTTTATTCCACATTGTTTGGTTGTGATTTGCAAATTCTATGGGTGAATTTTCAATGTGGGAACTTCCATAACATGAGAATCCCTTGGATCCACTAGCAGTATAGGAAACATTGGCAGTACATAATTGTTACTTTAAGTGCCACTCTTAAATAAGCATTTGATCTCTATTTGCAAGGATACATAGGTTCCAGAGATAATCTGCAAAGGAGGCCTTGGATAAATTGCATGCAGCTTGAGCACCATCAGCCTGTTTACTTTGATGCAAACTTCGTTAGAAGAATCTACTGCACACTCACACCTTATAACACTGTATTTGTAATATCCAATTTGGAAGCACATGGCTTGTGTAAGAGCAATCAACATTCTCCAAATAACAGCTTACATCAAATGTGGGCGATTAAGCACGCATACAGCTCTTCAGCTGGACACAGAAACAGCAGTCAATATGATGAGTGCCACTTTTTAAAAGCAGTTGATGAATGAGTTGATGTTGCCTTCCTTTGGAGCCATCTTGCTCTGCAAGAGAGGGAAGTGCTTCAATGTAGTATGCTTGGCAATATATTTAATAACCTCCATGTGCAAATTGGGAATCCAAGGTTTGCTCCAGAGTGAACACTTATTTTAACCTCCTTCTGACCTACTTACAGTTCTTGTGTATCTAAATCATTTGCACATCATTGCCAATCGAATAATGCATTTCGGTAACCTTCAGTCAGTTCATGAGCATTATCTAATAAAACCAGAATTTGACAGAGACCTTGGATTTCCCTCTCCTCGACAATGTGGTCTAAATTAACTCATTTCTGTAATTTGTACATCATCTTTTAGAAGATGATTTTGCTTCCCTGTATTTCTTGAAAATCAGCAAATTGTGCACCTCACCCAAATTCTGTACTTTTGCCTTGTCTCAAAAGGCATCATTTGACCATATGCATCATACCAGATTTTAACACAATCCCATACTGTTGTAGTTTAAATAAATTAAGACCAAAAGTAGCATCTAGTGCTTCCCCGGTGCACATGATGCATAAATTCTTATCAGGCTTCTAGCCAGGTCCAGGTATTGTTATTAACTGACGTTTCAATGACAAACTCCACTATCTTCATCAGCGATGAAGACCACCCAGCTACCAAAACTTTTAAAGCACACAATTATCATTGGTAAGCAAATTAAAAACATGTTTCCTCAATTCCCAGGGACTCTTCAGTCTCTATGAATTAGATATATTTGCACCAATGGATCCAAGATCAGATTCAATACAAGCAATCAGATAACTGTCTACAGATCATTCTTAGAACTCTTATTTTGACTCATTCTGGCCAGCAGAATGAATTCATCCTTTAGAAATATTAAATTTTATTTTAAAAGAATCAAGTAATTCACCAGCAACCTTGTGCACTGGAGATTTCACTTCCAGACATGGGCCACTCTCTATCCAAACAAGAGAAAGCAGGACAAACTGAGATGAGATAGTTCAAGGACAGACCATTCAATTTGAGAAAATGTTCTTTTTCATACCAAGTACTTGAACTGCTATGCTCGTGACCACATGCAAATTAGACATCATCCTGGTGCAGCACCAAAGAAATAGTACATGGGGGAAGGTTGCATATTCTGACACCTTATTGAGTTAGAGAAAACTACTGCAATGTTCTGCCAAACCCCAGTACACAAAAGTGATTAATTCTTTGTGCCAGCACAAATCAGTGTCCAGAATTAAATGTGTCCATTATGTCATTGTACCTTCCAAATGTGATGACATACCATCAGTTGATCTGGCAATTCAATTTCAAACACAAAGGCTTCCTGCAGTCATTCCTCTGCTCATCTCTCCTCACCAACTATTTTTTCAGCTCTGATTCTGAAATATTTCCCCACTTTAAAAAAAAAATCTCCACTATTATCACCATCTCTGTTGAATGAAAATAAACTAAACCTAAACATTTTAGACTTGATGCACCCATTATAATTATTGCATTGACACAATTTTGTGAATTTGCTGCCAGGATATTTATATCCCTTCACCCATGAACATACTATGTCATTGGATGCAATGCTGCTCAAAGACTTTCTAGTTTTCCTCCTGCCACTCTAGTTTTTGTTTTATTTTAAAGTTTCTGGTCATAATCATTTGCCATACCAATCGGATTAAATGGATGCTGCAGCCACCTCACTCATTCTAGTAATAAGAGTTGTCTCAGGATTAGTAATTTTTCCAGCTGTGCCTTGTAATGTAATGCCAAATCTTTAAACTGCTCAGCCACATATCACAGTTCCTCTCTTCACACTGTGACTACTTACTATATCAACACTATGCTAAAACATACAGATACATTAGAAAGAACCGGAGATTAGTGATCAAATTACATGAACTAGTACCAGGAGGATTATCTGATGATTTAGATATAAATTCATATGTCGCCACAAGTACTGGTAAACTTAAGTACTCAGTGTTAGAGGACAGGAAACAATTGAGATCCTGTAATGACCTGTTCACCTATACTCTTCAGGGGATATTTGCCTAGTCAGGTCATTAATCTTAACAATAAAATCAACTGGACTTCTAAAGTTTAAGGGATCTGTGCACAAGTTATTGATAATAAGATATGGAATGTCTTTGTTTAAATAGTGATTAGAAATAAGTATCAATGGCACACTTCACACACCATTCCCACCTCTGCAACAGAATCCATTGCAAACTCTCTCATTGGCTTTATACCAGATAGTTAACTCAGCACTTCTAATTTGACAATTTGCATGCCATGCTCCTTTTAGAATCTCCACAAAAGATTTCCACCAGCAAATGCTAATGGATGGTCAGTGATAAATACCAAAGCAAACATCAGATTTTAGTTGGACATGTTGGGAAGGACTCCCACACAGCTAGACCCTCTGCCTTCCTTTGTATCCAACTTTCATATTGTTAAACCACCCCCAGTGCCACCCACAAAATGAGTTCCAAATCACACCTCACGACCTCTAACCATGAACCCATAGCACTCCTACTCCAAAGTTCTATGCACATTCTTTGCTCAAAGAAACACTCCACTGGTTCTCTCCAATCAATTCACCTGGTCCTAGCTCACTATTCACAGCCCCAAGGTCGCAATCACTCAATCCCTCCTACTAGTCCCACAGCCTAAACAAACCCCCACAGATACTTTTGCAGATGCTCCTGGACATCCTGCACACAACCCAACCAAACCCCTTCCCATCTCCAGCCAGTGTTCTCAATCTCATTGATACCAATATTCTTAATTCTTACTGGTCCAAAGAACACTTCCAAACTTGTACCACAAGGCATGCTTCACCAACATTACATTTGGGAGTTATGTAGGTTTCAGTGAGGACATCTTTTACTTAAACACACATTATTTTTCTCCGTGGGCAGAGAGGACCTCTGTCTAGCAGTTGGTCCTCTCCTCCTAGTCATCCATTCATGCTGCCACTGTCACTATCATAACAATCAAGGCAGCAATTCATCTACCTGTGTTTTGGTAAAACTGGTTCTTACAGCATATTTTCTACCTGCTGCAGATTTGCAAAAAGATCAGCTCTAGAAACCAAGTACTTGTAGACTTGGAGCAATAAGAATAAATCTAAATACAAAACCTGCAGAAAATTTATGATACCTTTGAGGGCTGTTCTTTAATACTCAATGTACACTCAGCATCCAATTTATTAGGTAAACCTGCTCATTAATGAAAAAATCTAATTAGACAATCATGTGACAAGTCAATACATAAAAGCATGCAGATAATAGTCAAGAGGTTCCATTGTTGTTCAGGCCAAACATCAGAATAGGGAAGAAATGTGATCTAAGTGGCTTCCATGGATTGATTGTTGGTGCCAGACAGGGTGGTTTGAGTATCTCAGAAACTGTGCATGAATCTCAGGATGTCAGCAGTCTCCAGAATTTAAGACAATTGTGTGTGTGGGGGGGGGGGGAGAAGAACATCCAGTGAGTGACAGTTCTGTGGGTGAAAATCCCTTGTTAATGAGAGAAGTCAAGGGAGAATGGCCAGATTGGTCCATGCTTGACAGAAACTTGAAAGGTGATAGTAATTCAAATAACCATATGTTACAGTCATGTGCAGGAAAGCATCTCTGAACATACACCACATCATATATTGTAGCAGCAGCAGACCACATACACTAAGTGGCCACTATTGGGTACAAGAGGTACAAATAAAGTGGCCACTGAGCATTTATTTGGTGCAAGGGCTGGAGAGGATATTAATTAGAAGAATCAGCTTCAAAAGTGTTTTTGCCAATATCCCATTAGCATTGCAAGCAGATCGGCTTAATGACCCTCACTTGGCAGTTTTTTGTGTACTTTCACCAATGAAATCTGGCTGAAATTACATTAAGTTTATACATCTGCTTCAGAAACAGCATTGAGAACCCCTGGGACACAGTTTGCTGCTGAAATGAAGATCATTTTTCTGCTCCCAATTGTCTGAAAGTATTTTAATTCACATCAGTAGAAACAGATTTATTATCACTGAAACATGTTATAAAATTTGTTGAATTGCAGCAGTACAGTTCAAGACAAAAACTACCCCAAGTGACAAAAATAAATAAAGAGTGTAAAAAGACAAAGAATAAGGTAAATGCAAAAGACCATTTGTTAAATAAAGTTTTATGAAGGAAACCTGATAACGTGCAAGCTCCAATTTTGCTCATAGACTAAGACTGGTTTTAACATAAATAATGGTAGGAATATTTCTACTAAGACCTTTGAATCATTTTGTTCAAGGACACTTCTGAAAGCATTGAAAGATGAATATGGGAAATAATTATGGCAGTGTGCATATTAGATCTTGACAGAAGCACTCCTTCACAGGGGTGTAGAAAATGCAAAACATTGTGCATTTAATATAGAAATACATTTAGTGGGACAGCTAGATGATTGGCACATTTTCCGTATTTGACACTTTTCCATATTTGACACTCGGATAACTAACTCTTCATAACTAACTGCTCAAGTCAAGCACCAGCAAGTTATTGCAAATCATATTCCTCTTCTGACTGAAATATAATCTTCTGTTACTGCTATGTGGAGATGACAACAAGTTGTTATGAGGGCATAGTTTCTGAAGATTTCATTTCTAAATCAAAAGAATTAAAAACAAAAAGTTTTGCTGTATATTTTGGGTACACATAACATCTGGCAATTCATCTTGGGCTTCAATTCTTTTAAGTGTTTTAAAATTACATCTCTTAAAATAATCACTGCTTATTGAGCAGGCCTCTTGAACATTTAGCAGGATTTCAATTTGCACTTTCTAGCATGCTTAATAATGTGGAAGAGGACATAATTAGCAACTAAACATTTTGGTAAATGAAAATATTGCACATTTCTAAAAATAAGGCTGATATAATAGAAATCAATGGCAGTTACCAGGAGTATGAAAGAACTGTCTATATCAGGTTTTTGCTGTTGCCCACTTCTCCACTCTTTACAAGTTAAAAAGGTAGACCCAAGAATGAGAAATCTCAACTGGGATTCCACTTAAGCCGAATTAGAACTGCATCCAGCCTCTGCTACCAGTAGGCCAAGCAAATACAAATATGAACACCACCAAATGGAACTAGGACCAGAACGTTGTTCAGAATTGAGAAATTTGAAATGATGAGTAAAGTATACAGTATCAGCAGGCAGTCAGGCTTCAGAGAACTATGCAGTGCAGCAATGATGTACCGCTGCCATAAACTAAATTCTAGTTAGTCAGCGTGACTTACTGCTCATTCCACCACTGCCGTTTAGGGCAGCAATGAAGGTCCTCCATCTCTGGTGATGTTCAGGGTTTCCTTCATGTCAGTAGCTTCATCTCCATTTTCACTACTGTCAGTCACACAAGTGCCAGGTGCAGACTCAGGAAGACCGTGGCACTCTGATGTCGGATGATTCTTCTTTGCTGTTTCCATAACGATTTTGCTTTACCAGTCAGGGTTGTTAGCCCTGAGCTGAACTCCCAAACCTGGAGGACCTGTGGGCCTCTCCTAGTCTGGCCTCTAGCCTTCGACCTGCTTGGCATGGGTGACCCTACCAGGAGCCAAAGCGTGAAGTCCTGACTCCAGCCAACGTAGCTCTCTGTGGTCATTGAGGTGCACAAACCTCCAAACCCAATGACAAGGTTGTGATCCTCTTGGAGGCTGGTCAGCACGAGCTTGCACAAAATCAGCAAAAAACCATTAAGATTGTAACCTAGAGTTGTCATAGTTACCATAGTCTTTATAGTGAAGAACAATGTTACCCAAAATCACCATAGATTTTTACAAAATAAATTGTATACAGACTTTATTTTACTCATGTGGACATGACATTTAAAGAGTACTGGCTTGAACACTGACTGCATGCCATTCAAGATCACCATTTGGAAACAGTCCAGTGAATTCTCGATTTCAGTGATAAAACCTTTTGGGTAATAATTCAACAAGTTACCCATCCCATTTAGCCTACACCACGCTACATGGAAGACTGATAATGGAGTCAAAAAGACTTTAAAGTCACTGTGCTTTCCATTTCCCTCACTAGTCTACAGAGGAGCAGCAGTAACCACAGCCTAGCATCTATGGCTTTCTCATAACCTTTAAGAAAAAGTTACTCGAAACACCAGAGCTGCCTACTTTTTATGCTCTGCGCTATTGCTTGCTGTGTATCAGGGGAAAAAGGTGTTTACTAGAGCAGAAAGATATTTAGTTTATGAAAAATGCCATTTGGTTAGTCCAAAACACACTGCTCATGTTAAGAGTTGTCTGACCAAGCAGTGCATATTAATATTCTGCTAAATGGGGCAAGGAGTCCAGTGTGGCAAAAAAATAAATCCTTTACTCCGTCACACTTTTGCAAATTTCAGTTTGAAGAAAGTAAAGATAGACTACATAGAGCATGCCTGATATTGATAAGGCAATGACCAATTCAAAATGGCCTAAAATGCAAAACAGAAACAGTAAAAACAAGGCTTTGTTCTTCAGCAACAAGCCCTTTGTCCACCTCTTCAAATCAGGTCAGATTTCCTGAAAATGCCAGGCAGTTCACTGAGAACTAGGTTGGGAAGGTGAAGCAGAAACTGGGTCTATGGTATTGATCTGTTGTGTGACAGATATGGCCCATACCCACTCCCATACTAAAGCAATCAAAGCACATTGAAAATGAGACAACTCCAGCAAAAGATTGAGGTTGATGACACGTCACCAGCACTTTCCCATCTGGGCTGCTACCTTGGTGTTTAAATACCCTTGGCTTACACACAGCTCAATACAAGCACACAAAGTGATGAAATATCACAAAGGATGGTCTGGCCATATTGAAGCAAACTGTTCCATCCTGCTAGATCGTGCCACAATCACTTCTCAGAAGCTAACATTTTTGGAGTTAAATGACCTTAATCACAGATCATGAGAGAAAAGTCTGCATGGAACACCCTCAAATCCCTGCAGGAAGTGGTGGCAAATCCTGGTGCACGGTCCCTTAAGTAACTTGTAAAAAAAAAAGTTTGGCAAAATCCTTCATCGGTCTCACTTTGCTTGGTTTGTAGTGAGTAGGCATCTTTCAGGTACAGTCAGATTCAAGATCTCCATACATTGTCCGAGGTGGATGGAGCAAAGATGAAAGTATCATCCTTCCCTTTCTAAGATAGGCACTTGTCAGGTTCTGTAAAGGGATGCACTGGTGCTTGGTAAGGCTCACACAAATAGTGGTGCAATGTAGAACTCCATGTTTACAAGCTATTCTGTTTAGAGATAATGTGGAACAGGCCCATCCGGGCCAACGGGCTGCACCACTCAGCAACCCACTTATTTAGCCTAATCGCAGTACAATGTACAATGACCTATTAACCTACTAACTGGTACATCCATGGAATGTGGGAGGAAACTAGAGCACCTGGAGGAATTTCACATGTCCACAGAAAGTACAAGCTCTTCGCAGATGGTGTTGGAATTGATCTCCGATCCCTCAAGCTGTATAGCATTGCACTAATCACTATGCTACCATGAGACACACAGGCTATTCTTTAGAAAGTAGAAGATTGAGACGAGATTGGACAGAAGTATACAAAATTATGAGGGATTATAGGTAGGGTAAATGCAAGCAGGCTTTTTCCACTGAAGTTGGGTGGGGCAACTAGAGGTCATGGGTTATGGGTGAAAGGTGAAATACTTAAGAGCACACGAGGGGAAACTTCTTTACTCAGAGGGTCGTGAGAGTGTGGAATGAGCTGCTAGCACAAGTGATGCATGTGAGCTAGATTTCAACATTTAAGAGAAGTTAGGATAGGAAAATGGATGGTAGGGGTATGGAGGGGTCTGGTTCCAGTTCAGATCGTTGGGAGTAGGCAGTTTAAAATGGTTCAGCATGGACTAAATGGGCTGAAGGGCCTGTTTCTGTCCTGACTGACTGAGTTGACAAAGGTGAGCTGGGACAAAAAGGGCCTAATTCAGTTCCATAAAATTCTATGATTCAAACATGTCAATGAAACAATGCTAAAGATTCATATCTTATTGAATATTCAATAGAATTCAAAAAACGTTGAGCATTAATGACAATTTAAATTACATTAATTTAGATGATAATCAAATAGAGGAATTTCAGTCCATTTCATGGAAACTTTTAAAAAGCAAAAACAGTAGTTTGAAGCCTACTTTCCACCTTCTCACAAGCTTCAGGATAGATTCAAATCAGAATCCAGTCATCAAGAAACATCCATTCTCTCCCATCACAACCTCACATCATCCCACTACTAATCAGTTGATTGTTATGCAACAACTTGAGGCCTTAAAAGGTAAGTGACAAAATAAAGTTATACATACCTCGTTTAAAAATGAAACCTGGAGATGTGGGACAATGTTACACCTCTCCAGTCAAGTCCTTGTGCATCAGCAGATAGCTTGAGATACAAAACCAGTCCAGTTGTGATGAAAGATGTTAATTTTTATTCCCTGGAGTTAAGCAGTCAGCTTGGATAAGCAGAGTGTCACAGCTAGTAAAGAGCTGCCTCAGAGCTGTCCACGTGGACTTCACATTTCTTCCCATATTCCTAAGATAGTGGGGCAAGAAGGTCCAGCTGCCACAAATTGTCCCTTGCAAGTATTCAAGTGAAAGAATCTAGGAAGAGTTGATGGGGGTGTGTGGGGAAATAATTGGTTGATAGCCAGAAGAATCCAATGGCTAAAAGCCCCTTTGTGTTCCATGGCCTTTTAACTTTTCAGGTTATGAATTTGGCAGTTATACAACAGGTAAAATGCCCTCCTAGGAAACTATGAAAGCTGATGAAGGGAACAATTTACTTAACCGGTCTTTATTTCAATTCATCAGGGATAAAAATATTTTCTGCTTTTTAAGTCAACATTTTATTGATTGCAACCAGATTTTAAGCTTGATAGATTAAAGAACTTTATTCTTTACACAAAGTTTAAACAGCAATCATAAAACAGAAGACTGGACTATGTAGATTGTAGAGCTTGCCACAGAATTCTCTTTTTTTGGTGTGTGCCTACGTGCGTGCGAGTCTGTGCGTGTGTGCGTCTGCGTATGTGTGCGTGCGAGTCTGTGCGTGTGTGCGTCTGCGTATGTGTGCGTGCGAGTCTGTGCGTGTGTGCATCTGCGTGTGTGCGTGCGAGTCTGTGCGTGTGAGTCTGTGCCTGTGTGCGTCTGCATGTGTGTGCGTGTGGGTCTGTGCCTGTGCATCTGCGTATGTGTGCGTGCGAGTCTGTGCATGTGTGCGTCTGCGTATGTGTGCGTGTGGGTCTGTGCGTGTGTGCTTCTGCGTGTGTGTGCGTGTGGGTCTGTGCGTGTGTGCGTCTGCGTATGTGTGCGTGCGGGTCTGTGCGCGTGTGTATGTGTGCGTGTGTGCGTGCGAGTCTGTGCATGTGTGCGTGTGGGTCTGTGCATGTGTGCGTCTGCGTGTGTGTGCGTGTGGGTCTGTGCCTGTGCATCTGCATATGTGTGCGTGTGAGTCTGTGCCTGTGTGCGTCTGCGTGTGTGTGCGTGTGGGTCTGTGCCTGTGCATCTGCGTATGTGTGCGTGCGAGTCTGTGCATGTGTGCGTCTGCGTATGTGTGCGTGTGGGTCTGTGCGTGTGTGCTTCTGCGTGTGTGTGCGTGTGGGTCTGTGCGTGTGTGCGTCTGCGTATGTGTGCGTGCGGGTCTGTGCGCGTGTGTATGTGTGCGTGTGTGCGTGCGAGTCTGTGCATGTGTGCGTGTGGGTCTGTGCGTGTGTGCGTCTGCGTGTGTGTGCGTGTGGGTCTGTGCCTGTGCATCTGCATATGTGTGCGTGCGAGTCTGTGCATGTGTGCGTCTGCGTGTGTGTGCGTGTGGGTCTGTGCGTGTGTGCGTCTGCGTGTGTGTGCATGTGGGTCTGTGCGTGTGTGCGTCTGCGTGTGTGTGCGTGTGGGTCTGTGCCTGTGCATCTGCGTATGTGTGCCCGTCTGTGATGATGTCTTTTTCATGGCTCTTTACAAGGCGTGGAGCGAGGGAGAGAGACTGTGAGGCGCACCACTCCTCACACAGACATTTTCGCAGAACTTTCACCTTTATTTTACGAGGTCGAGTTGCGGTCTCGACACTCAACCCGGCATGGATGGAAAGTGTACTCGGGAGCGGACCTGACTGGTTTTGAACCCGGGAACCCCCACTTTCGGGTCCGGCACCGATGTCATTGCGCCACCAGCTGGCCCGCCGCAGAATTCTCAAGTCATGAATACAAACACCGAAAACAAATTTAACAAAAGCAGTGAATCTCCATCACTGATCTCAATTATTAATCACCAATTACTTTGACAACTTCAAAAGTGACAACTAAGCACGAGGTAAGGTACAATACCCCAATGTAACATTTCACAAGATCTATCAGACATAGGAGCAGAATTAGGCCACTTAGCCCATCAAGTCTGCTCTGCTATTCCATCCTGGCTGATTTATTATCCCCCCTCAGCCCCCAACTCCTGCCTTCTCACTGTAACCTATGATGCCATAATTAACCAAGAACCTATCAACTTCTGCTTTAAATAGACTCACCAACTTGGCCTCCACAGCCATCGGTGGAATGAATTCCACAGATTCACCACACTCTGCCCAAAGAAATTCCTTGTTTGTTCAAATGGACATCTCTCTATTCAGAGGCTGTGCCCTCTGGTCCTAGAATCGTCCACTGTAGGAAACATCCTTTCCACGTCTAGGCCCTCAGTTTCATGTGATGAGTTGGGAAGCTAGAACAATTTCCTAAGAGCCAAGGTCTCAAAGGCCTGGTAAATTTGGTGCAACATACTGGCCACATGTATATAATGATACAAAACAACATTGCCAAGATCTAAGTTCTTGGTGAAAGGCTGATGAACTGGTTGTAATAGGGTAATCTAACTAGAGACATGCTGTAAGACAGCAGGATATCCAAGTGAAGATGCTTGGTCACCAGACTCACATGGGCAAAAAGCTCTTTGTATGAACTGTCTGGACCATCAAATTCCATGCTCTGTACCAGATTGCGACAGTACCAATAACTAGGAGGCTACGCAACTTTAGTGAAGAAAGGGAGGTGGCACTCTAGCTAGGATTTTGTTGCTATAACAGGAAAGAGATTAAATAGTTTGACCTTGATTTAACCAATGAGATTGCACTACAATGGAGGTAAGGAAAAGAGGTTGAAGGAATATGGAAACAACAGGAATTCTGCAGATGCTGGAAATTCAAGCAACACACATAAAAGTTGCTGGTGAACACAGCAGGCCAGGCAGCATCTCTAGGAAGAGGTGCAGTCGACGTTTCAGGCCGAGACCCTTCGTCAGGACTAACTGAAAGAAGAGTAAGGGATTTGAAAGTTGGAGGGGGAGGGGGAGATCCAAAATGATAGGAGAAGACAGGAGGGGGAGGGATGGAGCCAAGAGCTGGACAGGTGATTGGCAAAAGGGATACGAGAGGATCATGGGACAGGAGGTCCGGGAAGAAAGACAGGGGGGGGGACCCAGAGGATGGGCAAGGGGTATATTCAGGGGGACAGAGGGAGAAAAAGGAGAGTGAGGGAAAGAATGTGTGTATAAAAATAAGTAACAGATGGGGTACAATGGGGAGGTGGGGCATTAGCGGAAGTTAGAGAAGTCGATGTTCATGCCATTAGGTTGGAGGCTACCCAGACAGAATATAAGGTGTTGTTCCTCCAACCTGAGTGTGGCTTCATCTTTACAGTAGAGGAGGCCGTGGATAGACATGTCAGAATGGGAATGGGAATGGGATGTGGAATTAAAATGTGTGGCCACTGGGAGATCCTGCTTTCTCTAGCGGACAGAGCGTAGGTGTTCAGCAAAGCGGTCTCCCAGTCTGCGTCGGGTCTCGCCAATATATAAAAGGCCACATCGGGAGCACCGGACGCAATATATCACCCCAGCCGACTCACAGGTGAAGTGTTGCCTCACCTGGAAGGACTGTTTGGGGCCCTGAATGGTGGTAAGGGAGGAAGTGTAAGGGCATGGGTAGCACTTGTTCCGCTTACACGGATGTCAAAAAAACGGCGATTGCAGGCGTGAATCTGACGGAGGATGAAATAACGGGTAGGACCATTACAGACGGCGAAGAAAGTGTCCCAAAGGTGTGGAACACCTTATATTCCGTCTGGGTAGCCTCCAACCTGATGGCATGAACATCGACTTCTCTAACTTCCGCTAATGCCCCACCTCCCCATTGTACCCCATCTGTTACTTATTTTTATACACACATTCTTTCCCTCACTCTCCTTTTTCTCCCTCTGTCCCCCTGAATATACCCCTTGCCCATCCTCTGGGTCCCCCCCCCCCGTCTTTCTTCCCGGACCTCCTGTCCCATGATCCTCTCGTATCCCTTTTGCCAATCACCTGTCCAGCTCTTGGCTCCATCCCTCCCCCTCCTGTCTTCTCCTATCATTTTGGATCTCCCCCTCCCCCTCCAACTTTCAAATCCCTTACTCACTCTTCCTTCAGTTAGTCCTGACGAAGGGTCTTGGCCTGAAACGTCGACTGCACCTCTTCCTAGAGATGCTGCCTGGCCTGCTGCGTTCACCAGCAACTTTATGTGTGTTGAAGGAATATGGATCCCGGCAACAGGATTTAATTCTTTATTGAACCCTAGAATAACACTCAGAAAGGAGGAACACTATATCTAAGATTCAGAAAGCTGGCTACTACAAATCAGACTGATGGGTAACCTATTGCAGTTATATGTAGCTTTACACTCTCTGACTTGTCTCATTCAATTTCAATATAAATATTAGCTTCAACAGTCTGCATGCAGTAAAACTCAAAGTAACTTCAATTTTAAGTTACTGCTACTCTTAAAGTACCTTCAAACTTTGATGGCCAAATTCTCAATGGAACAAAAAATCCCAGATGCAAATCTCTTTAAACATTAGTGTTATATACAAATACACGCATCTGCCTTTACTTGACTATTAAAAAGTTATTTTGTCATTCTTATTAAATCAACCCTAGCCAGGAACCTAATGTTGCCAAAATTCACACCCATCATGTCAGAAGAAAAAGCAAGTAACTAAAAACTTTGGCAAGAGTGAAAATTTGCAGTGTAAAAGCACATTCGTCCTATTGGTCTCCTTTGATCAGCATCCTCAATCCCAGCTTTCAGTAATATACATATAGTCCTATGGGCTGACATTAAATATCTTTGAAGACGGTGAACCCTCATAATGTGTCAGACCTTGATTGTAGTAGGACATTGAAAACCTGTGCCAGCCAACTGGTGGGAGTGTTTGATCTCTCACTGCTACAGTCAGAGGTTCCCAGCTACATCAAAGGCACAACAATCATACTTGTGCTGAAGAGCAGGGCAAGCTCCCTCAACAACTACTACCCAATGGCACTCACATTGGCTGTGATAAAGTGCTTTGAGAGCTATCATCTTTTGAAGTCCTCGATGCTGGGGACCATCATTATGTCCATGGACAGAATCAACTGCCGAAGCAAGGTCCTGGACCCCTTGTAATTTGCCCATCACCACAAATCTCCAGCAGATGCAATCTCACTGGCTCTCCACTCAGCCTTAGATCGTCCGCCCAATACATCAGGCTGCTGTTTATTAATTACAGCTCAGCATTTGACACCATCATGCCCTCAGCACAAATCAACAAGCTCCAGAACCTGGGCCTCCATACCTCCTGCAACTGCATCCTTGACTTCCACACTGACTAGTCCCCCAATGAGGATTGGAAGTAACATCTCCTCGCTGACCATTAACACTGGTGCACCTCAAGAATACACGCTTAGCCCACTTCTCTACTCTCTGCACCCATGGCTGTGTGGCTAGGAATAGCTCAAATGCCATCTATAAATTTGCTGATGACAACTATTGTTGGCAGAGTTTTAAATGGTGACAAGACAGAGTGAGACAGATCAGGTGGTTGAGTGGCATTGCAATAACAACTGTGCACTCAGTGTCAGTAAGACCAAGGAATTAATTGTGGACTTTGGGAAGAGGAAGTCAAAGGAATACACACCAGTCCTCAAAGGGATCAGCAATGGATGGGGTGAGCAATTTCAAGTTCCTGGGTGTCAACATCTGAGGATCTACCCTGGGACCAGCATATTGATGCAGTTACAAAGGCAGCACAACAGCAGCTGCATTTCATTAGGAGTTTGAGGGTACTTGGTATGTCACCAAACACACGCAAATTTCTACAGATGTACTGTGAAGAGCATTCTAACTGTTTGTATCATCATCTGGTATGGAGAGGCCACCGCACAGCATTGGAAAAGGCTGCAGAAACTAGCAAACTCTACCAATTCCATCACGGACACTAACTTCCCCAGCACGGAGGACACGTTCAGAAGTTTAAAAAAAAAAGGAGGCATCCATCATTACCGAACCCCATCACCTAGGAGGTGCCTTCTCATTGCAAGGGGAGGGGTGGGTGGGGGGGGAAAAGAGGGAAAACAGGAGCCTAAAAACACTCAATGTTTTAGGAACAGCTGTTTCTCCTCTACCTTCAGATTTTTGAATGGACAATGAACTCATGTGCACTACCTCATTTGTTTCGCACTACTCAATTTGTGTATTTCTTATTGCAATTTTGAGCTTTAAATTAGGTTTGCGTGATATTAAACCCGATTCTGAGATTGAGGCCTTGGCTCTGAACACACATCCAAGTAGATTCCATGTCTGGAAAGTCGCATCCATCAAATTTTTAAGCAATGGGTTGCTGATCCCTGACGATTCTGGATCAGAACATTTTCCCCCTACTCATCTCCGCTCTAACTCACAATCTCCTCTGGATTAAATTCTATTAACCACTTCTATTAAATTCACTAGAACAATCTACTTTCAGCAGTTTAAAGATATCCCTTCATGCTGTCAAACATGTTTGCATTATCAGTTTGGGATATTTACTCAGATAAAGTCAGCCATCACAACATTATGGGTGTCTGGGCTCTGTGCTTTCAGATCAACTGTCTGAATTAGTTTTTCCCAGAAGTGTTAGAACATTCAGAGACGTCTCCCATTGTAGGTATGCAACTCAGTGAAAAAGTGTTTACTTCAATTTTGAGTCTAATAATGTCATTGTAGCTATTGAAATTGTATTGAATCCCCGAAAAAGAAGTTTTCGGATGACTCTGCCATAGATGGATGCATCAGCAAGGGAGATGAGGCTGAGTACAGGGCTACGGTAGGAAACTTTGTCTCATGGTGTGAGCAGAATTATCTGCAGCTTAATGTGAAAAAAATTAAGGAGCTGGTGGTAGACCTGAGGAGAGCTAAGGTACCGGTGACCCCTGTTTCCATCCAGGGGGTCAGTGTGGACATGGTGGAGGATTACAAATACCTGGGGATACGAATTGACAATAAACTGGACTGGTCAAAGAACACTGAGGCTGTCTACAAGAAGGGTCGGAGCCGTCTCTATTTCCTGAGGAGACTGAGGTCCTTTAACATCTGCTGGATGATGCTGAAGATGTTCTATGAGTCTGTGGTGGCCAGTGCTATCATGTTTGCTGTTGTGTGCTGGGGCAGCAGGCTGAGGGTGGCAGACACCGACAGAATCAACAAACTCATTCGTAAGGCCAGAGATGTTGTGGGGATGGAACTGGACTCTCTGACGGTGGTGTCTGAAAAGAGGATGCTGTCCAAGTTGCATGCTATCTTGGACAATGTCTCCCGTCCACTACATAATGTACTGGGTGGGCACAGGAGTACATTCAGCCAGAGACTCATTCCACCGAGATGCAGCACTGAGCGTCATAGGAAGTCCTGCCTGTGGCCATCAAACTTTACAACTCCTCCCTTGGAGGGTCAGACATCCTGAGCCAATAGGCTGGTCCTGAACTTATTTCATAATTTACTGGCATAATTTACATATTACTATTTAACTATTTATGGTTCTATTACTATTATTTATGGAGCAACTGTAACAAAAACCAATTTCCTCCGGGATTAATAAAGTAGGACTATGACTCCTGTTACTTTTGTTCTTAAGAATAAAGTATGGTGTACATTGGGTACAGTGTCCAGCAGAACACCTCCTTTTGTCATGATGAATAAAGACTACGCTGAAGGGTATTCCATCTAGCAGCTTCCTGTAGAAGCAGTGTGTTTGGGTTTCAGCTAATAAGAGGCCATGATGTTCAATTTAGGAAGGCTGTGACACCCATTCAGGATGGTGGAATAGGGAGAAGGTTCGAGAAAAAACTGGGCAGAGAGAGAATTGTGATGGGCACTGGTGGGGTTCATGTTCTTTTTGGCAGGAGCTGCAGAGGACAGGAGAGAAGCTGGCTGAGGATGCCATGGGAAGGAGTGTCCCTGTTGCACAAGGTGCTTTGTGCAGATGAATGGCTCCAAGGAGGAAGGAACAATACTCCCAAGAGCCCATTTGTTTGAGATGGATTTCAAGCAAAATTCGGAATGTGGTGTGTGCTTTCATACAGATCATGGGTCCAGTGGGCAAGTCAAAAGACAACTTCAAGATGAGCTCCAACAATGTGCACATTTAGACTGGGTTAACTGAAATGGGCCCTTTTATTTTTACCTTTTTTCTGCTAACTATTCAATAAAACTGAAATTTGTAAATATACTTTCTTTATAATTTTAAGTGGTGTACAATCTGTTATTTCTTGCCGACCGTCAATTGTGAATGGGCAGTATTTACGCAGCATTCACTCAAATCGTGGTTTCTTTAATCGGAACATCATGACGATCCTGTTAGGTTGAACCCCAATATCACACTGACCCTAGGTGCCTATTGTTTATGAAAGGTGATCTACTCACACAGTCCTGAGGCTAGCGGTGGGGCCGGCAATGGACCAAGCTTCCATACGAGCCCAGTGAGGGGGCTGCAGTAACTTGCTCAGTCACAAAAAAACTGTCAAATTCACTTGAACGTCTGATGCAACTATTAATTTATTAAGCATTTCTTTTAAGCGTGGGTGATAATTAACAGTACATATCTGAATTTGAATGCATCTTAAACTACATACACTGCACTTAAAATAGTGCAAATATTGTCCATTAACAAGTCTTGATAAGAATAAATACTTGGTTGATCCCGAGTGGGAAATTCTTTTGATGGGATATTTGACCAAACTAAGCATTTAAATTCAACTCAAGCAATTTTTTTTTAAAGTAGCAGAATATTTACTGTGTTGGTACCCAATAACCAGGACAACACATATGGGAGTATCAGATAGGTTAGAAACTGTATGTCAGACATTTGAAACACGAGAACCTCCTACTGCTGTGAACGTAATGGGCTATTAGGTCAGTCTACAACTTGAATATTTTGGACATTTCTAGTCATTCTTTCTTGGCCTACATGCAGCATATTGTAAATGCCATGGAGAACAAGCAGAATAGAACAAAACAGTCAAATAGCCATCAATGATACCCATTTGTATTTCCATATTATCTGTGGTCTCCCTGCCTGGCCTCTGTTCTAACTAAGCAAATATAAATATAAAGGGGGAAGAACAATAAATTGGGGGGGTGGGAAGAGAGGGGTGGCAGGGGGAAGAACTCTGACTGCAGGCTTTTGCCTACTCTCGCTTTAACCTCCCCTTGCTAAAGACTCACAATAGCCGTTCCACCTTAGTTTAATTTGTTCTTGCCAATCAACCCCAAACACTCATTTATCACTCCACAAAGTTCCAAGCTGCTACAAGTTGCTGCCTTTTCTACTCAAATCAGCAAACCTGAGTGAACTAAGTTTTCCTAGGTTTCCAAGCTGAGTGGTGGCTGCACAAAGCGCTCATTAGGTTCATTCTAATCTTATCAGGACTTCTATGTCAGTGCATAATCTAGAGTGAAGTTTGTTCTCCAGTTGCACGTCGATCATCTCAGGGCAATGGCGAGGAAATGCTGCATTACTGAACCTGCCGTATGTATAAAAGTACATCACAAAGCAGGGAAATTTAACATCTCATCCATCAAGTGACCTGGTCAAACACATCTCCCCCATTTCACGCACATCTGCTCTCACTCCATCCTCCCGCCACCCCACTAGGAATAGGGTTCCCCTTGTCCTCACCTACCACCCCACCAGCCTCCGGGTTCAACATATTATTCTCTGTAACTTCCGCCACCTCCAACGGGATCCCACCACCAAGCACATCTTTCCCTTCCCCCCATCTTTCTGCTTTGCGCAGAGATCACTCCCTATGTGACTCCCTTGTCCATTCGTCCCCCCTATCCCTCCCCACCAATCTCCCTCCTGGCACTTATCCGTGTAAACGGAACAAGTGCTACACATGCCCTTACACTTCCTCCCTTACCACCATTCAGGGCCCCAGACAGTCCTTCCAGGTGAGGCGACACTTCACCTGCGAGTCCACTGGGGTGATATACTGCGTCCAGTGCTCCCGATGTGGCCTTCTACATATTGGCGAGACCCAACGCAGACTGGGAGATTGTTTTGTTGAACACCTACGCTCTGCCCGCCAGAGAAAGCAGGATCTCCCAGTGGCCACACATTTTAATTCCACGTCCCATTCCCATTCTGACATGTCTATCCACGGCCTCCTCTACTGTAAAGATGAAGCCACACTCAGGTTGGAGGAACAACACCTTATATTCCGTCTGGGTAGCCTCCAACCTGATGGCATGAACATTGACTTCTCAAACTTCTGCTAATGCCCCACCTCCCCCTCGTACCCCATCCATTATTTATTTATATACACACATTCTTTTTCTCTCTCTCCTTTTTCTCCCTCTGTCCCTCTCACTGTACCCCTTGCCCATCCTCTGGGTTCTCCCCCCCCTTTTCTTTCTGCCTGAGCCTCCTGTCCCATGATCCTCTCGTATCCCTTTTGCCAATCACCTGTCCAGCTCTTGGCTCCATCCCTCCCCCTCCTGTCTTCTCCGATCATTTTGGTTCTCCTCCTCCCCCTTCCACTTTCAAATCTCTTCCTAGCTCCTCTTTCAGTTAGTCCTGATGAAGGGTTTCGGCCTGAAACGTCGACTGTACCTCTTCCTAGAGATGCTGCCTGGCCTGCTGCGTTCACCAGAAACTTTGATGTGTGGTGGTCAATATTTAACTACACTCAAAGCAGATTCTGGTCACTTCTACTTTAATTCACCAAGCACAAATTTGTAAGCTCCGTGTTGTAACACTGACTAGTAGCAGTTACACGATTATAAGAAATTCTCAATAGCACTGTCAAGTTCTATCATGGGTTGTTCTGTCATTCTGTACAAATTACCAAAAGAAATCATCGCTGCTCATCTAGAGATGGACCATGATAAAAAATGAAGAACTGCATCCTCTAGTGGAACTGTGACCCAATTTTAATAAAGAGGCAAAAGAACCATATAAAATAATGACACTGATAGTTGAGGATATGGCACAAGAAATATCAGTAAAATTTACCATAACCTGCATCAAGGGAAACCTACCACATTGGTGAAGAATATTACAAAACTCATTTTCCTATTCATTAGGATGTAAATACTCCAAAGAGTCTTAAAACAGCAAGAAAAGGCAGCTAAAGCTTCTTGTGTCACGTACTGCAGCTACAATAACTCAACACAAGTACTTGACAGTCAGCAGTTAAACTGGAATCACAGCTGGTTACATTGACTGTTACAAAGCTTGAAGTGAAAGCAGCATTATGACACAATACTTAAAATTCACTCTAGGCATTGTCTTGCAAAGATTCTCTAACCCCTTCCAACTAGTATCAGCTCTTCGCTGCTCCTTCCCCTCTGATAGCCAGAATGACATACTTGAAAATCACAAGCTGCGGCAATATTATCCGGTGTCAGACCAAAACCAGCCCTGCATCAATAGGAATATTTCGAGATGAGAGCTTTGCTGCAGAACAAAGACAAGAGAAAAAGTACCCCCACACTCCTCAAGCAAAACCTTGGTACAGCCTTAGATGGCCACCTCATGGGGCTGGGCAAATTTTATCTGAATGCACATTAATAACTTGGAAAAAGTCAGCCATCAATGTTTAAACAAATTATAGAACTAGCTGTGAGACTAGTAAATTACTCTGGAACTACTCTAAAACTTGAAATCACAGTGACCCACATCCATAGCATCAATAAACAAACTGCCAAGCTGTTGCACAAACCAGCTGTCTGCTTGCCACTCAGGTATTGTTTCAAAGCCCTTAAATAAAAGGATTCGGTTTCACTTTTATGAGCACACAGGAAGCCATGGATGATCAAAAGGAGATTTTTTTTCAAATAAATGCAGAGTAAAACAAAAGATCACAGGATTGCATGATTTATTGCAAGCCAACTGTAAAAGGCTTTCAAATTTTGGACCCATTTCTCAAATCTGCTAGCAACACATTTTAAAATGAGTAAAGAACAAACAAGATTTTGCTTATGAGATTAAACACAAAAAGATGGATACATCTTTACGTGGACTAAACCATCAGCTTGGCCTAAAATGCATCATGGAGTGCGATTAGATTTATTGAAACTACAGAATAATTTAATGCTATTTGTGAAGATCCTGGCTTGTTTACAAGTTTGGACTATTCACTTGTGTGGTTTTCTTCACATTGTGCCAAAAACAATTGACATTAATGAATGAATGCCAAGATAAGGAGATGCATTGTGGCCATTTCTATCCTAGTTGCAACTTAAGGGGAAATTTTAACTTTAAATGGCTGACCCATGTTCATCCAGTATTCTCCATTTTCAAACCCTTCAAAAATCAGAAAAGGATACAAACTAAGCAGCACTTTATGCTGCACTCCACCGCTGTATTATGTACAGGTATTTAAAACAAAAAAAACTAGTCACAGTTGCAATATTACATATGGAAATGTCTACTGTGCGACACTTAAAATACCATTATTAGTGCAACACAAGCAGCTTGCTTTCTTTGAATAGGATGCCAGAAGTTGACAAAATAGAAACATCTCCAGAGGAACAAGAATCTCTACAAATTATGTCAAATAACCTGCACTATGACATTGACAGTGCAGGCTTTGATCCTATTCAGATTATCCGGATTTATCTTCAACGGCCCATTTATATCCCTCATGATCTGGATTTCACACAATGAATGGCTGATGATTCTCATACAAAAACACAAATCCATACTCAGTTTGTTTAATTATCAGCATTCACGTCTGAGCAATGCATTATATTACCCTATTTGTAGAAATGAAAGACGAAGATTTACTGTATCTTCAATCTCTACCTAGCCAGTCAAAACAATTCATCACAAAAACAGGGCAGGCTTGCCCATTTTTTTTTTGTAATTAGATTTCCAAAAGATAGTGCTTGCAACCAGAAGAAAAATCTTAGTGCCTTCTCCCATGAAGAAAAAAAGTTCTACATTTTATTCCAAGAACCCTGGGCCTCAAACAAGGGCCTAAAATATTTACAACCACTCAGTTTCAGTTTTGAAAAACACTACCACAAGAAGAACTGTCTACAGAGGAATCTGGCTTCTGAGGTTCCAAAGTTTAGAAAATGGTTTTGTTTTGTTTTGACTGAGAATATGAACTACTATACTCAATTACACATTTGCACTTAAGCTTTTAAAGCAAATCTACAATAGTCAATTCTGAAGGAAAATTTCTTCCAATGAATAATCTGAGGGGGGAAAAAAAAGACTTGCATGATTACTTGGTAACAGTTACTGACTACTTCCGCCCAAGTAGTTTTCCCAGCAGTCTAAACATTAATTTTTAAACAATGAGTCAGATAAATTAGTCAGTACCGATAATTCACATATTCAAAGAGCATATTCTTTAAAGACTTGCTTTACTTTGTCACATGTAACAAAAATGTGTTTTGTGGCAACCTCCAACACGGTCCGAGATGAGCTGGGGGCAGCCAGCAAGTGCACCATGCTGCCAGTGCCATAGTATGCCCACAACTCACTAATCCTAAACTCGTACATATTTGGAATGTGGGAGGAAACCAGAGCACCCGGAGGAAAACCTAACCCATACGCCTTCAGGATGGGGGAGGAAACATGAGCATCCCGTGCAAATCAACGTGCTCACAGGGAGAGCATACAAACTCCTTACAGGCAGCTGTGGGAATTGAATCCCACTCTTACGGTTGGTGCTTTAAAGCATTATGGCAACATGAACGCCTTAAGTGTTTCAGCTGGAATGAGCAGGGATATGCACTCAGTGGCCACTTTATTAGGTACAGGTGTGGAATCTGGTGGAGTCTTCTGTTGCTATAGCCCATCCACTTCAAGGTTCAACGTGTTGTGTGTTCAGAGATGTTCTTCTGTGCACCACAGTTGTAACACATGGTTATTGGAGTTATTGTCGTTTTCTAGTCAGCTTGAACCAGTCTGGCCATTCTCTGACCTCCTTCATTACAAGAGATTCTCACCCACATAAATGGCATGTGCTGGAATTTTTTTTGTGTTTCTCACACCATTCTCTAAACTCTAGAGACTTGGCATAAAGATTCAAGGAGATCAGCAGTTTAGGATAGTCAAATCACACCATATGACACCAATAACCATCCAACAGTCAAAGTCACTGAGATCACATTTTTTCCCCATTCTGATGGTTGGTCTTGACCATGTCCACATACTTTTATGCATTGAGTTGCTGCAAGATGATTGATTCATTAATGAGCAGTGCCCCTAAACGTGGCCACTGAATGCAAGTTCAACCAAGAGAATGGTCTGAGCCATACTCGAGATAAATATTCTCTAACAAGTATACTTATTAGCCCTTAAACAAATCCATAACTGTTGTGTTTTGCAACTTCAAAACATTAAACTAATTCAAAGGAAGAAACAGGAGTCTAGAATGCTGGTCTAACTTTGTGTTTACTTTAGGCGAGGTGTACATGTATCACATGGTAGTGTGATGTTGTGATTCGTGTATTTAAACATATAACCCATAATGAATTATTTGAATGAAGAATGCTCAAATCAACTATACACTCACAAAAATCACTCAAATACAACTGAAATTAATACATAACACTCATCCTGTCTTAGCTACAAACTCCAACTCAATAGAGAATGCATCTAAACTATATACAGTACAGTATACTATGCTATACAACTACCATATACTGACATCTACAGCATAGCAAATTTAAATTGCCCCATTCAGGCCTAAAGATGTAATGGCTATGGAGGATTTCTCACTCGTGGGATAACATCTTCCCCGACAAGTAGGACTTCTCTGCTTAGCTGCTGTAGTGTTTTCTTTTAAACTCGCCATTGCTCGCGCTGCATTTTTTTATTTCGAACATTTCACTGCATGATCCCTTCACGATTGCATCTTTGACCAATGCTCCCTTCAAACAAGTGCCTAAAGCCAGTGGCAAAGCCTGATGAAGGTTAGAGCAGTACCACTGCAGAATTTAAGAACTAACCAATCAACATGATCAGGTTTTCCATGTCAAGGTATAGAGCTTTTTAAGATTTCTGGTGTTCTGTTCACCAGATTATCAAACCACACACAATGAAAATTTTAGCATCATTTGCACAGATGAGTACTGGATATTGAAATCTTGCAAATACTAAATGACAATTGAACAGGAGGTAGTCTTCATAAGAGGGGCTAAGGTCTGCTTCTCTATTAGAGAGACTAGCCTTACTCAGTCCACAGCCAGGGAATCCAAGAGGCTGATTCTCCTTCAGATAGATTTGATCAACAATATTAAAAATGCTAAACAAAAAAAATTGAAACCTTACACAAAATGGCATTAAATGATATAGTACAAAATATTCCTTGCCCTCTGGTATTGTGATTAATCAAAAGGCACAGGGGCATTTTGCATTTGTCCACACAGAATGTTCCTCTGCTCAAGTCCCAGAGCACATCTGACTCAACTTGTAGCATGTTAGGTTAAAAGCCAGAGGACCAGCTACTCTCTAATGCAGTGATGTAACTTCATGTTTGATTTCAGTTAATGAGTGCCAAAAATGCAAATGTCTGCCTTTTAAAAAAAATGTGTTGCTAAGCTACAAAGTCAGGGAGAGAGTCAAAACTTCCAGCAACAATTTAGAATGCAATCACAGTAAATAATGAAACTACGAAAATAACCATGTCCAAATTGTGGAATCCAAATAAGAGGGCTGTATTGCTTGTTCGGCAAGAGCATTTTGGATGCATGCAAAAACAATTTTTCTTCTCCCCCCAGATCTCCAGATGTTGGAGCTCTATACAAAGCACTGGAATCAGAACCAGATCAGTGGGAAGTTTTCCAGTTGCTCAGAAACAGCAATATAAAAATGCCATTTAGATCAGAGAAAAAAAACAAAATTCATCCCTTAAAGTAAAAATGCCAGCTGCAGAAAAGAATGCATTCTGGCAAATCCCTTCTTTCATTTAAGAATATGCATGGCAAACAATCACAGTGTTGGAATATTTTCTTCCGGCTGTTCAGAACATACCCACGGACAGAAGGGTTTATGATTAAATTCTTTTACAACAAAAAACCATTTGCCTCTACAAATCTTGGTGGTATTTTAAAATAAAGCACAACCTGAAAAAAAGAAACTTATAAATTTATACAAATTCAAAGATTTGCAACTGAAGATTTATATCCTAATGAATTAGCCTTTCGCCTGTTCTTACTTCCCTTCCTGAATGGAATCCTCAATAACGTGTTTAATATTTATTGAATTAATTCAACACATGATTTATGCTCACCTTTCCAGATGAAGAAAATGTCTCACACCATACAAATGGCAAAGAATGTCATAAAAACAGATTATATTACAGTCTTCGCCACTCTTGTAGCAACTATAAAGGGATCTGCGAATACAGGTACATAATTCATTGAAGTGGTTTCACAGGTGCATAAGGTCATAAAGAAAGTTTCTGGCACATTGCCCTGCAAATCAATGTATTGAGCACAGAAGATGGGATGTTATGTTAAGTTGTACAAGATGCTGGTGAGGCCCAATTTGGAGTATTGAGCGCAGTTTTGGTCACCTACCTACAGAAAAGATGTAAGTAAGGTTAAAAGAGTCCAGAGAAAATTTACAAAGGATATTGCTGGGTCTAGAGGACCTGAGCTGTAGGGAAAGATTGATCAAGTTAGGACTATCCTCTTCAGAAGGTAGAAGATTGAGGGGAGATTTGATATAGGTAAACAAAATTAAGAGGGGTACAGATAGGGTAAATGCAAGCAGGCTTTTTCCACTGAGGTTGGGTGGGACTACAACCAGAGGTCATGGTTAAGGGTGAAAAGGTGAGAAGTTTAAGGGGAACATGAAGGGGAAACCTCTTCTCTCAAAGGGTTGTGAGTGCGAAGTGAGCTGCCAGCACAATTAGTGCATGCGAGCTTGATTTCAATGTTTAAGAGAAGTTTGGACAGGGTCATGGATAGTAGGGATATGGAGGGCTCTGGTCCCTGTGCAGGTTGATGGCAGTAGGCAGTTTAAATGGTTTTAGCATGGACTAGATAGGCCGAAGGGGCGGGCAACAGCATAGCCTCAGCTGCAGTGTGGACTAGGTCTCAAGCCAAGGGCTTGCCTGCTGCTGCAGTCCAGGTGAGACGATGTTGGAGACTGTGTAGCATAGAGTCCATGCTCTGTTGGAAGCTGAACTCTGTCAGTGCTGCCCTCCAATGTTTGACTGGTGGAATGACAGGCTGAATTGCTGGAAGCTACACCATCAATTTGCATGTCACTCAGGCATTTGGACTATACGTGTTTCTCAGGCAACACTTTCCTCTCTCAATATTATGAATAATGTTATGTACCTTGGCCCCAGAGGAAAGCTGGCTCGATTGACTGAATCCATGTATGGTTTGAATGATAATTAAACCTGATTTGATTTTCTGTGCTGCACTTCACTATGACTCTACATTTCAGACGAAGATAAATTTGCTGGCAAGCTTCGTCTTTTTGGAGCCAGATACACCTCATTCCACAAATTCATTTTCCATATAACAGATGAGTTTCTTTCACAACATATTGAACTTTTTTTTAAAACTTGTACGCCTTTTCCCAAATAAAAATATCTCCACAATAAACTTACAATCCTCCAAACTCAACTGGACATGTAACAGCAGATAACTCATGCAGGAGTGAACTAGGGATGGGTAATCAAAAACAGTGATTGTGATCTACTGTCACTGGAATTGAAAGACCACAACACAAGTGTCTGATATGATACCATCAATAGTACTTCATTACCATAGGACATAGGAGCAAAATTAAGCCATTTGGCTTATCAAGTCTGCTCTTCTATTTCATTGTAGCTGATCCACTTTTCCTGAGCCCCAGTCCCTTGCCTTCCCCAACATCTCTTCATGCCCTGAAGAATCAAGAATCTATCAACCTCTACCTTAAAAATACAGTGACTTGGCCTCCACAGCTGCCGGTGGCAATGAATTCCACAGAATTACCACTCTCTGGCCAAAGTAGTTCCTAATCATCTCCATTCTAAATGGACATCCTCTGTTCTGAGGCTGTGTCCTCTGGTCTTAGACTTACACCATAGGAAGCAGCCTCTCCAAATCTACTCCATCGAGGCCTTTCAACATTTAATAGATTTCAATGACATCATTCCCCCCCCCCATTCTGAATTCCAATGACAGCAGGCTCAGAGCCTTCAAACAATCCTCATATCAGCCTGTCAAACCCAGAATTACTCATGGACCTCCTTTGAAATCTCTCCAGTTTCAGCACATCCTTTCTTAGAAAAGGGGCTCAAAACTGATCACAATACTCCAAGTGAGGCCTCACCAGCACCTTACAAAGTCTTAACATTTCATTATTGCTTTTACATTCTAGTCTTTGAAATGAATGCCAACATTGCATTTGCCTTCCTCACCAAACTCAACCTGCAAATTAACCTTTAGGGAATCCTGCACAAGGACTCTCAACTCCCATTGTGCCTCAGTGTTTTTGCATTTTCTCTCTATTTAGAAAGTGCTCTATGCTTTTTCTCTTCTACCAACTTGTATGAGGATACACTTCAACACTATACTCCATCTGCCACTTCTTTGCCCATTATCCTAAAACATCCAAGTCCTTCTGTAGCCTCTCTACTCCCTCAACATTTCCTGTCTCTCCATAAACTTTGCCACAAAGGCATCAATTCCTTACTAATCATTGACATACAATCTAAAGCAGCCCCAACACAGACCCCTGTGGAGCACCTCTAGTCACCAGCAGCCAACAAGAAAAGACTCCTTTTATTCCCAATCTGCCTCCTGCCAATCAGCCAATGCTCTATCTATACTAGTATCTTTCCTGTAATACCATGAACTCTTAACTTGTTAAGCAGCCTCATGTGTGGCACCTTGTCAAAGACCTTCTGAAAATCCAAGTACACAACTTCAACTGATTCTTCCTTGTCTATCCTACTTGTTATTTCAAATTCCATCAGATTTGCCAGACAAAATTTCCCCTTAAGGAAACCATACTGAGTTTAGCCTACACAAGACTACAAATGCTGGAATTCCTAGCAACACAAAATGCTGATGAAGGGTCTCGGAACAAAATGGCGACTATTTAAACTTTTCTCATAGATGCTGCCTGGCCTGCTGAGTTCCTGAGCATTTTGTGTGTTGCTTGACTTTGCCCCATTTTATCATGCACCTCCAAGTATGCCAAAACTACATCCTTAATAATCGACTCCAAATTCTTCCCAACCACTGAGATCATTCTAACTGGCTACAATTTCCTTTCTTCTGCCTCTCTCCCTTCTTGAAGAGTGGAGTGACATTTGCAATTTTCTAGTCCTCTGGAACCATTCCAGAATCTAGGGATTCTTGAAAGATCATTACCAATGCCTCCACAATTTCTTCAGCTACCTCTTTCAGAACTTTGGTGTGTAGTCCATCTGGCCCAGTTGTCTCATCTCACTTTAGACCTTTCAGTTTCCAAAGAACCTTCTCCTTAGTAACTTCGCACACTTCTGGGAAACTTTTAAAAACCAACAGAAGGAAACTGAAAAAAGACAGAAGGAAAAGAGGAAATATGAAGACAAGATAGCTACTAAAACAAAAAGATACCAATTTTTTTTCCAGATAATCAAATGTAAATGAGGCAAGAGTACATATCAGATCACTGGAAAATGATGTTGGAGAGGGAGTCATGGTGTACAAGAAAATAGCAAATGAACTAAATGTATGCTGGAAGCTTAAGAATATCAGGGGTCAGAAGTTAGTGCAGTTGTTGTTACAGGTCCACAATCCCTTATCCGAAATTCTTAGGGCCAGTTGCATTTTGAAATTCAGAATTTTTCGGATTTCAGAACCGCCCCCCCCCATACCAAAAAACACATATGCTCAAGTCCCTTATTTAACCTGTCTCAGTGCGGTGGACTTTAGGACCCGGTGGCACAATAAACCTACGCACATCCTCTCGTTTACTTTAAATCACTTATAATACCTAATACAATGTAAATGCTACATAGATAATTGTTATACTGTATTGTTTAGGGAATAATAAGAAAATTTCCAACAAAAATATACAGTTTCAAACGAACCGAATCAAACACATGGTAAATGACTTATTGGAATAAATGCAGAACGTCACTATCACTATAAAACTTCAGTAACTTGTCTTTGTTTATTTAAATCATATACAGTGGTAGTTCTGACACTATTTTCTTCAGTAAGATGCCGCAAAGACACACCACGATCAAGCTTCTGCAATAACTCCACTTTCTGTGTTATTGATAGAGATGCTTCCTTCTCTTTTTCTCATTGTTACCCATAGGGGTATGGGCAGCTCTTTTTGACATTTTCACAGTGAAATTAAACACAAAGTCAACAGTGAACACAAAATATCAGCGAACAGCAAATGCATGTGTAACCAGTACGAGCGCTGAGCCACAACTGATGTCTGGCGGCCTCTGCTGTTTTGGGTAAAGGAATGTGCACCTGTATGAGAGAAAGTGCTTGGGAAGCTGAAAGGTCTGAAGGTAGGCAAGTCCATCTGGTCCAGGAGACTATACCTCCATTCTTCAAGAGGGAGGGAAGCAGAAGGAAATTATAGGCCTGTCAGCCTGACCTCAGTTATTGGGAAGATATTGGAGCTAAGGATGAGGTCTCAGGGTTCTTGAAGGCAAATGATAAAATAGGCTAAAGTCAGCGTGGTTTCCTTGAGGGAAAATTTTGCCTGGCAATTCTGTTGGAAATTTTTTTTTCAGGAAATAACAAATAGACAAATAACAAATTCAGGATAGACAAAGGAGAATTTGTAATGTGCTCTTGGATTTTCAGAAGGCATTTGTCAAGGTGCCACATATGAAGCTACTTCACAATACAAGAGCCCATGGCATTACAGGTAAGATACCAGCACATATAGAGGATTAGCAGGACGAAGAAAAAGGGAAGATAGGGGACCTTTTCCGGTTGGCTGCCTATGATGTGGTGTTCTGCAGGGGACAACTTCTATTTACGTTGTATGCCAATGATTTGGTTGATGGAATTGATGGCTTTGTGGCCAAGTTTGCAGATAATACGAAGATAGGTAGAGGGGCAGGTAGTGTTGAAGAAGCACCTTCAAAAATACTTGGACTAATAAGGAGAATGGGCAAAGTGGCAGATGGAACATAGTGTAGGGAAGTGTATGGTTATGCACCTTTTCCAGAAGGAAAAAGCGTAGATCATTTTCTGAATGGGGAGAAAATTCAAAAAAAAAAATGAGTTGCAAAGGGACTCGGGAGTCCTCATGCAAGATTCCCTAAAGTTTAATGAGCTTATTGAGTAAGGTGTAAGGAAGGCAAATCGAGTGTTAGCATTCATTTCAGAGAACTAGAATATAAAAGCAAGGATGTAATGCTGAGGCTTCATAAGGCACTGGTTGGAACAGTTTTGCAACCCTTATCTAAGAAGGGATTTGCTGACTTTGGAGAGGGTTCAGCGGAGATTCACAAGAATGATTCTGGGAATAAAAGCATTATCACAACGAGCATTTGATGGCTCTGGACCTGTACTCACCGGAATTTAGAATAAAGGGTTAATTCATTGAAACCTATCGAATATTGAAAGGCCTAGATACAGCAAATGTGAAGAGGATGGGGGTGGGGGAAGAGGGTTCTAGGACCAAAGGACACAGCCTCGGAATAGAGGTATGACCATGTAGAATGGAGATTAGGAGGATTTTTTTTTTAAGCCAAAAGTTTGTGAATCCATGGAATTCATTGCAACAAGCAGCGATGGAGGCCTGGTCACTGGCTGATTTATGACAGAGGTTGATAGGTTCTTGATTAGTCTGCGAATAAAAGGTTACTGGAAGAAGGCCGGCATATGAGGTTGAGGGGAAAACTGGATCAACCACAATAAAATAGCAGAGCAGACTCAATGGGCTGAATGGCCTAGTTCTGTTCCTAAGTCTCATGGTTTTACAATTATAAATGTTGGTCTCCCTGTCACTGTGGCAAAAGTGCTATCTCTTGCCCTTGTTAGTAAGG
The DNA here is from genome assembly GCF_963921235.1 of Mobula hypostoma. Lineage (NCBI taxonomy): Eukaryota > Metazoa > Chordata > Chondrichthyes > Myliobatiformes > Myliobatidae > Mobula > Mobula hypostoma. The sequence goes on along the minus strand of NC_086102.1, from coordinate 153,164,561 downwards.
CAGAGCGCCTGTGGAAATAGGTGTTCAGATGAACCGTTTCTTTTTAAATGGACTATAGACCATAGTCTCTTTGGAATCTTTGCTACTGCTTGTATGGCAAGTGGTGGAGGGGGGGGGCTGATGCTTTTGCTGAGGCAGGTTTGGAGAGAAGGGGGCTTTGGAGGGTTATAAGATTTCCTTCATTCATTATTTAGGGTTTTCCTTCTGGTTTCATGAATGCCTGCAAAGAGCAAGAATTTCAGGTTGTATACCATACACATTCTCTGATAGTAAGTGGAACCACTGGCAATTATAGGACTGTAGTTTTTGATGGACTCTAGTTCAAGGTCTCTTTGGGGGTCTTCTGCTATTGCTTGTGTGGTGGGGAGAGGAAGAGAGTCGATGTTCCACGGCAGCTTGTGCATGGGAGGGGAAGGGGGAAGGAGATTTGATGAAATTATCATTCTTTCTTTAGGGCTTCTCGTTTCATGAATGACTGCACAGAGCAAGAATCTCAGGTTGTATACATTCTCTGATGTTAAATGGAACCATTTGACATGGACACATGACTGCTTAAAGTCACATTTTTCATAAAACCTCAATACTAGGTCAAGTATATTTTTACTACCTTATGAAGATTCTATCAGTAAATGTTACCAATAGCCTAGTAAGCACGATGCTATTGCAGTTCAGGAAAGAATTCAGAATTCAATTCCAGTGCTGTCTGTAAAGCCTGATTTATGCTTCTGCGTTAACTGGACGCCGTAACCTACGCAAGTGACTTACACGCGTTGTGAGCATTTATACTTGTGCGTTGGTGCGTCTGCGTCGCTCTGCAATTCGCGCACATTATGCATGCGCACACACCAGCCCGCGCAAGGCTTCATGGTCATGGTAGTCTTTCTCGGGGTAAACAAGAAGCGAGCGTCTTTTTTCATAAAAGCGAAACATGTCCTCCATAATTTCGGAGGTCTGTAAAGCTTTATGGAAAACACTGCAGCCAGAGTTCCTTCCCTGCCCTTCAGTCACCCAATGGGAAGCTATTGCAGCGTAGGATGAAATGCGATGCTACCAAACGGACCAATCACAGCTGTTGCGTTCTGCATTGCCGCGACACGCGGTTACATTTTGGGAGAGGTGCGCGTTGCAGCAATGCAGGCTCTCGCGTAGGGTTCCGTGTCAGCTTTGCGTAGGGTTTGCAGCGACGCAGTACTTACGGCGACGCGTTGACGTAGAAGTATAAATCAGGCTTAAGGAGTTTGTACGCTTTCTTTCAGTGCTCTGGTTTCCTCCTATTGTCCAAAAGTGTACTGATTAGTGGGTTAATTAGTTATTGCAAATTGATCTGTGATTAGGCTAGTGTTAATTAGGTAGGATGTTGTGTTGGAAATGGCTGTTGCACTCTGTACCTCTAAATAAAGTGTTTTCCATACACTTTCAAACAAACAACTAAAACCTGAACAGGTATGAGTACATTTAACTTCAACAGGGATTTAAAAAAATCTGATTTGCTTCAAAACCGTATCAAAATTATAACTGCATCCCTAAAACAGAAGTGTGTCATTTTCAAACATTTATTCCAATTTGTAGGCCATGGCAGTGAAAAGTGGTGTACACTGGCAATTACACACATTCCAGAAATAATTCACGAAGTTTTGAATTTACAGATATTTTCCAACATAGAATAAAGGCACAAAATTTCACTTATGTAAACAGAACTGGAGTTACAGTCCTCTAGTGCCTCATCTGCCTCGGTTAAAATATGTGGCTGGTTTTTAATCTCAAACATTTCCTGTCAAACCTTTATGGACCTCAATCCAGTATTCTAATAATCTGAATCTCATTTTTAACCACAGATCATTCACAGCTCTTTAGCTAGAGCTCCGAATGATTCACGATGCTGCAGAGAAATGTACAGATCACAAATGACCAATTTGATGAGACAATGCCCCCTTGGCTCTAGATTTTCTGGAAGAGGAAACCACCCACCCCCGCCCCCAGCAGAAAAAGAATCTCATGCATGTACTCTGATAATAAATTTTACTTTTAACCTCTTAGTATTTATTGCCAAACCTGAAAAATCCATTCTGTTTCAATGAAATCACCTCATATCTCCGAATTCCAGAATTGACCCATCCCAGTCCACCTCTCCTCATTCTAGAGTAAATCTGCACTGCATCGTACCCCTGAAGGAAACAAAATGATATTTCAGTCTCTAAACAGTCTCAAGATAGCCCAATGCAGTTGCAAAGGCTGGCATGTTTGTACTGCAACCCTCCATCACCAGGAATTTCACAAATCAATATTCTAATTGAATTCTTTTTTTGCTGAGTTGAAAGGTCATGGCAGTAAGTAAACAGCAAGGCAGAGAGGGGGACAGGTTTAGCCATTGCACAAGAAAATTGCAGATAATGTTAGACTATTCATTTTGCTAAAATTATGGAAACCATGAGGTGCATTATTCTCTGAAGGAATTGTAGATACAGTATATTCATGATGACACTACGGCTGCTGCAGCCCCTGTGGATTTTAGCAAGGTTTCTGACAAGATCTCCATGTGGAAAATTTTTTTTAAAGGTCATAGCCCTTGATCCAAGATAAGCTGGAAAACTGGATCCAAAATGAGTTTGGTAATTGGTGGTAGAAGGTGATGGTGAGGCTTGTTTTGATGATTAGAACGATTGCTATCCCACAGGGATTGCTGCTTTTTGTGGTATACATTTACAAATAGTCAAAGTCAAAAGTTATGATTGGCAAACATGGAAGTGACATGGAAATTGGTGGTGTTGATTGTGAAGGGGATAGTCTTGGGCTGCAGGACACTATTGATCAATTGGCAGGATGGGCAGGTGGGCAAAAGTCAGATGAGATTCCTCGTGATGGAGGGTTGCAGTACAAACGTGCCAGCCTTTGCAACTGCATTGGGCTATCTTGAGACCGTTTAGAGACTGAATTATCATTTTGTTTTCCTTCAGGGGTACGATGCAGTGCAGATTTACTCTAGAATGAGGAGAGATGGAGTGGGATGGGTCAATTCTGGAATTCGGAGATATGAGGTGGTTTCATTGAAACAGAATGGATTTTTCAGGTTTGGTAATAAATACTAAGGATGAGCAAATGGATCCTCCACTTCAACTGGAAGTTCACGATCCGTACAGATTGGAAATAACATCCCCACCTCACAGACGATCAACACTGGTGCTGCACAGGGATGAGTGCTTAGACCACTGCTCTACTCTCCTACACTCATGACTAGGCATAGATCAAATGCTACCATGGCTGATAATACAACCAATTTTGGCAGAATTTCAGATGGTGACAAAATGGTGCACAGGAGTGACATACACCAGTAGTGAGAGCATTCAATGTCAGTAAGACCAAAGAACTAATTATGGACTTCAAAAAGAGCAAGACAAGGGAACACAAACCAAACCTTATAGAGGGTTCAGAAGTGGAGGGAATGAGAAATTTCGAGTTCCTTAAGTATCAATATCTCTGAGGACCTAACATATTGATGCAGCTATAAAGAAGGCATACAGCAACTATATTTCATTTGGAGTTTGAGGAGATCTGGTTTGTCAACTAAAACACTTGGAAAACTTCTATAAATGTACCATGGAGAGCACTCTGAACATTTGCATCACCATCTAATATTGGGGTGGGGGTGGGGGGCAGTCTACTGCACAAGACTGAAGTTGCAGAAACCTGTAAAATCAGTCAGCACCATTATGGGTACTGGCCTTCATAGTATCCATGGCATTATCAAGGAGCAGTGCCTCAGAAAACAGGCATTCATTATTTAGGACCCCCACCACCTAGGACAAGCCTTCTTCTCACTGTTACCATTGGGAAGGAGGTACAGAAGCCTACAGACGCACACCCAGAGATTCAGCTTCTTCCCCTCTGCCATTTGGATTTCTAAATGGATATTGAACCCATGAACAGTACCTCACTACTTTATTTCTTTTTTTTGCAGCTTATTTTTAATGTAACTATTTAACAGATGTACTTACTGTAATTCTGTTATTCCCCTATGCATGTATTTCATTGTACTGCTGCCATAAAGTTCAATTTCACAACATATGCTAGTGATACTACACTGGATTCTGATTATACTCTTCATCTCATTCCCTTCCATCTTCTCACATTTTATTACTTTTGGAATTAAACCTTGGGGCTGTGTACAGATTAAACCAGCCTCACATCAAGTGCATTGATAGGATTATGGAGAAGTATAAATGCCTTTGTACTTCATGAAAATTGCTTGCACACAACATTTATAGTGAACAACTATAAACCTACCATTTCAAATGGAGACATTATGTTTTTAATACTCTTTGATTCTGATGTTTTTGAATGATTTAACATGGTTCAAGGCTGTGCTCCTTTATTTTGAACTCACCAGCCCTTGGCTGTGCACGGGTTTCAAACCCATCAGTTCTCAAACTCTAAAGCACCTCAATCAAGCCATCCTTCAAACATCTGGTGCAGAAAACACAAGGTTATACTGACTTCCCTCAAAATTTAACTCTTGTAATAGGTTACATTTGGATAATGTAACCAAAGACAACCCACCATGACCACAAACAACAATGTAGGCTAGAATTGCAGGAGGAACTGCCCCTGTACTTCCGTGCTGAGTACTATAGAATATTTTGCATCCAGTCAGAGGAAAGAAAGTCTGCATTTAAGTGGCCTTTTTACTTTGGAAAATTATTCTTTATTATAGCAATAGGTGTTCCAGTTTGACTGTAACAATCAGCTTTTTACAATATCATTCATGTACCAGTTTACCTATTGTACCTCCTTTGTACATAGATAGACAGATAGATAGACATATTTTATTGATCCCGAGGGAAATTGGGTTTCATTACAGTCGCACCAACCAAGAATAGAGTATAAATATAGTAATATAAACCATAAATAATTAAATAATATGTAAATTATGCCAGATGGAAATAAGTCCAGGACCAGCCTATTGGCTCAGGGTGTCTGACCCTCCAAGGGAGGAGTTGTAAAGTTTGATGGCCTCATCCTTTACCCATTGTATTTAGACCATAAGACAAAGGAACAGAAGTCAGCCATTCAGCCCATCGAGTCTGCTCCGCCATTTTATCATGAGCTGATCCATTCTCCCATTTAGTCCCACGCCCCCGCCTTCTCACCATAACCTTTGATGCTCTGGCTACTCAGATACCTATCAATCTCTGCCTTAAATACACCCAATGACTTGGTCTCCACTGCTGCCCATGGCAACAAATTCCATAGATTCACCACCCTCTGACTAAAAAAATTCCTTCGCATTTCTGTTCTGAATGGGCGCCCTTCAATCCTTAAGTCATGCCCTCTCGTACTAGACTCCCCCATCATGGGAAACAACTTTGCCACATCCACTCTGTCCATGCCTTTCAATATTCAAAATGTTTCTGAGGTCTCCCCTCATTCTTCTAAACTCTAAGGAATACAGTCCAAGAGCGGACAAACATTCCTCATATGTTAACCCTCTCATTCCCGGAATCATTCTAGTGAATCTTCTCTGTACCCTCTCCAACGTCAGCACATCCTTTCTTAAATAAGGAGACCAAAACTGCCCACAGTACTCCAAGTGAGGTCTCACCAGCACCTTATAGAGTTTCAACATCACATCCCTGCTCCTATATTCTATTCCTCTAGAAATGAATGCCAACATTGCATTCGCCTTCTTCACTACTGACTCAACCTGGAGGTTAACTTTAAGGGTATCCTGTACGAGGACTCCCAAATCCCGTTGCATCTCAGAACTTTGAATTCTTTCCCCATTTAAATAATAGTCTGCCCGTTTATTATTTCTGCCAAAGTGCATAACCATACACTTTCCAACATTGTACTTCATTTGCCACTTCTCTGCCCATTCTTCCAATCTATCCAAGTCTCTCTGCAGACTCTCCATTTCCTCAGCACTACCAGCCCCTCCACCTATCCGCGTATCATCAGCAAACTTAGCCACAAAGCCATCTATTCCATGATCCAAATCGTTGATGTACAATGTAAAAAGAAGCGGCCCCAACACGGACTGCTGTGGAACACCACTGGTAACCGGCAGCCAACCAGAATAGGATCCCTTTATTCCCACTCTCTGTTTCCTGCCAATCAGCCAATGCTCTATCCACATATGTAACTTTCCCGTAATTCCATGGGCTCTTATCTTGTTAAGTAGCCTAATGAGTGGCACCTTGTCAAAGGCCTTCTGAAAATCCAAATATACAACATCCACTGCATCTCCCTTGTCTAACCTACTGGTAATTTCCTCAAAAAATTGTAATAGTTTTGTCAGGCAGGATTTTCCTTTAAGGAATCCATGCTGAGTTCTGCCTATCTTATCATATGCCTCCAGGTACTCTGTAACTCATCCTTGACAATCGATTCCAACAACGTCCCAACCACCGATGTCAAGCTAACAGGTCTATAATTTCCTTTTTGATTCCTTGCCCCCTTCTTAAATAGCGGAGTGACATTTGCAATCTTCCAGTCCTCCGGAACCATGCCAGAATCTATCGACTTTTGAAATATCATCGCTAATGCCTCCGCAATCTCCACAGCTACTTCCTTTAGAACACGAGGGTGCATTCCATCTGGTCCGGGAGATTCATCTACCCTTAGACTGTTCAGCTTCCTGAGTACTTTCTCTGTTGTAATTGTGACTGTGCACACTTCTCTTCCCTGCCACCCTTGAGTGTCCGGTATACTGCTGATATCTTCCTCAGTGAAGACTGATGCAAAATACTCATTCAGTTCCTCTGCCATCTCCTTATCTCCCATTACAATTTCTCCAGCATCATTTTCTATCGGTCCTATACCTACTCTCACCTGTCTTTTTCTCTTTATATACTTGAAAAAGCTTTTAGCATCCTCTTTGATATTATTTGCTTGCTTCCTTTCATAGTTAATCTTTTCCCTCTTAATGACCTTCTTACTTTCCTTTTGTAAGGTTTTAAAAACTTCCCAATCCTCTGTCTTCCCACTAATTTTTGCTTCCTTGTATGCCCTCTCCTTTGCTTTAACTTTGGCTTTGATTTCTCTTGTCAACCACGGTTGCATCCTTTTTCCACTCGAAAATTTCTTCTTTTTTGGAATATACCTGTCTTGCACCTTCCTCATTTCTCGCATAAACTCCAGCCACTGCTGCTCTGCTGTCTTTCCCGCCAGTGTCTCTTTCCAGTCAACTTTGGCCAGTTCCTCTCTCACGCCACTGTAATTTCCTTTACTCCACTGAAATACCGACACATCAGATTTCGGCTTCTCTTTTTCAAATTTCACAGTGAACTCAATCATGTTATGATCACTGCCTCCTCAGGGTTCCTTCACCTCAATCTCTCTAATCACCTCCGGTTCATTACACAATACCCAATCCAGTACAGCCGATCCCCTAGTGGGCTCAACAACAAGCTGTTCTAAAAAGCCATCTCACACGTTCTACAAATTCTCTCGAGATCCAGTGCCGACCTGATTTTCCCAATCCACTCGCATGTTAAAATCCCCCACAATTATCATAACACTGCCCTTCTGACAAGCCTTTTCTATTTCCAGTTGTAATTTGTAGTCCACATCCCTGCAGCTGTTTGGAGGCCTATAAATAACTGCCATCAGGGTCCTTTTACCCCTGCGATTTCTTAGCTCAACCCATAAAGATTCTGCACCTTCCAAACCTATATCACCTCTTTCTAATGATTTAATATCATTTCTTACCAATAAAACCACACCTTCCCCTCTGCCTGCCTACCTTCCTATCCTTCCGATACACCGTGTATCCTTGGACATTCAGCTCCCAGAGACATGCATCCTTTAGCCAGGTCTCAGTGATGGCCACAATATCATACCTGCCAATCTGTAGCTGTACGACAAGATCATCCACCTTATTCCCTATGCTGCGTGCATTTAAGTACAACACCTTAAGACCAGTATTTGATACTTTTCGCTTTGATTTCACTGCAACTTTATTGCACTGCAACTCATCCCAATGGCTACAAATCTGCCCCATCACCTGCCTGTCTTTCCTGACATCTTTACTGCTCACTATCTTAGATTTATTTCTGTTTTCCCCTTCCTCCACTCTGTCATTCTGGTTCCCACCCCCCTGCCAAATTAGTTTAAACCCTCCCTAACAGCTCTATTAAACTTTCCCGCCAGGATATTGGTCCCCTTCGGGTTCAGGTGTAACCTGTCCTTTTTGAACAGGTCATACTTCCCCCAGAAGAGATCCCAATTATCCAAGAATCTGAAGCCCTGCCCCCTACACCAGTCTCTCAGCCACGCATTCATCTGCCTGACCCGACTATTCTTACCCTCGCTAGCACGTGGCACAGGTAGCAATCCCGAGATTATTACCCTGGAGGTTCTGCTTCTCAGCTTCCTTCCTAACTCCTGGAAATCTCTCTTCAGGATCTCCTCCTTTGTCCTATCTATGTCATTGGTTCCAACATGTACCAAGACAACTGGCTGCTCACCCTCCCCCTTTAGAATATTCAGGACCCGATCCGAGACATCCCGTACCCTAGCACCTGGGAGGCAACACACCATGTGGGTATCTCTATCAGGCTCACAGAACCTCCTGTCCATTCCCCTGACTATGGAATCCCCTATGACTACTGCATTTCTTTTCTCCCTCCTTCTCTCCTGCACAACAGCGCCAGGCTCAGTGCCAGAGACCCGATCACCGTGGGCGTCCCCTGTCGGGTCATCCCCCTCAACAGCATCCAGAATAAGATATTTGTTGCTGAGGGGGACAGCCACAGGGGTGCTCTCCACTATCCGGGCATTTCCCTTCCCTCTCTTGACAGTGACCCAGTTTTCTGACCCCTGTAGCCTAGGGATGACTACCTCCCTGTAGCTCCTGTCTATCACCTCTTCACTTTCCCTAATAAGCAGTAGGTCATCAAGCTGCAGCTCCAGATCCCTAACATGGTCTCTGAGGAGCTGCATCTCGGTGCACCTGGCACAGATGTGGCCATCAGGGAGGCTGGAGGTCTCCCCGGATTCCCACATCTGACAGCCTGAACAAAGCACTAACCCTGCAGGCATGCTATCTAATTCGACAGGAATGAAACAGGAAAAATAAGTTTACTCACCCACTCACCTCGCCAAACAGACGAACTTTTTAAACCGTTAGCTCGTACCGTTAGCTGTGAGAGCCCTGCTGTTCCTGTCTGTCCGGGCCAATTCGCGAAGGGGGGGGGGGGGAGGAGAGAAAAAAAAAGAGTCGGCGCTTCGCTCTCGCCTCTTCCCGTTTACCGCCAAAGCCCATTGCAGCCAAAGCCCTACACTCTGCTACCACTCACTCCGCTACCCGCTCCATAGGGTGGTCTCCTTTTTAAACTCTCCGCGCGGTCCTGTTGACATCACGCGCCCGCGCAGTCTCGCCCTTCTTGCACTCGAAGAAGTTTTTTAAAAAACTGCCTTCCTTCAGAATTCAGCTCCCACGACGCTCTGTAGTCCCGATCCAATGTTTCGATGCAATGCAACCCGACTGGTGGCGTAGTGGCATTAGTGCCTGACTTCAGGACGAAAGGTCCCAAGTTCGAATCCATCCGGCTCCCCTGCACGCTTTCCACCTGTGCTGGGTTATGAGCTGGTGATCTCTTTGGAAACTCACCCGGCAGAAGGCAATGGCAAACCACTGCTGTTACTTGCCTCGTACGCGGTTCCCCACTATGTCAGAGAGGCGTGGAGGGAAATCGTCCGCTAACCGGAGAAACTCCGGATGCAATGTAAAACAAAAAACTTAAACTGCGTTTCACCAAAAACATTTTAGTTTGCATTCTGTTCCACTTGCCAGTTATGGATTAGTTTTCCTCCCCACGCCTGTGCTGCACAACTCTGATGGTCAGTGTGGACGAAATGAGCTGAGGGCCCATTTCCAAGTCCACAATGGCCATCCACCACCCAGTCAGAGTCAACATTGTACAGCATGGATTCGAGCCCTCAGTCCTTGCTGACTTTTTCCACCAATTACACTGAACCGATCTGCCCACACTGGTTCAGTATCCTTCCATGCCTTGCCTGTTTAAGTAACTGTCCAAACCTAATACACAGTGATTGTATTTGATATCACCACTTACACTGGCAGAAAATTTCAGACACTAATCACAAAAAAAATTCCTTTAAATCCCCTCCGAAACTCTTGACTTTAAAGCCATTCCCCCTTGTTTTTGATATCCCCCAAAAGAAATTTTATTTATTTAGCAGTAGAGCAATGTAGGCCCTTCCAGCCTACATGCTAATTAACCCCAACTTAATCACAGGACCATTTACAATGACCAGTTAACCTACCTGATACATTTTGGACTGAGGAAACAGGAGCACTTGGGAAAGACCCAACACATTCCACGGGGAGGAGGTACAGGGACTCCTTACAAAACTCCGGAATGCCCCAAGCTGTATACCGTCATGCGAACCACCACACTGACCCATTTCTGATCATCTATACTTCTAATAATCTTATGTACTTCTCAGATCTCCCCTATCTTCCTTCACTCAAGCACAAGCAGCCTATCTAATCCCTCCCCACATTTTTAACCCATTTTATTCTCCCATCAGCTCTCCCTTAGATTATACCACACATTCACACACTAGACAATTTACAGCAGCCAGTTACCCTACCAAGCAGCACATCGGAGGAAACCAGAGCACTCACAGAACATACCTGTGAGGCAGATACTCTCTCAACCAAGTCCTTGTGCTTTATTCAAGGTAGTCACCTCACCCACACTGCTACAAACTGGACTGAAGTTTCTCTTTCATATCCCAAATGCTGTCTAAAACAAAAAGCGAAAACATTTCCAAGCACAAAGAAAGATACACAAGTTGTTATATCACGGATCTTACAGGCTCTGGTTGCTAAGTCACTGACAGTAAGAAATCCAACATTGGTACACATTTAATTTTATTATCTAAAATCATATTATACGAGTCAGAGGTCAGAAAGAGGCAACTTAAACTGCTCGTCAGGAAGGAAGTACAGGAGCCTATGAACCACACACAATGATTTAAGGAACAGCTTCCTCTCCCACCGTCAGACTTCTGAATGGTCAATGAACCAAACTTTGTCATTCCTTTCCTTTTGCACTATTTCCTAATCCATAGTAATTTTATGTCTTTGCACATTTTTCTGCAGCAAAACAAAATTAATTCATGACACACGATTTAATAATGATAAACCTGATTGTTTCATGCAGACATCAGTACCTTATTAGATCTATCCAATTAATTTCACCCCTGCTATTCATCATAGCCAAGTACCCATTCAACATGACCACTGAAACCTGCAGCTGCTAGTTTTTTTTTGTTAATGTATTCCAGATCATAACATCCCATCTTGTTAAACACCAAGCTCATGTCACCTCTGGGTACTCTTTTGCTAACCCTCATGAATTTTGAAGCCTTCTAGAGTAGAAACAGATTCTCCTTGTTCACTCCACTGAAGTCCTTAGCTTTGTTGGCATATTCATAAAGCACATCCAACTTGGCTGCATGGGAAAAGAGCAAAGCTTGCTTCCCCACATTAACCAAAGTAGTTAAGTCCCTGGAGCCTGACCAGGTGCATTCTTAGACCTTGTGCAAAGGTAGAGAAGAAATTGCAGAGGCCCCTTGCAGAGATTTCTGTTTCATTACTGGAGAAGGACCGGAGAATAGCTAATCTAGTAATATTGTTGAACAAAGGGTGGCAAAAACAATCCAGGAAACTACAGAAGGGCAAGTCTGACAACAGTGGTGGGTAAATTGCTGGAAGGGATTGAGGAATTTGGAGAGACAGGGCTTGATTTGGAACGCTCAGCAATGTTTTTGTGGGATGTACTATCTGACAACTGAGTCCTTTGATGAGGGAGGTAAAAGGCAGTGAATGTTATCTATTTAGACTTCAGCAAGGCCTTTGACAAAGTCCCTCATGACAGGCTAGACTAGAAAGTTAGACCTTGGTGGTGGTTGGGGGTGGTGGCATGGAAGATAACTGATTAAATTCATAATAGACTCAGTGCTAGGAAGCTAAGTGTGATTCTTGAGGGCCATTTCTCTGCTGCAGGGATTTGTGCTGGAACTTTGATTGTTTGTAATATCTACTAACGATTTGGATGTGAATGTAGAAGGCACATTAAGCAGATGACACTAAAGTAGGCGGTGTTGTAGGCAGCGTAGAAGGTTATGAAAGATTGCAGGGACATCCTTACCAGCTTGGTACGTGGGCTAATGATTGGCAAGTGCCTTTAAATCCAGATAAGTTTGAGGTATTGCACTTTGAGATTGCAAACTAGGCTAGGATTTATAAAGAGAACGGTATGGACATTGGGAGTATTAAGGAACAACAGGACATAGGAGTTCAAGTGCATGGATAAATAAGGCGAAGCTGAATGATATAATAAAGCTAGCATACCATTAAAGTGACAAAAAAAGGCAGCATCCATCAAGTACCCCCACCACCCTGGCCAATCCATTTCATTTCTGTCATCAGAAAGGAGGTACAGGAACAATTAGTACCCTTCGACCATCAGGGTCCTGAAACAGTGTGGATAACCTCACTCACCTCAAAACTGAACTGATTCCAGAACCTATGGACTCACTTGGAAGGACTCAGTATTTTTTATTTGCAGTTTGTCTTTTCCACATTGGTTATCTGCCTGTCTTTGCATGTAGATTTTCATTGATTCAGTTGCATTTCTGCTCTGCTGTGAATGCCTGCAAGAAAATTAGCCTCAAAGTAGTAAATGGTGACATGTACGTACTTGGATACTAAATTTACTTTGAACTAGTCCCCATTGGAGAGTTACGTTACCATGCTAAAATAGAGGACTATAACCTTTTAAAAATTCAATTGCATTTACCTAGACAGGAAACAAGATATGCTCTAAAACTAATAAACTGATTTTAAAAAGAATGCATAGATGAAAGAGGAAAAAATCTGGAGAAATACAAATCAAAATCATCATTGGGCCAGCTGGTGGTGCAATGACATCAGCGCCGGACTCTGGAGCGGAGGTTCCCGGGTTCGAACCCAGTCGGAGCCACTCCTGAGTACGCTTTCCATCCATGCCAGGTTGAGTGTCGAGATCGCAACTTGACCTCGTAAAATAAAGAGAAAAATACTGCGAAATGTCTGTGTGATGAGTGGCACACCACACAGTCTCTCTCTCTCCGCGCCTTGTAAAAGGCATCGCCCCGCCAACATCGCACATGCACGGGCGCACGCACGCAGACGCACGCGCCAAAAAAATACAAATCAAAATCATCATAGCTTGAAGCAATTGTAACTTTAGTCTTATTCACAATAGTAAGAGGAGCTAGTCGATCAAGGTCTGCTGTACAATGAGTGCTTGACTAAGCTTGGCTTGTTTTCTAGAATTACAAAGAATGAAGAAACCTCATTGAAGCAAATATATGCAGGTTAGATAAGTCTGAAACCAGTGTCAAAATGCAAAAGTAAAGGGTTGGCCATTTAAGTGGAAACTTGTTTGGAATTTACCATCTCAGAGGCCTGTGAACGTTCATCACTGATACAATTCGTCAACAATGGAATAAAAAGGATGTAAGAGTAGGGTGAGAAAAGTTAAGTCAGGTAAAAAGAAAAAAAATCAATGATTTTAGCGAAGTGCAAGTCAGGCTTAAGGGGCCAAATGAGCTCTCCTGCAAACAGTAAAGAGATAAAACACAAAAGTCAAGCAGTTTTCTTTCAACTTTATCTTTCATCAGCTTCAAAATAATGTTTTGCACAAAAAAAGTTTTACAGCAAAAAGATTAAACTCACTGCAATGTATTTGCATTGGCCATCTCTCAGCCAAACCAAAATATCCAATAATGCATCAAGAAAAATGTACCACACTAATATTACTTGTATTTTTATATCCTAACAATGTATTGGTTGCTAAATGTTTTACTCTTTGTGTACTAATTCAATAAAAAGATTTAAAAAGAAAAATGTACCACACAACTCCTTACACCATTTTCTATAAGCTTCAGTTCACTCCAATCTCACAAGTTACACAGGTATTTCATCTTACAGAAACATCAGAATCTCAAGCTCATCACAACTTAAAGTAGAGAATAAAAATCTATCTGCATACTTCTGAAGTCAAACCCACCCCCACCCCCCACCACTACCCACTGATTACACTCAACTCCCACATTTGCTTAGTGAAAGACGCTCTTTGGTCAGCCCGAAACTTGATGATCTTCCAGCACATGGAGATATCTGTGGCAGAATGCTGCCAACTGGCACATTCTCGGCTGCAGGAGTTCGTGCTGAGGGACGCACTGAAACTTGGTGCAGCCACCGCAAGGGCCCGGTGGGGAAGGGCCACAGTTTAGGGTTCTTCTCCGGCGGGAGTGGGAGGGGTCGGGTGGCGGGGAGCCTACCCCTCAACAATGGTTTGGGAAGGTGAACCAACGGAGTGCCACATGGGTGGCCAAAAGTATGGATATCTAGAGACCACAAAGGAAACATATGTAAAGGATTGAGATTCATTGATCGGTTTATTGTATAATTTTATTTTTGAATAAAGTATATTTTGAAAAAAAAATCTTGCTTAACAAGTCCTCTTGGTTTAGCCCAAGCTGCATGGTTTTTTGCACAAAATGCCTCTACAGTTGTGGATGAATGAAGGAAAAGACTACAGGCAAGAAATCAGAAATCACAAAAAAAGCAAAAGGTTTACAATTAAATAACAATGGATGCACACAAGTGCTCAGAGCATTGACAAAGAGGTAGGGCATAAAAGAAGAACTCTGCAGCAAGAGACAAGGTGAAAATGTCATACAAAAGAGAGAAGGGAACAGTTCACCACAGCCATACATCAGATTCCTCAAAGATAGCTTAGCAAAATAAGAACTCTTGCTTGTGACACTTGCTCCAGCATTACTAAATATCAATTATACACAAAAAAACAACACAATCAAAAGCAAATAAGCTTAAACTGTCCAACATAATCTTACAAAGGCCCTCCTGCTTTCACAGGTCACTATCATTCTTTTAAAGGTTCCTTTCTACCTTAGCTAAAAAATGTTAATTTGTGAACATCTTATCTTTGAATCAGCATATTCCACAAAAACTATCGCTACTACATAACTTAAATCTCATACAGTATTTTCCTTCAGCAAGCTATACCACTGGCCTCCAGGGTACCCTTCAGCTGTGGCCTCTTATCATTTACTAATTGCAATAATATTGTCTCATTACAAGCCTCATATGCTAAACTAAGAAACAATCATTAATTGTGTCAACAATGAGTGTTTCCCATCTGTCATTTGTCCATCTTATGAGCAGTTAATTGAAAACTTTCATCAATATCACCGTATCTTCATTAGCAGTCTTGCTTATTTGACTGCACCCAGCAGATTTCCTGACTCTGAGTTTCAGGCCTATGGCACGGTTCTAAGTACTTCCTGTGTAAAGGTATCATTTTATATTCCCAGAACATCCAGTGGATTAACTTCAATTGTCAAATGAGTAACAGACTTTTCTAACAAGTAAAATCAATTTGTTGCTGTTCAGATAAGGATTGGAAGCAAAAACTGAGAGATGACACAGGCTGTCCCCTGGTAACTTACAGAGAGGTTCATAAATCAGCTTTGTCCTTAAATTGGGAAATACTCTCAATTTGCACTAGTGCTGTTATATTTATTTTGTCCTGCAAATCATATATAAATTATGTAAATTTAAGTTTGCTAACTTGCATTTCTAACATGTTGTGCCACTGCTGCAAAAAAAGCTAATTTTCATGGCATTTATATCCTGTATTATGTATGTCTATGATAATGAACTTGAATTAAACCATTCCTCCATTGTGTTGAATGCCATCAAAACAAAAATAGTCTGATAAGAAAGATCAATTCCTAAAAGGTGAGAGAGGGTGGAGCCAGTTTGACAATTTGTAAGAATGAATGTATGTACATAGGTTAGACTTTTGAATTTAATGATATTATGGGAGCTAGTTTGTATAAGTCATAAGTTGGGTGCCAACAAATCACATGTTCCTAACCCAAGGGTGGTATGTACTCTTTTAAGTCAGAATTTCCTACTTGGTTTCAATTACCTTATTTAATCTCACAAGAGCAATTCAGACTATTTAACAATTCCTGAAACCACCCACCCGCTTTCTGTATCAACATTCTTAGTCCTAGCAAAAACAGTTAAACGCAACACAAAAATATTTTGTTTCATCCTTGAACAAAATTTCTGAGCAATATTTGAAAACAATAAAGTGGTTCCTCTGGGCATCCTTCTTGGGCCGTTATTTTGTTTCTGTATCTGACTCAGATGTGTTCTTCTTGTCGTAAATTTTAATGGCAGTTGGCAAACTATCATAAGGTGCATTACTGCCACCTACTGAGTTGGAGTGGGGAGCAAAGAGACACAAAGTATACCTGCTAAATACCCCCCAAAAAATCAAATAATATCAAAAAGTCTAATACTTGTTAGAAAGTCAAATATGCACTTATATACATTACAATGGCAGTTATATCCTAACAAATTTTCCATGTTAAGCTGTGTCTGTCCCAAAGATCTCAAATTAGCAATTTGAACTTCATAGGAACTACATTCAAACAATATATGCCGCACCGTTTCTTGACAAGTGCTCGTATCATGCATATTAACATAGAAACATAGAAAATAGGTGCAGGAGTAGGCCATTCGGCCCTTCGAGCCTGCACCGCCACTTATTATGATCATGGCTGATCATCCAACTCAGAACCCCGCCCCAGCCTTCCCTCCATACACCCTGACCCCTGTAGCCACAAGGGCCATATCTAACTCCCTCTTAAACATAGCCAATGAACTGGCCTCAACAGTTTCCTGTGGCAGAGAATTCCACAGATTCACCACTCTCTGTGTGAAGAAGTTTTTCCTAATCTCGGTCCTAAAAGGCTTCCCCTCTATCCTCAAACTGTGACCCCTCGTTCTGGATATTAATTCTGAACAAGGAATTATTCAACCTAGATGCGAGGAATTCTGCAGACGCTGGAAATTCAAGCAACACACATCAAAGTTGCTGGTGAACGCAGCAGGCCAGGCAGCATCTCTAGAAAGAGGTACAGTCGATGTTTCAGGCCGAGACCCTTCGTCAGGACTAACTGAAGAAATAGTAAGAGATTCGAAAGTGGGAGATCTGAAATGATAGGAGAAGACAGGAGGGGGAGGGATGGAGCCAAGAGCTGGACAGGTGATTGGCAAAGGGGATATGAGAAGATCATGGGACAGGAGGCCCAGGGAGAAGGAAAAGGGGGAGGGGGAAAAAACCCAGAGGATGGGCAAGGGGTATAGCAACACACATATCTGGCGGACAGAGAAAGCAGGATCTCCCAGTGGCCACACATTTTAATTCCACATCCCATTCCCATTCTGATATGTCTATCCACGGCCTCCTCTACAGTAAAGGTGAAGCCACACTCAGGTTGGAGGAACAACACCTTATATTCCGTCTGGGTAGCCTCCAACCTGATGGCATGAACATTGACTTCTCTAACTTCTGCTAATGCCCCACCTCCCCGTCATACCCCGTCCATTATTTATTTATAAACACACATTCTTTTTCTCTCTCTCCTTTTCCTCCCTCTGTCCCTCTGACTATACCCCTTGCCCATCCTCTGGGTTTTTCCCCCCCTCCCCCTTTTCTTTCTCCCTGGGCCTCCTGTCCCATGATCCTCTCATATCCCTTTTGCCAATCACCTGTCCAGCTCTTGGCTCCATCCCTCCCCCTCCTGTCTTCTCCTATCATTTTGGATCTCCCCCTCCCCCTCCCACTTTCAAATCTCTTACTAACTCTTCCTTCAGTTAGTCCTGATGAAGGGTCTCAGCCCGAGACATCAACTGTACCTCTTCCTAGAGATGCTGCCTGGCCTGCTGCATTCACCAGCAACTTTGATGTGTGTTGCTATTATTCAACCTAGTGTGTCCAATATGTAAATATGTTTAAGTACAACTCCTTCCTTCCTTTTATACCCATCTTCCTGATGAGTTCCGACTATCCTCTGAATTTTATATAAATGCTGTCATTTCTTTTCCTTATCCCAACTTCGTTGCCACAGTGATCAAAATAGTCTTTTCTTTTTTTTTATTTGGATAAGGAATTCACAATTATCATGTACTTTTTTCACACATATAACCTTTTCCATTTTTTTATATGTATAAAACTACAATTATTTATACATTCTTAAGTACACATTGAGATGATATAAAAGGAAAATAAACATTTAAATAGATAATTATGTACTGTGGTAAATCTAACCTATTAGGCTAAGTAATGAAATTAGTTGTTAAGAAAAATGGTAATAATAGTTTCCATACAACCCTTCTGGACCATTTCCGCTGGTCCAAAATGTTGCATACAAGCCTATATACCAACCATTGTAGGTGTTTATATCCCAATTTGTTCGTGCTTGTTCCTGCCCGCAGACATAATTATCCAATCCCTATGTACTTATTTACTTAATTTTTTCATTTTTTTTTCAGAGTTGTAGATATACAGACCTATCAACAGTAGAATTGGAATTTTTCAAGATTTTGAATTCGGCTTGCAGTTCAATACCTAGTAAATCAGTTTCTCGCCTATATAATGCACTCTCCCATGCTAAAAATGTAAATACACTGTATATTAAAGAGAAGTGGGAGAAAGAAGTGGGGTTGGTACTTTCAGAGGAGGCTTGGGGGGAAATCTGCAGCTTTCAATGGTCCTCGACTAATTCTTTGACTTGGAGAGAACATTGTTGGAAAAACATTATAAGATACTTCAAGACCCCATATCAGGAAAAATATAAAGATACAAATGTGATGTGTTGGAGAAGGTGCGGCTCCAAGGAGGCAAATCATTTTCATATTTTCTGGGATTGCCCTAAATTAAGTCTATTTTGGGAAGGTATCCATAGAACATTAGTTAAGGTACTTAGGTCCCAGATACCTCTGAACTTTGAGACGCTCTATTTGGGGCATGTATTGTTCCTTGAACAGAAGGAAGATATAAAGTTGCTGCAGGCCCTCTTAGCGGCAAGTAAGAAATCAATCACTAGAAAATGGCTAAATCCAATACCACCTACATTAGAAGATTGGTACGAAATTATCTTGGAAATATTTAAAATGGAAAAGTTGACTTACTCCCTGAGAACTCAAAAAGAAACATTTTATCAAATCTGGAATAAATGGATTGAATATATAACCCCAATGCGAGCAGACTTTAGATGACTCTCCTAATGATTTATATTGCTCTTCTCATCAACACAGTAATATTGCTAACGTAAGCACCCCTAGTCTAAATGTTTGTTTTTTTTTGGAAAATAGAGAATTAACACAAGTAAAGGGAAAGATTTGGGAAAGGGATAAAAAAAAACAAAATAGTCTTTTCAATTACGGTTTTCCCCTTCCCTTTATGCAAAGGCACCACTACATTTATATCCTTAATTTTCAGTGATTGTTTGGCTAAAATATCTGCCACCTCATTTCCTTCAACCCCAACATGGATAGGGACCCATTAGAAATGTATACACAAGCCTAGACCCTGCAGCCTCAACAATCTCAAGAAGAATGTTTGTTCTACAGTATGAAATATCTGTTTTAATAGATGTCAAAACAGAGGATGAATCAGGGCACCAGAGTATATTTTAGGATTTTGTGAATAAAGCATGTGAGAATCGTTTTGTGTGTTTAACAAAAGCCACTGCCCTTTACTTCCATTACAAACAAACCAAAAGCAGTCACCTTACACTGATGTCATTACATCAGACACCATCTCAATAACTCAATAATGGAACTTCCACCAACTCCAATGGGATCCCACCACCAAGCACCTGTTTCCCTCCCGCTCTTACTGCTTCCAGCAGGGATCGCTCCCTAAGCAACTCCCTTGTCCATTCGTTCCTCCCTACTGATCTCCCTCCTGGATTTTGTCCTTGCAAGCAGAACAAGTGCTACACCTGCCCCTACACCTCCTCCCTCGCTACCATTCAGAGCCCCAAACTGTCCTGCCAGATGAGGCAGCACTTCACCTGTGAGTCTGTTGGGGTCATCTACTGTATCTGGTGCTGCTGGTGTGGCCTCCTGTATATCCCTGTCTCCCAACATAGATTGGGAGACCATTTCACTGAGCACCTACACTCCATCCACCAGGAGAAGTGGGATCTCCCAGTAGCCACTCATTTTAATTCCACTTCCCATTCCGATATGTCAATCCATGGCCTCCTCTACTGTTGTGATGAGGCCACACTTAGGTTGGAGGAACAATACCTTGTATTCCATCTGAGTAGCCTCCAACCTGATGGCAAGAACATCAATTTCTCGAACTTCCAGTAATACCACCCCACCACCTTCACCATTCCCCATCCCCTTTTCCCTCTCTCACCTCATCTCCTTGCCTGCCCATTGCCTCCCTCTGTTGCTCCTCCCACCTTTTATTTCCTCCATGGCCTTCTGTTCTCTCAAATCGGACTCCCCCTTTCCCAGCCCTAGATTCTTTCACCAATCAACTCACAGCTCTTTACTTCATCCCTCCCCCTACTAGTTTCACCTATCATCTTGTGTTTCTCTCTCCCTCCCCCCACATTTTAAATCTACCCCTCAGCTTTTTTTTTTCTCCAGTCCTGCCGAAGAGTCTCAGCCCGAAACGTCAGCTGTACTCCTTTCCATAGACGCTGCCTGGCCTGCTGAGTTCCTCCAGCGTTTTGGGTGTGCTGCTTGGATTTCCAGCATCTGCAGATTTTCTCATTTGTAACAATGACAGTGTTGGTGAATTATTTAGAACAGTTTCTATTATGAACAACATGTTCCATCTGTCACCCATTACACTACCCTGCACAGGCCCCCCCCCCCCAACCCAGAATTCACCAAACCCAGCATTGTGAGTCTGTCTGGAGCTCGTACGAGCCGTCTGGCTCGGGTCCTGTCTGCCTTGCTTGGAGAAACAACGGGTGCCTCTCTGCCTCTGGCTTGTGCAGGGGCATGCTGACATGCACATGGTCATGTTGTGATGCGGGGTGTATGGTGGTGGAAACCATCCAGGACCTGGTGGGCCAATTTAAGGCAATCTACAGAAATACATACAGGTTTACCCTTCCTCTTTACAATAAAAGTACTTTCACCCCATTCCAAAACGCATCATAAGGTGGTATAGTGGCATCAGCACTGGACTTCAAGGCAGAAGGTCCTGAGTTCAAACCCAGCCGGGTCCCAACCTGGGCAGCAGCAGCATCTGCGCAGAAGAAAGGCCTGGCAATCTACTTCCGCACCTTGCCATGAAAACCCTGTGGGCCGTATGGTCCATGAGGTCACGAAGAACCGGACTCGACTAAAGGGGGCTTAAGGAGGTGTTATTTGCATCATGGCGGAGAAAAATGAACCAGTTAGAACATAGGTAACTGGAACTCAAGAGTGTTGTATGCCATGATGGGAGCTATGAGGTGTAAAAGAATTGAGTTTAACAAGAAGGGCGGAATGCTGCCAAGATGTCAACCAGATGGCCGTGGGATCAGGAATAAAGTCACCCAGAACCTGTAGTGGCTGCCTGTACACCGACTCAGCTGAGGAAGATTTCAGGTTCTCTTCTGGAGCCATTCTGAGCCCCAGCAAGACCCATGGGAGGTGCTTGTGCCAGTAGGTTCATCTGTCACCCATTACATTATCCTACAATATAATCAGGGTGTACTTCTTCAACCCATTCCAAGGCTGAATTGGTTGTGTTTGCATTGAAATATTTTTATGTTGTACCTTACTGTTTCAGTGGTGTTGACATGATGTCCTCACCCCTTCTCCCGGAGGCACAGTACTTATTGTCTCCACCTGCAGAAGTCTCTGCATAGCTCAGCTGCAAAAGCAAGATTATTAATTTGATAATAAGCACAGTTTCCTGTTTGGAGAATAAATTCAGTAGAGGCAGATCCTTGAGGAAAAAAGGGGCATTATGCTGTGTAAAGAATTATTTCCAGACCCCACAGCTGTCACCTCTCGTATCAGAAGCCATTGAAAATTTTGAAATTCGTTGCCACGGGCAGCAGTGGAGGCCAAGTCATTGGGTGTATTTAAGGCAGAGATTGATAGGTATCTGAGTAGCCAGGGCATCAAAGGTTGCGGTGAGAAGGCGGGGGAGTGGGACTAAATGGGAGAATGGATCTGCTCATGATAAAATGGCGGAGCAGACTCGATGGGCCAAATGGCCGACTTCTGCTCCTTTGTCTTATGGTCTTATGGTCTTATAATGGAGACTAATTTAAAATGGTACCATTTTACTTTTTAGCACTATTAATGACTGTACTTTAAGATCTGTTTTCAAATCTGAACCCAAGCACCTTAATGCAAATGAACATCTGCAAAGTAAATCCAGAATTCAATACGATTAATAAAGTAGGTACAGGGTAACAAGCATTGGTCTTTTAAAAATATCAGCTGGAAGGGAACCTGCCAGTGAAATTTCATTGCTTTTAATTTTGAATGCAGATTAGTTCCATATTTCTTCCAAAATAAAAAAAAATATATGCTTCCCCAGAGCAAATATTATGCAAGTTACATAATCATTTTCATATAAACTGCGAAAAGAGAGAATGCATCTGGTGTGCATATTGCAGAGTGGAATTTGTTTTCTACCTGGAATTAAACTCAATACATTTACTCCTGGCCAAGTACAACATTCCCAACCATATTTCTGTACATCTTTCACATTTGTAGCTGTAGATAGAGCCATGATTTAGTACATTTCCATTTACCAAATAGAGAATGAATAATATCTACAATCCTTGGTTAAAATGATTTAAGTGTGAGATTAATCAGCCTGTGGCATCTTCAATTTTATGCTTATTGTGTGTGTTCATTTTTTGTTGCATCAGATCCAAAGAAGTGATTATTCCATTCTCCTTTAAGTTCAAAGTACACTGATTATCGAATTATGTACACATTTTACAAGCTTGAGAGTTATCTCCTTACAGGCAGCCACAAAACAAAGAACCCAAAAGCAAGAAACCCGAAAGAACCCAATTTTAAAAAAAAGTAAAGACCAACTCCCAATGCACAGAGAAAGAGAGAGAAAAGCACAAATCATGAAAGCAATAGAAGCGTAGAAGCGGGCAACAACAGCAGTATTTCGAACCAAACTGAGCCCTTAGATCCACATTCCTGGAGCAGTCCAGAGCAGGCCCAAAGCCTCAGTATTCAGTTCATCATGTTAGTGGAGCAAGTCATCGCAAAGTTCACAGACACAAAGCACTGCATCCAGGGGCAGTCTCACAGCCATAGCATTGCAGAGAGAGGAGCTCCCAGTCTATCTGGGCCGACGTTTAAATTGTCCGAACAGCGGATTGTACCATGCTTTAGGACACGGGCTCCTCCGCGGCAAATCGTTTCGACCTAGAACACGCCACCCAGCAACTCACTGCGGACCTAGATTTCGCTGCCGTTCCCGACCTCTCCAAATCAGCTCAGTGCTGACAGCATTTCAGCCTTGCACCCAGGTTAATTGGATGGGCATCAGAGCTCCTCTGTCTCATCTTCTCCCCTCTGAATCATTCACTCCAACCAGCATGGCTCCAACTCCACGTGCATCAATCTTGCAGTGCACCAGCAAGGCACAACTTTCAAATTCACTTTGCCTTTGCTCACCTCTACGTGGTTTGCGGTGATAGTTTACCACAATTTACTTCAAAAAAGTGTAATTGGTAATATTTTTAATCAAATCCTTTGCTTTCAAACAACCAGTAAACTGTTGAATGACTTTGGTAGCAAAATCCTAAACTGGAAGATGATATGATGATTGGTGGTGTTGTGGATAGCGTAGAAGACTGGCAAAGAATACAGCAGGATATAGATCAGTTGCAGATATAGCCATAGAAATTCCAGATGGAGTTTAACCCAGGCAAATGTGAACTTCTCCATCTTAGTAGGTCAAATGTAAAGAGAAAGTACACAGTTAAAGGCAAGACCCTTAACAGTGTTGATGAGCAGAGGGATCTTGGGGTCCAAATTGAAAGCTCTCTGAAAGTGGCTACACGGGGTGATCGGGTGGTTAAGAAGCAAATAGCATTCTTGCCTTTCAGTCGTGGCACTGAGTTCAAAAATCAGGAAGTTATGATGCATCTATATAAAGTTCAGTTTAGGCTGCATCTGATATATTGGTTATTCTGGTCACCCCATTGTAGGAAGGATGTCAAGGCTTTGGAGAGGGTGCAGCAGAGGTTTACCAGCATGCAGGCCAGATTAGAGAGCATGTGCTATAATGAAAGGTTGGACAAGCTAGGCTTATTTTCTTTGGTGCAGCGGAGACAGAAGTTTATAAAATTATGAGCGGCATAGAGTAGACAGACAGTATCTTTTCCCCAGGGATTGAAAGATCTAATGGCAGAGGGCATGCACTTAAGGTGGAAGGGGGAAAATTTCAGAGGAGATGTGAGGGGCAAGTTTTTACCCAGAGAGTGGGGAGTGGCTGGAATGAACTGCCTGAGGTGGTGGTAGAGGCAGGAACATTAGAGTCTTTTAAGAGACATTTAGATAGGCACATGAATGTGAGGGAAATGAAAGAATATTGGCATTATGGAGGCAGAAAGGATTTACTTAGTTGGCCATTTGATTGCTAATTCAATTGATCCGGCACGACTGATTTAATTGGGTGGCACAGTAACATAGTGGTTACAGTGCCAGCGATCCAGGTTGGATTCCCACCACTGTCTATGAGGAGCCTGTACATTCTCCCCGTGACTGTGTGGCTTTCCTCTCACAGTCCAAAGACATATCAGTTGGTAGGTTAACTGGTCATTGTAAATTGTCTTGCGATTAGACTAGGGTTAAATCCGGGGTTGCTGGATGGCAAGGGCTTGAAAGGCCAGAAGGGATTACTCTGTGCTGTGTCTCAGTTAATAAACAGCCGCAGTTCAGTGCAAAGAGGAGTAGACGTTGTGAAGCAGAGAGCAGAACTGGTCTGATCCTCACCTCTATTCACAACACCCTTCCGTTTCAATCTGGCCCAGTGTTTAAACTGTCCAAACGTCAGGTCGTTCCTCGCTCTAGGACCTGGTCACTGTCACTTCGATGTGCTCTGGGCCTGGACTCTGCCACCACATTTCAGCTCAAACCTGGCCTTTCCAAATCAGCCTGGCAATTAGACCGATCAAACCTCGGGTCTTTCCTTGCTCTTGGATATGGTGGACACGCCTCGACCTCACCTTGACTCTGCCTTGCACTCACTCACCTCAACCCTTGACTCTTCCTCCCCTATGCTCACCTCTCCATTGTCTGCAGTGATCGCTTACCAGAAAAAGTGTAAGTAATAAGGTATTTAGCAGTATTCTTTGTTTTGTTTGCCACCAATAAGCAGTCGCAGGGCTTCATCAGTGCCGTCTTAAACCAGCCACGACACAATTCTTCCTTCTCTGAAGTTGAATGCTATACAATTTTATGATTCTAAGCACGACTGTCATTTCATAGCTAAGTTATGATCCATACATCTGCAAAGATGTCCACTGATGCTACACATTAAGAACTAATTCACTTTTCCATCGCTTGACATTCAAAATGAGGTAGTAAATTGGGATTAGACATTGGTTTGGTATGAGAAGCCAGAGAATGGTTGTAGATGGTTGCCTCTCCGACTAGAGGCCTGTGGCTAGTGGTGTGCCACAGGGATGGGTGCAGGGTCCATTGCTATTCATCATCTATATCGATGATCCGAATGATAATGTGGTAAACCGGTGATAGAATGTGGAATGCACCTACCAGTGAAGTGGTAGATGTGGATTTAATTTCAACATTTAAGAGAAATTTGGATAGGTACATGGATGGGAGGGGTACGGACGGCTGTTGTCAAGTTGCAGGTTGATGAGAATAGGCAGATTAATAGTTTGTCATGGACTAGATGGGCTGAAGGGCCTTTCCTGTGCTATAGTGTTCTACGACTCAGACTTGTCATGTAGTGAGACTTGCAATCTTTTGCCTCTGGTTCTTTTGACTGAAAGGCAAAGATAGAAACTCCACACATGCTCTCTATTATGTGGAATTTCCACTCTGAAATTTAATTTCATTTGCAATAAATCTGCTTTTGATACATAATCCTCAACAAAATCTTCCTTGAAGAAATATAATTGCGCACTTAAGGGAATGTCATTACTTTTCTGTTGTCTGGTTGTTAAGTAGTACTGCTTGATGTATTTAAGAGCAGCCACCTGGTGCAGTAGTATTAATCTGGTAAAATAGACATATTCCATACACAAGGAAATCTGCAGATGCTGGAAATTCAAGCAACACACATCAAAGTTGCTGATGAACGCAGCAGGCCAGGCAGCATCTCTAGGAAGAGGTACAGTCGACGTTTCGGGCCGAAACCCTTTGTCAGGACTAACTGAAAGAAGAGTTAGTAAGAGATTTGAAAGTGGGAGGGGGAGGGGGAGATCCAAAACGATAGGAGAAGACAGGAGGGGGAGGGATGGAGCCCAAGAGCTGGACAGTTGATTGGCAAAAGGGATATGAGAGGATCATGGGACAGGAGGCCTAGGGAGAAAGAAAAGGGGGAGGGGGGGAAAACTCAGAGGATGAGCAAGGGGTATAGTGAGAGGGACAGAGGGAGAAAAAGGAGAGAGAGAAAAAGAATGTGTGTATATAAATAAATACCGGATGGGGTCCTCTGGGTTTCCCCCCCTCCCCCTTTTCTTTCTCCCTAGGCCTCCTGTCCCATGATCCTCTCATATCCCTTTTGCCAATCATCTGTCCAGCTCTTAGCTCCATCCCTCCCCCTCCTGTCTTCTCCTATCATTTTGGATCTCCCCCTCCCTCCCACTTTCAAATCTCCTACTAGCTCTTCCTTCAGTTAGTCCTGACGAAGGGTCTCAGCCCGAAACGTTGACTGTACCTCTTCCTAGAGATGCTGCCTGGCCTGCTGCGCTCACCAGCAACTTTGATGTGTGTTGCTAGACATATTCCATATTCTATTAGTGACTTTTGAGTAAAATGATCACTGATAATTGCTGAGAAAGAAAACTGCAGATCCCATGAAACTACTGCACTCATTTCGGCTTCCTAGTTTACAAAGTAGCATTTGTATTCCAATGTCTTCTGCCTGCATTGTTCTTGAACAAGAAAAATCGTTAGCTAAGGGAATAATTTCATTTCATTTGAGATGCACAAGGCATAATGTTCTATCGAGAAATCCCAGTATGACCTGATTAGTGGTGACTACCTGAGAAGTGTATTCTGTTGGATTTAGTCATGAAATAGATGAAAGGAAATTTTGCCCCTTTACATTTGCTCTACCGGTCAGAAGAATAGATATGCATTTGTCATGCACGTCCTGTGTAATCTACAACTGCCAGTGGAAACACATTGCCTGATCATTAGACTGCATTCATGAAAATCTCAATGATTCACTCAACTATGTCAATACCTCACTTTATGAATAAGGTCACGGTCTGAGCTGAGCATTTTTCAGCTGGAGCTTTCCCTGCCACCAAGTGAAATTTTTGCAGCATTTTAGCTCAGTCACCACTCCAACATTACTTGCTTCCAGAAGATGCATGTCAAACCTGTCACAGCAAGTAATTTAAACGCAAACAACAGGAATTCTGCAGATGCTGGAAATTCAAGCAACACACATCAAAGTTGCTGGTGAACGCAGCAGGCCAAGCAGCATCTATAGGAAGAGGCGCAGTCGACGTTTCAGGCCGAGACCCTTCGTCGGGACTAATTTCAAGGCTATAGGATTTGATCTCCTAAGCCACTCAGTTCAAGGTAATTTTTTTTAAAAACTGCTGAAGGAACTCAGCAGGTCAAGCAGCACCTGCAGAGGGAAAGGCACAGCTGATGCTTTGAGCTGAGACGCTGCATCAGGACTGAAAGTGTAGAGGAGAGACAGGCAGTATAAAGAGGTGAGAGGGAGGGGCATTGTGACAGACTAGAAGTGAGCCACACAGAAACTGTAACTGGGAAATATGAAAGACTTTATTCACACAGCAAACCTCAGGAAAGAGGGAGTACAGGAGGATCCAAGAGAATCTCACTCTCCTGACACGATATTTTATACTGCTTCAACACAAAGATAATAATAAACAATTAACTATACTTCTAATCACAATAATTGTCTATTTTACTTTAATATTTTGAATATATTCAGGCAAATTTGCATAGTTACAATGGTAGCACATCCCAACAAGCAGTCCCTCTTTGAATATTCAATACTAGTGTTTGTTCCAAAAGCTTCTGAATACAAATTCCAGACACCCAAAACTAAACCCCTTTTGTCACATGTTGAAGTATGGCTCCATGAATATACAATTAACCAGAAGATTAGGTAACAAAGCAGATCCTGAGCAACACACACAAAATGCTGCAGGACCTCAGCAAACCAGGGAGCATCTATGGGAGAGAGTAAACAGTCAACGTTTCGGGCTAAGACACTACGTCCACACTACACCGGATAAATCCGTAACCGAAGCTTTTTCTCTTCGTTTTGACCCTCCGCCCACATTGAAATGGCATTTTCCTCCCCCGAAAACGGAACTTTTCTAAAACGCTCTCCAGAGTGTGTAAATCTGAAACCGCAGGTTGGGTGGTGTAGTGTGTACGTGGTAACCGGAGCTTTTTAAAAATGCTGTCATGACGTGCCGGAACAGATGGTGGCGGCAGCGCGGGATTTCACTGTTTTCTTGAACGCAACCCCCCCACACCACAACAACAATATCTGACAACAGGTGTGTAACAGCCTAATGTAACATTGTATGGAAATACAAGATAACACTGATCCAGACATGTTTTATACATTTAACAAGGTGCTTTATTAATGTATTGCTTGTGCAAACATTCAATAGATGCAATTGTCACTACTTCCAAAATGTCATTTTTAAGTAGTAACTTATGTTTGGCATAGACGTGAAAATGTTAAGGCTAAAAAAGGAAAATTGTAAGCTTCACTTTTACTTGGGTAAAAATAAAATCACTTTTGCCCAGTAACTCGTTTTATTGCACATGTTAAATACAGCAAAATAATACAGAAAAACAAGGCAAAAGTAAAGGCAAACAAATAAGGTAACAGTAAATTTCACTTTTGCCCAGTAACAAGCCTTATTGCATTTAGTTGTAACTGTTGTCCCTTTCATTGGTGAAGAGACTGTGGCTGTAGGAAATGTTTCCAGGGTGACCCCTCTGTGGGAGTGGGGATGATGTTGGTGGGGCCACCTGGGGGTCTGTGTGTCCGTATGTGTAGTTATTGTAGTGGCTGTGAGGCTGGTATTGTGGTGGTGAAAAGTACTGGGGGGAGCCATCATATTCCTCATCATTGCAAATCCCTCTGCAACAGAGTTAGTCAGTTTTTCAATGTTCGTCGTCAGCCGGGTCATACTGTCCGTGACCTCCCTGTCGGTTGCCTCCACACACTCCAGTATTTGTTTTTTAAGTTTTAAATTCTCCTGTGCAAGAGCCAACAGCTGTCCATCGTTTGGCAATTTCCTTTTAAGTTTTTCTAGTCTGCAACTGGACAAATGCACACCAAGTCTTTCGTTTGGCGATTTCCTTTTAAATTTTTCTAGTTTGTAACTGGACAAACGCGCACCAAGTATACCGTTTGCTCTTCGCTTGTTTTCTGTATATGTGTCCTGTGCATGCCCAGTAGGAGGAGATTCACCCAATTACCTGTTTTAATGTGGTCAGAGGTATTTTCAAAAACGCCTGGTGTGGACACCTATGGTTTTTACGCGAAACTGGCGTTTTTAAAATTATCCGATCTAGTGTGGACGTAGCCTAGTGGCAGAGCTACAGCTATAACGATGTGCTAAATCCAAGAACAACCATCTATTGTCTTCTCCTAAATAGCTTCAATAGGATAGGATTAGGATGTCCCACACTCACTGATTGGTTTCACTAGCCACAAAGTATCATTTGAAGTTAATTGATACTTCCCTAGTAACTTACTCAAAAAAAAAGATTGGTTAGACATCACTATTCAAACACAAAGCCACGTTGACCATCCTTAACCAGTCCCTCACTATCCAAATACTTACATATTCAATCCCTTAGAACACTTTCCAATAACTTTCCCACTACTGATGTCAGGCTCAACAGCCAATAGTTTTCTGGTTTATTCTTAGAGATGAAGTTAGATTAGGTACAGGTTTTATTTCCTGAAGACTGGCTCTCATTTTAGTTAAACCATAATTAGGCTATCCATAATTTCATAATTTCAGAATGATCTCTAACAGAGGGGAAGCAAGCGATGGCAGGCAGGTGACAGACGGAACTTCGTGAGGTAGTATTGATGAGAGGGGAAGGGGAGAGGTTGGAGTTGGTAGAAAGTGGCTGGTGGGTAGAGATGAGTAAAGAGAAAAAAAAGGAGCAGATGGAGCCAGGTGAGGGGAGGAGATGCCAGAGGTAGAAAATGAGGTTGAAAGTGATAAATGGAAGCTGCAGATTCTATAAAATGATTAGTAAGGAAGCTGATGTGGGACCAGATACAGGAGGGATGACAGACAGGTGGGAACAGAAGTAGGTGGATGGGATTAGGTAAATTAGGGAGTAACAATAGGTGATTATCTAACTCCTGACCGAGTTGGTTAAGTGTGTGAGGGATTGGCAGATGGAAACAGACAGAACCGGGTGTGGGGGAGGGGGAGGAAGATGGAATGAAACTTGGTAACAGGGTGTGTAATTGGGAGAGCTGGTGGAGATGGTAGGGGTTTGGAGAACAAGGATGGATTAGAACAAGAGAGAAAGGACAGAGGAGAAAACTGGAAAATTCAATATTCATCACATTGGGCTGCAGACCACCCACACAAAGTATGAAATACTGCTCTTCTAGTTTGTGTTCGATCTCACCCTGGCAGGGGTGAAGCACCAGGACAGACAGTTCAATATGGGAATGGGAAGAGGTACTCAAGAGGGAGCTCAAAATGGCCATTGTGTACAGAGTATGGGTGCTCTTCAAAATGGTCTTCTAGCCTATGCTTGATCTCATTGATGTAGTTGGGGTTATACCAAGAGCAGCAAATGGAGAAGACAAGGTTGGAGCTGGTGCATAGGAATCTCTGCCTGATCTGAAAGAGCTGTTTCAGTCGCTGGTTGGTGGTGAGGGAGAACGTGTAGGAACAAGTGCTGAACTTCCTGCAGTTGAGAAGGAATTGTCGGAAATGGGGAGAAATCTGTGAGGAGAAATGAGAGAACCAGGGAGTCTTAGGAAGAGAGGCCCCTGCAGGAAAGGGTTGGGAGGGGAAGATGTGACTGGTAGTGGAATTACATTGAATCTGGTGGAAATAATGAAGAATGATTTTCTGGATGAGGAAGCTGGTAGGGTGAAAGGGAAATCCATCATTGTTCTATCTGAGGCAGAAGTCCACAAAAAATTGATGTGCTGTGGCGACCCACTTTCTGGCACACACGAACCGGCTCACAACAGCGTGCGCAGGCAGAGGGCCGGCCCCAAAAAGGGCGCCAGGCCATCTTCACCAGCAGGGGGAAAATCCCACGCGTGGAAAGGGTCTGGGAATATGCATTCCCCACAGCAGTCCCGCCCCAGGGAGGGCGGGAACGGGAAGG
The DNA here is from genome assembly GCF_963921235.1 of Mobula hypostoma. Taxonomy (NCBI): domain Eukaryota; kingdom Metazoa; phylum Chordata; class Chondrichthyes; order Myliobatiformes; family Myliobatidae; genus Mobula; species Mobula hypostoma. The sequence goes on along the minus strand of NC_086102.1, from coordinate 153,133,087 downwards.
CTTTAAAGCAGGCCACGAAGTCTGAATAAATCTCTTTCATCACAACTCTAACTCACCAACTCCGTGTGGTTATTCTAGCGCTGTGTGTAGCACACCGCTACAATTGGTGACCCCGACAGCCCAAACGATATTTGGACCAGAGATGACCGACGCTGCATCTGTTCACGCAGTTTCGTTAAAACTGCCAAGCTTCTGGACGCTGCGACCCCATTTATGGTTCGAACAAGCAGAAGCACAATTCCACATTCGGCAGATAACCTCGGAGTCCACTCGCTACTACTACATGCAGATCAATTCAGTACAAAAGTGCACTGAGGTGGTACAAGGTAAATCTATAAAAGTGCAGGATGAAGTATTACAGTTACAAAGAAAGTGCAGTTCGGGTAAACAATAAAATTCAAGGTCACAACAAGGTAGATTGCGAAGCCACAAGTCATTTTATTGTACTAAGGGACAATTCAATAGTTTTCTTACAGCGAGATAAAGTTGTCCTTGAGAATACTGATATGTTTTTTTCACATTTTTTTAAATCTTCTGCTTGATGGGAGAGAGAGAAAAGAGAGAATGGTCGGGGGGGGGGGCATTGATTATATTGGCTGCTTTACCTAGACAGAGTCAATGGAGAGGAGGCTGGTTCTATGAAACGTTCAGCTGTGTCCTCAACATTCTGCAGTTTCTCACAGTGTGGGCAGAGCACTCTCCATGCAAAGTTGAGGGTCAAAGGGAATATAATAAATTACTTTATCCGATTTATCTATGCAGTTTGTCTAGGACAGGCTATTGGTGATGTTCAATCCAAGGAATGTAAAGTTCTGAACTTCAACTCTGTTGATATAAACAGAAGCATGTGCACTGCCCTCCTTGCCTGAATTCAATGACAAGCTGTTTTGTTTTGCTGGCACTAAGAGAAAGGTTGTCGTCATAATGCCATGTCCCTCGGCTCTCTATCTCTTTCCTGTACTCTGTGGTATACAGTGGTATCATTTGCAAACTTGGAGATAGAGTTTGACACAGGGAGTAGAGTAGGGTACTGAGAATGCAAGTTTATGGCTAAGAATTATCATGCAGAGGAAGTTGTTTAAATACGTAACTTATTTAAAAATATTTAAATACAATAAACAAAAGTAATGACAAACTTAGGAAAAAAGTATGAAATGCAGTAGATTCTGGTTAATTGGGCATCTATTAATCAGGGCAGCTGCTTATTTGGGACAAATCTTAAAGAACAAACTCTAATTGAGAAAATTGCTGGGATACCCTTCATTTATTTGGGACATTATGCTAATTAATTAGGGAAGGGAACTATTGCTGAACCGGTTCTTACTGGCGTCAATCATGCACACACGTGTAGCCATTACACGCTACACCGTCCTTCGAGCGATCAGTTTTTAAATAGCATCAGTTGCATGCATTTGTGTTCAAATAGCAGTGATTTTTGTCACTGATAGTTGGTGAGGAATAACTGGAAGACAATTCAGAATGGTTTCGCTCACTGTGGCTGTGGTTTCAAGCAATCAGGCTTGGATATGCCAGAAACAGCTGAGAGTGAAAATGAAACAATTTCACTGCTTCAACAAGTTAGGAGCACTGAAGAAGTTGAAGGTATTGATAAGCATCTTGAAAATTACGACGAAGTTGAAGAGTTTGAGGAGGCAATCACTGATAGCATTGTATGAAAGCAATCCATTATCTGCACTAAGTGTCCTCCCTGCTTTTGTTCATTGAATTCCTCTGTCGATAACTAATACACTGTTTTATAATACTGTTGTACTATCGGTAGTGTTATAATTTGTTCTGTATTTCATTTAAATACATATTGTACTACTTAGTTTGTCTTTTTATACCTTTTTAAACTATTTCCACGCAACTTCAGCTAATTGGGGCAGTTGCTTAATTGGGCCAAAATGTGCTGGTCCTGATGAGTGCCAGATAAACAGAGTCCAATGTAATTAAATTATGGGTTATTATATTGACTAAGCTGCTAAGTGCACCGAGAGTGTTTGAAATTTATGAAACTAAATTTTCATTATCATTTCAGAATTATCTAAGCAAGATTTTTATGTGGTTGTATAGCTATACTTGCATTTGCTCATCAAACTTTACAACTGCTCCCTTGGAGGGTCAGACACCCTGAGCCAATAGGCTGGCCCTGGACTTATTTCCTGGCATAATTTACAAATTACTATTTAACTATTTATGGTTTTATTACTATTTATTATTTATGGTGCAAGTGTAATGAAAACCAATTTCCCCCGGGATCAATAAAGTATGACTATGACTATAGGATTATTTCAGATTCCTTTGGATCAGTCATATTCTCCTGCATAATACAAGAGATTGCAGATCAAATTAATACGTGTGCGATTATGTATCTTTATGTGTGCAAATGTATTGGATGGCAAGCAAACACTCTAAGCCTCAATTCAATAATTTTGGTGACAGACACGGTCTAGATGGCACCAACGTACAATGCTCTCTCGGTTTGGGAGTTGATGTTCTGTTTGTGTTCTGTTAGTTTTTTGTGTGGGAGTGGAATTATTTGGGGGTTGAATTTCCTGTTATGCTTGTGTGGGGGGAGGGAGGTTTCGGGGGGGGGCTGATGATCAGGATGCCATTCTTTTTTGTACGGGGGTGGGGGGAGAGTCTGACGTTTGCACTGAATGATTTGTTTGATGGCTACCTGGGCAAATACAAATTTCAGAGTTGTGTATGGATACATGTTTTGATAATAAATGATCTTTGCATCTTTTTGAACCTTTGACCTTCTTTGCAGCTCAATCAGAGATTAAGGGAGCTAGGGTTTTACTCTTTGGAGAGAAGGAGGATGAGAGGAGACATGATAGAGGTGTACAAGATAATAAGAGGAATAGATAGAGTGGATAGCCAGCGCCTCTTCCCCAGGGCACCACTGCTCAATACAAGAGGACATGGCTTTAAGGTAAGGGGTGGGAAGTTCAAGGGGGATATTAGCGGAAGGTTTTTTACTCAGAGAGTGGTTGGTGCGTGGAATGCACTGCCTGAGTCAGTGGTGGAGGCAGATACACTAGTGAAGTTTAAGAGACTACTAGACAAGTATATGGAGGAATCTAAGGTGGGGGCTTATATGGGAGGCAGGGTTTGAGGGTGAGCACAACAATGTGGGCCAAAGGGCCTGTACTGTGCTGTACTATTCTATGTTTAACTGGTGTAGTGGAAGGTACAGAGCTGTATGAAACCCAGCAACTGAACTGAGCTGGAGAAGGGATCCAAAATTGTGCAAAGATGAGAAGGCTGGCTGAGAGAAAGAGGTGAAGGACGTCAGTTGGGAAATGCTTTATAAAAAATAATGTTTGTGGATCTTAGAATATTTCACCCAGGGTTACTTCCTTTTTGCATTTAACTTAGCTGCTCAATTTTCCAAAGCCAATAGTTTGTCTGCCTACAACATCTATGCAGTAAGAACCTGGTACCCACTCAGCTATAAATTTTATAAATTTCAGTAAAATATTGATAACATAACTTATTAAAATAGATTGGAGCTGTTTATAATGCTTGTGTTACGTTATTGCATTGGGCTGACCAACAACAAATTAAAAAGCAGTGGTTTTTGACACTGCTTCATGCAGGAAGGCAATGAAAGTGGTTCGTTGTCTGCACTGGTTTTATTCATTTACAGTCAATCAAAAGAACATGGCAGAGTACACCACATGAATTCCTCTGTCAATAACTACTAGAAAATAATACACAACTTGTAGTAATGAAGTGATATTCGTAGTGTTCTAATTTGACTTTTTTGAACTATTTCCATGAAACTTTGGCTAATTAGGGCAGCCGCTTTATTGGGCCAAATTGTACTGGTCCTGATATGTCCCAATAACTGGAATCCACTGAAATAGCAATACTGAATTATCTTTTTTTCCCATTTCCTTGATCCTTGCAGTGTGTCAATTTCAAAATCGAATATTATTCTAGTTGCCCATTTTACTTTGCTGATACAATGTAATTTCCTTTCATTTCTTTCCAATTGAGTATCTACAACTTCCTGCTGTACATAGAACACCAACATATTACATAGGTCAAGTGCAAATCTGATTTTAGTTAATATCTAATTAATATCTAATTAATTAATTTTAGCACATTCAAAATATCCCCATTTGAGTGAAGGTCCTTAATTTTTGACTTGCAAATTTGGAGTTGGATGTTAAACAAGTTGCAGACTTGCTGTTATCATTTAAAAAGTATCAGTTAAATTCTAAGTAAACTTGAAGTCTTTGTTCTCTGTCCATTCCCAAAGCTTATTTAAGATTTAATACCATGCATGATCCTTGCTCTCTGCAAAGCTGTCACTTTGAAGGATTTTTAAAGGGAGAATAGCAGGAAACATTAGAACAGAGAAACATCACAGACTTCTTTCAGTGTCAATGAAACAGACCACATTTGAGTTATTGCTGATTGTCATGTTACAGATATGGTTAATATTGTAATACCGGATATCTTATAAAGAGACAGACAATGGTTAGATTTCCAAGTTTGTATGTCTCATCCTACAGATGAAAAATTAGGCTAATCATTTTACTGTCTTCAAATGTATTGATTAGTAAATTGCTATAGATTAATTAAATGTAAATATATCTAGATTGCAGAAATTATCCCAATATATAATACAGCCACAGGAAGCAATACTTTCACCAAATGAAGTTTTTTATACTGATTTGGTTTGCCATAATTTGAGTCATTTGTTTTGTTTGTAAAACATTTTTATTTGTGCTGATTTCTGACTTCATTCAAAAGACACTGCAAGTGCTGTGAACTCACTCCAGTGAAAATGTACGGTAAATTCATTTAACACGAAAATACAGAGTTAGTAACATAGCAAAGGAATACTGATTAATTAATCAGCAACATAAAAGATATGCTTCCTTCTGCACAACAACCACATGAATTAATGAATCTTTCATTTTGTTAAAGTGCACATGAAATAACTTAGGTCTACCTGAATCAGCAGAACTTGTGACTTTTCAGTAATGGCATTTTTTTTTGCCTTGCTGTATCCACAGTAGGCAATTTCCTGACATAAAGTACAAATTTTAAGACTTGCATATAAACCTGTACAATAATGTTTTACTTCAGAATGACTCAGGAAAGCCAATTGATGTCTGGGGAAATTATGGCATTAGATGAACCTTAGATCCAATAAGCAAGGTTCAAAGTTTTTAAATAGGTAACTGTTGTTTGAGTATAACTCCTACATGCTCACCTCAATTAACTTGTGCAATGATTAATTGATTAAGGATGATTGCTATAATTATTGATGCAGTTAGTTAGATAAGAAAATCAATAGCTGAATTTTAGAGATGAGTCATTAGTATTGAGAAATTAACTAGGGAAAGGAGTCCATCAGGAATATGTCAGAGCACTCTCTTGGAACTAAATGCCAATAGTTCAATATATTTTGGTACACTGCCAGAGATATTTTGTTCCTATGCTAAATAAAATTATGTTATGATCTTAAAGGTTAACGGGAGGCACCTGCTAACGGCAAAAGCAAAATGTGCTTTCAAATAATTCCAGCAATACACTTCAAAATCAGGACTAAAAATTCCTTTATAAACCCTTGAAAGTGCAAAGCATTCTTGCAAGTTTAAAGATTCAGACACTTGAAGCTGACCTGAGATTTGTTGGTTCTGGATCTTCTGGGTGGGAGATCTGCTGAATGTGAAGATGTGCCTTTTTTATTACTTGAGTATTACCATCACTGTGGACTATGTTCATGTCACAGTCAGTGTTCCTTAGATTTTGTCCTTGCTTAAGGCACAATCTTCAAACTATCATATTCATTTAATGAATTTACTGAAGATCATTAAAATGCAAGTGTTAAGTTGTGTTCTATATTAAACAAAAGCAATAGGGGGTCTTTAAATAGGCAGTGCTGATTTATACAATCCATGTATTTTTTTCAGTTCTACTTACATAAACTTCAGCAGTTTATGCAGAGAGTGGGCAAAGAAGTGGCAAATGAGACACAATGTTGGAAAGTGTATGGTTATGTACTTTGGCAGAAGTAATAAATGGGCAGACTATTATTTAAATGGGGAGAGAATTCAAAGTTCTGAGACGGTTGAGTTGGTGGTGAAGAAGGCGAATGCAATGTTGGCATTCATTTCTAGAGGAATGGAATATAGGAGCAGGGATGTGATGTTGAGGCTCTATAAGGCGCTGGTGAGACCTCACTTGGAGTACTGTGGGCAGTTTTGGTCTCCTTATTTAAGAAAGGATATGCTGATGTTGGAGAGGGTACAGAGAAGATTCACTAGAATGATTCCGGGAATGAGAGGGTTAACATATGAGGAACGTTTGTCCGCTCTTGGACTGTATTCCTTGGAGTTTAGAAGAATGAGGGGGGACCTCATAGAAACATTTCGAATATTGAAAGGCATAGACAGAGTGGGTGTGGCAAAGTTGTTTCCCAGGATGGGGGAGTTTAGTATGAGAGGGCATGACTTAAGGATTGAAGGGCGCCCATTCAGAATAGAGATGCGAAGAAATTTTTTTAGTCAGAGGGTGGTGAATCTATGGAATTTGTTGCCACGGGCAGCAGTGGAGGCCAAGTCATTGGGTGTATTTAAGGCAGAGATTGATAGGTATCTGAGTAGCCAGGGCAAAAAAGGTTATGGTGAGAAGGCAGGGGAGTGGGACTAAATGGGAGAATGGATCAGCTCATGATAAAATGGCAGAGCAGACTCAATGGGCCGAATGGCCAACTTCTGCTACTTTGTCTTATGGTCTTATGGGCTTTATTGCCTCAACTCTGAACTCACAACTTAAATATAATTGTAGGAGCTTTTGCTGTGTCACATATCATGTCAGTGACAAGTATATTTTTATGCTTGTTTAAAAAATATGGCCATACAGTGCACATTAATTTTATATCTTGAAACATGCTGTCCATTGAAAAATCAAAGATGTTTGTTTGACTTATTACTGGAATTATTTTGATTTTCTATTGTAACAAACAGTGGAAAATGACTTTGTGAATCTGAAAATGAGATTATTGAAATTGTATTTTATTGTTCATATTTGTAACTCTCCAATTATGACTTAGAATCTGCATAAATACTAAATGTGTAGTACATGAATGATAATGATATAAACTAATGTGTGAGCATTCAAACGTTAATGCAGCTATGTGTTATCAAAATGAGTAGCAAATGTAACACTGCAGCAAAACAAGAGATAGCTATACTCTGATATGATGGCTTTACAGCCATAAATGAAATTACAGTTTGATGAGAAATGGTCTGAGCTTATTGATGGCATGCTCTCTTGTGAAATCATCGAGAATCTTGTGGTTATTGGGTATAGTGATGGAAGGAGTAATAATTCTAGAACTGCCATTGACTTACCAGCAACAGAGCTGTTTTCTGGGGGTTCCTCATCATTTAGTAGCAGTTGGATGCCCATTTGGTTGCTGATGTGTTCACAGCAGTTGAGGGTACCCCAGTCTGTGTCTGCCAAGCAAGCAGGGGCTCCATTGCTATGACAGCACTCAGTCATCATTGGGCTAAGCTCGTCTAGACAGCTGGGGTCACTTTCAGAGTAATCCTGCTTCGGTTGCTCCTGTTTCTGAAGATGGTGCTCCACCAGCAACTGAAGTTCTGCTTCAACAAGAGCACTCGGTTTAATAATTAGTTCACGCTAGCCAACTACTTGCTTTACCTGTGCAATAAATTAGTTGATATTTCAAGTCTCTGGTAAAAACAAAAACGTGGAGAAGCCTACTGAACAGCTTGGATTCTTAGACCATAAGACGTAGAAGCAAAATTAGGCCATTCAGCCCATTGAGTCTGCTCCACCATTCCATCATGACTGATCCCATGTCCCGCTCAACCCCATACACCTGCCTTCTCGCCATATCCTTTGATGCCCTGACTGATCAGGAAGTGATGCCTTCTTGTAAAATATGGTTTAAATAAAAAACCTGCAACTTCTGATAAACTGGATAGTTACTTTTTTCATCAACTCACTTCCATAACCTCTACCTATGAATAACACAGGAACTCGGTTACCTACGTTTGTCCTCTGAAGGTAACAGTACCAACAAAAAATAATTGATCACTTCAAAGGCTATTTATTTAATCCTATACCCAGATTTAATGATAATAGTGGGCAAGGACTTTACTTAACACGAGTTTGTTATTTGTGCCATGGGAGAGAAAAATGCAGCCAAATAGCAGCCCTCAGTAAGAAAACATACTACCTTGTCTAATGCAAATACAATGTCAATACTCCAAGTACTTACTACAAATGTTGGAAAAGCTCTTGCTCTGATAGTGTCATTTAACTACTCATGGGAAAAGCCCTACAAGTCTTCATTGTCCAAAAGCTATTCCCATAGCATTGCATCTTAGAAGCCCAATGCTTCCTTGGTCAACTGGTCCTTCTTTTCATAGCTTGTGCTAATTTCTGAATAAAACGTTAGCATTACTTCACTGTTCCAGGATGATACTATTTCATGGCTTCAAACAGTAAAGTTACAAAAAGAACTAAAATTAAAAGCTAAAACTATTTATGTTTATGCTCCCAAATATTCATTACCTTCCTTCAGTGGAAACAAATTCTTTCTTCCACTTAAAATCCTATTGAAAATTATCCTCCTGAAAGCCCAGCTCCAAAATTATGCCCTTCCTCAGATAAAATATGTAAATACACATTTTTGCACTTGAGTATGCTAATGTATTATGTCTCAATAACATGTGAGATATTTGATTCTGCATCTTCAACAGATGAAGGAATGCAAAAACTACCTAAAAGCAAATGTGTTATGGCCCGGTCACTAGGCCTTCAGGTCAAAAAGCACCAATTCTAGTTCACCTGTGGTGTCTTAAAGATACTTGGGCTGCGTTAAACTTGCTATAAATAGAAATGTTGCAATTGAGAAATTGCAACTGAGAATTGAGTTGCATGCCATCTTGGACAATGTCTCCCATCCACTACATAATGTACTGGGTGGGCACAGAAGTACATTCAGCCAGAGACTCATTCCACCGAGATACAGCACAGAGCGTCATAGGAAGTCATTCCTGCCTGTGGCCATCAAACTTTACAACTCCTCCCTTGGAGGGTCAGACACCCTGAGCCAATAGGTTGGTCCTGGACTTACTTCCTGGCATAATTTACATATTATTATTTAATTATTTATGGTTTTATTACTATTTAATTATTTATGGTGCAACTGTAACGAAAACCAATTTCCCCCGGGATCAGTAAAGTATGACTATGACTATGACCATGAGAAATTAATCAGTTCCAAAGATTCTTATTCAATTAGCTCTGAGCATGTTGACTGATGTGCACTTGTATTATGTACTCAACAAATTGTTACTTAATGATTTGTAAGTCCACATTTAATTTTGAGCAGAAACGCAATCATCTCTTATTTCTTTAATATGTGTCAGTAAGCGATCATGTAAGATCAACTCAAATATTTAATTCTGGCTGATCATGTGCTCCTAAAATAATCAGCAGTTGTTTGAGAGATGGAGTGTCAGAAGGAAGGAATTGAGGTACTGAATTAACAAGACTAATGACATGAATCAAAACTTGGCATGTTCATTAACTAAGATTCACTCCAAAAATGATCTTACATGGCACGGAACTGGTTACAAAAATTAGGAAGATCAACAGATTAGCCATTAGTTAGAGTTGAATTTCCAGCCACAAATGTTTCTTCTCAGTACTAGTTATCCCTATCACCTGATTGTCATAGGTCATAGTTTTAAAGAATAGTACAGTGTAGATCCAGGCCATAGAATTTGGTCCATACAACAGCAGGTGCACAACTCATTCAGCCATTACTTCATCATGTGCTGCTCTGTGGAAAAGTAAGAAAATTTTCTACCATGTTTTCTATTCCAGTTAATTGGGACCAATACATTTTGGCCCAATTAAGCAGCTGCCCCAATTAGCCAAAGTTTCATGGAAGTAGTTAAAAAAGTATAAAAAAGACAAACTGAGCATCAAATTATGTAGTTAAATAAAATACAAAAACAATTAGAACACTACCAGTAGTACAACAGCACTATGAAACAATGTATTATTTCCTAATAGTCATCAATGCAGGAATTCATCCGGTGTATGCAATGAACAAAATCAGCACAGGTGCCTAGTGCAGATAATGGGCCGCCTTCATACAATGCTGTCAATGATTGCATCCTCTAAATCTTCAATTTCGTTGTAATCTTCAAGATGATTATCAATATCCTCAAATTCTTCATACAGTATTTCCTAACTCTTTGAAGTATTATAATCTTTTTATTTTCATTCCTGGCAGTTTCTGGCACCTCCAAGCCTGAATGCTTGAAACTGCAGTGAGCAAAACTGTTCTGAATTGTCTAGCTGCTTATTTCTCGACAATTATCAGTGACAATGACTGCTTTTTGAACACAAACACACTGAAATGACACTATCTAAAAACCTGCAACACACATCAAAGTTGCTGGTGAACGCAGAAGGCCAGGCAGCATCTCTAGGAAGAGGTACAGTCGACGTTTCAGGCCAAGACCCTTTGTCAGGACTAACTGAAGGAAGAGTTAGTAAGAGATCTGAAAGTGGGAGGGGGAGGGGGAGATCCAAAATGATAGGAGAAGACAGGAGGGGGAGGGATGGATCTGAACAGTTGATTGGCAAAAGGGATATGAGAGGATCATGGGACAGGAGGCCTAGGGAGAAAGAAAAGGGGAGGGGGGTAAAAAACCCAGAGGATGGGCAAGGGGTATAGTGAGAGGAACAGAGGGAGAAAAAGGAGTGATGTGGCGACCCACTTTCTGGCACACACGAACCGGCTCACAACAGCGCGCGCAGGCAGAGGGCCGGCCCCAAAAAGGGCGCCAGGCCATCTTCACCAGCAGGGGGAGAATCCCGCGCGCAGAAAGGGTCTGGGAATATGCATTCCCCACAGCAATTCCGCCCCAGGGAGGGCAGGAACGGGAAGGCTTTAAAGCAGGCCGCGAAGTTTGAATAAATCTCTTTCATCGCAACTCTAACTCACCGACTCCGTGTGGTTATTCTAGCGCTGTGTGTAGCACACCACTACAATTGGTGACCCCGACGGCCCAAACGATATTTGGACCAGAGATGACCGACGCTGCATCTGTTCACACAGTTTCGTTAAAACTGCCAAGCTTCTGGACGCTGCGACCCCATTTATGGTTCGAACAAGCAGAAGCACAATTCCACATTCGGCAGATAACCTCGGAGTCCACTCGCTACTACTACGTGCTGAGCTCCCTCGACCAGGAGACTGCTGCACAAGTTGAGGAGTTTATACAGTCGCCCCCGGAGGACGGCAAATACACAGCATTCAAAGCCCTGTTCATAAGGACTTTCGGACTCTCACGGCGCGAATGAGCACGCCGCTTAATGCACCTGGATGGTTTGGGAGACAAGCCGCCGTCGGCATTAATGAACGAGATGCTGGCCCTGGCTGAAGGACACAAACCCTGCCTCATGTTTGAGCAGGTGTTCCTAGAGCAACTGCCCGAGGACATATGCCTGCTGCTGTCCGACGCAGATTTCAGCAACCCCCGGGAGGTGGCAGCCCGAGCAGATGTGCTGTGGAATGCCAGGAAAGAGAGAGGGGTGCCCGTCGCACAGATCACCAAGCCGCGTGCCCAACGACAGACCAGACCAGGCCCGGCAGCAGAGCCTACAAAACCCAGCGACGGGAGTGAGGAGCCCAACGAACAATGGTGTTTCTACCACCAGTGGTGGGGCACAGAGGCCCGCCGCTGCAGACCACCCTGCAAATTCCCAGGAAACGCCAGGGCCAGCCGCCGCTGATGGCTACGGCGGCTGGCCATCAGGACAGCAGCTGTACGTCTGGGACAAGCAGTCGGGACGCCGCTTTTTGGTCGACACCGGAGCGGAGATCAGCGTCTTACCTCCAACGAGTTACGACACCCGCAACAGAGAACCGGGACCCACCCTGAGGGCCGCTAATGGCAGCACAATACGAACCTACGACACCCGCACGGTGCGGCTACAGTTCAGCTCCAGCCAGTTCATGTGGGAATTCACACTGGCCGCCGTGGCCCAACCACTCCTGGGGGCAGATTTTCTACAAGCCCGCAGCCTGCTGGTCGACCTGCAAGGGAAGCGATTAGTCCACGCCAAGACTTTTCAAACGTTCTCCCTGGGTGAAGCACAGTTGCCAGCCCCACACCTGAACTCCATCACACTGTCCGACGACGAATTCACCAGGGTCCTGGCGGATTTCCCATCAGTACTGACACAGCCGTTCACGGCAGCCATGCCTAGTCACGGAGTACAGCACCACATCCCGACCCAGGGACCACCCCTCCACGCCTGTGCTCAAAGGCTTCCCCCGGACAAGCTCTGACTGGCGAAGGAGGAGTTCAAGAAGATGGAGGAATTGGGGATCATACGACGGTCCGACAGCCCATGGGCCTCCCCCCTTCACATGGTGCCCAAGGCAACGGGGGGCTGGAGACCATGTGGTGACTACCGCAGACTGAACGAGGCTACAACGCCAGACTGCTACCCTGTGCCGCACATTCAAGACTTCGCAGCAAACCTACACGGTGCAAGGATCTTTTCCAAGGTAGACCTCGTCCGGGGATACCATCAAATCCCTGTACATCCGGACGAAATCCCCAAAACAGCACTTATCACCCCATTCGGACTTTTCGAATTCCTCCGAATGCCGTTTGGTCTAAAGAATGCCGCACAGACTTTCCAGCGGCTAAAGGACGCGGTGGGATGCGACCTGGACTTTGCATTCATCTATTTGGACGACATCCTCATAGCCAGCAGTAGTCGGCAGGAGCATCTGTCCCACCTCCGCCAGCTCTACTCCCGCCTGAGCGAATTCGGCCTTACGATCAACCCAGCCAAATGCCAGTTCGGACACGACACCTTCGACTTCCTGGGCCACAGGATTACTAAAGACGGGGCAACCCCGCTGCCCGCCAAGGTAGACGCGGGCCGCAGCGGTTCGAACCCACCCGCTGGAGGTTCGACCACATCCATGTGGATATCATGCGGCCCCCGCCAGTGTCATGAGGAGCGCGGTACCTCCTAACTATGATAGACCGGTTCACGAGATGACTAGAGGTGGTCCCGCTCACCAACACCACCTCCGAATCCTGTGCCCGAGCACTGATCGCAACCTGGGTAGCCCCCTTCGGAGTACCGGCCCACATTACCTCCGACAGAGGCGCCCAGTTCACCTCCAGTCTGTGGTCAGGTATGGCCAACCTTTTAGGATCTCAGCTACACCACACAACTGCCTACCACCCACAGTCGAACGGACTAGTGGAGCGCTTCCACCATCACCTAAAATCGGCTCTCATGGCCTGCCTGGGGGGGCCTAACTGGGTGGACGAGCTTCCCTGGGTCCTGCTCGGAATCCGCACGGCGCCCAAAGAGGATCTGCACACCTCGCTGGCCGAGTTGGTGTACGGCGCACTCCTGGTAGTCCCAGGAGAGTTCATACCAGCCCCATGGGGGCAAGAGGAAGAACCCACAGCAGTCCTGGACAGACTACGTGAGAGGCTCGGTAACCTGGCCCCCATACCCACTAAACAGCACGGACAGAGCCCGACCTGCGTACCCAAAGACCTGCAGAACTGTAAGTTTCTTTTTGTACGACGGGGCGGACACCGGGCACCGCTACAGCGGCCCTACGAGGGGCCCTTTAAGGTGATCGGGAACAACGGGTCCACGTTCCTGCTGGACATTGGGGGGAGAGAGGAGGTTTTCACGGTGGATCGACTCAAACTGGCCCATGTGGACTTGGCGCAGCCGGTCCAGGCTCAGGCACCGCGGCGCAGGGGCAGACCTCCCAAACAGAGGCCGATCCAGACTGTGGACATTGGGGGAGGTATCGCCAGTTCTGGGGGGGGTTATGTGGCGACCCACTTTCTGGCACACACGAACCGGCGCGCGCCGGCAGAGAGGCCGGCCCCAAAAAGGGCGCCAGGCCATCTTCACCAGCAGGGGGAAAATCTCGCGCGCGGAAAGGGTCTGGGAATATGCATTCCCCACAGCAGTCCCGCCCCAGGGAGGGCGGGAACGGGAAGGCTTTAAAGCGGGCCGCGAAGTCTGAATAAATCTCTTTCATCGCAACTCTAACTCACCGACTCCGTGTGGTTATTCTAGCGCTGTGTGTAGCACACCGCTACAGTGCCACCTACTTTCTTAACAATAGCTGATGCTGTTTGCATTGTATCTTCTCCATGCTGTGATGCCATCAGTGCTGAAGGTTTACATGGTATCCTTATCTGCAAGTCTTGAAAGCAGGAAGAAACTGATATTGCCAACGTTAACAAGCATTACTCCACAATCTGTTTGAGAATCAACCACTGCTGTACCATCATCAACATTACCAACCGCTCCATCCCCACCTGCACTTTGGTAAATCTGACCATCTTGCTGTGTTTCACCTACTTGCATACAGACTGAGACTGTAGCGTGTGACGCCAGTGAAGACAAACACGAAGAGCAGAATGGCAGAACTGGAGGAATGAATTTTCAATTGCTTCAGGTTGGTGGACTGGACCATGTTCAAGGATTCATCAGCAGACTTAAATGCCACGGTCATCACCAACTTCACAGAGATATGCATGAATGAGTATTTACCCACAAAATCATTCCAAAGCTTCCACAACCAGCATCCCTGGATGTACCAAGGCATTCATCCCAGCCAGAAATGACATCAGCTCCATATCCACCCTATCAAGATCCAGAAAAGTTTTGACTATTCAGCAAGTCACCTCTTGCTCTTCTAAACTCAGAAGTTGTCTGCTAACGTCATCCTCGATAGTCAGAAGGAATCAAAATGGTGAATATTCAATGCATTGCCTCTATTGCAATACATCTTTTCCTTCAGTTGGGATTCCAGCCCTGTTCACAACAAATGTAATTTGGACAGACAATTCAAATTTTTAAATCATATCCTCTCGAAATACAGTTTGCTTTCCTAACTGCCTGTTAAACCTGCATACTACCTTCCAAAAACTTGTGTTGAAGGACAGGTAGGTCAATAGACAATAGACAATAGGTGCAGGAGTAGGCCATTCGGCCCTTCAAGCCAGCACCGCCATTCACTGTGATCATGGCTGATCATCCACAATCAGTATCCAGTTCCTGCCTTATCCCCATAACCTTTGATTCCACTATCTTTAAGAGCTCTATCCAACAGGAATTCTGCAGATGCTGGAAATTCAAGCAACACACATCAAAGTTGCTGGTGAACGCAGCAGGCCAGGCAGCATCTCTAGGAAGAGATACAGTTGACGTTTCAGGCCGAGACCCTTCGTCAGGACTCAGGAAGGGTCTCGGCC
The DNA here is from genome assembly GCF_963921235.1 of Mobula hypostoma. NCBI lineage: Eukaryota > Metazoa > Chordata > Chondrichthyes > Myliobatiformes > Myliobatidae > Mobula > Mobula hypostoma. Next base: position 153,117,746 of record NC_086102.1, on the reverse strand, counting down.
TGAAACATCGACAGAGCTGTATCCATCTCTTTTTTGAAAGCATCCAGAGACTTGGCCTCCACAGCCTTCTGGGGCAGAGCAGTCCATATATCCACCACTCTCTGGGTGAAAAAGTTTTTCCTCAACTCCGTTCTAAATGGCTTACCCCTAATTCTTAAACTGTGGCCTCTGGTTCTGGACTCACCCATCAGCAAGAACATACTTCCTGCCTGCAGCATGTCCAATCCCTTAATAATCTTATATGTTTCAATAAGATCCCCTCTCAGCCTTCTAAATTCCAGAGTATAGAAGCCCAGTCGCTCCAATCTTTCGACATATGACAGTCCCGCCATCCCAGGAATTAACCTTGTGAACCTACGCTGCACTCCCACAACACTCAATCCAGAATTGACTCTCCCCTAGTAGGCTCAACCACAATCTGCTCTAAAAAGTAATTTCATTGGCATTTTACAAATTCCCTCTCTTGGGATCTAGCACTAACCTGAATTTCCCAATCTACCTGCATATTGAAATCTCCCATGACGGTCATAACATTGCCTTTTTTACATGCCTTTTATATCTCCCATTGTAATTTGTATCTCACATTCTGGCTACATTTGGAGGCCTGTATATAACTCCCATTAGGGTCTTTTTACGCTTGTATTTTCTTAAGTCTACCCACAGGGATTCTATATCTTTTGACCCTATGTCACCTTGCTATGGTTTGATTTCATATTTTACCAACAGAGCCACCCTGCCCCCTCTGCTTGCTTGCCTGTCCTTTTGCTATAATGTGTATCCTTGGATGTTAAGCTCCCAATCATGTTCTTCTTTTAGCCACATCTCAGTGATGCTCTCAACGTCACACCTGCCAATTTCTAACTGAGTAACAAGAGCATTCATATAATGTATGCATTCAAATATAATACCTTCAGTCCTGTATTCATCACCCTTTTCAATTTTGCCCTCATGTTAAACTTCAATTCATCCCACAGATTAAAGTTTTGCCCTATTATCTTCCTACCCTTCCTCACAGTCTCCCTACACACTGCATCTACTTGTACACCTACAGCCCTATCCTCAGTCCTATGACTCTGGTTCCCACTCCTCTGCCAAATTACTTTCATCCATCTCCAACACCTGTAAGAAAGATGCCAGCAAGGATATTGGTCCCCTTTGTGTCACCCAGCATTTTCTCTTTTGAAAAAGAGAAGCCGAAATCTGATGTGTCAGTATTTCAGTGGAGTAAAGGAAATTACAGTGGCATGAGAGAGGAACTGGCCAAAGTTGACTGGAAAGGGACACTGGCGGGAAAGACGGCAGAGCAGCAGTGGCTGGAGTTTATGCGAGAAGTGAGGAAGGTGCAAGACAGGTATATTCCAAAAAAGAAGAAATTTTTGAGTGGAAAAAGGATGCAACCGTGGTTGACAAGAGAAGTCAAAGCCAAAGTTAAAGCAAAGGAGAGGGCATACAAGGAAGCAAAAATTAGTGGGAAGACAGAGGATTGGGAAGTTTTTAAAAGCTTACAAAAGGAAACTAAGAAGGTCATTAAGAGGGAAAAGATTAACTATGAAAGGAAGCTAGCAAATAATATCAAAGAGGATACTAAAAGCTTTTTCAAGTATATAAAGAGTAAAAGTCAGGAGAGAGTAGATATAGGACTGATAGAAAATGATGCTGGAGAAATTGTAATGGGAGATAAGGAGATGGCGGAGGAACTGAACGAGTATTTTGCATCAGTCTTCACTGAGGAAGACACCAGCAGTATACCGGACACTCAAGGGTGGCAGGGAAGAGAAGCGTGCACAGTCACAATTACAACAGAGAAAGTACTCAGGAAGCTGAATAGTCTAAAGGTAGATAAATCTCCCGGACCAGATGGAATGCACCCTCGTGTTCTGAAGGAAGTAGCTGTGGAGATTGCGGAGGCATTAGCGATGATCTTTCAAAAGTCGATAGATTCTGGCATGGTTCCAGAGGACTGGAAGATTGCAAATGTCACTCCGCTATTTAAGAAGGGGGCAAGGAAGCAAAAAGGAAATTATAGACCTGTTAACTTGACATCAGTGGTTGGGAAGTTGTTGGAGTCGATTGTCAAGGATGAGGTTACAGAGTATCTGGAGGCATATGACAAGATAGGCAGAACTCAGCATGGATTCCTTAAAGTAAAATCCTGCCTGACAAACCTATTACAATTTTTGAGGAAATTACCAGTAGGCTAGACAAGGGAGATGCAGTGGATGTTGTATATTTGGATTTTCAGAAGGCCTTTGACAAGGTGCCACACATGAGGCTACTTAACAAGATAAGAGCCCATGGAATTATGGGAAAGTTACATACGAGGATAGAGCGTTGGCTGATTGGCAGGAAACAGAGAGTGGGAATAAAGGGATCCTATTCTGGTTACCAGTGGTGTTCCACAGGGATCAGTGTTGGGGCCACTACTTTTTACATTGTACATCAACGATTTGGATTATGGAATAGATGGCTTTGTGGCTAAGTTCGCTGACGATACGAAGATAGGTGGAGGGGCCGGTAGTGCTGAGGAAACAGAGAGTCTGCAGAGAGACTTGGATAGATTGGAAGAATGGGCAAAGAAGTGGCAAATGAAGTACAATGTTAGAAAGTGTATGGTTATGCACTTTGGCAGAAGAAATAAACGGGCAGACTATTATTTAAATGGGGAAAAAATTCAAAGTTCTGAGATGCAACGGGACTTGGGAGTTCTCGTATAGGATACCCTTAAGATTAACCTCCAGGTTGAGTCGGTGGTGAAGAAGGCAAATGCAATGTTGGCATTCATTTCTAGAGGAATAGAGTATAGGAGCAGGGATGTGATGTTGAGGCTCTCTAAGGTGCTGGTGAGACCTCACTTGGAGTACTGTGGGCAGTTTTGGTCACCTTATTTAAGAAAGGATGTGCTGACGTTGGAGAGGGTACACAGAAGACTCACTAGAATGATTCCGGGAATGAGAGGGTTAACATATGAGGAACGTTTATCCGCTCTTGGACTGTATTCCTTGGAGTTTCGAAGAATGAGGGGAGACCTCATAGAAACATTTTGAATGTTGAAAGGCATGGACAGAGTGGATGTGGCAAAGTTGTTTCCCATGATGGGGGAGTCTAGTCAGAACAGAAATGTGAAGAATTTTTTTAGTCAGAGGGTGGTGAATCTTTGGAATTTGTTGCCATGGGCAGCAGTGGAGGCCAAGTCATTGGGTGTATTTAAGGCAGAGATTGATAGGTATCTGAGTAGCCAGGGCATCAAAGGTTATAGTGTGAAGGCGGGGGAGTGGGACTAAATGGGAGAATGGATCAGCTCATGATAAAATGGTGGAGCAGACTCGATGGGCCGAATGGCTGACTTCTGCTCCCTTGTCTTATGGTCTTATGGTCTAATATAAGAGCACGGATGTAAAGTTGAGGCTTTAATGGAGTATTGCAAGCAGTTTTGGGCCTCTTATCTAAGAAAAGATGTGCTAGGATTGGAGAGGGTCCAGAGGAAGTTCATGAAAATTATTCCAAGAATGAAGGGATTAAAGTATGAGGAGTATTTGATAGCTCTGGGCCTGTACTCTATGTTGATTAGAAGAAAGAGAGGGGATATCATTGAAACCAATTGAATATTGAAAGGCCTAGATAAGATGGATATAGAGAGGATATTTCCTATAGTTGGGGAGTCTAGGACCAGAGGACACAGCCTCAGAATAAAGGGATGTCCACTTAGTGCAGACTGTGGATGCCAAGTCATAGGGTGCACTTAAAGTAGACATTGATAGGTTCTTGATTAGTAAGGACATCAAAAGTTATGGAGAGAAGGCAGGAAAATGGGGTTGAGAAGGATAGTAAATCCGCCATTATGTAGTGGTAGAGCAGATTAAATAGGCTGAATGGCCTAATTCTGCTCCTACACTATGTCTTATGCTCCAGCAATGAGACCTTTAAAGACAATGCATTGCCTTTTAACAGCATCAAACAGGTCCTCAGCACCTATGGCCTAGTTACAACAAACAGGCCTCAAGATTAATGATACAGCAGAGTCACAAAAAGGATGAAAATCTAAATGAAAAGCATAGTTGGAAAGCGCCATGCACCTTTTATCCACAAACCATGACTTCTATCTCCTAATCCATGCCAACGTTAATGCCAAGTTAGTTGAGCACCTAATCGCTTCAATAAATGTTTAATCATGCTGAAGGAGGTTTCAAAACAGCATAGCCTGTGGCATGGGCCAAACCACTGTCAACAAACAAGATTTCTGAAAAATCTAAGAGCTGTTATTTCAACTGCAAAATCAAGGGCAATATGTGGGTCAGCCAAAAACTAATATTATTTTATGTTAGATGTCTGCCATGGCGCAGTTGTAGCACTCCTGTCTTCCAAATTCAAAGGCTATACATTCCAAATCCCTGAGATCTGGCCACAAAATCTAGTCTGTTATGATATTGCAGAAGTGAAGTGGTGTAACATCTCTAAAGGTGATACCTCTCGGAGATGTTAATCTCCTCAATCAAGTAGACACCCAAAGCACTATTTTTGAGGAAAAACAAGGTTATTCTCCTTGATGTCTTCAACTCTCACCATTAAACCAGATTAGCCATTCATTATTTAGTCTCTGTGGGATCTTGTTCTGCACAAATTGAGATCATTGTTTCCCAGACAACAATTTCAGAGTTGGCAAAACTCTGAAAGACATATAAAAAATATAAATGCAAGGAAATTCCACCTCCACAGTAAATAATCAAAGGTACACCACAACTTGTGTGCTTTCAAGGACTGTATTGTTTCATTATGGTTTTCCTTACAATAAGTAATGAGATGAGGCATTGCTAAAAGCAAAACATATGCCTATATGGCAGAGTCTAAAGTCCAGACAATAAATGTAAGAACCAGTAAAAATTAATGGAACATATACTCAAGAATAATTTTCATAAACATTCTTTGCCTTTAACAGCTCTTTTGACTGTCAGGATAAACGAGTTGCAATTGATTTTGTTTTTAAAAGAGGGTTGGCCGTAACTGTACAGCTCAGTTGGCCCCTTCTAAAATACTTGCAGAAAGATTTCAACTTTAAGAATGCAAATATGTACCAACTTGTATTGATACAAAATCCTTTACTTAACGCAGGTAGGCAATGGGAGCAGGGCCTAACAATTATTTGCTTTCGTTCACATTATTGTCAATACTATCAGAATCAGAATCACATTTAATATCACCGGCACATGTTATGAAATTTGTCATCTTTATGGCAGCAGTATAATGCAATACATAATAATAGAAAAAATTGTGAATTACACTGAGTATATATAAAAGTAAAATTAAAATAATTAGTGCAAAAATAGAATTTTTTTTAAATAGTGAGGTAGTATTCATGGGTTCATTGTCCATTCAGAAATTGGATAGCAGAGGAGAAGAAACTGCTCCTGAATCATTGAGTGTGTGCCTTCAGGCTTCTGTATGTCCTTCCTGATGGTAGCAATGAGAACAAGGCATGACCTGGATGATGGGGGTCCTTAATGATGAATGCAGCCTTTTTGAGGCATCCCTCCTTGAAATGTCCTGGATACTGCGGAGGTTAGTGCCCATGATGGAGCTGAATAAGTTCATCTCAAGACCATAAGAGAAAGGAGCAGAATTAGGCCATTTGGCCCATCGAGTCTGCTCTGCCATTTCATCATGGCTGATCCAATTCTCCTCTCAGCTTCAATCTTCTGCCTTCTCCCCACATTCCTTTGTGCCCTGACCAATCAAGAATCTATCAACCTCTGCCATAAATATACATATAGAGATCTGGCCTCCACAGCTGCCTGTGGCAATGAATTCCACACATTCATCACTCTTTGGCTAAAGAAATTCCTCTTCATCTCTGTTCTAAAAGGATATCCCTCTATTCTGAGGCTGTGTCCTCTGATCTTAGACTCCCACCACAGGAAATCTTCTGAATTCCAGGAAATACAGGCCCAGAGGCATCAAATGTTCTGCATATGACAAGCCATTCAATTCTGCAATCATTTTGATTACCTCCTTCAATTATAACACCTTCAGTCCTGATTTCACCCTTTTCAATCTTGTCCACCTTTATGTTGCAACTCATCCCGTTGACTGCAATATTGATCTATAACCAGCCTCTCCTCACTGCACATTTCCTGTGTTTGTTAACCAGCTATCTCATCTTCAGCACTACCATCCGCCTTTCCTACGACACTTCTTGCATTGAAATATACACAGCTCAGGACACTAGTTGCACCATGCTCAACCTTTTGGTTCCTAACTTTTTCTGAGTCCACAACCTCTCCACTAACTGTTCTGGCACTCTGGTTCGCATTGTCTTGCGACTCTAATCTAAACCCCAACATACAGCATTAACAAACCTTCCCACTAAGATATTAGACCCCCTCCAGTTCAGGTGAAAACTGTCCCTTCTGTACAGGTCCACCTTCCCTGGAAGAGAGCCCAATGATCCAAAAATCTTATGCCCTCCCTCTACACCAACTCCTTAGCCACATATTAAACTGTATAATCTTCCTAGTTCTGGCCTCACTAGCACGTGGCACGGGTAGCAATCATGAGATCACAACCCTGGAAGTCCTGTCCTTTAACTTAGCATCTAACTCCCTGAACTCCCCATGCAGAACCTCGTCACTCATCCTACCAATGTCATTGGTACCTACATGAACTACGACTTCTAGCCCTACATCTTCCAACCTAAGAATGCTGAGGAATTGATCTGGTATTTCCCATACCCTGGCATCCAGCAGGCAACATCCCATCTGGGAATCTTGTTGTCGCCCCCAGAACCTCCTGTCAGTTCCCCTAACTATCACCTCCGTGTGCCTCTTCTCCTCCCTTTCCTGCTCAGTCACAGAGGCAGACTCAGTGCCAGAGACCCAGCCACTGTGACTTTCCTCTAACAGGTCATCTGTCTTGACAGTATCCAAAATGATACACCTAGTGTTGAAGGTGATGGCCACAGGGGTACTCTGCACTGGCTCCTTAACCCCTTTCCCTTTCCTGAATGTCACCCAGTTTCTTGTGTCCTGCATCTTGGGTGGAACTACCTCTTGGTATGCCCAATCTATCACACCCTCACCCTCCTGAACGATTCGGAGCTTCTCCAGTTCCAGCTCCAATTCCTTAACAGAGATTGTTAGAAGCTACAGCTGGATGCACTTCTCACAGTTGCAGTTGTCAGGAACACTGGAGGTCTCTCTGCCTTCCCACATCCTGCAAGAGGAGCATTTCACTATCCTCAACTGTCACAGCTCCTGCAACTTATCTGAATCAAGTATAGCTGCTGCTGTGTCTTCTTTGTGGCTGCGTTGGTATGTTGAGTCCAGGATAGATCCTCAGAGATCACCGCTTATAAAGTTAAATCGAGACATAGGCAACAACAGGCCTTTGCTTCCAGATGAGCTCAATACCTTCTATGCTTGTCTTGACCATCAAAATTGGAGGAACCATGACGAACTTCCACAGCCCCCAACAGTCATGTGATTTCAGTTCTTGAAGCCGACATGTGAGCAGCCTTCAGAAGGGTGAACCCACGAAAAGCATCCAGCCCAGAAGGGGTACCAGGCCAATTACTAAAAACATACACTGATAAACTAGCTGGAGTGTTCACTGATATCTTTAATCCCTCGCTTCAACAGTCTAAAGTACTCTCCTGCTTCAAACAGGCTTCAATTATACTGGTGCCTAAGAAGAACATGGTAACCTGCCTCATTGACTATAGTCCAGTGTCACATACATCCACTGTGATGAAGTGTTTTGACTGGTTGGTGATGAAACATACCAAATCTTGTCTGAGAAGTGACTTGGATCTGCTCCAATTTACCTATGGAGCAATGGGTCCTCAGTCGATGCCATCTCACCGGCTTTTCACTCAACCCTGGAAGATCTGGACAACAAAGAGGCATACAGCACGATGTGCTTTATCGACTACAGTTCCGCATTCAGTACTATCATCCCCTCAGTACTAATCAATAAGCTTCAAATCTTTGGCTTCAATTGCAATTGGATCCTTGATTCCTCATTTACAGACTCCAGTCAGTTCGGATTGGCAACAATATCTCCTCCATCGTCTCCATCAGCATAGATGCACCGCAGGTCTATTTGCTTATCCCCCTACTCTACTTGCTTTGAACTTACGACTATGTGGCCAAGCACAGCTCCAATGCCATATTGAAGTTTGCTAATGTCACCACTGTTGTTGGCTGAAACAAAGGTGGTGACAAGTCAGCATAAAGGAGGGAGATTGAAAATCTGGCTGAGAGGTGCCGTAACAACAACCGCTTGCTCAATGTCAGAAAGACCAAGTTGCTGGTTATTGACTTCAGGAAAAGTAAACCAGAGGTCAATGGGCCAGTCCCTATCAGAGGATCAGGCATGGAGAGGGTCAGCCCCTTTAAATTCCTCAGTGTTATTATTTCGGAGGACCTGTCCTGAACCCAGCACATAAGTGCAATTACGAAGAAAGCACAGCAGTGCTTCTACTTCCTTTGGAGTTTGCAAAGATTTGGCATAACATCTGAAACTTTGACAAACTTCTATAGATGTGTAATGGAGAGTATATCGACTGGCAGCATCACATCCTGGTATGGAAACGCCAATGCCTTTGAATGGAAAATCCTACAAAAAGTAGTGGATACGTCCCAGTCCATCACAGGTAAAGTCCTCCCCCATTGAGGACATCCACATGAAACACTGCCACAGGAAAGCAGCATCCATTATCAGGAGCTCTCACTACACAGGTCATGCACGCTGTTTTCTTGCTGCTACCATCAGGAAGAAGATACAGGAGCCTCAGGACTCACACCACCAAGGTTCAGGAACAGTTATTACTTCTGAGCCATAAGGTTCTTGAAGCAAAGGGGATAACTTCACTCAACTTCATCAGCCGCATCATTCAAATGTTCCCATAACCTATAGACTCACCCTCAAGGACTCTTCATCTCATGTTCTTGATATTTATTGCTTATTTATTCATTTTTTTTTCTTTTACACAGTTGTCTTTTGCACATTGGTTGTTTGTCCGTCCTGTTGGGTGAGGTCTTTCTTTGGTTGTATTATAGTTCTTGCTGTGAATGCCCACAAGAAAATGAATCATAGCTTTGTATATGGTGACATGTATGTACTTTGATAATAAATTTACTTTGAACCTTGTTCATGGATTAAAGAGCCTGGTGATTTTACCAACATTTTCATTCAAAATGTAATTCCTAACCAACAAAAAAACTGAAATCACTAGTTATTGTCTGACAAAAATTTTCATTTCTTATGCTTTTGAATAGGCTGTCAATGCAGAATGAGCCCCATTTTCCTGTGAGATTTTAGGGATAGATTTATTCAAATAAAGATAGTACAGTTTATCTCAAAGGATGGAGACTGACTGCTATTTTTCATCACAGTCTCCAGCAGCTTTATTACCATAATCATTCTGTTCTTAACCAATTGGTCTACTTACAGCTGCATATACTAGACTACTGAAATTAATTTTCTGAATAGAAGAAATAGATTCATTGTTTCCTGTAACTGTCAATTTTTGTCTGGTTTAAACAATGTCAAAGTCTCAGCAGGAATATTCAATTCCAGATTTGTGAAAAACAGTGATTGTGCTGGGAAGTCAGATTTGTCTGATTACTGTCTGCAGGGAATTGTATAGCTCTGAATCACAAAGCAAATCTTACAGAAGAAAATACTGAGTGTCATAGAAATATATTGAAGCCACTCATAAAATAATTTTCCTCTCTAGGTATGCCTATTATTCATTGCTCAGATGGGCTGATACTTCACAAGTGCAGTAAATCTAAAAAGGCATTCAGAGTACCAGTGACTTTACAAAAGGAGCACATATTTATCAAACAGTGATCCTTTTGAGGCTTTTATTACTTAAACCATTTTATGAACAAGCTTTTAATTGTGCAATTGGTCCATTTTTGGATACTGAAACTTGTATATCAAATGTAATGAAGCTAAGCTTTTCAGCAGAGCATCTTGGTCTTGACAACTTTATGCATATTTGCTTCATTGAGAAATGCTTAAACAGTATTGTGTGTGTGCCCCAAAGATTAATTCCTTATTCACAGAACTAAAAACAACTACTGTTTGGTATTAATTCAGGCTGGTGATTCACCCTAACACTGTTAGTCAAAATCAAATAAAGAGCAAGAGATTCACAGAACAACATTGTTATTTCCCCTGTATTAAAACTGTTGCTAGTTACAGCACAGTGTTCACTATTGATATTCTGCAAATTCTCAAACATGCCAATATGTAGCATAATGTGAGATCTTTCCAGTCAAACAACAAACCACAACATCCAGTTCCAAGGGAATGTTGCAACTGAATGAATAGATTCTGCAACAATGGGAGAGGATGGAAGAGTGCTCCCGAGATGTCAAAGAATAGATTGGTGAGGAACAGTGCCTAGAGGTGTAAAAGATCCACAGAGATGCTGCAGGGTCATGTCCAGATACTCCTGGCAGGAAGTTACCTGCAAGGTCTCTGATGGAATGTTACAATGTTGGAAAATGCATAGTCATGCACTTTGGTATTAGAAATAAATGTGCAGACTATTTTCTAAATGGGAAGAAAATCCAAATATCTGAGATGCAAAGGAACTTGGGAGTTCTTATGGAGAACATCATAAAGATTAACTTGCAGGTTGAGTTGGTAGTAAGGAAGGCAAATGCAATGTTAGCATTAATTTCAAGACTTCTAGAATACAAAAGCAGGGATGTGATGCTGAGACTTTATAAGGCACTGGTGAGACCTCACCTTGAGTATTGTGAACAGTTTTGGGCTCCTCATAGTCATAGTCATAGTCATAGTCATAGTCATATTTTATTGATCCCAGAGGGAAACTGGTTAAATCTCATCTATGAAAAGATGTGCTGGCATTGCAGAGGGTTCAGAGGAGGTTAGCAAGGTTGATTCCAGGAATGAAAGGATTATCATACGAGGAACATTTGATGACTCTGGGTCTGTACTCGCTAGAATTTAGAAGGATGAGGGGGGATCTTGTTGAACCCCTTCAAATGTTGAAAGGCCTAGTCAGTGTAGATACGGAAAGGATGTTTCCCATCATGGAGGAGTCTAAGACAAAGGGACACAGCCTCAGGATAGAGGGGTATCAATTTAAAACAGAGATGTGGAGAACTTTCTTTACCGCAGAGGGTGGTAGATTTGTGGAATTTGCTACCACAGGCAGCTGTGGAGGCCAGGTCGTTGGGTGTATTTAAGGCAGCGATAGATAGGTTCTTCATTGGACATGGCATCAAAGGTTATGGGGAGCAGGCCAGGGAGAGGGGCTGAGGAGGGGAATAAAGGATTCAACCATGGTTAAATGGCGGAGCAGACTCGATGGACCAAATGGCTGAATTCTGCTCCTTTGTCTTATGGTCTTTTGGTCTTTGTAAGGACGAGTGCATTATATGAATGCTTGTAATTTGGGAAAATTGGCAAAGCAAACAAACACCTGGGCCTGTGAGCTAAAAGAAATGTAGATAAATATCACCTCTCCCTGAGAACATTTTTTTTTTTATTCACCACCCTATTGTAGCAGGGTTGGATTAGCAGCATGATTCAGGAATGGTTGCTGAGAATGAGACTAATCTTAAAATCCAAGGGCAAGGTCAAATCCCAAATCTGAGTAAATAGCCCTTCAGTGAAACCAAGTTTAGTTAAACTGGATTGTTCCCCAAATTTAGTAAAAACTGTTTTCCAGACTAGATAGAACACAAATTCTGCTGGTAAAGAATGGATTGAGTTTCCCAATATAAGATACTAGAGGAACTCAGCAGGCCAGGCAGCATACATGGAAAAGAGTAAAGAGTTTATATTTTGGGCCGAGACCCTTCCTCAGATCCTGATGAAGAATCTTGGCCCAAAATGTCGGCTGTTTACTATTTTCCATAGATGCTATCTGCCCTGCTGAGTTCCTCCAGCATTTTGTGTCTGTTGCTTTGGATTTCCAACATCTACAGATTTCCTTGTGTTTCTGATTCCCAATATTCACTTTGACATCTGGAGTTAACTTGCTTCAGTTTAAGTTCATTTTTACTGTTTTGGAGATACACAAATGAATTTCCACCCTTGGGAATTTTAAACTGAGCTGAGTTACCTTGGCCATTTTGCACGTAGAAGTATGATGTTCTGTCCCTGTGTGTCCAGCCATCAGTATTAAGATATGCAATGAGAATTATTCATTCTCACCACCTTCATTCTAACTGTGGTGGGTATCAGCAGCCATGCTAATTATTTTTGGTTTATCGTTCTATTCAAAGAAAGGAACAGATCAGATTCTTTGGCATGTAACACTGTTTAACAAGAAACCAAATGTACTTTGACTTTAAAATAGGCACATTCTAATTAGTACTCTAAACAAAAAGAACTTTTAAATTATAAAATACCCTGCATGGTAAACAAGATACAAAGGCCCATTGTTAATATTCAGTCTTGAAGCAATTAAGATTGTACACTGACAGCTGTCAGAACTCTATGACTCTGCTTCTGCTTGTTGAACTTGATATATCTACAGACAGGCAGAACCTTTGTTCCCATCTATCTTCAATTTTATGACTGTTTCTGGAAAGTGTCTAGGCCCACTTGCCCATATTTAGTTACTTTACACTAACATTTCCTCCTTTACCTCAGAGCCAGACATTGTGTCACAGATCATCTGTATTTCTTAATTTGCTCCAGTGGAAAAGTCTTGATCAGGGCACCAGCGCTATGCCCTTCTTTCAAATACTGCACTGGGATCCTTTAAAATTATTCCATTGGAGCACATTAGATCATTTCCAGAAATTAGAAGGTTAGGTTGTCATGTTATCTGGTACTGGCGTCATCGGCAACTACCACATATCTCCCTCCCATCCATGCTCATAGCGAACAAGCAAACATTCCACCAGTATCTCTGGCATTAGGCCTAAAGGCTGAAACCATGTGTGTGGTGTGGAAACTAAACATAGTTTCGAGCAAAGTATGTGTCTCCGTGGCTCATGCCCCTCTTAAGCCATGTAGCAAACTAGAACAGAGGTGAGCCTGAATGTAGATGTGCAACATGGCCAGTAAAGAAAAAGACTGCATTTCTCTTACGCCAGTCAGGAACTCAGGACAGAACAGACCAAAGTTCCTTTCAACCACAAAACTGCTTTTTCAAGTTGTGCAATAGGAAACACAGCTAGTAATCTGCTCTCAACAAGCTGCTGTGAAGAGTCAATGAAATAACAAGCTGATACCTTTTTTTATGTTGGTCCAGTCATAAATCTTGATCAGAACACCAGCACAGTGCTCTTTTTTCAAATACTGCACTGGGATCGAATGCCTCCTCCCCACTGGAATCACTGAAGAATAGGCAGGCAGAGCAGGTTTCCCCTATGGCCACTCCCCTCATTCATGGATATATCCCTTTGGAAATGACCTTTCAGAAGCCAGAACCCATAGGCAAGTCAGTGACACCATGCCCAGTTCTGAGGTAAAGAAGGGAAATCGGGCAGAGCGAGAATGATAGAGGACTTGATAGTAAGGGGCACAAACAGATGCAACGGTGGCCACAGTCTATACTCCAGCATGGTGTCTTTTCTCCCTCGTGCCAAGAGCAAGGATGTCTTGCAGTGGATGTACACCAGATAGTGTAAACCCCAGGGTTCTTCAAGAGGTGGCTGAAAAGATTGTGGAGGCATTGGTAATGATCTTTCACTAGATTTTGGAGTGGTTCCAGAAGACTGGAAAATCACAAATGTCACTCCACACTTCAAGAAGGGAGAGACAGAGAAGAAAGGAAACTATAGTCCATTTAGTCTGACCCCAGTGGCTAGGAAGATGTTGGTGTCAATTATTAAGGATGAGGTCTCTGGGTACTTGGAACTACATGATAAAATAGGCCATAGTCAGCATGGTTTCCTCAAGGGAAAATATTGCCTGACAAATATGATGGAATTCTTTGAAGAAATAACAACCAGGATAGACAAGGGAGAATCCGTTGATGTTGTGTACTTGGATTTTCCAAAGGCCTTTGATAAGGTGCCACCTGAGGCTACTTAACAAACTACAAGCCCATGATATTACAGGAAAGATTCTAGCATGGATAAAGCAGAGGCTGATTGGCAAGAGGCAAAGAGTGGGAATAAAGGGAGCCTTTTCTGACTGGCTGCTGGTGAATAGTGGTGTTCCACAGGGGTCTGTGTGGGGACAGATTCTTTTTACATTATATGTCAATGATTTGGATGATGGAATTGATGGCTTTGATGCAAAGTTTGCAGAGGATTTGAAGACAGGTGGAGGGACAGGTAGTTTTAAGGAGATAGGAAAGCTACAGAAGGATGTAGGCAGATGAGGAGAATGGCCAAAGAAATGGCAGATTGAATACAATGTCAGGACATATATGGTCATGTACTTGGGTAGAAGAAATGAAAGGATTGACTATTTTCTAATTGGAGAGAAAATACAAAAAAAAACTGAGGCTCAAAGGGACTTGGGTGTCCTTGTGCAGGATTCCCTAAAGGTTAACTTGCAGGTTGAGTTTGTGGTGAGGAAGGCAAATGTAATATTAGCATTCATTTCAAGAGGTCCAGAATATAAACGCAAGGATGTAATGTTAAGAATTTATAAAGCACTGATGAGGCCTCACTTGTAGTACTGTGAGTAGTTCTGGAACTCTTACCTTTGAATGGATGTGTTGAAACTGAAGAGTGCTCAAAGGAGTTCACAAAAATGATTCCAGGATTGAGTGGCTTGTCATATGCAGAACATTTGATGGCTCTGGGCCTGTATTTGCTGGAAATCAGTAGAATGAGTGGCGATCTCATTGAAACCTATCGAATGGTGAAAAGCCTTGATAGAGTGAATATAGAGATGATGTTTCCTATGGTGGGAGAGTCTGAGACCAAAGGGCATAGCCTCAGATTAGAGGGGTGTCCTTTTAGAACGGAGATGAGGAGGAATTTCTTTAGCCAGAGAGTGGTGAATCTGTGGAATTATATGCCACAGGCAACTGTGGAGGCCAAGTCTTTTTGCATACTTAAGGCAGAAGCTGATGGACTCTTGTTTGATCAGGGGATGAAGGGATACAGGGAGGAGGCAGGAGATTAGGACTGAGGAAAAATTGAATCAGCCATGATGAAATGGCAGAGCATACTCAATGGGCCAATGGTCTTATGGGTAAAGATGTTCTGAGAGGGGAGGTCATGGTCCACATAGGCACGGGAGGGATGAGATTGTGCAAAGTAATTTTAGGGAGCTTGATAGAAAATTAAAAAACAGGACTTCTAAGGCTGTAATCTCAGGATTACTGCCTGTGCTGTATACTAGTGACATGAAGAAATAGATCCATAGTCCAGTTCAATACGTGGCTATGAAACTGATGCAGGAAGGAGGGCTTCAGATTTCTGAATCATCAGGCTCTCTTTCATGGCAGGTGGACTTGACTGAACAATACTTCTTCCACCTGAAGTGGAGAAAAACCAATACTAATGCTACTTTTACATCTGAAACCCCTTTTCACTGGGCATCTCTGGAAATGTGGCTTGTTAGCCCCTCACTACCTGCCACTAGACTCCGCGGTGAGGAAACCACCTTTCTCAGACTCCGTACATCTAGGGTGTATACGACTTTGGTCTCGCCAAACCCGTGAGGCTGAGATGTCTCGCTCACCCAAACCCCGGTTTGTACCAATGATTACTGTCCCCCTGCAATCATAGTCAGCAAGAAGTAACAGTCCATACACTGAATACAATTATAAAGAAAGTACATTTAACAATGTTAACTTAACCAAACAGTTATTAAAGAAAAGTAAGAAAAAAAACAAAAGGGCTCATCATAATTAAACAGTCAAATGTGCACATAATTTGGAACTCATCCTGAAGTTTTTTGCTAACTCACGCACTGGACCCTCCGTCTGTGTGAAAGCACACAGCACCTTCCGAATGTCGCTCAAAATCCATCTCGAAGAAATGGGCTCCCCCACGGGAGTATTGGTCCTTCCTTCTTGAAGTCATTCATCTGCACACAGCACCCTGTGCAAGAGGGATGGCATCCTCGGCCCTCCTGTCTTCTCCCAGCTCCCGCCAAGAAGACCTCGACCCACATCAGTGTCCCTCACAGAACATCTCCACCCAGCATTCTCAGAACCTTCTCCCAATTCCACCATCCTGATTGGCTGACACCACATTCCTAAGTTGAACAACAAAGCCCCTTATCTCAGCTCAGACCCAAACAGACTGAAAGCAGGACAGACTGCTCTTACAGAACTGCTAAAATGAAATACCTACAGCATAGCAGAAAAAATCTTAACCAGGGCGTTACACATCTCAATGTGAGGCCACGCCGGGCCTCAGCTCTACATCCCACCTTCAACATGACAAATTTAACAATTGACAATATCCTAATGGTGTACTGGAATGTCAGAACTGATCGTGTGCACAATTTCTGATTCAGAGTCAAAATCTCTACCGATTGATTGGGGTTGACACATCACAGTGGAAATGGACGTATGCTTATATGATGTAATACTATGCTTGATTCAAATTTATCATTGTTTGTATCGAAAGTTTGTTTTAACTTAATGTTATTTCTTTTCCAGAAATGTGTATTCTTCCATAAACATACTCTAGCAAGTAAGATCCTGAATGCTTTAGGCTACATATAGCAAATGCAATAAACATTGATATGAGAGACTGATGTTAATTCTAGAATATTATGTATATGGAACATTGTACCACAACCACTCCCTCCCTTTCCTAACCCCACAAAAGTCAGGCACAGTAAGTAAACAAATCTCTGGTCCCTGTTAAACATAGTTGTTTTTAGAAACTGGGACATCTGTCAGAAGCAAATGCATATGCAAATCTTTGACCTACAATGTATTTGCTTTGGAAAATATGTCACAACCAGTCCTGAACCTACTGAAACTCCCAACACAGAGTCAATAAATGAGTAGTTTATGGAGGATTCCCTAATTGGTATGATAATCTTTTTTCCAGCAGAACAACATGAATGGTGTACACAGAGGTTTTCATTGTTCATCAAAGACTGCACGGAATGTTGCCCTGGGCATAAAGAAACCTGATCTCCAACCACACGTAAACAGGGAAAGGTTTGTAAAAGGCCAAAGTGTATACATAGGCCCTGAGGAGTTGTAAGAATATTACTTGTCATCAGCCAGCTGATTTTATGTTACCTTGTGGATCCCTTGTAGTTCCTGTTTTATCCTCCTAGATGTGACTACAATTGGGGTTGCCCAACCACTAGGAGTTTCTTCCTAGAGATGCTGCCTGGCCTGCTGCGTTCACCAGCAACTTTGATGTGTGTTGCTTGAAATTCCAGCATCTGCAGATTTCCTCGTGTTTGCAGTTTTTTCCCTTCTGTTACTCAAATAAATCTGACATTGACAATGTAAAGCTGAGTTTTGATGCTTCTATACTGAACATTTTAATCAGTGTTACAAATAAAATTTACCAAGGATGAATATGTCGGAATGATTCTGGATCAGGCCTGCCACCTGGTCAATGCCCACAGCACCAATGTGCCTACACTTGTCTCAGCTGAATGCGGAGGTCTCACCTCACTGTCCCAGCACCCCTTTGAAGAGAGTGATGAGGTCCCAATTGTATCTGAGCGTCGGGCAGTGTGATGTGGAGGTTCCACTTCTGGAGTATTGTCACAAACCAATGTGAGGTGGGGAGAGGGAACTGCATATAGCTTTCATTGGAATCTGAATTGGATGCTAACAATGTTAAATGTTTCCAATACTCAGACATTTAAAATAAGTTAACAAGTCAAAATTTGGCTATTTTCTAATATGAACATAAGATTAATTTAGATTAAACTAAAAACATTAAATTCAGTAAAGTATTTTTTAAGAAGTATCTTCCCTTTTGCTTCCTGATCTGAAGACTGAGAATTCATATTGAAATTAACAAGGCCTCAATTAGTCAAATCTAACCTGCAGCTCATTCTGAGTGGTAATTCCCCAGTGGTAGTCTCAGGAATGTCAGCAAAATGAGGCCCTGCTGTCACTATATCAACAAAAGCAGCGCTATTTAGAGCTCAGTGATAGAGTGACAGATCCCACACCATCTTTTGTTCCACACGTCCTATTTTCACAGCTCATTGACAAAAAACTGAGACTCTCTTTGGAACTACTGGCCACAGTTAACAAGACCGGTCTATAGCCTGAAACAGTCTGAAATTTACTACGTTCACACACAATGAGGGATGTGTGTAGAGATGAAGAAAGAAAGACCAGCAAGGCACAAACCTAATCAATAACCATTAAATGATGCAATTAGAGATTCAGAATACATATTTGTATGGAATATGTGTTTCATTAACATGTTCCTAAAAAAAATTAAAGAATTTTAATTCCTGTGCAGTACCCTGGACTTCACTATTACCATGCCTTCCATGGTGCTCCCTGAAAAACTAATACGAGCACTTAAGGATTTCAAGCAGTAAACTTTGCCTGTTTCCCTTCATTAGACATAAAAACTAAGCGAAGGGCTAAGTTTTCAAACTAGTGCTAAGTCTTCCTCTGAAGGAAAGGGCACACAGGAGAGTTGGAAGGGAGAGCAATTGGAAATAATGAGCAGTTATAACTACACTTTGATTAGAATGGAGAAAAGATGCAGCCGGACGAATCCTCACTTAATTGGGAAGATGGAGAGGGTTGTGCAGAAATGTTTGGAGATCTCATCTCCCTTTTACAAGTATTACGTTGAATCACCTCTCACAGCTATTACAGCCAGTAGTCTTTTCAGATAAGTCACAATTTGCTTTCCACAACCTGATGGAGCAAGATTTACTCATTCCTCCCTGCAAAATTGCTCAAGCTGTGCCAGATTGTTGGGGAGCAGCAATGGACGGAAATCGTGACGTCTTGCCAGAGATGTTGGATTGAGTTAAGGTCAGGGCTCTGACTGGGCCACTCAGGGACATCAACTTTCTTCATTTGAAGCCACTCCATAGTTGCTCTGGCTGTGGGCTTTGGGTGTTGTCCTGCCACAAGGTGAACTTCCTCCCCAGTTGAAGCTTTCTGGCAGAGGATAGCAAGTTTTTATCCAGGATATCTCTGTATTTAGCAGCATTCATCTTTCCATCAATCCTGACCAGATTTCCAGTCCCTACTGCTGAAAGGCATCCCCACAGCATGATGCTACCTCCACCATACTTTACAGCAGGAATTGTATTATCTGGCTGATTCAGAATATTAGACCACCAGATGGACTACTTAGTGTTGAGGCCAAGAAGTTCCTCTTTACTCTCATCCAACCGCAAGACCTTCTTCCACATCTTTACAGTATCTTCTAAGTGACACTTAACAAAGTGTTTGAGCCAGGACTTCTTTCTTGCCACTCCCGAATAAATATCCTTGTTGTCCAAGACCTGAGAGATTGTGGAACTATGGACTTCTTCTCCAGTTGCAGCCAACGACTTCTGCAGCATCAAAATAGCCTCTCGTACAAGTGTCATTCTTCTCCAGTGTGACTAAGTTTAGAGGGGCAGCCTGACCTAGGTAGTGTGGCTGTGGCGTCATATTTTTTTCTCTTTTTCACTGAGCTCTGGGATATGTTCAGTTCCTTTGAGGTGGTCTTGTACCCTTACCAAGATTTGTGCTTCTCTATTATCATTTCCCTGACTTATCTTGAATGTTTTTGTCTTCATTTTGATTTGGTCTGTTGAAAATCTACTGTGCTGTTGGACCTTACAGAGAGAAGAGGTATTTACAGTATTCTTATGAATTCATGGAAAAGACGAGATCCTCCAATTTTCTACATCGACTACTTGGGTGAGTTGGTAAGATAAATATATTCCTATTGAGGAAAGTTACTTTTTCAGCCTGACAATCTTGGTTTTTAATTTTTAATCAATTGTTGACAGATTTTGGAATTTTTCTTTTGATTTGACATGATGCATAATATTTTGTAGATTAGCTCAAAGAATCCTACTTCAATGCATTTTAAATTTAGAAAATGAGACAGTAAAAAGTGAAAATAGTTGTGGGGGCTGAATACTTTTTCAAGACACTGTACATCACCATGCACATCCTTCTGGAAGCATGATGCTTAATTATCCTGTGCCTCTTCATGCCAATTCAGGGTGCTTTTTCATTGCAGCAACAGCCAGAAGAGTTTGATATCACCCGAAGCATGCTCAGCTTCACACACTATTCAGTACACTCCTTCCCTATTGCTCATCTGCGAGTAATCTCCGCTAATCATTTTTCACTGAATACTGATAGCCTCAGGAACCCTTAACCCTTAAGCAGCTGAAACCTTGCACAAGTTGTCACCTTCTTTCCTCTTCTTCTTCTCAACCGGCTACTCTTTCCTCTTGCTCTGCTCCTTAACTATAGCTGATGACAAGCCTGACTCTTCAATGGATGAGCTTCTGACCGTGAAGCAAACTGCACTCTCTCTGTTGAGTACTTCAGAGCTGCCCAGGGTGTTCTGGGTTGCAAAAGTAAAAACTGAAAGTGCTATAAGTATTCTGGTACAAACACTCTTCCAACAGATTAGCCTGGCCTGCTGAGTATTTACAGCGTTTTCTATTTTATTTTAGATTTGCAGTTTTTATTTTCATTAAACAGGGGAAGTGTTGATTCAGCCCTCATTTGATATTGAAAGTTAGCTTTCCTTGAATGCATCCTTCCCGCAACTGCTTGTATTGCCCACCAAAGTCAGGACCCCTGATGTCACTGGATTGCCCCTGTGGCCCAGTGGTTTGTTGTGACAGTTCCAATGCAGATATCACAGTGGATAATACAGCATAGAAGGCATCACTCATGCTGCCAAGATATGAGGCATTAACCCCAGAGATTTGCTTCTTTTGGCCATATATCAACTGGAGTTTGAAGAAGTGGGATCCCTTTCAATACCAGTGGAGGGCAGAAATGACAAAATGCTTAAAAAGTGATAAGCATGGTTCCACAGGCACTACTACTGTGGCAAAACTTGTCATCAAACTTCAGACCCTGGGGGTCAGTGCCTTCCTCCGCAATTGGATCCTTCAATTCCCGACCAATAGAGAACAATCAGGAAAGATAGACATATTACAAAATGCCGGAGGAATTCAGCAAGTCAGACTGCATCTATGGAGGGGAATAAACAGTTGACGGTGCTAAGATCTTTCAAAATTTCCAGATCTGCAGAATCCCTTGTATTTAATCAGTAAGGATAAGGAGCAAAACCTCTGCCACGGTTATTTTAAACTTTGGTTCTCCATGAGGTTGTGACCTCAGCTTCCTAGTCTGCTCACTGTACATTGATGACTGTGTGGTCATATTCTGCTCTAACTTCATCTACAAGCTTGCACCATAATGGGCCATATCTGAAATCACGATGATTCGGAGTACAGGAGAGAGATAGAGAACTTGCTAGCATCGTGTCATGACAACCACCTTTCCCTCAGTGTTAGCAAAATAAAAGAGCTGATCCTTGACTTCAGCAAGAGGAGCAGTGCACATGGTCTTGTCTACATTAACAGTACTGAGGTTGCGAGGTTGAGAGTTTCAAGTTCCTTAGTATGAACATCACCAATAGTCTGCTCTGGGCCAACTGCGTAAACACTATGGCCAAGAAAGCTCACCAATGCCTCAGCTTCATCAAAAAGTGAAAGAAATTTAGCCTGGAAAGCGCTAGATCCTTTTTGAAATTTGGCAAGTCTATATCACCTCTTACCTAATTAATGATGCATCAATACAACGCATCCTATTTGTGTGCATAACAGCTTGGTATGGTAACTGTTCTGCACATGACTGAAAGAAACTGCAGAGAGTTGTGGACACAGCACATCTCAGAAACCAGCCTCCCCTCCATGGAGTCTGTCTATAGTTCACACTACTAAGTACAGCAGCGAACATGATTAAAGCCCCATCTACCCCGGACATCCTCTCTTTTTCTCACTTCTGTCAAGTAGGAGGTCCGATCACCTGAATGCATGGACCATCAGGTTCAAAGACAGCTTCTACCACATTGTTATAAGACTATTAACTGGTTCCCTAGCACAATGAGATGGACTTGTGACCACAAATCTACTTGCTCTAGTAATGAGCTTCCACCTATCGTTTACCTGCACTGCACTTTCTCTGTAGCCATTACACTTCATCGTTATTGTTCATCCTCAATGCACCATGTGCTGATGTGTATGAATGGTGTAGAAGACAAGTTTTTGTACGTGTGACAATAATGAACCAATTCTAATACCAAAATCATCATGGTCGCCATAGACCAGTTGAACTGTGGGGCCTGTTTCTGTTCTGCATGACTCCTGGCAGTTACTATTTCAGAGGACCTGTCCTGGTCCCAGCAAGTAAGTGGAATTGTGAAGGAAGTATGACAGCAGTCTACTTCCTCAGGAGTCTGTGGAGATTCGGCATGACATCTAAAACTTTGACAAACTTCTATAGATGTGTAGTGGAGAGTGTATTGACTAGCTGCATCAAGGCCTGGTATGGAAACACCAACACCATTGGATAGAAAATCCTACAAAAGGTAGTGGATTTGTCTCAGTACATTACAGGTAAAGCCCTCCCAACCATTGAGCACATCTACTTGAAACACTTTTGTAGGAAAGCAGCACAACCATCAGAGATCCCCACCACAGGGACCATGCTCTTTTTTCAGAGCTGCCATCAGGTAAAAGGTACAAAAGCATCGGGACTCACACCGCCGGGTTCAAGAATAGTTCCTACCCCTCAACCATCAGGCTCTAGAATAAGAGGAGATAACTACACTCACTTGCCCCATCATTGAGATGTTCCCACAACCAATGATCTCCCTTTAAGGACTATTTATCTTATTATCTCATGTTCTCATTATTTATTGCTATTTATTTATATTTGCATTTGCACAGTTTGTTGTTTTCTGCACTCTGGTTGATCTTTCATTGTTCCTGTTATAGTTACTATTCTATAGATTTGCTCAGCATGCCCATAGGAAAATGAATCTCAGGGTTGTATATGGTGACATATATGTACTTTGATAATAAAATGTTCTGTGAACTTTGAATGTTGAAATTGCCATTGGCACTTCCATGTACAATTCATCTTTCAGGCCTCACCTCCTGATCTTACAGGTCATATATTTCTTATATTACCTGCAGAAATTGAAGCCTTTCGAGGGAACCTACAATGTTTGTTTACAGAATAAGTAAAAGAAAATTTGTGCATGTTGGGAATGAGGTGGCAATTCAAAGGTCTGCACTATGACAGTATTGGAAAGCACACACCATCTGCCAGCCTTACTCTTCAACAACCAGCATTCTGAAGAATTAATCACTGATGCTTCCTTCACTGTTCACAACTCCCCTGTGTAATTTATTTCTGCTTTCTATAATCACTGCTTCCTTGAATAATTGTACTTCCAGGTTGCTTGGGGCTGCTCACAGGAGAAGAATCAATCAGGGCAGACCGTCATATGAAGGTTGTCCAGACACAAACACAGGATAGCATTATGCTGCCCAACCCCCCTCCTCACTTCTCTGGTAGGCGGCCCTACACTGGATCTCCCCATTGACCAGCACAGCACTGACACATCAACTGTGAGCTCCGCAGACGGCTGCAAATGGACCATAACTCCATATCATGTTTTATTTCCTGAGTCTGTATGTAAAATGCCATTGTTCTACATTTAAAGCAATTTCCCAGTTTCCATTACTTTTTTCAGCAAATCTGAATGAGAGTTATTACTATGTACTGCAGTAGTTCAAAGCACCAAGTGGATGAAACCCAGTTTCCAAGCAATGATCTGCCTGATCTACATCTTTATAAAACATGTTGGGGAGAAGGCAGGAACAGGGTACTGATAGTGGATGATCAGCCATGATCACAGTGAATGGTGGTGCTGGCTCGAAGGGCCAAATGGCCTACTCCTGCACCTATTGTCTATTGTCTGTATATACACCAATGCTTCAATAATGCTGCATTAAATGATGCCACGCCCTTTTCTTGCTGCTGCCATCAGGTAGAAAATAAAAGTGCCTCAGGACCCCAACTACCAGGTTCAAGAACAGTTACTACCCCCCAACCATCAGCCTCTTGAACAAAAGAGGATAAGAACACTCATTCTACTTCTGGTGTTCCCAAAACCAATGATCTCACTTTAAGGACTCTTTATCTTGTCAATTCATGCTCTCGTTATTTATTGCTGTTTATTTATATTTGCATTTGCACAGTTTGTTGTTCATTTCAATGCAATACATAATCTAGAAGAGAAAAATTTAAAAAAATAATAATAATAAACAAGTGATCAATTACAGTATATGTATATTCAATAGATTTTAAAAAGTGTAAAAAACAGAGATACTGTATATTAAAAAAAAGTGAGGTAGGGTCCAGAAGCTGTTCCTGAATCACTGAGTGTGTGCCTTCAAGCTTCTGTACTTCCTACCTGATGGTAACAGTGAGAAAAGGGCATGTCCTGGGTGCTGGAGGTCCATAATAATGGACACTGCCTTCCTGAGACATCACTCCCTGAAGATATCCTGGATACTTTGTGGGCTTGTACCCAAGATGGAGCTGTCTAGATTTACAATCCTCTGCAGCTTCTTTCAGTCCTGTGCAGTAGCTCACCTCCCCCCACCACCCCATACCAGACAGTGATGCAGCCTGTCAGAATGCTCTCCATGGTACATCTATAGAAGTTTTTGAGTGTATTTGTTGACATGCCAAATCTCTTCAAACTCCTTTATAACTCGCTGTCTTGCCTTCTTTATAACCACATCGGTATGTTGGGTCCAGATTAGATCCTCAGAGAGCTTGACACCCAGAAACTTGAAACTGCCCTCTCTCTCAGCTTCTGATCCCTCTATGAGGATTGGTATGTGTTCCTTCGTCTTACCCTTCCTGAAGTCCACAAACAGCTCTTTCGCCTTATTGACGTTGAGTGCCAGGTTGTTGCTGCGGTATCACTCCACTAGTTGGCATATCTCACTCCTGTACACCCACTTGTCACCACCTGAGATTCTACCAGCAATGGTCGTTTCATCAGCAAATTTATAGATGGCATTTTAGCTATGCTTAGCCACACAGTCATGTGTATGTAGAGAGTAGAGCAGTCAGCTAAGCACATACCCTTGAGGTGCGCCAGTGAGGAGGATATGTTATCACCAATCTGCACAGATTGTGGTCTTCCGGTTTGGAAGTCGAGGATCCAATTGCAGAGGGAGGTACAGAGGTCCAGGTTCTGCAACTTCTCAATCAGGATTGTGGGAATGATAGTATTAA
Organism: Mobula hypostoma; assembly: GCF_963921235.1. Lineage (NCBI taxonomy): Eukaryota > Metazoa > Chordata > Chondrichthyes > Myliobatiformes > Myliobatidae > Mobula > Mobula hypostoma. The sequence goes on along the minus strand of NC_086102.1, from coordinate 153,092,545 downwards.
ATGCTGAGCTATAGTCGATGAACAACATCTTGACATAAGTGTTTGTGTTGTCCAGGTGGTCTAAAGCCGTGTGGAGAGCCATTGAGATTGCGTCTGCTGTTGACCTATTGTGGTGATATTTGCACAGTTTATTGTCTTTTGTATATTAGTTGTTTTTTGTCCGTCCTGTTGGGTGTAATCTTTCATTGACTCTATTGTGTTTCTTGGAATTCTGTATGCCTGCAAGAAAATGAATCTCAGGCTACGTCCACACCACGCTGGATAATTTTGAAAACGCCGGTTTCGAGTAAAAACGACAGGTGTCCACACTAAGCGTTTTTCAAAATATCTCTGTCCACATTAGATGGATACTTGGGCAAATCTCCTCCTACTGGGCTTGTGCAGGACACACAGAAAACAAGCGAAGAGGAAACGATATACTTGGTGCGCGTTTGTCCAGTTACGGAGTAGAAAAACTTAAAAGGAATTGCTCTTGACTCTCCCAGGAGGACTTAAAACTAAAAAAAACAAATACTGGAGCATATGGAGGCAACCGACAGGGAATTCATGGACAGTATGACCCGGCTGACGACGAACATTGAAAAACTGACTAACTCTGTTGCATTAATAAAGCACCCTGTTAAATGTATAAGACATGACTGCATCAGTGTTATCTTGCATTTCCATACAACGTTACATTAGGCTGTTACACATCTATTGTCAGAGAAGTACTTGCCTAAATAGGTAAACCACCATGGTTCTTGGTTCTTGATCCTCCAAAATATTCCGCATGGAATTTAAACTGGAGGTGGCGGAGGGTGTTTTCTGTCCTTACCTTCATACAAGCAAGGACAGATAACAGGGCAAACTAAGTATACTTATTTATTCAGTAAGCTATGGGTGGAAGTATTTGGTGAGTACATTTCTAACTCTTCTGGCTTCAGTCTCGTTGCCGTCTGTTCTGAAATTGTTAGGTTCTGCAAAACACAGAATCAAATATCGCTGTGATGATTGTACGCTCTAAACAATAAAGTAGTAATAATAATAAGGATAAGAATAATAAGAACAAAACAATGAAATGTCGTGCTGCCGCTGTCTGTTGCAGCACGTCACGTCAGCGGTTTTAAAAAGCTCTGGTTACCCCGTACACACTGCAGCAGATGTTAGGCATTTTCAGATTTATTCACTCTGGAGACTGTTTCTGAAAATCTCTGTTTCTGGGGGCTAAAAACACCGGTTCAGTGTGGACAGAGGGTCAAAATGAAGAGAAAAAGCTTCGTTTTCAAAATTATCCGGCATAGTGTGGACATAGCCTCAGTGGTGACAGATATGCACTTTGATAATAAATTTACTTTTAACTTTTTAAATTTGAATTTAATATGTAGACTTACAACTACATATCTTTTTCAGATATATAAAGAGTAAAAGAGAGGGGAGAGTGGATATCAGACTGCTGGAAAATGACGCTGGATAGATAGCAATAGGGACAAAGAATTGGCAGATGAACCAAATAAGCATTTTCTTCCAGTCTTCACTCTTGAAGACAGCAGCAGCATGCCAGGAATTCAAGAGTGTCAGGGCGAGGGGGGAGGCAGAAGTGAGTGCAGTTGCTTTCATTAAAGAAAAGGTGCTTTGGAAGCTGAATCTAAAGTAGAGAAGTCACCAGGACCAGATGGACTACACCCCAGGGTCCTGAGAAAAGTAGTTTAAGATGTTGTGGAGGCATTCATAATGATATTTCAAGAATCTCTAGACTCTGGAATGATTTCAGAGGACTGGAAAATTGCAAATATCACTCAACTCTTTAAGAAAGGAGAGAGAGCAGAGAAAAGGAAAATATAGGCAAGTTAGCCTGACTTCAGTGGTTGGGAAGACATGATTAAGGACAGGGTTTCAGGGTCCTTGGAGGACTATGATAAAATAGGCCAAAGTCAGCATGGTTTTCTCATGGGGAAATCTTGCCTGACGAATCTTTTGGAATTCTTTGAGACAAATGAAAGTCTGTGAACGTTGTTTACTTGGATTTTTCAAAGGTATTTGTCAAGGTGCCGCACATGAGACTGCTTAACAAGATGAGAGCCCATGGTATTATAGGAAAGATAATAGCATGGATAGAAGATTGGCTGATTGGCAGGAGGCAAAGAGTGGGAATTAAGAGTTCTTTTCTGGTTGGCTACCAGTGACTAACAGTGTGCCGCAGCATTGGTAATGGGACTACTTCTTTTCATGTAATTTGTCAATAATTTGGATGATGGAATTGCTTTGTGGCCAAGTTTGCATAAGATACAAAGATAGGTGGAGGAGAGGGTAGTATTGAGGAAGCAGAGAATCTGTAGAAGAACTTTAACACAGTGGTCCCCAACCTCCAGGCCACGGACCAATACCGAGCCGTGAAGCATGCAGGGGTGCAGCGGTAGCTAAAGCGCACCCAGCACATCTTTAAGAAAAAAGCCGAAATAAACAAGCTAAGTAATTAGGTGCCACCCAGAAGCCAGTCTTCATTAAAGAAACTGAGGTGGAGAGGGTCATTAACTTTAAATTCTTCGGCATTAAGGATCAAAGTTTCTCTCTCTGAAAAGTGTCAGAGGATCTGTCCTGGGACCAGCACATAACTGTCATTACAAAGAAAGCACGGCAGCGTCTATACTTTATCAGAAGTTTGTGTAGATTCAAAATGTCACCTCGATCCTGACAGCCCTGTCTGGGCTGGCGCTTAAATTGACCAAACAATGGAACAGCTAAAGGCTCCAGCGCCTTGGAAAGAGGAGTGAACATCATGTAGAGCAAGTGAGATCGGCAATCGCCTCCAATCTGGGCCAACATTTTTTGTGCCGGGCGGCACCTAATTAATTAGCTTGTTTATTTCGGCTTTTTTCTTAAAGATGTGCTGGGTGTGCTCTGGCTACCGCTGCACCCCTGCATGCTTCGCGGCCCGGTATCGGTCCGCGGCCCAGAGGTTGGGGACCACTGCTGTAACAGATTGGGAGAATGGGCAAAGAAATGACAGATGGAATATAGGGTAGGGAAGTTATGCACTTTGGTAAAATCAATAAAGGCATAGACTATTTTCTGAATGGGGAGAAAATTCAAAAATCAGAGGTGCAAAGGGACTTGGAAGTCTTTGTGCAAGATTTATGGTAAGGAAGGCAATTGCAATGTTAGCATTCATTTCTAGATGACTAGAATATAAAAGCAAGGATATGATGCTGAAGTTCATAAGGGAATGGTCGGACTGCACTTGGAGTATTGTGAGCAGCTTTGGGGCCCTTATCTAAGAAGAGATGTGCTAGCATTGCAGAGGATCCAGAGGAGATTCACAAGCATTATTCTAGGAATGAAAGTGTTAACATATGAAAAGTATTGATAGCTCTGGACCTGTACTTGCTGATTTAGAAGCACGAGGAGGGATCTCATTGAAATTTATTAAATATTGAAAGGACTAGATAAAGTGGATGTGGAGAGGATGTTTCCTGTTGCAGGGAAGTCTCAGACCAGAGGGAGCAGCCTCAGAATAGAGTGGCGTCCATTTAAAACAGAGATGAGAAGGAATTTCTTTAGCCAGAGGGGAGTGAATCTGTGGAATTTTTTGTCACAGACTGTGGAGGACAAGTCATTGGCTATATTTAAAGTGGAGGTGGATAGGTTCTTGATTAGTCAGGATGTCAAAAGAGAAGGCAGGAGAATGGGGTTGAGAGGGATAATAATTCAGCCATGATGGAATAGCGGAGGAGACCCAATGGGCCAAATGGTCTAATTCTGTTCCTAAGTCTTATGAAAATTAAAGTTTGGTTGTAAATATAAAGAACGAATTTAATTAATAAAATTGCTTAAGACATCCTGTATACAGTAAAAAAAACTTATTGCTATTTACAGGAAGCAGTTGAGAATTCAAATTCTTTGGGTTTCTGTGGACATGAATATGCAAATTATTTGATTATTTCTGCAGCTAGAAACATCAGAATCAGAATCAGGTTTACTATCACTGGCATATGTAGAGAAATTTCTTAAATTTACAGCAGCAGTACAATGAAATACACCTCCCCCTCCCGGTTTCACCTATCACCTTGTGTTTCTCCCTCCCCTCCCCCCCATCTTTTAACTCTGACTCCTCGTCTTTTTTTCTCCAGGCTTGAAATGTTGACTGTACTCTCTTCCATAGATGCTGCCTGGCCTGCTGAGTTTGTGTGTGTGTTGCTTGGTCTTTCAGCATCTGCAGATTTTCTCCTGTTTGCTAGTGGTAGCTCATTAGCTGCACAAGAGCAGTTTTCATTTAATTCTCCTTTAGCCCATAGGGGTAGGCAGTGAGCCACTGACATGAGCCCCTTTTTTCAGGTTTCATGAAGATTCAGAGAGTGCAACTCTGCACTCATATCCTTGGAGAGATTTCCCTGGCATCTTCAATTAGAAGCACCTGGACAGTCTGTGTCAGGCTAACTTTCAGTGCCACAAACGATTATATGTTTCATCTTGCCAAAGCAAATTGTCTGCAGTGTGCTAGATAGTATCCCTTCCAATATTTTTCCAAATAATGCGCTAGCAACCTTCATCTCTGTGGCCCCTCTGCAGGGAGAACAGCCTTCATGCAGCTGATGTAATCCATAAGACCAAAGAAGTCCATGTTAATAAACCTAGCAACACATTCCAAGCCTCAGGAGTCACAGAGACTGCCATTAGTAGTAAATCACATTCTCTACTGGATGTATGAATGCTCTGGTGTTGTGCTCATGTGCCTTTACAGCTAGCTAATGAACTATCTAAGGATAGGCTGCAGTGAGAAATTCAACCTGCTGTTCCTGAAAGTGAGTAGCAGCAGTATACAAGAAAGTCCAAAAACAGTCTTTGAAACCCAGCACTAATGAATTTTGTAATCTTTGGAGAATTTTCTAAAAAAAAGTCTGCAATGATACCCTAACATCGAAAGAAAGAGCACAGCCAATTCTCTAATTTATTGCATGGCATGCTTGAGTCTATAATTCATGAGTTGGCATCATGTTATCAGACAAATATATTAGAAGGAGCTCAGCTATCAACAGATTTTATTCATGTGGCCATAAATAGTATTAATTATATTGGAATTGGTTCATTATTATCACATGAACCAAGTTAAATGAAGAGCTTGTCTTGCACCCTGTTCATAGACTAGGTTAAGGCTGGGGCATTGTGCATTAAACAAAACATTGAAAATGATAGGGAAACACCAGACGGGATTGTGTGAGGAATGTCAGGAAGAGGAGTCAGTAGAACATGCAGGAAGTATGGGATACAGAGAGAGATGATGAGAAATAAATTAAGGGAGTTGGGGATGCAGGAATTCACATTAAAAGGGTTGCTGGGCATGGGTGAGAGAGCACAAGTCCGGGTATTTTTAGCGTTTTTAAGGGGTACGGGGGTTTTTTATAGAATATGACGAATAAACAGGAATAGGATACTAGGATGGTCAAAGTTGGGAGGGTGAAGTGTAGGTTTGTGTGTGTGTGTGTGTGTGTGTGTGTGTGATTGGGTGAAGGGATTTAGAATGTATGTCTAGTGCACATTCTGAAGCAGAGGGTGGTGGTAATGCACCATTAAGCTGGATGCCAACCGCCGTAAAACAAGATACAGACAGACAGACAGACACCCTGTTCATACAGATCAATAATTACACAGGGCATTGAGCTAGAGCAAGGTAAGACAATAACAGATAAGCAGAATAATGTGTAACAGCTACATTGTAAGTGCAGTGTATAAATAATATACAAGGTCATAAATAGATCGATTGTGAGAGCAAAAGTCCATCTGATTGTACTAGGGAACCATTTAATAGCCTTATAACAGCAGGGTAGAAGCTGTCCTTGATCCTGATGGTTCCTGTTTCCAGGCATTTATTAGATTATATTTACAGTAAGGTAATGTAAGCGATATTTTTTCTTGCAGTTAGTTACAAGTATGTCATATCATGAATGGAATTGATATTGTACTGGCATAGGTGATACAGCAAAACAAACTCTCTCAGCTGTACAGCCTTTCTCTGTATTTGTTCACACCACAAGATTTTACTGAGAACCTTCACTTAAGGTTTATGTACCACTACTGCCTCCTAGTGCGTAACATAACAATAACAATTCACAGAAGGTTGGGAATTTTTTTATCGTCCCACCCACATAAATGGGGTGGCTCAGTTAAAGTGGGTAGACATCAATTAACTGTTCCATTCACTGGGGATTCTCTTCTGTCACCACTATAACATAGCCTTTATCAGAGAGCTAAGGCATTGTGTGATAAAAATAAAGTGCTTTATTAAAAATAGGAAAGAAGATGCATCCTTGAAATCCAACACATTTCTTTATGTCCTCAGGAGAAACAACATAATTTTTGAGTTTTGTTACTCTGGAATTTCTTCCCGCCCCTTCCAAATTCCAGCACACTCTATCAACAGCCTCACTCACCCACCCGTCTCTACCACAGGCACACAACAGCTCCAACTTATCAATTCAGTTACCTTCCTGAAATAGAAAGCTTTGTTAAAATGCCCAAACATTCTTTTAAAGAAAGCTTCCTATGGCAGCAGGAGGAGCACACAAGAAGGAACTGGAGGATCATGAGATCAGTGTGGAGCATGTTAATATGTTAGAACATTTTGAGTTTAAGGAAAAGATAGTGTTGGGTCTCATGGATAAGACTCCAGGACCTGATGGGATATATACATTATTAAGAGAGGTTAGAGATGAGACTGCAGGAGCTTTGACCAAGATCTTTGTGTCCTCCCTAGCCACAGGTGAGGTATCAGAGAACTGGTGAATAGCTATTTTTTGCTCTGTTGTTTATGAAGAAAAATAGGGATAATTTTGGTCACCATAAACCAGTGAGTCTCATGTCTCTGGTTAGGAAGCTATTGAAGAGGAGGATTCTTAGGGATAGGATCTATGAGCATTTGGAGAGCCATTACTTAGTTAGGGACAGTTAGCATGGCTTTTTGCGGACAAATTTGATAGAGTTTTTTGAGGGGGTGACAAAGGTGGTTGATGAGGGTAGCACTGTGGATATTGTCTCCATGGATTTTGGTAAAGCATTTGACAAAGTCTCACATGGTTGGCTCATCCAGACAATTGAGATATATGGGATCCACAGTGAATTGGCTGTTGGGGTTTGGGATTTGCACACAAAAAACACAGAGTAGTGGTCCTTAGGCTGGAGGTCTCAGACTAGAGCTGATGTTTTGCAGGGATCCGTGCTGGATCCTCTGCTGTTTGTGATATATATAAATTACCTGGATGAAAATGTGGATGGGTGGTGAAGTAAGTTTGCAGATGATACAAAGGTTGGTGGCATTTTGAACAGTGTAGAAGATCGCCAAAGGACACAGTGGTATATGGATCAGTTTCAGATAGGGCTGGAAAGATGGCGGATGGAGTTTAATTTGGCCAAATGTATGGTGTTGCACTTTGGAAGATCAAATATAAAGTAACAAAACAAAATTAAATGAAGACCCTTAACACTGTGGATGAGCTGAGGGATCTCAGGGTCCAAATCCATAGTTCTCTGAAAGCGGCTGTTGACAGAGTATGCTTGCCTTTATTAGAGGAGGAAATGAGTTCAAGAGTCAGAAAACTGCATTGCAGCTTTATAAAGCTCTAGTTCGACTGCATCTGGAGAACTGCATTTAATTCTGGTTGCCCCATTATAGGAAGGATGGTCAGGCTTTGGACGCAGTTAAGATTTATCAGGATGCTGGTGCTATGAAGACATATGTTGTTTTCTCTGCAGCAGCAGGGGCTGACGGGAGACCTAATAGAAGTTTATAAGATTATGACGAGCAGAGAAAGACAGCAAGTATGTTTTTCCCCTGTCAAGATGTCTACCACTAGAGGGCAGGCATTTAAACTGAGAGGGGTAAGTTCAAAGGAAATGTGCATGGGAAGATTTTTTTTTAAACAGAGGGTGGTGCACACCTGGAATGTCCTGCCAGGGGTGGTGGCAGGGGAAAATACAACAGAAGCATTTAAGTGGCTCTTGGATGAATGTGTAGAGAAATTCCCTGGCTGCCATGTTGAGGCTCAAATGGCTGACGCTTGAAATGGTCCAGAAATTTGTTTCTGTGTCCAGTAACTTAACCATCATATATCCCTTTCCAGAGATTTGAACACAAAAAAGTGAAGTTGACACTCTGATCATTATTATATTTTTGTTTATACAAGTTTGTTACATAGAAACTGACTGCTGGATTTACTACATTACAGAAGCACCCACACCTCAAAAATATTTAACTGGCTTTAAATCTTGACGTGCATAAAGCACAGCATATGTGGGCAAGTGTTTCTTTCATTCCTTTTGCATCAAGAACCCCAATGATGCCTTCCTCTTCCACCCCACCTGAACACCCCCAGACTCCTGTGACGATGTTTCCATAAGAACCTCCTCCATTGTCTATTTCTATCATATTCCTGATTATCTCTTAATTAGTGGATCTGCCAATCAATTGTGTTCAAATGAAGTTTCATATAATCATCTTTAACAATAATGACTTCAATCATTCCATAAAAAAGGAAAAAAATGCCATTGACTTTGACAAAAATTAGTTAACTAATCATATATGACAAACTATAAAATTAATGGCCGGCATGTATTTTGGAATATCATTTAAGACCTTGTAATTAATAACTAAAATAACTAAGTTTAACATATACAGTTCCATTCTCATGAACATCAAGGTACTGATTTAACATATACTGATTCCATTCTCTTGGTACTGATGCTGGATTCTTGACAGTAATATGGTTTGGCTTTCAAAACAAAACCTCAGCGAATAAGAAAAAATGATCCAGCTAACTTTACGTTCCAGAAAGTGCTCATAGTTCTGGGCTGAAGCAGACAGAACCCATTGATCTACCAGCAAATGTTGGCCTTCCTCTTTTCTCCATAAGTTTTGATGGTTTGCCTCTGTCCTACCTCAATTAAAATTTTTTTCCCCAAAATCTTCTTCCAAAAGTGGCAAAACAAATTGCCTCAGGCAAGCAACTGAGATTTCAAACATTTAAAATATGGAACTGCAGAGTCTTCAAAGCAAAGCCCACAATAAGTACACCTTCTAACTTGCCAAGTATTTGAACAATAAGATACTTGTGAAGTAGGCTTTACACTGGAACACAAAGTTGTAACAGGCATTAACAAGCACCATGAAACTTTTCCAATCAAAATACTTAGATGTAAGAGCATGATTTAATCTAGTGAAGAAAATGAGTCGTGGTATATATTTAGACATTTCTCAACATTTCTGACTTTGGATACAAGATTATCACTTTTGATGAGTTATTGTGTTTATTGGCAATTGAAAGGGTGATATTCGGAAGCAGACTGATGTTTGGATAAGTTTCATGTTTATAGTGGTAGCTTGCAGCTGCAGATCAAGTATGAAATGTCAACTGATTAACAATGATCAGAAATGGATTCAGGATGGATTTTTTCAGAATTGCAAAGAGGAGTAAGACTACAAGCATTTTCTCAGCATCTAAATGAATTGAATTGAGATGGAATGATCAATTTGAAGCTGTGATCAGAATGGTCCATTCTGAAATGTTACTGTAACCATTGGTTAAAGATGCAAAGTACAGAAAACAAGAACATAGCTATATGGCTGGCTTTGATAAGTGCTCTAGAATATAGATTATATAACAGGCAGTGTAGAGTTTATCTCCTCTGATTGAAGAGTTCATGAATTTTTCTAAATTCTACCTAAATTTGTTTCAGTTTAATTTCTGCTTTAATCTATCCCAATTGTTTATCAATTATTCACCATATGTCCCCCATTGCCCTTTCTCCCATAGGTTTGTATAGATTGCATTTAAAAGCACCAAGACCATTTACTTTTGGACAGATAAATCTTTCTCCTCTGCCAAATAATTCACCATTCCAAAATCCATCTGTAAACATAACACTGAAACTTTGTTCTCTATTATATGCTACCTCTTTTTTAAATCTTTCTATCCTGGCCCTCTTCACTCACCAATATTGTTCCAGGAGGAGTCTGCCATCTTTCCCTGATCTAACATACATGTTAATTTAGTGCCATCAATGTGTTTGCCTCTTAACTGCCAGCTAAGTATTGGCAAATTACTGGTTTGAGGACAATTATGGATGAGAAATAAGTGTAAGCCTTGTTGGTAACATTCAGAAAGTGAAAAAAGAACAAAAATACATAAACATGAGGAAATCTGCAGATGCACGCATAAAAGTTGCTGGTCAACGCAGCAGGCCAGGCAGCATCTCTAGGAAGAGGTGCAGTCGACGTTTCGGGCCGAGACCCTTCATCAGGACTAACTGAAGGAAGAGCTAGTAAGAGATTTGAAAGTGGGAGGGGGAGGGGGAGATCCGAAATGATAGGAGAAGACAGGAGGGGGAGGGATGGAGCCAAGAGCTGGACAGTTGATTGGCAAAAGGGATATGAGAGGATCATGGGACAGGAGGCGACGAGAGGCAGAGTCAATAAGATGTGAGTACCTGGGATCCTCAGAAGGTCCAAATTGAGAGGCTTGGAAACGAATCCTAAAGCCAACTGGAGTAAGTTGGCGGCGGAGACACGTTCCAAGAAAGGATATATGGCTGTGATAGCAAGTCTGAGTCAAAATGTGGTCAAAAAGTTGAAGAGCCGAAGAAGTTACAGATGGGGAGCAGTGAGAGATGGTTTCACTGAACTCCTGAAGAGAAGATTTAAACTTCTTCAGTGTAGGCATCACCGGAAGAGGCTTCGCAGTAGTGAATTTAAAAACGCAAACACGAGGAAATCTGCAGAAACTGGAATTTTATCCACTGGAAGAAGATCTTGCAGACATTTGCTTCTCAGACTAAGGCAATAAAATCCTTCATACCAACCAAACTTGCTCTGCTTTTTGCTGCTCTGGCACTAAATTCACGTCTTTCTCCAGCTTTCTTATCTTTCCTTTCCCTCTCTGTAGGTCATCTTATTCACAAGGTCCAATTCCTTCTACAAAACAATTCCCATTAGTCATCGTGCACATTCTCTTCCTAGCCATAAAATTGGTTGATAATGTGAGCAGTTTTCTCTCTTTTCACAAGCAGCCTTTATAAGTTTCCAAATCAGTTACATTACTCAACTCAAAAAATCTTTGCTTTATGCCATTCAGATTGCAGCCTAGTTCCCAGCTTCCCAGCTTCCAGCCCTCGCCACAGTCTCTGAATATACTATCACCACTCAGATCTCTTTCCCAACAAGGTAGGGTTAATCCATTCAATCTAATCCACACCCCAACAGCAGAAGCAGCCCTTTCAAGGTTACAAAAGCTTTCCCACATGGTTGCTGACGAGCAGGCCGCACATCTCAACCACATTCTCCCTCTCTGTCATCTAACTGGGTGGAGGGCATTTATTGACTTCTCGTTCATGGTGACCATTTCCAAGATTGGTATCCGTGCGATGAGTTACCAAGAACAGGGAGTATCATACATACATACATATTGAGTGCAGGAATAACCACTCAGCCCCTCAATCCTATTTCATTTAATTTAATCTGGGCTGATTTGATTTTGCCTCCGATTCAGCATTACCATCTAATGCAACACTTTGCCTATTAAATGTCAACCATTGCCTTAAAAATATTCAAAGAATCTTCTTCAATGTTCAAAGTATATTTATTATCTTGGTATGTATACGTGTTTCCTTACAGACAGTCACAAAGCAAAGAAACCCAAATGAACCCATTAAAAAAAACAACAACCTACACCCAATGCACACAGTAAAACAATAAAAACAAACAAACAGCATTCAGAACGAAAGTGAGTGAATAGAGATTAAGCCCGGAGCAGCCAGAACAGGCCCACAGCCTCAGTTCATCACACAGCGGAGCAAACATCACGGAGCCACAGAGCCCGCAGACACAGAACCCGGAGCAGCTGGAGCAGGCCCACAGATTCAGTGCAGTGAAGGGAGGACCAAATGTTGTGGAGCCTGCAGACACAAAGCCCAGTCAACCACCCTTCAAGGAGTAGAGCTGAAAAGTCTTACAAGTCTTGATGCAGGTCTCAGTCTGAAATATCGACCACCCCTCTACCTCCACAGATGCTACATAACCTGCTCACATGGGCTACAGCTATGCCTGCCTCTTCGTTGGTTATGTGGAACAGTCTAAGCTCCAAACCTATACTGGTGCTGCTCCCCGTCTTTTCCTTCACTACATTGACAACTACATTGGTACTGCTTCCTGCACCCATGCTGAGCTCATCAATTTCATCAACTTTACTTCAAACTTCCACCTAGCCCTCAAATTCACTTGGTCCATCTCAGACACTTCTCTCCCCTTTCTCGATCTCTCGGTCTCCATCTCCAGAGACAGACTGTCCACTGACATCTTCTATAAGCCCACTGACTCTCATAACTACCTCAACTATAGCTCTTCCCACTCTGCCATTCCCTATTCCCAGTTCCTCCATCTCCACCGCATCTCCTCCCAGGATGAGGCTTTCTGTTCTAGGACATCTCAAATGTCCTCTTTCTTTAAGAATCGTGGTTTCCCTTCTGCCGTCATCAAGGATGCCCTCACCCGCATCTCCTCCATTTCCTGCACTTCGGCCCTCACCCCATCCTCCCATCACCACAACAGGGACAGAGTACCCCTTGTCCTCACCTACCACCCCACCAGCCTCCGGATCCAGCACATTATCCATAGAACCATAGAAAACTACAGCATAGAAACAGGCCATTTGGCCCTTCTTGGCTGTGCCGAACCATTTTCTGCCTAGTCCCACTGACCTGCACATGGACCATATCCCTCCATACACCTCCCATCCATGTATCTGTCCAATTTATTCTTAAATGTTAAAAAACAACCCGCATTTACCACCTCGTCTGGCAGCTCATTCCATACTCCCACCACTCTCTGTGTGAAGAAGCCCCCACTAATGTTCCCTTTAAACTTTTCCCCCCTCACCCTTAACCCATGTCCTCTCATTTTTTTAATCCCCTTGCCTCAGTGGAAAAATCCTCCACAACTTCTGCCACCTCCAACAGGACCCCACCACTAAGCACATCTTTCCCTCTCCACCCCTCTCCGCTTTCCACAGGGATCGGTCTCTCCGCAACTCCGTGGTCCACACGTCCCTCCCCACAGATTTTCCACCTGGCATTTATCCCTGTAAGCACAAGTGCTACACCTGTCCCTACACCTTCTCTCTTGCCACCATTCAGGGTCCCAAACAGTCCTTCTGGTGAGGCAACACTTCACTTGTGAGTCTGTTGGGGTCATCTATTACATTTGGTGCTCCCGGTGCGGCCTCCTCTACATCGGTGAAACCCGACGCAGATTGGGGGACCGCTTCATCGAGCACCTCCACTCCGTCCCCCACAACAGACAGGATCTCCCAGTAGCCACCCACTTCAACTCTGCTTCACATTCCCATTCAGATATGTCCGTACATGGCCTCCTCTACTGCCATGATGAGGCTAAACTCAGGTCGGAGGAGCAACACCTCATATTCCATCAGGGTAGTCTCCAGCCCCTTAGTATGAACATTGAATTCTCCAACCTCTGGTAATTCCCTCCCTCTCCCTTCCCCTATCCCAGTTTCACTCTGCCCCCTCCCCCAGCTGCCTATCACCTCCCTTATGGTTCTGCCTCCTTCCACTACCCATTGTGTTTTCCCCTATTCCTTCTTCACCTTTCCTGCCTATCACCTCCCTGCTTCCCCTCCCCTACCCCTTTATCTTTCCCCTTACTGGTTTTTCACCTGGAACCTACCAGCCTTCTCCTTCCCACCCTTCCCCCACCTTCTTTATAAGGCATCTGCCCCTTCCCTCTTCAGTCCTGATGAAGGGTTCCGGCCCAAAACGTCGACTGATCATTTCCACGGATGCTGCCCGACCTGCTGAGTTCCTCCAGCATGTTGTGAGTGTAGCTATAACCTACTCAGTTCTTCCAGTGATTTCTTTTTACTTACTCCAGACTACAGACTCTAGAAAAATTGAGGATCTGGTGGCAAAATGAACATAGCGCATAATTAGTAATTATCTTAATGAATACTTTTAGAGATATGGGCTGTAAATCTTTAAACTCCTTAAAATGTTCTTTAACGTCTATTTCTTTGATCAAGTGCTTTTTTGTGATATATCTAAATATCTACTCATGAGGCTCAGAGTTGAATGCTTCACAATAAGAACTTTTAATCTTTTACTAAGTTAAAGCTACCATATAAAGGCAAGTAGTTTATTACTGTGAACCAGCTGGTGGTGCAGTGACATCAGCGCCGGACTCCAGAGCAAAGGCTCCCAAGTTTGAACCCTGTCGGGCCACTCCTGGGCACGCTTTCCATCTGTACTGGGTGGAGTGTCGAGCTCGCAACTCAGCCTCAAAAAAAGACTGCGCTGTGAGGAGGACGTGGGGGACCACTCACAGAATCCTTCCTCCAAGACAACCATTTGAAAAGTGGTCGCCGAGGCTCTGGCAGAGTATGGCACACAAAAAAAAAGTTTATTACTGTAGGTTAATGGATCTTTTTTTCTCAACTCATGACTCAATTTGAATAGTTTACTGAACTTTTCACTGATATTTATAGCTTTTTATTACTGTAATTACAAATCTGTGTCATAGATCACATTCCCTCTACCTCAACAAAGTAACAGCCTTTAAGATAATCTTTATGGCACTTCTTAATGTCAGAACCTAATGGCAAAGAATCTTCACTGTGTATCAAATCCAGAAAACAATCTGGGGAGCAACAACTATAACGCTTGATGCTTTTGACCTAGCAAAAGCCCTCAACCCCATCAATAAGAGCACTTGTGGACAATTCTCCACAAGCCTCATTGTCCCTGAAAATTTGTTAACACTTTTCACCTGCTCCATTTCAACATGCAGACCATAAGACCTTAAAATATAGGAACAGAATTAAGCCATTTGGCCCATCGAGTCTGCTTCGCCATTTCATCAAGGCTGATCCATTTCCCTCCCAGCCTTAATCTCCCGTCTTCTCCCCACATCCCTCCATGCCTTGAGTAATCAAAACCTATCAACTTCTGACTTAACTATATCAATAACGACCTCCACAACCACTTGCAGCAACAAATTCCACAGATTCACCACTCTCTGGCTAAAGAAATGCCTTCTCATCCCTGTTCTAGATGGATATCCCTCTATTATAAGGCTGTATCCTCTGGTCTAGACTCCCCCATCATTGGAAACGCCCTTTCCACATCCACCCTATCAAGGCCTTTCAACGTTCCATAGATTTCAATGATATCTCCTCTCATTCTTTTGAATTCCAGTGAGTAGAGGCCCAGAGCCATCAAAAGCTCCTCATATGATAAGCCTTTCAATCCCAGAATCATTACATAAACCTTCTTTAAACCCTCACCAATGTTAGCACATCCTTTCTTCGATAACGGCGCCCAAAACTACTCACAATACTTCAAGTGAGGCCTCACTAGTGCCTTATACTCTGATCCTGGCCAATATAGATCAATCTTCAATGAAGGCAAGGATCCAGCAAGAGCACACTATTACATCAACTATTTTCTCAATCTTCTTTGCCGCTTGCCTCATGTCATCTTCAACAAGCTCCCCAATTGCATACAATTAATCTACAGGGTAATCAGGGGACTGTTCAACTTCTGCTTTCTTCTCTTCAAGCTAAGACCATGCCAAAATCAGTGATCAAATTACAGTACACAGATGACCCTTAGGTGTAAAGTCACCTGGAGTTCACAGGCCAGACAATTGTAGATACCTCAGTCGAAGCATATGGGGTTCACACTAAACATCCTGAAGACAAAGATCCTTCAGCACCCCCTTCTCTTCAAACAGCAGCAGCCTGGTCGACCAAGATCATTGGCAAAATCTTGGAAAACATGAATTATGCTCCATATCTCAAAAGTCACCTTTCAGTGAAGGAACTTGTTGATATTGAACTCCATCACCGTCTCTAGTGTCCCAGCATATCCTTTACCCTTTGAGCAAAAGCGTGTTCGAAGATTAAGATCTCTATCTTAACACCAAGCACTGGGTCTTCCAAACAGCAGTGATCCCCACCCTCCTGAATGCCTTAGAAACATGGGCAAATTAGAACAAGCACTGCAATCCTACCTTTAAAGGACCCTCTGAGTGAACAGGTAAATAATTGTCAGTATTCTTTCTCAGGCCAACTACTTCAGCACTAACACACATATCATATTCAGTCAATCCCACTGAACCGGCCACTTTGTCCACAGTCAGGCAACAAATTCCCAACTAAAAAGTCCTCCGTTCAGAATTCTGGCGTCCTAGCTAATCTACAGGAGCCCAGAGAAAAGTCCAAAAGCACTTTCTCAAAGCCTACTGGAGAAGGTGCAACATCAACTAATTCATGGGAGTCCCTGGACCAAGACCAAAGCCGCAGTGGCATCAGCTCCAGACTTCGGAGCAAAGGCTCCGGAGTTCGAATCCAGCCGGCTCCCTTGCACGCTTTCCATCTGTGCTGGGTTGAGCGTCAAGCTAGCAACTCAGTCTCATAAAAATAAGAAAGCCTGCTAAAAAAACGTCGTCATGATGGCGTCCTGATGACTCCACTCGGAGTTAAGGCCTTTCTTCTTCTTCTCCCTGGACCAAGACCACGCAAACAGAAGATTATTTTGTGGAGGCACAGAGTCCTGCCAATAAAACGTGTGAACACCATCTGTAAACTGAAGGAATGTAGAGCAGCTCAAACCCACCCACCCACCTGTTATTTCAATTAGCACCTGCCTACTTTAGATCTCATACAGGACTCACCATCCCCCTCAAAAACACATGGAACTCATGAATGCCCTACATATCATGAGGACCATCAGAAATCTTAAGTATTTAGTTGTAATTATATTTTCTGTGTAGCTGTCCCACAACAAAAATGCATTTACTCCCTAGACCTTCTCTCTGCCACAAGCACTCTCCGACCTGAGCCTCTATGTCACTCACACTGTCCACACCTCGTCTATCACCCACTCCTCACCCTACCCATCACTCCTGCCCTTCCTATGTCTCTGCTCCTCTGTCCTGCCCCTACCTTTTCATATTTTTCTACCTTGTCCCTATTCTGTCACTGTCAATCTTGTCTGTTCCTCTGCCACTCACACTATTTTGTCCTGCCTCCTTTACTCCACCTCTCCTGTCACTCTAACCCACCCATCTCCATTACTCACTCTTGTGTCTTGCTCCTCAGGCATTTACCCCTCAAACAGTCATTCATCTCCCTGTTCTTCACTCATCCCCATTATTCCCCCTCTGATCCATTCACCGCTCTGTTACTCAGCATCTCACCTGTCTCACATCCCTTACTCATCCTCACCAGCTCAAGAGCTGGTCATTGCCATCAGGAAGGGATGGAGGCAATGCACATGGTCATGTCTACATCAACAGTGCCAAGGTGAGAGCTTCAATTCCTAGGAAGTGAATAGCACCAATACCCCATCCAGGTCAGACAGCACAGCAAAGAATGCTCACCAATGTCTCTACTTCCTCAGGAAGCTAAAGAAATTTGGCATGAAATCTGTCAATCCTTATTGATGCACCTCAGAAAGCATCCTATTTGGATGCTTCGAAGTTCAGCTCTGCCCATAAATGCAGGAAAGTACAGCTCAGCACATCACAGAAACCAGGCACCCCTCCCTGGACCGTCTGCTTTCTTTCTCTTCTCTCTTTATTTATCCAGTGATACAATGAAGTAACAGGTCCTTCCAGCCTAACAACCCTGTACCGTGCAATTAAACCTATGTAACCAACCTAACAACCCATCCATAACCCTAATGCAGGAGGAAAACTGAGTACTTGGCAAACCAGAGCCGAAGGGGTTGACAGAGTTAGGACATTATGGCAAGACTTCTGAGATAACGGGCACAAGGGGAGACAGCTTTCCAGAATACATAAAACTGTTGGGTTTATAGGAGAAGGGAGCAAATCAAGAAGGGAAGGGATTATTGTGACACGACTTAGAAATGGGCATTTTATGCTTAATCATTCCCTATATATTATAAGGGGGGGGGGGGTGCTGGTAGCGGACCCAAATGCAAGACACAGACACTGAAGTACTAAGAACAGGACTCGATGTGTCAAGCAAGCAAGGTAAGTGGGGAAGAAACGACGCTGGAGGAGGCTAGATACAGGGCCTGGGCTAGGACTAGACTAGGAAAGCGGAACCTGGACAAGGTCTCCGAGCCAGAGGCTGGATAGGGACCCGGAACCTAGGTCTTGACTTGGGCTCGGACCCCAGATCTAGGCAAGGACAAGACATGGCTACAGGGTGAGGAGTGGCAACAGGATTGGACATGAAACTCCTGGACAGGACAAGGGAACCCCAGCACCAGGCTGGGCAAGGTACTCCTGGGCTGGGCGAGGCACATGGACAGGACGAGAACAGGAATGCAGAGCCTTGGTCGTGAGAGAACAGGAACGCAGAGCCTTGGTCGTGAGAGAACAGGAACATGGAACACAGAGCCAGGACCCCTCCTTGGGAACAGGATATGGGGCTAGGCCTCTACACAGAGTCAGGACCTCTCCTAGGGATCAGGACATAGGGCCAGGGCTCATGCACAGAACACTGAGAGACAGATCTCTACTCAAGGTAGCAGCAAACAGCCAGACCCACCCAACAGAGGCAAGGGCACGGAGAGACAGTTCCCAACACAAGGTAGCAGCAAACAGCTGGACCTACCTAGCAAAGGCATGGACACAAAGAGACAGATCCAAACAACAAAAGACAGTTCCTTATCCAGTCACAGCAAGGCCCCAATCTTGCCCTGGTGGTTGAACCTGACAGCGTTACAGGCAAGGACACAGACAAAGGTGGCAGGCAAGGCTTCAGAAAGAAGGGGAAGGAGAGGGAACAGTCCAGCAACTGAAGCTGAACCCAGGAGCTATTTATGTAGCCAGCCCAAAATGAGAATCATGTGCTTCAATTTAGACACCCAACAGAAGAAGGGAAAGCCAGAAAACCTGGAATAAGGATCGATGGACTGGTCCGTGAACCGGAATGCAGACTTTATGGACTGGACCATGACATTATAACTGGTTGGCAAACACCATTCTGGGATGAAAGCAAGAAGAAGCATGAAACCAGAGATCGCGCATAAGCAGTGTGGCTTCATTGAAGATGGTGGAACGTGAAATGCAATCTTCATCCTTAGAATGATTTGTGAGCATGCCATAGAGGTCCAGAAAGACGTATACCTATGTTTCCTTGATTATACCAAAGCTTTCAATAAACTGAGACATGAAGAGCTTATAAAAATCCTTCAACGCTTGGACGTTGCTAGGAAAGATATCACAATCATCAGAAATTGGTATTAGAAACAAAGAGCAGGAATGAACTTAAATGAAGACAAGAGATTTTGTCCAGATTAAGTGGAGAGACAGATGGGAGAGACAAAGATGAGAAAATCTGAAGATGCTGGAAATCCAAGCAACATGCACAAAATGCTGGAGGAACTCAGGATCTCCTGGTGGCCACCAACTTCAATTCTACTTCCGATTCCTACTCCAACATGGTCTGTCTCTGCCATTGCTGTGATAAGGCCACACTCAGGTCGGACGAGCAACAGCTTATATTCCATTTGGGTAGCCTCCAACCTGATGACATGAACCTCTGGTAATTACCCCCACCCTTCAGCATTCCCCATTCCATTTCCCTCTCTCACCTTACCTGCCTGTCACCTCTCTCTGGTGTTCCTCTCCCCTCCCCTTTCTTCCATGGATTTCTGCCCTCTTCTGTCAGATTCCCCCTTCTCCATCCCTTCCACCTTTCAGCTTCCCCGCTCTTTATTTCACCCCTCTCTCTCTCCCGGTTTCACCTATCACCTACTACCCTGTACTTCTTCCTCCCCTCCCCCCAGTTTCTTGATTTAATTTCTCGACTTTTTTTCCAGTCCTGCTGAAGGTTCTCAGTCCAAAACACCGACTGTTTTCTCTTTCTTCAAGATGCTGCCCGGCCTACTGAGTTCCTCCAGCATTTTGTGAGGGTTGTGTTCTTTCACCTGGCTTATTCAACCTTGATAGAGAGATGATTCTAAGAAAAATTAGCAGTATTCCAGGCATGTAATTGGTAGATATAATTTGAATATCTACCAAATGCAGATGATGCAGTGCTGATAGCTACTTCTAAAGAGAAGCTCCAAGAAATACCAGATATTTCTAGAGTAGGTTACATGGTCGGCACAACATTGTGGGCTGAAAGGCCTGTAATGTGCTGTAGATTTCTATGTTTGTTCTAGTCGTCGAAGAAAGTGCAAAGAGACGATTGAGCATCAACTGCAAGGAGAGCGAATGGGTCGTTGTCACAGAGGAAAGGAATACAGAAATGCAAACTGAAAGTGGGTAGTGAAACAATTAAAGAAATATGGAAGTCACTTACATAGGGATCACATAACACCTGACAATAGGGCTGATGTTGAAATTAGAAGAAAGATTAGGATTGCTAAATACATGTTCAAGCGTTTAAGCAGGATATAATTTCTATGAATATGAAACTCAAGAGTGTTGCGAAGCTACGTTCTTTCCACACTAACGTATGAAAGCGAATGTTAGACAATATCAAAGCAAAATGAGGGCAGATTCGAAGTTGCAGAAATGTAGTTTATGAGAAGAATGACGAAAGTATCGTGGAAGGACCGATTTACAAATGAGGAAGTATTGCGAAGCACCGGAATAAGAGGAGAACTGATATCATCTATCAGCTGTTACGTAACCCGTAACTGGGTTGTCAAACCAGCAGAAATGGAACGCTCGTTGGAGTCTGTGATTACTAGGAACTAAATAAAGTTTTATTAAAGAAATAAATAATACAGTACACTAATCGCAAGGATATAAATGTGACAGGTTAGTAATGATAGTACACACATATACACAGAAATAGGGTAATAGGAATCAACCAAGCTCTATCGCAGTCTAGGGGTAAAATGATCAGTCTTAAGTGAAGCAGAGTTCAGTTCAGTTTAGTGCAGTTCAAAGTAATTGCTGCTGTTGTACCATTGTGGCGGGGGGGGGGGGAAGAGAGAGAGAGAGAGAGAGAGAGAGAGAGAGAGAGATGGATGCAGTTGGTTTTGGGCAGACCTTTTGATGTCTTCTGATCCCGCTGTGGTCACCGTTCCGGATACGATCGTTCTTCTGCGGTGAACCCAGTACCCAGGCGAGGGCAGACACACACCCCAGGTTCCCACCGATCATACCTATACACCCTGTGAGCCTCTGACCAATTCCCGCAAACCGGTCCTCCAAACTCCCACCAATTTGTGGGGGCACACAGCTCTTTCCAGGGTCTCGTGGCATGTCGTGCCTTAGCGAACCTGCTCTTTTTATCCCCCTGCTGGGGTATCACCTGTCCATCAAACTTAAAACAGTTCAGGTTCAAAGCAAACGGTCTGTCAATATCTAAACTGTGTTTCTTTCTTGTTAATCTCTCTCTTCTCTCTTATCAGCATTTTGAATGTTTCTCCATTATCTTCTGTTATCTCTCTCATTAGCATCATCCGTCCGGTAGCTCTGCTTGGCATCACACATGACACCCCCACCCCTAAAAGAATTTTTACCGGGGTAAAAATTATGGGCATGAATGCACATTATAAGATGCACACTAATATACAGGTAGTCATCAGCTATTCGGCTAATACAGAGAACTTTTAAGTTTTAACACCTTGACAGACAATCAGCAATCACATTGTCAGTTCCTTTTATAAGTTTTATCTTAATATCAAATTCCTGTAATACCAGGCTCCAACTTAATAAGCATTTGTTTTTATCCTTCACTGTGGCCAAAAACACTAATGGATTGTGATCAGTGTAAATTATCAGTGGTTTCCGTGCTGGACAAATATAAAATTCAAAATATTGTAATGCCAGTATGATTGCCAGTAATTCCTTCTCCACAGTGGAATAATTTCTCTGATGGACGTTAAACTTTTTAGAAAAATAAGCCACTGGGTGGTCAATTTCCTCTGTCTGTCTGCAACAGCACTGCCCCGGCCGCTTCATCGCTAGCATCTGTTGCTACGGAGAAGGGTTTTGAAAAGTCAGGTGCATTCAATATAGGGTGGTGACACAGAATGGCCTTCAGACTCTCAGAGGCTTGTTGACAAAGGTCGTTCCACACAAATTTCACATTCTTCGGCAAGAGCTTAGTAAGAGGGAGGGTAATATCCGGAAAGGTTTTGCAAAACTTCCGATAGTATCCCACCATCCCCAAGAACCTTCTCAGGGCTCTCTTGTCCGTTGGGATGGGAACTTCAGAGATAGTCTGCACCTTAGCCTGCATCGGTGCTAGCTACCCCTGTCCTACCACATACCCCAGATAAGTGACCTTTGCGTGGCCGAACTCACTTTTCGCGAGGTTCACTGTCGGGTTGGCTACAGAGAGCTGTTTAAACAGTTCCTCTACTGCCACAATGTGCTCCTCCCATGTGTCACTCCAGACCACTAAATCGTCAATATACGCTTCTGCGTTCTTTAACCTTTTTATCACTGAATTAATCATCCTTTGGAAGGTCCCTGGGGCATTTTTCATACCAAACGGTAAAACATTATACTCGTATAACCTGGATGGAGTGATAAATGCTGAGATTTCTCTAGCCCAGTCGGTTAAAGGAACACACCAGTACCCTTTCAGCAAGTCGATCTTTGTGATGTACTTAGCCCTCCCCACTTTGTCGATGCAATCGTCTACCCTTGGGATGGGGTAAGCATCAGTTTTTGTGACGGCGTTCACCTTTCTGTAATCTGTCCCATCGTGTTTCAGAACAACCACACAGGGAGAAGCCCATTCCAATTTGGATGGCCTAATAATACCTGTGGCTAGCATGTGTTCAATTTCTTTCTACACTAGCTTGCCCTTCTCCAAGTTCATCCTATAGGGGTGTGGCTTAACAGGCTGATCTGATGTGACAACAACATCATGTACCATCCCCTTGCATCACCTTGGGACATCCGGACATACATCTGCATGCAGGTTAATTAGCTTTATCAGTGGCTTGCTCTGTTCAGGGGTTAAGTGAGAGACCTTATCAGCAAAGTTGGCCAAAACAATAGAGTTCTCCAATCTGGTCGGCACCATATTTATCTTTTCAAGATGGGTTTAATCCTTATCATTTGGCACCCCAGCCTCATTTAGTTTTGTGATAACATCGACTAGATCTGCTTTCTGATCATGGTAAGCTTTTAACATATTAATATGTACTAACTGTGTCGGCTTACGTCTGTCCGGCGTTTCAATAACATAATTCAAAGAGTCTATCTTTCTGATCACTTTGTACGACCGTGGATCTCGCCTGGAGGGGGTTGGTTACCACTGGAAACAGAACTAAGACCCTATCGCCCACTTGAAACACTTGTTCGTGGGCACGTCTATCATACCCACTGTTTCATTTTAGTTTGAGAGTGTTGTAGATTTTCCTTGGCAAGGTCACAGATCCTTCTAAGCCTTTCACGAAATTTTAAAACATAGTCAATTACATTGACTTGTACTGCCAGACTGGACCATTGCTCTCTCAGTAAGGTCAGAGGTCCTCTGGGCCAATGACCGAAGACAAGCTCGAATGGGCTGAACCCCAATGACTCCTGAACTGTGTCCCTTACGGCAAATAACAGAAGAGGCAAGACATCATCCCAGTCCCTAGCATTCTCTTGACAATAGATTTTAATCATGGTCTTTAATGTTGCGTGGAATCTTTCCAACGCCCCTTGGGACTCCAGGTGATACGCGGAGGCCAAAATCTGCTTTGCTCCCATCTCATCCAACATCCGTCGGAATGTGTGAGATGTGAAGACACTCCCTTGATCTGACTGGATTTCCCTTGGCAGCCCCACCGTAGTGAAAAATTTCACAAGCGCCTTTACCACTGAGGGAGCCTTGACGCTTGCCAGGGGCACCACCTCTGGAAACCTGGTGGTGGCGCACGTCATAGTCATCACATACTCTCACCCACTCGCAGTTCTGGGCAGGGGACCAACAAAATCCACAATTATTCGGGAGAAAGGGTCCTCGAAAGTGGGTATCGGTTGAAGGGGCACTTTAGGCAGGACCTGGTTCGGCTTTCCTACCACCTGACAGGAATGACACCATCTACAATATTCAATAATATCCTTCCTCATGTTCGGCCAGTAAAACTCTTTCATAATTCTATCGACTGTTTTCCTCACCCCAAAATGTCCACCGAGGGGTATCTTGTGGGCCAGGTTAAAAATTTCATCCTTATAAATTTTCAGCACTACCACCCGGTGTACCACCCCCCACTCCTCACCTGCGGGCACGGCACTTGGTCTCCACTTCCTCATCAGTACTCCCTCCTTCACATAATAGCCCACTGGTTCCCTTTTTATTTCTGCTTTGGAGAGAGCTGTCTCCGTCAAAACCATCAGCTCCTCGTCTCGTTCCTGTGCCTGTATAAGTTCCTTCCTCGCTAATGATAAATCTACCTCAGCTCCCTCACTTCCTTCCACTCCACTATGCTCCTTCTCACTTTCTAACCCCTCCTGGTACATGGCTGGTAAAAACGTCTCAGCTAAATCTACAAACAACACTAAGCACATCTTTCCCTCCCCCCCCTCTGCTTTCCGCAGGGATCGCTCCCTACGCGACTCCCTTGTCCATTCGTCCCCCCCAATCCCTCACAACTGATCTCCCTCCTGGCACTTACCCTTGTAAGCGGAACAAGTGCTACACATGCCCTTACACTTCCTCCCTTACCACCATTCAGGGCCCCAAACAGTCCTTCCAGGTGAGGCGACACTTCACCTGTGAGTCGGCTGGGGTGATATACTGCGTCCGGTGCTCCCGATGTGGCCTTCTACATATTGGCGAGACCCGACGCAGACTGGGAGTCCGCTTTACTGAACACCTACACTCTGTCCGCCAGAGAAAGCAGGATCTCCCAGTGGCCACACATTTTAATTCCACATCCCATTCCCATTCTGACATGTCTATCCACGGCCTCCTCTACTGTAAAGATGAAGCCACACTCAGGTTGGAGGAACAACACCTTATATTCCGTCTGGGTAGCCTCCAACCTGACGACATGAACATCGACTTCTCTAACTTCCGCTAATGCCTCACCTCCCCCTCATACCCCATCTGTTATTTATTTTTATACACACATTCTTTCTCTCACCCTCCTTTTTCTCCCTCTGTCCCTCTGACTATACCCCTTGCCCATCCTCTGGGTTCCCCCCCCCCCGTCTTTCTCCCCGGACCTCCTGTCCCATGATCCTCTCGTATCCCCTTTGCCAATCACCTGTCCAGCTCTTGGCTCCATCCCTCCCCCTCCTGTCTTCTCCTATCATTTTGGATCTCCCCCTCCCCGTCCCACTTTCAAATCTCTTACTCACTCTTCCTTCAGTTAGTCCTGACGAAGGGTCTCGGCCTGAAACATCGACTGTACCTCTTCCTAGAGATGCTGCCTGGCCTGCTGCGTTCACCAGCAACTTTGATGTGTGTTGCTCAGCTAAATCTACATTTGCTTCAGCAGCCTTTCTGGACATGCGCCGAGTTACTGCGCAAACGGGATAAACCTGTGAGTCCATGGGCGGGTCCTCAGTCCTGGCAGGCTTGCTCGTCAGCTTTACTGCTGGGTACACATCTCCACCTGCAAGGTCGTTACCGAGTAAGACCTCCATGTCTTCCATCGGTAATTCGGGCCTCACCCCTATCGTGACCGGTCCGGAGACCAAGTCACTTTTTAGGTGTATCTGGTGCAAAGGTACTGCTTCAGTCCCTTTCCCAATGCCTTTTATCACACTGACCTCCCCAGTCTCGGTCTCTGCACTAAAGTCTAACACCCTCCTTAAGATCAGTGACTGATCAATCAGTGTCTCTCCAGATCCGTACTGGAACTGGGGTTGACGCCTCCTTCACCAACACCAATCCGGCCAAAATAAACTTCTCGCGCCCTTCCTGAACTCTATCAGACCTCTTCTCCCCTAGCGGTTTGTTTGCCAGCTCAATACAGCCAGTCGGTGTCGTTGTTTTTCCTTTCCCTCTCTCCTTCTTTGGGGCAATGTGACCGGCTTTCCCACAATTATAGCATATGACCCCAGGAGACTTCCCACCAAACTGCTTCCCGTCTTCCTTATCCTTCTCACTAGTCCCCGGCTTACTTTCTGGCTTTTCCGGCGGACTTTCTCCGCCCTCTTGACTACCCTTCTGGTAGCTGTTACTCGGGGTAAACTTCGCTTTGTGCGTTAATGCGTATTCATCCGCTAACATAGCAGTTGCGGCTAAGGTTTCTGCCTCTTTCTCATCTAGATAGGGCCTCATACCTTCAGGGACACAACCTTTAAATTGCTCAATCAGTATTAGCTGTAGCAGTCTGTCATAATCCCCAGTGACCCCTTTCGAGGCGCACCAATGCTCACAATACATTTGCATCTCACGGGCAAACTCTAAATACGTGCGGCCCCACTGCTTCCTCACATTCCGGAACCTTTGCCGGTATGCCTCCGGGACCAACTCATAAATCCTGAATATAGCCTCTTTCACCACATCATACCTCTGGGCATCCTCTGCTGACAACACTGAGTAAGCTTGTTGAGCCTTCCCCTTAAGTACGCTCTGAAGCAAAACAGCCCACTTATCCCTCGGCCAGTCCTGACTTGCAGCAACTTTTTCAAAATGTAGAAAGTACCGATCAACATCAGCCTCCTCAAATGGGGGAACCAAGCTAACCTCTTGGGTCGCCCTGAACCCTCCACCTTGGTTCAGCATTTGGCCCCTCTCTAGCGTCATCCTTAACTTCTCCAGCTCAAACTCCCTTTCCTTCTGCTTCTCTCTCTCTTACCGTTCTAGCTGCCTTTTTCTCTCTTCCCATTCTGACTGCCTTACTCTCTCTTCCCGTTCTAACTGCTTCTCTTCTCATTCTAATTGCTTTACTCGGATCTTGTGCACGAGTCTTAATTTTTCCATCTGCAGCTGCACTGCTTCTCCACCAGGTTTGCTCATAGATACCACCTCCAGCTCCCCTTGGGGAAACACACCTTTAGATACATAATGCCCAATGATAGCTCTGTGCATCTCCGCTCTCCTCATTGTCGGCTTCCCCTTAAAAAGATTCAACCATTTGGCAACAGTCGCCAATTCTGATTTCCTGGCATCCTCTAATGCCTCTAAGGTTGGCGCCTTTATAAATTCCTCAGTCTCCATTTCTGCTGTTGCCCTCTTTTTTTTCTTTCGAGAATTTTAACCCAATCAATTTACCCAGTCCCAATTTTAGCATTCAAAATCCCGGATGAGATCCCCACTTATGTTACGTACCCCGTAACTGGGTTGCCAGATTAGCAGAAATGGAAAGCTCGTTGGAGTCTGTTAATACTAGGAACTAAATAAAGTTTTATTAAAGAAATAAGTAATACAGTACACTATTCGCAAGGATATAAATGTAACAGATTAGCAATGATAATACACACATATACACAGAAAGAGGGCAATAGGAATCAACCAAGCTCTATCACAGTCTGGGGGTAAAATGATCGGTCTTAAGTGAAGCAGAGTTCAGTTCAGTTTAGTGCAGTTCGAAGTAATTGCTGTTGTTGTACCGTTGGAGAGAGAGAGAGAGAGAGATTGAGAGATGCAGTTGGTTTCGGGCAGACCTTTTGATGTCTTCTGATCACGCCGTGGTCACTGACTGTGACCCCTCCGTTCGGATACGATCGTTCTTCCGCTGTGAACCCGGCACCCAGGCAAGGGCGGACACACACCCCAGGTTTCCACCGATCGTACCTTTACACCCTGTGAGCCTCTGACCAATTCTCGCGAACCGGTCCTCCAAACTCCCACTGCTCTTTCCAGGGTCTCATGGCGTGTCGTGCCTTAGTGAACCTGCTCTTTTTATCCCCCTGCTGGGGTATCACCTGTCCATCAAACTTCAAACAGAGCAGGTTCAAAGCAAACTGTCTGTCAATATCTGAATTGTGTTTCTTTCTCGTTAATCTCTCTCTTCTCTCTTATTAGCATTTTGAATGTTTCTCCATTGTCTTCCATCATCTCTCTCATTAGCATCATCCGTCCGGTAGCTCTGCTTGGCGTCACACATGACACAGCTAACGGCAGCTGGAATTTCTGGGACATGTAAAGAGGATAAAGAAGCTCAAACATCTTGCAGTGATGGAAAAAAAATGATGGATGACATTCATGAGTTATGTCAGGGGATGGACAGGTAAAAGTTTTGAAGAGCTTATTGGAACTTTTTTGAAGAGCTTATTAAAGACAGATGGAAGGCCATGATCGTCATATGACACGGCACATTATGATGATGAAGAACGAATTGATCCCTGTGAGTAGTATACTAGGGCAGCTTTTCACTATATCTCAGTACATGTGACAACAATAAATCAATTCGATTGCCAGTTCAGCCATCATCTCCACCATCCACTGACCCTAACCCCATCTGGACCGCCCATCCAGTGTCACTCACCCGTTTGTCCCACCTATCCAGTGTCACTCACCCGTCTGTCCCACCTATCCAGTGTCACTCACCCGTCTGTCCCACCCATCCAGTGTCACTCACCCGTCTGTCCCACCCATCCAGTATCACTCACCCGTCTGTCCCACCCATCTAGTGTCACTCACCCGTCCATCCAGTGTCACTCTCCTCATCTGTCCCACCCATCCAGTGTCACTCACCCATCTGGCCCACCCATCCAGTGTCACTCATCCATCTGGCCCACCCATCCACTGACACTCACCCATCTGTCCCACCCATCCAGTGTCACTCTCCCCATCTGTCCCACCCATCCAGTGTCACTCACCCATCTGTCCCGCCCAACCAGTGTCACTCTCCCAATCTGTCCCACCCATCCAGTGTCACTTACCCATCTGTCCCACCCATCCACTAACACTCACCCATCTGTCCCACCCATCCAGTGTCACTCACCCGTCTGTCCCATCCATCCAGTGTCACTCACCCATCCGTCCCGCCCATCCAGTCACTCACTCATCTGTCCATAAGACAAAGGAGCAGAAGTCGGCCATTCGGCCCATTGAGTCTGCTCCGCCATTTTATCATGAGCTGATCCATTCTCCCATTTAGTCCCACTCCCCCGCCTTCTCACCATAACCTTTGATGTCCTGGCTACTCAGATACCTATCAATCTCTGCCTTAAATACACCCAATGACTTGGCCTCCACTGCTGCCCGTGGCAACAAATTCCATAGATTCACCACCCTCTGACCAAAAAAATTTCTTCGCATTTCTGTTCTGAATGGGCGCCCTTCAATCCTTAAGTCATGCCCTCTCGTACTAGACTCCCCCATCATGGGAAACAACTTTACCACATCCCCTCCGTCCATGCCTTTCAACAATTTATGGATGTCCCACCCATCCAGTGTCACTCACCGTTTGTCCCGCCCTTCCACTGTCATTCACCGCCTGCCACGCCCCTCCTCTGTACCTCATTCACGGTTCTCTCCAATCATTTCATTTGCCCAGACCAGGTGGTTCTGATGCGCCGGTGATGTCAGAGGTCGGAGGTCGGGCAAGATGGTGGAGACCGTTGTCGCGCCGCCGGTGCGCCTGGTTTCTTACGGAGGCAACAAGATCAACTACCGCAAGCCTGTCTTTTCGATCGACAGCAAGTGAGCGTCTAGTGCGCTGGTGTCGCGGACTCAAGACGCGATCGGGGAGCGGGAGGTGGGCGCAGGATCTGCCCCGGCGAGTGGCTTGCGCCAGCCACGCGGGAGAATGGGGGAGGGCGGACTGATGGCTGCG
Source organism: Mobula hypostoma (assembly GCF_963921235.1). Lineage (NCBI taxonomy): Eukaryota > Metazoa > Chordata > Chondrichthyes > Myliobatiformes > Myliobatidae > Mobula > Mobula hypostoma. The sequence goes on along the minus strand of NC_086102.1, from coordinate 153,062,896 downwards.
TGTCTTCCACATCCAGAAGTGTTGCGCAGAGTGGCTTGTGTAGTGGAAAAGTACTGGCCAGTTTGGGACACATTACCGAACCTATTCATTAGAGCAAGATTTTCGATCAGAACAGATAATGAGACTACTGTACATTATTACTGACATGCACTGAGTATTGGTTATTTGGTAGAGAGCAAAGTGTCCCAATTGTTTTTTTTCAAACTGGCATACTAACCTTATGGGAATAAATACAATCTGCTAGTGGGATATCACAGATGTTTTTCACCATCTGAATTAATGATTTGGCCAAGGGAGAGAATGTCATATTTCCACATTAATGGATGGTACAAAACTAATTAGTTGTAAGTAGGATGGAAGATGTAAATAGACATCGAACGAGTTTGTACAAATGGAATGGGTAAGGACACACGTACAATATCATGTTGAGTTGCCCACTTTGGTTCACAAAACATAAATGATGCAAGATGGTGTAGGGTTGTATTTCAGAGAGACCTGGATAACATTGCTTCAAATCATTGAAGGCCAACACAGGTGCAGCAAGTGATTAGGAAGGCACATAGTATTCAGACAGACATTTATTGTGAAAGAATATGGTACATGAGTAAAGATAGCAACAAACTGTCTACTGAAGGACAGAGTGGGTTAAATAACATCTGGGGTCGGAGTTGTCAATGTTTCAAGTCAAAAGCCTATGTGTTCTGATGCTGCAGGTTCCATCATTTGCTCTTTCTTATATGTACTTGAGTAAATATGTCTTGGTGCAAATATACAGGGCCACAGTGGGACTTCAACTGGAGAATTAGGTCTGGTTTTGGTTTCCTTGTCTGAAAAAAAAGAGGCATTTAATTCCCATTGGGGGAATGTGGCAGAAATTCACTAGACTTGTTTAGCATCATCTCTAAATGTGGGAATGTGACATTTCGTGTCTCCCTCCCTCCCACCGCCATTCTCCCCTTCTCTGTCTTCCTCCTCTGTCCCTTTCTAAATAGGCCCCCCTCCCCGCCACCTGCTAAATCTTTTATACATATGATGAAAGGCTGATGTACAATATTAATCTCTGTGTCACCCCACTGGACGGAGCATGCAAACCTGAGAAATATCAACTTAACGTCACATTTAGTTTTCAACCCAATAACTAATGTTATTTGTCTTGCAAGTTAAGGTTGGAGACATATGGCCTGTATTCTTTAGTGTTCAGAAGAATGAGAGATCTCATTGAAACTGCAAAATTCTCAAGAGTTTGGGCAGGCTTGACGCTGGGAGCTTCTGGTTGAGGAGTCTGGAATCTGGATGCAGTTTCAGAATAAGGGCTGAGATGAGGAGCAATCTCTTTGCTCCAAGTGGTGAATCCATGGAGTTCCTAGGGCTGTAGGTCCTCACTGTGTTGATTCAAAACAAAAATCACCAGATTTTTGGATGTTAAGGAAATTGTGGGATTTGGAGCTACTGCAGGGAAGTGGCTCTCAGGTTGATCTTGATGATTTTCGTGTGTGATTGAGACTGTACCAAGGGCAAAATAACCTCCCAGTGTTTGTACTTCTCTGGTTTTCTTACAAGTTACACGTCCTATGTTTCTTCAGGTGGTTTTGTGTATTCCTTTACTTATGACATGTATTTGATATGTCTATCCTAAGATGAAGACCCTGCCTATTTACCTTGTCTATGCCTCTTATAATTTTATATACTTCCATTAGGTCACCCCTTAAGCCTAGGAAACTTAAGAAAAAACAATCTAAGTCTGTCTGATGGTCTCTAATCTAGACAATCTATCATCCTGGTGAATCTCTTGTGCACCCTTTCCAAAGCCTCTATATCCTTCCTGTGATGCAGCAACTAGAATTGTACAGAAGTGCCCTTTAATTTGAGACTGTGACCACTGGGCTTTGAAACCACTACCTGGGGAAGCATCCCTGTGCATTTCAGGCTGACTTATACAAATGTACCCCACAGGTATGGCATAACTTCATACCCTAAGCTGTACTCTACACCAACCCTACGCTGTAGCCTAACATGCACCTCTCCCAAAATGTAACTACACATCGCGGCGGCGCAGACTGAACAACTGTGATTGGTCCGCTTGGTAGCATCGCATTTCCTCCTAAGCTGCAATAGCTTCCCATTGGGCAACTGAAGGGCAGGGAAGAAACTGGCTGCAATGCTTTCCATAACACTTTACAGACCTCCGAAATGATGGAGGACCCTGTGCTTGACACCAGTTTGTAGTTAGCTGCTACAGCCTGTTGACTTCCACTTGAAGCTAAAACTGGAATGGTGATTGCCAGTCTCTGAGTGTACTTTGCGTACGCTGATGCGAAATAAATGGTTGGAGACAATGAACCCAATCGTCAAATCTACCTGCCGACATCCGAAAATATTTGAGATGCATTTCCTCGTCCACGTCTCTCAGTGGCCGGACAAGCACAGAAAATTCACCCTCCTTCAGTTTCAGTCGCCATCGTTTGAAGTTTGAGTTTCTTCATGTTGAGTTGCAACACAAAGAAACTTAACGCTGTGACATAGAAACCCCACTGCCAACTAGCATTTTGGCAGTGAATTGCAGAGAGACGCAGACACACCAACGCACAAGTATAAATGCTCACAGTGGCGTAGCCCACTTGCGTAGACTACGGCGCAAGCTAGTGTGCACAAATATAAGTCAGCCTTTACTGTCAAGCTGAATTCATACACTTTAATATAATCACCTTTTAGTAAAATGAAGATGGTATTCAGTTAGTGCCATCTTGATTTTAGCATCAAGCTTGTTATACATCAAGCCTGTACAACAAGCTTGTCATTGTAGGACTGAATAGGGTGAACCTGCACTGCACTCCTCAGTCATAGTTACAGCCTCCTGAGCTCCATTGTAGAACCTCTCAGGGTCTTCCTTTGCCTTGCTTGCCAGATGCATCTCATATCCTCTCTTTGTCCTATATTCCTTTTAAGAGTATTCTTAATCCTTTTTTAACCATCAGGGATTCACTTGATCCCAGTTTGCTAAATCCAAAGTTTGCTTCCTTTTATCTCAATCTGTTGTCAACCAAGGTTTGGCCTTCACTGTAACTGTACTGTTCGTGGACTCTTCAGATCACACTCTTAAAAGCCTCCCACTTGCTATTCTGTCTTTGCCCTTCAACCAGGCTCATCTTGTCGACCTCAGCCAGATCCTGCTAATTCCCCCAAAATTATCCCTGCTCCAGTTTAATATTTGTGAACCTGTCTTATCGTTTTCTATCGCTGCCTTAAAACTAATAGAATTATAGTCAGTAGAGATGTAATTTGCTAGAAAGATTACAAGATGTTTGATATTTTTATTTATTAATGAATTTTTCTGACTTATTTCAGTTAACTAATGTAGAATGATAATTGAAGTATAATACAGAGCACTACTATTGCTGAGCTCCTTCCTAGAGCAAACTATTTTTGGCATTAAAATTATCTTGTTCTTCAAAGAAGACATACCAATGATCTCAAAAGTGAGCTGTTTTGGCTGTGGTATAAACTGTACTGGTGATTTAATAGTGGCCCTTTATTAAAGATAGTGATCTGTTTTGTTTAAACTTCAGGTGAATTTGGAACCTACAAGTTTCCCTTCCTGGATGATTAATTCTGAATTCCTGTATCAGATTACAGGTTTTAACCCAAGAACCTGAAACTTCATCAATCCCACAAATAAGCAAATAAACAAACATACACAGACACAGATAATGCCCAACCAATGGAGTTTTTCAACAAATTGTTGCTTCCAGATTCCAGCATCTGCAGTCCCCTTGTCTCTATTCTGACTTGCCTGCTTTGGGCAAACCCCACAAACCCCATCCCATTAACATCAAGCAGGGTGTCCACTATTTTTAATATTTAAGACCTGATCTATTTATCCTCCCATGATCCATTACGTGATTTTCCATTGCTGTCACTTAGCTTCAGATCTGAACTCTGTGCTGTATAATACCTCATTTGTGTGCTTATTGATTCATTTCCTTAACCATTGAACTTATTACCTTCCTACTCATCATTAAGTACTCCCAAGCTCTCTCCTCACCCTATTCCAGCTATTCAGCCTCTTAAGCATTCTTTAGTTCTTTCATTACATTGCTTTCTTCTTTGCAAAACACTGTGTTTTGATGTTGGGTCTGGTATGCAGTTTCTCCTCAAAGACATTTTCTCCCTTACTGTATTGTGCACATTTTGAAAACATTTTCAAAACTGTGTAAAGTTTCAGTGTTGCTCCCTCTTTGGAGCAGTGTGTGCTGATTTCCAATTCAGTACTGCGTATAAGTATAATTCTTTTCTGTATAACATCTTCTGCATCTGTAAACATTTTTGTATTAGACACAGCAGACACTTTGTATTGGTGTATAGTAAGTACCTTTGCCTTTTAAGTTTAGCATTGTAACCACTGGGTAACGTGATACACAATTTTCTGTCCATCTTTATTAAAACGCAAATAAATAGAACTCGCATTTTTCAGTTAATTCCTTTTCCTATTTTTCAAACAAATGTTATATAATATTTTGCAGGTATTTGTTTTGTGCATCAGGAGACCTTGTGAAAGTATATAGCACTACCACAGAGGAATGTATACATGAATTGCAAGGTCATAAGAATCTGGTTACAGGCATACAGCTTAATCCACAAAACCATTTGCAGGTAAGGAAATTCTAACCGGTCATTACAAGAGAACTAATCACAAATGCAACACAGGAAATGCTACAGCCAATGATGAGCTCACTCAAACAGTACCTAACCTGGTGCCCAGCTTTGGCCAGAGTTCAATGAGCACTAAATTTATTTTCTTCCTTTGAACAAATGAAAAGCTATTCACAAATCCTTTGGCAGCATTTGTCAATGCCATGATGCAGTCGCTGTGGTGTCAATTGTCCTTTGGAAAATCCTGGCAATTCTGGACAATGTTCCTCACTGCCAAAATGCCACCTTGGCTGAACAGAGGAGCACTTTTAGTAATAGACTAAGACAACTGCGTTGCTCCAGACAGCTCTATGTGAGGTCACTCTTACCCTTGGCCATTGGAATCTATAAGTAGGGTCAACCTGAAGCCGGGGAAGCAATGACCCCCCCCCCCCCGCCCCGCCACCGTTAGACAGTTTCATGGTAACTTATTTTTTATTCTTTCTACTTCTCTTCCAGCATTTATATCTGTAATGGTACTGTGACACTGTAATTTCCTTTGGGATCAATAAAGTATCTATCTATTAATATGAAGAAAATGGATAAATGGAAAATTATATTTCAGTTCCACCCAATTAATCAGAATGTAATCAAAATAAGTTTTTCTTGAAGTAAATTTTCACCAGTTTGTTTGATTTGTCAGAACATTATTTCTATGATGAAATAACTGATAGATTAATTTTAGACACCTACCTCAAAGATGTTTTTCTTAAACTGCAGTCTTAAAAGTGTTGCAATATAATTTTGTAGGAAGAAACATAGAAAATTTTAAATGGAAAGAGATAAGTAAATGCTGATGGCCATAAGGATCTTTGTATACAGATTCATGACAGAACAAGTAAACGTGCACTTACAGCTAGCAGTTAAGAACGCGCGGGGTATGCATCAGGTTTGCAAGGAGGTGGTGCAGAATGATGCAAGTCTGCTTTCATTTATACACAGATTGGCACGGTCACACTTGACCTACTGGATGCAGTTATGGTCTTTTATCTATGAACAAAATATGTGTCTCTCAGAATCTTTCACCGATCGACTTCCCAGCTCTTTACTTCTCCCCTCCCCTCTCCCTGTTTCACCTATCACCTACCACCTTGTAGTTCTTCCTCCCCTCCCTCCACTTTCTCACTCTGAGCGTCTCAACCTGAAACTTTGACTATTTACTCTTTTCTATAGCAGCTGCTTGAACTGCTGAGTCCCTCGAGCATTTTGCGTGTGTTGCTTGGATTTCCAGTGTCTGCAGGTATTCTCTTGTATGTGTCTCAGGCAGTGCAGCATGTCCTTCGTCAGAAGAGATTTCAGGATGACCTATATTTACAAAAGTTTTAGAAGAATGAGAAGTGATCTCAGTGAGACAAACAAGGTTCTGAGATGTTACATACTGAGAGACTATTTCATCTGACTGCAGTTCTGTGACTATGGGGCATTGTCTGAGGTTAAAGGATTGACCATTTACAACCAAACTGAGTGATTTTCTTCAGAAAGTGAAATACAAGTACTTGGTTATAAGAAAATGCCAGAGATTAACATCACTGAATGACTGTGTATATTCAAGGAGCTAAAAGAGCCAAGGGACATGGAAATGACAAGAGCACAAGATCAGACATGATCTTAAAGACAAAGTAAACTTAAGGGTGTAAGACCCTGCTCGTACTTCATGCTGGCAACAACTCACATATTACTCCGAGAGGAGACATTGTAATTAAGTTTTGGTAGGGGAGCATTCAGGAGATATAAGAGTTAGCTGAGCTAGAGAAAAGGAAAATCCAAAGTCCAAAAGATTAGTTGGAGAAAGGCCAATTTCAATAAGTTTGAAAGAAGGACTGACCCAAGTACTGTAAATTGGAACCAAAATTTGATAGATGAATTTAGTGTTTTCAAAGAAGATAATGACAGGAGGACTTAAAACACTAGCTGGAGTAAGCAGATGAAGTATAGTGCAGAGGTGATGCATTTTGTTTGGAAGAATGTTGAAAGACATTGGAGAGAACATACATTTCTAGAAAGATCGTAGCCTCATAAGGCATAGCAGCATATGCATGGACACATGGTTGAAAGTTGTGGGCAGACTGAGAAAACAGTTCATGAAGCATACACAATTCTGGGCTTTATCAATACAGGCATAATATAAAAGCAGAGAAGTTAAGCTAGCTCTTTATAAAACACTAGTGAAACCACAACTTGAATATTGTTAGGAAGGAAATGAACAGAAATGTTAGAGAAGATCAGGGAAAAGCTTATGGGAATTATTCCTGAATTGAAGGACTAGAGTCGCAATATGGATGGGAAGATTAAGGATTAAAAGACATGAATGTAAAAACAAAGCAAAGAGAATTAAGAAAAAAGTTAAGAGAACTATTTTACACAGGATGTAGTAACTGGAGATATAATGGAGACATGTTCCCTTGTGCCATTCAAGAGGAATTAGACAAGACTGCAAGCCTTTGGTGAAAGGACTGGTTGGTAGAACTGGATAGTTTCTCTGACAGCTGTGTCCTTTGGTGCAGAGTTTGGATATTTTGTTTCATATTGGTAGAAAGAAAGAGGATGTACAAGAGCTTTTGGAAAGCATCAAGTTGGATAAGTCGCCGGGACCGGACAAGATGTACCCCAGGAGGTTGCTGAGCCTCTGACGATGAGTTTTGCATCATCAATGGGACGGGAGAGATTCCGGAGGATTGGAGGGTTGTGGATGTTGTCCCATTATTCAAGAAAGGGAGTAGAGATAGCCCAGGAAATTATAGACCAGTGAGTCTTACTTCAGTGGTTGTTAAGTTGATGGAGAAGATCCTGAGTGGCAGAATTTATGAACATTTGGAGGGGCAAAAATATGATTAGGAATAGTCAGCATGGCTTTGTGAAAGGCAGGTCATGCCTTACGAGCCTGATTGAATTTTTTGAGGATCTGACTAAACACATTGATGATGGTAGAGCAGTAGATGTAGTGTATATGGATTTCAGCAAGGCATTTGACAAGGTATCCCATGCAAGGCTTATTGAGAAAGTAAGGAGGCATGGGATCCAAGGAGAAATTGCTTCATGGGTCCAGAACTGGCTTGCCCGCAGAAAGCAAAGAGTAGTTGTAGACGGGTCATATTCTGCATGGAGGTTGGTCACCAGTGGTGTGCCTCAGGGATCTGTTCTAGGACCCCTACTCTTCGTGATTTTTATAAATGACCTGGATGAAGAAGTGGGGGGATGGGTTAGTAAATTTGCTGATGATACAAAGGTTGGAGGTGTTGTGGATAGTGTGGAGGGCTGTCAGAGGTTACAGCGAGACATTGATAGGATGCAAAACTGGGCTGAGAAGTGGCAGATGGAGTTCAACCCAGGTAAGTGTGAGGTGGTTCATTTTGGTAGGTCAAATATGATGGCAGAATATCATATTAATGGTAAGGCTCTTGGAAGTGTGGAGGATCAGAGGGACCTTGGGGTCCGAGTCCATAGGACACTCAAGCTGCTGCGCAGGTTGACTCTGTGGTTAAGAAAGCATACAGTGCATTGGCCTTAATTAATCGTAGGATTGAGTTTAAGAGCCAAGAGGTAATGTTGCAGCTATATAGGACCCTGGTCAGACCCCACTTGGAGTACTGTGCTCAGTTCTGGTCGTGTCACTATAGGAAGGCTGTGGAAACCATAGAAAAGGTGCAGAGGAGATTTACAAGGATGTTGCCTGGATTCGGCATGAGAATAGTTTGAGTGAACATGGCCTTTTTTCCTTGGAGCGACAGAGGATGAGAGGTGACCTGATACAGGTGTATAAGATGATGAGAGGCATTGATCCCAGGGCTGAAATGGCTAGCACGAGAGGGCACAGTTTTAAGGTGCATGGTAGTAGGTACAGAGGCGATATCAGGGGTAAGTTTTTTACGCACAGAGTGGTGATTGCGTGGAATGGGCTGCAGTGACAGTGGTGGAGGCGAATACGATAGGGTCTTTTCAGAGACTCCTGGACAGGTATGTGGAGCTCAGAAAAATAGAGGGCTATGGGTAACCCTAGGTAATTTCTCAGGTAAAGACATGTTCGGCACAGCTTTGTGGGCCGAAGGGCCTGTATTGTGCTGTAGGTTTTTTATGTTTCTGTGTTTCAAAACGTGACTTTATATCTGCAGTCAAGATGAATCTTGGTGTTATTGTCTTTCTTCTTTCTAGTAGAAAGGATAATGCCTTCAACATTCATACACTAATTAGAATTCCCTCCTGAAAGATGATCTTGTAGGCCCTTTTTCCAGATATTGATGAGATCTTAAATAATGACTGTCATATTTGTATCAAAAGTTTAAGTAGGCATAAGTATTTTGTAAAGATTGTCTTAAGTTTGTAGCTAATTATTTATTTGTTGACAGCTATACTCTGCATCATTGGATGGCACCATCAAACTTTGGGACTTCACTGATGGAATCTTAATAAGAGTAAGTGGTGCAATGTTATGAATCATAGAATGAAGAATCAATTTTATTTATTGACATGCATACTTACTTTTTTTTCTCCCATCCAGACATTTTCAGTGAATGTAAAACTACTTGCGTTATACGCACCTGCTGTTGGTCCAAACACAATCTTTGCTATTATTCCAAGTGTTAAAGGTCAGTGAACAGCATAATCTGAGTTTATTTTGCTAATGTTAAGGAATGATCTTAAATTGGGATGTCTCAGTGAGTCTGAGGTCAGAGTGCAAGAACTCTGAGCTGAGCTAGTTATACTTGCATTTAGCTTCTCAGTCCTTAATTGAACATGGGAATGAAGGTATTTTGGAATTACTGTTAATTTTAGGTGTTTTCAAGTATTTTTTTAAAGATTTAAAAACTGTTAATATAAATGTTCAAATCCCTCTGAAATGCATCTGATCATTGATACCTTATGTGCTATACTTAATGATTGATTTGTAATCTGTATTGTGTAGTGTTTCAGCTGGTGTCCATCAACCTGCCTAAGTCAACTTCCCAAGAAGTTGATGCAAAAGAATTTTCTGTCATTTTGGAGGATGTATGTGAGTCACCAAAATTAACTGCTTTTGGAAGAGAGGTATAACTCTTTGATTTTCCAGCTTGAAAATGTGATTGCTTATGTAATTTAAATTAATTGTCAAAATAGTATATCAATGTTACCAATATTGAAAGCAGTTTGTACTTTGCATCGATCATGATGGTAATCTGGATATGGTAATATTTACATTTCATTGTAATCTGATTTTTATTTGTGGGAGGTGGAAAATTATAACTCGGGTTGCTGCTTTTTTTCCACTGGAGAATCTTGTAAACAAGTTGACAGCAAAAGTAATTTTTTTTCTATTTATAGTTTACTGTGGGTGAACTACAAGACATTTTTTTGGGGTTTGGACTGTTTACTAAGAGCTGAAATTCAGTTGGATTTTATTTCAGCTGGTCTGAATGTAGATGTTTACTGATACACATTGTTCCTTTTTCACAGTTCCTTAGCAAATGATGCAGTCCATACCTGCAGCAGAATAATCTAGTTCATATTGTCAAAAGGTCTATAAAGTGGCAGATATCACTTATGCCACAAAGATCTAAGGCAATATTTTCCAAGAAGGGAGAGTCTAATTTCGGTAGATATCCTGTGGGTAATTACTAAGCAAAAACTCATCTGGGGCAAGCAACTGCTTAAATATTATTGCCAAAAGAGCAGATTAGATGCTTGGTAACCTATGTTAACTGACTTGTCTATGTAGCACAAATCAGGAGTGTGATGAATGCTCTTCATTTCTCTTGTGTTGATGTTACAGCGACAATCCAAAAAAATCACTTTCTCCAGAATAAAGCAATCCTTTTGATTAGACATCTTAAATATTAAATTCCCTCACCACTGAAGAGCAATGACTGCAGCAGGTACCATCTAGAAAACAACAATGTAGCTCTCGCCTACGCTACTGAGACTTGCATCTCCCAGTGTCATAACCTGGGAACACCACTATCTGTTCCCAAGCTGTATCTTGACCTGGAAATGCTTTGCTGTTTTGTCAAAATCAAATGGTCTAAATCCTGAATTTCCTGAACTCCCTATCCAATGACAGTGGGGATACCTTCATCAGAAATACTTCAGAGATTCAAGAAGGCAGCTTGCCACTGCCTTCTCGAAGCCAGTTGGGGATGAGCAGTAAGCGGTTGTTTGATCAGTGAGGCCCAGAGCCAAGGTTCCTTTATTCAAAACATTTTATCTTCATTTTTCCATCAGGGTGCATATGTTGCTTCAGTTAAAAAACTTGAGCTCCAAGTGTTTTTCTTCAAGAAGAAAAAGCACTTAAGGTAATTTTGATTTATACATAGATGTTCAAGTATATTACTTTTATAATGCAAAACAAGTCTGGAAAACCTGGTTTACAATTGAAACAATAATAATTCTGCTTTGGTTTGAGGTTTCCTTTGAGTGCTAAATATTGCAAAAGAAGTACTAATGCCTTCACCTGTGTAGCCTGTCATCCAAAGGAAGACTGTATAGCAACAGGTCACCAAGATGGCAAAATCCGTCTCTGGTATGGTATTTTTATACTTAGATTAAATTCATCTATGTTTGGCTGCTGGCATGCAATTAGATTTGTTTTTTTCTACTATTTGTTAAGTCATTTCTTCTTGCATAGTTGGAATAACTATTTCCGATTTTGTTATGTATTGCTCTATCTCCAAATGCACAAAAATGCAAGCAATATAATAAAACTTATTACTTATGACCTTTGGGTTCTTGGTTTTAGCTTTAATTTTATTGGTAAATAGCATTAACTAGTCAAAAGCTTAAGAAGTTACATAAAAGCCCAAAATACTACAGTTTTTAAACTAAACGATCTACGCGGGTTAATTGGATTTAAATTGAATATTGTAAATGAAGTTGTAGTGAATGTGATTGAATTCTTTAATTTTACAAAAGCTTAAAGAAATTGTTCTGGCTATAAAATGGCCATTGGAATTTATTATTAACTCTTCTGGCTCTGCCATTTAGTCTTACAGCCTATAAACCTGATAAAACACACAAAACCACAGTCTCCTCCGTTGTAAATGCGGCAATATAGAGCACATGGTTGCAAAAGGCATCGTATGTGAGAAAATTATAGTGTATAATACTTTCTCAGGCAATATTTTACACATGATATGTAGTCAATTTAATAGACTGTTGGTCCATCATTTTCAATTAATAACTAGTTCTAGGAGACTAAAAATGCAAATAACAAAATGATACATATCACTACACAAAGCTAGAAGTAAAAGCTCTTCATATACTTTTGAACATAAAAATGAAGTGAACAGAAAGAAAGTATTTTACATATTTATCCAAAACCTTAATTAAGAAAGCATAATTCGATTCAGACTATAAATTTAACCTGTGGTGCTGTATAATTAATATATAAAAATAAATAAAATTAGGACACTATAGTCTTCAGAACAGCATAGCATATTAGCAAATGAGCCACAGTGCTAGTGCCATGAATCAAAAAATGGCTGGACATGTTATATTATGAAACATTAATTAAATACCTATCATGTAAGTAATCATGTAACTTTGAGGTACACACTACAAACAGCTATTCCAGCTTCAACATTTTTTATTATTTTAAATTAAATTAGAGAAAAACGGAATTTCTTTTCTTTAACTTCTGCAAATTGCTTGACTTGATTTATAATTCACAGGTGGAAATTTAATGACAAAAAGGAGTATACATACTCTTCACTGCATTGGCATCATGAGGCCGTCAATGACTTGATCTTCTCAACAGAAGGTAGGAAACAAGCAATTTGATTTCTAGCCTAAATTTCAGGGAGCGAATTAACAGGTTTTAATGCACCTTATTACTATTTAAAGCAAGTTTAGGAAGTTTATTTTAGAACGGGGGCCCCCAACCTTTTTTGTACCGTGGACAGGTTTAATATTGACAATATTCTTGCGGACTGGGGATGGGGGTGGGGGGTATTCAAGTAGGGTTAAACTCACCTCAACATGTCTTTTACAGTGAGGGTTGCCAACTTTCTGACTCCCAAATAAGGGACAAAAGTAGCAGTCAAATCCTGACAAAGGGTCCCGGCCCGAAATGTCAACTGTACCTCTTCCTATAAATGCTGCCTGGCCTGCTGCGTTCACCAGCATTTTTTGTGTGTGTTGATGGGACACTTGTGTTTACCCTGAGAAAGACTACCATGACCACGAAGCCTTGCGCGGGCACCTGTGTGCGCATGCACGTACGTGCCGATTTTTTTTTTTTACAAATCGGTTTTGGCTTGATCTTCCCGGCTACACTGTACATACATTATTTCTACTTTATATAGGCTGTGTATTTATCATATCATTCCTGCTTTTACTGTATGTTAGTGTTATTTTAGGTTTTATGTGTTATTTGGTAGGTTATTTTCTGGGTCTGGGAACGCTCAAAAATTTTTCCCATATAAATTAATGGTAATTGCTTCTTCGCTTTACGCTATTTTGGCACGAGAGGTTTCATAGGAACGCTCTACCTTAGCAGGGGAAATATGGGATAAGGGCAGTCCCGTATGGGACAAACCAATTTAGCCCAATATACGGGATGTCCCGGCAAATATGGGACAGTTGGCAACCCTATGTTCAAGTTCAACAGTGCGTGACAGGGAATGAGGAAAGGTGCAGCTGACTCGTATCGTTTCCTCGTGGCCCGGTAGCACATACTTTGCAGCCCGGTCCCAGTCTGCGGCCTAGTGGTTGGGGACCACTGTTTTAGAACAAATACAAAGTACGTGTAAACAAAAAAAGGAAACACGACCAGGCCTTCTGCTTTGAAACTGTTGTCTTTCAATAGGATCATAGGTGGTCATCTACCATTGTTTTTTCACTATCCCCATATCTCATGATTTCCTTAATATCGAGCTATTTCCGAATATCTGTTTGAACAAACTCTGTCTAAGTTGTATAGGCTGCACCACTGTGTCATCTTTTCCCTCAGAAATGCAGCAGAAAATTAGCCAAGTTTTCTGTGCTTTTTTCAGGAATAAAGATGATATCACCAGGCCTTGACCAGTATCATTTTGTCCTCTCTAACCACAGGCAAGGTCCCTGAGGGCTGACAAGTAGCAAATGTTGTTCCATTATTCAGGAAGGCAAATAATGTTGATACTGAAAATTATTAACCGAAGAATCATATTTCGGTGGTAGGGAAGCAACCAGAGAGGATTCTTGGGGATAGTATTTATGAGTATTTGAAAAACCATGGCCTAATTAGAAACAGTCAGCATGGCTGTATGCAGGGTAAATCACGTCTGACTAACATGATTGAGTTTTTTGAGGAAATGAAGGTAGAGCTGTGGATGTAGTCTACCTGGATTCTGGTAAGGTGTTTGACAAGGCCCCTCATGGGAGACTAATCCAGAAGTTTAAAGTACATGGAATCTGCAGTGAATGGTCATTTGCATTCAGAATTAGCTTGCGCACAGCAAACCGAGGTTAGTAGTTAATGGGGGCATGTTCTTTCTGATGTTCCATGCACATCCGCACTGAGACCTCTGATGTTTGTGATGTATATAAGAGACTTGGATGAAAATGTAACACTCACAACACGCTGGAGGAACTCAGCAGGTCAGGCAGCATCCGTGTAAACGATCAGTCAACGTTTCGGGCCGGAACCCTTCATCAGGACTGAAGAGGGAGGGGGCAGAGGCCCTATAAAGAAGGTGGGGGGAGGGTGGGAAGGAGAAGGCTGGTAGGTGCCAGGTGAAAAACCAGAAGGAGGAAAGATAAAGGGGTGGGGGAGGGGATAGGCACCTATTCCTTCTTCACCTTTCCTGCCTATCCCCTCCCCTACTCCTTTATCTTTCCTCCTTCTGGTTTTTCACCTGGCACCTACCAGCCTTCTCCTTCCCACCCTCCCCCCACCTTCTTTATAGGGCCTCTGCCCCTTCCCTCTTCAGTCCTGACGAAGGGTTCCGGCCCAAAACGTTGACTGATTGTTTTCATGAATGCTGCCCGACCTGCTGAGTTCCTCCAGCATGTTATGAGTGTTGCCTTGACCCCGGCATCTGCAGAGTATTTTGTGTTTTGCATGAAAATGTGCATGGTGGGTTAGTAAGTTTGCAGATCATACAAAAATTGGTGGTGTTGAAGACCAGCAAAGGGTATGGCAGGATGTGCAGTAGATCAGTTGCAATTATTCTTTGGGGTTCTAACGTTTCTGTCATTCGTTAGGGTTTTTCTTCTGTTTCGTGGATGGATCTGAAGAGTAAGAATTTCAGGTTGTATACTGTATACATTCTCTGATTTTAAATTGAACCATTAAATATGGGCAGAGAAATGGCAGGTGTAGTTTATCCTGGCCAAAATGAAGTATTGCACCTTGGGAGATCAAATGTAAAGGTACATTATTATTGGCAAAACCCTTAATAGTTTTGTTGTGCAGAGTTATCTTGGAATCCAAGTCCATAACTCCCTTAAAGTGGCTACACAAGTTGATGAGGTGGTTAAAAAAGGCTTATGGAGTGCTTTCCATTCATTTGACAAGGAATTGAGTTCAAGAGTCAGCGAGTTTTGTTCCCGTTTTATAAAACTAGTTAGGCTGCATTCATTTCTGTTTGCTCCTTTACAGGAAGGACATAGAGGCTGCAGAAGAGGTTTCTCAGGATCAAAGAGCATGTGCAATGAGGAGGGGTTGAGAGGAGAGCTCATCAAAGTTTGTAAGATTATGAGAGGCATAGAGAGGGTAGTCAGACAGTATCTTTATCCTAGGGTTGAAATGTCTACTACTACATGCATTTAAGGTGGCGGGGGGGGGGTAAGTTTGAAGGAGGTATGTGGGACAGGTTTTTTTTTACACCTAGTGTAGGGTGCCTTGAATGTGCAGCCTATGGTGGTAATGGAATTAAGTATATGGATGTGTTCAGGAAGCTCTTAGATAGGCCAGGGAATATACAAGAAATGTAGGCAGAAGGGATTTGTTTAGTTGGCCATTTGATTACTAGTTTCATTAGTTCTGCACAACATTGTGTGTTGAAGGGCCTGTTCCATTGCTAAGATGTTTATTTAAGAGATACGGCGCAGAATGGGCCCTTGCAGCCTCACGAGCCATGCACCTGGCAACCCACCTATTTAACACTAGCCTGATCACAGTGACCAGTTAACCTACCTACCAGTGTGTCTTTGGACTATGAGTGGAAACGAGAGCATCTGGAGGAAACATCGTATAAACTCCTTCCAGTCAGTGAATTGAACTCTGAACTCCCTAAGCTGTAATAGCATCGCACTGACCTCTGCGGTACTGTGGCGCACCACAGCAAGAAGAAACATTTTCTATGTTCACATTCCAAATCATGAGTGACAGCTGAGCTGCTGTTGGGTATTGTTACTGATTTCCTTTTTTAGGAATGACTTCACCAAGTAATTGCCACCCTACTCCACAGTTGCATGCGTGTTACCTCATATTTTTTCCAGCAGGTGCGCTCATCTTGGAAGCCATGCAGGATTATTCGATCTGGAGGCCTGGGTGCCACAGCTAAACAGCAAAGCAGATCGAGAGATCCTGGCCTGGAACAACTGGCAGTTTAATAACTCACTGCTTGTAATCAGATATACTTAAAACTAATTCAAATAGATTTAAGCAATAAGAGCTTTTTTAAAATGTTTGGAAAACAAGGTACTTAATACTGGAAACTGTTATAAATTAAAAACACAAAACAAAAATGAACCTATCCCCTGGGCTGCAATTGGAATCAGTCATTGATTTCATTCAACTGAGTGGAGTCATACCACACAAATTACTTAAGGCTAGTGAAAAACTGTAGAATTGCATCACTCTGCACCTAGTCCCTCAGGTTTGTACACCAGCAGTGAACCCGGTGGCAGGGCAGGAGGTGAGATGCTTTGTCACCTGACCTATAGATGATCTCCAAGCTCTTTATTTTAGCAAACAGGTACAGAAGTCAGAAATGAGCTGACCTGCAAACCAAAAGATGAAGTTGGTGTTTCCATTGACCTTGGGAAAGTCTATTGTGGCACATTGACATTCTTCTGAGCCAATCTACTTATTCTAAATTGTGTGGTTTTGAGAGGCAGAATAGAAGGGGAAGGCAATGTGAGATGTGACCTGGAACTTTTCTTTTCCTAGTTTTCAGTTTGCTGGGATGTTTTGTAGCCATGTAATCTTTACATGATGGTTGCTTGTAAAAGGCTTGAAAAAGTTGTTCTCGGAACAATTTTTTTTCTTGTTGCATTTATGTTTTGTAGGTACCATTTTGCTGAGTGGTGGAATAGAGGCTGTATTAGTTCGGTGGTGGTTTGGTTCAGAATCGAAAAAAGACTTCCTACCTCGTCTTGGTGACGCCATTGAGCATATTGCAACCTCTCCCGATGGTGCCTTCCATTCCACATCCCATGGTGATAATAGTAAGAACGGATCATTTCTTAGGACTATTTGTGATAAAGTAAAATTGAAGTTTATATTAACCTTTTTCCATTATTTCTAGCATTGATCAACAAGCTTTTAAAATTCTGCAGTTTACTAGATTATAGAATAGTCATTTGATTTATGAAATTTTGTGTTTCTTCATTTGGGTTAAGATTTATCTGTTACTCTGTTTATATTTTACTGCTAAATCTTATTTTCGTGCCTTTAATATATAACTGATTTTTCTTTACTCTGAGATATTGAAATATATTTTAATTGTAAACTGGACATAAGAACATAAGGAATAGGAGCAGGAGGAGGTCATCTGGCTTGTCGAGCCTGCTCCGTTGTTCGATAAGATCACTGCTGATCTGGCCATGTACTCATCTCCACCTACCTGCCTTTTCCCTATAACCCTTAATTCCTCTACTATGCAGAAGTTTATCCAACCGTGTCTTAAATATATTTACTGAGATAGCCTCCACTGCTTCATTGGGCAGAGAATTCCACAGATTCACCACTCTCTGGGAAAAGCATAATACTCCATTTAATTATTACTATCTTGTACAAGGTTGTAAAACAAGCCCATTTTTTAACATGCTATTTTCTGTTTTTACCACTAACTTTCCTTTTGGGCAGGTACTTTTCAGACAAAGTTCTGAAATAACTAATTTCTGAAAGCACTCAACAGGGTAGGCACCATTGGTGGGGTGAGAAACAGTTAATGTCCTGGAACTGACACAAGGCTATGTACCTTCTGTTTTACTCTCATCATACTGCTTACTCATACGTCATTCGTATATGTATAAGGAATACATGTAATCAATTATATATGCTCACTAATTGGTGAACAACTGCTTTCTAACTTCTCTAAGCAAAGTGTCATGAGCTTGCATTCTGACGCTGTTTTTCCTACTCAAAGTAAAATTTTCACCGCAGTAATGACAAATCAATGTTGTTGTACTCCCAAGCCCAATAATTGTTTATTTAGCACTGTCGTCGGTCAGTTAGCTTTTTTCCTGTGATGCCGTTTAGTGAAGCACAATTTTCAAATAGCACATATGACTGTGATCAATGATTGCTCTATTTTTCTTCAAAATTTAAAGTGATACTGCAGATATTCAGAGCTGCAAAAGGAAACAGTTGTGAGTAATAGGTGACTGCATTTGGGGAAGGGATTCTACGAACGTTAGCATAGCAACCAAGGACAAATTGCTATCCTAGTCCAAAGCTGTCACAACTTGCTGAAAGGGTAGTGTTTTTACTGTAGATCCCTTCTTGTCCTCCTCAGAATCACAATCATGTTTATTATTGCTGACTTACATGATGTGAAGTTTGCTTTACGGCAGCTGTAGAATACAGAGACATGAAGATTTTCTGTAAATTACCAAATAAATAGGCAAATCTAAAAGGAATAACAAGGTAGTGTTCTTGGGTTCCCTGAACTGTGCAGAAGACTGATGGCAGAGGGCAAGAGGCTCTTCCTGAATCATTGAGTATGGGTCTTCAGCTCCCTTCCAGCATACCTCATCCCAAAGAATTTTAAGGATTCAATTTCCCCGAACGACCACCTCGACCCCCACACCAATCTCCATTTGTGTTCTGGGTCTGTTCTCAGTTTGCATTCCCTTGTGACTTGTTAACTTCTCTATGTGCATTTATATAACAGTGCTTCAGGTTTAATTAGAGCCCTTGTTTCTTTATATGATTTCTAGCCTTCCTGTATAATTTCTAACACAACTGTGCCCATTTTCTGCATGCTTTGTAACTATATTTTAATGCAACACGATTTTTCTTTCAGGAATAGTTATTATAAGAAGCAATCTGCGGCTCTCTGCTATAATTCAGGGTTTGGTTAAAGGTATGTTGACATTTATTTGGATAATTTGATTTCACTGTAATCTCATTAGTATGCTCTTGCTGATTTTTGTCTATCTTCCCCCCCTAGGTCAGGAAGTTTTGACTGGTTTGATGATTGATCCAAGGAGCAAAGCTTTGGTTCTAAATGGAAAACCGGGGCATTTGCAGTTTTACTCACTTCAGACTGACAAGCAATTATACAATGTAAGTCTATGCAATTGTTTCAAAGAATTTTGCTATCTTTTTAAAATCAAGCTGCTACATTTTACATGAAATTGCTTGCAGTAACTGTACCAGTCCTGTGCGTGTAAATTTATTGTAAAAGATTTCCATAATTAAGTTCCCTAAATTGCTGTTTGCTTTCTTTTTAAAAGAAAGAGCATGTGCATTTCCATTTGTTATATTTCAAAATAATTTTGTGTGACATATCTTAGGATGTTTAAAGAATATATTTCCTTCTAAGTCAAATAATAGAGTTGTTATATTTTGGGGTTTGAACATTAATGTGTATTCTGAAACATAAACTGTATGGTGTATTTGCCATGTCTGCATATACTCTGGAGGTGACCAAGATTTAGTTCAGCTGCTGTTAAGCTAAATGTTGAAGTTGATACATATTTTTGTTAGTCTTTAAGGTTTTGAACAATGCTTGATTTTGCAGCAGTTGCAGGGTTATGGAATTTACACTAATTTAAGACTGATCTTATTATATTTGCCTTAAATAACCCTTGATTAGATTCAATTCGTGGAATAGCTTGGTGGTATGAATAATCTTCAGCCAGGTATTGCTGTCTCAAGTAATTTCTAATGAAATTCTTGCATCTAGAATATGCAATACAAGCTGTTAAGATTTTTGCAACACTGGATTTATACAATAATAGAATTGTCAGAAATTGGTGAATTGTTAAAAATTGGTGAATTGTTTTATAGCTTCTCTTTCAAATGCTATGATAACGTTAAGTAATCAGGATGTGTCTTATTGTAACTATAGGCTACATATTCACCAAAAATATCTTGAACAGATAATTTCATATTTAGATTGCATTCTGAAAATAGTTGCTGCAAAGGTCCAAATCAAAAATAAAGAAAGCAAGTTTTAAGTTGAATTCTGTGGCTTTGTGTACCACCAAAGTTCAAAGTAAATTTATTATCAAAGCAACACACACAAAACGCTAGAGGAACTCAGCAAGTCAGGTAGCATCTATGGAAAAGAGTAAACAGTCGATATTTTGAGCCAAGACCCTTCTTCAGCACAGAGAGGGAAAGGTGCCTGAATTAAAAGGTGGGGGGAGGGAAAAGAGGCTAGCTGAAAGGTAACTAGTGAAGTCAGGTGAGTGGGATAGGTGAAGGGCAGGAGAAGTACATACATGACACCATACAGCCCCTATAAGAATTCACCCTCCCCTTTTAATATGGCACACCAAATCATCACTGATTCAGCCAGTTGGTTTTAGAAGTCACATAATTAGTTAAACGGAGATCTGTTTTTGAAGACCTGTGTGTAGTCAAGGTGTTTCAATTGATTATATATCGTAAAAATACACCTGTATCTGGATGGTCCAACTGCTGGTGAGCCAGTATCCTGGCAAAAACTACACCATAAAGACAAAAGATCACTTCAAGCAACTTCACAAAAAGGTTATTGAAAAGCACAAGTCAGGAGATGGATAAAAGACAATTTCCAAATCACTGAATATCCCTTGGAGTACAGTTAAAGAAATGGAAAGAATATGGCACGGCTGTAAATCTGCCTAGGTCAGGCCATCCTCAAAAACTGAGCAACCTGTGCAAAAAGGGGACTTGTCAAGGATAACACCAAGTGACCTATGACAACTCTGGAGGAGTTACAAGCTTCAGTGGCTGAGAAGGGAGAGACTGCGCATGCAACTGTTGCCTGGGTACTTCACCAGTCACAGCTTTATGAGAGAGTGGCAAAGAGAAAGCCACTGTTGAAAAAACCTCACATGAAATCTCGGCTGGAGTTTGCCAGAAGGCATGTGGGAGACTCTGAATTCAGCAGGAAGGTTCTATAGACTGATGAAAGCAAAATTGAGCTTTTAGGCCATCAGACAAAACACTATGTTTGGTGTACGCCAAACACCACACATCAAAAACACACCATTCCTACCATGAAGCATGGTGGTGGCTGCATCATGCTCTGGGGATGCTTCAGTGCAGCAGGCCCTGGGAGGCTTGTGAAAGTGGAGGAAAACCTGATGCAGTCTGCAAGAGAACTGCAACTTGGGAGAAGATTTGTTTTCCAGCAAGAAAATGAGCCCAAGCATAAAGCCAAAGTTACACAGGAATGGCTTAAGACAACAAAGTTAATGTCCTGGAGTGGCCAAGTCAGAGTCCAGACATCAGTCCAACTGAGAATTTGTGGCTGGACTTGAAAAGGGCTTTTCACTCATGATCTCCATGCAATCTGATAGAGTTTGAGCAGTTTTGTAAAGGAGAATGGGGGGAAAATTGCAGTGTCTAGATGTGCAAAGCTGATCGAGACGCAGACAGCTGTAATTGCTGCCAAAGATGTGTCTATCAAATACTGACTTGAAGGGGGTGAATCCTTATGCAATCAATTATTTTATGTTTTATATTTGTAATTAATTTAGATCACTTTGTAGAGATCTGTTTTCAATTTGACACGAAAGAGTTTTTCTGTTGATCAGTGTCAAAAAAGCCAAGTTAAATCTACTGTGATTCAATGTTGTAAAACAATATAACATGAAACTTCCGGGGGCGGGGGGCGGGGGCTGGTGGCTGGTGTGAATACTTTTGATAGGCATTGTACATAATACTTCTCTGCAAGAGTAAGGGAATGTGATGCGAAGGCTATGAGGCATTCATTTCCATCACCCATAACACCACCGTGACATGACTGCACCACACCATAAGCGAGGTTCACAGGCAAGCTTCACTAGACAACGTGGATCATAATGTGTGAGTATAGTGCCTGATGTCACCATTGCCTTTGTATTTTGGAAAACCACCTCACACTACTTTGTCCACTGCCATTTCTCCCTGATCTGCAGTAATGAGTTCAAGCGGTGGAGCACAGTAGCCAGGTTTTGAAGTAACTTTTGTCATAATTGACAAATGCTAAAAAGGACTCTAAAATAGATGATATTCCATTTTCTTGGTTCTTGTAGCTGTCAAAATTATAAACTGAAAATCTGCCTTAACTGTGTCAGTTAATATATTAATATATATTAATGACTTAGATGAGGGAATTAAATGCAGCATCTCCCAAGTTTGCGGATGACACGAAGCTGGGCGGCAGTGTTAGCTGTGAGGAGGATGCTAAGAGGATGCAGGGTGACTTGGATAGGTTAGGTGAGTGGGCAGATTCATGGCAGTTTGATGTGGATAAATGTGAGGTTATCCACTTTGGTGGCAAAAACAGGAAAACAGATTATTATCTGAATGGTGGCCGATTAGGAAAAGGGGAGATGCAACGAGACCTGGGTGTCATTATACACCAGTCATTGAAAGTGGGCATGCAGGTACAGCAGGCGGTGAAAAAGGCGAATGGTATGCTGGCATTCATAGCAAGAGGATTCGAGTACAGGAGCAGGGAGGTACTACTGCAGTTGTACAAGGCCTTGGTGAGACCACACCTGGAGTATTGTGTGCAGTTTTGGTCCCCTAATCTGAGGAAAGACATCCTTGCCATAGAGGGAGTACAAAGAAGGTTCACCAGATTGATTCCTGGGATGGCAGGACTTTCATATGATGAAAGACTGGATCGACTAGGCTTATACTCGTTGGAATTTAGAAGATTGAGGGGGGATCTTATTGAAACGTATAAAATCCTAAAGGGATTGGACAGGCTAGATGCAGGAAGATTGTTCCCGATGTTGGGGAAATCCAGAGCGAAGGGTCACAGTTTGAGGATAAAGGGGAAGCCTTTCAGGACCGAGATTAGGAAAAACTTCTTCACACAGAGAGTGGTGAATCTGTGGAATTCTCTGCCACAGGAAAGAGTTGAGGCCAGTTCATTGGCTATATTTAAGAGGGAGTTATATATGGCCCTTGTGGCTAAAGGAATCAGGGGGTATGGAGGGAAGACTGGCTCAGGGTTCTGAGTTGGATGATCAGCCATGATCATACTGAATGGCGGTGCAGGCTCGAAGGGCCGAATGGCCTACTCCTGCACCTATTTTCTATGTTCCTAACTGTCCCCTTTTCCTCCTTTAATCTAATCGTTCCATACCTTCCTCTTCCATTTTTCACACTTGATCAAAGATTTAGTTCTCTAATTTAGTTCTGTGTCCTGATGAAGGGTCTCGGCCTGAAACATCTTTTCCATAAGTGCTACCTGGCCTACTGAGTTGCTCCAACACTTTGTGTGTGTTGCTTGGATTTCCAGCACCTCCAGATTTTCTCTTGTTCACTCTATTTTACATTTCATTCTTTCCTCTGTTCACCTCAACATCCTGAAATCTCTGATCATGGCATTGTGTGTCCCTCCTGTTGTACGCAAGGCCTAGGATTGAGTACTTAGGCAATCAATTATTTCATGTTTTATATTTTGTAATTAATCACTTTGTAGAGATCTATTTTCACTTTGACACAAAAGATCAATGTCAAAAAAAGCTAAATTAAATCCACTGTGATTCAATGTTGCAACACGATAAAACATGAAAACTTCAAAGGGAGGTGAATACTTTTTATAGGCAGTCTATACAACCCTGAGATTCATTCTCAGTGATGGATGCTGCTTTCCTGCGCAACATTCATGTAGATCTGCTCAGTGATGGGGAAGGCTTTACCCTTGATGGTGGTATCCACTACTTTTTAAGAGGATTTTCTGTTCAGGAGCATTGGTGTTTCCATACCAGGCCATTATGCAACTAGTGAAAATAATCTCCACCACACATCTATAGAAGTTTGTCAAAGTTTCAGATGTCATGCCGAATCTTGTCAAACTTGTAAGGAAGGAGAGACATTGCTGTGCTGTCTTAATAATGGCACTGTCATGCTAGGCCCAAGATACCAAGGAACTTAAAGTTGCTGACCCTCCCCACCTCTGTTTCTCTGATGAGGTCTGGCTCATGGACCTCCGGTTTTCTCCTCCATTAACATTTTAATGATCGATCATTTTAATTTCACTTCAATGCCGTGGGCTGCCAAGTTCATCATTGTAAGCAATTTTCAATAGTTCCATTCTTTCCTCTTTTAGTGTGTTATAAATTGCATTTTTGCCATAAATACTGTTGGTTCAGTTGTGTCATTGTACATGTTTGTGGTCTTGGATCCCTGTGGTTTTAAATGGAGACCCATGTGTAATTGTTCTAGAGCTAACAAACTCATATTATTCAAATAGAACTTATATGATTTTTTTCTTTGTGTATTTCTTAGTTTAAGCAACTATCAAAAAGTTTAAACCTGAGAATTAGAGGCATGTTTATTGCTTATGATGTGAACCATTTGTAAATCAGCCTATAATTTCTGGCAGTTTATGATCTGGATTGCTTTTTTCAGTACCTCACAAAACGTGCAGTAAAGGTCTAATAATCTGCTATCTCAGTGTTCAAAAAATCTGATGGCTTTGTATCTGTCTTACCTTCCTGCCTTTCCCGTCCACTGGCCCGGGCCCCAGTTTCCATCCTATCTGGGTCACTTTTTTTCCCAACTCACCTTCTTCGTCTTTCATCTTATTCCTACTTCTGTTTTTCCAATGCATTCCGATTATCTCTTATGATTTCTACTGTTCTCTCTAGACTTTATCTTCTGAGAGTCTCTTTTCTCTGGAACCTCAGTGATTTTAATATTTTCAGCAGCTTGCTCTGTGAAATGTTTTCTCCCCTCATTCTCCTTCCTTCAGCAAATCAGAGGAATGTATTAATTTGAGGTTCATATGCAAATGAAAACCAAAGCTCTCAAGCTTTTGGAGATTCATTTGTATCCTTTATTGGTGGTGTCAGAAATTACCAGTAGCACGACAAACAAAATGTCCTCAGGACAATACAAGGGGTACCCATGTTATAAATGAAAATACCAGTTGCTGCTTTGTGGGCAGTAATTTCTAAACAGTTAGTAATCTGATGCTATAAATATTGTGCTATTGAGGTCACCAATCAGAATCCATGCAAAATAATAGCAACGCACAAACAGCCTTTTTTTTAAAATAGCTGAATCTCTTAGTACCTCAATACACAAATCTATATTTGAGGTTGTGATGATTCATGAGGTTTCATGTTTTTGGTTTATAATTCAGCACTGCTTTAGATATTTCTAACTCAGCAATTTGCAGGCGCATACTTTATCAGGAAAATTGTGAGTATTGTGTTTAATAAAGTATCTTGTGTCCCCAAATATTAAGGGCATCTGTCCTGCAGCATCCAAAGCATTCTACTAGATTGAACAATTTCACAACACATCATTGTAAAGTTAGATTTCAGAAGCAAATGATACAAGTGGGTTGATCCCAGGTTGCGTGTTATCAATGCATTAATTCCATTGTTTTCCTTCTATGGCAAAGTTAGATGCGTTAGTAAATTGCTGGATTTTCTTTACAAGCAGATGTTTACTAAATATGAAAATGTTGCAAATAAGTACGGTGGAGGTAATTTTATTTTGCTTTGTTTCACAGCTGGATATTGTGCAAGAGGAGTATATCCACCAGTTAGGGCTAAACCAGACAAAGGTTGTCAAGGCAGCGTTTGATCTTCATGGTACATGGTTAGTCACTGTGGAAGAAAGAGTGGATGATGAAACTGAAATTGAGCAACAGATGAAGCTTTGGACCTATAACGAGAAGAAGCAGAGGTGATGCTTCCCAGTGTTTGGTACAAAAGCAGCAACTGGCCAATTTTTGAATGATTTATAGATCTTGAATTTAAAAGGATTGATCTCTATTTTAATAATGGCTGTTTTAAGCATGCAAGTACTTTATTGATTTTCTGACAATACCAGAGCACCTAAGTACAGATAATAATTCTTTTGCTCAAGTCACATAAATAAGCTTTCTTTGATTGGGCACGACGGAGGCCATGAAACAGATATTTCTGACAGATGATTGTTGCTGTTCATTGATGGCATTTGTCAACCATTAGAATTTGATCCTATTCATTACATATAGTTTATCAGAAAGAAATGCTGCAGATAATAGTTTGACTAACTCTGGAACATCAGTGAAAGATCACTGTATATGATTAGCAACACATTGAATTTGTGTCATTTCTAAGTGTGCTACTCATTAACTCAAAGTACCAGCAGAGGATCTGATAGGTAGTTACAAATAAAGTATGAAGACAGCTTGTCAAGGCTGTAAATTCTGGCTGTGAGAAATATTAGCAGTGCTTTAACGATTGTATTTATGCCTGAGTATAGAGGAGTTGAATATGCAAAAGAGCCAATAATAGGAAATCCCCAAACAGGCTTTTAAATATGCACACAGTCAATATTTATCATGATCCCTTTGAATAATTGTGATATTGGGTCCTTCATTCCATTTAAATTCATATTCTAATTGTATGAGGTCTGCCTGAACGTGTAGTTGAAAAAATGGAATTGGTATCTTCCCATTTGTGTTTTACACTAATTTGATCTTCTTGTCATTGTGCATGATGCCGTAAGTGTGCACCAACCCCTTCAACATGAATAAAATTCTGGAAATCTCCCACTAAGATTCCATGTTCATTTTAAACATTGCTTCTTCCTTTAAGGGGAAGGGGTGTTATACAGTCCATTTCCACCCAGGTCTCTGCACGGATTTATCCTTTATAAACACCCATCAATAAATAATTCATTGAAAATTGAAATCTGAAGTTGGAGCTCTCATAATGTCATTCTATAAAGAAAATTTTCCCGATTCTTATAAATTCAAGTACTGTTTCATTGATTCCTGTGAAGTTCCAGGAGTTATGTAACCTCTTACTGAAATTTACATTTGTGTCCTGTCCAGGAAAACAGACTATTAACCTGATGCGGCAAATCTTAAAATAAATTGAGATGTATCAAACCTGATTTGTTGTGTAACTTGTATTCAATATTTTTTCCTGTCTACAGTTTTGTCCTCAATACCACAATCTGCACACCACATGAAAACCATATCTCAAATGTATGCTTTCAAAATGTGGATGATTCTAGAAGTCCACCTACTTTGGTAACATCTAGCTTGGACGGTCGGTTTAAAGTCTGGATTCTAGGAGATGATTCCGATATCTATCGTAAGTACCTACCGTTTGTATTCAGGCCACTTAGACAGCACTATATACTTGGGAAAAATAACAGCTGAGCAATGTATTATACTGAAAATTCATCCTGAATATGAGAGATGGGGCTATGTTGATATTATTAGTTGCTATTTTCTCTCTTGTGCTGCTCTCTTAATATTAAAACAGCTGACTCAGGCGCCTTGAAAAGGGTGTTTTCCATTTGAACAGTACTGTGAAGTTTGGTTGCCATGATATGGGAAATCCAGGTGTTTTAACTGAGTGCATGGCATGTTGATTTAAAAGAAATGGAGCATTTGTTCCTGGGCTATCGATGATTTGTTTAAACCCAAAGACATAGAATGGAGCCACATGTTAAGATAACTTACTTTTGTATATTCCGAGGTTTCTGTCTTCAAGGGTAAATGTCTAGCAGGTACAGTAACATAGGCAAGAAGTATTGTATGTCATAATAAGTAGTAGATTTCCAAGGAAGGTGCATCATTTTAATGACAATCTACAAGTTTGTCTAATTTATAGTGATATGTAAGGATAATGTTTTGCATAGCTCCACTGAACTAAGAAATATTTTGCAATCTTTGTCTATTTTAACAAATTTGGAGAACATCAGGAATGCTCTATAAATGCAGCTGGTTGAACAGTAGAAGGTGGTGTTGGATAACTTCACACCGAACCAGTGTCCAGTAGGATTTAACAGTTGTTGGGGAACTTGGATAAATAAAATACACCAGATTTGCTGACTACATGATTTACCTAACTCACCTACTCTTTAGCTGACTGCACACTGTTTGCAAAGGAGGATTATCTGTGTTTTGTAGTTTTATTTCCTGAATGATTACCATGAGTAATATCAAATTGCAATGCTGGTTATGAGAAGGTAAACTTCAAAGTTTGTACCCAGTATTAAGCTAACTGATCAGAGCTTTGTTTCCAGGCTTTGATGTTATTGTATCCTCTGAACATTACTTTCCAGAAAAGAGCGAATGCTGGACATGTGACTTTGTAGGAACGTATCATAAACTGCAGGCTACAAATAGTTGTTTCTCTGAAGACGGTTCCCTACTTGCTGTCAGTTTTGAACAAATCATTACTCTGTGGGATGCAAATACTTGGGACCTGAAATATACTTTCTGTCAGCCACCAGCGAATATACGGTAAATGTTGCAAGTGTGTTGTTATTTGTTAATGTTAATTTAGAAACTATATTTACCTAGTGGCAAAATCCCTGCCATTGTTCCTACGTGATAAACACAAAGTGAAGAGAAACTTCAGTTCAGGAAGCCATAAAGAATAAAAACTATGTAGGATTAGCACTGAAGTGTACAGTATATTGGCCATATTAAGAATCAACTAATTCTTGAGAGCAAGCAGTTGTATAGTGGATTCATGAATGTTTATATGTTATCTCATTGTGGTTGAATTAGGTTTGTGTGCTTGTATCCTGGATGGCTTGAGTAATCTATGGTTAAGTACTACGTTCATAAGCATTTGCATTAGACACCACCTGTACAAGTATAAATTTGATAATAAACATGCCCTTAATTATATTTAATATAGCACAATCGATCATTATTAGTTTGTATAATTTGGTATTTCATTTTAATCTTTCAGGCATCTTGCCTTTGGAAGACTTAGTTGTTCAAAGTACCTGCTTGCTTCAACTGATAATGGGTTTCTCTGTTGCTGGAATCTTTTGTGCTGCACTTGTGAGTATGAAATTTCTAGCACCAACAGATAGTGTACAACTAAAAAGCATGTTGCAAAGTATTTTACCATCATACTTTGCTTTACAGTGGAATGGAGCACACAGCTGAATGTAATGTCTTTGCAAGTTGATCCTCTCTCTGAGAATGTTGCTGTGTTTTCAGACCTTCGTAGGAACATAGACTGTAAGTATAGTGGTTATTGGCAATAGCAAATTATTGAAATTGGTACAAACTAAAACATTTAATTTGGTACTTGAAAAGGCTTAAGTTTTACGTTTCCAGATTTCAGTTGATCGCATTTACAAAGAATTTATTTCAGTTTTTACAGTGCCTTATAAAAGTATTCAGCCCCAACCTTTTGTTCACTTGAGTGAGTATTACAACCAGGGATTTTGACCAATTTAACTGTAATTTTTTTATTTGTGAATCACATGCTTCTCTTTTCACACTAGGGCCCAAAAAGAGGGAAAGTTGTAAGGCATGAAAAAACTAAAAGTTCAAAAATTGTGATGTAATCAATTCAAAAGTATTCGTGCCTCTTTGCTCAGTACTTTGTTGAACCACCTATCGCAGCTACTACAGCCGGTAGTCTTTTTGGATAAGTCTCTATTAGCTTTACACAACATGATAGAACAAGATTTAACCATTCCTCCTTGTAAAATTGCTCAAACTCTGTCAGATTAGTTGGGGAGCAGCAGTGCACAGTAAACTTGAAGTCTCACCGGGGATGTTCGATCAGGTTAAGGTCAGCACTCTGGGACGTTAAAGGACATCAATTTTCTTCATTTGAAGCCATCCATTGTTGCTCTGGCAGTGTGCTTTGGGGTCATTGTCCTGCTGAGAGACAAACTTCCTCCCCAGTGTAAGTTTTCTGGCAGAGGCTAGCAGGTTTTTATCTAGGATCTCTCTTATTTAGCAGCATTCATCTTCCCATCAATCCTGACCAGATTTCCAGTCCCTGCAGCTGAAAAGCATCCCCCTAGCATAATGCTACCTCCACCATACTGTACAGTAGGGATGGTGTTATCTGACTGATGTACAGTATTATATAAAGCACTTTACTGCTTTATGTTGAGGACAAAAAGTTCCAGTTTAGTCTCACCCAACCACAAGACTTTCTTCCACATCTTTACAGTATCTTCTAAGTGACGCTTTGCAAAGTCTTGATGGGCACGGGTGTGTTTATTTTTTTAGCCAGGGTATCTTCCTTGCCCCTCTTCCATAAATACCCTTTTTATGCAAGGCCTTAGAAGTTGTATGGCCACAACTTATCAGAAAGATAGGTTAGTTAGCAGAGGGGGTGGTGTGACTCTGTGTATAAGAAATAATATTAAATCATTGGAAAGAGATGACATGAGATTAGAAGGTGTAGAGTCTCTATGGGTTGAGCTAAGAAATGGCATGGGTAAAAGGACCCTAATGGCAGTTGTTTACAGGCCTCCAAACAGCAGGCGGGATGCGGATTACAAATTACAGCAGGAGATAGAAAGGCAATGTGATGATAATTGTTGGGGATTTTAACATGAAAGTGAATTGGGAGAACTAGGCCTGTACTGGACCTCAAGAGAGAGAATTTGTAGAATGTCTAAGGGATGGCTTTTTAGAACAGCTTGTTGATGAGCCCACTCGGGGATCGGCTGTGCTTTATTGGGTGTTGTGCAATGATCCGGAGGTGATAAGAGAGCTTAAGGTTAAGGAACCATTAAGGAACAGTGATCACAATATGATCGAGTTCACTTTGAAATCTGAGAGGGAAAAAGTAAAATCTATGTGTTGGTATTTCAGTGGAATCAGGGAAATTACAATGGCATGAGAGGGGAGCTGGCCGAAGTTGACTGGAAACGGACATTTGCAGGAAAGATAGCAGAGCAACAATGGCTGGAGTTTCTGTGAAAAATGAGGGAGGTGCAAGACAGATGTATTCCAAATAAGAAGAAATTTTCAAAGGGAAGAAGGACACTACCGTGGCTGAGAAGTGAAGTCAATGTATGTCAATGATTTGGACTACGGTATTAAGAGATTTGTGGCTAAAATTGCCGATGATACAAAGATAGGTGGGGGAATGGGTAGTGATGAGGAAACAAGAGAGCCTGCATTGAGACTTGGGTAGTTTAGGAGAATGGGCAAAGAAGTGGCAAATGAAATATAATGTTGGAAAGTGTATGGTCGTGCACTTCGGTGGAAAGAATCAATGGGCAGACTATTGTTTAGATGGGGAGAGAATTCAAAATGCAGAGATGCAAAGAGACTTGGGAGTCCTTGTGAAAGATTCTCTAAAGGTTAACCTGAAGGTTGAGTCGATTGTGAAGAAGGCAAATGCAATGTTGGCATTCATTTCTAGAGGTATAGAATATAAGAGCCGGGATATGATGTTGAGGCTCTATAAGGCACTCATGAACCACTCTTGGAGTATTGTGTGCAGTTTTGGGCTTCTTATTTTAGAAAGGATATACTGACATTGGAGAGGGTTCAGAGAAGATTTACCAGAATGATTCCAGGAATGAGAGGGTTACTGTATGAGGAACGTCTGGCAGCTCGGGCTGGATTCCCTGGAGTTCAGGAGAATGAGGGGGGATCTCATAGAAATGTTCCAAATATTAAAAGGCCTGAACAGATTAGATATGGCAAAGTTATTTCCCATGGTAGGGGATTCTGGGACAAGAAGGCACGACTTCAGGATTGAAGGATGTCCTTTTAGAATTGAGATGCGGAGAAATTAGATGGTGGTAAATCTGTGGAATTTGTTGCCACGAGCGACTGTGGAGGCCAAGTCATTGGGTGTATTTAAGGCAGAAATAGATAGGTTCTTGATTAGCCAGGTCATCAAAGGGTATGGGGTGAAAGCAGGGGAGTGGGGATAACTGGATGAAGTGGATCAGCCCATGATTGAATGGCAGCGCAGACTTGATGGGCATTCATCAAGATGGCCTACTTCTGCTCCTCTATCTTCTGGTCTTCATCTCCAGTTACAGGCTTCTGCAGCGCACTCAGAGTGACTGTTGTAGCCTCTCTTACAAGTCCCATTCTTCTCCAGTGACTAATCCGACAGGCAGTGTAGTTGTGACTTCATATTTTTCCACTTTTTCACAATGGACTGCACTGATCTAAAAGATATGTTCAGTGCCTTTGAGATGGTCTTTTTATCATTTTCCTGACTTGCCTGAAATGCCCTTCTGTCTTTATTTTGGTTGGTCTATTGAAAATCTACTACACTGTTGGATCTTGCAGAGAGAGGGGGTATTATGAATTCATTGAAAACAGATGATCCTCCAATTTTCTACTTGAACAAATTGGATGAGTTGGTAAGGCAGTATATTAATACTGAGAAAAAATAGTGTAGGAATTACAGAGGATGAATACTTTTTCAACTTCACAATTTTGGTTTTTAATTTTTAGTAAATTGTTGACAGGTTTTGAAAGTTTTCTTTTGATTTGACATGATGCACAATGTTTTGTAGATTAGCTCAAAAACTCCTATCTCAATATATCTTAAATTTAGAAAATGAGACCATAAAATGGGAAAATAGTTGTGGTGGCGGGATTCTTTTTTAAGGCACTGTATATCCTATTCTTTATTTATAGTTTGTATTAACTCTTGCTGTGGCTTTGAATAGTCGTCTTGTTTATTTCAGTGACTATTGAAAAACATTCTATCAGCATTATTTCTAGGAGTCTCTGAAGAAAACATGGAGATAAATTCATGTACTACAGTTTATTTTTTGTTTGTTTACTGATATCCATTTCTCAAGTTAGATTAAAAAAAAAACACTGGCCTTTCTTCTTTGGTTTCCATACTACCCAAAAGTGCAATGCCACATGATACGTGGATTGTTTCTGAAAGACTGCACTAGGGAATGGAATAACCCATTTTGTCCGCTCCCTTGCCATGACACCTATCTAGTGTCTTGACAGAAACTGAAGAAGTCAGACACTCGGCAGTGAGGTTGGATTACCGGTATGGATATTGTGTCCTGAAGTGAAGTTGCATAAGAGATAAAATTAGGATGCATCATTCGGGCTGCCTGTAACTTGATATGTTGGTAAAGGTTTTGCACTCAGTGATAAACGTCTCTTGGTGCCTCTGGCCTATGAAGAAAGTTACGATTTACCTTTACACAGTTCCCCGGCTAAGTTGAAGAAAGAAGCAGCCTGTGGGGTAGCAATAATGGCATCATTGCAGGATGTGGAGTGTAAAATGCCCCACTGCCCCACACCTGTGAAATTGCCCTAAGTAAATTATCTGGTATTCCTGGTATCAACATTTGTCAAAGCTGTTCATAATGTTGGAACATTTTTCGTTTTCAGAAGTTTTTGACTAATCTTTCAAATTAATTGTTTTTTCCCTAAAAACGCTCAAGTTTATTATTTCACCACTATTGAGATCAATGAGTTAATCAAATTCCTCATCATAATTGGTATGAAACATTGCCTTCCCATGCTGGGCTCTGTTGTGTGTCCCAGGCAAGGAAACCTGAATTATCACATTATTCTCTCATTCAATAACTCAATATTCTGCCTCGATGAATGTCAACCACATTTAATTCTTTTTTCCTTTTTGTTTGCTAACTAATAGTTTTAATAGAAAAAAAAATAATAGACTATGTATTATTTGTCATTTGCCATAATTTTAAGACTTTTGTTTAGTCTCTCCAAGGTCAATCCCTGAATGTTGATTATTTTTATAGTGTTTGTTTTTAAGCCCAATGAGCCACGACCCTTGTACATGCAGAAGAATGTGTGTGATGTTCCAGTCAAGTCGGCTGTCTTTGTTCCCAGAGAACTGGCTGAGGACTGTAGTTCAGAGAACCAGCAGTGGTTAGCCAGATCACAGCTTTACTTCCTCACAGATTCCCAGGTAAAGCAATTTTAAGTTGTGGAGCTGAAAGCCAATTAAGGAACAAAGCACTTCTAACTTATGAATTGATTGATACATTGGGGAACATTTTTTTTCCCTCTTGCAGGACCTAATGACATTCAGTACAAAATCAGAAGAAGAACGACTAACACTATCCAGCAAGCAGGTGCGTGTAATATGGCCAGTCCCTAAGAAACATTTACTTTTACAGGGTGGCCAGAATTTTTTTATTTTACAAATGTATTTAGAGATACAGCACAGTAGCAGGCCCTGCCAGCCCAGTGAGCCTGCACCACATGTGGCCCATTAACCTACTAACTGATGTCTTTGGTATGTGCGAGGAAACCCACATGACATAGGGAGAACGTACAAACTTCTTACAGACAGTGCAGAATTAAACCTGGCTCACCGGCACTGTCATAATGTTACCCTAACAGTTTTGCTATCATGCCATCCCAATTTCTATGTAATGACTTGCCACCGGCATTTGCCATGCACTTAACCTAAACGTTCTTGTAATTGGGCCTTTCACTTGGTATAATATTCCAAAGGTTCAATGCTCTGTGGTAAGATTTCTTTTCATCTTGGTTCACAATAGCTTACCCCTTATTTTCACCCTAGCTCTAGTCTTTGCATTCAGGGGAACCAACTTTTCATCAGCTCTGAGATCTATATGTTTCTGAGAGCACCTAATGTTATCCTAAACTTTAGAGAATCAGTATCTCCTCAAGTTGAAAACCCATTGTCCCAAGAAATAGGATGGTGAATCTTAATTGCACTTCCTCTAAAACAAGTATAACTTTTTTTAAGATGAAGTGTCGATATACTGTATAGTTCTGGTCTCAAAGACTTTGTATTGTTGTAGTTCGACATATTTATATATTACCTATATTCCAATCCTCTTCAATAAAGACTAACATGTCAATTTAGTTCATTATTGAATGAACCTGTAAGTAAGCTTTCAGTGATGTATGCGCACAAAAACCAGGTCTACGAGCATCATCATCTGTCACATTGTTGCCATTCACTTAGCTTGTCTGCATCATCATGAAGT
Organism: Mobula hypostoma; assembly: GCF_963921235.1. Lineage (NCBI taxonomy): Eukaryota > Metazoa > Chordata > Chondrichthyes > Myliobatiformes > Myliobatidae > Mobula > Mobula hypostoma. The sequence goes on along the minus strand of NC_086102.1, from coordinate 153,028,209 downwards.
CTCTGCATTCTCATCACTACTTAACCAGCTAGCTTTCATTTTATGTGATCAAGTTAGATTATATCCATGTAAAAAGTTGTATTATGGCTTGTTTACCATATTAACTATCTCTCAGTCTGCATTGATATATAACCCCAAATACAGTCCTTTAACCTTGTTTGCCAACTTCATGTACTAAGTTATTCTTGTTATTGGTTTCATTGTGTATAGAATGGTAGAAATGTTGTTCGAGTATTATTAAATTTACTTTTGATTCTGGTAAGAGTATGATTCTGGAAAGTTGCACGTCATCAACATAACATCAGAATTCAATTTGTTTCCAGTTGGTGACAGAAGAAAATGCTCTGATGACTCCTTTCCATGTGTTGCTTGGAAAACAGCAGCAACATCAAATAAAATCTGGGTTAGAAGCAGAACAAACCGCACTGCCTGAAGGATCTACTGCAATTAATGAGGTAATTAAATGAATGATAAGTATTTACAAATATGGAATTTTAAATTTAAATTTTTGGCAAAAATCTTTATTCAAAACTCTTGTTTCCTTCAGATGCTTCATACACCAGCTCATGTTCTGCCAAATGCATCATTTCTTTGTTCGATGTTTATGAATTCGTTACTGATTCCTAAGGAGGACAAAAGGTAAGATTGTGAATTAGTACTTTGGTTATGTTTGCTCGTCTAAATCTGAGATTAGTAACTCCAAAGATTCAGGAACGTAGTCTTTCATTTGGTCATAAGTTGTAATATGCCAAATATCTTTACCATGGGAATAAGTTAAAGTTACAATTGAATCAGTTTTAATCTTGTTTAAATGCTTTAGTGGGCTTGAAAGTTGAGTCTATTCATACTATAATTTGTATGCTCTTATATCCTATTCATACTTTAACCTCAGAAGGCAAATCATTTCTCTGAGTTATGAAGCTGGATATATTTCCTTACTGCTCTCTCAAAAAATTGTCCTCAATATCATCTTTCTCTGGGAATTCCTCAAGTCTCGCAATCTGTGTCTAATCATAGAACAAACCCTTCAGCTCAACAAATCCAAGACAAGCACAGCTTCCTCTGTGCTAGTCGTGGTTGCCTACCTTCACCCCATAACTCTCCAAGCTGTTCTCCTCCATATACCAATCCAAATGCAGCTTAAATATTGCAATTGTACCCACCTCAATCACTTCTTCTGTCAATTCATTCCAGGTACTAACTACCCCCGAGTATAGAATTTACCTCTCATGTCTCTTAAATCTCCTCTTTTATCTTGTATCTGTGCCGCAGTGTTGGACTTACAAACTGTGGGAAAAAGATTGTAACTGTCGGTGCCCGACACTTGGCAGTGCTCTGCCCTTCATTGTATAGGTCCTACCCTCGTTTGAATATCTAAAATGTCCATCCTTATTAAATAAACACCCCCCCCCAAACACACTCCTACCTGTTCCTCTTTTTTCCTTTTTTTCTGCCTTTTTTTAACCACATTTTGGTGATGGCCACAGAATTTAAGTCCTTAGATATAACCCTGCTCTCAGTTTGTCTACTTGCATGTTAAGCTACAGAAAAAGTTTGTGAACCTTTTGCAGCTACCTGGATTTCTGTATTAATAGCTCATAAAATGTGGTCTGATCTTCATCGAAGTCACAATAGTAGACAAACACAATCTGCCTAAACTGATAACACACAAACACTTGCACATCTCATGTGTTTATTGAACACATTGTTTAATCATTCACAGTCCAGGCTCGAAGAAGTATGTGAACCCTTGTATTTAATAACTGGTAGAACCTCCTTTAGCAACAATAACCTCCACCAAATATTTCCTGTAGCTGCTGATCAGATTTGCGTGACAGCAAGGACAAATTTTAGACCATTCCTCCATACAAAACTGTTTCAGTTTACCAATATTTCTGGGATACCTTATGTAAACAGCCTCTTCAGATCATGCTATAGCATCTCAATTGGATTAAGGTCTGGACTTTGACTTGGCCATTCCTAAAGAGAAATTTTCTTCTTTTTAAACCATTCTGTTGTTGATTTACTCTTGTCTTTCAGATCATTGTTTTGTTGCATCATCCAACTTCCATTAAGCTTCAGGTGACAGATCGCTACCCTGACATTTTCCTGTAAAATGTCTTGATACAATTTTGAATTCGTTGTCCCCTCAACAATTGCAAGCTGCTCCAGCCCTGAGGCAGCAAAGCATCCCCAAACCATGTTGTTCTTTCCACCACACTTCACACTGGGATGAGGTTTTGGTGTTGGTGTACAGTGCCCTTTTTCCTCCATCCAGCAGTGTGCATTTCTGACAACAAGTTCAACTTTAGTCTTATTTGTCCACAGGACATTGTTCCAGAAGCGTTGTGGAACATCCAGGTGCTCTTTTGCAGACTTGAGAGCAGTGGTTTCCTCCATGGTGTTCCTCCATGAACATCATTCTTGTTCAGTGTTTTCCTTATAATGGACACATGAACAGAGACTTTAGCAAGTTCTAGAGATTTCTGCAGGTCTTTTGCTGTTACCCTTGGGTTCTTTTTCCACCTCCTTCAGTATTACATGTTGTGCTCTTGGTGTGATCTTTGCAGGATGCCCACTCCTAGGGAGAATAGCAACAGTACTGAATTTCCTCCATTTGGAGACAATTCATCTCACTGTGGACTGGTGAACACTGAGGTTTTCAGAAATACTTTCGTAGCCTTTTCCAGCTTTGTGCATCTCTACAATTCTTCTAAGGTCCTTAAAGTTGTTCTGATTGAGACACGGTGCACATAAATGGATCTTTCTTGAGAAGAGCAGGTTCTGTCTTTTTTATAGAGCAGGGCACCACTACAGCCCACACCTGGAACACCTGATTCCAATAGCTTTTGTAGAAGGCATTACCCCAGAGGTTCACATAGTTTTTTGAACCTAGACTGTGATTTTTCAAATGGTGTACTCAATTTTGACAAGAAGTACAGTTGTTTTATGTGTTATTAGTTTAGGCAGATTGTTTGTCTATTATTGGGACTTACATGAAGGTTGGACCACTTATGAGTAATTAATGCAGAGAACCAGGTAAATGCAAAGGGTTCAGAATTTTTCTTGCAACTGTACATGCATTGAAACTGGTGCATTTTAAAGCAGTGGTCCTGTCTACCCTTTTACTGTAAACATGGTTGTCCTGATTGCTAGGCTTACATGCTTTGGTTGCTACACAGATTCCTGAATTCTCATCGACTTAACTCTTTCAAGTCCTACCTCTCGGTGGCAAAATCAAATTTCCCTTCCGGAACGTAGATCGCCTCTACTCCAGAAGAGATTCCAGTGATCCAAGAACCTGACTTCTGCCTTTTGCACCAGCTCTTCACCACTCTGCTTGACAAAACCTTCTTTTTATTGACTGCTGTCAATTAATTAATTTGCCAATCAATTATTAACTAACAATTTCTAAATATGCCTCCTTTGAGGTCCTCTTATGTGAAACTCACCAGCTTGAGCCAAGACCTACCTCTTTTAAACATTCGTGCCTCTCACTCCAAGTCCCATCTCTCAAATGTACTTCCAGGGCAACAATTCAAAGAACCTCGCAACCCATTGTGATTGTTGTGTTGCAGCAGGTAGTGCTGCTGTCTCACTGCTCCATGAAACTGGTGATTGATTCTGGCATTCACTGTGGCCTCTGTTGAGGTCCCTTGTCCTCTCTGTAATCATGCAGGTGGTCCAGGTTCCTTCCACGTCTCAAAGGTGTTAGTTGGCATGTTATTTGGCTATTATCAATTATCTCAAGTGTCAGTGCATGGTAGAAGAATCAGAAAGAATTGATAAGTATGTGAGAAAGAGTAGGTTACAGGGAAGTAAGCAGGAGAGTGGGATTGCTGGGACATCTGATAAAGACTTGATGGACTGAATGGCATCCTCCAATGTCATAAGGAAATAAACACAAGAAGTAATGGTCCTTTTTTTTTTAAAAAGGTTATTTACAATTGTTGTTAGTGCTAATGGGAAACTGCCCAGAGCTCAGGCTGGTGGGCTGACACCAGGGCCTGGACTCTGGGCTTCAGGCTGAACGCTGAGTGGGACAATTACTGTGTCTTGATGCACAGACTCTAGATTGTCCCTCTAAATTATTGGGCTAAACGAAATGGTGACTCCACTGATCAGTTCTGAATGACAGCTGTAGTGGGAGTTTCTGGCCTGAATAGACAACTTTCCGTTCACATAAGGGCAGGCGTTCATGCAAATGTATGTGTATTTGTGCACAAGAGATCAGTCTCTGTTCAATGGATCAGGCTCCAGAGCTCCTGTCGTTGACCCTAAACTCAGGTGCATTAAAGGTCTCCTTGGTCTATTCTTTCAATTTTTGCTCTGTACAGTACTGTGTAAAAGTCTTAAGCACATATAAATAGCTAGGGCACCTAAGACTTTTGCCCAGTACTGTATTTGGCAATGTAGAGTGGAGAGCGAGTTTATCAATCTGGCAGGAGCAAAGTATGTTGAGACTGGCAAGGTGGAGCGCCATGGGAGGGGTTTGGGACAGGTGGCAGAGAAGAAATGTGAGGGGTGCAGAAACACCCACGTCTGAGATACCAGGTCATTTGATTCCAAATAACTGGTTTATTGATCATTACAGAATCACTTTCTGGTGCTTCCTGCTCCCTCCCTTCTTCCTTCCCCTTTTCCCTGCCCCCCTCCCATTCTCAGTCCACAATAGAGAACCCATAGCAGAATCTGGTATATCATCACTCACATGTATCATAAAGTTTGTTTGTGGCAGCAGTACAGTGCAATACATAACTTTACAGTACTGTAAATGAACAGGGTGCATTTTACAATTTTCACTCAGCATATTTTAGATATGATAAGTTAATGTTTATATGCCATGCTGTGTATTGGATTGATGCAATTCCCCAGGCAATGCTAGTGACCCAAACGGAGCAGTCCTGCACTTGTCAGCCAGAAGTTATCTTAATTAAAGACTTACAAGGTACAGGAAGAGGAAACAAAGTCATGTAAGCAGAACAAGAAGGACATAAATGATAAGAGGCAAAAAAAATGAAAGAGGGCTAGAAAGTGTTTTGTTTAGTTTGGCTGCTCTGCAGTTCCAAGTAAAAGCAGAATGAAAAGCCTGAAGCTTTCATTTTAAGAATAATGAGCAGGTAAAATTTCAAGAATTCTTTCAATTTTATTTACAGATTAAAAATTGTTCTTGCTTACTCACTGTAATAGATTTACGTTAATTACACAAGCGTGAAGTCTGAATCTAGCTATAAACCTTTTAGAGTCGCTGGTAACATTAAGAAGCAGGAGGGTAATGAGATAGGAAGAGTTTCAAAAGGATGTGCCTTTGGCAATATTAAATCAAGTTTTAAAAATATGAAAATGTTCTATAGGTCAAAAAGTGAGCAATAATTACTACTTGTTAATCACATTAAGAATTAGAATGTAGCCATTAAATACTGTTTTTGTTATTCTCGAAGATGAAAATAGGGAATCAACAACTAGATGTCATTTACCATCTTTTCATATGGAAAAGCACCCAGGGAATTTCACACGTAGAACAAGTTAGGAAAAGTTATAGAAAGTAATTTTAGGTGGGTAGTAGGCAAAGGGAAGATTTTTGCAGAGCAAGAAGAGGGATATACATTTGATGAGTAAGTAATTGATTTGCTCCGTTTCTGGTCCAGGCTTGTTTTCTGTTAATTGAATTTGTGCCAAGTTAATTTCTGTTCTGTAACCTAAATGAGAATAATAGAACATAGAATAGTACAGCACAGTACAGGCCCTTTGGCCCACATTGTTGTGCTCACCCTCAAACCCTGCCTCCCATATAACCCCCCACCTTAAATTCCTCCATATACCTGTCTAGTAGTCTCTCAAATTTCACTAGTGTGTCTGCCTCCACCACTGACTCAGGCAGTGTATTCCACGCACCAACCACTCTCTGAGTAAAAAACCTTCCTCTAATATCCCCCTTGAACTTCCCACCCCTTACCTTAAAGCCATGTCATCTTGTATTGAGCAGTGGTGCCCTGGGGAAGAGGCGCTGGCTATCCACTCTATCTATTCCTCTTAATATCTTGTATACCTCTATCATGTCCAAAGAGTAAACCCCTAGCTCCCTTAATCTCTGATCATAATCCATGCTCTCTAAACCAGGCAGCATCCTGGTAAATCTCCTCTGTACCCTTTCCAATGCTTCCACATCCTTCCTATGGTGAGACAACCAGAACTGGACACAGTACTCCAAGTGTGGCCTAACTAGAGTTTTATAGAGCTGCATCATTACCTCGCAACTCTTAAACCCTGTCCCTCGACTCATGAAAGCTAACACCCCATAAGCTTTCTTAACTACCCTATCTACCTGTGAGACAACTTTCAGTGATCTGTGGACATGTACCCCCAGATCCCTCTGCTCCTCCACACTACCAAGTATCCTGCCATTTACTTTGTACTCTACCTTGGAGTTTGTCCTTCCAAGGTGTACCACCTCACACTTCTCCGGGTTGAACTCCATCTGCCACTTCTCAGCCCACTTCTGCAACCTATCAATGTCTCTCTTCAATCTTCGACAATCCTCTGCACTATCTACAACACCACCAACCTTTGTGTCATCTGCAGACTTGCCAACCCACCCTTCTACCCCCACATCCAGGTCGTTAATAAAAATCACGAAAAGTAGAGGTCCCAGAACCGATCCTTGTGGGACACCACTAGTCATAACCCTCCAATCCGAATGTACTCCCTCCACCATGACCCTCTGCCTTCTGCAGGCAAGCCAATTCTGAATCCAGCTGGCCAAACTTCCCTGGATCCCATGCCTTCTGACTTTCTGAATAAGCCTACGTGTGGAACCTTGTCAAATGCCTTACTAAAATCCATATAGATCACATCCACTGCACTACCCTCATCTATATGCCTGGTCACCTGCTCAAAGAACTCTATCAGGCTTGTTAGACACAATCTGCCCTTCACAAAGCCATGCTGACTGTCCCTGATCAGACCATGATTCTCTAAATACGCATAGATCCTATCTCTAAGAATCTTTTCCAACACCTTTCCCACCAAAGACGTAAGGCTCACTGGTCTATAATTACCCGGACTATCCCTACTACCTTTTTTGAACAAGGGGACAACATTCGCCTCCCTCCAATCCTCCAGTACCATTCCCGTAGACAATGAGGACATAAAGATACTAGCCAGAGGCTCTGCAATCTCTTCCCTCGCCTCATGGAGCAGCCTGGGGACTATTCCGTCAGGCCCCAGAGACTTATCCGTCCTAATGTATTTTAATAACTCCAACACCTCCTTTGCCTTAATATCAACATGCTCCAGAACATCAACCTCACTCATATTGTCCTCACCGTCATCAAGTTCCCTCTCATTGGTGAATACCGAAGAGAAGTATTCATTGAGGACCTCCCTCACTTCCACAGCCTCCAGGCACATCTTCCCACCTTTGTCTCTAATTGGTCCTACCTTCACTCCTGTCATCCTTTTGTTCTTCACATAATTGAAGAATGCCTCGGCGCTTTCCTTTACTCTACTCGCCAAGGCCTTCTCATGCCCCTTTCTTGCTTTTCTCAGCCCCTTCTTAAGCTCCTTTCTTGCTACCCTATATTCCTCAATAGACCCATCTGATCCTTGCTTCCTAAACCTCATGTATGCTGCCTTCTTCCACCTGACTAGATTTTCCACCTCACTTGTCACCCATGGTTCTTTCACCCTACCATTCTTTATCTTCCTCACCGGGACAAATTTATCCCCAACATCCTGCAAGAGATCTCTAAACATCGACCACATGTCCATAGTACATTTCCCTGCAAAAACATCATCCCAATTAAGTTCTAGCCTTATAGCCTCATGATTTGCCCTTCCCCAATTAAAAATTCTCCTGTCCTCTCTGATTCTTTTTCCTTTTCCATGATAATGCTGAAGGCCAGAGAGCGGTGGTCACTGTCCCCCAGATGCTCACCCACTGAGAGATCTGTGATCTGACCCGGTTCGTTACCTAATACTAGATCTAGTATGGCATTCCCCCTAATAATCTTAAGATTTTCTATTTAGGCAAAGAATAGTTAAGAAGGGCTCACTGGAGAGGATACAAAATAATAAATGGGATAAAGAAAGCAAGGCTGAATTACCACTTCAAAGTATTCCACAAAAGCAGGCAGAGTGCAAGATTTCTGTGTTCAGAGTAATATATATTTAAAACTTCAGCTTCTTAAAGTTAGAGAAAAAAATAATTGAGTTTGTCCAAACTGGATTTGATATTACTAGTTGTGAACTGAGATTTCAGAAATACACCTAAGTTCATAGATAAAATGACCACTTAGTTATCATTATTTTTTTCTTAAAAAGTGTGAGATGTTCAGTCTTATATTGCAATTGCAGCTCTGTTTAACGTGTGTGTGTTTTTTTTTTGGTGCATTTGCCTCCAGCTGAAGTAACAGTTATTTAATTGAAGGAAGAAAACCTAATGCTTATCCCTCTATCTTTATGATCTTTAAAATCAGCTCAAAAGAAGAACAAGAGGAGGTGGAAATAGAGAGTGAAAAAGAGGAAGATGAATCGGATATGGAGACAGATCTGTTTGAAGATAAGCAAGAGGTGCAAAAAGTATATTCATCTGAAGAACTTTTACCCAAATTGACTAAATCTGAGGAAAAAGAACTAAAAAAACTTGAGAGGACTAATTATGGCTGGCTATTTACTGTATAGACTGGAGAGATCAATTTCTGCTGGTGACCTAAAGAAATGTAATTTTGTACTAAATATTTTACAACATATATTCAGATTCTAAAGTTTTGTTTTTACAATAAATATACTATATGTGTTTCTTGAATGGACCCATTCAGAGGGTGGAAGAGTCAGCATAAGTAACAGGGAAATTGCTCCTTTTACAAATGGATAACCTGTATAGAAATAAGTAGTAAGATATCTTCATTGACTCCTGGGAATCGCTAGCCCATGATTGCTCAAAGTGGAGTTGGTGCTGTTTTATTAGAAACCATGCATTGAAAGAGCTCAGAAGTCCAGCGTAAAAGATGGAAGTAACATGCCAACTAGCAAACCTGCCTGCCAGCCTCTCATCCCACCTTCAGTTCCACAATGCATCATCTGTCACCTCAAAACTGGAGCTCAAGCATGACAGTACCAAGAGTCTGGCTGGGGCTGCCTGTTGCTGCCCAAGAAAGAGTATAACTTACTCAACAATTCATCATTAAATCAGCAAAGGAATGAGAATATCATTCAATCAAGTTGTGAAATTGTGTAAATGCTTAACCATCCAATACTTGGAAAAGCTTCAGAATATCGGAACTAGGGACAGTTATCAGCCCTTCACACCTATTCTGCCATTCAACATTGCCATTCTAGCCCTCCAGAAATGTTAAAGCTTAGCAATATATTAGCCTAATTTTTTGAACAAACCTATGATGCTATCTGCAAGGCCTCAATGGATCTACACTGTTTATACTGTAAATACCGGTGTGAGAAGGTATTGGAGTCTACATTTTGCTTTTTCCTATTTCATGTAACCCTTATTAATTTAAGTACTCCATATTGCTCCTGACAACCCTCTTATTTTAAAATATAAAATGCAATAAGAATTAGATTTAATCTCATGCAAGTCTTTTTCCTATTCTAATAATCAAGCTGTAAAACCTGGGCCTCTGTATTTCCCTCTGCATCTGGATCCTCGCCTTCCTCATCAGGAGATCACAGGCAGTGCAGATCGGAAATAACATCTCGTCCTCACTGACAGTCAACATTAGTGCACCTCAAACATGAATGCTTAGCCCACTACTTTACTTTCTCTATGCCCACATCTGTGTGGCTAGGCACAGCTGAAATGCCATCTATAAATTTGCTAATGGCAGCTAGGTTTGGGCACTGTATCTTAGAAAGGATGTGCTGAAACTGAAGAGGGTTCAAAGGAGGTTCAGGAAAATGATTCCAGAATTGAATGCTTGTCATATGAAGAGTGTCTAAGGGCTGTAGGTCTGTAATCACTAGGATTCAGAAGACTGAGGGGCGACCTCATTGAAACCTATTGAATGGTGAAAGGCCTTGATAGAGTGGATGTTTCCTATGGTGGGAGAGTCTAAGACCAAAGGACAGCTTCAGAATAGAAGGGTACTCTTAGAATGGAGATGAGGAGGACTTTCTTTAGCCAGAGCATGGTGAATCTGTGGAATTCTTTGCCACAGGCAGCTGTGAAGGCCAAGTCTTTATGTATATTTAATGTAGAGGTTGATAAATTCTTGATTGGTCAGGGCATGAAAGGATACAGGGAGAAGGCAGGTGATTGGGGCTGAGAGGAAAATTGTATCAGCCACGATGAAATGGCAGAGCAGGTTCGATGAGTCAACTGGCCCAATTCTGCTCCAATATCTTATGGATTCCAGCGTTTGATTTCTTGGCATTTATTCCTTTAAAGAAATGTGTAAAAAAAAATCTGACAAATTAGGGGAGGATTAGTATGGGGATGTAGTGTGAATCTTCATTAAGTTCTGCGATCTTCCATTCCACAAAGATAGTCTGCCCTCTTCTGTTTCCAAAGGATCAAACATGTATTCTATTGTCAAAGTATGCTTGCACAATACAACTCTGATATTTGTCTTCTCCAGATAGCCATGAAATACAGAAAGACCATGAGAGTTGAAAGAAAAAGACATCATCTTGCCCCATCCCGGCACAAAAAAAGAAAACAAAACAATACTTGCAGACCCCAAAATCCCCCACTCCCTCCCTGCAGAAAAAAACAGAGACAATAACAATTCCTGACCCCCTCACAGGAAAAAGCGACAATAACAATCCCTGACCACCCCCCACTCGAAGAAAAGAACAGTGACAGTAGCTTCAAAACCCCCAACTCCCCTTCTTGCACACAAAAAATTAACAGATCACCCACCCACCAAATCAGCCATAAGACAGAAAGCACCGAAAAACTGAAGGAAACCAATATACAGTTTGTATATCATGTTTTTTATGTCCAATTAAACTATTCCTTTACTGCAGTTTTATTAAAAAATGCTCCATCAATTAATGTTACCAATTATTTTCACTGCATAAGATGTGAGAACCTCTATTTCACTGATATTCTTTCAGAAGTACCTAATCAGCTACAGTCCTGCTTGCTTTTCTCGTTGCCTCACGTTTGCTTTTGTTCATGCTGAATTTTTGTTGGATGCTTTTTATCGCCATGTGTACTGCTTGGGTTACTTCTTTCTAAATTGCAAGCAGTTTAATATTTTGGCAGACCCACAGGGTGGATAAAAGTTTGGGCAGTTGAGATCATTCCATAGTTGGAAATGTTTGCAGTAAATTAGCAAATAACAAAAAAAAAATGATTTTGAGTCCAAGATTTACATTGGAGACCTTTTTTTTTGCTGGTAATTGGCACAGTGTTAACATACATTCTCATCACACCAATCAAGTTGGTAGGTTTGTTTGCCAGCTAATTCCAACCCTGTTGATCTTACATGAGGCAATTGTATGATACTGGGGACCTTATAATAAGACCATATAGGAGCAAAATTAGGTAATTCAGCCCATCAAATTTTCTTTGTCCATCATGGCTGATTTATTTTCCCTGTCAACCCCATTCTCCTGCCTTCTGCCCGTAACTCTGTACTTAACTAATCAAGAAATCTACCGACCTCTGCTTTAAATATACACAATGGTTTGGCTTCTACAACCGTCTGTGGTAATGAATTCCAGATTCACCAAATTCTGGCAAAAGAAATTCCTCCTCATCTTCGTTCAAAAGGGACGTCCTTGTATTCTGAGGCTATGCTGTCGATTCCCAATATTGGAAACATCTCAACATCTAGTCGGTCCAGGCATTTCAATATTCAATAGGATTCAATGGAATCACTCCACATTCTTCTAAAAGCCAACAAATACAGGCCCACAGCCATCAAACACCTTTCATATGTTAACCTTTTTATTCCCAGGATCATTCTTGTGAACAGCCTCTGGATCCTCTCCAATGCCAGCACACTCCTCCTTTGAAAAGGGACCCAGAACAGCTCACAACACTCCAAATGCGGTCTGATCAATGCCTTGTAAAGCCTCAGCATTGCACCTTGTTTTTATATTGTTGTTCTCTAGAAATGAATGCTAACATTGCATTTGCCTTCCTTACCACCAACTCAACTCTTTTTAAACCTCCATGAGCTGCAAAAATGAAGTGGATGAAATGGACTCAACACATCATTAGTCAGCGCTCCCTAACCTCTTCCCCCAAGGAAGTGAAGTAGATCTGGGTTTGAGGAATTAGGTGTGATTTAAATATAGATGGTAACAAAACAAATGATTATATGAAAAACAGGAGAAAATCTGCAGATGCTGGAAATCCAAAGGAACACACAAAATGCTGGAGGAACTCAGTAGGCCAGGCAGCATGTCTGGAAATGAGTAAACAGGCTGAGATCCTTCTTCAGGACTCATGATCATATGATTTTGTCCTGCTGATTGTGAAGGTTGTATTTGCTGAAACTAGCAGTTAACAAATTTCGTTTTGGGTTTTGTTTTACAACTCCAATAGATTTGGAAAATATGAGCATTGCAAAGTATCTGGAGATTACAGCCATTGCAATTAGTTCATAAGTAGATTGTGTTTCTAAGTTTTTGTGCAAGAATCATATCTTTGTAGGATTTCAGAAAGCTGCATGTTATAACCCAGAGTCAGAAGCTTTGGTTATGATTTATTAAGTGCATATCAATTTGAAACAGTTTACCATCTTTCTTCTGTGCTCTTTTAAACTATTGGTATGATAGCAATCTATCACAAAATGGGCTTCTGACAATTTTTGTTCCTTAATTTGACTTTCTTGCCATGCCATTCAAGTTGCAACATACCAAATGATCTATTGCCTGTTTCCACGATGAAGATTATGCATAAAATAAATGGGGTGCATGTTAAATACTGAAGGCACAACTTGAAATGAAGTTCAAAATCAATCGAAGTGTATAGGAGGGTGATTGCTCAAGTCACACCAATCATAATCTACTGCCTTGACCTTGCAGTGAACTGCTACAGATGGAATCTGATTGCTGACTAAGCCCTAGTTTTTATTATACTTCTAAATCATGTGTTTTACTTTCTCTCCAACTGGGAATGCATATCGAAAGCAGTACTAAAATTGATTTTACTTCTACTTTTCTCCACTGATCCCAACACTTTGTCAAACTTTATTACTTTAAGCAAAATGCTGAAGAAATTGTCAGGTTCACGCTCTGCAGGCTGTAACTCATTTAAACATAGTTATCATTATAAAGGCAATAATACTCTATCCCCAAAACATCATTAGTCTAAGCCCCCCTCCCCGCCCAATCAGTGTAAATTATTCCTCAGTAGACTTAACCCATCTGATAGCTGAAATCTTCAGCCACATAGCAGCACTCATTGCTCCCCTACTGGGAATTATGTCCATATGTTCCGAAAGTCTTCTACATTGAAAGTAACATTGTGAGAATCTTGTTACTCTCTCATCGCAGTCAGAAATTCCTCTGCCCTTTCCCTTACTTTCTGCAGTCCATTCTACCCAGTACATGCCCTTTCCCTCCTGCCCTGTCCAGTTAAGAGAGAGTACTTTGAACAGCAGGCCTGCCAGAATCAGTGAACTGTACTAGGTCAAAACCAGAAAGCGCTGAAGCTGTAACAAGCTTTAGCCAAGTATGGTCTAGGCCCGAATGGGAGTGGGCCAGAAAACTAAAGAGAAAGGCAACCAGAAGTTGAATGTTGTGCTTACAATTGTATGTATTCCCCAAAGCAGGCACCCAATCAACAGTGCAATAGAGATTACATCATATTGAGGGAACGCAATGTGGTAAGATAGATAGGTAGATACTTTATTAATCCCAAAGGAAATTACAATGTCACAGTAGCATTACAAGTGCAAATATACAAATATTAGAAGAGAAGTAAGAAAGAATTTTTAAAAAGTTGCCTCAAACAGTCTAACAGAAAGGGATCATCACTTCCCCGGCTATAGGTTGACTCATTATAGAGCCTAATGACCAAGGTTAAGAATGACCTCGTATAGCACTCTTTGGAGCAACGCAGTTGTCTTAGTCTATTACTGAAAGTGCCCCTCTGTTCAACCAAGGTGGCATGCAGAGGGTGGGAAACGTTATCCAGAATTGCCAGGATTTTCCGTAGGATCCCTTGTTCTAGCACAGTCTCCAGTGTGTCCAGTTTGACTGCTATAACAGAGCCACCCTTATTAATCAGTTTGTTGAGCCGGTAGGCATCACGCATGCTGATTCCATTGCTCCAGCACACCACTGCATAGAAGTCTGCACTGGTGACAACAGACTAGCAGATCACGTGAAGGAGAGGCCTGCATACTCCAAAGGACCTCAATCTCCTCAGGAAGTAGATGTGACTCTGGCCCTTCCTGTCCACAGCTTCTGTGTTGGTACTGCACTCAAATCTGTTATCCAGGTGCAACCCCAGGTACTTGTAGGTGCTGAAAGATCTTTGGAATATAAGAAATAGGAATGGGAATTGACACGAATGCTTGATCCAACATGGCTCAGTGCCACTTTACAGCACATGCTCTTGATTCTTTTAATATCTGAAAATCTTATCTGTCTCCTTCTTGATTGAGCTCAGCAGCTGAGCATCTGCAGCCCAGTGGGTGGAGTATTCCAATGGCCCATCATGCTTTGGGGGAAGAAATCATTCTTTACGTTGGAAATCAGCTGCTGCTGCTGCCCTGGGCTGAGCGTGGGGAGCCCGAAATGATGGGAAATTGAAATAATGCAAGTTTCCAGATGTCACTTGTCTCACTTTAAATTATTACTGTGAGGTATTAAAATAAAAATCATTGCAAAGAAAACTTCACGCAAAGCAAAACAATGACCCTGAAATATATTTTGCTAGTGATTATGCGAGCAGATACAGACTGCCTAGATCACAGCGGAATACCAATAGTTCTTACGAATGACATCAAAGGCTTCAAAGGTACATTTAATGTCAGAGAAATGTGAAATGCCTTTTCTTCACAACTATCCACAAAAACAGAGAAGTGCCCCCAAAGAATGAATGACAGTTAAATGTTAGAACCCCAAAGCTCCCCCGCCACACGTACGTGGCAGCAAGCAATGATCCCCCCTCCCCCCACCGGCAAAACGAAAAGCGTCAGCACCCACCATCGAGCACTCGTGTGAGCAAAGCAACAGCAAAGGTTTCAGTACCCCAAAGACTACTTGTTCACCCGGTATTCGACATGCCACAGGTTCTCTCTCTCTCTCTCTCCCTAATAAGGGAGAAAGATGTCTCAGTTTCACAGCAAAAGGGGAGACATAACAGACAACTAGCTGGTTTACGATGCTAAAAGTCCATTGCGTCACTTTTTCCGAGCTCTGTGCCGAGGATCTCGGGTCTCTGGGCACACAGCCTTAGATCTTCCATCTCCCATGACACACCGATCTTCTGCCTGGACACCAACCTCCGATCCCCCAACTCCAGAGCCACAAAATCTCAGTCCTCCCAAGGCAAGCGAAGCTCTTAGGCCAAGCCCTTGGCATGCCGAATAACTACCATTTGTGAAACCCCAGGGGCAGGTCCCATTCCCATAAAGAACCGTAGTCAGTGTGTAACCCCAGGTCAGGGTCTTCAAAAGAACCCTGAAAGGGAAAATAGAGATATTAAAGATGGAAATAGAGCCGTTTCTGAAGATGCAAGCAAAGGATTTGCCGTTAGGAGTCAAGCGATACCATTCTTATGTTGCACAGTTCATATGACACCCTCCTCATCTGAAACTATAACCCATAAGTGGTTTTTAAAATTAATGCTCTGTTACTTAAACAGAAAAGGGCTAACTACAGTTTTTTATCTGTTAATGGATGGACATGAATGGCTGAGACAGGGCTTCTGCTCGACTTTTCCCATGCCCTGCAGTTCCAAAAGCGTTTGTCCTCAGAGCTGCTAGAAATGTGAACAGATACCAACACTGTGAGAGCGACAGGTGAGAGAGACTCGATGAACAGCAGGAGTGATAACACTGTCAGTCACAGGGTATCTGGGTTCCAGTAGACAACAGGAGGAAATACACAATATGACCAGGTACCTGGGACCTGAACAACACCCTGATAAACTGCGCAGTGAGAGTGACAGGGAATCCTAGGCCTTGCGAACAACAAGACGGACACACAATGTCATGATCAACGAGATTTCAGGATGTTGAGGTGAACAGAGGAAAGAATGAAATGTAAAACAAATTAGAGTGAACAACAAGAGAAAATCTGGAGGTGCTGGAAATCCAAGCAACACGCACAAAATGCTGGAGCAACTCAATAGGCTAGGCAGCATCTATGGAACAAGATGATTCTGGCCGAGACCCTTCATCAGGACTGAGACCTAAATTAGAGTGGGTGAGTTCAATCTTTGATCAAGTGTGAAAAATGGAAGAGGAAGGTATGGAAGGATTAGATTAAAGGAGGAAAAGGGGACAGTTAAGGCAGATTTTCAGTGTATAATTTTGACAGCTACAAGAATCAAGAAAATGAATATCATCTATTTTAGATGAGTCCTTTTTTTGCATTTGTCAATTACGATAACAGGTCCCTTCAAAACCTGGCTACTGTTCTCCAAACCTTGAATACATTACTGCGGATCAGGAAGAAATGGCAATGGACAAAGTAGCATGAAGTGGCTTTCCAAAAGACGAGGGCAATGGTGACATCACACACTGTACTCACACATTTTGATCCACGTTGTCTAGTGAAGCTTGCCTGTGAACCTCGCTTATGGTGTAGGTGCTGTCATGTCATGTGTTATGGGTGATGGAAATGAATGCCCCATAGCCTTCACATCACATTTCCTTACCAATGCAGAGAAATATTATGTACAATGCCTATCAAAAGTATTCACACCACCCCCCCCCCCCGGAAGTTTCATGTTATATTGTTTTACAACATTTAATCACAGTGGATTTAACTTGGCTTTTTCGACACTGATCAAGGGAAAAACTTTTTCATGTCAAATTGAAAACAGATCTCTACAAAGTGATCTAAATTAGTTACAAATATAAAACATAAAATAATTGATTGCATAAGTATTCACCCGCACCCCGCCCTTTAACATGACACATCAAGTCACCACTGGTGCAGCCAATTGGTTTCCAAAGTCACATAATTAGTTATATGGAGATCTGTTTTTGGAGACCTGTGTGCAGTCAAGGTGCTTCAATTGATTGTGGTAAAAATACACCTGTATCTGGAAGGTCCAACTGCTGGTGAGTCAGTATCCTGGAAAAACGGCGTTTGTACATCACAAAGATAAAAGAATACTCCAAACAACTCTGCAAAAATGTTATTGAAAAGTACAAGTCAGGAGGTGGATATAAGAAAAATGTCCAAATCACTGACTATCCCTTGGAGTAGAGCTAAGACAATCATCAGGAAATGGAAAGAATATGGCACAGCTGTAAATCCGCCCAAAGCATGCCATGCCATCCTCAAAACTGAGTGATTGTGCAAGAAGGGGATAAATGAGGGAGGCCACCAAGAGACCTATGACAACTCTGGAGGAGTTACAAGCTTCAGCGGCTGAGATGGGAGACACTGTGCATAGATGGCAAAGAGAAAGCCACTGTTGGAAAAAAAGCTCACATGAAATCTCAGCTAGAGTTTGCTAGAAGGCATTAGGAAAACTGAAGTCAGTTGGAAGAAGGTTCTATGGTACAATGAAACCAAAATAGAGCTTTTTGGCCACCACACATCATACATCGTCAAAAACACACAATCCCTACAATGACACATGGTGATGGCTGCATCGTGTTGTGGGGATGCTTCACTGCAGCAGGACCTGGAAGGCTTGTGAAGGTAGAGGGTAAAATGAATGCAGCAAAACACAGGGAAACGCTGGAGAAAAACCTGATGCAGTCTGCAAGAGAACTGTGACTTGGGAGAAACATAGAAACATAGAAACATAGAAAATAGGTGCAGGAGTAGGCCATTCGGCCCTTCGAGCCTGCACCGCCATTTATTATGATCATGGCTGATCATCCAACTCAGAACTCCGCCCCAGCCTTCCCTCCATACCCCCTGATCCCCGTAGCCACAAGGGCCATATCTAACTCCCTCTTAAATATAGCCAATGAACTGGCCTCAACTGCTTCCTGTGGCAGAGAATTCCACAGATTCACCACTCTCTGTGTGAAGAAGTTTTTCCTAACCTCGGTCCTAAAAGGCTTCCCCTCTATCCTCAAACTGTGACCCCTCGTTCTAGACCTCCCCAACATCGGGAACAATCTTCCCGCATCTAGCCTGTCCAATCCCTTTAGGATCTTATACGTTTCAATCAGATCCCCCCTCAATCTTCTAAATTCCAACGAGTACAAGCCCAGTTCATCCAGTCTTTCTTCATATGAAAGACCTGCCATCCCAGGAATCAATCTGGTGAACCTTCTTTGTACTCCCTCTATGGCAAAGATGTCTTTCCTCAGATTAGGGGACCAAAACTGCACACAATTTGTTTTCCAGCAAGACAATGACCCCAAGCATAAAGCCAAAGTTACACAGGAATGGATTAAAAACAACAAAGTTAATGTCCTGGAATGGCTAAGTCAGAGTCCAGACCTCAAGCTAATTGAGAATTTGTGGCTGGGCTTGAAAAGGGCTGCTCACTGATGATCCCCATGCAATCTGACAGAGCTTGAGCAGTTTTGTAAAGAAGAACGGGAAAAAATTGCAGTGTGCTCCTGTCTGGGGACCGTGTCTGGCTGCTCACCCAGGATCTGCCCCTGTGCAATGATGCCTGCAAGCTCTCGCTCCAGTTTATTGTTCCCTTCAAGATTACCCATCACATCAATCTACTCACTGACCATCTCAAGCTCCCGCCGTCCTTCAGGATCACACCTTCCTTCCATGTGTCCTGCCTCAAGCCCATTGTCCATGGACCACTCAACCCAACTGAGTCTGCCGCTCGGGCTACCAAGGATGGTGGAAGATGGTCCAGAGTACACAGTCTGTCGGTTAATGGATTCACTGCTGTGCGTTTGGGTCAAACCTCCTCTGCATTTCCTGACAGACAACATGACCTACGGATTGTTGTCCAAGTCAGGCTGTTTGTTCTTGTAATGTTAGTGCTGTGTAATTGTTGCAAAGTAACATGCAATTTAGCACAATCCATGGCTAGATCTTCGAACAAACACACTTTGAGTTCTACTGGAGATGCACAAAGTGTAGAGTTTCCAATTAGCACATAAAAGGTATTTGTTAATTATATTATGCAGGTTACTGTTAATGAGTGTGACGAGAATACACATAAAATTAAGATGTTTGCTGGCCTGGGTTAGCATCAGTGACATCAGCAAGTGGTCTGCCACCTGCCCTCAGGGGAAGGAGAGATAAGGAACAATGGAGCAGCGTCTGGAGATGTGTAATGAAGGGACGGGGGAGAGAGAGCTGTCTGGAGCGGCTCCCCCCTTTGAACCCTGAACTGTTTGAAGTGGTGGACAGGCGATGCCCCAGCAGGGGGATAAAAAGGGACAGGTTCGCTAAGGCAGCACACACACGCCACCTGAGGTAACGAGACCCTGGAAGCGGTGCGCCTCTCACGAGTGGGTGAGAAGTGCCAGACAACGACCAGGGTGGAAAGGTACGATCAGCGGGAACCCGGTGTGTGTCCGCCCTTGCCTGGGTGCCGGGTTCACTGCAGAGGATCGACCGCATCTGGAGGAGGGGTCACAGTCGGTGACCTCAGGTGACATCACCAAGGACCCGCCCAAAAAGCTGCTTGTGAGCCATCTCGCCGGTCTGTGAGTGAAGCCGCGTCTGAATGATCAGTTGTTCCTGTTCTCTCTCTCTCTTCCCCCACGTTGTCCATCGCCAGGGCAACGATTACTGCGAACTGAACTACTAAACCTGACTGAACTTTGAGTCACTTTGAAATTTGGTCATTTACCCCTAGACAACGATAGAGCTTGATTGATGCTGTTATCTTAATTCTGTGCACATGTGTGTTTATCATTGCTGAACTGTTGCATTTATTATCCTTTCGATTACTGTGTTGCTTGTTTCTTTAATAAAACTTACTTAGTTCTAGTAATCCAGACTCCAACTGAGTGATCCATTTCTGCTGGTTTGGCAACCCAGTTACGGGGTACGTAACATGAGTTATTCAGGAGTTGCATTATTCAGCACATCAGAAGTAATGTTAACATTATAAGGTATAGAAAATTTGTGGGCAGAACTGCGTGTGTGAGCAAGCAGGCCTACAAACCTGACTCAGTTACACCAGTTCTGTCTGGAGGAATGGAACAAAATTCCAGCAACTTACTGTGAGAAGCTTGTGGAAGGCTATCCAAAATGTTTGACCTAAGTTAAACAATTTAAAGACAATGCTACCAAATACTATCAAAGTGTATGTAAACTTCTGACTATAATTATATTTGATGCAAAGTGCCATCTAACAATGGATACAGCTCCTATATGTTGCCCAGAACACTGCAGGCTAGTAACCATGGTGCTGGTATAACAATCCAAAAACACAGAGCTCGTAATTAAAATTTAATAATATTCATTTTACAAATTCTATAAATTTAAGGAAAATGCCATCTAAGGTTTGGGAAACTGTAACTCAGCAAAACCATTATCTTAATAATACAAACAAAATGCTGGAGGAACTCTGTAGGCCAGGCAGCATCTATGGAAAAGAGTAAATGGTCGATGTTTTGGGCCAAGACCCTTCTTCAGGACTCACCTAAAATAGATAATATTTCTTTTCTTGGTTCTTGTAGCTGTCAAAGTTATAAACTGAAAATCTGCCTTAACTGTACCCTTTTCCTCTTTTAACCTAATCCTTCCTGTGTTGCCCTTAAGGCATTTATTTGACTTTGTTGGGGCTACATTTTAAAAGATTTGTTTTTAACTATTTTTTTAGTTGAAGTTAAAGGTTGATAATTAAGTTACAGTTTAACAAAGGTAAATTCATTGTCTATATATCGCGGCATGTGATGATGTCACCTCCGGTTTCGCCGCGTCTTATGTGCAACCTCCGGTTCGGAGAAGGTGCGAAGGTGGGGGTCATGCGTGCGGCGTGATCGTGAAGAGCTCCGTTTCTACCCACAAAGAAACATTATAGAAGCAATGCCGTAAGTTCATAAGAATGTATTTGAAGTAAAAATATTAAAGCGGTTTCTGTTAAGGAAGCGGCGGTTTGGGTGGCGCGCGTCGGTTTTTCAATTTCAAACGCGGGGTGGGCTCGGGCCTGGCGGCAGTTTGATGGGACCCCTTCGCCCGCTACTCGGGGCGGCTGCAGACACTCGCTAAAAGAAGGGAGCACGCGTGGTCTCCAGAATGAAACAGACGCTGTATATGTTTGTATTTTTTTATCAACAGTTTTCACCATACGATGTTAATGTGGAAGAGTGAACAGTGAATGGTTAACCTTACTATGACTCTGTTTTCATTGGCTCCGGTTTAACTTGGTGTTTAGTCAGAGTTTCAACACTATACTTCCATAACTTCCTCTTCCATTTTTCATACTTGATCGAGGATTGAACTCACCCACTCTAATTTAGTTCTGAGTCTTGATGAAGGATCTGGGACAGAAACATCTTTATCATAGATGCTGCCTTGCCTCCTGAGTTGCTCCAGCATTTTGTGTGTGTTTCTTGGATTTCCAGCACCTGCAGACTTTCTCTTGTTTGTCACTCTAATTTATTTTACATTTCATTCTTTCCTCTGCTCACCTCAACATCCTGAAATCTCTTTGATCATGACATCGTGTGTCCCTCCTATTGTTCGCAAGGTCTAGGATTCCCTGTCACTCTTAGGGTGTTGTTCAGGTCCCAGGTACCTGGTCATATTGTGTATTTCCTCCTGTTGTCCACTGGAACCCAGATACCTGTCACTCTCACAGTGTTGGTATCTGTTCACATTTCTAGCACAAGCCACAGCGATTCGCTCTGGAGAGAGTTATCATACTCCAGGTCAGACGAGAGATAACCCAGGTCAGGTTTCAGACCACAGTACCCAGGTAGATCCTTCGCACGATGGCGGTGGTGAGGAGGTAGAGAAGAAGAGGAAGGTCAAGTGGCCAGGAATGGCAGATGAGAAGGCTTTGCGTGTATTTGATGAGGATATCAGTATGATGTTGGAGAACACTCTCAGGGGAACATCAAAGGGAAAGTTGGAAGTGATGGGTGATATGATTTACAATATTGGAAAGTACAGGTTTGGTTTGGTTGAGTTGAAGAAAGCAAAACCTACACAGTAACCAAGCAGGCGCCAGAAAGAGATTAGTAGGTTGAGGAGAGAGCTTAGATCGTTGAAACAGAGGTGGAAGGTAGCAAGTGAGGGTGACAAGCCAGGGCTTGCTGATCTCCGAGAGCATTTTCGAATAAAGTTAGCATCACTCCGTCGTGCAGAGTCACAACGAAAAAAGAGAAAGAAGAGAGAGAAGGCAAGAAAGTCGTTCTTTGAGAACCCTCACAAGTTTACAAAGAAACTGTTTGAACAAAGTAAGAGCGGGCAGCTTAACATCTCTAAACAAGAACTTGAGGATCACCTGGCAAGCACTTACTCTAATGAACAGCGGGAGGCTCCTTTGCTTGACATTTCAAGGCTTGTGAAGCCTACCAAGTCAGGAGTGAAGTCTGATCTGTCAGAACCCAAATTGGCAGAAGTCGAACGGTTCATCAGAAAGGCAAGGTCAGGCTCAGTGCCTGGACCTAATGGAGTGCCGTATAAGGTGTTCCAGAAGTGTGAACCGCTGAGGAAATACTTGTGGAGATTGGTAAAGGTGGTGTGGAGACACGGTGTTGTTCCTTTGTCATGGAGTGAGGCTGAAGGAGTATACACCCCGAAGGAAGAGAATTCTTCTACATTGAATCAGTTCCGACCAATTTCACTCCTGAATGTAGAGCGGAAGATTACGTTTTGCATTTTGGCAGAAAGAATATCTTCTTTTGTGATAGAGAATGGATTAGTAAATACATCTGTGCAGAAGGCAGAAATACCAGGCTTCCCAGGATGCCTTGAACATTCTAGTATGATATGGCATACCATCCAGGAATCAAAAAGGTTGAGAAGAAATCTGGCTGTAGTTTGGCTTGATCTGGCAAATGCTTATGGCTGTGTTCCCCATGTCCTGATTGAGTTTGTGATGGAATTCCTATGGATTCCTGCTAAGGTGAGAAACTTTGTTATGCAGTACTAAACAATTTCCGGATGAGGTTTTCCACTCAGCAGTTTACAACCAGGTGGCAGAGCTTGATTGTTGGAATCCCAATGGAATGTGCAATTTCACCCATCCATTTTGTGTTAGCCATGGAGGTCATTGTGAGGGTTGCAGAATCAGTGGGACGAGGTGTCACACTTGATGGCGGAGAGGAGTTATCACCAATACGAGCGTTCATGGATGATCTCACCCTTTTGGGTCCCAGCACGGAGGCAGTGGAAAATGTACTATCTAGACTCGAGGAGCTAATGGATTGGGGAAGAATGAATTTCAAGACCAAGAAGTCAAGGAGCCTTGTTCTTAGGAGAGGAAAGCTGGTTGACTTTCATTTCATCCTTTGTGGAGAGGAGATTCCATCCATTCAGGGCCAACCAGTTAAGAGCCTCCAGTGATGGTACACAGAGGAGCTGATAGACACCAAGAGGGTTCAAGAGACAAGAGAACAGATCAGCAGAGGTCTGATGTCTGTTGACAAGTGTGGCTTGCCTGGCAAGTTGAAGTTGTGGTGCTTGCAGTACGGACTGATGCCACGGATAATGTGGCCACTAACTGTCTATGAAGTAGCAATGTCTCATGTTGAGGCAATGGAATGGAAGATCAACAAGTATGTGAAGAAGTGGCTTGGAGTATCGAGCAGTCTCACCAATGTTGTAATCCACAGTAGCCAGGCAAAGCTTACCATCCCAGTGCAATCCCTTGTTGAAGAGGTCAAGGTTGCCAAGGTAAGATCATTCTTGATGCTTCGAGATTCAAAAGACCCTGTCATCAAGAACACCCAGCCGCATGTGAGATCAGGCAGGAAGTGATCAGCCCGTGTAGCAGTTGATGAGGCAGAGTCTAGATTGAAGCACAAGGAGACGGTTGGGGCTATCCAGCTAGGCCGCCAGGGACTTGGGTGGACAACCCACAAGTGGTCATCTTCTACAGGTAAGGAGCGCCGTGAGCTTGTAACACAAGAAGTACGAGAGGTAGAAGAGGAGAAGAGGTTAGCTAAAACAGCTGGCCTGGCCAAACAAGGGGCTTGGACCAGGTGGGAAAGTGTTGAACAGCGACATCTATCTTGGAATGTTCTGTGGCAGATGGAACCGCTCCGCATTTCTTTTCTATGCAGAGCAGCGTACGATCTGTTCCCAACACCTGCCAACCTCAGCACCTGGTATGAAGATAAGACAGACAGGTGTGCTGCTTGTGGCGAGAAGGGAACACTTCAACATATTTTGAGTGCATGCAGAGTCAATCTTTCCAGCGGCATGTACGCTTGGGGACATAACAATGTTCTCAAAGTTGTAACAGAAGCGGTTGAGCAGAGAGTACTGCAGCACAACTTATCTCATGCCCCATGCTGCACAGAACATCGCATATCATTTGTGAAAGAAGGCTCCAAGTCAAGGGTGTACAGTGCAGGCTCACGATCAAGCATACTTTCTTCAGCCAATGATTGGTGTGTCAAGGCCGACCTGGATGGGAAAGGCAATTTCCCGGAGCAAATAGCTTTCACCACATTGTGTCCAGATATAATCATATGGTCTGACACCAGTAGAAAAGTGGTTATTGGTGAACTCACAGTCCCCTGGGAAGACAACATCGATGAAGCCCATGAGTGCAAGTTAACCAAGTATGCAGAATTAAGATCAGAGTGCAGAGACAGAGGTCTCATGCTATCCATTCGAAGTAGGCTGCCGTGGGTTTATTGCATTCACTTTCCAGAAGTGGCTGCGTGACCTTGGCTTCGCTAGAAAAGAGATCAAGTCAACCAGCAGGGCTGTAGCTGAGGCAGCAGAGAAAGGATCAGCATGGGTGTGGACCAAGTATGTCCAGAGGGGCAGATAGTCAGTGTATACATATCTTGCAAACCCTTCAGTAGTCGCATAGACACCTGAAGAGCAGACTATCTGTTGGATGGAAGTGACCAACAACTCTGATAGAGGCAGATGCCAAGTTTTTAAGCTCACCAGTGGGAGGTGGTGCTTTAGCACAGCTGGCCCACCACCTCGAGGGAGTCTTGATCATAAGTGGGCCGAAACTCCTGAAGACAGGCGGCAGATCAACTGATGATCTCACTGGTGATAGCACAGGACAGTTAACATCTTAGTCCATGCGTATTTTTAACTCAAACTCAGCTCTGAGGACAAACACTTTTGGAACTGCAGGGCATGGGAAAAGTCAAGCAGAAGCCCTGTCTCAGCCATTCATGTCCATCCATTAGTAAATAAAAAAACTGTAGTTAGCCCTTTTCTGTTTAAGTAACAGAGCATTAATTTTAAAGAACACATATGAGTTACAGTTTTGGATGCAGGAGGGAGTCATATGAACAGTTAGATGATGTGGTATTTCAGCAAAGGAATGGTATTGATGATGTCATAAGAATTATTGGCATTCATCTGTGATCTATGCAACCCAGAACACCTCACATAACCATTGGCAAAATATATTTTAGGATCATTGTTCATTGTCTTACTGTGCATGAAATTTTCTCTGCAATGACGGTTATTTTGACACCTCACAGCAATAATTTAAAGTGAGACAAGTGATAACTGGGAACTTGCATTATTTCAATTTCCCATCATTTTGGGCCCCCCACACTCAGCCCCACACTGCAGCCTATTTCCGATGTAAAGAGTGACTTCTTCACCCACTTTGTGAGTGCTTGTGGCGAGAAACACTTCAGACTCTTCTTCCATCGGCAGGTATGTTCTGTGGGGGTGTGCCTTATTCAGATTGTTAAAAGTCCCTTTATTGTGATTGGTTAGCTTAGAAACCACAGCTGCTTTTCCTATTGGATAGCTGCGTGGTCTCCAATTTCAAATATCCTGAGTATACTAAATAGCTCGTGGAAAGGTCTTGCTCTTCTTCTTTTGTTTAAGGCAAGGATGCTCATGACGATTGGGAAGCGATGTTCTGTGTGCACTTTTAACTAAGTATGCTTGTTGAATACAGTATTCAGCTTTTGAGTGTCCCTGACATGGGGAACATGAATGTTTGGTCGAATTTTTACTGTTTGTTAATAAATGATTAATATACCTATTCAAAGTTAGTGCATTTCCTCTCTCACATGCCGGACCCACAAACCTGATTCAACATTACGAGGTAGGCCTCTGGTAAGTCATTTTGCTGAAGTGTTGTGCTCCAGAAAGATTTGCAAATACTACTTTAAGCACTGGGTTGATGGTGACTTTAAAATTATAACAGATTCTGATATACCCATTCTTCTTGGCTACTGGGATCATTGGTGTTGCCCATGGGCTCCACTCAACCTTGGAAAGAATTCCTTCAGCCTCCATGCAGTCTAGCTCACTGGCTACTTTATCACGGAGGAATAGTAAACTGGACGGGCCTTGTAAAACTTGACTGTGGCATTTTTCTTTAAAACTATTTTTTACCCTTCATATGTTTGAGTTTTCCAATATCGTCCTTGAACACTGCCGTGGCATCATCCAGTACATTTCTTAGTTCGCTTTCGGTTGACTCTGTTGCAAGGGATGTGGCATGCAAATAGGGGAGGGATCACCAATCAAGTTGTAGTTGTCTCTGCCAATCACAACCCTGCAATGCTGGCCCTCCCTCCTGATATTATTATATGCAAGCCCAATATGGCTTGTTGGTTTTCGTATTTCCCCGTTACAAATGTCTTTCCCATAGGAGTTATCTTTTCTCCAGTATAAGTTCTTAGTTGGATATCTACAGTCATTTTTTTTTAACTTGACCATATCTTCCTCTCCCCTTCTGAAGAAACATGTGCTGTGCATTTTTTAAAAACTCATACATCCCTGTTCCATTGCGAAGGAAAATCATGCTGTGCTTCAACTGGTAGGGCCAGGCAGACCTGGCTTGGAAGGTCAGGCGATGGGGTCAAGGATCTTGGAAGATGGAATGGTGGGCTGAGGATCGATCCCTGTTTCCATTGGGTTGAACTGTTGTGACAGGGCGTCCGTCCGCTTTAGTGTTCCTGGAAATGGATCTGTAGGAGACGGTGAAGTTGAATTACATGAAGAAGAGGGTGCAGTGAGCTTGATGTGGATTGAATGGGTGGGTCTGTTGAATGGATATGAGGTTCTGGTGGCCAGTCCAACTCCGGAAGGGCTCGATGTTTCACATCAGGCAATGTCTCCATTCCTCCAAGACACATTTGATAGCGAACAGCTCCCTATCTCCTACTCCATAATGCCGTTGTGTAGAGTTGTATTTATGTGAGAGGAGGGGACAAGGATGTGTCTTCCTGTCAGGAGTAGATTGCCATGACGCTCACATCAGATGAGTCCACCTCTACCATAAAAGGTCTGGAGGGATTCAGGTAGCAGAGAATAGGAGCAGTTGTCAAAAATGAAGTCCATGGTAGCAGACTAATTATCCATGAGTTAGGTGACTTGGTGAGAGATCAGAGGAGTGGCGATTTGGCTGCAGCCAATTTGGATGAACCGGTAGCAGAAGTGGTAGAAGGGTCTTTGAAGGAGCACAGTCAGGGCTATTCAACAATGATGCCCATTTTCTGTGGGTCCATGTTTATGCCTTGGGGTGAAAGGATATAGCCCAGGAAGGAAAAGACTGGGCTGTGGAGCTGGCATTTTTCTAGCTTGCAGTACAGTTGTTTTGAGGAGACGTTGAAGGACTGAACAAAAGTGACAGACGTGGTCTTGTGGGTCCTTGGAGAAGATGAAGATGGTGTTGATGTAGACAAACACATACTTGTGTAGCATGTCTTGCAGGATCTCTTTGATGAAAGATTTGAAAACAGCTGGAGTTTTGAAAAGTCCGAAAGGTATCACCAAGTATTCATAGTGGCCAGTGGGTGTTATGAACGGTGCCTCCCAGTCACCCCGCTGGTGGATGCTGAGCAGGTTGTACTTCCTCTGTAGGTCCAATTTAGTGAAGAACTGGGCCCCCGCTGAATGTTTTGAATGTGCTATCCATCAAGAGGAGAGGGTAACAGTTCTTAATAGTGATTATGTTGAGTCCACGGTGGTCAATGCAGGGCGAAGATTCTTATCTTTCTGTAAGGGGTTTCTTCTTTTATGTTACTACATAGGCTAATTAAAATGGCTTCTTTATTATGTTAACTGCTGAGAAAGTCCTCCCGCTAGCAGTTTGTTTGGATTATGTTATTGATAAGAGGATGTCATGAACAAATTGGGATAGATGTTATTCTTTCTGTGTGTCTGTAAATTATTGTGATGTGCGGGTTTTTGGGCAGAAGGTGCGAGAGAGAGAGAGAGAGAGGATGGACAGGGTGCTGTGAGTCAGCTAACGGGGTCGGACCGCGATCGGGATTCCAAGGTTCAGGGTGTTTGGCAAGGAGAGGAGACGGAGACGGACTCATGTGGAGCGTCTGGTCGACCACCGTTGTTGGTCCCAGGCGGCCGGTCGAGGTGGTCCGAAGGGTCGCAGGGTGAAGAAGGAGGGTTCTGAGCTCCGACTGCTTGTGCACGAAGAGATGAACTTTGATAAGTATGGTGCCTTTTATTTACCTTTTATATTTTATTCTCTATTAATTATATAGTTCCAGTAATATCTATAAACTGTAATTCATTTAATCGTATCTGGTGTATTGTCTGTTATTTGGGCGGGGTGGGGTACATCACACAGCATCCACACAAAGTAATTACCCAGTTTGGTGGGGCTGAGGGCTGTTTCCCTGGACAAAAGTGAGTTGAGCGACCCTGAGGCTGGCCAGGGGAGGCTACATTTGTTTTTGTCAAAGAAGAATCCTGTGCTGGCTGGGGACCAGGGATGGTTGAATGAAGCAGTGCTCTAGCACTTCAGCAATGTAGTCAGTCATGGCATGGGCCTGAGGAGGGGAGAAGGATAATAGATGACCTTAGGAAGGGGTGGTACCCGGGAGAAGATTGATTGTACAGTTGTGTGGTCTGTGAGGCAGCAGGGTACTGATGTCCCTTTTTCTGATGGTGATGACTAAGTTGTGGTATTACTGTGTGTGTTTGGTGAGGTCAAGGGTTTCCTCTGTCTCTAGTCATCCGTCTCTAGAGGGTGAGGTCAACCGAGGTTGCAGGCAAGTGGGTCCCCAACTCAACAGTAAACCCAAGAGCAGGCAAAGTGAGAGACGTAAGGCTTAACCCAAGGTGTGAAAAGTGTAGGGTCATTCGATCAGGTCGAATTGGACGGACTCATGGTGATCTCTGATGTTCATGTGCACAGGTTGTGTGTGCACTCTGACCGTCCCAGGTCCCAAGGGACATCTACCAGTAGCCTAATGCAGAAGGCATAAGAAATAGGCTTGGTAGGGAGTTCAAAGTGTATGATGCACGGGGACAGGAAGTTGTGGCATCAGGTTGGGGATCCACTGGAATCCAGAGTTCAGAGGGAGGAGTCCTGGGATTGCTGTGGCAAGCAGATGGTCAGCGATTCCCTGATGCTTCTGGGTCGTGTGCCAATGTCAATGGATGACTTCCTTTCAGTGAGCTTAATCTGCTGGGTCAGTTGATGGTTCATTCATCCTATTGGGAAATGTAGAGGAGGCTGGACACAAATGTGGAGCAGCGGAGATGGTTTAGCAGTGGGCAATCACTTTAATGATACAATGACGTTGTCATCTTCAAAATCTCTAGATTATTAGTAATAAACCACAATATATAGCATCCTTAAAGCAAAACGAATCTAAAACACCCCACTAGAACATTATCATAAAAAATTAAAACCAAATGATAATAGAAAGTATTAGAATATCAAAATAGGAAATAGGAAGTAATTGTGGTGGCATGACAGCATAGCAGTCAGCATATTCCTTTACAGAGGCAGCAATCACTTATTAGGGTTCAATTCCTGCCACTGCCTGTGAGTAATATGTACATTCTCCCTGTGAGCATGTTACTTCCCACCAGTTTCCTCCCTCATGCCAAAGTTGCTTAGTGTTACTGAGCTGTGGGCACCAGAAGCATGGAGAAACGTGCAAGCTGCCCAGTCCAATCCTTGCTAGTTTGATTTGATGCTGACAACACATTTCACTGTATGTTTCAATGTTTCAATGCATATTTGACCAGTAAAGCTCATCTTCAATCTTTAGGGTTAATGACCAACTTTTTCCCAAAGAACTGCTGCACTGAAGGAGATGTTGAAGTCATGACGGGATTTGGAAACGAAGTTGAGAACATTAAAATCAAGTCATTGTTCAACAGGGAGCCAGGATAGAACATCATTCAGGGAAGTTATTGGTAAATGGGATTGGGGAGATGATAGAAGGACCACAGATGTACTTCGCTACACCTGTACTCCAGCAAGAGTAAAAATCTGATTGGAGGCATTTCAAACAAAAGAAGAAACAACACATTCAAAGATGAAGTGCCCTGGATCTGAAAACACTGGTTCTCTTACCACAGATGCTGCCTCATTACCTGACTGTTT
Organism: Mobula hypostoma; assembly: GCF_963921235.1. Classification (NCBI taxonomy): domain Eukaryota; kingdom Metazoa; phylum Chordata; class Chondrichthyes; order Myliobatiformes; family Myliobatidae; genus Mobula; species Mobula hypostoma. The sequence continues at coordinate 152,997,692 of NC_086102.1, read as the reverse complement.
TCAACATTCTCTGTTTGATATAGAACATTTAAGGACTTTGGGAAGGAAATGGGGGAGCTTGGGTGGCAGTGGAGATGAACTTATAATTCATAAAAATCATGAGTCCAAGAGTTTTGAAGAGATCAGTATGGGTGGAGAGGGAGCCCTGAAATGCATCAGTTTACTTGGGTGCCACAGAAAGAAGCTGGTGGAGACTAGGCCTATGGTGCAAGACGTGGATGTAATGGCGGCTGAGATCAGAGATGTGGAGAGTTGGAGAAAGATTCTGATGCAGGGTGAGAGAAAATCCTGGCCCTGAGGACAAGTGAGAGGGGAGAAAGATGGAAGAGCCTACTGTTGAGATGGTTGCCATCTTAGAGGCACTGAAGTCCTTGAGATTGTTGTTGGATGCTACACTGGAGGATGCAGAAGAGAGGGCCTAAGGAGATGGTTTGTAGAAGAGAGAAAATCTCCAGTGGATATCTTTGCACTCCAGGATTTATACAATGAATGGCAATAGTAATTGGTTAGTTTTAGTTTATTCCTAAATTATCAGCTTTTCACCATTAATAGTCCTTTTTTTCTGAAAGCATGGCATTGATTCAGCCCAGCAGGATACCCCTGTAACTGAACCAGTAGAAGTTACGAATGGAGCTGTGATTGTTGTTGATCAATGGACCCGGAATCCATCACAGGTAACTTCGCTGCTCTTCTGAAGAAAGTTTTATATCAAAAATATTATTCTCTGTTTTCTGCTGGCAGCACTAAAGGGGATTTAGAACATTTTCAATGAGCTGGATACTGCCCCTTAGTTCAGACTTGCCACCAGAGGTCATCTCCTGCTTCCACTCGGCTGTATGATCTGACACTGCACACTATTGTGTGATGGGGGACCTTGACCTAAATGCTGGAGATCAAAGGCAAGGATCGAGACACAGTATAAAACTGGAACGAGAACTGAGCACAAACGGGCTTACAATTTAGTACTGAGACTCCGTCAGGTGCTCTTTGAATATTCATTTCTTGGCACCCAAAACTTGATTTCCTATTAGCAGTTGGTTCTGAACCTTTAAAAGGGCTGAGCCAGCTATCCATACTCCAGAGAGTTAGAGCGTCTAAACCTTGGAAACTGGTGCGTCTCACAACGAACTGTCTCACCAGCAAGGATGACGGTATAAGTGCCCTACCCAAAACTCCTCGACAGAAGACAGAGACAGAACAGGTTTGGTTTTCATATTGTGAAAGGCAATTGCTGTCAAGGGAGTACAGCACAGATTCATGAGACTGATTCCAGATACAGCCGGTTTGACATATAAGGAGAGATTAACTAGACTGGGACTATTTTCTCTAGTTTTTAGAAGGATGAGAAATCTCAGCAAAACACAAAGATACTTGGAAGAGTTTGTCCGGTTTGAAGCAGCGAGGGTGTCAAGGGCCGTGAGCACAGTTTGCAAATAAGGGGTTGGTTGTCTAGGACTGAGATGAGAGTCTCTTCACTCAGAGGGTGCTGAGATGTTGGACTTCCTTACTCCAAGAGTGAGGGAAGAGGGATGGGGATTGTGGAGGCTCATCGCTATGTTAATTTAAAAGAGAGAGCAATAGTTTTTTTAACGTCGGTTGTAAAAGATTAGTGGTTGAGCAGGCTCAAGGGACTAAATCGCCTTTTCTTGCTCCCATTTCGATGTTCTTATTTGTGTTAATAATTGTCCAATCTAGTGCAGGACTAACAGCTGACCTGGTCTCATTTTGTGACAAAAGGTACCAAATTTCCATTTTTTAACTACACCATAGCAAGACCTGGTCCTGCTTCCCAGACCCCGTGCCCCATTCCCTGACTCCAAGAACTGTGGAAATCTTTAATCCCCAACCCCCTGTCAGATCTCCTCAGCATCATAAAGCTTGATCCAAGTTCCACTTCGCCTCTGAAACTGCTGACTTCAGAGCCCCGGTTTGCCTCACTTCTGCTCTTAATTTGAGGAAGTGAGGGGCCTGGGGTTGGGGGGCGGTGGTTTAGAGAAGCAATTCTGGTGTGTGGGTCAAGTTGAGGTAAGGTCTTGGTAAAGGGAAGAGCTAAAGGATTGGGTAGGACACAGAAAGCCGGATTTAGTGCAATGGAGAGTTGGAAATGAATGAAAGATTGCTTCCATTCTCAGAAAGTTTAGGACTTTTTGTATATTTATGCATTTACAGGATGTGGGATTACCAGCTAAACCAGCATTTATTGCCCAACCCTAGTTGCCCTTGAGAAGATGGTGATGAGCTGCCTTCTTGAATCACTGCAGTCCCGGAGGTGTCGGTACACCCACAGTGCTGTTAGGGATGAGGTTGGGCACAAAGTGATGTAAAGTCTAAATCTGTGGGCACTAGATGTCCAAATGGATACAGAAGACGGTAAAGAGGCTGTTTTGAGCCTGAGAGTGAATCAGCTTAAGGCACTGATATCCTGAACCTACTGCACTTGGCTAAAAGCAAGGCAGTAAATCATAAAACTTTGTGACCCCATCCTGTGTTCCCATTACATGGACAGAGGCTGGAATCACAAACAATGGTCTGGCCACTGACTGTTTATTGTAAGCTTAACAAACTAATCCTCCAATCCATAAACTGGAGAAGCAGGATGGACTTAAACAACATTTATATTAGCTTCACTCTTTTGTACTCTTGTTTATAACAGAGTTGGTGTTTTAAAACAGAGGGAAGGTTCACCGAACATGAAGGGTAGGGTAGATTTATGTTAGGTTCAGTGCTCAGTTGTCTTGTTGAGTTTGTCTATTGCACTCTATACTGGTAAAGCATTGTATTTGTTTTTAAGGCACATGACTGCCATATTAGTTAGCTTTTGCACAAAGGTCATAATTGGCCACCACCCCCTCCTCACAAAGTAAATAAGTAAAAGGACTTGGAAACAGCAAACACAGCTGCTGCATACATAGCTTCTCTCTGTCAGAACATGAATTTCACTGTGTAATGATTTCTCAAATTCTCCTGCATAAACTGGTCTTTTAAATTAACACCATTCAAATGCACTCTGCAAACTCTATCGGCATAGCCAGGTGAAGAGACCAGTGGGCACATTCTGCATAGACTGCTCCTGTGCTTGGCCTCACAGAATCAGGTTACAGCTTGTGTGCATGACTCAGCTATTTGCAATCCTTCCTTCTGAATTCCTTGCGATAAGCATCCTTTTAAAATCAAAAAATGTTTGCTTCCTCTAAATTTATTTTTAGAGTTTTTGCTTTGCGTGGCAATTTATTAAAGCTCCCAATAATCTTATTTTCTTCATTTGAGAAGAGATTTTGTAGTTGGTTAAATATTCATATTTACAAGCCTTCCCTGGTTAACAAACAGGTCTCCTTTGTAGAGACATCTATAAGTCAATTTTGTCCACAAGTCAGAAAACATACAAAAATCATTCTGTTTACTTTTCTTGAGTCCACTTCAGTGTTTGGAAATGTAATTATTGAAGGTTTGCTGAACCACCTTTCTATGAATATTATTCTGCAAGTAGATCTTCACATTTCTGTATTGCCTAATGTAAACATACAGTCAGTGAGCCCTAAAGTTTAGTTCCTTTACCTTTTTCTTGGTCTGTTTTTCCAGATCTAATTTTTTTGTGACTTTTTAAAATTTTCTTTGTGACTTAGATTTTTTTTGATACTATTGGTAGAGGTTGGGGGGGGGATAACTAATAGTTTTATATACATTATCCTATACATATTATTGCACTCAATGTTTGTTTGGATTAAGTATCTTGTGTGTTTGAATTAACCAATAGAACTTTTTCAGAAAAATGTTATTTGGGTTTTTGCATTGTATACAAATATTGCCAAATTCTTGAAATATAAAAGTTTCATCTTGGCAATTAGTTGCAAAATAAAAATTAGTTACTTAACCCTTGGAATTTTGGGAAGTTGTTTCAATGATATGCTATGTCCATTTAACTTCACAAAATTTGAGGGGTTTTTTTTACAATAAAATTGTCTACTTTCTTAAAAAAATCATTCTGTATAGTAACCATTCCTCCATAATATTGTAATGATTGACACCAAAAGCACATGACTGATAAGAAAGAACAATTACTAAAAGTGGAGACTACTTCTGCCATGTGTAGGAATGAACACCTGCATATATGTTTGAATTTGAATTTGAGCTTGTTGGTCTGTAGCAGTAGCTATAAGTCAGGCTTTCTTAGCCCCGGAATGACCTGTGTGAGCAATTGAGCTACTTTCTTGTTGATGGATTGGAGAATTAACTATTAGAGTTTCAGCAATCAATCAGTGTCAAGGTTGTAGTTTGTGATCCCAGATGGGTCACTATAATGATGTCTTCTGCAGCGAAAATTGTCATCAGGTTTTCACAGGGTTATGTCAATGCAAAAATTGGATTAAAAATTATTGTTGAGGGGATGTGAAAGTGAAATTGCAACACTCAACTATGTGACACATGATGCCTACACTGGACAAGTAAAGATCAGTTGTAGATTTTAAGTTCCTAGGTTTTGAAATTAAAGGAAACGTAACTTTTGCAGTCTTAGTCCCTCGGCAAATGTCCCAAGATCTTTTGTATTTGGTTAACCAAAGGTTTCTCTTGTATCAGCATTATGAGAACACTTTGCACCATAGCTGAGTGCTGTGGAACAAAGGTCAATATCCTCCAACTTGACCTTGCTTTATAGATCTTCCTTGTTTGGCGAAACATGATCTGGAACACGACAACATAAGTAACACAAGCAGTCATCACATTAAGCATTACATTTGACAAACTAATTAACTGCAAGGTAATGGCAAAACATTGTCCCATTCCTATTATTGTACTTACGTAGAGGAACATGGAGGAAGCCATGGCAGAGCAGGAAGCCTAATTTTTCAGAAATGACTTGGAAGCTGTAAGAAAAGGGAGGGGAGAGGTCCTCTGTCCTAGGGATGCCAGGTGCTCTTCAGGGGTCATCAGTACCATCAGTGAAGCCTTAAGGACATTGATTCAGCTCCACACAGGTCAGTTTTGTGTTTTGTACTTCCAAAAACAAATCAAAAGCTGCAGAGGGTTGTAAATTTCCCTTGTATTCTCTTGTCGGCTCCAACTTGGGTACTAGCCTACAAGGTATCCAGGACATCTTCAAGGAACAGTGTCTCAGAAAGGCAGTGTCCATTATTAAGGACCTCCAGCACCCAGGGCATGCCCTCTTCTTATTGTTACTGTCAGGAAGGAGGTACAGAAGCCTGAAGGCGCACGCACAATGATTCAGGAACAGCTCCTTCCCCTTGGCCATATGATTTCTAAATGGATATTGAACCCATGAACACCACCTCACTCTTTTTTATTATTTCTGTTTTTGCACTACTATTTTTAATATACATACACTTACGGTGATTTATTTATTTATTTTTCAATGTTTGTCATATATTGTGTTGTACTGCTGCCGCTAATTTATCAAATTTCACGACGTACGCTGGTAATATTAAACCTGATCCCGATTGTGATTCTGAGTCTGATATTACTCAAATATTACTGAAATATTAATTACACAACAGTCACTGAAGCAAGATCAGTTCTCAGTTCCCACCAAGTGCACTGCAAGCCACACACATTGCTCTATTGCCACATTAGCATATGAATCACGAGCAGGAGTATTCCTTAAACCAGGGGTCCCCAACCATTTTTGCACCGCGGACCAGTTTAATATTGACAATATTCTTGCGGACCGGCTGACCGGGGGTGGGGGTGGGTGTTCAAGTTCAACAGTGCGTGACAGGGAATGAGGAAAGGTGCAGCTGACTCATACTGTTTCATATCGCCAAATCATATCGTTTCCTTGCGGCTCGGTAGCACACCTTTGCGGCCCGGTGGTTGGAGACCACTGCCTTAAACCACATCACCATATAATAAATTTGTGGCTGTTCTGTCATAACTTCAACTCCACATTCCAGTCAATCAATAGACAATAGACAATAGGTGCAGGAGTAGGCCATTTGGCCCTTCGAGCCAGCACCGCCATTCACTGTGATCATGGCTGATCATCCACAATCAGTATCCAGTTCCTGCCTTATCCCCATAACCTTTGATTCCGCTATCTTTAAGAGCTCTATCCATCTCTTTCTTGAAAGCATCCAGAGACTTGGCCTCCACTGCCATCTGGGCAGAGCATTCCATATATCCACCACTCTCTGGGTGAAAAAGTTTTTCCTCAAATCCGTTCTAAATGGCCTACCCCTTATTCTTAAACTGTGGCGTTTGGTTCTGGACTCACCCATCAGTGGGAACATGTTTCCTGCCTGCAGCGTGTCCAATCCCTTAATAATCTTATATGTTTCAATAAGATCCCCTCTCAGCCTTCTAAATTCCAGAGCATACAAGCCCAGTCGCTCCAATCTTTCGACATATGACAGTCCCGCCATCCCGGGAATTATCCTTGTGAACCTATGCTGCACTCCCTCAATAGCAAGAATGCCCTTCTTCAAATTTGGAGACCAAAACTGCACACAGTACTCCAGGTGTGGTCTCACCAGGGCCCTGTATAGCTGCAGAACGACCTCTTTGCTCTTATACTCAATTCCCCTTGTTATGAAGGCCAGCATGCCATTACAATCCCTGGTAACTTTCACCCACTTACTTAGTGAGCATCTCTCTAGCTCTGCCTTTAAGAATATTCAAAGAATTTGATTTCACTGCTCTTTAAAGAAGTGTGCCAAAAGATTCTCTTCCCTCTATTAGAAAGAAAATCTTCTTTGCTTTCTTTAATGGGCTACCCCGACTTTTTAAAGCGAAACCCCTGGTTCTAGATTCTCCCAAAAGTGGGAGCACTCATGAGTGGTTGTCACGGTAGTCTAGCAGTTAGTGTGAAGTTAATACAGCTTGGGGCATCGAAGTTTGCAGTAAAGTTCAGACCTTCTCTGTAAGGAGGCTCTGTACGTCCTTCCGATGGAATGTGTGGGTTTTCCCTGGGTGCTCTGGTTTCCTCCTACACTCCAAAGATGTACTGGGTAAGTTAATTGTTCATTGTGATTAGGTTGGGGTTAGATTGGTGTTGTTGGGGGTTGCTGGGACAGCATGGCGTGAAGGGCCAGAAGGGCCTACTCCACCATGTATCGCTAAATAAATAGATAAATAAGTGTGCTCTCCACATCCAACATCCCTGAGGGTTGACGCATTTCAGTCAGGTCCTCCCTCCTTCTTCTGAGCTCCAGTGGATACAAGTATAGACTATCCAACCTTTCTTCATAATACAAACCACCAATTTCGGGAATCAGTCCAGTAAATCTTCTCCAAACTGCTCCCAGTGAATTACGGACACAAACGATTCTGCAGATGCTGGAGATACTATGCAACACACACAAAATGCTGGAAGACCTCAGAAAGTCAGACAGTATCAATGGAGGGAAACGAAGTGTCTCAGCCTGAAATGGCGAATGTTTATTTGCCTCCTTCGATGCTGCCTGGCCTACTTAATGTATTACATCCTCCTTTAGAAATATTTCTTATATGAAATAAGTACGTAACGTTTAATAGGTAATATTTTCCAGTTGTTTTCTAACCAAATATCTTCTATACATGAGTAATAACCTTTTTGGTTTTCAATTCCCCTAGCAATAAATGATAACATTCTTCATTTTTCTAATTACTTGCTGAACCTGCCTTCAGACTACCCTGTGTTATGTTCCGAGGAATGTTGAAGTTCTACCTTGGGAATCATACTAAATCTACATGGCAAAACAACAGCACTGGTGAACTCAACACTGCCATGAGCCAGCCTGATGGCAACAGTGACAAGTCTGCAGTGTGAAACTGCACTCTGTGACTACTTTGTCAGGTCTCTCTTGTACCTAAACAAGATGCCACTGGGTGCATGTTCATGGTCTTCTGCTGCTGTAGTCCGTCCACTTCAAGATTTGATGTGTTGTGCATTCAGAGATGCTCTTCTGCACACCACTGTTGTAATGCGTGGCTATCTAAGTTATTGTTGCTTTCTGTCAGCTTGAACCAGGCTCCTCTGAACTCTCATTAACAAGGCATTTTCACCCAGAGAACTGTTGCTCGCTGGATGTCTTTTATGTTTCACACCATTCTCTGTGAACTCTAGAGACTGTTGTGTGTGAAAATATCAGGTGGATCAGCAATTTCTGAGATACTCAAACCACCCCACCAACAATCATCCCACAATCAAAGTCACTTAGATTACATCTCTTACCCATTCTGATGTTTAGTCTGAACAACAGCTGAACCTCTTGATCATGTCTGCATGTTTTTATGCATTGAGTTGACCATAAGACCACAAGCCATAAGAGCAGAACTAGGCTACTCGGTCCATCATCTGCTCCACCATTCCATCGTGGCTGATCTATTACCCTTCTCAACCCCATTCTTCTGCCTTCTCCCCATAAACTTTGGCACCTGGAATTACCAAGAACCTCTCAATTTCTGCTTTAAATCACTTGCCCTCCACAGCCATCTGTACTAAAGAAATTCCTTTTCATCTCTAAGTGGACGTCCCTCTATTAGGTCATAAGATAACGATGAAGATATCCAGGTTTTGGGGAGGAGAAGAAGGTCGGGGATAGGTACAGGTTGAAGGATAGAAATTTTCCTGAGTTCGTAAGATATAGGAGCAGAATTAGGCCATTCGAGTCTGCTCCACCTTTTCATGATGGCTGATCCAATTTTCCTCTCGGCCCCAATCTTCTGTCTTCTCCCTGTATCCCTTCATACCCCGACCAATCAAGAATCTATCGACCTCTGCCTTAAATATATATAAAAACTTCGTCTCCTGAACTGCCTGTGGTAAGAATACCACAGATTCATAACTCTCTGGCAAAAGAAATTCCTTCTCACTTCTGTTCTAAAAGGATGCCCCTCTATTCTGAAGCTTTGTCCTCTGGTCTTAGGCTCTCCCACCTTAGGAAACATCCACTCTCTCACGGCCCTTCACCATTTGATAGGTTTCAGTGAGGCCACCCCTTATTCTTCTGAATTCGAGTGTATACTGGCCCAGAGCCATTAAACACATTTCATATGACAAGCCATTCAATCCTGGAATCATTTCTGTGAAACTCCTTTGAATCCCCTCCAGTTTCAACACATCATTTCTAAGATAAGGGGCCCAAAACTCCTCACAATACTCCAAGTAAGGCCTCACCGATGCTTTTTAAAGTCTCATTATTACATCCTTGCTTTTAGTCCTCTTGAAATGAATGCTAACATTGCATTTGCCTTTCTTGCCACAGACTCAACCAGTAAATTAACCTTTAGGGAGTCCTGCACAAGGACTCCCAAATCCCTTTGCACCTCAGTTTTTTTGTTTGTATTTTCTCTCCATTTAGAAGATAGTCAACCCTTTCATTTCTTCTACCAAAGTTCCTGACCATACACTTTCTAACACTGTATTCCATTTGCCATATCTTTGCTCATTCTCCTAATCTGTCTAAGTCCATCTGTAGCCTCTCTACTTCCACAAAACTAACTGCCCCTCCACTTATCTTCATATAGTCTGCAAACATTGAAGCAAAGCCATCAATTCCATCATCCAAATCATTGACATATGACATAAAAAGAATCTCAACATAAACCCCTAGTCACTGGCAGCCAACCAGAAAAGGCTCCCTTTATTCCCACTCTTTGTCTTCTGCCAATCAGTCACTTCTTTATTCATGCCAGAATCTTCCCTGTAATACCATGGGCTTGTAGCTTGTTAAAGCAGTCTTATGTGCAGCATGTTGTCAAAGACCTTCTCAAACTCCAAGTACACAACATCAACTAATTCTCCTTTGTCTATCCTGCTTGTTATTTCTTTAAAGAATTCTAACAGATTTGTCAGGCAAGACTTTCCCTTGAGGAAACAATACAGACTATGACCGATTTTGTCATGCATCTCCAAGTACCCCAAGATCTCATTCTTAATAATTGACTCCAACATCTTCCCAACCACTGAGGTAAGACACTTGCAATTTTCCAGCCCTCTGGAACCATTCCAGAATCTAGTAATTCTTGAAAGATCATTACTAAAGCCTCCACAATCTCTTCAGCCACCTCTTTTAGAACTCTGGGGTGTGGTCCATCTGGTCCAGGTGACTTATCTACCTTCAGACCTTTCAGCTTCTCAAGTACCTTCTTAGTAATTGCAACTGCACTCACTTCTCTCCCTTGCCACTCTAATTTCTGGCATTTTGATAATGTCTTCCAAAGTGATGACTGAGACAAAATACTTATTAAGTTCACCTGCCATTTATTTGTCCCCCATTACTACCTCTCCAGTGTTATTTTCCAATGGTCCAATATCCACTCTCACCTCTCTTTTGCAGATTATATATCTGAAAAACCTTTGCTACCATCTTTGATATTTTTGGCTAGCTTGTCTTCATATTTAATCTTTTCTCTCCTTGTGTGTGTGTGTGTTTTTTTTTTGTTGCCTTCTGTTGGTTTTTAAAAGCTTCCTAATTTTCTAAATACCCACTAATATTTGTTATATTGTATCTGCCCTCTCTTTAGATCTTATGCTGTCTTTGACTTCCCCTACCTTCCCCTTAGAATACTTTTTCATCTTTAGGATATATCTTTCCTGTATCTTCTGAATTTCCCTCAGAACTGTCTAGACATTACTGTTCTGCTGTCGTTCCTGCTAGTGTCCCCTTCCAGTCAGCTTTGGCCAATACCTTTCTCATGCCTCTGTAATTCCCTTTACTCCACTGTAATATTGATACCTCTAACTTTATCATCTCACTCTCAAACAGCAGGGTAGATTCTATTCCACCTCCCAGGTTTCCTTTGCCTTTAACCCCTTAATCATATCTGGTTCACTACACACACACAGTCCAGAATAGATGATCCCCTCTTAGGCTCAACAACGAGCTGTTCTAAAAAGCCATCTCATAGGCATTCTGCAAATTCCCTCTCTTGGGATCTAGCACCAACTTTATTTTCCCAATCTACCTGCAAATTGAAATGCCCCACAGCTATTGTAACATTTCCCTGCTTACATGCCTTGATTGGCATGTTGCTGCCACATGATTGGCGGTGTAGTCATTTGCATTTATGAGCAGCTATAAAGTTGTACCTAAGAAAGTGGCCACTGAGTGCAGGCCCACATATTGTTCTGCAAGGCCACTGCAGTCTTCTCCACACAAATAGGCAACCATTCAGTACCAATGCTGCATTCCCCGAAAAGCACGAAGGGCTGTTGACTCCCTAGGTCAGAAAGTACTAGGACTGAAGATCCATGTGGCAGGTGACCACTCCCCAGCGAATCGCAGTTCCATACGAGTTTGGAGTTCAAGGCCTGGGGTTCCATGATTAGCAGGTCCTGGGATCAATACCAGAGGTCAAAGACTGAAGTCAGCAAGTCTGGAGGTTGAGGCCTGAAGGCCAGAGGGCCAATGTCTGCAAGTCCGGGGCAGGGACTGAATATTGGAGGCATGATGTCTGCCAGACTGAGAGTCCAGGGCCAAGGACTAGGATCAGAGGCCCTGAAGCAGCCTGTCCTGGGTTTGGAGGCCTGGCTGTGTCTGTATGAGTGGGTGGGAGGATGGGAAAGGGACTTGTTTTGCTATTGTTATTTGTTTTGTTGCTGTTGTTTCTATTATTGTTTGTGTTGTTCTGCTGAGCATTGTGGGCACTCTGTGTTGGCACCAGAACATGTGGTGGCACTTATGGGCTGCCCCCTACATACCCTCAGGTTGTCTTGGTTGTTAACACAAATGGCACAATTCACTGTACGTCGTGATGAACGTGTGATGAATAAATAAATCTGAATCTGAACTTGGAGGGGAAGTCATAGGAATGATGTACCTATGTCACTGATCTGCTGGCAGTTTGGCCGGTACAGATGAGAAAGTCTTGTGACTGCTACACTGAAAAGAACACCACCCAAATAAATAGACAAAGAACAAACTGCTGGAGGAACTCGGCAGGTCAGGCAACATCTGGGGAAGGAAATTGGCGGTGTTTTATGTTGACACTCTGCATCTGGTTGAAAGATAATGATAACAGTCCATTTCCCTGTGCAGATGCTGCCAGATCCATTGAGTTCCTCCAACAATTTGTTTTTTTGCTCCAGATTCTGGCATCTGTATCCAGATATCCAGTACTATGTAGGTTCAGAGATGAATTTCCCAGTAAAATACTGGGGAATCCCAGCACATTCCTGCTCCTGAGAGAAGCTGGATAAGACTGGGACGTACTGCACGTATATGCTGATTATCTGATGCTGTGGGTCTGGGCTTTCCAATTTCTGTAGCTGATGGTATGGCACTGACTGTGTATGTATATAGCAGATAGCATTTGAGCAGGTGTATTCAATAAAGAATCAGATAGAGAATGGATAGAGTGGTTGACTGACTCTATCAATGACTTGGACCAACAAACTGAACTGTAAATTCATTTCCCACTCCATACATTCTGTTCTTCCATGATTCTCTATAGTTGGTGCACTGGCTCTGCTCCATTTCGCATCTTGTAACTAATTGATTCATGACCAGGGACTTAATCTGAGCTGCCTGTACACTGCGGCTGTAATTCTGTAACGAATGTGTTAAAAAGTCAGTGTAAACCAACAAACCAAATATCCACCATCAATCTGAAATCTTCAAAGGAAATTTATGCCTTGTTTTTGAGAGATTGTTTTAGAACACTATCTTTCAACTTCTAGAAATAGCCCAGGCTAAAGGAATAAAAGAAACTTTTGTCTTTGGCAACTGTTCTTAGTGACGAATAACAAGTTCAATTGGTTCATGAATATCCTGGCAGACAAACCAACAACATAATACTGCCCGTAACTCAATCAGTCTTACAGTATTTTTAAAAAATTGGAATTAATTAACCATAGTGTAAATGTATAAGAAGTCATGTTTATTAAAGAGTCAGTGAATATGTTACCGGGGTAAAATGTAATTGTTCTGTACAGATAATTCCCAAATGCAGAATTCCCAGACAAATACAAAATGGTGGACTTGCTGATGACCCTCCATCAGCCATTTCCTGACCATACTCTGACATCCTGCTTTTTATAGCTTCCACAACAATCCCTCAACATATAGGCTGAGGAATTCACCTACTAAGCCTATGTCAGGTTGCACCATGCACAATGAAGGCAACAAATACTCAAATTCAGAGAAGTGGCTCTGAGGGAGTGAGATTAGTATTAGATGATTTACATTTGTTTGAATTATTTCAGTGGTTAATTAAATGTTTTTGTTCATAAGTATTATTTGTCTTTGTGTATCATTTTAAATTGATTATCAATAATGCTGAACAACATAGATATTAATTCTCAAAAACCTTTGGATGTATCTTATAGATTTTGGGCTGCTGATCATGAAAGTAACCATGAAATTTCCCTATCACACACCATTTTTTTGAAATGTCCAATATTTGTTATTTTAGTTCATAATTTAAGTCAGATTAACTGATGCCAAGATAAAGGAAGATATTTTTGTTAGTCTACAAACCAAATAGGTCATCAATGACAGGCAATTCAAAGAACTTCTAGTGGGACCAGAGAAAATCACATGGAAGGCATTCAAGGATGTTGTTGAAAATATTTTTGACAACTGCAGAGCACCAAACTACGTACGGCTGCTTGACAACATGCTTCAGGCATACAAAACCATGAAGTGCAACATGTCACTAAAGATCCATTTTCTGCATTCCCATTTAGACTTCTTCCCTGCAAACCTTGGTGCTGTCGGTGACAAGCCTGGTGAAAGGTTTCACCAGGACATTGCAATCATGGAGAAACGGGATCAGGGCAACTGGAATCTATCAATGCTGGCTGATTATTGTTGGACACTTAAGCGAGAAGCCTCAGACACTGAGTACAAATGAAAATCATCAACATTCTTAGCTTAGTTGAACTATTGCAAAACGTTCAGTACTGTTATACAATTAAGCACATTATATTTGATAAAAGTTAATTTCTTGTTTCTCCAAATTCCTACATGATACAAGTAGTCTGAAATTATGTGTTCAGATTCAAGCAGTCTATCATAAACAAAATAATTCAGAGGAAGAAACACTTACAAAAATATTTGTCCATTCTAGTTTTCAACATATTTGATAAGCGTCTAGACACTTAGTTAATAATTTAGCATTATTATAGTCTGCTTATAGAGTTGGAATCGTGGAACTGTACAGCACAGAAACAGACTCTTCAGCCCAATTCATTAATGCTGACCCTGCTGTCAATCAACACTAATATCATTGACCTACATTGGCTTATTTTTGTCCAAATACTTGTTCAAATGCCTTTAAATAATCGTTTCTGCCTCTGTCTTCTCATTCCATATAACCACTACGCTCTGTATATAAAAGAAAACTTGCGCCTCAAATCTCCTTTAAATTTCTCGCCTTAAACCTCCTAACCCAGGAAAAATGCTCCTCATACTGAGAAACGCCACCATTTTCCATAAGAACTGATCCTATGTCTCTGATTCACACAAGATAGGGAATTTGCCAAGCTTATGTTATGTTTATGTTGTAATGTATTACAGGAAAAGGCCAAAAGAACCACCACCACAAGCCTATGTTATTTTAGCAACATTTTATTTAGCAATGTTTTCAATTTCAGAAACTGTGACTTTTGGAGTGTTTATTGTCATATGCTTACCAAATTCAGCCAAGCTGATAAAAGAACTACAAATGGATTTTAAAACAATGGTTAACATATCTTTTGATGAATCCAGAAATTCTATTTCAGACTCTAATATAACATATAAATATTGACCATAAAGATCTTCTAAAGCTATATTTATAATAAAATTACAAAGATCCATATCCATTGGCTATGGTTAATTTCTCATGGTTTTACAGTTGCTATTTTCATTTTCAATGCAACACAGACTTGATATCCTCATTAATCTAATCATTGATTGGACTGCACAAATGTCCACCTTCAAACAAGGAAAACTTTACTTGTTATCCCCCTACTTGTGGTCGCTTCAACCACAACTTGAACTTGAGTATTGGATAATATGCCAAGGACAAATGCCATGTCTCCTATTCCACAATTAAGAGGAAAGTATTATTAAGAACACTACTTGCAAATACTTGGCAACTATCTTAATGATTTCATATGAATAACCAGAGGGCGTCCCTTTGAATGTAATGTAATGTGGAACATTTCTAGCACCCCCTCTCAAAAAACCCAAGTTCCACAAGGTCATTTAAGATTAAGAATTTTCCAAAAAGAAAACTATCTATTTTCCAGTTGTGCCAGTGAGTTTAATATGAATGACTATGTCATAAGGAGCTCCTAATGTATGGAATTGAATATCTCTTGAAAACACAAGAATTGATCATTTCCACCCTTATAATTTACACATTTTCTGGCCTACAGATTTTGTTGGCAAATGTTCGTACTCCCATTTCCTGCACACTCTGAAACTCCCTGCAGTGTACTTGGGTACAGTGTGATTTAAGTAGTTATTTCAGCATCTCACATTTTTAATGTCAAGGCACTATTTAGTTGAAAATATTAATCCCTTTATAACTCACATTAGTTTGAAAAATGTTATTGGCAGATTGGCAAACAGTTCCCTTCATGATATTAGCAGCAAGGAAGATACAATATTTTAGTGAAAATCAATTATATACCATTCTGGAGCGTAAAAATGATAAAGAGACGGTAACACTTGTTAGTAGCTAGCTCAATAAAACTACATTTAAATGTTAATTCAACTGACATCTCACATGGTAATGTGTATAAAACATTCAGCTTTTATACGAAGAACCTTTTTATTGCTTTTCTCTGACCAAGCCAACATCAGCCACTACACTATGTAAAAGTCATATATTCCCTAACAGATAATGTTATACTGTACTTATTAGTCAATTGCTTCCTACGGAAAATGCAAATGACTTCAATAGATTTGAATCATTCACTTGGCGATATCTAATTGAGCCATACATGCAACATTTTAATATGGTATGAAGCAGAAGAAAAAGATATGTAGCCACTAAGAAAATCTGGCTTAATAAGGTTTCTGTATAATATGCCTAAGCTACTTGAAAAGTAGGTATCTTAAAAATATAAGGTATAGGTCAAAACAAATGATATTATCTCTTCAGTCATTACTTGTGCTGACTGCTACACAATCAGTTATTTGAGGATTGTTGCCCTGAGTTGCTGTGTCTTTGGAGCTACAAGCAAAGAGTTGGCTTCCCAATGATTTGTATGCATACACGAAATACATCAAATGCCCCATAGCAACAAAAGAGGTTGAAATGATTACAAGAAGACCGAATGCTTCTGGATTGGGAGCTAATATGACCATGATGAAATGTACTAGATCAAGGAGATAATTCATGGAATTCTGCACACCATTAATCTTGCCACGTTCTGATTCATCCACATTTTCTTGAATGAGTTGTGTTACTGTTAAATCAAAGGACCAGAGACCTGAGGAAAAATTTTTTAAAAATCACTGTTAGTTTGGCAAAATAAAATACGTGCTCAAATCTACACAACAAGCAAGCCTGGTACATTAAGGAAAGGTAATCAAACCGTATCTTTTTTTTGTTAAATAAGCAATTTGTAGCATCTACCGTCTTCACTTATCATTTATTCTCTACATACAAATTGCTCATAAACCTGCACAAGGATTCAGTTCCAGGTGAAACTACAATATGTGGGAAACAGGACTGTGCGCTTTAGTGCAACTGGCATCACTTAAAGAGTGTGCACCTAATGACATCACTATTCACATGGTGCACTTTTCCACAATTACCAACTTAAACTGCTCCCTAACGGTACAACTATGACATTTGTTAAATCAGGAGCATATTATGCTGAATTTCAAATTATTCATGAATTAATGAGTTCCATTTTAACTTTGATATATTGATCAAAGTACTTGCTTGCCTCATATTCCATAGATCAAAATATTTTCCTGATCATTTTTCCTCGTTTGTAGTCTTGCTGAAATCCCTGCCTCAGCCATGACCTCATTACACTGTAGGGCCACTTGTACCTCACAGCTACCAAGGCAAGAACAGGAGTTGACTGCATACACTGATTTCTGCATTCCTCCTTCCCCATATATTCCCCCTTCCCCATATATTCCCGAAGGCTTTGATACAGTTGATCCATGGCTGATGTGGGAAAGGATCGTTTGAAGCATGATCACCTTCCATTCATGCGTCTCAGCAAAGACACAACAATGGAAATGGTTCATTGCAACTAAGGTTGGCAATCACGTGGGCCCGGTTTTGCTGCCTTTTTCTGGGATTAACTCACTAACCTGAGACAAATATGTTTTTTGGACAATTCTGCATTTTTTTGACATGAGAAATGGAAGAGCAAAGTGGATTTAGATTTAGAGATACATCACAGTAACAGGCCCTTCTGGCCTAACGAGCCCATACTGTCCCTTTATGCCCATGTGACCATTTAACCTACTAACCCATACACCTTTGGAATGTGGGAAGAAACCAGAGCCCCCAGAGGAAACCCACATGGTCATGGGGAGAACGCACAAACTTCTTACAATCCTATTTGCCTGCGTTCATTCCAGTGATACACAGTGCAATTTCCTATAAAGGATCGCAGTCTAACAATATATGCTAATATCAATGGATATGCTCAGTGGCCTCTCTCCATTGGTGTATCTTGGATACTTTAATTGAATTAAGCATCCTGAGGTGTGGGATGTATTGACTGACTACTCAGTGAATTTTGTCAGGACTTTGGTAAAAAAGTTTATGCACCAAGTACATAGAAATGAATCCGTTTCATCATAAGGGAAAACAGATTTGATTTATGTTAACTGCTTATCTCCAAATACAGTACAAATCTTTAGTTTTGACATTCATAGTAGCCCAAGGCATGTTAAAAGGAAGAAGGTCTAAAGCAGGGGTCCATGGGGCCCTTGGTTAATGGTAAGGTTCCATGGCATTAAGAAAGGCTGGGAAGCCCTGGTCTAAAGAGTCCTCCTTTTGACATGAACTTCTACTAAGCTACACATATTTCTTGTTGACCTATCAGCTGAGTTGCACACTTACCAACTCTTGCAGCAATGATACCGGCGAAGAGCAAACTAACTGAGATGTAAGATTCTGGTTCAAATTCCTCAGTGCCTGGAGATTCAGTCGTTGAGTAGTTGTACCCAATTGTAGTGCTTAGCCAAGGTTGTGATGTTGGTACAACTACTTCCTTCCAGGCCTTTGGATCCAGGTTTCTGTTGGTCAGCTCCTTAAAAGGGGACACGGACAAATCCAAAGGACTTCCAGGCATGAACACAGAAACCACACACAAAATCAGACATGAAAACTGAGTCACACCAGAAATGAAGCCTGCCTTGATCAGGCCACACTTTCGGCGTATCCATACAAAGGCAATGGTGCCCAGAATTCCAGCAACAGCAGAGGCCCCCATCAGCAAGCTGAGGACAAATCCACTCAAGCCTTGGGTGTAAGCATATCCTGTTGTAATACAGTCAAAGCCCAGAACCGTCATGTAGAGGAAGGCCAGGCCCAGGCCAGCCAGGAATATTGGCTGCTTGTAATAAGCTACCCACCCATCCCTTAATGTATAGAAAGGCTCAAGAATTTTGGCACCACAACGTTTTTCTTCTTTTTTCAATGCATCTTCAACTGGACGGCCTGATCCTGTTTCATCGCCAGTCTTTGCTTGGCCAGACTCAGTATCTGGAAACACATAACATCACCAATTGATAACCAGAGGTATTACACCAAGAACAATGTTGCAAAAATAATTCACTGGTTGAAAGACTCATGATGGGGACATGGAAATAACCATATAAATACATGCCTACTTGATTATGTTAATATTCATTACTACTAATTTTCTTCTGGATTTTTTATGGGACGACAGTCAGTTGTAGTGCACATGCCAATACTGTAAACAGTGACATTTAATGGACCAAACGTGGTGCCAGGAGCAATCTCTCATATTTTCCATTGATCTAACCTTAATTAATTTTATTGACACAGATGAACTGTTCAGCCTACTGACTCTGTGCCAGATCCTGGGAAAGCAATTCCACCACTGCCATTTCCTGTCCAATTTCTCTGAAACACATCCTTTCTCAGATATCTGTCAACTCTCCTTTGTGTTTTGGCCAATTAAGTACAGTAAGTGCTAACACAACTTCTGCTAATGGCTAATCATAGCATGAATTTATTCTGCTCTTTTTAAGTAATTGTAATGTTATTTTACATGGTTTAACATGTAATGTTATGTTCTATGCTCTAATGCTAAACTTGTATGACAGATGTGATCAAAAAAAATTCTGGACTTGAAATTAGAGTAATGTAAAGTCAAAGCAAGCTGGTTATTATGAAGTAGATGAGAGAAACAATTATTATGACATCAAATTACAGATTTCATTTCTTTCATTAGGGGAATGCAACACAATAGAAGCAGATGTGCTACTCAAACCCCAGGAAGAGCAGGTAAAACTTAACGGACTGAAAAGGAAATCTGTTGTTATGCTGCCTTTTCATAACATTGTGAGGTGGGCTAACAAATAGAGAAAGCTTGTAGACAGTGCAAGAGGGAGGAGAGGCAGGTGATAGAGAAGGGACGCGCTCAGACCGAAGGTTTGATTTGTGTCTATTTTAACGCAAGGAATGTTGTGAACAAAATGGATGAGCTTAGAGCGTAGATCAGTACTTGGAGATATGATGTGGTGGCCATTACAGAGACTAGGATGGCTCAGGGACAGGAATGGTTACTCCAAGTGCTGGGGTTTTAGATGTTTCAGAAAGGATAGGTAGGGAGGCAAAAGAGGTGGGGGCGCGGCACTGTTGATCAGAGATAGTGTCACGGCTGCAGAAAAGGTAGCCGTCATGGAGAGATTGTCTACGGAGTCCCTGTGGGTGGAGGTTAGGAATAAGAAGGGGTCAATAACTTTACTGGGTGTTTTTTATAGGCTGCCCAATAGTAACAGGGACATCGAGGAGCAGATAGGCAGTCAGATTCTGGGAAGGTGTAATAACAACAGAGTTGTCGCGATGGGAGATTTTAATTTCCCAAATATCGATTGGCATCTCCCTCGAGCAAGGGGTTTAGATGGGGTGGAGTTTGTTAGGTGTGCTCAAGGTTTCTTGACACAATATGTAGATAAGCCTACAAGCGGAGAGGCTGTACTTGATTTGGTATTGGGAAATGAAACTGGTCAGGTGTCAGATCTCTCAGTGGGAGAGCATTTTGGAGATAGCGATTATAATTCTATCTCCTTTACAACAGCATTGGACAGAGATAGGAACAGACAAGTGAGAAAAACGTTTAATTGGAGTAACGGGAATTATGAGGCTATCAGGCAGGAAATTGGAAGTATAAATTGGAAACAGATGTTCTCAGGGAAAAGTATGGAAGAAATGCAGCAAATGTTCAGGGGATATTTGTGTAGAGTTCTGCATACGTACGTTCCAATGAGTCAGGGAAGTTATGGTAGGGTACAGGAACCGTGGTGTACAAAAGCTGTAATAAATCTAGTCAAGAAGAAAAGAAAAGCTTACAAAAGGTTCAGAGAGCTAGGTAATGTTAGAGATCCAGAAGATTATAAGGCTATTAGGAAGGAGCTTAAGAAGGAAATTAGGAGAGCCAGAAGGGGCCGTGAGAAGGGCTTGGCGGCATTATTAAGGAAAACCCCAAGGCATTCTACAAGTACGTGAAGAGCAAGAGGATAAGACGTAAAAGAATAGGACCTATCATGTGTGACAGTGGGAAAGTGTGTATGGAACTGGAGGAAATAGCAGAGGTACTTAATGAATACTTTACTTCAGTATTCACTATGGAAAAGGATCTTGGTGATTGTAGTGATGACTTACAGCAGACTGAGAAGCTTGAGCATGTAGATATTAAGAAAGAGGATGTGCTGGAGCTTTTGGAATGCATCAAGTTGGATAAGTCGCCGGGACCGGATGAGATATACCCCAGGCTACTGTTGGAGGCGAGGAAGGAGATTGCTGAGCCTCTGGCGATGATCTTTGCATCATCAATAGGGACGGGAGAGGTTCCAGAGGACTGGAGGGATGCGGATATCGTTCCTTTATTCAAGAAAGGGAATAGAGATAGCCCAGGAAATTACAGACCAGTGAGTCTTACTTCAGTGGTTGGTAAGTTGATGGAGAAGATCCTGAGAGGCAGGATTTATGAACATTTGGAGAGGTATAATATGATTAGGAGTAGTCAGCATGGCTTTGTCAAGGGCAGGTCATGCCTTACGAGCCTGATTGAATTTTTTTGAGGATGTGACTAAACACATTGATGAAGGAAGAGCTGTAGATGTAGTGTACATGGATTTCAGCAAGGCATTTAATAAGGTACCCCATGCAAGGCTTTTGAGAAAGTAAGGAGGCATGGGATCCAAGGAGACATTACTTTGTGGATCCAGAACTGGCTTGCCTGCCCACAGAAGGCAAAGAGCAGTTGTAGACAGGACATATTCTGCATGGAGGTCAGACACCAGTGGAGTGTCTCAGGAATCTGTTCTGGGACCCTTACTCTTCGTGATTTTTATAAATGACCTGGATGAGGAAGTAGAGAGATAATTTAGTAAGTTTGCTGATGACACAAAGGTTGGAGGTATCGTGGATAGTATGGAGGGCTGTCGGAGATTACAGCAGGACATTGATAGGATGCAAAACTGGGCTGAGAAGTGGCAGATGGAATTCAACCCAGATAAGTGTGAAGTGGTTCATTTTGGTAGGTCAAATATGATGGCAGAATATAGTATTAATGGTAGGACTCTTGGCAGTGTGGAGGATCATAGGGATCTTGGGGTCTGAGTCCATAGGACACTCAAAGCAGCTGCACAGGTTGACTCTGTGGTTAAGAAGGCGTATGGTGTATTGGCCTTCATCAATCGTGGAATTGAATTTAGGAGCCAAGAGGTAATGTTGCAGCTATATAGGAACCTGGTCAGACCTCACTTGGAGTACTGTGCCCAGTTCTGGTCACCTCACTACAGGAAGGATGTGGAAGCCATAGAAAGGGTGCAGAGGAAATTTACAAGAATGTTGCCTGAATTGGGGAGCATGGCTTATGCAAACAGGTTGAGTAAACTCGGCCTTTTCTCCTTGGAGCGACGAAGGATGACAGGTGACCTGATCGAGGTGTATAAGACGATGAGAGGCATTGATCGTGTGGATAGTTAGAGGCTTTTCCCAGGGCTGAAATGGTTGCCACAAGAGGACACAGGTTTAAGGTGCTGGGGAGTAGGTACAGAGGAGATGTCAGGGGTAAATTTTTTACTCAGAGTGGTGAGTGCGTGGAATAGGCTGCTGGCAACAGTGGTGGAGGCGGATACTATAGGGTCTTTTAAGAGACATCTAGGTAGGTACATGGAGCTTAGTAAAATAGAGGGCTATGGGTAAGCCTAGTAATTTCTAAGGTAGGGACATGTTCAACACAACTCTGTGGGCCGAAGGGCCTGTATTGTGCTGTAGGTTTTCTATGTTTCTATTATTACTGTGATTCTTCACAGAGTATGCTGGTGTTTTATAATTCAGAGTTTATGTCACCCTTTAACATTTAACACAATTTTATACATTTATCCCAAATACTCCAAGACTATATACATTTTTAAAATGCCCATCATAAAAATTGTAATTTATTTAAATGTTAGATTGCAATAATGGCATTTTTATAACTGGTAACATGAGACTGACTATGATTGAACAACAAATTGGAGCCTATATGTTAGAAAACTCAAATACCCTGAGTTACTGCACGCACCAACTAGAAGGTTGACTGTTGTCTGATAAGCTAACTGGTCACTAGACATTGACAAAGTTATTGAATACCTGTTTGTTTGTTCAGTGGCTTCAACTCTTGTTCATCTACCTTCTGACTTGCTTTGATGGCCAGTGCAGGTGTTCTTTGGTAAATTTTCCACAGCAGATAATATTCAAAGCACATTGAGAACAGATTCCAACTAGAAATGAAGCCACAGCCAATCACCGTTGAGCCAAATGTCATTATCTGTCCGACTGCCACTGGAGCCAAAATATTTGTCACCTGATCAATTCGGCGAACTGTAGCATTCATATCTACAGAGACAGGAAAAGACAGTGCTGCTTATACTATTTGGAGATGCTGTCACTTTTACATTTAACAGTTGACATGAAAAGACTTGTATACAGTATTGTTTTACAAGTTACAGTAGCATTGCTTTTAACAATAATATTGGACATTGTTTCCATAAGTAGTTTGCCAAATATAAGAAACTGCCAGTTAGATTGAGCTCTACAAATATGGAGAATGCTTGATGGGTTAATTTACTGCTCAAGAATGCAAGAATGATTGCACAATTATGCATCTGTATAAAGGTCTTTACTATACATGCCTCTTCCAATAACACCATGGGCTTTATTACTATGGTTATTTCACTTACTGTAGTAACCAATTAACCTGCTGTTTAAAAAAAAAATTACCTTTATTTTAAAACACAAAAGGTTTTTACTGATTTTAAAATGAAACTTTTTGTACTGACCATGTACCTGCAACATCTGTTAATAGTTAAAATACCTATTTTTTAATATATAGAATTGCTCTTTCCCAGAGATGACTGAGTAGGATTGTGGACTAAACTTTGTGTTTCTTTGCAGGTCCATTTTCTTATCCCTTAAAGACTTCTTACTTTGCAGCTGGTCTCACTCTTCCAGCTCTCCGCCAACACAAGCAAAATCAGAACACAGTAAGGCAGCAAACTTGGATGAGAATTAACTACAACAATAAAATCAACATCATGACCTTCAACTGCAGACAGGCCAATGTACAAACATTCACATACTCGGGCAACACCATCAGGCAAGATAGTACAATATGCAGGACATTAAAACAAGAACAACAAAGCCAGGAACATGTTCAGGAGCAGAAATACAAGTCTGGACACCATCAAAATTCAACACTAAAGCCAAATTCAAGATTCATCAGCTTAGGATGTTAGAATGATGTCTTTATTTCACATAATAGACCTCAAATGAAAAATACACTCCATCTTCAGGCCCAGAACAATCTCAAATCCCAAGCTTTTTACCCATTGCAGGCAAGAAGACCTGAGTATCATCACCACCGGAAGGCATTATAGCTGGATTGACTTCGCATTTCTGACAGAAATTGATTCCATTAGAAGAACTGCACCAGGATGGCTAACTGATGCTAAGTAAAAACAATGCCACGCAAAACAATATGTGAAGTGCTGTGGAGGCTGAGCTGAAAAATAGCTAGAGACCTATTGAAAGATTTGCCAGAAACAACCAGCAGGGTACAAGGGCTGTAGAAAATAATGAAATACTTGTATAATAAAGCCAAATAAATGTCCCCGATGAGCGCATTTGAATATAATTCATTCAGGTCAAAAGTTCATAATAGCTTGCAAAGCGCAAACCATTATATTCAACACTGTAATTTTTTTTGAGTCATGGCTTAGGATAAAAAGGAAACATTACAAAAATGAATATTTTATATACTTCACTGTTTCAAATGGACAAATCAATTACAGCAAATAAATGGAATGTTAATGTAGTATGACATGAAAGAAAATGAGTTTTATGTATGCTTCAAACATATTTTATACTATACCAGCACTTAGAATGACCAGGAGAAACCAGAAAAGGCAAGGAAAGACTAGGTAACACATCACTGGTAACTAAAACAGGTGTTCTGCTCCACGGGATATGGTGGGGGTCTCAAGGGGATAGTCCTCAGACAGAAGCAGGCACAACCGAACACTTGGCACACTGTCAAGGCTAAAGCAGAAGTCTGCATGAAATATCAAGGTGCATACAGAATACCAGCTCCATCACTGACTGTGTGCAGTCTGGAGCTCATGCTTGCTATCATGAAAGCAGTGGACGGCTTGCTGGGTAAAGACTCCCACCTGAACTTAGCTGCACAACTTTAGCGCAAACATTCCAAAACAATTACTTGTGGTCAAGCTGTGGAGGAAGCCTTGAGAATGTTATAAAATGCAGATTTTTAACAAGATATATTCATTAATGAAACAGCCATTTTAAAACAGGGAACTTCAATTAGTATCACAAGGGCTTCTGGAGGTAATGGAAATCTTGAGCAACACACACAGACACGCACACATTCAAAACACTGAAGGAACTCAGCAGATCAGGCAGCATCTATGGAGGGGGACAAATAGGTGCCATTTTGGACCTAGACCTTTCTTCAACATTGATGAAGGGTCTTTATTTGAATTGTCAACTGTTTATTCCTCTCCATAGATGCTGCCTGAACTGCTGAGTTCCTCCAGCATCTAGTATGTGTTGGACTGCAGTTCGCGTTTCTTTGTGCCTGTTGTACTGACCGCCCTCCTGTACAGCTCCAAGTCGTGGGTCACCTACTGTCACCACCTACGACTCCTTGAGCATTTCCACCAGCGCTGCCTCCGCACCATCCTCAACATCCACTGGACTGACTTCGCCATCAACATCGAAGTCCTTGAACAGGCGGGGGTCACCAGCATCGAGGCCATGCTGTTGAAGACATAGCTGTGCTGGGCAGGGCACATCTCCAGGATGGAGGATCATCGCCTGCCCAAGATTGTGCTGTATGGCAAACTCTCCACTGGCCACCGTGACAGACGGGCACCGAAGAAGAGGTACAAGGACTCTCTGAAGAAATCCCTTGGTGCCTGTCACATTGACCATCGCCAGTGGTCTACTCTAGCCTCCGATCGCGAGGCCTGGTGACACACCATTCACCAGTCTGTCTCCTCCTTCGATTACACACGCAGAGCTGGCATTGAGGACAAAAGGAGAAGGAGGAAGAGCCGTGACGCAGCAGCACCAAACCCAGAACAGAATTTCCCTTGCAGCCGCTGTGGTCGGACCTGCCTGTCCCGTACTGGCCTCGTCAGCCACCAGCGAGCCTGCAGCAGACGTGGGCAGCCCCCTTCCTAAATCTTCGTTCACGAAGCCATGCCATGAACTGTAGAAAACCACTTAACACGGGCAGATTTAGTGAAAGATCACCAGCAGACACGAATGGCTGGCAGGAAGCTATTAATGTTACAGCATGAGAACGGGAAAAGGAAGTATTTATAACATTATTGAAGGGCAGAGGGGCAGAGTTCAGATGGGAAGGCTGATAAAAGATGCACGACAGTCAGGAGAGTACTGATGGAAAGCTCTACAGGAGTCACTGGTGAGTTGAGGGCAAGGCAATGCTGAGGCGACACTGAGTACTGAGAATAGTATTTAAACATACACAGCAGAAACTAAATGTTGCAATACGGCTGAAGTTCCTCAGTCAGGTGAACTTACGTCACCATTGTTTAGAAAGGACAATTAAAAGAGAGCACAATGAAGGATCTGTTATCTGATCAAAATGTGCAGTTATCTAAACTGCAACATCTTGCTAGCTTGTCAAAGGTTATGCAACTAGGGCTGAGTTCAGTTTGTTTGCAACTTCCACAGATATCACCTGAGCCTTATAACATCACCAAATGTCTCAAATTGAGTCCGATCTGCCTGAATGTACCATCGAAATTCTTTTATCTGCCAGGTTATTGACCTGTCCAATTTTTCATTTGAGAACCAGTTTCCTATTTTGTAGTCTTTTTGTTTGCAACCTTCCTCTGACATTTCAGTCATCTTGGTTTGGTTAGATGTTAATCCAAACATGGTTTTAGTAATTCTTCCTTATAAAAGCTTTCTAATAAATCATTCATTTAATTAAAATATCTGTTACTCATGAGTTATTCATTAACCAAGAAACTTCACCTGTTACTCACTCTTCGTGAGTTGAGCCTCCTATGGCAGCCACAATAATCTCATTCATAACAAGACAGTTCTACCATGTTATAGGGAAATAATGACTGGGGAACCAGAAACTTACTAAAATATGAAGGAATCCTCTGCTTAGGAGTCTGAGATCCTTCGTTCCCAATTACAGTTTCCTCCATAAACCAATAATTAGCATATTGGGTTTACAGTATCTAATCAATATGGAGCACAGGACTCAGTAGCTTCACAAGAATATTTTGCCTCACCTTCGATAACTTGGGAGGAAGCTACACTAAAATCTATTCCTGGTAATTTAGTTGAAAATATTTGAGTTGCCTCCATGTGCACCCCACTTTCAAAGTGAAGCATGCTTCCTTGGAACATGCTCTTCCAGCATTTTTCATATCACCAGTAAATCTGGAAACTTCACTTACTGTTCCTTCCTCAATGACTTAAGACGACAGAATTGATGGCTTTGTGGTCAAGTTTGTATATG
Source organism: Mobula hypostoma (assembly GCF_963921235.1). NCBI lineage: Eukaryota > Metazoa > Chordata > Chondrichthyes > Myliobatiformes > Myliobatidae > Mobula > Mobula hypostoma. The sequence continues at coordinate 152,970,529 of NC_086102.1, read as the reverse complement.
ATACAAAGACAGGTTGAGGTGCAGGTAGGTTTGAGGGTCTGCAGAAGGACTTGGACAGATTAGGAGAATGGACAAAGAAGAGGCAGATAGAATAGAGTGTGAGGAAGTATATGGTCATGCACTTTGGTAAAAGGAATAAAGGTGTAGATTGTTTTCTTAATGGGGAAGAATTCAGAAATCAGAGGTTCAGAAGGACATGGGAGTCCTCATGCAGGATTCCTTGAAGGTTAATACAGGTTGAGTCAGTGTTAGGGAAGGCAAATGCAATGTAAGTATTCATTTCAAGAGGACTAGAATATAAAAGTAAAGCTGTTTGGCTGAGCAAACTCAATGGGCTGAATGGCCTAAGTCTACTCCTATATGTCTTATTGTTTTATGGTCTTATGGAAAAGGAATCGATATTCTTGTCTACTTTTTCTTATGTTATGGGATGTGCCTGAGATTTGGTCGTGAACTACCTTCAATCCATACACGGGTTTAAAACTGATGTCTCTATATATTAACACAAGATGATTAAATTGTTGAAATCTAGGAACTGCTAACTGAAATGTAACTGTTGGGTTGAAATAATTAACTGGAGTATTCAGCTCAAAGTTTGAGCTTCACTCAACTATTTTCAGTGAAAGGAGACACACTAGACCAATCATCTTAGAACTTTTATCTGCCTTTATTCAATCTTCTCAAGAAGCTTTGCATCTTCTACATGCAAAGCTGTAATATTGAATTTCATACATGAACTGATAAGTGAGTGTTGAAATTGAAAAGCTTAGGGCCTTTTCTCACTTTGACTCACAGAATTGGTAAAGTACTCAGGATATACTGTCACCAGATGGACAGCAGTGGCTCACGAAGGTATCACCTTCTCATGAATAGTTAGGGAAAAACAAAAAAAAAATGGCCTTGGCAGTGATACCTGGATCCTGGAAAATCAATTTTTAAAATACGGTTGGGTTCCTTCCTTGAAATATTTCTTTATAAAATGAGGCAGATCAACTTGATATCAGATAACTAATTAAGATCAGCTTTCTGATCATTTTTATTCCTCCGACCCTCTGCAAGGTATCGTGTAAAATTCTTAGCTGTGTGAACATGACTCTGTTGGTCTTGTGACTCACCCAGTGTTTAAACAGAGTCGAAAGGTCCTCAATTAACTTGCATAGAGGCATTTTTGTTAATCACAGACCATACTGCATCATGCCTCCTCCCGAACCCTCCAGGCATTAATTATCAGTTTGACCAGTACTGGCCATGAATTAGAATGTTGCACTTTTAATACGATTATATTATTTGCAGTGATAGTTTTCAAAAGAGAAATCCATCTGTTCATCTGTCTCAGCGGGAATGTTCTTTGGATAAGCCATGTTTGCTGTACTCTCCCTCAGTTTCACAGTTCATGATTCCAGATCTCTTCATCACTTATGACCACCTCAGAGTGACATCTTGAACACAAGCTGGTATGATTGGCTTAGAATGATAATTCCTCACTGCAGGCCTCTTGGCCATAGTTATGATCCATGGTTTCAGTTCCTCACATAAAAATGTTTATTTTTTCACTTCAGCTCAGGACTTATCCCTAGAAATATATTCCCAGATTTGTTCTGATGAAGTATTTTCTGACACCAATGTCAAATCCACAGGACAATATTTGCTGACTACAAATGCAAACATTATCTGTCATTGCTGGAGGCCCTTTTGTATGTGGAAATGGCACTCTTGATATTTCACAAACTGTCAAGCCACAAGGCTGTTTACCTGGCATGGTTATGATGCCTTGTCTCACATACTGTATTATAACAAGTGGAGTATCAATATCCTTCGTTCAAGAGCTTTTCCCTGAATGACCTGTAAACATTATCGCCCAGTGAATGGAAGTTGGGTTAGTTGTAAACAAGTAGCTTCGTGGGTAGATTTGAAATATAGATGACTAATGTAAAAGGCAGAAAAGACTGCACTCATACTGTTGAACCTTATAATTGAAAATTTTAAACTACTTTATAGTACTTCATACAATTTAAAAAATATTGTCCTCACCAGCTTAATCTGTTTAATAGAGTTTCTCGTTCTTCATGCATACAGACATTCATATTCTTTAATTATACATTATGTACAAAACGAAAGTGGAAATTTTATAAGCTGCATATCCCCACACAGGCCACACATCACTTCCTAGAAAAATATTCAGAACTACTACTATTTAGCTTTAATGGCAGTGCAATGGATACTTTTTGGATCCAAAAACATCATGAAGCCTGCAGAGGAAAAATCTGTGAAGTATTTGCACCAAAGTCCAACAGCCCAATTAAAACACATTCAAGCTTTTAATTAAATTGGCTTCCATCCTAAGCAAAATCTATTTGGTGCTAAAGGAAACTGATCTGTCTCTAACCTTGTGTCCTCTACAATCCTACTCCAGGGAAGGGCCTCCCTGCAATCAGCGCAAGGGGGTGGTCATGGGTGACGCAGCGTGAGGTTTAAAAAGACCTCGGGTGCTTTCGGCCTTTTTCCCTCGGTGGGCAGAAACCAGAGTGGGGCCAATAAAAAAGGAGTAAGCGGAGCTGCCATTATTACGATTAGGGACGTAAGGGGATAGACACTCCAAAATATATGGAGGAGCAAGATTATTCAAAGCCTTATATCCAATTAAGAGTATTTTAAATTGATCTCCTAAAGGACATAGCAGCCAGTGTAATGATGCCAAAACTGGTGAAATGTGCTCAGATTTTCTTCTTTTGGTTAAAATTCTTGCTGCGGCATTTTGAACAAGCTGCAGCCGATATTATGTCTTTCTTAGGCAGTAAAAGAGTGCATGACGGAAGTCTAAATGTCTAAAAACAAAAGCATGTGTCAATTTTTCTGCATCTTCAGATGTTCTAAGGAATGAAATCCTTTCAATGTTCCTTGAATGAAAGGATGCAGTCCTAATAATAGGGTGAATATATTTTTTTGAAATGCAGCTCTGAGTCAATAACAACACCCAAGTTCTTTACTTCTGGTTTGATTTGTAAGGCCAGATGACCAAATTTCTAAAATTCACACATTTTTATTGTTACCAGTAATCAAAATTTGTTTATTTAGTTTTAGGAAATTGGAACTTATCCAGTCTGTAAAGACACCAGACCAGCGGGTTTACAGCCTCAGGGTCATCTGGTGTATTAGACAAATACAGCTGTATGTCATTTGCAAAACTGAATAAGCAGCCAGTGTAAAGAACCCTTGTGGTTGTTCACCTCAATAATATGTAAACTGTTTTGGATACTGTTGGGGAGGGGCGACCTAGCAGGAGAAGCCACAGAGACAGAGTCTGGTGCTGTGTCTCAAAAGAGAAGGCAGGAGAGAAGAGGACTGCAGTTGTGATAGGGGATTCCATAATTAAAAGAGCAGAGAGGAGATTCTGTGGACATGAAAGAGACACTCAGATGGTATGTTATCTCCCAGTTGCCAGCATCAGTGATATCTCAGTTCAGGTCCATGGCATTCTAAATGGGGAGAATGAACAGCCAGAAGCCATGTTACATATTGACAACAACGATACAAGGAGGAAAAGGGAGGAGATCCTGAAGAGAAAGTATGTGCAGTTAGGTAGAAAGCTGAGAAGCAGAACCTCCACGATAGTAATCTCTGGATTGCTGTCTGTGCCACGTGCCAGTGAAGGTAAGAATGGGATGATTTGCAGATGAATGCGTGCCTAAAGAACTGGTGCAGGGGATGAGAAAATCTGCAGATATTGCAAACCTAAGCAACACACACACACAAAAAGCTGGAGGAACTCAGCAGGCCAGGCAGCATCTATGGAAAAAAGTTGATATTTCGGGCTGAGACCCTTCATCAGAACTGGGGAAAGATGATGAGAAGTTAGAGCAAGAAGGTGTGGGGAGGAAGGAAGAATTACAAGGTAGTAGGTGATCAGTGAAACTGAGAGGGGGGAGGGGTGAAGTAGAGAGCTGTGAAGCTGATTGGTGAGATAAGGGGGAATCTGATAGGAGAGGACAGAAGACCATGGAAGCAAGGGGGGGGGGCGAGGAGCACCAGAGGGAAGTGTTAGGAAGGTAAGGAGATAAGCTGAGAGGGGGAAACAAGAATTGGAATGATGAAGAAGGGGTGCATTTACCACAAGTTCGAGAAATCAATGTTCATGCCAACAAGTTGGGAGGCTACCCAGACACTACAAGGTGCTACTCCTCCACTCTGCTCTGAGTGTCGACTCATCGCAGCAGGAGCTGACCACAACAGAGTCACAGGTGAAGTGTTGCCTCACCTGGAAGGATTGTTTGGGGCCCTGAATGGTAGTAATGGAGGTGACAGGGCACTTGTTCCGCTTGCAAGGATAAGTACCAGGTGGGAGATCAGTAGGGAGGGATGAATGGACAAGGGAGTCACGTAGGGAGCGATCCCTGTGGGAAGTGGAAAGTGGGGGGGGGGCAGGGAAAGGTGTGTTTGGTGGTGGGATCTTGTTGGAGATGGCAGAAGTTGCACAGAATTATGTGCTGGACTTTTACACAAGGATCGCTCCTTACGCAACTACCTTGTTTATTCATGCCCCCCACACCCCCAATGATCTCCAACTGGTACTTATCCTTGCAAACTGAACAAGTACCCTACCTGCCCCTACACCTCCTCCCTCAGCACCATTCAGGGCCCCAAACAGTCCTTTCATGTGAGGCAACACTTCACCTGTGAGTCTGTTGGGGTCATCTACTCTAACCACCCGGTGTGGCCTCCTATATATCAGTGAGACTCGACATTAATTGGGAGACTGCTTTGCCGAGCACCTACGCTGCATCTGCCAGTAAAAAAGGGATCTTCAAGTAGCCACCATTTCAATTCTACTTCGCATTCCCATTCTGATATGTCCATGGCCTCCTCTACTGCTGCAATGATGCCACACTCAGAATGGAGGAGCAACACCTTATGTTCCTTCTGGGTAGCCTCCAACCTGATGGCATGAATATCAATTTCCCTTCCTTCCAGTATTTGCCCCTACCCCCTTCACATTCCACATTCCCCATTCCCCTTTCCCTCTCTCAATGTATCTCTGTCACCATCTCCCCTTTATGGAAAGCACTTTAAAAACAATCCATAGGGCCCAGATCTTCATCATCTTGGATCTATGGAGCGCACACAACCTGCCCTGCATCCGCCAGGGTAAGGAATGGAAGATGAAGTTCATAACACCCACTGGCCACTACGAATACTTGGTGAGGCCTTTTGGGCTTTCCAACTATCCAGCCATTTTCCAAGCCTTCATCAATGACATCCTCTGAGGCATGCTACACAGGTATGTGTTCATCTACCTTGATGACATCCTCATCTTCTCCAAGGACTTCCAAGACCACAACTGTCGTATCCATTCAGTGCTTCAGCATCTCCTCAAAAACCAGCTGCACTGCAATTTAGAGAAATGCCAGATCCACACCCCAGTCATTTTCTTCCTGGGTTACGTCCTTTCATCCCAAGGCATAGCCATGAACCCAGATAAAGTGTGCGCCATCATAGAATGGCCCCGACTACACTCCCTCAAACAGCTACAGTGCTTCTTAGACAGCTCAAATTTCTACTGCTGTTTCATCGTAAACTACAGCCAAGTCGACACTCCTCTCATCTCCTTCGTCACCTCCTTTGTGCCTTCTTCTCACACAACTTCAACTACACAGCACTGTTATGGAGCAAGAGACTCACCAATAAATGGGCCTTGGAGGAACAGAGATATTGGCTGATGGGAAATACTGAGCCCTTCCTGATCTGGACTGACCCAGAATAGAACCTCATATCCACAAAACAAACCCACCAACTCAATCCATGTCAGGCTCACTGGGCCCTCTTCTTCAAGCAATTCAATTTCACCATCTCATACCAACCCAGCTCAAAGAACACTACGGTGTCTGCCCTGTCATGACAGCTCGACCTAGCTGAAATGAAGATCAACCCCCAGTCTATCATTCCATCCTCACAGATCCTCGCTCTGATCATCTGTTTTAACCAGATCCGCTAGGCCCTGCAACACGAGCCTACTCTAGCCAACCACACGTATGTGCCAGCAGCTGTCCGTTCTGAGGCGCTCCAGTGGGCCCACTCCTCACCTCTCTCCAGTCATCCAGGCACACGACAGACCCTGGTTTTTCTGCGTTGTCAGCTCTGGCAGCCCACCATGATCACAGATGTACATCAGTTCATCACCCTACCCTCAATGTGCCCAATCCAATCCTCCAACCAGCAACCCTCTGGGTTTCTGCGGCCCCTACTGGTCCCCTGAAGCCACGGTCGCTCATTGTCATGGACTTTATCACTGGTTTGCCACCTTCCGATAGGCCCATGGTGTTACTAGGTTCGAATATGGCCCAAGTGTGGAGTGAGAGACACTGAAGCAGGTCAAGAGTTCACAGACTTTAATACGAGCAGAGTTAAAGGGAAAATAAAACAATAAATGCTAGGCCAAACAGGGCCGTTAACTAAAACTCTCAAAAGGAAAACGAAGCCTACACTGCGGCTGAAAAGAATATCTAAACATTAAACGAATACCACTAGTCTTCACAGCCAGTTGACTTGGAAGTCCATTATCTCAGGGAAGGCCAAATGCAAAACAGCAGCGAAGTGTTGCTGTGCTCTGTCCAAGTATCGACAAGCACTATTACGACAAGTATGGAGTTAAATACCATCACAGTTAAATAGTAATCAGCTGACTCATGCAAATTCACAAGCGCAATTACCGTATCTACTGCACTGCTGAATCCGTGGTTGTGACACATGGTGATCATAATATTGGTGAACTGGTTCTTCAAACAGCTCACATCGTTGCCCTCCCAAAACTTCCATCAGCCACTGAAATGGCAGATCTCTTTCTCCAACATGCATTTTCCTCCACAGCTTCCCTCAAGACGTTGCTTCAGACTGGAGCCCGCAATTTGCCTCCTGTTTCTGGAGAGCCTTCTGCACCCTCCTCCTCACCACAAGTGAGTTTGTCCTCTGGCCATCAGCTGCAGGCCAGTGGTCAGTCAGAAAGAGCCAATCAGCGAGTGGAGAAGATTCTGCTACGCAAGGCTGCTTCTAACCCTTCCACTATGGAATTGCATCTGCTTTGGGCTAAGCTGTCCCACAATCCACTCACCTCCTCTGCCACGGTTTGTCATCCTTTGATGCGCTTCAAGGCAACCAACCCCCATTGTTCCTGGCGGAGAAGCCCATAGTGCAGGTCCGGTCTGCAAGGGCCCTGGTTCACTGCTACCTGAATACTGGAGGAGGGCATGGAGGGCCAACCGCCAACCACGCCTACAGCTGCCAGGCCGATCACCAACTGCGCCTACTGCCACCAGGCCAATCGCCGCTGGTGCCCAGCCAGACTATTGTGGACTGGGGTACGTGTCTGGCTGTGCACCCAATATCCACCCGTGCGCAGCGACTCCTACAAGCTCTTGCCCTGATTCATTGGTCCCTTTAAGATCACCCATTGCATCAACCCCAGTCACTTACCATCTCCAGCTGCCTTTGTCCCCGAGGATCACATCTACCTTCCACATGTCCTGCATCAAGCCCATTGTTCAAGAACCACTCAACCCACCTAAGCCTGCACCTTCAGAACCAAGGATGGTGGATGGTAGTTCAGTGTACACAGTTTGCCAGTAGATGGATTCACATTACAGTGGACTGGGTATGCAGCACCAGATCAATTGAGAAGGGTACAGCCCAGAGGAGAGATCTTGGTTGCCACCCAGTTTCATCTTGAAGCTCCACCAGATCCATCCAAATCATCCTCGGCCATCAAGTGATGGCCATAGGTGGGGGGTATTCTGTCAGGCAGGCACCTCCCAGTCCCCACCCAGCTAACAGGAGCCACCTGCCACTCATTTCTAACTCATTACCTGCAACCTATTTAAACCCAGCTCTCATCCACAGCCCTTGTTCAGTCATCAAACCAGCCAGCCTCAGCTAGTTGCTCCTTGCCTTCAGTTACCTTGTTGCCATGTCATGCTAAGTATATGCTCTCTTTTGTTTTGTGGCTAGTTATTTTGCAATTTATTAGTAAACTATTGTCTCTGTTACTCTGCTTTTGGGTCAGTCCTTCTCTACATTTTCCTGACCGATGTCTAACAACTGTAAACGCAAGTTCATCAATGATTCTCGTTGAGTAAATCTATTAGGAAAGCACAGGGCCTTGACATGCAGCACTATTGATTTATTCTTTACCAAAGGGTACAAGATAAAAAGAAATAGAGGGACCTAAGCAGAACACAATTATCAGAAGCTATTAAACATAATATATTCTTGGTAGCATCAGCACTGGGCATTTATTAACTAATAATCAGCTGTGTTTAAATTGTAAAAATATAATTGCCCAATTCATGCAGCTAAATTAATTAATTTGACCTTGCCATTTGACTTGCATCAGATCTGCCTCAATGTAATCTAAGGAATAGTTCTCATGGAGTCATAGTGCATCGCAGGAGGAAAGCAGTCCTCCGGCCCATCTGATCTCTGCCAAACTAGTATTCTGCTCAGTCCCATCGACCAGTACCCAGACAGTCGCTCTCCATACCCCTCCCATCCATGTACTTATCTAAACTTCTCTTAGATGTTAAACTTCTCTTAAATGTTGAACTTCAGCCTGCATTCACCACTTTCTCTGGCAGCTCATTCCACACTCTCACCACCCTCTTGGTGAAGATGCACCCCCTCATATGCCCCTTAAATATTTCACCTTCAGCCTTACCCCATGAACTCTAGTTCTGGTCTCACCCAACCTCAATGGGAAAAAAAACCTGCCTGCTTTACCCTAGCTATAACCCTCAATTTTATATACCTTAATCAAATCTCCCTCATTCTCCTACGCTCCAGGCCTTCACCTATAACCGTTTCCTATTACTCAGGTTTTCAAGTCCCGGTAACATCCTCGTGAATTTTCTCTGTACTCTTTCAATCTTATTGATCTCTTTTCTGTCAGTAGGTGAACCAGAGTCGAGATTCTGGGGCAAAGAATGTATTGCTCAAAAGGTTGGTCCAAAATGATCGAATGATTTTGTACATACACTTCAAACAGCAACAGCATTGGAATATAGCAGTGACTTTTACCTGCCAATTTACTTCTGTCTTCTCCTGCGACAACAACAATCCAATCTCTCTGAATTGTGATTCCCATGGCTGTGCTCGCCAGATTTGCAATGTTACCGATCGTAATAACCAAAATGTAGCAGAAAGTCTACAAAAAAAGTTAGAGAGATAACACTTAAGAAACAGTTAATTGAAAGAATTATGTTAATTGTTTTAAAGAGAATGGCACAAGTTTTACATTCTGGTTTACTTTGTGAGATTATTACTTGGTTTAAATGAATGAATGTTGTGTTTGAGCTTTTGTGAGAATGAAAAAGATTAAATACAGTGAATTTCATGTAAATATGTGAGATGCCTGCATGTAATTAAGTCCTAGTTTACAAAGACCCTTAGTACCTCTGGGACAAACCAAACTGATGTTTTACAGTGCAACTGAGCTGGGATTACCAAGCATTAAACTGGCAATCCCGCCCTGCAACCCTACTCCAGTCAATCCTGGCAAAAGACTGGAATTCTCATTAGGAAGTAAAAGGTTATTTATTTTATGTGCTTGATCTTTTAATGCTTTTGATAACTAATGTTTTTAATTGTATTCTTATTTTTTCAAATTTTGTAATGGATACTTAAAAATTATTTATAATAAATATGACCTCTTTATCTCTGAATAGAGCTTTAAAAACCATTAAAAATACCTCCTGGTTTTTATGTATCTCAGACTCTACCACCCAAAGGGCTGCATTTCGCGATTAGGGCCCCAGCAGTGTCTGTATCTTCCATGTCAGGCCCACACAAAGTAAGTGACACTCCAAAACAAGCTTGCTGTCTTTTGTTCAGGTAAGATAGATTGCTACTAGTTCTCCGATTGTCCCCAGTTTAGAAGGCTTGATGTCATCCTAAAGGACCGCAACATAATTTACAGAAACCAACCAAGCAGTTTGACCTATTTAATTAGCAGTCTGCGCCATTAAAGAGATCACCTGAGGTCAATATTCCACAAGTTTGTCTGCAATATAACTTACGTAGCATCTTAAATTTAACGTGAGCCACATAAGCAAGACTGTGTTTGTGAATCTAACCTCACCCATGACCTCCACAAACAGCATTTTGCAATGACCAAGAAAAGTGCTTGTTTGCTAAAATACTGGACAATAGGATAACACAAAGTCATAAAGTCTCTCCTGTGCTTGTATTTACTATATTGTTAACCAGCACAATGCAGGTTATTTCAAAAGCAGTAAAACAAAAAGCAGTGGAAAACCTTGGAAATTATCAGAATTTGATTTTGCTCCAGTTCTGGATATCACTGAAGTAAAAATGCAAAGCCCCGTTTTAGCCCAGGACACAGAATCTGACATGCAACTCTCTATAACCCCTGGAGCTCATTTAAAATTGTACCCAAAGCTAGCAGTGGTGGTATGAAGCCAGTGGACACAAAAGGAAAGCCACACAACTGTGACGGTTGCCCAAATGCAAAGAAACTCATCTTAGGAGTTGGATAACCCCTACAGCTGTTGATCAGATGGTAGTGAGGCAAGGGAAGTTGGTGAAGGATTGGAGGAGGTGCATGGTGGGGAGGAGGGGAGATCTAAATTTGTAAAGTTCTAGGGAAGTAAAAGAATCACCTGGCTCATAAGGAAATATTCAAACAAAATATTCATTAGAATCTGCAAGTGTCTGCCGAAGGATCTTTCAACGCTGTCACAGGTAAATTATGGGCCATTAATCTCAGAGATAAAAGCAGATATGCATAGATGGAATCTTATCCCCTTTTTAAGTTTAAATTCAAGGATAAATACTATAAAAATGAATATTCTTCCTCGGTTACTGTATCTTTTCCGTACTTTACCTGTGGAGGTGGATGATAATCAATTCAGGGAATGGGACAAATGGATTTCGCGCTTCATTTGGCAAGGAAAGAAACCTAGAATTCGATATAACACCTTACAGTTAGGAAAGGAACGAGGAGGTATGGTTCTTCCTTGCCAGAGAAATTATTTTTGTGCCTCACAGATAACCCCTCTGTTATATTGGTGTAATAGGGAATATAAGGCTAGATGGAAGAAAATAGAATTTGGATTGGTTGACAATTTTCCTCTACAGGCCTCAATAGCTGACAAAGGATTGATGGCCCAATTGGAAAAATTTAAAAACAGTTGGATAAATCTTACAATAAAAGCATGACAGAATGTGGTTAATTCATGTGGAATTAATAACATGTTAAAACTCTTCAGATGGTGTGCATATGATACCGAATTCCTTCCCAACAGAGGAGATAAAAGATTTGAGCTATGGATAAAGAAAGGTCTTACAACCTACCTCTCATTTATACATAAAAGAGTATTACAAAGTTTCCAAATCCTGCAGGACAAACATGGCCTAGAACACAATGACTTTTTTAGGTACCTTCAAGTACAAAATTATGTTAACCAGAGTTGTAGATATACAGACCTATCAACAGTAGAATTAGAATTTTTCAAGATTCTTAATTCGGCTTGCGGTTCAATACCTAATAAATCAGTTTCTCAATTATATAATGCACTCTCCCATGCTAAAAATGTAAACACATTGTACATTAAAGAGAAGTAGGAGAAAGAAGCGGGGTTGGTTCTTTCAGAGGAGGCTTGGGGGAAAATATGCAGCTTTCAGTGGTCTTCGACTAATTCTTTGACTTGGAGAGAACATTGTAGGAAAAATATTATAAGATACTTCAAGACCCCATATCAGGAAAAATATAAAGATACAAACGTGGCGTGTTGGAGAAGGTGCGGCTCCAAGGAGGCAAATCATTTCCATATTTTCTGGGATTGTCCTAAATTAAGTCTATATTGGGAAGATATTCATAGAACATTAGTTAAGGTACTTAGGACCCAGATACTTCTGAACTTTGAGACGCTCTATTTGGGGCATGTATTGTTTCTTGAACAGAAGGAAGATATAAAGTTGATGCAGGCCCTTTAGCAAGTAAGAAATCAATTACTAGAAAGTGGCTAAATCTAATACCACCTACATTAGAAGACTGGCACAAAATTATCTTGGAAATATTTAAAATGGAAAAGTTGACTTACTCCCTGAGAAGTCAAAAAGAAACATTTTATCAAATCTGGAATAAATGGATTGAATATATAACCCCAATGCGAGCAGACTTTAGATGACTCTCCTAATGATTTATACTGCTCTTCTCATCAACACAGTAATATTGCTAACGTAAGCACCCTTAGTCTAAATGTTTATTGTTTTTGGTTTTTTTTTGGAAAATAGAGAATTAATACAAGTAAAGGAAAAGATTTGGGTAAGGGATAAAAAATGATAAAGTAAAGTAAGTAAGTACATAGGGATAAGTACATAGGGGCCAGGAGCAAGTATGAACAAGTTAGGATATAAACACCTACAATGGTTGTTACATAGGCTTACATACAACATTTTGGACCAGAAGGAATGATCCAGAAGAGATGTATGGAAACTATTACTAATCCACTATTATTACTATTTTTCTTAACAATTAATACCATTACTTAGCCTAATAGATTAGAATTTCCACTGTACGTAATTATCTATTTAAGTGTCTAATTTCTTTTTATATCATCTCAATATGTACTTAAGAATGTATAAATAATTATAGTCTTATACATATAAAAAATGGAAAAGGTTATACATGTGAAAAAAGTACATGATACTTGTGAATTTCTTATCCAAATAAAAATAAAATTTTAAAAAAAGAATCTGCAAGTGTCTCTTCTGATGCTCATACTACTTCTGACAGCTGCTGGAGCGAGCACAGTTCACAGTCTTTAGTTAAATTTTCACCAGGTCAGAACTTGCATCATTTGTTTCTAGAGGAGGATGATATTATCAAAACATATAGGAATTAAAATAGAGAGCTGGTGGGGTGGTGGGATTGTGCAAGTGCAGGCTGCTTGTAGAGAACTGTGGGGCAGCAATAGATTGCTACCAGCTCGCCTCTGCTTTACAACACTGCCAGAAGCAGTACTGCTCATCTGGCAGTAAACCATCAGGCTCCGCACCGTCTGAGACCTCATTTTGAAACATGAACCTTATTTACATTATTTCAGTCATGGTATACCAGTCAAAAATGCCAAAACTAAACCAGGGAACAACTAATAGTTGAAAACTTACGAGTAGCCATCCTTGGAACATGGAGACAAGAGAAGGTTTGAACAGGAAGACCATCATCAGAATGATGCCACAAATGATGACTGAGATATTCTGAACAAGCAAGGATACTTGGGCAACTATCGTAGGAGTGAGAAAAGAATTGGTTATATTGAAATGAATCACAATTATTCACATATTATTTTTAGAAATTAAAAATCAATATATTGCAGTGCTGTGCTATTAGTTCACAGTTTAGATATTACAGGTTCAATGTTTTACAATTTTTGGATCAATAAATTAAGCTATCATGCAAGTCATCAGAGATATGTCACAACTAAATTCTGTATGCCTAATTCCATCGTTATATTTTTTTTTTGAAAAGCAAGGGAACAGAATGGAATTTCAGTGAAATTATCAGTAGGTGAGATTTCATCTCATTTAGGATTTTTTACACTGCATTTTCTGAAATGATGTGGCCAGGAAGGATCATCAGTGGAAATATTCCAGCAAGACATGAAATCATGCACCTTCCCCAAGCCATATTTTCCACCATCAATTAATCAATACTGACCAACCACTGATGTGCATTCCAAGTAACTGAGGTTCTCTGCCAGCAAGTTATTCTAAAATGTTAGATCTTGTATATCTTTTTATTCCCTTTCAACTCCCTGGCATGTAGGTTGCTCTTTTTTTAAGTTTCTTGTGTAACAGAAGTGACTGAAATAGCTTATCCAACTCCATTATTACAAATTGAATAAATAGTGTTGAACTCTATTCAATTTTTTTTTTGTATTTTCCCTCTTTCTTTTTCACCATACTAATTAGCCATTCCATGCCAGTATCCACTGAACGTGAAGTTCATTTTGTTAACTGGGAGATATTTATGAAAGACACAGATTTCATGGCATAAAAAGCAGCCATGCAATACAATGCAGATCTTTTAAATTCACCAGGGCATAGAAATGACATTCCTAGAGTGGCTTTCATGTCCAGTTTCTATTCATTGTAGTAAAGGACATGGTGTCTAGAAGTCAAAGTTCCAAAAGACACGTAGCATTCAATAGTCTGAATTGAATAACACAACCTTTCAATTTTTAGTGAATGCAGCAGGCCTGGCAGCATCTCTAGGAAGAGGTACAGTTGACGTTCCCGGTCCGAAACATCGACTGTACCTCTTCCTAGAGATGCTGCCTGACCTGCTGTGTTCACCAGCAACTTTTATGTGCGTTGCTTGAAATTCCGGCATCTGCAGATTTCCTCGTGTTTGCGCTTTCAATTTTTACTACAAGTTGTCCTGGTCACTAGTCTCTAAGTTCTGGAATATTCTTGCTAATTCTGCTTTCAGATGACCCTTAAACTTTGCTCACGCCACTTCTAGCATCTCCTTGCCTGAGACATACTTTAAACTCCACTGATGTCTTGCTATGATTCGGAAGCCACACGAGTTATTAATGTTGGAACTACAAAAAGCAAAATGCATCTGATTGTGTAAGTAGGAACAAAGCAAAAATGAGAACAAAGCTGAGGAGGAGAATCAAAACAAAACAGACTCCACTGTCAAACAGGAAGGAAATCGCAAGTAAAAGAAAAACAAAGTACTGTATCCACAATATGAGCTCCAAAATACTCCTAAAGTCTGAGCTAAACTCCTCTGTTATGCACCTTTTTAAACATGCTGACTTTGGAAATAGAACATGAAATATAGTACAGTACAGTGCAGTACAGGCCCTTCAGCCCACTATGTTGTGCTGACCTTTAAACCTACTCTACAATCAATCCATCCCTTCCCTTCCATATAGCACTCCATTTTTTCATCCATGTGCCTAACAGTTTCTTAAATGTCCCTAATATATCTGCCTCTACAACCACCCCAGCACACAATGCATGTACCCACCACTCACTATACGTAAAACTTACTCTGGCATCCCCCTATACTTTCCTCTCATCACCTCAAAATTTTGCACCATGGTATTTCCACCGTGAAAACAAGTCTCTGTCTGTCCACTCTATCTAAGCCTCTTCATCTTATACACCTTTATCGAGTCACCTCTCATCCTCCTTCACTCCAATGAGAAAAGCCCTGGCTTGCTCACCTATGCTCATATGCTCTATGCCCCCTGGTCCAGGCATCGTCCTGGTAAATCTCCTCTGCACCCCCTCTAAAGCTTCCACATCCTTCCAATAATGAGACGACTAAAACTGAACACAATACTCCAAGTGTGATCTAACCAGGTCTTTTTTAGAGCTGCAATATAACCTCACGGCTCCTGCACTTAATCCCTTGACTAATAAAGGCCAACACACCACATGCCTTCTTAACAGCCCTATCAACTTGCATGGCAATTTTGAAGGATCTATGAACATGGTCTGCAAGATCCCCCTATTCCACCACACTTCCAAAGTGTGTTACTTCAAACATTTCTGGGTTGAACTCCATCTGCCACTTCTAAGCCCAGCTCCGCATCCTGTTAATGCCTCATTGTAATTATGATAACTTTCTATGCTATCCACAACACCAATGATCTTTGGGACATCTGCAAACATACTAACACTCCTTCCGCTTTGTCAGCCAAATCATTTATAAAAGTCACAGAGCACAGGCCCCAGAACAGATCCCTGTGGAACGCCACTAGTCGCCAGCCTCCAGGCGGAATACATTTCATGTGCTACCATCCTCTGCCTTCTGTGGGCAAGCCAATTCTGACTCCACACAGCCAAGTCCCCAGGCCTCCTGACTTTCTGAATGAGCCTCCCATGGGAACCTTGGTGAATGCATTACTAAAACCCATATATACCACATCCATTCTCTACCTTTATCCATTTGTTTCGTCACCCTCTCGAAGAATTCAATTTGGCTCACGAGGCACGACCTGCCCCTCACAAAGCTATGCTGACCATCTCTAATCAGACTATACTTCCTGAAATGCTCGTAAAACCTGTCTCTAAGAATCCTCTCCAACAATTTCATAACCACTGGCGTAAGGCTCACTGTCATAATTCCCAGGGTAATCCCTGTTACTTTTCTTGAACAAAGGAATAACATTTGCCACCCTCCAATCTTCTAGAACTGATCCTGTGGCCAGTGAGTACACAAAGATCATTGCAAAGGGCTCAGCAATCTCTTCCCTCATTTTCGGAGATATGTCTCATTCAAGGTATTAGAGATCTTGGAGATCTCTAGTCTCTCTGATTGCTACATCTGCGAGATGTGCATCTGGGTGTAGGTGTCGCCAAACAATTGGTACTAGAACGTACAATCATCACAGCGATATTTGATTCTGCGCTTCACACTCCCTGGATTACAAATATTAAATATTAAAAATAGTTAAAATTAGTAAATATTAAAATTTTAAATTATAAATCATAAATAGAACATAGAAAAATGGGAAGTAGGGTAGTGCAAAAAAACCGAGAGGCAAGTCTGGATATTTGGACGGTACGGCCCAGATCCGGGTCAGGATCTGTTCAGCAGTCTTATCACAGTTGGAAAAAAGCTGTTCCCAAATCTGACCGTACGAGTCTTCAAGCTCCTGAACCTTCTCCCGGAGGGAAGAGGGACGAAAAGTGTGTTGGCTGGGTGGGTCGTGTCCTTGATTATCCTGGCAGCACTGCTCCGACAGCATGCGGTGTAAAGTGAGTCTACGGACGGAAGATTGGTTTGTGTGATGTGGTGTGCCATGTTCACGATCTTCTGCAGGATAAAGCAGTTCTGGCGCGGTGGTCTCCAGCTGGGTCAGTAGCTTCGCCTGGGTGTTGTTGATCTTTTATCTTTCTAAATTGGAGATTTAGAAGGGTTTCTCGGGTATAGGATAGTGGAGAGGGTAGTTTGCACGGGAGAGCACGCGCAAAAGTGCCAGTTACCGGCACCATCTTTAACAGAAAAAAAAACTGGAGCTGCAGCTGGATGACCTTCAGCTCATTCAGGAGAATGAAGAAATGATACATAAGAGCTACAGGGGGGTAGTCACACCTAAGTCGCAGGATGCAGGTAGCTGGGTGACTGTCAGGGGAGAGAAAAGGAATGAGCGAATAGCGCAGAGTACCCGTGTGGCCATGTTGAGCCAAGTCATGTTTTAGCTGATCTGTCCTTGCCATGTGAGCAGCATTAAGCTGCATTTATTTTAAATTTCCAGTTGCCTTGCGAGGGCCGCACTTCACCATAAATCTCTATCTTGTTGACCTCTGCCTTAAGAAGGTGGAGTCTCATGGAGTGAAATAAGACTTTTAGATCTGCTAACATCTAGATCTTCTGTGAACACATCTCACACTAGTCGTAAAGCAAATATGTCACAAGAGCCACATATACCTAGGCACAGAGTTCTCTTCATTATTTTCCCAGTAAGGCTAAAACATACCATCTCAAACTGTTCATTGTCTTTACTTTGAAAGATGGTCTTTCTTATTTAAGGAAGCCTTGCATTTATTTTGTCTCTCACAACATATCCCTTGGCTCGGAACAACCAAGGAATTATTAAATCAATGTTGGAATGTTGTAGATAAGACAGAGAAAGTGTTGACTAGACTGTTTTATTCATTCATGAATTGTGGACATTACTAACAACCTTAGTAGTTATTGTCTGTCTCTGTCCTTTAAGGAATCTATTAGGAGTCAATCATGTTGGTGAGTCTGTAGTTATCCACTGGCCAGAATGGGTAGGAACAGTAGATTCTATTCCCCGTAGGACATTAGTGAATCTGATGAGATTTGACATCAATATTGTTTCACAATTATCATGATTGAAACTGTCATTTGAACTTATTTTCCTGAAACAATGAACCTGGCCTCTGGTTGTGGTCCTGAAACTTAACCAACAGGCTACTTTACAGAATTCTTGGTGTTATAAATACTTGTGCAAAAGTTACTGCAAATGTTATTCTCCATGGAACATACAAGGTTTAGGAGGAGTTTTGACAGAAATATGCAGGATTATGATGGGTTTAGATAGGATAAACAGAGAAACTACTAGACAGGTATATGGAGAAATTTAAGGTGGGCGGTTATATGGAAGGTAGGGTTTGAGGGTTGGTACAACATTGTGGGCCGAAGGGCCTGTACTGCGCTGTATTATTCTATGTTCTATGTTAAACTGTTCCTAAGGAATGAGGGCAAAAATGTAAAGAAATCAGCAAACAGTTCAGGGAGATTAATTCTGTTTTTTTAAATGCACAGAGTACTTTAATTGGAATTCACTGCCCTCAGTGTTGGTGAAAACAATCAAGACTTCTGAGAGGGAGATGAACACGTGCATGAAAAAGAATGATTTGCAGGGTTATGGGGGAAAAAGTAAACAGGAAGAGGGTCTGATGGCACAGTCAGTGAGCCTGAATAAATACAGTCCGACCACCATTCGTCAGAACAATTTGATTTCTTAAAATGGAGTGTAACCACACAGCTTTTCAACCTAGAAGGCAGCAATACCATTTTTTAGTGAAATGATTGTTTATTAGGCAGGAGAACCCAGTAAAACATTTTTAAAAGAATCTTACAGAAGCCTAGTAACCTTTTCATCACCCTTTAGTTCCACTCCAGCTCCCAACTGCCCCATTCCTGCACCACAACTTCTTCAAAGCCACAGCAGAGCAAATGTAATGTGGACTCTAAAGCAAGGAAGAGTCATGTCTTACGAAATCTCTAACATATTTAGCCAATCCAAACATAACTTAAACATCAG
This sequence comes from Mobula hypostoma, assembly GCF_963921235.1. Taxonomy (NCBI): domain Eukaryota; kingdom Metazoa; phylum Chordata; class Chondrichthyes; order Myliobatiformes; family Myliobatidae; genus Mobula; species Mobula hypostoma. The sequence goes on along the minus strand of NC_086102.1, from coordinate 152,951,705 downwards.
TGCGTCATTCAAGATCCACCAAACATTATTGGAAATTGATGAATATGTTAATTATCTGGGAATGAAAATATTTTTATATTCTTAAAGGAATGTGGGTTTTGCAGACTGAGCCAGCATTTAATTGCCCATCTGAAACTGCACTTGAGAATCACCAGGAGCGTTGCACTGAGCTGCTTTCATGGCGCACTGCAATCCTTAACCTGAGGATATACCCACAATGTCGTTAAGGAAAGGGCACCAGGATTTTGACCCAGTGACAGTGAAGGAACAATGATATTTTTCCCAAGTCGACAGTGTATGATATACCAACTTACTATCCAATAATACGCACTTAATTCATTTGGTATCTACAGCACACCTGTGAATTTCATTTCCAGAAAAGTCAAATTGTATAAATGCAGTGGGCAAACTGAAGAAATAAATAGAGAAGTTGATTCAGTGAAGTTGAAACAAAAAAATTAGAGGACTCCAAGGAATAACAGATTTGAAATGCAAAGGCATAATTCGATGGATTAAAAAAAACCAGTGAAACTGACAAGTGACAGCCTAGTGATACCAGAGAATAGACTGCAATGAGAAAACATTCAAGTGTCTTGACTCTTCCATTTCAGTTCTGAACTCGGCCCAAAACGTCGACAGTTTATTCCTCCATAGAAATTTTCATTGTTATAAATGGTGGTGGTAGTGGGGAGAAAGCTCCTACTAACTATTAAGTGCTCCCTGTGGTGTGCACCTCAAACAGCCTCTGACAACCAAGTCCAGCCCTGGCCTTCATGTGTGGCTTAGGTACTAAGCCCGGTGGAACCCAGCGGAGCTTAGAAAAAAATACAGGGCTATTCGGTAGGGAAATTCTACGCGGTTTCTAGGGTAGGTTACATGGTCAGCACAATGTTGTGGGCCGAAGGGTCTGTAATGTTCTGTAGATTTCTATGTTTCTACTGACAGGAGAAGGGGCAAAGGCGGGTTACTGGAACCTTAAAATAGTCGCTTGGTGCAGATGGGGCTTACCAGCCATGATTGGCAGCTCATCTGGAGAAGGAAAGCTCTCATCTCAAACCTCTGCTGCCTTGCAGCTATACCCCCCCTTGGGGAAGGCTTCAGGAGTAAACCCCCAAGGGAAAAATCCAGAGCTGGAGGCCCTAAGGCAGTCTGACACTGAGTTCAATGTTGACTGGCAACCCCTGTGCTGCCTGACCTGGTGAGTTCCTCCATTTTGTACGTGTTGCAATGAAAAATACGTTTAACTTCTGAGCTTGTTGTTACACTTCCCTTATGTATACCAATACTATTGTTCCCGTGACCAGATACAGCTGGTTAACTATTCTTTCACTGGATAAAAATAACCAATGATCTTTTTCTAGTTTATTCTTTCAAGTAATATGAGTACTAAGCTGTAATAAAGTAAGATGAAACAATTATTTCTGTTCTTCTCTTGTTGAATTATTTTGTAGAAAGAATTTCAATATCATGTAAGCTTTGCATAGGGTTGCCATCTAACTAGAGATATCACATTTACTATTATTGAATAAGCTGGGTAATCTTTTCAATAAATAATTTTGTTTAAAATTAAAGAATGCAAATTATGTTAATGCACAAAAACAGATAAATAATTTATGAAATCTTTTATGACAGGATCTTTTTTTAATATATCATTGAATAACGTGATGTACAAGTAAGAAGCAATCCACTTTGAATCTTTCTGATAAGTGATTTGGGGATGATTTCTTGCACTCTAATTTTGGCAGAAATGACTGTCCAAAATAAGTAGGTCATATGCTGAGCTAAAACGGCCATTTAGTGCACACTTAGCACCAGACCGAATAATGATAAAGCTTGTACTTGCAACAGCTTCACACGGGTTGACTGCCAATTAAATGCCAACTTCTGCTCATTAAGCAGGTCATATAGCATTGCTGTGGCTAGCGCTAATCCATTTGCCCTCTCCCAACAATGGCCTGCTAACTAGTGTAGATTTCATGCAAACCCTACAGGAGCCACTCACATTGCACTTGCCGCTGGAGTTAAGAAATGGGCATTAAACACATTGGGAGATTTTCTGGAACAAGTGCTGGAACAAAGTTCATACTGCAAATTAGGACCAAAATTGTATCTGAAGTCCAGATTTTAAATAGAGTCTAATTTAGTGCAACTTAATGCACATTTTCTCTGATGAATGTAAAATCTTTTCCCCTAACATTACAGCTCTTCCTCAAGAACTTAGACATAAAAATCACCAAACACTTGTGCACAGGTATAAAAAATGTTGAACTTTATCTCTATAGACTTGGACAACTGAAGTGAAGAAATGTTTCCTCCAGTTGTGCAGGAGTAGGGTCAGACCCAACTTGGAGTGCTTCAGTTAAAAGCAAGATTTTAGGAAATACATCTCAAGGTATTACCTGGGGTTATTTAAAGCATTAAAATATGACAGATTTTATAACATTGCTTTGCATTCCTTTCGTTTAGATAGTTGTAGTCCAATCTAATTGAGTTTCTATAATGACAATGACATTTTAGCAATAGAAATACTCAATATCTCACAGAATGGATTGTGTGGCACAACTTTGGATTTAGGCCATTTACATAGGAAAGAATGGGGTGGGGGGTCATTTATTTCTTCAGAGAATGTGTTGGAATCTGGAACCCACCTTGCCCTCACACCAGAAACTGAGGATGGTGATTCATATCACATTTTTAAGGTTGAATTAAATACATTTTAATTGAGTAAGGTCTGGTTAGGGAAGGGTATGCGTGACAATAGACAAAGCTGTTAAATAGAGTTTAATCACTATTTAGCCATGTTATGGTTGAATAGATGAGCTATTTCAATAGTCTTCTCCTATTTACACGTCTTTGTAACAGGATACTAAACAAACAGTCGCGTATTAGTTAAAGTTATCTGAGTTGTTCTAATCCTTGCACAGCATGTTGCCATTGCAATAAATGGCTAATTGGCTGTTATCTTTTTTCCAATTCTCTATATTTAAAAGGTTTGTACACAGAGGTAATGTGTAGTGTGCCAGTTCATACCTCTAAGTCTGGGCGTTTTGTCCACCCAGTCACCAATGATAGCTCCCAGCAATAGGACTGACCCAGCTACGACCAAACCATAGACAGCTGTCAGAAGCAGATTGTTGCCATAAAGTTCCACCAGAAATACCGCCACAGCAAAGTGCCACATTCTATCTCCCTGTAACAAAGCACAGACTCCATTTAGCACAGATCACAAATTGAAGTGCAATTTTTAGCAAATTAAGCATCTTAACCTGTTTCCATTCAACAGAATTTTAAATATGATTAAGAATAAACATCTTTATCACTGACTTCAGGCTGAAAATGATCTGCAGGCCAGCAACTTGTTTAGTCCATATAACACTAGGCAGCAATTTTTTTTCAGAAGTGTTGATTCCTCAGAATTTTTCTGTGGTTATGATAGACTGCTTGAAGCCGAATGCAAATATAATTTCAGACTACTTGTATCACATACGAATTTAGAGAAACAAGAAATTAACTTTTATTGAAAATAATGTGCTTAATTGCATAACAGTGCTGACACTTTGCAGTAGTTCAACTAAGCTAAAATGTTTTGTTGATCATTTTCATTTGTATTCAGATTCTCAGGCTTCTCACTTAAGTGTCCAACAATAATCAGCCAGCATTGATGGATTCCAGTTGCCCTGATACTGTTTCTCCATGACCTCAATGTCCTGGTGAAACCTTTCACCATGCTCATCACTGACAGTGCCAAGATTTACGGAGTAGAAGTTTAAATGGGAATGCAGAAAATGAATCTTTGTTCACATATTGCACTGCATGGTTTCGTATGCTTGAAACATGTTGTGAACCAGTTGCATGAAGTTTGGTGTGCTGCAGTTGCTAAAAAAATTTTCAACAATATCCTTGAGTGCCTTCCATACGATTTGCTCTGGTGCCTCATTAAGTTCTTCAAATTAGCAGTCATCAATGACCTGTTTGATTTTTGGACAAACAAATAATGCCTTCCTTAATCTTGACATCAGTTATTCTGGGAAACATCGGTCTCAAATATCAAATTCCTTCACCTTCCTTGTTCATCACTTTCACAAAATTTTTCCTTAAGCCCTAGTTTTATATGAAGAGGAGGCAACACTATTTTTGTTGGTTCTACAAGTGGTTTATGAGTCACACTTTTTTTGCCCTGGAACCAACTGCTTACAGAGTGGCCAAGTAATGAGATTCTTTAGCACGGCTGTCCCATTCACAAATGAAACAACACTGTATCCGAGCAGCATTCCCAAGTACCAGCAAAACTACTTTCAGATCACCACAGGTGTTCCAGTTGTAGTTGCCGTACTGTTTGTGTTTCAACGAGATACACAAATTTCGGTAGTTTTCTTTCATGTGTACTGCACAGTTGATTGGTATTGAAGGGTGGACATTGCCATTGTGTGGCAGCACAGCTTTCAAGCTTAACACTGAAGGATCAATAAAAATACAACATTGTTGTGGGTCATGCTGGAAACCCAAAGCTTACAATGTGGCTAACAGTTTAATTGACTTGAATTATGAATTGCAATAACAAATATAGATGATTCCAAAACAAATTGTGCATGATTGGAAAATTTCACGGTGATATTTATGATCAGTAGCCCAAAATCCATAACATACACCCAAAAGTATTCAGGAAGCAAACGCTTTGTTATTCAGTGTAATCAGACATCACCGAGCACACATTGCCTGAGAAAATGGGGCTGGTTATTGGCCAGTGTAATGGAAGAATTGTACCTTCTAAACTCAGATTGGACTTCTAAGGGAAATGATTCAAGAGTGATCCTTTCAGCATTTCAGCATGTTGAGTATTCGGTAAAATTAGGATTCTTTATCAGAAAATACATTTATTGGATTTATTACTATTCTTTTAAAAACTAACTTTTGAAATAATGCTCTAGACATGTTTAACATCTCTGTGTTATGCACAGCCAGTTGACTATTCATGGGTCAGACTGAGCACTGATGGAATGGAATCAATTATTGAATCACCATCTCACTGCTACAGTAAATCTTCTCAGGAACTGGTTTCCTACATGACTTCTGGAGAACAGCAAATATAAAAGTCTGGTTCCCAGAACTTTGGGTTACACCAGCAATCATTTTGTCAGCAGATCAATGATTTACTCTCACACTGTTGACATGTATAATCCTTCTTCTAAGAGTCAGTTTGACATAGCAGTACATAAGAATAGGACTCTGTCATTTAACCTCCTGAGCAACACATGCAAAATGCTGGAGGAGCTAGGTCTTGGCCTGAAACGTCAACTGTTTACTTTTTTCCATAGATGCTGACTGACCTGTTGAGTTCCTCCAGCATTCTACGTGTTTTGTTTTGGATTTCCAGCATCTGCAGATTTTATCGTGCTTGTAGTTTAAACTCTTGAATCTGTTCTGCCACTCAGTGAGATTTTGACAGATGTGCAATGCAATTCTAAACATCTGCCTTTGTTCTGCATCCCTTAATACCTCTGGTGAACAAAAGTTTCAGTTTTAACAATGGAACAAAATGAAAAACTATTTGTATAAGGAAGCTCCAGACTCTGGCCATGTAAAAGTGTTTCTTAACTTTTCTCCTAATAGCCCCTACATCTAATCCATAACAACTTCTCAAATCTATTATTGCACTGCATGTATTCACGAAAAGAGGCAATAGTTTATTCTGAAAGGCTAAACAAGTAATGAATACACGTTTAGTGTTCAAGATCCTGTTACATACGGTGTCACAGTTCATTTGTCCAACTGCATATCCATTACACAAAGCAGTATATCCATTCATATAGATACATTTTTTCCTTTATCTAATGGAAACAGAAGTTTTGAACAACGCACATAAATTGCCGGAGGAATTCAGCAAGTCACACAGCATCAATGGAGTCGACTAAACAGTCGACATTTCAGGCCAAGACCCTTCATCACTAAGTCCTTAACTTCCAGCATCTGCAGAATCGCTTGTGTTTATGAAATGAGAGTTTTGTTTCTATCCTTTTCCACATGACGTACAAGTATCAACTTACACACTTCACCAGACTTCTTTTTAATTTAACAAGAATAAATCCACTCTAGAAACCATTTTCAGCATCTTTCTTCTTGCCAAATACTTCAACGCTGCTTGGTTCTGGAATAAGTTCAGCTTCTGTCCGACTAGCCTGGACCCAACTCAGAGACAACTTTATGACCGCGAGGTTCACCATCCAGACTTGAATGATCATTCGATCTTCATAAAGACTTGATTTTGCAAACCTCTCTTAAGACTGCTATCTCCTCCTTGTGAAGTCCTTGATCCCTGGAAAGCTGAGAATCCAAACAAGCTTATTTTGCCTGAAAATGCATTTTTTCTGATTAGTATCACAGTGACATGTTTGACTTAATCAGTTTTCTGCAGCTGTGGAAGCAAAATTTTGTTGAACAAAGCTCAACTGTGTTCTCTATTTCCTTACCACTGAGTTTGGCACGTGTATATTGTGGGGTAGTTTGCAGAGTTGTTCTGTACTTCAGCTAGAAATTGTCCAAGTGATGTTTCATGTTTAGTTTTGACTATCGCTCTACACTAGCTGCTTGGGTGATTTCTCATGTATTCTGACTAACTTTTCAGTTTCTCCATTTAAAGCAGTTCACTTGAAGAAACATGACTGAGTTATACTTGCTACATGAAGTTTACAAGCAGAGTTATTGAAACTTAAGGTCATTGTCATGCATATATACTCATGGTACATCAACCAGTATGTTTCACTTCAACCCACTTTATGTGATTATTATTTAATATTAGGAAACAGTTACATTACTTTTTCACGATCACTCTCTGAAAGGGTTTAGAATACCACGACCACTATTGCATTGATGTGTCTTTGTTAGCTTGTTTGTACAAATTTGATAAAAACACTATTTGCTTAACAATGATTTACGGTCACTTCCAAATAAGGCCAGTTTATAACAACTTCTTGCAATCGTTTTCATTCTGTTTTGTGTATAAAGTACGAATTTCCCACACATCAGCTTTCCTCAGAGGAATGGATATCGTCAGTCAATGACCCCACTTGATATACTCAAGCTCACACAACAACTCATTGATGCAACTGTGTATCGTTTCAGAAATTGTTGTCAACAGTTCATTTCTGTTCCATCCTTTCAATGACAGCACATAGGCTCTCCAACCTGGATTTTGAATTTTCTCAGTAATTTCAGACATGATCGTTCTGAAGTCTTTGATTGGCCACCTTCAATGTACACATCACACTTGCACTTTGAATACCAGAGTTCTCATCTGCAAATGCATTAGAAAAGCTCACCAATGCCTCAAGGCTGAAGAGTGCAGGACTATACACATCTCTACTCATGTCACTCTGCAGATGTGCAGTACAGAGCATCCTAAAATGCTGCATCACTGTGTTGTACGGAAACTGCACAGTGGCAGACAGGAAGGCTCTACAATGGGTACTCAAAACTGCCCAATGCATCACTGGCTCCAGCCTACTCACCATCAAGGACAGGTATACAGAAAGGTGTTGGAAAAGGGCAAGTAACATCAAGGAGGATCTCACCCACCCTGCTCATGGACTGTTTGTCCCACCAAGGAGGAGGCTACAGAGCATCCACACCAAGGCTATAAGACTCACAAACAGTTATTTTACCCGTAAGGCTGAGCAACACTTCCACCCAATAACCCACCCCTCCACCACCATTTCCTGTTACCTTATGTACAGACATACCTATGCCTTGTGTTACTTTATGGACATACAATCAATGTATATGATCTATCTTAGGCATTTATATTTATTGTTTTTTTAATTATTGTCTTCTTTATTTTATTCTGTTTTTTTGTGCTGCACTGGATCCGGAGTGTACTGGAAATGACTTGAAACAATCTTGACAGAATTTAACTGCCTGGAGAAGATTTTGGTAGAAGTGCCAAATTGCAATTCTTCCAGTTATTACATTGTAGGAAGGAATTGATAGCACTACATTGGTAATAACGGAGAACTATGAGGATTCTGCCGTTAGTGGAAAATGATGCTTTGAGTTATGGCTGTATTTTTCTGAACTGGGATTTACTTGCATGTATAAAATAAGTAATTGTGTATGGAGTTATTTGGGTTACTTTCCACAACAGAGAGATCAAATAGTAGGAGCACAAGGTGTAAGTCAATGGCACAGCAAATGAGAGGCAGAATTGTTACTAGTTGGAGAGAAGATCGGAGACCTAGTGTCCTGTTCCCGGGGAATAAAATTCTTTGACACTATGAAAGAATTCACCCCCTTCCCCCAGAAGTTTTCATGTTTTGTTTTACAACACTGAATCACAGCATGTTTAAATTTGGCTTTTATTGACCCTGATCAACAGGAAAAGATTCTTTCATGTCAAAATGAAAACAGATCTCTACAAAGTGATCTAAATTAATTACAAATATAAAACACAAAAATAATTGATTGCTTAAATATTCACCTCCTTCAAGTAGATGCACCTTTGGCAGCAATTACAGGCTTGAATCCATGTGTATCAGCTTTGCAGTTCTGAACACCGCAACTTTTCCCCATTCTTTACAAACCTGTCAGATTGCATGGGGATTGTGAGTGAACAGCCTTTTTCCAAGTCCAGCGTCAAATTCCCAATTGGATTGAGGTCTGGACTCTGACTTGGCCACTCCAGGACATTAACTTTGTTGTTTTTAAGCCATTTCTGTATAGCTTTGACTTTATGCTCGGAGTCATTATCTTGCTGGAAAACAATTCTTCTCCCAAGTCGCAATTATCTTGCAGACTGCATCAGGTTTTCCTCTAGGATTTACTGTATTTTGTTGCATTCATTTTAGGCTTTACCTTCACAAGCCTTCCAGGGCCTGCTGCAGTGAAACATCCCAACAGCATGACGCAACCACCACTATGCTTTACGGTAGGGAATGTGTGTTTGGCTTATTTAATCTGATGGCCAAAAAGCTCAATTTTGGTTTCATCAGGCCAAAGAACTTACTTCCAGCAGACTTCAGAGTCTCCCACATGCCTTCTGGCACACTCTAGCTAAGATTTCATGTGAGATTTTTTTCCAACAGTGGCTTTCTCTTTGCCACTCTCCCATAAAGCTGTGACCGGTAAAGCACCCAGGCTACAGTTGTTGTCTGCGCAGTCTCTCCCATCTCAGTCACTGAAGCTTGTAACTCCTCCAGAGTTGTCATAGGTCTCTTGGTGGCCTCCCTCACTAGTCCCCCTCTTGCACGGTCACTCAGTTTTTGGGGACAGCCTGCTCCAGGCAGATTTACAGCTGTGCCATATTCTTTCCATTTCTTGATGATTGACTTAACTGTACTCCAAAGGATATTCAGTGACTTGGAAATTTTCTTGTATCCATCTCCTAACTTATGCTTTTCAATAACCTTTTTTGCAGAGTTGCTTGGAGTGTTCTTTTGTCATCATGGTGTAGTTTTTGCCAGGATACTGACTTACCAGCAGTTGGACCTTCCAGATACAAGTGTATTTTTACTACAACCAATTGAAACACCTTGACTGCACACAGATGATCTCCATTTAACTAATTATGTGACTTCTAAAACTAATTGGCTGCACCAGTGCTGATTTGTTGGGTCATATTAAAGGGGATGAACACTTATGCAAACAATTATTTTTGTTTTATATTTGTAATTAATTTAGATCACTTTGTAGAAATCTGTTTCCACTTTGACACAAAAAAAGTCTTTTTCTGTTGATCAGTGTCAAAAGAGCCAAATTAAATCCACTACTGTGATTCAGTGTTGTAAAACACTAAAACATGAAAACTTCCATGAGGTGTGAATACTTTTTATAGGCACTGTACATCCTAGGGCGTGCTGGGAAACATCATCAGCGACCCAGCCAGGGCTGATCAGACGCTGGCTGGTATCCCCGCAGCATTGGTCCATGGGGTCACACCTCTTGATCCAAGGCCATCCAAAGGCTTACTCAGCAGACTCTGTGATGGTCCTGATGTCTCTTTTCTAAACAGCCCCTGTAATGCCAAGACGAGAGTAGATTCTGCACAGTGAGCAGCCAGCAAAACATCTACATCATACCCTCCTCCCCTGTCTTTGGCACAGCTCTACCATCTCCTTGTATTAGGCTTTCTCATGCTCAAATCCTCTTCAATCTGGTCTTCCTGAGGAACTGTCAGTTCTACCATTACCACCTGCTTTGAAGTTTCTGACAGAATGACCATATCAGTCCTCAGGGATGATGATACGATGAAGTCAGGGAACTTTAATTGCTTGCCAAGATTGACGTTCAGTCACCATCAGATGCCACGGCCGGCAGGCCTGCTGGTGATCTGGGCTGAGAATGTGGCTGGTCTCCAGCTTTGACAAAGGCTATTTCTTTGAGAAGTTAACAGGCTACACAACCAGTCATGTATGTTACAAAATTAGACTTCCAAAAGTTACCATATAATAAATGAATGAAATTCAGAACATACAGATGAGCGCAGAGTTTGTAAAGTATAGGAAACAGAGGTAAAGCTACCCGTTATGTTTTGTAACTCCAAACTATTTGAAAGAAAAATACTGGAGTCGGGATGATGGTGTATATTTATTTCTACTTTAGTGAGGCACACACCTATGATGCCATGGCATAATATCATATGCCATTCATGTACTTTTACATATAACCCTTAATGAATTACGTAAACAAAGGAGTGCACTCATTTCTATACACTGCAGGCAGCAAAACTTCCTCGCAGTGTTTAGTCTTTCAATTCTCTTCAGCTGATCAACTGATACTTCTAAGCTCCAATTAGTACACGATAATCTTACATATTCTCGCCTCAAAGGACAACCAAGTCAACCCAGTCAATCTAATCTGAACACTCTCCTACCTCAGTGCATCCCTCTTTATGTTGAGAGCCCAGTACTCCGAATGAGTTCTCTGCAACCTCAGCAAAACCTCTGTGCCTTTGTACTCCAACCTCCTTGTAATTAAGGCCATTTGTCTTCACAATCACCAAGGTAACTGCATGTTTACTTTCTGTTCTTTATGAACAAACACACATGAATCCTTTGTTTCCCAATCATTCACCAGTATCTTATAATTTAATCTGCATTTTGTTTTTTCTTCTTTTTTTCCTAGCACAATGGATAATCTGACATTTTCCATCAGTCACCTTCTAGCCCCATGATGAAAATACTTTTTGCATCCTAATAGCTTACTTTTCCAAAAAAGCATAATATTAGCAGAAAAACTAAACGAGCTCCCTGTACTTTCATCTAAGTATTATGGTGGAGGGCCAAATAATATCCCATCTATGGCAATCTGCCAAATTGATGTAGAGCTATTTAATCCTTTTCTTTGTTTTCTGATCTTTAACTAATCTCGTATACAACCTTAAATAATACATTTTACTATATTATCTCTACCCCTGGGACTTATTTTATGTAAAATCCTTTGTTCAATAATCTTATCAAAAGCTTTTTGAAAATTCAGGTACAACAAGTCTCTTAGCTCCCCTGCTACAAGAATCTTCAGGGAAGAAATGTGGAGATTGTTGAGGGACCACTTGTACAGGCTTCAGGATAGGTTTGCACCACTGAGACAGGAAAAGGATAGTAGGGTGAAAGAACCATGGTTGCCAAGAGAGGCGGAACATTTAGTCAAGAGGAAGGAAGCATACTTAAGTTTCAATAAACAAGTAACAGGCAGGGTTCTTGAGAATCATAAGTTAGGCTGGGAGGAGCTTAAGAAATGACTTGAGAGCTAGAAGGGGACATGAAAATACCTTTGTGAGTAAGATTAAGAAAACCCCAAGCCATACTACATGTACATGAAGAGCAGAAAGATAATTAAAGTAAGGGTAGAACCGCTCAAGGATGAAGAAGGAATGTGCTTGGAGGCAGAGGAGGTCGGGAGGTTGTAAATGAATACTTTGCTTCAGGCAACACATATCAAAGTTGCTGGTGAACGCAGCAGGCCAGGCAGCATCTCTAGGAAGAGGTACAGTCGACGTTTCGGGCCGAGACCCTTCGACAGGACTAACTGAAAGAAGAGCCCTCCCCCTCCCACTTTCAAATCTCTTACTAGCTCTTCCTTCAGTTAGTCCTGACGAAGGGTCTCGGCCCGAAACGTCGACTGTACCTCTTCCTACAGATGCTGCCTGGCCTGCTGCGTTCACCAGCAACTTTGATTTGTGTTGCTTGAATTTCCAGCATCTGCAGAATTCCTCGACTTTGCTTCAGTGTTCACCAGGGCAAGGGATCTTGACAATTGGGAGGTCAATATAGAACAGGCTAAAGTACTGGAACACGTTGAGGTTATGAAAGAGATAGTGTTGGAGCTTCTGGAAAACATTAGGATAGACAAGTTACCAGGACCAGAAAAGATTACCTTAGGAAGTGAGGGAAGAGATTGCTGCAGCACTGATGATGATATATGCATCTGTCCTGGCCACACGAGTGGTTCCAGAGCATTGGAGGGTGCAAATGTTATTCTGGGAATTATAAACCAGTGATTCTTACATCAATGGTGGCAAACCATTGGACAGGATTCTTGGTACCAGGATTTATGAGGATTTACAAAGCATAGCCTGATTAGGGATAGTCAAAGTGGCTTTCTGAAGGGCAAGTTGTGCTTTTTGAGGAGATGACAAAACAAATTGAAGGTAGAGTGGTGGATGTGGTGTATATGGATTTTATAAGGGCTCTGACAAGCTTCCCCATACTAGGTTCATCCAAAAAGCATTGAGGCATGGGATCCATGGAGACTTAACTGTATTATGCAGAATTGTCTTGCTCAAAGAAGGTGGGGTTGGCAGTGGATGGAAAATATTACGACTAGCGGTGTTCTGCATGATCCATTCTGGGGTCCCTGATCTTTGTAAAGTTTATAATGGACTTGTATGCAGAAGTGGAAGGATGCATTAGTAAGCTTGCAGATGGTACAAAGATCAGTGGTGCTTTGAATAGCATACAAGGTTGTCATAGGTTACAATAAGATACAGGCGGAATGCAGAGTTGAGCAGAGAAATGGCAGATGGAGCTCGATCAGGAAAAGTGTGAGGTGAATCACTTTGGAAGACTGAACTTGAAGGTGAAGTACAAGGTTGATAGCAGGATTCTTAGCAGTGTGTAGGAACAGAGAGATCTTGGGGTCCAAATCCACAGATACCTCACAGGTACCACATAAGCTGACAAGGTGGTTAAGACAGTATGTGGTTTGCTGGTCTTCATTATTTAGGGAATTAATTTCAGGAGCTGTGAGGCTATTTTGCAGCTCTATAAAATTCTGGACAGATCACAGTTAAGAGTACAGTGTTCATTTCTGGTTGCCTCATTTAGAGGAAGGTTGTGAAAGCTTTAGAGAGAGTTTAGAGGAGACATATCAGGGTGCTGTCTGAATTAGACAGCATGTCTTCTGAGGAAAGCTTGAGCGAGCTAGGGCTTTCCTCTTTGCAGTGACGGGATGAGAGGTGCCCTGATGGAGTTGTTTAAGAATATGGGAGGCATAGATAGAGTAGACAGAGAACAGCGTTTTCCCTAGGGTGGCAATGGCCAATACCAGGGGACATGCATTTAGAAAGAATTTAGAGGAAGCTTTATTGTTTTTACAGAGAGTTGATGGTGCCTGGAACACACTGACTGGGGTGGTGATAGAGGTTGATAATATAGGGACATTTAAAAGACTCTTAGACAGACACATGGATGTAAGAAAAATGTAGTGTTATTGGCTGTGTAGGAAGAAAGGTTGATCTCAGAGTACATTTATATAGTTTGGCACAACACTGAAGGCCAAAGGGCATGTAGTATGCTGTAATGTTCTATGATCCATGTTCAAAAATAATTTTCACTTCATAAAACAATGATGGCCATGAGGACTTTCATTATGATTATTTTAAAGGCACTGCGGCCACAACCCCGCACCACAAACAGTTCTTGTTACCACAATTCAAACGTGATAAAGGGTGGAGACAGTGAACAAGGTTTCTATCAAGTTGATGCAGGCATGGTGAGGTTACACTTGTAAAAAAAAGTAAAATTTTTGAGTCTCTCATCTTGATATTTTGGGCTGACCACTTGTGTTGACGAAGATTTCTACTTGTGTGGAAGAGCCAAACTGAATGTGATCAATATAGAATAGGATCAAGAAGTTTAGCGGAGAGTTCAGAAGGAACCTATCTACTCATGGAGAGTTATGAACATGGAACTCACTTTCCCAAGGAATGGTTGAGGTGAACAGTACAACTGCATTTACAAGGCATCTAAATAAGCATATGATGGAGAAGAGAATTAATAGCTGAATACCAATTAATTATGTGAGTGAGAAAGGGAACAATCATAAACAGTGGCGATGACTGAGCCAACCTGTCTGTACTACAATTTTCCGTAACTCAGAGGATTAATTGGTCAAAGTGATTAGGCTAGCGTTAAGTAGGTGGGTCGCTGGGTAGTGCAACTCGTTGAGCCGTAAGGGTCTGTTGCACACTGTCTCAAAATAAATAAGTAAACCAAGCTACATCATCCTCACATTTATCAAGAAACGTGAATTGACTTTTTTCCCCCCACATAAGTTCTGTGAGAAGTGTTATTCCATATCTCAAATTTAAGGACAGTGATTTGAAAATTCAGTAAATGTGAATTTCAGCCACCACAATGGCTATAACACTGGGTTTGCCTATATTTAGGACAGCTAAATACTTATACCATTATTTTAATACACCATGATTACAGGTATCAAAACTATGCAAAATATTGAATCATCTTACTTCATTATTACAGTCAAAATAGATATTCTTCAGAATTGCTCTTTGCAGAATGACTCATTTTTATTTCCAGTGAAGAGTAGTAATCAGGTATTCTGGAAGCTATCCCTCACTACAGATACGCAACACAGGTCAGCAGTAGTTATTCTGCTGAAGTGAACCAGAAAACTGGAGATGTAGTGTCAGTCTTGGGGAAGTGGGCTCATCTTGCAGATGGGCAACACTACAAATCAGAGGTGATATATCCATGGCACTCTTGGATCTCAAACATTCTGCATTATACTCAAATGAATTTAAAGTCTAAAACAAGTTTCGCCAAACATAAGTAATTGCGAAATCTCCGAGAGTCCAATTAGCTGCAAAGCAGAATTGTGCTGATTAATGCTTTAAGCAAAGTACTACTATATAGACTTCTTCTGGGAGAAAGGAGAAAGATGTGCAGACTATTTCAATAGAAGAAGCAAAAGCTTTTTTTTCTTGCTCTGCAAGGCCAGTTGTATTCTGTATACAGTAACGTACTTGTGGCACAGAAAAATCGTCTTTTTCTCAAGCACCACTGAACCATCTCCTGGTAACTAAACACGCAAAAAGGAACTGTGCCAAACAGCTTGAAGATTAGATTTTCAGCAAAACTAAGAACTGCACAGCAGAATCGGAATAAAAAATGAAAAAAAAAATGCAGGGGCAAAAAGATAAGCAGATTTCCTTAAAGAAATTATATTCAAGCATCAATTCAAAAGTATTTGAAATAAGAGGAAGAAACTGGGTCTAGTTAGCATAAAGTGAAAGGCAATCATAAGAAAAATTCCGATGTGCTTTGCCTTTAAAGATTGTTTACAGAGTTAGATTTAAATACATATTTTGCCCCTTTTGCAGATAGAAAATCATAAAATAACTTGGTGTTACTTGATACAACAACAGTCTTTCTTGTCTTCAGAATTTTTCAAGACCACAAGACAAAGGAGCAGGAGTAGGCCATTCGGCCCATTGAGTCTGTTCCGCAACTCCACCATGAATAGGCCATTCTCCCATCTAGTTTCAATTTCCGGCTTTTTTCCCATATCCCTTGATACCCTGACTAATTAGATACCTATCAATCTCCTCCTTAAACACCCTCAATGATCGGGCCTCCACAGCTGTACGTGGCAATGAATTCCATAGATCCACGACCCTCTGGCTAAAAAAGTTTCTCCTCATCTCTGTTTTAAATGGGTACCTTCTAATTCTAAGACTATGGCCTGTTGTGCTGGACTCAACCACCAAGGGAAACAGCCTTTCCACATCTACTCTGTCCAACCTTTTCAACATTTGAAATGTTTCTATGAGATCCTCTCTCATTCTTCTATACTCTAATGAATACAGTCCAAGAGCCGACAAACGCTCCTCATATGTTAGCCCCTGCATTCCAGGAATCATCCTCGTAATTCTTCTCTGAACTCTCTCCAACATCAGTACATCCCTTCTAAGATAGGGGATCAGTGCCCCATAGAGCCTCATCAACACCTTCCTCTGATACACTATTCCTCTTGAAATGAATGCCACCATAGCATTCGCTTTCCTTACTGCCAATCCAACCTGGTGGTTAACCTTTAGGATATCCTGCACGAGGACCCCTAAGTCCCTTGGCACTTCCGATTTTTGAATTTTCTCTCCATCTAAATAAATAATAATCTGCCCGATTATTTCTTCTTCCAAAATATACAACTGTACATTTCCCAACATTGTATCTCATCTGCCATTTCTTTGCCCACTCTCCTAAACTGACCAAGTCTCTCTGCAACCTTTCCGTTTCTTCAACACTTCCTGCTCCTCCACCTATCTTGGTGTCATCCGCAAACTTAGCCACAAAACCATTTAATCCATAATCTAAATCATCGATATACATTGTAAAAAGAAGCGGCCCCAACACCGACCCTTGCGGAACACTGCTAGTAACCGGCAACCGATCAGAGTAGGATCCCTTTATTCATAACCTTTGCTATCAGCCAATGCTCCACACATTCCGATATCTTTCCTGTAATTCCACGGGCTCTCATCTTATTAAGCAGCCTCTTATGCGGCACCTTGTCAAGGGCCTTTTGAAAATCCAAATACACAATATCCACAGCCTCTCCCTTGTCAATCTTATTTGCGATTACCTCAAAAATTCCAATAGGTTGGTGAGGCAGGATCTTCCCTTCATGAAACCATGCTGGCTTGGGCCTATCTTGTCATGCACCTCGAGGTATTTCATAACCTCATCCCTGAGGATCGACTCCAATAACTTTCCAACTACCAATGTCAGACTAATAGGTCTGTAATTTTCTTTTTGCTGCCTCCCTCCTTTCTTAAACAGTGGAACTACATTTGCGACTTTCCAGTCCTCCGGAACCATGCCAGAGTCTATTGATTCCTGGAAGATCATTTCCAATGCCTCCACAATCTCCAAAACCACCTCCTTCAGAACCCATGGTGCACCTCATCCGGACCAGGAGACTTATCTATTCTTAGTCTATTTAGCTTCCAGAGCACTTTCTCTCTAGTAATCTTGACTGTACCTAATTCTATTCCCTGAGACCTCTGGCTATCAGGTATGTTGCTAATGTCTTCCACTGTGAAGACTGATGCAAAATACTCATTTAATTCCTCTGCCATCTCTTTGTTACCCATTATAATTTCTCCAGGATCATTTTCAATCGGTCCTATGTCTACCCATGTCACTCTTTTACTCCTCATATATTTAAAAAACTCTTAGTATCCTTTTTTATGATAATTGCCAACTCCTTTCATAATTCATCTTTTCTTTCTTAATGACTTTCTTAGTTTTCTCTTGTTAAGTTTTTAAAAGTTGTCCAGTCCTCAGTTTTCCCACTAATTTTTGCTTCCTTGTATGCCGTCTCTTTTGCTTTTATTTTAGCCTTAACCTCTCTCGTTAGCCACATTTGTGCCATTTTTCCACTCATGATTTTCTTTTTCCTTGGAATATATTTTTCCTGCTCTTTCCTTATTACTTGTAGGAATTTCATCCAATTCTGCTCTACCATCCCTCCATCTAGCTTACTTTTCCAATTGACTTGGGCCAGTTCCTCTCTCATACCACTGTAATTTCCTTTGTTCCACTGAAATATCAATACGCTTGATACCAGCTTCTCCTTTTCAAATTTGAAACTGAACTCAATCATATTATGATCACTACTTCCAAGGGGTTCCATTACCTCCAGCTCCCTAATCGCCTCAGGTTCATTAAACTGCACCCAATCCAAAACAGCCGGTCCCCTGGTGGGCTTATGGACAAGCTGCTCCAAAAAGCCATCCTGTAGGCATTCTACAAACTCCCTCTCCTTAGATCCAGTACCTTCCTGACTTTCCCAATCCACTTTCATATTAAAATCTCCCATAATTATCTTGACATTTTCCTTCTGACACGCTTTTTCTATTTCCAGCTGTAACTTGTAATCCACATCCCGGCTGCTGTTTGGAGGCCTGTATATAACTGCTATTAGTGTCTTTTTACCCTTACCATTTCTTAACTCGACCCATACGGATTCTACCTCTTCTGACCCTATGTCCCTTCTTTCTAGTGATTTGATATCGTTACTTAGCATCAGGGCCACGCTGCCCCCTTTACCTACCTTCCTATCTTTCCTATACACTGTGTATCCTTGGACATTCAGCTCCCAATCATATCCATCATTTAGCCATGACTCGGTGATGGCCACAATGTCATATCTTTTAACCTGTAGCTGTACAACAAGGTCAACCACTTTATTTCTAATGCTGCACGCATTTAAGTACAGTACATTTAGATAAGTATCTGTTACCGATTTTGCTATATTTCTATCGCACAGCAAATTATCCTGACTATTCACCTGCCTGTCCTTCTTGCCATCTTTGCTGCACAGTATCTTTGACTTATTTCTATTTTCCTCTTCCTCGACCCTAACACCCTGTTTTCCTTCCCCCTGTCAACTTAGTTTAAACCCTCCCTAACAGCTATATTAAACAATTCCGCCAGGATATTAGTAACCTTTGAGTTTAGGTGTAACCCATCGTTTTTGTACAAGTCATACCTCCCCAAAATAGATCCCAATGATGCAAGAATTTGAAGCCCTGCCCCCCGCACCAGTTGCTTGGCCACACATTCATCTACTTAATTCTGCTATTCTTACCATCATTAGCGCGGCTCAGGCAGTAATCCTGAGATTATTACTCTGGAGGTCTGGTTTTTCAATTTTCTTCCTAGCTCCCAGTAATCTTCCTTCAGGACCTCCTCTCTTTTTCTGTCTATGTCATTGGTACCAACATGTACCAAGACTTCTAGCTGCTCGCCCTCTCTCCTCAGAGTACTCTGGATCCGATCTGAGACATCTCGTACCCTGACACCAGGGAGGCAACATACCATCCAGGTATCCTTGTCCGGCTCACAGAATCTCTTGTCTGTTCCCCTCACTATGGAATCCCCTATAACTGCTTCATTTCTCCTTGCTCTCTTGATCACGGCACTGGGCAGAGTGCGAGAGTCCCATTCGCTGTGGTCTTCCTCTGTCAGGTCAACCTCTCCAACAGTATCTAAGAGGGATTTCTGAGGGGGACTGTCACAGGGGTGCTGTCCACTATCTCTCTATAGGTATTATCAATCACCTCCTCACTTTCCGTAACTAGCTGAAGGTCATCAAGTTGTAGCTCCAGATCCCTAACACGGTCCTTAAGGAGCCTCATCTCAATGCACCTGGTGCGGATGTAATCCTTGGGGAGGCTGGGAGTCTCCCAGGATCCCCACATCTGGCACTCTAAGCACACTAATCCTAGATGCATACCTCTAATGCTACTGTTATTACTAAATAAATAAGCCTGTAACTTACCCCTTTATTATGAGACTCAACGGTCGCAGGAAGCCTCTTCCCATTTCTGCCTAAGCCCATTGAGTCAAAGCCCTATCACTCTGCAACCTGCTCCAACGCTGCCCACTGGATAGTTCAAAGTTTTTCACTGTCAATAAATTACCTTTGGAATGTAGCAACAAGTTGTTCTTTATTTGCATACAGCAACCAATTTACGCACTGTCAGGCTCTACAAATAGCAATAAAATAAAAAGCCAATTGATCATATTTTGGATATGTTGGCTGAATGAGGAATGTTACCAAAGAACAAGGAAACACTGCATTTTTTTAAAAAAATGGTATTATATGCTACATTCAACTGAACAAATAACTTCAATTTAACATTCCATCCGTATTATACAATTGGATCAAAAACACATTACTCTTCAGTGATGCAACAAATTGTCAGCTGAGATTATATACTCAAGTGTGGGAGTATGCTACCAACTATTATAATGAGTTCCAATGTTGATTTAGAGGCAAGAGTAAATCAAATTGACACTGAGTGGTAGAAATTAAGATGATAAAAAGGAAAACATCTTGGATTTAATATTCTAGTGTACTTAAAATGAAACAATTGGTTGAAATTTCTCACTAGCTATACATATGCCTTGGACATAAATCAAAATAAATTACCTTGTCAAAACAAAATAAAATTTCTTACTGACTACTCATTGGGAGGTCATTTCCTCACAACGATTTTCCTGATTAATACCAACATTTTATCTTAGACTTGTGGATCCCTGAACAATTCAAATATTTAAAAATTCATTTTGCGAACTTCACACACTTGTATGAGGAAATCAGTTTTAGCCAGCAAAACATCGCCCAGCCTACAATCTGCTCTAAGGATCACAGGAAGTCATGTGGTCTGCTGAATCCATACTGGCTTTCCCGAGAACAATTCCATGATTCCCAGTGCGTTTCTGCTTCCCTGTCATCTGGAAGTTAATTTCTGACTAGCAGTTATTTAGCTCCCTTTTAAAACCCTTACTGATCCTTGTTCAGAAAACCCTAACTGTAATGTTCAAAAGAGTCATGCTTACATTCAAGCTGATGTTCGCTGATGAATAAGGAGTTTTTCATCTTTAGGGCTGAACATTTCAACTGATCTTATCAAACATTTCTGAAGGTCAACTGATTAATACCTGAAGCTTCAAATAAATCATTTCTACGTGAATGTAGTTGAAAAGTCAGCATCCTCTGATGGACTAAATTGTGATTTTGTGGATTTCACCCAACTGAGGCATTAGGTGTTAGCTGCTCATTCACTCACTTATTCTGTTTTGGAAGAGAGGGAATAGGCAGATCTACACCACGTAGGGTGGGGAGGGTGCATCATCATGGACCCGGGTCAATAACTGTCAGAGCACAGAAAAATAATGAGCGTGGTCAAGTGCCTGCATAGCTGACAAGAAGTTAGCTGGCCTTGCTCCCAGGTTCCATACAGCAACCAATTTATGCACTGTCAGGCTCTACAAATAGCAATAAAATAAAAAGCCAATTGATGGCATTTTGGATATGTTGGCTGAATGAGGAATGTTGCCAAAGAGGAAGGAAACACTGCATTTTTTTTTGAATGGTATTATGTGCTACATTCAACTGAACAAATAACTTTCAACTTACCACCCCCAGCCCAGGTATGAGACAGAACAAAGCAGCACCGCTACCCTGCTCCATATTATTTTTGTCATTCCTACTCAGACTCCAATGCTCAGTGGATGACGGGTGAGGTGGACTTCAGCAGGTTCACAACATGGACCATAAAGTCATACCATTATATGCAAGCAAAGTTTTGGAGCCAAGTATAAAAAAGGCCTTTTGTCTTGCTCTCAGTAATACACATGTCCACTAATTCTAGAAGCTATTAATAAAATGTCAGTGATAGTTTAACCCAATTTTGCCCATCTTCTCCGCAAATCAGCTGCAATTTTTCGAAGTTTGGGTCCAATCTTATGAATGAGGACCTTCTCCCTTCACCAACCACTTCCAGAAAAACTTCAGACTGCTTCCAAAAGAAACCTATTACCATCTCATAGCAAGCTTTACACCGATGAAACTTCATACCAGTGCGTGGCTGAGGACTGGCAGGTGAATCTTGAGCCTCACTGACCAGATCTCACCCGAAGGAAGCAAATCAGAATTAAACAAGAGCCTGGTCTTCGCAGACCAACTTACCCATGAAGACAGTCCGTGACACAGATAAATAAGAAATCTGGTGGTCTTGAAGTAACCAACAAAAGAGGCTGTCATATGAAGAACAAAGAAAAAAAAGTTACTTTAAAATGAAATCAAATAAACATAAATTATGCATCCCCAATTAAATATTGATGCTCATCGTCTGAATATATTAAATAGTCTTAAGTAAGTATCACAACTAAATTCAGGTGTAAAAGTGCCCAAATGATGTCAGCAACTTACCACAGCACCCCTTCTTCCTCGACTCTTTTCCCGGTTTCTCCATGTTTTAAGGTAGTTTTATTTTTCCCTGACAGGTTATTTTCTGTTTGATTGCTATTGTAAATTGTTTTCACAAAAAAACAAAACGTCGAAAATTGTCCCTGAACAAAAGCAAATGAAGCTCCGCCAGGTGTTTTGCTATTTGTGTTTCCAGACTTAGCTAGCACTGTAGCTGAAGTCTGGAGAGTGGTCGTTAAAATAAGATGATAGGTTTACACTGCGCCACTTTCCTCAGACCAACCGCACGGTCCGGCTCCTGAATCTCAAACTTTCACATCATTTGGGAGTTTTGTGAGCCTTGCTCAAAGGCGTTTCCAGGGGAGAGAGTCCGACCCCGTGACGTGCTTCGATGCAGAAAACCCGACTTTGCGACGACTGCGAACACAGAGCTGCAACAGCGGGCGACGGTAACTGAAAATACACTCCAGCTCCTCCTCCGGCTCGCTTCCGCTTCTGAACACCGGGCGGCTGTGTCACGCAGAGTCAACGTTCCCGTCACCGCCCCCCTCTCAGCTCTGCTGCAGTTTTCCTTTCACAGCACCCCAAGAGCAAGAAGAATGTAATCAGTAAACCCACTGCTTGTGAGAAAAACCGTCTGTGAAATATGTGAAGGGAACGTCAAATAATGTATGATACATAAAGACTCAAATGAGCACCCGGATTGTGACTAAGTATAGGAGCTACGTCATATGTATAAGGCATGTTGCGAATGCAAAGTCTAGAAGTCGGGTTATTCCTCCAGATTCAGAGCTGTTTCTGTCCCAGGCCAGTCCGAGATCACCTCCTGAACCTAATAGCTCCTATACCACCCCAAGTCATAGTCATACTTTATTGATCCTGGGGGAAATTGGTTTTCGTTACAGTTGCACCATAAATAATAAATAGTAATAGTAATATTACTATAGGTAAATAGTAGTAGTCAGAGAAATAGTAAAGAGTAATAGAAAATAGTAATAAATAGTTAAATAGTAATATATAAATTATGCCAGTAAATTATGAAATGTCCAGGACCACCCTATCGGCTCAGGGTGTCTGACCCTCCAAGGGAGGAGTTGTAAAGTTTGATGGCCACAGGCAGGAATGACCTCCTGTGACGCTCAGTGTTGCATCTCGGTGGAATGAGTCTCTGGCTGAATGTACTCCTGTGCCCACCCAGTACATTATGTAGTGGATGGGAGACATTGTCCAAGATGGCATGCAACTTAGACAGCATCCTCTTTTCAGACACCACCGTGAGAGAGTCCAGTTCCATCCCCACAACATCACTGGCCATACGAATAAGTTTGTTGATTCTGTTGGTGTCTGCTACCCTCAGCCTGCTGCCCCAGCACACAACAGCAAACATGATAGCACTGGCCACCACAGACTCGTAGAACATCCTCAGCATCGTCCGGCAGATGTTAAAGGACCTCAGTCTCCTCAGGAAATAGAGACGGCTCTGACCCTTCTTGTAGACAGCCTCAGTGTTCTTAGACCAGGGCATGGGTATTAGATTTATTGGAACACCATCACTTGCAGGTTGTTCGCCCTTTCTTCCTTCAGTCTGGGTCGAGGTCCTGGATTTCCCTAAATGGGGTAACCACATGTTCTTCTGTGTTGCTGCTTAGTAAAGTAACTAATAAGGTATCAAAAAGAAAGAAGGGGTGATATAAGTTGAGAGGTTGGGGGCAGAAAGTTCACCTGAAGGGTAAGTTGTTTTTTGGTTGCTATTTGAAACCTGCCAGCAAAGGAGATCTGTGGAAATATAGACAATCGCAACTCCTAAGAGGCATTTAGATGGATACTTAAATAGGCAAGGCTTAGTGAGATATGGTCCTAAAATGGGCAAAAAAATGTCAGCACAGGCATGGACCTGTTTTGGTGTGGTTCAATTCTGTATGTCTCTATCATTGGAAGCATAGAGTTAACTAAACATCCTCGACTGAGGGTGCATACCATTAAGCTTTCAGCAGTGACTGATGCAATAATCTGTCAAAAGTTGTTCCAGGTGGTGCACATAATTGTGAAAGAATAGGTATATAATCAATATCCAATAAAGCTCTGGACTTTGGTGGTGTTGGGTTAGCAATTGGATGTCATTCTACTAATAGACCAATATATTTAAATTCACATTTTTTAAGCTGTTATAGAGTATTGTAATGAATATCCCAGTGAATCTCTTAAGTTTAAAGGGAGGAGGGGAAACAGAGCCCCAGTGAACTGAATGGGAGTGTGAGAATCAGGGTCCCATTTAGAGGTGAGTGAAAAGGGAAGGTGGGAACTTGGGCCTAGCTGATGGAAAAAGAGTATAGGAACCATGCCCCAGTGAGGAGAAAGAGAACAGTGGAACTGGGGGCTGGGTGAGTGAAAGGAAGCATAGATAATTAAGCACCAGTGAGTGGGAGTGTGGGAAAAGAGGGAATTGGGGTCTGGCAAATTAGGAAGGACTACAGCCTACTTTACCTAGTGAACCAAATGCCAAACCAGCAGACCATCAGAGTTTTACTGAACACATTCTAACAACACTGGGGGATAATCTTCACCAGAAGAACTCCAGTGGTTAAAGATAGTTCACTGTCTTCTCAAGGACAATCAGACACAGCTACTTTCTGTTGTCCTGCTGGTGGTGTTTATGTCTGGTAGAAAATACTGACTGACCAGGTGAGTATTTCCAAGATATTCTGTTTGATTTATAAAATCTGGCAACTACTGTGTTTTGCTTTTATGTTTTTCTAAATAGAGCTGAATGTTAAATATACTAATTTCCCAAAAACAAATTCTTTATCAGTTCTGACATGTCTTTTGTTGTCTGCTTTCTTGGTTAGCATCACTATGCAAAAGTCTTAGGCACATGTGGAAAAAATCTGTAAACCAAAGATTATTTCAGTAGTAATGAAATGACAAGTTTCTAAATATCAAATAAATTACTGTTCTTTAAACAGGAAAATAACTAAATCAAATCAATTTTTGGTGTGACTACCTTTGCCTTTAAAATTGCATCATAGAACATAGAAATCTACAGCATATTCCAATTCCTTTGGCCCATAATGTTGTGCCAACCATGTAAACTACTCTAGAAACTGCCTAGAATTTCCCTAGCACATAGCCCTCTTTTAAGCTCCATGTACCTATCTAAGAATCTCTTAAAAGACCCTATTGTATCCACTTCCTCCACCATCGCTGGCCGTGCATTCCACACACCCACCACTCTCTGTGTGAAAAACCTACCCCTGACATCCCCTCAGTAGCTATTTCCAAGCACCGCAAAACTATGCTCGCTCATGTTAACCATTTCAACCCTGGAAAAAAGCCTCTGGCTATCCACATGATCAATGCCCCTCATCATCTTATAGATCAATTCTTTTAGATACACCGCTGTGCAGTTTTATAAGAAAATCGGGTCTAGGCCCAAAACATCAACTGTACTCTTTTTCCGTGGATGCTGCCTGGCCTGCTGAATTCCTTCAGCATTTTGTGTGTGTTGCTTGGATTTCTGGCACCTGCGATTTTCTGTTTTTAAGAAAATCAGCTGGTAGCTTATTCCTGTTGTGTTCTTTATACGTACCATGGGTTACTCATAAAGACACATTCTGGAAGAACATAACTAGAACTTTTATTTAACAGCAACTATGTCTAACATACAAGCTTCTCAATCATTGTCATATCTGCACATGCTCTGAACTCTGTCACGTGACACATGATAGCACATCTTCCTTAAAAAGAAAAACAATTAGCAACATTAATCAAAACAAATGCATAATTTAACATGTCTCTATCAGTCTCTCTGGAGGTTTACGAACACGAGTCACACAGTTCTTGTGTTTCGTTGTTATTTTCATGTTTTGTCTGGTCTGCATCAGTTAACTGAAACTCTGAAGTTGGCTCTTTCTTGAGGTCTTTGACAAGAAATCGCAATTCATTCATTAACTGTGTAATCTTTTTTCTGCTGAGACGTCATTTCAATAAAACTTCCCAATTCCTTCACTTGTGCTTTCACTTCTTCAATTGGATCCTGATTCTTGTCACTCTTTGGCTTCAGATTCGTGTTGTACTGTACCAGCAAGTTTGATAACAAAGAGATGGGTCTGGGATCTTCCTTTACGACTTCTTTTACTTTTGCCTTGCATGTTGCCTCTAAGACCTATTTCTTGGTGCTTTCCCAAAAGAGCTTGGACAGCACATCCTGAAACTCCAGACGGTCATGAAATTTCTGCTTGGGGGAGACCCTCCTGATGCAGGATGACCATCTTGTACTTTGTTGCTCTGCTTACACTTTCCATGGTGTAACAATTAATGATTTGAAGGTTAAATTGCCACATCTGGCAGAACGTTACCTTTCAGTTTGGTTGTCCTTCACCCAGTTTGATTCCTTCTGTTTCAGTTTAGTTCCATTCAGCTCATTGATCATTAGCACCAGCTTGTTATCTTTGTTTAATCATACACTGGGCTGATGGGAACCGGAGTGAAGGAGCTCAGGATAGCATGGATGGTAAAATGACAAAGATAGCGTGCAGTCAAACTGTCAGGAAGGGTAGGCAGATGACAGGACAAAATTGCAGCCACCAGGATGCGCATCAGTGCATTAGGGAAATAGAATCAAAAAGGGTAGCAAATACGGAACTCAAACTGCTATATTTCAAAGCACAAAGTATAAGAAATAAGGTGGATGATCTTGTTCCACTTTTACAGTTTGTCAGGTATGATGTGGCCATCACTGACTCATGGCTGAAGTATGGTTGTAGTTGGGAGCCGAGTGTCCAAGGTTACACGTTGTATCGGAGGAATAGGAAGGTAGGCAGAGGGAGTGGCGTGGCTCTGCTGGTAAAGAGTGGCATCAGCTTATTAGAAATATGTGACATAGGATCGGAAGATAAAACCATAATCATAACGTTGAATCTTTGTGGGTTGAGGTAAGAAACTGCAAAGGTAAAAGAACACTGGTAGTTGTACACAGGCCTCCAAACAGTAGATGGAATGTGGAGTACAGATTACAATGGGAAAAAGAAAAGGCGTGTCAAAAGGACAATGTTATGATGGTCATGGGAGATTTTAACATGCAGGTAGATTGGGAAAATCAGGTTAGTAATGGATCCCAGGAGAGTGAATTTGTTGAATGCCTGTGAGATGGCTTTTAGAGTAGTTTGTCATTGACCCTACTAGGGGATCAGCTATACTAGATTGGGTGTTATGTAATGTACCAGAGGCAATTAGGGAGCTTAAGGTAAAGGAATCCTGAGGAGGCAGAAATCATAATATGATTGAGTTCAACTTGAAATTTGATAGGGAGAAGGTACAGCAGAAAGAATAGCAGTATTTCAGTGGAGTAAAGGAAATTACGGTGGTATGAGAGAGGAGTTGGCCAAGAGATGCTGGCAGGAATGACAGCAGAGTAGTAATGGCTTGAGATGCTGGGGAAAATGAGGAAGGTGCGAGATAGGTGTATTCCAAAAACTAAGCATACTCAGTGTGGCAAAATAGTACAATGGTGGCTGACAAGGAAAGTCAAAGCTAATGTAAAAGAAAAAATTAGCAAAAAGATAGAGGATTGGGAAGCTTTTAAAAACCTACAGAAAGTGACTAAAAGAATCATTAGAGGGGAAAAGATGAAATATGACAGCAAGCTACCAAACAATATCAAGGTTGATAGAAAAATCTTTTTCAAGTGTGTGTGTGTGTGTATATATACACACACTGATGTTTGTATATTTAAAAAAAAAGAGATGAGAGTAGACATAGGAGTGCAAGAAAATGAGACTGGAGAAATAATTACGGAGGCCAAGGAGATGGCAGATGAACTAAATGAGTATTTTGCATCAATCTTCACTGTGAAAGACACTAGCAGTGTGCCAGATGTTGAAGGATGAGGGAAGAGAGAAGTGAGCGCAGTTACTATTACAAGGGAGAAGGTTCTCACAAAGTTGAAAGACCTAAAGCTACATAAATCACCCAGACCAGATGAACTGCACCCGAGAGTTCTGAAAGAAGTAGCGATAGAAATTGTGGCAGCATTAGTAATGACCTTTCAAGAATCATTGGACTCTGGCATGGTTCTGGAGGGATGGAAAATTGCAAATGCCACTCCCCTCTTTAAGAAAGGAGGGAAGCAGCAGAAAAGAAATTATAGACCAGTTAGCCTGACCTCTGTGGTTGGGAAGATGTTGGAGTCAATTTTAGCATCTATTTCAAGATGTCTAGAATATAAGAGCAGGGATATGATGCTGTGGCTTTATAAGGCACTGGGGAGGACTCACCTTGAGTATTGTGAACAGGTTTAGGCTCCTTATCTCAGAAAAGATGTGCTGGTATTGGAAAGAGTTCAGAGGGAGGTTCACAAGGATGATTCTGGGAATGAAAGGGTTATCATATGAGGAACATGTGATAGCTCTGGGCCTGTATTCATTGGAATTTAGAAGGATGAGGGGGGGGATCTGATTGAAACCTTTCGAATGTTGAAAGGCCTAGATAGAGTAGATCTGGAAAGGATGTGTCCCATGGTGGGGGAGTCTAGAGCAAGAGGGCACAGCCTCAGGATAGAGGAGCGTCCATTTTAAACAGAGAAGCAGAGAAATTTCTTTAGCCAGAGGGTGGTGAATTGGTGGAATTTGTTAGCACAGGCAGCTTTGAAGGCTAGGTCATTTAGTGTGTTTAAGGCAGAGATTGATTGGTTCTTGATTGGCCATAGCATCACAGGTTACGAGGAGTGGGGCAGAGGAGGGGAAGACAAAAAATATCAGGCATGATTTGATGGTGAAACAGACTCGATGGGCCACATGGCCTAACTCTGCTCTTCTGTCTTATGGTCTTGTATACCTACAAGTCATCAAGTTTTATTTTGAAAAGTAGCCTATCACTTAATATGTTACCTTTTTAAAAATACTAGAAATTCTGTGACATTTAATTTTTTGGAAAATGAACTTTTGGAAATCTAAAATTTGTTCTTTTCTATTGAAACACAGATACAGAAGACAAAAGATAAACATCTAAAACAATATTTACATAAAAAAAAATCTAGGGTGCCTAAGACCTTTGCACAGAACTATAAATAGATCACTAGGCGCCTCCATGAAGAACAGAAGTTCTCCTTCTGTTGCTTGACAGTTAACATAAACAACTGGGCTGGTAAATTGTTTTACTGTTGCTGTAGATCTTTGTGATGTGAGTACAGGTTCGCAAGATGATGACTGTGTGAGTTCAGCTGGAAGGTAGTGTGTCAATGTTCATAAGCTGGTGAGTATCTTCACAACAGAATATAGAACACAAACAGCACGGCACCGAAACAGGCCCTTTGGCCCACAGTGTCCATGCTGACCATGATGGATATGATCCACATGCTTTTCTAAATGGCTCATAATGTTTTGCATACATTAATGGTGGCGTGCTCGGTAGCAGTGGCCTCTGTGGGTCCAAACAAAGGTGTAATTGTTTGTCCTTTACGTGGTTTTTTTTTTACTATCACTAGACATTGCTAGATATTAAGAGCATTAAGTACTGCAGATCTACCCCATCAGGGAGGTGCTTGATAGTGGTGGAGCCAGACTTACTGTGTACTACGTTGCCTGCCACAGCCACCCAAGGAGGAAGGCGTCAGAGGCAGTGCACAGTCCAACAAACAGTGCAAATTATCATCTTGGAAATTTTTCTTGAGATCTCAAGTCTCTGTTGGACAATTTTAATGTCGGATACTGCAAGCCCGGTTCACTGGTTCATTGGAAAGACTGACGAGGGAGCTGCGTTGCCTTGGGTGTTGTGTGGACTAGGCCCTCGTGCCTCAATGTTGCCTGTTGCAGCTGCTCAGGGGAGGAGGCGCCGCAGGAGGTGCAGTGTGGTGTGGCTGGGTTGGAGGCTGGCCCCTCCCATTGGTGCTGCCCTCCAGTGTTCACTCAGGGGAAGACAAGCTGGATTGTGTTTGCCTGCGGCAGCATTAGCACACGATGAGAAACTGCTGCATGCGGTTTTTGTGGAAACTTGGCTTCAGGACAACATTAATCTACAGACAAATGACATTCAGGGTCTTGGGCTATATTACTTTGTGACTCTATGACTGCTGTCATTATTGTATGTGCTTTGTGCTGTGTGTGACTGTTGGTTCTGTGTTTTGCACCTTGGCCCCAGAGAAATGTTGTTTTGTTTGGCTGTATTCATGTGTATGGTTGAATGAAAATTAAACTTGAACCTGTAATCAACCTATGAGATTACCCCAGATCTGCCACATATTGAGGATCAGAAATATTCTTCCAAGACTGGGCAGCCCAGTGTCATTGAGGATTCATCTTAAAATGGCAGAAGGAAACCTATTCAGTCTGTTTTAGGAGAAATTAGTCTGGAGTAACAGCTGGCAGAACTGACAAGAGCAGAGAGTTTTTAAAAAATCAAAATTATTTGAGTCTCTCTGAGCATTATAATGCAAGAGAGTATTGAGAAATTAAATCAAAGTTCAAAGCAAATTTATTGTCAAGGTACATATGTCATCATATACTACCGTGAGATTCATTTTCTTGCAGGCATTCACAGTGAATACAAGGAAACTGCACACAAGGATGGACAAGCAACCAATATGCAAAAGACAACAAAGTGTGCGAATACAAAAAAAGAAAGCAAAATATTAATAATAAGCAATTAATATCGAGGACAAGTTGTAGAATCCTTGAAAGTGAGTCCATAATTGTGTCAACCATTCAGCCAGATTAGAAAAATAATTTTAGATTATGGTACTCCTTTTGTGCCCCTCCCAGTTCCAAGTGCAGGTCTTGGACTCTCATCTGCCAGCTGGACTGCTGACAGCAATTAAATGTTGGTCCATGTTGTTAATGAAATGCCTTCAAGATAAGATTTCCACCCATACTGTGCAGTGGGATACCTCTCTGGCAGCAGAGGTGACGGTGACAAATTGGAGACTACCAGTGAGTCTGCTTGGCTTTGAAGCAAGGGAATGGCGGGGGGGGGGGTGGGGGGGGAAGAGTTTTGGTACTTCAGGGAAGGGGAAAAAGGAAGGAAAATGGGTGCAGTAATGCAGTGGGGAACATGAGTTTTAATTAAGGGTGGAGGAAAGGAGAATAATAATATTTGGAAGCATTGAATGGCAGGAAAACTGTCAAATTAATATATTGCAACATACACAAACTGCTGGATGAACTCAGCAGGCCAGGCAACATCTATAGAAAAGAACTGATGAAGGGTTTTGGCCCAAAACGTTGACTGTTTTCTCTTTTCCACAGATGCTGCCTGGTCTGCTGAGTTCATCCAGCATTTTGTGTGTGTTCCTTTGGATTGACTCTGTACTGACTACCCATTTCCATTTCCTCTCCTGACAGTCACCCATTTTTCTGCCTCCTGCAACTTAGGGTTGCCTATCTCCCAGTAGTTCCTATATTTCATCCTCTCAGTTTCCCATATGAGCCGAGACTCCAATTCCTTAATACATTCTCTGAGGAGCTGCAGCTCGGTGCTCCTGGTGCAGATGTGGTTATCTGGGAGGCTGGAGGTCTCCCAGAATTCCCACATCTCACATAAACAACACAATTCAGCCCCTGGAGCTGTTCTGACTGCTCCAAGTACTACCAAACAAAGAATGAAGAAACAGCTTACCAGATATGTGCATCATGTAAACTTGATGAGCCAAAGCCTCCCCACCCTAACACTGGTCCACTCCAACAATGACTGCTCCACTTGTCCCTGCTGTACTTTTATTTAGCTTTGCTACTGCTTGAGGCCTCCTCTGCCATTTTGACTGTGCTGCCACTGACAAGATAAACAGAACAGAAGCATGATCTGGATGGGACAGTATTGCATTGTCTGAGTCAATTTGTCAGTGAATCAAAAGTCAGTATTCCTATGGAAAGGAGCATGAAATAAAGCAATTCAATTATCTTCCAAAAAATATAGGTATACATTTGGTTTTAAACTTTAACAGAAGCAAGTAAAATGGTAAAACATAACATTCCAAAATTTCTGGATGACTCCAAACTGAGTCTCCAGTGGTTGTTAAGTTGATGGAGAAGATCCTGAAAGGCAGGATTTATGAACATTTGGAGAAGCATAATATGATTAGGAATAGTCAGCATGAAACATAGAAAACCTACAGGCCCTTCAGCCCACAATGCTGTGCTGAACATGTCCTTACCTTAGAACTACCCATAGCCCTCTATTTTTCTAAGCTCCATGTACCTATCCAGGAGTCTTTTAAAACATCCTATTGTATCTGCCTCCTTTACCGTCACTGGCAGCCCATTCCACGCACTCGCCACTCTTGTGTATATTTAAAAAAAAAGCAAACCAACTTACACCTGACATCCCCTCTGTACCTACTTCTAAGCACCTTAAAACTTTGCCCTGTCATACTAGCCATTTCAGCCCTGGGAAAAAGCCTCTGACTACCCACATGAGTAATGCCTCTCATCATCTTATACACATCTCTCAGGTCACCTCTCATCCTCCATCGCTCCAAGGAGTTAAGGCCCAGTTCACTCAACCTATTCTCATAGGGCATGCTCCCCAATCCAGGCAACATCCTTATAAATCTCCTCTGTACCCTCTCTATAGTTTCCACTGTAGTAAGGTGACCAGAACTGAGCACAGTACTCCAAGTGGGGTCTGACCAGGGTCCTATGTAGCTGTAACATTACCTCTTGGCTCTTCAACTCAATCCCACGATTGATGAAGGCCAATGCACCATATGCCTTCTTAACCACAGAGTCAACCTGCGCAACAGTTTTGAGTGTCCTATAGACTTGGACCCCAAGATCCCTCTGATCCTTCACACTGCCAAGAGTCTTACCATTAATACTACATTCTGCCATCATATTTGACCTACCAAAATGAACTCCATCTGCCACTTCTCAGCCCAGTTTTGTGTCCTATCAATGTCCCACTGTAACCTCTGACAGCCCTCCACACTATCCACAACACCTCCAACCTTTGTGTCATCAGTAAATTCACTAACCCATCCCTCCACTTCCTCATCCAGGTCACTTATAAAAATCACAAAGAGAAGGGGTCCCAGAACAGATCCCTGAGGCACACCACTGGTCACCAACCTCCATGCAGAATATGACCCGTCTACAACCACTCTTTGCCTTCTGTTGGCAAACTAATTCTGGATCCACAAAGCAAGGTCCCCTTGGATCCCATGCCTCCTTACTTTCTCAATAAGCCTTGCATGGGATACTTTTCCCTTGTAGAAGGGTTAGAGGTAGCAAAGCATCACAGAATCTTCTCCACTTGCTGTTTGCCTCTTTTGGACTGATTGTTGGTCTGCGAATGATAGCCAGAGGACAAACTTGCTGAGGTTTGCAGCAGGGAACAAAAGCGGGATGTGAATTCTGAGCCCCAGTCTGACATGTCTAGATGGAAGCCTTGTTGGCTAGCTACATATTGGAGAACCAGATAGGCTGGCTCGATAGCTGGCAGTAGTTTGGGGAGGACAATAAAGTGGGCTGCCTTGCCTACACTATCATGGTCATCCTGGCCCCATCGGAAGATGGTAAACCGGTGATGAAACCCAAGGTGATACATGAGCCCAGGGGTGCACTGGTTAGGGGAAATGGACTGGCCACATTAAGGGCAGGCAGTGATGAACTGATATACATCTGCGATCATGGTCCACTAGACTGTCTCAGAGCGCGTGGCTGCTGGTACGTACAATTGTCAGGTGCATCGGCCAAAGCAGTCTTTTGCTATAGGGTTTTTGGAACTGGGTGGATAAGAGATGAAGTTGAATGGCTTGAAGTTGTGCCCAGCAAGCATGACATGGATTGATATAGCCAGTATGCTGTACGAAGATGAGGTTCTGGTGGTCAATCCAGATTATTAAAGGCTTGATGTATCCCATCAGCCAATGTCCCCATTCCTCCAAGGCTCATTTAATGGTGAGTCGCTCCCTATCTCCCACTCCATTACAGCACTGTTTAGAGTTAAACTTGTACAAGAAGAAAACACAAGGGACTGCCTTCCAATCTGGTCCTTGCTAGGAGGGGATGGCCCCAGTGCCCATGATAGATGTGTCAATAGACAATAGGTGCAGGAGTAAGCCATTCAGCCCTTCGAGCCAGCACCGCCATTCACTGTGATCATGGCTGATCATCCACAATCAGTATCCAGTTCCTGCCTTATCCCCATAATCTTTGATTCTGTTATCTTTAAGAGCTCTATCCATCTCTTTCTTGAAAGCATCCAGAGACTTGGCCTCCACGGCCTTCTGGGGCAGAGCATTCCACATATCCACCACTCTCTGGTGGTGTCCACCTCTACCACAAAAGAGCTGGAGGGGATTCAGATGGTGGAGAATGGAACAGGAGTGAAGTGTCTCTTGAGCTCCATGAGTGGCAGCAGACTAGGTTATCGATGAGGTAGGTGACCTGGAGAGGGAGATCCGAGGAGTGGCAAGTTGACTGTAGTTTCTGATAAAGCAGGAGTAGAAGCTGGAGAAGACCAAGAGGTGCCGTAGTGGTTTGAGTGAGCACAATTGGGCCCATTCAACAACAACGCACACTTTCTCTGGATCTGTGGTTATGCCTTGGGGTGAGAGGACATAACACTAGGAAGGAAATGAGTCGGGTGTGGAACTAGCATTTCTCTAACTTGCAGTACAACTTGTTTTTGAGGAGATGCTGAAGGACTGAACAGATGTGACAGACATAATCTTGGGAGTCCTTGGAGATGAGGATGGCATAGACGAACACATACCTGTGTAGCATGTCTTGGAATATCTCATAGATGAAGGCTTGGGAAACAGCTGGACTGTTGGAAAGTCAGAAAAGCATCACCAAGTATTCATAGTGAGCAGGGGGTGTATTAATGTTGTCTTTCAGTTGTTCCCCTGACAGATGGGGATAAGGTTGTAGTGTTTTGTAGATCTAACTTGATAAAGATCTTGGCCCCATGGATGGTTTGGAATGCGCTATCCATCAAGGGGAGAGGGTGGCAATTCTTAATGGTGATTTTGTTGAGTCCACAGTAGTCAATGCAAGAACAAAGACCCTGCAACTTACTTTTTAACAAAGAAGAATCCTGGACTGGCTGATGACTGGGATGGTCAAATGAAGCTATGCTGTAACACTTTGGCAAGGTAGTCATTCATAGCCTGTGTCTCAGGATGAGGGAGAGGGGAGGGGAAAAAAAAACATAACCTCAGAGGGGTGGGGCCTGGGAGAAGGTCAATCACACAGTTGTGTGGTCTGTGATGTGGCATGATGCTGGTTTCTTTTTTATTGAGGGTGATGGCTAATTCATGGCGTTGCTTTGGTGAGGTCCGGTGTTTCCTCCGTCACCACGGATTTACGGAGGGCAGTCAACTGGGGTTGCAGGCAGGTGGACTGGCAAGCATGTCCCAACTCAGCAATGACCAAATGATCAGGTAAAGTGAGGGTCCTGACTGGAGAGCCAGGTGTAACTCAAGATGAGATGAGTATTGGGTGTGTTGACCAGGAGGAATTGGATGGACTTCCAGTGCTCTCAGATGCTCATTTGCAAATGCTGCACTTCACTGCGAAGGTCCTGAACTCCATGGTGTAATCCAGCACAGAGCATAAGCCTCAACTCAGGTGAAGTATCTGATCCACCGCCTCTCTTCCACTCCCAGATGGTCAAAAACCCAGCACCTCTCAGCAGTGAAATCTTGAGATTTGTTCCAAATGGGGTTTTGATTAGCAGGAGCCAAGGTCAGAACTCAGTCAAAAGAGAGATGATGAAGAGAATCTTGGTTCAATCCATTAAATACCTAAATGACTGGAGCTTGAAGTATAAGAGGCCCTGGAACAGGAAATTGTGGCTTCGGATTGGGGATCCATCGACGAGTTTGGGCACTGGAGGAGGTTGACTGGTTGTTGTATCGAAACGGAGAGTTGGTTGAGAGTGATGAGCAGATGGTCAATGATTTCCTGCTGCTTC
The DNA here is from genome assembly GCF_963921235.1 of Mobula hypostoma. Classification (NCBI taxonomy): domain Eukaryota; kingdom Metazoa; phylum Chordata; class Chondrichthyes; order Myliobatiformes; family Myliobatidae; genus Mobula; species Mobula hypostoma. Next base: position 152,915,789 of record NC_086102.1, on the reverse strand, counting down.
TTTATCATGTGCTCATGTCAATGGACAACTTCCTTTTGGTACACAAACTCTGGATCAATTGATAGTTCACTCATCCTAATAAATCTGCAACTTTGATTAACTCATTCCTCTCTGATTCTGGGTCGACGGATATCTGGTGTTTTTTTGCATCCTCAGGAAAAAGATTTTTCTTTTTTTTTCACATGTTCACCATTCCTATTCAAGAATTGATTATTTCTTTACTGATTCTCGGCTTATCTCTTCAGTGATTAAATGTGATTATGACTCTATAACCATTTTGGATCATGCTCCACTTAAGCTTTCTATTAAAATTCAGGTCAATGCACAAAATAATAGACAATGGCGCTTTAATTCGTTGCTGCTTCAGGACTCGGATTTTGTTAACTTTATGAATGAACAGATCGATCTTTTTTTTACAATCAACTACACAGAGGATATTTCTGTGAACATTCTTTGGGATACTTTTAAATCTTATATTCGTGGTCAGATTATCTCGTATTCTGCTGCTTTGAGGAAGAAGCTGAAGCAGGAGGAGCTGGTCATTGTGGACAAGATTAAGGAAATTGATAAGAAATATGTTACAGCTCCCTCTGAGGAGTTGTATAAACAAAGAACTGAACTTCAAATGGAACATAGTTTATTACTTTTGTCTTCGATTGTAAACCAATTAAAGAAAACAAGAAGTGAATTTTATGTACACAGTGACAAAGTTGGCAAATTGTTGGCTAACCAATTGAAGTCTAATTATACTAAATCTCAAATTAATCAGATTTATAATCAAAATGATCGATTGATATTTGATCATGTGGAGATTAATCAAACCTTTGATTTTTATTCTTCCTTATATCAATCTGAGTCTTTACGAGACTCTAAATATATGAATGACTTTTTAGATAATCTAGATTTCCCTGAGATTTCACAGGATATGTCTTCTATGCTAGATACTCCCATTACCACTGATGAGATTAAGAATGTTATTTCCTCTATGAACCTGGGGAAAGCTCCTGGCCCTAATGGGTTTACCGTGGAATTTTATAGGTTTTTTTACACCTTCATTAATCCCTTGGTTCGGTAGGGTTTTGGAGGCTTCATTAAAACTTGGTAAACTTCCCGAATCCTTCTATAGAGCGTCAATCTCTCTAATATTAAAGAAGGATAAAGATCATGCTCAATGTGCATCTTATAGACCAATATCTTTATTAAATGTTGATTCTAAAATTTTTTCTAAATTATTAGCAAACAGATTAGAAAAAGTTCTCCCTTTTATTATTTCGGAAGACCAAACGGGTTTTATTAAAGGTCGTTACTCTTTCTATAACATTCGCACACTGTTAAATATTGTTTATACTCCCTCACAAAATGTTCCTGAGTGTGTTATCTCTTTAGATGCTGAGAAGGCTTTTGATAGAGTAGAATGGCCTTACTTATTTAAGGTGCTTGAAATATTTAATTTTAGCTCAAAATTTATATCCTGGATCAAACTGTTATATCATTCTCCTATGGCCTCGGTCCGTACTAACTCTTTAAGCTCACCTTTTTTCCCTCTTTTTCGAGGTACTCGACAAGGCTGTCCTCTTAGTCCTTTATTATTTGATATTGCATTAGAACCTCTTGCAATTGCCATTCGAGGATCTCCAAATATTACTGGGATAACTCGGGGCTTAAAGTCCCATAAAATATCACACTATGCTGATGACTTACTTTTATATATTTCTAATCCTCAAAAATCTATCCCTGCTGCTTTAGATTTATTAGCACAATTCAGTCTTTTTTCAGGTTATAAATTAAATCTTAGTAAGAGTGAACTTTTCCCGATTAATAAACAACTTCCCTTATATCATAACTTTCTGTTTAAATTGATTAATAATTATTTCTCATATCTTGGGATTAAAATTACTTATAAACACAAAGATTTATTTAAGGCTAATTTTTTTGCCCTTAATTGATCATATTACTCAACTTTCATCTAAATGGTTTCCATTATATTTAACTTTGGTTGTATTAATGCAGTTAAGATGTTTATTCTGCCAAAATTTTTATATATATTTCAGGCATTACCGATTTTTGTTCCAAAATCTTTTTTTGATAAAGTTGACTCTAAAATTTCTTCATTTATTTGGCAAAATAAAAGCCCGAGACTGGGTAAAATACACTTACAGAAAGCTAAGAGAGATGGAGGTTTAGCATTACCTAACTTTAGATTCTTTTATTAGGCAATTAATATTCGACATATGAAATTTTGGTTACTTGACCAAGATACACTATCCATCCCTAAATGGGTAGTATTGGAATTACAATCTGCTCAGGGCTATGCACTTGGCTCTATTTTAGGTTCTTCTCTTCCTTTCGATTTGAAATGCCTCAAACTGGTTTCTAACCCGATAGTTAAATATACCTTATGTATTTGGTTTCAATTCAGAAAATTTTTCGATCTTAACCAATTTGGGCTAGCGATCCCTATTTTAGGTAACATTTTTTCCTCCCTCTTTCACGGATCGTGCGTTTCAAATTTGGAAGACTAAGGGTATTTCACGGTTTTTGGATTTATTTTTAGATGGTTCCCTTATGTCTTTTGAACAATTATCTAATAAATATAATTTACCAAGAATACATTTTTTTTTAGATATCTTCAAGTTAGAAATTTCCTAAGTACTATACTTTCTTCCTTTCCAATGCTCCCTCCTACATATATTTTAGATACTATAATTAACCTTAATCCATGTCAGAAAGGTGCAACGGCTATTATTTATAATATTATTATGAAACTTAGGAAAGCTCCATTTGATAAGATTAGGTCAGATTGGGAACAAGAATTGGGTTCTATTATTTCCATGGATGACTGGGGGCAGATTTTACAATTAGTCAATACTTCCTCTATCTGTGCTAAACATTCCTTAATTCAATTTAAAGTTGTTCATAAAGCACATATGTCCAAAGATAAATTAGCTCGTTTTTATTCTCATATTAACCCTTTTTATGATAGATGTCCGGGGCAGATAGCTTCCTTAACTCGTATGTTTTGGTCTTGTCCTACTCTGGAAACTTTTTGGAGAGACATTATTAATATTATCTCAAAGGTATTGAATATAGATATCTCTCCTCATCCTATTACTGCTATCTTTGGATTACCTAAAATTTCCAGTAATCTTTCCCCTTCAGCCCGTAGAATGATTGCATTTCTTACTTTAATGGCGAAAAGATGTATCTTAAGACATTGGAAAGAGCCTAATGCTCCAACTACCTTTTTTTGGTTCTCCCAGACGATATTATGCATTAATTTGGAGAAAATTAGAAGTAATCTTTATAATTCCTCATTTAAATTTGAACAGACTTGGAGATCTTTTATTCAATATTTTCATTTAATGTAATTTTTTTTCTCTTTTGTTTCATATTTATATTCCCTTCTTGCTTTTTTTAACTGTTTTTAATGGGGGTCGGGTTTGAGGACGTGATTTTAAGTTTTTTAACTCTACCTGTTTCCAAGTTAGCCCATTGCTTTGCTTTTAGTTTAGTTGCACGGTGGGTTTTTTGGGGGGGGAGTTTTCCTTTTCTCTATTGATATATAAAATTAGTATACTATTATTTTACCTTATTATTTTATGTTTAAATTGCACTTTGTATCAATTTTTTTCTGTATTAATATCTCCTGTAATTTCTAACAGTGTATTAGTGCTTACATGGTTTACCTTTTGTATACTTATTTAATAAAAAGATTTAAAAAGAAAAAGATAGTTCACTCATCCTGTCAGAAAATATAGAGGAGGCTGGACCCAAAAGCAGAGACGATTCAGCGATGGGGATTAAATTTAATAATGGACTACTAAAATAACAAGCCACGAGGGGCCACAAAACAAGAGAGAATCAATACCAGACACAATAGCCACAAGGTAACTGAAGGCTAGGAGCAACTGGTTGAGGCTGGCTGGTTGAATGAGTAAACAAGGACTATGAATGAGAGCTGGGTTTAAATAGGCTGCAGGTGTTGCGTTAGAAAGGATTAGCAGATGACACCTATTAGCTGGTTGGAGACTGGGAGGGGCCTGCATGTGCAGGCCTGACATATAAAGCCTCTGTATTACATCTTTGCTTTTATATTCTAGTCCTCTTGAAATGAATGCTAATGTTGTATTTGCCTTCCTTACCACTGACTCAACCTGCAAGTTAATCCTTTGAGAATCCTGTTTCCTAGTTCCCTTTGCACCTCTGATTTTTTTTTAAATTTCTCTGTCTAGAAATTAGAATACACGTTTACTATTTCTACCAAAGTGCATGACCATACACTTCCCTGCACTATATTTCATCTTCCACTTTTTGCCTGTTCTCCTAATCTGTCTGAGTCCTTCTGTAGGTTCTCTGCTTCTTCAACACTACCTGCCCCTCCTCCTACCTTCATATCATCCATAAACCAGGCCACAAAACCATCAATTCCTTTATCCAAATCATTGGCATATAACATGAATAGAAATAATCCGAACACAGACCCCTGTGGAACACCACTAGTCACCAGCAGCCAACCAGAAAAGGCCCCCTTTATCCCATTCTTTGTCTCCTACCAGTTATCTAATCTTTTATCCATATTAGTATCTTTCGTGTAATACCATGTGCTCTCATCTTGTTAAGCAGCCTCATGTGTGGCACCTTTTCAAAGGACTTCTGAAAATCCAAGTTAGCAACATCCTCTGACTCTCCTTTGGCTATCCTGTCTGTTATTTCCTCAAAGAATTCCAATAGGTTTGTCAGGGAAGATTTTCCTTTAAGGAAATCATGCTTCCTTGGGCTAATTTTGTCATATACCTCAAAACTTCGTATTTATTAATAGACTCCTACATCTTGCCAGCCTATAAATTATTTTTTTCTATTTCCCTCTCTTCTTGAAGAGTAAAATTTGCAATTTTCCAGTCCTCCAGAATGATTCAAGAATCTAATGATTCTTGAAAGATCATCACTAATGCCTCCACAATCTCTTCAGCTATCTCTTTCAGAACCCTGGAGTGTTGTCCATCTGGTCCAGGAGACTTATCTACCTTGAAATTTTTCAGCTTCCCAAGCACCCTCTCCTTAGTAATCGCAATGACACGCACTTCTTCACCCTGACACTCTTGCTTTTCTGATATTCTGCTTGTGTTATCCACAGTGAAGACTGATGCAAAACACTTCTAAGTTTGTCCACGGTTTCTTTGTTCCCCATTACTACCTGTCCAGCATCATTTTTCAGTGGTCTGATATTCATTCCTGTTTCTCTTTTACCCTTTATTAAGGCATCTGTTAGCCTTGTGAGACCATGGATCTGTGCCTGGAAAGTCTTCACTCTCCAGGGCGCAGGCCTGGGCAAGGTTGTATGGAAGACCAGCAGTTGTCCATGCTGCAAGTCTCCCCTCTCCACGACACCAATGTTGTCCAAGGGAAGGGCATTAGGACCCATACAGCTTGGCACCAGTGTCATCGCAGAGCAATGTATGATTAAGTGCCTTGCTCAAGGACAGAACACGTTCCCTCGGCTGGGGCTCGAACTCACGACCTTCAGGTAGCTAGTCCAATGCGTTAACCACTTGGCCACGTGCTCACATTTACCCTTTATACATCGGAGGAAAAAAATATTTTGTATACTCTTTTAGATTATTGGCTAGCTTACCTACATATTTCATCCTTTCCCTCTTTATGGCTTTTTGTTGCCATCCGTTGGTTTTTAAAAGGATCCCAATCTTCTGCCATCCCACTTTTTTTGCTCTACTATATGGTGTCTCTTTTGTTTTTATTCTGTGTTAGACTTCCCATGTCAGTCATGGTTGCCTCATCCTCCCTTTAGAATACATACTTCTTCATCTTTGGGATGTATCTTTCCTGCACCTTCTGAATTGCTTCCAGAATCTCCAGCTGTTCTGCCATTATCCCTGCCGGTATCCCCTTCCAATCAAATTTGGCCAGCTCCACTCTCATGCCTCTATAATTCCCTTTACTCTTCTGTTATACCGATGCATCCAATTTTAGTTTCTGCTGCTCAACCTGCTTGGCAAATTCTATGAAATTACGATCACTGTCTCTAAGGGTTCCTTTACCTTAAGCTCCCTAATCAAATCTGGGTCATTGCTCAACACCCATCGCACAACTGCTGGGCTCAACCACAAACTGCTCTAAAAAACCATTCTACAAATTCATTCCCTTAGGATTTAGCACCAATCTGATTTTCTCAATCCACCTGCATATTGAAATCCCCCATGACAATCATAACCTTGCCCTTTTTACATGCTTTTTTAAAAATCTCTTTGTAATTTGTAGCCCACATCCTGGCTACTGTACAGAAAACTGTATATAATTCTCTTTACCCTTGCTTTTTCTTAACTCTACCCACAAAGATTCTCCGGCTTCTGATCCTATGTCACCTCTTTCTAAGGATTTGATTTCATTTTCTTTTATTTTAAGGGCAGAGGAAAGGAGAAGAATGACACTTGGAAGATTTCAATAGTAAGAGAGCTGCCAAATTAATACCTTGTTGGAGAGTGTGTGGTTGGGGAGTGAGGAGGGCATTGAAGAGATGAATAACAGAAGGGAAGCATATCCTGGGAGGGACAGTATTGGATTGTCCGAGTTAACTTGTTCGTGAATTAAAGGTCAGTATTCCTGTGGAAAGTAGCATTGAAGAAAGCAGTTTAAATACCTTCTGAAAATATAGGTATACGTTTTATTTTGAGCTTTAACAGAAGCAAGTAAAATGGGAAAAAGTAATATTCAAAATATTCTGGATGACTCCAAACTAGATAAAGTAGAGCAAAATGTGGCAAACTACCAGAAGACATTACTAAACTTGAGAATGGCTGCCCACAATGATTTTCAGTGAGTTGAGTGTGATTTGGTCTACTTCAGTATGGAAAGTAAGAAAGTAAGGCTCTAAAATGATGCGAGTGGTCAAAAAGATCTAGGGATTCAGATTTACAGTATATTGACCACTAAAAGCAAAAAACGTAAGTATATCCATTAAAGGGTAGATCAAGCAATGGAATTCATTTCCAGAGGAATATATCAGAAAGCAGAAATGGCACACTGACATGTCAATCCTAGGTTAGATGACATTTGGAGCACTGCAATGATCTAGTTTTGATATTAGTTAATAGGATATGGGGGTAATAAAAGAGGTTATGAAAATAATTTACTGAAATGATATAGAAATCAATAAGTTACCTATATTGAATCACATAACAAGTTGGAATATTTTTTAATCTATAGGGAGAGGCAACTGGACAGAACTGTTGAAGGTATGACAGGTTTTGTAGAGGAAGTATACAGAAGCCTTTTCAACCTGTAGGGCAGATCAGAACCAGGGGCTAAAAATACAGGAGCTGCAATACCTCTTTATCCGAAGTGTGGCTTTAATAAGCAGTAGTAGAGGCAGTCTGGATGTAATTAAAGGGAGGTTAGTTCAGTTTATCAGCTGATTCATGCTCTTGCCCTGTAATTAACTAATCATGTTGCAACATCACTGGGTGTCGGGTATTTGGACTAATTGTTTTAATGCTTTATTACTTAAGTTTTCATGGTATCATAAATCATGAGAATTAATATGAGTATTGCAATTAAGAAGTGACCGTGATCAACTTTTTCCAATCAGCTGAGATAAGTTAAAGTGAGATTAAAGTTTAGTACTCTGTGTCAATGGCATAGGTAACACACCAAATTTTATGAGGCAATGAACCTATGAAAGCTATCAGAGCTGACCGTTTTGTGACCTTATCACAAAACCTCTGCTTTGTAGGACGGGCAAGGAACAGCAAAACCTAGAGCTTGATTAGACTTGCAAGACTGCAAAAGCTTAGTGCATTCATAGAGATGTACTGAAGGGTGATCACAAGGGGTGGATAGATCAAAAGGGATATGGTCCTTCCTGATCTGATGCAGGAAGTGCTGAAACATCAGAGAACCCATTCTGTCAGAAGCCTGTTCAATTGTTCATAAAATATCTCTGGCAATCAGAGACAATTAAAAGCTATTAAAATAGATTTAAATAATTTCAAAGTTAATTTTTTTCAAATAATAGATTTAATGAAGCACCTTTAATTTTCAGACATTAAAACATTCATATTGATTAATTAAAATGAATAATATAAAGCAAAACACTCATATGCACCAACATTTTTTGCAGTTTGTTCGATACTTGGGTTATGACCAAAGGAGAAATGCCTGGAGTCGTTTAGCACTTTAGTACAAGGGTGTTTTATTAGGTACATCAAAAATCAAACTCACAAAAATTTGTTAAAAAGTTGAAAAGAAAACTGACAATATTTACAAAAAGGTATCTGTCAGAAAATGAAAGAAGAGCTCTGTATTTTGTCCACTGTGAGATCCTAGCAGCCCCATTCTCCCAGTGAGGGCAATGAGCTTCTTTTATTTGGCACTAGGACATACTATCTTCAATTACCAACAAAGTTAACTTAAGACTCCACATGAATTAGAATATGATGCTCTGCACAATATAGTTACAATCATATTACAAAATAAACAGAAGTTTCTAACTTAAATACAGTATACAAACAACATATACACATTTCCATATCCTGATTACTAAAGAAATGGAATATTCCTCTGTGTATGGCAGGAAAGGCACCATAAAGCAAACCCGAGTGTATCAGCTTGGTTTAGGGCCGACTATGAGAATATATGAGGGAAGACTTTGAAGTGCGTTCACTCAGTACAACAACAGCAGAATGACAAAGCAATGTTTGTGTGTAAGGAGTGTGTTTAATGAGCGCACTCCATCACACAGTTAGTGACCCCACTCAATGTATGGAACCATAGGACTAACTCGAGCTCTGGCTGGTATACGTGTAAGTGGCCAGATACAATAAGTCCCTCGTTCAGATAATGGAGCTGTGCCCCTGGAGTCAGGGCTAAGCAGAGTCAGAGGTCAGGAAAGTGTGGCTTGTGGAGAGGATATCACTGGATCCTTTACCGAACCTGCAGCAATAGGGAAATATGGCTCAACCTATTACATTCAGATTTCTTCTGCATGAGTTGAAACCACAAATCCCTGACTTAGGTGAGTTTAATCTGCCACTGAGCAAAGGCTGACTCCTTAAACCAACAGAGGGTTAGGTTTAGCATCAGAAATCAACAAAATCATTGGACACATTAAGTTTGTGAAATAATCTACCAGAAAGGGGTAGATGTAAATCCACTGTGTTATTCAATCTGTCATAGAGAAGTACAGCACAGAAACAGGCCCTTCGATCTAGTCCATGCTGAAACCATTTAAACTGCCTACTCCCAGTGACCTGCATTGGGACCATAGCCCTCCATATCCCCGCTATTCATGTACCTATCCAAACTTCTCTTCTACAATGAAATCAAGTTTGCATGGACCACTTGTGCTGGCAGCTCATTCCACACTCTCACGACCCTCGGAGTGAAGAAGTTTCCCCTCATGTTCTCCTTAAACTTATTGGACTGCAATTCAGCATTCAACACCATAATTCCATCCAGGCTCGACAGGAAGCTCAGAGACCCTGACCTAGACCCTGCCTTGTGCAGCTGGATCCTGGACTACCTCTCAGATCACCGACAGGTGGTAAGACTGGGCTCCCTCTGACTCTCAACACAGGAGCTCCTCGGGGCTGTGTACTAAGTCCCCTCCTTTACTCCCTGTATACCCATGACTGTGTCACCACCCACAGCTCTAATCTGCTAATTAAATTTGCTGACAACACTACATTGATTGGCCTAATCTCAAACGATAATGAGGAGGCCTACAGGGAAGAAGTCATCTCTCTGACAGTGGTGTAAAAAAAACCTCCCCCTCAATGTTGCAAAAACAAAGGAGCTGGTTCTGGATTACAGGAGGAATGGAGACAGGCTAACCCCTATTGACATCAATGGATCTGGAGTTGAGAGGGTAAACAGCTTCAAGTTCCTCGGCATGCACATCATCGAGGATCTCACATGGTCTGTACACACCAGCTGTGTGGTGAAAAAGGCACAACAGTGCCTCTTTCACCTCAGACAGTTGAGGAGGTTTGGTATGGGCCCCTAAATCCTAAGAACCTTCTACAGGGGCATAATTGAGAGCATCACTGCCTGGTATGGGAACTGTACCTCCCTTAATTGCAGGATTCTGCAGAGAGTGGTGCGGACAGCCCAGCACATCTGTAATTGTGAATTCCCATGATTCAGGACATTTACAAAGATAGGTGTGAAAAAAGAGCTCATGGGATTATTGGGGACCTGAGTCACCCCAACCACAATCTATTCCAGCTGCTACCATCCGGAAAATGATACCGCAACATAAAAGCCAGGACCAACAAGGCTCCAGGACAGCTTCTTCCACCAGGCCATCAGACTGATTAACTCACGTTATGTTACATTGACTTCTATTTATTATAAATTATAAATTATTATGAATGCATATTGCACATTTAGACGGAGATGTAACATGAGGATTTTTACTCGGGTATGTGAAGGATGTAAAAATAAAGTCAATTCAATTCATCCCATTGATTTCCTTCACTCCAGAGGGAAGTTTTTTGGAGGTGAGTTTTTGTGATACAGTTAGATAGACTAAGAAAAGAATCAAGAGCAAAGACACAACCTCGTTTGATAGTTCCTGCACTGGAATTGGAGGAGTGTGGGATCTGCTGGAGAGAGTCATGATTTCATGCCATTTTGTAGCAAGTCTCAAATTGACAAAAATCTCCAACGACAGCCAAACTTGAGGAGGAGTCTCCACAGTTCCCCTCGGTTAACAGGGAGTCAAAAGTGTTTGGAAGCTTGGAGAAAAAATTATGTATGGTGTTTGTTGCTGTCCTATTGCCTGGTAACACACCAGCACCAAGCAACACACCAGATGATCACACATTACTGGTATCAGTCAGTATCGGCCAAGCAGCTGCAATCCTGCTGTAGCTTCCGGAGGAGGCCCGGGTGGGGTCTCTGTGAGAATGCAGGCCTCAGGCAGTGAGGGCTCTAGGTCCAGGGAAAAGTGGGTTCAGCCTGAATAAAATCACCAACTGAAACATTTTCTAAAGCTTTGAACTTCAGGCAGCAGTGAACATGTATAAGCATTTCCTGATTTTTTTTTTCTTGGGCTGGAGAGCTGGGGCAGGGAAAGAACAGTCAGTGTGGTGGGTGTGAGGGGAAATGATAGCAGCAAATCAGGAAAGACAAGGAGTGAGGAGGGGAGAAGGGAACCTGGCCAAAGTGGGGTCTGAATGGGAAGAGGACGGGAGGATTGAGTGTGGGAGGAGAAATGAAGTGGGAAATAAGAGGAATCAAAGTGATGGTGATCAGGATAGAGGGGAAGGACTATAGGGTGGCGGAGACAATGGGTGAGGGATGGGGCTGCTGAGGACAACACGGTAGTCACAGTAGTTTGTATTCTGCCAACCTACCTGTGTGCAGGGCTCAAGTCGGGTGTGTGTGTACCCAGATATTTATATATATAAAGTACAGTGCATGCGGAACAGCCTTGATGTAACCATGTTAGGTGCCTTTGTCACTGCTCCCAGAACCTCTCTTTAACTAGTCCCAGTGGTTCCTGGTGTGTAAAAGTCTCTCAACCTCAATGTTTTTCACTAAAAGCTGAAGATTGACTCTCCTTCCAGAAATGTTTACATACTGTACTTTATTCTCCATTTGTCATGTCAGCTGGCTTCAGGGTGAAGCAATAAGGAACAGAAAATAATGCTAACGTAAGATGATTCAGCAGTAATTTATAAAAGGGAAGTGAAGATGCTGTATATTGCATCATTGACTGCTCGAAAATCATATGATGCAGTCACAAGAGCAGGTTGTGTTCTTTGTTCAAACTTCTCTAACTTTGCTTTATACTTGCTGATTAAAGTGAATAAACATCTCATGCAGGAGTCTGGAGCTAAATTAAGAGATAACTTTGTATTGCCATTTACCATTAGTTGCCACAAGTGTCAAAAGGAAAGCAATCAAATGCAAAATAAAGGGAGAATATTTTTACATCTCAGTACTTTCAAAGAACTGCGAAAATGACAGGAATGCAATTTTCATCAGGTACCTCTGATGGAATCAAGTAGATGTGCTCTTCAAATGCCTTGTGTTAATTTCATGATGGAAATTATAATGCTACCAATCACAGTTGTCATTCTGACGCAGGTTGATGTGTGAGAGTGACATTATAGTCTCAGTTAAAATATGGTTTCATCTTTTTGTCATTCCTTTGGCCACAGAAAAACTGATACCAGTCTTGAACTGTAAAATGACCCACAACTGAGGACAAATTTGAAACATGGAATATAGAAGAGTACAGCACAGGAACAGACCCTTTGACCCACATTGTCTATGCTGACCATGACACCAAATTAACACCTTCTGCTGGCATCCCTAGTGGTTAGCACAACACTTTACTGGTGACCTGAGTTCATTTCCCACTGCCTGTAAAGAGTTTGTATGTTCTCCTCCAGTGTGTGGGTTTTCTCTGGGTGCTTCAGTTTTCTTCCACAGTCTAAAGACATACCAGTTGGTAGCTAATTGGTCATTGTATATTGTCCCATGATGAGGCAAGAGTTAAGTCAGGAGGTTGCTGAGTGGCACGGCTCAAAGGTCTGGAAGGGTCTATTCTGCACTGTGATAAAGGCATCTGTTAGTCTTGCGAGACCATGGATCTGCACCTGGAAAGTCTTCACTCTCCAGGGCATAGGCCTGGGCAAGGTTGTATGGAAGACCAGCAGTTGCCCATGCTGCAAGTCTCCCCTCTCCACAACACCAATGTTGTCCAAGGGAAGGGCATTAGGACCCATACGGCCTGGCACCAGTGTTGTCGCAGAGCAATGTGTGATTAAGTGCCTTGCTCAAGGACACAACACATTCCCTCGGCTGGGGCTTGAACTCACGACCTTCAGGTGGCTAGTCTAATGCCTTAACCACTTGGCCACGTGCCCACACTGCACTATATCTCAATAAATAAAAATAAATTTGCTGCATTTTTATGTGCCTTTCTAAATGCCTTTTAATCACCACTTTGATGTCTGCATCTACCACCACCCATGCTCCAACCCACACCACATGCCAGTAGTACATTCCAGACACTGAATGGCAGGCTGGCGATCTGGGGTGTGATTTCTTGCTGCTTCTCCGTGTGGATGATCTGTTAGTTTGTGAGCAAGGGAGGAGTTTGGGGTTTGTGAGTTTTTGATTCTCTTTCTTTTCATGTGGGGGGTGGTTGATGTTTTTCCTTTCAACTACGTCTATAGTTTTTGTGTATTCTATGGCGATCTGGAGAAGACAAATCTCAGAGTTGTATCTTGCATACATACTTTGATAATAAAATGAACCTTTGAACCTACTACTTTGTTAAAAAAAAATATATTCCGCACATCTCTTTTAAACCTTCCTCTTTCACTTTAAATCTATGCCCTCAAGTATTTGAAATTCCAACTAGAAACGACTGACTACATATGTGATATATGCCTCTCAAAATTTTATAAGCCTCTATCAAGTCTCTCAGAACCTTCCAATGCTTCACAGAAAGCAATCCAAATTTGTCCAAACTTTTTATACAGCTAATACTTTCTAATCCAGGCAACAGCCTGATAAACCCCTTCAGCCCCTCTCTAAAGCTTCCACTGTTGTGTATTTAGTATTTCAATAATATTTGAGTAATCTTGTATTAAGCATTGGTTGATTAAGCATTCTTGTTTGTTTACATAACTCATTATGGGTTATATGTAAAATACATGATACACGTGCCTCACTTAAAGTAAAGAGAAAGTTTACTTTAAGTGAGTAAAAGAAAAACAGTGCAGTGTGGCACGTACAAAGACAGTTGAGTATTTTTTTTTTAAAAAAGCAGAGCAGCAGATGTCCTTTGGAAGGGAAGATACAATCCAGTTTTGAAAAAAGGCAGGACACAGAAGAATTCACAGGTTCATACAGAGTGAGTATCGGGTGATAATAATCATTAAGAAAGGAGCAGCAACGGCTGGCTACATCTGAAAGATTGACACATTCAATTGCTTGATGGTTAACTAGCTCATGTACGCTGAACTAATTGTACAGTATTTTGAAGCAAATGAAATAGCCATTGAGAAATGAGTGCCAATTTTGCTGAGTGCATGGGGTTAAAGGCAACAGCATTTGAAGTTTGACTGTTCCAACCAAACCAGCAGAAATCAGCTTTGTTGATATTGTGAAAGTAATGCAGGAGCACAGAGAAAGGAAGTCATTGTTGTTTGCAGAACACTTTAGGTTTCATAAGCAAAATCAAAAGGAAAAGGAGTGTATTTTAATGTATGTGGCTGAATTAAGGAGATTGTCTGAGCATTGTCAGTTCAATGAGGCTTAATGATGCCCCGAGAGATTCTTTAACTTTATGCAATCTTACAAGAAAGCATTCCAAAATGACTCCTAAATGAAACACAGCTTACATTTAAAAGAGCAGTTGAAATCTCTGTATCAATGGAAACAGCTGACAGAGACGCAATAGAGTTGCAGTCAGAAAAGAAAGTGAGCATGGATAAAATTGCAATTTAAACAGAAACCGGCTTGGTCAGACAAATTGTGTCACCATTGCGGCAGGGGCTCACATACACCAGACTAATGCAGATTTAAAGGCAAAACTTGTAGAAAAGGCAACAAAGTAGAATAACATACAAAGAATATGTCGAGCAGCCAAAAATAAATGGACAGCATAGAGAAGAGAAAAAGATAAAAATTCAAGTTGCAGTTTCAAAAAGAGCACCAATCTGCATAATGCTGATGGTAATGATGAGAGTGACCCAGTAATGTGTAGCCTTGAGATTTACAATGAGAAAATTAACAATAGACAAGCCTACCCCAGAAGAGAATGGCAAATTAATTAAAACAGAATTGGATACCAGCTTGGCTGTTTCAGTCATTCTACAAAATTAGTTCAAATGACATTTCAAAGATACTAAACTGAAGTCTGCAGATACCCAACCTCCTGTTTTGACGATGAGAAACAACAACCAACAAGCTACATTGGGCTTGTATGTAGTAAAAACAGGAGAGCCAGCATTGTGGGGATGTTATAGGATGAGAAAACTAGAACTTGATTGGAGATCCATCCATCATTTGCATGCCCCTACAATAAAGCCAACTGAAAGTGAATTAAGAAAGTTATTGGATGATGCCACAACTGTTTCCATTCCGAACACCATAAACCATTGACCAACAGGTGTTGGTGCCGACCTCTGTGCCCCCGGTTGGAAAGCATATTGAACCAAGGAAGGACCATGCTTAGAGGAATCATGAAAGTGACAAAAGCAGCAGTCTGACTACAACAGTTTTTGTAGGCAACATGTCTGAGAAAGCCTCTGATATGTTAATCAGGCAGTTACTTGAGAAATGTGGCTTGGTTTTAAGCTGAAAGAGAGTTCAAGGAGTTTCAGGAAAGTTGCAAGCATTCGGTTTTTGTGAGCATAAAGAACCAGAATCTGCTCTGTGTGCATTAAGGTTATTGCATGAACTTCAAGTCGGAGACAAAGAAGATGCTGGTGAAAGTAGACGCAAAGACCAAAAGCCAGCTGGGTGAATGGAAGATCAAAGAGAAAGGAGTTAATGGAGATAAGAAAACAGCAAATTCATGAGATGGTATTGTGATGCAGAAACCAAGAGGAAAGATCAGATCATAATGGGGCAATAGAAGGATTAATAAAAGAATACACTAGTGAACTAAATGCACCTTCCCTAGATCAGATGCACAAACTAGAAGAAGAAAAAGGAAGAAGAAAGGTGTCCATAGCTGTCATAAGCATTTCCTGCAGTCTCAGAGTCATACCTGTAGCCACCACACACAAATCCCAGAACATGAGATTAGTTTCACTGTCACAAGTCTCACCTGCCAAGCAGAGTCATACTCTTTGTCAGGAAAGACTTCATCCCACAAGAGTAAGAAATCCTACACAGTGATTAAATCTTTAGAGCTGACTGGGACAATTTACTATGCTGTGGATGTCTGTATAGTAGTTGTATTTCTGTTATACTATGTATATAGTTGAGCTGCATTCACTATTGTGTTGGAGTTTATAGCTAAGCAGGAAGGATGTGTATTTAATACTTCAATAATATTTGAGTAATCTTTCATATATATTGGTTGATTAAGCATTCTTGTTCATATCAATAACTCATTACAATTTTTATGTACAAATACATTAACTGCATACATCTTGGCACTACCATGTGATACGTGCACGCCTCACTTAAAGGAAACATGAAGTTAGACTCACATTTTGGACTCCCCTGTCTCCCTTTGAATTAGTTTCATGTTCTGAAGTTGCAAAACATAATGTCCACATCTTCCTGTAATGCAATCACCAGCATTGCACACAATACTCCAAATGTGGCCAACTGAAGTTCTTATAGAGTTGCCACGTGACTTCCCGACATTCATACTTCGTGCACAGAGCAATGAAGGCAAGTATGTTGTACACTTTCTGTACCACCCTATCTTCTTGTGTAGTCACTTTCAGAGACTTTTGGACTTGCACTCCAAGATCACAATGTGCATTAATGTGCCTAAAGATCCTGTAATTTACTGTTTACTTTCTCCTTACATTTGACTGGCCTAAGTGCAAAATCCCTTACACTTGTCTGGTGTGATGCCATTTTTCAACCATATCTTCAAATAATCTAGATACTGCTGAATCCTTTCACGCCTTCTTCACCATCCACAATTCCATCAATGTTTGTATCATTTAGGGTGCCTAAGACCTTTGAACAGTACTGTAATTTGTCAATGCAGAGCGGAGAGTGAGTCTGTCGATCTGGCGGGAGCAAAGGATGTTGGGAATAATGAGGATGATGCACCACAGGAGGGGCGTGTGACAGGTGGCAGAGGAGGAGTGCAAAGGGTGAGGGTGGCAAGGGTGCAGATACACCCTGCCCTGAGACAGAAGGCAAGGTCATTTAATTCAAAACAACCAATTTATTGATCATTACAGGATGTCTCCCTGGTGCTTTCTGCTCCCTCCCCTCTTCTTTCCCCTTCCCCTTTTTCTAATAATGATTCCCCTCTCCCCACCCTCTTCCCACTCTCAGTCCACAATTGAGACCTATATCAGAATCAGGTTTATCATCACTTACACATGTCATGAAAATTGTTTTTTTTGCAGCAGTATAGTGCAATGCATAAAATTACTACAGTACTGTGCAAAAGTCTTAGGTACCCTAGCTATATGCATGAGCCCATGAATTTTGCACAGAATTGTATATCACAAATAACAGAGATCCCACACTGGTCCCTTGTCGAACAGCACTGTTCACAGACCTCCAATCAGAATCCACATCTACCTCTGTTTTCTAGGCTCAAGCCAATTCTGAAACCAATCTTGCAAGTCGCCAGTGATCCCATGCTCCTTAATCTTCTGCATTAGCCTACAGAAAGATTTGTTGTCAAATATCTCACTGAAGTCCATGTAGACCACATCCATTGCCCTACCCTCATCAATCACCTTCACTACCTTCTCATAAAACTCAATAATTTGTAAAGAATGGGCTGGTCTGCATTAAGCCATGATGGCTATCTCTAATAAGCCCATGCTTTTCAAGTGACAAAGCCAGTGAAAGACAGAATTAAATCTATGTTTCAATGATTAACAAAAGACCCAAAGGCAAAAAAACACTATAATGTTTGAAAAGGAATGCACAGAACAATCAGTAGATAGTTGTGTATGTGTGTGGGAGAGAGAGATGATGGAAACTACATCATATGAAGAGAATTACTTCAAAGTTCAGTGCCCTGAATGGTTAACCCATATAGACAACAGACACAAGTTTTGATTCCTGGACTGTGGAGTTTCTGTTTTTAGCCAGAGGAAGAGTCATGTCATTATCATTACAGCATCCTGTGCACCTCAGGGACGGGATACTTCCTGCTATGCATTGAACCGTGAGTCCAATTACAAGTGGCTCTGATACTGCTGTTGTTAATTGTCTAAAATTACACATAAATAAAAATGTGCCACCAAGTTATTAGGAATAGTTAAAGGGTGTGGTTTCCCTATTAGACGGCGGAAGAGTGAATGCCATGCTGGTTTAAAATGTCTTTTAGTGAGATGAGGTTTTTGACTCATAATACCAGCTATCTAACAGGATAGCTGGTACAGTCTCTGTACCAAAGAGTCTCTGGTAAATAAAATCAAAGATTTCACAGCAAGACTGCTATACAAGAGGGACATTAAGAGCATTCTGCCTCAGGCCCGTGTCAACAGGCTTTAGACAAACTGAGCGATGTAATCACCAGGCATGAAACAGTGCTCCCTGATGCCTTCACCATAATTTGGGGGCATCTTAAGTAGGCCTGCTTGAAAAAGTTCAGAAATAATTATTACCAGCATATCACTTGTGGATTCAGAAGAGCCAACACACTGGACCACAGTTATACTACCATCAAGAACACTTACCGTACTATCCCACGCCCACACTTTGGGAAGTCTGAACACCTATCACCTGGCTGTACTTCTACTACCTGGGTACAGCCAGGGACTGAAGACTGCAGCACCGGTAATGAGGACCAAGAAGGTCTGGACAAGGGAGGTGCAGAAGTGCTTACAGAACTGCTTTGAGTCAGTAGACTGGACAGTACTCAGGGATTCATCTTCGAGTCTGAATGACTACGCCACAGTTGTCACCGACTTCATTAAAACCTGTGTGAATGAGTGTGTGCCTACAAGAACTTACCGTACATATTGAAATCAAAACCATGGATGAACCAGGAGATTCATAGTCAACTGAGGGCTGGATCTGTGGCATACAAATCTGATGATCCAACACTATACAAGAAGGCCAGGTATGACTTATGGAGAACTATTTCAAGAGAAAAGGAACAATTTTGAACGAGATTGGAGGAGGAATCAGAGGCACGTCAACTCTGCCTGGGTTTGCAGGCCGTAACGCCCCACTGAGCGAAACCTAACATCATGAATGGCTATGATGCTTCACTACCAGATGAGCGCAATGCTTTTTATGCTCGCTTTGAAAGGGAGACTTTAACTACAGCTACGAGGATTCCTGCAGCGTCCATTGACCCTGTGATCTCTGTCTCAGAGGCCAACATCAGAACATCTTTCAAGGGGTAAACCCTCACAAGGCAGCAGCCCTCGATGGGATACCTGCTAAGGATCTGAAACCCTGTGCCAATCAACTGGCGGGTGTGTTCAAAGACATTTTCAATCTCTCATTGCTCTCAGTCGGAAGGTCCCACTTGCTTCAAAAGGGCAACAATTATACCAATGCGCAAGAAGCGCAGGGTGAGCTGCCTTCATGACTATCATCCTCTAGCACTCACGTCTATGGTGATAAAGTGCTCTGAGAGGTTGGTTATGGTTTTAATCAACTTCTGTCCCAGCAAGGACCTGGACCCACTGCAAAAGGTTTACAGCAGGTGAGATCTCATTGGCTCTTCATGCGGCCTTGGGGCACCTCAACAATATTAACACTTATGTCAGGCTGCTGTTTATTGACTACAGCTCAGCATTTATCACAAACATTCCTATAGTTCTGATCAAAAAGCTCCAAAACCTGGGCTTTTGTTCCTCCCTCTGCAACTGGATCCTCGACTTCCTACTGGAAGAGCACCATTTGTGTGGATCAGAAATGACATCTCCACCTCACTGGCATACCTCAAGGATGTGTGCTTAACCAATGCTCTGTTCTTTCTACACACGACTGTGGGGCTAGGCACAGCTCAAGGCTTATTTGTAAATTTGCTGATGACACAGCTATTGTTGGCAGAACTTCAGATGGTGACAAGAAGGTGTATGGGCGCGAGATAGAGTGGTGTCATAAGCGAGAACCTTGCACTCAATGTCAGTAAGACCAAATAATTGATTGTGAACTTCAGGAAAGGGAAGTCAAGGGGACACGCACCAGTTCTCGGAGGGATCAGTAGTGGAAAGGGTGAGCAATTTCAAGTTCCTGGGTGTCAACTTCCCTAAGGTTCTATACTGGGCCCAGCATATCGATGGGGTTACAAAGAAGGCACAACAGTGGCTATATTTCATTAGGAGTTTGAGGAGATTTGGTAGGTCACCAAAGATAGTCACAAATTTCTACAGATGTACTCTGGAGAGCATTCTAACCGGCCGCATCACTGTCTGGTATTGGTGGGGGGTAACTGCACAGGATTGAATGAAGCTGCAGGAAGTTGTGAACTCAGTCAGCTCCATCATGGGCACCAGCTTCCATAGCAGTCAGGACATCTTCAAGAATCGAAACCTTGGAAAAGCAGCATCCATTATGAAAGACCCCCATCACCCAGGGCATGCCTTCCTCCCATTGCTACCATCAAGAAGCAAGTACAGCAGCCTGAAGGCACACACTCAACAACTCAGGAACAGCTTCTTCCCCTTTGTCAGCTGATTTCTGAATGGACATGGAACCCGCGAACACTACCTCACTTCTTTCTTTGCACTTCTTATTGAATTTAACTATTTAATAAATATATATATATTTACTGTAATTCACAGTTTTATTATTATGTATTGCTGTGTACTGCTGTCATATAACAACTCTCATGACATATGCTGGTGAGATTAAACCTGATTCTGATTCTGATTGTGACAGCAAAGTACAACAGAAGAGGAGAGAAAATGATCAACAAAATTGAGAGACATATATAACAACACACATAAAAGTTGCTGGTGAATGCAGCAGGCCAGGCAGCAACTTTTATGTGTGTTGCTTGAAATTACAGAATCTGCAGATTTCCTCATGTGAGACATATATAGACTGTCCCAGGGTTACAAGCGAACAACTTATGGACACTTGTGAACCCGCATGAGCTCCCATGATATTGATAAAATCAAAAGTCCGACAAACATTAGTTCCTGTGAATGGCAGAACTGGTTTCCTCGCTTTTACTAGTCTTCTGTGTTCTGATTCTGACTTGGACAAAATCAACTTGAAATACATTCAAATCTCTTACTCACTCTTCTTTCAGTTAGTCCTGACGAAGGGTCTCGGCCTGAAACGTCGACTGCACCTCTTCCTAGAGATGCTGCCTGGCCTGCTGCGTTCACCAGCAACTTTGATGTGTGTTGCTTGAATTTCCAGCATCTGCAGAATTCCTGTTGTTTGAAATATATTTGTTGCTCAGGAATAACCTATAGGTGGAAAAATACATGAAATCACAGGACAATGATGATAATTATGCCAAAATCAATTGCTTCCAGCCTCTGTCTCAACACTCTTCCTCCCCCACCTGGCTCCATCCAACCATCATATACCCCCATCTGATTCTGCCCATTACCTATCAACCTCTCTTCTCCCTCTCATTGCTATACTGTATACTGGCTACCTTCCCTCTGTACCCTCAGTCCCGATGTAGGGATATGACCTGAAACATCAGCCACCCTTTTGTCTCCATAGATGTTGATTTCTTACAGCTGTTTGTTTTTTTTTTGCTCTTAAATTACAGCATCTGCACACTCTTGTGTCATTGATTCCTTTTTCCTCTCTTTTCTCATCATCAGAGACATTTTGTATTGTCTCTTTATTCATCCCATTCCCTCTCACCAGGTTTGGCTGTAGAATGTAAACTAATGATATTTAATGAGTATTCCTACACAAAATTAACTGCACAAGCTGCTTATGATTCAACTGTACAAAAAGTTGTGCTCATAAAACAAAGTGTAAAACAGAATATTCGTAATTGGCTTTAAGCTACTCATTAAAATTTAAAGGGACTTAGAAGTTTTCAAGGATGCCTATAAATTTAGCTGTATGACCACTGTCTACATTCTTTAGCCAAACGCAGTTCCATAATTGAACTAACATGGTTCTCACTTGAATAAAGTATACAGTAATATTATTTCCTCAATCATTATTGTTCATTGGACAAAATATGCACCAAAATGTAACAGATAATTATATAATTTTGATGTTGTAAATACAATATAAAAGTAAATACTGTTCAAATGGCTAGATAGGCTAAAAGGCAATTGGAGCTTCCTGAAATTAAGAAATTTGATCTTCCTTTAACATAATATCTTTCCGTCATCACATGATAATCACGCAGATCTTGGTTTGTACACTGAAGCCCACATCCACATGAAATATTGCTTGTAGTGGCAAAAAAAACTGAAGAGATGTTTGTGGCTTATAGCATCATTTCCCAGGGGTACCTTTAAGGTGATTGGAGGAGAGCATAGGGCAACATGAGTGGTAACATTTTTGCAGAGAGATCTGCATGTGGAATGCCCTGCAAGGGGTGATGGCAGATTCAGATACATTAGGGGCGTTAAAGAAACTCCTAGACAGGCACATGGACGAGAGAAAAATGGAAGGTTATATAGAAGAGAAGGGTTAGATTGATCTTAGAGCATGTTAAAAGATCAGCACAGCATCGTGGGGCAAAGGGCCAGATGCTCCATGTCTGTTGATGCTGTTTGCATCATTGTATCTTGTGGCTCCAAACCAAGAAATGAAATATTTGTCACAAATGATGAATGAACTTCAAAGGCCTTTTTCATTTGTGCTGCATTGAACAGCAGCTGTTAATCTAGTTTAAAATCATCTTTCTCAATTAATTTACTAATAGAATTATGTAAAATATGGAGACAAGCTATATTAAAAGCTATATTTCAAATGGCTGTACTTTTCTTTGTAGAAGTGACATTAAAACAACACAATGAATATCACTGCAGAATAAGTTTTTTAACTGCGAAGCCAGGTTAAAACATAGAAACATAGAAAATCTACAGCACAATACAGGCCCTTCGGCCCACAATGCGTGCTGAACATATACTTACTTTAGAAATTACCTAGGGTTACCCATAGTCCTCTATTTTTCTAAGCTCCAAGTACCTATCCAGGAGTCTCTTAAAAGACCCTATTGTATCTGCCTTCACCACCGTCGCCGGCTGCCCATTCCATGCACTCACCACTCCCTGTGTAAAAAAAACTTACCCCTGACATCTCCTCTGTACCTACTTCCAAGCATCTTAAAACTATGCCCTCTCATGTTAGCCATTTCATTCCTGGGAAAAAGCCTCTGACTATACACGCGATCAATGCCTCTCATTACCTTGTACACCTCTATCAGGTCACCTCTCATCCTCCGATGCTCCAAGGAGAAAAGGCCGAGTTCACTCAACCTATTCTTGTAAGGCATGCTCCCCAATCCAGGCAACATCCCTGTAAATCTTCTCTGCACCCTTTCTATAGATTCCACATCCTTACTGTAGTGAGGAACTGAGTGCAGTACTCCAAGTGGGGTCTGACCAGGGTCCTATATAGCTGTAACTTTACCTCTCGGCTCCTAAACTCAATACCGCGATTGATGAAGGCCAATGTACCGTATGCCTTCTTAACCACAGAGACAACCTGCATAGCAACTTTGAGCGTCCTATGGACTCGGACTCCAAGATCCCGCTGATCCTCCACACTGCCAAGAGTCTTACCATTAATACTGTATTCTGCCATCATATTTGACCTACCAAAATGAACCACCTTATACTTATCTGGGTTGAACGCCATCTGCCAGTTCTCAGCCCAGTTTTCGATCTTATCGATGTCCCGCTGTAACCTCTGACAGCCCTCCACACTATCCACAACACCCCCAACCTTTGTGTCATCAGCAAACTAAACACATATGCAGAAGAAATATGTGGTATGAAAGCCAAGTACGAATGGAACTGAGAGATATTTGCTTCTGTACACTTCTTCAGATCAACAATAATAAGCATCAAACTGCCACTTAGTGATACCCTCTTCTCGCAGCTACAGGTCCACAATCCCTTATCCAAAATCCTTGGGGCCATTTGCATTTCGGAATTCAGAATTTTTCGGATTTTGGACCCCCCCCCTTCCCACAATACCAAAAAACACATATGCTCAGGTCCCTTATTTAACCTGTCTCAGTGCAGAGGACTTTAGAACCCAGCAGCACACCAAACCTACTCACATCCTCCCGTATACTTTAAATCATCTCTAGATTACTTATAATACCTAATACAATGTAAATGCTATGTAAATAGTTATACTGTATTGTTTAGGGAATAATGACAAGAAGTAATTTTTTTCCAACAAAAACATTCAATAAAACGTTAAAATATACAGCTTCAAACAAACCGAATCAAACACATGGTAAATGACTTATTGGAATAAATGTAGAACATCACTGTCACTATAAAACTTCAGTAACTTGTCTTTCTGTTTATTTAAATCATATACAGCGGTAGTTCCGACACTATTTTCTTCAGCACAGACACACCACGATCAAGCTTCTGCAATAACTCCACTTTCTGCGTTATTGATGGAGAAGATTCCTTCTCTTTTTCTCAGTGTTACCCATAGGGGTATCTGCAGCTCTTTTTGACATTTTCACAGTGAAATTAAACACAAAGTCAACAGTGAACACAAAATATCAGCAAACAGCAAATACACGTGTAACCAGTATGAGCGCTGAGTCACAACTGACGTCTGGCAGCCTCTGTCAGTGCTGCCACGTCACTCCTGGGTGACGTCAGCTGTTGGCGAAATAAACTTCGGTTTTCAGAGCTTTTTGGATTTCAGAATTTCGGATAAAGGAATGTGCACCTGTACTATCAGGAAGATGGTACAGGAGCCTCAGAACTCACACCACCCCAGGTTCAACCATCAGGCTCTTGAATTATTATTTCTTTTATCTCTCTCTTTTTGTATTTGCACAGTTTGTTGTCATTTGCATAGTGGTTGTCTGCCCTGTTGGTGCACTCTTTCATTGATTCCATTATGGCTATTGGATTTATTGAGTATGCCTGCAAGAAAATGAATCTCAGAATTGTATATGATGACGTATATGTACTTTGATAATAAATTTACTTTGAACTTCGAACTTCGGTGAAATTCCCGAGTCTTCAATGGTCAGAAAGTACATACCATTCAAAACTACCATGGTTTTCAACCATTGTAGAAAAGATATGTTCATAACCTTTTAAAGGAAAACTCATAGACTGTAAAACCAGTTTTTCTGCCAAGTCAAGTAGCCTTTGATCTCACATAAACCTGCCTCCGAATGTCTTTCCCCAGGGGTTGCAGTAAAGCACCATCTATGGGGCATCTGTAGCATCCAATATCCGTTCTGTCATTAAACTGGGTAAACAGCCAATTCCCTTGACACAAACAACAGGAATTCTGCAGATGCTGGAAATTCAAGCAACACACATCAAAGTTGCTGGTGAACGCAGCAGGCCAAGCAGCATCTGTAGGAAGAGGTGCAGTCGATGTTTCAGGCCGAGACCCTTCGTCAGGACAATTCCCTTGACACATTTGGATTGCTAGTCAACCAGGAAGTGAAAGGCACTACATTTATATAGTTCATGGAAGTGGAGATAAATATTAAAGTTATTAAAGTAGAAGCTTAAGTATTATTGGTAAATTAAAAAAAAATCAAAGTCAAGTTTCCCCATTTTTTAAACTACAGATTTTTAATATATTATTCTGTGGGAATGAGAATTTCACATACATTAAGTTATTTTATTTACAATTGGTGAAGTTGTTCAGCAGTTATTTTATCTTAGTAAGGCATTAAACACTTTGATGCACTATTTTTCAATAACGCTTATCATTTTAAATGGCTCTTAAATTAAGAAGTTAAAGGTCATCAGAAAGCAATGATGTGGCACTCGGGCCACACACATACAAGTTGCTGGTGAACGCAGCAGGCCAGGCAGCATCTCTAGGAAGAGGTACAGTCGACGTTTCGGGCCAAGACCCTTCGTCAGGACTAACTGAAGGAAGAACGAAGGGTCTCGGCCCGAAACGTCGACTGTACCTCTTCCTAGAGATGCTGCCTGGCCTGCTGCATTCATCAGCAACTTTGATGTGTATGGCTTGAATTTCCAGCATCTGCAGAATTCCTCGTGTTTGCGGCACTCAGGACACTTGCAAAGCTAATAAGTAGAAACAAAGAGGTGGAACACTGTGGCAGCTTTTGTATTTCCATGTTTAACTGCGCATGTGCAGATGACAGAATTTGCTCTTGGTGTACCAAGTGCTCACCATTCCACTGTCATTGCAGTTGCATAGTCTGGACCCTTGCATAATTAATTAATGTATCCAATTAAAGATCTAACATAAAATCTAAAAAAATATTCTAGTTGTCTCAGCCAATCATGACCCCACAATGCTGGTCCCTCTGTTTTACTGTATACAAGCTCAATGTGGTTTGTTGCTTGTTGTATTTCAGTATGAATGTCATTCCCATAGGAGTTATCTTTTATCCAATATATGTTCTTCGTTAAGTATCTACAGGCTTTGGTTTAATATCTTTCAAGTGCCATTTAAACTCATTTTGTGGAATGACTGAAGCAGCTGAACCAGTGTCGGTAATTCCATTTTAATGAATTTGCCATTCACTTCTGGCATAAGCCATATTGTTTGGCTATTGCTAATGTTCACACGATAAATCTCAAGGCTACACAGGCCTGTGTCACTCTCATCATTATCAGATTTTTCATCAACCGTGTGCAGATTAATGCTCTTTTTGAAACTGCAACTTGACCATTTACTTTTTGTCTGCCTGACATGCTCTTTGTATATGACCTACTTTGTTGCATTTTCTGCAAATTTTGCCTTTAAACCTACATTTGTTTGGTGAACCTGAGCCCCTGGCACAATGTTAGCACAATTTGTTTGGCCAGACTGGTTTCTGTTTAGATGCTGCAATTTTATTATCTTTCATTCAAAGTTCAAAGTAAATTTTATTATCAAGTACATATATATCACCATATACAACCCTCAGTTTCATTTTCCTGTGGGCTTACTCAGCAAATCAAAAGAATAGTAACTATAACAGGATCAATGAAAGGTTAACCAGTGTGCAGAAGACAACAAGCTGTGCAAATGCAAATATAAGTAAATAGCAATAAATAATGAGAACATGAGGTAATTAGATAAAGAGTCCTTAAAGTGAGGTCACTGGTTGCAGGAACATTTCAATGATGGGTTTAGTGAGTGTAGTTATCTCCTTTTATTCAAGAGCCTGATGGTTGAGGGGTAGTAACTGTTCTTGAACCTAGTAGTGTGAGTCCTGAGGCCCTTGTACCTTCTACCTGATGGCAGCAGAAAGAAGAGAGCATGTCCTGGGTGGTGGGGATCTCTGTTGGTCAATGCTTCTTTCCTATGACAGCATTTCATATAGATGTGCACATTGATTTGGAGGGCTTTACCCATGATATACTGGGCAGAATCTTTTGTAGGATTTCCCATTCAAAGGCATTGGTGTTTCCATCAGGCCTGATGCAGCCAGTCAATATATTCTCCACCATATATCAGTCGAAGTTTGTCAAAGTTTTGACTGTCAGGTTGAATCCCCACAAACTCCTAAGGAAGTAGAGACACTGCCGTGCTTTCTTCGTGCCGGGTCCAGGACAGTTGCTTTGAAATAGTAACACCCAGGAATTTAATCTTCTCCACCCCTGGCTGCAACTTTGAAACAATGATTTCCACTGCTCTTTTAAATGAAAGCTTTGCTTTAGTTAGGAACTACTTTTGAATGCTTTCCTTGAAGATTCTACAAACTAAACAATCTCTCAGTGCATCATTAAAGCCTGGTACAGCACTGACAATGCTCAGCCAATTTCTTACGTAATCAGCTACGTATACTGAAATAGACTCTCCTTCCTTTCGATTTCGCTTATGAAACCTAAAACGTTCTTCAATCAACAATAGCTTTGGTTCAAAGTGTTCCTGCATCACTTATACAATGGCAGCAAAACTCACCTCTGATGGTTTGGCTGGAGCAGTTGTACTTCAAAGCAAATTGTATACCTTTAAATCCAATGAACACAGTAAAATTGGTACTTCTTCTTCTTCTTCGTCTTGTTTTACGGTGGTTGGCACCCAGCTTAATGGTGCATTACCACCACCTTCTGCTCCGGAGTGTACGATAGACTTACATTCTAAATCCTTCACCCGATCTCACACACACACACACACCCTAACCTACACTTTATCCTCCCATCTTTGGCCACCCTAGTACCCTATTCCTGCTTATCTATCATATCCTCTTAAAGAAAACCCTGTATTCCTTCAGAAAGCAAAAAGTACCCTGACCTGTGCTCTCTCACCCATGCCCAGCAACCCTTTTAATGTGAATTCCTGACCCCCAATTCCCTTAGATTAATTCTCATCATCTCTCTCTAGTACTTGCTTTTCATTGGTTATTTCATTTGCTTCAAAATACTGCTCAATTTGCTCAGTATATAAAATCCAGTCATCTGTCATGTACTCAAACTTGTCAATCTTTCCGACGTAGCGAGCCATTTCTGATTTTTTTTAAATCATTGTTATCACCCAGTATTCATTCTTTATGAACCCTAAATTCTTCCGTTTACTGCCCTTTTTTAAACTCGACGTCTCTGCGTGTGCTGGGCTGCATTTAACTCAACCGTTCTGTGCTGTGTTTAACTCAACCACTCCTTGCTGCGTTCTTTTTTTAGTTCAAACGTCTTGCTCTGCTTCAACAGGTCAGTAGCCGTATCCGGTTCATTTTAAAACTACCATGTCGCCAAAGTTATGTTTTCTAACTTCAAAAACCGGTCTCACCAATGTAGAGGAGGCCTCATTGTGAGCTCTGGATACAATAGATAACCCCAGCAGATTCACAGTTGAACTGTTGCCTCACCTGGAAGGACTGCTTGAGTACCTGAATGGAGGTGAGGGAAGAGGTGAATGGGTAGGTGTACCATTTCTTTCACTTGCAGGGAGATGTGTCAGGAGGGAGCGACAAATGGACAATGGAAACATGGAGGGAGTGATGCGGTGGAGAAGAAGTAACTGAGTAAAGGGAATAGCATTTTTACAAGGGACAGAGTGGAAAGGGATACAGTCAAGTATCTTAGCTTTATAATTGCTCCAGCTATTATCCAAAGTCAAGCCTCTGTTGGTGTAGCATTTCTGTCACTTGCCAGAAGGGAGAATAGTAGGAAGGTTTGAATGGAGAAGGGAATCACAGAGGGAGTAGTCCCTGCAGAAAGATGTCCGGTTCTGTCTTCAACTTTTCCATTCTAAAAGGAAAAGGCCTTTTTTTTAGGTTGCATCACTGGCTGTATCACTGCCTAGATGGGAACTGTACCTCCTTCAATCGCAGTTCTCTGCAGAGAGTGGTGCGGACAGCCCGACGCATTTGTAGATGTGAACTTCCCACTACTCAGGACATTCACAGATAGGTGTGTAAAAAGGGCCCAAAGGATCACTGGATACCTGAGTCGTCCCAACCACAAACTGTTCCAGCTGCTACCATCAGGAAGCGGTACCGCAGCATAAAAGCCAGGACCAACAGGCTCTGGGACAGTTTCTTCCACTAGGCCATCAGACTGATTAATTCATGCTGACACAATTGTATTTCTATGTTATATTGACTGTCCTGTTGTAAATTATAAATGACCATAATTGCACATTGCACATTTGAACAGAGATGTAACATAAAGATCTTTACTGAAGTATTTAAAGGACATAAGTAGTAAAATCAATTCAATTGTCTCCACAGATTGTTAACAAAAATCATATTTCATACTCCATCTTTCTTCAATGAATCTTTAGTGCTCTGATTTAAAATAGAATCCTGGTATTCATTTATGCACAATCATGATAATGACCACTATTCTACCACTGGATAGTTAACATGCTCTGTTATTACATTTTTACAACGTCTTTGAATTGCCTTTGCAGTATTTGTCCATGTTGAATGGCCATACACTTGCCTATACTCTATTCCAGTTGCCTTTTTTGTCCATTCTCCACCCCAGTCTAAATCCTTCTGTAGACTCCTGCTTCTTCAACACTACTTGCCTGGCCATCTATCTTTGTATCATCCACAGATTTGGCTACAAAGCCATCAATTCTGTCATCCAAATCAACATATCATGTGAAAAGAAGTGGTCCCAACACCAACACCTGCAGAACACCACTAGTCATGACAGCTAACCAAAAAAGACCCCTTTATTTCCAATATTGCCAGGAAGCCAATCTTCTATCCATGCTACTATCTTTCATGTAATACTATGGGCTCTGATCTTGTTAAGCAGCCTCACGTGCAGCATTTTGCCAAAGGCTTTCTGAAAATCTAAGTATACAACATCCACTGACCCTCCTTTGTCTATACTGCTTGTTTTTCCTCAAAGGATTCCAACAGATTTGTCAGACAAGATTTCCCCTTAAGGAAACCATGCTGACTTTGACCTACTTTATCATCTGACTCCAAGTACCTTGAAACCTCATCCTTAATAATGGACTCCTAACACCTTGACAACCACTGAATTCAGGCTAATTGGCTTACAATGACCTTTTTCTGCCTCCCTCCCTGCAAAAGAATGGAGTGGCATTTGCAATTTTTCAGTCCTCCAGAACCATTCCAGAATTGAGTGATTCTTAGAACATAAGACCATAAGATACAGAAGCAGAATTAGGCCATTTGTCCCATCAAGATTGCTCTGCCATTTCATCATGGCTGATCCATTTATTCCTGAAATGTCATTACAAGGGGTGATTGATAAGTTTACGGCCTAAGGTAGAAGGAGCCAATTTTAGAAAACCTAGCGTATTTATTTTTCAACATAGTCCCCTCCTACATTTACACACTTAGTCCAGCAGTCATGAAGCATACGGATCTTGGACCTCCAGAAAGTGTCCACAGCAGGGGTGATTGATAGATTCGTGGCCTAAGGTAGAAGGAGATGAGTTATACAGCTCTCGTTACATGCACGTGCAGTTCAACTCTTTGAGTGATTATGCAGAAAGTTTGAAGTTAATAACACAACAGGGGTGATTGATAAGTTTGTGGCCTATGGTAGAAGGCAATGAGTTATCATCCTTGTTGTGGCGTGGATGAAATCACAGAGTGTTGCGTTACCAGTAGGTACAAGGCAGTTTCTTTATTTGACAAAACAAGATTACAGCAGGCAGAGACCCTGGCAAAACAGTCTAACCGCCTTGTGATTGAAGCTTGATATTTATTTGCTAAACACGAAGGACAGTTCATAGTTACAAGTATAGATAATTCTTTGAGGTTTTCACATCTTTTGATTAAGTTCATTCTACCGGCGCCAGTATGCCTAAACTAGCATTCATGGCCTTTAGGAATGCAAGTTAAAATCCATAATACATTATTTGGTATGTTACGTGCTAACATAGAGGACAATTCATATTCAAAAAGCATAGATATGGTGTCTTCGCAACTACCTGTAAACCTGGCATTCTTGTCTCAGAGGCACCAGAGATGCATTGTTACAAATGAAACTGGGTTCACAGCTTTTAGGAAATGCATTGTTATGAACTCAATCGACAGTACTTTGTCAAAGAACAGAAAACTGATGGCTGAAGTCACTTATTTAAGTGTAAGTGAATCATCTACCCAAAACTCACTCTAACAGTCATGAGAATATGGTGAGATGCTGCACCAGACTGCAGCTTGCAAGCATTTAGTGCGGGCGGGGCCCTCGAAAATGCAGGGCCCGTAGCATATGCTACTTTTGCTACTACGTTAATCCGGCCCTGGACCCGGGCCCAGGCCTACAGCAAGGAAAGACCTGAGGTTTGATTGATTTAAGTGCCGGGCGGAATTGGAAAGGTCAGGTATGGGCCGAATCGAAGCAGCAAGGCCCAGGCACAAGAGCGAGAAATAACCAAGGTATGAACGATTTAAACACTGGGCCAGATTGAAAAGGCCAGCCCAGAGGCGCGGGGCAGGCCAGTTCACTCACTACTGCATGAGGTTTACTGTGCAGAGCTGAGGCTGCGGCCTGCAACTAACAGGCTCCTGAATCGTCTGTAGTGATGAGTGGCTTTGTGGCGGTGGACTCACTTTCGTGGACTTCAGTTCCAAATATTATTTGCTTACTTTTATTGTTTGTACAATTTGTCTTTCTTTTTCTCTGGACATTGAGTGCTTTACTGCCTTTTTTAAAAAAGGGTTCCATTGGGCTTCTTTGTTTTGTGGCTGCCTGTAAGATTGTTTACCGTATATATACTTAGATAATAAATGTACTTTGTACTTTAAGCTTTGAATCTAAATCTCAAAAACAAAATTACAAGCTGATCATCCACACATACCAGTATAATTACTTCCTCGTTCAAAGTATAACTAAAGCGTGATAATGTTGAGGTAGTTCAATTTTCTTCACGCAATAAAAAACACTGGTAGTCAATCAATACTACTGCTTATTTTCTTATCTTTGTGATTTATGGGTTACATAAAAACAGCAAGGTTCAGGGCTGGGAAGCTGAGAATGACTGTGCCTTTGATTTCCACAGCTTAAACAGGTACTGATTTGAAGGAGTTACCTGGACTGCAATTCTAAGGATTAGACCACATAGGTCATAAGGATCAAAGATTCATTTGAATCATGCCAGCATGGGCATCTACTAACACTTTAAAGTTTTTTTGTAGATTAGATTTAGATTATGAGGACCCTCAGTCCTCGTTTATTGTCATTTAGAAATGCAAGCATTAAAAAATGATACAATGTTCCTCCAGAATGGTATCACAGAAACACAGGACAGACCATAACTAAAACGTACAAAACCACATAATTATAACATGTAGTTACAGCAGTGCAAAGCAATACCATAATTTGATAAAGAGCAGACCATGGGCCCGGTTAAAATAAAGTCTCAAAGTCTCAATAGCCCCATCATCTCACGCAGACGGTAGAAGGGAGAAACTCTCCCTGCCATGAACCTCCAAGTGCCACAAACTCGCCGATGCAGCATCCTGGAAGCACCCGACCGCAGCAGACTCCGAGTCCGTCCGAAAACTTCGAGCCTCTGACCAACCCCTCCGACACAGCCTCTCCGAGCACCATCCTCGGCCGAGCGCTTCGATCCCGTCCCGGCCGCCAAGCGACAAGCAAAGCCGAGGACTCGGGGCCTTCCCCTCCGGAGATTCTGGACCACACAGTAGCAGCAGCAGCGAAGCAGGCATTTCAGAAGTTGGTGCAAAAAATAAATATATATTAATTTATGTAAATGTTACCTATGATTTAAAACATAGAGGATGTTTTACTTCACTACACAATTATATGTGGAAGCCAGTAATTGTTTTACTTCTTTTCAATGGTTGTGGCCTCCTCAAAAGCTGTATCAAAAGTGATTGAAAAAACCTGATGTTCGGTGGTGAGTTTCTCAGACTAGCACTGTGAAGTTTCCCTGTGCAATGCCATATTGTGTGCACTTCAATGCCTTTACTGATCATTGTAAGCTTGCGTGGGTGCTGCTGGAACGGGGCCCTACAGCTGCAGTGTCAGCACCAATCTTTAAAGCTGCATGGGAACATTACGAGCAGCACCTCTTCATTCCAGTGGAGAACACTACAGATTCAAGAAATGTGTAGTCAGAAGCTATTAGTTAGTCATTTAATTACTAGCTTAATTAGTTAAGCACAACATTCTGATCAAAGAAGCTTGCTCCTGTGCCATTCCGTGAGCAGCCAGATGTTTCTGACGATAAGTTGCCAGAAAAATCTTGAACTATACAAGTAAGGTTTATGAATACTTGTATTTTGCAGAAATCTGCAATTCCTGCATATCCCCATGGCTGCTCGACTGGAAGGCAAACTAAGAGAAATCTTCTCCCCTCGAGTCTAAAGTCCAGGTAATTCCTTCTCAAGCAGCAGTGAGCAGCCAACCATGAGAGTCAGCAGGGATCAGTGGGAGCAGGCTGGAATGGTGACCGTGACATTGATCTTTAAAGACAAAGCAGTTCCGACAGTTGTATGAGTCTGAACGTGGAGGAGCAGGGCGTCACAGGTCTTAGTGAGAACAAGAAGTACAACTTGAATGTTGGTCCATTAGACATGTTTGAAGGAAAACAGAGCTTGTAAAAGGTAGCTTTGCTGTGACTCAGTGTTCTGACCAGTGAGAAGACACATTTTGGATTGTATCCAGATTCCTATGTGGTACAGCAGTGGTCCCCAACCTCCGGGCCGCAGACCGATACGTTGCCGCAGAGAATGCAGCGGTGCAGCGGTAGTTAGAACACACCCAGTACATCTTTAAGAAAAAAGCCAGAATAAACAAGCTAATTAATTAGCTGCCACCCGGCACGTAAATGTCGGCGCAGATCAGAGGCGACGCAATCGGCAATCTGGAACGAGTACTCGTCGATAACGTTAAGAAAGTAGACATTGTGGTCGGTGGAGGGAAGGGGGCCCTTAAAGTCAACACTCAGTCGCTCAAAGGGGCGGGTGGCCTTGATTAGTTGTGCCTTTTCGGGTTGGTAGAAGTGTGGTTTGCACTCTGCGCAGACTTGGCAGTCCCTGCTCATCGTCCTGATCTCCTCAAGGGAGTAAGGCAGGTTCTGGGCTTTCACGAAATGGAAAAGCCGGGTGACCCCCGGGTGGCAAAGATCTACATGTAGGGCGTATAGCCGGTCGATCTGCGCGCTGGCGCATGTTCCCCGGGATAGGGCATCAGAGGGCTCGTTGAGCTTCCCAGGCCTGTACATGATGTCATAGTTGTAGGTGGAGAGTTTGATTCTCCACCTCAGAATTTTATCATTTTTGATTTTGCTCCGCTGCTGATTATTAAACATGAATGCGACTGAGCGCTGGTCAGTCAGCAGGGTGAACTTTTTGCCAGCAAGATAGTGCCTCCAGTGCCAAATAGCTTCCACTATGGCCTGGGCCTCTTTCTCCACCGCGGAGTGCCGAATTTCAGGGCCTTGAAGGGTATGGGAGAAGAACGCCACCGGTCTTCCCGCCTGGTTGAGGGTAGCAGCCAGTGCAAAGTCGGAGGCGTCACTCTCCACTTGGAAGGGAATGGCCTCGTCCACCGCATGCATTGCTGCTTTGGCAATGTCCCCTTTAATGCAGCTGAAGGCCGTGCGGGCCTCGGCTTAGAGGGGGAATGTGGTGGACTTGACCAGGGGGCAGGCCTTGTCTGTGTAGTTAGAGACCCATTGGGCGTAATATGAAAAGAAGCCCAGGCACCTTTTGAGGGCTCTGAGGGTGTTGGGAAGAGGGAGTTCCAACAGGGGGTGCATACGGTCGGGGTCAGGGCCAATGACTCCATTCTCCACGACACACCCCAGGATAGCAAGTCAGGTGGTTCCGAACACACACTTTTCCTTGTTATAGGTGAGATTGAAAGCTTTGGCCGCTTGGAAAAATTTTGGGAGGTTGTTGTCGTGATCCCGCCGGTCGTGACCGCAGATGGTGATGTTATCCAGATATGGGAACGTGGCCTTCAGTTGGCACTGGTCCACCATACGGTCCATCGCCCTCTGGAAGACAGATACACCAATCGTGACACCAAAGGGGACGCGCAGGAATTGATAAAGCCTGCCGTCCTCCTTGAAGGCAGTGTAAGGGCGGTCCTCTCGGCGGATGGGGAGCTGATGGTAAGCGGATTTTAGGTCTATGGTTGAGTACACCTTGTACCGTGCTATCTGATTGACCATACCCGCGATGCGGGGTAGAGGGTACGCGTCGAGCTGCGTGAACCTATTGATGGTCTGGCTATAGTCCACGACCATCCTATTCTTCTCCCCGTTCCGAACAACCACCACCTGCGCCCTCCAAGGACTTGTGCTTACCTCAATGACCCCCTCCCTGAGCAGCCACTGCACCTCCAACTTAATGAAAGCTCTGTCCCCCGCACTGTACCTCCTGCTTTTAGTTGCCACAGGTTTACAGTCGGGGTTCAGGCTGGTGAACAGCGGTGGGGGAGGGATCCTGAGGGTGGAGAGGCTGCAAGTGGCGTCAGTAGTGCGGCAGTTGGCATGGCGTTGGGTGGGATGTGCGGGTCGGTGTGTGTGAGTGGTCAGTAGCGGGGTATGTTACGTATTCCTACAAAACTGAGGATTTACGACAGTAACACACATCAAAGTTGCTGATGAACGCAGCAGGCCAGGCAGCATCTCTAGGAAGAGGCGCAGTCGACGTTTCAGGCCGAGACCCTTCGTCAGGACTAACTGAAGGAAGAGTGAGTAAGGGATTTGAAAGTTGGAGGGGGAGGGGGAGATCCAAAATGATAGGAGAAGACAGGAGGGGGAGGGATGGAGCCAAGAGCTGGACAGGTGATAGGCAAAAGGGATACGAGAGGATCATGGGACAGGAGGTCCGGGAAGAAAGACAAGGTGGGGGGGGGGAACCAGAGGATGGGCAAGGGGCATATTCAGAGGGACAGAGGGAGAAAAAGGAGAGTGAGAGAAAGAATATGTGTATAAAAATAAGTAACGGATGGGGTACGAGGGGGAGGTGGGGCATTAGCAGAAGTTAGAGAAGTCGATGTTCATGCCATCAGGTTGGAGACTACCTAGACAGAATATAAGGTGTTGTTCCTCCAACCTGAGTGTGGCTTCATCTTTACAGTAGAAGAGGCCATGGATAGACACGTCAGAATGGGAATGGGATGTGGAATTAAAATGTGTGGCCACTGGGAGATCCTGCTTTCTCTGGCGGACAGAGAGTAGGTGTTCAGCAAAGCGGTCTCCCAGTCTGCGTCGGGTCTCGCCAATATATAAAAGGCCACATCGGGAGCACCGGATGCAGTATATCACCCCAGCCGACTCACAGGTGAAGTATTGCCTCACCTGGAAGGACTGTTTGGGGCCCTGAATGGTGGTAAGGGAGGAAGTGTAAGGGCATGTGTAGCACTTGTTCCGCTTACACGGATAAGTGCCAGGAGGGAGATCAGTGGAGAGGGATGGTGGGGAACGAATGGACAAGGGAGTCGTGTAAGGAGCGATCCCTGCGGAATGCAGGGGGGGGGAGGGGAAGATGTGTGCAGAGAGAGGTGGGGAGGGGAAGATGTGTGCAGAGAGAGGGGGGGAGGGGAAGATGTGACAGAGAGAGGGAGGGAGGGGAAGATGTGGCAGAGAGAGGGGGGGAGGGGAAGATGTCTCCCTCCTGGCACTTATCCATGTAAGCGGAACAAGTGCTACACATGCCCTTACACTTCCTCCCTTACCACCATTCAGGGCCCCAAATAGTCCTTCCAGGTGAGGCAACACTTCACCTATGAGTCGGCTGGGGTGATATACTGCTTCCGGTGCTCCCGGTGTGGCCTTTTATATATTGGCGAGACCCGACGCAGACTGGGAGACCGCTTTGCTGAACACCTACGCTCTGTCCGCCAGAGAAAGCAGGATCTCCCAGTGGCCACACATTTTAATTCCACATCCCATTCCCATTCTGACATGTCTATCCACGGCCTCCTCTACTGTAAAGATGAAGCCACACTCAGGTTGGAGGAACAACACCTTATATTCTGTCTGGGTAGCCTCCAACCTGATGGCATGAACATCGACTTCTCTAACTTCCGCTAATGCCCCACCTCCCCCTCATACCCCATCTGTTACTTATTTTTTATACACACATTCTTTCTCTCACTCTCCTTTTTCTCCCTCTGTCCCTCTGAATATACCCCTTGCCCATCCTCTGGTTTCCCCCCGCCCCCCACCTTGTCTTTCTTCCCGGACCTCCTGTCCCATGATCCTCTCGTATTCTTTTTGCCAATCACCTGTCCAGCTCTTGGCTCTATCCCTCCCCCTCCTGTCTTCTCCTATCATTTTGGATCTCCCCCTCCCCCTCCAACTTTCAAATCCCTTACTCACTCTTCCTTCAGTTAGTCCTGACGAAGGGTCTCGGCCTGAAACGTCGACTGCGCCTCTTCCTAGAGATGCTGCCTGGCCTGCTGCATTCACCAGCAACTTTGATGTGTGTTGCTTGAATTTCCAGCATCTGCAGAATTCCTGTTGATTTATGACAGTGATTGGTGGGAGGGACTCGTCATACTCCATTGTCACGCTTTTCAGGGGGCTCTGGAAGTCGAGCCCCAATAGCACAGGGGCACACAGTTGAGGCATAACCAGTAACGTAAAGTCTTGATATTCTGTGCCTTGCACCACTAGTGTCGCTACACAACCCACCCGGATGTCTGTTGTATGCGACCTGGCGGCCATGGTGACCCTCTGACTTACCGGCCGTATCATGAGTCCGCAATGCTGCACCGTGTCCGGGTGGATAAAACTCTCCGTGCTGCCCGTGTCAAACAGGCAGCTTGTCCTGCGCCCCTCCACCAGGATGTCCATCATTGACCTTGCGAGCTGGTGGGGAGTGCTTTAATCAAGGGTCACGGAGGCCAGGTTGAGTCACTGTCTTGGTCCGGGCGCGGTAGGGTGCCCCGTGAGCACCCGTGGGTTGTAAGATGGCCGCCCCCATGCCTCTCACATGGTGGCGGCAGCGTGCAGAC
This sequence comes from Mobula hypostoma, assembly GCF_963921235.1. Lineage (NCBI taxonomy): Eukaryota > Metazoa > Chordata > Chondrichthyes > Myliobatiformes > Myliobatidae > Mobula > Mobula hypostoma. The sequence goes on along the minus strand of NC_086102.1, from coordinate 152,877,645 downwards.
AAGCTGTCGACCACCATGCGTCGCACGTGGTTCTGCTCAATCCCATTCGCAGTTTGGACTTACAGGTCTTGGCGAAGTGGCCCTTCTTTCCGCAGCTGGAGCAGGTAGCTTCTCGGGCTGGGCAGCGTTTCCGGGGGTGCTTCTCCAGTCTACAGAAGTAGCCCTTCGCAGACTCACGACTGGCAGCAGCTGTGGTCGATTCGCCGGCGGGTTGCGGGGTCTGCAGTGTCCACGAGGCCGTCGGGAGATCGCGTGCCTGGAGAGCCTCAGAGTTGTGCAGAGCGGCCTCCAGCGTGTCGGCCAGCTCAATCACCAAACGTAAGGTAAGATCAGCTTGTTCCAGCAGCCGCTGGCGCACATACACTGACCAGGTCCCTGTGACGAAGGCGTCTCTCACTAGGAGTTCCACATGCTCTTCGGCTGTCAGCCCCTGGCAATCGCAGGCCCGCACAAGTGTCTGTAGGGTCCGAACAAACTCAGCGCTCGACTCCCCAGGCCGCTGCTGCCGTGTCGCTAACGATGCCACGCGTAGACGGTGTTTACCAGCCGCAGGTATTGTCTTCTGAGGGAGCTCATCACGCCGTCGTAGCTCGGCTGGTCTCTGATCATCGAGTAGACCCGTGGACTGACCCTGCAGAGTAGAACTCTGCGCTTCGCGGTGGCGGGGGGGTGTCACTTCAATCTCCTCCGGGTATGAATCGAAGCAGGCCAGCCAGAGTTTGAAAGTGTTTCCGGCTTCAGGTGTTTGCGGGTCGTAGGTATAACTTGTCGGGTCTCAGGACGTGTTCCATGCTTTAAAATTACTGCTAGTAAAATTGATGCACCATCAATAACTCCAAAAGACTGGAAGTAGAGTAAATACTGAAAGGCTTTTATTAACAGTAAAATGTGACCTCCACCACGCTGAGTACCTGCCCTGGACTGAGAGGAGGAACAATGGCGCAATCGCCTTTATTCAGGGGTCTGTGGGCGGAGCCACAGGGGCAGTCAGCAGACGGGTGTGTCCAGACAGGTAACCCAGTTACAACATATATATATGGTTTACCACAGGACCACTGTGGTACAGGGCCATTGTATCATACAAGAATTATTCAGGCTCCAAGACCACTGTCCACAGTCACGTTTATGTTCAAATTCAGCTTCTTATTTGAATATGCTATAAATTAACTAACCACAGACCCTCATAAATTCACACAAAAGTGCCATACATAAGAAAGGGAAACTAAACTGTGATCAAAATAGTTTAAAATACAAATTAGGCCTTGACTTTTCTGAGAAGAGAAATAAGGAGAGGAATATAAAAAGAAATGTTTAAAATCTCACGAACATTTAGTGAAAGGTTTAAGTGATGTCCATGGCATATCAAGAAGGGGCAACCACAGAAGTAGATGGATGATCAAAAAGCCCGATGAGGCTAGATAAAACAATTTCCTCCGGAAAAATGAAGAACAGTCTTATCACAAATTCGCTAGTCAAAATACTGCTTTTTTTATATGCCTCAAGAACGTTGGTTTCTGTGCTCCTCTAGCCTAGGTTTATTCTGATAGAATTTATTTGACTTTACTCCAAGTATAAATATATACAGGAAGGCCATTACTTTTGAGGCAAGAGGGGAGGGGGCAGAATATAAGGAGATGCCAAAAAATTCCCAGTAACTTCAATATGTTGGTGGTCTTCCTTTCTCTTCATCAGCCCCCTACTCTATTCAGCATCTCACCTTGTCTGCTTCCTAATCCAACCCAAGATTACAACCTGCCATGATCTTTTCTCACGAATCAAACCTTCTCAGTCTCATGAGCAAATCCGATCTCTTCCTTGTATTTCTGTCTGCCCCGAGTCGTTCTTTCCCAGTTTAGTTACACCTCTAATTTCAAAATCTTTACCTAACATGAGACCCTCCATTTGCCATTACATTCCACATTTATTGCCCAGCTCAGCCAACCTCCTGCTCTAAGTTTGACCCCTGGCCCCAGTAAAACAATAGCACTTCCCCAAGCGCCGCGCAGAAAGCCGAATCGAGGTGGTGAGGTTCGAGCACCAGAGTGTATCGATTAAACTGAAATCAAAGTTTAGACGCAGTCTTCAGCACCGTGCCGAATCAGAAAGATCAGTTACAGGCCGAGTCGAGGCAGCGAGTTCCAGGCCCCAGAGGAAAAAAAGAATCTAGATATAGAGACATAAAAATACATACAGCATGGAAGCAGGCCAGTTAGCCCACTAAATCTACACTGGGCAATCATCTGCAAGAATGCCATTTTCTAGCCCATACCCTTCCAAGACTAAGTGATTCAAGTGCTCATCTGGAGACTTTGTAAATGCTCCCAGTGATCCTGCTGTCAAGCACTCTCTCGGACACTGCATTCGAGCTACTCACCAATCTCTGGGTGAAAAAAGTTGCCCCTCATATCTCCTTTGATATTCTTCCCTGCCCCCCACTATCCTAGATTTATGTACTTTTGTTTTTATATTGAAACATATGTAAAGCGTAGTTCATGTAATTCCCTCTTTAACAATTTCATTCTCTTTCGTTGAAAGAAATGTACAAAACAGATTTTTTTTTCAGTTTTGTCAGGGAGATTCTTTTACACCAAGAATATTTATCCTCAACAATGATTCCCTTTTAAACAGCAGTTTGCACTGAATTAGGAAAACTTCAAAAGTGTTTAATCTCTTTTTAATTAGTTACACAACTCTAATTTACAGAAAATTCTAAACCCCTACCGCAGGCTCATTTTGGTCAGGAATGTGAAATCCTAGGATTTCAGCCATGTGTAACTGTACATTGAAAACCTTTACAATTATACGTACTATATTTGAAAGAGGGAAAAAAAGTGAAACAATTAAGATACATTTGATTCCTTGTTTTCATTGTTCTTATGTGGGCGTTGCTGGCAAATACATCATTTAGATGTCTTTGCTCATCCCCAGATGCTTTTCCGATTTCACAGCCCCCCCCCAGTAATTATTATTGCACCTTAAGCACACACGTTTAGTTGTATAATATGTCTGTTTAATAAGTTGCTCCAACACTGGTCCATTCAGCGTTTTCCAGACTACTTCAAGGAGCAGTTAAGAATAACCCATGTTCCGGTTGGTCTGAAACTACATGTAGACCAGACAAGTAAAGATGATCCAATTTTATTTGGCAAAGATATTAGTGAGTCAAGTACATTGTTACAGCATTATACTGGTTTCATGAGAGCAACACTGGTATCAGTACTTAATTCCAGATGTAAATAATTTATTAATTTGATATTTCTCAGGTGTGAACAGATTTGAACTCTTGCCTCAAAGATGGATGAAGCTGATTTCTGAACTACAGGGACAAAATTGTCATTCTACCACTCCCCAAGCATACCTGTAAGACACACATTAACATATTGTATTGTGCAAAAGTCTTGGGCACATAGCTACGGTGCCTTAGACTTCTGCACAGAACTGTAATAAATTTATTTATTACACTGCACAGCCATCACTAAAAAAGAACAAATTCATGATATATGTGAGTGATGATAAAAATGATTCTGATATGGGTCTCTATTGTAGACTAAGAGTGGGAAGGGAGCGGGAAGAAGGGAGGGCGCAGGGAGCACCAGAGAGACATTCTGTAATGATTCCATCAATTGTTTGGAAACAAATGAACTTGCCTGGTGTGTCTGCACCCACACCATCCCTCCCCCCACCCCGGCACTCCTCTGCCACCTGACCTCTCACGGCGCTCCACCCTCACCATTCCCAACGTCCTTTGCTCCCGCCACATTTACAAACTCGCTCTCCACTCCACACTTACAAATACAGCGCTGTGCAAAAGTCTTAGGCAATATTATATTATATATAAAGGACATTTATAAAGTCACTAAGTTAGACCTATCAGAAATGTCTCCGCATCACTCACTAGTTCATATTAAAAAAGAAGATTATGAAGACACTCAGTCCTCGTTTATTGTCATTTAGAAATGCATGCATTAAAAATGATACGATGTTCCTCTGGTATGATATCACAGAAACACAAGACAGACCAAGACTAAAAGACCATGAGCCATTTTCTCATGGCTGAAGTGTGATGAAAGAGAGGCTAATAATTACAAGTCACCATAAATTCTGGCTATGTCTCAGAAGATTATGGGCTCACAGAGGAACACAAGAATCAATTGTAAGTTGTTTTTTCCCTCAACATCCTGAGGTTGTAAAGTACTTCTAAAGTGTAATCACAATTGGCACATGCAAATTGCCTCATCAAATTTTTACTACATAAACTCCTGCAATGGAATAATAATAATCAATTAACCTGTTTTGGTAATGTTAATTGAAGATTAAGTATTGAAACGGTCACCAGAGATAATACCTTTTCCTTTGAAGTGGAGCCTTTGGATTTCTTACATTGACCTAAATAGGTAAAAATGCCTTGGTTTAAAATCTCATCCAAAAGATTGCAGAGCTAACCTCTTCCATTTTGAGTTTAATGATACTAACCACGCAACTGCTAAAACATTGTCATACTGGGTAGAAAGCAGAGTGAGTTTGGCAATATTCCTCATCCCTCTTAGGCCAGAAGACCATAAGGTATAGGAGCAGAATTAGGCCATTTGGCCCACTCTGCTGTTTGTTTATTTACTTACTTACTGATATACCACGTGGAACAGGCCCTTCTGGACCTTCGAGCCGCGCCACCCATCAATCCCCCATTTAACCCTAGCCTAATCACGGGACAATTTACAATGACCAGCTAACCTACTGCCCACGATGTCTTTGGACTGTGGGAGGAAACCAGAGCACCTGGAGGAAACTCATGTGGTCACAGGGAGAACGTACAAGCTCCTTATAGACAGCAGCAGGAAATGAAACCAGATCGCTGGTACTGTAAAGCGTTGTGCTAACCACTATGATACCGTGCTGCCCATTTCTACTCATTTGAATCATACCATGGACATTCACCTGCTAGGAAATAGGTTCTTTTTCACAGCACAGATACAATTCCATTTTTTCCAATGTTTTCTTTTGTATATGGACAAGTTTGCTAAAATTGACACCATTCACAAACAGATTTGTTAAATCACATATAATACAAACAGTTATCCAAGATGTGATAACAGCACATTTGGAAAGCGGTGAAATCATCGGACAAAGTCAGCATGGATTTGTGAAAGGAAAATCATGTCTGACGAATCTCATAGAATTTTTTGAGGATGTAACTAGTAGAGTGGATAGGGGAGAACCAGTGGACGTGGTATATTTGGATTTTCAAAAGGCTTTTGACAAGGTCCCACACAGGAGATTAGTGTGCAAACTTAAAGCACACGGTATTGGGGGTAAGGTATTGATGTGGATGGAGAATTGGTTAGCAGACAGGAAGCAAAGAGTGGGAATAAACGGGACCTTTTCAGAATGGCAGGCGGTGACAAGTGGGGTACTGCAAGGCTCAGTGCTGGGACCCCAGTTGTCTACAATATATATTAATGACTTGGATGAGGGAATTAAATGCAGTATCTCCAAGTTTGCGGATGATACGAAGCTGGGTGGCAGTGTTAGCTGTGAGGAGGATGCTAAGAGGATGCAGGGTGACTTGGATAGGTTGGGTGAGTGGGAAAATTCATGGCAGATGCAATTTAATGTGGATAAATGTGAAGTTATCCACTTTGGTGGCAAAAATAGGAAAACAGATTATTATCTGAATGGTGGCTGATTAGGAAAAGGGGAGGTGCAACGAGACCTGGGTGTCATTATACACCAGTCATTGAAAGTGGGCATGCAGGTACAGCAGGCGGTGAAAAAGGCGAATGGTATGCTGGCATTTATAGCGAGAGGATTCGAGTACAGGAGCAGGGTGGTACTACTGCAGTTGTACAAGGCCTTGGTGAGACCACACCTGGAGTATTGTGTGCAGTTTTGGTCCCCTAATCTGAGGAAAGACATCCTTGCCATAGAGGGAGTACAAAGAAGGTTCACCAGATTGATTCCTGGGATGGCAGGACTTTCATATGAAGAAAGACTGGATGAACTGGGCTTGTACTCGTTGGAATTTAGAAGATTGAGGGGGGATCTGATTGAAACGTATAAAATCCTAAAGGGATTGGACAGGCTAGATGCAGGAAGATTGTTCCCGATGTTGGGGAAGTCCAGAACAAGGGGTCACAGTTTGAGGATAAAGGGGAAGCCTTTTAGGACCGAGATTAGGAAAAACTTCTTCACACAGAGAGTGGTGAATCTGTGGAATTCTCTGCCACAGGAAGCAGTTGAGGCCAGTTCATTGGCTATATTTAAGAGGGAGTTAGATATGGCCCTTGTGGCTACGGGGATCAGGGGGTATGGAGGGAAGGCTGGGGCGGAGTTCTGAGTTGGATGATCAGCCATGATCATAATAAATGGCGGTGCAGGCTCGAAGGGCCGAATGGCCTACTCCTGCACCTATTTTCTATGTTTCTATGTTTCTATGTTTCTATTGCCTAATTATTTATAAACCACATAACGATAAGGATTTTTGCTATTAACTATAACAAAATTTGTAAATAGATAAATCTGTCCCCCAGCCATATCAAATGGTAAAATAGAAACTATTATTTGCTTTCTATCCAGTGTACTAAGCTTGTGCATAAATTTTTTAAAAGGCTTGCTTTTTTAGCACATCTCTTTTAGAATATACCGTGGTAGTTTAAGGTCAGTTATATAACAAGGAAAAGGGCCCTTTTGCCCAACTCATCCATGCAAGGCAAGATGGAAACCCTATCTTGTCCTATTTGCCCATATCCCTGTAAACCTTTCTTATCCACGTATCTGTCCAATTTTTAAAAAATGTTGTAATTGTACCTGCCTCTACTATTTCCTCCAGTAACACATTCACTATATCCATTATGTTTGGAAAAACTTGCTCCACCAGTCCTCTTTAAAACTTTTCCCCTTAGCTTAAGAACATTTTTTATGATAAGTTCACATAAACAAACATGCAATAACATCCTGATTTGGTGACGTTGAGGAGTGATTAACATTAGATTTAATTGACTTCATTTAAAAATGCAGAAAATGTTATTATTTTCTTTGAAGTTTTATTTAAGAAAATATTTGTCTAATTTGCAGTCACTGTTGAATGTTGGGCACAGTTTCAAGTCTTTCATTTAAATACAGCAATTCAATCTTATTCCATGGCTTTTACAGCTGTCAAAGCATTTCTGTGAGACAAACAATTACAAAGGCCATACACAATTAAAATCAATCTGTTCAAAAGCTCTTGCCAGGGGCCCCACTCAAGGTCAAGAATGGGCTGTGAATGATAGCTGCAGGCAACTGTAATACCTTCAGAAACAAAAAGCAGTGCTCTAACTTCCAGCGTGAAATGTCAGGGGTGGCCTCGTGTTTTTTTCCCTCCTCAAATAGCTTCACTGTTAAAAAGGCAAACGCCATTAACCACAAATTTCAGCCACTCAGACTGCATCTGCAAAGAGGTCAAAGAACTTTCATCAGAGTGCGAAATGTTAAGAGATAACTTTTAAGTAGCAGAGGAAATGGAGAGTCCTGAAAAGAACAACAATGGAGGATCTGTGTTGTGATAATAGAGAACGGACAATACAGAATGAATATTAAGTGATGATGGAGCAGGCTGGAACAGAAATAGCAAATGCGAATAAATAACAAAATGTAGTAAACAGCTGAATACAAATTACATCAGAAATTACTAGGCCAAAATGGACATTGAACGAGCTAGAAGTGCAAGATACATGCTAATTAAAGTTACTAAATTTACTGTTGGGTCATGATGGCTACAACGTGCCTACCCAGGAGATGCTTCTGAAGCTTACAGTGAGTTTCATCAGAACATATACTTACACAGTCCTTCAAGATCACTGTCAAGCATCCACTCCAGTTCAGAGTGTTTGATGCATGAACTAAATACTTAGGGTAGCACACAACCATCATTTTGTCCAGGTTTGATGGCAAAGCAGACCAAAATTATTTAAGACCAGGCTGTCATTCAGATTTGCAGGTACATAAAACTTCTACTTGGCTCCTACTGCAGTAATGTATTTTGAAGTTGTAATTTTTCATCAATCTGCCATTAAACAATAGATACTCAGTAAGAGTGCATTGTATCTGTACATTTTCATCACGGCTGACCCATTTCTCTCTCAGCCCCAATCTCCTGCCTTCTCCCCATACCCCTTTATGCCCCGACCCATCAAGAATCTATCAAGCTCTCCTTTAAATAAATGCCATTCTCTGGCTACAGAAATTCCTCCTCAACTCCATTCTAAATGGATGCCCCTCTAATCTGAGGCAGTGTCTGCTGGTCCTAGTCTCCCCCGCCATAGGTAACATCCTCTCCACATCCATTCTGTTGAGCCCTTTCAATATTCAATAGGTTTCAACTAGATCACCCCTCATTCTTCTGAATTTCTATGAGTTTAAAGTCCAGAGCCTTCAAACGCTCCTCATATGATAAGCCTTTCAATCCCAGAATCATTTTTGTGAACTCCTTTGAACCCTTTCCAATGTCAGCACATCCTTTCTTCAATAAGGGACACAAATCTGCTCTCAGTACTACAAGTGAGGCCTCACCAGTACCTTATAAAGCCTCAAAGTTACATCCCTGCTTTTATATTCTAGTCCTCTCGAAACTATTGCATTTGCATTCCTCAGCACCAACTCAACCTGCAAATTAACCTTTAGGGAATCCTGTACAAGGACTCCAAGTCCTTTTGCACTTCAGTTTTGAATTTTCTCTCCATTTAGTCTACGCTTTTATTTATTCTACCAAAGTGCATGACCATACACTTCTCAACACTGTATTCCATCTGCCACTTCTTTTCCCACTCTCCACAAGTCCATCTGCTTCCGCAACACTACCTGCCCCTTCACCTATCTTTGTATTGTCCACAAACTTAGCCACAAAGCTATTAATTCCATCATCCACATCACTGACATATAATGTGAAAAGAAGCAGTCCCAACACAGACCCCTGTGGAACTCTACTAATCATCAGAAAAAGGCTCCCTTTATTCACAGTCTTTCCCTCCTGCCAATCAGCCAATGCTCTTTCCTATAATACCATGGGCCCTTAAGCAGCATGATGTCCGGCACCTTGTCAAAGATCTCCCGAAAATCCTAGTATACAACATCCATCGACTCTCCTTTGTCTATCCTGCTTGGTATATCTTCAAAGGATTCCAATAGATTTGTCAGGCAAGATCTTCCCTTAAGGAAACTATGCCTGTTTTATCATGTGCCTCCAAGTACCCTGAAACCTCATCCTTAACAATTGACTCCAACATCTTTCCAACCACTGAGATCTGAAACTGACCTGTAATTTCCTTTCTTCTGCCACGCTCCCTGCTTGAAAAGTGAAGTGACATTTGTAATTTTTCAGTCCTCCAGAAACATGCCAGGACCTATTGATTCTTGAAAGGTCATTACTAATACCTCTACAGCCACCTCTTTCACAACGTTGGTAGGTTGTCCATATGGTCCAGGTGATTTATCTACCTTCAGACCTTTCAGTTTCGCAGCCACGTTCTCCCTGATAATGGCAACTTCACTCATTTCTGCCCCCTGATACTCCTGAACTTCTGGCATACTGCTAATGTCTTCCACAGTGAAGACTAATGCAAAGTACTTATTCAGTTCGTTTGCCATTTTCTTGTCCCCCATTACTACCTCTCCACCATCATTTTCCAGCAATCCGATATCTACTCTCACTTCTCTTTTATTCTTTATATATTTGAAGAAACCTTTTATTATTGGCTAGCTTACCTTTGCATTCCATTTTTTCCCTCTTCATGACTGCTTTAGTTGCCTTCTGTTGGTTCTTAAAAGCTTCCCAATCCTCTAACTTCCCATTAATTTTTGCTCTGTTAAATGCCCTCCTGTGCTTTGTGTGTTGAAACTGATAAAAACATAGTTCTTTGCATGCGAGCAAGAGTGGTTTCATGAGGTTAGAGGTCAGACTCCATATAACAATGTAAAAAATACAACGGCAATGTTTAGGATTATCTTTATTTGAGAAACAGAGCAAAAGAAACTTGTAGCTAAGAAATTGTTTTATCTTTAAAAATTTGCATTGGGATGATGTTGGCTATTTTTGTCAAGGCTGTACAGTGGAATGTTCCATCACCTAGATATGCCAGGTATAACATATGTAAACAGTGTGAGTAGACAGGTCTGCACAACAAGCTCAAGCAGTGCTGTGTAATCTCTCCTAGTGCCTGCAGCTATGAAAGCAGCAGCTCCCAAAGGAAGGCTGTGCATGAACTATGTCGGCGTAAATTTACGTGGGAACAGCAGAGCAGTGCATGGATCAGAAGATCACCCGTCTACAGACCACAGACCCTGCTGTCTCCAACACCAGCAACCCTGGACATCTCCAGACCACAATCCCTGCTGCTGACCTCAATGGTTCTAACAACACAGAGCAGATTGAAAACCCGGACTCCATCGCCATCAATACAGGTTCCAGTGACCTCAGACATCTCCAGAGTGCTGATTGTGCAGCCTCCAACTCTGACTCCAGCCTTGACCTCCAGGCTGGGTCTTCACGCACTGCCGCTGGAACCCCTGCCTCCCCTTCCAACCACCACCACTCTGCAATCCTATTTCTCTCAGGTCCAACCACCGGCCCTTGGGTCCTCGGAAACTCCATCTTCCCCTCAGCCCACCATCTCTGAACACCCCAAACCTCCCTTCCCCTCAGACACTACCAATCCTCTTCCCTCATCCAATCCCAGCTCTCATCTGTTCCGGGTCTTCACCATCCCCTCTGACCTTCCCATCTCTGAGGCAGAACATTCTGTCCTCAGTAAGGGCCTCACCTTTGTCCCCCTGCACCCACACCACAGTGAGTTCCGCGCTCGCCACAACGCTGAGCTCTTCTTCCACCACCTCTGTCTCCAAGCCTATTTCTTTGGCAAAAACTCTCCGTTCCACACCGAGAACCCCTTCTCCTGTCTTCAACCCTCCTCCTCTTCCTGGACAGCCCGTCCTGGTCTTCTGCCTGCTCTAGACCTTTTAATTGCCAACTGCCAATGGGACATCAACCATCTAGACTTCAACACTTCTCTCTCCAGTTCCAGCCTCATCCCTTCCAAACACTCAGCTCTCCACTCCCTCCGCACCAATCCTAATCTCACCATCAAACCCGCAGAGGTAGTCTGGCATACTGACCTCTACCTTGCTGAGGCCCAGCGACAACTGTCAGACACCTCCTCTTACTTATCCATTGAACAGGACCCCACTAAGGAACACAACGTCACCAACATTATTGGCTCTGGGGATCTTGCCATCCACTGCCACCAACCTCATCGTTCCCACACCTCCCACCTCCCATTCTACCTCCTACCCAAAATTCACAAACCAGCTTGTCCAGGTAGACCCATTGTTTCAACTTGTTCCTGCCCCACTGAACTCGTATCTGCATACCTCGACTCTGTTTTATCCCCCCCAGTTCAGTTCCTTCCTACCTACTTCCATAACACTTCATACACTCTGGATCTTTTCAATAATTTCAGATTCCATGCCCCCCCCCATCATCTTATTTTTACTATGGATGTCCAGTCCCTACACACTTCCATCCCCTACCAGGAAGGCTTCAAAGTTGTTTCTTTCTGGACATCAGACCCAACCAGTTCCCCTCCACCACCGCTCTCCTGCGCCTAGTGGAACTTGCCCTCACTCTAAATAATTTCTACTTTGGCTCCTCCAACTTCCTTCAGACAAAAGGTGTAACTATGGGCACTCGCATGGGTCCCAGCTATGCTTTCCTTTCTGTTAGCAACGTGGAACAGTCTATGTTGCAAGCCTACACTGGTGACTGCCCTGCAATTTTCCTACACTACATCGACAAATGCACTGGTGCTGCTTCCTGCACCCATGCTGAACTCATCAACTTCATCCACTTCCCTCCTACTTCCACCCCCGCCCTCAAATTTACCTGGTCCATTTCCAATACCTCCCTCCCCTTTCTCGATCTCTCTCTATCTCTGGAGACAGCTTAATTACTGATGTCTATTACAAACCCAAGGACTCTCACAGCTACCTGGGCTATACCTTCTCCCACCCTGTTACTTGTAAAAATCCCATCCCCTTCTCTCAATTCCTTCGTCCCTGCCACATCTGCTTTCAGGATGATGCTTTTAATTCCAGAATGAAGGAGATGTCCTCCTTCTTCAAAGAAAGGGGCTTCCCTTCCTCTGCCATCAACACTGCCCTCAACTGCATCTCTTCCATTTCATGCACATCTACTCTCACCCCATCCTCCTGCCACCCTACCAGGGATAGGATTCCTCTTGTCCTCACCTACCACCCCACCAGCCTTCGTGTCCAGCACATAATTCTCCGAAACTTCCTCCACCTCCAACTGGATCCCACCACCAAACACATCCTTCCCTTGCAACCCCTCCTCACTTTCTGCTTTCCGCAGGGATCACTCCCTAAGCAACTCCCATGTCCATCTGTCCCTTCCCACTGATCTCCCTCCTGGCACTTATCCTTGAAAGCAGAACAAGTGCTACACCTGCCCCTATACCTCCTCCCTCACTACCATTCAGGGCCCCAAACAGTCCTTCCAGGTGAGGCAACATTTCACCTGTGAGTCTGTTGGGGTCATATACCGTGTCCAGTACTCCTGGAGCGGCCTCCTGTATATCGGTGAGATCTGACATAGATTGGGAGACCTGCTTTGCCAAGCACCTACACTCCATCTCCCAGAAAAAGCGGGATCTCCCAGCAGCCACCCTTTTTAATTCCACTTCCCATTCCCATTCCGATAGGTTTATCCATGGCACCCTCCACTGTTGTGATGAGGCCACACATGGGTTGGAGGATCAACACCTTATATTCCATTTGGTTAGCCTCCAACCTGATGGCATGAACATCAATTTCTCGAACTTCTGGTAATGCCCCGCCCCCCCTTCACCATTTCCCATCTGCTTTTTCCTCTCTCACCTTATCTCCTTGCCCACCCATCACCTCCCATCACCTCTAGTGCTCCCCACTTTTCTTTCTTCTATGGCCTTCTGTCTCTTTCACCAATTTACTTCCCAACTCTTTACTTCATCCCCTCCCCCTCCTGGTTTCACCTATAACCATGTGTTTCACTCCCTCCTCCACCCACCTTTTAAATCTACTCCTCAGCTTTTTTTCTCCAGTCCTGCCGAAGTGTTTTGGCCGGAAATATTGACTGTACTCTTTTCCTGGTCTGCTGATTTTCTCCAGCATTTTGTGTGTATTGCTCATATGCACAGAGGTCAGAGTATACTTTCCCAAAGCACGTTGATACCAATCACAAACAGGTCTGTTCTCAGGTGAAATTCTGTGGCAGAGAACATAAAAATGTTGTGCTATGCAAGTTTTTGTCCCCAGTGTCTTTGTAACAGGAGACAGAGAAAAATGATGGAGACAGCTGGAATAACACCTAATTAAATAGATCAGGTGACCTAAACTGGGTTCAGGGTTTCTTAAGTAAGAGAACAGTGACCTTGTTGCGATCCTCTGAAATTCATCCCTCAAGCCCACCAAATGTTTATGAGGATCCCAGTGCTAAAATATTCACAGATCATTTGCAGAACTTGGATTAATGTTCTGGTTGAAGCCATTCTAATTGAATTCACAGTGTAAATTGGAGGAATTGACTTCATCCATCAAAATATGATGCAAGTACCAATACATGTCAAAAACAAGGTTTTTTGGGTTTTGTAATGAGTTTGAAGTATTCCTTTGATAAAATTGTGCCATCAGAGCATTATTATAAGCATGAAAGGTTCTGCTGATGGTGGAAATAATATCATAAGACATTAAGATATAGGAGCAGATTTAAACCATTTGGCCCATTGCATCTGCTCTGCCGTTTCATCATGGCTGACCCAAATTTTCCTCTCAGCCCCAATCTTCTGCCTTCTCCCCATATCACTTCATGCCCTGACCAATCAAGAATCTATCAACCTCTGCCTTAAATATACATAAAGACTCGGCCTCCACAGCTGCCTGTGGCAAAGAATTCCACAGATACACCACTCTCTGGCTAACAAAATCCCTCCTCACCTCCATTCTAAAAGAACACTCCTCTATTCTGAGGCTGTATCCTCCAGTCTTAGACTTTCCCACCATAGGAAACATCCTCTCCACAGCCACTCTATCACCGTTTGAGAGGTTTCAGTGAGGTCAGCCTCATTTTTCTGAGTTCTAGTGAAAGCAGACCCAGAGCCATCAAATTTTCTTCATATGATAAGCCATTCAATTATGAAATCATTTTCATGAACCTCCTTTGAAAACTCTCCAGTTTCAGCACCTCCTTTCTAAGATAAAGAGCCCAAACCTGCTTACAATACCCCAAGTGAGGCCTCAAGAGTGCATAATAAAGTCTCAACATTACATCCTTGCTTTTATATTCTAGTCCTCTTAAAATGAATGCTAACATTGCATTTGCCTTTCCCACCACAGACTCAACATGCAAATGAACCTTTAGGGAACCCTGCTGACACAGTCATCTCTCTGACACAGTGTGTCAAGAAAACCTCTCCCTCAATGTCACAAAAACAAAGAAGCTGGTTATGGATTACAGGACGAATGGAGACAGGCTAACTCCTATTGACATCAATGGATCTGGGGTTGAGAAGGTAAACGGCTTTAAGTTCCTCAGCATCCACATCACCGAGGATCTCACATGGTCTGTACAGAACAGCTGTGTGGTGAAAAAGGCACAACAGTGCCTCTTTCACCTCAGATGGTTGAGGAAGTTTGGTATGGGCCCCCAAATCCTAAGAACTTTCTACAGGGGCATAATTGAGAGCATCCTGACTGGCTGCATCACTGCCTGGTATGGGGCTGTACCTCCCCGAAATCGCAGGACTCTGCAGAGAGTGGTGCGGACAGCCCAGCGCATTTGTAGTTGTGAACTTCCCATGATTCAGGACACTTAAAAGGACAGGTGTGCAAAGAGGGGCCCGCAGGATCATTGGGGACCCAAGTTACCCCAACCACTATCTATTCCAGCGGCTACCATCCAGGAAACAGTACTGCAGCATAAAAGCCGGGACCAACAAGCTCCAGGACAGCTTCTTCCAACAGGTCACCAGACTGATGAACTCACGCTGATTTGAGTGTACTCTATGTTACATTGACTGTTCTATTTATTATAAATGACTATGATTGCACATTGCACATTGGACGAAGACGTAACATAAAGGTTTTTACTCATGTATGTGAAGGATGTAAGAAGTAAAGCCAATTCAATTCAATTCACAAGGACTCCCAAGTCCCATTGCACATCAATTTTTTGTATTTCCTCTCCATTTAGAAAATATTCAACCCTTTCATTTCTTCTACTGAAGTGTATGACCATACACGTTCCAAAACTGTATTCCATCTGCCTCTACTTTGCCCATTCTCCTATTGTCTTAGTCCCTCTGTAACTTCTCTACTTCCTCAAAACTATATTGGCTAGCTTACTTTCGTATTACACCTTTACTTTCTTACTTACATTTTTTAGCTGCCTTCTGTTGGTTTTTAAAAGCTTCCCAATCCCCAAACTTCCCACTAATTGTTGCTCTATTGTATGCCTTCTCTTTGGCTTTCATGTTGGTTTTGATTTGTCTTGTTAGCCACGGTTGCGTCATCTTTCCTTTAGAATACTACTTCTTCACTGGGATATTTACATCCTGTGCCTTCCAAATTACTTCCAGAAACTCCAGACATTGCTGCTCTGTCGTCATCTTTTCCAACCAATTCTGGCCAACTTCTCTCCCATGCCTCTGTAATTCCCTTTATTCCACTGTAATACTGATACATCTGACTTTAGCTTCTCCTTCTCAAATTTCAGGGTGAATTTGATCATATTATGATCACTTGCCCCAAGGGTTCATTTACCTTAAGCTCTCTAATCATTTTGGTTCATTGCACAACACCCAATCCAGAATTGCTGATCCCCTAGTGGGCTCAACCACAAGCTGCTCTAAAAAGCCATCTCATAGGCATTCTAGAAACTCCCCTCCTGGAATCCAGCACCAACCTGATTTTCCCAATGTACTTGCATATTGAAGACCCCCATGACTGTTGTAACATTGCCCTTCGACATGAATTTTCAATCACCTGTTGTAATTTGTGGGCCATATCCTTTCTACTGTTTAGGGGTCTGTATAAAATTCTCTTCGGCGTCTTCTATCCACAATGATTCAACACCTTCTGACCCTATGTCACCTCTTTCTAATGATTTCATTACTTTTTTTACAAACAGAGCAATGCCACCCCCTCTGTCTTCCTGCCTATCCTTTCGATACAATATGTAGCCTTGGACATTAAGCTCACAGCTATAATCTTTCAGCCACGATTCAGTGATGCTTACAACATCATACCTGCCAATCTGCAACTGTGCTGCAAGTTCATCGACCTTATTCCATATACCGCTCACATTCAGATGTAACACCTTCAGTCCTATATTCACCCTTTTCAATTCTGTCTCACTATGCTCAACCTTTTGATTCCTAACTCTGTCGGAGATCTTACCAACATCTGCCTTCACAACCTCTCAGAACCTAACGGTTCTGGCACTCTGGTTCCCATCCCCCTGCAGCTATAGTTTAAACCCCACTGTACAGCCTTAACAATTCTTTCCTCTAGGATATTATTCCCCCTCCAGTTCAGGTGCAATCTGTCCCTTCTATACAGGCCCCTCCTCCCCTGGAAGTGAGCTCAATGATCCAAAAATCTTATGCCCTCCCTCCTAAGCCAACTCCTTGGCCACTTATAAAGGGGATAATCTTCCTAGTTCTAGGCTCACGAGCACGTGGTATGGGTAGCAATCCTGAGATCACAACCCTGGAAGTCCTGCCCTTTAACTTAGCACCTAACTCCTGAACTCCCATGCAGAACCTCGTCACTCATCCCAGCCACTCGTCCTCATGTCATTGGTATCTACATGGACCACGACTTCTGGCTGTTCACCCTCCCACTTAAAAATGCTGAGGACTTAATCTGAGATATCCCAGACCCTGGCACTCAGAAAGCAACATACCATCCGGGGCTCTTGTTCTCACTCACAGAACTTCCTGTCCATTCCCCAAACTAATGAATTCCCTATCACCACAGCATGCCTCTTCTTCCCCCTTCACTTCTGAGTCACAGAGGCAGATTCAGGGTCAGAGATCCGACCATTGTGACTTTCCTGTGTTAGGCTTTCCCCCACCCCCACACCGACAGTATCCAAAATGGTATACCTGTTGTTGCAGGGGATGGCCACAGGGGTACTCTGCATTGGCTCCTTAACCACTTTCCTCTTCCTGACTGTCACCCAGTTTCCTGTGTCTTGCACCTTTGGTGTAACTACCTTTCTACATGTCTCATCTATCACCCCTTCAGTCTCCCAAATGTTCCGGAGTTCATCCAGTTCCAGCTCCAACCCCTTAACGTGGTTTGTTAGAAGCTGCAGTTGGATGTACTTCTCGCGGTTGTAGTGGTCAGGGATACTAGAGGTCTCGTTGCCTTCCCACATCCCGCAAGAGGAGCATTGCACTATCCTGCCTGTCATCTCTATTGGCCTAGTTGAGCAGATATAGAGAAGGAAAAAAAACAAGCTTTACTTTTTCTTTGCTTTCTCTGACTGAAGCCTCTCTTCTGAGATCACCACTCAAACGACAGCCACTGTGACGATGGCCTCTGTGCTCGCCCCTGCCTTCCTTTATTTTGCTCTTAGTAATCAATGCCAAACCCCAAATGGACACTGTTCAAGGCTCTATTACGGTGCTGCGAACCACTCTGCCTTTTATATTCAGGCAGTGGGCCTGTTTGAAGTCCCCTCCTCTCCAAACTTCCAATGTCCGGACTGGCCACTGGTCAAAGCTCTATCTCTATCTTTCTGGAGCAACACACAAACTACTGGAGGATCTCAGTGGGTCGGGCAGCAACTATGGAGTGGAATAAACAGTCGATATTTAAGACTGAGACCTTTCATCAGGACTCCATTAGCACTGTATGTTCTTGAAGGCATAAATTTAATCTACCTAGAAGCAATTGGTTCATATTTTTATTTAGACACAAAAGCCTATCCAAGTCAATCTGATTTTTTAAAAAAGCTTTGACTGTGCCAAATTTGAATTTATTATATTTCCAGTTAGAAGAGTGGTTTCCAAACCTACATTCTGGACATCAGAAATAAAATCAGAAAATGGTGGAAAAACTCAGCAGACCAGGCAGTATCTGTGGGGGAAAAAAGTTTAAATTAAGACACAAGAGATGGCAGAAGCTGGAATCTGGAACAGTACAAAAGGCATTTGAGGAACTCAGGCAGTATCTATGGAGTGAAACAGACAGTCAACATTTGAGATTGAGACTCTTTATCTGGATTGGAGAGAAAGGGGTCATAGACACTTCTAAAAGGTGGAACAAGAGCTGGCAGGTGAAAGGTGGATCCAGGTGAGGGGGGAAGTGATAGGCAGATGAAAACAGGAAATATCAGAAGCTGGGAGATGACATGTGGAAATAACAAAGAGTTGAAGATGATGGAATATGATGGGACAGTGGAACAAAGAATAAAGGGAAGGAGGTGGGGAGAGGAATTGGTGGGAGCAATATGGGGGTGATAGAGGTGGAGATGGAGGAGGGAGGGGGACCATTTGGATCAGGAGGAGTGAGAGAAAAAATATGGAACAAAAGGAAAAAGAAGAGAAAATTGGACAGAGGGAAAGTAGTTACTAGTAGCTTGCAAATTTGATGTTCATGCTGCCAGGGTTGAGGCAGCCCACTTGGAACGTGAGCTGCTGTTCAGCTAAATTTCATTTGGCCATGAATTAGCAGTGGAGGAGGCCTTGGTCAGGCATGTCAATATAGGAAGGTCACACGGAATTGATATGGCACAGCAGGGAATTTGGACACTGATCTCTGCCAATATTGTCTCATTATAGCTGCTGCATGTTACAGCTGTAGCTTCAATAAATCTTTTATCGCTATTGTCTCTCCTCCAGGGGTTTCATCCTGAGGTTTTCAAGTTAGTAGGGTAAAGATACTCACTACTAATTCCACTCTTAACAGTTGTCTTCAGCTTCTAGTCGTTGCTGCGTTTCTCTCTCTGCCCGTCCTGTGTCCAGCCCGCCCCACCCTCCCATAGGATTTTTTCAAATTTTTTTTTTAATCAGTAAACTTCATTTTCATCCCTCCACAGGTAGAACTTTCTACCATTACAACTTTGGGTTTAATTTACCTGAGTTACACTTTTGTGTTGCTCACTTAACTATGAAGGGTCCTAGACCTGAAATGTTAACTGGGAATCTTTCCACATATGCTAATTGACCTGTTGAATTTTCCATCATTCTCTATTTTTAATTCAAGGCACTATTCATTCAAAATGTCAAGTGTCAAAGTAGAAGCAAAGTAATTGTGAAACAATATTTGGATGATCTACAACATCCACACCCGAGACTATCTTAAAATGTTTCAGAAAAAAATAAAAACTCTCTCATTCACTCTCAAAGATAGCTGGCAATATAAATTGTCAACAGAGATATCTTATTCACAAAACAACTGCCAGAGAAAGCTGGCATCCTTCAGATGCTTTTTCTTTACTAAACAATCACTTCCTTGAGCTTCTTAATCTTCACAATCGTTTACGATGCAAATTGACATGAGTCAATCCTTAAATGAGTGACCCACATTAAAGGAACGTTCATTTGTCTGGGGATTGAGATCATATTTGATACTTGTCTGAAAAATTTAAACTCGAGTCATGAAACATAAATAACAAAATAACATAAAAGGATAGTTTTCTTCCCAGAATTTCTGAGCTATTAAACTGACAGACTCTTGAACAATGTAAACTATTTAAGGGTCATAAAAACATGTTAAGACTTGCCTGTCTTGGCTGAGACAGCTTCCAATCCATTCAATTGTTTATGTACTACAGCGAAATACTCAACTATCAAAGTATGCATGAGCTTACAGCACTTAGTTGCTAAACAAATTCTGTCATATATCACATTTAAGATAGCACGTATAACATGAAATCACATGCTATCTGGATTATATTAAATTTTTGCTACTATTTCCATTCAATTAATTGTCCAATTATTTCCATTTCAATTTATTGTAACATAGCATTTTAAACTATATGGCACTTTTGTAATGTTTTATGAATATTACAGGATTGGACATAG
The DNA here is from genome assembly GCF_963921235.1 of Mobula hypostoma. Classification (NCBI taxonomy): domain Eukaryota; kingdom Metazoa; phylum Chordata; class Chondrichthyes; order Myliobatiformes; family Myliobatidae; genus Mobula; species Mobula hypostoma. The sequence goes on along the minus strand of NC_086102.1, from coordinate 152,857,528 downwards.
TCCAGGTGGCATGCTATTTGTATAGATGTTAAATGTTACATTTAATAGAACTTGTTTCCCAACTAAGCTATTGTAAGCTGGAGAATGAGTAGCGTAAACAACTGAGTGGATTCAGACCGGCAGCAGCCATGGCAGGCTTGCCTTAACGTGTCATTTTATTTAAAAATGCCTTTTTAAAATATGCTACATTGTTCAAATAATGTGGATATAGTCTGTTAGATTAATTGCAGCTACATAGCATTTCTAAATTACTGTATTAATTGTCACTAACTTCAGAAGGACTTACATAGATGAGCATTGACCCTCAAAAATATTGCAAGGCTTCTCCAACCAGAAGTCCTGGATGAACCAGGAGATTCACAACCTGCTGAGGGCTAAATCTGTGGTGTTTAGGTCTAGTGACTCAGAGTCATAAAAAGTCCATAGATGGCCTCCCATAGTCCATTGCAAGGGCAAAGAGGGAATTTCAGACTGAACTGCAATCAAACTGGATGCTGGAGATGGCTTTGACAGGACTTGCATAACTGGAACTTCCACCAGTTGAGATCAGATAGAACACCTGATCAATTACCCCTAAATGAGCTCAATACCTTTTATGCCTGCTTCAATTTGGAGAACTATGACACACCCATATGATCCTCCACATCACTGGATGACCCTTATCTTCAGACTGAGGCCAGTGTCAGTGAATCCACAAAAAGTCTGGTGCAGACAGTGTACTAAACATCTCAGTGGACCAAATGCCTGGGGGACTAATAGACATATTCAACCACTTGTTTCAGAGGTTTGAGTTCCCAATGTGCCCAGTTCAATAGATGCCTTTTGGAAGAGTGTAGTGATCTGTCTCAATTGTTACTATCTGTTGGCACTTACAGTAGCCATAATCAAGGCGTTTGAGATGTTGGATGTGGCGCAAATGCAACTGTCGCCTCAGAGATCTGCTCCAATTTGCCTACTGCCACAACAGATCAGCAGCAGATACCATTTATCTGCCTCTTATTAGGAATTAGGAAAGCCAGAGGGGCCAGTAAAAGTCCTTAGCAGGTGGGATTAACAAGAATCCAAAGGCATTTTATATTTATATCAAAAGCAAGAGGTTAACTAGGAAGTAGGTAGGGCCATTCAAGGATAAAGGGGGAACATTTGCTTGGTGTGGAGGACATGGGTGAGGTCCCTAATGAGTACTTTATATCAGTATTTACCAAGAAAAAGACATGGAGGATAGGGAGATCAGTGCTGAATATATTAATATGCTAGGTCATTTTGAGGTAAAGGAGGAGGTAGTGTTGGGCCTCTTAATGAGCTTTAAGGTGGATAAGTCCCCAGAGCCTGTTAGGATATATCCCAAGTTATTGAGGGGGGAAAGAGATGAGATTGCTTGGGCATTGACTAATATCTCCATGTCTTCTTTGGCCACAGGAAGGTCCCAGAGGACTGGCAAGTAGCTAATGTTGTTCCATTATTCAAGGAGGAAATAATCCTGGAAACTATAGACTAGTGAGGCTCACGTCAGTGGTAGGGAAGTTACTGGAGACAATTCTTAGGGGTAGGATTAATGAGAATGTGGAAAACCATGGCCTAAGTAGGGAGAGCCAGTATGGCTTTGTGTGGGACAAGTCATGTCTTACTAACTTCGACTGAGTTTTTTTTCCCCACAAGGTGACAAGGATGATTAATGAAGGTAGAACTGTGGATGTTATCTCCATGGATTTTTGTAAAGCATTTGACAAGGTCACTCATGGGAGGCTCATCCAGAAAATTAAGATGCATGGGCTCCATTGGCCATCTGGATTCAGAACTGGCTTGTCCATAGAAGATGGACCATACTGGTCAAAGGGACTTCTACTAGCTGAAGGTTTGCGAATCGTCACTTTCCACAGGGATGTACTGCGACCTCTGCTGTTTGTGATGTATATAAATGACCTGGATGAAAACGTAGATGGGTGGGTTAGGAAGTTTGCAGACAATATGAAGATTGGTGAAGAACAGTGGGATATAGATCAGTTGCAGATATGGAAGGAGAAATGGCAGATGGACTTTAGCCCTGCCATATGTGAAGTGCTGTTCTTTAGTAGGTTAAGTATAAAGACAATACACTATTAAGACTCTTACAGTGTTGATGAGCAGAGGGATCTTAGGGTCCAAGTTTATAGTTCCCTGAAAGTGGCTACACCATTTGATTCACAGAATATTTATTATTGAAAGTATATATACAATTTACAACCCTGAAATTCATCTTCCCCACTGACAGACTTGGAAAAAAGAACCATGGAACCAACCTATTAAATAAAACATCAACACCCCGCCCCTCCCCCCACGCAGAAAAAGATGCGCAAATGACAAAAAACGAGCAAAAACAAAATCAAAATGCATTTTTCAGTTCAGCTCGGCTCATTTTTCATTATCTGGCCGCCCCGATTCAAAAATAGCAAAAAAACTAGAAACTACAACACATCATAAACCAGAACTGGAGTCCAAATCTAGAATCCGCATCAATCCGGCAGTATCCGCCGACTGTATCGAGGGTGAGAGAGAATACTTAAACGCGAAAGCCTTGCCCTGAGAGCAGCGAGCAAACGCGAGAGAGTGACCGCAGCACACCGGCAGCAGTGAGCCAGAGGCCGATAGGTGGCGCTGACACCTGCTCGCCCTCCGCAACCCCGCGATGATTTCATCTTCCTCGGCGCTTTCATCGGCGACAGGTGAAGTCAAACCTGACCTGGGTCCGCGTCCATCTGCTGGCTCCCAGGTCTCCACGCTGCACGACTTGGTCGCAGGCTCATGCAACACTCTCGAAGACAGCAAAGCGCCAGATCGCCCGATCGGGCCGAGAATGCAGTTTGCAAGTTGTAACAGTAGCAGAACCACATCTCGCTGCGTTCACGTGTGCGTGTGCGGCTTGAATTTCCAGCATCTGCAGGTTTCCTCGTGTTTGCGTTCTGAAATAAAAATGTTTTTTTTAAAAAAAAAGGAATTGATGCTTGAATTGTCTTGAGGATGTCACCTTTGGTAGCATCGTTCGCTGGAGCCATGATAAGGTGGTTACACCATGCTCGTCTTATTAGTCAAGGCATTGAGATGAAAATTCAGAAACCTATGTTACAGCTTTATAAAACTCTAGTTAGCCACATCTGGAGTATTACAAACAGTTCTGTGCCCCCCGCCCCCCATTATAGGAAGACTGTTGAGAGTTTGGAGCAGGTGCTTAAGATGTTTACCGGGATGGTGCCCAGATAGGGGGTATTGTATGTGCTATAACCAGGCTAGACAAACTGGGGTTGGTTTCTCTGGAGTGCAGGAGGCCAAGGGGAGATCTGATAAAAGTTTATAAGATTGAGAGGCATAGACAGACAGCATCTTTTTCTCACGGTTGAAATGTCATGCATTTAAGGCAAGAGGTGGTAAATTCAAAAGAGATGTGAGGGGTAGAGGTAGTCACTCAGCACAGTTCCAGTGCCATCTTCAAATGAGCCAATGACACTACCTTTGAGTTGAATAGCACACCTGCTTGAGTGGTGTGCTTTCCTACGCACAGCAGCAACAACAACCTTTCACTCATCAGCAGCCAGACTAAAGAACTGGCTTGCCACATTGTATCAAAAGGACAGGCAGGAAGGCAGAGGGGGTAGTATTGCTCTGTTGGTAAAAAAATGAAATCAAATTGTTAGAAAGAGGTGACATAGGGTTGGATGGTGTTGAATCAGTGGATAGAGCTAAGGAACAGCAAGGGTAAAACACCCTGATAGGAGTTGTATACAGACCCCCAAACAATAATAAAGATGTGGTCCACAAGTTATAACAGGAGAGAGAAATTAGATGCCAAATGTTACAATAGTCGTGGGGGATTTCACATCAGGTTGGTTCTGGATTCCAGAAGGGGGAATTTCTAGAGTACCTATGAAGTAGCTTTTTAGAGCAGCTCATGGTTGAGCCCACGAGGGTATCAGATAATCTGGATTGGGTGTTGTGCAATGAACCAAAATTGATTAGAGAGCTTAAGGTAAAAGAACCCTGAGGGGCAAGTGATCATAATATGATCAAATTCTCTCTGAAATTTGAGAAGGAGAAACCAAAGTCAGATGTATCAGTATTACAGTGGAGTAAAGGGAATCAGAGAAGCATGAGAGAGGAGTTGGCCAGAATTGATTGGAAAAGAACACTAGCAAGGATGATGGCAAAGTAGCAATGGCTGGAATTTCTGGAACCAATTTGGAAGGTGCCAGATATATACATCCCAAAGAGAAAGTAGTATTCTAAAGGCAAGATGACAACTGTGGCTAACAAGGGAATTCAAAGCCAACATAAAAGCCAAAGAGAGGGCATATGAAGAGCAAAAGTTAATGGGAAATTAGAGGATTGAGAAGCTTTTAAAAACCAGAAGGCAACAAAAAAGTCATGAAGAATGTAGAGATGGAATACAAAAGTAAACTAGCCTATAGTATTAAAGAGGATACCAAAGGTTTCATCAGATACATAAAGTGTAAAAAAGAGGAGAGAGTGGATAACAGACTACTGGAAAATGATGCTGGAGAGGTAGTAATGGGGGACAAGGAAATGATGGAGGAAATGAGTAAGTATTTTGCATCAGTCTTCACTGAGGAAGACACTAGCAGTATGGTGAAAGTTCCAGGTGTCAGGGGTCATGAAGTGTTTGAAATTACCATGACTAGAGAGAAAGTTTTGGGAAATTGAAAGGTCTGAAGTTTGATAAGTCACCTGGACCAGATGGTATACACCCCAACGTACTGAAAGAAGAGGCTGAAGAGATTGTGAAGGCATTAGTAGTGATCTTTCAAGAATCATTTGTCACATGTGCTGGGAACAGACCCAAATGCAAGACACAGACACTGAAGTACAAGGAACAGGACTAGAAATCATGGACTAGGAGACAAGGCTTCGATTCCAAGCCAGAGACCGGACAAGGACCCAGAACCTGGGTCTTGCCTCAGGCTCAGACCCCAGAACCAGGCAAGGACATGATATGGCTTCAGGACAGGATGTGGCTGGGATCTAGAGGCCTGAGCTTGGAGACAGGCTGGGGTCTTCGCTGTCAGAGTTTGGCTGCAGGATCTTCATCTTGAAATGCAGAGGCTGATAACTCAGAGGCTGGAGCTGAGAGACTGACTGGGAACTGATCATCAACATAGAGCCAGGACTTGTCCTTCAAAAAGCCAGGACTCATCATTAACATGACACCAACATGAGACCAACATGAGACAGGACAGTACATAGACAGAGATAGGACCACCTGTTGGGTAGCAGAACAGCCAGACTTACCCAACAGAGGCAAAGACAAGACATGTCCCCCCATCCCCACAGGGTACAGCAAAACAGTGACTTACCCCACAGAGGCAAGGACAAGATAAGACATGACCCCCCCACAGGGCAACAGCAGAACAGCCTGATTTACCCCACAGAAGCAAGGACAAGAGAGAAACACCAAAGAACAACAGACAGTTCCATCACTGCTTCAGGGTTGCTCCAAGTCATAGTTACAGCCAGCAACCTCCACTGGCTACAGAAACAGCCAGATCCCTACCTAGCTCAGAGTGGCTGACAGCCACTCAGCTGGCCTGGGAAACAGCCAAATCCATACCACAAAGACTACTCCAACAAGTAGCAACAAGGCTCCATGAAGCAGTGGTCCTCCAACCAGGCCTAGAGATCATAAATGGTTTCACTAGCCTTCCATCAGCAGGTTGCTCCAATAGGGACTGACAAGACAAACCAGCAGCTCACACTGTCTGTCTGTCTGTCTGTATCTTGTTTTATGGCAGTTGGCATCCGGCTTAATGGTGCATTACCGCCACCCTCTGTTCCAGAATGTGCACTAGACATACATTCTAAATCCCTTCACCCAATTGTGCGCGTATATATATACACACACACAAACCTACACTTCACCCTCCCATCTTTGACCATCCTAGTATCCTATTCCTGTTTATTAGTCATATTCTATAAAAACCCCTGTACCCCTTAAAAACACTAAAAATACCCGGACTTGTGCTCTCTCACCCATGCCCAGCAACCCTTTGAATGTGAATTCCTGCATCCCCAACTCCCTTAATTTATTTCTCATCATCTCTCTCTGTATCCCATACTTCCTGCAACACAAAACTACATGTTCTACTGACTCCTCTTCCTGACATTCCTCACACAATCCTGTCTGGTGCTTCCCTATCATTTTTAATGTTTTGTTTAATGCACAATGCCCCAGCCTTAACCTAGTCCACACAATTTCCTCTCTTCTGTTTCCATTACCTACCCTAGTAACTGCAACACTCTTTTGTATTTGATATAAATGCCTCCCTTTCCCCTCCCTGTCCCATCTTTCTTGCCACATTCGGTTGACTTTTTCCCAGATTACACACTTAACCCCTGCTTTACTGATACTAATGTGCATTTCCACATTTTCTTTCTTTAACGCCCTCTTTGCCAACTCATCCACCCTCTCATTCCCCTTCACCCCTACATGTGCTGGAACCCATAGAAATTTTACCTGACCTCCCTGATTTGCAATTCTTGTAACTAACTGAAGGACTTCATAAAGTACATCTTGCCGACTGTTTGTGTGAAAAGACCTTAAACTTGCTAGAACTGAGGATGAATCTGAACATATCAATGCTTTGGCTTGTCTGGCTTTCTGCACCCATTGCAACGCAACCAACACTGCCAGCATCTCCACTGTAAACACCCCTAACTTATTAGATGTTCTTCTGCTGATTCCAATTTCTTTTGCTGGTATTACCACCCCAAACCCTGTCACTCCTGTTTCAGGTTCCTTCGCACCATCCGTATAAATGTGAGTATAATCACTGTACTTTTCCATCACATGACAGTAGCAGCTCACACTTAACCCCAAGGGTACTTATATTCCAAGCCCAAAGATGGGAATCAGGTACCTATGATTAACTCAACCAAATGAGGGACAGCTGGAAGACCTGGAGTCCTGAGTCCACGGATTGGACTGTGAACCGGAATGCGGACTTCACGGACCGTGAACCGGAATGAGGACTTCACGGACCGGACCATGACATCATTAGATTCTGGAATGGTTCTGGAAGACTGGAAAATTGCAAATGTTGCTCCACTCTTCAAGAAAGGAGAGAGGTAGAAGAAAGGAAACTGTAGACCAGTAAGTCTGACCTCAGTGGTTGGGAAAATATAGGAGTTGAAATGTTGGAAAGATTGAAATAGAACACAGTTGCCTGTAGTAAAGAATTCCACAGATGCACCACTCTCTGAAATTCCTCCTCATCTCTGTCTAAAAGGACACCCCTTTATTCTGAGGCTGTGTCTTCTGGTTTTAGATATTCCCATCATAGGAAACATCCTCTCCACATCCACTCTGTCAAGGCCTTCACCATTTGATAGGTTTCAATGAGGTCACCCCTCATTCTCTGAATTCTAATGAATACGGGCCCAGAGCTTTTAAACACTCTTCATTTGACAAGCTATTCAATCCTGGAATCATTTTCATGAATCTCCTTTGAAGCCTCTCCAGTTTCAGCAAATCCTTTCTAAGATAAGGGATCTAAAACTGCTCAGGATACTCCAAGCGAGGCCTCACCAGTGCTTTATAAAGTTTCAACATTACATCCTTGCATTTATTTGAAATGAATGCTAACATTGCATTTGCCTTCCTCATCACAGACTCAACCTGCAAATTAACCTTTAGGGAATCCTGCACAAGGACTCCTAAGTCCCTTTGTGCCTCAATTTTTTTTGTATTTTCTCTCCATTTAGAAAATAGTTATCTCTTTCATTTCTTCTAGCAAATTACATGACCTTACACTTCTTAACACTATATTCCATCTGCCACGACTTTGGCATCCTCCTCATCTGCCTAAGTCCTTCTGTAGCCTCCCTATCTCCACAAAACTACCTGACCCTCCACCTATCTTTGTATCATCTGCAAACTTTGCAACTAAGCCATCAAAACCAACATCCAAATCATTAACAAATAACGTAAGAAGAATTGGTCCCAATACATATCCCTGTGGAACACCACTAGTCACAGGCAGTCAACCAGAAAAGGCTCCCTTTGTTTCCATTCTTTGCCTCCTTCCAATCAGCCGCTGCTTTATCCATGCTAGAATCTTTCCTGTAATACCATGAGCTTGTAGCTTGTTAAACAGCTTCATGTATGGAACTTTGTTAACCACCTTCTGCAAATCCAAGTACACAAGATCAACTGATTCTCCTTTGTCTATCGTGCTTGTTGTTTCTTCAAAGAATTGAACAGCTTTGTCAGTCAAGATTTTCCCTTGAGGACACCATGCTGACGATGGCCTATTTTATCCTGTGCCTCCAACTACCCTGAGACCTCTTCCTTAATAATCGACTCCAACATTTTCCCAACCACTGAGGTTGACTAACTGGCCTATAGTTTCCTTTCTTCTGCCTCTCTCCCTTCTTGAAAAGTAGAGCAACATTTGCAATTTTCCAGTCTTCCAGAACCATTCCAGAATCTATTGATCCTTGAAAGATCACTACTAATGCCTTCACAAACTCTTCAGCCACCTCTCTCAGAACACTGGGGTGTATAGCATCTAGTCCAGGTGACTTATCAAACTTCAGACCTTTCAGTTTCCCAAGAACTTTCTCTCTAGTCATGGTAACTTCAAACACTTCATGACCCCTGACACCTGGAACTTCCACTATACTGCTAGTGTCTTCCACAGTGAAGACTCATGCAAAATACCTGTTCAGTTTGTCTCCCATTACTACCTCTCCAACATTGTTTTCCAGTGGTCCGATATGCAGTCTTGCCTCTCTTTTACACTTTATGTATCTGAAGAAACTTTTCCTTACCTTCTTTACCTTCATTTCATTACCTTCTTAATGACTTTTTTAGTTGCCTTCTGTTGGTTTTTAAAAGCTTCCTAATTCCCTAACTTCCCACTAATTTTTGCTCTATTATATACTCTCTCTTTGGCTTTTATGTTGGCTTTGAACTCCTTTGTTAACCCCAGTTGGGTCATCTTGCCTTTAGAATACTTCTTTCTCTTTGGGATGTATATGTCCTGCACCTTCCAAATTGCTTCCAGAAATTCCAGCCATTGCTGCTTTGCCATCATCCCTGCCAGTGTTCTTTTCCAATCAATTCTAGTCAACTCCTCTCCCATGCCTCTGTAATTTCCTTTACTCCATTGTAAGACTGATACATCTGACTTTAGCTTCTCCCCAAATTTCAGGCTGTATTATATCATATTATGATCATTTGTCCCTGAGGGTTCTTTTACCTTAAGCTCTCTAATCAATTCCAATTCATTGCACAACACCCAATCCAGAACAACATTCCCCCTCTTGGAATCCTACACTAATCTGATTTTCCCAATCTGCCTGCATATTGAAATTCCCCAGGACTATTGTAAAATCGGCCTTTTGGCATCTATTTTCTATCTCCCCTTGTAACTTGTAGACCACATCATAAACAAGAGAAAATCTGCAGATGCTGGAAATCCAAGCAACACACTCAAAATGCTGGAGGAACTCAGCAGGTCAGGCAGCATCTATGGAAAAAGTACAGTCAATGTTTTGGGCTGAAACTCTTTGGCAGAATAGACCACATGGTTACTACTGTTTGTCTCTATATAACTTCCATCAGTGTCTTTTTACCCTTGCAGTTCCTTAGCTCTATCCATAATGATTCAATACCTTCTGACCTTATGTACCTCCGTCTAAAGATTTAATTTCATTTTTTACCAACAGGGCCACGCCACCAGCTCTGCATTCCTGCCTATCTTTTTTGATACAATGTGTTGTATGCACTTGGTTGGTGCAACTGTAACAAAACCAAATTTCCCTCGGGATCAATAAAGTATGACTATGACTATGACTATCCTTAGACATTAAGCTCCCGGCTATAATCTTCTTTCAGCCATAATTCAGATTCTGCCAATCTGTAACTGTACTACAAATTTATTGACCTGATTCCGTATTCTGCGCACATTTAAGTATAACATCTTTAGTCCTGTATTCACCTTTTTTGATTTTGTCCACCTTTTATATTGCAACTCATCCTGTTGACTTCAATTTTGCCCTATCATCAGCCTTTCCTAGCTAGGAAACTCACTATATCTTGGCTCTGTTTGTAAACCAGCTACCTCATCTTCAGCACTATCACTCCAGTTCCCAGCCCCCTGCTAAATTAGTATAAACCCACGGAGTAACTCTAACCAACCTGCCCACAAGGATGTTGGACCCCCTTCAGGTTCAGGTGTAACCCATCCCTTTTGTACAGGTCATACATTCCCCAAAGAGATGCCAATGATCCATAAATCTGAACGCCTGCGTTCACCTGATGATTTGGCAGTTCCTCAGCCACGCATTCACCTGCCAAATCATCCCATTCTTACCCTCACTGGCATGTGGCACAGACAGCAATCCAAATATTGCTACCCTGGAGGTCCTGTTTCTCAGCTTTCTACCTAACTTCCTAAAATCTCTCTTCAGGACCTCCTCTCCTTGTCTACCTGTGTCATTGGTGCCAATATGCACCAAGACTTAGAACATATATCATAGAAAATCTACAGCACAATACAGGACCTTCGGCCCACAATGCTGTGCTGAACATGTGGTTACTTTAGAAATTACCTGGGGTTACCCGAAGTCCTCTATTTTTCTAAGATCCATGTACTTCTGGCTGCTCACCCTCATCCTTGGGAAAGGCATGCACACAATACGCGACATCTCTGATCCTGGCACGGGGGGGCGGGGGGAATACCATCCAGGTGTCTCTATTGCACAGAACCTCATCTCTGTTCCACGCTGACTAAGGAATCTCCTATCAACACTCCAGTCCTCTGTGCTCTTCCGAGCCACAGCACCAGACTCAGTGTCAGAGACATGGTCACTGTGGCTCCCCCGGTCGGTCATTCCGCTCAATACTATCTAAAGTTATATACTTATTATATGGTCACCTACCTACGGGAAAGATGTAAATAACGATGAAAAGGTACACAGAAAATTTACAAGGACGTTGCCAAGTCTGCCAGGACCCAAGTTATGTGGAAAGATTGAACAGGTTAGGATCTTATTCATTGGAATGTGGAAGATTGAGAGGAGATTTGATGGAGGTGTGCAAAATTACAAGGGGTAGAGACAGGGTAAATGCCAGCAGGCTTTTTCCACTGAGGTTGGGTGGGACTACAACTCGAGGTCATGGATTAACGGGAACCTGAGGGGAAACTTCTTCACTTAGAGAGTCATGAGAGTGTGGAATGAGTTGTCAGCACAAGTGATGCATGGGAGCTTGATTTCAACCTTTAAGAGAAGTTTGAATAATTACATGGATGGTGAGGGTATGGTGAGCCATGGTGCCAATGCAGGTCCATGGGAGTAGGCAGTTTAAATGGCTCGGAATGGACTAGATGGGCCAAAGTGCCTGTTTCTTTGCTGTACTTTTCTATGACCCTATTACTCTAGCTTCTCTTCTCTCACTAATGGGCTCAAACACAATCCACTTACAAAGAAAATAAGAGGGCTACCAATCGTTTAAAAATCTTAACTGTTTTGAACATGACTATTAGCTTTAATTTGACTTTCATCCGCAGGACTAAAAGCAACTGTTTGTGTCAGCTACTAATTGTGCTCACTTCTGCTCATTCACTATTGTTAGACTAGGTGGAACACTAAATGTGGACCCAATACTTTGTATTCTTGCATGTATTTAGTGTAAGCATCCAGAGACAAAATAATTCATCTAAATATTTAATGTGCCATTACTTGTTTCACCCAGAAACAAAACGTACTTAGAGACAATTTAATCGGTTTGCAGTTTTAAACTCTTCTGTCTAAACAACAATCTGTGGAAAAATTTTGATTTTGTTATGAAGTTATTTTGTCAGAGAATGAGACTGGCATGGCCTTTTCAAATATGACTGGAATGTTCTGTACTACTTGCTTCCTTATGCTTCAATTTATTTTACCTTTAGGTATAACCAGGTTAATGCAGCTTTTACCCCAATTCAAGTCAAATTACCTTGTCTTTTATCTTGATAATCAAGTGGTTAAGACAATGGATCGAAGCATCATATATGTAAGGGGGTCTTGTCTCTTATGTTACTGCGTAGGCTCATTAAAATTGCTTCTTTGTTATGTTAAACGCTGAGAAAGTTTTTGCGCTAGCAGCTTGTTTTAGTTTAGAGTGTGATAACCAATTTCCCCCGGGATCAATAAAGTGTGATTATGACCATGACGATGACTATAAGAATATGTTACGAACCAATTGGGATAGCTGTTATGTTTTTGAAGATACTGTATGCATGGGGTTTTGGGGCAGAAGGCAGGAGAGAGAGACAGAGGATGGACCAGGTGCTGTGAGTCCGCTAACAGGGTCAGACCCCGAGGAGGGCATTCGGCGAGGAGAGGAGATGGAGACGGACTCGTGTGGAGCGTCTGGTCGACCACCGTTGTTAGTCCCAGGCGGCCAGCCAAGGTGGTCCGAGGGGTCGCAGTGTGAAGAAGAAGGGTCCTGAGCTCCAACTGTTTGTGCATGAAGAGATTGAACTTTGATAAGTGTGGCGCCTTTTATTTTCCTTTTATATTTTATTCTCTATTAATTTTATAGTTCCAGTAATATCTATAAACTGTAAATCATTTAATCGTATCTGGTGTATTGTCTGTTATTTGGGCGGGGTGGGGTACATCACACAGCATCCACACAAACTTATTACCCAGTTTGGCGGGGCCGAGGGCTATTTCCCTAGACGACAGCGAGCCGAGCGACCCTGAGGGTGGCCAGGGGGGCTACATATAGACCATTCAGTTCTAGGTTCTGAAAGTCATCTTATTTAGGTGAATTATAACAGAAAATTCTAGAAACAAGTCAGGAAAGAGAAGAGCAGCAGAATAGCGTAGCTTTTAGCATTATGCTATTACAGTACCAGTGACCCAGGTTCATTTCCTGCCATTGTCTTTGAAGAGTTGGAATGTTTCCTCAGTGACCGCATGGGGTTCCTCTGGTGCTTGATTTTTCTCCCGCACTCCAAAGATATATGGGTTAGCAGAATAATGGGTCACATGAGTGTAATTGTTACTATGCTGTATCTCTTAAAGAAAGAAACAGAGTTAATGTTCAGTGCAAAGACTGGGAAGAAGAGAATAAATGTTAGTAATAAATTTATAAAGAGGATGGGTGAGGAATGAATAGGATAGAGGGAATATCTATTGTGCTCTGCAGTTCCACTTTATAATTCATTTAATTCAGTGCTGCAACAGTTTACTTTTTTTCTTCCTTTCAACTGGAAAAGATTGCAAATTCTAAGAGTGCTTGATTGTGACTTCCTCTCACTTTCTTCTGAACCCATCTCTTCCTCTGTCCCACTCCTTGCTGTATTTTCTCTATACCTTCTGTTCGTGCTTTCTCTAATCCGGTTCTCAGCAGAAAGCTGGGCTTCATTCCACTTTCCTCACCCTACTGACCCATCCCATCAAAGTGAAATATGAGTTCAACGTAACTTTGGGCTCTTAATTAAAAGAGGAAGTGCTGGAAATACTCAAAGTTCATGGCAAAATTAGTTATCAAAGTATGTAAACACTCAGTGGTACCTAATAAAATGGCTACATAGTCTTTTGCTGCTGTCGTCCATCCACTTCACGTTTCAACATATCATGCATTCAGAAGTGCTCTTCTGCACACCACTATTGTAACATGCGGCTTTCTAAGTTACTGTTGCCCTCCTGTAGTCTGAAACCAGTCTGGCCATTCTCCTCTGACCTCTCTCATTAACAAGGCATTTTCACCCACAGAAGTGCTGCTCACTGGATTTTATTTTGTTTTTTTGCACCATTCTCTGTAAATTCTAGAGTCTGTTGTGCATGAAAATCCCAGAAGATCAGCAGTTTCTGAGCTACTCAAACCACCCTGTCTGGCACCAACATTCACTCCATGGTCAAAATCTCTTAGATCTCATTTCTTCCCCATTCTGATATTTGGTCTGAACAACAACTGAACCTCTTGACCATGTCTGCATGCTTTTATGCATTGAGTTACTGCCACATGATTAGCTGATTAGCTATTTGCATTAATGTGTAGGCGTACAGGTGTACCTAATAAAGTGGCCCTGAGTGTATGTTACTATGTATGACCTCAAGATTCATTTCCTTGCAGGCTTGGGTGATGAGGAACTTTGATGACGGATGCTGCCTTTCTATGGAAACGTTTCATGTAGATGTGCTCAATACAACACTGAAATTCTTCAATTCTCCGGTTAACCATGAAACCATGAAAGAAAAGAAATGCAGCACGAACATCAACCCCCAAATCCCACCTCCCCGCAAAAAACGCATATCAAAATGGAACAGGCACATCGACCCCCAAAGCTCTCTTCCTGCACAAAAGCCAAACAAAATGGATGAGGCATATTGACCCCCAAATCCCTCCTCCTGCACAAAAAAAAATGAACAAAATGGATCAAGCACATTGACCTCCAAATCCCCCACCCCACACAAAAATATAAACAAGAAGATCGAGCAAGAAAACATAGAAGACAAAAACTATAAGACTGAAAAAGAGTCTATAGTTCAAGTCCACATCCAAAACGCATAAAAAACCTGGGCAACACTCTCCAAACACAGCAGCAAGCTCACCCCTCTCTGGCACAGAGCAACTGATCAAAAGGCAAGCAGCTGGTGCTCACACTCTGAACTCGCTTCAATGCTTCAATCTCCCTCGTCACTTTAATTGGTGAACAATGGAAGTTAAAATCAGCGAAATGGAGCCAAACATTGGCTTGTGCCTGCCATGAGATTTGTGCACGCTGCCTCCGCCTCCCGCAATCAGAATCCTCTCAAAGACTGCGGAGCACTGGAACACCTAAAATGATCACCAAACTTCCATACTCACCTTGATGCTTCAATCGCCCTCGTCACTTTAATCGATGAACAATAATCAGTGAAATGATGACATACCAAATCCCCACAGACTCTTGAGGAAGTAGAGGCACTGTGTGGTTTCTTCACAATCATATGTATATGATAGATCCTCTGAGATAGTGACACCCAGGAATTTAAAGTTACTGATCCTCTCTATCTCTGATCTTCCAATGATTTGGAGCTGTGGCTTGATAATCTACAGCTTATTAGGGAAAGTGAACAGGCTAGTGGGAAGATTGAGGATTGTGAAGCTTTTAAAAACTTGCAGAAGGAAACTAAGAAGGTCATTAGGAAGGAAAAGATGAATTATGAAAGGAAGCTGGTGACTAATATCAAAGAAGATACTGAAAACTTTTTTAATTATATAAAGGGTAAAAGTGAGTCAAGAGTAGATATAGGATCAATAGAAAATGACACTGGAGATGTGGTAATGAGAGATGCAGAGATGGCAGAGGAACTGAATGCATATTTTGCATCAGTCTTCACAGTGGAAGACATCTGCAGTATACCGGACATTCAAGAGTGTCAGGGAAGTGAAGTTTGTGCAGTGAAAATTACGACTGAGAAGATGCTCAGGAAGTTTAATGGTCTGAGTGTGGATAAATTTCCTGGACTTGATGGAATGCATCCTCAAGTTCTGAAGGAAGTAGCTGGAGAGATTGCAGAGGCATTAATGACGATCTTTCAAGAATCGACAGATTCTGGCATTGTACTAGATGACTACAAAATTGCATATGTTACTCCACTATTTAAGAAAGGTGGGAGGCAGCAGAAAGGAAACTATAGACATGTTAGTCTGATATCAGTGGTTGGGAAGATGTTGGAATCGATTGTTAGCGATGAGATTACGGAGTACCTGGAGGCACATGACAAGATAAGCCAAAGCCAGCATGGTTTCCTGAAAGGAAAATCCTGCTTGACAAACCTACTGCAATTCTTTGAGAAAATTACAAGCAGGGTAGACAAAGGAGACGTAGTAGATGTAGTATACTTAGATTTTCAGAAGGGCTTTGACAAGGTTCTGCACATGAGGCTGCTTAGCAAGATAAGCCCATGGAATTACATGGAAGTTACTAGCGTGGGTGGAGCATTGGCTGGTCGGCAGAAAACTGAGAGTGGGAATAAAGGGATCCTATTCTGCTGGCTGCCGGTTACCAGTGGATTTCCACATGGGTCAGTGTTAGGACTGCTGCTTTTTATGATGTATGTCAATGATTTGGACTATGGGATTAATGTTTTTGTGGCTAAATTTACTGATAATACAAAGATAGGTGGAGGCGCGGGTAGTGTTGAGGAAACAGAGAGCCTGCAGAGAGACTTAGATAGTTTAGGGGAATGGGCAAATAAATAGCAAATGAAATACAATGTTGGAAAGTGTATGGTCATGCACTTTGGTGGAAGAAATAAACAGGCAGACTACTATTTAGATGGGGAGAGAATTCAAAATGCAGAGATGCAAAGTGACTTGGGAGTCCTTGTTAACCTGCAGGATGAGTCGGTGGTGAAGAAGGCGAATGCAATGATGGCATTAATTTCTACAGGTATAGAATATAAGAGCAGGGATGTAATGTTGAGACTCTGTAAGACACTTGTGAGACCACACTTGGAGTATTGTGTGCAGTTTTGGACTCCTTATTTTAGAAAGGATATATTGACATTGGAGAAGGTTCAGAGAAGACTCACAAGAATGATTCCAGGAATGAGAGGGTTACCATATGAGGAATGTCTGGCAGCTCTTGGGCTGTATTCCCTGGAGTTCAAGAGAATGAGGGGTGTTATGTTACTTCTGTTTAAACGTACCGTGGGTTAACAGTAAAGAATCATATTCTGGAAGAACTAGAGAACTTTTATTTTCAGTAATAAACAAACACGTCTTAACCCAGCCATGTGGTGGAACATTCTGGCAATCCCACGCATGCTCAGTGCTCTGTCCAATCATGTACTGGCACATCATTGCACGTGATATCACCACAAGGGGGGATCTCATAGAAACATTCCAAATGTTAAAAGGCCTGAACAGCTTAAATATGGCAAAGTTATTTCCCATGGTAGGCAAGCCTAGGACAAGAGGGCATGATTTCAGGATTGAAGGACGTCCATTTAGAACAGAGATGCTGAGAAATTACTTTAGGCCATAAGACCATAAGACAAAGGAGCAGAAGTAGCCATTCGGCCCATCGAGTCTGCTCCACCATTTTATCATGAGCTGATCCATTTTATCCTATTTAGTCCCACTGCCCCGCCTTCTCACCATAACCTTTGATGCCCTGGCTACTCAGATACCTATCAATCTCTGCCTTAAAGACACCCAATGACTTGGCCTCCACTGCTGCCCGTGGCAACAAATTCCATAGATTCACCACCCTCTGACTAAAAAAATTTTTTCGCATTTCTGTTCTGAAAGGGCACCCTTCAATCCTGAAGTCATGCCCTCTCGTACTAGACTCCCCCATCATGGGAAACAACTTTGCCACATCCACTCTGTCCATGCCTTTTAACATGCAAAATGTTTCTATGAGGTCTCCCCTAATTCTTCTAAACTCCAAGGAATACAGTCCAAGAGCGGACAAACGTTCCTCATATGTTAACCCTCTCATTCCCGGAATCATTCTAGTGAATCTTCTCTGTACCCTCTCCAACGTCAGCACATCCTTTCTTAAATAAGGAGACCAAAACTGCCCACAGTACTCCAAGTGAGGTCTCACCAGCGCCTTATAGAGCCTCAACATCACATCCCTGCTCCTATACTCCATTCCTCTAGAAATGAATGCCAACATTGCATTCGCCTTCTTCACTACCGACTCAACCTGGAGGTTACCTTTAAGGGAATCCTGTACGAGGACTCCCAAGTCCCATTGCATCTCAGAACTTTGAATTCTTCTTTCCCCATTTAAATAATAGTCTGCCCGTTTATTTTTTCTGCCAAAGTGCATAACCATACACTTTCCAACATTGTACTTCATTTGCCACTTCTCTGCCCATTCTTCCAATCTATCCAAGTCTCTCTGCAGACTCTCCGTTTCCTCAGCACTACCAGCCCCTCCACCTATCTTCGTATTGTCAGCAAACTTAGCCACAAAGCCATCTATTCCATATTCCAAATCGTTGATGTACAATGTAAAAAGAAGTGGCCCCAACACTGATCCCTGTGGAACACCACTGGTAACCGGCAGCCAACCAGAATAGGATCCCTTTATTCCCACTCTCTGTTTCCTGCCAATCAGCCAACGCTCTATCCACGTATGTAACTTTCCTGTAATTCCATGGGCTCTTATCTTGTTAAGCAGCCTCATGTGTGGCACCTTGTCAAAGGCCTTCTGAAAATCCAAATATACAACATCCACTGCATCTCCCTTGTCTAGCCTACTGGTAATTTCCTCAAAAAATTGTAATAGGTTTGTCAGGCAGGATTTTCCTTTAAGGAATCCATGCTGAGTTCTGCCTATCTTGTCATATGCCTCCAGGTACTCTGTAACCTCATCCTTGACAATCGACTCCAACAACTTCCCAACCACTGACGTCAAGCTAACAGGTCTATAATTTCCTTTTTGCTTTCTTGCCCCCTTCTTAAATAGCGGAGTGACATTTGCAATCTTCCAGTCCTCTGGAACCATGCCAGAATCGATCGACTTTTGAAAGATCATCGCTAATGCCTCCGCAATCTCCATAGCTATTTCCTTCAGAACACGAGGGTGCATTCCATCTGGTCCGGGAGATTTATCTACCTTTAGACTATTCAGCTTCCTGAGTACTTTCTCTGTTGTAATTGTGACTGTGCACGCTTCTCTTCCCTGCCACCCTTGAGTGTCCGGTATACTGCTGGTGTCTTCCTCAGTGAAGACTGATGCAAAATACTCGTTCAGTTCCTCCGCCATCTCCTTATCTCCCATTACAATTTCTCCAGCATCATTTTCTATCAGTCCTATATCTACTCTCACCTGTCTTTTACTCTTTATATACTTGAAAAAGCTTTTAGTATCCTCTTTGATATTATTTGCTAGTTTCCTTTCATAGTTAATCTTTTCTCTCTTAATGACCTTCTTGGTTTCCTTTTGTAAGGTTTTAAAGACTTCCCAATCCTCTGTCTTCCCACTAATTTTTGCTTCCTTGTATGTCCTCTCCTTAGCTTTAACTTTGGCTTTGACTTCTCTTGTCAACCACGGTTGCATCCTTTTTCCACTCAAAAAATTCTTCTTTTTTGGAATATACCTGTCTTGCACCTTCCTCATTTCTCGCATAAACTCCAGCCACTGCTGCTCTGCCATCTTTCCCGCCAGTGTCTCTTTCAAGTCAACTTTGGCCAGTTCCTCTCTCATGCCACTGTAGTTTCCTTTACTCCACTGAAACACCGACACATCAGATTTCGGCTTCTCTTTTTCTAATTTCACAGTGAACTCAATCATGTTATGATCACTGCCTCCTAAGGGTTCTTTCACCTCAATCTCTCCAATCACCTCCGGTTCATTACACAATACCCAATCCAGTACAGCCGATCCCCTAGTGGGCTCAACAACAAGCTGTTCTAAAAAGCCATCTTTAGTCAGAGGGTGGTAAATTTGTGGAACTTGTTGTTACAAGAGGCTGTGGAGGCCAAGTCACTGGGTGTATTTAAGGCAGAGATAGATAGGTTCTTGATTAGCCAGGACATCAAAGTGTATGGGGAGAAGGTAGGGGAGTGGATTGGATCAGCTCATGATTGAATGGCGGAGCAGACTCAATGGGCCGAATGGCCTACTTCTGCTCCTATATCTTATCGTCTTATGATTATTGGCTCATGGACCACATCTGCTGAAGAGAAACAGAGCTAACATTTCACCCTTTACCAGAACTAGGAAGGAGTCAAAAGAAGCTTGTTAGACTGTAGGGAGGGTGGAGGAGAGGATGTTTCTGACAGGGTAAAACTATCTGAAACAACCTCTCCTCCATTCTCCCTGCATTTTAACAGAGACCCTGAGAATCAGCTGTAAACAAGGTTACCCATTCAGTGAGTGATTGGGAACAGTTGGAAATTGGGACAATTTCCTTGACAACAGAACACAGATAAAAGAGTAGAAAATTCTGGAAATACTCAGCAGATCTGGCTGAATCTGTGGAAAGATAAACAGGTTCAACATTTCAAGTCAAAGATCCATTCTCCCTTTCCAACTGAAATGTTGTCTCATCTCCTCTTCCCACACATGTGGCTTGACCTGCTGAGAATTTCCAGCATCTGCAGATTTCTTGGCCAAAAGAATGTAGAGCAGGAAGACATGGTCAACCGAAGAAAAGGGGGTGGGGATGTGGAATGGGTGGAGGGAGGCTGCAGTAAAACTAAACAGCAGAGCCAATATCAAAGATGGGTGATTAGTACTGTCAGAGAAATCAAATTACTGGAAATTGTAGAATTCAATATCAAGTTCTGAAGGCTGCAAAATGCCCAGATGGGAGATTGTATTGGGTCTCAATATAATCTCAATCCTGGGTCTCAAGCTTGTATTGGGTCTCATTGCAACAGTACGGGAGGCCACAGACTGATAGGTGCGAGTGAGAGTGGGATAGAGAGTTAAAGTGACAGGGTATGAGAAACTTGAAATTCCTGCCCAGTATCCACAAGAGGGACTATATGGGCAGATCCATTGTGTCAATCTGTTCTAGCTCCACCAAAGTCATTGCTTCCTACCTGGAATCCATCTTCCTGGTTCAGGAATAGTTATAACTCCTCAACCGTCAGGCAATGAGGATAACTTCACTCAACTTTACTCACCCCATCACTGAAGTGTTCCCACAAACTATAGACCCACTTTCAAGGACTCTTCATCTCATGTTCTCCATAATATTTATTACTTATTATTAATATTTATTAATTTAAAAAAATTTGTAGAGTTTGTTGCCTTTTTCACATTGGTTGTTCGTCAATCCACTTAGCTCCAGGGCAACCCTGGGCTCATCTCATCAGAGATATTTCCTTTGTCCTATCCCTCCCATCTTCTTGGCAACTTAAAAGCAATAGAAATTATGCTCATTCATAATTCTGATGGAGTTTCAGCTTGAAACATCAACTGTGTTCCTCTTTCCACAGATGTGGTCTGATCTGCTAAGTGTTCCAGCATTTTCTGTTTCTTTTAAATTTCAGATTTTCAGTTCCTCTGGTTCTGTTGATTTTTATTTAACACTTGATCTTTTATATTTTGATTGTTTCAAATAAAATAAAAATGTGTTCCATGAACTTAATATTTTATATATCTTACATTTTTACATTCAAATCTAAGAATGATTAAGAAGCAGGCTGAGATAAAATGATTGACAAGTATCTATATACACATAAATTTACATAACTTACATAATTATATTTACATAATTTACATATATATATATACTGTATATACACACACACACACTGCTTGATCCGCTGAATTTTTCCAGAATTTGTTTTTGGTGGATACACAACACATTTTAGTTTCCATTTCCACAATAACATAAATTTGTAATTTGCGTTGATTGTGGCAGAGATTTTCTGCTCGCCCGAAATCCAGTTCTGCTTCAGTCGAGTCACTGCAGCGAGAGCTGAGCATTCCGAGGTAATGCCTCCTCCAGCCCTGCTGATCGCCGAGAGCGCTGTGGAGATCTCCCAGCGCCTCCACCGCGCTTGGTCTCCGTGCCGTCAATTACTTCCGGGAGTCTCACATGGGAGTGGGAGCAGGAGGTGGCTGTGTGGGGTGATGGAGTCATTTCGGAAGGAAGAGTTAAATAAGCAGGTACGATTCCCACCCGTGTATCCTGGTCACCAAAATTAAGGACTGGGTCGGAGCACCTCTCCCCTGAGAAGTCCGTTGTGATGCAGGGTTGTAAACTGCTTTCAACGAACACTCTGCGGGTCGAGCAGCATCTATGAAAAATATTAGATCACAGTACGGCCGCTCTGCCCAAGATGTTGTGCCGATCCTTAACCTACTCCACGACCAACCTATATGTCCCATACCCTCCATTTTTCTTTCATCCACGTGCCTATCAAAGAGCCCCTAGGACCGGGTTTAGGGTTGAGAGAATGTTGTTCGTTTATTTTTGCCAGAGGCAGGTAGTACATCATGAAACGAATTTAAGTGTACCTTGAAAGTAAACATCAGGCATCAAAAATTAGGATATGATTTGATACTTAATAGATTTGATTTTACAACACATTAAATGTCTGAAAAATATTACTGATTGCAAAACTATTTTAGGTTTTAAGTTTAAACACTTTCCTGTATGGGGAAAGGGATTGTCAACATTTCAGGTTGATATTGTGCATCAGGACTGTCTACCACTTTTACTCCACAGACGGTGCTTGACTTGCTGAGTTCCTTCAGCAGACTATTCATTGGTCCAGGTTACAGCATCTTCTGTCTCCATTGCAAACTGTTTTGTCTGAGCATCAAAACATTGCAGATACTACAAATCTGAGATAAAAACAGCAAATACTGGAACACACAGCAGGTCAGGCAACATTTGTGAAAAGAGGGACAGGTTAAAGTTTCAGGTGGAACAGCCTTGGTCCTTTTTTTTTATTGCTCTAGAATCCAGCGTCTTCAGTCTCAAAATTCAAAGTAAATTTATTTTCAAAGTACATACACAACCCAGAGAATTACTTTCTTTTAGGCATTTATGGGGAAAAAGAAATACAGTAGAATTTTATGAAAACTGTACATAGACAAAGACTGACAAACAACTCAAGTGCAAAAGAAGACAAACTGTGTAAATAAAAATAATACTGAGAACAATAGTGAATTGTAAAGAGTCCTTGAAAGTCTGTAGGTCATAGAATCAGATCAAAGTATTGTTGAGTGAATTTACCAACGCCTTTTCAGAGTTTGATGCTTGTGGGATAGTAGCTGTTCCTGAGCCTGGTGGTGCAGAACCTAAAGTTTGCTAGAATTAGCAAACAGGATTTGAAATTGAACGATGTAAAGTAAAATTAAGAGAAATGAATAACTGGTCATTGAGGTTTCTATGGCTGGAAAGAGAACACTTTTAGGAAGGGAATTTTGAAATTGGGGCCTGGATTAGCTCTAAACACGTTTAGTAATGGGGGGAAATTTGGGAATGCATTGGAGTGAAGAATGCAAATAGTTGCAGAAGGTTTGGAACTGGAATAGAAAATCAAGAAAGGATTGGAATACAGAGATTTTAAAAGTCTAAATTGAAGGTGTTTCTTAAGTTTGAACCCTCAGTGTTGTTCAAATGGGCATTTGTATTTTTCCTAGCCATATGCTTGTGGGTCAATTTTCTGTTAATAATAGTAGTCATACTTTGTGAGAATTCCATCAATAGGCAGCTTCTAGAAATTTATATTTTGGATTTCTGATTAAGGGGAGTATTAGTGTTTCATAGCAATGAATAATTGTATTAGCTTTCACTTTAAAAGAATTGTTTGGATTTTCTGAAAAATGCCACAATCCAACATGAAACTGTTAGCATTTCCTCATGTGTTCCATAGTCTCGAACTTTGTCATTGCTGATTACTAGTGACTTTCTTGGTGGATTTGCAGTGATAGAACACTTTTCTGAAGTTTTCCTAGAAAATCTGCCCGTACAAGATTTGCAGGTGTAAAGTACAGCAACTCCACCATTTCAACAGAGATGAGTGGAGCTGAGGAAGAGAGGAACATTTCATGGAGCTTATTATTTTGATAACTCGGTTGAAAATTTAAATAATGCATCCTCACATTTTTAATTGTTAAATTGTCTATTGTTTCATTTCTAACATTTAATGGTATGATTAATTTTAATGTTTTAACTATTTTGTGGGTGTTTTGCATGTCATATATCCAGTTTATGTCCAAAAGGCCCTGCAATCTGCAGGACTATGCCAAACAGGTTGGAGGTGATTTGCAGGACCAAGTTACCTGTGAAAAATCCACTCAGGGTTATTATAGACTTATGCCAGTGGGGTAAACAGTGAGTGTAAATACTGCTGTGAAATACAGGTCAATACATTGTAGTTCTGCTATAACACAATAATTGTGCTATAAAGACAATTGTATCAATGGGGGAAAAACAGGGTTAAGGGCTAAAGCATTGTGGCTTGCAATAACAAGCTTACTTTCCCGAACGATTTTCAAATATCAAGATGTGCATTTTGTTTCTACAAGCTAAAAATACTAAGGGCTGTATGTTACATTGTTCCTTGCAGAAGTATTGATAGAAGTACTGTGAAATAAGGTTAACTGGAACAGGTCGGGAACAATTCATTTTGCTGCAATTAAGTGGTTGTCCCAATTAGTCGAAGTTTCATGGAAATAGTTAAAGGAGTATAAAAAAGACAAACTATCATTTAACTGAGTAGCAGATTATGTATTTAAATGAAACACAGAACATGTTAGAACACTATAAATAGTACTGTGTGTGTTGGTGTGTGCCATACTCTGCCAGAGCCTTGGTGACCACTTTTTCGAGTGGTTGTCTTGGAGGAAAGATTCTGTGAGTGGTCCCCCACATCCTTCTCACAGCGCAGTGTTTTTTTTACAAAGCCGAGTTGCGAGCTCGACCCAACAGAGATGGAAAGCGTGCCCGGGAGTGGCCTGACTGGACTCGAACTTGGGAATCTTCGCTCCGGAGTCTGGCGCTGATGTCACTGCGCCACCAGCCACCATCAATAGTACTACAAAATAATATAAAATAAATAATATAAGTATATATTAGTTCCTATTAGTTATCGACAGAGGAATTACACTGCTGTGTTCTTTTGATTGACTACAGTAACAAAATCAGTGCGGATAGATAATGGAATGTTTTCTACAATTTTTGATGACTGCATCCATCAAACCTTTATTTTCATTGTAACATCATAGATGATTGTCGATACTTTCAAATGCTTCATAGTTTCTAACTTGAAGTAGTGACATCATTTCATTTTCACTCCTGGCCATTTCTGGCATCTCGAAGCCTGAATGCTTGAAACTGCAGTGAGCAAAATTGTTCTGAGTTGTCTTACTGCTTATTTCTCGTCAACTATCAGTGACAAAAATTGCTGTTTTTGAACACAAGCACATGCTACTGACGCTATTTTAAAAACTCTTCGCTCTAAGCACAGTGTAGGGTCTTAACAGCTACACAAGTGCACATGCCTGATGCTAGCTAGAAACTTCAGCAACATTCTCCTGCCCCAATTAAATGGCATAATGTCCCAAATAAACATAGGGTATCCCAGTTATTTTCTCGATTAGTTTGTTCTTTAAAAGTTGTCTCAAATAAGCGGCTGCCCCAATTAATCAATGGCCCAATTAACCAGAATCCACTGGAATTGCTGCTTAATTTTCAGTGCCTACCTGTGATAAAACTAGCAGTCTGTGCTTTAAGAGACAATGGTGGATTTGTAAAGGTGTTAAAGCTTATTGGGAGAAAGCAGGAGAATGGGTTTGGAGGAAATAATAAATCAGCAATGAGTAGATTTGAAGGGCCGAATAGACCTATTCTGATATAATGGTCTGATAACTGCAGGGAGGTTACAGGCAAACAGGTTTTTCTTCCAAGACAGCAGATTTGTTCTGCCTGTCAATTTCTAAGGAAATTCTTAAAGTGGTTCTCTAGTTCTTGTTTGAATCAATTCAGCCAGCAAATAAAACACGTATTATTATCAGAACTAGCTGGATTCCAAAGAGAACTCCAAAGCTAAATTGCAACATGCCTGCGTATTTTTTTTCCAAATGCCTTTCCAATGTGCAATATCATTTTGTTTTTATAGATAAAGGAACAAATTGTTCTCATTGATGAACTCTCCAACTTGAAGAAAAATCGGGTAAGTTGCCTGTAACCAAGACACTTTCCTGTAACTAGTGACGCTTAAATGGCATTAATGTTATCATAGAATCTTCTGTTGCTATTCACATCAGAATCAGGTTTATTATCACTGGAATGTGACATGAAATATGTTAACTTAGCAACAGCAGTTCAATGCAATGCAAAAAGAAAAAAATAAATAAGTCTGTGGTACTAAATATATATATAAATAGATTTAAAACTAGCACAAAGTAGAAATAATATATATAAAAAAAGTGATGTGGTGTTCCTGGGTTTAGAAATCATATGGCAGAGGGCAAGAAGCTGTTCTGATAGAGATTATACCCTACATTACCACTCTGTTGTAGCTGCTTTTGTACAACTTTCAGTTCTACTTCCCCAGCTTTTGCTGTTTCTTACATCCATCTAAATTGATTCTATTTCACAAATTTTCAATACTAAGCTTTTAACTTTGTACTGTAAGGGCCACCTTACCTTTTGTCATCTTGGCCTATTTCTTCTAGAGGTCACGCATCCTGTAAACTTCAGTTCCCAACCATGGTCACTTTACAGGCACACCTTTGGAATGCTGCCTATAAAATTATACACATTTATTTCTGTGTTGTTAATCTGCCTGTGGATTTATAAATATGATGTGCAATTAGCTGCAAATACTACTATTTTTGCCTTTTTTCTTTACTGTGACTCAAGTGAAGATAAACACATGCAGTGTACTGTCCTACACTGACGAGCTCTGGTTAATATTACCTGGTTTTTTTTTTGGTACCTTGTGCTATAACTTTGCCTTGCTCTTTACATTTTCCAAATTTCTCATCACCAGAATCAACACCTTGCCCACTACAAGCTAAAGTCTTAGGGTGATATATGATGTGCTCGTCATGTGAGTTAGTGCTGAATAGTGTTTGGCTACATGATCTTTCTGGATTGTGGAACAAACTCAGGGAGTCAGGAAGTTGGTTACTTTCCCAGCATAGGACCTAGTCTTGTTATCACAATTTGCATTGTGCTCAGTGATGGCTTCTGAGAGTTTCTTAATCTGATGCTTTGATTGCAAGTACATGATTAAATTGGATTACTAGAGATGATTGTTGCAATATACTTGTGTTGTTCAACTGATTCTTGCCACTTATCAGCCCAGAGTTTTGCTGCCTGCAGGGTTATATTCTAATAAATTGCATATTGGAAAAACACTCCAAGGTTATTGAATATCCATTTGTAATGGTAAATGTATTAGCACTGTGCATGCAGCTAATGGAATTTCCTTCAGAAATAGTGTAGAATAATTTCACAATAAACCAAATTTCCTTTATTTTATTTAAAGTTGGAAAGTAGTTCAAAATATGATTTGGTGAAAATGAAGGGAATAAAATTTAATAAAAACACTTTAATGAACCAAATGCATGCATAGAGCCAAATGCTTTGCTTTTTTAATACATTAATTGTTTCTCCTTTTTACAATAATTGTTAACCATTCTATTTCAGAAAGTTTATAAGCAGCAGCCGAATAGCTATATATTTTTTACAGCAGATCAAACACAGACTCTAAGTGAAAGTAAATGTAAGTTATTTATTTTGAAAGAATATTTTGTAAAATATGGTTGGTGAATCTGTTGTGTAAGTTATCAGATTCAACGTTTTTGTTTTCTATATTCATAAGAAGCTCTATTGTATTATTTCTGTATTAGACACTTAATCCTTCTATTTTTAATTTCCTTACTGATTTTCAAAACATGTTCCCTTTGCTTTGTCTATTAACTCGTGTTCATACTGGTCACCTTCATGAGTAGCAACACACATAAAAGTTGCTGGTGAACGCAGCAGGCCAGGCAGCATCTGTAGGAAGAGGTGCAGTCGACGTTTCAGGCCGAGACCCTTCGTCAGGACTAACTGAAGGAAGAGTGAGTAAGGGATTTGAAAGCTGGAGGGGGAGGGGGAGATGCAAAATGATAGGAGAAGACAGGAGGGGGAGGGATGGAGCCGAGAGCTGGACAGGTGATAGGCAGAAGGGGATACGAGAGGATCATGGGACAGGAGGTCCGGGAAGAAAGACGGGGGGGGGTGACCCAGAGGATGGGCAAGAGGTATATTCAGAGGGACAGAGGGAGAAAAAGGAGAGTGAGAGAAAGAATGTGTGCATAAAAAAGAGTAACAGATGGGGTACGAGGGGGAGGTGGGGCCTAGCGGAAGTTAGAGAAGTCAATGTTCATGCCATCAGGTTGGAGGCTACCCATACGGAATATAAGGTGTTGTTCCTCCAACCTGAGTGTGGCTTCATCTTTACAGTAGAGCCTCTGAATATACCTCTTGCCCATCCTCTGGGTCACCCCCCCCCCGTCTTTCTTCCCGGACCTCCTGTCCCATGATCCTCTCGTATCCCCTT
The DNA here is from genome assembly GCF_963921235.1 of Mobula hypostoma. NCBI lineage: Eukaryota > Metazoa > Chordata > Chondrichthyes > Myliobatiformes > Myliobatidae > Mobula > Mobula hypostoma. The sequence goes on along the minus strand of NC_086102.1, from coordinate 152,829,513 downwards.
CTGCCTATCACCTGTCCAGCTCTCGGCTCCATCCCTCCCCCTCCTGTCTTCTCCTATCATTTTGCATCTCCCCCTCCCCCTCCAGCTTTCAAATCCCTTACTCACTCTTCCTTCAGTTAGTCCTGACGAAGGGTCTCGGCCTGAAACGTCGACTGCACCTCTTCCTACAGATGCTGCCTGGCCTGCTGCGTTCACCAGCAACTTTTATGTGTGTTGCTTGAATTTCCAGCATCTGCAGAATTCCTGTTGTTTACCTTCATGAGTAGTATTTTATCTACATGGGTGGAATGAGGTCATTTAATAATATCCTTCTTCTTCTTCCATCTGTCAGAAACAAATAGCCATTGACAGTGCTTGTAAAATTCACCAACTTGTTACTCAGTGGTACTTTTTGTGTCAGATGGTTCTGAAACATGATGTGTGTCAAATTGGACATTTTAACAGAAAATTTAACTGTTATAGTTATACTTTTAGAACTTATTGGACTTTAAAAGCTTGAATGTGATTAAATATCCCAATCTGGAACAAACACTACTAAAATATTTGGCAAGAGAATTATTTTCTCCCAATTAATTAATTAACAATTATGAAGATATTAATAATATTATGATTGGTTACTAAATATATTTATTATTCTATCCATTATTCAATTCTTTTACCTATGAGGAGAAAATAATGCATGTTTTGCCTATTAATCATAAAGTTAATAAGATGGCAGTCTCTATCTTCAAAAGTTTTTTTAAAATTGGGTATTCTTAAAGCATGAGGAAGTTCAAATCAATTTGGTACTACTTTGAACCTTCTCTGGCAAAGCAAAACACAGCAGCCTTCACTTTCATAGCAAATTTAATACAAAGGACTCTCAAAGAATCTAATTATTGGTATGTAATTTTACAGGTTCCCTTGATGAGATGAGAAGGGAATACCAGGAATTGGAAAATACTGAGGAAGTGAAGAAGTAATGAACATTAGTGCTGTTGATTGACATGGATGGATAAATAAAAAGCATGAAATGTGTGGAATTTGCTGTATGTTAGTTTTGTCCCCCCAAAATGCTCCTGTTATTTTGGGAGAGGAAATGCTTGAATGCCTTCGACGAAGAGGTCCTAACTATAGTCAACAGTTATCCAAAGTGGTGCCTGATCTGGGCTATAGTTGTAGCTTTTCTGGTCATGTGCTGCATATGAGAGGAAGCCTAAATCCACAGCCCATGCAGGATGCTCAAGGAAATCTCCTCCTTTGGAATGGGGAGGTGTTTGGGGGTATTGAAATGAAACCTGAAGACAATGACACTCAGATTATTCTTCAGCATTTGTCTTCATGTTACAGTGAAGAAGACATTCTATCTGTCTTTTCAGCTATTCGAGGACCTTGGGCTTTTATCTATTACCAACCATCCACTCATTGTTTGTGGTTTGGTCGAGACTATTTTGGTCGCCGGAGTTTACTATGGCAGTTTAAAAATCCCTACCTTACTCTTGTATCAGTGAGTGCTTCTCTCCCAAACTGTCTAAATGTCCCTTGGTATGAGGTACCAGCACGTGGACTTTATAAAATTGACCTACAAAAACAGCCCAATCCCAGCTGTCTGGCACTAACGTGGTACCCTTGGAAACATGTTTCGACTGAATGTGAAATGGCTTCTCACTTACAAGCTCAGTTCAGTGAAGAACTTCCTAATTTTGTTTCTGTGCTTTTGAATGAATCAAGGATTTTCCTCAGAGCCCCCATCATTCCTATGAATTGCAGTATTCCAGATCCATGTACAGAAAGTAATTATTCTGCAAGAAATTTGACAAATGTTGACATGTGTCTTTCAGATGAACACAAGAAAAAAATTGTTCATCAATTTATTGATATTTTGAATGAATCTGTTAGACGACGAGTGCTTTTTTTACCAAGGAACCTAAATCCATCTGATTGTGCAGTGCATAAAATGAATTCTGATAAAGCAAAAGTAGCAATTCTTTTTTCTGGAGGTGTTGATTCTATGGTCCTCTCTGCCTTGGCTGACCGACATGTTCCTGCAGATGAACCTATTGACTTACTGAATGTAGCCTTTGAGCAGCGAGAAAGGAAAATGCAAAAAATCTCAAAGAAAAAGCAGCGACAAAACAATACTGCTGATGCATCAGAAATGGAGACTTCAAAAAATGACAGTGTTACTATTAAGGAGAAAACTGCTTTTAATGTGCCTGATCGGATCACTGGCCAGGCTGGTTTAAAAGAATTACAAATTATAAATCCTTCCAGACATTGGAATTTTGTAGAAATCAATATCACATTAGAAGAGCTGAAAGAAATGAGACAACACCGGATTAGCCATTTGGTACAACCCCTGGACACTGTTTTGGATGACAGCATTGGCTGTGCGGTATGGTTTGCAGCAAGAGGTATTGGTATTAACACCAGCAATGAAGACATCCAGCAGTATATCAGCACTGCTAAGGTGAGGAGTTAAATTCTTAAAGTTTTATTTTTGCACACACTATTTGGAGTATAAACATTGATCAGATGCATATTTTAATGAAGAAGTCATTGTTGTTTATTACTTAACTGCATTTAAATAGAATGGCAGAGTCAGGATTAATATTACTGCATATATACATATATATATGTGTGTGTATAAAATAGTTAAATGAGTAGTGCAAATCATATAAATAAGTAAGTTTTGAAGTCGTGTTCATGGTTTCAATGTCCATTCAGAAATCGGATGGCAGAAGGGAAGAAGCTGTTCTTGAATTACCGAGTGTGTCCTTGCGCCTCTCTTACCTCCTTCCTGAGGGTAGCAATGAGAATAAGGCTTGACCTGGGTGTTGTAACTTCCCTGAAAAGCACATTCAAGTACCCTCACTTTAAAATAATTCTAACCTCAACTGTGGCCTGACGTAGAAATAGAATTGGAATAAATTGGTTGAGTACTTTTGCGCTTAGAACACATATTGTTGTCTTCTGCAGATTTCCCATTGTTTTTCAAAAACCACATTTCCTGGTGTAAGGTTACCTTTGGACCTTTAAAAACTTTACATCCTGTAAGGTTGAGTTGATCTACTACTAAGTCCTATGTTGCTGCTGACCTAATCTCTTCTGATTTCTTATCCCTGCATTCATTAGTCAGTGATCTTTTCTCTTAAGTTGTAGTTATCCTTATTGTGATATTTTTGCTTCCATCTCTTATTGTATACCCACGTATCCTTAAAGCAAATGCTGCTTGTTTTGAAGTACCTTTACTTTCTATCTTATGAATTTTTAACCAACTTCTGCATTCTATTTATTTTCCAAATGCCTCCAAGTACGGAGTCACATTGATCTTTGCCCGTAACACAGACCACAAATTATTGTAAATGATAAAAATATGAACTAAAAACAGAAAATGCTGTAAACATTAATCAGATTAATGTTTACCCAATGTCCTGACGAAGGGTCTCAGCCCGAAACGTCGACTGTACCTCTTCCTAGAGATGCTGCCTGGCCTGCTGCATTCACCAGCAACTTTTATGTGTGTTGCTTGAATTTCCAGCATCTGCAGATTTCCTTGTGTTAATGTTAACCCAGTTATGTTAGAATTAACTTCTGTTTGAAATGTAATACTTTGTTAACTTAAGCTGTATTAACCAAAATTGGTTTTGGGTAGTACATTGCGTTTTCATTTAACTGGTGTTAGCAGGCTTGGGAATGAAAAGCTGTATAAATATTTGCTTCTAGGTGGTGTTGACTGGGATTGGCGCTGATGAACAACTTGCAGGTTACTCCCGTCACCGCATCCGCTACAAAACATCAGGATTTGAAGGCCTGGTCAAAGAACTGGAGATGGAACTTGATCGCATCTCCTCACGTAATCTTGGAAGAGACGACAGAGTCATTGGTGACCACGGGAAAGAAGCAAGGTGATGGGAAATGGTGAAGTGATGGGGGTGCTGGAGACATTACTGGAAGTTTGAGAAATTGATGTTCATGCCATGAGGCTGGAGGCTACCCAGATGGAATACAAGATGTTGTTCCTCCAACCGAAGTGTGGCCTTATCCTGACAGTGGAGTAGGCCATGGATGGACATACCAGAATGGGAATGGGAAGTGGAATTAAAATGGGTGGCCACTGGGAGATCCTGCTTGTTCTGACGGATGGAGTGTAAATGCTCGGCGAAGTAGCCTCCCAGTCTATGTCGTGCTTCACCAGTATATGAGTTGCCACACTGGGAGCACTGGACACAGTATATAACCCCAACAGACTCACAGGTGAGGTGTGGCCTCTCCTGGAAGGACTGTCTGGGGCACTGAATGGTAGTGAGAGAGGAGGTGTAGGGGCAGGTGAAGCACTTGTTCCGCTTGCAAAAATCGTGATACTGTTCAGGTTGATTCATAAGACTGGGAAAAAGAAAAATATTTAGTTTTGAGCTTCAGATAAGGTGAGGAGAAGATGCACAAGAGCAAGTGAGTATCCATGAATGAAGACAGGGTTGTCAAGGGGAAATATGTGCTGTCCTCTGGTCAAATGGTTAAAGAGGACAGATGGAGAGTGATATTACAAACAAAGTAACTTTAATGTCTTGCAGGGGTGTGGGATATGCATTAAAGTAAAATTTTGCTATAGGAGAAAGAAAAACTGAGCTAATATCTTACATACATTACAGAAGACATGACCAGTTCTGATGAAGGAGAGAATAAGTGAGTTGCCTGAAAATTTTTAAAAAAAAACTGCAGGTGCTGGAAATCTTAAATTAATTACTTGAAGATGGAAAATTCATTATTGAGTCTGGAAGGTTACATTGGAATTGGTTTATTATTGTCACGTGTACTAAGGAAGAGTGAAAATGTCTTGCGTACTGTTAATGCAGAGCAATTCCTTACTCAGTGTATCAAGGTAGCGCAAGGTAAAATAGGAGGTTGTCAGAGTGGATGGTGACATACCAATCCTCTTCAAAACATGCAGTTCAGGTCTTTCAGAAGGGATATGCTGTCGTCAGAAATGGGTGCTGTTCCGCAGGCTTCCATTGGGCCTAGTTATGTCAGTGAAAGGCAACTTTAATTCTCCCTATCAATCTGGTTCTCAAATTTTTCACAGCTTTCATACTTGGATTAAATGAATACAACTTAACCTTACATAATGAAGTAAACAATACTTGATAGCATAATAAGTAGCATTGATATGAGTGGATAGGCATAAGATCAGACTGCTGAATTCAACAGTATTAAGAAAGAAAGCTGGATGGAACTGCCATAGTCAGGAATTCAACCGGCATTGCCCGTTGAATAATGATAGGCCTTTGGGGCTAGAGATATGTCCAAATTAACACTGGTCCAAGTAAGCAAGGAGAAAAAAAACGTACAAGTTACAAAGCAACACACATCAAAGTTGCTGGTGAACGCAGCAGGCCAGGCAGCATCTGTAGGAAGAGGTGCAGTCGACGTTTCAGGCCGAGACCCTTCGTCAGGACTAACTGAAGGAAGAGTGAGTAAGGGATTACGTCAGGTCTCCCTCCTGACACATCCGTGTAAGCGGAACAAGTGCTACACATGCCCTTACACTTCCTCCCTTACCACCATTCAGGGCCCCAAACAGTCCTTCCAGGTGAGGCAACACTTCACCTGTGAGTCGACTGGGGTGATATACTGCGTCCGGTGCTCCCGATGTGGCCTTTTATATATTGGCGAGACCCGACGCAGACTGGGAGACCGCTTTGCTGAACATCTACGCTCTGTCCGCCAAAGAAAGCAGGATCTCCCAGTGGCCACACATTTTAATTCCACATCCCATTCCCATTCTGACATGCCTATCCACGGCCTCCTCTACTGTAAAGATGAAGCCACACTCAGGTTGGAGGAACAACACCTTATATTCCGTCTGGGTAGCCTCCAACCTGATGGCATGAACATCGACTTCTCTAACTTCCGCTAAGGCCCCACCTCCCCCTCGTACCCCGTCCGTTATTTATTTTTATGCACACATTCTTTCTCTACTCTCCTTTTTCTCCCTCTGTCCCTCTGAATATACCTCTTGCCCATCCTCTGGGTCCCCCCCCCCCCGTCTTTCTTCCCGGACCTCCTGTCCCATGATCCTCTCGTATCCCCTTTTGCCTATCACCTGTCTAGCTCTTGGCTCCATCCCTCCCCTTCCTGTCTTCTCCTATCAATTTGGATCTCTCCCTCCCCCTCCAACTTTCAAATCCCTTACTCACTCTTCCTTCAGTTAGTCCTGACGAAGGGTCTCGGCCTGAAACGTCGACTGCACCTCTTCCTACAGATGCTGCCTGGCCTGCTGCGTTCACCAGCAACTTTGATGTGTGTTGCTTGAATTTCCAGCATCTGCAGAATTCCTGTTGTTTGCGTACAAGTTACAAAATTACCAGGAAATTCTATTTGCCATTGGAATAAAAGTACTAAAAATAATTCTTGTATTTGTATCACTTCAGGTTTCCATTTTTGGATGAAGCTGTGGTTTCCTTTCTAAACTCACTTCCTGTGTGGGATAAAGCAGATTTGACTCTGCCTCATGGGATTGGCGAAAAGCTACTCCTGCGAATGGCTGCAAAAGAATTGGGCCTCTCGGCATCTGCCACTCTGCCAAAGAGAGCAATGCAGTTTGGATCTAGAATCTCAAAGATGGAAAATCATAAGGAAAAGGCCTCTGACAAATGTAGCAGATTACTGCAAAACATGGGGGATTAGTTGTCTTTGCTGTTTAACAGTAAATATTTACTCCATTAACTGAAAACACAGCAAAAATTGGAGGATTAGTTGTTTTTGCTTGAGACTTCTATTATAATACATAATTATGTAGTTAAGTGAATAATTTAAACAGGTGTTGAGATATTCTGGAATACTTGGTTGTTAAAAAAAGATAGGAGCATTTTTTATCTTTCAATATTTTTCCTTTCTCCAGTCAAGCAACCGGAAAATATTAGCTGCACCCTACTTCAAACTGATTTGGACAGAAAGTAATTAAATATGCTAAGGAAACTCCTTGAGGCTAAGGGAAGCAGTTGGTCTTATTCAGCAATGTGTGTGCCTTTACATTTGATTTGAATAAGTGCTAAATCTGGCACTTTGTTTTTAAATATGGTCAAGGTACCTCAATATTTTAATACATTAATGACATGGATATCCCAGTGAATTTCTAATAGAACTTACATATACATTTGGTATCTCTAATGTTACCTTTTAACATTAATGTCAGTTAATTGAGTGACCCAGTTTCATATTTCCACTGTTTAACAGATACAAGAAGAAAACATGGGGATTAAAAATATTCTCTGACACACAATTTGTGCTGGGAATTAAATGTAAGATTTCCAGCACTTACTGCTCTAACTAGTGTGCAAACTAGTGTTATATTGCTGAGTTTATTTTACAACTATTAGCTGTATTACTTTGCAATATTAATACAAATACTAATTTACAAAACCAATCGTGCATGAACTGTTGTTTTAGATATTGCAGAAGTAATCACAATATATTGGTGTTTGCCATTATTACATTGTGGAACTGACAAACATTAGTATTTATTCTGTTTGATCTGCACAACTTGGTCCTGATTCATCTGTTACCCACTGTTTGTAGTCTGCTGTTTCAACCTCATATTTTAGTTCTATCTTGTGAGCACATACTCAGGGTTTTTGGCTTGTACTGTCCGTTGAGCTCTCTCTGGTGAAGCAGATTTCAGGTAGATCCGTGCCCTTTGTACCTGGTTCCGTGTGGCCTGCATGTTTATCTGTCCTTAAAGATAATGGAAGTTTCATGTAGATGTGTAGAAATACCGAATCATTTATGGGCAATTCAGCATACCTTTGCAGGTCCCACTCTACAACTTTAATTGGAGTGAGCCAAAATCAATAATTTACATGAACTTCAGCTTCTTATGAACTTATGACACTATCATTTCTGAAAATCTTGTGTAAAGGTACATTAAGTCTGAGTGAGTTTCAGTGATATACAGCAGGGGTCCCCAACCTTTCTCGCACTGCGGACCGGTTTAATATTTACAATAATCTTGTTGACCAGCCGACCGGGGCTGGGGGCGGTGGGGGGGCGTGTAGGGTTGCCAGCGGACAAGAGTAGCAGTCAAATACATTGAGTTTACCCCAAGAAAGACTACAATGACCATGAAGCCTTGCGCGGGCACCAGTGCGCATGCATGACCTACTGATATCCCCCCCCCCCCACAAATCGTTTTCGGCGGTTCTGTTCGGGGGGGGGTGTTAATCATGACCAGAATATAGGTGATAAGTGGTTAATATACTCAATTTCGTTTCTAAAAGGGTTTATCTAACGAATTTAATATTAAACACACAGTGCATATTTTCCACGCATGAATATAGTGATAAGTCAATTATCAGGGGAGCTTCAAGTAAGTGTTGAACGAACTTCCAGTAGAAGTGACAGAAGCAGGTTCGATATTATTATTTAAAGAAAAATTGGATAGGTATGTGGACAGGAAAGGAATGGAGGGTTATGGGCTGAGTGCAGGTTGGTGGGACTAGGTGAGAGTAGCGTTCAGCGCAGACTAGAAGAGCAGAGATCGCCTGTTTCCATGCTGTAGTTATTCTATGGTTATATAAGTCAGTCAATAGCGTTTTAAGTAACGTTTGGATATTAAACACACAGCACATATTTTCTCCGTATGAACATAATAAAATCATTGCAACACACCAATATCGCTGAATCAGTGGGAGTCCTGGGCTTGCTTCCCCGCAACAAGACGGTCCTATCGAGGGGTGATGGGAGACAGCGATACTCGAACGGGGTTCCTTATGTCCAGTCTATTCTGCAATTTAATTTTCGTTGCATTCATTGCAGAGATATGTTGGAAATGAAAGCAACGTTTTCCGTGCTTTCGTGGCTATCTCAGGATATTCAGCTTTGACTTTGATCCAGAATGCCGGCAGAGATGTTATGTCAAACATACTTCTCAGCCCGTCGTCATTTGCAAGCTCGAGGAGTTGATCTTCCCGCGCTGACATGGAAGATGGGTAATGACCTCACGTGCGTTCAAGTTCAATAGTGCATGGCAGGGAATGAGGAAAGGTGCAGCTGACTCATAGCGCCAAATCATATAGTTTCCTCGCGGCCCGGTAGCATACGCTTTGCGGCCCGGTGGTTGGGGACCGCTGATATACAGGTTGAGCACCCCTTATCCGAAATTCCGAAATCCAAAAATTTTTTGAGTGTTGACATGAGATCACAAATGGAAAATTCCACAAAGTGCTGGGAAGGTTCTCAGGTGCTGCACAGGTCTCTGCCCACACAGACAGTTCTGGGAAGTGACCTGTTATATATAATGAACAGGAATTAATAGGAAAACACTGCATAAAGTGAAAAATGAAGACTTGATCGTGTATTGAAGGAATGGATTCATCCATAGTCATAGTCATACTTTATTGATCCCGAGGGAAATTGGTTTTTGTTACAGTTGTACCATAAATAATTAAATAGTAATATGTAAATTATGCCAGAAAATGTCCAGGACCAGCCTGTTGGCTCAGGGCGTCTGACCCTCCAAGGGAGGAGTTGTAAAGTTTGATGGCCACAGGCAGGAATGACTTCCTATGATGCTCAGTGTTGCATCTCAGTGGAATGAGTCTCTGGCTGAATGTACTCCTCAACACATGCCATTTGACGGTTTGTTGATCATGAAACAAGCAAAAGATCTATCACAACGCACTGAACATTGAAGGTAATTGAATATTCAGCAAACCAGTTGCAAAAATTTCAGAATAGGCACAGCATTAAATTTTTAAAGATTTGTGGTGATAAGACATCGACTAATCATGAAGCAACAAATAAATCCATTGATAAGTTTGTCAAGATCACTACTGATGAAAATCGTACACTGAACTGCTGCATTAGTGCAAATGTGTAATGAACAAGTGTATGACAAAGATTGTGTACTGATAGCACATAAATTCAGAGTCACGGATAATGGAAATGCTGCCCAGCCACTGATTGCCCACCTGTATAGGCAAGGTAATGATGGTTCAATCTGCACACTACTGTTTCATGCACAAAATATTTTATAAAACTATCTTCAGGGTATATGTCTAAGCTGTATATGTAGTGTACATGGATTTTGTGTTTAGACTTGGGTCCCGTCCAAAGCTATCTCATTATAGATGCAATTATTCCAAAATCTGAAAAAAAACCCAAAACACTTACTGGCCCCAAGCATTTTGAATAAGGGGTACTCAACCTGTACCAATTTTTAACTGCTGTTTAGACCATAAGAGATAGCAGAATTAGGCCATTTGGCCTGTCGAATCTTCTCCACCATTTCATCATGGTTGATCTAATTTTCCTCAGTCCCAATCTCCTGCCTTCTCCCCATATCCCATAATACTTGACCAATCAAGAATCTAACAATCTCTTCCCTAAATATACATAAAGACTTAGCCTCCACAGCTGCCTGTGGCAAAGAACTCCACAGATTCATCACTGTCTAGCTATCACCATTTGACAGGTTTCAATGAGGTTACCCCTTATTCTTCTGAGTTCCAGTGAACACAGGCCTAGAGCCATCAAACGCTCCTCATATGACAAGTCATTCAATCCTGGAATCATTTTCATGAAGTTCCTTTGAACCCTCTCCAGTTTCAGAACATCCTTTCTAAGATGAGTGGCCCAAACCTGCTCACTATACTCCCAAGTGAGGTCTCACCAGTGCTTTATATCCCTGAATTAATATATTCTAGTCCTCTTGAAATGAATACAAACATTGCATTTGCCTTTGACTCACCCTGCAAATTAACCTTTAGGGAATGCTGCACAAGGACTCCCAAGTCCCTTTGTGCCACAGTTTTTTTCCTGCATTTTCTTTCCATTTAGAAAATAGTCAATCCTTTCATTTCTTCTACCAAATTGCATGATCATACACTTTTCAATATTGTATTCCATCTGCCACTTCTTTGTCCATTCTCCTGTCGCCTCTTTACTTTCTCAAAACTACCTGCCCTTCCACTGATCTTCATATCATCCGCAAACTTTGTAACCATAAAACATAGGAGCAGAATTAGGCTATTCAGCCCATTGAGTTTGCTCCACCATTACATTATGGCTGATTCTAGATCCCACTCAAACCCATATTTCTGCCTTCTTGCCACAAATTCATTACTTGCTAGCCAAAAAATTCCTCCTTACCTACATTCTAAAAGGCCACCCGTCAATTTTGAGGCTGTGCCCTCTAGTTCTGGATAGCCCCACCAAAGGAAACAATCTTCACATCCACCTAGCTAGTCCTTCCAACATTCGGTAGGTTGCAATGAGATCCTCACGCATTCTTCTAAATTCCAGTGAGTGCAGGCCTAAAGCTGCCAAATGCACTTCATATGTTAACTCCTTCATTCCCAGAATCATCCTTATGACCTTCCTCTGGACTTTCCAATGACAACACATCCTTCTGAGATACGGCACCCAAAACTGTTGACAATATTCCAAGTGCGGCCTGACTAATGTCTTATAAAGGCTCAGCATTATCTCCTTTTATATTTTATTCTCCTTGAAATAAATGCCAACATCGCATTTACCTTATTTACCACATACTCAACTTGTAAATTAAACTTTTGGAGTCTTGCATGAGGACTCCAAAGTCCCTCTGTACCTCTGATGTTTGAACCTTCTCATTTAGAGAATAGTCTGCAGTATTGTTACTTTTACCAAAATGCATTATCATTCATTTCCCAACACTGTATTCCATCTCCCACTTTTTTGCCCATTCTTCCAATTTGTCGAAATCCTGCTGCAATGTCTTTGCTTCCTCAGCACTATCTACCCCTCCATCTATCTTTGTATCATCCACAAATTTTGCCACAAAAACATCAATTCCATTATCCAAATCATTGACAAACTGTGAAAAGTAGCGGTCCCACTACTGACTCCCTAAGGAACACCACTAGCCACTGGTAACCAACCAGAAAAGGCCCCTTTTATTCCCACTCGCTGCCTCCTGCCTGGCAGTCATTCCTCTATCCAAGGCAGTATCTTTCCTGTAAACCATAGGATTCTATCTATGTTATTAATTCCATAATACAAATCATTGACATACAACAAAAAGAGCCGGTCCCAACACAGACACCTGTGGAACACCGTAGTCAATGGCAGCCAACCAGAAGTGGCTCCTTTTATTACCACTCTTTGCTTCCTGCCAATCAGCAACTGCTTTATCCATGCTAGAATCTTTCCTGTTATACCATGGGCTCATAACTTGTTAAGCAGCCTCATGTGTGGCACCTTGTCAAAGGCCTTCTGAAAATCCAAGTACACAACATCAACCGATTCTCCTTTGTCTATCCTCCTTGTTATTTCTTCGAAGAATTCCAACAGATTTGTCAGGCAAGATTTTCCCTTGAGGAAACCATGCAGACTACAACCTATTTTATCATGTATCTCCAAATACCGAGACCGCATCCTTAATAACCAACTGCAACATCTTCCCAACCATTAACTGGCCTATAGTTTCCTTTCTTCTGCCTCTCTCTTGTTGAAGAGTGGAGTGACATTTGCAATTTTCCAGTCTTCTGGAACTATTCCAGAATCCCGTGATTCTTGAAGGATCATTACTAAGGCAGAATCTCTTCACCCACCTCTTTCAGAACCCTGGGGTGTACGCCAGTTGGTCGAGGTGACTTCAGACCTTTCAGTTTCCCAAAAACCCTCTCCCTAGTAATGGTAACTTCAGACACTTCATGACCCCTGACACCAGAAACTTCCATCATACTGCTAGTGTCTTCCACAGTGAAGACTGATGCAAAATACTTATTCAGTTCGTCTGCCATTTCCTTGTCCCCCATTACTACCTCTCCAGCATTATTTTCCAGCTGTCCACACTCGTTTCTTTTACACTTTGTGTATTCAAAGTGTTACGTACCCCGTAACTGGGTTGCCAAACCAGCAGAAATGGATCACTCAGTTGGAGTCTGGAGTACTAGAACTAAGAAAGTTTTATTAAAGAAACAAGCAACACAGTAATCGAAAGGATAATAAATGCAACCGTTCAGTGATGATAAACACACATGTGCACAGAATTAAGATAACAGCATCAATCAAGCTCTATCGTTGTCTAGGGGTAAATGACCAATTTCAAAATGACTCAAAGTTCAGTCCAGTTTAGTAGTTCAGTTCGCAGTAATCGTTGCCATGGCGGTGGACAACGTGGGGGAAGAGAGAGATAGAATAGGAACAACTCATCATTCAGAACGGCTTCACTCACAGACCGGCGATAAGGCTCACAAACAGCTTTTGGGCGGGTCCTTGGTGATGTCACCTGAGGTCACCGACTGTGACCCCTCCTCCAGATGCGGTCGATCCTCTGCAGTGAACCCGGCACCCAGGCAAGGGCGGACACACACCGGGTTCCCGCTGATCGTACCTTTCCACCCTGGTCGTTGTCTGATACTTCTCACCCACTCGTGAGAAGCGTACCGCTTCCAGGGTCTCGTTACCTCGGGTGGCGTGTGTGTCTGTCTTAGCGAACCTGTCCCTTTTTATCCCCCTGCTGGGGTATCGCCTGTCCATCACTTCAAACAGTTCAGGGTTCAAAGGGGGGAGCCGCTCCAGACAGCTCTTCCTCCCACATCCCCTCATTACACATCCCCAGACGCTGCTCCATTGTTCCTTATCTCTCCTTCCCCTGAGGGCAGGTGGCAGACCAACTGCTGATGCCACTGATGCTAGCCCAGGCCAGCAAACATCTTAATTTTATGTGTATTCTCGTAACAAAAGAAACTTTTGATATCCTCAATAGTTTCGCAAATTATTGAATCCTAAAAATAGATTTTCTTTTGTGTAGTGTTAATTTTCTGAAATGTTTCATATACAAATTTAAAATAAAACATTTATTTTATCTTCTGCTTTAATTGAGTGTATGTTTCTGTTTAGACATACCTGAAATTTTCTTTCTGATCTCCTGTCCATGAGATCTAGTGAAAATGATTACCCAGCCAGCTCAATATCACCAGCTGCCTGGCCTTGAAGTTCAATAAAATTGCTAGCAGGGGGCATCACATACAGGAAATTCTTGTCTCAGAGACTGCTACATCTCTACCGTTTTTCTCCCCTAAGTTCTGTGGTAAGTGATGTCACTCAGCAGTTTCCTCAAAATATGAGCCAGTGCATTTAAAATTTAATAGTAGTGATTCTATGAATCTGCTCAGAAGATGATCTTAAGGACACAATATTGTAACCTCTATCTTTCAAATTCTTAATCCATCAAAAGAAAATGGAAATAATGTACTATGAAATATTTTCTGTTGTGATTTTTGAATAAGGTAGAATATCTGAGAAGGGTGCTGACTCAGATATAATAAAAGCATTTTCAGTAATTGGGGCTTTATAGTCAGTAGTTTAAAAAAATATTGTGTCAATAGTACTTTATTAGCAAAAGAGCTGCAGGTAGGAATTGCTAACTAATTAATGTATTACTGTTTATAAAAATAATCAAAATATTTCAATAATTATGGTCTTGTGGAAATTAAAAATATTAAATGATCATTTTCAAGATCATTTGCATCACTTTGTTTCCCATCAATTTCAAATGGATACTAAAGGATAAGAGAGCAGACAGCATGAATGTTGTGCTACCAGTTTATTTGATACAAAAAAAATTACATGAAATTTGGCACCTCTAAGTTGTCCTAAATACATTAAGCATCCCTGCAAAATATAAATCTCTCTTTGTAGTTATAAAATGTATATTATTTTATTAAAACAAAATACTGGTGATAGTCATGTATGGTTACTTTAACGATATACAGTTCACTGCCAGCAAGGTATAAATATAAATCTTATTATTTGTCTGATATAAAAGGTTGTTTGAAATTCTATCAATATGCCTCAGTTCTATAAGTCTTCCAGTCAACTCTACCTAAACAATATTCTGAATTTCATTTTATTAAGTTCACTTCTAATGTCAGTATGAAATCTGTTCCAAAGTAACATAACAATTAAAATAATAATTTCAATTTTTATAATCTTGTGCATAATAGAAAGTACATCTCAGAGGAAGACACTTTGGCTTTTGTAGGACTGGAATAGATTAACTCTTCCAACATGAGCCCTATACTTGATTGCAAGATCAGTAAAAGTTCCTTTCTCACCTCATGTTCTCCAAAACAATTGCCTTAAAGTTTATAATTTACAAATACATTTTCATCGCGCCATTCAAAAAGAGTAAAAATTATATAAACACTTGAGAAATTTTATGGAAAATTTTTAAAAGCTGAGGATGTTTCATCATTCTTCTGACATTCTATCACTGTTCAACTGAGGAAGAAATGCATTCCTTTAAATTTAACTAAGGTGAGAAGTCTACAAAAGTGTATTTCTGGTTTGTAGTTGTTCAGTGCTACATTTAGTTTAAACAATAATTCAGAACACGTAATTGCTAGGCTTCATTAAATGTTTGGTGCCAGACCATGTTCTCTATTAACACTAACAAAAGAAATGGTCACAAGTTTAAGAAGAACTTAATCGGAATGAATAATAACTTTACAATCAGATTGCACCACAAGACTTCTGGAAATACTTAGTACATGCAATGTATGATGGAAGATTTCCAACATCAAATCGGCCACATACATGATGGACAAACACTGGTTTCCTGCAATATAAAAAGCAGAAGTAGCAAAATGGCATAAATATTTTAAATTAATTTGAAAATAAACATTATTACCTTGTGTAGACCCAAAGCAAAAAATTTCCAGGCGCATCTCTCTCTTCCAATGGTGAATTCTAATGAAAATAAATAATTTAAAAGAAGTGTTTTGTATAAATTACTGAAATAAATAATCCTTATATTTTTCCAAGGAATTATAAATTGATTGAAAGGAAAATATATTCTTGGGAACTTTTGGGCCATTTGATTAGGTATAGCTGCCAACATATTTGATTCAAGCAAATAATTTCAATATAGTCTTCCCATCAAAATAATAGTAATTAATTGTCTTTAAAAACACATTGAATATTTGAACCATGTTGTGGTAATTTAAAATATAAATACTGTTCAAATATGTTACTAACTGTTAATATGTTACTAAATCTACACAGGTAACGTAGAATTGGATTTGCACTAAAATGCTTAAATGTACTAATAATTAAGTGGTATAATAATGCTGAACATTTCTCTAGTTACAACATGACTTAAACATACTTTTTAAAAAGAATAGATTGAACTTAATCTTATTGATGTTGACACTTACTTGTTTCTCTTGAAGAAATTTTGCAATCAATGGAACTGTATTTTTTGAATATATGTAAAAGCATGGGCACTGGAAAATAGAAAATTGATGTGAATAAAAAACTCTTATCAATATTCAACTAGACTAGTTTTGAATCTAATTTTTAAACTTAAAGAATTCAAAGATGAGAATATAAACTTGGTTCCACAAGACAGCATTAGCAGGAAGTGATGCTTTTGAAGTAACATTTTCCAAAAGAAGCTTTTAAAAGAAAAATGATGTGACCAAGAAATTTAAACGCAAACAGCAGGAATTCTGCAGATGCTGGAAATTCAAGCAACATACATCAAAGTTGCTGGTGAACGCAGCAGGCCAAGCAGCATCTATAGGAAGAGGCGCAGTCGACGTTTCAGGCCGAGACCCTTCGTCAGGACAGAAATGTCATGTTAGAAATCAAAAATCTTACTGCATTGCGAGATGTTGTTTCGGTAGAGCTGGGTTTTTCTTTAAATCCAGTGACTTGCAACTTTTCATTTATTTCCAAGATGCCAAATTTTGTGGTTTCTGTGGAGAGAAATTATGTTAGTTTTCTCAAAGATTGGTTCAGGAAAGAAATAATCTTTGTAATAAATTTTTGAATTGACCTTCATCTTTGCATGGGTATGACAAAACCAAACTGCTTTCACAGTTAATATTCTGCAGCTCAGCAAATTTTGCAAGGATATCCGAAAGACTGAAGTCCTCATAGAACAATGTGTCCCTGATATAAAAGAAAAGTAGTCAAAGTGAAAGCTGGAACAATTCATTTAAAAAGTTAAAGGTTAAATTGATTGAAACCATTTTGTCATCTCCAAATTTAACTATTGCAAGATTTTACTCTTCTCCTCCTTGCATAAATTTCAGCTCAAGTTAAATTTTGAAGCCCATGTTGTGACTTGGACCAGGTTCATGGCCTAACCATGGCCTAAATTGGTTCCAGGTCCCTAGAGACTCCAAATGAAAATAGAACTAACAAAGGAAAATGAATGGTAGATAGATTATGATAGCAATGAATGTCAGTCTTTAAGTAATATTTGCACAGGTAAAGAAAACTCTGTCTGTGCTTTCTACAGTTCAGAAATATAAGAGACAGTCTTATTTAAAGACCAGACAGATATGTTAAAGGTTAAATTGTGAAGAAATACAAAACAAATTACATTTTGTTGACTAACTTATTTTGTTCTTTGAATTGTTTATCAGTGAGTAATACTGTTATAAGCAAATACCATAGAATAATAGCAGCTATAGACTAATTGATGTTAAATATCAATATATTCTGTAAAAAGCTTACATGGTTAATTAAAATTAAAATTGAGGTTAAATATTGCATATTTTAAATCATTATTTTATATTAAAACCCTTACTGTGCTCTTTATTATTGCTTACCCGCCAAGAACCAATATATGATCATTGATGTTAAACTGAGTAATGACAAGCTGAAGACAAGCAACTGCACCTAAACGTTTCTATAAAGAGAACAAGCTGATTTTAAACAGGCAAGAAAATTTTTCCAAAAAATTATAAATTATAAAATTTACACATCATATAACATTTTAATCACAATAATACTTCATAAACAAAAATCTTGTAAATGTGGGGACACCCTTATGTTTCTTTCCTTGGCACTTTGCAAAGAGGTCCCTTGGATAATTAAGATTTGTAAAATACCTGCTGTATTTAAAATTTACAGATGGTCACTATGCATAATGGTATGAACCCAAGATTTGTGTCAGGTTTCATTGCAATTATAGTCTCCAATCAAGAAATATGGTTAATATAAGTTTGTAACTATACTTCCCTGGTTTGAGTATCTAGAAACAGGATCCTGTCTCAATATATAATCTTCGGAGGGCCCAGAAAAATTTCTTTCTGTACACTAAAGTTTTTATCATTTTACGCTTAAGATGGAAGTTAATATAGTCTTAGATATTGAGCAGAATTGGTTAGCACTGAAAAGTGGCAATGAAGTATAAAGGCAATCTGATCTTATTGAATGGTGGAGCATGCACAAGGAGCTAAATTATAACTTAGAATGTATGTAGATACTGGCAGGAAGTTCTAGCATTTAGAAACAGATCAAAGACATCAATAAATTAGCTGATTATCATTCTTGATTATAACCTAATCTATACACGTAGATCTGTTACAACCTTCTAATGTTCTCTCTAAGCATTACCTGAATACTAATAGTAAAAAAAGGAAACAAATGAATAATTGCATTTACCATTCATGAATAAAGTAATTTTATCCCCATCATAAATAGCTATTTTCTGAACAAGTATTTTTCACTTTTACATTGGAATTGAAGCTTATCTGTATCCAAATTGTAATTTCCATAGTGATGCAGTATTTTTGAAAGTCATCAATTTCAAATCATTGATTGAAAATCCTGGATACAGCAGAGAATACCCACCTCATTGCTTGTTGTTCCATCACTTAGGACTGTGACTAGTTGGAACTCCTTTGCCCAATCTTCAAATTTTGCATAATAGACATCATTGGTCTGCAAAGATCATTGGCAACCAGTGACAAGTTGCAAGGATAATATTTTTACTTATTCAATAGGTTATAAAAAATCAGAAGAAAGTTCTAACTGACCCAGATTATAAATGTAAACATTGAAAATACATTTAATTTTGCAACAAATGTTTTCTGCAGACCAAAAAAGAGAAACTTTTTGAGTTATTTTCTTTCACTTCAGAACTGTTTTTTTTTCTCTCTGTTTCAGTTATCCACCACTTCTCTGTGGGAAGTTATTGAATTTGCTTCCAACCCCTTTCTGAAATGCCAATAATTCAGAGCATATATATGTTGTCACCTCTAGTTATTTTAGTTATCTTCTATCTGTAACTCCCAAATCTGCTATTTATAACCAGTTTTGTTCTAGTTTTTCAAACTCTCCTTAACTTTCTTTGCTTAAAGGAGATAAATCTCATTTTTCCACCCTTCCTTGATATTTTTAAGTCTGGCATCCAAGATGGAACTTTATTAAGGTGAGGCCTATTTTGTATAAACCTTACTTTGTATTCTATTCATCTTAATTATAGTGGTTTTTTCGACATTTTACTACCTTTGAAGGCTTTCTATGCCCACAGGCTTCATGTTGCTACACCTTCCAGAATTGTACATTTCATTTTTATTGCCTTTTCTGTTTGTAACAATGCGTTCAGTTTCTGCCATAAACAATCTATCTTCCAATATCAACAGTTTTGACATCCATATCATGCTTTTTATTATGTTCCTTGATTTTTACCATATTTCCAAGTTTTGTGTCATCTGCAAATGTTGAAATTATGCCTTAGGTAGTCAGGTCATTATTTTAGCCAAACTCTTCTAGTCCGAAAAGATAGTTTTTCTTCAGAAAAAAAATCAGTATGTAGACGTACAATAACATAAACTGCGTCGATGGACTTGATTTTATTTATCGTCGTCATCCAATGACTGATGAGTGGTTGATCGCCTACTGGTAAAAGGGGCTTAGGGATGCCATGGAGATGCTTGAAATCTCCACTATTATCGTTCTGTAGATCACGATTGAATCTTGTGCCATAGCCAGCAGCTAGAATAATAGCCTTCATAGTATCCGTGCAATTTATCCTACTGGAGAAATTAAAGCACAGCGATTATGCGATGTCACCAATATTTTAAGCAATGTTGTTACTTTTCAGAAAGGTTCGAAGACGTTTATTCTATAAAGGCTTTTCCGATTTATCTCACTTATAAAATGCAAAAACCGACTTCTTAAATCCTCCCGACATCTCGCCACTGTTAGTACACTACGCGGAAATAGTCCTGCTTCGGGTGACATTCGAAAACCATAGGTGGGAAGAAGTGTAGCAACACACATAAAATGCTGAATGAGCTCCGCAGGTCAGGCAACATCTATAGAAGAAAATGATCAGCCGACCTTTTGAGCTGAAATGAAAGGTCTCAGCCCGAAACATCGACTGTTCATTTCCCTCCAGAGATGAGGCCTGGCCTGACCTGCTAAGTTCCTCCAACATTGTGTGTATTGCTTAAGATTTCCAGCATCTACACAATCTCTTGTGTCTGGAAAGAGGTATATATGTCAAGAATCCCTGCGCATAGAGATTCGCGGGATATCTGTTTCACCAATTTGGCTGACAGTTCCTCTTCAATAATTACCATTGGAAGGAGTAGCTTTCTAGATTTCTTTGGAAGAGCCAATGATACTAGTGGGGTCATAGATTACCAGAGTTAGACATAATACATTAGTGTTTTGGATAAATTTTAATTATGATCATTGCTGCTCAGCGAAGCTTTTTTTCCTTAAGACTTAATGCGAGTTCGCCCGTTGCTCTGGTGGGAACTGAACTCGTGTCACAACCATGAAGTGAATGCAGCCCAGTTTGGGATAAGATACGGGCTGCAAAAGAACTTGCAAAGGCAGAAAGCAGCCCAGCCAAGAAGAAGGCGTCGACTAAGAGCCGTTTGTTGAGTGGAGGGGGATGATATGGCTGGGGGACTGAGACCACCTCCCCACACCGCTTTACCTTCCATTGGCTGCTCGGCGGTGGTCGTGGGGAAGTGACAGAAACCGGAAGAGGAAGTAGTGGCTGGGTGCGCAGGGGCTCATGGTCGGCCAGCTCTGTTGTCAAGGAGACGGCGCTCGTTGGTAACGGGCAGGAGGAGAGGTGTGAGTTGTCCGGCTGACAACGCTGTGGGTCTCCGCAACCGTGTTGGCTCCTACATTGCTGCAAGCTGGAGGATCTACAGCCAAATCCTGAGCATTTTACTAAAATTAGCGGCTACTATCAGCCTCGGTTTTTCACGGGTGTAACTACTCATTCATCTTTGGCCGGCTTACTCTGCCTGACTCAAAGACAGCTCTACGCCTTTTCCTCAGTGACAATCGTCTGACTTCAGTGACTGTCGATCATCGTCGGGGGCAACCTCACAAGTTTAACTATAGTATTTTCATTGACGATCTTATAGTATAAACTACTAATTTTATTTACAGCTTCCCAATCATAAAGGCCGCCTTACAAGTCCGTCAAGCTCAGTTAACAGTCTACCAAATTAAGTGACAGTTACTCCTGGCGATAGAATATTTCAGTATATCTACCAATCTCTCTGGTTACATCAGAGTGGCATTATACTAACCTTGGTTTATTCAAACAAGCCAACAATATTCTAACTTTACCAATCTTAGTCACAGTTTCAGTTTCATATCTAGCAACATCAGAACCAACTCACTACTTCTAAAACATTTCTCTTTCAATCTTCAACTTTACCAAAATCTTTGACAGTTTCCAGTTTTACTAATCTTATCAATTCTCCTGAGAGTAATTCCAACTAACAAACCTCGGCATTGCTCCATTAACTTAAGTTTACACTATCATTCACAACAAA
This sequence comes from Mobula hypostoma, assembly GCF_963921235.1. Taxonomy (NCBI): domain Eukaryota; kingdom Metazoa; phylum Chordata; class Chondrichthyes; order Myliobatiformes; family Myliobatidae; genus Mobula; species Mobula hypostoma. The sequence goes on along the minus strand of NC_086102.1, from coordinate 152,807,941 downwards.
ATTGTGCCAAATTCAGTAATATTACTTACCTTAGAAGAACTCTTCTATCCTTATTGACGCTAATAGTCAGAACACTATCAGTTTCAATTATACTATCTAAAGTACAAAGGGAGAGGGAACTATTTATAATACCAGCTGGTATGAGGGCTAGGAAGGACAGCAATTGAGTGTGTAGAGAATTAAGATAGTATCATGCCAGGTATAGTGCTGATAAAAAATGACTTTAGAAAGTCTATGAGGGGATGGACATAGGTGAGAATCTCAAGAATTTTGAGCTTACTTTGAGAAACCTTGGGTAGAAAGGTAAATGTTGAATGGGGTGGGCAAGGATGCTGCTAAATTGATGAAGGATTCTTTAGGAACTCATTACATCTGTTGAAAGCAACAAAGATATGAGCAGAGCAAAATAATGTGAAAAAAGAAGATGGCGAACAGTGACAAGAAGCTAAGGGTTAGTTTTGTATTCAGTGAGTTTAGTGCAATCCATTCAAATATACTGATGGTGGTATCTGCTGTATAAATTTCACAATATTTGTGCATAATGGAATAAATGTAATGGTCACATCAGGAGAAGTGAACAAAAATATAAATAGACTTTTAAAATAATTAGCAACACACCCAAAATGATGGAGGAACTTAGCAGGTGAGGCAGCATCTATGGAAAAGAGTAAACAGTTGACATTCTGTCGACTGTTCCTCCAACATTTTGTGTGCATTGCTTTGAATTTCCAGTACCCACAGGTTTTCTCGTGTTTTCTGCGGAGTTCCTCCAACATTTTGTGTGCATTGCTTTGGATTTCCAGTATCCACAGGTTTTCTCGTGTTTTTAAATAATTATCCTTTTTTCACAAAGGCCTATTACAATCTACAGAAGATAGCAAAATAATGGTTTAGGAATAGATGTGCATTATCAATAAACATTAATATTAAAATAATATTTTGATAAAAGTGCACTAAAGTTGTATGTTTTCTTGCAGGAGTATTCTCATAGAAATCAGAAACTGACTTCCTTGAAAGTAAAACAGGGCAAGCAAAATAATGAGGAAGCCAATTTGGAAGAGCAAATGAATGCAAATATTAACCTTAGCAAATATAATTTGAATGATTTACAAGAATTGCTTGCCACAGCCACCTGCAGCTGGCTTCAGCCTATTGAAGAATTTCAGTATCCAATCCAACTCCCCACTGGATTGTCAAGCCAAATGAAAGACTTCAATTACTCCAACGCTATTGTTCTTGCTCCAGTGATACCAAATGCTCCATTTAATTATAAAGAATTCCAGCAAATTTTGAGGGAATTAGTGATAGGTATTTATGTTATGAATCAACTTCCATCTATTTATATAGATGGCAACTTTGATCATAGTTCCTCATGCCTTCTGTCACCTGCTTATCATGATACACTAATTGGGCAAATGTTGATAAATGTGGACTACACAATGAAAGCACTGTGGCATGGAGCTTACATGCCAAAGGAAAAAAGGATGCTCTTTTCAGAGTCCTGGCGCTCCAATATCAATACAAATGTTGATGGAACTCCTGAGACAAAGGAAAATATATCTTCTGAGTTTCTTAAAGCAGGTAATTATTTGCAATTGTTGAGCATTATATAGAATCGTATGATGATGTACAGCTCGGAAACAGGCCCTTTGGCCCATCTAGTTCATGCTGAAACCATCTAAACTGCCTACTCCCAACAACTTGCACTGGGACTATAGCCCTCCGGACTGCAACCATCCATGTACCTATCTAAACTTCACTTAGGCATTGGAAATTGAACTTGTATGCACCCCATGTTCTGGCAGCTCATTCCACACTCTCACGGCTCTCTGAGTGAGGAAGTTTCCCCTTATATTCCCTTAAACTTTTCACTTTTCACCCTTAACCCATGACCTCTGGTTGTAGTCCCACCTAACCTCAGTGGAAAAAACCTACTTCCATGTACCCTATCTATACCTCTCTATATCTATAATATTCTGACAAATACTGGAAAATGTGTAGCAATAAATATGGAAAGATCTGTTCTGGATAATCTTTAATACATGCAAACAATTATGTAATTTTTATTTTAGAAAGTACAGAAATAGTTCGGTTTACATTTCTTTCATTTTCAGATAAGCTGGAATTCAGATGAATGGGTGCCCTGGAAAATTATTTTAAGGAGTATTAGCTTTGAGTTCATAATGCATTTACACTAAGTAAAAATTCTCACTAAGATATAACACAAAGTTAATATAGAAAAACACAGAGACAGATTAAGATATATTGCAGCTCAGGAAAGACAGAAAGTTAGTAGACACTGTAACCACAATAAAACATGAAAATATCAAACCACAATATTAAGTAGGCCATTAAATATTTTACACAATGATTAATAAATAAAACCTAACATGCAATTTTGAATTTTGCAATACACGTTTGAATAAAACAACGAATGCAGGAACATAATTAATAATATGAATATTTTAATGCATATTTTACAATTTTTGTTCTCTATTAATTTATTCTCCGCCTATCTTTGTATTGTCAGGTCTTTTGGCTTGAACAGTGTAGATATTAATGTATTGCAGTGACTCAAATCCCATAGTTCTACAATTCACCGTCTCATTAAAAATCTGGATACATTTCATAAACCTGATGTTAAGTCCATAGTCATTGAAAAAAACCTTACTCTGCTATTCAGCTGCTTTTGTGTGTTTAACATTCACATTCTGTCCTACCATATTAATGAATTTAATTTTACAAGTATTTGATGAAAGATTAAGCATTACCTTTGCTCTCCTGTGCGATCAGCTAAGAGTCGATGAAGTTGAGTAATCGGTGCTGAAGTAAATAGTAATTTGGTTTATTATTGTCACGTACCAAGGTACAGTGAAAACCTTTGTTTTGAATCCCATCCATCAGATCATTTTGTTACAACAGTGTACAAGGGAAAGCAATAACAGAATGCAGAATAAAGTGCTACAGTCACAGAGAAAGTTCAGTGCAAGTAGACAGTAAGGTGCAAAGCCATAACAAGACTGTGAGGTCGAGTCCATTTTATCATGACGGGGGACACTTCCATAGTCTTATAACAGTAGATTAGGAGCTGATCTTGAGCCTGGTGGTATATGCTTTCAGTATTTTGTATCTTCTGCCTAATGGAAGGTGGGAGAAGAGAGAATATCCAGGTAGGTGGGGGTTTTGATTATGTTGTCTGGTTTACTGAGGACATGTGAAGTGTAGACAGGAGAGGCTGATTTCCATGATTTGCTGAGCTGGGTCCACAGCCTTCTGTTGGGCACAATAGTTGCCAGACCAAACGGCAATGCATATAGGATGCTTTCTTCAAAGTACTGATAGAAATTAGTGAGGGTCAAAGAGGACTTGCCAAATTTCCTTAGGAGGTAAGACACTGGAGCGCTTTCTTGGCCATGGTGTTTACGTGGTTGGACCTGGACAGGCTATCGATAATGTTCCCTCCTAGGAACTTGAAGCTTTCAACCCATCTTGATGTAAATAGGAGCATGTACATCGCGCCCACTTCCTAAAGGAAATGACTCATTCTTTTGTTTCGCTGACATCAAAGGAAAGGTTTATTTTCTTCCTGTACTCCAATTCATTGTTATTAAAGAGTCAGCCCACTAAGGTCATGTCACCTGCAGAATCTGTTCATGTTGTTGTGAGTGTTTGGGGAGTAAAGTGGGGGCTGAGGACGCAGCATTATAGAGCACAAATGTTGAGGATACTTGTGGCGCAGATGCAGCTACCTCTCCATATTGATTGCTGTCTGTTGGTGAGGAAGTCAAGAATCCAGTTGTAAAGGGAAGTAGTGAGTCCCAGGTCTACGAGTATAAAAGTCTCTAAATAGTCTCTGGAATATGATGATCCTAACTTTATTACCTCTGTGGAATGCAAATCCATGCTCAATAAAGAACTTGTTAATTATCATAACATTTTAAGGAACATCTTTCCATTTGTGATGTTTTGATTGAAATTGCTATCCTTGTTCTGCATCTACGATGACCATTGCTTTTGCATATTGTATTTACCACAGTGTCCACTTCTGATGTTCCAGGCTTATCTCATGTCCTGATAGGTATTTAGCTTGTTTCCATCTGACATAGTATGATGATTACATGTGCTTTGGTAGAAAGAAACTAGCAGGAAAGCCATCAACATTTCAAATAGATTATGTATGATCAACACTGTACCAATTTCAAGATTCACCATTGTGGAGTTGACAAAATACTCATCTTTCCTCTAATGACCCTAGCTGAAGAAGAAGAGCGTTTTAATTTTTATTTTGACAGACTGCTGAATCATTAGCAATACAAAAGTGCTGAAATTTTTGTCAATGATGCTTTCATTACTTTGTTTCGTCTGCACAATTTGATGCCGGTTCACTTGTCACCTAATGTTCATGATCTGTTATTTCAACCTCATGCCCCAGACCTATCTTGTGAGATATAGAGTCACAGAAACAGGCCCTATGGTTCATGCTGACTATTGAGCCCTTCAGCTGCTGCTCTGGTAAAGCTGCTTTTGGGTAGTTTTTACTCCGTGAACCCGGTTTTTCGTGGCCTGTGTAGCTCAATGCCCACAAGGAAGATCAAAGTTTCATGTAGATGTGTTAGAGGAACACTTTTAGATTGGAGCACAGTGGGAAAAGCTTTACTGTGGATCTGTCTATGCTATATATTATGATTCAGTCACGATTAAATTAATAATATGTCTGGCAATACCATGTAAATACCAAATGAGAAATAGTTTTATAATCTATAGATTTTATGTTCTAAAAGCATAATAAAATAATATTTCTAATTTAGAATTTATTCTTTGCAAAATAGGACTTATAGATATTTCAACTGATCATGATTTTGAAGGAATCTACAGTACTGATGTACACACGGATCCAACATATGATCCCAACAGTTGTGCAGAGGTGGAGTTATTTATGAAATATGTGAACAATGTTTTACTTCAAATCAACCCCTACATCATAAGTGTTAAGCAACATCAAAATTTGTTCACATATGATGCAGATTTTGTTCTTGGTAATGCTGTTAGACTTACAGAAGAAGAAATTGATCTAGTAAAATATCAGAGACTACAGCAGAGACTGATTCTTCACAAGAAGCTTGTTGAAAAGTATCTGACAAGGAAAGCAGAGGTCCACAGAGACATCACTTATCTCAAGTTAATTGCCTTCCTTGTGCCATTTTTTATCGCACTGAAGGAGAAGAGGAAAATTCCAGATTTGAGCAGACTTCTACCTCCATTTTCTGGTAAAGGTTACCATTAACATCATGTTTGCCGAATCTGAAAACTTTATAAATAACGTTATAAAAGGGTATGCATATATACCTTTTTCTGTGAATTTATTTTCCTAGATCATTTAAAAGACTGGCCTTAAAGGAAAGAAAATTAATTAATGCATACAGATGATAATATTAATAATGTTTTACAGATTAATAATATTTGTATTACTTGAGTATATTTTAATCCCTTCATTCTACTTGAGTCCTGTGTTACATCTTTCTCTCAGAAAATAGAACAAGCTGCCCGGGACCCAGATCAAAACAAATTGCAAGAAAACAATTTAGCAAAAAATTTTATCCTATAATTATCCTATAATTTTGCCTTCTCTTCTCTGTTTTCTGCACCAGAATAGCTAAGAGCAAGAATATAGACAAGTCATTGAGTCAAACAGGAATAGACCCTACAGCCCAACTCGAAGCCAACCATCAAGCAACATTTATGTTAATTCTAATCCCATTTAATTGAGGAAACTGAAGTTGTATTTCACTGTTCTTACATTGCAATTCATAATCCAGCGTATCAAGCCAAAGTACATCCAAGCTATATTGATGAATCTTTCAGTTCACTGATATTGATAATTGTCCCCATTCAAACCTAATCTAAATAGAAAACAAAGTTAAAAAGAAAGTTTTCAAACCTCATTAGATTTCTTCATTTTTTTTATATTAGAAAGGCAGCCTGATAAAGTTGCTTCTCAAATAATCTCTTATTAATATCATGAGTCAAATTTAATCTTTTTTGTATTTATTTACCAAAACTTCTAAAACTAGAGCACTAATCCATTGAGCACATTAAGTTTGTAAACAGCAAATTCGAATTGCTCTTCCAAGGCAACCCTGCGCAATCTCAGAGTGTGAGCCACTTGTAACACCCACCTTAGTTTTCTGAGTGCCTTGACCATCGTAGAATTTCTGTATAGCCAGTATGTGGCTAGCTCTGAAGAAGCACGTGTTCCAAAAACTTAAATGTTGACTCCATCATTTTTTTTGACAAGAAAGTATTTTAGGCTCCTCCAAAGCTGTATACCCTCAGCTCTATTTTCAAGAGCTTGCTTCATTTGCTGAGGAGACAATTTCTTTTCACAGATAGAAAGAAGCTACTCCCCTAACCTCTGTCACCACAAATGCCACAACTACCCTCAATGAGGTACAAACTTTCTATAAATACTGTACTCTTTCTGAATAAGGCATACCTTTAAGATATATATTTTATATACTTATGTCATATATTTGTATAGCACCAGATTTTTAGACATAAATAACCTCTTCCTATTTGACAGGCAAGAAGTACGTGTATAATTGTAGTTGTGATTACTGTATACTGCTCGTATTGGATTGGTATTTTCTAGTGGTATTGAGCATTTGGCAGAAAATTGTAGATGGAAGTTCTTAATTAAACTAGGATCCTGCACGTGTTTTTGGATCCATTCTGAGTTTTGTCTGTCCCAGTGCCACTTCTTATTCATTCACAGAATTCGGGCAAAAGCAAGAGTCAACTATGCATCCATAGTTGCTCTGAGAAGAGCTACCTTCCTAACAGATCAATGCTGCTTAACCTGATTTCTGGGCTGAAGCTCCTCAGTACTTTTGTCATAAATCAGACCCCTAGCAGTGGCAAGCTTTTAACTCGGGCATGTAACATTTTACCTACTTCAGAGTGTGAATGTTTTTCTTTAATTTTGCTAACCATAACTCAAAGTAATCAAGGTACAATCTGATTAAGTACTGATAATGTTAAAGCACTACATTAAGTTAACTCTAAAAGTAAAATGAAAATTATGAAAGGTGCAAAATGTTAAAAGCACTCTGGCCATTTTTAAAAATCATTTATGGGTGAACCCTACATAGAATAAACTTTCTGACTGAATAGAGGATGCAAGAATCCTGGAAAACATTTTAAAAGCAGGTAATTGCTATAATGGAGGTCATTTTAGAGTTTAACTAGATGAATTAAAATAGACAAAATCATTTTTCAACTGATAATGATTTGATCTTGCAAATTTTATGATGAACTGGTTGCAGTTTGACAGTTGCAGAATTAAATAGTTTAAAAGAATGAAGGCATTTTTAACTTACAAAATTATTTGTCTTTAATGTCATTGAACCACATGAAGACAGTTTAATTTTAAAACAACAATGTGATATTTCAACGTTATTCACGGGCTTTCTTCACAATTATCATTTGAACTGATGTGCTAGAAATGCTATCACCATTCACTATATCTCCTTTCTTTGTTACAGATGAAAAGTTAAAAACAGAACGTGAGTTTCCACCCCTTCTTCTGGGCCCAGGCTTCAAATGTAGACATTTTCAGTACAAAACAAATGAATATTTCCATTTGCATGGTGGAATTGAATTTGATATAGGAACTCCTGCAGTTGACGATATGCCTAGTGCTATAAAGGTACTTCTGTATTTCTTTTTCTAAAGAAAGAAAGCAGATAGAAGCATATGATTTACACGTATCAAATTTACCAATACACATATAGTAGGTTCTTCCCAGTTTACAAACACCCGACTTATGTACAGTCCATACATACAAATGAGCATTTGAGAGACAGATGTGATGGATTTGCCAGTTGCCGTGAACAGCTGGAAACTCTACTTGATACTAGCTGGAATTTTGCCATACAGAACCCAAGAAGAGCACATTCTAGTTAACACATTGATATTCAATTTTTGAATCCAATTTAGTGATATAGCATCTGGGCTAGCAGTAGTATTCTATTTAAAGCTGTCAACAGCATTTAAAACCTTATGGATTAAAATGTTTTAAAATAATATCATTAATAGTCTGAGATCTAGACTATCTACTCCTGGGGAATAACTGACCTTTGCATGGATCCTCTACCATGTGGGAACTCAGTTCTTGGCCAGATTTCTGACTGTGACCTGGGGAGAGCCTGTAGTTCAGTGGGTAACTGCATCATTTGGCTTGATACATTGTGAGTAACTCACCCTAGTCCACTGACTTGTGCTTTTGTCCCATTCTTGCTCCCACTGAACTGGAACACCTTGCAGGAAAGTGCTGACCATTCTACCTTACTTGGGAACTCTTCTTCATCATCCTAACTGCAGTCTACGTTTCACCTCAGGTAGACATCAAGCTTGCACTTGAGGAACTAATTGCTGTGATTAACAAGACAAAGCAACATAGCCTGTCACATCATGGTTAATAAGTCTTGAAGAAGTCTTTGCCTAACAACTATCAGTACATCACTTGCAATACTAGAGGACTCAATACACTTGACCACTGCTATACCACCATCAACAATGCTGACCACTCCATCTCTCACCCACTGTGCTTCTCTTGTCTGCATACAGACAGAAACTGAGAAGCATGGCATCAGTGCGAAGGACCACAAAGAACTGGACAGCAGAAGCAAATGAGTAAATGCAGGATTGCTTTGAGTCAATGAGCGGAATATGTTCAAGAATTCATCAGTGGACTTAAATGAATATGCCATAGTTGTCACTGACTTTATATGGATATGTGTGGATAAATGTGCACCCACAAAAACATTCCGAGTCTTCCTCAATCAGAAGCCCTGGATGAACCAGAAGATCTGTAATCTGCTAATGGCTAAATCTGTAGTACGTAGGTCTTGTGACTCGAGAAAGTTTTATAAGAAATCCCAGTACTACTTTCAGAGTGCAAAAAGGCACTTTTGGATTAAACTGGAATCATAGATGGATGTTCAACAGCTGTGGGAGGGCTTGTATGATACATCTTCCTACAAGATGAGATTGGATAGCGTGAGCTCAATGCCTTTTATGCACATTTTAACAGGGTGACATAAGGCACACTCATACCAGCCCCCACATCTTTAGATGACCCTGTAATTTCAGTCTCTGAGAATGACATATGAGCTTTCTTCAAGAGGGTAAATCCATGAAAGAAGTCTGGTCTAGATGGTGTATGTGGCTAAGTGCTAAACATCTGTGTTGGCAAACTGACTGGGGTATTTGCAGACATATTCAATCTATCTCTTCTGTGGTCTGAGGTTCCAATCTGGTTCAAAAAGGCATATGGTTATAGCACAGATCAACTCCATCTGAATCCAGTTTTCCTACAGCCATAACATGTCAGCAGCAGATGCTATTTTTCTGATTTTTTACTCTGCTCTGGTTCACCAGGACACCAGGTGTTCATACAGGCATTCATCGGCAACAGCTCAGTGTTCAACACAATCATCCCATCGAAGGTCATTATCAAGCTTCAAGACTAGCCTCTGTACCTCCCCCTACAACTGGATACTCAGTTTCCCTGTCTAAAGACTTCAATCATTGCAGATTAGTAACAATATCTCCTCACTAACCATTAAAATAGGTGCACCTCAGGGCTGTGTGCTTAACTCCTTGTATTCTGTGTACACACATGTTCAAATGCACTCGTGGTGCTTCTGCTGCTGGATAACCACTAAAGGAGATGAGTCAGATTGCCAGAGTAAGACAGGTCATCTGGTTGAGTGGTATTGCAAAAACAATCTCTCGCTGAACTTCAGTGAAAGTAAAGAGCTGATTGTTGACTTTAGGAAGGGGAAGGAGGACAAACATTCCAGAATTCATTAGGAATTCCATTGCAGAGAGATCAGCAGCTTTAAATTCTTGAGCATTAACATATTGGATGATAAACACAAGAAATTCTGCAGATGTACTGTTGAATGTATCCTGACTGGTTGTCTGTCATGTTCTGCTACAGCAGTTCAAATGTGCAGTAACATAAGAAGCTGCAGAGAGTAGTGGATTCTGCTTAAGACAATACAGTTACATCCATCCCCACCAATGGAAGGCAACATCTATCATCAAAGATACCTGTCATTCCCCAGCTACCATCAGGCAGAAGCCTGAAATCCCAGACCACCAGATTCTAGGACAGTTACTTCCCTTCAACCTTTTGATTGTTGAATTAACTGGGACAACTCTAATCTCTACAGTTTAACAACACTATGGCCATTTTGACAAGTTGCTCCAAAATGGACTTTTTTTTGTTCTTGAAAAAGTTTGTGTGTAATTTATATTTTTCTTGTGACAAGTTCTTATATGATGCTACGTGCCTGTGATGCTGTTGCAAGTAAGTTTTTAATTGCTTCTGTGCTTACATGTACCCATGAATATAATCATAAACTTGACTTAAACCTTGACTGCAAAGCTGCAAGAAATCTTGGCCTATTCCAGGTTCAAATTGTGCTTTATGCTCACTTAACTGATCTAACATGTCGAACTATAAGGTTTCTTGTTAGAGCAGAGGTTGAGAAATGTCATCTCAGTCCCAATTGCTATTCACTGGTCCTTGCTGATATTCATATACTATGATTATCAAGTGTGAAATCAAGCAATTTAGGTTGTATTGACCCTCAATTAAAATGCTTCCCGATTCTGTCTATATAGACGTGGGTGGAAAAACTAGAGCTTTTTTTTGTGTCAGGAGTGAAAACTTTAAACTTTTCCATTTTATGTGAAATATTTAACTAGTATTTACTGTATAATGCCACAAACTTTCTCAGATCTATTTTTAATGTAACACAAATAAGGAAGTCCTGATGTATGATTAATGGAAGCTGTGAAGCTGTGATGCACACCATAAACCTCTTTCTTAGTAAGGCACAGTGAGGCCAAAAATCTCCCCCTCCCCCTCCCACTTTCAAATCTCTTACTAGCTCTTCCTTCAGTTAGTCCTGACGAAGGGTCTCGGCCCGAAACGTCGACTTTACCTCTTCCTAGAGATGCTGCCTGGTCTGCTGCGTTCACCAGCAACTTTGATGTGTGTTGCTTGTCATATATAATTGCTCACTTTCCCACTGGTTCATTCAGCTGGCTTCAAAGGATCAAATAAAAAGTGATGACCAGAGTGAAAAAAATGGTCCCAGTTCTGGTCATTATCCACCAATATGTATTGGATTATGAATATTTAAATACTAGATTTTGTACCAAAGAAGAACTGACCAGCTGATAACAGAATTGAAAGGCATCTGGCCCCAATCCTCTTGAAAAGGATTGCAAGGACGGCTGAGAGGATCATTGGGGTCGGTCTCTCTTCCGCCCGTCAGAGATATTTATCAAAAGTGCAGCACAACTTGTATGGTATATTGACATTATTATTTGTGGTAATATTACTTTATGCATTATGTGTGCGAATTATATATACTGTGTTGTGCACCTTGGTCTGGAGGAATGTTATTTCATTTAGCAGTATACATGTGTACAGTTTGATGTCAATAAACTGAATTTGAAATTGAATTGAATTGAGCTTGTGCCAAGGAAATTTATATTTAATCTATTTACCCATTTAATGATTATCAAATGTGATGGAGAGAATAATGTTAAAGGAATATAATGTGTATATAAATGTGATTGAATTTTGAGTTATACTTAGAATACTGCAAAGTTATGTTTAGAATACTACAAATAAAATTTCAATATGTATATTTTATAATCATTACTCTTTTATTACAGTTTGCCTTTGATGATATCCATTCCCAGGCTGTACACTATCTGAAACAATTATTCAATCCTGACATGTTACTCAGAGGCCAATATACCATGCCAATTATGCAGTTTGATGGGAAAAGGTAGGTGGGAAACTGACAAGAAAATAATTCTCATTTTATTGTAAAAACTGAAATGTACATACTGAAATGTTTACAAAGGTTGATCATGTTTAATCAATTCATTTTTAGTTTACTTTCTCTCTAATTCTTTTCTCTCCTAATACTATCTTAAATATAAATTTTGTTCTGGTATTGTGCACACAATTCAAAAAAAGAATCAGATAGTGTTATTTTTCAGCTTAGACAGATGATACAATAGATTACTATACTTTATACTTTATTATCGCCAAACAATTGATACAATTGTACAATCATCACAGCGATATTCGATTCTGCGCTTCCCGCTCCCTGGATTACAAATCGATAGTAAATATTAAAAATTTAAATTATAAATCATAAATAGAAAATAGAAAAATGGAAAGTAAGGTAGTGCAAAAATACCGAGGGGTAGGTCCAGATATTTGGAGGATACGGCCCAGAACCGGATCAGGATTATATGAAAATATAAAGTTTATAATGAAAATATAAATATTATATGAAAATATAAAGTTGATGTATATTTTTTAATTGTGTGGCACTTTCATATATATTTCACTTACTTATTAAAGTTTATATTGATAGAATATCTCTTCTGTGGTGATCCATCATGTTATACGTGCTATATGTTATAATGAACAAAATTCAATAACGTTATTATTGATAAAGTGAATTCAGTACAGAAACCTAAATACACACACTCAAAGATTCAGGAACAGCTTCTTTCCCTCTACAATCTGATTTCTAAATGGACATTGAATCCATTACTACTCACTACTTTTCTATTTCTGTTACTTTAACTACTTATTTTAACTTAACTATTTAATGGATATATATTTTTTTAATGTAACTCAGTTGTTTCTCTCTCTATTTATCATATGATATATTTCATTTTGCTGCTGCCATAAAGTTGACAAATTTCACGACATATGCTGATGATATTAATTCTGATTCTGTTGAATTGGTCTATTTATCATGTATTGTTTATAAATTATATCTGTTTCTGTCTAATCCTAATTGTTACTGGGACTGCATTAACTCATTAAAGCTATCTATGTAAATTTACGTTTAATGGAAAATTTCACTAATTTCATGATTTATATTCCATCATAGCTACATTAAAATTAAGTCAATTCTAATCAATGTAATTCTATTTAGCATCCCAGAAGACTCAATTCAGATTTAGTTTGAAGTTCAAGGAGATAATCATTTCTTCAAATATAAGTTGCACTCACAAATACAGATTTCAGAAAATGAATATTGCCACCAATGCACAGCTGCCAAATTTTATATAATCTGTCTTTTAGTTAAACATTTGTAGACGTGTGCATTTTTCAATAACCCATCTTTTAGGATGAACACCGTCAGATTCCCAATTGAATGAGTCCTGCCGAAGGGTCTCGGCCCTAAACGTTGACTGTACTTTTTTCCATAGATACTACCTGGTCTGCTGAGTTCCTCCAGCATTTTGTGTGTGTTGCTCAGATTTCTACCATCTGCAGATATTCTCTTGAGTTCATGAATGATACCTTTGATTGCATTATAATAAGATCTTATGATGCTTGTTGGAGACATTTCTGTGTTGTTACTTGATTCTCCTGAGATTCTAATACATTCTGGGTGCTGTTTTGAAGAATGAACTGACCATAAGAATTATTATGGATTTCCATGGCTTATGGGGAATCTTAAAAGTATTATAATGATACAGCATCTTATTGTAATATCAAAAGGATGTCACATCCTAGAAGAGAAAGACCTTCAAGTATTCCCACTGCAAAACTTACATAAATGGATATAAGGGAAATCACACAGCTCAGTGACTGAATTGAATAAGTGATTGATTAGATGTTCCCAGGACAATTTGTCCTAATTGTTGATTTATTTTGGAATCAGGGGATTCCACTTCCAGTGAAGTTAAGTACTTTTGTTCTAGAAAATTTAAAGATCGCTGAGCTTAAAAGTCATATTGCTCGTACTGCTAATTTCTACCCTACTCTTACTCTTTAAATGGTTCTTGTCCGGTATTTCACTACCCATTCTAACTTCCGTGTCTTTATCACAGACAATGGGTTACAAGCCCACAAACTCTCACATCTATTCATCTGCATTTTTCTCCTTCTACTGTACTTTCTGTGAGCATTCATATCTTTCTCCTAGTTTTCAGTGATGTTATATCTTTACTTTATACTTTATTGTCGCCAAACAATTGATACTAGAATGTACAATCATCACAGCGATATTTAATTCTGCGCTTTGCACTCCCTGGAGTACAAATCGATAGTAAATATTAAAAATTTAAATTATAAATCATAAATAGAAAATAGAAAAGGGAAAGTAAGGTAGTGCAAAAAAACCGAGAGGCAGGCCCGGATATTTGGAGGGTACGGCCCAGATCTGGGTCAGGATCCGTTCAGCAGTCTCATCACAGTTGGAAAGAAGCTGTTCCCAAATCTGGCCGCACAAGTCTTCAAGCTCCTGAGCCTTCTCCCGGAGTGAAGATGGACGAAAAATGTGTTGGCTGGGTGGGTCATGACCTTGATTATCCTGGCAACACTGTTCCAACAGTGTGCGGTGTAAAGTGAGTCCAAGCGAGAATATTGGTTTGTGTGATGTGCTGGGCTGTGTTCACGATCTTCTGCAGCTTCTTCCAGTCTTGGACAGACAACTTCCATACCAGGTTGTGATGCACCCTAGAAGAATGCTTTCTACAGTGCATCTATAAAAATTAGTGAGGGTTTTAGGGGACAGGCCAAATTTCTTTAGCTTTCTCAGGAAGTAAAGGCGCTAGTGGGCCTTCTTGGCAGTGGACTCTGCTTGGTTGGACCAAGTCAGGTCATTTGTGATATTGACCTCAAGGAACTTAAAGCTTTAAGTTTCCACAATCTGAAATGTCTCCCCTTTAAATTAACTATGACTTCCCCTCCACCATAATTGGCAGTGCTGTTAACTGCATCTGTTATATATCCTGCACTTCTACCCTCAGCCTTTCTCCTCTCTCCAAAGTAAGCACAGATTTCCCTTCTCCTCACCTTCCACCCAGCCAATCCTCGCATTCAATGGATCACTCTTCATAATTTTGCTCTTTAAAAAATTAGGTTATTCTTCTATCTCCATTAAAATCCTGTCTCACAGCTTCACAACACGTAACTGTGAGAGATGTACAACCTGTCCTTTTATCTCTTCCTCCTCCCCCACCCCCATACAGGGACCCAATATTCTTTCCAGGTAAATCAGTAAATTATTCGTACTCCTTTCAATTTAGTGCAATGCAGTTTGTGCTTACATTGTGAGCTATTCAGTTTTGGACATGCCAAAATGTTGATTGTGTGGGTACTTTTTAGAACAACTACATTCAGACTCAGTGAGAACCTGAGCTTCCACTCACTTGCTACTTTAATCCTCAATCCTGATCCTACAATTATGATTTTTCATTCAGCATGTAATGGTGTTCCACTGAAACTAAATGTAAATTGAGGGACACCTCACCTCCTATTTAGGCACATTACAGCCATGAATGCTGAATTCAGTCAATTAAAATAATTCATCATTGAAGTCTATCAGCACGGGCAGAACATAATAATATAAGAAAACAGGAGAAAGAACAGGTCATCTAACCCCCCACCCCGACCATTCAATATGATCATAGCTGATCTTCTCTACGCCTCAATTCTTCCTTTATAGCAGATGCTCATGAGCTCTCAATCTGTAAGTCTTACAAAAATTATTTACCTCCATTTTAAAATACTTTTAATGAGCTACCCTTCACAATTCTTGGGGGCAGAGAATTTCAGAGGTTTACTAATCTTTGTATGAAGAAATTTCTTCTCCAGTTTAAAATTCTTGAAACTATGCTCCAATTTGAATTTCTTACTAGTGATGAGCCATCTATTTGTTATTTCCTCTTGGAATCTTATGTTTAAATTAGATCCTTGTTCTGTGTTCTAAACACCAAAGAATGGAGACCCACTTAACAACCTTTTTTACAGGACAACCCTCTCATCCCTGGGATCAGTCTAGTTAATCTTTTTTGGTCTGCCTCCAATGCTACCATATTCTTTTTTAGGTAAGAGGACCAAAACTGTCTACAATTATCCATGTGTGGCCTCACCAATGTCCTGTATAATTGTAACAAAGTGTCCCAAGTTCTAAACTCTAACCCCTCTGACATTGTCAATTCTCCTCACCCTGCAGGCACTGTCTGACATGATGTGTATTTCAAATATTCTCTTGTATTTCAGATTTCTCGTAACTTCAGTGTCTGGATCTCACAGTTCTAGGATTTTTATTTTTGTTTTCCCTTTATTATCATTTATCTCCTTCTATTTACATCTGCTCCAGATAAATCAGATTGAAATATCAACTCTCACTTTTTATACCAGTTGGAATTTTTATTCATATTTTTCTTAGTCTCTCCATTCTTTCCTCTTTTCTGTATTTAAAGCATTTTTGCTCTCTAACTCTTTCTACTTTGATTAATAAAATCATTGGTATTAACTGCTCCTCCGCATATGTTGCCTGACTTGTTCAATATTTACAGTATTTTCTGTTTTTGTATCGGATCTTCACCATCTACATTTTTTTCCTTTAAAATTGAATATTATTTAGTTCTCGATATACACCATTTTTACTTGAAAATATATATATCACAGATAAAAGTTTAGAATAAAATGATGTGATGGGAGCCTTTGCACATTCCAGAGTACAGCAGTTCAGAAAGATGAGTCACCTGAAATTGATGCAAATGCATTATCAGTATGATTTTAATACCTCTTTCAGAGAGTTGACATTGACACCCTAGCTAAATGACCATTTTCCATGTTGTGCAATCTCATTCATTCAAATGACTAGGTCAGTGAATTTGGTAGGGCTGAAAGTAAAGGTTTCCTTCAAATTTCAGATTAATATCATTTTCGAAATTTTATTCAGACAAAAACGATTACTGATTTTGCAAACATCATGTACAATGTGTTTGAATCCTTTATAGCAACTTTGAAAGTACAACTGTGACATTATTAAGACCTCATGGGGTTGGGCTAACATATTAATATAGATAAAGAACTTATAGAAGTGGAAATAATCTAAACGGGTCATTTGTCAGGTTGATAGAGCTCTCTGCGGGGAGCTTCAGAAATCAGTATTAAGCCTTAAGCAATACACTATCCAAATTTCCAAGACTGGGTCTGTAAGTAAATTGTGAAGAACATTAAAAGAGTCCATAAAGGGATATGATTAGGTGAGAAGGTTACAAATGGAAAATATGGTAGGAACATGTGAGGTTATACGCTTTGGTAAGAACAGAAAATCAGTGTAGCTTCTAAACAGCAAGAAATTAATCAGTGCTTGTCATGGTCCGGTCCATATAGTCCACGTTCCGGTCTGTGGACTCGGGACACCAGGTCTTCCGGCTGTCCCTTGTTTCAGTTGGGCTTAATTATAGGCACCTGAGGCTCGTCTTGGGGCTGGGAATATAAGTGGCCCTGGGTTCGAGTGTAGTTGCTGGTTCGTCTCGTCAGTATCCCGTCCTTGCCTCTGTGGGATAAGTCAGGCCGTCTTTGCCGTTATCCTGCAGTTGGATCTGTCCCTTCCTGTCCTTGCCTCTGTTGCGCAAGTCAGGCCGTCTTTGCTGCTACCCTGAGGCTGGACTGTTCCCTTCCCTTCCCCTTCCTTCTGGAACCTTGCCTGCAACCTGTGTCTGGAGCCTTGCTTGCAACCTTGTCAAGTTCAACCACCAGAGCGAGACCGGAGCCTTGCTGTGTCAAGATAAGGAACTGTCTATCGTTGGTTTGGAACTGTCTCTATGTCCATGCCTTCGCTAGGTAGGTCCAGCTGTTTGCTGCTACCTAGTGTTAGGAACTGTCTCTGTGTCCACACCTTTGCTAGGTAGGTCTGGCCGTTTGCCGCTACCTAGTGTTGCGATCTGTCTCTGTGTCCACACCTTCGCTAGGTAGGTACGGCCATTTGCTGCTACATAGTTTTGGGAGCTGTCTCTGTGTCCATACCTTCGTTAGGTAGGTCCGGCCGTTTGCTGCTACGTAGTGTTAGGAACCATCTCTGTGTCCACGCCTTCGCTAGGTAAGTCTAGTCGTTTGCCGCTACCTTGTTTTGGGAACCATCTCTGTGTCCACACCTTCGCTAAGTAGGTCTGACTGCCACTACCTAGTGTTGGGAACCGTCTCGTCGTGTTCAACATTCTGTGTATGAGTCCCGGCCCTACGTCCTGTTCCCAAGGAGGGGTCTCGGCTCTGTGTTCCATGTTTCTGTTTCTCAAGACCAAGGCTGTGTGCTCTGTGTTCCTGTCCTCCTCAAGACCAAGTCAAGGCTTCTGGCTTTGTGTTCCGAGGTTCCTGTCTCCCAAGACCATGTCATGTCTTCGCCTAGTTCCGGAGTCAGAGCCCAAGTCAAAACCCAGGTTCTGGGTCCTTGTCCAGTCTCTGGCTCGGAGTCCAAACTCAAGCCTTGTCATGACCTCGCCATGAAGTACCCAAGCCATGAAGAACCTAAGCCATGTCCAGTCCTGTAGTCACGTCATGTCCTCACCTAGTTCCAGGGTCCGAGTCCAAGTCAAGACCCAGGTTCTGGGTCCTTGTCCAGTCTCTGGCTCAGAGTGCAAGCCCAGGCTCCTAGTTTCCAGTTTCTAGTCTGGTCCCGCTTGCCTAGCCAATGTCCTGGCCCAAGTCTGTGTTCTTGTCCCAGCTCCTAGTCTGCATCCAGTCACGTCCCTAACTCTAGTCTCTAGTCCTGTCCTGTTCCTAGTACTTCAGTGTCTGTGTCTTGCATTTGGGTCTGCTCCCAGCGTCCCCGTTATGACAGTGCTCATGTCTGGAGGAACCTTAGCGTGCTGTTCCTCAGGGAGCGGATGTGGGTACAACAAGCAATTTTGAGTATAACTTGTAAATTGACCTCTAGTACAATTGGGTTGGAGTGCAAAAGTAAGTCTTGCTGAAATCTTAGAGGGCTTTGGTGAAGCTTCATTTGGATTACCTACAGAAGGATGTATTTGCGTTGGAGGCATTTTGAACTGGGTGCGATAATTGATTCTTGGAATGAAGAGGCTATATTTTAAAAGGAGATTGACTATGAATGAAAATTGAAAAATTGAAATGTTAACTAAAAAAAATCAGAAAATGCTGAAACATTCAGCATGTGAGGTAGCATCTTTGGAACACGAAGTAGAATTTACATTTCAGGTTGAAGACTGTGCGACTCAGTTTCTTTAGTCTTATAGTTACCCACAGCTACAATATGTACTAATGGAAAGTCTTCAGCTTGTAACATTAATTCTGGAACTGCTGGGTATACTCTCAGGATAAAGAAGCAGTCACTTATAATTGAGGTGAGAAGAAATGTCTTTGTGTTGCTGGAACATTTCAGTGGGTCAAGCTGCATCTGTAGGAGCAAAGGAATGGTCAATATTTTTGGCTGAGATTCAACATTAGGAAATGATGTGGCTTGCCCATAGACTCACATACATATACATATTTGTCATCTATTTATTGGAAGCAAGGGATCTGCTTCTACATGTACTCCACTTTGCTCTTGGCCCTCAGCTTGTACCTGCTCTGCCTTGTTATCCTGTTCGTTATCCTGTTCATTAGGAGAGGAGACAATCTTTTCTTTAAAAAAAATGGAAGATTGGTGCATTATGCAGAACAAATTTGTCAGTTCCTCCACCTCAGAGAAACCTTAAAAGATAATAATTAAGCTGTGTGGTCTTTGGAATCTTTAAAGATGAGTAGACCTTTTTCTATCAGATTGTGTTGCTCATTGCCTTGCTGTCTAAACTGAACTCCAGAAATAATGTTGTCGAAGTCTGCACATGCACTTGGTGACAAAGTATCAGGTTGTATATGCTTTCAATTAAATTTGAAATCTAGGGAATGCTAGTTTGATCCTATTCATTGTTCACTACTAACTCAATGTCATATCTCTGGAAGATGACTATTGTAATGTCACCAAACTTAATGAGCTTGCTAGTTTAAGGTTCTTCAATATTGATGAAGAGCATAACTGAATAATAAATGTAGTTATGCACTCAGAGGCCTCTTTAATAGCTACGTCTGTACCCTTACTCATTAATGCAAATATCTAATTAGCCAATCATGTGGCAGCAACTCAATGCATAAAAGCATGCAGATAATGGTCCAGAGATTCAGTATTGTTCAGACCAAATGTCAGAATGGTGAAGAAATGTGATTGAAGTTACTTTCACCATGGAATTATTGTTGATGCCGGATAAGGTGGTTTGAGTATCTCAGAAGCTGCTGATCTTCTGGTATTTTCACACACAGCAGTCTAGAGTTTACAGCGAATGGTGCGAAAAACAAAAAAAAACATGTAGTGAGCATCAGTTCTCTGTATTTCAAAACATAATCATGGGACGTAATGTTGATTCTTTTGCATCTTCTATAGCCCAGGGCACTAAAGCTAACAGTAGTTTTGTAATTTTTATTCCAGCAAAGGTTTTGTGATTTTAAATAGCTAGGGTGCCTAAGATTTTTGCATAGTACTGTAGTAATTTTATGTATTGTACTGTACTGCTGCCGGGGAAAAAAAAACAAATTTGTTGACATAAGTGTGTGATGATAAAGAGGATTCTGATATGGGTCTCTATTGTGGACTGAGGGTGGGGAGGAGGCAGGGAGAGGGGAACCATGATTGGGAAAAGAGAAAGGAGAGGGGAGGGAGCAGAAAACACTAGAGAGACATTCTGTAATGATGAGTAAACCAGTCATTTGGAATTAAATTACCTTGCCTGGTGTCTCAGGGCTGAGTGTGTCTGCACCTGTGCCATGCCTGCCCTCCTCCCACCCCAGCATTGCTTCTCTGCTACCTGTTCTACACGCCTCCCCAGTGCTCAACCTTAGCCATTCCTAACACCTTTTGTTCCTGGAAACTCACTCTCCACCCAATGTTGACAAATACCATAATATGCAAAAGTCTTAGGCATCCTAGCTATATATATATTTGCCTAAGACTTTTGCACAGTACTATATGATTTCCTGATTTAAGTAATTTAAAGAATCTATGTGCAACAATTTTATTTGCTGATATCTTTTAATTTTTAAAATAAATGCAGTGAATACTAGAAATTCTCATCAGGTACTGCAGTATCTATGGAGAGAGAAGTAAGAACATGACAGGCCATTGATTTGATGAACAAGATTCAATCGTTCACCTGAACTGTTAACATCACTTTTCTTTCCACAGATGTTGCTTAATCTGCTGAATGTTTTCAGTGCTTTCTACTTCTATTTCTGAAGTTGGCATATGCAGTGTTTTGCTTTTCTTTTAAATTTTACTTTGATCTATACAAGATTATTTCTGTTTCAAATTTTGTTCATGTTCTGAAATGTCTTGCATTATTTTTTACAGTTATTATGTAATCTGTATAGAACTAGAAAATCTCCTTCAGAAAGCTCAGAAATTTCGGTGGTGGAGAGCCATGAGTGAAGCAGTTCATATGTTCAAATCTAGCAAACTACCATTAAATGAAGGACAGATAACTGAACGACTAAAGAAAAAATTTGGTCCTAAAAAAGCTGCAAAATGCAAGGTGCTAAGATATATCACTTCTTTGTATTGTCTATTAATAGTATTTTTACATCTGGATTGTAGTTTTATGTCATACTCCAAAGACTTAAGCAGAAAGCTCTGGTTGACAATCCAGTTCAGCACTGGGAGTGTATTGCACAGTAGTCTTTTGGATGAGATTTTAAACAGTCAAGTCTGCTTTCTCAAGTACCTGTAAGGATGCCATATAATTATTTTGAACAATGAAAAGTATTTATTTTACATCAATAGTTGCCTTGGAAACACTTTGTTGAATTACAGTGATCTATGCGGTGAGTTTGTAAGTAGTTTCTAAGGGTTTGTCCCAGTAACATTGATAGTAAATCACAAGATATTGGCCTAAAAATGTTGCATATTTAATGCACATGTAAAGATCCCATAAAATTATTTAGAACAATGAGAAGTATTTATTTTGCATTAATAGTTGCCAAGGGAAAGTTGGTGGTGAAATATTTCCTTGGATTATTGTGATCAATGCAGTGAGTTTGTAAGTAGTTTAAAGGATTGTCCCAGTGACATTGATAGAAAATCACAAGATGTTACATATTTAATGCAGATGAGTGCAATATCACCATTGCAGGTGATACACTGTGCCATAAACTGTGAAATTTGTTGCAAATCACATATGCATGACAAAAGTGTGCAGAGGTGACATCAGTTTTTGCGATAATTAATTTGATGCCTGTCCTACCATATTCAAATCTAGAAATAAACACAATATAGTCAGTAGAAAGGACTGTTCAAAAGGATCATAATTTTTAGCAAGCATGAGTTTATGGAGAGCTTATTGAGTTCAACAAGGTCAACTTTAGAACCTTCTGAAATGGGATGTGAGAATAAGAATTAATGTGATTTACACAATCTCCTCTCCATTGCTAGCATGTGTCTTTGTAGCATCTGGTCCCGTAAGTAGCAGCACCCTCTTCAAAATCATTTAGCCTATGGAGAGCAAAGTAGGTTACAATGTGTCTGAGAGATGTGCTTGCAATGACTCAGATCGGTCTTGTAGATTGTGAGATCTTTTTCTATGAGTCTAAAAGTTGTGGTAAGTAAGTATATTGTAAAATATGAGTGTCAGAAATGATCAATAGAGACTGTTGTTAAATAGAGACTGAAGCTGTGGTGCATGGAGCAATGTGTGTGAATCTATTTGTACAGTCACTTATGAATGGGTTGTTTACACTCGCTGAAATTCATCATTCAGATGACTTTATTACACTTCTAATAGCAATGGATGGGGTCACTAGGCACGGTTCCTGTCAGAACCATGCACAGAGATGTCCAATGTCTGTGTAGGCTCCCTACACCCCTCTCTACCAATAATGGTCAATCATATCAATGCATATAATATGCAACTGTTTAAATTTCCTATAAAATGTGGTCAAATTCAAATTCTTGTGCATGCTCATCAGTCACCTTCCTCATTTACCAATGAGGCGTCATCTCCGATCTTAAAGATTTATTTGCCACCTGGTGCACAGTTGTATGTTTTCTCTGCACAGACATCCAATGCAAAGTTTGAGAACATGTGACCAGTGGTGTGCCTCAGGGATTTGTTCTGGGACGCCTACTCTTTGTGATTTTTATAAATGATCCAGATGAGGAAATGGAGGCAAAACATTGACTGGGTTCCAGCCCAAAACGTTGACTGAACGTTTCCACGGATGCTGCACGATCTGCTGAGTTCCTCCAGCGTGTTGAGTGTTGCTTTGACCCCAGCATCTGCAGAGTATTTTGTGTTGAGGAAGTGGCGGGATGGGTTAGTAAATTTGCTGATGACACAAAGGTTGGGGGTGTTGTGGATAGTGTGGAGGGCTGTCAGAGGTTACGATGGGAAATTGATAGGATATGAAACTGGGCTAAGAAGTGGCAGATGGAGTTCAACCCAGATAACTGTGAGGTGGTTCATTTTGGTAGGTCAAATATGATGGCAGAATATAGCATTAATGGTAAGACTCTTGGCAGTGTGGAGGATCAGAGGGATCTTGGGGGTCTGAGTCCATAGGACACTCAAAGCTGCTGCACAGGTTGACTCTGTGGTTAAGAAGGCATACGGTGCATTGGCCTTCATGAATCATGAGATTGAGTTTAAGAGCCGAGAGGTAATGTTGCAGCTATATAGGACCCTGGTCAGACCCCACTTGGAATACTGTGCTCAGTTCTGGTCACCTCACTACAGGAAGGATGTGGAAACCATAGAAAGGGTGCAGAGGAGATTTACAAGGATGTTGCCTGGATTGGGGAGCATGACTTATGAGAATAGGTTGAGTGATCTCGGCCTTTTCTCCTTTCAACAACAGAGGATGAGAGGTGACCTGATAGAGGTGTACAAGATAATGAGA
The DNA here is from genome assembly GCF_963921235.1 of Mobula hypostoma. Lineage (NCBI taxonomy): Eukaryota > Metazoa > Chordata > Chondrichthyes > Myliobatiformes > Myliobatidae > Mobula > Mobula hypostoma. Next base: position 152,784,141 of record NC_086102.1, on the reverse strand, counting down.
GGCATTGATTGTGTGGATAGTCAGATGCTTTTCCCCAGGGCTGAAATGGCTAACACAAGAGGGCACAGTTTTAGGGTGCTTGGAAGTAGGTACAGAGGAGATGTCAGGGGTAAGTTTTTTATGCAGAGAGTGGTGAGTGTGTGGAATGGGCTGCTGGCGGCGGCGGTGGAGGCGGAAATGATAGGGTCTTTTAAGAGACTCCTGGATGGCTACATGGAGCTTAGAAAAATAGAGGGCTATGGGTAAAGCCTAGGTAGTTCTAAGGTAGGGACATGTTCGGCACAGCTTTGTGGGCCGAAAGGCCTGTATTGTGCTGTAAGTTTTCTATGTTTTCTATCTATGTCTAATATTTGTTTTCATGTGTGGTAGGAAGGCACTCTAAGCTGTCTAACGACCTCCAGCAGTGGCTGAAGCCAGTATACATCTCCCCTTTAAGAGATTAGGCATGAAATCAATCGATGTACAGGGCACCAGAAATTGCTCCATACAGAAGTTAAAAGACAATGCCATTACCACTGTTTAAATATTTGGTTATACTTCCAGTTATGTAGCGGTAAGAGAAACTATTGGAGATCTCTCAGTTTGGCATTTCAGTGCAAATCTTCATCTCATTGGATTTTTAATCTGTGGTACTGAATGTTAAATACAATCCTAGATGTGGTTTTCCATCACAGCGAAAGCCTTCCCCCACATCTACAAGAAGCACTACCATAAGAAAACAGCATCCATAATCAAGGACCCCCACCATCTAAGCCATATTCTCTTCTCACTTCTGCTATTGGGAAGGAGATACATAAGCCTTAGTTCCCACACCACAGGTTCAGGAACAATTATTACTCTTCAACCATCAAGCTCCTGAACTACTGTGGATGACTTTACTTGCCTCAATACTGAACTGATTCCACAACCTGTGGTCTCACTTTCAAAAATTCTACAATTTATGTTCGCAATATTATTTTATTATTATTATTTTTGTATTTGAACAGTTTGTCTTTTTGCACATTGGTTGTTTGTCAGTGTTTGTGTGTAGTTTTTCATTGATTATATAGTATTTCTTTGCTCTGCAAATGCCTGCAAGAAAATGAATCTCAAGGTAGTATATGGTGGCATATGCATACTTTAATTATAAGTTTACTTTGAACTTTGAGCATGAACTTTGCAAAGTTGAACATGTGACAAGAAATTTCAAAGCACCAACTATTCTTCATTATTGCCAACAGTTCTAGAAATGAAATATAGGTTTTTCACAGAAATTCACAATTCAACAAGCCTAGAATATTTGCACATTTCTCTATCCTGTTCCCAATCATACATATATTCTGAGACTTAGTGCTGTCATTTTTCATATCTTCCTCTATATTAATTGTGCAGTTATTTTTAGAAAGCTGTGCACAGTGATCCTTACATGGAATGAGCCATAATTTACCTGGACATCAATATGCTATATCTGTATTATAAACATATTATTCAAAAGTTATTTTATAAACATCCAGAAATCTCATTTTTAAGAGTGCTGTGCTGAAATATGGATGTCATGAAATTGTGCTAGTTTCTATATTTTTTCAATGCAGAATTTACCCTTTGGTCTACTATCCGTAACTGACAGTGGACTTGCTGCTGTCCTTTATTCATATTGTCAGCAAAATCCAATGTCACAACTTGGAGTTGTGGATGAAGCTGGCTATGGACTTGTTCATCATGCTGCGATACATAACCATGTGCCAATTATCTGTCAGCTGACCACAATACGTCTGAAATTCAATCAGCCTCGCAGTGTTAATTTTGTGAATTCAGGTGGGCTCCTAAAGCTATTAAACATGTAAAAGCAGGATATATAGGGATTAATTTTCTGTGACTAGCATTTTTCAATTCATTAATGCTTTCAAAACCAATGTATATTTGTGCTTTAGTTCTAAGATTTTACATTGCAAATAATATTAGAAAATATTATTTTAATGTTTTGTATTACTGAATTAACAAAACATTTAATAGTATACAGTTAATGTACTTTGCTATAAGGCAAACCCCAAATGCATAAATTGCATAAATGCTTCACTCCTCGATGAGTTCAAGGCCTTTTATGCACACTTAAAAAGGAAGAGTAACACCATACCTGTATGAATCCCCAAATCCCCACAGCATCCAGTGACCCTGTGATCTCTGTCTCAGAGACTAATGTCAGAACATCTACAAGAGGGTAAACCATTATGAAGCATCAGGCCCCAATGGGGCTGGTGCTGAAACCTATGCCTCCAACTGGCTGGAATGTTCAAGAATATCTTCAAACTCTCACTCTCACAGTGGTCTGAGCTTCCCGCCTGTTTCAAAAGTGAATTTGGGATTGCTTGAGTCAGTGGACTTCAGAATATTCTTCTTCTTCAATATTCTTAATCAGTATTGCCAATTCACCACTCCTCCCTGAACTCCCCTCCCCTATTTTTCCAGAACGCCTGGTCTCCAGGAATGTTTATTACTTTATCCTGACCTGCTTTGAGCAGGTCTTTGTTATTACATAAACATCATAATCCTATTTATCAATTGCACTTGCAGTTCAGTAGATTAACATACCTTGCTTAGTGGATTTGTCCAAGGTCTTCCTGTATTACATCTTGTCTACTCCTATGTAATACAGCACTATTTCCTATGGTGCTGTGTATTCTTTTGGATATATTTTCCTCCATCCTGATTCTACATTCTAGTTCCAAACGCATGCCAAATTAGTTAAATCATCCCCAAAGCATGAGCAAACCTTGTCATATAGATATTGGTCCAGCTCTGAGTGACAAGTTCACTAGCTGCTGCAGTTCCCGCCTCACCCAGCACTTGCGTTGCTGATAGAACCTGGCTCCACAACCTCAGCCTGTTATTTAAAATCTGTTAAGATTCTATTGTAATCTAACTAACAAAGTATCAAGGTTATTTTCTGTTTCAACTTGTAATTGTTTCGCTTGTAGGTCAAACAGGTTTGCATTTGGCAGCAAAGTGCGGTTCACTTGGTGTTCTGAATTGCCTGATAGCATTGCGGGCAGAACATACCATGACTGATGCACGAGGGTGGACAGCAATGCACTTTGCCGCATTTTTTGACAACATTTCCTGCATTAGAGTTCTGCATAGAAAGGATCCCAAACTGTTAGAGCTAGAGACATCAGCTGAGTAAGTGTTACGTTGCCTATATATTGGAGACAAATAATTAAGAACACAAAATTAAATAATTTAAATATTTAAATAATAAAAACAAAGTGACTATGTTTATTTGCAATTGCTTGTGCCTTTTGTACATTACATTATGAGTGAAACATCAGTAATGTTTTTTCTGTCAATGTCTGGCTTTCACCAACAATAATATTGATGAATCATTGTATTTCAAAGGCTGAGACAATGTACTGAAGTGGAGTGATGTCCATTCTTTTATTTTGCATTTGTAGTGCTCGCTTTAGAATTGTAAATACATTCTTACTCTATACTCAATATAGGATGATTCTGGAACAAATGGAATAAAAAGTCTAGATTCACAAAACACGAACATAACATTGTTATAAAATAGAAATGCGCTTGCGCAGATGTCAAATTTTCAAATACTGTGTATTTTTGATCTCAATCACCAGCAGGGTTGGGTGGAGTGGTGGCAAAAGTAATAAAACAGATGTTCTCTCCTAGCTATTTCTGTAACAATACATTTATAAAGTTGATTGGAAGTTCATCCTCAGTTAGTAATGTTAACTATATCAGGATGTGATATCTGCACTGAAATTCATTCTTTTGAAATCAATATAGTGTTTAGCAGTTCCATTAGAGGATGAATTTCTAAGCAATTATCGTTACTGTAATAAGTACACCAAGGTGCTTTTATAAGAGCATTATATTTCAAAAATTGACTATGAACCACATTTGGAGCTATTCGGAAAAACAACAACAAACTTAATCAAGAAATAGGTTTTAAGGATCAGTTTATACGTGAAAATTGAATAAGAACAGTTAAATGAAGGTGTTCCAGAGTGGGGACGATGGGCAGCAATAAATATAATTATTGTAGGTGGTGTGCTTTACTATTGGGGATGTGCAAGAGCCCACTATTAGATGAATGCAGATACCTCAGAAGGTTAAGGCAAAATGAGGGGAAGAGTGATGTAGGGGAGGCTACAGATATAGGAAGCGGTAAAGCCAAAGTGGGATTACAAAATAACAGCTTTAAAGTTGTGTTGTAGAGGCAGCCGTCGGTCAGAGTTGACCGTGGGTGTTGTGTCCTAGCTGTCTAGATACGCAAGCCTGGGCAGTATGATATGGAGAGCAAGCTGTTGCCCATGTTGCAAGCTCCTCTCCCTGCATCGGATGAACCCAAAGGAATGGCAGAAACCGATACAGTTTGGTACCAGAAGCATCGCAGTAATCGTCAGTCAGCATTGAATTTAATGTAGAACTGCCTTAGAGACTCCAGCTCCAGATTTTTCCCTTGGAGTTTACTCCCAAACTGTCCCCATGAGTGGGTATAGCCACAAGGCAGCGGAGCTTTGAGATCGGAGTTTTCCTTCTCCTAGATGAGTTGCCAACCACAGCTGACAAGCCCCATCTGCCTGAATCGACTGTTTTTAAGGCGCCACTAACCTGGCTTTGCCTTGTCAGTAGGAACGGTTCTGCCGGGCTTAGTAGCTAAGCCACACATGAAGACCAGGAGCTGGATTTGGTCGTCGAGGTTATTTGAGGCGCACGCCATTGGGAACATTTAATAGGCAGTGGGAGCTTGTTCCCGTTACCAGCCCTGGCTATAACAATCTTAAGGAACCAAAAAAAACACTTTTAAAAATTGTGTACTGGAGCTAATTTAAATTAGTGAATTTAAGAGTAATGGAGTAATATGATACAAATTAGAACATGGTTGGCAGAGTTTTGAAGAGGTTATTTATAGAATGTAGAAAATATGACGCCAGCCAGGAGAGTGGTAGAATAGTTTTTTTTGGAGCTAACAAGGCTGTAGATGTGCTGAGGCAAAAATGGAACTGGTGATTTTAATGAGGTGGAAGGAGCGGATACCGTTTATTAATCAATGCAATTAAATGGGAGCTCATCTCCTGATCAAATACAGCAGGTTTGCAAATGTAGTATAATTGGAGTGGTGGAATGAAGGATAGTTCAAAGATCAAAACAGGATGGTATTTTCAAAATGAGAGCTGAATTGAGGGCATATGTCCTCAACCTCTACCACTCCCTTGGTACACCCCCGTCCAAAAGAACATCTGTGTTGTTAAGTTATAAATATATTAAGCTAGATATTGATTTCTCCAAATTAAATTATTTAATTTTATTGCTTCTTGGTTTAGATACCATGCAACTCCATTATTACTTGCTACAATGGCTGGTGCATTTGATGCACTTCAATATCTACTATCTCTAGGAGCCAATATATTAAAGACTGACAGTGAAGGGAACAATGTTGTTCATTTAGCAGCACTCTACTTCAACACTAATATTCTTACATTCATAATTGAGCAGAATATCCCAGAGCTACACGTTTGGAATCTTCTTAAAGGCATGTATCTGCTGCTTTGTCTAATTATTTCTATATTTTGTATATCACAATAATATTACTGGATTAGATAAATATTATTTTTGTATTAAGGATGATATAACCTCTGTCACAGGAACATACTGCAGTATACCTTAAGATTCCTCATTCTGTTGCTTAGACTGATCTGGAACTCGCTGTAATTTTATCCAGGAAAGGGTGGGTACTTATTCTTATACACTGCATGCTCCTTATCCTTGCCATCGAGATGGATTTAGATTTAATGTAGTAGGAATTAGAAGAGGAGTAGGTTGTTGGTGGAGGTCCTAAAGCATACTGCTAGGGTGCACAACAGATTCTCAGTCCATTGTTTCTACACACAGACAGGCAGTAAATAATTTAGACCTCAATGGTCTGTATCAGTGTCATGCGGCTATGGGATTCTATGACTAAATTATTTTGGCAGTAGTATATTTTTTCTCTGAGTACATTAACTACAAGTGCAGTAGACAGCACCTGTACTTGTTTATCCAAGCCATGAGCAGTATTTATAGTCCATGTGCAGATATTTTGGAGGACCATGGCCATCATATCTCCCAGCTAAATACTTGAGGCTCATTAGCTGTCAGCAGAATATCTAGCACTGATTCTAACCTTGCAAATGATTCTGTCTATGAAAAAGATAGACTACTGATTAGTCTCTACAGATTAATGTCCATCTTCAGAATCTTCGTGTAGATATAGAAGGGGAATTATCTGAGCTCAACTCAGTGATACATTCAGAGTCACTCCGTTCATTGTCAAAGCCTAAAGGTGATCCATGCACTGATGAAGGATCTCAGCCCAAAATATCTATTATGCATTGTGATTCCAAAACTAATCAAAAGAAAAACATGGGAGCCCAGGATAACATGTGTTCTAAGTTCTTACTTTAGTGAGGTGCGCACTTAGGACATGGTGGCATAATAACGTATGTCATTCACATACTTTACATAAAACCCATATTAATTACGTAAATAATAAAGAATGCTTAATCAAACAATATATTTACAATATTGCTTAAGTATTAGATACATAATTGTGGCTGTGAAACAATCTCAGGATCTGGAGTCTCCTCTGTGATGGTTGTAGGAGTTGACTCTGGGATTGCAGGAAGTGGTTCTGACAGCTTTGTACATTATTCTTCTCTAACAATTGACTGTTGTCCTCTACTGATTGATGTGACGTCTCCAGATGAAATTGGATGTAATTTCCACTGAGTAAGAGTGTGGTCTAGTTTTGTCTTTAATCTTTCCAAGTACCCACTTTTGATCACCTCTCCAGTCCCTTGCCAGTACTGTTTATCCAGGAGTGAAACATCAGACCTCCTTGTTTGGGGAGCCTTTAATTTATCTCAGCTGTTTGTCCTGCATACTCCTTCTGAAATTGGGTTTAGAAGAGATTCAAGCATGAGTGCAAGGGACTTCTGGACATTTTCTAGTTATATCCACTACTACCAAGAAACTTGTAGCCCTGAATGGTCCATCAAAATCCACATGAATCCTCCGTAAAGGCAATGCAGACCATTCCCAGGGTTGGAGAGGCACCTCTCTTGGCATCTTCTGGACACGTTGACACTCTGAACAGTGCACGGCAGGCTGCCCAATCTACTAATATATTCCAATCCACCAGACAAGGCTTCGAGCCAACTCTTTCATTTTGACCATCCTAGATGACTGCCACATAGTTTCTCCAACAGTTTAGCTCTTAGCTTGAATGGTACAACAACTCTCAATCCTCACATAAGGCAACCTCTGTCAAAGGGCAAGTTCCTCCTGGCACTGGTAAAAATGGGAAACTTGGAAGTTCTGCTTCACATTCTAGCCATTTTGGGTGGCCACGTGACCTGAGATAGTGAGGGATCTTTTCTGGTTTCCCTTCAGATCATCTCTACCTTAATTGGGTCACTTTTGATTTGTGTTAGGGAGAATACGTCCAGAGGAGTGTCTTCATTTGCAAATTTTTAAAGTATTTCCTTTTCCAAGTGTAAATAGGACAATCCATCAGCATTTACATGATTAGTTGTCCTCTTGAATTTGATCTTGTAATTTGTGCCCTCCAAAAAGAACAGAGCCCATCTCTGCATTCGTGCTGCTACTGTTAGTGGAATACCCTTCTGTGGACTGAAAATGGACACTAGTAGTTGACAATCAGTAATGAAGGTAAACTCTTTCCTATACAAGTATTGGTTGGAAATGTGTTGCACTCCAATCTGTGCATAATTTTTCCCTGCAGCAGTAAAAGAACGTGATGCAAAAATATTGAGGTGTTCACTTCCATCACTCATAACATGTGACATGACTGCACCTATACCACAAGGCAAGAGGTCAGGCAAGCTTCACTGGATGATGTGGATCATAATGTGTGAGTACATTGTCTGATGTCACCATTTCCTTTGCCTTTTGGAAAGCCACATCACACTACTTTGTCCACTGCTATTTCTTTCTGATCTGTAGCAATGAGTTCAAGAGGTGAAGCACAGCAGCCACGTCTGGCAAGAACCTGTTACAGTAATTAACAAATCTTACAAATCTTGTACATCGATGGTATGACCACAGTAAGCGATGCTTGATTTTAAGCAGAGCACAGCACTTACCGCATCATGCTCTGAGACCATAATATTCTAATCTTTTTAACACCATCTTGAGATTTTGGAGATGTTTCTCATCATCCTCACCAGTAACAATGATGTTACCACTGTAGCACTGAGTGCCTAGGTAGCCTTGCTGTACCTGGTCCATAGTTTTCTGCCAGATTGCAGGTGTAGATACTACTCCAAAAATAAGTGTATTATAGTGATAAAGCCCTTTGTGAGTATTTATGATGAGAATCACTTTGGACTCTTCTTCCATCTCCATCTGTAGGTAGGCCTTGGCTAAGTCCGCTTTGTTGAAGTGAGGGTATTGATCTACTTTCAGTACTGGGTTGATGATGACCTTAAAATCACCACAGATCCTGACAGACCCATTATTCTTGGCTACTGGGACCACTGGCATTGACTGTGCGTTCCACTCAAAGGAAGAATTCCTTCTCCCTCCATGCAATCTAACTCACTAGTTACTTTATCACAGATGGTAAACCTTGGGTGTGGCATTTGAGTTTTCCACTGCCATCCTTAAACACTGCTGTGGCATCATGCAGTACTTTTCTTAATTTGCTTTCAGTTGACTCTGTTGCAGGGGATATGGCATGCAACTGGTGGATGGTCTCCAATCAAGTCGTAGTTCTCTCAGCCAATCATGGCCTCACATTGCTGGCCGTCCTGTTTCTACCACATATAAGTCCAATGTAACTTCTGGTTGTTGTATTTCACTGTTTTGAATGTCATTACCACAAGAGTTATCTTTTCTCCATACTAAGTTCTCAATTAAATATCTGCAGTCTTCAGTTTGGTATCTTTGAAATGCCATTCAAATTCATTTTTTTGTAATGGTTAAAACAGCTGAGCCAGTGTCCAATTCCATTTTAATTAAGTCACCATTCAGTTCTGGTGTAAGCCATATTGCTTGTCTCTCGTTAGTTTTCACTTTGTAAACCTCAAGGCTACCCAACCCTCATTACTCTCATCATTATCAGATTTTTCATCAACAGCATGCTGATTAGTGCTCTTTTTGATACTGTAACTTGACTTTTATCCTTTTCTCTTTCCTGTGCAATCCATTTATTTTTGACTGCCTGGCATGTTCTTTGTATGAGTCTTACTTCATTACATTTTCTGCAAGTTTCACCTTTAAACCTGCATTGGTCTGGTGTATGTGAGCCCCAGCCGCAATGGTAACACAATTTGTTTGGCCACTCTGTTTAGATGTTGCAATTTTGTTCACGTCTACTGTTATTTCTGACTGCAACTAAATTGTGCCTCTGGTTGCTGCTTTCGTTGATACAGCAATTCCAACTGCTCTTTTAAATGTGAGTTGTGCTTTATTGAGGACCTGTTTTGAATGCTTTCTTGTAAGTTTCCACAAACTAAGTGACCTCTCAGAGCATCGTTAAGCCCATCATGAAAATGACAATGCTTGAACAATCTCTTCAATTCACTTACATAAGCTGTAATGGACTCCCCTGCATTTTGTTTCTGCTTATGAAACTTAAAGCATTCTGCAATCAACAATGGTTTCCATTCTAAATGTTGTTTCATTATGTTCATGATATCAGCAAAGCTCAATTTGGCTTGTTTGGTTGGACCAGTCAAACCTCTAAGCAAACTGTATGCTCTTTCACCAAATGCACTCAGCAAAACTGGCCTTCATCTCTCACTGGCTATTTTATTTGCTTCAAGATCCTGCTCAGTTCGTTCAGTATACATCAGCCAGTTATCTTTTGTGCAATTGAATGTATCTATCTTTCCAATGTAGCCAGCCATTTTTACTTTTTAAAAAAAAATTATTATCACCCAATACTCACTGTTTATGAACCCATGAAATTCATCTGTTTTCTGCTTTTTTTGTCTCAACCATCTCTGTCCTCTTTCAAAGAGACACATACCACACTTTATTCTTAAGTGGAGCGTCTCTGTCCCTTTTCTGAAGAAAAAATGTGTGGTGCTTTTTTTTAAAAAACTCAAACATCTTGCTGTGCTTCAATAGGTAGGTAGTCATCTCAAGTTCATTTTTAAATTTACTTGTCGCCACTGTCACGTTTTCTAATTCCAAAAAGAACCGAAAGGAAAACACTGGAACTCGAGGATAATGTGTACTTTGTTCTTACCTTAGTGTGGTGCACACTTGTGACATGGTGGCGTAATGATGGGTGCCATTCACATACTTTTACATATAATCCATAATGAGTTATGTAACTAACAAAGAATGCTTGATCAAATAATATATTTACAATATCACTCAAATATTACTGAAATATTAAATACACAACACCTTCATAGATGATCCTTACCTTTCCCAGAAAAGTGTTTTGTATGAGTGACAGAACACCTCATACAAAATGCTGGTACATAAGCATTTTGTATGAGCTGCTCATCACTTCTGAGGGTTTCCTCATCTCAACTTGCTGCATATTTCATACTGCAGAGTCCATAGTGATTCTCGTTAGTCAGTTTTCCTTCTTCTATGCATTTTTACCCCTGTGGTAGCAGTCCAGGTTGTGCGAATGCATGTAAGACTGGTTGGCCTCGATTCCAAAGAGCGCTGGGTGTAGTTGGCCCACCATGGGCCCACTGGAACTGTGTCAACATGAAGGAGAACAATCTGGCCAAGCAGGAAGTGTGGTTAATAGCTAAAATAATTCTATTTTTATAGCTTCGCAGTCACTGAAATACTATTAGATGAGATGAAATCAATATTTGATGTAGGAAAAGCAGCAGCTATTTTCCACACAGAAGGGGTCGACGGATGATAATAAAGTAAGGAACTAGATAATGTATTTTGCTGATGTTGCTTGGCAGATAAATATAATTCAGAACAGTTCTCTGCTTTTATTCAAATAATAACATAGGGTGTTTAAACCAACTTTTAAGAAAAGATGGAAGATGATGATTTATTGTAAAATACTACTTGATATCAAGAGAGTAGCATTTCCTTGCTATCAATGGAGAGTAAACCCAAAGGTACAAAGCTACAAAAATATTTGGAGCAGGAAGTTAATTATGTTTTGACACCACCGAGAGTCTGCACAAGCTCTGCTTTTCTGCTCTAACTTGCAACGTAATTTCTTTGTTGATCATCCCTAAACCATTTTAATGCCAGACTGACTTCACACCCAAAATGATTAAGACATAAAATTAACTGAAATAAAGTAAATGATGCATTAAGAAATAGATTTCTTATTAAAATCAATTTTAATGTATCACTAAATGAGGCCAGTTCTTATCAGCATTGAAAAATTTATAAAAAACGTATCAAACTTTTTCACTGCATCTAAACAAAACTTTGATTAAAAATCAGGCTCATCATTTATTACCTTTTTAGGGATGTTGCAGAGCAATGACTATCAAAAACAGGAAATGGGGGCAAGATCACTTGAAGTTCTGAGTGTGATGAAAAAGCAGTACTGGGAAGCAATTCATTCCGCAGGTGAGAATGGACAAAATGGCAGGTAGTAACCCAATGCAATTAATAACATAATTTTTAAACCATTGTCCCTACTTATAAATCACACCTGTTACCACCTTTCACCCTTTGTTCTGTTTTTTTTTCCGCAGAAGTACTTTTCTCCTAACTGTTGATGCTGGCAAGTCTTCATTTATCATAAATGTACTATGTCACTGTTTTAGACCTTTATTATAAATATAAAAGCAACTTCAAAACTTGATGTCACCTTTGATCCATATGACCTTTTTTTACAGCTTCTTCTCCGTCTTGTTTTACGGTGGTTGGCACCCAGCTTCATGGTGCATTACCACTTTTTTACAGCTTGGTTCCTTATAAAGAATTTTGGAACATTTTGTCAGAAATGTAATAATAATGAAAATTATTGGAAGACATCTATGTGGTTTGTACTAATAACCAGAATTTTGTGGAGTGGGCTCAGACTTATGAGGTTTAGACCCAAGATCCAAACTAGTTTACTGACCTGTCAGGACCCTGTCAGTGATGCACTGCAAGAAAACAGAGACTTGTATGGTATAATTGTATCCCATAATGAAACTGTAAGAAACTTCCAGTAAACAGCAAAGACAATTCTTCCTATCCAAAGCCCTGTGCCCAATATCTGTCAATGCCCCCAAACTTTTGGAATGATTGTGAATATTCTTGATGTTCAGAGGTAATCTAAAATTTAAGAAAGGAAATAAACTTTTAATAAATAAATTAAACTCAAAAGTATCCAAAACACATTTGAATAATTTAAAAATGATTATTCAATAACAAATAATTAACTAATTATCACCTTCCTTTACCTTTCTTTTTTGCCCCTGTTATGTCTATTGAAATCAATCATGGATTCACAGATCCTATGCATATTTAACCCCGCTCAATATCTGTGAGCAGATTCCACATGTGCTGTCTAGTAGCTGCAGTACCTCAGAATTCACCAGCTGAAATCCATCAGCATTCAGGATTTCTGTATTTGAATTACATGCACTGAAGTCCCAAGTTTGCTGACATTTACAGGGGTAATTGCCAGCAGTTTACTGTGGAACTGCTGGTACCTACCATTAAGATTTGGCTCAATACTTTAAGGCTTTAATAAAACACACAACAGACAGCAGTTACGTTATAGTTTGTCAATTGTTTACTTTATAATTGAAACATCTAAGTAACCAAAATATCACCTATTTTTCTTTAGATAAATTTACTTCCAGATTAAATTTTTGACAGTTTAAATATCTGTCTCTATGTTTTAAAAGTAATGCATTTTTGCTCAATAAAAATGTTTTATTTTAAGACATGAGCTAAGGAATATTAGAACAAACTGTCCTGCAATATTGATATAATATTCCTCATTTAATTTAAAACAATGTCAACTTAGGTATAAAATGCATTTACTTCCAAAACTGAATGTTGTCTATTCATCATAATATACCATAAATTACTGGCATAGTTTACATATTACTATTTAACTATTTATGGTTCTATTACTATTTATTATTTATGGTACAACTGTAACGAAAACCAATTTCCCCCGGGATCAATAAAGTATGACTATGACTATGTATGCTATTGCGTTGTGTAATATTTATAACAGTTCTATCGAGGAAGATTTGAATAACTATTATGTTGGTAAACTTAAGACAACATAATATTAAAAATACTTCTAAGGTGATATAGGAAATTTGTTTCTTGCATCTTGGGTTAATGCATAATGCTCAGTTGGCAAAAGCATATGCTAGCCATACATAGATGAAAATGATAGTTTTTAAATTTTGGGGGTGGGGGGGAATGGGCTACTTTGACAAAGTGGCATTTATTGTTCATTCCTAATTGTCATTGAGAAGGTGATAGCTGCTTTTGTGAACCACCACAGTCTTGTTGAAGGTATTCCTGTGGCCCTGTTGAGTAGGTAATTCCAGGAATTAGACCTAGCAATGAGCAACTTATTTATAAATGGTATATGATTTGAAGAGGAACCTGCAGTTTCCATGCACTTGTTATCCTTGTGCTTCTTATTGGTAGAACTTATAGGTTTGGAGAGCTCTTTTAGTGTAATGGATGTGAGTAATTGCAGTGTAATGCATTTTATAGAAGGTACACACTGCAGTCAGTATCTAGCAATATTGAGGTTCAAAGTGGTGGATGACGAACCAATCAGGCAAACTGCTTTGATCAGGATAGCAATGCGCTTCTTGAGAGTTGGTGGAGTAGCACTCATCCAGGTAGGTAAAGACTTTCATGTGTGGAACGGGTTCTGTCACCTAACCTGCTTTGCAGATAATGAATGGGCTTTAGGCTACCAGGAGGTGAGCCACTTGATGAATATCAACCACCATTGACCTGTTCTTATAGCCACAGTATTTATGTGGCTGGTTTGAATGAGCTACTCATCAATAGTGACACCAGGGGGTTGGTGATAGGGGACTTGATAATGGTAATGCCACTGATTTTGAAAGAATCCCTGACATCCCTTCTTGCCAGGGATGGTCATTGCCTAGCGCTTTAATTTTAACTGCTACTTACCATCTGTTGCTTAAATGTTATTTAGATCTTACAGTATGTAATTGTAGACCGTTTCGTTTTCTGACAGGTTGCAATTAGAATTCAACATTATGTAATCATCAGCAAAGTCTCCCATTTTTGACTGTGCAATGAAAGGAAGATCATTGATAAAGTAACTGAAAGGTGTAGTGCCTAAGGTATTCTCCTGAGAAACTCCTTTCGAGATGCCCTGGGACTCAGATGATTAACCTCAAACTAACCAACCACAATCCTTTGTATGATGTATGACTCCATCTAGTGGAGTGTTCCCTTATGATGACCATCGATTCAAGTGTTCTCAGGGTTTCTTGATGCCACTGAGTCAAATGCTATCTTTATGTCACGTGCTATCACTCACATCTGGCCACTAGAAATCAGCTCCTTGTTCTATGTTTGGTCCAAGACTATGATCTGTTCTGGAGCAGAGTAGTCCTCAGGAAATGCAAATCTGGAAGTGGTGAGAAGGCTATTGGTGGGTAGGGACCACTTTATAACTATATCACAGTTTCAGTTAATTTGGCTGATAAATGAGGGCACACTGATTGTGGATTGAATTTCCATGAACAGAACCTCTATAGGCAATTGTTCACATTGTTGGTAGATGTTAATGTATTGACTGTAAAGCACCAACTGGGCTTGTGGCACAATTAGTTCTGGAGCACAGGTCTTCAGTACTACTACAGTAATATTGTCTGATTCAATAGCCTCTGCTGTATCCAGAGTTCTGTGGTGTTTCAAGGTATCACACTCAATGGATAGAATTGACTGTGCAATGTTAAGATCTCATAATGAAGCTAACATAAATAATCAAGTCAATACATCCAACTGACAGTAATTGCAAATCCTGTAACCTCACCTTTAGCACTCACAGACTAGTCCCCACTACCTGTGAATATGGTTTTATTATTGGAACATTACACTCCCAATAGCTACCAAACTGTCCACCACGATTCATGTCTTGAGGTGGTAGGACCTCAGAGTTTCAATCAGATCTGTTGGTTATGAGATGATTTAGTTTTATCTATTGCATACTGATTTTTGCTGTTTACTTGCAGCTTCACTAAACTGGCATCAACATTTTTTTTACTTTTGCAAGTCCTGCACCATAATTGACCCAAGGTTACTCTCCTAATTTCATAGTAATGATAGAATGAGAGATAAGATGGGTTATGAGATTAGATTGTATTGGTGCACATTTCTGCTGCTAATGGATTCAGAGTCTCATGGATGTAAATTTTAAGGTCACAGTTTTGAGTCCATCTAATTTAGGATGAATACAGTGCTCTACAAAATGGTGGAAGGTATCGTATGAATATAGAATTTTGTCTTTACAAGGACCATGATAGCAATAAGAGAAATCACTACCACATAGGTCTTCATGGTAGTGACTTCTCTTATTGGTATGATGCACAGCTGCAGTGAAGATGAGGAAAAGAAGATTATTTCAACCCCTACCTAGTCTGACAACAAAGTTCTTCGGGACTTTGACAATTTGGTCATTGGTGTGCTGGATGAGTGACATTAGGGTCCATCAACCATAGTACATTCTATGTCTTTGCTGTTATCAGTCAATCAATTTTCCAGGTGAACTTCAACATGGATGAGTAAAGATACTGCATAATGTGGTCAGCAGTCAATGTTACAAACTCTCAGTGCTGCTCTTTTCTACTCATGTGTTGTCTTCACTGATTAATCCATACCAGGGACTATGGTTGCAAGGTATGATTCTCCAAAAAAAGACTTGTTGGACTGTTGGTTGACTAGTCTGTGGTACAGCTGTCCCAATTTATACATCACACCCCAGATTTTCATGAGGAGAGTTTTGCAAATAGACTGGGCTGGGAGTAATATTTTGTGTCTGAAGTTGGTGCCTAGGTCAGTGCTATGATATCCATCTGGTTTTATTCTTCCTTTGAGTGGCTTAACGGGCTATTTCAGAGGGCATTTAGAAGTTAAGCCCATTACAGAATGATTAGAGTTAGCGATAACTCATGGAGCTCGTAAAAATTTGGAAGGTGTAAGTATACTGTGGTTTAACTATCTGAAAAAAATGCGTCCCTAGTCCTACAGGTAGCCCTAAAATAAACAATACAAACTCCACAATTGGCAGTTTAAATATGTTATATGAGAACCAAGACTGAAAGGGAATTGAAGGTCACAGGGTTTTGCTGTGGTACTATCATCTTGGAATCCCAAAACGTTAGCTAAACTAAAAGCAGCTAAACTGAAGATGCTTAAAACTAGGTATATTGAAGCAATGCCATGCTTTGTCGAGCTGACCTGAGACATAGAAACTTCTAGCATTAGAGATGGCCATTTCATCTTTCTTAACCATCTGGAATGTAATCGCCTTTTGAGAATTGATTTATTCCGTTCTCTTTTCATGATTTCATCACAAACTTTCCAGAAATATTAAAATTTGCCTACATTTTTAAGAAGCTAGATTATGCAGTTATTTAAAACTTGCACTTTTTTTTTAAAATATAGGTAGCATTCCTCCTCTTATAGATCTGTTGAAGAGTAACCATGAGACACTACAATGTATTGCTGCTGCTGTGCTGTGTAATCTCTCCATCTATCTGCCGGCCTGTGAATCAGTTATTAATTCTGGGATCATTCCAGTTCTTATTTCATTACTGTACAGTCAACAGCCAGAGCTTCAGTCACGTTGTTCTGTCATTCTCTGTGATATTGCCCAGATTGACAACAATGCCAGTCTAATTGCTTCCCTTGTAAGTAATGTTTAATTATTTTATTCTGTTCTAAAAAGTATAGTTCATTCCATTACCGTAGATTGAGATATCACAAATCTATTGACAAAAACACACAGCATTTTAGTATATGGTTAAATAGTCACAGTTTTAAAATTATTTCCTCTTTTTAGTACCACTGCATGTCACAGTAGTTTCCACAGGAATGTGATTAGCCAAAAGAACAACAGATTTCAATGGCGGTGTATGCCCAGAATCTTGTACACTGAATAAAAAATAATATCTATGCTAGCTCTATCCATGCCTGTCAGGCAAACTAATCATGACGTTTCCTTTTTTTTGGTGATTTTTTTTTGTTTTTGAACCTCTGCTAATCTCTACTTTAAACTAGACTCTGCAGGGAATCATGGGCAATAATTCATTATCTATTTCTCTGTAGAACAAAATGTTAATACATTATTGTTTTGTAGAGCCAAGTACACTCTAAAATTAATAATTGGCAAATCATATCATAATTTATCTGGTGCAATGAATTCCATGCCTATTTTCTGTCATGTACATTCATAGCAAGTTTATCCAAAAACTCATTTACCCTTTGTTAATCAATCTGCAAGTTTCCCTCTTAAGCCTCCATATCCTCCAGTTTAACCATTTATTAGGAGCAGATGCAGCTAAAGCAGGACTTCATTGGAATTGGAATTCGAACTTAGATCTACTCGAGATTTTCCAGCAGGCCTGGTCCTGCAAAAATAGTATGCAAAAATATTAGCTTTGTATCACTATAAAGGTTGTTCATGATAGAGTCTTACTGTCTGCTTCCATTCCTTATTTTTGAGGAATTAGTGTGACATTTAAGTTGATGTTTCCTTTAGCATAAAATGAATTATTTATTCATTTTCCTTGGCAAAGATATGCTAACTGCAAAGCAGTTCCCTGATATTTTGTGCAAATGGGTATTTTAATAAGTGTTAGACACTATTCAGATAAATGACTCAAAGGTGAGTTACTTCTGCCCTTATCCATTTGGTCCCAATTTTCTCCCATTAACTGTCTGTTTTAATGAAGCTAATCACATGGCTCATGTAATTTTCATAACAACTAGGAAGTGGAACCAGATGATAATTTTTTCTCAACATTAAAGCCAATTATAGCTATCACTTACCATAGTTAAAAACAGCAATCTGCAGAAATATGAAATCAAATACAGCTATTTGATTTAAGTGGTTGAGGTTCTGGTTGAAGCAGTGGCCACTAGAGGGTGGTAATGAATTATGGATAAAATGAAATTAATTCATTTGCACTTGAGTTTAACCACCCAACATTAATTCAGCTGGCATGTAATTCAGTTAGTGGCATGTAATGTGTTTTTAATCTAAAACCTTACCAGAACTTTACCTTAATCTATAAGATTAAAAAAAAATCATGAAAATTAGATGCATCTTGGTGCAGGATATTATGGCAAAAGATATGAATAAACTGTGGAGGATATTGGAAAAATTTTGCTAAAAAGATAAAATATTCTATACATTTATTGATTAACCAGTATGTGTAGGTTCTGCTGTTACTTTAACTTTACCTAACTAGATGCTGTGCAACTTCTTGTAACTATCCCTTCTGGAACCACATTGTTTTTATTTTCTAGGGTGCAATTTCTCCGCTGGTGAAAATTTTAAATTCTGAGATTGAAGATGTGCTTATCAATGTAATTAAATTCATTCAGATATTATGCACCAACAATCCAAACAATCAGACCTTAGTGGCTAAGGAAGGAGCAATTCCTCTGTTGGTGGAGCTTTTAAATGTCCCATCAGGTAATCTTCTTTAAAATGTTCCTGAAAATTTTAGCTACAATTTTCTTTTGCATGAACAAAATGCCAAGTGCATGGTTGAGAGATGGGGGACACAATTTATGCCTACATCACCAGGACTGAAATTAACACACACTAGTATCCAAGATGCTGAATTAAAGACCTTAATTTACAGATGTTGGAGATTAATTTGCAGCTAATGTATTTAATGTCTAAAGGCAGTTTACATGAAAACTTGCCTTAAGAATGCTTAAGTTTTCTGTGTTTTCAAGGGGTGCTGACACTAGATTAATTAACAAAGGTGAAAGGTTCCTTCCACTGATATCATGTAGAGTAAGGAGGCACTATTTGACCGAGAATGATGAATGGTACAAAACAACATAGCTAAGCAGCTATAACAGAGGGTGCACAGGGTACTTTATCTCAACTCAACTATCTTATGTACAATATGAAATGGTTAACAATCATCTGTCATCATCCTTAGGGACTGAAAATAGATGTTAGATTTGATTGGATTCCACTGATAGTATTTTATTCAAATTTTTCATTAAATAGTGGTCAGTATTAGGTCCCAACATTAGTGGGTTGAGCGGAGCAAGCACACAAAATATCACTCTCTCAGAATTGCATAGAAATGGGACTTAGGTATCTGAGGTATCAGGCGTTTTGAAGATCTTTTTATAGACAATTGGTTTGCGTCTTTTGAACAGTTGTCTACAAAGATTAATTTACTGAATACCCACTTTTTTTAGATATTTACAAATTAGACATTTTATAAGCCCTTTAATACCATATTTTCCTGAACAACCTGATAAGGATGTTGCAGACTTGTTTCTTCAAATGAACCCCTTGGGTAAAGGTTTAATTTCTACTATTCGTGTTAAATTTATGAATCTCAGATGAGCCCCTTGTGATAAAATTTAAACTGCTTGGGAGCATGACTTAGGTTTTTCGTCGTCCGAGGTTTGGGATTCAATTCTTAAATCAGTCAATTCAATTTTTTTATGTGCTCGTCATTGTCTTTTGCAGTTTGAAGTTGTCCACAGGGCTCATATGTCTAAAACCAAATTGGCAAAGTTCTATCCTGATATTAGTCCCTGGTGTGACAAATGCAAAGGAGGTGAGGCCTTCCTTATCCATTTGTATTGGGCCTGTCCTACTTTGGAAAAATTTTGGAAAGATGTTTTTTTAACTTTATCTTCTATATTAAATTGTCATTTGGAACCTGATCCTTTGATCGCTCTTTTTGGTATTTCTTGAGACCCTGACAAGCATTTGATCCCGGCTAAACGACGAACATTGTCTTTTGCCTCTCTCTTAGCTAGACGTGCAGTGCTCAAGTGGAGAGACGTAGTTCCCCCTACCCATGTTCAATGGCTTAGGGATATTATGTCTTGTTTAGGTCTTGAAAAGATTTACTATTCACTTCCTAATTCGGACATAAAGTTCCATAAGGTGTGGGGACCTTTTCTTGAACATTTTCATAATTCTCACCTAGATTGACAGGTGTTTTTTCTTTTTTCCCTTGATAATTAGATCCTGCATTTCCAGCTTTCTTTGATTTTTTGATTAGGTAGCAGGCTGCCTTTTTTTGGTATTCATTTCTCTTTTTATTACAATATATAGTTCTGGGGTGATAAAAGTTTATCTCAAATGTCCTTTCAAATATGTACACTTATAATATAACGGTTGGCTTGGAGTTGGATGGGGGGTAGATTGGATGCTTTTCTTTTTATTTTTTTATTTTTTAATATGGGTGACTTGCTTATTTGTTAAGATATGTATTGTTATTTTTGTTTATAATGCAATGATCCTTCTATTTATACTTTTTTTTCTTCTATGTTGTAGTTTGCAGAAAATCATAAATAAAATATTTTTTTTAAAAATGGGACTTGAAGACCGAAGATGTGCTAGGGTCTGGAAAAATGAACAGATTGCTAGAGGAACTTAATGGTGAAGTGACATCTGCGGGTGTAAATAATGTTGAATCCTGCAGCAGTACTAAGAGGGGACAGGAAAGATGCGAACAGTACGGAGTTGGGTGGGATAGAAGTTGACAGATGAACATGAAGGAAGAAGAAATCTAGGTAGACAGTTGGATGTGTGTGGGTGGAGAGCACCAAGCATATTATCTTTTGTCAATATCATTACTGAGCTTCTTGCTAGAATACACATAAAGATCGCCCCTCCTTTGCAGTAAGTTGTGTTTAACACAGTATTCCGTAACTTATCACATAGATAATGTAGGTTTCTAGTAGAGTTCTCACTTTTCCACTAATGTTTGTTATGAGTCAGATAGAGGAAAATTGTGAGTTACCTGCTCTGAAGCAATCTTCCCACAATACATAATTCCCTGATTATTTCCAGAGTATCAGTTTAACTATTAGAAAAAGAATATATTCCTTAATTAAATAACCTTATGATTGGAAAAATGGCATGAATATAGGCAAAGTAATAGATAGTTTCGATTTTCCAAGACTCTCTTTCTCCTTTAATTAGATGTTAACAAATATTGCAACTGTATGTTTTCACCATGGTATCATAATACCACAAGTTCAAGAAATTGGAAGTGTACTGTAGGTTACCAAAGACCAGACTTAGGAAAATTCAACTTCACACAAATTATCCTATACAGAATTTTTGAAGCTAATAGTAATAATAATAATAATAATAAAATGTTTCATGATAATTATTAATGACCGGATGCAGTATATATTCCAATAGTTTAATTACATGTCACTACAGGATAATTATTTAATGAAATGAATGAATTATAGCAAGCATATCTAAAGTAATTTATTGGTAGCTAAAGAAAATGGACATTCTGACGTGGAAATATCAGCTAATGGACAGTTCTCAGGAAATGAACCTTTATGTCACTTAAGACTGCTTGTGTAACTGGAAAACACTCATCAGTTGATGTCTGAAAGAATTGTCTTTTGATTGTTAAATAGAGCTGCTGTTTGTTTCCAACACTAGGCAAGTCAGAGACACAAGAAACTGCAGATGCTGGAAAAGACACTGCTGGCGGAAACTAACAGGACAGGTAGCATCTGCATGTGGAGGCAGAGACACAGTTGACATGTCATGTCAAGTCCCTACCTCAGGACTGAAGCATAAAGGGGGAATAACCAAAATAACTTCTAGAACTTTCAGTCCTGATACAGGATCTTGGTCTCAACTCAAAATAACAATTGTCTTCTGTCTTCACAGAAGCTGCATAGCTGGCTGAGTTCCTCCAGCAGTTTCTGTTGCTTTATATTCCTAGCTAGATGAATATATAGCCAATATTCTTTGATGAATAATTTAGAATGTGTAATGAAACTCAGATTCTTAACATTTTTGTGGAATTATTTTCTATTATGTAGAAGATCTGGTGAGCTGTGCTTCAGTTACTTTGGCTGAAATTGCACGTGGAAATCGATTGAATCAGGATACAATTGCAGCTGAAGGGGCGATTCCATCTCTGGTAAAAATCCTCAGTGGACGGAAAATTAAGATGCAATTAAAGGCTATAGCAGCAGTGGAGGTTTTAGCTGACAAAAATGCCGCAGTACAAAAAGAATTTCTTGCTTTGTCTGCCGATAAACACATTTTGAAGCTTCTTAAGGTATTTTATAATCAAAATCTTGTTTGAATAATTTAAATTCAGTTTAAAACATTGATCAATAGCTTGTTCATTATGGACCAACATCTGAAAAGTTTGAAGAGATCATAAATGTGGAATAAACCTCATAATTTTACGATCCTTCTTAATTCATTTAAAAAAATTATGTTAATATATTCACATAGATTTACTGCCTTCCTGTTATCTTTTTTTTGGTTGGGAAGAAGTCATCTCCCATTTAGTTTATTGAAATCTGGTCATGACACTCATCCACTCCTTTCTCCAGTGACACAGCTAGTAGGATTTTTCCTTCACAGCGCCAGCAACCAAGGTTCAATGAAGAGCACTGATGTTGTCCATTTGGAGTTTGCACCTTCTCTCTGTGACCGCATGGGCACAAAGCTCAAAATTCAAAGTAAATTTATTATCAAAGTAGTTATATGTCACCACATACTACCTTGAGATTCATTCTCTTGTGGACATTCACAGTAAATACAAAGAAATACAGTAGAATCAATGAAAAACTGCACACTTCAGAGGGACAGACAACCATCGTGTAACAAACAACAAATTGTGCAAATAAAAAAAGGTAAAAAAAAACACAATAATAATAATAATAAATATATAATAAATATTGAGAAACATGAGTTCTAGAGTCCTAGAAAGTGAGCACATAGTGTGTGGAATCAGTTTAGTGAGGTTCAAGACCCTCATGGTTGAGGGGTAATAAATGTTCGTGAATCTGGTAGTGTGGGACCTGAGGCTCCTGTACCTCCTTCCTGATGACAGCAGCAAGAAGAGAGTATGGTCTGGATGGCGGAGGTCCTTGATGATGATTGCCACTTTCTTGCAACAGCACTCCATGTAGATGTGCTTAATTGTGGGGAGGGCTTTATCTATGATAGGCTGGGTTGCAACCTGTACTCTTTGTACACTTTTCCGTTCAAGGACAGTGGTGTTTCCATACCAGACCATGATGCAACCAGTCAATATACTCTCCACCACACATCTACAGACATTTGTCAAAGTTTTAAATGACTTGCTGAATCTTCACAAACTTCTCAGAAAGTAGAGGTGCTGCGGTTCTTTCTTTGTAATGACACTTACGTACTTGGCCCCCAGGACAGGTCCTCTGAAATGAAAACGAGGAATTTAAAGTTGCTGACCCTCTCTACCTCTGATCCTCTGATAAGGACTGGCTCATGGACCTCTGATTTCCTCCACCTAAAATCAATAACCAACTCCTTGATCTTGCAGACATTGAGTGAGAGGTTGTTTTGTGGTACCAGTCAACCAGATTTTCAATCTCCCTCCTATATGCTGATTAGTCACCTCCTTTGATTCAGCAAATAACAGGGGTGTCATCAACAAATTTAAATATGGTATTGGAACTGTACTCAGCCACACAGTCATAAGCATAAAGCAAGTAGAGCAAGGGGCTAATCACAGTCTTGTGATGGACCTATGCTGACTCTGATTGTGGAGGAGATGTTGTTGCCAATCGAAACTGACGGGGTCTCCAAGTGAGGAAATGTAGGATCCAGTTGCAAAAAGAGGTATTGAAGCCTAGGTCTTGAGCTTAGTGATTAGTTTTGAGATAATGATAGTGTTGATTGCAGAGCTGTAGTCAATGAACAGCATCTTCACTAACCAGATGTTCCAGAGTTAAATGAAGAGTCAATGAAATGGCATCTGCTGTTTGGCTGTTATGATGATAGGTTGGAGTGGATCCAAGTCACTCCTCGGGCAGGAGTTGGTATGTTTTATCTCCATCCCCTCAAAGCACTTTATCACAGTGGATAAGTACTACTGGACGATAGTCATTAAGGTAAGTTACCACATTTTCCTTGGGCACCGGTATAGTTGAAGCCTGCTTGAAGCATTCGGTACTTCAGACTGCCAAAGTGAGAGATTAAAGGTATCAGTGAACACTCCTGCCAGTTGATTAGCACAGGTCTTCAGTACTTGGCCAGGTACGCAGTCTAGGCCAAATACGTTCCATGGGTTCACCCTCCTGAATGATGCTCTTGCATTGCCCTCAGAGAATGAAATCACTGGGTCATCAGGGGCTGTGTGAGTTCATGAAGTTGCCTCTATGTTTTGTTGGTCAAAGCATGCATAAAAGGCAATGAGCTCATCTGGGAGCGAAACCTTGTTATCACATATGTCACTCAGTTTGACCCTGTTGGAGGTGATAACATTCAAGCCCTGCCATAGCTGTCGAGCATCCTTCTGTGATTCAAGTTTGGTCTGGAATTGCCACTTCACATGTAAGATGGCTTTCTGAAGGACATACCTGAATCTCTTGTATTTTACTTACTCCAGACTTGAGTGCCACTGATCTGGCCCTCAGCAGATGGCAGATATCATGGTTTATCCAGGGTTTCTGGTTGGGAAAGGCTGAATGATTTTTTGGGGACACATGCATCCACAGCTGACTTTATAAAGTCATAACAACCATGGCGTATTTGTTGAGTCCTTGCGTGTGGCCTGACTCAAAGCAATCACACAGCTGCTCTTCTGCCTCCCACGACCACTCTTTGTTGGCCTTACCTCTGGAGCCTTGCTCTTTAGCCTCTGCCTGTATACAGGTAGAAGGAAGACAGCTAGATAATCAGATTTCCTGAAAGGTGAGCTAGGGATGGAACAGTAGCATTTCTAATCATAATGTAACAATGGTCAAGTGTGTTGGGACCCCTGGTGCTGCAGGTGATGATGATAAATGGGCAGAGATTTCTTCAAGCAGGCCTGATTGAAGTCGCCAGCAGTGATTTGAAAGGTGTCCGGATAGGCTGTTTCTTGCTTGCTAACTGCAGCACTCACTACGAATGCTTGGTTAACATCCACATTTGGTGATATGTAAACTGACTGCAGTCAGGATCGTGGAGGAGAAGTCTCTTGGTAAGTAGAACAGATGGCACTTAATCATCAGATGATCCAGGTTGGGAGCACAACAGTGCAACAAGACCACTACATCCAAGAATCATAAAGAATTTATCATGAAATACAATCCTCCACCTCCTGCCTTTTTTTGAGTTAGTTGTTCCATCCATCTTATGGATTGAGAACCCCTCTATCTGGAATGCTGTATCCAGCATTTCCATTTTGAGCCATGACTCAGTAAAACAGAAAATGCAGTAATCACTCATTTCCCTCCAATGCAGGAATCTTTTCTTTTGGTCCTCTGTCTTGTTCTCCAGTAACTGTACATTTGTTAACAAGATGCTAGGTAGAGGAATATTTGCACCCTAATGTTGGGATGTTCCAGTTTCCTTCCACATCCCAGAGACATGCCGGTTGTTCTATTAATTGGCCATTGTAAATTGCCTGTACAGTTTAGGAATCCAATACCATCTGGAGGAATTTGATGGGAGTAGGTTATAAGGAAAATTGATGGGGAAAATGGGATTGCTTTGTGAATTGGCATAGATTTGATGGACAGAATGGCTTCATTCTTTGTCTTAAAGAACTGTGAAAAATCCTTCATCCTATGTTTATCTGTTTTCTCTATACTATTTACCTCATCTTCTCAAAGTGGTGCCATGTTTTTGCCATTTTTTGGAGAAAAAACTTCTAAATACTCTGTTGGATGTATTAGCAATCACATTAAATTTGCTAGAAACACTGACTTCATACTGTCTGATAATTTGCATGGTTGTTTATATTTTGAAAGGTTATTTTTAAAGTTAGCCTAGACTTTTTTTTGTTTAATTAGAGGATGTGAGCATTTCTAACATGACCAAGATTTATTGCCAATCCCTTACATTCTTGGAAGCTAATGATAAGCCACCACCTTGAACATCTGCAGACTTGTGATGATGTTGGTTTCATAGTGTCATTAAATTATGTTCCGAATATTTAGACCCAGCAACAAAAAATAGCGGCAATGTACTGTATTTCCAAATACTGTGAACTAGATGGGGGAGGGGGTGCTGCAGATAATGGAATTTCGTTTTCTTGGTTTTATTGGTAGTAGAGATCATGCATTTAGTCAAAGAATCCTTGGCAAATTGCAACAAGTTTTAATGTTTTTCAAATTGCCTGATGTTTGAATAATATGACGACTGGGGCCTTAAAAGAAAGCCAAGACGAATATCCACTTAACTCCTTTAATAGTGGTTGCAAATGCCTCTGTCTTATCATTAGTATTTGTTTGCCGCTTTACCATTATTGAGAATGGGGATGTACTTGGAGTCTCCTCTGCCCATTATTGGTTTAATTATTATAACTTGATTAATTATAATTAAAATTGCTTAATTATACTAGTTTTGGCATGACGTGGTAAGTCTGCAAAGCTTTGATCTGATTTGATACATGTTGGATCACTTACCTCAGCCTAGAGCAAACAGCTTCCTCTGTTTCACATTCATACAGTCTTGCTGACATTCAATAGCATTACTGTTGCTGAGCCCTTGAAATTTCAGCAGCTTAGCACCTAACATTTGGGAATGTCTGGTGCTGCAATTGATATGCTTGTCTACATTTTATTGGTCCAGTGTTGTTCTTGATGGTAGTGGTAGAGAAAAGAATATTCCACACCATGAGATGTTTCATTTTGTTGGAATGGAATTTTGTTTCCGCTGTAGTCCACTTCATCCATCTGTGCTCAGTGTTCAGTTACTAGATATACTGTACACTCAGTGACTATTTTATTAGATACACCTGTACATCCACTCATTAATGCAAATATCAAATCAGCCAATTTATGCATAAAAGCATACAGACATGGTCAAGAGGGTTAGTTGTTCTTCAGACCAAACATCAGAATAAGGAAAAAAGTGTAATCTAAATGACTTTGACTATGGAATAATTGTTAACGCCAGACAGGGTGGTTGGAGTGTCTTGGAAACTACCGACTCCCTGGGATTTTTACGCACAGAAGTCTCTAGAGTTTACAAAGAATGATGTGAAAAACAAAAAATAAATCAAGTGAACAGCAAGTCTGTGGGCAAAAATGCCTTGATAATGAAATAATGAGAGAAGTCAAAGGAGAATGGCCAGACTAGTTCAAGATGACAGGATGGCCACAATAGCTCAAGTAACCAGGCGTTACAACAGTGGTGTGCAGAAGAGCATCTCTGAATGCACAGCATGTTGAACTGTGAAGTGGATGGGCTACAGCAGCAGAAGAACATGAAAAACAAATTAACCTTTTGACCATGTCTGCTTGCTTTTATGCATTGAGTTGCTGCCACATGATTGTCTGATTGGATATTTGCATTAATGAGCAGGCATACAAGTGTACCTAATTAAGTGACCACTGAGTGTATAATATAGTACATTCATGTGTTATCATTCTTAATAAGTAACATTATATTAGCATGACATCAATTTTGTTTACATAAGTTTCTTGAGCAAACATTCCAATAGTCCTTACACAGGTTTCAGCCTCTCAGTGCAGAGCATTAAACTGTGAACTTTCCCATTGCAGGAACTATATCAAATATCATCATGTTCCTCAGCACATAATTGTGGACTATAGAAGGGGGTTATCCACTCTGTTCTCTTTGCACTGGAAAACAATTAGGTTTTGAGTAGAGTAGGGGACATCTCTCACTAAGATGATCAAATTCCAGCAGCAGTTAATATTTGTTTTTGTGTACATCCTTAGAGCCCAGAGTCATGCTTTGCACACTTGTTTGGGATGATTTTAAACAAAGACCATCATATCTGACTTTAGACCACCTTAGCATACATACTGTACATTCTGGCAGTAGAAACTCCCCCTCCCTCTCTCCCCATCAAGAACAACATGAACATACCTTAAATGTTTGAACTGCAGTGATTAAGAGTGCTCACCGGAACCTTGTTTCTGCAGGCAATAGGGATAAGTAACTATTAGTAGTTTTGCTACCTACTTCTGTATAATGCTCTCATGTGCATATCATAAAGGAAAACTTGAAACACTGTCATTCCATTTTTTTCAGGTTTTTGAGATTGAGATCAGAGAACAGGCTGCAACAGCTATTTGGGCTCTGGCAGGACAGACTTTGACACAACGAAAACGTATGGCCAAGGAAATTGGCTATAATTTGGTCATTGATCTTCTATTATCTTCATCTGATAAAATGCACTATGTTGGTAAATTGTTTTCTAATAAATAATGAAAAACATGACACCAAGCATAGATTTCTAATGTGGTTATAAATTGTGCTAAGATACTAATGTATGGTACAACTGTGGTTAGGGTGCAAATGTAATGACCTATACAAACCAGCTCTGAACCTCAGTTCTGTTTTCAGGATAAAAGGGAGAGCTAATAAGAAGAAAAGCCCCGTGTGCTCTTTTTGGTGACATTTCCAGTGACTTGGATACAATTTGTCCAAGCACTCAGCCAGCTTCAGATGTTGCACTATGGTGTAGGAAGTAAGGGCATCAAAGAGTACCATTTGTTTATAATTTTTGTAGAAAATATTTTTCTATTTAAATATCCACATTCATGAGGTTTCTCTCAAAATTCCTAGATCAGGTCATTCCTTCTAAAATAATTACTTTTAAACAATTAGGATTACATATAATGCTGAAATTGTCTCCTTGCAACAAATATTGTTGAAGGGATATTTGGTCAAAGGGTTAGAAATTATGTGGGATTTTCTTAAGATGATAAAAAATGTTTCCGTTGACAGAGAACAACCAGAAATACTGAATTAAAACAAAAGGAAAATTGGGGAAGTGAATAGAGTTTATTTCATGTGGCAAGCTTCCTCCCACAATCCAAAGATGTACTGGTGGTAGGTTAATTGGTTATTGTAAATTGTCCCGTGATTAGGATGGGATTACCGGCATTGTGGCTCAAAGGGCCGGAAGGGCCTTTTCCATGCTGTATGTCAATAAAATAAAATAAACGTAGAATGCAAGGACAGATAGCATTATAACATTCAAAAGAATATTAGGTATATATGTTAAAATTTGCAAGCATTTGGAGAAAGAACAATACCACTGACAATACACTGAATGCCGTCCTACTGTGGTGTATTATTCATTGGGAGTGCAGCTGTTAAACAGTTAAATAAATGAAAATTCAGAAAATAGATTAATATCCCTAAGGAAATGATGAAAAAATTAGTAATTCACTTGAATTAGTGTTCTCCACAGAGAAACCTACAGGACAAATATCTGTATTTGTTAGTTTATATCCTAGTCTGCAGAATCTCTGAAAATATAAAATTACTGAATGAAATCAGTAGAAGTAGAATCAGGAAACTCATTGGGGCACAAATTATTTGCTATCTAATGTAGGAGTCTTTGTTTATTCTTCAAGTTAAGGTTTATTTAGGATATAAGTAAATGAAGTTTTTATTCAGATTTATTGCACATAACTATTTAATTTTGGACTTCTAGACGTTCTGCAGAATGTAAGTATATGAAATGAGCAAACTCAGTAAGTAAAACATTAAATTGCTATCATATCTGAAACATAAACAGTTGTTTAAAAATTTGTTTTACTAATTATGTTCCTTAAAATACTTGTAGGATATTTGTGGTTGTTAATCATGGCTGTCATTTCTTAATGTAGATTAGGTGGTATTGCCACTTTATTGCTTTTCATACACTATAAGGGACAACATTATGAAGTACAGTTAATGAAAGCAGAAAGATTTTTGAATTTTCTGCCTTGGCTATCAAACGTTTCAACATTTTTTATGAATCAATTTGAATTGTATTTCAGGAGAATATCTATGTGAATCAGACATTTTTTTTTAACATAGAATAGAATAGAATATCTTTATTGTCATTGTCGTGGAGCAATGAAACACAGTTTAGCAGCTCAACGTTTTGCAGCATGACAAAGAATATATACATAAAATAAACTCTAAAACCTCAGGAGTGCAGTCCAAAATTAATAATATATGGATGGGGGGGGGGTAGGACTATTGCACACCTGCCATTCCTGGAAGTGTGATGCATTTAGCTGCTTGTGGGTAGAAGCTGTTAAGGAGTCTCTTTGTTTTCGTCCTTAATGCTCTGTATCTCTTCCCAGAAGGGGTTAGGATCACTACTATTCCCACAACAAACAATCGAATTAAAACAATTGTTTTATTTACCTAGCTTGCCAGGCAATAATTGCCCTGAGTGAGTGCAACAAGGAACAACAAAACAAAATATGTGCAGAAGATGGAATCCCTCCCTTGATTCGACTTTTACGGAGCTCAAATATATCTGTGCGCACAATGTTGAGTGGCATCACTGCCCTGGGTACCATGTGTGTTGGTTAGTACACTCTTTTTACTAGAAATTATATTAAAGGCACTTGGAGATGCACAATTATTGCATTGAAAATTATTCTCCCTTATTATCTCATTCCTATATGCTTCCTGGTTCCTTAAGGTGGTCATAGCCAGGGGAGGTAGTGAGGATAATCTCCCACTACCTACTGAATGCTCACAACGATGTGTGTCTCAAATAACCAAGCCCAGCTCTTGGCCTTCACAAGCTACTAACCCCAGCAGAACAGTTTCTACTGACAGGAGAAGGAGCAAAGGAGGGTTACTGGTGTCTTAAAACCAGTCACTTCGGGCAGATGAGGCTCTTCACCTGTGATTGGCAGCTCATCTAGTAGAAGGAAAACTCTGATCTCAAACCTCCGGTGCCTTGAGGCTATACCCACTCATGGAGAAGGCTTCAGGAGTAAACTCCAATGAAAAATCCAGAGCTGGAGTCCCTAAGGCAGTCCGACAATGAGTTCAACGCTAACTGGCTACTCCTGTAATGCTGCTGGTGCCTAACTGTATCGGTGTGTGCTGTTCCTTTGGATTCATCAGCTGCATGGAGTGGTGGAGCTTGCTGCATGGACAGCAATTTGCTCTCCGTATTGTACTGCCCTTTCTTGCATATTGGCTTATGTATCCTGTAGATGGCTAGATGTAAAATCCATGCTCGACCCTGAACAATGGAGGGCCTCAACTATATGCTTCCTTGTCACCATCTGAGATTATATCAACAACAGTTGTGTCATAGGCAAATTTATAGATGGCATTTGAGCTGTGTGTAGATACACAATCAGGAATGTAGAGAAGGTAGAGCAGAGGCATCCTTGAGCTGCATCTGCTTTGTCTGTGAGGGAGAGATGTTATTTTCAATCCGCACTGGTGTGGTGGCCTGATGAGGAAGTCAGGGCTCCATTTCCCGGGAGAGCTACAGAAGCCCAGGTTTTGAAGCTTGTTGATTAGTATTGAGGGATGATGGTATTGAATGTTGAGCTATAATCTATAAACAACAGCATGACATAGGTATTGCTGTTGTTCAGGTGGTCCAAGACCTAGTGAAGAGCCGGTGAGATTGCATCTGCTGTAGACCTATTGTGGAGGTATGCCAATTGCAACAAATCCTGGTCCTTGCTTTGGCAATAATTAATTCTAGCCATGACCTACCTCTCAATATGTGTAAATGTTAGTGCTACTAGGAAATAGTCAATGAGGCAGCTCAACCTGCTCTCTTGACATTGGTATGATAGATGCCCCTTTGAAGCAACTGAGAACCTCCAACTACAGCAGTGAGATACTGAGGATATCCTTCAACACAACCTATTGGCACAGGTGTCCAGACCCTGCCAGGTACACCATCAGGGCCTGACACCTTGTGAGGATTCACCCTCATGAAAGATATTGAGGAGAGAAGTATATAAAGTTATGAGCATAGATGGGTTAGATAGCCATTCTTTTTCCCAGGGTGGAAATAGTAAAGGCCAGATGGCAGAGTAGAAGTTTAATGAAGATTTATGAAGCAAGATTTTTTTACTCAGAGAGTGGTAGGTGCCTGAAATGCACCACCAGGGATGATGTTACAAGCAGGTATGAGTGATGTTTAAGAGGCAATTAGACAGACACATGAACAGGCATGGAAGAAAGGGGTGCAGACCATATACTATCAGAACAAGAGAACAAAATAAAATTAAAACTATGTTTTCAAGGGCTAAAATCAGATATGAGATTTTGGTTTTAGAGTAAGGTATGGAGATAGTAGGAAAGGGCATCTTCTGAAATCTTAACGGAAAAACTTGATACCTGTATTTACTTTACTGACAGGACCTTTGATCAGAGAGAGTTCTTCTGATTTCTTTTGTTTTGCAATGACTTGGATGTGGAGTAAAATAATGATATGAAGACAAGTTAGGACATTGTTTTTGGATATCTTGTCAAATTATATGGAGTATACATTGGGAAGATGATCTGAGGTATAAATCAGTCATTATATAATTAAAAGCTCAATAAGTGGAATAATCGGATCCATTTCAGCATCCCTTCAATACGCTTGTGGACAATTATAACAATGTTCAATTTTAAATACATCTCTTACTTGAAATGTATTATTATATAATCATAACGCTTTGGACTGGTTCAACTGTACTGCCAACCAACCCCAAACAGAGATCTGTATGTTCCACCTCACCATAGTTCCTTGCATATTTCTCAAAAATCAAATAATCCCTTCAAGTAGGAGTTTCAGATATTATGAACTACATTGCCATGATACGTTCAATCTCTATTTCGAAAGAAACACTTATTATTTTGCCTTACCTAAATTAGAAGCTCCTTATAAAGATGCCACACTTTGGATATCCTGCAAAGTCATTGCAGAACAAAAGAAATCAGAAGAACTCTCTCTGATCAAAGGTTCTGTCAGTAAAGTAAATACAGATACCAAGTTTTTCCATTAAGATTTCAGAAGATGCCCTTTCCTACTGTCTCCATACCTTGCTCTAAAACCAAAATCTCATAGATTAATTTAATATTCTTTAGTTATATTTCACCAAAACAGGCCCTTCAGCAATTCATCTACAGCCACCAAGATGCCTAAATAAGCCAGTTCCATTTGCCTGTGTATGGTGTATTTCTGTCTAAATCTTTCTTATACATGTACCTATCCAAATGTTTTTTTAGGTATTGTAATTATATCTGCTTGTACATCCTCTGGAAGCTCATTCCATATATCCATTACTGTCCACTTGAAAAAGTTACCCCACAGATCCTTTTTAAACCTTGTAATGATCATTTTTTGGATGAATGACAAATTTCGATGTTTTAGTTTATATGAATCCTAACCACAACCCCTCTCACTTTAAACATATGCCCTCTTGTTTAAAATTCCTCTACCTCAGGAAAAAATATGTGACTATCAATCTGATCTATACTCCATAAAGTTTCTAAATTCTCGGCCCTTCTTATAACTGAAGCTCTCCAATCCCAGAAGCATCTTGTGTGAATCTTTTCTGCATCTCTCTACCTTAATCATATCCTTCTTATAGTATTGCAACCAGTATTCCAAGTACCATCTCACCAACATTTTGTACAACTGACTCTTATAATGTTATATAAAACCTTAAACTAAAATACTATTGTCATTTTATGTATCATAACTAGATAGAAATTCAACATTGAGTCTAAAACACAGTGACATGCTCAGTTGAAGGATGTCTCTCCTAAAGCTTTTGCTGAGCCTTATTGTAATAGTAGAGGAAGCCACAGAGAGAGATAGGTCAACATGGGAGTGGGATGAAGAATTAATGTAGAAAAGCCTTTGTCAGCATTCATAGAGATGAAGCCATATTTCAGAGAGAAGGAAGATGAGTCAGATGCACCCATGTGGAAAATCTGAATGCTGAAGCAAATGCAGTGGTAATAGAGGAACTGAGGAAATGGAATACTGTAGTTCTTTCAGGAAGAAGGACAGGAGAAAATATGGTTGAGGTGATTGTGAGAGTCAGTAATAAATATTTATGACTCACCTTTCCCCTGAGATAGAGCTGGCATGATTCAGACAGAGAAAGGAAGAGCCAAATTCCACCTTGCCTTTCCCTGGATATGATGAACTCCAACACTTACTTCAGTTTCTGGAGAAGAAATAAAGTTATTAATATAAATAATTATTTCTGTATATCATGTATTTACACAATTATATGTTTCTTTGTGTAGGTGTTGCACATAAAAATAATCCAATTAGTCAACAGAAGATTGTAGAAGAGGGCGGCATAAGTGTACTTCTCTATTTGCTTTTTTCAACACATTCTCCCCAAGTGCAGGTAACACTGGATGGATTATTACAGTTGTAAAACTGCATACACTTGTGAGAATTGGAGCAATTTGTATTAGAGGAAAAGAAGTCTGATGTGCCTGTCTCATGTACCCATGTGCCTGCAGTGCTTAGATCATTGTATACATGGCAGCCTTCAGATACTTAAACTAATGCTGCTTTAACGTTTAATTATACTTCATTGTATCAGGAGAAAAATATCAGTTGTTTGAACTAAAACAAAAGATTGTTTGTATAAGGAGAAGAGTAAAGGTATCAGAGGCAATTAGAATAAAAAGGGTCAAATTTTACAGGGTTAAAGTAATTTAGCAGTGGCTGCAGACACCTGATCTGCCAATACATTTTACTTAGGAGTTCCAGGAGCTTCTTGAAATAAATGTTGGACTTCATTTCAATGTTAAAGTGAGACATTTATGTTCATTTCAGGCCCGGAATCCCAAATAGCTTGGTTTAAAAATTGTGATATAAACCTCCAATTGGTACTTTTCAGTCTTGAGCAGCAATCTGGTAAACCTTGAAATCAATTAGAAGCAATGTTCCTCACATGTTAGTTTAACTCAGAAATGATGCAAAGGGTCCAACCTATTCTACAAGCTCAAAAAGAGCAAGGAACTTGGAAGATGTTCAGCATTTTGAGGAGGTAGAACTAGAAAGCACTGAAAGAACACTTACATACTGCTACAGGCCTGAGTACTCCCTTCAGAGCATCCTTATCAGTTGTGGTCATATCTCTGGGCCTCTGAATTGCCTGAAATTCATTTAGCCTGTCAGGCAAACATTCTAATGGTATCTTGACTGGCAAATCAACTTGTTTATTTGTTTTGCACCAAGCTGTAAGCTTGTTGTATCTATTTTGAAACACAAATAATTTAGCCAGCCCTTCACCTTCACCTTTCTGAGGGCTATAATATGAAATCAGAGCATGAATTCAGAAACATGGAAACTGATCATCCCAAAACAGATCATGACAAGGTTCATTCTCCACAAAGATATCTAAAATACACAAATCATCTAAGTTTATTGAACAGTTAGCACCAAAAGGAGGAGTGGATGAACCATGATCAATTGTTATCATGTGACAAGGATTTATTTTCTTCAAAATTAGTGCAGCCACTATCTTGGGATACATTGTCTGCATGAAACGATGATCTGATTTTACTTGAGGACTGCTATAGCTACATACTGTACATAAAACAGTCATGAATTCAAATAGTATATTTGGAATGGAAATGTGATGTTTTTCATTATAACAGGTCATAAAATTCCCACGTCTAAGATTTGATGCTTCAGATATGATGTTTGAGGCAGACAGCTGCTCTATTTTGTGTGTTAGTTCACGTACCTTCCTCTGCTTTGTAATATTTTGAGATCTCTTTTTCAGTTTATTTTCATATAGCTAATTGTGATTTCTTTGGTATTTTGCAAGGTATGGGAAAACTTCATATTAGTGTATAGGGAAATGTAAGGATCACACCTTGTTGATAAGAAAGGAAGTTGGAATTTCACATGTGGATCTGTACTGAATAGTGATTTACACTTTCAAGTCTAACAAATAATTTACATCAAGCAAGCAGTGAACATCAAGCAAGTCCCTCATTTACACATAAAAAGCAATATTAACAAGTGTTTTTTTTCAAAACTCTATTAGGGTTCATATGGCAAGTAGTGCAATTCTTTTTGGTTTTTAGTCAGCAATTTAATTAAAAATAAAAAATATGCCAGGAAAACTTTCCATAAATGTACTCATCGTGAGAAATTATGTGGAATAATAAAAACAAAACTGAAGTATTTCTCAATTACAGTAACTACCAATAATTTATCAATTTATTTTTGTATATGCTGTAGGTAGAAGCAATCTACAGCTTGGCTTGCATTATGTTGGGAAATAGTGAACTACAGAAGTTGTTAAAGGAGAAAAAAGGCTTTAACTACAAGACTGTATTGAATCACCTTAAATATGATGATGAAGTAAGCAGCTGTTAATCGGTACAATGTAAATAATTTTATAAGATTGAATTGAATTGACTTTATTACTTACATTCTTCATATACATGAGGAGTCAAAATCTTTGTTACATCTCCATCTAGATGTGCAATGTGCAATTTATAATAATTTATAATAAATATGTGTACAACAGGATGGTCAATATAACATAGAAATACAGATATGTCAGCATGAATTAAGGAGTCTTATGGCCTGGTGCAAGAAACTGTCCCAGAGTCTGTTGGTCCTGGCTTTTATGCTGTGGTACTGTTTCCCGGATGGTAGCAGCTGGAACAGTTTGTGGTTGGGGTGACTCGGGTTCCCAATGATCTTTCATGCCCTTTTTACACACCTGTCTTTGTAAATGTCCTCAATAGTGGGAAGTTCACGTCTATAGATGTGCTGGGCTGTCTGCACCACTCTCTCTGCAGAGTCCTGCGATTGAGAGAAGTACAGTTCCCATACCAGGCAGTGATGCAGCCAGTCAGGATGCTCTCAATTGTGCCCTTGTAGAAAGTTCCTAGGATCTGGGGGCCCACACCAAACTTCTTCAACCATCTGAGTTGAAGGAGGTGCTGTTGTGCCCTTTTCACCACACAGCCTGTATGTACAGACCACGTGAGATCCTCGGTGATGTTTATGCCAAGGAACTTAAAGCTGTTCACCCTCTCAATCCCAGATCCATTGATGTCAACAGGGGCTAACCTGTCTGCATTCCTCCTGTAGTTGACAATCAGCTCCTTTGCTTTTGCGACATTGAGGGAGAGGTTGTTTTCTTGATACCACTGTGTCAGGGTGATGACTTCTTCTCTGTAGGCTGCCTCATTATTATTTGAGATTTAGCCAATCAGTGTAGTGTCATCAGCAAATTTAATTAGCAGATTGGAGCTGTGGGTGGTGACACGGTTATGGGTATACAGAGAGTAAAGGAGGGGGCTTAGTACACAGCCTTGAGGGGCACCTGTGTTGAGGGTCAGAGGGGCAGAAGTGAAGGAACCCATTCTTACTACCTGCCTGCGATCTGACAGGAAGTCCAGGATCCAACTACACAAGGAAGGTTGAAGGCCGAGGTCTCTGAGCTTCTTGCCGAGCCTGGAGGGAATTATGGTGTTGAATGCTGAACTGTGGTCCAAGAACAGCATTCTCACATAAGCATCCCTCTTCTCCAGGTGTGTAAGGACGGTGTGTAGAGCTGCGTCATCTGTCGATCGGTTGTGTCGGTAGGCAAATTGTAGGAGATCCAGTGTGGGTGGTAGCATGCTGCAGATGTCATCCTTGACCAGCCTCTCAAAGCATTTTCTTATTATTATTGAGGTGAGTGTGACAGAATGCCAGGCGTTCAGACATGTTACCTTGGTCTTTTTAGGTATCAGAATATCTTGTGAATATTTTGGTGGAACATTCTTAAGTGTGAATGGAATGGACATTCCACAATGTTTTGTAAATTAAAATGAATTATCTCATTCATTAAATATTGTAGTTATGTTGTTATATTTTGTTGTGTAAAATCCCTGTAACAATAAATCTTCTTTATATAATGTTAAATGTGACTGCAAATAAACAAAACATTCACCGATAGTGACATGAGCCTCAGGAACTGAACCATAGAGTCCGGATGATCCCAGGTTAACTATTTGCTGTAAAAGCATCCATGGGGAAAAAAAAACACATGAAAGTAGAGAGCACTTCTATACTTGTTCATCAGCCATGACTCAAGATGAAAAGGAATGTGCAGCATTTTAATGGAGACGTGCATATTTCAAAGACAGTCATGTATAATTTTAAAAATCTATACTAAAGGTACACCTTTTGTAACCAAATAAATTGATTTCAGATGTATACTTTCTTCATGTACAGTAGATAAAATTTGATATTACTTATTTCCATGACCATAATATACAGTAGCTAAAATTGCTTATCATTCATTTTTGTTAATATATTTTTCAATAATCAATTAAATTCATTGTGGTTATTATTTATCTGTCACGTTTCAGGATGGTATTTTAAGAGCAGGTGGAGCTCTAGCCCTCTGTGCATTCAACAGTCCAAAGCAGCAACTTCTGATACATGAATCTGGAGGCATTCCTGCATCAATATACCAGAATTTTTTGCAATCTGGAAAAGAAGTGGATCGGGCCAATGCTGCATTTCAGGTATTCTTCCAGGGGAATTATCTCTAAAGCTAACCTGATAAATGAAGCAACACACATCAAAGTTGCTGGTGAACGCAGCAGGCCAGGCAGCATCTGTAGGAAGAGGTGCAGTCGACGTTTCAGGCCGAGACCCTTCATCAGGACTAACTGAAGGAAGAGTGAGTAAGGGATTTGAAAGTTGGAGGGGGAGGGAGAGATCCGGAATGATAGGAGAAGACAGGAGGGGGAAGGATAGAGTCAAGAGCTGGACAGGTGATAGGCAAAAGGGGATACGAGAGGATCATAGGACAGGAGGTCCAGGAAGAAAGACAAGGAGTGGGGGGGGACCCAGAGGATGGGCCAGAGGTATATTCAGAGGGACAGAGGGAGAAAAAGGAGAGTGAGAGAAAGAATGTGTGCATAAAAATAAGTAACAGATGGGGTACGAGGGGGAGGTGGGGCCTTAGCGGAAGTTAGAGAAGTCGATGTTCATGCCATCAGGTTGGAGGCTACCCAGACAGAATATAAGGTGTTGTTCCTCTAACCTGAGTGTGGCTTCATCTTTACAGTAGAGGAGGCCGTGGATAGACATGTCAGAATGGGAATGGGATGTGGAATTAAAATGTGTGGCCACTGGGAGATCCTGCTTTCTCTGGCGGACAGAGCGTAGATGTTCAGCAAAGCGGTCTCCCAGTCTGCGTCGGGTCTTGCCAATATATAAAAGGCCACATCGGGAGCACCGGACGCAGTATATCACCCCAGTCGACTCACAGGTGAAGTGTTGCCTCACTATAAGCCTACTGACTCTCACAGCTATCTGGACTATACCTCTTCTCACCCTGTCTCTTGCAAAAACGCCATCCCCTTCTCTCAATTCCTCCGTCTTCGCCGCATCTGCTCTTAGGATGAGGCTTTTCATTCTAGGACGAGGGAGATGTCTTCCTTTTTTAAAGAAAGGGGCTTCCCTTCCTCCACTATCAACTCTGCTCTTAAACGCATCTCCCCCATTTCATGTACATCTGCTCTCACTCCATCCTCCCACCACCCCACTAGGAATAGGGTTCCCCTGGTCCTCACCTACCACCCCACCAGCCTCCGGGTCCAACATATTATTCTCCGTAACTTCCGCCACCTCCAACGGGATTCCACCACTAAGCACATCTTTCCCTCCCCGCCTCTATCTGCATTCCGCAGGGATCGCTCCCTACGCAGCTCCCTTGTCCATTCGTCCCCCCCATCCCTCCCCACTGATCTCCCTCCTGGCACTTATCCGTGTAAGCGGAACAAGTGCTACACATGCCCTTACACTTCCTCACTTACCACCATTCAGGGCCCCAAACAGTCCTTCCAGGTGAGGCAACACTTCACCTGTGAGTCGACTGGGGTGATATACTGCGTCCGGTGCTCCCGATGTGGCCTTTTATATATTGACGAGACCCGACGCAGACTGGGAGACCGCTTTGCTGAACATCTACGCTCTGTCCGCCAGAGAAAGCAGGATCTCCCAGTGGCCACATATTTTAATTCCACATCCCATTCCCATTCTGACATGTCTATCCACGGCCTCCTCTACTGTAAAGATGAAGCCACACTCAGGTTGGAGGAACAACACCTTATATTCCGTCTGGGTAGCCTCCAACCTGATGGCATGAACATCGACTTCTCTAACTTCCGCTAAGGCCCCCACCTCCCCCTCGTACCCCATCTGTTACTTATTTTTATGCACACATTCTTTCTCTCACTCTCCTTTTTCTCCCTCTGTCCCTCTGAATATACCTCTTGCCCATCCTCTGGGTCCCCCCCCCTTGTCTTTCTTCCCAGACCTCCTGTCCCATGATCCTCTCGTATCCCCTTTTGCCTATCACCTGTCCAGCTCTTGGCTCTATCCCTCCTCCTCCTGTCTTCTCCTATCATTTTGGATCTCCCCCTCCCCCTCCAAATTTCAAATCCCTTACTCACTCTTCCTTCGGTTAGTCCTGACGAAGGGTCTTGGCCTGAAACGTCGACTGCACCTCTTCCTACAGATGCTGCTTGGCCTGCTGCGTTCACCAGCAACTTTGATGTGTGTTGCTTGAATTTCCAGCATCTGCAGAATTCCTGTTGTTTGCAGATAAATGAATCCAATCATCTTTACATTCTAAAAACTTATATCCAGAATGCACCTCCAGCCTTAGTGTCATGGAGTTGTACAGCTCTAAAAAGGCCCTTTGGCTCACCATGTTCATGCTGTCTGTCATACCTACCTATTATAATCCCATGTGTCCAAATTAGGTACATACCCTTCTGATTTTTGAGGGTCCAGGTCATGGTCGGTGCTGGGTACCTGGCTTTGGTCCAGATCATTATTAGTTGTTTATTTGGTGATAGTGTATGAAAGTTGAAGATAGAATTGGAGTGAGTTAGTGAAATAAAGACTTACAGGATATATTTCTGTACACAGTACAACCCTACATGAGAGATTTTAGGGAGCAAGCCAGAAAGCTGAAAAGCTGGAGCTCCAAGGTCGGAATCTCTGGATTTCTGCCTGTGCCACACACCGGTGAGGGTTACAATAGGAGCATGTGATAGATTTGCCGTGGCTGAGGAACTACTGCAGGGGGCATGGGTTCAGATGTCTGGATCATTGGGACCCCTTCTGTGGAAGGTACAGCCTGTCCAAAAGGGAAGGGTTACACCTGAACCTATGGGGGACTAATAACTTTGCAGGCAGGTTTGTTAGAGCCACTTGGGAGGGTTTAAACTAATTTGACAGGGGAATGGCAACCAGAGTGATAGGGCTAAGGAAGGAGTAGTTGGTTTACAAACAGAACTAGTGTGTAGTGAGACTGCTAGCAAGGGCAGGCTGATGAGAGGGCGGAGTTGCTGTCAATGGGATAAATTGTAATGTAAAAGGTGGACAAAATCAAAAAGGGTGCTAAATATAGAACTGAAGGTGTTATATTTGAATGCATGCAGTATACAGAATAAGGTAGATGAACTTGTAGCACGTTTACAGATTGGCAGGTATGATGTTGTGGGCATCACTGAATCGTGGCTAAAAGAAGATTATAGCTGGCAGCTTAACATCCAAGGATACACATTGTATCAAAAGGACAGGCATGTAGGCGGGGTGGGGGTGGGGATAACATGGCTCTGTTGGTAAAAAAAAAATGAAATCAAATCATTAGAAAGAGAAGACATAGGATCGGAAGGTGTAGAATCATTCTGGGTGAAGCTAAGAAACTGCAAGGGTAAAAATACCCTGATGAGAGTTATATACAGACCTTCAAATGGTAGCAAAGATGTGGGCTATAATGTACAACAGGAGATAGAAAATGCATGTCAAAAAAGCAATGTTCTGATAGTCATGGAGATTTCAATATGCAGGTAGATTGGAAAAATCAGGTTGTTGCTGGATCCCAAGAGGGGGAAATTTGTAGAATTAGAGCAGCTGATGGTTGAACCCACCAGGGCATCAGCTATTCTGGATTAGGTTTTGTGCAATGAACTGAAAGGTAAAGGAACCCTTCTCATCCAGACTATTCATCATCAAAAATTTACAGATTTTACATTTTTTTTTAGATTACTGTTTAATGTAAGGACCTTTCTCTCTTGACTTTTAAA
The DNA here is from genome assembly GCF_963921235.1 of Mobula hypostoma. Taxonomy (NCBI): domain Eukaryota; kingdom Metazoa; phylum Chordata; class Chondrichthyes; order Myliobatiformes; family Myliobatidae; genus Mobula; species Mobula hypostoma. Next base: position 152,742,140 of record NC_086102.1, on the reverse strand, counting down.
ACACAGGGAAATTCACTTCTCTATTGAGAACAATATTTTGCAGGTATTTCTGGCTGCCTCATTAATAATCCAGCATGTAAGACATTACAGAGAAAGCACAGAAGAGCCTTTACCTTCTTAGAAGTTTGCAAAGATTTGACATATTATCTAAAACAGATGAACTTCTATAGATGTGTGGTGGAGAATATATTGAATGGTTGCATCACAACCTGATATGGAAACACCTATGCCCTTGAATGGAAAAGCATAGAAAAAGTACTAGCTACAGCCCAGTACATTACTGGTAACATTAAGCACATCTACACAGAGTCCTGTTGCAGGAAAGCAGCATCCATCATCAAGTACCCCCACCATTTAGGTCATGCTCTCTTCTCACTGCTACCATCAACAAGAAGGTACAGGAGCCTCAGGACCTACATTACCAGGCTCAGGAATAGTTATTACCCCTCAACCATCAGGCTCTTGATCTAGATGGGATAACTTCACTCAACTTCACTCACCCCATCACTGAACTTTTCCCACAACGTATGGACTCACTTTCCAGTACTCTTCATTTATATGTATTGCTTATTTATTATTATTTATATTCTTTCTTTTTGTATTTGCACAGTTTGTTGTCTTTTGCATATTAGTTGTTTTTTCATTGGGCGTGGTCTTTCATTGACTCATTTGTGTTTCTTGTATTTACTATGAATGCCTGCAAGAATATGATTCTCAGGATTGTATATGGTGACATATATGTCCTTTGATAATATATTTATTTTGAACTTTGAATCTGAATACATTCATGGGTGAAATGGTAGGATCTCCTACTCAATGACAATCAACATAAGCACACCTTATGGGTATGTGCTTAGACCACTGCTCTGCTGTCTCTACACTCATTACTGTGTGGCCAGTCATAGCTCAGATGCTATCTGTAAATTGTTGATGATACCACTGATGTTGGTAATATCTCAGATGGTGACAAGGAGCCATACAAGAGTTAGATAGATTGGCTGGTTGAGTGGTATTGAAACAGCAATCTTTCACTCAATATCAACAAGACCAAGGAACTGATTGTGGACCTCAGGAAAGAGAAATTGGAACAGCAGACATGTAAGTCCTCATTGAGTGACCTGTAGTGGAAAAGGTGAACAGCTTTAAATTCCAAGTTTGAACATCACTGAGCATCTGCTTCATTAGGAATTTCATGAGATTTGATAAGACACTTGCAAATTTCTATAGATGTATGCTGGAGAACATTCTGACTAGTTGCCTCACAATGCAGAATGGAGGTTCCAATATACAGGATCACAAGAGGCTACAGAGGGTTGTAGACTCAGCCAGCTTCACCACAGGCTCAACCCTCCCTACAGCTGAGGATATCTTCAAGAGGCAGTGCCTCAAGAAGGAAGCATCCATCTTTAAGGACTTCCACCACCCAGGACTTGCACTCTTCTCATCAGGGAGAGGGTACAGGAGCCTGAAGACCCACACTCAATGAGCAAGAACAGTTTCTTCCCCTCCAAAATCAGAATTCTGAATGGTCCATGAACACAATGTTAGTATTCCCTTTCATGCACTATTTATTTATTTTGCAACATTAATTTGTATGTCTTAGCACTGTATTACAGCCACAAAACAACAGATTCACATCATATAAGACACTGATAATTAACCTGATTCATATTCTGAAGGAAATGAGAGACCAACAAGGAATGCAACAAAGAAGTATAGCAGGAGCAGCTATAATTAGGGGTGGGGAGGAAGTGGGAGGGATGAACCATATTTTACAGTTTGTCATTTTAGCAGTTTGTCAGGGAACAGAAATACTTTATTAATTTTACTGAGAAGTGATGTCTGAGGTGCTTTTGTTCAGCAAGCTATATCACCTGTTATACTCACAACTAAAGAAGGTCAATAAAATCATGATCCTTAATGTGGCAAACTCTTTTCAATAAGGTTATATTAATGATGTATTATAGTTTGCAGTCTGTCACATTATTAAAATCACCAAGACCCTCTGTCCAATTGAATTGAATTGACTTTATTTCTTACATCCTTCACACACTTGAGTAAAAATCTTTACATTACGTCTCCATCTAAATGTGCAATCATGGTAATTTATAACAAATAGAGCAGTCAATATAATATAGAGTACACTCAAATCAGTGTGAGTTCATCAGTCTGATGGCCTGGTAGAAGAAGCTGGCTCGGAGCTGGTTAGTCTTGGCTTTTATGCTCCGTTACCACTTCTCAGATGGTAGCAGCTAGAATAGTCTGTGGTTGGGGTGACTTGGGTCCCCAGTGATCCTACAGGCCCTTTTTACCTGTCCATGTAAACGTACTGAATCATGGGAAGTTCACAACTACAGATGTGCTGGGCTGTCCGCACCACTCTCTGCAGAGCCCTGCGATTAAGGGAGGTACAGTTCCCATACCAGGTAGTGATGCAGCCAGTCAGGATGCTCTCAATTGTGCCCCTGTTGAAAGTTCTTAGAATTTGGGGGCCCATACCAAACTTCCTCAACCGTTTGAGGTGAAAGAGGTGCTATTGTGCCTTTTTCACCACACAGCTGGTGTGTACAGACCACGTGAGGTCCTCGGTGATGTGGATGCCAAGGAACTTGAAGCTGTTTACCCTCTCAACCCCAGATCCATTGATGTCAATCGGGGTTAGCCCATCTCCATTCCTCCTGTAATCCAGGGAGAGGATTGAGGGAGAGGTTGTTTTCTTTACACTACTGTGTCAAAGAGATGACTTCTTCCCTGTAGGGCACCTCATTATTGTTTGAGATAAGGACAATCAATGTAGCGATTAACTACATTGTATAGAACACACTCAGTTCAAACCAGAGCTAGGGGTTACTAGGTTTTACTCCCCTGATGGGCTTCTCCTGAGTGAAGGATGTAATCATTCTGTATCCACATTGTCTTGTTTTATCCCCATTCTTGTAGGAATTTGTGTTACCATTAGTGAATTGTTTATCTGACAGTGTCTTTTATTAAAAATTATAATATTTATGGTAGCATAACCAGAAATGAAAAAAGTTATGTATTCAAAAAAAGCATTCTCATTAAAGAAGATTAAGTCACTGCCCTCTATTTTTATAATAGAATTTATTTTCTAAATTTAAAACTCTCCACGATAAGTTTAATTTCTAGCATAATGATTTAATGTGCTGTCTGGAACCAACTACCGTATGTGTCAAAATAATTACATATTTACAGTGATAAAATCATGATTCAGTGAAGGTACGTAATATATGACTAAGAGCCTTATATAGGTATAAGTCTGTATGTAAATAAAACTTGCAAAATCCTAAAGAATAAAAGTGTGCCTAAAACGAGAAATGTCTGTTAGTCTATTGACATGTGAAATGCATGCCAAAAGACCTGATAATAGTTTCTTTCTTTTCAAATTGATACAGATGATAATACTAGCGAAGGTGATCGTAGGTATGGATGAGGTCACACTAACAGCCACAGGCATTGTAACTTTAGTTAATCTTCTTAAATCGGAAAAGTCATTCACGATTATTGTAGTAGGTAAAATATTTGTTATCCCAACTTTTTTCAACAAAGTGACTAACCTCTATACACTGTATATAATTTTTTTTAACAACGTAACACTTATGAACCAATTTATTAACCCAATAGAATTTAGACCAGTGGAAATCCATCTACCCTCTGCATTAGGCATTCACTGCTATCTAATTGCAGGTTGGTTGATACTAAATTCATGGTGCTAATTGTGTACTAAAATTATCAATGATCTAAATAGCTAATGTCTTGTTTGTGACCCTCACATCCTGTGGAAGAAATAAGTGAAAATTCCATCCCCCTACATCATTACTTTATGCTGGTCATTTTTCTAGGGTTAAAGTGCCTTACTAAATGTGTTCCTTTGTTTGCCCTATTCCTTAAGTTCATTTTAGAAGTGGGAAGAACTTTGTTTGCTGAAAAGTTTCAAAAAGCATGTACTGAATATTGATTAGATTATATTGTACACATGGCCAGATCAATTTTTACTGTTTTATTTTGTAGTAAGAAATGACAGATGAGTAAATTAATTAAGAGCTAAACAGTAGACAAAAGACAAATAAAAAATATTGCCCATTAGGAATGGATTTAAATACTTTTTCTATCAATGCTCGTCTTCACTGTCTTCTAGATATTAAACTTTCTTCAGTATTACACAATTTAAAATCAGTTTTTGTTTCTATCCTTAAACTGAATAAAAACATGATTTGTCAGTACTGGACTTAAATGCCACCCACTCCCCTCCTTACAGGGCAGGTCCAATACTAGATACAGAACAAAATAACAGAATAGCAAAAATGTCAAAAAAAAAACCTTGAGTGAAGAAAATCCTTCCCATCCCAGTTTTGAAACACTGCTCCCTTCTTTATTTAAATTACTTGCTTATCTAGCGGTTATAATCCCAGTCTGTTTAATCTCTCCCCTAAACAGAAACCAACCCAACTCTCCACTCTACCCCACGGAATCAATCTAGTGAACCATTGTTGTGCTCCCTTTGTCACAACTATATCCTTTTAGGAGGCAGAGAACATTCAGATTTCTCACCAGTACCTGACATAATTGTAGTCATTAATTCTTGATTAGCCCATTAGTTCATCCAAACTGTTTTTCTCAAAATGTTTTACTTTTGAACATGGTATACTTGTCTTTTAAATGACTGAATATACTCTGGTATACAATTTTTCTCCTTGCAGGTCAATTGCTGTCTTCTCTTACGCAAACTCGAGCAGGTATTACTGATGCCATGATTACCATGGGAGCAGTAGAGAACCTTTGTCCACATTTATATGCTGAGAGGGAACAGGTAAAGGAAACACAAATGGAAGTAAAGACTTAGTGAATCAGTCTTTGCCTCCATTGAAACATTAATGTTACAAAGAATAAGTTGATTTGTTCACGTTACTATTCATAGTATTGATGCATAGGAAGACATCCTCATCTTCTACAATATGTAGAAGTGACAATTAAACATGGACTTAATGACATTTCTGACTTTGATCATTGGCAATTAAAGAATATATTATTTTGTTCCAGGGAGCATGTGGTTTTGAATCTGACTTGGAGGTGAAATTTCAGCAGAAATTGCATTGATACCTGTATTTAATTTCAGCAGTTTAGACTGCATAAGTCTTTGTGCCCTCCATTCATAAAAATTCATGGAAAGACCAAGGAAAAGTGGATCATTTGCCATTTCTCAGAAGCCACCAGTCAGCAAAGGCAATTACCATTCATAAAAAAATCATCACTGCATTTAAAGTGTTAACACTGGCCATCATTGATTGAGAACTAGGGTATTTGAAGATCAAGACTTCAAACACAAAACACATGTTCTTTCAGGCAGCAATGATCCATATGTCCTACACGTTTATAGGGAATGTAGTGTTATTTAGCACAAAGACATGCCCTTCAGCTCAACAGACATGCCAATCTACGTACCTTCCTGAGCTAGTCCCATTTGACTGCATTTGACTCTTATCCATCCAAACCTTTACAAATGTCTTTTAAAATTTGTAATAGTAACTGCTTCTACCACTTCCTCTCATAGCTCATTCCATATGCCCACCACCCTCTGTGTTTAAAAAAAAATTGCTCTTCAGGTCCCCATTTAAATGTTCCCTCTCTCACTTTAAATCTGTGTCCTATGGGTTTAGACTCCTCTACCCAGGGAAAAAGGCAATGACTGACTGTCTACCCTATATATGACCTTCATAATTTTATAAACCTCTATAAGGTCATTCTTCGGCTCCCTCCCTCCAGGGAAAACAGTCTCAGCCTATCTAGTATCTTTTTGTAACTCAAAACCTCCAATCCTGGAAACATCCTTCCTATAAGATTTTGTACTCAATTGGTGGAAATGATTGCAGTTCTCACAGTGGTATTTTCTGCCACCTCTGAATCCACAAATCCATAGTGGATACAAGTCATGATGAGATGATGAAATTGTGGGGGAGAAAAAGAAAGAGATTAATGTAGGATTAATTTAAATGGGTGGTTGATATGGGCTTTGTGGGATAAAAGGTCTGTTCCCTGTCTCATGACTCTATGACGCATACAGAATCATGAATGTCTGTCTGGAAAATACAACTAAAGCAAAACATCCAAAGTTTATTTTATTCAATTCCCCTTGCAATAAACAGTAACATGCTGATAGCTTTCCAAATTATTTCCTGTAATTGCATATAAACCTTCTGCAAATTTGATATCCCTGCATCTCAGAGCTTTGCTATTTCTCACAGTTTAGCTTCTTTTATTTTGTTTTTTCCCTGCCAGAATAAAGTATTTCACATTTTCCCACATTACTTCTTTGTTTGTCAGATACTGTATTGGCTTCAGTTAACCAATATATATTCTTCTGTCTCCTTACCTCCTCTTCACTACTTATTTTCTTATCCATATTTGTATTAGCAAATTTAGAAACAATCCTTTTTTTTGCTTTCATTCAAATCATCTATATAAATCATAAAAGTTAAGGACCTAGAACCACTCCCTGTAACATACCATTACCTTACCTACCTACCAGAGAAACAGCATTTAAGCCTTTCCTGCTTTCTGTCAGCCAGTCACTCTTTGATCCACACCTGTCTCATATCACAAACACCAACATGTTATAACCCACATGATAAGCATTTATTTTTCTCAGTATTCTTTAATGCAACATATTATTAAATACCTTCTGGAAATCTAAGTGGAGTACATCTATTGGTCCATCTTTATACACAACACTTGCCATTTTATATGCTGAATGGGAACGGTTTTCATTGTACCCTAAATAATTATACCTACATCCTAAAGTCCAACACTCTGCCTTCTTAAGCCAACACAGAACACCCTTCGTACCAACTTACAATGCAGTTCACACATCTTTCTTCACACACTCTGCACATTCTTTATTTTCTGAACAACACACACAAAATGCTGGAGGAACTCAGTAGGCCGGGCAGCATCTATGGAAAAAAGTACAGTCGATGTTCCAGGCCGAAACGTCAGCTGTACTTTCTTCCATAGATGCTGCCTGGTCTGCTGAGTCCCTGCAACATTTTGTATGTGTTGCTCATATTTCCAGCATCTGCAATTTTTTTCTTGTTTGCTCTTTATCTTCTATTCACTTCTCTCTCCTGCACCTATCTAGATTTTCCCTAAATCTCCCAACCTGCTTACCCAGTAATTCATGACCTACATTTATATCATAATCAGAGTGGTTTCTCTTGAATTCTCTATTCATTAGTAATATTTTTAACTTTCAATTGTTGCCCAAAATATTGAAATGTTATTGTTGGTTTGTACAGTTTAGTATGTGTGTTTCAATTCAACGAACAATTACTTGGAAAGGAAAATCATGGGCTTAATTTCCTTATATATTCTCTGTGTATCTGATGTATTAATTCAAAGGAACACAGGCATGTGCTTCTGGGTTTTCGGATTACATACATGTGTGTGACTGGTAGGAGGAACGGCCATTCAAGCAGAAGTTGGCATTCATAGTTTTCTTGTGGTTTTCTTCAGCAAGATTTAAAGATATCTACCTTTGCAGGTTTCAGACTCTGGAATCTGATAACTGGAACCTGTTTCATGTTAAAGAAGCTTACTTGGAAATGCCTCTATCTCGAGCTACTGTGTACCACTTTGTGGCCTACAGCTCATGCACAACTCCTGGCTTACTATTCTTGCTCCCTAAGTACGAATCTACTTCCTGCTACTTGATCCATCTTCCTGCTTCTCCCTCACATTCACTTAGTTGCAGCCTACCATATTGTGACCAGTGATTTTTCATTCAGTTCTTGCGATGAACCTGCATCAGTATCTCCAGTTTTCTCCTTCCTTTTCAGATGCAGTATGATCAGCTATAAATAGAATTTTTATAGTTATGTTTACACTGTCTTTCACTTTGATAAGCTTTAATATAAATGTTTGGTTGCTTCAGGTCCGTGAGTCTTGTGCTACAGCTTTAGGATACTTGAGTTTTAATCGAGCTGCTCATCGTCGCCTATTGGTGGAATGCAGGAATCATCCAGAATTATTTGACCTTTTAATATCTAACATAAGTCCCGATGGCAAAATTTGCCAAGAGTTTATAGATGAATTCGACGTGCAAAAACTAGTTGGCTTGCCATCAGAGAGGTATAACATTCTGTTGTTGAGAAAAATTAAAAATTGAACAGCTGTTCTTAAAAACAGCTTCACTAGGATTAGTAAACTCCTGATATGTTGTTTTTTTAAAAAAATCCAGATTGCAATTAATCGAAGGACAACTGGTTGTGGTCAGAGCAGAAGAGAAAGGTAAATCCTATCCATATTCTTCAATTCAATGGTGATTTCTATAAGGTAATTTACACCTCCATTTAAATCAAAGGACCAAATTTGTTCCAAGTTTATAAATTATATAATTATGAATCAATAATTTTATCACCATTGAGAAAAAAATAGAGGACAAACATTTCATGAAACATTAATCAAACTATCCACAAGTGGTTAGGTGGAAAGATATTGAAATCAAAGTTACACCAAGGCACTTGTATCAAATTAGCTCTTTTTAAAAGCTTCTCTCCTCTTCAGTCAGAATTTAAGCTCAGTATTAGAGCACACAGTCCACTGTAACACTGAGGTTTTATCAATGGAAGTATTGTCCCAAGAAGGAAATATTTCACCAAATCTTATCTGACAATGTCAATTAACCTCAAAATCAAAGAACGAAGGTCTAACACTTAAATCAATTCTATATCTACCAGATATTTTTTAAATGTTTCTCTCAACCAATACTAAATATACAGTTGAAGTCAGCAGTTTACATACACCTTATCCAAATACACTTACACTCAGTTTTTCACAATTCCTGACATTTAATCCTGGAAAACATTCCCTCTCTTAGGCCAGTTCGGATCACTACTTTATTTTAAGAATGTGAAATGTCAAAATAATAGTAGAGAGAATGATTTATTTCAGCTTTTATTTCTTTCATCACTTTCCCAGTGGGTCAGAAGTTTACATACACTTTGTTAGTATTTGGTAGCATTGCTTTTAAATTGTTTATCTTGGGTCAAACATTTTGGATAGCCTTCCACAAGCTTCTCACGGTAAGTTACTGGAATTTTTTTCCATTCCTCCAGACAGATGTAACTGAGTCAGGTTTGTAGGCCTCTTGCTCACACATGCTTTTTCAGTCTGCCCACAAATAGTCTATCGGATTGAGGTCAGAAAATAATGTCAAGTGTGGTTCATCCTTGGGAGCAATTTCCAAATGCCTGAAGGCACTACGTTCATCCGTACAAACAATAGTATGCAAGTATAAACACCATGGGACCACGCAGCTGTCGTACCACTCAGGAAGGAGACGCATTCTGTCTCCTGGAGATGAACGTACTTTGGCGCGAAAGGTGCAAATCGATCCCAGAACAACAGCAAAGGACCTTGGGAAGATGCTGGAGGAAACAGGTAGACAAGTATCTATATCCATAGTAAAACAAGTCCTATATCGACATAACCTGAAAGGCTGCTCAGCAAGGAAGAAGCCACTGCTCCAAAACCGCCATAAAAATGCCAGACTACAGTTTGCAAGTGCACATGGGGACAAAGATCTTACTTTTTGGAGAAATGTCCTCTGGTCTGATGAAACAAAAATTGAACTGTTTGGCCATAATGACCATTGTTATGTTTAGAGGAAAAAAGGTGAGGCTTGCAAGCCGAAGAACACCATCCCAACCGTGAAGCATGGGGGTGGCAGCATCATGTTGTGGAGGTGCTTTGCTGCAGGAGGGACTGGTGCACTTCACAAAATAGATGGCATCATGAGGAAGGAAAATTATGTGGATATATTGAAGCAATATCTCAAGGCATCAGTCAGGCAGTTAAAGCTCGGTCGCAAATGGGTCTTCCTAATGGACAATGACCCCAAGCATATCTCCAAAGTTGTGGCAAAATTGCTTAATGCCAACAAAGTCAAGGTACTGGTGTGGCCATCACAAAGCCCTGACCTCAATCTGATAGAAAATTTGTGGGCAGAACTGAAAAAGCGCATGCTAGCAAGGAGGCCTACAAACCTGACTCAGTTACACCAGTTCTGTCTGGAGGAATGGAACAAAATTCCAGTAATTTACTGTGAGAAGCTTGTGGAAGGCTATCCAAAACGTTTGACCCAAGTTAAACAATTTAAAGGCAATGCTACCAAATACTAACAAGGTGTATGTAAACTTCTGACCCACTGGGAAAGTGATGAAAGAAATAAAAGTTGAAATAAATTATTCTACTATTATTCTGACATTTCACATTCTTAAAATAAAGTACTGATCGTAACTGACCTAAGACAGGGAATGTTTTCTAGGATTAAATGTCAGGAATTGTGAAAAACTGAGTTTAAATGTATTTGGCTAAGGTGTATGTAAACTTCTGACTTCAACTGTACATTCTCTTTACCTTTTAAATGACAGCTATATAAAGGCAAGTTCTAAATTGTTTAATTAATGTATCTTCTTGTTTTAATCAGAGAGAACAAAAATAACCACATGTCCACATGCAAAGAAGAAAGCTTTGGCTTTACAAACAAGGTCTACTCCCAGATGAAACAGTTATGACAGGTGAATCTCAGAGTAAGATATTACTCGTGGTTCTGCAACAAAATCCATTCATGTTGATAATGAAATCAAAGGTATTCTTACTGGAACTCTGACCAGGCAATATATTTCTTGCTTTAGAATATAAATAGAATGTAGAATCTTACTGATGTTCAATTTTCTTTTATTTCTATTTTTAAATTGTGGTAAATATCAGGCAGAATGATAGTACTGTTGTGAATTTCCTGTTGTCTTCTCTGAAATGGTTATGCTGCAGTAAATAAAACACCATGCCACAAATGTGTCTGTTTGTTTATTTTGGTAGATGGTAGTTCCTGGGATAAGACAACATGTAGGGACCTCAATTCTGTTTTACCAGTGTGTCATGATGACAGCCAATTAATTTACATTTGGCAGAGTCAAAGCATTTTCACAACTTCTGATAGCAAATGGAAATACTATCTTCCTTCATAGTCAAGGTATAGAATGGAAATACCTTTAGTAATGCATCTCATTATCAATGAAATTAAAAAGGATTGAGAAAATTTAGCTAGAATATTTTAACAATTGAATTATGAATTTATTTTTTAATTGAAAAGCTACTTGCCAAGTACCTAAAAACACAAGCGTAGTAGTGATTTGAATATCTAAGCTTTTGTACACCACATTACTGTGAGAATGACATTACGAACATTATGCAGGATAGAAAATCATAATTTAGCTTAACTGGTACCACTCCTTTGTCATACTTTTCCTTTCTGCTTCATCACGTATCCTCTTGAAAACATCTAGGCCAACTAAGATAGCCATTGTTTGTGATAGGGAATTACACTCAGATATTCTGGATAAATAAGTTTCTCCTGAATCCTCAACTAGATTCACTATGTTTTAGTTGTAGTTATGTATTTTCCAGCACTTAGTTGAGTCTCCCTTCCAGGACAATTGCTTCACCAAATACTTCTGCATTTTAAAAAATTTCCAATATGTCACCCAAACATTCTCTTTTCTAGTTTGAAAGAACATATCTATTTTTTAAAATAGGTTGAAAAAAAACTAACTTAATGCTTATTTTTGTAATAGATCTAGTATCTTTAATTGGCCTTGGACTGTACATTAACAACAGGAATTCTGCAGATGCTGGAAATTCAAGCAACACACATCAAAGTTGCTGGTGAATGCAGCAGGCCAAGCAGCATCTGTAGGAAGAGGTGCAGTCGATGTTTCAGGCCGAGACCCTTCGTTTTAAAAGGGATGGCGTTTTTGCAAGAGACAGGGTGAGAAGAGGAATAGTCCAGATAGCTGTGAGAGTCAGTAGGCTTATAGTAGACATCAGTGGATAAGCTGTCTCCAGAGACAGAGACAGAAAGATCTAGAAAGGGGAGGGAGGTGTCGGAAATGGACCAGGTAAACTTGAGGGCAGGGTGAAAGTTGGAGGCAAAGTTAATAAAGTCAACGAGTTCTGCATGCGTGCAGGAAGCAGCACCAATGCAGTCGTCGATGTAGCGAAGGAAAAGTGGGGGACAGATACCAGAATAGGCACGGAACTTTAAAAGGGATGGCGTTTTTGCAAGAGACAGGGTGATAAGAGGAATAGTCCAGATAGCTGTGAGAGTCAGTAGGCTTATAGTAGACATCAGTGGGCTGTGAGAGTCAGTAGGCTTATAGTAGACATCAGTGGGCTGTGAGAGTCAGTAGGCTTATAGTAAGAGTCTCGGCCTGAAACGTCGACTGCACCTCTTCCTACAGATGCTGCTTGGCCTGCTGCGTTCACCAGCAACTTTGATGTGTGTTGCTTGGACTGTACATTGTTTGGTTTAACAAATATACACAGATGTCTATCTTCTCTGCTTGTCAATTCTATTAGAACAGATAAGCAGAGAAGATATACACTACTAAACCTGTATATATTTTGCTTAACAGCGTTGTCATTGTATTAGATCCCTATAGGTTTTACCCCTTCTCCAGTTTAGAACCGTCCACCTAAAGCCACCTTAATCTCTCTATTCAAATATGTGTCAGTTCACTCAATATCCAAGTACATGACCATTTAAAAAAAAATTAGTCTTCTATCTTTCAGTTTCTACAAGTCTCCAATTTGACACCATCCTCAAATCTGCATATTTCTTTGTGTTAATGCATCAGATGCACTATGAATATGTAAGGTAAGTACAGTAAATTTGTGATTTTCAGATTCCAGATTACTTATATAATTAGTGAAAAACAGAAATACAACCAACTGTCCTCATGGGACACCACCCAAACAGCAGGTGCTAGAGGCAAGTACGATCAGCATATAGATAGGAACATTTTAGAGGGGAAAGGAGCAAATGTGGGTAAATGGGACAGGAAGGCATCTTGGTCAGCATGGATGAGTTGGGTCAAAGGGCCTCCTTCCATGCAATGTAAGAACTGAGACTCAAAACATGAGAAATATGAGCTTGTGTTGGCAATTTGCCCCCACCATAAATTTCTCATGTTTTGACCAAAAAGAATAAAGTATTTACCTCAACGTGCAGCCAACATTTTATTCAAATTTGTTTGCCATCTATCAATCTTTTGACTTGAGAAATGGCATTCAAAGATCAGAGCAATTACCATCATGTAATAAAGGGGAGTACAAAACATAATTTGTACACAGACTGGTCTGAGATATTTGCAGCTGATGTAAGCTGATATTATAATTGTTTTAGATGGTTCAAGGTATTAAGAATGTAACCAGGAATTTTAAAGGAATACTTTACAAGATTTTTTTTGACCAATCCACATTATTTTACAAATGGAAGTTACGGAAAAATAATTTTGATCATCATCCATGAACAGAAACAATGCATTTATTTTCTAGAGTTTATTCGACCAAGTCAAGATCTGATTGAACTTAAGAGTATCTTTACCAGACTCATCAGGGAGGACACAGGAAAGAAGGTTCTCCTGGCTGAGGAGTCCTGAACCAGGGATAATAGTCTCACATGAAATGGAGGTTATTTAAGGCTGAGGTCAGAAGCAATACCTTCACTCAGGAAATGGCGAATCTTTGAATTTTTGGATATAAAAGGAATTATGGACAATGCAGACTAGTTCCCTCTCCCTTACATAGCTAATAAATACTTATTTTAAGTAAAATGTTTTTCTGATTTCTGAATGAGTAATGTTCTTCTCAATATAGTTTGGATTCATAAATCCAGAAAGATCAAGACTCAATCTAACATATCAAATTAATGGATTTATATAATCCAATAAAAAAAGGCATTAAAATACTTTATTAAAACATGGAAAGATCATACATTTTCTGATTTTGATTGGTGTCATTGATCCTTTTGAATGGTGGTAACTTTGCAAGATTCCTTCAGAACAGAAATTCACCCAGTCATTCAATTCAACTCATTTGATGTTTATCATTTCAAATATACTGTACACATTTTAATATAGCAAGTTATAATTGGCATCATCTAATTTGTACACATTTCATTGAAAAATCAGGCTTATTAGAATTAATTCTTAAAAAGCCGACCACCCAGTGGAGTCCCATTTTATTAATTATATCTTCAGTTTCAGACGAGGGACCTTCAATGCTGCTTTCTTGACTTGTTCTGATAAGCTAATTCCGAGAGGGGCTCTACAAAACAAAAAGGGAAACATTAAGTAAGAACAACAGTGTATTCTACTTTTAACTAATTCTGTATCTGCTCTCTTTAAAAATGTTCTTACTATTCATTCATGGGTCTTCCATAGGTTTGAACATTATTCTTAAAAAGCACAAGTAAAAAATGTAAAATCTATGCATACTCAAAGCTAGTTAATCTGTGATTTTTAAGAAAAACCAAAAATCTATTACTTACTTTGGCTCATAACGAATTGCTTTTGGATTCTGCAGAACACCAATTCCTGCTCTAAGTCTCTCAATACCATTCCTAAAAAACAAACATATTGTGCACATAAACATCAAATCAGTGTTATTATCATTGACATATACAGTGAAATTTGTTGTTTTGTGGCAACGGTACAGTGCAAGACATAAATATTACCTTAAGGTACAAAAATAAAGCAATAGTGCAAGAGACAAAAAACCAAGGTAGTGTTCATGGGCTCACGGACAGTTTAGAAATCTGACGGCAGAGGAGATCATTTTAACTGCTGTATGTCACCTGATAAATGACAGACATTTTTAGAACCTGTTTTAATATCAGGAAATGGGCAGCTAATAAGAAGTGAATATTGAATTAAAAATAATGGAAACACAAAGGAAAAGGTCTATCCATTCTGCATTTATAACTTCCCATTAAACAAGGTGAATGGTGTGGAATAAAAATGATCAAAGTAGGAAGTAAATAGTAATCTACACAGGCAATGCGGTAGAGTACAAGTAACAGGACAAAATGTTTAAACTGTCCAATCACATAATTGAATCTTATATTCAGTTCTTGAGTGTGGGGTGCAATGATGAAAAACTTGTACAACACACTCAAGCTCGAAGGCTGCTGAGACTAATCATGAGAATGTGATAGAGTAAGTTTTTAATCATGATATTGAAAGTCATTTTGCAGAACAAGTCATATGTATCAAAGAGAGATGTTATGGATATAATGGGAAGTGGGGATTTCAACACGACCGCTGTCACTAAAGAAGATAGAAGAGAAAACTAAAGGGCCTAAAGGTAGACAAGTCCCCTGGCCTGATGGGATGTATCGAGGATACTGACAAAAATGCTGGAACTTATAATAGACGCATTTATGATAATTAATCAAAATTCTTTGTACTCTTAGCAGGTCTTGGTGGATTGGAAGGCACTGAATGTCACAGCACTGTTTAAAAAAGGGTGCAGGCAAAAGACAGTAACTTTATGCCAGTTAGCTTAATACCTGTAATCGGGAAAATGCTTGAGCCTATTGTTAAGGAAAATATAGGTAGTGGTTTGATCGGGCAGACGCAGCATGAAGGGCAGGATCTATTCTTGAAAAACTTTCTGGACCTCAATGAGAACATAATGAGCTCAGTGGATAGATGGAAACAGGTGGATGTTGTATACTTGGATTTCTGGAAGGCGCTTGATGACGTGATGCATAAAAGACTTATCCATAACATAACGATGCGTGGAGTTGGGGGTATGAATTAACATGGTGGATTGTTGGCTAACCAAAAGAAGGCAGAGAGTTGGGACAAATGGATGTTTGGCAGTCAGTAGTAAGAATGGATGCTGCAGGGATCAGTGCTGGGCCCATTACTGTTCATAATATGCATTAACAATTTGGAAGAGGGGACTAAGTGGTGTGATGACACTAAATTGAGTGGAAAAGCAAGTTGTGTAGAGGATAAGGAGAGTCTACAGAGATATATAGATAAGTGAAATGAATGGTCAAGGGTTTAGCAAATGGAGTACAACACTGGTAAATGTGAGATCATCCACTTTGGAAGGGAAAACAGAAGAACAGATTTTTATTTAACTGGTGAAAGATTGTAGTTGCTGTTGTACAGGGGGAATTGGGAGTGATTTTGTATGAAATAACACTTCAGATTAAGAAAAGCACTGTTAATATCCCTCTCACCATGCAATCATGATGCCATTGTCTGTGCAGAGTTTAGGAGGAGGACAATTCAGTGAGAACCCATATGCTTCAGCTACTATCTGCAGAATTTTTATGATGTATTTATTGCTGGCCACTCCACCTGACACCACCTGAAGGAATACATGTGAATAGATATTACGTAAATAAAAAAATAAAATGTTAATTATTTAACAAGAGAGTTATAGAGCAATGTAGCATGGAACAGATCCTTCAGCCCAAATTGTCCATACTGACTAAGATGCCCACCTAAGCTAATCCCATTTGGCCACATTTGGCTCATATCCCTCTAAACCTTTCCTACCATGTACCCGTCCAAATGTAATTTAAATGTTGTTATTGCACCTGCTTTATCCACTTATTCTGGTAGCTCATTCTATATATGTACCACCCTCTGATGAAGACATTGCTTCTCAGGTCCCTTTTACATCTTTCCTTGCTCACCTTAACCCTTTGCCTCCTAATTTTTGAACGCAGGAGATTTTGCAGATGCTGGGAATCCCTTTCCTATGGAGAAAGACTGGGTACATTCACCCCATCTATGTCCCTCATGACTTCATACACCTGCGTAAGGTCACTGCTCGGCCTCCTAAGCTCCAATGTATAAACTCCCAGCCTAACTAACTTCTCCCTCTAACTCAGATCCTGGAATCCTGGCAACATACTACTTCGCATTCTTTCCAGCTTAATTACAGCTTTCCTCAACAGGGTCACCAACACTGTACATGTTACTCTCAGCGCGGCCTGATGTTCCAACTCCTGCAGTCAGTCTCCAAACTGATGAAGGCCAGTGTGCCACACACCACCTTCGCTACCTGTCTATCGGTGACACTACGTTCAGGAAATTATGTACTTGTCCTCCTGGGTTCCTCTTGTCTCTGTCCTACAATCCTCCCCGGGCCCTATTCACTGGAAACTTCTCAAAATGCAGCACCTCACACTTATCTGGATCAGACACCATTTGCTATTCCTTGGCCCACTTACCCAGCTGATCAAGATTCCCATGTTTTTTTTTGTGACCTTAAAGAGGTGTACAAAATCACGAGGCTCTCCTTTTGCTGCCTTCTGTGGGAGAAGGTCAATGAATAAAAATGCAATACTGTTTTCATTAGTAACCCTGGAGGGTGCATATATGTATCCTCTACAAATTAATGAATATAAAACGAGTAAGAAATCAACATATTCAAATATCTGCAAATCTTGTTACCTTTCCTTCTGAACCCAATTTGCACCCCCCCCCCACTGTGTAGGTCACATTAGTCAATCATTCTGATAATGAAAGGCTACTTTTGCCCTTAATTAGCCCTTCAAGTGGAGTTGGTCATCAACTTTTAGAAAGTGGAGGAAACAAAATGCTCGGATCAAACTAGCCACTAACAGATATAAATAGCAGACTCGATGACTCTCCATCTAACAGTAAAGAAGTGATTCAGTTCATCAACATCTTCCAACAGAGCCACAGAAGATTCTCATAACTGAACAAAACAGGAAGTTTACATGAGAATCAACTAACATGCCACAAGGCTCAGCCGAGGCACGCAGGCTGAATGGGAGGAGACTCCCGTGAAGCATAAGTATCTGCACATTACAGGGACTGGTGGTTTTTTACTATGCAATGTATTCTTTGTAAATTCCAGTTAGTGTTTATTTGCTTTTCCAAAGCACCTTCCTTCCACCATTACTGCTCCATTTTAGCACCAATCCATACTTGATCTTTTCCTGCCACCTTGCTCAACACGTATTTTAGGTAGAGAATGAGATACTAACCAAGGTTGGGTTTGATTGAGGCAAGAGGTCTTCCATCTTACAGAAGAGAACGGCTCGATGTGTACGCTTCGCCAAGTGAACTGCCACTGTATGTTGTACAGCAGCAGCAATGTCATTCGCACACGAGAGCAGCTGCCCATTCTGGATACCTGCTTGAGAAATATACCTAACTTACAATACACAAGAGAGGACGACAGTGAATCAGAATGGAGCCACATTAAGTAAAAATGTAAAAGACCAATTAACCTTCTTCCTTTTCCTTTTTTGTAATTATTTGATTGACATGATTGCGCAGACCAGAGAAGGAAAAGTCACAGTCTAAGTGATGCCTCATAGGTTGTGTTAATTCAATATGCAATCGATTCCCACTTCTGGCCAAGTATTCAATGGCTTCACCCCCGCTCATGGTGCAGCACGCTGGGTGATTTCTCAGTGACAGTCTTCTTGCCACCTACAAAGAAACAGCATCATAGTTTAAATTGGCTATCATCAGAAAGTGTTTTCACTTATTATGTCAAAAGACCTATGAATTATTTCTAAACATTTCAAATGAGTAGGAACATTTAAAAATGGTTAAAAATATTTAAGTATTTGTAAACTACTGATAATTAAAAAGAGAATAATTTCATTTAAAAAAATAGATTACTAATACCCAGTGTAGAAAATCACTGAAACGCAACTGCAACTCAACAAACGAGTTTACTTAAATCTCCTCACTATTTTTCTCTGCATTCAAGTGCACATCAGCTCATTGCTAGAAAAGCCTACACTAGCTATATGTGAACCTCCTGCTAAAATATCTGGAAAACCTCACCCAAAAACTCAGATGTAGCAGGACACAAAGTTGATTTTCATTGATTTTTTTTTTGTGTGTGTTTTTCTTCTGCCTTAAACTTCTACTATATCTTCCACCTCCTTGAACACATTTTTAGGACATCAATATCTCGGACAAAAGGCCTAATTTTTCCCCATTGCAAATTCTTATATATGCCATGCCCACAGTGAGTGAGAGATGATTGGATGGCAGGAAAAACTGTGTTTACATAAGAACATAAAAAAATTAGAGTAAAACTGGGCTCTACTTCAAGCCTTGATCTTCCAACCAATACAATCATAACTAATGAGGCCCTGGCCACACCTCCACCTTTCTGCCTGATCCCCTTATTATATAGCACATAGAAATCTACAGCACATTACAGGCCCCTCGGCCCACAATGTTGTGCTGACCATGTAACCTACTCTAGAAACTGCCTAGAATTTCCCTACTGCATAGCCCTATATCTTTCTAAGCTCCATGTACCTATCTAAAAGACCCTATTGTATCCGCCTCCACCATCACCACTGGCAGTACATTCCATGCACCCACCATTCTCTCTGTGAAAAACTTACCTCTGACATCCCCACTGTACCTACTTCCAAGCACCTTAAAATTATGCCCCAAACAACTCTCGGCCCGAAACGTCGACTGTACCTCTTCCTAGAGATGCTGCCTGGCCTGCTGTGTTCACCAGCAACTTTTATGTGTGTTGCTTGAAATACCAGCATCTGCAGATTTCCTCGTGTTTGCGTTAAAATGATGCCCCCTTGTATTAACCATTTCAGGCCTGGGAAAAAGCCTCTGGCTATCCACATGATCAATGCCTCTCATCATCTTATACACCTCACCTTTCATCCTCCATCGCTCCAAGGAGAAAAGGCCAAGTTCACTCAACCTATTCTCATAAGATACACTCTCCAATCCAGGCAACATCATTGTACTCTCCTCTGCATTCTCTCTATAGTATCCACATCCTTCCTGTAGTGAGGTGACTAGAACTGAACACAGTACTCCAAGTAGGGTTTAACTAAGGTCTTATACAGCTGTAACATTACTTCATGGCTCTTGAGCTCAATCCCACAGTTGACAAAGGCCAACACACCATACGCCTTCTTAACAACACTGTCAACCTGTGCAGCAGTTTTGAGTGTCCTATGGACATGGACTCTAAGATCTCTCCGATCCTCCACACTGTCAACAGCCTTACCATTAATATTATATTCTGACTTCAAATTTGACCTACCAAAATGAATCATTTCACCCTTATCTTGGTTGAACTCCATCTGCCACTTCTCAGCCCAGTTCTGCATCCTATCAATGTCCCACTGTAACTTCTGACAACCCTCCAGACCATCCACAACACCCCCAACTCTTGTGTCATCAGCAAACTTACTAACCCACCCTTCTACTTCCTCATCGAGGTCATTTATAAAAATCACAAAGAGGAGGAGCCCCAGAACAGATCCCTGCAGAACACCACTGGTCACCGACCTTCATGCAGAAATGCAGAATATGACCCATCTACAACCACCCTTTGCTTTCTGTGGGCAAGCCAACTCTGGATACACTTAACAAGGTCTCCTTGGATCCCAGGCCTTCTTACTTTCTGAATGAGCCTTGCGTGGGGAACCCTACCAAACGCCTTACTGAAATTCACATCCACTGCTCTATCTTCATCAATATGTTTTGTTGCATCCTCAAAGAATCCAATCTGGTTCTTGGTTCCATTGACCAATCATTCACATTCTAAATCATAAAGATTCAGTAAGTGCACCAGGGCAGAGAATTACAAAAGATTCATAGAAATCTGTAGAAAAGAAATCCTTTCTCTCCTCAATCCTAAACAGTCCTCCCTTTAGCATGAAACTACATCAATTCTGTCACCACTGGGAACTTGCACAGTTCATACAGAATTACAACAATCAATCAATCTGCTGGAGGACTCTCCCTTGTCATGCAGATTTACAACCATTTTTACATATTATCCTATTTTTTATTGCCTGGAAATTTAACTGTATTTAGATTTCAGTAAAATGGATATAATTCTACTTGTAACACATATCAAATTTGCTGGTGAACACAGCAGGCCAGGCAGCATCTCTAGGAAGAGGTACAGTCGACGTTTTGGGCCGAGACCCTTCAGTAGGATCTCGGCCCAAAACGTCGACTGTACCTCTTCCTAGAGATGCTGCCTGGCCTGCTGCGTTCACCAGCAAATTTTATGTGTGTTGCTTGAACTTCCAGCATCTGCAGAATTCCTTGTGTTTACATAATGCTACTTGTAACTTATTAATTACTGCCCTATAGCGATTTTGCCCATAATACATCAAATTGAATATAAGTAGATGAAACAACATTTTTATAATGACTAAAACTGCAATTCTTTGTACAAGGAGTCTAACAATTAGATAAAAAGTTTTCGGCTTGCCGCTCTTTTATAGTGTTGAAAAACTTTAAATAGCCAGATTTTATTCAGTGCAGTAACTCATGGAATGTTTAAGACATGAGGCAACTTTCCATGTGGGGATACAAAGGATATGGAATGAGCTGCCAGGTAAAGTGATTGAAGTAGGTACAACAGTATCACTTAATAAGTGCTTTGATATATATATGTCTGGGTAGGATTTGGATGAGTATAAGCTAAACACCGGAAATTGGGACTAACTGGGTGGGCACCAGGGTCAACAAGCCTGCAACCATGCCAATTGTGATTGAAAATCCTAATGATACATTCAAACTAACAAATTTCATGCACAGTATACACTTTCTAATTTAAAATTACACAATTCTATTAACTGACAGCTCTTTTTATAATCAAAATTCATTCTTTGAATTTTAGGGTTTGTAATACTAAATCTAATTGACTGGATAATTCAAAACATTTTCTGTATAATAATCAATTGATTATGTGCTATTATTAAAGTCAGTTGATTATTTGTTTTAAACTGAATCTTAAAATGTAAGCATTGTTCGCGATCCTTAAATTCTTAAAGGCTTTTTAACGACTTTTAGACTATTGTTAAAATTCTGCTGATTTTAAAATTTCACACTGTACACACCTTGTCAAATGTGTCTCCTGGGGCTTCGTCCATCGTCTGTCCGAGAAGAAGAAAGTCATCTACTCCACGAGCAACGGCAAGCAAACTGTGACCACCAGAGATCAACAAGACCAGGAAGGGGAATTCCACTGACTGTAGCATTCTAATGGTCAGAGCATGGGCCTCCATATGATGAATAGGAATAAAAGGTTTCTTATATTGTTCTATTAATTTCAAGCTGTACTCTAAGCCCACTTGTAGGCTTAACGCAAGTCCTGGCTTTATGGTGGTTGCTATTGCTGTTAGTTCATTGAGGGAGACTCCACTCTTATCTATAGCTTCCTGCACCACTCTATCCAGGTGCTCTCTGTGTAGCCTCTGTGCGACTGGTGGAATTATTCCACCTGCCCTGAAACAAAACAAAAGAAATCACTCATTCTGTCTGATTTTAAAGCTGATTAAAAAAATCCAAAATATTATTCTTCCTTTTTGTAGTGAAGACACATGCCAAAGAATTTTGTTTGCATTTTTGATTAGTCACAAGATACAGAAGTCACTGGCACATAAGTTATTATTTATAAACAGAGTAGTAACATCTGAGTATTTAAATTCAAACATGTTGTGTGACTGAGTTCTGTGCTGCAGTTCCAAAAATAAACAGTTTACATCTCAGCAAAAAAAAACTGCTTTGTGTATACCTTCTGCTCATGAAGCATATCAGGAAGTCAGTGGCCCCAACTGTGTTAGTCAGAGATATAATTGTTTCCTTTTGATGAGAAATTATTTCCATATTCACATGCCTTATGAACATTTTTTTTAGTTTATTCACTTGCAGGTATGTTTTAATTTATTTATTTATAAAATACTCTAGCATCAATATAAATTTGCACTTCAAAATAATTGTTTTGAGGAAATAGGGAATTATTAAAAAGGTAACAAGCCATAGAAGTGCAAGTGAAATGTTCCTGGGAATTACTTTTCAGAGAAGTGCTGGTTTATTTTAAAGCAACTTAGCACTGACTTACAAATATCAAATTCACAGTCATGTTTATAGTCGAATGTACGTGCAAGTGCAATGAAACACAAATTGAGCAGCACCACACGGTAAACTGCATTCACTAGAAAATGATAAATGAATAATAAATTATACACGATATTTATAAAAAGCACAATTAGAATACAAGAAAAACCAAGTCTATTTATTGCAGTGATAAACGTGGTCATAGTTTTGGTAAACTGTCGTGATGAGGGTTTCCTGGTTGTTTCAAGAACTGAATGGTTGAAGAGAAGCAGCTGTTCTCAAACTGGCAGTGTGGGACTTCAGGGTTTCCATATCTCCTGCCCAGTGGTAGCTATGAGAAGTTGGCATGGCCTGGATGATGGGGAACTTTAATGATGGATGTTGCCTTTTTGTGGTAGCTCCTTGTGTAGATACTACCAAAAATGGGGAGGGATATGCCCGCGATGTGTAGGGCAAATCCACTGCTCTCTGCAGCTTCTTATGTTTCTGCGTATTGGAGATGCTGTGACATAATACAACCAGTCAGGATACATTCAATAGTATGGCCGTAGAAGTTTGTTAGAGTGATTAATGACAAGCCAAACTTCCCTAACCTCCGAAGAAAGTAAAAACACTGGTGTGCTTTCCTTATGATTGCATCAATGTACTGGGCACAGGACAGGTTACCTAATATATTAATGCACAGAATGTAAAGCTACTGACTCTTTCCTTCACCAATCCCCGAATGTAGATAAGCATATGTTTGCTCTCCTTTCCCTTTTTGAAGTCAACAATCAGCTCTTTAGTCTAACTGACATCAAGCAAGAGATTGTTGTTGTGACACCACTCCAGCAGGCAACCTATCTTGCTCTGGTAGGCTGACTCATCACTACCTCTAAATCATCCCGCAACTGTGCACTTGAAGATGGCAATGGAGCTGTGCTTAGCTACACGGTTATGTGTGTGTGAAGAGTAGAGCAGGGGGCTAAGCACACATCCTTGAGGTGCTCCTGTGTTGAAGATCAGCAAGGAGGAAACACTGATTGAAGTCTGTCACTGAGAAAGTCAAAGATTGGAGACTGAGGTCTTGAAGCACGATGATGAGTTTGGATGGAATGATTGTGTTGAACTCCAAAATATAGTCAATAAATGTAGGAGTATGTGAAGAGCCAGAGAAATAACATCTGCTGTAAACCTGTTGTGGCAGAGTGGATCCAGATCGCTTCTGAGGCAGGAGTTGACTGCACCATAACCAACCTCTCAAGGTACTTCATTACGGCTGATTTTAATGTCACCAGGGACAGTAGTCATTGTATCAAAGGAAATACATTGTGATTAATATTATAGGTATTAAATACTTGTCAAAATGCAGATGCTGAAATCTAACACAAAAACAGGGAACGCTGAAAACTTTCAGGTCAGGCATTTCTTATAGATACTGCCCCGCCTGCTGAATGTTTCCAGCGGTCTTTACTGTGCAGGAAAACAATAGCTTAAATTTCTAAGTAAGTGCACTGGGTGCAACAAATATGATCTTGATTATTACATGTGTAATAAATGCATTACGTATTTAGTAAATAGAAGTTCTAGGATTTAATAACCGGAGGAAGCATTTTCATGAGAATACCTACTTCAGGTGAGTTTCTTTCTGGGAGTGTAAGGCTTCTCCTAAGACTCTCCCTGTTTCGTCCACGACGGCCGCGGCAGTGTCATCGCAGCTGGTTTCTATGCCCAGCACCAGCCTGGGCTGAGCGAGGGGCCCGCGGGCAGCGACCCGGCTCAGGGCTCGGACACGCAGGAGATGTGTTGCCATGGCAACGCAAACCCGCGCAACGGTCTGTTTCCGAGCCCAACCACATGGAGAGCGGCAGCAGCGATCGCTTAAGGTCTACCGCACTGTCTACTTGCACCCCAGTTTCACCGGGCACTGTTCATCGAAATGCCCAACAGATCGACGACTACGCAGGAAAGCACAGCAGGCCGGACTCCCCACAAAGGAAGTACACTTCACTGTGTCACAACTAGCGGTTCCCCACTCTGCAGGAGTACAACTGTAGTTCCGGCACATGAAATATTCCGCCTTCCAGTTGATTTATTGTCCGTAATTTCGAGCTATCATATTTGCGTATTCATATTTTTCTTTAATCCACGGTTCAGTTGGTAGCATTAAATTGACAGTATAGAAGGAAAACAGTTAGTGAGAGGAAGGTGTGAGGTTGAGACATTGGTTCCACCAGCTCCTGTTTTACCCTTTCCTCTCTCACGTCTTTACGCGGGCTATATTCCCTTTGGTCTCGATATGCACAATTTCTACAGATGTTCACTGACCCGCCGACTTCTTGGATTCTTGGAATATCCTCCACTCTTGGACCAATTCTGGGTATATCCTTAATACATTTTAATAGTTTCCTACTTTTCTCACCACTGAAAGCCTTTCAATTCTCATTCCATTACGGGTTGGATTTTTTTTGTTCTGTGAAAATCAGAAATAGTGTGTGGATAATTCCCTTAGATAAATACAGTATTTCAAAATTTAATAGATATTAATATAATATTCTTTCCACTTTTTGAAAAGTTTATGAGATTTGGTTATATAAGAAGTAGTTAACTACACAAAGGATAGAGAAAAGCTCATATGGAAAATTTGGTCTGGAATTACGAATTTATACAAAATATGTCAGCCCAGACACAACGTTCACTTCCCAACAAAAATAGTGACAGCCTTGACCCCCGGAACTGTCAGTGGTGACTGCGAAGTGTGTCGTGGAGCGGGGATTCAATTAGGGGCGGCACACCGGAAGTGCAGAAGGTAGAAGAAGGGATGGGAAGAGAAGCTATTTAGAGAAGCTCTCGTTGCGTCAGATTCAGTGCCGGCTCCGTCGCCGGGATTCCCTCGGTTACTACCGCGTGTTCTTGTGAACGCTGCGCTGGACCTCGGGTTGCACACTGACTGCGTATCATAGACATGCATGCTGTTGGTTCCAGGTATAGATGATTGGTTGAAGAGTAATTCTCGGGACTGGCTGTGTAAGCTTTCGAAACATAAAATGCTAGACTCCAGAATCAGTTAATGTTTCAGGTCATACCGGGGCTTCTGAACTTTAACCAACGATTAATTGTTTCCCCAGTTCTGAGGTCGAAGATACCATGGAGCCGCTGTGCAAAAAGAGAAAAACTAAAGCATTTGAGACTTCCACTTGGGAGCTGCTGCCTGTACTTTCAGACGAGAAATCTGGTGAGATTGAACTTATAGAAGCATATGCAGCTTCCATTATTAATAAGAAGCAAACATCTGCTCTTATTAAATACCTGGCTGATGTCTATCCACTGACTAATCTTCCACATATCAAGAGAGTACGGTCTTGCAGGGACAAGAAAAGTGATCATCCTTTAGAAATCATTATTTGCTTACACAGTGACTTGAATAGTACAGATGCACTAAATGGAGAAGTGTCTCTCCGTGATCTCTTTCCTGAAGGAAATGTTGATGTTACTGGCCTTGGAGAACCTTTTCAAGTCAAAATCCCAGCACACCAACCACTGACTAGACCACAGTTTGAAGCAGCAAGCCAGCACTGGCCTACATCATTCCATGAAAACAAGCAAACGACAGAAGCCCTCCGAGGCCAGCTGTTTAATAGCGAAGAGAAAGCAAAGATGCAGACTTTTATGGAGAAAGCCATCGAAGTTGCAAAAGTGGGAAAGGAACTGGGGATGGAAGCAGTTGGTGCTGTGATGGTGGATCCAGTGTCTGACAGGATCATTGCTGTAGGTCATGACTGCAGAAATGGACCAAATCCTTTGCTTCATGCAGTTATGGTGTGTATTGATCAGGTTGCTCATGCCCAAGGCAGTGGTGCTTTTAATCATGATAAATACCCTAAGTGTTATTTTACCTCTGCAGAACCTATTCTTGGTGATGATGCAGTCAACACTGCCAAACCTTTGCTTTTATCGGATGACCACATTCCCAAAGGAACTGTGGCAGATGGATTGCCTTATATATGTACTGGGTATGATTTATATGTTACCAGAGAACCCTGCGTAATGTGTGCAATGGCACTGGTACATTCCAGAATACACAGAGTTTTTTATGCAACCTCCTCTCCAGATGGAGCTTTGGGAACTAAATATAAAGTACATACAAAAAAAGATCTGAATCACCATTACGCTGTCTTTAAAGGATTAATGGAAAAGGAATGTCAACTTCTCTCATAGTATCAGAATCATTTCAGATTTACTTAAATAAAGAGGAAATTATTTTTTCACTTACATTTTAATTTTACTAGCTTTACACCTTATGGAATTTTATTACTTTTATTAAACAGTTTTTTATTGTGTTGTGTTGACTCTAAACCTATTGATGTACAAATCCCATCTAGGACTCATTCTGAAAGCAAAAGCAGAGCTGTTCTTAAAATGGAATATATGGGATGTCCAGAGAGGGGTGAGGGGGCTTGTCATGTCCATTCTGGGGCAGCGCACTCTGCTTTAGTCCCACAAGGGACACTCAGCTCTCTCCTGTGGCTCCAAGGGCTGTCTGCATGTGACAGCAGTTGCACATATGCTGGTACACCACTTCAACAGGCAGGCTAAACAAGGTGAGGGTAGCCAGCAGCCTCATACTCTGATGAGGTAGGGATTGCAGACTGGATGAGATCTACAGTGAGAGCCAATGATTAGAAAGGGGGTACTGCAATGCTCCATGGGGAGCGAAGGACATGGCAAGGCACAGTGGTCATCCACTGCACCCGAGGTTTGTACCACTGGACCTTGACTGCTGAGGTTGAGAGAGTGGAGCCACCCCAGTGCAACAGCTTTTCCACTTTAAAAGCTCTCCCACGCAGGTTTTCTATCGTCGGACACGGTGGACAACGATCACTATTGTAAGCAGTAGATCTGGACAGCAACAAATCTTATGTACTGTAGTAAGAACTGGCTTTAAAAATGATTTATAATGTCTGCAGAACCTTTGCATAGAAAATATGTTATTGGCTTTATAGGGCAGTGTTTGAAGACTGAATGGAGACAATTAGAGTCCAGGGGAAGGAATGTTAAGGGACCTTTGAAAGTAAAGCGCAAAATGAGGTGAGGAGGAAGGCGAGTATCAAAGAGAATGGAAATATGGAGATTGAAAGAGTCAGCAAAAAGGAAACAGAAAGCTGCCTGTCTCAAGGCACTGTAGGGAAGAAATATTTTGTGCAACTGAAGGCACAAACATGGAACTGAAACTTGTGAGAAGACGTTAAAGCATGGAAATGTAGGGTATGGTTAAGGTGAAAATGAATGCAGGGCAGAAATGGATGAAACCATCAGTGAGTGTTGGAGAAATTAGGTAATGGATGGAAGTGGGACAGTACCAAAATGTGGGCAGGATTTAATTGATGAGAAAGATAATCACTAACAAATCAAGAGAGAATCTGCCATACAGTATGGCTGGCTTTTCCATTTAATCACTTCTGAATTAAGGGCCATTACAAGAGTAAATAGCTCATCTATTGAAGTTTATTAAACCCAGGACCAGGGTTTTCAAACCTATCCACCACTATGCTACAGAACTGTGTGTCTATTTCCAAATTAGGTATATCATGTTAGTTTTTAGTAAGTCTTTTATGTAGGACTTTTTATCTAAAGGCATTCAGAAGTACCTCATGCTCTTAACTGGCTATAAACACTATTGTAGAGTAGGAAATATGGAAACAAAATGGCACAATACATTCCATTTGATAATCCCAAAGCATTTCATACCTGTATTAATGGCAAGTTTACTACGAGGGAAAGTGTAGATCTTATTCAGGACCAAAGGAGCAATATGTGCTTGGAGCCCAAGGATAGGGGCGAGGCCTTGAGTAAATAATTCTGCATCCATCAAGGACAGTGTAGCTAGAAATTTGGTGGGAGCGGGTGGAATTGTGGAATTCTAGAACAAGTTATCTTTTAAAAAGGAGGTATTTGGAGGTGTTAGATTAGATTAGGATCAGCCATAAAGGTAGATAAATCTCTCATGTGTTAGATACTACTATGGGAGAAGAGGAGGTTGTTGGTGCACTGAGAGATATTTAAATCATGACTGGCTGTTGCTGTGGTAGCCGGTGATGGGGATACCGGTGGAAGAAGGTAGCTAATGAGGACTGTAGACAGCCCTGACTATAGGCAACATTTCTGAAAGCATTTGCTCTTACAAATTTACTGTTCGCTTGTTTATTACACTGTATTGCACTTGACACATCCAAACATTTTCTAGGGGTATCCAGTTTAAGCCCACAGGTGCCTGCAGGACATCTCAATTTCTTGCCTATTGCTGTAATCTGAAAAGCAACAGGAAAGCCGTTCAATTTTGATTTAACCATTCACGAGCCCAAATGATTTTGCTGAAGCTATTCCAGTGGGTTACTGAAGGACTGCTCCCTTTTCAAGTCTCTTCATTCCCTTTCTCCATTACAACACAACACAGACCAAGAAAAGATCCATGTCTTTTTCTTCACTTTAAGTAGTATTCGTGCCAGCTGCTTTGCTACTGAAAAAAGTAGCTGCAAAGATTGTTTTCTTTATTTCAACATCTGTGCTGCTTAAGTGCCACATACACCATTTCACGACAAGAATCCGAAGTTTCTTAAGGCAATTTGATATTATTTTAAATGTAAAATAAACCTAATGGTTTTTAAAATGCCCTTTTCTTCCCCTACCCCTTCTATTCATTATTTACCCGAGGGTGAAATTGTGATTTAGTTGATTAACAATCACCCCTTTAAATCAGAAGGTTGTGGATTTAGGCTCTACTCAGACCTGTGCGCTAGATGCACTAAGATGCTGCCTGGATAATCAGAAGCAGGCTTATTATCATCTTCATAGGTCGTGAAATTTGTTAACTTAGCAGCAGCAGTACAACACAATACATGATAATATAGAAAGAGAAAAAAATAAATAAGTAAATCAGTTACAGTAAGTATATATATGTATATCAAATAGATTTTTAAAAAGTACAAAACTGAAATAATATTAAAAAATAGTGAGGTAGTGTTTATGGGTTCAATGTCCATTTAGGAATCGGATGACACAGGGAAGAAGCTGTTCCTGAATTGCTGTATGTGTGCCTTGAGGCTTCGCGTATCTTCTTCCAAACAGTAACGATGATAAGAGGCCATGTCCTGGGTAATAGGGATCTTTAACAATGGACGTAGCCTTGCTGAGGCACTGCTCCTTGAAGATGTTTTGGATAGTAGGAAGGCTAGTACCCAAGATGGAGCTGACTAATTTTACAACTTTCTGTTGTTTCTTTGGGTCCTGTACAGTAACTTCACCCCCGGCCCCATGCCAGTCAGTAATGCAATCTTTCAGAAAGCTCTCCATGGTACATCTAAAGAAGTTTTTGAGTGTTTTAGTTGACAAACAAAATCTCTTGAAACTCCTAATGAGATATAGCCACTGTCTTGCCTTCTTTATAGCTGTATCAATATGTCAGGACCTGGTTAGGTCCTCAGAGATTTTGACATTCAGGAACTTGAAATTGCTCACTTTCTCCACTTCTGATTCCTCTATAGGGATTGGTTTGTGTGCTCTCATCTTAACCTTCCTGAAGTCCACAGTCAGCTCTTTCGTCTTTCTGACATTGAGTGCAAGGTTGTTGCTGAATAAAAGAGTGTTAGCTACAGAGAGAGAAGCTAGATATCGTATTGTTTGTCTGGAGGCAGAAGGGTGACCTGATGGAAGTTTATAATATAATAAAGTGTAAGAATTAGGTTGTTTAACCCATCAAGTCTGCTTTGCATTTGAATCTGGCTGATTTATTTTCCATCTCAGCCCCATTCTCTTGCCTTCTCCCTGTAACCTTTGACACCCTTAGTAATGAAGAGCCTATCAACTTCTTTAGGTACCCAAATGACTTGACCTCCACAGGAGACTGTGATAATGAATTCCACAGATTTATCACCCTCTTGACTAAAGAAATTCCTCCTCAACTCTATTTAAAGGACATACTTTATTCTGAGGCTGTGCTCTTTGGTCCTAGCATCTCCCCACTACTGAAAACACCCTAGGTCCACTCTATCTAGGCCTTTCAATTTTCAGTAGTTTTCCATGAGGTTCTTTCTCCCCCCAGCCCATTCTTCTAAATTCCAGCGAGTACAAGAGCCATTGAATGCTTCTCATATATTAACCCTTTCATTCCCACGATCATTCTCATGAACATTCTTTGGATGCTTTCCAAAACCAGAATATCCTTTCTTAAATCTGCTCACAATACTTCAGACGTGGGCTGTCCAATGATTTAACTGGATAAACTGAGTTAAGATGAGGAATACATCCTCTCCTTTTCCAGTTTACAAATCTTTTGACTGGTGATATTTATGGATTCAGATGCCCATTTCTTCACCCTTTGGAGTAATTACTGAGGCAGATCTATGCCTTTTGGGAGGTGGGTGAGATCACACACACAATGCCTCAAGGCCTTAACTGGTCATTCTCTTATGTGGAAACACTGGAGGCAGAGTTGCTTGTCATGAAAGTTTCCTTTCAGTACAGGCTATGGGGCAAAGTCTTCTGCTCATTTCCCCTGGGCACCTAATTTCCTTCCATTCCAATTTCTGCATTGCCATGGATGATATTTTTGTGATTGGGACAAAGGCACTTTATCTCATATTGTTCTTGACTTATCTGTAGTGTATGACATGGTTGACCACATCATCTTTTCCACTAACCACAACCTCTATTGATGTGAAACACTTGCCCAGAAATGATCTTTAGTCCCCAAGGATATGTCAGAAATATGATAACACAATTACAAAACATGATGACATTGATGGCATCACAGAGATAAAGTTGAAAGAAGGGCAAGACAGGCAACGGAACATCCTGGGGCATAGAATCTTAAACCATGACTTACGGTGGGGGGGGGGGAGTGAAGTAGGGACATGTAGAGATGTAGAAGAGATAACATTACAATATTGATTAAGAAGTAATTACTGCTGTAATGAGGATAAATAAGGCATTTCAAATAAATCCATATAGTTAGGAGCTTAGGAACAACAAAAAAAAGGGTATACCTCAGGCCATCTACAGTTAGCAGGTATGTAGAGAAATCACAGAGACGCAAGAGTTACAGAGCTATAGCAGTAGGGGATTGCAAATTTCCCAGTATTGCTGATGATCACATTAGTGCGGGAATGAGATACAGATATGATTGGTAGTCAGATATGTCCAATACTGCAAGGCAGAGCCCTAAAGCAAGAGGGATAGAGTTTAAGGGAGATGTGCAGGATGTTTTTTTTTGGTTTCTTAAAATTTAAAAATAAAATGTAGATGCTTGGAACAGGAATGGTAGTGGCAGATATGATAGAAGTATTGAAGGACTTCTTTTAAAGAGACGTAAACATGAAGGAATAGGGAATTTTTCCATATAGTGTTTCATCATGGTCAGTACAGATTTAATGGGCTGAAGGGCCTGTGTGTTGTACTGTCCTATATTTGAAGCAGGCATTCATTAAGATCATTGCTCCTTACACAGCTTTGATTAACATTTTCTCTGCTTTAAGAAAAACTATTAAATATGCTTCCAACATTCAAAACAAAAACATTTTTTGAATTCTTAAACCATTGTTGAAAAAAAGACATCCTGATTGAAGATTCTCTCCTTGTCATGTTTCCTCCAATCAATGTTTCCTCTAATTTATAACAATCAGTGTGCACAAAAATCTTGTACTGTGCAATTTTTTTTGCCAAGTGGCAACACATGGGCACTGAATAATTTCTTTAATAAAAACAGTATAAAAAAGCCAGTTCTATAATCTGCAGACAAATCATTGCAAATTCCATGTTGTCAACACTATGGTCATCAGAAACCGAAAAGGAAATATGATTGTGTACAATCGTGAAATTTACTTAACACGCCAATGAGCTAGAGGGTGACAATATTTATTGTGCAATTGAAATTCTTTTGAGCGCTGGTAGCATAAAACGTGTGTGCGCATCATAGAGGGAACATTGCCTCCAATCCCATGCTTCCATAGGTACTATTTTATTTTAGTCTTCTACTTACATCATGCACATCCTATGACAGATTAGGAAACAGCAACCCAAAACAATACATAAATTTATTTTGAAATTAATTGAAATGGACAACAAAAATATATACACATTTCGTATTACGTTGCGTAGAGTTGTTGCTGCTTCTTCAAATGTCAAAAGGAGGCAGCCATTCAAAACAGAAGCATTACATTTCTAAGTCAATCATACAACCTTTATAAAATAAAAATGGGCCATAATTCTGCAGGTTCAAAACTGTTTTATTTGTTTAAGAATCAATTTCTCCACCAAAGACAAAGTTGCATAGAACATACAGATGGTTTCAGTTCTGGAAATACTAACAGGAAGAGCAATTCTTCAAGCATTTAAAAATAAAAAATATATTTTTTACCAGTTTTTTTAATATAAATCATACATTCAAAGAAATAGACTAGATTTGTAGTTTCTGATAATGACATACTTAGTCTTTTTTGTAAGCACTTACAATACAGAATGGTAAACCAAGGTCAATTGACATCTGTGCTGTTGATTATCTCCAGAAACTTGCTGGGGCTTCAAACAAGATGAGTCAATACTTGGGCTACTTATGCAGGCCCTTAAATTAGCTGCAAGAGTCACGAAAATGCAAGGGAAAATACATGTTTGAGAGGGTGAACAAAAGTTATCCCCAAGTGTTTACTATTGAGCCATCTGCGAAGAACTGTGCAATAGCAGCTAGGTGACAGGTCTAATATCCTCTTTATACATATGCAGTTAGCTCCTGCTTAATACAATTTTCCTGAAAGCATGCAAGACATTAAGAAGTTGCCATGGCAGTTCCAAGTACACGACCAATGGCATTTTTAATCTTATTACCAACACTAAAATCAAGTAGATCAGTGGTACAGAAGAGTTGAGGAACCTTTGGTATCAAAGAACCTCTTAAAATATTAGTCAAAATAACCACATAATCATTACATACCACATCAAGATTCCCCCCCCCCTCCCCACTCCAAAATACTATCTTGTAATTCTGGCACCCATAAGCACACTGGAATACAAAATTGATCATATGGAAATAACTGAACTCTGACATCTTGGAAATAACATACCATGTAAAAGTGTTTCACTAACTGGATTAATTTGATAAAAGTGAATCCATATCACATACATTAATGGATTTGCTATTTATAATTCACAATCTTGTTCTGTACCATTATTTGCTGAATCTTCAAAGAAACAGTATGCTCTTAATCAAAAATGACAATAATCATAAAATTCAAAAACTGCCACCCATATGTGGCAGTGCCCCAATCTTCTGTACCTCAGTAAATAAGCTTTGCTTGCACTCTGCGTCCAAAGTTGCAGTAATCCCATGCAACTCCTCTCTAATACACTTGGTCAACTTTGTAAAGCTGTGACAACAAGTATAATTACGTTCCTTCCCATTTCAGAGCTGGGCCCGCCCAGATTTTTTATTTCCTGGGAAGCTTTTTACAGGATTAATTATACCTGTTCTAATTACCAGATTTCATTCGTTGTTTATCCTATTACAAAACCAAGATACAAGTCATTTTGAAATGGATACAAACAATGAAAATGGTATAGAGACCTATAGGGACTGCTCAGTACATCCTAATAACAGTTAACAGTACAGCAGACAACCAGTTTTAAGTCTTCCCAGTGAATGTAACAAGCTAATTAGAGCAGAGATGGTGACTTCGAATTCAGTATTTATTTATTCCAAAGATCCGAACTCCATGTAGTTGAGGCAGCTTAGGAATCAACACTGTTAAAAGAGATACTGTATTGACAAAACAATGTGTTGGGTCATACTTAGTATAAAAGCTGGCCAGAAAGTACCTAGAAAAGAATAAGACAGCAAAATGAACATCAGAATCAAATGCAGTACTAAACATCTTTCTTTACAAAAATGCACACAGTGTAACTAAGTTCCTTAACCAATACCTCAAAAATACTTGTTGATTGGAATGTGTATTTAAATTACTTTTTTTAAGTCTGCAAAATTTGTGGATCTCCTCTGCCCCCCCCCACCCCCAACTCTAACAGGATACATGGATATGGAGAGAGAATATATATTTTTTTTAGTTTAATATTTAAGCATTATTCTTCAATATATCCATTATCTACAAATTTAGTGAGGGTGTATAGTTGGCCTGGCCTTCAATGGGAATGTGCTGTAAGATCTTATCAATTTTCAATTTCCTCCACGGAAAGCACTTGGACATCCTTCAAAATTAGGTCAACTGAAACTAGTGGCAGCTCCTAATTGATGTGAATGCACCAATGCAGCAGACTGGCTGATGCAATCTTGGTTGTGGTTTTAACACTAACCACATCTTCCTACACAACCATGCTCAAGTCACAGACAATATACAATTTCCACCACAGCTCTCATCAATGTAGAATCAAAGTAAATTTATTACCAAAGTATATTCATGTCACCATATACAATCCTGAGAACCATTTTGAGGAAGCACAATATAATCAGTGAAAGACCACACCCAACATGATGGACAAACAACCAAATTGTAAAAGATGACAAACTGTGCAAATACAAATGAAAAATAAAAAAAAATTAAACAAGCAATGAGCATCAAGAACACGAGATGAAGAGTCCTTGAACACGAGTCCACAGGTCGTGGGAAGTTCAGTGATCGTGCAATGAAGTTATCCCCTTTGGCTCAAGAGCCTGATGGTTGAGGGGTAATAACTATTCCTAAACCTGGTGGTATGGGTCCTGAGGCTCCTATACCTTCTTACTGATGGCAGCAGTGAGAAGAAAGCATGGGATGGGTAGTGGGGACCTGCTCTGTGTAGACGTGCTGAATGGTGGGGAGGGCTTTACCCGTGATGAACAGGGCCATATCCATTACTTTTTGTAAGGGTTTCGAGGGCATTGCAACCAGGCTGTAATGCAACCAATCAATATGCTCTATAGAAGTTTGTCAATGTTTTAGATGAATCATTTAAAACATGACATTATCGTGTGCTCACTTAACTTCTCAATGTTTCACTGTTATTATTCCTTCAGTCTCCACAACTTTTTCTTTGTCTAAACCTTGGTACTCATTTGCTGTCTTGTATCGAATTCTGCTGGCCTTTCCTCTTATCTGTTTCCATGATCTCCAAGATTTAGTCCTCATTCTTGTCTTTTATTGTTCCACAGCTGACAATTACCACCCCTACTGCATCACCCCTGTCCAACGGCTCCCCAGCCCAATACCTGATACCGCTACATCAACTCCTCAGCCAACAATGCAGGAGCAACTCCAAGGTAGACGCCTCACCAAATCCCTATTTCGGTGTACCTACACCAGTTCAAATGCAATGCTTAGAATAGGCTTCCAACCTCATGTGAAGCCATCCTATTAACAGGAAAGGAGCAAGGACACAATGATTGGAAACAGTAACCTATGACATTTCCTTATGGTATTCGCTAAGAAATTTAAAATTTAGGATGTTCAATTCAGACTGATTTTCGAAGAGCTAATTAATATAACTGTGCTCTCTCCTCACAGTATAATGGAATTAATTCACTCAGAGAAACTGCAGGATCAATTGGTCAAAGAATCAAGTTTACATTCATTTTCAGTGCATTCACAATCCACGTATTGAGGAGGATGCCTTTTGAAATTGCTACCAGAGCAACGTCCAAGCTCAAGTATCAGGAACACCGTGCAAAGGTTTAAAGCTCAACAAAAGTCACCAGAACAGAGCACATAAAAGAAACATGTTCTTACAGAATGATTGGTGATATAGTGAGGAATTTTCTGGAAGATGTGAACTGTACTCCATAATCCAATTGTTCCCAGTGTGTCAGAAGTCTAGCTTTCCCTTGGTCTGGTGTTTCAAAGGGTGTCCCCTTGACTGCATGCAAGAAGACATACATTCCCTGCAACAAGTGAACATCAGTTATGTTAATACTTAAAAATCATTCCACCCCAAACAAAAGATCAGAAAGAAGTTCTGAGATTCATTGCAGTGTAATAATTTCCCCAGGAAGGAAAAATAAAATCTAATTATCTTTGAATTTAAATTAACACTTCCTACAATGACAGTGTAATGGGGGAAAAAAATGGGACTGACTGGTTTGTTCTACTAGGACCTACCACAGAATCAATGGGCCAAATGGCCTTATACTTCATAATTTTTTTTGGTTACACTGTGTCTGAGTTCTTGGAGAATAAATTTTAAAGAATAATATTTAAAACAGACCAAGTCAAGATAAATACATAGGATTGCAAGCTTTAAACTTTCAGACCTAACCCACTTTTAGTACATGTGAGTTGACAATCAAGTAATATCCAATAGTGGAAGCGATACAGCAATGACAGAGTGAAACATATCCCGTTATATATCCATGGATTGACATTCCGAGGAGATACAGGCACAACGCGAAGACCAATGTGCTTAATACCTACATGTGATGTCCAAAATGGCAAGCATTCCATTTCCTCAACACTAACTTAACCTGCTCAATGGGGGATACAAGGTTCACCAGCTAGAAGCAGAACCTTAGGGCACTGCCTTCAAGCATACCCCTCCTCAACTTCATGGTCATTAAACCATTGTAACATACAGAAAGGAGCTGCTTTCATCAACACTAAACACTGATGTGATAAATCTGCTACACAAAATGCAGATTGTGTCAGCTGAGTTCCTCCAGCATGTTGCTGCAGATTGTATTATCTCCTTTTCTTGATCAAGTGTTAAACACGCAGACAACCAGATTCTGTACTTGGATGTTGAAGTAATAATATTCATATTCTTTATTAAAATATATTGATGTTTCTACCTCATACCAATCTATAATCAGAAAATATTGATGTATTTTCATAACAATTGCGAAAGTACATGCTTTGATACAAACATGTCAGAATGTAAAACCTCAGCAAGTACTCTAGAAAATAAACTTAGTCAAATTCATCAGAATACAGCATGGAATAGGCCCTTCGAGCCGTGCCACTCAGCAAGTCCCGATTTCACCCCAGCCAAATCACAGGACAATTTACAATGACCAATGAACTTACCAACTCTAATTTTAGTCTGTGGACAGTGGGAGAAAACCAGAGCACCCAGAGGAAACCCATGCTGATCATATCTGCTATTACAGATACTGTAACAGCAGGACAATAGCATAGTGGCTGTACAACGCTTTGCAGTATCAGTGATCCAGGTTCAATTCCTACCGCTATCTGTAAAGAGTCTGTACATTCTCTCCGTCACCACGTGGGTTTCTTCCCAGGCGCTCCGTTTCCTCCCACAGTCCCAAGTTCTACCAGTTGGTAGGTTAATTGGTCTTTGTAACTTGTCCCATGGTTTGGCTAGAATTAAATCAGGGGATTGCTGGGCAGCACGCTTGAAGGGCTAGAAGGGCCTATTCCATGGAAACATAGAAAAATTACAGTACAATACAGGCCCTTCAGCCCACAATGCTATGCTGAACATGTACTTACTTTAGAAATTATCTCAGGTTACCCATAGCCCTCGATGTACCTATACAGGAGTCTCTTAAAAGATCCTATCGTATCCGCCTCCAACACCATTCTATGCACTCACCACTCTCTGCATAAACTTACCCCTGGCATCTCCTCTGTACCTACTTCCAAGCACCTTAAAACTATGCCCTCTCGTGCTAGCCATTTCAGCCCTGGGAAAAGGCCTCTGACTATCCACATGATCAATGCCTCTCATTATCTTATACACCTCCATCAGGTCACCTCTCATCCTCCATCACTCCAAGGAGAAAAGGCCGAGTTCACTTAACCTATTCTCATAAGGCATGCTCCCCAATCCAGGAAACATCCCTGTAAATCTCCTCTGCACCCTTTCTACAGTTTCCACATCCTTCTTGTAGTGAGGCGACCAGAACTGAGCACAGTACTCCAAGTAGGGTCTGACCATGGTCCTATAAAGCTGTAACATTACCTCTTAGCTCTTAAACTCAATCCTATGGTTGATGAAGGCCAATGCACGGTATTCCTTCTTAATCACAGAGTCAACCTGCGCAGTAGCAGCTGTATCTCAATAAATAAAAATCAAACCTCTCTAACCCTATTTTCACATTAATCATTTACACATAATTAAATTTCCTCCACAGCAACAGAACAAATAAAATGAACACAGTAATCTGAATGGCAAATCTGGATGAATGAGATTGAATACAACTCTCCAGATTTTTAAAAGAACATCTATAAGCTTAATAAGTACAAATTTGAAAATCATTATACCAAAATTTAACATGAAAACCATCATCAGTTACTCACCAGGTTGTGAATTACATTAGTTAACGTCCACACTACAGGGACGGTGAAGAAGGGGATGCTCAAGAGCACGATATGAAGCATTCCAACTCCAAGTG
The DNA here is from genome assembly GCF_963921235.1 of Mobula hypostoma. Taxonomy (NCBI): domain Eukaryota; kingdom Metazoa; phylum Chordata; class Chondrichthyes; order Myliobatiformes; family Myliobatidae; genus Mobula; species Mobula hypostoma. The sequence goes on along the minus strand of NC_086102.1, from coordinate 152,703,008 downwards.
CATAGGTCAACCATATTCCACGGCTGTTCATTACCCTCGTGTTTGGATTCACCTCACTGTGTGCCACACCAACATTCATCTTTTTAACCTGCAAGGCAAAAATGCACCTTTACTTTCCTGAAGTCATGATAGAACTGCAGAATCATATCAATGGGGTTCTGAAATTAGCTGATCCAGACCAGTGAACCTGGAGGTTTAAGGCACAATAGTGATGTACACAGGTGATCACTTCTACACTAGAAGTTTGTGGATGTCACCATGAGATTTATGAAATGACAGTTCAATATTCAATATTTATCCATATTCCTTTGGGTATTTTGTATCAGTCTTCATTATGGAAGACAGTGTGCCAGATATTGTAGTGTGTGAAGGAAGAGAAGTTACTATTACAAGGGCGAAGATGTTCAAAAAGCTGAAAGACCCAAGGGTGCACAAGTCACCCGGACTAGATGAACTGCACCCTCGGGTTCTGAAAGAGGTAGTGTTAGAGACTGTGGAGGCATTAGCAATGATCTTTCAAAAATCATTGGACTCCGGCATGGTGCATGAGGACTGGAAAATTGCAGATGTCACTTCACTCTAAGAAAAGAAGGCAGCAGAAGGGAAATGATAGACCAGTTAGCCTGACCTCAGTGGTTGGGAAGATGCTGGAGTCAATTGTTAAGGACGATGTTATGGAGTACTTGGTGACACAGGACAAGATAGGACAAAATCAGCATGATATTCTTAAAGGGAAAATCTTGTACGACAAACCTATTGGAATTCTTTGAGGAGATTACAAGTACTAAAGGTAAAGGAGATGCAGTAGATGTTGTATATTTGGACTTTCAGAATGCCTTTGACAAAGTGCCACACATGTGGCTACTTACCAAGTTAAGAGCCCATGGAATTACAGTAAAGTTACCAGCACGGTTAGAACATTGGCTGATTGGTTGGAGGCAGCGAGTGGGAATAAAAGGATTAGTTTCTGGTTGACTGCCAAAGACTAGTGGTGTTCCGCATGGGTCGGTGTTGGGACAGCTTCTTTTTATGCTGTATATCAATGACTTAGATGATGGAATAGATGGCTTTGTTGCCAAGTTTGCAGATGATATGAAGATTGCGCAACGCCTACCAGTGGCGGCAACTGAGCTCGACAAAGGAGTGCTTCTCACAGGTCAGAGGCGGTTACTTAAAACGAGAGCTTCACGGGCGCAAGTCCATTGTGCGGGGCCTGTCAGTGGCAGCAACTGTGGATAAGGGTACAGAAGAGATAAGCGGAGTGGCCATTGTCAGGAGAAGGTCAGTGGCAAGAGTAGAAGCGACAGGCTTTGGCTCGTTCAGGCTTCGGTGGAAGTATGCTTCAGTGAGGTAACTGGGTAGGTGGACTTCGTGTTTGGTTTTTCTTTGCATTTTTTTTGAGGAATAGAGAGCATGTCGGTTTTGCTCTGGGTGTTGGATGTGGGAATCGTGGGAATCTCCCAGTCTCCCAGATGGCCACATCTGCGCCAGGTGAAATGAGATGCAGCTTCTGAGAGACGGTGTTAGGGATCTGGAGCTGAGGCTCGATGAGCTACAGCTTATTAAGGGAGTGAACAGGAGACAGAGAGGAGCTACAGGAAGTTAGTCACCCTGAGGCTGCAGGAGTTAGATAAGTGGGTGATGGTCAGAGAAGCGAGGGGAAGAGCTCAGATTGTAGACAGCAGCCCTGTGGCCAGCTCCTCAGTAATCGTTATCTCATTTTGGATGCGGTTGAGGGGATGACCTGACAGAGGACGACCACGGCGATCTGGTCTCTGGCACTGAGCCTGGTTTCCTTGGTGCAGAAGGGAAAGAGGAAGATGAGGAATGCGGTAGTCATTGGGGATTCCATAGTGAGGGAAACAGCCAGGATCTGTCAGCCTGATAGAGATACCCGCATGGTGTGTTGCCTCCCAAGGTACGGGATGTCTCGGATCGGGTGCAGAGTATTCTGAAGAGAGAGGGTGAACATCTGACAGAGGCTGAAAGGTGACCTGATGGGAGGCATTGATCGTACGGATAGTCAGAAGCAAGCACGAGAGGGCACAGTTTTAAGGTGCTTGGAAGTAGGTACAGAGGAGATGTCAGGGGTAAGTTTTTTTTTGTGTAGAGTGGTGAGTGCATGGAATGGGCTGCTGGCGATGGTGGTGGAGGCAAATACGATAGGGTCTTTTAAGAGACTCCTGGATAGGTACATGGAGCTTACAAAAATAGAGGGCTATGGATAACCCTACGTAATTTCTAAAGGTAAGGACATGTTTGGCACAGCATTGTGGGCCGAAGGGCCTGTATCGTGCTGCAGGTTTTCTGTTTCTAAGTCTTGGTACATGTTGGTACCAATGTAATAGGTAGAAAAAGGGAGGAGGTCCTGAAGAGAGAATTCAGGGGGTTAGGTAAGAAGCTGAAAAGCTGGACCTCCAGGGTAGTAATCTCAGGATTGCTGCCTGTGCCACATACTAGCGAGTACAAGAACAGCATGATCATGCGTATTAATGTGCGGCTGAGAGACTGATGCAGGGGACAGGACTTCAGATTCCTGGATCACTGGGGCCTCTTCTGGAGAAAGTATGACCTGCACAGAAAGGATGGGTTATACCTGTACCCAAAGGGGTCCAATATCCTAGCGGACACATTTAATAGAGCTGTTCGGGAGGGTTTAAACTAATTTGTCAGGGGGATGGGAACCGGAGTGAACGGGCTGAGGAAGGGGAAAACAGAAATAATTCAAAGATAGCGTGCAACAGAGATGATAGAAAGGACAGGCAGGAGATGAGGCATAATCACAGCCAGTGGGATGAGTTACAGGGCAATAGAGGCATGGTGCAGTTAAAACAGAAAGCAACAAATACTGGACTGAAAGTGTTATATTTGAATGCACGCAGCCTAAAGAATAAAGCAGACAATCCTGAAATTCAGCTACAGATTGGCAAATATGACGTTGTGACCATCTCAAACTTGGCTAAAGGATAGCTGCCATTGGGAGCTGAATGTCCAGGGATATACGGTGTATCGGAAAGATAGGTTAGTAGGCAGAGGGGGTGGTGTGGCTCTGTGTATAAGAAATAATATTAAATCATTAGAAAGAGATAACATCAGATTGGAAGGTGTAGAGTCGCTATGGGTTGAGTTAAGAAATGGCAAGGGTAAAAGGACCCTAATGGCAGTTGCATACAGGCCTCCAAACAGCAGCTGGGATATGGATTACAAATTACAGCGGGAGATTGAAAAGGAGTGTCAGGAAGGCAATATCATGATAATCGTTGTGGATTTTAACATGAAAGTGGACTGGGAAAACCAGGTCAGAACAGGACCTCAAGAAAGTGAAGTTGTAGAATGTCTAAGGGATGGCTTTTTAGAACAGCTTGTTGTGGAGCCCACTAGGGGATCGGCTGTACTGGATTGGGGGTTGTGCAATGATCTGGAGGTGATAAGAGAGCTTAGGGTTAAGGAACCCTCAGGGAACAGTGATCACAATATGATCGAGTTTACATTGAAATTTAAGAGAGAAAAAATAAAATCCAATTGTGTCAGTATTTCAGTGGAATAAAAGGAGATTACAATGGCACGAGAGGGGAACTGGCAGCAAGCAGCAATGGCTGGAGTTTCCGTGAAAAATGAGGGAAGTGCAAGACAGATTTATTCCAAATAAGAAGAAATTTTCAAAGGGAAGAAGGACACTACCGTGGCTGACAACTGAAGTCAGAGCCAAAGTAAAAGCTAAAGAGATGGCATACAAGGAAGCCAGAGCTAGTGGGAAATTAGAGGATTGGGAAGCTTTTAAAAACTTGCAGAAGGAAACTAAGAAGGTCATTAGGAAGGAAAAGATGAATTTTGAAAGGAAGCTGGCGACTAATATCAAAGAAGCTATTAAAAGATTTTTTAAGTATCTAAAGGGTAAAAGAGAGTCGAGGGTAGATATAGGACCAATACAAAATGACACTGGAGATATTGTAATGAGAGATGCAGAGATGGCAGAGGAACTGAATGCATATTTTGCATCAGTCTTCACAGTGGAAGACATTCAAGAGTGTCAGGGAACTGAAGTATGTGCAGTGAAAATTACGACTGAGAAGGTGCGCAGGAAGCTTATTGGTCTGAGGGTGGATAAATCTCCTGGACCTGATGGAATGCACCCTTGGGTTCTGAAGGAAGTAGTTGCATTAATGATGATCTTTCAAGAATTGATAGATTCTGGCATTGTACTGGAAGACTGGAAAATTGCAAATATTACTCCACTATTTAAGAAGGGTGGGAGGCAGCAGAAAGGAAACTATCGACCTGTTAGCCTGACATCAGTGGTTGGGAAGTTGCTGGAATCGATTCTTAGGAATGAGATTACGACGTACCTGGAGGCACATGACAAGATAGGTCAAAGCCAGCATGGTTTCCTGAAAAGAAAATCCTGCCTGACAAACTTACTGCAATTCTTTGTGGAAATTACAAGCAGGGTAGACAAAGGAGATGCAGTAGACGTGGTGTACTTGGATTTTCAGAAGGCCTTTGATAAGGTGCCACACATAAGGCTGCTTAGCAAGATAAGAGCCCATGGAATTACAGGGAAGTTACTAGCATGGGTGGAGCACTGGCTGATGGGCAGAAAACAGAGTGGGAATAAAGGGATCCTACTCTGGCTGGCTGCCGGTTACCAGTGGAGTTCCACATGGGTCGGTGTTGAGACCACTGCTTTTTATGATGTATGTCAATGATTTGGACTATGATATTAATGGATTTGTGGCTAAGTTTGCTGATGATACAAAGATAGGTGGAGGATCAGGTAGTGTTGAAGAAACCGAGAACCTGCAGAGAGACTTGGGTAGTTTCAGGGAATGGGCAAAGAAGTGGCAAATGAAATACAACGTTGGAAAGTGTATGGTCATGCACTTTGGTGGAAGAAATAAATGAGCAGACTATTATTTAGATGGGGGAGAGAATTCAAAATGCAGAGATGCAAAGGGACTTGGGAGTCATTGTGCAAGATACCCCAAAAGGTTAACCACCAGGTTGAGTCGGTTGTGAATGCGGCGAATGCAATGTTGGCATTCATTTCTAGAGGCATAGAATATAAGAGCAGGGATGTGATGTTGAGGCTCTAAAAGGCACTCGTGAGACCACACGGAGTATTGTGTGCAGTTTTGGGCTCCTTATTTTAGAAAGGATATACTGACACTGGAGGGGGTTCATAGAAGATTCACAAGAATGATTCCAGGAATGAAAGTGTTACCATATGAGGAACATCTGGCAGCTCTTGGGCTGTATTCCCTGGAGTTCAGGAGAATAAGTGGGGATCTCAGAAACATTCTGAATGTTAAAAGACCTGAACAGATTAGAAATAGCAACGTTATTTCCCATGGCAAGAGATTCTACAACAAGAGGGCACGACTTCAGGATTGAATGATGTCCATTTAGAACTGAGTTGCAGAGAAATTACTTTTGTCAGAGGGTGGTAAATCTGTGGAATTTGTTGCCATGGGCAGCTGTGGAGGCCAAGTCACTGGGTGTATTTAAGGTAGAAATACATAGGTTCTTGATTAGCCAGAGCATCAAAGGGTTTGGGGTGAAGGCAGCGGAGTGGGAATGACTGGAAGAATTGGATCAGCCCATGATTGAAGGGCGGAGCAAACTCAATGGGCTGAATGGCCTACTTCTGCCCCCTATATCTTATGGTCTTATTGCTATAGTGTTGAGGAAGCAGGTAGGCTGCAGAAGGACTTAGATTAGGAGAATGGGCAGGAGAGTGGCAAATGAAATACAACGTTGGAAAATGCATGGACATGCACTTCGGTAGTAGAAATAAATATTTTCTAAATAGGGAGAAAATCCAAAAATCTGAGATGCAAAGGGACTTGGGAATCCTTGTGCAGAACACCCTAAAAGGTTAACTTGCAGGCTGAGTCAGTGGTGAGGAAGGCAAATCCAGTGTTAGCATTCATTTCAAGAGGTCTTGAATACAAGAGCAGGGATATGATGCTGAGGCTTTATAAGGTACTGCTAAGGCCGCACCTCGAGTACTGTGAATAGTTTTGGGCTCCTCATCTTAGAAAGGATGTGCTGACATTGGGGGGGTCCGGAGGCAGTTCACAAGGATGATTCCGGGACTGAAAGGAATGTTTGATGGCTCTGGGTCTGTACTCGCTGGAATTTAGAAGGATGAGGTGGGGGGGGGGGGATGTCATTGAAACCTTTCGAATGTTAAGAAGGCCTAGACAGTCGATGGGGAAAGGATGTTTGGCATAGTGGGGAGCTTAGGACAAGAGGGCACAGCTTCAGGATAGAGGGGAATCCATTTAAAACAGAGATGCAGAGAGATTTTTTTAGCCAGGGGGTGTTAAATTTGTGGTATTTATTACCACTGGCAGCTGTGGAGGCCAGGTCGTTGGGTGTATTTAAGGCAGATAGGTTCTTGATTGGACACAGCATCAAAGGTTATGGGCAGAAGGCCAGGGAATGGGGTTGAAGAGGGGATAAAAGGATCAGCCATGATTGAATGGTTGAGCATGAATGGTGGAGCAGACTCAATGGGCCAAATGGCCTAATTCTGCTTCTATGTCTTATGATCTGTAGTATGAAACTGTTCACTTTTCCACCCAATGGTATAAAATTCCATACTCCAACAACTGGCTGCAAAAAAAAAACAACTTACTTTCTTTCCTCTTCCCCTCCCTTATTGCCCATCCCAATTTCAATTGTCATCAGTTAGTGACCAAATTAAACTCCTGAACTCAGGCCTATCAACATGTTTACTCCAAAGTCACTTCACAGTTTTGGAAGGAGGGTGGTGGGGGTAGGGTGGTTGAGGAATAAAAACCACACAGAAGGTAGAAGAGGAAAAGTAACTTAATAGAAAGGCACTTTAAGTTTACAATCAAAAATGTTGATTAGCAATGGAGCACATCAGGAATTAATACAGATCAGAAGCAGGGTTATTAACACTGTCTTACATGATGTGCAATTTGTCTTACGGCAGCAGTATGCAATTTGTCTTATGGCTGTGCAAAGGCAAATTACAATAAATTTCTATACAAACAAAGCATGCAAAAGGAGAGGAACTTCAACATTTTCATACGTAATTTGACCTTTCCGAATCCTTCTTATTAACTTAAAATATATGAATAGAGGAGCAGAGTTGACAACATTATTGAATGTGTTCGATTTAAGATAATGGTCTAGCCTTGTTTTTTTCCATTTGCTTTTCTGGGTTTAGTATTTAGTTTTCTTTTTTTTCTTTTTGGGGTTTTTCTTTGTACTTTTTTCTTTTTATTTCTTTTTTCTCTATGTTTAATTATATCATGAGTTTGGATGTCTATTATACTGGTATTATTTGAAATCTTTTTTGTATATGCTTATTAACAATATGATTATTCCAATCTCTCTGTATCAACATTGTTATTCTGTTTATAATTTTGGAAAATTAATAGAAAGATTTACAGAGAAAGAAAGGAGAGGAACAATGAAGTAGCATTCTTGCACTGTTCAGAAATCTGATGGCGGAGAACAGAAGCTAAGAGAGGTAATAAGAGGGCTTATCTCAGAAGACGAGGGTCCTTAGTGATGAATGCCGCCTTCTTGAGACACTGCCTCTTGAAAATGCCCTCGATGGTGGGGTGGATTACGCCTTTGATGGAGAAGGCCGAGCTGATGGAGAAGAATGAGAGGTCACAGTTTGAGGATAAAGGGGAAGCCTTTTAGGACTGAGATGAGGAAAAACTACTCCACACAGAGAGTGGTGAATCTGTGGAATTCTCTGCCACAGGAAACAGTTGAAGCCAGTTCATTGGCTATACTTAAGAGGGAGTTAGATATGGCCCTTGTGGCTAAAGGGATCGGGGGTATGGAGGGAAGGCTGGTACAGGGTTCTGAGTTGGATGATCAGCCATGATCGTACTGAATGGCGGTGCAGGCTCGAAGGGCCGAATGGCCTACTCCTGCACCTATTTTCTATGTCTACAATCCTCTGCAGCACCTTGTGATCCTCCATACCATTGTATTGGAGCCATCATACTGGGGTGTGACACAACCAGTCAGAATGCTCTCCACTGTGCCTCTTACGCATATTCTATACAGTGCCTATAAAATGTATTCACCCCCTTGGAAGTTTTCATGTTTTATTGTTTTACAACATTGAACCACAGTGGATTTAATTTGGCTTTTTTTTGGACACTGATAAACAGAAAACTTTCATGCCAAAGTGAAAACAGATCTCTACAAAGTGATCTAAATTAATTACAAATATGAAACACAAAATAATTCGTCACACAAGTATTCACTCCCTTCAAGTCAGTATTTATTAGTGGATGCACCTTTGGCATTTAAGTCTGTGTGGATAGGTCTCCATCAACTTTGCACACCTGGAAACTGTAATTTTTCCCAATTCTTCTTTACAAAACTGCTTAAGCTCTGTCAGATTGCATGGCCATCTTTAGTGAACAGCCCTTTTCAAGTCCAGCCACAAATTCTCAATTGGATTGAGGTCTGAACTCTGACTTGGTCACTTCAGGACATTAACTTTGTTGTTTTTAAGCCATTCCTGTGTGGCCTTGGCTTTATGCTTGGAATCATTGTCTTCCTGAAAAACAAATCTTCCAGGATTTCCATATATTTTGCTGCATTTGTTTTACCCTCTACCTTCATAAGCCTTCCAGGGCCTGCTGCAGTGAAACATCCCCACAGCGTGAAGCAGCCACCATTATGCTTCATGGTAGAGATGGTGTATTTTTGGTTTCAATTTTGGTTTCATCAGACCATAGAACCTTCTGGCAAACTCGAGCTGAGATTTCAGGTGAGATTTTTTCCCCCCAAAAGTGGCTTTCTCTTCGCCACTCTCGCATAAAGCTGTGACCAGTGAAACACCTGGACAGCAGTTGTTGTCCGCGCAGTCACTCCCACTCCCAACTTCAGCCACTGAAGCTTGCAACTCCTCCAGAGTTGACATAGGTCTCTTGGGGGTCTCCCTCTCTGGTCCCCTTCTTGCATGGTCACTCAGTTTTTGGGGACAGCCTGCTCTAGGCAGATTTACAGCTGTGCCATATTCTTTCCATTTCTTGATAATTGACTTAACTGTACTCCAAAGGTTCAGTGACTTAGAAATTTTCTTGCATCCATCTCCTGACTTGTATTTTTCAATAACCATTTCATGAAGTTGTTTGGTATGTTCTTTTGTCTTCATGGTATAGTTTTTGGCAGGATAATGACTCACCAGCAGGTGGACCTTCTGGATGCAGGTGTATTTTTACTACAATCAACTGAAACACCTTGACTGCACACAGGTCTCCAAAAACAGATCTATTTAACCTCCAAAACCAACTGGCTGCACCAGTGATGATTTGGTTTGTCATATTAAAGGGATGAATACTTATACAATCAGTTGTTTTGTGTTTTATATTTGTAATTAATTTTAGGTCATTTTAAAGATCAGTTTTCACTTTGACATGAAACAGTCCAATTCTTTTGATCAGCGTCAAAAAAGCCAAATTAAATCCACTGTGATTTCAATGTTGTAGAACAATAAAACATGAAACTTCCAAGGGTGGTGGATTTTTTTTAATATATAGGCTTATGACTATGAGGCCAAGTACAGCTCCGATGGCACACTGAAGTTTGCTGACGATACCACTGCTGTTAGCTGAATCATCACGTAGGACAGTGTCTGAAAATCTGGCTGAATGGCGCCACAACAACCTCTCACTCAACATCAATAAAACCACAGAGCTGATTATTGACTACAGGAGGAAACCCGAGGTTCATGAGCCGGCTTCATCAGTAGATCAGAAGTGGAGAGGGTCAGTAACTTAATTCCCCAGCGTTATCATTTCAGACAATCTGTCCTGAGTCCACACATGCTATTATAAATCGAATTGACTTTATTTCTTACATCCTTCACATACATGAGTACAAATGTTACGTCTCTGTCTAAATGTGCAATTTATAGTAATTGTAATAAATAGTAAAACAACAGGGCAGTCAATACAACATAGAAATACAATTGCATCAGCATGAATTAATCAGTCTGATGGCCTAGTGGAAGAAGCTGTCCCAAAGCCTGTTGGTACCGTTTCCCAGATGGTGGCAGCTGGAACAGTTTGTGGTGGGGTGATTAGGGTCCCCAATGATCCTTCACATCCTTTTTACGCACCTGTCTCGGTAAATGTCCCAAATACTGGGAAGATCACATCTACAGATGCACCGGGCTGTCTGCAGAGTCCTGCAATTGAGGGAAATACAATTCCCATACCAGGCAGTGATTCCGCCAGTCAGGATGCTCTCAATTGTGCCCCTGTAGAAAGTCCTTAGGATTTGGGGACCCATACCAAACTGAGGTAAAAGAGACACTGTTGTGCTTTTCTCACCACACAGCCAGTATGTACAGACCACGTGAGATCCTCAGTGATGTGTATTACAGCTGTTCACCCTTTCAACCCCAGACCCATTGATGTCAATAGGGGTTAGCCTGTCTCCATTCCTCCTGCAGTCCACAACCAGCTCCTTTATTTTTGCAACATTGAGGGAGAGATTTTCTTGATACCACTGTGTCAGGGTGATGACTTCCTCTCTGTAGGCTGCCTCATTATTATTTGGGATAAGTCCAATCAATATAGAATCTTCAGCAAATTTAATTAGCAGATTGGAGCAATGGGTGGCGACACAGTCATGGATATACAGAGAGTAAAAGAGGGGGCTTAGGGCACAGCCCTGGCTCCTGTATTGAGGGTCAGAGGGGCAGAGATGAGGGAGCCCACTCTTCCACCTGCCGACAATTTGACAGGAAATCCAGGATCCTGTTGCACAAGGCAGGGTAAAGGCCAAAGTCTCTAAACTTCTTGCCAAGCTTGGAGGGAATTATGGTGTTGAAGGCTGAACTGTAATCCAAGAACAGCATTCCTCTTCTCCAGATGTGTAAGGGCAGTGCGTAGAGCTGTGCCTACTGCATCATCTGTTGATCAGTTGTGTCAGTAGGCAAATTGTAAGGGGTCCAGTGAGGATGGTAGCATCCTGCAGATGTAGTTCTTGACCAGCCTCTCAAAATACTTGCTGATTATTGAGGTGAGTGTGACAGGACTCCAGTTGTTCAGACATGTTGGTCTTTTTAGGTACAGGAACAATGGTGGATGTTTTGAAGAGGAGGGCACAGTATACTGGAGAGGGAGAGATTAAAAATGTCTGTAAACACACCTGCCAGTTGTGCCACGCACACTGAGTACCCGCCCTGGGATGCCGTCCGGTCCTGCAGCCTTGTGACTGTCCACTCACACCACCTGCTTACTTCAGCCTCAGAGATGACCAAGGTGCAGGTTGCTTTGGGGGCTCAGTGTCGGCGATATCGAACCGAGCGTAAAAAAGACCTAGCTCATCTGGGGGAGAGGCAACAATGTTGGCAGCATTATTGTGCTTAGCTTTGAAGTCTGCGATGGTGTGCAGACCTTGCCATAAGCTGTGTGTGTTGTTCGTGGAGAGTCGTGTCTGGATCTTGTCCCTGTATTGTCGTTTCACTGCCTTGATGACTTTGCGTAAATCGTAGCTGCATTTCTTGAGTTTCTGTTGGTTACAGGCAATGTAAGCTGTCTTATGTGGTTAGTGCTGCTTGCACGGAACTGTTGATCCAGGGTCTCTGGTTTGGATAGACCCTGACTGATTTTTGGGGGACAACATCCTCGATACACTTCCAGATGAAGCTCGTGACCCCATCCGTGAACTCAGAGACATCCTCATCACAAAAGACATTCCAGATGATGTCATCAAAGCAGTCCTGTAGCATGGAGACCGACTGGTCAGACCAACAGTGGTTGGTTTTAACCATGGCTGCCTCGTTTCACCTTCGACCTGTACATCGGCAGAAGTAAGATGGAGGAGTGATCCGACTTCCCAAATGGCGGACGGAGGAGCACTTTGTAAGTGTTGCAAAAGGGAGAGTAGCAGTGACCAAGTATGCTATCTCCTAGTGTGCTCACATGGATGTGTTGACAAAATTTAAGGGAGACTTTAGTCAGCGACACTCTATTAAAGTCTCCAGCGAGAATGAAGGCAGCCTCTGGGTGTACAGTCTCCAGGGTACAGTTCGAGAGCCAGGTCAGTATCAGCCTGCGGCAGAATACACACAGCTGTGAACTCCCTATACAGCCAGAAAGGTCTACACAGCAGCACAAAGTACCCACTTCTGGGGAACAAAAGAATTTGTGGGCATGTACATTCCGGGGGTCGCACCAAGCATTATTGACCATGAAGCATAGCCTACCTCCTTAACTCTTCCCAGAGAGGCTTTCAGACCTGTCCACCCAGAATAGGGAGAACCCAAAGGGCTCTATGGTGTGATCCAGTATCTCCTCCGTCAGCCAGGTTTCCACAAAGCACAAAATGTTACATTCCTTTGTTTCCTGCTGATTGGAGATTCTGGTTCTCAGTTCGTACAGCTTATTGTCCAGGGACTGAACGTTAGCCAGGTGTATGCTAGGGAGCACACCATCCCAACCTCACCAGGATGCCGGCCCTTCTCCCACGCCTCGAGCACCAGTTCCAAGGTAGAGCCAGTGTAATTAATAAGTCTCCTATGGATCCCGCAAGCAGGAGTTCACAGTGTAGAAAATGTGGCTCATTGTGGGTAAATGTTGTCATCCTGATGTTCAGTAGAGTCAGTCGATCATATCAGATGTGACTATCAGCTTCTTAAAGAAGGCATGGCAGCACCTCTACTTTCTTTGAAGTTTGCAGTTTCAGCATGTCATCTAAAATGTTGACAAACTTCTAAAGATGCACAGTGGAGAGTATACAGATTGGTTGCATCCTATGGAAACATCAAAGCCCTTGAATGGAGAAAACTACAAAGAGTAGTGGATACGACCCAGTCCATCACAGGTAATGCCCTTCCCACCACTGAGCATATCTACATGGAGTGCTGTTGCAGGAAAGCAGCATCCATCTTCAAGGACAGCTATCATCCAGGCCATGCTCTCTTCTCACTGCTGCCATTAGGAAGGAAGTACAGGAGCCTCATGTCCCATTCCACCAGGCTCAGGAACAGTTCTTACTCCTCAGACTCCAGAGGGGATAACTTCAACACTCAACTATTCCATAACCTACCGACTCATTTTCAAGGACTCTACAACTCATGTTCTGAATTTTTTTTTTTAAATTTACTTATTTTCTCTTTTCTTATATTTGCATAATTTGTTTTCTTATGCATATTGATTGTTCGTCCATTGTTGTTGTGCACAGTTTCTTTGTAATTATTGTGAAAGCCTGTAAGAAAATGAATCTCAGGGTGGTATATGGTGTCATATTTGTACATTGATAATAAATTCACTTTGATCTACAGAAATCTGCAAATGTTTGGTGACATACCAAACCACTTCAAACTCTAATGAAGCAGTCGACTTCATGACTACATTAATATGGTGCGTCCAGGACCCATCTCAGAGAGGTTGTCACCTAGGAACTTGAAACTGTTCACACTTTCTACCACAGACCCTCTCAATGAGACTGGTGTGTGTTCTCCTGACTTCCCCTTCCTGAAGTCCACAATCAATTCTTTGGTCTTGCTGACATTGACGGTGAGGTTGTTGTTGCAACACCACTCAGCCAGGTGATTTATCTCACTCCTGTACGCCTCCTTGTTGCCATCCAAGACTTTCCTTACAATGGTGCCATCAGCAAGTTTATACACAATATCAGAGCCACACACTCACGTGTAGAGAGGGTAAAACAGTAGGTTCACTACACATCCTGGAGGTGCACTGGTGCTGACCATTAGTCAGGAAGCATTCAATGGACAAATCAGACAGGGTGGGGGAGAAATTGGTGAAAAAGCAGCTCAACCTTGAAATGTTGTGATGCAAATAATGACTCTTAGTAAAATATTCCTCTTCATTACTCCATTTTCACAACCTTTATGTCACTATAGTAAGTTTTTACCTTAAATATCATTTCTATAATTGGCTATAGAAAACTGCTAACAGTGATCCAACTGGTTTAACCAGTCTTTAGTGTAGACTTGCCTTTATCTATGCTTCAAATACATTCCCGTTTACGATCCCCAATACGTTGGGCTTTAAGTCCTTAACCATTCCGTACTTTCACCACTACATTAAGTGGGTCACTTTCCCCAACCCTCTGCTTCTGCATATTAGTTATCTTAGTGTTTCTTTTTCCCTTTCCACCATATATACCAATTAAATTTTCTCAGCAAGCTTCATCTTTTAGATATTTTATTAAACACTTTTTTAAGTGGGTTTCCTCATCCCACCACCCAATCTGAACTGAATAACCTGGAGTCTGGATTTTGTCGTCTGCAGCAAATACAGATGGAAGATAAACAAGCCAATCTAGAACTGAAGTTTGGTCCTCCTGCTCCAGACACTCCCATTGTGTGCGGTGGTAAAGCAAGAGATCTAATCTACTGTGTCTCCAAATCTCTTCAGATAAGAATGTCAGGCAAGTGGACCCGTGTAAAGGGCATCTTTGGCAGTTCCAAAAGCTTTACCAGCGAAAGGCAAGTGTATTTTAGCTCTGGTATTCTTGTAAATTCAGGGCCTACATACTGAAGATGCAGCAAAACAACATACTCCATATAGTTGCAGAGAATCAGCAATTGCACTTTATTTTGGAGGTTTTTGAACTCCAGATGTTTCAGTATATTGACATGGACACTAAACATTCCTGCCATCATTACAAGCATAAAACTGAGGGCAATAACTGTTTAAAAAAAAGGTGCCAGAGGAACTCAGTGCCTTAGACAACATTTATACAGGGAAGGGTTCAGATCAGATTCACTGTTAATAGCCAGACCTGTCCAAATCTTCTACAGCAACAATTTTTAATTAATTCAAATTATTCTAATACAAAATAATGTGGCCTCATGCATACAAAGGTAAGGAGGAAGAGTTAACCACAGACTCATTGGATTAATTTCTGTCCAATTGCTATTTATATCCCACTTCCTGAAGGGGTTCAAGAACTTATCAATGCCAGTGCATACATGTACTATGCCCAGAGCTTCATCTGGGCGGATATTAAATAGGCAGTGATTAAGGCCTGCAGGTTCATGCAGCAAAAGTTCTACTTATTCATTAAAAAAAAGTTTTTCTTGTAGCTGAAGTAGAATTTTAACTACATTTTAGAAAATAAACATAATTTTATATATGTTCTTATTATTTCATCATTCCATATTTATCTTTTATAATTTGTCTTAACTTTAATGTTCATCATCTCATTGGTTCAGTAAATATGTTAAAGTTCATAGGGAGAAGGCAGGAGAATGGGATTGAGAGGGATAATAAATCAGCCATGATGAGTAGAGCAAACACAATGGGCTGAATGGCCTAATTCTGCTCTCATGTCTTAAATGCTCAGTAGAACCATCATCTGACATCAGAAGGTTGTGGAACAAGTTCAACCGTAAAAACTTGAGTAATTAATCCTCAGAGCTGGATTTCAGGATCATCCAGAAAATTGTTTTAGAATGGAATTGTGAAGGCCACTATATAACTACAAGCTCCCCTGTATCACAACTTCAATAGAAATAGACAATGTCGGATAACATCTGCCAAAAGAGAAGCAATTACCATCCCAGGTGGATGGTAGTTCAGAATCAATTTCCACTTTACTGTTCCAGTAGCTACAAATTTTACTTTTAAGTCACATTTCCAAGGTCTGATTGCATACAATATAGATCAAGAAATGTACCAGTCTAAACACCCCACTCTCTTCTCTATTGTTATTCAAATAAATCTTATTTTTAAAGCATAAGTGCCTATACAATGATGTCAGTGTTATCATATTTTCTCATTTCTACCTAAGGTTTAACTTATCAATGCCAGAGATAACTTGAAACTTTTTTTATGTTCTAATGTTACCTCCGCGACTTATTAATACCTCAAATTATCCAATCTCACATCAAATTTTGTATATTCATATCTGAACCCCAAGGTGCCACTTTATGACGAAATATGCATGCAGACCCCGCATTTTCCATGACATGTGTCTTAGATTTCAAATTCTGGTCAGTTTTAAAGGTTGGGCTACTTTTTAAATGTACGTCTTAAGTGCCAGTGCAGCGTACAAGTTTAAATGGACTTTAGCAGGTTGAATCATTGCGGCAGTAACACTGGAAAAAAACCAGCGTCAGTTTTATTGATGGCACTTACATTTTTACTTTAAAAAAAAGAAAATGCTTTACATCTTACCCTTGGCCAAGGTGTATTGCTGCCCTGACAACTTATAACTGAAGTTACAGTCCTTTTGTTTTGCAGGGACAAAGCTTTTTACCATTTATATTCGAATCGACAATGCCAACAGCGTCTACAGGGGAGCTGCGACCGTATCTCATTTCTCCGAACAAATATCGACTTAACTCGACAGAGCATGTCGAAAACCATCAAGAATGTTTAATAAGTCCACAATACCTTACGAATATCCAACGTTAAAAGCGCTAGATTCCTTGCAGTAGGCCACAAAGGAAAACAAGAAACGTCCAGCCCTTTACTCAGTGAACTACTCTATGTACGCAGGGAAAACCACAGAATACGCAGTTCTCATCTGGTGCTTTGCAGCAAACAGCAGAAGCATACCCAGCCCAGTGATGATCTTACCAAGTCCGGAGGAGGACTGATTTCAACCGAGAGAGACACACGCCAGCTCCACACCTGAATCACCGTCCGCCGGATCCCCAGTACAGACCCCGCCAACCCCCAACCCCCCTTAGAAAGGAAGCATTGTGACGCAAATTGAGCGACAGCCGCAGCGGACCGGTTCGCCCAATTGCGAGCCCCGGCTGCCGGGCGGGTGGGCGGGATTTCCACGAGCGGGCCGGGCGGACGTTCCGGCCGCTGGGCGCGTGCGCGCACATCGCCCGGGCCGCGACGTCGTTGATGCGGTGCGGGGGCAGCGTGGAGAGTGGCGCGAGCGTGTCCTGTTCACCGAACGAGCTGGTAGTGTTTTGGGGGCAGACTGACAGCAGGAGGCACGGATATCTCCCACTTGAACGTAAAGTGAAAAGTTGCATCATGTTTGGGCGTTCAGAGCTACACCAGTTTAGCTGTGCTACAGAGAACCATTAGAAAGGATTTTCTTCCTGTGTATGGGAAGGTGGGGAGGGATTAGAATTTATTATTTATCTGGTTGGAAATTGGAGAAATGTGTCAATTTGCAATTAGCTCTAAGAACGCCGAAGAGCATTTTAATAGATTTTCGCTTGTTTTAACGCGATATAATAAAAGTGCAAATTTGTAGTTGTGGCTACAGATTTGGCAGAGGCGATTACAAAGTAGGAACACACAGTTTAATTTGGTGCTGCGAGCCCTTCATTGTAGAACTGGCTGCATAGTTTCTTTAAGTTGCAGATTTCACTCTTTTTCTACTGTCCTCTGAATGTTTTAATGCCGGAAATTTGCTTTTACTTGCAATATGAACTTAACATTCAAATTTGCTGTACAAATTCAATGCCTTTAGGTTTTAGCAGTGTCTTTATAATAAGTAGTTTAAAGTAATCTTTTGCATTTTGTTTCTTCCCAGCCTCTTTCTGAAAGCTCTGTTTTCATATCTGTTGCATGGGTTCTGCTGATTGCGTTCAGCATCATTATTCCACAAGAGGAACTGCTGCTCGGTTTTCTCTGCTAGAGGAGGCATCTGGCTATATTTACATCACTTCTTCCTTCATTCTCAAATATTCTCACTTGTTTACCTGATCATCACCTGTGTTTCCAGTATAACAACACCTTTCCAAGTTGTCTTTGTTTTCCAGAAGAACTATGATGTGCTTTGTTCATCCCATCCTACTGCCAGCTAACCATTTTGATAGGGAATTGCAAATTATGTACTACAGTGAAAGAATGAGACGTTAGTGGTGGTCCGGAAAAGATTCACTAAGCTTATTCCTGAAATGAGAAGGTTGTCGTATCATGAACATCTAAAGGTAGTTAGTTAAGTTTTCTTTTGGAATTTAGAGAATGAGGGATGATCTGATTAAGAGATCCTGAGGTAGCATGATGAGGTACATGTTAAGATGATTCTACCAGTGGGAGATAAGGGAACAGACACAACAACAGAACAAAGCTAAGGTATATTGGAATTTCTTCTCACAGAAGCTGTTGAATCCCAGTAATTGTCTGCAGTGAATGATTTTGGAGGCTAGATGACTGGATGTGGCTAAGGAATGGGTATGCACATTTTTGTTTTGGAAGATTGGAAAATTAAGCATTATGTGGAACTGGCAAAGAAGAGGATTTGAGGCCTGGGCAGTTCAGACACAATCATATTAAAAGATGAGACAAGCTTGAGAAACCAGTTCCTTTTCCTGCTCCTATTTACTTTTGTGGTTTTGATCCATCCAGTGTAAAGTTAATTGAGTCACTTTGCACCATAAATGATTCCTCAGATAGTGTTATCTTGTAGTGCTCCATATCAGTGTCCAACACATTTCCAAAGCTCAACCCTCCAACAATTTCAGATCAAGGTACCTTTTTAGTTGGCAACAGTTTCCCATCTAATTTTCAACTTAATCCTTAGGTTTCACTGTGAAGTTACTTAACTGAAATCTTGCTCTTCTCGTGTCCCTGTATGCCTTGGCTGAGTTGCCCTTTATGAATGATGAGCATTTTACTACTTGTATCTAGTTACAGGTTAATTGTCCCATTAGCTGTCTCTTTGTGATAGACATTAGTGCGAGTGTAATTATTTGTTGTATCGCAACTCTTGTTTTATTGTTTGAAGCGCACTCTAGTCATCCTAAATCAAAATCTTAGGTAGAAATATTACCCCGCCTTTGGTTTATCTTATTGACTACTTTCTGACCCAAATATAATGGATTCTGGTTAATTGGGGCAGCTGCTTATTTGGGACAACTCTTAAAAGAACAAAAACAAATTGATAAAATAGCCAGGATTACCTTTGTTTATTTGGGACGCTCTGCCACATAATTGGGGCAGGAGACTGTTGCCGAACAGTTTCTAACTAATGTCAGACACGTGCACTTGTATAACCGTGCAACACTACACAGTTTTTAGAGTGAACAGTTTTTAAATAGCGTGTGAGTTTGTGTTCAAAAAGCAGTGATTTTTGTCACTGATGGTTGAGAAATAAGCAGTAAGACAATTCAGAACTCTTTTGCTCACTGCGGTTTCAAGCATTCAGGTTTGGAGTTGCCAAAAATGGCTGGGAGTGAAAGTGAAGCGATATTTCAACAGTTAGGAACTATGAAGAATTTGAAGGTATCAACAATCATCTTGAATGTTACAATGAAAATGAAGATTTGGAGGATTCAATCATTGATAGTATTATATGAAAGCAGTCCATTATCTGCACGAGGGGTCTGCGTTGAACTCCTCCGTTGAGAACTATTAGGAACATAGTTTTACAATACTGTGGTACTATTGATAGTTTTTAAATTTGTTTTGTATTTTATTTAAGTGCTGAGTTTGTGTTTTTATTTTATACCTTTATAACTATTGGCATGAAACTTCAGCTAATTGGGGCAGCTGCTTAGTTGGGCCAAAATGTACTGGTCCTTAACTGTGTTCCAATTAACTGTAATCCACTGTATTTCTTTACATCAGACAAGTGGTCTAGAATGTATCCAATCTGCTTCATAAATCTCATACGAACAAATATGTCACATAAATGCTATAGATTTGATTCTTTTAAGTAATATTAAGCAAGATGTAACTTTCTAAGTCCCACATGAAGAACTGTTTGTAATATTCTACTCCAGTCAATCGTTTAGAGTGGCCTTCTTCGGAGCTTAAATCCTTCATGACACTAACAGCACCAAGTTTATTTTCTGGGTTCGTGTTCATTGTCATCCTTCTGACTGTTAAGTGTCTTTATTTTTTCCCAGAAAGTTCTGTCATAATAGAAGTTCTTCTTTATCGGTAACTTTTCTATCAGTTTCTGAGGCATATTGAAGTCAGCACACCTGGTGGCACTAGTGATGCCCTCGGCAGGTTGTGATGAGTTGGCTCACCTTTGACCTTGTCAACATTTGACAACATTTGCTTGTTGTTTTAAATTCTGTTCGGTTAAGCAATTTCTTGATTTTAAAATTGCATTCCTTGTTTTTGTTTTCTTTCTGAGATCTCACTCCTTGTTGTTTCTTCATTCTCCTCTGGTTCTATAATTCTTTGAAATGGCCTCTCCTATATTATTTAAGTAGCCATGAATATAATTGCACATCATAGTTGTTCTGCCTTCAACTTCCAAAGCTTTGATGTTCTTTCCTGCAAGTTATCCAGTTCTTTACCTTAGTTTCTGCATGTAAGATTCTCTTTAACCAAGCTATACATTTTAACATTTCCCTGTGCAGCACTACATCAATTTTTCATTCCTTTGAAGTGTTGTGTCGACCTTTTGCTACTTGTAAAGGAGCTGTCACTGAAGTTGTTGTTGCACATGACAAGGATCAATTTGAAAACTTATGCTGTAATTAAAACAAGCATTAAACTGATCTATAACTTTCCCAATCTATAACTAGAGATACATAAAAGAATATCGGGATGGGAGCAGGCTATTCAGTCCTTCAAGTTAGTTCTCCCTTTCAGTTGGATGACAGCTATAACCATTTAAACCCAATCTATCCAGTGGGTTCTCTGAGCCTTTATGCCTTCATGTAACAAAATCGGAGTCTAATACAGTATTTGAAATGTTCCCTTGACCAAAGCTCAACTGCTAGATGGGGAAAAGTTCCATAAGTAGTAAGAGCAGATGAAGCTAGTAACACTCAGTAAGTCAGGCAGTGTCTGTGGGAAGAGAAAAAGAATTACTGTTTCAGGTTCGATCCTCAGTCATCTCTGGAGAAGTGATAAAGCAAGTTACTTTTAAGTTCCAGAAAGGGTGTACGAGAGTGGGAAAGAAAATATCTCTAATTGGGTAAGGCCAGGATTTCCATGGTGATAAGCAGTTGCCGAAGCAACTCTATCTGACTGATATCTTAATGAGGACAGTTGGAGAGAGGAAAAAGTAGGCAAAACGATGTGTACAAGTGGTGTAAATACAGCTTGACCTGATAAGTATTTCCAGCACTTTCTACTTTTATTGCATATTGCTGTTTGTTTTCTATTGGTAATTAGAAGGAAGACCTTATTTTCTTGTAACTCGTGCATCTTATTACAGATATAAGTTCATCCACTGAGCCATCATGAAACAGCTACCGCCCAGCACCATTCGACTTCTTTCAAGCTCTCAGTCAGTATCCTCTGTTGTTAATGTTGTGAAGGAACTTGTGGAGAATTCATTGGATGCGAATGCAACAAGCATTGAGGTCAAATTGGTAAGTGACACACTACTGTTGTTTTCCTTATCATTGCCTTCAACACTGCAAAGGATCCTTAGAGACCTCTCAGATGGATTAGATACGATTGATGCTAAGTCATGTAAGGACGGGCTGAAACATCAACTGTACTTTTTTTCCATAGATGCTGCCTGGCCTGCTGAGTTCCTCCAGCATCTTGTGTGAGCTGCTCAGCTTTCCAGAATCTGCATATTTTCTCTTGCAGTGATAGAAAGGGTGCACGTATATGGGAGGATTTGGAATTGAGGGTGCTTATTTTATATTTGCGGTGCTATTCAATGAAGAGCTGACTTGCGTGAAATGCATTTGCTAGAATTTTGGTCAGGCAGCAGGGCTCTATGTTATGGAGAGCAGAACAAGGTAGACAGGCTAGAACTGCATTGGTGGAGAAAAGATGGACCTGGGTACAAGATATTCTTGAGAACGTTGACATAATAAGGGATTTCTTTCTTTGAGGACAGGAGAGAAGGAAATGGAGATAATGGATATTTATAATAACATCTACTTGGGGGCCAGGAAGCAAAACTGTTTGGTCATCTGATTAATTTTATATAAGATTATTTTGGATTGCAGATATGAGGGAAAGATGCAAGTGAAGGACTTCGGACCAGGGAGGACTACTGGAAATTTGAATTGATGGGTGAAGTAAAGGGCAAAGACTAGACCAAATTGTCCTGATCTTAGTGACAAAGGGATCCATGAGTTCCGCATATACGATACTGATGAGAGTAGAAGGGTATAAGGAAATAAATGGTTACCTTAGCATTCCATGATAATCACAAACTGAAAATTAAGAGCACTTTTCAAATAAATTACAAACACGAGATTCTACAGATGTTGGATAAATTATTTTGGTTCTTTCAGTGTGCGCTCTCAAATTAGTTCATGTATAGTCATGTGAAAGGTGCATAAAATCATAGTCATAGAACACTACCCCTCAGAAACAGGCCCTTTGGCTCATCTAGTCCTTGCCAAACTATTGTTTTACCTCCATCAACCTGCACCTGGACCATAGTCCTCCATATACTGTACCTCCCATCCAAATACCTATCTAAATTTCTCTTGAAACCCACATCCCCCTCTTCCACTGGCAGCGTACCAGCTGGCACTCTCACCACTCTCTGAGTAAAGAAGTTCCCCTTCATGTTCCCCTTAAACATTTCAAATTTCACCCCAAACCAATGACCTCTATCTCTAGTTTCACCCAACCTGCAAGGTCCTCAGTCAAGCATCTGCTACAAAACGTGATGAATTCACAATTTTTTTTTTATCAACACAATTATGTCCATTAGGGAAAGTATAACTACAGAAACTGGTAACCTCTGTAGCCAACTTCATAAAATGACAGAACTACATTGTAATTTACAGGTATTTCAAATTCAGAATTCAGCAAGATTGTAACAAGGAGTAGAACGTCTGCTTGCTATCTCAACCCTGTCATAGAATCATAGCATAGAAGCAGGCCCTTCAGCCCATCTAGTCCATGCCAAACCACTTAAACTGCCTACTCCCATCGACCACTCTGGCACTGTCGCCCTCCACGCCCCTACCATCCAAGTACTTTTCCAAAATGCTCTTATAAGTTAAAATCGAGTTCGCTTCCACAACTTGTGCTAGCAGCTTATTTCACACTCTCACAACCCAGGGAGTGAGGAAGTCTCCCCTCATGTTTACTTTAAACTTTTCACTTTTGTGGTTGTCCCTTTTAAAGGAATCTTTTAATAGTGTTTTCAATTATGTTAGGAAATTTATTAACACATCCCTTGAAATTGGAGTTTTTCCTAGATGCCTTTAAAAGTGCGGTTGTCAAAACCCTAGTTTAAAAAAAAACAAACCCTGATAGGCCTATAGCCACTACAGGCCTAAATCAAGTCTTCCCTTCCTGGGCATGATTCTTGAGTAAGTTTATTTTCAACCAACTCAGTAACTTTTTGAATGAGTACAGCAGTGGTCCTCAACCACTGGGCCGCAGAGCATGTGCTACCGGGCCGCGAGGAAGCGATATGATTTGGCGATATGAGTCAGCTGCATCTTTCCTCATTCCCTGTCACGGCCACTGATCAGCCATTATGCATGCGAGGTCAGACCCGCGCGTCATCCGTGTCAGGGTGGGAAGGAGATCAACTCCTCGAGCTTGCAAATGACGACGGGCTGAAAAGTATGTTTGATATAACATCTCTATCGGCATTTTGGATCAAAGTCAAGGCTAAATATCCTGAGATAGCCACAAAAGCACTGAAAATGTTGCTTTCATTTCCAACATTTTTCTGCGAAGCGAAGTTTTCTGCAATGAATGCAACGAAAACTAAACTGCGGAATAGACTGGACATAAGGAACCCCCTTCGAGTAGCGCTGTCTCCCATCGGCAGGTCACGACGCGCATGCGCACTGGGGTGCATGCGCAAGGCTTCATGGTCATTGTAGTCTTTCTGGGTAAACTGCATTACCAGTCCGCAATGCAAAAAAGGTTCGGGACCCCTGGAGTACAGTATTCTTGAAATGTTTCAGTCAAGTTTTAGAGCCAACTACAGCACAGGGACGACCCTTGCCAAAATTGTCAGCAACCTTAGGCTCAGCACTGATGCCAACTGGGTCTCAGTTCTAATTCTCCTGGATCTAAGTGCTGCCTTTGACCGAAGCATTCACCTAGGTGGCCCTGAGAACCGGGCTGGCCTCTCTGGTAGTGTCCTTAATTGGTTTTGCTTATATATATATTAGAAGCTATTTTTGTCTATGTTGGAGACCAGGTTTCTAGGAGATAAAATGTACCTTTTGATATTGCTCAGGGAAGCTGTCTTGGACCCCTGCTCTTCTCCTTATACATGCTCTCCTTAGGAGACATCATTAGAAGCCATAACCCTGATTTCCATAGTTATGCAAACGTATATTTCATGTATCTTGGTTGAGCCTGATGATGATAACACCAATACGTCTCTGATTTCCGGTATTACTGCAATAAACAAATGGATGACCAATAATTTCCTAAAACTTAGTCCCAAAACCAAAAGAGATAAACTTGGAAACTTGGCTCCCTTTATAAAATCAGAGGTACCGAGCCTGGGTGTTATGCTTGATTCAGATGTGAATCTTAAATCATGCAAAAAAAGGCAGAGACCCGAGCAGTATTTCTACACTTAAGACATATTGCAATAGTACGCCTGTTTATGTCACATAATGATGCTAAAAAGCTAATTCATGCCTTTATCTTGAATAGACTAGATTACTGCAATGTACATTTTACTAGACTTCCAGAGTAATCTATTGACAAACTTCAAGTCATTCAGAATACTGCTGCTAGACTTTAAACCTAAACCAGGAAGACGGAGCATATAACTCCCGTTTTGATTTTAAAGTTTTCTTAGTTGTTTTTAAAGCTCTCAATAGTCTGGGACCAGAGTACATTGCAGAACCGCTTTCCTTTTATAATCCTGCTCGAGCTTTCAGGTCTTCTTCCACCAGTCTCTTAAAGTTAAACAATCTTCCTCAAAAGATAATTGGCAGGACAGCTTTTTTGAACTACGATCCCAAACTGTGGAATTCAATACCTAAAACTATAAAGGACGATTTTAAACGCCAGCGCAAAGCCAATTTATTTAACCTTGCTTTTAACTAGCATCTTTTTATATTTTATTTTCAAGTTTGCATTTTTTCCCCATTGTAAAGCACTTTGAACTACATCATCTGTATGAAAAGTGCTCAATAACTAAATTATTATTATTATTTTATTAAATTCCATCTGCCTTCTTTCAGTCCATTTTCCCGCTGGTCCAGATCCCGCAGCATGCTTTGATAGCCTTCCTTACTGTCCACAATGGCTCCAATGTTAGTGTCATAGAACATAGAAAACCTACAGTACAATACAGGCCTTTCAGCCCACAAAGCTGTGCCGAACATGTCCTTAGAAACTACCTAGGGTTACCCATAGCCCTCTTATTTTTCTAAGCTCCATGTACCTGTCCAAGAGTCTATTAAAAGACCCTATCGTATCCACCTCCACCACCGTCACTGGCAGCCCATTCCACACACTCACCACTCTCTGTGTAAAAAGACTTACCCTGCCATCTCCTCTGTACCTACTTCCAAGCAACTTAAAACTGTGCCCTCTCGTGCTAGCCATTTCAGCCCCGGAAAAAAGCCTCTGGTGTTTCCATACTAGGCTATGATGGGAGCAGTCTGTTACTCTCCACTGTGCATCTATAGAAGTTTGTCAAAAGTTTTAGTTGACATGCCGAATCTTCGCAAACTTCTAAGTAAGTAGAGGTGCTGCCATGCCTTCTTTGTAATGGCACTTGCGTGCTGGACCCAGGGCAGATCTACTGAAATGATAACACAGATGAATTTGAAGTTACTGACCTTCTCCACCTCCGATCCTCTGATGGACCACCTGTTTCCTCCTCCTGTAATCAATAATCAGCTTTTTGGTTTTGTTGACATTGAGTGAGAGGTTCTTATTGTGGCACCATTCAGCCAGATTTTAAATCTCCCTCCTGTATGCTGATACGTCACTACCTTTGATTTAGCCGACAGCAATGGTATCATCAGCAAACTTAAATATGGTAATGGAGCTGTACTTGGCCTCACCATCATAAATATAAAGCCAGTAGAGCAGGGGGCTAAGCACAGAGCCGTGTGGTGCAGCTGTGCTGATGGTGATTGTGGAGGAGCTGTTGTTGCTCTGAACTGACTGCGGTCTGCAAGTGAGAAAATTGAGGAGGTATTGAGGCCTCGGTGATGGAGACTGTTGATTAGTTTTGAGGGGATAATAGTTTTGAATGCTGAGCTGTAGTCAATGAAGAGCATCCTGATATATTCGCCTTCCCTGTTCAGATGTTCCGGAGTTGAGTGAAGAGCCAATAAAAAGGTATCTCATGTTGATCTATTGCGATGGTAGGCAAGTTGGAGAGGATCCGAGTCGCTCCTCAGACAGGAGTTGATATGGTTTCATCACCAATCTCTCAAAGCATTTCATCACAGTAGATGTAAGTGGTACTGGACAATAGTTATAGGGGCAGGTTACCACATTCTTCTTGGACACTGGCATGATTGAAACCTGCTTGAAACAGGTGGGTACCTCAGACTGCTGTAGCGAGAGGTTAAAGTTATCAGCAAGCACTCCAGCCCATTGATTAGCACAGGTCTTCACTACTCAGCCAGGTTCACTCTCCTGAAGGATACTCTTACGTTGTCTTCAGAGACTGAAGTCACAGGGTTTTCGGCTGCTGTGGGAGTTTGTAAAGGTGCCTGCACGTTCTTTCAGTTAAAGCAAGCATAAAAGGCATTGAGCTAATCTGGGAGCAAAACCTTGTTGTCACATATGTCATTTGTTTCTTCTTTGTGGGTGGTGATAGCATTCAAGCCCTGTCACAACTGTCAAGCATCCTTCTGAGACTCATATTTGGTCTGGAATTGCTGCTTAGCATGTGAAATGTCTTTCTGGAGATCGTACCTGGACCTTTTATACTTCCCGTGATCGCCAGACCTGAACACCACTGATACGGCGCTCAGCAGGTTGCAGATCTCTTGGTTCATTCGGGGTTTCTGGTTAGGGAAGACTGAAGGATTTATTCACTAATGATGTCAGGCTCACTGGTCGATAACTTTACAGTTCATTCTTAGAGCTTTTCTTCAACAACGGAACAACGTTAGCTATCCTTCAATCCTCTGGCACCTCACCCCTGGCTGAGGGTATCTTAAGCACCTCTGTTAATGCCCCTGCAGTTTCTGCACTAGCCTCCCACAAGGTCCAAGAGAGCACCTTGTGAGGATTTATCCACCCTAATTTGCCTCAAGACAGCAAGCACCTCCTCCTCCATAATCCGTATGACCTTGCTGCTGTTTTGCCTCACTTCTATATACTCTGTGTCCATCTCCTGAATAAATACAGAATATCTATTTAAGACTTCCCCCATCTCTTATGACTCCATGCATAGATGACCATGCTGATCATCAAGAGGATCAGTTGTGCCCCTTGCTATCCTTTTGTTTTTAATATATCTGTAGAAGCCCATAGGATTCTCCTTCACCTTGTTTACTAGAGCAACCTCATGCCTTCTTTCAGCCCTCCTGGTGTCCTTGGGTGTTCTGTTGCATTTCTGATACTGTTCGAGTACCTCATTTATTCTTTGCTTCCTATACCTGCTGTGCATTTCCTCCTCCTCCCTAACCAGGGCCTCAATGTCTCTTGAAAAGTAAGGTTGTCAAGCCTATTATCTTCGCCTTTTATTCTGACAGGAGCATACAAACACTACTCTCAAAATCCCATTTTTTGAAGTAAGAACTTAAGTGGAACTCTGGAGTGAATATCAGATTTTGTAATATTTATATTTAGAATGTTGACTTTTGGAGGAAGTTTAATGGAAATTACCAACTGTGAGAGCTCAGTCACTTACTTTAATTGCAGCATGATTCAAAATATCTTCGTAGGCAGGCATAAGCTCCCCCCCCCCGCCCCATCTTGAGTTTATCCTATTTCGTTAGGACTATAGAGGATCGGAAGCAACTATTTCTGACTGATTGTCTGGTCTCAGAAGTTGTAAACATTTCATCTAACCCCATAAATGATGTTTCAGTTATTCTGCTATATACTATTAGATCTCAACAAATAGACATGAATCCAGAAGTTTCTTCCCTATTTTGAGTGTTGATCGAAGAAGGATTGCCATATGTCTTCAAGATGTTACATTTTACCTTGAAGGTTCCTGGAATCATTTCCATTGTTCACTTAGTAATTTCATGCCATGGAGAAGCTTAGACGAGAGTTTCTGTTTTGGGAATCTAGTGAGCGGCAAGCAAATGGTTTGGCCTGCCCATCAGATTGGCCATGTCTCTGTGTTGGGAGTATTGGTTGAGAGAGGATGCTAATTTTGATTCACTAACACTGCCTGTGGATTTGGAGCATTTGCACTGGTGGCATTGGTGGCATCTCTACAGTCCGTCGAGGTGCCTCATAAATGGTCCTTGATCCAGAAGGGAGGGATTATGGTGGTTTAGAAGTTCTGGTCAGGGCTGTTCATCTTCAAATGCTTTATTCCTCTGATGGCCAAAGACCGTGCAGTGGAGGTGATGGTGAATTTCTTTGTTGCCACCTGCTGTTGTTGACAAGTGGCTACCAAGGTATAGGAAGTTTTGCGGGGTCTCGCAGTCAATCTTTATTGCAGAGAGACGGTGTTTTGCAGCAGACGCAAGTTGGTGTGGGATCTATTTTGTAGCTGTTACATGTAAAGGCCCTTCTCTCCTGGTCCTCACTAAACATGATGACAAAGACCTGGAATTTCATCTTTCAGTGCGCACATGTGTAATACTGCATGCATACTGTAGATCGGAGTGAATCTAGAGTTCCTTTTGTTTTGGACTGGAGACAATAGGTTAAATAGTTTTC
This sequence comes from Mobula hypostoma, assembly GCF_963921235.1. Classification (NCBI taxonomy): domain Eukaryota; kingdom Metazoa; phylum Chordata; class Chondrichthyes; order Myliobatiformes; family Myliobatidae; genus Mobula; species Mobula hypostoma. The sequence continues at coordinate 152,674,365 of NC_086102.1, read as the reverse complement.
TCTTAATCTTGTAGATTAACTCCACTCCTGTTGGAGGTGAGATGCAGTTTTGCAGCAAGAAAGGTTGAGTAAGGTTTTGGGGTGATTATGCAATCTTGCTTCACGTCCTCTGGTCCAAGATTAGGTCTGTGATGGTCCCATTGGTTAGGATCACAGTTTGCATACAGCAGATGTAAGATGGTAACAAATTTCTGCAGGTGTAGAAGGATGCCGAGTAGTTCATTGTGACTCAAGGAGATCATAATAGCCCGTACTTAATATCAATGCTGCTTCTTGCATTCACTTGGAATTGTGTCCAGTGATGGTCACCTCCATTGTGCCTCTGGACAAAGTTATTTGGGGACCAGTTGAGAAAGACCTGGCAATGACTTCCCTGTGACAGACAGCATAGAGACTTCTCTTTAGTTAACACCATTGGATTTGTCTCTTTTATTGAAAGATGGTGAATCTGAGGTCCTGGCAGGTGGCTCTCTTCTCACATGAGATAAAGCTATAGATTTGTGACTCTGGTCCAGCAGCATTTTGCATTACAGTGCAAACATTTTGTTGAAAATAAACATACCAACTGTTGGTCAAATGTTTGCTTGTTGGGTACTTTTTAAAAAAAGCTCATTTGGTGGAGGCTATGCATGTGTTTTAGATGATTTAAATTTGTTTAAATGAATATCACTAGTTATAGCCTTTTGCCTATGAAATAGGAGAACAATGGATTTGACAGGATCGAAGTGAGAGATAACGGTGATGGAATCAAAGCTGTCGATACCCCTGTCATGGGGCTGAAGCATTACACATCTAAAATTACTCATCACGAGGACCTAGAAGCTCTAGAAACATATGGGTTTCGTGGTGAAGCTTTGGCTTCTATCTGTGCCGTGTCTGAGGTAAGAGACTCATATTTATCTGGCACCTTTAAGACCACCACTGTGACTGTGGAACCACAGCAACTAAACCACTAGTTCCATTATGTAAAGAATTGCATTCTAGTGTGGAGAGTGAGAAAGGAATCAAGGTTGCTTTTAAATACAGTTTACAAGACATAGACCTGAGTGTGAAAAAAAAAAAGCTGCTTGGCATTCAGTTACAGAATTCCTAGTGAATTCGTCCCTCATTCTTCTAAACTGCGGTTTCCCAACCTGGGGTCCATATACCCTTTGGTTAATGATAAGGCCCTGTGGCATAATAAAGGTTGGGAGCCCCTGTTCTAAACACTAGCTCGTGACACAGCTACTCAACCTAGGATTGTTACTTCCAAACGTTAGCCACATTTAGTTAATAGTTCAAAAAAAATAAAATTTTAATTAAGGATAAAAAATGTTACCATAAATTCAGAACTTGAATCAAAGTATTGGAATTGTTTTATTATTGTCACCTGTACTGAGATACAGTCATCATCGTCATTATGTGCCGTGTTGTATGACATCGTCATTATGTGCCGTGTCGTATGACATCATTATGTGCCGTGTCAATGTCCATGACCATGATTGTTCTTGGGAAACTATTCCATAGTAGCGGTTTGCCATTGCCTTCTTCTGGGCAGCGTCTTTACAAGACGCGTGACCCCAGCCATTATCAGTACTTCAGAGATTCTCTGCCTGGTGACAGTTGTCGCATTACCAGGAGTTGTGAGATGCACCGGCTGTCCACCATCTGCCCCCATGGCTTCATGTGACCCTGATCCGGGGAGGGGAGGCTAAGCAGGTGCTGCAGGTTGCCTAAAGGTGACCTGTAGGCTAGTGGAGGGAAGGAGCACCTTACACTTCCTCTGGTAAAGATGTCACTCAGAGACACAGTAGAAAACTGAATTTTGCAAGCCATCATCCAGATCATTTAAAAGCATGAGTACGTCAAGGTAGTACAAGGAAAGGTAATAGCATAATACAGAATATAGTTTTACAGTTACAGAGAAAGTACAGCGGAGTGGTCAGTGGGGTACTAGGGCCATGACAAGCTAGATTGTGAGCTTAAAAGTTCATCTTTAAAGTACAAGCGGTCCTCTCAAAAGTTTTATAACGGTGGGATAGGGGTTGTCCTTGAGCCTGTGGTGCCTGTTTTAAAGCTTTTAGAAGGGGGAATGTCTGGGAGGGGAGAGGTCTTTGATTATGTCAGTAGCTTTACCAACAGATTCCATGAAAGGCAGATGGTCGAGCAACATTTTCCTGTGATGTTTGACATGCACTGCCAATGAACACATCACTTTGCTTTTTCGATGTGAGCAGCTTTAGTGACATGAATCTTGGAAATTTTGCAAAAAGTAAAGAAGCAATTGTGTCACAACTTCTTTGGGTTTTCACATTTTTGAATCATGTCATTATTTCATGATTATTTGACATTTTTCTGGGTGTTTTCTAAAATTATACTCCAATCCAAGTGCTCTAATCTGCGACTAGAATTTCATTTGCAGATATTATTTTGAAGGTGTAGCCAACTTTCAACAGAATGCATTTTCTTGAGAAGGTAGGTGATGTGGAGCCAAGTAAATTGCATTTGCACAGTGCCTTTCAAGGCCTTTGGTCATCCAAGGTGCTTTGCAGGCCAAGGATGTAGTTCTTTGTGTAGCCCACTTTGTAAAAACATGACAGTGAGCACCTGCAAACTGCAGCCTGGTAATTAGCATTTAATCTGGTGATGTTAGTTTGGGGTGAATCTTGTCCAGGGCACAAGGGATAAACCTCACTTCTCTTCAAAGTTATGCCACAGGATCTTTCAGAGTCACTTGAGAGGATAAATGGGGCTTTATGTTTTGTGTTCTCCCTTAGTGTTGTACAGGGATCTGAACTTAAAACCTTTGGAACTGGGCAAGAATCTCACCAATTGAACCACTGCTGACCCTGTCAAAATAGCAACCTATTGGCATGTGGAAGCTATTGCAAGTATGTTCAGATGACTGACGATTTTGTGTATGTTCGCTGTAATCGGGGAGCAACTGTTATCATTTGAGAGCTCATAATTTACAGTAATATTTTTGAAGTATTGGAGAGCTTCAGATAAATGGAGACTGGTCAAAGTTGCTAACAGAGGAAAACATTTTTGTGTTTTGGATTTTTCTATCCATTCCTTTGTCTGGTTTTCTGTTTGTAGCATGCATGTACAGATGCTGACACCACAAAGTGGTGTATCACGTGTACACGAGCTGCGGACAACTTGACAGACTTTTTAAGAGTTTTTTTGAAGAAGAAACTAAGAACATGGGTGATAATAGGGCAGTAGATGTTGTCAATTTGGACTGTAAAAAGGCCTTCAAGGTCCTAAATGTCAGGCTGGTTGGGAAGATTAGATCCCCATGGAACCAAGGAGAGCTAATTCATTCTTGGTTCAGTGGTAGGAAGCAGAGCATGGTGATTGAAGGTTGCTTCTTGGGATGATGGAGGCCAGTGACTAGTGTTGTGATGTAGGACCCTTGTTATTCATTATTTATATCAATAGTTTGGATGCAAATGCACAAAGCTTCATCAGTATCTTTGTGGATGACATTAAATTAGGAAGTGTTGACCGTGAAGAGGGTTATTGTAGATTACAAAGGGATCTTGATCAGTTAGGACAGTGAGCTGAGGAGTGGCAAATGAATTTCAATATAGATGAGTGTAAGGTGGTGCATTCTGGAAAGTCAAACCAGTGTCAAACTTATACTATGAATGGTAGGGCCCTGGGTAGTATCATGAAATGGAAGGATGTAGGAGTATAAGTATATTGTTTCCATTGAAAGCAGCATCACAGTAGAAATAAAGGTGAAAAACACATTTAGCGAGCCAGACTTCGTCATTCAGGGCATTGAGTATAGAAGTTGGAACATTATGGTGCAGTTGTACAAATCGTTGGTGAGGCTACACTGGGAGTACTGTGTACAGTTTTGATTACCCTGTTATAGGAAAGATGTGGTTAAACTGGAAAGAATGTTGAGAAGATCTATGAGGATGTTCCTGGGACTAGGGGTCCTGAATTATAGGTAGAGGCTGGCCGAGCGAAGTCTTTATTCCGTGGTATGTAGGAGAATGAGGGGGTGACTTTATAAAAATGAGAGTCATTGATAAGGTGGGCAGTAACAGACTTTTCCCAGGGTAGGGGAAACCAGAACTGTGTGACATAGGTTTAGGGTGAGAGAGCTGAGGCCTGAGGGGCAGCTTTTTTCATTTAGGCTATGGTGATTATAAAGATTGAGCTGCTAGAGGAAGTGGTTGAGCCAGGTTCAAAGCATCATTTAAGAAACACTTGGACAGGTAAATGGAGATACTAGGTTTAGTGGGATAAGGCCAAGTTAGACCTAGCTGGGTGGGCACTGTGGTCAGTGTGGACTTACTGGGCCAAAGGGTTTGTATCCATACTGTATTGCCTTATGTCTCTGTAACTGGCTCATGCTGCGGTAGGCAGACTGCTCATGCATTTTTTAAAGACAACATTATTCTCTAAAGGGATTAGGCAATGAATGTTGGTTGACTGCTTGTCTGAGATGATGACACACAACAAGTAGCATTTTGTCTCTTGCAGTATCTAGGCTTATTCACATTAGTGAACAGAATGAGACTGCTAATTTTGGTTTCTGAATCCCAGGAAAAATAAATAAACTGTTAATCCTATCCTAAGGTTAATTTCAGTGCATCATCCCATCATTAATCTGAAATTGTTATGATTTATACAACAAAGCTTACATTGAAGCATTGAGTCATTCCACATTGTCATCTGTACATCTCCAAACATTTCACTGTGTTAAATGCCTTCTGCATCCACTTTTACACAGGTTATTATCACCACTAAGACCACTGTTGATGACGTGAGCACCCAGTATACCTTGGACAGTGTCGGTCATATCATTTCACAGAAGCCTTCTCACATGGGACAAGGTATTCTAAGTTCTACTGATGTATGTGCCTCTGTTCATGGCTAGGTAAGGAAGGGCTAAGGTCTCTTTAATAGATCTCCAAATCTCATGTCAAAAATTCAAGTTGGAGGTAAGTAATTAAGAGGTAAAACTAACAGATAAAGATATCCAGAGAACGTTCAACGAACTAAGTCAAATTTGTAATTGGAGTTTACAGTGGAAGTTGGATTTATGATCAGATTTCAGAACTCTCGACAATAATATTGAGAACTAATTTCATCTGAAGCCAGAGATTCAGTTTTCTTAAGCAGCCATTTAAAACAGTTATTTAAAAATAATACTCACCACCAGGTTCAAAAACAGTTAATACACCTCAACCATTAGGCTCTAGAATCTGAGGGGATAACTTCACTTGCCCCATCACTGAACTGTTCTCACAACTTATGGGTTCTTTTTCAAGGACTCTTCATCTCACGTTCTCAATATTTATTGCTTATTGATTTATTTTGTATTTTCTGTTTGTTATCTTTTGCATAGTGGTTGATTGTCGTCCCTGTTGGGTGCGGTTTTTCTCCATGAATCTATTATGGTTCTTGGATTTACTGTGCATGCCCGCAAGAAAACAAATCCTTGGGTTGTATGTGGTGACATATATGTACTTTGATAATAAATTGACTTGAACTTTGAGCAACTCGTACAGCCTCAAATCACTTCCAAAGGGCACTTAAGTATATTTGGTACAAAAATAATCTGAGTGATTTGCACATGATGACATACGGGAAGAGCTCCCATGATCTTATTTTAACTGGTGACACTGAATTTTTTTGCATCCTCTGGAGAGACCGGTCTCTCATGAATGCAGCATTCTACCACTAGATACTAAATAATATACTCGTGGCTCTGGAATATAACACTCTTCTGACCTATTTTGCCACGTTGATCCTTTCCAAAATGTTTTATTAGTTTCTACATAGAAGAATACAGAGTACAGGAAAGTATATATAAAAGGTCAAAAAAGATTTTAAAAACTACCAATTACATTATATCTATTCATAGTAATAATCTCATTACCCCATATTCATGTGAGTTAATTAATAGTTATATTGAAGTATACTAATTTATTACAAAAAAAAAGAATCTAACCCCTACCAAGACCGAAGCTGTTTATTACGGAGAAAAAAGGTAAAATACCTTCTCATATAATAAAAAATAATAATAGCCAACAACTGAATTTGAAGAACGAATTGAAGATTTTGAAAATAATTCAGAAAAGGTCCCCACGATGTTTGAAAGTCTTGACGAGAATTAAAAATTGAACAACGAATTTTCTCTAAATCTAAACATGACATAACGTCGTATAACCATTGAGCACGAGTAGGAGGAAAAACATCTTTCCATTTAAACAGAAGCGCCCTCCTAGCTATAAGAGAGCTAAAGGCCAAAATATGTAAATCAAATGTCTTCAGCTTGATATCTTGTCCTGCAATAATACCAAATAGAGCCGTCAGAGGATTAGGCTTAAAATTGACTTTGAAAAGTAAAGAAATGGTTTGAAAAACTTCCTTCCAATACTTTTCAAGACTCGGACAAGTCCAAAACATATGAATTAATGAAGCTTCTCCATTATTACATCTGTCGCAGTAGGGAGATATATCTGAATAAAAATGAGATAGCTTATCCTTAGTCATATGAGCTCTATGTACCACCTTGAATTGTATGAGGGAATGGCGAGCACATAACGATAAAGTATTAATCAGTTTAAAAATTTTATTCCAAGTTTCCTCAGATATTGATGTCTGTAAATCTTGTTCCCAGAGATTCTTACTTTTGTCTAAAGGAACATTCCTCATCTCCAGTAACATGCCATAAATATTAAATATTGAACCATTATGAAAAGGTGTCAAATTGAAAATTACGTCTAGCAAGTTCTTAACTGATCTTATAGGAAATGTGCATAAATGAGATCTTAGTAAGTCTCTGATTTGTAAGTATCTAAAAAAGTGAGTTTTGGGTATGGTATATTTAGCTGACAATTGCTTAAATGAAAAAAAATTTCCTCCAACAAACAGATCCCGAAAACATTTAATACCCAACCTGTCCCATTCTTTAAAAACTAAATCAGTCATGGAGGGTTTAAAAGAAAAGTTAGAATTAGTGGGACTTGAAAGGGAAAATCTCAATAAACCAAAGTGTTTTCTAAATTGTAGCCAGATCCTCAGAGTATGTTTATCTATTAAATTATCAGTTAGTTTACTTACAGATAAAGGAAGTGAGGATCCAAGAAGAGAAATAATGGGAAATTTATTAACAGAGCTAGCTTCTAGAGAAACCCATACCGGACAGTCTACACAATTAATATAACATCACCAAAATGTAAGATATTGTATATTAACTGCCCAGTGATAAAACCTAAAATTAGGTAAGGCTAAACCTCCAGACTTTTTAGATTTTTGAAGATGAACTTTATTTAATCGAGGAAGTTTATCTTTGTATATATAGGACAAAATAGAATCAAGGGAGTCAAAAAAGGATTTAGGAATAAAAACGGGTAAAGCCTGAAAAAGATATATAAATTTAGGTAGAATATTCATTTCAAAAGAATTAATTCGTCCAATCAACAATATTGAAAGAGGTGACCAACTTAATGATATCCTTTTGACATGGTTCAATAAAGTAAGAAAGTTTTCTTTAAACAGGTGTTTGTAATTCTTAGTGACAGTTACACCCACATAAGTAAATTGATTCGTTACAATTTTAAAAGGGAGATTAGTATTAATTGATACCAAATTATTTAAAGGAAATATTTCACTCTTATGTAGATTCAATTTATATCCTGAAAACTGGCTAAAATGGGAGAGTAAAGAAAGTACGCAAGGTAACGAAGTCTCAACATTAGAGATAAAAAGCAATATATCATCAGCGTAAAGCAAGATTTTGTGAGTAATACCTCTCCTTAAAATACCACAGTTATCATTAAATTCTCGAAAAGCAATGGCAAGGGGTTATAAAGCTAAATCAAAGAGCGAAGGACTCAACGGACAACCTTGTCGAGTTCCGCAGTGAAGTTTAAATGGTTTGGAATTTTGAAAATTAGTAAGAACCCGAGCAGAAGATGATAGATAAAGTAATCCATTGAATAAAATCTAGTCTAAAATTAAATTCTTCTAAGGTTTTAAATAAATAATTCCATTCAACCTGATCGAAGGCCTTCTCAGCATCTAAGGATATCACACATTCCGATGTCTCTGGAGAAGGAGAGTAAATAACATTTAATACACAGCGTACATTAAAATAGGAATGTCAGTTTTTAATAAATCCAGTCTGATCATCAGAGATAATAGAAGGTAGGATATTTTCAATCCTACGAGCCAGAACTTTAGAAAGGATTTTAGTATCAACACTGAGTAATGAAATTGGTCTATATGAAGAGCATTCAGTTGGGTCCTTGTTCTTTTTTAGGATAAGTGAAATAGAAGCTTCATAGAAAGATTGAGGCAAACTACCCAATTTGAAAGAATCCAAAAAGACTAAGTGTAACTGCGGTATAATTAATGAGGAAAAAGCCTTCTAAAATTCTCTAGAAAATCCATCTGGTCCCGGAGCCTTCCCTGAGTGTAATGAACGTATAGCCTCGGCAATTTCCTCATAAGAAATGGGTTGATCCATCTGTTTGCAATTATCTACAGAAAGTGTAGGAAGATTTAATTGATCTAGAGAATTATTCATTACAATACTATCTTTAAGGGAATCAGAACTATAAAGTTTAGAATAAAATTCTCCAAAGGTATAATTTATTTCAGAGTGATCAGTTGTCCTATCACCTTTAGTTTTACAAATTTCTTTAATTTGTCGTTTAAATACAGGAGTTTTTAATTGATTGGCCAATACTTTGCCTGATTTATCTCCATGAATGTAAAATTGAGTTTTATCTTTAAGAAATTGAGTTTCAATTGGATATGTTAACAGAAGATCATATTTAGTTTGAACTTCAACACGTCTTTTATATAAAACAGGATCTGGAGCTATAGCATATTTTTGATCTAATTGTTTCAATTGATTGGCTGATTCAGTTCTTTCTTTATTAGCTTTATTCTTAACACTTGCAGTACAAGAAATAATTTGTCTTCTAATATAGGCCTTGAAAGTATCCCATACAATAAGATTAGAAGTCTCTTCCTTTTGATTCTCTTCAGAAAAACAAAACAATATGCCTCTCTAGAAATTTTAAAAATTCCTTATCAGACAACAAAGTTGTATTAAAACACCAAAATCTGTTTGTTTGAGGAAGACCAGGGAGATTTAAACATAGAAATACAGGAGCATGATCTGAGACAGCGATCTCTTTATATTCACAGGAACGAACTGATGGAGTCATTTGACTATCGATAAAAAAAGTAATCAATCCTGGAATATGTATGATGGACATGGGGAAAAAAACAAGTATTCCCTATCTAAAGGAAGTAAAAAATGCCAAACATCAACAATACCACACTTCAATAAAAAAAGATTGAATAAACAAAGCTGATTTATTAAGAGACACTGGTTTAGAAGATGACCAGTCTAAAACTGGGTCTAGCCGACAGTTAAAATCTCCTACCGTCACCAGAGAATAAAGACTCAGATCTGGTAAAAATTTTTTAAAAATGCTCAAAAGAATCCTGGATCATCTACATTTGGGGCATACACATTGGCAAATACTATTAATTTATTATCTAGTTTTCCTGAAACTATAACAAAACGTCCATTGGTATCCGCCACTACTTTATGTTGGACAAAGTGTATTATCTATAAGAATCAAAACTCCTCTAGATTTGGCCTGAAAAGAAGAATGAAAACGAAGTCCATTCCAGCGGCTAAGAAACCGTAAATGATCACATTTGCGTATGTGAGTTTCTTGTAAGAGAATACTAGAGACCTTAAATTTCTTAATATAAGCAAAAATCTTATTACATTTAACAGGGTGATTTAACCCTTTCATGTTAAAACTGAGTAAATTAATAGTTTGATCCATTTTTAATATTATTTAAAGGAAGGGTTAAAATGTAAGTTAAAATCAACCCATAAACCTTGGGAAATGGATACCAAGCAACAAGTTAGCTAAAAATTCAAAAAGAGCTTCTGAGAGAAAAAAAATTCCCCCGCCCACCTCCCAAAGAAAGAAGGCAGACCAATAGAAAGTTGGCATCTACAACTATGGACAACCCCCAAAAAACCTGGTGATCGCTCCAATTAGTTTCAAGGTTATTTATATTCCAACCTAGACAAAACAATATCCAAACAAGAAAATCAATTCTCTTATATCAAAAATACAGTATTAAAAAATACAAAAGGAAATTAGTTACAAAGGCTTACCAAAAGTAGAAGATGCAATTAATCATACAGAAAGACATTAAACATTAATCTTGTATCTTCATGAAAAAACAGACTAAGCAGTTAGCCTTCAAATTTAAAAATTCTTTGTGCTTCAGCATTCAAACAAAACCATTCGAAGGATCCATCTTTAATGAGATTCTGAGTCAAACTGGGTAGCCAGAGGACGGCTTGAAAACCTTGTTAAAAAAAAATGCAACAAAGCTTGTCTAAATTTAGTACCTTCCTGCATAATCTCAAATGAATAATCTTCGAGAATCTTAATATTCCAACCTATAACCAATCATGCCCCTCTGACGGGATCTGCAAATTAGAAGTTTCTCATTTAATCTTGTGCCTTCATGTAAAGACAAATTAAACAGCTAGCCTTCAGATTTTAAAAAACTTTGTGCTTCAACAGTCGAATGAAACCATTGGAAAGATCCATTTTTAAGTGTGATTCTGAGTCGGGCTGGGTAGCGAAGGGAAGGCTTGAAACCTTTGTTAAAAAACATGGACATAACTTCTTTGAACTTAGCACGATTCTGCATAACCTCAGGCGAGTAATCTTCGACAATTCTCATCTTACGACCATTATGGTCAATCATGCCTCTTCGGCGAGATTCGCGAATTAACAGTTCCTTTGTTTTAAATTCATGAAAACAGTTTATTACTGATCTTGGTCTATCTCACTTAGGTCTAAACACGGGAGGTCTGTGATCTCGATTAATCATAGGCAAAGATGTCAAAATTTCCGGAAATAATTCTTGCAAAAAAGTTCGCAAAAAATTCCATAGGATGATTACCTTTGATTAATTCTTCGAGACCCAGAACCCGTAGGTTGTTTCTTCTACTTCTATTTTCTAGGTTGATCATCTTCTGTCTTAACTTTTCGTTGGACTTAGATTGCTTTTCACAAAGCTTTTGCAATTGACCCACTTCCGTTTCTAGAGACGGCAAAATTGCTTCATTAGTTTTTATATGTTTATCATGTTCATTAAGAGTTTGTTGAATAGAATCCAATTTACCATCTATTTGTTTAAATTCAGAACTGAATTGTTGAAACTCCTCAGAGATTTCTCGTGTGTGACTTTGCAGCAAATCCATAATAGAATCCAAAGAAGCAGGGAGATCATCCTTTTTAGTACCTCTGACCCTCCTTCCAGTCATAATGAAAGAATATCACACTTAAAAAGGAAGTTTCAAGACAGGTTGGAAATAGCAAGATAATTAGAGTTGGAGCAACGGCAGATTGCTGTTACTCCATCAGCCACCACCCGGAAAATCCAGCCAGGTTGATCCAATACTGGCATAAATATCATCATCACTATGTGCTGTGTTGTGTGGCATGGGTGATCATGGTCTTCCATCTGATGACCGTGATTGTTCTTGGCAAATTTCTACAGAAGTGGTTTGCCATTGCCTTCTTCTGGGCAGTGTCTTTATAAGATCTCTCCTAAGTTACAGAGAAAGTTTGAAAAAGTTGAGTCTTTATTCTTTGGAGCGTAGCTGGATGAGGGGGGACTTGATAGAGGTATTTAAAATTATGAGGGGGATAGATAGAGTTGACGTGGATAGGCTTTTTCCATTGAGAGTGGGGTAGATTCAAACAAGAGGACGTGAGTTGAGAGTTAAAGGTCAAAAGTTTAGGGGTAGCATGAGGGAGAACATCTTTAATCAGAGAGTGGTAGCTGTGTGGAATGAGCTTCCAGCAGAAGTGGTTGAGGCAGGTTTGATGTTGTCATTTAAAATTAAATTGGATAGCTATATGGACAGGAAAGGAATGGAGGGTTATGGGCTGATTACAGGTCGGTGGGACTAGGTGAGAGTAAGAGTTCGGCACGGACTGGAAGGGCTGAGATGGCCTGTTTCCATGCTGTAATTGTTATATGGTTATATAAGATGGGTGAGCTTAGCCATCATCGATACTCTTCAGAGATTGTCTGTCTGGCATCAGTAGTTGCACAACCTGGACTTGAGATATGCAGTAGTTGCTCATATGACCATCCACCACCTGCTCCTGTGGTTTCACGTGACTCTGATTAGGGGGCTAAGCTGGTGCTATACCTTGCCCGTGGGTGAGCTGCAAGCAAGCAGAGGGAAGGAATGCCTTACACCTCCTTTGGTAGAGAGGTTTCTCCACCCTGCCATCCAGACATAAATTAAAAGAGCATTAACTATTCTAAAGGAATTGAAAGGTGACATGGCAGTCGTATGCACAAGAATTTAGTAGCTAAATTATAATAGAATTAACAGGCTAGTTACTCTTCAACGTCTGTGCATTCACTCTTTTGGATGCTGAACCCTGGAATTTTTAAACATTTCTATTTGGTCTTATGTTGCTGCTTTCATTTTGTGTGGTACTTGGTTGAAGATCATCCGTCTGTTTCAGCCATGTTGCCACTTCCCATTTTGATCACTAGATGGAGTCTCTCAAAGTCTAGAACAGTAGTTCTCAAAGTAGGCAATGTCACCGCCCCCCCCCCACATGGTGGGAGTTTCTAAGGAGAAGGCAGGGGGTGATCAGTAGTAAGGAAGGGTAGCTGAGGGATTACAGGCTTAATTTAAGGAATTACTTGCTCTAAGCATTTGATCCTCAGTGCCTCATAACTGATTACAGTGATCATGTAATTACATCATCTCTTGCTAACCCACTGCGGTGTTAGGTAGTGTGATTCCCATACTCCAATCACACAGTGACACAATTCCTGTGAACTAGGGTATGGCGAGTCATCTTTATCACATTTCTCTAGCCCACAGCCCAAATGAGAAAATCACTACCCCACGCTATGTGCCTTCAGGTAGAGAGTCAGGCTTTGCCTCAGATATGATGATGTGATAACTTTCCCTTTTATTGATCGCAGGACTTCAGATTGGACTTAAACAATAGGCGGTTTACTACGGGTGTTAATCCATAACAAAAGTGGCAGAAGCAGACCAAATAAAAAAATAAATGTGGACATTACAGTGTGGAATGTCTGATAATATGGATTTATACCAGCACCAAACAGCCAACAACAACCAATGTGTTTGTTATGTGAAACAGTTCCTTTACAAATGAGGCAATGACACCATCCAGGCTCCTTGAACATTTAAGGAGAACACACTCTGGTAAAGCAAACAAGAACTTGGCTTATTTTCAGTCACTTCGTGAAAACTTTCAGAAATGAAAAACACTTCAAAAGATGTTTGCCAACACTTCCAAACAAAACAGTGATGGTTTCTGTGCTTCGTACAGCATTTCATTGATCATTACTTTATCTGGAAAGCCCCATACGATTGGTGAAATACTGATTCTGCCAGCAGTAAAGGAGGGTCTGAGTATGGTTTTGCATAAGTCACCAGGCCAAATAATTCAAGTGATTCCGCTCAGCAACAACTCAGACAAATAAGGTCTGAGAATGTGGAAGACACATTTTGCAACATACTTGAAACAACAGAATTTGCTCTGCAATTGGATGAATCATTTTTCTAGGCAATGAATCTTTGCTTCTTGTTCACTTCATAAAAGATGAAAGCATGGTTGGAGAGTTGTTATTTGCAAGGGGACTAGAAACAGATTTGAACGGGGAGTCAATATTTCGGACATGCAATTTTTCAAAGAGAAGGACATTCTGTTCACCAACATTTTTGCTTGTGTAATAGATGGGACACTATCAATGACAGGATTGTGTAATTCATAGACAACGTTTTGTTGCAAAAAAACCCAAGTGATCTGCTACGCAAATCATTAAATACTGTTTTAAGAGCAGTAAGTAAAGTCAACTCCCACATTCTCAATTCTTAACTATTTCGAAAGTTTTGTTTTGAGAATGATGAGCAGTTTGAGTGCTTGTTGTTGCACACAAAACTCAGAAAGTTCTCAAAAGGGAACTATTATTATGTATTGCATTGTACTGCTGTCACAATAACAGCAAATTTCATGACATGTGCCGGTGATATTAAACCTGATTCTGATTCTTGGTAGAGGTTGACTGCATGTACAACCTTTACCAAAGTGGCACCTATAGACTTCACATTAAAATTGTTCTTCAGCACTGTGTATGTCATTTGGAACCCCAAGCCATCACATAGCCCCCCAAAAACCATGTGACTGAGGCCTGTTTCATGCTGTGGTTTCTATTTATGGTTGACGTTAGGGAGCTGGTAATATTTTTTTACAGCTAGATGCAAAAGGTTGGAGGAACTCAGCAAGTCAGAAAGCATTTATGGTGGAAATGGACAGTCAACATTTTGTGTTGAAACTCTTCAACTAGTCTAGGGGTTCCCAACCTATTTTATGCCATAGACCCCTACCATTAACCGGGGGGGGGGGGGGAGGTCTATGGAACCAATTGCCTATTTCCCTCTGTAGATGTGCTGGATCTGCTGAGTTCCGCCAGCATTTTGCATGTTGCTCTAGATTCCAGTATCTGCAGTCTCTTGTTCCATTAGTATTTTTGACTTTTTAAAGTAGGTCTCCCAAAAATGGTGTAAATTATATTTTTTGTATGTTAGGAATTGACTGTTTCAAAATTGCATTTCCTTTTCAAGAATTCATTTCACAGTCATTTCTACTTGCTTCTTCTCAATGAACTCATAGATGTCAGCCTGGCTTGCTTTTGACAAATCTATGCTCTCTGTCCTTAGCTGGCCCACTTATTTCCACTGCTTATTAATTTTATTTAGTACTATGGCCAGTTGGAAGTTTGTTTACCACTGCTAGTTCTGATGTCATGTCAGCTTATTTCATTTTCTCCCTTTTCAGCAAATGTGTTACCTTCACGGCGCCTCAGTCTTGAATGATATTTAATATCACAAGATAATGGGGAGTATTTCTATTAGCTCCCTTTGTTACTTCTGTCAGAATGTAGGCCCTCAATTTGTTAATGAATTGTAAATCAGATTATGCTCCTCAATACATGTACTTGCTATACTCGAAAGGAAAACATACTGAAGGGTTCAAGTCATTTGAAATGTTTTAATAATTAATATCCTTTTGTTGCCTTTTCCTCACTTTTCTCTCTTGCTAATTTCAATTTATTGTCGCATCCCTAGGAACGACTGTGACTGTACTCAAACTTTTTAAGAATATCCCTGTGAGAAAGCAGTTTTACTCAACTGTCAAAAAATGCAAAGATGAGCTGAAAAAAGTTCATGACCTCCTAATGGCATATGGCATAATAAAACCAGATGTTCGGATTATTTTCACACACAATAAGGTAGGAAGAATATTTTATATTTTAAAATGACTGATGAGCTTTAGTTATTTGGCTCTATTATGGCAATTTTTGAAACTCAAGTTTTCAATTTCCTTTTTTTTTAAAGTTCCCCCATTTTGTTTTCCTTCCCTTGAAAAAACCAGTTGGTTGATGCTTGAAATCTTACTGCATAGTCAGGATTGTGTGTAGGGTGCTGTTTGTGTTCCACTCAACTAAGGGTAAAGGAACACGAGAGCATTTAGGTATTTCATTCCTAGATAGTACTGGGATCTCGTCCAAACAAGCAAGTTGAGAACATGTTTGCTAAATAAGAAATTTCATTCTACAATTTTGCCCTATTTGTTTTTCACAAATTCTTTGATCTCAAGACGCACTACATTTTAGAAGATACTTACTTGAACATTCTGCGATTAAATCATGTTCTCTTTATAAATTAAATACATGTATTTTAAACATCTACATTAATTTAAATCTGTGTGTAATTTAAATGAGTCCTTTCAGTTTCTTGGGTGCCCACAGTGTTTCCGACTTCAGTAATTTAATTTACAGATGCTAATTTATGCATTGGTTCTGGTGCCAGTTTGGATCTCTTGTCTGCCTGATTCAACTCCCTTGTAATTTCACACATCTTCCCAGTCATCTTTGATGACTTGAATTGGTGCCCAGAAAAGCTATAATCTATGATTGAAGCCAGATCAGTAGGTACCTTTTCCTCATTGGTGCTAAATCTTCCCATTGTCACTTACGTATTATTTGGTGGATAAACAGAATAGGTATATCGATGGTAACTCACGAGGATTGGTGTGTGTGTGTATGTGTGTGTGGTATTAGATCTTCATCATTTAAACATAACAGCCCATAGCAGCCATATTGACATGACTTCACAAGCTCTCTACCTATATTATACTTAATTTAAGGCGGAGGTTGCCAGATTCCTGATTGGCCAGGTCATGAAGGGATACGGGGAGAAGCCAAGAGATTGGGGCTGAGAAGAAAAATGGATCATCCATAACGGAGCTTGGCGGAGCAGACTCAATGGGCCAGATGGCCTAATTCTACTTCTATTGCTTATGGTCTTATTATTGTTATGCACTGATTGAAAAATGTCTGTTAGTTGTTTGCCCTAATGTATAGTATATAACAATTCCCCAGATATTCAAGAAGCCATCTACTTGTTTGTATTTCTGAGCTTACATGACTGATTATACATATTCAGCTCTGTATTATACTGTTATGTTTATCTGTGGAGGACATAAAGTTTTTGTTTGAATTGCTTTGCTTTGTCCTTCTTGGCTAGTTTGCTATTGAAGATGCTTTTGAAGTGCATATTTGGTTGGGTTTTCATGGCACATCCCCAAACGATGGGTTATGATTGAGAACATTAGAATCACATTAGCTGTCTTTTTTTGAAAGTCCAGTTAGACATAATGTTTTCATCAAATTGAAGCTCAGCGAGTACTTTGTTTTGGTGGGCTGAATGGTTGCCTTCATTGGTACTTACACTGGTGAGTACTGTGATATCATGGCTAGCAGACAATGGTCCATCCTCTATACTTCTGAATAAGAGCGTGATACAAATTTGTTGGCGTAACTTCCCACATTTGGACTATTGAAGTTTCCTTTTCTCCTGGGCAGGAAAACATATCATGTGGGTTAAAAACAAATCTGTTGCTTTTTTCAAAGTTGCTGTTGTCTGTTATTCCATTGTGTTAGAAAGTATTGTTTCTCTTCAGCACTATTTGAGGCTGTTTGAGGGCTGCAGCAGGTGAAAAATGGTGGCCATGTGATTGGTTGCCCTACTCTCATGATTTGTAACATCATCTAACACCAAGGCTGCCACCTCAACACCCCACCAAGCAGATTGGTGAAGATCAGTGATGCATTACAAGATCTTCCGAAACTTAATTGGCATTCAGAAGCAAAAAGTTTTTTTTAAAAACTATCTGTAGAAAGAGAAGCAGAGTTAGCATTCCATGTTGTTTATCTGACACTTGAGATGGGAAAAGTAAGAAAACAGTTGTGTTTTAAGTTGCAGAGAACCAGTGGGGGTTAGGGGGAACAACACATGCAGCAGTGGAGAGAGCAAAGGACATGTCTGAATTAGGATTCAGGCTACGGGAATCCAGATGACACAGATGGCTTTAGTATCAACTGGAAGAGAGATTTAGAGGCCTTTCAATTATTTCTGTCTGGTGATAGAATAGAGAGGGATAAAGAGAATGGAGGGAAGGATAAGTAATATTAGCATCATTAGATATAAACATCATCAGTTGCTAGAAATCAAAAATAAAAGCGAATCCTGGCAATATTCAGCAGGTCAGGCAGTATCTGGAAGAGACTGTCATCATTCAGATAACAGGTTTTGGTATGTGTTGGAGTGGCAGATGAGCTCAGACAGGAATGCAGTGGACACTGTTGCTTAGGTGGTAATAAGCAGTCCTGTGATGGCATCAATGTGTGGTCTGAAGTCCACTCAGGTACCAATGTAACACCAAAATAGCAGACAGTTTGGTTCATTTTCCCCAGGGGCTTGGATTCTATCATGGATAAAGCAGTGGCTGACTGGCAGCAGACAAACAGTGGGAATAAAAGGAACCTTTTCTGGCTGGCTGGCTGCCGGTGACTGGTGGTGTTCCACAGGGATCTGTGTTGGGACCAATTCTTTTTACGTTATATGTCAATGGCTTGGATGATGGAATTAATGGCTTTGTTGCAAAGTTTGCAGACGATATGAAGATAGGTGAAGGAGCAGGTGGTTTGAGGAAGTAGAGGGGCTACAGAAGGACTGAAACAGATGTGGAGAATAGGGAAAGGAATGGCAGATAGAACAGTGTCAGGAGGTGTATGGTCATGCATTTTGGTAGAAGAAGTGAAGGGTTGACTATTTTCTAGATGGAGAGAAACAGAAAAAATGAGGCGCAAAAGGACTTAGGAGTCCTTTTGCAGGATTCCCTAAAGGTTAATTTGTAGGTTGAGTCTGGTGAGGAAGGAAAATGTGATGTTAGCATTCATTTCAAGAGGACTAGAATATAAAAGCAAGGATGTAATGTTGAAACTTTATAAAGTGGCCTTGGAGTATTATGAGCAGGTTTGAGCCCCTTATCTTAGAAAGGATGTGTTGAAACTGGATTAAAAGGAGGTTCACAAAAAATGATTCCAGGATTGAATGGCTTGTCCTATCTGGGCCTGTGTTCATTAGAATTTGTAAGAATGAGGGGTGACCTGATTGAAACCTATTGAATGGTGAAAGAACTCGATAGAGTGGATGTGGAGAAGATGTTTCCTATGTTGGGGGAGTCTAAGACCAGAGGATATGGGGAGTCTTTTTAGAACGGACATGAGGAGGAATTTCTTTAGCCAGGGTGTGGTGAATCTGTGAAATTCTTTGCCACAGGCAGCAGTGAAGAACAAGCCTTTATGTGCATTTAAGGCAGAGGTTGACAGATTTTTGATTGTTCAAGGCATGAAGGAATACAGCGGTGTGGGGGGGGGGATGTGGGAGAGGTAGGAGATTGGGGCTGAGAGGAAAAATGGATCAGCCATGATGAAATGGCAGAGCAGACTTGATGGGCCAAATAGCCTAATTCTGCTCCTGTGTCGTATGTCTTATGGAAACAGAATTTGTGCTGGAAACTAAATTTTTTAGGATTCCAAAAATAAATTTATGCTTACCTGAATATGGACATGGGAGACTGGTCTGACTGGGAGATAGTGGAGAGATTAGGGATGGTAGTGGTGAGGCAAAGTTGTGTGTTACCAGTATACAGTGGGGAGCTGGATCTTGGTTTTTAGATGATGTTGCCAGGTAGTTGAGAATTACAGAAGAATTGGGGAGGGATTCTTGCGGGATACCAGAGATAATGGTGGGGCTTCAGGAAAGTAAGCCCATTACAGAAGTTTCTTTCGAGTGACTGGAAAGATGAGAATGGAACCAGATGAGTGGTCCCACATAACAGGGGATACGTGGAGAGCAGCTGGTGTTGAGATGGTGGGTTTAAGGATTGCAGAGAGATCAGGAAGCCTGAAGGAAGGATAGATTACTTTGATTTGGATGGTTCAGTGAAAAATAGATGTGCGAGCAGGGAGTTATATGTGGGTTAAAAAATTTTCGAATGGTCATCAGGAGATCAGAGAGGAAACTGCAAGCTCAGGAATAGAAGAAAACTGTAGAATGAGTAAAACCAAGACAAGAAGATTATCTTATTTTGGGAACTCCTCATACTTACCATACTTACTATTAGAGGTGAGGACAGAGCAGAGAAGAAAGGGCTTAAAGTTCATGGGTATACAGCCGCCAGAATCCAGGTTCATCTTTGCATTCTAGGATAATCTTTGGATTTCATGGCAACTCCATGATCCCTCTTTTCTGCCTCTCTTAAAATATTTTTAAAAACTCATCAACAATGCAGACAATTCTTTGATCCTCCTGTAGAGCAGCTCTCTTTATTCTTATTCTATAAAATCTTCTGCTGGAACATTAAGATTTCTGTTAGTGAACCCAGTGTTGCTGGACGACCAGCTTGGAAAGCTTCGGGGCTTGATTTGTGTTACAAATAAACAGTGTAATTCCCTGGTTCATATTTTTACTGTTATGCTGTAGTATTTCATTTAGCAGTTCTGGAAGAGTAGTATGTTCTGCTTTCAGCTTGTTTGGTTATTGTTGAAGATAGGAGATGAGGACTGAGGAGAAATGTGTGACATCCAATTCGGATGGTCAAATTAGGGGAGGTTTCTCTGGTGAGGGGCACTAAGGTTGGGCTTGGGGCTTTTGTTCGGCGGGAGATGGAGAAAACCGGTCGTAGGATACGATCCGGTGGGATACCCGTTTGTTTGAGATGGATTTGGAGCAGCGTTTGGAAGATGGTGTGCGCTTTCGCGTTGACCGAGGGCCTGGCACGTGAGTGACAGAGAAGTTCAAGATGAGCGCCAACTTGTGCACGTTTGACTGTTTAATTAGAATGGGTCCTTTTCTTTTTGTTATTCTTTATTAACCCTTTAGTTAAGTTAAGATTCATAAATATTTTATAACTAACAGGGTAGCAAATTACACAGCATCCACACGAACAGGGGTTTGGGGTGGGACGAACCCATCTCAATCTCACAAATTTGGCAGGACATGAGAGTCTGTTGCCTAGACTTGCGCAGCCAAGGAAACTAGGGTGTTTCAACTGCTTTCACAGTTAGCCCTAGAACAAGGGCAGCCTTTTTGCTGGAGTAAGATATTGGGTTAAATAATGTGCTAACCTTCCTCAAGCCAGAATCGGGTTTAATATTGCTGGCATAAGTTATGAAATTTGTTGCTTTGCGGCAGAAATATAGTGCAATATATAATTAAAAAGCTATAAACTACAGTATGAAATATATACATTTAAATAGTAGTGCAGAAAGAGAAAAATATAGGGGCCGTGGACAATTCTGATTTGATGGAGAATGGACGTGAAAGCACAGAGGAACATCTGGAGAAATTTCTGAAACGCCCGTTAGCTGCTGTCGTTACTGTGTGGTTGTGAATCTTTCGGAGGGTAGGCCTCAAAATCCCCGGCCTTGCCTGCTTTTGGCGACCGAGAAGGAGGTCGAATCATTCGGACAGAGATGGTGCTCAGTACTCGGTGTTGGAGAGCTGATCAGAGCTCGAAGTTTTTGGATGACTCAGAGTCAGAGTGTGGTCGGCATGGCAGGGAGAGTTTTTCTTCCTTCTCCCGTCTGCGTGAGATGTGGGACATTTGAGAAACTTTGAAATTTACTGTGCTCACGGACTTCTTCATCAAGTTATGGTATTGTTACACTGTTTGTAACTATATGTTATAATTATGTGGTTTTGTTAGTTTTTTCAGTCTTGGTTTGTCCTGCGTTTTGTGATATCACACCGGAGGAAATAATGTATCACTTCTTAATGCATGCATTACTAAATGACAATAAAAGAGGACTACGTGTCTTCATAATCATATAGTGAGGAAGTGTACGTGAATTCATTGTCTGTTCAGAAACCTGATGATGGCAGGGAAGAAGCTGTTCCTAAAATGTTGAGTGTGTGTATTCATAGAATAGTACAGCACAGTACAGGCCCTTTGACCCACAGTGTTGTGCCGACCCTCAAACCCTGCCTCCCATATAAGCCCCGACCTTAAATTCCTCTATATACCTGTCTAGTAGTCTCTTAAACTTCACTAGTGTATCTGCTTCCACCACTGACTCAGGCAGTGCATTCCACACACCAACCACTCTCTGAGTAAAAAACCTTCCTCTAATATCCCCCTTGAACTTCCCACCCCTTACCTTAAAGCCATGTCCTCTTGTATTGAGCAGTGGTGCCCTGGGGAAGAGGCGCTGGCTTTCCACTCTATCTATTCCTCTTATTATCTTGTACACCTCTATCATGTCTCCTCTCATCCTCCTTCTCTCCAAAGAGTAAAGCCCTAGCTCCTGTACCACCTTCTTGATAACAGCAATGAGAGGAGGGCATATCCTCGATGATGGGGGTTCTTTATGATAGATCCTGCTTTATTTGAGGCATCGCCTTTTGAGGATGTCCTTGGTGCTGGGGAGGCGAGTGCCCACAATGGAGCTGGCTGAGTTTGCAGCTTTTTCCTAACCTGTGCAGAGGACCTTCCATACCAGACGGTGATGCAACCATTTAGAATGCTCTCCACGGTACACCTGTAGAAACTTGCGGGTGTCTTTGGTGACATACCATATCTCTTCACACTCCTAATGAAATATAACCACTGTCATGCCTCCTTTGTAATTACATCATTATGTTAGGCTCAGGATAGATCTTCAGAGATGTTGACACCCAGGAACTTGAAACTGCTCACTCTTTCCACTGCTGTTCCCTCAACCTCCCCTTTCTACAATCCACAATCAATTCCTGGTCTTATTGGTGTTGAGTACAAGGTGGCTGTTGCAACACCACTCAACCAGCTGATCTGTCTCACTTCTGTATGCCTCCTCGTCATCATTTGAAATTCTTCCAGCATTAATTGTGTCATTGGCAAATTTATAGATGGTGTTTGAGCTGTGCCTTGCCACATTAGTCATGGGTGGAGAAGAGCAGTGGATTAAGCACGCATCCTCGAGGTCAGCGAGGAGATGTTATTTCTGATCCATGCTGACTGTTGTCTCCTAATGAGGAAGTCAAGAATCTAGTTGCAGAGGGAGGTACAGAAGCCCAGGTTTTGGAGCTGCTTGTTGAGGATATGATGGCATTGAACACTAAGCTGTAATCAGTAAACAGCAGCCTGCCCAGGCGGTGCAAGGCAGAGTAGAGAGACAGAGAGATTAAATCTGCTTCAGACATATTGTGGCTTTAGGCAAATTGCAGGGAGTCCAGCTCCCTGCTTAGGCGAGAGCTGATACAGGACACAACCAACCGCTCAATGCATTTTATCAGAGTGGATGTGAGTGCAACTGGACAATTCGGAGCAAGAAGGCTGCGAGTGAACGGCTGATTTTTCGGGGCGAAGGGAGTTTTTTACTACTCGGGCTAAAAGAGAGGCGAGACTGTGCAAGCATGTGATGTCAGTCAGTAGCGCGCGAAAGGTTTAAAAAGGTGACCGCTGTATCGAGCGGGCAGCGGAGTGAGAGGCAGCAGAGTGATAGGGCTTTGGCTCAACGGGCTGAGGCATTAATGGGACGAGGCGAGGTAGGTTTACCAGTGTTAATTGCGGAAAGGAGGTAGTATGAGTGTGAGGCCAGTTTTCTGTACTCTGTGTCAGATGTGGGGGGTCCTGGACTCTCCCAGTCTCCCAGCCTCCCGGAAGGCCATATCTGCACCAGGTGTGTCGAGCTGCAGCTCCTGAGAGACCGAGTTAGGGAAATGGAGATGCAGCTTGATGACCTTCACCTGGTCAGGGAAAGTGAGGAGGTGATAGAGAGGAGTTATAGGCAGGTTGTCACACCGGCACCAAGGGAGACAGACAAGTGGGTCACAGTCAGGAAGGGGAAGGGGATGAGTCAGGTACGACAATAAGTACTCCTTAGGAGAGCCAGAAGGGGCATGAGAAGGACTTGGCGGGCAGAATTAAGGAAAACCCCAAGGCATTCTACAAGTATGTGAAGAGCAGGAGGATAAGATGTGAAAGAATAGGACCTATGAAGTGTGACAGTGGGAAAGTGTGTATGGAACCGGAGGAAATAGCAGAGGTACTTAATGATTACTTTACTTCAGTATTCACTATGGAAAAGAATCTTGGTGATTGTAGTGATGACTTTCAGCAGACTGAAAAGCTTGAGCATGTAGATACTAAGAAAGAGGATGTGCTGGAGCTTTTGGAAAGCATCAATTTGGATAAGTCACTGGGACTGGATGAGATGTGCCCCAGGCCTCCCTGTGCCTCCCTGTGGGAGGCGAGGGAAGAGATTGCTGAGCCTCTGGCGATGATCTTTGCATCATCAATAGGGATGGGAGAGGTTCCGGAGGATTGGAGGGTTGCGAATGTTGTTCCTTTATTCAAGAAAGGGAGTAGAGATAGCCCAGGAAATTATAGACCAGTGACTCTTACCTCAGTGGTTGGTAAGTTGATGGAGAAGATCCCGTGAGGCAGGATTTATGAACATTTGGAGAGGTATAATATGATTAGGAGCAGTCAGCATGGCTTTGTCAAGGGCAGGTCGTGCCTTACGAGCCTGATTGAATTTTTTGAGGATGTGACAAAACACGTTGATGAAGGAAGAGCAGTAGATGTAGTGTATATGGATTTCGGCAAGGCATTTGATAAGGTACCCCATGCAAGGCTTATTGAGAAAGTAAAGAGGCATGGGATCCAAGGAGACATTGCTTTGTGGATCCAGAACTGGCTTGCCCACAGAAGGCAAAGAGTGGTTGTAGACAGATCATATTCTGCAAGGAGGTTGGTCACCAGTGGAGTGCCTCAGGGATCTGTTCTGGGACCCTTACTCTTTGTGATTTTTATAAATGACCTGGATGAGGAAGTGGAGGGATGGGTTAGTAAGTTTGCTGATGACACAAAGGTTGGAGGTGTTGTGGATAGTGTGGAGGGCTGTCAGAGGATACAGTGGGACATTGATAGGATGCAAGACTGGGCTGAGAAATGGCAGATAGGGTCCAAGTACATAGGACGCTCAAAGCAACTGCGCAGATTGACTCTGTGGTTAAGAAGGTGTACGGTGTATTGGCCTTCATCAATTATGGAAGTGAATTTAGAAGCCGAGAGGTAATGTTGCAGCTATATAGGACCCTGGTCAGACCCCACTTGGACTACTGTGCTCGGTTCTGGTCACCTCTCTATAGGAAGGATGTGGAAGCCATAGAAAGGGTGCAGAGGAGATTTACAAGGATATTGTCTGGATTGGGGAGCATGCCTTATGAGAATAGGTTGAGTGAACTCGGCCTTTTTTCCTTGGAGCGACGGAGGATGAGAGGTGACCTGATAGAGGTGTATAAGATGATGAGAGGCATTGAACGTGTGGATAGTGGCATATTCATTCAGATTCGAGTATGAATCTCTGAATATTGTCCAGTTCACCGGTCTGCAAGCAGTCCTCTGCCTCCCTTGATCATACCTTCGTGATCCTCACCACTGGTGCTGTGGTCCTCGATCTCTACCTGTTTTCAGGAGGTGGCCTGATAGAGTTTTGACACTAGTGGCCGCGCCCTGCCTGGATGCAGTAAGTTTGACTGAGATGGCCATCCTCACCTTCCTTCCACTTGATACCAATAAAATTGAAAGTCAAGAAAACACCAAGAGAATTGTGAGAAGTGGGGGCACGGCAAGGAAAGGAATGAGGTAAAAACAGAAGCTTATTGTCATGGGCATACATACTCAGGGTATAAGTGCATGAAAATTGGCTTTTGCAGCAGCAGCACAGTACATTACAAGCATTGTAAGCGTAAGTTAAACTTATCATAAATTATATGAGACTTACACAATTAAAAAAATAACATAATGTTTGTTTAAGTTAAGGGAAATAGTCTGAGGTAGTGTAAGGGTCTTTTGGGTCAAGTCTAGAACCTGATGGCATTGGGGAAGGTTTGTTGTTGGCTCTTTAAGGCCCCTGAACCTCCTACCTGAGGGCAGCAATGAGAACAGGGCATGGTCTGAAAGGTGTAGGTCCTTGGTGATAGCTGTTTCCTTCTGAGACATCTCCTCTTGTAGATGTGTTCAATGGTGGGGAGAGCTGTACCTGTAACAGAGCTGCTTGAGTCCACCACACTCTGTAGCCTCTTGTGTTCCTGTGAATTGCACTGAATGGGATATGTGATAAGAAGATATTTGAAACACTTGACCATCCAGTCATGACTTTTTATTAATCTAATTCTGGAGAGTCAGCATGTCACTAATTAGAACTTTATAGAAACACTACTAGTGTTTTCGTAATTTGTCAAGGCACTTCTTTCAGCAGGGTAGAAACCTCCTTCCTCCCCCCCCCCAACTAGAGTCACAATGCAATTAAATAAAATGTTGTCAAGAAAGAATGGTTTGTGCTCTCTGAGCAAGAATTTAGAACAGATATTTAAAGAGCTTTTCAACTAGTTTATGCTCAATTTCCATTCATAAATCACTGTCTTCAGTTTGTTGACATTCCATACAGATCATTTCTTGAAGCAGTTAATCTATTTCTGACAACACATTTTTAAGGAGTTCTGCTGCCAAGAGATTGTTAAAATGCCTAAATATATTTTTTGTTACCAGCAAAGCAATGGAAGAAAAACTTGGCTTTTTCATAAATCTGTCTTCTTAGACTTGATAAATTTATTCTGTTCTGGCATTTTAAAAACAAATGTAGGTGCAATAGATTAATATTTATTCATTGCTTTGCACAAAAGAAATCAGTGCCAGAAACAGAAATCTTTAGAATCCTAAGCACTCAGTCTGCACTGGACTGATATTGCAGAGAGGCACCGGGTCCAGTGTTGGGCTATTGAAGGCGAATCCAGTCCCATAGCTGTAGACATGATTGGAACCTGAGCAGGGTCAACTTAGGTTCGAATGAGGGGGACCGGAGAAGAAGAAGAATAAGTGACACCTGTTCTGTGGTATGAAATGAGGAAGAACAATTTGGGTTTGTGCTATGGTCAAGGAGAGGAGAATTGGGGAAGCACAGTTGGGACCTTTGCTGTGGTGGAAATGGGGAGTGAATGGAAGGAGAAGATATCAGAGTACATTTTGGCAAGGCTGGTGAACAGCTCAGTGGCAATGACAGGAATGATGGATTTAGTTATTGGTGACCTTGAAGTCACTAGTCCAGGAGAATCAGAGGCTTGAGACCATTGAAGAACTTTTCTTGTTGGCATTGTAGATTGGAGATGTTGCTCAGGGCCCAGACCTTGGATTGTAGGAGAGAAGGAGTGGACGGTTGGGGGGAGAGAAGGGGTGAGGGCAGAGGAGAATGATAAGAGACTGCTAAGGTACTTACCTTACTGAAGTCTGCATTTGAACATTTTAGTCGTAGAATGGTACAGAGTGGAAACAGGTGCTCTGGCCCAACTTGTTAATGCTCTAAACCTTTCCTATCCATGTACCTATCGAAATACCTTTTCAACCTTGTAATTCTGAAAGCTCCTTCGGTATACCCACCTCTCTCTGAAGGATATGAACAATGGGAATCACCCAAAATGGAGATTATTTTGTTTCACTCTGTAAAGATCTGATTTGGTTTTTTTTTGCATGAAAAAATAGGCATTAAGTGATGTGATTTCAAAGGATATATCAAAATTCTATATCACAAGCCCCTCTACTTGATGATGATTGTTCTGCCTTCTATACTATCCCTCATCCTTATCTTCCTAAAAAATTATGTCTGTGTCACATTGGGCAATCACTTCTACTATGGGCCTGCACCAACTTGAAAGTAAGGGCAAAAACACCACACAACTGAAAAGAATAAGAATGAGGTAAATCCAGAGGGAACAATGTAAAAGGCAACAAATTTGAATTCTAAAAGCTTAAAAATTATGGTAGGAATGTTCCACAAACAAGCTTAGTGGTTCCTGGAACAGAGTGGGACAGAGCTCAGTCAGTCTTGCTTTCAATCCATTGTGGATCAAAGCAGGAGTAAGCATGTGCATATTTGCAATTAATAGAGAAGAGTACGTAATTCAAATATAATTGAAGTAAATTGGAAAACAAAATTTAGACAAGCAGAAAAAGTATCTGGTCAGAGTGGCAAAAACACAGTTTGGATGAAATTCAAAATTCCTGGTACTTTTTACAGGAGGATCATCCTAAGATTGAGAAACCTAATGAAATGTTTATCCTTATAGTGAGGAATGAATTCAGAACCCAGTCCTGGAGCTAAATTAATGATGTAACTAATCTGTTACCTAACTATGACTATTATCACAATATTTTACAACCTATGCAACAGCTCTCATTGATAGAACATCCTTTGCTGGCATAAGATTTGCAGGATTCCTCACAGGAACATTACAAGGATAAATGATCAACTTTATTTTCCATATACATTTGCATTATTTAGAATTTGTTGTGTGTTTGACAGGGTGCGACGTGCAGCAAGAAACAACATACAACAATTATAAAGAACTATATTAAAAATGATGTTTAGAGGTTATAGATATAGAGTAAAACATGCATAAATACCAGCATGTATTTACAGTGTAAACAGGATTGTAAAAAGTAGTTTAAAGTGTTTATGGTGAAGTAACGTGACAGGGATAATAGACAGAGGTGTAGGGGTGGGCTAACTAGAAGGGTTGATCAGATTAACTGGCTGGGGGAAGAAATTTTTGAGTGAAGTTTAAAATGAAGCTTTTGTTGGAATAGTCCTTTAGCACTTTCCTGAGGAAGCTTTTGGAAAAGGCAGCTTGCAAGGTGGGTAGTGTCCACCATGATTTTCCTGCTTTTGTTGCTCCTTTGTCCTGGACACCTGCAAGTCTTGCAGTGCTGGTATTCTGCAGCCAGTGATCTTTCCAGCATTCAAGAGGTAGATTCTGAGCCGCTTAGAAAGATATTTGAGCATGTGACCTAATGTTTAATGAGTGCCTGAAAGAAGGAAAGAGAGGTGGAGTAGTGAAAGGGAATTCCAGATTTTGTGGGCTTAGCAGCCAAGAGTGTGGGTTAAATTTAAGGTTGTTGAAGAGGCCGGAATTTGATAGCTCAGTTGTTGTGCAATTGGTTGTTGACATAGGGCTGGTGGAAAATTTGAAAAACAAGGATGAAAATTTTAAAGTCAAGATGTTCCTTAACTAGAGCCATTGTAGGACCACAGGCACAGGGGTAACGGGTGAACAGGGTCTGGATGCAGGCTGTGAACAACTTTAAATTTGCATATGGTCGGGTTTGTCAGAGTAGTCACATCTAGAGGTTTTCTACGTTTAAAAAGAAGTCATAGATGAGAGTCTCAGTGGATGATGAGCTGAGGCAAGGCCCAAATCTTGATATGCTACAAAAAAAAAGGCAGTTTTATTGATGATGAGGTGCGGCGTGAAAGTTAATTCAGGCAAGTATGATACCAGAGTTGTGGATAGTGTGGTTTCAGATGTTATTATAGTGCAAGATGAAGATTGGTTGCTGGAGAACAGAACTTGTAATGCAAACTGAAGATGGTGTCTGCGTTTTTTTTTTCTGTTACTTAATTTGGAGGAAGTTTTCAGTCCTCTATTAGAGTAGCCTGAGACTTGGGGATGGGACAGAAAAGAGAGGTAGTGCTTTGTTCCTAAATTCACAAAATTTATTTTATATACTTTGGGTGTGCCACTGAATTCTAAAGATTAATTTATCTAAATAAGAACCAGCATCTTATTAATTCATGTTTTTCTGTGAAATTTCACTGAAATACTGTAGGTGGCAGCAATACTTCAGTGCAATTACTTTTGTGAATTGGAAAACTTTTTTCTAAGAAACTTGCTGGAAACTTAAAAAAACAAGCGGTTATCAATTAATACATTGTCCAAGTAATCAGATTTCTCTCGTTTAGACCAGAACAGAATACTTTTGGCATATTTTATTCAAAACTATGAAAACTGTAAGTGTAAGACAAAGCAAAATTTTGCAAATGATGGCAATCTAAAATAAAAGCAAAATTCTTGAAGTACCCATGAAAGGAAGCAGTGTAAGATCATTGCCTATAAACATTAACTCAGTTTCTCTCTGCTCAGATGCTGGCTGGTATGCAAAGTATTATTAGCATTTTTTCACTTCTTGTACATTTACATCATTGAATTATAAAATTTTAACTTGTTAGTTAGCATGTGTGGAATCTTAGATGCATTCCATCTAAGATTGGAATGCCGAAGAAGTTCAGTTGACAGCATGTCAAATCTGCTCACGTGAATGATGTTTCTCCCCAATGGATTGGTGGGTCTTTATTACTGAAAAACTGTGGAAGTTGCTTGCATAAATAATTGTATTTAAGGGAAAATTAGATAACCATATGAGAGAAAGCAGTACATGAATATGCTGACAGGTTGAAATCACAGTGTGTTGAAGCTTGTATGGACTGTAAACCGAAACTGATACCATATAGGCTACATGTCATGTTTCCGTGTTGTAAATTTAGTGTAATCATGTATATATGAAGAAAAGTAATCAATACTATTTGCGGTTATTATTTGAAATTAATTGTAGGATGTATTCTGTTCATTTGTTTTCGTCTGCAGTATTGCACAATCTTGGATTGTTTGATTAATTTGTTAAATTGCCAGAGCAGTATGCTTCCAGAAGTGAAAGCCACTTTAGTGTCTAGTCAAGCATTCCAAGAGCATGTGCTGTTCTCCACTCAAGTCACATGGGGAGATCACTACTAAGTTACACTGTTCTGTTAGTGGTACTGAGAAAGCAAAGTGAGAACATCTTTACAGCGATGTTGCTAAAAGTAGACCGACTTCTCTTATAAATTGGATGCATATTCCAAAACGGAACATTCAAGAACCTTAGGTTAATGAACGAAAGAACAATTACCAATGCCGTTCTTGAAGTCTCCATCAACATCAACCTTTTGAGTTGTATTTTTTAACTTCTTTCTTCATAAGAAACTCAAGTTTTCATGAAATAAAATTGATCTGCTAACTTGAAGGTTGTTTTTCATACAGTGTGCTGATAATGAAAAACAACAAAAATCTGTAATGAGCATAAAGTCAACAAACACTTATAATGGCCAGTTGCAAGCATTAGAAACAAATTGATCTTGGTGAGAAATAAATCATTAATTCTAACATAGTGACACTGCACAAGTATCCACTGGTAGTAAGTGCTGTTTGAGGTAAGTTTCAAATGATTCTCTGAAACACTGGTAATATGCTTTACCCTTCATCTTATGAATGTACAAAATATTTTAAAAACACCAACACTTTCGTGGAATTTTCTCTAGAGATTAGAGAGAGAATATTAATACAGTGAACGTTTAATTAGAAATCCTTATTTCATACCAAAGCTGTCATTCAGTAGCCCTAGTCAGATCTTGTTTCATGTGTTTTGATGATCAGGTTTCAAAGTTGCAAATTAATATTTGGATCATTGTCAAACTAAATCCAATGATTTCCACTGATTTATCTTTTAACAAAGTTACTCCCTTTGTGGCTGTGCTTCGTGTACGGGTGCACACGTGCGGTTTTTTTACATTTGTGTTGCAGAATCTGATTAATATCATTTGAGTGAGCCAGGAGTAAGGCTCACTTCATAACATTAAGTATGGTTTCCACAGAGAAACTGCAATTCAGGATTACCTGTACATTTCTTTTGGTGCATTCCAAGGCAAGATAGTTCTACCATGAACTATATTGTTCCAGAGGTTACTGTTTTGAGTAAATTTATTAAAATCTAGCATAGAATGTTAATTTTCCCTTCCCTTTATGCATGGATGTAATTTGAACAATCAAATAGTTCTACTGTGTGTCTTACCTTGCAAATATTTTGGGAAGGTGAATGAAGAACGAGAAGGACAGCGCTTAGTTTTGTAAAAGTTCCTGAAAGTCCCAGTTTACACTGTAATTCAAAGTCTGCATTGCGCCAGTAACCTAATGCTGATATCCTGGATAATTAGAATATGGTTTCATATCAAAACTATTTACTTGTGCTTTCCGGTTCTGTTTTCCTCAATAGAGACCCATACACTGAGTGAATGTCATGTGATCCAGGGTGGTATGTAAATGTCACAGTGTATGAATGACATTATTCCTTTTAGTCCAGGCATTACAGACTGTCATAATACTGTTTATATTGCAATAGGCAGAGAATGTGCAAGGACTGCTTTTATTTTAAAATCTGAGGAACCTTCTGAGTAAACTGTTGTTGAATTTTTAAGTATATTTTAAGTTATTTGAGCTGTATTATTGAAGTGCTATTTTTATTTCCTGAAGTCCAAATGACTCAGTAAATATATCAGATGAATACATGATATCGTATAATGAAACTGTATACACAAGGCCAATTTAACTATATGTAGAGTGAAGGGCAATATTTTTATGATTTGCCTTAGATGTTTGGAGCATAAGATGCAATGATTTAATATTCATAATGCACATAGTTCACAATCAAAATACAGTAAAACTCCATTAATGCAGCCCACTCAATAGATTTTAATTCATGTTTATGTAAAGACTTTATGTGGTAGAATAATACATTTTCTAGTCAATGCAATAAATTTAAAGAGACTTGTTGGAAAGAGAAGCAAGTGAGTTTAAAGAGAGTGCAGAAAAAGGGCCCCAGTGAGTGGAAGGGCAGGTGGGAATTGGGCCCCAGTGAGTGGAAGAAGAGGTGGGAATTGGGCCCCAGTGAGTGGAAGAAGGAGTGGGAATTGGGCCCCAGTGAGTGGAAGAAGAAGTGGGAATTGGGCCCCAGTGAGTGGAAGAAGAGGTGGGAACTGGGGCCCTAGTGAGTGGAAGAAGAGGTGGAAACTGGGGCCCTAGTGAGTGGAAGAGCAGGCGGGAATTGGGCCCCAGTGAATTGAAGTTAAAATGGGAACTGGAGCCCTAGTGAGTAGAAGGGGAAGTGAGAACTTGGGCCCCAGTAAGTGGAAGGAGAGCTGGGAACTGGAGCCCTAGTGAGTAGAAGGAGAGGTGGAAACAAACCATTGGGATTATTAAGTGGTCAAATGGTAGATTATTGGAATTTTACTGCTTTACTTGTGCAACACAGTGAAATATTCAAAGGTGCTAATTGGGAGCAATAGCAAACAAAATACTGTCCTACGCAGTACTGCATAAGATGATGTTTGGATGGACAAAGGAGATGGAATGATTTTGGGAGGGAATTCCAGTGTTACTGCCCCTGGCAGCTGAGCTAAGCCTCTAGTGGTGGATCAGTTTAAATTGGGAATGGGCATGAGGTCAGAGTCCGAGGAACATTTGTAGGGCTAGATTTGTAGGGCTAGAACATTTAAGGGGTCACAGGGTGAAGGAGAGGCAAAACTATGGAAGCATTTGCAGATAATTGAAGTGTTGCTGGATTGGGAGCCGGTATAGGTCAACAAGCAGAGAGGGTGCTGCTGCTGTTGAAGACCCATCTTGTAGTTAATGCAGATTTTCTTCTTAACTGCTGTTGTTCATATTGTTGGGATAAGCTACCTGGGTGTATATGGGTATGTACATTTGCAGTGTATGATGAAATGCATACTTACGTTGAGCACAAAATGCCTTTGTAGAACCTTCAGTTTTATAAAACTGCGGATAACTTGACCTAAACAGACCTAAATTTAGTGACAGAATTTGATTCTCAGCCATTATATTTCAGGCAGTTGTATGGCAAAAAGCCAAGGTGTCGGATCACAAAATGGCCCTGTTAACAGTTCTGGGAACTGCTGTGATGGTCAGCATGGTACCCATCCAACATCATGAGCAAGAACCTGAGGTTAGTATAAGGTTACACTGATTATACTGGATGGGTGGGGGAGGAAGGGGAAAAAAATCAATGCTCAGCAATTTGATGCAATTAGTTTTTCTTATCAACAACTTTGCCCTTTGTCTATTAAATTTAATTGTTTGAAAATGTTGATGAATATGTAAAATGACATTTCCTTAAGCATTTGATCTTATTTACAAATATGGAAAATGCTCAATGCCAAGTACTTCAGGGAATTTTAAAACTTTTTAAAATTCTACGACTGTGCTAGATTGACCTTTATTCCCAGATATTCCATTTTACATTTATGTACATCTATGAGCCTGGAACTTCTTGTGATTCTTATTGTTTTGAGAAAGAAGATTTTCCTGAAATTATCAAGTACATAAGAAATAGTATTATGATGTTGCATTCCCTTATTGGGACTGGAATTTAGAACAGATTTGCACTCTCAGAATTACTGAGCAGGTGACTAGGAAATTGTGCTCAATATATGGCTGCATTCCTAATATCTGCTCTTAACTGGCAAAATGTTCCACTGTTGTGTGTGGAATTATATTTCCACCATGCACACGACAAAAATAAATGTCTTAACTGCTAGTAGAAAGTAAAACTAAATGTATAGAGAGTCAGTACTGAACAGAAATTTACTGGTATACTTCAAACAAATTCAGGTGAGGGACCCAGAGTCCTCTATGATCTTCTGTTCTAACAGCTGTTGCTATTCAGTAAATTTAGGAACTCCCATTTCATACTGTCTTATAATTTTAATTCTTCATCCCGACATTAAAGTAGCAATATCACTTCCTTCAAATCGCTTGATCCTGGCTTTGCCAGTGCACGTGTGTAGGCAGAAAGATTAATTAGGTCTCATTAGCTTAGTTAATTAAGACCGACATTATGGACTGAAGGACCTGTTCCTGTGCTGTATTGTCCTGTGTACTTGAGATTTGTGGAAGACACTCATTGTCCATTAAGTTCACAATGTTTCCTTTAAACGTTTCAAGTGAAGATTGGTGAGAGAGGGGTTGAGAGTAGAAATGCAAGACTGGTTCAGTGATGGAGGTTGCTAAAAGATGTCTGCATGGTTGAAATGTTCAGGTCTCCCAACCAAGAAAAAAAAATGGACAGAAGAAAGTCTTAAAGAAATGAAAGCACAATTTTCTGTAGCACTGTATTAATTTCAACATAGATGGCAAATGGGTTCAGGAGGGCATTGTTGCAAGATCAACGTTTGTTACCCATTTCTTCTACCACCTTGCTAGCCAACAGTTTTGCAAATGGCTCTGGTAAACCATGGCGGCATGTTGCAGACTGCTTATAAAATTTATAATTATACCTCTTATGAATTACTCTCTCTGTAATCTACAGCCAATAATTTCCCTCTAAGCAACATACTCTTGAACTGTCTTAATGAACTAGCAACTTCACCATCTTTGGAAGGACTCAGCTGATTTAACTCTCAAGCATGAAGGAGCTGCACCTTAAAAGCAGACATCAGCATGGTTGAGAGAGAGGGAGGAGGGGTCGGCTCCAAGCCAGGCTGGGACAGAGGAATGGAACACCCTCTACACAACATTGTGTTAGCAAATGTACAGTCGCTGGAGAACGAGCTGAGGACCTAAGGGCAAGATTGTTGTTTTGGAGGGAAATGAGCAATTGCTGTGTGCTATGCTTGATGGAGACATAGCTCACTCTTTACGAACCAAATGTGTCAGTAAGACCCGAAGGCTTCTTGATACACAAGATGGATTGAACTGCTGGTATGGAGAAGGCAAAAGGTGGGGGTTTGTGGGCCATAATAAACTTTATGTGGTGTTTGGATGTAGCAGTTGTGTCTTGCTCTTATTCACCTGGAACATTTAATGATTAAGTGACTACCATTGTACTTACCAGGAGAATTCTCTTCTGTGATCCTGACTGAAGTTTATATACTTCCAAAAGCCAACATTAATTAGGCATTTGAGATATTGAATGCTACCATCACTGGACAAGAAACAGCCCACCCCAAAGCATTTCCAAACATATTCCGGGACTTCAATCAGGCTTGCTTGAAGGAATCTTTGCCCAATTATCATCAGCATATAATCTGCAGCAACAGGGACCCCAGCACACTCAACCACTGCTATACTACAATAATGGATGGCTCCCATATCATGCCTAGAGTGTATTTAGGGAAATCTGATCACTTGTCTGTCCTCCTGCCTGCATACAGGCCGAGGCGAAGGAGCAAGCCTGCAGAGATAAGGACAACAAAGAGGTGGTTGGGGGAGGTAGAAGAGCAGCTGCAGGAATGCTTTGTGTTGGTGGACTGGGCCCTTTTCTGGGGCTCATCGAGATCTGAATGAATACACTACCATTGTCATGGACTTTATAAAAGCAGTCATAGACAAGTGTGTCCCCACAGAATCATTCAGTCTTCCCCAACCAGAAGACCTGAATGAACCATAAAATCCACAGTCTCTTGAGGGCCAGATCTGTGGCACTCAGGTCTGCCAACCAAGTACGTTACACGAGGTCCAGGTACAATCTCCGGAAAGCCATTTCACATGTGAAGTGGCAATTCTGGATCAAACTTGAATCACTGGAGGATACTTTACAGCTGTGCCAGGCTTGAATGCTGTCACCTCTTACAAGGGAAACCAAATGACACAGGTGACAACAGGACTTCACTCCAGATGAGCTCAATGCCTTCTATGCTCGATTTGACTATTAAAACACCTTTGAATTCCTGCAGCCCCTGATGACCCTGTGATTTCGATCTCTGAGGCATTCTTCTGGAGGGTGTTCCCAGGGAAAGCATCTGTCTGGATTGGGTACCTCACTGAATATTAGACCTGTACTGATCAACTGGCTGCAGTTTTCACCAATGTCTTTAATCTTTCTCTTCAGAATTCTGAGATACCCATCTGCTTCAAGCAGGTTTTGATTATACCAGTGCCTAAGAAGAACATAATAAACTGCCTCAATGACTATGGTCCAGTAGCACTTATATCCACAGTCATGAAGTGTTTCAGAGGTTGATGATGAAGCATATCATCTCCTGCCTTTGAAACGACTTGGATCCAATTTGCCTACAAGTACAACAGGTCCACAGCAGATGCCATTTCATTGGCAGTTCATTCAGCCCTGGAACATCTGGACAGATGAGATGCATACGTCAGGATCAACTGGAGCTTGGCATTCAATACTATCATCCCCTCAAAACTAATCAATAAGCTTCAAGACCATCACCTCATTACCTCCTTGTGTCCTTGTGCAATTGGATCCTCTATTTCTGCACATGCAGACACCAGTCAGTTTGGATTGGCATAACATCATCTTCACAATTTCCGTCAGCACCGCAAGGCTGTGTGCTTAGCCCCTGTTCTACGTGTTTTATACTTATAACTGAGAGTCCAAACACAGCTCCAATGCCATATTTATGTTTGCTGACAAAACCTCTGTCATTAGCCGAATCAAATGTGGTGATGGATCAACATATAGGAGGGAGACTGGAAATCTGGCTGGGCGGTATCACGACAACAACCTCTTATTCAATGTCAGCAAGACCGAGGAGCTAGTTATTGACTTCAGGAGGAGGAAATCAGGGGTCCATGAGCCAGTCCTCATTGGAAGATCAGAAGTGGAGAGGGTCAGCAACTTTAGATTCCTTGGTGTTATCATTTCATAGGGTCTGTCCTGGGCCCAACACACAAGTGCAGTTATGAAGAAAGCACAGCAGTGCCTCTACTTCCTTAGAAGTTTGTGAAGATTTGACATGACATCTAGAACTTTGACAAACTTCTATGGGTGTGTGGTGGAGACTATGAAAACACCTTTGCCTTTGAAAGGAAAATCATGGGTAAAGCCCTCCCCACCATTGAGCACATCTGTGCGAAGTGCTGTCACAGGAAAGCAGCATCCATCATCAAGAACCCCACCTCCGAGGCCATACTGTCTTCTCACTACTACCATCAGGGATAAAATATAGGAGTCTCTGGACTCACACTACCAGGTTCAGGAACAGTTATTACCCCTCAATCATCAGACTTGAACCAGTGGGGATAACTTCACACAACTTACTTGCCCCATCACTGAACTGTTCCCACAACCTATGGGCTCACTTTCAAGGACTCTTCACCTCACGCTCATGATTCTTATTGCTTGTTTATTTATTATTATTATTTTCATTTGTATTTGCATAGTTTGTTGTCTTATGCACATTGGTTGTTTGTCCTTCCTGTTGGTGGTGGTGTTTCATTGATTCTATTGTGTTTTTTGAATTTACTGTGCATGCATGGATTTCAGCAAGGCATTTGATAAGGTACCCCATGCAAGGCTTATTGAGAAAGTAAGGAGGCATGGGATCCAAGGGGATCGTGCTTTGTGGATCCAGAGTAGGCTTGCCCGTAGAAGGCAAAGAGCGGTTGTAGATGGGTCTGCATGGAGGTCGGTGACCAGTGGTGTGTCTCAGGGATCTGTTCTGGGACCCCTTCTCTTCGTGATTTTTATAAATGACCTGGATGAAGAAGTGGAGGGATGGGTTAGTGAATTTACTGATGACACAAAGGTTGGAGGTGTTGTGGCTAGTGTGAAGGGTTTTCAGAGTTTACAACGGGACATTGATAGGATGCCAAACTGCGCTGAGAAGTAGTAGATGGAGTTCAACCCAGATAAGTGTGAAGTGGTTCATTTTGATAGGCCAAGTATGATGGCAGAATATAGTATTAATGGTAAGACTCTTGACAGTGTGGAGGATCAGAGGGACCTTGGGGTCCGTGTCCATAGGACACTCAAAGGTGCTCCGCAGGTTGACTCTGTGCATTAAGAAGGCGTACGGTGCATTGGCTTCATCAACCGTGGGATTGAGTTTAAGAGCCAAGAGGTAATGTTACAGCTATATAGGACCCTGGTCAGGCCCCACTTGGAGTACTGTGCTCAGTTCTGGTCACCTCACTACAGGAAGGATGTGGAAACTATAAAATGGGTGCAGAGGAGATTTATAAGGATGTTGCCTGGATTGGGGAGCATGCCTTATAAGAATAGGTTGAGGGAACCCAGGCTTTTCTGCTTAGAGCGGCAGAGGATGAGAAGTGACCTGATAGAGGTGTATAAGATGATGAGAGGCATTGATCATGTGGATAGTCAGAGGCTTTTTCCCAGAGCTGAGATGGCTACCATGAGAGGGCACAGTTTTAAGGTGCTTGGAAGTAGGTACAGAGGAGATGTCAGGGGTAAGTTTTTTTACGCAGAGAGTGGTGAGTGCGTGGAATGGGCTGCCGGCGACAGTGGTGGGTCTTTTAAGAGACTCCTGGATAGGTACATGGAGCTCAGAAAAATAGAGGGCTATGGGTAACCCTAGGTGATTTCTAAGTAAGTATATGTTTGGCTCTGTATTGTGCTGTAGGTTTTCTATGTTCCTATGCTTGCAAGAAAATGAATTTCAGGGTTGTATATGGTGACAAGTATACTTTGATAATAAATTTACTTTGCAATTTTGAACTTTGACAATTGAACCCTGATATTCTTCTGATGCTGTTGGATAAGGAGTTACGTGGTTTAGTCCAATCAAAATGAAGGGCTGGTGATATGCAGTGGATTCTGGTTAAATGGGCCATCGGTTAATCGGAGCAGCCGCTTACTTGGGACAACTCTTTGAGAATGAAAACGAATCGAGTAAAAACCAGGATGTCTTTCATTTATTTGGGACAATATGCAGCTTAATTGGGGCAAAAAGCTTGCAAAACAAATTCTAGCTAGTGTCAGTCGTGTGCACTTGTTGACTGTTAGACCTGCATGTGCTTAGAGATAACGGTTTTTAAATAGTGTCAGTTGTGTGTGTTTGTGTTCGAAAAGCAATGAGTCTTCTCAACTGCTAGTTGGTGAGAAATAAGCAGTTAGACAATTCAGAGCAACACACGCATAAAATGCTGGAGGAGCTCAGCAGGTCAGGCAGCATCTAGGGGAGCGAATAGATAGTTGACGTGTAAGGCCAAGACCCTTTGCTCACTGCGTTTTCAGGAGTGAAAACAAGATGATTTCACTACTTCATCAAATGTATGAATTGATGCCCTTCAATAGTTTATCTTTGTCCCTTTTATATATCATGCTTAACATGGACCTGAGAGCCATATGTTGTGATAACTTCAAAAGAAAAGTGGCTCTTTATTCGAAAACATTTATCCCAATGTTTCATTTTTACTTTCTGATCCAGTGGTTATGATTGTTATGATTCAACAGCTGTTTGAGATATTTTAATTACTCTGCCTTTTAACAGATCTTCCTTTCTCCTCCTGTTTCCTTCTATCACAAAGCCTTAGTGAATAAAGCCTTAATTTCCTAAGCTTTCCTTTTATAAACCACCCCCTCGCACTTGATATATTACTAAATCAATTTGTTACTATTTCTGCATCCAATGTACTTTGGATCCACAAAAAGTAACAAAATGATTTAACCATTTCATTAATATCTCCTTATTTCTTTGCTGATGTGCCTTCATTTAATCGGCATGCTGTTTTGCCTTTTAAAATGGCTTTGAAGTTCTAATTTCGCTTGAGAGATCTATGGAGCTATACTGATACATTTTGTCTCCAGGTTATATCTTTGTTCATTCTATTCCCTATTCCATTTTTATATATTTCACTTGCCATGTATCTGTCCATTTCTGTCACTTGCCTTATATCTTCCGGTTCAGGTTCTGATTTATCACATACATGTCGAAATGAGTCATTTGCGTTAACAACATCACAGCCAAGGTTGTGCTGAAGCAGCTACACATTCCAGCGCCAACATGGCATACCTTCCATGCTCAGCAGACCAACATAGACCACATCAAATGACAAAGCAATTCCCTCCCTTCTTTCTGCTGCTTTCTACCAGCAGTCTATGATCCAGATAATTTGATGTCTGTTAACAGATTTTGCTATTAAACCCCTTTATGTCTGTGTTGAAATATGCTACTCCTATGCTGATCAGAGATCCCAATATAAATTCCAAATACAGACCACATTTTTGAATGTGCTAGGATTGTTCATTTACTCCTTTGTTACCATTTTGCTCTTATCACAATAGCCTTTACACTGTACGCGGACCCCTTACTTAATGGTATTGGTCCACGGCATAAAAAAAGGTTGGGACCCCTGCTTTAAAGGACGCAAGTCCTTTGATGAGCAGAGTGGCATCCTTTTTGTTTTTAAATGAATATATTTCATGTCTTGGAGGAACTCAGTTTGTCAGA
Source organism: Mobula hypostoma (assembly GCF_963921235.1). Lineage (NCBI taxonomy): Eukaryota > Metazoa > Chordata > Chondrichthyes > Myliobatiformes > Myliobatidae > Mobula > Mobula hypostoma. Next base: position 152,634,027 of record NC_086102.1, on the reverse strand, counting down.
CAGCATCTGTGGAGAGAAATGGACAATCGACGTTTTGTGTCAAGACCCTTCATCTGGACTGCTAGAGTTGAGGGGGATGGCCGGTATAAAGAGGTGGGGAGGTGGATGGAGAAAAGGTGAGGAAGAGTGATAGGCAGGTGGAGGGTAAGGATTCCAACATCTGCAGTCTCTTGTGCCTCCATATTCCATATCTTGATAGCAATAGAACAGAAAATAGTAGCCATTTGACTTTACTAATCAGGACTACTAGCTGACCAATTTTACCATGGTTGTGAGTTTCCACAGAATAAAATAAAGCGGGATTTTTGGAAAAGTGGAAATTAGTTTGCGGTTTGAGGAAAAGTGGAAATTAGTCTCCATATTGTAACTGCACTTCATAAGTTTTGCTACATAGGATCCTTACTGAAAGCGTTCCGCCATTCAAATGCAGTGGAGTGTGTGGGAAGTGGCAGCACCCACTTTCTGGATCTCAAGATGTACATTAAATATGTAAAATAATAATGCTCCTTTAACAGAAACAATGATGATGGAGCCTTATTCCTTAAGATTATTAATCTATAAATGTAAAATATAACAGCTTTGCTTTTTAATTCATATACAGCGGATTCTGGTTAATTGGGGCACATCAGGACCAGTACATTTTAACCCAAGTAGCCAGTTTCATGGAATAGTTAAAAAAGTATAAAAATGACGAACTACCATTTAACTGAGTAACAAATTAAGTATTTAAATAAAATACCAAACAAATAACACTACCAAACCTACTACAGTACTATAAAACAGTGTATTAAATCCTAACAGTTATCAATAGAAGAACGCTTTTTTGATTGACAGTAAATTAATGAAATCAGCACGAACACCTAGTGCAGATAATTGACAGCCTTCATACAATGCTCTTGTCGATTGCATCCTCCAAATTGTAATTTTCACTGTAACATTCAAGATGATTATCAATACCTTCAAATTCCTCATAGTACCTAATTTGTTGAATTAGCAAAACTGTTTCAATTTCACTCCCCTGGCTATTTCTAGCATCATCAAGCCTGAATGCTTGAAACTGCAGTGAGCAAAACAGTTCTGAAATATTTTACTGGTTATTTCTCATCAACTATCAGTGACAAAAATCACTGCTTTTTGAACACAAGCTCACCAACTGATACTATTTTAAAGCTGTTCGCTCTAAGCATGATTTAGTGTAAACGGCCACACAAGTGCATGCGAATGACACTGGTTAGAAACTGTTTGGCAACAGTTTCCTGTCCCAATTAAGTGGCATAGAGTTCCAAATAAATGAAAAGAATCTCAGTTATTTTCTTAATTAGTTTTTGTTCTTTAAGAGTTGTTCCAAATAAGCGGATGCTCCAGTTAACCGATGGCCCAATTACCTGGAATCCACTGTACTATCATAAGAACAAGGGCTAGGAGCTTACTCTGCCATTCAATAGAATCATGACTGACCCTGTGACTCAAGTGGACTTTTTTGCCCAGTCTATGTGTCTCTTGACTTCAATGTTGTCCAGGAATCTGTCAATCTCTTACTTGACTATACTTAATAACTGATCATTCATAGTCTTTGGAGATAAAGCTTCCAAGGTTTACAATACTCTGCATAAAGAAACTACTCCTCCTTTCAATCCTGGATAGTTCCTGAAACCATGTTTACTTATTTTAGTAATCCACCAAGAGTAGACGTTGTTTTATCTCCAACTTCTTCTGTATCCCTCATCCATCTGATATCATCTTCTCAGGTCCATGTATATCCATAGGTCAAAACTGGATCTAGTTTACCAAAGACCCGTAAAATCCCAGTAAGACTTGCTGACTTTTGTACTCCAGCATCTATCCAAACTTGTCTTCCTAATTATTTGCTGTATCTGCACAAGGGGTCTCCATATCTCGGGAGCACCCAGATTCCCCTCTGCAGAAAAGCTTGTAAATTTCTCACTGTTTAAAATTCCTGCTGTCTATTCTTCTCACAGAAATGCACATCCTCTCAGTTTGCCACATTGCACTCTATCTATTGATTTCATGCCGACTTGTTTAACAGTTCACTTCCTATTTCTGTGCTATCAGCTAGCCTGGATACATTGCATTCATTTTTTAAAAAAATGTATGCCCAGTAACGATCTCTGGAATTTCAATGATAACATCTGGCCAACCTGAGAAATACCTGTGAATCCCCAGTCACTGCTTTTACTTCTTCTACCAATTGTCTATTTCCTCTAGTATACTTCTTTCTCTCTGCTTTCTGTACACAGTTTTTGCACTGAATAACTTGCACTTCCTGATTTAGACTGTGTGCTTCAGTAAGGATCCTTAAGTCAGATTGATTGATAAAATGCGCTGTTGCTTGAACTGTTAATACATGCCCCAGAAATTGCAGTGCTTCGAACTCCAACAACTAAGTTGACACCCAAAAGCCCAGAATGTGACGTCTATTAGCAGTGCAAGGACAGTAAACACAGTTTGATCATTGCTGGCCTAAGTTGGAATCTACTTGTATCTGGTGAAGTTGTGCAATGGCTGTTCATGATGGCTTTTATGGACGATGAACATTGTTCACAAATCTACAGCTTCAACCCTTTCACCAATCAGAAATCTTGCTCTTAAGCTGCCAATGTACATATCCTTACACAGCATTCCAACTGCTCCCCAGCAGCTTGGAAAGCAAATTATTAGGAATTGACAAATGTGTTCTGACTTCAACATGGAACCCTTACTAATTGCAGAAATAACTATGAAAACATTGAAGCCCGTCATTTATTTTTTAATTTGGTAATTATTTCCAAAAATATATAATGAACAATGACAAGTTGCTTATACATAGTGTGTAAGCAAATGATTTTTCAACTGCTAATGATAGTTTTATTTTTAATAAGGGTTTTGTAAGATATAGTGCATTGTGGAAAATATATCCCTGTTTTTCTCTTCTCTAAGTGGTTGGATAATTGTGAATTCAATTGCACTCCATTCCACTTAAATATACAGTTTTAATTTTAGTTTAATAAAGCCTGATTTTTCTTCCAGTTGATTTCTTTTACAGGTATAATCTTAAATCAATGCACTCAGTCTCATTATGATGCTAATTTGTTCAATCGTCTGACACCACTTCATTCAAACATTGTTTTATATTCTCTTCATTGGTTTGAAACAGCATAAATTTAAAGCTTAGCATGGAGTTTGTTTCAAACAAAAGTGCTTATCCCTGTTGGGAAACCTTTGGCACTGCCCTCTAGCCTGCAATACTGTCGGTTTATACATTTTCCCCCCAGGTTTCTTTCAACAAAACTCAACACTGCTGACATTTTTCTTTGCTTTGAAAGTGGAGAGAAAACTCAGTAAATATCATAGCAGCACTTTATTAAATCAACAAGAACTTATATAGCTTCTTGAAAATTAGTTAAAACCATAAGTAGATTTTACATTTTAGCAAGATAACTCACCAAAATATGGTACAGTAGCCCAATGGTGAAGTTACTGGACTCACACATGGAATTTGGGGCTATTGGTTCAGTCAGTGGCTTTGGTTGAAATCTCACCATTGTAATTAAGTAAATCTTGAATTAAAGCAAGTCCCAGTAACAGTAACCATGAAACTTGTAAGAGTAGACTTATTTTCAAAGTACTTATATATTACCTTGTACTACCGTGAGATTCATTTTCCTGCAGGAAAATAAATTCAGTAAAATTTACGAAGTGAATGCGTAGAGACTGACAAACAGCCAATGTGCAAAAGAAGATAAATGGTGCAAATAAAAAAAAGTAACATTGAGAACGTGAGTTATAGAGTGGGAGTGTGTCTGTGGATTCTGTTAATCAGTTTAGAGTTGTTGTGAGTGAAGTTATCCACACTGGTTCAGGAGCCTGTTAGTCGTAGGGGTGACAGCTGTTCCAGGACATGATGGTGTGGGATGCGAGGCTCCTTTACTTCCTTCCTGATGGTAGTAGCGAGAAAAGAGCATGGTGTGAGTCCTTGATGATGGACACTTCTTTTTTGTGGCGGTACTCCTGGTAAATGAGCTCAATGTCGGGGAGTTCTTTGCCTGTAAAGGACTAGGTTGTACCAACCACTTTCTGTTCCATTCCTGGGCATTGATATTTCCATACTAAACCACTATGCAGCCAGTTAGGATACTCTCCAATGTGCATCTGTAGAAGTTTGTCAAAGTTTTGGTGACATGCCAAGTCTACGCAAACTTCTAAGAAAGTAGAAGTACTGTTACGTCTTCATTGTGATAGCACTCCTCTGTGCTGTTCCAAAAAAATAGATTATCTGATATGATAACATCAAAAAATTTCAGGTTTCTGACCCTCTTCTGCTCTGATCCCCTCATGAAGCCTGGCTCAGGAACTTCAGCTTCTTCCTCCTGTTGTCGATAATCAACTCTTCGGGTTTGCAGCTTTTGAGTGAGTTGTTGTTCAGGCAGTATTCAATCAGATTTTCATTCTCCCTCTTTGTATGCCAATTTGTCACCAGTTTAGACTTGGCCAGCAGCAGTGGGTCGTCAGCAAACTTAAATACAGCATTGGAGCTGTACTTAGCCTCACAATTATAAGTATAAAGTGAGTAGAGCAGGGGCTGTGCACATTGTCCTGTGACGCACCAGTGCTGATGGTGATTGTGGAAGAGATGTTGTTGCTAATCCATATCATTTGGGGTCTGCCAGTGAGGAAATTGAGGATCCAGTTGCACAGGGAGGTATTGAAGTCCAGGTCTTGGAACTTAGCAATGGGTTTCAAGAGGATTAACTAGTGAACTGCGAATTAAAAACTAACCCAGTTCACTAAATTTCAGGGAGAAGAATCTGCCTTCTTTACCTGCTCAGGTCTGTTCAGGACTTCAAGTTTGCCTCTTTTTTAGGAGTAGTTACAGATGAATAATAAATGTTGGATTTTCTGATGATGTCCATGTTCTTTGAGTACATAAATTGGAAAAAAGAAATATCAAGGACTAGACAGGTAATGCACAGTAACAGGAAAAACGGTAATGGCAATTGCATTGCATTTGGTACAAAATGCACACATCCCATCAGATGGGTACACATCCCTAAAGGGCATCGGTATTAGATGCATACCAAAACTAGCTCATCAGTATAATTAGTAATATTGTATTAGTTTTAAATAATTCATTAAACTGTATAAAGATAAAGGCCTAAATTGGACTGCCAGCAAGTTTCTGTGCTGGAGACTTAAGTTCTCACCTGCTGCAGCAGAGTGAGAGGCTGTTTTAATACTTAGCTTCATTTAAATGTCAGTGGGCAACATCCTCAGTGCCGGTGTGTAGTGGCTCAGATATTAGACTGAAGCAGGATCAGCCACCGCACAGGCGTGGGGTGGATCAGGAAAAGCTGCAGAGAGTTGCAAACTCAGCCAGCACCATCACGAGGACACATTTAAAAAGTGATGGCTCAAAAAGGCAGCATCTGTCATTGAAGACCCCAGCAGTCAGAACAAATTTCATGGCATACTGTATGTCAGTGATACTACATCTGATTCTGATGGGATCATGCTTTCCCAGTGGAGCCTAAAAGAGTACATCAAAAGGTCAAGTGATAGACATGTGAATGTTGGTGTACTTCTTGCAGGGGATGGGTTGGGGTGGGAGAATGGTGTTGGCTACTTTTTGGTGATGACAGCAGATTTGAAAAGAGAGGGGCAATATTCAAGGCAAAGGGGGCATTTGTAATAGCAGCTTGTGTGGGTGCCAGGAAAGGAGCCTGAGACCTTAGTAACTCACTGCTGATATGTAGGCTGTCTCAGTGACAAGATAAGCTTGCAGTGGGCACGGAGAAAGATTGCAGAGAAGTTGACGTGGATGTTAATATTCACAGATGTCTTCAGTCTGTAGCCTACCTGAAACACTAACACTTCACTCTGTTCATCAATCTGGTCGTCATGGCAGTCTTTTGTTTGGCAAAGATTTAAGTCTCCATACCAATTGCCCGTATTACTTTGTTATTATTTGCTCCAGGTTTGTATTTGGCAAGTCCAACAACTCAAGCCAGTTCTATCAATTATCATTTACTCTCTCTGCCAAAGTGAGTTTGTACCATGTTCTGGGATCAGCCAGACTTGTCCACTTCTTTTCATCCAGATTTGTATATGGATGTTGGCCATTAGCTTCAGTTTACAGTAACTTTAGTAGCAGTTTAATTTGTTTTATTTAAATATAATGGAAATTTCATGGTTATGGCAACCTGTAGTTATACTTAGTGAAACATTGTTTACCTTTTAAGTAAAGTGTGTAGGATGTCTAAAGGCAGAGTTGCTCTCAAAAGGGAAGATGAAGAGCAGAGGGGAAAGTCATTTTGAACAGATTCATGTTGTGTGGGCCAGAAAATGGCTGTCCATTATTGTCGTTATTTGTACTGTTATTTTTTAAAAATCTTTCACGATGAATGTGTCAGCCACATTGTAAACCATTGGTTCATAAAATCTAATTTATCATTTCTGACAGATGTTTTCATTCTGACCTGCATGTTTACTCAGTAAATAGTTTTCGCCTTTACCCTTTGCCTTGCATACATTCCAGCATTCAATCACATGGTGGTAATTGCTACTAATGTAGACAAATACTGATTTGCACAATTAGGAAAATTCTCAGATAATGGTAACCTTGTGCATAATAATATTGGAGAAAAGAAAATATTGGGATAGAGGCTGATGAGTGGTACCTTGTTGAAATTTAAAATTGTAATGCTGGTATGTATGAAATTTATTCATCATTAGATTTATAATTCTTTAAATTGCTATAGAACCACCAGCATGTCAGGATAATTAAAATTAGATGAATAAAATATTTAGACTTTGTTTTCTTTTTTCTTTGGCAGAATGCACATTTTCTATATATGGGAGAAGATGCTCCTATTTCACCTTACCATTCTGAACTTGCTTGCCAGCTGGTATCCCAAAGAGAGAATTCGATAATTGGTTCCTCTTGTGATTTGTTTTTGTTTTCACCAAATGAAGGGTCTGGACCTTTGCTGAGTCCTCACTGTAATATGTGTAAATCAGATGACTCTTGGTGAACAATTACTGCAAAATGAGTTTCTGCTCTGAAACATTATGTTGTGATAATAGAGTATTTTCTAAATTTGTGTGTGTATTCTTTTTCTCCAATGTTTACAGATTTTCCTTAGTGGCTTTCTTCCCAAACTTGGATCTAATCCTTCTTCGATGAGTCTCACGAGCCCTGACAGAAGTTTTATCTCTGTAAACTCCAGACCTGTTCATCACAAGGAAATATTAAAAGTAAATTAACAACCTTGGTATATGTAATAAATGTACTTTAAGAATATATAATATAGTGCAGTTCAGTAATCTTCTGTAGATTGTGCTATGGTATTATTAGTGGTTTTTCTTACTGTTATCAAGATTTCCAATTTCTCAAATGCCGATATCACCTCAGTATTTACCTAATGGATGCTACTGCAATTGCTTTCTTTCCGGAATCAAAACTCAGTGAAAATACACAAAAATAGGCACACAGTCTACTGCATGTATCTTGTTAGATTTTTTTGATGTGGCAGAAGTCTCAGGTTTAAAATCTTGCCTGTCGTTTCTGTATTTATCCTGAAGACTAATTCAAATGTGTCTGATTAAGAAAACAACTACTCAGTAAAGTATGATGTTGCTAATTATATCTGCATCAGGTATTGGTGGTGCAATGTGGATCCAGTAAAATTTGAACAGATTTTTTTGTAGCTTACTACTGGAAAACAGTAAACTGGCCATGTAATACTATAATCAAACACAGATGTGAGGCTAAACTGATTGGATAAGGAGGATTTTAACAGAGTTGCAATTTTTTTTTGTAAAGTATTGCTTCATTTTGTGCTGAAGTAATTGTTGGTCAATAAGTAAAAGTTGGTCAATACTTAGCTGTTCGTGAATTACTCCGTGTATTATATGATCCTTATTATTTCTAATGATATGTCTAATTGTTTAAAGCTATAGCATGACATTCGGGGTGAAAATTCAACTAATCTTCTAACGTTTCAGGATCCATTTCATTTACCGTGAGGTGAACTGATTTGGCTTTTATCATTTAGGTGTAATAATTGGTTGGTAAACAGATTAGGTGGCATCGTGGCATGGTAGCATAGTGGTTAGCACAGCGCATTGCAGTACAAGCAACCCGGGTTCAATTTCCACTGTATCCTGTAAGAAGTTTGTGCGTTCTCCCCATGATTGCGTGGGTTTCCTCCAGTAGTCCAAAGACATCATACCAGTTGGTAGGTTAATTATCTTTGTAAATTGTCCCATGCTTCAGCTAGGATTAAATTGGGGGATTGCTGGGAGGTGCAGCTCAAAGGTTAGGAAGGGCCTATTCCACACTATCTCAAGAAATAAATGGATTGTGAGATATTTGCTGGTTTTATGAAATATAGACCAGATCTTAAAACTGAGAATCCAACATTCACAAATTAATCTTGCAATGCTTTATGTATGGATGGATTAATTTTGGATGGAAGAGACTTCACCCAACCTCATCTGCACAAGGATGACAACATTAGACTAAATTTCAAAATCTGTTCTCTGTTCTACTTGTTGGAATATCTTGCTGTAACATGTTGAACAGGCAAGGTTTTGAAAATTTCTTTGCTGAGTGTTTAGTGTCAATGAAGATGAAGGTGAGGGTAGCATTTTAATATAGTTACAAATCTACTTCAACTTAATAGCTTTCACTACTGCAGTCCAACTTTATTATTAATGGCTTGTCCTGGAAAAATACTACTTAAATTTCTGTTTGCTTTAATTTTGCAGTTAGTCCGACAGTATTATACCTCTCAATGTCAGAAGGATACTTCACATACTCGTTATCCAATTTTCTTCTTAAATATCTTGGTTCCAGCCTCAGTTATAGATGTCAATTTAACACCAGATAAGACTCAAATAATGTTTCAAAACAAGGTAAGACAATTTAAAACATGTCTCATTAAATTGTCATAAATACTTGAGATATTTGTTGAAATGGAACTTTTTGCAACAAAAATATCATGCTCACGTTCCCAACAATGTTAGTCCCTAAGATTTGATAATATGTAGAATAAACAAACATAAAGTTTGCACACTTTTGCAATTTTAGGTTAGAAAAATTGTTCAGATTATATAGTTTTCACAAGGCACCAACAGATTGGTTTTGATGCCAAGAGTACAGGGAATTGGCATGTTGTTCTATTTGTATAGTAGTGGATAGCACTGAGTGCCAGTCAGGAGCCAGAATTGCTTTACTAGTTGAGCTATTGAGTTTTATAACTCTGTTTTTCCTTGACTGCATTTATCTTGTCAACCATATCACTGTAACAACTTTCTCACATTGTTTCAGAGTACCAGAGATCATGGGAAAATGGGGAAGAGTGCTGTTATAATGTACAATCATGTGGAGCATTCTCTATGCTTCTGCCTCCACCTACGCCTGTGCTACTGCCACACTCCTTTCTTTTATTGGCCAGCTGGTTCAGCTGCTGTCCAGGCATTGTGCAAGTGAGAATGGTCAAACTATTTAGGTGACCACCAATATTCCTCCTTATCCCTATGTACTTGTGCCTGTTTCATTACCACATGCTGACCCCTATACCTCATTCTATGATCTAGAAAAGTGGGACTTAAGTTAGGTTCTTGCAAGCAGATTGCACAGTTGCAGAAGATGTATACCTCAGTGTAATAGCATAGTAGAGTAGGCAACTCGTACAAAATCCTGGAGGAACTCAGCAGGTCAGGCAGCTTCTATGAAGATGAATAAAAAGTCGATGTTTTGGGCCAGGACCTATAATCCGGAATGGAAAAGAAGTGAGAAGAAACCAGAATGAAAAGGTGCCGGGAGGGGAAGGAGGGCAAGCTGGAAGGCGATGGGTGAAGCCAAGTGGATGGGAAAGGTAAAGGGCTGGAAAAGAAGGAATCTGATAGGAGAGGAGAATGGACCTTGGGAGAAAGGGAAGAAGGAGAGGCACAGGGGCGGTGATAGACAGGTTAGCAGAAGTGGTAAGAGGCCAGGCTGGGGGATAGAAGAAGATGGAAGGGTAGGGAAACAAAAATACTGGAAGAAGAAATCAATATTTATGCCATCAACTTGGAGGCTGCCTCAGCGTAGCTTTATTGCGGCAGAAGAGAAAGCCAGGGACCAACATGTCAAAACAGGAATGGGATAGGAATTAAAATGATTGGCCACTGGGAAATTCCACTTTTGGCAGATGGAGCAGAGGTGCTCAACAAAGTGGTTCCCCATTTATATTGGCTTTTGCCAATGTAGCGGAGGCCACAATGGAAGTACCAGATGCAATAGATGACCCCAACATTTTCGTCTTGAAGGACTGTTTAGGGCCCTGAATGAAGGTGAAGCAAGAGGTGAAAGGGCAGGTGTAACATTTCTTTCAATTGCAGGGATATGTGCCAGGAGGGAGATCGAGGGTGGGGGTGCGAGGGGAGTAAAGATGTGTTTGGTGGTAGGTGACCCTCCTTTTTCCCTTTCTCCCAAGATCCATTCTCCTCTCCTATCAGATTCCTTTTTGTCAAACCCTTTATCTTTCTCACCCAGCTGGCATTACCTATTGCCTTCTAGCTTGTCCTCCTTTCCCTCCCTCCCTCTTATTATACTGGAGTCTTCCCCCTTCTTTTCCAGTCCTAACAAAGGGTCTTGGCCCAAAATGTCGACTGTTTATTCATTTTCATAGATGCTGTCTGACTTGCTGAGTTCCTGCAGCATTTTGTGCGTGTTTCTCTAGATCTTCAGCATCTGCAGAATCTCTTGTGTCAGTAAAGTAGGCTGTGTGTTTTCTAGTGATTGGTGAGGGGTATACATGGTTGCCAGATATTCAGTTCAATGTCCATAAATTCAATGCACACAAGTTTAAACCACGTTTCTCATTTTCACCTATGTCATTATTCCAGACCCTGCCTCCACCGGACCAAAACCTCAAGCATCCTTCATCCTGTTATGGTTTTTGCATATCATCTAGAGTTAATGAGCATCAGTGACTACTGATGAGGAATGCATGTGTTCTAGAAAGAGAGGCAGACAAATAAATAGAGCAAAATTTATCTTTGATTCACCAGTGACTTATTGAAGGAATTATGCGCCTTCTGGGCCTAGACTCCCCCACTATAGAAAGCATCCTCTCCACATCTACTCTATCTAGGCCTTTGAATATTTGATAGGTTTTAATGAGAGTCCCCTTTTTTTTTTATACTCCAGTGAGTACAGGCCCAGGGCCACCAAATGCTCCTCGTACAAGACCATAAGACATAGGAGCAGAATTAGGCTATTTGGCCGATTAAGTCTGCTCCACTTTTCCTGTCCCTTTTTTTTCTCTCAGCCCCAATTGACTCCAACATCTTTCCAACCACTGAGGTCAGACTAACTGGCCTGCAATTTTCTTTCTTCTGCCTCTCTCCATTCCTGAAGAGTGGTATGACATTTGCAATTTTCCATTCCTCCAGAACCATGCCAGAATCAACTTTGTGAAAGATCATTACTAATGCCTCTACATTCTCTTCAGCCACCTTTTCAGAACCCTGGTGTGTATACCATCTGGTCCAGGTAACTGGCTTTCCTTCAGACCTTTCAGTTTCCCAAGAACCTCTCCTTAGTAATAATTTCTCACACTTCTGCCCCCTGATACTCTCAAACCTCCAACATACTGCTAGTGTCGTCCACAGTGAAGAATGATGCAAAATACTGATACGATTTGACCACCATTTCCTTGTTCCCTATTACGACCTTTCCAGCATCATTTTCCAGTGGATTGATATTTACTTTTACCTCTCTTTTACACTGTATGTATCTGAAGAAACTTTTGGTATCTTCTTTAATGTTATTGGCGAGCTTACTTTAGTAATCCATCTTTACCTTCTTAATGACTTTTTTGGTTGCTTTCTGGTAGTATTTGAAAACTTCCCAATCCTCTAACTTCCCAGTATTTTGTTTTTATTATATGCCCTCTCTTTGGCTTTTATGTTGGTTTTGACTTTTGTTGTTATTTACAGTTCTGTCATCTTGCCTTTACAATAATTTTTTCTCTTTGGGATGTACTGTATCTATGTTGGCATTCATTTCAAGAGGAATAGTGTATAAGAGTAAGGAGGTGTTGATGAGGCTCTATGGGGCATTAGTGAGCATCATTTGGAATACTGTGTGCAGTTTTGGGCCCCCTATCTTAGAAAGGACGCACTGATGTTGGGGAGAGTTCAGAGAAGATTTACGAGGATGATTTCTGGAATGCAGGGGCTAACATACGAGGAGCGTTTGTCGGCTCTTGGACTGTATTCATTAGAGTATAGAAGAATGAGAGGGGATCTCATAGAAACATTTCGAATGTTGAAAGGGTTGGACAGAGTAGATGTGGAAAGGTTGTTTCCCTTGGTGGGTGAGTCCAGGACAAGAGGCCATAGTCTTAGAATTAGAGGGTACCCAATTAAAACAGAGATGAGGAGAAATTTTTTTAGCCAGAGGGTCGTGGATTTGTGGAATTCGTTGCTACATACAGCTGTGGAGGCCCGATCATTGAGGGTGTTTAAGGAGGAGATTGACAGGTATCTAATTAGTCAGGGTATCAAGGGATATGGGGAAAAAGCCGGAAATTGGAACTAGATGGGTGAATAGTTTAGCTCATGGGGGAGCTGCGGAGCAGAGTCAATGGGCCGAATGGCCTACTCCTGCTCCTTTGTCTTGTGATCTTGTGATCATGTGCCTTCCAAATTGCTTCCAGAAATTCCAGCCATTGCTGCTCTGCCATCATCCCTGCCAGTGTTCTGTTCCATTCAATTCCGGCCAACTCCTCTCTCGTGTCTCTGTAATTCCCTTTACTCCACTATAATACTGATACGTCTGACTTTTATCTTCTCTTTCCCAAAAATCAGGGTGAATTCATTCATATTATGTTCACTTGCCCCTAAGGTTCTTTTACCTTAAGCTCTCTAATCAATTCCAGTTCTTTGCACAGCACCCAATCCAGGATAGTTGATCCCTAGTAGGCTCAACCATAGGCTGCTCTAAAAAGCTATCTCGTAGGCATTCTAGACATTCTCCTTCTTGGAATCCCACACCAACCTGATTTTTCCAATCTGTCTGTGTTTTGAAATCCCCCATGACTATTGTAACACTGCCCTTTTGGCATGCATTTTCCACCTCCCATTGTAATTTGTAGATCACATCCTTACTACTGTTTGGGGGTCTGTATACTACTCCCAACAGGGTCTTTTTACCCTTGCAGTTCCTTAACTCTACCCACAATGATTCACCAGCTTTCACTATGTCGCTTCTTTCTGATGATTCAATTTCATTTTTTACCAGCAGAGCAACTCCACCCCTCTGCCTTCCTAACTGTCCTTTTGATACAATGTGTATCCTTGGACATTCAGCTCCCAGCTATAATCTTCTTTCAGCCATGATTCAATGATGCCTACAACATCATGCATGCCAATCTGTAACTGTGCTACTAGTTCACCTACCTTATTACATATATTGCACACATTCCAGTATTTACCCTTTTCGAATTTGTCCACCTTTTACATTGCAACTCATCCTGTTGAATGCAATTTTGCCCTATCATCAGCCTCTCCTTGCTTGGAGTATCACTACACATTGCCACTGTGGGTAAATCAACTATCTCACCTTCAGCACTATCACTCCAGTTCCCATTCCCTTGCCAAATAAGTCCACCCAAACAACTCTAAAGATATTGAGTAAGGATATTGAACCCCCTTGGGTTCAGGTGTGACCTGTCCCTTTTGTACAGGTCATACCGGAAGAGATCCCGATGATCCATAAACCTGAACCCCTGCCCCCTGCACTAGTTCCTCAGCCGCACGTTCACCTGCCAAATCATTCTTTTTTTACCCTCACTAGCATGTGGCACAGGCGGCAATCCAAAGATTACTACCCTACAGGTCCTGTTTCTCAGCTTTCCACATGGCTCCTCAAAATATCTCTTCAGGACCTCCTCACCTTGGTGTCAAAATATACCAAGACTTCTGGCTGCTCACCCTCGCCCTTGAGAATACCATGGGCCCGATCTGAGACATCCCTGATCCTGGCACCAGGGAGGTAACATACCCCCTGGATGTCTCTATCACATGAACAGAACTTCGTCTCTGTTCCTCTGACTAAGGAATCACCTATCAACACTGCAATCCTCTTCACCCCTTTGCTCTTCTGACCACAGCAGCACACTCAGTGTGGTTCCCCCTGGTAGGTTGCCCCCCTCAATAGTATCTAAAGTTGTGGGGAACGGCCACAGGTGTACTCTGCACTGGGTGTGCATTACCCTCCTCCTCCTGATGGTCACCCAGTTTCCTGTCTCCTGTAACCTAGTGGTTAACACTTTGATTCCTGGGATCATTCTTGTGAGTCTCCTCTGGACCTTCTCCAATGCCAGTCAACATTTTGGGCCAAGGCCACCATCAGCACTCGGAGAGACCTGATGAAGTGCCTCAGCCCGCAGCATTGACTCCATCGACTCGTCTCCATAGGTGCTGCCTGACCTGCTGAGTTCCTCCAGCATCTTGTGTGTTGCACTGGTGTAATAAGATTTCACTCAACTGCTTCGATGCATGTACTTCCTCACATAAGGAGCTAAGTGCTAGACACACTATTTCATTCATAGTCCCACCAGTATTCTATCTAACTAAAGCAGAACCGCACTACTTTTGTATGAAAGCCCCTGGCAATAAAGAAATAACAATCTGTCAACTTCCTTACTTATTGGCTCTTCCTGCATTTCTGAATCCTGGTCCAGAACACCCAGATCTCTCTGCATATTGGAGCTGCTGTTTTATTCTAATTTTGGGACTAATTAAAGCCTAGTTGCGGAGGAAAGTTTAGGGGAGATGTCAGAGGTAGGTTGTCCTCACAGTGATGGGTGTCTGGAATACAGTACTGAGGGTGGTGATAGAGGATGATACAATAAGGACATTTAAAAGTCTCTCAGCTAAGTACAAGGATGGAAGGAAAATGGAGACTATGGGCTGTGTAGGAGGGAAGGATTAGGTTGATTGTGGAGTAGGTTTATATAAGTCATCACAACATTGTGGGCCGGAGGACCCATACTGTGCTGTGCTATTATGTTCTAATCTATATTCATAACGTAAGTGATTCTCTATTTAAAACCTTACGGTATTTTCCCTCTCACCAGGAAGCCATCTTATTTGTAATTGAGAAGGTGTTGATTTCAGTCTATGGGCAACTTCCTCAACCTGATAAACCATCCCCTGAATGTTTACCAGAAACTGGACTTAGTGGAAGTGACGAAGTAAATGACACTGTCACCTCAACAACAAGAGAAGCTTCCCTGATTGCTGACACTGTGAAAGCTGGCGCTGAAGACGTCACTTTTCCTAACAATACCTTTGAGGTGGTGGTTGATGAAAAGCAGAGTTCTGACAGAAACATGCCTGAGACCAAGTCCAAAGAGTCACCTCCTGCTGAGATTGTGCAATCAACTTTTGTGCCAGAATTTGATGTGGCATTGGCATTAGATGATGACTGCATTCTTTCCAAAAGTCAACCTGATATTAACGATGAAAGTGCTGGTCATTCGTCCTTGGTACCTTTGACATTAAGTGAAGAGATCACCACTGCAAAGGATTCCGGTGAACTAACTGCTGACGATTGGAGTAAGGGTGTGATGAAAGATTCCACGGAGCAGGCATTTTCACCTGTAAAGCTTTTGGTACCTAACAACGCATCTAGTCAAGATCAAATAGCCTGTGATGAAACAAAGCAACGCAGCCCAAGCAATTGCAATTCAAACAACAACCCAACTACAAATTCTTCTAATGTGGTGCAGGATAAAATTGGGCAGATCACATTATATGACTTGATCAGCAATCGCACTGTCAAAAAGTCTCTGCCAGCCCCTGCCCTTTTCATGCAAGAAATTCGACCCAAACTGTTAGCAGAGAACCCAAAAGCTAATCTGCAAGATGTTAGCATGAAACTTGAAGAGATGTGGAAAAATCTGAATGAGGATGAGAAAAAGAAGTAAGTTTCCGCATTAAACCTTTTGACCTCATAACCCAATAGTTTCCATTCTCTGTGACTCATTGGATGCAGAGAGTAAATCCCATTACTATTTAAAATATAAAGCGGAAAATTCTTTTGGCATGTTTGAGATGCCATGCAGGAGGTATTGTTAAAATATATTCTGTGCATCTTCTCCAGATCTCTGCAGTTAATTGTTTTAGTATATGTCTTACATTTTCCATTCACTTTTTTTTCTTCAAGCATATTTCTTTATCATGAAGTGATTATAGATTTTCCAGTATTTTTGAATGAATTTTTATTATAAATTAATGACCTGTTGTCCTTTTGCGAGACGGAGATGTTTTTCATTACGATTTTCATAAAAACAGATTATATTGTGTGGTAATTTATGATGTAAAGAAATTAATTTTAAAGCTTTTTTTATTTGTTCATCTATGGGATATGGATGTCTCTATCAAGGCTCTCATTTACTGTACATTCCTAATTGTACATTAGTATGTGGTAGTGAGACTGTTGCTTTGCTAATTTTTTTTTACTGGGCTAAAACAATTTTCATATCAAGTACATTTTTGCTATTTCAGAAATCTGTTTAGGGACGTGAAGAGAAGTAAGTTATTTTTTCTACCCATGATCTGGTGGGGGACTGGAACTCAGTGTCTGAAAAGGTGGTAAAGTCCCTGCATTAAAGTAGTTGAATGTGCAGTTGGATTACAGTAACCCTACAAGGCTGTGGACTGAGAACTGGAAACTGGGATTAGGGTGGATAGCTGTGATTTCATGTAAAAGTAAGTTAAACAAAGAAATGCTGAAAATTATATAAAATGCTAAGATGCTGCAGTTTATGCCCCCAGAGTTACATGGAATATAGTACAGGAACAGGTCCTTCAGCCCATTTTGTTGTTACGATCTCATTAGTAATCGGATGCCCAACTAAATTAATTCCTTCTGCCGACTCGTGTCCCTTTCCATCCATTTCCTCTGCATTCATGGAGGCTAACTCAATAGAAATATTTAAAGTGGAACTAGATAAATTTTTGAAAGGTTTAGGGGAAATGGGAGCTATGGAGGTCTCTGGTGACTTCATTCACAGTAAAACTGGTGGGTATATAAGTCTTTATTCAGCCAAACTAGCAGGAACCATACAGGAGACACTCTTGGAAGAAGAGGCCTCCCTGATCCAATATTACTTGACATTTTTATATTCTAAGTAAAGATCAATGGTAACTGCAGGACAATTCTATATTTACAATGTTTCTACAATGCTTCCTTTGAATTACAACCATTGTATAGAGCTGCATTTTAGATTCAGTCTGCAATCCACATTCTGGTCTGAAGACAGACTGTTGCTGAAATTAATATTTGCTATATACCCCAACTCCAGAATACGCCCTACAGGGATCTAGCACAGAGGAGGGTGGGTAGATCAGCCATAATCATATTAAATGACAAGACAGGCTTGAGAAGATAGGTGGAATACTCCTGTTTCATTTTCTTGAGCTCCAAAATCAAGTCACTGTTATGCCCCAGTGTGGTATCATATTGCAAAGACGAAGCTTGCCCCGGATTTAATCCCAGTCCTTTCAGAATATACCAGTCTGCACTGAGACCAATACGATTCAGAGGGAATAATCAAACGCTTTTGGTTATTGAGCAATAGACATTTGAATATTAGCGGAATATTGGGAAGTTGCGATTAGTATAAGAAAGTATAATCATCTTATTAATGATTAATCAAGATGGTGCCAATGACCAAGGGTGACGGTTTATGAAACTACTTCTTTCAAATATGATTCTACTACTAAGCTGTGTGCAGTTGGAACCTGTGATTTATATTTTTGTTGGTGTGATTTTGGGCGATCTGGGGTCTTTTTTTGTCTCCGAGTGAGTTGAGTGAGGCTGGGAGCTGAGTGTGTGGCTTGGTTGGCTAAAAGCCTGGAGATGGGGCGCGAGCCCATGATCGACTCCACTGCTTCTCTCCGATTGAGGCATGGATCAAGGTTGAAGTTGATGAGAGTAGAGGCTGGGCAGACATTGGGCGCCAACTGCCTGCGTTTGACTGGTCTTTCTCTCCCTCTCGCTAGCTGATATCGGAGGAAGTGCAGGAGTCTTGGGATCCACGCTGCAAGGATTGATTGGTGAGGCTACGGACTTGTTTTGGGGGGCTTTGAGGTTCATGTTGCACGTGTTATTAGATTCCGGTTACTCTTTTTTTGCTGTATCTGAGCGGTTTGATCGGAACCATCAATGCGTAACGGGGTACGGGCCTGCTGCGGGCTAGCGGGGCTGAACTAAACTAAGCTGAATATCACTGGACTCCTGGTCTGATGTTTGATATTCCACGTGTTGTTCACTTGCTTTTTGCTGGTTGTGCAATTTTTTCCTTTTTTTGTGCATTGGGTCTTGAAAGAGTTCTGTGGTGTTTCTGTTTTGTGGCTGCCTGCCGGAGGATGACTATCAGACTTATGTTCTGTGTACGTACTTTAATAATAAATGTACTTTGAACTTTGAGTAGTGAAATGGGCGTGAAAGCCAAATGGTCTACGCCTTCTATTTGTTATGTTTTCGTAACTATACTATTGCATTGTGTGCATTTGTCCAATATGAACAGGATTGGGTATTGATGCCATGAGAGCTGATAAGTGTTAGAACACCGGTTAGTTGGAGCAGTTTCCTGCAACCTCTACCACTGTAAAATAGAACAAATAGCATCTGCACATTGAAATTAAAAGGCTTAGTTTTTTAAAAAAGATTATTAATTGCACTTTCTTTGATACCACCTTTCTCTCACTGTCTTCAATTCACCCCTTTTCTACACCTCTAAGTCTGTGGTGTAAGTCATGCATCAAATTGGTGTGCAATGTTGGATATCCTTGACAGGGCAGAGGTGTAGCCAGAAGGTTAAATTCCAGAGCTGGGCAACTTGGCAAAACATCCCCCCAATGAATTTCTTTAATGACTTTCTGCCCATGGTTGTAGATTCAAAACCACAACATGGATTGTGCACAGGAATGCAGGAGCTAAGTGAGTAAATCATTTGCAGTTAGTTAGGGCACTGACATGCACAAATTAAAATAACTAGTCTTGGCCCCCTTGCTGATACCACCCCTCAGCTTTGACATTTACTTGTTGCCACCTGTAAATTAAAGCCCTGACACTTCATTTAAAATTCACGTATGTGATCAATTATTGTTGGATGCCATAATCAATATATTATTGAGTGTCTAAGATAGGAGAACCTATAATTTTCTTCACTTCTCCCTTAAAGGCAGTATCTTATGTTTGATTGTGTGTACATACACACACACATACACACCTGTTGTCTCCTGTATCTTTGCGCAAATTACTTTATCATTTATGAGCCTTGCACGGTGACTGTCAGACAGTCAACAATATACTTGGAGACTGGCACAGGTTATCAGTGTGAGTTTGCATGTTTTCGTTGTTACTGTCAGCTCCTCTTGCATCCCAAAAAGCACCTGCTTAATTAACTGCTGTAAATCATCACTGGAGTAGCTAAGTGACAAAAAATCAAAGGGGAGTTGATGCGGATGGTGAACAAATAAGTTGCAGGGTAAAGCCTAAAGGACAGCTATAGTTGTTCCACTGGACTTGATGGGCTGGTCAGCTTATTTTCATGCTGTAATAAGTATTGCAGTGCTTTGCAGTCAACCATTACCTGATATCCACAATATACCTTCTGGCAGGAATCTCCAGTGTTCCCCTCCCCCTATCCCCCCCCCCCCCACCCACCCCTGCCATCTGCCTGCCTGGACCCTGTGGCTACTTGCGATGTCTTGAACAATCAAGCTGGTTGAAATCTGTAAATTACCTCAGATTCCATCAAATCTGTTTGGCTCTGTTCCACACCAGTTGATGTATTATCAACATTTTCAGGGAGAAATGATGTCCTTCGCGATGGAGCTGTTGCTTTTTACCCTGAAGCTTGGAAACATCACAAGCAAAAACATGTAGCACTCCTATAGCAGAAACATATAACTATCTTCAACTACTCATAATTATAACTGTCTCCCCATTTTACCCTTTTTTTTTCATTCCTACCATGCTTCAGCCTGTCACTTCCTACTGTTGATTTTTTTTGAAGCTGTCTCAGATCCAGCTCATTGCTGGTACTGAAAGTCCTGGTTTCTGGGTTGATTACTGCTATGCTCTCCGCATGCCTTTCAGATTCCACCCTTCAAAAATTGCAGATTGTCCTGTTTTCCACTGTCTCCATTTACTACTCCTTTTCACTCCTATGTTCTGAATAAGAACTTTAACGAACATTCCCTCCTTTACAAGACATTTGTTCCTTCCTTATAATATAAACTACCATCCTTATCAATCTAACTCCCACTGCTATATGGTAAATGAGATGTTTAATTACGTTGAAGATACCATTAGCAGTCAAATTGAGGAGCATTCACTCGCAGTGGAAACGAGGAGACCCTGTCAGTGTAGATAAGGGAGAAGCTTCTTCTGGCTGAAGTTGTAACTCGCGGAGGAAGATGGCTGTCCTTTGTGGAGGCCCCATATGTACGCGAGATGGAGAGACCAGAGTTCAAGGCCTAGTGTTCAGGGTTCCATCATCAGTGAGTCAGGAGTTCGAGACCCTAGAGTTCGGGGTCCTCATCCAAGGTCTCGTTCGTCGTCATTAATGAGTCCTGGGTTCAATACTGAAGATCAAAGCCTGAAACTCAAAGGTCATCCAGAAGTCGAAGACAGATGGCTGAAGCCCCTGGGTCTGTGAGTCTGCAAGACTGAGGAGGCCTGGACAATGTCTGTGAGTGTACAGAGGCTAGACACCCAGAGAAGGCCTGTGCTGGAGTATTGTCTGTGTGGGTGGGAGGAAGGTAAGGAGCTTGTTTTCCTGTTGTCGTTTTGTCGCTGGTGTTCTGTTGTTTCTTCTGTTGATCTGTGAACATGCTGGGCATGTAATGTTGGTGTTGTAATGTGTGCCCACACTTATGGGCTGCCCCCAACATATCCTTAGGTTATGTTGGTTATTAACACATATGACACTGTATGTTTCAATGTACATGTGATAAATAATTGAATCTGATCTCCTATGGCAACCTGCAATTGTCGTAAAGCATTCTGGAGCGAATATGACATAACTACAATATATTAAATTGGTATATTAGCTTGCCTCGGTACAGTGAAAAACTTGCCTTGCAACTGTCTGTACAGATCAATTAATTATAACAGGTAGTACAAAGTAAAACAGCAGAATGCAGAGCAAGGAAAATACAGTGTAGATAGACAGTAAGGTACAAGGTCACAACAAGGGAGACCGGGAGGATCAGAGTCCATCTTATCACAGGAACCATTCCGTTGTCCTATAACAGTGGGACATAAGCCGAAGAGGGAAAGAGTAGAGACCATTAAGGATCAAGTAAGCGATCTGCGTGTGGAACCAAAGGATGTAGCAATTTCTTCAGTGAATACTTCTCATCTGCATTCACTAAGGAGAGGTACATTGTAGTTTGAAAATTCACCTTCGGGGTGGGGGGAATGGTCAATGAAACTGTAGGACAGGTTATTTTAAAAAAGGGGGTAGTATTGACAAGTTTAAAATGTTTTTTGTTTAGTGAAGTAGCCACAAAAATCTCATACTGTGCTCAGCTACTTTGCCGTGCATCCAGGTTTTTGGCAAAGTGGCGTGAAATTTGCTGGCATTTACAATAATTTCTATTTTTAGTTCCATTAAGAATAGTCTGGATCGGGGGGGACTTCCGGGTCATCAAGGGAATGGCGGCGTAAGGAAAAGGTCTCTCGACAAAAAAGGTAAACTGCCCCAAAATCGAATTTAGACAAATACTTAATATTGCATAACTATATTAATAAAAGGGGCAAGGATGATGTCTAAGAACAAGAATAAAAAGTCTGCTTCGAAGGCTGATAAACTTAAAGAGATGCAGCAAGGCGAAGGGCCTAGCTCCCCCACGGCAAGCCAGGACGGAGATAATGAGGGGGAATCGGTGACTCTGTCTTTGATTCTCGGAGAGATTCGCGAGTTCCGACAAGATAACAGCAAACAGCTGGAAGATATTAAAGGAGAAATAGTAAAAACAAACTCGCAGATAGATGAAGCCGAAGCGAGGATTGTTGGAATTGAAGAGAAGCTACAAAATGCCGAGGAAGTGATAGCAGAAATGCTGAAGCTACAAGACCAACTCCAGTGGAAACTAATAGATCAAGAAGGCTGCTCGAGAAGGGAAAATGTGAGGATCTACGGAGTTCCCGAAGGAACCGAAGGTAAACCCGGATTGATGATTCCCTTCGTGGAGAAGCTGCTTAGAGAGAACCTTGATATACCGGCCGCAAAAGACCTACAGATAGAAAGGGTTCACCGCGCATTGGCACCACAGCCTTCGGCAGGCGCCCAGCCCAGATCGATTCTGATCAGATTTCTCAGTTACAGAACGAAGGAAGAGGTGCTTAAAAGAGCATGGCAAAAGAAAGGTTTCATGTGGAACAACTGTAAAATCAGTTTAGACCACGACTACGCACCGGGGATTCTTGCCAGACAGAAGGAATATATGGAAACACGGAGAGTCCTGAAGGAAAACAACATCAGATTCCAGACCCTGTATCCAGCTCGGCTGAGAGTCTTTTACGACGAAGGGACAAAAACTTACGCTATGGTGGAGGAGGCAACGTCGGACCTGGTGGACCGGGGACTACCTATTAAAGTTATCACCCAACCGGAGTCGCTACTGGAGAGGATTCGGCAGAAGTCGTGTCAGTTAGTGGGGCGAGGACGCTCCACTCGAAACAGAGTGTCAAACTACAAGGAAAACCTGCAAATATTCAGACGCGAATGTACAGAGAATACAGATTAATTAAGAGAAATGACTGAAAAGAGTAAATCGGACTTAAAAGTAAAATGAAAACTGGTAATTGAAAATAATCTAGGCGGAATAACTTGAATGATAGCAATATGGTCGAGACATAAATAGGAGAAAATTCTCTATGATTATTCAAACTGCTGAGGGCCCTCTAACACAGGGTGAAGATAGAGGTTATCCCTCTGAACTGAGGCGGGTCAGTGCTCAGGCCTCACTGTGGGAAGTCGGGGAAAATTTTCAAATGTTATACGTTCAGAAATGTCTAGGGTGTGGTTATATGTCTTGGTTTACTGTTGAGAAGGGATTGCTTACTGTTTGGTTAGAAAAGGAGAGTGCTTTTTTTCTACTAGAGAAAAATGCAAACTGAATTGGTAAAAATAATTTCCTATAATGTTAATAGGGTTTTGAATCCAATTAAAAGAAATAAGATTATGTCTAAATTGAAAAAAGAGAGGGCACAAATAGCTTTCCTCCAGGAAACACATATGAGCCAATCTGAACATGGAAAATTAAAAAGAATGGGCTTTAAGCATGTATTTTATTCATCATATAAACTGAGTCACAAAAGAGGGGTAGCTACTTTAATATCAAGTACTCTTAATTATGAACATATTTCAGAGACTAGAGACAAAGAAGGACGGTTTGTAAAAATCACAGGAAGAATAGAAGGTACAGAAATAACATTGCTGAATGTTTATGCTCCTCCAGGTAGTGAATGGTCATTTTATAGACACATTTTTGACCTAATGGTCAGTTCTCGAGGGGTAGTAATTTGTGGAGGGGATTTTAATATTAGATTAAGTCCTATATTAGATTCTTCAAGAATAGTTACTCAGAATAAACCTCTGACTCGGAAAGTGAATTCATTGATGGAGGAGTTGGGAATTATAGATGTCTGGAGGGAATTACACCCTACTAGTAAAGATTATACATATTACTCTTTCCCTCATTCAGCCTATTCAAGGATAGACTATTTCTTTATCTTTAATACAGATAGACTCAGGATAAAAAACTGTAATATTGCAACAATTGATCTGTCGGATCATAGCCCAGTCTCTATGTCTCTAATCCTGGAAAGGAAAATGAGGAAAACACTATGGAGGCTAAACTCACATATACTTAATAACCCAAAAGTAATGGAGAGATTAAGGGGAGAAATCAAAGAATATCTAGACCTTAATGACACGGGAGAAACATCATCAGTGATTTTATGGGATACATTGAAAGCTGTACTGAGAGGGAAAATTATTTTCATTACTACTCACATGAAAAAAATCAATGCACAAAAATTAGCAGACTTTCAAGGAAAATTAAAACAACTTCAAGTTGGAGATAGCAACAAAAGTAATTCAAATCGAAAACAGGAAATTAGGAAATTGCAAAGTGAAATTGATGATATTTATACGTTGGAAACTCAAAGAAATTTTCTTTACCTGAGACAAAAGAATTATGAAGTAGGAGGTAAATCAGCTAGATTATTAGCATATAAATTACGAAAACAACAAGCAGACAATACAATTCATAAAATAAAGAATCCAAAGACAAAGCTTGTGGAGAGTACAATAGGGAAAATTCAAGAGAGTTTTGAAACGTATTATCGAGAGCTGTACTCCCAACCCCGGGCCCCCAATGAGCCCTATATAGACAGTGTATTGAATTTTTTAGATCTACCTAAACTTACAGATTTACAAAATGAAAGTTTATTAGAACCAGTAACTGTCAAAGAACTGAACGTGGCCATCTCTAGGTTAAAGGCTGGAAAGTCCCCGGGTTCTGATGGGTTTCCCTCAGAGTGGTACAAGTCCCTGAAGACACAGTTAGCCCCATTACTACTTAACACCTTTAATTGGATCTTGCAGAGAGGAGAAACTCCACCTTCCTGGAGAGAAGCGATTATTTCAGTTATTCCTAAAGAGGGTAAAGATAAACTAGAATGTGGCAATTATCGGCCAATTAGTGTTCTTAATTTAGATTACAAACTATTTACATCTATATTAGCGCGCAGATTGGAAAAGCTTTTACCTGGCCTAATCCATTTAGACCAGACTGGATTTATTCAACAAAGCCAAACACAGGACAACATAAGGAGAACTCTGCACATATTAGAACAGGTTAATAAGAACGAGACAGAGACAATGGTAGTAGGATTGGACGCTGAGAAAGCTTTTGATTCGGTTAGTTGGGCATTCCTATACAGAGTGTTAGGAAGATTCGGCTTTCAGGAAAGGTTTATTAAAGTAATTCAGACTCTGTATGACAGCCCAACAGCCCGAATTAAGATAAATGGGGACCTCTCTGACTCCTTCATTTTAGAGAGAGGCACTAGACAGGGATGCCCAATTTCTCCTCTCCTTTTTGCGCTATATATTGAACCACTTGCCCAACTAATAAGACAGAGCGAAATCGTAAAAGGTATCAAGGTGGCAGGGATTGAACAGAAAGTGGCGTTATTCGCAGATGATGTTTTGGTCTATCTGAGTGAACCAGAAAAATCATTTATAGGATTGTTTACACTGTTGGATGACTTTGGGAAAATATCAGGTTATAAAATAAATGTAAAGAAAACGCAGGTTATGTCCCTAAATTATACACCATCCAAAAAATTGCAGGAGACATACGATCTTAAGTGGGAAGCTAAATCCTTAAAATATTTAGGAATAACCCTGCCGAAGGATCTTTCAACACTGTCACAGGTAAATTATGGGCCATTAATCTCAGAGATAAAAGCAGATATGCATAGATGGAATCTTATCCCCTTTTTAAGTTTAAATTCAAGGATAAATACTATAAAAATGAATATTCTTCCTCGGTTATTATATCTTTTCCGTACTTTACCAGTGAGGTGGATGATAATCAATTCAGGGAATGGGACAAATGGATTTCCCGCTTCATTTGGCAAGGAAGGAAACCTAGAATTCGATATAACACTTTACAGTTAGGGAAGGAAAGAGGAGGTATGGTTCTTCCTTGCCTGAGAAATTATTTTTATGCCTCACAGATAACCCCTCTGTTATATTGGTGTAATAGGGAATATAAAGCTAGATGGAAGGAAATAGAATTTGGATTAGTTGACAGTTTTCCTCTTCAGGCCTCAATAGCTGACAAAGGATTGATGGCCCAGTTGGAAAAATTTAATAATGCTTGGATAAATCTTACATTAAAAGTATGGCAGAAGGTGGTTAATTCATGTGGAATTAATAACATGCTAAAACTCTTTAGATGGTGTGCATATGATACCGAATTCCTTCCCAACAGAGGAGATAAAAGATTTGAGCTATGGATAAAGAAAGGTCTTACAACCTACCTCTCATTTATAGATAAAAGAGTATTACAAAGTTTCCAAATCCTGCAGGACAAACGTGGCCTAGAACATAATGACTTTTTTAGGTACCTTCAAATACGAAACTATGTTAACCAGAGTTGTAGATAATACAGACCTATCAACAGTAGAATTAGAATTTTTCAAGATTCTGAATTCGGCTTGCAGTTCAATACCTAGTAAATCAGTTTCTCGCCTATATAATGCACTCTCCCATGCTAAAAATGTAAATACACTGTATATTAAAGAGAAGTGGGAGAAAGAAGCGGGGTTGGTACTTTCAGAGGAGGCTTGGGGGAAAATCTGCAGCTTTCAATGGTCCTCGACTAATTCTTTGACTTGGAGAGAACATTGTTGGAAAAACATTATAAGATACTTCAAGACCCCATATCAGGAAAAATATAAAGATACAAATGTGATGTGTTGGAGAAGGTGCGGCTCTAAGGAGGCAAATCATTTTCATATTTTCTGGGATTGCCCTAAATTAAGTCTATTTTGGGAAGGTATTCATAGAACATTAGTTAAGGTACTTAGGTCCCAGATACCTCTGAACTTTGAGACGCTCTATTTGGGGCATGTATGGTTCCTTGAACAGAAGGAAGATATAAAGTTGCTGCAGGCCCTCCTAGCGGCAAGTAAGAAATCAATCACTAGAAAATGGCTAAATCCAATACCACCTACATTAGAAGACTGGTACGAAATTATCTTGGAAATATTTAAAATGGAAAAGTTGACCTACTCCCTGAGAACTCAAAAAGAAACATTTTATCAAATCTGGAATAAATGGATTGAATATATAACCCCAATGCGAGCAGACTTTAGATGACTCTCCTAATGATTTATATTGCTCTTCTCATCAACACAGTAATATTGCTAACGTAAGCACCCCTAGTCTAAATGTTTGTTGTTTTTTTTTGGAAAATAGAGAATTAACACAAGTAAAGGGAAAGATTTGGGAAAGGGATAAAAAAAATTGAAAAAATTAAGTAAATAAGTACATAGGGATTGGATAATTATGTCTGCGGGCAGGAACAAGCACGAACAAATTGGGATATAAACACCTACAATGGTTGGTATATAGGCTTGTATGCAACATTTTGGACCAGTGGAAATGGTCCAGAAGGGTTGTATGGAAACTATTATTACCATTTTTCTTAACAACTAATTTCTTTACTTAGCCTAATAGGTTAGATTTACCACAGTACATAATTATCTATTTAAATGTTTATTTTGCTTTTATATCATCTCAATGTGTACTTAAGAATGTATAAATAATTGTAGTTTTATACATATAAAAAAATGGAAAAGGTTATATGTGTGAAAAAAGTACATGATAATTGTGAACTCCTTATCCAAATAAAAATAAAATTTAAAAAAAAAGAAGAATAGTCTGGATCAGTGAGCATAATTTAAATTTAAGACTTATTGCAATTGTAATGAGGCTCTAAGAACATTGTAGTTCATATTTTCTATTTATTGCTTTCCAGTAAGATATACAACTGCATCATACCTGTGTCAACAGCAATTACAAATGCTCAAAAATATATCCATATTAAACAATAGCAACACTTCATTTTTCACACAAATTCAAAGCTTAGTAAAATAGTGAGGGTGGAGTGAACTAAGAAAATGCCAGCAAGATGGTAAAGCAAGCCCAAGGCTTCCAGTAGACCTTCTTCAGTGGATTTCCTTGTGTCACAAGATTTTCATACAGAAGGAGGCAATGTGCCCTGTTGAGTCTACTGGCTCAATATAAGATCAATCCAGCTAGTCACATTGACCTTTGCACTCTGGCCTGACTGCTAATTCCCTCCACATCCCTGTCGCTGAACCCTAACCTGATCTCTAATTCCTCCCTGTCCCCAAAATCATCCCTACAGACCTAAAAAAAAAATTAAGTCTGAGGCATGGCCTCGACAGAGATCGCAGCTCAGCACCATCTTGACCCGTAGTTAAATAAATGAATCTGAATCTGTACTCATAAAATACTTCGGGATTATCCTTAATCATATACTGTACTACTGTACTGCAGTGATATCCTGTGATTCCCCTTTGCCCTCCTAAATTTAAAATACTCCCCAACTTTAAAAACTTTAAGTACTCCCTACAATTTATATACTCCTGCAAGGTCTCGCTGTTTCAAGTTCTTCACGCCAGCTGTATGCTTACATTGATTTCTTTGTCCAACTCATACTATTCAACTTGCTGTCCTTGCCTCTCACCCTTATGGGAGCACTTTGACCATGAACTATCACTTCTGAATGACTCCGGTAAGATGTATGGAGACAATGCTAAAGTAGTTATCTGAGTCTACTTCTGCCAGGTCAAATGTGATATTGAAGTCTGCCTTCCTCCCTATTCGGGGTATTATTCTCATCTCTCTGAAATTTACGAAGTTATGGTTCCTATCTGTGAAATTCTCTCCCATTGACACTTCAGCCTAGCTACATTCCCTAACATCAGGTCCAGCACTGCTTCTTCTCTATATCCATGTACTGTCTCAAAAGGCTAGCCTGAACAAACTTTAAAAAGTTCACCCTCTCTACTCTTCCTGCACTAAGGTGATCATTGGCAATACTGGGAAAATTACTATCTGCTATAACTCTATTACTCTTGCATCTCTCTGTGATTTCTCTACATAGCTGACACCTTTAGGGAGCGGTGTCTCAGAAAGGCAGCATCCATTATTAAGGACGTCCAGCACCCAGGACATGCCCTTTTCTCACTGTTACCATCAGGTAGGAGATACAGAAGCCTGAAGGCACACACTCAGTGACTCAGGAACAGCTTCTTCCCCTCTGCCATCCGATTCCTAAATGGACATTGAATCTTTGGACATTACCTCACTTTATTTTTTAAATATACAGTATTTCTGTTTTTGCACGGTTCTTCAAACCTATTCAATATACATAATTGATTTACTTGTTTATTATTACTTTTATTATTATTATTATTATTATTAGTTCTCTCTGCTAGATTATGTATTGCATTGAACTGCTGCAGCTAAGTTAACAAATTTCACGTCACATGCCGGTGATAATACACCTGATTCTGATTCTGAACTGTTAGGTGAGCCCGTGGCCTATCCCTTTTTTGTTCCTAAGCTCAACCCATATGGATTTCTTTGAAATGCCTTCTTGTATATTCTCCTCATTACAGCAGTAATTGGTTCCTTAATCACCTCCTCTTCTACATCTCTACCTGCCCCTACTTCACCCCCCCTCCCCCCACCCAAATCATGCCTTAAGATTCTACGCCCCAGAATGTTCGGTTTCTTGTCTTGCCCCTCTCTCAACTTTATCTCTGTGATGCCATCAATGTCATATTCCTAACATTTTGTTATTGTATTTCTGACATGTCCTTGGTGGGGACATAAGAAGTAGGGACAGGTGTAGGCCATCTGGCTCATTTAGCATGCTCCACCATTCAAGAAGATCACAGCTGATCTAGCCACGGACTCGATCTCCACCTACCTGCCTTTTCCCTAAAACCCTTAATTTCCCTACAATCTATCCAACCTTGCCTTAAATATATTTACTGAGGT
Organism: Mobula hypostoma; assembly: GCF_963921235.1. Lineage (NCBI taxonomy): Eukaryota > Metazoa > Chordata > Chondrichthyes > Myliobatiformes > Myliobatidae > Mobula > Mobula hypostoma. The sequence goes on along the minus strand of NC_086102.1, from coordinate 152,604,334 downwards.
AGCCTTTGTTGCTTCATTGGGTAGAGAATTCCACAGATTCACCACACTCTGGAAAAAGCAGTTCCTCCTCATCTCCATCCTAAGTCTACTCCCCGAATCTTGAGGCTGTGCCCCCTAGTTCTATTCTCACCTACCAGTGGAAACAACTTTCCTGCCTCTATCTTATCTATCTCTTCCATAATTTTGTATGTTTCTCTAAGATCTCTCATTCTTCTGAATGAATTCCAGCGATTAAAGATCATTTCTGGGCAAATGTAGTTTCACATCAACAGAGGACACGGCTAGTGGAAAAGATGATGTGGTCACCTCGTCATAGATTGCAGATGAGTCAAGAACAGTGTGAGATATAGTACCTTTGTCCCAGTCACAAAGCTGTCATTCATGGCAATGCTGAAAGTGGAACAGAGGGAAACTGGGTGTCCAGAGTAAGTGGGCAGAAGACTTTGCCCCATAGCCTGTACTAAAAAGAAACCTTTTCATGACAAACAACTCTGCCACCAGTGTTTCCACAAAAGAGTATGATCAGTTAAAGCCTTAAGGCATTGTGTGTGTGATCTCACCCACCTCCCAAAAGCCATGGATCTGCCTCAGTAATTACTCTGAAGGGTGAAGAGATAGGCATCTAAATCCATAAATATTACCAGTCAAAAGATTTGTATACTGGAAAAGGAGGGGATATATTTCTCACCTTAATTCCAATTATCCTGACAGACCACATCAGGAGTATCGTGAGTAGTTTTGGGCCCCTTATCAAAGAAAGGATGTGTTGGCATTAGTGAAGGTCCAGAGGAGGTTTACAAGAATGATCCTGGGAATGAAAGAGTTAATGTATGAGGAGCATTTGATGGCCCTGAGCCTGTGCTCACTGGAGTTCAGAAGAATGAGGGAGGATTTTGTTGAAACCTACCAAATATAGTGTGTACTTGGAAAGAATGCTTTCAATAGTGGGGAGAGTCTAGGACCAGAGGGCACAGCTTCAGAATAGAAATACATTCCTTTAAAACAGATGAGAAGGAATTTCATTTGTTAGAGGATGGTGAATCTGTGAAGGCCAAATTAGGTATTTAAAACAGAGATTGATAGGTTCTTGATTCGTAAGGACATGAAGGGTTACGGGAGGGAAGGCAGGAAAGTGGGGTTGAGAGGGAAAATAAATCAGCCATGATAGAATGATGAAGCGGACTCAATGGGCCGAATGGTCTAATTCTGCTTCTGTGTCTTATGGTTTTACTTCTCATCCTTGCATCCCAAAAGTACACCTTGTTCTGAGATACAGTATGGATCTGGCCATTTTTATAATGAATTGGGATAGGTTGCTGCACTGCTGGGTACTAAATACTTCTCAATGTTTCGGGTGATTTATAACGTTCGCAAGACACCATAGAGAATTCCTGTGGAAGGAAGATTCATCCACACACAGGAAAATATTGTTAGCTCTTCATGCTCTCTGCGGCGAATTTGGATCTGTAGCTGCTGTACTCTGCTGGCATCTCAACCACTTGCTCATTTCTGATCTTTGCTGCTTTTCTAGCTCCGAGTAAACACATTTCGGTGAATTGTGAATGGCAAAAGTTTGCAATACTGTTGTTTGCCACAAGATGGCTTTCAATCATTTGGTTTGCAGGCACCCTTTTGTAACTATGTGGAATTACATTTTAATTAAAGCACCTAAATGTGACCAATTTTGTAAACCTGAATACTTATAGATGCTTTTGATTATTATACTATGTTTATGACATATTATCTACTCACCACATATTTTCTGAAACATAATCCCTTGTCACATTAGATCATGCAAATAATTTTCTGCTACCCTTCAGTTAAATGTCTATTATGCTGCTATTCCTGATGTCATTCACTGATTGTTCTTCATTCTCACTGGGCTTCTGACCCGTGAAGTTATTTTACCATGACACAATACTTGGTGCTTTTCAGAAACAGAAACTGGGGGAAGGGAAGTGTGAGAAGTAACCATGTTTACAATTTACTGAACAAATGGCAATCAAAAATTGCTTTCTGTGACTGGGGATAAAAACTATCAGCCAGAATATAAAATAAAGCTAAATCCTACTTCTTCAAAGCAGACCCTTCACTGATTACATCTGTTACATTTTCAGTTGGAAATAGCAAACTCATCAAGATAATGATAATTTTTACAAGGTAAGGGGCAGACTTGTGTGGAGCACAAAAACTGGCAATGATTTGTTGGGCTGAATATTCCAGCTGTCTGCTGTAATTGTTTGGAGTAGTGGGTACGATACATCTGATACAATCAGAAAGCAAACTTTGCTTGATTTAGAAGGTAAATACTGTCTTCAATTCTCAATTTTTTAATCTATGCCATTTCTATCCCTTCTCATCTTTCTCCGTATTTACTATTCTAACACTTGTATTTTTCTCTCTCAAGCGTTCTTTTTCTGTTTCTTTCCTGCTGTTTTGCCTTTTCCAACTTACTTGCTGTTTTGCTTCTGCCTGCCTTGCCCTGTCCTCATCTGTAAAACTGAAAACATCGAAAGGCAGAAACATCAGGATTCAGTCCTAACAGGTCTGAGGCAAAAGCATCAAGGTTTCATGACAAGACTGCTGGAGCTAGTTAAGAAGGGGGCTAGCAATCTGAGAAACCTTGGACTTACAGGTATCAGAATGGCAAGTCCTAGCACTCCTATAAACATTTGTTTCTCTTTCACTCTTACTAAATCTTTGTACAAGTGAACATCAACAAGTAGTAATGAAAAATTTTCCCTGCTGAAAATCTGAAGGTGCTGGATATCCAAGCAACACACAGAAAATGCTGGAGGAACTCAGCAGGCCAGGCAGCATCTATGGAAAAGAGTACAGTCGACGTTTTGGGCCAAAACCCTTTGGCAGGACTGGCTGATGATGAGAGTCTAAATGTTGTTCTTATACTTCATACTTTATTGTCGCCAAACAATTGGTACTAGAACGTACAATCATCACAGCAATATTTGATTCTGCGCTTCCCACTCCCTGGATTACAAATATTAAAAATAGTTAAAATTAGTAAATATTAACAATTTAAATTATAAATCATAAATAGAAAATAGAAAAATGGGAAGTAAGGTAGTGCAAAAAAACCGAGAGGCAGGTCCGGGTATTTGGAGGGTACGGTCCAGATCCAGGTCAGGATCCGTTCAGCAGTCTTATCACAGTTGGAAAGAAGCTGTTCCCAAATCTGGCCGTACGAGTCTTCAAGCTCCTGAGCCTTCTCCCAGAGGGAAGAGGGATGAAAAGTGTGTTGGCTGGGTGGGTCGTGTCCTTGATTATCCTGGCAGCACTGCTCCGATGGCGTGTGGTGTAAAGTGAGTCCACGGACGGAAGATTGGTTTGTGTGATGTGCTGCACCGTGTTCATGATCTTCTGCAGCTTCTTTCGGTCTTGGACAGGACAACTTGCATACCAGGTTGTGATGCACCCTAGAAGAATGCTTTCTGCGGTGCATCTATAAAAATTAGTGAGGGTTTTAGGGGACAGGCTAAATTTCTTTAGTTTTCTCAGGAAGTAAAGGCGCTGGTGGGCCTTCTTGGCAGTGAACTCTGCTTGGTTGGACCAAGTCAGGTCATTTGTGATATTGACCCCAAGGAACTTAAAGCTTTTGACCTATTCCACTTGTGCACCACCGATGTAAATTGGGTCGTGCGGTCCGCTACTCCTTCTGAAGTCAACAACCAATTCCTTCATCTTGCTGACGTTGAGGGATAGGTTATTGTCTTCGCACCACGCCACCAAGTTCTTAATTTCCTCTCTGTACTCAAACTCATCATTACCCGAGATATGGCCTAGAATTGTTGTGTCATCAGCAAACTTATATACTGAGTTTGATGGAAACTTGGCTACACAATCATGGGTGTACAGTGAGTACAGCAGGGGGCTGAGTACACAGCCTTGTAGGGCACCGGTGCTGAGTGATTGTAGAGGAGAGCTTGTCCCCTAGTTTTACAGCCTGGGTCCTGAATAAGCTCCCTGGATTTAGGAATCGTGTATAAGGAATGGATGTGGGAGTAAACCATTGAGCCCGTTGTTCCTGCTCTGTTATTCAGTAAGATCATGGCCATCTTATAAATCGTAATTGCATTTACCAGCTTTAATTCACTGCGTATACACTCTGTGGCCACTTTATTCTGCACACCTGTATACAATGTTCATTAATGCAAATATTTAATTAGCTAATCATGTAGCAGCAATTCAATACATAAAATATTGCACGCATGTCAAGTAGTTTAGTTTTTCAGATTAACCATCAGAATGGCGAGGAAATGTGATTTAAGTGACTTTGACCATGGAATGATTGTTGATGCTAGACGGGGTGGTGTGAGTATTTCACAAACTGCTGATCTCCTGGGATTTTGTCTCTAAAGTTATAGAGAATGGTGCGAATAACAAAAAAAAATACAGTGAGTGAGAGTTCTGTGGGTGAAAACGCCTTGCTAATGAGAGAGGTCAGAGGAGAATGGCCAGACTGGTTCAAGCTGACAGGAAGGGGACATTAATTCAAATAACCACGCATTACAGCAGTGGTGTGCAGAAGAGCATCTCTGAACACAGAACATGTAGAACCTTTAAGTGGATGGGCTACAGCAGCAAAAGACCTCGGTTTCCTCCCACAGTCCAAAGACATACTGGTTGGTAGGTTAATTGGTCGTTGTAAATTGTCCCACGTTTAGGCTAGGATTACGTCAGGGGACTGATGGGCAGTGCATTTTGAAATGCAGCTGAGCCTATTCTGTGCTGTATCTCAATAAATAAATAAACAAATACTCCTGTATTAGGTACCTCCTGTACCTAATAAAATGGCCACTGAGTGTATGTTCACTGAATTCATAATTAAGTGTTGAAGAATCATTCTGCAGTATAGTTAGGGGTTTTCAGAGCACTAACAACTTTGGCACTTTATAGAATAAATAAAAAAATGTTCTGAAATATTTTTGGGATATGTTATCTGTTAGGTTTTCTTCAGAAAGAAGGGGCTATCTATATATTAGCTTTTTATTAAGTTTGGTTGGAAGAAGTACATCATATAAAATATAATTCTGGATTTTTGCAGACAATATAAATAGAACTTTACCAATATTGTTCTCTTTCCAAGAATAAAAACAAATTTGTAGATCTTTGTAACATTTGTTTGATATTTCAATTCTTTGTTCTTTAAAAGGCAATGGGTACCCCATTTATTCCATTGTTGCATTGTCAACCATGTTTCCCTCTTTAATGTCAATTATACATGGACTGGAGAATTTCCAAAAAATTCTTTTATCAAGAGCAGCTGCTTGTGCTTATGAATGCTTAATACACAGCAACAAATTGTTTTAGTTTTTCATTTGCCTTTCACTTTTCCCCTTCAAGCATGCTTCTTTATAATGAAGTGATTATAAACTTTAAGGGCTTTTGAGCAAATGTTGAGTATAATCTGTTGTCCTTTGGAGACACAACACCCTCAACAGGAGATGTTATTATTTATGTTCTTCTTAATGCCACATTTTGTGGCAGGATAAATCGTGAAGCCAAGCATTTTGTTTCCTTCATGTAGATGTCTCAGCCAAGACTAGCATTTATTGTCCATCCCTAATTGTATTTGAAAAGAAGGTATTGAGTTGCCTTCTTGACAGCAATTTGCTTGTTAATTTTAAATAAGAATAAAATCTATTGCAACTCAAATACACTTTATGTTCTATTACTGCAGCCACTTTAGAGAGAGAAAGAGAAGAAGTAGAATATTTATTTTTCACTGCAGTCTGGTGGGGATTAGAATTTTAGTGCCTGAGAAGGTGTAGAATCCTCACATTTGAGTCACAGTAACCTGCAAGGCAGTGAAGCAAGAGCTAGAAAATGGGATTTGGTTTTATAGCTGTAATCACCTGGATGGGCACTGTGATTCAACCAATAACACCAATAAACTAAGGAACTGAGAAAATTATAGTGGAAAAAATGGAAGTGAAAGACATGCAAAATTTGAGAATGCTCAGATGCTGGATTTGGCTTTAAGGATCCAAAATCAGATCACCCTTGTAGCTTAATGGGAAGCTGCGCTGTTGAGCCATAAAGACTAAGGTTCCAGAGTTAATCTTTAATTCTTTCAGAATATGCTTGCCTGCAGTGGGACCAGTACAATTGGAGCAAGCATAAGTTGACCCCTTTTTATAACTGATCAATATAATTTTGGTCACGAAAGAATGAAGGGATATGATGTTAATAGGGGAAAGTGTCATTGAGTGCAAGGATTGGTATGATTCCGTTGTCGCATTCATGCAAGACCATTCGTTGCCCAGTAAAGTCCTGTTTTCTTTCTAAGAGTTTTTTTTTTGCCATATTCTGTGATACTGAGAGAAGGAATTTTGCCCACACATATTTCACCTGCTACTTACTGGTCCCTTTGGTCAAGAAATTAGGTGTGGTTGTTGACAGCCAGCTGAAGTGGAATGAGAGATACTATAGGGAATTTTTTTTTAGATTATGAGAACACTCAGTCCTCGTTTATTGTCATTTAGACATGCATGCATTAAGAAATGATACAATGTTCCTCCAGAGTGATATCACAGAAAAACAGGACAAACCAAAGACTAACGCTGACAGAACCACATAATTATAACATATAGTTACAGCAGTGTAATACAATACCATAATTTGAGAAAAACAGACCATGGGCACGGTTAAAAAAAAAGTCTGGAAGTCCTGAGTCGATCGACTCCCGAGTCCCCAATAGCAGGCGGCAAAGGGAGAAACTCCCTGCCATAAACCTCCAGGCACGACAACTGCCAATGCATTGGAAGCACCCGACCACAGCCGACACTGAGTCCATCCATCTGAAAACTTCGAGCCTTTCCGATACAGCCTCCGGAGCGCCATCCTCTGCCGAGCGCCTTTGACCTCGCCCGGCTGCCGAAACAAGCAAAGCCGAGGATTCAGGGCCTTCTCCTCCGGAGATTCTGGACCACACAATAACTGCAGCAGCGAAGGGGACATTTCAGAAGTTTCTCCAGATGTTCCTCCGTACTCTCACGTCTGTCTCCGTCAAATCAGAATTGTGCACAGTCCCCTACTTGACAAGTAACAGACATCACCACCGAAGTGGCCGCGTGCACTGCGTCGCGCCGCCATCTTCTCCTCCTCCTTGAATTTAGTCAATCAATTGAAGCAAATGGCAAATATTTTGTAAATTTAAAACAATAATTTATAGTAATGTTTATCTTCCTGATTAGATATGCATTTTAGTGTTCCCTGACTATTATGTATAAAATGTATTAGTGAAGAAGCTTTGTGTCTATATTCCACACAGTTAGCTATTTTACAGATCTCCCTCAAGTAAGTCAGTTGAGCCTATCCTGTGTGTAAGTGGAAAAATCCTTTACTGTGCTGAGTTGGCAACACATTGCAAGAAAAGGTGTCTGTTGACTTTTCTGTGGTAGGAGGTCATTTGGCTACATCAAGAAATTTTCCTTCGCTTGGAGACAGTGATTAATGATCAAATACTTGTTTAAATTGTGAATCTCAGTGTGGATCTAGAATTGAATCTGAGATGTTCCGGAGTTGCATGGGTTTCTAGAGAGGTTTGTCCCATTGAGGCAGGGAAAGGGAGTAGGGTGAAGGAACCATGGTTGATAATAGTCTTGTCTCGTCCATACTGCACCAACTGCCACCGCTGGGCTATAAACGTGCAGGAGCAATGTGTGGTGAAGTGCCTTGCTCAAGAACACAACACGCTGCCTCAGCTGAGACTTGAACACGCGACCTTCAGAATCACTAGTCCTACACCTTAACCACTTGGCCACGCACCAATACCTAAGTAGGATATCTATTCAAGAGGGAGAAGGAAACATACTTGATGTTTAGGATGCAAGGATCAGATATAAGGTAGCCAGAAGGATCTTAAGAAAGTTGAGCTAGAAGCGGACATAAGAAGGTCTTGGCAAGTAGGATTAAGGAAATCCCCAAGGTGTTTTTCAGGTATAAGAAGAACAGGAGGATAACTAGAGTGAGGGTAGGACCGAACAGGCATAAAAGTGGAAACGTACCTGGAGTCAGAGGACGTAGGGGAGGTCCTTAATGAATACTTCGCTTCAGTATTCACCAGTGATAGAGACCTTGACAAATGTGTGGACAGCCTAGAAACAGGCTGGAACATGTTGATATTAAAAAAGAGGATGTGCTGGAACATTTGGAAAACATTAGGGTAGATAAGTCCCCAGGGCTAGAAGGCACATACCTCAGGTTACTACGGGAAGTGATTACTGTACCTTTGGCAATGATCTTTGCATCCTCACTGGCTAAAGGAGTAGTACCAGAAGTCTGGAGAGTGGCAAATGTTATCCCTTTGTTCAAGGAAGGTAATGGGGATAATCCTGGGAATTATAGACGAGGTGAGTTTTACAGAGTGGTGGATAAACTATTGGAGAGGATTCTTAGAGACACAATTTATAAGCATTTGGAGAAGCATTGTCTGATTAGGGATTGTCAGCATGGCTTTATGAGGGGCAGGTCGTGCCTCATAAGCCTGATTGAATTATTTGAGGAAGTCACAAAACAAATTGAAGAAGGCAGAACAGTGGATGTAGTGTATATGGATTTCAGTAAGGTGTTCACCAAGTTTCCCCAAAGTAGCTCATTCAGAAAACCAGGAGGCATGAGATCCAGGAAACTTAGCTGCATGGATTTAGAATTGCCTTGCCTACAGAAGGCAGAGAGTTGGTAATAGATGGAGAGTATTTCGCCTGAAGCTTGGTTGGGTTCCACTGGAATCTGCTCTGGGACTCTTCCTCTTCGTGATTTTTATAAATAACAAATGGGGAAGTGGAAGGGTGGGTTAGTAAATTTGCAAAGACTCAAAGGTTAGTGGTGTTGTGGATAGTGTAGAGCAGCCTTTCTCAACCTTTTTGCCCTGGAGGAACCCTTGAAATAATTCTCAGGACGCAGAGAACAACTGTGTAAAAATTATTATATCGACACCTCGTGGTACGTTAGCGTGATCAGTAAGTTGTCGCTATAATAATCCAAAAATAATTATCAGTGTTCTTTTGAGTAGAGAATGAATTTTTAGCCAACATTTCTTGGAAGAAAAGCAGGTAGTTAAGCTTAGCTTACCTTGAAATTAATCTCTCTCTTTCCCTTTTATAAGTTTTAAAAATAAGGTAAACATAATAAATTTTTGTTGAATAACAGGTTTAAGCCAAAATAGGATTTAATTTTTCTGAAGGTAGGCTCGGTGGATTTAATTTGAATTAAGGTTGTAAATTGATTTTAATTAATGTTATTTACAACATGAAAATTTATTGACAATGTTGAATAATAAAGTTACTAAAAACCATAAGCCAGAGCAATATGAATATGAATATAGCCTAAGTCACAATTTTATACAAGACTTTGAAAAAAGATTTTCTAAGTGACATTATCAAGCTCAAATATAGGCCTAGCAAGTGAAACCTGTGCTTGTTTTTTTTTGCTGCAGAAGTACTCAATTCTGCATTGAACTTCAGATCAACACACACGGATTTCACCTTCAACTGAAATAAGACAATTTCTGTCCTTGCTCTTGATGCTTGTTAAACAAGAAAAAGCTTGCTCGTACATGTAAGAAGTTAAAAACTGCAGCAAAATGTTCAGTGCTTTCCAGTGAATGGCAGGATACTCTTCTTTCTCAGAAATCCAGAACGTGTCCTGGGGCAGGTCAGTAAATCTCATCTTGAGTGCATGATCAGAGTGCAGCTCATCAAGATCTTCCTCTTCTCTCAAAGTCAAGTTCTGAGCCTGAGCAGAAGATTCAGAGAAGGGGTCCCTCACCTAGTCATACTCTTGTGTTGAAAGGGAGGAAAAATAGTGTTCAATTTTGTTCTACAATTCTTCCAGGTGGTTTTCAATAAGACTGGAGATTTTCTGATATCCTTTCTCACTCTCAAGCCCAAGCAGCAGTGGAAATATTTCAAGATTTCCTTTTGCAACATGATTTTTCCAAAGATTCAATTTGCTTTTAAATCCAAGAATCTTGTTACTTGAAGTTAAAGCATTTTCTCCAGGGCCTTACACAGACTTGTTCAACTGGTTCATATGATGAAAAATATCTGCTAAGTAGGCTAGTTTCTGCAGCCATTCTTCATCTTCAAAGCACTCAGCAAAATCTGGCCCACTATTTTCTTAAAAATATTCCTGCAATTCACCATTCAGTTCAAATACCCTGTTGAGAACTCTTCCTCTGCTAGGCTACCGGATTTCTGTATGTAACAGGAGATTGGTGTGCTCTTTGTTCTGGTTTTCACACGGGGGAGGTTGGGAGAGGTAATTCGAAAGGAAGAGGCTGATGTCATAACCCGAGTTGGGCGAATCCATTCAATGATCAGAAAATGCACTTCCCCCTCCTCATCAGCCTATCGTCCTTCCCTCCATGTAATACAGCACTCGCCAATTGATAGGATTCAAATCCTAAGAAGTGGTAAATGGAGTTCAGTCTGGAGAAGTGTGGAGGAACAGAGAGATCTTGAGGTCCTTTAAAGTTGCTGCACAAGTTGATGGGGTGATTAAGAAGGTGCATGGTGTGTTGGCCTTCAAGAGCTACGAAGTAATGTTGCAGCTCTATAAAATTTTGGTTAGACCACACTTGGAGTATTGTGTAAAGTTTTGGTCATCTCATTATAGGAAGGATGTGGAAGCCTTTAGAGAGGGTGCAGAGGAGAATTACCAGGACGTTGGCTGCATTACAGACTATGACTGATGAGCAAAAGGTCACACAAGCCAGAGTATCTGGTTTACTGCTACATTGGCTACCTTTTGATATCTCATTGACCTTAAGTTTTCTAAAATCAACTCATTCTCTCCTTCCTTATTAAATGTAATTCTTCTCCATTAAACAAGTACTGTATGTCATGTAAAATCTTTTGCTTTGTTTTCTTTGAGCTATTGAAGAGGAAGGTAGATAACCTGGTGCATAAGTAAAGTGATCATGGTTCCTTTGAAGCACTTAGTGCAATCTTAATTATTGAATCCTACTGTGCCAAATGTTACCTTATCATGGTGATTGTAGATGGATTCTGTTGTACCTTGAGCTGTACCTCTGGTGGAAGAAAATGAATGGGGGTTTGGAGGATAATTAGTAAAAGGCCTAGAGGTGACCACACCAAAGACTTGCATAATCCAAAAAGAAGCAGAGTTTTTAATTGGTAACAGTACATAACTCAGTGGTCAGGTCAAGGCTGTAACTCTGTTAAAGGATTATGTTTCTGTTGAAGAGATTTTTCCCCTCCAGCTGTACAGGTAGCAGATGGTTTCTATCTCAATAGTTATTGTTGAGGCAGTCTCTCCTCTACTTCTTGAATATGATTTATTGCTTGTCCCAGGAACCCACTTAGATTCAATAGGTTGAACAGAATAAAGGCACCATATGTGAGTAGGGTAAATCATAATTAGTTACAACTGTTGAATAAAAGGTCCATATTTCTCAATTTTAAGCTAATTGACTGAATATTCAAATGTTAGTATCTGTCAATGCTTAACAGGAAACAGTAATATATAATTCACATTAAGATATTTCCTTAATATGAGAGATAATGTCTTATGATTAAATTTGCCATGTAATGGTGTTGTATATTTTTAATTTACAATATAGATGCTAAATTTTATGCCAGGTTAATGAATTCCAGCTGTAAACATCATTAGCCAGCGTTTGTGGATTTTTTGGCAAGTGTTCTCTTCAGGTTCAGTGTATTGATTGGAGAATGTGAATACTTAGTGGTAGAAGAACAGCAGAATTTACCAAAATCGAAGTTTATCATTGTTGTAAAAGAAAATTTTTAACATGCAAAGAAGATACAGCTACTAATGGAGCAGCTTGTAATTATAATCATATGAATATTTTTTACTTTAAATGGCAAACTGAAAGATATCTATTTCCTGTTTCATCAATAAAGATATACATAGTAATCCAGGTATCCCCTCATTGCAATAAAGCCAGATAATGTTTTCATTCTATTATCTTAGCTCTGTGAAAATAGCAGTAAAACGTTTGTCATTAAAAACTGTATTTTGCATTGATTCTTGGCTTACAGGGAGAGGTATTATATTATTATCAGCCTTTTGATTATACTTGCTTAAGCAAGTTGGATATTTGATTATACTTTTTTAAAGCATGTTGGAAATTGTTACTTTATTTTTAAGTAATTGCAGAGATGCAAGTTATTGTTTCTTTTCTCCCTGCACTAGAAACAGGAACACATTTTAAAATTGTTCTTGAGCTTTACAGTGAAAGCAAATTTCTTTACATGTATAAAATGGAGAGTCCCATTTTAGGCATTTTATGAACGAGGTTCATCTCATAACACAAAGTAGGGGAAAAGCCATTCTTCTTAATACTTAGATACAGTACATGCACGGGCAGATGGGATTAGTTTAAATTGGCATCACGGTTGGCACAGACATGTTCCTGAGAGTCAAACCTCCTTATAAAAAGTGAGCTTAACATGTTGAAATGCCAGCTATGTGAGTATTTTTTTCAACAGTAAATAATGCAAAGATGTGATTTTAAAATGTGTATATTTTTGGATCTATTGCGAAGAATGCATCCTGAATCAGATAGAGTTTTAATTTAGTGTTTTCTTTTAGTTCATTAAAACAGGGGTCCCCACCCTTTTTTGCACCGCGGACCAGTTTAATATTGACAATATTCTTGCGGACCGGCTGACCGTGGGGGGGGTCCCTGTTAAACACAACCGGAATATAGGTGATAAATCAACTATAAGTCGTTTATAAGTGGTTAATACACTTAATTTCGTTTCTAAAAGGGTTTAACTAACAAATTTAATATTAAACACACAGTGCCTATTTTCCTCGCATGAATATGGCGATGTCAGTTATAAGTCACTTATAAGTCAATAGCATCATAACAATTTAAGTAACGTTTGGATATTAAACACACAGCGTATTTTTTCCTCATACGAACATATAGAATCATTGCAACACACCAATATCGCTGAATCAGTGGGAGCCCTGGGCTTGTTTTCCTGCAACAAGACTGTCCCATCGAGGGGTGATGGGAGATAGTGAAGGTGGTTCCTTATGTCCTGTCTATTCCACAAATTAGTTTTCGTTGCATTCATTGCAGAAAATTCCGCTTCACAGCGATATGATGTTGGAAATGGAAGCAACGTTTTCAGTGCTTTCGTGGCTATCTGAGGATATTCAGTCTTGACTTTGATCCAGAATGCCGGCAGAGATGTTATATCAAACATACTTTTCAGCCCGCTGTCATTTGCAAGCTCGAGGAGTTGATCTTTTTCCCGCGCTGACATGGATGATTCACCGGGGACATTCACAAATGGGTCACGGACCCATTCCTTTGCACATCTTGGGACAGTGATGACCTCGCGTGGGTGATGACCTCACGTGCGTTCAAGTTCAACAGTGGGTGTGACAGGGAATGAGGAAAGGTGTAGCTGACTCATATCGTCAAATCATATTGTTTCCTCGCGGCCCGGTAGTACATGCTTTGTGGCCCGGTGGTTGGGGACCACTGCATTAAAATGATACATGCATGTTCCCACTTCAAAACGTTAGCACAACAGTGACACAAAGTTTTCTGGATTGTGATTTCAAACAGTTTTAAACAATGTGAATTTAATTTACACATCCCAACATTAAAAAAAGTGTTTAGCTTTTTTGTACCAATTTTAGAAAGAGCAAGCATAATTCTTGATTTCAGTACTAACTTGAAAATGTCACTTTAAGATTCAAGATTCAAAGATTCCAAGTACCCTTATTATCAAATTATGTCTGCAGTATACAACCCTGAGATTTGTCTTTCCCACAGACAGCCACGAAACAAACAAAACCATGGAACCCGTTCAAAGAAAAACATCAACCCACCCCCCCACCACCACTTCCAAAAAAAGCAGATCAGGCAAATGGCAATTTAAAAAAAAGAATGAAAAACACAGAATATAAAACACAAAATCAAAAGAGTCCAAGGATATTCAGTCAGATCAATGTTTGCTATCTGCCGGCCGTTCCAATGAAAATCACCCAAAATAGCAACTAAATAAAGGAACGACCAGAAACCAGAAACACATCGTAACGTGAATTACAGAGATTAATCCACCCACCACGTCAATTAAACTTTGTCCAAGGTCCAGAACTCTGGCACCATCCTCCAACAATATCGAGGGAGAGAGAGCATTTGACCACAAGGACCATCCTTTGGGATAGCGAGTGAGAGGGAGAGAGCGCCCATCAGACACCACCTTCCGCCAGCAGTGAGTCAGAGGCTAGTAGGTGGTTCTGAATACCCACTCGACTCCTGCTCTCAGCTTGATGATTTCAGTCTCCCTAGGCATTTAGGTGGGCGAGAAATGGAGTTGATCATGGACTCCAGGCTTCTTGGCCTCGAGGACTCACAGAACCTTCTTGGAGACAGCAAAGTACCAGATCACGCAATCGGCCTGAAAGAACGCCACCACAATGTAGATCACAGGCCCCAACAATAGCAGAGCCACGTTTGAAAGAAAAGGAAGATTTAAAAGAAGTTGTTGTTGTGACCCGTCTGGAGGATGCTGCCCTTGGACGCGTTGTTCACTGGCGCCATCTTCTTCCGAAATATACTGGTGCCATCTTCTTCCGGAATATACTGGTGCCATCTTCTTCCGGAATATACTGGTGCCAGCTTCTTCCCAAATCTACTTCTGCAATTACTGCAAGATAATTGACTCCTTTTCTGGCAGAATTTTAAATTTATCATCTGCTTTAGCTACATGTTACAAAAAATGCTTTTTGTAGTGAGCAGTATTTCCACAGGCACATTCTATCAATGGGTATATTGCATTTGGGGTGCTGTGTGCAGTTTTGGTCACCCTGTTATGGGAAAGACCTGAGGAACATTGTTTTCACGTAGAGGGTGATGAGTATATGGAATAAATGCCAGAGAAAGTGATTGAGGCAGGTACAATAGTGTTATTTAAGAGTCAAATGGATAGGTACATGGAGGGGTAGGGCATGTATGGGCCAAATGCAGGAAATTGGGTGGGCAGTGTAGTTGACACAGGCTCATTGGGTAGAATGTCCTGTATCTGAGCTGTATCTTTCTACACCTCTAACAGGGAAACTTTATAATGTGTAAGAGTGTGTGAGGGATGTAATAGCTTTAAATCCAAATGTCAATGTTGGGAAAGAGTTTTTCTAGGTTTCTGAATACAGTTCCTGTGAGTTTTCATTAGAAAAACCATTTGAACTGCAGTGAAATTGTTGTCCCTGTGACCTCTGCTACCTGTGTGCATTGCATTAGTGTTCCTGATCTCATTAATGCTTCACAGGCCAATGCATCATGTGGCTCAACACAGGTGAAGAGAAACTTGAGTGAGCATCACCACTAAGAACAGGAGATGCATGGCATATTTGCCTTTAATCAGTTGGAGTATTGACTATAAAAGTAGGGAAGTTGTGTTGCAGCCTTATAAAAACTTGATTGGGTCACATTTGAGTTCTATATGCAGTTCTTGTCACCACAACATAGGAAGGATGTGGAGGCTTTGGAGCGGCTGCAGAATAGGATCACCAGGATGTTGTTCGAATTGAACTCTATTAGTTTCAGGGAAAAGTTGGACAAACTTGGATAGTTTTCTCTTTGTTATTGGAGGCTGAGGGGGCGGCTTGATAAAAGTATATAAAATTAGGGATGGGGTAGATAGTCAGAATCTTTTACCCTGGATGTAAATGCCAAATACCAGAGTGCATAGTTTTAAGGTGAAAAGGGGAAGGTTTAAAGGAGAGTTGCAAGGCAATATCTTTTACACAGAGCAGTAGGTGCCTGGAATGTGCTGGCAGGGGAGAAGTGAGAAGTGGATACAATAGCAATGTTTAAAGACATTTCGACAGACAATGAACAGAGGGATATAGATCCTTTGTGGGTAGATGGAGTTAGTTTAATTTAGCATCATGGCTAGCACAGACTTGGGCTGAAGGGCCTTTGTGTTTAGTGAAATTGAGCTTTGGTGACCCAGCTTTCTTACAAATCGTTATGTGTGAAGTTGCATTATTTTGCATAGTAATGCAGTAGTAAAAGCCAGTTTTTTCCAGTTTCGTACTATTGCCAAAATTAAGTCATTTCTCTCTTTCAAAGATCTCGAGAAAGTCATCTACGCCCTTATATCCTCCCGCTTGGACTACTCCAACTCCCTGTATCCTGGGATTAGTCAGTCGTCCCTGTCCCTCCTGCAACTGGTCCAGGAACTCCGCAGCCAGGCTCCTGACAGGTGCCCGGAAGAGGGACCATATTACTTTCATCCTGGCCTCTCTCCACTGGCTACCAGTACGGTTTAGAGTTGATTTTAAGGTTCTCCTGTTTGTTTATAAAGCCCTAAGTGGGCTGGCCCCCTCCTATATCGCAGACCTCCTAACCCCTTATTCTACTTCCTGGTCCCTCAGGTCGGCTGACTTGGGGCTTCTGGCTGTCCTGCGATCTAAATTTAAGTTCAGGGGTGGCCGCGCCTTTGCTGTTGTAGCCCCTAGACTGTGGAACAGCATTCCCCTCCCTATCAGATCTGCCCCCTCCATTGACTCTTTTAAGTCCAGGCTCAAAACACCTTTATTCACTAGCGTTTGAATCTTCCTGATGTGGCTGATTTTTGGCTTGTGCCTAGGCTCATGTGTTTATTTTGTGCCTATAAGCTGTTAGCAGGCTTTTTCCACTGAGGCTAGGGGAGAAAAAACCCAGAGGACATGGGTTAAGGGTGAAGGGGGAAAAGTTTAAAGAGAACATGGGGGGGGGGCTTCTTCACACAGAGAGTGATGGGGGTGTGGAAAGAGATGAAGTGGTAAATGCGGGCTCACTTTTAACATTTAAGAATAAATTGGACAGATACATGGATGAGAGGTGTATGGAGGGATATGGTCCAGGTGCAGGTCAGTGAGACTAGGCAGAAAAATGGTTTGGCAGAGCCAAGAAGGGCCAAAAGGCCTGTTTCTGTGCTGTAATGTTTCTATGGTTCTATGGTTTATATCTGTGTTTCTTGTATTTGTGATTTTAGCTACCTGTAATGGTTTGTACAGCACTTTGGTCAACATGTGTTGTTTTTAAATGTGCTTTATAAATAAATTTGACTTGACTAACATATGGAGGAGATATTGTTCACTATAGTGGTCCAGATTTGCTTTAATACAAGAATTTGTTATTTTTATTTTCAGTTTGTGTATACAGATATGAATTAATGCATATTATAAAATATTAATAACCCATGAATAAATAGGACAGCTTGACCTTAAAGGATAGGTCCTTGCTAAATCAATTTTTAATGTTAGAATGCTAAATCTCAAAATTATTCGCTGTTCATAATGGTTTTGCTGCTTTGTGGAACCTGCATTTAATAGAAAATGTTCAATATCTGCCCTTATCTCAGTGAAGAGGTTTGATGCCATTGATGGGGTTAGCCTTCTGCCGCTGGTCAAATCCCAGTTTCTACACACTTTGAGTAAGTGTAGTGTAGTTGAGTGTACAAAAATATGTGAAATAACAAGCCTGATTTAGCTCTGCATGTCTTTTAATCAGCAAGTATTTCAATAAGACTATATTTCTTTAGGTTCGAGGACAAAGCAGCAAAGGACCTGAACAGATACAATTTACAGCTGAAGAAAGCCATGGAAGAAAATCCTCCTCACAAAGAAGTGAAACAGCCAAAATTGGCCCAATCATCTAAAGTTACTATGATGCACAAACAAAATGCACCACTTTCAAATCAGCAAATATTGGATAAACTTTTTCAGTCACAAATCCATAACAAAACCAGTTTGGAAAATCCTTGTAAGGTGATTGATGTTCCATTTTCTTTAAGTGTTTTAAAAAAACAACTTGAGCAACTGTCCAAAAACAATGAAGCAGGTGGTGAAAGACTTCATCTCATTAATTCCTTGACTTCCCCCAGTGGATGGGTTGTTGCCTCTGAAAGGAAGCTGATGTTACTAAACCCTTTTCGAGTGGAGGAGGCTCTGCTATTTAAAAGACTGATGGAGAATCATATTTTTCCAACAGAAATCCTTGATACACCAATATCGCTAACTAGCAGGTAAAATAAATGCAATGAAAATGTATTAGCACTTAAGTGTGTAGATTTACACTATTTTTAAAGTTCATCACCAGTGTAATTTTGATATTATGTCTCTGAAAATATCACGTATTTCATTTTAACAATCTAGTGTGCTCCCATACATGTTTCAGCTCAGATGAGTGATTATACAAAATTTTTAAACATATTCTCTTGCTATTTTCCATATTGTGAATGTATTAAATACAGTGTACACTTTTAATTGAAACCAGTAACAGATATTTAGAACACAGACATGAGAAAATGTGCAGATACTTGAAATCCAAAGCAATATACACAAAATGCTGGAGGAGCTCAGCAGGTCAGGCAGCATCGAGGGAAATGAGTAAACAGTCGAAGCTTTGGGCTGAGACCCTTCATCAGAACTCCGAATAAATATTTAGCTCTAAACCCTAGCATAATTTCAAAAGATTAGTTTTGCATTTTTCAAGAGTTCCCCCCGCCCCCCATCAGAGTTGGTTCTTTCTAAAGATTTATTAAGGAAGAATTAAGCAGTGATGATTATGATATCTGGTGATTAAAACACTTATTAGGATGTCTGAGGACACGTGAATTGATGTATAAGCTATCTGCTGTCATCTGCTATTCATCATTGACAAGACTAACCTGTTGTTTGATTTATTTCAGCCAGCTTGGAGGACCCCAGTATGTAGATTGCCTCTATAATATGCAGAAAGAAAATTCTGCTGTGAATAGGATAATTTATCTTACAGATCCCAGACTTGTCTGTAATGGATTCAAGGTACAACTAATCACAGGTATGGTGTAGATGAATGGTTATATTCCTTAAAATATAGTATCCTACCAATAAAGCAAGAAATTAAAGGAAGTTCCACTTTTATTTCCTGCAGAATTTGAAATTGTGTCACAATGTGCAGTTTTATTAAGTGCTAAGAATTTTAAATGCAGTGCACTCATTTCTAAATATACAGTTGCAGGTTTTTCAAATTTCTGGTTAATTTGAATATTTGATTCAGAGCTTAGCTGTTGTTCAAACAATTGAAATGGATGAATTCTTAAAGTCTTTGCAGGGAGTTTGCTATTTTCTCCTAGGGGCAACTTTATACATGTTTTGAGCTTGCTATTCTTATTTTTTCTCTACTCTTTTTTTTATTGATTTAGTTAACTGGTACCTAATTACAAATGGCCTGGGGCATCTCTCAAGTTACTTGTAAATTATATTTACACTCTTTCCAGATCCATTAACATTGAGCCAAAGCATTGCATACACAATTCCTCTCAATGATGGCAAGGGTGGGATTCTTTATCGGGTTATTTTTCACTATAACCCTCAGTCCTTTGTGTATTTTCCACCAGCTGGTGAAATGAGAAGGTTACTTCAGCCTATTAAACTATATTTAAGCCATATGGTGTAAAATGAGCTTTGAGGTGTAAAGGCACCCGCTGTCATGACCTCCTTGCTGCTAAATGCAGTTTTTGGGTCACCAGCAATCTATACTTTACATAATCATCCATAAAACATACAAAATGTGTCAGAGATAAGGCGTTCCACCCAATAATAGCAATAAATTATTCTGACAGAATTGCTGTGTCAGTAACTGGTCAGTGCAAGAAAGAGCATGAGGGTTTTTGCAGGCACACCTTCCTCACATGGAAAAAATTTTAGGGGTCTAACCTTTGCAGCAGATTTCCAGTGACAGCACATCAAACCAATGCAGTGCACCTGGGGGGGAAAAGTTGAATTTTGGCCTTTGGCACAAGCACAAACATATCCATTGACAGAACTGCATTGCATTAATCTCCCATTAACAAATGCTGAAAGATTCAGTTTTCCCAACTTATGAATTTTATAACAGTGTGTTTAAGATTTTTGCAAAAACATCTTTAGCAATTGTTGTTTACTGAGATACTTTGAAACTAATATTTTAAATGAATACAGCAATGGAATGCACAAGTCACCAGAAGACAGTACCAAGGATTCCATTAGTGTTCTACAGACAGTTTCTTCTCCATGATAAGATGTAACACTATCCCCATCCTCGGAAGAAGCTATGATCATCAATAGTATAATTTCTTTATCATCACCTTTTTGTGTATTTAACTCAGTCAATTAAATCTCAACTGGGAGTTAAAACAACTTAGATTTTTTTTCTTATAAAAATGCCAATTAGCAGCTGTAGATCTGAGATTCTGCTGGAAATCTTGAGCAACACACAACATACTGGAGGAACTCAGCAGGTCAGGCAGCACGTATGGAGGGAAATGAAGGGCCGAGACTCTTCAGCAGGACTGGAAAGAAGGGGGAAGGGGAGGAGCAGAAGCTGACAGGAAATAGATGAGTCCAGGTGAGAGGTGGAAGGGAGGTGGGTTGAAGGGGTTGATGAAAAGGAATGATGTGAGAAGCTGGCAGGTGATAGGTGGAAGAAGCAAAGAGCTGAAGAAGGAAGAATGTGATAGGAGAGGATTAGCAAGGCTTTCTCTGCCATAGGAGTCAAACTGGAGATACTGGAGGCTGTGGTAGAACAAATGACCTTCCGAAAAATCCTGGCAATTCTGGACAATGCTTCTCATCCCTCTGCATGCCACCTTGGCTGAACAGAGAGGCACTTAAAGTAATAGACTAAGACAACTGTGCTGCTCCAAAGAGCGCTATATGAGATTATCCTTACCCTCAGCCACCAGGCTTATAATGAGCCAACCTATAGCCGGGGAAGTGACCTTGTAATCTTTGACTTGTAAATCTTGTACATCTTATATTATTCTTTCTTACTTCTTCTCTAATATTTGTATATTTGTGCACTTGTAATGCTATTGTGACACTGCAATTTCCTTTTGTATCAGTGAAGCATCCATTTATCTATCTTGTAGATCATGGAACAAATGGAAGGAGATAAGGAACCACAGAGTGATGCTGGGCAGGTCATGAGGAGGCCACAGGAATGAGGAATTTCTCATTCCTCATCACCTTCCTCACCCTTTCCCCTACTCCTCCCTCACCTTCATGACTTGACCATCATCTATATTCTGGTCCACACCTTCTCCTCTTTATTCCGTGGTCGACAGTCCTCTCCTAACCTATTCCTTTTTCAGCCCTTTATTTCTTCTGCCTACCACATCTTAGCTTCTTATAACATGCTCTTTCATTCCACACTCACCTAGACTCACCTATTACCTGCCCTCTCATGCTCCTCCCTCTCCTCCCTTTTTATTCCGGCTCCTGGCCCCTTCCTTTCCAGTCTTGATGAAGGATCCAGGCCAAAACACTGATCCACAGATGCTCCCTGACCTGCTCGATTTCTCCAGCATTTAATATGTGTCACTTAACTGCTATAATGCTCTTAATTTTGATTAATCTTGAATAAATCCAGTGGTAGGGATGGAAAAGACACTTCAGTGTGCCTGCCGCTGCATTGAAAAGGAATGTTGCTAACTCTATCCATTGGCAATAACTACAGAGTGGACTGCACCATCTCTCTTTTTACTTCAGGGGGTTATTAGTGAAAAGGAAAGAATGTGGGGAAGTGATGGAACTTAATTATTACCTGAATTATGAAGATATGTTTAGTTTCTGTTTTAAAAAAAAGAAACAAATATAGCTGATTCCATTATATCAATTGTACCCATGAGTTAAATTATTAATCCTTGGTGTTTGAAAAATAGAATTTTTTTTTGAACAAGTGTTTTGCTTTTATAATGAACACAGAAACCCAACAGAAGTCTCTCTGTAGTAGGAAAAAAAGGGGGAAAAAACTGAAATAAAAAGCTGCTGACTGGGTTATAAATCTTACTAATGGGAGTAGATTCTCAGCGGATGGAACAGGAGAATATTTCCACTTGAGACTCTTTAAAACAGAATGGTTATTTCCAAGAAAGGTCACCAAGTGAAGATTTATTTTCCTCTTGCTGAGATGATAGTTTTTAAGTGTCCCTGCTAGGAAGATCTTCTAACATATATGTGCAATTCAGCAGTACGTCACTCACACATTCCACTGGGGCTTGCTCCTTGTGCAGGGTGATGCAGGCACTGACCCTGGATGAAATTTGTTATTAAACATATTTGACAACTGATTCCTTTTCTTGGGGAAAGACACGCTGCCTTGTTTAAATCTGCTTAGTATGGCCATCCCCGAGAGGTTGCCAAATGTCACTCAGGCCATGTGGGAATTGTTAACACAAGGAGCAAGTCAGGGCCTGAGGCAACTTCTGATAAACCTTGCAAAGGTTTGCAGCTGTAGTTAACTTAAGCTGAAATAGCTATAGCACTTCAATTTCAAAACATAACTCATTTATACTTGTCACTTCATTGTGGTACAGCAGGAAAGTTTCTTAAGTTAGTAACTATATTTAACTTTTAAATCACTAAACCAAATATAACCAATATTGACTTAGAAGTTAAGAATTATATGTGCTGCATAAAATTTAAAAAATAATGTCAAGTCTACAACATAACTTCCTTTCTTCATGATTAGATAACGCAACAGGAGAGCATCATTTGGAAATTCAAGAGATGACTCGGTGTTTACCTTTCTACGGTATATCAGATTTACGAGAGATCCTGATTGCAATTTTAAATAAAAATGCTCAGCATTTGCACCAGTGCAGACCTTTAAAGATTGTAAATTATTTGGAGGTAAGACACTTATGGAAAGTACCCCAAAAATTAATACATCAAGTTGGCAGGTGATTCTAGTGGAGGTCTAAATATTTTAGGAATGAAAAGGATAAAAGTGTCATTAAAGTAGCTTTCCTTGTTTGATTTGCTTTGATCTTCACTGGTCAAGTTAATTAATTGGGACTGTACAATATTAGCAAATACTATGTTTCACTTTTTAATATTAATTATTGTATGTATGTTGTTCTTTATCCAAGATTGGGGGAAGGGGTGTCGATATGCTCCTTGCAATGGTGCTCTGTAACTTGACAGCTTGGGAATGCTTGTAAGCAATGGAATGTCTTCCTCACTCTATTTTTGCTTCCTTGCTCAGAGGAAATTCATTCCCTCTACTCTGCTGTTGATAGCTCCAAGTGAAATTAAGCAATATAGGGAATTGTGGGTACAAGTCTAACCACAATAATATTATGGTACAACATATTGGTTCATTCATGAAGATACTTCTTTGTTTCTTTAAAAAAAAGACAAAGTTTTCAGTACCTTAAAGCCATCTTAAACAACAGGCCTCATTCCCCAGCCATTAGTTTCAAGCGATTACATCTGAACTGGTTTGAAATTGGGATATGACAGTATAAATTCACAAATTTATAGAAGGGTTATTGAGGAGGGTAAAAAGAGGATTTTTAAAAATCATCAAAGATTGATGAAGGTCTGGAATTTGCTATATGAATGAATGGTAGAGGCAGGAGACCTACTAACGTTTGGGAAAGAAACAAGTGAGCACTTGGAGCACAAGGTGTGGACAATGAGAAGGGCAGTGGGAGGAGCCTAAAGAGCAGGATGGTCATAATGGACTGATGGCCTCTATTCTGTACTGTAGACGTCTGAGATTAATTGAGGTGAAATAATAGGTGGGGGTGTTGCGGATACTTGATAGAATTAGTCTGATGTAAATTACTTTTATTAATGCTGTAGTAGTTATTTGGAATTGGCACAAAAATCACAAAGTTTTTATAGTGCCTTTTAGAAGGAAAGTATTTCTGCTGCTCCCTTTCATAGGCTACACCTAAAGAAAGGCGGTGATGTTTTTTACTGGTTGCAAATTGACATCATAATATCTGCTTGAGGCTTGCTTCTCAAAGTTAAACTCATTTGAAGGCAGCTGGTAGCCAGGCCAGCTGTAGCTAGGATCAGCAAGCTTGAATGCAGCCTTGACTGTATTCTTTAAAAGAACAGGCAGCAGCTCACAGCTTATGTAAGCTGTACCATTTTCCAGATATGAGACTTCTTATCTCTTCAGCTGTCATTTCTTCACTTTTTTTTCTAAAATAAACAGAAAATGCAGGAAATGCTCAACAGGTTGGGAAGCATATTTGAGGAAAGCAACAAAGTCAATATTTCAGTCATAATCAATGTAATTGTTTCTGTCTCCAAAGATGCTGGCTGACCTGCTGGGAATTTCCATTTTTTTTGTATATTAATTCAAACTTCTATTTTGTTTTTGGATCTCCTTCCCTCATCCTCGATTTCCAGTTCTACCACAAGATGGCTTACTTTATGGATGTGTAAAGAGCTAAAGATGGCAATTAGTGCACACTGTTATTTTGTTTAAACCTTGCCTTTGTGTGAAAGATAACTGAAGGTTTGACCCTTGGTCTCTGCCAGATCGGCTAATCTCAGCCAGTACATTAGCTGTCAGCCTGTGAAAGGGCAAAGTTCCTACCTCTCCCCACTCATTAGCATCTGCTGAAATGGGAGCCGGTGCTGATGGATGTCAAGTTGCAACTGGATCAGGTTGGGTGAGGCTCTTTGGATATTGATATTCATAATCCAGGTTCATATGAGAAATGGTCACTTGGCTGATGTAGCAGAATGTTATCTCTGAAAAATAAGGACAGGAATAAAAGTTGGGGAGGAGGAAGAAAAAGTAACTTCAGGTGAGATAAACCACAGCTAGCTAACTCAATAGAAAGCGCACACTGAGTCTGGGGAATAAATACACTTGCTCCTGGTGAATATCATCACCTATTCAGCTGTGTGCAAGTTTTAATTTGCCTTCAGAAATCTGAATAAGGCAGAATTATGGTTTGATGATTTAAACCATCCCCCTACACTAAAAAACCTCCAATCACCGTCAGAACCCCACTAATTCATTGTTGATTTTCTTATGTCAGCACAAAGTGCAATTTGTTTTACTATACTACCTTTCTATTATAGAAAGCAACTTTAAAGTTTCAAGCTAGCTAAAGACTTTCATACTTACCCTTCAGTTTTCATATGCAACTTACCAGCTCTTTTATGAAGGTACTCAAGCTTTCAAAACTAGGGTCAGTTTCAGGAATGCCTGGTTTGTCCACTTGTGCTCTTGACCTTTGTCCTTTGCCCCTTCATTTCTGCCAGTTACAGGGCCAGAACCTAAGGGCAAAGAGCAGAGTCCAGTGACATGTATACACAGCCGTTTGTTCAACATATTTTCATAATAGATAAAGCAAAGAAATAACTGTCCTGAGTGCACCATCAGACCAGGGAAGCACAATTACATTATTTCCTGACAACGCTGGAGCACCTTAACTGTTTAAGCAAAGTGGCTCACAGATTGTTAATCTCACGATTTATCTTAATAATGGGTTTGTCGTAGGGTAGTTAGGTATATATTTAATATCAGTAATTCCCTGATATGGCGACAACCTGAACTGTTCTTTGGCATTACTGACTGCATATCACTGCTGTGCTTTGAAGCTACCATAGTGAAGAAAATTCAGTGGGAGAATTCATAAACCTATTTGCACAATTTCCTACTCTAATATCTTGTGTGAGGGGCCTGTATACGGGGAAAGAAATGGATGGGGTGAAATTATTAAATGTTGCAAAATGCAACCAGTTATGTAATATATCTGAGAGCACATTATTACAATTTTGCTTAAATATTTATTCAAGTATATTGATGCATTTTCTCCTGAAGGGAGAGGCTGTTCGCCTGGCTCGACAGTTGCCGCTCAGATTTTCAAGGGAAGACATAGAAGATACATTGTTAAGAATGCAGCAACAACTGGGAAAAGACTGTAACAGTTGTATTCATGGTCGTCCATTTTTGCATCATTTAGCAAGCATTCCAGAAACGAACTGACCAGACATAACATTTAGCATTATGCAACACAATTGTTGCAACTGAGAATAAAATAAGGACATGCAGCAATAATAATTTTTCAGTCCATGCAAAAAAAATTATGGAAACATATGATCCTGATGTCTTGAATCTGAAATTTTGAATTCAAATACTGTGAAATTTTTAATATTCCATTTTCTAAATACAACTAGTTTCAGGACAAGATGAATTCCGTCTGAAATTATATTGTTTTTTGAACATGGTAGTCTATGGTAAAATACAGCACATGTATCTGATAGAATGCCCTACTCTTAAAGCATATTTCCAGCATGTTGTTTGAACTATGGAACATAATTAAGTAAGCAGTATCAGCAGATCCATATTTCAATCCTTGTGTCTTTGCTTTCTCACAGTCAATAAAAGTTGAAGAATTTATTCCTTCTTTCTTCCTTCTCATTTTACCTTGCTCAATAGAAAAAATGAACACCCCCATCCTTTCCCGAATCACATTGCTCTAAATGAGCAACTAATTTAAGAACAAGTGTGTCATGGACCAGTTTGGTTGTGTCTCATTCTTCTACACGTGGGAAGTCGGTGAGCAAGCTAAGATCAGAAATTCAATAGTAGAGAATTTTTAGCCTGCCTATACTTAAAGACCATGGATTATTAAAAGAGAAGAAATGTATTTTGCACATTTATAAATAAAATATTATTTCTACTGTTTAAAAAAATCTGAATAATTTTAATCAATAATTGAGATGTTTGTTTAAAAAATTATATTATTTCCTTGATTGCATGAATATAGAATGGAAGGGGGATCTTTGTCTTGTTATATTCTAGTTTATTATTTTTCATGTTTCTTCATTAATAGATATTTGTAACTGAAATGTTTTATTATTACATCTGAAGCCAAAGCAGAAGGGGGAAAAAATTTCAGTAGGTTGGGCAGTATCTCTGGAGACAAAAATTATATTTTGTTGTAGGTTTTAATGAATGGTTATTGAACTCCACCATAACCCAGTTACAAGCTGACCCTTCCCAGCATTTTTCATTTCTATTTCTAATATCCATGTTGTTTTGGATTTTACCCTTATCCCTAAAATAATTATTTTGGGACCTATTTGATGCAGCCTCATGACTTAGCTTAAGGAATGCACTCTGCTACAAATGCAACATGCTCCCAACTAAAGCGGAAAATTCATTCGTAATCCATCTGCGTTAAAAGTGAAATGTTGTGCCACAATCAATGAAGGTTCTATGAAGATCTGTCCATCATAATTTACATAGGTTTTTGATAATACCTCAACAACACCCAGTGTTTGTGGTTCTTGACATCCCTCTAGTGAACCACTGCAAAATGCCATAAGATACAGGAGCAGAATTAGGCCACTTGGCCCATTGAGTCTGCTCCACAATTTCATCATGGCTGATCGATTTTCACTCTCAGCCCCAATCTCCTGCCTTCTCCCTGTATCCCTTCCTGCCCTGACTAACTAATAATCCATCAACCTCTGCCTTAAATATACCCAATTACTTGGCCTCCACAGCAGTCTGTGACAGTGAATTCCACAGATTCACTGTTCTCTGGCTAAAGAAATTCCTCCTTACCTCCGTTCTAAAAGGACACCCCTCTATTTTGAGGCTGTGTCCACAGGTCGTAGACACTCCCACCATAGGAAACATCCTCTCTACATCCATTCTATTGAGGCCTTTCAACATTCGATAGGCTTCAATGAAGTAACCCCTCATTCTTCTAAATTCCAGCGAGTACAGGCCTAGAGCCATCAGATGCTCTTCATATGACAAGCCTTTCAATCCTAGAATAATTTTCGTGAACCCCCTCCTTTGAACTCTCTCCAATGTCAGCACATCCTTTCTTGGATAAAAGGCCCAAAACTGCTCATTATATCCTTGCTTTTATATTGTAGTCCCCTGGAAATGAATGCTAAAGTTTGTCAGTAATACACAAATGTTTTAAGAGAGGAGACATCATTATTACGGGTACTCCTATTTCATTTTGTGTCATCTACATTCTTGGAGGTAATAACAAATTTACATACAATATTTCCAAATATGTATGTGATACTTCTAAGGAGTACTCAGAACTAAAATTGGATGTATTGTCTTCCCCAAGTCTTTCACATAAAATTGTACATTTATACCTGTATGACTGGAATATGTTATTTTGGCAAATGAGCTATAACTTTCAAACTTGTATTTCTTTTTTACTACTTGCATTAAGTGATTATACTTTTCATTGGTCACATCATTTTGCACCTTGGATCATTGGTATTCCTTCACTGATGGCTTAACCAAGGTTCTCTGGACTAATCTACATTTCTAAATACTTTGTTTTTTTTGTTTTCTATTTCATATATTTAAATATCTAGAATACAATTTCATGACTTTCTATAATTGATCAAGCGTAATCCTAATTGTACGTCCATTTGGTCCAATCTACAAATGTCCAACTATAACCATAAAAAAAAAATCTGACATAGTATGAACCTTTCTTTGAAATATACGCAGCACAAAAAAATTCTACCTGCAAAGTGAAACATGCTGTTTGTAATCTCAGCATCTTATTTGAAACTGAGCTCCCCATCTTGTCCTCTTCTCACTGAAATTGCCTATTTTCCTCCCCTCTATCACATCATCTCCCACAACCACTCCACATAACTGTCAGCCATTCCTTTGTCATCTCTAAATTGGCTACTGAGATAATCTGTGAGGGGGATATTAATAGAATTAAAGGAGATATAAACTGGCTGGTGGAATGCATAGTGCATAGAATTTAATTTCAAGGACATCAAAGAGTTTTATCAATATGTTCCAGATGAGGCATTTTAAATATGTGAATAAAATGGAGAAGCTGGGATTGTTATTCTTTGAGTTCAGGAGGTTTTGTAGGGACCTGACTGAATTTTTTTTAAATCATAAAGGTTACAGACAGAGCAGGTAAATAGAAATGATTCACAGAAGGGTTGAGACTAATAGACAGAATTAAAGTATTTGGCAAAAGGTACCAAGGATGACATGAGAAAAATTGTACACAGTAAGTGTTTAAGGTTTGGGGGAAAAAAATGCACTGCTAGGGAGTGTAATGAAAGCACATTTAATTGCAGCATTCAGAAGAGATCTGGATAGGTAAATGAATAGGAAGAATTTGCAGGACTGAAGGAACAAGTGAGAGTTTGGGACCAGCTCGATTTCTTTTGCACTCAGACTAAATGGCCTTCTTCCTTGAGGTATTCATTCTGTGATTTTGTAAAATCTTCCTGGTTTTATTCTAATCATTACTCATATTCTTGCTGACCCGCATTGACTCCTGATCTCCACACCTACAATTTTAAGATTATCAACAATTTCTTCATGACCTTAACATCACACATTTTAAAAAAAATCTCCAGTCCAATTCTCACACATAGTGCATTATCCATTCTAATTTTTGTTGCAAACTCTGGTTTCATATATTCTTGGAGGTTTAATCAAATCATTTAATCATATTAGATTTGTTCACATCATCATTTTCCTCTATCCACCTTTCCCATTAACCTTTAACCTCTTGCTTATTCAATATACTGTCAGTAATTGCTCTTAAGAAAAATATATAATCTCTGCTTCCACTGCCCTTGGAGGAAGTGTTCCGAAGGCTCATGAACTAAGAGAACTAACACACGCAAAATACTCTGCAGATGCTGGGGTCAAAGCAAGTCCTGAAGAAGGGTTCCGGCCCGAAACATTGACTCATCATTTCCACCGATGCTGCCCGACCTGCTGAGTTCCTTCAGCGTGTTGTGAGAACTAACAGGCATACACCAGCAGGAGCAGCTGAGTCCAAGAGATACCATATTCTGACATCTATTTC
The DNA here is from genome assembly GCF_963921235.1 of Mobula hypostoma. Classification (NCBI taxonomy): domain Eukaryota; kingdom Metazoa; phylum Chordata; class Chondrichthyes; order Myliobatiformes; family Myliobatidae; genus Mobula; species Mobula hypostoma. The sequence goes on along the minus strand of NC_086102.1, from coordinate 152,574,707 downwards.
AATATACTCCCACTGAGAGCAGAGGGTTGGGAATAGAAATTCTTGTGGGGCTTACCTCACCATCACTCCAGGGTATGATCCCTGGACTTTAAGGACAAAATTATTTATAGTTCCCCAGGACTATACTCACTAGAATTCAGAAGAACAAGAGGGGATCTTATAGGAACATATAAAATTATTAAAGAGCTAGGTAAGATAGGGGCAGGAAATTTGTTTTCACTGGTAAATGAGACTAGAAATAGAGGGCACAAGATCAAGATTTGGGGAAAATGATTTAGGATGGAGACAAGGAGGAACTGCTTTTTCCAGACAGTGATGAATTTGTGGAATTACCTGCCCAGGGAAGCAGTAGAGACTACCCCAATAAATATATTTAAGACACAGTTGGATAGATTTTATCATAGCGGAGGAATTAAGGTTATGGGGGAAAAGGCAGGTAGATGGAGCTGAGTTCACGGCTAGATCAGCCATGATCTTACTGAATTGCAGAGCAGATGGCCTACGCCTGCTCTGATTTCTTACATTCCTACAAATTGGCCATGTTTGAGAATTCTCTCCTTAACTCCACTACTTTCTTTCAGTTCTGTCACTTTTTAAACCCTTTCTTTTAAACATACTGTTGTGATGCAGCTAATCATTCCCCTCCTTGGCATGGAATCAATATTTGTCTGATTACACTCCTCTTGGGATCTTTTTAAAAAGTAAGTTGTTGTACATGCCTCACTGTTACTGCTTGCATTGACATTTCTTGACCACAGGCTGATTTTTATGCTACAGAACGGTAGTCTATGCATGGAGCCAAAAAAGATGGGGGAGGATCTTAAGTTAATTTTTTGCATCTGTATTTACTCAGGAGACAGGTACAGGGTCTATAGAAGTGAAGCAAAGCAGCATCAACTTCATGGACTCTATACAAATTACAGAGGAGCAGCTGTTTGCTGTCTTGAGGCAGATTAGGATGAAGAAATCCCCAGGGCCTGACAAGGTGTTCCCTTAGACCCTGTGGGGGGGCAAGTGCAGAAATTGCAAGGGCCCAACAGAGATATTTAAATCATGCTTAGCGACAGGTGAGGTACCGGAGAATTGGAAGGTAGCCAATGTTGTTCCACTGTTTAAGAAAGACTCTAAAAATGAACTAGAAAATTATAGGCCGGTGAGCCTGACATCAGTAATGTCAGTCTTTTAAGACCATAAGATATAGGAGCAGAATTAGGCCTATTTGGCCCACCGAGTCCACTCAGGCATTTCATCATGGCTCATCGATCTTCCCTCTCAGCCCCAATCTCCTACCTTTTCCCCGTATCCCTTCCTGCCCTGACTAATCAATAATCCTTCAACCTCTGCTTTAAATATACCCAATGACTTAACCTCCACAGACACCTGTGGCACTGGATTCCACAGATTCACCATTCTCTGGCTAAAGAAATGCCTCCTCATTTCCATTCTAAAAGGATGCCCCTCTATTCTGAGGCTGTGTCCTCTGGTCTTGGACTCCCCCACCATAGGAAAGGTTCTCTCCACATCCACTCTGTCAAGACCTTTCAGAGACCTTCCTGTACTTCCAGTAAGTACAGGACCAGAACCATCAGACACTTCATATGACAAGCCTTTTAATTTTGGAATCATTTTCGTGAACCTCTTCGAACTCTGTCTCTAATGTCAGCAAATCCTTTCTTAGATAAGGCCCCCAGAACTGCAATACTCCAAGTGAGGCTTCATCAGTGCTTTATAAAGCCTCAATGTTACATCCATGCTTTTATATTCTTCTTGAAATGGATGCTAACATCACAATTGCCTTCCTCACCACTGATTCAACCTGCAAATTAATCTTCAGGTAATCCTGCACAAGGACTCCCAAGTCCCTTTGCACCTCAGATTTTTGAATGTTCTCTCCATTTAGAAAATAGTCTACACTTATATTTTTTCTACCAAAGTGCATGACCATACATTTCCTGATTTGTTTGCCCATTCTCTTAATCTGCCGAAGTCCTTCTGTAGCCTCTCCACTTTCTCAAAACTACCTGCTCCTCCACCTATCTTCATTCATCTGCAAACTTTGCCACAGAGCGATCAATTCTATCATCCATGTCATTGACTAAGGGACCGGATATCAATGATGTGGATGATAATATGATTAAATGGATGAGGGAATTTGCGGATGACACCAAGATTGGGGATGTAGTGGACAGCAGGGAAGACTATAAAAGCTTGTTGCGGGATCTGGACTGCCTGGAAAAATGGGTTGTAAAATGGCAGATGGAATTTAAGGGTGAGGTGTTGTACTTCGGTTGGACCAAACAGGGTAGGTCTTACACAGAGAACGGTAGGGCAATGAAGAATGTGGTAGAACAAAGGGATCTGCAAATACAGGTCCATAATTAATTGGAAGTGGTAGCACGGGTGGATAGGGTGGTAAAGAAAGCTTTTGGCACATTGGCCTTCATAAATCAAAGTGCTGAGTACAGAAGATGGGATGTTATATTGAAGTTGTGTAAGACATTGGTGAGGCCTAATTTTGAGTACTGTGCACAGTTTTGGTAACCTATCTACAGGAAAAATGTAAGTAAGGTTGAAAGTACAGACAAAATTTACAAGGATGTTGCTGGTTCTGGAGGACCTGAGTTATGAAGGAAGGGGTGAATAGGTTAGGAGTTTATTCATTGGAATGTAGAAGATTGAGAGGAGATCTGACGACGGTGTACAAAATTATGAGAGGTATAGATAGGGTAAATGCAAGCAGGCTTTTTCCACTGAGGTTGGGTGGGACTACAACTAGAGGTCATAAGTGAAAGGTGAAAAGTTTAAGGGGAACATGAGGGGAAACTTCTTCACTCAGAAGGTCAAAAAAGTGTGGAACAAGCTGCCAGTGCATGTGATGCATGCAAGCTCCATTTCAACAGTTAAGAGAAGCTTAGAAAAGTATACGGATGGCAGGGGGTATGATCTGGGTGCAGTCGATGGGAGTAGGCAGCTTAAATGGTTCAGCGTGGACTAGATGGGCCAAAGGGCCTGTTTCGGTGCTGTATTGTTCTAAGACTCTGTGTTTTTCAGCACTCTTTCTGATGTACCATATATGCTCTTAACAAATTTCCTTCCTCTTACCCTAATATTTTTGTGTAGTTTATGCTATTAAATCAGTCATTATTAATCTGATAGCTCATACCTAAATATTTCCTTCTGCCTTGTATTAAGTGCAACATCTTATCTATGTGCATGTTATTATTGGGAAACAGTCATGCCAGCATCCACCAATGTTTCTTTGCATGAAGGCCTAAAATATTCCTAATTATTTCAGGATCACTTAGTTGGCAAGCACTATTAACTTTTTTGAATTCCTTTTTTGTTCAAATATTTTCATCCACATTGGGTTACTTTAATGAGGTGGTACAGAGTAATTTTCCAAAAGTAATTCCCTATTGTTGCTTTTGGAAATGTTAATGAAAATAAGTTGCAATAAATCTTATTTCCTGGATGGTTCTATTATTTGACCGATGCTTAAATCATTCCCAATAATTAGAAAAATCAATCTCCCTTTTGAACCCTTCAGCTCTAATTAATTTTTTATGCTGCCTCTTGGTTTCAATCAAGCCTTCATTATGTTATATTTTTCCCCATTCACTCATCATTTTCATACAATCCCATCTTCAGCATTTGGCTAGGATTTTTATCTGTAAATAGTATCTGTTTTCTACTGCGCTGATTTTCCACTGTTGTCTGTATTAGAAATATTCCATTAGCTGCAGTTTGCCATGAAGCAGAAGAAAGGAAAGAATGGTGCAGGAGAAAAGCAAAAGAAGACATCTAGCCCTCTTGTGAAGTGTGGGCTGAAGTGGAAAAGTTATACTATTAATTCCACAAATCTCCTTTGCTGTTTAGCGATTAAAGAAACAGCTATAACACTGTCCTGCTGACATGATCCTGGGGGATGCTCCGGTTTGTTGTGTTTTTTTTCGCCTTTTTTTGTCCCATTCTGCTTTACAATTACTTAGGATGTAACAAATTGTCAGCGTTTGCTCGAACGGTAATTTCATTTTGAGTTTCACTGTGAATCAAAGAGTTATTTAGCATTTACAAATAAAATGCTCACTGTTTATGGGTATTTCTGCTAAAATTTGACATCACAACAAAGATATCTGATCAGAAGGATAACAATCTACAAACAGACTGTAGCACTATCCATACTAGAAAATCCCTGAATTATACCAAATTACAATTTGCTTGTAAAAATAATGAGAACAGGTAAGGGCAGATCTGTGCAAGTGCTACTGTCTCGGCAATTGGCCGTTTTTCTTTAACTGGGTAGTTAGACAGCCATTTGTACAAAAAGAATATTGGCAAGGCTAATTCAAAAGCAGAGAAATGATAATTAGCAATTTTCTTTAAAAACCGTTAAATTTATAGTCTGGAGAACATGGACCTCAGCTTCAGGATGCCATTGCAAATACTTTGAGTTTTGAATTGGCTTAAGTTTTTAAGATGACTTTGTGCTGTTACAACAAGTACATATGCTTGTTTGGACTTTTCCTTGTTGATAAATTGTTCCCCTATATTGAATGAAAAATCTGAAGTCCAGATATCACAATATTCTTTCTGAAAATTGTTACACCAACTTAGGTCAGAAATTATTTTATAGCTGTGTCAGCTAGTGTTTAATAGCATTACCAGAAATAAGATGTAGCAGTAGTAAAGTAATTCATTTAAAATAATATAATGGAACTTCTTTTCTATCCCAATTTGCTTATACAACCAAAATGAATGAAGCTGTTGTTTCCATAAAAACTGGGGTAAAAATCTCCCATTGTTGAGTCCACACAGAGCAGTGAAAGGCATGTCACAGATCAATAGAAACTGCTGCCTCCATCCATAATGGAATTAAGTTTTGTACAATGATTTTCTTAATTTTACTTTCAAATATGTTCGTTTTTTACAGCTGAACTTGAATTGGGTCTGAATTACAATCTTCTTGAATAGCATTTATTGAGTTTTAGGGCAGGCAACCTGAAAAGGTAGAAAATGCAGCACTTTGTTTGAATTAAAGAGTTGAATAATTACGGAGAAAGAAACACTTATAAGATTCCAGTGACTATTTACTATAACTGAATCCTTGACTTGCTGATTTTCTTAGGCACAAAGCTATCTGTCAATATAATTCAGTAAGTCTGCTTCTAATAGGCTAAGAACTTTAGCTGGGGTTTAGCATTAAACATTCTTTTATGTGCATTTAAAAAGCATAAAACTGAAACATCTAACCCCTTGAGCAACCAGTACACACGTTACTTGTCTTAGGAGCTTATAATACCATTTGACAGTGGATCTGAACCTCCAAACAAAAGGAACAATGGATAAGATAGCACACCATTCTAGGAAAGACAGCATTATGAGAAGAGAAGGAATTGGCAAAGCTTTCTTGCAGTACAAACAGCAAGCTCTTGAAATATATGTATGCTTGTTCAGCTTACACATCTTGTTGACTTAAATGTCTGTCTTGACCTGGAGAATTATCCAAAGATGGAGAACCCTTCTGCAAATAGGCATCAATAGCCTTCCCATTTTGTGAATTTTAGTGATTGTGGAACTAAATCAACATCAAAGCTGAACTTCTTCAATTCCATGAACTTCATTGGTTTAGCTTGAGAGTCATCAGGATTTACAGACTATCTTATTTCAACTAACACGTGGGTCATCCACTCCATAAGCTTCAGTATATTTTGTATTTTGTGCTTCCATTGTGTTTATAGTTCTGTGTCAGTAAATGTTGATGGTGAAAGTGTTAAACAGAACTGATAATCTTACAGAGGATGCAAAATTTTACGTCTTAGTTCCATTCTAGATTTTTATTTCACACATTTTACCTTTCTTTCATTATTTGTCCTGATTTTTGTTTCACACTAGATCTTCAGCATTATCAATTTGGGATTAAATAAAGAAATCCCACTCCAAAATAAATAAAACTGTTCTCCAAAAATAAATAAGTCTAACTACATGCCCACATGGAAAAACAGCAGTGATGTGTTGCCAACTTTAAAACATTACCCAGTGACTCATTTTAAGCTACTCCAATGTCAATATTTTTATCCTTCTAATGTGGCAGAGATTAATCATGGAAGCAATAAAAATAAATCAATTGTGTTAAGATGAATGAGAACTTCGAGACAACTTTAAAGTCTCAATTTACTGTAGAATATTTTTATTCTGTCATAAATATAACACTGCTACTTTATAAGAAATTTGTCACATCATGAGCTGACTGTAAAAGAATATCCTCATTAATAGAATACTACCATTGAACAGTCTTTGCAAATTGCAAATTAAGACATGGGATATGTGGAAAGGCTTTTCAGTATAGCAAACCTGCTTTGGCCACCCATTTATGTACAGTCGGTACTAGTATGAATTCTCCCCAACTTGTATGGTTCAGTGAGGTGTAAGTTACTATTAGTAAAATTTGCAAGATTAAATATTAATATGTTATTACAAATCTTTAGGGACAGAAATGAGTTCATGGAAATCAAAATAGTATCTTTCATAATTAAGAAACATAATGGATTTTCCATCGTATCAGCTGTGCTGAGAGCTGCTGTTGGTGACCCATAACTGCTAAACCCTTGAGGCTGGTTAAAAGCCCATGGTATGAAAGGAAAGATACTAGCATGGATAGATGATTGGCTGACTGGAAAGAGGCAAAGAGTGGGAATAAAGGGGGCCTTTTCTGGTTGGCTGCACAGGGTTTGGTGTTGGGATTGTTTCTTTTCACGTTATACGTCAATACTTTGGATGACAGAATTGATGGCTTTGTGGCCAAGTTTGCAGATGATCAGAAGATAAGTGGAGTAGCAGGTAGTGGTGAAGAAGCATGGAGCCTGCAGAAGGATTTAGACAGATTAGGAGAATGGGCAAAGAAGTAGCAGATGAAATACATTGTAGGGAACTGTATGGTCAATGCACTGTGGTAGAAGGCATAGACTATTTTCTAAACAGGGAGAACATTCAGAAATCAGAGTGCAGAAGGACTTGGGAGTCTTCATGGAGGATTCCCTAAAGATTACCTTACAGGTTGAGCCAGTGGTAAGGAAGGAAAATGTAATTCATTTTGACAGGACGAGAATATTAAAGCAAAGATGTAAATGCTGATACTTTATAAGGCATTGGTCAGAATGCACTTGGAGAATCATGAGCAGTTTCAGGCTCCTTATCTAAGAAACGATGTGCTGGCATTGAAGAGCTTTCAGAGGAGATTCACAAGAACAATTCCAGAAATGAGCGAATTAACATACGTGAAGCATTTGATGGCTCTGTGCCTGTACTCCTGTAGTTTAGAAGAATGAGGGGTGATCTCATTGAAACGATTTGAATATTGAAAGGCTTAGATTGGATGTGGAGAAGATGTTTCCTATAGTGGGGGAGTCTAAGACTAAAGGGCACAACCTCAGAACAGAAGAAGGTCCCTCTGGAACAGAAACAAGGAGGATTGCTCTTTAGCCAGAGCGTGATGTATCTATGGAATTCATTGCCACTTAAGGCTGTGGACACCAAGTCATTGGGTATATTGAAAGTGGAGGTTGATAGGTTCTTGATTAATAAGGGTGTCAAAGGTTACAGGGAGAAGGTAGGAGAATGAGGTTAAGAGAGATAATAAATCAGCCTTGGTGGAATGGCGAGGCAGACTCAATGAGCCAAATAGCCTAATTCCACTCCTCTTTCTTATGTCTTACATCTCACGGAGATTTTGATCGGCATGGTGGTAGTACCACACATGATGTAGGGCATACTCATTTTGACAAAATTTATCCCCCCTAGCACATTATACTTTGAGGTGACAGCTTTCTAGTTTAATCTCTTCACTCCTGAATAAATTTAGTCATTGACTAATGGAGCTCAGAAGTCTGATTCTAATTTACCTGGTGAAAGGTGAGACTGATCAGTAACATGCTTTGTATTTGTGAAGTAGGCTGTGGATTCCACTTCTGACAATTCAATACGATACTCATTTTCAAACCATCAGGGAATGTTTCCTGTATTTCTAATCAACCTGTTTGGATTATGTTCTCATATAGTAAGTTATTAATTATATTTTCTATATTGAGTAAAAGTTATATTTTAATTGTTTAAGAAATTATTTATCAAATATTGTTGATTCTTCATCTTTAAATTTCTTGTCCTGCTTCACCAGCAAAACAAATGGAGCATTTATGCTGAAACCAACATTTCTGCCAACAATGCCAACATTACACCAAATGCATCGCATTTACCTGAAAATATCATTGTTTAATTGAGGAACTAAATAAGTCACTCACTCATCCCTCACTAATTGTTAGTGAAAACTTTAATATCTGGTCTTGAGCAACATCTCCAATGCACCGTACACAAATATTGAGTGACTACAATAGATAAAAAATAATAATAATGGATAAAAATAGATACATGTGAATTTTGTTTGTGATAAACCTTGGTGAATTTAACTTCTGAATAACCACTTCAGTCATTCAGAGAACTTGACTCAATAATTGATTTTAGTAAGCTTCTAGTGCGAATGATGAAGTTCCATGTCACTTGTGAGAAACAAACTATTGACCAGTTTTGCCAAAGTTTGGTGTGAAGATGTTCTGGCTTTGTTGGGTAACTTAGTTATAGAATCTGGGTCAGGTCAGATACACACAAAGTCCTGTATTTGTGGGGTAAGTACCTGTTTCAGCCCTGTCTCCTTGTCCTCTTTTGGCTCTTGCCCTGTGAAAATGTAATCAGACCATCATTTAGAGGGTACCCCGTATTAATAGCCAGCAAGGGGTAATTACTTTATCATTGTCTGCTAGATTGACACTGAAAGTAGTTGGAAGGAAGGTCACAAAATAGCAATTTTGAAACAAGGCAGAATACTTAGAAACAGAACTTCTAATGGTTAGGACTATGATGTCCAAATATTGAAGTGAGGTATTTGAGGAATGTCTGAACCTCCTTGTTCAAAAGAGCAGACAATGTGTTTTGCTACTGGTGCACAGATAGGAGAGCTGCTGCCCTAAAGCTCCAAGGATTCAGGTTCAATCCTCATCTAGGTGCTGAATGTTCTCCTGCTGACTGGATAGGGTTCCAGTGGGTGCTCCAACCTCCAAAAAAAAAAATGTTAAGGACTGGTAAGTTAGTTGGCCAATTTTATTGCTAAGGTATAAATTAATGGTAGAATCTTTGAGGAGCTGAGTAGAATATGCAAAGAATAAAATAGGATTAGTGTAAACGTCACAAACATGAGAAAATCTGCAGATGCAGGAAATCCAAGGCAAACTCACAAAATGGTGGAGGAACTCAGCAGGTCAAGCAGCATCTGTAGAAATTATGCTGCCTGGCCTGCTGAGTTCCTCCAGCATTTTGTGTGTTTAGTGTAACTGTGTTTGTTTGTTAGAATGCACTGTGAGCTGAAGGACCTGTTTCCATGCTTTATGAACCTATGGTCCTAATATGAGATGTGGAGCTGGTATGAAAGTAGAAAATCTTGGATCAGCACTTTAGAGAATGGATAGCCAATGAAGCTGGTATGACTTGGATCGATGAGTTAGATTTGCACAACACAGGCAAGGATGCAGGCAGCATCATTCTGAACTATTAACAATCTTGCAAAGGCTGAGCTCAGAAAGTTACTGAGAAAACTTTTAGGAAAGGATAACTCTGCAAGACTAGAGATGCACATGAGTTTCTTTGACAGTGGGATAAAGAAGCCAAGGTAAAAACTATAAATTCTGACAAATTTGGAGGCCCTCCACTGGTCAGGGTAGACCTTGGATGTTGCATCCTAGCTGTTTACATGTGGATACGCAAGCCAGGGCAGTGAGCAAGCTGTTGCCCATACAACAGGCTCTCGCTCTCCATGCAGCTGAAGAATCCAAAGGAACAGCCGAGACTGATACAGTTTGGCGCTAGCGGCATCACAGGAGTTGCCAGTTTGCAGTAAGCTCAATGTAGGACTGCCTCAGGGACTCCAGCTCTGGATTTTTCTCAGGGTGACTGGGTATCGCCATGAGCAATGTTCCTTCTAAAGTGTGTGCACGTACACATCCTTTGCTACTGGTGCACAAAGGAATTTTAAACTGCACAAAAGATTGTCACCCTCTACCTCCTTGGCATGTTAAGTACATTTCACCATTGTACACAATCACATTTCCTTTTCCAGTTTCTGATACAGACGGTGTTGACAATGTGGATTTTGCAATGACTTGTCTGCAGATTTTGGAAATGGTTTGTTTATACTGTTTTTATTGAGGAAATTATTCAGTGCACACATGTTGTAACTGGGCAAAAAAATTGCACAGCTCAAGATTTTTGCATACACTGGTCATTACAAATTAGAGGGAACATTGGATTAGCCACAAAGCAGTGTTGGTTTGACATCAAAGTTTTCCTTCTCCTAGATGAACTGCAGCCATGGCTGACAAACCCCATTTTCTCAGAGCGACTGGTTTTAAGGTGCCAGTAATCCACCTTTGCTCCTTCTCCTTTCAGTAGAAACAGTTCTGCCACATATGAAAGCCAGGAGCTGGACTTGGTTGCCAGAGGCTATTTGGGAGCATTTAATGGGTAGTTTGAGCTCATCCCCAATACACTCCCCCTCCCTGGCTATGACAACCTTAAGGAACCCCTGGCAAATTTATTTAACTGAGTAAGTGCTCAGATTTTCGGAAAAGTCTTTCCTACTCCATAGTACACTTGTGTCTCTGTTTTACTACTCTGGTGTGCTCTTGGTCTTTGTTCCAGAATTAATTTTGATCAGAATTTAGTAAGAATGATAAGGTGCAATACTGCAGTGAAAAAAGAATGAATGACCAGTTTTGCCAAAGGTTGGTAGGAGAACTGTAGTTTCTTGCTTAGTTGGCCATCCCAGCAGAGGCTGGTACTTGTCTAATGCATAAGTTGTCAGGAGATTGATCCAATGGAAGCAGATGATGTCTTTGAAAGGCAGCATGTTTAAAGGAAAGAACATTAGAGAGGAAACACTGAATTGATGAGACCGCAAGGGAAACTACAGATGCCCAGGGATTAGATGGCATTAAACAGGAAGCTGGCCACCACATCATAAAAGGGCATTTCTCCTGAAATGGATAACAAGAAGTGATGAAATTGACTGGAAACTCACCAATGGAGGTCCCGCTGTAAGATAATAACAAGGAGGAACTAAATTTTATTGACATGTAAGATGGCATTGATGATTTTGATCAAGAAGCCAAGACGTTGGGAATATCTAAGATTTTAATGTATTTAACAAGTGGGGGAAGATTGGGAATGTGTCTGAAAAGGAGCTGACCCTGAGACTATTCATGTTACAAGCTGCAAATAAGGAACAGATACATCAGCTCTAGGTATTTCATAGAACATCCTCCAGATGGCAAATCTCTTAAATTATTTCATGTTTTCTACACCTTCTGCTTGTTCTTTTTGACTTGTTTGTGTTACAGAAATTGTTGGAGTCTGTGATGTGAAGTTTGGAACTTGATCCAATGATCTAGCACTCTGCTGTGTCCAGAGAGCTGCCACATGGACCTCAGAGACGAGAGCATGAGCTGACTTGTGGAAAAGACCAGAGAGGGGACACGGGGTCATGAACGACTCCATATTGAAGTGTGAGGAAGACTGAAGTATTGAAATGAATGCAGAGGGCGTCAGCGATATAGAACATAGAATAGTACAGCACAGTACAGGCCCTTTGGACCACAATGTTGTGCCGACCCTCAAACCCTTCCTCCCATATAAGCCCCCACCTTAAATTCCTCCATATACCTGTCTAGTAGTCTCTTAAACTTCACTAGTGTGTCTGCCTCCACTACTGACTCAGGCAGTGCATTCCACGCACCAACCACTCTCTGAGTAAAACACCTTCCTCTAATATCCCCCTTGAACTTCCCACCACTTACCTTAAAGCCATGTCCTCTTGTATTGAGCAGTGGTGCCCTGGGGAAGAGGCACCGGCTATCCACTCTACCTATTCCTCTTATTATCTTGTACACCTCTATCATGTCTCCTCTCATCCTCCTTCTCTCCAAAGAGTAAAGCCCTAGCTCCCTTAATCTCTGATCATAATGCATACTCTCTAAACCAGGCAGCATCCTGGAAAATCTCCTCTGTACCCTTTCCAATGATGCTACATCCTTCCTATAGTGAGGCGACCAGAACTGGACACAGTACTCCAAGTGTGGCCTAACTAGAGTTTTATAGAGCTGCATCATTACATCGCGACCCTTAAACTCTATCCCTTGACTTATGAAAGCTAACACCCCATAAGCTTTCTTAACTACCCTATCCACCTGTGAGGCAACTTTCAGGGATCTGTGGACATGTATCCCCAATGGTTCCACCAGGTGACGATGGTCAGCTGCTGGGTTACCAGCATTCAGACCCGGTCAGTAATTGCTTCCTACAGAGGCCACTGGCACGTTTGGACCAGGCATGAGATCTGAGTCACAGAAGGACTGTTTGATATTCTGAGATTTATGTGATTAGACTGTACTTTATAATGGTCTCCTTTGGTTTTTTAGTGTTTCTTGTGGTTGATTGGTGAGTAGGTGATCTGTTTGTAATTTGGGGGTAGATCAGAGGCTGTTCTTTTTTGCAGATGAGGGGGTTGGGGATTATTATTGTCAATTTTTTTCTGCAGTGATGGGGTGGAGATTTGCTGCAATTGTTGCTGTTTGTTTTCCTGCGGGTGGGGGGATTTTGATGTTATTGTCATTGTTTTTTTTCTGTGGGAAGCGGGTGGGGGATTTTGGAGCTTGCAAGCTTTGTTTCCTTTCCTTTTTCATGCAGAGGGTGGAGTTGATGTATGGTCTTGCTGTATTTCATTGCTATCTGGAGAAGACAAATATCAGTGTTGTATTGTACTTGCATACTTTGACAATAAAATGAACCTTTTGAAACTTTTTGAACAGCACAATACAGGCCCTTCATCTCAGGATGTTATGCTCCACAATCAACTTCTCTACTACAAAACCCATAACCCAAAAAAAGTGTCTCAGCTCGAAACATCAACTTTACAATTAGTTCTAATGGAAAATAGTTAACTCCACTTATCCAATATGGGTAATAGACTGAAAAAGAATATGTTTAAACTGATGGTATTATAAATGTAGTATCTTGTAAATCCATTAAGTGAAATTGCAGCTCTTCTTGCCTAGGTTGCCTGTGAGAATGTTGGTTGACTTACTGGGTTATCATCTGGAGTTCAAACCATTGATCCAGAGACAGTAGAAAAGGTTCAGTTAGCAAGTACTGTAAGTTCTATCTACAGAAGAGACAAAAAGCTCAATGCCAGAACTCAGTGGGATGAAATTTTCCACCTTTGGCTTTCCCTGTCATTGCAATTATGGATATGAGCAGCTTCGGAATGGAAAAGTGCAGGATAGATGCCACATTACTAACTTCCATGTTTTCCTACAAACAGTTTTCCACTGGATAGTGGATCATGATATGTTAACTGAAAGAACCAGTCAAACATTAGTTGCTGAATGAAATGAAAGTAAATCACACTGGACAGCAAATTTTTCCAAAAGTGTTGCTTCCTCAGAATGTTTTTTTTTTTGGTTATGATAGACTGCTTGAAGCTGAACACAAATATAATTTCAGACTACTTATATCACATAGGAATTTGGAGAAATAAATAATGAACTTTTATTGAATATAATGCAGTTAATTGGATTACAGTGCTGACATTTTGCAATAGTTCAATTGAGCTAAAATATTTTGTTGATGATTTTCATTTATACTCAGTGCCAGAGGCTTCTTGCTTATGTGTCCAACAATAATCAATCAGCATCGATGGATTTCATTTGCCCTGATACCATTTCTCCATGACCACAGTGCCAAGATTCACAGAAAAGAACTCTAAATGGGAATTCAGAAAATGAATCTTTAGTGACATATTACATAAGACCATAAGACAAAGGAGCAGAAGTCGGCCATTTGGCCCATCGAGACTGCTCCACCATTTTATCATGAGCTGATCCATTCTCCTATTTAGTCCCACTCCCCCACCTTCTCACCATAACCTTTGATGCCCTGGCTACTCAGATACCTATCAATCTCTGCCTTAAATACACCCAATGACTTGGCCTCCACTGCTGCCCGTGGCAACAAATTCCATAGATTCACCACCCTCTGACTAAAAAAATTTCTTCACATTTCTGTTCTGAATGGGCACCCTTCAATCCTTAAGTCATGCCCTCTTGTACTAGACTCTCCCATCATGGGAAACAACTTTATAGCTTTGTATGCTTGAAGCATGTTGTCAACCAGTTGCACATAATTTGGTACTCTCTAGTTGCCAACAATTTTCAACAACATCCTTGAATGCCTTCCATGCGATTTTCTCCAGTCCCACTAGAAGTTCTTCGAATTGTTGTCATTGGTGACCTGTTTGATCTGTGGACCAACAAAAAATGCCTTCCTTAATATTGGCATCAGTTATTTTGGGAAACATCTGTCTTGAAATCCTTCACCTTCTTTGTTCAGTGCTTTCACAAAATGTTTCATATGCCCCAATTTTATATGAAGATAACTATATAACAATTACAGCACGGAAACAGCCATCTCGGCCCTTCTAGTCCTTGCTGAACTCTTACTCTCAACTAGTCCCACTGACCTGCACTCAGTCCATAACCCTCCACTCCTTTCCTGTCCATATATCTATCCAATTTAACTTTAAACAACAACATCGGACCTGCCTCAACCACTTCTGCTGGAAGCTCGTTCCACACAGCTACCACTCTCTGAGTAAAGAAGTTCCCCCTCTTGTTACCCCTAAACTTTTGCCCTTTAACTCTCAACTCATGTCTTCTTGTTTGAATCTCCCCCATTCTCAATGGAAAAAGCCTATCCACGTCAACTCTATCAATTCCGCTCATAATTTTAAACACCTCTATCAAGTCCCCCCCTCAACCTACGCTCCAAAGAATAAAGACCTAACTTGTTCAACCTTTCTCTGTAACTTAGGAGATGAAACCCAGGTAACATTTTAATAAATCTCCTCTATACTCTCTCAATTTTATTGACATCTTTCCTATAATTTGGTGACCAGAACTGTATGCAATACTCCAAATTTGGCCTTACCAATGCCTTATACAATTTCAACATTACATCCCAACTCCTATACTCAATGCTCTGATTAATAAAGGCAAGCATACCAAAAGCTTTTCACCTTCAGGGAACTAGGCACCATTATTCCTAGGTCCCTCTGTTCTACAGCATTCTTCAATGCCCTCCCATTTACCATGTATGTCCTATTTTGATTAGTCCTACCAAAATGTAGCACCTCACATTTTTCAGCATTAAACTCCATCTGCCATCTTTCAGCCCACTCTTCTAACTGGCCTAAATCTCTCTGCAAGCTTTGAAAACCTACTTCGTTATCCACAACGCCACCTATCTTAGTATCATCTGCATACTTACTAATCCAATTTACCACCCCATCATCCAGATCATTAATATATATGACAAACAACATTGGACCCTGTACCGATCCCTGAGGCACACTCTACACACCGTCCTCCAATCTGACACACAGTTATCTACTGCTACTCTCTGGCATCTCCCATCCAGCCACTGCTGAATCCATTTTACTACTTCGATATTAGTGCCTTACGATTGAACCTTCCTAAGATGAGGCAAAAATATTTTTGTTGGGTTGACAATATGTGCCACATTCTTCTGCTTAGTGGCCAATCCTTTTTAAAGTGATGAGATTCTCTAGCATGGCTGTCCCATTCACAAATGAAACGACAGTGCTTGGTGTATCCGAGCAGCATTCCAAGTACCAGCAAAACTACTATCAGATCACCACAGGTGTTCCAGTTGTAGTTGCTGTACTGTTTGTGTTTCAACAAGACTTCCAAATTCCGGTAGTTTACTTTCATGTGTAATGCACAGTTGACTGGTATTGAAGGGTGGACATTGCCATAGTGTTGCAGCAGGGCTTTTAGACTTAACACTGAAGAATCAATAAAAATACACCATTGTTGTGGGTCTTGCTGGAAACCCAAAGCAGTCAAAAGCCCATTAATATCGATGCAAAAACACCAATTATCAACCTGACCAAAGAATTGCATCAAATCTCCTTGGCAGCTGCGAAAGATGTAAGTTTTTGTGCCTGGTGACAGCAGATTCCATCCTTACAGTCTTGAACCCAGTTATTCTGTTTTTGCCTTTGACAAACCCAAGTCTCTGACCAGGTCATTTAACTCAGATTGTGTTAGCAGATGAGGCCCACTTGACATAAAGGGTTCAAAATCTGTATCAGTATCAGTGTGGTTTTCCATTCCTGGCTTGTGCACCATGGGATTTTCGTCTGCCTCTTCCAGAGTCCAAGTCTCTGGTGGCTTAGGTACTGGAAGGCTATCGTTATGCAGCACAGGTCTCATGGCTGAAGGGAGATTGGGGTATTCAATGAATTTCTTTTTTTTAGCAGAGAAACCAGACAAACTGTGCAGACAGAAGTGGCAGTCTGTCACATGATCCTTCTGCTCTCACCATATGATCGGGACAGCGAACAGCATTGACTTCTGAGTACCTTTGGGCCAAGTTCTAAGATCGACAGCGCATGTTGTGCAAGAAATGTGAGGAGACCAGGCTCTGACTTGGTCACCTACTTTACACCCAAACTAGAGCTCATTAGCTTTCTTAATAAGAGGAATCAGGGTCCATTTTTGAGATTTAAGTGTATACTCGTCACAAATATAACAGAAACTGTCACGGCTGTTGCAACATTGGCATGACAAACACTCTTGAAAATACGGTTACTTTATTATAATGCATACACACAATATGCTATGCGCATAGAGAATAGAATAGAATAGAATAGTACAGCACAGTACAGGCCCTTCGGCCCACAATGTTGTGCCAACCCTCAAACCCTGCCTCCCATATAAGCCCCCACCTTAAATTCCTCCATATACCTGAGCATGTTCATCAACGTGATTCCAAACCAATATATATAGAACACAGAGCATTGAACATAGAAATCAATAGCACATTACAGGCCCTTCGGCCCACAATGTTGTACTGACCATCTAACCTACTCTAGAAACTGCCTAGAATTTCCCCAGCACATAGCCTTCTATTTTTCTAAGGTCCATGTACCTATCTTTTTTTTTTGTGTGCCATACTCTGCCAGAGCCTCAGCGACCACTTTTCAAGTGGTTGTCTTGGAGGAAAGATTCTGTGAGTGGTCCCCCACGTCCTTCTCAGAGCGCAGTTTTTTTTTACGAGGTTGAGTTGTGAGCTGGACACTCAACCCAGCATGGATGGAAAATGTGCCCAGGAGTGGCCTGACCGGATTCGAACCCGAGAACCTTCGCTCCGGAGTCCGGTGCTGATGTCACTGCGCCACCAGCTGGTCTTGTGCCTATCTAAGAGGCTCTTAAAAGACCCTATTGTATCCGCTTCCACCAGTGCCACCAGCAGTGCATTCCACACACCCACCACTCTCTGTGTGAAAAACGTACCCCTGACATCCCCTCTGTACCTATTTTCAAGCACCTTAAAACTATGCCCCATGTTATTGTAATGCATAGAACGGTGTGTCTGTAATAGAATGAGGTGGCAGATAAATGCATGGCTGAAGAATTGGAGTGGGGACAGGGATTCAGATTTCTGCATAATTGGTACCTCTTCTGGGGCAGGTGGGACCTGTACAAAAGAGACAGGTTATACTTGAATCCGAGGGGAACCAATATTCTTGTGGACAGATTTACCAGAGCTGTTGGGAGTGGCTTAAAATAATATGGCAGGGGGATGGGAAACAGGATGATAGAGCTGAGGATGAGACAGCAAGTCTACAAGTAGATGGTGGGTGTAACATGAATGTAAGGAAGAACAAGCCAATGATTGGGTACAAAAGCAGACAGAGCAAAGAGTTAAATTGTACCACAGAGACAAACTTCAAAAGGTTGAAGAATGCGGGACCGAAGGTGCTGTATTTAAATGCATGTAGCTTTCAGAATAAGGTGGACAAACTCATGGCACAATTAGAGATTTGTCAATATGACATTGTGGGCATCACTGATTTGTGGCTGAAAGAAGGCCATAGTCGGGAGCTTAATCAAAGGATATACTTTACGTTGAAAGGACAGGCAGAAAGGCATAGCTGGTGGTGTGGCTCTGTTGGCAAGAGATGGAATTACATCATTAGAAACAGGTGACATAGGGTCAGAGTATGTTGAAGCTTTGTGGGTGGAGCTAAGAAACTGCAAGGGTTAAAAAAAATTATGAAAATCATATATAGGCCTCCAAATACTTGCCAAGGTGTGGGGTTGAGATTGCAAAGGGAGCTGGAAAAGGCATGTAATAAGGGTAATGACACAATTCTAATGGGGGACTTCAATATGCGAGGGGATTGGGAAAATCAGGTTGGTGCTGTATTGCAAGAGAGGGGATTTGTTGAATGCCTACAAGATGGCTTTTTAGGGCAGCTTGTGTTTGAGCCTAGTCGGGGAAAAGCTATCTTAGATGGGTTTTGTGGTAATAACCCAGAACTTATTAGGGAGCTTAACATAAAGGAACCCTAAGGAGGTAATGATCATAATAAGATTGAATTCGTACTGCAATTTGTGAGGGAGAAGCATAAGTCACATGTATCAGTATCACAATGGAATAGAGGGAACTACAGAAGCATGAGAGAGGACCTCGTCCAGGTGGACTTGAGGAGGATGGCAGCACAGAGGTGGCTGAAGATTCTGGGAATAGTTCACAAGGCACAGGATAGTTATGTCCTACAGAATAAGTTGTTCTCAAATGGCAGGGTTAGGCAACTGTAGGTGACAAGGGAAATTAAGGACTGCATAAAAGCCAAGGAAAGGGCATATAAGGTACGAGAGTGAGCGGAAAATTGGATGATTGGGAAGCTTTTAAAATCCAACAAAAGGCAACTAAAAAAGCTATAAGAAGGGAAAAGATCAAATATGAGGGTAAAATCAAGTAGCAGATGGAATACAGTGTTGGGAATGCATAACAATGCAATTGGTAAAAGGAACAATAGTGCAGAATATTATCTAAATGGGGGGAAGATTCAAATATCAGAGGGGCAGAGGGACTTAGGAGTCCTCGTGCAAGACTCCCAGAGGTAATTTACAGGTTGTGTCTCTGGTAAAGAAGGCAAATCAATGTTGGCACTTATTTCAAGGGAAATAGAATATAAAAGTAAGGAGATAATGCTGAGTCTTTATAAGACACTAGTCAGGCCGCACTATTATTTACGATATTTTTGGAACCGTTGGCAATCATGATTAGAGCACATCCAAATATTAGAGGGGCGAAGGGAGACTGATGCTATATGCTGACAATATTTTATTACTGATTAGTGACCCTCCTAATTCCTTATCCCCACTAATGAAAACAATTCAATTATATTCTGAGGTATCTGGTTATAAAATCAACTGCAATAAATCTGAGGCTATGCCAATGTCAAAATTGTGTTATTCAAATTCAATATCTCAGTTTAATTTCAGATGGGTGCCAGTTGGAATGAAGTATCTAGGGGTCAAACTCAGTCATAATTTGGAAGAAATAATCACTTTAAATTACGATCCATTATTGAGTAGGATAAGAAATAATCTGGATAAGTGGGGGGCACTGAGACTGTCACTCTGGGGTAAAGTCAATGTAGTTAAAATGGTCATAGCACCTCAGTTTAACTATCTTTCTATGATGCTTCCTTTAAATATATCAGATTTGATCTACAAGCAATACAACAAAATGATCAGTGATTTTCTATGGGATAAGAAGAAGCCGAGAATTAAAATGAGTAGGATGTGTATGTCCAGGGACATGGGTGGGCTCAGTCTACCAGACGTCAGGGCATATAAATTATCCTTTGAAATGACCAAATTAGCTAAACATTGGGACAGGGCTGATGTTGATTTAGATTGGGTAATTATAGAACGGAGCCTGGCTGCACCACATTCACCCCTTAACATCCTCTCACAACATGTGGAAAACAAGACTAATCTAAATCCTACACTAATTCACTCAAGGAGTGTGTGGAGTACAATTCATAAAGCCTGTAGAATGTCACATTTAAACCAGTTATACTCCTCGCTCTGGAATAACCCTGAGATATGCATTGGGAAAAGAATGGTGTACTGGAAAGAATGGAAGATTAAAGGCGTAAATACAGAAGGTGATCTCTATGAGAATGGGATTTTTATGTCATTAGTGGATTTGCAGAGGAAATATAACTTTGTTATAAAGGGAATTTTTGGAAGTATTTACAAATAAGACATTGCATTAGTAGCATATTTAAGAACAATGACCCACAAAGTAACTCTTTAACTGAATACTTTACATTACCACAGGAAGTTCATAAAGCATCAGTGTTTTATAAAATGTTCAAGCACTCTGTGGGTGAATCGTGTAACAATCTCAAAGCAGTATGGCAGAAGGATCTTGGAAGCGCTTTGAAGACAATGAGTGGTCAAATATATTATCAAATGTGGGTAGACATATTAGGGAAGCGAGAGGGAAATTTATTCAGTAAAAGATAGTACACAGATATTATTGGACACCAACTGGACTGTACAAAATGGGGATTGTTGATAATTATGCTGGAAATGTAAAAATGAGGTGGGCACATATTTTCACATGATTTTGGAGTCTACCATGGTTCATCCATTTTGGTGTAAAGTTCTCGATTTGTTAGGGAATTGGCTGGGTTCCACACTGCCCTTGTGCCCAGGGGTTGTCTCTTGGGTGGTAGGTCAATGACACCTAATGTAAACAATGACAAATTTACTATTTTAAAGGTGGGTCTCATCACAGTTGCAAGAATTATGTTGCAAAACTGGAAAAAACCCAGATGTCCCACTGTGAAGGAATGGACTGAGGAAATGATTAAGATTTCATCACACGACCACATGTTGGGAAGAACTAACAGTGAGGGAAAAGTGCAAGACGCATGGGATCAATTTTGGTTGTATGTTAATTTAAACTTAAATTGGAACTTCTTTCTGTCTCTAAGTTTTATTTGTTTTCCTGACATGGCATGGCTGTGTAAATATGCTGTACTGTATCTGCTCTGTGATATGCTGTGCTGCTTTGTAAAATAAGAATAAATAATAATAAAAATTTGAATTTAGAAAAATAAACTAGTCAGGCCACACTTACTGTACTGTCAACAGTTTCTGGCACCATATCCCAGAAATGATATGTTATCATTGGAGAGAGTCCAAAGGAGGATCACGAAGATGATTCTAGGAATGAAGGGGTTAACATATGAGGAGCGTTTAGCAGCTTTGGGTCTGTACTCACTGGAATTTAGAAGAATGCATGGGGATTTCATTGAAACCTACCAAATGTTGAAAGGACTCGATAGGGTGGATGTTGAGAGGATGTTTCCTCTGGTGGGGCTATCCAGAACTAAAAGGTACAGCCTCAACATTGAGGGGTGACCCCTTAGAACAGAGGTAAGGAGGAATTTTTTTAGCAGGGGAGTAGTGAATCTGAGGAATGCTTTGCCACAGACTGCAGTGGAGGCCAAGTCTGTGGGTAAACTTAGGGCAGAAGTAGACCTTTTCCTGATCGGGCAGGGCATCAAAGACTATGGTGAGAAGGGACTGAGTGGGATTCAGAATCAGCTATGATGGAATGGCAGAGCAGACTGAATGGCCTAATTCTGCTCCTTTGTCTTATGGTCTATTGTCTTATGTTTTTATAGCCTTTCTAAAACCTGTCCAGCCATGCAGTATCCATCCTGTCTAAGCACGCCCATGCATGCCTGGACAAGATAGAAAACTTTTCAGCTTACATTGTGGGCAATTTTTAAAAATGGTACAGGATATGGAAATGTCATGGTGATTCTCATGATCAGCAGCCTAAAATACATAAATGCACCCAAAAGTATTCAGGGAGCAAAATATTTGTTGTCCAGTGTCATCAGCCATTTGACACACCAGATTTCCAGCTCCGCCACGATTATTCTAAACACTGTTGTTCCACCAGGTTGCAGCCTCAGCGCCCCACTCTAAGAACTGTACACTCATCACTGCATGGCCAGCTTCTGTCTCACCCAAAGCTAGCAGATGATATCACCGTAGTAGGCTACATTTCAAACAACTAAAGAACAGGAAAGAGACAGAGAGTTTAATGACATGGTGTCATGACAGTGATCTTTCCCTCAGTGTCAGCAAAACAAAAAAGCTGGTCATTAACTTCAGGAAGTTTGGTGGTGGATATGTTCCTGTCTAGCTCAAAGGTCTTTGAGATTGAGAGTTTCAAGTTCCTAGGTGTGAACATCACCTAGAGCCTGTCCTGGTCCAACCACGTTGAGGTCATGGCTGAGAAAGCCTCCTAGAATGAAAAATAGCAAATGTAACTGTAATGCCCTCATTCACATTTTTACTATATGCTGTTCTGTATTTGACTTTCGTGCTGTTCTCTGCAAGCTGCTTGTTTGGGTTACTGTTGAAGACAAGAGACAGGAGAATTGTGTGCCATCTAATTAGGAAGGCCGGATTAAGGGGAGGTTTCTATGGTGGGGAACACTAAGGTGGGGCTTAGGGTCTTTTGTTAAGGAGTTGAAGAGAGAAGACACCAGAGGGAAGAGGTCGTACAATCCCGGGGCTGTGATTCAATCCGGAGCGGGGCTGTGATTCGATGAAGCCCGGAATGAGATCGAAGGAGGATCGGCGAAGAGGAAACCGTGAGCAGATTAGACTGTTTCATCAAAATAGACCCTTTTCTTTTTTGTTCTTTCTTTACTATCCCTTTCAGTCAAATTAAGAATTATAAAGCTAAATCTTCTAATTGTAAGCTATGTACTTTCTATTATTTCATGGCACATATTTGTAGCAGGGTAACGAATCACACAGCTATCCCCACAAACAAGGGGCTTGGGACGGGCTTGTACCTCAATCTCACACATTTGGCAGGGCTGGAGATTGTCTTCCATAGACTTACTCAGCTGACGGAACCAGAGAGTCTACAACGGGATGAGGGAGGAGTTGGCTAATGTGGATTGGGAGCACAGGCTATTTAGTAGGACAGTTGAGGAACAGTGGAATACTTCCAAAGAGATTTTTCACAGTGCTCAACAAAAGTATATTCCAGTCAAAAGTAAGGACAGTAAGTGTGGGGAGAGCCAGCCTTGGATAACTAAGGAAATAAAAGATAGCGTCAAATTAAAAGCTCGTATACAAAGTCACAAAGAATAGTGGGAGACTGGAGGATTGGGAAAACTTTAAAAAGCAACAGAGAACAACTAAACAAGAAATAAGGAAAGGTAAGATAGAGTATGAAAGTAAATTAGCACAAAATATAAAAACAGATAGCAAAAGTTGTTATAAATATATATGAAGTGGAAGGGGGTGGCTAAAGTCAATGTAGGTCCCTTGGAAGACGAAAAAGGGAAATTGATATTGGGTGATAAGGAAACGGCTGAGGCATTGAACGACTATTTTGTGTCGGTCTTCACAGTGGAGGACATGTCTAATATGACAAAGAAGGATGTTATGGACAAAATGGGAGGTGAGGACCTTGATAAAATCACTGTCACTAAAGAGATGGATGAGCAAACTAGAGGGCCTGAGGATAGATAAGTCCCCTGGTCCTGATGGGATGCATCCCAGGGTGCTGAGGGAATTGGCAGAGGTTATAGTAGATGCGTTGGTAATCATTTATCAAAACTCTCTAGACTCTGGGCAGGTCCCAGCAGATTGGAAGACAGCAAATGTCACGCCACTTTTGAAATAAGAATGTAAGCAAAAGACAGTCAACTATAGGCCAGTTAGCTTAACATCTGTAGTCGGGAAAATGCATGAATCTGTCATTAAGGAAGAAATAGTGAAACATTTAGGAAGGAGTGGTTCCATTAGACAGACGCAGCATGGATTCAGAAAGGGCAGGTCGTGTTTGACAAACTTACTGGAGTCCTTTGAGGACATAATGAGTGCAGTGGATAGAGGGGATCAGGTGGATATCGTATACAGTACTAGGATTTCCAGAAGGCATTTGATAAGGTGCCGCACAAGAGACTTATAAATAAGATACGGATGCATGGAGTCAGAGGAAGTGCATTGGCATGAATAGTGGATTATTTAACCAATAGAAGGCAGAGAGTTGGTATAAATTGGTGTTTCTCCGTTTGGCAGTCAGTGGTGAGTGGGGTGCCGCAGGGGTCGGTGCTGGGCCCACAGCCGTTTACCATTTACATTGATGATTTGGATGAGGGGACTGAGTGTAGCATAGCAAAATTTGCTGATGACATTAAACTGAGTGGAAAAGCAAATTGTACAGAGGATGTGGAGAGTCTGCAGAGGGATATAGATAGGTTAAGTGAGTAGGCCAAGGTCAGGCACATGGAATACAACGTTGGTAAATGTGAGATCATCCACTTTGGAAGGAATAATAGAAAAGCAGATTATTATTTAAATGATGAAAGATTGCAGCATGCTGTTGTGCAGAGGAACTTGGGAGTGCTTGTTCAGGAGTCGCAAAAAGTTGGCTTGCAGTTACAACAGGTTATTAAGAAGGCAAACAGAATGTTGGCCTTCATTGCTAGAGGTATTGAATTCAAGAGCAGGGAGGTCATGCTGCAACTATACAGAATACTGGTGAGGCCACACCTGAAATACTGTGTGCATTTCTGGTCTCCATACTTAAGGAAGGATATACTGGCTTTGGAGGCAGTGCAGAGGAGGTTCACCAGGTTGATTCCAGGGATGAAGGGGTTAACCTATGAGGAGAGATTGAGTCGCCTGGGACTATACTCTCTGGAATTCAGAAGAATGAGAGGGGAACTTATAGAAACATACAAAATTTTGAAAGAGATAGATGAGATAGAAGTAGGAAAGTTGTTTCCATTGGTAGGTGAAACTAGAACTAGGGGACATTGCCTCAAGATTCAGGGGAGAAGATTTAGGATGGAGATGAGGAGAAACTGTTTTTCCCAGAGAGTGGTGAATCTGTGGAATTCTCTGCCCAGGGAAGCAGTTGAGGCTTCTTCACTAAATATATTCAAGATAGGTTTTTACATAGTAAGGGAATTTAGGGTTATGGGGAAAAGGCAGATAGATAAAACTGAGTTTACGGATAGATCAGCCATGATCTTATTGAATGGCGGGGCAGTCTCGATGGGCCGGATGGCCTACTCCTGCTCCTATTTCTTATGTTACTTATGTATAACTTATTTGAAGGGAAAAAAAGAGAGACAGAAGACAGGAAACTCAGATCAATCAGTTTATTATCCATCATGTTAGAAGCTGTTATCAAATGTTAGAAGCTAAGAAGTGCTTGGACGAATTTAAGGTAATCAGGCTAAGTCAACATGCTTTTAGGAAAGTGAATTCATGTGTGAACGAATAATTGCAATTATTTGATGTAACCGCCACTGTGCTAAGGGGGCAACTGGTAAATATACTATATTTGAATTTCCATATGGCACTTATAAAAATGCTGACAGCTGTTGTAGAAAATGACAGATCATGTTGTAGGAGATAATATATTGGTTTGGATGGAAGATTGGCTGGTTAACAGAATAAAGAGAGAGCAGGCATAAATGGGTCATTTTCTGGTTGGCAAAACATAACAAGTAGAGTGCCTCAACATTTTACAATTAATATGAATACACTGCAGGTTTTGGAGCTAAGATTGCTGATGATACAATGTTCAGTTGGAATGTAAGTTATAAAAAGGACACAAGGAAGTTACAAAGGAACGCATCCTGCCAAAGGGTTTCGGCTTGAAACGTTGACTGTACAGTTTTCCATAGATGCTGCCTGGCCTGCTGAGTTCCTCCAGCATTTTGTGTGTGTTGCTTGGATTTCCAGAACCTGCAGATTTTTTCTTGTTTACAAAGGAAATCAGATGGGTTATATTACACCACACAAAGAGCAATTATTGACAATTACTCAACAAGAGAAAATCTAGCTTTCAACCTCTGACCTTCAATAGCATTGCCATCTCTGAATCCTCCACTATCAATATCGTAGGAGTTACTATTGACCAGAAACTGACCTGGAGCAGCTATATATAAGAGGAAGTCAGAGGCTAGGAATCCTGCAGCAAGTAACTCAACTCCTAACACCCCAGGCCTGTCCATGATCTCTAAGAAGTTAGTATTCCACTTGCCTGGATGAGTGCAGCTTCAACAACATTCAAGAAACTCGACACCGTGTAGGACATAGCAACCTACTTGATAAGCAACCCATCCACAACCATTCACTCGCTCTACCAATGATGCACAGTACCTAGGGTTAGTAAGTTGTGAGCATGCTATGTTTGTACCGGAAGCCTGGCAACATTCTCAATGCAAACGGTGCATTTCACTGTATGTTTTGAAGTGTCAATGTACACGTAACAAATAAAACTAATCTTTAACAGCAGTTTGTCCTATCTTCGGCAGTTTGGCCGAAGGACCTGTACTGTACTGTACTACTCTATGTTCTATGTACAGTAATTCAGCAGGTCTCCTGAGACAGCAGCTTCAATGACCTATACCGGCTATAAAGACAAAGGCAGCAAAAGCATGGGAAGGCCACACCCGGAAAGTATCTCTTACATCATCTTAACTTGGAAATATGTTGCTGTTTCTTTCTGTCAAAATCCTGGAAGTCCCTCCCTAATAGCCTAAACGATCGCAGTGGTTCAATAAGGCAGCTCACCACTACCTCCTGAAGAGCAATAGGTATGGGTATTTAAATGATGGCTCAGACTGTAAAACCCACATCTCTTGAATGATTAAGAAGAAAGATTAAGTGATTCTACGTGGATCTGACAAGTGTGAAGTTACCCATTTTGACAGGAAAATATGAGAAGGAAGCATATTATCTGAAAGACGTGAGATTGAAGAGATTTGTGACACAGAAAAATCTGGTTGTCGAGTATAGGATTTGCAAAAATGGGGTGTCCAGTAAAGCAAATGATTAGGAAAGCTCTTGTACAATAAGATGGGCTCTTGACCTCACAATTAGTATCATCATGGCCTTGCACCTTTTTGTCTCCTCTTTCTGTTTAACACTATATTGTAATTGCTTTTCCCTTGTACTACCCTGATGCGCTGATTTGATGAGAAGATCTGACTAGTAGAATAATAAAACGATTTACCATTGGCGTGTCTAAATTTGGAGTAGTGTGTACAGAACTGTTCTCTCTATTTAAGGATAATATAACATGTTTGAAGCAGTTCAGAAAGTTTTATATATTGATATCTGGAATCATGAGGCTTTCTAATGAGGAAAGATTGGGGATGCAAAGCTTGTATCCATTGAATTTTAGAGAATTTTTGTGAAAAGTACAAAATCCTGACATGCATTCATAGCATAAGACCATAAGACATAGGAGCAGAATTAGGCCATCTGGCCCATCGAGTCTGTTCTGCAATTCAATCACAGCTGCTCCTTTTTTACTATCTCCTCCTCAGCCCCAGTTCCTGGCCTTCTCCCCGTAACCTTTGATGCCATGTCCAGTCAAGAACCTATCAATCTCTGCCTTAAATACACCAAATGACCTGGCCTCCAGAGCTGCTTATGGCAACAAATTTCACAAATTCACCACCTTTGGCTAAAGAAATTTCTCTACATCTCCGTTTTGAAAGGGCTCCCCTCTATCCTGCAGCTGTGCCTTCTTGTCTTAGACTCTCCCAACATGGGAAACATCCTTTCCACATCTACTCTGTCTAGGCCTTTCAACATTCGAAAAGTTTCAATGAGATCCCCCCTCATCCTTCTGAATTTCAGTGAGTACAGACCCAGAGCCATCAAACGTTCCTCATATGATAACCCTTTCATTCCTGGAATCATCCTTGTCAACCTCCTCTGAACCCTCTCCAATGCCAGCACATCTTTTCTAAGATGAGGGGTCCAAAACGGTTCACAATATTCAAGGTGAGGCCCCACTAGTGCCTTATAAAGCCGCAGCATCACTTCCTTGCTCTTGCATTCTAGACCTCCTGAAAAGAATGATAACAAGGCTTTGCCTTCCTCACCACCAACACAACCTGCAAGTTAACCTTCAGGTGGTTCTGCACAAGACTACCTAAGTGTATGACCATGCATTTTTCAACATTGTATTTAATTTGCCATTTTCTTGCCCATTCTTCTAATCTGTCTCAGTCCTTCTGCAGCTTACCTGTTTCCTCAACACTACTTGCCCCTCCACCAATCTTCATATCATCTGCAAACTTGGCAACAAAGCCATCTATCCCATCATCTAAATAATTTATATATAGCATAAAAAGAAGTGGTCCCAACACCGACCCATGCCGAACACCACTAGTCACTGGCAGCCAACCAGAAAAGAACCCTTTTATTCCCACTCGCTGCCTCCAACCAATCAGCCAATTCTCGAACCATCTTAGTAACTTTCCTGTAATACCACAGGCTCTTAAATTGGTAAGCAGCCTCATGTGTGGCACCCTGTCAAAGGCCTTCTGAAACTCCAAATATACAACACCCACTACACCCCCTTTAACTATCCTATTTGTAATCTCCTCAAAGAATTCCAACAGACTTGTCAGGCATGATTTTCCCTGAAGGAAACCATGCTGACTTTGTACCATCTTGTCCTGTGTCACCAACTACTCCATCACCTCATCCTTAACAATTGACTCTATCATCTTCCTAACCACTGAGGTCAGGCTAACTGGTCTATGATTTCCTTTCTGCAGCCTTCCTCCTTTCTTAAAGAATGGAGTGACATTTGCAATTTTCCAGTCCTCTGGCACCATGCCAAAGTCCAATATTTTTGAAAGATCATTTCTAATGCCACCACAATCTCTAATACTACCTCTTTCAGAACCCTAGGGTGCAGTTCCTCTGGTCCGGGTGACTTATGTACCTTTAGGTCTTGAAGCTTTTTAAGCACCTTCTCTCTTGTAACAGTAACTACTCTTCCTTCGTAAACTACAACATCAGGCATACTGCTAGTGTCTTCCACAGTGAAGACTGATGCAAAATACTCATTCAGTTCATCAGCCATCTCCTTGTCCCCCATTATTGTTTATCCTGCCTCATTTTCTAGCGGTCCTATATCCACTCTCATTTCTCTTTTATTTTTAACGTACTTGAAAAAACTTTCACTGTTGACTTTGATATTATTTGCTAACTTTCTTTCATATTTCAACTTTTCCCTTCTAATGATTTTTAGTTGCTCTCTGTAGGTTTTTAAAAACTTCCTAATTCTCTACCTTTCCACTAATTTTTGCTTTGTTGTATGCCCTTTCTTTTGCTTTCACAATAGCTTTGACTTCCCTTGTCAGCCACGGTTGTACTATATTATCATTTGAGTATTTCTTCCGTTTTGGGATACACATGTTCTGCACCATCCTCATTTTTTCCAGAAACACACGCCATTGCTGCTCTGCTGACATCCCTGTCAGCAGCTCCTTCCAATTTACTTTGGCCAGCTCCTCCCTCATGCCACTGTAATTTCCCTTACTCCACTGAAATACTGCTACATCAGACTTTACTTTCTCCCTATCAGATTTCAAGTTGAACACAATCATATCGTGATCACTGGTTCCTAAGGGTTCTTTTACATTAAGCTCCCTAATCACCTCTGGTTCATTACATAACACCTAATCCAGTACAGTTGATCCCCTAGTAGGCTCAACGACAAACTGCTTTAAAAAGCTATCACTTTGGCATTCAACAAACTCACTCTCTTGAGATCCATTACCAACCTGATTTACCCAATCGACCTGCATGTTAAAATCTTCCATGTCTACCATAACATTGCCCTTTTGACTCGTCTTTTCTATTTCCTGTTGTAACCTGTGGTCCACCTCCCAGCCACTGTTGGGAGGCCTGTATATAACTGTCATCAACATCCTTTTACTCTTGCAGTCCCTTAACTCAGCCCACAAGGATTCAACATCTTCTGATCCTACGTCACATCTTTCCACTGATTTGATGCCATTTTTTACCAGTAGAGCCACACCACCCCCTCTGCCTACCTTCCTATCCCTCCGATATAACGTGTAACCTTGGGATGTATGGGGTGTCAGGGAGGGGTTCACCTCTGGTGGGGGAACATGTCGCGTCCTTTTCAAGGCGGTTAGTCCACCTTTGGTCCCCACCTGGCACTCAGCTCTCACCTGTGGCTCCTCGTAGCTGTTTGCATGCGACAGCGGCTACACCCTGGGCAACGGCTTCGACAAGCCGGCTAAACCAGGTGAGGGTAGCCGACGGGTCTCAAACCCTCGGTGAGATAAGGAGTTGTCTATCCCAGCATGTGAAGATAGACCCTGGCAGATTGAGCAGATGAGATCAATGGAAGATCCAATGGTCAAGAAAGTGGTCTCTGCAAGCGTTGTGGAACGTGTAGATTATGACAAGACGCAGAAGACGTCCTGGTCATCCACTGCGCTTAGTCCCATCTCCAGCTGTCTCAACTCTGTCTTGCAACTGGATTCAGATGGGAATTGGGAAGAGAGAGTGAGGCTGACGCTGCGCAACTCTCCCTCACTTAAATCCAAATCAAGCGCTAGTCTCAACACCATCAATGGTGTCGAGGTTTTCATCAACGACGACGATGGACGAACAACAACCTTGGACATTCAGCTCTCAACTGCAACCATCCTTCAGCCATGATTCAGTGTTGGCCACAACATCATACCTGACAATCTGTAATATTGCAACAAGATCATCCACCTTATTTCTTATATTACATGCATTTAGATACAACACCTTGAATACCGTATTTGCTATCCTTTCTGACTTTGCATCCCTAATGATTTGACAGCTTATTTTACAGCTTATTGGCTGTAACTAAGTCCCATCACCTGCCTGCCCTTCCTGACAATCTGACTGCACGCTATCTTTACTTTTTTACCATCCATCCTTTCCTGAGTCCCTTCACTCCGGTTCCCATCCCCCTGCCAAGTTAATTTTAACCCTCGCCAACAGCTCTAACAAACCTGCCCACGAGAATATTAGTCCCCCTCGGGTTCAGGTGCAACCCATCACTTTTGAACACTTTTGAGCACTGATGCAGTGAGAATATTTCAATATGTGAAAGAATCATGAAGTATAGGGAAACTAATTCAAACCAAGGTGTTGCCCATTTAAGATAGAGAGACAGTGAAATGTTTTTGTCCATAGGTTCATGATCATTGGAACACACTTCCTCAAAGGGAGGTGGAAACAGAGTCTTTGAATATTTTCAGTGTGGGTCGATAGATTCTTGATTAACAGTGAGACAAAGGTTTCCAAGTTAGACGGAGTTGTAGAACTGAGGTCACAATCACATCAGTAATGTTTTTATTAAACAACTGTGCAAGCTCAAGAGGCTAATCACCCTCAGTATTCTCCTAATTAATATTGTCATCATGTTTGAGTCTTCACAAAGTCAACAGATCCTGCTGGCATAAACTCCATATGCTAATATGTCTCCTTTGTCATAAGGAAAAATGAGAAATAATTAAAAATTCAGTCCCAAGGGTCCAAGGTGTTGGAATTTGATCTGGCAATTTATTATCCAGATTGAGCATAGGCAAATCATCTGACTTGTAGATTATCCAGGCTTGAATGTACTCTGTCATTAGTTCATCACTTTGAGTCAAAAGGCTTGATACAATTCAACAAAAGCAACTTGCATGTTATAGCATTTTTGCATGGTATTACAAAACACTTCTGAGCAGTACTAATAAAATTTTACAGTAAATAAAAAATGAGCCTAGGTGACCAAGGAAGTAGATATTTTTGCAAAAATCTGAAAGAAGGCAACACAGAGTGGTATGAAATTCTGGAGAATACAGTTTTTAAGTGAAGACACAACTGTTACCTTTGGAGCAATTGAAAATCAGCAAGTTCAAATGGCTATAACTGGATTGTTCGAAAATTTATAGGTATGGAGAGGGTTACAGTGGTGGAGGGGGTAAGGCCATGGAGGGATTTGAAAATGATATCAGGAAAGAACATTTTAAAATTTAGGTAACTGTTAAACTAAGACATAATCAAAGACAGGTGAAATTTTGAAGATGGAATCAGCTTATTTAAAGGATGTGGCAGCACGTGGTCCAGAAATCATCTCAGAATACAAAGACTTTAAGTGGCTTGGTTCAGACAGTGTCAAAGAGAGAGATGAAGTCAAAATGTGGCAAATAAAAAATTATAAAGTGACAGGAATAGTTTTGAAATAGGTCAGTGGACAACAAATGAGGCCTTTATAATTTTATCCATTTCAAGGTCATAACTATATACTAAATAAAGTGGGTAGCACAGAAGCAGAACAGGTAACATAAGAATACAGATGAACACAGTAGAATTTGATTCTTTCTTCTTAATTTTGACATATTAACCATAGGCTTATTTTTTGCTTCATTCAATTTTTTCAGATTTTTCAAGATCATATAAAATCAGAAATGTGGGGAAAGATAATTTATCAACAGCAGTGACATTAGAAGCTTTATGCAATCATCTGACAAAATATGAAAAGCAAATATGCATAGATCAATCATATAAATAATACTTATTTAAAATAATTGTGTTCATTTGGAAATTGCATTACATTGGAACAGAGAACATTACAAACATTAGAGGCACTTCAGCCCTCGATGTTGTGCTGACCTAGCCCAAGATCAATCTAACACTCCCTTCCCACATATCCTCTATTTTTTCAATCTTGCATTTGCCTATGTAAGAGTCTCTTAAATCTCCCTTACGTATCCATCTCTGCCACCACCCCTGGTGGTGCATATCATGCATTCACCACTCTGTGTAAAATCTTACCTCTGACAACCCTCCAATCATCTCAAAATTACTTCCCCTGTATGAGCCATTTCCACCCGGGGAACAAGTCTCTCGTCTATCCACTTGATCTATGTCTCTTATCATCTTGTACACCTCTGTCAAGTCGCCTCTCATCCTACTTCTCTCCAAAGAGGAAACCCCTAGCTCACTCAACCTTTCAAATAATCCAAGCAGTATCCTGGTAACTCTCTTCTGCATCCTCTCTAAAGCTTTCACATCCTTCCTGTAATATGGGACCAAAAATGAACATAATATACCTAGTGTGTCTAAATATGGTTTTGAGAAGAAAAAAATAAAACACACCAGCATTGTTAGGTACATTGTAGCCATTACTGGAACACATGGTTTGCCTATTTCAGCAAATTAATCTAGAAAATGACTTCTTTGCCGCACAGTTGAATATTAATAATTAATATTCCTTTCCATCATTAATCGTTAATGACGGAATACATCTCCACCTCTCTGACAATCAACACTGGTGCACCTCAATGATGTGTGCTTTGGCCACTCTCTCTATACCCACAACTGGATGGCTAGGCACTACATAAATGCCATTTATAAATTTGCTGACAACACTAATGTTGGCAGAATTTCAGGTGGTAACAAGAAGGCATACAGTAGTGAGATCGATCAGCTGCTTGAGTGGTGTCACAGCAACAACCTTGTCTTTAGTCTTACATTGTCAGTAAGACTAAAGAATTGATTGTGGACTTCTGAAAGTGTAAGGAGAGGGAACACACAGCAGTCCTCATAGAGGGATCAGAAGTGGAAAGGGTGAACAATTTCAAGTTCCTGGGTGTCAACGTCGCTGAGGATCTATCCTGGACCCAACATATTGATACAGTTACAAAGAAGGCAAGACAGTGGCTATACTTCATTAGGAATTTGTGGAAATTTGGTATGTCACCAAAGACACTCGCAAATTGCTACAGATGTATGGTGGAGAGCATTCTAACTGGCTGCATCACCGTTTGCTATGAGGGAACCACCGCACAGGACTGAAATAAGCAGCAAAATCAGTCAGCTCTATTATGGGCACTAGCTTCCCTAGGACATTTTCAAGGAGCAATGCCCTCAATAAGGGCCCCATCATGACCTCCTCTCATTGCTACCATCAGGGACGAGGTACAACAGCCTGAATGCACACACTCAACGATTCAGGAAGAGCTTCTTCCCCTCTTCTATCTGATTTCTGAATGAGCATCGAACACATGAACACTACCTCACTACTTTTATTTCTCTTTTTGCACTGCTTACTTAATTTAATTTTTTAAAATATATATAAACTTCTTACTCCCCTCCTCTTTTCCTTTCTCTTTTTCTCCGCTCTCCTCTCCTATCAGATTCTTTCTTCTTCAGCCCTTGACCTTTCCCACCAGCCTGGTTTCACCTATCACCTTCCAGCTTCCTGAATTCCCCTCCTCCTACCTTTTTTATTCAGGCGTCTTCCCCCTTCCTTCTCAGTGCAGAGGAAGGGTCTGGGCCCAAAACACTAACTGTTGACTCTTTTCCATAGATGCTGCTTGGCCTGCTGAGTTCCTCCAGCACTTTGTGTTTGTTATATCTTACAGTTTTTATTGCAATGTATTGCAGCCACATAACAACAAATTTCATGACGTACAGTATGCCAGTGATATTAAACCTGATTCGGATTCTGATTCATCGATCTTCAAGGATGAGATGAAATAAAGAGCTATAATTATTTACAGTTAAAATCAAGGTTTTTTAACATTAAACAGAATAACTTATCTTTCTGTCAGTAAAAGGTCAATAACTAAGGAAGAAGATTTGATATTTTAGACCTAGCAAGATGAAGGACCTCCAGGATTAGAACAAATACAATTTTCCACTCAGAACTTAAAATGTCTCAGGAAAGAAGATTTTGTGTCACAGCAACACACCAGCTCCATGATTATGCTCCACACTGGTACCCCAACAGGCTGCAACTTCAGCCCTTTTACTCCCTATACACTTGCAACTGGAGGACGGAACAAAGTTAAGATGGCGCTAAAGGGCGACTCCTTTGCTTCCATCTTTGGAAACAGCTCTATTTCTATCTTTGATATCTCCTTTTTATCTTTTCAAGGTTCTTTTGAAGACCCTGACCTGGAGTTACACTCTGACTTGGGGAATGGGACCTGCTCTCAGGGCCTCACAACCGGCCGCTTTTTGATATCTCAAGGACGCGGTCTGGAAGACTAGCGCGCCTTCAGGATGATGGATTTTCGTGGCTCTGGAGACGGGCCGATTCAAGGCCAGTGCCCCTGACTGAGGCACTGCGGGAGAACACAGAACATCGGGAGCTGTGTTTCCAGTGATCTGATCATTTCCTCCACACTGGTACCCCAACAAGCTGCATGTTCAGCCCCTTCACTCCCTATACACTTGCATCTGGAGGGCAGAGCAAAGTTAAAATGGCACTATTCTCTAGGAGAAGAGCTCGGAAAAAGCCACGCAACAGATTTTTAACATCATAAATCAGCGAGTTGTTTGTTATGTCTCCCCTCTCGCTGTGAAACGGGGACATCTCTTTTTCCCTTATTAGGGAGAGAGAAAGAAAGAGCCTGTGGTATGTCAAATTACTGGGTGAACAAGAAGCCTTTAGGGTACTGCAAGTCTGTGTCTTTATTGATGCTTTGCTGCACGCTTGAGAGCTCGGTGGAGGGTGCCGATGCTTTTTTGCTTGTGGGCCGGATCGTTACTGCTTCCTGCTGCTTGTGTGTGGGAGGGGAACTGGGGGGGGGGCTTTGGGGTTCTAACGTTTAACTGCCATTCATTCTTTGGGGCACTCCTCTGTTTTTGTGGATGTTTGCAAAGCAAAAGAATTTCAGGATACATGTTGTGCACATTTCACTGACATTAAATGACATTGAACCTATTGAACTGTATGGCCAAATTCTCTTTTAACTCTTTCGACAAGTTTTCAGATGATACCACCATAGTAGGATGGATTTCAAACAAGAATGAGAAGTTCTAAAAGGAGATAGAAAGCCCAGTTGCATGGCAGCAAGCCAACAACCTCTCCCTCAATGTCATCAAAACAAAAGAGTTGGAACTTAACTTCAAGGATCAGGTACACTTTGCTGTCTGTTTCAGTGCTGCTGAGGTGGAGATGATTGAGATCTTTAAGTTGCTAGATATATACATTACCCACAATTTTCCTTGGACCAGCCATTTAGATGATATACTGAAGAAAGCACTTCAACACTTCTACTTCCTCAGAAGGCTATGGCAGTTCAGCACGTCCCCAATGACCCTCACCTACTTGTTCATGTGCATCCTTTCACAATACACCATAGCTTGGTATGCAAACTGCTCTAACTAAAACTACAAGAATGTGAACACAGCCCAGTCCAACACACAAACCAACCTCCCCTCCACTCTCTCTGTCTACACTTCCCACAGCCTTGGGAAAGTGTCCTACATCATTGACGACCCCGTGCATCCTGGTTACTTTCTTTTCTGACCCTTTGCATCAGGTAGAAGATACAAAAGCTCAAGAATAGTTTCTATCCCACTGTTAAAAACTGTTGACTGAATCTCTTAGATGATAAAGATTAACTCAATCTCTCAATCAACCTTATCATGGCTCTTGTATTTTATCCCTCTACCTGCACCGAACATACTCGGTAATTATAACGCTATATTCTGCATTTTTTCCTTTTTGTACTGTCTTGACATACTTACGTATGCAATGGTCTGTCTAGGTGGCATGCAAACAAAAGCTTTCCACTGTATAACAAGGAAGAGGTGCAGTTGACTTTTCAGGCCGAGACCCTTCGTCAGGACTAACTGAAGGAAGAGTGAGTAAGGGATTTGAAAGTTGGAGGGGGAGGGGGAGATCCAAAATGATAGGAGAAGACAGGAGGGGGAGGGATAGAGCCAAGAGCTGGACAGGTGATAGGCAAAAGGGATACGAGAGGATCATGGGACAGGAGGTCCGGGAAGAAAGACAAGGAGGTGGGGGGGGGACCCAGAGGATGGGCAAGGGGTATATTCAGAGGGACAGAGGGAGAAAAAGGAGAGTGAGAGAAAGAATGTGTGTATAAAAATAAGTAACAGATGGAGTACGAGGGGGAGGTGGGGCCTTAGCGGAAGTTGGAGAAGTCGATGTTCATGCCATCAGGTTGGAGGCTACCCAGACGGAATATAAGGTGTTGTTCCTCCAACCTGAGTGTGGCTTCATCTTTACAGTAGAGGAGGCCGTGGATAGACATGTCAGAATGGGAATGGGATGTGGAATTAAAATGTGTGGCCACTGGGAGATCCTGCTTTCTCTGGCGGACAGAGCGTAGGTGTTCAGCAAAGCGGTCTCCCAGTCTGCGTCGGGTCTCGCCAATATATAAAAGGCCATATCGGGAGCACCGGACGCAGTATATCACCCCAGCCAACTCACAGGTGAAGTGTTGCTTCACCTGGAAGGACTGTTTGGGGCCCTGAATGTTGGTAAGGGAGGAAGTGTAAGGGCATGTGTAGCACTTGTTCCGCTTACACGGATAAGTGCCAGGAGGGAGATCAGTGGGGAGGGATGGGGGGGACAAATGGACAAGGGAGTTGTGTAGGGAGCGATCCCTGCGGAATGCAGAGAGAGGGGGGGAGGGAAAGATGTGCTTAGTGGTGGGATCCCGTTGGAGGTGGCGGAAGTTACGGAGGATAATATGTTGGACCCGGAGGCTGGTGGGGTGGTAGGTGAGGACCAGGGGAACCCTATTCCTAGTGGGGTGGTGGGAGGATGGAGTGAGAGCAGATGTACGTGAAATGGGGGAGATGCGTTTAAGAGCAGAGTTGATAGTGGAGGAAGGGAAGCCCCTTTCTTTAAAAAAGGAAAACAGGAAAGGTATGGCCACATTAGTGGGATTGTATTACAGACCACCCAATAGTCAACGAGACTTGGAAGAGCAAATCTGCAGAGAGATAGCAGGCAACTGCAGGAAACATAAAGTTGTGGTGGTAGGGGATTTTAATTTTCCATACATTGATTGGGACTCCCTTACTGTTAGGGGTCTAGATGGTTTAGAGTTTGTAAAATGTGTTCAGGAAAGTTTTCTAAATCAATACATAGAGGGACCAACTAGAGGGGATGCAATATAGGATTTCCTGTTAGGAAACAAATTAGGGCAAATGACAGAAGTC
This sequence comes from Mobula hypostoma, assembly GCF_963921235.1. Classification (NCBI taxonomy): domain Eukaryota; kingdom Metazoa; phylum Chordata; class Chondrichthyes; order Myliobatiformes; family Myliobatidae; genus Mobula; species Mobula hypostoma. The sequence goes on along the minus strand of NC_086102.1, from coordinate 152,536,869 downwards.
TGTGTAGGGGAGCACTTTGGTTCCAGAGATCATAACACCATTAGTTTCAATTTGATCATGGACAAGGATAGATCTGGTCCTAGAGTTGAGGTTCTGAACTGGAAGAAGGCCAAATTTGAAGAAATGAGAAAGGATCTAAAAAGCGTGGATTGGGACAGGTTGTTCTCTGGCAAAGATGTGATTGGTAGGTGGGAAGCCTTCAACGGGGAAATTTTGAGAGTGCAGAGTTTGTATGTTCCTGTCAGGATTAAAGGCAAATTGAATAGGAATAAGGAACCTTGGTTCTCAAGGGATATTGCAACTCTGATAAAGAAGAAGAGGGAGTTGTATGAAATGTATAGGAAACAGGGGGTAAATCAGGTGCTTGAGGAGTATAAGAAGTGCAAGAAAATACTTAAGAAAGAAATCAGGAGGGCAAAAGGAAGACATGAGGTTGCCTTGGCAGTCAAAGTGAAGGATAATCCAAAGAGCTTTTACAAGTATATTAAGAGCAAAAGGATTGTAAGGGATAAAATTGGTCCTCTTGAAGATCAGAGTGGTCGGCTTTGTGTGGAACCAAAGGAAATGGGGGAGATCTTAAATAGGTTTTTTGTGTCTGTATTTACTAAGGAAGCTGGCATGAAATCTATGGAATTGAGGGAATCAAGTAGTGAGACCATGGCAACTGTACAGATTGAAAAGGAGGAGGTGCTTGCTGTCTTGAGGAAAATTAAAGTGGATAAATCCCCGGGACCTGACAGAGTGTTCCCTCGGACCTTGAAGGAGACTAGTGTTGAAATTGCGGGGGCCCTGGCAGAAATATTTAAAATGTCGCTGTCTACGGGTGAAGTGCCGGAGGATTGGAGAGTGGCTCATGTTGTTCCATTGTTTAAAAAAGGATTGAAAAGTAATCCGGGAAATTATAGGCCGGTGAGTTTACCGTCAGTAGTAGTTAAGTTATTGGAGGGAGTACTAAGAGACAGAATCTACAAGCATTTGGATAGACAGGGGCTTATTAGGGAGAGTCAATATTGCTTTGTGCATGGTAGGTCATGTTTGACCAATCTGTTGGAGTTTTTCGAGGAGGTTACCAGGAAAGTGGATGAAGGGAAGGCAGTGGATATTGTCTACATGGACTTCAGTAAGGCCTTTGACAAGGTCCCGCATGGGAGGTTAGTTAGGAAAATTCAGTCGCTAGGTATACATGGAGAGGTGGTAAATTGGATTAGACATTGGCTCGTTGGAAGAAGCCAGAGAGTGGTGGTAGAAAATTGCTTCTCTGAGTGGAGGCCTGTGACTAGTGGTGTGCCACAGGGATCAGTGCTGGGTCCATTGTTATTTGTCATCTATATCAATAATCTGGATGATAATGTGGTAAATTGGATCAGCAAGTTTGCTGATGATACAAAGATTAGAGGTGTAGTAGACAGTGAGGAAGGTTTTCAGAGCCTGCAGAGGGACTTGGACCAGCTGGAAAAATGGGCTGAAAAATGGCAGATGGAGTTTAATACTGACAAGTGTGAGGTATTGCACGTTGGAAGGACAAACCAACGTAGAACATACAGGGTTAATGGTAGGGCACTGAGGAGTGCAGTGGAACAGAGGGATCTGGGAATACAGATACAAAATTCCCTAAAAGTGTCGTCACAGGTAGATAGGGTCGTAAAGAGAGCTTTTGGTACATTGGCCTTTATTAATCGAAGTATTGAGTATAAGAGCTGGAATGTTTTGATGAGGTTGTATAAGGCATTGGTGAGGCCGAATCTGGAGTATTGTGTTCAGTTTTGGTCACCAAATTACAGGAAGGATATAAATAAGGTTGAAAGAGTGCAGAGAAGGTTTACAAGGATGTTGCCGGGACTTGAGAAACTCAGTTACAGAGAAAGGTTGAATAGGTTAGGACTTTATTCCCTGGAGCGTAGAAGAATGAGGGGAGATTTGATAGAGGTATATAAAATTATGATGGGTATAGAAAGAATGAATGCAAGCAGGCTTTTTCCACTGAGGCAAGGGGAGAAAAAAAACAGAGGACATGGGTTAAGGGTGAGGGGGGAAAAGTTTAAAGGGAACATTGGGGGGGGCTTCTTCACACAGAGAGTGGTGGGAGTATGGAATGAGCTGCCAGACGAGGTGGTAAATGGGGGTTCTTTTTTAACATTTAAGAATAAATTGGACAGATACATGGATGGGAGGTGTATGGAGGGATATGGTCCGTGTGCAGGTCAGTGGGACTAGGCAGAAAATGGTTCGGCACAGCCAAGAAGGGCCGAAGGGCCTGTTTCTGTGCTGTAGTTTCTATGGTTCTATGGTTCTATCTCCCTCATCCTGAGAGCAGATGCGGCAGAGACGGAGGAATTGCGAGAAGGGGATGGCATTTTTGCAAGAGACAGGGTGAGAAGAGGAATAGTCCAGATAAGCTGTGAGAGTCAGTAGGCTTATAGTAGACATCAGTGGATAAGCTGTCTCCAGAGACAGAGACAGAAAGATCTAGAAAGGGGAGGGAGGTGTCGGAAATGGACCAGGTAAACTTGAGGGCAGGGTGAAAGTTGGAGGCAAAGTTAATAAAGTCAATGAGCTCTGCACGCGTGCAGGAAGCAGCGCCAATGCAGTCGTCAATGTATCGAATGAAAAGTGGGGGACAGATACCAGAATAGGCACGGAACATAGATTGTTCCACAAAGCCAACAAAAAGGCAGGCATAGTTAGGACCCATACGGGTGCCCATAGCTACACCTTTAGTTTGGAGGAAGTGGGAGGAGCCAAAGGAGAAATTATTAAGAGTAAGGATTAATTCCGCTAGACGGAGCAGAGTGGTGGTAGAGGGGAACTGATTAGGTCTGGAATCCAAAAAGAAGCGTAGAGCTTTGAGACCTTCCTGATGGGGGATGGAAGTATATATCCTCAATAATTTCTCCTTTGGCTCCTCCCACTTCCTCCAAACTAAAGGCGTAGCTATGGGCACCCGTATGGGTCCTATCTATGCCTGCCTTGTTGTTGGCTTTGTGGAACAATCTATGTTCCGTGCCTACTCTGGTATCTGTCGCCCACTTTTCATTCGCTACATCGACGACTGCATTGGCGCTGCTTCCTGCACGCATGCAGAGCTCATTGACTTTATTAACTTTGCCTCCAACTTTCACCCTGCCCTCAAGTTTACCTGGTCCATTTCTGACACCTCCCTCCCCTTTCTAGAACTTTCTGTCTCTGTCTCTGGAGACAGCTTATCCACTGATGTTTACTATAAGCCTACTGACTCTCACAGCTATCTGGACTATTCCTCTTCTCACCCTGTCTCTTGCAAAAACGCCATCCCCTTCTCGCAATTCCTCCGTCTCCGCCGCATCTGCTCTCAGGATGAGGCTTTTCATTCTAGGTCGAGGGAGATGTCTTCCTTTTTTAAAGAAAGGGGCTTCCCTTCCTCCACTATCAACTCTGCTCTTAAACGCATCTCCCCCATTTCACGTACACCTGCTCTCACTCCATCCTCCCACCACCCCACTAGGAATAGGGTTCCCCTGGTCCTCACCTACCACCCCACCAGCCTTCGGGTCCAACATATTATTCTCCGTAACTTCCGCCACCTCCAACGGGATCCCACCACTAAGCACATCTTTCCCTCCCCACCCCTGCATTCTGCAGGGATCGCTCCCTACGCAACTCCCTTGTCCATTCGTCCCCCCCATCCCTCCCCACTGATCTCCCTCCTGGCACTTATCCGTGTAAGCGGAACAAGTTCTACACATGCCCTTACACTTCCTCCCTTACCACCATTCAGGGCCCCAAACAGTCCTTCCAGGTGAGGCAACACTTCACCTGTGAGTCGGCTGGGGTGATATACTGCGTCTGGTGCTCCCGATGTGGCCTTTTATATATTGACGAGACCCGACGCAGACTGGGAGACCGCTTTGCTGAACACCTACGCTCTGTCCGCCAGAGAAAGCAGGATCTCCCAGTGGCCACACATTTTAATTCCAAATCCCATTCCCATTCTGACATGTCTATCCACGGCCTCCTCTACTGTAAAGATGAAGCCACACTCAGGTTGGAGGAACAACACCTTATATTCCGTCTGGGTAGCCTCCAACCTGATGGCATGAACATCGACCTCTCTAACTTCCGCTAATGCCCCACATCCCCCTTGTACCCTATCTGTTACTTATTTTTATACACACATTCTTTCTCTCACTCTCCTTTTTCTCCCTCTGTCCCTCTGAATATACCCCTTGCCCATCCTCTGGGTCCCCCCCCCCACCTCCTTGTCTTTCTTCCCGGACCTCCTGTCCCATGATCCTCTCGTATCCCCTTTTGCCAATCACCTGTCCAGCTCTTGGCTCCATCCCTCCCCCTCCTGTCTTCTCCTATCATTTTGGATCTCCCCCTCCCCCTCCAACTTTCAAATCCCTTACTCACTCTTCCTTCAGTTAGTCCTGACAAAGGGTCTTGGCCTGAAACGTCGACTGCACCTCTTCCTACAGATGCTGCCTGGCCTGCTGCGTTCACCAGCAACTTTGATGTGTGTTGCTTGAATTTCCAGCATCTGCAGAATTCCTGTTGTTTGCACTGTATAACGATACATGTGGCATTACTAACAGGGAACTCTTAGCCAAGGCACTTCTTCTCTGCTCTCCATCTTTATGGCATCAGCAATTTTACATCGTCCTGAATTATATTCTGCACAATGGTCGAGCATTCCAGAGGGCGTAACAAAGCCAACAGATGAGAAATGACCTCACCATTGATTTTCACTGGATTTGAACAATAGTTTATGACAGGAATATGGATGCTATGCAAATCTGTATTACCTAGAATTTCATATGAAAATTCCCAGCCTACAGAAATCCTTGGAAATAATCAACAAGGTTACATTTCGTTGAGGGAAGAGAAAAGCTTATATAAGTTAATTCATTAATGGCTAACATAAAAGTTAAATATTAAAAAGTAGTCAACATCGCCACAAGTAAAAGTGGGATTGGGAAGATTAAAAAAAACGAAAATAATTGATAAAAAGGGGACAAATTACACATGAGGTGGACCAGGGAGAAATATAGAAACCGCTTATAGTGTTTCTTCAAGTAGATAAAAAAAAGGAGAGTCATGGATGATAGTTCGGGTTCCTCAGTGTTTGGCAGAGGAGCAAATGCAAAATAAAAACATTGCTGATGGGTTAAACAGGTGCTTTGTATTTGTTTCTAATATTCTCATATTTTCCTACAACATGGGAGGCCATTTAGCCCATTGAGTCTACCCCAGCTTTCAGAACATCCCCATCGGTCCCACTGTCCACTGTAATATACAGTATACTCTCTCGGATGTCCAACAGCCAATCCAGATTCTCTCTTCACCCACTCGCACCGATTAACCTAGCAGCACATCAATGAGGTTGTGGGAGAAAACAGGAGTGCCCAGAGGAAACATGTAGCTACAGAGAGAATTTGCAGACAGCACACGGATAGCACCTGAGATCAACCATGAGTCTAACAAGAGTAAAGAAGTTAAAGTAAAGAGTATCAAAAAAAAGTGCAAGAAACTTTAAAGGATGCGAGAAACAATTGCCTACACGGTAATGATGGCCTACATCTGAGCACTCTAAGGTAATTGCTGAGAAACACAGTCATAGAGTCACTAAGACACAAAGCAATCAGACAGGCACTTTGACCCATATGTCTATGCTGTCCATCAACCATCTATTTTACACTAATGATATATATAATCTCCATTTTCATTCTACCCACATTCTCATTGACTCCACACCCCACCCCCCCCCAACCATTGAGGGGAACTTACCTACCAACCTGCACATCTTTGGTGAGGGAGGAAACTGAGAGCCCAGGAGAAACCCACACTGTCACCCAGGGAGAATGTGCTAGCTCCACACAGACAGAATCCAAGGTCAGGGATGAACCTGGGTCTCTGGCATTCTGAGACAGCAGAGCTGCTAGCCATACCATGGTGCTGCTGATAGCTATGAACTAACAGAGCTCCCTTGATCTTAGAATGGTTCCAGCAGATTGGAAAACAGCAAATGTCACTCCACTGTTCAAAAATGGTAAGAGAGAGAAAATAGACTATAAGCCAGTTGGTCTGAATTTGGCTGTGTGTGAACAATGGAGTTCATTATTAAGGAAATGACAACAGGGCACACAGGAAAGCAAAACATGATTAGGCAGTCAGCTGCCAAGAAAAATCATCCCCAGCTTGTAGCTTTTAACGTGCTAAATAGTTGTGACAACTCAATGATTTTGAGTTCTAAGTTTCACTCAGTGCAACGAATTCAGAAACAGAGTATGCAGTGCGTTGCAACAACACTGAGTGGAGATGAATCTCTTGGCAATTATTTTCATGGAATGGAAATCATGTTTTGGAATATCCTTAGCATTTATGAGTATGCATTCAACAAGATAGATAAAGGAGAACCCAGTGGAAGTAGTATTTAATAACTTTCAGCATTTATTTGACAAAGTGAAGTTTAAAAACTGGTTGTATAAGGCAAAGAGTCTGGGGTTGGTAGTAACAGAATAACATGGATAGTAGATATTTGTTATGAAATGAACAGAATGTCATAAGGGTACATGTTTGACCCTCTGCTTTACAATTAAAGTAGTGTCTTTGTTGAAGGTACAATGTACCTAAGCTTAAAAACAAATATAAATGTAAACACAAAAGATTCAGCAGATGTTGGAAATCTTGAGCAACGCACATACTAAGTGCTGGAGCAACTTGTTACTTTTGGTAAATCAAGCAACTAATCAAAAGAAAAACATGGGAGCCTGGGGATAACGCGTGTAGTCTCTGGTTTTACTTTATCGAGGAGTGCACTTGCAATATGATGTTGCTGCATAATGACATATGCCATTCCTGTACTTTTACATATAACCTGTAATGAATTATGTAAGCAACAAAGAATGCTTAATTGAATATATTTGCAATATTACTCAAATATTACAGAAATGTTAAATACACAACACTCCTCTCTACTTAGCTATAAACTGCAACTCACTATAGAATGCAACTCAACTCAAACATGTAACGTGTTGCTCTCTAGTCATTATATATATAGCACAGTACTATAGTAATGTTGTGTGTTGATCTGCACTGCTGCCATGATTGAATGGAGAACAAGACTCGATGGGCTGAATGGCCTAATTCTTTATAAAACTTGAGTGTAGCGTTTTCATTTAACACTATTTTACCCTTGATATGTTTGAGTTTTCCAATGCCATTCTTGAACACTGCTTTATTAGTTTGCTTTCAGTTGACTCTGTTGCAGGGAATGTAGCAGGCAAATGATGGATGGATCTCCAATCAATCTGTAGTTGTCTCAACAAATCACAGGCCCACAATGCTTGCCTTCATGTTTTTACCACGTGCAAACCCAGTATGACTTGTTGGTTGTTCCATTTCACTGTTATGAATGTCATTCCCACAGAAGTTAATGTTTCTCCAATCTGTGTTCCTAGTTGGGTATCTGCAGGCTTCAGTTCAGTATCTTTTAAATGCCGTTCAAATTCATTTCGTGCGATGACTGAAACAGCCGAGCCAGTTCAAAGTTCCATTTTAGTGAATTCACCTTTCACTTCTGGTGCAAGCCAAATTGCTTATCTATTTTTAGTTTTCATATTGTAAATCTCAAGGTTACCCAGGCCAGTGTCGCTCTCCTCGCTATCAGATTTTCATCAACAGCATGCAGATTTGTGCTCTTTTTGAAACTGCAAATTGACTTTTTAACTTTTTCTCTTCCCTGTGCAGTCCATTTATTTTTATCTGCCCTATATGCTTTTTGTATGTGTCCTACTTTGTTGCATTTTCTGCAAGTTTCAACTTTAAGCCTGCATTGTTCTGGTGTATGTGAACCCCTGCCACAATGGTAACACAATTTATTTCGTCAGGCAGGTTTCTGTTTAGTTGTTGTAATTTTGTTTATGCTCACTGTCAATTTTGACTGCAAATTAGTTGTGTCTCTGTCAGCTGTTTCCATTGATGCAGCGATTTCAACTGCCCTTTTAAATGTGAATTTTGCTTCAGTTAGGAGCCAATTTTGAATGCATTCTTGTAAGATTCCAGAAACTAAACCATCTGTCCATACATCATTAAGCCCAACACTGAGCTGACAATGTTCAGACAATCTCTTCTTTCTTTTGATTCAGCTTATGAAACCTGAGGTGTTCTACAATCAATCATGGTTTTGGTTTTAAATGTTCCTGCATTACTTTCATGATATCAGCTAAGATAATTTTAGCTGGTTTGGTTGGAGGAGTCAAACTTCTAAGCAAACTGTATACTCTTCCACCAATTGTACTTTGCAAAGCTGACACTTGTTTCTCATTGGCTATTCAATTTGTTTCAAAATACTGTTCAGTCCATTCCATATACAACATCCAGTTATCAGTTATGCAGTCGAACATGTCTATCTTTCTGATGTAGCGTACCATTTCTGCTTTTATTTATTGATATTATCACTCATTATTCACTGTTTATGAACATATGAATTTTTGTCTGTTTTCTGCCTTTTTAAAAGTTAAACATGTCACTGTGCTTCTGAAGACAAAAATATGTGCTACACTTTTATAAAACTCGAATATCTCTTTCCCCATTCTGAAGAAAAAAATATGTGCTGCACTTCAACAGGTCAGTAGTCGGCTCAAGTTAGTTTTAAAACTTCCTCATCATCACTGTTCTGTTTCATAACTCCAATAATTTAATTGAAAAAAACACGAGAGCCCGGGGATAACATGTGTACTCTTTGTTTTCACTTTTAGTGAGGCATGCACATATGACATGGTGATGTAATGATATATGCCATTCCCATACCTTTACATAAAACACATAATGAATTAGGTTAACAACATGGAATGCTTGATCAAACAATATATTTACAATGTTATTCAAATATTACTGAAATATTAAATACACAACAGAACTCAGCAGTTCAGGCAGCATCTATGCAGAGGAAATGTAATTGAAGATGGAATACTGAGCCAGGAGGAACCAATAAAGAGATCACAAACATGTGTAGACAAGTTCAGTGATTGTAGGAGATGACATTTCAAATAAACTGTGAAAACAAGCATAGGTAGAGAAGAAACAATTTGAACAAACGTGATCTTGCAAAGGGTTGGACAGGCTGTTAATCTGCAGAGTATTAAAAATGTTCATCATAGAAACACTGGATGCTTCCACTTTTTGGTTGCACTTAGAATACTTAGTACTTGAGTGGTATGGTAGCATAGCAATTAGCATTATGTTTTTCAGATCCTGCGACCCAGGTTCAATTCCCAGAACTGCCTGTAAGAAGCTTGTACATTCTCCCATGAGCACGTGTGTTCCCTCCCACAGTCCAAAAAAATCCATACAGTTAATTGGCCATTGTAAATTATTTTGTGATTAAGTTAGGATTAAAATTGGGTTTACTGGATGGTGTGGCTCGAAAGGGCCAGAAGGACCTATTCCACACTGTATGTCAATAAAATGCAAATAAAATTAAATTAAAACTCACCCAGAAAATATATCTGATAATGGTTGAGTATGTTTTAAGTTTACAATTGTAATTCTAGCTCTACCATTGTAATAGACTTTTATAATGATATGCTATGCTATAGTTCTATTTCAGCTCAAACTGTGTCATCAAATTTGTGGATGACCCAATAGTAGTTGGCCTTATCAAAAATGATGATGAGATGAAGTATAGAAAGGAAGTGGAGCGGCTAGTGGATTAGTGTGAGAAGAACAACCTAAGCCTGAACGTGGAGCAGACAAAGGAAATTATTGTAGACATCAAGACGGTGCAGATGAACCATCCCATTCTGTGAATACATGGTTCCTCTGTACAGAGTTAATTGCACCAAGTACCTGGGAGTTCACATCAATGATGACCACATCTGGTCCTTTAATATCACAACAGCACCTTCCTAAGAAGACTGAGGCAAACAAAGCTCCCCCTCCGCATCTTAGCTGCATTTTACAGGAGCAGCACTGAGAGCATCCTGACAAGTTGCATCTCCATCTTGTATGGGAATAGTCAAGTACTCAACCAGAAGTCCCTACAAAGCACTGTAAGAATAGCTGAGAGGATCATAGGGGTCTGTCTCCCAACCATCCATCGGAGATATTTATCAGGAGCGCTGCATTAGCATGACCCTTAGTGTTATTAAGGATCCCATCCATGTTTCCAACATCCTCTTTGACTTTCTACCTTTCTATCATCGATGCATAAAAACAAGAGTGGTCAGGACGAGAAACAATTTCTTCCCCCAGGCCATTAGGCTTCTGAACTCCCTGCTGCATCATATTTGAATTGTCACTGGTTAATCTGTTTCTGTACCTTACAATACTTATTATTAATGAGCTTTAGTTTGTTATTTATGTGCATTTCATCTGTAGATTTTATCCTTACCTTCATAAGTTATCATGTATTATGTGTGTTATGTGCTTTGCATCCTGGTTCAAAGAAAGGTCTTGTTTCTATATATATTATTTGTCTATATATGTTATATATATGTATATAGTTAAATGACAATAAACTTGACTTTAAAGTAGGAGAGTTTTGAAGGTGAACATTGCACTTTGTTGCATCGCCTGGAAAGATATTAAACCTAATTCTGAATCTATCATGGTCCATTGTCTGCTCCTATCAGAGTCCTATCTCATCTTCAGCCCTTAACTACTTTCACCTATATCTTCCAAGCTTCTTACTATCCCCTTCTCCCATCCACCCACCTTCCCCCTCACCTGGTTTCACCTATCATCTGCCAGCTTGTACTCTCTCCTTGCCCCCACTCCTTGTTTTGGCTTCTGCCCTTCCTTTCCAGTCCTGATAGAAACATAGAAACATAGAAAATAGGTGCAGGAGTAGGCCATTCGGCCCTTCGAGCCTGCACCGCCATTCAGTATGATCATGGCTGATCATCCAACTCAGAACCCTGTACCTGCCTTCTCGCCATACCCCCTGATCCCTTTAGCCACAAGGGCCATATATAACTCCCTCTTAAATATAGCCAATGAACTGGCCTCAACTGTTTTCTGTTGCAAAGAATTCCACAGATTCACCACTCTCTGTGTGAAGAAGTTTTTCCTCATCTCAGTCCTAAAAGGCTTCCCCTTTATCCTCAAACTGTGACCCCTTGTTCTGGACTTCCCCAACATTGGGAACAATCTTCCTGCATCTAACCTGTCCAATCCCTTTAGCATGTTATACGTTTCAATAAGATCCTCCCTCAATCTTCTAAATTCCAACGAGTATAAGCCTAGTCGATCCAGTCTTCCATCATATGAAAATCCTGCCATCCCAAGAATTAATCTGGTGAACCTTCTTTGTACTCCCTCTATGGCAAGAATGTCTTTCCTCAGATTAGGGGACCAAAACTGCACACAATACTCCAGGTGTGGTCTCACCAAGGCCTTGCACAACTGCAGTAGTACCTCCCTGCTCCTGTACTCGAATCCTCTTGCTGATGAAAGGCCTTGGCCTAAAACACCAACAGTTCCATGTGTTGCTCAAGATTTCCAGCATCTGCAGAGTCTATTGTGTTAATGCCTACTTGCTTTTGCCCTGTGAATTTAGCTGGCTACAAATATCACTACGTGTTGAATGAACACAGGTGGAATTGAATAACAAAACCTAACTGAATATGAGTGACAAACGAGAAAATCTGCAGATGCCGGAAATCCAAGCAACACACACAAAACATTGGAAGAACTGAGCAGGCCAGGCAGCATCTATGACAGGACTAAAGAGTCTCGGCCTGAAATGTCGACTGTACTCTTCTTCATGGATGCCGCCTGAGTTCTTCCAGGATTTAGTGAATATTAGTGAATCTGCAACACTTACACTGTAGTTTACCTTTACTAATGAACATCCCATTTGCCTTGGCTCTGATAGATGGTGCATTCAGAATAGGTTCAATTACACATTCTGATCTCAATTACACTTAAAGTGAATTAGACCATAAGACCATAAGACAAAAGAGTAGAAGTTGGCCATTCGGCCCATCGAGTCTGCTCCGCCGTTTTATCATGAGCTGATCCATTCTCCCATTTAGTCCCACTCCCCCGCCTTCTCACCATAACCTTTGATGCCCTGGCTACTCAGATACTTATCAATCTCTGCCTTAAATACACCTAATGACTTGGCTTCCACTGCTGCCCGTGGCAACAAATTCCATAGATTCACCACCCTCTGGCTAAAAAAATTTCTTCGCATTTCTGTTCTGAATGGGCGCCCTTCAATCCTTAAGTCATGCCCTCTCGTACTAGACTCCCCCCATCATGGGAAACAACATTGCCACATCCACTCTGTCCATGCCTTTCAACATTCGAAATGTTTCTATGAGGTCTCCCATCATTTTCTAAACTCCAAGGAATACAGTGCAAGAGCAGACAAATGCTCTTCATATGTTAACCCTCTCATTCCTGGAATCATTCTAGTGAATCTTCTCTGTACCCTCTCCAACGTCAGCACATCCTTTCTTAAATAAGGAGACCAAAACTGCCCACAGTACTCCAAGTGAGGTCTCACCAGCACCTTATAGAGCCTCAACATCACATCCCTGCTCCTATACTCTATTCCTCTAGAAATGAATGCCAACATTGCATTCGCCTTCTTCACTACCGACTCAACCTGGAGGTTAACCTTAAGGGTATCCTGTACGAGGACTCCCAAGTCCCGTTGCATCTCAGCACTTTGAATTCTTTCCCCATTTAAATAATAGTCTGCCCATTTATTTCTTCTGCCAAAGTGCATAACCATATATTTTCCAACATTGTATTTCATTTGCCACTTCTTTGCCCATTCTTCCAATCTATCCACGTCTCTCAGCACTACCGGCCCCTCCACCTATCTTCGTATCATCAGCAAACTTAGCCACAAAGCCACCTATTCCATAACCCAAATTGTTGATGTACAATGTAAAAAGAAGCGGCCCCAACATGGACCACTATGGAACACCACTGGTAACCAGCAGCCAACCAGAATAGGATCCCTTTATCCCCACTCTATGTTTCCTGCCAATCAGCCAACGCTCTATTCACGTATGTAACTATCCTGTAATTCCATGGGCTCTTATCTTGTTAAGTAGCCTCATGTGTGGCACCTTGTCAAAAGCCTTCTGAAAATCCAAAATATACAACATCCACTGCATCTCCCTTGTCTAGCTTACTGGTAATTTCCTCTAAAAATTGTTATAGGTTTGTCAGGCAGGAATTTCCTTTAAGGAATCCATGCTGAGTTCTGCCTATCTTGTCATATGCCTCCAGGTACTCTGTAACCTCATCCTTGACAATCGACTCCAACAACTTCCCAACCACCGATGTCAAGCTAACAGGTCTATAATTTCCTTTTTGCTTCCTTGCCCCTTTCTTAAATAGCGGAGTGACATTTGCAATCTTCCAGTCCTCCGGAACCATGCCAGAATCTATCGACTTTTGAAAGATCATCACTAACGCCTCCGCAATCTCCACAGCTACTTCCTTCAGAACACGAGGGCGCATTCCATCTGTTCTGGGAGATTTATCTACCTTTAGACTATTCTGCTTCCTGAGTACTTTCTCTGTTGTAATTGTGACTGCGCACACTTCTCTTCCCTGCCACCCTTGAGTGTCCGGTATACTGCTGATGTCTTCCTCAGTGAAGACTGATGCAAAATACTCGTCCAGTTCCTCCGCCATCTCCTTATCTCCCATTACAATTTCTCCAGCATCATTTTCTATTGGTCCTATATCTACTCTTTCCTGTCTTTTACTCTTTATATACTTGAAAAAGCTTTTAGTATCCTCTTTGATATTATTTGCTAGCTTCCTTTCAGAGTTAATCTTTTCCCTCTTAATGACCTTCTTACTTTCCTTTTGTAAGGTTTTAAAAACTTCCCAATCCTCTGTCTTCCCACTAATTTTTGCTTCCTTGTATGCCCTCTCCGTTGCTTTAACTTTGGCTTTGACTTCTCTTGTCAACCACGGTTGCATCCTTTTTCCATTCGAAAATTTCTTCATTTTTGGAATATACCTGTCTTGCACCTTCCTCACTTCTCACATAAACTCTAGCCACTGCTGCTCTGCCATCTTTCCCGCCAGTGTCCCTTTCCAGTCAACTTTGGCCAGTTCCTCTGTCATGCCACTGTAATTTCCTGTACTCCACTGAAATACCGACACATCAGATTTCGGCTTCACTTTTTCGAATTTCGCAGTGAATTCAATCATGTTATGATCACTGCCTCCTAAGGGTTTCTTCACCTCAATCTCTCTAATCATCTCCGGTTCATTACACAATACCCAATCTAGTACAGCCGATCCCCTAGTGGGCTCAACAACAAGCTGTTCTAAAAAGCCATCTCGCAGACATTCTGCAAATTCTCCCTTGAGATCCAGTGCCGACCTGATTTTCCCAATCCACTCGCATGTTAAAATCCCCCACAATTCTGACAAGCCTTTTCTATTTCCAGTTGTAATTTGTAGTCCACATCACTGCAGCTGTTTGGAGGCCTATAAATAACTGCCATCAGGGTCCTTTTACCCCTGCGATTTCTTAGCTCAACCCATAAAGATTCTGCACCTTCCGATCCTGTATCACCTCCTTCTAATGATTTAATATCATTTCTTACCAATAAAGCCACGCCTCCCCTCTGCCTACCTTCCTATCCTTCCGATACACCGTGTATCCTTGGATGTTCAGCTCCCAGAGACATGCGTCCTTTAGCCATGTCTCAGTTTTGGCCACAATATCATACCTGCCAATCTGTAGCTGTACGACAAGATCATCCACCTTATTCTTTATGCTGCATGCATTTAAGTATAACACCTTAAGACCAGTATTTGGTACTTTTCGCTTTGATTTCACTGCAACTTTATTGCACTGCAACTCATTCCAATGGCTACAAATTTGCCCCATCACCTGCCTGTCTTTCCTGACATCTTTACTACCCACTATCTTAGATTTATTTCTGTTTTACCCTTCCTCCTTGACATACAATCCTCTTTAACAAACACTCTTTGCTCTGCTGCCCTGTTGCCAAATTTGACTTTGTTTTAATTAATCATAAAGATGTTTGATAAAGCTGGATATTTTACTTTATTCCTAAACTAATATCCTTGATCCATAAATTATTAATAATGTTGAAACCAAAAAGTGGAAGAAGTTCTCATGAAAGTTAATTAAAATGTTAGTCGTTTATATATATGTATGCAAAGGGTGGGACAAAAATAAAACGCTTGGCCAAAATAGTTAATTGGTCAAACTGTATTTGCACCTACTGATTTTACGAAGCGTCAACTACTCTTTATAAACCTAACCACACACCGGGTATAAAAATGACTTCAAATTTCCTTGTGGAATGAATCAAAATTGATAATACACTTATTGTGCTTAGCTGTAATAAATCAATATACTGAGATTGGCTAGAATAAATCTGTAAAATCCAAGAGATCAATGATGTGAAAGGAATTTCTAAAAGTAGTGGAATTTCTATGATATGCTACACAACTGTCAGCTGTGCAAGTAACAGATTTGGAATTTCATTCTCTATCCGGAGTTACTAATACTTGCTTCTTTGAAAGGGATAAAGGAGTTAAGAGAAGTAGAGAGAGAAGTTTCAGTGCAATGGAAACCAAAATAAAAGTAAAGAGGAATGTAACTTTACTTTAAGAATAGCTTAATTACTGTCACTTTCTCAATGCAATAATTTATACTGAATGTTAAATCTACAAAATCAAAGCCATTGAGGAGTTTCTGGTCTGATAAAAGTCACCAGAACCACAGTAAGTTACTTTGCAGAATAGTATTATCGTAGATTTATTACTGCAAATTAATGTAAATCAGAATATCAAACATAATTTATGACTTAATCTACAGAAAAGACTGATATACTCGGTTTCTTTTAAAGCAGCATATTGAAACTCCCCTCTTCCAGTAATAGCCATTGCATTTAAAATTTTCAGATGAAAATATATACCATTGGGGTTTTTAATGCAAGATCAGCCTGGTGTTACAAAGTATGGTGTTTATCAATAGCAGTTAAAATAGAAGATCTAATTTGGATAGCTGGACTATGTGATGAAATGCTAAGTGATTCCTGTATAAAGTGCTGACAGGCCTATAATCCATTCAGATTGTTGTTCATTCCTCTGTGGCATGTTTACATCAGTGGAATAGCAGATACTAAATCAACATTGTTTCAGTGGCACGTGTAAGCCTCTTGATGGAAGGAACAGGTGGTGTATTTCATTCCTGCTAATAGAAAACATGAGCAGGTGTGTGAATGCTTTAAAAGAAAATTCCTTGTTTTCCACAATGGTTGAAAAAAAAAGTTTCACAGTGTGATTTTAAAATACATAATGGGCTTTGTTACTGGTTGTGGGAAAGCTTTATGGCTGAGCTACATGTGAGGTGTAGTCACTGATTCATTATAAATGATGTAAGATTTTATTTTATATATCAAATCTTTACAGATAAGAACATTTCCAATGCTTGAATGAAATCAGAGTAAGACTGATCAGTATGCATTGTGTATAAGTTGCTCAGACGATTTGTAGTATCTTAATTAATTTCAGTGTTTTTACTGTAAATGTAATATTTATTGATTATTTATTTATTATTATTATTTTTATTTTTTTCTCAGCTCAAACTGGTAAAACCTGAGGTATGGGCATAGTCCAGTACATTCATTTCTCAGTTGCTAGGAATTTTCAGACTATTCTTGAGGTGTTTAGTACTGTGGTTTTCTGAAGATTTACATAGATAATTGCTGGGCAGCTTGCTATTGAGTTGTGCCTTTGGGATGATTCAGTTGTAGATATTGCTATCAGGACAATGTATACTCTGTTCATGTTCCAAGGTCTTTCAATTTCCGCTTTTAATTCAGCATATTTCGGGTGTTTTTCACTTATTGATTTCTGTATGTTATGTGTGATTGGAATGGCTATATCTATTAAATAAGTTGTTCTTGTTTGTTTATTCTGTATTATTATATCCGGACAGTTATTATGGATTGTCCTATCTGTAATAACAGATTAGTCATAATGTAATTTGTAGAACTCTGACTCTGGAACTGGATCAGGCTTGTATTTATAGTAAGGAATGGTTTATTTTATAAACTTGTATTTTAAAGCTAGTTTTGGTGAATGATGTTTGCCACTCAGTTGTGTCTGTGTAAGTAATCAGATTGAGTTAAACTGCTGCAGGATCCTGTAATGCTTTGGATTGTTTCTGGTTTCTCTTGACATTTTCTATATTTATTGTCTTAAATTTGTTGGTCTTTCACAATGTATGTTTGATTATTTTTTGTTTTAACCACTGGATCCTATATTGTCACAAGGAAACCTTCTGTTTCTGGGGAGAGGTCTCCAACTCTGAGCCAGGAGTTCGACACTTCCTTGTCAACATCTATTCTGTTCACATCTTGGGGATGTCTTCCATGGAGGTCATGCTCTTCCATTGGTTAACTTCTTCTTCAATAGTGATAGTGTCTTCACTTTTCTGGGTTGTGCTGTCATTTAAGTTTAGTGGTGTGTACTTCTTATCAGAATTGCATATGCTCATGTGGAGTGCTGAATCCTGTTTTCGCTGATGAAAATATATACTTAGAAGTTTTATCTGACTGTTGTGTAGATTTTTAATGTCTGTTATTCCTCTTCCCTCTTCTGTCCTAGGTAATGTCCTAAGTGTGTTCAAGTGCACATAACGTTTTCTGAAATTTGTCATTTCAGTTCTTATTTTTCTTTGTAAATTTTCCTGATCAGTTTTGGACCAAGATATTATGCCAAAAGAATACATTAATATGGGTATAGTGAAAGTGTATATTGACTTTGTTATATTTTTACTGTTGAGCTCTGTTTCTTAAGTCTTGAAATAAATTCTGTCATAAGTTTTTCCTTATCGCACTATGATCTATTTTCTTTCCTTATTTATGTCCCAGGTACTTATACGTTTCATATTCATCCATCAGTTGTATTGTACCCTGCTGCTCTGTTTTGTATTCTGTTGGCTCTATTGCATCTTTCTTTATGTTTAATGATCTGCATTTATCCAGTCCAAAGTTCATGTTTACTTCTTTCAAAAATAGTTCTACTATTTCCATTAATTGTTTTAGCTTTACTGATGAGGGAACACATAATATCAATTATTCATGTATAGAAGGGGAGGCAAGGTATAATTCATTTCATTGTTACTGATTTGTTACCCAGTTTTCATCTGATTCAGTAAATTACAGAGCAGGCTTAAAGCTAGACTGAACCATAGTGGGCTTAGAGCGTTGCCCCGGAAAATGCCTTGGTTTATTGTGATGATGGTGGTTGTTCTTTTTTGGTTGTTAATAGATAAGATGATTATAGTATGCCAATGCTTCATCAGATGTTGAAGAAATTTCACTAGTATTGGGTGTAGTTTATATATATTTAAAACTTCCAATAACCATGAGTATTAGAATTATTATTATTATTTTCTCTTTCTTTTTGTATTTTCACAGTTTGTTGTCTTTTGCATACTAGATGTTCACCCTGTTGATGTGGTCATTCATTGATTCGATTGTGTTTGTTGGAATTAGTGAGTACGCTCACAAGAAAATAAATCTCAGGGTTGTATGTGGTGACTTACAGTATAGGTACTTTGATGATAAATTTACTTTGAACTTTATTCCACTTTAATAGATCACTTGCATGACTTAGTTATTGTGACTGACATCTGTACTAGCAGCAAGAAAGTTGCAGTGGAGTGGTGCAGGGTTGGAGGTTGATAAGACTTAACATGATAATACAAGTATATCCTGAAGATGATGTTCACAGCACACACTCAAGCCCACTCTTGATTATAGATTGCTACAAATACAGTATACAAGTGAGTGTGGAATCAAACAACTTTTTCACTGTGGCTAATCACAACTATGCTCTTGTTTTGAGTAGATACAACTGATGCCAAGTATTAGGCAGAAAACAACCAATCCCCCGGTCTCTCTTCTTGCGATCATGAAATAAACAGACAATGTTTTATTTAATTATCTAAATGAAAGCATCATTTTGCCAAAATTACAAAGTGTAATGACTCTACTAAGAAGGCAGTTTATGTTTGTGTATCTCCAACATTAAGAGATAACCCAAAATGACTTTGTTTTTGTGGCAGAGCCATAATAAATTTTACAAAAACTGTTTTTAAAAAAGGCAATTCACAATAAGGTATTATAAAGCAAAAATTGAAGAATAAATAGGGAAAAGTAGTTAGCAGGTGATGGAGAGGTTTGAGCTGGTTGTTGAGTTAAATTTACCTCAGCTTTTTATTTCACATGTTCTTGATCTTTTCAATGATTTCAAGTTCCCTAGCCCTAATCAACTCACTTTCACGATGAACGTCCAGTCTCTATACAAGTCTATCCCCCATCGGGAGGGCCTTAACACTCTCCGCTTCTCTCTGGACAACAGATCTAGCCAGTTCCTCTCCACCATCATTCTCCTCTGTCTGGTTGAACTAGTTCTCAATCTCAATAATTTCTCCTTCAGCTCCTCCCACTTCCTCCAAACCAAAGGCATGGCCATGGATACTTGCATGAATCCCAGCTATGCCTGACTTTTCGTCGGCTACGTGGAACAACCCATGTTCGAAGCCTACACTGGTATCACTCCCCAGCTCTTCCATCAGTACATCAATGACTGCATGGGTGCTGCCCATGTTGAGCTCATCAACTTTATCAACTTCGCCTCCAACTTCCACCCCGTCATCAAATTTATCTGGTCTAGTTCTGAAACTTCATTCTCCTTTCTCGATCTCTCTGTCTCCATCTCTGGAGACAGTTTATCTACTGATGTCTATTATAAACCCACTGATCCTCACAGCTATGGGAACTATACTTCTTTCCACTCTGTTACTTGTAAAAATGCCAGTCCCTTCTCTCAGTTCCTCCATCTCCGTCGCATCTGCTCTCAGGATGAGGCTTTTCATTCCAGAACTAATGAGATATCATCCTTCTTCAAAAAAAGAGGCTTCGCTTCCTCCACCATCAACACTACCCTCACCCACATCTCTTTTACTTCATGGACACATGCCCTCACCTCATCCTCCATTACATCTCTTGTCCTCACCTACCACCCCACTAGCTTCTGAGGCCAGTACATAATTCTCCATCACTTCCACCATCTCCAACAGGATCCCACCACCAAGCACATCTTTCCCTCACCCCCCTCCATTTTCCACTTTCCACAGGGATCACTCCCTACACAATTCCCTTGTCCTCTGATCCCTCCCCACTGATCTCCCTCCAGGTATTTATCCTTGCAAGCATAACAAGTGCCATACCTGCCACTAAACCTCACTACCATTCAGGGCCTCAAACAGTCCTTCCAAGTGAGGTGACACTTCACCTGGGAGCCTGCTGGGGTCATCTATTGTATCTGGTGCTCCCAGTGGGGCCTCCCATATATCAGTAAGACCCGATGTAAATTGGAAGGCCATTTCGCTCAGCACCTATGCTTTGTCCTTGAGAAAAAGTGGTCTCTCCCTGTAACCGCCAATTTCAATTCCACTTCCTATTCCCATTCTGACATTTCAGTCCATGGCCTCCTCTGCTGCCACTATAAGGCCACAGTCAGGTTGAAGGAGTAACACCTTATATTTTATTTGAGTAGCCTCCATCCTGATGGCAGGAACATTGATTACCCCTCCACCCTACCCCCACACTATTCCCCATTCCTGTTTCTCTCTCTCACCTTATCTATTTACCGGCCCTTCACCTCCCTCTGTTGCTCCTCCCCCTTCTCTTTCTTCCATGGTCTTCTGCCCTCTCCTGTCAGATGCCTCCTTCTCCAGCCCTTTATCTCTTCACCAATCAACTTCCTAGCTCTTTACTTCACCTCTCCCCCCCTCCCAGTTTCACACATCACCTGCCACCTTATACTTCCTCCCCACACCACCCCCCCCCCGCTTATTACTCTGACTTCTTCCCTTCCTTTCCAGTCCTGATGAAAGGTCTCAGCCCAAAAAGTTGACTGTTTACTCTTTTCCATAGATGCTGCCTGGCCTGCTGAGTTCCTCCAGCATTTTGTGTGTGTTGCTTGGATTTCCCGCATCTGCAGATTTTCTCATGTTCAGCTTATTATATGATAGACTGAAGATAGGGAAGGCAAGGGAGTCAAAAATTGATATATATATATATATAGAGAGAGAGAGAGAGAGAGAGAGAGAGAGAGAAATAGTGCAGCAGTGCAAGAAACACTTTTGCTTTTAGGTATAATTGTACAAGAATTATTAATTACTGTAAAATCAATTTAATGACAATGAGAGGAAGGTTCAACTATTTTGAATGCCTCGTGGCTCTTACGGAAGAATGATCTAGCTTGTAGTCAAGACCTCTGCCCCTCCCCGGGGTTGAAGAGAATTTGTTTCTGTTCCAATTCTGTGGACTCTGAAATGGCTGTGGGATCTTTAGACACTGCTATAGTGGGGAAGGAGATGCTTGATGGGCTATTGGCTAGGTAGTCAGATATGTACTTTGCCGCTTCTAATGTTCTCACCTGATGTTCACTGCTCCTTGAGATTCACAATACCATCCCAAAACTCTTCTGTCCACTTTCAGCAATCAAAATCTGGGATTGCCCAAACTGCTGAGGATATCACAACTTTTCGAGGAAGCTTTAAGAACCTTGAAGAAGAATTTTCTCTATTCTCCTGGTATTTCTTGCCATGATGGACCTCAAAGTAAACTGTCTAGAAGTCTGGTTTAGGAAGTATGCAAACAACATGGCTTGCCTTTCAGAGCCAGGTAAGTGTAAATGGAGTCTACTTACTGGATGTATTGCCAGGAGGGAGGACCCCACATTCATTTGTTCATTCTGCCAAAAGATTTGATGAATTTTGCTGAGACAGTGTACCACTTCAGTGCTTTGAAGTGCCTTCTTTAGATTAGGATAACGTCTCCAAAGCATACAGGTGTACAGGATCAGGAATGATCTGTAATGATGGGATTGATATCTAGATCTTCCAACACTCTTTTCCACAAAAGACTGATTATAACAGTGATGGAACCAGTTATTTATTTGGCTGATATAGTTTAGAGACTGTGGGAGTTATAGAACCTTACCTGACAGATACAGTCCTTCCAACTGGACACATTACAATAAACGTTGGTAGGTGCAAGAGGTAATGGCTGGTGTGGGTTTGAAATTAGTATCTTATGTAGTTATTGAACAGTAAGTTAATGATAACAACATTTTAATCAATATAATATCCGTGTCAAATAGGATCAACCTTATCACAACAGTCAGCTGTCTGTACAGATGCTTTGACAGGTGGAACCTACCTCTGACCCACAACATTACTTTACTTTATACTTTATTGTCACCAAACAATTGATACTAGAACGTACAATCATCACAGCGATATTTGATTCTGCGCTTCCCACTCCCTGGATTCATTAATAACATTAGAAAACAGTTTTAGTTAGGAGCATTTTATGATAATTTTGTGCACTTTTTCCTTGCTGACTGATTTGTGGTTACATCAGCACATTTAGGTTGTACAAGGCAAAGTGAAAACAGAATGCAGAATGAAGTGTTACAGGTACAGAGAAGGTGAAGTGCAAGCAGACAATAAGATGCAAGGCCATTGTGAAGTGAAGACTCGATATTATCACACTTAACAACCATTCTATCATCTTGAAATGGCAAGACAGAAGCTGCCCTTGAGGCTGGCAGTATATGCTTTCAAGTTTCTGTATCTACTGCCCAATGGGAGGAGAAGAGAGAATATCTGTAGTTGATGGGGTCTTTGATTACGTTGGCTGCTTTACTGTCACAGTGAGAAATGTACAGCATTGATGGGATGGTTGGTTTCCAAGACAGTGGTGTGTTGTGTCCTCAAATATCTATAGTTTCTTGCAGTCACAGACAGAGCAATTGCCAAAGCAAGTCACGATGAACCCAGATAGGATGCTTTCAATGGTGCATCATAGCCAGCCGGTGGTGTAGTGGCATCCACACTGGACTTTGAGAAGAGTGGTCCCGGGTTTGAATCCAGCTGGCCCCCTTGCATGCTTTCCATCTGTGTTGGGTTGAGCATCAAGCTAGCAACTTGGCCTCATAAGATACAGATAAGTGCTAAAGAAATAGCAAGGTTGCCTTCCGATGCATCACAATGAAAATTGGTGAGGGTCAAAGGGAGTGTGCAAAATTTCTTTAGCTTCCTGAGGAATTAGAAATGCTGGTGAGATTTCATGTCCATGTTTTATGTTTGTCTGAACATGCTGAATAAAGTGCATGAAATGCTCCATTAGAATTTTGGAAACAATCCGTAAGGCATAGGAGTAGAATTAGGCCATTAAGCCCATTGAGTCTACGCCGCCATTCCATCATAGCTGATTTATTAACACTCTCAACACCATTCTCTAGCTTTCTTCTGATAACCTTTGATGCCCTCACTAATCAAAAACCTAGCAACCTCTACTTTGAATATACCCAATGACTTGGCCTCCACAGCCATCTCCTGCATTGAATTCCCCAGATTCACTATTCTCTGGCTAAAGAAAGTTCTCCTCATTTCTATTCTAAAGGGATGCCCTTGCACTCTGAGAGTGTGCCCTCTGGTGCTAGACTCTGCCACAACAGGCAACATTATCTCCATGTCCACTCTATCTAGTCCTTTCAAAATTCAATAGGTTTCAATAAGATCCCCATCCTCATTCCTTTAAACTCCAGCAAGTACAGGCCCTGAGCCATCAAACGCTCCTCATACGTTAACCTTTTCATTTCTAGGATCATTCCCATGAACCTCCTCTGGACCCTCTCCAATGCCCTATCTTAGATAAGGGACTCAAAACTGCTTACAATACTCCAAGTGTGGTCTGACCATTGCCTTATAAAGCCTCAGCATCACATATTTGTTCTTATATTCTAGTCTTCTTGAATTGTATACTAACATTGCATTTGTCTTCCTTACTATCGACTCAACCTGCAAGTTAATCCTTAGGGAATCCTGCACTAGAATACCCATCTTGCTTTACACTTCTTATTTTTGAATTTTCTCCACACTTAGAAAATAGTCCATGTCTTAATTTCTTCTTCCAAAGTGTATGACCATTCTCCTAATCTGTCCAAATCCTTCTGCAGACTTCCTGCTGCCTGAACACTACAAATCCCTCCATCTAGATTTGTATCAGCTGCAAACTTGGTCACAAAGCTATCAATATTGTCATCAAAATCACTGACATACAACATGGAGAGAAAAAAGCAGACCCAACACCGACCCTTGCAGAACACCACTGGTTACAGGCAGCCAACAAAAAAAAACCTCTTTACTCCCACTCTTCGCCTCCTGCCAGTCAGCCAAACTTCTATGATTGTTAGAATCATTCCTGTAATACCATGGACTCTTACCTTGTTTAGCAGCCTCATGTGCAGCACCTTGTCAAAGGCCTTCTGAAAATCCAAGTAAACAACTTTCACTGATTGTCCTTTTTCTATTCTGTCTGTTACTTCCTTAAGAGTTCCAACAATCCAAATCAGCGCAGCACAGACAACTAATGAACATACCCAAGTATGAACATCATGCCAGCTGTGTGTCAACTTCCTTACTAATTGAAAGAAATTCAAGGTTCATTCTCATTTACTGGGAAAAAAAATCCTAAAAGCTTTAATAATGTGCAAAGAATCTTGCAAATTCATGTTGCAATCCCAAATATTTTATGAATAAGAAAGAACACAAAAATGTCACCAAATAGTGAATACTTGCAAGTAAGAACATGCGTCATGAAAATCAGAACATGGAAGAAAGCATATTTAAGGTGGTCGCAGTAAAGTATAGTGGGATGTCAGATTTAAGTTACTCATGGTTTTTAAAGTTATTATAACTGGGGGTGGTAACGGGGACAAGATCCCACTAACTTTTAAATGCTCCCAGTGGTGCGGGCCTCAAATAGCCTCTGACAACCAAGTCCAACTCCTGGCCATCACATGTGGCTTAGCTACAAAGCCTGGTAGAACCATTTCTCCTGAAAGAGAAAGGGGAAAAGGTGGGTTACTGGTGCCTGGAGCCCAGCAGCTGTGGTTGGCAGCTCATCTAGGAGAAGGAAAACTCTGATCTCATTCCTCCACAGCCTTCCAGCTATACCCACTCATGGGGAAGGCTTCGGGAGTAAACTCCAAGGGAAAAATATGCATTTCAAGTCCCTAAGGCAGTCCCACATTGAGTTCAGTGTTGACTGGCAACTCCTGCGATGCTGCTGCTGCTATCAAACTGTATCAGTCTCTGCTGTTCCTTTGGGTTGATCAGATGTGTGGAGAGGGGGAGCTTGCTACATGGGCAACAGCTTGCTCTCCCAGTATTGTACTGCCCAGGCTTGTGTATCTAGACAGCTGGGAGGGAATATCCATGGTCGAATCTGACCAGTGGAAGCCCTCACCTCAGACGGACACATGGATGAAAGAAAAATGAGGGCAATGTGGAAGGGAAGCATTAGATGATCTTGGAATAGGTTAAACTGTCAACACAATAGAACAAGGGTTATGTTCTATCTTCTAAAGCAAATATTCAATGTTGATGAAGTACAAATTATTTTGCTCTCATTTTATTGTTTGAGAAGAATGAACCTAAATACGAATGTTAGTATATATTGTAGTTCATTAAGAATGATATTTCAGATTTACTTCAATGTCATTTAAAAATTCCACAGGAAAATTTGCAGTTCCAAACTTATTTTACTCTTTCATGCCTGTATTTTTGTTGAAGACTTAAAATCTAAATGATAACACAAATAAGCTTAGGAACATCCTGATTATCATTTAGTAGCATTAAAATATATTTGGAGTCATCTTATTGCTGGTTGTGAAAGTCTCATAAAGATGGAGATTTTCAGCTGCCTGTCTCCAGGACAAGGCCATCAGGTTTCCTTGCATTGTGCCAGTTTCAGCATGGTATGTTCTTTCAATCTTTTGTAGTTTTTTACAAGTGCCGGCACTTAGATTTATAGGAGCAACTAATGTTAAAAAGACATAGTATATGCATGTGTCCATTTACAGAGATTGATTACTTAATGAATGATGGCAAGAGGGGAATGGGAATATGAGCATATAAGCAAATGAATTTGGAGAATTAAGAGGTCATTGAGCTCCTTGAACCTGGTCTGTCATTTCATAAAAACATGGCTGACCTGATTGTAGCCTCTCGAGGTCTTAGGGACCTGCACAGCTGGATGAGGAACAATGCCCACAGGAAGGAAGATCTTTGTGCAAGCGAGCCACAGAGACCCTCAGGGACTTTGGCTTTTTTGTCGGGTATAATTCTATATAACTTCATTGCCTGCATGACCTCCACTTTTTAGAAGTCTACCTAGATTGCTAAATTAATTTGTAAAGTGGTTTATTATTGACACATATACTGAGGTACAGTGAAAAACAGGTCATTTCATCAGTACATCTAGTATAAGGGATAAGTGGCAACAGAATGCAGAATAATATGTTACAGTTAAAGAAAAGAGCAGTGCAGGAAGACAATAAAGTGCAAGTCCATGGTGAAGTAAATTGTGAGTTGAAGAATCCATCTTATCATGCAAGGGGACCATTCAATAGTCTTATTGCAGCATGATAAAAGTTATCTTTGAACCTGGTGAAATATGCTTTCCTCTGCTGGATGGGAGGGGAATAGAGAATTCTGGGGTGGGTGGGGTCTTTGATTATATTAGCTGCTTTACTGAGGCAGTGAAAGGTATAGACAGAGTCTATGGAGGGGAGGCTGGTTTCTATGATGTGCTGAGCCTTGTCCACAACCCTCTGCAGTTTCATGCAGTCCTTTTACTTCCTTGGGTTGAAGATAAAGTAGACAATGTATTCTGAGACCATCAGGCTGGAATGGTCCTAATTTCAGAGTGAGCATTACCGTATCCTCTGTAGGCAAAACACACAATGCACAACGGCAGTGGTAGTTGAGATTACAGATCTCATTGAGGACAAAGAATGCAGTTTGAGTCTTCAAGATTTTTAACAGCCCAATTTCAGGGAAATGGATCAATAACACTTGTTTGTCCTGTGACTGAGGTGTGTACAGATCAGAGTGGAGCTTAGCTTTGCATGCTGAACTTCTGTTAATATCCATTGGAGAAGGTTTACACAGAATTTAAGAGTGCTGCACGAACAGAACTCCGCTGAAAAGTCAAGAGTCTCATTTACTAATATATATTAAGTCAACCAAGAATAGGGAAATACTATTCTCCTCTTCATTAAGCTGGTTTTCAACTAAAATGGTTTGTTTTCTTTTGGAGTTGTGCAAAGGAATTAACTTGTATATTTACATTGTATATACAGTTGTATATCTGCTCTGTTCATTCTAAATCAAAATATTTGAAGGTATGTGGTAAAATAAAGAACACTTTCAAGGATGAAAAAAATTGCATTTCCAAATCAATAGTGTTAGATTTGCACCACAAGATAATGTTGCAGAGACATTTGGAATTTTTATTCCAAAAAATTTATGTTTGCATACGCAGGAACTGATACTTACAAAGCAATCTAATTCTTAATTTGAGTTATTGTTTCATGCACTTTGTGGATATGTTGAGTCAAGAGATCATGGACAGAAATCATTATTGGCATCATATACTTCAGAAGACCAGATTCTGGCTTCACATAGAAGAACTGGAAATTGCAGGAAAATGCCTCAACAAACCAACTGAATAAAAATCCAAATTTTAATTTTGCACTTTTATTTCTGTCCCCTAATCTAATCCTTTTTTAAATATATGAATTTAGAATGATTTTTCCACCCACTGTTCCTTTTGATTCATGGACACCTACCATGTTTGTTTCCCAGTTCTGAAATATCTTTACAAACAAAGATACCCTGCTGAGTGTTTTGTTTCCATTTATGTGGTGGTATTGACTTTCAGCAAGTATTGTGGATTAATATATTTTGAACTGTGATTTTATTGATAAGGTAACTTATTGAATTAAATTCTATGTCTATCATCTATGTCAGCCAAAGTTCTGCAAAGAGTGAAAACTGAACATGTGTGGAAACCCCACAGCCATTAATGCTAGGCCATTACATAAGGGTGATGGCAGACATAACAGTGGAGTGTTGGAGGTCGGAAAGGAAGTGTCTGCCTAAATAGGAATACTCTTTCACACACACCAATATACATCTGCATATGCCTGCCACTGGCATTTATCCCTTACAAATGAAACAACATTTTCAGACAAGTAGCCTGCCCAGGCTGATTATTGCTGCATGTTTGTCTTCGGAACCATACTCTAGAATTGCTGGAAAGTTCAGTGAAATCCAAGTTAACAGCTCGGGAGCAGTATCCACAAAATCAGCTGCAGTCAACAGAGGAAGTCTTGATGGGGTTAGTGAAATCTCTTCAATTGTACTGCTGATGAAAGCAACTACAGCAACAATTAATTGCAGAGACACCTACATAAAAGACTCTGGGAGAAGGACAAGAGTGCTTTAGTGTAGAATTGATGGCAGCAAATACTGGAGACTCTAAGCACAAAGACAGTGAAAATGTCAGGGGAAACATTCGCAATTAGCATTTGTAGATAGCTTTGGCTGTGACCATAATTTAAATGGGGATTTTCATAGCTTATTAAAAGAAGACACAGCAGGGAAGCTGAGAAATTGTGGTAGGTGAATTTTCTTTCTGTCCATGAGGAGGCAGAATGAATAGATACCACCTGTGAGTACCAATTAGGAAATGTTTGGTTTGCATATGGATTCAAATAAGAGTGGTCTTTGGTCTACCCTGGCTCATCCATATAGATTTTTTTTAATAAACCCTTTCTATCTTTTAATTTGACTAAATCTAATGTTTCCTTCTCCATTGTTCTAACTGGAAGGCATTGGAAACATCACCCACAATTTGCAGGTTATTCTGGACATCTTTTCTTTAGCTAGTTTAAGCTATAAATACTTGACTGAAAACGTTTGCAAATACAGAAATAGAAATCTTGATTTATCTTCTCTATCTTATTAATATAGTGGAAGTTCTGTAGATTCAACTGTGCCATTTAAAATTAAATATATAAATATGGAAAAGAAAGCCCATGAGGAGATGATATCTGGAAGAACCAGCAGAGGTAAATGGATCAAATGGATTTCTTCTGAACTGAATGGTTCAGTCATTTTTCTAAACTTCTGAAGATATTGGCAATATGCTGCCCAAGACATCAGACCTTGAACTATTTTCATTAATTATGTACTATGTGATTGTGATAAGAATATTTTACCCCTCCTCATACTTCCCAGCCTGCCTGCCACCAATAGCATGAGTGCCTAACTATCCTACCCTAATGCCTTTCTACCATTAGTCACCATGAATCTGCCATTGTTCTAACTATTCCTGTCACAGCCAGAGATTCACCATCCAGGACTTTCCTTTCAGTGTTACCCTTCTTGTTATGTTTTGTAACTTCAAAATATTAAGCTAACTCAAAGGAAGACATGGGAGTCCAAAATGCAGATCTAACTTCAAGTTTTCTTTAAGCGAAGCATACACATATCACGGGGTAGCGTGATGATGTATGCAATCAGCGTATTTATACATAGAACATGTAATGAATTATTTAAATAAACTATATTTACAAGATTACTCAATTACTGAAATATTAAACACACAACTCTCCTCCTTCCTTAGCTATAAACTTCAACTCAGTAGAATGCACATCAACTATATACACAGCATACTATATAATATAATTAATAAACAGTCATCCACAGCAAAGGAAATTTTAAATTGCCCCATTCAGCCCTAAAGATTTAATTGCTGTAGAGGATTTCTTACTTTTGTGTGATGACATCTTTCCTGACAAGGTGGATCACTCTGCTTGGCAGGTGAGATTTGTGGCTGTGAAACAATCTCGAGTTCTGTGGCCCCCTTCGTGGTGGTTGTAGCAGTTGACAAAAACTGTGTAGTCAGACCACTTTCACACTTCCTTTAAGCAGCATGGTCCTTCCTTGGTTCAATATGCTTTCTAATCAGAGGCACAGGTGTTGGCAATGATCTGTCAGTGCATCATTAATTCCATTACCAAACTGTCAATGCTCAACAATCTCTTCAATTCAGCCACATAGGCTAAAATAGATTTTCCTTCATTTTGATTCCAGTTATGAAACCTAAAGCATTCTGCAATCAACAATGGCTTTGGTTCTAAACGTTCCTGCCTTACTTTTACAATATCAGCAAAGCTCATTCCTGCTAGTTTTGCTGGAGCCGTTAAACTTCAAACTGCATGCTTTTAAACCTAGTGAACTCAGAAAAATTGGCTATTCCATTTGCTTCAAAACATTGCTGAATTAGCTCAGTATACATATACCAGGTATCTTTTGTGTAATCGAATGTGTCAATTTTTCTGACATAGCCAGCCAATTCTGCTTTTTTATGATTATTATCACCTGATACTCACTGTTTATGAACCCAGGAACTCCTCTGTCTACTGACTTTATTTTGAACTTGATTGTGTGTTCCATTCCGAAGAACGTGATGCTCTATTTCGCCATTCCTCCTTGCACTTGTTTTTAACTTGGATGTCTTGGGTTCATTTTCAAAATACCTCATTGCCAATGTTATGTTTTGTTACTTCAAAACATTAAACTCATTCAAAGGAAGACATAGGTGTCTAGAATGCGTGTCTAACTTTGAGTTTACGTTAAGCGAGATACGCACGTATCATGTGGTAGCATGACAATGAATGCAATTCATGCATTTATACATATAATCCATAATGGGTTATTTAAATGAACAAGAATGCTTAATCAAACAATATATATACAAGATTACTCAATTATTACTGAAATATTAAATACATAACATTCCTCCCTGTTTAGCTATAAACTCTAACTCAGTAGAATGCATCTCAACTATATACACATTATACTATATAATGCAACTACTATATACAGTCATCCACAGCATAGTAAATTTTAATTTGTACCATTCAGGCCTAAAGATTTAAGTGCTGTGGAGGATTTCTTACTTTTGTGGGATAACATCATTCCTGACAAGAGGGATTACTCTGCTTGGCAGGTGAGACTTGTGGCTGTGAAACAATCTCAGGTTCTGGGGCATTTGACTCTGAGACTGCAGAAACTGACTCTGACAGCTCTGGACACCTTTCTTCTCCTTTCCTCTCTCTGTATCTACTTCGATCCCTTTTTATCCCTTTTCATGTTCCTTCCCTCTTTCACACTATTCTCTTTCTTGTTCACATTCTTTCCCTCCATCTCTTCCCTCTTTTTTCTTCTTCTAGCTTGTACAATCTTGATCTTGGGAAGATGCATTTTGTTCACTGGAATATTCTCTTTTTAATCCTTCTATTGCTCCCTTCACAATCTGATCTCACCTCTTGATTTTCTCATACACAACGTCATCTGGTGTCTCCTCTACTTTCATATCTTCATTGACTCCTTTCTTTTTGGCCTTCCATTTATCCAGCTGGGCTATGGTCTTTGCATCTACTTTTACCAGCAGCTTTTTGTCACCCACTTGAAGTTCAAGCAATAACCTTAATACACGCAGAGTAGATTCTGGTTCTTTATACTCACAAAAGCCGGATGCTTGCATCTTTCCTGAAGTTCCTTGAACTCTCTTCCAGCTTAAATCCAAGTGTATTTTGCAAGTAACTGCCTGATTAACATGTCAGAAACCTTCCCAAATATATGCCTACAAAAATGTTGTAGTCAGAACACTGATTTTGGCACTTTCACACTTCCTCTCAGCAGCATGGTCCTTCCTTGGCCCAATATGCTTTCTAATGAGAGGCACAGGGTTTGGCACTAACACCTGTTTGTCCTCTGTTGGGCAACAGATCATGCTGTTCAGCATGAAATATTAAATACACAACACTTCTTTTCCTCTCGAGTATCCATTCTTGATTCTCTTATTTCTCTTTCACATGTTGCTCTCAGCAACTCATCCAAAATCACAGCATTGATTCCCAGTCTCTCTAATTTGGCAGATTTTTTATCTGGCATCTGGTTCTGAGGATCTGAAGCTTCTGCCAACTAAATATCCAAGCTCCAAAGTCAGCCACTGACTCCGTCCCTCTTCCTGTATAAAACTGAATCAGACAGTCCACAATCCTGGCTCCATATTTACTCCTGAAATGAGCTTCAGATCACATTGTACGTCATCAATAAAATCATCTACAATGCATTCCAGTTAATTGAGCTATTGGTTAATTGGTCGGCCGTTTATCTGGGACAACTCTTAAACAACAAGAACTAAAATGATAAAATAGCTGCGATTGCCTTCATTTATTTGAGACACTGTGCCACTTAATTGGGACAGGAGGCTACTGCTGAAGAGTTTCTAATTAGTGTTATTAATGTGCCATTAGACACTACACCATACTTAGGTCGATCTGTTTCTAAATAGTGTCAGTTTCATGCCTTTGTATTTTAAAACTCGTGATTTTTCTCACTGATAGTTGGTGAGAAGTAAGCAGCAAGACAATCCAGAACGGTTTTGCTCACCACGGTTTCAAGCATTCAGACCTGGAGGCGCCAGAAACAGCCGGCAGTGAAAATGAAACAATTTCAGAACTTCATCAAGTTCGGAATTATGAAGAATTTTAAGGTATCTTGAACGTTATAATGAAAATTAAGATTTAGAGGATGCAATTGTTGATAGCATTGTATGAAGACAGTCCATTATCTGGACTGAGTGTCTGCATTGATTTTCTTAATTTACAGGCAATCAAAAGAACACACCTTATGAATTCCTTCATTGACAACTATTTGTAACTATACACATTTTATAGTACTGTAGAGATATCGGTAGTGTACTAATTTGTTCTGTATTTCATTTAAATAAATAAATTGTTATTCAGTTAAATGGTAGTTGGTCTTTTTTATGCTTTTAGCTATTTCCATGAAACTGGCTATTTGGGGCACCTGCTTAATTGGGCTCAAATGTGCTGGTTCTGCTGTGTCCCAATTAATTGGAATCCACTGTACTTCCAAGTCTATTCCATGTAACTCCTCTCCCGCCACACTTAATCTGTCATTGAATCTTTATCCGTTGATGGATGTATACTTGAGGCCTCCAAGCACTCCTGGACAGTTCCAAAGAACACTAAAGAAGCTGTTGTTTATAGGGTTTATGATTTGGGTTTCAAAAATTCTAGAAAGTTCACAATATGCATTGCTAAATCAGAGCAAGAAGCTATGGAAGATACTTCTTGTTTGAACTAATTATTAACTATTTTATTCAGGAAAGATTTAGTGATAAAAAGAATGAGAGCACCTCAAACCTGTTGAGAAATTTGTTACTTTGTGGCAGCCGTACACTGCAATACATAATTTTTTTTAAACTATAAATTACAGTAAGTACAGTGTAATCCCATTAATTGCTCCATCTGTTAATCGGGGCAGCCACTTATTTGGGACAACTCTTAAAGAACAAGACTAATCGAGGAAACAGCCAGGATTCCCTTCATTTATTTTGGACACTATGCCGCTTAATCGGGGCAGGAGACCTGCCAAACAGTGCCAGACTACCTTCAGTTGTGTAAACTTACGTGGCTGTTACACTGCACCATGCTTAGAGTAAACAGACTTTAAGTAACATTAATTGTGCGTGATTCTGTTCAAAAAGGAGTGATCTGTGTCACTGGTATGTGGTGAGAAATAAGCAGAAAGACAATTTAGAATTGTTTGGCTCAATATGTTTTCAAGCATTCGGGCTTGGAGCTTCCAGAAACAGCTGGGAGTGAAAATTAAACAATTTTACTCCTTCAACAAGTTGTGAATTATGAAGAATACGAAGATTATAATGAAAATAAAGAGTTTGAGGATGCAATTGTCTAAAGAATTGTATGATGGCTGTCTATTATCCGCACTAGATGTCTGTGCTGATTTTGTTCATTTACAGTCAAGCAAAGGAACATGGCACCACATTAGTTGTCCATCGTATCAAACGATGACAGTGAAACCTGCACAGGAGAGTTTTTAAAATGGAAGAGCCATTGTACTGGGACAGTTTCACTCTCACAGCCTCAGAAGTCCAGGTACAAATAGTCATCACCAACTGGTGCCATCTTGGTTGCAGTGGATGACGGTGATTTTTTCTGTGTCTCCTCATGCCCTTCATTGCAGATCCACCCTTCCTGGACGTTGAATCTCACCGTTGAACTCATTCACCCAGTCCGCCGGAGCTGACTTCACATGCTAGGACAGGCATGTTCTGGTGTCACCTAGGCACCTGAGTACGGGGCCCACCAGCTCCCCTCACCTGGTTTAACCTGCATGTCGAAACAGTGTACCAGGATGTGGCCACTATCACATGCAAACAGCTACATGGAGCCACAGCTGAGAGCTGAGTGTCTGGCGGGGACCAAAAGTGAATGAGATGCCACAAAACTGGACATGATAAACCCCTTTACCAGAGGTGCTACCCCTCTCTGGATACCCTATACATGGGGTAGCAGACACTCGATGAACTGCTCCATTGTCAGCTATTAGGAACTAATACACAGTTTTATAGTACTGTAGCAGCATTGCTAATGTTCTAACTTGTTCTGTATTTAAATATATAATTTGTAGCTCAGTTAAATAGTATTTGGTATTTTATACCTTTTTAACTATTTCCATGAAACTTCAGATAACTGGGGCAGCTGCCTATTTGGGCCAAAATGTTTTCTGATTAATCAGAATCCCCTATATATAAATAATTAAACAAAATGAAAAGAAATGAAATAGAAAGGTAGTGTTCATGAATTCATTCTCCATTCCGAAATCTAATGGTGAAAGGGAAGAAGCTGTTCCTGAAACATTGGGTTTGTCCTTCAGGCTCCTGTACCTCCTTCTTGATGGTAGCAATGAGAAGAGGGCATGTCCTGGGTGATGGGTGTCCTCAATGATGGATGCCTCCTTTTAGAGGCATCGCCTTTTGAAGGTGTCTTCAATGCTGGGGAGGCTAGTGCCCATGATGGAACTGGCTGAGTTTACTACCTTCTGCAGCTTTTTCCAAATCTGTGTATTACAGACCATGATGCAACCAGTTAGAATATGGTGAACATCTTCGGTGACATACCAGTTCTCCTCAAACAGCTAATGAAATACAGGTGCCTTCTTTGTAATTGCGTCAATATGTTGGGCTCAGGATAGATCTTCAAGGATGTTGGCACCTTGGAATTTGAAACTGCTCACCCTTTCCATTGCTGTTTTTTCGATGAGGACTGGTGTGTGTTTCTTCAACTTCCCTTCCTGAAGTCCACAATCAATTCCTTGGTCTTACTGATGTTGAATGCAAGGTTGTTGTTGCAACGCCACTCAACCAGCTGATCTAGTTTTCTCCTGCATGCCTCCGCACCACCATCTGAAATTCCAACAACAATAGTTATGTCATTGGCAAATGTATAGATGGCCCTTGAGCTGGGCCTAGCCACACAGTTATGGGTGTGGAGAGGGCAGAGCAGTGGCCTAAGCACACATCCTTGAGGTGCACCAGTGTTGATTGTCAATAAGGTGGAGGTGTTACTTGAGATCTGCACAGACTGTGGTCTTCTGGTGAAGAAGACAAGTATGCAGTTGAGGAGGGAGGTACAGAAGCTCAGGTTTCGGAGCTTGTTGATCAGAACTCAGGGTATGATTGTGTTGAATGCTGGGCTGTAATCAATAGTGGCCTGACATTGGTATTACGATCGTCCAGGTACCAAGGTAAACAGAAAGCCAGTTAGATTGCATCTGCTGTAGACATTTGTGATAGGCAAATTGCAGCGTGTCCAGGTCTGTGGCTAGGCAGCAGTTGATTGTAGCCATGACATACCTCTCAAAGCACTTCATCAAAGTAAATGTGAGTCCCACAGGGAGTTAGTTGTTGAGGCAGCTCACCATGCTCTTCTTGGGCACTGGGATCATTGTTGCAATTTTAAAGCAGGTAGGAAACTCTGAGTGTAGCAGTGCAGGATGGAAGATGTCCATGAACACTCCCACTGATTGCCCCATCAGATACGCCATCAGAGCCTGAGTTATTGTGAGGATTTATCCCCTTGAAAGATGTTCTGACATCAGCTTCCAAGACAAGGATCACACGGTCACAAGGTGCTGCAGGGATTCGTACAGCTGTAGTTTTTTCTCCTTATTAAAGCATGAATAAAAGGCGTTGACATCATCTGTGAGCGAAACATCACAGCCATTCACAACAGGCCAGATAGCATACTTCTGCTCCTATTTCTTTTATTCTTATGTTAGTTTTTGCTTTGTAAGAAGCAACAGCATGCAGACCCTGCCAGAACTGATGTGCATTTGATTCTGTCTCTAACTTCAGTCAGAATTGTTTTCTCACTGTTAAAATAGCCTTCTATAAGTTGTACCTTCTTGTATAGTTCTGGATCACCGGTCTTGAATGCCACAGATCTAATCCTCAGCAGACTCAGATCTCCTATTTCATCCATTGCTTTTGGTTTGGGTGTGTCCAATATATTCTCAAATGCACACAGTTCTTCCCATAGGGCTTGATGAATTCAGTGACAACTGTGGCGTATTCATTCTGATTCCAAGATAAATCCCTGAATATTGTCCAGTCCACCATTTCAGCTGTAGCAGTCCTAAACGGGAATCAGCCAATACTCTAACCATGTCGGTAATTTTCCTGTAATAACATTGGCTCTTAACTTGTTAAGCAGCCTCATGTGTGGCTCCTTGTCAAAGGCCTTCTGAAAATCCAAATATACAACATCCACTGCATCCCCTTCATCTGTTCTCTGTGTAAGCTGCTCAAAGAATTCCCACAGGTTCATTTTCCCTTAAGGAAACAATGCTGATTTTGTCCTATCTTGTCCTGTGTCACCAGGTACTCCATAACCTCATCCTTAACAATTGACTTCAACATCTTCCCAACCACTGAGGTCAGGCTAACTGGTCTATAATTTCCTATCTACAGCTTCCTTTTTTCTGCAATTTTCCAGTCTTGCAGACCCATGCCAGAGTCCAATGATTCTTGAAAGATCATTACTAATGCCTCTAAAATTTCTACCGCTTCATCTTTCAGAACCAGAGAGTGCAGTTCATCTGGTCGGGGTGACTTATGTAACTTCAGGTCTTTCAGCTTTTTGAGCACCTTCTCTCTTGTGATAGTAGCTGCACGCACTTCTCTTCCCTCACACCCTTCAACATCTGGCATACTGCTAGTATCTTCCACAGTGAAGGCTGATACAAAATACTCAATTAGTTCATCTGCCATCCTCCTATCCCCCGTTATTATTTCTCTGGCCTCATTTTCTACCGGTCTTATATCCTTCTGATCTCTCTTTTATTTTTATATGCTTGAAAAAGCTTTTTTATATTCACCTTGATATTGTTTGCTACCTTGCTTTCATATTTCATCTTTTCCCTTCTAATGATTCTAATAATGATTCTAATAATAGTTGCTCCCTGTAGGTTTTTAAAAGCTTCCCAAATTCTCTATCTTCTCACTAATTTTTGCATTGCTGTATGCCCTCTCTTTTGTTTTTACATTAATTTTGACTTCCCTTGTCAGCCACAGCTGTACTATTTCATCATTTGAGTATTTCTTTGCTTTTGGAATACTTCTATCCTGCACCTTCCTCATTTTTTCCTAGAAACCCAACCCATTGCTGCTCTGCTGTCATCCCTGCCAGGATCTCCTTCCAATTTACTTTGACCAGCTCCTCTCTCATACCACTGTAATTTCCTTTACTCCACTCGAATACTGCTATATCAGACTTACTTTCTCCCTGTCAAATTTCAAGTTGAACTCAGTCACATTGTGATCACTGCTTCCTAATGGTTCCTTTACCTTAAGCTCCCTAGTCGCCTCCAGTTCATTACATAACGCCCAATCTAGTATAGCAGATCCCCTAGTAGGCTCAATGACAAACTGCTCCAAAAAGCCATCTCATTGGCACTTTAAAAATTTACTTACTTGAGATCCATTACCAACCTGATTTTTCCAATCGACATGCATGTTAAAATCTAACATGACTATTATAACATTGCCCTTTTGATATGCCTTTTCAATTTCCCATTGTAATCTGTAGTCCACATCCCAGCTACTGTTTGAGGTCTGTCGATAGCTATTATCAGGGTCCTTTAACCCCCGCAGTTTCTTAACTCAACCCACAAGGATTCAACATCTTCCAAACCTATGTCACATCTTTCTAATGATTTATGCCATCCTTTACCAGCAGAGCCATGCCCTTTCCTACTTTCCTATCTGTCTGATACAATATGTAACCTTGGTCATTCAGCCTTCAACCACAACCATCCTTCAGCTACAATTCAGTGATGACCACAACAGCATACCCGACAATCTGCAACAAGATCATCCATCTTATTTCTTATACTCTGTGCAGTGAGATTTAACACTGTGTGCTATATTTGCTACCCTGTTTGATTCCGCATCCTTAAGGGACTGATACTCACCCTACTGGCTGCAATTTTGTCTTCTCATCTGCCTGCCCTTCCTGACAGTCTGGCTGCACGCTATCTCTGCTTTTTTTATCATCTGTCCTACCTTAAGTCCCTTCACTTCAGTTCCCATCCCCCTGCCAAGTTAGTTTATACCTTCCCCAACATCTCAAACAAACCTGCCCATGAGAATGTTTATCCCTCTTTTTTTTAACTTAAAGTATATGAATAGAGGAGCAGAGTTGACGACATTACTGAACGTGTCTCATTCAAGATATTGGTCTAGCCCTGTTTTGTTCTGTTTTTTGGGGGGTTTTTTTCTTTTTCTTTTGGGGTTTTTTGTTTATATATTTTTTTCTTTTTATTTCTTTTTTATGACTAATTTCATTATGAGATTGGAAGTCTTTTATACCTATGTTACTTAAAATCCTATTTGTATATGCTGATTAAAATTATTCCAATCTCTTTGTGCCAACTTTGTTATTGAGTTTATAATTTTGAAAATTAATAAAAAGATTTAAAAAGAAAGAAAGAGAATATTTATCCCCCTCGGGATTTGAGTACAACCCATCCTTTTTGTACAGGAGAGATCCCAGTGATCCAAGAGCCTGAAGCCCTGCCCCCTGCAACAGCTTCTCAACCACGTATTTATTTGCCATATCATCCTGTTTCTACCCTCTCTGGCACGTGGCACAGGGAGCAATCCAGAGATTACTACCCTCGAGGTCTTGCTTCTCTGCTTTCTGCCTAGCTCTCTAAATTCTCTCATTGGGACCACTTTGCTTTTCCTTCTTATGTCATTGGTACCAATATGTACCAAGGCACCTGGCTGTTCTCCCTCCCCCTCCAAAAAGCCATGAGCGCAATCCGAGATTTCCCTGACCCTGGCACCTTGGGAGGCAACATACCATCTGGGTGTCCCATTCACATCCACAGAATCTCCTATCTGTTCCTCTGACTATTGAGTCCCCTATCACTACCGATCCCCCTTCTCCCTCTTTCCCTTTTGCATCATGGACCATGCTCAGTGCTAGTAGCTTTGTCTCCGTGGCATTGCCCTGGGAGGTCACCCCCACAACAGCATCCAAAATGGTATACTTATTATTGAGGGGAATGACCACAGGTGTGCTTTATGCTAACTGCCTATTTACCTCCCCATTTCTTCTGACAATCATCCAGCTACTACCTCCTGCATCTTAGGGGGTGACTACTTCCCTGTAACTCCAATCAATGATCTCCTCACTCCCGTACAAGCTGAAGGTCGTCTAGCTGTTGCTCAATATCCCTAACATGATCTTCAAGGAACTGCAGCTGGATGCACCTCACGCAGATGTAGTTCCCTGGGAGACTTTGGGTATCCCAGGACTCCAACATCTGGCATGAAAAACACACCATGGCCTAAACTACCACAAGCTAATCCTAAATCTACAAACCAAGTATCCCTAGATTCCATGCCTTCTGACTTTCTGAATGAGCCTACTGTAGGGAATCTTGTTGAATGCCTTACTAAAATCCACATACACCACATCCACTGCTTTACCCTCATCAACGAATAGCACAAGTGACTTGTGATGAGGGCTGCATACCATTGCAGGCTTCAAAGCCAAACATTGTGGTGCCGCCAACATCACGGCCTCTCTCCCAGAAGAGCTCAATCGCTTTTATGCTCAGTTTGATGTTGCTAACTCTGAGCCTCCGAGGAAAGCCACCGCTACAACCTGCAACCCGGTCATCTCTGAGGCTGAGGTACGCCGATGTTTCCAACGAGTGGACAGTCCCAGGGCGAGTACTCAGGATGTGCGCAGCACAACAGGCAGGTGCGTTTACTG
The DNA here is from genome assembly GCF_963921235.1 of Mobula hypostoma. Lineage (NCBI taxonomy): Eukaryota > Metazoa > Chordata > Chondrichthyes > Myliobatiformes > Myliobatidae > Mobula > Mobula hypostoma. The sequence goes on along the minus strand of NC_086102.1, from coordinate 152,496,741 downwards.
ACATTTTCAATCTCTCCCTCTCCCAGTGTAGAGTGCCCTCCTGCTTCAAATTATCCACCATGGTCCCTGTACCAAAAAGGACCAAGGTAACACGCCTGAACGACTGGCGTCCTGTATCATTCACCTCAGTAATAAGCAAATGCCTTGAGAGGCTGGTCAAGATTTACATCTGCAGCATGCTACCATCCAAACTGGAACCCTACAATTCGCCTATCGACACAACCGATCGACAGATGACAGAATAGCCACTGCTCTACATACCATCTGGAGGAGAAGGATGCTTATGTGAGAATGCTGTTCTTGGACTATATTTCAGCAGCCAACACCATAGTTCCATCCAGGCTTGACAAGAACCTCAGAGATCTTGGCCTTGATTCTGCCTTGTGCATCTGTATCCTGGACTTCCCGTCAGATCGCCAGCAGGTTGTAAGAGTGGGCTCCCTCACCTCCAACTCTCTGACTCTCAACAGAAGAGCCCCTCAGGGCTGTGTACTGAGTCCCCTCCTTTACACCCTGTACACCCGTGACTGTATCACCACCCACAGTTCCAATCTGCTAATTAAATTTGCTGATGACAGTACGTTGATTGGCCTCATCTCAAACAATAAAGAGGAGGCCTGTAGGGAAGAAGTCATCTCTCTGACAGTGGTGTCAAGAAAACAACCTCTCCCTCAATGTTGCAAAAACAAAGGAGCTGGTTGTGGATTACAGGAGGGATGGAGATGGACTAACCCCTATTGACATCAATGGATCTGGGGTTGAGAGGGTAAACAGCTTCACATTCCACGGTATCCACATCACTGAGGACCTCACATGGTCTGTACACACCAGCTGTGTGGTGAAAAAGGCACAACAGTGCCTCTTTCACCTCAGATGGTTGAGGAAGTTTGGTATGGACCCCAAATCCTAAGAACTTTCTACAGGGGCACAATTGAGAGCATCCTGACTGGCTGTATCACTACCTGGTATGGGACTGTACCTCCCTTAATCGCAGGACTCTGCAGAGAGTGGTGTGGACAGCCCAGCGCATCTGTAGTTGTGTAATTCCCATGATTCAGGATATTTACAAGGACAGGTGCATAAAAAGGGCCCGTAGGATCACTGAGGACCCAAGCCATCCCAACCACAATCTATTCCAGCTGCTACCATCCGGGAAGCGGTATCACAGCATAACAACCAGGACCAACAGGCTCTGGGACAGCTTCTTCCACCAGGCCATCAGACAGATTAACTCACACTGATTTGAGTGCACTCTATATTACATTGACTGTTCTATTTATTATAAATTATAATAAATTACTATAATAGCACATAGCACGTTAGATGGCGACGTAACATAAAGATACTTACTCCTCATGTATATGAAGGATGTAAGAAATAAAGTCAATTCAATTCAATTCAATTTGTTTTGTCATTACCTCGAAGAATTCAATCAGGCTTGTGAGGGTCAACCTGCCCCTCAGAAAGCCACAGTGGCTATCCCTAATCAAACTATGCTTCTCCAAATGCTCGTAAGTCCCGTCTCTAATAAACCTCTCTAATAGTTTACCCACCACTGAAGTAAGATTAACTGGTCTATAATTTCCTTGATTATACCTATTACCTTTCCTGAACAAAGGAATAATATTTGCTACCCTCCAATATTCTGGTAATTCTCCTGTAGCCAGTGAGCACACAAGGGTGCAGCAATTTCTTGCCTTGCTTCCCGTAGTAACCTGAGGTATACCCTAAACGGCTCCAGGAACTTATCCATCTGAATGTTTTTCTAAGGTTCCAGCACATCCTCTTTCCTAACATCAACACGTTCCAGTATATTAGCCTGTTCTGCACTGTCCTCACATTTGTCAATTTCCCTGTCACAGGTGAATACTGAAGCAAGTATTCAATAAGGATTTTCCCTACATCCTCTGACTGGAAGTATGTTTCATCTTTTATCCCAGATCATTCCTACCCCCACTCAAGTTATCCTCCTGTTTTTCACATACTTGTATAACACCTTGGTTTTTCCTTAATTCTGTTTGCCAAAGTCTTCCATGTCCCTCTAGCTCTCCTAAATCCATTCTTTAGCTCCTTCCTGGCTACTTTATGACTCTCAGGAGCCCTGTCTGATCCTAGCTTGCTAAACCTTAAGCATGCTTCCTTCTTCCTCTTGACTAGATGTTTCACATCTCTTGTCAACCATGGTTCCTTCATCCCTTCCCTGTCTCAATGGGACAAATCTATTGATAACCCCATGCAAGTGCTCCCTAAACAATCTCCACATTTCCATTGTGCTTTTCCCTGAGTACATCTGTTCCCAGTTTTTACTCGCTATTTCCTGCCTAATAGCATGATAATTAGCCGTTCCCCAATGAAATAATTTTCCATACCATCTTCTCCTAACTCTCTCCAAAGCTATGGTAAAAGGTTAGAGAGCTGTGGTCACTGCCACTGAAATGCTCACAAATCAAGAAATCTGTCACACAACCAAGTATATTGCCTAGTACTAGAGCCAGTGTGGCCTCTTCTTTAGAATATAGAACATAGAATAGTACAGCATAGTGCAGGCCCTTTGGCCCACAATGTTATGCCGACCCTCAAACCCTGCCTCCCATATAACCCCCCACCTTAAATTCCTCCATATACTTGTCTAGTAGTCTCTTAAACTTCACGAGTGTATCTGCCTCCACCACTGACTCAGGCAGTGCATTCCATGCACCAACCACTCTCTGAGTAAAAAACCTTCCTCTAATATCCCCCTTGAACTTCCCACCCCTTACCTTAAAGCCATGTCCTCTTGTAATGAGCAGTGGTGCCCTGGGGAAGAGGCGCTGGCTATCCACTCTATCTATTCCTCTTATTATCTTGTACACCTCTATCATGTCTCCTCTCATCCTCCTTCTCTCCAAAGAGTAAAGCCCTAGCTCCCTTAATCTCTGATCATAATGCATACTCTCTAAACCAGGCAGCATCCTGGTAAATCTCCTCTGTACCCTTTCCAATGCTTCCACATCCTTCCTATAGTGAGGAGACCAGAAATGGACACAGTACTCCAAGTGTGGCCTAACCAGAGTTTTATAGAGCTGCATCATTACATCACGACTCTTAAGCTCTATCCCTTGACTTATGAAAGCTAACACCCCATAAGCTTTCTTAACTACCCTATCTACCTGTGAGGCAACTTTCAGGGATTTGTGGACATGTACCCCCAGATCCCTCTGCTCCTCCACACTAACAGTATCCTGCCATTTACTTTCTACTCTGCCTTGGAGTTTGTCCTTTCAAAGTGTACCACCTCACACTTCTCCGGGTTGAACTCCACCTGCCACTTCTCAGCCCACTTCTGCATCCTATCAATGTCTCTCTGCAATCTTCGACAATCCTCTACACTACCTACAACACCACCAACCTTTGTGTTGTCTGCAATCTTGCCAACCCACCCTTCTACCCCTACATCCAGGTCGTTAATAAAAATCACGAAAAGTAGAGGTCCCAGAACAGATCCTTGTGGGACACCACTAGTCACAATCCTCCAATCTGAATGTACTCCCTCCACCACGACCCTCTGCCTTCTGCAGACAAGCCAATTCTAAATCCACCTGGCCAAACTTCCCTGGATCCCATGCCTTCTGACTTTCTGAATAAGCCTACCGTGTGGAACCTTGTCAAATGCCTTACTAAAATCCATATAGATCACATCCACTGCACTACCCTCATCTGTATGCCTGGTCACCTCCTCAAAGAATTCTGTCAGGCTTGTTAGACACGATCTGCCCTTCACAAAGCCATGTTGACTGTCCCTGATCAGACCATGATTCTCTAAATGCCCACAGAACCTATCTCTAAGAATCTTTTCCAACAGCTTTCCCACCACAGACATAAGGCTCACTGGTCTATAATTGCCCAGACTATCTCTACTACCTTTTTTGAACAAGGGGACAACATTCACCTCCCTCCAATCCTCCGGTACCATTCCCGTGGGCAACGAGGACATAAAGATCCTAGCCAGAGGCTCAGCAATCTCTTCCCTCACCTCATGGAGCAGCCTGGGGAATATTCCATCAGGCCCCGGGGACTTATCCGTCCTAATGTATTTTAACAACTCCAACACCTCCTCTCCCTTAATATCAACATGCTCCAGAACATCAACCTCTCATTTTGTCCTCACCATCATCAAGTTCCCTCTCTTTGGTGAATGCTGAAGAGGAGTATTCATTGAGGACCGCACTCACTTCCACAGCCTCCAGGCACATCTTCCCACCTTTATCTCTAATCGGTCCTACCTTCACTCCTGTCATCCTTTTTTCCTTCACATAATTGAAGAATGCCTTGGGGTTTTCCTTTACCTTACTCACCAAGGCCTTCTCATGCCCCCTTCTTGCTCTTCTCAGCCCCTTCTTAAGCTCATTTCTTGCTTCCCTATATTCCTCAATAGACCCATCTGATCCCTGCTTCCTAAACCTCATTTATGCTGCCTTCTTCCACCTGACTAGATTTTCCACCTCACTTGTCACCGTTTATTCTGCTTCTCTTTCCTCAAAGCCTCTCTATATGTTAGATCTGGCTTTACTCCATGCATTTCTTTCACTGCTCTATCGCTTTGGGTCCCATCCCCCTTGCAAATTAGTTTAAACCCTCCCGATCCATGCTAGCAAAGTTGGCCTGTCCACATACTGTCAGAATACTTCCTGGACAAGATAGGATTAAGACAGCATGATTTCCTGAAGGAAAAATCTTGCCTGATGAATATGTTGGAATTCTTTAAGGAGATTATATACAGGATAGATAAAGGGAATGCAGTGGATGTTGTATATTTGGACTTCAGAAGGCCTTTGATAAGATGCCACACATGAAGCTGCTTACCAAGTTAAGAGCTCATGGTATTATGGGAAAGTTACTGGTATGGTTAGAGCATTGGCGAATTAGTAGGAGGCAGTGAGTGGGAATAAAAGGATCCTTTTCTTGTTGGCTGTCCGGGACTAGTGATGTTCCACAGGGGTCAGTGTTAATGCTGTATATTGATGATTTAGATGATGGAATAGATATCTTTGTTGCCAAGTTTGCAGATGATACAAAGATTGGTGGAGGTAGTGTTGAGAAAACAGGTAGGCTGCAGAAGGATTCAGAAAGATTCAGGGAATGGGCAAGAGACTGGCAAATGAAATACAATGTTGGTCATGCACTTTGGTAGTAGAAATAAATGTGCAGACTATTTTCTAAATGGAGAGAAAATCCAAAACTATGAGTTGCAAAGGGACTTTGGAGTCCTTGTGCAGAACACCATAAAGGTTAACTTGCAGGTAGAGTGAGGAAATCAAAAGCAATGTTAACATTAATTTCAAGAGGTCTGGAATACAAGAGTAGGGATGTGATGCTGAGACTTTATAAGGCACTGGTCAGGCCTCACTTTGAGTATTGTGAACAGTTTTGGGCTCCTCATCTGGCTTTGGAGAGGGTTCAGAGGAGCTTCACAAGGATAATTCTGGGAATGAAATGTTATCATATGAGGAACGTTTAATAGCTCTGGGTCTGTATTCACTGGAATTCAGAAGGGTGATAGGGGGATCTCATTGAAACCTTTCAAAATGTTGAAAGGTCTAGACAGAGTAGATGCTGAAAGGTTGTTTCCCATGCTGTGGGAGTCTAGGACAAGAGAGCACAAGCCTCTGGATAGAGGACCGTCCATTTAAAACAGAGATACAGAGAAATACCTTTAGCCAGAGAGTGGTGAATTTGTGGAATTTATTACCACAGGCAGCTATGGAGGACAAGTCATTGGGTATATTTAAGGCTGAGCGTGATAGGTCCTTGACTGAACACAGCAACAAAGGTTATGGAGAGAAGGCCGGGGAGTGGGTTCTGGAGGGGAAAGAGGATCAGCCATGATCGATGGGTCAATGGTCTAATTCTGCTCCTATGTTGTATGGTCTTATACAACTTCAACATAGCATCCCAACTCCTGTTCTCAATTCTTTGATTAATGAAGGTCAATGTGCCAAAAAATTTCCTTATGACGCTATCTACCTGTGACACCACTTTCAAGGAATTATGGATCTATATTTGCAGATCTCTCTGTTCTACCACAATCCTCAGTGCCATAGTGCTCACCATAGCAGTCTGACCCCGGCTTGTACTCCCAAAGTGCATCACCTCACACTTGTCTGCATTAAATTTCATAAGCCATTTTTCCAGCTGGTCCAGATCCCTCTGCAAGCTTTGGTAGTCTTCTTCACTGTCCACCACACTCCCAGTTTAGGTGCCATCCCAAGTTTGCTGATCCAGTTTAATTCAGTATTTCCCAACAAAACTAAATACAACATAAAAATTGAGGTCACATTAATTAAGAAATGAGGTTAATGAACTGGCTAGTTTCATAATAACTAGTTCATACATAGTTCAGCATTGAACCAGAAATTGTAAAGATCTATGTGGTTTATTATACCTATAGTATTTCTCTTGACTCCAACATGCACCTTGCTGTTTGATGGCACACACAAAATGTGGATTTCCAGCATCTGCAGAAGCTCTTGTGTTTTTCGGTTTGCTGTTTGATGATTGCCCATTTGACAGATTAAAAGATTTTATATAATTCCTGATCATTAACACTCAATTAAATAGATACACAGGAGAATGTAGATGCTGGAATCAGCAGCAAAAGGAAAAGAGCTGCTGGAAGAGCTTGGCAAGTCACAGAAACACAGAAAACCTACAGCACAATACAGGCCCTTCGGCCCACAGAGTTGTGCTGAACATGTCCCTACCTTAGAAAATACTAGGCTTACCTATAGCCCTCTATCTTTCTAAGCTCCATGTACCTATCCAAAAGTCTCTTAAAAGACCCTATCGTATCCACCTCCACCCCCGTTGCTGGCAGCCCATTCCACACACTCACCACTCTCTGAGTAAAAAACTTACCCCTGACATCTCCTCTGTACCTGCTCCCCAGCACCTTAAACCTGTGTCCTCTTGTGGCAGCCATTTTAGCCCTGGGAAAAAGCCTCTGACTATCCACACGATCAATGCCTTACATCATCTTATACACCTCTATCAGGTCACCTCTCATCCTCTGTCACTCCAAGGAGAAAAGGCCGAGTTCACTCAACCTATTCTCATAGGGCAAGCTCTCCAATCCAGGCAACATCCTTGTAAATCTCGTCTGCACCCTTCTATGGCTTCCACATCCTTCTTGTAGTGAGGCAACCAGAACTGAGCACAATACTCCAAGTGGGGTCTGACCAGGGTCCTATATAGCTGCAACATTACCTCTCAGCTCCTAAGTTCAATACCCTGATTGATGAAGGCCAATTCACCATATGCCTTCTTAACCACAGAGTCAACCTACGCAGCTGATTTGAGTGTCCTATGGACTCGGACCTCAAGATCCCTCTGATCCTCCACACTGCCAAGAGTCTTACCATTAATACTATACTCTGCCATCATATTTGATCTACCAAAATGAACCACTTCACACTTATCTGGGTTGAACTCCATCTGCCACTTCTCAGCCCAGTTTTGCATCCTATCAATGTCCAGCTGTAACCTCTGACAGCCCTCCACACTATCCACAACACCTCCAACCTTTGTGTCATCAGCAAACTTACTAACCCATCACTCCACTTCCTCATCCAGGTCATTTATAAAAATCACGAAAAGTAAGGGTCCCAGAACAGATCCCTGAGGCACTCCACGGGTGACTGAACTCCATGCAGAATATGACTCATCTACAACCACTCTTTGCCTTCTGTGAACAAGACAGTTCTGGATCCACAAAGCAAAGTCCCCTTGGATCCCAAGTTTCCTTACTTTCTCAATAAGCCTTGCATGGGGTACCTTATCGAATACCTTGTTGAAATCCATATACACTACATCTACTGCTCTTCCTTCATCAATGTGTTTTGTCACATCCTCAAAAAAATTAATCAGGCTCGTAAGGCACAACCTGCCCTTGACAAAGCCATGCTGACTATTCCTAATCATATTATACCTCTCCAAATGTTCAGAAATCCTGCCTCTCAGGATCTTTTCCATCAACTTACCAACCACTGAAGTAAGACTCACTGGTCTATAATTTCCTGGGCTATCTCTACTCCCTTTCTTGAATAAGGGAAAAAAGATATGCAACCCTCCAATCCTCCGGAACCTCTCCCGTCCCCATTGATGATGCAAAGATCATCGCCAGAGGCTCAGCAATCTCCTCCCTCGCCTCCCACAGTAGCCTCCTACAGTCAGGCAGTATCTGCAGAGAAAAATGGGCAGCTGATCTTTCGGGTCACGACCCTTCATCTGGATCAAAGAGTAGAGGGGAGATAACTGTATAAAGAGGAGAGGGGGAGGAATGGGCCGCGAGTTGCCAAGCATTAGGTGAATCCAGGTGTGGAGGGCTAAACAGGCGGATGGTGTCTAGTAGAGGAGGGAAGGGCAGAGATACTGATGGAGTCTGCAAAGTGATGTGGAGCAACAAAGGGCTGCAGATTATGAAATCTGAGAAGAAAGGGAGGCAAAGAGTGGAATCAAACAAGGGTTGTAAGTTGTTATGATGGGAACAATGTGGGGAGGGGACCTGATTGGAGGAGTGTGTGAAAATTGGTAAGTTCATCTTTTATTGTCACATGTACCAAGATACAGTGAAAAACTTCATTTTGCATGCTATCCCAGTAGACCATTTCATTACAGCAATACATTGAGGTCGTACCAGTGAAAAACAATAACAGAATGCTGAATAAAGTATTACAGTTGTAATATACAGAGAAAGTGCAGCACAGGCAGACAACAAGATGGATGAGGTAGGTCCTGAAGTCAAGAATCCATCTTATCATCCAAGAGGACCATTCAATAGTCATATAAAGTGGGATAGAAGCTATCCTGAGACTAGTGGTATGCACTTCCAGGCTTTTTTTTCCCCTTTGGAGTAGGTAGGCAGGGAAGGAAACTGGGTGTTAGGAGACTGGGGGAGGTGTTGGAAAGAAGATGTGAGAGAGACGTGACCTGGGTAGATCAGAAGGAGAGAGAATCAGACAGAAGGGACCCAGTTTACTTGTAACTGGAGAATTCAATATTTATGCCATCAGGTTATAGGCTATGCTGGGGAAGAAATGAGGCACTGTTCCTCTCGCTAGTGTTTGGCCTCTGGCAGCGGAGGAGGCTGAGACAGACAGGTCGGTGTGGAAGTGGAAAGAGGAATTAAAATGTCAAACAACTGGAAGCTGTAAAAGGCCATAGCTGACAGAATGCAGATCCTCAGTGGAACAATCAGCTAATCTGTACTGATGTGGTGGAGACCACATCGAGAGCACCAATTGCAATTAACAAGGTTGGAGGAAGTACATGTGAATCTCTGGCTCACTGGAAACTGTTGCTTCGGGCCATGGATGGAGGCGAAGGAGGAGTAGAGACAGGTGTCCTACCATTGCAGGGGAGGGGAGGGATGAGCAAACCAGGCAAGCCATTCAAAGCAGAAAGGGACAGGAAGGGAAAGATGTGGCTGGTGATGGGATCATTTTTTTATCAAGATAAACTTTATTTGTCACATGTACGTCAAAACACACAGTGAAATGTGTTGTTATGCGTTAACAACCAACACACCCCGAGTATTCTTCTGGGTGAGCCCTCAAGTGTCGCTCTGCTTCCAGGGTCAATATACCATGCCTGTAACTCACTGACTCTAACAATAAGTCTGTAGAATATTGGAGGATACCAGAGCACCCAGAGGAAACCTGTGTGGTCATGGGGAGAACACATGAACTCCTACCAGACAGCGGCAGAAATCGAACCCCAATTGGGGATCGCTGGCACCGTAAAGTGATTGCGCTACCATTATGCTGCTGTGCCACTGCTTTCAATGGTCTTCCTTGCCCAGAAAGAGCAGGACAAAACTCAACCAAGCAATTTTTCCATAGTATGTTCCATAGAAAGATTTGTTAGGAGGGGGAGGTATTTTTCCTTGAAAATACAATGCAGGAAGTAAGTGTTGTTCTCCGTATAAAACAAGCCTTGCCTTCATTCATGTGATTGGTTCGGTTAGCAGTTCTCATGTCTGTGTAAAAATTTGCATGTATGCACCACCTCACTTAAACACTTGGCACCTCAGAACTATAACTTGGGACAGCACTGAAAAGATGTTTACTGAAAATATTAAACACATGAGATTCTATATATGCTGGAAATCCAAAGCAACACAAACAAAATGTCAGCAGCATCTATGGAAAGGAATAAACAGTCAATGTTAAACACATAGGAACACAAAATAATCTGCAGATGCTGGGGTCAAAGCAACACTCACAACACGCTGGAGGAACTCAGCAGGTCAGGCAGCATCCGTGGAAATGATCGGTCGACGTTTAGGGCCGGAACCTTTTGTCCTGACGAAGAGTTCCGGCCCGTATCGTCGACCGATCTTTTCCAGGGATACTGCCTGACCTGCTGAAACACACAGGAAACTGTCTTAATAGGAATAGTGTTCCTTCTGTCCTTACCTACCACCCCATAAGCCTTGGCATCAAATACATCATTCTCTGCACCTTCTGCCATCTTCAATAGGATCGTACCACCAAATACATCTTTACCTCCCCTCCATCACTCTCTGCTTTCCACAGGGATTACTGTGTCTGTGATCCCCTTGTCCATTCATCCGTCCCCACTAATCTTCCTCCTGGCACTTATTGCTGCTGGTGGAAAAAGTGCTGTACCTGCCCATTCACCTCCACCCTCACCTCCATTCAGGGCTTCAAATAGTCATTCCAGGTGAGACAACACTTTACCTGTGGATTGGTTGTGGTCATCCACTGTATCCAGTGCTCCGATGCAGCCTCCGCTATGTTAGTGAGACCTGATGTAGATTGGGGTATTACTTTGTTGAGTACCTTCACTCCACCTACAACAAGCAAGATTTTCTGGTGGCCAAACATTTTAATTCCTATCCCCACTCCCATTCAGAAAGTTTGGTTCATAGTTTCTTCTACTGCCACAGTGAGGCTACTCTCAGGTTAGAGGGGTAACATCTCATATTCCATCTGGGTAGCTTCCAATCTGATGGCATGAACATTGATTTCTCTAATTTCTAGTCATTTTCCCTCTCCTCGTCTCTCTTCTCCCATTCCCTGCTCTGGCTTGCCTCCTACTCCTTACTTGCCTATCACCTTCCCCAGATTCCACCCCTCCCTTCCATTTCTCCCATGGTCCGCTTACCTCTCCTATCAGATTCCATCTTCTTCAGCACTTTACCATTTCCACATATCACCTCCCAGCTTCTCATTTCACCCCCCTCCCCCACCCAGCTGCCTTCAGCTATCGGCTTCTAGTTTATAATCCTTCCTGTCCCCCACCTTCTTATTCTAGATTCTTCCCTCTTCCTTTCAAGTCCCATTGAAGGGTCTTGGCCTGAATCATCAGCTGTTTATTCCTTTCCATAGACGCTACCTGACCTTCTGTGTTCCTCCAATATTCTGTATGTGTTTACTGAAAATATATTGGCATTGATATTCCTGTGTGGGTCAAGGCACTTGCACCCAGTACCATGCCTGGCTTGTTGAATTGACCCAGTCTGGATCCAGGTGGCTGGTGTGGCTGATCCAGATAGTGCTGGAATCTCAGCAAGATCCTGCTCAGCTATTAGATTCCAAGGCAATCCCGCTTCAGAGTGCAGCCAGGGAATGCAGCTGAGCGTCACCACTAAATTCAGGACTTCATTGTTTATGTGGGAGCCCTCCACTTACAGGTATTAATATTTGAGAAACACCATTAATTCTATGTGGAATTGCTGACAAAACCTACTAAAATCTGAGTTCCTAATCTTTTGATTACACTCTCAAATTGATTCAATTCCATTACTAGTCATCATCTATAACCAAATCTGTTTTCTTTATCAACCTTTGCTAATGGGCAGGCAACTTAATGACTAAGGTCCAGTCACGACTAAGGCTGCGAGAAAAATAATCTCAGGGTGGTATATGCTGACATGTATGTACTTTGATAATAAATTTACTTTGAACTTTGAAGTCTGATATAAGACAATAGCCATAAAACAGGGAGAAAAATAAGTCTATTTGGCCCATCAAGTCTGCCCCACCATTCAATCATGGCTGATCCTTTTTACCCCTCCCCAACCCCATTCCCTGGTTTTCTCCTCATAACTTTTGATGCCGTGTTCAATCAAGAATCTGTCAATCTCTGACTTAAGTACACTGGTAACAAATTCCACAAATTCACCACCTCTGGCTAATTTCTCTGCATCTCTGTTTAAACGGAAGCCTCTCCATCCTGATACTGTGCCCTCTAGTTCTAGACTCCCCTATCATGGAAAACATCCTTTCCAGATCTACTCTGTCTAGGCATTTTAACAGTCAAAAAGTTTCAATGAGATTCCCCCTCATCATTCTAAATTCCAACGAGTATAGACCCAGAGCTATCTAACGTTCCTCGCATGATAACATTTCATTCCCGGAATCATCCTTGTGAACAACCTCCGGACCCACTCCAATGCCAGCACATCTTTTCTCAGATAACAAGCCCAAAACTGTTCACAATACTCAAGGTGCAGCCTCACCAGTGCCTAATAAATCCCCGGGATCACATCCCTGCTCTTGTATTCTAGACCTCTTGAAATGAATGCTAACATTGCATTTTCCTGCCTCACCACTGACTCAACCTGCAAGTTAACCTTTAGAGTGTTCTGCACAAGGACTCCCAAGTCCCTTTGCATCTCAGATTTTTGGATTTCCTCCCCATTTAGAAAATAGTCTGCACATTTATTTCTACTACTAAATGCATGACCATGAGCTTTCCAACATTGTATTTCATTTGCCACTTTCTTGCCTATTCTCCTAGTCTAAGTCCTTCTGCAGCCTACCTGCTCCTCCACCAAGCTTCATATCATCTGCAAACTTGGCAATAAAAAGCTGTCTAGTCCATTATGTAAGTCATTGATATACAGCATAAAAAGAAACAGTCCCCACACCGACCCCTGCGGAACACCACTAGCCACTGTCAGACATCCAGACAAGGATCTTTCCATTCCCACTCACTGCTTCCTACCAATCAGCCAATGCTCTAACCATGTTAGCAACTTTCCTATAATACCATGGGCTCTTAACTTGGTAAGCAGTCTCATGTTTGGCACCTTGTCAAAGTCTTTCTGAAAATCCAAATATACAACATCCACTATATCCCCTTTATCTATCCTCCTTGTAATCCCCTCAAAGAGTTCCAAAAGGTTCATCAGGTGAGATTTTTCCTTAAGGAAGCTATGCTGACTTTGTGTTATTTTGTCCTATGTCACCAAGTACTCCACAACTTATCATTAACAATTGACTTCAACATTTTCCCAACCACTAAGGTCAGGCTAACTGTTCTATAATTTCCTTTCAGTAATTTTTGAAAGATCATTACTAATGCCTCCATGATCTATACTGCTGCCTCTTTCACAACTCTAGGGTATGGTTCATCCGGTCTGCGTGACTTATGTATCCTTTGGTCTATCAGCTTTTTGTGCACCTTCTCCCTTGTAATAGAAACTGCACTCATTTCTCTTCCTTCACACACTACAACATCTGGCATACTGCTAGTGTCTTCCACAATGAAGACTGATGCAAAATATTTATTTAGTTCATCTGCCATCTCCATGTCCCCAGTTATTATGTCTTTGGCATCATGTTCTAGCAGTCCTATATCCACTTTCATCTCTCTTTTAGTTTTTACATATTTCAAGAAACTTTTACTATCCACTTTGATACTGTTTGGTAGCTTGCTTTCATATTTCATCTTTTCCCATCTAATGATGCTTTTTATTGCTCTCTGTACTTTTTTAAAAGCTTCCCAATCCTTTATTTTCCCACCAATTTTTGTTTTGTTGTATGCCCTCTCTTTTATTTTTACATTAGCTTTGACTTCCCTTGTCAGCCACGGTTGTACCATTTGCCATCTGAGTATTTCTCCATTTTTGGAATACATCTATCCTGCACCTTCCTCATTTTCCCTAGTAACTCACACCATTGCTGGTCTGCTATCATCCCTGTCAGCATCTCCCTCCAATTCACTTTGACCAACTCCTCCCTCGTACCACTGTAATTTCCTTTACTCCACTGAAATACTGCTATGCCAGACTTTGCTTTCTCCCTATCAATTTTCAAGTTGAACTCAATCACTGCCTCCTAATGGTTCCTTTACCGTAAGCTCCCTAATTGCCTCCAGTTCATTACATAACACCCAACGCAGTATAGCTGATCCCCAAGTAGGCTCAATGACAAACTGCTCTAAAAAGCCATCTTGTAGGCATTCATCAAACTCACTGTCTTGAGATCCACTACCAACCTGATTTTCCCAATCAACCTGCATGTTAAAATCTCCCATGACTATCATAACATTACCCTTTTGACATATGTTTTCTATTTCCTGTTGTAATCTGTGGTCAACATCCCAGCAACTGTTGGGAGGCCTGCATATAAGTGCCATCAAGGTCCTTTTACCCTTGGGGTTTCTTAACTCAACCCAGAAAGATTCAACATCTTCTGATCCTATGTCACATCTTTCTACTGACTTGATGCTATTCTTTACCAGCAGAGCCATACCATTCCCTCTGCCTAACTTCCTAACCCTCCGATACAATGCGTAACCTTGGACATTCAGCTCCCAACTACAACCATTCTTCAGCCACAATTCTGTGACAGCCACATCATCATCATACCTGACAATCTGTAATAGTGCAAAAAGATCATCCACCTTATTTTATCTAATATAGCTATTTGCATTATATTCCATATGCCTACGTACAACAAATTGCTTAATTGGCACTGGTTTGCTGATGTTGCAAAACTTGAAACATAACATCACAATCAAACATAATATTACTCTAAAAATAGGGTATTTTTCCAAAACTGACTGCAAACTACCTAAATCCATGAGGTTTATTATTATTACTGAAACACCCTGGTTTCCTTGGCTGCGTAAGTCTAGGGAAGACAACCTCCAGCCCGGGCAAACTTGTGAGATTGGGATATACTTGATTCCACCCAAACCCCGGATTGTGTGGATGCTGTGTCATTTGCTACCCTGTTATAAATTAATGCCACAAAATGACAAACAGTACTCTGCATATGATTAAAGGAATTATATTTATGAATCTTAACTAAGGGGTTAGTAAAGAATAACAAAAAGAAAAGGGCCCATTCTAATTTAACAGTCAAATGTGCACAAGTTGGAGCACATCTTGAATTTCTCTGTCACTCACATCCTGGGCCCTCGGTCATTGTGAAAGCACACACCACCTTCCGAACGTCGCGCGCAATCCATCTCGAACAAACGGGTCTCCCCCGGATCGTGTGCTGCGACTGGTTCTCCCCAGTGTCTCCTCTCTTCATCGCCTCTCAAACAAAAGATCCAAGCCCAACCTGAGGGTCCCTCACCAGAGAAACTTTGCTTAATCCGACCATCCTAATTGGATGGCACACGTTTCTCCTCTCTCTTACCTTCAACAGAAACCCAGACAAGCATGAAAACGGAACAGACTGCTCTTACAGAACTGCCAAATTGAAATACATACAGCATAACAGTAAAAATGTGAACCAGGGCTTTACAATACCTTATAGATGTACGTCTGAAAACTCCTCAACTTCTACAGCTATGATATGAGTACCGTTAAATAGAACAATCTTTTATCGGTATTAACATATATTCCATATAGCTGGTATCAATTATTTTATGTAATTTTCCCCATGAAAAGACAATGTGATTAATTTCCTCAAGTATTTGATTCTATGTACCTTGAAAAATCATTCAACCCCCAACCCTCTGTTCACATAAATGAGTATTGCTACCAGGGATTTTCATTAATTTAACTGAGAATTATTATTAGTGAATCACATGCTCTTTTTTTCATAGTAGAGCCCAAAAAAACCCAGGGAAAATTGTAAAGCATGAAAAACTAAGAAGTCAAAAACTGAGATGTCAGCAGGTCAAAAGTACTCATCCATCTTAACTCAGTACTTAGTGAACAACCTCTTGCAACTATTACAGACAGCAGTCTTTTTGGATAAGTCTCGATTATCTTTGCACAATGTGATGGACCAGAACTTGCCCATTCCTCCTCAGAAAATTGCCAGGTTAGTAGCGGAGCGGCAGTGAACAACAATCTTGAGGTCTTGCCAGGGATGCTTAACCGGGTTAACAACAGGACTTTGACTGGGCCACTCAAAGGCTTCAATTTTCTTCATTTGAAGCCACTCCATGTTTGCTCTGGTGTGTATTGGTCATTGTCCTGCTGAAAGAGGAACTTCCTCACCAGTTTAAGCTTTCTGGAAGAGGCTAGCAGGTTTTTATCCAGGATCTCTCTGTATTTAGCAGCGTTCACCTTCCCATCAATCCTGACCAGATTTTCAGTCCCTGCTGTTGAAAAGCATTCCCATAGCATGATGCTACCTCCACCATACTTTACAGAAGGGATGGTGAAACCTGGCTGATGTGCAGTATTAGATTTATGCCACACGTACTGCTTAGTGTTGAGGCTAAAAAGTTCCACTTTATTCTCATCCATCCAAATGGCCTTCTTCCACATCTTTACAGTATCTTCTAAGTGACACCTTGCAAAGTCTTTACGGCAAGGATATGCTTTTTCCTTTCAGCCAGGGCTCTACCTTGCCACTCTTCCTTAAATACCATTTTTGGGTAAGGCCTTAGAGGTTTTGGAGCCATGAACTTCACGCAGCTGACTTCTGCAGCTCACTCAGAGTGACTGTTGGCATCCCAGTAGCCTCCCTTACTAATATCATTCTTCTCCAGTGATGTAGTTTAGAGGGGCTGCCTGACCTAGTCAGTGTGAATGTGATTTCATATTTTTTCCACTTTTTCAGAATGGACAGCACTGAGCTCCGAGATATCTTCAGTACCTTTGAGATGGTCTTGTACCCTTCCCCATATCTGTGTTTCCCTAATACCATTTCCTTGTCTTGTCTTGAATGTTCTTTTCTCTTCATTTTAGTTTGGTCTATTAAAAATCTACCATACTGTCGGACGTTACAGAGGGAGAGGATATTTATTCTTATGAATTCATTGAAAACAGGCGGTCCTCCAATTTTGTACATCAACAAATAGGGTTAGGTGGTGAGGTAATATTTTGTACCTAAGGAAAGTTAACATAATAATTACAAAGGGAAGAATACTTTTCAGCATCACAATTCTGTGTAAATTGTTGACAATTTTTCTTTTGATTTGACATGATGCACAATGTTTTGTAGATTAGCTCAAAAAACCTTACTTCCTTACTTTAATATATTTTAAATTTAGAATATGATACAGTAAAATGTGAAAATAGTTGTGGGGCTGAATACTTTTAAAAGAGACCGTAGAAACATCTGTTTTTTTTAATGATTAAAATGACCTCAAGCAGTATTTTATTATAAGATAATGAAAGCTTTCACGAGCAACAATTTTAACAAGAAAGAAAAAAAATCATTAGTTGCAAATTTTAATAACTCCTTTTAGCAGCAAATATTTTATGAACCTCTAAGTAGAAATGTTTAAGTCTCAGGCATTTCAACAAGTTGGCTGTGACTTCTGCTCTTTGACCAGGTTCCAAAACCATTGTATGTATTTCAATGGATACAGGTCCATATCCAAGCATTGAGAGCCCTGATGTCATTACTGTTTAATTCGGTCTCCCATTTACAAGTGAAAAGAAATCATTCGCCGACCAAAATTGAGTTTGAATAGCAGTAGCCGTTTTGATCAGAATCTTACAGATAGCTGGGGAAGATGTTGTTTCAAACAATAATGACATCCAGGAAGGTAAGTATGTACCACTGTGTCACCCAATCAGGATGTACCAAAGAAGGGTTAGATCATGTGGTGTTTTCCATTCAGAAAGACCAGCCATTTTCAGGGCATTGTTTAATTCAACATCAAATTCCAGCACCTACCCATAACAACATCAGCACATCTGACCTCCTGTTCCTCTGCTCAACTCTGCACTGAACTCAGGTACAAAGCACAAATGGATTAGAATTAGGAATGTCTCTGATGTAAGTAGAATGGTCTGAATCAGATGGCCAATCTTGCATACAAAGTTAAGAGGAAGAAAATGTACTTTCTTGCTTTATTTTTGTCTACCTGTGTACTGTCCAATTGCTGTTTGCTAGTTTATACTATTATTGAAGTAATGTAGTTTTTTTTTAGCTTTTTAAATTCATTTTGAAAATCTGATTACCAGGACCATTTAAAAGCAAGCTGTCACAAAGGCATCAGGGAATTCCTGTAGAGGGACCTCAGGATCCAATTCCTGAGGCTATGATGTGCTTGCAGCCCACTCTGCTGCACAGGATGACTACGGCAGTCCAGCTTCGAGGTCTTTCAGTGAGTACAAGCAGCAGGCCAGATCGGGCAAGAACTGACCCTATTCATTTTCCAGAAGTGTGAGGGGGCACAGGATTTATTTCATTAAAATTTCTTGCTGCTGCCTTGCACTTTACTAACATATGGTATAAATGTATTATGAATATACATTAAAAATGGGCAATGAAGTCAGTAAAAGATGATTTGCAGCATGGTTGGTAGTCTCCAAATATTTGTACAAACACATATTGAAGGGTTACATTCTGTTGTGATAACGTCATAAGTGAAGAATGCAGTAAGTTGAACATCTGTAAGAAATAATGTTTCAAAATGACAAGAGCAGCTCAGTGAGTTTAGGGTCTCAAGTACTTAAACCATCAGGCTCCATGCAGATGTACAACTCATCAATAGTGTATTACTCAGAATATAGCAGAAATGATATTCACAGCTGCTAAGTAAGGATTTTTCATTTTAAGACATACAGAATTTGCATAGCAATACGCTTGTTAAAGTAATATTCCAAAATAACATTAATATTTCAACTAAATAACAGCAAGAATTTTAAATAAAGATTTTTCTTTAAATGGTTTTAGCTGTCAAACGATTATGTTTACTGAAAATAGAAAAGTATTTTAATTGATCACTTAAATAGTTATTAAATTATAAATTTATTGGTCCGAAATATTAAGAGATTTGAACACTAACCTAGTATCATAATTTAAGGATATATACTAAAGCTTTAAAATTAAAATCAGTATTAACTGTACTTTCATCTCCATTGATAGCCCACAATACTCCATGGATAGGAACCAAGCCCATTATTTTAGCTGAGAAGTGTACCGCTGATAATCAGCACTTAGTAAATAATGCTTCTAGTGAAGCATTTAGAATGGAAGCTGCAGCCTATAAATACTTTGCATATCAGAAAATACATCAGAAATGTTTACAGTTAAAAGATAAAACAGCTTATAATAAATCAACTAAGATGACTATCATGCCTATTGAAAACAAATGGAACAATTTTATTTTGTTTGTCATTAATTTACTATTTTTTAAGATGTTGAACAGATGGAGATTTGAACTTTCAATTTCAAGATTGTTCTGGTGAAGATCATGTCAAGTGAAGGGGTTGGACAGAGGAAACATCACCCCTTGCAAGCAGAGAAACTGAGGGTGGGGTGGGATTCACTTTTGAGCTGTTATCAGTCATCCATTTACAACAAACTAAAATAAATGCAACTGTTCCATGCTTGTTGTTACAGAGGCAAAGCTGGGGACACGTGAGCCTTTGCCTTTTATTCTGTAGGAGGATTTTAAGAAAGTCTCCTATAGAAAGACACATGATATGATGGCAGGAACAAAGACCATCTCAAGGGTCACTTTGGCATCAATGCACACTACAGTTGGATTTTGTGCTCCGTTATAGATTGACCATTGCTACACTGCAATGCAACCAAACAGCCCATATCATTACATGAGAAATGAAGCCATTAGTCACCAACTAGCCCTTCATGGTGGTAAGTGCAGCTCCCTTGGACATCATGGAAGGAGAGTATCAGTTTTGACAATCACATCGTTGTGAATAGCTCACACCCAATCCACTGCAGTACAGAAGATGAGACACGTCATGGCACAAATCATCGGAAGCACCAGCAGAGAAACTCCAGTGATCCACTTTGTTTCCTTGCAAGAAACAGTGGAGTCCATACTGGAACAACAGCAATGTCTTGAACAAAAACATCGATCCAATAGAGTAAATAGCGACTAATGCTGGCACACAAAATGTGGTCTTGAACTAGAAGAATACACGGACTAGGATAACATTGCAATCTCTGACAGTGATGGCACTCAAATTGAGTCCTAGTGGTGACTTCAGCCACAGAAATCAAATGACAGAACCAAAAACTTCCACCTCCAATTATTTCCGTTAAATAAGTCTGACATACATATAAAAACACCAGATGCCACGAACTGCCTTTAGATCCTAGACATCAGTGTACAAGTTGCTATTATACTGTTGAAGGGCTTTAAATACATCTTAAAGATCTATGTGTTAAAAATCAATGAATTTTATTGGTGGCATAATGAAACTTTAATTCAGAACACAGCTCAACTGCTGTGCATCTCCTCTGTGGTTTGCACTTCGTTTAAAACTTTGAACTGTTTATTGGCTCTAGCCTATTAAAAAAGTGCTGTATAAATATAAATTATAAAGATTAAGCAGTTTTGTTAAAAGCTGTTTACTTTCTGTTCATTTATTCCACTGAGAAAACCCTTCACTGAAGCTTAGCAAACCTTCTCTACATAATCGACTTAAGTAGAAATAATAAGCATAAATTTGAATCTTCTAGTTGTTTCATTTTATTTATAAACTGCCTTAAAATCATCTAATCTGCAGTTTAGATTATGAAAAGTCATAATATATTGGAAGATTTAGATGTAAAGATGTATTTTCTGGGTAATATTCTTAGACTTAATGCTGCTTCAAATCCTATTTCACAGTGATTTGAAAAAGATGCTTTCTCACAACTAATTAAACCAATTTCACAATGAACATATGAATGGACTTAACATGGGAATTTATAATCAGAGAAATGTTAAGGTGGTTGGCACCACAGTAGAAAAGCAGTTAGCGTGACGCTATTACAGCTCTGGGTGTCAGAGTTCAATTCCGCTGTCATCTGTAAGGCGCCTGTAGCTTCTCCCCATGGAATGTGTGGGTTATCTCTGCGTGCCCTGGTTTTCTCCCACAGTCCAAAGAAGTACCAGTTAGTAGGTTAATTGGTCATTGCAAATCGTCTCATGATGAGGCTAGAGTTAAATCGGGGCTTGCTGAAGTAGCGCGACTCGAAGGGCCGGAAGGACCCATTTCGTACTGTATCTCTAAATTGCTTTTTTTAAAAAGCATCTGGTGATTTTAGACCCCGAGGGCATTTTACAAACCATGGTGGTTCTTAAAGAAAAGTATATAACTTTTTAAATGTCTACTTCAATCTGCATTCTCAATAAGTTCAGGATTTACCATTCAGAGCAGACCTCTCTCTGTGTATATTATCACACAGCACGGAGCTCTCTCTTGGCACCAGGACTAGAGTTTGCAGCCAAGATCAGCCCCAAATATAACATGGATCTTGCCAGTTATGAAACATATTCTACACTTATTTGTCTTTGAACAGTAGTACAATGAAACTATAAGCTATCAATTGTAGATCAAACAAAATGTAAAACTTGCCACGCTTCTGTTGGCTTTGCTCTTGCAGTACAACTTTAATGTTGTTCACAGTGATTTTGCACTTACTAAGTATACAGTGTAAGTTCAAAGTCAGGACTGACAATCGTATTCTTTTTTTGTGTTGCATGCCAGGGTCAGCTGTGGCCCATTTGATTCTTCCGGGTATCTTATAATCTACTTCAAACTCATTTTAAGTATTTAGACAGGGTGAATGCTCTATTGCCACATTTTCAACCAATTAAACTTCTAACTGGCGGGAGGGATAAAATGCCAACTCATCTACCTAGTTACACACATGAAAGCTCTCCTTTGGGCAAGGTAATCACAGTCCCAACCTCCAACAATAAAGGAATAAAGAACAAATGAGTTTCTATCTGGTTGAAACATAACCATAGCTGCTGGTCTTGGAACAAGTATTGAAGATTCCACTTGGAAAGTTTGACATCAGTAATGAATACTAATAAATGTCATATCATTTTATAACTATTTTTATATAATGTACTTTATTAATTTCCACAAACCATGGCTATAAGTCCTTTTAATGGCACGTAATACCACAGCTCCCTTCCCCATGCACCCCAGTATTCAATTCTGAACATATAATCATGTGGGAAAATGTTATACTCAATGCATTTTAACAGTTAATTAAGTGAGCTAAAGGGATTAGACATACATATTTAGAAATGTGGTAATAAAACCATCTGTTGGAAAATGCCACAATAATATCCTAAGGATTTGTAACTTTGTATCAAGATTTATTATTAAATTCTCTATTGATAATAAATACCTTTCTCACTGATATGTTCCAAAAAGGAAACCATGAAATAGCAGTATGTATGTATTGGTCAAATACTTTGTATCAGCATAAACTCTCCTCTTGCATTATGGTAATTTTTCCAGGAAAACTTAGCCTTGCATTCACTTTTCCAGATGGTTTTTGCACTTTTATTAAACCGGATATCCAGTTAAACAAAAACAAGTTGTTTAATAGTTTTCATAGCAGCTGCAAGAGTGTAATGTTACTGTTTCGAATTGGAAACGCTGCCTAATCTCATGAAGTGACTTACAGCAAATTTGAACTGTGGCTTTAGTATCATGGACAGTATTTCCGAACTTAGCTCTGCATGCATGTGTGCATATTATAAAGAAAAGTATGTACATTTCCCCTTATAGTGTTTATTAAAGCCACCAAATATATTTGTTCCACTATTCAGCGGTATTTGAGAGAAATCTCATGAATGGGAACTGGAGTTAGCTAGGTAGAAATGTATTTTCTATTAGTGAAAATAATAGTATGCAATTAGAATTAGCAAAATAAGAACTGCGATTACAGCTGTAAGGTTGGACAAAGATACTGTTTATCAAAGCTTTTTTTTGTGAAGTTGCTTTGCTTTATCCATGATGGGTTTCAAATCACTCGTGGGAAATTGAAATCATTCGCACTTCTCTTTTGGATGATATGAATGCCTTTAGAGCTCAACAATGGCATCCATGGGTCACGTGCACATATGTGTTGAATATCTAGCTATATTCCTTTCCATGACTGCATGTCAGTGAACACTACCGGACCTGAAGTATGCAGAGCAGGCAGATCATGATTTCCATCACCATGCAATGCTGATTTGATTCCAGCACTCCTGTTTTGCGGCTCGTTCTTGTATGACCAAGCACGTATCTTCAGCAGGAAGGGCCTTCCACCAGTACTATTCAAAGGCATCACTCACTCACCTCTTGACTGGCTCTTACTGACTTCTTTGGTCTGCCTGTCCCAGTAATAATGCAAGTATTTAGAACATAGAACAATAAACACTAGAGCATTATACAGGCATGCTGCACCGACCTTATAACCTACTCCAAGATAAATTTAACCCTTCCCTCCTACATACAACAGTCCTCCATTTTCATCATCTATGTGCCTATCTAAGAGTTTCTAAAATGCCCCTAATGTATCTGCCTCTACCATCATCCCATGTAGGGTGTTGCACACACCCATCGTTATCTGTGTAAAGAAGTTACTTCTGACATTCTCCCTATATTTTCCTCCAATTACCTTAAAATTATACCTCCTTGTGTTAACTATTTCCACCCTGAGAAAATGTCTGCAGCTATACCACTTATTATCTTGTACACCTCTATCATCTCCTCTCATTTTCTTTCATTCTAAAGAGAAAAGCCCTAGCTCGCTCAGCCTAACTTTATATGGCATGCCCTCTAGTCCAGGTAGCATTCTGGTAAATCACCTCTATACCCTCTCTAAAGCTTCCACATCCTTCCTATAATGAGGCGACCTCTACTGTTTCTATAGTTGTCTATAGACAGTGCAGTCACAAGTTCTGGACTACCTTTTCCTTACACTAACAATTTTGCACAAATTGTGAACGTTAATGTGCATTCCCTTTAAAATACAAAATGTCTTGAGAGTACATGAAGAAGGCTTGTGGAGCACTGTCACCTGCTGGAAGAGGGAATTGTAAAGAGCTTCAATAGGGGGCCATATTCCCCCCTCCAGGTAAGAAGCAATTCTCATCTGAGCCTCAACAGGAAACATGCATGTGCACATCAAAGGATATCCTCACTGGTATCTACTACTAGTTACATTGAGAGAACCACATCACTAGTGGTTGTGCATGTGAATGTGATGATGGCAATCAATGTCCATGTACTGAGGATCTTTTAAGCTGGAGCGGGAAATATTTGTAGAGGCTTGCATTTTGCTCTCCTCTGTAGGACAAGAACTTGAGCTCCCCCCACCCCCCAACCCCGTATCCAACTGTATGTAGCTTTAGCAGCAATTTGTGCAGATCTGTGCCAGGTATCCTGGTAGCTACACCAATCCTTTTATCCCATTAGTCAACATACTACTTAAGTAGCACCTTCAAACCCACAATGCCTACCAGATAGAAGGATAAGGGCATCAAAAGCACAAGAACACCACTACCTGGAAGTTGTCCTCTCCTCTGCATACCTTGCTGACTTGGAAATATGTTGCTTGATCTTTCGCTGTTGCTGGGCCAAATTCCTGGAGCTTTGCTCTGGTAGCATTTTGGGTACACCCATATCTCAAAGACTGCAGCAGTTCAGGAAGGCAGCTGGCTACCACCATCTCAGTTGATTCAGCTTTACTGATAACCACCCATAAGCCATCAACTAGGGGTTAGGGATGGGCAATTAAATGTTGGCTCAGCCTGCGAAATCCACATCCCTTGAATAAATGGGAAAGAAATCTACTCACAATGATGTCTGCCTGCAAATCACCAGAGAAACCCAAAACATGACTACTAAGTGGCAAGGGGAACCTACTGACATCAAAAGATAACCATTTACCATCCACGCAGCATTCACAGAATGAAAGCCAGGGTGCTACACAAAATCTGTTAGCATAGACAACGGTTGTGCTACAGCAATGCTTCCGTTACTTAGAGCAGTTTGGTGGAACTCCTGAAGAGTTATAAATTAATTGAACATGTTGCAATCAACAACAAATAGGGCCATTCTGAAATGACAATGTAAGGTCATTGTTGAAACAGTTAAAACTAATTAGGCATAAGACAATGTCATGAAGAACTCTGACATTATCATCCAAGAACTGGGATGACTGGCACTCAACAAGCTTAGACAATCTTCATTTGTGTAAGATGACTCCAGCTACTGGAGTGTTTCCTCTATGATGCCCATCGAGATCACACATGTTCAAATGAATTCAAAGGTCAAGGATGCTCATTGTGATCTGATATCTGGAATTCAGTGATATTCAACGCTACAAACAAATCAGTTATTTATTTTTATACACACATTCTTTCTCTCACTCTCCTTTTTCTCCCTCTGTCCCTCTGACTATACCCCTTGCCCATCCTCTGGGTTTCCCCCCCCCGCCTTTTCTTTCTCCCTCGGCCTCCTGTCCCATGATCCTCTCATATCACTTTTGCCAATCACCTATCCAGCTCTTGGCTCCATCCCTACCCCTCCTGTCTTCTCCTATCATTTTGGATCTCCCCATCCCCCTCCCACTTTCAAATCTCTTACTAACTCTTCCTTCAGTTAGCCCTGACGAAGGGTCTTGGCCTGAAACGTCGACTGTACCTCTTCCTAGAGATGCTGCCTGGCCTGCTGCGTTCACCAGCAACTTTGATGTGTGTTGCTTAAACAAATCAGGAGTTGAATGGTTCTGGTGATATTCATGCTGAGCATCATTTAGCAAGCTTTTCATGAGGCAGTATTGCATGATGACATCTTCAATCATTTTGCTGATGGCTGATGGGTCATTATCAACCAAAATGGATCAGCCTGCTTTTTGTCAACAGCAGGTATCTGAGCAAATTTCCACACCGCCAGGCAGAAGATATTGTTCTAAATGTACTGGAACAGTTTAGTTAAAGGCACGGCTAGATTCAAAGTTTGTAAAAATCTTTGTAAAGCCTTTGTAAAACCAATTTCCCCCCGGGATCAATAAAGTATGACTATAACTATAACATAACTTAGCTTACAAATTTTTCTGTCCTTGTGTGGAGAACAATAGATCAGGTAACAAATGATGCCTGTCAGGAAGCAGTGGCAAGGTGGTAAATTATTAAAGACTATTTATTCTTTAAACCCAAAGGAGATGTGAAAAACTCAAAATAAATCCTTGTCTTGCATGTGTTTCTAATACATGAATGTATTTGATTGACACCTTGGATTTTTCTTCCATTTGTTGAGACATGTATATTACCCAACTGATAGTATTATGACATTCACATGTGACATTCCAACAAAGTTTCACTCAGTAATCTTTACAGAAGTTGAAGCATATCAATAGATTTGGTTTTTAATCTATTTGAAATGAATTTTTTGAAGATTTGAAATAGCTTTGAAACCTATTACTACTGTTAATCATTATTAGTTCTCACGTTTTCCTAATAATAGTTTTGCCTGTGATACTGAGAAAAAAAGGTTTGCCCAGAAATTGAAACCCATCTGTTAAGCAGGTGACTTACAGGCCCTATGCAGGTTTGGTTCATGTGTCTGGCTCTGAATAGGTCTTGCACAATTAAAGGCATTTTTTCCTGCATGATAGGCCATTGCAGAGCATGGGAAGGAAAAGCCAAGGTTAGGGCCAGGGATGAAAGTAAGAGAAGACATGAGAGGGAGAGGGGTCTGGAAAGTGACAAGCAAATTGGAACTGATTAGAGGGTAGGATGTTGACAACACGATAGGGCCAAGGTTGGCTGTGGATGTTGATGCAAAACTCTTGGTATCAGGGATCTCCAAGTAGCAAAAGATCAAAATCCAGAATGAGGAAGGATTCTATCGGATAAGCAAACAGGGTCATATCGGAGCAGATTAATGGCTCCAGGAGTGGGATTTGCTAATGGAGGGGAGGCCTGAGGGAGAATTGAGCAAATATATAACTTAAAGTAGCTTCCTCCTGCCACACTGAAAATGTAACTATATACAAAAATCCTGGACATGTTGTAATGTGGAACTCACTCTGCATTTCTCGAATTCTCTATACATTTACTAACATTGGCAAAAAGGTTCCGAAAGAAAATTTGTGACTTCCTACAACTTGAAATAAATCCTCAAATATTGTATAGCATTTTAATTTTCATTGAAACTGACCATACAACATAGTAAACATTGGTATTACCCATTTTTAATTTCTAGGTTATTAAACAGTGTTTATGCATTATCACTGTTATGAAATGTTGGGTATCAACAATAAAATGTACTAACTGAACATTTGGATTGGGTGAGCTTTATTTTAAAAGCAGGTGAAATCGGACGATATTTATGTCAAAGGCAGATAAAACCTGAGCACATACTGGATCTTTACTTCCTTACAGATAAAAATAAAATCAGAAGTTTGATCAGTAATTTCCCTGGGACTTTAGTGTCCATCTGTACTGTTAATGTGTTTATTAATAGGTAGCTAACAGTGAGGAAAGTCTTGAGTACAATAATCCATCAATTCTACTGTATTATCCTGAGAAATGAATCCAACTGTGAGGCTCACCTTTCTATTTAGCTTAATCCCCAAATCATAAACAATTATTTGCAACTATTTTGCCTTAGAATGTTCAATAAAGCATTAAACTAAAGGCTGCACACTTTCAAATATGCCTGAAATTCTTTGCAAAAATATCATTCTAAGGGACCTGAAATATTAATAAAGTAAAATATAATGGGCAATTGCCCACTGAATTTGGAATTAAAGCAGATTAGGTTTGAATAGTGGAGCAGGCTCGAAGGGAAATAAAGCCCACATCCCTTCCTGGTTCTTAGAGAAATATCTTATTTTTGTGTAACCACAGAGACAATGGGACAAAAAAGGGAGTAGGAGTCTGATAAAATGGAAGGTATGGGGTTAGATGTCAAAAGTCATGATGGAACAAATCAAAAATGTGTGCTAATGAGATAAGCAAAGAAATATATGTTGGACCTGGATGAGTTATTAAGGTGAACAGCAGTGCCATTGTTAACAATTGCTTTCTGAAAGCAAAAAGGAGCACTGTTTATTATCTGAAATTACTGAGCTAAAAGTTTTGTCCAGAAGGTTGTAAAATGTCTAATAAAAAGGCACGGTACAGTGCCTGGAGCTTATATTCGACCAGTGCAGGAATCCCGGTACGGCTGGAGTTTCAAAAGGGAAGGAAACCAGAAATTCAAAATAATGGAAGACTTTTCAATCATAAGTGAATTTGCTCCAAACACACAACAAACTAATATTATTGGGGACATCACTTTGAAGGTTACATAGAGGCGAATATATATTTAACACAATCATGATCTAGACTCCTATTAACTTGCAAGAATTCATTGCAACTATTTTGCACGGCAATATCTGTATTAAAAAATCAATAATGAGAAGCAAGTGTTTATTGATGGTTAATGAAAAATGTTTGCTTTCTGAAGCAAGCTGGACAACTTCATGTTGTGATGAAGAGCCAGCAGGATTGATCAAAGCAGGGCTTTCCAATTCAAAAGAAGTATAAAATATAAAGGTAATCTATGATATAAATAGACAGATATGGTAGGGGATGGAGGGAGGAGGTGGTCCTTTCCCCTTACTCCCTATGTCAAAAAGGCAGAAAGACAACTGATTGCCAACAACCCTTGCTAAGGCTTAGTGGGAATAAATCAACAGTAAAATAGTCTAAGTGTCTCAAACGATTGAGAATAAACAGACAAAATTATTAAAACCTATTAAAGACTATAAAAAAAATCAAAATTATTTAGTGAAATCCAAGCAGTTTAAAGAATCTCTTAATTCTTAGGAGTTTAGGAGACGATGGCGCATAACGGCAACTCCTCTGCTTGCATCTTTGGAAACAGCTCTATTTCCATCTTTAATATCTCTATTTTTCCCTTTCAGGGATCTTTTGAAGACCCTGACCTGGAGTTACATACTGACTTTGGTTCTTTATGGGAATGGAAGCCGCTCTCAGGGTCTCACGACTGGCCATTATTCAATATACCAAGGACGCGGCCTAGAAGATTAGCTCACCTTCAGAGTTTCGGGATTTCGTGGCTCTGGAGGCAGGTGAACTCGAGGTCGGTGCCTCTGCAGGAGATCGGTGTGTCATGGGAGACAGAAGATCTCTGGCTGTGTGCCCAGAGACCCAAGTTCTTTGGGCACAGAGCTTGGAAAAAGTGACCCAACGGACTTGTAACATTGTAAGTCAGTGAGCTGTTTGTTATGTCTCCACTCTTGATGTGAAATGGGGACACCTCTTTTTTCCCTTATTAGGGAGAGAGAGAGAAAGAGCCTGTGGTATGTTGAATTACTGGGCGAGCGAGTAGCCTTTTGGGTACTGCAAGTCTGTGTCTTTATTGATGCTTTGCTGCACACTTGAGTGCTTGGTGGGGTGGCGCTGATGATTTTTTTTTGCTGGCGGGGAGGGGGGATTGTTGCTTTGTTGCTGCTTATGCAAGGGAGGGGGAAGCTGGGGGTCTTTGGGGTTCCAACATTTAACAGTCATTCATTCTTTGGGGCACTCCTCTGTTTTCATGGATGGTTGCAAAGAAAAAGAATTTCAGGGTGTATATTGTATACATTTCTCTGACATTAAATGTACCTTTGAAAACTTGGAAGCTAACTAATGTCTAACTGACGACTCTCACAGGTGTTCCCTACAATGACATTAATGGTGTATCACTGTTTAGACTAGTTCCAACCTGGCTTGCATGCTTGTGTGGATTCTTCACCATAAGTGGTGAGGAATTACTGAAATATCAAGCTCCCTTGTTAGTCTTCTCACACAGTGTAAAAAAAATGGCAAACTGCTTACCACAAGTTTGATATTTTTCACTCACATAGAAATCTTCATATAGCCCACAGAAATGCAAGGAACCATCAGCAGTTACGTGGGAAAATGCTGGCATCTTGCATGAAATTTTGCTCATTGTGTATCAGCAAACCTATGATAGGCTTTTGATGACTTAGAAGCTATCGGGGCCATAGAAATTCCTCCTCCAGCTAGTGGAAGCTGTAAAATTAATACTCTGCACACTTGGTTTTCCAAGAAGCACAAAGTAAGGCTTCCTATCCATTGCTGCTTAAGAGACTGTGAGGTAAAGACTATTGATAACAAGGGCTCTGTAACTGCTGGATCCTGCTCCACAGCATTACCAAAGTCTCCAAACATATAACCATCTTCTAAGTGCCACAACATTTACAAAGCAAGATTACCAGGGAATTGGAAGATGAAGAGGAGGAGATAGTAACAGGTTAGAGACATGAATGAGGTTAGCCTGAAGTAATAGGAAACCACTTAAATCAACCTTCTCTCTTTCCTCTACATACTGTTGTCACACTGAAGATATTTTAAAAACATAGCATTACTTTTTGTCATGCTGCTTTCCTAGATTATTTACTATCCCAGTAATTATAACTTCTGATTCTTGCCACCATTCCTCTTGTACCAACAGTTGGCATAAAAGGGGAAAACAAGAATTTTAGGATTTATTTATACCTATTCATCCCCTTGGTCAGTCGGAAATTCGGGTAGGTTTACTTCACAATCTTAAGCTGAGGAAGCAATTTCTGAGTGGAAGGAGCAACTGCGGAAGCATTAAGAGTTGCGAGGCCCTTGGGAATTCCGTGTCAGGATGATCCTCTGGGAGCTGGGACTCCAGATGTTACTGAAACAGATGAAGCCTTGTGTGAAATGCTGCCAGCACATGCCCATTCTCAGGCACTCAGACAAACCTCGAGATCATATGAGTGGTAAGTGTGAATATGCAGCCACTCTGAGGGGAAGCCCCCTTATTGGACGTTCATGGAGCCACATGACTGGTCTTGGGCATTGCAGCTGAGGTCTTGGTGCTCCGGATGGGAATAGACCATGGGGTCAGTAATGTGGATAAGATCCACTGTTTTTGTTCTTTCCAAATCATCCATAATTCTTTTCAATCTGACAGAGACAGATTGGTATGAGCACATGCCAAAGATCTTGATGACAGCAGTCACAGCTGTTGAGAGGGAATGTTGTGCTACACTTAACCCCTGATTACTTTGGGGACTTCCCTGCAGATGGCAGTGAAAGTGCTCCTTGCTCAACACAACTCTGTATTTAAACAAAGAGTTCCCACACAGCTAGCATTCTCCTCCATGCTCCCACGATTTGTCCTTTCCCACCAATCAATAGTTATCAATAGCTTCTTTTGGTTCCCATTGGTCACACCTGCTACACACCTGCTCTGGTGCTGAAGTAGCCTCTCTGGCGTGCACTAGAGTGCTTCACACAAGTTACTGATGCAGTGTTAGCAATGGGTCAGTGCTTTGGAGATAGTCAATCATTTACAAAGTGTCACTAAGGTAATGAATTGAAAGAAAGATCTCTAACCATTTTCCTGAACTGGGATAACTATGCATACATAGCAAGAACTCTCCCATCAAAATAAGCAAGTTAGCATAACTGCAGAGAATCCTAGTGGGGATAACACCACAACACAAGAAAATAAATAACGTTCTTAAAGGTGTAGTGCCACAAACGAAATAGGTTCTATATGAAACTTAAGTAAGCAATTGCTGAGGCAGAATGGATGAAGAAGAAACAGCCACAAAGTCCCTTCTCGCTTTCTTTGGCAACCATAGTTTCAGGAGGGGGCAGAAAGTGGTCACTGAATGAGATTCATACTTCTTGAATGGCACAAAATCATTTGATGTTATAGAGCTTCATAATCCTCTCTCCATAGCGTCACACAAGCTAATTCCGCAAAAATATTGAAAAGTATTACACAAATATATTTTATAAACAAAACACTTTGTAGAAGTGTTTATAAACACTTTGCAGCATTGAAATACCAAGATGAAATTGTACTTCCATGTCAAAGAATGTCTCTACCTGCTAGAGAGTGACTAAGTACAGGTGGACACTGTGCCATTATTAGAAGCAAAAATTCATGAAAAATGTTATACCTCATCCTCAATTCATAAGGGGACAAAGGAGTATCAAATCCACTCTGATATATATTTGGAAAGAACCAGAAAATTTGTAACAATATACATACCCATGTTTTTGTAGATGCCTACAGATTTCTTAAAACCATATTAGAAGGAACGATTAATCTGTGCCACTGCTACAATTCATACAAGATGGGTGGCTACCTTGGGAATAGAATGAATATGAAAAGATGCTTTGCTTTATATCTCCTGCAACAGGACATCTTTGATATTGGCACTGAATAGAAGCACTTTGATAGTTTGTTGTTACTTTTTTTGCCAAATTCACTTCAGCTTTCCACATTTCAAAGTGTTCTCCTCTCTAAGGGAGAACACGCTATTCAATGGTCGTCTGATTCAATTTTATAACTAGCAGACCCTCACTCAGCCTGGAGATCTAATTGCCTATTAGGCATTTTTCATATATGAGAGCAATCCTGGGCAAGTTAAGGGATGGGTGGATGAATTATTGTAAAATTCAATATACAAGTTAATATGGGACTTTCAATATATGCACTTAAAAGAGTGCAAATTTGTGTGCAGACTTAATTACATTCCAAGTTAAATGAACATATTCTGACTTCCACTCTGCCCTTAAATACATTTGGTCCATTTCTGACACCTCTCCCCCATTTCCCGATCTTTCTGTCTCCATTACTGGAGACAAAATGTCCACTGATATCTTTTGTGAACCCACCACTTCCCACAGCTATCTTGACTATACCTCTTCCCACACTGTCTCCTGTAAAAATTACATTCTCTTTTCTCAGTTCATCTTCTCTACCACATCTGTTCCCAGGATGACGTTTTCCTTTCCAGGACATCAGAGATGTCCTTCTTCAAAGAACGGGGTTTCCTTTCCTCCAGTATTGATGCTGCCCTTACCCACATCTCCTCCATTTCCAGAATATCCGCACTCACCCTACCTTCCCACTGCCTTAACAGGGATAGAGTTTCTTTTGTCCTCACCTACCAACCCATGACCCACTGCATCCAACACATCATTCTCTACAATTTCCACCATCTTCAATGGAACACCAAAACCAAACACACCTTTACCTCTCCCCAGCTCTCTGCCTTCTGCAGCATTCACTCCCTCTGTGATTCCCTTGTTCACTTGTCCCTCCCCACTAATCTCCCACCTGGCACATATCCCTGCAAGCAGTAGAAGAGCTACATCTGTCCATTCACCACTTCCCTCACCTCTATTCAGGGCCCAAAACTGTCCTTCTAGATAAAGCAACACTTTGCATACAAATCTGTTGTCGTCATCTACTGTATTCAGTGCTCCCAGTGGGCCTCTTCTAAACTGGTGAGATCCGACGTAGACTGGGGTCAGCTTTGTCGTGCACCTCAGCTCCATCCGCAAAGAGCGGAATTTCTTGTTGGCCGACCATTTCAATTCCTATCCCCATTCCCATTCTGAAATGTCCATCCATGGCCTCCTTTTCTGGCATGACAAGGCCACTCGCAGGCTAGAGGAGCAACACCTCATTTTCTGACTTGGTAGCCTCCAATCTGATGGCAGGAACCTCGATTTCTCCAACTTCCAGTAACTTTTTCTCCCTCCCTTTCCGTCTTCTTCATTTCTCCACTCTGCCCTCTTCTCCTCATCTTTGCCTGGTGCCTCTTCTCCTTCTCCTTCTCTTGCACCTATGACCCACTCTCCTATCAGATTCCTTCTTTTCCAGCCCCTTGTCTTTTCAACTTCACCTCTCTGCTTCTTACTTCATTCCCCCTCCTCCACCCACCTGGGTTCACTTATCACCTTCTAGCTTGTCCTCCTCCCCCACCTTCTTATTCTGGCTTCTTCCCCCTTCCTTTCCTGATGAAGGGTCTCGACTTCAAACGTCGACTATTTATTCACCTCCGAAGATGCTGCCCGACCTGTTGAGTTCTACCAGTATCTTGTGTGTGTTTCTCTGGATTTCCAGCAACTCCTGGATCTCTTGTGTTTATGTTCTGACTCCTCTTTTGATTTTGTCGTTATTAATCTACACTATGAGGTAATTTACAGGTCACCGGTTAATCCATGAATGTATCTCTGAAGTGTATGAAGAAATCACACTCTAACAAGGAGAATATGCAAACTCCACATAAGCAGCATTTGAGGTCAGAATCAAGCCGATCCCTGGAGCTATGAGGCATCACCAAGCAGGTAAAGCTTTTATCAGATATCTTATTAGAGATTTTGAAACATTTCTGATCTAGATTAAAACATCACACAAGAACACAAGCAAACAGGAGCAGGAATAGGCTACTTGGCACCTCAAGTCTGCCCTGCTACTCGGTATGATTACTGTTGATCAACTCCACATCTCAAATCTTCCTCTGTGCCAGCTCCACACGGCCCTGAATTCCTTAAACTTTCAAAGGTGCTTTTTTGATTCATTATCCTGAGATTCAAGATGGAAAGAGAAATACAAATTGGTGTACAGAAAGAAAGATGCCATTTGCTAAAACTGTAATCCTGACTACATTTCATAAAGTAAATCTGAGAGTGAAGTGGGCATCTGGTTTTGTGCATCTAATGGAGGAACAGAATATTTGAAACTATGTCTTAAAAACATTAAAGTGGTCAATTTGACTCAAACAGTGCCATTGTCACCTCTTTGGTTTGCCCGGTAACAACTTCAAAGTTTCACACATATATTCAAATCATTAAAGTATCCTGGTAAGATAGAGAGAAACTATTGAGGGTTCCACGTGGTGCTCATCAATTTACTGCAATATTTCTACAAAGCAATAATTACCATGGGGTAACTACAACGTTTTATTCTGTGATATAGGCAAAAAAGAAAAAGCAAGGAACTTTTAAAATTTATTTTCCCTCAGCCTTTAGAACATTCTGGTGAGCTCCTTATTAGCTGTTTTTATAACATCAGGACTGCACTTCATTGCTTTCTAGATCAAATATAAAGATGGTGACCTCTCAACAGTAATCGCTGACCCACAAAATCACATTCAGTGGGGCTATAAATTTCTGGCTATTTCGGAAAAAAATCACCACCTGCAGCTTTCACCACCAATTCATAGTTCAAATCCGTAAAGTAAATAAGAATAAAATCAAGTGCCTTATTAGCAGGAACCGCACTCAGGATCTCCCAATTACCAGATACAAATGAAAACCAGATGCTTTTGGAAATAAAATATTCCATCATAAATGACTGCAAGGACATATGGTGAGTAATGAAAATGTTTTATAATGCCCATCTGCAGAAGTACTCAAACGCATTCATGTATCATAAATCACATGAGGACATCAGTGTACTAAAATAACTTTTTTGCTTCTGCTTAAAAATTCAGATAGATTAAAGCTTTTCTGGAATATTCCAGGAGGAAAGCAGAGTCAGGAACAACCTTCATTGTCTTAAAAAATTGCATTAAGGTTTACTTTTGTTCAGCTAAGCTTTTCTTAGATAACCATGTAAACCCATGTTTTTTGCCGAAATGGGTAAGGATGGTACAATGAATGACAGAGGGAAAACTACGGTTTTCAGTAATAAAATCATTGAAATGCTTTTTATTTAACTTGTGGTTTTTTCACAAAAAGAGGAAGATATCAGTTACGTTTAATGATTTTCAGTGATTAGGCAAAATATTTTCTTTCTCTTAATTGATTACAAACCAGTACACTTCATAGAGTCAAAGAAGTTGGACATATCCTTCGGATGTACCATTTTATATAAAGACTGGAATTGAACTTATTCTGCTCGGGTATGGATGTGAGTTAAGCTAATGTCCAACCCAAGTTAAAGGAAGCTTAGCAGCAAAGAAAAGAACACTACCAATGATGCATCGAACATTCATCTGTAACTCCCTTGAACATTTTCTTCAAACATCAATAGCATTTGTATCCCGGGAATTTCATGAAAACTGATTGACTGATGTTAAAGAAATGGGGATTACATTTCCAAGCCAATTAAGTGTAATATTAAGGGAAACCTCTGCACGTTCCCAGTATTATCCTGTTGACAAGTTTTATTTCAGTCCCCTTAGTGAGGGCAGAATACAATGGGACAGCCTTGCAGATGTAAATACTGTCGGATGGAGCAGAACAAACTGCACCCAAAAATCAGTTTCAAAAAAGTTACATTTATCCATGAAGCCAGCTATTTCATGGGCAGGAGACTGGAGAGAGGGCTAGCTGAGTTGAGAGAGTGAGAGCAGAGCGTGCAAAAGAGAGTGATAGAGAGCGAGAGAAAGAATGAGAGAAAGAGAGAGAGTAAGAGAATTGTGTAAACTGTAAAAAGAAAAGAGAGATGGAAGAGAACAGTGATTTCAGAAAACAAATGGGGAACTGTTTATCATCAGGAATCATTTCTAGTTCTTAATAAATGTATAATTTCAGAAAGATGTTAAGTATTCAAAATGGGAAAATGGGTAATTGGCAGCAAGTATTATCAGGAATCATGTATGAATGGCAAAAAAAATCTGCTCCTTTCATACTCCCTTTTGTAATGTTCTATTCTGCCTTTCCTTTCATAAGTCTTATTTACCCAAATCAGATTGAGAATGTTCCTTAGGGATATGGTAAAAGGTGAGCGCAGGAATTAACCAATACAGAATGGGCAAGGATACTAAAATGCCCTTTCAAGCAAGAGAGAAGAAATTCAACCTGATTAGGGTGAGAGGTAATATATTTCCAGAATCAGAATCAGAATTAGTTTTAATATTACCGACATGTTGTGAAATTTGTTGTTTCACAGCAGCAGTACATTACAATGCATAATAATAAAAAACTATAAATTACAATGGGAAATATATAAATAAAGTTAAATTAAATAAGTGATACAAAAAGAGAAAAAATAGTGAGGTAGCGTGCATGGGTTCATTATTCATTCAGAAATTTGATGGCAATGAGGAAGAAGCTGTTTCTGAAATATTGACTATTTGTCTTCAAGATCCTGTACCTCCTTCTTGGTGGTAGCAATGAGAAGCGGGCATGTCTTGGATGATGGGGGTCTTTAATGATGGATACTGCCTTTTTGATATGGGAGGTTAGTGCCCATGATGGATCTGGCTGAGTCTGCAACTTTTTGCAGCTTTTCCCAATCCTGTGCAGTGGCCCCTCTGTAGCAGACAGTGATGAAACCAGTTAGAATGTTCTCCGCAGTGTATCTGTAGAAATTTGTGAGCGTCTTTGGTGACATACCAAGTCTTCTCAAACTCCTGATGAAGTATAGCCATTGTCATGCCTTCTTTGTAGTTGTATCAAAGTACTGGGCCCATCTCAACATCTTCAGAGGTGCTGACATCCAGGAACTTGAAACTGCTCACTCTTTCAGCTGCTGATATCTCAATAAGCACTGGTCTGTGTTTCCTCGACTTCCCTGTCCTGAAGTTCACAGTCCTGCTGACATTGCATCATCTTTTAAAGGTGTCCTTGATGCTGGAGGGGCTGATTTTACAACTTACTGCAGCTCGTTCTGATTCTGTGCAATGGCCCTTCCATACCAGACGGAGAAGCAACCGGTTAGAATGCCCTCCGAGGTACACCTGTAGAAATCTGCGAGAGTGTTCGGTGATATACCAAGTCTCCTCAAACTCCTAATGAAATATAGCCACTGTCGTACCTGCTTTGTACTTGCATCAGTATTTTGGGCCCAGGATATATCAGAGACGTTGACACCCAGAAACTTGAAACTGCTCACCTTTTCCACTGCCGATCTCTCAATGAGGACTGGTGTGAGTTCCCTCAGCTTCCCCTCCTGAAATCCACAGTCACTTCCTTCATCTTCCTGATGTTGAAAGTAAGGTTGTTATTGCAACATCACTCAACCAGCTGATCTACCTCACTCCTGTATATCTCCTCGTCACCATCTAAAATTCTGCCAGCAACAGTTGTGTCACCGACAAATTTATATATGATGTTTGAGCTATGCCTAGCCACACAGTCATGGGTTAGAGAGATTAGAGCAGTGGACTAAGCATGCATCCTTGAGATGCACCAGTGTTGATTGTCAGCGAGGAGATATTAATTCTGATCCACACTGACTGTAGTCTCCTGATGTGGAAGTCAAGGATCCAGTTGTAGAGGGAGGTACAGAGGCCTAGGTTTTGGATCTTGTTGATTAGTACCGAGGGTAGGATGGCACATTGAATGCAGAGCTGTAGTCAATAAACAGCAGTCCAATGTAGGTATTACTATCGTCCAAGTAATACCAGGCCGATTGGAGACAAGTGAGGTTGCATCCGCTGTAGATCTATTGTATTGTTTTACTGCTAGATTATCATTCTTTTCAAAGTGCGGGTGTGGTATGACACAGTAGGTGTTCTTGATGGTAATATAACAACAATATAACAAAATGACAAAAAGAATTAGGTCAGGAGGGTCTGGAGAGGGTGCAATGTCTTTGTGAACTCCATGTTTAGAAGGGAAACTGAGCTTACTGTGAGTAACTCACTGTAATTTATTACCCAGTCAGATAAAGAGAGGGAAAATGACAATGGGAAAAAGAAAAAGAGAGGAAAAAGAAAACTAGATTACGACGGAAAATAACAAAGGACAAATAAAAAATACTTAAAATCGCCAGTAATCACTGGCTGATAGAATGAAACTATTGTAATAGTTATTGGCAATACTTAATACATTACATGACTAAATGGATACTAAAAGACTTAAATTTTTGTTAAGTATATACTCACTGCAGTAAAAGAGATGATTTATGATATTCATTATGTACCTGACAGAGAGATGTTTGATTTTTCAATTCAGAATGAAACGTTAGCTGTTTCTTAGTCCACAGATGCTTCCTGCCCTGCTCAGTATTTTCAGCATTTAGTTCTTATTTCATACTGCCACGATCTGCATTTTTGTTTTTGCTTTTCAAGTAGAATGTAGCTATCTGCACATCCATCCTCTCTCCACATTTCGTGAATCTACTCAATGGTTATCTCCATCTTCTGCAGGTGATGTATCCATTTGTATGATGTAAAAATATGACCTCTACTGCTTCAAGCTTTACATAAGTCTGAATATACACTCAGTGGTCACTTTATTAGGTACACTTGTACACCTGTTTGTTAATGAGGCAGTAACTCAATGCATAAAAGCATGCAGACATGGTCAAGAGGTTCAGTTGTTGTTCACACCAGACATCAGAATGGGGAAGAAATCTAAGTGATTTTGACTGTGGACTGATTGTTGTTGTCAGACATGGTGGCTTGAATATGTTAGAAACTGCCGATGTCCTGGGATTTCTGGTTAAGATGGTGCTATTCTGAACGTATGCATCAGCTCTCTGGAAGTTAAAAAGCTAAGTCGGTTATCTACAGTCTGATGATGTTTTTTCAGGCTGATTGAGCTATCTGTCACTTTGCTGTCTCCAAGAAGGCTCTGGGAGCTGAACGGCCTTGAGGCAAAGAAGCATGGGGCACGAACCTATGATCAACTCCATTTCTTGCTGATCTCGCTGATTTAAAGCTTTGAGGAAGAAAACATTAAGGTGAGTGTGGAAGGCGAGCGAGTGCTCAGTGCCGTCTAACGGCCTCTTACTCACTGCTGCCAGAGGAAGGTACATAGAAACATAGAAAACCTACAGAACAATACCGGCCCTTTGGCCCACAAAGCTGTGCCGAACATGTCCTTACCTTAGAAATTACCTAGGTTTACCCATAGCCCTCTATTTTCCTAAGCTCCATGTACCTATCCAGGAGTCTCTTAAAAGACCCTATTGTATCCGCCTCCACCACCGTCACCAGCAGCCCATTCCATGCACTCACCACTCTCTGCGTAAAAAAATTACCCGTGACGGCTCCTCTGTACCTACGTCCAAGCACCTTAAAACTGTGTCCTCTCATGTTAGCCATTTCAACCCTGGGAAAAAGCCTCTGACTATCCAAATGATCAATGCCTCTCATTATCTTATACACTTCTATCAGGTCACCTCTCATCCCCCATCGCTCCAAGGAGAAAAGGCCAAGTTCACTCAACCTATTCTCATAAGGCATGCTCCCCAATCCTGGCAACATCCTTGTAATTCTCCTCTGCACCCTTTCTATAGTTTCCATATCCTTCCTGTAGTGAGGCGACCAAAACTGAGCACAGTACTCCGAGTGGGGTCTGACCAGGGTCCTATATAGCTGCAACATTACCTCTCAGTTCTTAAACTCAATCCCATGATTGATGAAGGCCAATGCACCATATGCTTTCTTAACCACAGAATCAACCTGCGCAGCAGCTTTGGGTGTCCTATGGACTCAGAACTCAAGATCCCTCTGATTCTCCACACTGTCAAGAGTCTTACCATTAATACTATATTCTGCCATCATATTTGACCTACCAAAATGAATCACCTCACTCTTACCGGGGTTGAATTCCACCTGCTACTTCTCAGCCCAGATTTGCATCCCATCAATATCCCGCTGTAACCTCTGACAGCCCTCCACACTACCCACGACACCCCCAACGTTTGTGTCATCTGTGTGTGATAGTCTTTCTCTCCCTCTTGTTCACTGCTCCCAAAAGAAAGTCCCTACGCTTGAATGGTCTCTCTCTTTCCTTCAATGCTGTCAGAGGATGGAGCTGATGTTCTGGGTCTGTGGTTTGTGGATTGGACTGAAATTCACTGAATGATGTGTTTTTCTGGTTTCTGTTTGTTCTTTTTTTCTGTTGCTATTTTGGGCGACTTTGAATTGAGCTGGCCTACAGGTAGTGAACACTGAGCTGAACTGAATATGGACTCTTTCAATTTGTGTTTTATATTCTGTGTTTTTCACTCGGTCTTTTTTGTTGCCGCTTGCATGATTCGTTTTTTGTATGTGGGTGGGTTCCATAGTTTCCTTTGTTTCATGGCTGCCTTTGAGGAAGACGAATCTTAGGGTAGTATACTGAGTACATACTTTGAAACTTTGAAAGTCCACTTTCTCACCAGATCCCCCAATTCCCTAAGCAGTCCAAAAATTCACTGATCTCAGCCTTCAAAATACTCACCTGCAGTGCAGATAGATAGTTCCAAATATGTACATTGCTTTAGGTAAAGATATCAGTACAACAAGTATATAAAGATATCAGTATACAGTATAACAGCCAACCCCTATTCTGAGTTGATGAGCACCAGCTACAGATACTCAGCCATTGCAGACAGCTTCTCACCATATTCCCTTTTCAGAATCTGACGTCTTCAAGAGGTGCTGCCTCAGGAAGGTGGCATCCATCATTAAGGAGCCTCACCATCCAGGCCATATCTTCTTTTTGTTACTACCAACAGGGAGGAGGTACAAGAGTCTGAAGGCCAAACTTGATGATTCAGGAACAGCTTTTACACCTCCGCCATCAGATTTCTGAACCAATGACATCAACCTCATTCATAAAAGTTGCTGGTGAACGCAGCAGGCCAGGCAGCATCTCTAGGAAGAGGTGCAGTCGACGTTTCAGGCCGAGAAGGGCTGCCTGGCCTGCTGCGTTCACCAGCAACTTTTATGTGTGTTGCTTGAATTTCCAGCATCTGCAGAATTCCTGTTGTTTACATCAACCTCATTATTGCTTTTATTACTATTTATCTCTATTATAGATTTTTATGTCATTACACTGTACTGCTGTTGCAAATAAAAAATGCTTCATCTCAATGATTCTGATTCTGATATATTTTCAGTGTGAAATAAAAGGTAAGAGGTAGTTAGTTATTACCTATTATAAATAATATTATAAATATTAAAAAGTAACATTAATCCACTTGAGTCATGAAATCCATATAACCTGGTGAGTTTTGATGGATGCAATATTACATTTTTCATTGCCTTTGTAGAGTTACTATGCAAATCATAATAATTTGTACCAAGTGATTTAAAGTCCTTTTGCAGGAGAAGGCTGGCTGCTCAAATCACAACAAGCATTGGAAGCAATTTTTAAAGGGGCAGCATTTTTAGATTAATATATCAAACTCCAGCAACTGCACACATTTTTTTCTAAATAATACTGCATCTTGAGGAACTATGAGTACTCAAGCTCCTCCTTCCATGTACATGCCATGATATGCAGTTTAACAGTTTTTAGAGATTTCCCAGTGATTTAACTTTTTCATTGGCTAGGGATAATATTATTTTAAGTTGACTGTACTACCACTGAGTTTATTTCATGAGAAATTACTCAAGATTCAAGATTCCAAATTGTATAATTCCCTGTACACAAGTGTAAGAAGAACAAAATAATTGTTACTCTGGATGTGATGCAGCACAATAAAACATAAAATATAAAGAACACAATAATAATAATAAATACACAATTAATATAATTACTTAAATTAGGTTATATACATAGATGAACTGTACATCCATAAAATGATGCTAGGCTATACAAGGGTTGATTGATAAGTTCGTGGCCTGAGGTAGAAAGAGTCAATTTTAGAAAACCTAGCACATTTATTTATTCCTCATTTCTGCATACCTCGACACTGTTTTATCACCCCTTGTTCAATCCCTTCCGACCTGTGTTCGTGACACTTCTCACGCTCTTAAACTTTTCGATGATTTTAAGTTCCCTGGCCCCCACCGCTTTATTTTCACCATGGATGTCCAATCCCTATATACTTCCATCCCCCATCAGGAAGGTCTCAAAGCTCTACGCTTCTTTTTGGATTCCAGACCTAATCAGTTCCCCTCTACCACCACTCTGCTCCGTCTAGCAGAATTAGTCCTTACTCTTAATAATTTCTCCTTTGGCTCCTCTCACTTCCTCCAAACTAAAGGTGTAGCTATGGGCTATGGGTCCTAGCTATGCCTGCCTTTTTGTTGGGTTTGTGGAACAATCTATGTTCCGTGCCTATTCTGGTATCTGTCCCCCACTTTTCCTTCGCTACATCGACGACTGCATTGGCGCTGCTTCCTGCACGCATGCAGAACTCGTTGACTTTATTAACTTTGCCTCCAACTTTCACCCTGCCCTCAAGTTTACCTGGTCCATTTCCGACACCTCCCTCCCCTTTCTAGATCTTTCTGTCTCTGTCTCTGGAGACAGCTTATCCACTGATGTCTACTATAAGTCTACTGACTCTCACAGCTATCTGGACTATTCCTCTTCTCACCCTGTCTCTTGCAAAAACGCCATCCCCTTCTCGCAATTCCTCCGTCTCCGCCGCATCTGCTCTCAGGATGAGGCTTTTCATTCTAGGACAAGGGAGATGTCTTCCTTTTTTAAAGAAAGGGGCTTCCCTTCCTCCACTATCAACTCTGCTCTTAAACGCATCTCCCCCATTTCACGTACATCTGCTCTCACTCCATCCTCCCGCCACCCCACTAGGAATAGGGTTCTCCTGGTCCTCACCTACCACCCCACCAGCCTCCGGGTCCAACATATTATTCTCCGTAACTTCCGCCACCTCCAACGGGATCCCACCACTAAGCACATCTTTCCCTCCCCCCCTCTCTCTGCATTCCTCAGGGATCGCTCCCTACACAACTCCCTTGTCCATTCGTCCCCCCCATCCCTCCCCACTGATCTCCCTCCTGGCACTTATTCGTGTAAGCGGAACAAGTGCTACACATGCCCTTACACTTCCTCCCTTACCACCATTCAGGGCCCCAAACAGTCCTTCCAGGTGAGGCAACACTTCATCTGTGAGTCGACTGGGGTGGTATACTGCGTCCGGTGCTCCCGATGTGGCCTTTTATATATTGGCGAGACCCGACGCAGACTGGGAGACCGCTTTGCTGAACATCTACGCTCTGTCCGCCAGAGAAAGCAGGATCTCCCAGTGGCCACACATTTTAATTCCACATCCCATTCCCATTCTGACATGTCTATCCACGGTCTCCTCTACTGTAAAGATGAAGCCACACTCAGGTTGGAGGAACAACACCTTATATTCTGTCTGGGTAGCCTCCAACCTGATGGCATGAACATCGACTTCTCTAACTTCCGCTAAGGCCCCACCTCCCCCTCGTACCCCATCTGTTACTTATTTTTATGCATACATTCTTTCTCTCACTCTCCTTTTTCTCCCTCTGTCCCTCTGAATATACCTCCGCTGGGTCCCCCCCCCCGCCTCCTTGTCTTTCTTCCCGGACCTCCTGTCCCATGATCCTCTCGTATCCCCTTTTGCCTATCACCTGTCCAGCTCTTGGCTCTATCCCTCCCCCTCCTGTCTTCTCCTATCATTTTGGATCTCCCCCTCCCCCTCCAACTTTCAAATCCCTTACTCATTCTTCCTTCAGTTAGTCCTGATGAAGGGTCTCGGCCTGAAACATCAACTGCACCTCTTCCTACAGATGCTGCCTGGCCTGCTGCGTTCACCAGCAACTTTGATGTGTGTTGCTTGAATTTCCAGCATCTGCAGAATTCCTGTTGTTTACATTTATTTTTCCTACATTTACACACTTAGTCCAGCAGTTGTAGAAGTCAGTGTCTTGGACCTCCAGAAGTGGTCCACAGCAGGTGTGATTGATAAGTTTGTGGCCTAAAGTAGAAGGAGATGAGTTATTAACTTCAAACTTTCTGCATTTTCTCTCAGTTGAACTGCACGTGCATGTAATGAGAGCTGTATTACCCATCTCCTTCTACCTCAGGCCACAAACTTATCAATCACCCCTGCTGTGGACCACCTGGAGGTCCAAGACACTCTCGTTACATGCATGTACAGTTCAATTCTTTGAGTGATAATGCAGAAAGTTTGAAGTTAATAACTCATCTCCTTCTACCTTAGAACTTATCAATCACCCCTGCTGTGGACCACTTCTACAAAGAAGGGATCCGTATGCTCCACGACTGCTGGACTAAGTGTGTACATGTAGGAGGGGACTATGTTGAAAAA
Source organism: Mobula hypostoma (assembly GCF_963921235.1). NCBI lineage: Eukaryota > Metazoa > Chordata > Chondrichthyes > Myliobatiformes > Myliobatidae > Mobula > Mobula hypostoma. The sequence continues at coordinate 152,452,043 of NC_086102.1, read as the reverse complement.
TAAATGTGCTAGGTTTTCTGAAATTAACTCCTTCTACCTTAGGCCACAAACTTATCAATCACCCCTCGTACATAAGGTGACTGACATGAGATAATAAGGTAGTGGTGGAGTTAGTGGGTGTAGGTGTTGATCAGCCTTACTGTTTGGGGAAAGCAACTGTTTTTGAGTCTGGTAGTCCTGGCTTGGATGCTACACAGCCTCCTCCCTGATGGGAATGGGACAAACAGTTCATTAGCATGACGTGTGGAATCCTTCATGATGTCACTGGCCCTTTTCCAGCACCTTTCTGTATATATGTCCTTGATGGTGCATAGGCTGGTGCTAGTGGTGTGTTGGGCAGTTTTGTCTACCCATTGTAGATCTTTCCTGTCTACCACAGTGCAGTTTCTGTACCAGGCAGTGTGCGGCTTGTAGGATACTCTCTGCTGCACATCTGTAGAATGAAGTGAGTATGGATGTGCAAAGGTGGCTGAAAGTAAATGTAAAATCTCGTGAATAGGTCTTTCCTGTGTCCAAAACAGAAGAGTCAGGCGCAAGCTTGGAGTGTAAACAGTGAGTCATAAAAGGATAAACAAAACTATGAAGTAAACTGAACAGGACCTAATGCACATTAGAATATAGTCACAATAGTTGTCTATGTTAAGCAGTTTAACTGTAGGTGAATCAATTCACGCTGACGTAAGTGTGGGTAATGAAACACACCAGGAAGAAAGGCACTGAAGTATCAGAGGGTGGAGAAACAGAAGCATGGATTGTGGTTCACTAACAGAAACTACTGAGGGAAGACTGAAGTGGACAATTTTACAAGTGGCATACACATTAGAAAGGGACGCAATCTCAATCTCAATTCCGAATCTAGTATCATGCACTTGTTTTCCATCACTTTCTGTTTAGTCTGGTTCAGCATGAGACAACGACAAGGAAGAGAGTTACAGTCAATGACCAGGGAAAAAAAAGTTTATGGTGGGGCCAAAGATTACATCTTCAGTATTTCCAATAATCAATACATTGGAAAAGTAGAGAAGAATATTTAATCTTTCTTCTGCAGAACATAAATTCTGTTTTCTGTGATTGTACTTAGAAACTTTCCAGGCAAAGATCATTTAAAAACATAATGCATCGATTGTACGATGAGGTAGACCTCACAATCTACCTCATTATGACCTTGCACCTTATTGTTTACCTGTACTGCACTTTCACTATAGTTGTTACACTTTATTCTGCATTCTATTATTGCTTTACCCCTTTCTCCCTCAATGTACTGTGTAATGATATGATCTGTATGAACATCATGAGTAGTTGTAGATGGGTCATATCCTGCATGGAGGTCGGTGACCAGTGGTGTTCCTCAGGGATCTGTTCTGGGACCCCTTCTCTTTGTGATTTTTATAAATGACCTGGATGAGGAAGTGGAAGGATGGATTAGTAAACGTGCTGATGACACAACTGTTGGGGGTGTTGTGGATAGTGTGGAGGGCTGTCAGAGGTTACAGTGGGACATCAATAGGATTCAAAAACTGGGCTGAGAAGTGGCAGATGGAGTTCAACCCAGATAAGTGTGAGGTGGATCATTTTGGTAGGTCAATATGATGGCAGAACATAATATTAATGGTAATACTCTTGGCAGTGTGCAGGTTCAGAGGGATCTTGGGGTCCTTTTCCAGAGGACACTCAAAACTGCCGCGCAGGTTGACTGTGTGGTTAAGAAGGCAAATGGTGTATTGGCCTTAATCGACTGAGAGATTGAGTTCAAGAGCCTAGAGCTAATGTTACAGCTGTATAGGACTCTGGTCAGACCACACTTGGAGTACCATGCTCAGTTCTGGTCACCGCACTATAGGAAGGAAGTGGAAACCATAGAAAGGATGCAGAGGAGATTTACAAGGATGTTGCCTGGATTGGGGAGCATGCCTTATGAGGATAGGTTGAGTGAACTTGGCCTTTTCTCCTTGGAGCGATGGAGGATGAGAGGTGACCTGATAGAGGTGTATAAAGTGATGAGAGGCATCGATCATGTGGATAGTCAGAGGTTTTTTCCCCAGGGCTGAAATGGCTAACACGAGAGGGCACATTTTTAAGGTGCTTGGAAGAAGGTATGGGGGGATGCCAGAGGTAGGCTTTTTATGCAGAGAGTGGTGAGTGCGTGGAATGGGCTGCCAACGACTGTGGTGCAGGCGGATACAATAGGGTCTTTTAAGAGATTCCTGAATAGGTACGTGGAGCTTAGAAAAATAGAGGGCGAAGGGTAACCCTAGGTAATTTCTAAAGTAAGTACATGTTCGGCACAGCAGTGTGGGCCAAAGGGCCTGTATTGTGCTGTAAGTTTTCTATGTTTCTAAGTTTAATGCAGAGCAAGCTTTTTACTTCATATTGGTACACCCAATAATAATAAGCCACTTCCAATTCTAATTGCACATTTTGTACTATATCACAACCAAGTACATCTTCTACATTACCTTTTACTATCTTGATTTCTCCCCACTCTTCAGTATTTTGTGTAATTTTCCTTAAGTAGAACAACTAAGTATTTCAGAATTCTTCAAGCAGATCTATTTCAAATTTTCCAATAGGAAGCGTAGAAGACAACTTAAACTTAGTTTGTGCCATGCTCAGCTCAAAACAGGTATCTAAGTCATGATACAGTATAAACCTCAGTACAACTATCTTTACAGCATATTAGCTCTGAAACAAAATTAACTTTGCAAACAAATTCAAATTAACAAATGCAAAAAGAAAATAATGAATGCACATTGCTGAGTGACCACAAGAAAATGAATCTCAGTGTACCAGGATAATAAATGTACCTTTGAACTTAGGACTATGAACTTTGAAAAATATTATAGTGAAATAACTTCAGCAATGAAATTATTTTCATTGATGATTCAGGACATGCATAATCTCTATTTCAATAAGAACCAATAACTAATTATTGAAATCATACTAAATAAACAGAACATAAGAACCATACATCAAAGTTGCTGGTGAACGCAGCAGGCCAAGCAGAATCTATAGGAAGAGGTGCAGTCGACGTTTCAGGCCGAGACCCTTCGTCAGGACTAACTGAAGGAAGAGTGAGTAAGGGATTTGAAAGCTGGAGGGGGAGGGGGAGATGCAAAATGATAGGAGAAGACAGGAGGGGGAGGGATAGAGCCGAGAGCTGGACAGGTGATAGGCAATAGGGGATACGAGAGGATCATGGGACAGGAGGTCCGGGAAGAAAGACAAGGAGGGGGGGTGACCCAGAGGATGGGCAAGAGGTATATTCAGAGGGACAGAGGGAGAAAAAGGAGAGTGAGAGAAAGAATGTGTGCATAAAAATGAGTAACAGATGGGGTACGAGGGAGAGGTGGGGCCTTAGCGGAAGTTAGAGAAGTCGATGTTCATGCCATCAGGTTGGAGGCTACCCAGACGGAATATAAGGTGTTGTTCCTCCAACCTGAGTGTGGCTTCATCTTTACAGTAGAGGAGGCCGTGGATAGACATGTCAGAATGGGAATGAGACATGGAATTAAAATGTGTGGCCACTGGGAGATCCTGCTTTCTCTGGCGGACAGAGTGTAGATGTTCAGCAAAGCGGTCTCCCAGTCTGCGTCGGGTCTCACCAATATATAAAAGGCCACATCGGGAGCACCGGACGCAGTATATCACCCCAGTCGACTTACAGGTGAAGTGATGCCTCACTTGGAAGGACTGTTTGGGGCCCTGAATGGTGGTAAGGGAGGAAGTGTAAGGGCATGTGTAGCACTTGTTCCGCTTACACGAATAAGTGCCAGGAGGGAGATCAGTGGGGAGGGATGGGGGGGACGAATGGACAAGGGAGTTGTGTAGGGAGCGATCCCTGCGGAATGCAGAGAGGTGGGGGAGGGAAAGATGTGCTTAGTGGTGGGATCCCGTCGGAGGTGGCGGAAGTTACGGAGAATAATATGTTGGACCCGGAGGCTGGTGGGGTGGTAGGTGAGGACCAGGGGAACCCTATTCCTAGTGGGGTGGTGGGAGGATGGAGTGAGAGCAGATGTACGTGAAATGGGGGAAATGCGTTTAAGAGCAGAGTTGATAGTGGAGGAAGGGAAGCCCCTTTCTTTAAAAAAGGAAGACATCTCCCTCGTCCTAGAATGAAAAGCCTCATCCTGAGAGCAGATGCGGCGGAGACGGAGGAATTGCAAGAAGGGAATGGCGTTTTTGCAAGAGACAGGGTGAGAAGAGGAATAGTCCAGATAGCTGTGAGAGTCAGTAGACTTATAGTAGACATCAGTGGATAAGCTGTCTCCAGAGACAGAGACAGAAAGATCTAGAAAGGGGAGGGAGGTGTCGGAAATGGACCAGGTAAACTTGAGGGCAGGGTGAAAGTTGGAGGCAAAGTTAATAAAGTCAACGAGTTCTGCATGCGTGCAGGAAGCAGCGCCAATGCAGTCGTCGATGTAGCGAAGGAAAAGTGGGGGACAGATACCAGAATAGGCACGGAACATAGATTGTTCCACAAACCCAACAAAAAGGCAGGCATAGCTAGGACCCATAGCCCATAGCTACACCTTTAGTTTGGAGGAAGTGAGAGGAGCCAAAGGAGAAATTATTAAGAGTAAGGACTAATTCCGCTAGACGGAGCAGAGTGGTGGTAGAGGGGAACTGATTAGGTCTGGCATCCAAAAAGAAGCATAGAGCTTTGAGACCTTCCTGATGGGGGATGGAAGTATATAAGGACTGGACATCCATGGTGAAAATAAAGCGGTGGGGGCCAGGGAACTTAAAATCATCGAAAAGTTTAAGAGCGTGAGAAGTGTCACGAACATAGGTCAGAAGGGATTGAACAAGGGGTGATAAAACTGTGTCGAGGTATGCAGAAATGAGTTCGGTGGGGCAGGAGCAAGCTGAGACAACAGGTCGGCCAGGACAGGCAGGTTTGTGGATCTTGGGTAGGAGGTAGAAATGGGAAGTGTGGGGTGTGGGAACTATAAGTTTGGTAGCAGTGGATGGGAGATCCCCTGAGCGGATAAAGTCGGTGATAGTGTGGGAGACAATGGCCTGGTGCTCCTTAGTGGGGTCACGATCGAGGGGTAAATAAGAGGAGGTATCCGCGAGTTGTCGCTGTGCCTCGGCAAGGTAGAGGTCAGTACGCCAGACTACAACAGCACCCCCCTTATCAGCGGGTTTAATAATAAGGTTAGGATTAGTGCGGAGGGAGTGGAGAGCAGAGCGTTCCGAAGGAGTGAGGTTGGAATGGGGACAAGGTGCGGTGAAGTCGAGACGATTGATGTCCAGTCGGCAGTTAGCAATAAAGAGATCCAGAGCAGGCAGAAGACCAGAGCGGGGTGTCCATGAAGAAGAGGAGGGTTGAAGACGGGAGAAGGGGTCATCGGTGGGGGTGGAAGAGTCCTTGCCGAAGAAGTAGGCTCGGAGACGGAGACGGCGGAAGAAAAGTTCCGCATCGTGGCGAACATGGAACTCGCTGAGGTGTGGGCGAAGGTGTTTGCCTATCACCTGTCCAGCTCTCGGCTCTATCCCTCCCCCTCCTGTCTTCTCCTATCATTTTGCATCTCCCCCTCCCCCTCCAGCTTTCAAATCCCTTACTCACTCTTCCTTCAGTTAGTCCTGACGAAGGGTTTCGGCCTGAAACGTCGACTGCACCTCTTCCTATAGATGCTGCTTGGCCTGCTGCGTTCACCAGCAACTTTGATGTATGTTGCTTGAATTTCCAGCATCTGCAGAATTCCTGTTGTTTGCGTTTAAAAAGAACATAAGAACATAAGAGTTGAGAGTGGAAGGTAGCCAGCTGGTCTTTCAAGCCTGTTGTGTCATCCAACAAGCAGTTGGAAGGGCAAATGTTGGTTTTACTGTGAGAGGATTTGCACACAATGTAAAAAGTTTATATTGCATTGATGTGGCACTTTGATGAGACAGAACCTAGAGTATTTTTATGGTTTTGATCTCCTTACCAAAATAAAGTATATTACCATTGAGAGTTCAGAAAAAAAAATCACTGGACTGGTTCTTGGGAAGGTAGGTTTGCTACCTGAGGACAAATCAAGTAGACTAGTCATGTGCTCTCAAGCATTAAGAATGGGAGAAAATCACATTGAAACTTGTAAAATGCTTACAGGGCTCAACATGGAACATGGAGGCAGAAGTCCTTCTGAACGTCAACATTTCAGAGTCTGACCACCTACTACTGTTAAAAGTTACTGATTTTCTATTTTGTATTCCAATACTAATGACTTCACATTTTTTACATTATATTCCATCTACCAAGCTCTCACTAACTCACTTAACTCGTCTATATCTTCTTCAAGCACTTTACCTTCTCCTCACTGCCCCTTAGCCAAATGATTGAATAGAGTACGAATAGCTCATGACCAGCCAGCAAACTCTGAAATATCCTTTTAATGACTGCCTGCCAACTGAGTAAGACACATTTATTCTCATTCTTTGTTTCTGGCTATTAACTCCAGCATTCAATTCATGCCAGTATATCACCCTATGCTTTATCTTGTACAACATCCTGAGTCAAACCTTATGGAAAACTTTCTGAAAATCTAAAAGCAGCATGCTGACTGGTGCATGCTGTATCCTCTCACTGAGTAGTTGAACGTGACTTTAATTTCAAAAATCTATGCTGAATACGCTCAATTTTATTTTTCTTTTGAAAGATATTCAGTTATAACTGCATTCTTAGTTTTCCTTCTTTCTTAAATAGTAGGGTCACATTTAGTATCTTCCAATCCACAGGAACGGTTCCAGAATCTCTACAGGTTTTGAAGATGGTAACAAATATATCCATGACTCCATTATATAATAGATTTCAGCAATTTTTCCTACTACTTAAGCCAGCAGGTTGATACATTCCCTTTTCTGAACAGTGGAGCAACAAAATAATCTGAAGGATTATTTTGGAAATGCTGGAAGCACTCAGGAGGTCAGGCACTATCTGAAGAGAGAAAAACAGTTCAGGTTACATGTCCTTCATTCCAAGTTTTTTTTCCATAACTGGGCTCCTTGATTCAGTGTCAATAAAATTGGACTGCACAGGCTGGTTGAGTTTATATTCTCAATTAATAAAGTTGATTGATCTCTTGACAGAAATAGATCTAACTATACAATTTGTTTAGGCCCTATCCACATAAAATGACAAGCAATATGAGGAGAGGAGCCTGCCAATCTCAGTTAAGATTCCTAGAAGAGGAAAGAGCAGAAGGAAATTCCCCAGTAAGGCAATTGCTCTTTGTTACCTTAGTGGAAAACAATACCTAAGAAAATAGCAGAGGAAAAAAACAAAAAAAATGTTATTAAGCTTCCACCATTGATGCTGCCCTCACCTACATCTCCTTCATTTCCCTTTCCAATCCTGAAGAAGGGTTTCGACCCAAAATGTCAACTGCTTATTCATTTCCATAGATGTTACCTGACCAGTTGATGATTAACACATATGTGGCTTCAACCATAGTGCAGAATGCACCCACAAGCTCTCACACCATGAGAAGTTCTGACTCAGCAATGTAACTGAGCAAAAAATTAGTTTGCTGAAGCAACATTTCTGGTGTCTGGACTCTTTGAAAGTAAACTTCAGCACAGTCTAATGAGTGTTGCACAATTTTTGATGGCTTGCTTTATCTTCTGCAGTTTATATATAGGCTTAGTTTCCCCCACCAACAGCAGAACAAAAAGAGAAGAGAGATGTAATGTCAAACAGACCTTTTTAGCTGCATATTCAAGGAGACCTACTGTTTTCCTAATGCAGTGAAGAGAACCCAGCAGCAAATTACTACAGCTTAGTAACTGTCTCAGTCAGTGCTCACACTCCACAAACTCTGGACAACATCTTGTTTTACCTAACACTGAGGAAGGTTGTAAATAGTATAGATACCATTAGGGTTGATAGAAAGAAAAGGATTTCAAAATTAATGAATTACTAATAAAGACATCAATATGAATATTGACATAGCTACTGACTGCTTCGTTATGAGAAGGAGAATGCAAGGCACTATTTGGAAGGAACATATTACTTGGAGAATATATTTGGTCAAGACCCCGAGAATACCACAGCAAATGGAACGTGCTGCCACTCTGTAATAAGCAAAAGGAAAGGCTACAAATTAAAGTGGCATCTTTTAAGCATTGATGTACAGAAGTCCTTGGGGTGCAAGTCCATAGTTCCTTGAAGGTGGCAGTAAATAGGCTAGTGAAGGAGGCATTTGGTATGCCTACCTTCATAGGCTAAGGCATTGAGTGTAGAAGTCGGGTTATCATAGATACAGCTGCACAAAACATTGGCTGCTAAGAGCATTTACAGTGGTGCTAGAAGGTTTGTGAACCCTGTAGAATTTTCTCTATTTCTGCATAAATATGACATAAAATGTGATCAGATCTTTAAGTAAGTCCTTAAACTAGATAAAGAGAACTCAATTAAATAAAAAACATAAAAATTACACTTGTTCATTTATTTATTGAGAAAAATGATCCAATATTACATGCATTTGTTGGAAAAAGTATGTGAACCTTTGCTTTCAGTAACTTGTGTGACCCCCTGGTACAGCAATGACTTTTTTTTAGATTATGAGAACACTCAGTCCTCGTTTATTGTCATTTAGAAATGCATGCATGCATTAAGAAATGATACAATGTTCCTCCAGAGTGATATCACAGAAAAACAGGACAGACCAAAGACTAACACTGACAGAACCATATAATTATAACATATAGTTACAGCAGAGCAAAACAATACCATAATTTGATAAAGAACAGACCATGGGCACGGTAAAAAAGTCTCAAAGTCCCGAGTCAATCGCCTCCCGGGTCCCCAATAGCAGGCAGCAAAGGGAGAAACTCCCTGCCATAAACCTCCAGGCACCGACAACTGCCGATGCATTGGAAGCACCCGACCACAGTTGACACTGAGTCTCTCCGTCTGAAAACTTCGAGCCTCTGACCAGCTCCTCCGATACAGCCTCCGGAGCGCCATCCTCTGCCGAGCACCTTCGACCTCGCCCGGCCGCCGAAACAAGCAAAGCCAAGGCTTCAGGGCCTTCTCCTCCGGAGATTCTGGACCACACAGTAGCAGTGGCAGTGAAGCGGGCATTTCAGAAGTTTCTCCAGATGTTCCTCTGTACTCTCACGTCTGTCTCCATCAAATCAGAATTGTGCATGGTATCCTACTTGACAAATAACAGACATCACCACCGAAGTATAGCCGCTGTCTTGCCTTCCTTATAACTACATTGATAAGTTGGGACCAGGTTAGATCCTCAGAGATCTTGACACTTAGGAACTTGAAACTGCTCACTCCCTCCACTTCTGATGAGGATTGGAATGCGTTCCTTCATCTTACCCTTCCTGAAGTCCACAATCAGCTCTTTCACCTTACTGACGTTGTGCCAGGTTGTTGCTGCGGCACCATTCCACTAGTCTCATATCTCACTCCTGTATGCCCTCTCGTCACCACCTGAGATTCTACCAACATTGATTGTATCATCAGCAAATTTATAGATGTGTATATAGTGAGTAGAGCAGTGGGCTAAGCACACAGTCCTGAAGTGTTGATCATCAGCAAGGAGGAGATGTTATCACCAATCCACACAGATTATGGTCTTCCGGTTAGGAAGACAAGGATCCAATTGCAGAGGGAGGAACAGAGGCCCAGGTTCTGCAACTTCTCAATCAGGATTGTGGGAATGATGGTATTAAATGCTGAGCTACAGTCAATGAACAGCATCTTGTCACAGGTTTTTGTGTTGTCTAGGTGGTCTAAAGCCATGTGGAGAGCCATTGCAATTGCATCTGCCGTTGACCTAGAAGATGTGTCTAGTGACCGGGCACAGACATGAGAGACCACCTGAAGTGAAATAAAAGAATGTTGCATTCTGCGTTCTGCAAACAGAAGACAGCCCTCTCGAATTTCACTTCAGCTGTGGAAGTAGCCCACAGGAGCATTTCAGAGAGTGCACATAGAATATTGTGAAAAAGGTGGAGAAAACCTTTTTAGCATCAATCAACAGTCATTTGAAGTGGCTCTGAGTAGGAACATACTGCACCAGAATATTTGCAAATGATAATGGTCCACAGTTTAGCTTGCTTTGTTTATACAAGTGATGAATGGTAATAAAGAACCACTTCATCTCTCCTCAGCTTCAAATGAGGAAGTCAGACAATCAGCTCACAAGATAATAGATGCATTGAGAAAATGAGTCTTGGAAGGTTATTAATATATCACTATGAAACACTGACATTTTTCCCTAATAAATAGAATAGCAACCCACTTCCTGGAAGGAAAATCTCTTGCAAAATGCTTATGTACAGAAGACAGAACTCAGTCAAATCTTATTCAGCCCAGTTGGGAAGGAACAGTGCAGGAAAGGTAATAAGCAAGATAAATGTCACAACTGAAACTGCTAGAAAAAGAGACATTGACTGTTTGGTGAAGTATGTTGGCTGGGTTGGAGTTGAGAAGATGGGATGTAAATAGGTGGAAGCACATGATTCTAAAGAATGATTTCATTAACGTTTGGTGAGGGTCAAGAAAACCCATATAGATCGCTTGACTCTAGAAATGTGTTATTAGTAAAAAGTACACCAAAGGTGAATGGATAGTCTGTATGACCATAAGAATAAGTGCAGAATAGGCAAAAGGCAAGATTCCAAATTATAGTGCATGATAAAGTCAACAGACCAAATCTACTTGTGAGATTAGCAAAGAAGTTGGTGAAGTTGAAGATAGTGCTGAAGTTGATCTCACTATTGCTCGAGGAGTTAAAACCTTTTTGTGAGGAGAATCAAGATTTGTTAACATCATTGAGTTTATCAATGGATGATTATTAAATAACATATGGTGGATCTTCAGGTTCAACACAAGAGTGATCAATTCTACTGCAAATATCACTGGGAATTCAGACCTGTGACAGGTTGCATTTATAAAGATGTTAAATGGTTCATATGCTTTTGAAGTGAAAGGGGGGAGCAGTCCCATGTACACTCAATGGCCACTTTATCAGGAACCATTATTAGGTTCATGGTTTTCTGCTGCTGTAGCCCATCCACTTCAAGGTTCAATGTGTTGTGCATTCAGAGATACCTTTCAGCACACCACTGCTATAATGTGTCATTATTTGAGTTACTGTTCCTTTCCTGTCAGCTTGAACCAGTCTGGCTATTCTCTTCTGACCTCCCTCATTAACAGGGCATTTTTACCCACAGAACTGCTGCTCACTGGATGTGTTGTTTTGTTTTTGGTTTTCACACCATTCTCTGTAAATTCTAGAGACTGCTGTGCATGAAAATCCCAGGAGATCAGCAGTTTCTGAGATCCTCACATCACACTGTATAACATCAACAACCGTTCCATGATCAAAGTCATTGAAATCACATTTTCCCATTCTGATGTTTGATCTGAACACCAACTGAACCTCTTGGCCATGCCTGCATGCTTTCATGCATTAAGTTGCTGCCACGTGATTGGTTGATTAGATATTTGCATTGATGGACAGGTGTATATAACATGGCTTTGCCAAGAAAACCAGTAAGCCAATAAGCATGAGAATTTGGAAAAGTTCAGAATTCAGCAAAAGGAAGGCTAAGGAATAGAGGTGGAAAGTAGACTATCAGAATATCTAGTGAGAAACAAACTGTGGAAATAAGGAAATGACAGAGAAATTAAACAAGTGTTTTGTGGTTATTTTCATGCTAGATAACACAGAAAACCTCCTGGAAATAGTGGAGAACTACAGGTCTAGAGTGAATTAGTTAGAAGTTAATATTGGAGAAATAATTTGGGCTCAAAGGCGATAAATCTCCAGGACTGATGACCTGCTTCCCAGGGGAATTTCAAGCCGTAATTGAAGGGAGTGCATCGTCATCGGCTGTATCTTGCAAAATTACAAACATTCTAGAACAGTTGTTACAGATTGGGTGATAGTAAATGCTACCCCACTGTGTTAAAATGAAGAAGAAAACAGCAGAGTGTAGACCAGTTACATCAAGAGTTGCCGTAATCAGATACCAGAAGCTGATTACTGTTACCAGGTAGAGTCAGCATGCTTTTATGAAAGGACAATATCTGACTAATTACAAAGTTGTTTTCTGAGGTTGGAACTACAGTAGAAAAGAAAAATGAACCAACTGATTTAAGGTATTTGTACTTTAGGATGTCCTTTGATAAAATGTTACAGAGAGGTTGTTAAACAAGTCAGTGCTCACAGTATGTGGGGGGCGGGATAACACATTGGCATTGATTGACAATTATATTATGGACAGAAAACAGATAAACAGGTCATCTTCTGAATGGGTTGAAACTGCACTGGCACAGAAAGTTATACAAACTCCACACTGACAGCACTGTAGATAGGATTGGACACAGATCGTTGGAACTGCAAGGAGCTGCCTTACTTGCTGCAACTCTCAGTGATCGGCTGAGTGAATCATGTAGTTTATCCAAGTTTGCTAATGATACCAAGATACGTCATGGTGTGGGCTGTGAGAGTGATGCAGAAAGGTTTCAGGAATGATGTGTACAGGCTAAATAAGTGGATAAGGACATAGCAGACAGGATATAATGTGGAAAAATATGAACTGGGGAACATTTAAAAGGCAGAGTATTTTTTAAAAGTAAGGGATTGAAAAATATTGGTGTTCAGAGAGACCTAGGTGTCCTTCCACACAGAATTGTTGAAGGTTAACAGACAGGTAGAGCAAACTAGAAAGACAGAGGAAATGCTGGTCCTCATTGCAATCAGATCCATAATCAAAATAGCAATGTTATACTCTAATTTTGCAGGGCCCAGGTGAGAATGCATCTAGAATATTATAGAGGTCTCATTTCCCTACCTAAGGAAAGATATACTTGGATTAGAAAGAGTACAGTGAAAGTTCACTGGATTGATTGCTGAAATGCTGAGTTTATCAAACAAGGAGAGTTTTAAGCAGACTAGGCTCATATTCTTTCACATTCAGAAGGATAAGAGGTGATGTGTTTAAATATACAACATTCTTACATGACTTGACAGGTTCTTTGTTCCTGGCTGGAGTATCTAGAAATAAAGTTCACAGTTGCACAATAAGGGGTTCATGGTTCAAGACAGAGATGAGAAGAAATTCATTCAGCAAGGTGGTAGTGAGTCTTTGTGAATTTTGTGAATGACTGAAAAGCTGCAATCACTCTGCATATTCAAAACAGAATTTAGCAAGTTTTTTTTAGATATCAAAATAATTAAGGAATATGGTTAGTCCATGAAAGTAGCCCCGATGTGAAAAATCAACGATGATCTTACTGAATGGTAAGTACAAGGGGGCAAATAGCCTACTCTTGTTTCTATTGCATGTGTTCTTGTACGATATAATACTTCACACATGCATAAGCATACTGTTATGAGCTTGGCTTATGGTTAAGTATTCACAATGCACACATATATTACAGCAAGTATTCCTCATTCTACCAAACTTCCCAATTACCCTTGAATCTATCACAGATCATCTCAGAGGCTTCTTTACCACATTTGACAAATAAAAGAACCCAAATAATCATTGCAACTCATAATGTTTACACCCAAAACATAAAGCAAACAAGTCATAAACTAATTATCCTTGTCCCTGTCTTTCGTCCTTCCTGTGCCTTTGTCGTCACTTCTGAAGTGTCATCCTTCTTCTGGAAGTGTGGCTTCCCCTCTTCTAATGTTGATGGAGCCCTCACACATATTCCCCCCATTTCCCACACATCTACTCTGACTTCCTCTCTCCACCCTTCCTAGGAAGGACAGCAAGAGTTCCCATTGTCCACACCTTTCACTCCAGCAGCCCCCATATTAAAAGCATCATCCACCACTATTTCAGCCAGCTCCAACGCAATCCCACCACTAGACACGTCTTCCCCTCCTTGGCCCTTCTGCTTTCCACAGGGACTACACGCTTCAGGATACCCTGGACTATGCATCCCTCCCCAGCTACCCCTTCCTGTCTTGTGGCACTTTTCCCTGCAACAAAAGGGAGTATAACACCTGTCTCTTCACCTCCTCCTTCACCACCGTCCGGGAATCTAACCAGCCCCTCCAGCTGAAGCAGAGGTTCACTTGTAGCTCTTCCAGCCTGGTCTACTGCATTGGCTGCTCTCTATATGGCCTCCTGCACATTAGTGAAAGCAAGCAGAAACGAGGCAACAGCTTTGCAGAGCACCTGCACTCTGTTCGCAATGGTCACCTTGAGCTTCCAGTTGCATGCCATTTTAACTCTCCTTCACCTTTCCATTCTGTCCTGCTCGTCTTCAGCCTTCTCTATTACTACAGAGAAGCCAAACAGAAACTGAAAGAACAACATCTCCTTTTCCACTTTGGCAGATTACAACCAAAGCATTGTATTTTCCAATTTCAGGTCATCCATACTACCAGTGCTCCCCTTGGTACTTACTTGTCACCTACAGTAGATTTTTCTCCCTTTTCTTATTTCTTCTATTCCCTCCCCTTACCTGGCTCCATCTGCCCATCATCCCCTCCCCATCTGGTTCCACCTATCGACACCAGCCTCCATCTCACCCCTCCCTACCTTTTGGTCCCTCACAGTCCTAACACAGAACTTCAACCTGAAACATTGCCTCCACAAATGCTTTATCCACTATGTTCTTCCAGCGCCCTGATTTTGTTCGTCTTTCCTATAGTTTTTACACAATGGATCCCAATAGGTTCAGCCAGGCTGGTGGAAGGTTACTCAGTGGTAGAGGAAGAAGCTACAGACATTCTTTCAAATGTCTTATGGTCTTATGGTCTTTCAGAATTATCTCAAACAGCACTGGGGCTAAAAGTGCCAGTTCCAGACTGTATAGTCTCAAAATGTCGTACAGCAGTTTGCTGATACATACCATCAACATGTCGATAGAATGGCATTGTTGAAGTTCTAAAAAATGCAGCCATCCTGAAAGAGAATAACCAAATCAATGCTCCCACTAAGAAACTGACAATTTCCTAGGAATATTGCCTCAGCATTTGTGGTAAGCTGTTGGAATGCTTCTACACTGATGATGGTAGCAGTCATTGTTTACTTGGTAGCAATATTTTGTTCTATGTTTGAACTTCCATTACACATGCTGGGAAGTTAATAGGTACTGCAGTAATATCTGAGACATGACACTATTGTTGGATCTGAAAACAATTTTTTTGTCAGAACCAAAGGGTTCAGGCTCCAGGCTCCAGGCAAAGCCACAGGCAGGGTTGTAATTGGCCTTCTCCCTGTTACTTGACATTTGACACATGGTTTTCAACAAGCTTTTTGCTATGAATATACATCACCTGACTCCTCTGGAGCTGAACTCCTATGATCATTCCATTTGTAGGCCGAGCACTTGGGCTTTTTTGTTCCTGATATAAAAGCAGAAATTGCTGCAAACAGTCAGCAGATCAGACAGCATATAAAGAGAGAAATAACATTAAGGTCTTAGGTCAATGGCAAACTTTTGGAACTGGGAGGGTTAGAAACAAAGCAAGTCTTAAAGTTGCAGAGAAGTGAGAAAAAGGCTGGAGAAAATGAAGAGGATACAAGGTGAAGAGAAGGAGAGATTGAATTACAGAAAGAGTGGTGGTGCCAGAAGAGGGTAGTAGAGAGTAGTGATTAACAAAAGCTATGCTGGACAAAGCATAAACAGAAGACAAATGAAACTCAAAATAGCAGATGAGGGGAGAATGCGGAAAAGATCAAAACAATGCTAGCAAAGTGAGATATATGACTCAATTGACTGGTTATCTGAAAACGTTGAACTCAATGTTGCATCCTGAAGGCTGTAACTTAATAAATCAAAAGCTGAGTCTCTGGTTCTTGAACTTGCATTAGAGTGTCAGTGTAGGAGGTGTCAGACTGGGAGTGATGTGGAAAATTAATGTGACAGGCGACTAGAATTGCAGAGCCATTCTTGTGGATTGAAGGGAGGTGCTCTGAAAAAGTGATTAGCTTCTGTGAATTTGGTTTCCCCATTACAGAGGACCACATCATGATCCAAAGGTGTAGTACATTAAAATGGGAAGAAGTTAAAGAGGAATGCTGTTTCACTTGGAAGGAATGCTTGGATTGCTAGATTATAGAAGTAGATGAGATAAAATGGCAAGTTTTGCATCTTCTGTGGTTGCAGGGGAGCATGCCTGCAATGCAATGTCCTGGGATGTAGATGGAAATGGAAGGCTGCTGAAGAGTATTATGAAATAAGCATTCCTTTTGGATTGCTGAAAAGTGAATAGAGGAGGAAATGAGTTGGTGGCATCATTACTTCTTCAGCCCTGATAGAAGCTCATGTTCTCAGTAACTCTAAGATGCTGCCTCTAGCTGTGCTCTGCAGTATGAGAGATGCCCATATCCAAGATGGTGACTGCGATCAGACCAAGCAATAGATTATCCTAGCCTTTCATTTCTTGCTCCTTAACTGTTGCCTGGACAAGTAGAGATCAAAGGAAGAAATTAGAGTTATTTATTATAATAATTTAGTTCCACCGCTTACAGATTAGAACTCTGAAGCTGTTGCGGATTGGATGTGAGATGTGGTGGAACTATGATGAGTAGAACTAGGCAAAGGTATAAAACCATCTTCAATGATCTCTGTGCTATTGGTGATCTCAGACACTTTGGTTATTGCTCCAATTATTGTTGACATTGTTCCCTCCAGGTTAGAGAGACCTGCACATGGACTTTATCTTCTAGTAGCTGTTGTTACTACTGCTGCCTATGTACCATTTAATGGCCAAGGAGCATCAGTAAGTGTCTTACAACATTTCTGGGTAGCATGTCTGCTGGAAAGCTGTAAGTAGCAAGTGTGGGGCATGGACCAATGGTATGCATGCAGGAATATGATTGGATAGAAGAACATTAGGTAAGAGTTCAAAATTGATAATTATCTGATCTTGGGTGTAAAACATAAACCAGTGTGTGTGACTATTGAAGAAGTTGTAAGATAGATTTGACAGAATCATCTTCATTCATCCTAACTCTGCCCGTAAATTCATTGTATTTCTTATGTCACTGTATCCATGTTGTTAGGCCTACATCCTGTTGCTAACCTTAATGGCTGCCTCATCCAATTGCCACTGGACTAAATCGGAAGACCACTCTTTTTCTCACCAACCAATTATAAAAACATAAAAATAGAAACATAGAAAACCTACAGCACAATACAGGCCTTTCGGCCCACAATGCTGTGCCGACATGTCCTTACTTTAGAAATTACCTAGAGTTACCCATAGCCCTCTATTTTTCTAAGCTCCATGTACCTATCCAGGAATCTCTTAAAAGACCCTATCATATCCGCCTCCACCACTATCACTGGCAGTCCAAACCACGCACTCACCACTCTCTGCATAAAAAACTTACCCCCGACATCTCCTATGCCCCTACTTCCAAGCACCTTAAAACTGTGCCCTCTCATGTTAGCCATTTCAGCCCTGGGAAAAAGCTTCTGACTATCCACGTGATACCATTAATACTATATTCTGCCATCATATTTGACCCAACAAAATGAACCACCTCTTGCTTATCTGGGTTGGACTCTACCTGCCACTTCTCAGCCCAGTTTTGCATCCTGTCAATGTCCCGCTGTAACCTCTGACTGCCCTCCACACTATTCACAACACCCCCAGCCTTTGTGTCATCAGTAAATTTACTAACCCATCCCTCCACTTCCTTGTCCAGGTTATTTATAAAAATCACAAAGAGAACGGGGCCCAGAACAGATCCCTGAGGCACACCACTGGTCACCAACCTCCATGACCCGTTTACAACCACTCTTTGCCTTTTGTGGGCAAGCCAGTTCTGGATCCACAAACCAATGTCCCCCTGCATCCCATGCTTCCTTACTTTCTCAATAAGCCTTGCATGAGGTACCTTATCAAGTACCTTGCTGAAATCCATATATACTACATCTACTGCTCTACCTTCATCAATATGTTTAGTTACATCCTCAAAAAATTCAATCGGGCTCATAAGGCATGACCTGCCTTTCACAAAGCCATGCTGACTATTCCGAATCATATTATGCCTCTCCAAATGTTCATCAATCCTGCCTCTCAGGATCTTCTTCATCATCTTACCGACCATTGAAGTAAGACTCACTGGTCTATAATTTCCTGGCGATCTCTACTTCCTTTCTTGAATAAAGGAACAACATCAGCAACCCTCCAATCCTCTGGAACCCCTCCTGTCCCCATTGATAATGCAAATATCATCGCAAGAGACTCAGCAATCTCCTCCCTCGCCTCCCACAGTAGCCGGGGGCACATCTTGTCCAGTCCCGCTGGCTTATCCAACTTGGTGCTTTCCAAAAGCTCCAGCACATACTCTTTCTTAATATCTATATGCTCAAGCTTTTCAGTCCACTGTAAGTCATCCCTACAATCACCAAGATCCTTTTTCGTAGTGAATACTGAAGCAATTACCTAGAGCTATATTCGAAAACTAAGGTCATCACTCTTCTTCCTGCTCAACCAAAGTTTAATCCACTTCTAAAAATTCATGGGTTGTCATACCGTATCAATTCAGCATTAAGCAGTAGAACCATGTTTAATTGGTTGCTTAGCATATTGGATCCACTGGATGAATACTAAACTGAAGTGCATCATCTTTGTACTGTGCGGACAGTAAAATAATGACAGTAAGGTAGAAGCATAAATTTTACATACATCCTTCACTGTGAGCTATATCACCCGTCAGAATCCCTAAGCATGGTTTCTAGCAATATTCAATTCTCCCCTGTTGAATTTCACAAAACCTCTACACTTTGTTCACTGGGTATTTTCAGGAGTGATTTAATAGCAACATTTGATTAATTGATCTTTATGTGAACATCACAGGTGACAACCAGAATCCTGAAAGCGCTGGCTCTAAATATGCTTACATTTAATCCTAAAAAACTAATAAGCACAGAAAGGTGCTTAAATATAAATAAAGTTACCTTTGTATACGTTTTTGCTCATGACATAATCTTACAATTAAATGGATTTAATTAGGTGACCTTAATGCTTTCTTAGAAACATTGGTTCTTATAAAAGAAGTGAGTTACTAGTTGAAAATTCAGGTGAAGTCCAGAATTCCAAGAAGATGTAAAAGCTTTGTAAAGTCTTGATCCCTGAACCTTGTTAAAAGTTCCTCTAGCCATCTGCAAGTATCTGTCAATGCTCCTAATTTAATGAAGGCATAGAGAGCTAGCAGTAATTGTAAACTTGGGAATGTGGGACCAGCTAACAGCTCGCTGAGTAGGCACTGACTATTTCCAGGTGTTAAGTAAATGTGCCCCTTTGCCCCCACCCCCTCCCCTCACCTCCCGCCCCCCCCATGATTCTTTTCTCTCTTTATTTGCTCGATTTCTTTACTCACTGACATCACACTGCAATTTACATTGGAAGTTATCACAGGCAAATAATAACACATGTAAACATGTTACTTTCTTCCATGGTATCATGACTGAGGGTTGGTGTTAGGCAGTCAGTATAACTGCTCAAGAAATTACTGAAACATTTTTTATAGGCTAGATAATGGTGTAGGCCAAGTAACCATTTAGATATTAGACAATAAGTGGTTGCTTTTTGCTTTTAAAGAACGTTGTAATTCTTTCTTGCAGATGTTTGCATTAACAGGTGAGCTGTTCAATGTCTTAGCAGAAGCATTCAAAGCTGTCCTGCTGGCATGGCCTCTGCATGGGTGTTTAAATTTCGCTGTGCAGGCTCCTGTTTCAGCTTGTTAAGGCGAGTAGCAGCTGCTCAGCTTCCGCTACTGTGTCTCCCTGATGCACATCACTGACCACAGTCTCATAATAGCACTCTGTTTGCTTTTCTCTGCCCTGCCATTGTTACCCTTCCATGCAGCTTATTGAAACCAGAACACCTGCTGCTCCAGCTCATAATTATGTGCTGTCAGCTTGCCCCATTTCCTTAACTATTGGTCCTTCATTCTATGACTAATATAAAACCAGAAAAAAACTATTGCTTGTGTTTGCTCAATTTCCCATGCTAGGTAATGATTACATAATTGTCAAACCTGTTGGAAAGTGCCTCCAATACAAGGGAAACTAATACTGATGTGCCATTTTTAGACACTGGAAGTTGCTCAAAATTCCTGGTGTAATTGAGTTTTCTTACTGCTGCTTATGTTCCTCGAATAACAGGGACTGAGAAATGTTGATGAATTTATATTTAGAATTTAATTTTCTTATTATTCCAAGTAAGACGCTGAGAGCTCTCCTTAAGGTAGAACATTAAAGAATATAGATTGTAAAGTTACCTAGAATTATTTATCAAGGGTATTAAACTTTAATCCTTAAAGTAAGTGAAATCATTCTACAAGTATTTTTGTTTTAATGTAGCATATCTAACAATATTGTGCATAAATCACTTATGTCGCGGCATTACTTTATTAAGTCCAGTATATGATACTGCATCCATGTGTTTTGGATCACAGATGAATGTCATCTCTAAAGCCACCTATGATCATCTTTGTTCCATTGTGCCAATGTGCAACTTTGTTTACAGAGCACCAGGAGATTGCATTCTCCCTCTTATAAGACAAAGTTTCTGAGCAGTCTGGTTCAGGTATATATATTTGGATATATGTATACCAAGTGGAGCTTTGGAGTGGTGTATGGGTGCCACAGCAGGATCAAAGTTGAGAGTAACATACTGGATGATATGCAAACAATTTGACAACTTTTAGAGTTGTTTGGTAGAAGCAGTGATGGGGTGAAATGATACTGGGCATCAATTTTGCTTATATGAAATTGACTTTTGCTTTTATACAACGTTACAGAGGTGCAGCATATGGATAAAAATACCAGAGAAAAGGAGAGATCTTTGAAGGAATTTAAATGTACCTATAAGCACTCGGTGGCCACTTTATTTGATACAGTTGCTTGTTAATGCAAATATCTAATCAGCTAATCATGTGGGAACATGAAAGCATGAAGACATGATCAAGAGATTCAGTTGTTGTTCAGACCAAACATCAGAATGGGGAAGAGAGTGTGATCTAGATGACTTTGACCATGGAATGAGGGGTGGTTTAAATATCTTAAAAACTGAAGATTTCCTGGGATTTTCACACACAGCAGTCTTTAACGTTTACAGTGAATCGTGTGAGAAACAAAAAAAAAAATCCAGTGAGCAGCGGTTCTGTGGGCAAAAATACCTTGTTAATGAGAGAGATCAGAGGAGAACGGCCAGACTGGCTCAAACTGACAGGAATGAGACAGTAACTTAAATAACCACGCATTGCAACAGTTCGTGTTTCAACCGAAGTGTGCAGAAGAGCACCTCTGAATGCACAACGAGTTGGACCTTGAAGTGGATGGGATACAGCAGCAGAAGACCATGAACATACACTCAGTAGCCACTTTATCATGACTGTAGAATTAAATGGGAAGGGCATCACAAGTACTTCTTCAGTTACCTGTGGATAAATATAACTGGAATCCCACCCAGTTTGAGGTGATAGAGGAATGTTGGAGAAGTTTAGAATGGTCAACTCTAACAAAAGCGGCAGACAAGTTGAGAGGAGTGAGGGGAATTAGATTACCTTTGTCATGGTCACATGGGTTATCATTTATGATTTTACTAGGAACAATGGCAGAGACAAAAACATGATTGAAGGGATACATACATGGGAGCTCCAGAAAAATGAGCACAAATTTATGAGTTGACACCTTGTCCAAGGACTCTGGACAGGAAAATTGGAGATGAGTTGGCACATTGCAAAGATGGAGGTGCTATGGTAATATCAGGGTTGATCTAGAGGTGTCAGAACCTGAGGAAGGTAAAATATTCATAACAGCATGCATGGTATGTAACTTAGATAGGGTGGCAACTTGGATGGTCTGCAGCTTCAAAGAGGAACAATCAAGAATTGTGTTTCAAGAAAATGATTAGAGAAGGATAGAGAGAAGATAGAGGGAAGTTGCAGAGGGATCTGACTGAATGGCCTCAGTTTTTGCCAAAGACAAAAATCCACAAGGCCTGGCGCTTGTTGGAGTTAATCGTAAGGTAACAGGGAAGTGAAATTAGTAAGTAATTTAAAATTGAGAAGAGAAGTGAGGAGTTATCTTTTAAATGTCAGAATGATCCTAACAGAGTGAACAGATAACAGTCAGTGTTTCTTTGTATGATCCAACTAGATCTAGTTGCCCTGTGACCAAACATCCATTCAAGTTTACATTTCTTTTAATGTAAGGGAGTGATGAAGAGATCATTCCAGGAGTTGATCAGGTTGACAGAAAATAATGGTTTAATGAGACTTGAGCATTTTAGGTGGAGGTTAAGGCATGTACGAACAGATCTGAAAATATATAAATGAGGGATGAATGAAGTGCCAAAGACAAGGGAGCTGGGATTTTAAAAGTAAAGTTGTAAGTAGATTGAAAGACTATTTACAAGGCAGACCCAGAGAAAGTGTTACTGGAGAGGGAAGTGGGATTGCAGACATTGTCCATTGGAAGATGTTTGCAGTTTTTCAGGGGCAATTATTTCTATCTTAGGACATCTCTTAAGTGTTGCTCAGGTTGGTGACCAAGGCCAAACTATCTTCAGGAACTTCATTAATAAAATTTGTTCCATCATAATGAATGAATCCTGATCATTGCACACTGGTTAATTTCACTTGCAGACCCTCAACAAATAAAAAAGTCCATGCCTTCATGCACCCCCAAGATTGAAGACAGCACTTAGGCATAGACTGATACATGGCAAAAAACATTTGGCCAAGAAAATGCCAGGCAATGCCCATCTCCAACAAGAGAATATCTAGTGACCTACCCTTACGTTCGTAGTTCAAATTAAACTTATATTCAAAGTACATATATCTCAGCAAGTAAAACCTTGACATTCATTTTCTTTGTAAATACAAGAAACATATAAAGTCAATGAATGACTGCAACAACACCATGGACAACCAACGTGCAAAGATAAAATAACAAATTGTGCAAATACAAAAAGAAAGAGAGAAAAATAGTAATAATAATAATAATAATAAACAAATAAATATCAAGAACATGAGAAGAAGAGTCCTTGAAAGTGAGTCCATGGGTTGTGGGAACAGTTCAGTGATGAGGCCAGTGAAGTTGAGTGAAGTTATCTCCTCTGGTTCAAGATCCTGATGGTTGAGGGGTAATAATTGTTCCTGAACCTGGAGGTGTGGGTCCTATGGCTCATGTACCTTCTTCCTGATGGCAGTCGCAAGAAGAGAGCATATCCTGGGTGGCGGCTGTCCTTGATGATGGGTGCTGCTGTCCTGCAACAGAACTCCATGTAGATGTGCTCAATGGTAGGGACGGCTTTACCCGTTTTGGACTGGGCTGTATCCACTACTCTTGGTAGGTTTTTTCCATCAAGGGCATTGATGATTCCATACCAGGCCATGATGTAACCAGTCAAAACACTCTCCAGAATCAGAATCAGGTTTAATATCACCGGCAAGTGCCATGAAATTTGTTAACTGAGCAGCAGCAGTACAATGCAATACATGATGAATATAGGAAAAATAAATAAATAAGTAAATCAACTATAGTAAGTGTGTGTGTGTGTGTGTATGTGTGTGTGTGTGTGTGTGTATCTCCTGGACAGTGATGCAGCTTATCAGAATGCTCTCCATGGTACACCTGTAGAAGATTTCAAGTGTCTTAGGTGACAAAGCAAGTCTCTTCAACCTCTAATGAAATATAATTGCTGTCTTGCCTTCTGTATAGCTGCATTGATATGTTGGGACCAGGTTAGATCCTCAGCGATCTTGACACCCAGGAACTTGAAAATGTTCACTCTCCTGACTTCTGATCCCTCTATGAGGATTGGTTCATGATCCCCTATCCTTCCCTTTCTGAAGTCCACAATCAGTTCTTTGGTCTTACTGACATTGAGTGCAGGGCTGTTGCTGCGACATCTCTCAACAAGCTGGTATATCTCGCTCCTGTACACCCTCTCGTCTCCATCTGAGATTCTGCCAACAATGGTTATATCTTCAGCCAACTTATAGATGGCATTTGAGCTGTGCCTAGCCACACAGTCATGGGTATACAGAGAGTAGAGCAGTGGACTAAGCAGACATCCCTGAGGTGCACCAGTGTTGATTGTCAGCGAGGAGGAGTTATAAATATCAATCGCACAGATTCCAAGGTTTCACGGTCCCGTGGACAGCTTGATCGATGTTGGTGCCAACGAATGAAGTGTCGCGGGAGAAAACCAGAACATCGGGAGAAGTGGATCAGCTGTCGGAGGCTCTGTACTCAGCAAGCTGCTCTCTTTCTCTCTCTCACTTGGTGGTGGGAGGTGTTGCAATTCCCAGGTCAGAGAACTTGGGGGATAAAAAGCGGTTCGACAGACACACAGAGTAAATCAGCAAGATGTTTTGTCATGTCTCCCCTCTCACTGTGAAAGGGGGCACCTCTTTTTCCCTTTACTAGGGGGAGAGAGAGAGCCTCTGGTATGTCGAGTTGTCAGGTGAACGATTAGTTTCTGTTGCACTGCAGATCATGGTCTTTCTGAGGGAATTTGCTATTGCTTGCTTAGTGGGTGGAGGGTGCTGATGCTTTTTTGCTGAAGTAAGTGAGGGAGGGGAAGGTCTTTGCTTTGCTGCTGCTTGTGCGTGGGAGGGGGGAGTAAGGAGCTTTTGGGGTTCTAACATTTTTACTATTATCATTCTTTTGGGCACTCTTCTGTTTTTGCGGACGTCTGTGAAGAACAATGATTTCTGGATGTATATTGTATACATTTCTCAAATATTAGGAAGTCATTCCTGCCTGTGGCCATCAAACTTTACAACTCCTCCCTTGGAGGGTCAGACATCCTGAGCCAATAGGCTGGTCCGGGACTTATTTCATAATTTATTGGCATAAGTTACATATTACTATTTAACTATTTATGGTTCTATTACTATTTATTATTTATGGAGCAACTGTAACGAAAACCAATTTCCCCCGGGATTAATAAAATTTGACTATGACTATGACTATGACTATTAAATGAAACTATTGAACTATTGATGGTGTTAAGTGCTGAGCTATGGTCAATGAGCACCATTCTGACATAGGTGTTTGTACTGTCCAGGTGATCTAAGGCTGTGTGAAGAGCCATTGAGATTGCTTATGCTGTAGAGCTATTGTACGATAGGCAAGTTGCAGTGAGTCCAGGTCCTTGCTGAGGCAGAAGTTAATTCAGGCATGATCAATCTCTCAAAGCATTTCATCTCCGTAGATGTGAGTGCTACTGGACGATAGTCATTAAGGCAGCTCACACTACTCTACTTCGGCACTGGTATAATTGTTGCCCTTTGGAAACAGGTGGTAAATTCAGGACATAGCAATGAAAGGTTGAAAATGTCCTTGAATACACCCGCCAGTTGGTTGGCACAAGTTTCCAGAGCCTTACCAAGTACTCCATTGAGGCCTGCCACCTTACGAGGGTTCACCCTTCTTAACGACAGTCTGGCATCGGCCTCCGCGAGAGAGATCACAGAGTCACCAGATGCAGCAGAGGTCTTCACAGCTGTAGTTATATTCTCTATTTCAAAGCAAGCATAAAAGGCATTGAGCTTGTCTGGTAGTGAAGCATCGCTGCTATTCATGCTATTGGGTTTCACTCCATGACACATCTCTAGAAGCTTGTCAAAGTTTTAAATGTCAGTGGAATAATTCAATGGAATTATTACTGCCAAATAGATCATAAGGCCAGCACAACAAGAGCCTGTACTTGCTGCACTTTCCTATGTTCTATGTTCTAAGTCCTTAACTATCAACATTCTGGGGATCATCACTGCTGGAAATTCAATTCGATCAGTCACATAAGTAGTTCAAGTTGAAGTTTAATTATCATTCGACCATACATGAATATTGTCAAACAAAACAGTGTTCCTCCAGGGCGAAGGTGCACAGCACATTACCGACGGCACATAGCACGTAGCACAAATAGCACTTATGGTTACAATTTCAGAAAAACATACAGTCACAAAGAAAAGAATAATATAACTCAAGTCCCTGAATGGCATAACTGGAGATTGATGATGTTGTCATTGTCCAGCTTGTTCTTCCACTGAGTGAACACTGGAGGGCAGCACTGAAAGAACACTGGAGAGCAGTATCGAGCGGACATGGAGAGCAGCACTGACCGAACACTGGATGGTAGCACCAACAGGAGAGCCAGTCTCCAACCCCATGTGAATTTCAGTACACCCATAGAGGCTCTCCCACACTGATCTCCTCTCCTGGTCAGCTACAACAGGCAAAACTGTGGCATGGGCCTAGTCCTTGCCACAACCAAGGCAATGCAGATCTCCCGCCGTTAGTCACACCAATGAGCCAGTGAACCGGACTTGCAATATTCTATGTTATCAATTTTCAACAGGGTCTTGCAATCCAACTAAAATTGTCCAAGACAATCCTTCGCTTTGTCTGTTGGATTGCGCACCGTCTCAGCTCAAAAGGATGGAACAAGTCTGGGCAGCAGCACATTAATGGTACACAATATCAGTTTCATTACTATCGAGCAACTCGCTGGTCGGATACTCCTGCAATACCTGATGTTCTTAGTTTCTGGCAATGATTTGTGATCATAAAAAAGGCATACAGGACAACCAAATACACCTTTGATTGAACCCGGAGTGGCCTCTGCATCTGAGCATGCTGCCACCTTACTGGAAATACTTTGGTTACAAAACAGATCAAACACTGGGTAGCTCAACTTCCAAAAAATCTTGTCAAAATCTGTAAGGGACAAGTCAGGAATGTGGTGATATAATTAGCACTTGCTTAGATCAACCAGTTCTCAAGCTGCTCACTGTCATTCAGGACAAATTAATTAATTTATAGTGGATGGGGCAATCCATCCACTATAAACATTCAATCCTTGTAGCACCAGTGCTGTGTCTGCAGTTTGTATAATCTCCAAAATACGCTGAAGCTACTCATTTAGGGTAAACTAACAGCACAGTAACTTATGCCAAGAAAGACCACATATGGGAAAATAACATCTGCAGGTTCCCCTCCAAGTCAAATGCCATGCTAATTTGGGAACATATCACCATTCCTTCAGCACTAATGGCTCTAAATCCTGGCTCTTTCCAGCACTGAGGAAGTATTTTCACCAGCAGGAATTTTAAGGGCGTATAAGTATTTGGATAGAGAGGGCCTAGTTCGGGATAGTCAACATGGATTTGTAGAGGGAAGCATGGCAGGTCATAGCAAACCGAAGTTATGGAGTTTCTCAAGGGGTCCCCAAGAAGGTTGATGAAGGGAAGACAGTGGTGTTATGTACAGGGACTTTAGAAAGGCATTTGGCAAAGTGCTATATGGGAGGCTGGTCCAGAAAGTTCAGTTCTTTGGCATTGAGGCTGAAGCTGATGACACCACTGTTGTGGGCCATATCAAAAGACCATAAGACCATAAGGTATAGGAGCAGAATTAGGCCATTTGGCCTATCGAGTCTGCTCTGTCATTTCATCATGGCTGATCCAAAAGGGGTAATGAAACAGCATACAGGAGGGAGCCTGTAAGAACTCGGCTGTGTGGTGTTATAACAACACCTCTCACTCAATGTCAGTAAGACCAAGGATCTGACTGTAGACTTCAGGAGAAAGAAACTAGAGGCCCATAAGCCAGTAATCATCAGAGGATCAGTAACTTTAAACTCCTGGGTGTTCCTATCTCAGAGGACTTATCCTGGACCCATCATATAAATATTATTGTGAAGGAATCACAACAGCACTTCTCCTTCCTCAGGAGTCTGTGGATGTTCAACATGACATCAAAAACCTTGGCAAACTTCTATAGATGTACGGTGGAAAATCTGCTAACTGGCTGAATTACAGTCTGGTATAGGAACACCAATGCCTTTGGGCAGAAAATCCTACAAAAGGTAGTGGATTTGGCCCAGTACATCACGGGTTAAATCTTCCCAACCATTGAGTTTATCTACATGAAACGTTGTCGTAGAAAAGCAGTATCAATTATCAAAGATCCTCACCACCCAAGCAATGTTCTTTTCTCGCTGCTGCCATCGGGTAGAAGGTACAGCTGCCTCAGGATTTGCAGCACCAGGTTCAACAACAGCTATTACCCCTCAACCATCAGGCTCTTGAACAAAAGTGGATAGCTACACTCATTTAAGGTCTCTGTTATTTTGTTATTTCATACTTGTTATTTATTGCTATTTATTTATATCTGCATTTGCATTGATGTTTACAGTTAACAGTTCCTGATGTTTATAGCTTACAGTTACTGTTCTATAGATTTGCTAAATGTGCCCGCAGAAAAGAATCTCGGGGTTGTATGTGGTGACCTGTATGTACTCTGACAATAAATTTTACTTTGAACTTTGAAGTAGTCAATTGGATTCAATGTTGGCGTAGTGAGAGAAGCCAGAGAGTGATGGTAGATGGTGGCCTCTCTGACAGGAAGTCTGTGATTAGTAGTGTGCTGCATCCGCTGTTGTTTCTCATCTATATCAACGATAATGTGGCAAACTGGATTAGCAAATTTGTGGATAACACCAAGACTGAGGTGTAGCGGACATTGAGGAAGGCTATCAAAACTTGCAGCACAATTTGGACCAGCTGTAAAAATGGGTTGAAAAATGGCAGATGGAATTTAAAGCGGACAAGCGTGAGGTATTGCACTGAAAAAATGGCAGATGGAATTTAAAGCGGACAAGCGTGAGGTATTGCACACTGGGAGGACCAACCAGGGAAGGAATTACTCAATGAACAGTTGGGCACTGAGGAGTGCATTAAAACAAAGAGGTCTGTAAATACCGATCCAAAATTACTTGAAAGTGGCATCACAGGAAGATAGGGTCATAAAGAGAGCTTTCAGTACATTAACCCTTCATAAATCAGAGCACTGAGTACAGGAGCTGGAATGTTATGTTCCAGTTGTATTAGACTTTGGTGAGGCAAAATTTGGGGTACTGTGTACAGTTCCAGTCATCGAACTATAGGAAAGATATCAATATGCTTGAAAGAATGCAGAGAAAATTTACACAGACACTGCCAGGACTTGAAATTCTGAGCTATAGGCAGAGAATGAGTTGGTTAGGACTTCATTCCCTGGAGCACATGAGAATGAGCGGAGATTTGACAAAGGCATACAGAGTTATGAAGGGCATAGATAGGTGAATGTATTCAGGCTTTTCCCCCTCGGATTGGGTGAAACTAGCACCAGAGGTCATAGGTTTAAAGCAAAAGGCGAATCTGAGGAGGAACATTTCACTCAGCGGGTGGTACAAGGTTGGAATGAGCTTCCAGTGGAACTGATAGGTGTGGGTTCGATTGTAACATTGAAAAGAAGTTTAGATAGGTACGTGGATGAGAGAGGCATGGGAGAGCTATGATCTGGATGCAAGTAGAAGGGACTAGGCAGAAAGCTAGATGGGCCCAAAGGGCCTGTTTCCATGCTGTAGATCTTTAAGACTCTAAGGATTGCAACATAGAAACATAGAAACATAGAAAATAGGTGCAGGAGTAGGCCATTCAGCCCTTCGAGCCTGCACCGCCATTTATTATGATCATGGCTGAT
The DNA here is from genome assembly GCF_963921235.1 of Mobula hypostoma. Lineage (NCBI taxonomy): Eukaryota > Metazoa > Chordata > Chondrichthyes > Myliobatiformes > Myliobatidae > Mobula > Mobula hypostoma. The sequence goes on along the minus strand of NC_086102.1, from coordinate 152,422,567 downwards.
CATCCAACTCAGAACCCCGCCCCAGCCTTCCCTCCACACCCCCTGACCCCTGTAGCCACAAGGGCCATATCTAACTCCCTCTTAAACATAGCCAATGAACTGGCCTCAACTGTTTCCTGTGGCAGAGAATTCCACAGATTCACCACTCTCTGTGTGAAGAAGTTTTTCCTAATCTCGGTCCTAAAAGGCTTCCCCTCTATCCTCAAACTGTGACCCCTCGTTCTGGACTTCCCCAACATCGGGAACAATCTTCCTGCATCTAGCCTGTCCAATCCCTTTAGGATCTTATACGTTTCAATCAGATCCCCCCTCAATCTTCGAAATTCCAACGAGTACAAGCCCAGTTCATCCAGTCTTTCTTCATATGAAAGTCCTGCCATCCCAGGAATCAATCTGGTGAACCTTCTTTGTACTCCCTCTATGGCAAAGATGTCTTTCCTCAGATTAGGGGACCAAAACTGCACACAATACTCCAGGTGTGGTCTCACCAAGGCCTTGTACAACTGCAGTAGTACCTCCCTGCTCCTGTACTCGAATCCTCTCGCTATAAATGCCAGCATACCATTCGCCTTTTTCACCGCCTGCTGTACCTGCATGCCCACTTTCAATGACTGGTGTATAATGACACCCAGGTCTCGTTGCACCTCCCCTTTTCCTAATCGGCCACCATTCAGATAATAATCTGTTTTCCTATTTTTGCCACCAAAGTGGATAACTTCACATTTATCCACATTAAATTGCATCTGCCATGAGTTTGCCCACTCACCCAACCTATCCAAGTCACCCTGCATCCTCTCAGCATCTTCCTCACTGCTAACACTGCCACCCAGCTTCGTGTCATCCGCAAACTTGGAGATGCTGCATTTAATTCCCTCATCCAAGTCATTAATATATATTGTAAACAACTGGGGTCCCAGCACTGAGCCTTGCGGTACCCCACTAGTCACCGCCTGCCATTCTGAAAAGGTCCCGTTTATTCCCACCCTTTGCTTCCTGTCTGCTAACCAATTCTCCACCCACACCAATACCTTACCCCCAATACCGTGTGCTTTAAGTTTGCACACTAATGTGTGGGACCTTGTCAAAAGCCTTTTGAAAATCCAAATATACCACATCCACTGGTTCTCCCCTATCCACTCTACCAGTTACATCCTCAAAAAATTCTATGAGATTCGTCAGACATGACTTTCCTTTCACAAATCCATGCTGACTTTGTCCGATCATTTCACTGCTTTCCAAATGTGCTGTTATCACATCCTTGATAACTGACTCCAGCAGTTTCCCCACCACCGATGTTAGGCTAACCAGTCTATAATTCCCCGGTTTCTCTCTCCCTCCTTTTTTAAAAAGTGGTGTTACATTAGCCACCCTCCAATCCTCAGGAACTAGTCCAGAATCTAACGAGTTTTGAAAAATTATCACTAATGCGTCCACTATTTCTTGGGCTACTTCCTTAAGCACTCTGGGATGCAGACCATCTGGCCCTGGGGATTTATCTGCCTTCAATCCCTTCAATTTACCTAACACCACTTCCGTACTAACATGTATTTCACTCAGTTCCTCCATCTCACTGGACCCTCTGTCCCTTACTATTTCTGGAAGATTATTTATGTCCTCCTTAGTGAAGACAGAACCAAAGTAATTATTTAATTGGTCTGCCATGTCCTTGCTCCCCATAATCAATTCACCTGTTTCTGTCTGCAGGGGACCTATATTTGTCTTTACCAGTCTTTTCATTTTTACATATCTATAAAAGCTTTTACAGTCCGTTTTTATGTTCCCCGCCAGTTTTCTCTCATAATCTTTTTTCCCCTTCCTAATTAAGCCCTTTGTCCTCCTCTGCTGAACTCTGAATTTCTCCCAGTCCTCAGGTGAGCCACTTTCTCTGGCTAATTTGTATGCTACTTCTTTGGAATTGATACTATCCCTAATTTCTCTTGTCAGCCACGGGTGCACTACCTTCCTTGATTTATTCTTTTGCCAAACTGGGATGAACAATTGTTGTAGTTCATCCATGCAACCTTTAAATGCTTGCCATTGCATATCCACCGTCAATCCTTTAAGTGTCATTTGCCAGTCTATCTTAGCTAATTCACATCTCATACCTTCAAAGTTACCCCTCTTTGTTGAGAACCTTTGTTTCTGAATTAACTATCTCACTCTCCATATTAATGAAGAATTCCGCCATATTATGGTCACTCTTACCCAAGGGGCCTCTCACGACAAGATCGCTAATTAACCCTTCCTCATTGCTCAAAACTCAGTCCAGAATAGCCTGCTCTCTAGTTGGTTCCTCGACATGTTGGTTCAAAAAACCATCCCGCATACATTCCAAGAAATCCTCTTCCTCAGCACCTTTACCAATTTGGTTCACCCAGTCTACATGTAGATTGAAGTCACCAACAGTTCAGGATTACCCATTCTCACAAGCATTTGCAGATGAGCAGTAAATCATGACAAGCCAGATCCTTGAAAATTAATAACTGAAAGGTGTAAAGGAAAATCAAGTGAAGAGAGATGCAAAGAAGTGATCTGAGGTAGCTTCTTCTGTAAGATTATTTATTTTATACTGACTTCGGGAAAATGCTTGTCAATAGCAATAATGGCATTTGTTGCTTGTTCGTAATGGCCCTTGGGAAGGTAGTGGTGAACCATCTTCTCCAACAGATAGTCCTTGCCTTTAGGTAGGGAGTTTCAGTGATAATGTTGAGATGATGGGAGCAGCAAATCACATAACATGGCCAGGTCTAAAAGTTGGTCTTGAAGTAATTGCAAACTTATAATATGAGAAGGTTTATAGATAGTAAAATCAGTATGGGATGTAGCTGAAATATAGAGAAGGGATTACATGACAGAAGGTTGATATCAATGTGAATGAAAAGCCATTCAGTAAGAGGGAAAGGCAGGAAAGCAATGCAGATATCTTGGTGGGTAAACTTTTATTTAATTTGTGCTACTAATAGGATTTTAAACAAGAAAAAAGAAAAGTGAAGCAAGGTTGACATCCAGAAGTCAAAAAAGCGGTAAATGAAAACGAAGTTCCACTTATCCCCAAAATGAGCAACGCCCCTTACTATGATTGATGCTTTGGACAATGTATTTCTGGCATCTGTTTCACACATTGATTGTTGTTATGCAACCATTTTGCTTTTAAATGTAGAAGACTCAGTTATGTGATAGCGGACTATACATGGAGCTGTAGAGGGGGAAGAAAAAGAGGAAATGCACAGAAAATTATAGGATAAATTATATGCTTTAATTTTCTCTGGATACCTATTCTCTCATGAGCTGCATTGGTATTTGAGATTGCTAGGGAAAATATTAACACAGAGACAGTAAAAAAAATTAATATCAAGTTAACATCCCTGACGAAGGGTTTTGGCCCGAAACATCGACTATACCTCTTCCTAGAGATGCTGCCTGGCCTGCTGCGTTCCACCAGCATTTTTTGTGTGTGTTGCTTAACATCCCTAGTCAGGTTGTGGTTGTGTTGAAATCCACAGAAGAGAGAGTTCAATGTGTCGTCAAAGAATCGAAGAACAGCATAGGAGAAGGTTATTTGGTATTTTACATTTATAGGCTGTTATTTTGATATCACCCACCTTTTGCCCTATTTGTGTCCATTTCTAGTCTTGCTATCAGTAACCCTTCAGATTTCACTCAAGATTATTTAAATTATCTTTGAGGTCAATCCTGGAAGATATACCCTAGTCCTCCATGTTGCTTGGTGTGTTAATTCACTGTGTGACGTTCTATGAAATGATATCAGCAACGTGGGTTTAAAATGAATGTTTATTCAGAATTGTTAGCAGATTTTTTTATCATATGTTATTTCATATTTGTTACTTCAGCGGGTTTTAAGTATTTATAAGTCAATGGAAGTTCTATTCCATATGCAGTCTATATAGTAATAAGGGAACAAGGATGAAGTATCCAATCATTTCAGCTGACATGGTTACTTGATGTGAATCAATGGCTCTATTAGCTCGAAGTTAGTGGCTGTTGACAGAGTTTTGCTATCTGCATTTATTATACCTGTAGTGACATTCCAGTGGTCATCAAGTTTCATTAATTATCTGAAGCATTTTGTGCAAAGCCTATTTCTGACTAAGTTCTGCTCAAATATATCTGTTAATTGATCCATCAATCAACACTGTGAGCATTTTCATCCACTTTCCTACTGCAATGTATGACAACATTCTTAAATACTGCATTTTTCAAAGGATGTTATTGCTTACTATTGTACACCAATTTGTTAAGCCACTTTAACCAAATCAATGGTGTTGAATTGGTCTGATAATATGAAGCTCTTGGAAAATTTGAACAATTCATGACTTACAATTAAATGCGTTTCCACATCTCCAAGTTGCACAGTTAATACACAGCATCCACACAATGTAGTTAAATGGTTGCATGTTTTCTGAGGATTTTCAATGACTAGGGTATATTGACAAATACTTAGAGATGCTGTTGCACCAGGACCACAGTATCAGCATCAATGTGATTTGGCACTTGAAATGTATATCAAACATACATTCACTTTACTAAATGCAGTGTTTTATACAACTTATTCACATTTTCTTTTTCATTTCTATTAACTGCTGCAACTTTGCCAGCTATTACTAATGTTAGTAAACATTATTGCCCATTTCTAACAACTGTTCATTTCATTCATAGCTAAATATAAACTCAACGTGGCTATTTTCAGTAGGTATTTTCCATAACTTACAGTTTTGTTCAGAATTCTCCAATAATGAAACAATCTATATTAGTCTACAGCAGGATATAAATAACATCTAGATTAGGACTATAACGTGCAGCTGATCATTTTCACGCCATCAATGCATCAAGCATTGGCTAGTTCTTCCACACAAAATCACAGCCATTTTACAATGACGTTCAACTGCACCACCGCCATGAGACCCCCATCAATAATATTTCACAATTTAAAATGAATGAAAAACTACATTAGATTAGTTACATTTGCACATCTACAAAAGTGGACGAAAACTCTACAATCAGTGGTACTACTGAAAATCAACTCAATTTACTTGAACACTCATATAGTTACGTAAAAATTTCCATATTTAAGAAATTTGATATTACCCCAAGTCAGAGCAGTTCACTTAATTAGTGTCTTGATATTGAAGTCATTATCCACTCCCTCCATCAATAATACCATCACTTCCAAACGATGCGAAAGTTAGTCATTTGGTGTATTAAAATTGCATCTCTCCTGCAGCCTCTTGCAGAAGCATTATTACTGTTATGATTCCCACCAAGTTATGATCTATCCTGATCAGGCCATGGAATTCTGTTCCTCCATCAGTGCTGGATCAATTTCTTACCTTTTGTGGTGCCCCCATCATCAGAGGATTGCTGTAGTTCTGAAGAAATAAAACAATCCATTTCACCGATTCTAAAGGATAAGGATCAAACGTTTTGTTTAGCAATTGAAAGCCAAAGTTTTTCTTAAGTCCTTCAGACGTAGAAACTCAGAAATAAAAACATAGAATGGTCGGAATGTTCAATAGCTCAAGCAGCTCTGCTGAGAAAATAGCATATCAGAATGGTGACTCTTCATCAGAATGAAGACTCCTATACTTTATTTTTATCTACAGATGTCATGCATGTGAAAGAGTAATTCTATTCCCCAGTCCATAGATGCTGCTTGACTTTTTGAATGTTCCAGCATTGTCCATTTTCATTTTTCCTAGGTTATGAAATCATTTAAAGTACTCATACTTTCATAATAAAAAAGTCATGCATGTTGTGTTACTAATGTCCACAACCATCATAAAATTGTTTGAAGTGTTGCATTATAATTAATTTTCACAATCTGGATTTAAAATCTCTCTCTCCATACAATTTGTGAATTTCCATGTTACTTTCTGTTGCATTAATGTGCTTCTAATTTTATGTATGAATATATCTTACTTGTTGTTTGAAGAACATTCAAGAATCATACTGGAGCTACATTATGGTGACTACATTATTTTTCTGATTCTTGGGTCTATGGCACATATATACTGAGAAATTAGTTATTTCAAGACTGCATTCAAATATCACTATATACTGTATATAGCCACATAAATCAAGTTATTCAGCATGAAAGTTGGAAAACATGGAGCTAACTTTATACTTTACTGCCTTACCTGAAATGAACTCCCTCCATATGACAAGATATAATATACTGAACCTAAAGTTTTCCCAGAATGAATGAAAAAGACAAACCAATTTTGAAGCAAGCTGCACAGTACTGCATTTGTCAATGTAGAGCGGAGGGCAAGTTTGTAAGTTTGGTGAGAGCAAAGGGAATGGTGAGTGTGGAGCACCATGTGGGGGTGTGGGATAGGTGGTAAGAGAAGGAATGCCAGGGACAGGGGTGGCACAGATGCAGACACACCCAGCCCTGAGACACTAGGCAAGGTCATTTGATTCCAAACAATTGCTTTATCGATCATTATAGAATATCTCTCTGATGCTTCCCTCTCTTCCCACTCCTTTTCCCACTCCCTTCTCACTTTCAATCCTCAATAGAGACCCAAACCAGAATCAAATTTATCATCACTCACATATGTCATGAAATTTGTTTTTTTTTGCAGCAATAGTACAGTGCAATACATAAAATTACTGAAATACTGTGCAAAGGTTTTAGACACCCTAGCTGTATATACGTTCCTATGACTTTTGTAGAGTACTGTAATATTCATAGATTCATTGTCCATTCAGAAATCTGATGGTGGAGGGGAAGAAGATGTTAGTGAGACATTGAGTGATGGCTTCAGGCTACTGTACCTCCCTCTCAATGGTAGCAATGAGAGGAGAGTATGTCCTGGTGATAGGGATGCTTAATGATGGCTTCACCATTTTGAGGCATCGCCTTCTGAAGATGTCCTGAATGCTGAGGAGGCTAGTACCCATGGTAGAGCTGACTGAGTTTACAATTTTCTGCTGCTTTTTCTGATCCTGTGGAGAAGCACCTCCCACCCAACCCCATATCAGATGATGATGCAACCAGTTAGAGTGATCTGCACAGTACACCTGTAGAAATTAGTGATTGTCTTTGGTGACGTTCCAATTTTCCTCAAACTCCTAAGGAAATATAGACACCATTGTGCCTCCTTTGCAATTGAATTAATATTTTGGACCCAGAATAGATCCTCAGAGATGTTGACATCCAGGAACTTGAAACTGCTCACCCTTTCCACTTCTGATCCCTTGATGAGAATTATTGCCATTCCAAACTTCCATTATAAATTGACATACTTCTGTCCATCTGACAGGTTACTTACTCAAGATGATATGTTCAAATATGATCTTCAATCGAGTTTCAAACCCCAATATTTGGTCCTTCGCAACAGATGATTGTGTCTGTTTTGAAAACTATCGATTTCTGTTCCTACTTATGCCGACTTCTATAGACAATTTCATGATTGCCTTTATTCCATTCAGGCACAAATGAGTCTTTCAAGGCTGCCCTACACAAACTTGAAATCACCACTTGTTTTGTTATTCACATACTGAATCTTGGCTATATTTCTTCCTGGTATGGATCACCATTCTGCACGCATTTTGTAATTCTTTATACCTGCCTTATACTCTCTCAAGGATCACCATTCACCCGGGTTGAGCTCTCTCTCTCTCATCCCCTTGTCTCTTTGCTCCACAATCAAAGGTTGGGTCTTCATTGATTATATCCCACTTTGAGACCCTTTGCCACTCTTACCTCCAGAAAAAAACTTTATTCCTACACCTTAATCAATGCTTCAAACACTCCTGTCTGCATCAGCTCAATAAATGATTCTACAAATGTACATTACTGACTGAACTACCAGTCATAGATACAACTATACCATCAGATCAATTGTAATCAATGGTCTAACAGAGGATCACTGTAAAATTATCCAAAAATACTGTTTATATTTCCTTGTTTGATTGTTGGATGCATTAACATAAATGAAATATTGCTACAAAAGAAAAGTTGATGGGTCAAATAAATCATATTGCATTTTTAATAATACAGGCACCTCCATATTGTCAAATATTTTAAGATACTGTATCTATATTTAAAGGCATTTTTGCTCAGACATTGTGAATTCTTATACTGTAATACAGGCTTCAATACCCAGATTACATATTAAACTGAAGCATGCCAAACTGTAAAGAAAAATTATGACTTCATCATAAACTTCTTCTGGAGTCTTGATCAAAATTCCCTGATACTCCCATCACCAAAATAATTGCACAAGTATTCATCTCATTTTTTCCTGCATGTTAATGTATGCCCTTGACTAGAAAATCCTACAACAAGTAGTGGGCACGGTCAGCTCCAACACCAGTAAAGCCCTCCCCTCCATTTAGCACATCTACCTGAAGCATTGATGAAGGAAAGCAGCATCCATCATCAGGGACCCCTCACTACAAGGACATGCTCTCTTCTCACTGCTGCCATCAGGAACAAGGTACAGGAGCCTTGGGACTCATACCACTAGGTTCAGGAACAGTTATTATCCCTCAACCAACAGGCTCTTGAACAAAGGGGATAATGATACTCAGCTTCACTTGCCCCATCATTGAAGTATGACAATAAGATATAGGAGCAGAATTAGGCCATTTGGCCCATCGAGCCTGCTCTACTATTTCATCATGCCTAATCCATTTTCCCTCTCAGCCCCAATCTCCTGCCTTTTCCACATATTCCTTCATGCCCTGACTAATCAAGAATTTATCAGCCTCTGCCTTAAATATACCCAATGACTTGGCTTCCACAGCTGCCTGTGGCAACAAATTCCACAGATTCACCACTCTCTGGGTAAAGAAGTTCCTCTTCATCTCTGTTCTATATGGACTTCCCTCTATTCTGAGGGTGTGTCCTCTGGTCTCAGACTCTCCCACCATAAGAAACATCCTCTCCACATCCACTCTACTAAGGTCTTTCAGTGAAGTCACCCCTCAGTATTCCAGTGAGTACAGGCCCAGAGCCATTAAAACTTTTCTCATAGAGAAGCCTTTCAATCCCAGAATCATTTTCATGAACCCCCTTTGAACCCTCTCCAATGTCAGCACATCCTTTCTCAGATAAGGGCCCCTTAACTGCTCACAATACTCCAAGTGAGGCCTCACCAGTACTTTGTAAATTACATCTTCACATTACACCTTTGCTTTTATATTCTAGTCCTTTCAAAATGGATGCTAACCTCGCACTTGCCTTCCTCACCACCAATTCAACCTGCAAATTAACCCTTAGGGAATCTTTGCACAAGGACTCCCAAGTCCCTCTGCACCTCAGATTTTTGAATTTTCTCTCCATTCAGAGAATAGTCTACACTTTTATTTCTTCTACCAAAGTGCATGACCATACACTTCCCAAAACTGTATTGCATCTGCCACTTCTTTGCCCATTCTCCTAATCTGTCTAAATCCTTCTGTAGCCACTCTGCTTCCTCAAATCTACCTGCCCCCCCCATCTATCTTCATATCACCGGCAATCATGGCCACAAAGCCATTAATTCCATTATCCAAATCATTGATATATAACGTAAAAAGTATCAGTCCCAACAGAGACCCCTGTGGAAAACCACTTGTCACTAGTAGCCAATCATAAAAAGCTCCTTTTTGTTCACACTCTTGGCCTCCTGCCAAGTAGCCTACCACAAATGTTCCCACAACCAACGGGCTCACGTTCAAGGACTTTGCATCTCATGTTCTCAATATTTATTGTTGATTTATTTAACATTACTATTTCTTTCTTTTTGTATTGGCACGGTCCGTTGTCTTTTGCACACTGCCCAAGTTGCTGTGGTCTTTCATTGATTTTAAAATTGTTGTTATTCTGTTATGGATTTATATAGTATGCCCACAAGAAAATTAATCTCAGGGTTCTATATGGTGAAATATACAGTGTGTACTTTGATAATAAATGCACTTCAAACTTTGCACATGAAGTTATCTTTATAACAATAGTGACTGCTGTTTAGAAGGTCAATCCTCACCCTTACTCCAAAATGTTTTGACCACATAAAGAGTTGGACAACAAAACTGACATGAAAATCACAATAAATTGATGCTATTTAAGTCTCAACGACTATTCTAACACCAATGGATAAATTGTGTTTATAATGCAGTGCAAACTGTTGTTGGAATCTAAATACTGGAGCCTCCATTTAAAAAAAAGGTGTGGTGTCCAGTTCATTTGTTCTGATTTTGGCGGTATCTTTAACTGTTGTGGGGTGACTTGAGCATTACTTTTAAAACTATCCAAATATTTAGGTGGGTCGTTTCAGCATTATATCATGCTTTTGTGTAATTCGCAACCTCTGGGAAGACATTTTACCTGGCAACGTTGCAATACAGATGTAAAATTAATTAAAACACTTAATTCTATTTTTTCATATAGAAAATTAATATACATTTTAAAACTGTACTGTTGCAATGAGTTTTAATTAGCCCGACAGAGTCCAATTACATTGCCTGTTTGGAACACTAGATTCAACCGCCTTGGGCAGGTTTCTTCCCAAACTGCTTAAAGCTCTTATCCCTAGAGTTGGTTGTTGAGAAGTTGAAATGAAAGGCCCGTGTAAATACTTAAACGATTATTATTTTGTTCTATCGTGTTGCCAGATCCACCCATGAACTAATGCGATATACCATGAAGTGTTTAATGTGGTGAATAATCCAACGTTTGGGGAAACCTAACGTTGAACTGCCAAATAGATCTGCAATTTGAGTACTAGTCAAACTAGAACCATAACTCGTCACCGCATAACTGTATTGTGTTTCTCCCGCGATGTTCTAAAAAAATTAAACAAGTTTTATGCATCTTGCAGCAAATCATTGCAAACAACTGGCTTTCTATTTGTACTGTTCCTGGAGGCCAGTTAAGCAAATATTTTAATGTGATCTTATAAAAACCAGCTAAATCCCATAGAAATTAATTCTCGGGACATAGTAATTACGTTATTATGCTGATAATTTAGTTTTGAAAACTAATTGGTTCTCTATTTACGCCAAAAAGCCTATAAAACATTTTAACTTGATTTCCAGACTATCAGCTCCATCAAAAAATATAGCAGGTGGAAAATTATAATTAACTATGTATTTTATTGTACAAGATACATGCAAGATAAAACACAAGTGGCTACAGGTAGCAGGGAGAACCACGCGATGTGAATTTTGAGGATTTTTTTCAAACTCTGAAACTGATAATTGTCCTGGCAAACCGTTTCAACAGATTGTCGAACGGAAATTGAACGGAAACAGTCAGTTTTGTAGTGAGTTGCTGCTTTCTATAATATGTGGAAAGAAATCGATCCGTCTGAATGAAACTGGAAGCGGTGGACCAAGAATTTCCCTATTACACAGAAGCAGGATATTGGAATGATCAACGACCGGTTGTCCAAACAGGACACAGAAAATCCTTTATTCTCAGAGGAGCATCTATCTGTGTGCTATGTCAAACGTAAGAGCCCCATAGGTACACATATGGTTTTCTGTCTTAGACAATCTGAAGGCTATTTTTAAAGCAAAAGCTCATTAATATAAAATAGCCCAGCTATGTCAAGAACTAAAAGAAAAAGTCAAGAACAGTTCAATATTAGCAAACATTTATTTGATTAGTTGCCCAAGGAAACAGTGTTTCATACTGGGGGGAGAAACAGCGTGAGTTATAATCATAACTCTCTATGAGCAAGTGGCGTCCCACGCAGAAACCATGCTAAAATACAGCCACTTTCGCAATCTCTACAGGTAATATATAATTGCACAGGGAACAGTTAAACGTTCAATTAACAATTTACCTGCGATCTCTGCAGCTATATTTTGATATAGGCAGCATTATTACACCAATGTATTAACAGTAAAATCATTCCCATTCTCCTATTCTACTTCTTTAAACAAGTAAACTTCTTGAAATAAATATTGTAATAGTTATCTATCTTTCTCCACTCTGTTGTCCTTACTAATATCAGGTTAAATTGAATTTCAATTGAAACACAAATCCTTGTTCACCACGAGCTATTATATTGCATTAATCTCCCTCTGTGGTAAAGTGAATGGGGGAGACTGAGCTTCCATTTTTGTTTAAAAAAATCTAACTGTAATTCACCTCTATCTACCGCCTTCTTGTATTTCCCGCACAGTCCAACCAGGACTTCATAGAACTGCCTCAGGGCGTCCTGGGGTCGTAACGGCACTATGCAAATGAAGGCCTTTCTTCATTCTTTGATATATGGTGCGTTTGTACGGAAACAAATTCTGTAGGGTAATAGTAGTTGTTATCAGGATTTATGCGCAAAATGGAATAGCCATTTATATTTTCTTTTATTGTCGTGCACTTATATCAAACTATTTCCGAAATGTTGTTTCTAAATACATACATCCATGTGGTCATTACTCAGGAAAGCCTGAGGAATTACTGGTAATGTTGCAACAGCAATGACGAGTTTGCATTTTACCAGCGTATTAGAGAAGCGTCAATGATACTCCAGCAACGCAAACGATTTGAGATTCGAGACAGTGATGGAAATTTTAATGAATGTAAGATGTATGCCGCTACCTACATTGTGCATTGATTCTCACGTTAAGATGTTTTGACATACTTGAAAACTTTTTAAAAGACTAGTCATTGTTAAACGTAATTAATGCACAGAAAAAAATCTATTTACAATAACAAAAAAGTTATATTTACACATGACAATCCAAAACTGATGTTTACAGCACGTCAATCTAGGCCATAAATTGACACAAATTCCCTCAATGTTGGTTTCTTGAATTATGAGTTTAACTTTAGTTTATGTTATCTACATTTACGTAGAAATCCCTTAGGTGTTTAATTTGAATTTGTTAATTGAGAAACAATTACGATTATTATAACAGAAAAAAAAACAAAATAACGTTTTGGATATGTTTTAACATGAAAGGTTTGGTCATTTATCGTCGCAATTTCATATTCCTATCGTGGTCTTAATATATACTTAGTAGTGAAAAACGAAATTTCTGTTTGCGAAAATGTTCTATCTATGGTCTAAACGTGAATTAACTGAACGCCAAATTCTTTTACTAATTGATTATAGGCTTCATCTCCTGTACTATCACTATACTCTTGTCAGGCCTCTTATTAAACTTTGATGATATTAGACCTGTTTTAGCAATAATGTAGAAAGTTCCCATCTAAATTGCAAATAACTCAATAACTTCTGATACTGAATCAAATCGTTCCCTCTTGGTGTAATCCGTGTTATGTCAAAAATGAGGCCAGTATATCAAGAAGTTAACAATTTGGTTAGAGACTATCTATATTAAATACTGTACTTTTCCTCAATCATCCTGTAGGCATGATCATCAACTGGTAATAAATTTATTCCATGTTTTACTTATCACAGTAGCCTTAATAAATGTAGATGACTGTGAAGTCAATAGAAACAAGATATGCTTGATATCCTTGATATGCTTGATTTATAATCAAAGAGATTAAATAAAATCTGAACTATTGTACTCATCCCTCCATTACCTATGTACCTGTTCAGCCTCAGATAATGCCTTGATATTATTAGGTCTCTTAAAGCATACTGCAGATATTTGAACAACAGTTAAAACTGGAATTTGTTGCTCAATCTTGGTGTAATTACAAATATTCATAAATGTGATGAGTATGTGATAAGACTGCAACAGTTCACAATGAGATAATTTTATTTGAAGAAAGAGTATACCAAATTGTTTAAGAACTAGCACTACTTTATTTGGCATTCCATACAATACAACTGATAAATGAAAAGCAATGATAATTGTAAATAAGTGTTGGTGAGTGTTTGAGTGAATGAGTGAGAGAGAGAGAAAGAGAGAGGGGGAGGGAGGGAGAGAGGGAGAGAGTGTGTGTGGAAGAGAGGGAGGGGAGAGAGAGAGAGAAATAGTGAGAGAGAGAAGTAGAGAGAGAGAGAGAGAAGGGGGAGAGAGAGGGGAGAGAGAGAGAGGAGAGAGAGAGAAGGGGAGAGAGAGAGAGAGGAGAGAGAGAGAGAGAGAAGGGGAGAAAAAGAGAGGAGAGAGAGAGAGAGAGAGAGAGAGAGAGAGAGAGAGAGAGAGAGAGAGAGAGAAGCTACATTCCAAACAGTCACACTATGTCTGTAGTAACAATTCAATACTAAACAAATCATTTGAATAGGTACATTATTTGTTAGACAAATGCAAATATATAATTCATTCAATCCAAGAAAATATTTCATCATCCCCTGAAATTGTTAACCACTCAATGCATTCTCTCTTTATCAACACAAGCAGTTTATCAACAAATAACTTGTCCAAAAATGATGGTACAATAACAGTATGTGATCATATTCCCAAACTGCAATCTTTGGATCATCACTCCATTGTGTATACTGTCTGAGTAGTTTAACAAATGTTGATCATAGAAAGAAGTAATCATAGAAGGTATGTGTGGGGTTCTGCGGGTGTCTGCTGGGACAAATGGTTGTCAACGTTTTCATTAAGTGGGTTTCTAGCTCGAGTTCCAGTTTCCGAGATGACACTATTCGAGTAACATTATGAAAATTTGCCCTGATTTTTATGAATGTACATATAATTCACCTGATCGTTCTTTGGCATGCGAAAATGAGTTGTGTGAGAGTGAAATTAATAAAATTAATAGAGGCAAGGTAATGTTAAACAAATCGTTTTCGTTGATTTAATTGAATCAACGTTATATGGGGAAGAAATAAAACGTGAACTCTTGCACTGATTGCAATAAAGGCACATTGTTAGTAACTAAAGACATCCGGTGTAAGAAACGGGGTGGGGGGGGGGTGGAATCACAAAGGCGCTGAAAAGGCTGCGCTTCTCAATGAAGTTCGAGGAACATTGTAGAAGTTTTCCTCTGCGATATAGTGCTGCTCCGACTGAACAAGAATGACAAAAGTGAGTAAAATATCTGTTCTGGGCATTTCTAATTCAAAACCAAAATAGGATCCTGTCTATAAATAGTACATTTTGTCGGGGGCGGGGAGGTGGGAGGGAATGGGATGGGGTGAAAGGTGTATACTCATTCAACAGTCACTTAAGATGTTATTAGCAGATTCGCCACTTACATTATTCAGTCCTATGTTCTGATTCAAAATATAGATTCCTCTCATAACAAGATTGCTGGCCATTTGAAAACTGTCGATCCAAATAAAGCACTTTTCTAAACATTAATCTGAACGCTTCAGGTTTCTAATGTTCCACTGCCTCGCGCTTCTTTGTATTTGATTCTCTTATACTTTACAAGAGTAATTATATTTAAACGCTATTCATTGTTTACTCTACATGTTGATGTTATCTGCTGCCTTTATAACTCTACGCATTACATCATTATTAAAGTCTCCGTACCACAATGGTGAAAAATATGTGAATGATCAATTGAAAGTCAATCCGATACTGTACTCTAAATAACACGGACTGGTGTTGTTGATGGATATTAATTCGGAATCAATAACTTAGGAAGATGATCAAACACATTAATAATTTTGAACGCATGCTTATCTAAAAAAATGAAAAGGAAGGGTTAGATAAAGCAAATATCAACGTTTTGTTTGGAACAGATGAAGAAAATGTACAGTCTACCACTTGCATATGAAGCGTATCAAAGGTACAGGAGGTTGTCAAGCTGGAAGTATTTCTAAAATTGCTAGTGCGAGTGAAAGGCCATCGAGCTAAAACATAATTTTTTTCTCCACAGATACAGTCCGATCTGCTGATTAATTCCGGTATTTCTTTTACTTTAAAAGAATAGGATCAGAGAACGTTAATTAATCGTTATAGCTATAAAATGACACTATATATTCACATCAAAGTATTGAACTTATTACGTTTTTCCTCCGATCACTTGCCCCTCTCTCTTTCTAATATAATGCGCGTTGGTAAGATATTTTTCTGAAAATTTGGAAACTTTCAAAAGGAGAACTTTTATCAAATGGAATTGACCTGCTTGCATACGCCGTAAATAACGGCATTTTTCACAACTTATTGGTGATCTGTTTAGTGTATTGAACAAACTCTTATCATAATTCCACTGAAGTGTGTTTTCGACCCCGAAGCAAAATGCCGCCATCTTCATCATATGCATGGTACGTAAGAATAGCTTTAATCACAGATGTTGCAAGAGTAATATATTATCTCTTTAATTTAAGGGTCTTATACAGAATGTTATTTGGACCAGTTCGCCACACCAGTGACAGTAAATAGTTTCAAGAGCCACTCTTTAAATTTACACTCATTTCGAAGCTGGCAAATCCTAGCAACTAGCCCAGTGATTGATCTAGTTAATTAGCAATGAAAAGCCAGATTGTTTTCTCTCTATAGTTTGGCCCAAAGAATGACGCCGGAATCATTACAAGGAAGGATAGACCACAGACCTCAGAACAGGAGCAATACCCAATCGGAACGCACCTACTAAGCGCGTCACAATCGACTAAACTCAAATTAAATAGTTATATTGAATAAATATAACTATTTACATTCCGCCATCAGACGGCAGAACGGACAATAACCCAAGCAATGAACGCTACTTCACTATGTCTGCTCTATTTTGCACTACTTATTCTATATCTTAATGCAATTTATATTCTTTTTTATGTATTGCCACTCTACCGCTGCCGTAAAACAACCAATTTTACGACATATGTCAGTGATAAGAAACCTGATTCTGATTATACATAAAAACTAAAGAACTATTTGTCGTGTGTGTGACTACAGGAAAAGGGACTTAATAATTTTGATTATTTCCTGGAAGCTCTGCATAGATTATTTTCATATGTCGCGCATAGGTTCGGGTTTTAAATCTGTTCTATTGCCTGAAGTTTAAAAGCCAGCTTTTGAGTGCCAGGTATTCTTCGTCGTGTACTTGAAAAAGGCTCCACGCTGCAGATTTTAGCAAAATAGAAAAGCAATTACATTCTCTGCAAAAAAAAATTTATTTTGTATCAAATAATAATGATATTTACGATATCAAATGTTGAAACCTATGCAGATAATAATGAATGACATATATTTAGGCTTTCCCCAACTTTGGATAACGGGAAGTTTATTGGCGTGGTGGCCAAAAAAAAAGTAAACGTAGTCACGGAACGCCAACTGACTTGCCCAACATAGTGATTAAATCCTGGTCGCTTCCATTGAACCACGATTCGCCGTTGCCATTGCAAATATTTGCTCACGGTAATGAATAGGTTAATTAAACGTTAAAATTAAAACACACATCCCTTCAAATTTCCGGTGTTAGAAAAATGTAGACGATATAAAATGTCTAGCTATTCTAAAATTATTATTTCATTGCTTAATATTGAAATAATGCTTTAATCATACATTATTTCCCTAAAAATTGGAATTATGGAATCAACGTTTGTTTGGCACACTATTAACTGGGTTGTTGTCCATAAAGGATGATGATCTAATTCCGGTGATCTAATTCCTTGTCAGCCTGTCAAAAAAGAAAATAGGACAATGGAGCTTCCCCTGTTGTGTTCTATTTTAATTTCGGGGTCAAGTTAGGATAGCGTTATCCGTTATTCCTCAACTACGAATCTTTGCGATCTAAATGCATCCAAAGTATACGTTGGAGAAAGTAGCAACAATGGTGCAGTGGTCTTCAAAAAAGGCTTTGCTCGGTACTGTTGCAGCTTTATGTATCATTTCTATGTGCATAATAAACAGTACGCACTCAAAAGAAGATGCAACGTAAATTGGACGCTCTTCACTGCGGTTACAACACTTCTACAGACATGGTAATTTTGACAGGGAGACAAGAGCATGCGGGGCGTGTTGCCATGAGCCAAGCACGCAGTTTATGCAAGGAAATTATTACGCTGTATTTGGGAGGCTACTTACCAATATGTCCAGTTCCTTACAATGCTGATTTCAGCGACATGGCTGAGGAGTACCAGCATCTTCAAAGCGCACAGCTTTATAGCAGTAAACACCATGTGAGATCCGTAGCTTGGAGACCCAATGTGAGATGCCCGTTTCTTTTTTCATTAACTCGGCACACGAGGAAATATATTTACTGCAATAGATTTAGTCTAATTTCTAATAATGCTATTTTCAAGAAAATAAATAAATCAACACTTGACTCGTGATCATTTTAAATATTCTCTTTAAGTTGCAGGGATGGGAGAGTTGGGGAGTCGAGGAGGAAAATTTCAACTGTTACCATCTCAGCCCACTGCTGCTACTTTTGTGATGTGGGGTGGTAAATTATTTTGCAGGAACACTCAATTCCGGAATTAATTAAAGAATTAGATCGTGGCCTGGATTAATTACTTCACCAGTCATTTCTGAAATACCACATTCAGCGTCCTTTGCCAATCATTTAATCAATTCCCCTTCACACGACATTTTGCGATTGAGTATTTTTTTTATTATCTCCCTAGAAACAAATAAATAGAATCAAGAAGGTACAGCAAGTGGTATTGGACTTTTCAATAACTTCTAACTTCAACTTTATTACATAATACATTTATTCTTCAACACCTAACTGTCTCAGTAAATCATAATTTTGCAAACAGGCTCATTAGATTTGGGGGAAAATATTCGCTTTCAATTTATCACGGTTGGCAACTACAAATTGCCTATAAGTGATTTTCAACATATAAATGGCCATTGGTTTAAGATGATTGTTTTGAATTCAGGTATTTGTCTTTCTATGGCATCGAAATACGCGTCCTTGAAATAATAGCTTTGATAAAAGGAAAAATCCTAACAAGTAGTTCCACATCAGCGTAGAAAATTTATCATTCATTGGACTTCAACTAATATCATGGTTTGTCGTCAGGCTAATGCTAATAATATCATATTTTGGGAAGTGACATGCTCCTAATGTTAACCGGGTTCCAGAGTACACTGAAGACAACACACGCGGCGGATGTGGAGTTGTGTTCAATATTTCTTAATTCAACCTTTGACCGGTTTGTCAAAGAACTTAAATATATAGAATCGGGGTCGGATTTTGAAAATGTCTTAGGTAAATATCTCTCCAAATTATTATGACCTGGGTTGCTAAATAAATGCAATGAAAAGTGTCTCCTCTGTTCCAATTTAACGCCTTATAAAAAAACACGTACGCGTCAGAAGCATAAAGAAAGTTAACGGTGTTTTCGGTCAGGGAAAGAAAGTACACTGCTACCCGCCCCTTCGCACTATTGCGGTGGAACCGCATGTTAAAATTGTTCAACGACAATGGTTTAACCACCTGCCTTTCATGTAGTTCATGAACAACAGAAACGTAGAATCAGAATCAAGTTTATTACCACTAACATACAGTACATTGTGAAACCTTTTGTTTTGTGGTAGCAGTACAGAGCAATTTCACCTTGGATAAAGAAAAGTCGGAAAACGAGCACAAAAGTGCCTGGTCTCAAATGGTTTCTTAACGAGATGGTGACAAGTATTGCTCAGATCGTCCAGGCAGTTTGCAGAAGGCCTAATCACGTTTTCTCCATTAAAGTTTTAGTCTTTTTTGGGAACTGAAAGAACCCCGCGAAAAGCCACAACGACATTCTCTGTAAAGGCGACCTCTTCTATTATCCATTAACGTCCTATTTTCATTCTGCTGTGTGTTGAGATAATTTCAGCAACTCGTTCTCTCAGGCCACTATTACACAACCCGTGGTAGCCATCCCCAGTATTCTCTTCAGAACCTAATTGTAGCACCTCCGTGACTATCCACAGGCCCTGCAACGGCTTCTTGGGGACATTCCAGCTTTGCCCCTTCACCATCAGTCTCTGTCTATTGTCAGGTGACTAATTTGATTAAGGATTAGCCCAGATTTTCCCAAGTTAAACACTGCAAAGTTAAGAGCCAGCATCTGATACCACAAAAGAAACACTATACTTTCGCCACCTATTTCAAGTTAACAGTTCTTCACACCCCCCTCAATCGAATTATTTCTCAGGTAGAAGCTATATGCCTGCAGTCTCACGTCTTATTACATCCTGGGCTATTGATCCGCATTTTTAAAGATCTCAGATCACCACTTCTGTAACGTTTCTGCCTTCAACCCAGTTAGTGGCTCGACGGTTACTAAATTCCAGGCCTAGTCATGTGAAATTCCAGACTCCTATCGTTATGCTTTAAAAAAAAGTCAGTTTATCAACCATCAGTTCCTGTGGTATATTCTGCATCAAGTCCTGTTCTCTTATCACTCTGATCTAGGGAGCCTAACACTGAGTCCTAGTAAGCACTGGATTATTTTTTTAAACTTAACTAGGAATAGAAGGTTTCTTCTCTTCTCCACCAAATTTATAACCTCAAACTGGATTCTTTGCTGGGCTGTCTGACCCCTGACTACCCCGAATTCCCCCTCTTCCTTTCATTCACAGGCATACACCATAGAAACAGGCCCTTCAACTCAATGGCCCATGCCGGCCAAAATTCCCAACAAAGCTAGTTCCATGTGTCTGCACTTGGCCCATGTCCCTCTAAAACAGATGTTCCCAACCTTTTTATGACTAATACCACTAAGCAGAGAGCCCCTGAACCTCAGTTGGGAACCCCAGCTCTAAAACTTTCCTACCCATATACATACCGAAGTACATTTTAGATGTTAATGTATCTGCCTCAACGGCTTCCCCTGGCAAATCATTCTACATACTGACCACTTCCTGGGCGTAAAGGTTGCCCCTCAGGTTCCAATTAAACCTCTCTCCTCTCACATTAAACCTATGCCCTCTAGTTCTTGATTCTCCAACTCTGGTAAAAACACTGTGCACATTCACCCTGTCTATGCCCCTCATAACTTTAAATACCTCTTTAAGACCACCCTTCATTCACCTAAGCTCCAATAAAAACGTTTTAACCTACTTAACATTTCTCCATAATCCAGTCCCTTGAGTCCCAGCAACGTACTTGTAAATCTCTTCTGCACTCTTTCCAGCTTAATGGCATCTTTCCTATTGCATCTTCAAAAGATATTGTTAATAAAACTTGCTCTTTGCTCTCTTTTCTAACATTATTTATTTAGCATTTATTTTTGAATTAATTATATCACTCTTAACGGGTTTTAAGCCCTTGTCTATGCTAAAGGTGAAAAACACATGAAACCAGCTCTTAAATATTAATCTTATCCCACACTGACTTATTTTTCCCTCTCTCACCAAGGTGTATTTCTAGTTCTGATCTAATGATGTATTAAAACTATGGTCGACATTGTGCTGGGCTGACTCCTAGAACAATGCCCTTGTTGAAGTGAGTCCAAACACAATAGAATAAGTTATATCAGAATTTGTTACTGTTCTCAAAATGGCAGTAAAGAATGCCACACAATAAACTGATTGGTTTCCTATTGAATATTAAATGATTATAACAATAAGAGCTTTAAAAATATTATGTGACTACTTTATCTATGTTTGCAACCATTTATTATTTCATATCACAATAAATTTTAAAAGAGTACATTCAAACACAAATCTTTGAAATGAGGTTCAGCATATTGCACTTTATAGGACATTTAACTATTTAAAATAAAATATCCTAAGAATAATTTTTAGAATTTCTTCTTGATCTAATGGTCTGCTATATGTCATTTCTGAATCCAAGTGGCATCTTGGCATTGATTCCTCCTCATACCACATCGGTAAGTATTTTATTGCAACCTCCATCTATCATCAATTCCCATGGAAACCAGAGGTCGTCACAAAGCAGGCAAGTGTTGTGGTCAATGCACGGCTCGGTCTGAACTTCTCAAATTTTCCACTTAAATTATTGATTGAATTCCTTTCAGACTAACAATGAGTTGTTTGCATTGTTATTGCTAGCAAAAGCGTAATGTGGAATTGTATTAGTTTTAGCTATCCTATTTCAAATCAAGAATAAATTTATTAACAATATTAATTCTTCCAATGTTTCAAAGATCATCTTCCATCCAGGTAATTATTTTATACAGTATAAATAGCTTACCATCTTCTCTTTTATTGTATGTTTCTGTACATTTTCAGCAGATTTGAAATCTATAGATATATTTGATGAATGACCTTCTCATTATCAAGTGAAACCATTCAGCGTAACACCATTCAAGGAAATTATCTATTTATCTCCAAGGACAGAAAATATTCACTTGATTTTGACAAATATCTAACCTTTCTTGGAATGATCTGCTGAGAAAATCTGCAATTTATATTGCAAAGTATACTCTAACACAGGAACTCTTGAATTCTCCGTGCACTGTTGCTATTGTTTCATTAGGGATGACTAGTTGTAAGTTTTATTTGTGGATGGTAACACTGTTTTGTCAGATGTAATGGCCCCAAGACCAATTTGTTTCTTTTTATTGTGGGAACCAAGTTAACTGCTGAACATAGTTAAAAAAAATATCAACAGTAGGTTGAACTCAGGGGCTTCTTACAAACAAGGAACTAGCTGGATGATGTACATCAGACTAGGTATATAAATAAGAAATTAAAAGTGGAATAATGGCTAATATAATGAAGTCATAGAGTCAAAAGGAAGTACAGCAAAGAAACAGACCCTTTGGCCCATCTAGTCCTTGCCAAGACCATTTAAGCCGCCTAGTCCATTGACATGCATATAGCCTTCCATATCCCTACTATCCATGCACCTATTCAAACTTCTCTAAAAAGTTGAAATTGAGCTTTCATGCACCACTTGTGTTGGCAGCTCATTCCACACACTCACAAACTTCTCCGTGAAGAAATGACCACTTAAATTTCCCACCTTTGACCTCTGTTTGTAGTCCCACCCAACCTGTTGTTTGAAAAATTAATGTTAAATATCAAGAGTTCTTCATGTTACCATATGTGAGGTGTCAATACTAAAATCTAAAGCTATTAACAATGATACTTAAGCAATGATACTACAAGCAATAAATCCAAGCATTGTTATTGTCCAGTTCCTAATCTAAGGAGCTGATGCTGCAGAATATCAGTGCAAATTTCAACACCAATTTTGTGACATGTCTTAATCATAATGCTTGTGCACACAGCTGCATTGCAAGAGATGCATGTTTCCCACAAACTGATGTATCTATCAGTGCAAAAGAAAACACAGCTGCAATTGCTGGAAACCTGAATGAAAAACTGAAAATGCTAGAAACATTCAGCAGTCCAGACAGCACCTGAGGAAAGAGAAATAGAGTT
Source organism: Mobula hypostoma (assembly GCF_963921235.1). NCBI lineage: Eukaryota > Metazoa > Chordata > Chondrichthyes > Myliobatiformes > Myliobatidae > Mobula > Mobula hypostoma. Next base: position 152,399,452 of record NC_086102.1, on the reverse strand, counting down.
AATGTTTCAGTAGAAGACCCTAAATCAGTAACAATAAAGGGACTTTGACCCAAAATGTCAAACCTGCTTTTCTTTCTACCGATGATGACTTACTGCTGGATATTCATGGATTTTTTTTTATTATCTATTAGTACACACTGGAACTGAATAAACATAAAAATTGGCTGTTTTGGTTTCATTACAACTAGAGGTACTTTTGAGTATATATACATTCTGCACAATCGTATATATTCAGTGGCCACTTCACTGGATGCCTCCTGTACTGGAATTGCCACTGAGTGTATGTTCATGATCTTCTTCTGCTGTAGCCCACCAATTTCAAGGTTCAATGTGTTATGGATTCAGAGATGCTCTTCTGCATACCACTGTTGTAATGCATGGTTATTTCAGTTACCATGGCTTTCACGTCAGCTTGAACAAGTCTGGCCATTCTCCTCTGGCCTCTCTCATTAACAAGGTTTTTTTTTGCCCACAGAGCTGCTGCATACTGCATGTATTTTATTTTTGGACCATTCCTTGTAAACTCTAGAGACTGTTGTGAGTGAAAATCCTAGGAGATCAGCGGTTTCTAAGATACTCAAACCAACCCTGTATGGCGCGAGCCATCATTCCACAGTCAAAGTGACTTAGTCTGAACAACAACCGAATCTCTTGACCAAGTCTGCATGCTTTTAGGCACCGAGTTGCTGCCACATGATTGGCTGACTAGGTATTTGCGTTAACAAGCAGGTGTACAGGTGTACCTAGTGAAGTGGCCACTGACTGCATGTCCCATGGTTCAAAACTTAGGTTTTTTTAAACAATTTTGGTGGTTGTGCAAGTTTTATTCCGCATCTAGGCTGTGCTATGTCATATATGTTATTATTTGCTGCTGCCACAAAGTTCCATTTGCTATTTTTGACCATACAAATCTGAAGGAGTGAACTGATTTTAGAAGGATGAAGCCTCAGCTATTCTGTTTCTTTCTTTCTATTGAGAAAATAGAATGCACACCAGATAAATGAAATGTGCTATTTTGGCAGTACATACTTTGATTAATATATAGTGTTATGAAAGAATAAAATTCTTTCAATTAATATAATTAAAATTAATTTTGTAAAGTCCACTCCAGTTGAGATAGCAGAGAGATAACCTATTTCCAGGCATTGCCACTGCTCCTCTGTAAATAGCTGCCAAAAGTTATCTGAGAATGCTGAAGGTTATTTGGTCTCCAATTTTATGTGTCCCTTTGGATAAATGTGCTTTCCACCAGTTGGCACCTCGCCAAATTAGCCAGCTGAGATTACAAACTCAATATGGAAAAATGAGATGTAAGTTTAAAGGTGGTTGGTAATTGATTTACAAAAGATCTGATACTCTGTCAATTATTACCTCTGTTACCTGTCTACATCTGCAGCATAAGCCAATTATGTCTATTACTAAAAATCTTCTCAATACATTTCATGCAGTGAATTCTACTTTAGTAATTATAATCTTTAAGTAATTGAAGATATTTCCTTCACCTAACCTGAAACTGGAATTAACAAATGCCAACATTTAGCAAATTCTAAAACAGAGTAAGTATGAGTATGGTTTGAGCACCCAATCAAACCAAACCAGAGCAAACATTTATCATAAAACACATTCTACACCTCAAATTTGAATGGGTCAAATTTGAATTTAAAAAGGCATTAACAATATTGCTATGACAATATGCTCAGGTACATGAAGATGTTATTTTTATTATCAGCTTCTCAAAGGTTCAACATTAACTTCAACTCATGACACACATTGCTAAATGTTCTTTTTGTTGAATCACAGACTTGAGCGCCCAAACAGTATAGTGCAAACAGAAGGGAAACATTTGGTCTGTCATGGCTATGTACCCTTTGTAGATAACAATCCAAATAATACCAGTCTTCCATTCTTTAACATAGCTCTGCAATGTTTTCACTTTCTATGTATCTCTACCTCCCCCTCAAATGCTACCATTAAAAACCTATATCCAAAACTTCAACAGGCAATGTATTCAAATTTTAACCATTCATGCAAAGAATGTTTATCTTCCTATTGCCTCTGGTCTTTTTCCCGATCCCTTCAATCCCTATCCACTTATCAGTCCTTAGGTCACTGGAAATGGTTTCTTTTTACTTTGTCTATTTTAAAACGTCATGGTTTTAAATACCTCCATCAACTCTGCTCTTGGCCAAGCCTGCTCCAAGAATAACCCCGCTTCTCCACTCCATCTATGTAATCTATCATCCCGAGAATCATTTGACTAACTCTATGCTGTGCCCCTTCCAAAACTTTCACATGCTTCTTCGGTACCAGATGATCTTATTTACAGCTCCCACTTGGATATATAAAGTTTATTAAAGTACATTAGTATAGCACTCTTGGTAGCAGAAATAAAAGATTCACGATTACTTTATATACGTCAGTAGCAACTTTCTCCTCTAAGGTCTAATAAAAGAACAGAAATGCATTTAACAACCTCGCCACATGTCTAACTTTAGCAACCGTTTTCACTTACCTTCTTCAATTATGGCAGTAATGCACTTAGCGATGCCAAGCGCCAAACCTGATAGCCCTCAGATGCCTTTCCTTTTGCGAGCACCACGTGAGCGCAGTCGATGGGCAGCATCCGCACGCAGCAGATAGGACGCTGCCATTGAGACTTGACATCACCCATTGGGAGCACGTGGCACCAGTGACTCATCTGGGAGTCTCCGCGTGCTGCTTCCGATCTGGGAATAACCCGCGGGACGCTCGCGGCCGAGGGCTCGCGCACTCTCACCTCCCAACCGCGCCCCCCCCCCTCCTCCACCTGCACACAACATAGAGCACCCAGCCAACCAACCGGGGGAGGCGCGCGCCGGCGGCCGCGCGGTACGCGCACGAGGCCTGTCACGCTGCCAGGTGGCGAGCTGCCGCCTGTCGCGGTCGAGTTTGGGGGGCTGGGGCCGGCAGGTGTCACTGCCCCGACCGGGGGAGCAGTCGCTTTGGTGATTAAAATGCATATTGTGCAGGGCGTGCGCTGTTTGACACAAATATCCGCGTGCTGCGCTGCCTCTGACACGACGGCAATAGCGAAGGGTGATTATTCTGCTATCCAAGCGTGAGTACGTTTCTTAAAGTTTATTTTTAGGTTGTGGAATCATTTCTGCCAGGGTTGTGCACCCTGTTTGAACAGTCGAGAATCATGTCCGAAAGGGGCAAATCTTTTTAAAGGAAGAAGTAATGCGAGTAAAAGTGGCGACTATGTGATGTAACATTGGTAGATACCTATCCACATTAAAAAGGGATACTAGCTGATAATATTGGAAAGTGATCATATTTGCGCAGAAGGTGAACAATGTGTGCTGAGATTTAGATTTTGTTTGTGAAAGATATTGAAGACACGGGGACCACTTGATTAGGACTGAACTGACAAGTACCTTATGGAGTTATGGTGACAAATATGACGAATGCTTCCAAATCTGGAAAACATTTAATAATTATTTGTTATTGGACAACTGAGGATTTGGCATTCTCGTATTGGTTTGCTACAGTGCGTACAAAAAAAACCATTGGATATAAATGAAATATTATTTCTGCACATGCTGAATAAGATCGTAGCAGTTTGTTCGTTACTTTTTGCCACGTGTTTTTTTTTGTATCTGAAATGTTCCGTGAACATCTTGAAGCCTTGCAATCACTTGGATTAACAGAATTGGCAGTAAATGTTGGGATTTATGTTAACCTAATAGGAGTAGATAATTGCTGATAACCCTTTGACCCATTGCCCCCTTCGGTAATGCCAGTGGGTCAGTGGGTTATCGATGTTGTCAAATCTTTTGTTACACGGAGCAAGAGTTGATAGTGTTGGTACATATTGCTTCAGAGTGAGTTGCTATTACAGCTCCTCCTTATATTTGGGAATTACTGAGTGCATAGAGAAAGCTATCAAACTGCTTAATCTTCTCAATATGCGTACCAATTTAGCAGTTAATCTCAGCAAGATTGCCAGTTCTGGTAATTTATTGACTAAATTCCGGGCGTTTTATCACTCAACCATCCCCTTCCATCACCAGGTCCAAACGATCATTTCCTCCACCTCCAATATTTTAGAACTAATAAGAGAAAGTGATAAAAGAAATTCGGGGAGCGTTAAACATAACATATTATTTGCTTCCCCATTATCAAGATTTTGCCTTGGTCTCTTCTTCGAGACCAAGACATGCCTGGAAGTTGGCAACCCTCTTCACGGGCTCACGTTGCAAGCGTTGTAAACATAGCTGAACGGATATTTTGGAATCTGTGTACTTGGTCTGATGGTTTAAATTGCTGATTCCGAAGCCTATAATCGCCATTGAATGCTTCTCTGTAATTACTGTAATCGTTTATTGCCTGGCTAACAACATGAAGTGGGACACTAATTAAACCGAGCATCAATTTAATCACTTGATAACCTCTGGTGGTAAATTAATACTGTTGTCATTGCCGTGGTACAAAATTGGCATAAATCTAGGACGCAGTCACCATCTTATTGTTCCAGTGCCCTAAAGACGTGCTTGGATTCAAATCCGCTTTCTGGCTTCCAAAAATGTGCATAAAATGGGTTTGTATATTGGAGAATTAAGTGGCTGTAGGTCTATACTGGGGATGTTAATGCATATTTACAATTGATGGTTGAGTTTGTGGAAACGTTGCAGCAGATTGGGACATGTGCAGGCAATTTAATCAGAGTTTCTACCATAAAGAGAAGGAGCTGGAACTGTAGAGCAATTATTCAACAACGCCCTCATTATTCATATATTTGATCTTCCATACAGTATTAGGAAGTATATTTTCAAATAAAGTCAAAATAGTTCGCAAAATAATAAATTTTAAAGTTGTATATTTAATAAAATAATCACTTTTAATGTGAACGATATAATGACCCGAGCCGAATAATGTACAAAGTTGATTCTGTACAATATCATATTCTTCATTAGCCCCTCTGTTCTGCCATCAACCACTGCTTCTTGGATTTCAGAAAATGAGATCGCCGCGCCATTGCGCCCATTGCAATTCCATTATGTTCATAATCCGCACAACCTACAAGTCCCTTTCCTTTTTACTGCTTTCTCTCGTGTGTCTTCTGTCGTGTATTTTATTTGAGATACAGCAAAAGCAAGCGCCCTTATTCACTGAGCACCTAACGTAAGTTGTTGTATCAAACTTTGCTCTTCATAAACCTGTTATATCGTATCAACCGTGGAAAAAAATGAAAAGGAAAAAAAAAAGAACATTTACAAAATGAATGTCATGAACATATTATTCAACGAACAAAGCAGTCATATCAAATTCAGTTTTTACAACTTCGTAGCAACCAATTCAGTTCTCTCTATTGGCTTGCCATAGTGCAAACTGTAGCGTTGCCAAGGCAGAATTCAAACAGGGTCTTAACACTTATTAGACTTGTGGTTTTCCTGTGTCTTTTGCCTTAAACGTTGTCCACAGACATAGTGCTTCTGTTAGCTTCGAAAGACAGTCCATCTTTCCCGTAATGCCAATGCATAAAATTCAAGTTTAGAGTAGTTCAGACGACTTGATAATGTAAATGTTCTGTTTATCTGAACCGAGAGTTAAACATTGAAGTACAACGTTTTTATCTGTTGCAAATACACGAATACCGTTTGGTTGATGATCTGGGGAGTGAAGTGTCAAGTCTATGTCAGAAAACTTCTGAACTCGTTTTAAACACATGCAATGACATTTTTTTTCTATACATCGGAAATGCCCTATACTTTTAACTCGTCAAATTTGGAATTGAAATTGTTCGCGCATATTCAGATTTGGATGGTTTTATGTGGGATGCTGGGGCCTTGCTAGCAATGTGTATTCGCTCCTCTTTTGAAGTGGAATAGTAGACCGGGCCGTTGAATTCATTAGGTGTATCGAATCTCGCTGTTCTTGTTCAGCCCATGTTATTCATTTCTTTGGGGGTGGGGGGAGCATACACAAATACAATCTCTTCTTTGCCTATTGCACAGTACTGGGTGATGCAGAAAATCGTTGGCACGACCATATTTCGCACGTCCAGTTGTAGGGACGCATCCTCCTGTCTTTTTGGTCGTTCTCAGGAACAGCCACAACGATCCACTACCATCGCTGGGATTTTTCCATAAATGATTTGTTCTCTTCCGTTAAAATATAACATATTTATAGGCGACATCTTCGTTGGGGTGCAGCAGGGTCCCGCCGAACCCCTAGGGTTGGCCTGCTGTACAAGGTGGGTGTGGGGGAACTTTTGCAGGAACATGTACTCGCATTGTCCTGAGCAGTAATTGGCTTTGTATCTCTTGGGCGCTATAATCCAGTCCCAGCCGAAAGCCTCAAAGTCTACTGTGAGGGGATAACGGCAGCAGCGCGATTCAGTCGAGTGCTCATCACAGTCAAGCCCAAGATTCCTTCTGGATCGTTTTGATGTTTCTGTCACCTTTACTTCGAGAAACGGTTGCTGTTTAGAAAAAAAAAGAGGAAAGAAGTTAAAGGAAACTCCAATATACGAACGTTTCAGGAACCGCTGAAAGAAAATGCAGAATTGTGTTTTGATTTTATTCCTTGTGTCTTTTCTCCCTCAGAGATGCTCTGGTTTTCGTTAAAGCATAAAATCTAGCATGGAGACTGACAGAATCCATAACAGCCAGCTGAGGAATCGGAAAATATCGAGCAGAAGTTAAATACAGTCGCAAGGGATCCCATGACATTTTCCAGCTGTTGAGTAGCGGGGCAGCAAACATTTTCTCGCGCACTGTCATTTTAGTGACTGTTAGGAAGATTTTACATACACACAGGATGAAAGATTTATTGTAGATAGAATTTGAGATTTCTAATTAAGCCTGATTATTGTATTATTTGATATCCAACATTATCTGCTGCATTTGGCAAAATCGTTGAACTGGGAGTTAGAGCATCGAATTTCAAGCACGCCTTTAAACCTTGGATATAGAAGGGCTATAAAAATGGATAAATTGATTCCATTATTCCTGACTTCCATAATTTTGTGGGAATGCATAAAGGTTAAAAAGAAAGGATAGGAAAAAGGATCCTCCTTATTTGGGCCAACCTCTGGCCAAAACTAGTTGGAGATCTACCGGAATACTATTCAAGTTAACTTTGAAATTAATTCTGAAAGTTATAAAAGAAATGTTGTTCTCTGCTGGTTATTTACATTATTTTACTTTGGGATAGAGATCAGTACATCCAACTATGAGCTCTCCCTTCCTTTTCAGGGTAATTTTTGTTCGTCAAGTTGAATTCTGAAAAGGCTACTTGACTCTTCTTTTAAATATAGTACACGGCATGTCCACTTTACTCGTGGATTTTATAAACGTAGTGAGAAATAAATCTATAGCTCACAGATCCATCGTTCCTAGAACACCATCACTGAGTGGAAGAAGATGTGAAAAGATGAGTATTTTTTATCTTTTAGTTGCATTTTAAGAGTCACTTTATTAAAAAGATTGTAAAAACATGCAAAGGAACTGAAATATTTTCCTGGTCCTCTCTCAGAACAAACGAAATCAGTCTGCAGAAACCATAACTGGGCGAAAGGCAATTCTGATCCAGGCTGTTGCAGAACAAGGGTAAACGAAATATTTTCATTGCATTAAACCTTAAAAATCCCAGTTTGTCTTTCTTCGCGGATCCTACGGCTACCGAGAAACACTTATTCAATGCGGCTGTAGTAATTTTAAAATTAAATTGAGCGCCCTCACTTGGACAATTTCCTGTTCAGACAATAAATGTCTCTCGGTTCCTGGAGTGTCGTAGTTTGTGATGTCATTGGAAACTCTTCCTGTGAACCATAAACCGCTGTTTCTACCCCTCTAAAACGACACCAGAGATCATGTAGGAACATAAATGGGAAAATTTTAGAGCTTTCTTCTGAGTATGAATGCGGTATTTAATAACCCCAGCTGAATGTTAGTGCTATGGGGGAGGACGACAATCCTCAATTGAACATCCTTCACGGCGTAAGAAATACAAATCGTTTTAATTTTGTTTGAATATTTTTTCATTAAATCCTAGGCAACACCTTTAAATTACCATCCCGTGAAAATTCTCATTCAATCGCACAATGCTCTTTTAATATCTCTTAATTCTTTTTCTCGCGCCTTTTGTTGTGAGACAGTTTACTGTTCAAAGCAATCTTCTTGTGTCATTGCAGTGAATCGCATAAATTCCGTCCCAAATTATATCCACCAAATGCAGCTAGAAAATTGGAAACTCTACAGTTCACATTGTTTACGTCGTGTTAACGCTGGCAAATACGTTCTTAATAATGATCCCGAATCATGTCATAGTAGGTCACTACTAAACGGAGTACAATATTTTCTTTCTCCCTGGCAATTACGATACCAAGGTACTACCAACGTTCTTTCTATGACGTGGATGAATTAAAAACTTACATTGTTGAAGTCTTCAACATTTTGCAAGAGTTGACATGTTTTAAAAACAGTTAGCTAAATGTATTCAAAAGGACTAAAGGTATTTTTTCACCCTGCTAAATACTCACTCAAACTCGTATAGTGTCCCATTTGTGATATTTTTGATGGTAGGAAGAGGGTATCTTTTTGCTGAATGTGGGTCGGTGGGGGAGGGCAGTTCGCGGAGAGAGTACTTTTCACAAACCAAGAAGGCTCTCAACATAGTTCAGCCAATTCTAATTGCCTACTTGAGTCTACCCAAGATTTCATAAGATTAAGGATGTAAGGAGGCCGCGGGAAGTTGTTACGTTTGCTCGTGCATATTCTTCTGTAATTTACAGTCGATACAAGCAATATTAAAATTAACGGCATGTTCATGTTATATTGGGCATCAGTTTGAAGGGAAATATAAAATATCGTCTCGGATATCCTGCAGTAAATTCGCAATAAAGTTATTTCATTTTGACTCTGTATTTTATTATTCAAAATGGAAAGGCATTGGCACGACCGTTTCCCTGTGCATATTATGTTCAAAGATTAAAGTAAATCAAGCTGCCAGATATGTTTATTGAATGATCAGTAAAATAGTTTTACTCGTTCGCTTTATCTGATTTTATTTAGCTGAAGTTGAAAATCAAATGCAAATATTTTAGGTATGACGATTTTGGAAAGCAAACGAAAAGCAGAGAAATTTGTAATCTAGCAACAGTCCGTGAACTTGTGGGTTAAATAACTCATCATATTTACTCATCCGTGGACGTGTCTATGGATACTTTTAATATTATCAAGGAGCAGGGTATTACCTGCCGGCCTTAACTCAATGACTTTCAAAAGTATTTAAGGTACCTTTAAATTAAAAAGAACATTCGAATTTTCATTATATTGACTAATAAACGTTTGGCATGCAACGCCACTTTATTAACTGATATTACAAATATTACTGTATACTGCATGTAGTGTTCAATAGAATACCGCTTACCAATCCTTCCTCCCCCACTCCCGGGGAGGTGACAGCCAGGTCGAGTCCGTTGATATCAGATGCATTTATTTGGATGCCCCAGTTCGATTCGGGTTGTTTGAGCCAGTTCTGTAGTACACGTTTGAAGTCTATACTTTGCCAATGGCCAGTGCCAGAGTTAATGTCGAATTTTAAAGAGCGAATTGGTGTATGATTCGTCCATTCCTGCCCCACTGGTTTTAGTCGTAGAATTTGCATAAAAACCGTTGTGGTTTGTTTCACTGGCCGCAGGTATATCCAGAGATGGGCTTTGACTACTTTATTAAATTGCATTTTGGGGCTGATCTTGAAGGAACAACATTTCGGTTTGTCGTCGACTTGGACACTAGGTTCAGCTTTAAAACAATTTAAATAATACACGTGAATGGGATTACTTTAATCCTAACTTCAAATATTACTTTTTTTAAAAAAATCCACTATACATAGCGAATTACATGCAGTGAAAGAGCAAGACACTGGTTGCCGTCTCTTTTTTGAAAGAGTATTTGAGGAGAAAAGGTCACAGGCGTAATATTTCAACAGTAAATCGGGTTTAGGGAAATATATTCGCTGGAAAAAGCCACTGTCACGATGCTGGCTTTTAAAAATAGAGTACATGTATAGCAAATGTATGTTTATACTGAAATATTTATTTGCAGCTGCATTGTGTGTGGGGGGGGGATTGGTAAATTAACACTTTTCATTTGCAGCATGGCAATTATTACTGGGAGCAGATCTGTATGCCCCCTTGATCATTTTTCTTCAATATAAACACTTAGACAGAATTCCACCATAAATTGGTTTCAATCTTATCTTTCTGACTGCATATCAATCGTCCAATTTTTGCAGATCTAGCATTTAGTATCCAACCCAGGCTGACAGAGCACTCAGGCAGCTGCAGTTACCCGTCACATGCTTTGCAGTTAAAATGACCCTAATGACACACTGAGGTCATGACACCATTTGCTAGTAGCTATTAAGTTATTCCTCTACAATGAACACTAATATGCCTGTGGGACAATAGAATCATTCTTTCCAACTCTCTTGGAATGAAGGAAACCAGTCAACTATATTGCGAAACGTAAAATGTTATTTTGGAAACCGTGATGAAAAACCGAAGAGCTTTAAGTTAGAATATAAATTGTTCAAATCCGCAATTGAAAGTTCTTTTTGAAAGCTTGCGTAATCCTCATTAGTTACATTCATTTGTTTCCTAGCAATAGCTTCTGCGACAGTTTGCAAGGGCCTAACTCAGCTAAGGTTCATAGGGTCACCTGGAGTGAATAATAATTTCTCCTCAACTAAAATATAACTTGATTGAGCAAATTTAGTTTTGAATTGATGGCTCATAAAAATGGTGCTTTTATAGTCCTAGGTTATAAACATGGTTTCCCAAGATTCAGGTGTACAGGAAATATAAAATGTTGCTAGTTACGATGTCCTTGCTTAAACTCCAACAGAGCGTGTTTGTGAATTCTTCTGAACAGCTATAACGTGGACAAATAAAGATTCTTTTTTCCTTAAAGTTTACACTTCTCGTTAAGTGAGTTACAACCTTAGTATGTTGGTGCGTATTGTAAAGGAAAGGGAAGCCTTTTGAAACAGAACAGATGAAAAGATCACAATGAGGTCGCGATTACCATGGCTAATAAAATCTTTGTCGAGCCGTTTGCTTTAAGTGCAACTCACATAAGAACCTAAACCCAGTGATATTAGTCTATCAATTGAGAAAAAAAGGTGTAAACATTATGGCAGTACACAAATTGAAATGTTGTATTACATCAGCCGTTGTACGCAGAAAATAGTTAGTTTACTGCTGAAATGTTACTTATAATTCTACTGGCCTACTTACGCTCCGTGGCCATGGTGATGAGAGTTTCAGTGGTAGCATGATAATCGTCCTCTTCTAATAAGGCATCATTATTATCATCCCCTTGGATATCATATTGATCAAGTAGCCGTTGCAGAGGAGGAGCTTTCGGTAAAAGTTGGTTCACTGTATCCCGGCTAATGTTGGGTGCTTCCTTGAGGCGCAGTTTGCTCAGAATCTGCGATTTGATAGACTCCAGTCTGAGTGCTTTATTCTCCTTCCTCCACCTACAAGCTGAGCACTCGGACACGTTATAGTCACTATCTGGCCCTTTTTCTAGCGATTCCGTTTTAATATCTGTCAGATTCGCGTGCGCACCATCTCTGCCACCTACTCGAGCAAGTGCACCAAAGAGAGCCAGGTAAATGAGCACTTGCGATGCTTGCATGTTCCCAAATCTTTTGCTGGATCCGCTTCTGTCTCCAGTTAAAAGTGTGTTAAGAGACTGGTGGGCTGGGATATGGCCAAGCGCACTGGTAAATCTCATATATTCCAACACGGCTTTTTATACTACAACTTTGGCCACACTATTGTGTCGTAAAAATCAACGATTGGCTGCTGTGCCAACAAAGAATCTAGCTGTCAGAACTGAGATCTTTCTCTGTCACTCACAGCCAACGCAGCGTCATTATTTTCAACTTCGCTCGTGTGTTTATACCGCCTGTTTATTCCAATGAACGATAGCCGAAACAATTCGCACAAAGCCTGGTGCGTCTATCACTTTTTTTTTGCATTCAGCTAGTTGTTAAGACTCAGAACGCCAGATCTCATGATTCCCTGCTGCTAGGCGTAATATGTAGTAGTTTTTGTTACCAGTTTTCTACAGGTTTCGCTGAAGGTCTATCCTAATTGTGACTGATACTCTCTCTCTCTCTCTCTCTCTCTCTTACACACGCACGCACTCTCTCTCTCTCCCCTTCCCTCCCTCCCTCTCCGTCTCCGTCTCCCTCCCTCCCTACAGTAAATATGAGATGGTTCAGTCTTCTGAAAGTTTGACCTCGATTGCGACAAACAGTTGGGCATTATTCGAGCACTCCCCTAATTTTTGCCATTATCTTTTACATCTGTCCATTAAAATCGAATTAAAACATGAGTAGTGGAACGAGGACAACTATTAGCGGTTTCTAATTGTGAGTTTTCCAACCAAACTTTGACCGGGTATAGTTTGGCGCGCTTTAATGCAGTTGACTCGGAGGACATTAAAGCTCCAAACAGTTACGATTATGGAAGAAAGGTAAAGTTAGCTTTGTTCGACGCTTCCACTGGCTTAGAGAAAGTAATTGTTAATTGCAACATTTGCTTAGATATGAAATAAAACAACATGTGCCGTGTAAAACACAACATAGGCATTATGTGCATTATGGCGGAACAATCGGTCCTGGGATATTAATCTCATCATCCCACACAAAAAAAACCTTAGGTCTAAGTAGCTCTTGAAATATCATAATAGTTTAAAATGTTTTCTTTGATCTGAAATGTAGATGAATGACAGTTGATGCTCACGTGCATTTCCCCACAGAGACGCATTCAGTGTGGAAATGATAACGTGTGCAACTGAACCACAATTCTCCATATCCGCCGTGTAAGAAAATTGGTCAACTTAGAAGGCAAACATTAAGTGCTGTCAAACAGCTGTGTTATACTCTGAGCTCCAGACATATCGATCGGAACAATTTTAAAGGTCATAATATGCCCCGCAGAACTGTTCATCTGGTAACAAATTTATACCTCCTTTAAAGTACGAATGCTACACTAAACACGCATATTATTACAGAACCGTGATTTTAAGTTGACGCTCTTCTCTCTCATTTACAATCAATCGTATTTCTTATCAATTTTCTAGATCATTCTAAAAGCAATTATAAAGAATGCATGTTAAGAAGAGCGAAACGTATCTATATTCACTCAAAGGGCCGTGCCATTTAAAAACGCAAGATTGTTAAATACCATTTTAAAATGCCGTTTACGTGCAAGAGCCGCATGCACTTTCGCAGTTTCAAACGGTGTGTTCACTCCCGCACGTAACTGGAATTAGTCTGAAATTGGAATACGTTTATTAATGTAGTTCTATTTGCTGACCCTGCGCCGCCACATTTGCTAAAAAAAACGAAAAATTGTGAGTTGAATATAAAAGGATCACAGGCGCAAATTACATTTTAACACATAATTAAAACGAAAGACGATTCGAAGAAGCCACCACACAATTATCGCCGATTATTTCTCCACAGGCTTCTCTTTTCCGCTGGAAAATTACCACGTGCTCCAATGTAAGAATGGATGAAAATGTTAAGCATGAATTTTCTCCGTGCATCTCACTGACCGCATCCATATGGATATCACCCTGCACACTATTTTGAATATATCCCAATAAGCAAAGTAAGATAATTCCAGAATCTTCTCTCTAAAAATTCTTTAGGTTTAGGCTAAATATTGGAGCAACATCTAGTAAGTGCATGCAGCAAATTAACTCCGATTTGGGAACTATAAACTACTTTTGAATTTAGACATAGTTAATAGAGAAAAGAAAAGATTCTCGACGCATTAATTATAAATATTTATTCATTGGAATACGTAATCTGAATGCTGTTCGGAATTCCGGCGGAGTCCCGCTACTTCTGTCCTGGATGCGAGGTTATTCGCTAATAATAATTGTGTATTCTGGTGGACTCGGAAAATAACAAATTGAAACTTATGACTCGTATGGAATGATAGATGGAAGTAGGTGATAGGACCGGGGTTAATGCGCCCATCTGCTGGCAATTGGGCGAACTACATCATTTATTAAACGTGACCAGTCTCTGAACAGTATAGTGAGCAAGATCTATCTTATCAGAATCAATACTAGTACCAATCACCAACCTTATTTGTAGCTGGAATCCGCTTCAAACACGTTGGGAGGGGGCACACTCAACTCTCACGCAGATCAATTGAAAGAAGCAAAATCAATACATTGGATTTAGCCCTCACAGCCTGCTAGTCTTTTGGTATAGTTAATGTTATCTTTCTATTATGATATTTTGAAAACTGTAAATTTACGACAAATAGGCCAATTCCCAGAATAAATAATTGTTAAAAATCTTGTTTGAGTTCCTTTTGCCAATATTACAGAATTATTTTTTATTAATTTACAGCTTCATGGCGGGGTAGCAAAACTTCTGACAGACGAATTTTAAAAAGCATAAATGGATGCACTAGTTAAGTGGACCATTTATCAGTATGTTTTTTTAAAAATAACTAATTAGTACAGATTCTCACTTTGTAGTGCACCACCCTGCATTAAAATGCCCACCTTATTTGAGTCTTTTTATTCTGCAGCCCCACAGTCACGTGCGACCTCAGTACAAGTTGAGTGAACGGGTTGTTTCTATCCTTTATATGAGTATTAATTCGCGATGCATAGATTAGTAATGGTATAATCTGCCAAGAGTTTAACTTTGATAAAGACAGAATTAAAATAGTTATTGGGGAAATATATCACTGAAGAAAAATACCAGCATTTTATAAATGGTGAAATATAAGTACTCTGGATTTCAATTAGTTTCTATTTATACTTAAAACGACTCCACCGCATCAAATATTACAATGGGTAAAGCGCTTCAGACAATCTAAACACAAATAGCAATTCATTATGATCTGGAATAATGTTTAGATATAATTGTTTTTATCTTTATTATTGATTGTGTATACTATCATCTGTAAGATTAGACATTTTCATCTGAACATATATAACGAGTCACTTGAGTTTGCAATTTCATTTTCGCTGTTATAACGAAATCAAGAAATATACAAGAAGCAGGATGGATTTTATTACAATTACATATCAAGATTTGAGAAAGATTATCTCATTCCCTGTTTAGAGAAACCTTCTTATCTTCGAATTCTCTTTTAGACGCCTTATCGGAACATTGACCCGCGTTAGAAGTGAGCATTCAGGACCTTTTCTGAGTAGCATCATACTTCGTGTGCATAATAAACCACAACTTGCAGAGTTATAGGATTAATTACGCACTTTCCCGTCCATCCTGGGTTATTTTCAAAACCAGGTCAGTTTTTCAAACACCCAAGAATAAAATGAGAAATATGACCTACTTGAAATGATCATTACACACAAATATTATTTCAGGATCGATGTATACAGACAGGGCGAGCACCATTTCATTCAGATAACTATGTGTCTTGAGGGCAAGGAAACAATAAAAGTTAAATCTGTATATCACCATGAAATTAATGTATTACAATTCAATATAGAGTTGTTAATTGGCTTCTTCTAATAATTGACGTTATAATGTTGTGAATCAGAATGCCATCACCTGAAATGCAAATAAAATTGATGATTATGATTTTAAAAAGAGGCCTAAAACATCATTGCAAATACACAGTCCACAAAGAGTTGGGTGATTAATTCGTCCTTATCATACCACCGAGTGTGCATTGGGAATGAAAGTCCAATTCTGTGGCAAGGATCGGACATGAAGGGCGCCGCTCGCTGCCAACTAAGTAAGGTTTTAGGTCTTAGTACTTATTGGTCAGCTCTGATGGTGAGGTGGTCTGCCAAATGGATTTAACAGTCTGCTCAGGGAATCATTCCACAAAATCTGTTAGGTCTTTCCACAGCGCCTGCAAGATGTTCTGTGTTAATCATAGCCTGTTGGATTTTTTGAGCAAGTTTCAAAGGAAATTTATTATCAAAGTACATATACAATCCTGATTCATTTTCTTGCAGGCATACACAGTAATTACAAGATGCACATTAGAATCAATGAAAGACTGCATCCAACAGGACAGACAAACATCAACGTGCAAAGGACAACAACTATGCAAATATGAAAGAGAGAAAAAAAACAAATATCTTTGCAGAGTTCTTGAAAGTGAGTCCATAGTTTGTGGGGACAGTTTAGTGATGGGACAAGTGAAGTTTAGTAAAGTTATCCCCTCTGGTTTAAGAGCCTGATGGCTGAGAGGTAGTAATTATTCCTGAACCTGGTGGTGTGGGTCCTGAGTCTGCCGTACATTCTTACTCATGGCAGCAGTGAATAAAGAGCTTGGCCTGGGTGGTGGGGGTCCTTAATGATGGATGCTGCTTTGATGAGAAAGCATGCTATGTAGATATGCTGAATGGTGGGGAGGGTTTTACCCGTGATGGAATGGGCCGTATCCATTACTTTTTGTGGGGTTTTATGTTCAAGGTAATTGATGTTTCCATCCCAGGCCATGATGCAGCCAGTCAATATACTCCCCACCACACTCAAAGTTTTAGATATCATGCCGAATCTTTACAAACTTCTAAGAAAGGAGAGGTACTTTCGTGGTTTCTTCATAATTGCACTTATGTGCTTGGTCCATTACAGACCCTCTGAAAAGTTAACACAGAGGAATTTAAAGTTGCTGATCCTCTCCACCTCTGATTCCCCCAATGAGGACTGGCTCATGGACCTCTGGTTTCCTTCTCCTGAAGTTGATAATCAGCTCCTTGGTTTTGTTGACATTGAGTGAGAGGTTATTGTGGCACCACTCAGCCATATTTTCAGTCTCCCTCCTATATGCTGATTTGTTACCTTTGATTTGGCCATTGACAGTGGTGTGGTGCACCTATGTTGATGGAGATTGTGGAGGAGGTGTTGTTGACAATTCAAACTGTCTGAGGTCTACAAGTGAGCAATTCACTTGCTCAAAGAGGCCAGGCAGCATCTATGGAAAAGAATAAACAGTTGACATTTCAGGCCAAGACCGTTTGTCAGGAATGGAAAAAAGGATGTGGTCAGAGCAAAAAGGTGGGGGTAGGGGAGGACAAAGTAGAAGGCAGTTACAAAGAATTATGTGCTGGACGCAGTGGTTAGTGGGGAGGTAGGTGAATAATTCTCCATAACTTCTGCCACGTCCAACAGGATCCCACCAGTAAGACATCTTCCCCTCCTCCCCCCACTTTCTGCTTTCATCAGGGATCACTCCCTATGTGACTCCTTTGTCCATTCGTTCCTCTCTACTGATCTCCTCCTGGCACTTATCCTTGCGAGCAGAACAAGTGCTACACCTGCCCCTACACCTCCTCCCTCACTACCATTCAGGGCTCTAATCTGTTCTTCCAGGTGAGGTGACACTTCACTGGTGAGTTTGTTGGGGCCACTTACTGTGTTTGATACTCTTGGTGTGGCCTCCTGTATATTGGTGAGACCTGATGTAGATTGGGAGATTGCTTCGCCGAGCACCTATGCTCCATCTGCCAGAAAAAACGGGATCTCCCAGTGGCCACCCATTTTAATTCCACTTCCCATTCCCATTCCAATATGTTCATCCATGGCCTCCTCCACTGTCATGTTGAGGCCACACTCAGGTTGGAGAAACACCACCTTATATAATCCGTCTGGGTAGCATACAACCAGATGGCATGAAGATCAATTTCTCAAACTTCCGGTAATGCCCCCCCTCAACCCTTCACCATTCCCTATCCCCTTTTCCCTCTCTCACCTTATCTCCTTGTCTACCCATCACCTCCCTCTGGTGCCCCTCCACCCTTTTCTTTCTTCCATAGCCTTCTGTCTCTTTCACCAGTCAACTTCCCAGCTCTTTACTTCATCCCTTCCCCTCCTGGTTTCACCTATCACCTTGTGTTTCTCTCTCCCTTACCCCACCTTTTAAATCTACTCCTCATCTTTTTTTCTCCAGTCCTGCTGAAGGGTCTCGGCCCAAAACGTTGACTGTTGTCTTTTCCATAGTTGCTGTCTGATCTGCTGAGTTCCTCCAGCATTTTGTATGTGTGTGTTCATTAGAACTTTCAGTTCATTTATTGTTTGATAATTGAGAGGAGTTCTGCACAAATTCATAAATTTGGTTAAATACAAAGAACTGTGATAAAACATCCACGATTGTGAGGCATTTTAGAAAATTCTAAGGTTGTGATGTTACTTAAATACAAATTCTGGCCATAAATGTATGAAAGCAATGAAATAAAATAAGATATGTTAAATTGCCAGATAGTTTGCTGACTGAGAAACACAGTAAATAGATGCAAAAGGCCAGCAATCTGGAACTTGACTGCAGTAAAATGGCAAATTAAATCTAGGATTGTTTCAATAGGATTTGGTATATAAAGTGGAAAATGTCAAGGCATTACTTCATAAAACATTGGCCAGATTACACCTGGGTCTGGTAATTCATACGAAAGTCTTTTCTGCTCCTTGGGTGCAAATCAGAAAACCAGATGTTCTAAGGATCTACCAACTGAGCTGAAGCACTCACAGCTTGTCTATTTTGGGCGACCATCAAGAGATCAGAAGTGGAAAGGGTGAGCACTTTCAAGTTCCTGGATGACAACATCTCTGGGGATCTATTCTGGGCCCAAATATAGGTACAATTACAAAGAAAGCATGACAGTGGCTATGTCTCATTAGAAGTTTGAGGAGAATTAGTATATCACCAGAGACATTCACAAATTTCCACAGATGTACCATGGAGAGCATTCTAACTGGCTGCAGCATTGTCTGTTAAAGAGGGGCCTCTATACAGGACTGGAAAAAGGCCGCAGAAAGTTATAAACTCAGGCAACTCTATCATGGGTACTAACCTCCCCATCAAGGAAACCTTCAAAAGACAATGCCTTAAAAAGGTGTCATCTGTCATTAAGGACCTCCATCACCCAGTACGTACCCTTTTCTGATTGCTACCATGAATGAGGAGGTACAGGAACCTGAAGACACATACTCAGTGTGTCAGGAACAACTTCTTCTCTTCTACCATCAGATTTCTGAATGGACAATGAACCTATGAACACTACCTCAGTATTTTTCGCCTCTCTTTCTACAATACTTAAATTTAATTTTATTTTAATATATATTTCTTATTATAATTTATTTTCATTATTATGTATTGCAACGTTTCATAACATATGTCAGTGATATTAAGCATGATTCTGATTCCGAACAGTTCACTGAAACTAAAAGTCACAATGCTGGACTAGTGTGCTATTTCAAAAAGCAAAGTAAACTCTGCATGTGTATCATAATAGAACAGAATTGTAGCAGATATCAGTTTCCTGTGTCCCTGCCTTCTCAGAGAACTAATCTGAATACTATAGATATTTAACCAACAATCACATTAGCCACAGTCATAAATGGATTGCACAATTATACAATGCTCCAGGCCTTAAGGGACTATGGTGTTTAAATGGCTGGGGGCATATAGGCACTGAGAGAGCCCATCAAGTGAACAGCTTCAGTTGGAATGGTTCATGTGCAAGGCCATGATTTGCAAACTGGGAGTGTAGAGGAACAAAATTTGATAGAATAGATCAGAAGCAATCATTCAGCCTGCTAGAAAATTGAATTGTTTCCTTAGGGGACTCAGTGACATGGTCACTAAGCAGCTGTTACAAGAATCAATTCTAAGGAATAGTATAAACCTGTAATTAAAAATGTACAGATTAATTAGGCACAGTCAGCATGAATTTGTGAAGGGCAGATACTGTCCGACTAACTGACTTCTTTTGTGGAGAACTAACAAGAGGGGTTAATGAGAAAAATGTGTTGATCTAATCTGCATAGACCCTAGCAAGGGTTTTTGGCAAGGTCCCAATGCAGGCTGGTCAAAAATGAGGGAGTAGCAAATCGAAACTGAAATTAGTTGGAGAACAAAGTATTGATATGTGTAGATATCCTTGCGACAGTATGTCACTTTCCATTAGGATTTCATGGGGATCAGTACTCTGTCCCTTCCTTTTTGAAATATATGCACATTAGTGATTTATGCTTAAATCTAGGGTCCATAATAAAGAGATTTATTGTAGATAGTCAGGTCAATTGGGCAGAAAGATGGAATTCAGTACAGCAAAGAGGAGTCTACTGAGTGGCATCAAGCCAAAAATGGACCTTTAAGCACATTCCACAGAAAGTTAGATAAACAGAACAGATCATTAAGGTGTTAAAAGGGCAAGACAGGGATGGTACACTGGAACTGTTAGACAAGACCTATTGTACCATAAATTGTCCTGATCATCTCACTGCAGAAGAGGGGTATTTACCCTGCAGAGGATGCAGAAGAGTTTAAAATGATGTTCCTGGGACCAGAAGGAATACTGCATGAATTAACTGTGGTTTTTTTGTTTTGGAACACAGGATGCTGATAGGAGATTTCTTTGAACTTTTTAAAATTATAAGAGATTTTAATAATGTAAATAGAAAGAAAAAATATTCCTCTCAACAGAGGATAGAAAACCTAATGAAATATATTTAGATGGACTAGAGGGGAAATAAGGAAAACATATTTTTCCTAGTAGGTGGTGGGTGACTGGAACTCACTGCCTGATGACCCATAGGGTTATAGACCTGATGCTGGAAGCTGGCATTAGACTACTTAGTGTTTTTTTTTGCCTGACTGACACACACAAAATGGGTTGAAAGGTCACCTGTGTTATAACTCTTCTATGATTCTCAGTAAAAGAGTGATGTTCTTTATTCCTTCAATTGAAGGAAACTCACAAAAGCCATGGTAACCAGGACTAAGATTTGAAGTCCTGTGCAAGAAGTACTGATAACTCCAAAGAATTCAGAGGTTTGTAGTTTATGTGTCTGGATATATGAAAATTACAAGGAAAATAGTGGATAGAAGCACTGAGAAGAAACAGAATAGCTAGGAGAAGGATGAACTTGAAAGGACACTATTGCTACATCATTTGTGGAGTCAACAATTCTACCTAATTGATCTCTTCTTCCTCCTCCATCAAATAATTGTACATTCCAAAGAGCAGCCCAGTTCTCAACCTTGTACCAGTGTCTACTTCAATCACAAATAATCAAATCAGAATGGTAGAGTGCTGTTGCAACAAGTTCACATTCAAGGTCAGCAAGACGAAAGAATTGATTGTGAACATTGCAACACTGGGGGTGGGTGTGGGAGAGTCAGGAAAACACAAACCAGTACTCATTGAGGGGTCAGTAGTGGAAAAGATGAGCAGCTTCACATTCCTGGATGTTGGTACCTCAGAAGATCAATCCAGCATCTCAGAGGATCTGTCTTGGGCCCAACACATTGATGCAATCATGAAGAAGATACACTAGTATCGCTGCTTTATTAGGAGTTTGAGGAGTTTTACTATGTCACCAAAATGTCTTGAAAATTTCTACAGGTGTGCAGTGGAGAGCATTCTGATAGGATACATCACACCCTGGTATGAAGACTCTAATGTGCAGGATTGCAAGAGGCTACAGAGGATTGTAGACGCAACCAGTTCATAACCCTCCCTGTCATAAAGGACGTCTACAAGAGGCAGTACCTCAAGAAGAAAGCATCTATCATTAAAACCCCTCAACATCTGGGAGATGCCCTTTTAACTTTACTACCATCCCAAAGGAAGTAAGGGGCCTGAAGACTATTCATTTCCCTCTGAAAATGCTGTCTGACATTCTGAGTTCCTCCAGTATTTAGTGTATGTTGATCTGCTAAAACCAAAGTCAACAAGAGTCAGGAGAATGGCTCTTAAAAAATTGCAGTAGTGTCCAGTTCAAAGGAAGGTTGTTGTGGTGTTTGGGTGCCAATCAACAGTTTTCAAATCTGAAACACCTTTAGATCCTACGTAATTTACTCTCAGTCAGGAAGTTACAAATGGATTTTGCTATTGATTTTACAGCGCTTGTTCCCATTGATAGTTCTATACTTAAGCAGAAACAGGCAAGTGTGAACAATAAGTGGCAAACCCCACCCTAGATAACGTCAATAGTGGGGAAAAAGCATGACTCAAACAAATATTTAGAACAATATTTTTTTATTTCAAAAATAAACTTTATTCATTATAGATAGATTCAAGAAATATAGAAAAGCAGTATATGGATTTCCTTACATGCATAATGTCTTCTGGTGCATAATACAATAAATTTTCAGGCATATACATTTGATTTCTCAGCATAGCACATGTACAAAGTACCATTGCCATTCATGTGGCCTCTTGGGACAAAACAAACTTCAGGAGTTTGAGAGGCTTCTAACAGTGCCTGGATTTTCAATGTCTAGGGCAGAAGGGCTTTAGATTGCAGAGTTTCCCCACAAAGTCTTTGTGTTTGCTGCACCAAACTCTGGCGCATGCAACCTGGAAAGTGCCATTTGGAAGCATTCTCTTCTGGACAGCTCATTGTAATGAAGACCAAAACATTTTAGACAAACAAAAGAGCAAACCAAATTGATGATTAGATTATTGTTATATGCACTAAGGAGGAATGAAATTCCTTTTTCACATAGAGATTACAGAGCAAACAGTACACATGGTAATAATAAATGTAATAATTAACTTGATGACTAGTGGAAAACAGCAGAATGGTACAAAGAGTATAGTGAAGCATGTAGTAGTGTTTTAAAAAAGCTACAGTGGTAAAAATAGACAGGGAGAATTAAGATTATGAGAATTTGTCAGTAGCACTGGGAAGGGAGTATGAAAAAAAGTGATTGGTTCAAAATGGGGAAGAAGCTATTCTTAAGTCTGAATGTGCAGGCTTTCAAGCTCCTGTATCTGCTTCCAGAATGTAGAAGAGAGAAAAGGAAATGGCCAGAGTAGGAGGTATCCTTGAATATACTACAAGCCCTCCTGAAGCAATGTACTGTGAAGGTGCACTGGATGTGAGTAATAAATGTACAATAGTCTGGGTTATGTTTACCACACTTCGGAGGTTCATCGGCCAAAAGAAGAGCAGTTGCTAATATTCCAACTGCACTTAATTTCTGCCTTAATATGCATCCCTGGGAACAGCCATAGATAAGAAAGTCCTCTGTTACACAATTGTTCAGGACGAACTTCATCAGGACAAGGGAGGTATTGGGTACACTTTTCTGCTGTTATCAGGAGACTTGCACATCAGATGTGTTCCATCTTGGATCCCAGAATCAAATTTATGGGTGTTTGCCACAGTGGAGGAGTGGGAAATGGGCCACACCTGTGTCAAGCACAGCAACAAAGAGAGCACCTCACACCTAATACCTGCCATTGAGAAGGGCCACCCATTCCCACATCCCAGTTTTCCTTTAAAATTACCTATTTGCTCCAGCCAATTCTTGTTTCATACTTCAGCCTCTCTAAACTAGATCCTATGAACCTTTGGGTAGTCAGTCCTAACGGTAAAGGAGACAGTGACACATTGGACCAGTTGCAAAGTGCATGGCCTTACTCTTTCTGCTGTTGACACTGGCCCCTGATGCCAACTCAGACTGGTTGTAGATGCTGTGGACTGACCTTGCATCCAAGCAGAAAACAGTGATGTTATGCATATATATAGGGGGACTGATCTGAGTGCTCCCACTACCTGGTATCATCACTCTTCTTGTGCCATCTCCTTCCTGATGGATCCAGTGCACAAACAAGATGGGGAAGAATAGGCTATCTTGCCTTACTCCATAGATGATGGCAAAATTAATTCCTTTCTACCCATTGATTTGAACTGCACTACTTATGTCTGCATAGAGCAGTTGGATCCAATTCCTGATTCCCTTCCCAAAGCCCATTTTGGAGAGCACACGTATGTGAGTAATATCCTGTTAAAGGCCTTTCTCCTAGTCCAAGCTGACTAAAAAAGTGTCAGTTCACCTGTCCTGCATGTAGGCAGGAGTATCCCTGAGCAGTGCAAGGCTGCCGGGGATTTCCTTACCGGATAAAGCATTGGTTTGGTCTGAGTGGATCACTTCTGCCAGAACAGACTTGATCCAATTGGCAAAGACCCTGGACAGGATGCTGGAATCCATATTCAACGATGATATATGCCTCTAATACCTGATGGCTGCATGTTTATTTATTTATTTATTAAGTGATACAGTGCAGAATAGTCTGCTCTGGCCTTTCGAGTCACATTGCCCAGCACCCCCCCCGTCAACTCTGATTTAGCCCTAACCAAATCACAGGACAACTTACAATGACCAGTTAACCTACCTGGTACATCTTTGGACTGTGGGAGGAAACTGGAGCACCCGGGGGAAACCCATGCATCCCAGAGGAAGACATACAGAGATACCTGAAAGAGGAGGCAGGGATTGAACTTTGAACTCTGACATCCTGATCTGTGATAGCGTTGCGCTAACTGATACGCTGCCATGGCCTTCTCCGCAGCTGTCTGTGGCAATGAATTCCACAGATTCACAGCCCTCTGGCTGAAGAAATCCCTCTTAATCTCTGTTCTAAATGGACATCCCTCTATTCTGAGGCTGTGCCCTCTGGTACTAGAATCCCCACGACTACAGGAAACATCCTCTCCGCAACCAGTTTATCTATCTAGGCTTTTCAATTTTCAATAGGTTTCAATCCCCCCACCCCCCGCCTCATTCTTCTAAGCTCCAGTGACTACAGGTCCCGAGCCATCAAACCCTCCTCATATGTTAACCCTCACCTTTCCAGAATCATCCTCATGAACCTCCTCCAGACCCTCTTCAATGCCAGTACATCTCTTTTTAGACAAGGGGCCCAAAACTGCTCACCATACTCTGAGTGAGGTCTGAAAAATGTCTTATAAAGCCTGAGCATTACACCCTTGCTTTTATGTTCTAGTCCTCTTTAAATGAAAGCTATGATTGCATTTGCCTTCCTTATCACTGACTCAATCTGCAAGTTAACCATTAGCAAATTAGGCTCGAGGATTCCCAAGTCTTCAGGACTTATGATTTTTTGAATTTTCTCCCATTTTATAAAATAGTCTATGCTTTTATTCCTTCTACCAAAGTACGTGACCATTCACTTCCCTATACTATATTCTACTTGCCACTTCTTTGCCCATTCTGCCAATCTAAGTCCTTCTGCAGTCTCCCTGCTTCTTCAACTCCACCTATCTTTGTATTGTCTGCAAACCTGGCCACAAAGCCATCAATTCTGTCATCCAAATTATTGACATGTAATTCGAAAAGAAGCGTTCCCAACACCAACCCCGCAGAATGCCACTAGTCACCAGCAGCCAATGGGAAAAGGCCCCCTTTATTCCCACTTTTTGTCTCCTGCCAGTAAGCCAATCTTCCATCCATGCTAATATCTTACTTAGAATACCATAGGCCACCTGTTGGTAAGTGGCCTCCAGTGTGGCACCTTGTTAAAGGCTTTCTGAAAATGCAAGTAACTAACATCCACTGACTCTCCTTTGTCTATCCTGCTTGTTATTTCCCCAAAGAATTCTAAGAGATTATCAGAGAAGATTTCCCCTTAAGAAAGGGGTTCCCATCCTTTTTTATGCCATGGCCCAATACCATTAAGCAATGAGTCTGTGGACCCCAGATTAGGAACCTCTGCCTTAAGGAAACCATGCTGACTTTGGCCTATTTTATCATGTGCCTCCTAGTACCCTAAAACCTGATCCTCAAAAATGGTCTCCAACATCTTCCCAACTATTGAAGTCAGGTGAACTTACCTATAATTTCCAACCTTCTGTCTCCCCACGTTCTTAAACAGTGGAGTGACATTTTCTTAAACCTCTATCTTGCTTTCTGAACACTTTGAAGATGAAGAACCTTTTCATATTCTTGGTTGCTACCAACCAGTGTGTTGGGGAGTCAAGGAGCAAGATTATGCTTCTCCAACTGTGTTGTGTCTTTTTGGTTCTTGATTTATTATATTAAAATAAACTTTATTCATAATAAATAAATAAATTGTTATTTATATACACACACACACACACAAGAATAAACCATGCAATGCTTTTTCATTTTACATTAATAGTCAATGCTTTCAGTACGGTTCTATTACAGACCTACACAGAAATAGCAATGCTGCCACAAAGGTGGGCCCTTTTTTTTGGCTCTTGGTGTTCTCAAACCCAAGAAACATCATATGGGGCAAACAATTTGTTTTATCGGCACTTCATCCACCACACAACAATCATCAACCTCCACCATATTTAGCACATAGTGGATATACCGTGCAGCAACTTGCCAGTTTATTAAAAGACTTAACATTTCTCGAGCCCGTGACCTCTATCACCTGAATGATAAGGGCGACAAGCGCCTGGGTATAAACACCATGTTACCAATCATCCTGATTTAAACAGTAATCAATGCTCCTTCCCTCTGGGTAGTGGATCAACATCGTATACCTTCTTATCTAACAACAAGACAAAGAGTACAATCGCCACACACATCGGCGATTCGTAAGCTCGCCATCATATTCGTAAAGGTAATCACGGACGTGTAATAAATGTTCTGGTGGGCCATGAGTTAAAAATTCTGTGAATGAAAATGAAAACGAGATGGCCTCCTGTCTAATATAGAAAACGGCCAGGAGATGGCAGCCTGTGGCTGTAAATCGCGAACATGCTTTCAAGAGTACTCATTTAATTTCGCATTTTCAAAAATATATATTTCGTAAGTAAACAAAGCATCGCAAAACAAAATTTGAATCAGCGCGAAACTAGTTCTTCGCGTTAGAAACCAGGGAATATATTTTCTCATCTCCAAAGATCGCCTGCGAACCAGCGGTCACAAATGACACAACCCAACAAACATCGGAAACAGCAATTTCATTTCAATCATTCTTCGGAAATACTCAACTCAAGGCTGCAAGCCAGCACACACTTATGTTGGAAGGTAAAGAATGAAACGTTTTGTGATGTATTTTCAAACGACATTCGGACACGTAGGTCTCGGGTTTGTGAGCTTCTGGCGCGCCTGGGAGTTTGAAGATCTGTCTAAGCAAAATATCGATACAACAGGCACTGGGAAGAACCGCCGCCTTTTAGCGGGAGGGAGGGAGAGAGAGAGAGAGAAAGAGAGAGCGCGCGAGCGAGAGAGAGAGGGAGAGGAGAGAAAGAGAGAGGGAAGGAGAGAGAGCGAGAGAGAAGGGAAGGGAGGGAGGAAAGAGAGAGAGGGAAAGAGAAGCTACAATCCGAATAGTGACAGTATAAGTCACCAGCAATGTGAAGAAAATCGGATACTTAAAGCGCCCATGAAGATTAATGTCTGGCAATAATCTTTGCAATTAGGAGTGACCATCATAAATCATTAGTTCGCTGCTTTCACGGTGAGTGATGACTGTTCACTTTGATATATGGCAGCTTTAACAGCATTAGTGTATCTTATGAAAAATTCTTTTGGCGTTCTCCTTATTTTGTACGCGTCTTATTGCCAACAATTAGTGATGCTTTTTTCATCGTGACAATATTAATTAATTTCTCGTAATTTCGGATATTTATATGGGGTAAAGCAGTCTACTTTTGTACCTGTGTTGATAAATGTTAGCCACTTACAGGTTGTAACAGTTACCGAATGTTTGTACATTATATTGAAATTGTTCCAAGTAAAGACTATTTCCCTTTTTAATTTTATGGAATAATAGTTATTCGCGTGTTTTTTTGCAGATAAAATTGCCCATACTCTGGCAAAAAATGACAATTAACTAATGAGGTTTCACAAAAAGGTAAAAACATACGGTACAGCAGAATTTTCAAAAATCTGCATTGCTGTAAACAGGACAGGGAGCTTTTCACCGTTGAAAATCCGCGAGCGAGCACTGACGACCAGATGAGGTACTGAAAAAATACGGATTTGCAACAATTCGCTCCATGTTGATTGCATTATGGGCTGTTTTAAATCAAAACACAAGTACTCGGTGCAGAACGCCAGCACCGCAGAGCAAGCGGACGGCAAGAGGTGTGGCGAGACTGAGATGGTGATTGTGGAACCCAGTTCCGTGGAGATCCGCGAGGACTCGCTACTGGTGAACGCGGCGCTGCTGAATTACGCACAGCGCCTCTCTGAGGATATAGTCCACACGGCAGTGAAACAGTGGATGGAAATAGAGAGTCGATACAGGGACATTCCTTACATCGAAAGTGATGCACCCTGAGGCACTAGCGTTGGCGGCTCCAAACAGTGTGCGTGGCTGGGTGGGGTAGGACTTCCCACAACCGACGCTGCAAGTCTGAGTCAATGCAAGTCAGTGCAAAACATGTGTATACTTCCTTGGACCGTTAAAATTGTGGAAAAAAACCCGCGCGTGAAAGTGATCAAGAACATAAACAATAAACAGCAAAATCATCTTTTTTAATGCACCATGTCGCTGTAGACATTTGCTTTTGGCCAAGTATGCTGAGGTTTTATTTCCTTCACAGCACTCCCACACACAATGGCGTGCGTCCTGCTTATTTGTTTGCTTTGGAAGCTGGACAGGTTTTTTTAAAGTTTTCTGGATTAATTAAAGTAGAACCTGGCATAATTACTAAACTTGTTTTATCGTTCTCGCGGAAGGAAAGGGGTAGAAGCGCTTGAGTGAAATAGTGATACGTTTTGAGACTATTTTGTATAAATGCGATATAGGTTTCAAACAAATAACATAGTTTCGGAAAATGTAAAGTCGTTGATTAGTTCTGAAAATATCGTAAACGGTGTTCCCACGGGTATATGTTGAGAGTAGAAACTAAATTGGCAGCACAAGAATATTGTTTACAGGGTTCCATGCCAAATTACTTAACTATATTTAAAGAAATTGAGATTTTAATATCCCAGTTTTCATGGGGGAATCGAATTGTTACAGAAGAACTGCGTCGCAGAAGTGAGAGGAAAGTAGCTTCAAATAAATGATTAAGGAATTCGAGGGGGAGAGAACAGATCAGGCAAGGATCCTAAATCACGTCCTTTTGTGACATCTGAAGCAACATTGCATTTTCTCCAGCTGGAACAAATGAGATTAAATGGCTAAAACCGTTGTGTAAAATCTTAAAATACAATCAGAATTAAACTTAACACAGACATAATAACCCTTTCATTAATTCGGCGCATTAAAGTGGCAAAGTAGCAAAATTCAGTTATTCAGGTTGTCTCAACTCACCGGTACACTTCACATCGTGTCTGCGTGTCAATATAAAACCACAATAACATTCTTTTGGCCATTTCATATAGATTAATGTTTAAGGTGAGATCAAGATCTCTTATTACATCTTTTCCCCTTTCATCTAGAAACCTAAAACTTACATATACCTTTCTATTTATTTACGGAATGCCTGTTTTCAAGATATGGTGATAACATTAAGCTGATGAAAATACCAGAAAGAAAAATAACTGATTAATATTGCTTTATTTTTCTCTGGAGTTTTAAAAGCTACAGTATTGTTTTTGAACTGTACAATTATTGTGGGCAAATACAATTGGCAAGATTTTGCAAAAACAAATATCCTTACAGAAATCAATGGAAGTTTTAGTTTTGGATATCCAGTCTCTCCACAGAAGTTGTTTAACTTAATATTTCTAGCACGTTCAGTGTCTGTTCCATACTTTTCATTGTATGAAATTAAAATCTTGATCTGAAAAGCCATTTGGACCTTTAGGATAGTCTCTGATGATGCTGAATGCTCTGAGTACCGTAGTGAAGTGTGCAAATGGAGCAAGTCCCAGTATAGGGCTGGAACCTACTAACTTCAAATTCGAAGATGAGAATCATGCCAATCAGCCAAGATTGATCTAATAACATGTCAGACTGTGTTATTATTACTGGCATATCATTAAAGACTATAGTCATTTGGAATTCAAGGCAGTCATACAAACTTAAGGTAAACAAATCAGGACTCCACTCTGGATACAAGCTACACAGAATTCTTGAAGTCTTCAGTTAATTTCCATTAAATATTATTACTGAATCCAGCCCAAAATCAAATTGATTTCTTGATTTTATTTAACTTTGCTATTAGCAGCTTTTCCCAGTACTTCATGTTTGGGGTTCTACTCAGAGTTTGCCAGTAAAAAATATTTGGTGAAGAAATGACAACCTCTTTAGACGCCCATGTCTGCATATCTGAAATCAACTTCCATTCAAGATAACCCCATTAATGTTTTGCAAAATGTTTCTCCTTTTCAGCAATTCCCAGCTAAATAACTGACATCAGAAATCCAAAACAAAATATACTAAAGGTTAAAGGGACATAGGCCAAAGAGTCTGTTTCCATTCTGCAGTATTCAATGACTCTGACACCAACTATCACATTTCCAGTCCATTGATAAATCAATTCAACTGACAGTAAGTCTGGAACTTTACTGCCTTGATTGGGTAGTTTTCTCATGTGAGACAAACAGGAAGAGCAAAAACCACTTAATATCTACCACTGTAAAATTTACTATGGCTGCAGTGTAAGGGAAAGTGTTTAGATCATCATGGATTGAAATCTTGAAATCTTCTAAAGAGCAAATCATTCACTTGCCTTAGATATTAGCTTTGCTTTGTGGCTAAGTTTTGCCATTCGCCTGGTTGATAATGATATAAAATCAATCTTTAGAGAATGAGAAGAAAATCATGGACACAAACAGAATCAGTGTAAAGGGAACATCAGAGATTCTGCTTATCAGAGGCAAATTGTTCAAGGGTTTGAAACTCTTCACCTGGATGTTTACTTTTTCTATCCACCTTTGTATTCCAACCGTGCCCCCCCCCCCCACACACACACATAGACACAGTCCTGTAAAGTGGACGAGATTTTTCTGAAGAATTCAGACTTTGGGGACTTATTCTGCTGTATACATGAACTGAAAAAGCAAACCGTTTCTTTTGGCAATTCACTCCCTCTCCAGCACATAGTGAAGTAGAGGGTAAAGGATGATAATTTAGGAAACACATAGCCAATCTGCACCCAGCAGATCCCTGCATTCTGCAACATATCATAACCAAATCACTTGAAGGCCAGCACTCTAGGGCTAACTCCGCTGTTTTTCTTTTAGTTCCATGTTTTTTACTTATCCAAGGAAGCAGCTAATGCTTCAGTTCACAAATTAATCCATACAATGCTACCTACACTGGTATTTCCTCAGTACTACATCGGTGTTAGCCTGATTTTTTTTTGTGCTCAGGTGAATGACTAATCTCTCCTGCTACAGTCAAAGTTTATTATGTGAGGCATAAATATTTATTCAGAACCAGATTTATTCAATATTGTTATGCCACAGCTGGTCATTTGGGTCATCAAAATTCATGCCAACTCTTCATGGAGCAATAGAGGTAGTCTCAATTCCCAGTTCTTTTCCAAAACTCCGGCAGGTTATTTTATGTCAACTCCCTATCCAAGTCCCTTTAAAAGCCTTGACTCAATACAAGAGAAGTTTTTCTTCACCTCCTCCCTCTGTCTTTTTCCAATCAGTTTAAACCTGGTCATTAAACCACACACTTAATGGAGGCAGCTTGTCGTGTTTCACCTTATCTGAACCCATCATGAGCTTATGCACCAAACCAAATCTCCTTCCAATTTTGTTTGCTTAGAGGAGAACAAAACCAGTTACTCTTGTTCAAATCGAATCCTGTCTCGTAAATATAGTATAACTATATGATTTAAAAACTGAGAACTAAACATTAAGCAGTACACCTTCAGTCTAGTTTGACATTCAGGTTTTTGAATCAGATGATTAATCAATTTGTCCACAAATTTTGCCAGTTGTTTTGCTCGGTACTGTATTTTATGAAAATTCTTTTTTTGCACTGCACTTTAAAGCTATGCCCACAAAATAATTTCAAGTTAAACACATATAACACTTGCATGGACCAAAATCAAATTCAGTCAAAACCAAGAAGTTGATCACCCCAGTTTTGTCTTGTTTGCAAGGGGAGCTGTCCTCTTCATTCACTGTACATTCATCTTCATCTATTTTTTGAAAATACGAATGTAAATAATTTGCTTTAGACCAGCAGCAAATAATTTAAACATTTCATAAAAATGAAAAACCCTGAAATGAACACATTGTTTAAAAGAATCTCCAGATAGTTCAGTCAATGACATATAAGCACATTAGTTAGCTATGCAATGATCTTTTTGAATTAGGCAGATTTATGTACTCTTTTATATTATTACCAACAGTATTTATAAACAGCAATTGAATTTTAATTTGCATACAATTTAAGACTAAAAGTTTTTAAATGGTTATTTGAAAAGTAAATTTAATACAAAGCAAACTTTATATAAAATAAAACCATTGATTGCAGAAGGGAATGCTAAGAGTAAGTTGCAGACTCTTACCATGTGCTCAAATTAGCCTCGAGTAAAGATCAAACTCTAAAGTAATGTTAATATTGATCCATTTCATAACTATTGACATTTACAGATTATCTAAATGTGCCTAAATTGAAGTTTCATTATAAAATACAAGTAATGTTTGTTTCAGCAGGAAAAGAAATGTCATTTTTTAAGCACACATGCACTAAGTGCAAAGCCAGAAGATAAGGACAGTACAGTGACCCCACTCAGAGCTACCACCTCTAAACCCTAACAGCCTGGGAGCAATCCTGACCTCAGGTGTTGCCTGTGCAGTGTTTGAACATTCTCTCTGTTGACATCCTCCAAATACTTGAATTTCCTGCCAACTATTGGGTTAGTCATTGGGGTGGTAGAATCTGGGAGGGGGACGAGGTAAGATGGAAATGTGGGGAGGGAAGTTCACAGGAAAAATTAATAGGAGGATAGGATTTTCTGTGCATCATCTAAACTTGGTGGGTGGAAATGGCTTTCTAAGCTATAAGAAAATATAACGGTATGACATAAGGTTTATTTTGTAAAAGTCTAAATTAAAAGATAATCAAAATGCATTACTCAGATTTTATAGATTTTGAGGATATAACTAACTTACTTTAGCTACACATCAATGCACAAATCAGTCTCAGAATTTCCATATTTTTAATGAAAATCCTGATTGTACTATAATCGATATTTCATTGAATGTTAAATTTATTGAAGTCTGTGTAAAATATATTCCATGTCTGGGGCCTTCCTGTTTGGTAATGTTTTAACTCCATTTACACTTATTATGGAAATACTGTATGTACTAAGCTGCTTTATTAAAATGTTGTCACTTGTGCTTTAAGTGCATTTCTTAACATTAGTCACTATTTCTGATTTAACATGCCTGTTGAACAAACCACTTGTTACACAAAGAAATAGAGTTTGTTTTAACATACTTTGTTTAGATATTCTTTACAAAAACTGAAGAGAAACCAAAATCTTGTTCTTTGTTAGTTCTGAAATCCCAACTCTGTTTTAAAGTTTCAAAAATGAGAGTTGGTTTACAGATTCAAGCTTAGATACCTTTACTTTTGCTATGCAACTTAGTCAGTAGTACAATCTGAATTATAACAATTTTAATCAAAGAGCATATCTAAAAAATTGAAACATATAATGCATATTTTATAGTTTCATTTATTTGTCATTTAAGTAACTTGTAAAATCCATTTATTGCCATTATCCAGCAGTAAACTGTATTTACAAACTCAGAAAATGGTAGTTCCTCAATGTGAAATTTATAATCAATATCAATTTACTTTTAAGACAAATAATATTCCTATCAAAGGCAACTATTACAAACAAAGCATTTCACTAATTATCCAGTATAACAATTTAAAAATAATTATTGCTAAATTTAATAGTACTGAATGTAGCACTAGTCTGAAGAATCTGATTAAGTCATATTTTTAAATAATAATGAGACACAGGGATTTTCACTTTGTCACAGCAAATGGATTAGAAAAATACAAACAACTGTGTGATTTAACTTATGTTGCATATTGTATCTTCAACTTCAATCAGACTTGGTCTCAAGACACGAGTTCTAGTCTCACCAATGCGGCTGGAGATGCAAATCAATTAATATACCAATCTTGTTTACTAATATAAATTTTGCTTTCGTGTATACCTGATAATCTGATATCTGATAAATGGGCCAAATAAGTCACAATACTGTGAAATTGCTGCAAGAATAAGTAATGAAAATAAAACCAGACTGACAACCTGTGATTGCTTTAGTCATGGCTGGGTCAACATTTTGGAACTTCCATCTGATAGTTCTATGAGAAAACAAAGATTGAGAAAAAAAGTAGATTATAAGTACTTTCTCAAGGGCAATTAAGGATATGCACCTGTGAGAGGCATATATCCCATAAATGGAAAATAAAAATAACTATTTCCAAGGATTGGCTTTCAAGGGAATGCCGTCAGCAAATGAAATGAGTGTGTTTAAATTAAAGTTTTATACCTCCATTTCAAAAACAATCGTGAATGGGTTCATTCCACATCCTGTTTCTTTTTCCATGGGAACTTACTCTTATGGGTTAGCAATTGTTTACTTGGAAATTGGTACCATGGTTGCCTGAATGCTGATTAGGAGTCATTCCAGCAAGAAAATAATTCAATAAAATCAATTTTTTTGAATTTATGTATCACCGTTCGGTAGCAAACTATACAATTGAACAAAAATCAAAGAGAACATTGAATACATGATCACTATACTGCGACTGGTGGACGAAAAAAGGTGAAATGGATAGATACTGATTTTTCTTCATGTTTACTTTCCTGCGTACTGACATTTTTTGACTTTCCTCTTTGATACTGGAAATCAGATGCATCAGTAAAAATATTGCAATATGTTATAACAAGAGACAAAGAAGAGGAGGAAGATCAAATGCAGCCCAACACAAATGAAGGATTGAATAAAATAAATAACATCTGGGTACTTGATAAACATCCCAGATCTCACAGCTTCTGTCACTGCAGATAGCTTCAAAATACAGTATTCGATCAATGCAATAGCATACACAAAGGTCTAATAGCATGGTAGTTATTCAACAAGTATCTACAGATTTGGACCGTCAATCCAGAGAGGCAAGTTTGAATCATATCATGGGATCTGAAGTAAAATAGGTCATCAGATAGCTATAAGCTAAACAATGAAAATTCAATATTCTTAACCAAACTGGGTCATGGACATCATACACCGGACCCACAGATTGATTACAAACAGCCTTCTGAAATAGCCAATCATTTATGACGGGAATATACATAGCTCTGTTAGTGATATCCATGTCCCATGAATGAAACAAAAAATGCAATTTCTTTTCTTCCATAACAAAGTGAAATATTTCTTCTTCAATGTTGTGGAATTCCATTCCTTATCTTCCAACTCTAAGGCCCTCATTAAAACTCAACCCTCTGCAAGCTTTTGGTCAATCCTCCTGATACCATCCCTCCAATTCCTTGCATGGCAACTGTTCTATTAGTATTATACATATACAAGTTGTTATTTATTGGTAGCTGCTGTCCCCAAATAATACAATGTTTTCCCTTGTATTTATTATGCTGGTAACTAAATTTTCACCAGATAAATACATAATTTACCAAAAAGCATGCTAAGTACTTGAAGAGAAAAGCAAACACAGCTGACTCCTAAATACTCAAACCATTAATCTATTCACAACTTGAGTTCTTTAGCTCCAAGCGATTTAAAGCAACTACTCAGGTACTCTTCTGTTACTTCTTCCAGAGTTGCTGGCTTCCACTTTGGGCTTTGATCCTTGTCAATCAGCACTGTTAGGACAAATAAGTAATATTATTCCCAAATATGATAATTTTTTTATTGTATTTAAAATAAAAATAGGGTTATTTTAAAGTCAGAGAGCTATGGTTATACACAGTGTAAGATGAGAAGGATTACAAAAGTAATTTCTTGTTACATTTCAACACAGCAAATCTAATAATTGAAGACATACTTCTTATCAGCATTGTATGATCAGTCAATTCTTTAAACTCCACCTTGAATTGAAAAACCATCTGTTGAGATTATCAATTGCTGAAAGAAAACTGTTGCAACAATGGCACTATTCAAGTATTTCACTAATTATTAACTTTGTATCTTGGCCATTTAGTTGTGATTACACTTTTATATTGGCTCTGTAATATGGATGCAGTATATAATACCTCAACTATGTTGTGAAATTTGCAGATTTGTCAGTAACATTCTCCAGCTGCACTGTGGCAGATCATTGGGCCTCATACACAAAATGCTGGAAGAACTCAGCACCTCTCTCATATCTCCGGCATTTACACGATCTCTTGGGTGGATCATCGGACCTGTTCTCACCAACTTCCATAGTCACTGGCTTCCATCTCAGCCATTCCATTCCAAAGGTCTCTAGCTTCCCCCTTGCTAATTTGCATGGATTTTCATCTGGGCATTATCCAAACCTCAGATTCAATTGTTTCATTGGAAGATCCCATGAATAAAACCAATCACACTTCCCGATAGCAACAATAAACTGCAGTCCACCATGAGACTGTAAATAGAAGGATACAATAACTATTAAGATCAAACACTCTACAGATAGAACTTGATTGTATATTCTAAAGAAGATAAAAAAACATAATCAATAGGAGGCCAATTTGTCCCTTGTCCTCCATTCCACATCACAGGTTATCCAAGCTTAACCTCAGCACTACTTTCCCATTCTCCCTCCACATCCATAGTCATAGTCATAGTCATACTTTATTGATCCCGAGGGAAATTGGGATTCATTACAGTTGCACCAACCAAGAACAGAGTATAAATATAGCAATATAAAACCATAAATAATTAAATAATAATACGTAAATTATGCCAGGAAATAAGTCCAGGACCCTCCAAGGGAGGAGTTGTAAAGTTTGATGGCCACAGGCACGAATGACTTCCTATGACGCTCAGTGTTGCATCTCGGTGGAATGAGTCTCTTGTTAATCTTTGCCTTTAGAATACTGTGGTAGAGAGTTCTGAAGACCCTCAGAGAAGGAATTCCTCTATTACTCTTAAAATGGGCCACTCTTCATTTTGAAACTATGTCCTGTTATTCTAGACACACCCACTGGGGAAATCATCTTCTCAGCATTCACCTTCTAAATCCCCCCCAAGAAGCTAACGTATTTAAATAAGATAATATCTCATTCCTCGTATGTCAATCTTCCATTGAAGAAATTCATCTAAGGAATCTTCTCTGTCCTATTACAAGTAAATCCCTAAATATGGAAACCAAAATTGCACATAATAGTCTAACTGTGATCTCACCATTGCATAGAAAATGAAAATTTCCACTTTTCAAGTCTATACCCTATACAATAAAAGGCAGCATTTTATTTGCCTTCCTAATGACTTAATCTATCTACATGTTAACCTTTTATGTTTAATATAACACTCTACACACTCACTGTTTTAAATAACAATTTGCCTTTCATTTTTCTTTCCAATATGGATGACCTCTCGGATTACTCATAGTATACTCCATTTGACATTTACCCATACACATAACCTATCCATATCTTGTGTAGGCTCTTTGTGTCTCTTACAATTTGCCAACTCACCTTTCTTGGTAACATGTAGAAATCTACTACAATACACTTGTCTCATTCATCCAGTTCATTAATGCAAATTATAAATAGTTGAGGCCTTAATACTGATCTTATCTGGCCTTTTACGTGTCATCCAAGCAACTGTCTTCTGGAAATTCAAATGCATGACATTGTAAGTTCTTCCTAGATTCCCTTGACCATTACTTTCTCAAATAACTCTGGCATTTGTCAAATACATTTTCCTTTGATGAAACTACATGATACTAAATTCATCCTGTGATTTAGGTGGAGTCAATAGTACAGAGTGGATAATATAAGATTTACAGACAACATTCTCAAATTATCTGTCTATTTCAATGGTTAAATAGCAAGTGCACAAATGCTTTTTACTTTAAAAGGTCATGTTAATAAAAACACTATGATCCTAAGGGTACTCCTTCATGTGAAATCTGATATGAATAATTCTATTTGCTTATTGTTACTTAATTATCCTTTTCCAATCCAGGCTCACTTGATATCTACTTGTCAATGAAAGTAAATGTTTTATTTGCCAGAGAGGTTCATTAACATTGCTTAATTAACATATTGAGCTTTCTGCGCCAAATCAATAGTGAGACTCACGTGATCAAACTAGAACAACATAAAATGCCTAACAAGTTCAGGATATTTGCAACCCTAGGCATTTCTTAATCGACTGAACTAGCTGTAGATTGGTACAGTTACACTATTCATTTTTCAGCAAAATCTGCCCCAGCATTTTGATACAAGATCAGAATGAAATTAATTAATGCTAGAAAAATAGCAATTGTAAGATTCAGAGTAACAATGACTTCATTAGATATTACAACTTGACCCTTTGATTAAATGTTCTTGTAAGCTTTCCAAATAAAAAAAGAATCTTGCTTTACTAGATTAGATTAGATTATGAGAACACTCAGTCCTCTTTGATTGTCATCTAGAAATGCATACATGCATTAAGAAATAATACAATGTTTCTCCGGAGTGATATCACAGAAAACAGGACAAACCAAAGACTAACACTGACAGAACCACATAATTATAACATATAGTTACAGCAGTACAAAGCAATACCATAATTTGATGAAGAACAAACCATGGGCACAGTGAAAAAAGTCTCAAAGTCCCCGAGTCGATCGACTCCCGAGTCCCCGATAGCGGCGGCAACAGGGAGAAACTCCCTGCCATATGACTAGTGGGGTACCGCAAGGCTCAGTGCTGGGACCCCAGTTGTTTACAATATATATTAATGACTTGGATGAGGGAATTAAATGCAGCATCTCCAAGTTTGCGGATGACACGAAGCTGGGTGGCAGTGTTAGCAGTGAGGAGGATGCTAAGAGGATGCAGGGTGACTTGGATAGGTTGGGTGAGTGGGCAAACTCATGGCAGATGCAATTTAATGTGGATAAATGTGAAGTTATCCACTTTGGTGGCAAAAATAGGAAAACAGATTATTATCTGAATGGTGGCCGATTAGGAAAAGGGGAGGTGCAACGAGACCTGGGTGTCATTATACACCAGTCATTGAAAGTGGGCATGCAGGTACAGCAGGCGGTGAAAAAGGCGAACGGTATGCTGGCATTTATAGCGAGAGGATTCGAGTACAGGAGCAGGGAGGTACTACTGCAGTTGTACAAGGCCTTGGTGAGACCACACCTGGAGTATTGTGTGCAGTTTTGGTCCCCTAATCTGAGGAAAGACATCTTTGCCATACAGGGAGTACAAAGAAGGTTCACCAGATTGATTCCTGGGATGGCAGGTCTTTCATATGAAGAAAGACTGGATGAACTGGGCTTGTACTCGTTGGAATTTAGAAGATTGAGGGGGGATCTGATTGAAACGTATAAGATCCTAAAGGGATTGGACAGGCTAGATGCAGGAAGATTGTTCCCGATGTTGGGGAGGTCTAGAACGAGGGGTCACAGTTTGAGGATAGAGGGGAAGCCTTTTAGGACCGAGGTTAGGAAAAACTTCTTCACACAGAGAGTGGTGAATCTGTGGAATTCTCTGCCACAGCAAACTGTTGAGGCCAGTTCATTAGCTATGTTTAAAAGGAAGTTAGATATGGCCCTTGTGGCTACAGGGGTCAGGGGGTATGGAGGGAAGGCTGGGTTCTGAGTTGGATGATCAGCCATGATCATAATAAATGGCGGTGCAGGCTCGAAGGGCCGAATGGCCTACTCCTGCACCTATTTTCTATGTTTCTATGTTTCTATATACCTCCAGGCACTGTCGACTTGAAAAGCCTTGGAAGCCGCCAACCACTGAGTCCGTCCGTCCAAAAACTTCGAGCCTCTGACCAGCCCTTCCCATACAGCCACCCGAGCGCCACCTTCTGCCGAGCACCCTCCACCTAGCCCCGGCCGCTGAAACAAGCAAAGCAGAGGATTCGGGGCCTTCTGCTCCGGAGATTCCGGTTACCACACGGTAGCAGCGGCAGTGAAAGGGGCATTTCAGAAATTTTCCAGATGTTCCTTCGTACTCTCACATCCGTCTCCATCAAATCAGAATTGTGCACGGTCCCCTACTTGACAGATTACAGATATCATTCACCGGAGAGGCCGCGCACGCTGCCGTCGCGCCACCATCTTCTCCTCCAATACCCAATATCTTGGACTTGGCGCAATTCTATTTGTACATCACCCAACTCATTTCCCCCACTCCACAGCAAATATAAAAACAAAATGTGATGTTGATATTTGTATTTATAATTAAATTCATGCCCTTGCAAAAACAGAGCACAAAAATAAGCCATTCAGGGAGCATTACTGGGATGATTTCTGGTATACAACTGAAGGCTTGAAATGTTGAAATGTAGCTTTGCTGTAATTCATAAAATAGTATCATTTTTAAGGTGCCAAATTTTTCTAAGTACTTTGCGGGTCTAAATCTCAATGAAAGAATCACAAGCTTCAGGGAAAATGTATATAAATAAATCGTTGGAAATACTCCACAAATTTGGCATCACTGTGGAAAGAAAAAAAGGTGAGCTAATTAAGCACATATCAGAATGCATTCATTCTCTTTGTTTATTTGTCCATAGGATGGTGGCAGCAATGTCCATCTCAAAGTACCCTGAGCTGAGGAAGCTGTTTGAAGTCCACCACATGTACAATGGCCTCGAGTGATACACGAGCCAGACTGGGTAAGAACAGCAGGTTTCTTTCATGAGACAAAATTAGAGAACCAGGCTTATTTTTAAACTTATTATGATGCCCATTTTTTTCTTCTACTTTTTCACTAAATCAATTTTTAAATAATTACTTGAATTTAAATTCCCTTAGTTGCTGCGGTGAGATACAAATACATTTGTGAATTAGTGCTCAGAACCCAACCTGCAAACTTACTGACTTAACTTTTATATCTCTAAAATATTTGCCTACCTGCCCGCACCCCTTCGTAGAAATCATGGCCTTTCTGTAAGAGATAGATTACAAAGTATGAAACGCAAAATATACCCTTTTTGGTATTACTGATTTACATTAACACAGAGAAGTAGTAAGTTGAAGTATCTACATTGATTAAATGTATGTGGAAACAGATACTTTTAATTCGACTAAATTATTATGGCATTAAGAGCCCTTGTGTCCCATTCTAATATAATTTTACTGTCTCAACTTCTAAATCATTACCTGAACCAGCAGGGTAACATTTACATTATGTGTGTGTATATACTATATATATATATATATATAATTTACAATGATCAATTAGCCTATTAACCAGTATGTCTTTGGATTGTGGGAGGGAACCGGAGCACCCAGGGGAAACCACAAGGTTCATGGACAGAACATACAAACTCTTTACAGATGGCATTGGAACTCAACTCTGAACTCTGGAATGCCCCAAGCTGTAAGAGTGTCACACTAATTGCTACGCTGCAATGGTGCCCACATTTATGTTTTTATAAAAAAACATTTCCATTGATATTGAAAATTGAACATGAATTTGACATTTCCCGACCATTTCAAATTCTTCCTCCAACATTAAATTATAACACCTTAGATTTCTAAACAACGCAACTTAAAATATAAAAAAAAGTGCTAAACTCTCTATGACAGTATTTAGTCTGTGTCACGGACATAAACTCACCATGCAAGCTTGGCTAAGTCTGTACTCCATCATTAAAACTTCTGACAAGTTCTTCCTAGCTCCCTCTTCGAGCTGCTGAAAAGTAATCTTCATGGATGTAGGAGACATTTTCTTCAAAATCTGGAGATAAAATGACAAAAGTATGAAACTATTGAGC
The DNA here is from genome assembly GCF_963921235.1 of Mobula hypostoma. Taxonomy (NCBI): domain Eukaryota; kingdom Metazoa; phylum Chordata; class Chondrichthyes; order Myliobatiformes; family Myliobatidae; genus Mobula; species Mobula hypostoma. The sequence continues at coordinate 152,357,829 of NC_086102.1, read as the reverse complement.
ATCTGAATAAATATGAATGAGTTATTGAAAGGCTATTTGCACTTATAGAGAAAATTTACAGAAAACATTCAGTTTACATCACTGCCTGGTTATGGAAGGCTCAAAGCATTGGATTGAAATTGGCTGCAAAGGGTTGTTGAATCAGCCAGTCCCATCACAGGCACAGCTCTCCTCATCAAAGTTCAAAGTAAATTTTATTATCAGAGTACATATATGCCACTAAATCCAATCCTGAGATTTTTCCTGTGGGCATACTCAGCAAATCTATAGAATAGTAACTATAACAGGATCAATGAAAAACCAAGTAGAGCGTAGAAGACAACAAACTGTGCAAATGTAAATATAAATAAATAGCAATAAATAATGAGAGTATGAAATAATAAGATAAAGAGTCCATAAAGTAAGATCATTGGTTATGCGAATATCTCAATAGATGAGTGTAGTTATTTCCTTTTGCTCAAGAGCCTGATGGTTGAGGGCTAGTAACTATTCTTGAACCTGGTGGTGTGAGTCCCAAGGCTCTTGTACCATCTACCTGATGGCAGTAGTGAGGAAAAAAACATGGCCTGGGTGGTGAGGATCTTTGATTATGGATGCTGTTTTCCTACAACAGAGTTTCATGTAGATGTGCTCAATGGTTGGGAGGGCTTTACCCGTGATGTACTGGGCTGAATCCACCACCTTTTGTAGGATTTTCCATTCAAAGGCATTGGTGTAGCTATACCAGGTGGTGATGCAGACAGTCAGTACACTCTCCACTACATATCTATAAAATTGTCAAAGTTTTTGATGTCATGTCGAAAGTCCGCATACTCCTAAGTAAGTAGAGGCATTGTCGTGCTTTCTTTGCAATTACATTTATAATGATGGGTCCAGGACAGGTCTTTTGAGATAATAACATCCAGGGACTCAAAGTTACTGACCCTCTCTACCTCTGATCCTCCGATGAGGACTGGCTCATGGACCTCTGGTTTCCCTCTCCTGAAGTCTACAATCAGTTCCTTGGTCTTGCGTACATTGACTGAAGGGTGTTGTTATTACACCACTCATCCAAATTTTCAATCTCTTTCCTGTTTGCTGATTTATCACCACCTTTGACACAGCCCACAACAGTAGTGTCAGCAGCAAGCTTGAATATGGTGCTGTAGCTGTGCTTAGCCACGCAGTCAGATGTGTACAGCAAGTAGAGCAGGGGGCTAGGCACACAGCCTTGTGGTGCACCTGTGTTGATAGAGATTGTGGAGATGTGTTTGCCGATTGGAACTGACTGGGGTCTGCAAATGAGGAAATCCAGGATCCAATTGCACAAGGTAGTCTTGAGGCCCAGATCTTGGAGTTTACTGACTAGTTTTGAGGGGATGATGGTATTAAATGCTGAGTTGTAATCATCTTAATGTATGCATCTTTGTTGTCCTGATGTTCCTGGGTTGTGTAAAGAGCCAATGAGATAGTATCTGCTGTGGACCTGTTGCTCTGGTAGGCAAATTGGAGTGGATCCAAGTTGCCACTCTGATAGGAGCTGATATGCTTCATCATCAGCCTCTCAAAATACTTCATCACTGGGGATGTAAGTGCAACTGGGTGATAGTCATTGAGACAGGTCACTACACTCTTCTTGGGCAAGGGTATGAATGAAGCTGCCACAAAAGAGGAGATTCCACAACTTACACTCAGTGACCATTTTATTAGTTACATCTGCCTGCTAATGCAAATATCTGATCAGCCAATCATGTGGCAGCAACTCAACACATAAAAACAGATGGAGACGGTCAAGAGGTTCACTTGTTGTTCAGACCAAACAACAGAATGGGGAAGAAATATGATCTAAGTGACTTTTGACCATGCAGTGATTGTTGGTACCAGACAGCATGGTCTGATTATCTCAAACTGCTGATCTCCTTGGATTTTTATGACAACAGTCTCTAGAGTTTACAAAAAATGGTGTGAGAAACACAAAAAAAAGTGTGTGGCAGTTCTGAGGGTGAAGATAACTTGTTAATGAGGATGGTGGGAGGATGACCAGACTGATTCAAGCTGACAGGAAGTTGACAGCAACTCAAATAACCATGCATTACAACAGTGGTGTGCAAAACAGCAACTCTGAATGCACAACATGTCAAACTTTGAAGTGGGTGGGCTCAGCAGAAGACCATACCGGGTTCCATTCCCGTAGCTAATAAGGTGGCCACTGAGCATATATCAGGTATAATAAACATGATTCCAAATTACTTTTGGCAAGGTTAGTATGTGCCAAATGAATTTACCCAATCTCCTGACATTATACTGAAAATGAGCTTGTTTAGTTTCTGAATTGCTTCCGTATTCTGAAGCGAGGAGAAATATGAGATAACTCCAAGCACTTGTGTAACCACATTATTCCACCCAGTCATTGTCATAAATTCCCTGAACAAGCCAAGTATGGGTGTAACAGCACTTCATGAGGACTATCACTATTCATCTCTGTCCTGTTTGTAAAGGTCACTGCCTGAAACTGGTACAGGTGGGGGGGAATTGTAAATAGACAGAAAGACTCCTTTGTTATTTTAACTACTTCAAACAGTAACTTCAAAAGATTCTTTTTAAATATCTGTAAACTACTGGTTGCTGATGACAGGTTATGAAAACCTGCCTTGTTGCATTGTTTCTAGGTATGACCAACCCAATTTGCCATCAGATTGAACCACAATCTGGAAATGTACATCAGTTCATAGTTCGTTGAGCGATTTTCCAAAGGGGACAGTGATGACTGAAGAAAACCACAGAACTGTTTGGCTATAAGTATGTATAAATACTCTCTATATCTTTACACGTATGAATAATGACACAATATCTACTTTGTAAAATTTGCCAGATCAATGAGCACAGCAGTGTGGCATATACTGGGAAGAGATCCTTTTAAACTTCTGAAATATCGGCATTTGTTCTGGGAAACAGAGACAAGATCACATTTATTGTCACTGCTGGGTGACTATTTGTCACAATTAGCTCTGATTTTGAAACTGGATCATCAAATAGGTCCTGCATTGGCAGCAGAGCAGGTAATTTATATTGTGATGCTGTGGAGCTACTCTGAAGGCAATCACTTTTGGCAGGGAATTGTATCACAGTAATTCAGTTAACTCAAAAGATTAACTTGCGCAGACTACAATCACCTGGAGACCAGCTGAGTGTGGGTGGCACATATTCTATCGCTGAAGAACATCAATATCAACATATTTTAACATAAATGCATCATCTTTTCTGATTACTAACTTACAAGTCAACTGAATGTCACAATTTGGCATAGCATTTCAATTAATGCCATCTTATCATCTACAACATTTGTAACAGCACCCTCTCTAATATAATATCAACTGAGCATGACAACAGATTCCAAATCAAAGAATATTTCCCTCACTGATATATTAAAAATGTTACACACTGATAATGCATCAGGGTGGGAGCAGGAAGATCATTTCATACAATACAGAGTTTTATCACATAGAGAATTACGTCACGTCACACGCATAATCTTCTTTCAAGTGTTCATATTCAAGTAGGATCCTGTTCCTGCAGACACCGCACACAATGCTTGCCACGTCACTGACTCTAGCTATGTAATTGAGTCAACAAATATGTATTGTTTTGAGAGCAGACCATGCATTTTATACAGTGAATTCCTGTTAATTGGGACCCATCAGGATCAGTATATTTTGGCCAAATTAAGCGGCTGCCCTAATTAGTCAAAGTTTCATGGAAATCATTAAAAAAAAGCACAAAAAAAAGGCAAACTACTGTTTGAGGAACAAATGATTTATTTAAATGAAATACAGAACAAATTAGAACACTACCAATACTATTTGAGCACTATAAAATCTTGTATTAGTTACTAATAATTATTGACAGAGGAATTCATCCATTTACATGGCTGTTTTGTTTTGACTGGTTGTAAATAAACAAAATCAGCGCAGACATCTAGTACAGATAATGACTTCCTTCATACAATGCTTGTGCTGAATGTATCCACAAATCTTCATTTTCATTGCAACATTCAAGATGATTGTTGGTACAGTACTTTCAAATTCTTTGTAGTCCCTAACTTGTTGAAGTAGTGAAATCATTATATTTTCACTCATGACCATTTCTGGCAATTCCAACCTGAATGCTTGAAATCAGAATGAGCAAAGCAGTTCTGAATTGTCTTCCTGCTGATCTCTCGCCAATTACTAGTGTCAAAAATCACTGCTTTTTGAACACACGCACGCGTAACTGATGCTATTTTCTTAACATGGTGTAGTGTCTAACAGCCATTCAACTGCATGTGACCGATGCTAGTTAGAAACTGTTTCTTTCTTTCTTTTTAAATCTTTTTATTGAATAAGTATACAAAAAAGGTAAGCCATATAAACATTAATACAATGTTAAAGTATAATAAAATTCCAAAAGGTATCAATACCAAAAAAAATACTACAAACAATGTAATTTAAACATAAGAAACCAAGATAACATAATAGTATACTAAATTTTATATATATCAATGGAAAAAAAAAGAAAAAAAAACCCCCAAAAAAAAACCCACCGTGCAACTAACTAAAAGCAAAGCAAAGCAATGGGCTAACTTGAAACCAAACAGAGTTAAACTTAAAATCACGTCCTCAATCCCGACCTCCATTAAAAACAGTGAAAAAAAACAAGAAGGGTAAATATTACATTAAATGAAAATATCGAATAAAAGGTCCCCAAATCTGTTCAAATTTAAATGAAGAATCATAAAGGTTACTTCTAATTTTCTCCAAATTCAAACATAAAATCGTCTGAGAAAACCAAAAAAAGGTAGTTGGAGCATTAAGCTCTTTCCAATGTTGTAAAATACATCTTTTCGCCATTAAAGTAAGAAATGCAATCATTCTACGGGCTGAAGGGGAAAGATTACTAGAAATTTTAGGTAGTCCAAAGATAGCAGTAATAGGGTGAGGAGAGATATCTATATTTAATACCTTAGAAATAATATTAAAAATATCTCTCCAAAAAGTTTCCAAAGTAGGGCAAGACCAAAACATATGAGTTAAAGAGGCTATCTGCCCCGAACATCTATCACAGAAAGGATTAATATGCGAGTAAAAACGCGCTAACTTATCTTTGGACATATGTGCTCTATGAACCACTTTAAATTGAATTAGGGAATGTTTAGCACAAATAGAGGAAGTATTAACTAATTGTAAAATCTGCCCCCAATCATCCACAGAAATGGTAAGCCCCAATTCCTGTTCCCAATCTCCCCTAATCTTATCAAATGGAGCTTTCCTAAGTTTCATAATAATATTATAAATCATAGCCGATGCACCTTTCTGACATGGATTGAGGTTAATTATCGAATCTAAAATATATGTAGGAGGAAGCATTGGAAAGGAAGAAAGTATAGTACTTAGGAAATTTCTAACTTGTAAATATCTAAAAAAATGTATTCTTGATAAGTTATATTTATTAGATAATTGTTCAAAAGACATAAGGGAACCATCTAAAAATAAATCCAAAAACCGTAAAATACCCTTAGTCTTCCAAGTTTGAAAAGCGCGATCCGTAAAAGAGGGAGGAAAAAATGTTACCTAAAATAGGAATCGCTAACCCGAATTGATTAAGATCAAAAAATTTTCTGAATTGAAACCAAATGCGCAAAGCATATTTAACTATCGGGTTAGAGACCTGCTTAAGGCGTTTCGAATCAAAAGGGAGAGAGGAGCCTAAAATAGAGCCAAGTGTATAACCCTGAACAGATTGTAGTTCCAATGCTACCCATTTAGGAATAGATAGTATGTCCTGATCAAGTAACCAAAATTTCATATGTCGAATATTAATAGCCCAATAATAGAATCTAAAGTTAGGTAATGCTAAACCTCCATCTCTCTTAGCTTTCTGTAAATGTATTTTACCCAGTCTCGGATTCTTATTCTGCCAAATAAATGAAGAAATTTTAGATTCAACTTTATCAAAGAAAGATTTTGGAACAAAAATTGGTAATGCCTGAAACACATATAAAAATTTTGGCAAAAAAAACATCTTAACTGCATTAATACGACCAATCAAAGTTAAATATAAGGGAAACCATTTAGATGAAAGTTGAGTAATATGGTCTATTAATGGTAAAAAGTTAGTCTTAAATAAATCTTTGTATTTACAAGTAATTTTAATCCCAAGATATGAGAAATAATTATTAATCAATTTAAATGGAAATTTATAATATAAGGGAAGATGTTTATTAATCGGAAAAAGTTCACTCTTACTAAGATTTAATTTATAACCTGAAAAAAAACCAAATTGTGCTAATAACTCTAAAACAGCAGGAATGGATTTCTCAGGATTAGAAATATATAAAAGTAAATCATCAGCATAGAGTGATAATTTAAAGAACTTTAATCCCCGAGTTATCCCAGTAATATTTGAAGATTCTCGAATAGCAATTGCAAGAGGTTCTAATGCAATATCAAATAATAGGGGACTAAGAGGACAGCCTTGTCGAGTACCTCGAAAGAGAGGGAAAAAAGGTGAGTTTAAAGAGTTAGTACGAACCGAGGCTACAGGGGAATGATATAACAGTTTAATCCAGGATATAAATTTCAAGCTAAAATTAAACATTTCAAGCACCTTAAATAAATAAGGCCATTCTACTCTATCAAAAGCTTTCTCGGCATCTAAAGAAATAACACACTCAGGAACATTTTGTGAGGGAGTATAAACGATATTTAACAATGTACGAATATTATAAAAAGAGTAACGACCTTTAATAAAACCCGTTTGGTCTTCCGAAATAATAGAAGGAAGTACTTTTTCTAGTCTATTTGCTAATAACTTAGAAAAAACTTTAGAATCAACATTTAATAAAGATATTGGTCTATAAGATGCACATTGAGCAGGGTCTTTATCCTTCTTTAGTATTAGAGAAATTGATGCTCTATTCAGGAAGTTTACCAAGTTTCAGAGAAGCCTCAAAAACCCTACAGAGCCAAGGGATCAATAAAGAAGCAAAACATTTATAAAATTCAACGGTAAACCCATCCGGGCCAGGAGCTTTCCCCAGATTCATAGAAAAAATAACATTCTTAATCTCATCCATTGTAATGGAAGTATCTAATAAAGAAGACATATCCTGTGAAATCTGAGGGAAGTCTAACTTATCTAAAAAATCATTCATATATTTAGAATCTCGAGGAGACTCTGATTGATATAAAGAAGAATAAAAATCACAAAAGGTTTGATTAATCCCCACATGATCCAGTATCAATCGATCATTTTGGTTATAAATCTGATTGATTTGAGATTTAACATAATTAGATTTCAATTGATTAGCCAGCAGCTTGCCAATTTTGTCACTGTGAACATAAAAGTCACTTCTTGTTTTCTTTAATTGGTTTACAATCGAGGACGAGAGTAGTAAACTGTGTTCCATTTGAAGTTCAGTTCTTTGTTTGTATAACTCCTCAGAAGGAGCCATAACATATTTCTTATCAATTTCTTTAATCTTGTCCACAATTGCCATCTCCTCCTGCTTCTGTTTCTTCCTCAAAGCAGCAGAATACGAAATAATCTGACCCCGAATATAGGCTTTAAAAGTGTCCCAAAGAGTGTTAACCGAAATATCCTCTGTATGGTTAATTGTAAAAAAAGACCTCAATCTGTTCATTCATAAAGTTAACAAAGTCCGAGTCCTGAAGCAACAGCGAATTAAAACGCCATTGTCTATTATTTGGTATATTGGCCATAATTTTAATAGAAAGCTTAAGTGGAGCATGATCCGAAATGGTTATAGAATCATAATCACATTTAATCACTGAAGGAATAAGATGAGAATCAATAAAAAAAAATCAATTCTTGAATAGGAATGATGAACATGTGAAAAGAAGGAAAAATCTTTTCCCTGAGGATGCAGAAAACGCCAAATGTCCGTCGACCCAGAATCAGAAAGGAAAAAATTAATCAAATTTGCAGATTTATTAGGTAAGGTCCGTAAAGGAGCCGAACGGTCCAAAGCTGGAGACAAACAGGTATTAAGATCTCCGCCCCAGATCAATGAAAACTCGTTCAAATTCGGAAACTGATTAAACAATGATTTATAAAATTCCGGACAATCCATATTAGGAGCATAAACATTAACCAAAACTACTTTTTTATTAAATAGTAAACCACTAACCAATAAAAATCTACCATTCGGATCAGAAGTAATATCCTGTTGTATAAAAGTAACTGAGGAATCTATAAAAATAGAGACGCCTCGAATCTTAGCATTGGAGTTCAAATGAAATTGTTGTCCCTTCCAGAATTTAAAAAAACGTAGTCTGTCCCCCCTCCGTACATGGGTCTCTTGTAAAAATAAAATTTGTGCTTTAAGTCTCCGGAACACTTTAAAAACTTTTTTCCTTTTAATAGGATGATTAAGACCGTTAGTGTTCCAGGAGACAAAATTAATAATAAACTCCATAAATCCTAAAGTCAACCCACAACAAGGAGGATTGAAGATAGGCTCGACCCACGAACCCAGAGAGGAAACAGAACATACGAAAGATACCGGGAAAAAGGACGCAACCAGTACTTCAATAATGTATATAGCCCAAAGAGAAAAAAACTAAAACGTGAAGCCCCTCCCGCCACCCCCCTCGCCCCAAGACCCCAAGGCAAAATCTAAAGCAGACCCGCCCGAAAGAAGCAAGCGCTAAAACTACCCCCATGACTTCCGGTATACGCTCCCTAAAAAAAAGGTATAAATATGAAAAAGATCAGCTAATTGTAAAACAGTAAAAAAGTAAAAAAAAAGGTAACTCAATTAAAATACACACACAACAGAACAAAAGCCAGAAAATATATATTAAAAAAAAACCACAATAAACCCCAAACCCATGAATAAACACAACAACAAGAAAAAATAAGATTATTGACATAAAGTAGTTATAAAAAGCAAAACAAAATAAAATTTAAAAAAACTACAAAATTTAAGGCCACACAGGAAATACGTAAGATGACAAAAAGGAAGTAACCACCCAGAATCCCCTGGGAAAAGAAAGAAATGACGCAGTTGAAAAGAAAGTTTAGCAACCATATTAAGAAATCAAAAATAAACTTTTCTGCCCAAATAGGGCACGAAAAAGTTAAAACCAACCAATTCACAGCCTCCGATCAACGGAGATAATTAAAAAAAAATAGCAATTAAGATGTTGAAGGTGAAAGTTGATCCAGATAACTCTGGGCATCCGATGGAGAATCAAAAAAACGAAGGACTCCATCTGACATGCGAATCCTTAGACGTGCAGGGTACAGCAACGCTGGTCTTAAATCCATCTTATAGAATTCTGACATCACAGATCTGTAGCGAACCCGTTGGTCCCAGATTGGTTTACTGAAATCTTCCACGAATCGGAACCTAAGATCCGAAAAATCAATGAAACCTTTAGATCGAGCGAATCGAAACAGTCTCTCCTTGTCTTGAAAGTAATGAAAATGTAAGATAACATGCCTAGGTCTATCTGACCTAGACGAGTATGATGGGATTCTGTGAACACGATCCAGTAGCGGTGGTTGGTCAGGAAATACAGTAGGGAATGCATCTTTTAAAAGTTGAGAAAAATACTTCATGGGGTTGTTAGATTCCACAGCTTCACGCACCCCAATCATTCGTAAATTCTGCCGTCGCATTCTAGATTCCAAGTCAGAGTTTTTAAAAGTCAGAAAGTCAAGTTTCTTCTTCATTACATTAATTGTTTCTTCGATTTTCCCCATCTTAAGCTCACTTTGTTGCGCGAATTTTTGAAGATCAGATATAGCCGACTGATGTTCCGCAATAGATGTTTGCATCTTATCAATTGAATCGGCAATTTTCTGGAGATTAATTGAGATTTCCGTATGAATCAGGTCTTTAACAGAGTCTGCAATTTCCGTACGAATCATCTCCCTAACAGAGGTTGAAATTTCCCTCTGAATTAACTCCGATATAGCTTTCAAAGTCACCGGTGATTCAGTCGGGGGGAAATCCATACCTTTCGGTTTAACCGGAGGTTTACCATCCTTGCCGTTTTTCCCGTTCTTAGACATAGCAGATCTAAGTTCCATCCAGTTGTCGGAGAATTCAGTTTAATTCAAAGTATTGTAAGAGTTGATGCCTTAATGGTTAATTAAAGTATAGCTGACCATAGAGAAAAAAAAACTCAGAGGTAATGGAGCGAGTCAAGAACGCGACTTCACTCCATGAGCGCTACCGGAAGTCCCCAGGAACTGTTTAACAACAGTCTCCTGTCACAATTAGGCAGTATAGTGTCCCAAATAAATGAAGTGAACCTCAGCTATTTTCTTGATTAGGTTACATTCTTTAAGAATTGTCCCAATTAAGAGGCTGCCTCAGTTAACCAATTGCCTAAGGCAGCTCCTTTGGGCCAGCCAGAGCACTACAAATGAAAACCCACATCTAGCACTTCCAATTCAAGTTTCAATACCTATATTGAACTTTAGTAGAATACCAGGACTTGCACAGTAGTTTAGTATTCAGGCTGTGTTTTACAAGTGCTGGGTTTGAAAAGCATGATAAACCAAAGACGCACAGATAGAAAAGTGGTGCTCATTACAAAAAAAAGCAGGATGGCCTACGTTCTGCCTTCTTCTCAAATCTTTAACGTGATTGACCAGAATTCCTTCTCCGAAAGCATCCTCACTGCCATCCAAATGGGTGAGACCATATTTCAAAGTTCAAAGCATATATATTATCAAAAAATGTAAAAATTATACAACCTTGAGACTTGTTTGCTTGCAGGCAGCCGCAAAGCAAGAAACCTGAAAGAACCTAATTAAAAAAAAAATAAAGACCAACACCTGATGCGCGGAGAAAGGACAAATCATGCAAACAATATATCGACACATAACTGTTCAGTCACAGCAAGAGAACGTTAGTGACCAACATAGTAAAGACTTCTCTTTCCATGCTTTGCTCTAACTGCTTTGTTGCCTTCCCTATCCCTTCACTGACCTCTGGGTTCGTTCTTGGCCTCCTATTTTATGTGGCACCATTATGGAACAAAAAAAAAGAATCCACTTTCAGATATTTTTTGAAAACCTCATCACTTTTCTTCTTTCTTTTTAAATCTTTTTATTGAATAAGTATACAAAAAGGTAAGCCATATAAACATTAATACAATGTTAAAATATAATAAAATTCCAGAAGGTATCAATACCAAAAAAAAATACTACAAACAATGTAATTTAAACATAAGAAACCAAGATAACATAATAGTATACTAAATTTTATATATATCAATAGAAAAAAAGAAAAAAAAAACCCCACCGTGCAACTAACTAAAAGCAAAGCAAAGCAATGGGCTAACTTGAAACCAAACAGAGTTAAACTTAAAATCACGTCCTCAATCCCGACCTCCATTAAAAACAGTGAAAAAAAACAAGAAGGGTATATATTACATTAAATGAAAATATCAAATAAAAGGTCCCCAAATCTGTTCAAATTTAAATGAAGAATCATAAAGGTTACTTCTAATTTTCTCCAGATTCAAACATAAAATCGTCTGAGAGAACCAAAAAAAGGTAGTTGGAGCATTAAGCTCTTTCCAATGTTGTAAAATACATCTTTTCGCCATTAAAGTAAGAAATGCAATCATTCTACGGGCTGAAGGGGAAAGATTACTAGAAATTTTAGGTAGTCCAAAGATAGCAGTAATAGGGTGAGGAGAGATATCTATATTTAATACCTTAGAAATAATATTAAAAATATCTCTCCAAAAAGTTTCCAAAGTAGGGCAAGACCAAAACATATGAGTTAAAGAGGCCACTTTTCTTGACCCATCTCATCTTTAAACTGCCTGTTGTCTCATTTGACAGAAGTACCGACCGGTTGAGTTAAATTGTCTTCCATTCTTTGTGATGGAAATGACAAGCCAAAGCCACTCTTTTCCACCCAGACACAACTTCCATTGCCCACCTACCATCTCTATCGCTGAATTAAGCATCTGTCAGATGGAGAATAACATAACAGAGTGCTTCCTACCTTGGAGTCATGATTGACTCCAAGATCATCTCCAGACCACACATATGCACCATTAAAAAAAACATTTAAAATCTGCAATATTATCTGACTCTACAACGAGCAGGTCAAGTAGCATCTGTAAAAGGAAGAAATAATTGATATGTTGGATAAATAATCCCTTTCCTCCCACAGATGCTGCATTATCTGCTACTCATCCAGCAGATTATTTGTTGCTCCAATTTACATCTTGTTTCTTGTGTCTCCCCTATCTGATTCTATACCTGCCGTAAGCTTAACTGATTTCTACCTCTAGAGACAATTTTTTAGTCAGTCACTGCCAATCTTTTATTTTACTCTCCATAAACATGTGATTAAATCACATTCTAACTCTCAGAAAACCAAGGTCCCATCATTCCTGCACTAACTGATTCAGAACAGCCCCTAACCAAGGGACAACAGTTTCAATATTCACAGCCGCATTTTCAAATTATTCTATGGCTTCACTTCTTTATTTCTGAAATTTCTTGCCGTTCTCCATTGGATTCTGCACCATTACAATTTCTGGACTATTGACCAATTATTAATATAATTTCTGCACCATTGGTTACCATGCCTCCAGTTGCCAAGGCCATAAACTCTGGAATTTCCTTCGTACACATTTTTCTTTCTCTCTTTTCTTCTATTATCCTCCGTGAAAGCCACTGCATCTTTCAATCTTTTCGTCACATGCTCAGATACGTCCTTGTAGCTCAGTGTCTAATTTTGATGACAATACTCCTGTGAGGTACCCTGGAAGGTATTGCTGTATTTTTTTCTATTCATGGGATACGAACACTGCTGTCAAAGTCAAGCTGCATCCTAAATGTCTCCTGAAAAAGATCATTTCCTTGCAAAGCCATCTGCAAGAGTACACAGCAGGGTCTGAAGGACGTAGTCCAAAGTGGATGAGTATCCAAGGCTTTAGGGAATTTTATCATCATAGTTCTAAAAAAATCAGTTTGATATTCAACATTACTGATATACTTACTCACCTGAATTTAAATTTCCCAGTGTCGTGGTGGGAATTGAATTTATATCCCTGATCAATCATTCAGAGATCTGCACAGAAGTATCATGATATTGAAATGACTTAGGATTTGCAGTCAATATTTGGCACCTTTACACCGTGAAACAATTCAGTAGCGCTTGGATCAGGCACATGCGTAATTACAAATGGAAATCTAGAATATGTTGTCCCCCATTTTTTACTCTTTCTCATTGTAAATTAGACCCAAAAATCTGCAAATCCTGGAATTTGAAATAAAAACTGAAAATGAAGGAAACACTGAGCAGGTCAGACAGCATCTGTGAAAAGAGAGATGAGTTAAGGTTTTGCGTAAAAGAGCCTTCACATGGATGCTGTTGTGCAAACTTCTCTGAACTAATTTCTAGAAATAAGAAAATTGACAAAATAAATAAATGCAGCAAATAATTCTCAAACTAACTTTGAAGCCTTGAAATTATCTTTCCACAGGATGAATAGTTATGTTTTACTGAAGAAATGATGCTGCATAAATGCAAGTTGTGGTTGAAACACTACTTCCTCAACCCTATTTACACTTTAAAGGACACTGAAAATAAGGTGCTATTTTGTATGTTTATTTGTTTTGATGAGATATGACAGCTAAATGTAGTAACATTTTTAAAATGTCTGTAATATTTTGGATCTCTTGGATACCTGTATTTTTCTGATCCTTATTCATACTCTGTAAAACACCTAAAATAATACTCAAAAATTATCCTTGAACTTCCCCTTTTGCTTTAGTTGGCTGTTCCGCTGGCTAATTACACTCAACTATGAGAAATCTTTAATCTGACATCCAGTAATCGAAAAGGAAAAGTCCATGGCACCAAGATCATTGTGGGCAGCGTTCTTCAAAATCACTGCTAAGTGCCATCATTTCCTTTTTGGCTCCAAGTTCCAGGCCACTATGTTTAAGTAACTGATGAATTAAATGTAAAATAAACTCAAAAGGATTAGACTATTCTTTATTCACTCCATTCTTCACTTAGTTTATCTGGAGATCGTCTATATGTCATTAAACAATACAGCCGTAATAAGTAGTGATTCAAATTATTGTATAATTTTAATTATTAATGGCTTGACAGCTCTGTGAAATTATTTCCTATTTTTCCAGAGATCAGAAGGACAGAACTTGACCTGACCAGGAAAATTTACTTTCTTAGTTGAAAAACTTCATTCATGTTGCTTTCTGTGTTTCCCTTTTCAGCCTTGTCTGCCAGGTTCAATACAGCTCTCAATATTTTCCTGGCAATGTTTACCAGGTTGGAATTTGTGTAAATCTCCCCCAACTTAATATACAAGTTGATTAGCAACATCTTTCCAATGACCAGAGTCATCTGAAGCTATATAAGAGATTAGCTGGGCACTACTGTACCAAGTTGGGAGAGTTGGTTGATGATAACATAAGGTTGAATGGGCTTGGCCCTGAAAATTCTCAAACTGATTCCAAAGCCCCTGAAATCTTCTGTTTAAAAGACGAGCTGAAATATTTGACTATAGAAATTATACTGCAAAAAATGCAAGTTGAGCTGAAACAGTACAGTACTTCGTCAAATTTAGTATCACCTAGCAGAAGATTGAGAGGCACAACACAAAATACTCCCGGGAGGGGGGAGAAGATGGCGGCGCAACGACAGTGCGAGCAGCCACTTCGGTGATGAATATCCATTATTTGTCAAGTAGGGGACCGTGCACAATCCTGAGACGTGAGAGCACAGCGGAACATCTGGAAAACTCCTGAAATGCCTGCTTTGCTACCGCTGCTACTGTGTGGTAACCGGAATCTCCAGAGCTGAAGGCCCCGAAATCCTTGGCTTTGCGTGTTTCAGCGGCCAGGGCGAGGTCGAAGGCGCTCGGCAGAGGATGGCGCTCGGGAGGCTGTATCGGAGAGGCTGCTCGGAGTTTTCGGACGGATGGGCTCAGAGTCGGCTGGAGTCTGCTGCTTCCAAGGTATCAGCAAGTTGACGGTGCCTGGAGGCTAATTCTCCCTTTTGCCGCCTGCTATCGGGGACTCGGGAGTTGATCGACTCCGGACTTTGAGACTTTTTTTTACTGTGCCTATGGTCTGTTATTTATCAAATTATGGTATTGCTTTGCACTGCTGTAACTATAAGTTATAATTATGTGGTTCTGTCAGTGTTAGTTTTTGATCTGTCTTGTTTTCTGTGATACCACTCCGGAGAAACATTGTATCATTTCTTAATGCATGTATGCATTTCTAAATGACAATAAAAGAGGACTGAGTGTTCTCATAATCTAAAAAAAAATAAGACCAGTTGTAACCAGAACAGCTGCGCCCTAAAAGATGTGGCAAAGATTGTGCTTGAATCACGTTGAAGTGGTAAAATACAGCATTAAGCTTTTTTGAATGCTGCATAATTGGCTTTCCTGGAGGAAACCCATTTTGAAAAGTGTTTCTTCTCTCCTGTGTATTTGCAAACTTTCTTGTATTTTATCAACACTGAATCTATCATGAACCAGCACAGTTGGGAAGAATCTTAAACTGTTTCTTTTAAAATGACTGTGGTTTAAAAATAAATCCATTTAAAATCCCAGTGAGTCATCAATTTTAAATTACTTAAAAATAGTTTATCAAGTTATTTTCTGGTTCAATTATTTCTGTAACCACCTTCTGTGATAAAGTAAGTAATTTAATTAGGGTACAGTAGTGAAGTATTGTTAAACATTTAAAAAACACATTTTCAAAATGTTGCAGTTAGTATCCTTGCACTCAGAATTTTCAGCTTGATATGTAAAGTTCCATTAAAGACCAGCAGGAGAAATAATTAGTATTACCTTGAAATAGTGATTAATTGCCTAAAAGCAACAGTCAGATTAAAGAGCAGGACCTGTTTTCGGTGCACTATTTTAAAACCTAGACTAAAAGACTACAGAAATTCAAGATGATCCAGATATAATTTATCCCTACTTGATCTGCCCTTATGAGGAAACTGGGGGTAAAGGCACTGAAAACAACAGCAACAAATGGATGATCAAGGCTTCTGTCAGAAGATGGATCCTATTAAAATGGTAAAATAAAATTCTCAGCTTTTTGAACAATGTATGCAAAGGAATAGCCCGCTACAGACTAAGTTGACAAGCTCCATTTTCCCATCATATCCAGCAGCAAATAGCGGTGGAAAAGAGACAACTAATTAGAATTTTCAATAAATTAAAAGTTAAGACCAAGTAAAATAACCCATTTTCAGCTTTGGCACAACATAACAATCAACTACTTAGGATAAGGCTGAAGCATTAGTGAAGTATCTTGAGACAAAAGCAACAAAACTACAATGAATATTGGGATGCAGCTAGGTTCCCATGATAACATTGTAGCTGCTGTTATTTCTCTGTCACACAACTATCTTTAATAGAAGACACAAGAAGCTGCAGATGCTGGAACGTGGGGCAACGAACTATCTGCTGGAGGAATTTAGCAGGTCGAACAACACCTATGGTCGGGGAGGAAAAGGGGAAATAACTGTTGACATTTCAGGCTGAAACCCTCATGCAGCTCCAGAGAGCTCCTGCAGCTGATTGTAACTCTAATAGGATCTGGCTTAGCAACGAGGCCATCCAGTGACTGAACTCATGCCAACTGACTAGAATTGTAAATGGAAAATATGCATTAAGCCTGAGAAAGATGGACACATATTTCAGTATGAAGGAGATCAGATTGCACAGACAGAGAGAAATTGATGGCGCAGTTGGCCAACAATTCTTTCAATCTTTTAATTTTGAAATAGACATTGAAGCAAATATTGAAAGGTATATGGTTATATTTGTGTTACAGTTATGACCCAATGATCTTTATCCAGCAAAATCTCTAAATGAATGCATTATGGATCAGTGCTAATTTTAAATTACAGAAGGATCTGTAAGACTCCTCTGGCTTTTGCTAAGTGTAACATCTCTCAAGTTCAGCCTTTTACTTATCTAATGTACTCTACCTTCAAGTGTTGAAGTGCAAATGGACTTCCATCTTGTATCAGATTTTCCATTATTTCTTCCACACTGTTGGTTTTAAACAGCCTGTAAAACAGAATGCATACACTCACAAACCATTGAAAAAAAGGTAAATGATTTATTAGTACTGAGTAGACATGCTACGTGGGCAATTATTTTATCACTACAAATAATCTTGGGAACTTTGCCAACTTGTAATCTTGCCAGCTGTGAATCCGTGAATCACCCTGTAGTGTCAAAATCTCTACACTAAGATCATAGAAAATTTCAAAAACAATACTAGCATGCATGAGTAGTTAACATAAAGCAAAAAAAAAATCAAAAGAATCTGAAAATAAAGTCTCCAGATGAGTACTTTATTACAGCAGAAAGAATAGGTTTTCTGATGGTAAATGCAAGGAATTTAAACATGCTATTCTCTCAACATACCCAGAAATTAAATAACTATACTTAGACTCTGCTTGCTGAAGTTCAGACCATAAGGGTTTGGAAGTCAGAATGGTGTGTGCTGTTTGAAAATTAACCCATGTTTGCTCATGATTTTTTTAATACAAGTCTAGTATGTTGCAGATCATTGAAATTACAGATACTTTTAATAATGTTTAAATTTGATCCACAGTCAAACTGCACTAAGTACCGTGAATTCCAGTTAACTGGGAGACAGCGAGATGAGTACGTTTTGGCCAGGTTAAGCAGCTGCCCGTATTAGCTGAAGTTTCTTGGAAATTGTTAGTAAGGTATAAAAAAGACAAACTATCGTTTAACTGAGTAACACATTCTGTATTTCATTTTAAATATATAATAAATTAGAACATGACCAATACCTCTACAGCACTATAAAACTGTGTAATAGCACCTAACAGTAATCGACTGAGGAATTCATCTGCTATATTCTTTTGATTGACTGTAAATGAACAAGATCAACGCAGGCACCTAGTGCAGATAACGGACTGCCTTCATACAATGCTTTAGTTGATTGCATTCTCTAAATCTTCATTTTCATTGTAACAATCAAGATGATTGTTGATACCTCCAAATTCTTCATAGTTCCTATCTTGTTGAAGTAGTGAAATCATTTCATTTTCACTCCCAGCTGTTTCTGGCATCTCCAAGTCTGAATGTTTGAAACCATGGTGAGCAACCAGTTCTGAATTACCTTACTGATTATTTCTCACCAAATGTCAATGACAAAAATCACTGCTTTTTGAACATAAACACGCACAACTGACACTATTTAAAAACTGTTTGCTCTAAGCACGATGTAGTGTCTAACAGCCATGCAAGTGCAGACTTCTGAAGCTAGTTAGAAAGTTCAGCAACAGTCTCCTGCCCCAATTAAGCAGCACAATGTCCTAGAAAAACATAAGAAATCCTAGCTATTTTCTCAATTAGTTATTGTTCTTTAAGAGTTGTCCCAAATAAATGGCTGCCCCGGTTAACTGATAGCCTAATTACCACAATACACTATATTCCATTGTGAATTGAGAATTTAGTTCTTACTTTTGATTACTTTTTAAAAAAATATCACAACCCAATTCTTAAAGAAACATGATTGTTTTTTTACTCCCAATTTAGGACGAATGATCCATGCTATTCTAGTCACAATCAGCTAATTCAGCAAAAATCAAGAAATAAACCTAGAATTTTCTAGATATCTCACGCTAACAATTCACGGCATCTTTATCATAATCAGCCTATAGAAATCTTCCAATATGTCAATCATTTGAGCTCTAATTCAGGCCATTTTAACAGAATGTACCATCATCTCTCATCTAAGCTTTTACACTTTTGGACATGGCAGTTGGGATGAAAGACAATTCCTATCTCCTCAGCACAAAAGCTTAGATAAAGGTATAAAAGGTATCTTTATACAGGTATAAAGATGTTTTTCGCAGCATTAATATTGGGCTTGGGAGCGTCTACATTGCTTCACTGCACTGAGAATCAAACCATTTGCTAGGGGATGGAGAGGGTGTATGTACTAAGAACTGACAAACATGGAAAGGATAAACTCAATTTATCACTAACTCAGTAATGTAATTTTAAAATCTATAACTCTTAAATTATTGATCTGAGCATCCACATGTAAAATCCATCTGTCAGTATTTAATATTAACATTCAGATGACGGCCAGAAGAAAGGATCTTGACCTGGAATGTCAACTGTCCATTACTTTCCACAGATGCTGCCTGATCTGCTGAGTTCCTCTATAATTTTGTTTTTAATTCCAAATTCCACATTAGCAGTCTCTTGTGTTTTCAGGGCTAACATTTATTAGGAAAGCAGTGCTTGCAAAAAGCATTGAATGTACATATATAAAATGATTATTGTCACTAAATTGCTCATGCATTAAATGCTTAATATGCAGAAACTGAATTTACAGTTAACAGGCTTGTTGAATTGTTGGAGCGATGTGAATAATACGTGCCAACTATGACATTTTCCTTTGTCTATACTAATGCTCCATCCCAGATAGTACAGTACCTATTAATCTTGTCCATGTGATCCGCTAGGGTAAATTTATCATCAGCTTGGCACTGTTAGAAGAAAAAGGGAAAATAAACATCTCCGCTTATTCATCTTTCCATGTCTACACAACTGTTTTAAGTTGATTGTTCATTTAAGTTTGAAGTATCAGAAGATCAATTTACAATAGTATCACAAATATTGCTATTTGCAGTACTGCTTGGAATCTGCAGTTTTCTATGAAAAAGAAAATAGCATACCACCAACTATTTATTTTAAACATAATACTTACATATACTGGCAATATTTTTTTCCTAATTTACTTTAGACATACCACATCACTTGCATGGGGTTTTGGAAGATTGTCTCATTGAATCTGGTAAAGGATGGTAGGGTGAAAGGAGGTAGGAGAGGTCCTTAATGAATATTTTGCTTTAGTATTCACCGGGGGAGAGACCTTGAAAATTGTGAGGACAGTGTTAAACAGGCTGATATGCTAGAACATGTCAACATTAAGAAAGAGGATTTGCTGGAATGTTTGAACAATATTAAGATAGATGCGTACTGGGGCTAGACGGGATATAATCCAGGTTGAATTCTTTGAGGAAGTGACAAAACAAATTGATGGAGATAGGTCAAATATGAAGGCAGAATATAGTATTAACGGTAAGACTCTTGGCAGTGTGGAGGATAAGAGGGATCTTGGGGTCCGAGTCCACAGGACACTCAAAGCTGCTGCGCAGGTTGACTCTGTGGTTAAGAAGGCATATGGTGCATTGGCCTTCATCAACCGTGGGATTGAGTTTAAGAGCCGAGAGGTAACGTTACAGCTATATAGGACCCTGGTCAGGCCCCACTTGGAGTACTGTGCTCAGTTCTGGTTACCTCTCTACAGGAAGGATGTGGAAATTATAGAACGGGTGCAGAGGAGATTTACAAGAATGTTGCCTGGATTGGGGAGCATGCCTTATGAGAATAGGTTGCGTGAACTCGGACTTTTCTCCTTAGAGCGGCACAGGATAAGCGGTGACTTGATAGAGGTACATAAGATGATGAGAGGCATTGATTGTGTGGATAGTCAGAGGCTTTTTCCTGGGGCTGAAATGGCTAGCACAAGGGGGCACAGTTTTAAGGTGCTTGGAAGTAGGCATAGAAGAGGTCAGGGTTAAGTTTTTTTTTTACGCGGTGAGGGTGTGGAATGGGGTGCCAGCGACGGTGGTGAAGGCAGATACGATAGGGTCTTTTAAGAGACTCCTGGATAGGTACATGGAGCTTAGAAAAACAGAGGACTATGGGTAACCTTAGGTAATTTTTGAAGTAAGTACATGTTCAGCACAACACTGTGGGCCAAAGGGCCTGTACTATGCTGTAGGTTTTCTATGTTTCTAGTGGATGTGGTGTATATGATTATAGTAAGTGACTGACAAGGATCCCCACAGTAGACTCATTCAGAAAGTCAGGAGGCATGATTTCACAATTAGCTTGCCCACACAAGGTGGTAGTAGATGGAGCATATTCTGCCTGGAGTTCAGTGACCAGTGGTGTTCCTCATGGATCTGTTCTGGGATTCCTGCTCTTTGTGATTTTTATAAGTGAATTTGGATGAGGAAAGTGGAAGGGTAGGTTAATAAGTCTGCAGATGTCATGAAGGTAGGTGATTTTGTGGATAGTGTAGAAGGTTGTTGTAGGTTATAACAGGGCATTGATAGGATGCAGAGCTGGACTCAGAAGTGGCAGGTGGAGTTCAATTCAGAAAAGTGTGGAGTTTATCACCTTTGCATGGTCAATCCTGAAGTCAGAATAAAGGATTAATGGCTGGATTCTTAGCAGTGGGTGGAACAGATCATGGGCTCCACAACCACAGGTCTCTTAAACCTGCTATGCAAGTTGACAGGGTGGTTAAAAAGACGTATGGTGTGTTGGCTTTCATTCATTGAGGGATTGAGCTCAAGAACCATGATGTAATGTTGCAGTTCTACAGAATTCTGGTTAGATCACATTCAGGGTATTATATTCAGTTCTGGTTGCCTCATTATAAGGAGGATGTGGAAGAGAGGGTGCAGAGCAGATTTACCAGAATGCTGCCTAGATTAGAGAGCATGTCTTATGGGGATAGGTTAAACAGGCCAAGGCTATTCTTTCTGAACTGCAGGAGAATGAGGGGTGACTTGATAGAGCTGTACAAGATGATAAAGATGTAAATAGAGTTGTCAGCCTTAGACTATGTCCTAGGGCTATTATCAGGGGGCATAATTTTAAGGTGATTAGAGGAAAGTATCAGGGTTAGTCCAAGGTAGGTCTTCAACACAGAGGGTGGTGGGTATGTGGAATGGGCTTGTAGGAGTGGTGATGGAGGTAGGTACATGGGACATTTAGAAGCCTCTCAGATAAGCATATGGAAGGAAAAGTGAAGGCTATGTGAGAGGGAAAGATTAGGTCAATCTTAGAGTAGGTTAAAAGGTCGACACAACATCATGGACTGAAGGGCCTGTAATGTAATGTACTGTTTTATATTCTATGTTTAAACACGTAATTTAACAGCATGGAAGCAACAAGTTTGATCTCAACTGTAGTGAGGCTAATTCATGACATATACGTAGATCACTGTACCTTGAAATGATGTGAGTTTAACAGATCTGCAACATCCTCTTTTGAAGGAGACCTTAGAGATACCAAATCTTTCTCCAAAGCTGGAATCTTAAACGAAATTAAACACCAACACCGTTATGAAATAAATGAAGATGTATTTCAGATAATTGCTCATTTGTACAATATTAAAAGATTAAGTAATAAATTTCACTTGAACTTCAAAATATAGTTTAAATTAAATAACCTACTATGGCCTTATTTTGCCGAAGAATCAGTTAATACTTCTTAAGCATGAGTGTAAAAATTCAATAAGAAATTTGATCAGTTCTGACCATTTATTGATTTAGAAAAGGAATGATAGAATGTGTTAATGTCACATGTTCATAATGTATTAAACCAAACCAGATAGTTGTTTAACAATACATTTGTCTCTTAAATTGCTGTTATGGTTCAGACATTGACCATTATCTGCCAGGATAAAATGAAAAATTAGGTTTTTAAATATTCAGGAAAAGTGCTCCACTTTATAAATCTGGTAAAAATTTCTGATTTAGCAGTTCAAAATGTATCTAAGAGCTTTTTTTAAAAATCCCATGCATTTCTAATGTACAACTTCTCATGAGGTGGATTCCGAGAAATCTGATGAAGTATTGGAAACGACCTGGCAAATGTCTGTATTTCTAACACAGCATTTTAGCAGTTCAAGTATTGCATTGGGCTATTCGATAAATCATGCAGAGAGATCTAATGGAAAAATATACTGCACATTGCCTTGTAATTCAATAGCATAAAACATACTGTTCTAGTCTAGAAATTCTGCATTCCTTGAAAAGCAATATTAAACCACGAGGGACAAATGCCAATATTTGTGGAGTCATGAATTTCAACGGGTCAGGTATAATAAATAGTTTTTGAAAACTTAAGCATTAATTTTAGTTTAATTGAGTTTTTTTTTGAGGAAATAACTAAGAGGTTTGATGAGAGCAGGATGATAGATATTGTTTATATGGACTTTAGTAAAGTATTTGACAAGGTCCCACATGATAGGTTGGCCCAGAGTATTAAGATACATGGGATCCAAAGCGAGCTGGCTAATTGGATCCAAAACTGACTTAGTGATAGGAGACAGAGACAAGTGGTGTCTGTGATATATGGATGTGAATGTAGAGTTATTATTGGTTAGTCTGCACATCATAGCAAGAAAGGTTGTTGTGGATAGCAAGGAAGATTGTCTGAAGCAGGTTATCCAGTAGATGAAAAGGTGGATAAAATATTGGCCAGTGAATTTAATTCCAACAAGCACAAGGTGAAGGATTTTGGTAAGTCACATTGGGGTATGACATACACAGCAAATAGTAAAGCACTAAGGGATATTGATGAACAGCAGGAGATGGGATTGAAGTCTGCAGATCCACTTTCAAGGTTGATAGGATGTTGAGGAAGGCATAAGTATACTTTCCTTCATAGGTAGGCTCACAGAATAAAAAATAGACAATAGACAATAGGTGCAGGAGTAGGCCATTCAGTCCTTTGAGCCAGCACCACCATTCACTGTGATCCTGGCTGATCATCCACAATCAGTACCCTTTTCCTGCCTTCTCCCCATATCCCTTCACTCCGCTATCTTTGAGCTCTATCTAACTCTTTCTTGAAAGAATCCAGAGAATTGGCCTCCACTGCCTTCTGAGGCAGAGCATTCCACAGAACCACAACCCTCTGTGTGAAAAAGTTCTTCCTCAACTCTGTTCTAAATTGTCTACCACTTATTCTTAAACTGTGGCCTCTGGTTCAGGACTCCCCCAACATCGGGAACATGTTTCCTGCCTCTATCATGTCCAATCCCTTAATAATCTTATATGTTTCAATCAGATCCCCTCTCATCCTTCTAAATTCCAGTGTATACAACCCCAGTTGCTCCAATCTTTCAACATATGACAGTCTTGCCATCCTGGGTATTAACCTCGTGAACCTACGCTGCACTCCCTCAATAGCTAGAATGTCCTTCCTCAAATTTGGAGACTAAAACTGTACACAATATTCCAGGTGTGGTCTCACCAGGGCCCTGTACAACTGCAGAAGGACCTCTTTGCTCCTATACTCAATTCCCTTTCTTATGAAGGCCAGCATGCCATTAGCTTTCTTCAAAGTTGGAATATTACTTTGCAATTTCACTCTCTTACCTTAATCTCCCTACCTGCCCATCACACCCCTCTGGTGCTCTTCTCCCTTCCCCTTCTTCCATGGTCATCTGCCCTCTCCTTTTAGATTCCCCTTTCTCCAGCGCTTTATCTCTTTCACCAACTAACTTCCCAATTTATTTCACCCCTCCCCCTCTCCCGGTTTCAACTATTACCTGCCACGTTGTACTTCTTCCTCACCTTTCCCCCACCTTCTTACTCTGGCTTCCCCCTTCCTTTCCAGTCCTGATGAAGGGTCTTGGCCCAAAACATTGACTGTTTACAATAGATGCTGCCTGGCCTGTTGAGTTCCTCCAGTATTTTCTGTGTCATATGCAGTTCTGGTCACTACACTATAGGAAGGATGTAGTTGCACTTGAGAGAATGCAGAAGAGATTCACCATGAAGTTACCTAAATTGTGGGAGGAGTGATTGGTAAGGCTGAGGCTATCTTTCCTGATGCAAAGGAGGTTGAAGAGTGACCAGATAGACCTATAGTTAATTCTGGTTAATTGGTCCATCGTTTAATTGGAGCAGCCACTTATTTTGGACAATTCTGAAAGAACAGAAAATAATTGAGAAAATAGCCAGGATTCCCATTGTTTATGTGGGATATTATGTCACTTAATTGGGACAGCAGACTGTTGCCAAACAGTTTCTAACTAGTGCCAGTCTAATGAACTTGTGTGGCTGATGGACACTACACTGTGATTGGAGAAAGCAGTTTTTAAATAGCGTCTGCTGCACGTGTTTATGTTCAAAAAGCAGTGATTTCATCACTAATAGTGGTGAGAAGTAAGCAGAAGGACAACCTAGAGTAGGTTTGCTCACCGCTCTTTCACTCATTCAGGCTTGCAGATGCCAGAAATGGCTGAGTGAAATGATTTCACTAGTTCAACAATTTATGAACTATGAAGAATTTGAAGGTATCAACAATCATCTTGGAAGTTGCAATGAAAATGAAGATTTGTGGGGTGCAATTGTCAAAAGCATTGTATGAAGGCAGTCCATTATCTGCACCAGGCATCTTTGCTAATTTTTATTTACACTCAATCCAAAGAATATGGTAGCATGTTGGTCTTCCATCGTATCCGACGATGACAGTGGAGCTTGTGTGGGAGAGTTTTTAAAGTGGAAAAGCCACTATACTGGGAGAGTTTCACTCTCTTGACTTCGAAAGTCCAGGACCAGTGGTACGAGTAGTCGTCACAAACTGAGGTCTGCCTTGGTTGCAGTGGATGACTGTTAGACCTCCCTATTGATCTCATCCCCACAGTCCGCCAGAGCTGACTTCACATCCGAGGATAGGCATTTCCCTATTTCACCGGATACACTCGGCTGGTTTAGCCTGCCTGTCGAATCGACATACCAGGATGTGGTTGTATGCAAACAGCTACTTGGAGCCACAGTTGAGAGCTGAATGTCTGGTGGGGGACCAAAGGTGAGTGAGCTGCCCCTGAATGTACACAAGCCCCTTTACCAGAGGAGCTACCGCTCCCATGGTAGTGTACACTGGACGAATTCCTCCATCAGTAACAATTAGAAACTAATACAGTTTAGTAGTATTATGGTAGCACTGGTAGTGTTCTAACTTGTTTTGTACTTCTTTTAAATACATAATTGGTTACTCAGCTAAACAGTATTTTTTTATACCTTTTAATCTATTTTCATGAAACTTTGGTTAATTGGAACAGCCACTTAATTGGGCCAAAATGTACTGGTTCCGATGTGTCCCAATTGACCAGAATCCACTGTATATAAAATTATTAGAGTCACCAAGTAGAAAGTCAGAATCTTTTCTCCCTGGTAGAGGTATCAATAACAATACTGCCTGGGCTTCAAGTATGAAGGAGATGCTTTAAAGACCTGAGGGAACTTTGCCTCCAAACCCCAAACCTCACCCACCCACTAAACAAAGAGTAGGAAATATCTGGAAGAAGTGGTGGAGTCAGATACATTCACAATGTTTAAGATCCTGAAAAAGAAGCATAGAAGGATATGGACCTAATGCAGGTAAATCGGATTTGGGCAGATGGCCAAAAATATTAGCATTGCTGAAGGGCCCACTTCTGTGCTATACGACTAATACTCTACGGGTCAGGAGGGTTGTGGTTAGGGAGATAGGTGCATGTGTTTTGGGTGCATCTTATGGAGGTGGGGTATTTGTGAGTGCCTGTGGAGGCAATCAAAGGAAGCGTTGGACCTGTAGGTCATTTAGAAAAGAGACATCAGGAATCAGATACCTGGTCAGGTCTAAAACACAATGGAAGAGAGGACCATCGGAGACATCACTAGGGGACAGACCAACATTGCCAGCAAGAAGGGTAGTGGGGCAGAAGGAACATTATAAAAACTTGATCTGCTTGATTGAAGACTGTTGCCACAGACTCCCTGGCCAAGGACCTAGGAAGTTCAGTGCCCTTTAATGAATGCAAAAGCAGACCATAGCTCTCCAAGTCAACCCTGCGTTACTGAAGAACCTTGCATAAGAGATGTCAAAATGTATGATATCACAAATGAGTCCGCAATGCATAATGGACCTGCATTAAAATCTGGAAGCGTGCAAGCTCTGAGTTAAAGGTCCTATTGTACTTGGCAGTTGAATTTTACATTGAATTCATTTGTGCAGCACAAAAATAGTGTTTCTAACATACTACATGTTAAAATAATGCTTGACATCTCTAATCATTAACTTGGAGAATTTTCTACCCATGATCAGAAAAGTTGCCTTTGAATATTAATTTTTTCTTCCCCTGAGTTAGATTATTTTCTTGACAGGCCACATCCTAGCTGACAGAGTCAATAAGCAGCTAATTCCTTGATGTTCACCTGTGACAGAGCTGAGGAAGAAAGAAAAAAGCTTCAAGGAGATGCGAACATGCAAGATGGAGTACAATACTGAAAAAATATGAGGTTACCATTTTAAGTACAAGAGATGTTTTGCTCCACTTAGAAAGGGGCTGGGTGAGACCAGACGTGAAATATTGGAAATGGATCTGGTCACACTACTCAAAGGTTGTTGTACCAGTGAGAAGCAAAGTGGATGATCACATTCACTGGATTGATTTTTGGGACAGCACGTTCATCATAGGAGAAGAGATTACAAGTTTGGTCTCCGCTCTTGAGTTTAAACAACGAGAGATGATCTCTTGAAACACAAAATTCTTAACGGGCTTACCGGGTTTGAAGCAGGGATAATGTTTCCCTTGGCTAGGGTTTCTAGAACCAGGGCCAGAATCTCAAAGTAAATGGTCAAAGCATTCCAGTCAGGAAGACAAGAAATTTCTTCATCTTCAAGATAGAGAACCTTTGGAATTCACCATCCAAGAGGACAACGAAGGCTTGTTTGCCAAGGACATTCAGGGTGGAGATCATTGGATTTTTAGATATCAAAATCAAGCGATAAGGGATTAGTGTAGGAAAGTGGCACATATGTTAAAAATCAGCAGTGGTCACAATCAATGGTATTCAGTATCTGGTCATATCAAACTGCACGAGAGTTAGTAAAGTGGATTTGAGTTATAAGTCTAACAATGAGTATATATAGAACAAATTGCCTTATAGATATCCCTAATAAGAGTGTGCTGTACTACAGGCAATATCTATTGGATATGTCATTCAGCTGAGCCATTATCAAGTGGATAGAAAAGGTTCTGTGTTATTAATTCACCTGGAATTTCTCTTCAGCATGCTGAGCAAAATTTATGTCTCAATCCAAACCTGAAGTCAATTAATCTGAACATTGTCAATGTCTGTTGAAGACATCCTGCTGAACACAAATTGGCTGCTGAATTTTGCAACTCAGTAATGATTCCAATTTAAAAAAAGAACTTCACTGGTTGCCATAGGCAAAAGTTGCTTTATTAATTATAAGATATTGTCAGGGTCTTTTAGATCATCACTCAGTTAAAATGAATTAAAACAAAAATCACCCAAGACACTCAAAATTATTACACTTGTGTGTTTTACTAATGGAATCCTCAACCATTTTCCAGCCAACATAACCATGGATCCTAAGATTTATTGTTCTGTCCTCAAGGAAGAGCTCTATCCCACTACTTTTGAAATTCCTGGGTATTGGCATTGGGTTTGCAAATATGATAAAAATTATATTGATTAAACCAAAGTTTCAAAAACAAAAATAATTGATATGGTATATTCCATTAAATGCAGTGTGTTGAGCAACATAGCAGCACTTTTGAACAACATGAAATCATGTCAGCTTGGTTTTGCTGAAGTAGGATGTTTGGATTGCCAAATCTGATACTTGTAGTCGTAACCACCTTAGTTTCTAAAAGTAAATAAGGCAGTCACATTGATTATATTCTCATGTAATTGTTCCCAGCTTTGATTCTACATTTTACTTAGTAGATTTTACAAAGAAATAAACTTACCTCCTCAGACTTTATAAAATGAGTAGCAATTCCAGCTTTATGTACATCTCTTCCTTTCATTCTAAATCCTGTTAAGGCAAGGAACAGGCCAAGTTTCCCTTCCAGTCTTGGCAAGAAGTAACCTCCTCCTACATCTGGGAACAGACCTGTATACAAACACATTCGAGTTCAACTTGCAGTCAACCAGGCAATCACTTAAAGAAAAAATACTTTTAATGTTCTGATATTTATTTAACTGCAATACATTTCAAATTACAGTCATTTGATTTCAAAAGAACTCAGCTTTTCAATTGTTGCTTTTGTCATTTAATTCCACACAATTGTTTACACCTTCTGCCTGTGTCTTGTCTTCCAGCCACCTCCTTTCATTCCATGAATCTAACTTTTGATCCTTCTCAGTTGTTCCGTAACAATTCTAAGCTTGTCTCACCAGTAAAGACCAAATGATATAGTGCTTAAGACTGTCACTGTGGTCAATTAATCTTTCTTATTATATAAATACATATAAACATATCAACTCCTGCCTGAGAAGCAACTTGCACCCATTCCAATTTGTCTACTGCAGCAATAGGCTCTTCACTCAACCCTGGAACATCCGTAGAGTGAAGATGCATACATCTGGACCGTGAAGGTGCAAATATCAGGATGCTCTTCACTGACTACAGCTCAGCATTCAATACTATCATCCCCTCAAAACTAATCAATGAGCTTCAGGACATTAGCTTCAATGCCTCCTTGTGCAACTGGATCCTTGATTTCCTCACTTGCAAAACCCAGTCAGTTCGGGGTGGCAACAACATCTCCTCCACAATCTCCATCAGCACAGGTAAGCCACAAGGCTGTGTGCTTAGCCCCCTGCCTCTACTCAAAATTCAAAGTATATTTTATTATCAAAGTATGTATATGCCACCATATACAACCCTGAGATTTATTTTCTTGGGTACATACTCAATAAATCTGTAGAATAATAACTGTAACAATAATCAATACTCACTTTATACTTAAGACTATGAGGCTAAGCAAGCTCCAATACCATATTTAAATTTGATGATGACACCACAGTCATTGGCCAAATCAAAGTTGGTGAAAAATAAGCTTATGGAAGGAGACTGAAAATCTAGCTGAGCGATGCCACAACAACAACCTCTCACTCAATGTCAGCGAGATCAGGAGCTGATTATTGACTTCATGAGGAAACTGGAGGTCCATGAGCCAGTTATTATTGGGGGACCAGAGGCGGAGAGGGTCAGCAACTTAAAATTCCTTGGTGTTATCATTTCAGAGGATAGGTCCTGCATCCAGCAGGTAAGTATCATTTCAAAGAAAGCACAGCAACACCTATTTTCTTAAAAGTTTGCAAAGATATGGCATGTCATCCAAAATATTGACAAACTTCTATAGATGTGTGGTGGAAAATATATTGACTGGTTGCATCATGACCTGGTATGGAAACACCAATAGCCTTGAACAGAAAAGCCTACAAAAAAAGTAGATACGGCCCAGTCTATTATCAGTAAAGCCCTCCCCACCATTGAGCACACCTACATGTAGCGCTGTCGCAGGAAAGCAGCATCCATCAAGGACCCCACCATTCAGGCCATGCTTTCTTCTCCCTGCTGCATCAGGAAGGTGGTACAGGAACCTCAGGACTCACACCACCAGGTTCAGGAACAGTCATTACCCCTTCAGACTCTTGAACCAGAGGGGATAACTTCACTCAACCCGGCACTAAACTGTTCCTACAACCTATGCGCTTACTTTCAAGGACCCTTCATCTCATGTTCTCAATATTTATTGCTTATTTATTATGATGATTTTTTTTCTTTTTGTATTTGCAGTTTGTTGTCTTTTGCACACTGATTGTTTGTCCATCCTGTTGGAGGTGCTCTTTCCTTGATTCCATTGTGTTTCTTGTATTTACTGTGAATGCCTGCAACAAAATGAATGTCAGGGCTGTATATGGTGACGTATATCTTTGAACTTTGTGGAACAACTAATCATGCCAGCCTCTTCCAATATCTCCTCTCCAATTTCCAGCACAGCATGACAAACCTCCTTTGGTAGACTGATACCAGTTAGAGTACTCCAGCAGAAGGATCTGTTTCTGCTCCTGCACCAATGATTTGAGAGAGATGCAAGGATGTCCAGCACCCTTCTCTTGCTCAGCTAGAGATTGAAGCTGGCTCACATGTGCACACCGATGTTCCTAGTCTCTGTTTCTGCACTCTTTTGATCCCAGCCAATGCTGGCATTCAGATTAGCGATCACTGCATCATTGTTCTGTTACTCATTGGTAAGTTCATCTCTATCCTCAGTCACTGCTTAAGACTAATTCACATTTCCCACAACCTCAGCATCCTCAACCAATTCTTCACAGAGACCATTTACTTCCATTTCCATAACATTACATTCCTCTGCCCTCATCTCAGCCCATTCTCGATGGAACTGCACATACACCAGTTGCCTCCAAAATTAACAAGTGTAATGCTCCCCTCACTGACATCGCAATTTCCACCTTCGGTTCACCCTCAACTCTGGCGGTGTCAGTGCCCTACCATGCTTCATACATAATGTGTATTAGCTCTTAGTCTCATGCTTTAAATGAAAGTTACAATACTCATGTTTAAATTCCTTCTTGACTTCGCATCTCCTCATCTCTTTTACCGTCCAACCTGCGAAGCGACTTTCCTGAAGTCTCTGTTCCCTTGAATGTGGCCTCTTCTGCCCCTCTCTACCCCACTTTTTCTTGCAGCTCCCTGAGCAGCAAAGCCTGAAATTCCCACCATCTCCATCACATATTTATAGATGGTCCTCAAAATCCAACTCTTTGACAAAGACAGACAAGAATCCCAGATCCTGCCTTCTTGCTGAGCTGAATGATCGTCTTCCTAATATTTCTTTCCTTGCTTCAATACCTCTGTTATTACACTCTGGAGTTCCTCCCTACATTAAAGACAATCCACAAATGCAAGTTGTTTTTCAAGCAGCTCAAATCATCAGTGGCAACTAATGATTTTTCAATGGCAAATGACTTGAACTGCTTGACTGAGGGGGATTGGTGTGGAATCAGCAAATTCCTGGGTGTTGACATATCAGATCACGCATCTTGGGCCTAGTGTATAGACACAAACATAAAGTGCCAGTGACTTTACTTTCTTAGGAAGATAAGAAAACAAAAAAACATAGAAACATAGAAAATAGGTGCAGGAGTAGGCCATTCAGCCCTTCGAGCCTGCACCGCCATTCAGTATGATCATGGCTGATCATCCAACTCAGAACCCTGTACCAGCCTTC
Organism: Mobula hypostoma; assembly: GCF_963921235.1. Lineage (NCBI taxonomy): Eukaryota > Metazoa > Chordata > Chondrichthyes > Myliobatiformes > Myliobatidae > Mobula > Mobula hypostoma. The sequence continues at coordinate 152,325,891 of NC_086102.1, read as the reverse complement.
CCTCCATACCCCATGATCCCTTTAGCCACAAGGGCCATATCTAACTCCCTCTTAAATATAGCCAATAAACTGGCCTCAACTGTTTCCTGTGGCAGAGAATTCCACAGATTCACCACTCTCTGTGTGAAGAAGTTTTTCCTAATCTCGGTCCTAAAAGGCTTCCCCTTTATCCTCAAACTGTGACCCCTCGTTCTGGACTTCCCCAACAAAGGGATCAATCTTCCTGCATCTAGCCTGTCCAATCCCTTTAGGATTTTATACGTTTCAATAAGATCCCCCCTCAATCTTCTAAATTCCAACGAGTATAAGCCTAGTCGATCCAGTCTTTCATCATATGAAAGTCCTGCCATCCCAGGAATCAATCTGGTGAACTTTCTTTGTACGCCCTCTATGGCAAGGATGTCTTTCCTCAGATTAGGGGACCAAAACTGCACACAATACTCCAGGTGTGGTCTCACCAAGGCCTTGTACAACTGCAGTAGTACCTCCCTGCTCCTGCACTCAAATCCTCTTGCTATGAATGCCAGCATACCATTCGCCTTTTTCACCGCCTGCTGTACCTGCATGCCCACTTTCAATGACTGGTGTATAATGACACCCAGGTCTCGTTGCACCTCCCCTTTTCCTAATCGGCCACCATTCAGATAATAATCTGTTTTCCTGTTTTTGCCACCAAAGTGGATAACCTTACATTTATCCACATTAAACTGCATCTGCCATGAATTTGCCCACTCACCTAACCTATCCAAGTCACCCTGCATCCTCTTTGCATCCTCCTCACAGCTAACACTGCCGCCCAGCTTCATGTCATCCGCAAACTTGGAGATGCTGCATTTAATTCCTTCATCTAAGTCATTAATATATATTGTAAACAACTGGGGTCCCAGCACTGAGCCTTGCGGTACCCCACTAGTCACTGCCTGCCATTCTGAAAAGGTTCTGTTTATTCCCACTCTTTGCCTCCTGTCTGCCAACCAATTCTCCATCCACATCAATACCTTACCCCCAATACCGTGTGCTTTAAGTTTGAACACTAATCTCCTGTGTGGGACCTTGTCAAAAGCCTTTTGAAAATCCAAATATACCACATCCACTGGTTCTCCCCTATCCACTCTACTAGTTACATCCTCAAGAAATTCTATGAGATTCGTCAGACATGATTTTCCTTTCACAAATCCATGCTGACTTTGTCGGATGATTTCACCGCCTTCCAAATGTGCTGTTATCACATCTTTGATAACTGACTAGCATTTTCCCCACCACCGACGTTAGGCTAACCGGTCTATAATTCCCCGGTTTCTCTCTCCCTCCTTTTTTAAAAAGTGGGGTTACATTAGCGACCCTCTAATCCTCAGGAACTAGTCCAGAATCTAAAGAGTTTTGAAAAATTATCACTAATACATCCACTATTTCTTGGGCTACTTCCTTAAGCACTCTGGGATGCAGACCATCTGTCCCTGGGGATTTATCTGCCTTTAATCCCTTCAATTTACCTAACACCACTTCCCTACTAACATGCATTTCCCTCAGTTCCTCCATCTCACTGGACCCTCTGTCCCCTACTATTTCTGGAAGATTATTTATGTCCTCCTTAGTGAAGACAGAACCAAAGTAATTATTCAATTGGTCTGCCATGTCCTTGCTCCCCATAATCAATTCACCTGTTTCTGTCTGTAGGGGACCTACATTTGTCTTAACCAATCTTTTTCTCTTCACATATCTATAAAAGCTTTAAAGTCAGTTTTTATGTTCCCTGCCAGTTTTCTCTCATAATCTTTTTTCCCATAATCTTTTTTCCCCTTCCCAATTCAGCCCTTTGTCCTCCTCTGCTGGACTCTGAATTTCTCCCAGTCCTCAGGTGAGCCACTTTTTCTGGTTAATTTGTATGCTTCTTCTTTGGAATTGATACTATCCCTAATTTCCCTTGTCAGCCACGGGTGCACTACCTTCCTTGAATTATTCTTTTGCCAAACTGGGATGAACAATTGTTATAGTTCATCCATGCGATCTTTAAATGCTTGCCATTGCATATCCACCGTCAACCCTTTAAGTGTCATTTGCCAGTCTATCTTAGCTAATTCACGTCTCATACCTTCAAAGTTACCCTTCTAAATTTGTCTTATCATCAAACACTCTTAACAAACTTCCACAGAAAGCATCATGGTCTAGTACAGCAATTCAATGCACAGTAAATTGAAGCTACAGATAGAAATGGATTCTGCCAAAATACATCACGGCGACATCCCTCCCGTCCAGTGGTGGTATCCACAGGAAGTGCTTCAAAAGGAGGAGGAGAAGATGGCGGCATGACACAGCGTGCGGCCACTCCGGTGATGAATATCTGTTATTTGTCAAGTAGGATGCCGTGCACAATTCTCATTTGATGGAGGCAGACGCGAGAGCACGGAGGAACATCTGGTGAAATTTCTGAAATGCCGATTTCGCTGCCGCTGCTACTGTGTGATCCAGAATCTCCGGAGGGGAAGGCCCCAAATCCTCAGCTTTGCTTGTTGCTCGGCACCCGGGGTGGGGTCGAAGCGCTTGGCAGAGATGGTGCTCGGTGTTGGAGGGCTGGTCGGAGGCTCGAAGTTTTCGGATGGACTCAGAGTCCGCTGTGGTCGGGTGCTTCCAGGGTGCTGCATCGGCAAGTTTGCAGCGCTGGAGGCTCATGGCAGGGAGAGTTTCTCCTTTCTACTGTCTGTGCACGATAATGGGGTTATCAGGACTTGAAACTCTTTTTTACCGTGCCCATGGTCTGCTCTTACCAAATTACGGTATCGCTTTGCACTGCTGTAACTATATGTTATAATTATGTGGTTTGTGTCAGTTTTAGTCTTGGTCTGTCCTGTGTTTCTGTGATATCATTCTGGAGGAACATTGTATCATTTTTTAATGCATGCATTTCTAAATGATAATAATCGAGGACTGAATGTCCTCATAATCTAATCTAAAAAGGCAACATCCATCACCCAAGATCCTCACCATCTGGGCCATGCATTTTTTTTGCAGCTAAAGGTACAGATCACCAGGTCTAAAAACAGCCACTTCCCTTCAACCATTCCTGAGCCGATTGGCATGTCCTGGACATATCATGTAAATATAATTGCAAAGAAAGCACAATAGTGCCTCTACTTCCTCAGGAGTCTGCAGAGATTTGGCATGTCATCAAAAAACTTGGCAAACTCTGTAGATGTGCTGACTGGCTACATTGCAGCATGGTATGAGAACACCAATGCTTTCGAGCGGAAAATCCTACAAAAGGTAGTGAATTCAGGCCAGTACATCACGTGTACAGCACTTCCAACTATTGAGCACATCTACATGAAATATTGCCGTAGATAAGCAGCACCCATCGTCAAAGATTCTCACCACCCAGGCCCATGCTCTTTTCTCGTTGCTGCCATCAGGTAGAAGGGACAGGTGCCTCAGGACTCACATCACCAGATTTAATAACAGTTACTACCCCTCAACCATCAGGCTCTTGAACAAAACTGCACTCATTCTATTTCTGGTGTTCCCACAACCAATGATCTCACTTTAAGGAGTCTTCATCTTGTTATTTCATACTCATAATTTATTGCTATTTATTTATATTTGCATTTTCACACTTTGTTGTTCATTGATCCTATTTACAGCTACTCTTCTATCTATCTGCGAAGTATGCCCACAGGAAAAAGAATCCCAGGGTTGTATGTGGTGACATGTATATACTCTGATAATACATTTAACTTTGAACTTTAAAACCCTAATCTCACTAGTTTAGCAGTATCGTGAACACTTTGTGCTAACATGGACATTTTTCTTCTAATTGTGTTTTCTTGAAAATTGTGAATGCTGCTTATATATGATGCCATGAAGCTGTGATACTGCTGCAGATAAATTTTTCATTGGCCCTGTGCATACATATACTTCTCCATCTGATAAACTTGACTTTGATTTTGCCAACAGAACTCAAGGAAATGCACACCTGCATCCTGGACGATAACAAAGGTAGATAATTATTCATTTATGGAGATGGATAGCACTGGCAATCTGAGTTTTAATGAAAGGTTATTGACCTGAAACATAACTTTGTTTCTCTGTTTACATGTACTGGCTGACCGTTTCCTATGTTTTGTGTTTCATTTTGGAATTCCAGGATCTGTAGTATTTTGCTTCTGGAATTCAGCTCTTCAGTCCATGTCTGGACACAGGCTGAATTGAGGACGCTCTGAAGGAAGATAAAATGGTTACTAGTAATTATTGTGTCATAGATTATGGCAGATTAAGGAAACAGCAATATGCTGGATTAAATCTGTCAGATTTTTTGTTGATAGGATATAGCACATGGCCAACTTTCCAGACTGTTGGACAGATACAAGTCTCATAACCTTTCTGGAAGAGATTGGCTACAGTCCTGGCAAGTTGGAGAGAAGACGACTTCAAAATGAGGGGTGGTTGCAGCCTTTATGCCCAATGTACTTGGCTATTTTTGATATCCCTTGGACTGAATCAAATTGGCTGCGGAAAGGATTCTGCAGAAGGAAGCTCAGATACTCAATCAAGCTGCCAATGCTTCAATCCTGACTTGAGCACTGATTTGGATTTTTTTTTATTGCTCGAGATTCAGGCATCTGCAGTCACTTCTCTCCCCATTTTACTATTTCTGGATGAAGGCTTTTCACATAATGCGCTGCACCACAACAGGGCCTTTCATGATACGAATCCATCACATAGGAACACGCCCTGCCCACAAAATCTATGACTGGTGGCAAAGCTGTCCCAGTATTTTAAGTTACATTCAAAGAGATATAAACATAAATTAACGGAGATTTCTTGGTCTTTTACACATTCTTCTCCAGAAAACATTCTTCCATTACAGTTGGAGTTCAAGCAAACTATGAAGCCGTTAGGAAGAAAGCGCAGCAGCACCTCACCTTTCTTAGAAATTTGTGAAGATTTGGCATGTCATCTAAAACTCTGACAAACTTCTATAAACGTGTGGTGGAGAGTATATTGCTTGGCTGCATCACAGCCTGGTATGGAACCATTAATGCTCTTGAAAGGAAAAGTAGATCACGGGTAAAGCCCTCCTCACCATCTATACAGAATGTTTACATCATCAAGGACCCCACCATAAAGGCCATGCTCTCTTCTTGCTGCTGCCATCAGGAAGGTGGTATAGGAGCCTCAGGACACACACCACCAGGTTCAGGAACAGTTATTACACCTCAACGATCCGGCTCTTGATCCGGAGGGGATAACTTCAGTCAACTTCACTCCCCCTCACTCACAGAACACAGAACTGTTCCCACAACCTATGGACTCACCTTCAAGGGCTCTTTATTTCACATTCACTATATTTATTGATTACTAATTATTAGTTCTTCTTTATCCTCTTTCTTTCTGTATTTACAGCAGGAACAGTTAAAAAATGGGGACATAAGAGACTATTTATGATGGATATAGAATAATAATCTGCTGGAGGAACTCAGTTAGCCAGGCATTGAGTTGGAAGGGAAAGAAATTGTTGACATTTTCAGTTGAAACTCTACATCAGAGTTCAAAACACTCACAATTCTTTACCACCACCACCAAACCCCACTCTTTTATAGGAGTCAAACTGGACACACTGGAGGCTGTGGTAGAACAAAGGACCCTATGGAAAATCCTGGCAATTCTGGACAACGTTTCTCACCCTCTGCGTGCCACCTTGGCTGAACAGAGGAGCACTTTTAGTAATGGACTATGACAAATGCACTTTTCCAAAGAGCACTATATGAGGTCAATCTTACCCTCGGCCATTAGGCTCTATAATGAATCAACCTATAGCCGGGGAAGAGATGACCCCATCCTGTTAAACTCTTTGAGGTAACTTTCTTTTTATTCTTTCTTATTTCTCTTCTAATATTTGTATTTCTGTGCACTTGTAATGCTACTGTGACTCTAATTTCCTTTGGGATCAATAAAGTGTCTATGTACCAATGTGGAACGCTGGCATTAGCTTCAAGTACTGCCTTAGAAGAATCAAATATTAGGTGATGAGTGACCAAGGATTAAGGAAAGAACTCTCAGAATCAGAATCTGGTTTATTATCACTAGCATATGGCATGAAATTCGTTAACTTAGCAGCAGCAGTACAATGCAATACGTAATATAGAAAAAACACAAAATAAAGTAATAGTACATAAATAACTAAATCAATTACAGTATACGTATATTGAATGGATTAAAAATCGTGCAAAAAACAAATACAATATATGTTAAAAAAAAAAGTGAGGTAGTGTTAAAGGGTTCTATGTCCATTTAGGAATCAGATGGCAGAGGGGAAGAAGCCGTTCCTGAATTGCTGAGTATGTGCCTTCAGGCTTCTGTATCTCCTACCTGATGGCAACAGTGAGAAAAGAGCTTGCCCGGGGTGCTGGAGGTCCTTAATATTGGACTCTGCTTTTCTGCGACATCGTTCCTTGAAGATGTCCTGGGTATTTTGTAGGCTAGTACCCAAGATGGAGTTGACTAAATTTACAATCCTCTGCAGTTTCTTTTGGTCCTGTGCAGTAGCACCCCCCCCCCCATACCCAGACAGTGAATGCTCTCCATTATACAACTATAGAAGTTTTTGAGTGTATTTGTTGACATGTGAAATCTCTTCAAACTCCTAATAAAGTATAGCTGCTGTTTTGCCTTCTTTATAACTACATCGATATGCTGGGACCAGGTTAGATCCTCAGAGATCTTGATACCCAGGAACTTGAAGCTGCTCACTCTCTCCACTTCTGATCCCTCTATGAGGATTGGCATTTGTTCCTTCGTCTTACCCTTCCGGAACCTCTCACTGCTAAGGGCAGAAGTTCCTACTTGCTTCAAAAAGGCAACAACTATACCAGTGTCTAAGAAGAATAATGTGGGCTGCCTTAATGACTATTGCCCAGTAGCACTCACAATGACAGTGATGAAATGCTGAGAGGTTGGTCATGACCAGACTGAACTCCTCTCTCAGCAAGGACCTGGATCCATTACAATTTGCCTATCGCCACAATAGGTCAACCGCAGACGCAATCTCAATGGCTCTCCACATGGCTTCAGACCAACTACACAACACAAACACCTAAGTCAGGATGCTGTTCATCAACTACAGCTCAGCATTTAATACCATCATTCCCACAATCCTGATTGAGAAGTTGCAGAACCTGGGTCTCTGTACCTCCCTCTGCAATTGGATCCTTGACTTCCTAACCAGAAGACCACAATCTGTACAGATTGGTGATAACATATCCTCCTCGCTGACGATCAACACTGGCGCACCTCACTGCTCTACTCTCTATATACACATGACTGTGTGGCTAGGCATAGCTCAAATACCATCCATAAATTTGCTGATAACACAACCATTGTTGATAGAATCTCAGGTGGTGACGAGAGGGTTTACAGGAGTAAGATATGCCAACTAGTGGAATGGCGCCGCAGCAACAACCTGGCACTCAACGTCAGTAAAACAAAAGAGTTGATTGTGGACTTCAGGAAGGGTAAGACAAAGGAAAACATACCAATCCTCATAGAGGGATCAGAAGTGGAAAGAGTGAGCAGCTTCAAGTTCCTGGGTATCAAGATCTCTGAGGATCTAACCTGGTCCCAGCATATCGATGTAGTTATAAAGGCAGCAAAACAGCATCTATACTTTATTAGGAGTTTGAAGAGATTTCGCATGTCAACAAATACACTCAGAAACTTCTATAGTTGTACAATGGAGAGCATTCTGACAGGCTACATCACTGTCTGGTATGGAGGGACTACTGCATAGGACTGAAATATGCTGCAGAAGGCTGTAAATCTAATCAGCTCTATCTTGGGCACTAGCCTACAAGTACCCAGGACATCTTTAGGGAGCAGTGTCTCAGAAAGGCAGAGTCCATTACTAAGAACCTCCAGTACCCAGCGCATGCCCTTTTCTCATTGTTACCATCAGGTAGGAGGTACAGAAGCCTGAAGGCACACACTCAGCGATTCAGGAACAGCTTCTTCCCCTCTGCCATCCGATTCCTAAATGGACATTGAATCTGTGGACACTACCTCACTTTTTAAAAAAATATACAGTATTTCTGTTTTTGCACAATTTTTAAATTTATTCAATATACATAATAGATTTACTTGTTTATTATTATGTTTTATTCTATTTATTTTTTCTTTCTGCTAGATTATGTATTACATTGAACTTGTTGGTGCTAAGTTAACAAATTTCACGTCACATGCCGGTGATAATAAACCTGATTCTGAAGTCCACAATCAGCTCTTTCGTCTTACTGACGTTGAGTGCCAGATTGTTGCGGTGAAACCACTCAACTAGTTGGCACCTGATTAGTTCCAGTGGTTTAGACGGGGCAGAGTTTGTTAAGTGTGTCCAGGACGGATTCCTGTCATGGACAGGCCGACTGGGGGAATGCCATACTAGATCTAGTATTAGGTAATGAACCGGGTCAGGTCACAGATCTCTCAGCATCTGGGGGACAGTGACCACCGCTCCCTGGCCTTCAGCATTATCATGGAAAAGGATAGAATCAGAGAGGACAGGAACATTTTTAATTGGGGAAGGGCAAATTATGAGGCTATAAAGCTAGAACTTGCAGGTGTGAATTGGGATGATGTTTTTGCAGGGAAATGTACTATGGACATGTGGTCAATGTTTAGGGATCTCTTGCAGGATGTTAGGGAGAAATTTGTCCCGGTGAGAAAGATAAAGAATTGTAGGGTGAAGGAACCATGGGTGACAAGTGAGGTGGAAAACCTAGTCAGGTGGAAGAAGGCAGCATACATGAGGTTTAGGAAGCAAGGATCAGATGGGTCTAAAAAGGGGCTGAGAAGAGCAAGAAGAGGGCATGAGAAGGCCTTGGCGAGTAAGGTAAAGGAAAATTCCAAGGCATTCTTCAATTATGTGAGGAACAAAAGGATGACAGGAGTGAAGGTAGGACCGATTAGAGATAAAGATGGGAAGATGTGCCTGGTTGCTGTGGAAGTGAGCGAGGTCCTCAATGAATATTTCTCTTCGGTGTTCACCAATGAGAGGGAACTTGATGATGGTGAGGACAATACGAGTGAGGTTGATGTTCTGGAGCATGTTGATATTAAGGGAGAGGAGGTGTTGGAATTGTTAAAATACATTCGGACGGATAAATCCCCAGGGCCTGACGGAATATTCCCCAGTCTGCTCCACGAGGCAAGCGAAGAGATTGCTGAGCCTCCGGCTAGGATTTTTATGTCCTCGTTGTCCACGGGAATGGTACCAGAGGATTGGAGGGAGGCGAATGTTGTCCCCTTGTTCAAAAAAGGTAGTAGGGATAGTCCGGGTAATTATAGACCAGTGAGCCTTACGTCTGTGGTGGGAAAGCTGTTGGAAAAGATTCTTAGAGATAGGATCTATAGGCATTTAGAGAATCATGGTCTGATCAGGGACAGTCAGCATGGCTTTGCGAAGGGCAGATCGTGTCTAACAAGCCCGATAGATCTTTTTGAGGAGGTGACCAGGCATATAGATGAGGGTAGTGCAGTGGATGTGATCTATATGGATTTTAGTAAGGCATTTGACAAGGTCCCACACAGTAGGCTTATTCAGAAAGTCAGAAGGCATGGGATCCAGGGAAGTTTGACCAGATGGATTCAGAGTTGGCTTGCCTGCAGAAAGCAGAGGGTCGTGGTGGAGGGAGTACATTTGGATTGAAGGGTTGTGACTAGTGGTGTCCCACAAGGATCTGTTCTGGGACCTCTACTTTTCGTGATTTTTATTAACGACCTGGATGTGGGGGTAGAAAGGTAGGTTGGCAAGTTTGCAGATGGCACAAAGGTTGGTGTGTTGTGGATAGTGTAGAGGATTGTCGAAGATTGCAGAGAGACATTGATAAGATGCAGAAGTGGGCTGAAAAGTGGCAGATGGAGTTCAACCTGGAGAAGTGTGAGGTGGTACACTTTGGAAGGACAAAACCAAGGCCGAGTACAAAGTAAATGGCAGGATACTTGGAAGTGTGGAGGAGCAGAGGGATCTGGGGGTACATGTCCACAAATCCCTGAAAGTTGCCTCACAGGTAGATAGGGTAGTTAAGAAAGCTTATGGAGTGTTAGCTTTCATAAGTCAAGGGACAGAGTTTAAGAGTCGCGAGGTAATGATGCAGCTCTATAAAACTCCGGTTAGGCCACACTTGGAGTACTGTGTCCAGTTCCGGTTGCCTCACTATAGGAAGGATGTGGAAACATTGGAAAGGGTACAGAGGAAATCTACCAGGATACTGCCTGGTTTAGAGAGTATACATTATGATCAGAGATTAAGGGAGCTGGGGCTTTACTTTCTAGAGAGGAGGAGGATGAGAAGAGACATGATAGTGGTATACAAGATATTAAGAGGAAGAGATAGAGTGGACAACCCGCACCTCTTCCCCAGGGCACCACTGCTCAATGCAAGAGGACATGGCTTTAAGGTAAGGGGTGGGAAGTTCAAGGGGGATATTAGAGGAAGGTTTTTTTACTCAGATAGTGGTTGGTGTGTGGAATGCACTGCCTGAGTCAGTGGTGGAGGCAGATACACTAGTGAAATTTAAGAGACTACTGGACAGGTATATGGAGGAATTTAAGGTGGGGTGGGGGTTATACAGGAGGCAGGGTTTAAGGGTCGGCACAACATTGTGGGCCGAAGGGCCTGCACGGTGCAGTACTCTTCTATGTTCTATATCTCATCACCACCTGAGATACACTAGTATCATACAATGGTTGTATCGTCAGCAAATTTATAGATGGTATTTGATCTATGCCTAGCCATGTGTATATAGTGCATGAGGAGAAATGTAGAGTTGCCCGACCAGCTCATTGGAAAGTTCATAAAATTAACAGACCCTCCTAGATCCAGGTCTTCTAGATTATGCTGGCTATTCACATGGTGATGTGTGAATTAAGGACATTTAGAGATACTCACAATACAATTGATGCAGCTAAGATTCAGAATGACAGATTTTTGCATTACCACAAAATCATCGCAGGAATGAACAGGTAGGTAAACAGATTAAAGCCAAGATTGGATTAGATACAATCTTACAACCAAGATTGGATTAGATACAATCTTGGTGGCTCAAGTTTGAGGGACCATGTCCTGCAACTTTCTCTTACATTCTCATGTCCCAATAACTGAACTCAACCCTACTGTCTGCACACACATTTTGTTTTATTTATCTGTTGTATCAATTTCACTTCATCTTTTATTCAACATTCATAGTGATACTCAGAATTGGAAGTATTGAAAACATTAATTGTATTACACTGAAAACAATTTTCAATGTTAGTTTAGAAAATGCGGGAGGACAAGATGGCGACGTGCCCGCGTGTGCGCAGCCCTCCGGTGACAAATGATATTGTATCTGTTAAATAGGGGCCGTGGACAATTCTGATTTGATGGAGAATGGACGTGAAAGCACAGAGGAACATCTGGAGAAATTTCTGAAACGCCCGTTCGCTGCTGTCATTACTCTGCGGTCGGGAATCTTTCGGCGGGTAGGCCTCAAAATCCCCAGCCTTGCCTGCTTTTGGCGACCGAGAAGGAGGTCGAATCGTTCGGACAGAGATGGCGCTCAGTACTCAGTGTCGGAGAGCTGATCAGAGCTCGAAGTTTTCAGATGACTCAGAGTTGGATTGTGGTCGGCATGGCAGGGAGAGTTCTTCCTTCTCCCATCTGCGTGAGATGTGGGACATTTGAGAAACTTTGAACTTTACTGTGCTAATGGACTTCTTCATCAAGTTATGGTATTGTTGCACTGTCTTGGTCTGTCCTGTGATTATCACACCAGAGGAAATAATGTATCATTTCTTAATGCATACATTACTAAATGACAATAAAAGAAGACTTGCTTGAATTTCCAGCATGTGCAGAATTCCTGTTGTTTGCATTGATAAAAGAGGACTACATGTCTTCATAATCTAAAAAAAATCCAACTTTTACCTTATTAATATGGGAATTGGCGAAATGTCATCAAAATTTCACGTCACGTGCCAGTGATAATAAACCTGATTCTGAATGCACAATAGAGCAGATTTGCTCAATATCACAGATACCTTCAAAAGCTTTTTCAGCTCTAGAATGATTTAGAATCTGCTGTTTAATGAACAACCTGCTTTAACTCTGCTGTAAAGTCCCAGAATATCTTCCACAACAATATCAGCCAAAGAGCTTTCTGACATCATTAACATTCTGTGTATCCATCTCCCCACCCCCCCAAAATTTCTTCCCTATTCTGATGTTTTGTCTGAATAACAGCTGAATCTCTATGTCTGCATGCTTTCTTGCACTGAGTTGTTGCTATATGATTAGTTGATTAGATATTTACATTAACGAGCAGGTGTACAGGGGTAACAAATAAAATGGCATAGAAAACTGCAAAATAAACTAATACTTAAAGAGCTGCAGCAGTTTTACAAAATTTCTCATCAAAATATTGAAATACTTCACAACAATATTGACACTGCTGATATCCATTATGCTCTGCTTTGTGCGCCAGAGATGTGCTACAAGTTACACAAACCTTACTAATCCAGAGCTCGTTTTCTTTTTGGTGCCTAACAACTTGAACTCATTTCCCGTTAAATAATCAAGGATTGCAAATTACCCTTTTTTCTTCTTCCTTATCTTATAAGAGAAGCATGAAATATTGCTGTTACTCATTTGTCAATACATCAAGCTGACTTCGGCCTTACATTGGGATTACGTAGATGGTTTGCTTGTCACACATTCAAGGTGTGCATTATACCCTTACCATTTTCTTAAACTGCATTGCTTTGTGATTCTTTTCTCAAACGCATCTGGAAACATCCAAAATGTTCACATTCAATGCAGCTATTCACAATTGAAAAAGATATACAGCAGGCAAAGTGTCCCATTAAAACAAAAATATAGGGTATTAATTTAAGTAATATAAATTATTAGATTGAAACATCCATCTATTCCAAAACAATTACCAAAACCAGTAAAGATGAGACATTAATTTTGGGCTTTTAACATGGAACAGGCCATCCGGCCCATATCATTGTGCCAACCCAGCTAAAAAGCAAATCAAAAACATCGAAACACTAATCCTTCCTACCTACAGCATATCCCTCCATGTTCCTTACATCCATGTGCCTATCCAAACGTTTTTTAAAAGCCTCTAGAGTATTTGCCTCTAATACCATACCAGGCGATGTATTCCAGGCATCCACCATTCTCGGAGTGAAAAAAAACATATTCCTCATATCCCCCTTGAACTAACACCCCCTCCCCACCTTCAACGCATGCCTTCTAGTATTAGACATTTCAACACCTCTCATAATCTTATAAACATCAATTAGATCTCCCCTCAGCCTCCACCGCTCTAGAGAAGATAACCCATTTATCCAAGCTGTCATGATAGCACGTGTCCTCTAAACCGGGCAGCATTCTGATAAACCTTTTCTGCACCCTCTTCAAAGCCTCAAAGTCTTTCCTGTAGTGGGGTGACCAGAACTGTACACAATACTCCAGATGTAGTCACATCAGAATTTATGAAGTTTTATACCATTGCAACATAACCTCATGACTTTTGAACTCAATGCCTCAACTGATAAAAACAAGCAAGTTTGAGAGGAGGGGATTTCACTCAAGTCCACTGCCCGAGTTGAAAAAGGCATCAGCAGATCGCAACAGTGTAACTGAGCTTTGACCAGCAACCAGGGGTGCAGCGCTAGCTGGAGCACGTCCAGCACATGTTTACGAAAAAAGCCGAAATAAACAAGCTAATTAATTTGGTGCCGCCCAGGGTGATTTGAGTACCTCAGAAACTGCTGATCTTCTGGGATTTTTGCGCACAACAGACTCTGGAGTTTGCAAAGAATGGTGCCAAAAACAAAAAAAAAATCCAGCGAGTGGCTGTTCTGTGAGCGAAAACATCTTGTTAAATCCACTCACTGGATGTTTTTTTGTTTTTGGCACCATTCTTCGTCAACTCCAGAGTCTGTTGTGCGTAAAAATCCCAGGAGATCAGCAGTTTCTGAGGTACTCAAATCACCCTGGATGACACCTAATTAATTAGCTTATTTATTTCGGCTTTTTTTCTTAAAGATGTGCCGGACGCGTTCCGGCTAGCACTGCACCACTGCCCAGCAACCAATCTACAGTTGGGATTGATTAGCAACAGCAAATTAAAAGGAAGGCAGGGGCAAGCGCAGTGGCCATCATCTGAGTGGACAGAGTCAGAATAGTGATCGTCAGGTTTTAGCTCTTTGTGGCTTCAGTCAGAGAAGGCAAAAAAAAGCAAAGCTCCAGGTTTAAGTTTTTCTCCCCCCTTACAATTGCACAGTTAGAACAGTAGTGATGCCAGGCAGGATAGTTGAATGCTCCTCCTGCAGGATGTGGAAAGGCAGAGAGACCTTCAGTGTCCCTGATGAACTACGAATGCGAGAAGTCCATCCAGCTGCAGATTCTAACACTCCGCATTAAGAAGCTGGAGCTGGAACTGGATGAACTTAGGATCATTAGGGAGGGTGAGAGGGTGATAGACAGGACAGATAGAGAGGTAGTTACACCCAAGGTGCAGGACACAAGAAGCTGGCTGACAGGAAGAGGAAAAGTGTTAGGGAGCCAGTGCTGAGTACCCCTCTAACAATCTCCCTCAAGAACAGCTATATCACTTTGGATACTATGGGGGGGGGGGGGGTTCACAGTGGTTAGGTCTCTGGCACTGAGTCTGGCTCTATGACTCGGTGGGGGGGGGATGGGAGGGGGATGAGGGGTTTGCTGTGGTGATAGGGGATTTGTTAGTTAGGGGAACGGACAGGAGGTTCAGTGGACGAGAATGAGATTCCATGAGGGTATGTTGTCTCCCGGGAGCCAGGGTCTGGGACATCACAGATTCAGTCCTCAGCATTCTTAGTGGGAGGGTGTGGTTCTTGTAGGTACCAATGACATGGGTAGGACAAGTAACATGGTTCTGCATAGGGAGATCAGGGAGTCAGGTGCTAAGTTAAAGGGCAGGACCTCCAAGGTTGTGACCTCAGGATTGCTGCCCATGCCACATGCCAGTGAGGCCAGAACGAGGAAGATCATACAGTTTAACACCTGGCTAAGGAATTGGTCTTGGAGGGAGGGCATAAGATGTTTGGATCATTGGGCTCTCTTCCGCGGATGGGATGGTTTGGACCTGAAATGCTGCATGGTGGGTTTAAGCTAGAGTTGCAGGGGGATGGGGGAGATCTTAAATGCATTTTTCTGCATAATTCATTGAAATTGGTATCACAGGTTGATAAGGTCGTAGAGAAAGTTTTTGGCATATTGGCCTTCATAAACCAAATATTGAGTACAAGAAATGCAAGAGAACACTTAAGAAAGCAAGTAGAGATATTTAGAGATACACCCTTTTGTTCTGCTCATCACCCTTCTACTTTAAACCAAATTGTTTCTCTTTTTCCAGTTTTGATGAAAGGTCCCAGCCCTCTTCACCAGAAAAGGTGATAATAAGTTATACTAATTCTGTCACAAACAGGAGAGAATCTGCAGATACTGGAAATCCGAGCAACACACACAAAATACTGCAGTTACTTAGCAGGCCAGGCAGCATCTATGGAAAAAAAGTACAGTTGTCGTTTCACTCAAAACATCGACTGTACTTTTTTCCATAGATATCGCCTGGTCTGTTGAGTTCCTCCAGCATTTTGTGTTTATTAATTCTGTCATTTAGATGCAGACATGATGTCCACTGTTGGGAATTTCAATATCGTTTATAATGAAAACAAAAAGACTCTTCCACACTGCCTGAAGAGACTGGGTTCTCTGGAAATTACTTCCATAAGTAATTGTTTAAGAGTGAGAATTTTCTGACAACTCAGGTAATATAAATAGTGAATTTTTAAACTGCAAAATGTATGATTTAATTTCTGGATGGAATCTAAACTAATACTGGAAACTAAATATAAACACAGGAAAGCAATGATTTTAATTGCAGCCGGCCTGCACACCAACACTGACTGGTTCTCTGTGTATTGGAATATGTTGTAGTACAACAATACCACTAGATAAGAACAGAATGCTGCTTGGTATTCTTTTAACTTCTTTCCCAGAAAGTTTGTAGGTGCTGGAATCTGAAGCAACTAAAAATCTGCTGAGGAACTTAGTGGGTCAAGCAGTATCTGTCGGGTGGAGAGAAATTGTGATATTTATGGTCAAAACCTTGCATCAGGATTTTTCAATGCTAGTGATTTCAAGTTTTGTGCAACAGTAAAGCTAATCAGTTAAATTTGAAATTAGTTTCAGCCAAATTGCATGATTGGTATCACCTAGATCAAAATTCAAGACTATTTATATAGAATAGGATGAGCATATGTGCACTTGCAGAAGATGTACCAGACAAATTGCCTTCTGACTGCCTTCATTTGACCCTCAACAGCATTACCCTTGCCAAATCCCCCACCATCAATATCTTGGAAATCACCATTGATCAGAAAATTTAATTGGGCCAGCCAACTAAATAAAGAAGAGTCACAAGTTGAGCATTTTGTGGCAAGTGACTCATTGCCTAACATCCTAAAATCTTTTCCATGATCAACAGAGGACCACAACAGGATGTCCATAAGACTATAAGATATAGGAGAAGAAGTAGGTCATTTGGCCCATCAAGTCTGCTCTGCCAATCATGGGCTGATCCAGTCATTCCCACTCCCCTGCTTTCACCCCATACCCTTTGATGCCCTGGCTAATCAAGAACCTATCTATCTTTGCCTTAAATACACCCAATGACTTGGCCTCCACAGCCGCTCATGGCAACAAATTCCACAGATTTACCACCCTCTGACTAAAGTAATTTTTCCGCATCTCAGTTCTAAAAGGACGTCCTTAATCCTGAAGTTGTGCCCTCTTGTCCTAGAATCTCCTGCCATGGGAAATAACTTTGCCATAACTAATTTGTCAAGCCCTTTTAATATTCGGAAT
The DNA here is from genome assembly GCF_963921235.1 of Mobula hypostoma. NCBI lineage: Eukaryota > Metazoa > Chordata > Chondrichthyes > Myliobatiformes > Myliobatidae > Mobula > Mobula hypostoma. The sequence continues at coordinate 152,308,949 of NC_086102.1, read as the reverse complement.
GTTTCTATGAGATCCCCCCTCATTCTCCTGAAGTCCAGGGAATACAGCCCAAGAGCTGCCAGACGTTCCTCGTACGGTAACCTCACATCGTGGTAGCACCAGCGACCCGGGTTCAATTCCTGCCATTGTTTGTAATAAACTTGTATGTTCTCCCGGTAGCCATGTGGTTTCCTCTGGGTTCTCCAGTCTTCCTCCACATTCTAAAGGTATACAGGTTAGTAGGCTAATTAGTCATAATGGTGTGTTGGGTGGCACAAACTCATTGAACCAAAAGTGCCTGTTACTGTGTTGTATCTCTAAATAAAATACAATCAAATAGCAGGGTCAAAAAGCACTTAAGAAGTCAGACACCATCCAAATCAAAGCAACCCGACAGCCCAATCAGCGGCAGGAGCAGGCCATGGTGATGAGGTGTCCCGCAGGTCAGCAGCGCTTGTTTAAAGCTACAGAAGGGACAAGCAAGGAGGCCATTGCTGGGAGTAGGCTGGTGGTGAGAGTAGGAGTGTCAGACTTTGGCTCAAAGGAGGCTTCGGCTTGAAAGAGGCATAGGCTCTGGGTAAGCTTCTGTTCAGGTTCCCTTTTTTATCTAAACCTCATCCTGTACCTACTGTAGTAAATGGCTGTTGTATTTTCAAACATCCTAAACAAGGGACTTTGCTTGTTAAGTTGGCAAACTAGCAAATGGGGTGTATACGTTTAAAATTGTTGTTATCAACATACATAAGAGGTGGTCACATGGTATCTATGCATGCCAAGACAAACATAGCACGAGACTCGCCAGAGGTACTGACTGTGGAACTCTGCCAAAGGTTCAGCAGGGCCACCAAGGTTTCACTGAATGTCAGACATTGAACACATTATTTTCAGGTACAAACCCAGTTAATGACAAGGTAAATATATCCTGGATTGGAAATTAAACCTGCCATATTATGCTGCTATGTAGGCAAATTGCACTGGCAAAAGAAATGCAGGCTACAATATATCACAGCTGGTGTAGACTGTACCATATGTTAATAACAGTGCAAGCTTCTCAGCGTGTTTTAGTTCATTTAAAATACCCATGTCAAGTATGTGACATTTATTTTTGAAGCATTGCAAACTCAATAATATTGCTGCTTTTATTCCAAGGCATGGGAATTTGGAAAGGAAAAATAACCTCACTGGTTTCATAATCTCCATTTATGAGTACGAGGGTGCAAAAAAGTCATAAAATTAATTAACTTTAACTACAGAGGCAAATTAGAAATGTAATTTTACACATTCGTACACAAAGTCTAACAGAATTTTCAAACATGTGAATTCAGATGTGAAGTGAATGATTTCAAATTTTATTTCTGGCAAATTTTTTAACCCTGAACCCTTGAGTCAGTGTTGGAATTATGTAAATCATAGCTTACAAAACATAAAATTATCCATAAAATAAAAACAAACATAACAGAAATAAATATCAATATAATAACAGTGTGTTTATTTAGACCTCTAATAACAGAAAAGGCTGCCATTCAGCAATATGCTTCACCACAGTGAATGATAACCAAATGGCAAATCTTTCTAAATGAGGTTCAAAATTCCTGCCAAACCAGTTTTGATTCCAGATCAGAATTTCAGCTATGAACATGCCTACATGTATGGCCAAGTTGCCTAAAAAAGTGTCATACAATAAATCCAGGATGCCAAACCCAGCCTGAACTTTTGATTTCATTTTTTCTGATAAAACCTGTCAATGTTGAAATGTCAACAAGCCAGTATTATGGATTCTGTATCACCATGAGAGCTCCAATTGAAGGACAAAGGACACTTAGAAGCAAATGATAATCTTAATTCAGATATGACTCATGCACCACAAACAAATGCTGGTGCCGATGAAAGCAAAAATTTCTATCATGGACCAGAAACTGCTTATTTCATATTTCCATTCACCACAATTGGAAATACCGTAATGCATAAGTAATTTGTTATGAAACTCGTAAAACTGCTCTTTGTTATTTACTTGGAAGACTTCAAAACAAGATTTATGATAAATGTGATGTGATTCAACTTTCAGTAACTAGGAGATCTTTCAATGGTCACGGAAGAATGTTAATTTAATTGCAATGTGCTCAGATTCTAATACATTCTTCAAAGTAAAATATAAAACCGCAAAACAGGCCTTCAATTACAAATCAGCATTCATGGCACTCAGCGTATAACATCCACAAACTGCAGTTTGCTCTAAAGGCAGCTAGCAAACAGAAACTTTTTTTTAATATATCCATTCATGTTTGTATTCATTTTGCAATGAAACAAGCAAAATTCCTTCACATTCTAATTAAGTTGTCCACTACAATGTAAAATTGCCCAACTATACCTTGTGCTAAGAAAACAGGACAAATCTGAACAGGCAATCAACCTCTTAATCAGCCTATCCTCAAATGCCAACAATATTAATAGTCTAAAATGCCACCAAGCAGCATCTATTTAGCAATAAGTTGCAGTGGCGTGCTGTGTTCTTCTGGGAAAAAGAGATTGCCATGAATGCACAACTTACTAAGCCACACTCCAAATGCACCTCCCACAATCACCCCACTCCACCATGCCACATAAATAGCGTAACTCTGGCAATCACTAGCTAAGCATCTGCAATTAAAAACAGCAGGGCCCCCTGACCTCTTCAGCTACAAGTATCAGCCTATAAGCTTTGAAAGCAAGGCCTCTGTTAGCAAACCCATTGATTCCATCCTTTTTCCAGCAACCCGTTGAACTTGCCTGTAACCTTTAAAAATGTGGGTAAGAATTACGAACGGATAATCCCATAAAAGCTCAGTTATCCAGCATGTGCTTGTAAATCAAGAGCCAGCCCAACACCACACCTCATCGCCACAGGCAGGTTCACTGTGCTGGCTGTCAGTCAGCACGAGCGCCATTCCAGTTCTCTCCCTTTCTCAGCGTCAGTGTTCCACAGTTACAGGCTTCAGCCTGGCCTCTCTCTCAGCAATGCTCCTTCAGCGGCCAGCTGTTCAGAGAGTACTACAGCATAGACCCAGGCCCGACAGCTAAACTAGTCTGTACCAGCTTGGTCTTCTGCCTAGTGTCACACCTATACCTGGACCACAGTCCTGTATACCCCTTTCACCCATATGCTTATCCAAGCTTCTCCTATAAGCAATTGAACCCACATCTACCACTTCCGCTGGCAGCTAGCTCTGCATTTGCAGCAGCCTCTGAGTGACCAAGTTCCCTCTCAGAAACTCTTTACATTTTCCACCTTTCATACTAAACCTACAACCTCCAGTTCTCCTCTGCAAGCATTCACCCTAACTATACTCAATTTTGTATACCTCTGCAAAATCTCCCCTCGTTCTTGTACACTCCAGGGAATCAAGTACTAATCTATTAACCTTTGGCTAGAACTCAAGTCCTGAAGTCCTGGCAATGTCCTTGAAAATTTTTCTCTCACTCTTACAAGCTTATTGATATCATTCCTGTAGGTAGGTGACAAGAACGACACACAATATTCCAAATTATGCCTCACAAATATCTTATACGACTTTAACATACTCTCAGCTCCTGTTGTCAATGTCCTGATTTATGAAGGCCAATGTGCCAAAAGCTCTCTTTACAACCCTATCTACCTACATATCCATAATTCACTTCCAATGAATTATGGATCTGTATTCCCTGGTCCCTTTCTTCTCAGTGCATTATCATTCACTGTGTGATTCTTATGCTGGCTTGTGCTCCCAAAGTGCAACACCTCAGACTTGTCTGCATTACATTCCATATGCCATTTTTCATCCTATTTTCCCAGCTGGCCAGATCACTTTGCAAGCTTTGATAGCCTTCCTGGTTATCCACTATTGCCTGCAACTTTGGGGTCATCTGCAAAATTTGCTAATCCAGTTTGCCACATTCTCCACTAAGTCATTTGCATAGATGACAAACAATAACAATGGGCCCAGCACCGATCTCTCCACCACATCACTAGTCACAAGCTTCCAATAAGGCTATGTGAACAGCTTCAGGTCAAGATCCTACATCAGGATTGAGGGAATAAGACAGATTGCCAATATATATTAGTGCAGAGGGAAGAATATAGGCTGCAGGTATGTGAGGAGAGAGCTTCAGAGCTGTAAGTTACCCAAAATTGACAAAAAAAAATGCTCATGCCATTGGACTGTAGGCTATCCAAGTGGAATAGAGAGGGAGAGAGGGAGAGAGGGAGGAAGGGAGGGAGAGAGAGTGAGTGAGGGAGTAAGTGAGCACATGCGTGTGTGTAAGAAGAGAGGAAAATGTAGGAATATGTGACTGGTGGGTAGGATCACACTGGAGTTCATCTTTTCGCTCCGTCCCGAGAGTCATTTTAAAAAATCTTTATCTTGGTATTTCATATTATTGTTATTTATTGCTATTTATTTATATTTCCATTTGCATGGTTTGCTGTTTTCTATGCTCTACTTGATCTTTCCTTCAACCATAAGACATAGGAGCAGAATTAGGCCATTCAGCCCATCAAGTCCACACCACCATTTCATAATGGCTGATCCCGCATCCCATTCAACCCCATACACCGGCCCTTGTCACCATATCCCTTGATGTCCGGACCAATCAGGAATCTATCAATTTCCACTTTGAAAATACACATGGTCTTGGCTTCCACTGCTCTTTGGCTAAAAAGATTCACCACTTTCTGGCCAAAATAGAATTCCTCCTTACTTCTGTTCTAAAAGGTTGTTTCTCAATTTTGAGCTGTGCCCTCTAGTTCTGGATACCCCCACCAGAGGAAACACCCTCTCCACATCCACCCTATCTAGTACATTGATCCTGTTCTACTGTTCTATAGATTTGCTGAGTATGCTCACAGGAAAGAGAATCTCATGGTTGGATGTGTTGACATACATGTACTCTGATAATAAAATTGACTTTGAACTTGAAGCAGCGTATCAATTTGAAAAGTCGACTCACACCTTTTGCCTTCACTGTTTGAACCACTGATTTCTAGCAGTCTGTTTTTGTTCCAGTTAGTAAATGTTTGATAACAAAGACTTTACTGCATGCTAGAGCTGCTAACGACAGTAGAAGACTTGGCCTCCAAAATTTGTACCAGACCTCCTGAGAATGCAGCCTCCAAAGATCACCAACAAACCATTATCCCCTGGAAATGGAGAAGAAGCCAATGCAGTGCAGCTTGCCATCAGCACAGTAAGTGACTCCTCCAATACCTCCATCTTGGGGTATTTGATGTGGCAGTGTTTTCTACTTAGCTGTCAGAACAGAGGAGCTGAAGGCAGTGTGGACAGGGCCAACTAACTTAACCTGTTCTTTAACAGATTTGACATTGTGGCCCCTGCCCATCCCCCACATGATTCATCTGTTGTCAGCCCCCAACCAACACATATTCCACTCTCACCTCCTACCCCTCCTTACAGTCCTCCACCCTGCTCTCATGACTATACCCCTTCCCCACACGAAAACACCACGGTGGGCTTCACAGCTGAACAGGTGTGAAGACAGCTGAAACATCTCAACCCAAGCAAGGCAGCAGGACCTGATGGTGTCAGCACCAGGGTGCTCAAAGCCTGTGTCCCTCAGCTATGTGGAGTACTTCACCATGTCTTCAACCTGAGCCTGAGTCTCCAGAGGGTTCCTGTGCTGTGGAAGACGTCCTGCCTCGTCCCTGTGCCGAAGGCGCCACACCCCAATGGCCTCAATGACTACAGACCGGTGGCATTGACCTCCCACATCATGAAGACCCTGGAGAGACTTGTTCTCCAGCCTATGATTAGGCCACACTTAGATTCCCTCCAGTTTGCCTACCAGCTCCGACTAGGAGTTGAGGATGCCATCGTCTACCTGCTGAACCGTGTCTACGCCCACCTGGACAAGCCAGCAAGCACTGTGAGGGTCATGTTTTTTGACTTGTCCAGTGCGCTCAACACCATCCGCCTTGCTCTGCTGGGGGAGAAGCTGACAGCGATGCAGGTGGATGCTTTCCTGGTGTCATGGATTCTTGATTACCTGACTGGCAGACCACAGTATGTGTGCTTGCAACACTGTGTGTCAGACAGAGTGATCAGCAGCACTGGGACTCCACAGGGGAATGCCTTGTCTCCCTTTCTCTTCACCATTTACACCTCGGACTTCAACTACTGCACAGAGTCTTGTCATCTTCAGAAGTTTTCTGGTGACTCTGCCATAGTTGGATGCATCAGCAAGGGAGATGAGGCTGAGTACAGGGCTACAGTAGGAAACTTCGTCACATGGTGCGAGCAGAATTATCTGCAGCTTAATGTGAAAAAGACTAAGGAGCTGGTGGTGGACCTGAGGAGGGCTAAGGCACCGGTGACCCGTTTCCATCCAGGGTGTCAGTGGGGACATGGTGGAGGATTACAAATACCTGGGGATACAAATCGACAATAAACTGGACTAGTCAAAGAACACTGAGGCTGTCTACAAGAAGGGTCAGAGCCGTCTCTATTTCCTGAGGAGACTGAGGTCCTTTAACACCTATCGGACGATGCTGAGGATGTTCTACGAGTCTGCGGTGGCCAGTGCTATCATACTTGCTGTTGTGTGCTGGGGCAGCAGGCTGAGGGTAACAGACATCAACAGAATCAACAAACTCATTCGTAAGGCCAGTGATGTTGTAGGGATAGAACTGAACTCTCTCATGGTGGTGTCTGAAAAGAGGATGCTGTCCAAGTTGCATGCCATCTTGGACAATGTCTCCAATCCACTACGTAATGTACTGGGTGGGCACAGGAGTACATTCAGCCGGAGACTCATTCCACCGAGATGCAGCACAGAGCATCATAGGAAGTCATTCCTGCCTGTGGCCATCAAACTTTACAACTCCTCCCTTGGAGGGCCAGACACCCTGAGCCAATAGGCCAGTCCTGGACTTATTTCCTGGCATAATTTACATATTAATTAATTAATTAATTAATTATTGTTTGTTTGTTTTATATTGCTATATTTATACTCTATTCTGTAACTGTAATGAAACCCAATTTCCTTCGGGATCAATAAAGTATGACTATGACTATGAACCCGCTTCACAATAACTATGTATAATACCATGACACAGACTAACACTTTTTTAAAACACATCTATCCAGGATAAATGATAAAACACAGTTAAAGAACAAGTTAGCTGCGAGTACAGTTTGATAAAAATAGAACTGCTTCAGAATTTTTCCAAAATGTATGTTAATGAAATATAGCAATTTCAACATGCAATAAAACACTTCGATAGAAGTTTCTGTAATCAAATTTTTACCTATTCCTGTCTCTGGCATAGCAAACAACGTTTTCTCTGTGGCCACCCGGAAATGTCCATGCACAGATAACCCAACACCCTGAAAAAGAAATGGAAGAATACCAGCATTACATTGATGAAAATGAATTTGCAAAAAATATTGAAGATAAATCCTGTGAAAATCAGTGATAGTATTTAGTCATAAATTAAAAGCTATGGGGTTCCATTGTATACCGCTTGCAGTTTACATTAAGTATCACACAGCAGGTGAAGAAAGCAGTGTATCACATATTATATCTGTAAACTAGACATCACAGAATTACCTGCTCAGACCACAAACAGCAATAATACTTGTGCCAGAAGGAAATTAACCTCCGCCCCAGTAGTTATTGATCAAAGTGGCCTTTATTCTGGAAAGGGGAAGGAGTTCACTTTGTAACTCGAATTAGGAAGATTAAATCCAACAGCTGCTGACACATTCTTTCAAATAGCCAAGTCTAACATGAATAAAATGGCATATTCAATCTTCCTGAATCTGTTCTTAAATCAAATTGAGAGAAAAAAATTAAGTAAATTGTTTTTGCTGTCATGGCTTATCATGGCATCTGTTGACCAAACTGATATGTGAAACAATCTGCATGAACAGGGACAATTTAGAAATCACTGGTCACTGAAAAGATAAATTTATTTTTTTAAAAAAAGATTTTCAAAGTGATATGAAATTTATGATAGAGCGTACCGAAGAATATGGGTTTGTTACTGCATATTTTAACAGTGAGAAACCATCCAAGGGTTATTCAAATCAGGCCAAACCATTATTATTTTCAAAGAAGCATTTTCACTATATTCTGCAATCCTGAGCGCAACTAGCCACAAACACAAAGAGCATCGCTTTCCCTGAGGAGAGAAAAAGAACCGTTATGAAACAGCTAGCTGTTTTATTGGTCTGAAGCAGAAGTTAAGCTAATTTTCTTTCGCAATTTAAAAAAGATCATCCGTGCAACAAAGCTGACCCCAATCAAAACCAATCTTCAATTGGTTGCCAGATTGTACTCAAGACCAAGGAGTCATCTCTTGCTGAAGGAAACCCACCAACCAAAATATTTACACAAATACAAAAAAAATAAACACTCGCTTTAATTTCATGGTTCACTGCACTTGGCTATTGTGTAGAAATTACAAGAACAACATAACACTACACTGGGTGGTCTTTAATAGTTTATCAGCTGGATTATCATAGTCACCCTTTCCAGTTCATTTGCTAACTACACTAATCACAGCTAGAACAAATATGGTGAGACCACCAGCACAACTAAATGTACTAAATATCATAAAACCAATAGGAGCAGAATTAGGCCATTTGGCCCATTGAGTCTGCTCCGCTATTTCATCATGGTTGATCCATTTCCCTCTCAGTCCCAGTCACTTACCTTCTTCCCATAACCCTCCATGCCCTGTCTAATCAAAAATCTATCGACCTCGTCTTAAATATACCCAATGACTTAGCCTCCACAGGTTCACTATTCTCTGGTAAAGAAATTCCTCCTAATTTCTGTTCTAAATGTTCATCCCTCTATACTGAGGCTGTGTCCTCTGGTCTTAGACACCCCCACCATAGGAAACATCCTCTCCACATACACTCTATCTAGGCCTTTCAACATTCGATACGTTTCAATGAGATTCCACCCTTCCCCCTGCCCCCCCCCATTCTTCTGAAAGCCAGTGTGCCAGTGAGTAGAGGCCCAGAGCCATCAAACGTTCCTCATTTGATAAGCCTTTCAATTCCGGAATAACTTTTGTGAACTTCCTCTGAATTCTCTCCACTGTCAGCACATCCTTTCTTAGATAAGAGGCCATACACTGCTCATAATGCTCCAAGTGAGGACCTACCAGTGCCTTATAAAGCCTCAACATTACATCCTTGCTTTTATATTATATTCTTCTCAAAATGAATGCTAACATTTCATTTGCCTTCCTCACCACGTACTCAAACTGCAAATTAACCTTTAGAAAACCCTGCACGAGGACTCCAAAGTCCTTTTGCATCTCCGATTTCTGATTTTTTTGTCTCCTTTTAGAATACGGTCTATAATTTTTTTCTTTGACCAAAGTGACTGACCATACAGTTCCCACACTGTAGTTCAAAGTTCAAAGCAACTTTTATTATCGTAATACATATGTCACCATATATAACCTTGAGATCCATTTTCTTGTGGGCATACTCAATAGAACACAGAATGAGTGAACGACGCCAAACTAGGGCTTTCAGCGTGCAGAAGACAACAAACTGTGCAAATGCAAGAAACAATAATATAAATAAATAAGCAATAAATATTAAGAACATGAGATGAAGAGCTCTTAAAAGCGAGTCCATTGGTTGTGGGAATATTTCAATGATGGGGCAAGTGAAGTTGAGTGAAGTTATGCCCCTTGTTCAAGAGGGGAAGTAACTGTTCCTAAACATGGTGGCGCGAGTGCTAAGGCTCTTGCACATTTTTTCCTGACGGCAGCGGCAAGAAGAGAGCATGTCCTGGTGGTGGGGATCCCAGATGATGGATGCCACTTTCCTGCAACAGCGTTTCACATGCATGTGCTCAACGGCGGCGGGGAGGGAGGTGGGGGGAGTGCTGTACTTGCGATGGACTGCGCCATATCCACTGTTTTGTAGAATTTTCCATTCAAGAGCATCAGCATTTCCATACCAGGCTGTGAGGCAACCCAGTCAATATACTCTCCACTACACACCTATAGATGTTGGTCATAGCTTTAGATGGCATGGAGAATCTCTGCAAACTCCTAAGGAAGTAGAGTACTGCTGTGTTTTTTGCGTAATTGCATTTGCATGTTGGCCCAGAATAGGTCCTCTGAAACAGTAACGCCCAGGAATTTAAAGTTTCTGACCCTCTCTACCTCTGATCCTCCAATTACTGACTCATGGAACGCTGGTTTCCTTCTCCTGAAGTCTATAATCAGTTCCTTGGTCTTATTGACATTGAGTGAGATGTTGTTGTTATGACACCACTCAACTAGATTTTCAATCTCCTTCCTATATACTGGTTCAGCCTACGACAAAATAGAGCAGGGAGCTAAGCATATAGCCTGTTTGGGCATGGAGATGTTGTTGTCAAGCCACACTGACTGGGGTCTGCAAGTGAGGAAATCAAGGATCCAATTGCACAAGGAGGTATTGAGGCCAAGGTCTTGAAGCTTATTGATTAGTTTTGAGGGGATGACGGTATTCAACGGCAAGCTGTAATTCGTAAAGAGCATCCTGACGTATGCATCTTTGCTGTCCAGGTGTTCCAGGGTTGAGTAAAGAGCCAATGAGATGGCAGCTGCTCTGGACCTGATGCACTGGTAGGCAAATTGGAGCAGATCCAAGTCACTTCTCAGGCAGGAGTTGATATGTTTCATCACCGGACTCTCAAAACACTTTTTATTTTACTGTGGATGTAAGTGTAGTCATGGAGGCAGGCTACCACTTTCTTCTTAGGCACAGGTATAACTGAAGCCTGCTTGAAGCGGGGGATGCCATACACTTCCGAAGTGGGAGGTTAAAGATCTTGGAGAACACTCTGGCCAGTTGAGCAGCATAGGTCTTTAGTACTTGGCCAGGTACCCGGTCTAGGCTGGATGCTTTTCATGGGTTCACCCTCTTGAAGGCAGTTTCCGCATCGGCTTCAGAGACTGAAATCACAGGACCATGAGGGGGCTGTGGGAGATTGTGATGGTTCCTGCATGGTTTGATGGTCAAAGCAAGCATTGAAGGCAATGAGCTCATCTGGAAGCAAAGCCATGCTGTCACCTATGTCTGTCACTTGAGTTCACTTTGGAAGAGTTAATAGTGTTCAAGCCTGCCACAGGTGGTCGAGCATTCTTCATTGATTCAAGTTTAGTCCAGAATTGCCACTTTAACCGTGAGATGGCTTTCTGGAGATTGGATATGGACCTCTTGGTCCATTTCTTCCTTAGTTAACAGACTTGAATGCCTTAAATCTCTCTCCACAGATTTCAGTTCTCATGGTTCATCCAGGGCTTCTGATTGGGGAAGACTCTGAATGCTGTACTTGGGACACACTCCTCTATGGTTGCTTTAATCAAGTCCATAACAACCATGGTGTATTCATTCAGATCCCTAGGTAAGTGCTTGAACACAACCCAGTCCACTGAGTCGAAATAATCCCATAACCGCTCCTCTGCCACCTGTGACCACCTCATTGATGTCCTCCTCTCGAGAGCTTTGCTCTTTAGCCTCTGCCTGTATACAGACAGGAGAAGGACAGCCAAGTGATCTGATTTACCAAAGTGCTGTCTGGGCAAGGAACTGTAGGCATTCCTTATCTTAGTATAACAGTGGTCTAGTATGTTGTGGCCTCTGATGCCTCAGGTTATATGCTGTTGCTAATTGGGCAGGGATTTTCTTCAAACAGGCCTGGTTGAATTCTCTGACGATGATTTGAAATGCTTCGGAATGGACTGTTTCTTGTTTGGAGATGGCATCGTGCAGTATCACGAGTGCTTGATTATAGTTGGCTAGCGGTGGTAAGCAAACTGAGGTCAGGATTCTGGAGGAGAACGCCCTAAGTAAATAGAACGGATGGCATTTGACCATTAGATGTTCAGGGTTGGGGGAACATGTGTTTGACAAAACCGCCATATCGGATAGCCAATGAGACTCTTTCATAAAACACACACCTTCTGCCTTTCCTGACTCAGCAGCTCGGTCCATTCTGTTACTCAAGAGGCCTTTGGGTTTCACCGCTGTATCTGATATGACCAGAGAAAGTCACGCTTCAATCAAGGGAGCAGATTTTCAGCTCCCTTCAATACAGCAGTCTACCCCGAAACCACATCCTTAACAATCCCAAATACCAAAGTCAGACTAACTGGCCTATAATTTCTTTTCCTCTGCCCCTCTCTCTTCTCGAAGAGTGGTGTACCATTTGCAACTTTCCAGTCCTTTGGAACCAGAATCTATTGGTTCTTAAAAGGTCATTACTAATGCCTCCACAATCTCTCCCACCTCTTTCAGAACCCTGGGGTGTACATCATCTAGTCCAGGTGATTTATGTACCTTCAGATCTTCCAGTTTCCCAAGCACTTTCTCCCTAGTAATGGCAAATTTCACTTCTGCCCCCTGACAATCACAAACTTCCAGCATACTTCCTGTGTCTTTCACAGTGAAGACTGATGCAAAATACTTACTCAGTTCTCCACCATTTCCTTGTTCCCCATTACTACCTCTCCAGTGTCATTTTCTGATATCTACTCTCACCTCTGTTTTACTCTTTATATATTTGAAAAAACTTCTGATATCCTCTTTTATACTTCTGGATAGCTTACCTTCATATTCCATCTTTATGACTTTTTTAGTTCCCTTCTGTTGGTTTTTAAAAGCTTCCCAATCGTCTAACTTCCCTTGTCAGCCACAGTTGCATCATCCTGCCTTTAGAATACTTCATCTTTGGGATATATCTATCCTGAGCCTTCCAAATTGCTCCCAGAAATTCCAGCCATTGCTGCTCTGCTAGTGTCTTCCAATCAATTTTGGCCAGCTCCTCTCTCTATAATTCCCTTTACTTTGCTGTAGTGGTGATACATCTGACTTTAGCTTCTCCCTCTCAAATTGCAAGGTGAATTCTATCATACGAACCCCCCCCCCACCACTAGGGTTTCTTTACCTTAAGCTCTCTAATCAATTCTGGTTCATTGCACGACATCCAATTCAGAAAATAGCTGATGCCCTCGTGGCTCAACCACAAGCTGTTTAAAAAAAACGCTATCTTGTGAGCATTTTACAAATTCCCTAATGTCCAGCACCAGCCTGATTTTCCCAATCTACCTGCATATTGAAATCCCCAATGACTATCACAACAATGCTCTTTTTACATGCCTTTTCTATCTCCTGTCATAACTGGTACCCCACATTCTAGCTTCTGTTCGAAGGCTTATATATAACTCCCCTCAGGGTCTTTTTACCTTTGTAGTTTCTTGGCTCAACCCACAAGGATTCTATGTCTTCTGATGCTATGCCACCTCTTTCTAAGGATTTGATTTCATTGTTTTTACCAGAAGAACTACCCCTCCCCCTCTGCCTACCTGCCTGTTCTTTCGATGCATTGTATCCTTGGATGTTAAGCTCCCAGCTATAATTTTCTTTCAGCCACGACTTGGTGATGTCCACAACATCATACCTACCAAGCTCTAACTGTGCTACAAGTTCATCTACCTTATTCCATATGCTGCGTGCATTCAAATATAACAACCTTCTGTATTCATCACCCTTTTTGATTTTGACCTCTTTTACATTGCAACTCATTCTGTTGACTGCAATTCTGCCCTATCATCAGCCTGTCCTTGCCAGCAGTCTCACTACACACTGCGTCTGTTCGTAAACTAACTGCCCCGTCCCCAGCAATATCACTCCGATTCCCAACCCCTGCTGCCAAATTAGTTTAAACCCTGCTGTACAACTCTAGCAAACCTGGCGCATTAGGACACATCCTTCCTCATGCTTTGAAAAGATTCAGCTGTGTTAGTGGATACTCAATACTTGGCTGTGATGAATACTAGATCTGCACATTAGATCACTCAACACAGGAGTTAACCCCAGAACTTCATGCAACATGTTGGATCAGGCTCCCGTTCATAAAGATAAATCAATTTGAACACACTTTTTAAAATCTCCCTTGAGTGTTACCCCACCTAACTCCGCAGCCTCATCTTTCCCTTCACTCGGCACCATTCCCTACTTGCACACACCCCCGCCCCACCCCCATGCTAACTCAGGTCCTTCTAAGATAGCCCTGCTCAATCTTTTTATCTCATCATCGAACATTAATCTGTACTGACACTACCTCTTTGGAGCATTTTGGCGTCAGTCTCAGGGTTTGCTGAATCTCGGTGGCCAGTGTTAATACCTGCCTCTTGTTTATTACATTGTTGGTGATCTAAAGATATAACCTAACTTGTCCCACCAAAAACATGTAGCTGAGATGTTGCTTTGTTTCTTTTAAATGTGCTCTCTCACGAGGAGTGTCTCCTCTGAAGTGCTGTCCTTGTCTGTAATCTGTACACAATATACAGCAGGACACGAGAAAGCACGGTGAAAGATACACAACATAGCCATGGGTGATTCAGTAGCGTCATGCTTAGTGAAACACTGTTACAGTCAACCTATCTACTCCCATCAACCTGCATTCTTTATTCCTTAATACTTATTATTCTGCAGGATTTTACCGTGCTGTTCAAATAATCAAGAGCATTGACTTTATGTCTAATCTTTTTTGTGAAGGCCATGAGTTCAGCTGGTGGCATCTTTTACAGATACCAGATGAGGAGTGTTATGTCTTACCTGATGAGGGTAGTCATTTTTTTTCTAATTACTAGATCTCACTGCTTATTTGTGGGCTCGCAGCTGTTGTTGATTGTTCATTATCACATTGTTAAACAATTAGCTTTTGTCATCAGGTCAGCTATTTTATTGTTTGTACATTTCATTCAGTAGTTAGAAGCACCTATTAGAAGTCAAAGGAATTACAATCAATATTTGAATCTGCCTTTCATAGGAATGCCGAGAAGTACTGTCTTTTTACACTGGCTCCTTGCGTACTGTAACACGTTGGCGAATATTAAAACTGCCTTCAACTACACCAGGACTGGAATTATCCATCTGTCTATTCACAGTCATAGTCATACTTTATTGATCCCGGGGGAAACTGGTTTTCGTTACAGTTGCACCATAAATCATAAATAGTAATAAAACCAGAAATAGTTAAATAGTAATATGTAAATTATGCCAGGAAATAAGTCCAGGACCAGCCTATTGGCTCAGGGTGTCTGACCCTCCAAGGGAGGAGTTGTAAAGTTCGATGGCCACAGGCAGGAATGACCTCCTATGACGCTCTGTGCTGCATCTCGGTGGAATGAGTCTCTGGCTGAATGTACTCCTGTGCCCAACCAGTACATTATATAGTGGATGGGAGACATTGTCCAAGATGGCATGCAACTTGGACAGCATCCTCTAGCTTGAGAAAACGGGGATAACTCTAGAGCACGGGCAGAATAGTCCTATGCACTCCTACCATCCATGTATCTCACCAAACTTCTCTTAAAAGTGCAGGCACAAACCGTCTCTTCTTTACAGGTCTCACCTTCCCTTCCCTGGAGAGCCTAATAATCCAAAAATCTGTTGCCCTCCCTCCTACACCAAATCCTTAGCCACATGTTAAACTGCATAATCTTCCTATTTCTGACCTCACTAGCACATGGCACGGGCAGAAATCTTGCGATCACAACCCTGGAGGTCCTGCAGCAACTTAGCACCCAACTCCCTGATTCCCAGATCCACGTGATTGGGCACGTGGCCAAGTGGTTAAGGCGTTCGTCTAGTTATCTCAAGGTCGCTAGTTCGAGCCTCCGCTGTGGCAACGTGTTTTTGCCCTTGAGCAAGGCACTTAATCACACATTGCTCTAGTCTGTGCGAGGAGTGGTGCCCCACACAGACTTCCAATCTGCGCCTTGTAAGACATGAAAATGCCCGACGCAGGCCTCTCATGGTCTGAGTCGACGTTCCTTCCCTTCCCTTCCTTCCTTCCCCTGAACTCACTTTGCAGAAACTTGTTACTCTTCCTATCTAAGCCATCGGTACCCTACATGGACCATGGCCTTTGGCCATTCATCCTTCCACTTAAGAACGCTGAGGACTCAATCGGAGATATCCCAGATCCTGGCATTCAGGAGGCAACATACCAAACGGGATCTCATTCTCGTCCAAAGAACCTTCTTTCTGTTCCCCTAACAAATCCCCTATCACCACAGTTTGCTTCTTCTCCCCCCTTCCCTTCTGAATCACAGAATCTGATTCAGTGCCAGAGAAATGACCTCAGTGATTTTCCTCCACTAGGTGTTCCCTCCCTCCCAACAATATCCAAAGTAGTATACATCTGTTGTTGAGCGGGATGGCCATGGGGGTACTTCTCCACAGGCTGTTTAACCCCTTTCCTGTCACACAATTTCTTGTGTCCCATACCTTAGGTGCAACTCCCTCTCTATGTGTCCTATCACCCCCTCAGCCTCCCAAGTTATCCGAGTTTATCCAGTTCCAGCTCCAGTTCCTTAATGCAGATAGTTAGAAGCTGCAGCTGGATGCACTTCTTGCAGGTGTGGTCGTCAGGGACACTGGAGGTCTCCCTGCCTTCCCACATTGTGCAAGAGGAACATTCCACTATCCTGCCTAGCATCTACTGTTCTAACTGAGCAAATATAAAGGAGGAAGAACAAAAAACTCTTCCTACAGCCTTTTTGCCTTCTCTCACTCAAGCCTCTCCTCACTGAAGACTCGAAGAGCTAAAGTCTCAAGATCCCCACTCTAACTCTGTCCACTCCAACGATGGTCATTGTGCTTGCCCCGCCTTACTTTAATTTGTTCTTGCCAATCAATCCCGAATGCTGATTGGCTGCTGCTCAAAGCTCCAAACTGCCACAAGTTGCTGCCTTTTCAATCAGCGAATCTGAGTGAGCTACGTCTTCTCAGGTTTCTACGTCTTCTGTGCAGTGCACCCTGTTGCCTTGCGGATTCAGACGTCACATTGTGCAACACAGCACAACAATTCTGAAGCCCTGTCAGCTACATAGTGACAACAGCCCCTGCCCCCGCCCCTACCATAGTCATAGTCATAGTCATACTTTATTGATCCCGGGGGAAATTGGTTTTCGTTACAGTTGCACCATAAATAGTAATAAAACCATAAATAAATAGTAATATGTACATTATGCCAGGAAATAAATCCAGGACCAGCCTATTGGCTCAGGGTGCCTGACCCTCCAAGGGAGGAGTTGTAAAGTTTGACGGCCACAGGCAGGAATTACTTTCTGTGACGCTCTGTGTTGCATCTCGGTGGAATGAGTCTCTGGCTGAATGTACTCCTGTGCCCACCCAGTACATTATGTAGTGGATGGGAGACATTGTCCAAGATGGCATGCAACTTGGACAACATCCTCTTTTCAGACACCCCCCAATCTCCAGATGTGTTCAAAACCATCTTTAGCTTGCCAATCACTTCTTCAATATCAGATTTACAAGTTGCTTACCATTTAAGTTTGTGGGTTTCAGTAGCCACTTTGCAGCACCAGATTTCTCTTCATAAGCAGATAGCTGGTACATGGAAGTCAAGGAGGCTTTACTGCAACACGATGAACGCTTCACAGCAGCAGCCCCTGAATCCCAGGCCCTCCCAGTAAAGATCATTTGTGATTGCAGACAAGCTTACACCAATTGGGTAGAAACTCCTGTAGTTGACTAGCATCACTGGGTGACTTACAGGAACCTTAACAGTCACATCTACAGTCAACACCACCCTCCCACTTTGGGAAGTTAGCTGGGGGTCTGCATCCATTTACCAGGGAATTGTGAAAAAAGTTTCACTGCAGGGAAAGGTGGCAAAAATCGCTCATCACATAAAAAGGAAACAATTTGTGCACTATTGACCTGATAAGCACACAAATATCTCCTGCGAAGTCATGCAAGAATCTGGAAACAAAGAGGTTGAGAGGAGTGATGATTTTGTAGCCACTGGTACACCATGCAAGAGGAACATCAGTAGATCCTCTTGCACGATTGCCAGATCGATTCAGCAGCAGGTCTGCTTTGAAAAGGCTACCAAGCATGGTTTCTCTGCAGCATAAAATCTACAGATTTCTCATAGAGCCTTCATTTTCCTCTGACAATGTCCTCACTCCTGAATCCCAAAAACACATAATCCCATTCCATCATCTGTTTTAAAATTCCACAAGAGGTAAAAACTTTAGTATTTAATTTCATGTAAAGTTAAGCTCCAGAAAACAAAAGGGTGGTAATAAACAATAAAGTTAAAGATAAGATACAAAGTATTTTGTTTATATTTTAAAGTACTAATAATAATTGAAAATCTAAAGTAAGCTGAAATTTTCAGTTGACTACAATTAAGATTTATCATGTGGTTAAAAGCTCACATAAATTTGAATGCATAATTCTTAACTTTTGCTGAAGTGTTTCATGAGTAACTAATGGGTTGCTAGTGGGAAACATCCCAACCCCACACCACCACATGCTTATAGGCTGAATCTCTCAGCGAGAAAGCAATACAATGACACTTCTGGAAGACCGTGACAAATCAAACAATGACCCAAGTCCTTCGTTTATTTGCAGACATACTGATGATGTTCAAAGCAACACTCTCAATATTACTCTCCAGGCATTTTATAGAAAACCTGTTTATGTCCAAAGGCTACATATTTCACTCACTGAGTAAAAGCACAATAAGTAGATATCCATAGATGATCTGACAAAGCCCATGTCACAAGCAATCACTCACATGCACCAGAACTGTCAAGGAATTGCTTTGAGAGAACTATTTTGGTTCAGTTTTTGTGTTGAACTCGAGGGCAAATAGCTGGACTATCACTACTTTCACTTTGCTTAAACAAACAAACAAATTTTTTTTCCCAATTATTTGGAATAGTTTAGCAACATGGAAATCAAATTCACCTTGAAAAAATTTCTGCTTTATGCTTCTATTATCAGTGGCCAGAAGCCTTGCAACAATAACATATCCAACTGACACTTTATCTGCATGAATGTTAAAACCACAGCATTTGCCCTTGACGATACCAGGGCCGAGTAGATTTCTACGCACAATTATCTCTCAAATTTGTGATCAAATTGCCTCATAGCTTTTTCACCTAGGCTGTTCCCTATCACTGTACTGCTGTTTCCTTTACTCTTGTGACAGCCCTTCTGTAAAGGCTCTTTCACTCTTAAAACTGCCAGCCTCAAGAGCCTTTAGTACATTCTGAGAATTATTTATTTTAATAAACACTAATAATATTGTTAAGTGCTAGTCAAATATAAAATTCATGTTGCTTCATTCTATTTCTATGGCATGTCAAAAACTAAACCCCATAAGTTATTTCACAAAAAACATATTTTCAGAATATGAACCACAAACAAACAATGAGTGATTTTCTCTTCCTTCGCATGCCTTAGAGATAAATCACCACTATGTTACACAAGAGAGAGAGAGATTCCATGAGCTGATGAAAAATTAAACAAGCTTGCATTTGGAAAAGAAATTCACACCAGAATGTGGAATGTCAGTAAAATGAAATTGAGCATCTTTGATCTAATAGAATGCCCTACAGCATTCTAATCATGCCATCAGACCAAACTTAAAATTTAAAGACTGAACTAAATTTATTTTCTAAGTACATATACGTTAACATATACTACACTGAAATTCATTTTCCTGCTGGCATTTACAGGAAAACCAGAGAACAAGAATTTCAGAAAAACTAAACATAAACAGACAAAAACTGATAAACAGCCATGGTACAAACAAAGATAAATGGCTCTATTAAAAAATACTGAGAACATGAGTTGTAAAGAATCCCTGAAAGTGAGTTTGTAGGTCATAGAGTCAGTTCAGGGTTGTGGTGAATGAAGTTTTCCACACCAGTTCAGGAGTTTGATGGTTGTAGGGTCAAAACTGTTCAGGTCTCTGATGGTGTTTGGCATTGAACAACAGAAGAGACATCAAGCTTGAATTTTATGTCAACATCAGAAATTGCAGGTAAGTTTTATATCAGTTCTCAGTTGTGTGTGTTTGCTATTTTTCAGTCTAACATACATAGCATGTTACAAGTGAAAGTTATTTCTGTCAAAGGGAATGATGCACCGCTGTATATTGCATTTTATTAATCATGACTTTGTTTGTATAAAACTGCAAGATATAGGGGAATTGGGCCATTTGGCCCATCGAATCTGCTCCACCATTTCTAAACAGACTTCCTCCTATTCTGAAGCTGTGTCTTAAGACTCCCCCACCATATGAAGCATCCTCTCCACATCCACTCTATCGGGGCCTCTCAACATTCCATAGGTTTCAACGAGGTCACCCCTCATTCTTCGAAGTTCCAGTGAGTAGAGGCCCAGAGCCATCAAATGCTCCTCATATGATAAGCCTTTCAATCCTAGAATCATTTTTGTGAGCCTCCTTTGAACCCTCCCCAATGGCAACACATCCTTTCTTAGATAAGGGGTCTTAAACTACTCACAATACTCAAGTGAGGCCTTAACAGTGCCTTATAAAGCCTCAACATTACATCCTTGCTTTTATATTCTCGTCCTCTCAAAATGAATGCTAACATCTCATTTCACTTCCTCACGACCGACTCAACCTGCAAGTTAACCTTTAGGGAATCCTGCACGAGGGCTCCCAAGTCCCTTTGCACATTGGATTTTAGAATTTTTTCTCCATTAGAAAATAGTTAATGCTTTTATTTCTTCTACCAAAGTGCATAACCGTACACCTCCTGACACTGTATTCCATATGCAACTTCTTCACCCATTCCCCTAATCTGTCTATGTTTCTGTAGCCTTTCTGCTTCCTCAACACTACCTGCCTCTCACCTATCTTTGTATCGTCCGCAAACTTGGCCACAAAGCAATCAGTTCCATTATCTAAAGCACTGACATACAATGTAAAAATAAGTGGTATCAACACAGACCTCTGTGGAACACCACTAGTTACCAGCAGCCAATCAGAAAAGGCTCCCTTTCCCCCCCACTCTTTGACTCCTCCCAGTCAGCCAGTGCTCTATTCATGCTAGTACAGAATCTTTCCTGTAATACCATATGCTCTTAACTTGTTAAATTGCCTCATGTGTGGTAACTTCTCAAAGGCCTTCTGAAAATTCAAGTATACAACATCCACCGATTCTCCTTTGTCGATCCTGCTGGTTATTTCTTCAAAGAACTCCAACAGATTTGTCAGGCAAGATTATCTCTTAAGGAAACCACGGTGACTTACGGTCCATTTTATCATGTGCCTCCAAGTACCCAGAGACCTCATCCTTAGCAATTGACTGCAACATCTTCCCAACCACTGAGGTCAGACTAACTGGCCTATAATTCCTTTCTTCTGCCTCTCTTTCACATTAAATTATGCTGCAAAGCCAATACTCCTCTTTTAACACTGCAGCACATACAGTACATAACAGAAAAATAAACAGGACTATATTGTTTCATTGGAAGTTAATAAAAAAAACTTTTATCAATTGCTCAATATACGATTATTCTCCAATCTCATAGTTATTGCTAATAATAAAAAAAACATTCAGCATTGAACAGGACACTGCTCTGTTTACTGTAATATAGGAGATACATGAAATACCGATAAATAATCCAACAAGAAGAAGGTGACTATTTTCCCATTAAAGGGCAAGTTATGACTTTAGATAAAATGTTAATAGTAACAATGCTTCTTTGCAGTATTGCATGTCTGTCAAACCTCGATCTTCTATTTCACTTTTGGAATAATGCAGTGTTCTTTTTGTCCTCCTACAAAGCAAAAATATGCATTCAAATCTTTCCATTATTGTTGTGAACTATTCAAAACTTCTAGGATTACTGATATTTCTATCTCGAGTCTTCCAAAGTACCTTTTAAACTGACATCAATCAAGTTAATTTACCAAGTACACTGCTCAATAAGAGAATAGGCCGTTCAGTAAGCGAGAGCGTGGTGAGATCCTAGATCTGAATTACTGAAGAATTCTTGGGCAAAAGTTTCTAATCATGACCAATATTGTCAATCCTGTTTGATACCCTCATAGCAATTGTGCTAAAACAGGAACAAGTTAAGGGTTGTTCACTGAGTCTGGAGGTTAGGTTGCAAACGTTTCATCACCCAAAAAACAAGCAGCTAACCCACGCTACCAATCTGCCCCTTCATTTCATGGACAAGTTAAATATGACTGGGCTTCCAGTTCAGCTTTGAGAATTTAAAATCAAAGACCATGTCAGTCAAAATATCAATGATGCTAATCAGGAAGCCACATTCCACATTGTTTCATGGGAAGGGAACAATTTGGAAAGGGAAACTAAGGAATATTAGGCAAAAATTTTTAATTTTCAAACTGATACATGCTAATGCTCTCTGTTTGTGACAGATTTCTGAAGTGATGAAACTTCCTTCAGTAAAATCTCTCATACATCGTGATTCGACATAACGGTTTTGTTGTATTTAGTTAAGTCCTGAAATCATGAAGCATGCCTAGACACATTAACTTATTAATACATTTAATCCTTATGACATTTCCAAATTTCCACACACATATAGTGCCTTGAAAAAGTATTCAGCCCCCACAGCTATTTTCACATTTTACTACCTCATTTTCTAACTTTAATATATATTAAAGCAGGATCTTTGAGCTAATCTATAGAATATTGTGCCTCAAAAGAAAAATTCCAAACCGTCAACAATATACTAAAAGTGTAAAAAACAAAATTGTGAGGCTGAAAAAGAAGTATTCATGCCCTTTCTAATTACTAAACTAATTTTCCCCCGGAGCCTTACCAACTCACCCAATTACTCACTCTTCCTTCAGTTAGTCCTGACGAAGGGTCTCGGCCTGAAACGTCGACTGCGCCTCTTCCTATAGATGCTGCTTGGCCTGCTGCGTTCACCAGCAACTTTGATGTATGTCACCCAATTTGTTGATGTAGAAAGCTGACATAGCAGTTGTTTTCAATAAATTCATAAGAATAGATGCACCTTCTCTCCGTAATGTTCAGCAGTGTGGGAGATTTTCAAAAGACCAATCCAAAATGAAGTCAGAAGAGCATTGCAGACAAGTCAGGGAAATGATAATATAGAGAAGCACAAATCTGGGGAAGGGTACAAGACCATCTCAAAGGCACTGAACATACCTTGGAGCTCAGTGCAGACAATCATGAAAAAGTGGAAGAAATACAAAATCACAACCACACTGCCTAGGTCAGGCCGCCCCTCTAAACTTAGGCTACGTCCACACTACGCCGGATAATTTTGAAAACGAAGCTTTTTCTCTTCATTTTGACCCTCCGTCCACATTGAAATGGCATTTTCATTCCCTGAAAATGGAGCTTTTCTAAAACACTCTCCAGAGTGTATAAATTTGAAAATGATTGTTGCGCGTTGTAGTGTGGACAGAGTAAACGAGATATTTAAAAACACTGTCATGCCAACACCACAACAACAATGCTTTTTCTGCTTCTGCTTGGTACTGTGCAAGCACTGCCGGACGGTTGTTATAACACGCAGTCGGTGTGAATGGCGTGAGAGTTAAATTGTAAAGTGTGCTTTTTTGACTAGATCCCTTAAATTGATTTGATTGAGTCTATCTTTAAAAATATTAATGTCAGAAATACTGCGCAGGTTTGGCGGCAGAAGATTCCACTCTCTTGTTGATCTTGGGTAGAGGACGGCTTCATGCATGTATTGTTTACTTAATTGTCTACGTTAATAGTTTATTTGGAATTAAACATCTCCACGTTCTCCACTGCTTTGCTGACTTTGAGGTCGTTTGTAACTCGCAGAAACAACTTGACTTCATTGTCTGTCTAAATGAAGAAATCCGGTCTGCTTTTTCCAGCGGAGGTTTTCTTTGCATTCCTCAAAGACATTGCTGAAAACTGTCTTTCGCTGTTGTTGTTGGTACTCTAGTTTTTGACCAATGGAAATAGCATAACGTCGCCGCGGAAACGTAAATATTATACCGTTTCCTCTTTGCTTGTTTTCTGTAGATGTGTCTGCGCATGCCCAGTAGGAGTAGATTTGCCCAAATATCCCTTTTAATGTGGACAGAGATATTTTGAAAAATGTCTAGTGTGGACGCCTGTCGTTTTTACTCCAAACCGGCCTTTTCAAAATTATCCGGTCTAGTGTGGGCGTAGCCTAAGTCACTGGAGAAGAATGGCACTTGTAAATGAGGCTACTGTGATGCAAGCAGTCACTCTGAGTGAGCTGCTGCAAATGGAGATGAAGTATATGGCTCCATAATCTCTAAGGCCTTGCAGACGAGTATTTATGGGAGAGTGGCAAAATAGAAGACCTGGCTTTTAAAAAAAAAAGCATATCCTTGCCTGTAAAAACTTTGCAAAGCTTTACTTAGAGAATACTGTAAAGATATGAAAGAAAGTCTTGTTGTCTGATGAGACTGAAGTAGAACTTTTTGGCCTCAACACTAAGTGGTAAAGCGTGGTGTAAATCTAATACTGCACATCAATCAATTTACCCCACCATCGAGGGGCGGAGCTTAGTCACGATGGCGCTAAAAGGCGACTCCTCTGCTTGCATCTTCGGAAACAACTCTATTTTATATTATATATTCTATATTATATATCTTTAATATCTCTATTTTTCCCTTTCAGGGTTCTTTTGAAGACCCTGACCTGGAGTTACACGCTGACTTTGGTTCTTTGCAGAATGGAACCCGCTCTCGGGGTTTCACGACTGGCCATTATTCCTTGTGCCAAGGACCTGGCCTAAGAGCTTCGCTCACCTTCGGAAGTCCGAGATCTCGTGGCTCTGGAGGTGGGCAGATCAAAGGTCGGTATCCGAGCAGGAGATTGGTGTGTCGTGGGAGTCAGAAGATCTATGGCTACGTGCCCAGAGACCTGAGATTTTTGGACATAGAGCTCGGAAAAAGCGACATAACAGACTTTTAACATCGTAAACCAGCGAGTTGTTTGTTATAACGCCATAAGATATAGGAGAAGTAGGCCATTTGGCCCATCGAGTCTGCTCTGCCATGGGCTGATCCAATTCTTCCAGTCATCCCCACTCCCCTGCCTTCACCCCATACCCTTTGATGCCCTGGCTAATCAAGAACCTATCTATCTCTGCGTTAAATACACCTAATGACTTGGCCTCCACAGCTGCTCATGGCAACAAATTCCACAGATTTACCACCCTCTGACTAAAGTAATTTCTCTGCATTTCAGTTTCTAAATGGACATCTTTCAATCCTGAAGTCGTGCCCTCTTGTCCCAGAATCCCCTACCATGGGAAATAACTTTGCCATATCTAATCTGTTCAGGCCTTTTAACATTCAGAATGTTTCTCTGAGATCCCCCCTCATTCTCCTGAGCTCCAGAGAATATAGCCCAAGAGCTGCCAGACGTTCCTCATACGGTAACCCTTTCATGCCTAGAATCATTCTTGTGAATCTTCTCTCCAATGTTAGTATATCCTTTCTAAAATAAGGAGCCCAAAACTGCACACAATACTCCAAGTGAGGTCTCATGACTGCCTTTTAGAGCCTTAACATCACATCCCTGCTCTTATATTCTATACCTCTAGAAATGAATGCCAATATTGCATTTGCCTTCTTCACCACTGTCTCAACCTGGAGGTTAACCTTTAGGGTATCTTGCACAAGGACTCTCAAGTCCCTTTGCATCTCTGCATTTTGAATTCTCTCCCCATCTAAATAATAGTCTGCCCATTTATTTCTTCCACCAAAGCACATGACCATACACTTTCCAACATTGTATTTCACTTGTTAAGTCTTTCTGCAGGCTCTCTGTTTCCTCAACACTACCCAGTCCTCCACCTATCTTTGTATCATCGGCAAATTTAGCCACAAATCCATTAATACCGTAGTCCAAATCATTGACATACATCGTAATAAGCAGCAGTCCCAACACCGACCCCTGTGGAACTCCACTGGTAACCGGCAGCCAGCCAGAATAGGATCATTTTATTCCCATTCTCTGTTTTCTGCCAACCAACCAATGCTCCAGCCGTGCTGGTAACTTCCCTGTGAATCCATGGGTTCTTATCTTGCTAAGCAGCCTCATGTCAAAGGCCTTCTGAAAATCCAAGTACACCACGTCTACTGAATCTCCTTTGTCTACCCTGCTTGTAATTTCCTCAAAGAATTGCAGTAGGTTTGTCAGGCAGGATTTTCCTTTCAGGAAACAATGCTGGCTTTGGCCTATCTTGTCATGTGCCTCCAGGTACTCCGTATTCTCATTCCTAACAATCGATTCCAACAACTTTCCAACCACTGATGTCAGGCTAACAGGTCTATAGTTTCCTTTCTGCTGCCTCCCACCATGCTTAAATAGTGGAGTGTAGCGATGTGCTACACACAGCGCTAGAATAACCACACGGAGTCGGTGAGTTAGAGTTGCGATGAAAGAGATTTATTCAAACTTCGCGGCCCGTTTTAAAGCCTTCCCGTTCCCGCCCTCCCTGGGCGGGACTACTGTGGGGAATGCATATTCCCAGACCCTTCCTGCGCGCGGGATTTTCCCCCTGCTGGTGAAGATGGCCTGGCGCCCTTTTTGCTGCCGGCCCTCTGCCTGCGCGCGCTGTTTCGTGAACCAGTTCGTGGGTGCCAGAAAGTGGGTCGCCACATAACCCCCCCCCCAGAACCGGCGATACCTCCCCCAATGTCCACAGTCTGGATCGGCCTCTGTTTGGGAGGTCTGCCCCTGCGCCGCGGTGCCTGAGCCTGGACCGGTTGCGCCAAGTCCACATGGGCCGGTTTGAGTCGGTCCACCGTGAAAACCTCCTCTCTCCCCCCAGTGTCCAGCACGAACGTGGACCCGTTGTTCCTGATCACCTTAAACGGCCCTCGTAGGGCCGCTGTAGCGGTGCCCAGTGTCCGCCCCGTCGTACAAAAAGAAACTTACAGTTCTGCAGGTCTTTGGGTACACAGGTCGGGCTCTGTCCGTGCTGTGAAGTGGGTATGGGGGCCAGGTTACCGAGCCTCTCCCGTAGTCTGTCCAGGACTGCTGTGGGTTCTTCCTCTTGCCCCCTTGGGGCTGGTATGAACTCTCCTGGGACGACCAGGGGCGCGCCGTACACCAACTCGGCCGACGAGGTGTGTAGATCCTCTTTGGGCGCCGTGCGGATTCCGAGCAGGACCCAGGGAAGTTCGTCCACCCAGTTAGGCCCCTCCAGGCGGGCCATGAGAGCTGATTTCAGGTGACGGTGGAAGCGCTCCACTAGTCCGTTCGACTGTGGGTGGTAGGCAGTTGTGTGGTGTAGCTGTGTTCCTAAAAGTCTGGCCATAGCCGACCACAGGCTGGAGGTGAACTGGGCGCCCCTGTCGGAGGTAATGTGGGCCGGTACCCCAAAGCGTGCTACCCAGGTTGCGATCAGTGCTCGGGCGCAGGATTCGGAGGTGGTGTCGCTGAGCGGGACTGCCTCTGGCCATCTGGTGAACCGGTCTATCGTAGTTAGGAGGTACCGCGCTCCTCGTGACACTGGCAGGGGCCCCACGATATCCACATGGATGTGGTCGAACCTCCGGCGGGTGGGTTCGAACCGCTGCGGCTGAGCCTTGGTGTGCCGCTGCACCTTGGCCGTTTGGCACTGCACACACGTTTTGGCCCATTCACTGACCTGTTTACGAAGTCCATGCCACACGAACCTGTTGGAGTCCAGCAGGACGGTTGTCCTGATGGAGGGGTGCGCTAAGTTGTGAATGGATTTGAACACCCGCCGGCGCCAGGCTGCTGGGACAATGGGGCGGGGTTGGCCGGTAGCTACGTCACACAGTAGGGTCCTCTCACCTGGGCCTACGGGGAGGTCTTGGAGCTGCAAACCGGAGACTGCAGTCCTGTAACTGGGGATCTCAGCGTCTGCCTGCTGTGCCTCTGCCAGCGCTGCATAGTCCACCCCCTGGGACAGGGCCTGTATGGTAGGTCTAGAAAGTGCGTCTGCCACGACATTGTTCTTTCCAGAGACATGCCGGATGTCCGTCGTGTACTCGGAGATGTAGGACAGATGTCACTGCTGGTGGGACGACCAGGGGTCGGATACCTTAGTGAACGCAAAGGTAAGCGGTTTGTGGTCTGTGAACGCGGTGAAGGGCCTACCTTCTAAGAAGTACCTGAAATGCCGGATTGCCAGGTATAGTGCCAATAGCTCCCGGTCGAAAGCACTGTATTTGAGTTCGGGTGGTCGTAGGTGTTTGCTGAAGAACGCCAGGGGTTGCCAGCGACCCTCGATGAGTTGTTCCAGCACTCCACTGACTGCTGTGTTGGATGCGTCCACCGTGAGGGCAGTAGAAACGTCCGTTCTGGGGTGCACTAGCATCGCGGCGTTTGCCAAGGCTTCTTTGGTTTTAACGAAAGCGGTTGCGGCCTCTTCGTTCCAGGTAATGTCCTTGCCCTTACCCGACATTAGAGTGAACAAGGGGCACATGGTTCGGGCTGCTGAGGGGAGGAAACGGTGGTAGAAATTCACCATACCCACTAATTCCTGCAAGCCTTTGATTGTGTTGGGTCGGGGGAAGTGGCGGACCGCGTCTATCTTGGCGGGCAGCGGGGTTGCCCCGTCTTTAGTAATCCTGTGGCCCAGGAAGTCGATGGTGTCGAGTCCGAACTGGCATTTGGCTGGATTGATTGTAAGGCCGAATTCACTCAGGCGGGAGTAGAGCTGGCGGAGGTGGGACAGATGCTCTTGACGACTACTGCTGGCTATGAGGATGTCGTCCAAATAGATGAATGCAAAGTCCAGGTCGCGTCCCACCGCGTCCATTAGCCGCTGGAAAGTCTGTGCGGCATTCTTTAGACCAAACGGCATTCGGAGGAATTCGAAAAGTCCGAACGGGGTGATAAGTGCTGTTTTGGGGATGTCGTCCGGATGTACAGGGATTTGATGGTATCCCCGGACGAGGTCTACCTTGGAAAAGATCCTTGCGCCGTGTAGGTTTGCTGCGAAGTCTTGAATGTGCGGCACAGGGTAGCGGTCTGGCGTTGTAGCCTCGTTCAGTCTGCGGTAGTCACCGCATGGTCTCCAGCCCCCCGTTGCCTTGTGCACCATGTGAAGGGGGGAGGCCCATGGGCTGTCGGACCGTCGTATGATCCCTAATTCCTCCATCTTCTTGAACTCCTCCTTCGCCAGTCGGAGCTTGTCCGGGGGAAGCCTTCGAGCACGGGCGTGGAGGGGTGATCCCTGGGTCGGGATGTGGTGCTGTACTCCGTGTCTGGGCATGGCTGCCGTGAACTGCGGTGTCAGTACTGATGGGAAATCCGCCAGGACCCTGGTGAATTCATCGTCAGACAGCGTGATGGAGTCCAGGTGTGGGGCTGGCAACTGTGCTTCACCCAGGGAGAACGTTTGAAAAGTCTTGGCGTGGACTAATCGCTTCCCTTGCAAGTCGACCAGCAGGCTGTGGGCTCGTAGAAAATCTGCCCCCAGCAGTGGTTGGGCCACGGCGGCCAGTGTGAAGTCCCACGTGAACCGGCTGGAGCTGAACTGTAGCCGCACCATGCGGGTGCCGTAGGTTCGTATCGTGCTGCCATTAGCGGCCCTCAGGGTGGGTCCCGGTTCTCTGTTGCGGGTGTCGTAACTCGTTGGAGGTAAGACGCTGATCTCCGCTCCGGTGTCGACCAAAAAGCGGCGTCCCGACTGCTTGTCCCAGACATATAGGAAGCTGTCCTGATGGCCAGCCGCCGTAGCCATCAGCGGCGGCTGGCCCTGGCGTTTCCCGGGAATTTGCAGGGCGGTCTGCAGCGGTGGGCCTCCGTGCCCCACCGCTGGTGGTAGAAACACCATTGTTCGTTGGGCTCCTCACTCCCGTCGCCGGGTTTTGTAGGCTCTGCTGCCGGGCCTGGTCTGGTCTGTCGTTGGGCACGCGGCTTGGTGATCTGTGCGACGGATGCCCCTCTCTCTTTCCTGGCATTCCACAGCACATCTGCTCGGGCCGCCACCTCCCGGGGGTTGCTGAAATCTGCGTCGGACAGCAGCAGGCATATGTCCTTGGGCAGTTGCTCTAGGAACACCTGCTCAAACATGAGGCAGGGTTTGTGTCCTTCAGCCAGGGCCAGCATCTCGTTCATTAATGCTGACGGCAGCCTGTCTCCCAAACCATCCAGGTGCATTAAGCGGTGTGCTCGTTCGCGCCGTGAGAGTCCGAAAGTCCTTATGAGCAGGGCTTTGAATGCTGTGTATTTGCCGTCCTCCGGGGGCGACTGTATAAACTCCTCAACTTGTGCAGCAGTCTCCTGGTCGAGGGAGCTCAGCACGTAGTAGTAGCGAGTGGACTCCGAGGTTATCTGCCGAATGTGGAATTGTGCTTCTGCTTGTTCGAACCATAAATGGGGTCGCAGCGTCCAGAAGCTTGGCAGTTTTAACGAAACTGCGTGAACAGATGCAGCGTCGGTCATCTCTGGTCCAAATATCGTTTGGGCCGTCGGGGTCACCAATTGTAGTGATGTGCTACACACAGCGCTAGAATAACCACACGGAGTCGGTGAGTTAGAGTTGCGATGAAAGAGATTTATTCAAACTTCGCGGCCCGCTTTAAAGCCTTCCCGTTCCCGCCCTCCCTGGGCGGGACTACTGTGGGGAATGCATATTCCCAGACCCTTTCTGCGCGCGGGATTCTCCCCCTGCTGGTGAAGATGGCCTGGCGCCCTTTTTGCTGCCGGCCCTCTGCCTGCGCGCGCTGTTTCGTGAGCTGGTTCGTGGGTGCCAGAAAGTGGGTCGCCACAGGAGTAACATTTGCAATTTTCCAGTCATCTGGTACAATACCAGAATCTATCAATTCTTGAAAGATCACTGTTAATGCCTCCGCAGTCTCTCCAGCTACTTCCTTAAGAACCCGAAGGTGCATTCCATCAGGTCCAGGAGATTTATCCATCCTCAGACCATTAAGCTTCCTGAGCACCTTCTCAGTCGTAATTTTCACCACACAAACTTCACTTCCCTGACACTCTTGAATGTTCAGTATACTGCACATGTCTTCCACTGTGAAGACTGATGCAAAATACATTCAGTTCCTCTGCCATCTCTGCATCTCTCATTACAATATCTCCAGCGTCATTTTGTATTGGTCCTATATCTACCCTCGACTCTCTTTTAACCTTTAGATACTTAAAAAAGCTTTTAGTATCTTCTTCCTTATTAGTCACCAGCTTCCTTTCATAATTCATCTTTTCCTTCCGAATGACCTTCTTAGTTTCCTTCTGCAAGTTTTTAAAAGCTTCCCAATCCTCCATCTTCCCACAAGCTCTGGCTTCCTTGTATGCCATCTCTTTTGCTTTTACTTTGGCTCTGACTTCATTTGTCAGCCATGGCAGTGTCCTTCTTCCCTTTGAAAATTTCTTCTTATTTGGAATATATCTGTCTTGCACTTCCCTCATTTTTCGCAGAAACTCCAGCCATTGCTGTTCTGCTGTCCTTCCTGCAATGTCCCTTTCCAGTCAACTTTGGCCAGTTTCCCTCTCATGCCATTGTAATTTCCTTTAATCCACTGAAATACTGACACATTTTATTTTTTCCCTCTCAAATTTCAATGTGAACTCGCTCATATTGTGATCACTGTTCCCTAAGGGTTCCTTAACCTTAAGCCCTCTTATCACTTCCAGATCATTGTGCAATACTCAATCCAGCACAGCCGATCCCCTAGTGGGCTCAACAACAAGCTGTTCTAAAAAGTCATCCCTTAGACATTCTACAAATTCTCTCTCTTGAGGTCCAGTACTGACCTGGTTTTCCCAATCCACTTTCACGTTAAAATCCCCAACGATTATCATGACATTGCCTTTCTGACATACCTTTTCTATCTCCTGCTGTAATTTGTAATTCATATCCCGGCTGCTGTTTGGAGGCCTGTATACAACTGCCATTAGGTCTCCCCTCTCGTGTGAAATGGGGACACCTCTTTCTCCTTTATTAGGGAGAGAGAGAGAGAGAGAGAGAGAGAGCCTATGGTATGTTGAATACAGGGTGAATGAGTAGTCTTTGCTGTTGCTTTGCTGCATGCTGGAATGCTTGGTGGTGAGTGCCGATGTTTTTTTTGCTGGTCGGGGGAGGGGGATCGTTGCATGCTGCCACTTATGTGCAGGAGGGAGGGGAGCTGAGGGAGGAGGGGAGCTTTGGGGTTCTAACACTTAACTGGTATTCATTCTTTGGGGGCATTCTTCTGTTTTCATGGATGGTTGCAAAGAAAACGCATTTCAGGGTGTGTATTGTATACATTTGACACTAAATGTACCTTTGAAACCCTACTGTAAAGTAAGGTGGAGGTAGCATCATGCTATGGGGATGCTTTTCAGCAGCAGGGACTGGAAATCTAGTCAGCATTGATGGGAAGATTAATCCTGCTAAAAACAGAGAGACCTTAGATTAAAAAAAAACCTCCTAGCCTCTGCCAGAAAGCTTAAACTGGGGAAGAAGTTCATCTTTCAGCAGGACAGCGACCTGTACACTACCACAGCAACCATGGAGTGGCTTCAAATGAAGAAAATTGATGTGCTTGAGTGGCCCAGTCAGAGTGCCGACCTTAACCTGATCGAGCATCCCTGGCACCACCACTCCCTAAATAACCTGCAACAGCTTGAGCAATCCTGCTCCATCAGGTTGTGCAAGGATATTGGAGACTTATCCAAAAAGACTACTAGCTGTAATAGCTACAGGATGTGGCTCAGCTAAGTACTGAGTAAAGGGGGATTAATGCTTTTAAACCGCCGTCACTTCTGTTTTGGTATTTTTATTTTTCATGCTTTATATTTTCCCGTTTTTTTGGCTCTATTGTGGAAAGAAAATGCGGTTCACGAATAAAAATTCTCATTTTAATTGATCAAATTGCCTGATTGCAATACTCGTTTATGTGAACAAAGAGTTGGGGGCTGAATACTTTTACAAAGCACTGCATCTAACAATATGAAATATTGGTAGAAGTACTAGGAAATAAACTCACCTTGGTTATTGGCATTATTGTATACCTACACAATGCTCATTTGTTACATTCACCAGTGTCTTCAGCTCCACTGTTCTTAACGTAACTGAATCTGTGAAGACCAATATATCCAGCAGCCAATAATCTCACATACACTCAGTGGCCACTTCATCAGATAACTCCTGTACCTAATAAAGTAGTCACTGCGTGTATTTTCGAGGTCTTATGCGGCTGTAACCCATCCACTTCAAGTTTTGACATGTTGTGCATTCAGAGCGGCCCTTCTTCACACCACAGGTGTAACACGTGGTTATTTGAGTCACTGTCGCCTTCCTGTCAAGTTTGAACCAGTCTGACCATTCCTCTCTGACCTTTCTCATTAACAAGGTAATCTTACCCACAGAACATCAGCTCAATGGTTGTTTTTTTTTGTTTTTACCGCCATTCCCTGTAAACACTAGAGACTGTTGAGCGTGAAAATTTCAGCAGATCAGCACTCAGATCACATTTCTTCCCCATTTTGATGGTTGGTTTGAACAACAACTGAACTCCTTGATCATGTCTGCATGCCTTTATGCACTGAGTTGCTGCCACGGGATTGACTGATTAGATACTTGCATCAACAAGTAGGTTTATTGCGATACAATGCGGAGTGGACCACTCCAGCCCTTCTAGCTGCACGGCCCAGCATCCCCTGATTTAATCGTAGCCTAATCACGGGATAATTTACAATGACCAATTAACCAACCAATCAGTACGTCTTGGGACTGTGGGAGTACAGGTGTACCCAATAAAGTGGCCACTGATTGTATATTTAGCCAACAAGAGATTAACTTTTCTCATGCTATATTAAACAAACTCTTTCAGTTACTATTGCTTCTCTGCGTCATTTTTTAAGATGATCCATATGTTCCCTTCTTCATTTTAATACTGTAATTGTACCATTTTAGTAGCTCACTATTAAAAAAAAACTGGTAAAAATGAACTAGTATCGCTATCAATGACCACAAAACCACTCAAATGTTATCTAAACTCACCTGGTTCACAAATATCCATCAGGAAAGTAAATCTGCCCTCCTTACGTGGTCTGGGCTCTCTCTGACTCCTGAGTTACCAATGTGGTTTATCCACAAGCGAAATGGCCCAGGAAACCACTCGGTTCAGGGAGCAATTAAGACAGGACAACAAACACTGGCTTTACCAGTGGCATCCACATCCTGTGGATGAACATATAAAAATCTAAAGATTACAAAATTAATTTCTTTATCTTGATCATCTACACTTGCTAATGCTCTACTGCCACATGCCTATCAATTTATTTTATTTGTCCAATATTGACTACGGAAGGCAAATGAAAGACTTAAAGGCTTTTTTTGAAATCATGAATGGCCTTTATAAGCAATAAGAAAACATTTCTAGTGGGAAGAACAACAACAACGAGAGGGTACAGATTTAAGATGATTGACAAAATGAATCAGAGGTGACTTGAGGGGAAAACTCTTAAGCTGTAAATTGTTGTGGTTTAAAATGCACATTCTGAAAGAAGATAGTAAAGAACTTGTCAAAAGAAAATTGGAAAAAAAAACCTCAGAGGGAAAAAAAATCAGCAAAATTGGACTAACAGCGCAGCTGTTGTTCTGCACAGTGTCATTCTAATATGCTATGGAATGGGCAAACCAATCAAATGTACTTTACAATAGATAATCCACTACAAGTGAAAACAAAAGTAATGAACTGTGCTGTTACAAAAGCCTCACTGACAAACAGAGACCTACACATCATGTCACCTGTGCAAAATATGAATCCAATTCTTTATCACGGGCACTAAAAACAATTGAATAAAAGCTAAGGATATCAAATTCAGCTCCATTTCTTGGACAGGTTACAAGGTAGTTATTACGTTTGCTTTTTAATAAAGACGAACAGCGTGGGTAAAAATGCCG
Source organism: Mobula hypostoma (assembly GCF_963921235.1). Lineage (NCBI taxonomy): Eukaryota > Metazoa > Chordata > Chondrichthyes > Myliobatiformes > Myliobatidae > Mobula > Mobula hypostoma. Next base: position 152,274,270 of record NC_086102.1, on the reverse strand, counting down.
GCATATACTTTATTTAAAGGACACTCCCGTAATGGCTTTAGCCCAACCCGAGCGTGTGCGATCAGCTCATGGTTTCAGCTCACCACGAGCGTGCACAACAGGCTCACCAACATCGCTTCCGGTTCCGGGTGAACCGCCCGCCTTACACACTAGGAACTGAAGTTCTTCATTATGTACACACATAATAGCACACTGCTGACTAATGTGCATGCCATATTTAGAGTCTGAGGTGCTCGGTCCATATGCTAATTTAGGGCACTTTAATGAGAAACACTAACTCCCACAGGAAATCGGTAGAACAGGCAGACCCCAATGTCAATCAGCACATGCTGCAGATTTACTGCCAACTTGGAGCTTAACGTTAATATCCAATATATCACAGAACACAGAGCACAATGAATTGCTAATTTGACTCTTTGAACGAAAGATTAATAACCTGTGATATCAGTAACAGCCATTCATTCATCACAGAGTAGATTAGATTGCTATCACCCAAAACGTGGGCCCATTTCAAGAAAATGTATTTTACCCATAGCATAATACAACCAGACTCTTCTGAGATGGGCAGTGTTAGTGCAGGGAGGGTAAATCATAGATCTCATGCAGTTTCTCTTTTAAAAGCATAAACACATCATGTATGTAGAAGAGTAAAATTTCCCAACATTTTAATGCAAGGATTCCAAAGATGCCCAAACTTGCTGCATAAACATGACTTGAGATCTTCCATTGACCTGGGATTGTATGTGTGAAGCTAAAGGATGTGAGCAGGGACCTGAATGAATCCTCCTCACTAGCGATCACCCAGAAAGATGCAGAAGATGGAGAATTCAGGTAGGAGTACACTGATATTCTTTGAGCACATTGAATTGAATCGACTTTATTTCTTACATCCTTCACATATATGAAGAGTAACAATCTTTGCATTACATCTCCATCTGAATGTGCAATATCCAAATTATAGTAATCTGCAATAAATAGCATGTACAGTAAGATATACAACGGGACCATCAATATAACATAGAAATACAGTTGTGTCAGCATGAATTAATCAGTTTGATGGCCTGGTGGAAGAAGCTTTTCCAGAGCCTGTTGGTCCTGGCTTTTATGCTGCGGTACCGTTTCCCAGATGGTAGCAGCTGGAACAGTTTGTAGGTCGGGTCTCCAATGATCCTTTGGGCCTTTTTTTTTAAAACACCTGTCTCTGTAAATGTCCTGAATACAGTACTGGGAAGTTCATATCCACAGATGTGCTAGGTTATCCATAACACTCTATGCAGAGTCCTGCGATTGAGGGAAGTACAGTTCCCATACAGGCAGTGATGCAGCCAGTCAGGATGCTCTCAATTGTGTCCCTGCAGAAAGTCCTTAGGATCTGGGGAGTCATGCCGAACTTCTTCAACCATTTGATGTGAAAGAGACTTTGATGTACCTTCTTCACCACACAGCCGGTGTGTAAAGACCACGTGCGATCCTTGGTGATGTGGATGCCGAAGAACGTAAAGCTGTTCACCCTCTCAACCCTAGATCCATTGATGTCAATAGGGGTTAGCCTGTCTCCATTCTTCCTGTAGTCCACAACCTGCTCCGTAGTTTTTGCGACAATGAGGGAGAGACTATTTTCTTGACACCACTGTGTCAGGGTGATGACTTCTTCTCTGTAGGCCGATCAATGTAGTGTCACTGCATTTAGCTTTGAGTCTGAGATGGTGTGCAGATCTTGCCACAATCTCCATCAAGAAGGAGGAAGTGCTGAAAATATGGCAGCACAGCAGGATGAACAAATCTCCAGGGCCTCACTTGGTCTAGCACAGGGTTCTGACGGAAGCAGGGGAGGTGGTTCTTGGGGTTGCTACAGAAATTTTAAGCATATTCATTGCAACAGGTGGGGAACTGGAAGACTGGAGGATAGCTAACATTGTTCTCTTGTTCATAAAGGACAAAAGGACAAGCCTGGGGACAGCAGGTGGGTGAGACTTGCCACCAGTGGTAGGGAAGATGCTGGAGAAAATTCTGAGGGACAGGTTTGATGTTCATTTGGAAAGGAAGGAACCAATTGGGAATCAGCGTGGTATTGTACAGGAGAAAACGTTTCTCACAACTGAGTTTTTGCAATATAACGAAGAAAATTGACAAAGACATAAGATGCTTTGGACTTTGTACTGACTGATCCAGAAGATTAAGGCACAAGAAGTGTTGGCAAACTGGATCCAAAGTCAGCTTGGTAATTGGAAAGTGTGTTGGACGGGTGTTTTTCTCACAGGAAGTCTGTAACAAGTGACGTACCACAGGAATCGCTACTGGGACCTCTGCTGTTTGTATTAGATGCAAATGACTAGAATGAGAATGTAGGCTGTCTGATTAATAAATGACAAACAACAGGAAAACTGTTGGAATCATAGGTAGTGAAGAAAATTGCCTAAAGAAAATAGTGGAGGCTACATCAGCTGAAAATTTGTGCAGAGCAGTGTACACTGCAATTTAATCCAGACTTGTGTGAGGTAATGCATTTTAGAAAATCAAGTTCTGGTATGACATAGAAACTAAGAAGCAGGGACTTCAGGGGTGTTGATGAGGGAGCTTGGCTACAAGCCCACAGCTTCCTGAAAACGGAAATGCGGGTGAAGGCGGCATTTTGAAAGCTTGCCTTCCCAGGCTAAGGCACTAAGTGTAGGAGTCGGGATGCCATGATGTCACTGCACAAAACATCGGTTATATAAAACATCAGTTACATAGCATTTGAAGCGCTGTGTACAATTCTGGCTTCCACTCCACAGAAAAGATGGGGTAGGGTGGGTTTATTCATGCTGGAACATAGGAGGCTAAGAGTTGATCTTATAGAACAAGGATTCCCAGTCTTCGGTCCACAGATCCCTCTGTTAATGGTAGGGTCCATAGCATAAAAAAAAAGTTGGGAACCCCTGTTAGAGGATTATAAAACTGTAATTTATTTATTTGGAGATAAAGCACAGAGTAGGCCTTTCTAGCCCTTTGAGCAGCACCATCCAGCAAACTCCAACAACACCGATTTAACCCTAGGCCAATCACAGGACAATTTACAATGACCAATTCACCTACCCGGTACATCTTGGGTCTGTGGGAAGAAACCAGAACACCCAGAAAAAACACGCACATTCCACAAGGAGGACGTACAGAGACTCAGAGGACACTGGGAGTGAACTCTGAACTCCGACACACAGAGCTAACCGCTATGCTACAATGGTGCCCTACCGGGGCATAGATAGGATAGAGTCTATTTCCCCAGGGCAGGGCTGTCTACAAATAGAGGGCACAGGTTTAAGGTGAGAGGGGAGAAACTTGAAGATCTGAGGGGTAAATTTTTCACACAGACGTTGATGGTTATATGGAACATGCTGTCAGAGGAGGAAGTAAAATACAATTGAACAGGTATATGGGTAGGAAGGGAGTCGACAAATATGGGCCCAAACTGTGTAAATGGGATTAACATAGATGGGCATCAACAGGTTCTATTACTATGCTATACAATTCTACGATCAAAAGAACCCCAGGCATTGCAACATTATTCACCAGTCAAATATAGGATTTCCATATATCAAGCAGTAGGGATTTGCTAGGCCTCTTCCTTAAACATCAAATGGTGGTTACAGAAGGGCAAAGTGTTTTGGGAAAATAGCCTTCAACAGCTTCAGAAAGAGGATCACACTCCTTCTGCTGGAAGCTTCAGGTACCTTGTCCAAACATCCTGTATTTCTTAATCAGAATAGAGACCACACCAGCCTGGAGGTCAGTTGCTTCCCCCCCTTTTCCTTCATTGAGATCAACATCAATTAGATTTTGATATATGAAGGAAAACTCTACTGCAGTTACTGGGGAAAAAAGAAAATTGAGCAGTGTCCTTCTCATGCTCTTGACCTGGAGGAATTTTTATCCTTAAATTCCACTTCCACAATCAACTGCACAAGGGGATCAGTTTGGAATGCAACAAGTTTAAAACTAAATGTTGTGGCACAACATCAGTCCATATGAATCGATGCTGCCAGAGAACAACGAATCCTTGGGTGACAGCTTCCAGACAGCAAATCTTTTCAATTATTTCAGTTTTTTCTGCTTGTTCTTTTTATATTGTTTTCTGTACGGAAACTGTTGGTGCCTGTGATCAAAAGATCGCACGCTCTGCTGTGTCCCGAGAGCTTCCTCATGGAGTTCAGAGACAAGAACCCAAAAAGGACCAAGAGCACAAGCTGACTCTTGGGAAAAAAAACAAAGACAAGACGTGGGGTCATGAATGTTTCTATCTCAAAGTGGTGAGGAAGACTGTAGCATCGAGGTGAACATTTCTGGGCCTGGTCAGCCAGCGCTTCCAACACAGCCACATCCTAGGTCCGCCGCCATTGTGACAGGCTTCGGACCCAGTCAGCGAACGATCTGAATGGAGGCCAGAGGGTCAGCGAACAATCCGAATGGAGACCCGAGGGGCAGCGATCAATCCCAACGAAGGCCAGAGGGTCAGCGATCGATCCGAATGGAGGCCAGAGGGTCAGCGATCGATCCCAATGGAGGCCAGAGGGTCAGCGATCGATCCCAAAGGGGCCAGAGGGTCAGCGATCCATCAAAATGGGGGCCAGAGGGTGAGCGGTCCCTCCTAATGGGGCCAGAGGGTCAGCGAACGATCCGAATGGAGGCCAGAGGGTCAGCGATCAATCCCAATGGGGGCCAGAGGGTCAGCGGTCACTCCCAACGAAGGCCACCGTTCAGACTGGGCGCGAGTTCTGAGTCACAAAAGGACTGTTCAACGTTTGGGGGTCGGGAGATTGTTATTGTTGCTGCTTTTTTCTGTGAGGGGGTTGGGGCTTGTTATAGTCACTGTTTTTTTCCTCTCTGCGGAGAGAGGGTCAGGAATTATTATTGCTGCTGTGCTTTTTTTCTGTGGGGATGGAGAATCAGTGATTGTTATTCTTGCTGCCCTTTTCTGTGTTGTGTGGAAGGGGGTCAGGGATTGTATTGTTGCTTTTTTTCGGCGGGGAGGGGGTCAGAGATTGTTATTGTTACTGTTTTTTTCTTCGGGGGTGGGGGATTCTGGGGTCTGCGAGTTTTCTTTCTTTTACTTTTACATGTGTATTCATGGCTATCTAGAGAAGACAAATATCAGAGTTGTCTTGTACGTGCATACTTTGACAATAAAATGAACATTGAACCTTGTATATGGCACTCATGATTAAAAGGCATCGATGGTCAGTACTGAAACATTCAGGCTGGCTCTCCACAATGCTGGCACACATATTTTCATTCCGTTGTAGATCAGCATGCTCAATTGCTGTAGCTTGCTTTGATCAGAATCTGAGAATACTTTATGAGCTAAAATGACTCTCCAACAGTAGTGATTGTTATTTGACAGATAGGTCATTGTGGAATCATTATTTCCATTCATTAACTTCTGTTTTGTGAGACAGTTTAAATCCACACAGATGACACAGTCAATTTGACGATAAATCATACACAGGTTGTTTCAGAAAATCACTGGATCAAAAACACTATTGAGGTGAAATTTACTGTTTTTTCCCCAATAATTATTCAAGAAGGGCAACAAAATGAAGCAAAAGGGTAGAAAGATAAAATAAAAGAAGGGATTAGTGTCTGAGACTATGTCATCTGTGAAAAACACAGATGGATCTGCTGGGTACAAATTCCACAAATGTTCAAAACAGAGGCTTGATTACAGATAACAATTACGTATTTTCTAGTCATGCATCATTATATAGAATTAAAGTCATGATCAATTAAACTAGGAACATAAGCAGATCCACCAGCTTCCCTCACTGCATTTTTTCCATGTACTATCTTGATCTCAAATCAGCTTTACTTAACCTGCTTGTACGTTAATAAAATCTGAGACACAGCTAAAAGAATGTTGCTTGCTTATATTTTGGGTTTCCCTCTTCACATAACACTCTTCACTCACTTCAGTGGAAAACTGTGCCCAATTTAATGCAAGTGGATGCAAACGACTATGAAACAGGCCTGAGAGCAACTCATCCAACCTTCTCATTGACCAGAATATTTATTCCCCCAACTAAGTTGATCCAAATGCTACAATTTATTTCTGGTCCATTTTTATGCAAATAGTTACTCGCCATATAAATTGCAGCTATGGATGTGACAAAGGTATTGGACAGGATGTTCTTCACTGCTACAAATAAACAGGAACATAATAACACACATTTAATCTGGTCAATTACAAGAACAAAGCAGTTTTAAGATGTTATTGATTGAGAAACACAATTGCTATTTACACCCAAAATGCTTAAAGAAAATCAAAACTAACTAGAGATAGAACAATTTTATTTTCTTGGTTGATTTCTGACTAGCTCCTTATTTATTAGCTCCAGAGTTTTATCACTCTGCTCAATCCTGCACTACTCTTTTGAAAATTAAAAGCAACCACTATATTACTCAAATCACTTTAATAAATCCCATGAAGGCTGAAATATGGGGCTTGAATACCAGTTAGGCTCTTAAGACTTTATTACTAATCCCACACTGGTTTGAAACCTTAGTACTTAGAATTTTACTCTATAAAAACATTTACTAATAAATTAACAGTACGAGGTTCCTGGATTGTTTAATTGTTAAATGATTTTATAAAGTCTCACAATGAGTCACGGGTTAACAAGAAATATGCTGTTAATTCAAAAGATTTACTGCAAAAAAAACTGGAACAGAAGCATCTTAGCCTAGATATTTTATCATGTAGAAATCCTTTTGTGCTATGGGACTAAATTTTATCAAAAACCCAATCCTTTTGGCAACCTAGTGTATATTGTAATCTCAAAGAATTTTTCTGAACTGAATACAAGCTCTCAAAATAAATGAAGTACAAATGTACAGTCAGGGCAAGTGCCATCAAAACACATTATGAAACCATGAGGAAAACTACACAGCATTCACAAGATTTGCAAACAGCAGATCTTATACATGCACTTTCAATAAGGGATGAGCTCTGCAGCATTTGCTTCTGGGGAACCCATCACCATGAAAGGAGTTTTAAGTGGTGTTGAATGCCATCTTCCACACCTAGTGCCCGAAAGTGCCATCCTGACCAATGACCACATGCCACACCTTCTTTGCCAAAGCCCCACTTCTGGCCCCCTTCTCCATTCGACTTCCATCCTCCAAATACTTGCTCTCCCACCCCAAATCCCCTTAACCGCCTGATCACTACACTCCAGACCTCCCTTCCCAATGCCCAATCCCCAACACTCTCTTTACTTGAAATCACTGCTGATTTCCTCTCCCATACCTGGCCACCCCAGGCCCAAAATCCACCTCTGACCCTATCTCTCCCCAAACAACCATCACCTCCTAAGTCCCAAAACCCAACCTCTGTCCCAAACCCAACCCGTCCCTGTAGGACCCATAACCAATCTCTCTCTTCCCCCCTCCCCATCACCATCTTCTGTTTTCCCCAAAACCGGCACCCCCAATTTTTTCTTTTCTAATCCAATCACCACTTCCCTCTGCCCCTACCTCCACCTCTGATCTCTCACTGGCTGATCAGGCGGAGTGCAATCAGTAAACAGGTAGGGGACAGGAGACCCATAACCTGGCACGTGGGGGCAATTCTTGGTCCACAACTTCACTCCTCTGCTTCTCCCCTGACTTTCAAAAATATATTTACATTTATAACAGCTCAGTGTTTTGCTTTTAAAATGACAGATGAAGTGAAATGAAAAACAAAATAGTGCCTGTTTGCACGACGAAAAGAAAGTGCTGAATTTCTAAAAACTGCAAACAACTTCTGCTATCATAATCCATCATTCTGACAATTCAGTCATATTAGCTTTCTCAACAGGTATTTCTATAAACAAGTCAGTGACCTTTCACCTTTCTAGTCACCCTGATTAATCGTTATTTCACTTCAATACTGTTGTTCAGTCTCAAAACATCATGTACTGAAACTTGCACCTGGATGCAACAGTTTACGGAAATGTCATGTTATATATTTTCTTTTCCCAGTTTCGTTCCTCTCCTTCTCACCTTATGGCATCTATAACTCTGAGAGGACCAAGTACTCTCCAACACCTTCCCTTATTGCCATCACGTAACGGAGTGTTTTGACAGTGAGCTACAGCAATCCATTTAGTTGCAGAGAGGGATGGATTCGAGGGAACTAGGACAAAGGGAAAAAAACTGAAAATAAAGATAAAAATCACAGCTGTTCCCAGTTTTGCCTCAGGCTAAGCGAACCAGAGATCAATCCTGTGACCTTCCTTGTATGTGTACCTCAGCCACTCTCTAAAAATCGAATGAAAAAGCCCTGCTGGTTATATATAAACAAACTGAATTAACCCCTTCCCACACATCTGCATTGTGGGACTGTATCAAAGCTCATCAAAATAAACCCACAGTCAGAGGAACATCAACGTTATAATGATGCCTGGAGATCTGATGAAGGGTCTCGGCCTGAAACGTTGACTGTTTACTCTTTTCCGTAGATGCTGCCTGGCCTGCTGAGTTCCTCCAGCATTTTGTGTGTGTTGCTTTATAATGTTGTTGTCTGACTGTTATATACAGTGCTAACATGCATGACATACAGTATGGCCGATAAGCAGGGGCGGCAAATCTATGACATAACATGCCACATGGCACACGCAAACATTTCGTTGGCACATACTGCCCCTCGATTCTTTAAGTCCCACACATAATAAAAAGAGATACATAATGATTACCTTTACTGTCAAATGATTTTTTTTTACAACCCAAGAACAGTGAGATGTTTTCACAGAAAACATGTTTTTTTAGATGGTTGCAAGAACACATTGGGGGCAGACATGCATGAAATGGAAGAAATGCAGTTGAGGGCAGCGTTGTTGGTGGAGGAAGGGAAGCCCCTTTCTTTGAAAAAGGGGGACATCTGCTCTCACCTATCCTCCTGCCACCCCACCAGGGATAGGGTTCCTCTTGTCCTCACTTACCAACCCACCAGCCTCACATCCAGCACACAACTCTCCACAACTTCTGCCATCTCCAACGGGATCCCACCACCAAGCACATCTTCCCCTCCCCTAACTTTCTGCTTTCCACTTTCCACAGGGATCACTCCCTGCACAACTCCCTTGCCCATTCGTCCCTTCCCACTGATCTCTCTCCTGGCACTTATCCTTGCAAGTGGAACACCTGCCCTTACACCTCCTCCCTCACTACCATTCCGGGCCCCAAAACAGTCCCTCCAATTGAAGCGACACTTCATCTGTGAGTCTGTTGGGGTCATATACTGTGTCTGGTGCTCCTGCAGTGGCCTCCTGTGTAATCGGTGAGACCTGACATAGATTAGGAGACTGTTTCACCAAGCACTTAAACTCCACCGAGCAGAAGAAATGGGATCACCCAATGGTCAACCATTTTAATTCCACTTCCCATCTGATGTCAATCCATGGCCTCCTCTACAGTCATGATGAGGCCACACTTAGGTTGGAGAAACAACACCTTATATTCCCTCTGGGTAGCTTCCAACCTGATGGCATGAACATCGATTTCTTGAACTTCTGGTAATGCCCCCCCACTTCACCATTCCCCATCCCCTTTTCCCTCCCTTACCTCATCTCCTTGCCTGCCTATCGCCTCCCTCTGGTGCTCCTCTCCCCCCAACCCTTCTCTTTCTCTCATGGCCTTCGATTAGGTTTCCCCTTCCCCAGCCCTGTATCTCTTTCATCAATCAACTTCCCAGCTCTTTACTTCACCCTCCCCCTCCCAATTTCACCAATGATCTTGTGTTTCTCTCTCCCCCTCCACCCGCCTTTTAAATCTACTCATCTTTTTCTTTCCAGTCCCACTGAAGGGTTTCGGCCTAAAACATCGACTGTACGCTTTTCCATAGATGCTGCCTGGCCTGCTGAGTTCCTCCAGCATTTCGTGTGTGTTCATTGGCAATGTGTTCATGAAGGCCTTTTCCAAAAGAAAATGTTCAGATGAGGCAGCATGAAGTCATGTGGAGTCTAAACTGGAAAGTGCTAAATTTAATTTAGATTTTTTTCCCCAGTAGTAACAATTGTGGTCTTCGAAATGGGTAGTGATTAGCCTGATGCTTCAGTTTGCCTGATTTTAATTGGAATTTAGGAAGATTATGAGGAGAGAGAGAAGCGGAGAGACTGGACGCTGGTTTGAAAGGAGTGGCAGGCTGCAAGACATTTATTTACCTAGCCCTTCCACAAAACTCACAGAACCAACAATAAGCACCCCACACTCAACTCTTTATGTTGGATCTAAGAGAAGTGATTTTTATTTGAAATGCAATTGCGATGCCTTTCAATTAACTAGAGTGCCAATGCAGCTTGTGACCTGATTTACAGCCTGTTAAAAATAAACTAACCAATCAAAAGGGAACTGAAAAACTGCACTGCCTTATCAAAATGGGGCTCACACCTGCTTCACCTGACTCTATAATACAATCCAAGAGCTTCTCAATTCAAATCAATGACTGCACAATGTCCTTCAACAAAGAAAGAGGTTCCTCGTCAGCTTTAGGATTAAGATGGCGCTGGTGACGCCCAGCGACTGCTTATTGGTGGCAAGAACAACAAATTACTAAATACCTTATTAATAACTTTATTAATAGCAACCATGGAGACAATGGAGAGGCGAGACCAGTGGAGGCAGAGGCAGGGTCGAAGCAAACTCAATGCGGAGTCGTGGCATCCCCAAGGCCAAAGTCGGATCGATTTAAGCACCGGGTCAGATTGGAAAGGTCAGGTCCGGGCCTAATCGTGGCGGTGAGGTCCAGGCCCCAGAGCGGACCGAGAGCGAGGAACGACCCGATGTCCGGTCAATTTAAGCACTGAGCCAGATTGACAAGGTCAGGGTGTCAGGTCCGGAGGTGAGGCAAGGGCCAGTTCTGCCTGCTTCTCCATGAAGTTTACTCGGCTCTACACTGAACGGAGGCTGTGAGCTGCTCCCAAGGCAGTGACGCCTGCTTCACATCTGTGCTCTCGTCACGTTTACTCGGTGTTGTGATGAACTGAGGCCGCGGCCTCATGGCTTTCAGAAAGTTTCAGTTCTGAAGCTACTTGTTTACTTTGATTGCTTGCATGATTTTTTTTCTCTCTCTGCACATTGGTTGATCTTTTTAAATGGGTCCTTTGAGGTTTGTTTGTTTTGTGGCTACCTGTAAGGAGATGAATCTCAAGGTTGTAAAATGAACACTTTGACCATGAACTCTGAACTCTTCTTGGAGTTCAGACGTGATGATCCTGATGAGTTCCTGCTTATCAAACTTGGAATATCTGACAGTGAAGTGCTGTCCATACTACATCCCACAATAATTAGTCACAAAGCTTGTACTGAAGGATCTATACTCCATGAGGAACAATCTTGAAGCAGTATACCAAGGCCCTGTTCATCATAATTAGTGCATTCAACCAGGCAGACTTCAGAGTGAATAACCAAAGTACTACCAGCTCAGCTCCAATTCCCCTCAGGAGCCCCAGACACATTTAACCATTGCTATGCAAAGATTAATGACACCTACTGATTCAACACTTTGGTAAATCAGTTCAGGGAGTGTTCCAGTACAGAAAGTCACAGAATGTTGGTCTGAGGAAACAGATGAGCTTCTGTGTGACTGCACTGAGACAAAAACCGTAGATGGTTTGTGTGTGTTGCTTCAATTATACTGGTGCCCAAGAACATGGCAAACTGCCTCAGTAACTATTGTTGAATAGCACTTACATCTACAGTGATGAAATGTTTTGAAATGTTGTTGATGAAATACATCAACTCCTGCCTGAGAAGCTAACTGGATCTGCTCCAATTTGCCTACCAGCACAACAGGCCCATGGCAGATACTAACTCATTGAGACCATAAGATATAGGAGCAGAAGTAGGCTATTCGGCCCATCGAGTCTGCTCTGCCATTCAATCATGGGCTGATCCAATTCTTCCAGTCATCCCCACTCCCCTGCCCTCTCCCCATACCCTTTGACGTCTTGGCTAATCAGGAACCTATCTATCGCTGCGTTAAGTGCACCCAATGACCTGGCCATCACAGCCACTCGTGGTAACAAATTTACCACCCTCTGACTAAAGTAATTTCTCCGCATCTCTGTTCTAAATGGATATCCTTCAATCCTGAAGTCGTGCCCTCTTGTCCTGGACTCCCCTACCATGGGAAATAACTTCGGCATTTCTGATCTGTTTGGTCCTTTTAACATTCAGAATGTTTCAATGAGATCCCCCCTCATTCTCCTGAACTCCAGAGAACACAGCCCAAGAGCTTCCAGATGTTCCTCATACGGTAATCCTTCCATTCCATTTTATTTCAGATCATTTGCAGGATACTTTGTTTTCATTGGACTAGACAAGGGGCCTGGATCCTTTATGCTGTTGACCCCCTCCCCCTGCCGCACCCCCTGACTAAGGGAGGGTTAACACTCACATTGGCTCTTTACTCAACCCTGGAACATCTAGACAGTAAAGTTACATATATCAGGTATCCACTACAGCTGGGAAACCAGTACTATTATACCCTCAAAACTAATTAATAAGTTTCAAGATTTGGCCTCAATACCTCCTCGTGCAGTTCAATCCTCAATTTCCTCTCTTGGAGTGGAGACCCCAGTCAGTTCGGACTGGCAACAACACCTCCTCCACAATCTCCATCAGCACAGGTGCACCACAAGGCTGTGCGCTTAACCTGCTGCTCTACTCACTTTACACTTATGATTGCATGGCTAAGCACAGCTACAATGCCATACTGAAGTCTCCTGACGACACAGAATCACATCCAGTTTTCTGATATTGGCAAGCTTCGAAATATTGCATTCAATCTCCTCATCCAATTCATCAATGCACTCCGTGAGTTGCTTGCAACCCTCAGTGCCCAAAGGGCATCACTTGCCACACAGCTATAGTCCTATTTATTCTCTCTCTCTCTCTTTCATTTCCTACCTATCAAGTGTTTCTAAATCCACTTCAATATATTGACCCCAAATCTCACTGCTTTTACAGTGTTTAATAACCTCAGGTGTGGGACCTTATCAAGACCTTCTGAAAAACCAAATGAACTAAATCTACTCGTTCTCCCATACATACTCTACCAGCTGCATCCTCAAAATACTTTGGTAGGTTTTGATTTGGATTTAGAGATACAGCACTTAACAGGCCCTTCTGACACAATCAGCCCACACTGGCCAATTACAGCCATATGATTAATTAACCTAATTAGTACAGGATAGACATGTCCCACAGAAGTAGTAATTCTTAAATGGCAGGGCTAGGCAACTGTGGCTGACAAGGGAAGTTCAGGACTGCATAAAAACCAAGGAAAGGGCATACAAGGTATCAAAAGTGAGTGGGAAGTTGGATGATTGGGAAGCTTTTAAAATCCAACAGAAGGCGACTAAAAAAAACTATAAGTAGGGAAAAGATGAAATATGAAAGTAAACTAGCCAATAATATAAAGTAGGATAGTAAAAGTCTTTTTTTCCAGTTATATAAAGATTAAAAGGGAGGTGAGAGTTGATATTGGACCACTGGAAAATAATGCTGGTGAGGTAGTGATGGGGGACAAAGAAAAGGCAGATGATGTTAGTATGTACTTTGCTTCAGTTTTTACTGTGGAAGACACTAGCTGTATGCCAGAGGTCTGCAAGTATCAGGGAGCAGAAGTGAATGCCGTTGCAAAGGAAAAAGTGCTAGGCAAACTGAGAGATCTTACGGTCTTACATGGACTACATGCCAGAGTCCTGAAGGAGGTTGATGAGGTAATGACAAATGCATTGGTCATGATCTTTCAAGAATCATTTGATTCTGGCATGGTCCCGGAGGACTAGAAAATTGCAAATGTCACTCCACTCTTTAAGAAGGGAGGAAGACAAAAAGGAAATTGTAGTCCAATTAACCTAACCTCAGTGATTGAGAAACTGTTGGAGTCCTTTACTAAGGACGAGGTTTCTAGGTACTTAGAGACTAATGATAAAATAAGTCACAGTCAGCATGCTTTCTGTGAAGGGAAATCTTGCCTGACAAATCTGTTAGAGACCTTCAAGGAAGTAACCAGCAGTGTGAACAAAGGAGAGGCAGTGGATGTCATTTACTTGAACTTTCAGAAGGCATTTGATAAGGTGCCTCACGAGGCTCTTTAACAAAATATAATCCTCTTTGGTGTTACAGGAAATATACTGACATGAGTAGGGGAATGGCTGACAGGCAGAAGGCAGCAAGTGGGAATAAAGGGGGTCTTTTCTGGTCGGCTGCCAGTGACTAGTGGTGTTCCTCAGGGGTCAGTTTTGGGACCACAACTTTTATCCATTATCTAAGTCAATGACTTATATAATGGAATAAATGGCTCTGTGGCAATGCTTGCAGTGGAGACAAAGATAGGTAGAGGGGTAGGTAGTGCTGAGGGAGCAATGCGATTGCAGCAGGACTTAGACAAATTGAAAGAACGGGCAAAAAAGAGGCAGATGGAATACGGTGTTGGGAAATGTATGATAATGTATTTTGCAAAAAAGGAAAAATACTGTAGACTATTATGTAAATGTGGAGAAAATTCAAACAGCAGAGGTACAGAGGGATTTAGGAGTCCTTATGCAAGACTCCCAGAAGGTTAATTCACAGATTGACTCTGCAGTTAAAAATGCAAACACAAAATTGGTATTTATTTCAAGAGGAACAGAATGTAAAAACAAATGGACAATACTGAAGCTTTATAAGACACTAGACAGGCCACACTTGGAGTATTATCAAGTTTTGGGCCCCTTATTGCAGAAAGCATGCATTTTTATTGGGGAAGAGTCCAGAGGAGGTTCACCAGGATGATTCCAGGAATGAAGGGGTTAACATGTGAGGAGCGTTTGGCAACTTTGGGCCTGTATTCACTGGAATTTAGAAAAATGCATGGGGATCTCATTGAAACCTAACGAATGGTTAAAGGACTAGATGAGGTGGATTTGGAGAGGATGTTTCCTCTGATGGGGGTATCCAGAACTAGGGGGTACAGCCTCAAAATTAAGGGGTGACCTTTTTAGAACAGAAATAAGGAGGATTTTTTTTAGCCAAAGAGTGGTGAATCTGTGAATGCTCTGCCAGACTGTGGTGGAGGCCAAGTCCGTGGGTATATTCAAAGTGGAGGTTGACAGATTCCTGACTGGTTTGGCATCAAGGGATATGGTGAGAGCGCAGGTGTATGGGGTTGGATGGAATCCAGGATCAGCCGTGATGAAATGGTGGAGTGGACTCGATGGGCTGAATGGCCTAATTCTGCTCCTATGTCTTATGGTCTAATCCATACGTCTTTGGAATGTGAGAGGAAACCAGAGCAACCAGAGGAAACCCACAGGGAAAACGTACACACTGCTTACAGACAGCGGCAGAATTGAATCTGGTCGCTGAAGCTGTAATTGCATTACGCTAACCACTTTGCAACTTTGGCACCCACATGCAAACACATTTCCTTTTCATAAATCCATGTTGATTTAAGCTAATCCTGCTGCAATTTTCCCAAGTGCTCTGTTATCACATCCTCTCTAATAGCCTCCAGCATTTTCTTTACCGCTGACGTTGAACATGCCAATCTAAAGTAGCCTGCTTTCCTCAGGCCTACATTATTCCCCCCACCCCCCCACAATCAGCAGGAGAGGAGCTGTACCATAGCCAATGTCATTTTGGATGATGGTAACCAATGTATCCAGTTTTCAAGACTACTTCCTTCAGTATTCTGGGATATGGATAATGTACTGCTGTGAATTTATTGACTTTAGAGTGCCACAAATTTCTCCAGCACACATACTTAACTGATAAGAATTACTTTTATTTTCTCCTTTTTATTGGATTTCTTCCCATCAGTTCTGGGAAGTCATTTCTATACTGTTCATGCAGACAAATTCCGTGCTTCTGACATTTCTTTAATCTTCATTGAAAGGTTTGCCCATTTCTGAATGAAAGACTTGGTTTTGCCTTCATCAATTTTTTTTTTCTTTTCACATACTTTTAGAATCTTGTGGTTCAATTTGACAGCTGTTTGAATGTTCCATGTGCCGTGGTATTAAATTTTATTTGATATAAATTCTTTGCCACTGCCTTCGGAAATACAGCTATGTTAAAATTGCCACATCAACGTCAGTATTTGGGTGTCAAGCGCTTTAGTTCTTTTGCAACAAGTGGATCACAGATTAGATAGAGTCATACAGCATCGAAACAGGTTCTTCAGCCCCATTGGACCATGTCGACAAGGAGCCCAGCCATTTGTCAGTGTCTGAGTCAATGAAGTTTGTAAGACATGATCTCCCAAGCATAGAGCTGTGCTGAATACCCCTAATCAACCTGTCTTTTCCGATGTAGGTATACTTATTCCTCAGAATCATCTCTAGTAACTTAACTACCACAGATGTTAAGACGTCTGGCCTATAGTCCCCAGGTTTTTCTTTGCCACCCTTCTTTAATAAAGTCATGGTATTTCCTACCTTCCAGTATATGGGCACCTCACCCATAGGTAGAGATGATTATAAATATCTCAGTCAGGGCTGCTGCATTTTTTTTTGCTAGCCTCCCACAGTTTTCTTAGATAAACCTGGTCAGGCCCTCAAGATTTGTCTACTGTTATATCTTTAAAGACATCCAGAACCTTCTCTATTGTAATGTGGACTACCCCAAAGAACACATAGTTTTTTTCATAGTCATAGTCATACTTTATTGGTCCCGGGGGAAACTGGTTTTCGTTACAGTTGCACCATAAATAATAAATAGTAATAGAAATAGTAATAGTAATATTACTATTAGTAAATTGTAATAGTCATAGACTTTCCTAGTCCAAAAGTCATCACGTCTTGCTCCACAATAAAATCAGAGGAGAAATATTCATTAAGATCCTTGCCCATCTCCTGCAGCTCCACAAATAGTTGTCCCCTTTGGTCTGGGAGGGGGGCCTATTTTCTCTCTCTAGTTACTCTTCTTTCCCTTAATAAACTTACAAAATTACTTCAGATTTTTTAAAAATATTCTTTGCCAAAATTATCTCATATCCCTTTTTTGTTCTCCTGACTTCCTTTCTCTGCACACTTCGGTATCCCTTGTATTCCTCCGGTAATTCATTTGACCCCATCTGCCTCCTTTTTCCTATCCCTCATCATCCAGGGTTGTCGATTCCTACCAACGTTGCTTTTCATCCTAACAGGAATACGAAGACCTTGAGCTCTCACAGTCTTCCCTTTAAAAGCTCCCCACTTGCCTGTTGTCCCCTTGCCCACAAGCAACCTAGTCCAATCAATCTTTGCAAGTTCCTGTTCATACTGTCAAAATTTACTTTGCCCCAATTTAGAACTTGAACATGTCGACCAGTTCCAGGCTTTCCACAACTATCTTAAAACTAATAGAACTTATTTAACAAATTCCACCCCGTCTAATCCCATTAGGAGTTAGGCAGTCTCAGTCTATGTTCAGAAAGTTAAAACCCCCTACCACAAGAACCCCATTATTCTCAAAACTCTGCAAAAATAACTCATTTGTTACTGACTCTTCTAATTCTCTTTGACAACATGAGGATCTATAGCATCATCTCAACAAAGTGATCCTGCCTTTATTATTTCTTCAGCTCCACTCATAAAACCTTGCTGGATGATCCTTCAGTATTTTAACCTCTAACTACTGCTGTGATATTCCCTTTAATCAAAAATATAACTCCCTCGCCTCTCTTTCCTCTGCCTCTATCCCGACTAAAGCACCTGTACCATGGAACACTGGCCTGCCAGTCCAAACCCTCCCTTCGCCCTCTTTCCGTAATAGCTATAATATCCTAGTCCTACGTAGCCATCCAAGCCCAAAGTTCATCCAGCTTACCTGTCAGACGTTTTGCATTGAAATTAATGCAATTTAATCCAATAGGCTTTCCTTGCTCCTGGCCATTATCCTGCCAATTGAGCTTGCTGTCACTGATGTCTGCATCACCTTCTAGCCTCTAATGCTGGGGACCTTACACCTATACCCCTGCCAATCTAATTTAAACCCAACCTAGAAAAAAAGCAAATGTGCATGTCAGGATACTGGTCCTCCTCCAGTTTAAGTGTAACCCATCCTGTCTGTACGGGTCATCTCTGTCCCTGAAGAGATCCCAATAGTTTAAGAATCACTCTGCACCAATTTTTTTTCAGCTGCACACTCATTTGCCAAATCCTCTCATTCTTACCCTCACTAACACGTGGCACAGAAGTAAGCAAGATATTACTGCCCTCTGTTTCCTGCTTTTTATCTTCTTCATAGCTCCCTATATTCACTGTCCATAACATCTCCAAAGGTTTCAGATACTCTGAAGTCTTCTTTGGTGTCAGGCAAGGACTGGTCTCACTTTGAAAGTTTCTACCTGATACACATAGTAAGATAACTTTCAAGTATGAAGAATGTATACGGGCACGTGTAGTTTGACATATTGGAAGTTGCCTTTTCCGCCCCAGATCCTGCCTTTGGACAGAATTCAGATCGAAGACCGTACAAGCCAGACCAGACTGCTCAAGCTCAAAAAAGTCTAGATCCTACTCAGTGATTCCTCAAATCAGATCTACAAACTGATAACATTGCTCAGATAGACAGTGAGAAAGGTTGACTTTGGAATGGAAATAGTTTGACAGCTACAGATAAAGTAACTTTGCAGAGTTCACACATATCCACACTAGTAGAGCTAAGTACAAGGAACATGACACTGATAAGGAAATAATCAATGGCAGCACACAATGTCAGAAATAGAGAGTCTCAAGAGGCTGTTAAATATTATTCTTAGTTCACTATCAGTGAAGAAAATAAAATTGAACAGGAAATCTTGAAGCTGTCAGCTTAGTTCCGAGGTTTGGAACACATTCTTAAGCACGGAGAAAACTAATTTGCCTTTCATTATGTTGAAATGGTTTTACAGGACACAGAATGTGAAAGGGTTGTGATGACTTGTGGGGAAATATCAATTTTAGGGTGCAATTCTCAGAAAAAGCAGTCCTTGCCCCATCTTTAAAACTTGGCACAAGTTGTAGGGAAATTTAACTCTTTCGCCCTCTGTATCCAGTAAATACAATTCATATTATGCAAAACATAATCTAGTTGTAATATGCATGATTGCTAGACAATTCCCTTCTGTTAAACATTTCAGCTCAATGTTATCAGTTTCTGCCCTTAACTAACTTTTAGTTAAAATTGCAATACTCTTGTTTTATAGTATACAGGAATATATACAGTAATTTAAAAAAAACCTTTTTGTTCAAATTGGTTTCAATTTTGCTTTATTGTGAAGTGTTCTATTTTTGAATTGTGCTATAGTTTCCACAACTTTCTTGATCTATAAAATGCATGAAACAATGGTACTGGTAAACTTTCTTCACTTGATAGCACCAGACCACCAGGCTCATCTAATGCTACAGTACACTTCCACGGTGCCCACTTTACTCAAGGAAACATCCACCAAAATCGCTCAATGTCTCCGTCTGGTGGTTATTCAGACATATCACAATAGCATTTTTACCTTGCAATAATGGCCAAACCAAAACATTCTCTAAATAATTTTATTTAAATTTCAGATTAACTGCTTTATGACTATGTTTTATTACAAACTGGCAAAATATCGACATCCATTTTAGGTATAAAACCTTGAACTAGAAAATAAAGATACTCGGATGCAGAGTGGGGGCAGATCGTAAATAACAGTAACATGCCTTAAACCACATATATAATTCTATTATATGGTAGCATATGAAATAAGATGAATATTTATGATTAGGATTGTTTGCAAATTGAAGTTAAACACCACCATTGATTAGTTTGATTCATCTATCTTATTCCCACGTGATAACTTTTATGTACTTAGATACCTGATCACACAACACTGACATTTACATTTCTCAATCACAAAATAACCATTAAGTCACAAAGATTTAAAAAAAACTTACCCCTCCCATCACTATTCCATCAATAAGTGCAATATACGGTATCTTGCAGCTTCCTGAGTAAAATATTGAAGATTTGAATTGTCTATTAATATGCAATAAATAGCTAATGCATCACATTGTTAAGAATACATAATCAAGGCAAAATTTTAAAAAATCGTAATCCATACAGAAGAGATTCCACAGATGCTGGAAATCCAAAGCAACACACACAAAATGCTGGAGGAACTTAGCAGACCAGGCAGCATCTATGGAAATGAATAAATGTAATTATATGCCACCTGCAAGGAATTGTTATCAACCTTCAAACCAGATAGAACAAGCAAACAGAGGCAGGACTGGTGGGGGGGAGGGTGATAGTTTAGAGACAGCAGGTGCAAAATTTTTTTAAAAACAAGGGTTACAGGTCAACATTTAAGTTTGGATGGTTATGTTAAAGCTGTGAAAATATCATTGGTGGAGTTCATGCTCATGAACTTGACTAAAGGACGATTCAGCAATGATCATGCTGCCTCCCTCTTTCTTTTCTACAAAGGCGGTCACTCAGTCAAGGATGACTAGTTTCCCCTTGTGTTTCTGAGATGGATATTGCAGCCACAAGACCATAACACATAGGTGCAGAATTCAGACATCTCACCCTGCAAAAACTTATTTCAGGGAGGTAGCACCATCAATTTGCGGGAGACTTCCGGGAGAGGTGGGATGTCTGCAATAGCGTAGCTCCTTAGCAGCTGGCCAGCTAGTTTAAATAACGTTAGCTATGCTAATGAACGAATGACACCTGTTAAACTCACCTCAACATGTCTTTTACAGTCTTAACCCACCATGGGCAATAGAAAAGTCACTGTTGCAAACAGTGCAGCGAGCAACACTGTCATCATTTTTGACCCCTATTAGGCAGGAGTACACTTTAGTGTAGTCTGGGGTGACGTATGTTTTTTTTGGAACGCTCTGCAATGGTGTGCTCTCGCTCGCGTGCGCGCTCTCTCTCTCTCTCTCGTGGTTGCTTGCTCTCTCTCCCTCTCTCGCTTGCTTTCGCTCTCGCTCGTGTGCTCTCGTTTGCTTTCTCTCGCACGCTCTCTTGTGATTGCTCTCACGCTGTCTCTTGCTTTTCTCTTGCTCACTCTCAAAAAAATTGATTTTGGTGATATTGTATATAATTTGCGGGCATCAGGGAGCCACTATTAATATGCGGGAGACTCCCGGAAGTTCCAGGAGAGGTGGGATGTCTGAAAATTAGGCCCATCAAGTCTTCTCTGCCATTCCATCATGGCTGATTTAATATCCTCTCAACCCCATTCATCTGCCTTCTGCCAGTAACCTCTACTCTGAGGCTATGCCCTCTGATCCTAGACTCACCCACTAAAGAAAACATCCCCTCCACTTTCACTCTATCTAGGCCTTTCAATATTCAGTAGGTTTCAATCTTCTAAACTCCAGCAAGTACAGGCCCACAGCTATCAAACACTCCTCATTAGTTATTCGTTTCATTTCTGGAATGATTCTCGTGAATCTTCTTTGGACCCTCTCCAATGCCAGCACATCTTTTCTTTGATAAGGGGCCCAAAACTGCTCATAATACTCTCAGTCTTATAAAGCATCAGCATTACATCCTTGCTTTTATATTCCAGTCCGCTTGAAATTAATGCTAACATTGCATTTGCCTTTCTTACCTGCAAATTAACCTCTAGGGAATCCTGCACAATCTTCTCCCAAGTCATTTTGCATCTCTGATTTTTTAAATTTTCCTCTGTTCATAAAATAGTCTACATCTTTATTCCTTCTACCACAATGCATGACCATACACTTCCCTACACCATATTCCATCTGCCACTTGTTTACCAATTCTGCCAATCTAAGTCCTTCTACAGACTCCCTGCTTCCTTAACATTACCTGCCCCTCCATCTATCTTCATTTCATTAGCGAACTTGGCCACAAACCCATCAATTCTGTAATTCAAATCATTGACATAATATACAAAAAGAAGTGGTCCCAACACCAACTCTGTGGCACACCACGAGTCACCAGCAGCCAACCATAAAATGCTGCTTTATTCCCACTCGTTGCCTCCTACCAGTCAGCCAATCTTCTATTCATGCTGGTTTCTTTCCTGTAATTTTACAGGGCCTTTACGGGTTTCTAACAGAGGGGTGAGGCTCTCAATGCATCCCAAATGGTCCATCACCTTTTCTGAGTGGTTGTGGGCCAGGAATTCTCAAGTCAGTGTGAACGTTGCGACTTTTCAGGGGAGGCTCTGAGCACATCGTTGTTGAATCCTTTCCTCTGGCCACCTGCTAGTAGCGTGTTTGTTTTGGGTAATCTAATGTTGGCATTTGAGCAATGCAACAGTGCTGAGTGCAATTACAGCCTCGGTGCTGACATGGGTTCACTTGTATTGCCAAATAAATTTGCAGGATTTTATAGAGGCAGCACCGTTCCTCAACCATGTAACTAGTCCAAGTTGCAGGTGTTTATAGGAGAGCAGGGTTCACTGCTGCCCAGCAGTTTTGAGGGTTGAGGCCTTGATCTTCAAAGCTCATTTCCTCAGATGACCAAACACGGTGCTGGCACATGGACATTATGGCAAATTATCATCATCAATATCCGCATTTGCTCCATTCCCATTCATCTGGCTGCTTCCCACACACCTTTTAAACTTACCAGGTTCACTGGAACATTTGTCATTAAAAAAAATGAACTAAATGCCTGTTGGCATATTTATTCAGTAGTCCAGAAAATCTGCTAGTCCAGCAACACCAAAATACTGAATGTAGTGGATTAGCAGAGCTTTACAGATGATGGAGTGACCTTGGTTCTTGATATAAACTGAACAATTGTTGGAGTGAGGCACAGCAGTGCAGCAAGAAAAATCCTCAATCATCTCCTTGAACCATCATGGAAGTTCTATCCACTCAACATAATCAACTCCCAGAGAAATGCAAGGAGTACCGTCCACCATTATGCATGGCCTCTTTGGTCTCCAACAACGCTCAATTCCAACAATTGAAAGAGATCATAGCAAATCTGTCTCAAGTTTGGCCATGCTCAGAAATTTGTCTTTATTGAACATCTGCTTCAGGAACTCATGCAAGCGTTGGTAGTAACCAGTGGGTCCAGAACAGACCTAATCCCGGTGGAGAATGGCGCCATCGCTCCCAACACTTTCCCCATCCACATTAGCATGGTTGCACCCACAGAAACTGGACCCTATCTGGGGAGGAAAGTGGGAGGGTAACTCAAAACTCTGAGAACCATGATAATGCTCAGAGAAAGGACACTTCCCTCAAGTAGAGAAAAATAGCACACAGAGGATTAAATTGATAATCAGGTCAACGGCAATGGAAAACATCCATAATTATCAGCACCTTATGGATTACTGAATAGCAATTAGATTGCAGTATTTATATCTTACGTACCGATTGCATTGTTTAGAATGTATTCCTCTCTGAAGAAATCTTCTGCCAGCCTGTCTCCAACTTTTCCTGCCTCAGTAACAGCTAAAAGAAAAACAGGGGGAAAAAAAAATCAACCATGACATCAAGGAGTCGTTAAAGAGAACGGCTGATGACAAGCGTTCTGGTGCTTCTACCAAACAACATGGATTAGGGCCGATCACTAATCTCCAGCAGCTGCAGCTAAAATGCAAAGCCACTGATTGCCAAATCCAATTTCACTTTTGTGAAGCTCTGTACTCCCGCTGATGGCAGAAGCCCTGTTTTAGGAAACAAGAATCAACATTTATTGCTACTCGTTTATATTTGCGTTTGCAGAGTTTGTTGTCTTCTTCACTCTGGTTGCTCTTTCACTGATAGTTAACTATTCTATAGATTTCCTGAGTAAACTCATAGTCATACTTTATTGATCCCGAGGGAAATTGGTATTCATTACAGTACATCATCCGGTTCTGCAGCCTTGCTTGGGTTGAGACGTTTCAGCTTTCTTCTCACCTGTTCAGCTGTGAAGCCCACCGTGGTGGTTTCGTGTGGGGAAGGGGTATAGTCATGAGAGCAGGGTGGGGGACTGTGAGGAGGGGTAGGAGGGGAGAGTGGAATATGCGTTGGTTGGGGGCCGACAACAGATGAATCATGTGGGGGATGGGCAGGGGCCACAACGTCAAATCTGTTAAAGAACAAGTTAAATTCGTTGGCCCTGTCCACACTGCCTTCAGCTCCTCTGTTGCTAGTATCCCCTCAGGAAAACCAATCTCAGGGTTGTATATGGTGACATACATGCACTTTGATCATAAAATTTACTGCAAACTCCACAAAATTCGGGATGAGCACTAAAAATATGCTTTCAGCAGTAGAGATGAAATACAAGCATTACTATAACAAGTAATCATTTCCTGAAGCTGATAAAAAAAAGCAATAGCAATAAGCTTGTGCCTCAGCATTATTTCCATAACAAATGAAAATGAAGTTTGATACAATGGAAGTCAAACTAGGTGATAGGGATTTGCAGTTAACATGAACCACCTCTCTACAAATACAGTAGCCGTATAATGCTTGCACACAGTTTATAATGATGTGCTAAATAAAGCACAATCTAAATGTAGACTGACACTTACCCCTAATGTCACCTCCGGCACAGAAAGCCTTTTCCCCTGCACCTTTAATAATGACTAACGAAGTTTCACTGTCCTGCTCCCATTCCTGTCACACATAAAAACAGATTCAGGCTGAATCAAGGAAAGGTGGAACATTAATTCAATCCATTAAACAAACTGCCCAGGGACTGGTCCACTGTGAGTTTGATTGCTTGGTCCACACTCATTAATGCAAACTCGATCTTCCATGCAAATCTTTGATCTTATTATGCAGAGTCTGCCTGCCATCCCACAAGTGTGAATCAGCTATAAACGACACAAAAATCAATGTTGTCCAGACACACATTCGCTAGCAATCCCCGTTCATTTGAGCCATAGATATTGATGGAGCCAGCTACATTTAAAAAGGTGCATCTGGTTAGGGACAGCAAGAAGGCACAGCTCTCCCATCACTCTGCACAGTTTTCTTTGCCATGCTTTCTGAACATAGAATATAGAACATAGACTAGTACAGCACATTACAGGCCCTTCGGCCCACAATGTTGTGCCGACCCTCAAACCCTGCCTCCCATATACCCCCTCCACCTTAAATTCCTCCATATACCTGTCTAATAGTCTCTTAAACTTCACGAGTGTATCTGCCTCCACTACTGACTCAGGCAGTGCATTCTATGCACCAACCACTCTCTGAGTAAAAAACCTTCCTCTAATATCCCCCTTGAACTTCCCACCCCTTACCTCAAAGCCATGTCATCTTGTATTGAGCAGTGGTGCCCTGGGGAAAAGGCGCTGGGTATCTACTCTATCTATTCCTCTTAATATCTTGTACACCTCTATCATGTCTCCTCTCATCCTCCTTCTCTCCAAGGAGTAAAGCTCTAGCTCCCTTAATCTCTGATCATAATCCATACTCTCTAAACCAGGCAGCATCCTGGTAAATCTCCTCTGTAGTACCCTTTCCAATGCTTAGTTGTACAAGGCCTTGGTGAGACCACACCTGGAGTATTGTGTGCAGTTTTGGTCTCCTAATCTGAGGAAAGACATTCTTGCCATAGAGGGAGTACAAAGAAGATTCACCAGATTAATTCCTGGGATGGCAGGACTTTCATAAAATGAAAGACTGGATCGACTAGGCTTATACTTGTTGGAACTTAGAAGATTGAGGGGGGATCTTATTGAAACGCATAAAATCCTAAAGGGATTGGACAGGCTAGATGCAGGAAGATTGTTCCCGATGTTGGGGAAGTCCAGAACGAGGGGTCACAGTTTGAGGATAAAGGGGAAGCCTTTTAGGACCGAGATTAGGAAAAACTTCTTCACGCAGAGAGTGGTGAATCTGTGGAATTCTCTGCCACAGGAAACAGTTGAGGCCAGCTCATTGGCTATATTTAAGAGGGAGTTAGATATGGCCCTTGTGGCTAAAGGGATCAGGGGGTATGGAGGGAAGGCTGGTACAGGGTTCTGAGTTGGATGATCAGCCATGATCATACTGAATGGCGGTGCAGGCTCGAAGGGCCAAATGGCCTACTCCTGCACCTATTTTCTATGTTTCTATGTTTCCACATCTTTCCTATAATGAGGCGACCAGAACTGGACAGTGTGGCCTAACCAGAGTTTTATAGAGCTGCATCATTACCTCGCGAATCTTAAACTCTATCCCTCGACTTATGAAAGCTAACACCCCATAAGCTTTCTTAACCACCCTATCTACCTGTGAGGCAACTTTCAGGGATCTGTGGACATGTACCCCCAGATTCCTCTGCTCCTCCACACTACCAAGTATCCTGCTATTTACTTTGTACTCTGCCTTGGAGTTTGTCCTTCCAAAGTGTACCACTCCATCTGCCACTTTTCAGCCCACTTCTGCATCCTGTCAATGTCTCTCTGCAATCTTCGACAATCCTTTACACTATCCACAACACCACCAACCTTTGTGTCGTCTGCAAACTTGCCAACCCGCCCTTCTACCCCCACATGCAGGTCGTTAATAATTTCCGAGTCCAGGTGCTTCCATTAATGGGTTACAAGAGGGTGGGGAGAGTGAGGATTCCCCATAGAATGGTAGCATCTGACCTAACAAGTGCATTATCCAAGCCCTACCCTTTACACCATTGATATGACATTGAGGAAAGCTCCCTCTCCCCGATCCCACCTTCCAGTTACATTTGTCCCTTTCCAGTTCACCCACTACTCAAACGGGTCTGACTGAAGGTGTCATAGCCTGCCCCCCATCCCACCTAGAAAACAATGCCCAGGGACTGGTCCTGGTAAACGGACCGTGCTGGCACTCATCCATAACTGGATCTCTGACTTCTGGACAGAAAAACCCCAGCCAGTCTCAGTTCACAGCAACATCTCAAGCTCCATCACGTTGAGCACAGGTACCCTCAGGGTTGTGTGACCGTACTGTTTACCTGTGCCGTGCACTGCACATGCATTTTAAATTATAGTTTATTAACTTATCTGTGGTAATTTTTAATGTGCAATATATGTATTATGGGTGCACCATGGTCCAGAGGAACATTGCTTCGATTGGTTTTATACCTGTACAACAAACACAAACTTGATGAACAGATTACATGCAATGCTCTTTAATTAAGAGAAAACATGATTTCAAGAGTATTCAGATGGAAATCTGGTGCAGAATAACAAGGAAAGAACCTTGTCCTGTTTCACACTCCCTCCCTGGGCGGCCCACTAATACAGTAGAGAGAGCTGCTACCTTACCACTCCCAGACTCCGGTTCAACTCTGACTACCCTGTAACTGCACGGCGTTCTTCCAGGTGCTCCGATTACTTTCCATGGCTTAAAGATGTTTTCATTGACTAACTGGCCAATGTAAATTACCCCTATAATCATATGAAAGCAAGGTACAACCTATCTGGAAGATGGGAAGTAGCAGTGACATTTATAATGTATTTTTCATGCATTGTAAATAATAGACCTGTAACCAAAAGAGACATAGGGAAGGTGGTGATTCAAGTCAGTCAAAGGGGTGAGTTTTAAGAACGATCTCAGGGGAGAGGTTAGAGGTGCACAACTCTAGCGATTAGGGAAGGAATTCCATTTCTTAGTTACTGATGCACAGAAGTCCGGAGTTGTGGGAACAAAATACCCAAAATGGGGAGTGACTGCATGGTTATAGATATGTGGGGATGGGGCAAGATTCTAAAAAGAGACAAAACAAAAATTTTAGACTGAATACACTCACCGTTGTAGGGGTCCAGCAAGGTTGGAGATAACAGCACAGTGGAATCTGGTACAGGCTAAGATACCAAATGCAGACCTCCACAAACCATAAAGGAGTGAGCAGTTAGTAGACTCAGGAAAGAGATGAAAGTCTCCTTTGAGGGGGCCAAAGGTGTGGAAGCAATCACCAAGCCTCCAAATGATGTCACCATGAGACACACCACACAAACAAAAACAGGAATAGAAACACCAGAGGTAAGGACGAAGGAGAGGAAGAGAATTGAGCAGCATGACTAGAAACAAGTAGTTCCAGTCACAGATTGGGAGGAGACAACAATGCCAAACATTTTAGAGAAGAATATTACCAACGGAGTGAAAAATCTTCACAAGTTTCCTGAGCAAGAAGTGATCATGAGAGATATGATAGGGAGGTCAGGATCCCAAAGAGGGAATTGTGGATATTGCCAACTGAGACAGACTCTGGGAAAGTAAGTGATCAGTAGGAATGCAAGCAAATGAGCAGAGAGTCCAAGGGACAACACAGAAAATGGTCACAGTAGGATTTAATTTACAAATCCCAGTGCATACAAGCCTGAAGGTACCACTTTAGGTTAGTATCCCATCCTTTCAACTTCTTCTACAATACTTGTCAGAAAATCATCAAGGAAATATAACTTTTAGCTCTATCATAAGATAGTGCTGATAAGGGGCGAATCTGTGCAGCTCCGATGGGAATCATCAGATACTCCCGTTCAGGACAACTACAGCAATTATGACCATGGGTACTTCAGTAAACATCATTTGAAGACAATTTTTTTTAAAATCTATCAATACTCAAAAATATACAGATCCCAGACTATAGACTCAGGTCACAAGTGCAGTTCCTCTTTAAGAAAACAAAAACACGGAAGCCAATCTAAAAGCGCGATTGAAACGCAGGAGCTTTACACCCCTACTCCTGACTATCCTACTGGCGAATGTACAGTCTCTGGAAAATAAAATTGAAGACCTCAGAGCAAGATTACTGTACCAGAAAGACATCAGGCACTGTTCTGTACTTGGTTTCACAGAAACATAGCTATCCCCATCATTTCAGACACAACATTGCAGTTCGATGGCTTACAACATTCTCCGTAAAGACAGGACAAAGGACAGCTCAATTTTTTAAAGGCAGAAGAGGTGGAGTATGCTTTATGATTAACCTATCATGGTGTACGGATGTGCAAGTTCGGTCTCAGTCCTGCTCACCTGAGCTGGGAATTCTAACAGTTAAATATCATCCACTTTACCTGCCGAAGGACTTTTCTACCATCATCCTGATAGCAGTGTATATTCCACCTTGGGCCAATGAGCTAAGATTCATAATCAGCAGTCATGAAACAGTACAACCCAATGCCTTCCCTATCATTGCAGTGGATTTCAACTAGGCCAGCTTGAAGAAGTCTCTGAACAACTACTGACAACATATCACCAGAGGAGCCAACACACATTACCACTGTTATATCACCATAAACAGTGCTTAGCGTGCCACCCCACAGCCACTCTTTGGAAAGTCCGGTCAACTGGTTGTACTTCTACTCTCAACGTATAGACAGAGACTAAAGACTGCAGCACCAATGGTGAGGACCAAGAAGGTATGGTCAAGGGAGGTGGAGAAGCGCTTGCAGGTCTGCTTTAAGTAAGTGGATGGGACAATAGAAACATAGAAACATAGAAAATAGGTGCAGGAGTAGGCTATTCGGCCCTTCGAGCCTGCACCGCCATTCAGTATGATCATGGCTGATCATCCAACTCAGAACCCTGTACCAGCCTTCCCTCCATACCCCCAATCCCTTTAGCCACAAGGGCCATATCTAACTCCCTCTTAAATATAGCCAATGAACTGGCCTCAACTGTTTCCTGTGGCAGAGAATTCCACAGATTCACCACTCTGTGTGAAGATGTTTTTCCTAATCTCGGTCCTAAAAGGCTTCCCCTGTATCCTCAGACCGTGACCCCTCGTTCTAGACTTCCCCAACATCGGGAACAATCTTCCTGCATCTGGCCTGTCCAATCCCTTAAGGATTTTATGCGTTTCAATAAGATCCCCCCTCAATATTCTAAATTCTAACGAGTATAAGCCTAGTCAATCCAGTCTTTCCTCATATGAAAGTCCTGCCATCCCAAGAATCAATCTGCTGAACCTTCCTTGTACTCCCTCTATGGCAAGGATGTCTTTCCTCAGATTAGCGGACCAAAACTTCACAAAATACTCCAGGTGTGGTCTCACCAAGGCCTTGTACAACTGCAGTAGTACCTCCCTGCTCCTGTACTCGAATCCTCTTGCTATGAATGCCAGCATACCATTCGCCTTTTTCACCGCCTGCTGTACCTGCATGCCCACTTTCAATGACTGGTGTATAATGACACCCAGGTCTCATTGCACCTCCCCTTTTCCTAATCGACTACCATTCAGATAATAATCTGTTTTCCTGTTTTTGCCACCAAAGTGGATAACCTCACATTTATCCACATTAAATTGCATCTGCCATGAACTTGCCCACTCACCTAACCTATCCAAGTCACCCTGCATCCTCTTAGCATCCTCCTCACTGCTAACACTGCTGCCCAGCTTTGTGTCATCCACAAACTTGGAGATGCTGCATTTAATTCCCTCATCTAAGTCATTAATATATATTATAAACAACTGGGGACCCAGCACTCTTTGTTTCCTGTCTGCTAACTAATTCTCTATCCACATCAATACCTTACCCCCAATACCGTGTGCTTTAAGTTTGCACACTAATCTCCTGTGTGGGACCTTGTCAAAAGCCTTTTGAAAATCCTAATATACCACATCCACTGGTTCTCCCCTATCCACTCTACTAGTTACGTCCTCAAAAAGTTCTATGAGATTCGTCAGACATGATTTTCCTTTCACAAATCCATGCTGACTTTGTCCGATGATTTCACCGCTTTCCAAATGTGCTGTTATCACATCTTTGATAACTGACTCTCACATTTTCCCCACCACCGATGTTAGGCTAACCGGTCTATAATTCCCTGGTTTCTCTCTCCCTCCTTTTTTAAAAAGCGAGGTTACATTAGCCACCCTCCAATCCTCAGGAACTAGTCCAGAATCTAAAGAGTTTTGAAAAATTATCACTAATGCATCCACTATTTCTTGGGCTACTTCCTTAAGCACTCTGGGATGCAGACCATCTGGCCCTGGGGATTTATCTGCCTTTACTCCCTTCAATTTACCTCACACCACTTCCCTACTAACATGTATTTCCCTCAGTTCCTCCATCTCATTAGACCCTCTGTCCCCTACTATTTCTGGAAGATTATTTATGTCCTCCTTAGTGAAGACAGAACCAAAGTAGTTACTCAATTGGTCTGCCATGACCTTGTTCCCCGTAATCAATTCACCTGTTTCTGTCTGTAGGGGACCTACATTTGTCTTAACCAATCTTCTTCTTTTCACATATCTATAAAAGCTTTTACAGTCAGTTTTTATGTTCCCTGCCAGTTTTCTCTCATAATCTTTTTTCTCCTTCCTAATTAAGCCCTTTGTCCTCCTCTGCTGGACTCTGAATTTCTCCCAGTCCTCAGGTGAGCCGCTTTTTCTGGCTAATTTGTATATTTCTTCTTTGGAATTGATACTATCCCTAATTTCCCTTGTCAGCCACGGGTGAACTACCTTCCCTGATTTATTCTTTTGCCAAACTGGGATGAAAAATTGTTGTAGTTCATCCATGCGATCTTTAAATGCTTGCCATTGCATATCCACCGTCAATCCTTTAAGTGTCATTTGTCAGTCTATCTTAGCTAATTCACGTCTCATACCTTCAAAGTTACCCCTCTTTAAGTTCAGAACCTTTGTTTCTGAATTAACTATGTCACTCTCCATCTTAATGAAGAATTCCACCATATTATGGTCACTCTTACCCAAGGGGCCTCTCACGACAAGATTGCTAATTAACCCTTCCTCATTGCACAATACCCAGTCTAGAATGGCCTGCTCTCTAGTTGGTTCCTCAACATGTTGGTTCAAAAAACCATCCCGCATACATTCCAAGAAATCCTCTTCCTCAGCACCCTTACCAATTTGGTTCACCCAATCTATATGTAGATTGAAGTCACCCATTATAACTGCTTTCCTTTATTGCACGCATTTCTAATTTCCTGTTTAATGCCATCCCCAACCTCACTACTACTGTTAGGCGGCCTGTATACAACTCCCACCAGCGTTTTCTGCCCCTTAGTGTTATGCAGCTCTACCCATACTGATTCTACATCCTCCTGGCTAATGTCCTTCCTTTCTATTGCGTTAATCTCCTCTCTAACCAGCAATGCTACCCCACCTCCTTTTCTTTCATGTCTATCCCTCCTGAATATTGAATATCCCTGAATGTTGAGCTCCCATCCTTGGTCACCTTGGAGCCACGTCTCTGTGATCCCAACTATATCATATTCATTAATAACAATCTGCACTTTTAATTCATCCACCTTGTTACGAATGCTCCTTCCATTGACACACAAAGCTTTCAGGCTTGCTTTTACAACACTCTTACCCCTTATACAATTATGTTGAAAAGTGGCCCTTTTTGATTTTTGCCCTGGATTTGCCGGCCTGCCACTTTTACTTTTCACCTTACTAATTTTTGCTTCTACCCTCATTTTACACCCCTCTGTCTCTCTGCACTTGTTCCCATCCCCCTGTTGTGAATTAACCTCCTCTCTCCTAGTCGCTTTAATTGGATTCCCACCCCCCAATATTCAAGGATTCAGTTTCAAACCTGAACAAATACACCACAGATATTATCAACTTCATCAAGACCTGCGTGGACAAATGTGTGCCTTCGAGAACATACCGGATGTACCCAAACCAAAAGCTGGAGATTCGTAATCTGCTGAGGGCTAGATCTGTGGTATTCAAGACCAATGATCCAGAACTATACAGGTCATCCACGTAATACCTACAGAAGGCTATTTTAAGAAGAGTAAACAATTCCAATTGAGATTAGAGATGGAATTGGAATTGGAGGTGCCAATGCACAGGATCAGAAAAAGCTGCAGGAATTGGAAACCCAGCCAGCACCATCTTAGACACAAGTCCCCCCAGCATCAAGGACTCCTTCAAAAGGCAGTGCCTCAAAAAGATGGCACCCATCATTAAAGACGCCCAATCAGGATATGCCCTCTTCTTGTTACTACCATCAAGGAGTTGGTACAGGAGTCTGAAGAGACAGATTCAGCATTTCAGAAACAGCTTCTTCCCCTCTGCCATCAGATTTCTGAACGACAGTGAACCCATGAACATTACCTCAATATTTTTCTTCCCTTTTTGCACTTACATTAATTTACAGGTTTTTTTATTACTATGTATTACAAAGTACAGCTACCGCAAAACAACAAATTTCATGACTTATGCCAGTGATATTAAACCTGACTCAGATTCTGAATCCATATTTGATAGCTACAATTTGCATCACCTCAGAGTGCCAAATTGTTACACACTGCTGAAAATAAGACACTAAAACTGAGTTAAAATCTTGGGAATTAGAAGGGTGTTTCTGACCTTCTTCATTTCTTTCATATGGATGGGTGCTATAACTGAATCATATCAGCACACTATCTAAAGCTATTACAGAACACTACAGAAGCCAAGTATTACAATTCCATTATCACTTAATTACTTCCACCTACATTTATGGTATGACAATTCAGGAGTGGATCACAGTTATGGGTTTTGCAAAGTCCATATTTGCACCAGTTTCAGCTGATCTTTTAATACCAAATAATACATATTTTCCTTCCTTGGTTCCAAATCAATCCCTATTGCACAGTGTTATCTAATGCCAGGAGATTTATGTTCAAATGCTCCATAAAGCATCTTTCTTATTTTAAAATTAAACAAAAGTAAAAATTACTCCTTTTTAGTCTTTCAAAGAGCTTTCTCAACATTAACACAGAAGGATGAAAATCTCAACACTGGGTTTTAAATAATCCCTCTGAAGGACGGAAGAGTATTATTGAAGCTATAAATTGGTTTGAAATGAAAGCAACACAAGGTCGGGGACTATGATTTTTTTTATTGTATCTAAGCTGGGGAAATGCAGATTCTCTCCAAGTTCACTACTCGTAGAATGGTGCCGAGAGGACACACTGGATAGTACTGAATGCCAAGGTATGTTTTTGCCCACCATCCCAAAACCCCCTCCACTATGTATATGCATATGGTGTCTTGTACTTTTGTACAGTACTGTAGTAATTTTATGCATTGCACTGTATAGCTGCGTCAGAAAAAACTTCATGACATATGTGAGTGATAACCCTGATTCTGATGTGGGTCTCTATTGTGGACGGAGAAAGGGAAGGAGGCAGGGAGTGGAATCATGTTTGGGAAAAGGGGGATGGAGAGGGAAGCACCAAAGAGACATTCTGTAATGATCATTGACCTTGCCTGGTGTCTATACCCGCGCCACCTCCCCCCACCGCCCCGGCACTCCTTTATGACAAATCTCCCACACCCTTCTCATGGTGCTCACCCCTCGCCATTCCCAACATCCGTTATTCCCGCCAGATTTACAAACTTGCTCCCCGCTCTATGTTGACAAATACAGTACTGTGCAAAAGCCTTCGGCACCCTAGTTGTATACAGGTACCTAATACTCCTGCACAGTACTGTATACGTGCAAAAGAGGCAAACAGCATTGTATCAGACTGCTGCTGATATATGGAAACAAGGCCCGTCGCGGAGTTGCAAGTAGCGTGAGAACACACAGGAAGTTCTGAAAAGCCCACAGGATCAGACTACATAAATCCAGTATCTCTACATTCACAGACAGCAGTTGGCATTCCCTTGTGACATCATCGCAGGAAGTGTGTGTATGGGTCCTGCATATTCAGAGGGGAAGATAACAAAGGGGAACTGTCTTCACTTGAAAGTCTCTCTCAATTTGTACATCATTTTTCATATTTGTTTTCCGTTTTCACAGAAGTTGGTTGAGATAAAGAGCCATTCAACCCTATTGCTCAAACAATTAGAACAGCACCATTTGTTTCAAGAGCATTGGAAAAGTTGTTGATCTAATAATCCAAGACAGCTACTTGAAGCAGCAGGGCTTGCAGAGAGGAGAAAAGATCAGCAACTTTTCATTGTCTCTTTCTACTGTCTGCTTCAGCTTGAAGCAAAAACAGATGCATTCGATGTATTTTTAAAATGAATAGATCACCATACAGGTGAATGCATTGTTACGTCACTTGGTTCCAATCCAGGTACCATATTTTAAATCTGTCAGTTAACAACCCTAACAATTTACATCCTTTAAGGTCACATAGCAACAGTTTCCAAAACAATGGCACGTACCTTTAGCTGGGGGTAGATCTGTCTGATCATGGAGAGGTTCAGAGCATTAAGGGCCTTTGGCCGATTGAGCGTGATTATTCCAGCACATCCAGACCTTGTTAAGAGTACTTCCTTGTCCGAACTGGTACTTGTAGACATCTAAGGCACATCGTGCATCACAGCAGAACATCAGTCAATGATTTAGAGGCAGTGCAGGGAACATGACACAGTACAGTTATACAGCAATGAGCAGTAATTTATGCAGAGGAAGTAAACAACAATATCTCCCAGTACAGGTAGGGTAAATTGCTGGGGGAAAATGCAGTGAGTGAAGGATAGTGACATATAAATAATGCCCAGAACCAATCTAAGTCATGCAATAGATCAGCCAGTCTGACAAAAGAATTAACCAATCATCTCCACTACGGCTGGCTACATTTTCATCATCACAGACAGCTTTCAGCCAGAATTTGTGCCAATATTTTTCCATTAACAAATACCATGCAACAAACAGATTCATTCGCTATTTGAAGGACAGGGCTATACTAATGGTTACAGGACTTCAGTGGTGACCTGCAGGACATTTAACCTGAAATGCATGGATGAGAGAGCAAGAATGAAAAAAAGATCAGACTTGGGTTCAAAATGAAGTTACAGGGTAGCCATTTCAATGACTGTGAATTGTCTGACAGTTGATTAAATGCTGACCAAGATTTTGCAAACGCAACAAAGACAAAATATTCAGTTTTTACAATACATCATGAAACTGGCAGTTCCTTTAGGTCTCTATGTCCACTTAATTTAAATTGGAAATTTCAAAGTTCCCAGCAGCAATTCATCCATAACATACGAAGAGTTGCAGCTTTTTCTGTTATAACCAAGGGAAACGAGTGGATGTTCTACACTCATGACCGTGAGGCTAAGCACAGACCCAATGCCATTTTTAAGTTCGCTGACGACACCACTGTCATTTGCCAAATCAAAAGCGGTCACGAATCAGTATATAGAAGGAAGACTGAGAATTTGGCTCAGTGGTGCCACAACAACAACATCTCACTGTGCCAGCAAGACCAAGGAACTGATTATTGACTTCAGAAGGAGGAAACTAGAGATCCATGAGCCAGTCCTAATCAGGGAATCAGTGGTGGAGAGGGTCAGGAACTTTAAATTCCCCAGTGTTATCATTTCAGATGGCCTGTCCTAATGTGCAATTAGATGTGCTCAGACAAGATGTCACAGCATCCATTATCAAGGACACCCACCACCCAGGCCATGCTCTCTTCTTGCTGCTGCCATCAAAAAGATGACACAAAAGCCTCAGGACTCACACCACCAGGTTCAGGAATAGTTATTATACCTGAACCATCAGGGTCTTGAACCAGAGGGGATAACTTCACTCACCCCATCACTGAACTGTTTCCACAATCCATGAAGCCATTTTCAAGGGCTCTTCATCTCATGCTCTCGATAGTTATTGCTTATGCTTTTTTCTTCTGTATTTGCATAATTTGTTCTTTAACACATTGGTTGTTTGTCCGTCCTGCTGGGGGTAGTCTTTCATTGATTCTATTGTGTTTCTTGGATTTACTGTGCATACCCACAAAAAATGAATCTCAGGGTTGTATATGGTGGCATATATGTACTTTGATAATAAAGCTACTTTGAACTTTACATATGAGCCTCACTGATAAATACCCTAGAGATGATACAATCTATTGCATGAGGTACAAGGACACCAAGCCACGATTAATGCAAACTTTTTGACCGTAAGAATATTAATTTGTAGATTATAGTCACTCAAACATGTAAAAATGAAAGTTTTTAAATAAAATCCTAAGATGATATTATTTATGATAATTATTCTATTATTGCCTAGATCTTAAATGTATTTTCCAATCAATATTTTGTACCCCATAAATTAAAACATTATCTAGAAATAATCACCTCTTTCCTTCTAGGTTTGCAGTGTGAAAGAAAGATTCAATGTGATTGGCTGTGTGCAGATTGATGACATCACGTTCACTGTACTAACAGCTGACAATAACCAAGATTGGCAAAGGCAAGTCCACATCACAAGCATCGCTAAATAGTCACAGGCGCATTCCTTCAAAATAACAAGCAGTGGATGCCGAGTTCAGCTACGTTAATTTACATTCAGAAAAACTTTGCTTGTCTTTGTATCTTATTTTCTCTCCATAAATTAAAAGATGTGGCTTGTTTGTACCTAGACACTTCAAGATAATCAAGTTGTGTAAACTATACCAATTCAGCTTGTTCTCAAGGAAGTAGTTTAGTGTGTGTTAATCTAGCCAGCAGAAACATGTTTCAGAGGCATGAAAAACATCTGTCCTGTACACGTCATATTCAATTTGAAATGCATGCTACTGCAGCTGAAAAAAAATTGCCAGGTTAAATAAAACTTTAATTCTTGTCTGTAACTGAACTGGGGACACAAGAACACGGAATCTTGAAATGGAACCAAGTCCACTCAGATAGCTCGTCATTGTCAAAGTCAAGGTATTATCAAAGTACCTATACATCACCTTATACATTCATTTTCTTGCAGGCACTTAAAGCAAAATGAAGAAATGCAACAGAATTTATGAAAACTGCACACAAAGGAAGACTGACAAACAACCAATGTTCAAAGCAAGATAAACTGTACAAATAAAATGAATAAATGGGTAATTCTGAACATACAAGTTGTAGAGTCCTTGAAGACAAGTCCACAAGTTGTGGAATCAGTTCAGATTTGAGGTCAGTGAAGTTATCCACAATGCTTCAAACCCGATGGTTGAAGGGTAATAACTATTCCTGAGCCTACTGGTGTGGAGCCCAAAGCTCCTGTACTTCCTTCCCCAGAGGCAGCAGTGAGAAAAGAGCATGGCTTGGACAGTTGTGTCCCTTGATGATGGATGCTGCTTTCTGGTGGCACTGCTCCTTGCAGCTGTACTCCACGATGGGGAGGACTGTGCCTGTGACCGACTGGGCTGCATCCACTACTTTATGTAGGCTTCTCCGTTCATGGACATTGGTGTTTCCATGATGCAACCAGTCAGGATACTCTCCACTGTGCATCTATAGAAGTTTATCACAGTTTCATATGGCATGCCAAATGTACACAAACTTCTCAGACATTTCCCGCCCAATCCCCCTATTTTATGACTCAGTTGGTGTTCAAAAATCTGTTTGTCTTAACCTAAATCCTAAATTTACAATCCTCTGCAGAAGGAATTTCCCTCATCTCAATTCTAAGCGGTCTATTCCTTCTCCTGTGAGAATAAACCCTCACTCTAGAGGAGGGATTCCTAACCTAAGGCCCACTGACCCTTTGCTTAATGGCATTGGTCTATGACATAAAAAAAGATTGGGAACCTAGCGGGAAGGTTTGATGGTGCTGCACAGTGGAGTTTAAACTAGAGCTGCAGGTGGATGGAACCAGAGTGCCAGACAGTTAGCAGAGAGGTTGTGGAGACAGATGTTGATAAGACCTCAGACAAAGTCTAGAAGTAAAAGGTTGACCATGGTGTGACTAGTGTCCAGAGCTGCATATATTTCAATGCAAGAAGTATCGTAGGAAAGGCAGTGAGCTCAGGGCATGGATCAACAAATGGAATTATGATATTGTAGCCATTATTGAGTGTGGGCACGTGGCCAAGTGGTTCAGGCATTCGACTAGCGATCTAAAGGTCGTGAGTTCGAGCCCCAGCCGATGCAGTGTGTTGTATCCTTGAGCAAGGCACTTAACCACACAGTGCTCTGCGATGACACTGGTGCCAAGCTTTATTGGCCCTTGCCCTTCCCTGGGACAACATCAGAGTCGTGGAGAGGGGAGACTTGCAGCATGGGCAACTGCCGGTCTTCCATACAACCTTGCCCAGGCCTGCGCCCTGGAGAGTGAAGACTTTCCAGGCGCAGATCCATGGTCTCGCAAGACTAATGGATGTCTTTAAGCCATTATTGAGACTTGGTTACAGGAGGGGCAGGACTGGCAGCTCAATATTCTGGGGTTCTGTTGTTTTAAACACAACAGAACAAAAGGGATTAAAGGGGGAGGGATGACATTACTGGTTAGGGAAAATGTCACGGCAGTGCTCCATCAGGACGGACTGAAGAACGCGTCTAGTGAGGCGTTATGAGTTGAACTGAGGAATAAGAAAGACATGACAACGTTAATAAGGCCTATTTTACAGATCATCCAACAATCTGAGGGATTTAAAGGAACAAATTTCTAGAAAGATCACAGACTGTTGCAAGAAACATAAGGCTGTTATAGCAGGTGGTTTTAAACTTTCCACATAGTGACTGGAGATCCCATAATGTAAAAGGACTAAATGGAATAGTCTTTGCCAAATGTGTTCAGAAACGTTTGCTTCATCAGTATGTAGAAGTCCCAAAGAAAGAGCGTGCAATACTGGATCTGCTATTAGGAAATGAGACAAGGCAGGTAACGGATAATCACAATGCCATTAGCTTCAAAGCAAATATACAAAAACACAAAATAATCTGCAGATGCTGGGGTCAAAGCAACACTCACAACACGCTGGAGGAACTCAGCAGGTCGGGCAGCACCCGTGGAAATGATCAGTCAACGTTTCGGGCCGGAACCCTTAGGGAGGACTAAAGAGGGAGGGGGCAGGGGCCCTATAAAGAAGGTGGGGGGAGGGTGGGAAGGAGAAGGCTGGTAGATATCAGGTGAAAAACCAGTAAGGGGAAAGATAAAGGGGTGGGCGAGGGGAAATATACAAAAAGATAGGTCTGGTCCACCGATTGAGATTCTGAATTGGAGAAGAGCCAACTTTGATAATATCAGAAATAATCTGGCAAGTGTGGATTGGAACATGCTGTTTTCTGGCAAATATGTACATGGTAAGTGGGAGGCCTTCAAAAGTGAAATTTTCAGAGTAAAAGCCTGTCAGAATAAAAGGTAAAAATAACAGGTGTGGGCACCCTTGGCTTTTCAAAAGATATTGAGGCCATCCCTGGTTAAGAAAAAAAAATGGAGGCACTTTCCAGGTATAGGCAAGTAGGAACAAATGAGGTGCTTACGGAGTACAAGAAATGCAAGAGAACACTTAAGAAAGAAATCAGGAAGGCTAAAAGGAGGCATGAAGTTACTCTAACAGACAATGTGAAGGAAAATCCTAAAGGATTTTACAGATATATTAAGAGCAAAAGGACTGCAGGGGACAAAATTGGTCCTCTGAAAAATCGGAATGGTAATCCATGTGTGGAGCCAAAACAGATGGGGGACATCTTCAATAATTTTTTGCATCTGTGTTAACTAAGGAGACAGACACAGAGTCTATAGAAGTGAGGCAAAGCAGCATCAACATCATTGACCCTATACAGATTACAGAGGAGGAGGTGTTGCTGTACTAAGGCAAATCATGGTGAATAAATACCCAGGACTAACAAGGTGTTTCCTTGGATCCTATGGGAGGTGTGCACAAATTGCCAGAGCTGTAGTAGAGATATTTAAATCATCCTTAGCAACAGGAGAGGTACCAGAGGACTGGAGAACAGCCAATGTTGTCAGCTGTTTAAGAAATGCTCTAAACAAGGAAATTATCGGCTGGTGATTCTAGCATCAGTTGTGGGAAAGTTATTGGAAGGTATTCTAAGAGACCTTATATGTAAGTATTTAACACGAATTGGTTATGGATAGTCAACATGGCTTTGTGCATGGTATATCTAACCGATCTTAAGAGTTTTTTTGAGGAAGTTACCAGGAAAGTTGATGAAGGCAAGGCAGTGAATGTTGTCTACATGGACTACATGGTCAAGAGTCAGGCCAGGTTGGGACACTCTGGGCACCAAGCCAATTTGAAGAGGTCAAGAACAGCTTCTTCAGCAGTGATATCTAGCAGCCATTAGCTACAGCGAGGTCCAGGTCCTAGTGCAAGGTGCAATCCGCTGCTCTTTGGTCAATTTAAACGCCGGCCCAGACTGCGGGCTCCTCTTGTTGTTGCTCACTTCCATTGTTCGCATGATTTGTCGTTCCCCCCCCACCCTTTTTCTGGGGGCTGGTCTTTTTTCTAGAATTGGATTCTTTCAGGTTCCTTGCTTTGCGACTGCCTGCAAGCAAACAAATCTCAAAGTGCTATAATTTATACTTCATTTGATAATAAGTATACTTTGAATAGTTTTTGACTTTAGTAAGGCATTTGACAAGGTCCCGCTTGGGAGGTTGATCAAGAAGGTTCAGTCACTCAGAATTCAAGATGAGGTAGTAAAATGGATTAGACATTGGCTTTGTGGGAGAATGGTAGTAGATGGTTGCCTCTCTGACTGGAGGCCTGTGACTAGTGGAGTGCTGCAGGAATCGGTGCTGAGTTCGTTGTTGTTTGTCATCTATATCAATGATCTGGATGATAATGTGGTTAACCAGTTCAGCAACACAACACAAAATGCTGGAGGAACTCAGCAGCCCATGCAGCATCTATGCAAAAAAAGTAGTCAACATTTCAGGCCGAGACCAAAGTACAGGAAATGGGATGCTATGTTGAAGTTGTAAAAGGCATTGGTGAGGCCGAATTTGGAGTACTGTGTGCAGTTTTGGTCATCCACATACAGGAAAGATGTAAATAAGGTTGAAAGAGAACAGAAAATCTACAAGGATGTTGCCAGGTCTGGAGGACCTGAGTTGTAAGGGAAGGTTGAATACGTCATGTCTTTAAGGCTTACAATGTTGCAGAAGATTGACAGGAGATTTGATAGAGGTATACAAATTTATGAGAAGGATAGATAGGGTAAATGCAAACAGTCATTTCCACTGAGCTTGGATGGGACTACAACCAGAGGTCATGGGTTAAGGGTGAAAAGTTTAAGGGGAACTTGAGGGGAAATCTCTTTATTCAAGAGGGTTTTGTGAGTGTGGAGTGAGGTGCAGCAATAAGTAGTGCATGCGAGCTTGATTTCAACGTTTAAGTGAAGTTTGGATAGGTACATGGATGGTAACCATATGGAGGGCTATGGTCCCGGTCGCAGGTCGATAAGAGTAAGCAGTTTAAAGAGTTTCGGCATGGACTAGACGGCCCAAAGGGCCTGGTTGTGTGCTGTACTTTTCTATGACTCTGTAAATCCCGCTATAGAGCTTCCAGCTCTCAGCACCTACCCACCAATCTGTCTGACAGCAGGCTTCAAAAATCATCTGTTTCCAAATTCCTGTGAAGAATTGCCAATTTGATTCAGTCTTTTGTTCATCAGTCAATTCCAAGGAAGAAACAACTTCCACATAGCCATGAGGGTCAGTGGGTTTATAATAGACAACAGCAGATTAAGCTATCTCCAAAGAGAGAGACAGAGAGATTTTTACTTGTAAAAATGCCATCCCCTTCTCCCAATACCTCCGTCTCTGCTGCATCTGCTCTCAGGATGAGGCTTTTCATTTCTAGAACAAAGGAGATATCCTCCTTCCAAGAAAGGGGCTTCCCTTCCTCCACCATCAACGCTGCCCTCGACCTCATCTCTTCCATTTCTCACATCTGCCCTCATCCCATCCTCCAGCCACCCCACCAGGGAGAGGGTTCCTCTTGTCCTCACCTATCACCCCACCAGCCTCTGCGTCCAGCACATAATTCCCTGCAACTTCCACCATCTCCAACGGGATCCCACCACCAAACACATTTGTCCATCCCCCCCCCCCATCACTTTCTGCTTTCCACAGGGATCGCTCCCTACACGACTCCCTGGTCTATTCATCCCTCCCCACTGATCTCCCTCCTGGCACTTATCCTTGCAAGTGGAGCAAGTGCTACACCTGCCCCTACACCTCCTTCCTCACTACTATTCAGGGCCTCAAACAGTCCTTCCAAGTGAGGTGACAATTCACCTGTGAGTCTGTTGGGGTCATATACCGTGTCCGGTGTTCCTGGTCTGGCTTCCTGTATATTGGTGAGACCCAACGCAGGTTGGGAGACCACTTCACCGAGCACCTGCACTACATCCGCCAGAAGAAGCAGGATCTCCCAGTGGCCACCCATCTTAATTCCACTTCCCATTACCCTCCTGACCTGTCAGTCCATGGCCTCCTCTACTGTCGCAATGAGGCCACACTCAGGTTGGAAGAAAAACATCTTATATTTCATCTGGGTAGCCTCCACCTGATGGCATGAACACTGATTTCATGAATTTCCAGTAATGTCCCCCACCTTTCACCATTCTCCATCCCCTTTTCCCTCTCTCACCTTATCTCCTTGCCTGCCCATCGCCTCCCTCTGGTGCTCCTCCCCCTTTGTCTTTCTTCCATGGCCTTCTATCTTCTCCTATTAGATTCTCCCTTCTGCAACCTTGCATCTCTTTCACCAATCAACTTTCCAGCTCTTCACTTCAGCCCTCCCCCTCCCTGTTTCACCTACCACCTTGTGCTTCTTCCTCCCCTCCCCCCACCTCCTTACTCTGACTCCTCATTTCCCCCCCCACCCCCGATGAAGGGTCTCGGCCCAAAAGGTCAGCTGTACTCCTTTCCATAGACGCTGCCCGGCCTGCTGAGTTCCTCCAGCATTGTGTGTGTGTTGCAGTCAATTCCAAGAAAAATTTTTGTGAATCTATGTTGAAAGGTAGTATATCTGCCTTTAGGTAAAAAGAATCAATGCTCACAGAGTGCTCCAACCAGGTCTCACCACAAACCTGCACAATTTCAGCAGGATGTTATTAGTTTATAGGTGAAAAAAAAGGAAAAAGGTACGTAGAATGTCCAGTGGGTATTTGTTGATTCAGCATGGGAGTTAAAAAGAAACGTCTGGAGCAAAAGACTAGATCCATTGAAACCGTTGATCATAAATTTGGGAATTCAGTTCGGAGTCTGTCATTAACTCAAATGCAGTGACTTTTGCAATTCCATAACTATGGCTTGAATGCCATGTACAGCAAGGCAAAGAGAAAATGGTTCATTAAAAATTAAACAGAATCACTTCAGATTTGAAGCCTCTTTGGTGAAGGCAACATGCACGTTAAAAAAAAAATTGGGATGATCATGTATGTAATCGCAGCTTAATGGTCATAGTTCAAGCTTCAGAACTGTTTGTTAACAGGCATTACAGAAGTGCAAAAACAGCAAAAATGTAAATATTAATTGTAAACTGAACATTGTGATTTACTGATTGTCAGGCTGCAAAGTATTCCAGTTAATTTATTTCATTGTTGTAATTACTTTGGAAAATTATCAAGTTATATAAAAACAATATTCAACTCTTAGTATTGGAGTGATATCAGGTTCAACCTACCTGCCCCCCCCCCCATCGTGAATCTATGAATCTGATCACAACTCCAAATGTGTGGTGAAAATTAGTTGCTATATTATAGTTCTCACTTTTGGCAGCGAGTCCGCTCGAGTTCTAAAGACGTGTATATGCTGTAATGTGATACCACCAACAGCAGGACTAAAAATGGAAATTCATAGTTTGTACAGTGTAAACAATGCAGTGGAACTGAACAGTGTACTGGTACCAGTGCAGAGCA
Source organism: Mobula hypostoma (assembly GCF_963921235.1). NCBI lineage: Eukaryota > Metazoa > Chordata > Chondrichthyes > Myliobatiformes > Myliobatidae > Mobula > Mobula hypostoma. The sequence continues at coordinate 152,229,849 of NC_086102.1, read as the reverse complement.
AAATACACTGACAGGCCCACCTGCAAAACTTGAAGCAATGGCACTTTTTAGCATTTCAGAGCCTGGCATTTCTCAGGAAGTATTTTGATGTTATCTGAATGGTATGCATAACAATTCTTTAACACTAAAAGATCAACTGGGAAATAAAATAATTCGGGCAAGAAATAACATTTGCGCAGAGCGCCACCTGGTGTGGTATTATGCAAATATAATCAGTTCTTTCGTGGCATCTCAAAAGTGAACCACCTCAGAAAAATTACAACTGTATAAAGTAGGAAAAAAATTGGTGCTTTGCTCTATGTATCTATTTAAAGTTTATTGATAAATGGAGACTGGACAAAAAGTCTCCATTTATCAATGTTTTCAGCTCTGTGCTAAAATGCAAAATACTAACTCCTAATGCAAATGTACACTGAAATATATTAACTAATTCACCTCTCCCTATACTGCTTGGTTTGTTCAGTTTTTTTCGTCAACTTTCTTGCTTTACTCCTGTGTTAAAATATCCATTGCTCTTCAGATATTTGTATTTTGCTCCTGTCTAAATGAAATGGCAGAGATTTGTTCGCACTTGCTCACTGAGGTAAGGAACAACAGCAACATAGGTTCTGACATCACCGTCAACTCGTTTCATTGTCAACTTACACCCCCATCCAAATTGATGCTACACAATTAATTTAAGATTTCAAATACTCAGTTTCAGAAAGGCAAAATTATAAACATCAATGCATACTTACCAGATGTTTCTGTATAATCTGCAATCTAGAAAGTGTTCTCACCCTAAAATTAAGAACAAGCAGAATGTTTGAATCATTGTTGACAATTGAGAACAAACTTCAGGGAATATAGAGCAAAGGGTTAAGATTCAAATCAGATAACACAGCCCAATGGTCTTTTTTCCTATGATGCCGATTGTGTTTAGGGAGATTTAATCAACATTTTAGTCCACTAACACAATAGGGATCATAATTGGTGTCACTTTATTATTGGCTTCACTTGCTTCCCATTCTCTGATCTCCTGAAAACCTCTCTGAGAAATGGGTAAGTAAATGGTGAGGAAAAAGTGAGTCACATTTATGTAGTACTTCCCATACGTTCAGGAAATCAAAGCACCTTACAGATACTAACACCTTTCCAACAGTGGCACTGTTGTCATACCACACTACACCCATTCTTTGCATAGCAAAACTCACAAGCATTGCAATAAAACACAGATAATCTGCTTGCCAGGGAGACAACGATTGCTTAGGGCATCCTGTAAACTACCCTGCTACACTTCAAAGCAACGCACAGAAATTTTTACCTCCAAATGAAGACTGACGTGGCCTGAACTTCAAAGTTGTATAAAGGATCACTCTTCTGACAGAGCTGTAATACTATATGGATCTTGGTACAAATTTGAAGATCAACTCTCAAGAGTGGAACCATAAATTTCAGACTCAAGTGCTCACGAATTCACACCATAATTCAAGGTACAAGATGCGTCACAGGCTCAGTGGGTTGGACGGCCCTGTACCATATGTGTATTGCTAAATACTAAAATCTTCCTGTAATTTAATTAGAAAACTTCACAGTAATGTTCGTAACTGCTGCCAAAGGCCATTCCACAAACATTCACAGATACCACCTTATCTTACCTGATCTCCCAGCTGGCTATTTAATCATCTCTCACAATTGCTATTAATGGTACCATCAGGAATGCTCATACTTTATTTATTGAAAAAAATATATTTTTCTAAGGTACAATCCAAAGACCTGTCCTTGCATGAGACAAAAATTAAACTGATCAGCTGTTGTTACTTTTTCCTTCCTAAAAGGCTGTCAGAATTACGACTAATTCCTTGCAGGCCAGAACCTCAAACGGGACTGTTAGTAACTGTACCACCACACTGGTCTGCCAATACCAGTAACTTCATCGGCATTCAATCTGCAACAACTTTAACAGGTCACAAAACTTCCAGGTTTTCTAGTTTGCCCCTTTTCTTTGATTGTCAACAGGCAAACGCACCAATGTAATATCATACAAAAACAAAGAGCTGCAGATGCTAGAAATATGAAATAAAAACAGGCAACGCAGGAAACCTTTGCAAGTCAGACAGTATCTATGAAGTGGAAAAGGTGAGTGGCTGCTTCAGGTCTTTTGAAATTTTGACGGAAGTCTGTGACTTGAACGTTCATTGGTGTGCATTTGACTGACAGGCCTGACCAATGCCCAACACTGGAATTTCTGCCTATTCCCTTATTTTTGTTTTTATTTCTTTTTTCTTTGCCTCTCTTCTCTCCTAGCATCTGATCTTCTATCATTCCTCCTCTCCTGAGCACAGTGCTTTTTCAAATACATATCCCAACTTTTCATTATTCCTTAGCCTTCCAATGAATGAGGCTAGTCCAGCCTTTAGATATTTCTACTATTCACTGTTTAGTGGATTTCAGTGAAGAGTACAAACTTCAGGCTGTATACTGTATATATGGTCTGATATTAAATGAACCTTTGAATCTTGAAGCCACAGTTTCTGTACCTCTCTAGCAACCTCCCAGACAATGACATCTCTTGCCTGCAGTCAATGCCAATTTCCTACTTGACTAATTCATTACCCTACGCTGACTTCGTAAACTCAGCAATCACTCTCCACTTCCACGTCTCCCTCCAGAACTTCCATACGCTTGCAAACAAGATTTCTGTCATTCATGTCCTCGTTCTGGATGGCTACATTGACATGGTCTTCGCATAAACCTGGAGGATGTGTCAGACTCACAGAGCACTACAGCATAGAAACAAGCCCTTTGGCCAATCTAATGTCCCAAACTATTATTCTGCCTCGTTCCATCGACCTGTACTTGGATTGTAGCCCACAATACACCTTCCATCCATGTCTTTAACCAAGTTGCTCTTAAATGGTGAAATTGATCCACGTCCACCACACTCTCACTACCCTCAGTGAAGTTAAACCTCATGTTCCCCTTAAATATTTCACCTTTCACTCTTAACCTATGACCTTTAGTTCGAGTCTAACCCAACCTCAGTTGAAATAGCCTAATTTCTATCTACCCAGTATATACCCTCAATATTGAATACTTCTATCAAATCTTCCCCCATTCTCCTACTCTTCAGGAAATTAAACCCTAACATATTCAACCTTTCTCTACAACTCAGGTTCTCAAGTCCTGAAGTCCTGGCAACAACTCTGTAAATTTTCTCTGCACTCTTTCAATCATATTGATCTCTTTCCTGTAAGTAGGTGACCAGAACTGCACCCAATACTCCAAATTAGGCTTCACCAACATCTTACACAACTTGTACAATGTCTGTATACTGTCCATGATCTCACTGTTATTTTTACCTTACTTCTATAGATTCTGTGTTCACTTCCAGAGATGATACAGATCCTGAAGAAAGGTCTCGGCCCAAAGCGTCGACTGTTTATTCATCTCCATAAATGCTGACTGACCTGCTAAGTTCTTCCAGCATTTTGTGTGTGTTGCTTTGGATTTCCAGAATCGGGAGACTTTCTCACGTTTATCCATTTAAGACCTCCCACATCTTTCAGCAAAAACTTGCTCCTACATCTAGTCTACCAGGCTGCATCTTCTACCAATTTGCCACCTCAGCCTCCCAACCCACTGCAATGCATTGAGTGGCTCTGTCCACCCACTGCTCTGGCACTCTCCCTTCTCCTGTGGGTAACTAACATCAGTGTTCTGAATCAAATTTCTGTCAGTTAAAATGCTCACTTTTTACAATACACCTAAGTAAATTGAAAATTGCTTAATCCCCCTCCCCACACTTTAATTTCTGCAACAAGAAGCTTCTTGCCCTCAGTGATTTGAACCTCTCTTTTTTAAATAGATCCCCTGCTCTCCTTTCCTTCCATTTCTCATCCTGGCCATGCTGTGTTGAACACCTGACATCTTCCTTCAGTTAAGTTCAAGAGGCACAGACATGGCAGTCCACTAATTTAGCCACCCACTGCCAGACGCAGATTTCCCAAATATAGGATCATCAGACCTTGTCTTTGTCTTGCAAAAAGTCCCAGAACACAAAAGCACACTCTTTCTAAACTAAGTCATTACGTACACCAGCTACTAGCACCCGCTGAGTATGCAGAAGTATTCTGCTTGATACAGATCTGAGCTTCAAGATCCCAGATATTGTCCCTTACTGATTCCTCTGATACAACATGAAATACAATGCTACAAAAAACCTCAATCCACAATTTTTCACCTTCAATTTCCTCAGTGTGCTCTTGCTGTTCTCCTGAGCTTCATCTTCCGTGAACTTCTCATTTAAACTCTGCTGCCCAGACAGTCCTGCATCCATCAATTTCATCCTCAATTCCACGTCCACTCCTTCACATATTGTGTTGCTGTTGAATGGAGCTACTCCTAAATCTGCAGTGCCTCTCCATTTCTTCCATCATCTCAAAATATTTCTATTAACCCATTTTGATCGCTTCTCCAACCATTATTCAATGTCAGTTGCTTTGCTTCAGTTTCTTTTCCCGTTAAGCATTTTGGGACATTTACTACAACATAAGTTTTAGCTGCCAATCTGGTCTTTTGTCCTTATTAAATATATATGAAGTTTGTTGCAAACGTCATCAAACATCTACAAGTATTATAGTCCTCCTTTCATTCTGTAACACTCCTACGCAAACTGATGCTGTTTGGTTTGGAAACTCTCTACAACATCAAAGCCCTTAATGTATACAACGTCATGTGAGCTACAATATTATTTTTGTGTCCAGTAAAGAAAATATCCATTGTATCTCTCTATAGGGTGCACTATAAAATATTCTGTTAAGAATTATTAGAGAATGGCGTACTTTGGGCTTAAATAGTCCGAAAACTTGTGCGCAGCACAAGTGATGCAAGAGGCTTGGAAAGGCGTAGCAATTTGAGCCTATGGGCGTCCATGCATCCAAGAGAAAATTCCGGAAGTACAATGGTTCATAGTGTATGCCGGTGGCAGACAGGTTTTGACTATGGGACTACTGGAGAAAATGGATGTAATGAACAAAGGATTACACGTAAAAAAATAATTTTGATGGTGTGAGCTGAAAAGTATGCAAATGTCAAAATCGCGTCTAAATTATCTATTTCTCAATAAATGTATCGTCATATTGAAAATCAGCACTGCCTTAAAGGGATTGTTTAAATGTTACTGTTGCACGAAATGTGACCGCAATGTACTTGAGACAAGTTGCAACAATCCATAACCACTATGCAGGGTTTTTTTGCAACATTCCCACCACTGAATACATCTTGCAGCAATAAGTACCCCTCGACAACCAGTGACCCACCTGAGCCGAGAGCTAAAGCCCCAGAAACTCATCCCGAATCTGTTACACTACGTTTCAAACTCTACCCAGAGATTCCACTCGCTGCTGTCGACGTCACGCTTGCCGGCTGCGCAATTCCTTCCAGCTCTCTGTGTTTCCTGCCCGTTACAGCGGCCCCTAGGCGCTGGATGAACTACTAGCATGACGATGAATGTAGGCACATCATTTCCAAAGACACAAAGATGAAAACTTTGAAACGGCAGAAATAAATCAATAAAGCTACATTGATAATAGACCCACTAAAGTAATGGAGGTGCAGAAAAGTGGGTTCCTGGCCCCCACTCCCAACCACAATGTCCCAGCCTGCGATTTCCTTACACCTTGACGGGAAATGTAATCAAACCTGTGGAATCCAGAGCCAGGTCTTGGAAAACAGGGCCAGGGGCGGCACATTTCTACTCTCATTTATAAATGAAATTACCCCGGCCAAAAACCAAAACAAGCTGCCAATAGAACATAGAACAGTACATCACAGGAACAGGCCCTTTGGCCCACAATGCTGGTCCAAACCAATTAAATTAGTCATCAAATGGCCAACTAAATTCATCCCTTCTGCCTACACAATATCCAAATCCATCCATTTTCCTCACATTCATGTGCCTATCTAAATGCCTCTCAAAAGCCCCTAATGCATCTGTCTCCACCACCAACTGGACAACGTATTCCAGGTACCCACCACTCTCTGTGCAAAAATCTTGCTCCTCACGTCTACTTTAAACTTCACCTACTTTGATCCTCACGTCTACTTTAAACTTCACCTACTTTGATCCTCACGTCTACTTTGATCCCTCACCTTTAATGCATGTCCTCTGGTATTAGACATTTCAACCCTGGGGGAAAAGATACTGTCTACTGTATTTATGCTTCTCATAATCTTATAAACCTCGATTAGATCTCCCCTCAGCCTCTGTCGCCCCAGAGAAAACAACACAAATTTCCTCATCCTTTCTGGAATTTCCAGGCATTAAGAACTTTACTACGTCAAATTCATAATCATGGATTGAAAGAGAGGCGAGATGCACCTATTACTGGATATGGTGTTCCAAGAATCTGGGATAGAGCGACTCAAAGTTAATATATACTTCTTGATGGTGACACTGAAAGACCTAGCAGTATCGGCAATTACTGAGAAGATGTCATCCATATGAGAGATATAAGTAAATCGCACAGAGATTTAACACAGGAAACCATTGGTTAGAGAAGAAACAGAGGAGCTCGAACTGCAGTGATGCACGACAGTCCTCAATTATTCAAATCCCGAGGAAGAAATCACACTATAATGTGATGCATCTCAAAATGGTCATGGAGTAAGAATGTCGCAGAAAGAGTGATCAATTTTATTTGCTTCAAGGAATGAAATATATAATAGATGGGAAAGGACTTTGGGCAAGTGTATGTGGCTGAGGTAAACTTAAACTTCATTTTGACTATCAAAATCAATCATTATTGACCCTTGTATCATGGTTCCTGGAAGGCACTGAAGAATGTTATTAAGAAACTCCAAAAATATTGGATCCATATGAAAGGGAAAAAGATGGCCTTAGCAAAAATGATGAGCAGCATGCTTCTGATGGAACTTAGTATGACCCTACAATCTGCTAGGAGTTACCCAGTTCTGAAGCAATTGGGGGAATATAATTTGGCACGATTGCCTTGGGATCACATGAAAGGCACCTTGAAGCCACCATGCTTACTTTTATGGCTCACATATTCAAAGGTTGATAATATGTGGTGTCAACAGTATGGGAAAAATCTAATGTCAGGAGCTCACTGAATGGGTGCATGAAAGAGTGGCAGTTAGTGCAGTGCTATTACAGCTCACGGTGTTCCAGAGTCCAGAGTTCAATTCCAGCACCGTTTACATGTTCTATCTATGAACTGCGTGAGCCTCCTCAGAGTGCTCTGGTTACCTCCGGCTCCTGCGATCCAGGCATGTGCTGATCGGTAGGCTAGTTGGTCACAGTGAATAGTCCTGTGATTGGGCTAGTGTTAAATAGGTGGGTTGCTGGGCAGTGTGGAACGTTGGGTCAAGAGGGCCTGTTCAGGAATGTATCACTGAATAAATAAAATAAATAATTTCCATAAAGATCTTGAAAATCCTTCTTGGACTAGAGACCTACATATATTCACCTCTGCATTTATAAGTTACATATGGTTCATCAGAGTTTTCCAAATAAGAAAACATCACAACATCATGAAACAATGGTTGAAAGTGGCTAATCAAATGTCAGAATGACGTGCATTGACACAGAAATAGTCATTAGCATATTTCTCTCTATAAAGAAATCAGCTTTAAATTGCTTTGCACTGAAAAAACAGAATTATGCGTTGTGTTTCTACACAGTCCTTCATCCCTTCCCATCCTGTCTCCTGAAAAAATGCCATTCCCTTTTCTCAGTTCCTTTGTCTCCACCACATCTGTTCCCAAGATTAGGCTTTCATTTCTAGGATATCGGAGATGTCCTCCTTCTTCATAGAACAGATTTTCCCTTTCACCACGATTGATGCTGTCCTCATCTGCATGTCATCCTTTTCTAAAACATCTGCTCTCACCCTCTCATCCTCACCTACCACCCCATATGCTTCCACATCCAGCACGTCCTTCCACATAAATTCTGCCCTCTTCAATGAGATCCTTCCACCAAACACTTATTTACCTCCTCCCCCCTCCACTTTCTGCAGGGATCGCTCCATCCATGATTCCCTTGTTCATTCATCTCTTCCCGTTAATCTCCCTCCCGGCACTTATCCATGGAAGTGGAAGGAGATCTATACCCGCACATTCACCACCTTACTCACCTCTATTAAGGGCCCCAAACAGCCCTCTCAGATGAGGCAGCACTTCACCGGCAATTCTGTTGGGATCATCTAGTATCTGGTGCTCCTGATGAGGCTTCTTCCACATTGGTGAGATCCAACATAGACTGGGAGACCATTTTGTTGAGCACCTTCGCTCCATCCACAAAAAGCAGGATTTACCAGTGGCCAACTATTTTAATTATAATCCCCATTCCCTATCCAACATGTCAGTCCATAGCCTCCTCCACTGCCACAATGAGGCCACTTTCAGGTTGGAGAAGCAACATCTCATATTCCGTCTGGGTAGCCTCCAACCTGATGGCATGAACATCAATTTCTCCAACTTCTGGTAATATTTCCCCCTTCCATCATCTTCAATTCCCCACTCCGGCTGTCTTCTTGACTCTTCTTTTTGGCTCATCTGGCGCCCCTCCTCTTTCCCTTTCTCCCATGGTCCACTCTCCTCTCCTATCAGATACCTTCTTCTCCAGCCCTTTACCTTTACCATCTATCACCTCCCAGGTTCTTACTTCATACCCACTATCCCATCCACCTGGCTTCACCTGCTACCTTCTAGCTTGTCCTCCTCCCCTTCTCCCCACATTCTTATTCTGGTTTCTTCCCCCTTCCTTTCCAATCCAGATGAAGTGTCTCAGCCTGAAATGTCAATTGTTTAATCGTTTCTACAGATGCTGCCTGACCTGCTGAGTTCCTGCAGCATTTTCTGTGCATTGCTCTGGATTTTCAGCATTTGCAAAACATCTTCTGTTTGTGTTTCTACACACACATATTTCTTTGAGTGCATTGTCGTGTTGTGTGTTTCTTTTTGCTGAAGATCAGAATTCTGCTTTTGCATTTTCATTTGGGCTCTGAGCTGATCAACTGAGACATCTGTTTCTTTCATATGAAAGATGTGAAGATATTCATGGAGACGGGTTTAGTAACTGTCTGGGTGCTCATGACATGATGAGTCAGGAGATAGGTTGGGTGATTATTCTGTTTTATTTTTCTCCTCACTATGAGTGTGAGTGTAAGTAGGATTGAGAGATGAACAGTGTTGGGAGATTTATAGAAGAGCATATTTGCAGAAAATGAATTTCTGGCAGTTAATTCTTCTTTCTGATAATTTAATATTTTCTTGATACTCTTTATAAGAAAACTCATAATTACACCTACCATTCAGTTTTCATTAATTTTGAACATTAACAAATAGGTCAACAATTTTAGAGCAACATCTTCACCGTTATCAACTACATAGGACTCTCTTACACAACATCTTTGAGATGAAAATGATAACCCTCTGCATCTTGGACAGTAGAAACAGTTGTTAGGGAGTAAAATTTTGATCCCAGTTTTAAAAAAAGGCTACCTTCCATGTCTTGTACATTCTGTGGAAAAAGATGTTGCAGTGAGAGAAACACACGGGACAAACAGCTGCAAAGAATGACATAACTTGAAAGGATTCATACGAAGCAAAATACTGCAGAGGCTGGAAATCTAAAATCAAAACACAACATACTGGAAGTATTTCCAGAGCTGGTTTGGTGGTATCTGAGTTGGTCTGCCAATTGTTTTCAATATTTTTGATTTTTTAGTAGTTTCCATGTGTGTGTGGTGCGTGGCCAAGTGTTTAAGGTGTCAGTCTAGTAATCTGAAGGTCACTAGTTCGAGCCTCAGCTGAGGCAGCGTGTTGTGTCCTTAAGCAAGGCACTTAGCCACACGTTGCTCTGCGACGACACCGGTGCCAAGCTGTATGGGTCCTAGTGCCCTTCCCTTGGACAACATCGGTGGCGTGGAGAGGGGAGACTTGCAGCATGGGCAACTGCCAGTCTTCCATACAACCTCAGTCATCATCGAAAATTGATGGACAACCGAAGAAGGTTCCATATAGTGCTGCAAACAAAAGGGGCATATTGCACTGGACTCTTGCTGGGAGTCCCAGCAGAACTCTTCTCAATCACTAGACTACACAGAAACATTTCCTTTTGGTCCTAGGGCAGGGCTATGCAAATCCAGCTTGTGTTGGACATTATGCCATTGAATGCCAGCGTTTGCAAAAGTAACTGTTGACTACAAGTTGATATTGAAATATACCATAAATAAATAGACAGTAAAACTCTGATCATTCATCTGCTACCCCAGTTGCCCCCTCTCCCAACTGCAGTGTCCCAGCATATATCTCCCTGCTCTTTTCCACAATGACCAGGCATGCAATAAACTTGTTGAGTAAAGATCCTGAGCTAAACCTTGGACAAAAGGGGTGACGATGCATTTTCGCTCTGAGCTTCAACTGAGAAATTCCCTACATCAACACAATATTCATGGACTGAAGTAAACCATTGAGAATGTGAAGCAAGATATACCTATTACTGAGTATGTTGTTTCAAGAAGAGGATCCAGTATTTATCTACTTAATGCTAATGCAGAGCTCTTGATGGTGGTACTGACAGATAGACACAGACATAGACATAGACATACTTTATTGATCCCGAGGGAAATTGAGTTTCGTTTCAGCTGCACCAACCAAGAATAGAGCATAAATATAGCGATATAAAAACCACAAACAATCAAACACCAAAATGCAAACTATGCCAGATGGAAATAAGTCCAGGACCAGCCTATTGGCTCAGGGTATCTGACCCTTCACGGGAGGAGCTGCAAAGTTCGATGGCCACAGTCAGGAACAACCTCCCATGACGCCCAGTGTTGTATCTTGGTGGAATATGGCTGAAGTCCACTCCAACAGCAAAAAGATCAATATCTGGGCTACAAACACGTTCCTCGATCATAATATGACCAGGATTGCACCATCCGTTGTTAACCAGAACAGCAAGCACCCAACTCCTTTATGCTTACTGCTTAACGCTTACCGCTGTAGCACTGTCAACGATTGCTGATGTTGCAATTGTTGAGAAGGTTTCTTCTGTACGAATGGTGTAGGAGCCATGTATTCCGTATTGTGTGTTTACTATGTTTATTCTGGTAGCTGGTTATATTAGTTGGGGTGTGGTAAAAGCAAACGGAATAAGCTGCGCATTCTTCCTTATTTCATAGCAGTTTGTAGCTCGCAGCAGGCAGAGGTCATATCTTTGCTGACCGCTGACGTAACACTTAATATCACTTCAAGAGTGTATGTTTGCTAATTACTAATAAAGGACCAAATAAAAATTTCGACTCTTTGGAACAATCATTTCATTGGAGCTGAGGGTGCACATTGCAAGTATAACAACCCTGTGGCGGTCGCAGGCTAGCTGCAATTGTTTTGCTTTGGATTAGTTTTGCCACCATAGGAGGTACAAATATATTGCACAGAGGCTTAATCTAGGAGGACATACAGTAGTGCCCGGAAGAAAGTGCGGAGCCCGGGCTGGAGTGATGCACACCTCTGCTCACGTATTAAAATCTGAAGGAGGAAATCACACCACCATGTGGTGCACCTCAAACTGGACCCAGAACAAAATGTCTGATTGATTTCATTTGCTTCAAGGGATCAACATCAGCAGGGAGAGGAGCACCTGCCAAGTGGGAGACCCTTAAAAGTGTGATGTCAAGAGTCCAAGGCCTGCCTGTTGACTTAAAAGGCAAAGTCATGTAATAGGTTTCTTCATTCTTATTTATTCTGAATACTCACAATCTACACAGTGCCAACAATCTTTTATAGGTTTTGATTGACCAAATTACTGGTCAGCCGTGTTATATTAGTTCAAAGATTCAAAGATTCAAAAAACTTTATTGTCATTCTAACCGTACATCAGCTCTGCAGAGCAGAATGAGACAGCGTTCCTCAGGGGCAGTGCAATCATAACATAACAAACGCAACACTAAATAATAAACATAACAATAAATAGTAAAACACAACAGCCGCATGTCAGTTAAAATCAAGTTATAAGTGTCCAGTGCAAGTTAAAAGTGTCCAAAGCAGAGTCAGGTAGAGCAGCTATTTAGCAGTCTGACTGCCTGTGGAAGGAAGCTGTTTAGTAGCCTTGTGGTTTTAGTTCTGATGCTCCTGTAATGTTTGCCTGATATTAATATTTCATACATTTTACATTCCCTTTTACTCTGGGTCATCAATTGAACATGGGCTCCAGAACCACCATTCTCAATAACAATGGGAGCCTGCATTTGATTATTTAAGAATAAAAGTTAAAAACAGAACACAGCATCGCCTATCTGTATGATGCCATACAAAACAAGTGTCATACAACAATGGATAATACTAAAAAAGAGTGGGAAAAGGAGTTGCGTACAGAGATAGAGGAGATTATATGGAATGAGGCTTTGGAGTATGTTAACTTCTGTTCCATTAATGCCAGGCATTGTTTAATACAATTTAAAATCCTACTTAGACTACATTACTCAAAAGTAAGGATTCATAAAATATTCCCAGAGGTGTTCCCAATGTGTGAGAAATGCAAGTCCTCGGAGGCAAATTTGTTACATAGTTACGCTTTATGTCTCAGGATACAAGACAAGAAGCAAATATTTGAGGTCCTTTCGAAGGTACTAAAGGTTCAGATAATATCAGACCCTATTTTAATAACTTTTGGAACTTCTGCGAGGCCAAATAAATTCTAGGCTACCCAGCAACAACTCCTGACCTATGGGATACTTAATGGAAAGAAACTCATACTGATGTTCTAGAAAAAGGAGGAAACTCCATCACTCAGACAATAGCTGGCTGCATTAATGGATACTCTGCATCTGGAGAGGATAAGATACGTTATCAAGGAGAGACTCAAGGAATTTGAAAAAATCTGGCAAACATTACTGTTGTATTTAGAAGAATGTATGTACTTTATACTTTATTGTCGCCAAACAATTAGTACTAGAACATACAATCATCACAGCGATATTTGAATCTGCGCTTCACACTCCCTGGATTACAAATATTAAATAATAAAAATATTAAAAATAGTTAAAATTAGTAAATATTAAAAATTTAAATTATAAATCATAAATAGAAAATAGAAAAATGGGAAGTAAGGTAGTGCAAAAAAAACCGAGAGGCAGATCCGGATATTTGGAGGGTACGGTCCAGATCAGGGTCAGGATCCATTCAGCACTCTTATCACAGTTGGAAAGAAGCTGCTCCCAAATCTGGCCATACGAGTCTTCAAGCTCCTGAAGCTTCTCCCAGAGGGAAGAGGGACAAAAAGTCTGTTGGCTGGGTGGGTCGTGTCCTTAATTATCCTGGCAGCATTTCTCCGACAGCGTGCGGTGTAAAGTAGGTCCACGAACAGAAGATTGGTTTCTGTAATGTGTTGCGCTGTGTTCACGATCTTCTGCAGTTTCTTTTGGTCTTGGACAGACCAACTTCCATACCAGGTTGTGATGCACCCTAGAAGAATGCTTTCTACGGTGCATCTATAAAAATTAGTGAGGGTTTTAGGGGACAGGCCAAATTTCTTTAGTTTTCTCAGGAAGTAAAGGCGCTGGTGGGCCTTCTTGGCAGTGAACTCCACTTGGTTGGACCAAGTTAGGTCATTTGTGATATTGACCCCGAGGAACTTAAAGTTTTTGACCTGTTCCACTTGCGCACCACCGATGTAAATTGGGTCATGTGGTCCGCTACTCCTTCTGAAGTCAACAACCAATTCCTTCGTCTTGTTGACGTTGAGGGATAGGTTATTGTCTTCGCACCATGCCACCAGGTTCTTAATTTCCTCTCTGTACTCAAACTCATCATTACCCAAGATACGGCCTACAATTGTTGTGTCATCAGCAAACATATATTGAGTTTGAAGGAAACTTGGCTACACAATCATGGGTGTTATATGTTGTTATAAGAAAGAAAAGAAAAAAGAAGCATTTTACTTTAGGACATTGTCGGTTGTGGTTAAGTTGATGTTGTTTCACAATAAAAACATTTGAAACTAAGAATAAAAGCTAAAATACATCATTATGTTTAAATCCAGCAGTGTAATAATCTGGTATTACATATTTTCATGAGCATTTTATAAACAATCCATTCTTAGAAATTCCATTTGCACATTCAGATCAAATATTGTCATGTTTAATGTAAAATTCATTTTGAATCCCTCCTAAGAGATTACTAAATTGAATGAGAAATTCTTTAAAACTACTCTATGGTACCCTTTACCATGAACAAAATGATAAGTTTCGAGCTGGTCATTTGGGATGAGGTTAGGACACCACAGCAGGAAGATTATATGACACAAGTTTGAGTTTGAATCCCATCATGCTAGCTGGGGAATTTAATTTTAAATAACATCTGAATTTTTAAAAAAATATAGTAATGGTATTAATGAAACTACCAGATTAGCTTAAAATGCACCCAAATCACAAATGTCCTTCTGAGTAAAAAATCTATCGTCCTTCCCTGGTCTATCCAATTTGTAACCCTACTAATGTGATCAATTCTTGGCTGGTTCCTCAATTCGGGGCAATGGATAATAACAGCTTGCATTGCCAGCAATATCACCAGAGTAACAATTTTTTTAGGAAAGATGCAAGAAGAGCTTGCACCTAGTGCTATTGCACCAATGATCTCTTAGATGGTTCTTCAGACCTTAAAGCATCTCACCTGTGAGATTCAGATTCAGCTTTTATTTATCACAGGTACATGGAAACACACAGTGAAATGTGTCATTTGTGTTAACAACCGACACACCAAAGGATGTGCTGGAGGAATCTAGAGAGCCACAAACTAGCTACATAAAGGGCTGTTGAGCAAGTATGAGTAAACTAGGGTCTATATGTGTTAGTGTGCATGTGCATTCACATGTTTGCTAGTGCATGTGTGTGTGTCCGCTTGTGTGGTCAATCCACTTGAGTGCCCTGATGAAGTTCTATGTCATGATTGGAATGAACTAAGGCAGAAAATGCGACATGGTCTACCACATAAAATAAAAAAAGTGTATCTAGCAACAGAGTGAAGAGGAATGGTTTTGCATTGAAAAATGAGGTTGTCTGATGCTCTGTACAATAAATTAATGTCAAATGGAGATTCTTTATTTCATGTCTCATAGGTTATACAGCAGACCCTTTGGCCCACGATGATGTTATTTATTTAGAGATAACAGCACAAAATGGGCCCTCCTGGTCATTTAAGCAATGCCACCAGCAACCCCTGATTTAACCCCTGACTAATTGCGGGACAACTTACAAAGACCAATTAACCTACTGACCATTTTGTCTTTGGACTGTGGGAGATTGGCGAAAACCCACATGTTCCACAGGAGGATGTACAAACTCTATAAGGAGCCACCAGGACTGAACTCTGAACTCTGATGCCCCGAACAGTAATAGCATTTCGCAAACTGCTACACTACTGGGTTGTGTAGAACTCATTAAGCTAACAATATCTAATCCCTTCTGCCTGCATATAATCCATATCCCTCCTTTCTCTGCATATTTGTGAGTCTCGTAAACACTTCTGTCATTACTATCTTCTCTACCACCCCTGGCAGTGCATTACAAATGCCCGCTAATCTTTGCACAAACAACTTGTCAGAATCAGAATCAGGTTTAATATCATCGGCATATGTTGTGAAATTTGTTGGTATGTGGCAACAGTACATTGCACTACATAATAATAAAAGCTATGAATTACAGTAAGAGGTTATGCATATAAATACACATAATAGTTAAATTAATTAAGTAGTGCAAAAAAAGTAACGAGGTAGTTTTCATGGGTTCAATGTCCATTCAGAAATGGCAGAGGGGAGAAAGCTGTTCCTGAATTGTTTAGTGTGTGCCTTCGTGCTCCTGTACCTCCTCCAGGATAGTAGCAATGAGCAGGAGCACGTCTCCTTTGAACAGTCCTCCTCTCACCTTAAATACATGCCCTCTAGTTTCTATTTTAGACATTTCAACCAAGGGATAAAGATACAGGTGGTTTACTCTACCCATGCCTCTCATGATCTTATAAACTTCTGTTACGTTTCTTATCAGCCTCCATCACTCCAGAGAAAACCTTTTTGGAAATCTTCAGTGGATTTTGCTCCTTGTTTTTCTGTGACTGTGATATGATCATCACTCTAACAATGTGTGAGATAGAGTTACAATCAGTAGGAAGTAAAAGGTGAGATACCAAACCTACCACATCATTGGACATGCGCTTGATGCCACATAAATGTCAGGCACGTTTACCTAGATCTCAGTCCAAACCGTGAACTTTGATTTTGGCCACAGCTGTAATTGCATTCAGAAGTGAATGCTTGTGGATTAGCTAGAGAGAAAATGGATTTTTATGTGCCTTGGGTCTTAAAATAGGTATTGATTGATCTAGTATTTGCCTGTGGGATCACAGCATGACTGGTGTGTTATCAAACTATACCAGCAACAGAAACAGGCCCTTTGCTCCACAATATCTATGCTAACCATGATGCAGATTTAAACAAATCCATACACACATGTTCTCATTCAGAAGGTATTGACAAAGGCTTCTTTTTGGCATATTAAAGGAATTTGGGATTTAGAGTTAACGCTGGACAACAAAATAACGTTCATGATTTCCTCAGCTTTGTGCCAAATGTGATTTCGGTTCATACTCATGAAGCTCACAATTTACATCATTTGGGGGAGGAGGGGTTGATCCATTGTGTCCATGTCAGTCAGAAAAAGAGCCGTCTGGTTTAATCGCGGTACTGAAACCCCTCTCTGTCCTTAACGCTTGGGTGACGTGACCAAGTGCACTTCATGGCACTTTCTACGTGTGATGAACACAAGAAAATAGGAGCAGGAATAGGTCATCGGGTTCTTCAAGCCTAGCCCGCCATTTTATGTGTCGTATGCTACACTTTCTCTTCTGTGGGATTCAAATCTCACAATTCATCGAGGCGAAAATGTATTTCCTCAACCACTTCTGAAGCTCCTTTTAATTATTTTAAACTGTTACCAGTAGTTACAAAGCGCTCCGATGCAAGAAACATCTCCTTTCTGTTAAACATGAAAAGAACACGCTTTGTTTCAGTTAACTCAATTACATCCCCATCCCCCTTGTTTCAAAGAAAACAAACCCAACTTGGCCAGTCTGTCCTGACAAGTAAAGCTCACTCACTTTGACATTATCAAAACTGCACCGAAACCACTAAAGTTTATACATCCTTCCTGTGACGTGAACGAGTTGTACTGTACATCTCATGGCTCTCTCTAAATGTCTCGGGCGATTTCAGCACGCCGTTCTTCCACTCTGCACCTCGGCCGATGAAGACAAGCATCTTTTTAAGTAGCTTATCTGCCTGCAATGAAATGAAAAATGTCCCGCAGGTCGGTCAGCATCTGTGGAAGATGCATTGCAAACATTTTGCCTAGGCGTCTGTAGCGGAAATCAGAAACCTCTGATAGGTTGCAGTGCCTCTGGTGCCTGAGGACCTTACCTTCTACACTCACAGCCGTCTAACTGGGACAAATATCGCCATTCCTTCTTCGTTCTAGGTCAAAAGTCCTTGTAGAGCTCACCTCACTGAGGCACGGGTACAGGACAGGCAATGGATGGAGAAGAAATGAAGTTATAAATCCATATCCCAGGAATCTTTTTTTAAATAAATGGTACACTCTATTTTATGTATGTTATTGCCAATTTAGAATACATTTCTAAACGAAGTATTGCTCTCGAAAACTGAAAGATGCTATTTTTCTGCGTTTTAATTGGTCGTTTACCGCGCTCTGTATTGAGGGTGATATTCAAACATCGGCCTCTAGGTGTCAGCTTTGCAGTGCTAGTTCCTCGTCCCCGAGCAACCCAGTAGCATTTGCCCAATTCCAGACCCCATCCATCGCAAACCAAAGGCGTGAGTAATAAGTGCGCTTGTCAGTGAGATCTGCTGCCTGTCTTCACCCACCTTCCACAGAGCCCGGGATTTAGGTCGCTGGCCGTTCGCATGCTCCCGCTGACAGAGCAGGCAGACTCGGGCCAAAGCTCAGTGGGGCACTCCGAAGCTGTGGAGTAGTGCGGACTATCCACTCAAGGTAAATGTGATCTGAACGCGAGCATGAAGGGCCCCTATTATTCGCAAGGGAGAGTGGAGATCCCAGAGGGAAGGTATGGTTGCGTTGCCCTCTTATGCGAGAATGAGTATTTCAGAGCTTCAGACTCAATGGCAAAATCCAATTGTATAAGGCGATCTAATGCAGAGAACAACGACCTTGTTTAAGCTAAATACTATCTTTCCCCTCTCTGCTGAAAAGCTTGGGTGTTTTGCCGCGTTAGTGATTACTGTAGGTGGGGTCTGCATAGGAGGCAAAAGCTTCGGTCACATCCGAGAGGAAATAAATGCCCCCACTCCCTCGGAGAGCAGACGTTGTCACCGGAGCTGGCGAGTGGTTATTCTCGGCTGACCTCCTCCCCACAGTACAAATACCCTGCTGCACTGCAGAGCGGCGACAAGAGCTCGGCAAAACGCTTACGGTACAGAAAGAACACCTCGCCGCTTACAAGCTACGGTTAGACTGCGCTGCGCACTCACAACATGGTTTTATTTGATGCACATGTCAAACGCTCATTGTGGGAGAACTGCCAGAAATGACGTTTTATTTTATTTTTGCAAGAAGACTGCTCTAAATTGGCACACCAGTCACGTTATTTCCACAACCCGTGCCGCTTTGCTGCGGATGCGAAATCCTTGCGGTACTGCTATGTCCTTTGTCGTTGGCGTTAGCAAGCCATTCAGCTCCAAGTGGTTTCAGAAGTGTCAGTTGATAAGGACATCCAAAGCAGAAGTTACCAGTGATTGTAAACAGCGAACGCTGGCTAGTGCCTCCAACACTGTTACCGGAATCAATTGAAATACCAGGATCATATCAGAGAAGCAACAAGTTAGAAGAAACCTTTTTGCATTCTTCTGCTGTGGTGTTCCGGGTCTATAGAATCTCCTTACGTATACAGGTAACAAATGAAACTCCTGTTGTAGTGCACAGTCTGGCCCGCCTTTTAATCAATGCATATTATGTAAAAAAAAAGTGTCAAAACAAGTTGCGAAACGGGGAAGATCTTCATGATCAGGAATATATTTGACAGACTGGACACACAAGAAAATATTTCCACATAGGAGAAAGGGGGGAGCAAAGAATTCAAAGGATTACTCAGTTCTACAGCATGGGGTCAATGTCATCAGAGAGAAAGCTAGAAAAATGAGAAAGAAAGAAAGAAAGAAAAATAGGCAGTTAAATTTTACAGTGTTATTGTTTGAAATACTTTCTTTTCCCAGTATGAATAAGATTACTGACATTTCCAGGTCCTTTTCCTCTGGGTCGAAATGTCAGATACGAGACGGTAAGGCGAGAGCCGGAAAGTTTAGATGAGCGAGGCAAGTTTTTTTTAAATACAGGGAGTGGCGGCAGGTGGCTTGAATGTGCGAGGGGAGGAAGTGGAAGTAGGTGAAATCAATAATAAGACAGACAGGTTGGGGGCAAAGGGATAAAGACTTTATGCAGACGGTAGATCGACACCGGTATTGTGAGCTGAAGGATCTGTTTCTGTGCTGTGCTACTTCTGAAAATTTTATGGGTACATCAGATGTGCGTGAGTCTTGTGGTCCTGACATCATTTCTATGGCAGGGACTGGTAATTTGACCTCATTGACTGTGCTGTTTTCGACATTGAACTGTAAAGCGGAACTTACATCATGCGATCCTGGGAACAATTGTCATGGCGGGCAATCAAAAAGAAAATGTGGATACCTGAAAAATGAGATTAAAAGTAGAAACTGCTGGAAACACGCAGTGGGTCAGGCAGCTTCTGGTGACGTAGAAACACTTACCATTTTAGGTCGAAGGCCCTTCATTGGAACTGCCGTGGCTGGACCAGATGGGCAGTTTGGTGTCCAAGGTCATTTCAGTGCATGGCCCTCTGCTGAAAGCATGCACTGGGCCCGGATCTCAAATAGTCTGAGACGATATTGAGAATGGCCAACAGTGCAGACCAAATCAGATCAGTGCAGCCAGTGGTTGTGCTGAGAGTGGATGATAGTGGAGCTGGGAGTCTGGTATTACTGATACAGGTAAAATGATGGAGACTGGGAATACAAGCACAGGTAAACAGCAGAGCTGGGGCATCAGCAAAACTAACGCAGATAGTGGAGCATACCAAGAATACCAAGACATATTGAGAGTTGAGGTGGAAGATCAGGGACGTTACAGATAGATGGTGAAAATGTAGATATGGGAATGTTGGCAAAGATGAAAGTGAAGGATGTTTTCATAGGTAGATGAGGTGGGAGATCCAGGATACTGGGTGCAGACTGATGGTGAACTTGGAAGATTTAGTAAATTGGCACTGATTCCAGGATTGCAGTAGTTAGAAAGGGGGGAATTGCCATTGATAGAAGGGTTTTAGGGGATATGTGGTAGATCTGCCCAGGGTGAGGGACTGATGACTAAAACACATACAGTTCTGGCCTGCAGGTGGTAAGAGGTTCTGGGGAGGGGGGTGGGGGAAAGATTGTGAATGTCACACAGCTATTCAATATAAGGATGGAGGCAAAAAGGCAGGTAACTATAGCCACTTAATTTAACATCTGTAGCTGGGAAAATACTTGAAGCTGTCATTAAAGAAGAAATAGCGAGGCATTTGGAAAGAAATGTATTCATCAGGCAGATGTAACATGGATTCAGCAAAGGCAGGTCCTTTTTGACAAATTGACTGGACTACTTAGAGGATATAATGAACACAGTGAATAGATTTAGATTAGATTAGATTTAACTTTATTGTCACTGTACCGAGTACAGATTCAAAACCAATGAAATGTTGTTAGCATCTGACCAGAAGTGCTAAGAATAGTGTTATTTACAAGATAACTGTGAATAAAAAGTAAGTGCTACAGCACACAAATATAAAAGTACTGAGACAGTACAATATGGGTGCAATACTGCTTAGGGCTGTGATGTGAGGTTCAGCAGGATCACAACCTCAGGGAAGAAGCTCTTCCTGTGTCTGCTGGTGCGGGAGCGGAGGCTCCTGTAGTGCCTACCGGATGGGAGGAGAGTAAAAAGTCCATAGTTAGGGTGAGATGCATCCTTGATTATGCTTTTCGCCCTGCCCAGGCAGCGTTTATGGTAGATATTCTGAATGGTGGGCAATTGGGTATAGGGGAACAGATGGATGTTATTTACTTGGATTTCCAGAAGGTGCTACATAAAAGACTTATCCATAAGATAAGGATGCAGAGAGTTGTGGGGTGCAGTTTTAGCATGCATAGAGGATCGGTTAACGAATAGAAAGCAGGGAGTAGGGATACATGGTTATTACTCTGGTTGACAATCAGTGGTGAGCGGTGTGCCACAGGGGTCGGTGCTGGGCCTGCAACTGTTCACGATATGCAGTAATGATCTGGAAGAGGGGACCGAGTGTAGTGTATCTACGTTTGCTGATGATGCTAAATTGAGCAGAAAAGTAAATTGTGCAGAAGATACAGAGAGTCGGCAGAGAGATATAGATAGGTTAAGTGAGTGGGCAAGGTTCTTGCAAATGGAATACGATTTTGGTAAATGCAAGGTCTTCCATTTTGGTTTGCAGGTGCAGCAGGCTATCAGAAAGACAAATGGGATGTTGGCCTTCATTGCTAGAAGGATTGAATTTAGGAGTATGGAGGTTATACTGCAACTGTACAGATGAGGCCGCACCTGGAGTACTGCATGCAGTTCTGGTCTCCTTACTTGAGGAAGAATATACTGGCTTTGAAGGCAGTGCAGAGGAGTTACACCAGACTATTTCCAGAGATGAGGGGGTTAGACTATGAGGAGAGATTGAGTTACCTGGGACTGTACTCGCTGGAATTCAGAAGAATAAGAGGAGATCTTATAGAAACATATAAAATTATGAAATGGATAGATTAGATAGAGGCAGGAAAGTTGTTTCCACTGCTAGGTGCGACTAAAACAAGAGGACATAGCCTCAAGATTTGGGGGAGTAGATTTAGGTCAGAGATGAGGAGGAACTGCTTTTCCCAGAGAGTGGTGAATCTGTGGAATTCTTTGCCCAATGAAGCGGTGGAGGCTACCTCAGTAAATATATTTAAGACAAGATTGGATCAATTTTTGCATAGTAGGGAGACAAAGGTTATAGGGAAAAGGCAGGTAGTGGAGATGAGTCCATAGCCAGATTGGCCTTGATGTTATTGAATGGCGGAGCAAACTCAATGAGCCAGATGGCCTACTCCTGCTCCTATTTCTTATGTTCTTATGGGATTGACTGGCCTGCAGGCAGTATAAACTTCAGAGAGGGATGAATGGTCCTGTAGGTAGTATGGGTTTCAGGGAGGAGATAGAGGGGCCTGCAGGTGGTATGGGTTTCAGGGGATGGATAGATGGGCCTGCAAGTGGTATGGCTTCAGGCAGGAAATGGGTGGGTCTGCAGGTGGTGTGGGTTTGGAGGAGGGATGAATGGCCCTGCAGGTGGTATGGGTTTCGGGGGATGGATGGATGGATGGGCCTGCATGTGGTATGGGCTGCAGCGGGATGGGGAATGGAATGGTTTCTTGAACTGTGAGCAAGATAACTGGTAAGCAATTGCCGTAGCTGATGGAGATCCCAGTTCACAACACCCATTGTACCTGTCCCTGCAGCCCAGAATTGGAATGTGCCTGTTTAATCTCCTTCAAAACCTTGCTCTGACTTCTTTTAGCTGCATCTGGGTCCACAGGCAGCCCACCATTTTATATCTGATCTGGAGTTGTTGTGCAGCACATTCCCACTGGGACATGGTAATTTCTGAGGAGTCTACACATAGAACTCTGAAAAAGAACTTGAACCCAAAGCTTTCTGATTGTACTTGAACAGTGGCTTCCACATCCTGGACACATCCCAAAGGGTTCAACAGGAAGTACATTTCTTGAATTATGGCGTTTACTGTTTGCAAGCAAACACTTCAGCCAGCTTTTACATTCCCCAGCAGTGAGCTCGAGGGCTTCCTTCTTTCTGATGCTCAGCCACACACTGGCTAATTTTACCAGAGAACTATCATTTCACAGTCTTTATGCTATAACTATCACTTTACTATTTGTTACACTGTCATATTTTAATGCTGTTTTATGGAGTGCAACAGAATAATCGTTAATGTAGTTGACTCTTAGCCCAGAGATCCACATCACTTATCCAGAAGATGTGAGCTGAAGTTAAATGAGGACTGACTATGAACTTGAATTTTACTTTCCCTGGCTTTGTTCTGCCCCATTAGTAGAGATGGGTTTATTGTCAAAGAGATGGCTATAATGGTTCATAGCACTGACACAAGTTTGGACCAACATGGGGACTAAAGCCTTTTCCTGATGCCTTTCTCAGCTGATGAAATGGTATCCTTCTGTATTGGACCCCTGTCATGGTGTGTATTGGCAATGACTGAACCCAGGAAGAATGACAGACTCCCATGTAGAGAGAAGGAAACACAATTTTATATATAGGAATTCCAACAGAATACTTTTAGCTCGACGGAGCAACACTGTGAGATGAATCATTCTCGAAGCAGATGGCCCCTCTGATAAGCTTTAATTAGGAGTTCCATTTAAATAATCACAGTATGTGTGAAGACCATGGCAGTCAAAATAAATGTGACAAGATTAAACAGAAGGCACAAGGCCTTAATGATTCTAGATAAGACAACAATTAACCAATACAGGTGCTCAGGGCTCAGGGCAAGTCTACTTGCAGAAAGCACAGTGTGGAAGACCTCTGTGCTCTTCATTTATGTTACTCATAAAGCCATCCAAACAGGATGAGTCCTGAAGGTCAAAGCTGCATTTTTGAAATGGTTGGGGAATCAATACACGTGAATAACTGACTCAAAGATGTTCTAAACAGTATAAATAATGCAGATTGTTGATAACCTCTACACTGCCTTACAATGATCACCAATTGTACAGATAGAGTTGCTTTATAGCAGTTCTTTGGCAATACTTCCCACACCAGTGACCTTTATCAGATGGTTGGGACCTCTATGTTTCCCTTCAGGACACACCTTCATGTCATAAACATATCATGACATTTCACTGCTAGTTTCATCATCAACAGCTTAAAACATCAGTTTACTATTACTTTGTGAGCACCTCCAACAGACAGTCTGTGTTGGTTCAAGGTGAAGATGCCCCTGCTCACTACCTCCTTCTCAAGAGTAATTATAGTCCAAAGGCAAAAAGTCTCAAGTTTGTCCGTGACCTCTGCATCCCAAGAATGAATTCAAAATAAACATTGACATGTTATTGCACAGCAAATAAAGGTTTGCTTGATATATTTGCATAAAGCTAAATGACTACATGATGCATTGATAGTCCATGGTATTAGTGCTATTTTTAATTACTTGATATAAACTGTATACACAAGTTGTTCTAGAGAAGTCAATGGCAATGAATCATCAAAGATCTGAACTCACAGCAAACCAAATGTACATTACAAGTCACCTTGGGGATAACCACGCATACTTAGCATTTGTGTAACAGTAATCATTGACACATTGACTTCACATTTAAAATGATTTCTGTTTTTATACAAAATGATAGGCCTGCAGAATGAGTTTTCTTTCTTAAAGTTGTTGCCTGCTATGGAAGTTATATCCATTGGTGGAGCAACCATTTTGTTCCAATCTCCATTTCCGAATGTAATTTATTGGAGGTTTAAGGGGGTTTTTTTTTTAAACCTGGCTTTCTAACTTAGAAGTGTCAGATGGAATATGCTGGCTTTACTTTCTCATCAGCAATGTTTTGTGATCCAAAGGTTCTTCAGAAGTCAAGAGTGAGGATTAAAACTTGTTGCATGTCTTCCCCCTTCCTTTCTAGTACCTGTACTTTTTATTTTGGCATTTCCCCCTTCCTTTCTGGCCATGAAGAAGGGTCTCAGCATGAAACATCGACTGTTTATTCTTTTACATTCAGCCTGACCTGCTGAATTTCTCCAGCATTTTGCATGTGTTTTGCTCTGGATTTCCAGAATTTGCAGAATCTCTTGTGTTAAGGATTTGCTGCTCCACTGCAAAGTCTCTTCGAGGGATGCCTCCCCTGAAGAAGTTTAAATCTTCTCCTCAACTGGAGTTCAGTGAGACCATCTCTCAATGCAACCCCTCTGTGTTTTCTGCTGTTCTCTGAACTCTCCTTCCTCTCCCCCCACATTTTTTTCTGGCATCTTCCACCTTCTTTTCTAGTCCCAAAGAAGGATCTCAGCTTGAAATGTCAACTATTTATTTATTGCCATAGATGCTGCCTGACCTGTTGATTCCCTCCAGCATTTTGTTTGTGTTTCTCTGGATTTCCAGCATTTGTAGAATCTCTTCTGTTTATGATTGTTTTATTAAGTGTTACAAAAACAAAGAATAGAAAGGAAGAACAAGCATGGTGAGAGACAAAGGGAAAAAAAAGGGAAGATTAAAAGCAGCACACAGACAAAATACTGGAGGAACTATGGCAGGCAGCATCTATGGAAATAAGTAGATAGTCAATGTTTGGGGCAAGACCCTTTTTCAGGTCAAGTTGTGCGGTCTTCCCATACCAGACTAGTGATAATCGAAATTCCATCACAAATTCCATTGATAACAGGTAACAAATAAAATAGCCAGATTCAAATAAGACGACACCTGCCAACTGAAGCCAAGAAGTTTCCAGAAAAATAGAGGCAGCTGTAACCACTGGAAAACTCACTGAACAATTACAGCACATGTATATAAGTGGTTATGTAAAAATACCAGCAAATGTAAGGAAGTTAAACTACAAGAAAAATAACAACTCTGCATCCGATCCAACACCACTAACAGGAAAGATTATAAAACTCTCCATCGAGGAATCTGCTGTTGGTCTTCCTGCTCCTGATCAGGTAACGATTAAGTCACGGCTTCAGTTTATGTGAAGGAAAATGACCTCGTGCCTTCATTCTCAGTGGAAGTTGTGCTAGTTTTGAGAAGTGTTCTTGTTTTGGCATTTTTCTGTTCAAGTTCATCTGCATACAGCCATGTGTAAAATGAGGCATGATGAGCAGCATTTTAGATTCTACTTATTTAAAAGGTGTTACTTTATACTTACTCCTTTATATGTTTCATGGTGGTAATATGTACACTTTAATTCAAACATCATTGCTCCCAGCTATGCCTGTCCCTGTCACAATTATTTGACACCTCACATAAATCCCACCACA
The DNA here is from genome assembly GCF_963921235.1 of Mobula hypostoma. NCBI lineage: Eukaryota > Metazoa > Chordata > Chondrichthyes > Myliobatiformes > Myliobatidae > Mobula > Mobula hypostoma. The sequence continues at coordinate 152,203,639 of NC_086102.1, read as the reverse complement.
ATCTCTCTTCTTTCAGGGAAAATGAACCCAGCTGTGCCTATCTCTCCTGTCAACATCCTTACAAATCTCCTCTGTAGCCTCTATTTGTTCTGTTACATCCTTCCTGTAGCATGATCATATCCTTCCTGAATGGCTCAAATCTTCTAGCTGTAATTTAGTTCACATGTTACTCAAGTCAATGCCTCAGCTGATAAAGGCAAGTGTCCTATTAAGCCTTCTTAAACATCTTATCTATCTGTCCCACATGGCAGTCTACAGCTCCCTTTGTTTTTCTACAAGTCTCAGTATCTTCACATATGCTACCCAGTCCCTGATCATTCTTGCTCTTTTGCATCTACATACTCAGGTTGGTAATATTTTTCTCTAGTCAGGAACTATCACCGTTACCGCTAGCCATTCCACCAATTGTGGCATCATTGACAGCTTTTCTAATCATGGCTAGGTTTGAATTCAAATCATTGCATGTTTTGCAGAGACCAAAATATCTGAAACTGGTTCTCGTGGAACATTGAGTCATTAAAGTTCCCATGGATCAGTACACTTTGCTGTCTCTTACGTAGTCTGTATTTGATCTACTTTCCTGTGGATCCCATAGCCTTTTGCTTTTGTGAGCTTGCAGGCCCTTGTAAATGCTTTGCTAAAATCCATGCAGATGACATTCTATGACATGCTTTTCTCTTTAACCTTGCACAATACCACTGCAAAGTCCTCGGAGAATTTAAGTGAGACGTCACCTTAATAAATTCATGATTACTGTTGTGTACCTCTCTATATGTTGACTAATGTATTCTCTTAGCTTTTTATCTAATAACCTATGCAACACTAAAGGGATTGACAGACTTGTAGTCATTTTGTTCTTTCTGCTTATGAAACCATTGGTCCCACATTTGCTTATTGGCACTCATCCTGAAACCAGAGGATTGGAAAGTGATAGTCAGAGATTATGTTATTTCCTCCCCTGCCTTTTTTAAGAACCTGGGGGCTACATTTAATCCAAGCATGGTGATTTATCCACTTTCAAAGGTGCTGGACATTTTAGTTTGACTTCCCACTCTTGGTTTATTATTTTTAGTACATTTTAATTTTTATGCAAATATCTGTATAATTCCCTCTGCTATAAAGCATTAATTTCCAAGATAATGCCTTTAATAATTACATTGTTGCCAAAAACTACATCTACATTGAAACATACAGTGAAATGTGTCCTTTGCATCAAATCAGATCAGAGAGGATTGCACAGGCAGCTCGCAAGTGTCACCACGGTTCCAGCACCAACATAGCGTGCCCACAACTCACCAACACTAACCGTACACGTTTAGAATGCGGGAGGAGGTTGGAACAACTGGAGGAGACACTAGTCAGAGGAGAGCGTACAAACTCCTTATAGACAGCAGCAGCAATGAAACCCTGATCTTACAGCTGGCACTGTAAAGCGACTGCATTATCCGCTACGCCACTGCTATGAATTTTAGGAACTGGGGTGGAGGTGGGCTGAGTCAAAGAATGGAACTGGCAGCATTGTTTTTGTATTGAGCTGGTATGGTTTTGAAGGATCTAACAGCCACTTTCTTTGCTGTAACCATTCTGTGAAGTGTCTGTCTGATACTGAGTTGGATAATCAATATTTAGTTGGAGGTACTTTGGACTGTGGAGGTTTCAGAGTGCTCACTTTTACCTTCTCAAGGGCAGCTGGGAACGATCTATGTAAACTGGTCTTGGAAACAACAACGTTCTGAAAATAAATTTTAAGGAAGTTGGCATGAGCTGAAAGAAAACAGTGGCAAGTGCCTGTTGAGGTAAAATGAGAACATTCCATTAGCCCAGAAACTTTGAACATTGCCAAGAATTCTAGACAAATTAGCAACAGATCTACAGAAAGTAGTTAATACAATCTCTTCTCCCATTGCATTATTCAAGCGATAAAGTCAAGCTCTTTTTCTCTCTCACACTCTTTTTAAATTTGTTTTACATGTTTTGCACTTAAATGTTTTCACAATTAACATTTTGAAACCAAGGTTATTTGATGCTCTAGTTAGTTATTGAATTATATATTAGTTTGACAATATTATTTTCTGTATATTTTGTTCTGTAAAGGTAACAGAGACATTTAAGAGAACACAAGGATCTGATATAGTCAATCACTGATTTATAATTTCACTGCACAGTTTTACACACAATGTGAAATAAAACTTCAGGTATAAATAAATCAAAGGCTTCTTGTGAAAATGGCGAAGGCAAGTGGCTTTTGGTGTTGTAGAAAACTTCAGATCTCAATTTCAGTTTCATTGTAATGTCAGAATGGCTTAGAACACCCTTGTAAAGTCTCTAGTGATGGAAACTTAGATGCACTTGTCTCAACAATTAAGAACACACTACAGAATGCATGTAGTAGTGGTCACGTGCAGTTATTTAAACCAGTGATTACAAGGTAAATTTCAATTGGTTATCACTTCAGGCAATATTGTAAATATACCTCCTGCTGACTAAACAGCAGAGTAACATTGTACTCAAATGGTGCAAAGATGCATTGTCTCAATTATCGCATTGCTGGAGGTAACATCGATGAGAAAGAAGTGGAACAGCTAACTACAATTTAAAAAAAAAAGATAGTCTTTGAGAGATTAGGTATGTATATGTTGCTGGCTTTTATTAATTGCCTTTCATCGCTGACATTTTCAGTGGAGATGTGGATTAAATGTCTGTTCGTAGTTGTGATAGTTCTGCAATGACATTCAAAGCTCGATGACATTTTTAAGTGGAGCCAGGCAAATCAGTAAAGCTGGAATAATTAGACAGTGACCTTTGGACCAGTGTCATTTAAGATTACCCTGAGATTCGCTTACTTGAGTGTACAGTGAATATAGATCTCAGAGAGATCAAATACCAAAGTGTGGCAAAGCATTTCCGTTAAATACTGTTCTTAATACCAAAAGTTCTTCTTGCTGGGCAGTCACTTTCTGCAGACTGAACATGGTAGATTGAAGATATCAGTGCAAAGCACTGCTGAAATGTCATCTGCAATATACCCTTTTAATTGTATCCTGACCATGCTGGGGTAAGTTAAATATTAAATTGAAGCAATTTTGGTGCCGTTATTCTGTGTAGCTCTATGTTAAAGGGGAATTGCCTTTATTTTCAAAATGTTTGTGAAGCCTTTTTTCATATCTTTATTAACATGTAAGCTACCACATGACTTTCAAATGATATTGTGACTCCTATGATGTGGTTTTTCTTGTTTATTTCCTAGAATTGAAAGCTACATATCAAAAATTATTTTTTGGCAAGGTCCATTTATTAGCACTCATTTATATTGAATTAATCGTGTTTGCTGTAGAAGATATTCAATGGAGGATGAAAATTAAAATGGACTTTGTTCTTGGCTTAGGCATTGCAATTGGTATTTGAGTATATAGTTCGTTAATCAGTGCAAGGCTGAAGTAGAGAATGATTACTGTATGCGCTGATGGTGAACTGAGACATGTATTTGTTCATATTGATCTGGAGACTGAAGATCCACTCTCAATATTTTAAGAACAGCTCCTTCCCATCCGCCATATAGATACCTAGGTGGTCCATGAACTCATGAACACTGCCTCATTATCCACCTTTCACGCTATTTATTTTGTAACTTACAGTAATGTTTATGCTGTGCAAAGCAACAAATTTCACAATGTATGTCTGTGATACACTGATTCTGATACTGAGACAAAAAACACAAAATAATTAAGACAATTGCTGCCCCATGTCAAAAAGAATACGTGAAATTTCAGTTTGCTTAAAATTGAGTGAGGAGCTTTCAACTTGTGAGATGGAGGCTAGGTTTCTTTTATTGATGGTAAGATATGATATGGCGAAGGCTAATAACAGCAGTGTTGAGCAGGAGCCAGTGGAAGTAGATTGCTAACTCAACATCTGACATGTGGGAGCCTATTAAAGGCCACTTCACCCATTTCAATTCTACTTCCCATTCCCATTCCGACATAGCAGTCCATGGCTACTTCTACTGCCATGGTGAGGCCACACTCAGGTTGGAGGAGCAACACCTTATATTCTGTCTGGGTAGCCTCCAACCTGATGGCATGAACATCGATTTCTCGAACTTTCAGTAATTGACCCCCACCCCGCTCTCCATTCCCCAATCCCATTTCCCTTTCTCACCGTATACCCTTACCGGCCCATCACCTCCCTCTGGCGCTCCTCCCCCTTCTCTTTCTTCCAAGGCCTTCTGTCCTCTCCTATCAGATTGCCCCTTCTCTGGCCCTTTATCTCTTTCACCAGTCGACTTCCCAGCAGGTTCCTTCACCCCTCCCCCTCTTGGTTTCATCTGTCTCCTGCTACATTGTACTTCTTTCGCCACCTCCCCCCCCACCCTCTTACTCTGACTTCGCATCTCTTTTTTTTCAGTCCTGATGAAGTGTCATGGCCGAATTGTCGATTGTTTACTCTTTTCCATAGATGATGCCTGGCCTGCTGAGTTCCTCCAGCACTTTGTGTGTGTTACCTTGATTTCCAGCAGATTTTCTCATCTTTTGAAAGTCAGCTGGTTAGAGTTCAAAGCCAGCATGTTCCTGTGAGGATGAAAGATAAAGATGGAAGAGTTGGATTGACGTTCTAGGACATGCCAAAATTAAAAAGGAGAGAGTGTTGTGTGCACTGAGAAACATTAATGTGGATAAGTCCCTAAGGACCTGACGGAAGCTGTTCCTCGATTCTAAGAGAGGCAAGGAAGGACATTGCTAGGGCCTTGACAGAGATCTTTGTATAGGTAAAGTCTCAGAAGATTAGTGAATAGCCACTGTTGTCCCTTTGTTTCAGGAGGCCAACAGGAACCAACCTGGAGTCATAAGCCAGTGGTAGGGACATTGCTGGAGGAGGTTCTTAGGGACAGGATTTACTTGCACTTGGAAAAGCACAGACTAAATAGGGAAAGCCAGCATGGCTTTGTTTGAGGGAAGATTAGTTAGACTGACATCTTGGTCTTTACAGACATGTTGAGCCAAAGTGCCTGATCCTGCATTGTATTTCTGTGTTCTTATGTAGTTTTTCAAACTGACTAATATGCTTTTTACTTTATCATAGATACCAATCTAATCTACTTGTGGGTGTAACTTCTTCCTTGCGTATTAGAGAGGAAATGCAAATTCTGGAACTTGTACCTCTTGGGACAGCATGACAAGAAAGTAATGATCGGATTGTTGAATTTGAAAAAAAGTCACTGAGAACTTTAGTCTAGCAACACAGCAGTTTGGTTCTGAAGAACCTCAAAGTAGAGCTTCAAGATTTCATTACTGTGTGTTCAATAAACAATGCAATCATTGTGATACTTTATTCTCAATGACCATTTTGACAAGGTCGAGGATTTATAAATTCTTGAGTTTTAGTTGTCATGTGTAGTGTGCCTGCTGATTAACTCATCAAATGAATGAATGAATGCTCCATTATCCAGATGATTTTGCAGAGTTCACCTGGGTTGCAGTTATCTACACTGAGCAATACTATTTCTAATAATCATTTTGCTTCATCAATGGAAGTTAACTGTGATTTTCTCAAGTTTTTGCATGAAAAATTGTTGGCAGTGTAAGAACAGTAATTGCCATAAAATGGGAGCCCTGCCTTCCAATGCAGCAACTCAGAGGAGCTGTGGCCACCCTCTTAGTGACGTCTTGATGCCTGAAGATTCTTGAACTCAAAAATAGGGGTCTGACATCTGGCTATTGAACACTGCTTCAAGCCTTCAGCTGTCAAATCTTGGGAAGGATCTTGAAAGCCGGTGGGAAAGGACTTCTCCCAGCTTCGTACCGAATTTGTAGTGGATACTGGACACCAGTTTCCCCTAATGATGTGCAATAATGGTGTGTTTCCTGATGTTTGAGGGGTTAAATGAGAGAGGAATTATGGTACAGATCGCTTGCTTCTCAGGAAGACAACTTAAGTGTGATTTTCATCACCAAATAACCTTGTCATTTGTACTGCCTTGAGATGAATGAGACATACCTCATTCTTGGCTGGTGCTCACTGACATGCAGCTGGCAAGCCTCTTCACATTTGGAGGTGGCAAGTTTTCCTAATTCATAGTTCTGCATTGTAAGGAAGTGTGGGATCAAGCAGCTGATCACAGGAAAGGGGATAAACTCCCTTTGCCTCGACGGTCTTGAGTTCATGCTATAACAAAACAGTTTGTCTTCTGGGAGAGAGTTTCTGTTACATTTTGAAATTCTGATTCACGACATATGAGTTATGAGTTCATGAGTTAATTTATTGTTCTATGTGCAAGTATGAGATTCAACCTAAAAATTACTGAGAGAGGTAGAGGCATTTCTTAGAACGCCTCTCTTTATTGGGAAGTATCTCTTGCATATGGACGATTAAAAATTATTTCAACTTTTGGATGTTAAGTTTAATTAAAGCATCTTGATTTAACAGATATCAAAGAACAAACACTTTGGAGAAATTAAACTCTATTTGAAGATTAACATTAGGTCGGACAAAATAAAAAATGACCCTGAATTGCTGCCAAACTGAGCAGAACACCAATGATTTCCGTATATAAAATTTCTGCAAGCATATTCCACAATAAAAGCAATGAACACGTTCAAAATATATTCTTTTTCTGCAGATTACCATGTAAGTAAGTAGAAGTTTTGTGCCAGTTAACGAAAGTAAAATGTTATTAACGTGAAACATTAAGCCTGCTTCCTTGAGTGCTGCCTGATTTGCTGAGTATTCCACCATTTCTTGTTCTTATACCATTTTTGGATGACGCACACTGTAAGTCAAAAGGACTCTGGTCCTCCGTTAGTATAATAACCAATTTGGTAGGACTTCATCAATATAAGCAAACTCATCTTCACCAAGATCCAACAACCAGGGAAGGTTTAGCTAGTTCACTCAGTACCATGTACAAGCACACCATTTGTTACAGGAAGAGTTATGTTTATGGAACCCTTCATTTCCCTTAGAGCTCAGGGTATAATTAATTTTAACAACACAGATTGAAAGAACTCACCAGAATTTAAAGTCAGCAATAATTGTCACCTCTCCGAACAGGCTTCAGCTATGTTACAGAGCTTTTTTTTCCTGAAGCAGTCTAGAATTTCTGAGGTGCATTTTTAATTTTTGTCAAAGATTTACTTAAAAGAACATCTGAAGACAAACACCAATTGCGCTTGGCATTGCACAGTAGGGAAAAACTCAGTATGATTTCCAGATTTATTTGTTTTGTACAGCATTATCTTACTGGTTGCTGAGCAAAGGTCTTTTGATATTTACATCTTTTCCAGTCGTATTGCAGATCGCAGGGGATTGCCCACGTCTATAATAATGCAATAACCCTTGTAAAAGCACAAAGTGCTTTGGATTTAACTGGCCTTATGACATGTACATGTGCCATGTTAAAGGAGGTGTAAATAATATCAATATTATTCATCAAGTAATTAAAAGTTTGATAATTTACACAAAAATATGTAATTGTCTCTCAAGAATATGCCCAGCATTGCAAACATCTCCTTCAACGAGTGGACCTGCTTCAAAATGCAGAAATTATAGACTTACTGAGTAACGAGTATAAATCTGCATGGTTTCACAGCAGCAAACAGATGGTCAGAGGCAAATAGCCTTTTTACATGTTATAATGGATCTGTTTCTTTCTTTCAGGAGAACTGCCCACACAGACATCTAGCTCTCAAAATGTCAGAAGTTCTGAGTGCACTAGTCCACGCCTCAGAAAAATCTGCAAACATTGCTCGTGCTTGCAAACAAGAGGAGGCGCTCTTCCAGCTTTTGGTGCAGGAAAAAAAAGGCAGTGAGAAAAATAAGAAATTTGTCAGTGATTTCAAAACACTGGCAGACGTGTTGGTTCAGGAGGCAATCAAGCATGACATGGGAAAAAAAGTAAGTACTGGGAAATAACAACAGCAGTTAATTAAAGGAAATATTTATGTAGCTTTCTCAGTGTCTGGAAACACTTAGCTTGAACCTGATTTATTATGATACGTATAGTAGTTATTATGGTACGTGCTGCAGGAGTGTATATCTTTTGTCAAATTTTTTTTCATGTGTGGACATCAACTGCTGTATGTATTTCTTGGAAGCACTCTGCAAGTCAGGCTGACATGTGAAGGGAGAAAGCAAGTTCAAGTTTACTTATCATTAAACCCTACATGAACACAGCTAAACGAAACACTGTTCCTCCGGGACCAATATACAAAATATACACAGCACCACACAGCACAAAGCACATGCCACACATTCTAGAGAGCAAGCAAATATACATTCATACCATAAAATTAAAATATTAAAAATATAACCAAGTTTACATTTCAACTTGCACCTGAATCTTTAACTCCATTTTTCTTTCTATAGCTGCTGCCTGACCTATTGACTATTTCCAGCATTTTCAGCTTTTATTTGAGATTGCCAACATCTGCAGATGTTTATTCAGTGGATTCCAGTTAATTAGGAAACATTGGGACCAGTACATTTTGGCCCAATGAAGCAGCTGCCCCAATTAGCTGAAGTTTCATGGAAATAATTAAAAAGGTACTGCATAAAAAAGACAAACTACCATTTACCTGAGTTAAAATATGTGTTTAAATGAAACACACAGAACAAATTTGAACATTCTCAAACTGCGTATTAGTTCCCTATAGTTATCAATTGGAGGAATTAAGCTGCCATGTTCTTTAGGTTTACTGTAAATGAACTAAATCAGCACAGACATCTAATGTAGATAATGGACTGCCTTCATACAATTTTTGACAATTGCATCCGCCAAATCTTCATTTTCATTGTAACAAGGTGATTGTTGATATGTTTAAATTCTTCATCGTTTCTAAGTTGTATTGAAATGGAGGCGATTAGGGAGCTTAGAACACTTGGGAACCGGTAATCACAATATGATTGTGTTCAACTTGAAATTTGATAGGGAAAAAGTAAAGTCTGACATGGCAGTATTTCAGTTGAGTAAGGGAAACTACAGTGGTATGAGGGAGGAGCTGGCCAAAGTAAATTGGAAGGAGCTGCTGGCAAGGGTGTCAGCAGAGCAGCAATGGCGTGCGTTTCTGGGAAAAATGAGGAAGGTGCAGGACATGTGTATTCCAAAAATGAAGAAATACTTAAATGGTAAAATAGTACAACCGTAGCTGACAAGGGAAGTCAAACCTATTGTGAAAGCAAAAGAAAGGGCGTACAACAAAGCAAAAATTAGTGTGAAGACTGAGGATTGGGAAGTTTTTAAAAACCTACAGAGAGCAACTAAAAAAAGTCATTAGAAGGGAAAAGATGAAATATGAAAGCAAAGGGTTTGTTTCAAGTATGTTAAAAATAAAAGAGAAATGAGAGTGGATATAAGACCACTAGAAAATGAGACAGGAGAAATAATAACAGGGGACAAGGAGATGGCTGATGAACTAAATGAGTATTTTGCGTCTATCTTCACTGTGGAAGACACTGGCAGTATGCCTGATGTAGTGTGTGTGAAGGAAGAGAAGTGGGTGCAGTTACTGTTACAAGAGAGACGGTACTCAAAAGGCTGAAAGACCTAAAGGTACATAAGTCACCCGGACCAGAGGAACTGCACGCTAGGGTTCTGAAAGAGGTAACGTTAGAGACTGTGGTGGCATTCAGAAATGATCTTTCAAAAATCATTGGACTCTGGCATGGTGCCAGAGGACTGGAAAATTGCAAATGTTACTCCATTCCTTAAGAAAGGAGGAAGGCAGCAGAAAGGAAATTATAGACCAGTTAGCCTGACCTCAGTGGTTGGGAAGATGTTCAAGTCAACTGTTAAGGATGAGGTGATGGAGTACTTTGTGACTCAGGACAAGATAGTACAAAGTCAGCATGGTTTCCTTCAGGGAAAATCCTGCCTGATGAACCTGTTGGAGTTCTTTGAAGAGATTACAAGTAGGATAGATAAAGAGGATGTAGTGGGTGTTGTATATTTGGACTTTCAGAAGGCCTTTGACAGGGTGTCACACATGAGGCTGCTCATCAAATTAAGAGCCCATGGTATTACAGGAAAGTTACTAACATGATTAGAGCATTGGCTGATTGGTAGGAGGCAGCGAGTGGGAATAAAAGGATCCTTTTCTGGTTGGCTTCCAGTGACTAGTGGTGTTCCGCAGGGATAGGTGTTGGGACTACTTCTTTTTATGCTGTATATAAATGATTTAGATGATGAAATAGATGGCTTTGTTGCCACGTTTGCAGATGATACGAAGATTGGTGGAGGGACAGGTAGTGTTGAGGAAACAGGTAGGATGCACAAGGACTTAGAGAGATTAGGAGAGTGGGCAAGAAAGTGGCAAATGAAATACAATGTTGGAAAATGCATGGTCATGCACTTTGGTAGTAGAAATAAATGTGCATATTATTTTGTAAATGGGGAGAAAATCCAGGAATTTGAGATGCAGTGGGACTTGGGAGTCCTTGTGCGAAACACCCTGGATGTTAACGTGCAGGTAGAGCTGGTTGTGAGGAAGGCAAATGCCATGTTAGCATTCATTTTAAGAGGTCTAGAATACAAGAGCAAGGATGTGATGCTGAGGCTTTATAAGGCACTGGTGAGGCCTCACCTTGAGTATTATGAACAATTTTGGGCTCCTCATCTTAGAAAAGATGTGCTGGCATTGGAGAGGGTCCAAAGTATGTTCATAAGGATGATTCCAGGAATGAAAGGGTTATCATATGAGGAATGTTTGATGGCTCTGGGTCTGTACTCATTGAAACCTTTTGAATGTTGAAAGGCCTAGACAGAGTAGATGTGGAAAAGATGTTTCCCATGGTGGGAGAGTCTAGTACAAGAGGGCACAGCCTCAGGATAGAGGGAGCCCTTTCAAAACAGAGATGCGGAGAAATTTCTACAGCCAAAGGGTGATGAATTAGTGGAATTTGTTGCCACTTGCAACTATGGAGGCCAGGTCGTTGGCTGTATTTAAGGCAGAGATTGATAGGTTCTTGATTTAACATGGCACCGAAGGTTACAGGGAGAAGGCTGGGAACTGGGGTTGAGGTTGAGGAGGAGATAGACAAGAAGCATCAGGAACAAAAGTGATGAACTGAGAGCTTGGATACGTACATGGAATTATGATGTAGTGGCCATTACAGAGACTTGGCTGGCATCAGGACAGGAATGGATTCTCAATATTCCTGGATTTCAGTGCTTTAAAAGGGATAGAGAGGGCAGGAAAAGGGGAGGAAGGGTGGCATTACTGGTCAGGGATACTATTACAACTACAGAAAGGGTGGGTAATGTAGCAAGATCCTCTTTTGAGTCAGTTTGAGTGGAAGTCAGGTACAGGAAAGGAGCAGTTACTCTATTAGGAGTATTCTATAGGCCCCCTGGTAGCAGCAGAGATACCGAGGAGCAGATTGGGAGGCAGATTTTTGAAAGGTGCAAAAATAACAGGGTTGTTATCATGGGTGACTTTAACTTCCCTAATATTGATTGGCAACCATTAGTTCCAATGGTTTAGACGGGGCAGAGTTTGTTAAGTGTGTCCAGCACGGATTCCTGTCACAATATGTTGACAGGCCGACTAGGGAGAATGCCATACTAGATCTAGTATTAGGTAATGAACCGGGTCAGGTCACAGATCTCTCAGTGGGTGAGCATCTGGGGGACAGTGACCACCACTCCCTGGCCTTTAGCATTATCATGGAAAAGGCTAGAATCAGAGAGGACAGGAAAATTTTTAATTGGGGAAGGGCAAATTATGAGGCTATAAGGCTAGAACTTGTGGGTGTGAATTGGGATGATGTTTTGCAGGGAAATGTACTATGGACATGTGGTCGATGTTTAGAAATCTCTTACAGGATGTTAGGGATAAATTTGTCCCAGTGAGGAAGTTAAAGAATGGTAGGGTGAAGGAACCGTGGGTGACAAATGAGGTGGGAAATCTAGTCAGGTGGAAGAAGGCAGCATACATGAGGTTTAGGAAACAAGGATCAGATGGGTCTATTGAGGAATACAGGGTAGCAAGAAAGGAGCTTAAGAAGGGGCTGAGAAGAGCAAGAAGGGGGCATGAGAAGGCCTTGGCAAGTAGGGTAAAGGAAAACCCCAAGGCATTCTTCAGTATGTGAAGAAACAAAAGGGTGACGGGAGTGAAGGTAGGACCGATTAGAGACAAATGTGAGAAGATGTGCCTGGAGGCTGTGGAAGTGAGGGAGGTCCTCAATGAATACTTCTCTTCGGTATTCACCAATGAGAGGGAACTTGATGACAGTGAGGATAATATGAGTGAGGTTGATGTTCTGGAGCATGTTGATATTAAGGGAGAGGAGGTGTTGGAGTTGTTAAAATACATTCGGACGGATAAGTCCCCAGGGCCTGACGGAATATTCCCCAGTCTGCTCCACGAGGCGAGGGAAGAAATTGCTGAGCCTCTGGCTAGGATCTTGTATGTCCTTGTTGTCCACGGGAATGGTATCGGAGGATTGGTGGGAGGCGAATGTTGTCGCTTTGTTCAAAAAAGATAGTAGGGATAGTCCGGGTAATTATAGACCAGTGAGCCTTATGTCTGTGGTGGGAAAGCTGTTTGAAAAGATTCTTAGAGATAGGATCTATGGGCATTTAGAGAATCATGGTCTGATCAGGGACAGGCAGCATGGCTTTGTGAAAGGCAGATCGTGTCTAACAAGCCTGATAGAGTTCTTTGAGGAGGTGACCAGGCATATAGATGAGGGTAGTGCAGTGGATGTGATCTATATGGATTTTAGTAAGGCATTTGACAAGGTTCCACATGTTAGGCTTATTCAGAAACTCAGAAGGCATGGGATCCAGGGAAGTTTGGCCAGGTGGATTCGGAATTGGCTTGCCTGCAGAAGGCAGGGGGTGGTGGTGGAGGGAGTACATTCAGATTGGAGGATTGTGACTAGTGGTGTCCCACAAGGATCTGTTCTGGGACCTCTACTTTTCGTGGTTTTTATTAATGACCTGGATGTGGGGGTAGAAGGGTAGGTTGGCAAGTTTGCAGATGACACAAAGGTTGGTGGTGTTGTGGATAGTGTAGAGGATTGTTGAAGATTGCAGAGAGACATTGATAGGATGCAGAAGTGGGCTGAGAAGTGGCAGATGGAGTTCAAACCGGAAAAATGTGAGGTGGTACACTTTGGAAGGACAAACTCCAAGGCAGAGTACAAAGTAAATGGCAGGATACTTGTTAGTGTGGAGGAGCAGAGGGATCTGGGGGTACATGTCCACAGATCCCTGAAAGTTGCCTCACAGGTGGATAGGGTAGTTAAGAAAGCTTATGGGGTGTTAGCTTTCATAAGTTGAGGGATAGAGTTTAAGAGTCGCGAGGTAATGATGCAGCTCTATAAAACTCTTGGTTAGGCCACACTTGGAGTACTGTGTCCAATTCTGGTCACTTCACTATAGGAAGGATGTGGAAGCATTGGAAAGGGTACAGAGGAGATTTACTAGGATGCTCACATGAGGAAATCTGCAGATGCTGGAATTTCAAGCAACACACACAAAAGTTGCTGGTGAATGCAGCAGGCCAGGCAGCATCTCTAGGAAGAGGTACAGTCGACGTTTCGGGTCGAGTCCTGACGAAGGGTCGTGGCCCGAAATGTCGACTGTACCTCTTCCTAGAGATGCTGCCTGGCCTGCTGCGTTCACCAGCAACTTTTGTGTGTGTTGTTTACCAGGATGCTGCCTGGTTTAGAGAGTATGCATTATATCAGAGATTAAGGGAGCTAAGGCTATACTCTTTGGAGAGAAGGAGGATGAGAGGAGACATGATAGGGGTATACAAGATATTAAGAGGAATAGATAGAGTGGACAGCCAGCGCCTCTTCCCCAGGGCACCACTGCTCAACACAAGAGGACATGGCTTTAAGGTAAGGGGTGGGAAGTTCAAGGGGGATATTAGAGGAAGGTTTTTTACTCAGAGTGGTTGGTGTGTGGAATGCACTGCCTGAGTCAGTGGTGGAGGCAGATACACTAGTGAAATTTAAGAGATTACTAGACAGATATATGGAGGAATTTAAGCTGGGGGGTTATATGGGAGGCAGGGTTTAAGGGTCGGCACAACATTGTGGGCTGAAGGGCCTGTACTATTCTATGATCTATGTTAAATGAGAGGAAACGTAATGATAATGTTTTAAAATCCATTCAGTGTTATTTTCTGATTCAGCAGAGCAAGGTATTCGCAAAAAAAGGAACTGCACACGTGTTGAAGGCCACAAGAAATCACCTTATTAGAGTCACTTAAGCCATACAATAGAGAAAAAGACAAATCAAATGATTACTGAAGTAGTAGTACAGAAAACAAGATAATGCTTGTCATCCACTTAATTAGCACAATGCCAGAAGGGAGCCACAGATCCAACAAACTTTCAAGATACTTTCTCTCCTCTCTCACTCTCCCGATATCTTTGTCCCTACCTCCAACTCATAGCACCAGCACTTGTCGTGACCCCAACTGAGAAGATTTGCCTCTTACACGAAGAAATTGCCCCTTTTTATACTCTTTAAGTCCATTTTTTGTCCCTCACAACCTTTGGCCTAGGTATACGCAGAAACACAAAACTAGAGACGTTAGTTGTACAAGGGGGAAACATTCTTCACTGGTATCTAATCTTAACAATATATGTTCAAAATATAGACAAGGTATTGGTCAATAAGAAGGAATGCAGTTCATTACCATATTCCAAGCTGACACCATTTTATCTTTCAGACTTCCATTTTATTGTGGTATATACCAAGGAGAAATCCCTTTTAACTCTTCCTTACAATCATCCAACCCTAGCCATCTGTGGGAACTAATTTCATCATAACACCAGTGTTCAGAGCTCTCTTACCACTCAGAATTGTGGCTTCGGACTGGATTTGCTGCACCTAACGAGGGATGCAAAGATTTTTCAAATAAGCTGGGTCCACCTCCAGTCAAGCAAGAGATATCTTGGTCTTAGTGAATTCACTCTTGACTCAGTTGTCAGCATCAATAAACATAAGATAGAAAATGGATTTCCAGGTGGTTGGGTGAACTTTCCTGAATAAGGAAATGTTAACAAGATGTACCAAACAGGGCAAAGCTTGACATTAACCTGTTCCTTTGTGCTTCTTTAGTGAAAAGAAAAAAGCAAATTTACTTTTGTAAATTGATGTGCATTTAGTTGATTCGATCTTGAGCCTCAGAAAGCACATTTGTTAGCATATAGGAAGAGCGTACTTCTGCACTTAAGGTCAGCATCAGTTTTTTGTGTGAATGCAGTGGTAGCTGGGTGACCTGAAATTTTCGTTCCCAGCCTGATTCTTAAACGCTTATATATACAGACTCTAATAGCAGACATCACAACTGCCACATCAAATTTATTAAAAACTTCTGTATATCATATTCAACCTTGAGGTTCATCTTCTTGCAGGCACTCACAAAACAAAGAAACACAATAAAATTTACTGAAAAGCACCCATATCCAAAGAGGTCAAATCGCGCAAATAGTAAAAAAAAAGTCAACAAAAACACATGGAACGTGAACGACCGAGTCCCCGAAAGTGAGTCCACAACTGTGGAGCTCAATGCTGAGGCAAGTGACACCTGTCTGGGTGCCTGGTGGCTGCAGGGTAACAACTGGTCCTGAACACAGTGGCACAGGACCCGAGACTCCTGCACCTCCCGGATGAAGGCAGCAGCAAGTAGAGGGGGAGACTGATCAAACACAGGCAGACGTCGCTGAACACCTGTTCGTTTTCTGCTCTTGTCCAAGAAGATTTTAATCTTGCTCGACGCTTTAATTGGCATGGAGTAATGGAGCCAACCATGGGCTTATTCTCCGGTATCGGGCCTCGACACAGTGTCCACACCCGGTGATGGCTGCCCAGCTGTAACTGCACTCTCGAGAGTCTAGTTCGCAGAATCCTCCAGGAGACTGCAAAAACACCAGATTATTTAGTCAACTCAAAAGTACATCCTTAAAAATAAAATTGCAGGCTGGAGACTGCAGCGACTGCTGTTCAGAAGAAGGATAACAGGCATCCATTAGTCTCGTGAGACCATGGATTTGTGCCTTGGAAGATTTCCAGGGCACAGGCCTGGGCAAGGGGTTGTATGGAAGACAGGCAGTTGCCCATGCTGCAAGTCTCCCCTCTCCACGCCACCGATGTTGTCCAAGAGAAGGGCACTAGGGCCGATACAGCCTGGCACCGGTGCCGTCGCAGAGCAATGTGTGGTTAAGTGCTTTGCTCAAGGACACAACACGCTGCCTCAGCTGAGGCTCGAACTAGTGACCTTCAGATCACTAGACCGACACCTTAACCACTTGGCCATGTGCCAACAGAAGAAGGATATCTACTAGAGAATCTGGTGGCTTCACGAGCTGTCGGCAAGACACCGCTGGCGCCATCCTGCTGTCCCCGGGCTTAATGATCGGGGAAGTAGGACACGTAGCTTCAATGTGTGTGGCCAACACCCCCAACAACGCTTGCCCAACTGCAAGAGATGTGTATTCTTGGGTGAGAGTGATCCCACACCACTCCTCATGTCTGCATGGCTTTCCCCCAGGTGCTCTGGTTTCCTCCCTCATTCCAAAGACATATGGCTTTGTAAGTTAGTTGGTCATAGGGGTGTAATCGGGCAGCACAGGCCCACTGGACTGAAGGGGCTTGCTATGTCTCTAAATAAATGAAAAAGTATACTTAAGAACCTAACAACGGTTACTAATCAGAATGTATTAGTCCCATTGAGACTTGTATGGTGCTCATAGCAGACAGGTTTTGTTAAGAGGTTTTTAAATGGGAGTTGTTATCCTCATTAGCTACACAGATTGTTTAATGCTCTTCTCAGTATTACTGAGACCGGAAACCCAAAATAAAACAGGATATGCTGGAAATATTAAGACAGCATCTCTGGAGAGAAATGCAGAGCTAGCATTTCAGGCCAAAGTATTATCTGTTCTGTGAGACGTTTAAGGATGTTGCTCAGAATGCCTGAAAAGAGTCCAAGCTCAATATAGACACTGAATATATGTCTGACGATCTTTGAGTCCATCACACAACCCATGAAATTGGTCATTTTGCGATTTGTTATTCCTCACAAGCACAAGGACTGATTTTCTGGCATATTCAGTGGCAAAAATATTCTAATATATATATATATTTCTGAGACATGTTATGAAAGCAAAGAATAGTGCCTAAAACCTGGACTCATTTGGTCATGGATTTGATGTGAAAATCCTACATAAAGGTCTTCTGTGCGCATTAGATTACACTGGTTGTCATCGACCAGTTAATTAATGACCATCAGAAAAAAGGCTTGGGGAATTCCAGGCAAGATCGACTTTAAAATGCCTAATGTTTGTTCAGCAACAGATACACATTTCATGGCAGAATCTGTGTGTCCTATCCTTTTACCAGTCAATTATAGAAAGTGAAGAACTGCATTTATCAATCTGATCACCAAGGAAAGTACCATAGCACAGCTACCAAATAAACATGAATTAAATGTTCTCTGGCACTTCTCTCTGCCGGACTCATTTCTGTTTTGCTGAATGACACAAACTATTTTGTGGCCCTTCTGCATAATGCAGAGCAGAGACCTTAGCTCTGTTTCCTGCCAGACTTATCAGCCTGAGTTTCTCCGTGGTGTGGAACCGCTCTCACCCAAGAGCACACATCTCTTGCATTTTGGCAAGCCTTATTGGAAAGTGTTGACCACACACATTGAAGGCATGTACCCTCCTTCCCCTATGTTTAAGCTTAGGGACAGCAAGATGGTGCTGGCGACCATATTTTCCTTTTTGCATGTTCTTGACACTTTAAAGTATAATGTCAAAAATGTGATGAAAACAGTTTATATCAAGAACAATATTTATATATTTGATATATTTTTTCTGTAGTAGAAATTCATAGATCAATTTGCATGGAACCAGAGTATAACACTTAATATTCCAATATTCAGTTTCCAGGACTGGAAGATCACATATTTGGTGAAGAATCAAATGAATTCACTAACAGTTTGGGTAAGTAAAAACTTCACTTAAATCTTTTACAATGAACCTCTTAGCAACATCTTGCTACTGTGAGCACTTTGCAGTTCAAGAACGGTGTCTAGGTATGGTGCGCGTGCTATCTTGTTGAATTTGCTTGTGCACGGTTTGATTAATGTGACCCTAATGCTTATTCATCAAGAGTTTTAGACCTCTTACTATTTAAAACTGAAAAGAAGAATCCTTAAAAAAAACTCTTAAAAAGATCTCACTGTCCCCTGTTGATGTATAAGATGGCCATTCTTTCATGGTGACTGAGATCAGAAGAGGCAGCATGATGAGGCAGCTGGAGGAGCTGTTACCTCATAGTGATGGAGATCCGGGTTCAATCCTAACTTGGGGTTCTGCCGTACCGAGTTTGGATGTTTTCCGTGACTTTCTTCAGTGTGTTCCACTTTCCTTCCACAGCCCAAAGAGGTGCAGCTTGGAAGGTTAATTGGCCACTGTATACTGCCCCCTACTGTGTCAGTCAGTGTAAAAATTTTGGGGGAGTTGACAAGAGAATACAATATGGAATTAATGTAGGACTAGTGTAAATGGGTGACTGGTGGTCAGTAGACCTGATGGGCTGGGAGGCCTGTTTCATGTAAGACGTATCAGCTCTCTGGTCAACCCTAGTAATTTATAGCATAGTTACCTATGAGTGACTTGTAATCCAATGTAAATGCTTACATATTTTAGAATAAATAACACTTACAGCAACTAATGTGATCAATATATCCTAACTTAAAATGTCTTCCCAAAATTATTCAACATGATTCACTTTTTAACTGCAACCATAAGATCGAGAACTCACTTGTAACATTTTTAATTAATCCCAATAATTATCTATGCAAACAAGGATGGTTGTGAAGTGTGTGACCTTATTCTAATACATGGATCTAGACTTAAATGCTTTACAGTGGTTATAGTTATCCAAGTTGATGACTGTTCTTTGTTAGTGATTGGTTCGTGTATCATTGTATGTACAGAACATTTTGGTGACCATAATAAACAATTCATGAAGTTTACAGAACTGAAAATGCATTTCCTCAAATGAATTAGATGGAGTTCAATCCAGATAAGTGTGAGGTGGTTCATTTTGGTAGGTCAAATATGATGGCAGAATATAGCATTAATGGTAAGACTCTTGGCAGTGTGGAGGATCAGAGGGATCTTGGGGTCCGAGTCCATAGGACACTCAAAGCTGTTGCACAGGTTGACTGTGTAGTTAAGAAGGCATATGATGTATTGGTTGTCATCAACCGTGGGATTGAGTTCAAGAGTCGAGAAGTAATGTTACAGCTATATAGGACCCTGGTCAGACCCCACTTGGAGTACTGTGCTCAGTTCTGGTCACCTCACTACAGGAAGGATGTGGTAACTATAGAAAGGGTGCAGAGGAGATTTACAAGGATGTTGCCTGGATTGGGGAGCATGCCTTATGAGAATAGGTTGAGTGAACTCGGCCCTTTTTCCTTGGAGCGACGAAGGATGAGAGGTGACCTGATAGAGGTGAATAAAGTGATGAGAGGCATTGATCATGTGAATTGTCAGAGGCTTTTCCCCAGGGCTGAAATGGCTAACACAAGAGGGCCCAGTTTAAAGGTGCTTGGAAGCAGGTACAGAGGAGATGTCAGGGGTAAGTTTTTTACGCAGAGAGTGGTGAGTGCGTAGAATGAGCTGCCGGCGACAATGGTAGAGGCAGATACAATAGGGTCTTTTAAGAGGCTCTTGGATAGGTACGTGGAGCTTAGAAAAATAGAGGGCTATGGGTAGCCCTAGGCAATTTCTAAAGTAAGTACATGTTCGGCACAGCATTGTGGGCCGAAGGACCTGTATTGTGCTGTAGGCTTTCTATGTTTCTATGTAATCAACTTTCCAACTTCCTGAAGAGAGGCACAGTACTCAATATGGGGTCTGACTAGTCATGCAAAGTAACAATTCAGGTGTTATATGGAACAAAAGTTTTAAATGGCAAGTTTCTGAGAATTCTACATTAAACTTTGTTGTAAGATAAAGAGGGCAGCTGGTCACATAGTACAATCCTTGATATGCTGCAGTTTTACTACCAATGCTACATATGACAAATACTATGCATCCACCAGTAAAAGCCACATTTTATAACCAGACATAATCAGCAGGAAATGACTGGAAAGATCACATATGTGAAAATAAATGTAATGAAAGTTATGATTTATTCCAAATAATGTTCCCAAAAATTCATTCAAAATTCTGCAAATTACTTGAAACTTATCAGCCTCCTTGGAGCCATTTCTCTCCATTCAATTGGACACAGTTGGTGAATCTTGTCTAGGCCTAGCCTACATGTGGTTCACTGGCAACTGCAGAACAGTAGAACTGCATGAGTGGTACGGATCTATCAGTAACGTAAAAATGTCTTTGGTCATTAGCGGCCCTTGGACCTCTTTTAGACTGTCAATCTGGAAGTCTCCGTAAAAACAAAATGGTGTGCTTTTCCCTTACTGCAGCATTCAATGTACTATATAAATATTCCTTTAATGTCTTTCACCCATATTTTCATTATGAAGTACTGCTGGTAAGTCTTTTTAATAGACTGCTCTTGTGGTTTTCTTTTTATTAGAATATAGGCAAATTGTAAGGAAAGAACTACTGAAGCTAAGCCTTATGAATTGAACTTTTTGTATGTATCTGCTTTTCTTTGAGTATGCTTTCTTAATTATTTAAATGACCTTTTGACCGCTATTTTGCTTTTGGATTGTGTTTTAATTTTAGGATAATATATATTTTAGGGTAATATATGTGCCAGAGTTTCGTCAATACTTCGGTGTATTATTAACTCTGTTGCAAAACAAGGATGATCTGGTTTGCCATATAACCATATAACAATTACAGCACGGAAACAGGCCACCTCGGCCCTTCTAGTCTGTGTCGAAAAAAATTATGAAAACGTGTTTTCATATTATCCTTTTTGTGGCATGGGTGGACCCAAAAACACTAAACTGTTTATTGTTCTTAAAATGCACAGCTGTTTAACAGACATTCATAGCAGGCAATTTACACACAGAGAAGTCCCACAAGCAGCATGTATGAAGAACACAGAACCATACAACCCAGTATAGGGCCTTCGGCCCACAAGTTTGTGCTGGTGTCTTTAACCTCGTCTAAGGTCAATCTAATCCCGCCTTCCATTTTTCTTTTGCCCATTTGCCTAGCTAAGTTTCTTAAATGTCTCTAATGTATTGTATCTGCCTCAACCACTAGCCCTGGTAATGCAGTCCGTTCACTCTGTGTACACTGACCTACTTCCGACCTCCCCCCCCACCCCCAGCCCGCATACGTTTCTCCAATCAGCTTGAAATATGCCCTCTTGTAATGGCCATTTCCACCCTGGGAACAATGGCAAGGTGGTGCTGTCGAGATACGGCGACATTTTGTGGGCAGCAAACAAACCACTAAATATTCTATCAATTATACTTTTTTCTGAACTATGGTCATGGCAATCCACAGCCTGTAGTTTTCCTTTGGGAGTTGTGCTTTTGAACCGTCTGTACAACTTAGTGTTTTGTGGTATTCTGAAGGATTCAGCAAACTGGACTCTCAAGAATGCAGGCATGACTGCAGTGGCCATTGCTGGAGCGGACTTGGGATCATTTAAAACTTTGGGCCGACTCGAGGTAGCAGGGCCCAGGGCCGAGAATGGTAAACCAATTGATGTTTAGCTGATTTTAGCTTCAAGCCAGATTACAAAGGTTAAGGCATCAAGTCTGAGCACGAAGGACAAACTGGTGTTCAGCTCACTACTCCAAGAGACTTTACCTGCTTCAGAGTTGAACTGGTTCTATGACTGTAGCCTGCAGCCACTGGGGTCTTGCACCTGCTCCAGAGTTGAACTGGTTCTATGACTGTAGCCTGCAGCCAATGGGTTCTTGGACCCACTCCAGCATTGAATTGGCTCTATGGCTGTGGCCTGCAGCCAATGAGTTCTTGGACCCACTCCAGCATTGAACTGGCTCTATGGCTGTGGCCTGCAGCCAATGAGTTCTTGGACCGGCTGCTGTGGTGAACTGGCTCCATGGCTGTGCATTCACTTTCAGAGGCTCTGCAGCTCATGTTCTGTGCAGCCTTTCTTTACCGTCTTATTGCTTGCTCAATTTGTTCCTTTTCTTTGCACATTGGGTGCTTGACGGTCTTTGAGGTTTTTTTTAGTGGGCTCTATTATGTCTGTTCTATTGCTGCCTACAAGAGGGCGAATCTCAAGGTTGTGTATGGTACAGGTGCACATTCCTTTATCCGGAATTCTGAAATCCAAAAAGCTCCGAAAACCAAAGCTTTTTTCGCCAACAGCTGACGCCACTCAGCTGTGAAGTGGCAGCACTAACAGAGGCTGCCAGACGTCAGTTGTGGCTCAGCACTCTTACTGGTTACATGTGTATTTGCTGTTTGTTGATATTTTGTGTTCACTGTTGACTCTGTGTTAATTTCACTGTGAAAATGTCAAAAAGAGCTGCAGATACCCCTATGGGTAACAATGAGAAAAAGAGAAGGAATCTTCTCTATCAATAACGCAGGAAATGGAGTTATTGCAGAAGCTTGATCGTGGTGTGTCTGTGCTGAAGAAAATAGTGTCGGAACTACCGCTGTATATGATTTAAATAAACAGAAAGACAAGTTACTGAAGTTTTATAGTGACAGTGACGTTCCACATTTATTCCAATAAGTCATTTACCATGTGTTTGATTCGGTTTGTTTGAAGCTGTATATTTTTATGTTTTATTGAATGTTTTTGTTGGAAATAATATTTCTTCTTGTCATTATTCCCTAAACAATACAGTATAACAATTATTTACATAGCATTTACATTGTATTAGGTATTATAAGTAATCTAGAGATGATTTAAAGTATACGGGAGGATGTGCGTAGGTTTGGTGTGCCGCTGGGTCCTAAAGTCCTCTGCACTGAGACAGGTTAAATAAGGGACCTGAGCATACGTGTGTTTTGGTATCAGGGGGTGGGGGGGGTGGAGTCTGACATCTGAAAAATTCTGAATTCTGAAATGCAACTGGCCCCAAGGATTTCGGATAAGGGATTGTGGACCTGTATATATACTTTGATAATAATGTACTTTGAAGTTTGAACTTTTAACCTTTGGGAAAAAGGCACTGGCTGTCCACTCTATCAATGCTCCTTATCATTTTATACCTGTCAAGTCACTCCTCGTTCACACTTGCTCCAGAGAGAAAAGACCTAGTTTGCTCAGTCTTTCCTCAGAAAATATACAACCTTTCCTCATAAACCAGGCACATTATGACACTTCATGGATTTTGGCAGAGTTGCATTTACATGCATTGCAAAAGTTGAGATGTACTTTTCCATCCATCTAAATAAGTCCCAACGTTCATACTTTGTTGCACTGCTAGTCATGCCCGAGTCATTCTTCGGTGCTTGATTCCAATGTCTTGTTTGTACTATCAGATCTGAAATAAAAGTAGAAAACTCTGAAAATACTCAGCAGGTTAGGCAGCATCTGTAGTGATGGAAACAAAGTTCACACTTCAGGTCAATGAGATTTTGTTGGAACATAAACTGCTCCCCCAGCCTGTCCACTCTCATCTAGTATCTCTGTCATTCCTACTTGCTTTACATTTCCAATATTTGTTTTTTTTTTGTTTTTGTTAAATCTGATGTTAGACATATGATATAAATGTCAGTGCACATAAATATGCACTTTAAGTTTCTCCAGCTTTGGCAGAAGAGTGTTCAGCCAAAAGAACATATGGTCTACTGTTATGTTTACCAGTTCACATTAGAGATGCTCCATCCTCCCAAGATCTCCACTGTCACGTTGACTTGCTGCTCAGTTGCAACCACTAAATTAAGCAAAAGCCATTAATTTTCTTCCTGTCTGCTGTTAAGCTCCAGTGTACTGTTCCTTTTTATTTAACTAGATTCACAGTCAATAAACTCATTATCTCCCCCATCCACCCTCAATTAATAGTCAGAGAGTCATAGAATCATAGTGAAATACAGCACAGAAACAGGTCCTTTAGTCTGTGCTGAACCACTTAAGTTGCCTACACCAATCGACCTGCACTGGGACCATAGCCATTGATGCCATTTTACCTCACTTCTATAGACTCGGTGTCCGTCTCCCAAGTAAATGATGGCTTATGCAATTTTTAATTTGTCTTCCACTACAGGGATTTGATGAAAGGTTCTCTGTCTTGGTGCTGTTCCCACCTATATTTAGCATCAATTAGTACAAGCTGAACTAAAAATAGAAAGAAAAGGTAATTAGCTGAAGATTCTCGCTGTACCGATTACCAACTGTGGCAGTTTTTTTTCCCCTGCTTTAGGAGAAAAGATTAAAGTTGGAGTGTGTGCAACAGAGGAAGATACAGCAGAGTTGTTGAGCAAAGTGCTAAATGGAAACATAACTGCAGCGGAACTACTGGCTTCAATTATACATCATGATGTCTCAATTGAAGATCCAGCACTGGAAAAGTTGGCAGCAGAAATCCCCCAGGATACCATGGCCCTTTGGGTAGATCCTATAGGTATGTCAGCAAGTAGTACTAAAATAGAAGCGCCTTTAGTAAAATAATTTAGATTTGGTTTTGGAATGAAGCTGATTTTCTTTTAACATTATGAACCAATATGTGATTGCATTGTTATCAAGGCACATAAAACTGAACTCCAGTTGGCCAAGGGACCAACTGATGAAATTATTAAATTTATGCATAACTCTCAGAACCAACATAAACATAACCTAGCTAACTATCTTTTTATTCCCTATCCTGAACAAGTTTCCTCTGTGTGGAAAAGAAATGTAAGAATATAAATAAAAAGCAGGTCAGTGCCCCAGAGCCTGTTGTGAACTCCTGTAAGAATATGCCTGACCCCTATATGTTCTGAATCCTTCTGGGTTCAATGTTCTATGAGTCTACTTTTGACTGTACTCACCAACCGGTCAAGAATCCAAATTATATGAATCATAATTTACTCAGATTTGCAGTCCAATGATTGAATCTGGAACGTCTAACAGTCATGCTGCTTCACTAAAATTGTGAGTTCAACTTTAAACCTTAAAGTAACAATATCTCTAGATGGAATCATAACAGAGGCACTCCACAAAGAAAAAGTGCCTTACATTTATTTGATGTCTTTCTTCTACCTTAGAGTGGTTTATAGTCAATGATATGCCTTTGAAATCTGGTTACTTTTGCAATGGTGTGCCAAAATGTCAAATAGAATGTATTTCTGAGTTCATTTGTAAGTTACAAAAGCTAAAGTCCAAAATAACTTAAGAGTTTGCAAAGGTGAAAGTAAGAAATGCACAAACTGATCCATTAGACCACTCAAAAGAAGGGCATAATAATTACATTCAAATGTTCTGAAAAGTTAAGTCTAGGTTACTTATTGAAAAATTATTAATGCACATCAATTGATGCTGTTGATGAAGTTAGTTTTAATTTGGACAACTTACAAAAAAAGAACTCTTTAATAACAGCATCCACGCCTCTGTAACCACAACAGGAACCTACGCCACAAGTAAATGTCAAACATTAGCTGTTTGGTAGAATTTGTATTTACACCAATGT
Source organism: Mobula hypostoma (assembly GCF_963921235.1). Lineage (NCBI taxonomy): Eukaryota > Metazoa > Chordata > Chondrichthyes > Myliobatiformes > Myliobatidae > Mobula > Mobula hypostoma. Next base: position 152,178,089 of record NC_086102.1, on the reverse strand, counting down.
AGTTGTAAGCTTGATTTGGAAATTATCTTACTGAAGTTTGTCCTTCAACTGGACCTTTTAAAGAAATCATGTATCTTCCAAGTAATCATTTAGTCCACCCACCTTATTTTCTTTACTTTGGCATTTTTTTCTGTTTACTTCTCTCTGAAACAACATTAAATATCGAAGGATTTGTTTAAATTCAACCTGCCCTTCCATTAATATAGCAGGGCAGCAGCATGATGTGGCTGCTGCTTAACTTTTTATTTTGACAAGTTCACCTATTGGTTTGGCTTGTGGCTTGTACAAAGCAGAGTCATTGATGGAGTTATTGCTTTTCTTAACAGTAAACTGATAAGCCATTTTGGATCATTTGAAGGACAAGCAATTGTGACTGGGACAGCGGCTGTCAAGCCACAGAGGAAGGGGTGGGTGACCAGATTAGCCGGCCTCATCCAAGCCATTCTTGGTGTCAGCCACTTTATTTACGTGCCTATGTGAGACAATAAGACCACAAGACATACAGTATGCACAGAATTTAGCCTCCTGGTCCATCGAGTCTGCTCCACTATTCCATCATGGCTGATTTATTATCCCTCTCATCTCCATTCTCCTATAAGACCATAAGACTCTGAGGTGTGTACTTTGGCAGAGGCGGGTACATGTATTTCCTCCTAACCATAACAGATTTAGTGTTGAAATATTGGGTTGTACACTCTAATCTCTAGCCCAGGTTCCAGAGTTGTATGGTTCTTTGATTTCATTAATATGTTGTTAATTACAATGCGCTTTCCTTGTTTTTTTCTCCTTACAAGGGAAAATTCTGAATCCAACAATATTGGTTACAACCTCTGTGTCAAATTTCCACACACAGTGCATGTTTCCGTCCAAAGAATTGCCCGTCAATCCTCCTGCCAAATTTTTAAAGCGGTTGAAACTCAGGCCCATGCCTTGTTGCTTTCATGCGTGACTCTTCTAATGATGTGCTGGCTGACCTCCCTCTTCTTTTCATAACCATGAGGTCATCCAAACATCTCTGGATGCATCCAGGCTCAAAGCAAATACTGTAGTTCTGTTACATTTGATCCAATTTGGCTCCCAGTTAAAAAAAAAACCTTGATATTAAAAATCTCATCATGATTTTCAAATGGCTCCATGGTATCTGCATTGGTTTATCACTAAAATGCAGCAAATAGCTTTTGTTTGTACGCCATCCTTACAGGTCATGCAGTACATCAGAGTAGTAAAAAGGAAAATAAAGGAAGAATAAAGAGTTACGGTTACTGAGAAAATACAGTGTAGGTAGTCAAATAAAGTGCAAGGGACAAATATTTAAAATAATTACAGAGAAAGTTCGAGCAGGTCTATAGATTAAGGTTCTATATAGAGGCAGGGCTATTTATGGGGACAACAGGCAGGATTTTCCCAAGGTCAACTGGGTGAGACTGCTTGCTGGTAAAGGAATGACTGACAAATGAAGGGCTTTTAGAAGTGTGATATCAGAAGTCCAGGGGTAGCATGGTCGTGTTAGGAATCTGGGCAAGGTATGGTAGGAAGCAGAGATGTCTTTTGGACTGGAGGGTTGTCACTAGTGGTGTGTCACAGGAGTCAGTGCTGGGACCTCTGTGGTTCATTATTTATATAAACAGTTAGGATGTGTGTGTACAAGGCATGGCTACTCAGTTTGCAGGTGATACTAATATAGATGGTATTGTAGATAGCGAAGAAGGTTATCAAATATTACAGGGGAGAGCTTGACGAGCTAGATAGTGGGCCAAGAATTGATAAATAGCTTTCAATGTGGATAAGTGTGAAGTGTAGCGTTTTTGGAAGTCAAACCAGGGTAAAACTTGTACAGTGAATGATCAAACAAGAGAAAATCTGCAGATGCTGGAAACCCGAGCAACACACACAATCGCAGGTTGTGCTCAGCAGGCCAGGCAGCATCAATGGAAAAAAGTACAGTGGATGTTTCGGGCCAATACACCTCAGCAGGACTGGAGAATAAAAGACGAGGAGTCGACTTAAAAGATGCAGGAGAGGAGAGAGAGACACACAAGGTGATAGGTGAAACCAAGAGGGGGAGAGACGAAGTAAAGAGCTGAGAAGCTGGTTGCTGAAAGAGCTGCAGAAGGGGGAGTCCGATAGGAGGGAACAGAAGGCCATGGAAGAAAGAAAAGGGGGGAGGAGCACCAGAGGGAGGCGATGGGCAGGCAAGGCGATAGGGTGAGAGAGGGAAAAGGGGATGGGGAATGGTGAAGCAGAGGGGGTGGGGTCCATTATCAGAAGTTCGAGAAGTCAATGTCCATGCCATCAGGTGGAGGTCACCCAGATGGAATATAAGGTGTTGTTCCTCCAACCTGAGTGTGGCTTCATTGCGACAGTAGAGGAAGCCATGGACTGACATATTGGAATGGGAATAGGAAATGGAATGAAAATAGGTGGCCAGTGGGAGATCCCACATCTTCCGGCATAATTGCTTGGTGAAGCAGTCTCCCAATCAACACTGGGTCTCACCAATATACAAGAGGCCACACCAGGAGCACCGGACACTGTATATGACCCCAACACACTCTCAGGTGAAGTGTCACCTCAGCTGTAATGATTGAGCTCTTAAGGAGTGTTGTATAACAGAGGGAGCTTAGAGTACCAATACATAGTTCACTAAAACCATGTGGCAGTGAAGATGGTGTGTGGTATATTGGTCCTCATCTGTCAGGGCACAAAGAATAGGAGTTGAGACATGATGTTGCTGTTTCCTTGTTTTTGTTTTGGCACTGGGATGATAGTCATTTTGTTCGAGAAGTTGGGAATCTCACATTGGAGTAAGGGATACTGCACCAGCTGGAAGATGCATAATCTGAGGACACAGCTCGAGACTCGACCAGGGCCAGTTGCTTTCCGTGAGTGTACTCCCTGGAAGGCTGATCTGATACATGTGATAGTGGCTGTGGGTTTCAGGTACATCATAGGCTATTGGGTTAGCTGGTGACATTTCACTGATTTTCTGTTCAATATGTGCATAGAATGCATGAGCTAATTGCAGAAGGATGTGTTGTTGCCAGCAATACTACCTAGTTTCATTTAGTAGTCTGTTATGGTACACAAGGCTTGCCACAGTTGGTGGCTTGGTCTGCCATTGGCTTTTGGCATTCCTGATGGTTTTGTGAAAACTGTGCCTAAATTTCCTGTAGAGGTTAGGGTCACCAGACTTGAATGCCTCAGACCTGGATTTTAGTGTGGAGCAGATCTTCTGGTTTCCAGTTAAGGATCACAGAGACTGACTGGTATGCAGTCCTCCACATGCTCTCCCTGCCTCAGCATCTCTCCAGCCCTATCTGCCTCTGGAATGACTGTGTAACTATAATTTTGATCTCCTTAGAATTTGGGAATTAAATAGTTTTAACCATTTATTTGGTCATCTTCTCTAATGTCTGCTCATGGAACTCCAGAGTCAGAATTTGTTAGACAATGTTCCTGTGTAATGCCTGTGGATATTCTGCTGTTAAAGGTGCTACATAAATGTAGCATATTATTATGTATTATGCAAGCACTGTTAAATTAATGAAAAACTCATACTTTGATAAGTATTAGAATTTATTTAATATTTTGAAAGCTTGAAATTTATATCAACTTATTGAAACACCATCATGTTTAACCTGATGCGACAGAAACAGCACTGAGGTAAAGCATACATCACAAGCAAATATTGTTTGACTGCTGTTAAGATAAGTGTTCATTCTATTTTATCTCTGGCCAAGGTACTATGTTTTAAAAAACAGCATGTGAAAACCTCTTCCTGTGAGCTTTCTGTGAATGTCAATACCATCTAAACCAACTAACCCAGCACTTCCTTCAAAATAAGATCAGTTTTACTATGACATCTGGCTGTGAATTTATCAAAAAATCTACTCACATAAAGTTAAATGACTTGAACTTTGATCACATAAGCAATTAGGCAATTTTGGTAATACTGTTGTTTAAAATTTCTAAGTTCTTATTTTAGTTGGTGATACTTTTCTCTGTAAGCACCTATAAATACACATTTTAAAGTGATGTGTCATCCATTATACCACAGTTTTTGAAGTTATTTATAATATCCTAGGAAAAAATGATATATGTTAAGGTCAAGAATTCAAGTTTTATGTACATTCCTAAATTTGATGCAAATTTTTAATTCTTTTCCTCATTTTTTTTTTAGTCAGTAAGAGGGAGGAGCTGAAACCTGGCCCTCTCACATGATTTAAACTGTGATAGCTTTAGTGTAGATTGTGTGACTATGTCATCAATAATCTGCAGAAGGCACAGCTGCTCCATTGTCCTAGAACATTGCATTGAAAATAAGGTGTACAATATGCTTCAGAAAGGCACAGTTCAAATTTAGAACCTAAGTATATGCGTTATGTGCTGAAGATTTATGTATATGGCAGGAACAGCTTTCACCGTCTGTACTCTGTTTAGATATTGTAATTTCTTTGGCAGCAAAATTCAAAACACTTAAGATCATCATCACAATCCAGGACTGTTAAATCTTAATTTAACTCTAATATCTCCTCATAGTACTCAGAATCACATTTTGTTTGACAATATTCCTGAGCAATGCCGTGATATATTTTGTTGTTAAGGTGCGATATAAATGCAACTTATTATGCTAGAACAATGCACTGTTAAATTATACTGGTATACTTTAACAACTTTAATCTTTTCAACTGATGCTGACTGACCTGCTGAGTTCCTCCAGCGCATTGTGAGTGTTCCTTTGACAACAGCATCTGCAGATTATTTTGTGTTTACTTTAACAACTGTTAGAAAGTAGTTAAAATGCTGAAAGCATCTAGAATATATAGAAACAATTTAATCTTTTTTTAAACTATTAGCTGTTTCTTAATAATGCTGAAGCAATGACGGCAAATTGCATCTTCCATTGAGAAATGATGATAAGCAGTCATGTGTAAAGTTTTACACCTCCAGCTTCCATTCAGACAATGAAAATCGACATTGAAGTTGTAGCACAGAGGGCAGTACAGCACAAGGTGGGCTTGTCGTCCTACCTTGTCCACACCTACCATAGTGTTGATCTACAATCATCCCTCTTGCCAACATTTGAGTTGTATCCCTCCACAGCTTTCCGAGCTATGTATCTACCTAAATGCCTTTGAAATCTTACAACTACATTGAAATCTTACAACTGAATCTGTCTCCACCCTCTTCTCCTACAACTCATTTCAGATAACCTCTGCTCTACTTGTGAAAAACCTAACCTTCCCATCTCTTAAATTTCTCCCCTCTTTGCTTCCCCATGCTTTCTTGTTCGAGATTGCCCTGCCCTAGGAAAAAGACTCTGACCATACATGCTATCTATACCCATCATAATTTTATACTAATAATAAAAATTACTATTATTTTAACTATTGTTTTATTATTGTCACGTATACCAATATGTGCTTGCCTTGCACACTGTTCATGCAGATCAATTCATTACACAGTGCATTGAGATGGCATAAGATAAAACAATAACAATACATAATAAAGTCACAAGATCATAACTAGGTTGATTTTGAGTCATAGTCATGGAGTCATGGAACACCTCTGCACAAAAATATGCCTTTCAGCTCATTTAATCCATGCCGAACCATTAATCTGCCCAATCCCATCGACCTGCACCCAGACCATAAAATTCTCATACTGCTTCCATCCATGTATCTATCCAAATATCTCCTAAATGTTGAAATCGAACATACATCCACCACTTGCACTGGCAGCTTGTTCTACACTCACACCGGCCTCTGAGTGAAGAAGTTCCCCTTCATGTTTTCCTTAAACATTTCACCTTTCACCCTCAACCCATGACCTCAGTGGAAAAAGCCTGCTTGCCTTTATCCTATCTCTACCCCTCATGATTTTATATACCGCTATCAAATCTCACCCTCAATCTTCTACAGTCCAAGGAATAAAGACCTAACCTATTCAATCTTCCCCTATAAATCAGGTCCTCAAGTCCCTGTAGCATCCATGTAATGGTCAGCGTGCATGTAATCATCCTAGGGAACCATTCAATAGTCTTATAAAGGTGGTGTAAAAGTTATCCTTAAACCTGATGGTACGTGCTTTCAGGTTTTCGTATACTTTGCCCGATGAGAGAGGGGAGAAGAGAAAACGTCCGGGTGGTGGGGGGGCCGCTGTGGGATGTGGGATCGTTGATTATACCGACTGCATTACAGAGACAGTGAGAAGTGTCGAGTTTATTGCGGGGAAGTCGGTTGCTGTAATGTGCCAAGCCATGTTCACAACTCTCAGCAATTTCCAGTAAGCATGGGAAGAGCAGTTACCATACCAAGCAGATAGGGAGCTTTCTGTGAGGATTGGAAAGGGTCAAGGGGAACATGACAAATTTCTTTAGTTTCCTGAGGAGGTAGAGGCATTGGTGAGCTTTCTTGACCATGGTGTTTAGAGCGGGACAGGCTTTTTGTGATGTTCACTCTTCAACCTCTAGAGGGCTGCCCCTCAGCCATCCACACTCAAGTGAGAATAATCCCAGGCCTTCCAACTCTCCTAATAAGTACCGCCCTCCATTCCAAGCAACATCCAGGTAGATTTATTTTGTGCATTCTCAATTGCTACCACATCCATTCTGCAGTGTGTCACCTAGAAATGTACACAATACTTGATGTGGTCGAACGAATGCTTTCCATATCCGCAACACGACATCCCAACTTTTATATTCCATGCCTCAACCTATGAAGGCAAGCATGGCAAATGCTAAAATTTTATTTTGCATTAGGATCTAATGCTTTTACTTCAAGAATATATTAATAAAATAGGCATAATTTAAACTGACAGCATGGTCTCCAGAGGAATCACACTGCATTTTACCTGGAGGAAGTAGAGGGGGAGCAAAAGAAAAATACAGACTGCTGTGTCTACCGATATTCACAATGGCATTTTCTGTTTGATTTATCTGGGAAATTGTAATGTATGGATCTATTTCTTTTTGACCCACCTCCTTAGCCCTACATATTGATCTGTTGTCCATTCATGCACTGTTGTCTATGCATGTGCTTTGCTCTCCCTCTCTCTCTCTCTCTCCCTCCCTCTCTCTCTCTCTCCCTCTCTCTCTCTCTCCCTCTCGCTGCAACATGAATACACCAGTTAAAGATAGATAGATAGATATACTTTATTAATCCCGAGGGAAATTTGGTTTCATTACAGCCGCACCAACCAAGAATAGAGCGTAAATATAGCAATACAAAAACCCCCAACAATCAAACACCAAAATGCAAACTATGCCAGATGGAAAATAAGTCCAGGACCCGTCTATTGGCTCAGGGTGTCTGACCCTCCACGGGAGGAGCTGCACGTTCAATGGCCACAGGCAGGAACGACCTCCCGTGCCGCCAAGTGTTGTATCATGGTGGAATGTGGCCGAAGTCCAACAGTAAAAAGTTCAATATCCAGTCTGCAAACACGTTCCTCGATTGTAATATGCCCTGGATTGCACCATTCGTTGTTAGCCAGAACAGTAAGCACCCAATTCCTTTACGCTTACCGCTCTCAGTGCACTTCCGGTCAGCTGGAACGGTATTACCCACCGAACTCCTCTTCTCCAAAAGTCTCTGTTGTCTCGACCCGGTCCTCTTTCCTCGGCTTTGTGATCCCCCTCTGTGTGTTTTCCTCTGGATTTCAGCAGGGGTGTCCACCGCTCTGTTCGCTAAGCCGGCCGGTGTTTGCTGGTCCGTGGAATACACAATGCGACCTTGCTTCTGTCCCTCATGTCGGGATGTAACCATTTCCAGCGCTAAAGAAAACCCAAGTAAAATAAAGCATCTCCCGCATGTGTGCTTTTATTTAATCGATATGTAGTTGTGCACAGACACAACAAGTTGGCAACAAGTATGAACCTGAATGTCAGAATATATCATGAGCTGCACCAACAGTTATGGCTGGGACGAAACAGCGAGAGTTAAACAGAAACAGAAGGCCATCCCAGACGCTAACAAATGAGCGAGTACAGTGCACAGTACAGTGAAAGCCGCACTGATTTTAGAGTGAAAATAACGTGGTGATGGCTTCAGTCGGGAAAGTTGATGAATTTGATAGTGCTAATGAAGGCTGGAAGTCATACATTGAGAGGGTTGAACTGTATTGTAATGTGAACAATGTGGAAGAGCAAAAGAAAGCCCCTATGCTTCTTAGCTTAATGGACCCAAGAACGTACAGCCTCTTGTGCAACCTAGTAACCCCTGAAAAGTTAGCAAGCAAGAGGTTCAAAGAAATTGTTACAATTTTACAAAATCACTTGAGCCCTAAACTTCTAATAATAGCTGAGAGATTTAGATTTTACAAAAGGAACCAGTCAAAAGGCAAAAACATTTCTGAATGCATTGCAGAACTGTGCAGACTTTCCTAGTACTGTGACTTTAGAGATGGACTTCCTGATGCATTAAAGGACAGGCTCGTATGTAGCATGCATAGTCAAAGCTATTAGCTGAAAGAGACCTAAACTTACAACAGGCATTGACCATTGCAATATCACTAGAGACCACAGCAAAGGATGCAGCAGAACTACAGAAAAGGAGTTAGAATATGAAAAGCATAAAATGTCCTTGAATGGTGCAAAAATCCAAAAATGTTATTGATGAGGCACATCCTCCCATGATGCTATTGACTGTTGGTTCAAAGAACAAGTCTGCAGAAAGTGTCACAGACAGAGTCACATAGAGAGAATGTGCAAGGCAGACAAAAAGTACAACCAAGTGTAAAGTCTCAAACTCAAAACTAAGCAAATGCATAAAGTTACCGAATGTGAAACAGAATCAGACAACATAGAGTCTGACAAAGGTGAACTGTCATGCCTAGAACTGCATAGTATTATTGAAGCAGATCACAGAATCATCTGAATGACAGTAGATGAGTCTGGTATAAAACTGAAAATGGAGCTGGATATTTCTACAGGCTGACTACAACAGATTGCTTTCTAAGATACCATTCGAGAAGACCTTAGTGATGTTAAAGACTTACACAGGCAAAAAAGTGTCCTCCAAAGGTAAACTGAAAGTGAAGGTGACGTATGGAGTTCAAGCACAACAGTTAGAGCTTTATGTATTGAAAACTGGAGGACCAACAGTTTTCAGATATGAATGGTTGAGAAAAATCCAACTAGACTGGCACTCAATCAAAGCTGTCAATGTGACATCAACAGGCAACAGCAGCCCAGATGGTAACACTAACCAGAGACTGGCACAGCTGCTTAATGCTAATGAGAAAGTGTTTGAGAAGAAGATTAGTAAACTCAAGGGCATGAAGGCCTGAATTGAACTGGATGAAACCGCAACACCAAGATTCCATAAAGTCTGTCCAGTGCCTTACACACTACGTCCTAAAGTGAATGCTAAACTGCAGAGCTTGGAGACATCTGGAATTTTCTCCAAGGTTGAGTGGAGTGATTGGGCCATTCCCATTGTCCGGGTGATCAAGAAAGGGAAAGCAGGATTCTTCACAATCAACACTCACAAGGGACTGGTCCAGTATAATTGTCTCGTCTTTGGCATCACATCAGTTGAGCAATTTGGCAAAGAGCAATGAACCAACTGCTCCATGATATCTCAGGAACATGACGTTACCTTGATGACATTATCGTGACTGGCAAGAATGATGAACACTTCCAGAACTTTGTTAAAGAATTAGAATTTATTTAAATCTTACAGCCATCCCACTACATGAGACAGTAAAAATCTTTGCATTATGACTCTGTTGCAATGTACAGACATGTGAATTTATAAGTCTAATGGCTTGTAGAGAGAAACTGTCCCAGAGCCTGTTGGTCCCGGCTTTAATGCTGTGGTGCCACTTGCCAGGTGGAAGCAGCTGAACCAGTTTATGGTTGGGGTGACTGGTGCCCCCATTGATCTTTCTGCACCTGCTGCTATAAATGTCTTCAGTGGAGGGAAGTGCTTCCCAAACTGAGTGAGTATGGTCTGCACGCAAAGAGAGAGAATTATGAGTTTTTCGAGATTGAAATGTCATATTGTGGACATGTCATTGACAATCATGGCTTACATACGTCACAAGAAAAGATGGAAGATTTTCCAAACTAGAAAATGGGTCACAACTCAGGTCACACTTGGGCCTTGTAAACTACTACTACCAGTTTCTCCCGAACATCGCCACAGTGCTGCATCCACTGATTGCACTGGTACAGACACGAGCAAAGTAGGAATGGTCAGAAAGATGTGAAAGAGCCTTCAAGGAAATAAAGAGACTAATAACATCTGATGAACTGCTCACCCACTAGACCCATCCCTGCCCATCAAATCAGAAGTGATGTGTCCCCTTATGGGATTGGAGCTGTTTTGTCACACATTATGAGATATGGATCTGAACACCCGATTGCATTTGCTTCAAGATCACTGAAGAGTGCGGAATGCAACTACGTATAGATCGACCGAGAGGCCCTTAGTCTAGTATGGGGAATAAAGAAGTTCCACCACAAATATTTACTCTAGTGACAGACCAGCAGCTCCTTGTGTCCATTTTCAATCCCAGGAAGGGAATCCTAGTGATGCCTGCTGCCTGGTTACAACATTGGACACTATTCCTAGGAGCCCACTCTTATGACTTAGCAGTTCAAGGGTACCAAACAACACAGCAACACTGATGACTTGTCACATCTTCCACTATTGGTAACTGAAGAAGAAAAGTCTTCATATTGTGACCCTGCAGAAGTGTTCCACGTTGCATTGATGGACCAGTTGCTGGTAACAAATTCGGAAATACAGAGGGAATCAAGGAATGATCCGACATTGTCAAAAGTCTGTGAAATCACCCTGCAAGGATGGCCAGCTAATGGTAACCCCATGTTTCCAGAGTTCTCATCAAAACAAGACCAACTGTTGGTCTGTCAAAAAATGCTAATGTGTCGATTTCATGTTGTGGTTTCCTGTAAACTGCATACCAGGGTGTTAGAAAATCTTCGTGAAGTACAGTGTTTTGGCTAGGAATAGATAAACAGATTGAAAACTTGGCCAAAAGCTGTTCAGGATGCCACAAAGTTCAAGATGCACCCTTAAAGTCAATAAGTTTCAAAGGTACATTTAATGTCAGAGAAATGTATACAATATACATCCTGAATTCTTTTTCTTTGCAAGCATCCACGAAAACAGAGGAGTGCCCTAAAGAATGAATGCTAGTTAAATGTTAGAACCCCAAAGCCCCCCCCAGCTCCTCCTTCCCATGCATAAACAGCAGCAAAGCAACAACCCCCCTCCCCCACCAGCAAAAAGGCATCTGCACTCTCCACCGAGCACTCAAGCGTGCAGCAAAGCATCAATAAAGACACAGACTTGCAATACCCAAAAGACTACTCGTTCACCTGGTAATTTGATGTAGCACAGGCTCTCTCTCTCTCCCTAATAAGGGAAAAAGAGGTGTCCCTGTTCACAGTGAGAGGGGAGACATAGCAAACAACTCACTAATATATGATGTTAAAAATCTGTTGCATCTTTTTTTCTGAGCTCTTTGCCCAAGGAACTCAGGTCTCTGGGCACACAACCAGCAGCCAGCTCGTTGCTTTCAATCTTCCGTGTACTCCCACGACACATCAGGTGTCAGCACCAGCCTTGAATCCACCCACCTCCAGAGCCACGAAAATCCGGCACCCTGAAGGCGCGCTAGTCTTCCAGGCTGCATCCTTGGCATATCGAAAAGCAGCCGGTCGTGAGGCCCTGACCGTGTGTCCCATTTCCGCAAAGGACCAAAAGTCAGCTTGTAACTTCCGGTCAGGGTCTTCAAAAGAACCTTGAAAGAGAAAAAAGAAGATGTTAAACATAGAAATAGAGCTGTTTCCAAAGATACCAGCAAAGGAGTTGCCATTAGGCGTCGTCATTCTAAGCACCACCCTCTGTTAGTTAGCTGAAAGGTTTATCCAAACCTTCAATCAGTCCATTAAAGTGATGGACAAGGAGGACATTTCTCTACAGCACAAGGTGGATGACTTCCCTTTTGCACTTGGAGCTCTGTTCATGCAACAACAAATCAAACACATGCAATGCTGTTCATTAGCAGGAATCTGAGATCTTGCATAGACCTTCTGAAACCAGGCCTTCAGAGGGAAGTACAGAATAAGCAGTTCATTGAATCGCCAAGTGAAGCAACAAGGAGCTTCAAGATTGGATAGGAAGGCCTAGTGTGTGATTACGGAGAAGACAAGTGGACACCCGGTAGGATAGCTACAAGAACTGGACCACTGATGTACACAGTGTATGCCAGAGATCAGACATGGAGATGTTATGTAGACCAGACACTGGATGCTGAACCAAAGAACACACTTGAGTCGACTGCATCGAACAAGATAGACACATTACTGTCTCTGGACTTACCTCTCAGTGATGATGTCACTGACAGCAACGTGACACCGGGAACTGAAAATGTTGTCTTAGACAAGTCACCTGCCAAACCTGATGCCACTCCACAGGTCCAGAGGTGTGACAGGAATGTTATCGTTGACAAGAGACCTGCAAAACCTGGTGGCAGTCCACAGTTCCAGAGGTGCCATCCTGAAAGAAACAGAGTACAACCCAAAAGACTGAACCTTTAGAATTGTGAAGTTAGTTATGGACCATTATTGTGAAAGAATGTTTATTTGGAACATGGGTTTATGAAAGGGAAATTGAATGTTTTGTACATATACAGTTTTATGTTACATTACACTTCCTCCCCTTTTAGATTAATGTATGGATCTATTTCTTTTAGAGCAATGACCCCCCCCACTTTAGCACTACATATTGATGTTATCTGTGCATGTGCTGTTGTCTATGCATGTGCATTGTTTTCTCTCTCTTTATCTCTCTCTCTCTCTCTCTCTCTCTCGATCTCTCTCTCTCTCTTTCTATCTCTCTCTCCAATACATCAGTTAAAGCCATCTCCCACATGCATGCTTTTATTTAATTGATATGTAGTTGTGCTCAGACACAACAGAAGTAAGCTGCAATTCACATTGGGATGTTGATGATAATCTTGTTACTGACCTTTTTTGAGGTAAGCAGAGAATTTTCAAACTTTTCTGTCGAGTTGTGAAATTCCAGGCCTCACTTGAATAAACTTCATAATTTTGATGTAGGCATGGTGCTCCAATGATGGAGATTGAACTCCAGGTGACAGTAAACCTTCACTTTATAAAAGTGCTAGAGTCTAATACTTTATCATGTTCTGTCAAGTCGTACCCTCGGATCTTAGTTAATATCTCTGCAATATTTGATAGGACTGACAAAGTCTAAAGTTGCCAAAAACAAGTAATTAGAATGTTATAAAGAATCCCATGATGTATTTCCTCCTCCCTTCTCCATGATGCTGACAAAAACAGGTCAGAATTCTGGAATGCAGATTAGGTTTTGGTTCTGGTCTATATGGACCAAACCCAAATTCTTGAGTTACAAAATAATAACATATAGGCTTGGTACTGTCACTCAGCACAGAGAAATTATTTAACAGCTGTAGGGGAAATGAGCTGCACTGAAGTCCTTGCTGCTATGTCCAGGAAGTGTATTTAAATACTATGGGCACCTCACATGCTGAGATGACTGTGAGTGAAGAATTTTAATCCACTGTTCCTCAGCTGTTCCATTCCAGCACACTAGAAATTGCCTTATGCCCCCATCTGTGCCTGACTAGAGAAATTTCAGACACAACAGATTATTGACAGAAGATTGAAAATAAACTGATCCTCTGACTAATGTGCTGCTATGCACAACTAACTCATTCACCTCACTCCTACACATCTTTCGAAACTTCAGAGACTTGGTGAAAGCTCTGACTATAATCTTGAGTACAATGGACAATACCCTTTACAGGAACATTCCATACAAATGCCAAAGTCTGAAATCTCTTCATTGCAAAACAGGGCTTTCAATATCTTGACATACATGATACAATCAGTTTTTACAAAAGGCACTGTTCTCTTTTCCAGTGGAACCTCCTTGAAAGGTATGTAGCAAATGGACATAGGGCCTAGCATAAGGAGACCATGCTAGGTCACAATAATAAGTTTCTACTAGCAAACTTGCATCTTTTATTGTCCTTTCTGACTGTGACTCAGTGGAACGAACTTAGTCTCTGGGACAAAGAGCTCTGGACTTCAATAGATAGGTACATTTAATGTCAGAGAAATGTATAAATTAGATTAGATTATGAGGACACGCAGTCCTCTTTTATTGTCATTTAGTAATGCATGCATTAAGAGATGCTACAATATTCCTCTGGTGTGATATCACAAAAACACAGGACAGACCAAGACTGAAAAACTAACAAAAACCACATAGTTATAACATATAGTTACAACAGTGCCACAATACCATAACTTGATGAAGAACAGGCCATGGCACAGTAAAAAAGTTCAAAGTCTCTCGATGTCCCACATCTCACGCAGACGGGAGAAGGAAGCAAACTCTCCCTGCCATGCCCAACCACAGTCCGACTCTGAGTCATCCGAAAACTTTGAGCCTCCAATCAGCCCTCCGACACCAAGTACTGAGCACCATCTCTCTCCGAACGATTCGACCTCAACCTCGGTCGCCAGCAGCGGGCAAAGCTGGGAATTTTGGGGCCTTCCCTCCGGAAGATTCTCGATCGCCCAGTAACAGCAGCAGCAAACCGGCATTTCAGAAATTTCTCCAGGTGTTCCTCTGTGCTTTCACGTCTGTCTCCATCAAATCAGAATTGTCCACAATATACATCCTGAAGTTCTTTTTCTTAGCAAACATCCACGAAATCAAAGGGGTTTCCCAAAGAATGAATGACAGTTAAATGTTAGAACCCCAAGGCCACCCCAGCTCCCCCCCCATGCTTAAGCAGCAGCAAAACAATGACCCCCCCTTCCCCCACTAGCAAAAAAGCATGTTTAGCACTTTAGACACATTTCAGTCCTACAGCTTGTAACACTTGTCGAGGTACTCAACCCTGCAGTGTACTCAGACTATCAGTTACTTAAATGGATAGGGATAGCTTATTAAGGTGCATTATGGGATTCTGAGTGTAATATCAGGTCTGAAATATTACCCAGAGCAATAATGAGAAAATTCTTCGGACATTCCAAAGCATTCCATAGTGACAGAGTTATGGCAATTCAGAATGACAGCATAGTTTTGTAAATAAATGTGATTTGTATGTTGTGCTTTGGAAAGTGCCAAGAATTCTGTAATTACTTCTCTGAGTAGTTTTATTGATTCCCAAGGAAATATAATTTCAGAATGCCATAACGCTTTGTACAGAGTACTAAACGTAGTCAGAACTCTGAAATGAAAATGCTGGAAGTATTCAGCAGTACAACTCTGTGAAGAGAGAAGTCAAATTAATGTTTCAGGTCAATAACTTGTAATTAGGTCTGGAGAAAATTGGAAAACATGTTCCATGTTGCTGAGAAGGTGCAGAGATATTTAGTTATTTATTATTTATGTGCCTATTAATTAATTAATTTCTCTTTTGTATTCACACAGTTTGTTATCTTTTGCACATTGGTTGTTTGTCCAATCTGGGTGCGGTCTTTCATTGCTTCTATTAAGGTTGTTGGATTTACTGAGTATGCCTGCAAGAAAATGATTTTCAGGGTTGTATATATGACAAGTATGTAATTTGATAATAAATGTACTTTGAACTTTGAAGAAAGAATAGGATCTTAAAATGGATTAGGAGTTCCTGGTGACGAATGATGTTTGGCATTGGCCTTGTCTGAGAACAAGGTATTGAATGCAAGAAGCCATGATCCAGGAGTGCCTGAAAATATAGAATTTAATGGATGTAGTGAATCTAATTCGTAGAACTCTGTTAAATGACACATTATGCAAATTAAAAGAAACAAAAGAAGCAAGGTTTCTTCTGACACATCCTGGTGATGCCCTTTGTCGACTCTTGGTGCCTTCGATAATGATTAGTTTTACTTTCAAGAGGCAGTTAAGGATAAAAAACAAAATAATAAGACTAGGAGGAAAGATCAGAGAATGATGAGCATATAGAACATAGAAATCTACAGCATATTACAGGCCCTTCAGCCCACAATGTTGTGCCGACCATGTAACCTACTCTAGAAACTGCCTAGAAATTCCCTAGTGTAAAGCCCTCTATTTACCGAAGTAAGAGGCTCTTAAAAGACTCTATTAAATCTGCTTCTACTACCGCCACCGGCAGTGCATTCCATGCACCCACCACTCTCTGTGTGAAAATCTTACCCCCAACATCCCCTCGGTACCTGTTTCCAAACACCTTAAAACTATGCCCTCATGTGTTAGCCATTTCAGCCCTTGGAGAAAGCTTCTGGCTATGCACACAATCAATGCCTCTCATCATCTTATACACCTCTGTCAGGTCACCTCTCATCCTCCATCGTTCCAAGAAGAAAAGGCTAAATTCACTCAACCTATTCTCATAAGACGTGCTCTCCAATCCAGGCAACATCCTTGTAATTCTCCTCTGCACTCTCTCTATAGTATCCACATCCTTCCTGTAGTGAGGTGACCAGAACTGAACACAGTACTCCAAGTGAGGTCTGATCAAGGTCTTTTATAGCTGTAACATTACCTCACGGCTCTTGAACTCAATCCCACAGCTGATGAATGCCAACACACCATTCACCTTCTTAAAAACACTGTCACCCCGCGCAGCAGCTTTGAGTGTCCTATGGACACGGACACCAAGATCTCTCAGATCCTCCACACTGCCAAGAGTCTTACCATTAATAATATATTCTGTCCTCAAATTTGACCTACCAAAATGACCGACCACTTATCAGGGTTGAAGTTCATCTGCCACTTCTCAGCCCAGATCTGCATCCTATCGATGTCCTGCTGTAACCTCTGACAACCCTCCAGACTAACCACAGCACCCCCAACCTTTGTGTCATCAGCAACTCATCCTTCTACTTCTTCATCCAGGTAATTTATAAAAACCACAAAGAGGAGGGGTCCCAGAACAGATCCCTGCGGAACACCACTGGTCACCGACCTCCACGTAGAATACAAATGAGATTGCTGTATTGGACTTAATGATTACAATGGCTGTAATAATCATGTAATTCTATTTCATGTAATGACTGTAAAAATCATTGGTAATGGCTTCCTCAATTCTTAGCGTGTCGGATTTATTTAAAATAAAAATAGAAAAAGCTAAAAATGCTTGGCAGGCTCGCAGCATCTGCAGAAAGAAAAACAGAGTTAATGTTTCACATCAGGTTCTTCCAAAATCTGCAGTCATTTGATGTTCAGATTTATTTGTGAGAGTATTTTATTGGCATGTCTCACATTTGTTAAATATTGTAACCGAAAGGCACCATGAATGTCATCAGATGCAAATTGAGATATATTTTCTGGAGTGTAGTTTGTTCAAACCCAGGTGTAGATTTGCACCACTGAGTTCTCCCTGTGGAGTACACATACTGATTACATCCATTAATATTGACCCTATAAACTTATATGTTTCTATGAGCTTCATATTTAGGGGAGCATAATTTATAATAAAAAATGATTTAAACTAAATTGCAGTGCAAGTTGTTAATGGATAGACTACTTCCAGGCTTTTTAAACATTTGAATGTCATCCCTAATAGGAAATTTTGCTTCTGTTTATCAGAGTGGTCAATGAAGGCCCGTCACAACATGAGAGAATTCCCATGCTGTGGGGAGGAGAATTCAATGCCAGTGACCTATACAAATATATAACACCTTTGTGTATACAATGTGATGCTATATTGGTACCAGAAGCATAGCAACACGTTCAGGCTGCCCCAAGAACATCCTCGGACTGTGTTGGTCACTGATACAAATGACACATTTCACTGGGTGTTTTGATGTTTCGATGTACATGTGGCAGATAAAGCTAATATGTCTTTATCTGATGTAGCAATGACCACTGAGTAGAGAAATCTTTAATCGGTTTAAATAGTCCCAATAAAATCCAAAAGAGACCGCACACTCCCTAAAGGCTACAGCAGATTGATCAAACCAATTAAATACAATATGCTTAAATTTAGCCGTTTATTTCTGACTCGTTTTTCCGTGAGACTATGGTAGACAACACATTTAAAGGCATGAGTCAACCATCTTCTGACCTCCCCCATCCTTATTTTTTCAGCCCTGTCTGCTGTCTTACAGTCTGAAATAAAATCATCTTTATGAACCAGTTTCTCCAAGTATGATCTGTCTTTGTTATCATACCCAAAGGAAAGTTCCATGAGCAAATGTTAAGAACTATTGATTGGTTGTTAAATTATACCTTTGACAATATCCTGATACAACAAGTCGCTCTTTACTCATGAAAACAGGTAATACTGGAAATGCTCAGCAGATCAGGTTGCATCTGTGGAGAGAGAAACAGCTAAAACTTTTGGTCCAGAACCCTGCAAAACAACCAGAAAGAAAGAAGCAGATTAGTTTGGGGTGAAGGCTGGGGAGGGGAATGAGTGGAACAAAGGGAATTTCTCTGATAGAATGGGACTGGATTGCCTAATGTGGTAGTTAAGATCAAAATAAATTTCTTTATGTTTAGCCTCTACTAAGACATTAGGACATGCCCAGGAGGGCGGCTGTCAATGTCAGTCTTACATTCCAACATGAAGGTTCTGATGAAGTTGCTCAGACAAAAATATTATTGGCATAAAATAATACAGCATGGAAACAAGCCCTCTGGTCTTAGATGTCCATCCAAGCTAGTCCCATTTGATAGCTTCTGGTTCAGATCCCTCTAAATGTTTCCTATCCATGTAACTCGTCCAACTGTCTTTTAAAAATTGTGTTTCTCTTTGTAAGCCTGATCCGCTGAGTATCTTTAGCAGTTTCTATTTTTAATTCTGATTTTAGGCTTCAGCAGTTCTTTGAAGTATGTGAAGATAAAGCAATTTTTTTGTTTGCAAAAATGTTCTTATCTCTTCAGACTCGACATTTCAGTACATAAAAGGATATGCTGACGAGAAGTCAAAAGATGGAATATACTCCAAAGGCCTTCAGTGTGTAACTATTCTAATTGGAGTGTACAACAGAAGTTCTGGGCTGCCAATAATGGGTGTCATCAACCAGCCATTTGTAACCCGTGACCCAGACAGTCTCAGGTAAGCAGTCGGTGGTGAAGAAGGCTTTTGACATGTTTATAGTTCTGTTGCCAGGATGTGAGGGACTGAATTATGGGTGAGGTTGGACAAGTTAGGACTTTATTCTTTGGAGATTGAGAGGTGATTGTCTCAAGGTGCATAAAATTATGAGGGAGATAAACAAGGTGAATGTACTCAATTTTTTCCTCAAGGCTGGAGAGTCAAGAACTAGAAGGTGTAGGTTTAGAGTGAGAGGGGAAAGATTTAACAGGAGCTTGAAGGTCAACTTTTTTTGACGGTGGTGTGTGTGTGAAATGAGCTGCCAGATGTAATGGTTGTGGCATGTGCAATAACAGCTTTTAAAAGGCAGTTGGCATGTGGATGGATAGTAAAGATTTACAAGGTTGTGGGCCAAACACTGAGGAGCCTGATGGGCTTTTCTTGGTCAGCATGAACCAGTTGGGCTGAAGGGTGTATTCCCTTGTGGTCTGCATTGCACTGATATATCACGGCTGATACCCAGCACTGTTTTCACAACTTTAAAAAAATTATGACATATATATGTAGGTTCAAACTTACAGCAAGCTGATTATTAACAGATGAGAGGAAGAAAGATTGTATGTGGTTTTCTCAATTTCTCCTTAAGTTGATTTGAGATATCACAGTAATTTCAACTTAGTTCCTGGCAGGAAAATGATTAGCCAGCCATTTTACATTATTGATGATAAGAGGAGGGTGGTAAGGGATTTGTTGGGTGTGGGCAGAGGCAGAAGGTGGTAGATCAAATCATGATAGTCCCTTACGGAAACAGTCAAATTAGCATTACTCCTTTGAAGTTTGAAGGTGACAGCATTAACCTGATGCACCTAGGTAGGTCTGAGTTGGGGAGAAATTTCTTCCCTCAAAGGTGATGAACCCCTGGAATTCTCCATCAGGGAGGGAGTGGCAGTCAAGTCACTGAGCGTATTTAAGAAGGACATTGATAATTTTCTGGAGACAAAATGCAGCAAGAGAGAGCAGGAAAATGGAATTGAAAGGGCAGATAAGTCATGATTGTATTGAATAGCAGAGCAGACTAAATGAACGGCCATTACCTAATAACTTACATGTTGCTATGTTTCATTGTGCTCAACCAATGTTTCTGTCCCCAAAGTTAAATCTAGTATCATCCCTGGAAGGTAATAAAAATCAATTGGTCGAGGAAGTGCTATGTGCATACTATACCGGCGTTGCAGAAGGAGCCTAAGCCAGTTCATTATGAAAACCACTCCTCCCAGTATTCTACCTTTGAAAGGCCCTTGGCAGACATAGTCAAAAAGTTTTTCAACTGCAGTTATCCAACCTTGTGGAAATTGGAGGTTGCATGCAAATGTTGAGCAGCAGAGGGTGTGAGTGGAAAGGGGATGATTGAGAGGAAGCATGTGGAATGGGAGGAGTGGATTGTGGCAGAAGTATGGTGGGACCACCAGGGTGGAGGAGCCAATCTGTTTGAGGATGATGAGTGGAAAGACATGAGGTGGGGGGGGGGGGGAATCAGCTGTGGAAATGATTGGTGAGATGGGAAAGGTATGGGGTGTGGTTGAGGATATGTGGGCTAGCTGTTTGTTTAGGTTGGTTACGCAGACAAGGTGAGTTAAGGAGAGACTGAGAAGACCTGGGGAGATGATCAAGTGATGATTGCGAGATGAGGTCTGAGGAAATCAGCAGGGTGTGGAGGGCGGTGGTGTAGTTAATGTCGATCACTAACACATGAAAACTTGAGATCACAGACCTTGAAGAACACAATCACCTCAGATTCTTTGGCTGGAGCCAAGATGGGCGAAGCCTTTTAATCAATGTTGCCTCATCCCTCAAAGTTGCAGGCTTCATTTTCCTCAGTGTTCAAGGCTCAAGTCATTCACATGTTTGGTATATGCTATAGAACCTCATACTATTTACATCAGAGTAAGCTTTGCAAACCCTTTTAAGTCACTGTGCTTTGGTGCATGAAACACACCACCAGGGATGGGGTAGAGGCTTTGTACCTTCTGGAGCCCCTTTCCTTTGTCCACTTCACTCTTATTTCTCGATGTGCCATATGGCCTATTTTGGCTCCGATACGTTATTTCCAACACTACAAGAAGGTGAATGTTATCAGTCTCGTTGCATCACCTTTGTTGCCTGACAACCCTCCAACCCTTTAGAGCATCTTCCCTTCCCTTTCCTGAAATACTCATTGGAGAATCTTTGCTTCTCTCAGCCTTATGCTCTGCTGGCTCAGACAACATCTCCATTGAAAATAGAATCAAAGAACACTGTGGCAAGAGTGAAAGTCTTGCAGGAAAGGTTAAGAACTTTGTGAAATGCATTAATATCTAAACATTGGAAAAAAAAGACCAAGTCCAAGTACACAATGCTAGCCTGTCTTAAGGACAGTAGATGGTGCTCTTGTAATATCATTAGAGTTTATCAACTGTTTAGTCTTTAAATTACAACTGAGCATTCATAATAACTGCCAGCACCAACAATGGCACGGACACAGGGAAGGCAGGACTAGGTACATTTCCTTCTCATTTTCAGAAAGGTGGACATCAGACTCTATCACGACATCTAACCTCACTCAAGGGAGAACTACGCTCTGGTAATGTCACTGTATAATCATCACACCAGTTATAACATGAAAGAAGACATCAGTCCTTTCCTTAGATACCTATCCCTGGATTCCAAAGTAGAAAAATATCTCTAGTGGGAGACAGGGTGAGAATTCATCATTGCCAGGAGAATTGGTGAGCATCTGTATTGTCCAACACTCGAGATAAAGCCAATGTGTTCTAGATGACCTCTTGCTAACAAAAATCCGGGACAAGTTTAAATAAGTGTACTGAGAACCTGTTTTTAAATGTGCAGACCATACTACAAAATCTTAAATACAGGTTTACAAAGCTTTTTTGAAGTCCCTGTTCTTGAAAAAATGTTTGCAGTTTGAATTTACCATTGCTACTTTGAATTCCGTTGCTGTTATAAGGAGCTATTTTATTCCAGTTACCACATAAATATTAAATCCTTACAAAATGGAACAAAAGTCATTGAAATGACTGCTCTATTTTGAAGAAGCAATGTGCTTACTGAAATCTGTTTTATTTTTGCGAAAACATAATCATAGTACCCACATAAACATGCTCAAATTTGTCATTCTTCCCTACTCGTCTTTTTGATGGCATGATCAACTGGGATCATCCCAAAGCATTTGGAACAATTACAACACATGGTGGATTTCAAACAACATGTGAATACACTCAGTGGACACTTTATTAGGTATACCTGTACACCTGCTCATTAGTGCAAATATCTAATCAGCCAATCATGTGGTAGTAACTCATTGCATAAGAGCATGCAGATATAGTCAAGAGGTCCAATTGTTGTTCAGACCAAACATCAGAATTAGGAGTAAATATGATGTAAGTGACTTTGACTAAGGAATGGTTGTTGGTTGGGTATCTCGGAAACTGCTGATCTCTTGGGATTTTCATGCACAACAGTCTGTGGATTTACAGAGAATGGTATAAAAAAAGAAAAACATCCAATGAGGAGTATTTCTGTGGGTGAAATTTTTTTAAATTTCAAAATATACTTCCACCGAGTTGATGATCTGCAGCAGCACTGGATGTTAATGACAGTCATCAGGAGGCTGGCCAGACTGGTTCAAGCTGACAGGAAGGAGACAGTAACTCAGATAACCTCACCTTACAATAGTGGTGTGCAGAAGAGCATTCCTGAATGCATATAAATCTAATCTTGAAGTGGATGGTCTACAGCAGCAGAAAACCATGAACATACACTCAGTAGCAGGAGGTATTGGCTGCTGAATGTTTATTGTTTTTTTAATATCTTTTAAATAATAAATTTACAGACAAAAATATAAAAGAGAGATTGAGATAGGATACTATCAAAGTGAACCATACTTCATCACAGATAATACCCCACTCCACTTAACTTCACTCATTATCACTACCTGGAGAGACAGAGCCTTCAGCTGGGTGGATCTCATATTGTGACATTTCTCATCCAAACCATTTCTCCCCCTTTAATATCTTTAAAACCTAATTGTTGAAACAATATTTTGGGTATTCTTCCAGATTTTGCTTTTCTTTCTGAATATGTCTCTGTGAAACAAACTGGGATGTCATTCAATGCTAAAAGTACAACATATCTGCAAGTAAGAGACACAAAATGCTGGAAGAGCTCAGCATATCAGGCAGCATCTGTGGAGAGGAATAAACATTCGATGTTTTGGGCCGAGACCCTTTATCAGGAGAGGAGAGGAAGGGGGAAGAAGTCAGAATAAGAAGGGGGAGAACTACAATTTGGCAAGAGATAGGTGAAAACTGGTGAGGGGAGAGGTGGGTGGGTGGGGGAGGGGGATGAAGTGAGAAGCTGGGAGGTGATAGCTAGAAGAGGTAAAGCTGAAGAAAAAGGAATCTGATAGGAGAGGAGAGGGGACCATGGAAGAAAAGGAAAGAGAGCCACTTTGTTACAAGTCATATGCAAATTGTTTTTTCAGCAAATTTATTAATGGGATAAATCACCCAAAGAAAAATGCTAAGGGTCTTTTTATGCTTGTCAAATATTATGAATTGATGATGTATTTATGCAAGCAGCATCAGTATATCGTGTAAATTCAATACTGCATATTGTTACAGTGGAAATAATGGATGCCTGGTCTCCTTTGCCACAGAATGGTTAATGTTCTTAACAGACTAGAAATCTTTTGCAAGATGCATCCAATACACTCATGGTGTTGAAAAAATAAATGTGAAGAACATTAATAATTTCAAAACAAACTGTTGTTTTTGGTCGATTCTGTTTATTTTGTTGTTAGGCACAGTTAGTAAGGGATAGGGGATCAAGGAGGGCAAAGAAATTTAAGCTACTGATCAGCTGTGGTGAATTGTTAGGCAGAATTTATTGAACTGCAGAAGAATAAAGGATCCAGGGGAACAGGCTGGAAAGAAGAGATGAGACGAATGATGAAATCAGTTGTGATCTTACTGAATAGTAGTGAGTTTTAAAGGCTCATATGGCCTAATCCTGCTCTCATTTTCAATGTTCTTATGGAACAGGCTCAAGAAAATGAAAGTCAAAGAGAGTCCCTCCTGGCACTTATCCTTGCAAGCGGAGCAAGTGCTACACCTGCCCTACACCTCCTCCCTCACCACCATTCAGGGCCCCAAACAGTCCTTCCAGCTGAGGCCACACTTCACCTGTGAGTCTTTTGGGGTCATTTACTGTGTCCAGTGCTCCCAGTGTGGCCTTCTGTATATTGGTGAGACCCAACATAGATTGGGAGGCCGTTTCACCGAGCACCTACGCTCTGTCCGCCAGAAGAAGCGGGATCTCCCAGCGGTCACCCATTTTAATTCCCATTCCGACAATTCAATCCATGGCCTCCTCTACTGTCGTGATGAGGCCACACTCAGGTTGGAGGAACAGCACCTTTTATACTGTCTGAGTAGCCTCCAACCTGATGGCGTGAACATTGATTTCTCATACTTCTGGTAATGCCCCCCCCCCCCACTTTCCATTCCCCAGCCCCTTTTCCCTCTCTCACCTTATCTCCTTGTCTGCCCACTGCCTCCCTCTGGTGGGCCTACCCCTTTTTCTTTCGTCCATGGCCTTCTGTCCTCTCCTATTAGATTCCCCCTTCTCCAGCCCAATTAACTTCCCAGCTCTTTGCTTCCTCCCTCCCTCTCCCGGTTTCACCTATCAAGCTCTTCCCTCCCTCACTTTTTATGTCTGCCCCTCATCATTTTTTCTCCAATCCTGCTGAAGGGTCTCAGCCTGAAATGCCGACTGTACTGTTTTCCATAGATGTTACCTGGCCTGCTGAGTTCCTCCAGCATCTTGTGTGTGTTGTCAAGAAAATGAAAATTTGGCCTTCCTTTCTGATGTATGTTTATCCTATTTAACTCAATCAAAATTTTAAAATTCCATTTGATTTTGTTATTTCTTCCTAGGTGGAGCGGACAGTATTTCTGGGGGCTTTCATATCAAGGCATCAATATATGTTCACTACAAATTGGTGCGAACACAGCTTCTCAACCAGGTGATGATCAGGGTGAAGTCCCAAGGCAGAAGGAGAAGATGCCAGATAGAGACAATGATTTGTCAGCTGTCATGAGTACAAGTGAAAGTGAGAGCATTAAGTCAGCATTATCAAAGCTACGGTTGTATTACGCTGCAGGTGCTGGCTACAAGAGCCTCTGTGCTGTGCAAGGTTTTGTCAGCGTCTACCTTTTGTCTGAGGACACCACTTTCAAATGGGACTGTTGCGCACCGCATGCTATACTGAAGTCCCTGGGTGGAGGCATGGTAGACTTTCGAGAATACTTGAAAAGAAGAAAAGATGGCAATCTAGATGAACTTCCTGAGCTGGTGTATAACATGCCAGTGGACGGGGTAACAGGGTCAGACAGATGGGCCAATAAGGGAGGCTTGGTAGCTTATAGATGTCGCAAGCATTTGGACACCATCATGAATATCATTTCGAGTGTGGACCCCTGATATCAGTGACCACCTTGTAACTGGCATTCCATTTGAAGAAAGCATATCTTAAGTTGTTAATATGTACTTAATCTATGGCTTGTGTTCCAAGTTTGGACTTCACATGACTCAGCAATAAAAAAAAAACCAAAGTATCACGTCACAGCCAGGCTCATAATGTTTGTTTAAACACAAGTGAAAGGTGGCAGAATGGAAACAAAACTCCAAGCTGATGTATCCCTTAACACTATAAAAGCTGCATTTCAGGTGTTTAAGTATATACATTTTTGAGGACATGAATTCCAAGCCAGAAACTTGGCAATGTAGAGGACTTGGCATCAATTCACTGTTTTTATAATAAACTTGCACTGCTCACGATTTGACTTTCAGTTAATGGTCAGGTCAGGGTGCTCATGTTGAGTTACACAGAAACTGTAGCTAAAAGTTCAGATTTAAAAATGAATTTAAAAGTCACAGCTAAATATCTCAGTTTAAAATGCCCCAATGTCTATTAGATGCTGTCCATCTCAGATTCATTCCGAGTAGAGTCTAGGACACCTTGGGACCTGCATTAAAAACTATGACTCTTAATGTAAGCTTTGTGCTATGTCGAGATTCTGGCACAGATTAGAAACATATAACTATCTTAATTAGCACACATAAAAGTTGCTGCATTCAATCATAAAATAATAATACTTGTAGTTAAATAGAATCTTACATTATTTATCTATCAGATAGTAGTTCAGGTGAGGAATTACGTTTGAATTGTTGATGTCATTTTGGCAAACAAGATCCACCTTGTGACAGAACCCCTGCTGTGCAATTTCAAATACTGATCCCACAAAGGGAATGCCAACTTCTTTTGTGTAATTCCACATGAATCTGAAGTACTAATTAATTGCAGTGCCCCATAACCAAATGGAAAAGATTAGGAAACAGAGCACACATCAGGGTTTGAATTTGGAAGCATTGTTTCAAATCGCAACATACATCTCCTCTGAGCTGAAACCAAGGACCTTTTAAATCCCACATTTTAGATTTGCCACTTGATGATGCAGGATAACTAGGACAACCCTATAGACTCAAGATATGATCTCAGGTGCAAATTCCAAATTGCTATTTTCAAACTTCCCATGAACAATAATGTGATGCTGTGGAAGGGTTTACACGCTGACTCAAAGGTAGATTGCAATGTGACCATCCTTATACCAATCAATATGGTGGTTCAGTTCTTTGCAGTTAAGAAGTTTTCATGCATTGACAAAATTGATATGATGGGAGGGTCCACTGATATCTAGTCATATCTATAAATCCAGCTTGAATTCAGAGTTCTGACTCCCTCTCTCTCATGAGGACATCTGGAAACTATTCCCTATTCCACCACATTCTCCACTAAAAGAGTAGCAAAAAAGGATGAATGCCTGCAATTAAATCAAATAAAATGATTCTACTAACTTCTCCGAAAGATCAGAGGAATTTTTTTTTATTTACTTATCAGACTATTAACTGTCTTCAAAGGGATTCAGTATGAAATAAAAAGTATTAAAATATTTTTTCCTTGTTATGATTGACACTTGAACAATTTTTGCTTTTACATGTGACTGTAAGTTCATATTTGTGGAGTACGAGTCAGCTATTAGTTCTACAGGCGATAGCTCTGAAGACAAGCACGAGACTGCGACGCATAAATAACATGCCTGCCCTGACTGCAGTGCAGGCATGACATCATCTCTGCTGTTTCCTTGTGATAATGATTAAAGATTGCCACTTGCACTAATCTCACTCTACACATCTGCAAAGTTGCAAGGTGAATAATTATAAACACGAGAAATTCTGCGGATGCTGGAAATCCAAAGCAACACTCACAAAATGCGGGAGGAAATCAGCAGGTCAGGCAGCGTCCATAGAAATGAACAACCAGTCACCGTTTCAGGCTGAGTCCCTTCTGCAAGACTGGAAAAGAAGGGGAAAGACGCCAGAATATTAAAGAAAGTGGGAGGGGAAGGAGGGTATCTAGAAGATGGTAGGTGAAGCCAAGGAAAGGTAGGGGGCTGGAGAGGATGTAACCTGATAGGACAGGAGAATAGACCATAGGAGAAAGAGAAGGTAGAAGGGCATTAGGAGGAGGTGATAGGCATGTGAGAAAGGTAAAAAGCCAGAGAGGGGAATAGAAGAAGAGAGGGAGGGAAAAATGTTATTACAGGGAGAAATCAATATTCATGCCATCATGTTGAAGGCTACCTATAAGGTGCTGCTCATCCACCCTGATGGTGCCTTGTCGTAACAGAAGAGGAGGCCACAGAGCAACATGTCAGAACAGGAATGCGAACGCGTTGGCCACTGGCAGGTTCCGCTTTTGGCAGATGGAGCGGAGGTGCTTGACGAAGCAGTCCCCCAGTTTATAGTGGGTCTCACCAATGTAGAGGACACCGCATCAGGATCACTAGACACGATAGCTGACCCCAGCAGCTTTGCAGGTGAAGTGTGGTCTCACCTAGAAGGACTGTTTGGGGCCCTGAATGCAGATGAGAGAGATA
Source organism: Mobula hypostoma (assembly GCF_963921235.1). Lineage (NCBI taxonomy): Eukaryota > Metazoa > Chordata > Chondrichthyes > Myliobatiformes > Myliobatidae > Mobula > Mobula hypostoma. Next base: position 152,149,992 of record NC_086102.1, on the reverse strand, counting down.
GTGAATAGGCAGGTGTACTACTTCGACTGCTTGAAGGAATAAGTCCCAGGAAGAAATGAATGGAGACAGATGAATGGAAAAGGAACTTAAGGAGAGAACTTACCAGAAGGAGAAATCAATATTCATGCCATCAGGTTGGAGGCTACCCAGAGAGAATAGGTGAATAATTATTGTTGATAGTTACAGTGAAACAGCACCTCTTACAAGAGTGGTGCTCTGAGAGTGAAACAGGTTTTATACATTACTTTATCAATTATTTATTTGTTTATGAGATGTGGTTGGGTCTCTAGTTAATTAGAACAAGGAAGTCAGTAATAACCATATTGGTTGGTCCAGCAACATATATGGGTCAAACTACGTTAAGATGAAGGATTTTCTTCCTCAATGGATTTCTACTGTGGTCCAGGAGATTTGTTAATCACCATTATTGATACTCTGATTTTATTCCAGGTTTATTGACTTGAAGTTAAATTCTCCAGCTGCCACAATGGAATTTATTATCCAGATCAACAGTTCAAACCTTTGGATCCTAGTCCAGTACCATAGCCACTGTGCTACCATGCAAAACACTTGCATTTGTGTAGGAAATGAGCATGTCCTGCAGAAACTTTGAGGAATAATATAAAATGGAAGTGACTGGCTTCCAGGGCTCCAGAAGGCTTTGGCAGAAGATGTATGAAGTTGGCGGAATCTGTTGAATGTATTGGATACCAGGAGGTCGTCCCAGCACAAGCACACTATAACCAGGTAATGAGCATCAGGTAATTATCTTCCTGGGATCAAGTCCTGAGACCACACTGTAGTGCTGCAAAAAAATTCCATGACCTCGCACTAAGTAATCAAAATGAATCTGATGTAAAATGTCATAAAACAGTATCTTCATCACAAGCCTCAGACAAAATTCAATTCATCGCAGCCCTGTCACTCAACAACAACTTCTGTCAGTCACTTGGCTCTGATTAATTGCTGCAACCTCATCCACTCACACCGGCAGCTTTCATACATGAATCCAACTATTCCACCTGCACTTCCCAACATCTTCTCCACATTTTCGCTCTCTTGTGTGACAGTTTATAGATAAGAAACTGGGTTGCCCTTTGCTTTGATGACCACAAAATCGGTCAGTAAAAAAGCTGTACGGGATCGTTCTCCACCCCCTTCTCATCCAGAGGAGGAGGAGAAGATGGTGGCGCCACGCAGCGCGCAGTGGCCACTCCGGTGAATGATATCTGTAATCTGTCAAGTAGGGTGCCATGCATAATCCTGATTTGATGGAGACAGACGTGAGCAAATGGAGGAACATCTGGAGAAACTTCTGAAATCCCTTTTTCACTGCCGCTGCTACTGGGTGATCCAGAATCTCCGGAGTAGAAGACCCCGAGTCCTCGGCTTTGCTTGTTGCTCGGCAGCCAGGGAGGGGTTGAAGCGCTCGGCAGAGATGGTGCTCGGTGCTCAGTGTCGGAGGGCTAGTCGGAGGCTCGAAGTTTTCGGATGGATTCAGAGTCGGCTGTGGTCGGGTGCTTCAAAGCATCGGCAGTTGTCGGTGCCTGGAGGTTTATGGCAGGGAGAGTTTCTCCCTTCTGCCGCCTGCTATCGGGAACTATCAGGAGTTGATCGGAACTTTAAGACTTTTTTTTTACCGTGCCCATGGTCTGCTCTTTATCAAATTATGGTATTGCTTTGCACTGCTGTAACTATATGTTATAATTATGTGGTCTTGTCAGTGTTAGTCTTTGGTTTGTCCAGTTTTTTTGGTGATATCACTCTGGAGGAACATGGTATCATTTCTTAATGCATGCATTTCTAAATGACAATAAACGAGGACTGATCGTCCTCATAATCTAATCTAATCTAATCCTTCTCATCCAGCGCTTCTTCCCCCTGCTCATTATGTGCCACTCAATAAGTGGCAAGGACTGCTCCTCATGATGGTAACGTTGTGCAGCTTGCAGAGAGAACCATAAGTCTCCGCGTCTGTTGTGTGGATACTGCAGGATTCTTCTTGTACAGACCAGCTATTGGAAATGTTATGAACTGCCAAACATATCTCTTTCCTTCTGGCAGCATGGATCTTGCTATAGTTATGCTTCACATATGAAATGAGTGACATACTCCGGTCATGGGCCAAGTCCGCAAGGGTTCACCCTTATGGATTGGTTTGCCATTGTACCTCAAATGATACTGGCAGAGCAGACTAGCAGTGTGCCACCAAATGGAGAGCATTGTGACCTCTCCCAGTATACATGACACCCACCTGCATGTCAATAGTGAATTAGTGTCAGTACCTCCAGCTGAACTTTGTCTTTTTGTGTGTTTTCCCCCTAGCCGTCAGTCTGTGGATTTGTATGCCCTGTGTGGTTCTGTCCCCTCTCCTGCTGTACTTCGGCCCCTGTATTACTGAGTACTCTGCCTCTCTCCTGTTTCTCATTATTACCTGTTTTGCTGCCACTTCTGTCTCATTGTGCTCCACCTATCATCTGCCTCTCTGTTTATTGCTCAGCGTATTTCAGTCCTGTGTTTTCACCAGTTTGTTGCCAGATTATGCCAGTGAGTTTTCCTCATCCTTTCCAGCATTTGTATCGGAACTCTATCTGTCCAAATATTGACTCTGCCTGTTTCCTGATTCTGGTTTTTGGATTTCTCTAGAATTTTTGATCTCTGCCTGAACTTTGATACTGACTTTGTGGCCCCTCTGGATCTGCTACTCAGTAAATATCAGAGTATGCATAGTACTTGGTCTGCGATTGGGTCCTGCTTCAGTGTCCTGACAATTAGTGGTTGGTTTTTGAAGGAGTGGAATCTGGACCATAGGAACCAGTGATGGGGGAGAGAATGGACTAACTAGAATGGGGCTGGGAGTGGAGGAAGAATGTCCATTCTGCTTCCAAACCACTTCAATTTTTGACAAGAATATATACTGGATAAAAAAAATTATGTCTCCTGCATCATTAAGTATTATAATTCACCTGTATTTTGTATTCTGGATATTTAATCGTAGTCTCAAGTAGAGACCTCCAACAGGACCACAACCTTGTTGTGGTTTGGAGGCTTGCATGCCTCGGTGACCTGGAGAGCAATGCTGGCTGGAGTCAGGGCTTTATTATTTGTCTCTTGGTGCAGCCAAACAGGTCAAAGGACAGAGGTGAGACTAAGAGTGGTCCATGGGTCCTCCAGGTTCAGGGGTTCATTTCAGGGCTAACAACCCTGACTGGTAAAACAAAATTGTTATGGAAACAGCAATGAGAAAACCTTCTACATCTGAGTGTGATGGAATTCCTGAGTATTCACCTGGGACTTGAATGACTGACAGTAATGAAAACCGGGAGGAAGCTACTTTACTTGATGAAGGAAGCCCTGAGCACCGCGGAGATGAAGGACCTTCATTGCTGCCCTAAACACCAGCGGCGAAATGGGCAGTAAGTGAGTAACAATCAGATTATCCTTGTAAGTAGAACAAGTACCATACCTGCCCCTACACTTCCTTCCTCACTATCATTCAGGGCCCAAAACGTCCATCCAGGTGAGGCATTACTTCACCTGTGAGTCTTTTGGGTCATCTACTGTATCCAGTGCTCCCTGTGTGGCCTCCTGTATATCGGTGAGACCTGAACATAGATTGGGAGACTGCTCTGCCAAGCACCAGAAAAAGCAGGATTTCCCAATGGCCACCCATTTTGATTCTACCTCCCATTCCCATTCCGACATGTCAGTCCATGCCCTCCTCTACTGCCATGATGAGGACGCACTCAGGTTGGAGGAGCAACACCTTGTATTTCATCTGCCTAGCTCCCAGCCTGATGGCATGAACAGCGATTTCTTGAATTTCTGGTAATTGCTCCCCGTTCTCTCCTTCACCATTCCCACATTTGCATTTTGCTCTTCCACCTTATCTCCTTACCTGCCCATCTTCTCCCTCCGGTGCTCCTCCACCTTCCCTTTCTTCCATGATCTTCCGTCCTCTCCTGTCAGATTCCCACTTTTCCAGCCCTTTATCTCTTCCACCAATCAATTTTCCAGATCTTTACTTCATCCCTCCCCCTCTCCCAGTTTCACATATCACGTACTAACTTGTACTACTTCCTCCCCTCCCTTCACCACCTTATTCTGACTTCCCATCTTTCATATTCATAGTCATACTTTATTGATCCCAGGGCAAATTGGTTTTTGTTACAGTTGCACCATAAATAATAAATAGTAATAGAACCACAAATAGTTAAATAGTAATATTTAAGTTATGCCAGTGAATTATGAAATAAGTCCAGGACCAGCCTATCGACTCAGGGTCTGACTCTCCAAGGGAGGAGTTGTAAAGTTTGATGGCCACAGGCAGGAATGACATCCTATGACGTTCTGTGCTGCATCTCGAAGGAATGAGTCTCTGGCTGAATGTACTCCTGTGCCCAACCAGTACATTATGTAGTGGATGGGAGACATTGTCCAAGATGGCATGCAACTTAGACAGCATCCTCTTTTCAGACACCACCGTCAGAGAGTCCAGTTCCATCCCCACAACATCACTGGCCTTACGAATGAGTTTGTTGATTCTGTTGGTGTCTGCTACCCTCAGGCTGCTGCCCCAGCACACAACAGCAAACATGATAGCACTGGCCACCACAGACTCGTAGAACATCCTCAGCATCATCCGGCAAATGTTAAAGAACCTCAGTCTCCTCAGGAAATAGAGACGGCTCTGACCCTTCTTGTAGGCAGCCTCAGTGTTCTTTGATCAGTCCAGTTTATTGTCAATTCGTATCCCCAAGTATTTGTAATCCTCCACCATGTCCACACTGACCCCCTGGATGGAAACAGGGGTCACTGGTACCTTAGCTCTCCTCAGGTCTACCACCTGCTCCTTAGTCTTTTTCACATTAAGCTGCAGATAATTCTGCTCACACCATGTGACAAAGTTTCCTACTGTAGCCCTGTACTCAGCCATCTCCCTTGCTGATGCATCCAACTATGGCAGAATCATCCGAAAACTTCTGAAAATGACAAGACTCTGTTCAGTAGTTGAAGTCCGAGGTGTAAATGGTGAAGAGAAGGGGAGACAAGACAGTCCCCTGTGGAGCCCCAGTATTGCTGATCACTCTGTCGGACACACAGTGTTGCAAGCACACGTACTGTGGTCTGTCAGTCAGGTAATCAAGAATCCATGATACCAGGGAAGCATCCACCTGCATCGCTGTCAGCTTCTCCCCCAGCAGAGCAGGGCGGATGGTGTTGAGTGCACTGGAGAAGTCAAAAAACATGACCCTCACAGTGCTCGCTGGCTTGTCCAGGTGGGCGTAGACATGGTTCAGCAGGTAGACGATGGCATCCTCAAAACCTAGTCAGGGCTGGTAGGTGAACTGAAGGGGATCTAAGTGTGGCCTGACCATAGGCCGGAGCCGCTCCAGAACTAGTCCCAATGAAAGGTCTCAGCCCAAAATGTTGACTGTTTATTCTTTTCCATAAAGATGGCTACTGCTGAGTTCCTCTAACATTTTGCGTGTGTGTGTGTGTGTGTGTGTGTGTGTGTGTGTTAACAATCAGAGATGGTTTTTAAATTTGTTTGTGAGAACTATCGATCTACTCACAGAAGCCACAACTATAAAACATTGGCCTCATTCTCAAGTTTTTTTTTAAACAAAGGATATTTGAATGGACTCACTTGTACTTTGGAAGTGAGCCAGAATCCACATGCAGTTCCTGCAAAGCAAGCAATAGGATCTTGAATGTGGGAAAACACCTAACAGTAGTAAATTTATGGACTCCCCACCTACTGATTTCTAGCAGAAGAGAATGAGAGTGACTTCCCTCAGGTAGTGGGCAAGTACTTGTATTTCCAGATCCATAGTGTTCATGGCCACGGTGACTCCAAAATCTGTTGCCAATGGACTGAAGAGGTTATCAAAAAGACCTTCTACTTTTACTACACCACGCACTGTAGACAATTGCAACTTGTAGCAATTTCAGAAGTTCTAAACTTGTGCAATCACATTGACTGAAGAAATCAGCCACCATATATTATGCATGCGACTAATAGATTTTTAAATAGGTTGGGCGTTCCTCTGTGTAGTTTAATATATACCCTTCATGTGTACTTAAATACAGGTACAGGTTGGGACATGGAGTTTTGCAAAGCATTGTTCACAACAGATCAGTAATGCACATTGATCCCGTCACGATCTGCCTGCTCTGCAAGCTTCCGATGATTTCTTGCGCAGTTTAATGCCTTCTCCATACGGTTATTCACTGCAATCTGCAGCAGAAATGTGTGCTTGCACAATGTGTAATATTTTGGATCCCACAAAACATTTGCGACATTTAATGTGTGCTATTTAACCCCAGCTGCATAGTCATTATTTTTACCACTAGTGACCATGGCTGTTTTGATGTATATTGTGGAAGGAAACAGGAAGTGCTGTACAAAATTCTCTTTCACAGTCTGCATGATGAAGGAACTTTGTCAATTTTTGCTGCAGTTTATATGTGACATTCATATGAACCTTTTGCTAAAAAGTATATAATGATTGTTAATGATTAAACTGGTGAAATTATCACTAGTGATGTGTGTATGTATAAAATATCTCTAATTTATGGAGAACTTATACAGGGGTTTCATGGAAGATGTACAGTAAATTAGGGATGTGGTGTACAGTGCTTGTTTCCTCTAAGTGATCATTGCGTCATTGATACAAGTGATGGTATTGCAAACTTCTCTCATGAATTGATAATTTTACTCAACAGCTGTTCTGTTTATTCTATCCGTTCTATACTCGTCTGCTCACGTTTCTGCTCTACTTTACCTGTTCAAGCTTTGCTAATTCAAGGGAGTTATATGCTAATTTGCTGCCACACAGGGGTAGACATTTACCTCCCAAGCAAAGATTACCCTTGCACAAATGTAGTTATGCTCTTCATCCTGCTTCACTTAACAAACATCCATGCCAGGAACTAAAAGACTGTCTGTTTGGTTTTTTTAACTACTCCTTATCTCAGAGGCATTAAGATAATTTTGCAACCTGGCAAAAGTGTCAGTAAAACAGTAAAAACCAGGATGGGGTATTGGTAACAAAGGGGTCAAAACATTCAGTAAAATAAGCTAAATTTAAACTAGACGGCATCTTGGCAAAGATCCACAGATATCACCCAAGGCATTTCTAGAGTAACAATTTCAATACTTTCTCAGCATGTTGGTTAGATTGAAAAAATTGTTTATGTCATACATAGCAGAGGTTAAACTCTACATCATATGGTCTTTTCAAAGCCTTCAGCAGTCTCCAAGTACTTACACTTAATACCGTGAAGCTCATTCTTTGAGTACACAAACCTTCCAACTATTAATAGATCTACCATTTGATATGCTAGTTGATAATATCTATCTAGTCTGCAAGCTTCCTCAAACTAAATACCTCAGTCAGCATTGCCTGACTTAAAACAAGGCTAATAACATAACCTCATTGTCTTACACTGACTCTCTTCAGCAATTAGTCTCCTGATGAGGACCAGCAAGTCTGTCCTGTAAGAACAGTGCTTATTTGCAAAGGTGACCTTTTAACTTAAAACTGATTACTGCTTGCTATTTACATTAAGAACTGAAGACTGGTTCCCATTTATGATAAGAAGCTAAACAAAAAGTTTTGATTAGAGTTTAACTCACTCAAAAACACCACTTCAGCAGTTGTGTTTAGAAAGCTGAACTTGGCAAAAAAGAAAAGGCCCCTGACCCTGCACAGTGAATATTCATCACAAGGTCAATCAGTGAATGATGTTCTCATGGAGAATCATATACACACCCACAATTATTACTAATCCTTTTATTCATTTGTGTCAGAATCACAAAATCTCTTCTGATTGTGCATAAATAAGTGTTACTGAATTGGGGGAAATATGTTGTTGGAAGATGAAAAGTATAAGAAAAACATGAAATCTTCATTGATAAAGCTACAATACATTGCAATGTGAAAGATGATAGCTGGAGACAACTGAACAATATATCCAAGCAACACACATCAAAGTTGCTGGTGAACGCAGCAGGTCAGGTCTCGGCCTGAAACGTCGACTGCGCCTCTTCCTATAGATGCTGCCTGGCCTGCTGCGTTCACCAGCAACTTTGATGTGTGTTGCTTGAATTTCCAGCATCTGCAGAATTCCTGTTGTTTGCGTTTAAATATATCCAAGCATATGTGTACAAAATTTCAAAGTGAATTTATTATCAAAGCACATATATGTCACCATAGACAATCCTGAAATTCATTTTCTTGTGGCATACTCAATAAATCCATATTCAATAACAATAAAGGAATCAGTGAAAGACCACACCAATGTGGACATTAAAGAAGTGTGCAAAAAAACAACAAAGTGCAAATACAAAAAAAGGAAATAATAAATAAATAGATAGATAGATATCGAGAACATGAGATGAAGAATCCTTGAAAATGAGTCCATAGACGGTGGATCATTTCCATGATGGGGCAAGTGAAGTTATCCCCTTTGGTTCAAGAGCTTGATGGTTGAGGAGTACGAACTGTTTCTGAACTTGGTGGTGTGAGTCCTGAGGCTCCTGTAACTTCTTTCTGATGGCAGTAGCGAGAAGAGAGCATGTCTTGGGTGGTGGAGTGTCCCTGATGATGGATGCTGCTTTCCTGCGACAACGCTCCGTGTAATGTGCTCAATGGTGGAAGGGCTTAAACCGTGAAGGACTGGGCCGCATCCATTACTTTTTGTAGGACTTTCTGTTCAAGGGCATTGGTGTTTCCATACCATGCTGTGAAATAGCCAGTCAATATACGCCACATTACAGATCTATAACTTTGTCAAAGTTTTAGATGTCATGCTGAATCTTTGTAATTGCACTTAAGTACTGGGTCCAAGACAGGTCCTCTCAAATAATAACACCAAGGAATTTAAAGTTGTTGACACTCTCCAACTTTGGTCCTCTGATACGGACTGGCTCATGGACCTGTGGTTTTCTTCTCCAGAAGTCAATAATCAGCTCCTTGGTCTTGCTGACTTTGAGTAAGTGGTTGCTGTTATGGCAACACCCAGTCAGAATTGCAATCTCCCTCCTATGTGCTGATTCATCACCACCCTGTATTTGGCCTACAACAGCGGTGTCATCAGCAAGCCTAGCATTGGAGCTGTGCTTAGCCACAGCTGTAGGTGTAAAGTGAGTAGAGCAGGGGGCTAAGCACACAGCCTTGTGGTGCACCTGTGCTGATGGAGATTGTGGAGGAGATGTTGTTGCCAATCCAAACTGACTCGGCTTTGCAAGTGAGAAAGTCAAGGATCCAATTGCACAAGGTGGTATTGAAACCAAGATCTTGAAGTTTATTAATTAGTTTTATGGGGAAGATGGTTCTGAATGCTGACTGTAGTCGATAAAGAGCATCCTGATATATGCACCTTTGCTGTATAGATTTTCCAGGGTTGAATGAAGAGTCAGTGAGATGACACCTGCTGTGGACCTGTTGCTCCGGTAGGCAAACTGGAGCAGATCCAACTTGCTTCTCAGGCAGGAGTTGATATGTTTCATGCATTGTGAGAGACAAGGCTACAAGAGGAAATGGAAGCTGTTGTCTTACCTAATTTCAAATCCAACTCAAAGTCCTAACGAAAATGGGAATGGTAAATTTCAAGGTACTTGTAAACAAGTACCTTGGCATAACACTATTCTTAATTTATTCCTCATTTGGAAAGGCACCAGAACTCATAAAAATATACGCTACACCTCCGAGCACGGGTGGCCCCAAGAGAATTTTAAGCTACCTGATACATGAATGCTCAACACTCGATACTAAAGTGCTCTGTTACTTAGCAGGAACAATAATGAACACCAAACTACCTCACACAGCAAATATAATGAGTAGAATCTTATAGAACAACATGAAGATAGGACAAAAATATTGCTTTTTTAATGATACAATCCATAGGAGCTGTGCATCTATTTTTTGAACAAATCTATATTCAAACAATTTGTTCTGCACATGCTAACTTAAAGTTATTTATTATTCATGCTTGATGCCAATGCATTAATTTGGGTCTTGGAAATATCTTAAGACTGAGTCTTAAGATCCTTGCATTTGGAACAAAGATACAGTATATGCATTTCAGACTTGTTTCTGTTCAATAAAATATGTCAAAATATTTTCTGTTTAGCTGAACTGCTGTTGTTGACATATTCATTATTTTTATATAAGTGTATTTTTGAATTTGCTATCAGAGGAAAGATGCCATGGTGTGCATAACAACCATTTCACATTGCAGCTGAACAAAGCTTTGTGAGACTATCAGTGACACATGAAATATAGCAACTGTATATTCTATGAGAATTGTCTATTACTGTATATAGTGTAAGTAAAAGATTCTGTAGTGAGTGACATTAATTCTAATGATAGTATTCTGAAGTAATGAGATATTTATTCCATAATTTTATACAGACAGAACTGTTACAAATTTAATGCAGTTCTTCTGGGTTTCCTGAGCACTGGTATTAAACTAGTGTTTACAGACTGTTGTTTGTAATCCAAGCATGTTCTTTTCTGGGATAGGCCCATATCTCCCACTATATAATCAGCAACAAAACTTACGGGTGGGACAACAGGATATCCTTGTAATGAAAAACTAGATGCCTGTCTTTTACAAATGATTCACCAACATATCCAAAATAAATTAGTTGATGAAACATGTCTTACGTTCATTTACAGAAAACAATATACATTCAAATTGGCACTTAGAGGAAAATCTCATTTTGATCTGCCCAACTAATGTGAATATTTTTCATGCGCTGGGGTGAGTTCTGTAGATCATTTTGAACTACAGAACTCACCTGAAGGCCATGAAAAATACTTACATTACCTCTGTTAATCATTTAAAATGTTCTCATCTGAATCTTGAAACTCTCGGATTGGATGAAGACATTTCTTCTCAGTTATGCCAAGTTTCTGATCCACCAGACACTGCTTGTGCATGAGATTTACTCTCTGTAAAGTCACTTGGAGAAACCGCAATGGAAAGCCTTCAGGAAGGCAAAAACAAAGCACTGCAGATGCCCCACATCCAAAATAAAAACCCAAAAAGTTGGAGATATCCAACTGGACAGGCAGCTTCACTGGCATGAGACACAGAATTAACATTTCAGGCTGATGGCCTTTCATCAGAGCTAAGAAGTATTAGACACTGGGTATCTTTTTCATTGCAGAAAAGAGGGAGGGGTTGGGAAAACCAAGGGACTGCCACTGGTATGGAGGAGATGAAGGGAAAATTGATTATAAAAATTGGTATTGTTGGGAGAGAGTAGTGGCGCATTAATGTCAGCTAATAGCTCTAGAGGAGGTGTTATTCAATGAAATTAGAGGAAAAAGAAAAAAAACAAAATACTAGAACTACAATATAACTAGAAATCTAGAATAAAGGAGAATTCTGGGAAAACACAACAGATCAACAGATTGTCAATTTTCTGACAACTTCCATGGATTTAAGTCATCCCAAAGAACTGTACAACCTATTACTACTTTGGAAGTGTAGTCACCCTGCAAGGCAACACACAAACATGCTGGTGGAACTCAGCAGGTCAGGCAGCATCTATGGAAATGAATAAACAGTCAACATTATTGGCTGAGACCCCTCATCAGGACTGAAAAAGAAATTGGCGAGAAGCCAGATTCAGAGGGTGGGTGAAGGGGGAGTAGGGCAAGCTAGAAGGTGATAAATGAAGCGAAGTGTGAGGGGGAGGGGGAAAATGAAGCACCAAACTTGGAGGTGATAAATGGAACAGTCAAAGGGCTGAAGGAGAGTGGATTATGGGAGAAAGAGAAGGAGGAGGTGCACTAGGGAGGCGATAGGCAGGTGAGGAGATGAGATTAGAGGCCATAGTGCGTGAGTGAAGCAGGGAGAAGAGGGAGGTGGAAAATTATCGGAAGTTGGAAAAATTGACATTTATGCCATCAACTTGGAGGCCACCTAGCTGGAATATGAGGTGTGGCTCCTCTAACCTGATAGTGGCCTCATCATGGCAGTCCATTTGCTCACATCAGATAACAGCAGGATGGTGACCAGATAAGTGGTTGTGTGACCATTTATTTGGAGAATAAATAGGATTTTCCTTTTCTCTAACCTATTACGTCTGAGACTGCAAATGGAGCCTTTGTTTAATGTATCATTTACAGGGTATATAGTACCTCCATCAGTAACGTTCTCGTAATCTGGCTGAAGCACAGGTGTCAGAAAACTGGAAAACTGCCAACATAATTCTATCACTTAAAGGAGGAGGGTATTAATGGAGTAATCACGGGTTAGTTAACTAAACTTTAGGGATGGACAAGTTATTTGAATCAGTCCTAAAAAGGCACAAATCAATCCAAAGCAGTCAGCATGACTTGTTGTGAGAAGGTTGTTGCCTGATTAACTTGATCTAATTTTTTAAGGAGAAGGCAAGAAGTGCTGATAAAAAGTATTTGATGTCTTCAAAAAATTCAGCAAGGCTTTTAACATGCTTCCATGTGGTAACTTGGTCAAAAAAAAAGGAAAAGCCTCTGGGATCCAAAAAAGATTGAAAAAACGGATATAAAATAGGCTTTTTTTTTAAAGTAAAGGCTAATAGTTGGTGTTAATTTTGTGACTGAAAAGCGTTACCAAGTGTATTCTACAGGGTTCAACCCCTGATTCACTGATTTTGCTAAAGCTCATTAATGACACACTGAAAGAAAAGAATTTGTTCAGGGAGTTTGCATATTATGCAACATCTGCATTGTGGCTGAAAGTAAGAAGGAAACCCTCAGACTGCAGGAAGGTATACAGATCGCCTGGTCATTCAAAGGGGAAAAAAGTGACAAATGCTGTTCAGTCAGGGAGGTGAGAGGATGGATGTGAGGATGGATCATAATGGATGTGAGATACTAAGAGGTGTGTAGGAACAGAGCATCCTAGGGGTGATTGTGCACAGATCCTTAAAGGTAATGTGACAGGTTGGTAAAATAGAGAAAAAGGAAATCAGGATGCCTTCCTTTAGTATCCAAGACATAAAATGATCCTTATCCTTTAAAAGAAAAAACTGAAAGAACATCAAACTTGTACATTTTCACTTTCATCCTTTCCTTCAGTCAACATTCAGAAGCCCTAAATTTTAACACCTCGAAAAGTACATCATAAGACCATAAGGCTGTTCGGCCCAGCAAGTCTACTCCACCATTTCATCACGGCTAATCCATTTCCCTCTCAACCCCTTCTCCTGCCTTCACCCCATAACCTTTCATGCCCTGACATCAAGAATCCAGCTACCTCCACTTTATATACACCAATTGACCTGCCCTCCATAGCCACCTGCGGCACCAAATTCCACAAATTAACCTCCCTCTGCCTAAAGAAATTCCTGCTCATCTCTTTCCTGAGGTTGTGCCCTCTGGTCCTAGACCCCCCCTTCTATAGGAAACATCCTCTCCACACCTACTCTATCTAGGCCTTTCGACATTCACTAGGTTTCAATGAGATCACCCCCATTCTTCTAAATTTCAGCAAGCACAGGCCCAGAGCAGTCAAACATTCCTCATATGATCAGTCATTCCCAGAATCATTTTTGTTAACCTGCAGTGAAACCTCTCCAATGTCAGCACATCGTTCCTCAGATAAGAGGCCCAAAAATGCTCACATTACTCCTAGTGAGGTCTCGCCAGTGCCTTATAAAGCCTCAGCATTACATCTTTGCTTTTATATTCTAGAACTCTTGAAATGAATTCTAACATTGCATTTGCCTTCATTGGTGCTAAGACTCTTTGAGATGTCCTAATGCATTCAAAGACAATGTATAAATTCAAAATTATTCCCCTTTTGAACAGCTACTCAATGGAGTGTCTCTATCCCACATACATATAATAATGAATGAGGAGTAGATTAGCCTGGAATTTCAAAGAATCATAGACAGCAGCGCAAGAAAGCCGTCCGACATATTTCCCACGTTGGTAGTGATGCATTTCACAGTGCTCAATGCTTTTATTTAGTGGGGTGCTACATAGATCTGTGATAGAATCTCAGCTATCAAACACATTCATAGAGCAATAATACATGGATAAAGGCTCTTTGACCCAATTAATCCATGCTGACCACAGTGTCTACCCAGCTAGTCCCAATTTCCTGTGTTCGGCTCATATCCCTCTAAGCCCCAGCCCTTTTATATCTGTCTAAGTGCTTCTTAAAGTGATACTTCTGAACTTGTCTCAAACATTTCTTCAAAAAGCTCATTCCATATCTAGCCAACACCACTGTACATGGTAAGTCGTGTCTAACTGATCTTATAGTTTTTTGAAGAAGTTACCAGGGAAGTTGATGAAGGCAAGGCAGTGGATGTTGTCTACGTGCCATTTGACAAGGTCCTGGATGGGAGTTTGGTCAAGAAAGTTCAGTCGCTCGGCATACAAGATGAGGTAGTGAATTGGATTAGACACTGGCTTTGTGGGAGAATCCAGTGAGTGTTAGTAGATGGTTGCCTCTCTGACTGGAGGCCTGGGACTAGTGGAGCGCTGCAGGGATGGTGCTGGGTCCATTGTTAGTTGTTATCTATATCAACAATCTGGATGACAATGTGGTTAACCGGATCAACAAATTTGCTGGTGACACCAAGATTAGGGGTGTAGTGGGCAGCGAGGAAGGCTATGATAACTTGCAGCAGGATCTTAATCAGCTGGAAAAATGAGCTAAGAACTGGCAGATGTAATTTAATGCAGACAATTGTGAGGTGTTGCACTCTGGTAGGACTATTCAGGGTAGGTCTTACACAGTGAATGGTAGGGCACTGAGGAGTGTGGTAGAACAAAGGTATCTGTGAATATAGGTCCATTATTCATTGAAAGTGGCTTCACAGGTTGATAGGGTCATAAAGGAAGCTTTTGGCACAACGGCCTTCATAAATCAAAGTATTGAGTAAGGAGATGGGATGTTATGTTGAAAATGCATGAGGCTTTGGTGAGGCCTAATTTGGAGTATTAGATGCAGCCTTGATCATCTACCTAGAGGAAAGATGTAAATAAGGTTGAAAGAATACAGAGAAAATTTGCAAGGATGTTGCTGGGTCTGGAGGACCTGAGTTATAAAGAAAGATTGGAGAGGTTAGGACTTTATTCCTTGGAATGTAGAAGATTGAGAGGAGATTTGATAGAGGTATACAAAATTATGAGAAGTATAGATAGAGTAAATGCAAGCAGTCTTTTTCCACTGAGGTGGGTGGGACTACAACTGGAGGTCATGGTTAAGGATGAAAGGTGGAAGGTTTAAGGGCAACAGGAAGGGAAACTTCTTCACTCAGAGGGTTGTGAGAGTGTGGAATGAGCTGCCAGTGCAATTGGTACATGCAAGCTCGATTTCAATGTTTAAGAGAAGCTTAGAAAGGTATATGGATGGTAGGGGTATGGAAAGCTATGGTCCCTGTGCAAGTCAATGGGAATACGCAGTTTAAATGACTTGACATGGACTAGATGGGCTGAAGGGCCTGTTGGTGTTCTGTACTGTAATTTTCTATGACCCTAGGGCTCTACAGTATTCACAGTAGAACAAAGAAGTAGAATAGAATCAATGAAAAACTACACACAAAGATGGACAGCCAATTTGCAAAAGAAGACAATCTGTGCAAAGTAATAATAATAATAAATAAGTAAAGAAATAATACTAAGAACATGTATTGTGGAGTCTTTGAAAATGAGTCCATAGGTCTAGAAATCAGATCCAAGTTGATGTGAGTGAAATTATCCGCACTCATTCAGGAGCATGATGTTTGAGGGATAATACCTGTTCATCAACCTGGTGGGACCTAAGGATTCTGTATCTCCTTCCCAATGGTAGCAGCAAGAAGAGAGCATGGAGGTCCCTGATGACGAATGGTGCTTTGTTGTGGCATTGCTCCTTGTAGATATGCTCAATGGTGGGAAGGACTTTGCCTGTGACGGACTGGGCTGTGCCCAGTACTTTTTGTAGGTTTTTCCATCTGGGGCATTGGTGTTTCCACACCAGACTGTGTTGTAATCAGTTAGCATACCTCCACTGTGCATCTATAGAAGTTTGTCAAAGTTTTAGATAACATACCAAATCTGTGCGGGCTTTTACGAAAGTAGAAATGCTGCCATGCCTTTTCTGCAATGGCACTTATGTTCTAGTTCCAGGACAGATCCTTTGTTATGATAATGTCAAGGAATTTTAAGTTATTGATCTTCTCCACCTCTAATCCCCTAATAAGGACTGGCTCATAGAGCATCAGATTTTTCCTCCTGTAATCAATAATCAGCTCTTTGGTTTTGCTGATGCTTAGTGAGAGGTTGTTGTTGTGGCACCGTTCATATACGAGGGGTGATTGATAAGTTCATGGCCTAAGGTAGAAGGAGTCAATTTTACAAAACCTAGCACATTTATTTTTCGACATAGTCCCCTTCTACATTTACACACTTAGTCCAGCGGTCACGGACCATACGGATCCCTTCTTTGTAGAAGTTGGCATCTTGGATCTCCAGAAAGTGGTCCACAGCAGGGGCGATTGATAAGTTCGTAGCCTAAGGTAGAAGGAGATAAGTTATACAGCTCTCATTACATGCACGTGCAGTTCAACTCTTTGAGTGATTATGCAGAAAGTTTGAAGTTAATAACTCATCTCCTTCTACTTTAGGCCACAAACTTATCAAACATCCCTGCTGAGGACCACTTTCTGGAGGTCCAAGATGCCGACTTCTACAAAGAAGAGATCTGTATGTTCCACGACCGCTGGACTAAGTATGTAAATGTAGGAGGGGACTATGTCGAAAAATAAATGTGCTAGGTTTTCTAAAATTGACTCCTTCTACCTTAGGCCACAAACTTATCAATCACCCCTCCTTTATGCAGAGGGACTCCTTGGCCTATTTCCATAACTGATCAAGATGCTGTTGTAATCTACAATAACCTTTTTCATTATCAATGGCACCTCCTAATTTTGTGTCATCTGCAAACTTGCTGATCAAGCCTTGTGCATTCACACTGACCCCTGTGGGACACCGTTCGCCACGAGCCTCCATTCAGAGAAATAACATTCAACCACCAGCTTCTGCTTTTTACCTTCAAAGACCATTTTGAATCTCTCCCTGGATTGCAAGGACCTACTGTAACCTTCCAGACATTCTTACCATGCGGGACTTTGAAAACATCCACCGTGTCACCCTCGTTTACTTTTTTGTTACCTCTTCAAAAAACTCCAAAAGGTTTGTCAAGCCGACTTCAAATCAGTCTCTGTCTAATCAAATGCTGGTAGATCCTATCCATCAAAATTCCTTCCAGTAACATCCCCGCTGATGAAAAACAAGAGAAAGTCTGCAGATGCTGGAAATCTGAGCAACACACACAAAATGCTGGAGGAACTCAGCAGACCAGGCAGCATCTATGGGGTTACCTGGCCCCCATCATCTTATTTCTATTATGGATATCCAGTCCCTATACACATCCATCCCCCACCAGGAAGGCCTCAAAGCTCTCCGTTTCTTTCTCGACACTAGACCCAACCAGTTCCCCTCCACCACCGCTCTCCTGCACCTAGCGGAACTTGTCCTCACTCTTAATAGTTTCTCCTTTGGGTCCTCCGACTTCCATCAAACAAAAGGGGCAGCCATGGGCACTTGCATGGTCCCAACTATGCCTGCCTGTTTGTTGGCTACATGAAATAGTCTCTATGTTGCAAGCCTACACTGGTGACCATCCTGCACTTTTCCTACACTACATCGACGACGGCACTGGTGCTGCTTCCTGCACCCATGCTGAACTTGTTGATTTCATCCACTTTGCCTCAAATTCACCTGGTCAATTTCTGACATTTCCCTTCCTTTTCTTGACCTCACTGTCTCTATCTCCAGAGACAGCTTATCCACCAATGTCTATTATAAACCAATGGACTCTCACAGCTACCTGGACTATACCTCGTCCCACCCCGCTACTTGTAAAAACGCCATCCCCTTCTCTCAATTCCTCCATTTCCACCGCATCTGTTCTCAGGATGAGACTTTTCATTCTAGAACAAAGGAGACGTCCTCCTTTTTCAAAGAAAGAGGCTTCCCTCCTCCACCATCAACACTGCCCTCAACTGCATCCCTTCCATTACACGCACATGTGCACTTACCACATCCTCCTGCCACCCTACCAGTGATAGGGTTCCTCTTGTCCTCACCTACCACCACACCAGCCTCCACGTCCAGCACATAATTCCCTGAAACTTCCGCCACCTCCAACTGGATCCCACCACAAAGCACATTTTCCCTCCCCCCCTTTCTGCTTTCCACAGGGATCGCTCCCTATGTCACATCCTTGTCCATTTGTCCCTCCCCACTGATCTCCCTTCTGGCATTTGTCCTTGCAAGAGAAACAAGTGCTTCACCTGCTCCTTTACTACCATTCAGGGCCCCAGGCAGTCCTTCCAGGTGAAGCGACACTTCACCTGTGAGTCTGTTGGGGGTCATATACTGTGTCCGGTGCTCCAGGTGTGGCCTCCTGTATATCGGTGAGACCCGATGTAGATTGGGAGACCACTTTGCCAAGCATCTACGTTCTGTCCGCCAGAACAAGTGGGATCTCCCAGTGGCCACCCATTTTGATTCCACTTCCCATTCCCATTCTGATCCATGGCCTCTTCCGCTGCTGGGATAAGGCCACACTTATCCTCCACTGGCTGGGATAAGGTTGGAGGAACAACACCTTATACTCTGTTTGGGTAGCCTGCAACCTGATGGCATGAACATTAATTTCTCAGGCTTCCAGTAATGCCTCCACACCCCCCCGCCTTCATCATTTCCCATCCCCTTCGCCCTCTCTCATGTTATCTCCTAGTCCACCCATTGCCTTCCTCTTGTGCTTCCCCCCACCCCACCTCTTTCTTTCTTCCATGGCCTTCTGTCTCTTTCACCAATCAATTTCCCAGCTCTTTGCTTCTTCCCTCCCCCTCCAAGTTTCACCCATCGCCTGGCGTTTCTCTCTCCCCTCCCCCCACCTTCCTCATCTTTTTTTCTCCAGTCCTGCCAAAGGGTTTGAGCCCGAAACGTCGACTGTACTCTTTTCCATAGATGCTGCCTGGCCTGCTGAGTTCCTCCAACACTTTGTGTGCATTCCTCACTACAATGTCAGGCTGACCGCACTGCGGCAGTTACCTGACTTGGCCTTCGTACAATTTTGAGGAATGTAACAACACTAACCACCTTACAGACTTCAGGAACTTATCAGTGGTTAACAATGAAGCAAATATCTGCGTGAGCACCTCTACAATTTCCTCTCTATCTGCCTGTGAAGTTCAAATATGCCTGGTCAGGCTCCAGGAATTTATCTACCTTGATATGCTGTAAGGCTGCAAATATCTATTCCCTGTAAATATGAGTGTTTTCCAGAACACCTCGATTTGCTTTCCATATTTCTTTCCAAATCATGCTTTTCTCCTTGGTAAACACTGAGGAAAATTATTCGTTAAAAATCCAGCCATCTCCTGGAGTTCAAGACACAGGCAGGCATGGTGATCTCTGCGGGACCTACTCACTCCCTAGCCACCTTTTTAATCTTAATATAGTTATAGAATCTCTTGGAAGTTTCCGAAACCTTACCTGCCATATCCATTCATAACCTTTTTTTTGTCCTCCTGAGTACTCTTAAACTTTTTCTAGACATCAAGTGATTTGTTCGATCCCAACATCCTAAACCAAATATACTGTATGCTGCCTTCTTTTTCTTAATATCGCTCATCAGCCAAGATTCCCTAAACGTGCCAGGTTTACCCTTTACCCTAACAGGAATGTGCATCTCCTGAACACTTAATATCACACTCCTAAAAGCCTCTCACTTGCCATTTATTAATTTTCTTTCCAACGGGTTCACCCAATCAATCTCTTCTTGATCCTGTCTAATTCCCCCAAAATTAGCCCTGCCCCAGTTTAGGACCCTAATCTGTGGACATCGCCCATCCTTTTCCATCACTATCTTAAAATTAATAGAATTATGATCACTTCAGTTACTAGCCCTGCCTTGTTCCCTGAGAGGAGATCCAAATACTGCTCCCTCTCCTATATTGACTCAGAAACTTTCCCTGGACACATTTCATAAATGCCACCCTGTCCAGGCCCTTGGACAGGCCCAATATTGGGCAAATTTAAATCTCCCATTAATACAACCCTATATTACTTTCAACTATGGGCAATTCTGATTTTGAAGTTCCTGCTAACTATGGGGGTGGGAGCAATAATACATTCCTACTAAAGAGACCCTCCCCTTCTCGTTTTAAGTTCTACCCATATGGCCATTCCTCCAAGAATATCATCTCTTCGGCTGAATCAATAACAGATAAGAGAATCGATATAGTAGTAATATTTCCAAATTGTATACAAAGATGCCTCTTGGTATGAGGAGGATACAAATAGGTTTTGGAGAATATAGACAGACGAAGTAAACAGTGGAAGACATGGTAGATGGAATATAATGTGGAAAATGTAAGGTTTTGCACTTTGGTTGTAAAATTAGAAAAACAAAAAAAATGTTCTAAATAATGAGGTATTGAATAGTGCTGGTGTTCAGATGCACCTGACAGTTATTTGGATATAAAATAATTGAAAATTAACTCTGCAAGCAAAGAATTAGGAAAGCAAATGGCATAACTACCAATTTTGAAAACAGTGATGTATTGGCCATTATTGTGAGTGGAAGTGGGTGCCTGTAAGTTTGTAATACTTTAGTTATATAGGACAATGATGAACTTGCACCTGGATTGTTCCACATAGGTTTACTCTCCATAGAGCACTGAAACTAAGGTTTACTAGATCAATTCCTGGTAAGGCGGTTTGTCCTATGAGGAGAGATTAAACAGACTGAGACAACAGACTTATATTTTTTTTCACGTTTGACTGAATGGATGTAGGAATGATATATATGATATATCCCCAGCTGCGATATCCGAGATGAGAAAGCAACCATATCAAAATAAGAGGTCAGCCATTTACAACCGAGACGAGCAGAAATTTCTTCATCTAAAGGGTAGTGGATCTTTAGAATTCTCCCTAGAGAACTGCATGATTTGGCACTGGGTACAGATGTTAGGGCTTTAAAGAAAACACCAGACAGTTGAGGAATGTGAACTGAGATCAAATCAGATTAACCATGATCTCATTGAACTGAGCAGAATTAATGACAGAGTGTTTTCTCCTGCTTCTATTCTAAGGGTATATTTTGCTTACAAATTCTATTTTTATGTGCTTTTGTGCCTACAAAGTACATAAATAAGCTCTACGGGAAATTTCCTAACAGCTCAGCACAGACTAGATGGGCTGAAGGGCCTGCTTCTATGCTGTAGTGCTCTAGGTTCCTTGTGAGAAATTAATTCAAAATGCCACATAAATTCTACGTCAGTACAATCCATGATGTACAATTATGTCCATTTGTGTCAATACTCTTTTGGTAGTTTTATGAAAAAAATATTTAATATTCATTCAGTGGGATGTGGGCTTTGCAGGCTGAGCCAGCAATTAAATGCCCAAACCTAGTTACCCTTGAGAAGGCGGTGGTAAGCTGCCTTCCTGAACCACTGCTGTCCTTGAGGTGTGCCGTTAGGGAGGGGCTTTCAGGATTTTGACCCTGCAATGGTAAAGGAATGGTGATCTAATTCCGAGTCTGTATGGTATGTAGCTTGAAGACAATTTCCAAATGATGGTACCCTCTGCTTTGGCTGCCCTAGTTTCTCTACCTGGTAGAGGTCCTGAGTTTGGAGTCTTGGTGAGTCGCCTTAGTTCATCCTGCAGGTAGTACAAACTACTGTTACTGTGTTTTGGGGTGCAGTGAATGAATGATCGAGGATGGGGTGCCTTTCAAGTGGACTGCTATGGCTTGCATGGTAGGAAGCTTCCAGAGTACCATTGAAGCTGCACTTACTCAGGCAAGCGGAGTCCATCACACTCCTGACTTGAGCCTTGTAGATGGTGGGCAGACTTCGGCGAGTCAGGAGGTAAGTCATTCGCCAGAGAATTCCAAGCCACTGAATTGCTCTGGTAGCCACAAAGTGTATAAACAACTCCCGTTCAATGGTAGCCCCCAAGATATTAACAGCGTGGGGATTCACTTCGGGTAATGCCTTTGGATGTCAGGAGCGGATAGTTGGCGATGGATGGTACTGTAATATGTAGCACTGTGAGAGGTGCAGAGAACGACCGAGTTTTGTCGGAAACTTAGTGGCTCATTACATGAACAACGGTGTGTTCTTTTAAATTACTATTAAACCTTCGCTCTTCATGGCGTTCGAACACTTCAATAGCTACTGATAACAAAATTATACCCGGAGGGAAAAGTTGCCTAGATTTCAACAAGCTCTCCCGACTTAACGTTGTGTTTTAACAATGCAAAGAACAAACCTCCTATTTCCCGTTAAAACCCGCTTCTAGACCCAACCTGTGCTATTGTTTTTATCGCGACACGACTCACATCACCGATTCCTCCCGCCTCCCACCCTCTCACAGGCACTCGCTTGTGTTCTTTCCTCCTCTTCCTGCCCCCCCCCCACTGTAAATCGTGCACGGTCTCGATTATTCACAATGTGAAGAAAGGTAACCGGCCCGCAGACCTTTCCCCCACGCTCTCTCTCCCTCCCTCCCCGCAGAAGCTGCCTGACCCGCTGAGTATTTGTTTTGCTTCAGTCTCTGCTGAGGGAAAAATATGATTCCTGCCACGCTGGGGTCACGTCTCCGATGAGCCTCACGGGGCCCGTTGGTTCAAGCCGAGTAGCAGGCGCTGGGTGATTGCCCTGGGCGCGGTAGCTGCGCTGTGCCCCGCTGCCACTGCTCGTGATGCATTGTTCAGCAGGGTGTCGGGTGTGTCCTGCCTCGCCGAGGGTGCAGCGCTGGCTTCCTGCCTCTGAAGCTCAATCGGAACTTCAGTGAGACAGGTGTTCGGGCCCAGTCTAGCCCCAACGTCTCCGGCCTCATGTGCCATTAAAAGCAGTTCGCCACCGGGAGGGTTCCAGCTGCGGAGGCGAGGGGGTGCTGCATCTACTGCTGGCGCCGGTATGGGCGCATTCAGAGCTGCTATGTAAACCGAGACGCCGACTGACAGGAAAAGATCGGCTCCTTTTACCTTCCTGTTCGGGGTAAGATCTGTCAACCTCCTGGGTCGAGCCGGTGGGTATCCGCGCTGAGTATTCAGCGATTAGCTGAAGATGACGCTGGCACTGCCATGATATTGACCCGGGTGATGGTGGGTGGGCGTACAATACGGTTTGCTTCTGAAATTCTGCCTGACCTGCCGAGTTCCTCCAGCATTTTGTTTCTGCGTTGACCAACAAAAATTTTGTTCGGTGAAGGCAGATCTGTAAACAAGCGTCCCTTTGAAAAGGCGCAATGTACAGGAGCTGTACGTTTCTTTAAAATACTTTTAAAACCTGGCTTTTGGGCGAATGGTTATTTGAAGTTCACTTATTGTTTAAACCCCTTTTATTTCCTGTCCCGGTATGTTCTGTTATCCCAGCGCATTGCCGGGGGGAATTTCTCAGGAGCCCGTTGCACCTATCCTTTCAAGGAAAAGCGTTAACAGTGGAACAAAGCGGTACTTCCTTGTAGCGACACTGTCTCCCAGATATTTTAGCAAAGTCCAAATTTGTGGACATTTGCCGTGAAATTGGCGATTGCGCGCTAGTTTAATTTTCCACTATAAATTCGGGTGCATTTGAACTTGAAGAGTGATTACGTTTCCTTTGTGTTGCCGGGTGGTGAAGGCAGCTTCTGATTAACAAACACGCCTAGAATGTAAAGTCGTCACTGACTTCGGTAAACGTAAAATGGGGAAGGTAGTCAGCGGCCTTTGCAATGGCAATGGGGAGGGAGCAGAAAGAGCTGGTGATTCACCTGGCCCTTTCTGACAGGCTCTACCGGTCAAAGTAACCAGATTATCTGAGGTGGAATTTTATAGAAAACGGCATCAGTGTGCGGCGGAGTAGCTGGCCAGGTGCGTGGCCCGTGTCAGACTGTGACCCCAGCTGAACTTCTACCTCAGCACCATCTTTCTACACTATTCCCAAATCCATTGATTACTTTATTTCCAGGGCCCTGCCATTCACTGTGTGAGTCTTGTCCTGGTCCAGCTTCCTAAAATACAACTTAGCATGTTTCTAAACTCTGCAGAATTGTGATTAGGCTATTCAATTTCTGTTCCTATATCATTTTAGAAACTAATCTAGAAATGTTTTTGAAGTTAGGAAGATCAGGGTCCTATATAATTATAGTAAGACATCTCTCCTGTATTCATCTGGCAAATAACTATTGGAAACAATCAGATTAATCTTCCTTGCACTTCATGCAAATCCTTTGGCACATTACTCCTTTGTTTTGAGTAGGAAGACCATAACTGTGCACAGCATTTCAAGTGCAATCCCCCCCCCCAAGACTCTGAATAATACAGTTACAGTAAATTATTCCCTTTGTGTTTCTTGATCTTGTTACTGGAGATTCAGTGTTACTAGACCCTGCCACTTTGGAATGGCCCACACTTTCATTAACCTGGTTCTGCATTACTTTCCTTTCTTGGAATCTGTCTTTCTTAAGAGTGGGAGGGGGTGTGTTAGGTATTGTGCTATGCTTATGTGTGCAAGGTGGGGGTTAGTGACACCGGAGGCTTAAAACTGTATGTGTGAGGAGTGGAGCAGCTGTGAATCTATGGGGTGTTGACTATGGTCAGGGGGTGCTTGGATGCTCCATGTTAATGGGGGCTTTCCCCAGAGTTGATAGAGGTGCTTTCCATTGTGGGATGTCGTTAGGATGAGGGGTTGGGTGGAGGGGAGAGGGAGCTGGAGGGGAGAAGAAGCTGGAGGGAAAAGGGAAGGAGTTATGGTTAGCGTTAGTGGATGGAGGGAGAGGGGACTGAAAGTTAGCATTAGGGGTAGACTTAGAGGATGGAGGAGAGAGGGGTGTGGAAGTTAGGGTTAGGAATAGGGGTAGGTTGGGGCAGTGATGAAGTGTTTTGAAAGATTGGTGATGAAACATATCAACTCCTGCCTGAGAAACAACTTGCAATCACTCCAATCTGCCTAATGGCACAACAGGTCCACATCAGATGCCATTTCATTGACTCTTCGCTCAACCCTGGTCAGCAAAGGTACATACATCAGGATGGTCTTTAACAACTACATCTCAGTTTAGTATTGTGGCTTTCTGAAGATTTACATAGATATTACTGTGTAGCTCTAATAGCTTAATACTGTTGCATAATAAAATTGGGATGACACCAACTGTGGATATTGCTATCGGGACAATGTATACCCTGTTTATGTTCCATAGACTTTCAATGTCCTCTTTTAATTCACAATATTTCTGGTGTTTTTCACTTATGATTTCTGTAAGTTATGTGTATTTGGAATGGCTATATCAATTAAATAAGTTGTTCTTGCTTGTTTATCCTGTACTATTAGATCTGAACTTTATTATGGATTGTCCTATCTGTACTAATTGATTAGTCATAATATAATTTGTAGCATTCTGACTCTAAAACTGGATCAGGCTTGTATTTGTAGTAAGGTATGATTTCATTTATGAGTTTGTATTTTAAAGCAAAATTTTGATGAATGATGTTTGCCACTTGATTGTGCCTGTGTAAGTAATCAGATTGAGTTAAACTGCTTCAGCATCCTGTAATGTGTTGGATTGTATCAATTTTTCTTGGTGTTTTCTACATTTATCACCTTGAATTTGTTGGTATTTTATTATGGATTTTTGATTTCTTTTGTGCTAACCACCTGGTCCTACATTGCCAAAAGGAACCCTTCTGTTTCTGGGAGGAGGTCTCCAACTCTGAGCTAGGCGTTCCACACTTCTTGTCACAGTCTAGTTTGCTCAGATCATGGGGTTGTCTTCCATTGATTAACTTTTACTTCAATAGTGATAATGTCATCATTTTTCTGGGTTGTGCTGTCATTTAAATTTAGTGGTGTGTACTTATCAGAATTGCAAATGCTTGCATGGAGTGCTGAATCCTGTTTTCATTGATGAAAGTACAGTATGTCCTTAGAAGTTTTATCTGACTGTTGTGTAGATTTTAATTGTCTGTTATTCCTCTTCTCCCTTCTATCCCAGGTAGTGTTAATCTAAGTGGATTTGAATGTACATGATGTTTTATGAAATTTGTCATTTGAGTTTTTATTTTTCTTTGTAAATTTTCCAGATCAGTTTTGGACCAAGATATGCCAAAAGTATATGTTAATATAGGTATAGAGGAAGTGTTTATTGTCTTGTTATATTTTTACTGTTGAGCTCTGTTTGGCAGATTTTCTTAATCCTTGAAGTAAATTCTGTCAAAAGCTTTTCCCTTATCACATTATCATCTATTTTCTTTCCTTGTTGATGTGCCAGATTCTTATGTTTTATATTCGTCCATCGGTTGTATTGTAACCTGCTGCTCTGTCTTGTATTCTATATTACCTCTATTGTACCTTTCTTTATGTTTAATGTTCTGCATTTATCCAGTCCAATGTTCATGTTTATTTCTTTTGAAAGTAGTTCTACTAATTGAATTAATTGCTTTAGCTTAACTGATGAAGGGGCGTATAATTTCATATCATCCACGTATAAAAAGTGGGTTAAGATGTAGTTCATTTCATTGTTTCTGATTTGATACCCAATTTTCATTTGATTCAGTAAATTATCATTAGTTCTTTGTTTTACTTTATTTTAGTATTTGCACAGTTTGTTGTCTTTTGCACACCAGTTGTCTGTCCTCTTGGTGTGGCCTTCCATTGATTCTATTATGGTTATTATTTTATTATGGTTTTATTATGCAAGAAAATGAATCTCAGGGTTATATATGGTGACATATATGTACTTTGATAATAAATTTACTTTGAACCTTGAACACATCTTTATTCCAGGTCTCACGTTCTTTCATAATAAATAGCAACATTCCATTTAACTTCCTAATTGCTTGGAATATCAGCATGTTAGCTTCCAGTGTCCCGCAGAACATCAACATTTTCCATTCTGTCACCATCTAAAAAAACCTCCCCTCTTCTCTTTTATACACTGAGGTGGATGACATCACAATTTTCCGCATTACTGGAAAAGCCCAATAGCATTTTATTAGCCAGCACACTTCAGAGTTGGGAATGGAGCATCTATGAGCCGATTCCCAGGCTGACATTGGCTCAGTACTGAGGAAGCTCTTGAATTAGCACTGAGGGATTTCCCAGTACAAGGCTGTGTCAGCGCCATGGGAGCTCCTGGGCCCAAAATGGATTAACTAGCACAATTGATTGACCATCAACTGTCAGCTCATGTAGATGCCGGATAACCAGTCTCTGAGTCTGTCTGTCTGTCTGTATCTTGTTTTACGGCGGTTGGCATCCAGCTTAATGGTGCATTACCGCCACCCTCTGCTCCAGAATGTGCACTAGACATACATTCTAAACCCCTTCACCCAATCTCACACACACACACACACACACAAACCTACACTTCACCCTCCCATCTTTGACCATCCTAGTATCCTATTCCTGTTTATTCATCATATCCTATAAAAAAAACCCTGTACCCCTTAAAAACGCTGAAAATACCTGGACTTGTGCTCTCTCACCCATGCCCAGCAACCCTTTTAATGTGAATTCCTGCATCCCCAACTCCCTTAATTTATTTCTCATCATCTCTCTCTGTATCCCATACTTTCTGCAACACAAATCTACATGTTCGACTGACTCCTCTTCCTGACATTCCTCACACAATCCTGTCTGGTATTTCCCCTATCATTTTCAATGTTTTGTTTAATGCACAATGCCCCAGTCTTAACTAGTCCACACAATTTCCTCTCTTCTGTTTCCATTACCTACGCTAGTAACTGCAACACTCTTTTGTATTTGATATAAATGCCTCCCTTTCCCCTCCCTGTCCCATCTTTCTTGCCACATTCGGTTGACTTTTTCTCAGATTACACACTTAACCTCTGCTTCACTGATACTAATGTGCATTTCCACATTTTCTTTCTTTAACGCCCTCTTTGCCAACTCATCCACCCTCTCATTCCCCTTCACCCCTACATGTGCTGGAACCCATAGAAATTTTACCTGACTTCCCTGATTTGCAATTCTTGTAACTAACTGAAGGACTTCATAAAGTACATCTTGCCGACTGTTTGTGTGAAAAGACCTTAAACTTGCTAGAACTGAGGATGAATCTGAACATATCAATGCTTTGGCTTGTCTGGCTTTCTGCACCCATTGCAACGCAACCAACACTGCCAGCATCTCCACTGTAAACACCCCTAACTTATTAGATGTTCTTCTGCTGATTCCAATTTCTTTTGCTGGTATTACCACCCCAAACCCTGTCACTCCTGTTTCAGGTTCCTTCGCACCATCCGTATAAATGTGAGTATAATCACTATACTTTTCCATCACATGACAGTTAAATGCATTTACCAAATCTGTTTTATATCTTTCTTTCCTTTTTACCTCTACCATACAAGCTTCCATGGAGCTACAACGGGATAAACTACTGAAGGACTTATCCTCAGATCAAATACTCCACATTCTTTCGCGATATCATTCCCTACCCGACTAAAGGTATCCCTCTGAAACCTCCCATTTTCCCAGCACTCCTGCAACACTCGTTTAGTAGGGTGAGAATCATTGTTCCCCTGCAAGTTAGCCCAGTAGTTTGCCATCAGTTGCATCCTTCTTAGTTCCAAAGGCATTATTCCCATTTCTACCTGTACGGCTGACACTGGTGACGTTTTAAAAGCCCCACTGCACACTCTCAAGGCCTGAGCCTGAATCACATCCAGTTTCCTTATAAGAGACCTAGCTGCTGATCCATATACTATATTTCCATAATCCAATACAGATCTTACTAAAGCCACATACATTCTCTTCAAGGCTGAACAACTTGCTCCCCATTCCCTACCAGTCAAACATCTCATCACATTTATTACTTTTTTACATTTCTCCTCAACTTTCCTGATATGGTCTGCCCATGTTAATCGTGAATCAAATATAACTCCCAGAAATTTAAATGATGCAACCCTTTCTAATTCAACTCCATACATCCTTAACTTCTTCCCTACCTCAACCCTTTTCCTGGTAAAAAATACAGTTTGAGTTTTGTCTACTGAAAATCTACATCCCCAATCATAACCCCACTCCACCACTTCATCAATTGCTTCTTGTAGTTTCCTGATTATATGGTCCATGTTCCTGCCTCTTTTTCACAAGGCCCCATCATCCGCAAACAGTGACCTACCTATATCCACTGGTACCTTTGTGAAGACATCATTGATCATAATCATGAAAAGTAATGGGCTAATCACACAACCATGAGGTGTGCCATTTTCCACTATGTACTGTTTTGATAATTCTGATCCAATCCGAACTTGAATTTTTCTACCAAACAAAAAATCTTTAATCCAATTAAAAACTCTCCCACCAACCCCCATCTTGTGCAGTTTAATTAATAATCCTTCCTTCCACATCATATCATAGGCTTTTTCAATGTCAAAGAACACTGCCACTACTGACTCTCTATTTGCCTGGGCCTTCCTTATTTCAGTCTCTAACATAATCACTGAGTCCATGGAATTCCTTCTCTTTCTAAAACCACTCTGATAACTTGCCAGCATTCCCCTTTTCTCAAGCTCATATGATAACCTTTCTGTTATCATCCTTTCCATTATCTTACATATACTTGATGTTAATGCAATTGGTCTGTAGCTAGTGGGTTTTGACAGATCCTTGCCAGGCTTCCTTATTGGAATTACTACTGCTTCTTTCCATGCACTTGGTAATCTTCCCTCCTCCCACACTCTGTTATAAAAATGCAGCAACTTCAAGATCGCTCCTTCTCCTAGATTTTTTAGCATCACAGAGCATATCAGATCTTTCCCTGGGGAGGTTGGTCTCGATCTCTTTATTGCTCTCACCATTTCTGCTAATGTAAATGGATCATCAATTATATCATCTGTTCCTTCCCTCCTGCTTAACACACCTGGGTGTTGGCTCATTATTCTTTCCCTTCTTCTTCTCCCTTCTTCAGACAAATTTTCTGAACTGTGTATCAGCACAAATGTCTTGGCCATGACCTCAGCCTTATCCCTACTGGAGACTGCAGTTTCCTCCTCAGATATCATTACTGGATATTCCCATTCCCTTCTATCTCCTCCCATCCTCTTAATCATTCCCCATATCTCTCCCACAGGTGGTGTTCTTCCTACCTTGTCGCAAAAACTCCTCCAACTTGCCCTTTTAGCTTGACGTATAGTTCTTCTCACCACTGCCTGTGCTTTCTTATATTGAACCAAATGCTGCATATTATGGGTTCTTTTAACTAGCCTAAATGCTCTATTTCTGTTTTTTACAGCCTGACAACATTCCTCTGTCCACCATGGTACCAGTTTTCTATTCATCCTATTTTTACTCCTAGGTATAGATCCTTCTGCTGCCATGATAATTGCTGAAGTCACCTGACTGTTTAATTCATCTACATTTCCAGAAATATCAATCTTTGTCAACCCTTCTTCACTCAACTTCTGGAACTTACCCCAATCAGCTTTTTCAAACACCCACTTTGGGGTTCCGCCACCTGGTCTTACTTCAACTCTTTCACCCACTGAACACAAAACTGGGTAGTGATCACTGCCTACTGTTGAAGCAGTCCAAACTCCCCAGTTACTAATGCCAGCCAAGGTATTAGACACTAACGTAATATCTAACACTGACTCAGTTCCTGTTGTTATATCCATCCTTGTGCTGTTACCATCATTCATACACACCAAATCCCTTTCTTCCATCAAATCTTCAATTACCTTTCCATTTGGATCTGTAATCTGATCCCCCCATATTGTGCTATGAGCATTGAAATCTGCACACCACACTACTTTATGTCCGTTTTGTCCTGGTATCTTTAATAGGCTGTCCAAATCCAACCTTTTACATGGATTGTAGTAGTTAATTATAACCACTCCCTCCCCTCTCTCCCACACTTCCACCACTATGTATTCCTGATCATCTCCTTTTTCCAGTACCCTATATGGTATACCTTGCTTGATTAACATAGCACAACCGCCTCCTCACCCTAGATTTCTATCTTTCCTTATCATTGTATACCCATATACCACAAAGTCTAAAGTTGGTTTCAACCAACTTTCCTGAATACACACTACATCCGGTTTTACAACCATTTCTTTAATAAAGTGCTTGAATTCCTGGCTATTGGCCAGTAAGCTCCTTGCATTCCATTGTAAAAGAATCACCATAATTAGTATTAACCAACACGTGACACTTCCTGGCTTGACTGATTACTAAGGTTCTCCCTCACTTCCTCCCATGTCAGTCCTACTAACCCTAAATGGTTTACTGCTGCTTTTACCACCAGCTGAATTTTGTCACTTTTTGACTTTACCTCAGCCGTACTATTAATCACTCCTGAATGAATGTTACTAGAGCCTTTTTGTCTACATAAATCCTGTCATTTGCCCTTTGTTGCATCTCTCGTATCCCTATTGCTCCCTGTTCATTAGGAACATTATTCTGTTCTCTTGACATTCTTACAGCTTCTGCATAAGTGATCTTTCTTTTCACTCTTATTTCTTGAATTTTAGTCTCCCGTCTCACAACCTCACACCCACTATATGCAACATTATGAGCTCCTCCACAATTGCAGCACTTTGGTTGAACTCCTGTTCCGCACTTTCCATATTCATGATCACCCCCACATCTAGCACATCTCCTCTGCCTTTTACAGTTTTTAGCCATGTGTCCAAACCTTTGACAATTATAGCACCTCAATGGCTTTGGCACATACACCCTTACTGGGTAACTCATGAAACCCAGGAACACCTTCCTTGGCACTCTTTCTTCTTCAAATTCAATCAATACAGATTCACTTTCCTTTTTCACTCCCTCCTTTGTTGTTTTCAGTCTTTGAACATTCATTACTTTCCCTCCTTTGATATTCCTCTTTATCTCCTCCATATTTATACTCATTGGTATCCCCGTGATCACTCCTCTACGACCACTGTTTTGTGCTCCCACCCTCCCAGTGTATTCCACCTTGCATTTTCCTATCTCTTTTAGCTTGAGTGCTTTCTCAAGTTGTTCCTCATTCGCACATCTTACCAATAAGTTGCCATCATTAAGGACTTTTGCAAATACTATTTCCCCTATCTTATTTGTCAGAGTTGTTGTTAGCACAAACGGGTTAATTTTCTTCATATGTCCCTGAGCCTTCTCATTAAACCTAATTATGACAACACCTCCTCTCTGAGCTTGTTCATCTTCCTCACTTTCAGAGCTTTCTCCACTATCATTTCTTATTCTTTTATTCCCTTTGTCTTGGTTTTTATTCATCCGACCCCTCACTACCTCCTCATTCCCTTTATTTCTCCCTTCACAATAATCCACCTCTCCCCAGCTGCCTACCTCTGGTCCCAAGTCTCTATCCCTCTCCTTCTCCACTTTCTTTCCCTCAACCCCGCCTCTTATCTTGTCCGCCATTACCGAACCCACATGACCCCCTCCCAGCAATTTCCGTTCCTTCCCCACTCTCTTTCCCTCAACAGGTTCCAAAACACACTCACGCATCAAGCAAAACACAGCCAGCTTCCAGTCAAGCCAACTCAGCCCACTCATAGAGTAGCTCTCAAGGATCCAGTCTCTGAGTAAATTGCATCTGTAAATTTCTCACTCACTCATTTAGCTCATCAGTACCCATTTGATATTTCTCCACTTCCTCCTCCCTATGCACCCTGCCATCTGGATTGGAATCATAAGCAAACTGTCAATGTTGGTGCCCTCAGCTAAATCATCGATTATAGATTGTGAGCAGCAGTTACTGGGGCCCAGACTCAGATCCCCACAACAGTAACTGCTTATTAACTTGAGAAAATAGTTCTGTGTTTCTTATGAAGAGCTCAAATGAAATGATTTTGAGCAAAATATCTGTATTTTTAAGATTCATGGTTTGCTATCTTATGGGAGGTCGAATGAAAGATTTAATATATTCGTTTCTGGAATATGGGCACCATTTGCAAAGGTGTTTTTTTAGCCTTGGGAGGTGATGTTGAGTCACCATTCGTGGATTTGAACCCAGTTATATGAAGGGAGCAGCAATGAGCACCAAGATAGTTGCATCATTTGAAGGTGGAACTGCCCATGTAGGTCTCCTGTCCATGAAATTGCAGGTGGCAAAGCCCCTGGATTTGAGATACATTATTAAAGAAGCAGGTGTACTGGCCTGGCCTAGGCTACATGAGTTTAAAATTTCTCATGTATGAATCAATGGACGTTATTATAGGCATCTGTTAGTCTCATGAGACTATGGATTTGTGCCTTTGAAGGTTTCCAGGGCGCAGGCCTGGGCAAGGTTGTATGGAAGACCAGCAGTTGCCCATGCCGCAAGTCTCCCCTCTCCATGCCACCGATGTTGTCCAAGGGAAGGGCATTAGGACCCATGCAGCTTGGCACCAGTGTTGTCGCAGAGCAATGTGTGGTTAAGTGCCTTGCTCAAGGACACACACGTGGTCTCAGCCAAGGCTCGAACTAGCGACCTTCAAATCACTAGACAAACGCCTTCACCGCTTGGCCATGTGCCAACACACAATGGACATATACTTCAAAGAAATTAAAGAAAGAATGCAAACCACCTCACCCACACAGCATGTATGAACTGGTTGCTGCCAGTGGCCCTTATTTTTCACTTCTCATTGGATTTTCTGGTTGGTGATGCAGGAACCAAGGCTACAGAATGATTGTAACAGATCAGAAGTTTGAGGCAATCGAATTCTCTGTCCATGTAATGCCATTTTACACAATATTTTCAAATTAAATTTAACCTGTCTTCAATTTGTTTATTATAACATTGTAAGCAGGGCTGCTGTAATGTAATTAAAACACCATAATTTAGTAGAATTAAAATTAGATTTTTTTTTACATCCATCTTACAACATGAGGGAGTAAAAATCTTTATGTTGCATCTCTGTTGCTTTATTCAAGCAATAAGGAAGGGAAATGTGGGAGGATATTGCCCAAAACTAAGTTTGTATACGTAATTGTTCTGTATACATGTATGTACAGTCAGATATGCAATCAGATCAATGTGTATTGATAAATCTGATAGCCTGGTGAAAGAAGCTGTCCTGCCCTTAATGCTGTGGTACCGTTTGCCAGACGGAAACAGCTGAAACAGTTTGTGGTTGAGGTGACTCGAATCTCTGATGATCCTCCAAACCCATTTTATGCACCTGCTGCTGAAAATATCCTAAATCGAGGGAGGCTCACATCCACAGGTGAGCTGGGCTGTCCGCACCACTCTGCAGTGCCTTGCAGCTGAGGGTAGTACAGTTCCCATACCAGAAGGTGACACAGCCAGTCAGGATGCTCTTGTGACTACCTAATACTAAGTCAGATATTCATTCGTGTTAAAGTGGATGCTTAGTGTTGCTAAGAACAACAAAAAACAATGTATTTTAAGGAACCTTCTGAATCAATATGGCCCATGTGATGACACAATCATCCACACCTTTGTTTTTTCACTCTGCCCTTGTATAGCCGTCTGCTATTGAGGTTTTCTTTTAGATATTTCATAATTTTCTTTCTTTTGGACTGTATAAGATATTTCATAATTAGTCACTCTGAGAATCCCTCCTTACTTACAATTTGGATGAAGACAGTCCTGCTACATGCGAAGGAGAGATGTGTCCGCTCAATGTATCTCCATAATGACTAAGCAATCAAAATCCTAGACCCCTGATCCAGAGATCTAAGTTTGCAAACTTACCATGGCGACTAAGAAATATTAATTCAAGAAATTTAATAAATCTGCATTTCAAAAGAAAATTGAGCCTGAAACTGCTCAATTGTCTGAAAACGGTCTGACTCTTTCCAGGACGGAAATCCTCACCCAGTTTGATCAATGTGGTTGGTTCAGGGAGTTTTAGGATGGGCAATAAATGCTAGTATTGCTGGTGGCAGTCATATCCTGTGAATAAAAAGATAGCAGGTCTTATCTTTTATAGGGATACTTGTGTCTAAAATGCATTGAGGCTGAAGCTAGTAATTAGTGATTGGGACTGGCAACTTGTTCCTTCCAAGTAGATTACAATCTTGTCCAATGATAAAAGTGCCCAAGGCCACCGGCTTGAATATTTTCAAGAGCTACACATCACCAGCTGCCAACATGAGGCTCAAGTGTTAAACAGCAACTACCCTTCACTAATACTCACTTCCTATTTAGATAGTTATTTGTATCACCCACCAGATTTCGTTGATTTGTGAGTGCAAAATATTTCACAGTTGTTGAAACATCCACCAAGAATATTAGAAAGCAACATAAAGTCTAACAACATGTTGAGTAACACACACAAAATGCTGAGGGAACTGAACATCTATAGAGAGAAATGAACAGTCAACATTTTGGGCCGAGACCATACGACAGGACTGATAATGGGTTTTGGTCAGAAATGTCATCTGAAATGTTCATGAATGCTACCTGACCTGTTGAGTTCCTGTAGCATTTTTTGTGTGTTGTTCAAGATTTCCAGCAGCTGCAGAATCCCTTGTGTCTATCAACATGTTGTTCCTATTTACAGCCACTTGTTTCAAGTGACCACAAAATTGTTAATTTCTCTCATCCTTCTTCCAAAGAATGCTCAAGATAAATGAACTTCCACTCATCTCCATCATGCAAAAGTTCAAGAGAAATAGCTGGTTTCAAGAGTATTAGCTAGCGTGAGCACCATTGCATCAGCCAACAAAACTACTAAAATACATCTCTGGCCAATTGGCACAAGCCAGCCCCGAAAACCTAATATTGATTTCTGGTGTATGCAGCAGGAACAGGAATGAAAAGTTTTTTTTAAGCATCCTATAAAGTTTTGCAAAAATAAATGACATTTAAACTGGACAAAGGGTTCAGGGCAAAGCCAGCAGATATAGAGAAAGGGAAGGGTTAGGTTGATCTTTGAGTAAGTTCAAAGGTGAGTAAAACTTCATGGCTGAAGGGCCTGTACTGTGCTGTACCGTTTTATTTTCAAAGAAAGACTGATTTTATGTAGCTTTTTTCATGTCCTTAGGACTTCCAAGAGCACTTTTGAAATTTAGTTTCATTGTTCTGTGAGATGACATGTTAAACAAAGACCCACTTCCCTCCAGGATGGGTATAAAAGATCCCTTGGTGTCTTGTGAAGAATGTGGTACAGCTCAGTGTTACGGGCAATGTTTTCGCCCTCTGGCATTAACCTCAAAAATAAGTTACCAAATCATTTACTCATTCACATTAGTGATAAATTAGCTGCCACATTATGCTAAAATAGTCATTACAACTTCAAAATACTTGAACATTTTTTAGAGGTCATGAACGACATAACATTTATATGCTGTATATCTGGTAATTTAAATACGGTGAGTCTTTATGAGAAATCATTGAACTTTAACTCATTAGTAAAATAGCCAACTACTTCAACAGAATCTTCCCAGGTAGTAACTAATAATTTATGCTCTTTCTCCACATTTATTTAATAGTGAGGAGATAGGTAGTGGTATGATAGTGTAGTGGTTAGCCCAATGCTTTACAGTACCAGTAACTTGGGTTCAATTCCTGTCACTTCCTATAAGGAGTTTGTTCCCTCTGGGTGCTATGGTTTCCTCCCACAGTCCAAACACATACCAGTTGTTAAACTAATTGTTCATTGTAAACTGTCCTGTGATTAGGTTAGGATTAGGCGGCTAGACGAAAGGACCTATTCTGTGCTGTATCTCAATAAATAAATAATAAACTCTCTTTACTGCCAAACTGGTGACAAGGATATATTTCATCTTAAGATATCCCAAGACTATGCATTGAGATAGAGTGTGAAAGAGTTACAAATTAATGTGGAATTACAAGATACCAATTTATCATTAAGCCCCCTCTGAAACAGGATACGAAGGATACATACAAAATGACTTAAGATATTTTAAACAGATGTGTTTAAGACTGCTGTCATTTCTGAAGATGTGGCAACCTCCGTGTTGGTACAGTGTTTACAGATTGAATTTATTTCTCAGTGGTTTTGTGGACTCGTGCTCAGTCTATTCATTCATAATTGATGTGGCAGTGATGTAAAGGTATTCAGAGGAACTGTAAGCAACACAAAAAGATGTGAAATGCAGTTATAAAAATATTTTCCATTGTGTTTGTTTGGTTTTCCTTTCACCCATTCATTTTTGCAGATTTGGATCTCTTTGTTTCATCCGATGCCAGTGTTTTGGTTATTTTAGCAGGTATAATAGTGAGCCATGTCACAGCGATTACGATGATGGAATCAGCGTTGTAAATTAACTCTGAAAGCAACTATTGCTGTTGCAAAACCTGTAAATCTAGTTTGAATAAGGTGACTTATATAACAATAAAAGCCATTCTATAACACTTGATTTCCTCAAATTCCTGTGAAATTATTATACTGTACAGGTTCAAATGGATTGTGCAATGATTAATATTAAGTCCGTGTGTCCAGAAAGTATAATGACAAATCCAGTTTTGTCCAGGAAGTAGTTCTAAGTTGGCAGTGGGCTGTGAAAAATAAAGAGGGGTGTTTTGGGTTATGCATATTTATAAGCTGAATTTCATTTGAATTGTTATTGGAATGGTGTTTTTCTTGCTGTCATAATGACTAATGATGTCTTTGTTACTAACAAGAGAAAATCTGGAGATGCTGTTTGTATTTAGGGTGAAAATGACAAGATATTAATAGAATTCAGAAAAAAAAATTACAGAAGTAAAATGTCAGTTGGCACTGGGATCAGTTTTATTTCATATTAATCTTAAAGTGAGGGCAACATAATAGTCTAGTGTTCACACTGCACAGTGAAATGTTACACATTATCAAAGAAGCTTTTTCTGTAATACATTTAGAAATTGCAGGTTTTTAACAGAGTAATTTTTGTGCCTATTTTAAGTGACAACATAATGTGAGTAAATAAAAGCAGCAATCTTGCAGTAATTAATGGAGCTGGTCCCCGGAATAAAGAAGGGGAGGTATGAGGAGTTCAGTGTGAGTGGAGTGCGGGGAAACCGGGAGGATGCAAGGGGGTGTGAAGAACTGATTGTGAGTGTGTGTGATGGGGGGAGTGAGGGGATGCAAGAAGAAGGAGTGAGGAGGGAGTGGAGGACTCAGTACAAGGGGATCCTCAATATTGGGGGGTGGTCTCAGCCAAGATTGCCTGCACACTTAGGATATCGCTTGAGCTGCCCAGGTCTGATTTTCCCACTGAAAGGTCTGTGCTTAGACTTTAACAAGTCACTTCATCAGACATTCAGCAGCTTGGTGCCCTTCCTTCATCCTGCAGGCTTCAATTAAAACAGCCTAAAACCCACAGTGTCTCCCTCATGTGGGAGGGAAATGTTGGTAAACTGGTTGCTGATATCAGAGTGACAATTTCCTGAGGGACTGCTGTCAGTTTGAGGGATTTGCTGGCGTCAAAGTGCCTGGGACTCCAGTTCACTTTCATGAGGTGCAGAGAGATTGGCTGCAGACACAAACAGAAACAGGGCGACACCAGTTCTAGTCACCAGTAAGATCACAGCTGATCTTCCCCGCCCCCACATCATTTTCCTGCATTGACCCCATTATTCCCTCTGTTCTGAAAACCTATTGATCTCTGCCTTGAATGAACTCAGTGACCGAGCACCCACTTCTCTCTGAGGAAGAGAATTCCAAAGACTTGCCACCTTCTGGCTTAGGAAATGTCTTCTCATTTCTGTCTGGCATGGCCTACAGCAGTTCTGTGAGCCCTGGTTCTAGACTTGAAAGCTGGGGAAATATCATTCCTGCATCTAGCCAGTGAGTTCTCTGCAAAGCAGCCTGCATAAGCAAAGACTCCACCCACCCAGGACATTTTCTCTTCTACCCCTTCCCATCGAGCAGATGACACAAAAGCCTGAAAGCAAGTACCACCGGTCTCAAAGCCAGCGAGGGCAGCTTCTGTCCCACTGTTGTGTGATTCTTGAACAGACCTCTTGGGTGATAAGATAGACTCTTGACCTCAGAATTTACCTTGTTATGACCTTGCACTTTATTGCTTCACTGCACTTTGTAAATTTTATGCTTCGTTCTGCCTTGTTACTGTTTTACCTTGTTCTGCCTCAGTGCACCGTGTAATGATTTGATCTGTATCAACAGTATGCAAGTCGGTAGCTGGGGTGTATGTGAGGAAAAATAAGCCAATTCCAATTCCATTTTATTCCCACCAGCAAAGAAGCATCATCACCCTCCACTGAGCACTCAAGAGTGCAGCAAAGCATCAATAAAGACACAAACGTGCAGTACCACAAAGACTACTCGTTCACCTGGCAATTCGACATACCACAGGCTGTCTCTCTCCCTAATAAGGGAAAAAGAGATGTCCCATTTCACAGCGAGAGGGGAGACATGACAAACAGATCGCTGATTTACGATTTTAAAAGTCTGTTGCGTCGCTTTTTTCTGACCTCTGCGTCCAGAGAGGTCCCAGAAAGGTGCAGCTCTCTGGACACGCAACCTCCAGCAGCTAACCCGCTGCTCCTAAAGTTCCGTGTCGTCCTGTGACACCAGTCGGGGGCACCGGCCAAGAATCAGCAACGGAAATCTAGAACCCTGAAGGCGTGCTCGCCTTCCAGGCTGTGTTCTTGGGATATCAAAAAACAGCCAATTGTGAGGCCCTGAGAGCGGGTCCCATTCCTCCAAAGAACTGAGGTCAGAATGTAACTTCAGGTCAGGGTCTTCAAAAGAACCTTGAAAAGGAAAAAAAAAGATATCGAACATATTAAAAAAAAGTTGTTTCCGAAGATGCACGCAAGGGTTTAGCGCTATTATATGCAGTTTTGGTTACCTACCAACAGGAAAGATGTAAATAAAGTTGAAAGAGTACAGAGAAAATTTACAAGGATATTGCTAGATCTGGAGGACCTAAGTTATAAAGAAAGATTGAATAGGTTAGGAGTTTACTCCTTGGAGCATAGAAGAATGAGAAGAGATTTGATAGAGGCATACAAAATTGTGTGGGGTATAGGTAGGGTAAATGCAAGAGGGCTTTTTCCACTGAGGTTGAGTGAGACTATAACTAGACGTCATAGGTTAAGGGTGAAAAGGAAAAAGTTTACGGAGAACATAAGGGGAAACTTCTTCACTCAGAGAGTCATGAGAGTGTGGAATGAGCTGTCAGCGCAAGTGGTACTTGCGAGCTTGATTTCAGCATTTAGGAGAAGTTTTGTTAGATAATTGGATGGTAGGGGTATGAATGGCTATGGTCCTGGTGCAGGTCGATGGGAGTAGGCAGTTTAAACATTTTTGGCATGGACTAGATGGGCTGAAGGACCTGTTTCTATGCTGTCATTAGAATCAAATCTTGATCTGCTTATTCTCGTTTTTCTTTCTGCTGCCTTATTGACCCTAATTTGTTACTCCAAATCCACTGAAGAATAACACACATCTTATTGCATTTTTTTAAAGTTTTCTTAAATTTATGTTCATCACATCAATTGGTTCAACTTAGTCTAATTACTACCTGAATATTTTGAACGTTTTTGTCAAATATCATTTCTCTTTCTTGAATCCATGCTGACTTTACCTAATTTCCAAGTGTTCTATGACTACTTGTTTCATAATAAATTCTGACATTTTTCGTACAATTGGTGAAGGATAACTAGTAAATAGTTCCCTGTTTTTCACTCTCTGTGTGAGTTAAGTGTCATCAGTACTGAAGGCCGTAAAACAAAAGGACTTGAGGCGTGGGGAAAAAGCTGACTAATACTGTAACAATGAAAAGAACCATGGTGAAAGATTGTATTGTAGACAGAAAGAAACTGTACAAAGGTGAGTATTAGGACATCTCTTACTGATGACTTAGACAGGAGTACGGTGCATAATTTCCAAATTTACAGATGACACTGAACTTGGAGGTGCGGTAAGACTGAATGTAATAGACAGACATAAAGATGGATTGGTGAAATGAGTGGAAAGCTGAAACTGAATTCTAGAAAATGCAAAGTGTTAAATTTTGGTAGGAAGCATAAGAGGCAACATAAATAAGCTGGAATAATTATAAATATAATCAAAATTACAGATGCAATTCTGAAACAACAGACAATGCTAGTTCAGACTTTCCACGGTATCTGTGGAAAGTGAACAGAAAAGGATCCGTGATCTTCCGTGTTGATTCTTGTTTTTCTTTCCATAGTTTCTGCTGACCCATTTATTTTGTTTAAGTGGGTTAATTTTATATATGAGCATAGTTTGCTGAAAGTAGCAGTGGGTCAGTTGAGGAAGCAATTATAAATGGACGCAGGTTCCTGGACTTTATAAACAGAGATGTAGAATGCAAAGGTAAGGAAGTCATGATGAACCTTTAAAAAACATTGGTTCAGCCTGTTCTGTTTGCCATGCTGTAGAAAGGATGTAAAAGGTTTAATAAAGGATGCTGAAGAGATGTGCCAACATGATTCCAGGGACAAGGGAATTCAGGTCGATTGTAAGAACGGAGAAGCTGAGATTGTTAGCATTTGAACAGACACGGCTGTGGAAGATAAAATAGAAGTATTTAAAATGAAGAAGGTTATTAGAAAAGAGTGTACTTAATCACAGTAGGACCAAGAACAGGTCTTCAAGAAGGTTTTCGGCCTGAAACATCAACTGTTTATTCCCCTCCATAGATGTTGCCTGACTTGCTGAGTTCCTCCAGCATTTTGTGTAAGATTTCCACCATCTGCAGAATCTCTTGTGTTTAAGACTTGGGGAAAGCAGTTTTTTTTTAAAACAGTGAGTAGTTAGGGTCTGGAATGCATTGCCTGAAGTGGTAATGGAGGATCAATTGTAACGTTCAAAAGGAGCAGGGTAAGTATCCGAAGGCAGCACAACAGGGAGAAGACGAGCAAGTGGGACCAGCTGAATAGCTCCTACATTGGGGCAACTCACAGAAAATGCTGGAGGAACTCTGCAGGCCAGGCAGCTTCCATGGAAAGGAATTAACAGTTGACGTTTCAGGCCGAGACCCTTCATCAGGATGGGAAAGGAAGATGAGCAGTCAAGGCAAGAAGGTGAGGGGAGGGAAGGTAAAAGTAGAAGGTAATTACCGGGAATTATGTGCTGCACGCGGAGGCTAGTGGGGTGGTAGGTGAATACTTCTCTGTAACTTCCGCCATCTCCAGAAGGATCCCACCAGCAAGCACATCTTTACCTCCTCCCCCCACCTTTCGCTTTCTGCGGGGATCGCTCCCTACACGACTTCCTTGTTTGTTCATCTCTCCCCAGAGATCTCTCTCCTGGTACTTATCCTTGCAAGCAGAACAAGTGCCACACCTGCCCCTACACCTCCTCTCTCACTGCCATTCAGGGCCCCAAACAGTCCTTCCAGGTGAGGTGACACTTTACCTCTGTACCTGGTGCTTCCGGTGTGACCTCTTGTATACCGATGAGACCTGATGTAGATTGGGAGAGTGCGTTGCCAAGCACCAGTGCTCCATCTGCCAGAACAAGCAGGACCTCCCGATATCACCCATTTCAATTCTACTTCCCATTCCCATTCCGACATGTCAGTCCATGGCCTCCTCTGCTGCCACAATGAGGCCACACTCAGTTTGGAGGAGCAACACCTTACATTCTGTCTGCGTAGCCCCCAACCTGATGACATAAACATCAATTTCTCGAACTTTGAGTAATTCCTTCCTCCTCTTCATCATTGCCTCATTCCTATTGATCTCTCTCACTTTATCTCCTTACCTGCCCATCACCCCCTCTGTTGCTGCTCCCTCTTCCCTTTCTTCCATGGTCTTCTACCCTCTCCTATCAGATTCCCCCTTCTCCAGCCCTTTATCTCTTTCACCAATCAACTTCCCAGCTCTTTACTTCACCCCTTCCCCCTCCCAGATTCACCCATCACCTGCTACCTTGTACTTCTTCCTGCCCTCCCCCCCACCTTCTTGTTCTGACTTCTCGTCCTGTTTGTCCCGAACAGCCCGAAACAGCGACTGTTTATTTGTTTCCATCGATGTTGCCTGGCCTGCTGAGTTCCTCCAGCATTTTTGTGTGTGTTACTTTGATTTCCAGTATATGCAAATTTTCTCATGTTTGGAGCTCTTACCTTGAGTCAGTGTGGGAGTCTTTGATTGTGCGGTATATTCAATAATTCACCAGCCCACATTACTGGAACAGATGAAATTTCTGTCCTCTTTGCAAGGGGAATTATTTCACCCAACCCAAAGGTGATTGGGAAAATCATACGTGGAAATAAGATCAAATTGGTTTCCTCCAAGATTTCTGATTTCTGATTTTGGGGACATAAACAACACTAAAATAGGCTGCAATTACTGGTGATTTAATTTAAGATATTTACTTCTTTTCTAGTTAAGCTATGAAATTCATCATTACCATAACAATAATGCACCTTGCTTGTAAGGCAGGCCACATAGGTTAAATTCTGTTTTATTGAGATGGTTATCAGTGACATTGTCATTATTGTGTTTCATGTGTTTCTACTGCTTTAGAAATTCTGGGAGAAATTATCTGACAATTGCACTGTACTGTCTTTCTTATATTAGTGATTGAGTACAGAGTACTGAAAAATTCTTTCAGTAGTGTGACCCTGAACATCAAAGTCACATTTACCGTAATCCATTACACCTACGCATTAAATATTATTTGTCATAAATCATTAACTGATTTCTCATAATAGCTGCAGTCCCTACAAACCATTCAAAATAATTTAAATGCCTGTCATCTGCATATATTTAAATATGATAATCTAAATTTGTTCCATGTATTGCATCTGAAGAGTAGTTTTTATAATCAACACCCGGTGGCCACTTTAGTAGGTACACCTGTACACC
This sequence comes from Mobula hypostoma, assembly GCF_963921235.1. Taxonomy (NCBI): domain Eukaryota; kingdom Metazoa; phylum Chordata; class Chondrichthyes; order Myliobatiformes; family Myliobatidae; genus Mobula; species Mobula hypostoma. The sequence continues at coordinate 152,106,196 of NC_086102.1, read as the reverse complement.
TGGTTAATGGAAATATCTAATCAGCTGATCATGTGGCAGCAACGGAATGAATAAAAGCAAGCCAAGATGTTCAGTTGTTGTTCATCCAAATATCAGAATGAGGAAGAAATGTGATCTAAATGACCTTGACTGTGCAGTGGTCATTGGCGCCAGACAGAGCGGTTTGGTTTTCTCAGAAACTGCTGATCTGAGATTGTCATGCACAACAGTCTCCAGAGTTTACAGAGAATGCTGCAAAAACAAAATAAAACATCCAGTGAGCAGCAGTTCTGTGGCTAAATGTTAATGAGAGAGATCAGAGGAGTATGGCCAGACTGGTTCAAGCTGACAGGAAGGTGTCAGTCTCTCAGATAACCGCATGTTATAACAGTGGTGTGCAGAAGAGTGTCTCTGAATGCACAACACATTAAACCTTGAAGTGGATGGGCTTCAGACCATGACATACATGCAGTGGCCACTTAGGTACAGGACGTACCCAATAAAGTGGCCGCTGAGTGTAACTTAGTTGAATAGTTTTCTTCAGTTTGTACCTTCGCTTAAAATGTGAATTTTCAAGCTGATTTTCTTTGTTTCACTGTTTGTTTGACCTCTGCTGCTGCTGCTATTTATAGTGTGAGCAGGTTATTTGGTTTATTTAAGGGTTGTGAAAACCAGTGTAATTTTCAGACAGAATATAATTCCCCTTCATCAATTGCACTTAGAGAATAGAGATTATAATTAGAAGGATTACATGATCATGTTATTTTCATGAATATAAACAACAGTTTTGTTTTTTCGACAGAAATAGAAAGAAATGCAGATGCAGCATGGCAAAGCCCTTCCACCTACTGAGTCTATGCTGAATTTTATGAACTTTGTATAGGGCAAGTCGGGTCTCACTGACTTGACTGAGATTTTTGATGAAATGATGAGGGTGATTGATGAAGGCAGAGCTGTGGACGTTGCCTATATCGACTTCAGTAAGGCATTTGACAAGGTCCCCCAGTAGATAAGGATGCATGGGATCCATGTTGAATTGGCTATTTGGATTCAGAACTGGCTTGTCCAGAAGACAGAGGGTAATGGTTGAAGGAACTTACTCTAGCTGGAGTCTGTAATTAGTGGTGTTCTGTACTGGGACCTCTTCTGTTTGTGATGTATGTAAATAACCTGGATGAAAATGTAGATGGGTGGGTGAGTAAGTTTCTGGATGATACAAAGATTGGTGGTGGTGTGGATAGTGTAGAAGACTGGCAAAGAATACAACAGGATGTACAGTAGATCAGTTGCAGATACGGGCGGAGAAATGGCAGATGGAGTTCAACCCGTCCAAATGTGAAGTGTTTCATTTTGGTGGGTCAAAAGCAAAGAGACAGTACACTGTTGAGGGCAGAATCCTTGGCAGTGTTGATGAGCAGAGGGATCTTGGGGTGCCAAGTTCATAGCTCCCGTAAAGTAGCTACACAAATTGATAGGGGGGGTTAAGAAGGCAGATGGCATACTTGCCTTTATTAGAAGAGGCATTGAGTTCAAAAGTCAGGAAGTTATCTTGCAGCTTTATAAAACACTAGCTAGGACACATCTAGATTATTGCGTACAGTTCTGATCACCCCACTATAGGAAGGATGTTGAGACTTTGGAGTGGAGGCAGAAGAGATTTACCAGGATGTTGTCTGGATTAGAGGGAATGTACTAGAATAAAAGGTTGGACAAACTTGGGTTGTTTTCTCTGGAGCGCCGAATGCTGAAAGGAAATCTGATAAAGGATGATGAGAGGCATAGATAGAGTAGACAGACAATATATTTTTCAGAAGGTTGAAACGTAGTTAGTTTTAAAAGCGATGTGGGGGGCAAGTTTTTTTAGACAGATTGGTGGGTGCCTGGGGTGGTGGTAGGGGCAGAAACTTCAGAGGTTTTTTTTTAGAGATGTTTAGAAATAATGTATGAGATCATGAAAAGGCAACGTAACTTCATTGGACATGTGATTAAGAAAGAGGAGTTAGAATGCACGGTAATTATGGGAAAGATTGAAGGGAAGAAAGCAAGAAGAAGACAAAGACACATGATGATGGAGACAGCAGTCAGAGAACTGGAAATGAATACCAATGAATTGATCCACTTGACCCGAAACAGGAGTGTGTGGGCCATGGCAGTCAAAGCTCAAACTGGGCATGGCACCTGATGATGATGATGATTAGATAGGCACAGGAATGCGAGGAAAATAGAAGGATATGGACTTTGTGTAGTCAGAAAAAATTAACTTAGTTAGCCATTTGAATACTAATTTAATTGATTCAGCTCAACATTGTGGGCTGAAGGTCCTGTTCCTGTGCTGTACTAATCTCTAAAGGGCAAAGTAAAAATGCTGCATCCTGTTTCATATGTTCCAAGTTGTTCCGAAGTGCTGTTGCAATACCACCTTCATTAAGAGTTGACATCATTATTAAGAATATTTCAGGCTGCAGTTTATTGATTACAACTTAGTGTTAAACACCATTAATTCTTCAGTACTAATCACCAATCTCCAAAACCTGGACCTCCATACCTTCCACTGCTTCTGGATCCTTGACTCCCCCCACCGGGAGACCATAGTCAGTGTGTATCAGAAATAATATCTCCTCCTGACTGGCAGTCACCGCAGGCACACCTCAAGGATGTGGTCTTAGCCCACTGCTCTACTATTTCTACCCCCATGGCTGTGTGGATAGGCACAGCTCAAACACCATCTATAAATTCGCCAGTGACAAAACTATTGTTGGCAGAATCTCAGAAGGTAACAAGGAGCCATAGAAGAGTGAGATAAATTGGCTTGTTGAGTGGTGTCACAACGATAACCTGTACTCAACATTTGTAAAACCAAGGGGTTGATTGTGAATTTCAGGAAAGGGAAGCTGGGGGAACACACAGCAGTCTTTATTGATGGGTCCCGGCAGTGGAAAGAGTGAACAGCTTCAAGTTCCTGGGTATCAACATCTCAGAGAATCTATCCTGAGCCCAACATTTTGATGCAATCACAAAGAAGGCATGCCAACAGCAATATTTCATTAGGAGTTTGAGGAGTTGGCATGTCACCAAAGACTTAAGCAAATTTATACAAATGTACCATGTAGCACATTCTGATTGGTTGCATCTCTGCCTGGTATGGAGGCTCCAATGCATAGGATCAATAAAGCTGCCCAGGGCTGTAGAATTAGCCAGCTTCATCATGGGCACCAGCCTTCACACCATCGAGGACATCTTCAGAAGGTGGGGCCTCAAGAAGGCAGAATCCCTCATTAAGGACCCTCACCATCCAGGACATACCTTCTTCTTACTGTCAGTGCGGAGTTAGAGGAGCCTGAAGATACACTCGCACCATTTTAGGAACGGCTTCTTCCCCTCCAGCATCAGATTTCTGAAAATTTCATGAACAGTACCTTACTATTTCGCTCTCTTTTTTGACTACTTATTTATCTTTATGTTTCTTCTTGTAAACAATAATTTTTTTTTAACATTTTACACTGTACTGCTACTGCAAAGCAACAAATTTCATGACATATGTCAGTACAGGTTGAGTACCCCAACTCAGAATTCCAAAATCCGAAAACTTCCAATTTTTTGATCACTGGTGCGGGTCTCTGCATGTCATAGACAGTTCTGAGAAGCGACCTCACATATGTAATGAACAGAATTTAATGAAAAATGGGAAAACACTGCATAAAACAAAAAAATGAAGATCTCGATTGTATATTGAAAGAGTGGAGTGAACACATGCTGCTTAACGGTATGCTGATCATGAAACAAGCTAAGATCTATCGTGACAAATCGAAAACTGAAAGAAATTGTGAATATTCAGCAGGCTGTTAGCAGAAATTTAATAAAAGGCACAGCATTAAGTTTTTAAAGCTTTGAAAAATTTTGAAGATAAAGCGTTTGCTGATATGAAGCAGCAGAGACATTCATTGATGAGTTTGTGAAGATTGTCGCTGATGAAAATCTAACAGCAGAACAAGTCGACAATGCTGATTGTTTTTATACTTTACATAAAACCTAAAAATAATAAAATATACAGTATGCTATAACCTTTTAATCAAAACGTGGCAAAGTAGGTGGAGACAGAAACCTGCCATTGTCTGTTGTTGAGCAGCTCCCAATGCTACTGTACTGCTTTTGTTACCCTGCACACATCATATTGTCATTATATCAATGGTATGTAATAATTTTTACTGTTAAATACATATGCGTGGTGAAGAAGTGTAAGACAAAGACTGCTTGCTGGTAGCACATAAATTCAGAGTCTGAAATGATGCCAGTCGCAAGCTATCTCATTATATATTCCAAAATCTGAAAAAATCCAAAATCCGAAACACTTCCAGCCCCAAGCATTTCAGATAAGGGGTACTCAACCTGTATTAGTAAATCTGATTCAGATTCAGATTCAAGATTGATGTCTATCCAGATGATAAGTCAAGCTAAGCTCATTATACCATGCAATGGAAACAACAATTTGTGATGATGACTCAGATACACACTACTTATGCTATTTTTTAAACTTCCAAATAAGAGCAAAACATATTATAGGATAATCAATATTTTAGAAATTTAAATCCCATGAACTCAGGTGCTCGCTTTATAATGTCATTTTGCCAGGGAATTATATTTTCAGTTTCTTTTATGATTTCGCCCCTATAACTTGCATTGTTGCCACCGCCACACAGGAGATTTAGAGAAGTGATCCCATGGGATGGACTCTGTATTCATGATGTCACTGGAATAGAACCTCATGATGTCACTTAAAGGTTGGAGCATTCGAGCATTCCAAATCAAATAAAATATTCCTTTGGCTATCATTGTATATAAGTTTCACAATCATTAAAGCAAAAAAAAAAAGACATCTTAAAAATAGGCTGGTGTCTGAAATGTAATTTGTTTAATTGGGACCTTGTGTGAATGAGATGACAACATGTATCTTAATTTTGTGACATTGACTTGAGTAGACTCAAACTTTTTTGAAAAAGTATCATCTCAGATACTTTTTTTTCTCCATTATGAATCTATGGTGATGGTCATTTTATTTTAGTAGATTTTATCTCCGTGCAGCCTGTAGATGTTTTGTCACGAAGAGACAGCCAATGTTAGAAAAAACAGCTTCTGTGCTTTGAATTAACTTTGATGTTCAATCAATGTTTAGTTGAAGTACTTATCGAGCAGATGTTTTTGTTGTACGTATTTCAAACCAAGAGCAACCAGAGAGCAGCTGGTATTAGTTGTCATGGCTGGTAATGCAGGAAATGATAATGAACAAACAAGTTTGATATGAACTTACAATGACAGATACAGTGAGGTCATGATTTATGTAAATATATGGGCTGCTGTTTTTGTTTTGCCTACCAAAACACTTCAAATTCAATGATCACCAAGTATCACAGCCATCACTTTAGTAGATAAGTACTAATTTGGTAGAAAACCTTTATTTCAATTCTATTTAATTTGCAATAGCATTTTTTAATCCACTTAAGGTTTAACTGTTCTCTTGCTCTCTAAGCAGAAATTGCATGACAGAAGCCTATTCAATGTGAAATGCTGCAATTACAGTATGTGAAATACACCAACAGAACTTACTGTTATTGTTTGATGAGATCAGACTGTTTGGCTTTGGGCCATTTTGAACTCTTTAAAATAGCATGTTCATCTGTCTGGGTCTCTAACAATTAGTGGCCAGTCTATTGTTGAAGACAGTATATGAGGAGCCAGTGACGTGAATTTAGGATCTAGAAAGCAGCATTATCCAGTTGCAGTTCAGAGATGTACCAAATAGATAAAATAAAGCACTGGATAAAGTAGGACTGAAAGACTCTTTTGGAAGTGCTGACTGATCTCATTTGCAGTCAGTGATGATGTCCAGATCATTTAAGATCTATTAAAATTGTTATAAATCATGCTAAACAGAGATAAAATATTTAAGGAATTAAGAAAACATTTCAATATATTTTAAATCATTTTAGGTGACGAATTTATCCTGCAAGTAACTAATGTGCATGCTATGCTAGGTGTGTTATAAAGTTAACAGGTCCAGCGAGCAGGGTCCTACTTGGACACTATGTGAAATCCAGTGATGGAGCAGAGTGATAGATGCACTGGCATATGTCATTCAACATGTTCCAAATCTAAAATGGGTCCCTCTCAAGCCCATGGGGGAGCAGATGATCTTCCTCAGTCCCAGATGCCAAGCAACATGATTTGACTCAATCTATGCATGGCATGAGCTTCAGGTTCGAGGGTTAGGCGAACCTAAGAATCTTGGGAAAGAATCCTGTGTTCTTGCTAAGGGGAGGATTGAGCAGTATCAACTGATCGGTTAAGTAATTTGGAAGTTGTTTTGGAGTGGCGGCCATTGGACATTGGAAGTGTGAGAAAACGTAGCTCCTACAGATTCACCGATTGAGTAGAAGAGGCATCAATTAGTGGCAGTTTGCTGTTGATCAATGACCAATCAGCATTTGGAATTGGTTAGCAGGAACAAATTAAAGTGAGGCAGGGGCAACTGGAGTGGCTATTGTTGGAGGGGTCAGAGTTAGAGTGGGGATTTTGAGGCTTTAGCTCTTTGAGTCTTCAATCACAGAAGGGAAAAAGCTGTAGGTAGAATTCCACCCCCCCCCCATGGTTTATTGTTTTTCTCTCTTTATATTTGATCAGCTAGAACAGTAGAGATGCCAGGCAGAATAGTGAAATGTTCCTCTTGTGGGTTGTGGGGGTGCAGGAAGACCTCCAGCATCCCTGGTGATTTCATCTGCAAGAAGTGCATCCAGTTGCAACTTGTTACTCACCGTGTTAAGGAGCTGGAGCTGGAAATGGGTGTATTCCAGATTATTCAGGAGGCTGAAGGAGTGATAGATAGAGAGGTAGTTACACCCAAGGTACAGGACATGGGAAATTGAGTTACAGTCAGGAAGGAGAAAAAGGTTAAACTGCCAGTGAAGAGTACGCCTGTGGCTATCCCCCTCAACAACAGGTATATCACTTTGGATACTGTTGGAGGGGATGATCTAGCAGAGGAAAGTCACAGCGGTCTGGCTCTGTGACTCAGAAGGGAAGTGGAAGAAGAGGAGAACTATGGTGATCGGAGATTCATTAGTTGGAGGAATGGACAGGAGGTTCCTAGATGGGATGTTGTCTGTCAGGTGCCAGGGTTTGGGACAACTTGGATCGAGTCCTCAGCATTCTTAAGTGGAATGGTGAACAGCCAAGAGATTGTGGTCCATTTAGGTACCAATGACATAGATAGGAAGAATAACAAAGTTCTGCAAAGTGAGTTCAGGGAGTTAGATGCTAAGTTAAAGGGCAGGACCCTCCAGGGTTGTGATCACAGGATTGCTGCCTGTGCCATGTGCTAGTGAGGCCAGAAATAGGAAGATTATATAGATTAGCAGGTGGCTAAGGAGTTGGTGTAGAGGGAGGGCATAATTTTTTTGGATCATTGGGCTCTCTTCCAGGGAAGGTGGAACCTGTACAGAAGAGACGGTTTGCATCTGAACTAGAGGGGGATTAATATACTAGAGGGAAGGTTTCCTAGTGCTGCACCTGAGACAAAGTCAAGAGTCAAAAGGTTGAGCATGGTGCAACTTGTGTCCTGCGCTGTGTATATTTCAATACAAGAAGTATCGTAAGAAAGGCAGATGAGCTCAGGGCATGGATCAACTCCTGGAATTATGTTATTGTAGCCATAGGTGAAACTTGGTTACATGAGAGGTAGGACTGAGAGGTCAATATTCTGGGATTCCATTGTTTTAAGCATGACAGAGCGGGAGGGATTAAAGGAGGAGGGGTGGTGAAACAAGTCAGGGAAAATATCACACAATTCTGAGTCTGGACAGACTGGAGAATTTGTCTAGTGAGGGGTTATGGGTGGAACTGAGTAATAAGAAAGGTATGACCACATTAATGGGGCTATATTACAGACCGCCCAACATCCAAGGGATACAGAGGAACAAATTTGGGGAGAGATTGCAGATTGTCGCAAGAAACATAAGGTTGTTATAGTAGGTGTTTCTAACTTTCCACATATTGACTGGGACTCCCAATTGTAAAAGGCCGAGATGGGATAGAGTTTGTCAAACGTGTTCAGGAAAGTTTCTACCATCAGTACGTAGAAGTCCCAATGAGAGAATGTTCGATACGTGATCTGCTATTAGGGAATGAGACAGGGCTGGTAACAAAAGTTTGTATAAGGAAACACACTTTGCATCTAGTAAACATAATGCCTTTTGTTTCAAAGTACATGTGCAAAGAAATGGGTCTGGTCTGCGGGTTGAAGTTCCATATCGGAGAAAAGACAATTTTAATAGTTGAGAAAGGATCTGGCAAGTATGGATTAGGACAGGGTGTTTTCTGGCAAGGGTGTTCTTGGTAAGGGAGAAGCCTACAGGGTGAAGTTTTGAGAGTATGAAGCTTGTATGTGCCTGACAGAATAAAAGGTAAAGGTAACAGGTTGGGGAACCTTGGTATTCAAGAAATATTGAGACCTTGGTTAAGAAAAAAAAAAGGTGCATAGCAGGTAGAGGCAGGTAGGAGCAAATGGAGTACAAAAAATGTAAGAGACCACTTCAGAAATAAATCAAGAGGACTAAAAGGAGGCATGAGTTTATCTTAGCAGACAAGGTGAAGGAGACTCCTAAGGGATACACAGCTATGTTAAGAGCCAAAGCATTGCAAGGAACAAATTGGTCCTCTGGAAGATCAGAATGGTAATCCATGGATGGAACAAAAAGAAACGGGAGATATTGTGAATGGATTTTTTGCATCTGTATTTATTCAGGAGATGACACAGAGTCTGTAGAGCTGAAGCAAAGCAGCATCAACTTCATGGACTCTATACAGATTACAGAGGAGGGGATGTTTGCTGTCCTGAGGCAAAATCGGCTAGATAAATCCCCAGGGCCTGACAAGTTGTTTCCTCAGACCTTACAGGAAGCAAGAAATTGGTCCTAGCAGAAATATTTAAATCACCCTTCGTGACAGGTGAGGTACAAGATCATTGGAGGATAGCTAATGTTGTTCAGCTGCTGAGATAAGCTCTGTAAATAAACCAGGAAATCACAGGCCAGTGAGCTTGACATCAGTAGTGTGGAAGTTATTTGAAGGTATTCTAAGGGACCAGATATATAAGTATTTGGATAGTCATGGACAGATTAAAGAGGTCAGCATGGCATAATGTGTGGTTGGTCATGTCTAACCAATCTTCAAGGAGTTTTTCAATGAAGCTCCTAGGAAAGTTGATAAAGGCAAATTAGTGTCTGTTATCTACATGGATTTTAGAAAGGCATTTGAGAAGGTCCCACATGAGAGGTTGGCCAAGAAGGTTTAGTTGCTCGGCATTCAAGACAAGGTAGTAAATTGGATTGAACATTGGCTTTGTGGGAGAAGCCAGAGAGTGGTAATAGATGCTGCCTCTCTGACTGGGGGCCTGTGTTTTGTGGCGTGCTGCAGGGATTGGTGCTGGGTCCATTGTTGCTTCTCAGCTGTATCAACAATCTGGATGATAATGTGGTTAACTGGATCAGCAATTTTGTGGATGACACCAAGATTGAGGGAGTAGCGGACAGCAAGGAAGACTATCATGGTTTGTAGCTCGATCTGGACCAGCTGGAAAAATGGGCCGAAAAATGTCAGATGGAATTTAATGCAGACAAGTGTCAGGCTTTGCACTATGGTAGCACCATCCAGGGTAGGTCTTACACAGTGAATGGTAGGGCACTGAGGTGTGTGGTAGAACAGAGGGATATGGGTATACAGGTCTATAATTCATTGAAAATGGCATCATGGGTAGATAGGGTTGTAAAGGAAGCTTTTGGTACAATGGCCTTCATAAATCAATGTATTGAGTACATTGTTGAAGTTGCATAAGTTGTTGGTAAGGTCTAGTTTGGAGTATTGTGAGCAGTTTTGGTCACCTACCGAGAGAAAAGATGTAACTAAGGTTGAAAGAATACTGAGAAAATTTACAAGGATGTTGCTGGGTCTGAAGGATGTGAGTTATAAGGAAAGATTGGATAGGTTAGGACTTTGTTCCTTGGAACATAGAAGATTGAGAGGAGATTTGATAGGAGTATACAAATTTATGTGAGGTGCATATGAGGTAAATGCAAGAAGGCTTTTTTCACTGAGGCTGGGTGGGACTACAACTAGAGGTTATGAGTTAAGGGTGAAAGGTGGACATGAGGGGAAAGCTCTTCACTCAGAGGGCCGTGAGAGTGTGGAACAAGCTGCCAGTGCAAGTGGTGCATGTGAACTCAATATCAAGGTTGAAGAGAAGTTTCGATAGGTACATGGATGGCAGGGGTATGGAAAGCTGTAATCCTGGTGCAGTTTAATGAAAGTAGGCAGTTTAAACGGTTCAGCATAGACCTGAGGGCCTGTTTCTGTGCTGTACTTTTCGATGCCTTTATGACAAATCTTGACTACAACTGTGACAACATTAAATGTTTTATGGTATGACAGACAACCCACTCTGCAAAAACTCATTTCAGGGAGGTAGCACCATCAATTTGTGGGCGACTCCTGGAACTTCTGGGAGAGGTGGGATGTCTGCAATAGAGTAGCTCCTGAGCAGCTGGCCAGCTAGTTTAAATAACGTTAGCTATACTAGTGAATGAATGACACCTGTTAAACTCACCTCAACATGTCTTTTACAGTCTTAACCCACCATGGGCAATAGAAAAGTCACTGTTGCAAACAGTGCAGCGAGCAACACTGTCATTATTTTTGACCCCTATTAGGCAGGGGTACACGTTAGTGTGGTCTGGGGTGACATACGTTTTATTTTTTTTTGGAACACTCTGCAATGGCGCGCTCTCACTCGCGCGCTGTCTGTCTGTCTCTCTCTCTCGTGGTCACTCGCGCGCTCTCGCTTGCTTTCTCTCTTGCTCGCTCTCTCTCCCTCTCTCGCTTGCTTTCTCACGCGCTCGCTCTCTGTCGCTCTCTCACCCCCTCTCTCGCTTGCTTGCGCTCTTGCTTGCTTTCTCGCTCGCTCTCTCTCGCACGTGCTCTCTCTCGCGTGGTCACTCTCGCGCTCTCTCTTGCTTTTCTCTCGCTCGCTCTCAAAAAGATTGATTTCCGTGATGGTGTATATAATTTGCGGGCATCAGGGAGTCACTATTAATATGCGGGAGACTCCCGGAACTTCCGGGAGAGGTGGGATGTCTGTCTGCAGTAGGCAGATCCTGCTGCGACTTGGAGATCTATATCCGTGTGGGATAGTTGGATCTAGGTTTTGCTCTGTACACGACATACTGATGTTGCTGCTCCCACATATCTGTTTCCTGTTGCTGTTAGGTACGGTTTCAAAATACATCAGTCAGTCTCTTCTGGCAAGCCAGAGCAACAGGAACCCTAAGGTTCATGTTAAATTGACACTATTTCATTCTCATCTCAAAAGCCTTTCTCTCACCTCCTCCTGAATATCTGTTACAACTGGGTCAGGAGAAGAATGTCTGCATCAGGAGACAGGAGTTTGAACGCAAAGATACTCTTGTTTAACGTCAAATACACAACGTATTACTGGTTTGTCATTTTTGATTACCAGTTCAGAGCTCAGAGGAAATTCCTTTAGCACAGAGGAAATGTTGTGTCAAAATAAATTGCAAGATAGCACTGCCTTTCCTTGACAACACAGTTTTTTTTGTAAATGGGGCCAGATTGCTGAGAAAATGTAGCTATAAATAGCATAGTCCATCTTAAAAAAAATGACAGTGACATTGGAAGAATGCTGCTGTTTTAATACATTAATTTTACCATTTGTAATTTTTTTTATTCTTTGCTACTTTAATTCAAATGAAATTTGTTTGTTTTGGGAACGAATTATCTGTGCATATTTGAATCAAGTAATGATTGCAGCATTATGATTCCTTGTAAGAGCAATCTAGCTCATACCAGTTCTCCCATCTCCACCCTTATTTTAGCAATGTTCTTGTTTTAATGTCAGATATTAATAAGATCTATTTTGAAAGCCACAATTGTCTGCCTCCACTACCATCTTGTGGTGCATCTCAGATCCTGGCCACTCACAGTGTTAAAGAAAATGTTTTCCTCATATCATTTTTGGCTGTTTAAAATTTATCTGTATTTTATCCTTGACTCCGCTGCTAATGAAAGCAGTTTCCATACTGTCTTACCTTTCCTGCAATACATGATTTTGGATACCTCTATCAGATCTCTTTACAGTGTCCTCTTTCTGAGAGAACTCCAGCTTCTCCAATCAATCCAAAGAAATGAAATCCCTCATGTTTCTGACTGACTGGCTCTTACCTGTTGAATGCATTCTGCACTCCTCTAAAGCCTTCACATGTTTCCTAAAAGAGTTACCAGTTTTATAACCATATAACAATTACAGCATGGAAACAGGCCATCTCGGCCCTTCTACTCTGTGCCGAATGCTTACTCTCACCTTGTCCCACCGACCTGTACTCAGCCCATAACCCTCCATTCCTTTCCTGTCCATATAGATATCCAATTTTACTTTAAATGACAATATCGAGCCTGCCTCTACCACTTCTACTGGAAGCTCGTTCCACACAGCTACTACTCTCTGAGTAAAGAAGTTCCCCCTCGTGTTACCCCTAAACTTTTGCCCTTTAACTCTCAACTCATGTCCTCTTGTTTGAATCTCCCCAACTCTCAATGGAAAAAGCCTATCCACGTCAATTCTAACTATCCCCCTCAACATTTTAAATACCTCAATCAAGTCCCCCCTCAACCTTCTACGCTCCAAAGAATAAAGACCCAACTTGTTCAACCTTTCTCTGTAACTCAGGTGCTGAAACCCAGGTAACATTCTAGTAAATCTTCTCTGTACTCTCTCAATTTTGTTGATATCTTTCCTATAATTCGGTGACCAGAACTGTACACAATACTCCAAATTTGGTCTTACCAATGCCTTGTACAATTTTAACATTATATCCCAACTCCTATACTCAATGCTCTGATTTATAAAGGCCAGCATACCAAAAGCTGCAGGTTCTGCAGGTTCCCAAGGTTTTTATTTCCCCTGCTTCTCAGAATTTGGCATTATGTATCACTGCTATTAAGCAGGCAAGTTCAAATACGCATGGATGCTGCTGCCTGCCGTGTTACGGCAGGTGGTGACTCTTGAATTAGGAAGGTTCTTTCTTAAAAATTTTTTTCAATTTCTTTCCTACTCTTTTTGTTCTTTATTTCTTGCTGAACTAAAGCTAAATGAACATTCTTTACATGTATATCAAGTAGTGAGATATAATGATCTGTTTTACCAACAGATAAACTTGTATCTCACATACACAAACACTTCTAACAATACTCAGTGAACTTGGCCAATTCCCTGCTCTAATCCAGGTGTGCTAAGGTCAATTGAAGCAACCCTGCCAAGATCAATTACCGCAGTGTGGACTAAAAATCTAGCCAAAAGCTTCCTGAGTCTGCATTGTTCATTAACTCACCGGCCTTTGCCAACAAAACCATAGCATGAAAATACTTGAGCATTTTTTAAATTTCCTCAGCTTTTTGAAGTTTCTCTATTAAGAAACGATAAAGTATGCCTGTTTATCTCTGTAACTGGAGACTCAAAACAAAATAATTTTCTTCTGAAATGAGCACTGTTGCGTATGTCTGCTGTTTCAGAAGTAGGCCACAAAGAATTCAGAAGGCAGGTGATCTTGACTGCAAGAAAGATGAACATAATTTATTTCTCCAATATAAAACGATTGACTTCATTTCCCAGATATCAATATTACTTATAAGTGCAGCCTTTGAATTCCAAAATTGATAGAAAAGAGTAATTGATTGCATTTGAACCTGATACCATCATTAAGTAAGTATTTCAACGATAATAGATAAAACTAAAGTACTAATTATCTCTCACTCTGGCAAACAGATAAGGATGACAGATAGCAGAGTTGCAGATGCCAAGCTAGCTCCATCCAAATTCCCACACTGTACTTGAGAACTGAGCATAAAGCAAATATAAAAATAAAAAGAGCTGCTCAATAAATGTAAACCATCCTGTTTGATATCTCAGTATGAGAAGGAGATAGGTTCTCCTGAAATTCAGTAGTAGAAGAATTAAGTGAGATTTAGTCATTCTTTTACATGCAAATATCACAAATGTTCTAAGTATTTTCTCGTCTCTTCTAGGGTATTATTGGAAGTTGAGCATCTCACCAAATAACAATGGCGAGTGAAGACAAAGTTGCCATCCTTTCTGATGATGAAGAGGAACAAAAGACAAAATATATTCTTGCTGAGCCTTTCAACACACTATCAACTGAAGTAAGAAATGAATCCTCCCCCACTCCTGCTCATTTAGAAACAGAAACAACAGAAGCAGAGGAACCCGATTGGTTGGAGAGACGTTGCATAAAGATTAGTGATGACCTTCTTGTTTCCAAAGTATTCTACTTCTTCTTCTATTCTGGCTATGGATCACTAATCCCACTACTGCCAGTGTATTATAAACAGCTTGGCATATTGGCCAGCCAAAGTGGACTCTTGGTGGGAATAAGATATTTTATAGAATTCTGCAGTGCACCTTTTTGGGGAGTAATTGCAGATCGATTTAGAAAAGGGAAGGTTGTCCTTCTCTTTTCACTTATGTGTTGGATTGTTTTCAACCTTGGAATTGGTTTTGTGAAACCTGCCAGCATAAGGTGTGAATCAAGGAATCCACTACCTACCACAGCAGCTCCAAATGTCTCCACGTCCTCAATGATTTCTACTGCGATGACTACACACCACTCAACTCAAAACAACTCCAACAAAAGTCGGATACATAAAAGAGATATTTTACCAAGTCAGCCTTTCAGATATTTTGGAAACCATGGTATTTCTTTTACCTTGTTTAATGCAGAACAAGATCACACCTTGCAGAAAAGATCTGCGCCAGGTACTGACAATTCGACAGCAAATCCAAACAGGACATTGTACACTACTACCACCTCGGCCTCAACAGTGAAGACAGACAAACAGATCACTTACAACTTGAAAGAAGTTGAAAATATTTTCCTACTGATTCTGTTGGTTATTATCAGTGGAGAGTTTTTCAGTGCTCCTGCAGTGACTATCGTGGACACCATTACTTTACAATATCTCGGCAAACACAGAGACCGATATGGATTGCAGCGAATGTGGGGCTCCTTGGGCTGGGGCTTAACCATGCTGGCAGTTGGCATCTCGATTGACCATACTCACATTCATGTTGTTATAGAAGGTGATGGCTGTCAAATCACAGATTATAAGAACTACAGAATAACTTTTATTGTTTTTGGTGTTTTGATGTCTTTAGCATTGATTGTATCAACCCAATTCAGATTTGATTACAGTCATTTAAAAGCTGAAGAGAACAAAAGAGAAGATACTATCGAAATTCAGCAAGTGGCTCAGAATTCTTCAGTGGGAGGTTCTGAAGTCAATGGCAATGCTGAAGCTTCCAGGGGCACAGGGAAAAAGACATTTGAATTTAATGTGCTGCTGAAAATGATTTGCAGTGTGCAATATGGTTCTGTGCTATTTGTAGCCTGGTTCATGGGCTTTGGTTACGGCTTTGTATTCACATTCCTCTACTGGCATTTGGAAGATCTGAATGGGTCAACTACACTCTTTGGAATCTGCTCAGTCCTCAGCCATATCTCAGAACTGACGGCCTATTTCCTGAGCCATAAGCTGATCGAACTGGTGGGTCACATTAGGTAAGCTACTGCACTGCCTCCCATTTCCTTGATGTGGCACATGCTTCGCATTATAACAGGATTTTGAAGGCTGCAATTTCCCATCTATTTGTAGATCATAATTCTGCATTGTACAATAGGAGTGCAAGGGAAAAGTAAGTCCCAGGTCATGGTGGACCTTATAGGACTGAGAGCACTGCTGTCTCACAAAGGGAGAATGACTGAAAGCATCAGATTCCATTTTAAAATTTGACTTTCCTCAAGCCAGATTGGTCACCTCCCAAAGCATGTAGAGTATAGAAATTATGCATTTGGTTCAAATTTCGTTGCTCAGTTTGGGCTCTTTAGTTCTGTTTTCCTGGGTCCTCCAGTGTTATTTGGGTTAGGGTTGAATCATTGCTAAAGATACAAATCTGAAAGAGGAACCCATCCACTCAAAAACCACATCCTCTAGGTTTATTAGAAGCTCTTAAACAATCTGATTTCAGGAGGAGAACAGATCATTTATATATTTAAAGGAGGTTATGTGTCCTCATTTTAAAAACAATAGTTTTTGAATTCATGAGGTTATTGTCTTTTTGCATTGGTTGTGGACAAGAGGCAGAAATAAACACAAGAGATTCTGTTAATGTTGGAAATCCAGAGTGACACACAAAATGCTGGAGGAACTCAACAGGTCCGGCAGCATCTATGGAAATGAATAAACAATCGATGTTTTGGGCTGAGACCCTTCATCAGGACTGGAGGTGAAGGGGGAAGATGCCAGAATAAAAAGGAAGAGGGAGAGGAATGTGATAGGTGAAGTCAGGTGGGGTGGGAAAGGTACAGGGCTGGAAAAATGGAATCTGTTAGGAGAGTAGAGTGGACGATGGAAGGAGGAGCAACACCAGGGAGAGATGTTAGGCAGGTGAGGAGAAGATGTAAGAGGCCAGAGTGGGGAATAGAAGGAGAGGGAAGGAGGTTCTGAAATACCTACTCAGTATACCCACTCCTGCAGTGGTACACACTCAACCTCCATCTCAGAGCTCCCAACAATTGGATAGATGCAATGCAAACTTTCTCCTCTCTCCACGATCAATACTCTCAGCTGATTAACCATGATCAGACATCTCTGTGGTTATAAACTGTTCCTTCCCTCTGTCACAATGAGACCACTTTATTATCCTCATCTTTGTTTTAAGTGTCGCTGGGAAGATCCTGCCCTCCAACTCTGATAGGGAATGGGTCTAGTCTCCCCAGAGTCAAACAACCTTCTACTGCTACAGTTTACTTTCAGTACAACATTATCCATTATATTTCAAGCTTTTGAAGTATCAATGTAGCAACTAATTTATCTGTTTGTTCCTATCTTCATCTTTTTCCCTTTGTTTCTTAATTTCTGTTAATATTTTCCGTCATCTTTATTCTTGGATAGACATCTCCAACTAATCATTTTTTCTGCAAGACCAAATGACTGACAAGTTAATATCTCCCACTGTAATGAATTGCTGAGAACAGACCTGTGTTCTAGTTGGTTCATTCATAAGATGTTTGGCTGAATTCTCCAAACACTACTTGGAATATCAACACCTTCAAATATTTGACCAATTTTTGTTGTAGTGATGGCTAAATACTGAAGGACACTGGGTAAATTCCTCTTCCCGAGAGTAATGGCATTGGACATTTCCAACTTCTTAGACAGGCAGCTGGGAATGACCACAAAAGAAGAAGAAATTAGTTAATGCAAAGATGGGGATTAAATAAGTGGGACTTTCATAGAATTAATGCAAAACAGTCCAGCTTTTATTGAAAGACCTGCTTGGTCAAACTTTACAGTATTAAAATCAGGCAACACCAAATCCAAATCTAATACTGACTTCTTACATTTTTTCACTAACTGATTTACCTACCTAATTTGGTGATAGTGATGTGAAGTTTATCTTCTGCACTCAAGACATAGTGGAATTAAAATTGGTATTTTCCTGATCTATAACTCAGTGAGTTAAAAAAGCTTGAAGAATCTTGGGCAACATGCACAAAATGCTGGAGGAACTCAGCAAGTCAGGCGGCATTAGGAAGGAAGGAAATAACCAACCTGCCTTTTGAGCTGAGACACTTCTCAGCCCGAAATGTCAACTGTTTAGTTCCCTCCATACACACTGCCTTTCTTGCTAAATTCTTCCAGCATTTTGTGTGCATGACTGAAGATTTTCAGCATCTGCAGAATCTCATGTTAAAGAATCTTAATTATTCTTCAGTGGTGAGGGCTAGTTGGCTGCATTTGCTGTTACTGATTTCAACCTTGCCTCTAAAAATATACAAATTCCCTGCAAAGTGAGAAGAAAAATTAAGTGCTGAAAGTCAGACGATTTACATACAATTTGCATTTGGCACATCATTTATCTCTTGCCAAACTGCCACCTGATGTCGGATTGGCTTGATTACTCATGTTTTATAGGACCATCATAAGTGTACAGAACCTGAGTGGATCTTCTGATCCTTTAGTTTGTCTGGGTTAGACACACATCCATGGATTAAAATAATTCACTTGTCAGCGACAGTTAATGAGCTCTGCCTACAAACCAGCAGGGATCCCTTATATGGATTTCAGGGGACAGGGTTAAAATAGAACTTTTTAAATGGGCTGAAAACTGAGCTGGAAGACTGCAAAGCCATTTAGAGACCAAGGCCTGGAATCTTTTAGATCTTTCATAAATTGTGTTTTCCAGAACTAAAAATGTTATTCCATCTGAGTGAGGCCGAATGAAGTATTAGCAAACAATCTTGGCAGTTTTGTACTTTGCCTCTCTATGAATAAACTTGTTTGGCAATCTTCAAGTATTTGTCCACACCCAAAACTTTTTCTTTCTGTCTTTGTTCCTGGAACCTGTAAAATTGTATCACTTGACTTGTAGTGTTTCTTCTCAATCTTCTTATCATAAGGTATTGTTTCATACTCCAAACCATTTCATAAACCTCATGGTGCATATTTGCAGGAAAGCAGAAAGGATGGACCTTCAGTATTTTTTTGTTAATAGCAAACAACACCCAGCCAACAGCACTGGTGATACAACAATTCATACAAGGTTATGCCAAAGAGCACACATATTTCTTAAAGATATAGGCACATAATATGTATTGCGGTATCTGTAAATTGCTTGCTGTTTTTTAGTTATCTGCAAATGTCAGTGGATGAAATCTATGTGTTTGTGGCTGCTGTTCACATTTGACATTACAACAGTCCATTTGAACAGAGAAATAAGTAAAATAACTCCTAAAGAGACACTTGTGTTGAGAAACTAGGTTTCCCTCAGGTGATGTAAACTATCTCAGGCTCTAACACAATCTGTGAAGGAGGTATACAAAATTATGAGGGGTGTAGATATGCAGGCAGGCTTTTTCCACTGAGTTTGGGTGAGCCTACAACCAGAGGTCATGGATTAAGGGTGAAAGGTGAAAAGTTTAACAGGACCATGAGGGGAAACTTCTTCACTCAGAGGGCCGTGAGAGCATGGAATGAGCTGTAGCACAAGTGGTGCCTGCAAGCTCGATTTCAGTGTTAAGGAGAAGTTTGGATAGGTACATGGATGGTACGGGTATAGGGAGCTATGGTCCTGGTGCAGGACAAGGGAGTAGGCAGTTTAAATGCTCTGGCATGGACTCGATGGGCTGAAGGGCTTGTTTCTGTCCTGTACTTTTCTATGACTCTGTGATTCTAATTTGGCAAAGATTTGCTCTGAAATGGATCCTGTGTGGTCCCAATCAGCTGCACAGCTCCCAACTGAACTTCTGCTTTGTTGACGGCTGGGAGGTATGTCAGTGACAAAAAAGAGCTCTATAAGACCACAGTTGCAGAAAAGTCTGCGCAAGAAGTCATGAGGAAGGGGAGGGACTCAGGAATCTCCTGTGCATTTGGAAACCCTCCACCTGATGCAGTTCAGTCAACTCCTGTGATGTGCAAGTCTCCAAGCCATCAGCGAGCTGAACAAAAGGCCCACGATCCGAGTAGGTAGCTCCAAATTGGTTTATACAAAGTGGCCATTTAAATGAAGGGAGCATAAAATGGCTTAGTTCCCCAAAGGGCTATTCAATGAAAGGTATGGCTAAGAGATGTTGTGTGCAGGACATAGATGTGACAGTACTGATGCCATACTCTGCAAGCTGTGTGGTAGCTTTTTTCTGTGCATGAACAATAAGGGTCATATGTTGCCCCCAAATCTGTTTTTCTCAGCTGGCAGTGGAGAAAATGCGCACAGCAGAATGCACAGCACCACTGGGTGCACAACTCATCCCAAAACACATTAAATACA
This sequence comes from Mobula hypostoma, assembly GCF_963921235.1. Classification (NCBI taxonomy): domain Eukaryota; kingdom Metazoa; phylum Chordata; class Chondrichthyes; order Myliobatiformes; family Myliobatidae; genus Mobula; species Mobula hypostoma. The sequence continues at coordinate 152,086,257 of NC_086102.1, read as the reverse complement.
CCAAGGTGATTCACACTGAGAAGACAGGCCAGATTTCTACTGGATGTGCTTTCACCTGAAAGTTATCACTTGCATAATCTGCCTCAGATGAAACTTCTTTATGCATAAAAGAAAGATGTGATTAGAGATACAATGGGTTTAAAATGTATGGACAGATAAAGATAAAAGTCCTTTTCAAAAGGTGTCCTTGTCAGAACACCTAAGGGTTAAGGAAATGTATCGTTGAACAAGACCCATTTCCCACAGTGGGGTTTTAATGTGGATGGCTTAATACAGCAATTGACTTCAAATTCCAGCTCTCTTCAAATCTGTATTGCAGTGTTCTTATATTATTCTAGCAATATGACTACATGCACTAAACAACCTGAAATACCAAAGAATTCCACGCTCTTGAAACTGCTGTCATCAAAAGTTCCAAGAGCTTCTGGTATTTGGATGAAGTGAAGCATTGTATGTACAAATCATGGCTATGGCACAGAGAAGTTCATCACCAAGCAAGGATGAATACTTCAGGTTGAAATGGTCTCCTGCTGTGATATAAAATCTGGAGATCAGTCTCGCTGTGACCATGATGTTACTACAATCGGCAAATCTGCCGGCATTTAACCTTGGGGTTTACTAGAAGGTACCTTCTGGCTTTTCTATCACTCCCTTATAAAGTACCCCTCTTCCTGCTATTTGGAAAACCTTATAAATTGAATGTCAATTCCAGTTCAGCAGATGAGAAGTTTTTATTGCTCTAGATTAAAATTTATTGCCGTCATGAGTTCGAAGAATAAAGCACTTTATTTGCAGGCCATTTTAATCAGTGACTTAAATTGTTTGAATTCAAGGGTTCAAGTCATTTGATAATTAAGGTTTTTTTTCTTCTTGGCCCCCCCCCCCCACCTCACTGCCCAGATTCAGTTATATATTCTCTGACACAGTGAGTTTACTGGGCTTTTTTATGTATGAGTTAAAATCGTTCTGCTATAACGTGGAATACATTGAAAAGAATATGACTAGTGAGGCATCAATTTTATGTATATGTTGCATATATACTATATATTTTACAGTTAAAATTTCCATTAGTACATTAAATCTATTTGAAAGTTTGTTTAATCAAAAGTACCTGTGCTTCAGACTACATCCAGCATTCTGACATATTGTACAGGTCATCCAAATTGATTGGTATCAACAAAGAAACAGGCTCGTAATACTTGTGGAAAAAATATAGTTTTCTCTAGAACAGGGATCCAAGTAAGTACTGTCAGGAAGTGGAGGGCAGAGGAAGCTGTTCAGGAGGCAGAGGCGAGGCTGCGTCACAGGAGGCTGGTGGGAGTGGTCACACAAGGCTGAGCTGGGTTAGGATCCTTTCCAACTCCCCAAATGGACACCAGAGGGAAGGAAAGGCGTCGTCTAGTTCAGGAGGAGGTGAGAGCAGTAGTGGAGGAGATGAGAGCCTGCAAGGCGGTGGGAATGAAGCAACAGGGAGCTTGGACAAGATGGGAGAATGCGGTTGAGAGGAAAGTGACCTGGGCTGATCTTTGGAAAGCCGAATCACACCGCATCCAATTTCTCATCCAGGCAGTGTACGATGTGCTTCCAAGCCCATCGAACCTGCACACATGGGGCAAGGCAGAGTCATCTGCGTGCCCACTGTGCTCCAAGCGAGGAACCCTGGAGCACATCTTCAGCGGCTGCGCAAGGGCACTTGGTGAGGGACGGTACAGGTGGAGGCATCATCAGGTCTTGAAGACCATCGCTGAAGCCATCAGCGCAGGAATTGAGTGGGCAAAGCGGTCCCGACCCTCCAAGCAGACCATTGCCTTTGTCAGAGCTGGGGAGCAGCCAATACCTGCCAAAAGAACATCTGCAGGCATTCTGAACTTTGCAAGGGACTGGCAGCTGTTGGTGGACCTCGAAGGGCAGCTGAAGTTCCCCAACCATATTGCAGCCACCACACTGCGACCAGACATTGTCCTAGTGTCTGAGTCTATTAAGCAAGTGGTGCTGCTGGAGCTGACAGTCCCATGGGAAGATAGCTTGGAGGAGGCCTTTGAAAGGAAGCTCTCCAAGTACGCAGGACTGGTCAGCAACTGTCAGCAGGCTGGATGGAGAGCGAGGTGTCTCCCAGTGGAGGTTGGTTGTAGGGGATTCATAGCCCGTTCTTTAGTTAGAGCCTTCAGCATTTTGGGCATCGAGGGAGAGAGGAAGAGGAGAGCCATCCGCAGCACCACCGATGCGGCAGAGAGGGCCTCAAGATGGCTGTGGCTCAAAAGAGGGGAGCCATGGAGTCATAAGTAGCTAGCCATCTGGACACAAGCTGGGGTCTGATCAGCCCCGGCTGGGTCACCTGGAGGAGGTTGTATGATGTTGAAAGACCCGAAACACACGATGATTCCAGGAACATCACTGAAGATGTGTCCAGAAGCATCAATAGATGTATGTACACAGCTAGAACTGCCTTAGTTCAACATCCTTTTACTTACTTCTGTCCAATGCTTAGGTCTTTTTTTAAATCAGTAACATTTTAGTTTCGTCATGTGCCTGTTGATAATGCCTTATCTATACTTTACTTACTGAACTGATCTTAGTTTCCTAACATCATATACACATTTGCTCAAATTTCATCCAGTCAATTGTATATACCAGCAATCCACCAAGATGACAACCCTCTGACAACTTCCACTGATCAGAAAACGATATAAAACATCAATGTAAAACTCGCAAACCTACCTAGCTTCAAATCTGTTTACTAAGGGTCATGTAACATCTCTCTCCATCTCTCTCCCTCTCTCCCTCTCTCCTCTCTCCTCTCTCCTCCTCTCTCCTCTCTCCTCTCTCCTCTCTCCTCTCTCCTCTCTCCTCTCTCCTCTCTCCTCTCTCCTCTCTCCTCTCTCCTCTCTCCTCTCTCCTCTCTCCTCTCTCCTCTCTCCTCTCTCCTCTCTCCTCTCTCCTCTCTCCTCTCTCCTCTCTCCTCTCTCCTCTCTCCTCTCTCCTCTCTCCTCTCTCCTCTCTCCTCTCTCCTCTCTCCTCTCTCCTCTCTCCTCTCTCCTCTCTCCTCTCTCCTCTCTCCTCTCTCCTCTCTCCTCTCTCCTCTCTCCTCTCTCCTCTCTCCTCTCTCCTCTCTCCTCTCTCCTCTCTCCTCTCTCCTCTCTCCTCTCTCCTCTCTCCTCTCTCCTCTCTCCTCTCTCCTCTCTCCTCTCTCCTCTCTCCTCTCTCCTCTCTCCTCTCTCCTCTCTCCTCTCTCCTCTCTCCTCTCTCCTCTCTCCTCTCTCCTCTCTCCTCTCTCCTCTCTCCTCTCTCCTCTCTCCTCTCTCCTCTCTCCTCTCTCCTCTCTCCTCTCTCCTCTCTCCTCTCTCCTCTCTCCTCTCTCCTCTCTCCTCTCTCCTCTCTCCTCTCTCCTCTCTCCTCTCTCCTCTCTCTCTCTCCTCTCTCCTCTCTCCTCTCTCTCTCTCTCCTCTCTCCTCTCTCCTCTCTCCTCTCTCCTCTCTCCTCTCTCCTCTCTCCTCTCTCCTCTCTCCTCTCTCCTCTCTCCTCTCTCCTCTCTCTCATACACCATGGGTTCCGGTCGAGCCTGTCTACCTAACCTGAATCGTGACACCTGGTTGTATCCATTGGGCTGTGAACTAACCGGATCTACTGTATGTTTGAGTTCAGGGGTGGAGTGAGGCATTACCACACCGTCTCTGGACACTATCCCAGTGTATGGGCAGGGGTGGGGGCGGTGGAATTGAAATGATCTGGAACTGCAAGGTTAGTTTAGGGCTTTAAGTGTGTCGGTAAATATGGGGACGGTCCCACGGAACCAGCAAGCGCCTTGCTGGGCGTTTGCATCGGCGTGCCACTTTAAACAATGGCATTCGTGGGTGGAGCGCCTTTCTGGGCGTCACATTTTGTAAAAGGGAAAAGGATCAAAGGTGAATCCGAAGTACACGTATTTCATAACTAGCGTGCACTCCCATGCTGTTGCATCCAGTTAGACTCCGGAATAAGGGCTTGGCTGTCTTTCAAGAATAACTAATAATAGGTGAGGAGAGAGGGTGGTGGCGACAGTGATCACATGGAATGAACAGGAGATAAAAGGGCATTATTAAAACACAACACTAAAAGTAAAAAAATAATAATTTTAAAAGTAGATTAAAGCCTCCAAGTAACTAAATCCTAAGGTTAAGTGTGCTTGTGGAACCGACAATAGATTGGTTGTCATTTTCCAAAATTCTGTTGGTTCTGGAATCTTCATACTAATTAGGAGGTAGAAACATCAGCTGTTTAAGAGGGGAGGGGGAAGGAAAAATGGGGCATGTTAATTTGTTATCAATAGTGGGAAAAGTGCTGAAATCTATTATTAATGGTGGTGACAGTGACCTTAAATATAATAGGGTTGGGTAGAGTTAATTTGCATTTATTAAAGAGAATTCATTTTGACACAACTGTAATTTTTTGAGGTTATAACCAAAGATGAATTGAAAAAAATGAGATGTGTTTCAACATTCAGAAGTCCTTTGATCAGTTGTTTCAGGATATTAAACGATGTTATGATGTGGACTGAGGATTGATTAGCAGACAGAAGGTTTGTGTAGGTGTAGAACATAGAAGTGCAGTGCATAAGCAAACGCCCTTCAGCCTTCAGTGCTGACCACGACTCCCAATTCAGCTCATCTCATCTGCCTGCACGTGATCCATTTCCTCATGTTCATATGTCTGTTTATTTAGCCTCTCAAGTGTTACGATTGCGTGTGTTTCCACCAGCAGCACCGCGACAGTGCTCTCCAGGCACTTAATTCTGTCTTTTTCAAAAGTACGTTTGCCCTGCACATCTCCCTGAAATGCTCCACCTCTAACCTTTAAGCTCTGCCTAGTATCTAGTATTTGATATTTTCACACTGGGGAAGAACCTATCTATGCCTCTCTTAATTTTATAAATTTCTATTAGACATAAAAGCATAATTTTCAGGCTGGGGGACCGTGCCTCTGTGATCACAACTTGCATCCTAGCTGTTCACAGAGTGAGTGTGTGTGTGTGTAATATGCAGAGGTGACTAAGTGTTGTCTATGTAAATGCAACTGTGCTGATACCGCAAAGGTGGGTAATCGGAAAGGATGCGAGGAGAATACTGATGAGTTTCAGTAGGAAATAGACGGATTAAATGGATGAGTGAGGACTTGGCAGATGGAAGATAGTGTGGGGAAAATGTAAGGTCATGCAATTAAGTAACAGAAACAAATCTTATCTTAAATGGTGTGAGCTTGAACGTTATTGAGGGCCTTGCATGTGAGCTGCTGAAAGTTAACATTCGGGTACAGCAAGCAATTAAGAACCAAATAATATGTTGGCTTTCGATAAAAGAGGTTTTGAGCACAAGAGATGTTTTTCTCCAATTATGTAGGGCTCTGGTGAGAACACGTCTGGCATAGTGTATATGTGTTGCAGTTGGAGGAGTACAGTACAGATCCATCACATTAATTGCTTGGAAGGTGGGTTTGTATTATGGAAAGAGATTCAGTAAACTGACACTATTCTCTCGAGTTTAGACGATTGAGGGATCTCACTGGAATGTAAAAATTTTTAAGGGGGGGATTGGCAAGATAGAACATGGTTTTTCTGTCTTTGAGTCTAGAACTGGGGTGCCAGAGTTTCAAAATAAGGGCTTGGCCAATTCAAGAAAGAGATGGGAAGATGTTTCTATGGATCTTTGGAATTCCCATCCTAAGAGGGTTGCGGAGTCTCAGTGACCATGTCTAATCAATAATTCAATAGGCTGTTAGATATTAAGTAAATCAAGAGGTACAGAGTTAGTGCAGGAAAGTGGAGTGAGAATGTAAAGTGAACCATGAACTTATTGCATGGGAGAGCAGCCACGAGGGGCTGAATGGCCTAATCATGCCACCATTTCTTTTGTTTGTGTGTTCTTATGTATCACACAGTATTATTTTGAAAAATATATTTATATTGTTTAACTGTGCTTATCTTTATATCCCAGGGTACTGTACATTGGACTGGCTTGTAATACAGCTCGTTATTTATATATCTCGTATGTGGAAAATGCATGGTATGTTCTACCTATGGAAGTGTTACAAGGTAAGAAAGCGGGAAAAAAATAACAAAACAAAATTGTAAAGATTATTTTCAGCTATATCAGCATAAAAATATCAGATACAATCGTTGTTCCAAAATTAGACAAACAGTAGATAAATTGAGCCATTCTCACTTGCAAACATCTGTGAGGTGACAACTTTGAGATGAGTATTCAGAGACACTATTGCCCTTCACGGACTCTGACAAGCAGTTTACTTGCAGCTTTGGATTTTTCAAGGCTGTCATCACAGAGATATGAAAAGCTGTGGAGTGACATCTGCTTGGATTTCACTCTCAGTGGAGATCAAAGTTATGTTGGCTTTCCAAATTTCTCAGCACTGTAACCTTCCAAGTAGCTGCAACAGACTTTTGCTTGCCTCCCAATTTATTTTTCCCCAATGCATTGGAGAGATCACTTGGCATAGTGTTCACAAGGAGAGACATTCACAAACTTGGATTTCACTAACAACGAGGTGGCATCTTGAGTACTGGGAGTTGCCGGCATTGCTGGGATACAGGAGTGCAGGCAGCCAGATAAATGTGTAGCAAATTGTAGGAATCTGCGTCCATTCGAACTTTGTCCAGTCAATGTCAAGACTACAGCAGTCCTTTGTTTTATTATTTATTCATTCATGAAATGTGGATATCCCTGGCAAAGCCATACTTAATGCCCTTCTACAGTCATCACAGTGATATTTGATTCTGCACTTCCCACTCCCTGGATCACAAATATTAAATATTAAAAATAGTTAGTAGATATTAAAAATTTAAATGATAAATCATAAATAGAAAATAGAAAAATGGGAAGTAAGGTAGTGCAAAAAAACCAAGAGGCAGGTCCAGATATTTAGAGGTTTTGGCCCAGATCCGGGTCAGGATCCGTTCAGCAGTCTTATCACAGTTGGAAAGAAGCTGTTCCCAAATCTGGCCGTACGAGTCTTCAAGCTCCTGAGCCTTCTCCCAGAGGGAAGAGGGACAAAAAGTGTGTTGGCTGGGTGAGTCGTGTCCTTAATTATCCTGGCAGCACTGCTCCGACAGTGTGCGGTGTAAAGTGAGTCCACGGACGGAAGATTGGTTTGTGTGATGTGCTGCGCCGTGTTCACGATCTTCTGCAGCTTCTTTCGGTCTTGGACAGGATGACTTCCATACCAGGTTGTGGTGCACCCTAGAAAAATGTGGTGGGCCTTCTTGGCAGTGCTAAGGCCCAGGTTCCAGAGCTTAGGAATCAGTTTATTTGAAATGATGGTATTAAAGGCAGAGCTGTAGTCAATGAAAAGGAGCCTTACGTATGCGTCTTTGTTCTCCAGGTGTTCTAAGGAGGAATGTAGGGCCAGAGAGATGTATAATCAATCACAACATTGTTTCTCATGTATTTTGATAATTTTTGTGATCTTTTTGATGGGTATCTGAAAGAGCCTTACAGATATGCTCAAAATGCCAAAAAAGGGTGAAATCCAATTTTTGTGAATTGAAAGGGGTATTTCAGATGCTGGAAATCCAGAGCAAAGCACACAGTGTGCTGACCTGCTGAGCTCCTCCAGCACATTGTGTGCATTGCTCTTTGAATAGCCTCAGCTGACTTGATGCCTTTCCTTTCAAAGGTGCAAGGTAATGCATGTCTGATTAACTGAACAATGGTTTTTTTTCCCATTATAGAGTCTGATCAGAAAACGAATGCAATATTAAAAAGATGTGTTTATGTTTGTTGCAGGTGTTACCCATGCAGCAGTGTGGGCTGCATGCATTTCTTATCTGAGTTCAGCCGTCCCTCCTGCATTGAGAACTTCTACTCAAGGAATTCTACAAGGGCTGCATTTAGGTTTGGGCCGAGGCTGTGGTGCTATGGTGGGAGGAGTAATGGTGAATGCCTTTGGTAAGTCATATCCTGCACAGACATATCAGTGACTGGGAGAGAGTTGTTCATTATTTATCTGACGAAGCAGCTTTTTATCCTAATTGTCCTTCTTTCAAGCTGCCTCAAATATTCATGAAGTTGAAATGCTTCAACTAATTTAGGGATTAGTTTGTCGTCCTTCCTATAATAAAGTTGCAAAGCTGCATCCTCTCACAATTAGTGCACTAAATTTAGTTTTCAGAGAAAGCTTATTATTAAGTTAACTTGGGAAATCTTTTTCTCTTTTGCAGGCTGTTTTATTCTATCATTAAAATCTAATCCCTGCTAAATTAGCTTTTCTGATATTCTTGACAAAACACCGACTTTATGCATACAGTTTATTTAGAAATATTAAATGTTCACAATCGAGAATAATATCCCATGTGATATTCTAAAACATTACAGTACAGGTCCACAATCCCTTATCCAAAATTCTTGGGGCCAGTTGCATTTCGGAATTCAGAATTTTTCGGATTTCAGACCCCCCCCCCCCCAATTCCGATACCAAAAAAACACGTATGCTCAAGTCCCTTATTTAACCTGGCTTAGTGCGGTGGACTTCAGGACTCAGCAGCACACCAAACCTATGCACACCCTCCAGTATACTTTAAATCATCTCTAGGTTACTTGCAATACCTAATACAATGTAAATGCTATGTAAATAATTGTTATACTGTATTGTTTAGGGAATAATGACAAGAAGACATTTTATTTCCAACAAAAACATTCAATAAAACATAAAAATATACAGCTCCAAACAAACCGAATCAAACACATGGTAAATGACTTATTGGAATAAATGTAGAACATCACTGTCACTATAAAACTTCAGTAACTTGTCTTTCTGTTTATTTAAATCAAATACAGCGGTAGTTCCGACACTATTTTCTTCAGCACAGACACACCACGATCAAGCTTCTGCAATAACTCCACTTTCTGCGTTATTGATGGAGAAGATTCCTTCTCTTTTTCTCAGTGTTACCCAAAGGGGTATCTGCAGCTCTTTTTGACATTTTCACAGTGAAATTAACACAGAGTCAACAGTGAACACAAAATATCAGCAAACAGCAAATACACGCGTAACCAGTATGAGCGCTGAGTCACAACTGACGTCTGGCAGCCTCTGTCAGTGCTGCCACGTCACTCCTGGGTGACGTCAGCTGTTGGCGAAATAAACTTCGGTTTTCAGAGCTTTTTGGATTTCAGAATTTCGGATAAAGGAATGTGCACCTGTAATAATGAAACAAGTTTTTTTTCAGGGGAGATCATTTGTATCTATGGCAATATTTGCCCATATAGGATGGCTCAAAGACATGAGGGCAGGATGCCTGTTCACCTTGCAATGGAGGCATCCAAAGAGGAAAAGTGTGATGCCATGTGGAATCGATAGTCAAACCATTACATTAATGACTCAGTTATAAATTCCTCAGGATGCCTGCTATGATCTAAACGGAAAATAAAAGTGACCTTGATCACTGAGTAAATATACTGATTAAAACAATATTGAGCTAGTTCAACAGGGACAATCTGCAATTCCACTGGACCACTGGAAAATGATGCTGGTTAGTTAGTAATTGGGGACAAAGAAATGGCAAATGAACCTACTGGGTACTTTGCATCTGACTTCACTGTGGAAGACATGAGCAGTGTGCCAGAGGTCCATGAGTGTCATGGAGCAGGCGTGAGTGCCATCGCTATTACAAGGGGAAAATCTGTGAGACAAACTCAAAGGTCTTAAGGTGAATAAGTCACCTGGGCCACCTGGACTACATCCCAGAGTCCTGAGAGAGGTTGCTGAAGAGATAATGGATGCACTGGTCATGATCTTGAGGGAGTGCTTGGGAGAGTGTTGGAGTCTATTATTAAGGATGAGGTTTCGGGGTACTTGGAGACTAATGATAAAATAAGCCAATGTCAACATGGTTTCTCTGAAGGGAAATCTTGCCTGATAAATCTGTTAGAGTTTTTCGAAGAAGTAACAAGCAGGGTGGACAAAGGAGAGGCAGTGGATTTTCAAAAGGCATTTGATAAGGTGCCACACATGAGGCTGCTTAACAAGATAAAATCTTATGGTGTTACAGGAAAGATACTGGCATAGATAGAAGAATGGCTGACATACAGAAAGCGGCGAGTAGGAATAATAGCCTTTTCTGATTGGCTGCTTGGCTGCCAGTGAGTAGTGGTGTTCCTCAGGAGTCAATAATGGGACTGCTACTTTTCACATTGTTTGTCAATGATTTGGATAATGGATTGATGACTTTCTGGTAAAGTTTGCAGATGCTACGAAGATAGGTGGAGGGGTAGATAGCAATGTGATTGCAGCAGGATTTAGACAAATTGGACAAAAGGGCAAAAAATGGCAGATGGAATACAATGTTGGGAGGTGTATGATAAAGTGGAGTGAAAGGAACAATAGTGCAGACTATTATCTAAATGGGGAGAAGGTTCAAACATCAGAAGTGTAGGGAGACTTGGGAGTCCTTGTGCAAGATGCCCAGAAGTTTAATTTACAGTTTGAGTCTGTGGTGAAGAAGGCAAATGCAATGTTGGCATATATTTCAAGGGGATTAAAATATAAAAGCAAGGAGATAATTCTGAGCCTTTATAAGACACTAGTCAGATCACACGTAGAGTATTGTCAATAGTTTTGGGCAGCATATCTCGGAAGGGAGAGTCTAGAGGAGGTTCTCGAGGATGATTCCCGGAATGAAGGGGTTAACATATGAGGAGTGTTTGGCAGCTTTGGGTCTGTACTCACTGGAATTTAGAAGAATGTGTGGGGATCTCATTGAAAACTATCAAATGTTGAAAGGACTAGTTAGGGCAGATGTGGAGAGGATGTTTCTTATAGCGGGGTATCCAGAACTAGAGGGCACAGCCTCAAAATTGAGGGGTCAACTTTCAGAACAGAGGTAAGGAGGAATTATTTTAGCCAGAGACTAGTGAATTTGTGGAATGCTCTGCCAATTCTGTGAGCATTTAAGGCAGAACTTGATCGTTTCCTGATGTGTCAGGACATCAAAGGATATGGCAAGAAGGCAGGTGTATTGGGGCAGAGTGGGATTCGGGATCAGCCATGATGGAATGACAGAGCAGACTTGATGGGCTGAATGGCCTAATTCTGCTCCTATGTCTTATGGTCTTATGCTCTAATTCAGCGGTCAGTTCATGAACACTTAGTTAATCAAAGCTAAGGCAGTTGTTATGAAAGACTGTTCCATTGTTTCTGTAGCATGTCTTTGGTAGAACTATCCATTTTTACCTCCCTTTTCGTTGCTCATTGCTGCACAGATGTGACCATTTTAAATATGCATCTAATCTTCTTTTGAAAGTTTTGTATTTTATCTACTTCCATATCACTTTCAGGAAATGTATTGTAGATCATGAACTATCAGTTCTCATAGGAATACTTATACCAGGCAACAGTAAGCAAAAATGACTTCATCTTTGGCTGTGCCAGCCCTATGAAGTCTAATACCATATTTGACTGCAGTTACCTTCCAGTTTTACAGGTGGAAATAAATACCCTTGGTACTAGAGAATCAGTAAGCTCATGCATGGTGGAAGACATGAAATAATGTAAGGCAAAAATAAAGTCAGTAGAGTTAAACAAAATAACTACTTATTAATAGCATCCTTTCTAACATTTCTTATTAAAACTGTTCAATTCAATTTATTGTCTTCCATTGCAACGTACCTTATTACAATAACAAAGAGAGTGATGTCTTCTGGAAGTTATCTTCCCCATTTTACATTTGTGAAGTTGTGAAATAATATAATCTGCACTGTCATATAGAGGGCAAGGGAAGTTTAGTTTTAACCTCCTTCAGGGTTTAATCAGTTCACTGGGATTTGATCAAGGTGAGATTGACCTCTGTTCTTCAAACAAATTCCTTCTATGTGGTTTGTAAGAGACGTGTTTTTACCTTCAGGGTGAAGTCATAATCTGGCACCAATTCAGATTTAAAACGAGGTGAAGCTTTGTTTCTGATTTCCTTACACACTGTCTCACAAAACCCAGAAGAGCCAAGAAAATCCATCAAACCTGTAAACAATTCACCAAAAGGTCTGACAACTTAAAGGTGTTGATAAGAACTCCAAGTTAATATCTCCAGCCAGGGGCAAAGTGATTAGTCTATATTTAATTCTTTTTTGTTCTCTTGCTGTTTAAGTTTGTTAAAAAAAAAATTTGGGTTTAGTGTACAATCTAAAATCAGAATCTCTTGGTATTTGAATTGGAAATAGACACAACGTACTCAATATATCAACAACATATTATGGGATGTGGTAATCCCAAAGATTTAGAAGTGCATATATTACAGAGACGAATTTAAGAAATATTGGAAAATAATAAAAAAGCAATATTATATCACTGTAATATCTCTACAGAAATCAAATATTCTTCTTTAACTTTTAGTGAATTTTGAAATCTCAGAATTCAGCATTGAAATTTTATGTCTGTCTAACAGTTTTTTGAAACATTTGACTTCATTTTCCATTATCAAATAGTAGTAGACAGGGAGATTGAAAATGCCTTGGACATGGTACATCTTTGTTTAAAGGCTGACAGATGAACAGACTTCACTATTAACCCTTCCAACACACAGGTGTTAAGAGGGAGACAACCTTTTCAAGTTATGTTCCGAACCTGAATGAAATAATAATGCGAACAATAGTGTCCTCAGATTTATTCTTAACCTAGCAACGTTTCTGAAACTGATTAAAATCGTTGATACTTTTCATGGAAAAGGTACTACAGAGGACCATTGTCTGAATATTAACTCCTGGTTGATGATGCTGAAAATGCTGTTTAGTAATATTGTCACATGATGTTCTGCCTCTGAAATTCACACCACTCTAGGCATATGTGTTTCTGTTTGCTCTATAGTACTGGGAAAAATACCAATTTTGACATTATATTAATGCTGCAAATATATTATAAATAATCAATAAATTATTGGACAAAAGCATCAAATGGAATTTCAATACATTTGGCTACAACCCTTTTGCTGTTCCCATTTACAGTTTTGTTCCTTCCATCTCCATGCTTATAGAGATGCATGTTTACAAATGTTTCCTTGGAGAAAAGCACGGATGGGAGTTATGTTCTGCTCCTTTCATTTGGTTCCATTTGGAGAAATCAGTATCAAAAGGGAGGATTTGTGGCATGGGCCAAGTTGATAACTTTCAAAACAAATTTACTTTCTCCTTTCCCAGGCCTGACACATGATCTCAGACCTGAAGTGCTCAGTCCTTCTCTTACCACAGATGCTGCTGGGCATTTCCAGTTTTTGTTTAGGATTTCAAGCATCTGCTGTTTTGCTCAATTTTCATTTAAGCATTTTTATTGCCTCTGATGAAGTTCTCAGATTCAGCTTTGCCATAGAGAAATGCCGAGTAAAGTTTGGGCAATTCCCTGCAGTTGAATAGAGCATCAAAAAGTGAACTTTCTTGAGCACTGAGCGTGCCTCGTGTTGTCAGAAAAATGATAGTTAAACTTGAGAGATGCACGAAGAGTGATTGGAATGGAGCAGAATGGGTAGACGTTTGGCTCCAGCTCAGTTGATTAAGATACTTGTATGCTCTTTCATAATTGATAGAAGCTATAATGAATGGTCAGCCATGGCCTGTTTGGTTGGGTTCTTGCTTCTTTTTCAGAAGGTTAAGGATTCCAGTCCCTTCTTGATAAAAGGTGTGTAGAAATCAGGGCAGACTTTCCAGTTAGAGGAGTACTGGTGTTAGTGCCTTTTTATAAGGCATAAAAAATACAGCCCTCACGACTCTCTCAAATCCCATTAGAAAGAGATCAGGGGACTTTCTAACAACCTGGTCAACATTTATCTTCAATCAAGTGCTCTGGTTATCATTGTACTACTGATCGCAGGAGGATACAAAACAAATCGTTACATTTCTCACACTGCAATGGTGATGAGACTTCAAAGGGAGTTCCAATGTAAAGTCATTTGGAATGTCTTGAATAAGTATATAATTATGATCTTATTGGAACAGCAAATAGCAAACTACCAGACTAAGATTGCTACTGAAGTTAAAGGGCTTCATGCAGTGTGATTTGATTTGGAGTATTACTAGATTTTAATTCAATGCCCATTAAAATGCCTCTTACTGATGTATGGTAAAATACGGGTATTGGTAAGTGAACTGGACATAACATTGTGTGGTTCTGAATTTCAGGTGCTCAACAAACGTTCCGTGGCATTGGAATGGCCTCTTTAGTGATTCTCCTACTTTTTGCCTTGATCCAGTGGTTGGCAGTGCCCGATGAAGATGAAGGTATTAGTCAATATTAGGTTCAATGAGTAGAATAACAAAACAAGGTCATTTAGAATTGTAATCAATGGGCTATTCAGTATTGGCTAGTGCTTCCTGTACCATTTCAAGGAATCATGCTGGGCCTGACAAACCTTAACCTCTTGCCCTGTCCATTCCTCTCTCTACCCCTGCACAACCCTCTTGCCTTCACCTTCCCTCGATGAGCCCTGTGCTCCTCTCCCTCCTGCTTCTGCAGCCGTCTCACTTCCGTTCCTAGATTCCTGTCATTCCTACAATCCTCCCACTCACACACCTTTCCCTGTCCTTCCTCTTCCACACCGAGCCTCTGCTGCAGATACCTTGCCCTGACAAATGAACATATGAAAGACCAAGGGAAAGAATGTGCTGGTTACTGAGATTAGGTTGTGTGCATGTGCTAGCTGACAAGATAGGGTGAAGGCACTATTGCTGTGGTCCCGCTCCCAAGCCACTCCCCTTCCTTTCTCATTCTCACTCCTCTCCCACGTCCCTCCCGCAGCCTCTCCTGATCAGTGAGAAAACTGTCTGTTGTGGCGGACAGAGCGGTTGCCACCCACTTCAACTCTGCTTCACATTCCCATTTGGATATGTCCATACATGGCCTCCTCTACTGCCATGATGAGGCTAAACTCAGGTTGGAGGAGCAATACCTCATATACCGTCTAGGTAGTCTCCAGCCCCTTGGTATGAACATTGAATTCTCCAACTTCCGGTAATTCCTTCCCCCTCCCTTCCCTATCCCAGTTTCACTCTGCCCCCTCTGCTAGCTGCCTAACTACCTCCCTCATGGTTCTGCCTCCTTCTACTACCCATTGTGCTTTCCCCTTTTCCTTCACCTTTCCTGCCTATTCCCTCCCCACCCCTTTATCTTTCCCCTTACTGGTTTTTCACCTGGAACCTACCAGTCTTCTCCTTCCCACCCTCTCCCCACCTTCTTTATAGGGCCCCTGCCCCTTCCCTCTACAGTCCTGACGAAGGGTTTCGGCCCGAAACGTTGACTGATCGTTTCCACAGATGCTGCCCAACCTGCTGAGTTCCTCCAGCGTGTTGTGAGTGTTGCTGCTCTCCTGATCACCTCTGCATAGCACCCCACCCAGTCCTATGCCCCTCTCTCCCTCATCCCCGGTATGCCTGCTTCCTGTTTGTGCTTCCAGTTCCATGCTCCTTCTGCTTCCAGAAACCTCCTGAATCCCCTTCCATTTCCACTGCTATGCCCGCAACATCTCTACTTCTCCAACACCTTCCTCTCCCTTCTCCCCCCAGTTTCCCCAAATCCCACTAATCTGTTGTTAGGTTCATTGCTGACTGTGAAATACCCTTTAATGTAGATGAAAGGCAAAAAAGAGATTGAGCTGAAGGGCTATAGAAAAGAGGGAATTGTTCTGGTCAGATTGTTCTGCAGAGGAGCTGGCAAGGATCTGATAGGCCTTGTGCTTCGTTTATGTCTCAAGTACACGAGTGACATAGATCACTAGTGTTGTACGTATAATGGTCAAGCAATCTTGCAGGTTGTTGTTGGAGCGAAATATGAAAACTGCCGTAGATAACACTTGCAGAAATGTACCTTTAGTTATTCTGCTGCTGAAACAAAGATGGTCTAAACTCTAATGTAATTTGTATGTACTTCAACAAACGGGTTGTGCTTAGCTTAACCCAGACTTTATCAGAATAGATAATCTGAACGTACATCAAGTAGTTCTCTTGAGTGAGTTCATCGGGTGATAAAGTCGCATGGCACAGAAGCAGGCCCTTTGGCCCATCGTGCTTATGCTTCCTGCTGTACCTATACTAGTCCTATTCCTATATTAGGTTAATAGCCTTCTGTGTCTTGGCAATTCCAAGTACCGGTTTAGTACTTGCATGTTGTGAGAGTATCTGCCTTCAGGCAGCCCATCCCACACTCTAATTATCCTTTGTGTAGAGAAAGATTCTCCCTCAGATCCCCTCTAAACCTCCTACCTCTCACCTAAACTTATACCCTCTTATTTTTGATACCACCACCATAGGAAAAAGACTTTTACTATTAACTCTATCCATCCCCTCATAATTTTATCCATCACTATCACATTGCCCCTTAGCCTCTGCTCCAGGGAAAATAAACCCAGCATCTCCAGGTTCTTCTTTAAAACATAAATGCTCCAATCCAGATAGCATCTCAGTGAATCTCCTCTGCGTCCCTCCAGTACATCACACCTCTCCTATTGTGAGGTGACCAAAGTTGCTCAGAATCCTCCAGGTGTGTTCCAAGCAAACTTTTATAAAACTATGATATGATATCCCAGCTCTTAAAATTCTATGCTATGAAAAATGAAGGCCAGCATCATAAAGAAATTATATTATCGATTTTCCAAGCTGCATGTAACTGTATCATGTTGTTCACAAGCAGAAGTATTTGCTCATTCACCAGTTCTGGTGAAGGGTCTTGGTTCTGAAAAGTTAATTGCTTTTCTTTCAACAGATGCTCCTTGATGTGCTGGGGGTTTTCAGCATTTTTTTTTTGGTTTAATTTCAGGTTTCTAGCATCAGAAGAGTTTTTACTTTTCCTTCACTGCTGAGGACAGAAGTTTGCTTTGAGCAGCTTGTAATGAACATGCAACATAATAGTCAATGCAATTTGTATTCCCCTTTCAAAATTAGATTTTGCAGCTGTTACTATGAGCCTATTTAACTCTATGTTCCAGATGATTTACTGCCATGTTAAACATTCTGTTTCAAAAAATGGGAGTAATTTTTAATCTAGTCTCTTTTTGACCTTGTAGAGAAGAAGATGCTGGCAGAACGGATTCCAGTTCCATCCAGTCCTGTTCCCATAGCAACTATTGATCTTGTACAGCACCACTCGGATAGCATTATGCCCCATCTTGAAACTAAACTCCCTCTGAAAAAGACCAAGTACCAAGAGGAGCAGGAAGATGTTACAAGACCAGCCTGGACTGTCAGCTCATCGCCTTGGGTCAATATTGTGTTTGCCCTTTATCAAGTTGTGGAGATGGCAAAGCTGGCGAAGACAAATGCACCAATTCAGCATCAAGTTCTACAGGTTAGATTAATTATACAAGCATCACTCTGCATGTATTCATTTAAAAAATTTCTACAATGGAAATAGTGAACACATTGGTTCTGATGCTCCAGAACACCCTCAACTTTTGGTAAACGTCCTGTGAATTCAGCAAAGATATCTGGTGTTCAAGACATTAATAACAGCAGCAAATAGGGAACACCAGACTAACATCAGTATTAGGGAACTTATTAAACTCCTTAGGTATTCCGTGGGGTCAAGCATGATGCTTTGACCCCAGTTGTGTGAGCTCTGAGTAGCTGGTGAGATTGGCAGATTGCTACAGGAGATGCTTAGTGGGCTAGGTGGCTGGATAGTTCACCAGTGCTGTGCTCCTCCCAGTTTCTTGTTTGGCTTCTACATACTCCTGATTTTTTTTAAAAAATCCCAAAATTTCTACTACCATTCCAGATGCTGCTCGCCCATTTTGACTGGCATGGAGCATGCATTTTACATTGGTTTTCAAGGCTTTGGAACGATCTTTTAGTCCTACAGTAAGAAGATCATGGACATTGAGCAGTAAGTGTTCTAGGAATGAGAAAAGGAGAAATTTCTTCATTAGAAATATATGTATGCTTGGTATTTTGTGCTCCTGAGGGTTCTTTTGCTGACTACATTTAAAACCTAGGTCGATCATTTTTCAGTAGAAGGGGAAAGGTTAGTGCAGGAAGATAGTTCTAAGGTAGAAGATTGGTAGTGGTTATATTGAGTGAAGACTATTGCAGAATGACCTATATAAGCTCCTATTTCGAATATTCTTTTCTGACTTTACAGAGGTCTTTTGATTTTCTGTTTTATAGATTGCTTATTTTGAATCAAAACATTGAGTGAAAATAGCTGCAAGGAAGTTTCCTTTACCAAAATTAAAATATTGTATTTACTAATAATTGATTTAGTAGCAGTAGGTATCATATTATGAGTGATTATCTTTACAAAATATAATGCTGGAGACCGTCAGTTGCCATTAGCTATGTCCTTGGTATCTTCTCCAAACCTGGTTCACCCGTTTCTACATCTGTTACTGGGTAATAATGCTCCTGTGGTTGAGGGAGGGAAGTAAACTGCTACCTGCTTGAAACTGTGTAATCTGCACCTTACAGTTTAACTCCAGAATATAATCTTTCATTCTGCAATTATTAACAACTTCAATATATTTCCCAGTCTTAACAAAGCAGAATATGCTTCCCTTCTTCCTCTCTCTGCCTTCTTTCAGCAGTTGTTTTCCTCAGCATATGTAACAACTGGTTAGTGGTAACCACATACAAATTAATGTTGTGCCAGAAGCTAGAGTCCAGTGGCTCAGCAGTAAGTGGAGGATTTCTTTGAGCCTGGGAAAGAAATTGAAATCTCTGAGGAAGAATATACTTTTGTTTAAATCAGGCAGTTTAGTGTCATTTGGACCGTAAAACCATAAGAAGTAGGAGCAGAAGTAGGCTGTTCAGCCCATTGAGTATGCTTTGTCATTTCATCATGGTTGTTCCATTTCCCCCTCAGCCCTAATCTCCTGTCTTCATCCCGTATCCCTTCATGCCCTGACTAATCAAGAATCTGTCTTAATTATACCCAATAACTTTGCCTGCACAGCTCCCTGTGCCAACCAATTCCACAGATTCATCACTCTGGCTAAAGAAATTTAAATGGACATCCCTCTATTCTGCCTGTACTCTCCCACCATAGGAAACAACCTCTCCAAATAAACTATCGAAGCCTATCAATATTTGATAGGTTTCAATGAGATTCCCCAACTCATTCTTCTGAATTTCAGTGAGTACAGGCCCAGAACCATCACTTAGTCCTCGTTTGGTAACCCTTTCGTTCCCGGAATCATTCTCATGACTCTCCTTTGAACCCTCTCCAATGCCAGCACGTCATTTCTTAGATAAGGGGCCCAAACCACCTACAAAACTTCAAGTGAGGCTTTACCAGGTCCTTGTAAAACCTCAACATTACATCCTTGTTTTTGTGTTTTAGTGCTCTTCAATGCTAACATTGCAATTGCTTTCTTTACCATTTACTCAACCTGCAAATTAACCTTTAGGGAATCCTGCACAAGGACTCCCATGTTCCTTTGCACCTTGAATTTCTGAATTTTCTCTCCATTTAGAAAATAGTCTACACTTTTATTTCTTCCACCAAAGTTCATGATGAGACCCTTCCCAACACTATATTCCATTTTCCATTTCATTGCCCATTCTTCTCATTTGTTGGTCTTTCTGCATTCTCCCCGCTTCAATACCACTTGCCCCTCCACCTACCTTTGTAGCGTCCGCAAACTTTGCCACAAAGCCATCAATTCTGTCACCTAATTAATTGATATATGATGTAAAAAGAAGCGGTCCCAACACAGACCCCTGTGGAACACCACTTGTCCCTGGCAACCAACTACAAAAGGCTCCCTTTATTCCCACTCATTGCCTCCTACCAATCAGTTAATGCTCTATCCATGCTAGTTTCTTTTCTGTATTACTACAGGCTCTTAACTTGTTAAGCAGCCTCATGTGCGGCACCTTGTCAAAGGCCTTCTGAAAATCCAAGTACACAATATCCACTAATTCTCCTTTGTCTGTCCTGTTCGTTGCTTTTTTTCAAGTCAAGTTTATTGTCATTTAACTATATACAGGTATATACCATATAACGTATATACAAACGAGATGTTTCTTCAAACCAGTGTATAGCACAATAGTACACATAACACACGATACCTTATGAAGGTGAGGATAAAATCTACGGATGAATCACACATAAATAACAAAGTGCATTAATATTAAATGTTGTAAGGTACAGAACAGTGACACTTAGAATACAATGTGGCTGGGAGTTCAGAAGTCTAATAGACTGGGTGAAGAAACTGTTTCTCATCCTGACCATTCTTGTTTTTTATGCATCGTAATCTCCTGCCTTATGGTAGAAAGTCAAAGAGGTCGCTGGATAGATGGGTGGGATCCTTAATAATACTGTAGGCCCTGCATACGCTGTGCTCCTGATAAATGTTCAAAGACTTCCAACAGATTTGTTAGGCAAGAGTTTTTCTTAAGGAAACCATACTGACTTAAGCTTATTTTACATGTGCTTCCAAGTAACCCAAAACCACACACTTAACATTCAACTGCAACATCTTCCCAACCATTAACTGGCTTATAATTTCTTTTCTTCTGCCTCTTTCCCTTCTTAAAGGGTGGAGTGACATTTGCAACTTTCCAGTCCTCCAGAACCATGCCAGAATCTATTGATTCTTGATAAATTATTACTAATGCCTCCACAATCCCTACAACCACCTCTTTCACCACCCTGGGGTTTAACCATCTGGTCCAGATGATTTATCTACCTTCACACCTTTCAGCTTGCCAAGTGCCATCTTACTGGTAATGGCAGCTTCACTCATTTATGCCCCCTGCCACTCTCAAACTTCCAGCATACAGCTAGTGACTGAAGCATAATACTTATTCAGTTTGTCCGCCATTTCCTCGTCCTACATTACTACCTCTCCAGCATCATTTTCCAGCAGTCCAATATCTACTCTCGCCTCTTTTACTCTTTATGTATTTGAAGAAACTTTCGATATCCTCTGTTATTAGTAGCTAGCTTACCTTTGTATTGCATCATTTCCCTCTTTATGACTTTTTTAGTTGCTTTCTGTTGGTTCTTAAAAGCTTCCCAATCCTCTAACTTCCCTTTAATTTTTTTTCTATTGTATGTTGGTTGGTTACCGCCGCTTGTCAATGTGGCAAACCCAGAGGTTTTCAGACGTGACACTCCAAAGACTGCCCGGATTCCTATCTGTGAGATAGCATTACCTCTCAATAGCAACATGATCCAGGAGGGAAGTGGAGAGCCTGTGCTATGCTAGCTGAGCAGTCAGTAGGCAGCTGTGTGCTTAAAGTAAAGGCAGCTTCCAGATCACTTGCAGCATATTTTTAAAATGCCATTCCAACATATTCAATCTATGCTGGCTCACAGAACAACCCCATTCCCCTACTAATTTTTCCTGTAACCTATCCTTCTGCCACTCACCTACACACCAGGGATAATTGACTGATCGACCTGTTGAACTGAATGTCTTCCAGATGTGGGAGGGATCCTGACCACCTAGGGAAACACATGCGCTCAGAGGGAGAACGTATAAACCCCACACAGACAGCTTCACAAGTCAAGACTGAACCTGGGTTGCTACAATGCAACTCCACTGGTTGTGTCCATAGTGCAACCAAAATGGGAAGACACAGTCAGCGTTGCACCATTTACCATGTGGGTTGTCGGCTTGCTTGAGCAACAGCTGCTCACGTTATGAAACTGCCTTCCCAAGTTTCATCCAGCCACCCTAAAACCACTTGAGCGTACAGCAGCATCTGATGGCTTGCTGCTCTGCCCCCCGCCATTCCTGTATAATGGTGTCATAATCGTCTTGTCCTCATGGCAAGCCAATCAGAAGCAGAGGAAGAGCAGCTATGATTGGAGAATGCAACATACTGGATTATGTATAACATATAAGTACCCTAGAGTTCACTGCCAACTTCCAGTAATTTATAAATTACTACACAGTGACCAGTCTGTCAATGCCCAAAAAATTTCTCTTATTTGTCAGGATAGATCTTCAAAATTTGCTTTCACTTGTTTCAATTCAGGGCTGGGTTTTATAGCAGCAGATATACTGGTCTGGGTTGAGTTGTTCTTCGATTTTGGCAATCCATTTGCAAATGTTCCATCACCATACAAGGAGACATCATCAGTGTGCTGTTCACTTGTGGTGTGTCCTCCCAACGCTTGGCCTTTAAATACTTATCAATCAGTTGATTAGTCTTCATTACGGAAGCTCAATTTTGACGTAGGGAGGAGCTCTTGTGGCTGATCGCTTGTGTGGAAAACTCTCTGCGTTGTCTGGAATTTTGCCCACATTGGCTTATAAATTGGATTGCAGTCTACATGTCTACTTTAAAAGCTGATATCCTTGATAAACTTTAATTGGAATCACCATAACAATTCAGTTTTAAGTTACAGAGCTAACGAAAAATATCCATAACTCACTTACAAAGAAAGTGTCAGCCGAGAATTAAAATGTATGCACTTTCAGCCATTGTGGCAATATAACCACTATAAAAGCTTCATTCCAAAGCAGAAGGCAATGCAGTAGCTCTACTGCCTCGTAGATTCTAAATCTAGCTGCTTGGTAGGCAGAGTGGAAGCCTTACAGAGTGAATTGAAGGCTAATGACCTAACTTTCATATTGCAAGATGGTGTGCTTGATATGATGATTCATCTAATTACATTTTAAACACTAGCCATACCAACGTTTTAAAAAAAAACTAGAAGAGTTAAACATATTAACTCAGTGGGAGGGGATTCTTGGTAAATACATACCTTTCCAATTATCTCAATTTTGAAATTGCCAGCTATGATTTAAATTGCTATTTTCATTCTAGGGGGCCAGTGACCACCCAGTACGCCCAGACTCTTGGCCGGTTGGGGTCTCAGCACAGCCTGAACCTCCACCTGTTTGTAGCAAGCAAACAAAGTCAGAAGTCCTCATTGCTACCTCTAATCTGGATGAGCAGGTCAGTGTAAACCCGGAGAAGGAAAGCAATCAGCCAGAGTTGCCTAGGAACTTTATCCCCTTGCCAGGAAACGGAAACCCAAATATTAATCCAGCTTCACCTCACCAAACAAGCACTCAACCAAGTCAGAAGGACACCTCTTCTTGATTAAACTAAAGGATTACTTCAGTTGCTTTAAGAACAATGTATTCAATTTTCCCTTAAGGACTCTTAAAGAAAACTACACAGTGGACATTTTTTCAAGAATGCCTTGTTCCGCAGTATGTCCATGTTGTCAACACAGCATTGAATGGCTTATGTGTATCTCAGAAATGAGAAGGTTCTACCTTGATTGTTTTTGTTGTGTATTTATGATATCAGTAGCAGATGTAAGTGCCTGTTCATGTGCAAAGCACATATCTTAATATGAAATTCTGTCTATCCAAAATGCTCAGTTTGCCTCAATTTTTAAAACCCTGCACTGAGACGTTAAAACGTAGCTATATTAATTCTTGATGAAACAAACATTGTACTTGTAAACCAAGATGTCATTGCAACGTACAGGAAACAAGTCACATCAGTAAAGTATATTTTTGTTAAACATATCCAGCTCAGAATGAAAATTTGAAAACTGAGGCCAGAGCAAAGAAGCTGTTTGTTGTCAAAGAGTATATCTGTCCAAATGATTCTGGGCATCTCTTAAGTACGTGCTTGAAATACTGGCTGATGGAAAAAGTCTTCTTTCAACATGTTGTTGCACTAAGTAATATCTGTATTCTAATATCTGATGACAGTAAGAGTTAAGAAAGCTGCTCTTGAAGTTACTGATGGTTTGATGTTATAATTCTTGCTGTGGTTTCAGCGGTTGGTCCATTTTCATTTGAAATGTACAAAGTAATGTTTCAATATTTTTGGTGTACAATTTTGGAAGCACTGATACTAATTCCCTGAGACTAAATGTTTTGAGGAAAATTCTCCAAGTTTTTCTGGTTTAGAATTTTCTCTGACAATTAATTAAGAATCCACAATATAGCTTTAGTGGCCAAAACTAAACTGCCTAAACCAATATTTCTTCTCTTATCCTAGAACACAAAAGAGATAAAAGTTAAACATTTGAAAAGATCTGTTCATCTTTGAGAAAACGATGGCTGGATTTTGCAGTTAGATCTTGAGAGAATTTGCCCATAAAGATCTTCCAGTCCTCTATATGACATCTGTTGCTATCATTAGAGGATCCAATGCATCCAGAATATCATTGTACTATGTTGGCTGAGCAGCCCAACCACAGTACAAGAATTCTCAGGAAGAAAAAAATGTTTAACCAATAAACAATGAATCATTATTAAAACATCAACTTTTAGTTGAAAAAAAAACTTAATAAAATTACTTAAGATATTTATGTGACAGAATTTCATTTTCAAGTGCAAATAATAAAATTAATTTTGGTATGGGTATGTTCACTGAGCAATAACTGGTGTAGTGATCCGTTAATGACTTTGTTAGATCTCATGCAACAATGCACAATATTTTTTGGAGTATTCTACATTGAGTCCAGTTTGTAAATACTTAACATTTTCATAAATTCAGCTAATTTCCCTGATTGCACAGCAGCCTGGTGATGTGATCCCAGTTTATTTAATGATTTCCACATTAAAAATACTCATAATTTTCGCTGCTGTCAAATTTGCACTGCAAGGAAAGTGAATGCTGATGGTGTCAACTTCATCATCACACAAAATCCAGCCATTAATATGGAGTTGTAAACTGCACACAGATGAGTCAACAACATGCACCCAAAGATCTGATGTTTCTAAAATTTGTATTTCCTTGCTTATAACTGAAAGGAAATCCAAATTTTGTTAGGAAATGTCTTTGAATTCAACTTTCATCTTAAATCTCGGCAGTATTTCCCTTGTATTGCTAAGGCAGGTAGATTTGAGTTTGAAAATAACATTTTTATGGAAGAGTAAGTCAGAATATAAATAGTAGTCTTGGTGGTGGT
Organism: Mobula hypostoma; assembly: GCF_963921235.1. Classification (NCBI taxonomy): domain Eukaryota; kingdom Metazoa; phylum Chordata; class Chondrichthyes; order Myliobatiformes; family Myliobatidae; genus Mobula; species Mobula hypostoma. The sequence continues at coordinate 152,061,405 of NC_086102.1, read as the reverse complement.
TGGGAGTAGGGGGTAAGGGCTGCAAGATTTACAATGAATTAGGTGGCACAGCAACGTAGCGGTTAGCTAATGATCTACAGTGCCAGCAGTCCAGGTTCAGTCCCCGCTGCTGACTAAAGAGTTTGTACGTTCTGCCCATGACCGTCTGGGTCTCCTCCCACATCCCAGAGACGTACAGGTTCATAAGTTAATTGGTCACATGGGCGTTATTGGCAGCACAGGCTCACTGGGCCTGAAAGTGTCTCTTACTATGTTGTATCTCCAAAAAACAAACTAAGGCGACTTGAAGGAGAGGGAACTAGATTAAAAAGGAACTTTAACCTAATACTTGATAGCTGGTAGTCATGCACGTTTTGGAAATTAATGACAGTTGTGGGAAATCCAAAGTAACTTGAAGATTTATTTTAAAAACTGAACAATTTTATACCCATGCAGTTGAAGCCTCCTCCCTGTCAACACATAGGCTTCAAGTCACAATAAATTGCATCTGAATGTTTGATTTGGCAGCAATGAGGATTGACTCATTTTTGCTTCGATGTAGGCAGGGTGTGGAGACTGCAGATACTGGAATTTCAAGCAAAATGAAAACAAATCACTGGAGGAACTCAGTGGGTCAAGTAGTATCTCTGAGGGAGAGGCAATGTCGATGTTTTAGGCCAAGATTCTGCATCAGGGCTCAATGCAGGGTCTAAACCCAAAATCTCAACAATTTCTTCTGTCTCCACCCCCCCCCCACGCAGATGTTGCTCAACCCACTGAGTTCCTGTAGTTGTTTTGTTTTGCTGTTGGTAGTTTGTAAAATAGTTGGTGCCTTCAGTCTATTAACACAGTATTTAAAAACTATTGATTTTTGTAGTGCTTTTTGTGTGTTAATATTTTGGGATTGTTTCTGTAGAGTTATAAACTATTATTGAATTGTACAGCAAATGTGTTAGTGCTGAGAAAATTGTTAAATTGATCATTTTATTAATAAAATACTGTTTCAAGAAGGATATGCAATTGCATTTTATACTTAAAATGAACTAAAAGCCATTTGTAACAAAACAAAAATATTGATTAGAAACAATTTGACAAATGTTTTCACGCTGCAAGTCTTAAATGAAAGTGGAGTCTGACACGTTCATGTAATCAGGATGAAAGGAACTAAACTTGTACAGGTGAACACTAATTTTTAGTCCACCCACAAGAGGGAGCTGTTACCTCAGAATGTTACAAGTGTGGACTGCCATCTCCAGAGGTAGGATAATAATCCACATTTAATTACAAATAACTTGTGTAATGAGACTACCATTTCATTTCATTATTCTAAAGAACAGCAACAGAGATAGATTTTCAAAGCACAATGGATCATGTTTTGGCTCATGAATAATAACTTATAATTTGGAGAGAGCTGATGTTAACAACGCTATTTCTCATTCATGTTTATTTATATAAACTTCATTCTCCAACAGCCTTAAACTCTAATAATTACATCACTTCTCTGAAATTCCAGTTAAGAAGAATGTGGCATAATTAAAAATAAATTTTCAAAAACTATTTTGAGTGTTTATTTCAAATATTTCACAACTTTGAACTTTGAACTTGAACTTAGAAGCGGCTGTGCTCCTTAACAACAGGTACTCCTGTTTGAGTACTGTTGGGGGGGACAGCTTACCCGGGGGAAGCGACAGTGGCCGTGCCTCCGGCACAGAGTCTGGCCCTGTAGCTCAGAAGGGTAGGGCAAGGAAGAGGAGGGCAGTTGTGATAGGGGACTCGATAGTAAGGGGGTCAGATAGGCGATTCTGTGGACACAGTCCAGAGACCCGGATGGTAGTTTGCCTCCCTGGTGCCAGGGTCCGGGATATTTCTGATCGTGTCCAAGATATCCTGAAGTGGGAGGGTGAGGAGCCAGAGGTCGTAGTACATATAGGTACCAATGACATAGGTAGGAAAAGGGATGAGGTCCTGAAAGGAGAATATAGGGAGCTAGGAAGGGAGTTGAGAAAAAGGACCACAAAGGTAGTAATCTCAGGATTACTGCCTGTGCCACACGACAGTGAGAGTAGGAATGCGATGAGGTGGAGGATAAATGCGTGGCTGAGGGATTGGAGCAGGGGGCAGGGATTCAAGTATTTGGATCATTGGGACCTCTTTTGGCGCAGGCGTGACCTGTACAAAAAGGACGGGTTACACTTGAATCCTAGGGGGACCAATATCCTGGCAGGGAGATTAGCGGGGGCTACTGAGGTGACTTTAACCTAGAATGGTTGGGGGGTGGGAATCAAATTAAAGAGGCTAGGTGTGAGGAGGTTAGTTCACAACAGAGGGATGGGAACCAGTGCAGAGAGACAGAGGGGTGTAAAGTGAGGGTAGAAGCAAAAAGTACAAAGGAGAAAAGTAAAAGTGGCAGGCTGACAAATCCAGGGCAAGCATTAAAAAGGGCCACTTTTCAACATAATTGTATAAGGGCTAAGAGAGTTGTAAAAGAGCGCCTGAAGGCTTTATGTGTCAATGCAAGGAGCATTCGTAATAAGGTGGATGAATTGAAAGTGCAGATTGTTATTAATGATTATGATATAGTTGGGATCACAGAGACATGGCTCCAGGGTGACCAGGGATGGGAGCTCGACGTTCAGGGATATTCAATATTCAGGAGGGATAGACATGAAGGAAGGGGAGGTGGGGTGGCGTTGCTGGTTAAAGAAAAGATTAACGCAATAGAAAGGAAGGACATAAGCCGGGAAGATGTGGAATCGATATGGGTAGAGCTGCGTAACACTAAGGGGCAGAAGACGCTGGTGGGAGTTGTGTACAGGCCACCTAACAGTAGTAGTGAGGTCGGAGATGGTATTAAACAAGAAATTAGAAATGTGTGCAATAAAGGAACAGCAGTTATAATGGGTGACTTCAATCTACATGCAGACTGGGTGAACCAAATTGGTAAAGGTGCTGAGGAAGAGGATTTCTTGGAATGTATGCGGGATGGTTTTTTGAACCAACATGTCGAGGAACCGACTAGAGAGCAGGCTATTCTGGACTGGGTTTTGAGCAATGAGGAAGGGTTAATTAGCGATCTTGTCGTGAGAGGCCCCTTGGGTAAGAGTGACCATAATATGGTGGAATTCTTCATTAATATGGAGAGTGACATAGTTAATTCAGAAACAAAGGTTCTGAACTTAAAGAGGGGTAACTTTGAAGGTATGAGACGTGAATTAGCTAAGATAGACTGGCAAATGACACTTAAAGGATTGACGGTGGATATGCAATGGCAAGCATTTAAAGGTTGCATGGATGAACTACAACAATTGTTCATCCCAGTTTGGCAAAAGAATAAATCAAGGAAGGTAGTGCACCCGTGGCTGACAAGAGAAATTAGGGATAGTATCAATTCCAAAGAAGTAGCATACAAATTAGCCAGAGAAAATGGCTCACCTGAGGACTGGGAGAAATTCAGAGTTCAGCAGAGGAGGACAAAGGGCTTAATTAGGAAGGGGAAAAAAGATTATGAGAGAAAACTGGCGGGGAACATAAAAACGGACTGTAAAAGCTTTTATAGATATGTAAAAAGGAAAAGACTGGTAAAGACAAATGTAGGTCCCCTGCAGACAGAAACAGGTGAATTCATTATGGGGAGCAAGGACATGGCAGACCAATTGAATAATTACTTTGGTTCTGTCTTCACTAAGGAGGACATAAATAATCTTCCAGAAATAGTAAGGGACAGAGGGTCCAGTGAGATGGAGGAACTGAGTGAAATACATGTTAGTAGGGAAGTGGTGTTAGGTAAATTGAAGGGATTGAAGGCAGATAAATCTCCAGGGCCAGATGGTCTGCATCCCAGAGTGCTTAAGGAAGTAGCCCAAGAAATAGTGGATGCATTAATGATAATTTTTCAAAACTCGTTAGATTCTGGACTAGTTCCTGAGGATTGGAGGGTGGCTAATGTAACCCCACTTTTTAAAAAAGGAGGGAGAGAGAAACCGGGGAATTATAGACCGGTTAGCCTAACGTCGGTGGTGGGGAAACTGCTGGAGTCAGTTATCAAGGATGTGATAACAGCACATTTGGAAAGCGGTGAAATGATCGGACAAAGTCAGCATGGATTTGTGAAAGGAAAATCATGTCTGACGAATCTCATAGAATTTTTTGAGGATGTAACTAGTAGAGTGGATAGGGGAGAACCAGTGGATGTGGTATATTTGGATTTTCAAAAGGCTTTTGACAAGGTCCCACACAGGAGATTAGTGTGCAAACTTAAAGCACACGGTATTGGGGGTAAGGTATTGGTGTGGGTGGAGAATTGGTTAGCAGACAGGAAGCAAAGAGTGGGAATAAACGGGACCTTTTCAGAATGGCAGGCGGTGACTAGTGGGGTACCGCAAGGCTCAGTGCTGAGACCCCAGTTGTTTACAATATATATTAATGACTTGGATGAGGGAATTAAATGCAGCATCTCCAAGTTTGCGGATGACACGAAGCTGGGTGGCAGTGTTAGCTGTGAGGAGGATGCTAAGAGAATGCAGGGTGACTTGGATAGGTTGGGTGAGTGGGCAAACTCATGGCAGATGCAATTTAATGTGGATAAATGTGAAGTTATCCACTTTGGTGGCAAAAATAGGAAAACAGATTATTATCTGAATGGTGGCCGATTAGGAAAAGGGGAGGTGCAACGAGACCTGGGTGTCATTATACACCAGTCATTGAAAGTGGGCATGCAGGTACAGCAGGCGGTGAAAAAGGCGAATGGTATGCTGGCATTTATAGCGAGAGGATTTGAGTACAGGAGCAGGGAGGTACTACTGCAGTTGTACAAGGCCTTGGTGAGACCACACCTGGAGGATTGTGTGCAGTTTTGGTCCCCTAATCTGAGGAAAGACATCCTTGCCATAGAGGGAGTACAAAGAAGGTTCACCAGATTGATTCCTGGGATGGCAGGACTTTCATATGAAGAAAGACTGGATGAACTGGGCTTGTACTCGTTGGAATTTAGAAGATTGAGGGGGGATCTGATTGAAACGTATAAGATCCTAAAGGGATTGGACAGGCTAGATGCAGGAAGATTGTTCCCGATGTTGGGGGAAGTCCAGAATGAGGGGTCACAGTTTGAGGATAGAGGGGAAGCCTTTTAGGACCGAGATTAGGAAAAACTTCTTCACACAGAGAGTGGTGAATCTGTGGAATTCTCTGCCACAGGAAACTGTTGAGGCCAGTTCATTGGCTATGTTTAAGAGGTAGTTAGATATGGCCCTTGTGGCTACAGGAGTCAGGGGGTATGGAGGGAAGGCTGGGGCGGGGTTCTGAGTTGGATGATCAGCCATGATCATAATAAACGGCGGTGCAGGCTCGAAGGGCCGAATGGCCTACTCCTGCACTTATTTTCTATGTTTCTATGATATGAAAGCAACTGCTAAAAAACTTGTCATCTGGTGTTTTTATTAATTTATTTAGCGATACAGCATGGAGTAGCCCTTGTGGCCCTTCCAGCCACACTGTCCAGCAACCTCCAAAAACCCCGATTTAACCCTAACCTAATTGTGGGACAATTTACAATGACCAATTAATCTACCCGGTATGATCTTGGACTGGAGGAGGAAACAGAGTACCCAGAGAAAACCCACATGGACAGAGAACACTGGGATTGAACTCTGAATTCTGACACCTTGAGCTGTAATAGCATTGAGCGAACTACTATGGTACCATGGTGCCCAGTAAATGAGTCTGAAATTTGGAAGTGAGATATCTATTTGAATTTCACTTGTGTAAAGCTAGGGGAAGGAGGAAGACAGTGGTTTGAAATCTAAAGTCAGAATGCGTGATAAATATTTAGATTTTCAGTAAATTTCAATGAAGTATCACGGAGACTGGTCAGCAACATTACAGCACATGCAACTGGGGGCAAGATACCAGCATCGACTGAGAATTGGTTGGACAACAAGCACAGAGTGGCAATATGTTTTACTCAGACTGGCACACGGTGACCACTGGATCAGTGTTTCAGCCCCAGCTATTCATAATCCAAATTTAACGATTTGAGCGAGGGGACCAAACTTTGATTATTCAAAACTAGGTATGATTAGGAGTTTGAAGGAGGATGTGAAGAAGCTTCAAAGGGATATAGACAAACGAAGTGAGAGAATATAAACATAGCTAATGGAATAAAATGTAGAAAAACATGATACAAAATAAAAGCAATGCAATTCTTAAATAATATAGATAAATGTACATGGAGATCTGTCAGGGTGTCCATGGACACGTCACTCAGAGCTCACAAGCAGACATAGGAAGCAATTGGAAAAGCAAAAGTATGTTGGTCCAACCCAGAGGTCTATGGAGACTCAGCCACTGAATTTATTCAAAACAGAGAATGACAGATTTGGATATTAAGGGACATGAGCTTGTGCAGGATAGCAGAGCCAAGGTAGAAGATAGCCACAATCTCGATGGATGGTGGAGTAGCCATGAGACCCGCACAGGCCATTATCTGCTCCTAATTCTCATGTCTGCCTTTGAGGGAAACAAATAAAGAAGAATTTTCTTTTGTATGAGTTTAATCTGCAAAATAAATGACTTGAATCCAATGATTATGCTGTATTCCAGACATGGTGTGAAAGCAATTTCTCCAGAGAGAAAAAAGGCAAATTGCCAGCGAGATACTTAGTATACAGTGGTATGCAAAAGTTTGGGCACCCTGGTCAAAACTTCTGTTACTGTGAATAGCTAAGTGAGTAAAAGATGACCTGACTTCCAAAAGGCATAAAGTTAAAGATGACACATTTCTTTAATATTTTAAGCAAGATTACTTTTTTATTTCCATCTTTTACAGTTTCAAAATAACAAAAAAGGAAAAGGACCCGAAGCAAAAGTTTGGGCACCCTGCATGGTCAGTACTTAGTAACACCCCCTTTGGCAAGTATCACAGCTGGCTACAAAAAGCGTTTACAAGCTAAGAGTCTTTCAATTCTTGTTTGGGGAATTTTTGCCCATTCTTGCAAAAGGCTTCTAGTTCTGTGAGATTCTTGGACCATCTTGCATGCACTGCTCTTTTGAGGTCTATCCACAGATTTTCGATGATGTTTAGGTCAGGGGACTGTGAGGGCCATGGCAAAACCTTCAGCTTGCGCCTCTTGAGGTAGTCCATTGTGGATTTTGAGGTGTGTTTAGGATCATTATCCTGTTGTAGAAGCCATCCTCTTTTCATCTTCAGCTTTTTTACAGGCAGTGTGATGTTTGCTTCCAGAATTTGCTACCAGTAAATGTTCCCCGTGCCACTGGCTGCAACACAAGCCCAAAGCATGATCGATCCACCCCTGTGCTTAACAGTTGGAGAGGTGTTCTTTTCATGACATTCTGCACCCTTTTTTCTCCAAACATACCTTTGCTCATTGCAGCCAAAAAGTTCTATTTTAACTTCATCGGTCCACAGGACTTGTTTCCAAAATGCATCAGGCTTGTTTAGATGTTCCTTTGCAAACTTCTGACGCTGAATTTTGTGGTGAAGACGCAGGAAAGGTTTTCTTCTGATGACTCTTCCCTGAAGGTCATATTTGTGCAGGTGTTGCTGCACAGTAGAACAGTGCACCACCACTCCAGAGTCCGCTAAATCTTCCTGAAGGTCTTTTGCAGTCAAAAGGGGGTTTTGATTTGCCTCTCTAGCAATCCTATGAGCAGTTCTCTTGGAAAGTTTTCTTGGTCTTCCAGACCTCAACTTGACCTCCACTGTTCCTGTTAACTGCCATTTCTTAATTACATTATGAACTGAGGAAACGGCTACCTGAAAACACTTTGCTATCTTCTTATAGCCTTCTCCTGCTTTGTGGGCATCATTTATTTTAATTTTCAGAGTGCTAGGCAGCTGCTTAGAGGAGCCCATGGCTGCTGATCGTTAGGACAAGGTTTGAGGAGTCAGAGTATTTATAAAGCTTTGAAATTTGCATCACCTGGCCTTTCCTAATGATGACTGTGAACAAGCCATAGCCCTAACAAGCTAATTAAGGTCTGAGACCTTGGTAAAAGTTATCTCAGAGCTCAAATCTCTTGGGGTGCCAAAACTTTTGCATGGTGCTCCTTTCCTTTTTTCACTCTAAAATTGTACAAAACAAAAATAATACACTAATCTTGCTTAAAATGTTGAAAAGAATATTTCATCTTTGATTTTATGACTTTTGGAGATCAGTTCATCTTCTACTCACTTAACTATTCACAATAACAGAGATTTTGACCAGGGATGCCCAAACTTTTGCATGCCACTGTAAATGGATTGCAATTTCAAACTGGAACTCAGCATTCAATTTGCATTTTTGAACAACATTTGTTCAAGAAATATCCAGATGATTAATCCATTTCATTTTATGTATACATTTTGATTTTCTGAAATCTAGTAAAAGCTCCATCAGCGTGGATGGCTATCTACCAAGTTTTCTTTGTCCTTCATGTGTAAAAGGAAATGTCTCATCTCAACCCTTAATGGCTTAACCTTTATTTTGGCCTCTTGTTCTAGATAACAAAATACTTTTTAACAACATAATCCTTGCTTGATTTTCTTATCAATCTAGTGGAACATTATTTTGATCTAACCAACTCCTACCAATGATTTTTTTCAAGCTCAGTTTTTTTAATCAGAGCACTATGATATAAAAATTAACCTATACCTGCTGCTTCTATAACAATCAAAATAAAAACAGACCATTCATTTTACCTAAACTGGGTGTGAAATAAAAACTAATGTTTCTAAATGAATCATATTAAAACATGACGAAGGGGTCTCGGCCTGAAACGTCGACTGCGCCTCTTCCTATAGATGCTGCTTGGCCTGCTGCGTTCACCAGCAACTTTGATGTGTGTTGCTTGAATTTCCAGCATCTGCAGAATTCCTGTTGTTTGCATATTAAAACATACACACCATGAACAAATTTTGTCCAAAAATTCAAATTTAATGCCAAATTCCAGTTTGAAATTGCAATCTATTTAGATGATGTACCTTGCTGGCAAATTGCCTTCTTTTTTCATCTTACATATTCTCTTGTTTTCACACCATATTGTGAAGTACAGCAGGAATACAATGTGCTTTACAGAATGTTTGGATTGCAGACATCTGCTCAAGTACATGATTAATCCCCATATTTAAATATCATAACAATCCCATTTATTTCTAAACTCTACTTCAAAAATATTAAAGCAGTACAGAGAAGGGAACAGTTATAACCCAGAGATATATTTTTAAATCATACTTGATGATTTCTGAATATGGCTTCTAAACCTCAATCACTTTATCCATGAAGGAGTTCAGTTTATTCCACCAACTTTGGCACCAACATGATTGTATGCAATGCAGCAATGCAGGTCAACAATTATTGGCCTGGAGGTTGGTAGCAGAATTAATAGAAAAATAGTCTTCCTTGTTTTCTCATCAAATGTGCTGAGAGGAAGAGGTTCTCACTGCAGCAAAACACAGCAACAGTCCTTCTGGGTTGTGCATGGTGAAGTCCTTAATCACTGAGTAGTGCTTGCAATTTGATGGCTGACAACTAAAGTTTTCATTATCCAACCTTCAACCAATATTCTTCTAGAGATAGCATTCTTAGTTACATTAAGTAAAGTGCCGTCACAGATCACACTAGGTGAACTGAATTGGTGTCTCCAAGACCTCAGAATTCAACAAGATACATGTGACAAACCGGTTATCTTTCAATGGGTTTGAAGAAAGATCCGCTTATTCATTTGCTCGTGAATTACAGATATATATTTTCAGCAATTAAAAAAAAAGAAAACAGATAATTGTGCATATAAAAGTCTGTAACCTGACTGAGGCCTGGAATTTCTGTTCCGCACGTCACTAAGTTGACAAAAAACATTGCAACTTCAAAGCTAAAAGGTCCCTCTCACCAGAACCACATACATTAGTGCAAATTTTTTTGTCAGAAGAAAAATACAAACTGAATTAGAACTTACATATTCACTGATCAGCTTGTATCCTTGGTCAGTTTGCCTTTCTTTTGTGCATCCCAGTGTAAGAAATATCAAAACCAGATACTTCTATGTACATTATTTGATGCATTAGTCAATCCCTGTTCAGAATGATGGTTCAAAAAACCTATTGAGGATGCAAGTGAAGCAAGAGTTAATTCACTATACCACTGACTTCATGATCTTCATCTGTATCCATCACTTCACCATTCTGTGAAACAAAGCTATTATCTTCCTCCGTAGCAAAGAGCTGGGCTTCCAAAAAGGCTCCCCCAATTCCATAATGTTGTTCATGATTCCACACTTCCTCGTGTGTGAGGTGTGAAGCTCCCAGGATAAAGTCCGCCATTCTGAAAATGAGAAGAACAGAGAAAGTGAACAAAAAAATACATTTACCCAGTGGATCCACTGTTAGAGTTTTAAATTCCCCAGGGCCAGATGGTCTGCATCCCAGAGTGCTTAAGGAAGTGGCCCAAGAAATAGTGGATGCATTAGTGATAATTTTTCAAAACTTGTTAGATTCTGGACTAGTTCCTGAGGATTGGAGGGTGGCTAATGTAACCCCACTTTTTAAAAAAGGAGGGAGAGAGAAACCGGGGAATTATAGGCCGGTTAGCCTAACGTCGGTGGTGGGGAAACTGCTGGAGTCAGTTATCAAGGATGTGATAACAGCACATTTGGAAAGCGGTGAAATGATCGGACAAAGTCAGCATGGATTTGTGAAAGGAAAATCATGTCTGACGAATCTCATAGAATTTTTTGAGGATGTAACTAGTAGAGTGGATAGGGGAGAACCAGTGGATGTGGTATATTTGGATTTTCAAAAGGCTTTTGACGAGGTCCCACACAGGAGATTAGTGTGCAAACTTAAAGCACACGGTATTGGGGGTAAGGTATTGGTGTGGGTGGAGAATTGGTTAGCAGACAGGAAGCAAAGAGTGGGAATAAACGGGACCTTTTCAGAATGGCAGGCGGTGACTAGTGGGGTACCGCAAGGCTCAGTGCTGAGACCCCAGTTGTTTACAATATATATTAATGACTTGGATGAGGGAATTAAATGCAGCATCTCCAAGTTTGTGGATGACACAAAGCTGGGTGGCAGTGTTAGCAGTGAGGAGGATGCTAAGAGGATGCAGGGTGACTTGGATAGGTTGGGTGAGTGGGCAAACTCATGGCAGATGCAATTTAATGTGGATAAATGTGAAGTTATCCACTTTGGTGGCAAAAATAGGAAAACAGATTATTATCTGAATGGTGGCCGATTAGGAAAAGGGGAGGTGCAACGAGACCTGGGTGTCATTATACACCAGTCATTGAAAGTGGGCATGCAGGTACAGCAGGCGGTGAAAAAGGCGAACGGTATGCTGGCATTTATAGCGAGAGGATTCGAGTACAGGAGCAGGGAGGTACTACTGCAGTTGTACAAGGCCTTGGTGAGACCACACCTGGAGTATTGTGTGCAGTTTTGGTCCCCTAATCTGAGGAAAGACATCTTTGCCATAGAGGGAGTACAAAGAAGGTTCACCAGATTGATTCCTGGGATGGCAGGTCTTTCATATGAAGAAAGACTGGATGAACTGGGCTTGTACTCGTTGGAATTTAGAAGATTGAGGGGGGATCTGATTGAAACGTATAAGATCCTAAAGGGATTGGACAGGCTAGATGCGGGAAGATTGTTCCCGATGTTGGGGAGGTCTAGAACGAGGGGTCACAGTTTGAGGATAGAGGGGAAGCCTTTTAGGACCGAGGTTAGGAAAAACTTCTTCACACAGAGAGTGGTGAATCTGTGGAATTCTCTGCCACAGCAAACTGTTGAGGCCAGTTCATTAGCTATGTTTAAAAGGAAGTTAGATATGGCCCTTGTGGCTACAGGGGTCAGGGGGTATGGAGGGAAGGCTGGGTTCTGAGTTGGATGATCAGCCATGATCATAATAAATGGCGGTGCAGGCTCGAAGGGCCGAATGGCCTACTCCTGCACCTATTTTCTATGTTTCTATGTTTCTATGTTTCTAAACCTGGGATTTTCAATTTAGATTTTCTTGAGTGATTAAGCAAGAAACTACTAGTTAAGGAAAACAAAATGACACAGGAAAGGTACACTCAATTCCAGCATGATCCCAGTGAATTGAAGAGCAACACCAGTTACGATCAATTCTATCAAAGCAGCAATTCCCCTTACAATCTTATTGTTGGGAATGAGGTGGTTAATACAAGGCACAGGCATATGTAAACAAAAATCACTTGCAATATTCTGCATCACTAATATGAAATAATTTGTCAAAAACAATTTTGTAACAGTACTTTTGCAAGTCATTTGCCACAGAAAAGCGTTTTACTTATACAGAAATCACACAAAATATGAGTCAGTTGCTTCACAAGTTTTAAGTAACAGACTACAATTTGAATGGTTCTGAAATTTGTTTCAAATTAATGATTCACAGCGAATATGTCATCAATGTCCTGGGACAAGAAATATAAAGGTAAAAACCTCAGCAAACATCTCCTGTTCTGGATGTGTAAATACTTTTAATTTATTTCCCTTCAAATTACAATTTACGGAAAATTTAACTGAAGGGAAGGTATTAAGAACACATGTACTAGAGACAGTAAAACCACTAAGTTAGGTTGAAAAACTGTTAGAGAGCAAAACATATTTTAAAAATAACTCATCAAATCTGTTTTTGGTTTCAAGGAAACTCAAGAGCTTTGCTGGTAAATAACTTTGTTTTGCAGTCACTATTCAGAAATTAAAAGTAGCATAATATATAAACATAAATATCTAATAATTACCAAGAACCTGTAAAGTTTCTTTCTGATGATACTTGTGGAGGGATAAATACCAGCCAGGAAAATTAATTAAATCTACTTGATAAAACAATGTAGGTATTGTAGGCCCAGATGAAAAGACAGGGTGTACTGTGGCAATGCTGACAGACTAAATGTCGACAGGCTGTTTTTTTCCAAGATAGAATCTAGAAATAACAATTATTCACAGGATAAAGAATCAGATATTTAGACACAAAAGAGATGCTTAACTGCAGAGGACTGATGCATGATTGTTAGCTTCATCCCATACTGAGGCTGAGACATTTTTAAACACTAAGATAATCAAGGAAACTGAGGAGCGGGCAGAAAAATAGACTTGGAACAACAAAATAGAGGAGGCCCGAGCAGGGCGATTTTGCACAAGGACAAAGTGGATAAAGGAATAAATAGTTAAAACACTTTAAAGGATTCAATCTGATTCTCTAATGTGCTTTAACCAATACTTATGATACTACCTGTTCTTGCTTCTATTTATGTGTTTTTTAAATGTCGACCAAGTTCACTGATCTATTACCTTCACCCACTTTGTGCTTCTGTAACGTTAGCCTGGATCCTGCCCGAGCAGCTGACCTTCCTTAGTCTGCACGTTGTATGTCTCCAGTCCTGCCACCGTTTAGCTGATTTTGAAATGCTGAGACACCACTTAGTTCAAGGGCAATTAATAATGGTAATAAATATGGCCCTTTATGCAGGAATGCTACATCCTGTGAACAATTTAGGGTATTCAAAACACTTTCGACAATGTTGTATTCTTTCCTCTAGCATTAAAAAAGATAAGTTCCCTGCCCCCCAATAAAGCCATCTAATTTTTCATCTCTTCTCTTTTGAATATATTTACTCCCTGGTGAATACATATTACAGATATGTATCGGTCACATCCCACTCTTCATATGTAAGCCTCAATGATGAAACACACACAGAGTAATGGCAAATGTTTCTGATATACCGAGATTACAGAGGCCAGAGGAAGCCTAACTACAACTCATCAGAGCATCAGAGCACTGCCCCAAACAGACTGTTGGTCCCCTTTACTCAGTATGGGAAAGAGATCACCTCAATCTTCACCACAATTTGTATATAACAATGAACACTGAATGGCAATAGAATGAGAGAATGAGGGTCAGTGACAATGATACCGTCCCACCTACCTTTTTGGGAATTTGATTTTTGATACTATTTCCCATGCAGGAAAGTCCTTACTCCTGCAACATCTGCGGAGCTCCTCGAGAGCCTTTTTGGTTTCCAGTTCAGTCTGTTCCCTATACTCCTCTTCAGTAATGAAATAAACCCGTGGCTTTTTAATGAGCTGTTTGATTTTCCTGTAATTAAAAACAAAGTCCCCATTTTTTCAGGAAAACCTCCCTGCTTCAGGTAAACATTGAAGGTAAAGTACACATCTAATTTTGTGCTTTGTAATTCTAACTAGAGCCCAAGGTTCTTGATCACCTGTCAGTCTTGTTCAGAATATTCCATTTAACATGCTGAAGCTCTACTGTTTACTGCAATTCTGATAACAGTGACAAGATGTGGTTTTGTTTTCGTCCAATTTGTTCAGCGACCTGTAGTTTTTTCACCACTATTTTTCCTGCAAAAATGTTAGCTTTGAATCCTGGCTAGGCAAGTCTTTGAGTAGCATAGAGTATCGAATTTAAGATACAAATGCAGGGGGAAAGATACTTTAAATTAGATTCACTACCAAGCAATTAAATTGTTGCAAGTGAACATGGGCTCATATGATGTATTATGCTGTATATCAAACTCCTGGCTAGAAAGCTCTAGATAGATAATTTTAAAGTAACTTCATTTTTTAGAAGATTAAAATTACTTAAAACAAGGAGGTGAGCTGTGATAGCAAATACTCATCTGTAGGTTGAATCATTTGGTGGGGGAGTATAATTCTCACAGCACCAGACAGGATCCAGATTCAGTCCCGACCTCGGGTCCTGTCTATGTGGTGACGTCCTGGCTTCCACCCACATTGCAAATACTTTCAGATCGCTAATTAACTGGCTGCTGTAAGTTGCTCCTTCTGTGGTCATGAGTGGTAGAGTGGATGATCATGTTGAGAACGTGGTGAAAATGAAATGGGATTATGGTGATGGTTGATAGAGACTCAGTGGACCTGTTCCCATGCTATATGGCTTATCAAATATACATCTTCATTTCTTACGTAGAAGTCTTGTGGCAGAACCTGTAAATGCAGCTTTTATTGTATAAGTAGATGCATCTCACTAATGAAGGCGCAGATGCACCCATTAGAACATGTGAAAAATTCATTATTATAAACCTTCATCATGATTGTGTAGAATTACCAACCTATTCTACATAAGGAAAAAGTAATGCAGAGTCACACGTTCACATATAGGTCTACAGGAAACACTGCGGCCTTTCCAACTGCTCAGCAAGGTCATCATTCAAGTCTACCAGACCACAGAGTTGTTATGTTTTTACACGGCTTGCCTTCTGGGTAAAATGCCTTCCAATGGTGGAGTGACGTATACTGAAATAGGAAACACTGACGCTGTCAAGTTCTCTCTATTAAAATTTTGCCCAAGAATGGATGACATTGCAGTGGCTAACAGAATAAAATACCAGTTTAGGATATAGGAAAAAGGATTGAAGCTAGCAAGATAGCCAGCCTTAGGGAGAGTAGTGTGCTGACAAGCAGGCATCAGTTAAATATCGATTCTATTTAAATTACGCATGTAGTTTTTCTTTGTTCTTTGGTTTTAAAGCAAAACAAAATCTTCTCTACAACGGTGGTGGTCTCCGCATAGGGTTTTTTGCGGCCATTTTATTTGCTGGGGTGAGGGGTTGGTGGCAGGGAGGAAGATCGAGTGAGGTCAGAAACATGCAATAAGTAATGAGGTTTGGAGAAAGCACTGTCTTCTGAGCCGTACCTAGACACACACCCTGACTACTTAAAAAGCACATACCATCAGCTGCAGGCTGCATTACTTAAAAGCGTTTCTGGGGCAAAACTATTGCAGTGGCAGCAGCAAACTGATGGAAGTTTATCGGATTCTGAGAGGCATAGGTCGAGTAGTTAACCAGCATCTTTTCCCCAGGGTCGCAATGTCTAATCCTAGAGGGCATTGAGCTTAAGGTAGGTGAGGGGTAGTTCAAAGGAGATGTGCGAGGAAAGTTTTCTTTTTCACCATAGAGAGTGGTGGGTGCCTAGAACCTGCTGCCAGGGGTAGTGGTGGAGGAGGCAAATACAATAGAGGCATTTGATAGACTCTTGGCAGGCACCCGAATATGCAGAGAATGGAGGGGTATGGACTACATGCAGCCAGGAGGAGTTAGGTGTCATTAACTTCATTAGTTCAGCACAACATTATGGGCTGGAGGCCTTGTACTATGTGCTGTACTCGGTAGAGATGGGTAGGTGCAAGACCACAGTAATCTTGAGTCCAGAAAAATGAGTTATTTATTGGTCATGCTAAACAATATGTAATCTGCCCAGATATATTTTCACAATTTTCCATTTTTCAACCTTTGACATGAATAATCCAAGGCCCATTTTGCTTTTCCAGCCAAAAATAAATGATCCTAAATAACATTCTGAAGAGAAGCAGCAAAATAATCCTCAGTATTATATTAAAAAAAACCTCAAATAATTTCAATAAATTACATCTATATTGTTATTATCTCCTTACTGTTTGCAGAGCTTGCTCTGCACAAGCTGGCTGCTATGTTCCTACAATGCAATTGACTATATTTCAAAAGTACTTACTTGGCAATTAAGTGCTTTACACCATAAAAACTACTTTATATTTGTGAACTTATACAGGAATATTGCAGTAAAATCGTACAAGCACTGAAATTTTATGAAAACTCTCTTCAATATTCCTGGTGTTGGAAACCACTGTTTTTTTTAAAATAATACTTCTTATAAAATTTGTACTTTTTAGACAAACTTGTGTCTTTTTCACAGTATGTGCTGGTTCATCCCAATTCACTGGCAAAAAGTGGTATAGCAGTTAAACTAATGATTTATCACGCAAACACGAGGAATTCTGCAGATGCTGGAAATTCAAGCAACCCACATCAAAGTTGCTGGTAAACGCAGCAGGCCAGGCAGCATCTCTAGGAAGAGGTACAGTCGACGTTTCAGGCCGAGACCCTTCGTCAGGACTAACTGAAGAAAGAGCTAGT
This sequence comes from Mobula hypostoma, assembly GCF_963921235.1. Classification (NCBI taxonomy): domain Eukaryota; kingdom Metazoa; phylum Chordata; class Chondrichthyes; order Myliobatiformes; family Myliobatidae; genus Mobula; species Mobula hypostoma. The sequence goes on along the minus strand of NC_086102.1, from coordinate 152,044,479 downwards.
AAGGGATTATCACCTTTCTTTTTCACAAGCTAAGTATTAGCACATTATCAATGTGATGTACTTGGTTTAATTATGTAGCCAAATAGCTAGTTATTCCCATCTAAGGATTTTCTTATCTTAGCTATAAAAGTGATGAACTCTTCAGAGGTGCCACCTTTTGCTTGCATCTTTATTCCTTTTGTCTTCAGACCCATTCACCTCTTGGCATCGTTTCTCAGCTCTTTATTTAGTTTGCTCAGTATTTGTTTGATTGTTTGTACTTCCAAATGAGTTTAAATATTAGAATTAAGACTACTCATCATTTCTGACTCCTGAAAGAACCCCAAGGATCTGAAATTAAACAGAGATCCAACCCAGGATTACTTGGTGCATCAATACCAAGTTTCTGCACAGGAATTAAACTTAAATAATGATTAGTTCATTTTGGCTAATTTGATTAAAAGAATAAATTCAAAAGCCTAAGGTACTAAAACAGGAATGTATAAAATTGGCCACATTAACAAGATTACCAAATAACACCTCTGTCTCTTCAATACTGAGTGTTAATTCCACTGGAGCAGCAGAGTAAATTATAGAGAGGGGAAAAATGAGAGCTTAATTACTTATCAACATAAATAAATAAATAAAATCCTAGAACTATAAATAGTAAAATCTGAAACTTTTCTATTATTAGAATGAAGTTATTTGCAATATCTCTTGTACAATAAAGCCAAATACTAACCTGCAAATGCAGCAGATCAAATTAACTGCATGGTGGAAGTTGCATGCACATAACAGAATAACTATGGCAGTGTAAGCACATTGACTGAATGTAACACCGAGGTATATCATCAGTGATGCTGCCAACTGTAAAGTCCACATAAGCAGAATTATGCTACGTTCATCTGACAACGGCCCATGGTTATAGCAAATAATATAGCTTAGACAACCAAGCACAAGAATATAACCTGTTTCAGGGGTAAAAAAGAAAATGAAATAAGACACTGACAAATTTTTCTCTCTAATAAGTGTTTGACAGAGTAAACACTGTAAAAGTCACCATCAATTCCAAAGAAAATGAACAGATGATCTTTGATAATCAAAAATACTATAATTTTGCTTACCATAAAGGTGGTGCTGATACTGGGATAGGTGTAAGACACCTAAATAAATCACAGATAATGAAACTGACCCACTTCCGATCATTAGAAACACGAATGTCCTGGTCTATAGAAGAGATAAAACATTATATTAAATGAATGACACTTATGAGAATGGAACAGCTGATGTGCCACTATATCACCTATAGTATCGTTACCTCACATACACATTCATTCTCTCCCATACAGAACAGAGAGCAAGTCACAGTTAGGATTATAAATAAGCTAATGGCACTCTATGTTAATTACATTTAAAATCCTTTTAAAATTAATTACTGATAAAAGAATTCTACAGGAATTGTAATAACATTGGGAATGCTGTGGCTTCAATATCACTCTCATCTTTTCATGTTCCCTCAGATTATTCCTCTCCTCTTTGCTCCCTTCAGGATTCTTCTGATTTGATATGTGCGTACAATATATCCAGCATGCAGCTTTCATGTCCCTGAAATCTGTTTTTTAATTTCTTTGAATATCTCTCAAGTTCCAATGTCTCAAAAACTTTATCAAAATGATTCCTACATTAGCTGAACATCAAGGAAGTAAGCACATAAATAATTGAAAGCAAACTGGTACACTGACATAAATATAAAATACTGCATACAGATAAAGTAAATAGCTTCCAGGGGTCATGCATTTCATTCTCAGTTTCAAAACGCATTTCATTTCGATCATGCTTGCAGCCTGTAATATATACTTGAAGGTCACTCTATTCGGTACCTCCCTGTACCTAATAAAGTGGCCACTGAGTGTATTTTTGTGGTCTTCTGCTGCTGTAGCTCACCCACTTCAAGGCTCGACGTGTTGGGCATCAGATGTGCTCTACTGCACATCACTGCTGTAACACGTGGTTATATGGGTTACTGTCACCTTCCTGTCAGCTTGAACCAGTTGGGCCATTCTACTCTGACTTTTCTCATTAACAAGGCACTTTCGCCCACAGAACTGCTGCTCACCGGATTTTTTTTTTTTGCACCATTCTCAGTAAACTCTTAGAGACTGTTGTGTGTGAAAATCCCAGGAGATCAGCAGTTTCTGCAATACTCAAACCACCCGCTCTGGAACCAACAATCATTCCACAGTCAAAGTCACTTAGATCACATTTCTTCCCCATTTTGATGTTTCTTCAGACTATCTGGACCTCTTGACTTTGTGTGCATGCTTTTATGCTTTGAGTTACTGCCATATAATTGTCTGATTGCATACTGTAATAATGAGCAGGTGTAAAGATGTACCTAATAAAGTGTCCATTGAATGTATTTACAAAAATGTTGCTTGAATGAATAATTTATTGAGCAGAATTGTAAGATTGTACCTTTTTATTTGTAAAACCAAGGATGAGCAAGCAAAATCTCTAGTTGACCTCCTTCAGTCAGTTTTGGTCACAACTTTCCCCTCCCTATCAATGACATTTTAATTTCATGAAAACAACAGATAATCAAGCAGGAAATGCTGAAAGGAAATAGCACTTTTGGTACCATGATTGACAGGAAAATATTTGCATAGAAAATATTCCGAGCACAGAATCAAAACCCCAAAGAAGGTAGACTTTCTGGTTGATTGAAGAAACTAACGTGTGTGCTATGAAACATGTTTGTCTTTAAATAATCTTATTTTGTTTCTTCAGAATACTTCTTTTGGTTTCAGATGGCACTGTCTGACTGTCTGTATGAAATTTATAACTGGTATTTAACATTTGAAGAGGACAATACAAGTTTTAACCCCATGGTTGTTCAGTTACATAAATAAGCAACAATGGCGCCTCGGGTAAACCTCATCAGCTACGACACTGCCACTGCCACTGCAGAATACTGTGCAGCTGTGTGGGGCAGATCAGCCCATTGACCCGTTGCTTAACGAAGCCTGCTGAATAATCACGGGCACACTGCGCCCCACACCCACTAACATCATTGACAGACTTGCAGGCATTGCTCCTCCAGAGATCCAAAGACACACTACAACAAAAATTGAAAAAGGTAAACAGAACTCGGATCCACGGCACCCATTACATCATCATGTGCCAGTTTCCAAACGCCTAAAATCAAGGAAAAGCTTTGCTACAGTGGAGGAACTACCGCATGGAACATCCCCCCAAACATACAGGATTGACCTCCGACAACAAACAGAAGACAGAACCCCACCAAACAATACAGTGCAAGACCCCACAGAAATGTTGCCAGACGGGGCACTGCTTGACAGACGGAAGAGGTGCACTCTCAACAGAGCGAGAGCGGGAGTTTATAGGACGGGAGACAATATGGTGAAGTGGGATTTAAAGACCAGCGAATCCTGTGAATGTGGTGAAAGGGTGCAGAACATTGAACACGTTCTGCGCAACTGCCCACTCTCACCTGATAAACCTGACACTGACCTGCTCAACATCAACCAAACAACACTGGAGTGGCTGGCTGTCTGGTGCGACAAGCTATGAATGAATGAGTTACATAAACGATCAATAAGATGGTCCAAGGCAGTGTTGTCCAATCTTTTTTAGCCCAATGCCCCCTAAAGCACTTTCATACTTGTCAGCAGCCCCCTGGGGCACCATCGTACTTGCCAATGACCTCTTAGGAACAATATACTTCCCGGCACCCCCACAGTGTGAAAACATGTCTACCATATGCTACCATGAGAAAATCAATTCCGCATTAAATTTTTATTTGTCTTTAAACCTAGCTTACACAGTACCTGTATGCTGTACAGCAGCTTCAATATCAATGTGATCCTTGAGCTTGATAGTTTTTAGCAAGAGTTGAACTATCTGGTTCAAGTTGTAACAGCAAAAGCCTCAAGTCCTCACATGTAACAACGTCCAAGCGATTTCTGTTTTTTCTGAGTAAGTGTTTCACTGCACTGAAGCCCCTTTCAAAAAGGTAGGAGAATGGAAATGCAATGAACAGCAGTTTGGATCTTCTCCAAAGTCCAGGAAACTTCATATGACAGTGTAGTCACATACCACAAAAGCCAATGTTTTTGAAAAGCATTTTTGCTTTTTCGTCATTCTGAATTTCGATAATTTCTTCTTGCAATCTTTCTTCCTGTTCTTCCACCTTGCAAAGAAATGGGTTAACTTTCCAGTCTGGGATTTCCAGATCATTCGAATCCTTGAATCAATTTTGAAAATCCTTCTTCATTGACTGCAGGTGTAAGCAGTACTCTTGCAAGTTCCCATCTGCAAAAGAGAGTGCCATACATTCCACACAGGAAAACTGTGAGAACGTTTCTCTCCCATTGTTTTGCTTATATATTTCCAACTTTCCAATAAAAGTGGGCACAGCACTTTTTGCCTGGATTAAATTTAAATTCTCACCCTGCAGTTTCATATTCAGGAAGTTAATTTTGTCATACAGATTGGTTAGGTAAGCCACACCTCCACATAAACCTTCAATCTTGTTTCCCAAGCCTGTCAACTTTGGCGAGCTTAGGAAAAATTCAACCACAATGTCAAAAAGATCAAAGAAATGTTTTAAGCAGCAGCTTTTTGACAGCCAACGCACTTCAGTGTGAAGAAGCAAGCATTCAAACTCTTCATCGTTATCATGGCATAACTGGCAAAATATCTGCTATTTAATGAATGAGCTTTAATTTTGTTGATAGCAGATATTACAAGAGTCATGCTTGAAAAAGTCATTGGCTGAGGTTTTTGGCTGCAACATGTTGATGATGAATTATACAATGGATTACAAACAGACTTGGAATTTCTTTTCTCATAAATGCCACTGAACCAGCACGGTGACCTGGCATATATGCTGCTCCATCTGTTGCATAAGAAATCATGTTCCTAATCAGAATACTTTTATCCTCAATATACATTTTGAGCTCATCATAGATTGATTCTCCATTGATATTTGTTTTTAACTTCTTACAAAAGAGAATCTCTTCATAAACTTTTCCATTTTTGATAAATCATACATACCTCATTGTCCTGCAGTTGACTCATCCAGTTGTATCCCAAATTCTAACAACAGGAATTCTGCAGATGCTGGAAATTCAAGCAACACACATCAAAGTTGCTGGTGAACGCAGCAGGCCAGGCAGCATCTATAGGAAGAGGCGCAGTCGACGTTTCAGGCCGAGACCCTTCGTCAGGACTAACTGAAGGAAGAGTGAGTAAGGGATTTGAAAGCTGGAGGGGGAGGGGGAGATGCAAAATGATAGGAGAAGACAGGAGGGGGAGGGATGGAGCTGAGAGCTGGACAGGTGATAGGCAAAAGGGGATACGAGAGGATCATGGGACAGGAGGTCCAGGAAGAAAGACAAGGGGGGGGGTGACCCAGAGGATGGGCAAGAGGTATATTCAGAGGGACAGAGGGAGAAAAAGGAGAGTGAGAGAAAGAATGTGTGCATAAAAATGAGTAACAGCTGGGGTACGAGGGGGAGGTGGGGCCTAGCGGAAGTTAGAGAAGTCAATGTTCATGCCATCAGGTTGGAGGCTACCCAGACGGAATATAAGGTGTTCACACCTTATATAACACCTTATATTCCGTCTGGGTAGCCTCCAACCTGATGGCATGAACATTGACTTCTCTAACTTCCGCTAGGCCCCACCTCCCCCTCGTACCCCAGCTGTTACTCATTTTTATGCACACATTCTTTCTCTCACTCTCCTTTTTCTCCCTCTGTCCCTCTGAATATACCTCTTGCCCATCCTCTGGGTCACCCCCCCCCGTCTTTCTTCCCGGACCTCCTGTCCCATGATCCTCTCGTATCCCCTTTTGCCTATCACCTGTCCAGCTCTCGGCTCTATCCCTCCCCCTCCTGTCTTCTCCTATCATTTTGCATCTCCCCCTCCCCCTCCAGCTTTCAAATCCCTTACTCACTCTTCCTTCAGTTAGTCCTGACGAAGGGTCTCGGCCTGAAACGTCGACTGCGCCTCTTCCTATAGATGCTGCCTGGCCTGCTGCGTTCACCAGCAACTTTGATGTGTGTTGCTTGTATCCCAAATTCTGTTTTTTTGTAGCTCTATGCATAGTTGGTACTCAATGTCTTCACTCATTTCGTCAACACGATGAGCTACAGTTTTTACTCAGGGGAATTGATTTTAAAATACTGTTATTCATTCTGAGAACAGTGGTGAGCACTTCCGATACAGCAGGCATTATTAATCTTTCACCAATTGTATGAGATTTTCTATACTTTGCAAACATCTTAGAAATGTTATAAGAAGCAATCAGAACACTATCAAGGTCATTTTTAGCTTTCTTGGCAAATGAGTCGAGCGTGCGATACTTTTCAAATGCTTCTTCCATCTTCTGGAACTGAATAATATCAGGGTGCCCTTTACAGAAGTGTTCCTGCAATCTTGATAGTTTCATTGCTCAATTAGACAGTACAGTATTTCAAATAAGACAAATGAGGCGTCGCTGTTTTGATGGAAATGGAATAAAACTATACTCCAGTATGTAACATTGCACTGACGCATTTTCTGTAGTTTCTTAGGATTAGAATTTAAGGCTTCACCACCTTCGGACTCATAGAGGTGGTGCCGTACATATTAACAAGGCTAAATTAAAATAAAAAATTAACACAAACTAGGAATGCCCATCGGATGTTGATGACGGCAGTGAGTTGTCACAGATGGAATGATGGTAGCGGTACAGTTGAGCAACTTGTTTTCTGATCTGTAGAGAAAGTTGAGAGGGTATACTTGACTTACCAACTGTTAAATTGCATGAACTTGTTCTATGCCTTGAGTCAAGGGGAACTGTTGGGCACCCTGTAGCTAATTTATGCATCCCCAATAATGTCTGTTTGGCTGGTAAGGTTGGATGAGATTGCCAAGTTTCAGACACGCTGTGACGATGAATGCTCATCACCTGCACAACTATAGTTCTTCCTGTGTTCCAGTGCCACAATCTTTTTTTTGGAAGTGCCTGCTCTACTAACAGTCAGTCAGGTCTCATGCCTCAAGTCAGGGTGTTGCTTACCACCCTCTCCCCCCAGGATTCTTGAACGTCTCCCAATGACTTCTATTTAGCCTAATGCCCCCTTGGGACCTGTAACTGTTCCCTTGGAACCTGTAACCGTTCATTTGGGACCAGTAACCGTTCGCTTGGGACCTGTAACTGTTCCCTTGGGACCTGTAACCGTTCGCTTGGGACCTGTAACCATTCACTTGGGACCTGTAACCATTCGCTTGGGACCTGTAATTGTTCCCTTGGGACCTGTAACCGTTCGCTTGGGACCTGTAACTGTTCCCTTGGGACCTGTAACCGTTCGCTTGGGACCTGTAACCGTTCGCTTGGGACCTGTAACCGTTCACTTGGGACCTGTAACCATTCGCTTGGGACCTGTAATTGTTCCCTTGGGACCTGTAACCGTTCGCTTGGGACCTGTAACTGTTCCCTTGGGACCTGTAACCGTTCGCTTGGGACCTGTAACCGTTCGCTTGGGACCTGTAACCGTTCACTTGGGACCTGTAACCATTCGCTTGGGACCTGTAATTGTTCCCTTGGGACCTGTAACTGTTCCCTTGGGACCTGTAACTGTTCCCTTGGGACCTGTAACCGTTCGCTTGGGACTGGTAATTGTTCCCTTGGGACCTGTAACTGTTCCCTTGGGACCTGTAACCGTTCACTTGGGACCTGTAACCATTCGCTTGGGACCTGTAATTGTTCCCTTGGGACCTGTAACTGTTCCCTTGGGACCTGTAACCGTTCGCTTGGGACTGGTAATTGTTCCCTTGGGACCTGTAACTGTTCCCTTGGGACCTGTAACCGTTCACTTGGGACCGGTAATTGTTCGCTTGGGACCTGTAACCGTTCCCTTGGGACCTGTAACCGATCCCTTGGGACCTGTAACCGATCGCTTGAGGGGTGGGACTGCCCCCATTGGAAATCACCAGTTTGGGGTAAAAAAAATCCAATTCTGACAGTGATGAATTAAACATATACCAATACACAGAAAATATTCAAATATATCAAAAATTTGGGTGTAATATGCATGTACAGACTCTAAATAATCTGCAAGTGATTGGAATTTTTTTTAAACCGCCACTGATGATAGAACAAAGTGGAATAATGTCCATTTCACTCTGACACAGTCCGCTTTATCTCACTTGAAAGAACACGTATAGCTTATGTGTTTTACCAAAAACATTTGTCACATTTCAATACAACAATAGATAATTATCCTCCCATATATTAAACAGATAGGAAGTTGTCTACTTGTTGGGATGACCAAAGATAATGGACATAACCTTACAACAAGAGGTCAGTTGCCCCAAAGCAAGATCTCTGGTTGACTGCCTTCAGTAAGTTTCGGTCCCAACTTTCTCCTCCCCATCAATGACATTTTATTTTCATGTAATCAACAGATTATCAAGCCAAAAATGCTGATAGGAAGTACCGCTTCACACAAAGGGATTTGGGAATCAGGTACTCTTTCCTCAATGAGATCTCAAAGCTAAGTTACTGGATAAAAAGGAGACATAAGAAAATCAAATATTCTGGAAATCTAGACCGACACAAAATAAAAGCATTAAAAATGGATAGAAACATATAACTGAAATTAATAGATTTACTAGGGTACTGAAGTCATGTAAATCAACCTTCAGCTAGTTTCACATCAAACAAAAGGTTCAAGAGCCTGATTGACAACTTCTGTTCCATTTTGCTCAACAGATGTGCACACAAAAATAGATCAAAATACTCAGATACTTTTTGATTTCATCTGATCATAGAACATATTCAACATTAGACTCACCGCCCACATCCTTCCTACCTCGTGGCTATCCCTGAAAATGACTCGGAAGTCAACTTAGTTAAAATAGCAGCTTCAAATTTCTAATGAGCTAAGTCTTGGCTCTCCACTCATCAGTTATCACTGCAGCTACCAATCTGTTCAACACCCATTTCCATGCAAGTGTGATGCCTTAACTATTACCCCAGCAAAACTATCACCTTTCACCTTATAGCATTTCCTCCTGCACAATGAAAGGACAAACATTTCCAATCTGTCCAGTTAATAGTCATTACAAGTAACTTAAAAATGATTTTGTACTTTACTGTTATTATGAATAATAAAACACAAGAAAGAGTTTGCTGGTATGTGAAAGAAGGCAAGAAAGGGAAAATGAGAGAGCGAGAGACAGAGAAAGAAAAAATTTTAAACAGTTAGCTCTAGATTTTCATTCACCTCAAGAAGAATCAACCTTTTCAGAACCATTGTGTCGAGATTCTTCAGCAACTTTTATGTTTCAATTAAATCCCTTCTCATTCGAAACTCCAGTGGACATGAACTTGACCTGCATCAACCTTTCCTCAGGTGACAACTTGCCATTTCTGATATCAGCCTAATACATCTCTGTGAGCTAATTCAAAGCTCAGAGTAAATTTATTATCAAAATACATATATGTCACCGTTTGCTACCCTGGGATTCATTTTCTTGCAGGCATTCAAAGTAGAACAAAGAAAGACAGAAGTATCAGTGAAAAACTACACACAAAGATTGACAAACAATGTACAAAAGGCCATGTGTAAATACAAATTCAAGCAAAAATAATTAGAAATAAATACTGAGAACAAGACTTGTAGAGTCTTTGAAAGTGAGTCTAATGCAATAAAATACAGTAATCTGTCATACAACCTTAGTGGTGTTGGACAGGCAGATTTTTGGAATACTGATTGTTATTCCTATTAATACTGAAACCGTTTTAATTCTTTTTAAGATATTACATTGCATTATAGTACATTTTCCAGGGAACCCATTAGTGAACAGAAATACAGGAACTCTGATTTGAAAGGGAGAGGGAGAATCTTGGGCTATGATGAATTGAAAGAAAGCACAGGAATCTGCAATAATCTCCTAGTGACTGTATAATTGACCTTGAGAAACCTCAGCCACCTTCCTTTATGCAAGCTGTAGCTCCAACCAGGAACTATTTATTTTTTATTTCTCTTTGATGCCTATTGACTTGAGTTTTACCAGCGCACCATGTGCACCATGATGCAGTCACTATTACCTCAAATCTGGAAATCAGCGCTTTGGACCACTTTTGAGCCAAGGTTTAGATAAACTCTGGACCCGAGTCCTGGTCTTGGCAAAGCTAAACTAGGCAGGTTAGTGTTCATAGCTCTGTCAGCAACAACCATTCTTGTTGCTGAGGATTGAAAGTAGTCTGACAGGACATAATGAGCTGATTTGAATTTTACATTTTTGTGGACATGAGATTGCAACAATTCCTAGATTGCACTTCTTCAGTCCTATCGCTGGAACACTGTTTGGTTCCATTTCCTTTGGCTCATCTGTTTCTATGGTATGACATGCTATGCAGCTGAGTTGGCTGAACAAAGTTTGTTAAGGATGAGAACATTCTGGAAATCCCCATCATTTAACTGATTAATTGTTCAAGACCTCGACGTGGCAGGCTGCAGCACTTTAATTCAATCTATTGATAGCAGAGTCAATTAACTCTTCATTGCAAGCTGTTTTAGCAGTTGGTCACACATGTGCAGTACCCCGCTTCATTCTGGTGTAACTGATGCTTCCCCTGGCAACCGCTTCTGCATTTCCCATTGACGCAATTTATCGAGAACTTCTCAAGGACCCGTGGAAGAATGCATCTTACAAAATTTAACTGCAAACATCCCCGACAGCAGAATATCTTTTCAAGTCTGATGTCACTTCAGATCCATTGCTCTCTTAAAACTGGAATTCTCATCTTTAACTGGATGAAAAGCTTATCTAAGATGGCCTCACAACTGAATAGGTGGGCAAGAGATGGAGAATAAAAGATGTTTCTGGCCCTGTGCTTGCAACACTAAAACATAAGAATAGTGGGATACAAGAGGTACTGCAGATACTAGAAATCTAGAGCAATACTCACAATGCATTAGAGGAGCTCAGCAGGTCAGACAGCATCTATGGAAAGAAATAAACAGTCGACATTTTGGGCCGAGACCCTTCATCAAGTCCTGATGAAGGGTCTTGGCCCAAGACATTGACTATTTATTTCCGTCCATAGATGCGGCCTCAATTGCCGAGCTCCTGCAGCACATTGTAAGAACAGCAGTGGTAGGCCATTTTTTAAGATCAGGACTGAACATCACCTCATTGCCACTTCTTTGCTTTAATCTGATATCTCAAGATTCCCCAGCCATCTATAGTATCTGTCTTGGGTGGTCCACCCAGTATTATCCTTATTTCGCTTCAATAGCAAGTGGCCACTTCAGAGGCCATCATTAGCGTCTATCCCAGTGTGGAGTTTTTCCAAACAATCTAGCAATCGTATTGCTGTCACTATGGAGTTTTTAGTTTTATTCTCAATTACTTAGCTGCTAAAGCAAGATTTAAACTTATTTTTCTGTAGTATTAGTCCAGGACTTCTGATTATTAGTCTGGTAATTCCAACACAATATTACCATGCCAAAAGGTATGGTGTATAAATTTTGCCATTACATGTTTCCCCCACCATCCGAAGGTACAGCGTTCCTATGAACATAGAACATAGAATAGTACAGGCCCTTCGGTCCACAATGTTGTGCCGACCCTCAAACCCTGCCTCCCATATAAGCCCCCACCTTAGATTCCTCCATATACCTGTCTAGTAGTCTCTTAAACTTCACTAGTGTATCTGCCTCCACCACTGAGTCAGGTAGTGCATTCCACGCACCAACCACTCTCTGAGTAAAAAACCTTCCTCTAATATCCCCCTTGAACTTCCCACCCCTTACCTTAAAGCCATGTCCTCTTCTGTTGAGCAGTGGTGCCCTGGGGAAGAGGCGCTGGCTATCCACTCTATCTATTCCTCTTATTATCTTGTACACCTCTATCATGTCTCCTCTCATCCTCCTTCTCTCCAAAGAGTAAAGCCCTAGCTCCCTTAATCTCTGATCATAATTGATACTTTCTAAACCAGGCAGCATCCTGGTAAATCTCCTCTGTACCCTTTCCAATGCTTCCACATCTTTCCTATAGTGAGGTGACCAGAACTGGACACAATACTCCAAGTGTGGCCTAACCAGAGTTTTATAGAGCTGCATCATTACATCGTGACTCTTAAACTCTATCCCTCGACTTATGAAAGCTAACACCCCATAAGCTTTCTTAACTACCCTATCCACCTGTGAGGCAACTGTGAGGAAACGGTTCATAAGCCAGAATGTCGTAAAGCGAAGAAGCAATTACCATTTATTTTTATGGGGAAAATTTGTGAGTGATCACAGACCCAAAAAATAACCTACCAAATCATGTCAAATAACACATAAAACCTAAAATAACAGTAACATATAGTAAAAGCAGGAATGATATGATAAATACACAGCCTATATAAAGTAGAAATACAGTACTTTCCCACAATCATTGCCACACTGTTCTCCGTAGCGAAAATCTCACGCAAGCGCTCTCGGCAGAAACACTCTTTCCAGTAACCTTTAAGCTATGAAACTGCCAAATCATACCAAATAACGCATAAAAATACACAGCCTATATAAAGTAGAAATAACGTATGTACTGTGTAATATCACTTACGGGAATCGAGAAGACAGCACCAAGCACACTGATGATGGTGTGTTAGGCTGAGTCGTCGGAGGTTGGGGTGGTGCAGTGGTCCCCAATCTCCAGGCCGCCTACCGATACCGATCCGCGAAGAATGCAGCAGTAGCCGGGACGCACCCAGCACATCTTTCAGAAAAAAGCTGAAATAAACAAGCTAATTAATTAGGTGCTGCCCAGCACATATATGTCGGCCCAGATCAGAGGCGACGCAATCAGCAATCACCTCTGATCTGGGCCAACATTTACGTGCCAGACGGCACCTAATTAATTAGCTTGTTTATTTCGGCTTTTTTCTTAAAGATGTGCTGGGTGCGTCCCGGCTACCGCTGCATTTTCTGCGGCAATGTATCAGTCCACGGCCCGGGGGTTGGGGAGGTAGGACATTGGGGTGTCATCTCATCGTCGTCTGTTTCCATCAGGGCAGGCAGGTCAACTTCTTCACGTTCAGTTCCTGGACGACTTCACTTTCGGTCCGTTCGCTACTGCATTCGGTTTCGATTGTTATCCTTTCCTCTTCTAATTGTATCAGCTCTTCATCTATCAGTACTTGGTCATGGGATGCCAAAACCTCTTCAACATCATCTGCGTCAACTTCCACAAGCCAAACTCACTTTGTCCTTACTTGGTTCACCACGATCGAAACGCTTAATTATGTCTAGTTTTACGCTAAGTGTAACACCCTTATGAGCTCTTTCAGGCTTTTCTGACACCTTAGAACTCACCTTGCTAATGGCTGCTCACAGGCACGTGTTTAAGCAATGCTGGCTAGAATGCCGTTTCAGGGGAGGAGCTTGGCTGCTCGGGGCGTGCACTGCTTTTTATCGCGCGCTGCCTTTTTTCGTAACAGTGGAAACACCTTCTGTTAGCGAAAACAGGTAACTAATGTAGGTCTTTCGTAACAGCGAGGTTTCGTAAAGCGAACGTTCAAAAAGCGGGGGACACCTGTATCTTACTGAATGCATATTGACTCTGTCCAGCTTCTATTTCATTTACCGATAACATGAGAAAAATAATACTTACAGGAAGAAATACACCAAGTATAAGCAAATGATGCAATTTGAATACTATTATCATTTATATTCAAAACTCAAATACAGTGGTTTCCAGTTAATTGGGGAAGCTGCTTATATGGGACAACGCTTAAAAAACAAAAAACTAAACAAGAAAATAGCCGGGATTTCCTTCGTTTAATTGGGACAAGAGACTATTGCCAAACACTTCTTAACTAGCATCGGTCACGTGCACTTGTGCGACAATTGGACACTACACCGTGCTTAGAGCAAACAGTTTTAAAATAGCATCCGTTCCGTGTGTTTGTGTTCAAAAAGCTGCTATTTTTGTAACTAATTTTGGCAAGCAATAAGCACTGAGACAATTCAGAATGGTTTTGCACACTGAAGTTTCAAGTATTCAGGCGTGGAAATGCCTGAAACAGCCAGGAATGAGAATGAAACAATTTCACTATTTCAACAAGACAGGAGCTACAAAGATGTTGAAGGTATCGACAATCATCTTGAATGTCGATACCAGACACTCATCTCTCACCTGTGGCTCCAAATAGCTGTCTGCATGTGACAATGGCCACACCCTGGTAACCACTTCAACGGGCGGGCTAAACTAGGTAGCTGGCGAGTCTCAGTTAGGGTCATGCCTGTCCCAGCACGCAAAGTCAGCTCTGGCAGACTGGGTGGATGAGATCCAATGGCCGGGAAGGCGGTTCTGCAACACTCTGTAGAGAGCGAAAGGCATGACGAGGCACAGAAATCATGGTCATTCATTGCAACCAAGCAAGACCCCAGTTGTGATACGTACTCGTATCACTGGACCCAGATTCCGAGGACAAGACAGTGTAACTGTCCAGTGCAACTCTTTTCCACTTTAAAACTCTCCTGCACGGGTTTCCTGTCATTGTCGAATACAACAGACAACCACCAGTAAGTAATATTAGTCGTGTTCTAATTTGTTCTGTATTCCATTTAAATATTTAATTTGCTACTCAGTTAAATGATAGTTTGTCCTTTTTTTTAATACTTTTTAACTATTTCTATGAAACTTTGGCTAATTGGGGCAGCCGCTTAATTGGGCCAAAATGTACTGGCTCCAGTGTGTCCCAATTAACACAAATCCACTGTTCTTAAAAATAAAAAATATTCCTTACTTGCATCCACCTTCTACAAACCAGGACGATAAGGACTAATACTGCAAAGATTCCTAAAGCAACTCCACCACAGTAATAAAACAGTTCACTCCTGCAAGAGGTGGGAGATGACATCATCATTGTCAGAAACAGTAGCCATGTGCTATAAATTGTAAAACTATTTATATCATAACAAATTACTTAATACAAAAGGAAAACTTTACTCCAATTTTGTAATGCATAAAATAATTAAATATTTGCAGTCACTGTGAGACATATAAAATAGTTACAGAGAGCAATAGGCAATATCAAAAAAATCTTAAGTTGTTTTAAAATGCCTGTTAAATTGGCTCTGAGCTTCTTATTAGCTCATGTTCTGGGATTTGCAAAATGCATACGGTAATTATATTAGAAATATCATTTTTGTTTTAGCTTCCATCTTAATTTTTGTAACATGGAATTTCAATCAGAATAAATTAAAGGGTGATTAATTCAATAAACTGTGCAGGTTTTTATGCTGCATAAAGATTATACTTGAGTATGAAACAACGCAGATACAATTACAATTACAATACCTGCTAATGGGTCTTGCAAAAACGAACAGGATAATTCCAGTCACAAACAGAATAAACAGATTTGGTGCAAATGCTGTAACAAACATTTTAAATAACAATGAAATCAAATTGTTATACATAGTTATCTCCCTTTAAATATAAGTGCAGCTGACAATGACTCTCAACCTTTGTGGAGTTAACCCAATACAATACTACTTTTTCCATTTCTCCCATTAGAGTTACAATGCTCTTTTTATATCATAAGGAACTCTGGAACAGAGGTTGGGTGGTTGGGGGGTGGGAGGGACGATGAAATTGATACTAGACTTGGATGGGAACTGAGGAAAATCTGATGGATGCATAGAGATACAAACGCAACAACGGTAGCACCAGTACATTCCTCAGACTTCTGTCAAATTGTATTAAACTATAAGTGAACATAAAACTGATTTTTTTCTTGAAAAACATAATTTGATCCACATAAGACTATAAGACCTAGGAGCAGAATTAGGCCATTTGGCCCATCAAGTCTGCTCTGCCATTTCATTATGGCTGATTTATTATTGCTCAAAACCCCATTTGCTTGCCTTCTCCCCATAACCTTTGATGCCCTGATTAATCAAGAACCTATCAATCTCCATCTTAAATACACCCAATGACTTGGCATGCACAGCCATCTGTGGCAAAAAAATTCTATAGATTCACCAACCTCTAGCTGAAGAAATTTTTCCTCATCTCTGTTCTAAATGGACGTCCCACAATTCTGAGGCTGTGCCCTCTGGTCTTAGACTCCCCCCATTGGAAAATCCTATCCACATCCACTCCACCCTGACTTTTCAATATTCGACAGGTTGTAATGAGATTCCACTGCTTCCTTCACCACTCCCCATTCTTTTAAGCTCCAGTGAGTCGATGCCCAGAGCCATCAAATGCTCATCATATGATAACTCTTTCATTTCTGAGATCATTCTTGAGAACGTCCTCTGGATTCTCTCCAATGCCATCTAACCCTTTCTTAGATAAGGAACCTAAAGTGCTCACAATATTCCAAGTGAGGTCTGACTAATGCCTGATAAAGCCTTAGTATTACATCCTTGCTTTTGTATTCTAGTCCTCTAGAAATGCATTTACCTTCCTTATCACTGACTCAGCCTGCAATTTAA
Organism: Mobula hypostoma; assembly: GCF_963921235.1. Lineage (NCBI taxonomy): Eukaryota > Metazoa > Chordata > Chondrichthyes > Myliobatiformes > Myliobatidae > Mobula > Mobula hypostoma. The sequence goes on along the minus strand of NC_086102.1, from coordinate 152,027,989 downwards.
CCTTTAGGAAATCCTGCCCAAGCACTCCTAAGGTCATATGCACCTCTGAGTTTTGAATTTTCTCCCCATTTACAAAATAGTCCATGCCTTTATTCCTTCTGCAAAATTGCATGACCATACACTTCCCTACATAATATTCAATCTGCCACTTCTTTGCCCATTCTGCATCTTCAACACTACCGGCCCTTCCACCCACGAACATGGCAACAAATTCATTGATTCCTTCAACCAAATCATTGACATACAACGTGAAAAGAAGTGGTCCCAACACCAAACCCTATTGCACACCAGTAGTCAATGGCAGCCAATCAGAAAAGGCTCCTCTTTACTCCCACTCCTCGCCTCCTGCCAGTCAGCCAATCTTCCATCCATTCTGGCACCACTGCCATAACACCATGGCAGCCTCATTTGCGGCACCTTGTCAAGGGCCTTCTGAAAATCCAAATAAACAACATCCACTTTCTCTCCTTTGTCTATTCTGCCTATATGGTAAGATGGAGGGGGGATGAGGGGAGGAGGAGAGGGGGAGGGGGCAGAGGGGGATGGGAGGGAGGAGGGGGATGGGGCCAAAAGGGGACAAGTTAATGCATCAGGCTATTTCTGGAATGTGAGCAAGCTGTACTTCAATGTTATAAGCCACAACTAGGGCATTAGTAAGCTTTCTTATTTTAAAAATACTTTGCTTATGGCAACATCCTGAGTCCTGCTAAAGGGTCTCAGCCTGAAACGTGACTGTACACTTGTCCATAGATACTGCCTGTCCTGCTCAGCTGCTCCAGCATTTCGTGCATGTTGTCAATACACTAAAATTCTCAGTATAAATTCTGCAATTTGAATAAAGCATTCCTTACATCGGATAATAATTCTAACTGAATGAGCTTTAGCAAGGTTACTGAGTTGTTAGAAATTTGAACTTACAGACTTGTGGGAGCACCTAAATCCAATGCTGACACCTATACATAATCTTTATGATGTTCTTATACTTCATATCGTTTTACAGCATACAAAATAAGGATTCTGTACTGTATAAGCATTGAACAGTAAAATACAGCTTCCATTGTAGCCTGCCATTATATTCACAAAGGAAAATGTGACCATCTTCTCTGGTATTGCAGTAAACGCATAGCAACAAACTGATAATTCTGAAAATATTGCAAGTCACAGAAGGCAGTATTTTGAAGAACAGGCTAATGAGAATTAGGTTGCATTATTAAAGATCAGAAAGAAAACTCAATTGCATTAAAGCTGCTCTAATTAATATCTCTAAACTCAGACAACATTAGCATTATACATTACAAGTACATTCATAAAAGCAGTAAGAATTAGTCATGACATTAAAAACAGACATCCAGTTCTATTATGTGGTATGCATGCAAATGGTGTCCTAAAGATACTACATTTTAAAACAAAAACTGATTATCTGATATCCTACTGTTCAGAAATTCATTTGGCCTGACATCTCATTCTACAAGTACTGTTTCCCAGTCTGCTTTTAAGCTCACCACAGTCTCATTTCCAGCACTCCTTTTCAATTCATCAGGGCACAGTTTCCGACAGTCCTCTTAAGCTCAATGGGCCTCATCCTGAGGCTTCATTCAAACCCACTGGGGTCCATTCCAATACTCCCTCGAAAATCATGCTTATTTCTAGCAATCACTTTAAATCCCCCTGGTTCCCTGGAAAATTTAACATACTACCATGTCACACTACAACACTACCGTGAAAAAAGTGAATTAAAATGTGTTGGTGAATTATTAGGAATAATATCCAGTCTTTGGAAAAGCTGGCTGTTGCGATAATTGTGAAAGTCCTGAGGGAGCCAACTGTCAGAGCTTTATTTTGCTTAGCTCTAGACTTCTTTTGCAAATTGTGACAGCAATACAAAAAAAATCAACAAAGTGGGTTGGGGTGGGTGGGTAATTTTGTGCCTTTGATGGGAGGGAAATGCCTTATTGTTATTCATTTTTGCAACACTTAATTATTTTAGTCTGCATGATGAGAAATCATATGCTCAGTTGTAGTAAAGAAAAAGATGAAATGTTAACAGTAAAAATTCTCAGTAAATAACTCCTCCCAAATTCATCTCGGCCAATTGTACAATGTTAATCAAAGATAAAGTTTGGAGCCAAAATAGAAATGCTGGAATAACTCAGCCAGTCAGGAAACAGTGGTGGGAAGAGAAACCAATCAATGTTTCAGTTCCAAAACCCTGTATCAGAATTCAGGGAGGAAGCAAGTTATTCTAAATAACCCTTGGAGTATTTGGAATAAAGGTAAATTGCCCTCTGCCATTTTGACAACTTCCAATTCTCCAGTCCCAACTGGTTCATCTTGGCCATGGATGTTCAATCCCTTTGTACCTCCATTCCTTATCAGGAAGTGCTGAGAGCCTCCATTCTAGCTTAAATGGAGGACCAGCTAGTTTCCCTCCACCAAGTGACAGAACTTATCCTTGCACCCAACATCCTCCCTTAAAATTGTACAGATTAAAGGCGTAGCAATGGGAACTCACATGGACCCTACCCGTGCCTGCCTTTTTGTTGGATATCCAGAACAAACCTTATAACAAGCTTGTATGGAACCAACAACAACTGCAACTATTTCTCTCATGCATTGACGACTGCATTATTGTCATATCCTAGTGATACAGAACTGAGATTTTAATACTTCTGCTGCCAACTTTTTCCCTACTTTCACATTTACCCACTTCAGGAGATAGATTAACTCCAAACACTTTTTACAACACCAGACGCCCATTGCATCTTTAACTACATATTCTCTCACCCTACCTCCTACAAGGACACTATTGCTTTTCCTACAGTTTCTTTATCCCTTTTGCATTTTATCCATTGATGAGACCTTCAGCTCTGATGCCTTGGAATGTTATTCTTCTTCCTGAAACATAGCTTCTCTTCTGCAATAGGGGATGGAGGTTTCTCCTGCTTTCCTTGCATTCCCCATTAAGCTGCTCTTTCCTGTTCTTCCCCCGCCCCCCCCCCGGACAAACCAAAGAGAATCCCCCAGTATGCACCCTCTGCCCCATCACCCTTTGCATTCAGCATATTATCCTTTGCAATCTTCAGTAGTTCCGACACAATCCCACTATGAGTTACACCTTTCTCTTTCAACCCGTCTGTAGTTTGCAGGCAGGGACTTCATGACTCAAATGCCCATTTTCCATCCCCACCCAACATTTCCTGCCCCACAGCATCACCATTACAACCAGAGATGTAATCTATTCTAATCATTATTGTAATACAGTACAGGTATATAGTAATTTTTCTGTTTTTATGCCTTGCACTGTACTGCTGCCACAAATCAACACATTTCACAACAGGTCAGTAATAATAAACTTGATTCTAATCTATCCATTCACCTTTTCCATTCCTACCATCCAGGGACTTCAATAATCAAACCAAGCAATACAGTGATACAGTTGCATTTCTTCTCATCCGGTCTCCTATATTTGATGTTCACTATGTGGCCTCCTCTATAATCAGAGAAACCAAACACCGATTGGGTGATCATTTTGCTGTATACCTGAATTCAGTCCAGATGAATGACCCTGAGCTTCTGCTTTTTGCCATTTTGAATTTACATCCGATCTCTTGCTGAGGCTGCCAGCGCTGTTACAATAAGACCCAAACAAAGCTTGAGGAATAACACCTCATTTTTCATCCGGGCACAAGGACTGGTCAACTTCAGATAACTTGGTCTTTCTGCTTGCACCAAGACTGGCTATTTGCACTTGCCATTCCTGTCTCCTTTTTCATCCGTTTGTACATTCTGTCCTCCTCAGCACCACCTAGTTGGCCAGGCTACAGAACATTACCCAGACATCGCAAGATACGTAACACATTGAACAGACAAAGGAACTGAACTGCCCATTCAGTGGCTACATCATCCACAATTACATACACCCTCTTTGGCCCTTCAGTTACTCTCCCTGCCTTCTCTATAATATAGACTAACTTGTTTATCTCACTTTTGAAAGTTCCTTGACCTGAAACACTAATTAGTTCCTTGTTTCACAGATGCTACCTAGCTGCTCGATTTCCTCCAGCATTTCTATTTGACCAAATCCAGAGCAAAAACCAACTGCTCAAGGATTTTAACAGGTCAAGCAGTATCTGTGGAGGCACAAGTGAATGCTTCGAGTCGATTCCCTCCAACGGGACTGAGAGGGTAGAGGGAAGATGGCCCGTGTGATGAAGTGGGGGGGGGTGCTGACGCAGAGGTCAGTCGATTATGGGCGGAAACAGAGGAGGTGGGGGGATGAGGGGCATGTTACCAAGTGAGTGGGAGGGAGCTTTTTGTGACTGAGGCTGGCAGGAGATAGGTAGAAATATATGGAAAAGAAAAATCAAATTGGGGTGCAGATGGAACAGGGTAAGGAAAGAGGAGGAGGAAGTTGGAGACAGGGTCTGGAAGGTGATAAGTGGAACCAGATGTTGGAGAGATTATGCGCTTATAATAACAGATAGGGAGGGGATAGGAAAGATAAGCCAAGAGAAAAGAAACATGTATGGGGATGAGAAAAAGATTGAGCCAGGTAGAGAACTGTAATGAATCAAACTAAAAGGAGGGGAAAGGCAGTAGGTCCACCAAGGTTCCTCATCCCTTTGATCACATTTATCAGTATCCCCCTCCCTCACCCCAGTTACCTTGATTCATTACCTGGCTCCATGTGCCCTTCACCCCCTTCTTCAACTGCTTCCACCTATCATACCACTTCCTTGAAGTTTGAGAAATCAATGTTCATGTCATCAGGTTGGACGCTACCCAGATCGAATGTAAGTTGTTGCTCTTCCAACCTGATGGCATGAACATTGATTTCATGAATTTCTGGCAATTGCCCCCTCCCCCACTTCACCATTCCCATTTCCCTCTCTCACCTTTATCCCTTACTTACCCATCACCTCCCTCTGTGCTCCTCTCCCTTCCCTTTCTTCTGTGGTCTTCTACACTCTCCTATCAGATTCTCCCTTCTCCAGCCCTTTATCTTTTTCACCAATCAACTTCCCAGCTCTTTACTTCACCTTTCCCCCTTTCCTGGTTTCACCTATCTCCTGCCACCTTTTACTTCTTCCTCCCCTCCCCCACCCTCTTTTCCCAGTCCTGCTGAAAGGTTTCAGCCCAAAACATCAACCATTTACTATTTTGCATAGATGCTGCCAGACCTGCTGAGTTCCTCTAGCATTTTGTGCATATTGTTTTGATTTCCAGCATCTGCAGATTTTCTCTTGTTTATACCTCTTCCTTGTATTAGCAAACTCTTCTCCACATTGTCAGTCCTGGCACATGATCTTGACTCAATAAAAATCCCTTTACCTCCACAGATGCTGCATGGAACACTGAGTTCTTCTGGCTTCAGCCCCCACAGTTTTATTACTTTTCAAAATAAGTTTTAAACATATGGAAGAATGACACACAACATTGAAAACAGAATAAGCGAGAGGTGAGTAATTTTTTGAACTTACATTGCTTTGTTACAGTAATGCCATACATTGAATGAGAATTCACTGGGTTTATTTTGAAACAAGTCTTTCTATCAAAGCGTTCAACACTTATGTTGAATTCCGAAGCCAGTCTCTCTGCCGATGATGCGGCATTGTAGAAGTGCACAATGAAGTCTAACAGAGTTTCAGATGTATTAGAAAAGTTTTCTGCTGCAGGATATGTAAGGTGCAATGGCTTCGAACAGTGGATTTTAATCTATAAAACAGAAAACAAAATAGTTGAGAGGCCAAATGTTTCTCGAGCTTCTCTCTCCCAAAGTGAAACATTCTAATAACACTTATCACAATGCTGAATGAAAATAATCAAATATAACTAATTTTTGCATGTCTAAGAATAAACAAAAAAACTGAAATGATCAACCATTTCCAGTCTTGAATTTTCAAAACAAATCTTCAAGGTATCTTTAGTCATTTCAATGAAAATTTTTACTTTTGTTTGTGTTTGAAGCATACAGCAAGTCCATGAAAGTAGGAAATGGTGAATGAACAATTCAACACGCAGTTAGTTTGCACCATTTACAACCTTAGGAGGTTCAAACCCAACAACATTCTTTCAAAATGTGGTTACTGTTCTGAATATTTCCCAGAATTGCAACTGCTGCCATGGTCACAATATAATTATATTGTGACTCTAAGGAAGGTCTTGTAGTATGTCCGAATCAGCCAAATCTGAACTACAATACTTTACTATTAAATATTCAGCTGCTCTTAACTACGTAGCTCCAGCATACTTATTTTGTCTACCTGAAATTCCATTTGATGCATTGATCAGCAAATGAAATATTTCCCGTATTAGATTCCCATGATTAAACCAGTGTCCTGTTGTTTAGATATACATAGGAATTTTGAGGCATTGATTGTGTAGATAGTCAAGGGCTTCTTCCCAGGGCTAAAATAACTAGCACAAGAGGGCTCATTTTTAAGGTGCTTGGAAGTAGGTACAGAGGAGATATCAGGGGTAAGTTTTTTCACACAGAGAGTGGTGAGTGCATGGAATGGGCTGCCGGCGATGGCGGTGGAGGCGGATACAATAGGGTCTTTTTAGAGACTCCTGGAGCTTAGGAAAATAGAGGGCTATGGGTAACCCCAGGTAATTTCTAAGGTAAGGACATGTTTGGCACAGCTTTGGGCAGTAGGTTTTCTATGTTTCTAATGAAAAATAAATCATTCTTAAATTTATGAGCTCCATTACAATATCAGAAATTCACTCTTCTCTCTTCTAAGCCATCTACATAAAAGTCACTACTTAAAAATCATACAATATAGTCTACTTTTCAGAAACTACGGGAAAGTTTGAAGACATTTATTAATCAGAAATACCTCATAGCTTTAACTATGTTTGGAACCAGAATTGAATACTGGTTCCACAGCTGCATTCTGCTTAAGTATCCTAGGAAACACTGGCTTCAGGAAATCTTGATTTGTGCTGGATGCATTATGTGATTGAAATGCCAAGTGATAACAAGTGAGGCAATCTAAACAAGTGGTATTGGTTCTTTGATACTGGCTTTAATTTCTGGAACGTTTTTATCCCAACAACACATGCAAGTATTTGCATTGGATGGATTGTTGTTGTTCAACTCCATCTTCTCAGGAGTAATTAGAGGTAGTTATTAAATACTGGCCTTGCCAATTATGGCCACAGGACATCAAGGGAAATAAATTCTAGATTGCCTTCTGTGCCACATTCCAGTGAGGGCAAGAACAGGATGATTTGGCAGATGAATGAGTGGCTAAAGAATTGGTGCCAGAGGCAGTTACAGATTTCTGGATCATTGGGATCTCTTCTGGGAACGGTATGACCTGTGCAAAAAGGATGGGTTATACCTGAAACCGAGGAGGACCAATATCCTTGTGGGTAGATTTTCTAGAACTATTCGGGAGGATTTAAGCTAATTTGGCCAGGGGATGGGAACCAGAGTGATAGGGCAGAGGGTGGGGTAGTCGGTATACAAGTGGATACCAAGATAGGTGGAGGAACATGTACTGTTGAGGAAACAACGAGTCTGCAGAAGGACTTATATTAGGAGTATGGGCAAAGAAGGGGCAGATGGAATAAAGCATAGGGAAGTGTATGATCATGCGCTTTGGTAGAAGGAATAAAGGAGTGGCTATTTTATAAATGGGGATAAAATTCAGAAATCAGAGGTGTAAAATTACTTGGGAGTCCACACACAGGATTCCCTGAAGGTTAACTTGCAGATTAAGTTGGTGGCAAGCAAGGCAAATGCAATATTAGCATTCATTTTGAGAATACTAGAATATAAAAGAAAGGATGTCATGCTGAGGCTTTATAAGGCATTGGTCAGAACAAAATTGAGGTATTGTGAGCAGCTTTGGGCCCCTTACCTAAGAAAGGATGTGCTAGCATTGGAGAGGGACCAGAGGAGATTCACAAGGATGACCCCAGGAATGAAAGGATTAATGTATGAGGAGCGTTTGTGGCTCTGAGCCTGTACTTACCGGAGTTTAGAAGAATGAGGGGGGATCTTCATTGAAACTCATTGATTACTTAAAGGATAAAATAGACATGGAGAGGATATTTCCTTGGTGGGGGAGTCTAGGACCAGAGGGTGCAGCCTCAGAATACAGGGACACACTTTAGACCAAAGATGATGCATTTCTTTAGCCATAGGTTGATGAATCTGTGCAATTCATTGCCACAGATGGCTGTGGAAGCTAGTTCATTGAGTATATTTAAAACAGAGGTTGACAGATTCTTGGTTAGCAAGGGTGTAAAGGGTTAAGGGGAGAAGGTAGGAGAATGGGGTTGAGGAGGATGATAGATCAGTCAAGATTGAATGGTGGAGTATACTCGATGGGCCAAATGGTCTAATTCTGCTCCCATGTCTTCTGGTTACATTGCAGGACAAAAGGTTAAAGAACACAATATTAGGCAGAACAAATTAATTTCCCTGTTTTTTTCTTTGAAGAGTAAGATATTTTACTTCAATTTGACAATGAGACAGAGCTGCTGTCATATTTCCGAAGAAAAGTCATCAATTCAAAATGTTAAACTCTTTCCTCTCTCTAACGATCTGCCTTACTCGCTGCATATTTCCAGTATGGCCAGATTTGGGAACAGCTTCTTTCCAACTGTGATGAGACTGCTGGACAGATCCTGACCCGGATCTGGGCCGTATCCTCCAAATATCCGGACCTGCCTCTCGTTTTTTTTGCACTAACTTACTTTCCATTTTTCTATTTATGGTTTATAATTTAAATTTTTTAATATTTACTATTGATTTGTAATCTAGGGAGTGGGAAGTGCAGAATCAAATATCGCTGTGATGATTGTATCTTCTAGTATCAATTGTTTGGTGACAATAAAGTAGAAAGTGCTTTGAGTTTAAAGGAGATGGAGAATCTAAATCTTGTCCGGAACCATAATAGTGTTGTATTCTTTCACATTGCATGGAAGTGCAAGTCTAAACATTGTGATTGGATCTCTGCGGTGGGAACTGAACAATATGCAGACTCAAAAGGTGAGATGCTTAGCTGTCCCAAGAATGCCAGCAGGGATGTCATTCAATCTTTTGTTGTTTGTTGTGTTCTGTGTTGATCTGATGGGATTGTGGGCATGCCATGTTTGTGCCAGAATGGGTAGTGACACATTTGGACAGCCCCCAGTACATCCTTGGTTGTTCACAAACGACACATTTTAACTGTATATTTTGCTATACCCATGGTAAATAAATTCAAATCCCGAATCTTCCATTACAAGTTTTAACTATATCAGCTTCTAACACTAATTCCCATTTCCTGCCTGTCCATCTATCTATCTGTTTATTTTTGTTGAATCATCATGAACAAATAATTCTGTAACTTATTTGAACAAAACACCCAAAGTACAAAATGCTTTCCCTTTAAGTCAAAATGAATTGATCAGGTTTATTCCAGTCTTTCTGTGTTGAAAATCATATTATATCTTACCTCCACAGCAGACCAATAATCAGTGAGCATAGGCTTTTGAGTAAATTCATAACAAAAGAGCTCCATTTTATTGGCAGAATATGCATGTCCTTCATTTACTATTACTGCAAAGGAAGACATAATGAAATATTATATATTCCTGATAAATCTTCAACGATAAGCAACAAAATTAAAGTTGAAATACTGTGCCATTATATTCCTCCATTCCTTTTTGAGCACATATAAAATGTTAAGGCCACTTTTGATGAGATCTTGGATTAATGTTCAAATGTACACACTTATAAGCTTAGTGCTACTGAGCAAAGTTTAATTTTAGTCACTCAAAAGCAGAAAATTCTCTGAATACTCAGCAGATCAGGCAGCATCTGTGGAAAGAGTAAAGGAGTTAACATTTCAGAATGAAGACCCTTCAGCAGAAAACAGGAAAGAGAGAAAAAAAATTAGCTAATATTCACATGTGACACTGGCTTGTATTTTTCTCCCTCTCCATTAGCATACCCTGCCCTGCTATTTGCATCATATCACACTACTTGTCACCCCTAATTACCTTATTGCCAACCCATCCACATAATAACGCTGGCCTAAACCCATCACAGATAATCTCTTTGCCCTGTCTACTATCTCTCCTTTTCTACAGCTTAAAACTACAACTCTTTTCTCTTTCTCTATTCTGACAAATGGCCTCTGACTTGAAGCTTAAACTCAATTGTTCTTCCTGCAGATACAGTATTGCCTTGTAGGCCTTATTTTACAGCTTTTCCTGCTTTCATTCAAGGTTTTTAGTATCTGCAGTTCTTGTCTGATTTTCATAATTTCTTTGATTCAAATCCTCCAAATCATCCAAAGAGAAAAGAAGTCTAAATTTCTTTTATTTTCTGCTTGACAAGCTTGCACAACCAAACAATATTCAAAAGCTCTAGCTTGATTCCATTGGCCACCATTCTTATTCTTCCTTAATTATAACCCAACAATGTTTTACACCAACTAAGCAATTGGTACTACCCACACTTCTGACTGGAATGATTTTCAGTTTCCTGGGTTCAACAGAGCACGTAATGGGGGTGGTACCCACCAATGGATTTCAAGCCTTCCAAAACTGCATACTGGGAGATCAGCCTCAAAAACATTCCCTATGTCTACTTAAAGAGTATGACTTTCTCCGACCTAAAAATACTCCATATTAGTCTGCAGAACAGAAATCCGTCAAGAATCATATAGGTCCTTCGATCTTCAAATGGGCCATCCCCAGTTACAAATAGGTTCCATGTTTACAAGACTATTTTATCCATCATTTGGAAAATACACCAAATCACACAATAACTCCACAGTATTTCAAATGAATGTTATTGATGAGGGTCAATTGAGGAGAACATTTATTGTCTTTATGGTTTCAAAGGGTCTGAAGTGTCATGCAATTTAACATTTCTGATTGCAATATTATTGTAAACACAAAATAATCTGCAGATGCTGTGATCAAAGCAGAAACACTTTCAGTACGCAGGATGAACTCAGCAGGTCATGCAGCATCAGTTAGAAACGATGAGTCGACGTTTCGGGCCGGAACCCTTCGTCAGGACTGAAGAATGAAAGATGGGGAAGGATTTGAAGAATGCTTGTAGCTTCAGTTGAAAGACCAGTAATGTGAAAGGCAAAGGGGTGGGGGAGGGGAAGCATTGACGTCATAGCCCTGAAAACAATGGGTAGTAGAAGAAGGAGGCGGAACCATGAGGGAGCTGGGGGAGGGGGTAGAGTGAAATAGGGATAGAGGAAGGGAGGGGGAGGGAATTAGCGGAAGTTGGAGAATTCTATGTTCATACCAAGGGGCTGGAGACTACCTAGACGGTATATGAGGTGTTGCTGCTCCAACCTGAGTTTAGCCTCATTATGGCAGTAGAGGAGGCCATGTATGGACATATCTGAATGGGAATGGGAAGCAGAGTTGAAGTGGGTGGCTACTGGGAGATCCTGTCTGTTGTGGCGGACGGAGTGGAGGTGCTCGACGAAGCGATCCCCCAATCTGCGTCGAGTTTCACCGACGTAGAGGAGGCCGCACCGGGAGCACCCGACGCAGATTTGGGAACCGCTTCGTCGAGCACCTCCACTCCGTCCACCACAACAGCCAGGATCTCCCAGTAGCCACCCACTCCAACTCTGCTTCCCATTCCCATTCAGATATGTCCCAACATGGCCTCCTCTACTGCCATGATGAGGCTAAACTCAGGCTGGAGGAGCAACACCTCATATACCGTCTAGGTAGTCTCCAGCCCCTTGGTATGAACACAGAATTCTCCAACTTTCGGTAATTCCCTCCCCCTCCCTTCCTCTATCCCTATTTCACTCTACCTCCTCCCCCAGCTCCCTCATGGTTCCGCCTCCTTCTTCTACTGCCCATTATTTTCAGGGCTATGATGTCAATGCTTCCCCTCCCCACCCCTTCGTCTTTCAAATTACTGGTCTTTCAACTGAAGCTACAAGGATTCTTCAAATCCTTCCCCATCTTTCATTCTTCAGTCCTGATGAAGGGTTCCCGCCCGAAACGTCGACTCATCGTTTCTAACTGATGCTGCACGACCTGCTGAGTTCATCCAGCGTACTGAAAGTGTTTCTGCAATATTATTGTACAGTTTACAGAGCAACTCTCAAGTGGCCTCTCACATATAACTGGTAACCTGTGTCCTGAAGAGGCAATGGTGCCTTATAACCCTGGGGAGATTTCATGCAAGCAGATTTTTCCAAGACTAGTTTTGTTTGAATTTAATAATATTTATGGCAGCTCATTTTATGTAAGGGATGTCCATAATTTAGGTATTCAGAACCCATGTAACATCTCCAACATCTTGAGCAAGGTCTGCTCCCAGAAAGCCAGTGCGGCTTCCGTGCTGAACATGGGACCGCGGACATGATTTTTGCTGCACGCCAACTCCAGGAAAAATGCCAGGAGCAACACAGCGACCTCTTTGTGACCTTTGTCGATCTAACCAAGGCTTTCGATACGGTCAGCAGAGAAGGCTTGTGGAAGATCATGGAGAAGTTTGGCTGCTCCAGCAAGTTCATCACAATCATCCGGCAGTTCCACGACGGTATGATGGTGAAAGTTCTGGATTGACGAGTCGGAGGCCTTCCCAGTGACAAATGGCGTCAAACAAGGCTGCGTTCTTGCCCCGACTCTGTTCAGTATGGTATTCTCTGCCATGCTGACAGATGCTTTCCATAACTATGAAGAAGGAATCCACGTCAGGTACAGGACTGACGGCAGGTTTTTCAACCTTAGGCACCTGCAGGCAGTTACAAAGATGCAAGAGACTGTCATCAGAGACTTCTTGTTTGCTGATGACTGTGCACTCAACGCCAGCACAGAGCAGGAGATGCAGCGTGAAATGGACTGCTTCTCACAAGCCTACGACAACTTCGGTCTCACTATCAGCACCAAAAAGACTGAAGTTATGTACCAGCCTGCCCCAGGAAAGCCATACCAGGAGCTGCGCATCACGGTGAAGGGCCAGAACCTCCAGGCAGCCGACAACTTCACCTACCTGGGCAGCATACTCTCTCGCGCAGTGAACATAGACGCTGAGGTCAACAACAGGATTGCCAAAGCCAGCGCCGCCTTTGGGAGACTCCGTGAGAACGTCTGGGAGCGGAGAGGACTCAGCCTTACCACCAAGCTGAAGGTCTACTGTGCAGTGGTCCTTACCACCCTCCTTTACGCCAGCGAGACCTGGACTGTCTACAGCAGACACGCCAAACAGCTCAACCACTTTCACCTGAGCTGTCTCCGCAGACTCCTCCACATCAGGTGACAGGACAAAGTCCCCGACACGGAAATCCTGGAACGAGCTGGGCTCTGCAGCGTCTACACCCTCCTGCTGAAAGCCCAAGCCAGGTGGGCTGGACATGTGGTCAGAATGCCAGACAGCCGATTGCCTAAGCAGCTGCTGTACGGAGAACTGTGTCAGGGCAAGCACTCAGTCAGGGGGCAGAAGAAACGTTACAAAGACTGCCTCAAAGCGTCCCTCAAAGGCCTGGGTGTCGACATCAACACGTGGGAGGTGCTTGCCCTCGACCGTCCAGCTTGGCGCAGCAAGATCACCACAGGAGCCCGTGCAGCTGAAGTCAGGCGCATCATCGAGGCACAACGAAAGCGTGCTGTGTGCAAGGCCCGAGCAGCATCCACTGCCACGACAGCACCCACCCGCTTGTGTCCCACATGTGGGCGAGCCTTCAGGGCCCGGATTGGCCTCATCAGTCACCTCCGGACCCACAGCCACCAATCTCCCATTTGACTTTGAAGCCATGGTCATCTTCGACTACGAAGGACGAACAACAACAGGGCCTATACTTAGAAAATAGTAAAACTATTCTTTCCCTCCCCACCTCCTTATTCTGGCTTCTATCCCCTTCATTCCCAGTCCTGATGAAGGGCTTCCGCCTGAAACATTGACTGTTCATTCCCTTCTATAGAGGATGCCTGACATTCTGAGTTACTCCAGCATTTTGTATGTGTATTGTTCAAAACTTCCCGCATTTGCCGAAATTCTTGTGCTTATATTTTCTGCAGTAGAAATGAAAACTTTCAATAACCTGAAAAGCATCATGATATTATTTTGAACATTGTAATCAACTACATAAAGAATTGTTTCCACTTTTCTGACCATCAAACACTCAGGTTATGTACAGTCTCACTAAATGTCTGCAAATGTTGCAATATTATCACCCCAGCTTCAGAACAGTAAACCAATGTAGCAATTGTCTTCCCATCCTGTGTTGTCTTTAAGTACAGTAATAAGAACAATGCTGAACTATGGAGAGATTTTTTTTTAGGCCTGGCCAATTCCTACCTGATAAATATTGTCTGAACTTTATTAAACGTAAAAATAAATGAACTAGTTTTATATTTTCTCCACTCCTAAATGCACTGCTTTCTTTTGCACTTCGATCAACAATTATCTGACTACAGAAAGTGAACATGAAAGGATTGAACTGGAAGCATCTGTAATTGTACTCCCATGCTTACAGAATCACAGATCAAACATATGCAAAAATAAATTGATGGGAATCTAAAGCAAGAAGTACAAATTTTAAACTATGATGACAATAGACAACAGGTGCAGGAGTAGGCCATTCGGCCCTTCCAGCCAGCACCGCCATTCACTGTGATCATCGCTGATCATCCACAATCAGTATCCAGTTCCTGCCTTATCCCCATAACCTTTGATTCCGCTATCTTTAAGAGCTCTATCCATCTCTTTCTTGAAAGTATCCAGAGACCTGGCCTCCACAGCCTTCTGGGGCAGAGCATTCCATATATCCACCAGTCTCTGGGTGAAAAAGTTTTTCCTCGACTCCGTTCTAAATGGCCTACCCCTTATTCTTAAACTGTGGCCTCTGGTCCTGGACTCACCTATCAGCGGGAACATGCTTCCTGCCTCCAGCATGTCCAATCCCTTAATAATCTTATATGTTTCAATAAGATCCCCTCTCAGCCTTCTAAATTCCAGAGTATACAAGCCCAGTCGCTCCAATGACGTAGCCAATTATACAAAAATGGCAAAAGAATTATTTCCTGGAAGTGCAAAACATGCAAAATCCTTCAACCTTAACTAAGAAAAGCCTAACACCCATTATGCAAAAGCAGAAACAAATCACACTACGTACCTCAGCTTGTGCTGGTATATATGCAAGAAACTTACATTTAGAGGGGCCTGTTTACAACATATTCCTATCACACAGGACGTTGGAAAATGCAGAATAAAAGAAGAGAAAATAGTAATAGGAATGTGCTAGGTCAAAATGTGAAAGGCTCGATTAAATTCAGTTCCTGCAACTATGTTTTCAAAATCACTAATATATAAAACAATAAAAATCTCTAGAAAGATAATTGAACGCGGAACAGATTATGCGAAGTTGTGATGTGCAGCATTCGCAGCCATGAAGGGGGAGGGTATTTGGAGAGGGGACACTGGCTGCTGTTGCGTGGATGTCAGGGCTTTGGAGGACTGTAAATGACTTGTGTGTAGTTAGCAGCTGCAGCTCTCCTGTCCTCAGTCCACACGAAATTGCTGCTCGTAGTGAATCAGTCGCTGATCTGTGCAGTCTGCAAGGCGCAGAAGTCATGCAGTCCTGGAGCGGGAAAGAGCTTCGAGCGGCAGTGAAACTGGGATTTACCTGGGATCAATTTGCCTCTTTCTTTTTCCGCGCCGGCCTGCCGGTGGGCGAAGGCAGCACACAGTAACACGGCGAGGATATTGCCGAGCCGCTGCATTTTGTCCGCGGTGACACGGAGAGAAAGCGCGAGCGGACACGCTTCTAGTTCGCGCTCTGCGTCCAAAAGAGCGCGGCTTCCGCACGCACTCGCGGGATCCGGTCTTCCTCTTCCGCGTTAATTCCATCTCCCTTCCCCTTCCCCTTCTCAAAATTCCGTCCTCCCCACCCGCTCCTGCCCACCTCCCCCGCCACCCACTCCTCACCTCCCCCGCGTCCCCGTCCCCCACCCCACCCCCTCCTCACCTCCCCCGCGTCCTCCACCCCACCCACTCCTCACCTCCCCCGCGTCCTCCACCCCCACCCCCACCTCACCTCCCCCGCGTCCTCCACCCCACCCCCTCCTCACCTCCCCCGCGTCCCCCACCTCCACCCACTCCTCACCTCCCCCGCGTCCTCCACCCCCTCCTCACCTCCCCCGCGTCCCCCACCTCCACCCCCTCCTCACCTCCCCCGCGTCCCCCCCCCCACCCCCTCCTCACCTCCCCCGCGTCCTCCACCCCACCCACTCCTCACCTCCCCCGCGTCCCCGTCCCCCACCCCCACCCCCTCCTCACCTCCCCCGCGTCCTCCACCCCACCCACTCCTCACCTCCCCCGCGTCCTCCACCCCACCCACTCCTCACCTCCCCCGCGTCCTCCACCCCCACCCCCACCCCCTCCTCACCTCCCCCGCGTCCCCCACCTCCACCCACTCCTCACCTCCCCCGCGTCCTCCACCCCCACCCCCACCCCCTCCTCACCTCCCCCGCGTCCTCCACCCCCACCCACTCCTCACCTCCCCCGCGTCCCCCACCTCCACCCACTCCTCACCTCCCCCGCGTCCTCCACCTCCACCCACTCCTCACCTCCCCCGCGTCCTCCACCCCCACCCACTCCTCACCTCCTCCGCGTCCCCGTCCCCCACCCCACCCCCTCCTCACCTCCCCCGCGTCCTCCACCCCACCCACTCCTCACCTCCCCCGCGTCCTCCACCCCCACCCCCACCTCACCTCCCCCGCGTCCTCCACCCCACCCCCTCCTCACCTCCCCCGCGTCCCCCACCTCCACCCACTCCTCACCTCCCCCGCGTCCTCCACCCCCTCCTCACCTCCCCCGCGTCCCCCACCTCCACCCCCTCCTCACCTCCCCCGCGTCCCCCACCCCCACCCCCTCCTCACCTCCCCCGCGTCCTCCACCCCACCCACTCCTCACCTCCCCCGCGTCCCCGTCCCCCACCCCCACCCCCTCCTCACCTCCCCCGCGTCCTCCACCCCACCCACTCCTCACCTCCCCCGCGTCCTCCACCCCACCCACTCCTCACCTCCCCCGCGTCCTCCACCCCCACCCCCACCCCCTCCTCACCTCCCCCGCGTCCCCCACCTCCACCCACTCCTCACCTCCCCCGCGTCCTCCACCCCCACCCCCACCCCCTCCTCACCTCCCCCGCGTCCTCCACCCCCACCCACTCCTCACCTTCCCCGCGTCCCCCACCTCCACCCACTCCTCACCTCCCCCGCGTCCTCCACCTCCACCCACTCCTCACCTCCCCCGCGTCCTCCACCCCCACCCACTCCTCACCTCCTCCGCGTCCCCGTCCCCCACCCCCACCCCCTCCTCACCTCCCCCGCGTCCTCCACCCCCACCCACTCCTCACCTCCCCCGCGTCCCCCACCCCCTCCTCACCTCCCCCACGTCCCCCACCCCCTCCTCACCTCCCCCACCTCCACCCACTCCTCACCTCCCCCGCGTCCCCCACCCCCTCCTCACCTCCCCCGCGTCCCCCACCCCCTCCTCACCTCCCCCGCGTCCCCCACCTCCACCCACTCCTCACCTCCCCCGCGTCCTCCACCTCCACCCACTCCTCACCTCCCCCGCATCCTCCACCCCCACCCACTCCTCACCTCCTCCGCGTCCCCGTCCCCCACCCTCACCTCCCCCGCGTCCCCTACCTCCCCCGCGTCCTCCACCCCCACCCACTCCTCACCTCCACCGCGTCCCCCACCCCCTCCTCACCTCCCCCGCATCCCCCGCGTCCTCCACCCCCACCCACTCCTCACCTCCCCCGCGTCCTCCACCCCCACCCACTCCTCACCTCCCCCGCGTCCCCCACCCCCTCCTCACCTCCCCTGCGTCCCCCACCTCCACCCACTCCTCACCTCCCCCACGTCCTCCACCCCCACCCACTCCTCACCTCTCCCGCGTCCTCCACCCCCACCCACTCCTCACCTCCCCCGCGTCCTCCACCCCCACCCACTCCTCACCTCCCCCGCGTCCTCCACCCCCACCCACTCCTCACCTCCCCACGTCCCCCACCCCCTCCTCACCTCCCCCGCGTCCTCCACCCCCACCCACTCCTCACCTCCCCCGCGTCCCCCACCCCCACCTCACCTCCCCCGCGTCCTCCACCCCCACCCACTCCTCACCTCCCCGCGTCCCCCACCCCCTCCTCACCTCCCCCACGTCCCCCACCTCCCCCGCGTCCTCCACCCCCACCCACTCCTCACCTCCCCCGCGTTCCCCACCCCCTCCTTACCTCCCCCGCGTCCTCCACCCCCACCCACTCCTCACCTTCCTCACCTCCCCCGCGTCCTCCACCCTCACCCACTCCTCACCTCCCCCGTGTCCCCCACCTCCCTCGCGTCCTCCACCCCCACCCGCTCCTGCTCACCTCCCCCGCGTCCTCCCTCTCATTCCCGCCACTCCCTCTCTCTGCCACCCCCCCGCCACCGTCACTCTCTCCTATCTTTATTACTCTTCCCACCATCAGTTTTGTATTGCCTTTACTGATATTTCTGTACTCTTGATTTCTCCCCAGCCCCTAATAGTTCCTTCCCCTAACTCCCTCTGGTTTTACCGTCCCCTCTCCTTCCTAGTCCGGTTACCTCCTCTCACCCCCACAAATATTCCTCCGCCCTTCCCCGTGTTTTCTCCCCAATTTTCCCTCCTTCTCCCTCTCTTCTATTTTCTCTCAGACTCCCATTAGTTTTGTGTGTTGAATATACTGGTGCCAACAAGCTCTTTCTCCAGGCAGCAGTGAGACAGAAGTAGCACCATCAAGACCTGGAATTTATTGACCATGCTTGACTTATCACCGAATAAAGTAATCCAGTTATAACTTTTAAAGTGTTTTAGCACCATGGAGATTGGGAAAATGGATTTACTGGATATGGGGGTTAGGGACTGACGTTCACGGGTTCAGACTCAATGAGATATTTCCTCTGCCGCATTTGGAATTTGCGCTCATTGGGAATGTAAGTTGGTCACACCACAGTTTAAGGATCCAAGGAAAGGTAGAGAATGGGTAGTCGCAGGAAGGTAGTACAGAAGTCTCCTGCAATCATCTCCCTCCAAAGCAGAGATACCGCTTTGGAGTCTGTTGGGGGAGATGGCTCATCAGGTGAAGGCAGCAGTAGCCAGGATCATGGCACCGTGGGTGGCTCTGCTGCGCATGAGAGCAAGAAAACCAGCTGTTGTGGTAGGAGATTCCATGGTAAGGGGAATAGAGAGAAGTTTCTGTGGCCACAAACGGGACTTCCCGTATGGTGTGTTGCCTCCTGGGTGCAAGGGTCAGAGATGTCTCGGAGGGGTTGCAGGGCATTCTGAAAGGGGAGGGTGAGCAGCCAGCTGTCGTGGTGCATGTAGGTATTAGCAATATAGGAAGAAAGCAGGATGAGGGCCTACAAGCTGAATTTAGGGAGCTAGGAGATAAATTAAAGAGTAGGACCTCAAAGGTAATAATCTCAGGATTATTACTGGTGCCACGTGCTAGCCAGAGTTGGAATAGCAGGATAGCTACAATGAATATGTGGTTTGAGCAGTAGTGCAGGAGGGAGGGTTTCAGATTCTTGGGGCATTGGAACTGCTTCTGGGGGTGGTGAGACCAGTACCATCCAGACGGTCTACATCTGGGCAGGGCTGGGATCAATGTCCTAGGGAGATTGTTTGCTAGTGCTGTTGGGGAGGTTTTAAATGAAAATGGCAGGGGGATGGGAACCCACACAGAAAAGAAGAGGGGAGTGATAGAGAGACCAAAGCTAGAGTTAGTGAAGAAAAAAGTAAGAGAAGAGTGCATAAAAGTAAAAGCAAAAATTGCTTAACTCACTAGATTCTAAAAGGACAATAAGTATAAGGGTACTTTATCTAAATGCCTGTGGTATTAGAAACAAGATTAGTGAACTTGTGGCACAGATCAGTACCAAGGCATGTGATTTAGTGGCCATTACCGAAACCTGGTTGCAAGGTGGAGATGACTAGGAATTAAATATCCAAAGGTATCAGGTAATAATGAAGGATAGGCAGGAAGGCAAAGGAGGTGGGGTGGCACTCTTAATTAAGGATGAGATCAGGGTGATTGTGAGAAACGATATAAGATCTACGGAGCAAAGTGTTGAGTCCATCTGGGTAGAGAATAAGAATAGTAAAGGGAAAAAAATCACTGGTGGGAGTTGTCTATAGGCCACCTAATAAAAATATTGCAGTGGCAGAGGCGATTAACCAAGAAATAACTGAGGCTTGTAAGAACGGAATGGCAGTTGTCATGGGGGATTTTAACTTCCACATAGATTGGGTGAATCAGGTTGGTCAAGGAAGTCTTGAGGAGGACTTCGTAGAATGCATCCATGATGGCTTTCTTGAGCAGCATGTTAGTGAACCTACAAGAGAAAATGCTATCTTAGATCTAGTCCTTTGCAATGAGACAGATAAGATTAACGATTTTGTAGTCAGGGATCCTCATGGAAAGAGTGATCATAGTATGATTGAATTTTGCATACAGGTGGAGGATGAAATAGATCTAGAACTAGTGTATTATGCTTGAACAAGGGAGACTACAACAGGATGAGGGAGGAGTTGGCTAATGTGGATTGGGAGCACCGGCTATTTAGTAGGACAGTTGAGGAACAGTGGAATGCTTTCAAAGAGATTTTTCACAGTGCTCAACAAAAGTATATTCCAGTCAAAAGTAAGGACAGTAAGTGTCGGGAGAGCCAGCCTTGGATAACTAAGGAAATAAAAGATAGCATCAAATTAAAAGCTCGTGTACAAAGTAGCAAGGAGTAGTGGGAGACTGGAGGATTGGGAAAACTTTAAAAAGCAGCAAAGAACAACTAAAGAAGAAATAAGGAAAGAGAAGATAGAGTATGAAAGTAAATTAGCACAAAATATAAAAACAGATAGGAAAAGTTTTTATAAATATATAAAGCGGAAGAGGATGACTAAAGTCAACGTAGGTCCCTTGGAAGACGAGAAGGGGAAATTGGGTGATAATGAAATGGCTGAGGCATTGAATGACCATTTTGTGTCGGTCTTCTTGGTGGAGGGCACGTCTAATATGCCAAAGAATAATGTTATGGATTAAGTGGGAGGTGAGGACCTTGATAAAATAACTGTCACTAAAGAGATAGTGATGAGCAAACTAGAGGGCCTGAAGGTAGTTAAGTCCCCTGGTCCTGATGGGATGCATCCCAGGGTGCTGAGGGAATTGGCAGAGGTTATAGTAGATACGTTGGTAATCATTTACCAAAATTCTCTAGACTCTGGGCAGGTCCCGGTGGATTAGAAGACAGCAAATGTCATGCCACTTTTTAAAAAAGGATGGGTCAAAAGATGTAGGGAAAGAAACTGATCCTGAAGTATTGAATGTGTGTCTTCAAGCTCCTGTACCACCTCCTTCATGGTAGCATGCCCTGGGTGATGAGGGGTCCTTAATGATGGATGCTATCTTTTTGAGGCATCACCTTTCAAAGGTGTGTTGGGTGCTGGGGAGGCTAGTGCCCATGATGGAGCTGTCTGAATTTACAACTTTCTGCAGCTTTTTCCGATCCTGTGCAGTGGTCCATCTGTATCAAATGGGATGCAACCAATTCGAATGCTCTCCATGGTACATCTGTAGAAATTTGCAAGTATATTTGGTGATGTACCAATTCTCCTCAAGCTCCTAATGAACTATAGCCACTGTGACGTCTTCTTTGTAATTGCATCAATGTTGGGTCCAGGATAGATCTGTAGAGACATTGAGACCCAGGAACTTGAAACAGCTCACCCTTTTCACTTCTGAACCCTCGATAAGGACTGGTGTGTGTTCCCTCGACTTCCCTTTCCTGAAGTCCACAATCCATTCTTTGGTTTTACTGACATTGAGTGCAAGGTTGTTTCTGTGTCACCACTCAACCAGCTGATCTATCTCGCTTCTGTACTCCTCCTTGTCACAATCTCAGATTCTGCCAACAATATGTTCTCAAAGGCATACACTCATCCACAGAGGCCTTGATGAAGTCAGTGATAAACTGTAGCATATTCAGTCAAACTCAAACATGAATCCCTGAATGTTGTCCAGAACTAAAGAAACTATGTTGTTGGAGAGATGAGCAGCCCCTCCTTGTCTTCCTGATGAACAGGTGGGAAGTAATTAAGGAGAATATCAGATAGCTCTTTGTGCTCTATGTGGTTCTGTAAAGAAGACCATAAGACATGGGAGCAGAATTAGGCCATTCAGCCCATCGAGTCTGCTCCGCCATTCCAACATGACTGATCCTGGATCCCACTCAACCCCATACACCTGCCTTTTTGTCATAGATGCCCTGACCGATCAGTAAATTATCAACTTCTACCTTAAATATACCCACGGACTTGGCCACCACCGCAGTCTATAGCAAAGCATTCCACAGATTCACTACTCTCTGGCTAAAAAAATTCCTCTGTTCTAAAAGGTCACCCCTCAATTTTGAGGCAGTGCCCTCTAGTTCTGGATACTGCCACCATAGGAAACATTCTCTCCACAACGACCCTATCTAGTCCTTTCAACTTTCGGTAGGTTTCAAGGAGATCCCCCCACCCCCACCCCCACCCCCGTATTCTTCTAAGTTCCAGTGAGTACAGGCCCAAAGCTGCCAAACACACCTCATGTGTTAACCCCTTCATTCCTGGAATCATCCTCTGGACTCTCTCCAATGACAGCACATCCTTTCTGAGATATGGGGCCCCAAAACTGTTGACAATACTCCAAGTGCGGCCTGACTAGTGTCTTATAAAGCCTCAGCATTATTGTCTGGCTTTTAAATGCCATTCTCCTTGAAATAAATATCAACATTGCATTTGCCTTCTTTACTACAGACTCAACCTATAAATTAACCTTCTGGGAGTCTTGTACAAGGACTCCTAGGTGCCTCTGCACTTCTGATGTTCAAACCTTCTCCCTGTTTAGATAATAGTCTGCATTATTGTTCCTTTTACCAAAACACATTATCATACATTTCCCAACACTGTATTCCATCCGCCACTTTTTTGGAAAAATCTGTCAATTTGTCTTAAGTCCTGCTGCAATCACATTGCTACCTCAGAACTACCTACCCCTCCACCTATCTTCATATCATCTGCCATTTTTGCCACAAAGCCATCAATTCCATTATTCAAATTATTGACAAACAATGTGAAAAGTAGCAGTACCAATACTGACTCCTGAGGAGCACCTCTAATCATTGGCAGCCAACCAGAAAAGGCCCCTTTTATTCCACTCACTGCCTCCCGCCTGTCAGCCACTCCTCTATCCTTGCCAGTATCTTTCTTGTAACGCCGTAGGATCCTATCTTGTTAAGGTAGCCTCATATGTGGCACCTTGTCAAACACCTTCTGAAAATCAAGTAAATGACATCCACTGCCTCTCCTTTGTCCACCCTGCTTGTTACTTCCTCAAAGAACTCTAACAGATTTGTCAAGCAAGATTTTTCTTTACAGGAGCAATACTGACTTTGATTTTGACATCTATAAATTTGCTGACAATATAACCATTGTTGGCAGAATCTCAGGTGGTGACGAGAGAGCGTACAGGAGTGAGATATGCCAACTGGTGGAATGGTGCCGCAGCAACAACCTGGCACTCAATGTCAGTAAGACAAAAGAGCTGATTGTGGAGTTCAGGAAGGGTAAAATGAAGGAACACATACCAATCCTCTTAGAGGGATCAGAAGTGGAGAGAGTGAGTTCCTGAGTGTCAAGATCTCTGAGGATCTAACCTGGCCCCAACATATCAATGTATAAAGTTATAAAGAAGGCAAGACAGCATCTATACTTTATTAGGAGTTTGAAGAGATTTGGCACGTCAACAAATACACTCAAAAACCTCTATAGTTGTACCGTGGAAGGCATTCTGACAGGCTGCATCACTGTCTGATATGGAGGGGCTACTGCACAGGACTGAAAGAAGCTGCAGATGGTTGTAAATCTAGTCAGCTCCACCTTGGGTACCAGCCTACAAAGTACCCAGGACATCTTTAGGGAGTGGTGTCTCAGAAAGGCAGTGTCCATTATTAAGGACATCCAGCACCCTGGGCATGCCCTTTTCTCACTGTTACCATCAGGTAGGAGGTACAGAAGCCTGAAGGCACACACTCAGCGATTCAGGAACAGTTTCTTCCCCTCTGCCATCCGATTCCTAAATGGACATTGAATCTTTGGACACTACCTCACTTTTTAAAAATATATTTCTGTTTTTGCTCATATTTTAATCTTTTCATGTATATGTAATTGATTTACTTTATTTATAATTTTTTTTCTCTGCTAGATTATGTATTGCATTGAACTGCTGCTGCTAAGTTAACAAATTTCACATCACGTGCCAGTGATAATAAACCTGATTCTGATTCTTATTTTATCATTAGTCTCCAAGTACCCTGAAACCTCATCCTTAATAATAGACTGCAACACTTTCCCAGCTACTGAGGTTAGGCTAACTGGCCTATAATTTCCTTTCTTTTTGCTTCCTCACTTCTTAAAGAGTGGAGTGACATTTGGACTCTTCCAGTCCTCCAGGACCATGCCAGAATCAAGTGATTCTTGAATGACCATGGCCGATACATCTGTTATCTCTTCAGCAACCTCTCTCAGGACTGTGGGATGTAGTTCATCTGGTCCACGTGACTTATCCACCTAAAGATCATTGAGTTTGCCTAGCACTTCTTCCTTTGTAATGGCAATGGCACTCACTTCACTGATCACTGATCACCCGAAACGTCGACCGATCTTTTCCACAGATGCTGCCTGACCTGCTGAGTTCTTCCAGCGTGTTGTGAGTGTTGCAATGGCACTCGCTCCTGCTCCATGACACTCATAGACCTTTGGCGCACTGCTAGAGTCATCCACAGTGACGAATGGTGCAAAGGCAAAGTCAGAGGGAATAGTACCGTGTCCAGGGGAACATACAGAGTCTTCTCCTTCTGCAGTGAAGAGCAGTAGGAGGAGGTGAAAAAGGAACTCTAAGGGGTAAAGAGTCAGCAAACCAGTCTCTCTGCATCAGAATAATCAAAGATGTTCTTCTAATCCATAGTCATCCTTATGGTGCAGGATAAGATGTGCTCGCATTACTTTTCATCTAAAAGGTTCACAGGGTGTTCTATGATTCATAGTCTTAAGGAAAAGAACAGCTCCACAACATCCTCACAGACAGACGTACTGAGGATCTGTAAATCCTTCTGTGCTGATCTTTATGACACAGGCTAAAGTGGAACTTCCTGTCCTCTATTACAAAGGTCCTAGATAACAGCCTCTGATCTGGGAGTAGGTGACCCTTGATATGAGTAAAGCTTCCATAAGCAACAGCTTAATGGCTGATTTGGACGGGATGGGCCCAGACTTGCTGGAAGTGTACAACGTTAAGCTTTTAGCTGGCAGCGTGCCAGAATTCATGAGGCCCCCTCACTGAGAATCAGGAGAAGACAGAAATTGGAGACATATCACTGTCTTATGTGGATTACAGGATCCTATCCAAGTCACCACCAATTGGATCAAGTCTGCTGTAGAACAAGGTGATCCATCTGGACCGAACATGCGTTGTACTTAGCAGGAAAATTTCTGATGGCCATACACTGCTCATAAACACCATCACCATGTAAGACAGGGCAATTGAAGCTTTCCTGGTCAGCTTGGACCAGGTGAAAGCCTTTGACAGGATCCCACCCACCTTCATGACGGGCTTTGGGGAGCAAATCAGGAATTGCATCCATAGTGCAGTTCAATAACTGGGAAAAGATAATTTCCCCATCAAGCCTGGGGACCTTTTCCAGTTTCATTCAAAGTAGCTGTGTAATAGAAGAGGGAATGATCAGGTGGGAGGTATCCTTGATTATGTTGGTTGCTTGTTTATGTTGGCAGCGGGACGTATAGACAGTCATGAGGGAAGGTTGGTTTTCCTGATAGACTGGGTTGTGTTCACAACTGTCTGCAACTTCTTCTGGCATTAGACAAGATAATTGCCATACCAAACTGTGATGCATTCAGATAGGATGTTTCCTATGGTGCATTGGTACAAATAGATCTGATGATCTAACCTGTCCTAACATATCAATGCAGCTATTGAGAAGGCAAGACAGCAGCTATATTTCATTAGGAGTTTGAGGAGATTTGGTTTGTCAGCTAAAACACATAAACTTCTACAGACGTACTGTGGAGAGTGTTCTGACAGGCTCCATCACTGTCTGGTATGGGGGTGGAGGCACTGCACAGGATCAAAAAAAGCTACAAAAAGTTGTAAAATTAATCATCTCTCTCTTGGGTACTAGCCTCTGTAGTATCCAAGACACCAAGAAGTGGTGCCTCAGAAAGGTGGCATCCATTATTAAGGATCCTCATCACCCAAGACAACTGTACCTGTTACCAGCAGGAAGGAGGTACAGAAACCTGAAGGCACACACTCAGTGATTCAGCAACCGTTCCCTCCCCTCTGCCAAATGATTCCCAAGTGGACATTGAAATATTTAATATAGAACATAGACAAAGAAACACGGAAAACCTATAGAACAATACAGGCCCTTCGGCCCACAATGCTGTGACAAACATGTCCTTACCTTAGAAATCACCTAGGGTTACCCATAGCCCTCTATTTTTCTGAGCTCCATGTACCTATCCAGGAGTCTCTTAAAAGACCCTATCGTATCCGCCTCCACCACCATCGCCGGCAGCCCATTCCATGCATTCATCACTCTCTGCATAAAAAACTTAACCCTGACATCTTCTCTGTACCTACTTCCAAGTACCTTAAAACTGTGCCCTCTCATGCTAGCCATTCCAGCCCTGGGAAAAAGCCTCTGACTATCCACACGATTAATGCCTCTCATCATCTTAGACACCTCTATCAGGTCACCTCTCATCCTCCATCGCTCCAAGGAAAAAAGGCCGAGTTCACTCAGCCTATTCTCATAAGGGATGCTCCCCAATCCAGACAACATCCTTGTAAATCTCCTTTGCACACTTTCTATGGTTTCCACATCCTTCCTGTAGTGAGGTGACCAGAATGAGCACAACACTCCAAGTGGGGTCTGGCTAGGATCCTATGTAGCTGCAACATTACCTCTGGGCTCCTAAATTCAATTCCACGATTGATGAAGGCCAATACACCGTATGCCTTCTTAACCACAGAGCCAACCTGCAACCTATGGACTCTGACCCCAAGATCCTTCTGATCCTCCACACTGCCGAGAGTCTTAACATTAATACTATATTCTGCCATAATATTTGACCTACCAAAAAGAACCACTTCACACTTATCTGGGTCGAACTCCATCTGCCACTTCTCAGCCCAGTTTTGCATCCTATTAATGTCCCGCTGTAACCTCTGACAGCCCTCCACATATCAACAATCCCTCCAACCTTTGTGTCATCAGCAAATTTACTAACCCAACCCTCCACTTCTTTAAGAAGTTCATTTATAAAAATCATGAAGAGTAGGGGTCCTAGAACAGATTCCTGAGGCACACCACTGGTGACCAACCTCCACGCAGAACATGACCTGCCTACAACCACTCTTTGCCTTCTGGATCCACAGAGCAATGTCCCCTTGGATCCCATGCCTCCTTACTTTCTCAATAAGCCTTGCGTGGGATACCTTGTCAAATGCTTTGCTGAAATCCATATACTTTACATGTACTGCTCTACCATCATCAATATGTTTAGTCACATCCTCCAAAAATGCTGACTATTCCTAATCATATTATGCCTCTCCAAATGTTCATAAATCCTGCCTCTCAGGATTTTCTCTATCAACTTACCAACCACTGAAGTAAGACTCACTGGTCTACAATTTCCTGGGCTATCTCTACTCCCTTTCTTGAATAACGGAACAACATCAGCAACCCTCCAATCTCCGGAACCTCCCCCGTCCCCATTGATGGATCAAAGATCATTGCCAGAGGCTCAGCAAGATACATATATATTTATTACAATCGAGTTACTTATTTATTTTTTCTATATTATCATGTATTACATTGTACTGCTGCCTCTAAGTTAACAAATTTCACAACATATGCCAGTGATATTTAATCTGATTCTGAATTGGTCAGTGCCCTCCATAATGCCTTGAAAGTAAAACTACTGGCAGTGCCTTGTATAGCTCCAACATGTGGTTTGAAATAGTTGGCCTTTACAGATCGGACTGATCCAAATCAGGTTGACTGTCAGCCAGTGTTTTTTGGTGAATTGCCAACTGTTGGCCACTCAAAGCACAGCTTACCTGGGATTTCTAGTTTTGCTTGACCAAAGAAAAAATCCAAAACAAGCTGGTGGCCAGATTGTAGTCCATTTGCCTTTCTACTGACTTGTAAGCTAAATCCAGTAACAGCATGCTGTTATGACCAATTGCACCAGGAGAAGGGGCTGACAATTTATGATTGCGATGGAGAGGAATGTTTATATTGAGAACGTTTGGAATTCTCTACTGCAAGGCCTAAGAGTACTTGGTCATTTAGTGTTATAAAGACAGATAGCTAGATCTTTGAATACTTAGGAAATCCAAGTATATGGGAATTATGTTGGACAGTGGACTATTAGTCTGATGTCTTCCTTTGTCTGCCCTCAGTACAAGTACAACGGAATGTCTGCAGGTTGTGCCGAATTCTGACTAAGAATTTAATAAATATCAGAAGACCAGTTCTTTGCTCTGTGGCGACATACTTTCACCTGAAGCTGAGAGATTACAGTAACCTTGAAATGAAAGCTGTCACGTCATCACCTTTCCTTTTCTCTCAGCTCCTCAGTCTTTGTGCCGAGTACCATATACTTGGTTGTATCAGTCAATGTGACGATGGCACAATATCTGGTGACCTTTCTCTTACTGCAGCCTTTGCATTAGTGCTCCCCGTGCTGGCATACTGATGACTGACCAGGTCATTAGCAGAATACAGTACCATCATAGCCAGGAGTTGTTACTCTTTTGATGTAAAAAAAAGTTCTGCAAGCTTTCACTTTGACCTAACACTAAGTTTCATATTTACCTCACTTCTTTTATTTTTAATCTATTCCAATTTGTCTACAGATCAGTTTAATCAATCAAATAGAATAGTACTGAATATTATATAAACATATCTGATAGGATTAAAGTGAAACTATTCAGAATTCAATAAGGTCATGAATGATCCTTAAATCCCACTTAACATTTCCACATTGTTCCCCTATTTTTATGCACCCCTACGTAATAGATGGAAGTACATTTATATCTGATATTAAAATTGGTATAGTTTAACTCAATCATGACTCAACCACTGATCTGATATAAAATCATATGGCCTCATTAGTGACATTTTGTGGAAGGCAATGTGGGTGTTCTTAACTTACAGGGAAAAGCAAATCCAGTGGGTGTACTTTTTACTGAACATACTTCTGCTCAAGATAAACCTCTTAAGCTGATTTGACCTTTTAGCAAGTCAGCTTTTTGCTGGCTGAGAAACTAGACTACTCAACCATGTTTTTGCTTGTTCGCTTAATTTGTTTCCACAATATTAAGGAATATAAGAATTGACTCCATTATCCTGGCAGTCATATGAAGTTGTTGAACATTTATGACAGCCAATCTCTTTCAGTTAGTTATAAGGGAAAGCGAAGCCCAGAAGTGGAATGTATAACCATTGCATGAAAGTGGAAGATCCTTTAAAAAAAATGTTATACCTCACCAAGATATCTATTGCAAGATATGTATTTTGTAAGAAACCTATTTTACATTTGGGTGAAGCACTTTGCTTCCATCAAGTACTTAGAAAGCCTGTCCACTCTATCGCCAAAATAATGTCCCTGTTACAGAAGAATGGGAAAAAGTGGGGGTCTGTGACAGGAGACAAAAAATCTGGAAGTGGACGTGGCTGTCTGATATTAAAAAATGATCTTTATTCTTCTGTTCCCTATCCAGCAGCCAATCAGATCAACCAGCTGGTCATCAGTTGGGAAAGCGGCCAGCAATGGGATGCACCTTAGATTTGGCAGTGTGGGGAGAAGGTCGGGGCAAAAGCGAGAAGAGATGTGGCATGGACATTGGTGAGGCCGAATTTGGAGTATTGTGTGCAGTTTTGATCACCTACCTACCAGGAAAGATGTAAATAAGGTTGGAAATAGTACAAGGAACATTTATAAGGATGTTGCCGGGTCTGGAGGACCTGAGATTGAACGGATTGAATAGGTTAGGACTTTATTCCTTGGAATGTAGAAGATTGAGAGGAGATTTGATAGGAGTATACAAAAGTATGAGGGGTATAGATAGGGTAAATGCAAGCAGCCTTTTTCCACTGAATTTGGTTGGGACTACAAGCAGAGGTCATGGCTTAAGGGTAAAAGGAGAAAAGTTTAAGGGGAACATGAGGGGAAACTTCTTCTCTCAGAGGGTCATGAGAGAGTGGAATGAGCTGTGGTGCATGTGAGCTCGATTTCTATGCTTAAGAGAAGTTTGGATAGGTACAGGGATGGTAGGGGTATGGACGGCTCTGGTCCCAGTGCAGGTCAATGGAAGTAGGCAGCTTAAGTGGTTCAACAAGGACTAGAAGGGCCAAAAGGCCTGTTTCTGTGCTGTACAATTCTATGACTATAGAAGAGGCTGGCAAGTCTGAAAATAATAGGACTGGTGAAGGCTGTTGGGTGGAGTGACAATAGGTGGTTATTGTACTGTGGATTACAGCAAAAGAGAGGGTTATCGGAATGAAGGCGAAAATTGGGAGAATGTAAACAATGTCTCATTAAGACAGTTCTTTTCCTATTTTCACCTCATCTTATCCAGCCAAAAATTATAGAGAATGACTTTGTAATTACTGACTCCCAACCACCATCCTACTGTCGCAGATGACTTAATACCAAGAACAATGCTTCCATGGGTTACTTTTGTATTTATCATCTTCAAGCATGCAATTCTGTGGATGTACAGTATTTGTAGTTAATATTATCTGGTTCCTGTAGAAGCATAAAATTAGCCAAGAAAGAAGGCATGCCCTTCTTGCATAATCACTTTGGAAATTCAACCCCTCCAATCCCTGTCATTTTAGTTCCTCTTCTCTGTACAATTTCACCAGTCTCAATGGCCAAACCAGACTGAATCAGCCAGAACAATACAAGGTTATTTTGTCGTAAACATGAGAAAATCTCCAGCTGCTGGAAATCCAAAACCACACACGAAATACAGGACTCAGTTTGGACTGTTTTGATGTTGCCTGGACCACTGTGCTACTCCATCATTTTGTGTGTGGTTGCTTTATTTTATCATTTAAGTTGTATGTAATTTATTTTAACTTATATTTGTAATGTACTGTGCTACTGCTTCAAAATCTAATTTATGGTTATGCATGCCCATGATAATAAACTTGAACTTAAAAATTTCTCAGGATATTTTCCCTTCCTAATAAGTTTTTGGGATTTTTCAATTTTGAATTTTACCTGCCTGATTTCAGTGTATTTTTTAATCCTCCTCAACCTTTTTGTGTTCAGAATCTACCACCCCAGCATCATCTAGAAATTAATTACTGTGCTGCAGTTTATTTATGAAGAAATTTACTTATAACACCACAGTGCTAACAATGTTCCAATTTGATGTCAATCCCTCTCCCACCATTTCAGGCTTTTATTCACCAACTATGAATCCATTTGTCATTTTCCCACTGATTCTCGCTCTGCTTATGTTGAATATCAGCTTTTATCGAGGGAACTGGATGAATGTGCCTATCGAAATCCAAGTGCGCCAGAGTTTTTGAATTATCTCTATCAAGCCATAATGTCATATCCAACAAGAAAGAGAGTAAATTGAGTGGAAGAGTTTTCCAATTATAATTAATTGTTTCAATATAGTTTCAATCATTTTTTCTTTAATATGATAATTGCATCCAAAATAATCAAAAGTGCATTTAAGTATCTATTCATGTGCCACTTTATCTTTCTAAATAATATGACACTCTTTGGAGGTTAATAGAATGAAAAGTGATCTTTCTGAAACTTTTAAAGTCATATGGGAGCATGAGATGTTACATAATAAGACCACTGGGACCATTTCAAACAAGAGGATGCAGCTACAAGATAAGGGGGCAGACAAGTCTTTTTGAAACTTAAAAGGTGGTCACACCCATAAGATTAGCTGCCTCAAATTCGGTCTGTGGTCAGGGACAAGATGGTGTGACTGCGAGTGAGGCAGGTAGTGGGATCCAAGAGACTGTGCTGGAGGAACCTCAGCTTGTCCAAAAGGTCTGAGATGTTTGCTCCCTGTGTGGATAACAGAGGGGGCTGCAGGAAGGATGAGCAACCTAACTATGGCACCGTAGTTCAGGAATCCATTCAAGAGGGGGGAAAGAAGAGAAATATAATGGTAATTGGGGATGGTATAGTCAGAGGAATAGACAGAGTTCTCTGTTGCAAGGATAGAGTGTACCGAAGACTGTGTTGCCTGTCTGCTGCCAGGGTTCAGGATATCTTATCTGATCTGCAGATAAATTTGCAGTGGGAGGGGAAAGATCCAGTTGTCGTGGTCCATGTGGGTGCCAGCGACATAGGTAGAACTAGGAAAGAGATTCTGCTGACAGAATTTGAGCAGCTAGGGACTAAATTAAAGAACAGAACCAAAAAGGTAGTAATCTCCAGATTACTACCTGAGCCACATGCAAATTAGCATAGGGTCAAGAAGATCAGAGGGTTAAATGCGTGGCTCAAGGATTGGTGTGGGAGAACTGGGTTTGAAGGGACAGTTCAGGAACAGTGGAAGACTTTCAAAGAGATTTTTCATGGTGCTCAACAAAAGTATATTCCAGTTAAAAGCAAGGATAGTAAGGGTGAGGAGAGCCAGCCTTGGATAACTAAGGAAATAAAAGAAGGCATCAAACTAAAAGCTCATGCAAAGTTGCCAAGAGTAGTGGGAAACTGGAAGATTAGGAAAATATTAAAAAGCAACAAAGTACCACTAAGCGAGCAATAAAAATAGGGAAGCTAGATTATGAAAAGAAACTAGCACAAAGTAAAAAATGGATAGTAAAAGTTTTTATAATTATATAAAGCGGAAAAGGGTGGCTAAAGTGAATGTAGGTCTCTTGGAAGACAGGAAGGGGGAATTGATATTGGGTAAAGAGGAAATTGCCGAGGCTTTGAATGACTATTTTGTGCCGGTCTTCACAATGGAGGATGCATCCAACATGCCAAAGAAAGATGTTATGGATGTGATGGGAGGTGAGGACCTTGGTACAATAGCTATCACTAAAAAGGCACTGTTGAACAAACTTGTGAGCCTGAAGATACGGAGAGTCTGCAGAGAGATATAGATTGGTTATGTGAGTGGGCAAGGGTCTGGTGGATAGAGTACAATGTTGGTAAGTGCGAGGTCATCCACTTCAGAAGGAAAACTGAAAGAGCAGATTATTATTTAAATGGTAAAAAATTGCAGCATGCTGCTGTGCAGAGGGACTTGAGAGTGCTTGTGCATGAATCAGGAAAGGTTGGTTTGCAGGTGCAGCAGGCTATCAAGAAGGCAAATGGAATGTTGGCCTTCATTGCTAAAGGGATTGAATTTAAGAGCAGGGAGGTTAGGCTGCAACTGTACAGGGTACTGGTGAGGTTGCACCTGGAGTACTGTGTGCAGTTCTGGTCTCCTTACTTGATGAAGGATGTACTGGTTTTGGAGGCAGTGCAGAGGAGGTTCACCAAGTTGATTCCAGAGATGAGCGGGTTAGACTGAGGAGAGATTGAGTCATCTGGGACTATACTTGCTGGAATTCAGAAGAATGAGAGGAGATCTTATGGAAACATAAAATTATGAA
Source organism: Mobula hypostoma (assembly GCF_963921235.1). Taxonomy (NCBI): domain Eukaryota; kingdom Metazoa; phylum Chordata; class Chondrichthyes; order Myliobatiformes; family Myliobatidae; genus Mobula; species Mobula hypostoma. Next base: position 151,994,266 of record NC_086102.1, on the reverse strand, counting down.
AGGGATAGATAAGATAGAGGCAGAAAAGTTGTTTCCACTGGTAGGTGAGACTATATCTAGGGATATAGGTTCAAGATTCAGGGGAGCAGATTTAGGATGGAAATGAGGAAGAACTACTTTTCCCACAGAGTGGTGAATCTGTGGAATTCTCTGCCCAACAAAGCAGTGGAGGCTACCTCAGTAAATATATAGCTGTAGAAAGCATTCTTCTAGGGTGCATCACAACCTGGTACGGAAGTTGTCCTGTCCAAGACCGGAAGAAGCTGCAGAAGATCGTGAACACAGCCCAGCACATCACACAAACCAATCTTCCATCCTTGGACTCACTTTACCCCGCACGCTGTCGGAGCAGTGCTGCCAGGATAATCAAGGACACAACCCACCCAGCCAACACACTTTTCGTCCCTCTTCCCTCCGGGAGAAGGCTCAGGAGCTTGAAGACTCGTATAGCCAGATTTGGGAATAGCTTCTTTCCAACTGTGATAAGACTGCTGAAAGGATCCTGACCCGGATCTGGGCCGTACCTTCCAAATATCCGGACCTGCCTCTCGGTTTTTTTGCACTACCTTACTTTCCCTTTTTTATTTTCTATTTAAATTTAAAATTTTTAATATTTACTATCGATTTGTACTCCAGGGAGCGCGAAGCGCAGAATCAAATATCGCTGTGATGATTGTACGTTCTAGTATCAATTGTTTGGTGACAATAAAATATAAAGTATATTTAAGACAAGGTTGGATAGATTTTTGCATAATAGGGGAATTAAGGGTTGGGGGAAAGGCAGGTCGGTGGAGATGAGTCCATTGCCAGATCAGTCATGATGCTATTGCACGGTGGAGCAGGCTTGATGGGTCAGATGGCCTACTCCTGCTCCTAGTTCTTATGCTGTTATGCAAACAAAATTGCACAGGAATCTTGAACACAAAGTAGTGGAGGAAGCCAGGCAGTACTATGGAGGGGAATAAACAGACAATGTTTCGGCCTGAAATCCATCATCATGACTGGGAAGAAAGGGTGCAGAGGCCAAATAAGAAGGGAAGGAGTACATGCTGGCAGGAGATATGTGAGACCAGGTAAGGTGGAAGGTGAGTGTGAGAGGCAGTGGGATGAAGTAAGTAGCTGGGAAGTAATAGTTGCAAGAGCTAAAGTGCTGAAGAAGAAAAAATGTAATAGGAAAGGACAAAGGGAAAGAGGAGCAGCACCAGAGGGAGGTGGTGGGCATGTATGGAGAACACGAGGGGTGAGAGGGAGAAGCAAATGAGGAATGGAAAACGAGAGAAGGGGGAACAGAAAGTTAGAGAAATCAATGTTAATGTCATCAGGTTGAAGGCTACCCAAACAGAATATGGGGTGTTGGTCTTCCAGCCTGAGTGTAGCCTCATCATGGCAGTAGAGGAGGCCAAGGACTAACTTGTCGGAAGGGGAATGGGAAGTTGAATTGAAGTGGGTGGGCATCAGTGCTCTCTTCTGAAGGCTTATGGTACCTAAGTCACTGGAGGTACTTAAAGGGAAAGTAGATCATTTTTTGAATGATTGGCAAAATGAGACCAATGGAGAACTGGCACAGAAAAGAACATATTGAATGGCAAGGAATGTGACCTACTTCTGGCATTCCTTCATTGATTGTGTATGTGTGATATATATATTCCATCTCCCTTCAGTTCCCAGGTACTTCAGCTTTCATAGGTTGCTTTGGATTTGGAGCAAAATCCCTGTAAATTCCACTGTTGTTTCCTTTAGGAAAGTGGCATGGATTTAACTGATTCCCAGGTTTATTTATTTATCAATTGCATAACAGTTTAGTAACAAAACTGGTCGTAATATGAATAGTATTATGACTTCTCTGTAACACCTAATTTTCTCCCAACATAAGTAACCTGTCTAACTAGTGATAAAAGAATAACTTTTCAGGAAATAAATGGGAGCTGGCCATTACGTTCACTTTTCCCTGAATTCAAATTAAAATCACATAAATATACCTCTTTAGAATGCGACCTTCAATGTGAGATTAGACATCTGACAGAAGGCCAATGGGTGGCTTGAAAGTATAATCCCAAGAAAGATTTTCAGACACAAATATCATTCCTTGTAATTAGTAGCGTGAGAGTAGCCTAGCAGTCAATATGGTGGTATTGGGTTTGCTGACCATGACGTTCTAAATTCAAAACAAATACCTTAATAAGAAGATATAAATAGTCATGAGTACCCTCACTAAAGGGAGATTATACTGTAACTACCTAGTCTTCAAAGACTAGTTCACTTCCCTGTTTATTCTCCATGGTGAGTTTAGCTGCCAAACCCTCTATTCCTACCCAACAGAAGATACTTCCAGCTCACAAAGTAGTTTAAAACACAGCTAATTTATTTTCAGTGATGCACATTTAAATCCAAATAACATTCTTAAAACACATTTAAAACTCTGAGGAATTTCTATCTTAAATATTTCAAAATTACAAACCATTTCAAACACATAAAGGACAAAGGATAAAGGATTTTCAAAACTAAAAAGACATGCCAATGATGCCGACAAACAAATCCTCCATCGTAGAAAGCAAAGCTGCAGGAATGGATTCTAGTTCACCCCATGTTTCTTGATGTTCCTTACCAATTCTTTAGCTACATTTATACATTTTCCCAACTACATTGGTGACCACATACATTAGATATTTTCTCAGATACCTTTTTAACATAAATGGTCAAAAAACATCTTGGAGACATGGATCTCAGCTAATGCTGTAAAGGTGGCTAATCTGAGTACATAAACCTACCAACATTAGTAAATCAGTTATTTAATGTGCTAAGTGAATGCTTCCTTGAACTAAAACAACTTAGCTGGTTTGTCCTGAAACAAGCCAAATTAAATAACCCGTTGTCTTATACTGCAGCTTGTTGTGCTGCAAGACAGAATGCTATAAACAGAGCTTATTTGCAAAGCTCTGTTTGTAACTTCATGCTGATTACTGTTTTCTATTTGCATTTTACGAACTGAAAACTGACTCCCATTTACAACCAGAAAATAATAAATAAAGCAATATTGGTTAGAAGTTTACTTACAACTTTTTCACCTTATGAGTGGCAGCTGCTGTGATTAGAAAGCGAGATTAACGAACAATCCATCACACCAGCAAGATAAATTTATAATTCTTTTCTAAATAAAAGCGTTTTTCCTCACAGACATTTTTTGGCCTTGGGTTTAAACCAGAGAAAGAAAGAGCAGCTTAGAAATCTGGATGGAGGCTGGATGCCTTTCTTGATTGTTTGAACATTGTTCAGCAGTTCCATGAAACCTGATGGAATGGAAGGGAGTGTAAAGTCAATCACCCAAAATGAACTCAAATTTTGCAATATTAAAAGATTAAGAAGTAACTAACTCATGACGTGCCCACAGCTATAGTCAGCCATATATTGCATTAGAAACATTTTCTGCAAGGAGAAAGCTCAACGCCCCCCCCCCCACTGAAATAACGCAAGAGTTGTAAGAAAAATCCTGCTCCAATTTCACCTTGATGGAGTTCCTGTAAAGGTGTGTGGGGAGGTGTCGCTGCAGGGTTGTAGTTTGTTCTCTTGAATCCTATTATTAACTGGACAACGGGGTGACCCGCTGGGGCACCCTTTGAGAGAAGGGTAGTGCAGTCTGATGTGACCAGAATGAACATAAAATTTTCCTGAATGCTATTGGTATCGCTTTGCTTTGGAAACTGAGTAGAAAACCTCAGTTTATTAAAGAAGAACGATGCGTAGCAAAGCAAATATAGCTGCTCCTCATTTAACCAAGGACATTTGTGATGGCATCATTTCTGGTTTATCTGCCACCCCTGTACCTCTCGTTCTCATTCTGGAGACGTGCAGTGCTTTCATCCCCCGTCTCTTCATCTCTTCTGCTGTTTGTTGTTTGTCTCTGACCCTGGAGATGGGCATGCCTCTCCTCCTCTGTCTCTTCTTCTTTTATCTTTTTTTGTCCTGACTCTTTGACCCTGGAGTCGTGCAGCCCTGCCCTCTTTTGATTCTTGTTCTCTCCCTCTCCTTGCCGCTTCCCGACGACATTTGGCGTCATCTCTTAACCATAATGTCCCCCTTCCCTTTCCACGTGGCATAGTTAGGCTGACCATTTTTTTTACCCTAATGCTGGATAGAAGATACGAAGTAGTAACACCAAAGGATGCTGATTATTCTTGATGATGTGGTTGGGACTCTCCTAAGTGGACGTGATATAGTCACCGCCGTCCTTTGACTGCAGCAAAGGGTTTTATGGGTGTCTCGAAGTATGTCATTACAATAAGATTTAATTATCTCTTATTGATGGGTGGCAGTTAGATCTGTTCCAATCCTGCTCATGCTGATAGCGATTAGCAGAATGTGACCCCGCGAAATAGAGCTGTCCTGCCCCTTTGCTCTGGTAGGTGTCGCTGCTGAGACTAGCCGTGTCATGTGTCGGGCTGTCACGTCCCGATTTCCATGATGGCAGATTGGGTCTCGGGTTAAAAGGGAGCCTGTTTATTTTGGCAAATGAGCAATTTTATACGAATATATCACCCTGAACTTTGCCTGTATTCTGTAAGTTAACACATTTTAATTCGATTTAGCCAAAAAACGTGCCGCTGTAATGCACCGTTTGCGCTAATTGGAGGTCACAAACAGACAAACAGACTGACAGAGCATGAGAGTTTTAGTAGTATATAGATAAGTTCAATTCAAGTTCAATTGTCATTCAACCATACATGAATACCCATGAATACAGCCAAACAAGACAGCTTTACTCGGGGGCCAAGGTGCAAAACACAGTACCAACAGTCACACAGCACAAAACATATATAACACATACAAGATAGCAAGCACATAAAGACACCAGTAAGATACAGCCTCGTAAACAATACTTATACTTTATACTTTATTGTCGCCAAACTATTGGTACCAGAATGTACAATCATCACAGCGATATTTGATTCTGCGCTTCACACTCCCTGGATTACAAATATTAAATATCAAAAATATTAAAAATAGTTAAAATTAGGAAATATTAAAAATATAAATTATAATTCATAAATAGAAAATAGAAAAATAGGAAGTAAGGTAGTGCAAAAAAAACCGAGAGGCAGGTCCAGATATTTGGAGGGTACGGCCCAGATCCGGGTCAGGATCCGTTCAGCAGTCTTATCACAGTTGGAAAGAAGCTGTTCCCAAATCTGCCCATACGAGTCTTCAAGCTCCTGAGCCTTCTCCCGGAGGGAAGAGGGACGAAAAGTGTATTGGCTGGGTGGGTCGTGTCCTTGATTATCCTGGCAGTACTGCTCCGACAGCGTGCGCTGTAAAGTGAGTCCACGGACAGAAGATTGGTTTGTGTGATGTGCTGGGCTGTGTTCACGATCTTCTGCAGCTTCTTCCAGTCTTGGACAGGACAACTTCCATACCAGGTTGTGATGCACCCTAGAAGAATGCTTTCTATGGTGCATCTATAAAAATTAGTGAGGGTTTTAGGGGACAGGCCAAATTTCTTTAGTTTTCTCGGGAAGTAAAGGCACTGGTGGGCCTTCTTAGCAGTGAACTCTGCTTGGTTGGACCGAGTCAGGTCATTTGTGATATTGCCCCGAGGAACTTAAAGCTTTTGACCTGTTCCACTTGAGCACCACTGATGTAAATTGGGTCGTGCGGTCCGCTACTCCTTCTGAAGTCAACAACCAATTCCTTCGTCTTGCTGACGTTGAGGGATAGGTTATTGTCTTCGCACCATGCCACCAAATTCTTAATTTCCTCTCTGTACTCAAACTCATCATTACCCGAGATACGGCCTAGAATTGTTGTGTCATCAGCAAACTTATATATTGAGTTTGATGGAAACTTGGCTACACAATCATGGGTGTACAGTGAGTACAGCAAGGGGGCTGAGTACACAACCTTGTGGGGCACCAGTGTTCAGAGTGATTGTAGAGGAGAGCTTGTCCCCTATTTTTACAGCCTGTGTCCTGTCTGTGAGGAAGTTGAAGATCCAGCTGCAGATCTGAGTGCTAAGGCCCAGGTTCCGGAGCTTAGGAATCAGTTTATTTGGAATGATGGTATTAAAGGCAGAGCTGTAGTCAATGAAAAGGAGCCTTACGTATGTGTCTTTATTCTCCAGGTGTTCTAAGGAGGAATGTAGGGCCAGACAGATGGCATCTGCCATTGACCTGTTGCTCCAGTAGGCGAATTGCAAAGCGTCAAGGTTGACCGGTAGGCTGTGGTTGATGTGTGCCATAACAAATCTCTCAAAGCACTTCATAGCAATTGATGTCAGAGCCACAGGTCGATAGTCATTCAGGCATGCCACCTTGCTCAATAATATTCCAGACCCGAGCCATGAATGCTGCCGTCAACCATGATACAGTTTGTCTTCTGCCAAGTGAACACTGGGGGGCAGCACCATTTCCAGCCTGGACGCCGCGCCACACTGGCCCCTACATCTCTCTCCTAGTGGCTGTAAACAGGCAACACCATGGCCTGAGTCCTAGTTGGCACCTGTACAAGAGAGCAAGCACGTAAGATATCAGTAAAATACAACCATATTTCCAGCATCTGCAGATTTCCTCATGTTTCCATAATACATATATAGCCCAGACCCCGAACCCATAAATGCCACAGAAATCTGCAATTGATCTGTAGAGCCTTGCTCTGTACTTAAGATGGTTGATCATGCTGAGCTTCTCCAGCTCCTCAGCTTTGTAACCCATTTCTGTTAAACTCTTCATAACTTGATCCCTTTTCTACCTATCTGAATATCTGCGGGGTTTCTTCAACAACATTATCTTTTTTGCATAATGAACTATAATCTGCAAAGAAACTTAAGGATTTTTTTTGCTCATTTTCCACATACTGTGAGTTCCAATGCATGAAATCAGCTTCTACAATAAATATCAGCATCAACCAACCTCCTCCCTTCTCGTTTCTCAGTCCCTTAACAGTGTCACTGTTGCCAGCTTTCAACGAGCTTTACCTCATTCAGTTTAAAACTGGTAGGATAGAAAGCTATCATAATAAAACCAGAAAACGTTAGAAACACTCAGGCAGCAATTGGGGAAAGAGGAATAGAGATAATGTTTCGGATGTGAGACTTGTTGGAACCGGGAAAGAGTGAAAACAATTTAGTTTTGAAAACTATCATCTTTAGTCAATGCAACAAATCCCCTCCTGATCACTTTCTCAAGTCAAACCAGATTGTCTGCAACTTTGAGCTATGTTTTAGCTTCCATATCCTTTGCTTCAGAAAGAGAGTTTATGCAAATTTTCACCTCAATCCCTACTTCCACATCGATCCCTACCTCAATAGCTCCAGCTCTTGACTAAGGAAGGTAGCAGCTCAGTGATATCTGCACTGTCCATCCCATTTGCCACATCCCCACAAATCTTCTCTCCTATTTTCAGCTTCACCCATTCATCACTTGTGACCTTCCCGATCTACCAAAATAACCAATTTTAAACTAGATGGGCAAAATCTTGGTGCAAATAGCACAACCTGTAATCTGTATACAGGTTGTGCTAGAAATTGTGTTGATATTCCTAAAAGAAATGATTGTTCAAGTTTCTTTGCAAACTAAGAACAATTGAATTCGGGCAGTATTCTATGTTTTCTTCCCTTCCTGATAAAAAAAACTTTATGTGTGAAAGTGGTACCTTGATACAGTGCTATTAATACATTGAAATTAGGTTTATCATAAAATAAGCATCTTAGTCAATAATTGGTCTGTAAGTGACCTTTGAGTCTGTAAGTAAACTGATTTTCAGTCAACCTACTAATAATCATATAATTTCATACATTTATCAGTAAATTAAATATTTCAGGATTCTAAATCTTTAAACTGTGGCTCATAAAAGATCCTCCTTTTTGGAACCCAAACAAGCAAAATTATCTGCATCTTGCCATACACATTAATTTAGTCTGGGAGCAATGCTAATTATGAGAGTGAGATTAGATTCCTGCATTTTATTTTTCAATGCTAATTATGAGAGTGAGATTAGATTCCTGCATTTTATTTTTCAATGCTAATTATGAGAGTGAGATTAGATTCCTGCATTTTATTTTTCAATGCTAATTATGAGAGTGAGATTAGATTCCTGCATTTTATTTTTCAATGCTAATTATGAGAGTGAGATTAGATTCCTGCATTTTATTTTTCAATGCTAATTATGAGAGTGAGATTAGATTCCTGCATTTTATTTTTCAACCACATTGTAGCAAGGATCGTAATTGGAAAGACGTGTGAATTTAGAATCTTGCTCATTACAAGAGAACCTGTAATCGTTGAGATGTGGGTGAAAGAAGAGCAGGAGGAAATTACAATTTTCAGGTGTAATGAGAGAAGATATTAAAAAGCAGGGTGCGTATATTTTTATTAAATCCTTGGTATTTTGTATGTATATTAAGAGCAAGATGATAACCCAGGTAAGAGTGAGGTCTCTAAGGAACAAAGTGGCATTCTGTGCTTGGAGTCAGAGGATGTGGGTGAAGTCTTAAATGAAAACTTCTCATCTGTATTCTCTCAGGAAAAGATATTGTAACTGGGGATTTCACTCAGGATGGTGAAATTCTGAGTAATTTAGGATTAAAAAGGAGGTTTTATGTTTCAGTGGGCATAAAGGCAAAGAAATCCCCAGGACCTGATGACATGTGCCCTAGGCTGTAATGTGAGATAAGGGAGAAAAATGACAGGGCCATAATAGGGATATATAAATCTGACGGTAGCTAAGATGCCAAATGACTGGAAGACAAGAAATGTTGTAGTTCTAATCAAGAAGGCTAAGAGGGATAACTTTTTCCAATAATTTCCCTATGCTTATAGTTAGTTTCGTATCTGAAAGAAGATGGCGGTGCGCCTGTGTTTGCGCAGCCCTCCAGTGAAAAATGATATTGTATCCGTTAAATAGGGGCCGTGGACAATTCTGATTTGATGGAGACGGACGTGAAAGCACAGAAGAACATCTGGAGAAATTTCTGAAACGCCCATTCGCTGCTGTCGTTACTGTGTGGTTGGGAATCTTTCAGAGGGTAGGCCTCAAAATCCCCGGCCTTGCCTGCTTTTGGTGACCGAGAAGGAGGTGGTCGAATCGTTTGGATAGAGATGGCGTTCAGTACTTGTTGTCGGAGAGCTGATCAGAGCTCAAAGTTTTCGTATGACTCAGAGTGGGATTGTGGTCGCATGGCCGGAGAGTTTTTCTTCCTTCTCCCGTCTGCGTGAGATGTGGGACATTTGAGAGACTTCGAACTTTACTGTGCTCATGGACTTCTTCATCAAGTTATGGATTTGTTGCACTGTTGTAACTATATGTTATAATTATGTGGTTTTGTCAGTTTTTTCAGTCTTGGTCTGTCCTGTGTTTTGTGATATCATACCGAAGGAAATAATGTATCATTTCTTAATGCATGCATTACTAAATGACAATAAAAGAGGACTACGTGTCTTCATAATCTGTGTTAGGGAAATTATTGGAAAAATCTGAAGCACATGCTTAATCTACACTTGGAAAGGCAGGAATTGATAAAGGATTATCAGTATTGATTTATCAGTAGGAGATAGAGTCTGATTAAATTAATCGAACTTTTTGAAGAAAATATTAAACAATGCTGTTGATGTAAGTTATGTTGATTTCAGTAAGACCTTTAACAAGCCCCATATGGAAAGCTGTTTAAAAAGTTAGAACCCATGGGATCCAATATTGGCTTATAGTAGAAGACAGTGTCAGGAGATGTAGGAAAGGCTTGACCCAAAAGCAGAGTAGCAGAGACAATTTAGCGATGAGTAATAACTTTTAAAAATAACCTGCAAGATAACAAGCCATGAGGGGCCATAAAACAAGAGAGAACAGATACTAAACATAACAAGGCAACAAGGTAACTGAATGCTAAGATCAGCTGGTTGAGGATGACTGGTCTGGTGATTGAACAAGGACTGTGACTGAGAGCTGGGTTTAAATAGGCTGCAGGTGATGAATTGGAAATGAGTGGCAGGTGACTCCTACAAGCTGGGTGAAGAGTGGGAGATGCCTGCCTGTGCCGGCCTGACAGACAGCGGGTGATAGGGAAAGATTGTATTTGTGATTGGAAGCCTGTAACTAGGGGTGGGTGCCGAGACCTTTTCTGCTTCTTGTAAATATTAACAAATTGAATGTGAGTATATGAGACAGAATTTGTAAACTGGTAAATTGGCGGCATTGTTGATAAGGAGGAGGTTAGTTTTAGGCTACAAAATGGTATTGATCAGCCAGTCATTTGGGCAGGACAATGGCATGTGGAATTTAATTCTGCTGTGTGTGACGTGCTGCATTTTGCACGGGTCAAATAGAATGAATGGTAGAGCCCTAGGGAGCATTGTAGAACAAAGGAAACCTGACATACAAATGCAACGAGCCCTGAAGGTGAGGCTCAAGTAGACAAAGTGCTAAAGAAGGCATGTGAGTTGCTTGCCTTCATTAGCCCGAGTATTTCATTAGCCAGTATGTGATCTACAGCTGCACTCAAACTGCGGTTCTTCACAGCAGCAGGTTCCCGCTCCCGGAGCTCACTGACTGGCCATTTTCGATATCTCCAGGAATGAACTGGAAGGCATGCACCTTTGGGGTGCGGCCTTGCACGGTAATTCTGTTTGCCACATACAGGAAGGATATGGAATAGGGTTAAACTGGTTTGTCGGGGGTTGCTCGGATGGCATGGCTTGAAGGCTAGAAGAGCCTACTCAGCGTAGTATCATACCAACAGGTCAACAGAGGACGCCATCTCCATGGCCCTTCACTCTGCCCTGACCCACCTGGACAGCCCCAACTCTTACATCAGAATGCTGTTCATTGACCTTAGTTCGGCATTCAATACTGTGATCCCCTCCAAGCTGATCGCCAAACTTCGCCAGCTTGGTATCAGCTCATCCCTCTGCAATTGGACCTTGGACTTTCTGACTAACAGACCCCAATTTGTTAAGTTAGACAACCTCTCCTCCTCCACTCTCACCCTGAACACTGGCGTGCCTCAAGGCTGTGTGCTGAGCCCTCTTCTGTACTCCCTTTTCACCTATGACTGTGTTCCTGTACAAGGTTCTAACTCCGTAATCAAGTTCACAGATGACACCACGGTGGTTGGTCTGATCAGAGGGGATGACGAGACGACCTACAGGGACGAGGTCCAGCACCTGGCCACGTGGTGTGCTGACAACAACCCGGCCCTTAACACCCAGAAGATCAAGGAGATCATTGTGGACTTCAGGCATGCTAGGAGCCACACTCACATCCCCATCTACATCAACGGAGCTGTAGTGGAGCGTGTATCAAGCTTCAAATTCCTTGGTGTCCACATTTCCGAGGATCTCACCTGGTCCCTGAACTCCTCCATCCTAATCAAGAAGGTGCAACAGTGGCTTTATTTCCTGCGGAGCATGAAGAAAGCTCACCTCTGTCCCAGGATACTGACGGACTTTTACCGCTGTACCATTGAGAGCATACTCACCAACTGCATTTCAGTGTGGTTTGGCAATTGTTCCGTATTGGACCACAAAGCACTCCAGCGTGTGGTGAAAACTGCCCAGTGAATTATTGGCACCCAATTGCCCACCATTGAGAAAATCTACCATAAATGCTGCTTGGGCAGAGCAAAAAGCATTATCAAGGATGCATCTCACCCTAACCATGGACCTTTTACTCTCCTCCCATCCGGTAGGCGCTACAGGAGCCTCCGCTCCCACACCAGCAGGCACAGGAAGAGCTTCTTCCCTGAGGCTGTGACCCTGCTGAACCTCACATCACAGCGCTAAGCAGTATTGCACCCATATTGTACTGTCCCAGTACTTTTATACTTGTGTGCTGTAGCACTTACTTTTTATTCACAATTATTTTGTAAATAACACTATTCTTTGCATTTCTGGTTAGATGCTAACTGCATTTCATTGACTTTGTATCTGTACTCGGCACAATGACAATAAAGTTGAATCTAATCTAATCTAAAGAACTAAATCAGTACACTGAAGAGGGTGCAGAGGACGTTCCCCACGATTATTCAGTTCTAATGACTGAATAACCTGGGTCTGTATTCCTTCGCAAAGGGGAAGCTGTCAGGGGATCTGATAGAGGGGAAGATAATTTTGAGTGACATAGATAGGGAAGCTAGTGCTAGTAAGAAACTTTTCTCCATGGCAGAGGTATCTGAAACCAGAGGGGATTTGTTTAAGATGAAGTTTGGAGGGAATATGAGGAAAAATATTTTCACCCAAAGCATAGTTGCAATCTGGAATGCACTGCCTCAGAGGTGGTGGACACAGATACGCTCAGAATATTTAAACAACCCTTGAACTGCCACAACATAGTAGGCTACTTACCAAGATATGGTAAATTGGATTAATATAGATAATTCTTATTAATCAGCAGGAACATGATCATTCAGTAGGCCTGCTTCTCTGCTGTTTGACTCTGTGATTAAATAATTCATGTTCCTTCTTACCTTGAGAAACTTCTAAAAATGTACAGTATTTTCAATCTACATTGTGATGACTTAGTTCTTGTGGCATCAAAGGACATCCCAGACTACAGTTAGATCCACTGGATGATGCATTGCATATTATTTAATGCTCCTCTGGCTTACTGTGATCAAATGTACTGGGTGTCCACCACTAACCCACAAAACTCAATTGCATTGAATACCTATAGTACAATACTGAAACTGAAACAGAAACAGAAAGTGCTGGAAAAGCTCGGAAGGTCAGGCAACGTCTGTTGATAAAGAAATAGTTGCATTTTGTTTGTTTAATAATTTATCTAGCAATACAGTGCAAAGTAGGCCCCGCTGGACCTTTGAGACCCCTGATAAACCCAAGAAAACTTAACCTAATCACAGGACAATGTAGAACCAATTAACCTAACCTGTACGTCTTTGGACTATGGAAGGAAACCGGAGGACCCAGAGAAAACACACGTCTTCCACAGAGAGGACATATAGAACACTTTACAGAATGGCGGCAGAATTGAACTCTGAACTCTGGAACGCACCAAGCTGTAATAACATCGCGCTAACCGCTACGCCACTGTGGTGCCCTTCAGATCTGATTCTCTGATTTGCATATATAACACTGTGTTTATTTTTCTGCCAAATTGTTCCCCACTGCGTACATCCCCTCCCCATACCCCTAAAAAGTCCTGACCCACAGGTGCCTCATGGCCCACTGAATTCCTCCAGCGGTTTGATTTCATTTGCCTCAGTTTCATGTTTTCTGCTCGAAAGATGCTTTTATTTTGGATTTGTATATTCAGTCAGGTATTGTAGATGCTCCAAACATGAGCTACTTGGAAACAGTACTTGGTTAAATTGTAAATTTTCACTTTTAGAGGGAAGCTGCTAGGCTGAGCAATATTGATGGTGTGGAATGCATGAATGTTCAGTCTTTAAATCATTATCAGATTATATCACAACATCCACAAATAAAACTAGTTCCAAATTTAGCCTTGACCTCATGTGTTAATTGGCAACTGTAAATTGCCCATGTGTAAGTGAGCAAGAGAATCTGGAAGGGAGCTGAAAAGAATGAAAAAAAAATGAGTTGGAGTAGAATTAGTTTTAAAATGGAGCTTGATAGTTGACATGGACTCAATGGGCCCAAGAGCCTGTTTCTGCGCTCTATTTCTCTGTCCTGACTCTTCATGTATGAAGCCTTGAAGCAATTGTTGGTGGGAAACAGATCAACTAAGATTTGACCACCAAAAAGTGCTGCACCGCACCATATACCTCACAAAAATGGGAGCTGGCTAATTAATTTTCCCACAGTATTAGTAAATTGTTGGACCTGCGCAGTAAAGTTTAAAGCTGGCATTTCACGTGGTAAACATACCGCTAGTCAGGAAAACAGGAACACAATGTGATCCATCCAGGAAAGGCAGTTGTTAAGTTGGATTCTTACTCATTGTTCAGAGGCCTTTTACATTTTGATTCCCCATATCAGATAATTATTTAAGGAATGTTACATACCTCAAGGAGATCTTGTGACTTTCTTGTGAGAATGATGTAGGGGTCTTTTGGAGGTCACCTAATGTAATTTTCCCACCGATGTGAGGTCACGTGATGACATGGTCACCACGGGTATAAAAGGGAAGACCTCTGGTGACGTAGTTAGTTTTCCAGCTAGAACGTTAATCAGTGTCTCCGTTCCGTTGCGTGTTTGTTTTATGACGCAGTTTCATTTCATTTTTAAACCGGAGTGTTACGTTCTATTGTAAGGTACAATAATGCTGGATTGGCAGCTTACCCACTTCTGCCAGATTTCTTGATGTACCTTTTCAGTAGTTTTGGAGAGTGAAGACTTTATCGAAGTACAGGACCTGAAAGATTAAGAGAAGTTGGTATCATTCGGCAGTTTAACAAAGGATCAACCTTATTGAGTCTTTGTTGAAGAAGTAGCGACCTGCATTAAAGATAACTCCTGCCAAAAGAGAAAGGTAGTTCATGCAGGATTTGCTCACCAGAAGAAAGGTCAGTTGTTTTAAGCCGTTTATCTCCTTCATCGTGAATCCTTTTGGACAGAACCAGCAGGAAAGTCGCGTCTATGAAGAAATCCTTCTCCAGAGAAGTCTCTCCCAATTGAACGTATAAATCTGTTGGACTTTCGAATTTACCATTTTAAGAACTGTATTTAATTTTACCGCTTTAAGAACTGTTTTCGCATTTATCACTTTATGAACCAGTACCGAGTGGCGACTTGTTGAATGGCCGCATAGCGGTTAACTTCCAGTTAAGGTTTTCATTTGTTTTTTTCATTGTTTATCCATGTTTAATAAATGTTTGTTTGTTTTTATATAATCTGTCTCGATTGATATTCATTGTTGCCGGTTACGTAACAGGAAGAACAATTGAGCAAGTTCAGCCTAAACTGACTGGAGTTTAAAAGGACAAGAGGTGCTGTCGTTGATTCATACAAGGTTATAAAAGGAATTGATGAAGCAGATATTGACCAGATACTTCCTCTCAGAAGAGACTCCAGAAACAGAGGGCATAATGTTATGATAAGGTTTTATAATGTTTAGCATCGAGATGAGGAAAAATTTATATTCCTAAGTGAGTGAGTAGGCAGACGTTGATCCCAGGGGATCATGGGCTGGCGCCTCTGGTGGACTGTGTTCTCTCCAGGGTGCAAGCCTGGGCGGGAAGGTTTGAAGAACTGGCTGTTGCCCATGCAGTGGGTTCCCCCTCTCCATGTCACTGATGTAGTCCAAGGGAAGGGCAAGCGCCAATACAGCTTGGCACCAGTGTTGTCACAGGGGTTGCCAGAGTGAAGTTGTAAACAACATCAAACTGCCTTAGGGAACCCGTCTCTGATTTCTTCCTCAGGTTTTACTCCCGAAGCCTTTCCTATAGGTGAGTATGACTGCAAGACAGAGGAGGTTTAAAGTCAGAGTTTTCCTTCTCCTAGGCAGGCTGCCATCCAAGGCTGATGAGCTCCATCTGCCCAAAGCAACTGGTTTTGAAGCACCAGTAGTCCACCTTTGCCCATTCTCTTGTCAGTAGAAACAGTTCCGCCGGGCCTAGTAGCTAAGGCCAAGAGTTGGACTTGATTGTCAGAGGCTGTTAGAGTCGCATGCCATTTGGAGCACCTTATAGGTAGTGGGAGCTTATCCCCACCACCACTCCCGGCTATGACAACCTTAGGAACCAATCCTAAGTAGACAAGCAATATTAACCATATGATCTGAAGCCTATGAAATCATTTATTAACTTTGAGATTGTCCTGAGCTCCACTTTTGTCAGTTATCCTCAACTTTTGACACTACAACGGACCAAATATCTATCTTGATCTTGAATATATTCAATGATTCAACTTAGAGAATTACGTGTGGTGGAGAATATCAAAGTTTCATGATCCTCCTTTCTCCTTATCTCTGTCTTACACCAGTTACCCTTTATTCTGAAACCATGCCTCCTAGTTCTAGACTTTCCCATGAATCAGAATCAGGTTAAATATCACTAGCATATGTTGTGAAATTTGTTGTTTTTGGGGCAGCAGTACAATGCAGTACATAATAATAGAGAAAAATAAAATGTGAATTACAGTACGTATATACAATGCCTATAAAAAGAATTCATCCCCCCCCAAAAAAAAGATTTGTGTTTTATTGTTTCCCAACACT
The DNA here is from genome assembly GCF_963921235.1 of Mobula hypostoma. Taxonomy (NCBI): domain Eukaryota; kingdom Metazoa; phylum Chordata; class Chondrichthyes; order Myliobatiformes; family Myliobatidae; genus Mobula; species Mobula hypostoma. The sequence continues at coordinate 151,978,150 of NC_086102.1, read as the reverse complement.
GAATCACAGTGGATTTAATTTGGCTTTTTTGACACTGATCAACAGAAAAGACTCTTTCATGTCAAAGTGAAAACAAATTTCTACAAATTGGTCCAAATTTATTACAGGGCCCGCTGCAGTGAAGCATCCCCATAGCATGATATAGCTTATAAAAAGTACAGTATATTAAATAGATAAATTAATTAAGTACTGCAAAATTTAAAAAAAATAGAGGAAATAGTGAGGTAGTGTTCACTGGTTCAATATCCATTCAGAAATTGGATGGCAATGTGGGAAGAATCTGTTCCTGAATCTTTGAATGTGTGCTTCATGCTCCTGTACCTCCTTCATGGTGGTAGCAATGAGAACAGGGCATGTTCTGGATGATGAAGATCCTTAATGATGGATGCCACCTTTTTGAGGCATCACTCCTTGAAGTTATCCTGGATAGTGTGGAGGCTAGTGCCCATGATAGAACTGACTAATTTTACAAGTCTCTCCAGCTTATTTTGATTCTTTGCAGTAACCCCACTACCTTCCCTCCCCCCCCACCCGCATACTACACAGTCTCCATGGTACATCCGTAGAAATTTGTGAGTGTCTTTGGGGACAGACAAAATCTTCTCAAACTCCTAATGAAACATAGCCACTGTCGTGCCTTCCTTGTAGCTGCATTGATATGTTGGGCCCAGGATAGATCTCAGAGATGCTGACACCCAGAAGATTGAAATTGCTCACCCTTTCCACTCTGATCCCTCTTTGAGAACTGATGTATGTTCCCTCAACTTACCCTTTCTGAAATCCACAGTAAGTTCTTTGTTCTTACTGACAATTGAGTGTTGCTGTGACATCGCTCAACTTGCTGACATATCCTTTTCTTGTACACTCTCTTGTCACCATCTGAAATTCTGCCAACAATAGTTGTGTCATCAGCAAAGTTATAGATGGCATTTGAACTGTGCCTTGCCACACGGTCATAGGTGCAGAGAGACTAGAGCAGTGGGATAAGCACACATCCCTGAGATGTGCCAGTTTTGATGGTCAGCGAGGTGGAGATGTTATTTCCAGTCTTCACAGATTGTGGTCTTCCAGTTAGGAAGTCGAGGATCCAGTTGCAAAGGGAGGTATAGCATCTCAGGTATTGGAGCTCTTCAATCAGAACTGTAGGAGTGATTGTCTTAAATGCTGAGCTGCAGTCAATAAACAGCATCCTGACATAGGTATTGGTGTTGTCCAGGTGATCCAAGGCTGTGTCAAGAGCCAATGACCCACTGCAACAGGCAAATTGCAGAGGGTCCAGGTCCTTGCTGAGACAGGAGTTAATTCTAGCCATAACCAACCTCTCAAAGCATGAAGATATGAGTGCCACTGGATGATAGGCTTTAAGGCAGCCTACCCTACTCTTCTTGGGCGTAATTGTTGTCCTTTCGAAGTAGGTGGGATCTTCCAACTGTCGCAATGAGAGATTGAAAATGTCTTTGATCATACCTGCCAGTTGGTTGGCACAGGTTTTCAGGGCTTTACCAGGTACTCCATCAGGGCCTGTTGCCTTGTGAGTGTTCACCCTCTTGAAAGACCGCCTGACGTTGGCCTCTGAGACAGAGATCACAGGGTCACCAGACGCAGTAGGGATTCTCACAGCTGTAGTTTTATTCTCCCTTTCAAAGTGAGCATAAAAGGCATTGAGCTCATCTGGGAGTGAATCATCACTGCCGTTCATGATGTTAGGTTTTACTTTGAGAAATAGCCTTTCAACTTCTAACTTGTTAAGTCCATCTCAGAACGTTATACATTTCAAAAAGATCACTTCTGTGTCTAGACTGCAGTGAGACTAACTGCTCAACCTTTTTCTCATTAGTCAACTCTTCCATTCCAGGAAACATCCTTGAATAAGGAAACTAAAACCATGCACTACTCCAAATGTAGTCTCACCAACATCCTGTACACTTATAGTAAGACTTCTATACGTTTGTACTCCTTCCTCTTTGCCATAAAGGCCAACATTTTATTTGTCTTTCTAGTGCATGTCACACTTTGTGTATTTCATGAATGAGACAACTAGATTGCACCGTAGCATTCTGTAAACTTGCTCCTTATAAACAAGAATCCACTTTTCTGTCCTTACAACCAATGTAGATGACCTCTTGATTCCACATTATTCACATTCTGACCGTTTTTTTGTCCATTTGTCTCAGCTATCCAATTCCTTTTGCAGGTCTCTCTCTGCTGGACTCTCTGATGGTGGTGTCTGAAAAGAGGATGCTGTCTAAGTTGCATGCCATCTTGGATGTCTCCCATCCACTACATAATGTACTGGGTGGGCACAGGAGTACATTCAGCCAGAGACTCATTCCACCGAGATGCAGCACTGAGCGTCATAGGAAGTCATTCCTGCCTGTGGCCATCAAACTTTACAACTCCTCCCTTGGAGGGTCAGACACCCTGCGCCAATAGGCTGGTCCTGGACTTATTTCATAATTTACTAGCATAATTTACATATTACTATTTAACTATTTATGGTTCTATTACTATTTATTATTTATGGTGCAACTGTAACGAAAACCAATTTCCCCCGGGATTAATAAAGTATGACTATGACTATGACTATGACTATGACTATGTTATTTACATCCTTCTCATCCTTTCCTTTCTAACCTCTTTGCATCATCTGCAAAGATGACTGCAATATATTTATTTCAATCAAAATAAACCCTAAAATATACTTAATTATCTGACAGTCTAGCGCTGATTCCTTTTACAGAATCAGAATCAGGTTTCATATCAGGGCCATATGTCATGAGATGTTGACTTTGTGGCAGCAGTACAATTCAATACATGATAATAGAGAGAAAATAACTGTGAATTACAGAAGTATATAAATATATAAATGTAATCATTAATTAAGTAGTGCAAAAACAGAAATTTACGAAGTAGTGAAGTAGTGTTGATGGGTTCAATGTCCATTCTGAAATCAGATGGCAGAGGGGAAGAAGCTGTTCATGAATCACTGAATGTGTGCCTTCAGGTTTCTGTAACTCCTTCCTGATGATAAAACTGAGAAGAGGACATGTTCTGGGTGGTAGAGGTCCTGGATGATGGATGCCGCCTTTTTTAGGCATCACTCCTTGAAGAAGCTTGCCAACCTGAAATCCATCAATTTATTTCAACTACCTGTTTAGTTGTTCATCAGCCATTCATCTATCCTCGCTATTATCTCATCATGCATAGAAACCTTTTAACTGGGATCACTTTGATGGTCTTCTGGAAAGACAAATACATACCTTTGGTTCCCCCTTTATTCAATCTGCTCTTATTTACAGATTTATGGTTCCCACCGAGCCTCCCTGCTCATTGCAAACTTTAGGAACAATCTAATCGTTTGTCAAAAATGATTTCCCTTTCATGTAGCAATGTTACTAATGCTTGATATTATGGTTTTCTCTGTGTCCTAAAAGTTCCTTAAATATGCTTTCAGCATCTTCACAACACACAAGAAAGGCTGATGGCCTAGAATTTCCTATTTTCTGTCTCTGTCCTTCTTGCAGATGTTGAGAGTACTCTCACTGAGTGATGTTCATGGTCTTGTGCTGCTGTGTCTATGCACTACAAGTTTTGACAAGCTGTGTGTTCGGAGTTGCTCTTCTGCACACCACTGTTGTAATATGTAGTTATTTGAGTTATTGTGTCCTTCCAGTCAGCTTGAACCAGTCTAGCCATTCTTCTGTAACCTCTCTCATTAACAAGATGTTCCCCACCCCCCACTCCCCACGCCACCCCTCACCCACAGAACTGCTGCTCTGGATGTTCTCGTTTGGTTTTTTTTGCACTGTTCTTTGTAATCTCTGGAGACTGTTGTGCGTGAAAATCCAAGGAGATCGGCAGTTTCTGAGATATTCTAATCACCCCGTCTGGCACCAACAATCATTCCATGGTCAAAGTCACTTAGATCACATTTCTTCCCCATTCTGATGTTTGGTCTGAACCACTTGACTGTGTCTGTATGCTTTTTTGCATTGGGTGTCTTGGGTATCTCATTACAGAAACATAGAAAACCTACAGCACAATACAGGCCCTTCAGCTCCTGATGCTGTGCCAAACATATACTTCCTTTAGAAATTACTTAGGGTTACCCATAGCCATCTATTTTTCTAAGCTCCAAGTATCTATCCAAGAATCTCTTAAAAGACTCTATCATAACCATCTCCACCACCGTCGCCAGCAGCCCATTCCATGCACTATCTGCATAAAAAACATACCCCTGACATCTCTTCTGTACCTACTTCCAAGCACCTTAAAACTGTGCCCTCTCTTTTTAGCCATTTCAGCCCTGGCAAAAAGCCTCTGACTGTCCACACAATCAATGCCTCTCATCATCTTATACACCTCTATCAGGTCACCTCTCATCCTCTGTTGCTCCAGGGAGTAAAGGTCAAGTTCATTCAACCAATTCTCATAGGGCATGCTCCCCAATCCAGGCAACATACTTGTAAATCTCCTCTGCACCCTTTCTATGGCTTCCACATCCCTCCTGTAGTGAGGTGACCAGAACTGAGCACAATACTCCAAGTGGGTTCTGACCAGGGTCCTATATAGATGCAACATTACCTCTCGGCTCTTAAACGCAATCCCATGGTTGATGAAGGCCAATGCACCGTATGCCTTCTTAACCAAAGAATCAACCTGCGCAACAGGTTTGAGTGTCCTATGGACTCGGACCCCAAGATCTCTGATCCTCCACACTGCCAAGAGTCTTACCATTAATACTATATTCTGCCATCTTATTTGACCTAACAAAATGAACCATCTCACACTTATCTGGGTTAAACTCCATCTGCCACTTCTCAGCCCAGTTTTGCATCCTATCGATATCCCATTGTAACCTCTGACAGCCCCCTACAGAATCCACAACACCCCTAACTTTTGTGTCATCAGCAAATTTACTAACCCATCCCTCCACTTCCTCATCAAGGTAATTTATAAAAATCACAAAGAGAAGGGATCCCAGAACAGATCCCTGAGGCACACCACTGGTCACTGACCTCCATGCAGAATATGACCCATCTACAACCACTCTTTGCCTTCTGTGGGCAAGCCAGTACTGGATCCACAAAGCAAGGTCCCCTTGGATCTCATGCTTCCTTACTTTCTCAATAAGCCTTGCATGAGATACCTTATCAAATGCCTTGCTGAAATCCATATACACTACATCTACTGCTCTACCTTCATCAATGTGTCACATCCTCAAAAAATTCAATCAGGCTCATAAGGCATGACCTGCCCTTGACATAGCCATGCTGACCATTCTTAATCATATTATGACTCTTCAAATGTTCATAAATCCTGCCTCTCAGGATCTTCTCCATCAACTTATCAACCACTGAAGTAAGGCTCACTGGTCTATAATTTCCTGGGCTCTCTATTCCCTTTCTTGAATAAGGGAACAACATCTGCAACCCTCCAATCCACCGGAACCTCTCCTGTCCTCACTGATGATAAAAAGATTATTGCCAGAGGCTCAGCAATCTCCTCCCTCACCTCCCACAGTAGCCTGGGGTATATCTCATCTGGTCCCAATGACTTATCCAACTTGATGCTTTCCAAAAGCTCCAGCTCTTTCTTAATGTCTATATGCTCAAGCTTTCAGTCCACTACAAGTCATTCTTACAATTGCCAAGGTCCCTTTCCGTAGTGAATACTGAAGCGAAGTACTCATTAAGTACCTCTGCTATCTCCTCCAGTTCCATACGCACTTTTCCACTGTCACACTTGATTGGTCCTATTCTCTCATGTCTTATCCTCTTGCAATTCACAAACTTGTAGAATGCCTTGGGATTTTCCTTAATCCTGCCCGCAAAGGCCTTCTCATGGCCCCTCCTGGCTCTCATAATTTCATTCTTAAGCTCCTTCCTGCTAGCCTTATAATTTTCTAGATTTTTATCATTATCTATGTTTTTTGAATCTTTCGTAAACTTGTCTTTTCTTCTTGACTAGATTTTCAACAGCCTTTGTACACCACCGTTCCTGTACCCTACCATCCTTTCCCTGTCTCATTGGAACGTACCTATGCAGAACTCCATGCAAATATCCCCTGAACATTTGCCACATTTCTGCAGCACATTTCCCAGACAATATCTGTTCCCAACTTATGCTTCCAAGTTTCTGCTTGAAAGCTTCATATTTCCCCTTACTCCAATTAAATGCTTTCCTAACTTGTCTGCTCCTATCCCTTTCCAATGCTATGGTAAAGGAGATAGAATTATGATCACTACCTCCAAAATGTTCTCCCACTGAGAGACCTGACACCTGACCAAGTTCCATTCCCAACACCAGATCAAGTACAGCTTCTCCTCTTGTAGGCTTATCTACATATTGTGTAAGGAAACCTTCCTGAACACACGTAACAAACCCCACCCCATCTTAACCCCTCCTCTAGAGAGATGCCAATCAATATTTGGGAAATTAAAATCTCCCACCACTACAACCCTGCTATTATTACACCTTTTCGGAATCTGTCTCCCTATTTGCTCCTCGATGTCCCTGTTACTTTTGGGTGGTCTAGAAAAAACACCCAGTAGAGTTATTGACCCTTTCCTGTTCCTAACTTCCACCCACAGAGACTTAGTAGACAATCCTTCCATGATTTCCTTCTTTTCTACAGCTGTGACACTATCTCTGATCAGCAGTTCCACGCTCCCACCTCTTTTGCCTCCCTCCCTGTCCTTTCTGAAACATCTAAAGCCTGGCACTCCAAGTAACCATCCTTGCCCCTGAGCCATCCAAGTCTCTGTAATGGCCACAACATCATAGCTTCAAGTACTGATCCACGCTCTAAGCTCATCTGCTTTGTTCATGATGCTTCTTGCATTAAACAGACACATCTCAAACCGTCAGTCTGAGCGTATCCCGTCTCTATCACCTGCCTAACCTCCCTCTCAAACTGCCTACAAGCTTTATCTATTTGTGAGCCAACTCCTCGTTCCTCCGTCTCTTCTGTTCGGTTAAACACTCCAGCAATTCTAGTTTAAACACTCCCCAATAGCCTTAACTAACCTCGCTGCCAGGATATTGGTCCCCCTCGGATTCATGAGCAACCCGTCCTTTTTATACAGGTCACGCCTGCCTCAAAAATAGGAAGAAATCTGAATCCTTGCCCCCGTTCCAATCCCAATAATTTTCTCTTTCTGTATCTAATTTGACAGTAATTTACTTTCCTTTCTTTTCAGTCATTCTTGTTTATGCCATTACTTTGAACATAGATAGTTTAGAATTTAAGTCAGGTCCTGTATGCATCCGACCTCATCATTTGCATTTCCAGCAATTGCAATCCAAACGCCGCTCTAGCAAAGTCTGGGTAAGCATTTATAATTGTGTCATGTGTAACTGTGTCATATCGATTATATTTAAGAACCGCGCTATACTGGTGATGCATAACTGGAACATTTTGGTTACAATTACTGAACAATACTACTAAGCAGATTCCATTGTCGCAGGCATTGCTTAGAGTAAATCCACGATTGACCTTCTTTCCGCATTTTGCTATCCTGGCAAATGCTCGCAGTTCCTTACATGCAAACCTCCCACTTTCTTCGGGAGCTCCAGGGATTTTGAACACTGACGCATCCCGCGGATGAAAATATTCCCCTGTGACGAACAACCGCAGAGGGACCCCGGCTTGCTACAAAGTTATATGGCTGTGGGGTATCGAACGGAATATCAGAACATTTGCAAAATGACACCACAGAAAACACTTCTGCATTTTAATATCTGCACCGACAGACAATAAAGAGTCATTTTCAGCTTCTTGCAGGAGCCAGGGAATACTGTAACGATCATAGAGTTCATTAAGCAATCATTTTTCTAAACATTTTTTTTCTTGTCAGAAGCGGCTAACTCATTTTTTCCGACGTGGGCGGCAGTGTGGGAGTTTATGTGGGAAAGAGTCCCATGATAAGCACCCTCCTCCACAATCGTGATTGAGATTCCAGTCCCCCTTGAGTTGCTGCTGACTTACACGAAACGATAGAGAAACAGCTGGAAGCCTTGTCAGTGGTGGTAGTTGGAACGCGATCTTCCGTAAATTCACAGGTCGGGGGGCTGTGGAAACAGGCTGAAAGTGGGTCTGTTATCTCACTACGAGTGTCCGGTGCTCCCTCTGACTCTGGTATACCGCACAGTTTACTCAGAGAGACGTTGGCGTTGGATTCTGTGGTATTTGTGGGCAGGTGCATCACGTCAAAGGAGGCGGACCAGGCTGGCTTGTTAAGAGATTTTGTTTTCCTCCTAAAGGTTTAAAGTACTTGGCTTTAGATCAGTACATAAAAAGGCAAACTAATGCCGATGCAGGACCTACTTGGGGGTGTTTCTGAAATCCTGGGCAGCTTTCAGAAGACTATTTGGTCTTTATTGATCCGAATAAATAAAGGGCGTGGAAAAGAGTCATTTGAACGATTGTGCAATGCTCCATTACTCAAAGTGATCTGATTATGAATAGATGCAGCGTTAGATATATAACAAACATCAAAGGGAAAAGAAACAGAACAGAAACAGCCGAGATTTGCTGTCTCGCTTCCTTTATCCCGGTGCCCTGACGATTGTGAACCTGACCGAATTTAATAATGTTAATGATGTGCAAACTGTAATATCGTTGGGGGCAGGAGGAGCTTTGCTCTGCAAACCTAGCTCACAAAAACGCCTTGTTAATATACCACATAGCTATCCCAATAAGTTTGTTAGTGATTGTACCTTTGCACTTCGATCGATAATAGTCGAAAATTTTTCAACACGAACACAATCTTACAACCGCAAAATAAAGAGGTAATCTGACAACGCCAAATAATAAACCGGCCTTTGGGATTTGGTGGGTGTTATCGTTGGTCGGAAGCGCCCACTGACTGGTTTTCTCATCACTTATGACGCAGGCAAGTTCAAATGAAATACCCTGAATATACCCTCGAAAGAATAAATCCCACGCAACTTTGTACTAAAGAATCTTGGTCAAACCAAGGCGATATTTCCACAATAAGAGAGCCATGTTTGAGAATAAGTAGTGTGCCCTTCTTCTTTCGCTGTTTTAATCTTTACTACATACTATTATTTTCTAATGAAATACTGATGATTTCTACGTACACAATTTTAAAATTAAACTGAATCTGAATTAAGAGTACTGAACGACTTTATTATTAAACGGGATTTTTTTTTAAGTAAGAGACCATCTTTTCAACGATACTGATAACCACAATAATAGAATGAAACATGACCGTATTTATTTATAACAGCATAAATCCTTGACCCCACTTCAGCGAATGGATCTTCACCGAAGTTGGAAGCGCGGAATCTATAGCATTCCATTGTTCAGGGGAACGGTGTGTGCGGGAAAAAGCTAATTCCCTTTATGCAGTCTTTGACAATCAATAGCCTAAAACACCAACATTCCATGAAGAAAACATCATTAAAATAGATTCGTGTTTTGCTTATGGAAAAAAGAGGAAAACATTCTGTAAGGATTTAAGCCCGACCTCGGACTGGTATATTCAGGCAGTTTCTCTATAGTGAAGTAATTGCCGGGCAGTTTAACTCTGAATTAGTCATCTAGGCGGTTCACTGGTCACACTCACAGCCTTGTTACGGTCTTCAGTTTGACCCCATTCCAATATGCGATCGGATTTCTCTAAGAAAAGCAAAGAATACCCTTCTTCAAAACAAGAGTAAATTGCTCTAGCTGCATGTTAGCTGTCCCATTTTGAATTATATTTTACTAACTTTTTCATGGTAATATTTTGCGCTGTGAGCGACACGTGTTTTGAGGGCTCACCGAGGTCCGGAGGAACGTTGTTTCGTTTGATTGTACATTTGTACAGTCAAATGACAATAAACTTTGAATTTGACTAATCCGTGTAGATTTGCTGGAAAATTAATGACTTATTCGAAAACAATTAGCACAAGGGATCCAATTAAAAATTGCCTTCGATCTAAAGTTCTTTTAACAAAACATACTTTCCATATAACCATGTCCCCTAGCAGTAGAAAATGATTGGATTAGAACACCTGTAACCTTGATAATTTAGGGCGCAGTGTTGTGAAACCATTAAATGGTGGAGGTGGCCCACCTCTTCACTCACTCATCAAACACACCCAAGAAATTTCAGCAGCGGCGCACGACCTCTCATTACACCCTCCCGCCCCCGCAGCTTCCTGCACCTGTCAAGGGCAATATTGCATCACACGTGTTCGGCAAAGTTGACTGAAAAAAAGAGCCAATGTTCTTGTCATTCGCCTAGATACGCGACGTTTCCTGCATGGTTTTCACACTGGAATATTTGTACCAGCTAGGGGGTAAATTACAGCTTCAAAGATACTCCCGTCTGCCTGGCGTTCTAAATATACTTTTTGAAGACAGGTATCTATAATTAACTAAATTTCTGATTAAAGTTAGCGGTTCTGGATCATGATGCTTCGGGGAAGGGAATAAAACGTATTTACTCAACATTGATCAAGTTGTATATTTAAGATATAAAAATATCTGTACGCACCGCATTCTATAAAGTCAACTTTTATTTCACAGATACCGGTGAAAATGACTTCTCTTTTATTAGCTTTATTTCCCAAACCTGTTGAGACCATTGAGTAGTGGGTTTGATTATTTGCAAGTCTGTATTTTCTGTTTGATGTGAGCTAATTTTAAACAGCAGGAATGTAATTGTACCTTATTTATACATTGGCAAACTGAGCGTAATGGAGGACATTAGCTAAATGCATTCAAGTCTTAAGAGCCAATGCTATGGCTTGCTGGAATAAAGCGGTAACATGCGGTGTCACATCCAGCTCCCATTGTTGTTCAGGCGTGACGCCAAGTGCCCACTCGGGTAAGGCATGATTTAGAGAACCCACTTCGCTGCAAGAAAAATAGAAGTACCTGCATTGATATAACCTTGGTCATGGTGCCACAAAGTGCGTTGAAACAAATTATGATCCTTTTTCAATTTAAGGAACTTTGAGGAATACACACAGTTGTAATATTGGGAAGACTGCAGTAAGTTCCCGCAACATTGCAGTCTGTTTCTGTAGTGGTTTTGGCTGAGGAATAAATATTGGACAGATCAAAATGGAAACCTTTCCAATGGCGATATAGTGTCAACAGACCAGAGAACACAAGGCAGGCCTGCTCCTTTAATTTCAAGTGACTTATGTTTGAGAGACCAACAGAACACTAAAGTCCCCTACCATAACCACGACAGGGGATTCTTTCACCATGACGGTAATTAAACCAATATACCAACGTAATTTCTCAGATCACAATACAATACAAATCAGCAATGATTTTTAGCATTATCTAACAATAGCACTTTTTAACTTCTCCACATAGTAGCATTTGTTACTTGCCATCTGAAAACATTTTCAAGAACATCAAAGAACTGGAATCATACATCAATGCATATTATTATTTTATTATTGCATGCCTTACCAGTGACTGTAAAATGCTGAGTCACTGAGTGGTCCAAATGAACTTTAATGCACCTATTTGTCTTTTGGGCAACTAGAGATTTTAAGATTATTCTCAGCGTGCAATTTGCTGTCTCCGGCCTCAGGATGTAACAGCTCTGAAAACAGCTGCCAAATACTGCTGCTGTGGACATAATTAGTTTGAAAATAGGTACAAATTTCTCTGAAATTACGTAAAATCTACAGCACCAACTCAAGAGTTTTGGCCTAGTTGTCCCAGGCTTTCCCCAGAGTCAACACGGGCTTTCCTCTACTCCTATTTTCTCTTCCCACACTGTCTTACTATTTTCCCCTATTCCTCTTTCTCTCATCAATATGTTAAGGTTCCTTGTCAAGTGCATCAATAGCCTCCGATTCAGCCATTTCCAGAAAAGCCGAGTTCCATGTGCTCCCTGTACTCTTTACAAAGTGATCTCTTCAATCACTTGATGGTTATCTTACATTTATGCCTCCCACTCATCCACAGCGCCACCCCAAAGCATCTACCTTTCAACTTCAGATCTCCTCTTTTGTCACACAGAGAAAAGCCTCTATCATTGCTTGATCTTTCATGGTCTTTTCCACACCAGTAACATCCTTGTAAGTCTTTTCCATGCTTCATCTAGATTTTTCAGTCTCCTTTTGGTAATGTGAATACTGAAGACTAGTTGCATTTTGAAGTTTAATTTTCTCACGATTTCAATTTAAAATTAACATACTGTAATTTCAAATATCTATGTATAGGATGGTTTCTCCTGCTGAAGTGAATAATCAGTTCCTTGGTCTTGCTGACATTGATTGAGAGGTTGTTCTTGTGGCACCACTCAGTTAGATTTTCAATCTCCCTCCATAAGCTCATTTGTCACCACCTTTGATACAGCCCACAATAGTGGTGGTGTCAGCAAACTTTGGTCTCCTAGACACAGCCTCCCAGATGTGCCTTTCTGATTTACCCGTAGAGGCTAAGGTCCTCATCACCACTCTTGCATTTTTTTAGGCTGAATTAAATTAATGTGTAGTAAAGTTTTATGAAACGGTTCATTATGGAACAGTTCCTCGTCCATGAATGTGTAGAATAAGTACATTAGCAGAGATCATTTAGGGTGCTGCTGCTGAACTCTTGCCATCTCACACTGTTTGCTGTTTGATTAGCAGCTCTCTCAAAGCCCATAGTGATTCAAAGAACACTTCACCAGTTGTTCCGTCAGCCCACAGGAACAGGCTGATTGGCATAAGTATTCGTTTGCATGAGGGTTCCTGAAAATGCAGGCATTCATCTGTTCCTTAATCTTGCGTTGTTTGCGTTGACAACTTCTAAGCAGATCATCTGGCCATAGTCCTTGTCCCGATGGCTTCTGCACAAAAGCCTTCCTGCCATCCAAGCAGTATTCTTCATTCATCAGTCCAGCTTCACCTAGGAGCATCCTACCTACATTCATCTATGGAGCACCCATTCTTAAAATGCTGCTGTCTCCTGTAGTCCCTTTAATCTGGCCAGCAAATTTTCAGCTGCACGGTTAAATGAAAATTATCATGATTACCACAAAATCAGATCTTTGTTTATTCACAGGATGTGGATGGGTGCAGTAAAATCTTAAACTGGTTTGGAAAGACCCAGCATGCAATTGTACGTTGACAGCACTGGAAAAATGTCTTCATCTATTGTTATCACTGAAGTAATACTTTCAGTGAACAAAAGAAATGATAGTAACATGAAGTAGCTCATCTATTGGAAGGGAAGTTATGGACTTCCAAATCATGTTCTACTTGAGGGTGCCCTCTAATTAAATTAATTCAAGGTATAAACTATTAACATCTCTAATGTGAACTTTGAATCAAATGTGTGTTTATGGTGGGTCATTTTTCTCTGTCATACTCATGTCATTATCCTTAAAAAGGAATTACAAAATGTGAACAATGCAAAGGTGAAAATTTCACATTTCTTGTGAACTTCAGATTCAATGATAAAGTCATATATTCATTGGGAAGAATGGGTGAGGTTGGGTGGAGTTGAAAGCAGACGATGGTTTTCAGGTTTAGACTTAAACCCTTATGAATAATTTCTTTGGTATTTCCTGGAAGTGATCATTGTGTCATTATTGGCATAAAACTCAGTAAAGTAGCATAGTTTAGAGAATGCTGCCTGCACAAAACGAATCACTGAAAAAGCTTAAAGGGGATTAATACAGCACACCTGAATAAAAACGCCATCAGCTGTATAATCAGACCTCATTATAACTCTATAAGCTTAATTAAATGTTGTGCAATATAATCAGGCTAGTTGATTTTCTTTATCACTACTTTCAGCCATTGTCACTGTTACACACAAAGTTTTTCTGCAATAACTTAGTTTATTTAATTATGTTGAAAAAATAAACCTACTTATGTGATATCCCTTTGCTTTTATACAATGTATATTATCAACCTTTATGATAATATGTGTTGACTAAAAATTCTGCCAAGCTTGTCACTTGCGGCTCAGTAACAGAGTTTTGTTTCCAGTCTGAGTGAAGTTACAAGTAGGCAGAGTCAAAGCTGCCTGGGATCAATATTTCTGAACAAAGGTTAGTTAAAATAAGACTATATAGTTTTAAAATGTTATGCTTTTAAAGATATGACAAAAATTTTCTTTCTGCATCATGCCATTCTGTGTTAAAGTATGAGAATCTGTCATACATTTTTGGAGCAAAACTTTATTGAAGTGGATTGAATGATGTACTACAACTGTTCTGAAGCAATATCGATTATAGCATTGCAGATAGTGCAGCACTATTACAGTTCGAGGCATCAGAACAGGGAGTTCAATTCCAATGTCATCTGTAAGAAGTCTGTATGTCCTCCATGTGAAATGTGTGTGTTTTTTCCAGGTACTTCAGTTTCCTCCCACAGTCCAACAACCTACCGGTTGGTAGGTAAATTGGCTGTTGTAAGTTGTCCAATGATTAGCCGAGGAATAAGTCAAAGGTTGCTGAGTGGCACGGCTCAGAGGGCCAGCAGGGTCTATTCCATGCTATATCTCAAAAAATAAATAAAAAGTATTCAACATGATTTATTAATAGAAATAGTGGCAATGCATCTCCATAAAGTTTCTCAAAATGAATCGCGAGGAAGTTTTGGAGAGGTTTGTCACCTTAATACAAAAATAAAGTGGTAGTTGCTGAAACTGATCAGCAAATAAGGAAAATTGGCAATGCTAACAAATATTAAAAGAAATGAACTAAACTGTTTGATAGAATTAGGAGACTAAGAGTGTATCTGTTTTATAAGAGAAGTTAACTTCGATGGTCTATCAGACGACTTACCTTATTTATATTCCTTCAATCTTCATTGTGGAAGGTATTGATCAATTATTATTTTATAAGAACGATTCCATGGCAGTATTTCTAGTTTACTGTAATAACTTGTTTTAGTATGTTGATTTCTTTAGTATTCTCTTTTGGAATCTGGCCATTACCTATCCCTAATTGCGTTTGAACTTGGTGACCTTTCACACAATATCAGTAAGACTAAGGAACTAATTGCGGACTTCAGGAAAGAGAAGTTGAGGGAATATACAGCAGTCTTCATTGAGGGATCAGCAATGGAAACGAGGAGCAGTTTCAGGTTCTTTGGTTTCAACATCTCAGAAGATCTGTCCTGGATCCAACAAATTAATATAAATACAAAGAAGGCACAACAGCTGGATTTCATTAAGAGTTTGAGGAGATTTGGTATGTCACCAAAGACTCTCACAAATCTCTACAGATGTACCATGGAAAGTATTTTAACTGGTTGCATCACCATCTGGTATGGAGGAGCCATCGCACAGGATCACAAAAATCTGGAGGAAATTGTAAATTCGATCAGTTCCTTCATGGGCATTCGGCACTAGCCTCCGGAGCTTTGAGGACTCATAGAAACATAGAAAACCTACAACACAATACAGGCCCTTCGGCCCACAAAGCTGTGCCGAACACGTCCTTACCTTAGAAATTACCTAGGATTACCCATAGCCCCTATTTTTCTGAGCTCCATGTACCTGTCCAGGAGTCACTTAAAAGACCCTGTCGTATCCACCTCCACCACCATCACCGGCAGCCCATTCCACGCACTCACCACCCTCTGTGAAAAAAACCTAACCCTGACATCTCCTCTGTACCTACTTCCAAGCACCTTAAAACTGTGCCCTCTCATGCTAGTCATTTCAGTCCTGGAAAAAAGCCTCTGACTATCCACACAATCAATGCCTCTCATTATCTTATACACCTCTATCAGCTCACCTCTCATCCTCTGTCACTCCAAGGAAAAAAGGCTGAGTTCACTCAACCTATTCTCATAAGGCATGCTCCACATTCCAGGCAACATCCTTGTAAATCTCCTCAACACCCTTTCTATGGTTTCCTGTAGTGAGGCAGCCAGAACTGAGCACAGTACTCCAAGTGGGTTCTGACCAGGGTCCTATATAGATGCAACATTACCTCTTGGCTCCAAAACTCAATCCCACAATTGATGGCCATTGCACTGTATGCCTTCTTAACCACAGAGTCAACCTGCGCAACAGCTTTGAAGATCTCTGATCCTCCACACTGCCAAGAGTCTTACCATTAATACTATATTCTGCCATCATATTTGACCTACCAAAATGAACCACCTCACACTTACCTGGGTTAAATTCCATCTGCCACTTCTCAGCCCAGTTTTGCATCCTATCAATGTCCTGCTGTAACCTCTGACACCCTCCACACTATCTACAACCCCTCCAACCTTTGTGTCATCAGCAAATTTACTAACCCAACCCTCCACTTCTTCATCCAGGTCATTTATAAAAATCACAAAGAATAAAGGTTCCAGAACAGATCCCTGAGGCACACCACTGGTGACTGACCTCCATGCAGTATATGACCTGTCTACAATCACTCTTTGCCTTCTGTGGGCAAGTCAATTCTGGATCCACAAAGCAAGGTCCCCTTGGATCCCATCCCTCCTTACTTTTTCAATAAGCCTTGCATGGGGTACCTTGTCAAATGCCTTGCTGAAATCCACATACACTACATCTACAGTTCTACCTTCATCAATGTGTTTAGTCACATCCTCAAAAAATTCAATCAGGCTCGTAATGCACGACGTGCCTTTCACAAAGCCATTCTGACTGCTCTTAATCATATTATGCCTCTCCAAATGTTCATAAATCCTGCCTCTCAGGATCTTCTCCATCAACTTACCAACCACTGAAGTAAGACTCACTGGCCTATAATTTCCTGAGCTATCTCTACTCCCTTTCTTGAATAATGGAACAACATCTGCAACCCTCCAATCCTCCGGAACACCTCCCATCCACGTTGATGATGCAAAGATCATCGCCAGGGATTCATCAGTCTCCTCCCTTGCCTCCCACAGTATCCTGGGGTACACTTCATCCGGTCCCAGTGACTTATCCAACTTGATGCTTTCCAAAAGCTCCAGCACATCTTCTTTCTTAATGTCTACATGCTCAAGCTTTTCAATCAGATGTAAGTCCTCCCTACAATCGTCAAGATCCTTTTCTGCAGTGAATACTGAAGCAGAGTACTCATTAAGTAAGTCTGCTATCTCCTCCAGTTCTATTCATACTTTTCCACTATCACAGTTGATTGGTCCTATTCTCTCACGTCTTATTCTCTTGCTCTTCACACACCTGTAGAATGCCTTGGGGTTTTCCCTAATCCTGTCCGCCAAGGCCTTCTCATGGCTGCTTCTAGCTCTCCTAAATTCTTTCTTAAGCTCCTTCCTGCTAGCCTTACAATCTTCTCGATCTCTATCATCGCCTAGTTTTTTGAACCTTTCTTAAGATCTTCCTTTCTTCTTGACTCGATTTACAACAGCCTTTGTACACCATGGTTCCTGTACCCTACTATCCTACCCTATCTCATTGGAACGTACCTATGCAGAACTCCATGCAAATATCCCCTGAACATTTGCCACATTTCTTCTGTACATTTCCCTGAGAACGTCTGTTCCCAACTTATGCTTCCAAGTTCCTGCCTGATAGCCTCATATTTCCCCTTACTCAAATTAAATGCTTTTCTAACTTCTCTGTTCCGATCCCTCTCCAATGCTATGGTAAAGGAGATAGAATTGTGATCACTATCTCTAAAATGCTCTCCCACTGAGAGATCTGATACCTGACCAGTCTCATTTCCCAATACTAGATCAAGTACAGCCTCTCCTCTTGTAGGCTTATCTACATATTGTGTCAAGAAACCTTCTTGAACACATCTAACAAACTTTACCCCATCTAAATCCCTCGCTCTAGGGAGATGCCAATTGATATTTGGGAAATTAAAATCTCCCACAACGACAACCCTGTTATTATTACACCTTTCCAGAGTTTGTCTCCCTATCTGCTCCTCGATGTCCCTTTTACTATTGGGTGGTCGATTTTTAAAAAAAGAACACCCAGTAGGGTTATTGACCCCTTCCTGTTCCTAACTTCCACCCACAGAGACTCCGTAGACAATCCCTCCATGTCTTCCTCCTTTTCTGCAGTCGTGACACTATCTCTGATCAATAGTGCCACGCCACCACCTCTTTTGGCTCCCTCCCTGTCCTTTCTGAAATATCTAAAGCCTGGCACTCGCAGTAACCATTCCTGCCCCTGAGCCATCCAAGTCTCTATAATGGCCACAACATCATAGCTCCAAGTACTGATCTATGCTCTAAGCTCATCTGTCAATCTTTCTCTATTTGTGAGCCAACCACCTCTTCTTCCGTCTCTTCAGTTTGGTTCCCACCCCCCAGTAATCCTAGTTTAAACTCTCCCCAATAGCCTTAGCAAACCTCTCTTCCAGTATATTGGTCCCCCTTGACTCCTTCAAAAGGCGATGCCTCAAAAAGGTGCATCCATCATTAAGGACCCCCAACACCCAGAACATGCCCCATTCTCATTGCTACTATCAAGGAGGAGGTACAGGAGTTTGAGGACACCACTCAATATTTCAGGCACAGCTTCTTCCCCTCCGCCATCAGATTTCTGAATGGACAATGAACACAGTAAACCCATTATATATTTTTTTCACACTTAAGAAAAAACATTTTTGCTCTCTTTTTGTGCTAGTTGTTTAAACTTGATTTTAATTCTGATAAACTATTTTCTTGAACTATTATAGTCCTTATCTGAAAGTACTCCCTCAGTATTGTAGGCTAGAGATTTCCGGGATTTGGACCCTGTGATGATGAAGCATCCACAGATTGCATGCAAAGTCAGACTGGTGCGCGACTTGCTGTACTTCTCCCAGTAAGATGCTGGCTCACTTGGATGCAGAGGCCATTGCAGGGCCAACCAAAAGTGTTATTGTCCTTTTTAAATGTCTTTTTTAATTATCATAGGATACTGCTTGCTGTACATTGCTGTACATTATCAACTTCAGGTACTGCAGGTCTGCCCTATCAGCAAGTTGCTCGTTGGCGAAGGAGCTGGATTTGGTGCAGACTGTGTTGCTACTGAGAGGTGTCAGAGTCTAACAGTGGCTGTTTTTCTTAAGTCATTTTTCTTGTGATCACAAGACCTTGTTGGACATTGGTATTGTGGACTGCTGCAAGTCCAGTTCACTGGGTTTATTGGTGGCACCAACACTGGGGGAGATGCGTGGCCTCGGTTGCAGTGCGGTGTAGGCCTCAAGCTGCAGTGTTGCCTACTGCAGCCACCCAGGAGAGGTGACACCAGAGGCGGTGTGCGACAGCATCCATGCCGGCATCCATGCTGCTCTCCAGTGTTCACTCTGCTGAAGAGAAGCTGGATTGTGTTCGTCTGCACACTGCTGCGGGCTTGTTCTTGCAGACAACATCCAGCCTCTCAGTGACTTGGGCTATATCAGACATCCCACCCTGCAAAAACTCATTTCAGGGAGGTAGCACCATCAATTTGCGGATGATTTCCGGGAGAGGTGGGATGTCTGCAATAGAGTAGCTCCTTAGCAGCTGGCCAGCTAGTTTAAATAACGTTAGCTATGCTAATGAACGAATGACACCTGTTAAACTCACCTCAACATGTCTTTTACAGTCTTAACCCACCATGGGCAATAGAAAAGTCACTATTGCAAACAGTGCAGCGAGCAACACTGTCATTATTTTGACCTCTATTAGTGTAGTCTGGGGTGACGTACGTTTTATATATTTTTTTGGAACACTCTGCCATGGCGCATTCTCGCTTGCGCTCTCTCTCTCTCATGCTCACTCGCTTGCTTTCGCTCTCTCTCTTGCTTTCTCTCGCTCGCTCACAAAAAAAGTGATTTCTGTGATATTGTATATAATTTGCGGGCATCAGGGAGCCACTATTAATATGCGGGAGACTCCCGGAAGTTCCGGGGGAGGTGAGATGTCTGGCTATATTATTTTTTTTTGTGTAACTGTATGTTTACTGCTATCTTATATGTGCTGTATGTACCTTGTGCTGAGTATGACTGTTGGTACTGTGTTTTGTTTGGCTGTATTCATGTATAGTTGAATGACAATTAAACGTGAATGGAATCTGCAGGTGCTGATGTTCCAATATGCCTACTGTCCTTATCCTTCTTGCTTGGGGATGTAATGGGTTTGGGAGATGCTGATGGAGCATCCTGAGTGGGACCTGCCGTGTATTTAGTGGATGTGAGTTTAATTTCATTTTTTATTTTTATTTAACTCGAAGTGTGCGATTGGGTTGAGTGTTCTGCTGTTTCATGCTGTTCGTCTCCTGGCAGTTCTTTGGTGTCTGCTGGGTGCTAAGCCAAGCTAATGCACTTGGGTTGGCTTTATGGTGCCTTTCCCACCATACACGGCAGAATATTTAATTTCTTTAGTAATAGAGATATGTAAAAGTGTATATGTTGCTTGTATACTGTATTTAATGTAGATCCTTGTGCTTATTTTGAAAATTATATTGTGGGGTGAATCGTGTTCCAGTTCATGTGTAGTCTTAAGTTAACTTTGTCGGAAATTAAAGACGGTATACCCTAGTACTATAAAAGGAGCTCATCGCCCTCAGTATGGGAGAGAGAGAGGGGCTGACTGGAGTTCACACCGGACAAGAATAAGTACGGATCTACTATTATGTTACTTGTAGATATGGCAGCAGTGGTGACCTCACAGCCTTGAAGACTACTCCATACCACCCAAAGAGAAATGCCCTGGTTGAGGGGTTCAATCAAATATTGAAGTGAAATGAGGAAATTTGTATCTGACATGGGAAAAGATTGGGACATGTTGCTACCATTTCTGCTTTTTGGGAAGTTCCTCAAACATTCACTGGGTTCTCACCCTCGGAGCTTTGATATGGTTGGCAGTTCAGGGACCCCTGGACTTGCTGAAGCAGCGGTGCGAGGGGCCAGATAGTGCCTCTGAAGGGCAGAGAGTCATCTATTACATCCTGCAACTGAGAGACCATCTGAAGCAGAACCAAGAGGAGTCCCCTCTTAAACCTCAGGATCGGCAGAAGGCCCAGAAGACATGGTATGACCAACAGGCCTGCCAGCGACAATTTGAAATGGGATAGAAGGTCCTGCTATTTCTACCATCATCCCCCAGTAACTTCCTTGCTGAGTAGCAAGGCCTGTTTACAGTAGTGAGAAAGGTGAGCCCATCTACTTATGAGGTCCTGCACCCAGAGAACGGGAAAGAGCATCAGACCTTTCACGTTAATCCCTTGAAGGCCTGGAAGGAGAGAAGGGTACCTGCCAAGAGCACGTCTCTCCTGGTCCGCAGATTGCAGAAGAGGATGACCTGGAAGAGGTTGTGGAGGCCAGGAAGGGGCCTGGGAGGGCTGACCTCTTCCAATTTGATGGCTGCTGACCATGAGAGCTGGAGATGGTGTTTGCTGACTTTCCTCAGCTGGTCCAGCGGAGACCAGGGCTGACGAAAGTCCGAAAACATTCCATCATGATCAGACCTGACTAGAGTCAGTACAACAACACTGCTACAGAGAGCCAGAGCATCTTGTAGGATGAGATTCGAACCATGCTGGAGCTGGGAGTAACTGAGCATTCAATTAGTGAGTGGAGCAGTCCTATCATTATCATCCCCAAGAAGAATGGCACCCTAAGGGTGTGCATTGATTTCTGTAAGGCGAATGCCATTTCCTTATTTGATACTTATCCTATGCCCTGCATGGATGACCTACTATAAAGGATTGGACAGGCAAACTACACTGGACCTGAGTAAAAGCTCCCAGTAAGTTCCCCTGGGTGACCAATCAAAACTGCTCGTTGCCTTCTGCACAGCCCTGGGTCTGTTTCGTTTCACTGTGATGCCCTTTGGTCTTCACGGCGCACCAGCATCCTCCCAGCGGCTGATGGACCAGGTCCTTCAAGGCTGTAAGGACTGCAGTGTGGCCTACTTACATGACATGGTTGTCTACAGCCAGACGCGGTCAGAGCACCTGGACCATCTGAACAGGGTCTTGGGGAGTATTCATGCTGCCAGTCTCACCCTCAACCTACGAAAGTGTGAGTGGGCAAAAAGGGAAACCAGATGGCTTGGCTACCAGCTGGGACATGGAGAGGTTGGAGCACAGGTGGACAAAGTGGAAGGGATCCGCAACAGTCCTTGAGCTCGCACCAAGAAGGAAGTGAAGTCCTTCCTGGGTCTGGTAGGGTTCGATCACGGGTTCATTCTCTCATTCTCCACTCTGGCCGCACCTCTGTCAAATCTTACAGGGAAGCTTGTAAGCAACCCAGTGACGTGGACAAGCGAGTGTGAAAACGTTTTTCAGGCCCTTAAAGCCCACACGTGTTCTTCACTTGTCCTTCAGAGCCCAGACTTTGTCAATGGTTTCTTGTCCAGATGGATGCCTCAGGAGTAGGCATTGGAGCAGTGCTGGCACAAGAAGGACCTGGAGAAGAACGACCTGTCCTTTACCTGAGCTCAAAACTCCTCCCAAGGGAAGCCAGGTATTTCACCACCGAAGAGGAGTATCTGGCCATTAAGTGGGCCCTTGACGGCCTCCGGTACTACCTCCTTGGCCGGGAGTTGGATCTTTAGACCAACCGCAGAGTGCTGACGTGGATTCAGACAATGAGGAACCATAATGCCAGAGTGATACAGTGGTACCTGCAGCTCCAACCTTCAAATTCAGTGTCCACCATAAAACAGGGGAAAAATTGTTACTGCAGACTACTCTCCGAGCAATGTCGCCGCAGGAGAGGAGGGTAGAATGTGATGGAGAGCACTCGGTAAACACATTCCTTATATAGCTCAATCTCTCTCTCTCTCCTCTCTCACACACACATACATACGCACACACACACAGTCTTGTCATTCTGCTGTTGTTGTGCTGTGTGTACGCAGTTTGGTATCTTCCCCCGTATATCCTCATAATTTACCCACTGTTCCCCCCCCCACATAGATACATACATTCAGAGTCAGACACCAATATGTAGTTTAATTTCATTCTTTATTTGTACTTACTGTAAATGTGTGATTGTATTGAACATTCTGCTCTTTCATACTGTCATCTCCCAGCAGTTATGTGGCATCTGCTGGGTCCTAAACTGAGCTGATGTCTTCAGTTTGGCCTTTCCCACCATATACAGCAGAATATTCCATGTGGGGTGCGTCATATTCTAATTCATGTGTAGTCTTGTTAACTTTGGTAGTTAAGGATGGTACGTCCCAATGCCTATAAAGGGAGCTCATCACCCTCAATATGGGAGAGATAGGGGCTGTCAAGAGTTCACACTGGACAACAGTAAGTACAGAACTATTATTGTGTATCTTGTAGCTATCTTGTTGTAAATATTGGCACTATGTTTTTTCGCTATTTTCACTAATTTTTTGTAAGTTAGATTTTTGACACACATAATAATCACCCTTGCACTAATATCTAAGCAATTCTGGCCATTTTTCTTTGGTAAAATTAAAAGTTAAAGTAGCCCAACACTCTGGAAGTCCTATTGTGGTTTATCCTTCCAATTGGCAACATCCGACAACTGTCTGAATGAAATTCCATCTGCTGTTTTTCAGCTGGTCCAGATCCTACCACAAGCTTTGATAGCATTCTTTGCTATCCACTATATCCCCAATCCTCGTGCCATCTGCAACTTTGATGATCCTGTTTACTACACTATTATTCAAATCATTAATATAGATAACTAACATGGAACCGGAACCAATACCTGCAACACACCACTAGTCACATCCCCCCAGTTAGAGAGACAACCATCTACTATTACTTTCTGTCTTCACTTGCTAAGCCAATAATGAATCCAATCTACTATTTCATCTTGAATGCCAAGCAACTAAGCCCCCTGACCAGCCTCCCATATGGGACTTTATCATAGGCCTTGCGAAAGTCCATGTAGATAATGTCCATTGCCTATTCTTCATCAACCTTCCTCATCACCTCCTCAAAAAACTCTAAGATTTATTAGACATTACCTAACTATGTTGACTATCCCTAATCAGGCCCTGTCTATCCAAATATCTTGTCCTTGAATATGTTCCAAAAATTTACCCACAACTGATGTTAGGTGCAGCAGCCTGTAATTTCCCATCTTATTCTAAGATCCTATTTTTGAACAACAGAACAACAGTAGCCATCACCTCACCTGTGGCTAAGAATGTTTTAAATATCTCTGCCAGGGCCCCTGTGATTTCTGCACCTGCCTTCCACTAGGCCCAAGAGGACACCTTGCAAGCCCTGGGGGTTATCCCTCCTAATTTTCCTCAAGACAGCAAACAGCTGCTCTTCTTTAATCCGTATATGGTTCATGATCTCACTACCATTTTGCTTTGGTTCTATAGATCCTGTGTTTGTCTTCTAAACACAGATCCAAAAAAAAATCATTTCAGGTCTTCTCATCTCTTTTGACTCCATGCATAGATAACCATGCTGATCTTCAACATGTTCAACTCTGTTCCTTGCTATCCTTTTGCCATTAGTATAAATATAGAAGCATCTAGAATTCTCCTTTACCTTGTCTGCCCAAGCAACACATCCTATTTTTGCCCTCCTGATTTCTTTCTTAAATGTTCTCTGCATTTCTTATTCTTTCAAGAGCCTCATCTGTCCCTAGTTGCCTATACCTTACAAGCACCTCCTTCTTCTTCTTTATCAGGGCCTCAATATCCTCAAAGACCAACGTTCCCTAAATCTGTTAGCCTTGCCTTTTAGTCTGACAGGAACATGCAGATTTTGTACGCTTAATATTTCATTTGTGAAGGCCTCCCAGTTATCAAATATTCCTTTGCTGGAAAACAACCTATCCCAATTTACATTTGCCAGATCTCTTCTGATGCCTTTTTCCAATTTAGAATCTAACCTGAAGACCAGACCATAAGACAGCATGTAGGGGCAGAATTAGGCCATTCAGCCCATTGAGTCTGCTCCTCCATTCCATCATGGCTGATTTATTATCCCTCGCAGCCCCATTCTTCTGTCTTTTCCCCAAACTTTCGACACCTTTACTAATCAAAAACTTATCAACCTCCACTTAAAGTATACCTAATGGCTTGACCTCCATAGCCATTTGTGGCAATGAATTCCACAGATTCACCATACTTTCCTAAATAAATTTCTTCTTGTCTCTGATGGCTGAGGGGGTAAAAGTTATTCCTAAAAGACTGTCTTATCCTTCTCCATAATTATCTTGAAATTAATGGAATTATAATTACTAGATCCAAAGTGTTCCCTTACACATGCTTCTGTCATATGCCTGTCTCTTTCCCTAAGAGGAGATCCAGTACCATGCCCTCTCTAGCTGGGTTCTCTATATATTGATAAAGGAAACTGACTTGAACACAATTAATAAGCTCTATCCCATCCAGTCATTTTAGTGAATAGAAGTCCCAGTCAATACTGTATGTGAAAAGTTCCAATCACCTGCTGTCACTACTTTAGTTTTCTTGCAGTGGTCCACTATTTCTCTCCAAATTTACTCCTCTAAATCCTGTTGACAATTGGGAGGTTTATTCATAGCAGATTTGCTTTCCCAGCTGCTTTTGTAAACTCTCAATTCCTATCTGCCTCTTCCAAAAATATACAAAGACTCCCCTTCCTCTGCCATTTAAAGGCGAGAGCTTGGAGCTTCAAAGACACACTGAAAGAAAAAAAAAATCACATTTCCTTTTTAAATTAGTCAACCCTTAGTTTTTAATTGACTTTCTATTCTAGATCATACCACACAAGGAACTATTCTCTCGACATCCACCTAATCTAAACCCCACATGATCAGATATGTTTTAATTAAGCTCTCTGAAGCTCTTCTAAACTCCAACCGACAGAAGCAGAGCCTGTCCGACCATTCCTCCTAAGCCAACCTGCCCATTCTAGGTATCAGTCTTGTGAATATTTTCTATGTTGCTTCCAATGTATCAATATTTTTCCAAAACCTCATACAATGGTCTAGATATGGACTTACCAACATCATATTTAGCTGAAGCATAACCTCCGTGGACTTGTATTTAATTTCACAGCAATATATGATAACATTATTAGCTTTCCAAATTACTTACTTGTTTTCTAGAGTTCTATGAGCTACCCATATCCCTCAGCATTTCAGGGTGCTGCAATCTCTACTAAGATAATGTACTTTCTCCAGCAATATCGATAATTTCACATTCCTCAGATTTTACTCCATTTGTGAAGTCTTCGCCCACTCTCTTAGCTAACCGACATCCCTTTGTGTCATTCACGTGTCATCTTCACAACTTAATTTCCTCCCAAGCTCTGTGTTTTCTGCATATTTAGCAATTATATACTTGATGTCTTCATCCAAATCATTTCTATAAATTGCAAAAAAGTTGAAGCCTCTGCACCAATTTCTGTGACATTCACTTGTCAGAGTCATACAGCCCGAAATTAGGCCCTCTGCCCAAATGGTCTCTGCGGACCAATATTCCCCCCTCCCCCAAGCTCATCCCATTTGCCTGCGTTTGGCACAAATCCCCCTGAAACCTTTCCTATCCATGTACCTGTCCAAGTACATTTTAAATGTTGTTAATGTATTTACCTCAACCACTTCCTCTGGCAATTTATTCCATATATTGAACCCTCTGTGGAAAAAGTTGCCCTTCAAGTTCCTAATTAATCCTTCCTCTCTCACTTTAAACTTATGCCTTCCAGTTCTTGATTCCCCAACCGTGGGAAACAGATTGTGTGCATTCACCCTATCCAAGCCCCTCATAATCTTGTACAGTACACACCCGTAAGATCACCCCTCATTCTCCTACACAATATTAGTGTGGCTAATAGGAAACTCAGTAGACATCTTTTTAAGATACCTATTTTAGATACCTTCTGAACTATGAGCAATTTTTAGGGCCATCATTAAATAAAATGCATGCTAAAAAATGAAGTATGTACACCCACTGATTCCCCTTTACCTACGGAATGCTGTGATACTTCAAAGAACAGTAAATTGGCTTTATTTTCTTCTATCTCAGCCATACACCTGATGTTTTTCAGCTCCCTCTTTTTCCACTGTTTCTCTGCTACTTGATCTTAGGTCAAATTTTATGTTAAAATTCATCCTTGGCAGTTTTGTTGACACATTTAAATCCATCAGCGTCTCCTTGAAATTTTATTCTTTCATCTTTATTACTGAAAATACCACCAGACTTTGCAGTGCTGGCAAATTTGGCTATGTGACCCTTTGTTTTATTACTGACACTATGAAGAAATATAATGAATAGTTTAGTCCTCAGAGATGTCCTTATGGGATATCATCACTTCCTTCCAATTTGTGTACTTATCCATTTTTCCTCCTTTGTTTTTCTGTTACCCTACTATTTTTCTAGTTAGGCCATTAATTCCTTTTCTCTTCCATATTGTATATTTATTATCAGTCACATGCAATGAAATGTAATCAAATAACTTTTACTGTTTGATTGAAATAAACGTATTAAAATTTTGAATTTTGATTTACCATTTTCCTGAAAATTCAGGCATTTATTCTTTTGTTCTATTGATAAAACTGCCAGAAAGAATTACTCAGTACTTGTCGGTTCCCTATTTTTTTCGTGTAGTGATTTATGTTACACTTAAAGGTCTTATTTTATACTTGACAAGCTTTCTCTTCTAGATTAATTGTAAACACTTGTTATTTCTGAATATTCCTTCATATGGATTTATCGATTTTCCTTTTATCAGTCTTTTGTTTCTATTCTTTGAATTTTTTTTATGCTCACTCCACGTTTTGTGTTTTCATTTTTTTTATTGACCAAGCTGTTACACTTGTTAATTTAGAGCCAAGAGCAATTCTTAAGAAATGACCCTTTCAGGATCACAGAATACGTTAATTTATCTTTCCAACACCAGACATTATCTATTTACAGCTTTGCCTAATAATAGTTTGGATGAGTTTGCTATCATTAGTCTCAAATCATTAAAATACACTTTTGTCAAAATGTCAGTAATTGTGCTGAGTTTGTGCATTTTGAACAGTGAATTTTATCTTATTATCATTGCTAGGTTAATGTGCCCAGAATGTTAGCTGATTTAAAATAAAACTGAGAAGTATAGATGCTGGAAATCATAAGTAAAATCAGAAAATGATTACAGTACTCAGTAACTAAGACAGAGAAACAGATTAACTTTCAGGTGAAGTGTCTTCATCAGGAATGGGAAAGAGTGGAAGTAGTACAATTCTAGTTTACTCTTTTCATAGTATAGTGTCTTCTACATTGGAGAAACCAAGCACAGATTGGATATACTTTGGGAGCATTGGCATTCAGTCAAGAGGTGCAGTCCTGCCTGTCACGTGAATTACTCATTTCATCTCTCCCATAACCTCTCACTGTTATAACAGTAAATTTAGGGAAAGCACCTCATTATCTTTCTGGGTCGGCTGCAGCCTTCAGAATTCAGTATTGGTTTCTGCAGCTTCAGGTGATTCTCTTTTTCTCTCTGTAAGTGACCAGCCACTTCTGCTTCAAGTTATCAATCTATGTGGTTAGTGCAAACTTCCCTCCTTTATTAGCACAGCCTGATCTACTTTTCGTGCTCCTTTGTTTATATTCCCATACTCTAATTGACCCCATTCAGTTATCAGTTTGATCAGTTCTGCGGCTTTTCCCCAGAATAACCCTAGCCTCGTCTTATCAGATATTCCCCTTGTGCTATCCACCCCTTCACCATTTTCTCTGCAACTTGAAACCAATTTATTTTTTCCAATTCCTAGTTTTGATGAAGGGCCTTCAATCTGAAATATTATCTCCTTTCTTTTTTCTAGCCTGCTGCGAGTTTTCACCATTTTTTTTGGTTTTCATTTCAGCTTATTATCCACCCTTAAATAATATTGGCTAACTCTTAGACAAGCAATGCCATGATATTTCCACAATATTCATCGTCAAAGTTTGAATGACAGTAACTTGATTTCTCACACCTAATTAGACATTAATGGTAAGAAAGTTAAATTGAATGTCTGTCCTAGACTCTAATTTACGTACATTGCAAATGTTGTTAAATACTAACAAATGAAGGGGACAACATAAAATAATGAACACATCAATAGCAAATTTTTTCTTGTTAGTTCTAGACAGTAAACTGAAAAAAATTGCACAATATAAAGTACTGCTGACTAAAAATTCAGATTTAATCAATAGAGGGGCAATATATTTGTAACATTTCGTTCAAAGATATATTAAAAGATAACCTTAGCGTTTCAGAACCTAGTAATTCAAGTTCCCAAACCAAAACTTTAAAGGAGGATTGCCCATGGTGATTTTGGTTCACAACTGTCAATATTTTCACACAGCATTTTAAAATAAAAGGTAGCCAAGAGGGAGTTAAAATTTGATACTGCACTGGGTGATCAAGTAATGATTAATTGAAACATGCTCCACCAGTTAACTATTTTGATATTCTCCATATGCAATAGATTTTTTTAGGAAAATTTAATTAACAGGCATAATAATTTTGCCTATTTAGTCTTAAATCTAGTTCTATATTAGCATAGATTTCAGTATAAAATCAAAGATAAAACTTGGCTGAATTAGTTTCATGCAAAATTAATATATATTACATTTATTCCAAAACGTTTTGTCAACTCATTGGTGGTGGTTGAGCTAGGTTGTATATTTAACTTGATTTACTGAGGTTGGATTCCAGTGTCTAAGCTCATGATATACCTCCAGCATAATGTCTTTTTCAGTTCATCCTGGACGTGCTAGCCTCCGGGTCATTTAGGTTGCAGCAGCTGATCTAAGTCATATCTCCCATTTTTCCAGTCATTGTGGCATTAACGAGATCTTGGATGCTCTTTGTTTAAAGGAAAGGGACTTCAATTTTCCTTCAGTCAATACCAACTTGCTGAATGGACGAGCACATTACTTTGAATATAAACAAAGTCATGCAGGGTTCTTTGTACATATTTTTATGAATAAAACTCAAATTTGAAACAAAGATTTGCATGACGTTCGTACCATCCCAGGAAAATACATGCTGTGTATACAGAAATTGTGTGAACGCTACCAATATATAGAACTGACACCTCTGTATATGTATAGACTGAACTACATTATAAAAATCTAAACAGAGCCCACACACAGTTTTTATTACTTCTACTATTAACAAAGCTTATTTGTGAACTTGCATTGTTTGAGGCTTCCTGCAGACTCAGGTAATAATAGATTGCATATATTGTACATTACACATCATGTTCCCCTTTAGAATCCAGGTCACTCCGCATACAAGATGAGGTCACGGATTGGATTAGATGTTGGCTTTGCGGGAGAAGCCAGGGAGTGGTAGTAGATGGTGGCCTCTCTGACTGGAGGCCTCTGACTGTTTGAGTGCTGTAGGGATTGGTGCTGGGTCTGTTGTTGTTTGTCATCTATATCAACGATAATGTGGTTAACTGGTTCAGCAAATTTATGGATGACACCAAGATTGGGGGTGTAGTGGACAGTGAGGAAGGCTGTCATGGCTTGTAGCAGGAGCTGAACCAGCTGGAAAAATGGCAGATGGAATTTAATGCAGATATGTGCAAGGTAAGACCAGGGTAGGTCCTACACAGTGAACTGCAGGGCATTGAGGAATGTGGTAGATCAAAGGGATCTGGGAAAACCGGTCCAGAATTTGTTGAAAGTGGTGTCACAGGTAGATAGGGTCATAAGGAAAGCTTTTAGCACCTTGGCCTTCATAAATTAAAGCAATGAGTACAGGAGATAGGATATTATGTTGAAGATGTATAAGACATTGTGAGGCCTAACTTGGAGTATTGTGTGCAGTTTTGGTCACCTATCTACAGGAAAGATGTAAATAAGCTTGAAAGAGTACGGGGAACATTTACGAGGATGTTGATGGGTTTGGATGACCTGAGTTGTAAGGAAAGATTGAATACATTTGGACTTTATTCCTTGAAACAAAGAAGTTTGAGAGGAGATTTGATAGAGGTATACAATACTGTGAGGGATATAGATGGTGTAAATGCAAGCAGGCTTCTTCCATTGAGATTGGGTGGGACTTCAACTAGAGGTCATGGGTTAAGTATGAAAGGTGAAAAATCTAAAGGGAACA
Source organism: Mobula hypostoma (assembly GCF_963921235.1). NCBI lineage: Eukaryota > Metazoa > Chordata > Chondrichthyes > Myliobatiformes > Myliobatidae > Mobula > Mobula hypostoma. The sequence continues at coordinate 151,947,246 of NC_086102.1, read as the reverse complement.
TGAGGGGAAACTTCTTCACTCAGAGGGTTGTGAGAGTGTGGGACGAGCTGCCAGCACAAATGCTGCACGTGAGCTCAATTTCTACATTTAAGAGAAGTTTAGATAGGTACAGGGATGGTAGGGGTATGGAGGGCAGGTCGATGGTGGGAATAGACAGTTTTAAATGGTTTAAATGGTTAAATTGTAGTGCCAAGTGGCCTGTTCCTGTACTGTACTTTTCTATGACTCTATGACCTTCTACTGAATTGCAAATGGTAATGTTCCTTGAACAGTACAAGTAATGGTCAACTATGAGAATAATGTCCAGTGATCAGTAGCAAGTGTCCGGGTAACTTTTATTCTGAAGCAGATTGTATTTCTTCCTGTGTGTCGGGCTTCACATCAGCTGAAGGATCAGATTGTGGAGGAGGAGCTGTTCTTTCCAGAGCTGCTAGAAGGAATAGCTCAGAAGCATCAATGAGAATGCCACTGGTTTCCTCCGGCTGTCTGCACCGTTCTGAGGCATCTTAAAGTATTCCCTAGAAGAGAGTAACTTATTATCCAGTGTGTCCTGCATCATCCATTTCAGAGAGTTAAGCCGAGCTGAGGCAATCCACGAGAAGGAGCAGACACAAAAAAACAGTACGCACAGAAAATGGTGGAGGATGATGCTCATGACAGGTGGCACTGAGGGAGACCTTCTCTGGATGTGTGGGATCTATTCCTAGTGATAAAGATTTTCCAGGATGGTGTTCACACACACACACACACAACACAAATAATTCCTATTCATCAGCCAGAGATCGAAAGCAAGAGGTCCATGTAGCAAGGCCACTCTTCCCTTCAGAGAGAACCTCAGGTGCAGACTCTATTGCACGTATTTAATCTCTCTGTAAAGATTCTACAAGGCTGGATATGATTGGGGGCGGGGGGAGAGGGGAGGGAGGGGAATAACTGAGGGGCCAGGATTGCTGTGTTCAAACCTACCCATCCACACAACAGTAAATAAAGCCGGCAATATCTACTGAGTTAGATTACCTTCCAAAGTTTTCTGTGACCCCATTGGCTAGTCTGTAGTGGTTGAACATACTCAATGAAGAGAAGATCACTTCATACATCATCATTTACATCTCCTGTTTTAGTGACCCTTCTGCAAACAAGTAAGCTTTGCAAGCATTAAGGATCCTTACAAATTTCATCCGGGACCTTTCATTAAGGATCTCTTCAGGAATGACTCTTGCAATTCCCGTAGAATAAATCCAGTTAGCAATATTGATTCTCATTAGATTTCTTCACTGTGCTTGCCCAGTTCTCAGTAAACAGTTCATTTACTTAGAAAGATCTAGACGTCTAAAGATCTTTGGATATGAACAAAGGTGGTTGTGGTACTAGCACTGACATTGACGGAGTGAATAGAAACATAGAAAATAGGTGCAGGAGTAGGCCATTCGGCCCTTCGAGCCTGCACCGCCATTTATTATGATCATGGCTGATCATCCAACTCAGAACCCCGCCCCAGCCTTCCCTCCATACCCCCTGAACCCCGTAGCCACAAGGGCCATATCTAACTCCCTCTTAAATATAGCCAATGAACTGGCCTCAACTGTTTCCTGTGGCAGAGAATTCCACAGATTCACCACTCTCTGTGTGAAGAAGTTTTTCCTAATCTCGGTCCTAAAAGGCTTCCCCTCTATCCTCAAACTGTGGCCCCTCATTCTGGACTTCCCCAACATTGGGAACAATCTTCCTGCATCTAGCCTGTCCAATCCCTTTAGGATCTTATACGTTTCAATCAGATCCCCCCTCAATCTTCTAAATTCCAATGAGTACAAGCCCAGTTCATCCAGTCTTTCTTCATATGAAAGTCCTGCCATCCCAGGGATCAATCTGGTGAACCTTCTTTGTACTCCCTCTATGGCAAGGATGTCTTTCCTCAGATTAGGGGACCAAAACTGCACACAATACTCCAGATGTGGTCTCACCAAGGCCTTGTACAACTGCAGTAGTACCTCCCTGCTCCTGTACTCGAATCCTCTCGCTATAAATGCCAGCATACCATTCGCCTTTTTCACCGCCTGCTGTACCTGCATGCCCACTTTCAATGACTGGTGTATGATGACACCCAGGTCTCGTTGCACCTCCCCTTTTCCTAATCGGCCACCATTCAGATAATAATCTGTTTTCCTATTTTTGCCACCAAAGTGGATAACTTCACATTTATCCACATTAAATTGCATCTGCCATGAATTTGCCCACTCACCCAACCTATCCAAGTCACCCTGCATCCTCTCAGCATCCTCCTCACAGCTAACACTGCCACCCAGCTTCGTGTCATCCGCAAACTTGGAGATGCTGCATTTAATTCCCTCATCCAAGTTATTAATATATATTGTAAACAACTGGGGTCCCAGCACTGAGCCTTGCGGTACCCCACTAGTCACTGCCTGCCATTCTGAAAAGGTCCCGTTTATTCCCACTCTTTGCTTCCTGTCTGCTAACCAATTCTCCACCCACACCAATACCTTACCCCCAATACCGTGTGCTTTAAGTTTGCACACTAATCTCCTGTGTGGGACCTTGTCAAAAGCCTTTTGAAAATCCAAATATACCACATCCACTGGTTCTCCCCCATCCACTCTACTAGTTACATCCTCAAAAAATTCTATGAGATTCGTCAGACATGATTTTCCTTTCACAAATCCATGCTGACTTTGTCCGATGATTTCACCACTTTCCAAATGTGCTGTTATCACATCCTTGATAACTGACTCCAGCAGTTTCCCCACCACTGACGTTAGGCTAACCGGTCTATAATTCCCCGGTTTCTCTCTCCCTCCTTTTTTAAAAAGTGGAGTTACATTAGCCACCCTCCAATCCTCAGGAACTAGTCCAGAATCTTTCGAGTTTTGAAAAATTATCACTAATGCATCCACTATTTCTTGGGCTACTTCCTTAAGCACTCTAGGAGGCAGACCATCTGGCCCTGGGGATTTATCTGCCTTCAATCCCTTCAATTTACCTAACACCACTTCCCTACTAACATGTAAAGGGATTGTCACATAAACAACTCACAAACTGCAGGAAAGTCACAGCAACACAAATTCCGTGACCCCACAAGTCCATTTCAACGGAATCAGAACCAGTTTAATAGCCCTGGCTTATGGCGTGACATGTGTTGCTTTGCTGCAGCAGTCGATTGCATTATGTAATAATAAAAGGCAAAGCTTACAATAAGAAGTATAAATAAATAATGAATCAATAAATAAATACATAAGTAGTGCAAAGAGAGGGAAAACATATTGAAGTAGTGTTCATGGGTTTATTATCCATACAGAAATGCAGTGGTGGAGGGGGAAGGAGCTATTCCTGAAACGTTGAGTGTGTGCTTTCAGACTAATGATGGAAGCTACCTTTTTGAGGCATCGCCTTTCGAAGAGGTTCTGGATGTTGGAGAGGCTAGTGCCCATGATGGAGCTGGCTGAGTTTACAACTTTCTGCAGCTTTTTGTGACCCTGTGCGGTGGCAACTCCATACCAGATGGTGATGCAACTAGTTAGAATGGTCTCCATGGTACATCTGTGGAAATCTGAGTGTGACTTTGCTGACATACTGTACTGATTATCCTCAAACTCCTAATGAAATATAGCTGCTGTCATGCTTTCTTTGTAATTGCATCAGTATGTTGCATCCTCTGAGATGTTGACAGCCAAGAACTTGAAACTTCTCACCCTTTGCACAGCTCATCCATCAGTGAGGTTACCTCGACTCCCCCTTCCTGAAGTTCACAATCAGTTCCTTGGTCTTACTGATATTGAGTGCAAGCGTGTTGCTGTAACAACACTCAACCAGCTGATCTCTCTCATTCCTGTATGCCTCCTTGTCACTATGTGAAATTCTGCCAACAATAGTTGTGTAGTAGTCAAATTTATAGATGGCATTTGAGCTGTGCCGCAGGGAATTTGTAAGATCTATATATTATCATGTGGCAAAGGCTCAAAGAGGAAGAAAATCAAAAAGGGAAAAACAAAACTGTACAAAAGGTATAAAAAAACTTGAGGATTCATGACCATTTATCTCAACAATTAAGCCAATTGAACAGGATCTTCTGATGAGAAGGAACTCTCAGTGACAAGACCTGTGCTTGTGGGAGCATTAACCAAACAGTAGGTTGGATCATCATTGAAGTAGATGGCAAAAATTCAAAATGGCAACAGAAAATATTGGAAATACTCAGGAAATTGTTTACCACTTCTTCAATTCCACTTAATTATTTCTCCAACTAAAGTGCACGGCTATATTTCCATATTTCCTTGAGCATGAAACTCTGCCTATCTTTTGCATACGGAATGGGTCTTGTTTCAGTTCTATTCAGTATCGCTTCCTCAATTTACTTTCCTCAACATTGTCTACTGTATTGGTATTGCATCCTGCACTTGTTCAGAATTACAAAACCAGAGACAATCTGCAGATGCTGGAAATCCAAGCAACACACACAAGATGCCAGTACTGCTGAAGAGTCTCGGCCCGAAGCGTCGACTGTACTTTTTTCCATAGACACTGCCTGGCTTGCTGGGTTCCTCCAGCATTTTGTATGTGTTGCTTGTTCAGAATTGAAGGTGCTATTGCCTTGGGTGCCAATTTCTGTCCTGTTCTCACTTTCACGTCGTCTATGTCTGACTTTCTCTTTTCTTGATACTTCCTATCTGCAATAGATGAGCAACCATTATTCATTAAGGGCACCATGTCTCCAATGGCCTTCTTGAGTGATAGGACTGTGGGGAAAATCAAGCTGTAGGGGAAATTATTCAAGGAATTGGGTTGTTCTGTGAATGGGTATAGACTCTATGGACGGAAAGAGCCTGATTCAGAGTTATTTATCACATGTACATTGAAATATACAGTGAACTGTGTCACTTGTGTTAACAACAACACACCCAAGGATACGTTGAGGACAGCCCACAAAGTGTCACCACACATTTTGATGCAAACACAGTGTGCACGCAATGCTCGGCAGAACAACACAGAACACAAAATGGAACCCAACAAGCAACAAAATAACAACAACGAAGCAAGTTTTCTTTCCTCTCTCCCCCCCCACCCCCCCACAACATGGACATTTATCCAGCTCTAGGGCAGGCCTCCAGGCTTTGTCTTCCGGACTTGCGATTGACTTTAAGGTTTCAACCTTTGACCTGTGACCCAGATCACACAACAGGCACTAAAAACTTTGTGACTAGACCAAACACTGACTACCCAGTCCTATGAGACAGAAATCAACTCCTTGCAGGCAACAGTGCTCTGTCATTCTCAGTTCTCTTTCCCCAAAGAGGAATAATTTGCCTCCAATTAGCAGCTGACTGATTTCTGTTCACAAGTGGCACCTCTCTGTCCTCTCATGATGAGAATGTGCTCCGGTTTACAGTAATCAGGGCTCTGATGAAATCAGCAGAGGCATGAAGACTTAAAATAACCTCGGATGGTAACCCTGAGGAAGCAGGAACCTCAAAGTCAAGTCAAAGTAAATTTATTACCAAAGTACATATATGTGACCACTACATTGAGATTCATTTTCTTACATTTACAGGAAAATAAAATAAAATAGAATTTATGAAAACTAAACATAAACTAACAACTGATGTATAAAAGAAGACAAGTAACGCAAAAATATGATACTAAGAACATAATTTGTAGAGACCTTGAAAGTGAGTCTATAGGTTAGGGAATCAGTTCAGTGTAGAGGTGAGAGAAAGCTAGCCACACTCATTCCAGAGACTACACAATTACAGCCTGGATAACCTGCTTCCTCAGCTACTGCAGCTTGGGAGTGTAGACACCAGTTTCATTTCTAGTGCGGAAAGGAAGCGCTCTTTATTTCCCTGTAAGCTCCTTGCCATCTCTTGCAATCTGTCAGGGAGGCCAAACAAAATGTTAGGCATTTTGTTTGACATACGCAGCAGCCATAGGGGATTCAGCACACTAGATTCCCTTTGCTCCTTCAGCCTGAATACTCTGGGTTGATTCTCTGCAGGAAATACGTGCCTCAAATCCAGTCTTTTCAGCCCCCATGGCACCATTACCCAAGTTGGTGCTTTAATAGTGTCAGGCACAATGCTCTTGTTTGTTTCTCCTCCTCTTCTTCCCCTTTCATTGATGTTATTTGAAAATAAGTGGGGATGGTGGCTAGTAACTGCCCATGAGGACACAGAAAGAAATCAAGGTGAATCTGTGAGAAGCTATCTGGGGCTCTGGCTTGCAAACACACAAGATGTAGACAGAATATTTATTGTTATGAGTGAGGTCTACATGGTGAATGGATGTAACATAATTGTTTACAAGAGCATTTGTAGCAGCACTAAAAGCCTGTTCTGAACTAGTGCCCATTGGGAGAAATACCCCGGTTTGGTTCTGAGCATTTGAAAGTGCAAAGGAAAAGCATTAAAGTGCAAAAATGTATTTTCTTGCTGGATTTTGACGGGCTTGTCAAGCTTTCTGTGTGCGATTGTGCATGCTGAAGGAGGTGTCTTCTCCTGTCTGAGTCATGTGTTCTCTCTCCCTGACCTTTCTGTGGGTTTAAGTGTCTTCCTATTTGCATGTGTCTGTGACTGCATGCATGTGTGACTGCACATTGCTATGCACCTGCCTGTCCCACTGTGTGTATGTCTGACTGCCTCTTTCTGACCATGGGTGTGGTGCCTTCCTGTCTCTCTTGGGGTGTGGCTTTGAGGGGAGGATGCTCAATTGTCTCTCCCTGAGTATGGGTGTATATGGGAGTGTCTGCCAGCCTATTTTTCTGCGTGTGGGCATAGATTTCTGTCTGAATAGTCAGCATGGTGCAGCTGAACGCACGCAGGATGCATCTCCAAGTATCACAGCGCTAACCTTGTGATATCTCCTGATGGTGTTTCTTTGGGTCCTGTTTCATGTTGTGAGATGAGTCACTGACAGGGGCCTAGATCTGTGCCCATTTGCTGCTACCCCGACTGTTCACCTGTCCCCAGCACAGCGGATTCTCTACCTCGTTGACAAATACATGGGGTCAATATCTGTAAATCTGAATGAGCACCGGGGTGTGAGGGACTTCAGAGTCTCTGCCACCCACCCCCCTAAGTTTGTCTCTCTGTCTCTATCTTTCTTTGTCTCTCTGTTTGTCTCTGTCTTTGCCGCTCTCTTTCATTTCACAATCATTTTAACAGCACAGAACACTTTGGGCGTGTCCTTCACAGAGTGAATCCTGTTGTGGATCAGTGCTGCTTGCTACTGGGTCAGTGTAATAACTTGTTTGTTACAAACCTGGCTGCTTGCCTTATCTTTGCATTGGTCTATGCTGATGCATGTAGACTGATCTAAAACTGCTGCTCTATAATACAGGTAACAAACATGTTGCAGATGAACCATGCTTTGCTAGGTCATTACTTTAGTCCTGGACCAAAATAAATGTTATGATTGTGTATTGTTTTATCCCTTCTTTTGTCAACCCCGGTGCTTTTGAAATTGGGTTACAGCCACTCTGACAGTGGAATAATCCCACATATTTATCAAAACATTTTTGCGGTTCTGAAAACCACAATAAATTTATTCTTCATCTTCATAAACAGACAAAGCTCAAGTGTCTGGACTTGATTCAAACTGCTTATCCCTAGTACCATTCCACTGCATATGTGTTTTATTCTGACCTTGGCAGTTCAGTGGAGTTTGGTTACAGATTGGCCATAATCTAACTGAATGACTAAACCGACTCAAAGAGCTAATTGGTCAATTCTTTTCCCATGCTTCCTAAGTGCCTCTAACTCTGGTGACTACAGTTGGCTTCCTGCTCATTGATAACTGAAAGCCTGTGAAAGCTATTAGAATCAAGTCAAGCTACATCTTCATAACAAACATCCTTGTAAGTACTTTGATCAATTACATTCAAAGTATTGGAAATTCATCGAAAAGCAACTTGTTAATATCCTTTTCTACTCCAGCTTTTTTTTTTGGACCCTTTACTCTACCAGGCACTTTCCTATGGGCCACTTCAATTTCTTCTCCTCGTGCTGCCCTTCAGTGGCTCACCTGGAAACATGCAACAATTTCCATACATCTCAACTTGTGATCTCATCTCCACCATACTGCATACACTGCAACTTCTAATTTGTTGCTGCAGCAGAATAGCATAGTTTTCAATACATAGAACATAACTAGCAATACAAAATAATGAGTTTGAACCCCATCATAACCTTTCAATAAACGTGGTAGTTTGTGAAACTGATTACCCTACTGTTGGTTTGTGAAATATAATTGTATTTTATTTGAGGAAGATCTCAGGTTTGAGTGAAACATTGGGGGAAAAAAAACAAAGCTAAAATCCACAAAAGGAAGACCCAAAAGAATGAGAACCTCTGAGAATAATGCTGCACTTTGTGACAGCACATAAATTAATTATAAAACTATTGATTTATTCTAAAGATCTAAGTGTTTCATTAATTTCATGCAGTCTGGCTCCATTAGCCAATTTCCTTAACACAACTCAGGATAATCAATGAATACTCTTTAGGAACACCAATAACCTTAAAAAATAATCTGATAGTTTGATCTGATCATTTTGTATACTTCTATAACATTTCCTTTCTATCGAACAGGAGGAAATCATAATCTCAAAGTCTGGTATGGTATAGATTTTTTTCTCTATTGTACTAGTTTTCTGCCCCTTAGGAACCTGAAACAAATTTTTCTTTTTCTAACATCCTCTTAAGGATGATTTTAGCTAGCAGAACAAAGAGGTGAACTTTTAATAGTTGATTCAAAAAGCTAAGGTAAACCAATGTCTGATTAGATTGGCCCTCACTTAAAATGATATAGAATCAATGAATAGATCAGGTCTAGTATTTTGAATGCCTACAAAACTTGAGTTTTCATTAAATCAGTAACTGAATGTTTAATCAGATTTACATTACTAGGAGGTTCTGAGTTCATTATTCAACTGAACATGCTAGATGAAACATCAAATGGAACGAATTATCTTTTCCATTCTGGTATTGTTTGCGTCACCACAACTTAATGTCACCTCTTGCTAACTGACCATTACAGACATCTGCAGAGCCTATTACAAAGACAATCCCTGTGTACTGGGCATGAAAAGTCATGGCCTGCAACAGTGCAAAAAGATACACAAACAACTTGAAGCTTTCTACATCACAATCTCTTTTTAAATTGTATCATTCCAAGCTGAGGTTTTTCTTGAACTTCAAATAACATTTTCCAGAAATCCATAAGATAGTTGCTTTATTTCTCAAAGATAATAAAGGTTAGTCAATTTAGAATTCAGTCTAATGCATGGGTGTAAGCATTCTGTGGTATGACTTCAGTCTAAGATCAGGTTATGCCTTTTATATACACCCACTCTTAAACCAAGGACTCGTCCATCACAAATTAGCATTCTTACTGCCTGTGAAGATTTTTTTCTTAACTGTTAGTTTTTTTGTTGCAGGTTGAAGTGCAGATAAAAACAAAGAGATTCATTTAATCTTTCAGATTTTACTTTAACCTCTAGACTGCCAGCAAGAACTCCATATACATGCTTGTATTTGCTTAAAAGGAATTGTTTCAGATCAGGTGCTATGATATTACATCTCAGCCCAACGCTGCAACTAACCAACACAACACTAAAAATTTTTAACAAACAGAAGTAAAATTTGGGCTGATAGGAAAGCAGGGCTTGGAGGGGAGGAGGCATGCAGGAAATTGTGGTTTGCTGTGGTGATGGTGGAGAGAGTGAGTTTAAGGCTCTACAGATGGGAGACCCAAATACATGGGTTTCCTATGTGTCCTGCAGAAGAGTATCATTAAAAATATATCATGACCAGTAGTTAGGCATAGAAGAAATTTGGTAACAGATAACAAGAGTGTCCAGTAGAACTCGAGTCTCAATTACTTGATATCCTTGGATATTGTGAAAATGGCACTAGACATTTCTTGGAGAGGTGGTCGTGTCAGCTGAATCTGGAGATCCATTCATGTGTGGTTAACCTCATTGGACCCAGGGAAGTACAATCATGCTGTGAAACTACTTAGGTGATGGATTCAATGTTTCTTAACTCCTTTCAAGGGTATCTGGAAGGGATACCTGCTTGGTATCTGGACCTCCATGAGCTTAAAATAACAAAAAAAAGTTAAAATGCATTATTATTAAAATATTTCAGTGACTGACTTCTGTAATGAGAATTGGTTCAGTGTTCAATAAGTGGGTGGATTAGAGTTAATTTTGTGATTTTAATCATTTTAAACTCCCTGCCTGATCTGGTTCAACCCTTGAGAAGTAAAATTCCTTATAATATTGCTTACCAATACTTTGTTTTCTATTTCTCTTATTTCTTTCTGCACCATTCTTTCTCCTGTATTTTATTTTTTCTTGTATTTTGCAATATGGCCTTCAAGCAAGTTTAGAGATTCAAATTGATATTTATGCCCTTAAAGCATATTAACTAGATTACAAAACCATCCAGGTTGCTCTATTAGAACGTCATTCTGTGTAGCACAAGGCAGTGTAAACAAAAACAGGAACAGACAATTCAGTTCCTATAATTAGATCTGAAGAATCCAAAATTCTTTTCAGGTTGGAGCAGAAGACCACAGGTCAAACCAAAGGCAGCATGAAACAGATAATGATACGTTAGTGTGTGGAGGTCACTGTACATGTGAAACGATACCAGGCAACCTATAGAAGTATTGAGACATCAGCTGTGCAAAATTCCACCTATCAGAGAACTGAAGCACACCTTAACCAATGATAGGTTGAAGGGCTTTACCCAGCCTCTGCCATGATGAGTGCATCCAAAATGGCTACCTTCTTCCAGGAACATGGTTTCTTTCGACTTCTATCATTACATCACCCCAATCTTACTGTTCATTGTCAATGTTCTTAGCCTAGCCCTTTCCAATGCCTGGTATGATACCAACCCACTCCATGTAATCAACAGCCAACCTGACCACAAAGGACCAGTCTATCCCTTCCCCATCATCTGTCTCACCAACTCATCAGCTGATACAACCACTTCTGTCATGTGATCCTTTTCCCGACAACCTTATTTCCTTTACACTCATCACAAGGGCAGGAGAATGCAAAGAACTGGTCTGCCCTACTGTGCATGATGCTTTGGACCTCATGTGAGCTGGGTCAGCAGACTGAAGTAAAAGTTACCACTGGACAAGTTTGACTCACAGGCCGCAGTTGGGAATTTGATAACAGATTTTCTGCAACTCATTTTCCTCTTTTAGTGGTCATTCATAACACTTATTTAGTACCATAACAGAGTTAAAATTTTCATCTAACTTTTCATTTACCCTTGAACAGTCCAGTTCTCATTTTAAAGTTATTACTCTTTAATGGAATCCTGTCAGAGAAAAGTGTCTCTCTTTCTTGCCTATCAGCTCCTTCACTTCTTATTAATATCCCAAATAGATTGATCTTTTAATCTTTTTATACTGTAGGAAATACAAAGCAACTTCATAACCCAGGACTCTTTCTCACCGGCTTCTAACTTGTTCCCTTATATTTGGACTCTTAAAATAAGTGTTTGGACTTGACTTTGCATTGTTCAATGAGTAAAACATGACTTCCAATGGATATCTTTCTATATCCGTGAAACAAAGGCTAAAATTACTTTTTAAATACTTTCCTGTTAAATGTTTGTGATTAATTTTGTTGAAATCAACTGAATGTCAAGGAACAGGGTACCAATTAGCGAGGTACATTAATTGGTGGAATATGATTGGCAGTATCCCATAATACGTTGACAAGTCATTGTTCTTATCAACAACTTAGATTTTGGAATGGAATTGCACATAAAAACAGATTTATAGACTGCAAAAAAAAAAACAAAACAGTATTTTAAACAGTGCAGTTGGAAGCATAACATTAGGCAGAAATATCGATAGGCAATTGGATAAAGTTGTGACAGCATAGGGAAACACAAGACCTAAAACTGACAGAACAGAATGCATTATAAATGATGCAAAGTTGGATATAGTAGGAACAAAATGAGGCATGCTTTAAAGATTAAATTGTTCAGAGTTGGAAACATTCCCACCAAAAAGAGATGGCAACATTTTGAAAAACCCTTAAACAAATAACAATTGATGCTCAATCAGTTGTTAATTTAAAATATATAGATTTTTGTTATCTAAGGGTATTAATATGAATTTCACAAAGGACAATGAATAGAGGAAAAATAGAAAAATAGACTTCAGTGATCCATAAGGTACAGCAGCAGAATTGGACTGTTTGGCCCATTGAGTCTGCTGCTCCATTTCATCATGACTGATCCAATTTTGCTCTCAGCACAATCTCATGCCTTTCTTCCCGTATGCCTTCATGCCCTGACCAGTCAAAAATCTATCAACCTCTGCCTTAAATATACACAAAGACTTGGCCTCCATAGCTGCCTGTGACACTGAATTCCACAGATTCATCACTCTTTGGCTAAAGAAATTCCACATCTCCATTCTAAAAGGATGCCTGTCTATTCTGAGGCTGTGTCCTTTGGTCTTAGACTCTCCCATCATTGAAACATCCTTTCCACATCTACTCTTTCCAGGTCTTTCACCATTCAATGAGGTTTCAACAGGTTCCAATAGACAATAGGTGCAGGGGTAGGCCATTTAGCCCTTCGAGCCAGCACCACCATTCACTGTGATCATGGCTGATCATCCATAATCAGTACCCTTTTCCTGCCTTCTCCCCATATCCCTTGACTCCGCTATCTTTAACAGCTCTATCTAACTCTTTCTTGAAAGAATCCAGAGAATTGGCCTCCACTGCCTTCTGAGGCAGAGCATTCCACAGAACCACAACCCTCTGTGTGAAAAAGTTTTTCCTCAACTCTGTTCTAAATTGTCTACCCCTTATTCTTAAACTGTGGCCTCTGGTTCTGGACTCCCCCACCATCGGGAACATGTTTCCTGCCTCTAGCGTGTCCAATCCCGTAATAATCTTATATGTTTCAATCAGATCCCCTCTCATCCTTCTAAATTCCAGTGTATACAACCCCAGTTGCTCCAATCTTTCAACATACGACAGTCCCACCATCCCAGGAATTAACCTCGTGAACCTACGCTGCACTCCCTCAATAGCTAGAATGTCCTCCATCAAATTTGGAGACCAAAACTGTACACAATACTCCAGCTGTGGTCTCAGCAGGGCCCTGTACAACTGCAGAAGGACCTCTTTGCTCCTATACTCAACTCCCCTTGTTATGAAGGCCAACATGCCATTAGCTTTCTTCACTGCCCGCTGTACCTGCATGGTTACTTTCAGTGACTGATGAACAAGGACACCTGGATCTCGTTGTACTTCCCCTTTTCCTAACTTGACACCATTCAGATAGTAATCTGCGTTTCTGTTCTTGCCACCAAAGTGGATAACCTCACATTTATCCACATTAAACTGCATCTGCCATGCATCTGCTCACTCACTCAACCTGTCCAAGTCACCCTGCATTCTCATAACATCCTCCTCACATTTCACACTGCCACCCAACTTTGTGTCATCTGCAAATTTGCTAATGTTACTTTTAATCCCTTCATCTAAATCATTAATGTATATTGTAAATAGCTCTGGTCCCAGCATCGAGCCTTGCGGTACCCCACTAGTCAGTGCCTGCCATTCTGAAAAGGACCCATTAATCCCTACTCTTTGTCTCATGTCTGCCAACTAATTTTCTATCCATGTCAGTACCCTACCCCCAATACCATTTGCTCTAATTTTGCACACTAACCTCCTATGTGGGACCTTATCGAAGGCTTTCTGAAAGTCCAGGTACACTAAATAGGTTTCAAATCTCCCTAACTAATGAAGTGACACTGGTGATTTTCCAAATTATAGGACAAATCCTGAATGAAAGAAGTCTTTAAAGACATGTCTAAAGCATCTGCAGTTTCCTCCTACCTTTTTTAAACTTCTGGAGTGAAGTTTGTCAGATACTGGTGATTTGTCTATCGTTAATCTTATTTTTTTTTTCTCCATTTCTATTATTGCACTTAACTCATTTAAGTTTGCATTGTTTCAGAGAAGGTGCAGAAATTGTTAACCGGAGAATTATTATAATAGCAATTTAGAGTTCAGGGATGTATTCTGTATTTAGGATCTCATCAGCCAAAATAGTCTCGGCCCAAAATGTCAACTGTTTGTTCATTTCCATAGATGCTGCCTGGCCTGCTGAGTTCCTCCAGCATTGTCCGTGTGCAGACTTTCTCCTGTTTTTTAAAAAAATACATGTTACAGTTCATAAATTCAGGGATTTAAAATTTTTTTTTTTAAATTCATGGTGTAGTACACAAATACATCATGTGAACAACAGAAACAATAGTAAAGTTATTAGCTAAATCAAAGAAACTTTTCAAATGTTAATGCTGACATCAATTGTTGGCTTACAGTCTTCATATTCAGAGTTGGCCAAGTTATTCTTGAACATTCTATGTTTAAAATAAAGCCTAATAAAATGAATAGTCTGTGCTGGGGGTGTGGGAAACTTATATTTTTTGTGTTGCTATCTGCAATATTATATCTGTTGTATGATAAATGAAAAGTCAAGTGAAGCAGAATGCTTGTTATCACCTGGATTACGCCAGAAGATTTGAATCAAATTATGTTGACGCTAATGCACAGAGATGTGTTTAGTAGCTCCTAGGGTGTGTGACAAAAATCATCCAGTTAGTGTCAAATATCTCTTGGTTGTTCCAGATTCCAACATCTGCACTCCCTTGTGTCTCCGTTTCTTTTACACCAATAAATCGGTATCAAAGTAAACCTGAGACAACGACCTCGCAGGAGTCCCTTTTTATGTATTAAAACACAGATGAAAGTGTCTTAAACTTCGAATTGTCAACGTTAAGGCAATTCTAAAACTGAATATATTGTGTTCCACGTTCTGCAACTCATTCACTGAGGTATTTACTAACAAAATAAAACGTGGCATTGAGCACCAACATCTGTTTCAAAGTAGCCTTTGACATCAAACCCAGGGGGTCCATGGAAGTGGTTAATAAGTTCACACAGCTATAAAATTGTACATTCTGTATCAGCCTATCTAGCACCACCCCCGCCCACTCCTAGTCTTTAGAGAGACCTCCCTCTCAAAACGAGATGTTACCACATGTGCTCCGCAAGCGCGAGAAAGCTGTTGGACTGCAAGAGAGAGACAGACACACACGCACATTTAGAAAAAGAAATGTATTTTACTTTCACGGTGAGGGAGACTTTATAAATAGAGGCGACAAGCAGTCCCTGCAGCTAATGCTCAGCTGGCGATAAACTAACTGGATTGCAATTCGTCGCTACACCAGTTATGTTTGGTATTCCTTCCACCAGCCTCCCACTTGCTGCGTCCTCCCACGCCAGGATCTGCGTCACGCTGCCCGTGTGGGAGTGAGTATGAGCAAGAGCGGAATATCCCATACAGCCCGGAGGGGGAGGAGGTTGTACAGGGGCTATGTGTGAGTGTCTCTGTATCTGAGACAGACAGGGTGGAGGAGGAGAAGAAAGTTGAGGGGTGGGGAGGGGGAAAGAAACAAACCAAGAATCATAGCAGCGAGAGGCGGACTGTATTTAGAGCCGCGGGCAACTCCGGGCGGGGAGAAAGGGAACGCGTGTCAACATCACTAGAGTGAGTGTAAGGATTGGGATCCTCCTCCTCCTCCTCCTCCTCCCTCCCCCGCCTTCCCTCTGCCCCACGGTGTTCGAGGCTTTGGTGCGATCAGAGCCGACGGGACAGCAGGCGACAAAGTTCTCAATTGCCTCCACAGCACCCAGTTACACAGCAAAGAGTGAGAGAGAGAGACTCATAGTGCACCAGGTAGGCACGGGCGTCATTTCTGCAGCAAAGCTAGCTTGCTTGCACATGTTGGGGCTCTGCCCTTTCAATTCTGACAGGGTGGTGTTAACGTGTACCGGACAAATGTATTTAAAAAAAAAATCCTTTTGTCTTTTTTGTTGGGAAGGGAATGTTTGGTGAAGATTGTTACTTTGTTTTCTTTCTTCCTCTCTCTCTCTCTCGCTCTCTGTCTCTTTCTCTCCTTTTAATCCCGGTTTGTGCGGTCCTTTTATGCCGGAAGGAGAGGGTGGATTTCGTAGTTGTGTGGGTGATTCCCAAAGAGCTTGAATACTATGGGCTCAAGTGGGCGTGAAAGCTGCAGTAATGCGAGGGAGCGGGGGGGGGGGGGGGGCAAATAATGGAAGAACCGACTGGGTTATATTTAATTGAAGCCTATTTACCAAATAGAGCGAGCTTTTAAATGTTGTCACATTGTGGGTAAGTGTTTGTATCTACACAGCACTTTTAAGAAAGTGGTACATTACTACCGAAAAGCGTCTGATGAGACAGACGTGTCTTTTCGGTTCGTTCTGTACATTGACCTTTCAAAGAAGCGATAGAAGTTACTTTGATTCGTTCAACCCTGTATAAATATCACTTGACAGTTCGTAGTCCAGTGAGGTGGAGCGGATCTAAGATTTGATAAGAAGGGGATGTAAAGAAATCGTGCATAAAGTGCTTTTTTCGATCAAATCTTGGTTTCTTCGAGATTGACTGGAAACATTCGGGGTATGGGATACTGACAACCGAAACAGCGACTAGCTTGTCGGTCTAGCTGGGGATGAGTTGCACAATGACCACTGCCTGTGTGTGGGCAGCTGCTTGATGTCAGGTTTTGCAGAAGAAACTCAACTCACTGATCTCTCTAACTGCAGCAGTAACATGAGATTTGACGTTGGTTGACTGGTTCCTCCATCAGCTGGTAACGTTGCCTTCCCTGGACTCGCTTCTTTCTTAACTGTTGCATAGACTGTTAGACCTTATTAGAGTAGGTTGTGAGATTGTTTTTGACACTATTGATTAGATCCACTTGAAGAGTTGACACTGGTACTAAAGTGCGACATAAATGGCCGCCAGTGCCATAGTTTTTGTATTGGGCATCGAAATTTAGTTTATACTGCAGGGTGGAATGATTAAGAGGAAATTCAAGCGACCTGTTAGTGCTGAAATTTATCTCAGCTGGGCCCTGAAGGTATTACTGGAGGTCCTGTCAGTCATGGACGTTTTAGGGTGAGGGTGGAATTGGCAGATTCTCATTCCATGTTGGTATCAGTGATTCTGGCTGCATGGATATTAGGTGGGGAAATGAGCTTAAAGACCAGGTAAGATTTAATGACAGATACAGCGCTAAACTGTCACAGTTGTCCATGTTTCCTGTGCAAATTGAGAAATGGAAGTTGTAAAAGTAATTGTATTTGTGCCAGCGAATGGTATTGGAGCTGGTATATGCATCATCAGCTTTGCTTTATTGTTCAATTGTAAATCACCGGCGGACTGTTAAGTATTTGCCGAAATGTACATTGGAGTGCAAAGTGTAAGAAATAAAGTAATTCTATATTGCTGCGTTTAGTTCCCAAGTTATCAATTTTCTATTTTGTTACTTTTTTAAAAAAAAACCTGCAACATGACTAGTTCACTGTGACAGCAGGGAAAAATACAGAAAGACAGGCTAATATTTAAATTGTGACATACAGGGAGACATTGACGTGCAAACGGACCTAGGAGTCTATACACCAGTCAAAGAAGTTAAACATGCAGGTGTAGCAAGGAATCAGGAAGGTAAATAGAACATAGAACAGGAGAGCACAGGGCCAGACCCTTCGGCCCGCCATGTTGTGCTGACCCTATCCAAATAGTAATGAAATGAGCAACTAAACTAATCCTTTCTGCCTCTACAATGTCCATACCTTTCCAGTTCCCTCACATCCATGTGCCTATCTACATGGCTCTTAAAAGTTCCTTTATGTATTTGCCTCTACCACCTCCCCAGGCGGTGTACCCAACATTCTCTGTGTTTTTAAAAAAAAAAGGCCCTCATAAGTTTGCCCCTCTCAAATGTACCTTGTTTGCAGGAAGGTTTGAATATAGGAGCATGGATGTTTTTTTTTTCCATAGTTATACTGAAACAAAGATGAAAAATACTGGAAAAACTCAGCAGGTGAGGCAGCATATGTAGAAAGCTGAACAGCTGATACTTCAGTTCTATGACCCTCTGTTAGTTGTACTTATCCTTTCTAAGACTACAGTTGGAGTGTTGAGCACAGTTCTGGTCAACTGAACTTGTGATTTTCTTGCCGTGGAGGCAACTCAATTTAATCGAAATGATTCCTGTGACGGGAGGACTGTTCAGTGGGAAGAACTTGGGTCTACTAAGCTTGCATTCACTACAGTTCAGAAGAAATGGGGAGGTCTCATTGAAAGGTACAACACTCCAGTGGGTTGAACAGGCAGATATTTCCCTGGCTTGGGGATATGGAGCCAGGGTTTGTGGTCAGGATTTGGTGAGTATATTAATATATTTAGGACTAGGATGAGAAGAAGTTTAACTTGATGTGGCAAACTTGTGGAATTCTAAACCTCAGATGTCTGTGGAGGCCTATATGCTGAATATACTTAAGGAGAGATTTCTAAAAACAAAAGACACCCAGAGGCATCGGGGGTGGGGTGGGGGTGAGGGGGAGAGAAACATGGTGTAGAAATGGCAAATTAGCCAGGATTTACTGAATGCAGCACAGGCAGAAAAGGGCAAATTCCTCCTATTTTTCTAAGTTTTCATATTCTTGAGTTACTGTTTTAAATTGAATAGTATGCAAATTTTAATATGCAGCATAAATATTCCTCCAGCTACTTTGAACCATTTATCTTGTATATCACCCTGGTTGATAGTTGCAATAATTAAACCAAAGTTGGCACAGTTCCTACTTTGTCACAAGTTTGCTTTGATGAAAAAGGCCCGGTTGTGTGTGTCTATCTGTGTGGGGGTTTGGGGGGTGGCTGGAGTGGAGCTAGAGAAGAAACTACCAGTTCATTTTGCAAAACTATGGATTTTTTTTAAAAGTACATTCACATACATTTTACCACTTTCTTACACCAACTTTTCAAGTTTTACATCTACATTTCATTTGCAATAGAAATGTTTTAAATTGTCAAGATGTAAACATACTCTCTCACCATTGGTGGTGCTCAATAGCCACCAGTGCGCCACGCCACGCCGCGCCGCTCCGCTCCACTCCACTCCACTCCACTCCACTCCACTCCACGCCACTCCACTCCACTCCACTCCACAATTGAATCTCTGTATCCCCTCACCTTCATTGGACTTGGCAGCAGAGTTTTCAGTATTCTAAAAAAACTTGTCTATGTTTTGATATTCAACTATAAATAATTAAGGCTGTTCACTGATTTTTTAAAAAGTGATTAATTTCTCAATTAAAACTTAATCTAATGATTTTAGCCTTAATTGCATATTTAGGAAATACCATTACTGTATCCATATGACTGATGACTTTTGGTACTATTGCTGTTATTGCAATGGACCAACATGCAAAATGAAAACAATTAGAACTAAATTTGACACCTGTTATAAGTTGCTATCTTTCTAACCAATGAATAGTAAATTAAAAAATAGACCTATTCATGCCTTGCCATTTTTGCTTAATTCTACAATTTTCTTTTGGATTTGTGATGGAGTCATGTGAACTTCATTTACATGTTTTGTTTGCCTGACAACCCTATTTATTCTACTTTCAGCTGTTTACATATCCATCTTTATTGCATCGAACTTCCTTAAACTATGTACCTATCCAATCCACCTTGGCACTTTTATCTGGCCATTTAACCTAGTATTATACTTTCTGCTAGACTTGATTCACGCCTTGTCTGCCATGTGACTAATAGCTACTTTTACAAACTATGACCTGTCCCTGTGCATCCAACACTGAGGGTTACATGTAGTTTAGACAATAGCAATAGGGTGTGTACCAAAGGATCTGTTTCTAAAAATCAAATTTATTTTTGCAAAATGAATTTTCATAATTTCCTGCAATTAATGAATCATAAACATAAATTAAAGCATTAATCACTGTGAATTAGCAACAGTAAATCAATAGTCCCTAAATCTGAAAGCAGGAGGCAGTTGGGTGGTGTTTGAAAACAAGTTCAAAAAATTGGATTTTCATTTCAGGGCAAAGTTCTTCCATGATTTCTGTGATTAAGAACGTACAAATGTCACCAAATCAGTGTAGGCATATACTTTATATTTTGAAGTCCAGGCCAGATCTTCTTACCAAAATAATGCAGAAACTAAAGGTCACTGTTATTTACCTGAAAATATACAGTAACTTCAGAGTACCCAACTGAATGTTTGAGATAAACTGTCCATGAGATTCATAATTTTTTTTAAAAATGTTGAAACTACAGCTTTTTGGTTTGATATTTGAGTGATGAAATTCTTCTTGACTCTTTTTGCCAAAACCCCATCACCAGCCCTACCATCTAGTCAAATTGAGAAATCCTATTCAGAATTTATGCTAATGCTTACTGCCTTAACCACTGTTAACAGGAATTCCCTTTATATTTTATAGCATTTCTGTGCAGTCCAAGTTATGAACTAAATGATACAGAAATATACAACATCGTATCCTACTTTTCATTTGTACCTATCGCCCAAAGTAACTGATGGAATTTACTTCTGACTTTGCCCGGTTCCAACCAATGTGTGTATATATTCATAAAGTGCTGTGATTTTTGACTGGATTAATCTATTATTTATCTAGCATTTTTTTCTGGCTGTTATTCACATGAAGCTGTAGTGGTCTGGTAAATTATGCTTTGTACCTCCAAAATAGCTCCTGATGGTGGCTTTGTGTGATTATGGAGATCAGAATATCCACTGAACTTGAGTCTAGGATCGAAATTTTTGAAATTATGGTAAATGAAGCTGGGGATAAGCTGTTGAACTATAGTCTACTGATGTGAAGACCCAATGCAAGCTAAGGGGAAGAAATAGAAAGAAGAAACAAGTGCAGACAGGAATTCAGAGTTCTATTCTTTCTTGTGAAGAAGCTTTACTGAGAGTTTGATACAAATAGTACATTTGCTAATGCTCCAATGCAATATATTTGGCACTGCTCCAACTTTATTTCTTCCCACAGTCAACATCTTTATTGATCAACTTGTTTTTTTTAAATTCTTTCCTGATGTTCACTAATGTCAAGTAGTCAGTGTGACATTAGGAATGGGTTTGAGTGGCTGCAAATTCCATTCCAGTTAACATGGCTGGAAGGATTGTAGCCTAAAGATCCTCTTTTTGCTGTCATATATAAAAGTACCAAAAACTAAAATCCAATATTCTCTTAGCTTGAAAAATATATAGTAGCTGCATGCAACTAAGTCATTAACACCTCAACATGATAGCATTTTTAATAAGTGGCCGTATGGGTCTCAAGATGCTAATTTAAAGATGGCTGCCGATGTTCCTTGACAGGAGTATATATTGTGTTTGCCCCTTCATCACTTTCTACAGTAACAGGGGTTTCTCTCTTCTCTTGCTGTCCATTATGTTGCTGGTGTTTAGCGCAGCAATGAAGGTCCTCCATCTCTTGTCTGTCCTTGGCCATCAAAACCAATTTTGGTCTTGGTCTAGATGGTGTTCAGGGCTTCCTTCATCATACAAGTAGCTTCCAACATGGGTTTACAGATGGGAGTTCAGATAGTTATTCGCCTTCATTTTGTAAATATCCAGGCATCAAACAACAGCACAAAGAAAGGCTATTTGGCCCATCAGTCTGTGCCAGCACTTTTGTAGAGCAGTTTCATATGTTTCCACATTTCTGTATCAGTTTCAGCTTTTCCATTTACCTAGTTAATTTTTGAAGACTGTTGTTCGCACTGTTCCAACCCCTAACTACTTATGGTGCAAAGAGAAGTTTTTCTTTGTGTTGTCTCATGTTCTGTTGTCAATCACCTCAGATCTGTGATAGCATTTTAAAATATCTTTTGCTTCCAATCCTCTGAAGAGGTCCCATTACTGTACAGCAGAGACATTTTAGTAATTTCTGGTTTTCAATGCCAAAGTATTAAATTAATCTTTCTCTTTTGAAAAATCCACTGTGTAAATAATTTGTTTTACATGAAAACAATGTTAAAGTACAAAATAAAATTTACTCAACACTTAATTTGCCTGGTGTGAAATGGTGGTCAAGTTATCAGGCTGTGAATTTTAAAGAATGTCTATGCTCTAAACAAGAGGAGCCTGTCTCTTGCCACCTACACACAGCAGAGGTGGAGTGTGGTATGAGCGTAGTCAGAACTCGCTGTGCAAAGAACCAAAGCCTGACATTTACTCTTGAAGATGTGCTTTTAATATTTTAACTTTTCTAAAACACAGGTGCTGCTGTTGGTCATGGCAACTTCATTACCAAGGACACTTGGTGAATTGCAACTCTATCGTATTCTGCAGCGAGCCAATCTCTTGTCTTATTATGATGCTTTCATCCAGCAAGGTGGAGATGATGTGCAGCAGCTCTGTGAAGCAGGGGAAGAGGAATTCTTGGAAATTATGGCCTTGGTTGGCATGGCTAGCAAACCCCTACATGTCAGGAGGTTGCAAAAAGCTCTAAGAGACTGGGTGACAAATCCTTCCATCTTTAATCAACCACTGAACTCACTACCAGTCAGTAGCATTCCACTATACAAAATATCTGAGGGCTCAGCTGCCTACTCTGGGTCAAATGCCAACAGTCATGAAAGAAACAATAACCTTCGTGACCCTCCTGTGAAGTTTCCAAAATGCTTGGCTGCTTTGTGTGGACAGGGAGTGGGACCAAGCAAGCCTGGTTTAGCAGGGAGTTCACCACTGCAGATGCCTAATGAGCCACGGTTCTGGCAAGGACAGTCCGCAACTGAAAGTGAACATAGTCTTTCCCCTGCAGATCCCTCGTCTCCCTCCTCGCCAAGGGAAAATGGTGAAACTCTAGATGCTGCTGCCATCGTTGCCATTACAGAATCTGTTGAACGTTTGATGCAAGGCATTCAAAAAACAGACAAGACTGAAGTGAAAGAGTTTCTAAGAACCAATAAGAAGTTAGCAAAAATGATCAGTCACATCTTTGATATGAAGGATGGTGACCCTCACAGAGAAGAAGAAATAAGAAAATATAGTGCAATATATGGACGTTTTGATTCCAAAAGGAAAGATGGAAAGCATCTTACACTTCATGAGGTACAGGATTTTCCTCTTTGTTCTTTTATAACATTTGTAACTTTTGAAGTAGGTGAAGCCCAAGGTTCTTTTGTTGTCGGTGTTGCTTTGGTCATCAAAACTTGCTGAAGTGCTGTATTTGAAAATGGGCAGAATTTCAGCTCCCGCCTTAGTTTAGAAATGACAGATCTTCATGCATATGTTCATAGTGGGTGGGAGTGTTGTCTGTCTTGGGTACTCTGATCATTTACTGGAATGTGCAAAGCCTGTAGTTGAGTTGTTAATGTCACATGCTTGCTTTCCAATAAAAGTTGGACTGAAGCATGAACAAAATGATCAGATCTCATTTTAAAACATTATGTGACTTGAAGACTCTTGCAGAACATGGGTATGGTCTACAAAGAGGCTTTTCATAAGTAGTCAAGAACTTGGACCATAATGCATTCAACATAACACAGTAAACTTGGGACAAATTAAACCCGGACCAGATTGTAGGCAACTGGTTTTTTTACTCATTCAGACTGTTTTTCTAAATGCGCATGGGCACATCAGCAGGTACACCTTTTGTACTTTTTTCTATTGCCTTTCAATGTGATCTTTTCCATATAACTTACAGATGTTACAAGCTGTTGATGCAAGTGATGAAATTTCTGAAACCTTGCTGCATTTTGAGAAGTCAAACCGGAATAGTAATTTGACAGTGAATAGTTGTGCTCTGGAGAATGTCGTAGAATGGGGGAACATAGAAGTACTATACAAGTATATAGTTCCCAGGAAGTGGCATTACAGGTAAACAATGTTGAAGAGGACATTTGGCACACTGGCCTTCACTAGTCATGGCAAAGAGTATAGAAGTTGGGATGTTATATTTCAGTTGTACGAGACATTGATGTGGCTGCATTTAGAGTATGTGCTCAGTTTTGATCACACCGCTATAGGAAAGATGCAATTATGCTAGTAGGACTGCAGAGATATATGAGGATGTTGTCTGGACTCGGGGAACTGGGTTGTAAGTAGAGGTTGGGCAGGTTAGAACTTCATACAGGTGTTGGTAGAGCTGTGTAAAGTCACGAGAGACATAGATAGCGTGAATGCATGCAGAGTGCTTCCAGAACTCTTGAATCAAGAACTGAGGACATAGTTTTAAGGGCAAAGAGAAAGATTGATAAGAATCTGAGGGGCAACTTTCTCCACACATATGGACATTTTATTAGGTGACATGGTTAGGAAAGGATATTGGTCAAATATGGGAAACTTGAGTTTAGCTTAGATGGGCATCTTACTTGGCATGGACCAATTGGTCTGAAGAGTCTGTTTCCATGGTGTTTGATTCTGTAACCAATGGCATCAATGAGATTCACTGATTGAGAAAGAAAGGGAGGAACAACAGGAAAATTTAATCAATGGAGGTCAGGTTGATATTGGAGTGGATTGGAAAGATTTGAATAAAAAAAAGTCAAAGAAAAATAAAAACCATTAGTGAAGAAGTGAGCCTCCATGGTTCATGCTGCCCATTTTTTGGGATAAAGGCTTTGAAGAAAAAATAGAATAGTATTTCAATACTGTAAAACAACTTGGGTGTGTTGGCCAGTACTGACAGTGGCCAGTGTGTCTGATTGATAATTAACATACAAATGCAACAATTTCATGAAATTACCAAGGAAAAACTGTTGTTTTTGCAAGAGTATTAGATATTAATGCAAATTATTCAACATCATGAATGCTGAAAGGCATGGACAGAGTAGATGTGGCAAAGTTGTTTCCCATGATGGGGGAGTCTAGTACGAGAGGGCATGACTTAAGGATTGAAGAGCGCCCATTCAGAACAGAAATGCGAAGAAATTTTTTTATCTAGAGGGTGATGAATCTATGGAATTTGTTGCCACGGGTGGCAGTGGAGGCCAAGTCATTGGGTGTATTTAAGGCAGAGATTGATAGGTATCTGAGTAGCCAGGGCATCAAAGGTTATGGTGAGAAGGCGGGGGAGTGGGACTAAATGGGAGAATGGATCAGCTCTTGATAAAATGGCGGAGCAGACTCGATGGGCTGAATGGCCAACTTCTGCTCCTTTGTTTTCTGGTCTTATCATGTGACTTTTGTCATTGCGTTCCCCCCCCCACCACAAATTACTGAAATGAAGACCACAAGGCCATTTTGTGTGTGTGTGTGTGTGTATTCTAAAGTGTAACTTGTATCTGTGAAGTTGTACATTTTTTCTCTTTTAACTGTGTTGAATTTTTAAAAATTTGTATAATCTTAATCTCCTTATGTAATACTGTTTTAATTGAGGAACTCCATATTGTTGCAAAAGCTCCCCCCCCCCACACTTGTAAAGGCACAAACATCTAGTTTGTTGCCATTCACATTACTTTATTCCAGTTTATGAAGAGTATGCTGGACAAAAAGTAGTATAATGTAGGGTTTTGGAAAACAATCTGTTATAACTAGTCGTGCCATCTAACCTTGGCAAGAGATCTAAAGTTACATTATAGAAATACTGCATGTTCTCATAACTTCAGTTTTATGGTATTGCATTCTTTAATTCTGCTACAGCTCAGATGAGTTTTCTATCATTAAACACTTGCAATTAAATTCAATTCAAGTTTAATTGTCATTCAACCATACATGAATACTCATGAATACAGCCAAACAAAACAGCGTTACTCCATGGTCAAGGTGCAGAACGCAGTACCAACGGTCACGCACAGCACAAAGTGCACGCAGGGTAGCAAGCACAAGTGGTATCACAGTCACACCATAAAAGAGACCAAAACTCATAGCATCAAACCACAGTTGACCGCAATAGAGCCCTTCTCCCACTGAGCGAAAACTGGGGGTGGGGGCAGCATCAACTTTAGCCTGGGCGCCACACCACACCGCCCATGGTGGAGTGCACTGACTCCAGTGCCCCATCCCCCCCCCACCCCCCGGCAACATTGTAGCTTGAGGCCCAGTCCTTGCACTGATAAGACAACGTGCTAATATAGAACATCAGTAAATACAACCACACAGAATATTCATGTATATAGTCCTGACCCTCCCCCACCATCCCATTGAAATTTTCAGTTGACCACAGTAGAGCTCATCTTCTACCGAGTGAACATTGGGAGGGCAGCACCTACGCCATCCCGGATGCCATGGCAGGCCGCTTCCGCTGGGGCACACCAGTTTCAACGCCTCTCTCCTAGCAGCTGCAAACAGGAGACACCATGGCTTGAGGCCTAGTTCTTGCTACAACCAAGGCCACACAGCTCTCCGCCATCCAGCTCTGCTCTCGGCCAATAAATCAGTAAGTCAAACTTGCGGCATGCAGATTAACAATGTCCAAAAGGGACTTCTGATCACAAGAAAAGCAATTTGGATGGCCACTCACTATTAGACTGTAAGCCTCCATTGACTCGGGCAGTACCACATTGCGCAGCTCTGTGCTTTATAGATAGACTTGCTGTTTCTTGGTGATTTTATCCCCTTCACTCCATAAAACAAAATGTTGCTAAGCCTATTTTTGCTACAACCATCCAACAAATAGACCTCCCAAAGTCAATAGATGGTAGTCAATGTAAGAACTTTGGTTTTCTTTCCCACCCACAACTTTTGTCAACTTGTCTGCAAGTTCTTGATTACAATCTATAACACTTCATGCTTCTTGGAAGCATCTCAAACTGATAGTGTTTTTACAATTAAAGTTGCCCCTATGCCACAGACCCAGCTAAGATCAGCTGAATCATTATAGTTCAAGGACTTAATCTTTCTGCTATTTATGGCTCAGCCATTCACATTTTAACCAGCTCAGCCATCAAAGTAACTGTACAGCTCATAATTTGATGTTTTCCGCAGCTAACTGTTAATGAAGCAGCCGCTCAGCTTTGTACAAAGGATATTGCTTTGCTCACTCGGAGAGATGAACTATTTTCGTTAGCCCGACAGGTCTCCCGGGAAGTAACCTACAAATATACTTACAAAACTTCCAGGTAAGAAATTTTATTTTGAACTATTTTAACCTGACACTGTAAAGTATTAATTATTAAAGCTGCTCTTGTTTATTTAACTACAGGTCTAGATGTGCAGAACAAGAGGAATCATCTCCCAAGCGTATAAAAACTGAGGTAACATATGATTTAGTATTTATGTGCATCCTTCTTACTATTTCTGCTTGTGAGGGCAAAAGATATAGAATGAGACATCATTTTGCAAGAAGTCAGAAAGTGAGTCCACTGGCTGTGGGAACAGTTCAGTGATGGGGTGAGTGAAGTTGAATGAGGTTATCCCATCTGGTTCAAGAGCCTGATTAGTGTGGGGTAATAACTGTTCCTGAACCTGGTGGTGTGACTCCTGAGGCTCCTATACCACCTTCCTGATGGCAGCAGCGAGATGGGAGTGTGGCTGGGATGATGGGGTTCCAGGACGATGGATACTACTTTCCTGCGACAGAACTCCATGTAGACGTGCTCAGTGGTGGTTTGACCAGTAGTCAAAATATCACTCAAAACAGTAGCTGCCTTCTAATATTACATTCTTGATATTTTTGGGATTCTCTGTCCAATTTGAGGAATGATGAAAAGTTTCCTTCATAACATATTGTCTGAGGTTTAACTAAATGGCCCGATTTAATTGAACGTGCAAATGTTCCTTGTGTTGGTTCTAGCATTTCATAGCTTGCCTACTAAAAGGGTTGCTTTGCAGAGCCACAGAGCCAGACAGGCATTGGGCAGGGCTCTACTTATGCTATGAATGTTAATGTCCTGTTAATAGTAAATCTTCACAGCCATCTTCTTTTTCTATTTGGTACACTGTAATGATCCGTCACTCTATTTATATATGTTAATACTGTTTAGATTGGGGATGCTCTGAATATACAGTGCAGGCTGATATTTTTCTATTATGCATTATTAGTATGAAAATCAGTACTGTACCAGGGTTGTTATCACTGACATAAGTTGTGAAATGTGTTTTGTGGCAGCACTACAGTGCAGGCGTAACAAATTACAATAAGCTACAATAAAAAATAAAATGGAACACAAGAGGAATAGTGTTCATGGACTGTTCCAAAACCTGGAGGCTGTTCGTGAACTGTTGAGTGTGGGTTTTTAAAGCTCTGGCACCACTTCACTGATGGTTGTCATGAGAAGAGGACGTAGCTCGGATGCTGAGGGTCTTTAATGATGGGCGCCACCTTTTTGAGGCAGCACCTTTGGAAGACGCCCGCGAAGGTGGGGATACTTGCTCCTGTGATGGAGGTGGTTCAGTCAGAAGCATCTTCCGTTCCTGTGCATTGGCGCCACCGTACCAGACTGTGATCCAACAAGTCAGAATGGCCCCCGCGGGACATCTGTATCTTGCTAAGGAGTGATTGCAGAATACAAAGTCAGTTATCCTGGTCAGATTCCTCCTGTTTGCAGTTAAAATACAAGTTTGTCTAAATGTTTTCATTTCATCAATGGATTTTCTTCTTCAAGTCATGTTTCTGAGTTTCAATCCCTTCGCTTTCATTTGTTAGCTACTAGGCTCTATCTTCAAGGAAGATAAAATAAATCTTTTCAAATGTTGCTTAGATTTTTGCTGATACATTGATAAATGGGCAATGATGTTTTTAACTCACTTGAGGGGATGTCTAGTAAATTAAACCTCCATGGACTTTGAATAAAGGGATAAGTTTGCTTTTGATCTTAGCTGTTCTCTAATTCTCTATGCTCATTGTATAGTTTTATTTGAATGGGAGTTATATTTATGCATACTCTGAGTACTAATTAGAAAACCAAGATCAGAGATGATCTGTGTAGAAACTCCCCTTGGGAGATTGGCTAATACTAAGATCTATAACAATATTAAATGTACACTGTAGGAGTATCTTTCCCTAAAATGAAATTTTTAGGGTCCTTTCATGATTTCACCAGTCAGAATGTTCTCTTTGTGCAAAGTAAATTGGTTTTCTGTGTCCAGAACTTTCTCAGTAGGACTGATTGTGAAGTGTCCATATTATTTTCCAAGATTCAAGATCGTTCAATGTCATTTCCAGTACGTAAGTGTAAAGGAGAACAAAATAATGGCTACTCAGGATCCGATGCAGTACAAAGAACACAATAACAAAAAAGTACAATAAATATAAATAAGATAGCCTATATACATTGATTGCATGTCCATAAAGTGATGCTCGGTGCAGGAGTGTCTGTACATAAGGTTAATGATAGGAAATGACAAAGTGGTAGTGGTGGTTGCGGTGTGGAGGGATGGGTTAGTGACTGGAGGTTTTGATCAGGCTTACTGCTTGAGGAATGTAACTGTATTTGATTTTAGTGGTCCTGGCATGGATGCTACTTAGCCTCGTCCCTGATGGTAGTGTGAGAACCATTGCATGAGTGGGGTGGGTGGGATCCTTCATGATGCTTTTGGCCCTTTTTCTGACACCTTTCTGTATACATGTCCTTGATGCCTGTGAGAAGTTGGGCAGTTCTGACTACCTGTTGTAGAGCCTTTCTGTCTGCTGCTGTGCAGCTTCCCATACCAAGCATCTGTAGAATGATGTGAGTAGAGATGTGCATGGTCTGGCTCTCTTCAGCCTCTTCAGAAAGAAGAGGTGTTGGTGAACTTTACTGATTTTATAGAATGTGTTCTGGGACCATGAGAGATGTTTTGGAGATGTCATGAGAAAAAATCATCTGCATTTAGGACAGAGAATTTATGAATGTGATTTCCAGTTGGTGCAAGAGAAGAACATCTAGCTTGTGTGTATCTTTGTTGTATGTTGTTTCTTTGCTACAAATTCATAGCCAATATCTATCAATGCACAGCTTTTTAAAATGACCAGATTGATAGTCTGAGGCAGTTCTGTGAGCTATCATGTAAATGCCTTCTTTAAAAGTTTTAAGCTACCCCAGTGATCTTCATCATTGTTACTACCCCAGTGATCTTCATCATTGTTACTCTGTGCTTTCTAATATAATAATATTGGATTCCTTGTGGATTCCAGTGGTGGAGCAGCAGTTCCCCAGCAGATATGTTGGGGAATCTGAGGGCTAATCCTCTTCCAGGTTAGACCTGGCACATGCTCAGGGACTCCATTTGTTTCACTTGTAAGGAACAACTCCAGATGAAGCATATAATTTTCCAGTAATTTATCATTTTTAGAACTAATGCTAAGCCAATGGATTCTGGTTAATTGGCCATCAGTTAATAGGGGTAGCTGCTCATTTGGGACAACTCTTAAAGAACAGAAACTAATCAAGAAAAATAGCTGAGGGTCCTTTCATTTATTTGGGGTACTATGTCATTTAACTGGTATAGGAGACTGTTGCTGAACAGTTTCTAACTAGTGTCAGACCTGTGCAGTTGCCATTAGACACTACACTGTTTCTAAATAGTGTCAGTTGCATGTTCGCATGGTTCAAAAAGTAGTGTTTTTTTTGTCAGTGATAGTTGGCAAGAAATAAGCAGTAAGACTGTTTAGAGCTGTTTTGCTCACTGTATTTTCAAGCATTCAAGCTTGGAGATGCCAGAAACAGCTGGAAGTGAATCACTACTTCAAGTTAGGAACTACGAAAGATTTGAAGGTATCGGCAATCATCTTCAATGTTACAATGAAAGTGAAGATTTGCAAAATGCAATCATTCAAAATTGTATGACGGCTGTCTATTGTCTAGGTGTCTGCACTAATTTTTGTTCTTTTACAGTCAATCAAAAGTACACTGGAGTTTACATTGAATGAATTACTCTGTGAAGAACTATTACAAATTAATACACAGTTTTATAGTACTATAGTAGAACTGGTAATGTTCTTGTTCTGTATTTCATTTGGATACTTAATTTGTTACTCAGTTAAATAGTAGTTTGTCTTTTTTTACACCCTTTTAGCTGTTCCATGAAACTTTGGTTGATTGGGGCAGCTGCAGAATTGAGCCTAACTGTACCCCTGATATGTCGCAATTAACTGGAATCAATAAATCTAAGTATTTGTTGTTCCTGCTTTTTTTTAAACTGTTCAAAATTTATTTTTAAAGTGTAAAAAAAAAATGCTCTTAATATCTGAATATCAGACATTTAGAGCTTCTATCTTCTCTGACAGCCACAAGTTTGGGGGGTATGACTTAGTTGGCTCTGTTTCTAAGGATGGGGCTTGCCAAGTGCTGCAAAAGGTCATGGTACAATAAGGGCTTGCCAGTCCAAGCCAGAATGCTGCTGCTGTAACACACGTTGCATAAAATGGGCTGATGATGTGTAGGATGTGGACATAGGGCTGTTCTTGGTGCAGCACTAATCTTACAGATCTTCATCTTGAGAAAAGTATTGCAGAATTTTATTTTGTCAAGTTGATTCTTTAAATATTCTTTATGATACAGTTTTAACACAGTTGTCAGTTGTGCTATATGTTGTGTCTGCCATTTCTTTTAAGTTGCTGTGAACTTAGAAAATCAACATATGGTGGAACTAGAACAAAACTTCAATCTTTTATTGAAGGCGGTGACTCTTATTGAACTGCTATACCTTCGTACAGTAATTTATCATTTTGTACAATTTAATTCAACCCTATTCTTAAAGGTACCCTACAGTATAGAAGTACTGCAAATTGGCCCAGATTTGTGGTCAGTGGTGAGTGAATGGTGTTTATCAAATGTTATGCATGCAGCTACCCACAGATTTTCTGTGGGCTTTTCATCTACACCTTCATTACTAGAGATCCTTCATAACTAGCAGGCAGTCTACGCTGGAAAGTTTGTATGAGAATAACGAAGTATAAAAAAAGTGCAGAATATGTAAGAATGAGAGGAAACAAGAGTGGAAAGAAAGGAAAAATTAATTTTAAAACACTCACAGTAATTGAATTTTGATTGGATGAGACTTCACATTTGTAAAGTTGAGTTTGAGAGATATTTGGCCGCAGTTGAGAGCTATCCTGCTCTTAAAATAGTAAACATATTCCTGATTTAATGGGCATATCTGAAAGGTTTTGTAGGTAAATAATGAAACTTGGGTCAGATATGTTCGATTTGACCCCCTTCCCCCACATGCACTTATCTCAGTGACTCTGGACTTTTGTAGTCACGTGGTTCCCGAGAGCCATACATTCTCAGTTCATTGTCCATCATGTGACCAGAGCCGCTCTTTTAAGTGTGTCCTGTGGTCCCACTCCACAACCCTGATGACTTTTGCAAACAGTTCCACTGTTCACATATGCCTCTGACATTTCCAAACACATGGAATTGATCAATAACTGAAAATTATTTTTAAACTTATCTAGCATGTTACTGTTAATTAAAGTATATTAATATATCCTGAGATAACTAAGCATATTTTTAATGAAAGGCACTGACCCCATTGAAATGAATGGGGCTATGCTAGATGCATTTGTCTTGGCTGGATAAAGCTCAGAGGCCAATGATGAAATGTGTCTGGTTCCTTCATGAGTTAAAGGTCTGGTGTACTCACACCTAATCTCCAGCATGTTTTAAACTGCACTCTACAGGTATGGAAATTGTGAATTGTGTTGCTATGTGTGGAATCACTAGCTTTCTATCAGCATGTTCTGGCCCTGTGTCCTTTGTGTATTTTAATGCCATCTTGAGTTTAATAATGTGTAGAGGAAAATGACAATTCCAAAACTCATTTGTTGAGCATGTAGAGAGGCTATAAGTTACTATCTGACTTTCTCTGTACTAACAATTGGTGCTGTCTTGTCTTTATTCCTTATGCCAAGTTTGACATATTGTCTATAGTTAGTGATATGAAATAGTTGATAGTTTTATAATGAAATATTTAACAGGTGACTGCATTTTTTGCAGGATGCTTCTATTCACATTCAGGAATCGCTACAGATTTTACAACAGAGACAAGAGGGATTAAAAGAGCAAATGTCTCTTGCCAAGATTAAAGGTGATGATGCCATGGTTCATCATATTCAGGTACAAAATTAGAAAATTATGTATAACGTTGAAGGTTCCAAGCTGGCTTCCATATGAAACACAACTGACTAAAAACTTTCTTTTCTATTCCTAAATGTCACAAATGCTGTCATCCGAAGCATGAAAGTGATTACAAAGCCTTTGGTTCGATTTTCTTATTAAGCCCCCAAATGGTTTGAAGTTACTGCACTGCCTAAGCCGGCAGTGAGCAAACTTGACCTTAATCATATAAACCGCAAGTTTTGGTTTCAGTTCTTTTTAAATTAGACATTTAAGACCATTGTTTACCTCATCATAGTGACAAGGTTTTTTTACAAACATGATGCATCCCATTGTGGGCTGAATAATAAGCAAGTAGCACTGATCCTATCGCACGAATGGTGATTCCTGCACAAGATGTTTTGGTTTTGCTGTGAGATGTGCACAATAATGTTAGGAATGGGTGGGAGGGGGTGGGGGGTGGGGAGGGCCGAGAAAAGCCACCATTAACTTGCTTTGCCCAAATGACCCATGAGGTGAGCAAGGTTTTGTGTTGCCTGGCATAATAGCATGTATATTTCTGAAGTTTAAGTGTTAAGTGTCATTATTATTTATTTATTGGTTGCATCTTGAATCAAGATGTTTTCCGGTACAGGGTTCCCCTGCCATCTGAAGGTAAAGTGTTCCTATGAAACGGTTCGTAAGCCGGAATGTCGTAAAGCGAAGAAGCGATTACCATTTATTTATATGGGAAAATTTTGTGAGCATTCGCAGACCCAAAAAAACCTACAAAATCATGCCAAATAACACATAAAACCTAAAATAACAGTAACATATAGTAAAAGCAAGAATTATATGATAAATACACAGCTTATATAAAAGTAGAAATACTTTTCCACAATTATTGCCTGAACTGTCCTCTGTTGCAAAATTCTCACGCAAGCGCTGTTGGCAAAAACACTCGCTCCAGTAACCTTTAAGCTATGAAGCTGCCAAATCATACCAAATAACATGTAAAAATACACAGCCGATATAAAGTAGAAATAATGTATGTACAGTGTAGTATCACTTACCGGAACTGGGAAAGCGCGGAGCACACTGATGATGGTGTGTTAGACTGAGTCGTCGGAGTTTGGGTGGTGCAGTGGCCCCCACCCTCCGGGCAGCGAACCGATACCGAACCGCGAAGCATGCAGCGGTAGCCAGGAGGCACACAGCACATCTTTAAGAAAAAAAGCCGAAATAAACATGCTAATTAATTAGGTGCTTCCCGGCACGTAATTGTCAGCCCAGATCAGTGCCAATTGCTGATTGCATCGCCTCTGATCTGGGCCAAATACATGTCGGGCGGCACCTAATTAATTAGCATGTTTATTTTGGCTTTTTTCTTAAAGATGTGCTGTGTGTCTCCTGGCTACTGCTGCATTCTCCGCGAATCGGTATCTGTCCGCGGCCTGGGTGTTGGGGTGGTAGGACACTGTCATCTGTTTCCATTAGGGCAGGCAGCTCATCTTCTCCTATGACTGCCCGCCTCGATGTCGCAGGTCGAGGTTCGTCGTCTGCTGTGGCTGATGTGGAAGGCTTGCTTGACTGCTGAGCCTTGCGCATTTCTCTATCATACAGTTCTTTGTAAGCACTCAAACCATCCTGCAAATATCCCCTAAACCGACGTACCCTTTCAAAATTAAAATCGTACTTTATCATTACTTATTCGGTTTCGATTGTTATCCTTTCCTCTTCCAATTGCATCAGCTCTTCATCTATCAGTTCTTGGTCATGGGATGCCAAAACCTCTTCAACATCATCTTCGTCAGCTTCCACAAGCCAAACTCACAGTCCTTACTTCATTCACCACGATCAAAATGCTTAATTATGTCTAGTTTTACGCGAAGTGTAACACCTTTACGAGCTCTTCCAGGCTTTTCCGATACCATAGAACTCATCTTGCAAATGGCTGCTCACAGGCACGTGTTTAAGCAATGCTGGTGAGATTGCAGTTCCGAATCCGGGGGAGAGCGGCTGCTTAGGGCGCGCGCTGCCTTTTATCGCGCGCTGATTTTTTCGTAACAGTGAAAGCACCCTCTGTTAGCGAAAACAGGGTACTAATGTAGGTCTTTTGTAACAGTGAGGTTTCGTAAAGCAAACGTTCGAAAAGCGGGGGACACCTGTACTTCAATGTCATGTTTACAGCAAATAGGGAACTCTCTAAGCACAGCTCTTTAGCTGTTACAGATTAGACCTTTCAGCTTTATGCGTGGTTGGTTAGATATAGTTTCACAAGGAAAATTGGTACTTCATCCTCATTCCTTATCAAGGACAGAAGCAACAGATATAATTTTTTTGTACCTCCAAGTCAATTATGTGGCAAGTGTGGATAATCTCCTATTTTGTTCACTTACCAACCATATTTCAGCCAAGGATGTATCTTGTCCTCTTAGAGTACTATGCTAATTGTTTGGTTCATGTCAACACTTTGTGACCAAGTTGTGTATATAGTGCGGTTAATATTATCATTAGCCGGCATCAGAGAGATCAAGACTTCAGTTTACAGCAAGATTCCTCCCTTCATATAGAGGTTCTTAGATAGATAAGAAAATGGAGAAACAGTAAGGAACATAAAAGTGGAGGAAGATAAGATCATAAAACACGGGCAGAATTAGGCCATTCAGCCCATCGAGCCTGCTGTGCCATTCCATCATGGTTGATTTATTGCCCCTCTCAACCCCATTCTCTGGCCTTTTCCCTATAACCAATCAAGAACCTGTCAACCAATATTCCCTCTGATTTGAAATGGCCAATATCTTGTGCTGTGCGATTTTCTACCCAGTGACAACAATATATGCACACTGAATAATTTTTTTTCAATAAAAATAGTATAAGCAAGCCAGTTTGAAAGTCTGCAGACAATTTATCGCAAACTCCATGTTGTCAACACTTCATATCAGAAACCAGGAAAGGAAATGTGAATGTGTATGATCGTGAAATATACTTAACGTGCCAAAAATGTCGAGGGTGACAACCTTTTGTGCGCAGTTAAATTCCTTTGTGCACTAGTAGCAAAAGATGTGTGTGCGCCCACACCTGAGAGGGATCATTACTATCCCCTCTGTTTTAAATCTACACAATGACTTGGCCTCCACAGTAGTCTGTGGCAAAGAATTCCACAAATTCATCACCCTCTGGCTAAATAAATTGCACCTCATATCTGCTGTAAAGAGACATCCTATTCTGAGGCTGTGCCTTCTGGTTCTACACTCTCTGACTATTGGAAGCATCCTCTCCACGTACACGCTACAGTACCTGGTTCTTTTAATATTTGATTAGGTTTCAATGAGACTTCCCTCATTCTTCTAAACTCCAGTGACTACAGGCTCAGAGCCATCAAACATTAACCCTTTCATTCCCTGAATCATTTGCATAAACCTTCTCTGGACCCTCCCCAATGACAACACATCCTTTTATAGATATAGGGCTCAAAACTGCTCAAGATACTCTAAATGTGATCTGACCGTTCCCATAAAAAGTCTCAGCATTACATCCTTGCTTTTATATTTTAGTCTTCGAGCTAGCATTGCAGTTGACTTGTATTACCAACTCAACCTGCAAGTTAACCTTCAGGGAATCCTACACTAGAACTCCCAAGTCCCTTTCTATCTCTGATTTCTGAATTATTTATGATCTATAATGTTGTAATCAACTTAGTTAAACAAAAGAGTAAATTGCTAAAACAAGTACAGAAACACTGAAGATATTCAGGAGATCAGGCTGCATCTCTGGGAACAGAAACAGAGTTAAAGTTTCAAGTTGGAGTCTATCAGAACCATCTACTGAGTCGTTTCAGCATTTTCTGTTTTTGTTTTGGCTTTCCAGTATTTGAAGCATTTTGTTGATTCCCCCCCCCCCCGCCCCTCAAGGAAGCGAATTGCATCCAGTCACATTAATTTCCTTCATATTTTTTGCAATTAAGCCATATACGTGGCATCAACCCATATAAGTTTATTAAGAATTGTATTTCATTTGTGACGTTTTCAGTACATGCTGCTTTCCAGGACATAACCTTCTGCTGTTCAATTTATGTCACCATTTGCTGAGTGACTTGAATTGAAAATGCCAAATCTTGTCCACTTTCCAGCCATGGAGGCTCTTTAATTTAGTGCCGAGATAAGGAAGCTGAATTTAGGGTAAGTGAGGTAAATTGATGCATTTCCCCAAAACTCGCTTTGATAAGGTTATCTACAGTATATTAAAACTCCCTCATAGTATCTATTCCCAACCATTTCTAAAATGTACAAGCCAAATTAGAGAAGTTTGTCCATCTGCGGAGTGATGTCAAACAAACCTCTTGTGATAAGTATCACAGGCAGTTAGTTAAGAAGCTGCAAGGGTAAAAAGACCCTAATGGGAGTTATATACGTGCCTCAAACATTAGCCAGGATGTGGGATATAAATATCAATAGGAAATAGAAAAGGCATGTAATAAGGACAATGTTACAATAGTCATTGGGAATTTCAAATGTAGGTAGATTGGGAAAATCAAGTTGGTGCTGGATCCCAAGAGAGGGAATTTATAGTATGATTACAAGATGGCTTTATAGAGCTACTTGTGGTTGCACCCACCAGTGGAAAGGCAGTCTGGATTGTGTGTTGTGTAATGACCCAGATTTGATTAGGGAGCTTAAGGTAAAGGAACCTTTGGGAGACAGTGGCATAAGATGATAGAATTCACCCTGAAGTTTGAGGGAGAGAAGTTAAAGTCAGATGTATCAGTAATACAGTGGAGTAAAGGAAACTACAGATGTATGAGGGAGGAGCTGGCCAAAATTGATCGGAAGGGGACACTAGCAGGGATGACATCAGAAAAGCAATGGCTGGAGTTTCTGGGGGCAATTCAGAAGGCGCATGAAAATGATGAAGATGTATTCAAAAGGGAAGATAAAGCAGCCATGGGTGACAAGGGAAATCAAAGACAGCATAAAGACAAAAGTGAGGGCATATAATATAGCAAATATTGGCGGGAGGTTAGAAAATTTGGAAGCTTTTAAAAACCAACAGAGGGCAACTTAAAAAAAAAGAGAGAGAAAAGATGAAACCCAAAGGTAAACTTATCAGAGAATACTAAATATTTTTCCAGGTATATAAAAGCTAAAACAGAGGTGAGAGTGGATATTGCACCACTGGAAGATGACACTGGAGAGGTAATAATGGGGGACCAAGAAATGGCAGACAAAGTCAACAAGTATTTTGAGTCACCGTTCACTGTGGAAAATACAAGCAGTATGCCAGAAATTTGAGTGTGTTGTGGCAGAAGTGTGTGTGGTTATTATTACCTAGGAGAAGATTGCTTGGGAAGCTGAAAGATCTGAAGGCAGATGTCACTTAGACCACATGGGCTATGTCCCAGGTTTCTGAAAGAGTTAGCTGAAGAGACTGTGGAGGCATTTGTAATGATCTTTCAAACATCACTAGATTCTGATATGGTTCTGGAGGACTGGAAAATTGCAAGTGTCACCCCACTAAGAAGGGAGGGAGGCAGAAGAAAGGAAATTATAGGCCAGTTAGTCTGACTTCTGTGGTTGGGAAATTGTTGGAGTCCATTATTAAATATGAAGTTTTGGGATACTTGGAGGTGAATGATAAAGTAAACCAAAGTCAGCATGGTTTCCTAAGGGAAAATATTGCCTGACAAACCTGTTGGAATTCTTTGAGGAAGTATTACCAGAAACAGGCCTATTGTGGTTGACTGCCAATGACAAGTAGTGTTCCGCAGGGGTCAGTATTGGGGCAAGTTGTGTGTGAATGATTTGGATGATTGAGTTGATGGCTTTGTGGCCAAGTTTGCAGAAGATACAAAGGTAAGTGGAGGGGCAGGTAGTGTTGAGGAAGCAAGGAGTCTACAGAAGGATTTAGACAGATTAAAAGAATCGGTAAAGAAGTGGCAGATGGCATATAGTGTAGGGAAGCGTATGGTCATGCACTTTGGTAGAAGGAATAAAGTCATGGACTATTTTTTAAAAACAGGGAGCAAATTCAGAAATCAGCGGTTCAAAGGGACTTGGGAGTCCTTGTGCAGGATTCCCTAAAGGCTAATTTGCAGGCTGTGTTGGTGGTAAGGAAGGCAAATGCAATATTAGCATCCATTTTGTAAGGACTGAAATATAAGAACAGGATGTGTTGCTGAGGCTTTATAAGTTATTGATCATACACATTTGGAACATTGTGAGCGGTTTTGGGACCTTAATCTAAGAAAAGATATACTTGCATCGGAGAGGGTTCAGAGGAGGTTCACAAGAATCTTTCTGGGAATGAAATGGTTATTGTATAAGAGCATTTGATGGGTCTGGGCCCGTACTCGCTGGAGTTTAGAAGAATGAGGTGTGGGGGTGGAGTTCTCATTGAAACCTATTGAATATTGAAAGGCTTAGATGGAGGATCCAACGAGGATGTTTCCTATAGTGGGTGAGTTGGTGCCAGAGGGCACTACCTCAGAGTAGAAGGACTACAATTTAGAACAGAGATGAGAAGGAATTTCTTTAGCCAATGAGTAATGAATCTGCGGAATCCATTTTCATGGATGGCTGTGGAGCTCAAGTCAATGAGTATATAGAAAGCAGAGATTGATTCTTGGTTAGTTAGGGCATGAAAGGTTACGGAGAGAAGGCATGAGAATGGGGTTGAGAGGCATAACATATCAGCCATGATGAAATGGCAGAGCCGACTTGATAGGCCGAGTTACTTAATTGTGTTCCTGCGTCTCATGGTCTTGTGGATAAATATAAATTTTACACATATTGGATTGGTAGCACTTTCACCATACGACAAGTGCATGCAAGAAAAATTTTCCCACATTTATGTATTCGCTATTAAATGAGGAATTCTAGTATATAATCCTTAGTGCATTAGTGAAATTTCAAAATCCCATGTAATTGGTTTTAAAAAAATTTCTTTTCAGTTGCCAGATGACTTTTTGTCATTATTCCAATGCACCATCTTTGCACCCTTGGCTACATTAACTGGGATTTGGCCTATTACTAAGTCCCAAAAGGCCCTGTCGATGTTTCTTCCTCCATGCTATGAGTAAAGCCTAGGTAGTTCTAAGGTAAGGACATGTTCAGCACAGCTTTGTGGGCCGAAGGGCCTGTATTGTGCTGTATGTTTTCTATGTTTGGGAGATGAGCAAGCTGTGCCCTTTAGGAAGCTTTTAATTGCTTCTGCATTCTGTAGCTTTAGGATAAGTTCGTTCAATAGATGTAGAGTCATAGAAAAGTATAGCACAGAAGCAGGCCCATCGGCCCATCTAGTCTGTACCAAAGCATTTAAACTGCCTAGTCCCATAAACCTGTACCAGGAACATAGCCCTCCAAACCCATACCATTCATGTACGTTTCCAAACAAATCTTGAAACATTGAAATCGAGCTCACGTGCACCATTTTGCTTTGGCAGCTCATTCCACATCTCCTGCCACTCAGATTGAAGAAGTTTACCCTCATATCCCCCAAACATTTCACCTTTCATCCTTAACCCATGACTTCTGGTTGTAGTCCCACCCAAACTCAGTGGAAGAAACCTGCTTGCATTTACCCCATCTATACCCCTCAAATTTGTATACCACTATCAAATCTCCTCTCTGTCTTCTACATTGCAAGGAATATAGACAATAGACAGTAGACAACAGGTGCAGGAGTAGGCCATTCGGCCCTTCGAGCCAGCACCTCCATTCACTGTGATCATGGCTGATCATCTACAATCAGTATCCAGTTCCTGCCTTATTCCCATAACCTTCAATTCCGCTACCTTTAAGAGCTCTGTCCATCTCTTCCTTGAAAGCATCCAGAGACCGAATATAGTCCTGACCTGTTCAATCTTTCCTTGTAACTCAGGACCTCCAGATCTGGCAATGTCCTTGAATTTTTTCTCTGCCCTCTTTCAACCTTATTTACATCTTTCCTGTAAGTAGCTAACCAAAATTACACACAATACTTCAAATTAGGCCTCGCCAAAGTCTTGTACAATTTCAACATAACATCCCACCTCCTGAAATCACTAATTTGATTTATGAAGGCCATTGTGCCAAAAGCTTTCTATATGACCCTATCTAATTGTGATGCCACTTTCAATGAATTACGACCTATATTTCCAGATCCCTTTGTCCCACTGCACTCTTCTGTGCCCTACCATTCATTGTTAAGACCTACCCTAGATGGTCCTCCCAAAGTGCAACACCTCATACTTATTGCATTAAATTCCATCTGCCATTATTCAGCCCATTTTTCCAGTGGGCCCAAATCCTGCTGTAACCCATGATAGTCTTACTATAATATCCTGTTTATTTTGAGAGACTTTCTTAAACAGCGGAACAGCATTAGCTATCTTCCAGTCCTCTGGTATCTCATCAGTTGCGAAGGATGATTTAAATATCTATGCGTAGGTCCTGGTTTTTTCTGCACTAGCCTCCCGCAGGGTCCAAGGGAACACCTTATCAGGGCCTGTGGATTTATCCACCCTGATTTGCCTCAAAACCTTCTGCTTTGTAATCTGTATAGTCCATGAGGCTGATGCCATTTTGCCTCACTTCAATAGACTGTGTCCATCTCTCGTAATAAATACAGATGCTTTCTGATGCCCTCAGAATTTTCCTCTCTGCAATTTAGAATCTCAACTGGTAGACCAGACCTATTTTTTTTTTTGCATATTTATTTTGAAACTAATGGCATTGTGATTACTAGATACAAGGTATCCCCGTACACAAACATCTGTCATCTGCCCTATCTCATTCCTTAATAGCAGATCAGGTGTCGCACACTCTCTTGTTGGGACTTCTGTATACTGATTTGCTTGACTCCGATGACTTGTGGGAGGACAGCTCACAAGGAGATCTTCATTCAAAATTTAAAAAAAAGAAGGAAAATTACAGCCATAAACTGGTCCTGTTAAATGCTTACCACTTTCTATACATTTCTGTTTTGAGACCATCAAGATTTTCGTCACTTTGTTACAATTTTCATCACATTATTAATTCTGAAGTAATAGCTCATTTCTTGTATTTGATTTACAATGTATTTTGATTTTCTGATTTTCTTTCGCCACATACCCACTTTTATCATTGTTATTCAATTGTTGGAAAGCTATTATCCCTGATGGATGTGGTCTCTATTTTCTATATTAGTCAGTGCAGATCAAGTTGAACTGCTTGCCCTGCGAGAAGATTAAATTGAGTAATACTTCCTTCTCATTTTTCTTTCACAAGCATATGATTGAGGTTTTAATGCAAGTGTGTGATTTGGGTTGGTCACCTGCCAACTGGGTAATTTTAAAGAAAACTAGGGTCTGGATTTATCTTGCCTTGCATTGCAGGTAACTTGGCTGGGAAGGTGGAAATATTGCTCTGCGTAGTGTCGGACATTTCTAGCTGATGTAGAGAATGAAGTTTAGCATCTGGAGATACCTCTGCGCAAAGCTGCTGTGATGTTCACAGTTGTACAGGTCGACCTTCACTAATCCGGCACCCTTGGGACCTGAGGAGTGCCGGATTAGTGAAAATGCCGAATTACGAAAGGATCACATTAAGCATAATCAATGCCGGATTATCGAAGGAGCCGGATTATCAAAGGAACCGGATTACAGGTAGTCGGATTAGTGAAGGTCGACTGTACCGTATACTTCTGGTCCCATGGCTACCCTTAGTCCAATTCCTCTGATAGTAACTAATTGTGCTACATTTACTAAAAGCATGAACTACTTCTTGGCTGATATATAAAATGTCACACTCTGCTGATGATTCACATGAGTCATACTTTTCAGCTGCTGATGGCACAATGATATGTCTAGTGTGCAATGCATTACAATCTGTTGCTTTTGTCATACAAAAATGCTGCATCTGGAAAATAAAAAGTTATATTTGATCAACAGTGGACTCAGGTTTTTACCTATGGTTTAAACTGCCTTTGATTGCATGCTTGAATCTAATTGCTTTGTCCTCAAGCATCTGTCCTTAGAGCATGGATTCCTAAACTTTTTAATGCCATGGACCACTACCATTAACCGAGGAGTCCGTGGGCCCCAGGTTGGGAATTCCTGCCTTGGATCATAAGACATAAGAGTAGAATTAGGCTTTTTGGCCCACCGAGTCTGCTGCAGCAGTTTGTCATAGCTGAATTATTATCTCAACCCCATTTGCCTGCCTTCTCCCCGTAACCGTTGACACCCTTACTAATCAAGAACCTATCGACCTCCACCTTAAATATACCCAATGATCTGACCTCCACAACTGTCTGTAGCAATGAATTCTACAGATTTAATGCCCTCTGACTAAAGAAATTCCTTCTCATCTTTATTCTAAAGTGATATCTTTCTATTGAGTCTGTGCCCTCTGGTCCTAGACTCCCCCATTATAGGAAACATCCTCTTCACATCTACTCTATCTAGGCCTTTCAATATTCAATAAGTTTCGATGAGATTAAAATATTCATAGTACAAATATTGGTATCTGTTTATTTTTTTCCCCTCCACAATGCAACTAACACTTCAATTTGAGCCTAAGCTATTCCACCCATCAGAACCTTGTGAAGAATTCTGGTTTTCCCAATCCAGTACAGTGTAATTGAAATGGGAAGAGACCACCAGGCAGGCAGAGGAAAAGATTTAAGGAAATGCTCAAAGCTTCCTTGAAGAAATGCAATATCTTCCCTGACTCATGGGAATCTCTGGCCCATGACCATACAAAGTGGAGGAAGAACATTCGGAGTGTTATTGTGAAGCTCAATGGCATAGGCCCTGAAAGCCATGTTATGGGTGCAGCACTGTACATGCCAACTACCCACCTGTCCTCTTAACCACCAGCAACCTCGGGTGCCACAGTGATGCAGCTCACAGAACTGCTGCCTCTCAGTGTCAGATACCTGGGTTCACTCCTGACCTGAGGTTTATGCTTGCAGCTTCTCCC
The DNA here is from genome assembly GCF_963921235.1 of Mobula hypostoma. NCBI lineage: Eukaryota > Metazoa > Chordata > Chondrichthyes > Myliobatiformes > Myliobatidae > Mobula > Mobula hypostoma. Next base: position 151,903,409 of record NC_086102.1, on the reverse strand, counting down.
TGTTCTCTGGATTCCTCCTGACTCCCAAAGATGTGCAGCTTGGCTAGGTTCACTGGTCACTGGCGGTTCCTCGTAGTGTGCAGGTGAGCGATAGATGGGAATGTGGAGAGTGTAAAAAAAAAAAAATGGATTTACTGTACAATTAGTGTTAATGGCTCAGTGGGCCAAAGGGCCTTTTTCTATAACACATCTGTCTACAGCCAGCCGCTCCTTCTACAGTATAGCCTACAGTTCCCATGTTAGCAACACTTTCAGTACGCTGGATGAACTCAACGGTCGGGCAGCATCAGTTAGAAACGATGAGTCGATGTTTCGGGCCGGAACCCTTCGTCAGGACTGAAGAATGAAAGATGGGGAAGGATTTGAAGAATGGTTGTAGCTTCAGTTGAAAGACCAGTAATTTGAAAGACGAAGTGGTGAGGAAGGGGAAGCATTGACCTCATAGCCCTGAAAACAATGGGTGGTAGAAGAAGGAGGCGGAACCATGAGGGAGCTGGGGGAGGGGGTAGAGTGAAATAGGGATAGAGGAAGGGAGGGGGAGGGAATTACCAGAAGTTGGCGAATTCTATGTTGATACCAAGGGGCTGGAGACTACCTAGACAGTATATGAGGTCTTGCTGCTCCAACCTGAGTTTAGCCTCATTATGGCAGTAGAGGAGGCCATGTATGGATATATCTGAATGGGAATGGGAAGCAGAGTTGAAGTGGGTGGCTACCGGGAGATCCTGTCTGTTGTAGCGGACGGAGTGGAGGTGCTCGATGAAGCGGTCCCCCAATCTGCGTCGGGTTTCCCCGATGTAGAGGAGGCTGCACTGGGAGCACCCGATGCAATAGATGCCCCCAACCAACTCACAATTGAAGTGTTGTCTCACCTGGAAGGACTGTTTGGGGCCCTGAATGGTTGCAAGAGATGAGGTGTAGGGACAAGTGTAGCACTTACGCTTACAGGGATAAGTGCCAGGTGGGAGATCCTTGGGGATGGACGTGCGGATAAGGGAGTCATGGAGGGACCAATCCCTGCGGAAAGCGGAGAGGGGTGGAGAGGGAAAGATGTGCTTAGTGGTGGGGTCCTGTTGAAGGTGGCGGAAGTTGCGGAGGATAATGTGCTGGATCCGGAGGCAGGTGGGATGGTAGGTGAGGACAAGGGGAACGCTGTCCCTGTTGTGGTGACGGGAGGATGGGGTGAGGGCCGAAGTGCAGGAAATGGAGGAGATGCGGGTGAGGGCATCATTGATGATGGTAGAAGGGAAACCATGATCCTTAAAGAAAGAGGACATTTGAGATGTCCTGGAACAGAAAGCCTCATCCTCGGAGCAGATGGGAATAAGTTCCCATGTTAGCCTTTTTAGCCACCTAAGAATTGACAGAACCAGAACAGAAGCAAGTCATTCTCAATCCCATGAGACTGTCTAAGTAGAGATTGATTCTATGATTACATGGCCTTAATAGATTGTACTGCATAGGATTAGAGACTGGCAGCATTGAAGAGTAGTATCATTGTTTGGATGATTTGGGACACAGTTATTGTTAGCATCTGAAGACGGGGAAGTAGGGGTTGGGTGTGGATTGGAAGGAGGGTGGTCTGGGAGGGTAGGGGAATTGAGAAGGGGAGCATAAGAGGAAGGGGCTCAGAGAGGTGAGTGAGGGGAGAAAGCGCAGAAGGCAGATAGAGCAAAGGCTCAATTTGTAGAGATACTGAGGGGCGGGTGATGTGTGTGCCTCGGGGTGGTTAAAGTGCATTGTCGTGTGCTTAATGTGTGACACCTTGGGAGGGTTGGAGAGAGCAAGATTCTGAGATGGGGTGATGAAAGGACAGGGGTAATAGAGGGGAACTCCTGTGATGGCAGGGGAGGACGGTTTGTGGAGGGAAATTCCTAAGGTAATGCAGGAGTGTGGACCATGCAGGGAAATTCCTGAACTAATGGGGATTGAGGGGAAGTCCTAAGGAAGAGAGGAAGGGGAGGCAGGTGGAGGGGAAATCCTGGAAGGGTGGACGTGGAGGAGGTCTAGGGAGTGGAGGTGGAGAGATGCAGAGGTTGCAGAAAGTTGGAGGATGTGGGAGGGGAGGTCTGGGAATGGCTGGGCATTGAGGTTGTAGGGAGGTGAAGTAACCGGAGTGAGCTGTTAGCTGTGGGGGAGAGGGTGCTGAGTTTTGGCATGGTGCGATTGCTTTTGAGGGGAATAATCAGACTGTGAGGTGGATTCTACTGCACCCCCCCCCCCCGCCACAGGTAATTGACACACAGACTTTCCTCTCGTGTTTCTATTTGAAGATTGGTTGAGAATGAGGCCAGTCCATACTCCAAAAAAAAAGACAGATAAGTAGATTTCTCTCAGTATTTTCCTATCAGTCAGAAAAGCAAGTGTTACACATCAATGAATGTTGCAACTGGTTGTGACTCTGCTTACTCATCAGTAGTGGAGACAGAGTCGAATTCAGCAGATCGGTTGGTTTAAAAAGTCAATAGTGTGTGCTTTAGCTACACACTATAGTACAATGTACAATGTACTCCTGTGTTACAGTAACAACAATTACCATTACAAAATTCACATATCATCTACCAAACTATGGAGTAATTTCACTCTTACATAGGATTTACATGAGGAAACAAAAATAACAAAACAAGCCCTGAAACTAGCAACATACTTGGTCAATTTTTGTCAAAGGTTCATGTGACATGAAAATTGTGATGCGATTGGTTTTCTAGAAACACGCCCCCTCATATGACATGCAGGAAGGAGGAAGTTGTCCTGTTGAATGGTCTGCTCCAAGCAATAGAACTGTTATTAATTTGTGAACTTTTTCTATCAGGATGAGTTATGTAACTGTAATCCGAAGTATATTGGTGAAATAGTGGGAAAACCCTGGTTACAGTAATTGGGTTTATTTGTCACCAAAGCCAATCTGAGCAGTCTGTTCTACGTTAGAATCATGCTGGTTTGATTGCAGAATTGGTTTATTGCTGCACATCAGGTGCCCATACTAGATGCCCACGGGAATATCAGACCTATAGGTAAATATTTTTAAATGAACACAGCCGAGAGGAATAGGTAATCACCACTATTGTGGTTTACTTAAACATCCTTGAAAGCTTTAGTTTAACCCTTTTTTTGGACATCACACTTTCCAATTAAAACATAAATAAAAAGTTTGAAAGGGACTTTGAGTGAAATGTAGCAATTGATTGAACTGTCCCTCAGTGGAGTAGATTTTTAAGCAGTTACATTATTACTACCTTTCAAAAAGTGTTACTTGCTGTTTATAAGCAAGTCCTCCTACGAAAAGCAATGTATCAAAGTGTATTGTGCGTTCCATAGGAAATAGCTATATTCTATCTAAATACATGAAACTATATTTGATTATTTATTGATTTATATTTTGCAATATGCATTTTACTTTATGTATATTCATTTGGTTGAACCTAATTGATTATTATCTATAATTTTAAGCTCTTTAATCAATGAAAAGCCAGTGAGACTGTGGCTTGTCTTGCCCACTAAAATGAATTACTGTAGGTCCATTGCGTTTGCGTGATCGTTTGTTGAAGTGTGGCTGCTTCTACCTTTCCTGTTTTGATTGCGATCTATTTACCTGGAGATTTTTTTAGTCAACTGCTAATATAATTGCAGAAAAGTACCTGAGCTTGGAATACAGGCCATGTGCAAACACACATGAAAGGACTGTGCTTCTATGCAGGAAGCTTCTCTATTTTTCCATTCCACTTTAACGTAAATCTTTGGTTCTTCCACTGAGTAGGAACTGGTAGATTACCTGGATCTTTGGTTTTTTCTTGCTGTTGAGCACCTTCCTGAAGCATGACCTTCTGTATCCTTGACTCCTTAAAAGATCCATATCAAATTGGAGGAATCAAGGATTCAGCAAGCCCCATTCCTAGTTAAAACGAAGTCCATGTGGTTGCTGAGACCAGGGCTCCTCCTGATTTACAAGGGAATATTGGCCTGCCATATGCTTGGCTCTTTCTGATTCAACACTACACCTGGTGCATTGGTACAGGCATGGCACAAATGTTTAGCTTGTACTGTGAGTAGAGCCCAGTGCCGCATCTTATCCGTAGGTTTCCAGAGCAAAGAAGTTGGGTTAATGTTGAAGCTGCTGCTTATTGGCCCCTAGTCATTGGAGAGGTAGTGGTGGCTTGGTGGGAAGTGTGTAAGACCTGTGGGCTAAATCGTGGTGGGCTCCTCACAAACAGACCCTGAATACCTGTGTTTGTGTGTGGGGCAGCATGGCAGGGAATGTTAACAGTTTCTTCAAAGGTGATGCAGGCATGTGAACAGTATTGAAACTAAAGGCATAGGTGATATGATTGTAATTATTAATTTTAGTACAAGGTAATCATTCTATAACATTCAAATTAAAATATGGATGAAAAATGTACATTTAATGTTTCAGTTAGTATGGAGAGGGAAGCGCCTACCTTGTGATTATTTTTTTTTACCTACCAGATGTCACTAATTAAACTGTATCTTTGTACTTTTCAGGTCCAGCTTGAAGCCATAACGGCTAAATACATAATGCTTGTACGTGAACAAACAGGCCAAGACATGTTTCAAACAGATGAGAGACGTCTCTCTGCCACAGCTTGTAGGCAATATTCCGAAGAGCAGAATTCCAGAAGCCCCTCAGCAGAGAATGTGGATGGACCAGGTACAAAATCCACGTATGCCAATCATGTATAATAAATCATCTGGTCAAAATGAAATGGCATCAGAACACGTGATTGCACTGAATTTCAAATTAATGCTCTAGACCAAAAATGGATTGTATTTTTCTTCAGAATCACTAGTAGTAATAAATATTTAAAATCTTTAAAGCTTTGCCACAATCTCTAAACTATACCTCATTCTGTGGAGTATTGAGCCTCAAAATAGATTTGGTATTTGGCCAACACCAGTCTCTAATTTCTGGTCTGATTGTGACTAGGTCTCTAACTGACTCAGCCTTAGAGAGAGGTTTGTGATGGATAGGTTCATTGTATCAACTTGTTTTTCCCATGATTTGGAAATCAAAATATAAGGAATATGTCTATGATGATAGCAGCATGCATCTAACAACAGTTCCCAGGTTCCTCAAATGTCCTTTTTAATCCCTTTAATATAAAACAAATGTAAGGTATCTTCATCATCATCAGGTGCCATGCCCAGTTTGAGCTTTGACTGCCATGGCCCACACACTCCTGTTTCAGGTCAAATGGATCAATTCATTGGTATTCATTTCCAGTTCTCTGGCTGCTGTCTCCATCATCATTTGTCTTTGTCTTCCTCTTGCTTTCTTCCCTTCATCTTTCCCATAATTACTGTGCATTCTAACTCCTCTTTCCTAATCACATGTCCAATGAAGTTACGTTGCCTTTTCATGATCTCATACATTACTTCTCTTTTTGTGTTTGCTCTGTTCATGACATCCTCATTAGGTATTCGTTTCATCCATGATATTCTTTGCATCCTCCTCAAAAACCATATCTCTGCTGCTTCAGTTCGTTTCCTCATGTTACTCAGAATGTCCAACATTCTGAGCCGTATAACATAACTGGATAAATGTAACATTTCAGTACTCTGAGGCGGGTTGTCATGCCTAGTTTAGTATTGGTCAGTATACTCTTCATTCTCGTAAAGATGTCTTTCGCCATCCCTATTCTTCTTTTGAATTCCATGTCACACCTGCCATGTGATGTCACCCAGTTTCCAAAGCAGCAAAAGTTCCGTAATTGTTTTATGTCTTCCCCATTTATTCTCAGCCTGCAGATAGGATTCTCCTTCTTTTTGGATATCACCGTACATTCTATCTTTTTGCAATTGATAGATAGACCCATTTTTGCACTTTCTTCAACAACTGTATCAATTAAGTTTTGTAGTTCTTCCTCCGTACTTGTAATTAACACAGTGTCATCCGCATATCTGAAATTATCGATGTTTTCACTGCCAACTTTGATTTCCAAGATGCCTCTTATTTTTGGTAATACTGTTTCACAGTACACATTAAATAAATCAGGGGAGAAAACACACCCTTGTCTAACTCCTCTCTTGATTTTCTGATTAGGCGGAGGTCTTTCGAATCTAGATCTGGAGTTTCCTGTAATATTTCAAATAACTTATTGTGCTTCACTTTACACCTGCATCAACGTATATATTGATCAAAATAAGTTCTTGGTGCAATATAACCATATCTTGCAGGAAGAAGCCATCTTATTAAGACCAATATTGAGTTTTAAATTTCACTCCTAGGACAAAGATATTGTTTGCAAGGCCAGCCTTTTAATACCCAAATTTAACTTCTTTTAAGAAGGTGGACTGCCATCTTCTTTAACTAACTACTCCTGGAATACTGTCATGTCGGGATTTCAGGATCTTGAGCCAGTAGCTAGTTGGGATGGCATGTGACTTGTAGGGGAGCTTGCTAGTAGTGACGTTCCCAAGTGCCTGCAATTCATGTCCTTTGAGGGGGTAGAGATCATGATTCTGACGAACTGCTGTAATGCATTTTGTAAGTGGCACAAACTGCAGCCACAGTGCAGCAATGGTGGAGAAGTTGGCTTTTAGGAAGCGGTGTAGAGGGCGCAGATCAAAAGCATTGTGTATTCTGGAAAGTGTTGAGCTACCTATCTGTGTTGGAATGTTACTTTCAAACACAGATGAGAGAATATACATTTATATAGTTCTGTCTTATAGACGGAGGCAACCCCAACATGTAGGCAGCTTCACACCTTTCAGGAAGAGACGGCCGGCTTGATTTGCACCCTGTAGACCACTTATAACACTCACTCTTCCACCACTCGTGTACCGTGGTTGAGTTCAATTTCAGCTTGAATTGGACCATGTGTTTATGTGAGTAGGCAGAAAGCTGATTAATTCAGTGGATTTTATTTAATCTGCTTCCTTTCTCTCCCATAATATGATGCACAAAATCTTTTAATACTTGTATCAACTCAAGGGTTGGACTGACATTCTGGTCTAGGGGTATAGATCTTTTGGTTCTAAGGACTGTTAATACTATTCCTAATCCTGCTCCTGCTATATCTTAACTGTACCATCATCTACTTCTCTTCTAATATTTATATCTGTACACTTGTAATGCTACTGTGACAATGTAATTCTCTTTGGGATCAATGAAGTATCCATCTATCTATAAGACAGTTCAATATCTTTAAGGAAGAAAATGCCCACATGCCTTGCACCCTGTACACAAGCAGTAACCCTCAATCCCCTGTTCTCCAGAATGCCTGATATTAAGTGCTTATAAGCATGAAGCATTTGTCTTGTGTGTGCTATACTTTGATCCTATTGGACACGAGGTTCATGTTGCATGCATGCATTTCAGAATGCAACTGTTTTGCAGTCATTCAGTTTTGAAACAAGTCATAGTTTCTGTATGCACTTACTGTGCTGCTTTGCAGATGAAGACCTCCGTCTCTTTGCAAGTATATTTGCTGCTTTTGAATCCATTCTGAAAAGAGTATGCTTGACAATTAACTACCTCAGTGTATTCTCCCTCTTCTTTCCTCTAGCCGCATTCATTTGAGGCCTTTTTTATGCTAATGACATTTCAGTAGAGAGTTGTCAAATGCTGTTTAAGGGTAACCTTCTTGATGTGTTTTGTGTGTGTTTTTTTTCCCTTAAGTACTTTTCAGAGGAACATTTCACTTGTAGAAAAGCAATTTTCTGCTCAGTCTGCACTTCACAAAACTGTTGTGATTGAGTTGCATCTGGAGGCACAAAAGCATGACCTACATCTTTCTGCTCTGTGCATAGCACGCACTTTATTGTGCTGTGCCTCCCCAAACTAGATTTTATAGGTGCAACCATCACTTCAAGAAATGGTTGCAGGCATGGCTTTTTTAAAATTTGTGCAAGTCATCTAGTCAACCCGTCATGTTGTAGATGTAGTGTAATGGATAACTGACTTGCAGTGATAAGCTCTTGTATTATCTTGGTATGGACACCTGGAAACCTTCAGTCCAAGCACAGGCATGTATTTGACACAGCTCCTTGCTAATCAATGATCTTGGATAGTGTTCCACCACACTGTTATTACTCTGCTGATATTTTAGTTGGTGAACAGTAAGCCAATATTATTGCTGGATGAGGCAAGAACAAGTGGTGGTGTGATGTTGGAAGCAAAACCAGTTAAGAATCCTCTTGTTAAAACTATCAATAATTTATGGGGATGCGAATGACAGGTTAGAAGCCATGGGAATAGATTGCCCAAGTGTGACCTAAAATGCTGAAATTAGACAGCATTCTGGAAGTGTTCAGCAGCATGAATCAAATAACAAGTTTCAGTGGGAGTTATGGTCACACAGCATGGAAATTGGCTCCACAAGCCACTGGGTCAGCAACCATCTACACCAACACTGCACTAATTCCCAGTTTATTTTCCACACATTTCCATCAACTTCAACCACTTTCCTGCATGATAGGAGATAATTACTAACTAGCATTTTTTTTTTGGAATACCAGAGGATTGGTAAAAACTTCTACACGCATGCGCGCGCGCGCATGCACACACACACTTCCGCACAGAAGCGTCAGAGTTGTGAGGTAGCAGCTTTACCAGCTGTGCCAATGCGGTGCCCAAGTCTCCAGGAAAAAGGCCACTGAATTGTTAAGCTAATTCCAGAAGCATGAGCAACATTCTGTCTTCAAACCTCCTGTGCTATTTGCACATGGCATGAATGACTTGCAGCTCATTTACACTCTTTTGCTGTATTCCCTTTTACTCCAGAATCTGAAAAAAGTGCCCGAGAAACTCCAAATAACTGCTGATACTTTTGGTGGAAAACACCTTTCTGAATAACACACACCTTTCTGATTGCATTCCTGACTTCAGTTTTTAGTTCGTCTTGCCCTTATGATGCAAAATAGTTTTGGAAATACTTAATCATCAAAAAAAAACCCTCAAACAAAACAGTACTAGATTCAAGCTTAAAATGAGGCTTTCTTCCCTTCATAGAAGTTGGTTAATCTGGATGTATGTTTTTATGTATGATTGTTTTAGACTTACAGCATCTGTAAAGATTAAGACAGGTATTTATCACTTGCTACTTTGTTCATCATTTTTCTTCAGCTGACAAACCATTGAATCTCAGGATCTCTAATCAGCAAAGCAGACAAATAATTCAGCAAATGGTATCGGGAGAAGAATTAAGCAGACAATATTCTAGCAATGCGAGAGAGTCGCACTCTTCAGGTAATTTGAATGGATCCATCAGCAAGATGATACAAACCATTTATTGATAGTGAATTTTTTCTGTTAGTACTTTTTTTAAAACTTAAAATGTGGGTAATTGTACTATCTGAATTATCATAGACTGCAATCGGAATGCCTTGGCTGCATTTTACTTAAATGTGACATGTACAGACCTTTACAATTATCGATGCCACTGCTTGGAGGTGAAAAGGAGAAAAACAACCTGACATTAATCACCTGCAAAAATACTTCTGAGCGTACTTTAGATTACCTGACCTAGGATCGAATCTTATTTTCCCTGCACACAATCACTTTTTCCCGCCAGAAATATTGCAGTATAGACATAATGGAAGACATGGTCAAAAACATTTCTGAGTGTGGTCCTCTGTCACACCAGCAAGATGTGACTTAACTTCACTATCTCTGTTTAACCAATGGTTTCAAGAAAGTAGATTTTGTAGTCAAGAACTAGTGAAAGCACTTCTTTTCAGTAATGTGAAAGGATATTTTATTGAAGAAGAGATGTGCCGAAGAATTCCAAACAGACAACCAATGTGTTACAGGTGGTTGCATTCTTGGAAGGCAATTCATGTTGCGATTTTTCCACAATACATTATGCATAATGTCATTATGCATATAATATGTCAAGAAATTAGATTTAAAAAAGACAATTTAATAAATTCTAAGAGAGCAAATCTTATTCTGTGTTCCAAATTTTTTTATTGTGATCTGTGAGGCCCATAAGCCTGAATTTCTGGAACCTGAATGGCCATAATATTGGGAGGAGGGTGTTATTTTTGTTATTGCATTTTTATTAATCTTGCTAAAAATCAAGCATTTTAAGTACTATGATTTATGCTATCTGCTGCTAATTTAAATTGATCACATGTTCCACTGTTCAGGCCTTAATTATTTTATAAGCATTTCTAGAAATAATGGCATAAACATTTCACGTTACTGTAGAATTGTATGTGCTTTCTATAACTTGTGGTGTGAAGAGGAGAAAGAAGGGAGTTTTTAATTGTGGTAAAACCACAACAGATCTAAATGTCAGCTTAAGGGTAAAGCCTACAATCACTATATCTACAAAGATAATGGGAGTGCTAGCAGAACTCCATCTTTTCTATGAAATGCATACTATAATCACGGTTCATCTGTCTCTGGATTACTAAACTATTTTTTTTCTTTGTGACAGAAAACATAGGCACATTGAAGGAGTTCTGCCAGACGATTCTAAATCATACAGAAAAGAAGAATGAAACATTCAAGTCTATAAAAATAGAGCCTGAAGATATTAGATAGCCTTTTCCCAAATCTGCCTCCTTCTGAAAATGGCATCAGCAAGTACCGTAACCAAAGCCTTAAAGACCAGTGTTGCCTCATATCTGTTCCATTATTGTTTTTTTTTGTTAAAGTTGCTGTGGACAATTGTTTGTTCAATAGAAAACTGAATAATTTCTAAACTGTTACTTCCTTGTTGACTGTGTTCATGAAGTTCTACAGCTTGTTTGAATAGTGAATCAACTCCTTAAAACTAACCTATTTATTTAAAAAATAATCACTAAGAAAAGCAAACTCTCATGAAAATGGATGACAGTGTTGAAACTAAGTAATAAACAATACTTAACCTTTTAAACTACACTGGCTTAAGAGATAGGTTATGCATTGCTTTTGTCTGGAATCTAGTTTAGCTTGATGAAACTTGCTCATTGTATATTTTTATTTTGTTCCAAAGTGATGTGATGTATGCATGTAATGTCAAAACCTATACAAAGTACTGTAATTATATATATATATATATATATGACATGTTTATTTATCATCAATAAGGCATGTGGGATTGAATTCAATCAAGCACAAGTTTTGCTGAATTAGTGTAGTTGAGGTGAACCAAAATAGGCCACAGAGTAAGCACAACTGTTCAGCCTTGTATTGAAAGAGGAAGAAACTAATGTTTGAAAGCAAGTCTGAATGTTACTGTGCATTTCAAGCACACCTGTTGAAGTTATTTCCATTTATCAGAAGCAGTGCAAATTTCTGACTAAAATACAACAAATGTCAGCAGGCTCCATTTTTTTTTATTTTTGCAGGCCAGACATATGGAAAATTTTCACATAGAGGAAAAGGGCAGATTGTGGGAGGAAACTAAACATGTCATTTTTCTATTGAGAAGAACATATTTTAGCATATGTTCATTTTAGCATATGTTTATATACATTATGCATCAATTGTTTTGTTTTTTTTCTATTATTACTATGTGAGTTATGCTATTAATTATTTTTTAAAACTTGCCACACCATTCCAGCCATTTGCAGATCTGATGAGGACTGGCCAGGAAGAGTTAATTGTAAACAAAAACTTTAGTCAAGAGCATCATGTTGGCAACTTTCTTATTGAAATTAGCAGAAATAATGCTCTGATTTGGACTGCATTAAAGATTTCTGGAACATGCTTTTTCAAATCTATTTTTCTACTTTTACTTTTTGTTCAATGTTTAAAATTAATGTTGCATTTTGTTTGTGGAGAACACATTTTATTTTGATTGTGCAGGCAGCCAAAGTGCCATATTATTTTTGATGCAGATTGATCAGCAATCAATGCAAAAGTAGTGTTGAGAGAAGAGACATCAGGGAGGGGAAAAATGCAATAATGACACACACAATGCTGATTTAATGCATTTGATTCGAACAACTGAAAGTAGATTTGTGTTCATAACGTGTAATAAACAACTTTGGTAGCTGATTATTACATTTTAGCCAAACTAGCTGTAGAGTTATAGTGGCAGATTAGCTGAACGGGAATTAAAAACAATTCCCTGTGGTACAACTCAATTTTAAAACTGTGTTGTACTTTGTTGCCATGAAATGTTCTTGTGAATTTCGACCTGTAATGTACTGATGTTACTATAATGATGTCTTGATTGTTCACCAGTAGTATGTTAGAATGTAACTTTAAACTGTCTCCCTCATAATCCTTTAGCAACAGTAAGGTGATGAACAACAACGAGTACACATACTCTAATGTAATCAGTAATGTGTTGTGCTAATGTTATTGTTTCCTTTTGGAATTCAAGTTAATGAACATTACAAGGGTCTAAGGATCTCTGGGAGAATGGCCATTGTTCTAATGGTCTGTACTGTACTGAAATTGTTACTTAATTGACAAATGGGCCAGTGTTAATTATTCTGAGCGCTCTGAAAATACAGCATAAGATGTTTTGGATAAACACTAATGTATTTAATTTGTAATATAAACATTAAAATATATTTTTGGAATTCTGATTTGCTGTCCGTGGTTTATATTCTTCTGAAGTCTCTCAAATCCTGCCTGAGCTGTGCTTGTGGGGCGTTTCATGTTTTTATTGGCAATACATTACAGTAACTGACAATGACTGAATCTTGATGCAAACCGCTCTCCACTGGTGGAAATACACCCTAATCCTCATTTCTGATGAGAACTCGGCTCCACCATGATGTGTTGATCCAAACACTTGTGTGGTCTCTCTGAATGAGATAATGTTGAATTTATTGCCTCCTTTAAACTGTGATTTTGTACTTGAGGGATAATCTGAGAAAAATCAATTGCCAAACTGTGTAAGTCAGGTTTTCTCAACCAGGATTCCATGGAATCCCAGGGTTCAGTGAGAGATCATGATTTTAAAAAATGTATATTTCTTTTTGAACTTTGTGCAACGCATGATGTTAGTGCTCACAGAGGTGGGCAGTGACCAAGCAACCCTGTTAGCAATCCCATTATACGTCCCTTAGCCCAGTATGGCAGTGCATCGTAGGATCACGTTTTTTTTTGTTTGAGTCAATTCTCAGTTTTTGACATGAGATAGGGGAGGACCTTGCTAATTGGTGGGTGCTGTATTGCAAAGAGGGGAGGATGGTAGGCTGATAATTGGTTGGCGCTGTATTGCGAGGAGGGGAGGACGGTAGGCTGATGAGGAGTGTGACGTGCATTTGCTGAGCATTGAATGGACTCGCCCAACTTAGGCTGTGATGTCAGACTCTCCCTCCTGAATTACCTCCCCTAATTTCCCCTTGTGCGCCTCCAACTGTCTAATGGGAATGAACAAACTACCAGTGTAGTAGAAAACTGGAGGGACATTTTCATTCTTATTCTGGTCTAGTTTGGCAATTTTTAAAGAGGGGGATCCTAGGCCTCTCCTACGGACAATTCCAATAAGGTTAACGATAAAGAATTACAATCTTCTGAGTCATTTCACTGCACTTAAACAACAATGGACAAAAAAGTCCGTCTTTACAATGAAAGCTACTTATCAATGGGTTTTACATAGTTTGTTGATCAAAGTTGTCCTATTCCATTGTGCCTAGTCTGTGGCAAACTACTTATAAATGTAGCAATGGCTCCAGCAAAATGGAAAAGACATTTAACTACAAATCACATCCATATGACATGTAGAAGTGCTGATTATTTTAAACAACTATTGGAATCTCAAAGTAAACAGATTAAAGCTTTGGAAAATAAAGTCACAGTGATTAAAAGGTTTAGGAAGCAAGTTATTTTGCAGCTTTAGGACCAATTCACTTGAATGTTTAAAAAACTGCATGAAAGCCTGGGACAAAGAGCACATCAATCTCCTGCTACATACAGAAATGCAGTGGCTTAGCAGACAAAGAGTTCTCAACAGGGTGTTTGAGCTGAAAGATGAATTGCAGGAGTACTTTTTTAAAAAAACAGTAGACTAGATTTTGCTGAGTGCTTTGAAGATGAAGATGGCTGCAGAGACTAGCCTACTTAACACATTTTTCATCATATGAACCAGTTGAACAAGATTTTGCAAGGCCCTGGAGAAAATGTGTTGACTTCATGTAACAAGATTCCTGGATTTAAAAGCAAACTGAATCTTTGGAAAAATCATTCTGCAAAAGGAAATGTTTCCACTGCTTCTTGGGCTTGAGAGTGAGGAAGGATGTCAGCAAGTCTCGAGTCTTATTGAAAAGCACCTAGAAGAACAGCAGAACAAAATTGAACAGTATTCTTCCTCTCTTTCAACACAAGTATATGACTGAGTGAGGGACCCTTTCTCGGAATCTTCTGCTTAGCCTGAGAACTTGATTTTGAGAGAAGAGGAAGAACTTTGTGAGCTGCGCTCTGATCATGCACTCAAGATGAGATTGACTGATCTGCCCCTGAACAAGTTCTGCATTTCTATGAAAGAAGAGTATCCTACCATTCATAGGAAAACAACATTGTGCTGCAGTTTTCAACTTCTTACATGTGTGAGCAAGCTTTTTCTTGTTTAATAAATATCAAGAGCAAGGATAGTAATCAACTAATTTCAGATGAATGTGAAATCCATGTGTGCTTATCTCAAGTTCAACCCAGAATTGAGAAAATCATTATGAATTTTTTAAAAATTATGATAGGGAAAGGAAGAGATTAATTTCAAGAAAGGTAAGCTAAGCTTAACTATGTTTTTTTTCCAAGAAAGTTTGTCTAAAAATTCACTTTCCACTCAAAAGAGCATTGACAATTAGTTTGAGGTTATTATTATTATATCTACAACTGACTGATCATGCTAATGTACCATGATATAATAATAATATAGATATAATAATTTTTATGCAGGGGTTCCCTGAGTCCTGAAAATTATTTCAAACATTCCTCCAGGACAAAAAGATTGAGAAAGGCTGGCCCAAGTATACATAAGATACAATCTATTCACAAGCATATCTACATAGAATTCAACAATCAGAACTAGTAACATGGAACTAATTAGGGCTTGATACTTAAAAAAATACTAATGTTTTACTAACAACACACATCAAAGTTGCTGGTGAACGCAGCAGGCCAGGCAGCATCTATAGGAAGAGGCGCAGTCGACGTTTCAGGCTGAGACCCTTCGTCAGGACTAACTGAAGGAAGAGTGAGTAAGGGATTTGAAAGCTGGAGGGGGAGGGGGAGATGCAAAATGATAGGAGAAGACAGGAGGGGGAGGGATGGAGCCGAGAGCTGGACAGGTGATAGGCAGAAGGGGATACGAGAGGATCATGGGACAGGAGGTCCGGGAAGAAAGACGGGGGGGGGTGACCCAGAGGATGGGCAAGAGGTATATTCAGAGGGACAGAGGGAGAAAAAGGAGAGTGAGAGAAAGAATGTGTGCATAAAAAAGAGTAACAGATGGGGTACAAGGGGGAGGTGGGGCCTAGCGGAAGTTAGAGAAGTCAATGTTCATGCCATCAGGTTGGAGGCTACCCATACGGAATATAAGGTGTTGTTCCTCCAACCTGAGTGTGGCTTCATCTTTACAGTAGAGGAGGCCGTGGATAGACATGTCAGAATGGGAATGGGATGTGGAATTAAAATGTGTGGCCACTGGGAGATCCTGCTTTCTCTGGCGGACAGAGCGTAGATGTTCAGCAAAGCGGTCTCCCAGTCTGCGTCGGGTCTCACCAATATATAAAAGGCCACATCGGGAGCACCGGACGCAGTATATCACCCCAGTCGACTCACAGGTGAAGTGATGCCTCACCTGGAAGGACTGTTTGGGGCCCTGAATGGTGGTAAGGGAGGAAGTGTAAGGGCATGTGTAGCACTTGTTCTGCTTACACGGATAAGTGCCAGGAGGGAGATCAGTGGGGAGGGATGGGGGGGACGAATGGACAAGGGAGTTGTGTAGGGAGCGATCCCTGCGGAATGCAGAGAGGGGGGGGAGGGAAAGATATGCTTAGTGGTGGGATCCCGTTGGAGGTGGCGGAAGTTACGGAGAATAATATGTTGGACCCGGAGGCTGGTGGGGTGGTAGGTGAGGACCAGGGGAACCCTATTCCTAGTGGGGTGGTGGGAGGATGGAGTGAGAGCAGATGTACGTGAAATGGGGGAGATGCATTTAAGAGCAGAGTTGATAGTGGAGGAGGGGAAGCCCCTTTCTTTAAAAAATGAAGACATCTCCCTCGTCCTAGAATGAAAAGCCTCATCCTGAGAGCAGATGCGGCGGAGACGGAGGAATTGCGAGAAGGGGATGGCGTTTTTGCAAGAGACAGGGTGAGAAGAGGAATAGTCCAGATAGCTTTTTTATGCACACATTCTTTCTCTCACTCTCCTTTTTCTCCCTCTGTCCCTCTGAATATACCTCTTGCCCATCCTCTGGGTAACCCCCCCCCCCCGTCTTTCTTCCCGGACCTCCTGTCCCATGATCCTCTCGTATCCCCTTCTGCCTATCACCTGTCCAGCTCTCGGCTCCATCCCTCCCCCTCCTGTCTTCTCCTATCATTTTGCATCTCCCCCTCCCCCTCCAGCTTTCAAATCCCTTACTCTCTCTTCCTTCAGTTAGTCCTGACGAAGGGTCTCGGCCTGAAACGTCGACTGCGCCTCTTCCTATAGATGCTGCCTGGCCTGCTGCGTTCACCAGCAACTTTGATGTGTGTTGCTTGAATTTCCAGCATCTGCAGAATTCCTGTTGTTTGTTGCTAATGTTTTACTGGTCATTTTACCCAGTCAGTGTCAAAACTTATACAAACAATCTTCAACCATGATAAATTTATAACTGAAGTTGAAGTTATGCTGAGCTTTTTTCCCATTTAGAACCATCAGGAGTGTGGACTTCTATGTTGTTCTGAACAGCTCACGGCTCTTTTGATACTTGACTGTTGACTGCTTATAAAAATAATGCATGTTTAATTACCAGCTGCTAATGTTGAAGCAAATGGGTATTAATTTGATTGGCAAAACTACTGATGTCTTGAACTCTGTTCCATGTGATGTTGAGCTTCCTTTATAGGCATCTTTAGTAGTCAATGGTTTTTCATCACTAATGAAAGATTTCTCTTTCCTGATTAAAATATGAAGCTACATGAATAGATGTTTTCAGATTCCTGGGATCAGCAGTGCTTTGCATCACTTCATCTAATAGTATTTGACTGGAATCCATGGCATACAAAATGTTAGCTGCCATCTAGTGTAATCGAAGATTCAGTGACCAGTATAGTTTGCTTCTTATTCAGATGTGCTGTGAAAGGAGCTGCGGTCTTGGAAGTAAACAATCCCACTTGTGCTCAGCATTGATGAAGAATTCAAATAAGGAACTTGAGGGATAACTGCAAGATTCCTTTGATGCATTGATTTGATCTTTGAAACAAACTCATCATCCTGTTCGTGGTTCCTGGTTATATTACTGGTGCTAATGAGGTGACTTTATTCCCTCATCTCTACTAACTTAATTTGTTCTGTGACTTGTGGTTCCTTAATCCTTTGAGTATCCCGGGGTGGCAAAAATATCACCCACTATAAATGTTAAGATAATAATTGACCTCCAGTCCACTACTTTATGTGGACACATTTCTACCACCATTAGATTGAAGGAGAACTTTTCTGGATGTAATCTCTTGATAGAATGCTTTTGTGTTCTTCAAAAACATTTACGAAATAAAACATGGTTTTATTAAAATAACCATTGGATATGCACTTTAATCATCAATGTATAGAAGGCTATGGAGTCGATGTGAATTAAATGAGACTAGTTCAAATGGACGAAAGGGCCTGGTTCTGGGTTGTATGGCTCTGTTCAAGGTTTGACTGTCCCGTCGGCATGACTTTACTCACCTCCAGTGGTGTGCTGACTTGCACAAAGGCATTGAAATGGCATTTATTAGTCAGAGAGACCTATTACAGCCCAGTTAACTGGAATCTAGCCTGTGCTGGTCAGTGGCTCTGGAGTCTGGATCCTTTAAGTTTTCTATTTATACTGTGCCACCAAACACCCCTCCTGCTTCTTTTGGGTTGTCCCTGACTGAGATGCAGGGTGGATGCATTTCTAGCCCATTACTCACCAGCCAGTTATTTCCCAAATGACCAGGCAATCCACCCAACCCACCAGTTGTGATCTCCCTCACACATCTCCTGTTGATGGTCTGGTACACTTTTCAGACTTTGTTCCATGACTTTTCTGATCCTTGTGCTGGGCCTTGTGTAGTAGTAGAATATTGCTGCAGACTCCCAATTACAACGATGCATTTGTCTAGCATGAACAGCCTTTCGAGCCATGGAACAAATTCTAAGCCTGTGGTTTCTTATGCTATACTCTTCCACCAGCAAAGCAAGGCTGTAGCTATTCACTCTCTTCCTCAATCCGAAAAGGCAAAATGAAAATTCAATTCCACGAGAGAATACAACTTCAGTATATATTAATCTTTACTCAAATCCTTGACATTTGCCAAGGAACCTGCATGGTTCTTCTGTCAAACCAATTTAAGGTGTAATTAAAATATGGTGCTGAGTCATAACTGAATGAAGGTCAGGTAACAGACAGAGTGCTGAATATTTTTCAAATTTCTCTTGCACCAGCTTTCACTGTGGACATTAAATAGAACTGTCAGTGAGGTTTAATGATAAACTTTTCACCATTGAGTCAGGAGGTCAGAGGTTTAAATGGGTCTTTAGGCATGTGCTTCTTTAGAGACTCTGAAATATTATTCTTCACTGCAGGGACACCATGTTCCTGCCCACAATTTTATCGTTGTCCAATATCCATATTTGTGTAATTATGTGCATATTTTAAGTTGTTACTCAAGATGCCTTTCATCCAGAAACATGGAAGCTAATTGTGCTGACATTATTATCCCACATAATCTAGACTAATAGTTATGTTAATTTTTACCTAGGTACTGTATTGTTGGAGTCTTCAGGATTGGGTATTAAATGAAGGCAAATCCACCTATTAGGCTAAAACTGGGGTTTATTCAAAGCTTTTAAAGGAGATCAGGGATATCTCATAATAGTGAGCTCTGGTATCTGCTGTTTGAAAAGAGCTCATTGGTTGTTGGCTGCTGTAAAGAACTCACTGATTATCTGGGTTCATTATCTTTCTCCTTTACTTGATTTTCTTAAGAACGGTGTTTATATTTGATATCCGTAGAATTTTTTTTTGAGGCGTATTGAAAGGCTCCTTCACCAAACAAGGCATTGTGGGCCATCCCTATCCTGCCCTTACAAATTCATTTTGCCTACTTGAGGCTTTCAACCCACATTATGATCCCGGAAGAGAGCTTAGGATGATTTTCATTTCTTTTATCATTGATAAGATCAACTGTGATGTTCATCAGCAGGCAGGAGATGGGTGATCACCTGGAGCAGTAAGGGGAGCAAGCTGTCAGTGCAGAGTTCCCCTGTGGCCATTGCTCTCAACAAGAAGTGTATCCTTTTGGACACTTCTGGGGGAGGATGACCCGTCAGGGGCGCAACAGCAGCTGTCAAGTCAGTGATACTGTGGCCTGCTTGTGGCTCAGCAGGGAAGGGTAAATTCAGGCAGAGTGATAATGATAGGAGTCTTGATAGTTAGGCATTTGGACAGCAGATTCTGTGGCCAAGAAAGAATGGCCACAGGATGGTGCATTGCCTCCTATGTGCTAAGGTCCCGGACGTCTTGCAGAGGCTGCAGAATTTTCCCAAGGGAGAGGGTGAGCTGCCTGAGGTTGTGGTGCATATTGGCAATGATGAAATACATAGAAAGGGTTGAAGAAGTCCTGGACAGAGTATTGGGAGTTAGAAATGAGGCTCTGAGGTGCCACGTGCTTATCAGGGCAGGAATAGGATAATAGTACAGATGATGGTGCAGGGGCCAGAGATTCAGGTTCTTGGATTATTGGAACCATGTCTAGGGCAGGAGTTACCTGTACACTGGGATGGATTGCACTTAAACAGGAGAGGCACCAGTGTCCTGACTGCTACTTAGGAGGCTTAAACTAGTTTGGCAAGAGGATGGGGACCGGGTCACCAGGTCAGAAAGTGGGAGGATGGAGAGGAAGGTAGATGTCAGGGGCATTAAAAACAAGCAGGAACAAAGTGATAGAAATGGTGAGATGGATGGTTTGTTTAATGCCAGGAGTATTGTGGATAAAAGTGATTAACTTGGAGCATGGATCAATACATGGAACTATGACTTTGTGGCTATTACAGATGGTTGATTGAGAGAGGGACAGGATTGGGTGCTTAATATCCCAGAGTTTTGATGTTTCTAAAAGAGATGGGGGGTTGCTGCTGCAATACTAATCAGGGACAATATCAACAGCTGAACTCAGAGGGGACGTAACGGGGACGTAACGGGGATGTAACGGGGGCTCTTTCACTGAGTCTACACGAGTAGAATTCAAAAATATGAAGGGGAAAATCACTCTGGGGTTGAACTATAAGACTCTCCCCCCAATAGTCACAGCGACGTTGAGGAACAGATATGCAGGCAGATAAAGGAAAGGTGTGAAAACAATAGAGTTGTTGTTGTATGCGAATTCAACTTCCCTCATATAAACTTGAGCCTTCTTAATGCATACTTGATAGCTGAATGGCGTAATCCTGCTCCTATTTCGTATGGTTTTAAATGGTTTAGAGGTGGTAGAATTTGTTGTGTGCATTCAGGAGGGTATCTTAAATCAATTTGTAGATAGTCCTACATTAGGAGGGGCTGTACTGGATCTGGTGTTGTGTAATGAGCCTGGCCAGGTGACTGACCTTGCAGAGGGTGAGTAGTTAGGAAACAGTGCCTACAACTCTTTAAGTCTTAAGATAGCAATAGATAAGCAGCTTGTGAGAGAGTATTATATTGGATCAGGTCAAGTTACAAGAACATTAGGCAAGAACTAGGGAGAGATGATTGGGAACAACCCTTTCAGGGCAAGTCCACACACCCAACATGTAGAGGGTGTTTAAAGACCAACTGCACGGAGTACAGGAGAGGTATGTTGCAGTCAGAAGGAAAAACAAGGACGGCAAGGCTACAGAACCTTGGATGTCGAGAAATTTAGTCAAAAAGAAGAAGGAAAAGTATGTAAAGCTTAGGGAGCTAGAATCAAACAGAGCCCTGGAGGTTTATAAAGAAGCCAGCAAAGAACTCAAGAAGTGAATTAGGAAAGCTAGGAAGGGCCATGAAAAGTCCTTGGCAAGTAGGATTAAAGAGAATCCCAAGACATTCTATACTACATCAGGAGCAAGAGGATAACTAGGGAGAGGATAGGACCATTAGCTCCGAAGCGAAGGATGTGGATGAGGTCCTAAATGAGTACTTTACATCAGTATTTTGAGAAGGATGTGGAGGATAGGGAAATCACTGCCAAGAGTATTAATACGTTAAGGTATTTTGAGGCAAAGGAGGAGGCAGTGTTGGATCTCTTAAAGAATATGAAGGTAGATAGCCCCCAGGGTCTGATGGGAGATACCTCAAGTTATTGAGAGTAACACGTGAAGAGATTGCTAGAGCCTTGCCCAATATCCTTGTGTCCTCTCTAGCCACGGACTGGCGCGTAGCTAATGTTGTTCCATTGCTCAAGTATAGAACCAGCAATAATCCTGGAAACTATAGACCAGTGAGTCTCACGTCAGGTGGTAGTGAAGTTACTGGAGAGAACTTTTAGGGATAGGATTTATGAGCATGTGGAAAACCATGGCCTAATTAGGGAGAGCCAGCATGACTTTGTGTGGGGCAAGTCGTGTCTTACTAACTTGATTGGTTTTTTGGACGCGGTAATGAGGATGATTGATGACGGTAGAGCTGTGGATCTTGTCTACATGGACTTTAGTAAGGTGTGTGACAAGATGGGAAGCTCATCCAGAAGATTAAGCTGCATTTGATCAATGATGGATTGGCTGTTTGGATTCGGAACTGGCTTGCCCATACAGGACGGGGGGTGATGGTCAGAAGCATTTATTGTAGATGGTGGTCTGTGATTAGTGGTGTTCTGTACTGGGACCTCTGCTGTTGATGATGTATGTAAATGACCTGGATGAAAACATAAATGGGTGGATTAGTGAGTGTACAGATGATACAAAGGTTAGTCAGAATCAGGTTTCATACCACCGGCATGTGCCGTGAAATTTGTCAACTTAGCGGCAGCAGTACAATGCAATACAGGAATAAGTAAATCAGTTACAGTAAGTATATATATGTGTATTAAATAGTTAAATTAAAAATAGCACAAAAACAGAAATAATAGAAGTGAGGCAGTGTTCATGGGTTCAATGTCCATTTAGGAATCAGACAGCAGAGGGAAAGAAGCTGTTCCTGAAATTGCTGGGTGTGTGCCTTTAGGCTTCTGTACCTCCTTCCTGATGGTAACAATGAGGTGATTGGGGTCTTTAATAACGGACACCAACTTTCTGAGACACCGCTCCATGAAGATGTCTTGGATACTACATAGGCTAGTACCCTAGATGGAGCTGACTAATTTTACAACTTTCTGTAGCTTCTTTCAATCCTGTGCAGTAGCCCCTCCCTCCATACCAGACAGTGATGCCGCCTGTCAGAATGCTCTCCATGGTCCATCTGTAAAAGTTTTTGAGTGCTTTAGGTGACACACAAAATCTCCTCAACATCTCAAGAAATATAGCCACAGTCTTGCCTTCTTTATAGCTGCATCGATATGTTGGGACCAGGTTAGATCTTGACACCCAGGAACTTGAAATTACTCACTCTCTCCACTTCTGAACCCTCTGAGGATTGGTTTCATGTTTCCTCGTTCTACTAAGACCAGTTGCTTTGGGCAGATGGGGCTCATCAGCCATGGTTGGCAGCTCAGCTAGGAAAATGAAAACTCTGATCTCAAATTTCTGCTGCCTTGTGGTTATGGGAAAAGATTCTGGAGTACCCTGAGGAAAAATCCAGAGGTGAAGCTGCTAAGGCAGTCCTACATTGAGTTCACCTGTAGAGCCACAGGTGCCAATGTTTCAGTCTCTGCCATTCCACCTGCTGCGTGGCCAACAGCTTGCTCTCCATATTGTCTTGCCCTGGCTTGCGTATTGACTTTGATGGAGACAGCTAAGATACAACATCCATGATCAATCCTGACCAACAGTGGGACTTAAAGATGATTGGCAAAGAATACAGCAGGATATAAATCAGTTGCAAATATGGGCAGAGAATTGGCAGATGGAATTTAACCTGGTCATATGTGAAGTGTTTCACCTTGGTAGGTCAAGTATAAAAGGACTGTACACTGTTAAGAGCAAGACCCTTAACAGTACTGTATAACAGAGGGATCCAGGGGTCCAAGTTCTTAGCTCCTTCAAAGTGGCTACACCAGTTGATAGGGTGGTTAAGAGGGCATATAGCTTGCTTGCCTTTGTTAGTCGACTCAATGAGTTCAAAAGTCAGGAAGTTATGTTGCAGGTTTAGAAAACTCTAGTTAGGCCACATCTGGAGTATAGCAGACCGTTCTGGTCACCCCATTTATAGGAAGGATATTGAGGCTTTGGAGAGGGTGCAGGAGAGGTTTACAAAGATGCTGCCTGGATTAGAGGGCATGTGTTATAACAAGAGGCTGGACAAACCTGGGTTGTTTCCTCTGCAGCGGCAGAAGCTGAGGGGAGATCTCATAGAGGTTTATGAGATTATCAGAGGCAGAGAAAGAGTAGCCAGCTGGTATCTTTTTCCCAGGGCTGAAATGTTTTATACCAGAGGGCATTCATTTAATGTGAAAGGGAATAATTTTAAAGGAGATGTAAGCAACAAGTTTTTTTTACATAGAATCGTGGGTGTCTGGAATATGCTGCCTGGGGTGAGGCTTTTTAGGAAATTTTAAGAGACGTTTAGATAGGCAAATGAATGTGAGGAAAATGGAGTTGTGTCTGTGCACAACTACATATCAGTTAAATAAAAGCACACACATGGGAGATGGCTTTAACTGGTGTATTCACATTGCAACGAGAGTGAGAGAACAATATGCATGCACAGACAAGAGATCAATACGTAATGCTAAGGGAGGGGAGTCATTGCTCTAAAAGAAATAGATTGATACACTACACTTCCTCCCCCTTTAGATTAATACAATATAAAACTGTATATGTACAAACATTCAATTTCCCTTTCAAAAATCCATATTCCCAATAAACATGCTTTCACAATAACAGTCCATAACTAACTTCACAGTTCTAAAGGTTCAGTCTTTTGGGTGGTGCTCTGTTTCTTTCAGGATAACACCTCTGAACCTATGGAGTGGCATCAGGTTTGGTAGGTGTCTTATCAAAGAGAAGGTTCTCGGTTCCCAGCGTCACATTGCTGTCTGTGACATCATCACTGAGAGGTAAGTCCGGTGACTGTAATGTGTCCATTTTGTTGGATGTAGTCGGCTCAGGTGTGTTCTTCATTTGAGCATCCAGTATCTGGTCCACATGACGTCTCCATGTATGATTTTCAATATTCACTGTGTACATCAGTGGTCCAGTTCTTGTAGCTATCCTACCAGGTGTCCACCTGTCTTCTTGGTAATCACATGCTAGGACTTCCTGTCCAATCTCAAAGCTTCTTGCTGCTTCACTTGGCAACTGGCTAAACTGTTTATTCAGTACTTTCCTTTGGAAGGCTGGTTTCAGGAGATCAAAGCAAGATCTCAGATTCTTGTTCATGAACAGCGTTGCAGGTGTTTGATTTGTCCTTGCATGAACAGAGTTCTAATACACAAAAAGGAAGCTGTCCACCTTGTGCTGCAGAGAAATGTCCTCCTTGTCCATCACTTTAATGGACTTATAACCATATAACCATATAACAAGTACAGCACGGAAACAGGCCACCTCGGCCCTTCTAGTTCACGCCGAACGCTACTCTCACCTAGTCCCACCGATACTGGCCTGCACTCAGCCCATAACTCTCCATTCCTTTCCTGTCCATATAGCTACCCAATTTTACTTTAAATGGCAATATCGAACCTGTCTCTACCACTTCTGCTGGAAGCTCGTTCCACACAGCTACCACTCTCTGAGTAAAGAAGTTCCCCCTCATGTTACCCCTAAATTTTTGCCCCCTAACTCTCAACTCATGTCCTCTTGTTTGAATCTCCCCTACTCTCAATGGAAAAAGCCTATCCACATCAACTCTATCTATCCCCCTCATAATTTTAAATACCTCTATAAGTCCCCCCTCAACTTTCTACACTCCTAAGAATGAAGACCCAACTTGTTCAACCTTTCTCTGTAACTTAGGTGCTGAAATCCAGGTAACATTCTAGTAAATCTTCTCTGCACTCTCTCTATTTTGTTGACATCAGTAAATCTCTGTACTCTCT
The DNA here is from genome assembly GCF_963921235.1 of Mobula hypostoma. Lineage (NCBI taxonomy): Eukaryota > Metazoa > Chordata > Chondrichthyes > Myliobatiformes > Myliobatidae > Mobula > Mobula hypostoma. The sequence goes on along the minus strand of NC_086102.1, from coordinate 151,878,191 downwards.
CTATTTTGTTGACTTCTTGAAGGTATGAATAAAACTTCCAGTTAACCCATTCGTTGCTGGGTGGTGAGGAGCTGACTTGAAATGTCTGATGCCATTTTTCTTCATGAACAGTCGGAATCCTTCTGACATGTATTGTGGTCCGTTGTCACTCACAATTTGTTTGTGTAAGCCATTTCAGAGTGGAGTCAGTCTTTGCTGAGGTGGGTGACTTCATTGGTATAACCTCCAGCCACTTTGAATGAGCATCCACATCAATCAGAAATATGAGCATATATGGCCCAGCAAAATCAATATGTACTTTGCCATAGTGAAGATAGCTACTCCCATGGGTGTAACGGTGCCAGTGGGGATCATTTTGAACTTTTTGGCGTCCTGTACTGCTTTTGTCCAAGTCTTCAATCTTGTTATTTATTCCTGGCCACCACACATCCGGGTGAGACTCTTCATCTTGAAGGTACTTAGGCGTCCTTCATGCAGTTTAGAGGGAACCACAACATGAAATCCATATATCAGTGTTCTTTGACAACCTGACCGTTAGTCTTGTCTTGCAGGGTACTTTGGAAACATAATGTTATCATGAGCTGGCTATCCTTGCATGGTGAGTTCATAGACTTTTGACAATGGTGGGTCATTGCTTGTTTTCCTTTGTATTTCGGAATTTGCTACCGGCAACTGGTCCACTAATGCGGTGTGGAACACTTCTGCTGGATCACAGTATGAAGACTTTTCTTCTTCAGTTGCAATAGTGGAAGAAGTGACAAGCAATCAGCATTGCTATGTTGTTTGGTACCCTTGAACTCTTAAGTCATAGGAGTGGGCTCCTAGGAATACTGTCCAACTTCATAACTGGGTAGCAGTCATCACTGGAATTCCCTTGCTGGGATTGAAAGTGAACACAATGGGCTGGTGATTTGTCATTAACATAAACTTTTGTCTATAGAGGTAGTGGTGGAACTTCTTTATTCCCCATACTAGACTAAAGGCCTCTCGGTCAATATGTGCGTAATTGCATTCTGCGCTCGTCAGTGCTCTTAAAGCAAACATGATCGGGAGTTCAGATCCACCTTTCATAACGTATGCCAAAACAGCTCCAATGCCATAAGGGGACGCATTGCACACTAGTCTGATGGGCAGAGATGGTCATAATGGGTGAGCAGTTCATTGGATGTTATTAGTCTCTTTGTTTCCTTAAATGCTTTTTCATATCGTTCTGACTATTCCCACTTTGGTCATGTCAGCAACAATGCATTCAATGGATGCAGCACTGTAGCAATGTTTGGGAGAAACTGGTGGTAGTAGTTTACAAGGCCCAAATATAACCTGTGTTGTGACAAATTTTCTGGTTTGGGTGCTTCAATCTGCTCTTGTGATTTATGTAAGCTATACTTGTCAATGACATGTTCATAGTAAGATTTCATTCTTGAAAAACTCATATTTCTCTCTCTTTGCATGCAGACCATACTCACTCAGCCTGGTAGGCACTTTACCAAGATTCTGGAGGTACTCTTCATCATTCTTGCCAGTCATTATGATGTCGTCAAGGTAACATTGTGTTCCTGGGATATCTTGGAGCAGTTGGTCCATTGCTCTTTGCCAAATCAGTGGAGCAGATGCGACGCCAAAGACGAAACGATTATACTGGAACAGTCCCTTGTGAGTATTGATTGTGTGGAACTATCTCCATTTGCAGATAGGCTTGTGACAAGTTAATCTTCGAAAACCTCTCCCTGCCTGCCAAAGATGTGACGATGTCTTCTATTCGTGGCAGGGGATACTGCACATTACGCAGCACCGGGTTGATGCTCACCTTGATATCCCCACATATGTGAATGGCTGCAGCCTTCCCTTTCATGATCAGGGGACAATGGGCATGGCCCAATAGCTCCACTCAACCTCGGAGAGAATTCCAGATGCCTCCAAGCTCTGCAGTTGAGCATCCACTTTAGGACGTAATGCGTGAGGCACTGGATGTGATTTATGGAATCTTGGTATTGTTGCTTCATTCAGTTCAATTCTGGCCTTCATGCCTTTGGGTTTACCAAACCCCCTTCTCAAACACCTGCTCACTAGCATTAAGCAACTGTGCCTGTCTCTGGCTAGTGCTGCCATTTAGGTTACCGTTGCCTATTAGTGCCACTCTGAGAGCTTTGACTGAGCACCAGTCTAGTTGGATTTTTCTCAAACATTCACGTCCAAAAAGTGTTGGCCCTTCACTTTCCAATTACATAAAGCTCTAACTGTTGTTTTTGGCCTCCATACAACACGTTCACTTTCAGTTTGCCTTTGGGGGACATTTTTGTTCACCTGTGTAGGTCTTTAGTATCACTGAGGTCTTCTCTAATTGTAACTTAGAAAACAGTCTGTTGTAGTCAGCCTCTGGAATTGTAGACAAAGCATACCTTCTATCCAGCTCCATTTTCAGTTTTATACTTGAGAAATCTATTGTGATAGATATTATATTACGATCTGCTTCAGTAGTACTACGCTGTTCTAGGCATGACAATTCTCCTTTGTCAGACTCTATGTTGTCTGATTCTGTTTTACATGTGGTAACTTTATGCATTTTCTTAGTTTTGTGTCTGAGACTTTTCACTTGGCTGTGCTTTTTGTCCGCCTTGCACACTCTCTCTATGTGACCTTGTCTGTGACACTACTGCAGACTTTCTCTTTGACCCAACAGTCATTAGCATGATGGGAGGATTTGCCACATTGATAACATTTTTTAGCTTTTTGCACCATTCAGGGACATTTTGTGGATTTCACATTCTAACCTCCTTTTCTGTAGTTCTGTTGCATCCTACTGTTACAGTCTCTAACCTGTTCTAAGGTTAGATCTTTTTCGCATAGTAGCCTCTTTTGAGCACGTTGACTATGCATGCCTGCCCCTTAATGCATCAGAAGGTCCATCTCTAAAGTCACAATACTGGTTCCTTTTGTAAAATCTAAGTCTCTCAGTTATTACCAGCAGTTCAGGGCTCAAGTGATTTTGTAAAATTGTAACAGTTTCATTGTACATCTTGCTCGCAGGCTTTTCAGGTGTCACTAGGTTGCATTAGAAACTGTATGTCCTTGCAAACATTAAGCTCGGAGGTGCAGAGTATTATTTTGCTCCTCCACGTTGTTCGCATTAAAATACAGTTCCACCCTCTCGATTTATGACTCCCAGCCTTTGCTAGTGCTAAATCGATCAATTTACCTGACTGAAGCCATCACCACGTTATTTTCAGTTTAAATTCAGTACGTCTTTCACTGTTACTACGCACTGTACTCGTACGTTTGTTAGTGTCTGTGCCTTCTTGTGCTGGTTAACTCTTGTTGTTTCGTCCTATAACTCTCGGTGCTGTTGGTGATATTCTCCAATGCACCTCCATCTCTGGCAACACCGGTCAAGGAGGAGCACCAGGCCGCCATCGGGGCAGCATCACCAGAACGTATGCGCAGACGCATCCACCAAGTGGGACAGGAGAATTGCGCACGGCATGATGGGCCTTTTCAAGTTCAGGTTCGTATTCATTGCCAACTTGTTGTGTCTGTGCACAACTACCTATTGATTAAATAAAGGCACAGATGTGAGAAATAGCTTTCACTGGTGTATTCACATTGCAGTGAGAGAGAAAGAGAGAGAGAACAATGTGCATGCGTAGACAACGGCACATGTGCAGACAACAGATCAATGTATAGTGCTGAGGGGGAGGGTCTCATTGCTCTAAAAGAAATAGATCCATACATTACAGGAGTGATATGAGAATTGTGCAGGCAGTGGGAATTTGTTTAATTGGCCATTTGATTACTAATTTGTTTGGATTGACCCAACATTGTGGGCCAAAAGCAAACACGAGGAATTCTGCAGATGCTGGAAGTTCAAGCAACACACATCAAAGTTGCTGGTGAACGCAGCAGGCCAGGCAGGAGCTCTAGGAAGAGGTACAGTCGACGTTTCAGGCCGTGACCCTTCGTCAGGACTAACTGAAGAAAGAGCTAGTAAGAGATTTAAATGTGGGAGGGGGAGGGGAAGATCCAAAATGATAGGAGAAGACAGGAGGGGCAGGGATGGAGCCAAGAGCTGGACAGGTGATTGGCAAAAGGGGTTTGAGAGGATCATGGGACAGGAGGCCCAGGGAGAAGGAAAAGGGGGAGGGGGGGAAGCCCAGAGGATGGGCAAGGGGTATATTCAGAGGGACAGAGGGAGAAAAAGGAGAGTGAGAGAAAGAATGTGTGTATATAAATAATGGATGGGGTACGAGGGGGAGGTGGGGCATTAGCGGAAGTTAGAGAAGTCAATGTTCATGCCATCAGGTTGGAGGCTACCCAGACGGAATATAAGGTGTTGTTCCTCCAACCTGAGTGTGGCTTCATCTTTACAGTAGAGGAGGCCGTGGATGGACATGTCAGAATGGGAATGGGATGTGGAATTAAAATGTGTGGCCACTGGGAGATCCTGCTTTCTCTGGCGGACAGAGCGTAGGTGTTCAGCAAAATGATCTCCCAGTCTGTGTCGGGTCTCGCCAATATATAGAAGGCCATGTCGGGAGCACCGGACGCAGTATATCACCCCAGCCAACTCACAGGTGAAGTGTTGCCTCACCCGGAAGGACTGTCTGGGGCCCTGAATGGTGGTAAGGGAGTGTAAGGGCATGTGTAGCACTTGTTCTGCTTACAAGGATAAGTGCCAGGAGGGAGATCAGTGGGGAGGGATGGGGGGGAGACAAATGGACAAGGGAGTCGTGTAGGGAGCGATCCTTGCGGAAAGCAGAGGGGGAGGGGGGAGGGAAAGATGTGCTTAGTGGTGGGATCCCGTTGGAGGTGGCGGAAGCTACGGAGAATAATATGTTGGAGCCAAAGGCTGGTGGGGTGGTAGGTGAGGACCAGGGGAACCCTATTCCTAGTGGGGTGGCGAGAGGATGGAGTGAGAGCAGATGTGCGTGAAATGGGGGAGATGTGGTTGAGAGCAGAGTTGATGGTGGAGGAAGGGAACCCCCTTTCTTTAAAAAAGGAAGACATCTCCCTCGTCCTGGAATGAAAAGCCTCATCCTGAGAGCAGATGCATCGGAGACGGAGGAATTGCGAGAAGGGGATGGCATTTTTGCAAGAGACAGGATGAGAAGAGGAATAGTCCAGATAGCTGTGAGAGTCAGTAGGCTTATACTAAACAACAGTAGATAAGCTGTCTCCAGAGGAAGAGACAGAAAGATCTAGAAAGGGGAGGGAGGTGTTGGAAATGGACCAGGTAAACTTGAGGGCAGGGTGAAAGTTGGAGGCAAAGTTAATAAAGTCAATGAGCTCAGCATGCGTGCAGGAAGCAGCGCCAATGCAGTTGTCAATGTAGCAAAGGAAAACTGGGGGACAGATACCAGGATAGATTTGGAACATAGATTGTTCCACAAAGCCAACAAAAAGGCAGGCATAGCTCGGACCCATGTGGGTGCCCATAGCTACACCTTTAGTTTGGAGGAAGTGGGAGGAGCCAAGGGAGAAATTATTAAGAGTAAGGACTAATTCCGCTAGACGGAGCAGAGTGGTGGTAAAGGGGAACTGATTAGGTCTGGAATCCAAAAAGAAGCAGAGTGCTTTGAGACCTTCCTGATGGGGGATGGAAGTATATAGGGATTGGACATCCATGGTGAAAATAAAGCGGTGGGGGCCAGGGAACTTAAAATCATCGAAAAGTTTAAGAGCGTGAGAAGTGTCACAAACATAGGTAGGAAGGGATTGAACAAGGGGGGATAAAACCGTGTCGAGGTATGCAGAAATGAGTTCGGTGGGGCAGGAGCAAGCTGAGACAACAGGACAGGCAGGTTTGTGGATCTTGGGTAGGGGGTAGAAACGGGAAATGCGAGGTGTGGGAACTATAAGGTTGGTAGCAGTGGATGGGAGATCCCCTGAGCGGATAAAGTCGGTGATGGTGTGGGAGACAATGGCCTGGTGCTCCTTAGTGTGGTAAAGGGCCTTTTTCTGTGCTGCATTGTTCTGTGTTCTATCAAATCAATTCATACAGTGGGGCTCGCTCCCTCCTTTTTACAGCACTTGTCCGTAAATAGGGACAAATTGATACTCCAATCCATTCTGTGGAACTATAATCAGTTAGAAATGCTGGATTTGAAAATGTAGCAGAGACACAACACTATTAGTATGAATTTAAGCCTGCCAGTTTTACATTCAATGCTTTGAATTTTATGGTTTGACTACTCTATTTGTAGCAAAGAGATGTTGAACTATTAAATCAATATTATTTTTTTCTTGTATTGCTGGAAAGCAAATTCTAAAACTGCTTTCATACAAAGGCAATTCCAAAAGAAGTCCATTTTGTAGAAGAAGCCCACTTTAAATTGTTACAGTTAACAGTTTCTCCTGGCATAGAAACCCAACCACTAAGCTTGTGGGTAAAGAAGGTGCTGAGTCAATGGTTTCAAGTCTTTTGAATGAAACCTCCACTTGTTTTGTATCTGGTAGCCTCCAAATAAAGATATTAAAGACTTCTCTTTTTTTTTTAGGAGATAAAGGGCTACAAAACAGCCTGATTGTTAGGCAGCTAGTTTGCACTTTTACTAAGTTTTACCTTTTTTGTGATATTTTTAGAATTAAATTACCTGAAAATCATTTGAGCCACACAGGCTGCACCCCAGTCTCTGCCACCTGAGGGATCCATTGGTTGGGAACCACTGAGCAAACTAATCAGGTTTCACATTCTGCGAGCATTTCAGTCCATCGTGATGGGTAGTGTAACAAGCACAAATGTGCTTGGAATGTTAGAATTATACTGTATCTGACAAGAACTTGTACTAGCACAAATTGAAGAATTAGCGGTCAGGCCTTTCGATAGTTATATTTTGAGCTGGTGAGATATGAGTTTATATGCTGTCATCTTTAACAGTGAACCTTTATTTAACCCGGATTAACGTTAAATGTTGGTACTTAGATCTACCTGTAAAGATTGTAGATTTTCTTAAATTTTAGTGGTCATTATGTTGCTGAAACTATGATTTGTAAAGTTTTTTTTATGATACATCCGGCTAACAGAAGTGACACAATTCAAAATATTGTCAGCCAATTTTTCCTGTTGTCAATAAACCTTTAACATTCTGATAGATGGACTCTAAAAATAAAAATTATTTAAAGTACATATTTAATTAAAAAATGAGACAAAAATGGCTGCTAATCAAGAATACCAGATATCATTATACTGCTATAGATAAGTTCCTATGTAAAACAAAAAGACATTGACAAGATTTTACTATCTACTAATGTGTTCGGAACATGTTAGGGTGATTGCAGTAGACAGCTTAGAAGTTAATGATATCCATCTCATGATGGAGCCAGACTGAGTCCAGGAACACCACCCTGACTTTGGCATAGCAATCGTTTCGACATTATAGCTAAATACTTTGCCTTTATTACAAGAAACTTATTGCATACTCACATAAATATTGAGAGAATTTGATTTGGCTTTTCTTTTCTTATATCTTGTTATTCTTCATTAATCTCCATCTTTACAACTCAGTTTCCAACATTAGTTATGTTTTTAAAATGGTCAGGTGTATTCACCTGCAAGACTGAACGAACATCCATTCAACAATTCAGCTAGCAAAACTAATGCCAGGATCAGTCATCAGTCTCCATACGAGTTGGCCAATCACCTAATTCCTTCTCACTCACTCAAGATTAAAGTTGCTTAATTTCTTAACATGGTCCTAGGCCTTTGCGACACCAAACACAAGGATAAGTTTTGCGTCACCTGCAGGGGTGGGGGTTGGGTCGGTAGAAACATATGAGTGGCTTCATCTCTCCCATTGCTAACAAAGCTCTTAATCACACCTCAAATCCAAAATCGAGTTTATTGTCATATGCACACCAGTACAGGTGTATACAGGTGCAACGAAAATCTTATCTGCAGCAGCATCACAGGCGCATAGCATCAGATACATGGCATTAAAAACATATTATACACAACATTTTGCAAAAAAAGCATACAATTAGAGCAACAAAGGTCCATTGTAGTGCAAAGTGATTATAATATTGCTATACTGAGATAGTGATGAGGGTCGTGGAGGTTGGTTCAAGAACCAAATAGTTGAAGAGAAGAAAGGGTTCCTGAATGCGGTAGTGTGGGGGACTTCAGGCTTCTGTACTTCTTGCAAAATGGTAGCTGCAAGAAGATGGTGGAGATCTTTGATGAAAGATTTTGCCTTCTTCAGGCAGCACCTCTTGTAGGTACAGCTGATAGCCTGGAAGAACATACCAGTGAAATACAGGGCAGAATCCGCTACTCTGTGCAGCTTCTTACATTTATGTGTGTTCCAAATTATTGTAGCAGACCACGATGCAACCAATCAGGATACTTTCAACAGTACATCTGTAGCAATTTGTTAAGAGTGTTCAGTCACAAGATGAATCTCCTTAACCTTCTAAGAAAGTAAAGGTGCTGGCATGCTTTCCTTATTATTGCATCTATGTGCTGGGCCCAAGACAGGTGAACCAATATGCTAATCCCCGAGAATTTAAAGTTGCTGATCCTTTTCACCACCAATCCACTAACGTCGAGTGGAACCTGTTTACTCTCTTTTCCCCTCCTGAAATCTTTAGTAAGTTGAGTTTTATTTATCTTGAGCTGCGCCAGCCCCACTTGACCGAGTGTCCTATCTTCCTCCTGTGTGTTGATTCTCATTCATTTCTTTCTTTCTTTCTTTTTAAATCTTTTTATTGAGTAAGTATACAAAAAAGGTAAGCCATATAAACATTAATACAATGTTAAAGTACAATAAAATTCCAAAAGATAACAATACCAAAAAGAAAATACTACAAACAATGTAATTTAAGCATAAGAAACCAAGATAACATAATAGTATACTAGATTTTATATATATCAATGGAAAAAAAAAGAAAAAAGAAAAAAAAAAACCCCCCAAAAAAAAACCCACCGTGCAACTACCTAAAAGCAAAGCAAAGCAATGGGCTAACTTGAAACCAAACAGAGTTAAACTTAAAATCACGTCCTCAATCCCGACCTCCATTAAAACAGTGAAAAAAAAACAAGAAGGGTAAATATTACATTAAATGAAAATATCGAATAAAAGGTCCCCAAATCTGTTCAAATTTAAATGAAGAATCATAAAGGTTACTTCTAATTTTCTCCAGATTCAAACATAAAATCGTCTGAGAAAACCAAAAAAAGGTAGTTGGAGCATTAAGCTCTTTCCAATGTTGTAAAATACATCTTTTCGCCATTAAAGTAAGAAATGCAATCATTCTACGGGCTGAAGGGGAAAGATTACTAGAAATTTTAGGTAATCCAAAGATAGCAGTAATAGGGTGAGGAGAGATATCTATATTTAATACCTTAGAAATAATATTGAAAATATCTCTCCAAAAAGTTTCCAAAGTAGGGCAAGACCAAAACATATGAGTTAAAGAGGCTATCTGCCCCGAACATCTATCACAGAAAGGATTAATATGCGAGTAAAAACGCGCTAACTTATCTTTGGACATATGTGCTCTATGAACCACTTTAAATTGAATTAGGGAATGTTTAGCACAAATAGAGGAAGTATTAACTAATTGTAAAATCTGCCCCCAATCATCCACAGAAATGGTAAGCCCCAATTCCTGTTCCCAATCTACCCTAATCTTATCAAATGGAGCTTTCCTAAGTTTCATAATAATATTATAAATCATAGCCGATGCACCTTTCTGACATGGATTAAGGTTAATTATCGAATCTAAAATATATATAGGAGGAAGCATTGGAAAGGAAGAAAGTATAGTACTTAGGAAATTTCTAACTTGTAAATATCTAAAAAAATGTATTCTTGATAAGTTATATTTATTAGATAATTGTTCAAAAGACATAAGGGAATATTTCTTGCACTGCTTTCACCCCTACACCTTCAGGACAGACCAAGAATAAATACACTCCGATCCTCACCTTCTATCCCGTCAAATGCTGCATTGAGCATATTATTCTCTGCCATTTCTGCACCTTCAAAGAGATTCTGCCACTGGGTACATCTTACGACCTCTCTTTTCAACTCTGAGGAGGGATTATCCCCTTTGGAACTCCCTGGAGCACGCGTCAGATTCCACTGAACACTCACCTACTTTATCCCAAGGAGCATCACATTTTACTTAGCCAGGAGAAAGAAATAGCGCGTTACTCCTTCCTACCCTTACGACAATGATGTTTTCATCGTCCTTTTAATTTTTTAGTTCTTTTATTTTTTGAATATATTTTGGTAATCTATTAAACTCTTTGTGAAAATTCAGACATACTATACGACTACCACCACACTGCTTTCATCAAGCCCCATCATTAAATCATTGGAGAGCTTGTAGGTAAAGTAATACATGACTTTGTTATTGAAGAGAACTCCAAACAGAAGCAGAGTGCTTTTGACACACAAATCACAGATAAATTATGACTACTACAATGGAAGTGTTCTTCTCATTAATTAACCTCCATTTATTGCAGCAGAATGCTATCTTCTGTGACATTTCAGCATTTCTTCAGAGAAATGGGTCATTTAAACTTGATCAACTCTGAAATATAGGAACAGGAACATAAGCTCAGTGCCCAAGATCAGAGTGACAATTGTAGCATAATTTCTTCTTTTGATTACTCAGGAACCTTCATCTTCAAAGCAACAGAAGTTGAAGCTGACAAACCTATGCGTTGCAGACTTTAGCATGAGAACATCAAAAAATTACCATAGGGAAAAAGGAAAAACAAACCAAAGTCTTATTTCAATCAATTTTAAAAATATATCAAGTTTTCCTGCCTGGCAAGTATATTTTTGTTTTAGTTCTTCTTATATAGAGCAACATAAAACCTCAGCACAATGCTTCTCTTTGGGTATAAGGTTATGTGTATGTTATTTTGTTGTACAGGAAAGGGTGGGCTGAAGGATGGCATTTAACTTGCTAGGAAGGAGAACATATCCAAGTCCTGGGATGGACTTTGTAGGTGACGCAATTTGAACTACATAGTTAAGCAACAGGGTATATTTTATACAGATATGCATGTTAATATCCTGTTTATTCAGTTAACAGAAGTATACAGTATTTTAAACATTAAACCTCATTGTCTTAGATTGAATTTATTTAAGCAACAGTTACTGGCAGAAGTAAACAGAAAATATCAGATAATTTGGTTAATAATGTTGCAGCTTCCAGGATACAACATTGAATTCTAACTTGATTTCTTTGTCTTTATCAATTATCCATCAATGATATTGGCTCGATTTGTTTGTTTTATTTTCCTTTTCTTTCCTCTGGCAGTGGGGGTCATGTCCCTTTGCAATTCCGACACTCTCTTGTGAAGGTGAAAAGTGAAATATTTAAAGAGAATCTGAGGTGGATCTTGTTCACTCAGAAGGTGGTGAGAGGGTGAAATGAGCTCCCAGCAGAAGTGGTGGATGCAGGTTGAATTTCAACAATTAAGAGAAATTTGGGTAAGTACATGAATGAGAGGGATAGAGAGGGCTATGTTCTATGTGTGTGTCAATGGGACTAGACAGAATAACAGTTCAGCACAGACTGAATGGGCCAAAGAGCCTGCTTCTGTGCTGTAGTACTCTTTAACTCCGGTCTTTTATTTATGTTCTCTATCTCTAACTACACTCATTAATTCATTGACAAGATGATCTTGTTTACAGCCTATCTCACGATCACCTCTATTTCACCTTTTCAGGGACACCTCTTCTTCCTCACATCCCCTGCAACCTAACAGGCTTCTTTCCTCTCCTTCCTAGTTCTGAAGCAGGGTCTTTAACCTGAAACATTAACTGTGCACCTCCTCCCACAGAAGAGGGCTAACCTCCTGAGTATTTCTAGCATATGTTCTTTTATTTTAAATTTTCAACATCTGCAATTTTGATTTCCATTCAGCTCTGCCTGGGAATTGGAGTGAGATCCATTGCATTTCATTTGCATATCAGTGATCTGGACTTAGGTGCCGGGAGTAAAATGTCAAACTCAGGCAAAACTGATTTTGTAATAAATGTCATAAAAAGTGAAAAAAAATAGACTACAAGAGGATAGTGACCAATCAGAGAATGAGTAAATACATTTCAATTGTCATTTAATGAAAATAAGTGTGAAGTGAGACACTGGGAAAAACAACATGAACCTAAAAACACTTTTTATTGAGTTTTATTTGATGAATGCACTGAGTACCAAAAATGAAAATCTTAACCATGTTTCTAGATTGTCTTTCTTTTGAAGCAGTTAACTTGCTTATCAGCAAATAATGTATTTTTCAAGTGAGAATTTTGTAGCAAAAATATAATAAATCTAAGAGAACACTGAAACTGTGTTCTTTATGAGGAGTGCCATGACATCTTGTAAAAATAAAATGCAGATATAATGGCCACCAAGGAAAAGGAATGGATACTACGCAGACTGACTGAAAGCTGAAACTAGGAAAGGAATTTCAGAGAACAGGAGCTCGGTGGTGGTGATCTGAAATTCACTGCCCATATGGCTGATGGAAGCAGAGTCAATCAGTGCTTTCTAAAGGGAAATGGATAGGCTCTTGAAAGGAAAAAAAAAGTATGGAACCACAGTGTCAAAGTGAAAGGGCAAGGGAGTTGTACCAATTGGATTTCTTCCTGGGTTACTGATGTGGACTCCTCAGCATATTGATGATGTGGGTGAAAAAAGCGTGATCTTGAGGTGTACATGTATACGTTGTTTGAAGGTACCATTGCAATTTGATAGGACGTTAAAAACGTACTGTGATGTTTCGTCTTGTAAATCGGACCAGTGAATGGAAAATCAAGGAAGCAGTGCTAAGCAACAGCCACAAAATGCTGAAGGAACTCAGCAGGTCAGGCTGCATCAGTAAAGCCTTGCTTTAGCTTTAGTTTGTATTGAAAGTATTCTGGACCCCTCAGAAGGATAACAATGCCTTGGAGGAGATGTGGAGGAAGCAAAACAGGCTGTTAGATTTATCTTGCAGGGGAGGAGGCAGAGAAGAGTCCTGGTTAATGTAGACAAAATTTAACTGCTGCATAGATAAGGTGGGATATGGGTAGAAGTGTTCAAAAGCCAGAGGGCATAGATTTAAGGAAAGGGATGGCAGTTTGGATGGGATCTGGGGAAGCATTTTTTTCCACAGTGCTTGTTTAGAATCTGGATCACATTTTCTCACAGCAGTTAGAAAGTATCTGGAAAAATATATACATCAGCAAGGTGTAGAGATGCTGCTCAATGGGATTAATATAAATGAATACTAGATGTTCAGCATGGACAGGGTGAGCTAAAGGGCTTGCTTCTGACTGCATGACTCTATACCAGAGATAATTAAATTTAGTTAAATGAGACATTTTAAACACTTTCCTTACAGTAGAAATAATGAAATTGATGAAAATAAAACATAAACAGATGCTGTACAATATAAACACAAGAGATTCAGCAGGAAATCTAGAGTACATATACAAAATGCTGGATGAACTCAGCATGTCGGGCATTATCTGTGGAAAGGAATAAACAGTTGACCTTTTGGGCCGAGACCCTTCACCAAGACTGGAAAGGAAGGGGGAAGAAGCCAGAACAGGAAGGTGGTGGGTGTGGAAGGAGTACAAGCGAGAAGGTGAGGTTGAAGCCAGGTGGTTGGGGGAGGTGGGACGAAGTGAGAAACTGGGAGGTGATTGGTGGAAAAGGTAAAGGACTGAAGAGGAAGTAACCTGATAGGAGAGGTGAATTGACCATGGGAGAAAGGGAAGGAGGAGGGGCACCAGTGGGAGGTGAGGGGCAGAGAAGTAGTGAGAGGGAAGCCAGAGTGGGAACTGGAAGTAGCAGGAAAGAAATGGGGGAAAAATCACCAGAAGTTAGAAAAATCGATGTTCATCCCAACAGGTTGGAGGCTACCCAGACGTAATATGAGATGTTGCTTGTCCAGCCTGAGAGTGGCCTTATTCTGGCAGAAGAGAGGGCCATGAACTGACATGCTGGAATGGGAGTGGGGATTGGAATTAAAATGGTTGGCCACCGGGAAATCCTACAGTTGCAGATGGAGCAAAGGTACTTGACAAAGCAGTACCCCAGTCTGTGTCAGTTCTCACCAGTTTAGAGGAGGCCACACTTGGAGCACCGTATCCAGTAGATGACCTCAACAGATTCGCAGGTAAAGTGTTGCCTCACTTGGAATGACTTTTAGGACCCTTGAATGGAGGTGAGGGAGGAGAAGATGGGCAGGTGTAGCACTTCTTCTGCTTGCAGGGTTAAGTGCCTGGAGGGAGATTAATAGGAAGGGATGAATATACAAGGGAACCACAGAGGGAGCGATCCCTGTGGAAAGGACGAGGGGCTGGAAATTCGGTGGTACGATCCCACTGAAGATGGTGGCAGCTGCACCGAAGGACGTGCTGAATGTGAAAGCTCATAGAGTGATAGGTAAGGACAAGGGGAACTCTATCACTGTTAAGGTAGCAGGAAAATGGGGTGAGGGAGATGTCTGGGAAATGGAGGAGATGCGGGTGAGGGATGCATCAATATGGAGGAAGGAAAACCACGTTCTTTGAAGAAGTAGAACATCTCTGATGTTCTGGAAAGCAAAGCTTCATCCTGGGAACAGATACGATGGAGATGAAGGAATGAGAAAAGGGATCGGTATTTTCACAGGTGACGGGGTGGGAAGAGGTTTAGTCAGTTATAGTTCTACCTGGACATGGCTGCAAGAGACAGTGAGTTTATAAAAGATATCAGTAGACAGTCAATCTCCAGAGATGGAGACAAAGAGATTGAGAAAGAGCAGAGAGGTATCAGAAATGGACTGAGTGAATTTAAGGGCAGGGTGGAAGTTGGAGGCAAAGTTGATGAAATTGATGAGCTCAGCACAGGTGCATGAAGCAGCACCAATGCAGTCATCAATGTAGCACGAGAAGAGTTGGGGAGTATAACCAGGGAAAGCTTGGAACACAAATGAAAAGGTAGGCATGGCTGGAGCCAATGTGGGCACCCATAGCTACACCTTGGTTTGGAAAAAGTGGAAGGAGTCAAAAGAGAAATTGTTGAGTGTGAGGACCAGTCCCGCCAGTCAGACGAGGGAGGCTTTGGAGGGGAACTGGTCTGGTCTGTTATCCAGAAAGAAGTGGAGAGCTTTAAGGCCTTCTGGTTGGGAGATAGAACTGTATAGGGCCTGGACATCCATGGTGAAAATGAGGCGATCAGGGCCGGGGAATTGAAAGTTGTTGAAGAGATCAAGAGCATGTGAAGTGTTGTTGATGTAGATGGGAAGGGACTGAACTAAGGGGGATAAAATGGAGTCGAGGTACGTTGGCATGAGTTCAGGTGGGAAGAAGCAGGCAAAAGTAATAGTTCTACCTGGACACGTCAGGTTTGTGGATCTTGGGTAGGAGGTAGAATTGAGCAGTAAGGGTACTATGAGATTGGCGGCAGTGGGTGGAAGTTCTCCAGAGTTGATGAACTTGGTAATATTTCTTTTCCATACTTGCTGCTTGATGTGCTGCACTCTCTATATGAACTAAAAAAATATAAAATGCTAGAAATACTCAGCATATCAGGCAACATCTTAGGAAAGAGATACAGAGTTAACTTTTCAAGTGGAAAACTCCATCAAAATTGGCTGGCTAAAGAGCAAAGCATCTGCAGCTTTTCTTACTGGTTAAGTCGGGACAAGGCAGAGGTTTTCAAAATTACGGAGGATCATGACAGAGCAAAACAGGAATAATTATTTATTCTGAAAATGAGGTAAACAATTGTGGATCATGGATTTCAAATAATTGATGAAAGGAGCTAAAGGAAAGTGTGTATTTTTTTACAGGTTGCTTTGGTAAAATTTAAGAGCAATTGAACAGGAGATTTAATCACTTTTTGTGCTACATAACTATGTGATTCTTCAGAGAGAATAGGTTGGAGGTGGGGATCTGGTGGCTGGCATAAACTCAAAGGGCCAGATGATTGCATTCAATATTAAAAGAAAGCAAGGTGAGATAAAAATATGAATATATGTAAGTTCCCCTGAAAACATCTGGGATTATTGCTTGTAAATAAGATAAGTTGTGAGTGTGTGTCTAAGCATAGCTCTAACACCATCTACAAGTTCTTTGTTGTTGGCAGAATCATGGACGATGACAAGGAGGCATAAATGTGTGAGATAGATCAGCTGGTTGAGTGGTGTGGGAACCAAAATCAACGAACTGATTGAGGGCTTTAGGAAGGGAAAGTCAGGTAAACGAGCAGCCATCTCATTGAAGGGTCTGTGGTGGAAAGAATGAGCAGTTTCCTGGCTGTCAACATCTTTGAGGATCTAGTCTGGTGCAGCATGTAGATGAAACCATGAAGAAGGTCATGCTTTTCTACTTTCTTAGAAATTTAGGGAGATACAATATTGAAAACTCTGAACAACTTCTACAGATTTACGGTAGAAAGCATTCTGACTGGTTGCATCACAACCTCATGTGGTAACTGAAATGTACAAGAACACTGAAGGCTACAGACTGTGGTGGACTCAGCCAGTTCCATCATAGGAGGGCTCTTCCTACCATCAAGGACACCTGTAAGCAATGATGTCTCAGGAACATGACATATATCATTAAGGACCCTCATTATCTGGACCATGTCTGCTTCTCGTTGCCGCTGTTAGGCAGGAGGTCCAAGAGCCTGAAACCATGCACCCCAAGGTTCAACAATAGTTTCTTCCTCACTGCCATCATGTTCTTGAACTAACCTGAAAAACCTTCATTCCACCCCACTCTATATTTCATTCACATTGCACTGGACTCTTTAGATGTTGTGTTTTAATATTCTGTGTTTTTCAGATATATTTTTTTGTTGCTGTTTGTGCAATTTGTTTTTTTTGTGCCTGAGGAAGGGCGTTGATAGTTTTCTTTGTTTTGTGGCTGTCTGTAGGGAAGTTAAATCTCAGGGTTGTATACTACACATCTACTTTGATACTTTGAAACTTTGAATCTTTGATGTCATTATCCTTATTTTTATTTATTATGTCATGTAAGTTATGTATAATTTGTGCATAGATAATTTATATTTGACATCTTTGTAATGTACTATGCTGCTGCTATCGAAACCTAATCAAAAGCTTATTTATACCCTGAGTATGTATGCCCATGGCAATAAATTTGAACTTGAATATGAAAAAGCCTCTTAAAACCCAGTGAGGAACTGTTCTTCCTTTCAATTTGAAGTGACTGAGCAAAACGTGTTGAGTATGGGCCAGATATTGAATATGACCAAGAGTTCTTTTACTTGTGAGACAGAACATCAAGTTCTCCTCCATTCTGTATTAGCACGACTTTCATGTTTTTCTTATTATATGACAAATTATTACTACAGACATCTAACTGCATGAGAAAATGTAAATGCTTATTGAAACCAATGCACTAGATTTTTCTACTAATCATAAAGCACACAAGTATGTCAGAGCTAAATTGGAATGGTAATTAATAGTATGTATCAGATTGCTTTGAGAATTTTGCTTGAGTAGATATGAAGTTATAGAGATTTTTGCTTATCCACTTCTTTCAGAACTATTTTCAGAGTTAAAACAATTTTGCAAAATGTATGTTTTCAAGCTACCACAATGACACACAAAAGGAAATGATAATTCATCATGGTGATGATATGCACTGCAGTCATGCCAGTCCTTAAACCTTTGTGTAGGTTTGAACATGCTTCTGGCTGGCACCTCCAAAGACTGTAATTGACAGAATGAGCCACGGTAATCACAGCTCAATATTACAAATAGTTCACTGAGTCCAAGATTGCATCAGAAACAGTAAGATTATTGATATATTCCTGGGAGATTTAGGTGCTATATTTAAGACAAGGTTGGATAGATTTTTGCATTGTGAGGAATTAAGGATTATGGGAAAAGGCAAGTGGTTGGAGATGAGTCCATGGCCAGATCAGCCATGATCTTATCAAATGGCGGCACAGGTTCGATGGGCCAGACGGCCTACTCCTGCTCCTATTTCTTATGTTCCTATGAACCAACATCAGAGCTCCAAGCATGAGGACATAGTAAAAGTTATTTTTGAGGTGTACACATATAATGTAACTTGCAAACTTAAGTACACAAATGAAATCACATTTAATTTTGAGGCTATTCAATTTTTGTGGCATTGTTCACAAGTAGTCCATGATTGCAATTTTCATAGGAGCGTAAGAAAAAACTTTGCAAAGTAAAAGGGAAAAGAATTTAGAAAAGATAGTTGACAACTGCACCCCCCTCCACACCACAACCCCACCTACTGTCCATTCCTGTAACATCATCTTGTCTTGAGATTTACCCAAGACAATAGCTTGACACATATTATCAACTGAAGCTATGTTACAAACCTGGATAAGTGAAAATATACAAAAGTTATTCATTCTTGTACCTCAGATTTATTTTAAGTAGTTCAATTTGTTCTTATTTACGTTTCCTTAGGCCATATGTCCAGAGCAATAAATAAGCAATAAACTGTCAAAGATATTTTGTAATACAAGTCCAATTGTCTTCTTATTTTCTTTTTTCACCATCCATAATGTGAACCATTTGTACTGATTAGTTGTACCTCTACTTCTCTTGATAAGTGATTCTTTTTTGACCTGCTGCTGCTAAGGATACTCCAAAAATGAATTAAATTGGGACTTTATCACAACAACCGTACAGTAACTATTGAAGGCAAAATGCTGAGTGGCTTGGAGGGAAACTTTTAGATTAAGGTAATCTATTGAATTTGCTGCTGTGCCCTTTTTAGTGATTTAGGTTATGGAATGCTGGCGCGTGGCCAAGTTGTTAAGGCGTCGGTCTAGTGATCTTATGGTCGCTACTTCGAGCCTCAGCTGAGGCAGCATGTTGTGTCCTTGAGCAAGGCACTTAACCACACATTGCTCTGCGACGACACCGGTGCCAAGCTGTATCGGTCCTAGTGCCCTTCCCTTGGACAACATCGGTGGTGTGGAGAGGGGAGACTAGCAACACGGGCAACTGCCGGTCTTCCATACAACCTTGCCCAGGCCTGCGCCCTGGAAACCTTCCAAAGCACAAATCCATGGTCTCACAAGACTAATGGATGCCTATGGGTTACGGAATGGAATTTTTTTGTGGCTTCAACTTAATTAACTGCTTTAGCTTGACCTAGAAGTAGCACATTCCACAAACAGGTTAATGAGGACAATGGGATAAACATTAAGTTGAGCATCAGGGACACTGATTAAATTGACCTTTTCTGAATGCTGAAAACAGAGTTGAATCTAGATATTGAGATGGATCAGAGGAATTTGGGGTTGAGTCATGCATCACACCCTATTTCTACTATAAATAATATTATTTTGATGTAGGTGATTTCATTTATGATTATAAATCGTCTCCTTCATCCCTCCAATACACTGATGGAAGGGAATTCTATAATGAATGATTAATGTGAGGCAGACATATTACATCCGGCAATTGTCCTTCCCTGCCAATTCTACAGTGTGAATGTTACCTGCCACTTGTTAGCCCATGATAAGATATTGCCCAGGTCCTGCTGCCTTGTTATTGGCAGAGTTGCAAATTAAGATAAATATTGTAAATCTGATTAGCAAAATCCTATAGAATTTTCACAGCACTGCTCCACTTCCAATGTTATGATGGATTGATAAAGCTGCTTAAGATGATTCAGCCGAGGTCATTGTCCAGAAGAATTCTTGCAAAAATATCATAAGGCTAAATAATGGGCGTAACAATCACAAACTTTTTTTCTTGGCATTATGTATAGCTCCAACCACTGTGGTGTTTTCCCCTTGATCTTCATTGGCCTTAGATATATCACAGCTCATTGATGCCTTAACTAGGACAAAAGATACATTTACCTTGCTTCCATCTTCTGGGTCCACATAACCAGGGTTGTATCAGACTTCTGTTAAAACAGCCGTAGACGAGTGTGGCCCCATAAAATCGTTCGGACACTTCCCCAATAAAAAGCCCTGGGTTTGAACCATGAGATCCGAAATCTGCTGAGAGCCAGATCAGAGGCATTCAGGTCTGGTGACCAGGAAAATTACAAGAGGTCCAGGTACAATCTCAGGAAAGCCATCTCAACAGGCGAAATGGCAATTCTGGACCAAACTTGAATCAACGAACAATATTTGACAGTTGTGGCAGGGCTTGAATGTTATCACGCTTACAAACTTAAATCAAATGGCATAGGACACTGCAGAGCTTTGCTTGCAGATAAGCTCAATGCCTTCTATTGCTCACTTTGACCATCAAAACATGGTGGAAGTCCCACTTCCCCCGTTGATCCTATGATTTCGATCTCTGAAGCTGGCATGCGAGCAGCCTTCAGGAGGAGGAACCCACGGAAACATGCAGCCCAGATTGGGCACCTGGCCAAATACCAAAAACCTGTGCTGATCAACTGGCTAGTGTGTCTGCTGAGATCTTTAACTTCTCACTTCGACAGTGTGCGGTCGGGGTTCAATTGTAGCAGTGGTGACCTGTCTCAATGACTATTGCCCAGTAGCATTTACATCCATAGTGATGAAGTGTACTGAGAGGTCGGTGATGAAACATATCAACTCCAGCCTGAGAAGTGGCTTAGATCTGCACCAATTTGCCTACCAGAGCAACAGGTCAACACAGATGTCATCTCGCTGACTCTTCACTCAATCATGGAACAGCAAAGATACGTACATCAAGATGTATTTTATCGACCATAGCTCAGCATTCGATACCATCATCCCCTCAAAACTAATCAATAAGCTCCAAGACCTTGCCTTCAATAGCTTCTTGTTCAATTCCTCACTTGCAAGACCCCTGACAGTACAGATTGGCAACAACATCTCCTCTGCAATTTCCATCAGCACAGCATCATCTTAGCTCCCTGCTCTACTCACCTTACCCTTATGACTGTATATCTAAGCACAGCTCCAATGCCATATTCAGGTTTGCGGATGACACAACTGTCATAGGCTGAATCAAAGGTGGTGATGAATCAGCATGTCGGAGGGAGATTGAAAATCTGGCTTTGTGGTGTTATTACAACAATCTCTCACTCTATGTCAACAAGACCAAGAAGCTGATTATGGACTTTAGGAGAAAGAATCCAGAGTCCATGAGCCAGTCCTCATTGGATAATCACAGGTGGAGAGGGTCAGCAACTTTAAATTCCTAGGTGCTATTATTTCGGAGGACCTGTCCTGGCCCCAGCAAATAAGTGCAATTACGAAGAAAGTACAGCAGCACCACTACTTAGGAGTTTGTAGAGAACTGGTGTGACATCTAAAACTTTGATAAACTTCTACAGATGTGTGGTGAAGTGCATATTGACTGGCTGCATCACAGCCTGGTTTGGAAACACAATACAGCCGAACTGAAAATCCTACAGAAAGTTGTGGATACAGCCCAGTCCATCACAGGGAAAATCTTCCCCACCATTGAGCACATCTAAATGGAGCACTGTCGCAGGAAAGCTGCATCCATCATCAGGGTCCCTAACCACCCAGGATATGCTCTCTTCTCGCTGATGCCCTCAGGAGGAAGGTACGAGAGTCTGAGGACTAACACCGCCAGGTTCAGGGACAGTTATCTCCCAACCATCCGGCTCTTGAACCAAAGGGGATAACTTCACTTGCACCATCATTGAAATGTTCGCACAACCAATGGACTCACTCTCAAGGACACTTCATCTGCTTTATTTGTTATTATTAGTTCTTCTTCATGTATTTGCACGGTTTGTTGTCTTCTGCAGTCTGGTTGAGTGCTCTAGTTGGACGATCTTTCACTGATTCATTTATGGCTATCATTCTATAGATTTGCTGAGTATGCCCATAAGAAAATGAATCTCAGTGTTGTTAGTGGTGACATATATGTATTTTGACAATAAAATTTACTTTGAACTTTGAGCTTTTAGAAGAAGGCTATAAAATTAATTCACTGCAGATCCTTGCAACACCAATTTTTGCCTGTAAAACTCACCATGGTTCAAAACTGGAATATTCATGTGACTCTTTCTCCATTAGCTGTTGCTGAGTTTAGAAACTTCTTATTTTGGATACATTGCTAAAATCATAAGATATGAGATATATATCATGAGAATTACTAAAATTGTGTTCGACCTTGATTAATTTGATGGAAAATTATGCTTTTATGAGTAAAAATCATTTTGTTTTTAGTTAAATGTTTGCAGATCAGGACATGCTTTCTGGATTAAAATGATTTATTTTAATAAAGGAAACAGGTTAATTAAGTACCAAAGTGCTTCTGTCAGTAATATCAAATTTACATCAGAATATAACGATTGTGAATTTGAGAGAGGAATCCATGCCTGCTGTCGGGGTTGTTGCAGTATTATAAGAGCAATGGCTGGTGTTTGCAGTTTGACCATTGATTATTAATGCAGGCCGTCATTCTTAGCTATGACTGCTTGCTGACATGGGTAAGGAAGCTGTTAATGGATCATGTTACGATTTGCATCACACTTACACAAACTGAAACTGAGGAATGACTCATCCATACACCAGCAAATTTTTTTGCAATTTACGACTTTTATTTAACAGTTAGAAAAGTACTACATCTACGCCTACATAAAAACCTAAGCCGGGGCCTTTTATGAGAAGCTTATTTTCAAGTGTGATAGATAGGTCAAATAACCGCTGCTATGAAGACTTGCTTTAGTGTGGGCGTGTGGGATGTAACTCCTTGTTGCACACAGAATTCAGTTTCATGTCCTGATCTGCACCAAACTGCTAGAGCTCTGTGACCAATATGGTTAGAAATAAATTTTGTGGGACACAGCTGTGACTAAGAGAAGGAAAATAATTGTGCAAATTTTCTCTTAATTTCTCATAAAATCATTCAAAGTTTCAACACATCTGAGATGATATTTAAAGTTCTGATTCTACATGCTTCCATTATACAGAATTTTGGTGATGACATTATTTGTATTTGTTTCACTGACAATTTGTTAATCGCCCCGGATTATCCCAAAGGCGGATGAGTGTGTGTTTTGAGTTACTATCTTTCATCCAATGATTGGTTGTTGCTTATCCTATTTCTGGACTATAACTTTCGATCCACTCGCTTTTTTTTTAGCACAAAGTTAGACATAACCTGGGATTTTTCTGTGAACTGTGGAAGGAAGGAATACAAGACTTTCATGACAGATAACAGCACAGATTGGAATGTAATGATGTAGGTGGCTCGTTGGATATAAAATGGTCACATGGCATGGGAAGGGAACAGGGTTGTTACCAATCATTTCATGGAAACTGTTGTACACAGATGCCTCAGTGAGAGGGTGAGAAAAATCAGAAAAATTAAGCAATTTATGCTCTTGCTACCAACCAAATTTACAGTCACATTGAGAGGCCTCCTGGGCATAGCCTCAGCATGTAGATACCTGAAGGTAAGAGAGGAAAAACATTAACATTTTTCCTTCTTTTCCCCCTTTTTCCCTATTTATTTATTCCTTAGATTTTTATTTTCTCCATTTTTGTCATTTTCTATTTAGCTCAATTCTCCTGAGAAAATAAAACTTTCACCTTTTTTGTATATATTTCTGCAGCATACACAATCTATAAAGACTATTATTTGTTTGAACCTTGAAAGTGATGCCCATCAGCTGAATTTGGAATCACGTTAGCTGTGCCCTGTCATAACCACGCCTAACTACCAGGCAGGTCCTCTAAGGGCTAGGCCATGGCAGAGTTGCGTGGATAATCTTACAGAACATTACAAAGTGATATAATGGAGGTCCTTAAGGAGTAAAAGTGATGCGTGAAGCAGGTGGCCAATACCATTCCCCTTAAAGGGAGCATTCAGAAGAAAGTGCATATAAAATTAGAGCTCCAATATTCCGGAGCTGATTTTGGAGGCATTTCACACACAAGGTGGTGGGATGCCGAGTCTCATTGAAAATTTCAAAATTGGGGTTAATAGATATTTCATACTAAGAATTAGAGAATCAAGATGAAATTAATGTACAGACCAATCATGATGTCTTAAATGGCAGTGACCACTACTGGTGTTACCATGTTCCTTATTTAAGACCTTATTACCTAATCTTCAGACTAAGAAGTTGTTCACTCAGGCTAGTAATCTGTTGTCAAATTTTATATGATAATATGTCTGTACCCACTTGGCATATCAATATGCTAAGGAGATGATATGGCTATATTTTCTATTGATCTGGTAAACTAATCCTCCAGTTACTGTGAGCATAATTATTTATTACATCGAAATGCCCTTTTTAAATATTGTGCACCATCTAGTGGCGTACACAGAAACCAAAGAACTTGCTGCAAACAGAAGAGCCAATGCAAAATTTTGTTTCATTTATGGCTTTTGGAATCCCTTGAGTATAAATTGCTTTTCCTAACAGATTGTATGTTTGGATTAGACTTTTAAAGAACAAAAAGAGATCAGAAAGAAGCACATGAGAAGTTTTCATTTTAAAATGGTAATATAAATTCCATCTGTAATTTGTTAGATAAATATAATTCCCTATTATTAAATTGGTGCCTTCTATAATCTAGAACTCGATCTTAAACTAGTAAAACAAAACCAGAATTAAGGATGATTAAAAATTATTACCATTGCCTAACAGATCCAGGCTGTCAGTTTTTTCTTGTTTCAGAAGAGGAAATGATGCTTGTAATCCCTCTGTCTCTGGCATCACAGATCTAAGGAATGAACGGAAAAGTGTGGGCACATCTTCTGCTGTCCCATTCCTTACAAACAAAGATGTCGAGCATAAGAGGCTCTGAATTAATGATCCAGATTTTCTAATTTTAGTACTGTTAACTTTTAAATGACTCCTTTTTATCTGTTATCCCATCCAATATCAGTATTGCTTTTTGTTTTACTGCGACATTACCAAAACCTGTTTCTTCAGTAAAAGAAAACTGCAACAGTAATATGTACTTAAAAATACAAAAAAAAATTCTACATGATCTCCTTTGACAATCTGATTAGCTCCACTTTACTTAAAGAGTTCGATTTCTATTTGTGGATTTTTGATGATTTTGACTTGTGGGCACTTTAGGTTGTGCTGGTTATTCAAAGTTCAAAGTAAATTTTATTATCAAACTACATACATGTCAGCATATACAGCCCTGTGATTCATTTTCTTGTGGGCATACTCACCAAGTCTATAGAGTAGTCGGTCGTGGCTAGTCCTCGAGGTTGAGGATGATGGTCTTCGTTCTGAAGAAGTGGCCCACAGAGCGAAGGCGCCTGTGAGTGTATTTGTTTAACGTGTTCTTGATGTTGCACTCCAAGAAGCACCCGATACTTCACAAATCAACCAACTGATTCCAATCGCATGGATATATGATGATTGGAGTTGATGGACTTCATCCACCTTCACAGCCATTGAGTTCAAAGTAACTTCATCCACCTGTTCCACCGTTGAGGTCTTGGTTGGATTGTTCTTTGTCAGGGACCTCAACCTCGACCTTACCTCTGTGGGTGACCCTACCAGGAGCATAGCTCCAAATGGCATTGCTCTCGGGATCACAGGACCACACAAGCTTCTCCACCGCGACAAGTGACAATCCATGGAGAAGTATAGAATAGTAACTATAACAGCATCATTGAAAAATCAACCAGAGTGCGGAAGACAACAAGCTGGCAAATGCAAGTATCAATAAATAAGAGAACATGAGATGGTGAGATAAAAAATCCTTAAAGTGAGATCATCCGTTGTAGGAACATTTCAATGATGGGGCAAGTGAGTGTAGTTATCCCCTTTTATTCAAGAACCTCATGGCTGAGGGGTAGTAACTGTTCTTGAACCCGGTGGTGTGAGTCCTGAGGCTATCGTACCTTCTACCTGATGGCAGCAGTGAGAAGAGACCGTGACCTGGTTGGTGGGGATTTCTGATACTGGAAGCTGCTTTCCTATGACAGCGGTTCATGTAGATGTGCTCACTGGTTGGGAGGACTTTACTCGTGATTCACTGGGCCGAATCCATTACCTTTTGTAGGAAACAACAGGAATTCTGCAGATGCTGGAAATTCAAGCAACATACATCAAAGTTGCTGGTGAACGCAGCAGGCCAGGCAGCATCTATAGGAAGAGGCGCAGTCGACGTTTCAGGCCGAGACCCTTCGTCAGGACCCTACCTTTTGTAGGATCTTCCATTCATTGACATTCGTGTTTCCAACCAAGCCATGATGTAGCCAAGCAATATACTCTCCACTACACACTGTAGAGGTTGTCAAAGTTTTAGATGTCATGCTGAATCACCGTAGACTCATGAGAAAGTAGAGGTGCTGCCGTGCTCTCTTCTTTCGGAGGACAGGTCCTCTGAAATAGTAGCATACAGGTATTTAAAGTTTCTAACCCTCTCCACCTCTGAGCCTCTGAGGAGGACTGGCTCAGGGACCTCTGGTTTCCCTCTCCTGAAGTCTATAATTGGTTCTTTGATCTTGCTGACATTGAGTGAGAGGTTGTTGTTATGACAACACTCAGCCAAATTTTTAATCTCCCTCCTGTATGCTGATTCATCACCACCTTTGATTTGGCTCAGAACAGTAATGTCATCAGCAAACCTGAATATGGCATTGGAGCTGTGCTTAGCCACACCATCATAGGTGTAAAGCGAGTAGAGCAGGGGGCTAAGCACACAGACCTGTGGTGCACCCGTGTTGATGGAAATTGTGGAGGAGATGTTGTTGCCAATCTGAACTGACTGGAGTCTGCAAGTAAGGAAATCCAGGATCCAATTGCACAAGTAGGTATTGAGGCCAAGGTCTTGGAGTTTATTGATTGGCTTTGATGATGGTATTGAATGCTGAGCTGTAGTCAATAAAGAGCATCCTGATGTATGCATCTTTGCTGTCCAAATAATTGAGTGAAGAACCAATGAGGTGGTATCTGCTGTGGACCTGTTGCTCCAGTAGGCAAACTGGAATGGATTCAAGTTGCTGCTCACCAGGAGCTTATATGTTTCATCACCAGTCTCTCAAAACACTTCAGCACTGTGGATGTAATTGCAACTGGGCAATAGTCATTGAGGCAGGTCACCATGCTCTTCTTGGGCACTTGTATAAAACCTTCTTGAAGTAGGTGGCTACCACACACTGCCAAAGTGAGAGTATCTCAGTGAACACACCAGCCAATTGGCCAGGTACCCCATCCAGTCCAGGTCCTTTCTGTGGATTCACCCTCTTGAAGGCTGAGATCATAGAAAAATCCGGGGATTTGGGGATTCGTGATGGTTTCTCCATGTTCTGAAGGTCAAAGCGAGCATAGAAGACATTGAGCTCATCTGGAAGTGAAGCCCTGCTGTCTTCCATGTTGTTTGATTTAACTTTTGGAGATAATAGCATTTAAACCCCACCACAGCTGTTGGGCATCTCTTGTTGATTCAAGTTTGGGCTGGAATTGTCACTTCACCCATGAGATGGCTTTTCAGAGGTCATTCCTGCACCTGTTGTAGCTTTCTTGGTCTCCAGACCTGAATGCCTCTGATCTGGCCCTCAGCAGATTTCAGATCTTATGCTTCACCCACCCCCTGCCTCCCGTGATCACTCCTTAGTTATCCCAATCTCTGGAACCTTGCTTTTTAGGCTCTGCCTATATGCAGGTCGGAGGAGGAGTTAGCAGAAATAACATATTCACTGTATGTTCTGATGTGCTTGTGATAAATAAATGAATCTGATTCTGAATTTGGTGGCATACGCACTACCCTGGATCAAAAAGTTCTGGCATCTGGTCCATTTCAGTGTTTTGAGCATAGAATTCCAAGTTGACACTCTGGTACTGAAGCTTACTTTTATTCATAACTTTAACGAAAACATTTTATGTACATAATACTAAATCAAGTATTCTGTGAATGTCGGCTGCCCCATGTTTACCTCATTAGCCACCTCACAGCCTACAAAACAGGAAGTGATGCAAGTAATCCTCAATCCCCAGGGATTGTTTAAAAAGAAGAAATCAGACTTCACTTTTTTTTTAAGCTCCTCATTCTCCTCTCTCAGTCCTTCCCCTGAATCTTCACTTTTGTAATCATCGAGTTGATACCTAGAGCGGAGGGTTAGATGTATACTTGAAACTAAAGCCATTATTATCCTATAGTAGACAAACCAGCACTCGATACCCTCTACACTTCCCTAAGCAACCACATCCCTTCCCCACATAAAGCCTGTGTCATGAGGCAAATGTACAAGGGGATATGGCACAGATATTCCTAGAATATGGAGTTAGCTGTTCTGTACCACTTTGCTAGATGAACTGGGATTGGTTCTGAAACCTATTTTCTTTCTTTAATAGGACCTGGGATCTATCTCTTCATATTTAACTGGCAGGTAGCTTAAGCACCACAAGTTATTCCGTGGGCTTCTCAAGTTCCCCTTTCTGCAAATGGTGTTTTATTAAATCACTTTGATGTACTTTATAGCTAGTTTTTGAAGTGTAGGCATTGTTACACTTGTAACATGTGGCAGTCAATTTACACACGAGCTCACATAATTGGCATTAGGTAATGATTAGATCATCTGTTTTAGTAATGTTGATATATAGCATAAATATTGATCAGGACACTGAGGCCTTTTCTTTTTCAAGATGTAATGCCATGGAATTGGTTATGTACAAATGAGAGTGCAAATACAAACTTAATTTAACAGCTTATCTCAAAGACAGCATCTAATATCAACAGTAGCAAACTAAAATGTCAGCATGCTTAAATATTAGTAGTGGCATTTCAAACTAGAATCGTATGATACGGGTTGAGAGAGAAGTTTTCAGCCATGATGGATTTGTCATCAGGTAACATCCATAATTGCTGGGATCTTTTAATTTAATTTTATTTGGAGATTCAGCATGGTAACAGGCCCAATGAAACTGATTACACCCATGGGACCAATTAACCTACTTACCTGTACATCTTTGGAATGTGGGAGGAGACTGGAGCATGCGGAGGAAACCACAGAGTCGCGGGAAGAATTCTTCTTGCAGACAGTGGTGGGAATTGAAGGGTGGTTGCTGCCACTGTAGAGCAGTTACACCAACCATTGTGCTACCACACCGCCCCATCTGGCTCCATGCCACGCCGTAAGGAGAATTGAATGATCTGCCTTGGTCTTCTCAGCTGATTATGCTTAACCTCAGGCTATCTTCACACAGAAATCACTTAAGGATTAATTTTGCCAGCTTTTTGTGGGAGGCAAAAGCTGTGGAGCGGATCACTCTTTCAGGGGCGAGCAGTTGTGGTCGGGTTACTGGCACTACGACTGGCTCAGAGGGAAAGGGGGCAGAAAAGCATAATAAAGTGTTATTTCTCAAACACTTGCATGAACATCCATAATCTCAGGTCTTTTTGAGATGATTACTAGGCGGGGTAGGGGGCAAAATGCAGTGAAGGGATGGCTTTGCTTGCCCCATTTTGCTAAGTTTCAGCTGTCACTAAATTCCCACATTTTTTTTACTCTCGGTGGTGATTTTTCTCAGATGATCCCTGAACTATCTTTTTGTTTACTGATAAACCTCAGTTGACTTCACTCAGTTTTTTTTCCAATTGTTAGATCAGACCAGCCCATTTTGCTTCAAAACCATTGTCAAATTAGTTGGTATCTTGCTGGTGAGTTTAATTTCACAAGAGACAGGTCCTGGAGCAAGAGTCATGAGAGCTTAAAAGAGGCAGGTCTTGCGACTTGCTGAAGGTTAACAAAAGAGGTGTATTTGCAAATTGTTAGTTAATACTTCATTGGCTAATTGGCTAATTGACAGCAGCCAATAAAAAAGAACTTCAGAAGAATGTGGCTTTGGCTGAAGGAGCCTTCTGTGTAGAAAAATGGCCTAGGTGGGGAGTAAGAACAGCTCTGAGGTACGATTTAACTTCATTGTTTGTCCTTGATTCAGTATAGGCAGAAAGATAGTTAGGGCAGTGAAATGCTCCTCCTGCAAGGTGTGGATAGTCAGGGCAGCTCACGGTCTCTCTGATGATTACATCTATGGTCAGTGCAACTCCTGACAGACTGGGTTAAGGAGTTGGATTTGGATGTACAGAGGGTCATTTTGGAAGTAGAGGGGTTCATTGATGAGACTTTTACTGAGGTGATCATACCCAAGATGTAGGCTTCAAATAGATGGCTGACTACCAGATAAGTCTGAAGAGTAGGCAGTCAGAGCAATGTTCCTCTGGGCTTTCAAATCACAAACTGACATATCCCTTGGATACTCTTGAGGGAGATGTTCTTTCAGGAGTGAGCAGCAGTGGTCAGGTCTCTGGGCCATGTGTCTGGCTGAGGGGGGGGAGGAAATGGTGCTGTTAGGGTGATAGTGGTGGGAAATTGATACTGAGGGTGACAGTCAGAAGATTCTCTCTGCAGTAGAGATGCTAGGATGGTGTATTACTTCCTGGGTGACAGGATTAGGGATGTCTTGATGCAACTACAGAAAATTCTCCAGGGGGAGGGTGAACAGCCAGTGGTCCTTATACATGTTTGTCCAAATGTCATGGGTTGAAGAAGGGATGAGGTCCTTCAGAGTGAATGTAGGAAGTTGAGTAAGAAATCAAAATGCAGGATCTCAAGGGTAGTGGTCTCTAGATTACTCCTGGTACCGAGTGCTAGTGAGTCCAAGAAATAGAAAGATAGGTTTGATGAATATGTAGCTGAAATGTTGGTACAGATATATGGTTTCTTGAAACATTAGGATCTTATCTCAGGTAGAGGATATCTGTACAAGAGGGACAGGCTGCACTTGAACTGGAGGAGTTCCAATATCCTAGTGAGAAAATTTGCATTTGCTGCCATAGAGAGCCTACAGTAGATTGGCAGGTTGGTGTAAGTCAAGAGAATGGAATCAGTGAGAAGACAGGGATATGTGGCCCAACCAATCAGAATACAGCCAATGCACTTGGCTTAACCTATTAAGAAATGAGAGTAGTAAGTAATGAGGTCTTGGATCGTAGGCATAGCATAAGGAAGGAGACATTTGTAGCCTTGAAGCATATTAAAGTGAACAATTCTCCAGGACTTCAAGTCTGTATCTAAACCTTAAGGGAGGCCAGGGAAGAAATCAGGCCCTTGTTGATGTATTTGTTTTGTTCTTAGCCACTGGCAAAATTCCAAAAGACTAGAGTGTCACGAATGATGATCTATTATTCAAGGAGGTCAGACCAGGGAACTACAGGCTGGTGAGTCTTACTTCTGCTGTAGAGAAGCTACTGGAGGGAATTCTGAAGATCTACCATCACTTGGATAGTCAAAGCCTGATCAGGAATGGTCAGCATGGTTGTTTTTTTTTAAAGAGGTAGCTAAGAGGATAGATGAAGGCAAGGTAGTGGATGTTGTCTATATGGACTTCTGTAAGATTTTTGACAAGGTCCCACATGGCAGGCTGGTCTGTAAGGTCACATGGGAGTTGGTAACGTGGTTTCAGAACTGACCTGATGACAGCAAATGGAGGGTTATGGTTGAAGATCGATTCTCTGACTAGAGGCCTGTGACAAATGGGGTGCTCCAGGAGTCAGTATTGGGACCTCTGCTATTTATGATTTATGTAAATGATTCTGTAGCGAAAGCACATGGCACAATTAGCAAGTTTGCTAATGATACTAAATTAATGTCTTGTTGGTAGTGAAACAGTTTACAATGAATTGCAGAGCTCTTGATCAATTCAGGAGATAAGCCAAGGAATGGCAAATGGTGTTGACTTGGATTAATGTAAGGTGATTTATTTTGGACAGTCAAATCAGAATATCATTTGTACAGTGAATAGCAGAACACTGAGAAGTATTGAGGAACAGAAGCACCTGAGAACACAAATGCAGTCTGTTGAAAGTGGTCATCAAGTAGATACAGTAGTAAAGATGTATAGTATGCTTATTTCAGTAAGGGTATTGAGGATTCAGGAGATGGGATATTATGTTGTAGTTATACAAGTCATTGATGCAACTGCGCATGGGATATGAAAAAGAAACACTTGAAAGATTCTCCACAAGGTCCACGCATGGGAGGTTAGTCAAAGGTTCAGTTGCTTGGCATTCAGGGTGAGGTAGTAAACTGGATTAGGTATTGGCTTTGTGGGAGAAGCCAGAGTGGTTGAGGGTTGCCTCTCTGACTGAGGACTTGTGAATTGTGGTATGCTGCAGGGATCTGTGCTGAGTCCTTTGTTTGTCGTCTATATCCATGATCTGGACGATAATGTGGTTAGCTGGATTATGAATTTGCAGATGACACCAAGACTGGGGGTATAGTGGACAGTGAGGAAGTCTATCATGGCTTGTAGAAGGACCCGAATTAGCTGAAAAATGGCAGATGGAATTTGATGCAGACAAGTGAGGTTTTGCACTTCAGTAGGATCAACCAGTGTGGGCCTTGCATGGTGAACAGTAGGGCACTGAGGAGTGCAGTAGAACAAGGGGATCTGAGAATATTGGACCATATTTCATTGAAAGTGGCATCACAGGTAGATAGTGTCATAACGAAAGCTTTTGGCACATCGGCCTTCAGAAATCAAGTACTGAGTACAGGAGATGGGATGTTATGCTGAAGTTGTACAAGACATTGGGGCCTAATTTGGTGTATTGTGTGCAGTTTTAACCACTACTTGGAGGAAAGATGTAAACAAGGTTGAAGGAGTACAGGGAAAGTTTGAGTATGTTGCTGGATCTGGAGGACCTCAGCTACAAGGAAAGATTGGACAGTATCTTTAGAATGTAGAAGATTCAGAGGTGATTTGATAAAAGTATACAAAATTGAGGGGTATAGATAGGGTAAATGCAAGCAGGCTTTTTCCACTGAGGTTGGGTGGTACTACATCCGGAGGTCATGGGTTAAGGATGAAATGCAAGAGGTTTAAGGGGAACATGAGGGAACCGTCTTCACTCAGTGTGTGGTGAGAGTGTGGAAGAAGCTGCACAAGTGCTGCATGTGAGCTCTATTTCAATGTTTAAGAAGTTTGGGTAGGCAATGGATAGTAGAAATATTGAGGGCTATGGTCTGGTTGCGGGTCGATTAGGGGTAGGCAGTTTAAATGTTGGCTTGAACTAGATGGACTGAAGGGCCTGTTTCTGCTGTACTTATCTATGTTTCTAATCAGCTCACCGTCCTGATCCCTTCTGTTTCTTCCAATTAGGCAATCCCTTCCATTTTCATAGCCTTGCTAAGGATGATTATCTTGCCAACTTTTTACATGATATGCATCTCACTTTGTCTTACTCCAATAAAATATTTTAAGTATGCACTGGATTTCAGCCAGGTTATCTATACCTATAAATATTTTTCTAATGTGTCTCATTCTAGCTATGCTTATCTGCAAATGCAATAATTTTTGCCTTGAGCTGTATTTTCTGAAGATGACAAATTGCTGGAATACAAGTCTCAACTGCCCTCTGGCACTTTGCTCAAACAAACATTCACATCTGTTCCAATTGACTATTTGGAGGTTATTCAATTCACTTAGCGAATGGAATATTGAGTGCTCTTCTCATACCAGTGAGACAGGAATTTACTGGTTTTTCTGATGTATTACTTTAAATGACACATTTATTTCAATATACAATATTATATTAAAACCATCTGGAAAATCCAAGCCCATCATTGTCCATTACAGTTAAATTGAGTGAACGGGTATTAAAATAATCCAAAGTGTATTAAGACCATAAGATGTTGGAGCAGGATTAGGCCATTCAGCCTATAGTCTGTTCTGCCATTCCATCCTGGCTGATTTATAATCCAACTCAAACCGATTCTACTGCCTTCTCCCTGTAACATGTGATGTCCTGACTAATGAAGAACCTATCAACCTCTGATTTAACTATACCTAATGACTTGGCCTCCAGTGCTGTTTCTGGTAATGAATTCCAGAGACTTGCCACCCTCTGGCTAAAGAGATTTCTCCTCATCTGTTCTAAATAATATTCTGAGTCTGTACCCTCTAGTGCTACACCGCCCCACTATAGGAAACGTTCTCTCCACTTCCACTATCTAGGCCTTTCAATATTTGATGAGTTTCAATGAGGTTCCCCCTCATTCTTCTAAACTCCAGCAATTACAGGCCCAGAGCCATCAAATGTTCTTCATATATTGGCCCTTTCATTCCTAAAATCATTCTTGTGAACCACTTCTGAGCCCTCCCCAATGCCAGCACATTCTTATTTGTATAAGGGACCATGAGCTGTTCACAATACTCCAAGTGCTGAGTATTCCAAGAATTCCAACAGATTCGTTAGGTAAGATTTCTCCTTAAGAAAACCACATTGACTTTGCCCTACTTATCATGCACCTCCAAGTATCCCGAAACTTCGTTCTTAATAAAGGACTCCAACATCTTCCCAACCATTGAAGTCAGGCTAAATGGCCTATAATTACATTTCTTATTCTTCCTTAATGTGTGGAGTGACACTTGTAGTTCTCCAATCCTCTTGAGCTATTTTAGAATCTAGTGATTCTTGAAAGTTCGTTAGTAATACTCCACTGCTCTTCAGCTACCTCCTTTCAGAACCCTGGGGTGTAGTCCATCTGATCCAAGTGACTTGTCTACCTTCAGATGTTTCAGCTTCCCAAGCACTTTCTCCTTGGTAATAGCAATTGCACTTGTACTTCCCCGATAGTTGAATTTCTGCTAGTATTATCCACAGTTCAGACTGATGCAAAAGACTTTCATCTGCCATTTATTTGCCCTCCATTACTACCTCTCCAATGTCATTTTCCAGTGGTCCAATATCCACTCTCTCCTCTTTTTTCTTTATATCTGTAAAATCTTTGTATCCTCTTTATATTATTGGCTAGCTTGCCTCATATTTCATTTTTCTCTTTATAGCTTTTTTGTTGCCTTGTTGGTTTTTAACATTCTCAATCCTCAAACTTCCCACTAATTATTGTTAGTTATATGCCCTTGCTTTTGCTTTTATGCTGTTTTTGACTTCCCTTGTCACCCGTGGTTGCATCATCCTACCTTGAGAATGCTACTTTAGGATGTATCTATCCAGGGCCTTCCAAATTGCTCCCAGAAACTCCAGCTATTGCTATTCTACCATCATCCCCTGATGGTGTCCCCTTCTAATCAATTTTAGCCAGCTCCTCGCTCATGCCTCTCTAATCTCCTTATTCCACTGTAATACTGATCTATCTGACTTTAGCTTCTCCCCCTCCTCTTTCCAACTGCAGGATAAATTCTAAAATATTATGATCGCTGCCTCCTAAGGGATCCTTTACCTTAAGCTCCCTAATCAAATCTGGTTTATTACGCAACTCTCAATTCAGAATTGCTTTCCCCCTAGTAGGCTCAACCACAAGCTGCTCTAAAATGCAATCTCTTGGGATGGCATCAATCTGGTTTTCCTCATCTAACTGCATATTGAAATCTACCATGACTATTGTAACCTTCCCACTTTGCATGCCTCTTTTATCTCCCATTGTCATTTGTACCCCACATCCTGGCTATCATTCTGGCAAGGAGAAGAAGGCATGTCCTGCATGATGAGGGTCCTTAATGATCCTCTTCAAGATTTCCTCCCTTTTCTTTAATGATGGAAGCTGCTTTTTTTTTATATAAAGGCATTGCTCCTTTAAGATGTCCTGGATACTATGGAGGCTATTGCCCATAATGGAGCTAACTAAGGTTACAACACTTTGTAGCTTATTGTGCAGTAGTAGCCCCTCCCCCATTCCAGATGGTGACACAGCCATTTCGGATGCTCTCCATGGCGCATCTGCAGAAATCTGCACTGTTGTGCCCCTGTAATTTTTCATTTTTACCAACAGAGCCACGCCACCCCTTCTGCCTACCCAGCTGTACTTTCAGCACAATGTGTATCCCTGGATGTTAGGCTCCCAACTGAGCTTCTTTCGGCCACAGCTCAATGATGCCCACAACGTACCTGCCAGTCTCTAATTGCGCTACAAGATCATCTATCATTCTGTATACTACGTGCATTCAAATATAATGCCTTCAGTCATGTATTCATCATCCTTTTTGATTTTTTTTGATCTTGTATTATACCTCAACTCTTCCCGCTGACTGCAATTTTCACCAATCATCTGCCTGCCCTTCCTCAGTTTTACTACATACTGTATCTACTTGGATGTCAACTGCCCCATCCTCAGCCCTATCACTCTGGTTTCTGTCCCCCAGCAAAATTAGTTTAGACCCTCTTGAACAGCTCTAGCAAATTTGCCTACAAGGATATTGGTCCCCCTCAGATTCTTGTGTTTAGTAGAGGTCATACTTTCCCCAGAAGTGATCCCAATGATCCAGCATCTGAGACCCTGCCCTGCACCAATTCCTCAGCCATGCATCCATCTGTCAAACCATCCGATTCTTGCCTTCAAAGGTGTGCAGCACAGGTGTTAATCCAGAGATTACTACCCTGGAGGTCCTGCTTTTCAGCTTTTACTTAACTCCCTATATTCTCTCTTTAGGACCACCTCCTTTTCCTACCAATGGTGTTGGTACCAATAGGGACCTCCACTTCTGGCTGCTTATTCTTGCCCTTTGGAATGCTGTGACCCAATCTGAGACATCTCTGAACCTGGCACCCGGGAGGCAACAAACCATCCAGTTTCTCTTTCTTGTCCACTGCTCCTCCGATAATGGAATCCCCTATCACTACTGTACTCTTCTTCCCTCTTCCCTTCTGAGCCACATTGTGGCTTTCCTCTGCTAGGTCACCCCTCTCTCAACAGTATCTAAAGCACTATACCTGTTGTTGAGGGGATTAGCCACAGAGGTACTCTGCAGTGGCTGCCTCTCCCCTTCTGACAGTCACTCAGTTACCTGTAATATCACAAACCAATCCACGGAAAGCTAAATAGTTAACTGTAGCACAACAGATACATTCAAAATGCAACAGATGTGTTAGAAATTGAAGACAAAACAATATTCTTGAAGTACTTGGATCAGACAATACAGAAAGCTAGTAAACTGTGCACTGATACATTAACAATTGGTATCTAATGAGAGGATCAATGCAAATGGAAAGCAAGTCAACATCATACAACTTCTGCGTTCATTTTGGTGACCAGAAACATTTAAAATATCTGAACCTCAAACTAAAAGTAAAATAGACTTCTGGATCATTATTTCAGTTTTGCTATTCTTCCAGGATTCTAGTTGTAGAATCAGTTGTACACCACAGATACGGAATCTTTGGATCATCATGTCTCTACTCTAATCTCATTTGCCCTTGTGGGATCTTGCACCTTTCTTTGCCTTGCTGGCTGAAATGTCTGTATAAATCACTCTAAATATAATAATTATACCAGTCTGCTACCTGCTCCAGCACAGGTTTTGGATATTAACAGCTGTTATTTAAAAAAGTAACTTGCCCTTCAAATCTCATTTAAAACTCCTTGCTCTCACATTAAACATGCCCTCTTTATTATGGGGATGGGGGGAAGGGAGTGGAATAGATTGACTTTCGATGCTATCTGTCAGGTCACCCCTCAGCCTTCTTTGCTCCAGTGAAAACAAAATCAACCTATGCTATCTCTCCCCATAACTAAAGACCTCCAATCCAGGCAGCATCCTGGTGAATTGCCTCTGCGCCATCTCCAGTGCAACCATATCCTTCCTATGGTTAGCAACCAGAACTGTACACATACCTCCACATGAGGTCTAACCAGTTTTTGTAGAGTTGCAAAGTAATGCCTCAACTTTTTTTTATTCCTGAAACTATGGAGGCAAGCCTGTCATATGCCTTTAACATAATAACTAATAATCCAGAGACTTGTGTTTGAAATAGCATCCGGATAATTTTGATTTAGTTTATTAAATTATATGGAATAAATAGCTATTTTCAATAAAAACAAACCCAATACATATCCATACTCATTAAGGCAATCCTTGCCCATTCTGACTATTGGTGACTTCAATCTTACAAAGCAAATGACATCTATCTTGTAATCACTGTCAAAACACGACAGTGAAATATTATTGTCTGGATCTGCTGTCTGTTTTATCATGATTAGGTTATCCAGAGACTTTCTTATCTACAAACTTCAGACCTATCAGATTGAACGTGCTTGCTGAGAGCATCCTCAGCAGCACTGTGCGATGTTGAGAAATATTTAACAAATAGCAGAGCTACGGTATGTCCCCAGCTTTCAAACTTTTGCAATGCTCTGAACACTACTGGCAATACTGAAATGTTGAAAAATGATCAGCAATGAACACACAATTTTTTTTTTTAGATTATGAGGACACGCAGTCCTCTTTTATTGTCATTTCTTAATGTATGCATTACTAAAATGTTTCTCCAGAATGATATCACCGAAACACATAATAAACCAACTGGAAAAACTGACAAAAACCACATAATTATAACATATAGTTACAACAGTGCAAAGCAATACCATAATTTGATAAAGAACAGACCATGGCACGGTAAAAGTCTCAAAGTCCCTCGAAAGTCCCATCATCTCACGCAGACGCGGAATCTCCAGCACTGCAAACTTGCCGATGCAGCATCCCGGAAGCATCCGACCACAGTCCGACTCTGAGTCCGTCCGAAAACTCCGAGCCTCCAACCAGCTCTCCGACACCAAGCACCATCTCTGCCAAGCGCTTCAACCCCGGCAACAGGCAATAGGCAAAGCGGAGGATTTGGGGCCTTCCTCTCTGGAGATTCTCGATTGCACAGTAGCAGCGACAGCAAAGTGGGTATTTCGGAAGTTTCTCCAGGTGTTTTGCCATGCTTCTTACAGCTGTCTCCATCAAATCAGGATTGTGCACAGCCCCCTAGTTAACACATACGATATCATTCGGAGCGGCCGCCCACGCTGCATCGCGCCGCCATCTTCTCCTCCCTCCTCTGAAGAGGAGAAATTATTAAAAACTTAGTAACCAAAAATTTGACTGTAAACACAGGTAATTAAAGTAGTCTTGCCTTGTTCTTCCCTGTCTTCCTTCTAACTGTAAAATCTCCGCCGAATTAAATGAATTCATTGAAGCTGCATCTGATCTTGACACAGGATCAATGAACTGATCCTGCAGTATAAGTGCTGGGAATCTCAACGTCATGCTTTGCTTTTTGAATTCTGTGGAGTCCAATGAGGTACCCTACTGAGCATATTACAGACTCCTGGATTAGAATGCACACACAAACATCTCAGCAATTGCATTGGCATCAAACCTAAGGATTCAATGGCCATCTACCAGTAAGATTTGACTCAATCAGAATAGAAATAACGTGACACTTGTACATTTCAACAAGCTAGAGGCACACCAATGAACAAAACCCAAAAAGATCTCATGAATGTGATCTTCATGTAACGGGTTTCTTCTTTTATGTTATTACTAAGGCTAATAAAATGGCTTCTTTGTTATGTTAAAAATAAAATGGCTTTGCTGTGATGTTAACTGCTGAGACAGTGGTTCTCTCTCTAGCAGCTTTTTTTGGGTTATAATTACTGATAAAGAGAATCGTATTCATTTGCTAACCAATTGGGATAGATGTCATTCTTTCTTGTGTGTCTGTAAGCTACTGTTTTCGCGGGCTTTGGGGAGAAGGCGCGATGGGGACAGAGAGAGGAGACGCAATGCTGTAAGCTGGGCAATGGAACAGACCCCGTGTGGGAGTCCGAGGCCCAGGGTCTTCGGCGAGGAGAGGAGACGAGGACAGACTCGTGTGGAGCGTTTGGTTGATCACCGAGGGTGGCCCCATTCAAGGGTCGGCGGAGTTCGGACGACATCGACTGGAGGAAGGGGGACCCGGTTCTGTAAGAGCTCCAACGACGTGTGCGCAAACTGGTTAATAATGATAGCACCTTTTTCTTTTAACAGTTAAACAGTTCTTATTTTGTTCCTTTACTATCTACATGGTCAAAGTATGAGTTATAAAGTGTAATCATTTAATCGCATATGGTGTACTGTCTGTTATTTGGCGGGGTGGGGTACATCACACAGCATCTACACAAACTTGTTTACTCGTAGCTTGTTAGGCACCTTCATGTGTGGCATCTTGTCAAATGCCATCTGAAAATCCAAGTACACAACATCAACTGATTCTCCTTTGTCTATCCTGCTTGTTATTTCAAAGAATTCCAAGAGATTAGTCAGGCAACATTTTCCCTTGAGGAAACCGTGCTGACTACGGTCAATGTTATCATATGCTTCCAAGTACCCTGAGACCTCATCCTTGACAATTGACTCCAACATCTTCCCAAAAACTGAGGTCAGACTAACTAGAGTATTGTGAGCAGTTTTAGGACCCTATCTTGGAAAGGATGTGTTGAAACTAGAGAGGATTCAAAAAGTTCAAAAATTATTCCAGGATTGAATGGCTTTTCATATGAAGGGTGTTTGATGGCTCTGGGCCTGTATTCACTGGAATTCAGAAGAATGAGGGGTGACCTCATTGAAATTTATCAAATGGTGAAAGGTCTTGATAGCGTGGATGTGGAGAGGATGTTTCCTATGGTGGGAGGTCTCAGTCCAGAGGACACAGCCTCAGAATAGAGGGGAGTCCTTTTAGAATGGAGATGAGGAATTTCTTTAGTCAGAGAGTGGTGAATCTCTGGAATACTTTGCTACAGGCAGCTGTGGAGGTCAAGTCTTTATGTATATACAAGGTAGAAGTTGATAGATTCTTGATTGGTAGGGCATGTAGGGATATTGGGGCTGAGGGGAAAACTGGATCAGCCATGATGAAATGGTGGAGCAGACTTGATGGGCCAAATGACCTAATTCTGCTTCTATATCTTGTGGTCTTAAGATTGAAAGGTGAATTTTTTTTAGGATAACGTGGGGAAATTTCTTCACTGAGGGTGGTGAGAGTGTGGAACAAACTGCCAGAGGAAGTGGTAGATGTGGGTTTGATTTCATCATTTAAGAGAAATTTGGATAGGGACCTGGATGGGAGAGGTATGGAGGGCTATAGTCAGGATGTAATTCGCTGGTATGGGGCAGATTAATAGTTCAGCAAAGACCAGATGTATTGAAGAGCTTGCTTCTAAACTATTTTGTTCTGTGATTCTATGGCTCTGTAACCTTTAAGTTTAGTTCCATCCAGGACAGAGTAAGGTTCTTAACTGACATCTCATCAGTCATCCTAAACATTCATTCTTTCCCTTGCACATCTTTCGTTGTCTACCAAATGCACTGCAGTTACTCATCTATGTTGCTCTAACATCCCAAATTGATGGCCTCTACGACCAAGAAGGAAGAGGGCAGCATCGTATAACAGTCCCCTCCAAGTCACTTCCATTTTGAGAGTCTTTCATTGCTGGTTCTAAATCCTAGAAATCCCACAATAGAACTGCAGAAGTACCTGCAACTGAAGGACTGAGGCTGTTCAAAGATAAGGCTCATCACCACCCTCTTGAGGTCATATTGGATGGGCAATGAATGTTGGCCTTGCCACTGTAGAAACAAAATGCCCCAGGGCCTTGCACTAGATACCCAATGATGTTTAGACACCTCAATGATTCCATAAGCCTCTTCAATAATTTGTAAGTGTCTTTGAAAATCAGAGGCATTCAAAATACACCAAGTAGTGTCAAGCATAGAAGTTAGAGAAAATGTCTTAAACAACTGTAAAATAAGACTGAATTAATGACAAAGAGAAATGATTTAACTGCACTTCCATTTTTAATTGAGTTTGGTGATTCTATCTAAATTAATGTGGCCATGATAATACTGAGGGTTAGAATCAAAGCGTGTTTATACTCCAATTTGAGACCAGCATTGAATCCAGAGGTGCATAATAACAGAACATGTGAAAATAGCATCAGCCAGATTTACCCCAGGAACCTACACTGTCATTTACTAATGTCATGGCTGGTCTGATCTTATCCTGAGTTCCACTTTGCACTCTGTTCTCATTAACTGCTTTTTCCACTGTAGAACAAAAATCTCTTTTTTAAAGCATTGATTGTATTCAATGATTCAGCCTTCTTGGCTATCCAAGTGGAGAATCCTAAAGATTCAAAACATTCAGAGTGGAGAAATTCCTTCCTAATTAACAGCTGACTTGTATTCTGAATGGTGCTGCCTTGTTCTTGAAGCACCCATAAGGGGAAATATCTTCTCAACATGCACTTTCCCATTTGTATGTTTCAATAATGTAGCTCATAATTCTTCTGAACTTCAGTAAGTGTAGCCCGGACTGCTTAACCTTTCCTCATAAGTTAACCTTTTCTTCCCATGAAACTATCCTCTCAGAACTGCGTTCAACATAAATATATTCTTCCTAAAAATACTGAAGACAAAATCTTGTGCAATACTATAGGTGTGGTTTCAGCAACAATCTGTACAGTTGCAGCAACACTTCTCTACTTGAATAGACAGAGATTAAAGACTTCAGCACCAGTGCTGAGGACCAAGAAGGTCAAGGGAGGCCAAGGAGCCCTTGCAAGACTGCTTTGAGTCAGTGGACTGGACAATATTCAGAGAATCATCTTTGAATCTGAATTAATATATCACAGTTGTTACCAACTTTATCGATGAGTGTGTAC
Organism: Mobula hypostoma; assembly: GCF_963921235.1. Taxonomy (NCBI): domain Eukaryota; kingdom Metazoa; phylum Chordata; class Chondrichthyes; order Myliobatiformes; family Myliobatidae; genus Mobula; species Mobula hypostoma. Next base: position 151,835,842 of record NC_086102.1, on the reverse strand, counting down.
CTCTGAAAACACACTGGACATACCCAAACCAAAAGTCATAGATGAACCAGGAGACTTGTACTCTGCTGAGGGCTAGATCAGTGGCATTCAAGACCAGTGATCCAGAACTATCCAAGAAGTCTGGATACGACCAATTGAAGGCTTTTTTAAGTGAAAAAGCAGTTCCAATTGAAGTTTGAGACAGAATTGGATGCACATTAGCTGGCAGGATTTGTAGGCCATTACTTCCTACAAAATGAAACTTGATATCATTAATAGTTATGTTGCTTCCCACCCAGAAACTTAACACTTTTTACGCACATCGTGAAAAGGAGAATGAAACTAGAGTCTGGAAGAAGGGGCTTGGCCCAAAACATCATCTGATCACTGATGTTCTTAGATGCTGCCTGATGTGCTAAGTTCCTACAGCATTTTGTGTGTGTTGCTCTGGATTTCTAGCATCTGCAGAATCACTCGTAAATAAAACTACTCCTTTGTGGTTCCCTGTAGCATCTGGTGACCTTGTGATCTCTATCTCGGAGGCCAACATGAAAACATCTTTCGAGAAGGTGAACCCTCGAAATGTGTCAGGCGCTAATGGTTTATCTGGTAGGGCATTGAAAACCTGTGCTGACCAGCTGGTGGGAGTGTTCAAAGACATCCTCAATCTGTCCCTGCTGCAATCAGAGGTTCCCATCTGCTTCAAAAGTGTGAAATTCCTATCAGTGCCCAACAGCGGGGTGAGCTGCCTCAATGACTATCACCCAGATGCACACAATGTCTGTGATGAAGTGCTTTGAGAGGTTGTTCATGGCCAGAATGCAATTTGCCTATCACCACAATAGATCAATAGTGGATGCAACCTCGCTGGATCTCCATTCACCCTTGGACTTACGTCAGGCTGCCGTTATTGATTACAGCTCAGCATTCATCATCATCATGCCTTCAGTAATAATCAACAAGCTGCAAAACCTGGGCCTCTGCAACTGGATCTATGACTTCCTCATCGGGAGACCACTGTCAGTGTGGTTCGGAAATGATATCTGCTCTTCACTGACAATCAACCTGGCACAACTCAAGGATGCATGCTTGGCCCACAGCTCTACTCTCTCTACACCTACAACTGTGTGGCTCGGCACAGCTGAGATGCCATCTATAAATTTGCCATTGACACAGTTACAGAGCTGCAGAGAGATTGCATCCACTGCAGACCTATTGTGGTGATAAGCAAATTGCAGCAGGTCCAGATCCCTTTACGTTAAAGAGGCCCTTGAGGTACTGAGTGCTGCCATCAGCAAACAAGAAGCAGTCTACCCCGACACTTTTCAACTCACTGTCAGGGACTTCAATGCGGCTTGTTTGGAGAAGCCTCTGGCCAATTATCATCAATATGTAGCCTGCAGCAGCTGGCCCGGGGGGCAGGTCCCAACACACTCAACCACTATTACAGTATGATTAGGAAGGCCTACCGTTCTGTGCCTAGACTGCATTTTGAGAAATCTGATTAATTGGCTGTCCTCCTACCCGTATATAGGCAGAAATTAAAGAGCAAGGCTCCAGAAGTAAGGACAATGAAGAGGTGCTCACGGGAGGCAGAGGAGCAGCTATGGGATTGTGCCGAGTCGGTGGACTTTGCTGTGTTCAAGGACTCATCAGAGAATCTCAACAAATACACCGCAGTTGTCACAGATGCTATAAAAACAGTTGTCGGTGAGTGTGTCTTGACAATCATTCAGTCTTCCCTAACTAGAAACCCTGGAAGAATGATGAGATCCCCAATCTGCTGAAGGCCAGATCAGTGGTACTTAGGTCTGGCACCAAGTAAAATACCAGAGGTCTAGGTATGATCACCAGAAAGCCATCTCATGTGGTAGCAAACCTGGAGCTAACTTGAATCACTGAAGAATGCTCAACAGCTGTGGCAGGGCTTGAATGCTATCACCTCCAAAGTGAAACCAAGGGGCACAGGTGAAAGTTCTGCTCCAAGTTATGCTCGCTTTGACCATCAAAATGAGGAGGCATTTTTATGAACTTCCACAGCCCTTGCTGACCCTGAGATTACAGTCTCTACAGTCAACATGACAGCATCTTTCAAGAAGCATCCGGCCCAGACGGGGTATCTGGCCAAGTACAAAAGACATGTGCTAATCAACTGGCTGGAGTATTCACCAATATCTTTACTCTCTCTCTTTGGCTGTTTGAGGTACTCGCCTGCTGCAAACAGGCTTCAATTACACTGGTGCTAAAGACGAACATTGTAACCTGCCTCAATGACTATTGTCCAGTAGCACTTGCATCCACTGTAATGAAGTGCTTTGAGAGGCTGGTGATGAAACATATCAACTCCTGCCTGAAAAGTGACTTGAATTGGCTCCAATTTGCCTATGGTCACAGCAGGTCAACAGCAGATGCCATTTCATTGGCTCTTCACTCAACCCTGGAACATCTGGACAGTGAAGATACATACATCAGGATGCTGTTCATTGACCATATTCACTACTATCATCCCTCAAAACTAATCAATAAGCTTCAAGACCAAGACCTCTATATCTCCTTGTGCAAAAGGATCCTCTATTTCCTCACTTGCAGACCCAGTGAGTTAAGATTGGCAACATCTCCACAATCTCCATGAACTCAGGTGCATTACAAGGCTGTGTGGTTAGCCCACTGCTCTACTCACTTTATACTAATGACTGTGAGACCAAACACAACTCCAACGCCACATTTAAGTTTGGTGATGACACCACTGTTGTTGGCCAAATCAAAGGTGCTGACACATCAACATATTGGAGGGAGATTTAATTTCTGGCTGAGTGGTGCCACAACAACAACCTCTCACTCAATATCAGCAAGAGGAAATGACTATTGATTTCAGGAGGAAGAAACTAATTCCATGAGCCAGTCCTCATTGGGGGAAGCAGAGGTGGAAAGGGTCAACAACTTTAAATTCTTGGTGTTATAATTTCAGAGGATCTGTCTTGGGTACAGCATAAAAGTGCAATTACAATGAAAGCATGGCAACACCTCTACTTAGAAGTTTGTGAAGATTCTATATGTCAGCCGTTAATTTGGCAAACTGCTAGATATGTATGGTGGAAAATAGATTGACTGGTTGCATCATGGCCTGGTATTGAAATGCCTACAAGAAACAATGGCTACACCCCAATCCAACACATGTAAATCCCTCCCCATCACTGAGTGCATCTACATGGAGCACTGTCATGGGAAGGCAGCATTTATCATCAAAGACCCCCACCGTCTAGGCCATGCTCTCTTCTCGTCACTGCCATTAGGAAGAAGGTACTGAAGCCTCAGAACCCACACCAGTATGTTCAGCAACAGTTATTACCCCTCAACCATCAGGCTTTTGAACTGAAGGGGATAACTTCACTCAACTTCACTTACCCCATCACTGAACTGTTCCCACAACCAATGCATTCACTTTCAAGAACTCTTCATCTAATGTTCTCAATATTTATTGATATTTATTTATTTTCTCTTTGTGTTTGCACAGTTTGTATTTTATACTTTTAGTCCATACTGTTGGGTGTGGTCTCTTATTGATTCTATTGTGTTTCTTGTGTTTACTGTGAACACCCACAAGAAAATTAAGCTCAGGGTTGTATATATATATATGTACTTTGATAATAAATTTACTTTGAACTTTGCTTAGACGTGAGTTGATTCTGGTCATGACCAACCTCTCAAAGCACTTCATACAGTAGATATGAATGCCACTAGGTAATAGTCATTGAGGCATCCTGTCCCTAGGGCACTGGTAAAATTGTCACCCTTTTGAAGCTGTTGAGAACCTCTAAATGCAGTAGTCAAGGTGTCCTTGAATGCTTCCACTAGTTGGTTGCACAGGTTTTCACTACTCTACCAGCTACTCCTGACGCCTTGCAAGGGTTCGCTCTTGGAAGATGTTCTGACATCAGCCTCCGAGACAGCGATCACAGGGTGACTAGATGCTGCAGGGATTTGCACAGGTGTAGTTTGATTCTCCCTTTCAAAGCATGCATAAAAGGCATTGACCTCATCTGGAAGTAAAGTATCACAGCTATTCATGTTGAGTTTCTTCTTGCAGGAAGTAATGGCCTGCAAACACTTCCAGATCTGATTCCATCTCTAACTTCCATTGGAATTGTTTTCTTGCTCTTAAAATAGCCATCTGTAGATCATACCCAGACTACTCGTATAGGTCTTGAATGCCACAGATCTAGCCTTCACTCAAACTGTGAATCTCCTGCTTCATCCACGCCTTTTGACTTGGGTAAGTCCTCACCTCCCCCATCTCCATCCACAGACCCTTTGTCCCTGGATTTCTTCCATTCATGGGAAGAAGCTTTTGTAGTCTTCTACTGTGATCTCAGATAGAAAAAAATGTTTATTTTTCTTTGCCATTTCCTCAATTTTATGATTAACTCCCAAGTTCATCTATTGAAGGTCCTGAGCTGGCCTCTTTACATATTTGATATGTTATAGAGGTATATGGCCATTCGGTGCAGAAACAGCCCCTTCAGCCCAACTGTTCCCTGCCAACCAAGATTCCCAACTAAGCTTGATCCATTGGCCCATTTCTCTGATTTGCTATTCCATATATCTGTCCAAGTTTCTTTTAAATTTTGTTAATGTACCTGCCTCAATCACTTCCTTTGGTAGCTCATTCAATACGCTGAACACTTTCTGGATGAAAAAAGTTGCCCCTTGTGTTCTTAATATTTTCTTAATGTTTCTTGTTAGCTCTTGGATGTTGGGGTGGAGGTGCTTCCTTTCCTCCGTTAGCCTGCAAGTCACCCTTGGGCAAGGTGTAGCACCTGCTTAGTTCCCTGATCGGGGGCAGGTGAAGACATGGGAGCATGTGGTGGTTGGTCATATGATCAGCTGGTGCATATCCCAGTCGTGGGTACGTGACCACTGACACCAGGCAGACAATCTCTGAAGAGGATTGATAAAGGTTGGGGTCGCCTATCCTATAAAGACACTGCCCAGAAGAAGCCAATGGCAAATCACTTCTGTAGAAAAGTTTGTCAAGAACAATCATAGTCAGATTAAAGACAAATGGAAACTCATGGTCACCCACGTCATACTGCATGGAACATAATGACGATGAAGTTAATTTTCTCCTGTATGCTATTTTCTCTTTTTATATTATTAGGTTACCTGTGCTCTATAGTTTAAAACCAATGATAGTCTTCAATAACAAGTGATAACATCATTAATCTTCACAATATTGTATACATGTTCACTAAATCTTTTACCATCTTTAACTTCCTTTTATAGCTACAGCTGGATCATCCTCCTCATGAAGTCTGTGTTTCTTGGTGGAACATATTTTGTTCAAGAGATTCAAATACACTTTATTGTCATTCTAACCATACATCAGCTCTGCAGGGTAACAGAATGAGACAGCGTTCCTCAGGGGCAGTGCAATCATTGAGCAGTATAAAATAATTCCTTGAACTCCTTCCACAGTTTATCTACCATTTAATGCCCCAGCCCCCATTAGTCAATTCTGCCTTCATTCATTTGTAAATGATTTTATTTAAGTTCATCAGTATTTTAAACCTATGTTTCTCACTCTCATACTGAAAATAAGTTTTATCACACTATGATAATTCTTCAACAGAGTCCCCAGTTTTCACAACCCCATAAATCGTCGAGGTTGTTGATGAACATTTTAATATCTAACCTACTCTTGCCCCTTCTAACCATTCCAACCTGCCACTTCCTCCATCACTATTTCTGAATTTTGGCACAATTCTTCCATTGCCCATTTGTGACTTAAAACATTGGACAACAAAGGCTCTAATTCCTTTCTATTCTCCTCAACTCAAGGCAAGTTTCCTGATCTCCTTCCACACATTAACTCAGAAAATACATTTCACAATAGCAGATGAATCCAATGCCTTTTCCTTGCCCATTTCTATCAAATACTGCATCAGATCTCTATTTTCCCCCAGCACCAACTCCTATTCCTAAAACCACCACCCAATTGCATCAATGTATTTAGTTGCTTCTTCTCTCCCAACCAGAACATTGGATTCCAATTCCTGCCTACACCATCTCCTTCACATTCCAGCTACTGTATAGTGTAGGCCTGGACAGAAAAATGCCCATCAGCCATGTCAACATCCCTGGATCTGATTGTTTAAAAAAATATGCACATTACGGGATATAGGCATCAATGATAAAGACTACGTTCATTGTCCTATCCTTAAGTACCCTTGATAATGTGAAAGTGAGCCACCTTCCTGAGACTGCTGCAGTCATTCTAATAAAGTTATTCCTATTGTGCCTTTCCAGAATTTAAATCCGGTGACAATGACTATATCCTGTATTTCTGTATCAGGATGACATGTCACTTGAAATAGAAACTGTAGATGGCAACTATCTAAAGCGCTGGTCCTTCTGAATGGTGGTTCTCATGAGTTAAGAAGGTGCTTTCAGACTAACCTCGCTGAGTAACTGCAATATAGTTAGTAAATGTTTCATACTGTGTTGTTGGCCAAGGGAACAAATGCTTAGATTGGTGGAATACCAATCAAATGGTCTGTTGTGTCTTGAACTTGGACTAGAATATCAGATGGCGCAGGCTCAATAGTGAAAGGAAGGATTTAATCGGGTCCAACAACAAAAATAGATGTAACATCCTGCTGCAATGTCCATTTAACATCCCTTTTTGTCCTTGTCACATGTTACCAGAGTGTTCTCACTGGTTGTTCTTTTAACTTAAAAAAAACATTTGTTGGTTTATTTGAAACTCAGTTTGTTCTAAATGTTCTGCTTTAGGCATCTTTGTGCTATGCAGGAGTACGTTGACATTTATGATAAGCTTTATAAAATTGCCTTGTATGTTTTATAATAATTTTCATATCAAAGCTTGCCATATTTGGCATTTTTTTCATGTTGAAGCTATGGTACAGCAAAGGCAGAGTCACAAATTGAGATATAATTCTCCTTCTTTTAATGGGAGCACTTCCAATTGGAAGTCAGGATGATGCTTTACTTTTTTTTAGAGCAGTTGTTCAGATTCAGCTATTCTAACAGGCAGGGGACAAAAGTGCCCTTAAATAGTATATTACATTAATATTAATCCACAATGAAACAGTTGTAAATAGCGCAGCATGCTAGCATATAAACATTCATATTAATGAACCAATTAGTAACTGTGTTTCAGTCTCATTAAATTAAAAATGCAATTTTCTTTGGTTCCAACAGTTATAGAACAGCATACTGAATTTTGCTTTTGTAATAAAAAAACATTCCTAGAATTTATTTCAATTTAACTGACAAGATAGTAAAGAAAACAATATGTTATAACACAGTAGACCGAAATATGCAAGCAGTTATTTCCCTATTCTGTTATCATTTAGAATTCTATTTGTTATGCATATATGTGGCCAAGTGGTTAAGGCATTGGACTAGTGACCTGAAGGTCGTGAGTTCGAGCCCCAGCCAAGGCAACGTGTTGTGTCCTTGAGCAAGGCACTTAATTACACATTGTTCTGTGACAACACTGGTGCCAAGCTGTACAGGTCCTAATGCCCCTCCCTTGGATAACATTGGTGTCGTGGAGAGGGGAGACTTGCAGCATGGACAACTGCTGGTCTTCCATACAACCTTGCCCAGGGCTGTGCCCTGGAGAGTGAAGACTTTCCAGGCGCAGATCCATGGTCTCACAAGACTAACAGATGCCTTTATTTATTATGCATATTAAAGAGTATATTTTTACTCAAACATAAAAAAGAGAAAGACCAAGTTATATGTTCTCTCAAGGCTACTTCCCCGTTCATTGCGATTTTGTTTTAATTTCATTTCTTGCCTAAATCACTTGCTAGATTGGTAATATTTATCTTATTATCAATTCTATATTATTAGATAATTGGTGATTGGAAGTCATTCATAATCTAATCAAAAGAGAAGACATCTCTGGAAAGTGTGGTTAGGAAAATAAAGATAATTAGTTTGAAGCCACTTTAAAAGTCCAGCAAGATACTGGGGGGGATGTCTGCTGGTCCACTGTACCATTACTCCAATTTTCAAAGCCTTGGCATTCAAGGCTGGGGCATGAGGGAACCATCTTGATATATATGGCTTCTGGACTGATCAACCATTCTCCACTACACCAGCTGAGAAGGCAGTGCAAATAGTGGATCATTTCACTTGGAAGATGGAAATACTGACAAGCTACTTCTGGAGCGTAACCATAATAGTGATTAGAAATTCAAAAAAGGAGTTTCCATCACATTGCATTTGAAAGAACAAAACAATTATCTAATCTGATCAAAGACATGGTTTGAATACCACTTTTCTCATCTTTTTGCATGTTTTCCATTCTTTTCATGATCTTTTAGTGGTGTTTGATCCAAAATATTATTGCTATTTTTCTATCAAAAGAGATATTGCGAAGGTGTTTCGCAAATGTTTTACTTCTCCATGTTTAAGTGTACACAGTAGGGGCAAGGGGTGTTCTGTAATTGCAAAACCACCATGAAGTTTCCTGGCTATAAGGAATGCTCCTGCTTCAACAGCAAAGCGTATGTTAGGCGGCTCTTTATTGATTATCGCTTGGCATTCAATGCTATCCTCTCCTCAGTATTAATCATCAAGTTTCTAAACCTGGGCCCCTGTACTTCCCTCTAGAACTGGATCCTCAACTTCCTCATCAGGAGATCATAGTCTCCTCCTGGCACAGGCACATCTCAAGGATGTATGTTTTCCCCACTGCTTTACTCTCTCTACATTCGTGACTGAGTGGCTAAGTACACTTCAAAACATATCTAAAGATTCCCAGATGACACCACTGTTGTGGATAACAAGGAGCTGTACAGGAGTGTGACAGATTGCCTGGCTGAGCGGTGTTGCAACAACAGGCTAGCATTGAACATCAGTAAGTCCAAGATATTGATTGTAGATTTCAGAAAGGAGAATGTGCTCCAGTCCTTATTGAGGGGTCAGTGGTGGAAAGAGTGACCAGCTTCAAGTTCCTGGACAACAACATCTTGGAGGATCCATCCTGAGTCTTACATACCGATGCAGTTAAAAGAAAGCACAACAGTTTCACATTGCTCATAGTTTGAGGACAGTCGGTATGTCACCAAAATGCGTCATTTTTTTATGGAAGTATGATGGAGAGAGTGGTTGCACCACATCCTGGTATGGAGGAGTCTCCAACGTACAGAAACACAAGAGGCTGCAGAGTGTTGTAGACTTGGCCAGCTTCATCATGGACACAATCTTCCCCACCTGGGAGGACATCTTCAAGAGGTTGTACCCTAAGAAGGCAACCTTCACCATCGGAGATATGCCCTCTTCTTGTTACTACCATCAGGAGACAGTACAGGCATCTGAAGATCTCGACACTCAATGATTCAGAAGCAGCGTCTTCCCTTCCACCATTAGATTTCTGATTGGTCTAAGAACCCATGAATGCTACCTCATTATTTTGTTCTTCTTTGCACTATTTAATAATTTTGAAATTTATACTAAAATGACCCAAAATGTGGTCAGTATATGGAATGTGCTGTGAGAGGACATGATTGAGCCAGGCACATTAACAACATTTAAAAGACACTTGCACAGGTGGATGGCAAGGTTTAGAGGGTATGGGCCAAAGGGATCTAGCTTAGACGGGCATCCTAGTTAGTTGGGCTGTGGTAGAACAAAAGACTCTAGGAAAATCCTGACAATTCTGGACAATTTTTCTCACCCTCTGCGTGCCACCTTGGTTGAACAGAGGAGCACTTTTAGTAACAGACTAAGACAACTGCGCTGCTCCGAAGAGCGCTATATGAGGTCATTCTTACCCTCGGCCATTAAGCTCTATAATGAGTCAACCTATAGCTGGGGAAGTGATGACCCCTTTCTGTTAGACTGTTTGAGGTAACTTATTTTTTATTCTTTTTTTCTTTTCTTCTACTATTTGTTTATCTATGCACTCGTAATGGGACTGTGACACTGTAATTTCCTTTGGGATCAATAAAGTATCGATCTAAAAGGGTACGTTTCCATGTTATATGACTTTGATGTGACAAGTGATCTATCACTATTGGAGTTATTGTTGGAATGGTGTTCTTTTCAGCTTTATCATTATTCAATCTCTTGCCCAAAACACACTGGATTTAAGGATGCATGAAGAACAATCATCCTTTAACTTGCTGCCTGTTGAATGTCTCTTCCTCATTACACACACATGGTGCTATAAGACATTTAAAAAAAAAATAAACCCTAAAACAAAATACTGCATTTACTGTAAACCTGAAATAAAACATAAGCTGCTGTAAAAATTCGGCAATTTAGACAGTTGTAGAGAGGGGAAAAGAATCAATGTTTCAGGTCAGTGGCTCTTTTAGGGTAAGTCAATAAACTGAAAGCGTAGCATTATTTTCTGCATCTAATCTGAATGTTTAAAGCAAATTTCTGCCTCATTACAACAAAAAGGCCTTTTAACACCTCTAGTCTCATACATCAGCATTCACAAAGAAGAGAAAATCTGCAGACGCTGGAAATCTGAGCAACCAATGAGGTTGAGGAACTCAGCAGGCCAGGCAGCATCTGGGAAAAGAGTGCAGTCAATGTTTTGCGCTGAAACCCTTCGACATATCAGCATTCCTTCAGCTCTTCCATCCATCTTACCTACAAATCAATGGTCGTTAACATCTTGGTGACTATTTGAATGATGTGTCATGAATCACAACCATGTATGGATCAAAAAATGTTGGGAGCTTTCTCCACTTGATTCAATGACAGGGAACAGGTTAATATAGTTCTAGTGGAACAATGCACTACAGAAATATTTTAATGGCCTTACTAATTGGTAATTGGTTTACTATTGTCACATGTATCAAGACTTTGACCTCATAGGCAGGGCCGAACAGCTTTCTGCCATCTAGAATAGGTGAGCCCTGTCAGAATTGAGTATGTTTATTGACAGTGATACCTTATTCTTCTACTTTAGAGACTACAGGCCAGATAGACTCAGCTTCTCTTCATGTCAGTTCAGGCCCTAGGAAACCAGTCTAATAAAATTTTGTTGAATACCTTCCATGGAAATGTCCTTCCTCAGGTAAGAAGGCTAAAACTGCACACACAGAACTTTGTAATGGCAGCGCAGCATTTGGAGCAATGAAGTTTGGAGTTCAATTCCGACGCTGTCTGCAAGAAGTTTGTACGTCCTCCTTGTAAATGCACAGGATTCCTCTGGGTGTCGCAGTTTCCTCCCATATTTCCAAAGCCATACCTGTTAGTAGGTTAATTGGTCACTGTAAATGATCTTGTGTTTAGGCTTATGTTAAATAAGTGACTGCTGTGTGGTGCGGCTCATTGGGCTGGTAGGGCCGGTTCTGCACTGCATCTCTAAATAAAATAAGTAACGTATTTCCACTGTGATCTGACACTCCTTTGCGATGAAGGGTGACACACCATTTGTCTCCCTAAGTCAGTGGTCCCCAACCACCGGACCGTAAAGATGTGTGACCAGGCCGCGAGGAAACAATATGATTTGGCGGTATGAAATGATATGAATCAGCTGCACCTTTCCTCATTCCCTGTCACGCACTGTTGAACTTGAACAGCACCCCCACCCCCCTCTTTCTTTCTTTTCTTTCAAACCCCAATGTTTTTTTCTTTCCCTTCATAAACTGGTAAGAGGAGAGTTGTTATTTTCATTTTTGTTATTATTATATATTTTATACTAGTTTAACAATGTCTATGATTTTGACAATGTTTGTCTTAATCTAGGTTTATATTGTTAATGATATATATATTTGAACTAATTCTCCTCTTGACTGTATTTATGCTTTTTTAAAAAAATCAATAAGAAGATTAATAAAGAAAGAAACACCCCCAACCCCTGTCGGCTGGTCCACAAGAATACCGTCAATATTAAACTGGTCCGCGGTGCGCAAAAGGTTGGGGACCCCTGTCCTAAGTGCTTGCTGCCCAGCATGTTTGTTTTTGATAACAGGTGTAAACGGTCACCCATATTAGCTTGTCACTGCTCATTATAAACTCCAACCTTCTACAAGTTTCACACTTTACTCCTGCTAGCTCCTCCAGATATTCTTGAGGAACACCATTTCCCAAACTATCATCATTTAAATAACATTGTTTTTCCTACCAAAATGATAATTTCATACTACATTTAACTATTTTACTACATTACTATTTTACTATTCTTTGTAAAGTATTTGCTCACTTATTCAACTTGTCTAACTGTCCTTGAAGACTCATGGCATCCTCATTGTAACCCCATATATTTATGTCTTGTCCAAATCATAGTTACACATTTTGAATATTGGCACCTCACTAGTCACTGACTGACACACTAAAAAATATGCAATTATTCCAAAACACAAAAAATTCTGCAGATGCTGGAAATCCAGAGATTTGGAGTAATTGTTGCAAAATGCTGGAGGAATACTGCAGGTGAGGCAGCATCTATAGAAAGGAATAAAGAGTTGACGTTTCAAGCCAAAATTAACTGAGGGGTCTTGTCTCAAAACCTCGACTCCTTATTTCTTTTCAAAAATGCCACCTCACCTGCTGTGTTCCTCCAGCATTTAGTGTCAATTAATCTCTGCAACTTATTTTCAAACAATTTTCAAATTATGCCAGTATGTTACGCAGAATGCCGTGTGCTTAAACCCTACACAATCTCTGATGTGGAATTTCATCAAATATGTTTTGCAAATGCAATGGTTCTGACTTAGTCATAGAAAATTACAGCACAGAAACAGGCCTTTTGGCCCATCAAGTCCATGTCGAGCCATTTAAACTGCCTACACCCATACACCTGTAATGGGAAGATGAGTCTCCATACCCCTTTCATCCATGTACATATCTAAACTTCTGAAAGTTGAAATCGACTCGCATGCACCATTGCACTGGCAGCTCATTCCACACTAAGTGAAGAAGTTTCCCCTCATGTTGCCCTTAAACTTTTCATCTTTCACCCTTAACCTATGACCTCTAGTTGTAGTCCCACCTAACCTCAGTGGAAAAAGCCTGCTTGCACTTACTTTAATGTACCCCACAATTTTGTATACCTCTATCAAATCACTTCTCAACCTTCTACATTTCAAGGTATAAAGTCCTAAGCTATTTAATCTTTCAAGCTTATTTACATTTTTCCTCTAGGTAGGTGACCAAAACTGCACACAATACTCCAAAGTTGGCCTCACCAATGTCCTGTACAACTTCAACATAACATCCTGTTTCCTGTGCTCAAAATTTTGATTTATGAAGGCCAATGTGCCAAAAGCTTTCTTCCTTTAAAGCCAGTGAGCACTGTGAGGGTCATGTTTTTTGACTTCTCCAGTGCGTTCAACATCATCCGCCCTGCTCTGCTGGGGGAGAAGCTGACAGCGATGCAGGTGGATGCTTTTCTGGTGTCATGGATTCTTGATTACCTGACTGGCAGACCACAGTACGTGTGCTTGCAACAGTGTGTGTGAGCCGTCTCTATTTCCTGAGGAGACTGAGGTCCTTTAACATCTGCCGGACGATGCTGAGGATGTTCTACGAGTCTGTGGTGGCCAGTGCTATCATGTTTGCTGTTGTGTGCTGGGGCATCAGGCTGAGGGTAGCTGACACCAACAGAATCAACAAACTCATTCGTAAGACCAGTGATGTTGTGGGGATGGAACTGGACTCTCTGATGGTGGTGTCTGAAAAAAGGATGCTGTCCAAGTTGCATGCCATCTTGGACAATGTCTCCCATCCACTAAATAATGTACTGGTTGGGCACAGGAGTACATTCAACCAGAGACTCATTCCACCGAGATGCAACACAGAGCGTCATAGGAAGTCATTCCTGCCTGTGGCCGTCAAACTTTACAACTCCTCCCTTGGGGGGTCAGACACCGTGAGCCAATAGGCTGGTCCTGGACTTATTTCCTGGCATAATTTACATATTACTATTTAACTATTTATGGTTTTATTACTATTTATTATTTATGAAGCAACTGTAATGAAAATCCAATTTCCCTAGGATTAATAAAGTATGACTATGACTATGACTATGACTATCACCCTTTTAGATTAGATTAGATTCAATTTTATTGTCATTGTGCTGAGTACAGATACAAAGCCAATGAAATGTATTTAGCATCTGACCAGAAATGCAAAGAATTGTGTTATTTACAAAATAACTACGAATAAAAAAAATGCTACAGCACACAAATATAAAAGTACTGAGACAGTACAATATGGATTCAATATTGCTTAGTGCCGTGATGAGAGGTTCAGCAGGGTCACAGCCTCAGGGAAGAAGCTCTTCCTGTGTCTGCTGGTGCGGGAGCAGAGGCTTCTGTAGTGCCTACCAGGTGGGAGGAGAGTAAAAAGTCCATGGTTAGGGTGAGATGCATCCTTGATAATGCTTTTCGCCCTGCCCAGGCAGCGTTTATGGTAGATGTTCTCAATGGTGGGCAATTGGGTGTTGATAATCCGCTGGGCAATTTTCACCACATGCTGGAGTGCTTTGCAGTCCGATACGGAACAATTGCCATACCACACTGAGATGCAGTTGGTGAATATGCTCTCAATGGTACAGCGGTAAAAGTCCATTAGTATCCTGGGACACTTTCTTGATGCTCCGCAGGAAATAAAGGCGTTGTTGTGCTTTTTTGATCAGGATGGAGGAGTTCAGGGACCAGGTGAGATTCTCGGAAATGTGGACACCAAGGAATTTGAAGCTTGATACACGCTCCACTACAGTTTCGTTGATGTAGATGGGGACGTGAATGTGACTCCTGGCATTGCCTGAAGTCCACAATGATCTCCTTGGTCTTCTGGGCGTTAAGGGCCAGATTGTTGTTGGCACACCACGCAGCCAGGTGCTGGACCTCGTCCCTGTAGGCCGTCTCGTCATCCCCTCTGATCAGAACAACCACCGTGGTGTCGTCTGCGAACTTGATTATGGAGTTAGAACCATATACAGGAACGCAGTCATAGGTGAAAAGGGAGTACAGAAGAAGGCTCAGCACACAGCCTTGAGGCACGCCGGTGTTCAGGGTGAGAATGGAGCAGGAGAGGTTGTCTAACTTAACAGATTGGGGTCTGTTAGTCAGAAAGTCCAAGGTCCAATTGCAGAGGGATGAGCTGATACCAAGCTGGCGAAGTTTGGTCATCAGCTTGGAGGGGATCACAGTATTGAATGCCGAACTAAAGTCAATGAACAGCATTCTGACGTAAGAGTTGGGGCTGTCCAGGTGGGTCAGGGCAGAGTGAAGTGTCGTGGAGATGGCATCCTCTGTTGACCTGTTGGTGCGATAGGCAAATTGATGGGGATCCAGGGTAGAGGGCAGACAGGATTTCAGATGTGATAGAACCATTCTCTCAAAGCACTTTGCAATGATGGGGTGAGTGCAACTGGGCGGAAGTCATTCAGGCCCGTGGCAGTGGAATGCTTCAGCACTGGCACGATGGTGGCGATCTTGAAGCTTGTGGGGACAACTGCCTGGGCCAGGGAGAGATTAAAAATGTCCGTGAAGACCCCGGCCAACTGCCCTGCACAGATTCTGAGCACACAGCCAGGTATTCCATCCGGACCAGATGCCTTCCGTATATTCACCCTGCTCAGGGTGGCGCAAACATCGGAGGTGGAAGGTGAGAGAGACAGTTCACCAGGTGGGAGATCTGCTTTGAGGGTGGTCTCCTTGTTCTCTTGGTCAAAGTGAGCGTAAAAGTAATTGAGCTCATCAGGGAGGGTAGCAGAGCTGGAAGGGGGCACAGTACTAGGTGGTTTGAAGTCTGTAATGACCTGTATGCCATGCCACATGCACCGGGGGTCCGAGGAGTTGAAATGCTCCTTGATTCTCTGTTTATATATGTGTTTAGCCTGAGAGATTCCCCTCCTCAGGTTGGCCCTGGCTGAGCTGTAAGCCTCCCGGTCTGCAGACCTGAAGGCTGAATCTCTGGCTTTGAGCAATAAGTGAACTTCTCTGTTCATCTATCGTTTCTGATTGGGGAGAACTTTTATTTGTCTTTGTGATGTCACTCTATCTACACACTTGTTGACCTTTGATATCATGTCTACCATTGATGTCATGTTCTATGAATTATGGACCTGTATTCTCAGATGCTTTTGTTCTACCCCACTCCTCAGTATTCTACCATTCACTGTAAGACCCACCCTGGTTGGTCCTAATGAAATGCAACACTTCACATTTGTCTGCATTAAGTTCCATCTGCCATTTTCCAGCCAATTTTCCAGCTGGTCCAGATCCCGCTGCAAGCCATGATAGTCTTTATGGCTGTCCACTACATCCCCAAAATTGGTCTCATCTGCAATTTGCTGATCCAGTTAATCACATTAACATCCAGATCATTGATATAGATGACTAACAACAACACACCTAGCACCAATCCCTGTGGCACTCCACTAGTCACAGGCCTCCAGTCAGAGAGGTAACCAGCTACTACCACCCTCTGTCTACTATAAAGCCAATGTCTAATGCAGATTACCTAATCTTGAATGGCGAGCAAATGAATCTTCTTGACCAACCTCCCATGTGGGACCTTATCAAGTGTCTTGCTAACGTTCATGAAGAAAACATCCACTGCCTAGCCTTCATCAACTTTCCTGGTAACTTCCTTGGAAAAAAAAATCAATAAGATTGGTTAGACAGGACCTACCATGCACAAAGCTATGCTGACTATCCTTAATCAGTCCATGTCTATTGAAATACTCATATTTGATCCCTTAGAATACCTTCCAATAACTTTCCCACTACTGTTGTCAGATTCACTGGCCTATAACTTCCTGGTTTATTTTTACAGCCTTTCTTAAACAGAACAACATTGGCAATCCTCTAATCCTCTGGCACCCCACCTGTCACTAGGGGTGATTTAAATATCTCTGCTAGGGCCCTGGCAATTTCTGCACTTGCCTCCTGACAGTCTGAAGGAACACATTGTCAGGTCCTGGGGATTTAACCCCTTCTGATTCTCTGGTTTCCATCCCCCTGCAACTCTAGTTTAAACTTCACCCCCCACCACAACCATGCAGCTCCAGCATACCATACCTTTCCCCCAGGATATTAGTCCCTTCCAGTTCAAGTGTAAACTCTCTTCAGTACAGGTCTCACCTTCCCTGAAGGACAGCCCAATGTTCCAAAAACCTTATGCTCTGCCCCCTACACCAACTCCTTAGCCACTGTATAATCTTTCCATTTCTGGCCTCACTAGCATGTGGCAAGGGCAGCAATCCTGTGATCACAACACTGGAGGTCCTGCCCTTTAACTTACCACCTAACTCCCTGAACTCACTTTGCAGAACCTCATCACTCTTCCTATGCCATTGGTACCTACATTTACCACAACCTCCGGGTATTCACCTTCCCGCTTAAGAGTGCTGAGGACTCGATCCAAGATATCCTAGACCCTGGCACCTGAGAGGCAATATACCATCCGGGAATCTTGTTCTCACCCACAGAATCTCCTGTCCGTTCCACTAACTAATGAATCCCCTATCACTATAGTTTGCCTCTTCTGCCCACTTCCATTCTGAGTCACAAAACCAGACTCAGTGCCAGAGACTTGACAGCTGTGACTTTCCTCTGCTAGGTCATAACCCACAACAATATCCAAAGTGATATACCTGTTGTTAAGGGGGATAGTTACAGGTGTACTCCACACTGGCTGTTTAACCAATTTCCCCTTCCTGACTGCCACTCAATTTGCTGTGTCCTGCTCCTTGGGTGTAACTACCTCTCTATATGTCCTATCTATCATCCCCTCAGCCTCCCAAATGATCCGGAGTTGATCCAGTTCCAGCTCCAACTTCTTAACGTGGAGTGTTAGAAGTTGCAGCTGGATGCACTTCCTGCAGGTGCGGTCGTCAGGGATACTGGAAGTCTCCCTTCCTTCCCTCATCTCACAAGAGGAGCATTCCACTATCCTGCCTGGCATCTCTATTGTTCCAAACTAAGCAATTATAAAGAAGGAAAAATAAACAGTGGGGGAGAAAAAAAGTTCCCTCTCTACAGCTTTTTTGCCTTCTCTGACTGAAGCCTTGAAGAGCTAAAGCCTCAAAAACCCGTCTAACACTAAAATGAATTGGATTGACTTTATTTCTTACATCCTTCACATATATGAGGAGTAAAAATCTTTACGTTACATCTAAATGTGCAATTTATAGTAAATTGTAATAAATAGTATGTACAACAGGGCAGTCAACATAGCATAAAAATATAATTGTATCAGCATGAATTAAGCAGTCTGATGGCCTGGTGGAAGAAGCTGTCCCATAGCCAGTTGGTCCTGGCTTTTATGCTGCGGTTTAGTTTCCTAGATGGTAGCAGTTTGTGGTTGGGGTGACTCGGGTCTCCAGTGATCTTTCGGGCCCTTTCTAAACACCTGTCTCTGGAAATGTCCTGAATAGTGGGAAGTTCACATCTACAGATGCACTGAGCTGTCCACACTACTCTCTGCAGAGTCCTGCGAATGAGGTTATTACAGTTCCCATACCAGGCCAGTCGGGATGCCCTCAATTGTGCCCCTGTAGAAAGACCTTAGGATTTGGGGACTTATGCCAAACTTCTTCAACCGTCTGAGGCAAAAGAGGCGCTGTTATGCTTTTTTCTGCACACAGCCGGTATGTACAGACCATGCGAGATCCTCGCTGATGTATATGCCGAGGCACTTGAAGCAGTTCACCCTCTCAACCTTAGATCCATTGATGTCAATAGGGGCTAGCCTGTCTCCATTGTCTCCATTCCTCCTGTAGTCCACAACCAGCTCCTTTGTTTTTGTGATATTGAGAGAGAGGTTGTTCTCTTGGCACCACTGTGTCAGGATGATGACTTCCTCTCTGTAGGCTGCCTCATTATTATTTGAGATTAGACCATTCAATGTATTATCATCAGCAAATTTAATTAGCAGATTGGAGATGTGGGTGGCATCACAGCCATTGGTATACAGAGTGTAAAGGAGGGGGCTTAGGACACAGCCCTGGGCAGACCCTGTGTTTAGGGTCAGAGGTGAGGGAGCCCACTCTTACTGAGTTCTTGTCGAGCCTGGGGGGCATTATGGTATTAAATGCTGAACTGTAGTCCAAGAACAGCATTCTCACATAAGCATCCTTTTTCTCCAGATGTGTAAGGACAGTGTGTAGAGCTGCGGCTATCCAACAATGGCCACTTTGCTTGCCCTTGTCTTACTTCAATTTGTTCTTGTCAATCAATGCTGAACTCTGATTGAAGGTTTGAGTGGCGGCCAAAGTGCCGTGAGTCGCAGCCTTTTCTACTCAGTTGGCCAATCTGAGTGACTTACATCTTCTCTCTGAATGGGCGCTGCTCACTTCTAGAAAAAAAACATAGAAAACCTATAGCACAATACATGCCCTTCAGCCCACAAAGCTGTGCTGAACATGTCTTTATCTTAGAAATTACCTAGAGTTACCCAGAGCCCTCTATTTTTCTGAGCTTCATGTACCTATCCAGGAGTCTCTTAAAAGACCCTATCGTATCCGCTTCCACCACTGTCACCGGCAGCCCATTCCACGCACTCACCACTCTCTGTGTTAAAACCGACATCTCCTCTGTACCTACTTCCAAGCACCTTAACACTGTGCCCTCTCATGCTAGCCATTTCAGCCCTGGGAAAAAGCCTCTGACTATCCACACAATCAATGCCTCTCATCATCTTATACACCTCTATCAGGTCACCTCTCATCCTCCGTCGCTCCAAGGAGAAAAGGACAAGTTCACTCAACCTATTCTCATAAGGCGTGCTCCCCAATCCAAGCAACATCCTTGTCAATCTCCTCTGCATCCTTTCTATGGTTTCCACATTCTTCCTGTAGTGAGGCGACCAGAATTGAGCACAGTACTCCAAGTGGGGTCTGACATTACCTCTCGGCTCCTAAACTAATCCCACGGTTGATTAAGGCCAATACACCATATGCCGCCTTAACCACAGAGTCAACCTGCGCAGCAGCTTTGAGTGTCCTATGGACTCGGACACCAAGATCTCTGATCCTCCACACTGTCTAGAGTCTTACCATTAATACTATATTCTGCCTTCATAT
This sequence comes from Mobula hypostoma, assembly GCF_963921235.1. Taxonomy (NCBI): domain Eukaryota; kingdom Metazoa; phylum Chordata; class Chondrichthyes; order Myliobatiformes; family Myliobatidae; genus Mobula; species Mobula hypostoma. The sequence goes on along the minus strand of NC_086102.1, from coordinate 151,815,831 downwards.
TTGACCTACCAAAATGAACCACTTCACACTTATCTGGGTTGAACTCCATCTGCCACTTCTCAGCCCGGTTTTGCATGCTATCAATGTCTCGCTGACAGCCCTCCACACTATCCACAACATCCCCAACCTTTGTGTCATCAGCAAATTTACTAACCCATCCCTCCACTTCCTCATCCAGGTCATTTATAAAAATCATGAACAGTTGGGGTCCCAAAACAGATCCCTGAGGCACACCACTGGTCACCGACCTCCATGCGGAATATGAGCCGTCCACAACCACTCTTTGCCTTCTGTGGGCAAGCCACCTCTGGATCCACAAAGCAATGTCCCCCCATGCCTCCTTACTTTCTCAATAGGCCTTGCATGGAGTACCTTGTCAAATGCCTTGTTGAAATCCATATACACTACATCTACTACTCTACCTTCATCAATGTGTTTAGTCACATCCTCAAAATATTCAGTCTCTTCCATGTTCATAAAACTCCAGTATGATTCTTTCATAAGTCCTTGTTGACTTTGTCTAATCCTGTTTGTTATTTTCTAAGATCATCAAACCTGTAACATTTACTTAGTTTCCCCCTCTCTACATATGCACCACGGGCTGGTGAGTAATTTCAGCATTATTGTTCCAGGCATGCAGCTCCAGCCGTGTTCTGCATTTCACAGTTCTAGCAGTGCTTTTTGCTGCTCTGTGTTTTCATGCACCTCTCTCTCTATTTATACTTCTTTCAAATAGATCAGTAATGATTAACATCATTAATCCTCTTATCAGATTGCACCAACAGCATTTGTAACGTCTGAATACTCATGGTCTCCATTCAATTACAAGCATTGTCTTTATTGTCACCTGTTTCCTTTCTCTGTAAATATTTGTTCCCTTTAAAAAACTCACTTTCCTGATTCTAATAATGTTAAAATCGAATCTGAATAAAACTCGGGAGACCAGCTTTTTATAGTTACAACAGTTCATTGCGCACTCTCCTGCAGGATTTTGAGATCCAGTTGTCAGAGGGAAGGCACTTAAGTACTGCCACCATCCGACAAGTGGGCCCCCTCTCTCCGGTTACAGCGGTATATTTATACATAGTAATCCCCATACATTACTATTGCAAGATGTCATGTGTCCACATACTTGGCGATAATAAAGGATTCTAATTCTGAATTCCATTGGTGCGAAACTTTAGTTACAGATAAGAGAGTCTGCTATATCAAGGCTTAATGACAGATGGAAGTGCTGTCCAGTCCTTATCAGTTATTCCCTTTGCTAGGCCCTGACTCAATTACAGATGGATGTTCATTCCTGTCCTTATCAGTGAGTCCTCCTCTCCCTACTCAAACGAGGGTACAATGTACAATGTTATCAAACTCTCAATGTCTGTCTGCAAACCAAGGAGAACTGGTAATGAGCCTGTCTCAGCTAACTGCTGAAGACAGAGTTTACTTCAGTTCAAAAATTCCTATTCAGTCCCAATTATTCTTTTAGCCAGAGGTTACATAGGTTCAAAATGATTTTTTTATTATCCTCAATTCCTCAACGAAAGGTCATCAACCTGAAAGTTAACTTTTGTTCTGCTGTCCACTGATGTTATCTCATTGCTGACTAACTGAATATCTAATTGCCTTTTAGACTCATATTTAAGATCTCATTTTAAATAAAATTGTAAATTTAGTTGGCTCCATCTTGGGTACTAGCCTACAAAGTACCCAGGACATCTTCAAGGAGCGGTGTCTCAGAAAGGCAGCGTCCATTATTAAGGCCCTCCAGCACCCAGGGCATGCCCTTTTCTCATTGTTATCATCGGATAGGAGGTACAAAAACCTGAAGGCACACACTCGGCGATTCAGGAACAGCTTCTTCCCCTCTGCCGTCCGTTTCCTAAACGGACATTGAACCCGTGAACACTACCTCACTTTTTAAATGTTTATTATTTCTGTTTTTGCACGATTTTTAACCTATTCAATATATGTATACTGTAATTGATATACTTATTGTTATTATTTTTTTCTTCTATATTATGTATTGCATTGAACTGCTGCTGCTAAGTTAACACATTTCAGGACACATATAGTGATAATCAATCTGATCCTGATCAGAATTAGTCCATTTCCAAGCCTCAGCATATTCTTCCCAGTCTATCCCAGTTCCTAGACATTGCCTTGTTAAGGATGCAAACATGAGAAAATCTACAGCTGCTGGAAATTCAGATGCTGAACACCTACCCTCTGTCCGCCAGAGAAAGCAGGATCTCCCAGTGGCCACCCATTTTAATTCCACGTCCCATTCCCATTCTGATATGTCAATCCATGGCCTCCTCTACTGTCAAGATGAAGCCATACTCAGGTTGGAGGAACAACACCTTATATTCCATCTGGGTAGCCTCCAACCTGATGACATGAACATTGGTTTCTCTAACTTCTGTTAATGCCCCTCCTCCCCTTCTTACCCCATCCCTTATTTATTTTTATCTCCCCCTTTTTTTCTTCTCTCTGTCCCTCTCATAATCACTCCTTGCCTGCTCTCCATCTTCCTCTGGTGCTCCCCTCCCCCCCTTCTTTCTCCCTAGGCCTCCTGTCCCATTATCCTCTCCCTTCTCCAGCCTGGTATCTCTTTTGCCAATCAACTTTCCAGCTCTTAGCTTCTTACCTCCCCCTCCTGTCTTTTTCTATTATTTCGGATCTCCTCCCCCCCACTTTCTAATCTCTTACTATCTCTTCTTTCAGTTAGTCCTGACGAAGGGTCTCTGCCCGAAACGTCGACTGTACTTCTTCCTATAGATGCTGCCTGGCCTGCTGCGTTCCACCAGCATTTTGTGTGTGTTGCCTTGTTAAGGAATCCAATTTGCTACAAACCATACTTAAGTCAGTCTGGCACGTCCATCAACACCCAAACACTTGAAGGCAAGCAGCTACACATTAGTGAACAACAAACACAAGAGATTCTGCAGATGCTGGAAACACATACAAACTGCTGGAGGAACACAGCATGTTTGGCAGCATCTATGGAGGGAATAAACAGTTGACGTTTCAGACCGAGATCATTCATCAGGACTGGGTCTCGGCAGGAAACGTCAACTGTTTATTCCCCTCCATAGATGCTGCCAGCCTTGCCGAGGTCTTCCTGTATTTCGTGCGTTTATGAGCCAACAGGTCTGAACGTGGGACTGGGAGGCACATGGATCACGCTGCCAATGGCAACAAGGGCTCGGCGTGCGAGGTCTAGTTTGACTTGGGAGCTGGCAGCGAGCAGGGTAGACACACGTAAACTAGAATAGGGGCGGGAGCAGTAGAGGACAGTGTCGAGCTGATACTGCTCGCAAAATCATGGGCGATTGTATCTGTTGACTCGGTAAATCTGTTGTGGTGCCAGAAAGTGATCCCCGTAGGTCAGAGCCAAGTGGACAGCCTATTTCCCAGAAGACTTGGCGAATTTACTCCTTCCTTCGCTGCCTTACTCACCCTCTCCATTCGATTCCTCCCCCGGGTACTTCTTCCCAGGACACTGCAGCTGAGGCGGGACAGACTGCACTGGCAATCATGGGCAAACTAACGTTTATATTTTAATTGGATCGCAATTTTAAAACACTATTTGTTTAAAATAAAGACGACATCAATTGCTGGGGAAAGTGTAGCATCCACGAGAAGAAAAACAGTTCATAGTTCAGATTAATGACCTTTACAAAGGGATAACCCTTTAAGCATAATGTAAAGTCACAATGGGTGAACACAAAGCCAACCCTTCACCCTGCGCTCCTGTTGGCATAGCCTAGTTTCCCTCTCCATCCAGACTTATTGCGTGAAAAGGAACCGATGGTACGGTCGCTACAAGTGTCCCAGAAAAAAAACAAATGGTGAACTGGGGGTGATTTTCGATTTTCTCGCCAGTTTGGATCGATGCACAGCTCCAACTCGGCGTCTAGACAATGACTCATCACCAGTAGGGAGGGCGGGGAGGGGGAGATGATTGACGTGAAGACCCGGCCAATCACAGGCTGCCTTATCGCCAGAGCGGGAGGGGTAAGTGGGGAAGGGGCGGACCGATACCCAGGCTGCTTGAAGAAGGAAGTGGGTGCATGCAGCCCTGAGGAGTTGGAGTTGGCGGCTGAGAGGGGTTTACGTGGTCTGTCGAGTCACTCTTGCCTCGTGCTTCACACACAAAGGCAGAATTTGTAAGCCCACTGCCGTCGTCATGCTGCGGAAGGGGAGCTCCTCGCTGTGGGAGTTGCTGGAGAGCGGGCTGAAGCTGGCGAACGGTGGTGGTGCTGCCGTGGCGAGGTCTGGCCTCCAGCAGCGGTTGCTGCAACGCGGCCTGCACCATGGTGACGGGCGGCTGCGGCGGCGTCTCGGGGCCGCTACTTACGGCACCGGCGGCACCTCGGAAGCAGCGCCGGAGCAGGGCGAAGCAGTCACCTCACTGGTGCCCACCGATAATTCAGCCCTGGAGAAGTAAGTACGGGAAGGATGGAAACGTGTGGGTCGGAAGGCAATTGTCGTGGAAAGAGGAAACACGGCCCGATGGTTTAAATTCCTGTAATTCTGATGTCTTGTTTAATCCGATAATCGTGCGTCAGATGACCTCGGAGGAAATTTTAGTGGATATTTTGAGTCAGGTGAATGGCGGTACGATGGAGGTCGCTCGACCTGTCAAATCCTTATCCGTCTCTAGAGCAATTCAGCGAGGACCCTCCTCCGCGCACGTACGCATTCAGCTACCTATCCCAGTGAAAATGCCCAGCCGGGGACAATGCTGTGATAAAGCACGCTGTGTTTTTATCGTTTAACGACTATTCAGATTGGTTATTTTGCCAGTCCTCAAATTGTTGACCCCCTCTGTTAGTGGGATTCATCAATTGTCTATATCTGTCGTGATTTTTGTATTTATCTTTAAGATCTTCTCGAAACATCCCTTTCCCGTTTAAAAAAACGCCATATCTGAAGGGCGCCATCCCTGAAATCATATTACCAGGTGTGCAGTGCTGATTTTTTTTAGGTGCTGGAGCTGACAAAATGCTTGCCATTTCCTATATCCTCTCTATATACATGTCACATGGAATGAGCGGGTACATAAATTGGGTGTGATATATATATATCTTATAATGTCAAGCACTGAACCAAGATGGAAGAAATATATGAATTCCAGAGCTCCACAGAAATACAGTGATAGTTAAGACATTAACAAGATTATAGCCTATCACTACATTTCAGTCTATAACTGGTGCAATAAAACAAATAATACTTAATTTAATGATATGACAAAGTATTGCACAGTTGCACTCACTAATTATCATAAAATATAATTATCAATCGTCAAGAAAAAGACAGTAATCATGTATTTTACCAAATTAAAAGTAATTACCTACTTACCAAATGCCACCAATGAGAAGTTTCACAATAATTTCCACAAAGGTTCAGGGGTCTGAAGCAACTCTTGTCCTGGTGTCATCCACAGCCATGATGTGACATACGGCTCAGGATTCCACTGAACTGGAGGAGGTCTTTGTAGATTAACAAACATAAGTGATGATACATGATTTATGAGAATTCTTGAGCGTGTTGTTGTTTTCTAGTTCATGTGACTGAATCCTCTCACAATCAGCGGTACTAATAGGAATAACTTGTGAACAGCTCAGTAATGGGGGTAAATGTTGGGGGAATGCGGCGTCCATGATCCTCCACATAATCTCTGAAGGCACTTATTACAGAGGAAGAAAGCTTAAACCTCTTACAGAGAGATGATATTGCAGCTTCTCCATAATTGGGTGGTATTTCAGCAGGCCAGTTGTCTTTATCACACACATTTCATTAAGCAGGGCATAATAAGCTGTAGCTTCAGCCTACACCCTTTCAGTCTGTTTTAAAGAATATCTATGTTTTTTGTAATTTTGTCCTATGAAATCATGTTGAAAGTGATGCTTTTTGTTATGTTTGTACTGACTGAAATAATTTTCATCCATTCATTCATTCATTTATACATACTTTGAGGTTTAGAAGTTTGAGAACCTTTCAAGGATGTTACCGTGAACATTTGGTGCTGCTAATTGTTTATAAGATTAGTAAGAAACTGTAGATAATTAATGGGGAGAATTTTGTTGTTGCTTGTTAGGGTAATTTCTCCAAACTTTTCCAAGAGCATCTTCACTAGCTATATTTTCAACACTTAGAGCAGCAGTGTGAGCTTTTGATAGTTTGTGATCAACAATTTTTTTTTCTGAGAGACTTCAAGCGTGTACTTCGATCAGCTCCATAATAGGATACTTGGTACATCTGCCATTCATTTGACAGCCTCAAACCCTTAGAAGTAGAAAGTCTCAGATTGCGTTTGTTTGCACATACTTTACACCCAAGTTTATCATCCTTGAAGTCTGACCAAAGATAAGTTTTCTTCTTTTTCTTCCACATTTCTTCAGCCCAAACATCTGAACAGGGATACAAGCCTGACTTTGAAGGACCATTACTTTCAGAACTGCATTTAGACCCGGTCAGAAAATTTGAACTAGAGGCGGGCGAAACATAGCTTTTGTCACTTTTACAGTCTCTTGTTAGCAGTCTCTTGTAACAAGAATAACATACACTCCTCAGCTTGTTTACGAAAGAAATAAGTTAACGTTGTTTGCTTAGAAGCCATAGGGTTGTTAGTGAGAAAAATTTACTTTTGTATTAGCGAGTAATCCACAGATCACCCCCACAGATGTAGCCTTACTAATACGACCGAGTCAGAGCAGACAGCAGGGCCCACACTGCTTAGTAGTGTCCCTAAGCAGGTATAAAAATAACAGAAATAAAGCAAATAAGTTTTATACACTTTTAGCCACCTAAATTGGAACCAAGTAATCAAGTATGAAAATTATGCTTTATCACGCATAATTTTGCCATCAACAGGGATATGCTTCTATGACATGTCCTCTAGCCACACACTTAATACTTTCTCAGTCTTTGCAAGCACTTTATCATCAACCAGAGAGATCATTTTTGCTGTTGTAGGGGTAGCACTAACACTTCCATGAGTTTCAGCTTCTTTCTGCTTTATTGTGCAAATGCTGGATTTGTTCTTACCAACCTTACGGCCCACTTTGGCAAGCGACGTGCCACTTTTCAAAAGATCTAAGATTTTTATTTTCTCGGTGAACAATGCTCAAACAGCGAGTGCTGGAGAGAGGCTGAGGATCTGTGAAATGGCGGGAGGCTACAGCAGAGTATGCTGGGACAACAGGTTGAGTGGCATTTCACAAATACCTAAATAAAGAAAAGTCACAATTCCAGGATGTCACCAAAAAGGATCAAATATCCTAATGTTATTAGTGGTATTTTCCCCACCAACCACCACCCCCTCTCCCTAAACCCCACTTTCGTAAATTCCTTCTATTTAATATGTGGCTGCAGTTAAATTCCCCACTTGTTTATTTTGACTTTTTTTTACAGAGGTGCCGGAGCAGTGCTCTGGCAGCACTGCACCCCGGCATATTAATAAATCATTTTATGTCTCCGAAGCCTTTACATCTTAAAGTGTGGCATGTGTATCTGAATGCTATATTTCAATTGTAACTGAGCCATTAAAATCTCATCCTGATTTCCTTGCTCTATGAAGCCCACTATCCGATATGCTTTTACTTCCAACTTGCAGTGCTATTTTCAGTCAATTTTCTCTTGCACAGAGATTTGACTTTTTAAAATTGAGAGCTTGATTTTTAACGTATCAAGTGACCTGTTAATTACATTTTTTTCCTGCTTGGTTTGTTTAATTTTATTTTCATAAAACTAAAATCTCACGGTTGTTGGGGCATTGTCCTTCTTTATGTCCTACTTTACCTGCTTCCTTCCAAAAATATAGGAGCCTGTATTCTGCATGACTTTAGGACCCTGTATGCCCCCTCCCATCAAAGAGGGGGCAGAATGATAAGAAAGGCTATTTGCATGGGAGCAGGGGTGATTAAGAGCATGTTTATAAAGCACAGAATGGATGTGGTGAAATGCTGTTCAGAGGTAGAAAGGATGGTAGCCAGAAAATATAAACATGTACTCTGCTGGCGGAAAAGTCTGAACCAGAAATTAATAAATTGGTTAATTATTGTTACATCTACTGAGGTAGAGTGGAAAAGCTGTTTGGCCAACCTTACAGATCGTCTTATCGTGTCAGTACACTGAGGGACTCGAGGGGAAAAGCAGTAACAATGCAGAGCGGTGTTACAGTGACAGGAAAGTGCTGAGCAGGCAAACAACAAAGTGCAAGGCCATGGCAAGGTCTGCTTTGTTAATCAAGAAGTCCATTAAATCAAAGGGCAGAAGCTGTTGACAGAAGGACAGTTATTTTTAAGCCACAATATATAATCATAACTCCAGTTGGAATAGCTGAGCCAATGATATTTGAAAACCATTTAAATCCAAGTAAGAGTATGGAGAAAAGATGGGGCAAGCCTTATTCAAAGAGATGGACTGAATGACTTCATTTTGTGCATTTAATTTTATGATTAACTTCTATTACGTGCTTGCTTGCAGTTCTCGTATTTCTGCAGGTTTTTTTTATTCTTGATAATCTAATGTGACTGTTTCAAATAGCTTTTCTGCTATAAAGGTAGTTTTCAACTCAAAAGAAATTGGAAAACTCTTGAGATACAAAGGTATCTGTGTGTCCTTGTATGTTATGCACAAATGGCTAGTTTGCAGGCACAGAAAATAATGATTGTAATGTTCGTTGCAAGGAGAATTACTAAAAAGGCTATATTTACTTAAATGGGCCACTAATAAGATCACACTATACACCTAAGATGCAGGTGGACGGATTGTCTTAAGAGTTTTCCTGTCGGATACTTTGCAGACAAATTTGATAGTTAAATTTGTAAAACTAATGTATGTTGGCAGGAGGATATTGCGTGCTTGAATCTGGTGCATTTCATCAGGCAGATTTTTGGACAGGAGTCCATGGCATCTGTAGCAAGCTGGGACTCAGACTTGAGGATTCTTCACTGCCTTGAGCTAATTCCAGCTCTTGAGCACATAGATTTATTGCTGCACATATGACTACAGTATTGGTGGGTAAAGATTTAATTCTTGAGTATAGCACAGTATGTAGATCTGTCTGAATAATACCGGGAAACAGTTAAGCAGCAAAAGAATGAAATACCCGTGGCCATAAATTTATGATAATGATTGGTGTAGTTCTTGCAATATAATATTTATATTCTACTAGTGGATGCAGATTGTGGATTGGTTTTAACTATTTAAAAAAGCTCCTTAAAGGATGTTGCAGGCACAATGAGTTGTACGATTCTTGTAATCATCCCTCCTATGACCATAGTCCCAAATTTGATACCTGCCATAATCAGGCATGTGTACTTGAATGTCAGCAGGTCCCTCAAAGTTGCTGCTGCTAAGTACGACAACATGGAGAGATAGGAAACATCTTCAGCGCTCCAGAGAAAACAACCTAAGTTTATCCAGCCTCTCCTGATAACATGTCTCTGAACCAGGCAGCATTGTGATAAATCTCTTCTGCACCCTCTCCAAAACCTCAACATCCTTCCTATAGTGGGGTGACCAGAACCGTATGCAATACTTCAGATGTAGCCTAAGCAGAGTTTTATAAAGTTGCAACATAACCTCCTGACTTTTGAACTCAGTGCCTCAAGTAATAAAAGCAATCATTTATAAGTCGTCTTAACCACGTTATTGATCTGTGTAGCCACTTTCAAGGAACTAGAAATTTTGATCCTAAGATCTCTCTGCTCAGCAACACTGTTAGGAACCTCGCTCTTAACATTGTATTGCCTGCTTACTTTTTTCCTACTGAGACACACTTTTTCCCTACTGAGGGAGTTAGATATGGCCCTTGTGGCTAAAGGGAGGGAGTTAGATATGGCCCTTGTGGCTAAAAGGATCAGGGGGTATGGAGGGAAGGCTGGTACAGGGTTCTGAGTTGGATGATCAGTCATGATCATACTGAATGGCGGTGCAGGCTCGAAGGGCCGAATGGCCTACTCCTGCACCTATTTTCTATGTTTCTAACACCTCATATTTATCTGGGTTAAACTCCATCTGCTTTTTCTCAGCCCATATCTATAACTAGTCTATATTGTGCTGTATTCTTTGCCTGTCTTCTACACTATCCACAACTCCACCAATCTTTGTATCATCTGCAAATTTACTGACCTATCCATCTACATTTTCATCCAGGTCATTTATAAACATTACAAACAGTAGAGGTCCCAGCACAGATTCCTGTGGAACTCCACTAATTACAGACCTCCAGTTCGAATAAGTCCCTTCACCCACTACCCTTCGTCTTCTATGTGCAAGCCAGTTCTGAATCCAGACAGCCAATTTGCCGTAGATCCAATGCATCTTAATCCTCTGGATTAGCCTTCCATGAGGGACTTTGTCAATTGCCTTACTAAAATCCACTGCCCTACCCTTATCAATCTCTTTCATCACATTGTCAAAAAACTCAATCAAGTCCGTAAGGCATGACCAGCCATGCACAAAGCCAAGCTGGCTCTCCCTAATTAGGCCATGAGTTTCCAAATGCTCATGTATCCAATCCCTAAAAATTTTCTCCAGCGATTTCCCTACAACTGACGTGAGACTCACAATTCTGTAGTTCCCAAGATTTTCTCTTGTTCCCTTTTTGAATAGAGGTCCAACATTAGCCACTCGCTAGTGCTCCGGGACCTCGCCTGTGCTAGAAAGGACACAAAGTCAAGAGCCCAGCATTCTCATCTCTTGTCTTCTTCAGTAACCTGGGGTAAATTCCATCAGACACTGGGGACTTGTCCATCTTAATACTCCTTAGAAGCCCAACACTTCCTCCTCCTTGGCCTCTAAATGCTCGAATATGTTTATAGTCAGTACTGATCTCCTAGTCTTCCATGTTCTTTTCTTTGGTAAATACTGAAGTAAAGTATTCATTAAGTACCTCACTCACGTTCTCTGCATCCAGGCAAATTTTACCCCCTTTATCCTTGAGTGGTTCCACCCTCTCCCTAGTTATCCTTTTACTCTCTATGTATGTATAGAATGTCAAGGAATTCACCTTCGTCAAAGATTCATTTTATTGTCAAAGTATGCAGAATACAGCTCTCAGATTCGTCTTCTCTGGAAAGCCAGAAAATACAAAAAAGTCATGGAAGGCATTGAGGCACCCTCCCACATGAAAAAGAAAAACAACTCTCAAACCCCAAACCTGCTCAACGTCTCCCTCAGCCAAAACTAACAGATCATGTACCCAGACACGGCAGCTAAACCCCAAGCTCCTCCAAGCCAAAAACACAGCGACAGTAATTTCAAACACCCAACCCCTCCCTCGCCCAAAAAAAAGTACCTATTACTCACCCATCAATTGGCAACAAGTAAGAAAATGAGTCTTTGAGCGTAATTCCCTAAAGGTTAATTTACAGGTTGAGTCTGTGGTGAGGAAGGCAAATGCAATGTTGACATACATTTCAAGAGGACTAGAATATAAAAGCAAGGATGTAATGTTCAGACTTTATAAAGCTCTGCGCAGGCCTCACTTAGAGTATTGTGAGCAGTTTTGGGGCTCTTAGGAAGGATGTGCTGAAACTGGAGAGGGTACAAGGAAGGTTCAAAAAATGATTCCAGGATTGAATGGCACATGACGGCTCTGGGCCTGTACAGTTTTCATTAGAATTCAGAATAATTAGGGGTGACCTTATTGAAACTTGTCGAATGGTGAGAGGCCTTGATAGAATGGATGTGGAGAGGATGTTTCCTATGGAGTCTAAGACCAGAGGACATGGCTTCAGAATAGAGGGGCGTTCTTTTGGTATGGAGATGCAGGATTTCTTTTGTCAAAGAGTGGAATCTGGAATTCATTGCCATAGGCAGCTGTGGTGACCAAGTCTTCAGGCATATTTAAGGCAGAGGTTGATAGATTCTTGATTGATCAGGGCATGAAGGGATACAGGAGAGAAGACAGGAGATTGGGGCTGAGAGGAAAATTGTATCAGCCATGATGAAATGGCGGAGCAGGTTCAATGGGCCAAATGGTCTATTTCTGCTCCAATATCACGTGGTCTAAAAACTGAAGGAGACCAATATAAACTACAGTCCACCCTGATAATCACATATGTCTCGGAATTTCGAAAACATCTCCCATCAGCGTTGAGGAGAGCAACAGCTCGAATTCAGAACTTCTGTGGGGCCTTCATCTGCTGTGAAGTGACCTTTTGACCTCCAGACCTACTTGCCAAGGACTTTTCATGGTCCTCCTGGATTCCTTAATTCCACTTAATTCTTTTCTGGCTTCTAAGGGGAGATATGATAGAGGTTTGTAAGATTATGAGAAGTGGACAGAGGATCTATTTCCCAGGGTTGAAATGTCTTGTATCAGAGAGCGTGCATTGAAAGTGAGGGACAAGTTTAATTGGTAGAGGCAAATACGTTAGAGGCTTTTAAGAGACATTTGGAAAGGCACATGTAAACAAGGAAGGTAGAGAGATATGGACATGGTGTATGGTGTAGATAAGAGGAATTTGTGTTTGGATGTTTTTGATTTGCTTTTTAGCTGGTTTGACACAACATTGTGGGTCAAATGGTGTGTTTCTGTGCTGTACTCTGTTCTGTTTCCTGAGTTGAGAGTGGAAGATGTTTGACCTCTGAATGGAAAGTTCAAAAGTACATTTGGAGTCAAATTATTGATTTCTTTTTAAATGAAACTAATTGAGACAGGGTAGATACAATGAACAAAAGCTCCAATTGGCACTGCAGGCATTTCTTTTCCTCTTGCAGTGGGACTAATAGATTAATAACATTTATAAGGTGATTAAGGTGGGGAGCAGGCTGTTCTTGTTTTCTGATGCAGAAATCTTGGACACGTAAAAATTCTGTAAAATGAAGATGCTTTCAAAAATGAAATTAAAAGTTTCCTAAATTAAAAATATCTTTAAAAAATTATAATAAAGAGCAGTAAACAGTATTAAAAAATCTAAATCAAATCAATATTTGGCATGACTATCCTTTGCCTTTATAACCGTAGCAATTCTCAGGTACAGCGTTATGCAGTTTTATAAGAAAATCAGCTGTAGGTTGTTCCAAGCATCTTAGAAAATGACACAGTTCTTCTGCAGACCTTTAGCTGTTCTGCTTGCTTCTTTCTCCAGGTAATCCGTGACACCCTCAATGATGTTGAGATTGGGGCTTTGGGGGCCATATCATATGTTACCATACTCCTTGTCTTTTTTTTCTTTATCACGTTGTCTGTGTTTGGAGTTGTCGTCTTGCAGAATGAAGCTGGAACTGATTAGCTGACTCCCTAGTGGGATTGCGTACTGGATGATAATCTGCTTGTATTTCTCAGCATTGATGATTCCATTAATTCTGACCAGATTATCAACTCTATTTGCAGAAATAGAGCCCCAAACCTGTAGAGAACCTCCGCCGTACTTCACTGCTGGCTGCAGTCACTCATCCATGTAGCACTCTCCAGCTCTTCTACAGATAAACTGCATCTTGTTTAAACCAAACATTTCAAGTTATGAGACTTCTGTCCAGAGCACTAGCTACCATTGTTCAGCACCCCACTCAGTGTATTTTTGTGCACAGGTGAGACTCTTGGCTTTGTTTCCACTTCTGACTAGACTTCTCTGGTCTGTGGAGAGGTGTACTTGGTTTCCAGTGGTTTCTGTGCGTTTAGACCTGATGGCGGTTCTGGTCTTCTGATTTAGAAGGGACACCAGATATCTCATCTTCTGCACTCAGTTTCTGTGGCCAGCCACTGTGTTTCTGGTCCCTAACCTTGCCCATTTCTTGGACAGCACATCTTGAAACACATATCTGCTGCAAAATTTCTGCTTGGGAGATCATTGAATGGTAAAAAATTCCACCAATAATATCTCCACAAAATCTACCAAATACAATTAGACTATCTGTTTCCTCTCCCGGATAAAAATGTCCTGTTGTATTTTTGCCAACTACATTGAGAATGCCCAGTATCAGACATGTGAACCAACACTACAGGTTAAAAAGCAGTCAGAAGTAAAGCACATCCTTGAAGAAATGCAACATTCACATCAGCTCTCAGGGAACCTTTAACTTTTGACTGTTCCTACCAGAGATGAACTGAAAGATTGAGCATGGGGGCCTAATATTTTCAGTTCCATCTATTTCAATGAAAGGAATATTGTAGGTTGAACAGATGAGGTTAGGGCATGGATCAGCATGATAGAAAAATGGAGTGTTCTGGGGGATGGAAAGGTTAGTTTGATCTTGGAGTTGGTTAAAGGTTGGCATGACATCGTGGGCCGAAGGCATTGACGGTGCTGTAATGTTTTATGTTCCAGCTCATGGAATTATGGTATTGTGGCCATTAGTGAGACTTGATGGCAGGAGGGGCAGTTCTGGAAGCTCAGTGTTCTAGAGTTCAGTTGTTTTAGATGTGATTGCAGGGGAGTATTAAAGGGGGAGGGGTGGCACTACTAGTCAGGGAACATGTCATTGCAGTGCTCAGACTGAAGAGCTTGCTGTTGAGGCTACGTGGGTGGAACCAGGAGTAAGAAAGGGATGGCCATGGTAATGAGATTTTATTATCGTCAGTGGCATTAGAGGAGCCGATTGTAGAGATTTAGCAGACAGTTGGAAAAAGAATAAGATTGTGTGATTTAGGTGTTTTTTTTTCCTTTTAACTTTCCACATATTGACTGGGACTCCTACACAGTAAAAGGGCTGGATAGGGCAGAGTTTGTCAAATGTGTTTTCCTTAATTAATATCCAGAGGACTCGGTTAGAGAGCATGATATTGGATCTCCTATTAGGGAACAAGACAGGGCAGGTGACAGAAGTGTGTATAAGGAAACTCTCTGGATCCAGTGATCATAATTGAATTAGTGTCAAGAATATTGTGGAGAAGAATAGGACTGTACTTAGATTGAGATTCTAAATTGCAGGAAGACTAATTTTGATGGCATCAGAAAGGATATGGCATTTTGTGGCACCAAGTTTTATTGTGGCAAAGTTGTATTCTGGCAAAGGGAATTTGGTAAGTGTGTGGCGTTCAAAAGTGACAGTTTGAGCATACAGTGTTTGTATGTTCCAGGTAGAATAAAAGATGAGGTTAACAAGTTTGTTGGGCAAGGCTAAAGGCAGGGGATATGGAGATCCTTGTTAAGAGGAATAAAAGAAGGGTGTGAGGAGTATAAGCATTACAAGAGACCACTTGAGAAGGTTGCTTAAAAAAGTATGCTTAACAATTCCAGGGCCTAACAAGATTGCCCTCGGACCTTGTTTGAGGCTAGTGCGGGAATTGCAGGGCCCTGGCAGAGGTATTTAAAACTTCCTTAGCCACAGGTGAAGTCCTGAAGGACTGAAGTATAGCTAATGTTACTCTGATGTTCAAAAATGGTTCTAAGAATAAGCTAGAAAATTATGGGTCAGTGACCTGCTGTTAGTGGTGGGTAAATTATTGGAAGGTATACTTAGGGACAGAATACATAATTACAGTGGATTCTGGTTAATTGGGGCATGTCAGACTATACATATTAGCCCAATTATGTGGCTTTCCCAATTAGCAAAAGTTTCATGGAAATAGCTAAAAAGGGTTTTTTAAAAAAAAGATAAACTACTACTTAACTGAGTAACAAATGTATTTAAATGAAATATAGAAAATATTAGAACACTACCAAAAGTACTATAGTAGTGTACAACTACTTGTATTAGTTTGTAATAGTTATCGATTGAGGAATTAATTCTGTGTATGCAGGTGTGTTTTGATTGTAAATTAAAATCAGTGCAGACACCTAATGAAGAAGATGGACTACAGGTGTCCCCCGCTTTTCGAACGTTTCCTTTACGAAACCTCACTATTACGAAAGACCTACATTAGTACCCTGTTTTCGCTTTCAGAAGGTGTTTTCACTGTTACGAAGAAAGGCAGCGCGCTATTAAAAATCAGCGCACGATAAAAGGCAGCACGCGCCCCAAGCAGCCACTCTCCCCCGGATTCGGAACGGCATTGCTTTAACACGTTGCATTGAGCAGCCGTCAGCAAGCTGAGTTCTAAGGTGTCAGAAAAGACTGAAAGAGTAAGGGTGTTACAATTAGCGTAAAACTAGACATAATTAAGCTTTTCGATCGTGGTGAACGAAGCAAGGACAAAGTGAGTTTGGCTTGTGGAAGTTGATGAAGATGATGTTGAAGAGGTTTTGGCATCCCATGACCAAGAACTGATAGATGAAGAGCTGATGCAATTGGAAGAGGAAAGGATAACAATCGAAACCGAATGCAGAAAGTGAAGCAACTGTGTGAGATTTTCGCTGCAATGATAAAGTACGACTTTAATTTTGAAAGGGTACGTAGGATTAGGAGATATTTGCAGGATGGTTTGAGTGCTTACAAACAACTGTATGATAGAAAGATGCGCGAGGCTCAGCAGTCAAGCAAGCCTTCCATATCAGCCACAGCAGATGACGAACCTCGACCTTCGACATCGAGGCAGGCAGTCATAGGAGATGATGAGCTGCCTGCCCTGATCGACAATGAGATGACACCCCCGTGTCCCATCACCCCAACTCCTGGGCCCCAGACAGATACTGTACTGATTTGCGAAGAACGCAGCAGTAGCCGGGAGGCACACAGCATATCTTTAAGAAAAAAGCCGAAATAAACATGCTAATTAATTAGGTGCCCCCTAGTACGTAATTGTCAGCTCAGATCAGAGGCGATGCAATCGGCAATGGCCTCTGATCTGTGCTGACATTTACGTGCCGGGCAGCACCTAATTAATTAGCATGTTTATTTCGGCTTTTTTCTTAAAGATGTGTTGGGTGCCTCCTGGCTACCGCTGTGTTCTTCGTGGCAATGTATCAGGTCGGCGGCCCGGAGGGTGGGGGCCACTGCACCATCCAGCCTGCGATGACTCAGTCTAACACACCATCATCAGTGTGCTCAGTGCTGTTTTCCCAATTCCGGTAAGTGATACTACACTGTACATACATTACTTCTATTTTATATAGGCTGTGTATTTTTACGTGTTATTTGGTAGATTTGGCAGCTTCATAGTTTAAAGGTTACTGGAGTGCGCGTTTATGCCAACAGCGCTTGCATGAGATTTTCGCTACGGAGATCTGTGCAGGTAATTGTTGTAGAGAAGTATTTCTACTTTATATAGGTTGTGTATTTATCATATTATTCTTGCTTTTACTATATGTTACTGTTATGTTAGGTTTTATGTGTTATTTGGTAGGTTATTTTTGGGTCTGGGAACGCTCACAAAATTTTCCCATATAAATAAATGGTAATTGCGTCTTCGCTTTACGACATTTCGACTTACGAACCGTTTCACAGGAATGCTCTACCTTCGGATGGTGGGGGGAAACCTGTACCTTCAAACAGTGCTCTCAAGGGTTGCATCCTCCAAATATCCATTTGAATTGTAACATTTAAGATGATTGTCAATCACTTCACATTCTTCATGGTTCCTGACTATTGAAGTAGTGAAATTGTTTCATTTTCACTCCCAGCTATTTCTGGCAACTCCAAACTTGAATGTTTGAAACTGCAGTGAGAAAAATGGTTGTGAATTGTCTTCTTGTTTATTATTTGCCAACTAACAAATACTGTATCACTGCTTTTTGAATATGATCATGCGAAGACTGTTCACTGTAAGCGTAGTATAGCGTCTAACGGCCACGCAGCGTGCATGAGCCTGTGATGTGCTGCAGTGATGAGTGCTGGCTCTGTTGCTGTTTTGTGCAGACCAGTGTGAGGTTGCACTTTGGGAGGACCAACCAGGGTAGGACTTGCCAAATGAACTGTAGGGAACTGAGGAGCGTGATAGAACAAGAGGATCTAGGCATATAGATCCATAATTCCTTGAAGGTGGGGTCGCAAATCAATAGTCATAAAGAGAGCTTGTGATATGGTGGGCTTCATAAGTCAACAGTACTGAGTACAGGAGCTGGGATGTTATGTTAAAGTTGTATAAGACATTGGTGAAGCTAAATTTGAAGTATTATGTGCCGTTCTGGTCAGCTATCTACAGGAAAGATGGCATTAAGATTGAAAGAGTACAAAGGAAATTTACAAAGATGTTGCTGGGACTTGAGTTATAGGGAATGGTTAATTAGGTTAGGACTTTATTCCTGGAGCAAAAGGAAATGTGGGGAGATTTGATGGAGGTATACCAGATTATGAAGGGTATAGGTAAGGTGAATGCAAGCTGGCTTTTTCCACTGGGGTTAGATCAGTCTGCAGGTCTCACTGGCCTTGTTAGTCATATATGAACTCCACCCCCAAAACCTGACTGAAAATAAGTTCCCTTTTCTCCTGAGGGGTTGCCTAAAATTTCAATCGGAAGCAGGTTTGATGTGCTTTCTGTGATCTTCCTTAATTAAAATCTGAATCTTTTTCCTTGAAGCGCACATTGTACAAATAACTCAGTGCCTACACCTTGACTCTTGCACATATGAGCAGATTTGTTTTAGTTACTGAAGTCAGCTCCTTGGAGGTTGATACCTGGCCAGAGACATTTTCTGTACACTGGTTGCTTCCAGCAGTTCAACTTTAGCTACAGTATTTGGTGAAAGAAATACTTATGGAACAACTTGGATCTTGCACAGAAGGCATATTAAAAGATTCACGTTGCAGGACCGTAGGTGGTTTGTTGTGACCACTGCATGGTAGAGCTTCAGTTTTTTGGCAGATGGTATTTTCTTTGTATGAGACTTGTACAAGGGTATGGGATTATGCTAATTGCTTGTCCAGGGAACTGCCATGAGGTAGATTGAAACTACATCCTGAGAAAATGTGAACTATGAATGATGATAACAAATGTTTAAGTAGCATGTGAGAACTGCTGTGGCAACTTGAACATTCAGCACAATCATTTAACAACTCAGCAGACAGATGTCTGCCTAGAAAAACTTGAGAAGCATGTTAGACATGTTTACATTTTATTCAGTTACTATTCTTAAATATTGCTCTGAGAAACATTCTTAAATTGCAAACTAATAAGAAATTTCATAAACTTAGGCCATTTCAAAATGTTGAAAAAATAGCTGCAGTTCAGTTTCTAGCAAATTTTGTGCTGGTGCATAAATCAGGTATTGTACCCATGTCAAGTATTAATTTTCTATTGTACTTTTTGATTATTTGTTAATTTGATTTGTACTTGGTTGTAAAGATTTCTGGCAAGAATAGAATCAAATTTTTTCCTTGTTTCAGAAGCCAGAATTTTGCAGTTTTTATAGAGCTAGTGAAGTTAAAATTGTGAAAATTTTTAAGATTCAAGTTCATTCTCCAAATATAAATATTTTTAAAATCTGTGTGTTCAGAAGCAATTGGTAAGTACCTTTCACAGTGGACTAACTGCTTTCATCTGAATTCTACTGAGGCAGCAGACCAATACAAGTATTTGATGAAAGGGGTGTTGTTTCTGGTATTCATCACGCTAAAGCAAAGCTTTAATTATCATGTGATGAATGTAATTGTAAAGAATAATCAGAGATGGCTACATAAACAGCAATGCAAAAGTACTTAAACACAACTGAATGGCAATTACAATAATGGGAAACGAAGTGTGCTAATGAAGTGAACTTGACAAACGATTATTTTTGACTCCAACATGCAGGGTGTAAGGTGCAAGTGAATTTGCTGTGTCCCCTGCCTGCCATCAACTCTTCTGTACTTGGAGGTTATTGTTTATTTTCACTCTTGCTACACCCCAAGGTGCACACATCAAATTTGCTGCTTATAGTGCCGAAAGGATTTTCCAGTGCTGCTTGTATCTGCCTCCAAGGCAGAGCTGTCAACAGAACTTTGCATGATGTTGCAGTTAGTCACATCAATATATTGACTTTGTCCAAACTGTTGCAATTGTTAAAAATAAATTACAATCTCCTGTGCTAAATTACACAACATTCCCAAAAAAAAGTTGAAGTTGAGATTTGCATGTGGTTTTTAAGACCGGATTTGAAAGAGCTTTTCAGAGCGCACAACTAAACAGTTTGCAATATTTATGATCTGCTGGAAGTGCGAAGAATAGCAAAATCAAATCATCTGAAGTTAACTCTAACTTCATTGACGATTAAATGTATAGATAATCCACATGGAGATTAAAGATAGGGTAATTGCACCAGGATAATGTATTTTCCATTGGGTTGAAGGCTATTGGGGCCTACCTGATTTGGAGTTAGTTTATTATTGTCACATGTACCATATACCATATAAAGTTTGTTTTGATACTCTTCATACATATCAAATCATTACACAGTGCATTGAAATAGTACAAGGTAAGACGATGACAGAATGAAGTGTAACAGCTACAGTGAAATTGTAGTGCAGGTTGTCAATAAAGTGCAAGGTTATAATGAGGTAGCTTTGGATCCTTAGAAAAGAGTAAAATGATGTGGGGGTAAATACTGAGGTTATGGAGGATATAATCGTTAATTCTTTCTGGATAATTCAGAAGTGAAATTTGAAAAACTATAATTTGGATTTATTTTGTTCTGGATAAATGTTAAGATAAGGTGAGAACATAGAATTGTATCAATCATGATACAATTCACTAACCGTACAACTTGGAGAAGTAAAATGCATTACCCGTTTTAATGTCACTGAAATTGGAGTTTACAATATCATGTTCTGGGGTTTCAGGATTGCTGCGTATGGGAGTCAGTGGATTGCGTGATTGTGCCACTTGAATTATTCTAATACTCTGAATAAGTGTGATATTTCATAAATTAGCATTGTATATTTGCAGGATGTTGCTGTTTGAGTGCTTACAATTATAGATGAAGAGTATTGTAAAGTACACTTGTTAAAGTGACACAAATTTCATTCAGATAATTTTGTGCTTCCTGATCATAGTGCACCATGTGCCCCATGAAACTCCGAATTATGTTTATATTTGCGTAGAGATTTCTAATGAAATGTGGAATGTGTGGCTATTCCTTTCAAGTTGTCTGCTTTGTGGAGTCTGCATGGGGCAAGGTAAGAACATTGAAGAATCCATACTGAGTCATAGCTGATACCAGGAGTTATAATACAGGTTAAATATTTAAATGATATACAGAAAAAAGTTATATCTGGGAAATGACATTTGGAAGAGGTGAAAAACAAAGTGAATAATTGTGTCGTGCAATATTTTTCTAAGGAGGTGAGACTTTTAATTAAGGTAAAAGTGGCTTAAAACTAATGCTGGTGCAATCAGCAGTGAGTTTTGAAAAATCCCAATCAATAATAACACCTCAGAAATGCACTGGCATTGAGTTCTTAACCATTCTTAATGTGGAATTCATCCCATGTGTAACAGCAGTTGGTGGAGGAACAAAATATCTTTTCTGGTAACTAAATTCCTATACTTAATGCCTTTGACCTGGAATCCCACTGTATCCAATTTAATGTGCATTTGCAGCGTTAACCATACATAGTTTAGTTTTTAATTAAATAAGATTGCATAGTTTGGAAGGGGCAGTTTTTAGTTGAAATACATTTTTTAAAGGGCGGTGAGGTGTAAAGCACTATTTCTGATGGAATATTCAAGAACTATGTAATTGATACTGGGCTTTGGTCATGTTAATCTCAAGGACAGCTGCAGTGCACAACTTTGTTCATTATTGACTACTGTGCCTTGAAGCATGGAAGTCAGTAAATGAGCTGGAAATTAGATCCACTTCTTATATACAAGATAAAATCTGCAGATGCTGGAGATCCGAGCAGTGCACACAACATGCTGGAGGAACTCAATTTCCTCTGCCATCCAAAGGAGAGCGTTCCTATGAAACGGTTCGTAGCCGGAATGTTGTAAAGCTAAGAAGCAATTACCATTTATTTATATGGCAACATTTTGTGAGCGTTCGCAGACCCAAAAATAACCTACCAAATCATGCCAAATAACACATAAAACCTAAAATAACAGTAACATATAGTAAAAGCAGGAATGATATGATAAATACACAGCTTATATAAAGTAGAAATACTTTTCTACAGTTATTGCCTGAACTGTTCTCCGTAGCAAAAATCTCACGCAAGTGGTCTCAGCAGAAACATAAAATCGTACCAAATAACGCATAAAAATACACAACCAATATCAAGTAGAAATAATGTATGTACAGTGTAGTATCACTTACCGGAATTGGGAAAATGCCGAGCACACTGATGATGGTGTGTTAGACTGAGTCATCGAAGTTTGGGTGGTGCAGTGGCCCCCACCCTCTGGGCAGCGAACCGATACCGATCCGCGAAGCACGCAGGGGTACAGTGGTAGCCGAGAGGCACACAGCACATCTTTAAGAAAAAAGCCAAAACAAACAAGCTAATTAATTAGGTACTGCCCGGCACTTAATTTTCGACCCAGATCAGAGGCGATTGCCGATTGCTTTGCCTCTGATCTGGGCCAACAATTACATGCCGGGAGGCACCTAATTAATTAGCATGTTTATTTCAGCATTTTTCTTAAAGATGTGCTGTGTGCCTCCCAGCTACCGCTGCATTCTTGGCGAATCGGTATCTGTCCACGGCCTGAGGGTTGGGGTGGTGGGACACTGGGGTGTCATCTCATCGTTGTCTGTTTCCATTAGGGCAAGCAGGTCATCTTCTTCTACCTCTGCCTGCCTTGATGTCGAAGGTCGAGGTTCGTCATCTGCTGTGGCTGATGTGGAAGGCTTGCTTGACTGCTTAGCCACGTGCATTTTTAGATCATACAGTTCTTTGTAAGGACTCAAACCATCTTGCAAATATGCCCTAAACCGACGTACCCTTTCAAAATTAAACTTGTACTTTATCATTATTCATTCGGTTTCGATTGTTAGATTATGAAGACACGCAGTCCTCTTTTATTGTCATTTAGTAATGCATGCATTAAGAAATGATACAATATTTCCTCTGGTGTGATATCACAAAACCCAGGACAGACCAAGACTGGAAAAAAAACTAACAAAACCACATAATTACAACATATAGTTACAACAGTGCAACAATACCATAACTTGATGAAGAAGTCCATGAGCACAGTAACAGTTCAGAGTCTCTCAAATGTCCCACATCTCACGCAGACGGGAGAAGGAAGAAAAACTCTCCCTGCCATACCCGACCACGGTCCGACTCTGAGTCATCCGAAAACTTAGAGCTCTGATCAGCTCTCCGACACCGAGTACTGAATGCCATTTCTATCCGAACAATTCAACCTCCATCTCGGTCACCAACAGCAGGCAAAGCCGGGGATTTTGAGGCCTTCCTTCCGAAAGATTCCTGACCACGCAGTAACGACAGCAGCGAACAAGCATTTCAGAAATTTTTCCAGATGTTCCTCTGTGCTTTCTCGTCCGTCTCCATCAAATCAGAATTGTCCACGGCCTCTATTTAACGGATACAATATTATTTTTCACCGGAGGGCTGCGCACGCGCGGTGCGCTGCTCTCTCTCCTCCCATCGTTTTCCTTTCCTCTTCCAATTGCATCAGCTCTTCAACATCATCTGCGTTAGCTTCCACAAGCCAAACTCACTTTGTCCTTACTTCGTTCACCACGATCAAAACGCTTAATTATGTCTAGCTTTACGCTAAGTGTAACACCCTTACGAGCTCTTTCAGGCTTTTCCAATACCTTAGAACTCATCTTGCAAACGGCTGCTCACAGGCACGTGATTAAGGCAATGCCAGTGAGAATGCAGTTCCGAATCCAGGGGAGAGCAGCTGCCTTTTTTTTTTGCGCACTGCTTTTTCCGCGTGCTGCCTTTCTTCGTAACAGTGAAAACACCTTCTGTTAACAAAAACAGGGAATTAATGTAGGTCTTTCATAACAGTGAGGTTCCGTAAAGTGATTGTTCAAAAAGCGGGGGACACCTGTATTTGAATGCAGTTGTGCATTTTGATTGAAACATTTAGTGTAAGTAAGTGAGTTGATTTAATGTATTTATTGTTTATCAATATTATTTAAACCCAGTTGTCAGTGAGCTTTCGAAAGCCTGTTTTATTGTCTGAGTGAAGCACCATGATGCACTGCCTGAGGCTTAGTGGATTTTGTGACCTGCTCTTTTTCTCACATGATTCCCATGGCAGACAGCTCTTTAGAGTTGTTGGATCTGTGGGGCAACAAAGAACCAAAGATCCAGTGGGTGGGGAGAAGGAGGGGTTGTAAGGAGTGATTCTCAAGGGGTTGTAGTGGAAACAGTTGTGCTTGATTGAGTCCATTTATGACTGGGTAAATAATCAGCATTTTAATATTTAATTATTTGGTTGATTAATATTTCAAATTGTGTGGTTAGTTCAAAAGGAAGCAATATCTTCATGTCTTTTTGAGGAATCCAAACCCTACTGCCATTACCCTGTCAATTTCTAGTAGTCTCCAATGTAACCCCTTTTTGCTTGTGACAGTTTTTTTAAATTTGAGATTTCTAACATTTCATTCTGACCTCTTATAATTGTCCAAATAGAATAGTCTGTAGATCTATTTGACAAGTAAGGTTCCTCCCTCATCTTCAAGCGTGGAATGATATAAAGTTTAAATAATTTTACTACTTTCAGATTCTTGTCACAAGGGAGTCATTTGTTCTTGATTTCATTCTAGTAAAGGTTAGGCTGAAAACTAAAGCATTTCTCTTTTCTTCTTTGACACTTACATATATATAAAAAAAAGTTTGTAGCTGGACTAAGTCAGAGTAGAACGTAATGAAAGGAGACATCAGAACCAAGGTGTGATGGGTACAAAAATGTGAAAGACTTAATTTTGTTGAAGCCTTTTGCAGTGTCTTAAAAAATGTGAACTTGTGTCTCTCTTGCCTTGTTTTTCTTAAACAATTGTTCTTTCTCTTCAAGGAAAAAGTACAAAGCAGGTCTTCTCCCCAGTCTGGAAGATCTTCTGTTTTACACAATTGCTGAAGGGCAGGAGAAGATTCCAATTCATAAGTTTATTACTGTAAGTTTTGCTGTGTAATGACTCTTCTTTCAAGCTTTTTTATCACTGAATTACAAGGTGTAGAATACTAAGCTTGTCTAATGAGATAACTAAAATCAGGTATTTTAACCAATCAAATATTGCAGTTTAATCTCTAACTTGATGGATGTTTTGGAATATAGAGAGAGATGATCGGTAACCATCGGCAAAACCTCTGGGGGCATTTTGGGAGGAATGAGGTATTTTGCAGGGAGTTGTCAAGGTTTTTTGTCAGTGCTGTGAGGTATCAACAGGGGAGTAATATTAGGCAATGAGGTACAGAAGCTTTCATAACAATTTGAGAAGTTATTTTTCATATTCTGTTAACTTAAAAAGCAGGGGTGTTATTACTGATCCACAACTGATGACTTATGAGATTGGTTACTATTTGAGGCAATTTGTATGTCATTTTGGTAATGCCTGAATGCCGATTGTCTTTTTGTTCATTACAGGTCCTAAAATCAACAGGATTAAGAACATCTGATCCTCGATTGAAGGAGTGTATGGATATGCTTAGAACAAATGTGCAGGCAGCTTCTGATGGAGTTCTGCTTGATAAAGAACTCTTTAAAAAGTGAAGTATTTGTTGAACCCACAACTCTTTAATATCTAGAGTCAATTAGTGCTTCTGTTTTCAGTATTTCTCTTGGGTCTATCTTGAAACTTAGTGCAGGTTGGACAGCTGTTTGGGTTGAGTTGAGAGAGGGAGAGAGAGAAAGACAGCACAGAATAATTTGGAAGTCCTGAGGATGTTTTGAATTTTAAAAAAATACCATCAAGGCAGAGTTAGGAAAATCTAAAACTAGATATGAGAAATCTGAAGTTGAGTTGAATTGAATTGACTTCATTACTTACATCCTTCATATATGTGAGGGGTAAAAATCTACATTACATTTTCCTCTAAATATGCAATGTGCAATTTATAGTATTTTATTATGTACAATAGAATAGTCAGTATAAGAGAA
This sequence comes from Mobula hypostoma, assembly GCF_963921235.1. Taxonomy (NCBI): domain Eukaryota; kingdom Metazoa; phylum Chordata; class Chondrichthyes; order Myliobatiformes; family Myliobatidae; genus Mobula; species Mobula hypostoma. The sequence continues at coordinate 151,789,997 of NC_086102.1, read as the reverse complement.
ATACAGTTGTGTCAGCATGAATTAAGCAGTCTGATGGCCTGGGTGGAAGAAGCTGTCCCTGAGCTTGTTGGTCCTGGCTTTTATGCTGCGGTACCGTTTCCTGGATAGTAACAGCTGGAACAGTTTGTGGTTGGGGTGACACAATGATCCTTCAGGACCTTTTTGCACAGCTGTCTTTGTAAAAATGTCCTGAATAGTGGGAAGTTCACATCTACAAATGTGCTGGGCTGTCCACACCACTCTCTGCAGAGTCCTGTGATTGAGGGAAGTATAGTTCCCATACCAGGCAGTGATGCAGCCAGTCAGGATGCTCTCAATTGTGCTCCTTAAAAATGCTCAAACCTTTGTTCACTTTTTTTATTATTATTGTTCAGTAACCTAGCATACAGATATCCTCCTCAACTGATCTGCATGCAGCTCTGGTCTTGGTCTCTGGTCTTCCATAATTGAGATCCCCTTTACCCTATCTGTCTCCCATTTTTTTTTTTCCTCTTTACATGGATGTTGTCTGAGTTACTAATGTTTACACATTTTTTTAAACTTATTTTCATTCATTCCTGGCAAGGTTTGCATTTATTGTTCTTGTGAGGTAAATTAGGAAGTAAGTAATCAGGCATATCAGACCAAGATGCCAAGATTCTTTTCCCAAAAGGATAGGCTTTTAAAAATAAATGTCATAGCTACAATTACTTTTGTAAGTTTTGATGATTTGATTTAAATTAATCCTTCTGTCAAACTGCAGTGTAAACTGGTGCCTATGGATAAGTCCAGTCCATTTAAACATTTAATTCTTTTTTCTGTGTTAAAATGTTGGCGCATAGGATTTATAACTTTTGGTAAAGAGTTGTAAACCTTTTAAACAGATCTATGTTTGATCTTGTCAAACTACAATGTTCTAGAAAGGGTCTGAAAATTTGAAATGCAAGTAGAATGTTGGAACTGCTTAGCTGTCACTAACCTAAAATATCTAAGTGTTTCTCTCTGGGTGCTGCTTGGCCAATAACATTTTCTGGTTTTATTTTATGTTTAAACTGTAAGAGGAAGCTTTTTCAGCAGCACTCTCAAGTAGCTTTATTTTTTCCAACAGCATTCTTGTAATAAGTTTTCTTTTTTTTTCCCCTTTTCAGGTGTGTTGGAAACAATATTGTACTGCTCACTCAAGCTTTCAGGAGGAAGTTTGTCATTCCAGAATTTGAAATATTTACATCGCATATTGATGGTCTTTATGAGATAGCCAAAAGAATGACAGGAGGAAAGGTACATCTTAATTTTAATATACTGAGGAACTGGATATTAAACGGCTAAAAGTAAGCTTAGGAATGCATTGTTTTTTACAGAAGATGTTAGCTTGGTTTACATTTTGTTGTTGGTGACTGTTAATGTCAATTGTATTTTGTTTGTATTCACCTGGTTATCTTAATTTGTACAGTGTTTTTATGTAAAATATTCAAACTGAGCACAATGAAGGAGGGACTACAAGTGATGCTAGTATGATGTTTCACTTTGTTCAAAGGTTTTTTTTTCCTCTTACAGGTTGCCGATTATATTCCACAGCTGGCTAAGTTTAGCCCAGATTTGTGGGGTGTGTCCTTGTGCACAGTGGATGGTCAAAGGTAAGAAAAACAATTATTTTTTTTAAATCTTTAATCGTATCTGGAAATGCATGCTATATATTTATACTTGCTTTGCAGTGACTTCATTTATTGTACTTCAATAGAAATCAAGTCAAATACTTAAGTCTTTTTTAAGTCAACTGAATTTTCAAGTACTTTTGTAGTGAATTATTTAATTGTATACTTGCTGCTGTCCACATATCATATGACTCAGATTTTGAATAAACTTTATTTTCCTATTGGCATATTACAAAAAAACCATGTTTGCTTATTGTTAGGAATATAGGAAAAAGGTTAAGTTCTGCTTTTTAATTTTAAAAAAAATTAGTCATTTGTATTGCAAACTTTAGCTATGTATTCTGGTTTCATTTTCATTTCTCTACAAGTACCTTATCGAAACCATTTAATCATTATTAGATTGTGCTGAGTTTTTGAGATCTTAGGAAAACCAACCTTGTGAATGGAATTTTCCCTGTTGATCCCAATATCATTCTGGTGTACTCCCTTCAAAGGTCATGTATTTTACTGTTAAAGCAATATCCAGAATTGAATGCATTTCTCTACATTTCCCCTAATCAGAGCTTTGTATAACTGTAGCATGGATCCTACTATTTATTCCATCTCTCTTGAGAAGGTGATGATATTTTCAGTTATGCTAATCCAGTAATTTTTTTAATAACTTTCTTTGCATGATCCCCTAATTCTTTTTGTTCTTTACAGTTCACTGCTACTGATTTTTCAATCCAAATAGAAACTATTTCTTTTTAATGTTGAATACCACTTAGCATACTCTTGTGCCTTTACTTTATGTATTGATGTCCTTTTGAAACTTTACATTTCTGCCTGCATTAATTATTGTGCTGCCTAGCTTGATCGTGTCATCAAACTTGGAGGTATTTTTCTGAGTCCTTTAAAACAAAGCGGAAAAGTTGAGGTCCATTATAAATGCAGGAGATCTTGCAGATGCTGGAAATCCAGAGCAACACACAGAAAATGCTGAAGGAACTCAGTAGGTCAGGCAGCATCTGTGGAGATGAATAAATAGTTGATGCTTCAGGCTGAAACCCTTCAGCAGCACTGGAAAGGAAGGAGGGAAGGGAAGGAGGGCAAGCTAGAAGGTAATGGTGAAACCAGGTGGATGGGAGAGTAGAGTTGAAATAATATAAATACTCAAGAGTACCACACAATAGGGTTCCTTATTTGACTTGCTTTCATCTTGCCTGCGGTTTCTTCTGTAGAATTCTGAACAATATCTTCTACAACTCTTTAAATATATTTTATTGGTGTTCTCTTGTTTACCATGTTATTTGCTACCTAAAGCACTCAACTGTACTTGTAGGCATAAACTATCTTTGATAAAACTAGACCTCTACTTTCTGATCAGCTCCTTTGTTCAAATCCTCATTCGTTCTGACAGTTTGCTTGGAATTTTTGCTACATTGGATGTTGAACCAATAGCTGTGGTTTAATTCAACATTTTCTATTTGAGGGGTGGTATTTCTAATTTCATCCAATACTAATGCATAGAAATAAAGCTGTTTGGTTTTGGAGTCAGTTAATCTTGTCTAGTTAGTTCCCTAATTATTTTGTGTCAAATTTTACTGAGTTCCTCCTTGGTTTTTATTTTGGGGTAATCTATAAATTGATGGCCTTTTTTAAAGTTGGCGTTACCCTTGCTGAATTTTTATGTAATCACTACATAAATGTACTTCTCACTGAACTCTAGTTAGCCATCAAAGATGAAAAATGAAGTGTCTGGCACAGCAGTGATTCTGAGGGGGGTTTATGGGTTTTATAACTGAACTTTTGTCATTAAGTTTCTAGATGTTCTTTTGCTTCTATGCGAAGTAGCTACTGTATTTCAAATGCATGCTTAACTACTGTGCTCATCACTCCGTCAAGATAGCCTTAAATTATCACCTCTCAATGAGCTTGCTACACACTTTTTTTGTGTAGTAATTACTTGTGTATTTCCCTCGGGTTCAACTTGGAAACTTACTACCTTGTTTGTGGTCGAGAGCTATTACTGCCTTTTGCTTTTGACCATTTAATTCATCCATCAACTCTTTATGCTCTTTGTACCAAGAATGAGCTATTTTCCTAAAAGTGGAGGGCATCTTGTAATTTTTTCTTTCACTTGTGTTTACAGCTGCTTTACTTGCAAGGCGACTTGTGTTTCAGTATATTTCAGTTAATATTTAAACAAAGGCGAGTATATTCTATCAGGGAATGCAGAACTAGATACAAAGCAATTACTTGCCCTTTCTTCCTCACCTAATTGTCAGTAAAATTGAGAGACTGGGGAATAGAACCTTTTAGCATTTAATGTTTCTAAGTTAATTATGGCATGCCGATGAATCAAAATTCTTGTTTTCTGCCTCAACACTACTCAACTTGCTGGCTGAACTTTGGAATATGTGCTAGCAGCCATCCTGGTCACTTGGGATGTGGTATGAGATTGCAGTTTGCTCTCAAACTAGGGTCAGTTTTATATTTTAGACCCTTGCTTGCCAGGAGGCGGATTGAGGCTGTCCAAACTCTTTTCTGTCTGCAAGGATGTATGTGAAGAGGAAGAAACTCCTTGAAAAAGATTTTCTTTGTGGTACGTAAAGTGAAACTGTTTGTAATACTTGAAGAATGTATTTGTATATAGCACTTAAAATCTTCATTATTTACAAGTTCAATATTTGGGGATAATTTCAAGTATAGCATAATTTGGCTTACAATTTAAAAATTCCTATCTTTTGCATGTATGAACTTGGGAAAATAAAGTAATTTCTAGCATTTTTAAAAATCAAGTTTCTTCTGGATTAATTCATAATATAAATATTAGGCTGGTGAAGTTCAGAAGTATTTATATTCCCCATTGCTTCTCAATTTCCTCAACCCTTTTTTTTCCCTCCTCACTTCCAAATTCCCTAACATGTCAACAATTTCAAATTTCAATTTCAAATTGAGCAAGAAAGAATAAAACTGATAATTTTTCAATCATGCTTTATTGTAAGATCTATTCATTCAAAAGCATTGGTCCTCACTTTCCAAAAACACTTTAATGTTACTGAATTTTGGTATTCGAATAGGTCTAACCTGTCAATGTGGTTATGTGCATATTACTAGGAAAAATATTTTTAAGAATAACTGAATCTTTTAATTGGATAGTATGATGGCAGAGTCACATTTTTAAAGGGATGAATTGCTGCTTTAAGCTGTTAAGTAACCTGCATTTTCCTGTTTCTATAACTGAAAATTTAAATTACAGACTTTCCCTAGAGCCTAGGGCCTAGTGCTCATACAGCATCTGGAATGTAAAACTTTACTAATTCATTTTAAAAACTGGTTTATGATTGCACAGTCAATTTAAATCCTTAAGCACAGCCCAGATTTTCCTTATTGATGAATATGGCACTACAATAGACTACTGGATGTTTCCTATTAATAAAGTAAATAGATCTTTTATTATCAGAATTATTTTTGTAGTCAGAATTTTATATCAACTACTCAGATGAAGTCAAACAGCTGGATTTTGGGGAACTACTTGAATTAAATTATATTTACATTAAAGATGACTTGATGATTGCAGACACATGGGATCCAACCTCCAGTTATATTCTCTTAGCACCTCTGTGTGCATTATTTCACATTTTTCTGAATTAAATTTCTTTTGATTCCTTTCCACTAAGCTAGAGCGATGATTCACATGTTGCTGCACTGTTTAAGCACTAAGGGTTCATAGGATGGTTGATAGGATTGTGCTATATATAATTTATAAATTATGCAGTTGACTCTACACAGAAACCGGCGTCACTGAAAAGCATAACAATGTACAGGTACTGGAACTCAAAGTTCTGCATTAAGGTGGCTGGTCAGCGAACATCTGTGGAAAGAATGGAGAATTATTTCAATATATGAACATTGTCTACAAATATTGACTAATGTTAGCTACTGCAGTATACACTGATCATGTAAAGCAAACTTTGTGGAGAATAATCTAAAGTAACATGACTGCTAATTTTTGCTCTGTTCAGATTCGAATTCTTCTGCTAGAAATATAGTTAATAATTTAAGTATGGGTTTAAATCGATTACTTCTGTACATTCAAACTTTCAAGTGTATATTCGGGCAGTGATGAGGATGATTTATTACAAAGGAGAGAGATGTATATACTGGGCTGGATTTCCCTGGCAACTTGCTGCAGAACTCCATGTAACTCTTTCACTGCCTGGAAGTTTCAAAATTCCAATGAATGTGTGTGTAAAGTTGGACGGCCTGAACTTCCTCATAAGTGTTTATTTTGGTGAGGTTGTAAAATAGTCATTTTAAACTCCACAAGGAGCTTAGCGGAGATGCGCCAAATTCCTACAGCTTTTCAGCAGCTATATTGGGGATTCTGCTTGTTGAATCCATGCTAGGTTAGTTACAGGCTTAATTCCATAAATGGAAAATGTAACTTTAAATGTCTTCTAGTTTCTAATTTTTTTCATTTAAATAGTAATAGTACAATTAACTTTTTTGATGTTTGAATGCTAGGCTTTCATATGTAGAGTTTATTCACTGCTTTAATAATTGATTATGCATGGGGTTATGACTTTGGTTATCTTCAGTGCAGGTGGGATTTGAAGCCATATCACGTAACCCAGGGGCTCCCTTCTGATCATGGTAGTGACAGCTTCATTTAAAAAAAAAATGCTCACCTGCGGTTTGTTCCCAGGCAAGCAAGGTCCTTGTGAATAGATGGGTGGAGAGTATGGATGTCAAGCTGTTGCCAGGAAGTCCGGATCATTATGTTTAACAGTACTTCTGCCTACTTGATAAGAAATTTAAAGTGAAAAGAAATGCACTTTTTTTTATATGCCTTTCTCTGATTGTCACATGAGGACTCTGAAGAAGATTAATTTTGTTGAGGTATTTGGGTGCAGCCTCTGGTGTTATACTAGCCTAATTTGATGGTTGTTCCTAACGTTTGTATCTCTGTTGGTCATCAGCTGTTGAAATCTGAACTCTGGACTCAAAATTTATGATTGCAATATGATTTTAAATCTGAGTAGCTTTGGACATCCCCTTCTATGTTTTTAATCAAAATGTGTCTTGTTCAAGAGACTGAAGTGCCTCCTAATGGTTATTGGTTTGAGATTTTCTGATTTCTACCAAACGCCTGAGCACAACACTTGGAGTAGTATTAGACCATAAGACAAAGGAGCAGAAGTAGGCCATTCGGCCCATTGAGTCTGCTCCGCCATTTTATCATGAGCTGATCCATTTTATCCTATTTAGTCCCACTGCCCCACCTTCTCACCATAACCTTTGATGCCCTGGCTACTCGGTTACCTATCAATCTCTGCCTTAAATACGCCCAATGACTTGGCCTCCACTGCTGCCTGTGGCAACAAATTCCATAGATTCACCACCCTCTGACTAAAAAAATTTCTTCGCATTTCTGTTCTGAAAGGGCGCCCTTCAATCCTGAAGTCGTGTCCTCTCGTACTAGACTCCCCCATCATGGGAAACAACTTTGCCACATCCACTCTGTCCATGCCTTTTAACAATCGAAATGTTTCTATGAGGTCTCCCCTCATTCTTCTAAACTCCAAGGAATACAGTCCAAGAGCGGACAAACGTTCCTCATATGTTAACCCTCTCATTCCCGGAATCATTCTCGTGAATCTTCTCTGTACCCTCTCCAACATCAGCACATCCTTTCCTAAATAAGGAGACCAAAACTGCCCACAGTACTCCAAGTGAGGTCTCACCAGCGCCTTATAGAGCCTCAACATCACATCCCTGCTCCTATACTCTATTCCTCTAGAAATGAATGCCAACATTGCATTCGCCTCCTTCACTACCGACTCAACCTGGAGGTTAACTTTAAGGGAATCCTGTACGAGGACTCCCAAGTCCCATTGCATCTCAGAACTTTGAATTCTTTCCCCATTTAAATAATAGTCTGCCTGTTTATTTTTCCTGCCAAAGTGCATAACCATACACTTTCCAACATTGTACTTCATTTGCCACTTCTCTGCCCATTCTTCCAATCTATCCAAGTCTCTCTGCAGACTCTCCGTTTCCTCAGCACGACCGGCCCCTCCACCTATCTTTGTATCGTCAGCAAACTTAGCCACAAAGCCATCTATTCCATAATCCAGATCGTTGATGTACAATGTAAAAAGAAGCGGCCCCAACACTGATCCCTGTGGAACACCACTGGTAACCGGCAGCCAACCAGAATAGGATCCCTTTATTCCCATTCTCTGTTTCCTGCCAATCAGCCAACGCTCTATCCACGTATGTAACTTTCCCGTAATTCCATGGGCTCTTATCTTGTTAAGTAGCCTCGTGTGGCACCTTGTCAAACGCCTTCTGAAAATCCAAATATACAACATCCACTGCATCTCCCTTGTCTAGCCTACTGGTAATTTCCTACTGATAATTACTGGTATTGTAGCATAAGATATTAAATAAAATTTCCAGGTCTAGATATTAAACTCATTTGCACGTGGATTTTGTGTAAAATGGCTTTTAAAATATTTGTATTTATTTCCATAGAAGCCCAGCTCACTAGAAAATTTAACTGGATGATTTACCTGAGCATCAGTATATTTTTTCTAGGCATTGTTTGTGCATGTGGTCAGTAAAATGTATGATAGTCATTTCATCTTTACGCACATGACACATTGCACCAATTTCTGCAATTGGCGCAAAAATGTGCAATCTATAACGTGTATTTTTCACACTTTGAGAAAAGGAACAAGCTCAATAGTTAGTTGTCAAATATACGATTTTTGTTTTTGTCCATGCTGGGGTTTAATGTTTGCTTTCTGATGGTTTCTGTACTTGTAGTGTTAGAAGACTAAAAATTAATGTATTTTTATTTCCGTGCAAGTACTCTGATTGAGAAGCACTTCAGATTTTTATTTTTTACTCAGTACTATTTCTGATTCTGTGCTGGTGACTGCATCTCTAAAAGAACTCAAACTTGGTTTGGGATCCTGCTAGTTTGAGTGCTCTGCCGAGATAGTCTTAAATCAGAATTATTTCAGTTCCGGAAGTTCTGAAGAAATTGGAAGGAAAAAACACCTGAATTTGGTTTTTTGTTTTTTTTTTAGGTAGGTTATCATTTCATTAGCTTTGAATATCTAATGTAAAATCCTATAATATTGCCAGTGGAACTCGTGCTTCCTAAAATAGGTTGAAAATAAAATGTTTTCTGAAAGAGGGTGCCACTAAAATGGAAAATACATCAGTTGTATTTTGCAGTTTTGTTTCTTTATTTTTAGTATGCCCTAAGCGTACATGGACAGAGATTCTTCATATTGCAAATCAATATTTTTTATTCGTTTTCATGGATAAATTTATAAGCTCAGTGTGTAAATTTGACTATTCTTTTATTGTTGGTGGGCTGTAGTGCCAAGAAAGGAATAAACAAACATAAATTGCTTTGTCCTGTAGATTAACATTAAAAAAAAGTATAGCTCCTTGAAAGAGGGTACCACTGAAATTAAAAAAACTGTAACTGTATGCTACAGTTTTTAATGATTCATTTAAAACCTTTTTTGATTTTTTTTTAATAAAATGCTGATTTCTGCATTTGAATTTAATTTTGTTTTTGCAGTGTGCTAAAGCAGTCAAAACTTCAGTGATAATGAAATCTAGAATGTCACTAATAAAGATAAGAATTAACTTATTTACAAGAATATGGATGACACATAGTACAGTTCCATTTAATTTTAGTTGGCAGAAGTGTCAGCAATTTCAATTGAAGAAATGTATTATTTACAGCATATGAGTACTATTGAATGTTTTTTTTCCTCCAAAATAATTTTTAAATGACAAATTTGTTGATGTGGGATGTTTTATTTTAAAACAAAGTCTTCAAACTTGTAGCTGTATTTTTTCATTAATTTGGAGTGAATGATATGGTGGCCTGAGTTTTCTCTGGCATTGGTTACTAAGCGCAAGTACTTGGCTGTACAGTAGACAACTTGCTTCACAAATGGTTGAGAGTACTTGGTGAATAGCTGATCTGTGTGAATTGGAAAATCTGTGTTCAATTACTGATTTGCAATGAATTGTAAAGTATAGCACTTTAGTTCAACAGTGTTAGGAAAGGGTGTTCTTGCTCTTGATTATATCACTATGCATGTGTGGGAAGCCCTCAAGAACACTATCTATCTCATCTGTAAATATTTAAGTACTTTGCCTGCCTTGTTAAATTTTGCAAAATGCCCATTTGGTAAAGTGCCGGAGGGTGTCTTTTTGCCTGTGGTCATGTCCTCCATGAAGTCCTTTTAAAAATAATTGTTGGAAAACTGGTGTGAGGAACAAATTATTTTTACACTACTTTGAGACTTCTACATTGTACCTGTTTTTAAGTCGTCTTTATTTTTTATAGTCTTTCACCTCGGTGGAAATGAACTTCAGCCAGGAGAGCAAGTGGGAGCTGCATACTCTTTCACAACTTCAGTGTGCCAGTCTTCTGTAAATGGCCATAAAGGAGGTGTGTGTATACACAGACCAATTCCCAGTGTTTGTTTTTTCTTCCTTCATGGGATATCATAGCAGAAACCACCTGAAAACTGACAGCTCAATGGCATGGTATTAAAGTTAACAATAAAGAATCAGTAACTGAGAAGTTGCTGGTCAGTAGCTGTACCATTGGTCTGTCAACAGGGATTTGAAGCTTGTTTCCCATTTACACACTTGGGTGTGTCTGAAGTAACTTTTAAACAAAAAAACCCTGAGTGAACTGGTTCCTGCATTTGAATTCAATGCAGTGAGTATGAGTTGTTTTAATATATCCTATTTTGCAAGAACTGAAGCGATCTGGAATTTTTGTGTTGATTTACTCAAGTGTATGGCTGAATTCCGATCACTATTCATAATCCACTTTTGCTGGCTACTACCCTGACTACATACCAAATCTTTAGTCAGTGTGATACCATCGTTTGCACGACACTGATGTAATACATGGCAATTGATAATCTTTCTTCAGTATCCAGTTTGGCGTTACTTAATCAAGTGTGAAAGACCAGCCTGCACACAGGTCTTGTGCTCTGGTCACATCTTAATTATCCTCTGAGCTCTTCACTCACTAGAAATGTCATCAGGCATTTAAGACTGATGCAGAAACACTGCATGTACGACTATGTACATGCAGAGTTGTCCTTTTCTCTAAGCCATCACAATAGAGTTCCTAGCAAATGCATCCTTCACTGCATAAATTGGTGCTATATAACACGAGCCTCTGTGTAACTGTTGGAATGTGCGATTTCCATTGTCAAAAATTCATTGCTATTTTGGACTTGCTACTGTAGAGGTACGGCACAGTTTACGATGTGGATGTGGTGAATTTTCATTTTGCTTTAATATTTTTACCCTTCCTAGAAGGGGAAAAAAGTTATCAAAAACTTTACAATTCAATCCTTGCTACAAACAATATTATTTTAATATTTGATTATTTTTTATGGTGTGACTGCACTGAAAATTAAAATAAATGTCATATATTTAAGAGCATTATAAAAGGCACCATGTACTTACTACTAAATTGAGTTAAGTTTTCATTTTTTTTATGCTTGGTAAAAATTGGGTAGGAGCAACACATGCATAATATGTGTGATATAGTTGTCCATTTTGATCAATAGACTGTAAATTGGGTAGACTCTGCTCTGGAAAGTTCTGTACACAATAGCAGAAATTAAATGTTCATTTCCTTTGTTCAAATTTCTGTATTTGCTATGCAACTTTAACATTTAATCTGAATTAATTTTGCATACTAGCAGTTAATATGCTTAAAGTTAGATATCAGAACATAATAAGAAGCCTGGTATGCTTGCATACACTGTCTTCATCGAGAATTGTTCAGAGATTACTCATGTAAATGGACAGAAGCAAGATCTTAAAGCTGAATTTGTATATCTGTAATAAGCATGGCATACACAACACATCAGATTGTTATGAAATACATGCATGGCGTGAAACACTTCCTCTGATGCCACTTGGTCAATGTAAAAAAATCTTACCAGAGAGTTGACGCAGAGTGGTTAATTTTGTTCATCTAATAATGCATCCTTTTTCTGATGTGTGAAATGTACTTTTGTTTCAGTCATTGATAACTTTTGATTATCGGCATATTGTTTGTATTGCAGGAATCCATGATAAATGTCATGAGTTTGAATGTATACCTTCAGTGCAAAATGGCACTCTAAGCCCTCTGTATGTACTTAACTTTTAAGCTCATGGATTAAAATGCTAGATTTTCTTCGCCTTGTTTTTGGGCAAAATGTTCTCTTAATTGTCTCAGAAGTGGCATTAGGGACTTTTCTATTGACACTTCTATTTACTATTTTAAAAAAAATCAATAAAGCCTTTAAACAGGCATAAGTTAACATGTAAAGTTCTTTACTTTTGGAGAAAAATTGGATAGAATTTTGATATTTTAGTTATCAAAATTAAGAGCTGCCTCTTTGAACTTAAAATATATTTTTGTCCAATTATTTGCATTTTATTTTGTGAACACTTAAGTTTCAAAGGATGGCAAAGAGGGTGTGGACAAGTAGCGAAAATGTAATTAAACATGGCTTAGACTATAGTAGGTGGGGAAAAAGCAATGTAGTGGGGAGAAATAAATTCAGAAAATAGTGAATGAGTCTCTGAGCTTTTAATGGTTATATAAAATAACTCATTTTGATAATCTAAAGTTTTGTGCAATGTAATAAGTGGATTGGACAAGGAAAAGCAGAATCATACTAGAAATTTGAAAATAATGAGTGCAAATGGAAAGCCAAACCCAATATTGTTACATTTATGAAACAAGTGAAGAATCATAGTTTCGGAATGCTTATACAACGTAATTGTTGAATAAGTCAAGCTGAGAGGATGACAAAGATACAGGTGAAGTTTGGCAGAAATCAAACGCCATGTCATGATGTTGAACTGTGGAAGTTATATATGGATTCCAGTGCTGCGGTGCTTGGATCAGGTCAGTTAGGTTTTCAGCAGGAGGGAAATTTCATGTGATGCCCTGAGCTCTACTGCAGATGAATTGGAAATGTGGCTCAATTACAATGTGAAGCTGTTAGACATGTATTTGATGAGATGGTGCTAATTATGGAGTTAAAATGACAGCTAGGTAAATTGGATGGGGTTTGTATGATATCAATACAAATTAGTAGCAATTACTACTGAAAGTTTATCATCATTACATAGATACTGATACTGAATATATATTAATATAACATTTTACTATTTAGCTTTGATTTGTAAAATGTTTCTGCTAATTTAATACAGGCTGTTTCCAAATACAAGCTGTAGATGGAAAATAGGTGTAAATATAGTTTATACTATTGATAGTGTAAGATATATATATATATATATATATATACACATATTTTGGTTATTGCAAATGCTTCACTGTAGTCCTACTGTTTTGTAGTCTTGAATTGTTTTTAATTGTCTGAAATTTCCTTACACCAGGCATTCAGTTGGCGATACCAAAGTTCCTTTTTGTCTTCAATCCTGTGTGAAACCATTGAAATATGCTGTTGCCATACATGATCTTGGGACTGAGAATGTTCACAAATATGTTGGTAAAGAACCCAGTGGATTACGTTTCAACAAACTCTTCCTGAATGAAGAAGGTAGAATTTATATTATTAATTTTTGTGCTTTTTTTAAAACAAAATCTTAATTTGATTCTAATAGAAATTTTAGCTGTTGTGATTTTTAAAATTTAAATTTACAAATTAACTCATCTCTGATATATTAATAGAATATATTTAAATAGTCCATATTTTCATTTTCTTGAATTGATAATCTGTTTCCAGATACTAAATTTTGTTAATGTCACTGACTTTGTAGGCATCTAAGTCTGTAGTCTTTTCACAAGTATATTGATTAATTCCATTTGTACATAATTCTCAAAATTTAGAAGATTTTGAGATAATTACAGCCTTTAGCACTTGTTGGTAAATGTGTCCTTGAATATTTATATGAAAGGTATATGTCTCACATAAAAAGTTGAACATCAAGGAATTACTCTTTCGGGGATGGGGGGAGGGGAATGTAACCAATTCACTCGTGTATACAGCAGCTATAGATCCCTTCAGGCATTTACCAGTCTTTCTGTGAAACTTTTATTTCTCAGTCTGAATTCGTATCAGAAGAATGTTTAGTGGCTTTTTGTTTTCCATTTGTTGAAGTGTGTTCAGTTATGTTTTTACACTCCTATTTTTCCATAAGCTGTTGCCCCTCTGCATTTAAAGATTTTCTAGAAGACCTTTCCATACCGCCAAACTAAGTTGTTTTTTTTTTGACTCTCCCATGTTAGTTCTGATTTAATCTTGTTCTTGGTATTCTTCCTCCCTCTCTCCACAAAATAACATTTTTGGGCTTTATATTTGCCAAGGTGCTAATGTAATTGCAAGTTGTAGAATGGTGGGAATGCTATAAGGGAGATTTGATGTCAGGTAAGTGGAGAAAGGATTAAAATCAGAGTAAGCCTGTTGGGAAGAATATTATTCTGCTGTGGACTGTCACAAATGGTTTCAACTATTTTAATAGAGTAACTTGTTTTGTTAAGGATTTTAGGGGACATTATCATTTGAACCTTGGAAAAGGAAATTAGAGGTTTGACATTGGTTGGGACTGTGAAAGGTTAAAAAAAAATGTACATCAGTAATTGTGAGGTTGTAATGTAAAAATTGCAACAAGGGATAGCACCATCCCAGCAGAGTAATAAGAGGAAAAGTGTTCTATTACACTCTATTGTCCTACCATTCACAACGCAAGTCCTATGCTGGTTTGACTTACAAACATGTCGCCTTGTGTTGAAATCTATTTGCCATTTCTGTAAGTGATCAAGATCCCCTATAATCTACAATAACTTTCACTTTTGACACCACCTCCTAATTTTGTGTCATCCACAAACCTGCTGATCAAGCCTTGTGCATTCTATAATCAATGTCCAAATACCAACTACTGTGGCATGCCTTCCAAGAAATGATGTTCACCATTGGCCTTAGTTTTCTGCCTATGACCCAATTTTGAATGCACAAAACTAGCTCTCCCTGGATTCCATGGGACACAACTATCCAAACCTGCCTACAGTGTGGGTCCTTGTGAAGTCTCAATAAACAATATTCAATGCCCTTCCATCATCTACCTATTTGTTTCCTCTTCATAGAACTTTGAAAAGTTTTTCAAGCATGACTTTCCATGCACAAAAACATGCAGAGTCCTCCTAATCAGACTATATCCAAATGCTAGTAGATTTTGTCCCTCCAGTAACTTCCCCTCGACAGACATCAGGCTGACTAGTCTGTAGTTTCCTGGTGGGTCCCTGCTATCCTTTTTATATAAAAAAAAACACAGCAGCATTAGTCATTTTCCATTCTTCAGAAACTTCACCAGTGACAAATGCCTCCTCAAGAACCCCCATAATTTCCTCTCTAGCCTTCTGCAAAGTCAGAGAATGCTTTGTCAAGGCCTTGGGGATTTATCTGATGTGTTCAAAGAATATAATTATCTCCTCCCTGTTAATATGGATGTTCAAACCATCTCCACTTGAACATTTATGATTTTCTCCTCAGTAGACAACAAGGAGAAATATTTGTTAAAAATCCCATTCAGTTCCTGCAGCTAAAGATATAATTGGCCCTGTGGATCTTTAGAAGACCTACTCTCCTAAACCACTTTTTTATTCTTAATAGAGTGGCCACTGAATGTACTAGGCACACCTGTACACCTCGTTAATGCAAATATCTAATCTGCCAATTGTGACAGTAACTCAATGCATAAAAGCATGCAGACGTTGTCAAGAAGTTCTGTTATTCAGACAAAACATGACAATGGGGAAGGAATATGATTTAAGTGAATTTGACTGTGGAATGATTGTTGGTGCTGGACAGTGTGGTTTGAATATCTCAAACTGCTGATATCCTGGGATTTTCATGCGCAACATTCTCTGCATTTCACAGAGAATGCTGTCAGAAATGACAAACGTCTGGTGTGAGCAGTTCTGTGAGCAACGATGCCTAGTTAGTAAGAGAGGTCAGAGGAGAATGGCCAGAATGGTTCAAGCTGACAGGAAGGTGATTGTAACACAAATAACCATGCATTACAACAGTAGTGTGCAGAAGATCTCTGCTGGATCCAGTCTAATTCCCACAAAATTAGTCCTACTCCATTGTAGGACCTGAACCTCTCGAATGTGATCTATCATTTTCCATCACTTAAAAATAATGGAATTATGGTGACTGGCAATACAGTGCTCTCTGACTGCCCCTTCAGTTGCTTGTCCTACATTATTCCCAAGAGGAGGTCTAGTATTGCACCTTACCAAGTAGGGCCTTCTATATATAGTTTCAGGAAACTTTCATGGACACATTTCATATATTCCACCCTATACAAGCCCTTAACACTCTGGATGGTCCAGTAAATACTACGGACATGAAAATCTTCCACTAATACAACCCTATTATTCTTGCAACTGAGCAGTTTCTCTACACTCCTGCTCCTCGAGTTCCTGGTGACTGTTTGGGAGGGTGGGGTGGTCTATTAGATAGCTCCACTAGAATGATCTTCCCTTCTTGTTTCCAAGTTCTACCCAGGTGACATCACTGGACAACCTCCCAAGAATATTATCCCATAACAAGAAGGCAACAACCCCTGCTTACCTTTTGTCATACTGACAGCCCTTCTGTCATACCACTAGCATTGCATCCTAGAGTATTGAACTGCCAGAATCCTCCCCTTCGTTTATCCATGATTCCATTGTGGTTACAAAATCCCAGTCTTCGGAGCCAATGCTCACTAACTTTTATTTACCTTGCTAGTTAAATGTTAAGCATTGAAATAAAGTTTGTTTAACTGAGTATTTCTTTCCCCGACATAACTGTGGCCTTGGCCATCCTGATAATTAGATTTAATCTTGCTGGCTACTGCTTTTTCACATGATTTGTTCCTGCTCAGTTTCACCACCCATATTTAACCACCAGGGCTAAGCTGGAGATCACTACCCTCAGTCCTACTTAACTAACTCCCTATGCTCATTTTACAGGACATCATCCCTTGATCTAGTCAGTTTTTGAACCAACATGTACAATGATCTCTGGCTGTTCATCTTCCCCTGTGAATGTGGCGTGCTGTGGGGATCTTGTAGATGAGATTAGGAGGCCTGAGGCAAATCCAACGTGATATTAAATGGTCAGGCATGCAGAAATGGATTAAGAGGCTTACTCTTGCTCCTATTGTTATTTTAGAACAGAAGTTTCCCTGGAAATTAAATATTTAATTAAAAAGTGGAGCAATTTAAGGAAACTGAAAAGGAGGTGAGATTTGCCTTCTTGAAAACATCAGTGACTTTAAATAAGTGCACATTGTAAATCAGTGAAGTTTTGTGATTTGGGTAGAACATTAGTGAATATTAATTAATGGAACTGCCTGGGGGAAGTAACAATATTAAGACAATTGTAGTTTGAGTAGCTGTGTAGAAATTGGCTTCTAATCTACCTTCCCTTGCATTTCCACAAATGCATCTTCCATTCCTTTAATGTTATTGGTACATAGCTGTTGACACCTATAGCTACTTTTACTTCAGTGGTCTCCCTTTTATATCTGTGACAGCCTCTTTTGTTTCAGATAAACCACACAATCCAATGGTAAATGCTGGGGCCATTGTAGTAACTTCACTTATTAAGGTGAGTAGTTTGTATTTTTTTTTTTTGGCTGATTTATTAAATTTTGTACATTTGGATTTTACCATTGTATTTATTATTTCAGGAGGAAAAACTCAATTAGAAGACAAATATTGATTAATAACACTTGAATGTTCAAGCAATTTGCAGTGATTTCTGACTTGTTTGTGATGGATACACACTCCTTGGCCAGTGGACCCCTTTGTTGTTTGTTAATCTTGGCTTTTAAAGCACGGCTTCTGCCACTTGTAAGATCAAAAACAGTTGTAAGTAAGCTTCCAACTAACAGTTTATTTAGTGTCTGGTTGTAAAACAGGAGTTAGTCTTCAGTTCTTAAAATGTAAGTGGAAAACAATATTCCAGTTTGAAGTTAAAGCAAGTATTGTCTATAGCGGCTTTGAAGAAGTGAGGAGGATGCTAGCTCATTGCATCTGCTTTACTACTGCTCACTGATGCAGTATAAGATAACTGGTTGTATGATCTGAGTTGTTCCAAACAGATAAGCTGACTCTTAAGTTGCTTTGTTCAAGGAAGCTTGCAGAACAGATGGATAATATTTAGCATATCAAATATTTGATGTGTTTATAGTTGGAAGTTTTAGTTACTCAAGGAATTTAGCTTTAATGTATTAATTATGGAACTGTCTCCAAAAGGTGTATTTAGATTGTGTTAAAAGGATATCTGAGGAAATGTTATGTATGTATGAAGTCACCCAAGTGTCTGAAAAGGGTATAAATGTAGAGAGCAGTTCAGCTTTATTAGGTATGGGGTTAAGAACAGAAAGAAGAAACATGGGGTAAACTAGAATCCATTCCTCTAGGTTCAGTTTCTGCAACCGACAATTTGCTCGTCTGCATTGTGGCATATATTTTAGTTTGTAGGAATTGTACCTGTGTTTGGAAATCCTTTGTCCTTTGTGTCTCAGCAAATGGTTTGTGTTTAAATGTGTATCACTCAAAATAAATTTTGAACTGCTTTTTAAATTACTTTGTTAGATGGAAGTATCTTCTCTTTTGTAGGGAGAGGGGACCCACTACTCTAATGGACATTGTCAGTAAGCTCTCCATGGAGATTCAGTAATTGCAATTTAGTCTCCCTTAAGTGAGAGTTCTTGTGGCTATTTATATCCAATAAGGCTTGAGGTCTTCGTTTGAGTTTAGAACTTTGGTCAGCAAACCCAGTGGCATCACATGTAATTAGTTACAGCTGTTCACTTTTTAACACACTTAGCAGAATGGTACTAATCCACAACTTTCTATTTTGTAAGGGATTTTTTTATATTGTAGGTACCTTATGAAAAACATTTTGAAAATCCAAGTAAATACATTCTACTGGAGTAGCTTCGATCACTAATCTACTTGAAAAGGAATCAGTCAATTAGAGAAAAGGCTGTTTATTTCAGAAGACATAATGAGTATCTCTGAGAACATTGTCCCATTCCTTCATTCTCTAACATACACAGCTGGCAAATTCACTTCCATTGTGGTGTATATTAAATATATAAAACAAATCTGATACTCTTACTTTGATATTATTCATAAGGGCATAGGGGAATGAGAGGTGATCTTAGAGGTGTATAAAATGATGAGGTGTATAGATAAGATAAATAACTAGGAACAATGTCCAAAGCAAAAACTACAAATATTTTCTTTTGGATAGTATTTGATAGTAAAATTTCTGAATCCTGTTTCTCTTTCAGACTGAAACCTAGAAAGTAAAGACTTCAAAAATCAAGATGAATTTACTTGGTTATTTTAGAATGTATTTCTCTACCACACGACTTCATAGAAGGAGACAATGAACTACATTTCAAAAACAACACACACATTGCTTTTCATGCCAGGCAGCATCTCTAGGAAGAGGTACAGTCGACGTTTCAGGTCGAGACCCTTCGTCAGGACTAACTGGAGGAAGTGCTAGTAAGAGATTTGAAAGTGGGAGGGGGAGGGGGAGATCCAAAATGATAGGAGAAGACAGGAGGGGGAGGGACGGAGCCAAGAACTGGACAGGTGATTGGCAAAAGGGATATGAGAGGATCATGGGACAGGAGGCCCAGGGAGAAAGAAAAGGGGGAGGGGGGAAAACCCAGAGGATGGGCAAGGAGTATAGTGAGAGGGACAGAGGGAGAAAAAGGAGAGCGAGAGAAAGAATGTGTGTATATAAATAACGGATGGGATACGAGCGGGAGGTGGGGCATTAGCGGAAGTTAGAGAAGTCAATGTTCATGCCATCAGGTTGGAGGCTACCCAGACGTAATATAAGGTGTAGTTCCTCCAACCTGAGTGTGGCTTCATCTTTACAGTAGAGGAGGCCGTGGATAGACATGTCAGAATGGGAATGGGATGTGGAATTAAAATGTGTGGCCACTGGGAGATCCTGCTTTCTCTGGCGGACAGAGCGTAGGTGTTCAGCAAAACAGTCTCCCAGTCTGCGTCGGGTCTCGCCAATATATAGAAGGCCACATCGGGAGCACCGGATGCAGTATCTCACCCCAGCCGACTCACAGGTGAAGTGTGCAGTATATCACTCCAGCCAACTGGTGCTCCCGATGTGGCCTTCTATATATTCGAGACCCGACGCAGACTGGGAGACTATTTCCTCGTGTTTACATTGCTTTTCATTTTCAATGGAAACAAATCCTACTGGTACTTGTTTTTTGAATACAGAATGCATTCCTTGAGTGAAGGATGTGTATTTTCCTAAGGTTGAGGAAAACCATGAACCAGTGGTCATAGGTTTAAGGTGGCAGGGAACCTGAACGGCAACGTTTTCTTTCTCCCAGAGGTTGGACCGTTTATGGACTGAGCTGCTAGAGGAAGTGGTTGAAGCAGGCATGTTAATCATATTTAAAAGGACTGGTACATGGTTAGGAAACGTTTGTAGCGATATGGTCCAAAGTACATGTATGTCACTGTATACAATCCTGCCTGAGATTCATTTTCTTGTGGGCATACTCAACAAGCCAATAGAATAGTAACTATAAAAAGCTCAATGGAAAATCAACCAGGGTGCAGAAGACAACAACCTGCAAATGTAAATATAAGTAATAACGAACATGAGATGAAGAACCCCTGGAAGTGAGTCCATTGGTTGTGGGAACATTTCAAAGATAGGGCAACTGAAGTTGAGTGAAGTTTTCCCCGTTTGTTCCAGAACCTGATGTTTGAGGGGGTTGCAACTGTTCTTGAACCTGGTGGTGTGAGTACTGAGGCTCTTGTACCTTCCCCTGATGGCAACAGTGAGAAGAGAGCATTACCTTGGTCATGGGGAAATCTGATAATGGATGCTGCTTTCCTCCGACAGTGTTTCATGTAGAGGTGCTCAATGGTTGGGAGAGCTTTACGCATGATGTACAGAACCAAATCCACTACCTTTTGTAGGATATTCCATTCGAGGGCAGTGGTGTTTCTATACCAGGCTGTGACACAGGCACATATATTCTCCACTACACATCTGTAGAAGGTCATCAAAGTTTTTGATGTCATGCCAAATCTCCACAAACTCTTAAGGAAGTAGAGGCGCGGTTGAGTGCTTTCTTCACAGTTGCACTTGCATGCTGAGCCCAGGACAAGTCCTCCGAAATCGTAACACCCAAGAATTTAAAGTTGCTAATCTTCTCTGGGGAGTGGCTCATGGACCTCTGGTTTCCCTCTCCTGAAGTCGACAATCAGTTCCTTGGTTCCTTGGTCTTGCTGACTTTGATTGAGAGGTTGTTGTTGTGGCACCACTCAGTCAGATTTTCAATCTCCCTCCTATATGCTGATTCATCACCACCTTTGATTCGGCCTATGACAGTGCTGTCATCAGCAAACTTGAATATGGCATTGGAGCTGTGCTTAGCCGCACAGTCATAAGTGTAAAGTGAGTAAAGCAGGGAGCTAAGCATACAACTTTGTGGTGCACCAGTGCTGATGGAGATTGTGGAGATGTTTTTGCCAATCCAAACTGACTGGGATGTGCAAGTGAGGAAATCCAGGATCCAATTGCACAAGGAAATATTGAGGCCAAGGTCTTGGAGTTTATTGGTTAGTTTTGATGGGATGATAGTATTGAATGCTGAACTGTAGTCATTTTTTAAAAAAAAAACAAACAAGATCGTGTTGATGTATGCATCCTTGCTGTCCAGATGTTTCAGGGTTGAGTGAAGAGCCAATGAGATGGCATCTGCTGTAGACCTGTTGCTTTCGTGGGCAAATTGGAGCAGTCTGGTCGCCTCACTATAGGAAGGATGTGGAAGCATTGGAAAGAGTACAGAGGAGATTTACCAGGATGCTGCCTGGTTTAGAGAGTATGGATTATGATCAGAGATTAAGGGAGCTAGGGCTTTACTCTTTGGAGAGAAGGAGGATGAGAGGAGACATGATAGAGGTGTACAAGATAATAAGAGGAATAGATAGATTGGATAGCCAGTGCCTCTTCCCCAGGGCACCACTGCTCAATACAAGATGGCATGGCTTTAAGGTAAGGGGTGGGAAGTTCAGGGCAGATATTAGAGGAAGGTTTTTTACTTGGAGAGTGGTTGGTGCGTGGAATGCACTGCCTGAGTGAGTGGTGGAGGCAGATACACTAGTGAAGTTTAAGAGACTACTGGATAGGTATATGGAGGAATTTAAGGTGGGGGCTTATATGGGAGGCAGGGTTTGAGGGTTGGCAGAACATTGTGGGCCGAAGCGCCTGTACTGTGCTGTACTATTCTATGTTCTAACTATATTAAAGATCTCAGTGAACACACTAGCCAGTTGATCAGCACAGGTTTTTAGAACGTGGCCAGGTATACCCTTTCCGGTCAGAGTGCTTTTTGTGGGTTCATCCTCCTGAAGGCAGCCTGCACATCGGCTTCAGAGACTGAAGTCAAAGGAACATCAGGCGATGTGGGAGTTTGCATAGTTTTAATTATTCGGGCTTGGAAGTGCCAGAAATGACTGAGTGAAAACAAAACTATTTCACTACTTCAAATTAGGAAATGAGAATAATTTGAAAGTATCAACAATCATTTTGAATGTTGCAATAAAAATGAAGATGTTGAAGGTGCAATTGTTAGAAAGCATTGTATGAAGGCAGTCTTATCTGCACTAGATGTCCGCGCTGATTTTGTTCATTTAGTCAATCAAAAGAACATGGTAGCGTACACTAGCTGAATTCATCCATCGATAACTATTACAAATTAATAGATTTATAATACTGTAGTGTTATTGGTAATGTTATGATTTGTATTTCATTTAAATACATGATTTGTTACTCAGTTAAATTGTAGTGTTTTTAATACTTTTTAAAAAATATTTCCATGAAATTTCGGCTAACTGGGCAGTCACGTAATTGGGCCGTCACGTAATTGGGCCAAAATGTATTGGTCTCAATGGGTCCCAATTAACCAGAATCTACTGTATTCTCATTTTCTGTGCTAAGCAAGAATACAGCATTAAATAGTCAATTCACTTATGAAGCTATCTGTAGAAATATTTGGTATGTACTTTTGTAATTCCAACTCTGATTTAATTTTTTTTTCCTCAGCATGGACTAAGCAATGCAGAAAAATTTGATTACGTGAGTATTTTGCCCATTTTAATTTGTGCATGTAAAGAAAGTTACCTTGATCATTCATTGCATTTGTGTCAATAATTTCTAAATGAGAATACCGTCAAAATTGAGGGCTTTTTCCCCCACAGGTTACACAGTTCTTGAATCAAATGGCTGGAAATGAATATGTTGGCTTTAATAATGCAACGTAAGTTAATTTTGTCTTTCCTTCAAGTCATTAGTTGTCTTCAATAATGTGGTCAAATTAATAGACTATTAAATTTGCATCGTTAAAGAATATTTGCTTATGAAGTGTTTTCCTTTGCAGTTATTCATTAGACTAGATATAGCCTTTTGAAACATCTGAGAAAATCAAGCAAGATTGTAAAATGGCATTTGTTTTGGAACTGTATTACACCCAAAACAACTTTGATTCTTGTACTATTTAAACAGCTGCTTCTGACTGGAGGCATTTCCTTGATATCTCATGTATCAAGGATATGAACCCCCATTTTTTCTTTGTAAATAACTTAATTTCTGAAAACATGGTTGCATGTACTATATTTGGGGATGGATTTTTAACCGATAGCACCATTTTAAGGAAGTAAATAAGAACTTTTGATCCTCTCTGTTACAACATATGTTGGGCGATGGTGGCTCTGTTTTATGGTCTTAGAGTTCAAAAATTGCAGGAATAATTGAATTTCCACCATCCTGGTACTGAGCTTATGTTATTCTGCAGAACATAGCTTTACTGTTGTAATTTAGTCCTCCATTTCGAACATCTACAGCTATGTAACCATCATACTTGGGGGTAGAGGGGTGGGGGAAGATATTGACCTCTGCTCTCTGCTACTTGGTCGGGATGAGCAGTATGGCCTCTCTGCACTGAGATGTGCAGTTCAGAATCAGAATCAGGTTTATTATCACTGGAATGTGACATGAAATTTGTTAACTTAGCAGCAGTTCAATGCAATACATAATATAGAAGAAGAAAAATAAAATATTCAGTTATTCTGTAATAATTCAGTTACAGTATACGTATATTGAATAGATTTTTTAAAACGTGCAAAAAGCAGAAATACTGTATATTTTTTTAAAGTGAGGTAGTATCCAAGGGTTCAATGTCCATTTAGGAATTGGATGGCAGAGGGGAAGAAGCTGTTCCTAAATTGCTTGAGTGTGTGCCTTCAGGCTTCTGTACCTCCTACCTGATGGTAACAGTGAGAAAAGGGCATGCCCTGGGTGTTGGAGGTCCTTGACAATGGACACAGTCTTTCTGAGACACTGGTCCTTCAAGATGTCCTGGGTACTTTGCAGGCTAATACCAGGATGGAGCTGATTAGATTTACAACCCTCTGCAGCTTCTTTCACACCCCCCCTCTTCCCCCCTCCCCCCAGACAGTGATGCAGCCTGTTAGAATGCTGTCTATGGTACATCTATAGAAGTTTTTGAGTGTATTTGTTGACATGCCAAATCTCTTCAAACTCCTAATGAAGTATAGCTGCTGTCTTGCCACCTTTATAACTACATTGATGTTGTAGCGTGGATGAAATTATCGGAGAGACAGAGTCACTGGCAGATACAAAGCAGCTTCTTTATTTGACACAACAAGGTACAGCAGGCATCTTAACGGATGGAGACGCTTTCTGCAGAAAGGTCTGCTAGCTAAAATGTGGGCTTGATATTTATATGCTAAACACAAAGGCAATCGCTACTTAAAGTTACAGACAATGCTTCCCTTTTGAAGTTACATACAATGCTTCCTTTTGAAGTTACATACAAACATCACACCTTCGGATTTCATCCTTTCCTTCAGACGCCAACATGTCTGTGTTGGTATCCACAGCCTTTAGTTCAATCCACAATACATTTATTTGGCATTTTACGTGCTAACATAGAAGACAATTAATATTTATAATGTATAGATAAGACTGTCTTCGAAACTACAGCATCAGGCACCAGAAGCATCTGGTTATTTACACCTTTTAGGAAGCCCATTGTGGTGGACTCAATCCACAGTCCTTTGTCAAACAGTTAAAATAGAAGTCTGGTGGCCAAAGTTATTTAAGTGTTAACAAATC
Source organism: Mobula hypostoma (assembly GCF_963921235.1). Taxonomy (NCBI): domain Eukaryota; kingdom Metazoa; phylum Chordata; class Chondrichthyes; order Myliobatiformes; family Myliobatidae; genus Mobula; species Mobula hypostoma. The sequence continues at coordinate 151,765,096 of NC_086102.1, read as the reverse complement.
ATCTACCCAAAAAGAAATCCACTCTAACAATTGATATGTTGGGACCAGGTTAGATCCTCAGAGAGCTTTCTACCCAGAAACTTGAAACTGCTCATTCTCTCCTCTTCTGATCCCTCTGTGGATTGGTATGTGTTCCTTCATCTTGCCCTTTCTGAAGTCCACAATCAGTTCTTTCATCTTGCTGACGTTGAGTGCCAGGTTGTTGCTGCGGCACCACTGTACCAGTTGGGGGTTGAATTTAGCTGGGGGGCGAGTGTTGGCCATTGGGACTGACAACATTTGTTCACTGTGATTTATATTTTTTTAAAAAATGCCCTGATCATGTATTGTGTCTCATCTTACATTGAATGTAGAGGTAGATGTTTCCTGTCTGCCCAACACCCCAGCATAGGTAGCCCACAAGGCAGGTACCCTGTGCTGAGCCTTGGTGTTCTTAGCTTAGCAGCTTGTAGCAGCTGGAAGGGCAGGAGACTGCATAAGGTTCCCAGCACATTGAGAGGTGGCAGGTGTATCTGTAATACTATAAATAGCCTTTTTTGCACTGACTCCATTAGTGTGCTCACCCTTGGAATGCACTCTGCACATAGTGGGGTAGCAGCAGATTTTGTTTCTCAATAAAAATGTAAATCATTGTTTCTTAAAATTAACTTAAATGAGATCATGTAGAGAAATACTTCCTAGAGTAAATATGTTAATTCGTCTTAAGTTTTTAATCTTAATTTTATTTTTTAGTTTCCAGTCTGAAAGAGAAACTGGAGACAGAAATTTTGCTATTGGATACTACCTAAAGGAAAAGAAGGTTAGTAGCTTTTGTTTTGGAAACTTTTCCTAATTGATAGATGGAAAACCAAAATTTATTTTAAACGATGCTTAGTGCTTAGTGCATTTTGATCATTTTTTAAGTTCATGTTGTATTGTTGCTTTAGGGAAAGTACTTTTGGTTTTGGAGATGGCTCACAATCAAAAGAATCCTACAGTTTTAGCAGGAAACTGCAATGGGATTAGTGTCTCTGAGGGGAGGAAATACATAAATCCGAAACCTAACTTTGAATGACCTTTTCAGTGTTTTCCAGAAGGCAGCGATATGACTAGTGTCCTGGATTTCTATTTCCAGGTGAGCAGTTTTATTAATTATAAAAATCATATTTAGGACAGTATAAGTTGCATTTTTTTCAAATTTGCACAGAAATTGGTGTGTAATGTTGGTCTATTATATAATAAAACATTTATTTTAGTTTCTGGTTTCTGGCATTTTAAAAACCAGTGAATCTATATTAAATCCAATATGTAAAATCAAGACCTCCTGATCTTTCTTGTAATATCTGCAAAATAAAAAAAACTTCATCGGTAGCTTAGGGGTAGGGTTAGTCTTGTTTATGATTTTCATCTCTAGTGGGGTAGAGATGATGGTGGAGATTGCTGCACATATCCCACTAGTACCCATGTAAATGCCATAATTCTTCTGATTTGGAGTTAATGGGAATTTTTTTTCAGCATTCAACCAGGTGAATCCATGTACTGGAAGGGAACTGATTTCATCTGTTCTTGGAAGAGGACTTTACTTCATCTAGTTAGTAGAATGGTGCATTATTAGCTTTTCTGTACTATCCTGGAAGGCAGTGGGGATTTTGGGCTTTTTGGCTGAAGTGCTTTTTTGCATTTGGTAGTACTCAATCTTATTCTTAAGTGCATTGGGAGCTTAAATATTGAGGTCAAAGACTGGGACAGAGTTACGAGAGGAAGTTTTGATTTGCAGAGAAAGGGACTGGATATATGGACAGAACAAAGGGAATATGTATGATAGTATGAAGTCAGGGTTGAATTAGCGATGATTTGTCTAACCATCTGGGTCAGGGGTTCCCAGCCTGGTCACGGTCCCCTTGCTTACTGATATTGGTCCATGGCATAAAGGTTGGGAGCCCAGATCTGGGTTAACAGGGGCTCTTAGAATGTGCTGCTTTGTACATGTTTGTGTTAGCAATAGCAACGTGGAACTTCCATCCCCTGTAGTTATATGAGCATGTGCTGTAAAATTAGAGTGGTTAATGTGGACAGTAGAACTGACCAAGCAGTGACCAAGGAAATGGTTTCTTTATGCTGGCAGAGGAGGTGGGAAGGTGTTTGATAATGCAATCTTGTAGCAGGTGGAAATCATGAAGGACGATCCCTTGAATGCAAATGCTGAAGGGTTTGAAGGTGTGGGAATTCTAGGAAATGCATTTAATGGCTGTCTATACTATAGTTGAGAAAGGATGATTCGGAAAGAAAGATTTTTCGGAGGCACCTGTGGAACAGGTGAAGGAAATGGTGGAGTGGAGGAACTAGGAGAGTATGTAGGAGGCAAGTGCAAATATAGCCAGGATGCCTGTGGATATGATATGGATATTTATGACTTGCTTATCTCTTGAGATTGAGAGATAGAGATCCAAAAAAGGAAGAGTCTGAGGGGCTCTGTGAAGGTGACTGCAAGGTGGAAGTTGGCAGGGAAGTAATATAGTTTATGTTTTGTGTGGGAAGCAGAGGCTGCTATTGCTGTACTGGACAAGAGAGTTGTGTGAAAAGGCCCTGGTTGGACTGAAATGTAGTTGCACATATACAACAAAGACCCATCCAAATGTTGTAAATTTTTCTTTTGATTTGGAGTTGAAGGAATTTTTTTCAATATTCAACCAGGTGACTCCATGTACTAGAAGTGAATTGGTTTTAACTCTGCTCTAGGAAGAGGAGGGACCTTGTGCCATTCTGATGGTGGAATGAAGGTGTGGTGGGATTATATGTCTGGGGTTTTTTTTTAAAAGAAAAAAATAGTCATTAGGGATCAGGAAATTGGAAGTTGTTAAAAAGGCAAAGAAGAACTTAAATATTATTGAATGCACCCATACTCTCATTGCTTCTTCTCAAGGACTGAACAAGGAAAATTTCCAGCAACTGCAGTTTTTATTTGTTTTTTTTGTTGGGCTTGGTAATGTAAGGACACGATGGACATATTCACCACTTCAAGAATTTAGAATAAAATCCCCGTAGGTTGATATTTCTAAATTGGGTGTCCATAGATCTAGCAGCCAATAAAATTTTATTAGCCTGGGGCAATGTATCTAATAACTTAGCTTTAAGAACAGCTGTGTTTAGTTGTATGCTTAGTGCAAAGGAATACTTGTCCCTGGAAGACAGAAAAAAATATAAATAACTGTATAATGCAAAGGGTGTGTTTAAACATATAAAGTTGGGCTACATTTTATCCTAGTATGGTTTTATCTTCTCAAACCTCACATGTTGGCCAGAAACACATATGTTGGTCCTGAATATGTGTTTACTAACTTTTTTTCCTTCCATAAAGCTATGTTCCATTGAAGTAACTTGTGAATCAGCCAGTGTAATGGCTGCAACACTGGCCAATGGCGGCATTTGTCCAATCACAGGGGAGAGAGTCCTGAGCCCAGAGGCTGTTAGGAATACATTGAGTTTGATGCATTCATGTGGCATGTATGACTTCTCGGGGCAGTTTGCCTTTCATGTAAGTACGTTTATAATTTTCTCTAAAATTATTAAAGCATTCCATCAAGTGTAGCTGTCAGATTTTAATTTTGATATTGATAATCTTCCTGTAAAATATGACTGTTGGAAATAAACATTTGATTAGATGAATCTCTGAAGATTATCTGTAGATTTTTAAAAGGTACTTCCATAAAGCCACTAACTCTTTTCCAGCAGTTCTAAACAGGAGTGTTTATGCCTAAAATGATTCAACTAGTCAGGATGAGTGAGGAATGTTGGAACTTCATTCTATGGAGAAGCATTCAAAAATGTAGCTAATTATTGTGTACTGCTACAACATATGCTCATCAAACATTGTCATATTGTGAATGGGTTCCCTTGCTGAAGGAGAATTTACTTCTTGAATAAATCATGGTGTGTAAAGTCGGCCCTGGTCTGTGATGGCTCCAAGTAGAATAAAATTGTGCACCCCATTGCCTTGGTCTTTCCATGTAGCCTGAAAATTGTTTCAAAGACCTGTTGAATAATTCTACTTCTGCTACCTTTATAGGGTGTCAATTATGGGTTTTGACTACTGTCTTAAAAAAGCCTCTCTAATAATCCCTTTGCACATCTTTTCACTGAAAAAGATGTAAAATGTAAATCTATCTTCTCTCCTTGAGCATTGATGGTGTAGGTAGAGGGGAAAATGTTCTTCCTATCTAAGCTATTCATAAAGGTATACAATATATCCATCAAATCTCCTCTCTGAGTTTGCTGTAATGAAGGTCATGTTCAGCATTCTAACCTTACTGAGTGAAATGTTTCATTCCTTGAACCAGTTGTTAAATCATTTATGCACCTTCAACAATGTTCCCATCCTTTCTGAAATGTTGTGACCAGAATCAGCCACAGTAGTCTACTTTTGTTGGAGCAGTGTCCTGTATAAAGTTAGCATCCTGTTTTTGGATGCTTTCTATTCCTAAATCTCAGCATCCCATATTCATAATTAAATAAAAAGGAATGGCATTTTCAAAGGTCTGAAAGACCTGTCCACATGAACATCCAAGCCCTCTGGTTTTGCAAACTCTTTAGAAACATGGAAAATAGGTGCAGGAGTAGGCCATTCGGCCCTTTGAGCCTGCATCGCCATTCAGTATGATCATGGCTGATCATCCAACTCAGAACCCTGTACCGGCCTTCTCTCCATACCCCCCTGATCCCTTTAGCCACAAGGGCCATATCCAACTCTCTCTTAAATATAGCCAGTGAACTGGCCTCAACTGTTTCCTGTGGCAGAGAATTCCACAGATTCACCACCCTCTGTGTGAAGAAATTTTTCCTCATCTCGGTCCTAAAAGGCTTCCCTTTTATCCTCAGACTGTGACCCCTCGTTCTGGACTTCCCCAACATCAGGAACAATCTTCCTGCATCTAGCCTGTCCAATCCCTTTAGAATTTTATACGTTTCAATAAGATCCCCTCTCAGTCTTCTAAATTCCAGCGAGTATAAGCCTAGTCGATCCAGTCTTTCATTATATGACAGTCCTGCCATCCCAGGAATCAATCTGGTGAACCTTCTTTGTACTCCCTCTATGACAAGAATGTCTTTCCTCAGATTAGGGGACCAAAACTGCACACAATACTCCAGGTGTGGTATCACCAAGACCTTGTACAACTGCAGTAGTACCTCCCTGCTCCTGTACTCGAATCCTCTTGCTATGAATGCCAGCATACCATTTGCCTTTTTCACAGCCTGCTGTACCTGCATGCCCACTTTCAATGACTGGTGTATAATGACACCCAGGTCTCGTTGCACCTCCCTTTTTCCTAATCGGCCACCATTCAGATTATCTGTTTTCCTGTTCTTGCCACCAAAGTGGATAACCTCACATTTATCCACATTAAATTGTATCTACCATGAATTTGCCCACTCACCTCCCCTATCCAGGTCACCCTGCATCCTCTTAGCATCCTCCTCACAGCTAACACTGCTGCCCAGCTTCGTGTCATCTGCAAACTTGGAGATGCTGCAGTTAATTCCCTTGTCTAAGTCATGAATATATATTGTAAACAACTGGGGTCCCAGCACTGAGCATTGCGGTACCCCACTAGTCACTGCCTGCCATTCTGAAAAGGTCCTGCTTATTCCCACTCTTTGTTTCCTGTCTGCCAATCAATTTTCTATCCACATTGATACCATACCCCCAATACCGTGTGCTTTAAGTTTGCACACTAATCTCCTGTGTGGGACCTTGTCAAAAGCCTTTTGAAAATCCAAATATACCACATCCACTGGTTCTCCCCTATCCACTCTACTAGTTACATCCTCAAAAAATTCTATGAGATTTGTCAGACATGATTTTCCTTTCACCAATCCATGCTGACTTAGTTGGATGATTTCACTGCTTTCCAAATATGCTATTATCACATCTTTGATAACTGACTCTAGCATTTTCCCCACCACTGATGTTAGGCTAACCGGTCTATAATTCCCCAGTTTCTCTCTCCCTCCTTTGCAAATATCCTATGCAGTTTTTGTATCGTTTCAATATTCTTTATGTTAAAGTACATCAATTCATACTTTTCCGCATTAAGTTTCATTGTCCATAGATCTGCCCTTCAGCCAGCTAGTCTACTACTTGGAGATTATCAGTATCCTATTCATTTGCTATTTTGAGCTTCATTATTCACAAATGTGGAGATTTTTATCCTTCTCATCATGCTTGAGGTCAGACACTATTGAAATTCCATTGAACTCTTCCCCCCCCCCACCACCCCAACCCCTTTCTTGAGTGACAATTTAGCAGCTATTAAACGCTACATGTTGAAAAAATATAATTTTATCAGCCTAGTCAGTGCTAGAAATGAATAACTGAATGAAATACAGTTTATCATTTACAGAAGTATTAGAACATTGATCCTAAAAGGTGGATTTATTTGGCAAATACTTTTCAGAATTTGTTTTTGCAAAATATTAAAGGTAAGAATTATATGAAAGCATTGCACATTTTTCCTTCAACAGTTGTGCTCTAAACAGAAGAGCTTTTGATATGTCAATGGAACATGAGTTTGGGAACCTCTGAGCCTAGTTTTTGTAGTTGAAATAGCTGCTCCAGTCAATGATTGGGCAGAAAAGCCAGTTTTTATCCCAATCCAGATCAGTATTGCTCAGCACACCTCAATCAGTTAATTCCATGCCCTGTAATGTTGTTTAGTCTTTTGGTAGTTCTACTTCATTAAAACAGTTTTAAGTTGAATGTTCTTTATTGATGCTAGTGTAGAAATGTTTTATTTTAACAGGTGGGTCTCCCAGCAAAATCCGGAGTTTCCGGTGGCATTTTGTTGGTGGTACCAAATGTGATGGGCATTATGTGTTGGTCTCCACCTCTAGACAAGCTTGGCAACAGTGTAAGGGGTATTCAGTTTTGTCAGGTAAGTGCAAGGACAAACTTTGAATGAACGAGATTCAAAATATTGTCTGGAGTAATCAATCATCTGAAATGAAATATTTAACCATGTTGTGTTGTAACCACTCCCACAAATTCCTATTTATGCAGAGTTTATCAATACCATTCTAATTAACTTGTCTGGTTGTTTTTCATACACACTTAGATAAGATAGTAATTAGGACAATTGTGTCCCCTTTCATTAAGTCAGGGAAAGAATTAAGTGCTAATGTTTAGTTCTGTTTCTCAAGTGGAAACTGCTGAATTTTGGGAATAGAGTCCTTAAATTGCCCATCTAAACTTGCAGGTATTCTGTCTGACTTGCAGATGAACCTTTCTTCAGCTCTCTCCTCAGCTGCAGAGCAGTCTGAGATGAATTGTGCCTTTGTCTTCATGACAAATGCTTCTGATCTTCCTGAACTTGGTGGGAGGATACTGATAATCAGTAAATGAAATTGCTGGTGTGATTGCAGCATTTTACAGGTTTTCAAAGTATGCAACTTGATTGTTGTTAGATAATTTATTCAAATGTTTTTCCTGAATATATTCATGATTACTAAGCTTAAGAAGAAATCAGCAGATTGTGGTTTCTGAAGCAGCAATTATTTGATGTACAATTGCAAGAAAAGGTTTGTGAACTCTTTGCAACTCCCTAGTTTTCTGCATTAATTGTAAAATGTGGTCTGATCTCATTCTAAGTCGCAATAATAGACAAACACAACCTTCCTAAACTAATAACAAACAATTATACTTCTCATCAATACTAAGTGCACCATTTAAACAAACACAGTCTAGGTTCAAAAAAGTATGTGAACCTCTGGGGTAATGCCTTCTACAAAAGTTATTTGGAGCTAGTTGAGATGAGATTGGAGGTGTGGATTGTAGTGGTGCCCTGCCCTATTTAAAAGAGACAGGTTACTGACAGACTGCTTTCTGGAGAGGCAATGTTCCCTAAGAGTCAGTGTGCGCAAAAACCTTACGTTGTGCAAATATTTTTCCTGTGACAAAAGTATGTACGCACTGAAAGTACACATGGCACAGTTTATGTAGGTTTACAAAATATTTGACAAGGTCACAAAATTGCACAGAATAACAACTAAAAAACATACATATTTAAGTCACTCAGTTATTTTTTTCTCTCTCCTGTCTGGCATTTACCCATTCTTTGTAAACTCTATCCAATAGAACTTCCATCCAATTGTTACCTTTTGATTCTTATTAACATATCCAAATGACATTCCCCTAAACGGTTTCTCAGCTTGTTTTTGAGTTGATTCAATAGGCTAAAACCTCACTCACAGTCTGCACTAGATGCAAGAAAGGTTTCCCCCAATGCCCAACAACTGTGCAAGGTCGCAAAATTGTTCATTTTGAAGTACAAATGCCACCATTTGAGCAAAGTTTGAAATCAGTTTGAATTAAATTTTTTCTTGCATGGAAAATTTGAAATAATTAAACTGTCTAACTATTACAGTATTTTCAGCTAGAAAATCATGACATTTTAGATGTAAGGCATTAACTTGTTCATGGCCAAATGTAAAGTCACAATCTGCAATTGCGGAGAAATCAAAAGCTGACCATTCTTGTACCTCATCTTCAGGAAACCTTTCTTCTAAATGAACACAGACTATTTATAAAAGTCAACAGTGAACTTGTATCTACTGTGACGTTTTCTTCACGTTGTTGGCTTAGCAAAACTTTAACTTTGTCACTCCACGAAACGGTCTCCCAGAAACTGCTTTCTTTTTAATTTTGCCTCGCACAAGATGAAGTGACTCAATCGGTGTCAGGCCACTCTTTTGCAGAATCTTGCACAGTGCAGCCAGTTCATCAAAGACATTACTTAAAACCTGTAAAGCTACTTTTTATGTGATGTTTATCAATTTCTTATGACAGTATTTAGCCAACTAACTAGTTAACAGAAACATTTAGCTAAAAGATATTTTCAATAAGTATAATTATTAATTACTACATTATTTTAGGTAACTAACCTTTTGTGCGCACATTAATTTCCTTTGTGCGCAAGTTGAAAAACGTGTGTGCGCGCACACACGCACGCAGCTTAGAGGGAACGTAGTCGAGGAGTCTGTTTATGTGCACCATGCCTCAGTCAAAACAACTTTCAAAGGAACCTGCAAGTATTGTAGAGATGCATGAAGCTGGAAAAGGCTACAAAAGCATTTCTAAAGACCTGGATGTTCGCTAGTCCACAGTAAAAGAAATTGGAGGAAATTCAGTTCTGTTGCTACTCTCCATGGGAATGGGTGTCCTGCAGAGATCACAACGTGCAATCCTGAAAGAGTTGAAAAAGAACCCAAGGGTAACAGCAAAAAGACCTGCAGAAATCTCTTGAAATTGCTCAAGTCTCTTTTCATATGTTGACTATAAGAAAAACATTGAACAAGAATGGTATTCATAGAAGGATACCACGGAGGAAACCACTGCTCTCAAAAAAAACATTACCGCATGTCTCAAGTTTGTAAAAGACCAACTGGATGTTCCACAACATTTCTGGGACAATGTTCTGTGGACAGATGAGACAAAAATTGAACCTTTTGGTAGAAATGCACATTGCTATGCTTGGAGGAAAAAGGGCATTGCACATCAACACCAAAACCTCATCCCAACTGTGAATTATGGTGGAAGGAGCTTATAGTTTGGGGCTGCTTTGCTGCCTTAGGTCCTAGACAGCTTGTAGTCTTTGAGTGAACAATGAATTCAAAATTGTATCAAGATATTCAGAGAATGTCAGGGTAGCAGTCCGTCACCTAAAGCTCAATAGAAGTTGGATGATACAACAGGACAATGATCCGAATCATGAGTAAATCAACAATAAAATGGTTTAAAAAGACCAAAATTCATGTTTTGGTATGGCCAAGTTAAGAGTCCAGACCTTAACCCAATTGATATCCTGTGGCGTGACCTGAAGAGGGCTGTTCATGCAAGGTATCTCAGAAATATTGATGAAATGAAGCAACAGTTTTGAATGGAGAAATGGTCTAAAATTTCTTGTTGCCATTGTGCAAGTCTGATCAGCAACTCCAGGAAATATTTGGCAGAGGTTATTGTTGTTAAAGGAGGTTTTACCAGTTATTAAATAGATACTTTTTCCAACCTGGACTATGAATGATTAAACAATGTGTTCAAAAAAAGTCATTGAAAGTACCATTGTTTGTGTGTTATTACTTCAGGCAGATTGCGTTTGTCTACTTTTGTGACTTAGATGAAGATCAGATCCCATTTTATGAGTAATTAATGCTGAAAACCAGATAATTGCAAAGGGTTCACAAACTTATTCTTGCAACTGTATATCATCTGATAGAGTAGCTTTAAATAGTTCAACATTGTAAACAGTTTGTGGATTTGTGATGAAGTTAACAATTTTAAAAATAATTTGAAACATAAGCTGATTATTTTTTAATTAGTGATTTTTCTCTAATTTTAGGATCTTGTGTCTCTATTTAACTTTCATAATTATGACAACCTGAGGCACTTCTCTAAAAAGCATGATCCACGGAGAGAAGGTGGTGAAGTACGGGTAGGTTTAACTTTTGTTCTAAAAGATGGAATTTGCAAAACATCTTAAAGTTACATCTGCTATCCACTTTGCTTAGGGATTAGTCATCAATTTAATATATGACATCCAAAAAGTGCCAATTCCATGGAAATAAATTCATTATGAAATAATACTCAGATTGTAACTTTATTTACAATAGCAGAACTGAATATAACCAAAATCTGGCAAATGGTAAGTTTCAAGTGACATTGCATAACCTGAATTGGATTCTAGTTTTGTTTGTTTTTGACCCTTTGGAGAGTCCTTAGTGATAGACTACTTTCAGCTTTTTTCTCTGCTACATTGACTCCATTGGTGCCTTTTATTTTATACCTATGCATAACTTGACAGTTTCATTAATTTCACTAGCAGATTTCCACCCTGCATTGGTCTATCTCCTACACCTCTCTTCCCTTGATATGTCTCCATCTCGTGAGACAGATTATCCACTGACACCCACAGCTAATTTGTAAGTACACAATTCCTTTTTTTCCTCAGTTCTCCTATCTTTGTTGCATCATTTCACTTCAGGGTCTGAGTTTCCCTCCTTTTTCAGAAAATTGGATAAGCTTCTTCCCTTTCCCCCCCCCACCCCCAACCACCATCACCAGACAGCAGAGGTAGAGTGCCCCTTGTCCTCAATTTTCACTGCACCTACCTACACATCCTGTATATCCTTTGCAACTTTTACCAGATGCAACGTGATTCCACCACCAGCCATAAGTTTCCCTCTGCATTCCATAGGGATCACTCTCTATGACGCACTGGTCAGCTCATCTCTCCAATCACCTTCCTCCTATGATTGTAAGAGGTGTAATATCTGTCCCTACACCACCTTTCTTGCCACATTCAGGGCCTTAAACAGCTCTTCCAGTCATTCATGTGCAGATCCTCCAGCCTTATTTATTGTATCCAAATGCTGCTGAAGGCAGGTGCAAACTGAGTGACCACTTTGCTGAGTATCTGGTCACCATGCACTATAGCTAACTGAATCTGCTGGTGGTGCTAGTCATTTTAATTGTATTCCCCATTCCCACACCACCATCTCTGACCTTGACTACCTCTACTGACCTGTAGAAACTAAACACAAACTAGAGGAACAGCATTTTGTATTCTGCCCGGATGGTCTGCCATCTGACATCATGAACTTTGAATTCTTCATCTTGTGGTAAATTCTTCCAGCTCCCTCCATGGCCCTTATTGTTTCTTCAGTGTACCTAGTTGTTTCTACACTCACCCCAGCCCCTCATAAAACAAAGAAAATCTGCAGATGCTGGAAATCCAAGCAACACACAAAATGCTGGAGGAACTCAGCAGGCCAGGTAGCATCTCTGGGGGGTGGGGGGTGGGGGGGGCAGAGTACAGCTGACAGTTTGGGCCAAGACCCTTCGGTAGGACTGGAGGGGAAAAGAAACCTCTTTCTCCAGTCCTGCTGAAGCATCTTGACCCGAGATGTCAACTGTACCTTTTTTTCCATAGCTGCTCCCTGGCTCCTCGTGTTTCTTTCTCTCTCCCCACCACCCTCTTCATATGCCCATCACCTACATATTCCATTCACTGGTTTCCCTCAACTCTATCCTTTTCATTCCATACTCCATGTTCTATCAGATTCCATTGATTTTAGCCCTTTGTTGCTTCCACCCATCATCTTCCAGCTTCTGGTGCTATTTCCACTTTCTACTCCTCCATCTGTTTATCACCCCTCTTCCAGCTATTGCCTGCTTATGCTTGCTCCATCCCTACCCTCAACCTATACAAAGCCAAGTATTATAGTCTAAGTTTAAATATTGCATTGGTTTCTGGGCATTGTGGTTTCAAAAGGTGTCTTGCAGAGAAGTCAGATGAGATTTTACTAAACTGAGCAGCATCAGTCATGTGAGGGCAAACGAAGCTGGCATTCTCCATTCAAGCAAATGTAGCAAAGCAAAGGTTTAATGGAGGTGTTCACTTTAAAATAAAATGGCAGGTGAATAATTAACACAGATGTTTGTTTTAGCTTACGCTTAGGGGAGAGGAGATGACTTATTTTTAGGTAGCCAACTGTAATGATCAGGAATGCATCACAAAAATTGGATATCATTGATAAAGGAGAGTAACAAGAGAAGAGCTGAGCTTGATGTTCAGTTGAAGATTTGACACAAAGATGGAAATGTGGCTGCTTTGTGTATTGTTTGATTTTATAATCTACATTCACTAGGCTGTTGTTATTTCCACCTATTGTCTATGTATGAATAGAAAAGGATAGGTATTGAAGTTGGAGATGAAAAACTAAAGGTAAAATAATATTTGCTCTGAATTGGGTAACTCCATCAGTAAAATAATAGAAAGTTCTTTCATTCCTAGCAGTTAGACCTGCATTTCTGATATCCAAACTGATGTGCAGTTTTAATTTAATTTGCAGTACAATCTGTATATATTTTTTTTTTAAATTCTGAGGGATTTTGACACTTTACCCGGTTGCATCTCCTAGTCATAGTTTAAAGATGTACTTCTCTGCTTCTGTCCAGAAATGTTAACATGTTTATAACTGCTATATATTGTGGGATTCAAACCACATTTGTAGCTTTAATTGATTTGCAGCTATAGGTCATTGATCTAAAGCCTAATTATGACTACTGTCAGATGTATGTCAGAGGAAGAGGAACGCAATTTACAGATCTATGCATTTTAAATATCTGTTTTGTGTTTGCTGCTGAGAGTATTTTACGGTCTGTAACTTGTGTTGGAAATTAGTTTTATGTGTTTCTACGTGTCTTTTGGCTATTACTGTTTTCCATGGAGTCTTTCTTCCTATCGCTGCTAAACTTCATTTGTACTTTGGTTTATTTCAAAATTGCTAGATTCTAATGATGTGTGGACTAGCAAGAGGGCTTCCTAAATGGGTTCAGATGAGATTTATTTTAATCACATTTTAAGGGGCCTTGTTTAAAGGAAATTAAGGAAGCAGGAGTTCATAAAATAATGTCTGAGTGTTGTTTATAGTATTTAAACCAGACTCGATCTGCAGAAAATTCTAAATAGCTGTGATGAAAGAAGCTTCTGTCTCTTGGAATAAATTTAAAGGCAATAATTCAGAGGAGACAAAATGAGTAGCAATCTGGAGGATTCACAGTAATTGGAGCATTCTGTAGTGTGCCTATTTGAATATGGCACTGAACGAAAAAGGAAGGGAGCTATTGGGCCAGAGGGTGTTGGGTACTAGGCAGCAATTCCACAGTGAACCACTAAGTTAGTATAGTTTCGTGAGAGGCACAACATGTATGACAAATTTCTTTGAGTCTTTAAAGGATGTGGAAGGCAGGGGAGCCAAAAAAAAAAATCAACTGCTATAGGAATTCAGCGGTCGAGGCATCTGTGGAGAGAAATGTATCGATGATATTTCGGGTTGAGATTGTTAATTTGGACTGGAAGACGGCCAGTATAAAGAGGTGAATGGAAGGGGTGGAGCAGAAGCTGGCAAGCAGTGTGTGGATCCAGGTGAGAAGGGGTGGTAGGCTAATAGAGCAAGGAAGAGTAGAAATAACTGGAGACTGGGAGGTGATGAGCAACAAAAGTCTGCAGATGAAAGCATCCTGTACGAAAAGGTAAAGCATGAAACCAAATAAGAGAGATGGGCAGATGGGAACAGTGGGGTGACAGACAGATGGAGTATGCAAAGGGGAAAGAAGTGGGGATGATGGGGGTGGATGGACTGGCTGTTGGAAGAACTGTAAATCAGGATGAGAACAGAAGGGACCGGGTGAACAAGGTACCTGAAATTGGAGAATTCCATGTTCAGGTCTTTGGGTTGTAGGCTATCCTGGTAGGATGTTTCTTTAGCTTACATTTAGCTTCATCCTGGTGAGGAGGAGGCAGAGGACACAGGTTGGTGTGGGAATCGGGAGGGGAATTAAAATGGCTCGCATCCGGGAGTTCCAGATTTAATGCTGGTGCTCAGCAAGGTAACAATAAAGGAGCCCTCATCGAGAGCACCAAATGTAATAAGCAACAAGTTGGAGGGGTGTATGCAAACCTCTGCCTCATCTGGAAAGACTGTTTGGGACCCTGGAAGGTGGTGAGGGAGGAGGTGTAAGGCCATGTTACACCACCTCCTACTGTTGAAATGGAAAGTGCTTAGATGAGCGAACCAGAGAACCATTGAGAGAATGGTCTCTGTAGAAAACAGGAAGGTGGGGAGAGAAAGATGTGGCTGATAGTGGGATCATGTTGTATCTGATGAAAGTCCTAAAGGGTGATGTGCTGGATGTGGAGGCTGGTGGGGTGAAAGGTAAGAACCAAAAGATCTTTCTTCCTGTTTCATATGAGGGGAAGTGGGGAAGGAGTAGAAGTGTGGGGAAATTGATATAGGTGAGAGTTTGTTCCACCAGTTGTGGTAAAGTTGTTTTCTGGTGGGGCGGGGGGAAGAGGACATCTCAGATGTCCTGGAGTAGAATACCTTATCTTAAGAACAGATAGAGGAGAGCTTATAGCTGTGTTGTATTTTGACATCACAGAAGGCATTTGAAGGATGCCTCATAGGAGGCTAGTGTACCTTAAGAGCTCTTGATATTGTAGGAAGTATGTTGCCATGGTTTAAAAACTGGCTCTCACACAGAAAACAGTTGTTAGCCTTCATTTATATTAATAGAAAAGGGGGGCCAAAGGTAAAAGATGTCCAAATTTGCTGCTGACACTAATATATGGGAGAGCATGTTGTGATGAGGTTATGAGACTATGCCATCTATATCTGATTGAGTGGGTATAAGATTTCCAAATGGAGCTTAATGTGAGAGAGTGAGGTTGTACACTTTAATCAGAGGAATCAAAAGTTGGTTAAATTATCTAAGTGGAAAGAGTGAAGTGCGGAAGAATCTAGGTGTTGTTGTGCATGAATCACAAAAGCACATACACAAGTACAAGTAGTTAAGACAAATAGTACATTGGCCCTATTGTAAAAAGGTTGGAGTTTAGTAATGAGGAGGCTATGATACAATTGTATCAAAGGCAGTTGGTGAAGCTGCACTTAGACCACTGAGCACTGATCACCTTACCTCAGAAAAAATGTGATATAAACCTACCTCCAACAGTTTGTGAAGCTTAGATCATTACAAGTATTCAAAGTGGAAAATGGTACGTTTTTGAAAGATTGGGGGAAACAGAGAGCTGTGAAGATCTGGTGCAAAGAAGTTGAGGCATGTAATAGAATTGAATAATGGGGCAATTTTGAAAGGCCAAATGGCTGCCTTCTACTCTTGCTCCTGTTATTCTTGTGTAGTTGTCAGTTGCTGGTCAGCTTGTCCCTCATTACATTGTCTGCACATTGCAATATAGAAGTCAGTAACAAAGTGGTGCTTGGATGCCAGTGTATCTGCTGCCACTAGACTTGGCACCATGCATGCCCTAAGCTGAGGTGCTAGATGGATTTTTGCATTTAGCCCCCTGGTTTTGCCATGCTATGGTAGTATAATCACATTTATATGAATGAGCTTACTTACCTTAATTGAAAAGGTAAGTATAGGTAAGTTTTCTGAATTCTTATAACTTTAATTCCTGCCAGTTTAAGAATATTATTGATGAAACTTATCTCAAAATATTTTAAAATGTCATAAACCTTAAGGTCTACTGCCTGAGGCAGTCATTGTACATGAAAAGCTCTGCTTTGTACAATCTCTTACAGTGAGATCTGAAGGTTGGGTAACTCACAGGGCAATTAAATACAAGTATGGCCAGCAGAACAATGCAGCTGATGGATGGGATAGACAATAAGGCATTTAATGATTTCACTATAGAAAAGCAAACCCAACACCATTTTAGAGTTTAAAATTAGTTAAAACTGTATTATACAACCACTTGAGTTGCTGATATTATATTTTAATATGTTTAAAAGCTCAAAGAATCAGCATAAAATTGATCTTGGAAGAATTTCTTATTTCCTTATGTTGTGTATGTCATTTTATGCCATTCATATCTGCTTCTCCATGGTAATAGTGCTTGCATCAGATAAATGTGTACCCAAATTATCTTTTAAAATAGAAGATCACTTTTTTAAGAGGTTATTAAAAATGATTTAGCTAGTCTGTATCTTGCTTTTAACTGTTAGGATATTTCTACAATGATAAATGTTATATGAAATTTGCGCATGTAGGACAATTGAGAAGATTTTTTTTGGCACTGAGTATATATTAACTAGTAGGTTATTAAATGTTTTGATTTTTGGGAATAAGTAAATTATTGTAAAGCTTTATTTGGATCTTGTAATTATGAAAATGGTTGAAAAGATTTATCAAATATTAGTGGGTAATTGTTTTGACAGTTGTGCAATCCTTATGAAATTTAAGAATCTAATTCATGTTGCTTAAAATACCAGCAATCCCTCGGATCAATGGATTATGAAAGTCTCCAGAAAGAGCTTGCACTTAATGGGACTCTGTGGAAAAGTGTATCAACTGAACCAAATGAGGAAGATTCTTCCACTACCATTGTATATAGAATGCAAGGTCCTGCTTTAAGCTGAAGGAATTGGATGATATATGTTTTTGCTGCTCTTGAAGATTTATGGTTGTTTCTGAAGTGATTGTTTGTATGCACAAGTTTATCTTATTAGCACTTTGAGTGAGCTAATATGTATTTTGCTTCTGTTGTTTCTTGGAAAGAGGAATAAATTAGTTTGCTCTAATGTTATGAGCTCTCAAGGCATCACTCCCAAACATTTCGTTTGCTAATCCTTTATTAAATGTTACCATGTACCACCCTTTGCATTGTCCAGCTTGGGATTGCCTTACGCATCATAGTCATTTGATGATCTAGTCATAATCAGAAGCTCATGGACTTGCGTGGGGTGGGGGAGGTTGGATTCTGCTTGCTGTGCTTGTGTTGGCAATGAAGTACCTGTCTGTTCTAATCCTATCTTCTATCACTGAGCCCATACACATCTATGGCGTGATGTGTCAAGTGCTCAACTAATACTCAAATGTGAGAGTATCTGCCATCCTCTTGATGGTCTCCTTTACAGCCCTACACAGTTACCTTGAAGTTCTCTTAGGGTGATCACTTGATTCTCGTTTTGCATGCAGTCCTGTAGCTAAATCTTCCAAATGCAAAATGCTTTTGAAAATCCTGTTCCATCACACCACCACTACCTTTCAATTCCTCTGCTATATTTAAATATATATTCCCAGACAAGCCAAAATTTTCTCTAATTAGATAGAGCAGAGTCATTGCTATCACCTCAGAACTTGTTTCCTGATCACTGATTGCATCCTTCTTACTGTCATCTTGCGCTGAAACATTACTTAGATCTTGCTGTCTAATATTGACTCTGTGCCAATGTTACAATTGATATCTACCACTTCAATAACATCATGCCGATCTATCCCAGCCTTAGTTTTGTTGCTGTAGCTTCACCCTTGGCTTTGCTGTTGAAGACTTTTAGTTCCAGGTCTGACGATGTCAAATCAGTTCTTCCCTGGAATCCCAAATTAAATCCATTATAAACAGGATCTCACAAGAATTTTACTGCCCATGTTGTAACAGCAAGGCTTGCTTGTCTTTCGCTTCTATAATGGGTAACTACATTGGTTCTGAGTTCTCTAACACTTCATCATGGCTTTATCTCCTTGTTCTGTAATTACTTTCAATGCTGAATTTGCTGCACTGAATCCTTAAGTGTCTACCACCTTCTTGTGCATTGTTTGCACCTGATTGGATTGGACTTTGAACAGAGCAGTTTTTCCTCCAAACTCTGCCTTTCCATTCTTTCCTTTTCAGATCCTCAAATTTTACTTCTGGACTTCAGATGCCCATTTTAAAATCTTGTTCCTTTGTTTAGTGTTCTCGTCTGGTTATGCTTTTGTAATTTGCCTTGGGATATATCCCTACAGTATGAGGGGAGCATTCATAATTGATCTTTCCTTTAGGAACTTCAGGTAGATATTATATTTTTCCTCCATTCAGTCTTCCTTTCCAGGCCCATTTAGAATGTTACTTCTGTCTAGTATCTCTAGTAATTAGAAAAATGAAGACGTGGCCACGGTTTGTCTCAATTGTATAAGGGAAAGACCCAAATGAGACTAGATTCTGCCAAGAGCAACATTCCATGAGAGTGCAAACAGGACTTTTTGACAGTAGTCTTGGTGGGCATTGTTGCATTTGTACCTCATTTATCCTTGCCTGTAAAGATGAATGAATTGTAGTAAGTTGCAAGGGAAAAGCTGGCTTGTTCTATCTAATGTTTGCAGGCTGGAAACAATTTCGTTGGAGCTATATTTTATGTGAGGCTGTTGAGATGTTGGAAACTGGCATAGGTGAATATTGAACTTGAGAGTTCAATGTTCACTTTAATCAACAAATGGCACAAATTGCTAAAATTTAAGACTTGGGTACAGTAGATAGCGTTACATTTAAGTATTTTTAAGATGGTGTTCCTCAGTTAAGCTACAGAATTCAAATGGTCAAGATGTATTTATAATGAGAAGATTTGATATTAATAGTAATGAAGCTGTCATCACTGCAGCTTATCTTCTGGATTTTTACATCTGTGGCTGGCAGCTAGTCTGAATTTAATCAGTGGTATTATGCTATGATATTGTCTATACTTTTTACTAGATGTTGTCATATTACTAGGTGAGTTTGGCTGTGCATGAACAAAAAATAAAGGAAATCAGCAAATAACATTTCATGACTTAAGATTTTATGAAAAGTGTTAACATTATAGAGGCAGTATTTGCAAATTGGCATCTGATTGCAGCTCTGACTTTAGAGTTCGCTGAATTAGTAAATCTTGTGTTTCTTGGAGCTGCCCTTTTATTGATAGGCTTTTCTCAGTGGAAGGTTAGCAGTGGACTGATACAGAGTTTATACCTTCAGAGATCTGGGATTTAAAATGAAGTAGAATTTCCAAGCAGCCATATTGTGAATTGTGGAACAAGCTTATCAGGGGTGGTGGTGGGGGGGGGGGGGGGGAGGGGGGGCGCAGGGGGAGAGGGAGAGAATAACACAATCCCAATCCTGGGATTTTGTTTATCTTTTGCTCCTTAGATCAAGGTTGATTTTCACTTTGATTTACTAGTGTTGTGCACAATATTGAGACCTTAAGGATTATACCTAAAGTAGTATTATTGATGCCTTTTTAATTCTCAAGTTGAAAAATGTGTGCTTTCCTAGTTTTTATTGTGAAGAATCTGATATCAAGTATAAATGTAATAAAACATTACTCTTTGGGTGAGGATAGAAGTTTAATAGAATTTCTGCTTTCTTGACATTTTCATAAATTTGCTGTTGAATTTGCTAGTACATAAATGTCAGTATTCTCTTCCTGAAGTTGATAGAAATGGTGTATATAAAGCAACATCTTTAGATTTGCAATATATTATCTAGTATACCAAAGACTACAAATTCCATGTATTTTGAAAATAAGTTGACCATATTGTGTGAAAGCATCCCAGGACAGATTTAGGGTTTCAGGCTCCTGGTCTAGGAAATTAGTACTTGGATTCTTTGGCAGAAGGGAAGAAATTGGAATAAAAATAGCACATGAATTGTTAGACATTTTTTTTATCACACAGGACAGCATTGTGTTACCAGGTGTTAAATTGGAGCTTGATTGGCTTAAGTAGGCAATGCATCAGATTTATTTACAACAGGAATTGTGTGCAATTGATTTTATTCCATTATTACAGAAAGTTTATTGGGGTTAAATTCCAACTATGGTGTAGTTCACTACATTTACTTTTTTCTGTTCCAGTTTAAACCAAATTGCTTGCAAATTTTGATTTTGTTATTTATTTTTACATTGGCATTGTGATTATTTAACAATGGATATTTATCAATCAGTTTTTGATGTTATCTGCATGGTTACACTCTCAGTACAAATATGTTCTAATATTCTTAAACAATGGATTCAGGTTAATTGGGACTCATTGTGATCAGTACATTTTGGTCCAATTAAGTGGCTGCCCCAATTAGCAGAAGTTTCATGGAATTTTTAAAAAGATATATTTTTTAAAAAAAGACAAGGTACCATTTAACTGAGTCTCAAATTATGTACTTAAATGAAATACAGAACAAATTAGAACTAATTTTACTACAGTATTATAAAACTGCATTGGTTCCTAATAGTTATTGGTGGAAAAATTCTTCCAAGGTATGCTGCCGTGTTATTTGATTGACTGGAAATGAACAATATCAGTACAGGCACATAATACAGATAATAGACTACCATCATACAATAACTTTGACAACTGAAATCTCCAAATCTTTTTCATTGCAACATTCATGATGATTGTCAATGCCTTCAAATACTTTGCAGTTCCTAACCTGAAGTAGTGAAATTGTTTCTTTGACATTCACGGCCATTTCAGGCATCTCCAAGCTGAATGCTTGAAACTGCAGAGAGCAAAACGGTTGGGAATTGTCTTACTGATGATTTCTTGCTAACTATCAGTAACAAAAATCACTGCTTTTTGAACACAAACACACGCAACTGATGCATTTTTAAAAACTGTTCCCTCTGAGCAGGGAGTGGTATCTTTACAGTCACATAAGTGCACACGACTGATGCTAGTTAGAAACTGTTCAGCCAACAATCTCCTGTCCTGATTAAGTGGCATAGTGTTTCAAATAAAAGAGGGGAATCCCAGCTATTTTCTTGATTAGTTTTTTTAATGAGTTATCTGCAATGAGCGGCTGCCCTGATTAACCGATGGCCCAATTAACCAATATCCACTGCATTTGTAATATCAAAAGTGTACTGCTACTATTGTGCTGCAAAGCAGTGGCAGTTATTATGTTGCTAATATCTTGATAGTCAATTTAAATGGCTATATAAAATTTGCATTTGCAGATTGAAGTTTTCTGTTCAATGAAGATAAAAATAGATACTCAAGTTACAGTGTTAAAACAATTGAAAATGTGAAAATGCTAAAAATGTTGTATCATATTAGGCTTTTAATGTTTTATACTCGTTGCATTTCTAGTATCTTTGCCTTTTATGTATTTTACTTTGCAACAGTAATCAGCTTTTGTTTTGCATTTTGCTTCATAGTACTTTGTATCTAATAAAACTGTTTTATATCACACACTTGTTGCTGTGTATATATTTGCTAACATTGAAATAGTTATTTCTGGCCTGATTCTAAGTAGTTTGCATTTAACATTTTTAACATGGCTAAACATACCACATCAGAGGGAAAACTGTCACCCTGCATTAATCGAGTTACAAAAATAACGAGTGGGATTTCTTTGGGGATTGGGTAGGAGACATGGGAAGTCAGACTTTCTTTGGGGATTGGGTAGGAGACATGGGAAGTCAGACTTTGGCTATCTTGGCAGCACAAAATTTCACTTGCAAAGGCTTTGCCATAACAGATAAAATTCTTCGAAGGCTTAAGATGATATTGTGAAAGGAAGAGATGTCTCCCACGAAATATTTAACCTGTAAATTGTTTAATACAAAATTATAATTAACAAGATTTCAAAACCCTTATTTTAAGTGCTTGTGCAGCTAGATGATTAAAATTGATGATAGAGCTAGCCTTGCCATTGTCTGAGAATCTATGGACACAGAAGAACTGGTGTTGAATGTTGAAGATTAGGTATATTATGGTCTCTTTCACACTAGACCTGCATACACAATTAAATTACTGCATGTCACTCTGTATGCTCACATTGCGTACAGTTTCCATGAAGATTTTACCCTTCCTTGCACCTTTAAACTCTGCTGTAACCATAGCTGATTTACAATATCCTTTTACGTAGACATACACTTGGATTTGTAAGCAATGTTTCCCAGTCTCTCACAATGACCTTGAATACAGACTCACTATCCACACCTTTTTTGCTACACTTGGAGCATTAGCTTCAAAGGCTTTATTTCTACAAGTCTGAGACATTGCAAAGCCTTATTGACCTTGAGTAACTGCATTGCTGTCAGCCACAGCTGCTCTTAACTTTCTAGCCTTTGGATCATTGCAAGGCATAGCTCCTGATAAGTGTTACATATCATAGTTGGCTGCTCACTGCTGTATTAAGGAGGGCATTGAATGCTCTCTCCTCCACCAACCCAGACTACTTCCTATCCAGGGGTTGCCAACTTGGGGTCCACAGATCTCTTGCTTAACGTTACTGGTCCATGGCTCTAGTCCCTCAGTGTGCATAGACAGCATTTGCTGTCATTGTAGATGTTCCTCTAAATCAGGGGTTCCCAACTTCTTTACGCCCTGGAGCCTTGCCATTAACCGTGGGGTCCGTAGACTTGGGAACTCCTCTAAATGCAGATACTTGGATGCTACATTTTGTCCATTACTCTTCCTATTCAGGAAGTGTATTCTCTCAAAGTGAACTTAACTAATGCTTGACCATTCTAACTAATTTTGGGTTTTCTGACAGCTTGCTTGACTCATTAAATACTCAAGACTGAATATCATCTACAGTGAGCTACATTGAGCTATTGGATGGATTTTTTGGGGATAGGCATGATACTCTTAGTCGATGATCACTCGTAGTTGAAAACAAACATGAGAAAGGCTGTAACTAGGAGTATGTAAATGTGATTTTGTTGTCTGCGCCACTTTGATGTTCGGCATTTTTAAGCAACCACGGTGCTAGTTCTGTAGTGGTCCACTGTGCGATGAATAATTTGGCCAGCAGTAGTTCCTTGATAAGATGAGGGCTAAGAAAGAGCACCAAGGAAGGAATGATGGATTTCAACTGCATGGCTAGACCTGCTAGATGTGAGAGAATGAATTAGAGCTCTGGAATTACATTTGAGAGGTATGAGAACCTTTTGTTTTTAAACTGCAGTATGCCAAGATCTCGAAGCCCATATTAAGGGGACATAGTTAAGTGTTTTAAAACAGTGAGGTGCTCCCAGCCATTGTTGACTTGACCATGGAACAGTCTTTTCGGTGCTTGTTCATGGTACTCGGCCTAATTCAATGAGCTACAAAGGAAACTCTGCTGCATTGTTTTAGTACATTGTATTGCAGAGAAAAGATCATTAGGTCATTTAAGATAATAGGCAGGTTCTACGTTGGTTATCGGAGCTCGTGGTTCTGCCTAAAATCACAGTGCAAAATTATTTCAGTGAAATTTATTTTTACGGTTCTTGTTCTCAAATGGCATTTGAAAACTGATTGGAACTGAAATTGGGATGAACTTCTTGGAAATCATTTTAACCTGTTCAGAGAAATTATTTCTTGATTATTTTATTTGGGGAAGGAGGAAACTGGCCAATGGACATGTGGAAGTTAAAGAATCAATATTTCAGTTCAGAGGGGAGTAAAATTATTCTAAACCTGAGCACAATTGCTTGCATTGTGAGGTGCTAGTTTCAGTTGTCTCAATCACACTTTATCCTAGAGCATTCATCCAAAGAATTGTTGAGAACTTTTACACATGGACATGAATATACACAAACTTACATGTTTCTAATTGTATGTTTTTAGAGCTTTACAGATTGTTCCTGTGTGTTCTGGGATCTGATTTGCCAATTAGAGGTGGCAGTTTCCTGGCTTTGTTTTCTGAACATACAGTAAACTTTCAAATGCAGTGAAACAGCTATGATAGATGCGGGGTAATTTTGTGGTTTTAAAATTATGTTGTTGATCGGAATTATGCTGTTGATCGGAATATTAATGGGAAATAGCAGAATTTTTGCCAACAGGTTCTGTCCTGAGGCTATTAACTATTTTTGCCAGAAAGCTGTGCAACGATAAATTGAAGAGAGGTGGTATTCCTCAAATCAGAGTTTCATTTAAAGAGCTCGGAAGATGAGGTCAGAGAAGGGCTGGGGAATGATTCGTTATAATTTTGGGTAATATTTCCACAATTATAATTAAGGAAAATTTTTATCTTGTTTTGGGGATTGAAAGCAAGTTCTTTTGCTTCCAGGCATTTTTGTTAAGCAAATAGAACCGTTAATGCAAGCCAAATCAATAGAATTTAATTAATTAGCCCAGTGACATTTCTGCATTTGCTGAATATAAAACTAGTCTATCAAGCTGCTTATGATGAGATTGTGTGCACAGCAATAGCAGGGAGTTTGATAACTGCTATGGAAATGTCCTACAACATGAGTTCACTTATGTAAAGTACTTAAAATCCCCATCTGTTTTATTGCCCATTTTCAGAAATTCTGTAAAGTAGCAGCCCAAGTTTGTGATGAACAATTATTTTTTCCATTTGAATAAAAGTACAGAATCAGTTTTTTTTCAAGATTCTCATCAGCTAAATGTCCATTAATTAGTTTTGCAATAGGGCTCCCATCTCTACACCAAAAACAGCCACATAAATCAAGTAAGTAAAATGCAAATCATTGCAGTAGACTAGTCTCTAGATAATTTTGATCATGTAAATTGAGACAGAGTTTAAAAATGAGAGCCTTGGGGAAAGCAGGTGAATAGATGTTGTAAAATTCAGATATTGATCCATGATCTTAATTCTCTCTCTAGATTAACAAGGGAGAGATTATTGACCAGTATTGGAAAGTAGTTGTTGTTTCGTACGGCAGAGCCGGGGTTGGATCAATCTTCGTCTGGCATCTGTTCCAACATGGGTGGCCCTGAGTTAGCATCGCTTGATGGAATCCTTGAAGCACACAGGCTTCTGCATGATGTCAACGTGTTGATCCAGGTCATGGAGGATTTGAAAGTGGTGATTGAGACCAGTAGTGCAAAAAAAATTAATGTACCAGTTTTAGTTGGGGTGATAGGTCTTGTGATAGTGGAGTGTTGTGCAAAGTAAACAAGGAAATATTTATGGTCACAAAGATGGAATGAAAAAGAGCACTATATTAGAAATTAATATTAAAATTTGAGTAAAATATCATCCATACACTGAATTTAGTGGGATTGGTAAATGGTGATGAGGATAAAGTAGAATCTATAGGATCAAAGCTATACAAGATATTTAGTGACATAATTTAGAGGAATGCAATTTAAGAAAACTATGCAAAAATGCTTTAAGTCTTAAAATGCCCCATGGGCCCTAAAACTTATTCCAAAGAGAACTAAAGATGTGCATTGTTATTGTGAGATGAGCAGGGACTATAACAGAAGGGATTCTGAATAGGATTACCTCCATTTTCACTGAAGAGGTTGAAAGAGAATGTGCAGTAATGGGAACCTACATTAAATAGCAGGTAGAAAGAAATGTGTTGCTACCTAAGCATTCTGATTAAATCCAGTCTTCCAAATAGTGATGGAACAAATACTGTAGAGTTGGATATCAGGTTATGCTAACATTGGAAGGAAATATTTGAGCATCTTTATATATAAGGTACTAAAACTACATCCTATAGAAATGGAAATGCATAAGCTATCAGGTGTTTTGCAATGATCATAAAACTGCTAAGAAAAGACTAGCCAAATGGCGCATAGAAAAAATAATAACCTGTCAAAAAGTCAAAGGAATTCCCAAGTTTAGCGAGGAGTTTAATATTCTTGCACTTTACCAAATATGTAAATAGTTTTGTTTAAGAAATTTGAAGTATAATATTTTATGCTAAACTTTGGGGATGGGGAAGAAGAATGATAATGTGTGGAAAGGATTTTTGAATGGGGACAATGATGTCACCGGAAAAAAAAATGGAAACTTCCTCTTTAGAATGAACAGATGATGTGAGGAATAATGTGATTGGGTGGATGTGGATCCATTGAAGAATATAAAATACCTACCAACACATCAAAGAAAATTTTGGAGAAATCTGGGGAAGAATGAGTACATAAAAGATTTAAAATAGAATGAATAGATGTTCAGCTTGTAAAGGTCTTTCTAGTGAGAGGCTTGTGAATCAGATGAGCATCAGCGTGTTGAACCTTATTGTGAACCAATTAGTGCAAGTGTATGCTTGTAGCTCTGTGGATGTGCTGTGAAAGTCAGAATTCTGGGAGTTGCTTGCAGATCTTGCCCTTTGAAGAGCCACTTTGATCTATCTGGACATTGATTTCCAGTGCAAAATAATTTAGTAAGCAAAAGTGAAGGTAAACTGCTTTCTAATTAATTGCGCTTTGGTTTAATTCTTTCTCAGTACTTGCATTTTTGGCAAAACCTTAAAACTTGAATCCCTTTTACTTCAATTCTTTTACATGTTTCAATGTTAAACATATATGAAGATATATTAAACTAAAATGATCAATGTCAACTTTCACAGCTGGCAAAAATCCAGTTCTTGACTATCACATTGCATTCCAGGCCAGGGCCTTCCTATTTCGGAAAATTAGCGCTGGAACTGAAAAAACAAAGAAATGGAAACATCACAACTGAGGCAGGAGCTCTGGAAGGACAAACATTCTAAAATTACTGACTTGAAACGCTAGTTCTGTTTCTTTCCACAGATACCAAGTCACCTGCTGAGTGCTGTCAGAATCCTGTTTTCAATTTCAGCCTTTGTTCTTCTATTTTGGAAGGGAGGGACGGGAAATGGAACTGGCCAATATAATAGGCCCTTATTTATGCTGTGGTAATTGTATGTTTGAGCTATTTGAATTACTTCCTTTTGGTAGGAAAGTCATGCTGAATATTAATAGTTATTGTGTAATTTCTACTTTTCTTATTTACACAAAATTGTCCATCCATTAAAGCATAAAGCAAGCTTCCAGCCCACTTTGTCTGCAGTAGTCCTTTGAAAGATCTATCCAAATAATACCCTTCTCTTGATCTTTTAAAAGTCTCGCTGTTATTCAGTATTGTCCTTCAGATGATATAACAATTAAAATTAACCAAGGAATTCTGTTCCATTTTATAAAGGAAGCTGCATTTGAAATGATGCCTCTGTATTTGTGACTGCTTTATCATTCATGAAAGTTGGTCTCTATTAAATTAGATTAGATTAGATTAAGAGGACACTCAGTCCTCGTTTATTGTCATTTAGATATGCATGCATTAAGAAATGATACAATGTTCTTCCAGTATGATATCACAGAAACACAGGACACACCAAGACTAAAACTGACAAAAACCACATAATTATAACATATAGTTACAACAGTGCAAAACAGTACTGTAATTTGATAAAGAGCAGACCATGGGCACGGTTAAAAAAAAAAGTCTCAAAGTCCCAATAGCCTCATCATCTCACACAGACAGTAGAAGGGAGAAACTCTTCCTGCCATGAACCTCCAGCGCCGTAAACTTGCCGATGCAGCACCCTGGAAGCACCCGACCACAGCCGACTGAGTTCGTCCGAAAACTTTGAGCTTCCGACCAGCCCTCCGACACCGAGCACCATCTCTACGAGTGCTTTGACCCTGCCCTGGCCGCCAAGCAACAAGCAAAGCCAAGGACTCGGGGCCTTCCCCTCCGGAGATTCTGGATCACACAGTAGCAGCGGCAGCAAAGCAGGCATTTCAGAAGTTTCACCAGATGTTCCTCCGTGCTCTCACGTCTGCCTCCATCAAATCAGGATTGTGCATGGCACCCTACTTGACAGATAACAGATATTCATCACTGGAGTGGCCGCTGCGCGCTGCGTTGTACCGCCATCTTCTCCTCTCCGACTCAGTGGTGCTAGAAAGTTTATGAACTCTGTAGAATTTTCTCTATTTATTTCTGCATAAATATGACCTAAAATGTGATCAGATCTTCATGCAAGTCCTTAAAGTAGATAAAGAGAACCCAAATAAATAATGCACAACAACATTATACTTCATTTATTTATTGAGAAAAATAATCCAATATTTTATGTAATATAAAAAGTATGTGAACCACTGGGGTAATGCCTTCTACGAAAGCTATTTGGAGTCAGGTGTTCCAATCAATGAGATGAGATTGGAGGTGTGGGTTGTAGAGGTGCCCTGCCCTATAGAAAAAAAAGACGCACACAGGTTACCGACAGAGCCTGCTCTTCTCAAGAAAGGTATGTTTATGTGCACCATGCCTCAACTAGAACAACTTACAGAGGACCTTAGAAGGAGAACTGTAGAGACACATGAAGCCGGAAAAGACTACAAAAGCATTTCGAAAGACCTGAGTGTTCGTCAGTCCACAGTAAGAGAAATTGTCTACAAATGCAGGAAACTCAGTATTGTCACTACTCTTCCTAGGGGTGGGCATCCAGCAAAGATCACACCATGAGCACAACGTGCAATGCTGAAGGAGGTGAAAAAGAACCCAAGGGTAACACCAAAAGTTTGCAAAAGACCAACGGGATAGTCCACAATGCATCAGGGACAACGTCTGGACAGATGAGACAAAAGTTGAACTTTTTGACAGAAATGCACATTGCTGTGTTTGGAGGAAAGAAGGCACTGCAAACCAACACCAAAACCTCACTCCCAACTGTAAAGCATGGTGGAAAGAGCGTCATGGTTTGAGGCTGCTTTGCTGCCTCAGAGCCTAGGCAGCTTGCAATTTTTGAGGGTACAATGAATTTAAAATTGTATGAGTCATTTTACAGGAGAATGTCAGGGTAGCAGTCCATCATCTGAAGCTTAATAGAAGTTGGATAATGCAACAAGACAATGACCTGAAAAACAAGAGTAATTCAACATCAGAGCGAATCCTATAGAAAAGTTGTGGAAAGACCTGAAGCAAGTAGTTCATGCAAGGAAGCCCACCAACATTCAGAGTTGAAGCAGTTCTGTAAGGAGGAATGCTCTAAAATTCCTCCAAGCCAACATGCCAGACTGATCAACTGTTGCCGGATATGTCTGGTTGAAGTTATTGCTGTACAAAGGGCTCACACCAATTACTGAAAGCAAAGGTTTACATACTTTTTCCAATAAATACGTGTAGTATTGGATCATTTTTCTCAATAAATAAATGAACAATTATAATTTTTTTTGTGTTTACTTAATTGGGTTCTTTATCTAGTTTTAGGGCGCATGAAGATCTGGTCATATTTATGCAGAAATAGAGAAAATTTTGCAGGGTTCACAGACTTTCTAGCACCACTGTTAAATGTAAAGCTCTTTGTGCCATTTGTGGCTGCCTGGTTAAAGTAAGTGCCATTCTTTTGACAAAACTATCATAATGAACTGATTTATGTTATTGATGCCTTCCCCACAGACTGGTGCTTTTTAGTGTTTGAAACAGGTCTGAATAATACTAATTTCATAACTAAAGTAGCTGCTTTAGTTGGACCAGGAGGATTTGATTTTGTGCTGTGATTCTTTTCAGAAGCTCAGAAAAGCACAAATATTTACATTGATAAGAGAAAATTATAATGTATTCAAAAATAAAGGTCATAATAATAGCATTGGATAGATAGACTTTGCAAATTTTTGAGTGGGTATAATTAAATTGAATCAGTTTTGTCTGCCTACATATAGGCAATTACTACATTTACTTCTTTTGCTTACACAACTTCCATATCTTTCTTTGATTTTCCAGGTCAGATGAGTTGAAGTATCAGTGAAAATACTTAGCAAAGGAAAACAAAAGCTTTTTTCTTCTGCTGAATAATCTGACAGTCAAACTGATTCTTATTGAATGGCTTGTTTATTGCACTTGACGTGCTGGTGAAACAGATGGCTGAGGGACCTTTGTAGCACTTAGGGAAAAGACACTTTGAAAGTTTTCTGCTTGTAAATGTCCCTGAGTGATGAATTGGAAATTGTTCTTTTTAAACTGTGGCTTTGGCATTATTTTTGGCATGTAATTTGGAATTAATAGTTATTAAATTAAATATCACAACCTTCATTCATTTTAAAAACGGCATCTGTTATTCAGGTCTTGGAAATTAAATATAAGAGGACATTTACTTTTACAAATTAATTGCAAATGATTTAAATAAAATGGATTTAAATCTTAGGCAATATTGAACTATTATTCACATAAAATTTGAATTTTATGTGAATAATTTTGAATTTGAATTAACATAACATTAAAAATACCTTAACTTTTTTTATCTATCTTGCCCTGCCCACTTTCAGTCCATTCACATTTAGAGCTTTATTGTCATTGCTGAGGTCAACAAGATTGCAGTGCTCCTACATTGACTGCAAAACAGCCTACTGACAATTCAGTTACTAAAAACACAATGACTAAATTTAAAATAAAGTCGGAGTTAGAATGACATCTACTGAATTAAAAACAAACAAATCTAATTTTAAAAGAAACAGTGACTGTGCCATTCAAGTGTTGCATGTGTCCATGTCATAAAATAAAATGATTAAATTTCAAATAGTTTCAAGAATTACACCCATATATTACACTTAGAGTTTGTCCATAGTGCCTATGGACTATGGGTGGATGGGGAGGGGCATTGTTCAGTTGTATGACAGCACTGGGAATAAAGCTGTTTTTCATTCTGGATGTCTCTGTCCTCCTGCTGGATGGTAGGAGATTGAACAGGTGATTACTGGGGTGGGATGAGTCCATCACAATTTTGTGAACCCGCCGTAGACATCATGAGTTGTAGTTATGTTCTAATGATGTTCTGTGCGGTCCTGATGACTCGTTGAAGTGCCTTTTCATTGATCTTTTTGCAGCTGGTGTACTATACCGTCATGTAGTGGGTCAGTATGCTCTCAATTACTTATTGAAAAAGGTATACCAGCAGCTCTCTTTTAAACTCCTGAGATAGTATAGGTGTTGCTGAGCCTTCCTTACTATGTTGGTGGTCTAAGAGAGCTCTTTTGTGATGAACACTCCCAAGTACTTAAAGTTGGAAACTCTTCCCACTGATTAATCATTTATGAATAGTGGAGCTTGTCCTTACCTTCTCGATTTCCTGAAATTGATGATCATCTCTTTTTTTATGTTAAGTGAAAGCTTATTTTTGCACCATTCGGGCAACTTGTGAACTTTGTCTCTTGTTTTGTTGTTATTTGTAATAAACCCAATCACTGTGGTGTCCTCTGCAAACTTGATGTTGGAGTTGTACTATAGGCAGGAGCACAGTCATGGATGAAAAGAGTATAAAGGAGTGGGCCTAGTACACATCCCTGCGGTGCATCACAGTTCATGGTCAGGGAGGTTGACGTGCACTTGCCTAGTCTGATTGGGTGCGATTGGTAAGAATCCAAATGAAAATTGATGTTTTGTTTCCCACCCAGATTGTGTAGTTTAATGGCCAACTTGTTGGAGAGTATGGTGTTGTAGTTGATAAAAAAAAAAGCATTCTGGCATAACACCTTATGCTTCAGGTGTTTCAGTACAAAGTGGAGAGTGATGGAGATGGCCAAGGTCCCATGGCAAAGCATTTTTCAGACGTTTGGATATGTATTGTAAATAATGAGATATAGGTGAAACATTAGCTGAGCCTTAATGATTTAAATAATTTGGAAGAATAATTTCTTTATCACATTGTTGTGGGTGGGTGGAGGGGGTGTTGGGTGCGTTGCCCAACAACAAACTGACTGATTAGAACTTACTGGCATTGGCTTCACAAACTGACTGCATGGAAAAAAAACTAATTGTAAAATAGCACTCCCAAGGCATGTACTAGTTAGATATTTGTACTGTTGCAAGTGGTGCATTTCTGAGCCAGTTCTAAAATTACAGTTGCTTGATATGCTGGTTTCTCACTCCTCTCTCCATTTCCTTTCTCCCACATTGAAAGCATTGCTTATTTTAAAAAAAGTTACCTTTGTTTAACTTCTCAAAGAACAAACAAGAAGGGCAGCAAACTAAAGAACCAGGCACCCACAACCAGGTTGATGCAGGGCATCTGGTGAAGATGAATGTGAAAGTGTTGTTTAAGGCAACAGTATGGTGTCCATATGATGAAAAATGCACTACAAGGCTAGGGATTACTGGTCAGACTCTCAACAATTCATCTATCTGGTTAGAAAAGATTTTGCTCTCTCCTAGGCCAGGGGGACATTCATTGCCTGAAATTGTCAAATTCTCCATTTTGAAGTTACACAAGCTGGTTGGATAGTTCTGACTTGCCGAAATTTGTACAGAAGTGTCTTAAAGAACCATTGTTTTTTTGTAGCTGGAGATTAAGAATGGGAAGTGGGGTGCAGAGTGTGAGCCCCAGTTGACAATGTGTATCAATGAAAAAAAGGCTCATTTTAATTGGGCAAGGGTTTGAAGAGGATTTGCAACCCAGCTACCAGAACATGAGATGTTAGGATGTTTATATAGAATTTCTACAAATGAGCAGAGTCTTTGCTTCATGTGGCTTAGTTTTATTGTATTAAATAGTAAACACAATGGTGGCCAATCATGTAGAAGATGGAAGGAGTAAAACTACGCACCAACCTGACTTGGTCCAACCAAACAGAGTTCACTGCCAAGAAGGCCCACCAGCGCCTTACGTCCTGAGAAAACTAAAGAAATTTGGCCTGTCTCCTAAAACCCTCACTAATTTTTATAGGTGCACCGTAGAAAGCATTCTTCTAGGGTGCATCACAACCTGGTATGGAAGTTGTCCTGTCCAAGACCGAAAGAAGCTGCAGAAGATTGTGAACATGGCGCAGCACATCACACAAACCAATCTTCCATCCGTAGACTCACGTTATACCGCACGCTGTCGGAGCAGTGCTGCCAGGATAATCAAGGACATGACCAACCCAGCCAATGCGCTTTTCGTCCCTCTTCCCTCTGGGAAAAGGTTCAGGAGCTTGAAGACTCGTACGGCCAGATTTGGGAACAGCTTCTTTCCACCTGTGATAAGACTGCTGAACGGATCCTGACCTGGTTCTGGGCCGTACCCTCCAAATATCCGGACCTGCCTCTCGGTTTTTTTGCACTACCTTATTTCCCATTTTGCTATTTTCTATTTATGATTTATAATTTAAATTTTTAATATTTACTAATTTTAACCATTTTTAATATTTAATATTTGTAATCCAGGGAGTGTGAAGCGCAGAATCAAATATCGCTGTGATGATTGTACGTTCTAGTACCAATTGTTTGGCGACAATAAAGTATAAAGTATAAGTATAAATAAATCAGTATAACAAAATGACAAGCTGGAACGTGGGAGACATCTACATGAAGTCATGAGTCATTATAAAAAACAGATTACAGGTATATACTCAAGTTTGATATATTTGCCATAAAATATTAGGAAGCAAAGACTAGCAGTAAGAGTAAAGGGTAGCAGACACATAAAAGTTGCTGGTGAACACAGCAGGCCAGGCAGCGTCTCTAGGAAGAGGTACAGTTGACGTTTCGGGCCAAGTCCCTTTGTCCTGACAAAGGGTCTCAGACTGAAATGTCGACTGTACCTCTTCCTAGAGATGCTGCCTGGCCTGCTGTGTTCACCAGCAACTTTTATGTGTGTTGCTTGAAATTCCAGCATCTGCAGATTTCCTCGTTGTTTGCGTAAGGGGCAGCGGAAATGGTCACGGGCAAATATTACAAAAGCTTTCAGAAAAATTGTGAATGATTCTCCCAAGTGTTAGAATTGTTGGAGGATGCCCAAATATGAAGATCAGGTAAGCTTGGACAAAAACATGGTTTTCTTGCAAAATTTAAGCCTTTACGTACTGAAGCACAAAACTTCAAATAACAGACAAATAATTTCTAACAGTTATTCAGGGTTTGTGAGGAATAAGTGAGTTAACAGGAAAGCATTATTTCCATTAGCTAGAATATCATTGAGTTTGATATAAGTTTAGAGATGTAGAAGAAGTGTGTATTACAAACCAGTGTTTTAAATTTAGATACATTTGGAAAGGATGGAAAAAAGAATTTAGAGCAATAAATGGCTTTGTTTTTGAGGAGTCTGAATGACCTTTTGCAGTTTCTTATTTTGTTAGATCCTGGTGTTAAAATGTATGGAAGAGCCTGTTTGGGATTTTAATAACTTTATTGCCTTCACTATTTCATACTTATGGGAGAAACTATAAATCCCACAAGAAATTGACAATGGATTTTTGTTTTGCTAAACCCCTTTTAGGTGAAGTCTGTGATCAATCTTCTCTTTGCTGCCTATACTGGGGATGTGTCTGCACTCAGAAGGTAAGATTTCTTCAAGGGTTTCATCAGGTCATAGTTGGGTTTATGTTCAGCTAATTGAGTTTGGTACATGGATTCTTATTTGCAAACACTTTTACTGAAAACACTCGGGTTTGGTGTGCCGGATGCAGTCAAAAGTTCCAGAACTTTTTGCCAAGGGTTATGGGAGAGGTATATAGTTATTGCGGAATAAGGGAATTCAAAGGAGTTGTACTTTGCTTATTGTTGTTATCAATCCAGCCACATTAAAGTTTGTTACTCAAAAGTAATGTCGTTTTATGACCCCAGACTTTGCCTCTAAGCGGATGAACTGGAACTGCATTAAGTGATCAGATGATTTTAAGAGATTTCATTGGAATTGAAATAGATAGTAATGCCACTATAATAATTGCTGGTTTTAAATAGCATAGTGTTGTGGCAGGTTTTGCTTTGTGAAAGGTTTTCCTAAACAACTTAAGCAAATACATTTTGGGTTTAATGAACATTTGATATCCTAAGCCATTTTAAACTTTGCCATCTGCAAGGCTTTTTCTCCCCGGCAATATCTATTACTTGACAGTCATTGATTTATTGGAGTATTCAGTTTACATAAAAAGTAAAATGACAATGCTTATGCAGCAGCAAATAATGGTTTCGGCAAATACATTTCTACATCCATTAATCATACTGTATGTGCAGAATGTACAAAAGGTGCTGATGCTCACAATAACACGATAACAGTTCTCCTTAGAGATAGTGTATAATATAAAAACAAGTATTTTGGGGACCACTTTGGTTTTCTTTTAAACTTATTTGTCTTGCAACCACCAAGGAAGTAAATTGCATGAACTCATCAGGAAAATATATTTTGTAGTTGTCACTACAAAGTTTATTTTTTTTTCTTGAAGGAATTGGCATCAGCAGTGGGAAGGCTTTTGGAAGGTATTCTAAGGGACCGGATATAAAAGTATTTGGACAGGCATGGAATGATTAGGGATAGGCAGCATTGTAGGTCGTGACTAACCAATCTTTTAGAGTTTTTTGAGGAAGTTACCAGGAAAGTGGATGAAGGCAAGGCAGTGGATGTTGTCTACATGGCCTTTAGCAAAGCACTTTGAAAGGTCCCGCATGGGAGGCTGGTCTAAAAGGTTCAGTTGGTAGGCACTCAAGTTGAAGTAGTAAACTGGATTAGACATTGACTTTGTGGGAGAAGCTAGAGAGTGGTAGTAGATGGTTGCGTCTCTGACTGGAGGCCTGTTACTGGTGGAGTGCCTCAGAGATCTTTATCAACGATCTGGATGATATTGTGGTTAACAGGATCAGCAGATCTGTGGATGACACAAAGATTGGCGGTGTAGTGGACAGTAAAGAAGGCTATCATGGCTTGTGGAGGGATCTGGATCAGCTGGAAAAATGGGCTGAAAAATGGCAGATGGAATTTAATGCAGACAAGTGTGAGGTGTTACACTTTGGTAGGACCAACCAGGGTAGGTCTTGCACAGTGAATAGCAGAGAACTGGGGAGTGTGATAAAGCAAAGGGATCTGGGAATACAGGCCCATAATTCATGGCAAGTGGTGTCACAGGTAGATAGGGTCATAAGGAAAGCTTTTGGCACATTGGCCTTCATAAATAAGTGTACTGAGTGCAGGAAACAGGATGTTATGTTGAAGTTGTATAAGATGCTGGTGAGGCCTAATTTGGAATATTGTGTGCAGTTGTGGTCACCCATCTACAGGGAAAATGTAAATAAGATTGGCAGAGTACAAAGATAATTTACAATAACGTTGCAGGGTCTGAAGGACCTGAGTTACAAGGAAATGAGACTTTATTCTTTGGAATGTAGAAGACTGAGCAGAGATTTGTAGAGATAGACAAAATTAAGAGGGGTATAGATAGGGTAAATGCAAGTTGGCTTTTTCCATTGAAGTTGGGTGGGACTACAAACAGACATCATGGGTTAAGTTTGAAAAGTGAAAAATTTAAGGAGAGCATGAGGGGAAACTTCTTCACTCAGAGAGGCGTGAGCGTATGGAGCGAGCTGTCAGCACAAGTGGTGCATACAAGCTTGATTTCAACATTGTAGAGAAGTTTGGATAGGTACATGAATGATAGGGGAATGGAGGGCAGGTCAATGGGAGTAGGCAGTTTAAATAGTTTTGGCATGAACTAGATGGGCTGAAGGGTCTGTTTCTGTGTTCTACTTTTCTATGACTCTTAACTGATTAATCCTAGATAAATCTATTTCTGATGTGAGTGCCTTCGCCATTTATAAGACATTGGTGCAAATTAGGCCCATCAACCTATTGAGAATGCTCCGCCATTCCAACATGGCTGATTTATTATCCCAC
The DNA here is from genome assembly GCF_963921235.1 of Mobula hypostoma. NCBI lineage: Eukaryota > Metazoa > Chordata > Chondrichthyes > Myliobatiformes > Myliobatidae > Mobula > Mobula hypostoma. Next base: position 151,728,460 of record NC_086102.1, on the reverse strand, counting down.
CCAAGCATTCTTCTGCCTTCTCACCATAACCTTTGACACTCTTACTAATCAAGAACCTATCAGCTTCTGCTTTAAATATACCTAAATAACTAGGCCTCCACAGCTGCTGTGGCGAGGAATTCCACAGATTCACCATCCTCGGGCTAAAGAAATTCCTCCTGATCTCTGTTCTAAGGGGCCGTCCTTCTATTCTGGGACTGTGCTCTCTAGTCCTTGACTCCCCCACTGTAGGAAAGAACCTCTCCATATCCACTCTATCTAGGTCTTTCAATATTCATTAGGTTTCATTGAGATCCCCGTCCCTCTTCTAAACTCCAGAGAGTACAGGCATAGTGCGTCAAACGCTCCTTATGCATTAACCCTTTCATTTCCAGGATCACTCACCTGTATCTCTTCTGTACCCTCTCCAATGCCAGCACATCTTTTCTTAGATAAGAGGCCCAAACTGCACACAATACTCCAAGTGTAGAAACAACAGGAATTCTGCAGATGCTGGAAATTCAAGCAACACACATCAAAGTTGCTGGTGAACGCAGCAGGCCAGGCAGCATCTCTAGGAAGAGGTACAGTCGACGTTTCAGGCCGAGACCCTTCATCAGGCCACAGTCGACGTTTCAGGCCGAGACCCTTCGTCATGTCCTGACGAAGGGTCTCGGCCTGAAACGTCGACTGTACCTACTCTAAGTGCGGTCTGACCAATGCCGTACAAAGCCTCAGCATTACATTTTTGCTTTAATATTAATGTCCTTTCAAAATGAATGCTAACATTGCATTTGGCTTCCTTACTACAGACTTAGCCAGAAAGTTAACCTTTGGGGAACCCTGCACAGGGACTCCCAAATCCCTTTGCACCTCTGATTTCTGAATTTGTTCCCCATTTAGAAAAACAGTCTGCGCTTTTATTGCTTCTACTGAAGTGTATGACCATAAACTTATCTGCATTGGTTTCCAGTTACCTTTCCAAGTCCTTTTGCAGACTCCATTGCCGCCCCTCCTCCTATCTTTGTATCATCTGCAAACTTGGCCACAAATCCATCAAACCCATCATTTGGATCATTAGTATATAGTGTGAAATGTAGTGGATCCAATTCGGGCTGCAGAACACCACTGGTCATCTGGCAACCAACCAGAAAAAGCCCACTTTATTCCCACTCTTTGCCTTCTGTCTATGCTAGTACCTTCCCTATAATATCATGGGCTCTTATCCCTTATAACAGCCTCATGTCTGGCAACTTGTCAAAGGCCTTCTTAAAATCCAAGTAAACAACATCCACAACTCTCCTTTGCCTACCCTACCGGTTATTTCCTCAAATAATTCTGACTGATTTGTCAGGCTAGATTTACCCTTAAGGAAACCATGTTGACTTTGGCCTATTTTATCATGTGCCTCTAAGTACCCATAAATCTTGTCCTTAATAATGGACTCTAACATCTTCCCAAACAGTGAAGCCTATAATTCCCTGGCTTTTGACATTTGCAGTTTTCCTGATCTTCAGAACCTTTCCAGAATGCAGTGATTCCTGAAAAATCACTACTAATGCCTCCACTATCTTTCAGTTATCTTTTTCAGAACCCTGAGGTGTAGTCCATCTGGTCCAAGTGACTTAATGTATCTGCCTTCCGAGTTTTCAGCTTCACAGCCACCCTCTCTTTGGTAATAGCGACTACACTAACTTCTGCCCCCCGACCCTTTTGAATTTGAGGCATGCTGCTGGTGTCTTTCACAGTGAGTCAAAGTCTGTCCCGCGCCTTTGTCATCAAGCCGGTGCTTATGCCAGTTTCTGTAGCTTGAAGCAACTGAGAGTACAAGACCACCCCCCCCCCCAACCCCAGATAGGTCGCCAGTCTATCACGAGGTTAACCCCCCCCATTTGCCGGTACCCATTTTCAGCTGGGTAGACTGGAGCAGTGTGTGGTTAAGTGCCTTGCTCAAAGGACACAACACACTGCCTTGGCCGAGACTTGAACCCATAACCTTCAGGTCGTGAGCCCAACGCCCTAACCACTTGGCCACGCGCCACTCTTTCACAGTGAAGACTGACAAAATTGGAAGAAGATAGCACCAGCAAACAACGTGACCGATGGTGACATCCTCCAGATTGTTCATGAAACTACCTCTTTCACTTGTTTTACTACTGCTTTTTCTTCCACCGGTGGATTTGCTACTGTCGGAGCCTGTCTACATTTTCGTGGTGTGTTTTTGGGCTGATTTATCAGGACCATGGTCCCAACATGGTTCAGGTAGAACCTATCCCATTGGGACAGCTCCTTCCTTCCCCATTACTGGTCTCAATGTCCCACGAATTTCTGAGCCTTGCATTTAGCTCTCCTATCTTATTTACTCTATGCCAATTTGCACACGGCTCAGCTAACAACCCAGAGATTGTTACCTTTTTGGTTCTGTATTTTAAATTAGTCCCTAGCTGCTCAAATTCCCTCAGCAGAACCTCGTTCCATGTTCCTCCCACATTGTTAACACCCACATGGACCATGGTAACTACTTCTCCCACTCCAAGATATCCCGAAACTGGATACCAGTCAGACAACGCAGCCTCTGGGGCTCTCAATCCTTGCAACAGAGAATTGTGTCTGTTCCCCGATTATAATATCCCCAGTTACAACTGCATTTCATTCACTTTCCCACCCCCCATCCCCCCACTTGAGTGGTTTCCTAAAGCACAGTACCAGAGTTCGGTTGCTCGTCCTTCCTACAGCCCCCACTCTCATCCTCACAGAGAGTATCAATCTCAGAACTGTTCGACAAGCTCAAGGGCTGAGGCTCCTCCAACACTACCTCTTGGATCTCCCTACCTGGCTCACTAACAGTCACACCATCTTACCCCTGACCACACACCAAAGGACTGTCTCCTGAAACAGTGTCCAGGTATTGTTTCCTGATGCACCGCAGTGTTTGAAGCTCAACATCATGCTGGTCATTAACTTTAAGCCCAAGCTCCTTAAGCAGCCCACGCTTGCTGCAGATGTGGTTACCAAGAGCAACAATGGGGTCCATCAGTTCCCATGTCATTCAGCTGCAACACATCACTTGATCCTGCATCTCTATCTTATTTCATTATTGTAATTTGTTTTTTGTTTTAAAAGTTAATTGCTGTATTTCTTTTAAAAAAAAAACCATTGCGTGTTCTAACTGACTCCTCAGCTGTGCTGCCTTGCCAAACCTCAGACTTTTGTTAACAAAATAAAAACATAAATTGCTGAAAATACTCAGCTAATCGGGCCTTGCATGGGAAGACAAGTAGATTTAACGTTTGAGGTCAAAGACCGTTCATTTAAAATTGGAGGGAGACAAATAGAAATTTGTTAAACTGCCGCGAGGGTTTGGGGGGCTGGTGTGAAAGAATGTCACTAAAGGGGTAAGCAGTAAATAAAACTACCTGGTCAGTGAGCGAATGGGAGCAAATTGGAGATTGAGAACATAGATGAAAGCTCCTCAGTAAAATAAAATGTGGGAGTCACAAGCTATAGACGTGTCAGCACATCGAGTTGGGCATATTCTCCACTCCAGGAAAAAAAGGTAGGAGGAAGAACTTCATTGCCTGTGTTTGCAGTGGAAAGTGCCTTGGGGGTGGTTGTTTGGAATGGAAGAAATCTAGAGAGTAGTGTAGGGAAAGATTCCAGTGAAATGCTGAAAATAAAATTGGAAGGTACATTTTATTACATGGAGGTGGCAGAAATTGCGGGGAATGATCCGTTGAAAGCAGATGCAAGTGGGGTGGAAAATGGGGATGACGGAGAGTGGGTGAAGGCAGAGGTGTGGAAAATGCTTGAAATGTGGTCAAGAGTTTTGTTAGCAATGCTAGCATAGAAGTCACGATTCAGGAAGAACAGACCTGGACAATAGTCTGATTCAAAGTTTGGGTTTCCTTTGCAGTGGTGTTATATTTATAAATATTGTTAAAATAGTTGAGCAGTTTGAACTCGCCTTCTTGATATGCCTAAAATGGGGAGAGTCAATATTATGGTGTTGGTTAAAAGCAGCTTAAAGTTGCAGTGCTGCTAGCAAAAAAAAGTCTGTGGATGTCCATCTGATAGGGCTCTGACGTTAAGTCATCATTATTAGCTATTTCACATGCAAGAACCTAAAGCAATTATAATTGCACAGTTGCAAGTCATATGAAGAAGAAACACTGGAAGGAATTTGCATTTTGTTTATTTTAACAGCATGCATTTTTGTATTTTTTTATTTATTGATACACAGCATGGAGTTGGCCCTTCGAGCCACGCCGAGCAATCCCCAACTTGGTCATAGCCTAATCATGGGACAATTTACAATGACCAATTAACCTACCAACTGGTAGGTTTTTGGACTGTGGGAGAAAACCAGAGCACCTGGAGGAAACCCATTTAGTCATGGGGAGAACGTACAGACTCCTTACAGTCAGTGGCAGGAATCGAACTTGGTTCGCCTATCCATGGTTACACGTTATTTTATCTGTATGTAATAGAATAAAGCAGCTTGTAAAGTTACTGGATCTATTTTTAAACAGTTACTTTTCTTTTACTCTAGGTTTGCTTTGTCTGCAATGGATATGGAGCAAAGAGATTATGACTCACGAACAGCACTGCACGTAGCAGCTGCTGAAGGTACAATTTAATTTCTAGAAATAGCATAACATTTATAGCATGGTGAGGAAGTCAATTAATAATTCAGAATTTCACAGATTTACTTTCATTTATAGGCCATGTGGAGGTGGTTCGCTTTTTATTAGAAGCTTGCAAAGTAAACCCATTCCCTAAAGATAGGTAAGTTGATAATGATTTAACGTCATAAGCAACCTGCTTAATCCACCCAGTTTAGCAGAATCAGTAAAAGAAATTCTGTAAAAGAAAATTGGCCTGTAGATAGTCCTGCTTGTTTTTTTAAATAATTGTGTTAATTTCTTGATTAATTCTGGATTTATCTCCTATAAATCATATATTCAAAGTAGTTACCCTGTTAAGATTATTCATCTTTAAAATCTATATTCTAAATGTATGTAAAACTTTTTAACAGGAAATCTTGAGAGAGCAACGTGTGTAATAATTAGAACAATCTTTGGGATGAACAGCTCAACCCAAAATATAAAATTCGATAAAGGAAAAAAAAGTTATTTTATTTTCATAAGTAGATTCATAGCAAGTAGTTTTGAAGATGGCATTGTTGGAGGTCAAATTCTCCTGAAAAATTAACATAATAATTATAATGCTATTTATGATTTCTTTTGGGTGGTTTTGCTGGAGTGTATTGCTTAACCTGTTTTATAATATAAAAATATAATTTCAGGTGGGGCAACACACCTGTGGATGAGGCAATTCACTTTGGCCACCATGATATTGTAACAATCCTTCAAGATTACCAAAACCAATATATACCTTCAGAAAACTCGAACAATGGAAAAGAAAAGCACTCCAAGGAGAACATAGACAGCATGGTATAGTTCTTCAATGTCCCACAGTAATTTTGTCCTGAATTAAACAAAACCAAACTGACATTTTAGTGATGCTTGTAAAATAGTGTTGTATTTTTGGCAAGTAATTGCTCTAGTAGTTTAGATTTGAAATGTTTTGATGTTGTTTAGAAAAACAAATGCCTGGGCAAAATTAAGAAAATAATCCAGTGCTCATTTTGAGTGATGATTCTGGGACTTGAAATAATGCACTAAGTTCTATGTGTGTTTTTGGGAAAAGCGAGCAGGATAATCTCAGCACAATTTAAGATTTTTAGGGAGCTGTTGTCTTACAGTCGATATAAAATTGCCATGAAGCCCTGAATGATACGAATAGTAGAAAGTGATAAGATCATTGCATCTCCTGGCTTATAAACACTGGAAAATATATAGTTGTAGAATAAAGTCATAAAGAAATAGTTATTGTTGTGGTTCATAACTTGTTGGCAATATCCCTGCAAAATGTGAGTGAACATTATTGTGTCCAGTAGATATTGTGAGGATGTTTTACCAGTAGAGGCAATTTTACCTGCACAAATCTTTGAACAATCAATTGTTCCAAATGTGTTAAAGGCAGATCATTGAACTGACCAGTAAGTGTTGACCTTTGTTTATCTAATACATCTTGTCCAATTTTAGTTGCATGATGACTCCAAAAGGCCACACTGAAGATGAGGAGTACAGAAACATTATTTCACTGTTGTCCTGTATGCGTTTGCTTAGGATTTGTTGCTTGAAATTTTTCCTTTTTGTTCAGTTTGCAGTTTCATTCACTGCTGACTTTTTTCCCCACATTCTTAAGGGCCACTAAACGGAAGAGACTTCATGTTACGTTACTGTAAATTTTGTAAGTAAATGTCTCAAAGGAATGCAAATGATTGACTGACAAAAATATTGTACTGTATTTATTAAGTTCTACCTACTTTCTCAAAAATGAATTTTTCCAACATTTTGCCTGTTTTATTGATGTTTAGAATAAGGTAATTACTAACTCTTCGGATGCCTGCTTTAATTAGAAAGTTTTTAAATCAAATTTTTGTTCACTTTTAGTTGAAGTTTTAGTTGTAGACAATTTAGGGAATGGTTTGTCAGTGGTACTTTGAATTTTTAAGCAAGTGTAACATTTTGTTTATTTTTGTGTTGGACTTAGTCCAATAGTTTGTAGTAATTTATTGAAAATAGACTGACCACTAACATTATACTTTAGCATCGAAACCAGTTAAAATATACAAAACTATCCTGTGCTTGTGCTGCCACAAGCTGCTATTTGTAGAGATTGCAGTGAATGCTTCTGTATGTCGCTTGCATCAGAAAATGTTCATTGTTCTTTGCAATTTGTAAGCATGACATTACAAAAGGCTACACAGTTTATGCCTTTATCTAGAGACATAAATATTTGTCACTTATGTGGATTATAATTTTGCATTTGCATTCTTAGGGCTTTAAATGTTAATCAAAGAATGGAAAAAGATACTTATTGCTATCCCTTCGTCTAATGCTCTAATGTGCCCATTTTGTTGATTTGGATGAAATTTTCTAAAACACCATTTTCCATTCTTATTTTTGAGGTAACTTGGCTTTTTTAAAAAACTTTTTTGCTGATGATCTTTTATGTACAAAGCTTCTAAAAACAAGTTGCCCTAGAACCATGTCTAGGAATCTTGAGTGTAAGAGTGTTTCTGAAATACAGTAGTTCCGATTTGCTCAATCTAGTTACATTTAAGAAAACCTTCCTGTGTTGCATTTTTGCATGAATCATTTGCATTCCTGCAGGATACCAATCTCTTTAGTAATTGCATTTGAAGCGTAATTTGTGTGTCGGAGTCTTATCTGCCAAAGTTTGCTTTATGCTCTTATTTGTGTCTGTGCTTGCTTAGAAAGATTGTAGCACTGCAGCATAATTTTGTTTTGAGTACCGTTTATCCGAAATATTTAGGATTGGAAGATTTTGGAATATTTGCATTTATATAACAAGATATCTTGGGACCGGGACCCAAGTCTAAACACGGAATCTATTTGCACGTACAGTTGTTGTGAAGCTCACAAAGTGAGCAGTCCTCAGTTGGAGCACGCTCTAACGTGATGGAGCCGGATTCTTCACAGACTGTCGGAGTTGAATGACCACCCCAGACCGCGTCTATAACCAGGTTCCAGTGCTGCACGAGGCGTCTTATCCACCATCGATTTCAAACAGCTGCCCTTTGCATAGCAAGTACAACAGGAAGGGGGATAGTTTTATATAATTTTAATAATTTTGTGCATGAAACAATTACCTACAATATTCAGTTTGTTGTGATAGATCTTTGCTTGTTTCACGATCAGCATGCCATTAAGTGTCATATGCTCTCTCCATTGATTAATCCACTTTCAATGCCCGATCAAGAATTTAATTTTTTGCTTTATTCAATGTTTTTCTATTTTTCATTAACTTCTGTTCATTATGGATGTGAGGTCACTTCTCAGAAGTGTTTGTGGTACTCAGTCCTGTGCATTGACTGGGAGCCTTCCCAGCTCCTTGTGGAATTTTTCATTTGCGACATCATGTCAGCGCTCAAAGAATTTCAGATTTCTGAAGTATTTTCTAATTTCGGATAAGAGGTACTCAACCTGTATTTCATTTAAAATGTATTTCTATCCATTGCTGTTATTTCAGTGTAGAACTTAGCTTAACGTGTGGTAGTATTGGCCTCTGATTGTACTTAAACCAAGGGACAGTTTGTAGCTATAACTGTTTTTGAATATCGTGACATGTGTTTCCAAGTATTTTGGTGTTGAATGTATTTGCTAACAGCAATCTTTTTGATTGTTGCTTGATATTTTCAATCTGTAATGTTAATTTTGATGTGTTGCAGGCAATGCAAGATATTTACTTAAAGATATAGGCAGGGTGTGTTAAATACAGAATAAATTAAATGCAGAAAAGTTTTGGATTCCTTATTTCATGCGCAAAGTGCAGTACTGATTTCAAAACTTGCTAATGCTACATCGATTGGAAAAGTTAATTCCCAAAATCACTATTTTTATTTGTTGTAATCATTTGTTTATTACTCCTTTCTCCATGGTTCTGCTAGTTACAAGTTTTTAAAATAGGATATGTAAACAAAATGCATGACTTATCTCCCCAGTTTCTCAAGGGAAACAGCTTCACTGTCTTGCAAAAGTGATCAGTTATGGTATTTTTAAAGAAAACATGTCCCCAGACCATGAGAAACACTATCTTATGTGAATCATAATCACAGTTGGAAAGGTCTGTTGAATTTCCACTTTCTTCTCTTTTTCTCCTTGATGAAATTAAATGATATCTCTTAATTATGGCTAACTTCCATCTAACTCATCAGGGTAGAATTAAGTTTCGATTAGTTATGGTGTAAGTATTTTAAGGAGAAGCATATTTAATCAACAAATTGAAGAACCACCTAGAGTTTATCATGAAACAGACACCTCCTCTTTTCTGCCTTTTCCGAATCAGCAGTTCTGCTCATTCCGTAAATCGAGAAGCCTTCAGGTCTGATCGCTGTATCTGGTGCGCCGGGAGAAAGCCACGTTTCAGACAAGCATAGAACACAACAGGTTCTCATCTCTCTCTGATACAGCAATCCTGCCCTCAGGTCCTCAGTTTTGTTCTGCAGCAACTGCACATTTGCCAGAAAGGTGCTGGGTAGAGGGGGGCTCATTTCCCTGTGTGTCAGCCTGGCTTGTAGTCCACTCTTCCTGACTCCCTTCTGGCCATGGCAATCAACTTTTGTCCTGTTAAAGGCACCATACCTGCCTGGTCGCCAAGTCCTTTAGATGAATGTGAGAGCTGTAGTTCATTAGGATGATTTAAAAGTACATTGTTCAGAGGGTTAATGAGAGTGAACTTGTAGAGAGAGTAATTCAAAAGAAATATAGAACATTGCCAATGATCACCAGCGCCATCTTGATCAGAGAAAGTTGGCAAGGATAATGCTGGAGATTTAATTTACATGGCATACTAAAAGGTCTTTGTGTGACACAATAACGATTAAGGCCAGATTGCAGATGGTAAATAATGGAATAGAAAGTTAATTAGTTTCAATATAGAAAGCTGAGATGCGGAATTAGGGGTAGTTTACTAGTGCAAACAATAGATCCCACAAGAAATGGTGCTGAGATCTTTGTTTGGAATTTTACTTGGTATCAAAAATAATTTTAAAATAGGCAGTTGTTACTAAATTCTGATTCATCATCATCAGCAATCACTCGTAGTCGAGTATGATTCTTCTCCTGGTGGCTGATCTGGTCATTGTGGGTCTTGAGATGACTGAAGAGGCCGATCTGTGATCCACAAGTCCTATTACAGTGTTGGCAGCTGTAGGTCATTGATGTGGTGGTGGACATAGCTGGTTGGGCCTCTCCCGGTCTCTCCTTATGTTGAAGCCATTTAGCCTCAGCGGCACGGTGGAGATAATCTTCGAGCTGTGCAGTCCCCTCATAGATGGTCCTTCTCCAGCTTTTCCCATCCTGTGCTAATTTCTCCCATCCGTTCGGGTTGATATACCACTTCCTCAGGTGGGTCCTGATATTCTCCTGGAACTACTTTTTCTGCCCTCCAGAAGTGTGCTTTGCATTTTTGAGTTGGCTGAACAGGAGTTGTTTAGGAAGGAGGGAGTCAGGCACATGGATGATGTGGCCGATGCATCGCATTTGGTGTTGAGTCACGATTGTGACTATGGAGTTCATGTTAGCTTCCTCCAGGATGCTGGAGTTAGTACGCCTGATCTTCCAGCTAACTCTCAGAGTCTTTTGGAGACATCTTTGATGGTAGGTTTCTAGGGATTTTATGTGCCTGCTGTATGTTGTCCATGACTCTGCTCCATACAGCAAGGAGGGGAGGACTATAGCTTTCTAGACCAGATGGTTAGTGTTGGGTTTGATATCCTGATCTTCAAACACCCTCTTTCTCAGCCTGACAAAAGCTCCACTCGTAAAACTATTCTGCAATTTATTTCAAGGTCAATGTTAGCTCTTGAAGAATGAAGGTTGCCAAGATGTGGGTATTATCCAGAGGGATGTTGTCAACTTGGATGGTTGGAGGTTTAGGAGTTAGATCTGGAGAAGGCTGGTGCAGGACTTGGGTTTTCTTAATATTTAGATCAAGTCCCAGGAGCTTGTATGCCCTGGCAAAAGCATCCACTATGCATTGCAGATCCTCCTCAGTGTGAGCAACGATGGTGTTGTTGTCTGCATACTGGAGATCCATACTGGAAGTAGTTGACACCTTGCTCTTTGCCTTGAACCTGTTAAGATTAAAGAGCTCCCCATCTGTCCTGTAGAGAATCTGAATGTCCTGTGGGATGTCTTGGCCTGTTGGGTGAAGGATGGTTGCAATGAAAACAGCAAACAGAGTTGGTCCCTGGTCTCAACCTTGAAAGGTGCTGTTTCAGAGCTGCCATTGCTGATGACTGTTGCACTCGTATCATTGTGTTAGAGCTGCAGGATCTTGAGGTATTCCCCTGGGCACCTGATTTTGGACAGTTCCTGCCAAGGGCAGGATGATTTACAGAGTCAAATGCAAAAGGTATATAAAGGTCATATAAGGTGGGAGATTTTGTGGCTTTCTCCTGCAATTGACATGCTGTAAAAATGTCAGATTTTCCTCTGGCTGGACGAAAGCCACACTGAGATTCAAGAATCAGTGATGGACTGAGAGGGTCCTAGAGATACAGCAACTTTCTGACTCTGGTTTCTTTATTGCCACCAAGGCACTGTATGCCCAAACTATTGTGGCTTAAACCCCCTTCGCTCCAAAGATGGACAAAGACAATGATGCCATCAATTCTTGATGGAAGGAACACATTCAAGAGCAATTTAATTGTAACATCACTGTTGACATTGAAGTCATCAACCAGCTCCCACAACGACCTATGAAGGAAGATACGAGTAAACCAAGTATCAAAGAGGTGCAGATGGCTTGCAAGGAATTGAGGAACAACAAGGCTACTGGGCCCGATGGAAGTCCAGTAGAAATCCTCAAGGAAGGTAACACAGAACTTTTAAGTCATATTCATAATCTCCTTGTCAAGATCTGGGACCAGGAGAGGATTCCAGTTGAACTCAGGGACACCTTGATTGTCACACTGTTCAAAAAGGATGACTAAGCTGACTGCAGACATTATAGAAGCATCTTCCTGCTCCCTACAACAGGAAAGGTACTCACCTGAATTTTATGTGACCGGACTTCACCTCTAGCAGAAGATCTGCCTGAGTCTCAGTGTGAAGTTTTGGTTGCCAGTAGAGGACAGCACCTAATTAATTGTATTGATGCTGCTTTCTCCACTCAAGTGTCAGTGCTTTTGCCAACAAGTCCAACCCAGTTCTTGCATTTACTTGGTCCAACACTCTTCCTTTTCTTGACATCTTTACCTCCATCCCAGATGATACGGCAGTTACCAATAATCATTATCAGCCCACTGATTCCCACAACCACACTTGCATTCCTTCCTGTAAGGGCACCATTCTGCACTCCCAGTTTCTCTTCACCATCATTACTGTTCTGAGGAGAATTTGCACACTGGTGCATTTGTCTACCTTCTTCCTTAACCACAGCTTTCCCTTCACCATGGTCGACAGGGCTGTCAATTGTACTACCTCTGTTTTCAGTATTTCTCAGCCTCTCTCCTCAGCCACAACTAGGAAAGGCTAGTTCACGTTGCATGTTGCAACTTAATGGTACTCAGCTGTGAGAAAGAGTGTGGTTGGAGAGACGAGATGGAAACGTGAACCAGGGAGATATAGAGGGAAGCAGTCCTTCAGAATGCTGAAATAGGAAATACTTTGTCTTCATCTTCCACCCCAGCAGCCTCCACATTCAATGGTTTATCCTTTGTAACCCCCAAGATATCACCACCAGATATATCTTCTCAGCAAGTCTTGCCCCTACACCACCGTGCACCTTTCCATAACTCCTGAGTGCAACTCTTTCATCTTCTCCCTTTCTCACTGCACAGGATCATGAAGCTGCAACACCCCCAATGTTCCTAATTTGCTCATAGCCGCAATACCTGCCTTGTTCCGGGATCCAGGAATGTATCACTCCTTCCAGGTGAAGAAGCAGTTTACTTGCACTTTCAGTCCAGTATGTACTATATTTGGAGCTCAAGATGTCACCTCTATATTGGAAAAATAAAATGCAAGTTGGGTGATCGCTTCGCAGACCACAGTTGTACAAAAGGATGACACTAAGCTTCTAATCTCCTGATTTGAATTTTCTGTCCCATTCCTACTCTGACCTCAGCGCCCGTCCTTGCTCCAATGAGCTCAAGGAAGAGCGTTTCACCTGGTGTGTTACAGCATCAGGGCTCGATGTTGAATTTAAGTTTCAGGTAAGTCGTCTTTGTGTTGATTTAACCTTCTATTAAAATTGGTATGGTTTTTTTGTCTGCAAGTGCCAGTTATTTAAAATGTTACCATGACACCTTAGGAGTGCAGCCTATCTTAAAGATTCCTTCTATTCTTTCCACCCCCTCCTTCCTGCAACTTAAAAGATGCTTGTCTACTTGCTTGTCCAGTTCTGAAGAAGAGACTTTGATCTGAATCACTGAATGTCTCTCTCCCCACTGATGCTGCCTGATGTGCTGAGTTCTTCTGGCATTCTCTATTTTTGTTTCAAATTTCCAGAAACCATTTTTTTTTTTGCTCACAGTAAAAGATGTGTACAGGTATGCATCGCTTAACGTCCATGATACGCTCTGTGAAATCGGACGTTATGTGATTTGGACGTTGTGCGAACACCATAATATATACTTAGCAAACCTATATGGAGTACTGTAGTGTACCTGTATTGACTAAATAGCCAAGAACTTGCACTAAAACTGTATACTGTACACTCTAATACATACATACACTATGATTTTTTATTTCATTTTAACCTTTTTTTTCACTTTTTAAACTTTTATGTAAACTCTTAGCCTATATCACACAATTTATCAAAGATGATCACGATCATCCACTTCGCTGTTCTCAACTTCCTCATAATGTTCCACTGGAAGAATTTCCGGTCCAATAACCTGTGTTTGGAAGGTATGATGCACTTCACGGTAATATTTCCGAAAAAAAATTAAACAGAGATAACGCTACTACACTCGAGACGCGCGATACATGAGATTGGTTATGTCACGTTTTCCGAATGGATGTTAAGCAGCGCACTCCTGTATATGTACAAGATCTTGGCTGTGTCAGCTTTCAATAGCACTTTGATAGAATTGAAATTCTTCCAATACATGATCAATCAAGTGATTCTGAAAGTACATCGGCGTCTATCTTTTCATAGAGAGCATTAGATATGATCCATAAAATCTCGAGAGAATTTGAGTCTTGAAAACCTGGTGATCAACCACTTGCTGTATATAGAGAGAGTACGAAGAGAACCTGAAATGCTGGCAGTATCATGGTAAATGTGATCTCTCCAGCTGCTTCATTTGGGTAAGTGCCAAGTTGCACGTTTATTTGCATTGCTAAGCATTTTGTGGTTTATTTGCCATTTAATGCAAAACCCTTTGGAAGATAAATAGTTCTTCTTTCAGTACATCCTCCACTCTACCCCTACCCACCCCAAAAAAAAAAGCTTTGGTTAATTCTGATTTGATTGTGTTGAGATGAAAAATGCCATAGGTGGACTGGACTGCTGGTGATTCATGTTTTTGCATCCTGTGAAGGTCAGAAGCCATGCCAGTTTATTAGCTCATTCTCCCCAGCTAACAATGCATTAATTCATTGTGTTTGACCTTCAGCTTTAAAGCTGACAAGAGCATCAGACCATTTACCCACAAGCCTTGGTTTTATAACTATTTCATGCTACCCATGAATATAGAGTGCTAATTTAAAGGAACATTTAGTCCTGCTGTTGGATTGCAAAATGAAAAACCCACAAATATTAAGTATGCTTTATTAACTGGTTTATTGAATATATGACTGTCAAGCAGTTGAAACATCTTTTGTACAAAGCATTGTTTCACATCAAACGGGTGATCAAACAGGTGATGACATTTGATTTTTCAGCTACTCTCACCTATTGAAGGCACAAGCAAGTCCATCCATTATGTGGGTGACTCATCAAAAATAACTTGCATTTTGAGTCCATTTATTACTGCTAGTTATTTGTCAGATCATACTTTGAGAAATCCCATGATCCTGGAAGTTCTGCCAGAGCCTCAGACCTTTGGAAAGTATGACCTATTACATCACCTTGGAAACATAAGGCAGTTAATTCATGTCATCAGTTTACAATAGTAATCATCTTTCAAATAAGAGTATGCTTACACTGCTTCAAAACACAAAATAATTATTTACAGTGAAGAGAAATTTTGAAGTTATTTGTTGGGAGGAAGGAGAAATACTGGAAATCAGCAATTTACAGAGCACATTGTCTCACTGTAATTTGATAGTTTATATGTGGTGAAAGGGAACCAAACAACTGGTTCTATGCTTTGTCAAGAAGTGAAGTTTTAAAGTGACTGAAAGAGAGGATTGGGGAGGAAATTAATTTCTTTGGCACTATGGCTGAAAGTATAGCTGGAAAGTGAATGAATGCATTTCAGATTTGCAGGAATCAATTTTTGGAAGTTGTTGAGGCTTTGAGAGACAGGCACAAAGGCCCCTGCTGCTTCTCAACTGCTCTGTATCCGATCATGCCTTACTGAAGTCCAATTTTTATTCTGATCCCCATATCCTTTAATTCCTTTGAGGGTAATAAAATCATTTATTCTCCCTCTTGAATAAATTTAATGACTGACCATCCACGGCTTTCCCTTACATCCCTGTAATGAAACACATCTCTGCTATCCCGATCTGGACTTGTCCCGATCAAGGATTCTCAACCTTTTTTAATGCTATGGAACTTTCCTATTAACCAAGGGTATGTGGATCCCAGGTTGGGAACCCCTGCCTTATATGGACCTTCTTTTAGTGCGAGGAAATGACCTTTCACTATCCCCTTGGTGAATCCACTCCTACAAAGCCCTGGAATCAATGTTAAGAATCCCCGTAGCCTGCAGCTGCTGGCTGATTTGTAGAACACCTTAAGCACTTTGTTTCAATTAAGATTGCAAGCATCTGCAGAATACAAGGGGAAAACAGCAATGATGAGAGTTGATCTTGACATTTTGCATTGCTTCATTCAAATCACCTCAGACCCTGATGTTAGTCCATAATACGACAGATCATAGCTAAGCAGCGGGAAAGTCCTCATTGATATCATTACTACTTGGCACCAAAACACAGGATGAGAAGAAAACTGGAACAGACCTTGCTCTGCTGCTCCTATTCTTTATGGCTTAAGGACTAGTACCTTTCTGCTTCTGGGTGGGGAGAGTCACCCAAACTACATGAGAAATTTGAAGTACAGCACCCCACAGGCATTTAGTCAGCAAATGAAACGAGTTTCATGTACAAATGTGTCTCAAAATATATAATAGGAACAAGAGATTAGAAGCTGTGTCTGTGGGATTCACAACAGCAGTTTGGATCTGATTACATTGGAATCTCAATAAAGCAGAATTCCACTATTAGAAGTAAGTTTCAAAAAACAACGAGTTTATTAAGCAAACTGCCTGGCATTGAACTCCACACACAAGAAGAACCGTAAACATGCATCTTGTCCATGGTTTGGACTAACGTACACCCATTACTTGAACAAGGGAGGTGATCTTGTGAGGTGAAACAAAGGAGAGTGGAGACAGAGGGGAAAGTCAGAAGATAAGGGAACAGAGTCCGGTCAATGAACATAAGACATCTTTAAAATGAAGGCCCATATTAACATCATGGAAGAAATTCACACGTTCCATTTAACATTATAAATTTACTGTCCACATACAGCTCAAACAGAAATTGCATTTTCTAGGAATGTAACTAAAACATTACAAACAGGTTCTATAGTAGCTTTCTTTTTGCTGAAAAATTGCCACTTTACATTGCAGTAAGAGTTTTGTGCTTGTGTAGCAAGCACCAAATCAAGCCATAATCCTACATCCATTGGTGTGAAGCGTTCTCTTGGCTAACTTGGGTAGCTGTACACAACTGTTTGAAAAAAAGTGGACATTTGTATTCAGTAACATTTGTGACTTCACTTTTCTGCCAGTATAAACATACAAATAAAATCATTAAAAAAAAACTAGTTGCTAACATTTCCTATTTACTTATCAAGTTTGGCTCTGCTATATTTGCAGGCTTTCCAGTCTGACGCAGAAACAGACACCAGCAATGGAAACTACACTGAGCTAGTAATAATGAAACAAGTCTTTGTACTCCTATATAACATGCTGGTGTTAATGATCTGAAATTGTCAACTCTTACTGATATCCTTCCACCTAATGAGCAAAATGTTGAACTGATGGGATTTATAAGAGGTATTCAGACTAAACAAGTGAGTATGTTTGCATTTGCACTGGTTGGTCAGTGCAAATGGATTTTACTAAATCAAGAGGCTTTGGAAAAACTATATCATATTACATCATTTTAATGTAAAGGCTGATACTGATCTAAATCAGTATTTCTACATGTTGTCCTGATTGTCTAGTTTGCTTCTATCAAATAGTTGACATGGACACGAAATTAAACAGGCAAATCAGTGGCATGCATTGTGTTTACACCAGCCAAATAAGAGCTGCTTAACTTAATCACTTTCCAAATTTATTTACTGGATCGTGGTTGCCTTTACCAAGAAAAGCAATACATGGCCTCAAACTCGAGTGAGCAGACCACTTAAAAAAGGCTGTTTGAAAGTCAACATTCCTGTGATTTAGCATAGAAGATAACCCTGCCCAGATTAAGGTGGCAGATGTCATTTAAGATTAGTTATTACAATTTGTTTTCTCAATTTCAATTACATTTTAGTTTTGATTATTCACATGTAATTTCTGTAACTGTTACGCTGAGATTTGAATGTGCGCAGATAATTACTCCAGTCCTTTGAATTAATAGTTTGGTTAAACAGCCTCTTTGCTAGCATCCCCATTGGCACTTCTATCTTGTGACAGTTCAAGGACAAGTACTTTTTAAAATGTTGAGGGGTTTCAGGGCACTGTATTTGAGCTGAATCATTATTAAAGCACAGCTATTTCAGCCTCAGTGCCAGGGACCACGTTTCACCATGACCTTCTATGCTGTTAATGTGGAGTTTGCACTTTCTGCTCGTGGCTGTGTGGACTTTCCTAGGTGCTGTGTTTTCTCCTACCTTCCAGAAACATACAGAATGACACATTAATTGGAGTTAAGTACGTGGGGAGAATAAAGTGGGATTAATGTGCAAGTGTTATAAGTAGGTCGTTGATAGTTGGTGCGGTGTTGGTGGGCCAGAAGGGCTGGTTCAATGTTTCACCACCGTTAATCCTTTTACCAGTTAATAAATCTGTTGTTCATTTTTCCAGAAAATATATCTTCCTATCCATTGTCTAGGCTGCTTTTTAAATTAAAAACATACTTTTCATTGTATCCAATAGCTATTTTTTTAAAACTGAAGATTTTCTGCAATCCTTTTGTGGGATCATATCCTTCTTGTTTTATGTCAATCAGAACTGCACGGTGCATCAGAGTTCAGAATTTCATTTCGTTGTCCTCTGTAAGGAGTCTGTACAGCCTTCCCATGAAATGAGTGGGTTTTCTCTGGGTCCTTCCATAGTCCAAAGACTTACTGGCAGATTAACTGTTCATCATAAATGGTGGTGCAACTAGGTTAGGATTAAATCGGGGTGGTTGCGGGTTGCGGGTTACGGTGCAGTGTGGCTTGAAGGACCAGGAGGTACTACTGTGGCATACCTATACAAATAAACTATCCTGTAGTTATGCTTTTAGTGCTCTGTATGGTTGCAGTAGAGCTTCTCGAACCTACTGTACAGAAAAAGAATCCAATAGTAATGGAGAACGATCCAGCCACTTCATATGTCAAGGTTCTGAACTGGAGAGGAGGAAATTTTGGAGCCATTATACAGGATCTTGCAGTGATTGGGAGAGATTGTTTACAGGTAAAGTAGCATCTGCCAAATGGGTGACCTGTAGAAGTGTGATGTCGAGAGTTCAGGACCTACCTGTTCCTATTAGGGTGAAGGGTAGGACTGGAAGCCTTAGGGAACCCTGACTGAAAGATAGCTCTGCTTAAGAAAAGGAAGGCGGTATACATGGTGCAGAAGCCGTTGGGAACCAGTGAACCTCTTAATGACAAAAAAAGATGAGAAGGATCTGACGGCTAGATAAGCAAAGGCCCAAAGGATTCTATAGGCATATTAAATGTGGCTAGTGGGGAAACAGGTTCCCTTAACTTGCAGCCAAAGATGAAGCAAAAGTCTCTGAAGAACATCCACAACTTGTCCAGCAGCTTTGCACAAAGTCCGAGAATGCACCAGGTAAGGCAGAGGGATTTTTCCTTTCGCTCCTCACACCACGGGAATGTTTCCATGCTTATGCCTTGTACTGAGATAGTTGGGAACTAGAGAAGCAGGAAGTGGTCTGAGACCACCTTTTCCTCTCAATGCATCTAACAGCCTGGAACATTTTCATGTACCTGATATTTATCCACTTAAGGACATTAGACTCGTTAATATTTATTCCTTGAAATATTAACCAAGAACTACACCTTTCTCCTCTCTACAACCCCTGGTTACTAACAAGCTTCAATTTTCCTTTATTATGTTCTTGCTCTTTATGTTCAAATACGTTTTTCCTCCCCTTGAGTTTCAGCCTTTTCACCTGGCTGTCTCGTAATTTCCACATTTTCCTGAGATTTTTTTAGATCTTCTTTATCTGGGATCCAACATTAGATTCCCATTGTTTTATTCCTTTCAATTTAGGCTTGGATGTCTCATGTTTCCTGTCAGACCACTCATGCCCAACCTTCACAGCTCCTGCTTGAATGCCTGTGATTGTTCTGACATTGATTTACCTGCTTCTGCCAGATGATTTGTATTTTCAGAATCTGGAATAGGCATTTTTGCTAATTCCTGATTGCCCTTCAAGACAGAGATAAGGCAGAGAGGAAGGGGTAGAGAACCCTGGATGGTGATGATTAAATGCAATTGCTGACCATTGTGGGCTTTGGGTGGTTCTCACCGAGCAATGGTCGGCAAATAATTCATGTTCTTTGCAGATAAATGTACTGCAACCACTAAAGCAACAGTGAACAAAATGAATGGTTGAGGGCAGGGGCTGCTAATCAAAATCGGCTGTTTTGTTCCAGATGGTTAAGACTGCATTCTTGGTACTGTGCTGATCTAGGTATTCCATCACATTCTTGGTTTATAGAATATGAATAGTGGAAATACACTGGGATGTGTCACTCTCTGCAATGTACCCAGTCTCTGCCCCGGTCTTGTAGCATGGCATGAATGATCAGTCCAGTTGAGTTTCCATTCACTGGTGACACACTCTCCCCAATGATACTAAGGGAGGGAGACTTGATAGTGCTATCACTGCATGCCACGGGTTTCTGGTTAGACACAATTGGAAAATGACCAGTGCCTGACCCACAAAGTACAAATGATACTTGATACTCCATTCCTGGATGTTGCCTTGGTCTTGCTGCATGCAATCATGGACTGCTTCAGTTGCTGAGAAGTGGGAAATTGAATTGAACATTGTGCAAACATGTCCTGATCTAGATCTTGTGATGGAAGGCTATTACTGAAGCAACTTAAAAAAAAAAAATGGTTTGGACCCCGTTTCCTCAATCCTAAAGAACTCCTGCACTGATGTTCTGTTCCTGGGTTGATTGCCCTGTAATAGTCACAATTATCTAAGTTTTGAGCAAGGTATGACTGACTATCAGCATTTTGCAATGATTCCCACTCAGTCAAACGTTAGCTTGCTGACATGTTAAGTTTCACTTCACGAGAATTCAGCTTTCTGGTCCATACTTCGACAAAGGCTGTAGTGAGGTCTGGTGTAGTTTGGGCAAAGCATATTCTGGGCATCATTGAGAGAATGCCTTTTTGATTGTTCTGCTGTAGTGGAAGTCACATTAGGACTGTTTTCTGCATGGTCAGGTACATGCTAGTCCTTTTAAAGTTGTATTGGAAACCTTGCAAATGTGTCAAAAAAACTAGTGGATATGGCCAGTCCATTATGGGTAAAGCTCTCCCCACTACTGAGCATACTGTCACATGAAAGCAGCATCCATCAGGGTCCCCTACCACCCAGGGCATGCCTCTCTTCTCACTGCTGCCATCAGGAAGGTGGTACAGGAGCCACACACGCACACCACCAGGTTCAGGAATTATTACTACAACTTAACCATCAGTCTTTTCAATTGCACCATCACTGAAATGTTTGCACAATGTATGGACTCACTTTCAAGGACTCTTCATCTCATTCTCAATATTTATTATTTCTTTCTTTGAATTTGCAGAGTTTGTTGTCTTTGCACCAACTTAGGTGTTCAAATCTTTCATTGATTCTATTATGGATATATTGAGTATGCCCACAAGGAAATGATTATCAGGGTAATCATATGTACTTTGTATGATAATCATATGGTAACATATGTACTTTGATAACAAATTGCTTTGAATTTTGTCTAGATTGGGAGTGCAGATCATTAATACTATAGGCAGCATGTTGCAGTTCTGTTAACTTCACTTTACCAGTGCATTCAGCCATCTCAAGATCATGTAGAGTTAATCAAATTGTCGAGAGGTTGGCTTCTGAGATAACAGGGATCTCAGGAGAAAGCCAAGATGGACTATTTGGTACTTCTGTCTACAACTGGTGCTGAATGTAGTTAGCATATGAGCCCGGCACCGATAACTTACTGGGGTACAAATTGCAACGGGAGATAGAAAAGGCATAGAAAAAGAACAATATTATGATAGATAAGGGGGATTTTAATATGCAGGTAGATTAGGAAAATCAGGTTGATGCAATGGCTTTTTAAGAGCAGCTTGTGATTGAGCCAACTAGGGGTTCAGCTATTCTGGATTGGGTATTATGCAATGACCCAGATTTGATAAGAAAGCTTAAGGTAAGGAATCCTTAGGAGGCAGTGATCATACACATGATAAAAATCCAGCCTGCAGTTTGAGGGGGAGAAGATAAATCAGATGTTTCAGTATTACAATGGAGTAAAGGGCATTAGAGGCCTGAGAGAGGAGCTGTCTAAAGTTGACTGAAAGGAGATACTAGCAAGGCTGATGACAGAAAAATGATGGCTGGTATTTATGAGGGAAATCTGGAAGGTGCAAGATGAGGTACCCGTGGCTGACAAGGCAAGTCAAGACAGCACAAAAGCAAAATAGGACATAACACAGCAAAAGTTAGTAGGACATCAAGAGGATTGGGAAACTTAAACCAACAGAAGGCAACTTAAAAAAGTTGAAATACGAAGATAAGCTAGGCCAAGCATACCAAAAACATCAGAAGTTCCAAACCTATTCTGCTAAAGGTGTAGTCATGGGCACCCGTATGGGTCCCAGCTATGCCTGCCTTTTTGTTGGCTTTGTGGAACAATCTATGTTCCAAACCTATTCTGGTATCTGTTTCCCACTTTTCCTTCGCTACATTGACGACTGCATTGGCGCTGCTTCCTGCACACATGCTGAGCTCGTTGACTTCATTAACTTTGCCTCCAACTTTCACCCTGCCCTCAAATTTACCTGGTCCATTTCCGACACCTCCCTCCCCTTTCCAGATCTTTCTGTCTATCTCTGGAGACAGCTTATCTACTGATATTTACTATAAGCCTGCTGACTCTCACAGCTATCTGGATTATTCCGCTTCTCACCCTGTCTCTTGCAAAAATGCAATCCCCTTCTCGCAATTCCTCTGTCTCCGCCGCATCTGCTCTCAGGATGAGGCTTTTCATTCCAGGATGAATGAGATGTCCTCTTTTTTAAAGAAAGAGGCTTCCCTTTCTCCACCATCAACTCTGCTCTCAAACGCATTTCACGCACATCTGCTCTCACTCCATCCTCCCGCCACTCCACCAGGAATAGGGTTCCCCTTGTCCTCACCTACCACCCCACCAGCCTCCGGGTCCAACATACAATTCTCTGTAACTTCCGCCACCTCTAATGGGATCCCACCACTAAGCACATCTTTCCCTCCCGCTCCCCCCGCTTTCCGCCGGGATTGCTTCCTACGCAACTCCCTTGTCCATTTGTTTCCCCCCCCCGCCCCATCTCTTCCCACCGATCTCCCTCCCTCACTACTATTCAGGGTTCAGACAGTCCTTCCAGGTGAGGCGACACTTCACCTGTGAGTTAGCTGGAGTGATATACTGCGTCTGGTGCTCCCGATGCGGCCTTCTATATATTGGCGAGACCCGATGCAGACTCTCTTACACATATGCTCTGTCCGCCAGAGAAAGCAGGATCTCCCAGTGGCCACACATTTTAATTCCACATCCCATTCTGATATGTCTATTCACAGCCTCCTCTACTGTAAAGATGAAGCCACACTAGGTTGGAGGAACAACACCTTATATTCCGTCTGGGTAGCCTCCAACCTGATGGCATGAACATTGACTTCTCAAACTTCCACTAATGCTCCACTTCCCCCTCGTACCCCATCTGTTATTTATTTATATACATACATTCTTTCTCTCTCTTTTTTTCCTCCCTCTGACTATACCCCTTGCCCATCCTCTGGGCTTCCCCCCCTCCCCCCTTACTTTCTCCCTGGGCCTCCTGTCCCATGGTCCTCTCATATCCCTTTTGCCAATCAACTGTCCAGCTCTTGGCTCCATCCCTCCCCCTCCTGTCTTCTATCATTTCAGATCTCCACCTCCCCCTCCCACTTTCAAATCTCTTACTAGCTCTTCTTTCAGTTAGTCCTGACGAAGGGTCTCAGCCTGAAAGGTCGACTGTACCTCTTCCTAGAGATGCTGCCTGGCCTGCTGCGTTCACCAGCAACTTTTACGTGTGTTGCTAGAATTTCCAGCATCTGCAGAATTTCTGTTGTTTGCATCTTTCAAGAATAACTGGATTCTGGAATGGTTCCTGCGGACTGGAAAATTGCAAATGCCACTTTCCAAGAAGCGGGGGCGGGGGGGAGGCAGAAGAATGGAAGTTTAAGCCAGTTTGGCTGATCTCAGTGGTTGGGAAGATGGAGTCAATTATTAACTAGGTGGTTTCAAGATACATGGAGACACATGCTAAAATAGGGCAAAGTCAGCACGGATTCCTCAAGGGAAAATCTTGCGTGAAATCTGTTGGAATTCTGATGAAATAACAGGTAGGACAGACAAAGTCAGTGGATGTTTGGATTTTCGGAAGGCCCTTCACAAGGCAAGAGCCTATGGTATTACCAGGAAAGATACTATTACGGATAGAAGACTAGCTGACTAACTGGAGGGAAATGGAAATAAAGGGGAACCTTTCAGGTTGGCTGCCAGTGACTAACAGTGTGCCACAGAGATAAGTATTAGCATTGCTTCTTTTAAGTTTGTCAATGATTTGGATGAAAGAATTAATGACTTTTTGGTCAAGAAGGCAGATTACACAAAAATAGGTGGAGGGGCAGGTGGTGTTGAGCCAGCTGGGTAGCTACAGAAGGACTTAGTTTGGAGGAATGGGAAAAGTGGCAGTTGGCATGTAATGGACAGATGTGTATTATCATGCACTTCGTGAGAAGGAATAAAGGAAAGAACTATTTTCTAAATGAGAAAATAAAAAAGGAAATGCAGAGACTTGGGAGTCCTTGTGCATGATTCCCTAAAGGTTAACTTGCAGGTTGAGTCAGTGGTAAGGAAGGCAAATGCAATATTAGCACTTGAGAAAACTAGATTACAAACGCAAGAATGCTATATTTTTTAAAAAAAGGATGTACTGACATTAAAAAGGGTCTAGATGATGTTCACAAGAATGATCCCAGGAATGAAGAGCAGTTGGAGTATCTCATTGAAACCTATCAGGATAAAGTGGCCGTGGAGAGGATGTTTTCTATAATGGAGAGTCTAGGACCAGAGGGCACAGCCTCAGAACTGTGGGACATCATCCATTTAGAACATGAGGAAAAATTCCTTTAGGGTGGTGAATCCGTAGAATGCATTGCTACAGATGGCTGCACAGGCCAAGTCATTGGGTATATTTAAGGCAAAAGTTGATAGGTTCTTGACTAATCAGGGCATCAAAGGTTACAGGGAGAAACTTGTATATTGGCCAGACAATAAAGCTTAGTCATTAGCCACTTCTGCCTACCTCAAATTGAAGATTCACCCAAGAAGTTCAGTTTAATTTGGACGACTAAATAAGGGTATTTGGCACAAGAAAATTCAGGGATGGAGAAGTAGTTACTACAATGCATCATGTGTGATTGTACATCAGCTTTATTTTCCATCAATATTTGTTAAATCAAAAATTGAGACCAGTACAAAAAGCTGAAGGTGTTTTTTTAAAAAAAAGTTGTGTATCTATATAGTACACTGAAGCAGAAGTCATACTACAGCAGTATTTACTAAACAAACAGGACATTAAAAGTCTAAACTACAATACACAATAATGGAATACACCACAAACTATTAAGTTCAGTTTGCAAAAAAACTGCAGCCACTTAGATTCTAAAACCTACCACTGAATCAATTTCTGAAGAACTTAAGTGTCGTGTCAATTCACCAAAATCCTCCACGGACATAGGTAGAAGGTTTTCTGTTGTCTGCAGTCTAGAAGGATGACTGGAAACAACCACATAATAAGACAATTATTTATAATGCAGAGTTTCAAGTGTCTTGGTGGTTATGGATGCCATTAAAAATCTCACAATAAGCATATATCAAATAAATTACTTGTTTGACAAAGTGTAGTTGTATTAAGTTTATGAAATAATTTGCCATTTGCGGAACCTGCTACGTGTAACGAGTTAAATGACAAGTTAATGTCTTAGTGATGCAGCTGCTCAGACAGCCAGGAAACCTGTGAGAAGCCCCCTGCAATGGAATCTTCCTGCTGTGTCAACAGAAATGCCTAGACTTGATACAGGGCTTTCTCCTGACAATCCAACATGTTCAACCATATTTAAAATCATTTACCCAGTGTTTAATAAATTTATGATAATGAAATGTTGATGCAACTATTAGCCATAAGATAGCAGAACAAAGTTAGACTATTTGGCCTATTCAGTCTACTCCGCCATTCCATCATGGCCAATTATCCCTCAACTGTATTCTCTCCATAAACCTATCAACCTCAGCCTTATCCCCAGTGGCTTGGCCTGCACAGTCATCTATGGCAAGGAATTCCAGGTTTGTCAGCCTCTGGCTTGATATTTTTCCTGATCTATTCTCTGGAGGAAACATCCTTATTTGCATGACAAAAGGCCCAAATAGATTGTATCAATAATACCTTCATTCTTCTAAACTCCAGCAAGTACAGGGCTGGAGCCATCAAATGTTTATGTTAACCATTTCATTCCTGGCCAATTCTCAGGAACCTCTGGATCCTCTCCAATGCATCTTTTCTTAATTGAGGGTATCCGCTCACAATTAGTAGTCTGACCAATGTCTTATAAAGACTCAGCATTACGTCCATGCTTTTATATTCTACTCCTCTTGAAATGAATCCTAATATTGCATTTATCTTCCTTCCCACCAATTCAACCTGCAAGTTAACCTTTAGGGATTCCTGCATAATGACTACTACCTCCTAAAAGATATTTCTCCTATGCAAATCTGGTTTGTATTTGACATGCCTTCTTTATCTCTCATTGCAATTTGTACCACACATCCTGGCTACCGTTGAGGCCTGCAAACAACTCCCATCAGGGTCCTTTTACCCTTGTTTCTTAATTCTACTGAAGGATTTTATATCTTCCGTTTCTATTATCACTTTTTTCCAAGGACTTGATTCCATATATTTTTTAAAAAAACACAAAAGAACCACCCCTACCCCTCTGCCGACCTGCCTGGGTAGCCTCAGCTCCAAACTGCGATCTTCTTTCAGCCATTACTCAGTGATGCTCACATCCTATCTACCAATCTCTAATTGCACTACAAGCTTATCTACCTTATTCAGTATACTGCACACTTCCCAAATTCAACACCTTCAGTCCAGCTTTCATCACCCTTTGATTTTATCCCCATGTTATACTTCAACTCAGCCAACTGACTGCAAATTTTGTCCTACAATCTGCAAGTCCTTCCTCAGTCTCACTGCATCTACTCGCATACCAACTGCCCCATCCACAACCCTATCACTCCCAATTCCCATTCTCCTGCCAAGTTAGTTTCAACCCTCTCCAGCAACTCTAGCAATCCTAGCTGCAACGGAGTAGCAGTAGTACTTATTTGAGTAGCCAGGGCATCAAAGGTTATGGTGAGAAGGTGGGGGAGTGGGACTAAATGGGAGAATGGATCAGCTCATGATAAATTGGCGGACTCGATGGGCCAAATGGCCTACTTCTACTCCTTTGTCTTATGGAAACACCCGAACATGAGGGGACCCACCCTCACATTCAGGTGGTACCCCGATCTTTTTGTCCAGGTCACACGTTCCCCAGAAAAGCGCCAGCCCTGCCGCACAGTCATCTACCATATAATCCCATTTCCACTCACTGGTGTGTGGCACACAGGCACCACATTCCAGAGATTACTATCCTTGTAGTCCTGCTCTAAGCTTCATGCTCAACTCCTTATATTCTCTTCAGGGTCTCCTCTTCCCCCCCACCCCCCCAAATTTTCCTACATATTCTTTGGTATCAATATATACCATGAATTCCTAGCTGTTCACTCTCCTCCTTTAGAATACCATAGACCCAGAGACATTACTGACCCCGTCACCTAGGAGGCAACATACCATCCGGGTCACAGAATCTCCCGTCTGCTCCTCTAACTATGCAATCCCTTAACACTACTGCACTCCTCTTCTCCAAGAAGAGAGCCAAACAATGCTAGGTCCTGGTTGCTGTGGCTTTTCCCCCTCCCCACCCCCAAAACAGTAATCAAGAGGTATACTTACTATTGAGGGGAATGGCCACAGGGGTATTCTACACTGGTTGCCTATTCCCTCCCTCTCTTCCCCCCCCCCCCACCCCCGACAGGCAGTCAGCTACCTGCCTCTTGCAACTTGGGTGTTGCTACCTCCCTGTAGTTCCATCACCACCTCATTCTCACACAAGAGCCAAAGGTCATCCAGCTCTAGTTCCTTACACCATCTCCAAGAATCTGCAGCTTAATGCATTTCATGCAGATGCAGTTATCAGGACAACTGGAGATCTTCAAGAGTTCCCATATCTCACATGAAGAACATATCACTAACCCTGGACCCATTCTCACCACACCAGCTATGTACTTGTAGATAAAAATAAATAAATTTATTAGGATCTTACTCAGAGCCTCCACCTGTTCTCACCCAAGCCTGGCCACCTCCAGACACCTCACTTCACTTCATTGGTCTGAGTGCCTAATAGATCGTTGATAACAGCCCTCAAGTCCCCAAAAGCCTTGAACTTCTTAAATCTTGCGCATTCTCTCCCACAAGCAAGAGCTCATGATGACTGCAGCCCACCAAAAAGTGTTACTTACACTTCAGAGACAGAAATCAGTTCAGTCTTTATATAACCACTTGTCTTGGCATCATCCACATCCATAGGCTCTGAAGCTGAGAAATTGAATAAACCAGGATTTAGTTTAACGAGACAAAAATTTCCCAGTATAATCTGCACAGCCCCCAAGGTACACAAGTTCAACCTTCTGCTTCTACTACAAATTATTCATCTATAACCAACTGTGCTATTGCATAATCATACTTGAACACTTTGTAGTATTCTCTTTCAGGCTAGATTATTTAAGAACTGCCAGAGACATTTGCTCCCACTACATTTGACGAGATTTGCCTCCAGTCCGGTGGGCCAACTGAAGAATAGCACAATTGCACGTCCCTAGCCAACCTTGAAGTCTGGCTGCAGTTTTAGTCTATTGCAGCAAATAACAGGTGTTATTCTGGAGTTCCCAGTGACCCAATAAATGCTGCATCACAAGTGGCAGTGATGGTCCCGGTGGTGGTTGATGCACTGTGCAGTGAGCAGACTGCAGACAAAAACTCTTGAAGTGCAGGTGGGAACAAATTCCTGGCGATTCACAAGTACTCTAGCCCCAAAGAGAATGCCATGATGGTGTTCAGAAGTGATTATGGTCCGAATGGATCCTCACCAAGTACAATATGAAGTTGTGCAACTGTTCAATGCACATTTCTATTATTTCTTTATTCTCCTGCAATTCATGAGTTCACCTCAGCCTTGCCTAGCTTACTAATGGCAACCAAACTTAAATTTAACCAGCACTTTGTAGTAATCTGGCTATCTAAGCCCAAGGAGTGTGTGGGATGTGTTCTCCAAAAAGTATCATGGAATAAAGTACACCAGAATTGTTCTACAACAGTAAGAGCAACTTCAGTGCATGGTTCAGCAGGAGGGATGAGAAGAACATTTTCCCTGAATGAATGCCAAGATGTACAGTAAACTTAAAATACAAGTGGAAAAATCTAAGGAACACAGTGCCATACAGACATTTTGGGTCTAAAATCTCATACTCAGTCATGAACAGGAATTTTTGCTTTGTACGAATAGAAACATTCAAGTTGGAAAATATTTCCCCACCATGGCCCACCTCACTCTGCTGCCACAAGCCAGAATTTCTCCTCGCCAATCCAGGAGCAATCAAATTCTATGCCAACTGAGTCAAAGAATGTGTTAATAGTTAAACTTTTCAGTGAGACTTTCATATTGGATTCAACACAAGTTAATGTTTGTCAAGTCCCATCAACATTTTCAGCACATAAATGTTTTACTATTTAGTTCGGGCCTTATACTTACGATCTTTTGGCCTGGAGTAATACTTTCCAAATGCTTGATCTTTGGGGATCTCAGGATACAAATACTTCAATGGGTTTTCAGGAATGTTCTCAGCTGCCATTACTTTGTAATTGCGAATGATATCGGGGAAGGTAACAGCTGACAGTTGATGCTTGGTGTAGGGCTCTACAGAGTGAAACTGAGGCTCAGCTGGGAAAAGAAATTAAGAAGAAAAACAGATGGCAACAAGTTAGTAAGCACACAAAAGCAGATATCCAAGAGTAAAAAAATGGGCCATTCTCAAGCTACTAGAACTTCAGTGCCAAAAAAAGTTACTTAGAACATACTCCAAATGCAAAAATCCTCTATTCATACATTGGTATTGAATCAAAATGTTCGCTTATTTAGTCATTATATTTCAGCATGAACTACAGCTTTTCCTTTCTAACTGCAAGTAATTGAATCATTTAGTATTATCGTTTTAAAAAATTCCGTTGTAAATCTGGACATGAGTAAATTAATTACAAAGCAAATAAAATCGGGAAATAATTGTAACAGCACTAACAAGCCTGTGGTAAAGGCTGCAGCCGAGTAGAGATCTATATGCACCTCACGAAGCCCACTTTCACCAGGCCAGGACTGGCTGGTGTAAACAAATTCTGACCACATTGCTCTTCCTCTACTACATTTGTGGGATAAAAGGTCAAAAGGAAAGCAAAGTTTATTGTCATTAGCACAGGTGCAATGAAAATCCAACTTGCAGCAGTATCACAGGCACCATTTTCCGCAGTTTTTACAAAGCCCTGTGCAAAACCAGAGAGTTATAATTACTGTCCTAGCTTAGTATGCAACTTTTCTGTGCATTACAAGGAAAGCAATTCCATCAATGGTACCTATGGACTTTAAGTGGTTTAATAAAAGAGGGAGCTTAAATCTTTTAAGATTATTTTCAAGGTTTTATATTTTAATTCAAGGATTATTATTACTATTTCTCCATAAGCCTTTGTCCACATTTAATTTTTTTTAAAACACTATACAACGGAAAATGTATTTTCTGGAAATCAGTTGGATAGACTCTCCACATTAACTCTGGACAGCACCATGATCTTCCATCACAAAAACATTATTAGAAACATTTACTCATCATGCTCCAGCCAGCCAAAAATCAATGTATTTTTCCTACAGAGAAATCCACTGCATTTACATAAAATTGAGCATTTTACACAATCAAGTTAATTATCATCACATGCCTGTCATATGATGTGGGCCATTGTTGTCTTTCCATGATTGTTCTTGGCAAATTTTCCACACAAGCAGTTTTCCATTGCTTTCTGGGCAGTGCCTTGACTGGACAAATGACCCTAGCTATTATTAATACTCTTCACAGACAAGTCTGCCTGGCATCTGTGGTTACATAACCAGAACTTGTGATAAGCACTCGCTGCTCAGATGATCATCCACACCTGCTCCCATGGCTTCACGCAACCCTAATGGTGGGGTGGTGTTCTACATTTTGCCCAAAGGCGACCTGCAGTATAGTGGAGGCAAGGAGTGCTTCACAACTCCTTTGGCAGAGATGTATCTTGACCCTGCCAATCCCGTTAATCAATTGGTTTTAAAAAAAAAAGAGAGCAGCAGATCTCTTCAACTTTAGGACAATAAATCCATGGAGTTTTCTACACGAGTTGGGCTATGGATGCCAAAACATGGTATACATTTGAGACATTTGATGCTAGGGGAAAATTAAAGATCAGCTCTGTAGTTCACAGTAGGGTAGAGCAGAGCAGATAGGAGGGACCAAATTTGTTTTTACATTCTTCACTTAACAACCCATTTACTGAATTACAAAATTAGAGAACGTCTGCTGAATCTTTTGGAATCCCAGAATTCCTATCTAATCACAGTAATCTTTCTGCCCATTTTACTATCTGTTTTAATATCAAAAGCCTCTTCAAGAGGATCATAAAACAGTCCCAAAGGCTTATGTCAATCATAACAATAATTTAAAAATCACCTGTCCAAAACGGGAATTTTTTTTTTTAAATATAAAGGGTGACCCCGTAATTCTGTCCCAAGGAGGAAGCATCATGTTTACCCTATCAAAACCCAGGAATCTTTTAAAAATAAAGTCTCCTTACTCTTGGAACTAGATTGTCCATCTTTCTCTGCAAAACACAATCTTCCTATTCTAGATTATCAGGCTGATGAAACTTCATTAAATAAAGAGGCCAATGATTTGACCTCACCAATCCCTTGTAAAGCTGAAGCATTAACTCCTTATTTTTGAATTCAAAAATCAGAAATAATGCTGTTGGCTCTCTATTTTAAAAACTGTCCATACTAGCACTGCAGCCCTTCTGAATCATGCATTAAGATAATTAGAACCAACGTTGAATGAAGTTTAGGAAGAGATTTTGCCCAAACCCAAACAGGGCTAATTCATTAAAACATCTTGTGTATTTTAGAATCATGAGTACTATCCACTTACCGTTTGGTGACGTTTCCACCCAGGTAAAAGTGATGGCACCTTCTCTGCTGCTCTCACTGAACCTCAGTAAAAATGTACCTGGCGACATATCCTTTAGCAAAGCCCGTTCCGTTTCCTTACTCACAAACCCCATGATGCATCTGAAAATTTAATGCAATTCAGTTAATTCTCAGTCTTAACGCTTCCCGAAAAGGTAATATGATTCAACAACTACTAGCTGACTTGGTTACTGCTGCACTTTACATCATGTCTAGAGCTTTCATACTTACCCATCATTCCAAAGAGGCAGAAGATGCTTTTTAATCAACTCCAAAATGCCTTCAATCCAGAGCCAAAATGAGAAAGGCTTTTCATTGATATTCTCCTTAAGCAATAAACAGAGTGCAATTAAAAACACAAGAAATGCAAATTATTCAGAATTATGTTGCTGACTTTGTTAATTGATTACCTTGCAGAATCTTGACCATGGAATTGAATTCTCGATGAAACAATTATTTGAACCTACGAAAGGCAATTTTAACAATTTTCACTCCAAGGCTTTCAGAGGAATATGCTTAAAAATAGTTCTTGTATTTTAAACTATATTAAGATTGCAAATTGTAAAGATGCATTAAACATGTCTTTAGATCCACTTAACACTTAAAAATTTAGGAATACACAGCCGTAAACTGACAAGAACATAAATATCAATTCCCCCAATTGAATACATGATCATCAAGACTGAATCAATACAAACTCAGGTTTTCATGATGACACATAGAAAGATGTATGCAAGCAAAGTTATAACTGAGTACAAATACTAGTTCAGTATTTATAAATGAAGACCTAGTAGCACATCTTATTGAAGTGTGCGTATCAACTAGAAAATTGGATGTTTAACGAAGACCTACTAGTAACTCAATTGGAAAACTGGATGTTTAAATATCTTTGAATACAAGATTGAAGAAATCTAACAAGTATCCTTTGTCGGTAATTATGAACGCTAAACAATTGTAGTGATTATTTTTTTTTAAATTTAGAGATACAGTACAAAGTAGGACCTTCCAGCCTTGAGCCCCACTGCCAGCAACCCGATTCAATCCTAGTTTAAAAAATCATCACAGGACAATTTATAATGACCAATCAGCTTGCTACCCTGTAGCAGTTTGGACTATGGGAAGAAACCAGAGAACCTGGAGATAACCAACTCATTGCATTCTATAGGGAGGACATACAAGTCATTACAAAAGGACACTGGGATTGAACTCGTGCTGTGAACTGAAACAAAGTCATGCTAACTGACAAGCAACTATGGCCCACATGATAATTAATGTCAAAGTGGAGTTGCACAGTCTTGCTTTCTTCGAATGTTGTGGTTCAATCGTCCTGGAAGAACAAATGCAACTATATTTGGAATCTTTACAGAAGGTAAATCCTTTCAATTCAAACAACAGGAATTCTGCAGATGCTGGAAATTCAAGCAACATACATCAAAGTTGCTGGTGAACGCAGCAGGCCAAGCAGCATCTATAGGAAGAGGTGCAGTCGACGTTTCAGGCCGAGACCCTTCGTCAGGACCATACAGCAACTTTGATGTATGTTCCTTTCAATTCAATGTCCTCCAGAGCATCAGAGCCATCTTACTTCTATTTTATTGAAGTGATAGAGCACTGAGTAGACCCTTACAGCTACATTGCTCCAGAAACCCTCAAACCTGATTAATCCCAACCTAACCATGGGACAATTTGCAACCCCACACATTCTACAGGGAAGACAGACTCCTTACAGAATGGCACTGGAACGGAACTCCGAAATGCTTCAGGCTGCAATAGTGTCACACGAACTGATCTGCTACTGTGGCATCCCAAGGGCAATTCAGAATCAAAAAGTTGAATCAGATATGTATCATTGACACATCAGGAAATTTTTTTTTTAATGTAATAGTAGCAGTACATCACAATGCATGACTGAAAAAACTATAAACTACAAATATACAAATTAAAACAAGTAATGCAAAAACAGGAAACAAAAACTAGAACTGAGGTAGTGTTCACGGATTCATTGTCTGTCAGAAATGAAGAGGGGAAGAAGCTGTTCCTGAACCGTTCAATGTGTGCCTTCAGGCTCCTGTACCTCCCTGATGGTAGCAATGAGAAGGGGGCATGTCCTGAGTGACGGGGGGGTTCTTAGTGATGGATGCTCCCTTTGAGGCCTTAATGTCCTGGATGCTGGGCAGGCTAGTACCTATGGAGCTGGTTGAGTTAGAATGCTCTCCACGGTACATCAATAGAAATGTATGAGTCTTTGGTGACATACCAATTTTATTCAAACTTCTAATGAAATACAACTGCTGTGGTGATTCCTCAATGAGAACTTGTGTGTTCCTCAAATTCCCCTTCCTGAAGTGCACAATCAATCCTCTGGTCTTACTGACATTGAGTGCAAGGTCATTACTGAGACACCAGTCAACTATATTCCTGGATGCCTCACTGTCCGAAATTCCATCAACAAGTTGTCACCGGCAAATTTAAAGATGTAGTTTGAGCTGCGTCTAGTCACAGTCCTGTGCGTAGAGAGTGGAGAAGTGGGCTAGCATACATTCTTGAGATGTGCCAGTGTTGATTGTCAGAGAAATGTTATTTCTGATCTGCAGACTGGTGAGAAAGTCAACGATCCAGTTGCAGAGGGAGGTAGAGGCTCAGGTTTTAGAGCTTGCTGATTAGAACTGAGGGTAGGATCGTGATGAATGCTGAGCTGTAGTCAATAAAGAGCAGCCTGACGCAGATATCACTACTGTCCTGGTAATGCAAGGCCGAGTGTTGGGTCAGCGAGTTTGCACCCACTGTTGACCTATTGTGATGAGAGGCAGACTAGATTAGGTCCAGGACCTTGCTTAGTCACAAGCTGATTCCAGTCACAACCAACCTCTCCAAGCACTTCTCAGTAGATGTGCCACCGGATGATAGTTGTTGGGGCAGCTCACCCTGCCGTTTTTGGGCACTGATACAATTACGACTGAGGAATTTCAGTGGAATGGTAGATAACTTCATTCTTCCATCAATCAGGCTGGTAGGAATTACTGATCTCAAACAAATCCCTTTTTCACTTTTGTCATTCCTTAAGATCTTACCTAGCAACTTTTCTCCAAGCATGTTGAGCTGTTCACTGTTAAGCCCCCTTTTAGTGACAGAAGAGAACTGCCAACTTAATACTTCAGAGAGCTGATTCCACGTGGCAGCTGGGGGGTTGGAGAAAAAACCTAGGGTCTGAGGAAGAAGCAAAACTGAAGTAGGTAGTTTATGGAACATTCACCAAACCTGACAATTTATATAAATGTGGCAATTTTCCAGTTTATTATTTATATTGATTTATTAAACCAAATATTTATTTCAACTACTTTAAAAAGGTAACGTCTTTTAAAAAACTATTCATTTCTAGGTAAAGAAATTGGAGAAGATTATTAGATACAACTGAGGGGCAAGGGCAGCTGTTTTAATAGTTTGTATTAAAATAAAAGCATACTTCAGATGGCTGGATACTGTTCTGGAGATTTAAATTTCCATTAAACTTCACATTAAGAGTGAACAAAACATCCATCTGACTCAAATTGATGGAGATTTTCTCATTATGTTGATGTACATAACTATTGACCTAATATTAGGTTTTGAATATGCAGTTTCATTTTGTTGTACACTAGTAACAGACAAAGCTCCATACTGCCAAAAGACAGATAGCTGCAGCATATCTATTAGTTAAATTCTACCTAAATAAGTGACACTTTGTAGACAGAATTTAAAGCTGGTTGCACTGATGCTTACCTTAGACTCACTCACAAGCATGTTATACCACAAGATAGAGGCCCAACCATTGGGAAGTTGGCTCACATTGGATATCACCACCAAAGGCAATGATGTTGTCTGCAATAGAAAAGGACTCAATGAAAAACAAAAATATTGTCACCCAATGACACTCAAAGTGAAGAGACATTGCAACAAAAACACAGCCATACACCATCAATACAGGATACATCAAATCAGAATCAGATTTAATATCATTGCCATGTCATGAAATTTGTTAACTTCTTAGCTGCAGTATAATGCAATACACGGTAATAAAGTATACATGTATATTAAATCAATTTAAATAGTATACATCATAAAGAGGTGGTGTTCATGAGTTCAATATCCATTTAGAAATTGTATGGCAGAGGGCAAGAAGCTGTTTCTGAAATTGCTTGGTGAGCACCTTCAGCTTCTATACCTCCTTCCTGACAGTAACAATGACAAGAGGGTATTCCCTGGGTGATGGGGGTCCTTAATTATAGACACCACCTTTCTGAGGTCCCACTCCTTGCAGGTGTCTTGGATACTATAGAGGCTAGTGCACAAGATACAGCTAATTTCACAACTTCTTTCGACTTTGTGCAGTAGCCACCAACCCCCATACCAGACAGTAATGCAGTCTGTCAGACTGCTCTCAATGATACACCTGTAGAAGTTTGAATTATTAGGCTATTAGGGACAAACCAAATCACCTCAAACTCCTAACAAAATATAGCCACCATCTTGCCTTCTTTATAACTACATCAATATGTTAATTCCAAAGATGCAAATCCCCTTTTTCTACTCTTGCATTCTTTTCAAATGTTTTAATTTCAAGCCCCCAAACACATTTAAAAATCTCAAAATTGCAACCACAGCGTATTGGTGACAGAGAGGTTGAACAGAGGCTGGTGGATGAGGGGCCAATCAAGTGGGCTACATGATCCTGGGGGTGGGGGAGAAGAAAGACAAACACAAAATGCTGGAGGAACTGAGCAAGTCAGGCAGCATCTATGGAAATGACCGAGCAGTCCACATTTCAGGCCAAGACCCTTCTGCAGTACAGGGAAGGAAGGGGGAAGATGCCAGAGCCAGGTGAGTTGAAAAAATGAAGGACTGGAAAGGAAGGAATCTGATAGGAGGGAAGTGAATCAAAGGAGAAAAGGAATGAGGACACCCAGGGGGAGGCGATAGACAGATGAGAAGAGGTAAGAGGCCAGAGTGGGGCATGGGGGGGGGGGTGGGGGGGGGAATTATTTATTTTTAAATGAAGAAAATCACTTCATGCCATCAGACTGAAGGTTACCCAGGAAGAATACAAGATGTTGGTCCTCCACTGAGGGTGGCCTCATTTTGACAAAAGAGGCAGTGGACCGACAGGCTTCACCCATCCTTCCTCTCTCCTCCACCCCATCTTTTTATTCTACTCCACTCCTCAGTCCTCAGGCCAAAATGTCAACTGGTTATTCATTTCCATAGATGCTGACTGACCCGCCAAGATCCCCCAGCATTCAGTGTGTTGCTTTGGCATCAGGCAGTGTTGAGAGCTCAAAACTCAAGTAGAATTTTGTTTCAGTGAAAGCCAAAAGTCCATTCCAATGAAATAAGTTTAAGACCATTTTTAAAAAACAATGGCTAAAACATCCCAATTCAGTTTTACTGTACTCATTTTATAATTAGTTTCCACATACAAAACAAAATCCAACTAGGATTCCAATTTACAAATTTTAAAAACAGAACAACTTCCGTGGATGTAAACCTTATATCCCTTGGCATCTGCATTCCTTTAATTATTTATTTATTATTTTTTTTATATTATAAAGTTGGCAGCAAAATTTTCTTCAAAGTGAACTGAGTTATGGGGAAGTGAACAGATTGGGACTTTCCCTCCTCACCCCCCCCCCCCCCCGCACATAGGAAAGAGATGATCTTAAGGGTGTACAAAATCATGACAGCAATACAAGAGATGTGCAGGATAAGGATTTCTTCAAGTACAGAGCTGGATGCCTGGAATGCACTGCCAGTGGTAGCGAAAGCAAATATGATAGAGGTGTTCTGGAGGGTCTTAAGCAGGCACACGAATTTGTAGAGAATAGCAGATTATGGATATTGTGTAGCCACAAGGGATTAAATTTAGTTGGGCATTTAAATTACAACTTTAAATTTGTTCAGTACACTCTAGTACTCCTGCTCTTGCATGATTTAGAAGAATGTGGAAAACAATATACCATACAACATTCTGCTTTATTGATCTTAGGTGAAAGTTAGTTCAACACATCATATAATGGAAGTCCATGTTTGTCATCCTTCTTACCCCATCTCAAGTGAACACACAAGGTGTGTTTGTATTCCTTACCTCCAGATCAATTGGCACATTCTGGTGACAGAACTGTGTCTCAAAGCTGATTGAGTGAAGTTCCTCAGTTACAATGAAAGGTCCCTGTTTGAACATGCACAAGGGTTTAAGTTGACGACTTTAAACACTCAGTATCTACCCAAGTAATATCAGACCACAAGAGATAAGAGCAGAATTAGGCCATTCCACTATTTCATCATTAGGATTCTGATCTCAATACAATGAACTCTTTCTTTAAAAAAAAGCGCAACAAAGTCAACATGATTGATTCTGGAACAGGCAAGGAGCGTACGTGTTTTAAAGAAGTTGAAAGTAAAGCTATATTGAGAGGCACACCACAATAGGGACTTACTTCTGTTGTTCTGCTGCCTGTGTTTTTCTGTTCCTTCAGTTGCTGTAATACAAGAAGGCATCTTATTGCATTTTAAGTGAAATATACATTGTTCCGCATTTTCTACCATGAGATCATTGCAAACGAATGGGACTAAGTACATGACTCAACTTTACAAGATGACTACTCACCAAGTGCCGGAATTCAGCAGCCAAGCTTCCATTTGTCGACTCTTCCATATTCATCACTTTCGTGTTAGTTCCTAGTATATTGAATTTCCTAAAACTGAAAAAAAATTAAAGTAAAATCAGCAAAGTAACATTTATATTACAAAGTACAATTACAAATGTAAAGGGATCACAAAATCAACATTATACCACTTACCCTTTTACAGCAATCTTTTCAGTGACATCTCTGTTTTAAAAAAGATATTTAAGAATTAGAAGGAAAAGCAGAGTTTATCCCTTGTGCCCATTTCACTATTCAATTATTGTAATAACCTTTTAAATTCCCCAATATCCCAGTTTATCAATCCGTCTTGAATCGGATTAGTGACTGAGCCTCCACAGCCTTTGTTAACAGTGGGGTTGAGGAAAATTCCTGAGTCCAAAATGGCTAGTTCCTTACTTTGGAATCAAATTATATGCCCTACTTCCAAACACCCATCATCCTTGCTTCTTCTAAACTTTGATAGCGCAGACTGCAGGAATTTCTTCTTGTATAATAAATGCAGCACACCAGGAATCACAGTGGCAAAATTAACTGCAAGTCCCCTCCTTCATGCAGGGTGACTTGGCTTGCACACGATGTTCTGGCTACAGACACACCACAGTCTTTGTAATTGGATGAAGTAGTCTTTATTGTAAGAGAACCTGAATAAAAAGGGCAAGGATACTACTTGCCCACCATATCTGCATATTATAAACATCTTTTATTGTTAAAGAGCAGCCAAATCCTTCTGAACACCAATATATTTTACTCTTATCATTTAAAATACTGCAACTAAAGATGACCTCTTATTTTGTAAATATAATCATTTGCCAAGCCCTCATCCTTTTCTATTCTCTTCATACACTAAGTAGCCACTAAGTTTTGTATCTTCAACCCAAGATCCAAAATCTAGCTCCTCAAAATTACTAATAGCCCCCCCAAAAAAAAACTTGCTACATTCCCAACCCAAAAAAGAAATAGTTTATTCTTTCTACTAAGAATCTGCATACAAAATTCCCAAATAGTGCTGAGGCTCTACTTTACTTTCTATAACCTTATCAAAGTATTTCAGAAGTCCAAATCGATATCAAGTGGTTTCTACTTCCTCATTCTGCTAGTAATGACCTCAAAAAAGTTTGCCAAATTTTTTTTTTACTTCAGAAAACCCTGTTGGTTCTGCCCAATCTTACTACTATTTTCCAAAGTAACCCACGCTACTTCCTTAATAAAGTAGTAAAATGTTAACTCAATAGATTTGATATGGGCTGAATATACATGAATTACATCACCTGGTCAAATTTTGAAGCCAATACCCATTTCTATTAACCTTGCTGAAACATGACATTTACCACTCAAAAGAATAATGGATCATAACAATTCAAGTGTATCTGAAGATTATATTAGTCATGCAACTCGTTAAAATAATATGCATCTACTTACTTGTCAAATGATGCCTTTACACGCAGCTGATAGTTTAACTCTGGCAGTCTTACCAACAGCCTACAACAAGATAAAAAAATAATTTGAGCGAATTAGAAAAGGAAACCGAGCCTATGTGAATAAACTTGTCATGTTACTCATTGGCAGCAGGTTCTGTTTGTGTTATTTGCCTCCAGCATTTTAGACTACAGGGCATTGTTTAGTCTCCACTAGATAATACACCCAACAGTGTAAGGCTCCAAATTTTCTTTTAAAAAAACGTGCAGGAAAACATTCCCAGCTCACTGCTTCTTGTGCACCAAACTTTAGTCATTTTAAAAACATCTTGTACTACATTAATAATACAGTGAAAGTATCAACAGTGATCATAAAATATTGTAGATTTAAATAGGTTCATTTTAAGCCCATCGTTTTCAACCATTTCCACTTCAATCAGGTCATTGTTTTCAACACCTTAACACCTACCAAATGCTGCTTAGCGATTGATAAATGCTGGAGCCACTTCCTCAACTTGTATTCATACAGCACATTGAACAGAACACTTCCCAAATTGATTCAAACAAGCCACCAAGTCACTTAAACAAAATGCCAGTGAAGCTGATAAAGATCTTGGTCAAAGGAAGTAGATTTTAATATATAACACTGGAAAGCACTATACTGAACCAGAAGTCACAGGAGGGAATTCTGCAGCCTTTACATGTTGAAAGCATGGCGATCAAGGTGGAGCTTGTAAAGCACAAAACTCCGGAAATGGAGGCAAGCTAACAAGTTAAGGACTCAGAAGATTCAAGGTAATGACTTAAGCCTGGAATTTGGAACACTTTTAAATTTAAAACATGGAGAGAAGAAAACAGCATCTGATTAATTGCAGCCATATTAGGGCAGCTAGCATGAAGGGCATAGGTAAACCAGACTTAGTCCAAGCTAGGACAAGTGGTCGTCTAGTGAGTGAGACTTACAGATGGCAGAAGGCCAGCTACCACACTTGACTATTCAAGTCTGACAGGTAGTGGGCATAGAGATTTCAGTCTGGTTTAGCCCCCAGCAGTGGCCAGGAGGGATTCAGTCAGTAGCTAG
Organism: Mobula hypostoma; assembly: GCF_963921235.1. Classification (NCBI taxonomy): domain Eukaryota; kingdom Metazoa; phylum Chordata; class Chondrichthyes; order Myliobatiformes; family Myliobatidae; genus Mobula; species Mobula hypostoma. The sequence continues at coordinate 151,687,587 of NC_086102.1, read as the reverse complement.
GGAATCGGGTGGGGGGGGGGGAGCCAACAATGGTGTTAATATGTAGAATGAGAAACAAGCAATCTGACACAAGATGGTGGGGCAGAGCTAACAGCAAGCACGCAGAAATAGCATTTTCAGTAATGTCACTGAGATGCAAAACGGAGAAGGGAAATTGAAGAGAGCAGAGATATGTTTTTCACCGATCAATAAACAAAATAATGCACACAAAACTCTAGGCATGACTGGATAGATTAGGAATGTAATAAGAATGTTCAATAGAATTACTAACAAGGAAATGTTCCTGCCCATCTGTGGTTTTAAAGCAAGTAATGCTTACTTTTAAAAATGTTAGTAATAAACAATTCCTCCATCCTTCTGGGAAGCTGAAGTATGTCTTCATAAAGATATTATAAGATAGATAAACAAAAACAACTCACCTCAACTTAACAGTGAATTGTACACCAGTTTTTAAAACCATGGGTCTCTGTGGATGGGTTGGCATGCAAGGCTGTCTCTCCACTACAAAAGAGCTAAAATGCAGAGAAAATTAATGTTTAAATGATGACCATTTCAGAAATAGAGCAGCAGTTTTAAAGCAAAAAAAAAGACAATGACACAAGCTGCCAGTGCACACTGGCAGTTTATATGTACACAGCTTATTGAAGGGATGGCCTGAAAAAGGGAACAGCGATTGCCGGTAACAATGAACTTGCATTGAAGAGGACAATGCTCCATAAGCAAATTTCTGGATAATAAAAATCCATTAAGGTACGCATTTAATGCCAACACTTGCTCTAGTGATGAATAGGTCCATAGTCAACAAGAGTAAAATTGTTCTCCGCCAGAATCATGAAGTGGCTAATAGGAAATCAGTAGCCTCATCTTTGGTTACACCATGTAAAATTTCCCTTCTCCGTTTAGCCAACATCAGGAAATAAGGCTCATGTTTAATACTGAGAAAATTAAGATCAAAGTATTTAAGGAGCCAGACCACATCAAGAATCTGGAATTGTTACCTTTTAATAAGTGTGATGAACAAAGTATTGTATCTTTCCTCCAAGAATTGCTTTTTTTGAGTAATAGGATCATCGTCGTAGGAATATTTCTGCTCCAATTCTTCCAGTTTCTTTAATTGCTGCCGAACTTGCTGCAAACTTTCAGCCAGCAATGTAAACCTGAAAAACAACCATCACTAATTAAGGATGGTCAATTACTAATGGCTCTTGCTCAAAACCATTTGCAGAAGTCATGGAAATCAGATACATGGTCAGAACATTGACCAAACCACCAGAGACAGCACCAACCAGAGCTTACAAATCCACTCTTTTTGTACCTCAGATGCTGCCGAGGTGCCAGTGACCAAACTCAATTCACTCAATGTTCTAAAATACAAGCAACTGATACACTTGAAGGGAGGCAACCTTGATTCATAGGGCATTAGTCCACCTCCAAACTGCCAGAAACCTCAGCTCAAAGCAGCTAACAACTTGCCTTATGGAGTCAAGCATAATAGATCCAGCATGGCACCCCTTATATTGTGCATACAAGAACAATTTGCAAACCAAGGTTAAGTTTTACTATCTGAAACTAACATATAGTATTAATGGGAAATGAGAAATTAACATTGTTTTGGGGTGGTTAGAAGAGATCTCAATCAATCACTCCAGTATTTTCTGCAAGGTGAAGTATATATTAAAAAAAACACCTAGGACATTCTTCAACATGGAATTCAGAATGTGTTTACTGTATTTTAGTAACACAAGTAGAAAATACTGGAAGTACTCAACTGGTTACATAGCCTCTTCCCACAAGACGTGGGAAATCTACACCTGCTTGATCTGTTGAGTCAGCAATTTTTTTTTTTGCTTCTGGATTTCCAGTACCTACAGAATATTCTTTTTGGAGTAACCTTTGAATACAGGTAAATAGAAACACGTCATACAGTGTTACACAATTAAATTCTGCTGGCAAGTCTAGAATGCCATGTGGTTGAATTTAAAAGGATTGGGTGTTTGCAGTGAAATTTTGCACTAACAAAATTTGCACAGGTGTTTCTTGAAGCTCACCAGTGTTGTAGCTGGTCAAGACAGGTATTTGGAGGTCCTCCAATGCATGCAATTTGCTGTCTCCGTTTCCATTCCACCAACTCTTCATTGATCAGAAGACCTTCAATTTGTTCCACTTCATTCAACAAGCAGGCAGTTTCATTGATTACATCCTACAAAAATAATTAACACATCTGTTAGTAAAATGTTTCTTAAAAAAACCAAAGCTGCGCAAGAGATCAGAAATATTTATTTTTTTAAAAATGCATTGTTCAACATCGACAGATTTGGAAAATCATGTGCATCACCATACAAAAAAAAATTTCTAAGATAAACCAGAATGAGTTGTAGAATGGTGGTAGCTCATTCCACAGACGTTGTCTGAACAGGTAATAAAGATATATAAAAAAAAAAAATCAGCTTTGTCACATGTACATTGTAACATACAGTGTAATGCGTTGTTTGAGTCAAATCAAATCATTGCATTGCCAAGAGTTGTCATGAGTGCCCAGCACCTAATAGCATGCACAAAATGCATGAAATCTAATTGTATTTCTTTGTAAATTGGGAGGAAATTGGAGAACCCACAGAAACCTATGCTGTCACAGGGAAAAAGTGAAAATTCATAACAGATGGCAGGAAATAAACACCATTCTTAGAGCTGGCAGTAAAGCAATGCGCTAAATGCTACGCCACCATGCTGCCTGCAGTAATAAAAAAAAAGTATAAAATTAATATAAAGTAAAACATTAGCAAAACCACGGCTAACCTTTCGTTTCATATCCAGCTTCAGCATCATATTATGAAGATGGAGCTTTTCTTGTTTAATCTCATTTTGAGCCAAGCCATTCACTTCATGCTCTACCAATATAAAACAAAAAATATCAAATTAGGTTGAGGTCAGCAATAACCCTGAACAAAGTAAACATGCTGATTTTTTATAAATTCTTTTACAAGAACATCTGGTAAGCACATTAACTACAAATTTCTCACCTCGACTCTGCAAAGTTTTTGATCGGAAGTCAAATTCATCCTGAAGGTCCTCAAGAGATTTTATTTCTTGTTCAATCTCCTATAATCATAAAAAAAACAACAAACTTGTTTATATAGTACCTGTCACATGGTTTTGATGATTCAGGGCACTTTATAGCCAAATGTCTCTGCTGCAAGCAGAAAAATGACCAAGCAATTTGCAGAACATTCTCCACATAAAGGCACAAACACGAGGAATTCTGGAGATGCTGGAAATTCAAGCAACACACATCAAAGTTGCTGGTGAACGCAGCAGGCCAGGCGGCATCTCTAGGAGGAGGTACAGTCGACGTTTCAGGCCGAGACCCTTTGTCAGGACCCAGCTTCCTGACGAAGGGTCTCGGCCCAAAACACCGACTGTACCTCTTCCTAGAGATGCTGCCTGGCCTGCTGCGTTCACCAGCAACTTTGATGTGTGTTGCTCCACATAAAGGCCCCATATTGCACAAGAGGGAAAACTGGCTCATCCAAAAAATTCAGCAAACTTAACACTGCAACATTATTTGAGTTCTGGTGTAATGTATTCAAGTCTTAATGGATAACACACCATCTCATTCTAAGTAGCAAATACTTTGGTTAAGTGATTGCATTTAGGTCATTTATATTGCTGACAGGCAACAAAGACCAGCCAGGCCATAAGTGCACTCAATCCATTTATACAGTAATAAAAACAACACCAAAGCCTCAGGACTGATTCGAAGTTTTGTTTACACTTAAAGACTCCCACCAGTCCCCTCCTGCTCTTCTATAGATGCACTTTTCCTGGTGAGGTTAATGCCAATGTATTAATGCATTATGCAATCCAACTCCATGCACCCATTTTAAGAAAACCATTGTTACTCTGAGGTGGCTCAAAGTAGTTGAATCATTAATATAGTTCTATTCTTATATTTTGGCCTCGTTACCTTCCTACAATTCCTCTTGTAAGAAAGTAATGATAATAGAAAACTTTATTCTTCTCATGGAGTTTTCATCCTTTATCCAATCCTTCAGCACTATATCTTAGCACAAATTCAGAAGCCCACTCTAAAGTATTAGGTTATGAAGCGCAACTACCAAATTCTCAGACGCAAAGGATGCTAATTGGAATGATGTTGCATTGCAGATACATACATACCTGAACACTGCTTTTTACATTCTTCACTTTCAGATCTAATTGCTTCTGCTTGTCCAGAATTACGCCATTTTGGAAAGTACCAATATGATTCTAAAAATTAAAAACAAAGTTGCAGAACCAAAATCTGTAAGGAATGTTATAGTTTTATTGTTCCTTTGACAATCCTAGGAGAAACTGAGTGGGTGCCACCATTTTGCCGAAGAAACTACTACCAGAATTTTAGAACCACAGAATTTACAGCTAATAGTAAGTAGTTTGGAAAAAAAAGCATGCTCGAAATAAGGTGAGCAGCCTAACAAATCTACTTTGATAATCAGCATCTCAGAGAGCTTTTAAAAAAACTAATTCAACACTTTTGCTGCATTGATTTCAAAAAACAATCTCAATCTGAACTGGGAACAGGCAAAAATAAACAGGCTTTTATTCCACGTAAGTGTGGTACAAAAAGTGTTACAATTAAAACCAAGTCCAACAAAAACAGTTCATTCCAGTTGAGAAAGGACGAATAAGAAACTTTACTTAGTCTAAAGCTATTGCTTCGATTTCTCATTAAGTTTTCAATTTGGACATCAGTTGTCCTGAAGGTTGCAACCTATGCTAACTGAACTGGCAATTGGGAGATCAGTCCAAATTCTAGGTTTGCCAATGGAGAGAGTATTGAAACAAGACAAAAGGGGTTTGCGTTTTGCTGTCCGGATTTCTGGAAACTTATTCAATTAATACAGATATTCAGATCTTCACTCTGCCCCTAGATGTTCACCTTTTTAAAAATTATTTTAGATAGAACAACAAGGGGCACTAGCCACAACCACAGTTAGCAGCAGATGTGCCTCTCTGAAGAACACAGCTGAATGGACTACATCATCAGCCATACCTATCTTACAGACAGTAGATCAAGAGTTACATCTGGAGCCCAAGAGGTGGTTTCAGCTCAGGAGTATGCAGAATATTGATTCCTTATTGCCTACTTGTAGCTCTTTCTCCAATTTTAATATTTAATATTTTAGCGTTGTTTGGGTATTTGATCCCCCACAATATTCTGCATGGGAATTTAAACTGGAGGTGGCAGTATTTATTTATTTATTTATTTACACGAGGTACAGTTGCGAGCTCGACATCAACCCGGCATGGATCGAGAGTGCGCTTGGGAGCGGTCTGTCACTGGATCGAACACGGGAACCTCCGTTCTCGAGCCCAGCGCTGATCTCACTGCGTCACCAGCTGACCACGTTTATAAAAACACTACAAACCACATTCAGAACATGTAAACATCGATGGGTATTTAGCATGGTGCCTTTGAGAAAGCCTGCAAGGACAAGGCAGAAAACTAAATGCAGGTGAGCACAACAGTTGTGGGAAAGTTACTGGAGGGAATTTCAAGGGACAGAATCGACCTGCATTTGGAAAGACTAGAACCGATTACAGATACTCAACATGGTTTTTGTGAGTGGGGAAAATTATATCCCACGAATGAGTTTTTTAAAAAAATGACCAAAAGGATTGATGAGAGTGAAGCAGTAGACATCTTCTACATCAACTTTAGCAAACCCTTGACACAGTTCTACAGGATAGGCTGCTGTACAAGGTTAGATCAGCTGGGATCCAGGGTGGGTTTGCCAACTGGATTTAACATTAACTTGTTTTTGGGGGGGTGGGGGGAGGTTAACAGCTACAGAGAAGGGTTGTTTTCAGATTGGAGGCCTGTAACCCACAGTGTGCTGCAACACATTGTCCACTGATGCTCATCATCTATACTAATGATCTGGATGAGAAAACAAGCTTGGTTATCAAGATTGTGGAGGACACCAAAATAGGTGGTATAGTGGACAGTGAAGTTATTAATATTGTTACAGGATTTAGAATAACTGGGAAAGCAGGAAGGAATACCAGGTACAATTTGACTTGGACCACAAACAAGAGAGGCCTGATGAAGGGTCTCAGCCCGAGATGTCAACTGTTTACTCTTTTCCACAGATGCTGCCTGGCCTGCTGAGTTCCTCCAGCATGGTTTGTGTAATCTGACTTAGACAAGTGTTGGGAGTTTGTCAGGTTAAATCAGCATAGGACTTGCACAGTAAGTGGCAGAACCCGAGCACTGCAGAACAAAGAACCCTAGGGGTACAAGTACATAGTTCCCTGACAGTTGCAACATAGGTTGACAGGTTGGTGAAGGCAGCATTTGCCATGCTTGAGTGCAAGAGTTGGAATACCATGTACATTTGTAACATGCTGGTAAGACAACATGGAGTTCTGTGTGCGTTTCTGATCACCCAGCTTAAGGAAAGATGCTATTAAACTGGGAAGATTCACAAGCACATTACCAGGACAGGAGGGCTTGAATTACATGGAAAACCTGGAAAGGCTGAGGATTTTCCCCTAGAGCCTAGGAGGCCAAGGAGTGACCCAACAGAGGTGCACAAAATCATGAAGGGCCCTGATTGGTTGAATAGCCAGTCAGCCATTTTCCTAGTAAAGGGAAACCAAAAACTAGAGGGCATAGATACAAGGCGTGAGGAGGAAAAGTTATCTGGGAAATGAGAGACAAGCTTTTCCACAGAGAAGGTGCTGGCATTTGGAATAAGCTTCCAAATGAGTGGTAGAGCCAGGTGCAATTACAACATTTAGACAGATACATGGGTAGGAAATGCTTAACGAGTAAGAGCCAAATGCAAGAAAATGGGTCTAGCTCATGTAGAGAACTTGCTGAGAATGGACAAGTTGAACTAAAGGACCACTTCACTGCTGTCCAACTCTATAATGATCTCTGCTTTGTACAAGTGAATAACTAACCTTAATCATTACAGAATATAGAACCAAGACAATTTTGCACTATTATTTTGTTTTGTTCCAATTGTTTTCTTTCTTGTAAGAGCTGCACGTCAGTTTGTTTTTCTTGTAAACGCTGCTTATATCACAGCATGTGCCTGCGTTGCTACTGCAAATTTTGCATTGTACCCCACATGCATGTACTGTGCAGATGACAAACTCAACTTTAACCATCCGTATCTGCTCCATTGACCCCATTCATGTCAAGCTAAACTCAGCACTTCTATTCCTCTGCAAAGAGAACTAAGAGAAACCTAATAAGCCCGCCAAAGATCTATTCAATCCACTGATCTGTAGTCGTTTTGGAATCTGGACCTGTATGGCTATCATTTATATATGGACTTCTGTTGTGAATGCCCAGCAGCAGAGACATTCTTAGGGGAAGACTGCAGAATGTTGATATCATGCAAGACTGTACTTCCAAGCTGTAAAGTGTAGATTTGTACAAACATTGTGCTGAAATCGCTTCTATTGACAGACTAACACCACTTTACTACTTGGGCAGGGACAACAGTTTCATTTCTCCTACTGGCTGGGATTGAGATGATGTTGTTCTTGCAAGGTTCTCCTATCAGGAACTGAAAAGCTTTTCTTTGAGCAAGTTCACATGGGGATGGATCACCAAGTTGTTTTGTTTCAAATTAGTGAAATTGATAAATATTTTCTGCCTCTTTTTAAGAAATGAAAAAAAATCAAACTTTTGATGCCCATCATCCTAAAACAGGAAAATTTATTCAAAAAAAAAAAGAAACTTATTGGAGATGAGACATGTTCAAAGTTAAAGTACCTTTTCATCTTTTTGAGCATTTCCTAGAATTTTCTTTTCTTCATTCAGACTGTTTGATATGGTAAGTGCCATAAGAATGGGTTCTTCTTGAAAGAAGACCTGTAATAGAAATTAAGGATACATTATAAATAATTATAATTGTTTAGATATGGGAAGTAAACTTTCCTCAAAAAAGATGTTGTTAGACAAATCTCAATTATATTTAATCAATTACTTGTACAATACAAATGAGATTGTCACATTTTGGAAAACCCCAGTAATTTCCTGTATGCGATGTTTGCTCTTATTATCAGCAAGGTTCAAAAGACTTCTAAAACACAGAACCCAACCACTTTCTTTGCCAATAATGTTCATATTTGGTATATTTGTACATAGACCTATGCCTACTATTCAATTTACAAAAACACTGAAGTTGTAGAAGTTATTTTGAAGCTGCTCTTCATTCACATGGAACACTCCAGGTTCCATATCCATTATAAAATGCAAAACATTTGTCAAACAGAAAAACCAAATTACAGATCCAAGATGCATTCCAGTTTCAAGAATTAAAAAAAAACAAATTAAGTGTTGTAAACCAAACTAATAGTTTGCAGTAGACCTGGGTTTACTTCATTCCAAAGATTCAAAGTGCATTTACTATCAAAGAATGTACAAATTGTACAATCTTAAGACTTGTTTGCTTAATAGGCAGTTGCAAAGCAAGGAACCCACAAAAAAAAATACAACCAACCCCCAGTGCCCATAGAGAGAAAAAAAAATAAAAACAAATCATGCAAACAACAGAAGTGAATAGCAGCAGCATTCAAACCAAATCAAATCCTTGGATCCAAATCCCCAGAAAAACTAAAGAGTAGCTTGGTATCTAGTTCACCATTATTAGTGGGGGCAGGTCACTGCAAATTTGTTTAATATTCCATTAATTTATTTATTCAGTACACGTAACCAGTTTGGCTTTGTGCAAGGTACTGTTCTAAAAAATTAATCAGTCATCATTTTATGGATTAGCTTTATTTGTCACATGTACATTGAAACATACAGTGACACGTGTTGTGGGTGTCAAATCAGTGGGGATCGTGCTAGGCAGTCCCAATGGTTGCTACACTTCCAGATCCCACGCCCACAACTCACTAACCCTAACCATTGGGCATCGGAATGTTAGAGGAAACCCAAGCAGTCATGTGGAGAACTTACAAGTTCCATATAGTCAGCAGCAGTAACCAAACCCCAATCAGAGATCACTGGTGCTACAAATAGCATTACACTACTGTGCAGTCCCACTTAGAGTACCACCATCTTTAGTACACTTTACAGGCAGCAGCACATTACCAGAAGGCAAAATAAACCACTTATGTTATGTATTTTAAAAAAAAACTTGCCCTCCAAGTCTTGCTGAGAGCCCATTTAAACAAGTAGATCAGGCACCTAGTCCTAGTGTACAGGCACTTGTGACAGAGCTCCATTTCCATACCTGAAGATTACGTTTTACTTTTCTAATGTTGTGCTGAAGCAGAAAATTATTCTCCAAGGCAAATCGGCTGTATTGGTCATCCAACTGTGTCAACAGCTCATGGAACAGCACTGTGGCCAGTGAGTCATTGGTGGCAGCATGCTCCCTAAATAACAGAAGGGAAATGAAAATTTAGTAACTCATACTTAAGCTGTGAGGAAGAGCTGGTTTCAAACAATATTGCGGAAGTATCTGCTAATAAGACAAAAACTAACAGGCAGTAAATTAAGCACACTTATGTGGAATAAAAAGATGGGATATTAATTTTATAATAAAAATTGGGCAAGTGCAAATAAATCTATTTCATATCCCAGCTAGTTATCCTTCAATGACTGATTCAAATCAACAGGAGCACCTACCAATCTTTTGCCTCTAGCCACTGTGCAAGATATTGCCTGATCTCCATTGGAAAGTTGTCATCATACAGCTGGTCAACTTGCTCCAGGAATTTGGAGTCCAGCTGCTGTAGTTGGTACCACTGTGACATACTGCAGAGAAATTGTACAAACAGAATCGGGTTTATTATCACCGGCATGTGACGTGAAATTTGTTAACTTAGCAGCAGCAGTTCAACGCAATACATAATCTAGCAGAGAAAAAAAATAAAGTAAATCAATTATGTACATTGAATAGATTAAAACATACAAAAGCATAAATACTGTATATTAGAAAGAGTGAGGTAATGACCAAAGATTCCTTGTCCATTTACGAATCAGATTGCAGAGGGGAAGAAGCTGTTCCTGAATCACTGAGTGCGTGCCTTCAGGCTTCTGCACCTCCTAAATGATGGTAACAGTGAGAAAAGGGCATGCCCTGGGTGCTGGAGGTCCTTAATAATGGATGCTGCCTTTCTGAGACACCGTTCCCTGAAGATGTCCTGGGTACTTTGTAGGATAGCACCCAAGATGGAGCTGACTAGATTTACAACCACCTGCAGCTTCTTTCAGTCCTGTGCAGTAGCCCCTCCATACCAGACAGTGATGCAGCCTGTCAGAATGCTTTCCATAGTACAACTATAGAAGTTTTTGAGTGTATTTGTTGACATGCCAAATCTCCTCAAACTCCTAATAAAAGTATAGCCACTATCTTGCCTTCTTCATAACTACAGCAATATGTTGGGAACAGGTTAGATCCTCAGATCTTGACACTCAGGGACTTGAAACTGCTCACTCTCTCCACTTCTGATCCCTCTATGAGGATTGGTATGTGTTCCTTCATCTTACCCTTCCGGAAGTCCACAATCAGCTCTTTCATCTTACTGATGTTGAGTGCCAGGTTGTTGCTGTGGAACCACTCCACTAGTTGGCATATCTCGCTCCTGTACGCCCTCTCCTCACCACCTGAGATTCTACCAACAATGTTGTATAGTCAGCAAATTTATAGATGGTATTTGAGCTATGCCTAGCCGCACAGTCATGTGTATATAGAGAGCAGAGCAGTGGGCTAAGCACACACCCGAGGTGCGCCAGTGTTGATCGTCAGCAAGGAGAATATGTTATCACCAATCCGCAGAGACTATGGTCTTTCTTTCAAGGATCCAATTGCAGAGGGAGGTACAGAGGCCCAGGTTCTGCAACTTCTCAACCAGGATTGTGGGAATGATGGTATTAAAAGCTGAGCTATAGTAGATGAGCAGCATCTTGACATAGGTGTTTGTGTTGTCCAGGTGGTCTAAAGCCCTGTGGAGAGCCATTGAGATTGCATCTGCCGTTGACCTATTGTGGCAATAGGCAAATTGCAATGGGTGCAGGTCTTTGCTGAGGCAGGAGTTCAGTCTAGTCATGACCAACCTCTCAAAGCATTTCATCACTGTAAATGTGAGTGCTACTGGGCGATAGTCATTAAGGCAGCTCACATTATTCTTGTTAGGCACTGGTATAATTGTTGCCTTTTTGAAGCAAGTGGGAACTTCTGCCCGCAGCAGTGAGAGGTTGAAAATGTCCTTGAATACTCCCGCTGGTTGGGTGGCACAGGTTTTCAGAGCCTTCCCAGGTACTCCATCGGGACCTTCTGCCTTGCGAGGGTTCACTCTCTTAAAGGCAGCCTAACATCAGCCTCTGAGTCGGAGATCATAGCTGTGGTTGTGTTCTCCCTTTCAAAGCGTGCACACGAAGTGTTGAGTTCAGCTGGTATTGAAGCACCGCTTTGTTGGAAGTAATGTCTTGCAGACCCTGCCAGAGTTGCTGCGCATCTGATATTGCCTCCAACCTCGCTCGAAGTTGTCTCTTCGCCCTTGAAATAGCCCTCCGCAAATCATACCTGGTTTTCCGGTCCAGGCCTGGGTCGCCAGACTTGAAGGCCACAGATCCAGCCTTCAGCAGATGACGTACCTCCTGGTTCATCGACAGCTTTTGGTTTGAGAACGTACAGCAAGTCTTTGTGGGCACACACTCATCCACACAGGTTCTGATGAAGTCAGTAACAACTGCAGCATACTCATCCAAGTTCGAAGATGTAGCCCTGAATACAGTCCAGTCCACCGATTGAAAGCAGTGCAGTGGACGCTCCTGTGCTTCCCTTGTCCATACCTTCTTGGTCCTCATTGCTGGTGCTGCAGTCTTCAGTCTCTGCCTATATTCAGGGAGTAGAAGTACAGCCAGATGATCAGACTTCCTGAAGTGAGGGCGTGGAATAGCACGGTAGGCATTCTTGATGTTGGTGTAGCAACGGTCCAGTGTGTTGTTTTCTCTGGTATTGGAAGTGATCTGTTGATGGTAGTTGCTTAGCCATTTCCACCCCTCCCCCCCCCCAGACTGGCCTGGTTAAAGTCTCCCAAAACAACGGTGAAAGTGTTAGGGTATGCTGTTTCGTGCATGTTGATCCCATTACTCAGATCATCTAAAGCCTGCTTGACATTGGCCTGAGGTGGAACGTAAACTGCTACCAAAATGACCCCAGAGAAGTCCCGTGGTGGGTAAAAAGGCAAGATTTTAAACACCTTTTAAAATCAAAGTATCACTCTAAAGCACACCTCATACTATAATGGCTGAAGCTTTGATTTTGTTTCTTCCCCACCCCCCTCACCCAAAATCAAGGTGAGAAATATCAGGAGGCAAATTTCCCCATTCCAAATCAGAGATCATTATTTTCTGAGACAAACTTGCTCAATGGTACCCTATACTTCTTGGCTCCAACTTGAGTAAAGTGACTGAACAGTTAACATTCGATCCAGACCCCGCAGCCTTGTAACTGCTCAGGAGCAATTGCATTAAACAGCCAGGCGTGCTGTGGAGCACTCTCAAGGAACTGGATGAGATCAACTACAACCCTTTCATGCAGGCATCTCATCTGAAACAACAAAACCACCACTTAAATCTGGATTGAGAGTAAACCCACACCCAGCCCATCTCTCAAATCCAGTTCAGCCATTCATGTTTCAACATTAAGCTCTGCATCTCACATGGTGCTCAGGACGTGTTCCAAGGAACACGAGCATGAACAGGGATTATTATACAGGAGGATATGCATTACTCTGCACCCTCTCCCTCCACTCTGGGAACCCAGTGGAAACTCCTGCCCTCCCAGCTGCTCCCCACTGCCACAGCAGGAACCAGTTGTAAATCCAGTAAGGAATTGGTCACGGCTCACAGCTCCAGCTGCTGTTAGGCAGACTGGGAGGGAGATTGAAAGTCTAGCCGCGTGGTGTCATAACTGCCTCTTAATCATTGTCAGCAAGACTAAGGAGCTGATTATGGACTTCAGGAGAAGGAAACCAGGTGCCCGTGAGCCAGACCACATGGGAGGATCTGAGGTATGGAGAGTCAGCAGCTTTAAATTCCTCAATGTTATTTCAGAGGACCCGTCTTGGGCCCAGCATGCAAGTACCATTACAAAGAAAGCATGGCAGCATCTCTACTTCCTTTGGAGTTTGCAAAGATCTGGAATGACATCCAACTTTGGAAAAACTTCTACACCCGTGTAGTGGAGAGTATGTTGACTGGCTGCATCACAGCCTGGTACAGAAACACCAATTCCCTTGAAATCTTACAAGAAGTAGTGGATACAGCCCAGTCCATCACAGGTAAAGCCCTCCCCACCATTGAGCACATCTACACAAAACTCTGTTGAAGGAAAGCAGCATCGTCATCTCACTGCTGCCATCAGGAAGGTGGTACAGAAACCTCTGGGCTCGCACCACCAAGTTCAATAGTTATTACCCCTCAACCATCAGGCTTTTGAGCCAAAAGGGATAACTTCACTTGCCCCATCATTGAAATGTTTCCACAACCAATGGACTCACTCTCAAGGACACTTCTTCTCATGTTCACGATATATACTGCCCATTTATTATTGATTTCTTTTTATTTTTGTGCAGTTTATCATCTTTTGCTCACTGGCTGAACACCCAAGTTGATGCGGTCTTTCATCGATTCTATTTTAGTTATTATTCTATAATGGATTTATTGAGTATCCCTGCAATAAAGTGAATCTCAGGGATATATGACTCAGGTACCTTGATAATAAATTTACTTTGAACTGGAGGCTAGGAGTTTAGCCACTCAGCACCAAGGTGTGGGCAACTGCTGGTGACTAGCAGTACCTCTGGTCTCTGTCATTATCATCTGTCGGATGTAATGGAAGTCAACTTTCCCTCCGTTTAACTGTATTGCTCTTTTCAGCAAAGTGATGGCAACAGATTCTAGAAAGAATTCCCATTCAATTTTAGGAAAATAGAACAAGTAAGGATTCTCCCTGTGCCTATGCCAGTGTTGGCATGTGGTAGATCCAAATTAATTTTGTCTCCTGTACGTCGAAACAGGCTGGGGACAGCCTACAAGTCTTGCTATCCTTTCAGTGCCAGCACAACATGCCTACAACTTAGTAACACTAACTTGAACGTCTTTGCAATGCGGGGGGGGGGGGTGCGGAGAAACAAATCACCCCTAGAAAATACACAGAGTTATGGGGAGAACGTACAATCTCCTTAGAAGCTGGGATTGAACCCTGATCTTACAGCTTGCACTGTAAAGCGCTTCAATAACCACTACACTACAGGCTCTCCCTCCATCACTTAGCAGCTGTGAAATGGAAAACAAACTCCAAAAGAAGCAGGGTAGAAGTTACTGATCACAAATGCAACTTTTTCGTCTGACCAACTACACATGGCACGGAATCCATTTGAGATGAGATTGTTTGAGGTGCCCAAGTTTCAAAAACCAAGTTGGTACAGGGAAAAGTACTTCATCAAAACTGGGTGTCAAGGTGCCAATGAATAACTGGGGTGCGAAGTGCCACACCAGGGACATTTCACCGCATTACTGCTGCTTGTGGTACTAGGTGACAAATGCCAAAGAAATCAAAAGTGCATTTTTCCATTATCAGTTTATAGATAATTTAATTGAAACACTGTCAGCAGATTTGTAGCCTACTCAGAGGACAGGTTGATCACAGTAAGCCGCTGCAAAACAAAAAAAAAATGTTGAAACAAATACCTGTTCATAAAAACGTCCTAACAGCACCAGCCAGACTTGGAACCAGGTGGCAAGCCTCAAGAGTGGTAGGAACAAAAATAACAGGACAAAGCCCCTTGTGGAAGGCTAGTCTGAGTGGTTAGATCACATGGGATCCAGGGAAAAGTAGGCTAAAAGGATACATAACTGGTAACCAATGCCCTTGAACGAAATAGCCTACAAAAGTAGTGGATACAGCCCAGTCCATCACAGGTTAAGCCCGCCCCACCATTAAGCACATCTACACAAAGCGCTGTTGCAGGAAAGCAGCATCCATCAAGGGCCCCACCATCTGGGCCATGCTCTCTTTTTGTTGCTGCCATCGGCAAGGCACGGAGCCTCAGGACTCACACCACCAAGTTCAGGAACAATTATTACCCATCAACCATCAAGATCTTGAACCAGAAGAGGCAACTTCACACATTGCTTGCCCCTTCACTAAACTGCTCCCACAAACTACGGACTCACTTTCAAGAACTCTTCATCTCATGTTCTGACATCTATTACATCATTTTCTTTTTGTATTTGCTCAGTTTACCTTTTGCACATTGGTTGTCCATTCTGTCAGGTCTAATCTTCCACTGACGCTATCGCGTTTCTTGTAGTTACTGCGATTTCCCATTAGAAAATGAATCACAAGGTTGTATATGGTGACACATGTACATTATTAAAAAATTTACTTTGAACTTTGATAGCAGGGCACAGAGGGCACCTATAACTAGTGGTATGCCACAGGGATTAGTGCTGGAACCATCACTGTTTATTAAGTGGCAAACAATTTGGATGAGAATGTACAAGGTATTGTTCCTAAGTTTACAGATGCACTAAACTAGGTGGCATTGCAGATAGTGAAGGAAAAAAAAAGGATTATGGCCAGCTGGTGACATGGGCCAAGGAATGGCAAATACAAGATACCGCACTTTCAATGTACGGTAGGGGTTGCTGTAGGACAGAGGGACCTAGGAATACAAATATAAAAGTTCCCCGAAAGCTGTGTCGTGGTTAGATGATGTTTGGCAGACTGGCCTTCATCAGCCAGGGCAATAAGTGCCGGAGCTGGAAGATCATGTTGTAGCTGTACGAGGTATTAGTGAGCCTGCACCTGGAGTATTGGGCATTTTTACTTAAATACACGCTTTACAAGAAGGATGGCATTAAACTGGAAAGAGCACAAAGGATATTTACCAGCATGTTGACAGGACTGAGGGCACAGGTTAGAGTGAAAATTTGGCAGGCTATTAATTTACTCCTTGGTGCTTAGGGGACCTTAAAAGCATACAAAATCATGAGGAACATAGAAAAGGTCATCGTCATTTCTGCCGTGAATGAGAATCAAAAACTAGAGGGCATCAGTTTAAGATAGAGGGGATAGATTAAAAAGAGATCTGAGGAGCAAATTCTTCATGCAGACAGTAACATACATGTGGAACAAGCAGCCCGAGGCAGGTTACAATAACAACATTTAAAAGACATTTGGTCAGGTACCATGATAGGAAAGGTGGAGACAGGTGTGGGTCAAAGGGGCTGGCGTAGATGGGATCTTGGGCAGGTTATGCTGAAGTATGTTTGTGACATTTTTACTACTCAAGGAAGACTACTGGAAGATGGGCATCTGAACATCCAGACTGGATATCGACCAGAAAAGTCACAACTTTTTTTTTTATTAAAAAGTGCTCTACACAGAGAGCCTTTATCCAGGATTTTCTCCCTGTATGGATTTCACTAATCAGCACTGGACCCCTCAGTAAATTTAGGAGCTACCCCCTTTCCAACATCAGTCAAAATATCTTGCTGCTGTCTTTCCGGGAACTGCTGCACAGCAGCCCTATTCAGTGCCGGGTTCTCTCAACAAAGGCGCAGGTCACATTTTAGCAGAACGGTATAAACTTCCTAACTGAAGGGCACTTGTAGAAACAGAACCCAACCTGGATCTATGGACTACCTGTAACCTATTTCACATAGTTCTCATCTCTATCAGACAAGTCCCAGTGCTTCCAGAGTTCATCTCTTCACTCACACATATATCTCGACAGGCTACTTGCAAGCTTCTGCAAACCTAACTTCAATCATGTTGTCCTGCTGCCCATGATAATCCGCTGCCTCCCATCTCCACACAATAAGATCACCAGATCTCCTTTCTGTTCCTCGACTCCGACATCCACCCAGTCCTTTTCCACTGGCACCATCTACGTGCCCCATGCTGAAGAGTTGAAACCACAAAGCAGATGGACAATTGTGACACCAGTCAATGGCACTTTCTGTAATTATGTCTCCAAGGCACAAGAGAATTCCCATATTGTGCAGGATAAGCAGTTCACACCTCTGAAGGTGCTTCAATTTATCAAATTGACTGAATTCACAGATGAAAGAGTAATCCCATAATAATTTGTTTTACTTTTTGATTGCCCATTACCACCATCCCCTCTCTCAACACCAATGTTCATTTAAGCCTACCAGAACTACTCCATTCTGTAATATCCTTTTAAACTTGCATTCATAAACCAACTTTTTACCTCAAGGTTTCCCCAAACTACAGTGCTGTCAATTAACTAGCTTTGAATTGTCATCACCGGTGTAAGAGATGACAAATCCAGATACGCATTTACAAATTATCTGCTTAAACACTCCACAGTATTTGTAAAGCTCTGTGAGCTATTAATGAAATAATTGTTAAATAAGTACTATTAAATTCATCCGTTAGTCTTGCGAGACCATGGATCTCCATCTGGAAAGTCTTCACTCTCCAGAGCGCAGGCCTGGGCAAGGTTGTATGGAAGACCAGCAGTTGCCCATGCTGCAAGTCTCCCCTCTCCACGACACCAATGTTGTCCAAGGGAAGGGCATTAGGACCCATACAGCTTGGCACCAGTGTCGTCGCAGAGCAATATGTGACTAAGTGCCTTGCTCAAGGACACAACACATTCCCTCGGCTGGGGCTCGAACTCACGACCTTCAGGTAGCTAGTCCAATGCCTTAACCACTTGGTCACGTGCCCACAAATAAGTACAAGCTAGATTTATTCTATTTTTTTCAGAAAAAAAACCAAAATTTTTCAACGGTTCTTGTTTCAGTCAAAGCAAGTAGCTGAAGAAGTGAGCGGAAGAATTCGGGTCGAAAAAGTCATTTTTTTTTAAAAAACTGCTCGGGGAGAAGGGTCTGCACTGCGCAGGTGCGTGACGTAGCGCGCCAAGGTTTAAAAAGCAGACCACCATATACAGCGGCCATCGTCGGAGTGGACTGAGTCAGAGTGGGGCGGCTTTGGCTCAAACAGGCTTCGGCGAGAACAGGTAGAGGCCAGGCCAGGTTCTGGTAAGTTTTCTGTTCAGATTGTCTAGCGTAGAGAGAATGCCAGGCAGGATGTTGGAATGCTCCTCTTGCAGGATGTGGGAAGTCAGGGAGCCCTCCGGTGTCCCTGACAACGACACCTGCAGGAAGTGCATCCAGTTGCAGCTTCTAACAAACCGCGTTAGGGAACTGGAGCAGAAGCTGGATGACCTGCGGATCATTCGGGAGAATGAGGAGATTATAGATCGTAGCTACAGGGAGGTAGTTACGCCAAAGGAGCAGAGGACAGGAAATTGGGTCACTGTCAGTCAAGGGAAGGGGAAGGGGAAAGGGCAGGCAGAGCAGGGTTCCCCTGTGGCCATTCCCCTCAACAACAAGTGTACCGCATTGGATACTGTTGGGGGGGATGACTTACCTGGGACTAGCTGCAGTAGCCGGATCTCTGGCACTGAGTCTGGCTCTGTAGTGCAGAAGGGAGGGGGGAAAAAGAGGAGAGCGGTAGTGATAGGGGGCTCGATAGTTAGAGGTGCAGACAGGAGGTTCTGTGGTCGTGACAGAGAATCCAGGACGGTTGTTGCCTCCTGGATGCCAGGGTCAAGGATATCTCTGATCGACTGCATGACATTCTGAAGTGGGAGGGTGATCAGCCGGATGTCGTGGTGCACATCGGTACCAATGACATAGCAAGGAAGAGTGAGGCGGTCCTGGAGAGTGAGTATAGAGAGCTTGGTAGGAAGTTGAAAAGCAGGACCTCAAGGGTGGTAATCTCAGGATTGCTACCTGTGCTATGTGCCAGTGAGGGTAGGAATAGGATGCTCTGGAGGATGAACAAGTGGCTGAGGAACTGGTGTAGGGAGCAGGGTTTCAGATTTCAGGATAATTGGGACCTCTTCTGGGGCAGGTGGGACCTGTACAAGAGAGATGGGTTACACTTGAACTACAGGGGGACCAATATCCTTTCAGGAAGGTTTGTTAATGCTATTGGGGGGGCTTTAAACTAGATTTGCAGGGGGATGGGAACCACAGTACCAGAGCTGACAGTGTGGCTGGGGTGAAAATAAGTAATGTTAAAAGTTCAAGTAAATCCACTAACAGAAAGGTTGTGAGTGGTGGTAAAAATCTTCTGAGGTGTATATATTTCAATGCTAGGAGTATTGCAGGGAAGGCGGATGAGTTGAGGGCGTGGATTGACACGTGGAATTATGATGTTGTAGCAATTAGTGAAACTTGGCTACAGGAGGGGCAGGACTGGCAGCTTAATATTCCAGGGTTCCAATGTTTCAGATGTGATCGAGGCAGAGGAATGAAAGGTGGGGGAGTAGCATTGTTTGTTAGGGAAAATATTACAGCAGTGCTCAGGCAGGACAGATTAGAGGGCTTGTCTACTGAGTCCTTATGGGTGGAGCTGAGAAACAGGAAAGGTATGGCCACATTAGTGGGATTGTATTACAGACCACCCAATAGTCAAAGAGAATTGGAAGTGCAAATCTGCAGAGAGATAGCAGGCAACTGCAGGAAACAAAGTTGTGGTGGCAGGGGATTTTAATTTTCCATATATTGATTGGGTCGCCCATACTGTTAGGGGTCTAGAAGGTTTAGAGTTTGTAAAATGTGTTCAGGAAAGTTTTCTAAATCAATATATAGAGGGACCAACTAGAGGGGATGCAATATTGGATCTCCTGTTAGGAAACGAGTTAGGACAAGTGACAGAAGTCTGTATAGGGGAGCACTTTGGTTCCAGTGATCATAACACCATTAGTTTCAACTTGATCATGGACAAGGATAGATCTGGTCCTAGGGTTGAGGTTCTTAACTGGAAGAAGGCCAAATTTGAAGAAATGAGAAAGGATCTAAAAAGCATGGATTGGGACAGGTTGTTCTCTGGCATGAATGTGATCGGTAGGTGGGAAGCCTTCAAAGCAGAAATTTTGAGAGTGCAGAATTTGTATGTTTCTGTCAGGATTAAAGGCAAATTGAATAGGAATAAGGAACCTTGGTTCTCAAGGGATATTGCAACTCTGATAAAGAAGAAGAGGGAGTTGTATGACGTGTATAGGAAGCAGGGAGTAAATAAGGTGCTTGAGTATAAGAAGTGCAAGAAAATACTTAAGAAAGAAATCAGGAGGGCTAAAAGAAGACATGAGGTTGCCTTGGCAGTCAAAGTGAAGGATAATCCAAAGAGCTTTTACAGGTATATTAAGAGCAAAAGGATTGTAAGGGATAAAATTGGTCCTCTTGAAGATCAGAGTGGTCAGCTATGTGCGAAACCAAAGGAAATGGGGGAGATCTTAAATAGGTTTTTTGCATCTGTGTTTACTAAGGAAACTGGCATGAAGTCTGTGGAATTAAGGGAAACAAGTAGTGAGATCATGGAAACTGTACAGATCGAAAAGGAAGAGGTCCTTGCTGTCTTGAGGAAAATTAAAGTGGATAAATCCCCGGGACCTGACAGGGTGTTCCCTCGAACCTTGAAGGAAACTAGCGTTGAAATTACAGGGGCCCTGGCTGAAATATTTAAAATGTCGCTGTCTACAGGTGAGGTGCTGGACGATTGGAGAGTGGCTCATGCTGTTCCGTTGTTTAAAAAAGGGTCGAAAAGTAACCCGGGAAATTATAGGCCAGTAAGTTTAACGTCGGTAGTAGTTAAGTTATTGGAGGGAGTACTAAGAGACAGAATCTACAAGCATTTGGATAGACTGGGACTTATTAGGGAGAGTCAACATGGCTTTGTGCGTGGTAGGTCATATTTGACCAATCTATTAGAATTTTTCGAGGAGGTTACCAGGAAAGTGGATGAAGGGAAGGCAGCGGATATTGTCTACATGGACTTCAGTAAGGCCTTTGACAAGGTCCCGCATGGGAGGTTAGTTAGGAAAATTCAGTCGCTAGGTATACATGGAGAGGTGGTAAATTGGATTAGACATTGGCTCGATGGAAGAAGCCAGAGAGTGGTGGTAGAGAATTGCTTCTCCGAGTGGAGGCCTGTGACTAGTGGTGTGCCACAGGGATCAGTGCTGGGTCCATTGTTATTTGTCATCTATATCAATGATCTGGATGATAATGTGGTAAATTGGATCAGTAAATTTGCTGATGATACAAAGATTGGAGGTGTAGTAGACAGTGAGGAAGGTTTTCAGAGACTGCAGAGGGACTTGGACCAGCTGGAAAAATGGGCTAAAAAATGGCAGATGGAATTTAATACTGACAAGTGTGAGGTATTGCACGTTGGAAGGACAAACCAACGTAGAACATACAGGGTTAATGGTAAGGCACTGAGGAGTGCAGTGGAACAGAGGGATCTGGGAATACAGATACAAAATTCCCTAAAAGTGGCATCACAGGTAGATAGGGTCGTAAAGAGAGCTTTTGGTACATTGGCCTTTATTAATCAAAGTATTGAGTACAAGAGCTGGAATGTTATGATGAGGTTGTATAAGGCATTGGTGAGGCCGAATCTGGAGTATTGTGTTCAGTTTTGGTCACCAAATTACAGGAAGGATATAAATAAGGTTGAAAGAGTGCAGAGAAGGTTTACAAGGATGTTGCCGGGACTTGAGAAACTCAGTTACAGAGAAAGGTTGAATAGGTTGGGACTTTATTCCCTGGAGTGTAGAAGAATGAGGGGAGATTTGATAGAGGTATATAAAATTATGATGGGTATAGATAGAGTGAATGCAAGCAGGCTTTTTCCACTGAGGCAAGGGGAGAAAAAAAACCAGAGGACATGGGTTTAGGGTGAGGGGGGGAAAAGTTTAAAGGGAACATTAGGGGGGGCTTCTTCACACAGAGGGTGGTGGGAGTGTGGAATGAGCTGCCAGACGAAGTGGTAAATGCGGGTTCTTTTTTAACATTTAAGAATAAATTAGACAGATACATGGATGGGAGGTGTATGGAGGGATATGGTCCGTGTGCAGGTCAGTGGGACTAGGCAGAAAATGGTTCGGCACAGCCAAGAAGGGCCAAAAGGCCTGTTTCTGTGCTGTAGTTTCTATGGTTTCTATAATAAAATTACTAGTTTAACATTTTATACAACCATTTCTGCTCCCCGAGTATGTCGGCTCACAGAACTATCCTAACCTCCTGTTAAATTTTCACCACACATTCCCATCCATAACCAATTCCTCTGCTCACCTACACGCAAGGAGCAAATCACAAGTGTTCATTAACGCAAAAAATCTGAACACATAAGCCAAATTTATTTATTTCATTCAGATAGGACTTGACCCTATAATCCGAGTACGAGACTATGTTACCTATGAGTATGAGACTAAGTCACTGCTTACACTGAAGGAAAAGCACTTGTAAATAGTTACAGAAATTCCTGGCTCACTGCGGCAATTAGACCCTTAAACAATAAAGCCACTAGGCCAAGACTCACTGCAACAGTATGCGGTTAGTAAAACTGCTATATCTCAACTCCAGTGAAATTAAAATCCAAAAGCCAGTTGGACATCCAATATGCCATGCAAGCAAGTGTCCAAAAGTATTTTGTATGTGGAAAGGTAAAATTCACATTGATGCACGTTTACACAACAAAACTTTAATGCTGGGAAGAAACATTCATCAGGTTTGGGAGAAAGTTTTAAACAAGTTAATATTCAATGATTCTTCTTTACTTCTACTCTTCCCAGAGATACAGGCAATCCCGCTCCTTCTAATGGTTTCAGCATTTGCAGCTTTTTTTATTAACTTAATATTTTTATCATTTGTTAGCTCTGTAATCCTCTTTGGTTTCAGCCAGCCACCGAAAAAAACAAGATCAGATTTATTAATTAAATGCCTTACACAACGTAACATTTTCTGTTCTGCAGCAGAATTATAAAAGTACACTGGTGAGAATCTGAAACTTGCTTTTAAACTTCTGACTTATCCTTGCAGTTTTTAAGAACCTTTAACTTTCACAGCAACTTAACCTATGACTGCCATTCATGACACCTCTTACAGTAAGAAATTTTCATCCACAGTGCTGTGCTAAGAAAAAATAAAAGTATTTTTAAAGCCAGTACACTTATTTTGCAAGGGTATTTATTTGCCATTTTTGTTTCTGGTGGGAGCTTCTCTACAAAATCCTCAATTTCCACTTCCCTGCTCCACGTCTCTAACAGAAGAGGTGCAAGGCGCTCCTTCCCTCCTTAGACCGCAGATCACCCTCGGGTAAGGTGCAGTATCTACTTAGCCCACGCTTCCCAACCATAGTGCATATCACAAGCAACACAAATCAAAGTTGCTGGTGAACGCAGCAGGCCAGGCAGCATCTCTAGGAAGAGGTACAGTCGACGTTTCAGGCCGAGACCCTTCGTCAGGACGTCCATGTTATGCGACCACTGAAGCCAGACAGTATTGCTAATAGCTGGAGTCGCCCGTCTTGTAAAGACACTGCTCAGAAGGCGATGGCAAACCACTTCTGTAGAAACTTGCCTAGAACAATCATGATCATGGAAAGACCATGAGCGTCCACGTTATATAAACACATAACAAACGGACGATGCAGGGGTACCCTATCATGGAAGGGCATAGGGGGTGGGGGAGAAGACACGACAAGATAAAGCTTTAAACTTTGTTCTCACTAATCTAAGCCATGTTTTTTTTTTAAAAACCACAGATCCCAATATTTTTCAAGGATACATTCATAGTTTTTAAACAGGCCTTTTCCCTCTCAAATTATGACCCATTTCCTGAAAAATAATTAACCTTCAAGTTTCAGCAGACGCGTCACTGGGGTATCAACAATTCCAAAATTATAAATACACACTTCCTGAGAGAAGTAGTAGAACAGATACTTCAAGGATAACTTAAAAACTGGTGGAGTCCGATATATTGTTGGGGGGGGGCTGCTGAAACTGGAAATGAAATAGCAAAGACAAATCCTTGACCCCCTTCTCAAAATATCACCCTTCAAAAAAAAACATCAATATCGATTATGAATTTCCAGTACTTATTCTGCGTCCCCCTCATCGGGCAGCAAATTTACATCCGCAATGCTGATGCAAAATGACATTTCATCATAGTTGTCTCCATCAACTTTAACCGGCTCTTTCCTATTCAATTACTAGTATGTGCAACACCTGTTCCCACACCTTTCATAAACTAATCCAACCATCCCCTCAATGCTGCGCAATGTACATAAACGACAAAAAAGAACACTAACTCATAAGAAGTGACTTTTGTTAAGGTTTGAGCCTTTTAAATCGAGTCCTTGTATACAGTCAGGGACATTCCACCCAGCAGCAGACTAGCACTATTGTCTGGGTCGAATAAGAGAAGGAGCAGAAAAATGCCAGTCGACTTACGTCTAATCCGATCAGGTACCACACCAGCGCACCCGTCCAAAATCGAAACACAAGCTGCAAAGTGCCCGTTCGCGCGGCAGTCGACCATAAATACGGAAGCACACGTTCAGAGTGCCCAGTCCGACCCCCACAACTCTCTTGACAGAGTCCTCACTCGACCAATCACTGGCTGGTAGGAGCAGGCGGGCCAATGGGCATGCGGCAGAGGCGGGGCTTAGGGGCAGGCGCTGAGCCCTTCTGCAGCCCGCGGAATGCTGGCGAACGGAGGGAGTTTGAGGGAAGAGCAGCACGTGGTTTCCGAGAAGCTGCGAAACAAGAACTGTACGCGTACATTGCAGGAAAGCGAAAATCGAAAGCAAAGATACGCTGGTTATGGGGTGGAGCAAAGTGTCGCTGGCTGCGCTAGTCATCAAGTGAAAATACAGAGTCGAAGAGGCAGGATATAGTTTATGCTCATAGAAGGAATTTTTTTTGTTTTTCTTTGCACGATTTCTGGAAGATGATCAATGCCTAATTGGAAATAAAGACTTACTGATTTAAAATTTGCACCCACTTACTTATTTTTTTCTAAGGGGGCAAGACCACCAGGAGAGCAAATGGGCAAATAATGGAATTAAAATCAAGCTTAATATCATTGGCATATGTATTAAAATATATATATTTAAAATTAAATAGTGCAAAAAGAGCAAAAAAAGAATGAGATAGTGTTTCATTGTTTATTCAGAAATCTGATGGCAGAGGAGAAGAAGCTGTTCCTGAAACATTGAGTGTGTGTCTTCAGGCTCCTCTACCTTCTCCTTCCTGGAAGCAATGGGAGGGGGACATATCCTGGGTGATGGGAATCCTTTATGATTGATACTGCCTTTATGGGGCATTGCTTTTTGAAGGTGCCCTTGATGTTAGACCTCAGCAAGCCCATGATGGAGCTTGCTGAGCTTGTAACATTCTGATCTTTTTCCAAACCTGTGCAGTGGCCCCTCCATTCCAGACAGTGATGCAACTAGTTGGAAAGCACCCCATGGTATATCTGTGGGCATTTGCAAGTCTTTGGCGACATACCAAGTATCGTGAAACTTCTAATGAAATATAGCTGCTGTTGCGTCTGTTATGTATTTAATATTTAAGTCATATTGTAAATATATTGTTTTATTAAGCAACCTTTGTTGTTTAAGTAAAACATTAAATAAACACTAATTTATTCTTGTGGAATATCCCATACTAATGGAGTAGGAATTCTTATGGATGAAAACATTGCAAAAGGTGTTTCAGGACATTGGGCAATATCAGAAAGAGTGCTCCTTGTTAGATTCAGAGGACAACCATTTGATTTAGCAATTATACAGGTATATGCACGAACAACAGATGGAACAAATAAGGGTATAGATAAATTCTATGAAGAGCTTGAACAAGCAAAGAATGGATGCAAATCTCAAGATATTGTTATTGCCATGGGAGATCTAAAAGCTAAAGTAGGACAAGGTGCTGATGGAAATACCGTAGGAAAATTTGGACTAGGGGAAAGAAATGAAAGAGGTGAGAAATTGGTAGAATGGTGCAAGATGAATAATCAGGTCATTATGAATACCTACTTTAAGAACCATTCAAGACGCTTGTCGACCTAGAAAAGTCCAGGTGATAACCCTAGAAACCAAATTGACTTTATTACTATAAACCAAAGATTTAGAAACTCAGTGACTCAATGCAAAACATATCCGGGTGCAGACTGTAATAGTGACCATAACCCAGTAGTATGTCATGTAAAAGTAAAACATAAAAAACTAAAGAAACAAAAACCTGAACAATCCCTTGACTACTTGCAATTAATTAAAGAAGAAATCTTAAGACAAAAATTTACAATTGAAGTAAGCAATAAATTTCAAAGTCTAGAAATAGAATCTATTGAAGATGATAGCAATCATGTAGAAATGAAATTTAACTCTCTAAAGGATGCCTTGGTAGAATCAGCAAAGTCAGTGATTCCTAAAAAAGAAAAAAAGCACAAAGAATAAATGGATGACAGATGAAATCAAAAATCTAATGGAAGAAAAGAGACGGAAGAAAGCAAATCTTATAGAATATAAGTCCTTAGATAAAAAAGTTAAAAGCTTATGTCAAAAAGCCAAGGAAGTATGGTTAAATCAGGAATGTGAGCAAATAGAAAGAATCCCTATTACTGATCCAAAAAGGTTACATCAACAAATCAAGAATATCACTGGTAAAAAGCTCCTCTGTCTTCAGGTGGATGTTTGAAAGCAAAGGATGGTACCATTATCATGGAAACAGATGAGATTATGAACAGATGGACTGAGTATATTCAGGAATTGTTTGAAGACGATCGAGGTGAAAAACCAGAAATTAAGAAAAATGTTGAAGGTCCAAGTATTTTAAAATCTGAAGTTCATAATGCAATAAATAAGATGAAGAAAGGAAAGGCAGCAGGTCCTGATGAATTAGTAATAGAACAAATTATCACCCTGGAAGATTATGGAATTGAAAAACTTACTGATTTAATCAATGACATTTATGAGACTGGAATAATACCAGAAGAGATGAAAAAATCAGTATTTATCACTCTTCCTAAGAACCCTGGAGCAATAGAATGTGAATTACATTGGACCATAAGTTTAATGAGTCATATCACCAAGATACTTCTAAGAATTTTGATGACAAAAGCTAAAAGTAAGATACAAGCTGAAATAGGTAAAGAACAATGTGGTTTGGTGAAAGACAAAAGTACAAAAAATGCAATGTTGATGCTAAGGATACTATCAGAACAAACGATTCAAGTGCAAAAAGATTGTTTGTTTTATCGACTACAAAAGTGAAGCACAATAAGTTATTTGAAATATTACTGAAAACTCTAGATCTAGATTCAAAAGACCTCCATCTAATCAGAAATTTGTACTGGGAACTAACTGCCGCTGTAAGAATAGATGGAGAAGTGAGTCAGTTTACGAAAATCAAGACAGGCGTTAGACAAGGGTGTGTTTTCTCCCCTTATTTATTTAATGTGTACAGTGAGACAATATTACAAAAAATAAGAGACGTCTTGGGATTCAAAGTTGGCGGTGAAAACATCAATAATTTCAGATATGCAGATGACACTGTGTTAATTGCAAGTACGGAGGAAGAACTACAAAACTTAATTGATATAATTGTTGAAGAAAGTGCAAAAATGGGTCAATATATCAATTGCAAAAAGACAATGTATGGTGATATCCAAAAAGGAAAATCCTATCTGCAGGCTGAGAATAAACAGGGAAGACATAAAACAAGTACAGAACTTTTGCTACTTAGGAAGCTGGGTGACATCAGATGGCAGGTGCGACATGGACATCAAAAGAAGAATAGGGATGGCAAAAGATAACTTTACAAGAATGAAGAGTATACTGACCAATACTAAACTAGGCATGACAACCTGCCTCAGAGTACTGAAATGTTACGTTTATCCAGTCATGTTATATGGCTCAGAATGTTGGACAATATCTAGTAACATGAAGAAACGAATTGAAGTAGCAGAGATATGGTTTTTGAGGAGGATGCAAAGAATATCATGGACGAAACGAATATCTAACGAGGATGTCATGAACAGTGCAAACACAAAAAGAGAAATAATGTATGAGATCATGAAAAGGCAGCATAACTTCATTGGACATGTGATTAGGAAAGAGGAGTTAGAATGCAAGGTAATTATGGGAAAGATTGAAGAGAAGAAAGCAAGAGGAAGACAAAGACAAATGATGATGGAGACAGCAGCCTGAGAACTGGAAATGAATACTAATGAATTGATCCACTTGACCCGAAACAGGAGTGTGTGGGCCATGGCAGTGAAAGCTCAGACTGATGATGATGATGATGATGATGATGATGTTGTTTAAGTAATTCATTATCATTATATGTATGAAATATATAAATGGCATACGTCAAATTGTCACCGCATCATACATGCATCCCTCGCATAAACTAAAAACTAAGTTGGACTCGCATTCTGGACTCCTTTGTCTTCCTTTCAATAAGTTTTATGTTTTGGAGTTACAAACCATAGCAGTGCCTTCCTTGTAATTGCATCAATATGTTGGACTCAGGATACATCTTCAGAGATGTTGACAACTTGGAACTTGAAACTGACCCCTCAAAGAGGACTGATGTGTGTTCTCTCAACTTCCCCTCCCTGAAGTCCACAGTCAAATTCCTTGGTCTTATTGATGTTGAGTGCAAGATTGTTATTGCATCACCACTCAACCAGCTGATCTATTTCACTCCTGTACGTCTTCTCGTCACCACCTGAAATTCTGCCGACAATCGTCGTGTCATCTGCAAATTTATAGATGGTGTTTGAACTGTGCCTAATGTCACAGTCATGGGTGGAGAGAGAGTAGTGCTGAGGGCTGAGCACGCATCCTTGAGATGCACTGGTGCTGGCTGTCAGCGAGAAGGAGATGTTATTTCCAATCTTCACTGACTGGTCTTCTGGTCAAGGATCCGGTCGCGAGGGGGTATAGAGGCTCAGGATTTGGAGCTTGAGGTTGCAACTGAGGGTATAACTGTATTGAAAACTGAGCTGTTGTCCAAGTGATTCAAGGCCAAGTGGAGAGCCAGTGAAGTTGCATCCACTGTAGATCTGTTGTGGCATTAAGCAAATTGCAATGTATCCAGGTTCTTGCTTAGACAGGGGTTGATCTGAGCTGTGACCATTGTCTAAAAGTACTTCATTACAACAGATGTGAGTGCAACTGGGTCTAGCTATTGAGGCAGCTCACCTTGCTCTTGTTAGAAGTAAAGTTCATGTAAGTGTAAAGTCCAATTTAAACTCCAGGACAATTTATAAATATAAATCAAAATGGTGTTTTAAGTAGTGTATACTCAGGATTATTCCCAGTTTATACCCACTTGTTATTGCAAACAATGCAGCTTACTGCATTTTTAAGACTACCTGGGTGTGGAGAACACCAGTAACTAAGGTAACCAACCAGAGCAACTCTTCTCCATAATCTGGACATGCCCATAATTGTGGTGCCCAAGAATCTTTGAAGAAAATCCTTCAAATTGGCTAGCATAAATCTAAAATAGCTGATAAAAGGATTAGAGTGGAACAGAGGCAGTGGGGAGGTGGTGGTGATGCAAGTTTGGAACTCACTGCTTTGAAGTCCTCAGAGAATGGAGGCAAAAATACCTCATTCTGATGACTATCTTTGTGTGTTTTGTATCAGGTGATATGTAAATCCAAAGTATGTAGGCACCAAGTGTCCCTATGTGCTGAGGTTCTATCTATCCATGGGGTTGCAGAAAAGAAAGCTGTCCCACACTACTTGTCTTTTGTGGAAGAATTCTTCCAAGTAAACTCCTCTGACCACAAGTCCACCAGGCAGCGGAGAGCACTGAACCAGCACACACTGCGGAACAAGGTGTCTATTGATACAGTGGGGTGCTTTCCAGAGCAAAATGTTCAAGCCATATGGCAGACACTTCATTGCCAGATCTCACCAAAAAGCACCAAAACCGTATCTGGCTGGCGTTGAGAGGGTCTCTGACAGATTGTTCTTGTGCAGATGATGTATCATCCCAATGCACAATGCCCTCGGGACAACAGCAGTGCAGAAGACATGGTCACCCACCCCTTTGCACACTGCAGATTTGCTAAGAGGAGTGGTGGAAGATGCAAGTGCCTGTATCTCAGTTCATCCCTAACAACTGCCCAAAAAAGGACTCTCTGTTCTTAGTTCTCAGAATCATATAACATCATTTCAATCCTGCTCAATGATTGAAACTGAAATTAAGCTGGCGAGAAATAGTCATGTTAACTATGTCTGTTTGGATATTCATTTTTCTTTCTTTTTCAATATTTTTATTAATTACTTGCATAGACAAATACAAAATACATTATGATATTATGGAAACAGAAACAAGATGTTTTTAACACATCTATAATGGTTGCAAAGATGGACAGCTTGTCTAATGTCTTTTAATGTTGCGTAATGGGATTGTCTCGGCTCTAACAAATGTTGCCTAATAAAACTACAAAAGAGATCAAAGAACTATTGTAACCATATAGTTTATTTTTCTTGTTATAGATTAAATCCCCATCTTCCACAACCTACATCACTCACTTCAAATTCACATTCAAGAGTCACAATTATGCATAAACCATGGTTTTTACATAATTGTCTTTTGCTTCACACAACCTAATGTGAAACTAAACCACTTTACCGTCTTCTCCATAAAGTGTTTTATATTTCTGTCTTTATCATTTAAAGGGGTCAGACTCATAAGTTCCAAGTAATGAGGTCAATTTATTTTTCAATAATGCATTCAAAACTCTCTGTGATATAATTGTACAGTTTGACAGAGTTACTGCCTGATAAGGAAATGTAGAACAGACTGGGGTAAATAATTCTATGAATTTACATTCCTTTGAATAAAGTATTGTCTTCTTATAATTCATCATTGGAAAGTTATAAATAACTGACCATTTACAATAAAATCTCCCCACCAAATCTGTGTTGCCTAAATCTTCCTGTTTTTCTATAAGTTGTATGGGTGGATCATTTATATAAATAATATTTTTAAATTATTAATCTGGAAAAAAAGTTATTTGAAGATGACTAACTGGCTGACTCTCCAGGGTATAGTTTTCTAAATACCTGAGCTTTGGATCATACTTCAATACTGGAAGATTGGAAATAGCCACACCTGAAGATGCGGATAACCAAGGAATTACTGATAATGGAGGAGAGATCTGGGAGAAAATCAATTGGGAAATCTAGGTGGAGAATATAATATCATGAATAGAATAGTCCCTGAATTAAAATATAATAAGGGAGCAAAGTACAAAAAAGGAGAACAAAGATTAACTTTAAAAATAGTGAATTCTTAAGAAACAATACTTCCGAATAATAACATTAGCAAATATTTGCAGTTAATAAATGTTACATCTCTGCAAATTTTTAGACAGAAATGGAAAAATGTTAATTTTTTTAGTGAACTTACTGTAAAACCACCGACGAAGGGTCTCAGCCTGAAACGTCGACTGCACCTCTTCCTAGAGATGCTGCCTGGCCTGCTGCGTTCACCAGCAACTTTTATGTGTGTTGCTGAATTTCCAGCATCTGCAGAATTCCTGTTGTTTGCATCATTTCAATATTTTGGTTTTGTCAAACTTCTCTAATAGTGGTCTAGTTTAAAATCTATGCCAACTTGTCTGATATTAATCTGGAAAAAATGTTATTTGAAGTTATTTGTTATTTAATATTATTTGTCTGGTACTAGAACATAGAAATCTACAGCACATTACAGGCACTTCAGTACACAGTGTTGTGCCGACCATGTAACCTACTCTAGAATCTGCCTAGAAATTCCCTACAGCTATCTGCTATTTTTCTAAATTCCATGTGCCTATCTAAGAATCTCTTAAAATACCCTATTGTATTGATATTGTTTACCGAGTGATCATGTATCATGTTTCTTTACTGAGGTACTTGATGTTATTATTAAAACTCTTGCCTTAGGGCTGTTCATGCATTATATACTGACAATATCACATATTATTTGATTTCATTGCTGGATACCAGTATCAGCAACAGAAAAATTGTTCAAAGGCTAGTTGCTGTGGGTTTGCTGCATAGTTGCTGAAGGTAGCTCTCCTCAGTCAGTGTCTCTCAGAGAGCCTGAGAGCCATGTGTTACAATGTTCACATCATGTGGATTGCTCCAATGTCAACCATAGTCAATACCTGTGTAGAGACAGTTGGCACCTGGAAACACACAGGTTGGTTTGAAAAGATGAACCATAAAATCCACGGGTTTATCAACTGCAATTACAAACCATTCTTAGCTTGAAAACAGCACTTGCTTCAAGGCAGTAGAAATTGCTCTCTCTGATGACCAAGGTCGAACAGGAAACTCATGTCCTGAAGAAGTAATGGTTCTAACAGAAAAAAATGCAAGCGATCCAGCAACACATTTTTAACCATGATAAATTCAGATGCTATCCCTGCTGAAGTCCCAAAACTTGGCAAAGTTTTAATTCACAAATTCAGAACCTCATCTCTCACATTAAGGAAGAGGAGCTCATGGCCTGGAATCTCGGGGACAGTATAATCATGGCAGAAGAAAGAAGACAAATCCAATTATGATAACTACAGAGGGGCCTCCCTGTTGTTTACCAAAAGTTCATCCTCAGTTGCTGCCTCCCAGTCACCAAAGAACTATAACCTGAATTTCACTGTAGATTCTTTCATAGAGACATGTTGGACATTATCTTAACTGCATGTCAATTCCAAGGGAAAAGCACTATCCTCTGTGTATTGCCTTTTCTGACCTGACTCCACTGAGAGTATGGAATACCCTTCTCAAATTTGGCTGCTTAAAAAGAAACTAAAACTAAAACTTGGCATAAAGTCATGGCCTGCCAAAAAACAGTAATCTTTGCTTTCCTGGATGTTTCTGAGATATCTTCAGCAAGCAATGTCTACACTGGCAGTATAAGCCATGTCAATATCCTATGCTGGGCCAATATCGACACCCTAACTATATTCAGCTGGCACCAATGAGCATGCCTCATTATTAACATATCTGAAATCAAAGTCCTGACACAGAAACTCTATTCCAAGTTCAGCCTCAACCAAAAGAAACAATTTACGGCTGTTCCCACAGCCTGCATGATAAAAATTGAAGCGCCCCCCCCCCCACCAACTTACCACAGAGGTGTGACGGTTTTTGGGATGCTATTACAGCTCGAGGCTTTGGAGTTCAGTTGAATCGCTGTCTGTAAGGAGTGACTGCATGGGTTTCCTTTGGGTGCTCCAGTTTCCTCCCACAGTCCAAAGGCATACCTGTTCATTGGTCATGGTAAATTGTTCTGTGACTAGACTAGTGTTCAACAGGTGGATTGCTGGCTGGCATGGCTCATTGGGCTGGAAGAGCCTGTCCCACACCATATCTTATAAACTCAGGAAATCCCTGTTCCATGATTGTTAGCCGCAGGAAGACACTGGGATTCCATGTGCCTGGACCGCCAGAATGTCCCACCTCCCAAATGACACATTGACTGACCTCTTCCTTATCTGTGCAAAAGTCTTTATATCCTGCCTTAAGTCATTGAACTGGAGTGGATGCAAACCATAATTGAACCTGAATGTCTACCGAAGATGTTTTGTGCAATAGTTTAGAGTGCGTTACGAGCAACTGGAGATTCGCGAGATCAGTGAGAGCTGTCCGCTTTTAGGCCAGGATTGGGGGATGGATTGCTTTTTTTACTGTTTTAGCTGTATTGGCGCCTCAGTTTTATTTACTGTAGCTTGGTGTTGCGGTGTTTGCCGAGCTTGCTGATTAGCTTGCAGATGCTTCGTCGTCAGTTGAAGTATCATCCTCAGCGTGCAGTTGTTGCTTAACTCCTCAACAGTGCACTGAGGTTGTCACCTTGACTGGTGATGAAACGTCCTTAAGTTAATTGCCAAGGTCGGAGAACACCACGACATCAAATGACTCAGTCCGAGCCATTAATATTCACCATCATTTACTGTAGTTCTTTTCTCCCACATATTTCCCTCCAAATTCCTCTGTATTTTAGAGCTTTGCTATATTGAATCACCTTCTGATTGTCTCTAAGTTTCAATTTCTCTTCAAATATTTTAAAACCTCTCATTGTATAAACAAATACACTTTATGGCTAACAAGCAGGTTAGAACAAAGATTTAAACAAACAAGCCAAGCAATGAAATGAGACTTGAAATTAGCATACTTGCTCAATTGTTTTCAGTGTTTTGATCTTTAATGATAGCAGCTGATTTGATGGTGTCAAAAACTCCAGAAGGTATAGGTGACCTATGATGCTGCAGAATGCTACCTTCAGTTTCAGTTTCAGGTATCAGTTCCTGTGTTTTTTTGCTGGTTTTCAATATTTTAGTTAGATTCAAGTTCACTAACATGCGCATGTTGACTTTCATGGATATGCTCCTGGTGTGACCTCCTGTATATCGGTGAGCCCAAATGTAGATTGGGAGACCACTTCGTCAAGCACCTTCGCTTTGTCCTCCACAACAAGTAGGATCTTCCAGTGGCCAGCTATTTTAATTCTACTTTCCATTCCCATTCCAGCATGTTAGTCCATGGCCTACTCTAAGTGCCACGATGAGGCCATGCTCAGGTTAGAGGAGCAAAACCTTATATTCCATCTGAGACCCCTCCAACCTGATGGCATGAATATTGATTTCTCAAACTTCTGGTAATTGCTTCCCCTGTCCTCTCCTTCACCATTACCCATTCTTCTTTCCCTCTCACACCTTACCTGCTCACCACCTCTCTCTGGTGGTCCTCCTCCTTCCCTTTCTTCTATGGTCTTCTGTCCTCTCCTATCAGATTTCCCCTTCTCAAGCCCTTTATCTCTTCCACCAATCAACTTCCTAGCTCTTTACTTCACCCCTCCCCCTCTTCCTACCACCTGCCACCTTGTACATCTTCCTCCCTTCTCTTCACCTTCTTATTCTGACTTCTTCCCACTTCCTTTCCAGTCCTGATGAAGGGTCTCGGCCTGAAATGTTGTTTGGTTATTTCCAACCATAGATGCTGCCTGGCCTGCTGAGCTCCTCCAGCACATTGTGTGTATTGTTCTTGATCAGGGGCTCCCAACCTGGGGTTTATGGACCCCTCGGTTAATGGTACAGGTTCATGGCATAAAAAAGGTTGGGAACCCCTTGCTCTAGATCCATCACCTGCAGTACCTCTTATTTCATGAATGTTTCCCGATTCTACATATCTAACACTAGGTTATGGGCAGACTTAGCCTTGCAAATTTGTGGATGCAATTGCTTTGAAATGAGAATAACATAAAAGGTTTCTGGTTTCTAAACAGAAAGGATCTCAGCCTGAAATGAGAATTGGTTATTTCTGCCTCACCCACTGAATTTCTCTAGCATTTTGTGTTTGCTGCTTTTTTAAAAATTCACATTTTTATTATTATTTATTCTTATTTTACAAAGCAGCACAGCATATCACAGAGCAGATACAGTACAGCATATTTACACAGCCATGCCATGTCAGGAAAACAAATAAAACTTAGAAACAGGAAGAAGTTCTAATTTAAGTTTAAATTAACATACAACCAAAATTGATCCCATGCGTCTTGCGCTTTTCCCTCATTGTTAATTCTTCCCAACATGTGTTCATGTGATGAAATCTTAATCATGTCCTCAGTCCATTCCTTCACAGTGGGACATCTGGGTTTTTTCCTGTTTTGCAATATAATTCTTGCAACTGTGATGAGACCCACCTTTAAAATAGTAAATTTGTCATTGTTTACATTAGGTATCATTGTCCTGTCACCCAGGAGACAAAGCCCTGGGCACAAGGGCAGTGTGGATCCCGACCAGTTCCCCAACAAGTCGAGAACTTTACACCAAAATGGACGAACCATGGAACACTCGCAAATCATGTGAAAATATGTGCCCACCTCATTTTTACATTTCCAGCATAAATTATTATCAACAATCCCCATTTTGTACAGTCTAGTTGGTGTCCAATAATATCTGTGTACTATCTTATACTGAATAAATTTCCCTTCCCTAATATGTCTACCCACATTTGATAAAATATTTGACCACTCATTATCTTCAATATCGCTTCCAAGATCCTTCTGCCATACTGCTTTGAGATTTTTACACGATTCACCCACAGAGTGCTTGAACATTTTATTAAACACTGATGCTTTATGAACTTCCTGTGGTAATGTAAAGTATTCAGTTAAAGAGTTACTTTGTGGGTCATTGTTCTTAAATATGCTACTAATGCAATGCCTTATTTGTAAATACTTCTAAAAATTCCCTTTTTCTACAAAGTTATATTTCCCTCTGCAAATCCACATATGACATAAAAATCCCATTCCCACAGAGATCACCTACTGTAATAAATAAATAAAGGCATCTGGTAGTCTTGCGAAGCCATGGATCTGCGCCTGGAAAGTCTTCACTCTCCAGGGTGCAGGCCTGGGCAAGGTTGTATGGAAGACCAGCAGTTGCCCATGCTGCAAGTCTCCCCTCTCCATGACACCAATGTTGTCCAAGGGAAGGGCATTAGGACCCATACAGCTTGGCACCAGTGTCGTCGCAGAGCAATGTGTGATTAAGTGCCTTGCTCAAGGACATAACACATTGTCTCATCTGGGGCTCGAACTCACGACCTTCAAGTCGCTACTCCAATGCCTTAACCACTTGGCCACGTGCCCACCTACTGTATTTACGCCTTTAATCTTCCATTCTTTCCAGTACACCATTCTTTTCCCAATGCATATCTCAGGGTTATTCCAGAGCGAGGAGTATAACTGGTTTCAATGTGACATTCTACGGGCTTTATGAATTGTACTCCACACACTCCTTGAGTGAAATAGTGTAGGATTTAGATTAGTCTCGTTTTCCACATGTTGTGAGAGGATGTTAAGGGGTGAATGTGGTGCAGCCAGGCTCTGTTCTATAATTACCCAATCTAAGTCAACATCAGCCCTGTCCTAATGTTTAGCTAATTTGGTCAATTGAAAGGATAATTTATATGCCCTGACTGAGTCCACCCATGTCCCTGGACATACACATCTTACTCATTTTGCTGCTTAAGATTTCCAGCATCTGCAGAATCTCTTGTATCTAAGTTATTTTTATATTTCATTTACTGAATCTATTTTTAAAGAAACATTAACTTTGATCTTATGTTTTATTTTCTGCCCCATTTTATTTGAGAAAGAAATGATGGGGTATGTTTTGCCTTGCCGGAAAGGGTTCCAGCATAATTACCCTCTGATAGAATTGCACTGTGGAATCTAGCTCTACTCACTGAAAAATCACACTTCATAATCACTGTCTGATAAATCTATAACAAATATTGTGCTGAACTAATTCAGCCCAAGACTGACCTCGGTCTCGATTCTTGTGGGTCATGTCCAAGTCGGCAAAAACATCCAATCTGATATTGTAAAGACATCCAATTTCCATTTAAATACAGGGCATCCTGTCCAATGTGGGACTGTTGGCAACACTAGCAGCCTGTTCCTCCTCCTATTAGTTGTAAATTCTACAGGTCAAAGACTTTGAAACTGGAGTATAAATTAAGATGGTCAGCAGAAGAGCAAAGTCAGCAGACAGGACATTATTTTAAATTTGATTAAAAACATAAGTTGCAATCATTTTAAATAGAAGTGAATCTTATGTGTAGAAATGTTAAAGGCTCCGAGCAGTGAAATGAAGTGGACAGGATGGGGAAGTATTTCAGAGACCAATGCAAATAATGTAAAATTGTTAAGTCCTGAAGAAGGGTCTCGGGCAGAAATGTTGACAGTTCATTCATTTCCATTGATGCTGCCAGACCTGCTGAATTCTTCCAGCATTTTGTGTGTTTTGCTTTGGATTTCCAGCATCTGCAGAATTTCTTCTGTTTAAAATTGAGGTGGTATTTTGCTCAACTTTGCCTTTTTACTTGGCTCCTCACTTACATTTAACTTTAATGGGCTGAACCATGCTGGATCAGATGTAAAGTGTTGATTTCACATACCTCAGAACTACCTCCCCCCTCTATCACATCCTCAAATCAGTTAATAATGTCTGAGTTATGTGTAAACCTCATGCAACTTTGTGCAGACAGCCTGTTCCTAGATGTTTTTGACAATAAGAAAATATAAGAACAGAGAGATTGTGGGTACAAATGTATAGAACAGTGGCTGACGTGTGCAGTTCGAGCCACCCTGCTGCAGTAAGGATGCATTTGCATTAGCGAGAATACAGAGTCAATTCACCAGAATACTGGCTGAAGAGAGTGTTTCAGTTATGAGGATAGACAGGATTTGTTTTCCTTGAAACTAAGGAATCTATTGGGGGAATCTGATTGAGACAAAGATAGTTAAAAGGTAGGAATTGTTCCCCAATGCACAGGATATTTAGGTGAGGGTAACAGATTTAGAAGGGATCTGAGGAAGAATCTTTTCACTCAGAAGCTGGTTGGAACACATTGCCAGAAAGAACTTTAGCTAGCAGCTAGACAAGCAATTGAATTACTCTGTCAGAGAAGGGCCAAGTACTGGCAAATGGAATTAGTGTTGATGGATACTTGATGGTTAGTATGGAAATAATAGGCCAAATAGCTTCTTTCTGTGCTTTACTACTCAATGACATTTAAAAGTGAAGTAATTTAAGCAATTAAAAGTGATTAAGACTCAGATATAATTAGAAATAAATTGAAGCAAAATATTTTTAATATCTAACTTAAATTTTCTTCCCAAATTCATGAAAATATAAACATGCTTTATTTTGAATGGCACAAAAATTGACATTTCATAAAATTGTCCTATTTTTTAGATTCAAGGTCTAGTTCCTGAGATCGTACCGAATCTTAACAATGGAAATAAATACGCAACTATAAAAAAGACATCATGATGTGATTACTAGTAGTGCATAACCTTTTTGTGGAGAAAAAAAAAGTTGTATAATCCAAAACACTTTCAAGAGCCAGAGACTGAGAAACATGTTTTATTGTGTACCAGTCCTGAGCTTGAGTGTTATACAGCCTGCCCTAAATCTCTCATCATGAAATACCCATAGCCTCCAGTACTGTAGCCAAGCCTTATATGGCAGCAGCCGCATTGATTGGCAAATCTGCATCAAAAATGGATATGAACCTGATTCAGCATGGTGTAATACTGGAGCATATTTCACCGTGTAACACTAAGGATAGTTTTAACTGTAGAATACTGGGGCACAGCACTGATAGCCACAGTATTCATTACTGTCATTATATAACACTAGGGTATGGTGGGCAAAGGTCTGTTACCGTATAATAGTGAGATATAGTACTGCTGACAGAAGAAAATATATTTCCCAAGAGTGTCCATTGAAAGTGGCTCACATTGTATTTTACACAGGGGATTCAGATGAAAGGTGAATAGAGGTAAATATGTCAAGAAAAGTTTTGCACTTAATTATCAATTATCAGTCACAAACAACCTGGTTAGAATTTACTTAATTTACATTATGTACCTGATGTCAGGTACAGTACTTAATGTAAAGAAAGCTTCAGCAAATTCCAACCAGGTTGTTTGTTTAAAACGAAGTTCTAAAAGTTGTAAAAAAAATCAAGTTTTTATTCACTCAAATGCATATGAATACAAGTTGTGGCCCAACTTGGTTAAAGTTTTCCTGAGTGTAACTGTATAGGCTGTAATTATATACTACAGTATGTACAAAATCTTTTAGGCAAAATTTTTGAAGAATCTTTCGAATGGCTTTAAATTATTTACAAATAGGGTATGAAATACTCAAAAAGTAATACAATTGTATTACAATTGATATGTTTATAATTCAATAATGAATATTTTTGCTCATAATTATACCACTGTAAAAATGGAAATGCAAAACCAGTGAATGTTAAAAATTCAAGGGGTGGGGTGGGATGTGGTGTGTGGCTGATGCTTTTCATTCAAGTGTGTGTAGTATTAAATAATTGATCTCAACACTGTAATCATTATATGACATATTTAAAATTTTTAAAGTGCAAAATGACTAAGATTTTATTACTGGGTATTTATAGAATATTGTTAAAATATAAAAAAACATAACTTACAGAGTACATGAAAATGTGTGGTGCCTTTAAATTCACTGAAAATTGATTTATCTCATCCATTAATTCTTAATCAAAACAGTTGCATACAAAGCACTAATCAAGTACGTGAAATCTACAGCTTTAAGTAGATTTAACCAGCTAATATTTAGTGAAAAATAATATCAAATAGGGTAGCTATTTCTTATGAAATAATAATGTCAATGTGTAACATCTCATTCATATTGCCTAGTTCATATGCATTATTACACAATCTCTGTCCCACAAGTAAAAGTGACCTGCACATTTCATGATCTTAGATATTCATGCATTTTGTTAAGTAAGTTCCATTTCAACTGCACAATAAGTTAAAATACTGTACCATTGCCAATAAAAAAATAACTTTCAAAAATTGTACAAAATAAACACAGCAGAAACTAATTAGAAGTATGACAGGAAAAAGCACCGTGGTATCATTCATTTTAAGATCGCTATCCAAATCTACAGCAATTTGCAAATTTTAACATGCAGAAGAAAGTTTCAAACATGTCAAGTATGAGTACAGTACTAAGGCAAACTTCAAATATCCCTTGAAAGAATGAATTCAGTACTTGATTTATGGAGTAGATGCAGCCTAGAACAACATTTACAGTTTTATTTCTATTGTCCCTTGATATTAAAAAGAGGACACAAAATTAGATAAACAGCTATTTTTTTTTGTACCCAAAAATAATTTTATAAGCTTTTATGAGATTCTATTGTTATAGCTGATGGCTATACCAAAAATGTGTTGACTAAATAAATGTAACAGTAAAGATTATTACGTCATAAAGATTTTATATTGCAACCTGCAATCAACATGTTGCTCTCCCATGTTAAAAGTAGCCTTGGCTGGAGTGGAGTTCTGGGCTTGTATTCAAATTGCTATTTATAGACCTCTGTGGTTGGGCTCAGACAACAACAGCAACGGCAACTTGGATCTGATAAATGGTCACTGCACTATATGAATCTGGAATGCATACAACCAATACAATCACAGAAATTTGCATCATTATATATTCAGTTAAATTGCTTGTTTAATTTTCCACAACAATCTGTTCCTTGACTTCCCTCAAAAAATGTGTATGTTACATGGAGTTAAGCAAATGGGATATTGTGAATGGAATTCTGGAGATCAGCTTCAGATCAAATCATTGCTTCAAAACATACAGCAGTCTCGATTTCCGCTGGACTCAGCTGCTGTTTCAGTTCAGCATATACTCCTGGTGACATAGGAAGTAAGTCCGATGAAGAAACTGGAGCCGTGGAAGCATTTGGACTGAAAAGTATAACAAATTAATGGTTAATACAACACATTATTTTGTTAAAAATCAATAAATTAATTGGCTATTCAGACTTACAATTCAGAGAATGGGATAAACCTTGAGGAAATGTAGCCTTTCTTCTCTGTCTCAGTAGGTTCAGAAACTGTTTAAGAAATGCATATTAGGTTCAGTTTTTCATAAACCAAATATTATTGTTTTAATGAGGCTAGTTGCATATTTTGCAGTGTGATAAGATTAAGGAGCTTCAACTTTTAATGTAGGAATTAAAGGCATATTTATCTTAAGATGGGTAAATGCAATGTTGTAGGAAACAGGAATTTTAACAAAGCACCAAAAATAGAGCACTGTACAAGTTAAACATCCTTTTTTAAGCACCACAAACATGAGAAAATCTGCAGATGCTGGAAATCCAAAGCTACACACACAAAATGCTGGACAAACTCAGCAGGCCAGGCAGCATCTATGGAAAAGAGTAAACCGTCAACATTTCGGGCTTCATCAGTCCTGAAGAAGGGTCCCAGCCCAAAATATCAACTGTTTACTCTTTTCCATAGATGCTGCCTGGTCTGCTGAGTTCCTCCAGCATTATGTGGGTGTTGCTCTTTTGTTAGAACCTTTGAAGAGATATTTGTTAAATTTAGAAGTCTGTCATCTTTAAGTCCACTACAGGTCCACAATCCCTTATCCAAAATCCTTGGGGCCAGTTGCATTTCGGAATTCAGAAAATTGATAATTATATTGATAATTAACCTGTCTCAGTGCGGGTGGACTTTAGGACCCGGGGGAGCTCCGGACCCACGCACATCCTCCCATGTACTTTAAATCATCTCTAGATTACTTAT
The DNA here is from genome assembly GCF_963921235.1 of Mobula hypostoma. Lineage (NCBI taxonomy): Eukaryota > Metazoa > Chordata > Chondrichthyes > Myliobatiformes > Myliobatidae > Mobula > Mobula hypostoma. The sequence continues at coordinate 151,645,533 of NC_086102.1, read as the reverse complement.
AATACCTAACACAATGTAAATGCTATGTAAGTAGTTGTTAAACTGTATTGTTTAGGGAATAATGACAAGAAAAGAAGTCTGTACATGCTCAAACTACGAGTGCTGGAGAGAGAACTTCTGGGTTTTCCCGATCTGCGCCCTTTTTGACTTATTGGAATAAATGTAGAACGTAAATACTCTTGGACATGCATAGGTTCAAACTAAGCTAAATTCTCTACAGGTACCTGATGGGCCAGGAACAGGAGCAGCACTAAGCAGGCGACGTTTTCAAAGACTTCTTCAAGTGTCATCTGTCTCATTAACATAGGTTTATGTCTCAGCAATCTCTCCTTAACTGAGTAAACTGACATAATTTCATTGTTACCCATAAGGGTATCTGCAGCTCTTTTTGACATTTTCACAGTGAAATTAAACACAAAGTCAACAGTGAACTCAAAATATCAGCGAACAGCAAATGCACGTGTAACCAGTACGAGCGCTGAGCCACAACTGAGTCTGGCGGCCTCTGATAGTGTTACCACGTCACACCTAAGTGATGTCAGCTGTTGGCGCGCCAAACAAGCCTTGTTACGACACGTTCCACACTCCACGAAAAAAACTTCGGTTTTTGGAGCTTTTCGGATTTCAGAATTTCGGATAAGGGATTGTGGACCTAACCAACCAGGCAAAGCTGATGTGTTAAAAACCTTTAGTCAACGATTTGATAAAGGGAATAGTGGCAAATGTAATTCAATTATTTTCTGAGCTGGTTGCTAAAATGACATAACCAATTAAGAACACTAGCTATTTATTGCCGGTAGTCATGAAACTAACCTTCTTTTGGCTTATTATTGTAATGCTTCCCAAATGCCTTATCCTTTGGAATATCAGGATATAGATACTGCAGTGGGTTCTCTGGGATATTTTCAGCCACCATTACTTTGTAGTCTCGGATAATATCAGGCAAAGGAACTGCTAACAACTGGCTCTTGGAATAAGGTTCCACAGAATGAAATTTCATTTCTCCTGGAATAAGAATTAATAAAAATTGTGCTCAGAGTCTTAGCATATCGGATATTAAAAATGAAGTAAAGAATCAATCATACATGGAACATATTTGTTTTACGAACCTGATGTACATTTCTATAAAAAACTCTTAAGAGGATAATTGGGAAAGAGTGCAAATGCTTTAACTTTAAAAAGAAATCAAATGGTATTGTAGTTAATTAGTATTGCAGCACCTTTTTATTGCTTATGAAATAATTCCCTTGTTTTGAGAAATGGCACAATTCACCTAGTTCATAAAACAATTATATCAGAATATATCAGCTTTATGTAACTTCTAATTCTCAGTCAATCTATAACAAAATAGAAGTATCAATGGAAGCAATCTTTTTAAAATCAAACTATCAAGAAGTGTAGCTAGCAGACTTGTTTGAAAATCTATAAAGAAACTGTAGATGATGGAAATCTAAAATAAAATGATAGAAATATTCAGGAGGTCAGGCCGCAATGGAAGAACGGATACAGAGTTACATTTAACATTAAATGTAACGTGGGCGCTAGCGGTTAGCATGACGTTATTACAGCTCAAGGCGTTCTCTAGTTCAAAGTTTAGTTCTGACGGTGTTCTGTGAGGAGGGAAGTCCACCCTGAGGAATGAGTAGGTTCGGGTCCTCTGGTTTCCTCCCACAGCCCAAAGATGTATCAGGTAGGTTAATTAGTCATGATAAATTGTCCCGTGATTAGGTTAGAGTTCATTGGTGTTGTCGGGGGATGCTGGGCTGGCGTGGCTCGAAGGGCCAGAAGGGCTGACTCCGTGCTGTATCGCAAAATAAAATAAATTAAAGACCCTTTGTCAGAATTGGGAAGAAATCAGAAGGTGCAGGGACAGTATGGGGAGGCATACCTTGAGGGTAAAATCAGAGTGAGTGTGCGGGTAAGTTGTAGACAAGGTCTCTAGTTAATGAATGATTGGGAGCGGTTAGAGATCGAGAACATAGACAGAAGAACATCGATGAAAGAACATAGGAGTGAGAAGTGCAGTGCAGGAAGACATGCCTGGCAGGCCGCCATTCCCATGAGAAAGGGGAAATAAACCAAACAAGCTGAGCTAGTATCACAGACGGACAATTGATAAAGTTGTCAAAATCTAGTCAGCTGAAGTTGTAAAATTTAATATTGATTTCAAAGGCCACACAGAAGATGAGGTGCTGCTTTTCAAGGTGGCATCAATTTATTTATTATTTATTTGACTGTGTCAAATAATTAATTATTAACAAGCTATTAAATTCTCCATTCCACTCTCACTGTCTTATCAGTCCCTGATCGCCTGTATTTTCACAATGAGGCCGTAAAGGTGTTTATTAAGATGTCACTTATTGGGTTTGTTATTAGGATTGGAAAACACATAGAAACATAGAAAACCTACAGCACAATACAGGCCCTTCAGCCCACAAAGTTGTGCTGAACAAGTCCCTACCTTAGAAATTACTAGGCTTACCTATAGCCCTCTATTTCTCTAAGCTCCATGTACCTATCCAAAAGTCTCTTAAAAGACCCTATCATATCCACCTTCACTACAATTGCCGGCAGCCCATTCCATGCACTCACCACTCTCCGAGTAAAAAACTTACCCCTGACATCTCCTCTGTACCTACTCCCCAGCACCTTAAACCTGTGTCCTCTTGTGGCAACCATTTCAGCCCTGGGAAAAAGCCTCTGACTATCCACTCGATCAATGCCTCTCATCACCTTATACACCTCTATCAGGTCACCTCTCATCCTCCATCGCTCCAAGGAGAAAAGGCGAGTTTACTCAACCTATTCTCCTAAGACATGCTCCCCAATCCAGGCAACAACTGATTTTTAAAAAAACATTACATCCTGAGCTGTATAAGTAGAGACACAGAGTGCAAAGCAAGGAAATCCCGATCAATTTTTATGAAACACTTGCTTCGCCAATGTTGGAGTACTTATTGTGTTGTGTTCTGTGGGCCATACTTCAGGAAGGATATACAGGCTTCAGAGAGGCTGCAGGAGATATTCACTAACATAATCCCATGGACAAGGACACTTATTTAAATGGTGTATTGGAGACTGAGGAGAATCAGAGAGATGGTTAACTTATGAAGAAAATAGATAGAATAGATGCAGAAAAGTGTTTTTGTTCATGGAGGGGTGTAAGCCCAAGGAAAAGAAGATGATTAGCATAATACATTAAGAATAGCTTTTTAAAATTATGACCGGCCAGAGTAGTCAGTGTTTGGAATGCATCGCCAGAGGTGGAAGTGTTGGCTGGCTCAATTGTCATGTTCAAAGGGAGGTAGATAAATATCAAAGGAAATAATTTGAAAGTCTGTGGGGTGATACCAGGGGACAGACATGACTGGATTGCTTTGACGTGGGCTCATTCAGATAGGATAAGCTGAACTATGACTATTCTCTGACTCTCTATCTGACCTAGTAACTAAGGCCATAGGCATCATGTTTCAGAAACATTTGAATATACTATGTGAATAGTAATCTTGGTCTCAGTTCTTACATATTGTATATTTTTCAGGAAACAAATGATTCAAAACCTTTGGTGTCACAGGTAACCCCTGGATGGGTGCCAGACCACAGAACTGCTTTAGCATTGTCTGTCTATTCTACCTTGCTATTGGTTAACATTGCCTGTGGCTCATCTGCTGAACCCCTCATCAAGTACATTTGCCACCTTCAGGCTTGATTAATTGAATGCGTTTCTGTCAGGACTCTCTTACCCCACTCTCCACATAGTCATCATGGCACACATCCAGATGTCAAATTCTGCACCAGGCTGCACCCCCTGTGCTTGCTGACCTTCACTGAATTCTGCTCAAACAGCACCTCAGTTTCAAAACTTGTATCCTTGTTGTCAAACCCCACTTTGATCTCTTTCTCCAACCTGCCCATCAAGGGTATAATCTGATCTAGTTGTTTATGTCTCCAAGATGTATGCATTCCTGCAACTCTGGCCTTGATCATCCCTAAATACCCAAGGTGTATCTAAATTATTTTGTGTTATTTAATTAATATTGACATTTGTATTAATTTTCATAAGTACTTAAGTACATTTATTGCTGGTAGTTTAATGATTTGGTAACAGATCATACATTATCTTTCATCTGAATGATGAAACAGGCTCTGTCAGCTGGATGGTATACGCCAATTCTTATAAATTTCTAGAAATGTTATTATCTGCACTTGAGTAAATGCCATGATTAAGAGAATAATTATAGTTTCTATCACCAAAATAAGAAGTAATTCCAGTGTTTTCAGCATTTGTTTCCACCCAAGTTTGATCACAGTCAGTGATCTAAATATTATCACCATGCATGGCAGTAGAAAGCCAATAAACCATTTCTGAATTGTAATCATTATTGCATCACATCAAACATATAAGGACGACCACAGCTGACTGTAGGTCACTTTAACATATTCGGCCAGATTGCTTTGATCTAGGCCAAGCCTCAACGTCATCTGAAATTTCAGTAGTAAGGGGCCTCATTGCCTCTAGTGTCTCACTGTCATAGCTCTTTGTGATGTGGAAGCGAACCACCAGTAGTGAACAGACCTCAAGCAGTGTCAGCCGAGGCCCTGCTTGTGCTCTCAAGACCATTCTAAAATTTCTTATGTTCGTCAACTGGACATTGAAACATACAGATTGTGCTGGGGAGCTGCCCACAATTATTGCCACACTTTTGGAGCCAAAATAGCATGCTCACAACTTATTGACCCTAACTCTAACTGTACATCTTTGAAATGTGGGAGGAAATTGAAGCACTCAGAGGAAACCCATGCAATCATGGGGAGAACGTACAAACTCCTTACAGGCAGTGACTGGAACCGATCGCCAATGGCGGATCATTGGTTGCGCTGCCATTACCATGCCAACATTTTAGAAACAATTCAAATAATTAAATACACAAATTACTGCATTATTATTGTGGTTAGGTGTGCAAGGTATATCTAGCCCCCTCAGTTCTAAGTTCAGGGGTGTTTCCTCTGGTTAGGTAACATTATAATCCAGCTCAATAATTTTCAGTCATTACTTTAATATTCATAATCTGTTGTGCACGACAAAAGAGGGAGTTATTTTTATGGAAACACTATAAAGGTCATTAATACATTTTGAAACAACCTTGTAGGTGTTCGTGGTGTAGGGATGGCCTGTAGATGCTTGTTAGGGAGATCTAAACACCTGCTTGCAATCCCCACCCTCCACACCAACTTGCACAAGTTTACTGCTTAATTCTTGCTTCTGAAAATTCCAGCAGAATGTGCAAGTACCTTTGTGAAAAAGGGGAAAGCCAGCTTGACTGTCAAAATTTTTGACTGTAAAATTTTGTTACAATTTTTCAAAGTTCAAATAAAATACTGTCATACAAATTAACTATTTCTGCACCCTGTGAACAATTTAAAAAAAATCTTATATGTGATAGGTACCTCATTTTGCCATCAGCAATTCTGATTCCCTTCTATTGAATTCATGACATAGTTTTGTAGTGCAAAATAAATTTCATCACAAAGAAAGAGCGCCAGGTAAAACATCTAACCATGAAAGGCATTCCAGCCAACAACTTCAATCTGATAAAATCAATGCTTGTTTATACAGTTCAGTTAATTTTCACAATCCAAGTATATTGGATTGGGTCCATTTATATGAGGGGTGATTGATAAGTTCGTGGCCTAAGGTAGAAGGGGTCAATTTTAGAAAACCTAGCACATTTATTTTTCAACATCATCCCCTCCTACATGTGCACACTTAGTCCAGCAGTCGTGGAGCACACGGATCCTTTCTTTGTAGAAGTGGTCCACAGCAGGGGTGATTGATAAGTTTGTAGCTTAAGGTAGAAGGAGATGAGTTATTAACTACAAACTTTCTGCATTATCACTCAAAGAGTTGAACTGCATGAGCATGTAACGAGAGCGTCTCGGACCTCCAGGTGGTCCATAGCAGGGGCGATTGATAAGTTCATGGCCTAAGGAAGGCGATGAGTTATACAGCTCTTACAACACGCTGGAGGAACTCAGCAGGTTGGGCAGCATCCGTGGAAAAGATCAGTTGATGTTTCGGGCCGGAACCCTTCGTCAGGACTGTAGAGGGAAGGGGCAGAGGCCCTATAAAGAAGGTGGGGAGAGGGTGGGAAGGAGAAGGCTGGTAGGTTCCAGGTGAAAAACCAGTAAGGGGAAAGATAAGGGGGTGGAGGTGGGGAGGCAGGGAGGTGATAGGCAGGAAAGGTGAAGAAGGAATAGGGGAAAGCACAATGGGTAGTAGAAGGAGGCGGAACCATGAGGGAGGTGATAGGCAGCTGGGGGAGGGGGCAGAGTGAAATAGGGATAGGGGAAGGGAGGGGGAGGGAATTACCGGAAGTTGGAGAATTCTATGTTCATACCAAGGGGCTGGAGACTACCTAGACAGTATATGAGGTGTTGCTCCTCCAACCTGAGTTTAGCCTCATCATGGCAGTAGAGGAGGCCATGTATGGACATATCTGAATGGTAGAGGGAAGCAGAGTTGAAGTGGGTGGCTACTGGGAGATCCTGTCTGCTTTGCCGGATGGAGCGGAGGTGCTCGACGAAGCGGTCCCCCAATCTGCGTCGGGTTTCATCGATGTAGAGGAGACCGCACCAGGAGCACCGGATGCAATAGATGACCCCAACAGACTCACAAGTGAAGTGTTGCCTCACCTGCTCACAACACGCTGAAGGAACTCAGCAGGTTGGGCAGCATCCGTGGAAAAGATCGGTCGACGTGGCAGCATCCTTGGAAAAGATCGGTCGACGACCGATCTTTTCCATGGATGCTGCCCAACCTGCTGAGTTCCTCCAGCATGTTGTGAGTGTTGCTTTGACTCCAGCATCTGCAGATTATTTTGCGTTTATACAGCTCTTATTACATGCACATTTTCTTTGAGTGAAAATGCAGAAAGTTTGAAGTTGATAACTCATCTCCTTCTACCTTAGGCCATGAACAGATCAATCGCCCCTGCTGTGGACCACTTCTACAAAGAAGGGATCCGTATGCTCCACGACCGCTGGACTAAGTGTGTAAATGTAGGAAAAATAAATGTGCTAGGTTTTCTAAAATTGACTCCTTCTACCTTAGGCCACAAACTTACCAATCACCCCTTGTACAAGTTCAGTGCGATAGAGTACTTGCCAAGAAGTTCACACATAGGAACTACAGATTTGGTTTCTGAGCCTCTTTGGTCAGTTAAGGAGTCATAAGGTAGCACATTACAAATGGCAGCCTTTCTGGAGCTTTTAGCAAAGGAAGACCAAAATTGTGCTGGTCCTGTCTTTATGTTCACGGGTAAGCACTTTGTAACAGGTGCAATTAGCTTACTTATAATGAGATATGTTTTGTTATAATCTGCTACAAGGAATATTACAGAAATAAGGAGATAGATACTGAAATATTACTCTGTTCTTTCTGTTCTATACATTAGTCCATTGGCTTGTAATGGGTCTCGTAACAGAGGAATGCAAAATGAAGGATAGGGTAGATAGCAGGAAACTTTCCTCAGTGCAGAGGTAAAGGATCGGGAATTAAGAGAGTATCTGACAAATAATTGTTTCACCTAGATCAGGGGTAGCAAATCTTTTTGAGGGCCTGTACCTACATAGGCAATAAGATTCTAAGTAATTCTCTCATGTGTCAAGATAAATTGTGAGCAGAGATTGTCACTGATTATTCACAAATGATAGAAGAGAAAATATAAGTAAAGAGAAGCCAATGCCAACTGGTCCAACTGATTACTATCCAAATACTGATGTGTACACCAGGTCTGCAAGAATTTCAAATTGCATCATCCAATGTCACATGTTCTTGCAACCGTCTAGCTGGCGCCAAGACAGCATAAGATGATTCCTTTGAGATAAGCTCACTGCTGTCAGGTTGCAAAAAAAAATAATTTGATCATTTATTTGGCTATAAAGATAATCATTATGTATCTTTTTATTATGGACGGGGTTTAAAATAAAATCGAGGGGCGGCACTGCATGCTGTGTGCCAACAAAGTCTTTCTGCATGCCATTGGCTCGCCTCCCCTATAAGAGGATAGTTGGAAATTAAATCCAGTGCCGGTGGTGTTGGTGGATACGGGGAGTCTCACAATATTGAAGTAGCTAGATGAGAATCTAGATTACCAAGGCATATATACCAAATGCTGGTAAATGGGATTAGTATAGAGGTAGTGGGGCATAGGGCCTGTTTCAGTCCTATATGACTCTATGATTTTGACTAAACTTTTGACTTTGGTCTTGGCTGACCAAATTGGAGAATCTATTACCACCTCACCGTTTTCAGATCGATCCACCCAGGTGAAGGTGATAGCACCATCCCTGCTGCTTTCACTGAACCGCAGCAGGAAAGTGCCAGATGGTTTATCCTTCAGTAATGCGCGTTCCTTCTCCTTACTCACAAACCCCACAATGTATCTGAAAAAAGAAGTTATTTAGGAAAGGTTACATAATAATGGAATTTCCCGGTGTAAAGATTAAGATTATTTCCTTTTTAAACCATTTTTGTGCAAATTTTGTTCCCCTCACTCCTCTCCTGCACACAACGTTGAATCCAGTTGAATATGGTACTGCAGAATTGTTATATTTTTGGAGCAGTCTGTCTACTGACATTGTGTACAGTTCTGAGTATGTGCAGGTTCGTTGGTGCTGTAATAAAGGGAACAGCTGTGTTTTTATTATGCTTGTCAATAAATAATCAGATTCTGCAGGTAAGAGCAGTATCTAAAGGTTTTCTGCAGAGGATGACACACTGAATTAGAGGGCCAGTTAGCCATTCATGCCTGTGAAAAAGCAATACAACTTGACTATGCCTTTCCCTATCCCTTTAGGGATTTTGTTCATTTTTGTTCAAAGCCAGATTTATCTTCCTTTGGAAAGTCCCATGGAAATTTTCTTCAACCACTTTTTGCTTAAGGATTGCTACTTTAAAAAAAAACCTGGTTCTTTTCCCACTCTTGTTAAAGCCCTGGTCTTCTGTGCTGCAACAAACTGTTCCCCTCTGCATGCACAGCACATTAATTAGAACATCCCACCCTCTCCTTTGACCTTTGCTGCACTGAGAACAGTCTCAGCTGTTCCAAGCTTTTCTTTGAATGCAAGTCTCTAATTCCAGCTGAGTCCTTTTCACTTGGATCCATCTATCGCTTGCCTCCTCTTGCCCTGCCCCTTCTCCTACCATTTTATCACTTTCACCAATCGGCTTCCCAGCTTTTTACTTCACTCCTACCCCTCTCTTGGTTTCACCTATCACCTTGTACTTCTTCCTCACCTCCCCCTGCCTTCTTACTCTGACTTCTCATCTCATTTTTTTCCAGTCCTGATGAAAGGTCTCAGCCCAAAATGTTGACTGTTTATTCTTTACCATGGATGCTGTCTGGCCTGCTGCGTTCCTCCAGCATTTTGTGGGTAGAACATTATATAACTCATTAGTAAGGTCAAGCTTACAATAAGTAGTTTTGAGTTCTAGATCCTCAGTGGTCATTAATGTGTTAAACAGGGCTTTAGAATAAGGGGCAGGTGAAAAGAGGATTAAGAAACGACAAGATCCATATGATCTTGGGGAAGGGGAGGAGAAGATGGCGGCTTGATGCAGCGTGCGCGGCCGCTCTGAAATGATATCGTATGTGTTAACTAGGGGCCGTGCACAATCCTGACTTGATGGAGGCGGCCGTGAGAAGCACGGAGGAACACCTGGAGAAACTTCTGAAATGCCGGCTTCACTGCCGCTGCTACTGTGCGATCGAGAATCTCTGAAGAGGAAGGCCCCGAATCCTCGGCTTTGCCTATTGCCTGTTGCCAAGGCCGGGGTCAGAGGGCTGGTCAGAGGCTCAAAGTTTTCGGACAGACTCAAGAGTCGGCTGTGGTCGGGTGCTTCCAGGGTGCTGCATCGGCAAGTTTGTGGCGCTGGAAGCTCATGGCAGGAAGAGTTTTTTTTCTTCCTTCTACCGTCTGCATGAGATGATGGGACTTTCGAGAGACTTTGAGACTTTTTTTTATCGTGCCCATGGTCTGTTCTTCATCAAATTACGGTATTGCCTTTCACTGTTGTAACTAAATGTTATAATTATGTGGTTTTTGTCAGTTTTTTGGTCGGTTTGTCTTGTGTTTCTGTGATATCATTTTGGAGGAACAGTGTATCATTTCCTAATGCATGCATTACTAAATGACAATAAAAGAGGACTGTGTGTCCTCATAATCTAATCTAATCTAATACTAAAAGTTGTCAGTAGTATAGTAGGTCACATATTAAGGTGTACAATATATCAAAGCTATATAATTGGCAAATATAATTGGTGTTTCAAATAAGGGTTGGATTTATTTTGCTCTTACATGTAATGTGTGGAGTGGCACGGTAGCGTAGTGGTTAGCACAATGCATTACAGTACCAGTGACCCGGGTTCAATTTCCGCCACTGTCAGTAGGGAGTTTGTACCTTCTCCCTGTGACTGTGTGGGATTCTTCCGAGTGCTCCGGTTTTCTCCCACAGTCAAGGTTAGTAGGTTAACTGGTTATTGTAAATTGTCCCGTGACTAGGCTAACTCGAGGGTTGTTGGGTGGCGCAGCTTGAAGGGCTGATTTCGCACTGTACCTCAATAAATAAAAAAATAAAAAAGTATTAGGCATGTGGTCTAATTTTATACCGCATTGATGCTAGCATGATTTACTTATCTAGAACTGAGTTTAATTAATACCCAGTTTAAAAAGGCATAATTATAGGTGCAAATAAAGAATGAGTCACGATTCTTTGAATTCTGCAAGATAAATGCTCATTTGTCAAATGTAACTGATGACTGTTGAATAATGTAAAATTGATCATAGCAGATTAAAACAGCACCTTCTAACTATTAAAAGAAACATTTCTTACAGAAGAAGAGGTTGCTTTAATAACCGTCCCTATGTTAAATTTAGCAACTTCATATTTTAAGATTACTGTCACAGTAACAATATGCAGAAGGCATCACGTGTATAACGATTATTATTTTAAAAATTATTATCTGGGACATTTGGTTACCCATCAATCCACAAAGTCAAAAGGTGCTTCTTGATGAGTTCCAGGATTCCATCCAACCACAACCAGAAACTGAATCTGTTTGGCAGATTCTCCTACAAATTAAATCACAGAAAATGACTAAAGCATTGGAAGTAGGAGCGTTTTGAAGTTCAAAACTGGTTGTAATTGAGGAACAAAATGCTGTCTATAGAACTTAGAGATGCAGGTCTAAGAGTCTGCATTGGACCGTAGACACAAGAACACAGACACATATTCATTTCCTATGAATGCTATGCTTTCCAAACAATAGTTGTAACACAGCAATCATTTGTATTTTTGGAATGCAATTAACATGGAAAAATATTCACAGTTATTTATCAAAGCAGGAATGCTAACTGAGTGAAAAAAAGACTAAGAGAAATTAGTCAATTACTTTATCCATGAAGGAAGTTTTAAAGGAGAAAGAGATGTGCAAAGGCTTATGAATTACAAAAATCAAAAGTGGAGCCACAGTAGTAATGGTGGGATGAGTGAAAAGACAGATTACACAAAAGTCTTGAATCAAAAGATGAGAGCTGTGGATGGGGAATTGGTGGGGAGAGGATTTTTGAATGGATATTGAGGAATTAAAAGGAAGGTTGAGGCTAGACATGTGAAATGGAATGTTAAGTTTATCAACCTGAAGTATCAGGATCAAATGAAAGTCATTGTTGACATGGGTGATGAGTGGGCAGGACATGATCCAAAACAGAGTTTTCGATAAGTAACTGATTGCTCGGGAATGAAAGGGCTGCCAGAACGTCCAGTGCCCCAAATGGTGACAAATAGTGCGAGCTCATTTCAGTGGTTGACAGGCTGTAACAGGTAATGTGACAGAGGTGAAAGTAAGTGGTTCAGTGTTGCTCATTCTGCAACAGTTTACAGAAAACTCCATTATAGTTGCTAACAAGTAAAGCAAGTCATCCCTGGAAAGCAAACAATGGAGTTAAAATGTTGGGGGGGAGAAAGGGTCAGGGTTCATTCCCTAAAAGGAAACTAATAACTGTGGTTAGGTAGGCCTCAAAACTGAGCAATGCTATAAAGGCACAATGACCAGGTGATGTGCACCAGGCCTGAGAACACTACTCTAATGCACACCGTCAAGCTCTTTTGCACATTTTGTGTCTGATGCACAGAGAACTGGAAAGAAAACCACAAACTTAGTGTAACTTAATGGGCTCAAGATTTTCCTTTGTGGAGGACTTTTACTGATTTAAACTGAACCACCTATAACATAAAAATTTTGTGCTGCCCAACCCAGTTTCTTAGCTTTATAAAAATCTTGTATAATACTTGGATTTTTAGTTTTCTGTTGCAAAATTATGTCTGATAGTTATTCTGTCCAGCACTGTCAAGTTCAAGTTTATTGTCATCTGACCGTACATATATAGAACCAAATGAAAAATTGCTCCTCCGGATCATGACTGACAGTAGTGAAAACCAAGAGGGAGCTACTGACATGATGAAGGAAACCCTGAACACGGCCTGAGATGGAGGATCTTCATTGCTGCCCTAAACACCAGGCAGTGTAACAAGTAGTAATCTAAAAACTATGTAGATGTGGATATGTAGATCTTAGATTTGCACTTTAGACCATCCTCCCGCTCCACTAGTGAATTGAAAAGGAATTTCCAATGCAATGAAAATGTTAAGGTTTTAAAGGAGAATATAAATCAGAGAATATTACTGATGCATTAGTTGCTGAACAATGAACTTATGGAATGTGCAGTTTTTTAACCCTATCCCATTATTCAAAGATGAAGAATATTTCCATTGTATCAGGCTATCAATGTCAAGACCATGACATCAGCAAAGTACATTTACCTAGCAATAGTTTGGAGATTGTGAGCGTGTTAACCATTTAATACAAATAATACACCCCTTAAGGATCCTTGCAAAATTATCTAGGTGCAATATAAAAGGGAAAATACTAGATGCAAAAAATAGTTCAGAATACAACATTGCAATAACATGAAAATGGGCATTTCTATGTATATCTTGGCTCATGACGCCAGTACTACAAAGTACTAATCAGACTTTTCATAATATAATATCATGATGTTAAAAGCTCTACTTGCCTTACAGAATTTATTCCATGAAATGTGGCAATCATTGTAATTCACCTGCTGTCCTAGAAATGAGTATCAAAATAGTTACTAAATATATAAAATAGAAATAGATAAATTTTTTCTCATGTTAACAATTATAAATTACAAAAGTTCTTACTCCTGTTACCAACTTTTCAAGTTTCTACAAGACTTCTAAGAGGACATATTTAGCCATTGCTCTCTGCCATTTTTATTTATTTCTGTTTTTTGGGTACAAAAATTTCTAAGTCAGCTTCTTGAAAATGTCTTTACTTATGCCATTCTACTGATTGTCTTCTAGTGAACCTACAACAGTACACAACCAAATTAAGTTGATGTTTTCAAACACTTGAATTTACCATATCTCTTTTAAATAAATCAAATGTTATCCAGAAACCATAACTTTGTGAAAATTCTCATTCTGTCATATAGCAAAAGTAGTGTTGTTTTCCAAAACTTTTACTGAAGAGGGTTTACAACCATGCAAGTAGTAACTTGTTTTGAGTCACTGCCAAAGTGCATATGAATGTATTCATCAAGTATTATAAAACCTAGAGCATTACTTATCATGACCTCTGATGTTGCTTACAGACATTGACATTAACACTAGGTTAGAATGAAACCATTTATATATCTTTCCAACTAAACATTTGGTAAGAGTTAAAACCTTGGGTATTATAACTTATTGTTTTACTGTGAGGCCAGTAGATATACAACTGAGAACAATGTAAGAGTGGAGAGGTAAATTACAAATTTCTTACACATCTACAAGAGAGAATCAAGAAACATAAATATCAATATTGTGGATGTTAGTTGTAGTATGTTGCTCGATTGCAGCCAAAAATATTTGGGTGTAAATATGGTGATTGATTGTTGGAAGGACTCTTGAGTAGCATTTCTTTCATATGTGTAAAAATGAAGATAAACTAGTTCTACATTGCAGTCCTAGGGAAACTTTGCAATTAAGTCTGGAAGCTTAAAGCAGCAAATAACCAATTCACCACTGTCTGACCCTAAGTCATAATTGAAGGATTTTGTTTTACTGGTGGTCACAGGAGAAAATACTGGCTTATTGGCCACCCATTATAGAAACTCCCTGATTTTCACTTCTATCAATTTTCCATGAATATGAGTTGAAAGACCGTGTTTATTACGTAATTGTCGCATTCTTATGCATAATTCTGAACTTATATTTCTGTATTAGTGCCTGTACTAAATGTGAACACAATCTAAATGGATTGTTGTAAGAGGATTTAACTACAAAGTTTGGTAATGATTTGAAATAGTCAAAAATATAATCAAAACATATACAGTGGATTCTGACTAATTGCGACACATCAGAACCAGTACATTTAGGCCCAATTAAGCAGCTGCTCCATTTAGCCAAAGTTTCATGGAAATAGCTAAGAAGGTACAAAAATACAAACTACCATTTAATTGAGTTATAAATTATGTATTTAAATTAAATGCAGAACCAATCAGAACACTGCCAAAACTACTACAGTGTATTATTTCCTAGTAGTTATTGATGGAGGAATTCATTCAGTGTACTCTGACATGTCCTTTTGATTGACTGCAAATTAACAAAATCAGTGCAGACAGTGCTTTTGACAATTGCATCTTCTGAATCTTCAGTGTCGTTGTATTTTTCAAAATGATTGTCAATGCCATCAAATTCTTCGTAGTTCCTGACATAGTAGTGAAATTGTTTCATTTTCACTCTTGGTCGTTTCTGGCATCTGCAAGTTGCAATGCCTGAAACCACTGTGAGCAAAACCATTCTGAATTGTCTTACTGTTTATTACTCACTAACTATCAGTGACAAAAATCACTGCTTTTTGAACACAGACACTCCAGTCACTCTATTTAAAAACTATTCGCTCCAAGCACAGCCACATGATGTGCACATGACTGACGCTAGTTAGAAAACGTTCGTCAACAGCCTCCTGCACCAATTAAGCTGCATAATG
Organism: Mobula hypostoma; assembly: GCF_963921235.1. Classification (NCBI taxonomy): domain Eukaryota; kingdom Metazoa; phylum Chordata; class Chondrichthyes; order Myliobatiformes; family Myliobatidae; genus Mobula; species Mobula hypostoma. Next base: position 151,630,417 of record NC_086102.1, on the reverse strand, counting down.
TCCTAAATAAATGAAGGGAATCCTTTGAAATTGAATCTCAATTTGTTTTTGTTCTTTAAGAGTTGTCCCAAATAAACGGCTGCCCCACCTAACCGGTGGCCCAGTTAACTGGAATCCACTGTACTTAAGATGGGCAAGAGAAGAATACAGATAATAGGTTTAATTGCTCTTTTAGTGTTTTTCAACCCTATAATAATATTTTGAAAGAATAGTATCTGAACAGTAGCTGAGAGTTTTCAGTCAGTAAGAGCAGCTAGAGACTTAGACCACTGTGAACAAAAGTAGAAAATGCTGTAAAATTCTCAGCAGGTCAGGCTGTATCTGTGAGGAGAAAAACAGAGTTAACATTTTGTTGAAGACCTTTTGCCAAACTGAAAAGGAGATAGAAAAAACTTGTAACGTTGAGGGAGGTGGAGGAGGATGTCTTTGATAGTGTTGAAGCAGTGGTGTTGATGATGACACCACTGTTGTGAGCCATATCAAAGGTATTGATGAATCAGCATACAGAAGGGAGATTGAATATTTGACTGAGTGGAACCAAGGAACTGATTGTAGACTTCAGGAGAAGGAAATCAGAGGTCCATGAGCCAGTAATCATCAGCAACTTTAAATTCCAGGGTGTCACTATCTCAGAGGACCTGTCTTGGACCCATCATATAATTATAATTGCAAAGAAAGCAGAACAGCACATCTACTTCCTCAGGAGTCTGTAGAGATTCCATATGTCATCAAAAACCCTGGCAAACTTTTATAGGTGTGTGGTGGAAAATGTGCTAACTGGCTGCATTACAGCCTGCTGTGGGAACGCCAATGTCTTTGAGTGGAAAATCCTACAGAAGGTAGTGGAATCAGCCCAGGATATCAGGGGCAAAGCCCTCCCAACCACTGAGCACATCTACATGAAACATTGCTGTAGAAGATCTTCTCCATCCAGGCCACGCTGTTTTCTTGCTGCTGCTGTCAAGTAGAAGGTACAAATGCCTCAGGACTGGCACCACCAGGTTCAAGAACAGTTACTACCCCTCAATCATCAGGCTCTTGAACAAAAGGGGATAGCAACACTCATTCTATGTCTGGTGTTCCCACAATCGATGGTCCCACTTTAAGGATTCTTTATCTTGTTATCTCACGCTCTTTCATTTCATATTATTTCATTCTCATTATCTATTGATATATATTTATATTTGCAGTTTGTTGTATGTTGATCCAGTTTACAGTTACTTTTCTATAGATTTGCTAAGTATGCCCGCAGGAAAAAGAATCTCAGGGTTATATGTGGTGACATGTATGAACTCTGATAATAATGGGGGACAGCAGGATGTGTCTAGTTGTGAAATCTCATTGAGAGTGAAACGATCTGTTAAGGGCTGAGGCTAGTGGGTAGAAGCTGAGGGCTGTGGGAACCCTATCCTTCCTTTGATTGGAAGGAGAGTGGGTGAGAGTAAAAGGTGTCAGAAATACATGTGTTGGAAGATAAGCTATTCCTATAGAGAAAGGAAGGCACTTCAGGGGACTTGGTTGGGAAACCACTGTGTTTGCGAATCTCTAGCCTGCTTTTCTATCTCATTGGAGAAACCAACAGCAAAGTGGATGACTGCTTTGAAAACAAGTCTTTTTCAGTTTGAAAGAGTGATCTTATGCTTCCATATCTCTGCCATTTTAGTTCTACATAGTACAGTCCTCTGACTTCATCTGTCAGGAGTTTCTTACACTGCTCCAATTAAACTCCTCGCAAGCTTGTGAAACAGCACCTTTTCTTCCAACCGGGCATGCTGTAGCCGGCAGGACTTGATAACAAATTCAACCACTTGATACAACTTGTTTTTCCTGCTAGCCAGTTCTGCAACTAGTCAGTCTCCACAGAACGAGAAAATAAAACTGGCTAGCAGGAAAAATAAGTTGTATCAAATTGTTCCAGATCTCTTTTACTTTCTACCAGCCCAATAAGACACAATTAGGGACAAAATAATGGTATCTTCTTGGACAATGTACTCTTCTAATATTGCACTGATGTCTCAGTGGAGAAACTAGGAATCTCACTCCAAAGGCAGAGAAACTTTGGGGCGTCATAGTAGCATAGTGGTTAGTGTAATGCTATGATAACGTCAGTGCCTGGGGATCAATTCTGCCCTTGTTTGTAAGGAGTTTGTATGTTCTCCCTGTGACCGTGTGGGATTTCTCTGGGAGCTCTGACTTTTTCCCCACATTTCAAGGATATACAGGCTTGTGGGTTAATTGATCACATGAATGTAATCAGGCAGTGCAGGGTCATGGGACTGTTACTGTGCTGTACACTCAGTGACCACTTTTCCTGTACCTCAAGTACCTAATAAAGTGGCCGTTGAGTGTCTGCTTACGATCTTCTGCTGCTGTAGCCTTTCCACTTCGAGGTTCAAAGTGCTCTGCATTCAAAGACGCTTTCCTGCACACCACTGCTGGAATGCATGGTTATTTTAGTTATTACCACTCTCCTGTCAGCTTAAACCAGTCTGAACCATCCTCCACTGGCCTCTCTCGTCAACAAGACACTTTCACCCACAGAACTGCTGCTTACTGGACGCTTTTTGTTTATCGCACCATTCTCTGTGAACTCTACTGACTGTAGTGCGTGAAAATCCCAGGAGATCAGAAGTTTCTGAGATACTTATCCACCCGGTCTGGTACCAACAAACATTCCAAAAGTTACTTTGATCACATTTCTTCCCCCTTCCGATGTTTGCTCTGAACTGTGGAAGTTATGGTAAGGAAAGGGTTAAAGACAACATCCAGGTGAGAATGACTGCTGCAGTGTATAGTCAAACAGAGCTCAGGAAGACCTTTGAAGTGAGACTGCCAGAGCCAACTTTGCTTGCTGCAGACAGATAGATAAGAATGATTGTGGCAGTGTGTGTTAAGGATCCGGCCTGAACACTGGGTCGAAGGGCCTCTGCTGGTAGCTCTGGATCACGACAGTTTTTAATTTCTGTTTTCTTTCACCTGGCCATGTGGGTTCTGGCCCAGCCCCTTTCCTTTTTGGACTTCCTCCAATTACCTGCTTGTCTCCTCATTTGCACCCACCTATTTCTAATTTTCACTCATTACCCTGTCCATTTAAACCCTGCCTTGGCTAGCATTCTCTGCCAGTTTGTCCTAGTTCTAACCTGTGTTGTTGTAGGCTGTCATTGTGACTTCTGCCAACTGATTTTGCCTGATTCTCTGTTTTGGATTTTGCCTGTTTTTGGACCTGATTTTTGCCTGTGTGCTCTGGATTGTCTGCCCTCACCTGACTGCCTTTCCTGGTTAAGACCTCTGCCTGCCATTTTGGATTCGTGCCTGCCTTCTGTTTTTGAAAGACTGTTGCCTTTGTGCTCCCTAATAAATCCTGGTGAAAAAAACATTCATTGAGTCCCACTGAAACCCGACAGAATGAACTGGCCAAGATGGACTCAGTTGACCCCAACCAGGTGCGTGAGGCCCTGTGGTAAACCATATACATGTTGTAACTGGGTTAACTGTCTGGACACGCCCCTCTGCTGACTGCCCCTGTGGCTCCTCCCACAGATTCCTGTATAAAGGTGTTTCGCCTTGCTGCTCCCCCTCAGTCCGGGGGCAGACACTCAGCCTGGAGATAGTATTGTACAGCGAATAAAAGCCTTTCAGTATTTTACCTAACCTCAGTCTTTTGGAGTTATTGAAGGTGCTTCAATTTTATTCACTGTATATTTTAAAGCATAGAACATGCGCTGAGACCAGACAAATTAGACATTTATCCGCAAACACCTGAAGCTGGAAACGCTTTTGAACTCTGGCTGGCCTGCTTCGAAGCGTACCTAGAGGAGATTAAAGCGACCAACCCCGTAGCAAAGCGCAGAGTTCTACACTCCAGGGTCAGTCCACGGGTCTATTCGCTGATCAGAGACCAGTCGAGCCACCTGCGGGTTGCAGGGTCTGCGATGAGCACCCTCAAAAGACAATACCTGCGGCTGATAAACGGCATCTATGCGCAGCACCGATTAGCGACTCAGCACCAGCGGCCTGGGGAATCGAGTGCCGAGTTTGTCCGGACACTACAGACGCTCGTGCGGGCCTGCGATTGCCAGGGCCTGACAGCAGGACAGCATGCAGAGCTCCTAGTGGGAGATGCCTCGTCACAGGGACCAGGTCAGTGTATGTGCGCCAGCAGCTGTTGGAAAAAGCCGATCTTACCTTAAGTTTGGTGATCGAGCTGGCCGACATGCTGGAGGCCACTCTGCACAACTCTGAGGCTCTCCAGGCACGCGACCCCCCGATGGCCTCGTGGGCGCCGCAGACCCTGCAACCCGCAGGTGAACTGACCTCGGCTGCCACCAGTCGCGAGTCCACGAAGTGCTACTTCTGCAGACTGGAGAAGCACCCCCGGAAACGCTGCCTGGTCCGAGAAGCTACCTACTCCAGCTCCAGAAAGAAGGGCCACTTCGCCAAGGTCTGTAAGTCCAAACCGTGAGCAGGATCGAGCAGCGCCGCGTGCGAAACATGAGGGCCGCCAGCTTCCCTGCACGCTGCCGCCACGTGCGAGACATGGGGACAGCCATCTTGGTCGGCGCCCCCTCCCACCGCCTATGACCAACGGGTGCTCACGGGGCACCCCACTGCGCCGGACCAAGACAACGACTCAACCCTGGCCTCCGTGAGCCTTGACCAAAGCGCTCCCCACCAGCTCGCAAGGTCAATGATGGACATCCCAGTGGAGGGGTGCAGGACAAGCTGCCTGTTTGACACGGGCAGCACGGAGAGTTTTATCCACCCGGACACGGTGCAGCATTGTGGACTCGCGATACGGCCGGTAAGTCAGAGGGTCACCATGGCTTCCCTGTCGCATACAACAGACATCCGGGTGGGTTGTGTAGTGACACTAGTGGTGCAGGGCACAGAATATCGAGACTTTACGTTACTGGTAATGCCTCAACTGTGTGCCCCTGTGCTATTGGGGCTCGACTTCCAGAGCCACCTGAAAAGCGTGACAATGAGGTATGATGGGCCCCTCCCACCAATTACTGTCGTAAATCCCCAGTTTTGTAGGGATACGTCACATACCCTGCTACTGACCACACACACACACACACACCCCGACCCGCACATCCCACCCAACGCCATGCCAACTGCCGCACCACCAACACCACTTGCGGCCTCTCCACCCTCAGGATCCCTCCCCCACCGCTGTTTGCCAACCTGACCCCCGACTGTAAACCTGTGGCAACTAAAAGCAGGAGGTACAGCGCGGGGGACAGAGCTTTCATTAAGTCGGAGGTGCAGCGGCTGCTCAGGGAGGGGGTCATTGAGACAAGCGCAAGTCCTTGGAGGGCGCAGGTGGTGGTTGTTCGGAACAGGGAGAAGAATAGGATGGTCGTGGACTATAGCCAGACCATCAATAGGTTCACGCAGCTCGATGCGTACCCTCTACCCCGCATTGCGGATATGGTCAATCGGATAGCACAGTACAAGGTGTACTCGACCATGGACCTAAAATCCGCTTACCATCAGTTCCCCATCCGCCGGGAGGACCGCCCTTACACCGCCTTCGAGGCGGACGGCAGGCTTTATCACTTCCTGCGCGTCCCCTTTGGTGTCACGAATGGTGTATCTGTCTTCCAGAGGGCAATGGACCGGATGGTGGACCAGTGCCAACTGAAGGCCACGTTCCCATATCTGGATAACATCACCATCTGCGGTCACGACCGGCAGGATCAAGACAACAACCTCCAAAAATTTCTCCAACCGGACAAAGCTTTCAATCTCACCTATAACAAGGACAAGTATGTGTTCGGGACCACCCGACTTGCTATCCTTGGGTGTGTCGTGGAGAATGGAGTCATTGGCCCTGACCCCGACCATATGCGCCCCCTGTTGGAACTCCCTCTTCCCAACACCCTCAGAGCCCTCAAAAGGTGCCTGGGCTTCTTTTCATATTACGCCCAATGGGTCTCTAACTACACAGACAAGGCCCGCCCCCTGGTCAAGTCCACCACATTCCCCCTCTCAGCCGAGGGCCGCACGGCCTTCAGCTGCGTAAAAGGGGACATTGCCAAAGCAGCAATGCATGCAGTGGATGAGTCCATTCCCTTCCAAGTAGAGAGTGACGCCTCCGACTTTGCGCTGGCTGCTACCCTCAACCAGGCGGGAAGACCGGTGGCGTTCTTCTCCCGTACTGTTCAAGGCCTCGAACTTCGGCACTCTGCAGTGGAGAAAGAGGCCCAGGCCATAGTGGAAGCTATAAGGCACTGGAGGCACTATCTCGCCAGCAAAAGGTTCACCCTGCTAACTGACCAGCGCTCAGTCGCATTCATATTTAATAACCAACAGCGGGGCAAAATCAAAAATGATAAAATTCCGAGGTGGAGAATTGAACTCTCCACCTACAACTATGACATCATGCACAGGCCTGGGAAGCTCAACGAGCCCTCCAATGCCCTATCCCGGGGAACATGCGCCAGCGCGTAGATCGACCGGCTATACGCCCTACATGTAGATCTTTCCCACCCGGGGGTCACCCGGCTTTTCCACTTCGTGAAAGCCCGGAACCTGCCTTACTCCCTTGAGGAGATCAGGACGATGACCAGGGACTGCCAAGTCTGCGCAGAGTGCAAACCGCACTTCTACCGACCCAAAAGGCACAACTCATCAAGGCCACCCGCCCCTTTGGGCGACTGAGTGTTGACTTTAAGGACCCCCTTCCCTCCACCGACCGCAATGTGTACTTTCTTAACGTTATCGACGAGTACTCGCGGTTCCCCTTCGCCATCCCCTGCCCCGACACCACTACCACGTCAGTTATAAAAGCCCTGTGCAAGCTCTTCACTCTGTTCAGATACCCATGCTATATCCACAGTGACAGAGGGTCCTCGTTTATGAGTGACGAGCTGCGCCAATACCTACTGGCTAGGGGAATTGCAACTAGTAGGACCACGAGCTATAATCCCCGGGGGAATGGACAGGTGGAGAAGGAGAATGTCACGGTGTGGAAGGCCACACTCTTAGCCCTCAGGTCAAAGGGACTGGCAGTCTCCCGCTGGCAGGAGGTCCTTCCCGAGGCACTCCACTCCATCCGCTCCCTGTTATGCACAGCCACCAATGCCACCCCTCATGAGTGGCTCTTTTCTTTTCCCTGAAAGTCGACCACTGGGACCACCCGACCAACTTGGCTGACGTCCAAACCCTACACAGACACCACACGACACTCCCATACCGGGCGCGACGCACATGCACGAAGGATTAACAACGTCTAACGTGCTGGCACCTCAAGTCAGGCCGGAGCCAGCACAACCGCCGTCACCGATGCAATCACCACCAGTGCTACGTAGATCAGAGTGACGGACTCGACCGCCTGATAGACTTGACCTGTAAATATTGTCAGTCACTTCACCCTGCGGGACTCGTTTTTTAAAAAAAAGGAGGGGTGAATGTGGTAAACCATATATATGTTGTAACTGGGTTAACTGTCTGGACACGCCCCTCTGCTGACTGCCCCTGTGGCTCCTCCCACAGAATCCTGTATAAAGGTCTTTCGCCGTGCCCCTCCCTCTCAGTCCGGGGGACTCAGCATGGAGGTCGTATTGTACAGCGAACAAAAGCCTTTCGGTATTTTACCTAACCTCAGTCTTTTGGAGTTATTGAAGGTGCTTCAGGCCCTCTCCCAACAGGGCATGTTGTTAGGGAGACATGAAACGCAGTTCGTCTCTATCAACTAGTCGATGGAAGCCTTCTCTGCCACTCTGACCAGCATAGCCTCCCAGCTACAGCAGATTCAGCTGGCGCTGAGCTCTAACCCACCTTCTCTCACTGCGCCATCAGCCCCACAGACTCCAACCCAACCAGCCCGAGAGCCCCGCTTACCTCCACCTGAACTTTACAATGGTGAACCAGGCACCTGCAGATCATTCCTGTCTCAATGCTTGCTGATTTTTGAGCTGCAGCCCACTACCTTCCCCACTGATCGATCCTGTATTGCTTATGTTATCATGCTGCTGTCAGGAAGAGCAAGAGATTGGGGTACGGCTGTGTGGGACAGCAGAGTCCCTTTTTGCCACACATTTAAGGACCTTTGTGAGGAGATGAGAAGAGTCTTTGACTGTTCCTAGCAGGGGCAAGAGGCAGCAAGGGAAATGTTGCAAGTTCGTCAGGGTAACCGTTCTGTTTCGGACTACGCCATTCAGTTCCGTACTCTAGCCGCCACTACCAACTGGAATTCGGCGGCCCAAACTGACGTGTTCCTCTATGGGCTTAGCGAAGAGGTTAAGGATGAACTAGCCACCCGCGACCTGCCTGCTGGCTTCCAAGAGCTGGTCGACTTGGCCATTAAGATTGACAGCCGCAAAAAACAGCGTCAGCAGGAGCGTGGTGTCCGGGGGTCACGAAGAACCACCGGGGGCGTCTGACCTCTTCCCAGCCAGCACCCAGATCTCCTTCCCAGAGTCCTCAGTCACCCCCATCCAGCCCAACGGAGCTCATGCAGATTGATCGTACCCATCTGTCTCCTTCAGAAAGAAGGAGGAGAGTCAGTACCAACTCCTGTCTGTATTGTGGTCAGGCTGGTCACTGTGTATCTACCTGTCCCGTAAAAGCCAACGCTCGCTTGTAAAGAGAGGACTACGGGTGAGCAGTACTTCCTTCCCCCGGTTCCCCGTCACTCGAACCCTGCTACCTGCTTTTATACCGGCTGAAGGGAGGAGACACACTGTTTCAGTTTTTATCGACGCTGGGGCTGAGGGAAACTTTCAGTTCCAGTTTTGCGGCCAATCTCGGGATGCCACTCTCCCGTCTGAAGCAACCCCTGGGGGCCAGTGGCTTAACCGGAGTGAAACTTGCCATGGTTACCCACTCTACAGCTCTGGTGAGTCTCCTCATTTCTGGCAATCACCAGGAGAGCATTGCTTTCCATGTAATAGATTCTCCCAAAGCTGAAGTTGTGTTAGGCCACCCATGGCTAGCTCAGCGTGGTCCACACATTGATTGGTCAAATAACAGAGTGTTAAGCTGGAGTCCTTTCTGCCTAAATCATTGTCTGCGAATTGCTCGTGCTACTCAAAGTCCAGTTCCTCTGCCTACAGAAGAGCTTCCCAATCTGTCCTCTGTACCCCCGGAATATCTGGACCTAAATCTGGTATTCAGCAAGACTCAGGCCACCACCTTACCCCCACATTGCCCCTATGACTGCGCTATAGATCTCCTTCCGGGAACCTCGCCACTGAGGGGCTGTCTGTATTCCCTGCCTCCACCTGAAAGGGAGGCGATGGATGAGTATATCCAGGAGGCCTTGGCTGCAGGAATTATCTGTCCCTCTTCCTCCCTAGCAGGCGCAGGGTTCTTTGTAGCCAAGAAGGAAGGGTCCCTGCAATCCTTGCGTGGACTATAGAGGTCTCAATGAGGTCACCGTTAAGAACTGCTATCCTCTTCCTCTTATGTCATCTGCATTTGGATTGCTCCAGGGTGCTTCTATCTTCTCCAAGCTCGACCTCCACAACACTTACCATCTGGTCCACATAAGAGAGGGGGAATGAGTGGAAGACCGTGTTCAATACGCCCTCTGGGCACTACGAATATTTGGTAATGCCTTTCGGACATTCTAATGATCCTGCTATGTTCCAGTCCCTGGTGAATGACGTCCTCAGAGACATGCTGAATCAATTTGTATTTGTGTACTTAGACGATATTCTGATATTTTCTAGGTCCCTCTCTGAACACATCCAGCACGTCTGTCGGGTGCTCCAACGACTCCTGGAGAATCTGTTATTTGTGAAGGCAGAAAAGTGTGAATTTCACCGGAGTTCGACCTCGTTTCTGGGATATGTGGTCAGTGCTGGAGGAATCCAGATGGACCCGCGGAAGATCAAGACGGTAGAGGAGTGGCCACAACCCGCCTCTCGACGAGATGTCCAATGCTTTCTTGGGTTTGCCAACCTCTATCGCCGATTCATTCGAAATTTCAGCATCCTGGCCGCCCTGCTGACTTCCCTAACCTCCTCCAAGTCGAAGTTCGCCTGGAATCCATTGGCCAAGAAAGCCTTTTCTCATCTAAAGACTCGTTTCACCATGGTACCTTTCCTCCTTCAGCCCGATCCTACAAGGCAGTTTACTGTAGAGACTGACACCTCTGATGTAGGAGTAGGGGCTATACTGTCACAGCATTCAGCAGAGGATGACAAGCTACACTCGTGCGCCTTTTCTCCCCACAACTTTTCGCCCACAGAACACAACTATGACATGGGCAATCGAGAGTTATTGGCTGTTAAACTTGCTCTTGAGGAATGGCAGCATTGGCTTGAGGGAACGACTACTCCCTTTCTAGTCTGGACAGATCACAAGAACCTGGAATATATCCATTCAGCCAAACGCCTCAACTCCCGCCAGGCTCGGTGGTCCCTGTTTTTTGCCCGTTTTAGATTCACCCTGGCCTACCATCCTGGCTCTAAGAACGGCAAGCCTGACGTGCTCTCCAGGCAGTTTCCAACAACCGACGAGGCGCCCGAGGGTACGACCATTCTCCCCAAGCAATGTCTGGTCGCTGCAGCACAGTGGGAAATTGAATCTGTGGTCCAGTCTGCCCAGCAGGGTGAGTCTATTCCTACTGCCTGTCCTTCAAATCTATTGTATGTTCCCCAGTCTGTCCGCTCCCAGGTTCTCCAGTGGGGACACACCTCCAGACTGGTATGTCACCCTGGCATCAGACACACGACTGCTTTCATCAGTCGAAGATTTTGGTGGCCATCCCTGGGGAAGGATGTTGAGAGCTTCATTTCTGCCTGCCCAGTCTGTGCATGGAACAAGACCTCCAGCCAGCCACTAACTGGTCTCCTGCAACCCCTGCCTGTTCCTAGAAGGCCCCCTGGTCACATATTGCACTGGACTTTGTCACTGGACTCCCTCCGTCGGACGGTAACACTATCGTTCTTACCATAGTGGATCATTTTTCCAAATTGGTCCACTTAGTTCCCCTTCCCAGGCTGCCCTCTGCCAAGAAGACTGCCAACCTGGTGATTCAGCCATGTTTTCCGTATTCACGGTCTCCCTGTTGAAGTGGTATCTGATAGAAGTTCGCAATTTACCTCCCACTTTTGGAGGGCCTTTTGCAAACTACTTGGGATCAGGGTTAACCTCTCCTCTGGGTTTCATCCACAGAATAATAGCCAGACCGAGCGGGCTAATCAGCAGATGGAGGTGATGCTCCGTTGTGTGACGTCTCAGGAATCTTCCTCTTGGAGTCAGCAACTTCCCTGGGTCGAGTACGCCATTAATTCTTTGCCTTCTGCTTCATCAGGTTTATCACCATTCCAGTGCTGTCTTGGCTATCAACCTCCCTTATTCGCGTCTCAGGAGGAGGAAGTGGGTGTTCCCTCAGCCGAAGTGTTTGTCCAGAGGTGTTCATGGACCTGGAGACGAGCTTGAAAGGCGCTGCTTCAATCTACAGGCAGAATGAAGCAGCAAGCAGACTGTCACCGCATCAAGGCCCCCGTTACCGCCAGGGTCAGAAGGTGTGGTTATCTTCGCGTGACATCCCCTTGAAGGTGGACTCCCGCAAGCTGGCGCCACGCTACATTTACACCTTTCCCCATCACCAAGGTGATCAGCCCTTCGGCGGTACGTCTAAAACTACCCCCTACCCTTCGCAGAATCCATCCTGCATTCCATGTTTCAAGGATTAAGCCCTTTGTCTGCAGCCCCCTCTGTCCCACCCCAAGCCCTCTCCCCCTCCCTGTCTCATCGATGGCTCAGAGACCTTCACTGTGGGCCGATTACTGGACGTTCGACGCAGGGGTTGTGGACTGCAATACCTCGTTTATTGGGAGGGCTATGGCCCCGAACAGGGGTGTTGGGTTCCCACTCGAGATATCCTGGATCCTTCTCTCATTAAGGACTTTCACAGGAGCCATCCTGTACCAGCAAGAAGGGCATCTGGAGATGCCCGTGGGGGGGGGGGGGCGCGGAGTACTGTTAAGGATCGGGCCTGAACACTGGGTCGAAGGGCCTCTGCTGGTAGCTCTGGATCATGACAGTCTTTAATTTCTGTTTTCCTTCACCTGGCCATGTGGGTTCTGGCCCAGCTCCTTTCCTTTTTGGACTTCCTCCAATTACCTGCTTCTCTCCTCATTTGCACCCACCTGTTTCTAATTTTCACTCATTACCCTGTCCATTTAAACCCCACCTTGGCTAGCATTCTCTGCCAGTTCGTCCCAGTTCTGACTGTGTTGTTCTAGCCTGTCATTGTGACTTCTGCCAACCGATTTTGCCTGATTCTGTGTTTTGGATTTTGCCTGTTCCTGGACCTGATTTTTGCCTGTGTGCTCTGGCTTGTCTGCCCTCGCCTGACTGCCTTTCCTGGTTAAGACCTCTGCCTGCTATTTTGGATTCGTGCCTGCCTTCTGTTTTTGAAAGACTCTTGCCTTTGTGCTCCCTAATAAATCCTGGTGAAAAAGTATTCATTGGTCTGCACTTGAGTTCCACTGAAACCCGACAGTATGTAATCAACCTAGAAGAACATAGCTCCCTTTTACACAGTAGGGGGTGCCAGAGACAGTCGAGATAGGAATAATGGAATGATATAAAATACACACAATAACTAAGGGACAGTTGCCTTACCAAGTGACATTGATTGTCAGCTTGTTGTTACTATCGATTTTTGTGAAGGGTGATTGATCTTGCAAATAAGGAATTCAAAAGTACCCAATATACTAAATGGTCAATATCTGTAACTGATAAGCCAGTTCTGTATAAAAATAGTAGCTTTCTGTCTGGGTTTCAGAACAGTGCAGGTGACAGAGGCTGTTCAGTTCTTATTGTGTACAAAGAAGATAAAATACGTTTGAGTCATCAGAGTTCAAGTGTTCTGGCCCCAATTATTTTAGTTTTTATTAACAGCGATGATAGTTCAACAAGTGAACCTCCTGACCATGTCTGCTTGCTTTTATTCATTGTGTTTCTGTCACATGATTGGCTGGTTAGATATTTGCATTAATGTGCAGGTGTACAGATGTACGTAACAAAGTGGCCACTGAGTGTATTTCTAAATAAAATTTAAAAAATAAAAAGTAATGGGAACTGTTCAGAAACCTGTTAATAACTTAAGTATTTGAAGGATAAAAGAGGAATTTAACAGTCTCTTTGGGAGATAAATTCATCAGAAAATAATATAAAGGATCACTCATATTCCATATTTCTCATTAGCTAATTTACATTGATATTTATATTTTACTTCGTTGAGCAGGTGGATGGTTATTCCTGCACGAATATATCATTTGGCTTCTGCCCCCACCATGTTCCTCCACCCTCTCCATACCATCAATGACCCCAATTACAAATTCTTGGAGTTTTGTTAAAATTTCTTCTCCAGATCTTGACAGCACTGTAATTTCATTTTTAAGTGTAGTACGCTCCAAAGTGGCGTAACAGCAATCTCTTGCATCTCCAACAGATGGCGCTGTCCACATCCTTTCAATGAAGCTGAGCATTCAAAATTAGACTTTGCCACTGGACAATGGGTTTATGGGTTTTGTTATTCCCTGATGTGTGCACAGCAAGTGATTATGAAGCATTAAATGTAGGACAAATAAATGCTGGGATGCTAAACATAAAATAACAGAATTTATACATTGAAAATCTGGGATAAGATTCAGCAAAACTTTATCCAGCAGTTGATTTATTTTTACCCACCTAGCAGTTTCTCTGCCAACATATTGAGCTGGTCAGGATTCAGACCTCGCCCCACGTAAGAGGAGAACTGCCAACTTAGCACCTCTGAGAGCTGACTCCAAGTGGCAGTGGGAGGGTTGGTGAACAAAGTCAAATTCTGCAAAATGCAAAGTACATAACAAACTTACTGGAAATCAGACACAAGAAACAGGAAAACAAAGCACTTCCATCGGCAACAAGAGAAAAGACCGAATAATATTTCCTGTTAAACACTCTGCTAGAATTATATAAATGTTTGTTCAGTGCTCACCCAAATATTACTTAATCTACCTTCCTTTCTTTGCAAATGATAGCAGGGTTTTTCCAGCATTTGCCATTCTTGTTTGTTAATACAGTTCATTATCAAACCCAACTGACAGAATTTCATGCAAAGTAACTTTGGAGATACACTGGAACACCAGCTGAGGAAGCCCCAGGTCACAGAACACAAAGAACAGAATGTGGCAATAAGGAGAGAACAGATCTAACATTGGAACATCCAGGCAACGATTGTGAGAGTACCAAGCGATTAGTTAAGAGGTTGGTGAATACAGGAGTAATGTTTGTAGTCTGCCAAAGGTAAAGAGTAAAGAGGCTAAGATTTTTTCCTGGGCACTCAGGGACATTGGAGCTGTTATGCAGCCAAAGGACACTTGATGTAGCATGAAGAAAGAGTCCTAAAACTTGCAAGAATATGTGCCAGTGTCAAGAAAGGGAATCTGTAGATCTTAGACAGTGATGGTTTGGGGGTGGGTTGGGGGAAGAGTGTTATGTTTAGATAACTCTAGAAATTAATTGAAAGAAAATCATGGGAAGACTGGGATAAATACATACTTGGTTTTTATTTTTAAGTGAGGTGCACACTTATGATGTGGTGGCATGATGACATATGGTATTCATGGATGTTTACAAATAACCCGTAATAAACAAACAAGAATGCTTAATCAAACAATATATTTACAAATGTTACACAAATGTTACTAAAATGTTAAATACAGTACATCCCTGCTTAGTTATAAACTCCAACTCAACAGAGAATACATCTCAACTTATATACAGTTATAAGTTATATACAGGGGTTACTCTGCTTGGCAGATGAGACTTGTGGCTGTGAAACAATCTCAGATTTTGGGGCCTCCATGGTGGTTGTAGGAGTTGACTCTGAGACTGCTGGGAATGGTTCAGACAGCTCTGGAGTTGACTCTGGGCACACACAATAAAAGTGAATTGACTTGACTAACAATTGACTCTGCTCTCTTCAACTGATCAATGTGCCATCTCCAGATGGCATCAGGTGCAATGTCCACTGGGTAGGAGAGTGATCCTGTTCTGTCCTTTTTTGTAAAATTTTCAGTATTTCCTTTTCCAAGGGTATATGGGACAATCCATCCGCATTTCCATGATTAGTCATCCTCTCGAATTGAATCTTGCAATTGTGTTCTCAAAAGAAACAGAGCCCGGCTCTGCATTCGTGCTGCTGCTGTCAGTGGAACACCCTTCTGTGGATCGAAAATGGATACCAGTGGTTGATGGTCAGTCATGAGGGTAAACCTGCTTCCATACAAGTACTGGTTGAAACATTTTACACCCCAAACCAGATCCAAGGCCTCTCTGTCAATTATTGGTGAGGGAATGTGATGCAAAGGCAATTGGGCGTTCACTTCCATCACTCATAACATGTGACATGACTGCACCAATTCCATAAGGCAAGGCATCGCAAGCAAGCTTCACTGGACAATGTTAATCTTAATGAGTGAGTACAGTGTGTGATGTCACCATTCCCGTTGCCTTTTGGAAAGCCACCTCACGCTACTTTGTCCATTGCCATTTCTTCCTGATCTACAGTAATGAGTTCAAGGGGTGGAGCACAGTAGTCAGGTTTGGCAGAAACCTGTTACAGTAATTGACAAATCATAAAAAGGACAACTGTAACATATTCTTTGGCCTTGGGGCATCCGGCACTGCTTGAATTTCTTCATCACACTTGTGTAATACTTGTACGTCAATGTTATGATCACAGTAGGTGATGCTTGCTTTACAGAATTCACACTTGTTGCAACTTGCTCTGGTGCATCTAATCTTTTTAACACTGTCTTGAGATTTTGGAGATGTTCCTCATCATCCTTGGCAATAACAAATGATGTTATCCAGGTAACACTGAGTGCCTGGGCAGCCTGGCAGCACCTGATCCATAGCTTTCTGCCAGAGTGCAGATGCTACTCCAAAAATAATCTTATTATGGTGATAAAGGTGTTTAAGGGGAGACACACTTTGAATTCTTCTTTCATCTCCATCTGTAGGTAGGCCTCAGCTAAATCCACTTTGCTGAAGTGTTTTCCTCCAGAAAGATTTGCAAAGACATCCTCTATCCTGGACAGAAGGTACTAACCTACTTTCAGTACTGGATTGACTGTGACTTTAAAATCTCCAGAGATCCTGACAGACCCATTCTTCTTGGTTTACTGGGCCTACCAACGTTGCTCATGGGATCCACACACCTTGGAAAGAATTCCTTCAGCCTCCATGCGATCTAGCTCACTGGCTACTTTATCGTGAACGGTATACGGAACTGGATGTGCTTTGAAGATCTTGGGTGTTGGCATTTTCACTTAGCATTATCTTATTATCCTTGATATGTTTGAGTTTTCCAATGCCATCTTCGAACATTGCTGTGGCATATTCTAAATTCTAGTACCTTTCTTAATTTGTTTACAGTTGACTATTGACTATTGCATGGGGTGTGGCATACAAATGGTGGATGGATCTCCAATCAAACTGTAGTCCTCTCAGCAATTCATGACCCCAATGCTGATCCTCCTGATTTTACCACATACAAATCCAACATGGCTTGTTGGTTGTTGTATTTCACTGTTACAGATGTCATTCCCATACGAGTTATCTTTCCTCCAGTATAAGTATGTAGTTGGATATCTGTAGGCTTTAGTTCAATATCTCTGAAGTACCGTCCAAACTCATTTTGTGGAATGACTGAAACAACCAAGCCAGTGTCCAATTCCATTTTAATTAATTTGCATTCACTTCTGCTGTAAGCTATATCGCTCGTCTATTGTTTGTTTTCACCCAGTAAGTCTCAAGGCTACTCAGTCCTATGTTACTGTCATCATTATCAGAGTTTTCATCAACAGCATACAGATTAGTGCTATTTTTGGGACTGAAACTTGACTATTAACTTCTTCTCTTCTCTGTAACAGTCCACTTATTTTTGTCTGCCCAACATGCTCTTTGTATGTGTGCTACTTTGTTGCATTTTCTGTAAGTTTCACAATTAAACCTGCATTGGTTTGGTGTATGTGAGCCCAAGTCATAATAGCAACACCATTTGTTCAGCCAGGAAAGTTTCTGTTTAGATGCTTCAATTTTGTTCATCCTCACTTTCATTCCTGTCTACAACTCAGTTGTGTCTCTGTCTGTTGTTTCTTTTGATACAGTGATTCCAACTGCTCTTTTAAATGTAAATTGTACTCAGTTAGGAGCCATTTTTGAATGCTTTTGTGTAAGATTCCACAAATTAAACAATCTCTCAGTGCACCTTTAAGCCCATCACTGAACTGAGGATGCTCAGCAATTTCTTTAATTCAGCCACAAATGCTGAAATGTTCTCCCCTTCCTTTTGATTCTACATATGAAACCTGAAGTGTTATAGTTTTGGTTCCAAATGTTCCTGCATTCCATTCACAATAACAGCAAAATTCATTTCGGCTGGTATGATTGGAGCAGCCAAACTTCTAAGCAAACTGTATGCTCTTCCACCCAGTGCACTCAGCAAAACGGGCACGTACTTCTCATTGATTATTTCAGTTGCTTCAAAATACTGCTCAATTCTTTTGGTTTACAGTAGGCCAGTTATCTTTTGTGCATATCTGTCTTTCCAATGTAGGTAGTCATGTCTGTGTTTTTTAAAAAATGTATTATCATTATTACCTGGTCCTCACTGTTTATGAACCTGTGAATTCATCTTTTTACTGCTTTTTTAAAAAAAAGTTCAACCATTTATGTGTCTTCTTGAAAAAGCATGTGCTGCACTGCTTTGTTTAAAACTCAAATATCTTGCTGTGCTTCCATAGGTAGACAGTTGTCTTGGGTCATTTAAAACTTCCTCATCACCACTGTTATGTTTTAGTAACTCCAAAGATTAATCAAAAGAAAAACAGGGGAAGACCAGGATAAACGAATACTTCGTTTTAACATCTAAGCAAAGCTCGCTCACATGACGTGGTATGCCATTTTATGTATAACCCATAATGAATTATTCAAACAAAATATAAAACAATATATTTAAAACATTATTAAAATGTTAAATATACAACATTTTAGAGCACAGTAGGGATGGGATGACAGGGTTGAGGGGGCCACTCTCCCACTTGTAGGCAGTCGATTCCATGCAGCAGAGTAATGTTACTTCTACTTTTGCATTGCTGTAATCGGAGTCGTCTTTGACCTCTCTGTAATACCCTCTTTCTCCAGCATGGTAATATTTTATTTAGCCAGTACTACTACCCTTCTCCTTTAATTTTTTTCTTTCTTTCCATTTCCCTCCTGAGCACTTTGTAAGAAAGGTATATTTAAGACCTAGCCCTCTGTCTTTCTGATCCATATTTCTGTTATCTCTACTTTATCATGTTCCAGTGTGGCAGTTTGTGCCTATTATTCACCATATTTATTTATCACACTTCATGCATTCATGTACATGAATAAATAAAAACAAATTGTCATATCATTTCAATTCCTTAAACCAACATGTCTTCACCATTTCTTCTTGCTTGTTTGCCTACATTTCACCCTATCATTTTTCTTCCTCTTTTTGATGTTGCATCCTTATGCTTGTGCATTCTGCTGCTTCCAGTATGCTCTGACTGTCAGTGCTCTGCAACATTGCCTTTTCTAATCTGAATACAACCTTACCTGAGCCTCCAACCTTCTGCCTCCTGCACCCAACCACCTACCAAACAAGTTAACAACATACATCAAAGTTGCTGGTGAACGCAGCAGGCCAAGCAGCATCTATAGGAAGAGGCGCAGTCGACGTTTCAGGCCGAGACCGTTCGTCAGGACTAACTGAAGGAAGAGTGAGTAAGGGATTTGAAAGCTGGAGGGGGAGGGGGAGATGCAAAATGATAGGAGAAGACAGGAGGGGGAGGGATGGAGCTGAGAGCTGGACAGGTGATAGGCAAAAGGGGATACGAGAGGATCATGGGACAGGAGGTCCAGGAAGAAAGACAAGGGGGGGGGTGACCCAGAGGATGGGCAAGAGGTATATTCAGAGGGACAGAGTGAGAGAAAGAATGTGTGCATAAAAATGAGTAACAGATGGGGTACGAGGGGGAGGTGGGGCCTTAGCGGAAGTTAGAGAAGTCGATGTTCATGCCATCAGGTTGGAGGCTACCCAGAAGGAATATAAGGTGTTGTTCCTCCAACCTGAGTGTGGCTTCATCTTTACAGTAGAGGAGGCCGTGGATAGACATGTCAGAATGGGAATGGGATGTGGAATTAAAATGTGTGGCCACTGGGAGATCCTGCTTTCTCTGGCGGACAGAGCGTAGATGTTCAGCAAAGCGGTCTCCCAGTCTGCGTCGGGTCTCACCAATATATAAAAGGCCACATCGGGAGCACCGGACGCAGTATATCACCCCAGTCGACTCACAGGTGAAGTGATGCCAAACAAGTTAAAGGTTTGCAGTTTTCAAGGTGCCTTGGTAGAAATTAATCAATTTCAATTTCAGACTTTAAAATAAAACAAAAATGTCCTTTATAATTAGCATACCTTGGGATCATTCATTAACATGTTGTACCATATAACAGAAGCCCAACCACTGGGCAGCTGGCTTACATTCGAGATGACCACCACAGGCAAAGAACTGGTCTGTTGTTTAAAAATAAAGAAAAATACCAGCATTAATTCAGTTCTCGGAAGTGTCATGTAATTTATGAGAAGTATGCAGTTTCTATGACTGAACTTTTCCTTTATCAATAAAATATTTGCTCTGTCAACATATTTGCTACATAAAACTAACTACTGCTGTGAAATATAATGGTAGATATAAAATACATTTAAACATACTACACAAAAGTCGAACAGGATGGATAATCATAGCTGGACATTGATGATGTGCAATGTTTAAGTATCAAATTATCCAGCAACTTGATAAAGTTGCAAAAATACATTCACCAGATGAAGTACTGTCCCCCTTGACAACAGGTATATCACTTTGGACACTGTTGGGGGAGATGATCTAACAGTGGTCAGGTCTCTGGAACTGTGACTCAGAAGGGAAGTAGGAAAGAGGTGGCACACTGTGGTGATAGGGGATTCATTAGTTAGTGGAGCAGACCGGAGATTCTGTGGGCAAGGAGATTCCCAGATGGTATGTTGCCTCCTGGGTGCCAGAGTCTGGGATATCTCGGATCAAGACCTCTGCATTCTTAAGTGGGAGGGTGAAAAGCCAGAAGTAGTGGTCCATGTAGGTACCAAAAGCTTGGGTAAGATGAGTGATGAAGTTCTGCATAGGGAGTTCAGGGAACTAAGTTAAAGGGCATGACCTCCAGGGTTGTGATCTCAAGATTTCTACCTGTGCCACGTGCTAGTGAGGCCAGAACTAAGAAAATTATACAGTTTAATACGTGGCTAAGGAGTTGGTGTAGGAGGGAGTACATAAAATTTTTGGATCATTGGGGTTTTTCCAGGGAGCGTGGGACCTGTACGGAAGGAAAGGTTTGCACCTAAATGGGAAGGGGACTAATACCCTTTCAGGAAGGTTTGTTAATACTGTATGGTGGGGTTTAAACTAGAGTTGTAAGGGGATAGGAACCGGAGTGCTAGAACAGTTGGTGGAGAGGTGTGGAGGCAGATGTTGGTAAGACAATGTTAGGAATCAAATGGTTGAGCATGGTGCAACCGGTGTCCTGAGCTGCATATATTTCAAGGCAAGAAGTATTGTAGGAAAGGCGGATAATAGTGATGAAGATGAGGTTGTTGGTTTTCAAAGAGAGGCAATGTGCAGTGAGTAGAGGGTGTTGATAGGGCAAAATTGCAGTCTACAGGATGAGTTGAAACATAAAGGAGGACAAAATTGAAGGTGTTATATTTGAATGCACACAGTATATGGAATAAGGCAGATGAACTTGCAGCACAGTTGCAGATTGGCAGGTATGATGTTGGAGGCATCACTGAATTATGGCTAAAAGAAGATTATAGCTAGGAGTTTAATGTTCAACGATACACATTGTATCAAAAGAACATGCAAGAAGGCAGAGGGGATGGCATTGCTCTGTTGGTAAAAAATGAAATCAAATCATGGAAAGAGGTGAAATAGAACATAGAACAGTACAGTACAGTACAGGCCCTTCGGCCCACAATGTTGTGCTGACCCTCAAACCCTGCCTCCCATACAAGCCCCCAACTTAAATTCCTCCATATACCTGTCCAGTAGTCTCTTAAACTTCACTAGTGTATCTGCCTTTACCACTGACTCAGGCAGTGCATTCCACGCACCAACCACTCTGAGTAAAAAACCTTCCTCTAATATCCCCCTTGAACTTCCCACCCCTTACCTTAAAGCCATGTCCCCTTGTATTGAGCAGTGGTGCCCTGGGGAAGAGGCGCTGACTATCCACTCTATCTATTCCTCTTATTATCTTGTACACCTCTATCATGTCTCCTCTCATCCTCCTTCTCTCCAAAGAGTAAAGCCCTAGCTCCCTTAATCTCTGATCATAATGCATACTTTCTAAACCAGGCAGCATCCTGGTAAATCCCCTCTATACCCTTTCCAATGCTTCCACATCCTTCCTATAGTGAGGTGACCAGAACTGGACACAGTACTCCAAGTGTGGCCCAACCAGAGTTTTATAGACCTGCATCATTACATTGTGACTCTTAAACTCCATCCCTCGACTTATGAAAGCTAACACCCCATAAGCTTTCTTAACTACCCTATCCACCAGTGAGGCAACTTTCAGGGATCTGTGGACGTGTACCCCGAGATCCCTCTGCTCCTTCACACTTCCAAGTATCCTGCCATTTACTTTGTACTCTGCCTTGGAGTTTGTCCTTCCAAAGTGTACCACCTCACACTTCTCCGGGTTGAACTCGATCTGCCACTTCTCAGCCCACTTCTGCATCTTATCAATGTCTCTCTGCAATCCTTGTGGGACACCACTAGTCACCACGCTCCAATCCGAATGTACTCCCTCCACCACAACCCTCTGCTTTCTGCAGGCAAGCCAATTCTGAATCCACCTGGCCAAACTTCCCTGGATCCCATGCCTTCTAACTTTCTGAATAAGCCTACCATGTGGAACTGTGTCAAATGCCTTACTAAAATCCATGTAGATCACATCCACTGCACTACCCTTATCTATGTGCATGGTCACCTCCTCAAAGAACTATCTCAGGCTTGTTCGACACGATCTGCCTTTCACAAAGCCATGCTGACTGTCCCTGATCAGACCATGATTCTCTAAATGCCCATAGATCCTATCTCAGAGACTTTTCCAACAGCTTTCCCACCACAGATGTAAGGCTCACTGGTCTATAATTACCCGGACTATCCCTACTATCTTTTTTGATTAAGGGGACAACATTCGCCTCCCTCCAATCCTCTGGTATGATTCCCGTGGACAACAAGGACATAAAAATCCTAGCCAGAGGCTCAGCAATCTCTTCCCTCACCTCGTGGAGCAGCCTGGGGAATATTCCGTCAGGCCCTGGGGACTTATCCGTCCTAATGTATTTTAACAACTCCAACACCTCCTCTCCCTTAATATCAACATGCTCCAGAACATCAACCTCACTCATATTGTCCTCAATCTCATCAAATTCCCTCTCATTGGTGAATACCGGAGAAGTATTCATTGAGGACCTCGCTCGCTTCCACAGCCTCCAGGCACATCTTCCCATCTTTATCTCTAATCGGTCCTACCTTCACTCCTGTCATCCTTTTGTTCTTCACGTAATTGAAGAATGCCTTAGGGTTTTCCTTTACCCTACTCATCAAGGCCTTCTCATGCCCCCTTCTTGCTTTCCTCAGCCCCTTCTTAAGCTCCTTTCTTGCTACCCTATATTCCTCAATAGACTCATCTGATCCTTGCTTCCTAAACCTCATGTATGCTGCCTTCTTCCTCCTGACTAGATTCTCCACCTCACTTGTCACCCATGGTTCCTTCACCTTACCATTCTTTATCTTCCTCACTGGGACAAATTTATCCCTAATATCCTGAAAGAGACCCCTAAACATTGACCACATGTCCATAGTACATTTCCCTGCAAGAACATCATCCCAATTCACACCCGCAAGTTCTAGCCTTATAGCCTCATAATTTGCCCTTCCCCAATTGAAAACTTTCCTGTCCTCTCTGATTCTATACTTTTTCCTGATAATGTTAAAGGCCACAGAGCGGTTGTCATTATCCTGCAGATGCTCATCCACTGAGAAATCTGTGACCTGACCCAGTTCGTTACCTAATACTAGATCTAATATGGCATTCCCCCGAGTCGGCCTGTCAACATACTGTGATAGGAATCTGTCCTGGACACACGTAACAAACTCTGCCCCGTCTAAACCCTTGGAACTAATCAGGTGCCAATCAGTATTAGGGAAGTTAAAGTCACCCATGATAACAACCCTGTTATTTTTGCACCTTTCCAAAATCTGTCTCCCAATCTGCTCCTCGGTATCTCTGCTGCTACCAGGGGGCCTATAGAATACTCCTAATAGAGTAACTGCTCCCTTCCTGTTCCTGACTTCCACCCATACTGACTCAACAGAGGATCCTGCTGCATTACCCACCCTTTCTGTAGCTGTAATAGTATCACTGACCAGTAATGCCACCCCTCCCCCCCTTCCCCCCCAATCCCTTTTAAAGCACTGAAATCCAGGAAAATTGAGAATCTATTCCTGCCCTGGTGCCAGCCAAGTCTCTGTAATAGCCACTACAACATAATTCCATGTATGTACCCAAGCTCTCAGTTCATCACCTTTGTTCCTGATGCTTCTTGCATTGAAGTACACGCACTTTAGCCCTTCTACCTTACTACCTTTACACCCTTTATTCTGTTTCTCTTTCCTCAAAGCCTCTTTATATGTTAGATCTGGCTTTACTCCATGCGCTATACTTGCAGTTCTCGCATGACCTTTATCCTCCTCTACCTCACTGTCTGCTCTAACACTCTGGTTCCCCTTGCCCTGCAAATCTAGTTTAAACCCCCCAGAGCAGCACTAGCAAACCTTCCCGCTGGGATGTTAGTCCCCCTCCAGTTCAGGTGCAACCCGTCCCGTCGGAACAGGTCCCACCTTCCCTGGAACAAGGCCCAATTGTCCAGAAACATGAAGCCCTCCCTCCTGCACCAAATCCTTAGCCACGTATTTAATTGCATTATCTTCCTATTTCTAGCCTCACTAGCATGTGGCACGGGTAGCAATCCTGAGATTGCAACCCTGGAGGTCCTGTCCTTCAACTTTGCACCTAACTCCCTAAGTTCTCTTTGCAGGACCTCCTTCTTCTTCCTAGCCACGTCATTGGTCCCTACGTGGACGACATCTGGCTGTTCACCCTCCTCTTGAGAATACCGAGAACTCGATCCGAGATATCACGGCCCTTGGCACCAGGGAGGCAACAGATCATCTGGGATTCTCGATCTCTTCCACAGAACCTCTTATCTGTCCCCTTAACTATCGAATCCCCTATCACTACTGCTCTTCTCTTTTCCCGTGTTCCCTTCTGAGCTGACGGTCGAGTCTCGGTGCCAGAGAGGCAACCACTGGAACTTGTCCCTGGTTGGTCATCCCCACCAACAGTATCCAAAACTTTATACTTATTATTGATGGGAACGGCCACAGGGGTGCTCTGCTCATTGTCTACTCCCCTTCCCTTTCCTGACAGTCACCCAGCTACCTATCTCCTGACTTTTAAGGGTGACTATCTCCCTGTAACTCCTGTTTATTTCTGCCTCTGCCTCACGAATGATCTTAAGTTCTTCCAGCTCCAGCTCCAGTTCCCTAACTCGGTTCACATCAGTCTTCACTGTGGAAGGCACTAGCAGTATGGTGGAAATTCCAGGTGTTAGGGTTCATGAAGTGTGTGAAGTTACCATTGCTAGACGGAAGGTTCTTCAAAGGTCTGAACGTATACAAGTCACCTGGATCAGATGGTGTATACCCCAGAGTTCTGAAAGAGGTGGCTGAAGAGATTGTGGAAGCATTAGTAATGATCTTTCAAGAAGCACTACTCTGGAAGACTGGAAAATTGCAAATGTCACTCTTCAAGAAGGGAGAGAGGCAGAAGAAAGGAAATTATAGGCCATTTAGCCTGACCTCAGTGGTTGGGAGGATGTTGGAATCAATTATTAAGGATGAGATCTCAGGGAACTCGGAGACACATGATAAAATAGGCTGTAGTCAGCATGGTTTCTTCAAGGGAAAATCTTACCTGACAAATCTGTTGGAATTCTTTGAAGAAATAACAAGCAGGATAGACAAAGGAAAATTTGTTGATGTGTACTTGAATTTTCAGAAGGCCTTTGATAAGGTACTTCACGTGAGGCTGCTTAACAAGTTATGTGTCCATGGTATTAGAGGAAAGATTCTTGATTTCTCAGGACATAAAGGGATACGGGGAGAAGGCAGGAAATTGGGGCTGAGAGGAAAACTGTATCAGCCATGATGAAATGGCGGAGCGGACGTAACGGGCGAAAAGACCTAATTCTGCTCCTGTTTCTTTTGGTTTTAAATAAATGATAATCTGGAAAAAGTGGATACAAACTAAAAAGCTTTGACACGCTGGCATTTGTGCTCATAATTTTTTCTGAGATATTATTTTATTTATTAACTCGATTTTAAAATAAAGCTGCAGAAAATGCTCCTTGATGATGTATCTTTATTGCCTTTGTATTTAAAATTAGGATTCCTAATAGCCAAATTCCCAGAATAGGGAAATCATCTTGCCTTCAGCATCACATGATAATGAGTAATTTTAGAAACTCTATTAAATCATTGAATTTTGCTGCACTCAAAATTGTCCTGATTCCTGTTATTATCTTGGAACAAAAACTGGGAATGGGATTGCTGGGGAAATCACCACAGTTTACTGCTTGATCACTAGATTCCATTTTCATTACTATCGAATTATTGGGGCTACAGCGGGAATAATGTTAAATTCAGTGGCTGGGAGTATGACAGTGCACAGTCACAAACTGCTGCTGGAGACTCAAGATAACAGTCACAGTCATTTGAGGTTCATTATGAAATAAAGGGATTCCGGGCAGGAGAGGGCATTGGGAACTAAAATCGCAAAGTGGGGAAAAGATTAGATTACTTTGTGAAGTCTGAAGGAGCATTCTTGCAGCTCTTCACCCCAATGAAAGTTTAAAATAACCTACTTTAATGTAGCTTCCTAAACAAGTTTCCTATGGAACTGGATTCCCTTGATAAAGTCCAGTAGCAATATCACACATAGATGCTACTGCACATCAAAATCTAGTTCAGCCTTACTGATATCCTCAAGATTAGAACTTTGAACATTGATGAAATCCTCATCTGTGTGTTGCAAGTGTTTTGCACATCTCCTAAAACCTGAAAGTTATAGACATTGAGAACAAAGCACTATATGTGTGAAGCCAAATATGCATTTCAACTGTTTTTGCCAGAAAAGAGGTGGGGGTGAAGAATTTGTCCCCCCAGTAAGTACTGTTTCCCATTTCTACTATAATTCTGGTGAATTTACATTGAATCTTCCTTTCTACAAATTTAATATCAATTCTATTCTGCCGCATGTAGCCAGTGAACTAATACTACATCTGTATGCTCACCAGTGTTTTGTATAAATGTATTATTCCTTTACTTATGCACACAGTGCTGTTGAGTTAATACAGACTTCTGCAGAATTTCTTATGGAAGGCATACTACTTGGGAAATAAGATAACATTTGCAGAAAAAAGAATTAGTTGCTGTTCAGCAGTAACAGAGTTGTAGATTTACAATGCAGATAAAGATGTTTCGATTACATAGAGGGAGCTAAAAAAAGTGCCAGTCAGAATCAGTAGAAGGTGAGAATACATAAATAGATTTCAAATGATACATGTTATCATTGTATGTTAACTAGGACTGTATGGTCGTAAACAAAATCATGTTTATATGAAGAAGATCTGAAGATTTACTGATTTGTTTCATGAATAATTCTTTCTAACTGACTTCATGGATGAGCAAAACAAGCTAGTAAAATGTGGGCCCTTCACATTTAACTCTTTGTTTAAAAGCCAATATTCCACAATAGCAAAATAATATAATGTTATTCATGGCGTCCACTGATAGAAGCTTGAATCAACTTACCTCTAAATCTATAATTAAATCTTGATGACTAAACTGTGTTTCAAAATTTATTGAATGGAGCTCCTCTGTGACAATGAGAGGACCCTGTCAATTCAAGAGATGGTGACAAGATTTAAAGAAGATGACAAACAAATTTGTACCTTCAGAAGAAGCAAAAGAAGCCTATTGTTGAATTTACTTTAATAAACGGATTAATAAGGAAAATTGTTTATTAGGTAATGAATTGGAGAAGTATCTATACTAGATAAATGTGATTGTTTAAAAGAGCCTAGATTAACTCCTAAGAAAGTACTAAAACCAGTTTCCATTTAACTTTGAAATCATATCTGTTTTAAAGCAGTATTAGGAAGTATTAGAAATACCTGAATCAAAATGAAGCAATATTTATGAAGACAAATGAGATTATGAAGTATTAATTAAATGCATCAACAGTCCTTATAAAATCTAAATTGTGCACTTGGATTTTCAGCAAGGTTCCACACATGAGGCTGATTAACAAGTTAAGAGCCCATGGTATTACTGGAAAGATTCTAGTGTGGATTGGTAAGAGGCAAAGAATGGGAGTAAAAGGAGTCTTTACTGGTTGGCTGCCATTGACTAGTAGTGTTCCACAGGGATCTATGTTGGGACTGCTTCTTTTTAATGTTATATATCTATGACTTGGATGACAGAATTGATGGCCAAGTTTATGGACAATATGAAGATAGATGGAGCAGCAGGTAGTTTTGAGGATGTAGAGAGGCTACAGAAGGACTTAGATAGAGTAGGAGAATGGGCAAAGAGGTGGTAGATAGAATACAGTGTCAGGAGTGTATGGTCATGCACTTTGGTAGAAGAAATAAAAGGGTAAACTATTTTCTAAATAGAGAGAAAATTCAAAATCTGACATGCAAAGGGACTTGGAAATCCTTGTGGAGGATTCATTAAAGGTTAATTTGCAAGTTGAGTCTGTGGTGAGGAAGGCAAATGTGATGTTAGCATTCCATTCAAGAAGATGAGAATATCAAAGCAAGGATGTAATGTTGTGGCATTATAAAGCACTGGTGGGGCCTCACTTGGAGTATTGTCAGCAGTTTTGGGCCCCTTATCTAAGAAAGGATGTGCTGACAGTGGCGATGGTTCAAAGGAAGTTCATGAAAATGATTCCAGGATTGAATGGCTTGTCACATGAAATGCATTTGATGGCACTGGGCCTGCACTAACTGGAATTCAGAAGAATGAAGGGTGACCTTATTGAAAGCTATCTAATGTTGAAAAGCCTCGATAAGGTAAATGTGGAGAGGATGTTTCCTATGCAGGGGAGTCTATGACCAGAGGACACAGCCTCAGAATAGAGGGGGTCCTTTTAGAAAGGAGATGAGGAGGAATATTTTTAGCCAGAG
Organism: Mobula hypostoma; assembly: GCF_963921235.1. Classification (NCBI taxonomy): domain Eukaryota; kingdom Metazoa; phylum Chordata; class Chondrichthyes; order Myliobatiformes; family Myliobatidae; genus Mobula; species Mobula hypostoma. The sequence goes on along the minus strand of NC_086102.1, from coordinate 151,602,015 downwards.
AACGGTGAACCTGTGGAACTCTTTGTCACAGGCAGCTGTGGGGGCCAAGTCATTGGGTATATTTAAGGCAGAGGTTAATAGATTGTTGATTAGTCATCGCATGAAGGGATATGGGGAGAAGGCAGGAGATTGGGGCTGAGAGAGAAAATGGATCAGCCAAGATGAAATGGCGGAGCAGACTCGATGGGCTAAGTGGCCTAATTCTGCTCCCATATCATATAGTCTTATGGTCAAAACAAAGAACCGCAGCAGCTTGGAGTAGTGAAAGATCTTTTAATGCCATAGTTTTTGAAACAAGATTAAAAAAAATACTTTTATGTCACCTTCAATGACTTTTGGACATGTCAAAGCAATTACTTTGAAATGCTTTGTCGTGAAGTTGGGAATGTGGCAACCAATTTACTTATTGGTCATCCCCCCCAACAAAAAAGTAAATTCATTATGACCTTGTAACTTAGTTTTTGTAATATTGATTGAACAATAAATACAGGATACCAGAAAATTCCCCTGCTACTCAAAATAAATTCTTGGCAGTATTTACATCTAGAGTACTTGAGAAGATTGACTTGGCCCCAGTATTAACGTCTTATCTGAAACTCAGTTATATCTGACGTTATTGGTCACTTTGTAACTAGACAATAATATAATTTACTATCTGCCATAGTAAAAATCACAGTTTTTGTACAGAACTTCACTGAAATATTTAACTTTCTTGGCTTTGTATCTAGTTGATGCTTTACAAAAATGCTGTTCCACTTATCTGACTGCTTAAGTGAAACTTACCTAATATCAAAAAATTAGAAAATTTTACCTCATTTCCTTTAGTTCCTGCTGATGACTTCTGTTCTTTAAGTTGCTGTCAAAATATGTGAATATTAAATTAGTATTTTTTCCACCTTTCTCCTGGAGGTTTTCATTTATATAATATTTCATTTTAAGTTCTGTGACTATTATGTAATTTAGCACTTCTTGTGAGCCACATTCTACTATCACAGAATGAGTAATTTGTTTACTTCTTCTATATTAGAAAGCAACACTGACGTAAAAGATCAGCAACAATGTTTGTTTTTTTTTACACATTGGGTGTTTGAGTTTTTAATGAGTGGGTTTTTAAAATGGGTTCTATTGGGTTTCTTTGTTTTGTGGCAGTCTGCAAGAAGATGAATCTCAAGGTTGTACTTTCATAATAAATATACTTTGAACTTTGAACTGGAATGGTAGAAAATATCTGAAGTGTTAAATGGTTTATCCTTGCTTCTATTTCTCATCCTCTTATGGATGAATTACTTCCAACATATGGTTCCTTGTTTACCGTACTTTCTAATATGGCCATTGGGGTTTCCTATCCAATCTTCTCATAATCTCAAATAAATTGTCAATTGTCCACCCTTTTTCCAAAGAAAAGAACACTAGCCTAAGCAATCTTTTACTACAACTAAAACTCTGGCAAGAGTTTTGAAAATATCTTTTATACCCTTTCTGAATTTGGAGACAAATTAATTCAAACTTAAATGTACAAATTATGACGTGACCAAAATTGTATGCAATTAAAGTGTAGCCCCACTAGTGTTTTATTCAGTTCCAGCATAAATGCATATTTTGTGATAGGTAAATGAAGAAATTTATATTTTTGTCCTTTCCAAGCCATCTTACGTATTTACATATCCTGCTATCTTCAGGAATCTGTGGACATGCTATTTGACATGTCTCCCTACACTTCTCAATATCTTCCATGTCATGTCTTTGATAATCTTTTTACCTCCATCACAAGTTCATTACCTTATAAAAGAAAATATATAATTCTCTGGATTAATTAATATTTGATCTGTTTGCATCTACCTGACTATTTTGTGACATTTGCATACAGAGTACATCCTTCTTTCAAGGAATTAACCACAGTTTTTTTAAAATCCCCCTGCAAACTTCTCAATCTGCCTCTTGAATTTAGGCTGAAGCCACTGATATACTTCACAAAAAACAAAGACTCTAGTAGAGCATTGCTGAACCAAGCAGGAAGCAGCCTTTCCATCACTGAAGTACCTGCCAACTTCTTGCTTCCTGTTGCTGTGCCAATTTTGGACAAAACTTGCCAAATCCATTTGGGGCCCATGGGTTTTTAATTTTCTGATCAGCCTTGTGTGCGCAACATTGGCAAAATCCTAGTTCCAGTTTATGCAGATTACATCAAGGGTTAACCACAATGATAGTTCTTGTTACTTCCTCAAAAATTCTAAGAAGTGATTGAAGTATGACCTTTCTTTCATAAATTCATTCTGAATGGCTTTTATTTATTTCCATCTTTCAAAACACTTTATACAGTGCCTTAGAGCTACAGCCAATAATTTTCCCACAGAAATGTTATCTGCCCTACAGTTATTCTGACTGTCCCTTTCTACAAACAATAATACATTTCTTCTTGTTAATTTCTTAGGTGGACCACAGTTGAAAATAAATTGGTTTGTGACTTTGAGGAGTGGAAGCTGCCTGTTTCATTTCTTTTAACCTGGGCTGGCTGTTGCATGCCGCACACCAGTCAGACCTGGCAATGTAATGTCTTGGGCCTACGGTCAAAACAACTGGAGACCAGAGTTTGATGCTTGAACTTACTCAAATGTGGACACACACATACCCCCATTAAACCCCTTCCTCCATCAACTTTCCACCACTAATTCATTCCCTTCCTCTTTCCCTCTCACTGTTCTGTACTCTCAAAAAATCTCACCAGCTGCTTTGTGAAAAGGAACAGGAGAAGAGAAAGAGAATTATCTGTGGTGTCCTAAATTTATCTTGATCTTTGCTATCAACAGACGGATCAACAAGGAAGATGATCAGTAATACCCGTTCCTACACATTTCACCATTTTGGATTAAATAAATGTGCAATCAAAGTAATTTTTCCTTTAGCAGAAACTGTGAGAAACTATAATAAATTCACCACACTGTTTACCAGACACTCTCCACATACCCTTTGTCACACATAATTGCAAACAATAATTGGCCATAAATATTAAACACGATATGACAACTAGCACAGTGAGATCAGCCTCTCCATTCAGAAGCTTAAACCATTTCGGATCATATCAATATCTTGACCTGCAACGCCACCAGTGCAAGCAATTATACAAGTACCCTAACTGTAGCAGAACATTCATGCATTAGCAACAGACAATAATTTCCTCATAACATGTAAATGTATACCTCATTCCTTATTTTAGAAGGCCCTTAAATGGGAGAATCCAGAGCTAGTTTACTATTTAAAAATAAAGTGCTGCCCACTTAAGACAGATACAAGGCAAAACCTTTTCTCTCAGTAGGTCAGTAATCTTTGGAATGCTTGTTAATGGGTTTTTGAATATTTTTAGTTCAAAGATTCTTAATAAGCAATGATGTGAAAGATTATCAGGGGTAGATAAATGCAGATTTAAGGTTATAGACCAATCTGTGGTGATCTTTTTCAAGGTTAAGTTCAAGATTAATTATCATTCAACGATACATGAATACAGTCAAACAAAACAACATTCCACCAGGGACAAGGTACAAAACATACCCAGCACGAGGAACACACAGCACATTCAAGACAGCAAGCAAACACAGAGCCACACAAAAAAATATAGCCCAGGTCCCTGTTTGACATGTCCTGCAAATTGTTGGTGCGGTTCCCAGCAGTCCGCAGATGAACGCACGCATGCAATCCAGCTTGTCATTCCACCAATCGAACACTGGAGAGCAGCACCAATGTGAGAGACCAGTCCCCAACCGAGCATGGACGTCGTGCTACACTGCCTCCAGTGTCTCCTCTCCTGGACTGCAGCAACAGGCAAGCCCACGGCCTGAGGTCTAGTCCTCGCTACGACTGAGACCATGCAGCTCCTCCACCATCTGTCACACCAACAAACAAAGGAAACAGGCCTGCGGCATCTTACAGGGTTTTAGGATCACAAGAGAAACGTCGAAGGCAATCACCCGCCATTACTCTGCACGCCGCCGTCGTGTACCAACTCCAATGCCTTCTAGTAGCAGGCAGCACCACTTCCGCACCAGCTCCTCCGTCAACGGGCAGGTCGCTGATGGGGTAGACCTGCGGTACCCGAAGTTCTTAAAGACCAGCCTTGTCTTGCGCCAGTAAAAGTAGAAGAACAGTTTAAAAAAAAATAAAAAAAGTTTAAAAATGGTAAAAGCATAATGCCCCTGAGAGGCTACTGTGTCCAAGCGTACTGCCATCTTATCGGTCTTCTATTAAATGACAGAGCAGTCTTGAACGGCTGAAAAGTCCCAGCTCCTAATTCATGGTATGAATTTCACTGCCAATTCACTTAACATTTTTTCCAACCCTCTCACATCATGCCAAAAAGTAAGGAGGACTGGAAAATAACACTGTGATTTACTCCATTGCTTCCTTAGAAATATTTCATTTAACTTTGAGGACACTAGTTTGACAAATGTTTAACTAATATTTCCTCTACCATTGTTTATTTTATCCAATATTTCTTATTTCACCTCTTTATTATTCCTATGTGATTGCAATGTTCTTATGAAGCCAGAATCAAAATAACCATTGATGATCTTTTGTCTTTTGCCTCCAAAGAAATGACTGAATGGAACCAGTATTTCTTTTGCTATTTATTCGCTGGGTTCTTATGGAGAGCTCTTATGGGATGTCCTCGTCAGGCTTGGCTGTCCCAATAAATTTGTTAACATCCTCCGCCAGTTCCACGATGGGATGACTGCTCGGGTGACCATAGGAGGACAAGAGTCCGAGCCCATCCTTGTACGCACAGGGGTGAGTGCCAGCGCCAGTGCTCTTTAACATCGTCCTCTTGTGTGTTACCAAGCTTCTCCACAACAAGATTGAGCGGTGTGGCAGTGGACGTCAGATTAGATGGCAACTTCTTTGACATCAGGAGGCTTCATGCAACCACCAAACTCCGTAGAGAGTGGGTCCTGGAGCTGCAGTATGCAGACGACGGTGGTCTTGTGATTCATACTCTGGAGGATCTTCAGACTGTCCTTGCTGTGGCGGTAGAGCGTACAGCAGGATGGGGCTGACTGTCAATACCACCAAGACAGAAGTGGTTTGCCAATGGAGTACCAGTGTCCCACCCACTCTACCTGCCTTCACTGTTGGTGATGAAAAGCTGTCAGTAGTGCCATTTTTCAAATATCTGGGGAGCATTCTCTCTGAGGATAGCGGCATTGACAACGACATCCAGAGCCACATTAAACAGGCACCAGCTGCCTTTGGGAGACTTCGACGTAGAGTCTTTCAGAACAGGAGCCTTCGTCCCTCCATAAAGGTCACCGTATACCAAGCGGTCGGTGTCACCACCCTCCTTTATAGCTGTGAAGCTTGGGTAAACTACAGCCGTCACATCAAGTCCTTGGAGCGCTTCCACATAAGCTGTCTCCAGTGCATCCTGGGAATTACCTGGCGTGAGCGGGTGCCTCACACTGAAATACTTGTAAAGACCAACTGCAGAAGGATTGAGGCCATGATTACCCAGCGTCAGCTGCAGTGGCTGGGGCACGTGATAAGGATGCCCCCATGTCGGCTACCCCGCAGATTGTTATACGGCCAGCTACATCGTGGTCAAAGCTCAGCTGGAAGGCCGAAGAAGCGCTATAAGGATCAGACGAAGAATGCTTTAAGGAAGTGCAAGATCAGACCCGAGGACCTGGAGGATGTTGCTGCTGACAATACCACTTGGCAACAGCTGTGTAGGGACAGGGTTCATATTCTGGAGATAGAAACAACAACCAGAAGACAGCAGAAGAGAGCCAGGAGAAATGCAGCCGTGGTTGCCACCACTACTACATATACACGTTCCACCCGCAATAGAGGTTGTGGGTCCAGGATAGGACTGTTTATTCATTAAAGATCTCACCGTTAAAGGAGTGGGATTTCGACGGACAACCGAAGAAGATTCTCTGGGTTAATAGACAGTATTTATAAAACATTCTTGTATTTTCTTTGACTTTTTTCTCTCACATACCATACTTTCATTTCACTCCTGATTTTTTAATGTTCGTTTGGGCTTTCTGCAATACTGAGTTCCTGGTGTTTGAAGCAAGCTTCTCTTTTCTGCTCAATCCTGCCTCGTATGCTCCATGGGATACAGAATCATGGGGAAGTTTATTCCTTAGTGATACTGGTTAAGAGAAGAAGGCAAACAGCATCCCAGGCTCTGTCTTTCACATCTGTGCTTTCAGTACTTTGTCTTTTTTTTCTTCAACGTCCACCATAGTTGAAAGGGCTCTCAAATGCGCCCCCTCTGTTTCTGCACCATACTTTCACACATGAATAGAGTTCTCAGTATTCTCTTTGTTCACCATTAGTTTCCACATTTGAAGCGTAATCCTCTCTAATTTTATATTAAGATGTCACCTTCAGTATTCCTCACATCACTTTCTGAGGGCACTTTCCATGCAGCTGCAACCAATGAAGCACTTACAATTTTACCTCTTCGTTTGTCACCATTCAGGGATCTTTCCAGATAATGCTACAATTCATTTACGCTCCTAATTGTCATAAGGCAGTAGCTGGGTACAGACCCAAGCACAAGACACAGACACTGAAGTACTAGGAACAGGAGTAGGATACAGGGTGAGGGCAAGGACATGGACAGGAAAACCGGGAACCCAAAATAGGACTGGTCAAAAGAGCTAGGAGCCCGGGCTTGGACTCCGAGGCAGAGACCGGATGAGGACCCAGTACCTGGGTCTTGCCTCTGGCTCGGACCCCAGAACGAGGCAAGGACGAGGCTTGACAGGCAGGAGACTTGAGGCGAGGCGAGGCGAGGAAGGAGACTTGAGGTGAGGTGAGGCGAGGCAGGAGACTTGAGGCGAGGCGAGGTGAGGCGAGGCAGGAGACTTGAGGCGAGGCAAGGCTTGGCAGGAGGCAGGAGACGAGGCGAGGCGAGGCTTGGCAGGAGGTGGAGTCTAGAGGCGAGGCGAGGCTTGGCAGAAGGCAGGGGACGAGGCAAGGCGAGGTTTGGCAGGAGGCAGGAGGCTTGAGGCGAGGCGAGGCTTGGCAGGAGGCAGGAGACGTGAGGCGAGGCGAGGCTTAGCAGGAGGCAGGAGACTTGAGGCGAGGCCAGGCGAGGCTTGGCTGGAGACATGAAGTGAGGCGAAGCTTGGCAGGAGGCAGGAAACTTGAGGCGAGGCGAGGCCTGGCAGGAGACTTGAGGTGAGAAGAGGCGAGGTGAGGCGAGGCTTGGCAGGAGACTTGAGGTGGGGTGAGGCTTGGCAAGAGACTTGAGGCGAGGTGTGGCAGGAGACTTGAGTCGAGGTGAGGCGAAGCTTGGCAGGAGACTTGAGGTGAGGCGAGGCTTGGCAGGAGACTTGAGGCGAGGCGAGGCGAGGCTTGGCAGGAGGCAGAAGACTTGAGGCGAGGCTTGGCAGGAGACAGGATGCAGGAGACTTGAGATGAGGCGAGGCTTGGCAGGAGGCAGGAGACTTAAGGCAAGGCAAGGCTTGGCGGGAGGCAGGAGACGTGAGGCGAGGCCAGGCTTGGCAGGAGGCAGGAGACTTGAGGCGAGGCAAGGCAAGGCTTGGCAGGAGACTTGAGGCGAGGCGAGGCTTGGCAGGAGACTTGAGGCGAGGCGAGGCCTGGCAGGAGACTTGAGGCGAGGCGAGGCCTGGCAGGAGACTTGAGGTGGGGTGAGGCTTGGCAAGAGACTTGAGGCGAGGTGTGGCAGGAGACTTGAGTCGAGGCGAGGCGAAGCTTGGCAGGAGACTTGAGGTGAGGCGAGGCTTGGCAGGAGACTTGAGGCGAGGCGAGGCGAGGCTTGGCAGGAGGCAGAAGACTTGAGGCGAGGCTTGGCAGGAGACAGGATGCAGGAGACTTGAGATGAGGCGAGGCTTGGCAGGAGGCAGGAGACTTAAGGCAAGGCAAGGCTTGGCGGGAGGCAGGAGACGTGAGGCGAGGCCAGGCTTGGCAGGAGGCAGGAGACTTGAGGCGAGGCAAGGCAAGGCTTGGCAGGAGACTTAAGGCGAGGCGAGGCTTGGCAGGAGACTTGAGGTGAGGCGAGGCTTGGCAGGAGACTTGAGGCGAGGCGAGGCCTGGCAGGAGACTTGAGGCGAGGCGAGGCCTGGCAGGAGACTTGAGGTGAGGCGAGGCCTGGCAGGAGACTTGAGGCGAGGTGAGGTGACGCTTGGCAGGAAACTTGAGGCGAGGTGAGGCTTGGCAGGAGACTTGAGGCGAGGCTTGACAGCAGACCTGAGGTGAGGCAAGGCAAGGCTTGGCAGAACTTGAGGCGAGGCGAGGCTTGGCAGGAGGCAGGAGACTTAAGGCAAGGCAAGGCTTGGCGGGAGGCAGGAGACGTGAGGCGAGGCCAGGCTTGGCAGGAGGCAGGAGACTTGAGGCGAGGCAAGGCAAGGCTTGGCAGGAGACTTGAGGCGAGGCGAGGCTTGGCAGGAGACTTGAGGTGAGGCGAGGCTTGGCAGGAGACTTGAGGCGAGGCGAGGCCTGGCAGGAGACTTGAGGCGAGGCGAGGCCTGGCAGGAGACTTGAGGTGAGGCGAGGCCTGGCAGGAGACTTGAGGCGAGGTGAGGTGACGCTTGGCAGGAAACTTGAGGCGAGGTGAGGCTTGGCAGGAGACTTGAGGCGAGGCTTGACAGCAGACCTGAGGTGAGGCAAGGCAAGGCTTGGCAGAACTTGAGGTGAGGCGAGGCTTGGCAGGAGGCAGGAGACTAGACGCCAGGCTTGGCAGGAGGCAGGAGACGAGGCGAGGCCTGGCAGGAGACATGAGGCGAGGCTTGGCAGGAGACTTGAGGCAAGGCAAGGCGAGGCTTGGCAGGAGGCTTGTGGCGAGGCAAGGCTTGGCAGGAGGCAGGATACTTGAGGCGAGGTGAGGCGAGGCCAGGCAGGAGACTTGAGGCGAGGAGAGGCTTGGCAGGAGATTTGAGGCAAGGCGAGGCGAGGCTTGGCAAGAGGCAGGAGACAAGGCGAGGCTTGGCAGGAGGCAGGAGACATGAGTTGAGGCTTGGCAGGAGGCAGGAGGCAGGAGACTTGAGGTGAGGCAAGGCTTGGCAGAAAGCAGGAGGCGAGGCAAGGCTTAGCAGGAGGCAGGAGGTGAGGCGAGGCTTGATAGGAGGCAGGAGACTTGAGGCGAGGCTTGGCAGGAGGCGAGAGACTTGAGGCGAGGCGAGGCTTGGCAGAAGACTTGAGGCGAGGTGAGGCTTGGCAGGAGACTTGAGGTGAGGCGAGGCTTGGCAGGAGGCAGGAGACTTGAAGCGAGGCTAGGCCTGGCAGGAGACTTGAGGCAAGGCGAGGCTTGGCAGGAGGCAGGAGACTTGAGGCGAGGCGAGGCGAGGCCTGGCAGGAGACTTGAGGCGAGGAGAGGCTTGGCAGGAGACTTGAGGCAAAGCGAGGCGAGGATTAGCAGGAGGCTTGTGGCGAGGCGAGGCTTGGCAAGAGACTTGAGGCGAGGTGAGGCAAGGCTGGGCAGGAGGCAGGAGACGAAGCGAGGCTTGGCAGGAGGCAGGAGACTTGAGGTGTGGCCAGGCTTGGCAGGAGGCAGGAGGTGAGGCAAGGCTTAGCAGGAGGCAGGAGGCGAGGCGAGGCTTGGAAGGAGGCAGGAGACTTGAGGCGAGGCTTGGCAGGAGGCAAGAGACTTGAGACGAGGCGAGGCCTGGCAGGAGACTTGAGGCGAGGCTTGGCAGGAGACTTGAGGCAAGGTGAGGCGAGGCTTGGCAGGAGGCAGAAGATTTGAGGCGAAGCTTGGCAGGAGGCAAGAGACTTGAGACGAGGCGAGGCCTGGCAGGAGACTTGAGGCGAGGCTTGGCAGGATACTTGAGGCGAGGCGAGGCGAGGCCTGGCAGGAGGCTTGTGGCGAGGTGAGGCTTGGCAGGAGACGAGGCGAGGTGAGGCAAGGCTTGGCAGGAGGCAGGAGACTTGAAGTGAGGCGAGGCTTGGCAGGAGGCAGGAGGCGAGGCAAGGCTTAGCAGGAGGCAGGAGGCGAGGCGAGGCTTGGCAGGAGGCAGGAGACTTGAGGCGAGGCTTAGCAGGAGGCAAGAGACTTGAGACGAGGCGAGGCTTGGCAGGAGACTTGAGGCGAGCTGAGGCTTGGCAGGAGACTTCAGGTGAGGCGAGGCTTGGCAGGAGGCAGGAAATTTGAAGCGAGGCTAGGACTGGCAAGAGACTTGAGGCGAGGCGAGGCGAGGCCTGGCAGGAGACTTGAGGCGAGGAGAGGCTTGGCAGGAGATTTGAGGCAAGGCGAGGCGAGGCTTGGCAGGAGGCTTGTGGCGAGGTGAGGCTTGGCAGGAGATGAGGCGAGGTGAGGCAAGGCTTGGCAGGAGGCAGGAGAAGAGGCGAGGCTTGCCAGGAGGCAGGAGACTTGAGTTGAGGCTTGGCAGGAGACAGGAGGCAGGAGACTTGAAGTGAGGCGAGGCTTGGCAGGAGGCAGGAGGCGAGGCAAGGCTTAGCAGGAGGCAGGAGGCGAGGCGAGGCTTGGCAGGAGGCAGGAGACTTGAGGCGAGGCTTGGCAGGAGGCAAGAGACTTGAGGCGAGGCGAGGCTTGGCAGGAGACTTGAGGCGAGCTGAGGCTTGGCAGGAGAGTTCAGGTGAGGCGAGGCTTGGCAGGAGGCAGGAAATTTGAAGCGAGGCTAGGCCTGGCAGGAGACTTGAGGCGAGGCGAGGCCTGGCAGGAGACCTGAGGCGAGGCAAGGCAAGGCATGGCAGAACTTGAGGCGAGGCGAGGCTTGGCAGGAGGTAGGAGACTAGACGCCAGGCTTGGCAGGATGCAGGAGACATGAGGCGAGGTGAGGCGAGGCGAGGCCTGGCAGGAGACTTGAGGCGAGGAGAGGCGAGGCCTGGCAGGAGACTTGAGGCGAGGCTTGGCAGGAGACTTGAGGCAAGGCGAGGCCAGGCTTAGCAGGAGGCAGGAGGCAGGAGACGAGGTGAGGCCAGGCTTGGCAGGAGGCAGGAGGCGAAGCAAGGCTTAGCAGGAGGCGAGGCGAGGCTTGGTAGGAGGCAGGAGACTTGAGATGAGGCTTGGCAGGAGACTTGAGGTGAGGCGAGGCTTAGCAGGAGACTTGAGGCAAGGCGAGGCGAGGCTTGGCAGGAGGCAGGAGACGAGGCGAGGCTTGGCAGGAGGCAGGATACTTGAGGCGAGGCGAGGCGAGGCCTGGCAGGAGACTTGAGGCGAGGAGAGGCTTGGCAGGAGACTTGAGGTAAGATGAGGCGAGGCTTAGCAGGAGGCTTGTGGCGAGGCGAGGCTTGGCAGGAGACTTGAGGCGAGGCGAGGCGAGGTGAGGCTTGGCAGGAGACTTGAGGTGAGGCGAGGCTTAGCAGGAGACTTGAGGCAAGGCGAGGCGAGGCTTGGCAGGAGGCAGGAGACGAGGCGAGGCTTGGCAGGAGGCAGGATACTTGAGGCGAGGCGAGGCGAGGCCTGGCAGGAGACTTGAGGCGAGGAGAGGCTTGGCAGGAGACTTGAGGCAAGATGAGGCGAGGCTTAGCAGGAGGCTTGTGGCAAGGCGAGGCTTGGCAGGAGACTTGAGGCGAGGCGAGGCAAGGCTTGGCAGGAGGCAGGAGACTTGAGGTGAGGCTTGGCAGGAGGCAGGAGGCAGGATACTTGAGGTGAGGCGAGGCTTGGCAGGAGGCAGGAAGCGAGGCAAGGCTTAGCAAGAGGCAGGAGGCGAGGCGAGGCTTGGTAGGAGGCAGGAGACTTGAGGCGAGGCTTGGCAGGAGGCAGGAGACCTGAGGCGAGGCGAGGCGAGGCTTGGCAGGAGACTTCAGGCGAGGTGAGGCTTGGCAGGAGGCAGGAGGCGAGGCAAGGCTTAGCAGGAGGCAGGAGGCGAGGCGAGGCTTGGTAGGAGGCAGGAGACTTGAGGCGAGGCTTGGCAGGAGGCAGGAGACCTGAGGCGAGGCGAGGCGAGGTGAGGCTTGGCAGGAGACTTGAGGTGAGGCGAGGCTTGGCAGGAGGCAGGAGACTTGAAGCGAGGCTAGGCCTGGCAGCAGACTTGAGGCGATGCAAGGCATGGCCTGGCAGGAGACTTGAGGCAAGGCGAGGCGAGGCTTGGCAGGAAGCTTGTGGCGAGGCGAGGCTTGGCAGGAGACTTGAGACGAGGCGAGGCAAGGCTTGGCAGGAGACACGAGATGAGGTGAGGCTTGGCAGGAGGCAGGAGACTTGAGGTGAGGCTTGGCAGGAGGCAGGAGGCAGGAGACTTGAGGTGAGGTTTGGCAGGAGGCAGGAGGCAGGAGACTTGAGGTGAGGCGAGGATTGGCAGGAGGCAGGAGGCGAGGCGAGGCTTGGTAGAAGGCAGAAGACTTGAGGCGAGGCTTGGCAGGAGGCAGGAGACTTGAGGCGAGGCTTGGCAGGAGACTTGAGGCGAGGTGAGGCTTGGCAGGAGACTTGAGATGAGATGAGGCTTGACAGGAGGCAGGAGACTTGAAGCGAGGCTAGACCTGGCAGGAGACTTGAGGCGATGCGAGGCAAGGCCTGGCAGGAGACGAGGCGAGGCGAGGTGTGGCAGGAGACTTCAGGCGAGGCTTGGCAGGAGACTTGAGGCGAGGCGAGGCTTGGCAGGTGACTTGAGGCAAGGCGAGGCGAGGCTTGGCAGGAAGCTTGTGGCGAGGCGAGGCTTGGCAGGAGACTTGAGACGAGGCGAGGCAAGGCTTGGCAGGAGACACGAGATGAGGTGAGGCTTGGCAGGAGGCAGGAGACTTGAGGTGAGGCTTGGCAGGAGGCAGGAGGCAGGAGACTTGAGGTGAGGTTTGGCAGGAGGCAGGAGGCAGGAGACTTGAGGTGAGGCGAGGATTGGCAGGAGGCAGGAGGCGAGGCGAGGCTTGGTAGAAGGCAGAAGACTTGAGGCGAGGCTTGGCAGGAGGCAGGAGACTTGAGGCGAGGCTTGGCAGGAGACTTGAGGCGAGGTGAGGCTTGGCAGGAGACTTGAGATGAGATGAGGCTTGACAGGAGGCAGGAGACTTGAAGCGAGGCTAGACCTGGCAGGAGACTTGAGGCGATGCGAGGCAAGGCCTGGCAGGAGACGAGGCGAGGCGAGGTGTGGCAGGAGACTTCAGGCGAGGCTTGGCAGGAGACTTGAGGCGAGGCGAGGCTTGGCAGGTGACTTGAGGCAAGGCGAGGCGAGGCTTGGCAGGAGGCAGCAGACTTGAGGCGAGGCTTGGCAGGAGGCAGGATACTGGAGGCGAGGCGAGGCGAGGCCTGGCAGGAGACTTGAGGCGAGGTGTGGCAGGAGACTTGAGGTGAGGCGAGGCTTGGCAGGAGACTTGAGGCGAGGCGAGGCCTGGCAGGAGACTTGAGGCGAGGCGAGGCCTGGCAGGAGACTTGAGGTGGGGTGAGGCTTGGCAAGAGACTTGAGGCGAGGTGTGGCAGGAGACTTGAGTCGAGGCGAGGCGAAGCTTGGCAGGAGACTTGAGGTGAGGCGAGGCTTGGCAGGAGACTTGAGGCGAGGCGAGGCGAGGCTTGGCAGGAGGCAGAAGACTTGAGGTGAGGCTTGGCAGGAGACAGGATGCAGGAGACTTGAGATGAGGCGAGGCTTGGCAGGAGGCAGGAGACTTAAGGCAAGGCAAGGCTTGGCGGGAGGCAGGAGACGTGAGGCGAGGCAAGGCAAGGCTTGGCAGGAGACTTGAGGCGAGGCGAGGCTTGGCAGGAGACTTGAGGCGAGGCGAGGCCTGGCAGGAGACTTGAGGCGAGGCGAGGCTTGGCAGGAGACTTGAGGCGAGGCGAGGCGAGGCTTGGCAGGAGGCAGAAGACTTGAGGCGAGGCTTGGCAGGAGACAGGATGCAGGAGACTTGAGATGAGGCGAGGCTTGGCAGGAGGCAGGAGACTTAAGGCAAGGCAAGGCTTGGCGGGAGGCAGGAGACGTGAGGCGAGGCCAGGCTTGGCAGGAGGCAGGAGACTTGAGGCGAGGCAAGGCAAGGCTTGGCAGGAGACTTGAGGCGAGGCGAGGCTTGGCAGGAGACTTGAGGCGAGGCGAGGCCTGGCAGGAGACTTGAGGCGAGGCGAGGCCTGGCAGGAGACTTGAGGTGAGGCGAGGCCTGGCAGGAGACTTGAGGCGAGGTGAGGTGACGCTTGGCAGGAAACTTGAGGCGAGGTGAGGCTTGGCAGGAGACTTGAGGCGAGGCTTGACAGCAGACCTGAGGTGAGGCAAGGCAAGGCTTGGCAGAACTTGAGGCGAGGCGAGGCTTGGCAGGAGGCAGGAGACTAGACGCCAGGCTTGGCAGGAGGCAGGAGACGAGGCGAGGCCTGGCAGGAGACATGAGGCGAGGCTTGGCAGGAGACTTGAGGCAAGGCAAGGCGAGGCTTGGCAGGAGGCTTGTGGCGAGGCAAGGCTTGGCAGGAGGCAGGATACTTGAGGCGAGGTGATGCGAGGCCAGGCAAGAGACTTGAGGCGAGGAGAGGCTTGGCAGGAGATTTGAGGCAAGGCGAGGCGAGGCTTGGCAAGAGGCAGGAGACAAGGCGAGGCTTGGCAGGAGGCAGGAGACATGAGTTGAGGCTTGGCAGGAGGCAGGAGGCAGGAGACTTGAGGTGAGGCAAGGCTTGGCAGAAAGCAGGAGGCGAGGCAAGGCTTAGCAGGAGGCAGGAGGTGAGGCGAGGCTTGATAGGAGGCAGGAGACTTGAGGCGAGGCTTGGCAGGAGGCGAGAGACTTGAGGCGAGGCGAGGCTTGGCAGAAGACTTGAGGCGAGGTGAGGCTTGGCAGGAGACTTGAGGTGAGGCGAGGCTTGGCAGGAGGCAGGAGACTTGAAGCGAGGCTAGGCCTGGCAGGAGACTTGAGGCAAGGCGAGGCTTGGCAGGAGGCAGGAGACTTGAGGCGAGGCGAGGCGAGGCCTGGCAGGAGACTTGAGGCGAGGAGAGGCTTGGCAGGAGACTTGAGGCAAAGCGAGGCGAGGATTAGCAGGAGACTTGAGGTGAGGCGAGGCTTGGCAGGAGGCAGGAGACTTGAAGCGAGGCTAGGCCTGGCAGGAGACTTGAGGCAAAGTGAGGCTTGGCAGGAGGCAGGAGACTTGAGGCGAGGCGAGGCGAGGACTGGCAGGAGACTTGAGGCGAGGAGAGGCTTGGCAGGAGACTTGAGGCAAAGCGAGGCGAGGCTTGGCAGGAGGCAGGAGACTTGAGGCGAGGCGAGGCGAGGCTTGGCAAGAGACTTGAGGCGAGGTGAGGCAAGGCTGGGCAGGAGGCAGGAGACGAAGCGAGGCTTGGCAGGAGGCAGGAGACTTGAGGTGAGGCTTGGCAGGAGGCAGGAGGCAGGAGACTTGAGGTGAGGCCAGGCTTGGCAGGAGGCAGGAGGTGAGGCAAGGCTTAGCAGGAGGCAGGAGGCGAGGCGAGGCTTGGAAGGAGGCAGGAGACTTGAGGCGAGGCTTGGCAGGAGGCAAGAGACTTGAGACGAGGCGAGGCCTGGCAGGAGACTTGAGGCGAGGCTTGGCAGGAGACTTGAGGCGAGGCGAGGCTTGGCAGGAGACTTGAGGCAAGGTGAGGCGAGGCTTGGCAGGAGGCAGAAGATTTGAGGCGAAGCTTGGCAGGAGGCAGGATACTTGAGGCGAGGCGAGGCGAGGCCTGGCAGGAGGCTTGTGGCAAGGTGAGGCTTGGCAGGAGACGAGGCGAGGTGAGGCAAGGCTTGGCAGGAGGCAGGAGAAGAGGCGAGGCTTGCCAGGAGGCAGGAGACTTGAGTTGAGGCTTGGCAGGAGACAGGAGGCAGGAGACTTGAAGTGAGGCGAGGCTTGGCAGGAGGCAGGAGGCGAGGCAAGGCTTAGCAGGAGGCAGGAGGCGAGGCGAGGCTTGGCAGGAGGCAGGAGACTTGATGCGAGGCTTAGCAGGAGGCAAGAGACTTGAGGCGAGGCGAGGCTTGGCAGGAGACTTCAGGTGAGGCGAGGCTTGGCAGGAGGCAGGAAATTTGAAGCGAGGCTAGGCCTGGCAGGAGACTTGAGGCGAGGCGAGGCGAGGCCTGGCAGGAGACTTGAGGCGAGGAGAGGCTTGGCAGGAGATTTGAGGCAAGGCGAGGCGAGGCTTGGCAGGAGGCTTGTGGCGAGGTGAGGCTTGGCAGGAGACGAGGCGAGGTGAGGCAAGGCTTGGCAGGAGGCAGGAGAAGAGGCGAGGCTTGCCAGGAGGCAGGAGACTTGAGTTGAGGCTTGGCAGGAGACAGGAGGCAGGAGACTTGAAGTGAGGCGAGGCTTGGCAGGAGGCAGGAGGCGAGGCAAGGCTTAGCAGGAGGCAGGAGGCGAGGCGAGGCTTGGCAGGAGGCAGGAGACTTGAGGCGAGGCTTGGCAGGAGGCAAGAGACTTGAGGCGAGGCGAGGCTTGGCAGGAGACTTGAGGCGAGCTGAGGCTTGGCAGGAGAGTTCAGGTGAGGCGAGGCTTGGCAGGAGGCAGGAAATTTGAAACGAGGCTAGGCCTGGCAGGAGACTTGAGGCGAGGCGAGGCCTGGCAGGAGACCTGAGGCGAGGCAAGGCAAGGCATGGCAGAACTTGAGGCGAGGCGAGGCTTGGCAGGAGGTAGGAGACTAGACGCCAGGCTTGGCAGGATGCAGGAGACATGAGGCGAGGTGAGGCGAGGCGAGGCCTGGCAGGAGACTTGAGGCGAGGAGAGGCGAGGCCTGGCAGGAGACTTGAGGTGAGGCTTGGCAGGAGACTTGAGGCAAGGCGAGGCCAGGCTTAGCAGGAGGCTTGTGGCGAGGCGAGGCTTGGCAGGAGACTTGAGGGGAGGCGAGGCAAGGCTTGGCAGGAGGCAGGAGGCAGGAGACTTGAGGTGAGGCCAGGCTTGGCAGGAGGCAGGAGGCGAAGCAAGGCTTAGCAGGAGGCGAGGCGAGGCTTGGTAGGAGGCAGGAGACTTGAGATGAGGCTTGGCAGGAGACTTGAGGTGAGGCGAGGCTTAGCAGGAGACTTGAGGCAAGGCGAGGCGAGGCTTGGCAGGAGGCAGGAGACGAGGCGAGGCTTGGCAGGAGGCAGGATACTTGAGGCGAGGCGAGGCGAGGCCTGGCAGGAGACTTGAGGCGAGGAGAGGCTTGGCAGGAGACTTGAGGCAAGATGAGGCGAGGCTTAGCAGGAGGCTTGTGGCGAGGCGAGGCTTGGCAGGAGACTTGAGGCGAGGCGAGGCAAGGCTTGGCAGGAGGCAGGAGACTTGAGGTGAGGCTTGGGAGGAGGCAGGAAGCGAGGCAAGGCTTAGCAAGAGGCAGGAGGCGAGGCGAGGCTTGGTAGGAGGCAGGAGACTTGAGGCGAGGCTTGGCAGGAGGCAGGAGACCTGAGGCGAGACGAGGCGAGGCTTGGCAGGAGACTTCAGGCGAGGTGAGGCTTGGCAGGAGGCAGGAGGCGAGGCAAGGCTTAGCAGGAGGCAGGAGGCGAGGCGAGGCTTGGTAGGAGGCAGGAGACTTGAGGCGAGGCTTGGCAGGAGGCAGGAGACCTGAGGCGAGGCGAGGCGAGGTGAGGCTTGGCAGGAGACTTGAGGTGAGGCGAGGCTTAGCAGGAGACTTGAGGCAAGGCGAGGCGAGGCTTGGCAGGAGGCAGGAGACGAGGCGAGGCTTGGCAGGAGGCAGGATACTTGAGGCGAGGCGAGGCGAGGCCTGGCAGGAGACTTGAGGCGAGGAGAGGCTTGGCAGGAGACTTGAGGCAAGATGAGGCGAGGCTTAGCAGGAGGCTTGTGGCGAGGCGAGGCTTGGCAGGAGACTTGAGGCGAGGCGAGGCAAGGCTTGGCAGGAGGCAGGAGACTTGAGGTGAGGCTTGGCAGGAGGCAGGAGGCAGGATACTTGAGGTGCGGCGAGGCTTGGCAGGTGGCAGGAAGCGAGGCAAGGCTTAGCAAGAGGCAGGAGGCGAGGCGAGGCTTGGTAGGAGGCAGGAGACTTGAGGCGAGGCTTGGCAGGAGGCAGGAGACCTGAGGCGAGGTGAGGCGAGGCTTGGCAGGAGACTTCAGGCGAGGTGAGGCTTGGCAGGAGGCAGGAGGCGAGGCAAGGCTTAGCAGGAGGCAGGAGGCGAGGCGAGGCTTCGTAGGAGGCAGGAGACTTGAGGCGAGGCTTGGCAGGAGGCAGGAGACCTGAGGCGAGGCGAGGTGAGGCGAGGCTTGGCAGGAGGCAGGAGACTTGAAGCGAGGCTAGGCCTGGCAGCAGACTTGAGGCGATGCAAGGCATGGCCTGGCAGGAGACTTGAGGCAAGGCGAGGCGAGGCTTGGCAGGAAGCTTGTGGCGAGGCGAGGCTTGGCAGGAGACTTGAGACGAGGCGAGGCAAGGCTTGGCAGGAGACACGAGATGAGGTGAGGCTTGGCAGGAGGCAGGAGACTTGAGGTGAGGCTTGGCAGGAGGCAGGAGGCAGGAGACTTGAGGTGAGGTTTGGCAGGAGGCAGGAGGCAGGAGACTTGAGGCGAGGAGAGGCTTGGCAGGAGACTTGAGGCAAGATGAGGCGAGGCTTAGCAGGAGGCTTGTGGCGAGGCGAGGCTTGGCAGGAGACTTGAGGTGAGGCTTGGCAGGAGGCAGGAGGCAGGATACTTGAGGTGAGGCGAGGCTTGGCAGGAGGCAGGAAGCGAGGCAAGGCTTAGCAAGAGGCAGGAGGCGAGGCGAGGCTTGGTAGGAGGCAGGAGACTTGAGGCGAGGCTTGGCAGGAGGCAGGAGACCTGAGGCGAGGCGAGGCGAGGCTTGGCAGGAGACTTCAGGCGAGGTGAAGCTTGGCAGGAGGCAGGAGGCGAGGCAAGGCTTAGCAGGAGGCAGGAGACTTGAGGCGAGGCTTGGCAGGAGGCAAGAGACTTGAGGCGATGCGAGGCCTGGCAGGAGACTTGAGGCGATGCAAGGCATGGCCTGGCAGGAGACTTGAGGCAAGGCGAGGCGAGGCTTGGCAGGAAGCTTGTGGCGAGGCGAGGCTTGGCAGGAGACTTGAGACGAGGCGAGGCAAGGCTTGGCAGGAGACTTCAGGCGAGGTGAGGCTTGGCAGGAGGCAGGAGGCGAGGCAAGGCTTAGCAGGAGGCAGGAGGCGAGGCGAGGCTTCGTAGGAGGCAGGAGACTTGAGGCGAGGCTTGGCAGGAGGCAGGAGACCTGAGGCGAGGCGAGGTGAGGCGAGGCTTGGCAGGAGGCAGGAGACTTGAAGCGAGGCTAGGCCTGGCAGCAGACTTGAGGCGATGCAAGGCATGGCCTGGCAGGAGACTTGAGGCAAGGCGAGGCGAGGCTTGGCAGGAAGCTTGTGGCGAGGCGAGGCTTGGCAGGAGACTTGAGACGAGGCGAGGCAAGGCTTGGCAGGAGACACGAGATGAGGTGAGGCTTGGCAGGAGGCAGGAGACTTGAGGTGAGGCTTGGCAGGAGGTAGGAGGCAGGAGACTTGAGGTGAGGTTTGGCAGGAGGCAGGAGGCAGGAGACTTGAGGTGAGGCGAGGATTGGCAGGAGGCAGGAGGCGAGGCGAGGCTTGGTAGGAGGCAGAAGACTTGAGGCGAGGCTTGGCAGGAGGCAGGAGACTTGAGGCGAGGTGAGGCGAGGCTTGGCAGGAGACTTGAGGCGAGGTGAGGCTTGGCAGGAGACTTGAGATGAGACGAGGCTTGACAGGAGGCAGGAGACTTGAAGCGAGGCTAGACCTGGCAGGAGACTTGAGGCGATGCGAGGCAAGGCCTGGCAGGAGACGAGGCGAGGCGAGGTGTGGCAGGAGACTTCAGGCGAGGCTTGGCAGGAGACTTGAGGCGAGGCGAGGCTTGGCAGGTGACTTGAGGCGAGGCGAGGCTTGGCAGGAGGCAGGAGACTTGAGGCGAGGCTTGGCAGGAGGCAGGATACTGGAGGCGAGGCGAGGCGAGGCCTGGCAGGAGACTTGAGGCAAGGCGAGGCGAGGCTTGGCAGGAGGCAGGAGACTTGAGGCGAGGAGAGGCTTGGCAGGAGATTTGAGGCAAGGCGAGGCGAGGCTTGGCAGGAGGCTTGTGGCGAGGTGAGGCTTGGCAGGAGACGAGGCGAGGTGAGGCAAGGCTTGGCAGGAGGCAGGAGACGAGGCGAGGCTTGGCAGGAGGCAGGAGACTTGAGTTGAGGCTTGGCAGGAGGCAGGAGACTTGAGTTGAGGCTTGGCAGGAGGCAGGAGGCAGGAGACTTGAGGTGAGGCGAGGCTTGGCAGGAGGCAGGAGGCGAGGCAAGGCTTAGCAGGAGGCAGGAGGCGAGGTGAGGCTTGGTAGGAGGCAGGAGACTTGAGGCGAGGCTTGGCAGGAGGCAAGAGACTTGTGGAAAGGCGAGGCTTGGCAGAAGACTTGAGGCGAGGTGAGGCTTGGCAGGCGACTTCAAGTGAGGCGAGGCTTGGCAGGAGACTTGAAGCGAGGCTAGGCCTGGCAGGAGACTTGAGGCGAGGCGAGGCTTGGCAGGAGGCAGGAGACTTGAAGCGAGGCTAGGCCTGGCAGGAGACTTGAGGCGAGGCGAGGCGAGGCCTGGCAGGAGACCTGAGGCGAGGCAAGGCTGGGCTTGGCAGAACTTGAGGCGAGGCGAGGCTTGGCAGGAGGCAGGAGACTAGACGCCAAGCTTGGCAGGATGCAGGAGACTTGAGGCGAGGTGAGGCGAGGCGAGGCCTGGCAGGAGACTTGAGGCGAGGCTTGGCAGGAGACTTGAGGCAAGGCGAGGCCAGGCTTAGCAGGAGGCTTGTGGCGAGGCGAGGCTTGGCAGCAGACTTGAGGCGAGGCGAGGCAAGGCTTGGCAGGAGGCAGGAGACGAGGCAAGGCTTGGCAGGAGGCAGGAGACTTGAAGTGAGGCTTGGCAGGAGGCAGGAGGCAGGAGACGAGGTGAGGCCAGGCTTGGCAGGAGGCAGGAGGCGAGGCAAGGCTTAGTAGGAGGCAGGAGACTTGAGGCGAGGCTTGGCAGGAGGCAAGAGACTTGAGGCGATGCGAGGCCTGGCAGGAGACTTGAGGCGAGGCTTGGCAGGAGACTTGAGGCGAGGTGAGGCTTGGCAGGAGACTTGAGACAAGGCGAGGCGAGGCTTGGCAGGAGGCTTGTGGCGAGGCAAGGCTTGGCAGGAGGCAGGAGACTTGAAGCGAAGCTTGGCAGGAGGCAGGATACTTGAGGCGAGGCAAGGCGAGGCTTAGCAGGAGGCTTGTGGCGAGGCGAGGCTTGGCAGGAGACTTGAGGGGAGGCGAGGCAAGGCTTGGCAGGAGGCAGGAGACGAGGCGAGGCTTGGCAGGAGGCAGGAGACTTGAGGTGAGGCTTGGCAGGAGGCAGGAGGCAGGAGACTTGAGGTGAGGCCAGGCTTGGCAGGAGGCAGGAGGCGAAGCAAAGCTTAGCAGGAGGCGAGGCGAGGCTTGGTAGGAGGCAGGAGACTTGAGACGAGGCTTGGCAAGAGGCAGGAGACTTGAGGCGAGGCTTGTTAGGAGACTTGAGGTGAGGTGAGGCTTAGCAGGAGACTTGAGGCAAGGCGAGGCGAGGCTTAGCAGGAGGCTTGTGGCGAGTCGAGGCTTGGCAGGAGGCAGGAGACTTGAGGCGAGGCTTGGCAGGAGGCAGGATACTTGAGGCGAGGCGAGGCGAGGCCTGGCAGGAGACTTGAGGCAAGGTGAGGCAAGGCATAGCAGGAGGCTTGTGGCGAGGCGAGGCTTGGCAGGAGACTTGAGGTGAGGCGAGGCAAGGCTTGGCAGGAAGCAGGAGACTTGAGGTGAGGCTTGGCAGGAGGCAGGAGGCAGGATACTTGAAGTGAGGCGAGGCTTGGCAGGAGGCAGGAAGCGAGGCAAGGCTTAGCAAGAGGCAGGAGGCGAGGCGAGGCTTGGTAGGAGGCAGGAGACTTGAGGCGAGGCTTGGCAGGAGGCAGGAGACCTGAGGCGAGGCGAGGCTTGGCAGGAGACTTCAGGCGAGGTGAGGCTTGGCAGGAGGCAGGAAGCGAGGCAAGGCTTAGCAGGAGGCAGGAGGCGAGGCGAGGCTTGGTAGGAGGCAGGAGACTTGAGGCGAGGCTTGGCAGGAGGCAGGAGACCTGAGGCGAGGCGAGGCGAGGTGAGGCTTGGCAGGAGACTTGAGGTGAGGCGAGGCTTGGCAGGAGGCAGGAGACTTGAAGCGAGGCTAGGCCTGGCAGGAGACTTGAGGCGATGCAAAGCATGGCCTGGCAGGAGACTTGAGGCAAGGCGAGGCGAGGCTTGGCAGGAAGCTTGTGGTGAGGCGAGGCTTGGCAGGAGACTTGAGACGAGGCGAGGCAAGGCTTGGCAGGAGACACGAGATGAGGTGAGGCTTGGCAGGAGGCAGGAGACTTGAGGTGAGGCTTGGCAGGAGGCAGGAGACTTGAGGCGAGGCTTGGCAGGAGGCAGGATACTTGAGGCGAGGCGAGGCGAGGCCTGGCAGGAGACTTGAGGCAAGGTGAGGCAAGGCTTAGCAGGAGGCTTGTCGCGAGGCGAGGCTTGGCAGGAGACTTGAGGTGAGGCGAGGCAAGGCTTGGCAGGAAGCAGGAGACTTGAGGTGAGGCTTGGCAGGAGGCAGGAGGCAGGATACTTGAAGTGAGGCGAGGCTTGGCAGGAGGCAGGAAGCGAGGCAAGGCTTAGCAAGAGGCAGGAGGCGAGGCGAGGCTTGGTAGGAGGCAGGAGACTTGAGGCGAGGCTTGGCAGGAGGCAGGAGACCTGAGGCGAGGCGAGGCTTGGCAGGAGACTTCAGGCGAGGTGAGGCTTGGCAGGAGGCAGGAAGCGAGGCAAGGCTTAGCAGGAGGCAGGAGGCGAGGCGAGGCATGGTAGGAGGCAGGAGACTTGAGGCGAGGCTTGGCAGGAGGCAGGAGACCTGAGGCGAGGCGAGGCGAGGTGAGGCTTGGCAGGAGACTTGAGGTGAGGCGAGGCTTGGCAGGAGGCAGGAGACTTGAAGCGAGGCTAGGCCTGGCAGGAGACTTGAGGCGATGCAAAGCATGGCCTGGCAGGAGACTTGAGGCAAGGCGAGGCGAGGCTTGGCAGGAAGCTTGTGGCGAGGCGAGGCTTGGCAGGAGACTTGAGACGAGGCGAGGCAAGGCTTGGCAGGAGACACGAGATGAGGTGAGGCTTGGCAGGAGGCAGGAGACTTGAGGTGAGGCTTGGCAGGAGGCAGGAGGCAGGAGACTTGAGGTGAGGCGAGGATTGGCAGGAGGCAGGAGGCGAGGCGAGGCTTGGTAGGAGGCAGAAGACTTGAGGCGAGGCTTGGCAGGAGGCAGGAGACTTGAGGCGAGGTGAGGCGAGGCTTGGCAGGAGACTTGAGGCGAGGTGAGGCTTGGCAAGAGACTTGAGATGAGACGAGGCTTGGCAGGAGGCAGGAGACTTGAAGCGAGGCTAGACCTGGCAGGAGACTTGAGGCGATGCGAGGCAAGGCCTGGCAGGAGACGAGGCGAGGCGAGGTGTGGCAGGAGACTTCAGGCGAGGCTTGGCAGGAGACTTGAGGCGAGGTGAGGCTTGGCAGGAGACTTGAGGCAAGGCGAGGCAAGGCTTGGCAGGAGGCAGGAGACTTGAGGCGAGGCTTGGCAGGAGGCAGGATACTGGAGGCGAGGCGAGGCGAGGCCTGGCAGGAGACTTGAGGCAAGGCGAGGCGAGGCTTGGCAGGAGGCAGGAGACTTGAGGTGAGGAGAGGCTTGGCAGGAGATTTGAGGCAAGGCGAGGCGAGGCTTGGCAGGAGGCTTGTGGCGAGGTGAGGCTTGGCAGGAGACGAGGCGAGGTGAGGCAAGGCTTGGCAGGAGGCAGGAGACAAGGCAAGGCTTGGCAGGAGGCAGGAGACGAGTTGAGGCTTGGCAGGAGGCAGGAGGCAGGAGACTTGAGGTGAGGCGAGGCTTGGCAGGAGGCAGGAGGCGAGGCAAGGCTTAGCAGGAGGCAGGAGGCGAGGTGAGGCTTGGTAGGAGGCAGGAGACTTGAGGCGAGGCTTGGCAGGAGGCAAGAGACTTGAGGAAAGGCGAGGCGTGGCAGGAGACTTGAGGCGAGGTGAGGCTTGGCAGGAGGCAGGAGACTTGAAGCGAGGCTAGGCCTGGCAGGAGACTTGAGGAGAGGCGAGGCGAGGCCTGGCAGGAGACCTGAGGCGAGGCAAGGCTGGGCTTGGCAGAACTTGAGGCGAGGCGAGGCTTGGCAGGAGGCAGGAGACTAGACGCCAAGCTTGGCAGGATGCAGGAGACTTGAGGCGAGGTGAGGCGAGGCGAGGCCTGGCAGGAGACTTGAGGCGAGGCTTGGCAGGAGACTTGAGGCAAGGCGAGGCGAGGCTTAGCAGGAGGCTTGTGGCGAGGCGAGGCTTGGCAGGAGACTTGAGGCGAGGCGAGGCAAGGCTTGGCAGGAGGCAGGAGACGAGGCGAGGCTTGGCAGTAGGCAGGAGACTTGAAGTGAGGCTTGGCAGGAGGCAGGAGGCAGGAGACTTGAGGTGAGGCCAGGCTTGGCAGGAGGCAGGAGACGAGGCAAGGCTTAGTAGGAGGCAGGAGACTTGAGGCGAGGCTTGGCAGGAGGCAAGAGACTTGATGCGATGCGAGGCCTGGCAGGAGACTTGAGGCGAGGCTTGGCAGGAGACTTGAGGCGAGGTGAGGCTTGGCAGGAGACTTGAGACAAGGCGAGGCGAGGCTTGGCAGGAGGCTTGTGGCGAGGCAAGGCTTGGCAGGAGGCAGGAGACTTGAAGCGAAGCTTGGCAGGAGGCAGGATACTTGAGGCGAGGCAAGGCGAGGCCTGGCAGGAGGCAGGAGGCGAGGCAAGGCTTAGCAGGAGGCAGGAGACCTGAGGCGAGGCGAGATGAGGCTTGGCAGGAGACTTGAGGTGAGGAAAGGCTTTGCAGGAGGCAGGAGACTTGAAGCGAGGCTAGGCCTGGCAGGAGACTTGAGGCAAGGCGAGGCGAGGCTTGGCAGGAGGCTTGTGGCGAGGCGAGGCTTGGCAGGAGACTTGAGGTGAGGCGAGGCAAGGCTTGGCAGGAGACAGGAGACGAGGTGAGGCTTGGCAGGAGACAGGAGACTTGAGGTGAGGCTTGGCAGGAGGCAGGAGACTTGAGGTGAGGCGAGGCTTGGCAGGAGGCTGGAGGCGAGGCAAGGCTTAGCAGGAGGCAGGAGGCGAGGCGAGGCTTGGTAGGAGGCAGAAGACTTGAGGCGAGGCTTGGCAGGAGGCAGGAGACTTGAGGCGAGGCGAGGCGAGTCGAGGCTTGGCAGGAGACTTGAGGCGAGGTGAGGCTTGGCAGGAGACGAGGCGAAGTGAGGCAAGGCTTGGCAGGAGGCAGGAGACGAGGTGAGGCTTGGCAGGAGGCAGGAGACTTGAGGTGAGGCGAGGCTTGGCAGGAGGCAGGAGGCGAGGCAAGGCTTGGCAGCAGGCAGGAGACTTGAAGCGAGGCTAGGCCTGGCAGGAGACTTGAGGCGATGCGAGGCAAGGCCTGGCAGGAGACTTGAGGCGAGGCGAGGCGAGGCGAGGCGTGGCAGGAGACTTGAGGCGAGGCGAGGCTTGGCAGCAGGCAGGAGACTTGAGGCGAGGCTTGGCAGGAAGCAGGATACTTGAGGCGAGGCGAGGCGAGGCCTGGCAGGAGACTTGAGATGAGGAGAGGCTTGGCAGGAGACGAGGCGAAGTGAGGCAAGGCTTGGTAGGAGGCAGGAGACGAGGCGAGGCTTGGCAGGAGGCAGGAGGCGAGGCAAGGCTTAGCAGGAGGCAGGAGGCGAGGCGAGGCTTGGTATGGGGCAGGAGACTTGAGGCGAGGCTTGGCAGGAGGCAAGAGACTTGAGGCAAGGCGAGGCTTGGCAGGAGACTTGAGGTGAGGTGAGGCTTGGCAGGAGACTTGAGGTGAGGCGAGGCTTGGCAGGAGGCAGGAGACTTGAAGAGAGGCTAGGCCTGGCAGGAGACTTGAAGCGAGGCAAGGCAAGGCTTGGCAGAACTTGAGGCGAGGCGAGGCTTGGCAGGAGGCAGGGGACTAGACGCCAGTCTTGGCAGGATGCCGGAGACATGAGGCGAGGCGAGGCCTGGCAGGAGACTTGAGGCGAGGAGAGGCGAGGCCTGACAGGAGACTTGAGGCGAGGCTTGGCAGGAGACTTGAGGCGAGGCGAGGCAAGGCTTGGCAGGAGGCAGATGAGGCGAGGCTTGGCAGGAGACTTGAGGCGAGGTGAGGCTTGGCAGGAGACTTGAGGCGAGGCGAGGCTTGGCAGGAGGCAGGTGACTTGAAGTGAGGCTAGGCCTGGCAGGAGACTTGAGGCGAGGCGAGGCGAGGCCTGGCAGGAGACCTG
Organism: Mobula hypostoma; assembly: GCF_963921235.1. Taxonomy (NCBI): domain Eukaryota; kingdom Metazoa; phylum Chordata; class Chondrichthyes; order Myliobatiformes; family Myliobatidae; genus Mobula; species Mobula hypostoma. The sequence continues at coordinate 151,575,987 of NC_086102.1, read as the reverse complement.
AGGCGAGGCAAGGCAAGGCTTGGCAGAACCTGAGACGAGGCGAGGCTTGGCAGGAGGCAGGAGACTAGACGCCAGGCTTGGCAGGATGCAAGAGATTGAGGTGAGGTGAGGCGAGGTGAGGCCTGGCAGGAGACTTGAGGCGAGGAGAGGGGAGGCCTGGCAGGAGATTTGAGGCGAGGCTTGGAAGGAGACTTGAGGCAAGGCGAGGCGAGGCATGGCAGGAGGCAGGAGACTTGAGGCGAGGCGAGGCGAGGCCTGGCAGGAGACTTGAGGCGTAGAGAGGCTTGGCAGGAGACTTGAGGCAAGGCGAGACAAGGCCTAGCAGGAGGCTTGTGGCGAGGTGAGGCAAGGCTTGGCAGGAGGCAGGAGACTTGAGGTGAGGCTTGGCAGGAGACAGGAGGTAGGAGACTTGAGGTGAGGCGAGGCTTGGCAGGAGGCAGGAGGCGAGGCAAGGCTTGGCAGCAGGCAGGAGACTTGAAGCGAGGCTAGGCCTGGCAGGAGACTTGAGGCGATGCGAGGCAGGGCCTGGCAGGAGACTTGAGGCGAGGCGAGGCGAGGCGAGGCGTGGCAGGAGACTTGAGGCGAGGCGAGGCTTGGCAGCAGGCAGGAGACTTGAGGCGAGGCTTGGCAGGAAGCAGGATACTTGAGGCGAGGCGAGGCGAGGCCTGGCAGGAGACTTGAGATGAGGAGAGGCTTGGCAGGAGACGAGGCGAAGTGAGGCAAGGCTTGGTAGGAGGCAGGAGACGAGGCGAGGCTTGGCAGGAGGCAGGAGGCGAGGCAAGGCTTAGCAGGAGGCAGGAGGCGAGGCGAGGCTTGGTATGGGGCAGGAGACTTGAGGCGAGGCTTGGCAGGAGGCAAGAGACTTGAGGCAAGGCGAGGCTTGGCAGGAGACTTGAGGTGAGGTGAGGCTTGGCAGGAGACTTGAGGTGAGGCGAGGCTTGGCAGGAGGCAGGAGACTTGAAGAGAGGCTAGGCCTGGCAGGAGACTTGAAGCGAGGCAAGGCAAGGCTTGGCAGAACTTGAGGCGAGGCGAGGCTTGGCAGGAGGCAGGGGACTAGACGCCAGTCTTGGCAGGATGCCGGAGACATGAGGCGAGGTGAGGCGAGGCGAGGCCTGGCAGGAGACTTGAGGCGAGGAGAGGCGAGGCCTGACAGGAGACTTGAGGCGAGGCTTGGCAGGAGACTTGAGGCGAGGCGAGGCAAGGCTTGGCAGGAGGCAGGAGATGAGGCGAGGCTTGGCAGGAGACTTGAGGCGAGGTGAGGCTTGGCAGGAGACTTGAGGCGAGGCGAGGCTTGGCAGGAGGCAGGTGACTTGAAGTGAGGCTAGGCCTGGCAGGAGACTTGAGGCGAGGCGAGGCGAGGCCTGGCAGGAGACCTGAGGCGAGGCAAGGCAAGGCTTGGCAGAACCTGAGACGAGGCGAGGCTTGGCAGGAGGCAGGAGACTAGACGCCAGGCTTGGCAGGATGCAAGAGATTGAGGTGAGGTGAGGCGAGGTGAGGCCTGGCAGGAGACTTGAGGCGAGGAGAGGGGAGGCCTGGCAGGAGATTTGAGGCGAGGCTTGGAAGGAGACTTGAGGCAAGGCGAGGCGAGGCATGGCAGGAGGCAGGAGACTTGAGGCGAGGCGAGGCGAGGCCTGGCAGGAGACTTGAGGCGTAGAGAGGCTTGGCAGGAGACTTGAGGCAAGGCGAGACAAGGCCTAGCAGGAGGCTTGTGGCGAGGTGAGGCAAGGCTTGGCAGGAGGCAGGAGACTTGAGGTGAGGCTTGGCAGGAGACAGGAGGTAGGAGACTTGAGGTGAGGCGAGGCTTGGCAGGAGGCAGGAGGCGAGGCAAGGCTTAGCAGGAGGCAGGAGGCGAGGCGAGGCTTGGCAGGCGGCAGGAGACCTGAGGCGAGGCAAGGCGAGGCTTGGCAGGAGGCAGGAGGCGAGGCGAGGCTTGGTAGGAAGCAGGAGACTTGAGGCGAGGCTTGGCAGGAGGCAGGAGACCTGAGGCGAGGCGAAGCGAGGTGAGGCTTGGCAGGAGACTTGAGGTGAGGCGAGGCTTTGCAGGATGCAGGAGACTGGAAGCGAGGCTAGGCCTGGCAGGAGACTTGAGGCGATGCGAGGCAAGGCCTGGCAGGAGACTTGAAGCAAGACGAGGCAAGGCTTGGCAGGAGGCTTGTGGCGAGGCGAGGCTTGGCAGGAGACTTGAGGCGAGGCGAGGCAAGGCTTGGCAGGAGACAAGAGACGAGGTGAGGCTTGGCAGGAGGCAGGAGACTTGAGGCGAGGCTTGGCAGGCGGCAGGAGACCTGAGGCGAGGCGAGGCGAGGCTTGGCAGGAGACTTGAGGCGAGGTCAGGCTTGGCAGGAGGCAGGAGGCGAGGCAAGGCTTAGCAGGAGGCAGGAGGCGAGGTGAGACTTGGTAGGAGGCAGGAGACTTGAGGCGAGACTTGGCAGGAGGCAGGAGACCTGAGGCGAGGCGAGGTGAGGCTTGGCAGGAGACTTGAGGTGAGGCGAGGCTTTGCAGAAGGCAGGAGACTTGAAGCGAGGCTAGGCCTGGCAGGAGACTTGAGGCAATGCAAGGCAAGGTCTGGCAGGAGACTTGAGGCAAGGCGAGGCGAGGCTTGGCAGGAGGCTTGTGGCGAGGCGAGGCTTGGCAGGAGACTTGAGGCGAGGCGAGGCAAGGCTTGGCAGGAGACAGGAGACGAGGTGAGGCTTGGCAGGAGGCAGGAGGCAGGAGACTTGAGGTGAGGCGAGGCTTGGCAGGAGGCAGGAGGCGAGGCAAGGCTTAGCAGGAGGCAGGAGGCGAGGCGAGGCTTGGTAGGAGGCAGAAGACGAGGCGAGGCTTGGCAGGAGGCAGGAGACTTGAGGCGAGGCGAGGCTTGGCAGGAGACTTGAGGTGAGGAAAGGCTTTGCAGGAGGCAGGAGACTTGAAGCGAGGCTAGGCCTGGCAGGAGACTTGAGGCGATGCGAGGCAAGGCCTGGCAGGAGACTTGAGGCAAGGCAAGGCGAGGCTTGGCAGGAGGCTTGTGGCGAGGCGAGGCTTGGCAGGAGACTTGAGGTGAGGCGAGGCAAGGCTTGGCAGGAGACAGGAGACGAGGTGAGGCTTGGCAGGAGACAGGAGACTTGAGGTGAGGCTTGGCAGGAGGCAGGAGACTTGAGGTGAGGCGAGGCTTGGCAGGAGGCTGGAGGCGAGGCAAGGCTTAGCAGGAGGCAGGAGGCGAGGCGAGGCTTGGTAGGAGGCAGAAGACTTGAGGCGAGGCTTGGCAGGAGGCAGGAGACTTGAGGCGAGGCGAGGCGAGTCGAGGCTTGGCAGGAGACTTGAGGCGAGGTGAGGCTTGGCAGGAGACGAGGCGAAGTGAGGCAAGGCTTGGCAGGAGGCAGGAGACGAGGTGAGGCTTGGCAGGAGGCAGGAGACTTGAGGTGAGGCGAGGCTTGGCAGGAGGCAGGAGGCGAGGCAAGGCTTGGCAGCAGGCAGGAGACTTGAAGCGAGGCTAGGCCTGGCAGGAGACTTGAGGCGATGCGAGGCAAGGCCTGGCAGGAGACTTGAGGCGAGGCGAGGCGAGGCGAGGCGTGGCAGGAGACTTGAGGCGAGGCGAGGCTTGGCAGCAGGCAGGAGACTTGAGGCGAGGCTTGGCAGGAAGCAGGATACTTGAGGCGAGGCGAGGCGAGGCCTGGCAGGAGACTTGAGATGAGGAGAGGCTTGGCAGGAGACGAGGCGAAGTGAGGCAAGGCTTGGTAGGAGGCAGGAGACGAGGCGAGGCTTGGCAGGAGGCGGGGGACTAGACGCCAGTCTTGGCAGGATGCCGGAGACATGAGGCGAGGTGAGGCGAGGCGAGGCCTGGCAGGAGACTTGAGGCGAGGAGAGGCGAGGCCTGACAGGAGACTTGAGGCGAGGCTTGGCAGGAGACTTGAGGCGAGGCGAGGCAAGGCTTGGCAGGAGGCAGGAGATGAGGCGAGGCTTGGCAGGAGACTTGAGGCGAGGTGAGGCTTGGCAGGAGACTTGAGGCGAGGCGAGGCTTGGCAGGAGGCAGGTGACTTGAAGTGAGGCTAGGCCTGGCAGGAGACTTGAGGCGAGGCGAGGCGAGGCCTGGCAGGAGACCTGAGGCGAGGCAAGGCAAGGCTTGGCAGAACCTGAGACGAGGCGAGGCTTGGCAGGAGGCAGGAGACTAGACGCCAGGCTTGGCAGGATGCAAGAGATTGAGGTGAGGTGAGGCGAGGTGAGGCCTGGCAGGAGACTTGAGGCGAGGAGAGGGGAGGCCTGGCAGGAGATTTGAGGCGAGGCTTGGAAGGAGACTTGAGGCAAGGCGAGGCGAGGCATGGCAGGAGGCAGGAGACTTGAGGCGAGGCGAGGCGAGGCCTGGCAGGAGACTTGAGGCGTAGAGAGGCTTGGCAGGAGACTTGAGGCAAGGCGAGACAAGGCCTAGCAGGAGGCTTGTGGCGAGGTGAGGCAAGGCTTGGCAGGAGGCAGGAGACTTGAGGTGAGGCTTGGCAGGAGACAGGAGGTAGGAGACTTGAGGTGAGGCGAGGCTTGGCAGGAGGCAGGAGGCGAGGCAAGGCTTAGCAGGAGGCAGGAGGCGAGGCGAGGCTTGGCAGGCGGCAGGAGACCTGAGGCGAGGCAAGGCGAGGCTTGGCAGGAGGCAGGAGGCGAGGCGAGGCTTGGTAGGAAGCAGGAGACTTGAGGCGAGGCTTGGCAGGAGGCAGGAGACCTGAGGCGAGGCGAAGCGAGGTGAGGCTTGGCAGGAGACTTGAGGTGAGGCGAGGCTTTGCAGGATGCAGGAGACTTGAAGCGAGGCTAGGCCTGGCAGGAGACTTGAGGCGATGCGAGGCAAGGCCTGGCAGGAGACTTGAAGCAAGACGAGGCAAGGCTTGGCAGGAGGCTTGTGGCGAGGCGAGGCTTGGCAGGAGACTTGAGGCGAGGCGAGGCAAGGCTTGGCAGGAGACAAGAGACGAGGTGAGGCTTGGCAGGAGGCAGGAGACTTGAGGCGAGGCTTGGCAGGCGGCAGGAGACCTGAGGCGAGGCGAGGCGAGGCTTGGCAGGAGACTTGAGGCGAGGTCAGGCTTGGCAGGAGGCAGGAGGCGAGGCAAGGCTTAGCAGGAGGCAGGAGGCGAGGTGAGACTTGGTAGGAGGCAGGAGACTTGAGGCGAGTCTTGGCAGGAGGCAGGAGACCTGAGGCGAGGCGAGGCGAGGTGAGGCTTGGCAGGAGACTTGAGGTGAGGCGAGGCTTTGCAGAAGGCAGGAGACTTGAAGCGAGGCTAGGCCTGGCAGGAGACTTGAGGCAATGCAAGGCAAGGTCTGGCAGGAGACTTGAGGCAAGGCGAGGCGAGGCTTGGCAGGAGGCTTGTGGCGAGGCGAGGCTTGGCAGGAGACTTGAGGCGAGGCGAGGCAAGGCTTGGCAGGAGACAGGAGACGAGGTGAGGCTTGGCAGGAGGCAGGAGGCAGGAGACTTGAGGTGAGGCGAGGCTTGGCAGGAGGCAGGAGGCGAGGCAAGGCTTAGCAGGAGGCAGGAGGCGAGGCGAGGCTTGGTAGGAGGCAGAAGACGAGGCGAGGCTTGGCAGGAGGCAGGAGACTTGAGGCGAGGCGAGGCTTGGCAGGAGACTTGAGGTGAGGAAAGGCTTTGCAGGAGGCAGGAGACTTGAAGCGAGGCTAGGCCTGGCAGGAGACTTGAGGCGATGCGAGGCAAGGCCTGGCAGGAGACTTGAGGCAAGGCAAGGCGAGGCTTGGCAGGAGGCTTGTGGCGAGGCGAGGCTTGGCAGGAGACTTGAGGTGAGGCGAGGCAAGGCTTGGCAGGAGACAGGAGACGAGGTGAGGCTTGGCAGGAGACAGGAGACTTGAGGTGAGGCTTGGCAGGAGGCAGGAGACTTGAGGTGAGGCGAGGCTTGGCAGGAGGCTGGAGGCGAGGCAAGGCTTAGCAGGAGGCAGGAGGCGAGGCGAGGCTTGGTAGGAGGCAGAAGACTTGAGGCGAGGCTTGGCAGGAGGCAGGAGACTTGAGGCGAGGCGAGGCGAGTCGAGGCTTGGCAGGAGACTTGAGGCGAGGTGAGGCTTGGCAGGAGACGAGGCGAAGTGAGGCAAGGCTTGGCAGGAGGCAGGAGACGAGGTGAGGCTTGGCAGGAGGCAGGAGACTTGAGGTGAGGCGAGGCTTGGCAGGAGGCAGGAGGCGAGGCAAGGCTTGGCAGCAGGCAGGAGACTTGAAGCGAGGCTAGGCCTGGCAGGAGACTTGAGGCGATGCGAGGCAAGGCCTGGCAGGAGACTTGAGGCGAGGCGAGGCGAGGCGAGGCGTGGCAGGAGACTTGAGGCGAGGCGAGGCTTGGCAGCAGGCAGGAGACTTGAGGCGAGGCTTGGCAGGAAGCAGGATACTTGAGGCGAGGCGAGGCGAGGCCTGGCAGGAGACTTGAGATGAGGAGAGGCTTGGCAGGAGACGAGGCGAAGTGAGGCAAGGCTTGGTAGGAGGCAGGAGACGAGGCGAGGCTTGGCAGGAGGCAGGAGGCGAGGCAAGGCTTAGCAGGAGGCAGGAGGCGAGGCGAGGCTTGGTATGGGGCAGGAGACTTGAGGCGAGGCTTGGCAGGAGGCAAGAGACTTGAGGCAAGGCGAGGCTTGGCAGGAGACTTGAGGTGAGGTGAGGCTTGGCAGGAGACTTGAGGTGAGGCGAGGCTTGGCAGGAGGCAGGAGACTTGAAGAGAGGCTAGGCCTGGCAGGAGACTTGAAGCGAGGCAAGGCAAGGCTTGGCAGAACTTGAGGCGAGGCGAGGCTTGGCAGGAGGCAGGGGACTAGACGCCAGTCTTGGCAGGATGCCGGAGACATGAGGCGAGGTGAGGCGAGGCGAGGCCTGGCAGGAGACTTGAGGCGAGGAGAGGCGAGGCCTGACAGGAGACTTGAGGCGAGGCTTGGCAGGAGACTTGAGGCGAGGCGAGGCAAGGCTTGGCAGGAGGCAGGAGATGAGGCGAGGCTTGGCAGGAGACTTGAGGCGAGGTGAGGCTTGGCAGGAGACTTGAGGCGAGGCGAGGCTTGGCAGGAGGCAGGTGACTTGAAGTGAGGCTAGGCCTGGCAGGAGACTTGAGGCGAGGCGAGGCGAGGCCTGGCAGGAGACCTGAGGCGAGGCAAGGCAAGGCTTGGCAGAACCTGAGACGAGGCGAGGCTTGGCAGGAGGCAGGAGACTAGACGCCAGGCTTGGCAGGATGCAAGAGATTGAGGTGAGGTGAGGCGAGGTGAGGCCTGGCAGGAGACTTGAGGCGAGGAGAGGGGAGGCCTGGCAGGAGATTTGAGGCGAGGCTTGGAAGGAGACTTGAGGCAAGGCGAGGCGAGGCATGGCAGGAGGCAGGAGACTTGAGGCGAGGCGAGGCGAGGCCTGGCAGGAGACTTGAAGCAAGACGAGGCAAGGCTTGGCAGGAGGCTTGTGGCGAGGCGAGGCTTGGCAGGAGACTTGAGGCGAGGCGAGGCAAGGCTTGGCAGGAGACAAGAGACGAGGTGAGGCTTGGCAGGAGGCAGGAGACTTGAGGCGAGGCTTGGCAGGCGGCAGGAGACCTGAGGCGAGGCGAGGCGAGGCTTGGCAGGAGACTTGAGGCGAGGTCAGGCTTGGCAGGAGGCAGGAGGCGAGGCAAGGCTTAGCAGGAGGCAGGAGGCGAGGTGAGACTTGGTAGGAGGCAGGAGACTTGAGGCGAGACTTGGCAGGAGGCAGGAGACCTGAGGCGAGGCGAGGTGAGGCTTGGCAGGAGACTTGAGGTGAGGCGAGGCTTTGCAGAAGGCAGGAGACTTGAAGCGAGGCTAGGCCTGGCAGGAGACTTGAGGCAATGCAAGGCAAGGTCTGGCAGGAGACTTGAGGCAAGGCGAGGCGAGGCTTGGCAGGAGGCTTGTGGCGAGGCGAGGCTTGGCAGGAGACTTGAGGCGAGGCGAGGCAAGGCTTGGCAGGAGACAGGAGACGAGGTGAGGCTTGGCAGGAGGCAGGAGGCAGGAGACTTGAGGTGAGGCGAGGCTTGGCAGGAGGCAGGAGGCGAGGCAAGGCTTAGCAGGAGGCAGGAGGCGAGGCGAGGCTTGGTAGGAGGCAGAAGACGAGGCGAGGCTTGGCAGGAGGCAGGAGACTTGAGGCGAGGCGAGGCTTGGCAGGAGACTTGAGGTGAGGAAAGGCTTTGCAGGAGGCAGGAGACTTGAAGCGAGGCTAGGCCTGGCAGGAGACTTGAGGCGATGCGAGGCAAGGCCTGGCAGGAGACTTGAGGCAAGGCGAGGCGAGGCTTGGCAGGAGGCTTGTGGCGAGGCGAGGCTTGGCAGGAGACTTGAGGTGAGGCGAGGCAAGGCTTGGCAGGAGACAGGAGACGAGGTGAGGCTTGGCAGGAGACAGGAGACTTGAGGTGAGGCTTGGCAGGAGGCAGGAGACTTGAGGTGAGGCGAGGCTTGGCAGGAGGCTGGAGGCGAGGCAAGGCTTAGCAGGAGGCAGGAGGCGAGGCGAGGCTTGGTAGGAGGCAGAAGACTTGAGGCGAGGCTTGGCAGGAGGCAGGAGACTTGAGGCGAGGCGAGGCGAGTCGAGGCTTGGCAGGAGACTTGAGGCGAGGTGAGGCTTGGCAGGAGACGAGGCGAAGTGAGGCAAGGCTTGGCAGGAGGCAGGAGACGAGGTGAGGCTTGGCAGGAGGCAGGAGACTTGAGGTGAGGCGAGGCTTGGCAGGAGGCAGGAGGCGAGGCAAGGCTTGGCAGCAGGCAGGAGACTTGAAGCGAGGCTAGGCCTGGCAGGAGACTTGAGGCGATGCGAGGCAAGGCCTGGCAGGAGACTTGAGGCGAGGCGAGGCGAGGCGAGGCGTGGCAGGAGACTTGAGGCGAGGCGAGGCTTGGCAGCAGGCAGGAGACTTGAGGCGAGGCTTGGCAGGAAGCAGGATACTTGAGGCGAGGCGAGGCGAGGCCTGGCAGGAGACTTGAGATGAGGAGAGGCTTGGCAGGAGACGAGGCGAAGTGAGGCAAGGCTTGGTAGGAGGCAGGAGACGAGGCGAGGCTTGGCAGGAGGCAGGAGGCGAGGCAAGGCTTAGCAGGAGGCAGGAGGCGAGGCGAGGCTTGGTATGGGGCAGGAGACTTGAGGCGAGGCTTGGCAGGAGGCAAGAGACTTGAGGCAAGGCGAGGCTTGGCAGGAGACTTGAGGTGAGGTGAGGCTTGGCAGGAGACTTGAGGTGAGGCGAGGCTTGGCAGGAGGCAGGAGACTTGAAGAGAGGCTAGGCCTGGCAGGAGACTTGAAGCGAGGCAAGGCAAGGCTTGGCAGAACTTGAGGCGAGGCGAGGCTTGGCAGGAGGCAGGGGACTAGACGCCAGTCTTGGCAGGATGCCGGAGACATGAGGCGAGGTGAGGCGAGGCGAGGCCTGGCAGGAGACTTGAGGCGAGGAGAGGCGAGGCCTGACAGGAGACTTGAGGCGAGGCTTGGCAGGAGACTTGAGGCGAGGCGAGGCAAGGCTTGGCAGGAGGCAGGAGATGAGGCGAGGCTTGGCAGGAGACTTGAGGCGAGGTGAGGCTTGGCAGGAGACTTGAGGCGAGGCGAGGCTTGGCAGGAGGCAGGTGACTTGAAGTGAGGCTAGGCCTGGCAGGAGACTTGAGGCGAGGCGAGGCGAGGCCTGGCAGGAGACCTGAGGCGAGGCAAGGCAAGGCTTGGCAGAACCTGAGACGAGGCGAGGCTTGGCAGGAGGCAGGAGACTAGACGCCAGGCTTGGCAGGATGCAAGAGATTGAGGTGAGGTGAGGCGAGGTGAGGCCTGGCAGGAGACTTGAGGCGAGGAGAGGGGAGGCCTGGCAGGAGATTTGAGGCGAGGCTTGGAAGGAGACTTGAGGCAAGGCGAGGCGAGGCATGGCAGGAGGCAGGAGACTTGAGGCGAGGCGAGGCGAGGCCTGGCAGGAGACTTGAGGCGTAGAGAGGCTTGGCAGGAGACTTGAGGCAAGGCGAGACAAGGCCTAGCAGGAGGCTTGTGGCGAGGTGAGGCAAGGCTTGGCAGGAGGCAGGAGACTTGAGGTGAGGCTTGGCAGGAGACAGGAGGTAGGAGACTTGAGGTGAGGCGAGGCTTGGCAGGAGGCAGGAGGCGAGGCAAGGCTTAGCAGGAGGCAGGAGGCGAGGCGAGGCTTGGCAGGCGGCAGGAGACCTGAGGCGAGGCAAGGCGAGGCTTGGCAGGAGGCAGGAGGCGAGGCGAGGCTTGGTAGGAAGCAGGAGACTTGAGGCGAGGCTTGGCAGGAGGCAGGAGACCTGAGGCGAGGCGAAGCGAGGTGAGGCTTGGCAGGAGACTTGAGGTGAGGCGAGGCTTTGCAGGATGCAGGAGACTTGAAGCGAGGCTAGGCCTGGCAGGAGACTTGAGGCGATGCGAGGCAAGGCCTGGCAGGAGACTTGAAGCAAGACGAGGCAAGGCTTGGCAGGAGGCTTGTGGCGAGGCGAGGCTTGGCAGGAGACTTGAGGCGAGGCGAGGCAAGGCTTGGCAGGAGACAAGAGACGAGGTGAGGCTTGGCAGGAGGCAGGAGACTTGAGGCGAGGCTTGGCAGGCGGCAGGAGACCTGAGGCGAGGCGAGGCGAGGCTTGGCAGGAGACTTGAGGCGAGGTCAGGCTTGGCAGGAGGCAGGAGGCGAGGCAAGGCTTAGCAGGAGGCAGGAGGCGAGGTGAGACTTGGTAGGAGGCAGGAGACTTGAGGCGAGGCTTGGCAGGCGGCAGGAGACCTGAGGCGAGGCGAGGCGAGGCTTGGCAGGAGACTTGAGGCGAGGTCAGGCTTGGCAGGAGGCAGGAGGCGAGGCAAGGCTTAGCAGGAGGCAGGAGGCGAGGTGAGACTTGGTAGGAGGCAGGAGACTTGAGGCGAGACTTGGCAGGAGGCAGGAGACCTGAGGCGAGGCGAGGCGAGGTGAGGCTTGGCAGGAGACTTGAGGTGAGGCGAGGCTTTGCAGAAGGCAGGAGACTTGAAGCGAGGCTAGGCCTGGCAGGAGACTTGAGGCAATGCAAGGCAAGGTCTGGCAGGAGACTTGAGGCAAGGCGAGGCGAGGCTTGGCAGGAGGCTTGTGGCGAGGCGAGGCTTGGCAGGAGACTTGAGGCGAGGCGAGGCAAGGCTTGGCAGGAGACAGGAGACGAGGTGAGGCTTGGCAGGAGGCAGGAGGCAGGAGACTTGAGGTGAGGCGAGGCTTGGCAGGAGGCAGGAGGCGAGGCAAGGCTTAGCAGGAGGCAGGAGGCGAGGCGAGGCTTGGTAGGAGGCAGAAGACGAGGCGAGGCTTGGCAGGAGGCAGGAGACTTGAGGCGAGGCGAGGCTTGGCAGGAGACTTGAGGTGAGGAAAGGCTTTGCAGGAGGCAGGAGACTTGAAGCGAGGCTAGGCCTGGCAGGAGACTTGAGGCGATGCGAGGCAAGGCCTGGCAGGAGACTTGAGGCAAGGCAAGGCGAGGCTTGGCAGGAGGCTTGTGGCGAGGCGAGGCTTGGCAGGAGACTTGAGGTGAGGCGAGGCAAGGCTTGGCAGGAGACAGGAGACGAGGTGAGGCTTGGCAGGAGACAGGAGACTTGAGGTGAGGCTTGGCAGGAGGCAGGAGACTTGAGGTGAGGCGAGGCTTGGCAGGAGGCTGGAAGCGAGGCAAGGCTTAGCAGGAGGCAGGAGGCGAGGCGAGGCTTGGTAGGAGGCAGAAGACTTGAGGCGAGGCTTGGCAGGAGGCAGGAGACTTGAGGCGAGGCGAGGCGAGTCGAGGCTTGGCAGGAGACTTGAGGCGAGGTGAGGCTTGGCAGGAGACGAGGCGAAGTGAGGCAAGGCTTGGCAGGAGGCAGGAGACGAGGTGAGGCTTGGCAGGAGGCAGGAGACTTGAGGTGAGGCGAGGCTTGGCAGGAGGCAGGAGGCGAGGCAAGGCTTGGCAGCAGGCAGGAGACTTGAAGCGAGGCTAGGCCTGGCAGGAGACTTGAGGCGATGCGAGGCAAGGCCTGGCAGGAGACTTGAGGCGAGGCGAGGCGAGGCGAGGCGTGGCAGGAGACTTGAGGCGAGGCGAGGCTTGGCAGCAGGCAGGAGACTTGAGGCGAGGCTTGGCAGGAAGCAGGATACTTGAGGCGAGGCGAGGCGAGGCCTGGCAGGAGACTTGAGATGAGGAGAGGCTTGGCAGGAGACGAGGCGAAGTGAGGCAAGGCTTGGTAGGAGGCAGGAGACGAGGCGAGGCTTGGCAGGAGGCAGGAGGCGAGGCAAGGCTTAGCAGGAGGCAGGAGGCGAGGCGAGGCTTGGTATGGGGCAGGAGACTTGAGGCGAGGCTTGGCAGGAGGCAAGAGACTTGAGGCAAGGCGAGGCTTGGCAGGAGACTTGAGGTGAGGTGAGGCTTGGCAGGAGACTTGAGGTGAGGCGAGGCTTGGCAGGAGGCAGGAGACTTGAAGAGAGGCTAGGCCTGGCAGGAGACTTGAAGCGAGGCAAGGCAAGGCTTGGCAGAACTTGAGGCGAGGCGAGGCTTGGCAGGAGGCAGGGGACTAGACGCCAGTCTTGGCAGGATGCCGGAGACATGAGGCGAGGTGAGGCGAGGCGAGGCCTGGCAGGAGACTTGAGGCGAGGAGAGGCGAGGCCTGACAGGAGACTTGAGGCGAGGCTTGGCAGGAGACTTGAGGCGAGGCGAGGCAAGGCTTGGCAGGAGGCAGGAGATGAGGCGAGGCTTGGCAGGAGACTTGAGGCGAGGTGAGGCTTGGCAGGAGACTTGAGGCGAGGCGAGGCTTGGCAGGAGGCAGGTGACTTGAAGTGAGGCTAGGCCTGGCAGGAGACTTGAGGCGAGGCGAGGCGAGGCCTGGCAGGAGACCTGAGGCGAGGCAAGGCAAGGCTTGGCAGAACCTGAGACGAGGCGAGGCTTGGCAGGAGGCAGGAGACTAGACGCCAGGCTTGGCAGGATGCAAGAGATTGAGGTGAGGTGAGGCGAGGTGAGGCCTGGCAGGAGACTTGAGGCGAGGAGAGGGGAGGCCTGGCAGGAGATTTGAGGCGAGGCTTGGAAGGAGACTTGAGGCAAGGCGAGGCGAGGCATGGCAGGAGGCAGGAGACTTGAGGCGAGGCGAGGCGAGGCCTGGCAGGAGACTTGAAGCAAGACGAGGCAAGGCTTGGCAGGAGGCTTGTGGCGAGGCGAGGCTTGGCAGGAGACTTGAGGCGAGGCGAGGCAAGGCTTGGCAGGAGACAAGAGACGAGGTGAGGCTTGGCAGGAGGCAGGAGACTTGAGGCGAGGCTTGGCAGGCGGCAGGAGACCTGAGGCGAGGCGAGGCGAGGCTTGGCAGGAGACTTGAGGCGAGGTCAGGCTTGGCAGGAGGCAGGAGGCGAGGCAAGGCTTAGCAGGAGGCAGGAGGCGAGGTGAGACTTGGTAGGAGGCAGGAGACTTGAGGCGAGACTTGGCAGGAGGCAGGAGACCTGAGGCGAGGCGAGGTGAGGCTTGGCAGGAGACTTGAGGTGAGGCGAGGCTTTGCAGAAGGCAGGAGACTTGAAGCGAGGCTAGGCCTGGCAGGAGACTTGAGGCAATGCAAGGCAAGGTCTGGCAGGAGACTTGAGGCAAGGCGAGGCGAGGCTTGGCAGGAGGCTTGTGGCGAGGCGAGGCTTGGCAGGAGACTTGAGGCGAGGCGAGGCAAGGCTTGGCAGGAGACAGGAGACGAGGTGAGGCTTGGCAGGAGGCAGGAGGCAGGAGACTTGAGGTGAGGCGAGGCTTGGCAGGAGGCAGGAGGCGAGGCAAGGCTTAGCAGGAGGCAGGAGGCGAGGCGAGGCTTGGTAGGAGGCAGAAGACGAGGCGAGGCTTGGCAGGAGGCAGGAGACTTGAGGCGAGGCGAGGCTTGGCAGGAGACTTGAGGTGAGGAAAGGCTTTGCAGGAGGCAGGAGACTTGAAGCGAGGCTAGGCCTGGCAGGAGACTTGAGGCGATGCGAGGCAAGGCCTGGCAGGAGACTTGAGGCAAGGCGAGGCGAGGCTTGGCAGGAGGCTTGTGGCGAGGCGAGGCTTGGCAGGAGACTTGAGGTGAGGCGAGGCAAGGCTTGGCAGGAGACAGGAGACGAGGTGAGGCTTGGCAGGAGACAGGAGACTTGAGGTGAGGCTTGGCAGGAGGCAGGAGACTTGAGGTGAGGCGAGGCTTGGCAGGAGGCTGGAGGCGAGGCAAGGCTTAGCAGGAGGCAGGAGGCGAGGCGAGGCTTGGTAGGAGGCAGAAGACTTGAGGCGAGGCTTGGCAGGAGGCAGGAGACTTGAGGCGAGGCGAGGCGAGTCGAGGCTTGGCAGGAGACTTGAGGCGAGGTGAGGCTTGGCAGGAGACGAGGCGAAGTGAGGCAAGGCTTGGCAGGAGGCAGGAGACGAGGTGAGGCTTGGCAGGAGGCAGGAGACTTGAGGTGAGGCGAGGCTTGGCAGGAGGCAGGAGGCGAGGCAAGGCTTGGCAGCAGGCAGGAGACTTGAAGCGAGGCTAGGCCTGGCAGGAGACTTGAGGCGATGCGAGGCAAGGCCTGGCAGGAGACTTGAGGCGAGGCGAGGCGAGGCGAGGCGTGGCAGGAGACTTGAGGCGAGGCGAGGCTTGGCAGCAGGCAGGAGACTTGAGGCGAGGCTTGGCAGGAAGCAGGATACTTGAGGCGAGGCGAGGCGAGGCCTGGCAGGAGACTTGAGATGAGGAGAGGCTTGGCAGGAGACGAGGCGAAGTGAGGCAAGGCTTGGTAGGAGGCAGGAGACGAGGCGAGGCTTGGCAGGAGGCAGGAGGCGAGGCAAGGCTTAGCAGGAGGCAGGAGGCGAGGCGAGGCTTGGTATGGGGCAGGAGACTTGAGGCGAGGCTTGGCAGGAGGCAAGAGACTTGAGGCAAGGCGAGGCTTGGCAGGAGACTTGAGGTGAGGTGAGGCTTGGCAGGAGACTTGAGGTGAGGCGAGGCTTGGCAGGAGGCAGGAGACTTGAAGAGAGGCTAGGCCTGGCAGGAGACTTGAAGCGAGGCAAGGCAAGGCTTGGCAGAACTTGAGGCGAGGCGAGGCTTGGCAGGAGGCAGGGGACTAGACGCCAGTCTTGGCAGGATGCCGGAGACATGAGGCGAGGTGAGGCGAGGCGAGGCCTGGCAGGAGACTTGAGGCGAGGAGAGGCGAGGCCTGACAGGAGACTTGAGGCGAGGCTTGGCAGGAGACTTGAGGCGAGGCGAGGCAAGGCTTGGCAGGAGGCAGGAGATGAGGCGAGGCTTGGCAGGAGACTTGAGGCGAGGTGAGGCTTGGCAGGAGACTTGAGGCGAGGCGAGGCTTGGCAGGAGGCAGGTGACTTGAAGTGAGGCTAGGCCTGGCAGGAGACTTGAGGCGAGGCGAGGCGAGGCCTGGCAGGAGACCTGAGGCGAGGCAAGGCAAGGCTTGGCAGAACCTGAGACGAGGCGAGGCTTGGCAGGAGGCAGGAGACTAGACGCCAGGCTTGGCAGGATGCAAGAGATTGAGGTGAGGTGAGGCGAGGTGAGGCCTGGCAGGAGACTTGAGGCGAGGAGAGGGGAGGCCTGGCAGGAGATTTGAGGCGAGGCTTGGAAGGAGACTTGAGGCAAGGCGAGGCGAGGCATGGCAGGAGGCAGGAGACTTGAGGCGAGGCGAGGCGAGGCCTGGCAGGAGACTTGAGGCGTAGAGAGGCTTGGCAGGAGACTTGAGGCAAGGCGAGACAAGGCCTAGCAGGAGGCTTGTGGCGAGGTGAGGCAAGGCTTGGCAGGAGGCAGGAGACTTGAGGTGAGGCTTGGCAGGAGACAGGAGGTAGGAGACTTGAGGTGAGGCGAGGCTTGGCAGGAGGCAGGAGGCGAGGCAAGGCTTAGCAGGAGGCAGGAGGCGAGGCGAGGCTTGGCAGGCGGCAGGAGACCTGAGGCGAGGCAAGGCGAGGCTTGGCAGGAGGCAGGAGGCGAGGCGAGGCTTGGTAGGAAGCAGGAGACTTGAGGCGAGGCTTGGCAGGAGGCAGGAGACCTGAGGCGAGGCGAAGCGAGGTGAGGCTTGGCAGGAGACTTGAGGCGAGGCGAGGCGAGTCGAGGCTTGGCAGGAGACTTGAGGCGAGGTGAGGCTTGGCAGGAGACGAGGCGAAGTGAGGCAAGGCTTGGCAGGAGGCAGGAGACGAGGTGAGGCTTGGCAGGAGGCAGGAGACTTGAGGTGAGGCGAGGCTTGGCAGGAGGCAGGAGGCGAGGCAAGGCTTGGCAGCAGGCAGGAGACTTGAAGCGAGGCTAGGCCTGGCAGGAGACTTGAGGCGATGCGAGGCAAGGCCTGGCAGGAGACTTGAGGCGAGGCGAGGCGAGGCGAGGCGTGGCAGGAGACTTGAGGCGAGGCGAGGCTTGGCAGCAGGCAGGAGACTTGAGGCGAGGCTTGGCAGGAAGCAGGATACTTGAGGCGAGGCGAGGCGAGGCCTGGCAGGAGACTTGAGATGAGGAGAGGCTTGGCAGGAGACGAGGCGAAGTGAGGCAAGGCTTGGTAGGAGGCAGGAGACGAGGCGAGGCTTGGCAGGAGGCAGGAGGCGAGGCAAGGCTTAGCAGGAGGCAGGAGGCGAGGCGAGGCTTGGTATGGGGCAGGAGACTTGAGGCGAGGCTTGGCAGGAGGCAAGAGACTTGAGGCAAGGCGAGGCTTGGCAGGAGACTTGAGGTGAGGTGAGGCTTGGCAGGAGACTTGAGGTGAGGCGAGGCTTGGCAGGAGGCAGGAGACTTGAAGAGAGGCTAGGCCTGGCAGGAGACTTGAAGCGAGGCAAGGCAAGGCTTGGCAGAACTTGAGGCGAGGCGAGGCTTGGCAGGAGGCAGGGGACTAGACGCCAGTCTTGGCAGGATGCCGGAGACATGAGGCGAGGTGAGGCGAGGCGAGGCCTGGCAGGAGACTTGAGGCGAGGAGAGGCGAGGCCTGACAGGAGACTTGAGGCGAGGCTTGGCAGGAGACTTGAGGCGAGGCGAGGCAAGGCTTGGCAGGAGGCAGGAGATGAGGCGAGGCTTGGCAGGAGACTTGAGGCGAGGTGAGGCTTGGCAGGAGACTTGAGGCGAGGCGAGGCTTGGCAGGAGGCAGGTGACTTGAAGTGAGGCTAGGCCTGGCAGGAGACTTGAGGCGAGGCGAGGCGAGGCCTGGCAGGAGACCTGAGGCGAGGCAAGGCAAGGCTTGGCAGAACCTGAGACGAGGCGAGGCTTGGCAGGAGGCAGGAGACTAGACGCCAGGCTTGGCAGGATGCAAGAGATTGAGGTGAGGTGAGGCGAGGTGAGGCCTGGCAGGAGACTTGAGGCGAGGAGAGGGGAGGCCTGGCAGGAGATTTGAGGCGAGGCTTGGAAGGAGACTTGAGGCAAGGCGAGGCGAGGCATGGCAGGAGGCAGGAGACTTGAGGCGAGGCGAGGCGAGGCCTGGCAGGAGACTTGAGGCGTAGAGAGGCTTGGCAGGAGACTTGAGGCAAGGCGAGACAAGGCCTAGCAGGAGGCTTGTGGCGAGGTGAGGCAAGGCTTGGCAGGAGGCAGGAGACTTGAGGTGAGGCTTGGCAGGAGACAGGAGGTAGGAGACTTGAGGTGAGGCGAGGCTTGGCAGGAGGCAGGAGGCGAGGCAAGGCTTAGCAGGAGGCAGGAGGCGAGGCGAGGCTTGGCAGGCGGCAGGAGACCTGAGGCGAGGCAAGGCGAGGCTTGGCAGGAGGCAGGAGGCGAGGCGAGGCTTGGTAGGAAGCAGGAGACTTGAGGCGAGGCTTGGCAGGAGGCAGGAGACCTGAGGCGAGGCGAAGCGAGGTGAGGCTTGGCAGGAGACTTGAGGCGAGGCGAGGCGAGTCGAGGCTTGGCAGGAGACTTGAGGCGAGGTGAGGCTTGGCAGGAGACGAGGCGAAGTGAGGCAAGGCTTGGCAGGAGGCAGGAGACGAGGTGAGGCTTGGCAGGAGGCAGGAGACTTGAGGTGAGGCGAGGCTTGGCAGGAGGCAGGAGGCGAGGCAAGGCTTGGCAGCAGGCAGGAGACTTGAAGCGAGGCTAGGCCTGGCAGGAGACTTGAGGCGATGCGAGGCAAGGCCTGGCAGGAGACTTGAGGCGAGGCGAGGCGAGGCGAGGCGTGGCAGGAGACTTGAGGCGAGGCGAGGCTTGGCAGCAGGCAGGAGACTTGAGGCGAGGCTTGGCAGGAAGCAGGATACTTGAGGCGAGGCGAGGCGAGGCCTGGCAGGAGACTTGAGATGAGGAGAGGCTTGGCAGGAGACGAGGCGAAGTGAGGCAAGGCTTGGTAGGAGGCAGGAGACGAGGCGAGGCTTGGCAGGAGGCAGGAGGCGAGGCAAGGCTTAGCAGGAGGCAGGAGGCGAGGCGAGGCTTGGTATGGGGCAGGAGACTTGAGGCGAGGCTTGGCAGGAGGCAAGAGACTTGAGGCAAGGCGAGGCTTGGCAGGAGACTTGAGGTGAGGTGAGGCTTGGCAGGAGACTTGAGGTGAGGCGAGGCTTGGCAGGAGGCAGGAGACTTGAAGAGAGGCTAGGCCTGGCAGGAGACTTGAAGCGAGGCAAGGCAAGGCTTGGCAGAACTTGAGGCGAGGCGAGGCTTGGCAGGAGGCAGGGGACTAGACGCCAGTCTTGGCAGGATGCCGGAGACATGAGGCGAGGTGAGGCGAGGCGAGGCCTGGCAGGAGACTTGAGGCGAGGAGAGGCGAGGCCTGACAGGAGACTTGAGGCGAGGCTTGGCAGGAGACTTGAGGCGAGGCGAGGCAAGGCTTGGCAGGAGGCAGGAGATGAGGCGAGGCTTGGCAGGAGACTTGAGGCGAGGTGAGGCTTGGCAGGAGACTTGAGGCGAGGCGAGGCTTGGCAGGAGGCAGGTGACTTGAAGTGAGGCTAGGCCTGGCAGGAGACTTGAGGCGAGGCGAGGCGAGGCCTGGCAGGAGACCTGAGGCGAGGCAAGGCAAGGCTTGGCAGAACCTGAGACGAGGCGAGGCTTGGCAGGAGGCAGGAGACTAGACGCCAGGCTTGGCAGGATGCAAGAGATTGAGGTGAGGTGAGGCGAGGTGAGGCCTGGCAGGAGACTTGAGGCGAGGAGAGGGGAGGCCTGGCAGGAGATTTGAGGCGAGGCTTGGAAGGAGACTTGAGGCAAGGCGAGGCGAGGCATGGCAGGAGGCAGGAGACTTGAGGCGAGGCGAGGCGAGGCCTGGCAGGAGACTTGAGGCGTAGAGAGGCTTGGCAGGAGACTTGAGGCAAGGCGAGACAAGGCCTAGCAGGAGGCTTGTGGCGAGGTGAGGCAAGGCTTGGCAGGAGGCAGGAGACTTGAGGTGAGGCTTGGCAGGAGACAGGAGGTAGGAGACTTGAGGTGAGGCGAGGCTTGGCAGGAGGCAGGAGGCGAGGCAAGGCTTAGCAGGAGGCAGGAGGCGAGGCGAGGCTTGGCAGGCGGCAGGAGACCTGAGGCGAGGCAAGGCGAGGCTTGGCAGGAGGCAGGAGGCGAGGCGAGGCTTGGTAGGAAGCAGGAGACTTGAGGCGAGGCTTGGCAGGAGGCAGGAGACCTGAGGCGAGGCGAAGCGAGGTGAGGCTTGGCAGGAGACTTGAGGTGAGGCGAGGCTTTGCAGGATGCAGGAGACTTGAAGCGAGGCTAGGCCTGGCAGGAGACTTGAGGCGATGCGAGGCAAGGCCTGGCAGGAGACTTGAAGCAAGACGAGGCAAGGCTTGGCAGGAGGCTTGTGGCGAGGCGAGGCTTGGCAGGAGACTTGAGGCGAGGCGAGGCAAGGCTTGGCAGGAGACAAGAGACGAGGTGAGGCTTGGCAGGAGGCAGGAGACTTGAGGCGAGGCTTGGCAGGCGGCAGGAGACCTGAGGCGAGGCGAGGCGAGGCTTGGCAGGAGACTTGAGGCGAGGTCAGGCTTGGCAGGAGGCAGGAGGCGAGGCAAGGCTTAGCAGGAGGCAGGAGGCGAGGTGAGACTTGGTAGGAGGCAGGAGACTTGAGGCGAGGCTTGGCAGGCGGCAGGAGACCTGAGGCGAGGCGAGGCGAGGCTTGGCAGGAGGCAGGAGGTGAGGCGAGGCTTGGTAGGAGGCAGGAGACTTGAGGCGAGGCTTGGCAGGAGGCAGGAGACTTGAGGCGAGGCGAGGCTTGGTAGGAGACTTGAGGTGAGGCGAGGCTTGGCAGGAGGCAGGAGGCGAGGCAAGGCAGGGCAGGAGGCAGGTGACTTGAAGTGAGGCTAGGCCTGGCAGGAGACTTGAGGCGAGGCAAGGCGAGGCCTGGCAGGAGACCTGAGGCGAGGCAAGGCAAGGCTTAGCAGAACCTGAGACGAGGCGAGGCTTGGCAGGAGGCAGGAGACTAGACGCCAGGCTTGGCAGGATGCAAGAGATTGAGGTGAGGTGAGGCGAGGTGAGGCCTGGCAGGAGGCTTGTGGCGAGGTGAGGCAAGGCTTGGCAGGAGGCAGGAGACTTGAGGTGAGGCTTGGCAGGAGACAGGAGGTAGGAGACTTGAGGTGAGGCGAGGCTTGGCAGGAGGCAGGAGTCGAGGCAAGGCTTAGCAGGAGGCAGGAGGCGAGGCGAGGCTTGGCAGGCGGCAGGAGACCTGAGGCGAGGCAAGGCGAGGCTTGGCAGGAGGCAGGAGGCGAGGCGAGGCTTGGTAGGAAGCAGGAGACTTGAGGCGAGGCTTGGCAGGAGGCAGGAGACCTGAGGCGAGGCGAAGCGAGGTGAGGCTTGGCAGGAGACTTGAGGTGAGGCGAGGCTTTGCAGGATGCAGGAGACTTGAAGCGAGGCTAGGCCTGGCAGGAGACTTGAGGCGATGCGAGGCAAGGCCTGGCAGGAGACTTGAAGCAAGACGAGGCAAGGCTTGGCAGGAGGCTTGTGGCGAGGCGAGGCTTGGCAGGAGACTTGAGGCGAGGCGAGGCAAGGCTTGGCAGGAGACAAGAGACGAGGTGAGGCTTGGCAGGAGGCAGGAGACTTGAGGCGAGGCTTGGCAGGCGGCAGGAGACCTGAGGCGAGGCGAGGCGAGGCTTGGCAGGAGACTTGAGGCGAGGTCAGGCTTGGCAGGAGGCAGGAGGCGAGGCAAGGCTTAGCAGGAGGCAGGAGGCGAGGTGAGACTTGGTAGGAGGCAGGAGACTTGAGGCGAGGCTTGGCAGGCGGCAGGAGACCTGAGGCGAGGCGAGGCGAGGCTTGGCAGGAGGCAGGAGGTGAGGCGAGGCTTGGTAGGAGGCAGGAGACTTGAGGCGAGGCTTGGCAGGAGGCAGGAGACTTGAGGCGAGGCGAGGCTTGGTAGGAGACTTGAGGTGAGGCGAGGCTTGGCAGGAGGCAGGAGGCGAGGCAAGGCAGGGCAGGAGGCAGGTGACTTGAAGTGAGGCTAGGCCTGGCAGGAGACTTGAGGCGAGGCAAGGCGAGGCCTGGCAGGAGACCTGAGGCGAGGCAAGGCAAGGCTTAGCAGAACCTGAGACGAGGCGAGGCTTGGCAGGAGGCAGGAGACTAGACGCCAGGCTTGGCAGGATGCAAGAGATTGAGGTGAGGTGAGGCGAGGTGAGGCCTGGCAGGAGACTTGAGGCGAGGAGAGGTGAGGCCTGGCAGGAGATTTGAGGCGAGGCTTGGCAGGAGACTTGAGGCAAGGCGAGGCGAGGCATGGCAGGAGGCAGGAGACTTGAGGCGAGGCGAGGCGAGGCCTGGCAGGAGACTTGAGGCGTAGAGAGGCTTGGCAGGAGACTTGAGGCAAGGCGAGACAAGGCCTAGCAGGAGGCTTGTGGCGAGGTGAGGCAAGGCTTGGCAGGAGGCAGGAGACTTGAGGTGAGGCTTGGCAGGAGACAGGAGGTAGGAGACTTGAGGTGAGGCGAGGCTTGGCAGGAGGCAGGAGGCGAGGCAAGGCTTAGCAGGAGGCAGGAGGCGAGGCGAGGCTTGGCAGGCGGCAGGAGACCTGAGGCGAGGCAAGGCGAGGCTTGGCAGGAGGCAGGAGGCGAGGCGAGGCTTGGTAGGAAGCAGGAGACTTGAGGCGAGGCTTGGCAGGAGGCAGGAGACCTGAGGCGAGGCGAAGCGAGGTGAGGCTTGGCAGGAGACTTGAGGTGAGGCGAGGCTTTGCAGGAGGCAGGAGACTTGAAGCGAGGCTAGGCCTGGCAGGAGACTTGAGGCGATGCGAGGCAAGGCCTGGCAGGAGACTTGAAGCAAGACGAGGCAAGGCTTGGCAGGAGGCTTGTGGCGAGGCGAGGCTTGGCAGGAGACTTGAGGCGAGGCGAGGCAAGGCTTGGCAGGAGACAAGAGACGAGGTGAGGCTTGGCAGGAGGCAGGAGACTTGAGGCGAGGCTTGGCAGGCGGCAGGAGACCTGAGGCGAGGCGAGGCGAGGCGTGGCAGGAGACTTGAGGCGAGGTCAGGCTTGGCAGGAGGCAGGAGGCGAGGCAAGGCTTAGCAGGAGGCAGGAGGCGAGGTGAGACTTGGTAGGAGGCAGGAGACTTGAGGCGAGACTTGGCAGGAGGCAGGAGACCTGAGGCGAGGCGAGGCGAGGTGAGGCTTCGCAGGAGACTTGAGGTGAGGCGAGGCTTTGCAGAAGGCAGGAGACTTGAAGCGAGGCTAGGCCTGGCAGGAGACTTCAGGCAATGCAAGGCAAGGTCTGGCAGGAGACTTGAGGCAAGGCGAGGCGAGGCTTGGCAGGAGGCTTGTGGCGAGGCGAGGCTTGGCAGGAGACTTGAGGCGAGGCGAGGCAAGGCTTGGCAGGAGACAGGAGACGAGGTGAGGCTTGGCAGGAGGCAGGAGGCAGGAGACTTGAGGTGAGGCGAGGCTTGGCAGGAGGCAGGAGGCGAGGCAAGGCTTAGCAGGAGGCAGGAGGCGAGGCGAGGCTTGGTAGGAGGCAGAAGACGAGGCGAGGCTTGGCAGGAGGCAGGAGACTTGAGGCGAGGCGAGGCTTGGCAGGAGACTTGAGGTGAGGCGAGGCTTGGCAGGAGGCAGGAGGCGAGGCAAGGCTTAGCAGGAAGCAGGAGGCGAGGCGAGGCTTGGTAGGAGGCAGGAGACTTGAGGCGAGGCTTGGCAGGCGGCAGGATACCTGAGGCGAGGCGAGGCGAGGCTTGGCAGGAGGCAGGTGAGGCGAGGCTTGGTAGGAGGCAGGAGACTTGAGGCGAGGCTTGGCAGGAGGCAGGAGTCCTGAGGCAAGGCGAGGCGAGGTGAGGCTTGGCAGGAGGCAGGAGGCGAGGCAAGGCTTAGCAGGAGGCAGGAGGCGAGGCAAGACGGTAGGAGGCAGGAGACTTGAGGCGAGGCTTGGCAGGAGGCAGGAGACTTGAGGCGAAGCGACGCGAGGCTTCGCAGAACACTTGAGGTGAGGTGAGGCTTGGCAGGAGACTTGAGGTGAGGCGAGGCTTGGCAGGAGGCAGGAGACTTGAAGCTAGGCTAGGCCTGGCAGGAGACATGAGGCGATGCGAGGCAAGGCCTGGCAGGAGACTTGAGGCGAGGCGAGGCGAGGCGTGGCAGGAGACTTGAGGCGAGGCGAGGCTTGGCAGGAGACTGGAGGCAAGGCGAGGCTTGGCAGGAGGCAGGATACTTGAGGCGAGGCGAGGTGAGGCCTGGCAGGAGGCTTGTGGCGAGGCGAGGCTTGGTAGGAGACTTGAGGCGAGGCTTGGCAGGAGGCAGGATACTTGAGGCGAGGCCTGGCAGTAGACTTGAGGCGAGGAGAGGCTTGGCAGGAGATTTGAGTCAAGGCAAGGCGAGGCTTGTGGCGAGGTGAGGCTTGGCAGGAGACGAGGCGAGGTGAGACAAGGCTTGGCAGGAGGCAGGAGACTTGAAGCGAGGCCAGGCCTGGCAGGAGACTTGAGGCGATGCAAGGCAAGGTCTGGCAGGAGACTTGAGGCAAGGCGAGGCGAGGCTTGGCAGGAGGCTTGTGGCGAGGCGAGGATTGGCAGGAGACTTGAGGCGAGGCGAGGCAAGGCTTGGCAGGAGACAGGAGACGAGGTGAGGCTTGGCAGGAGGCAGGAGACTTGAGGTGAGGCTTGGCAGGAGGCAGGAGGCTTGAGGTGAGGCGAGGCTTGGCAGGAGGCAGGAGGCGAGGCAAGGCTTAGTAGGAGGCAGGAGGGGAGGCGAGGCTTAGTAGGAGGCAGAAGACGAGGCGAGGCTTGGCAGGAGGCAGGAGACTTGAGGCGAGGCGAGGCTTGGCAGGAGACTTGAGGTGAGGCGAGGCTTGGCAGGCGGCAGGAGGCGAGGCAAGGCTTAGCAGGAGGCAGGAGTCGAGGTGAGGCTTCGTAGGAGGCAGGAGACGAGGCGAGGCTTGGCAGGCGGCAGGAGACCTGAGGCGAGGCGAGGCGAGGCTTGGCAGGAGGCAGGAGGTGAGGCGAGGCTTGGTAGGAGGCAGGAGACTTGAGGCGAGGCTTGGCAGGAGGCAGGAGACTTGAGGCGAGGCGAGGCTTGGTAGGAGACTTGAGGTGAGGCGAGGCTTGGCAGGAGGCAGGAGGCGAGGCAAGGCTTAGCAGGAGGCAGGAGGCGAGGCGAGGCTTGGTAGGAGGCAGAAGACTTGAGGCGAGGCTTGGCAGGAGGCAGGAGACTTGAGGCGAGGCGAGGCTTGGCAGGAGACTTGAGGCGAGGCTTGGCAGGAGGCAGGAGACCTGAGGCAAGGCGAGGCGAGGTGAGGCTTGGCAGGAGGCAGGAGGCGAGGCAAGGCTTAGCAGGAGGCAGGAGGCGAGGCAAGACGGTAGGAGGCAGGAGACTTGAGGCGAGGCTTGGCAGGAGGCAGGAGACTTGAGGCGAAGCGACGCGAGGCTTCGCAGAACACTTGAGGTGAGGTGAGGCTTGGCAGGAGACTTGAGGTGAGGCGAGGCTTGGCAGGAGGCAGGAGACTTGAAGCGAGGCTAGGCCTGGCAGGAGACTTGAGGCGATGCGAGGCAAGGCATGGCAGGAGACTTGAGGCGATGCGAGGCAAGGCCTGGCAGGAGACGAGGCGAGGCGAGGCGAGGCGTGGCAGGAGACTTGAGGCGAGGCGAGGATTGGCAGGAGACTTGAGGCAAGGCGAGGCTTGGCAGGAGGCAGGATACTTGAGGCGAGGCGAGGTGAGGCCTGGCAGGAGACTTGAGGCAAGGCGAGGCGAGGCTTGGCAGGAGGCTTGTGGCGAGGCGAGGCTTGGCAGGAGACTTGAGGCGAGGCTTGGCAGGAGGCAGGATACTTGAGGCGAGGCCTGGCAGTAGACTTGAGGCGAGGAGAGGCTTGGCAGGAGATTTGAGGCAAGGCGAGGCGAGGCTTGTGGCGAGGTGAGGCTTGGCAGGAGACGAGGCGAGGTGAGACAAGGCTTGGCAGGAGGCAGGAGACTTGAAGCGAGGCCAGGCCTGGCAGGAGACTTGAGGCGATGCAAGGCAAGGTCTGGCAGCAGACTTGAGGCAAGGCGAGGCGAGGCTTGGCAGGAGGCTTGTGGCGAGGCGAGGCTTGGCAGGAGACTTGAGGCGAGGCGAGGCAAGGCTTGGCAGGAGACAGGAGACGAGGTGAGGCTTGGCAGGAGGCAGGAGACTTGAGGTGAGGCTTGGCAGGAGGCTTGTGGCGAGGCGAGGCTTGGCAGGAGACTTGAGGCGAGGCGAGGCAAGGCTTGGCAGGAGACAGGAGATGAGGTGAGGCTTGGCAGGAGGCAGGAGACTTGAGGTGAGGCTTGGCAGGAGGCAGGAGGCTTGAGGTGACGCGAGGCTTGGCAGGAGGCAGGAGGCGAGGCAAGGCTTAGCAGGAGGCAGGAGGCGAGGCGAGGCTTGGTAGGAGGCAGAAGACGAGGCGAGGCTTGGCAGGAGGCAGGAGACTTGAGGCGAGGCGAGGCTTGGCAGGAGACTTGAGGTGAGGCAAGGCTTGGTAGGAGGCAGGAGACTTGAGGCGAGGCTTGGCAGGAGGCAGGAGACTTGAGGCGAGGCGAGGCTTGGCAGGAGACTTGAGGTGAGGCGAGGCTTGGCAGGAGGCAGGAGGCGAGGCAAGGCTTAGCAGGAGGCAGGAGGCGAGGCGAGGCTTGGTAGGAGGCAGAAGACTTGAGGCGAGGCTTGGCAGGAGGCAGGAGACTTGAGGCGAGGCGAGGCTTGGCAGGAGACTTGAGGTGAGGCGAGGCTTGGCAGGAGGCAGGAGGCAAGGCAAGGCTTAGCAGGAGGCAGGAGGCGAGGCGAGGCTTGGTAGGAGGCAGGAGACTTGAGGCGAGGCTTGGCAGGAGGCAGGAGACCTGAGGCAAGGCGAGGCGAGGTGAGGCTTGGCAGGAGGCAGGAGGCGAGGCAAGGCTTAGCAGGAGGCAGGAGGCGAGGCGAGACTTGGTAGGAGGCAGGAGACTTGAGGCGAGGCTTGGCAGGAGGCAGGAGACTTGAGGCGAGGCGAGGCGAGGCTTGGCAGAAGACTTGAGGCGAGGTGAGGCTTGGCAGGAGACTTGAGGTGAGGCGAGGCTTGGCAGGAGGCAGGAGACTGGAAGCGAGGCTAGGCCTGGCAGGAGACTTGAGGCGATGCGAGGCAAGGCCTGGCAGGAGACTTGAGGCGAGGCGAGGCGAGGCGTGGCAGGAGACTTGAGGCGAGGCGAGGCTTGGCAGGAGACTTGAGGCGAGGCGAGGCTTGGCAGGAGGCAGGATACTTGAGGCGAGGCGAGGTGAGGCCTGGCAGGAGATTTGAGGCAAGGCGAGGCGAGGCTTGGCAGGAGGCTTGTGGCGAGGCGAGGCTTGGCAGGAGACTTGAGGCGAGGCTTGGCAGGAGGCAGGATACTTGAGGCGAGGCCTGGCAGTAGACTTGAGGTGAGGAGAGGCTTGGCAGGAGACGAGGCGAGGTGAGACAAAGCTTGGCAGGAGGCAGGAGACGAGGCGAGGCTTGGCTGGATTCAGGAGACGAGGCGAGGCTTGGCAGGAGGCAGGAGACTTGAGGTGAGGCGAGGCTTGGCAGGAGGCAGGAGGCGAGGCAAGGCTTAGCAGGAGGCAGGAGGCGAGGCGAGGCTTGGCAGGAGGCAGGAGACTTGAGGCGAGGTTTGGCAGGAGGCAAGAGACTTGAGGCAAGGCGAGGCTTGGCAGGAGACTTGAGGCGAGGCGAGGCTTGGCAGGAGACTTGAGGCGAGGTGAGGCAAGGCTTGGCAGGAGACAGGTGACGAGGTGAGGCTTGGCAGGAGGCAGGAGACTTGAGGTGAGGCTTGGCAGGAGGCAGGAGGCTTGAGGTGAGGCGAGGCTTCGCAGGAGGCAGGAGGCGAGGCAAGGCTTAGCAGGAGGCAGGAGGCTAGGCGAGGCTTAGTAGGAGGCAGAAGACGAGGCGAGGCTTGGCAGGAGGCAGGAGACTTGAGGCGAGGCAAGGCTTGGCAGGAGACTTGAGGTGAGGCGAGGCTTGGCAGGAGGCAGGAGGCGAGGCAAGGCTTAGCAGGAGGCAGGAGTCGAGGTGAGGCTTGGTAGGAGGCAGGAGACGAGGCGAGGCTTGGCAGGCGGCAGGAGACCTGAGGCGAGGCGAGGCGAGGCTTGGCAGGAGGCAGGAGGTGAGGCGAGGCTTGGTAGGAGGCAGGAGACTTGAGGCGAGGCTTGGCAGGAGGCAGGAGACTTGAGGCGAGGCGAGGCTTGGTAGGAGACTTGAGGTGAGGCGAGGCTTGGCAGGAGGCAGGAGGCGAGGCAAGGCTTAGCAGGAGGCAGGAGGCGAGGCGAGGCTTGGTGGGAGGCAGAAGACTTGAGGCGAGGCTTGGTAGGAGGCAGAAGACTTGAGGCGAGGCGAGGCTTGGCAGGAGACTTGAGGCGAGGCTTGGCAGGAGGCAGGAGACCTGAGGCAAGGCGAGGCGAGGTGAGGCTTGGCAGGAGGCAGGAGGCGAGGCAAGGCTTAGCAGGAGGCAGGAGTCGAGGCAAGACGGTAGGAGGCAGGAGACTTGAGGCGAGGCTTGGCAGGAGGCAGGAGACTTGAGGCGAAGCGACGCGAGGCTTCGCAGAACACTTGAGGTGAGGTGAGGCTTGGCAGGAGACTTGAGGTGAGGCGAGGCTTGGCAGGAGACAGGAGACTTGAAGCGAGGCTAGGCCTGGCAGGAGACTTGAGGCGATGCGAGGCAAGGCATGGCAGGAGACTTGAGGCGATGCGAGGCAAGGTCTGGCAGGAGACTTGAGGCGAGGCGAGGCGAGGCGTGGCAGGAGACTTGAGGCGAGGCGAGGCTTGGCAGGAGACTTGAGGCAAGGCGAGGCTTGGCAGGAGGCAGGATACTTGAGGCGAGGCGAGGTGAGGCCTGGCAGGAGACTTGAGGCAAGGCGAGGCGAGGCTTGGCAGGAGGCTTGTGGCGAGGCGAGGCTTGGCAGGAGACTTGAGGCGAGGCTTGGCAGGAGGCAGGATACTTGAGGCGAGGCCTGGCAGTAGACTTGAGGCGAGGAGAGGCTTGGCAGGAGATTTGAGGCAAGGCGAGGCGAGGCTTGTGGCGAGGTGAGGCTTGGCAGGAGACGAGGCGAGGTGAGACAAGGCTTGGCAGGAGGCAGGAGACTTGAAGCGAGGCCAGGCCTGGCAGGAGACTTGAGGCGATGCAAGGCAAGGTCTGGCAGGAGACTTGAGGCAAGGCGAGGCGAGGCTTGGCAGGAGGCTTGTGGCGAGGCGAGGCTTGGCAGGAGGCTTGTGGCGAGGCGAGGCTTGGCAGGAGACTTGAGGCGAGGCGAGGCAAGGCTTGGCAGGAGACAGGAGACGAGGTGAGGCTTGGCAGGAGGCAGGAGACTTGAGGTGAGGTTTGGCAGGAGGCAGGAGGCTTGAGGTGAGGCGAGGCTTGGCAGGAGGCAGGAGGCGAGGCAAGGCTTAGCAGGAGGCAGGAGGCGAGGCGAGGCTTGGTAGGAGGCAGAAGACGAGGCGAGGCTTGGCAGGAGGCAGGAGACTTGAGGCGAGGCGAGGCTTGGCAGGAGACTTGAGGTGAGGCAAGGCTTGGTAGGAGGCAGGAGACTTGAGGCGAGGCTTGGCAGGAGGCAGGAGACTTGAGGCGAGGCGAGGCTTGGCAGGAGACTTGAGGTGAGGCGAGGCTTGGCAGGAGGCAGGAGGCGAGGCAAGGCTTAGCAGGAGGCAGGAGGCGAGGCGAGGCTTGGTAGGAGGCAGAAGACTTGAGGCGAGGCTTGGCAGGAGGCAGGAGACTTGAGGCGAGGCGAGGCTTGGCAGGAGACTTGAGGTGAGGCGAGGCTTGGCAGGAGGCAGGAGGCAAGGCAAGGCTTAGCAGGAGGCAGGAGGCGAGGCGAGGCTTGGTAGGAGGCAGGAGACTTGAGGCGAGGCTTGGCAGGAGGCAGGAGACCTGAGGCAAGGCGAGGTGAGGTGAGGATTGGCAGGAGGCAGGAGGCGAGGCAAGGCTTAGCAGGAGGCAGGAGGCGAGGCGAGACTTGGTAGGAGGCAGGAGACTTGAGGCGAGGCTTGGCAGGAGGCAGGAGACTTGAGGCGAGGCGAGGCGAGGCTTGGCAGAAGACTTGAGGCGAGGTGAGGCTTGGCAGGAGACTTGAGGTGAGGCGAGGCTTGGCAGGAGGCAGGAGACGGGAAGCGAGGCTAGGCCTGGCAGGAGACTTGAGGCGATGCGAGGCAAGGCCTGGCAGGAGACTTGAGGCGAGGCGAGGCGAGGCGTGGCAGGAGACTTGAGGCGAGGCGAGGCTTGGCAGGAGACTTGAGGCGAGGCGAGGCTTGGCAGGAGGCAGGATACTTGAGGCGAGGCGAGGTGAGGCCTGGCAGGAGATTTGAGGCAAGGCGAGGCGAGGCTTGGCAGGAGGCTTGTGGCGAGGCGAGGCTTGGCAGGAGACTTGAGGCGAGGCTTGGCAGGAGGCAGGATACTTGAGGCGAGGCCTGGCAGTAGACTTGAGGTGAGGAGAGGCTTGGCAGGAGACGAGGCGAGGTGAGACAAAGCTTGGCAGGAGGCAGGAGACGAGGCGAGGCTTGGCTGGATTCAGGAGACGAGGCGAGGCTTGGCAGGAGGCAGGAGACTTGAGGTGAGGCGAGGCTTGGCAGGAGGCAGGAGGCGAGGCAAGGCTTAGCAGGAGGCAGGAGGCGAGGCGAGGCTTGGCAGGAGGCAGGAGACTTGAGGCGAGGTTTGGCAGGAGGCAAGAGACTTGAGGCAAGGCGAGGCTTGGCAGGAGACTTGAGGCGAGGCGAGGCTTGGCAGGAGGCAGGAGACTAGACGCCAGGCTTGGCAGGATGCAAGAGACATGAGGCGAGGTGAGGCGAGCGAGGCCTGGCAGGAGACTTGAGGCGAGGCTCGGCAGGAGACTTGAGGCAAGGCGAGGCCAGGCTTAGCAGGAGGCTTGTGGTGAGGCGAGGCTTGGCAGGAGACTTGAGGCGAGGCTTGGCAGGAGACAGGAGACGAGGTGAGGCTTGGCAGGAGGCAGGAGGTAGGAGACTTGAGGTGAGGCGAGGCTTGGCAGGAGGCAGGAGGCGAGGCAAGGCTTAGCAGGAGGCAGGAGGCGAGGCGAGGCGAGGCTTGGCAGGAGGCAGGAGGTGAGGCGAGGCTTGGTAGGAGGCAGGAGACTTGAGGCGAGGCTTGGCAGGAGGCAGGAGACTTGAGGCGAGGCGAGGCTTGGTAGGAGACTTGAGGTGAGGCGAGGCTTGGCAGGAGGCAGGAGGCGAGGCAAGGCTTAGCAGGAGGCAGGAGGCGAGGCGAGGCTTGGTAGGAGGCAGAAGACTTGAGGCGAGGCTTGGCAGGAGGCAGGAGACTTGAGGCGAGGCGAGGCTTGGCAGGAGACTTGAGGCGAGGCTTGGCAGGAGGCAGGAGACCTGAGGCAAGGCGAGGCGAGGTGAGGCTTGGCAGGAGGCAGGAGGCGATGCAAGGCTTAGCAGGAGGCAGGAGGCGAGGCAAGACGGTAGGAGGCAGGAGACTTGAGGCGAGGCTTGGCAGGAGGCAGGAGACTTGAGGCGAAGCGACGCGAGGCTTCGCAGAACACTTGAGGTGAGGTGAGGCTTGGCAGGAGACTTGAGGTGAGGCGAGGCTTGGCAGGAGGCAGGAGACTTGAAGCGAGGCTAGGCCTGGCAGGAGACTTGAGGCGATGCGAGGCAAGGCATGGCAGGAGACTTGAGGCGATGCGAGGCAAGGCCTGGCAGGAGACTTGAGGCGAGGCGAGGCGAGGCGTGGCAGGAGACTTGAGGCGAGGCGAGGCTTGGCAGGAGACTTGAGGCAAGGCGAGGCTTGGCAGGAGGCAGGATACTTGAGGCGAGGCAAGGTGAGGCCTGGCAGGACACTTGAGGCAAGGCGAGGCGAGGCTTGGAAGGAGGCTTGTGGCGAGGCGAGGCTTGGCAGGAGACTTGAGGCGAGGCTTGGCAGGAGGCAGGATACTTGAGGCGAGGCCTGGCAGTAGACTTGAGGCGAGGAGAGGCTTGGCAGGAGATTTGAGGCAAGGCGAGGCGAGGCTTGTGGCGAGGTGAGGCTTGGCAGGAGACGAGGCGAGGTGAGACAAGGCTTGGCAGGAGGCAGGAGACTTGAAGCGAGGCCAGGCCTGGCAGGAGACTTGAGGCGATGCAAGGCAAGGTCTGGCAGGAGACTTGAGGCAAGGCGAGGCGAGGCTTGGCAGGAGGCTTGTGGCGAGGCGAGGCTTGGCAGGAGACTTGAGGCGAGGTGAGGCAAGGCTTGGCAGGAGACAGGAGACGAGGTGAGGCTTGGCAGGAGGCAGGAGACTTGAGGTGAGGCTTGGCAGGAGGCTTGTGGCGAGGCGAGGCTTGGCAGGAGACTTGAGGCGAGGCGAGGCAAGGCTTGGCAGGAGACAGGAGACGAGGTGAGGCTTGGCAGGAGGCAGGAGACTTGAGGTGAGGCTTGGCAGGAGGCAGGAGGCTTGAGGTGAGGCGAGGCTTGGCAGGAGGCAGGAGGCGAGGTAAGGCTTAGCAGGAGGCAGGAGGCGAGGCGAGGCTTGGTAGGAGGCAGTAGACGAGGCGAGGCTTGGCAGGAGGCAGGAGACTTGAGGCGAGGCGAGGCTTGGCAGGAGATTGAGGTGAGGCGAGGCTTGGTAGGAGGCAGGAGACTTGAGGCGAGGCTTGGCAGGAGGCAGGAGACTTGAGGCGAGGCGAGGCTTGGCAGGAGACTTGAGGTGAGGCGAGGCTTGGCAGGAGGCAGGAGGCAAGGCAAGGCTTAGCAGGAGGCAGGAGGCGAGGCGAGGCTTGGTAGGAGGCAGGAGACTTGAGGCGAGGCTTGGCAGGAGGCAGGAGACCTGAGGCAAGGCGAGGCGAGGTGAGGCTTGGCAGGAGGCAGGAGGCGAGGCAAGGCTTAGCAGGAGGCAGGAGGCGAGGCGAGACTTGGTAGGAGGCAGGAGACTTGAGGCGAGGCTTGGCAGGAGGCAGGAGACTTGAGGCGAGGCGAGGCTTGGCAGAAGACTTGAGGCGAGGTGAGGCTTGGCAGGAGACTTGAGGTGAGGCGAGGCTTGGCAGGAGGCAGGAGACTTGAAGCGAGGCTAGGCCTGGCAGGAGACTTGAGGCGATGCGAGGCAAGGCCTGGCAGGAGACTTGAGGCGAGGCGAGGCGAGGCGTGGCAGGAGACTTGAGGCGAGGCGAGGCGTGGCAGGAGACTTGAGGCGAGGCTCGGCAGGAGACTTGAGGCAAGGCGAGGCCAGGCTTAGCAGGAGGCAGGAGACTTGAGGTGAGGCGAGGCTTGGCAGGAGGCAGGAGGCGAGGCAAGGCTTAGCAGGAGGCAGGAGGCGAGGCGAGGCTTGGCAGGAGGCAGGAGACTTGAGGCGAGGTTTGGCAGGAGGCAAGAGACTTGAGGCAAGGCGAGGCTTGGCAGGAGACTTGAGGCGAGGCGAGGCTTGGCAGGAGGCAGGAGACTAGACGCCAGGCTTGGCAGGATGCAAGAGACATGAGGCGAGGTGAGGCGAGCGAGGCCTGGCAGGAGACTTGAGGCGAGGCTCGGCAGGAGACTTGAGGCAAGGCGAGGCCAGGCTTAGCAGGAGGCTTGTGGTGAGGCGAGGCTTGGCAGGAGACGAGGCGAGGCGAGGCAAGCCTTGGCAGGAGGCAGGAGACGAGGCGAGGCTTGGCAGGAGGCAGGAGACTTGAGGTGAGGCTTGGCAGGAGGCAGGAGGCAGGAGACTTGAGGTGAGGCCAGGCTTGGCAGGAGGCAGGAGGCGAGGCAAGGCTTAGCAGGAGGCAGGAAGCGAGGCGAGGCTTGGTAGGAGACAGGAGACTTGAGGTGAGGCTTGGCAGGAGGCAAGAGACTTGAGGCGAGGCTTGGCAGGAGACTTGAGGCGAGGTGAGGCGAGGCCTGGCAGGAGACTTGAGGCAAGGAGAGGCTTGGCAGGAGATTTGAGGCAAGGCGAGGCGAGGCTTGGCAGGAGGCTTGTGGCGAGGCGAGGTGAGGCCAGGCTTGGCAGGAGGTAGGAGACGAGGCGCGGCTTGGCAGGAGGCAGGAGACTTGAGTTGAGGCTTGGCAGGAGGCAGGAGACTTGAGGTGAGGCGAGGCTTGGCAGGAAGCAGGAGGCGAGGCAAGGTTTAGCAGGAGGCAGGAGGCAAGGCGAGGCAAGGTTTAGCAGGAGGCAGGAGGCAAGGCGAGGCTTGGTAGGAGGTAGAAGACTTGAGGCGAGGCTTGGCAGGAAGCAAAAGACTTGAGGCGAGGCGAGGCTTGGCAGGAGACTTGAGGCGAGGAGAGGCGAGGCCTGGCAGGAGACTTGAGGCGAGGCTTGGCAGGAGACTTGAGGCAAGGCGAGGCCAGGCTTAGCAGGAGGCTTGTGGCGAGGCGAGGCTTGGCAGGATACTTGAGGCGAGGCGAGGCAAGGCTTGGCAGGAGGCAGGAGACGAGGCGAGGTTTGGCAGGAGGCAGGAGACTTGAGGTGAGGCTTGGCAGGAGGCAGGAGACTTGAGGTGAGGCCAGGCTTGGCAGGAGGCAGGAGGCGATGCGAGGCTTGGTAGGAGGCAGGAGACTTGAGGCGAGGCTTGGCAGGAGGCAATAGACTTGAGGGGATGCGAGGCCTGGCAGGAGACTTGAGGCGAGGCTTGGTAGGAGACTTGAGGCGAGGCCTGGCAGGAGGCAAGAGACTTGAGGCGAGGCGAGGCTTGGCAGGAGACTTGAGGTGAGGTGAGGCTTGGCAGGAGACTTGAGGTGAGGCAAGGCTTGGCAGGAGACTTGAGGCAAGGCGAGGCGAGGCCTAGCAGGAGGCTTGTGGCGAGGCGAGGCTTGGCAGGAGACTTGAGGCGAGGCGAAGCAAGGCTTGGCAGGAGGCAGGAGACTTGAGGTGAGGCTTGGCAGGAGTCAGGAGGCAGGAGACTTGAGGTGAGGCGAGGCTTGGCAGGAGGCAGGAGGCGAGGCGAGGCTTAGCAGGAGGCAGGAGGCGAGGCGAGGCTTGGTAGGAGGCAGGAGACTTGAGGCGAGGCTTGGCAGGCGGCAGGAGACCTGAGGCGAGGAGAGGCTTGGCAGGAGACTTGAGGCGATGCGAGGCAAGGCCTGGCAGGAGACTTGAGGCAAGGCGAGGCGAGGCTTGGCAGGAGGCTTGTGGCGAGGTGAGGCTTGGCAGGAGACTTGAGGCGAGGCGAGGCGAGGAAAGGCTTGGCAGTAGACAGGAGACGAGGTGAGGCTTGGCAGGAGGCAGGAGACTTGAGGTGAGGCTTGGCAGGAGGCAGGAGGCAGGAGACTTGAGGTGAGGCGAGGCTTGGCAGGAGGCAGGAGTCGAGGCGAGGCTTGGTAGGAGGCAGGAGACAAGGCGAGGCTTGGCAGGAGGCAGGAGACTTGAGGTGAGGCGAGGCTTGGCTGGAGTCAGGAGACGAGGCGAGGCTTGGCAGGAGGCAAGAAACTTGAGGTGAGGCGAGGCTTGGCAGGAGGCAGGAGGCGAGGCAAGGCTTAGCAGGAGGCAGGAGGCGAGGCGAGGCTTGGTAGGAGGCAGGAGACTTGAGGCGAGGCTTGGCAGGAGGCAAGAGACTTGAGGCAAGGCGAGGCTTGGCAGGAGGCAGGAGACTAGACGCCAGGCTTGGCAGGATGCAGGAGATATGAGGCGAGGTGAGGCGAGCGAGGCCTGGCAGGAGACTTGAGGCGAGGCTTGGCAGGAGACTTGAGGCAAGGCGAGGCCAGGCTTAGCAGGAGGCTTGTGGCGAGGCGAGGCTTAGCAGGAGACGAGGCGAGGCGAGGCAAGACTTGGCAGGAGGCAGGAGACGAGGCGAGGCTTGGCAGGAGGCAGGAGACTTGAGGTGAGGCTTGGCAGGAGGCAGGAGGCAGGAGATTTGAGGTGAGGCCAAGCTTGGCAGGAGGCAGGAGGCGAGGCAAGGCTTAGCAGGAGGCAGGAGGCGAGGCGAGGCTTGGTAGGAGACAGGAGACTTGAGGCGAGGCTTGGCAGGAGGCAAGAGACTTGAGGCGAGGCTTGGCAGGAGACTTGAGGCGAGGCTTGGCAGGAGGCAGGATACTTGAGGCGAGGTGAGGCGAGGCCTGGCAGGAGACTTGAGGCGAGGAGAGGCTTGGCAGTAGATTTGAGGCAAGGTGAGGCGAGGCTTGGCAGGAGGCTTGTGGCGAGGCGAGGCTTGGCAGGAGATGAGGCGAGGTGAGGCCAGGCTTGGCAGGAGGTAGGAGACGAGGCGACGCTCGGCAGGAGGCAGGAGACTTGAGGTGAGGCGCGGCTTGGCAGGAGGCAGGAGGCGAGGCAAGGATTAGCAGGAGGCAGGAGGCAAGGCGAGGCTTGGTAGGAGGCAGAAGACTTGAGGCGAGGCTTGGCAGGAGGCAAGAGACTTGAGGTGAGGCGAGGCTTGGCAGGAGACTTGAGGCTAGGTGAGGCTTGGCAGGAGACTTGAGGCAAGGAGAGGCGAGGCCTGGCAGGAGACTTGAGGCGAGGCTTGGCAGGAGACTTGAGGCAAGGCGAGGCCAGGCTTAGCAGGAGGCTTGTGGCGAGGCGAGGCTTGGCAGGACACTTGAGGCGAGACGAGGCGAGGCTTGGCAGGAGGCAGGAGACTTGAGGTGAGGCTTGGCAGGAGGCAGGAGACTTGAGGTGAGGCCAGGCTTGGCAGGAGGCAGGAGGCGAGGCGAGGCTTGGTAGGAGGCAGGAGACTTGAGGGGAGGCTTGGCAGGAGACTTGAGGCGAGGCTTGGCAGGAGGTAGGATACTTGAGGCGAGGTGAGGCGAGGCCTGGCAGGAGACTTGAGACGAGGAGAGGCTTGGCAGGAGATTTGAGGCAAGGCGAGGCGAGGCTTGGCAGGAGGCTTTTGGCGAGGCAAGGCTTGGCAGGAGACGAGGCGAGGTGAGGCCAGGCTTGGCAGGAGGCAGGAGACGAGGCGAGGCTTGGCAGGAGGCAGGAGACTTGAGGCGAGGCTTGGCAGGAGGCAGGATACTTGAGGCGAGGCCTGGCAGGAGACTTGAGGCGAGGAGAGTCTTGGCAGGAGATTTGAGGCAAGGCGAGGCGAGGCTTGTGGCGAGGTGAGGCTTGGCAGGAGACGAGGCGAGGTGAGACAAGGCTTGGCAGGAGGCAGGAGACGAGGCGAGGCTTGGCTGGAGGCAGGAGACGAGGCGAGGCTTGGCAGGAGGCAGGAGACTTGAGGTGAGGCGAGGCTTGGCAGGAGGCAGGAGGCGAGGTAAGGCTTGGCAGGATGCAGGAGACATGAGGCGAGGTGAGGCGAGGCGAGGCCTGGCAGGAGACTTGAGGCGAGGAGAGGCGAGGCCTGGCAGGAGACTTGAGGCGAGGAGAGGCGAGGCCTGGCAGGAGACTTGAGGTGAGGAGAGGCGAGGCCTGGCAGGAGACTTGAGGCGAGGCTTGGCAGGAGACTTGAGGCAAGGCAAGTCCAGGCTTAGCAGGAGTCTTGTGGCGAGGCGAGGCTTGGCAGGAGACTTGAGGCGAGGCTTGGCAGGAGACTTGAGGAAAGGCGAGGCCAGGCTTAGCAGGAGACTTGAGGCGAGGTGAGGCTTGGCAGGAGACTTGAGGTGAGGCGAGGCTTGGCAGGAGGCAGGTGACTTGAAGCGAGGCTAGGCCTGGCAGGAGACTTGAGGCGAGGCGAGGCGAGGCCTGGCAGGAGACCTGAGGCGAGGCAAGGCAAGGCTTGGCAGAACTTGAGACGAGGCGAGGCTTGGCAGGAGGCAGGAGACTAGACGCCAGGCTTGGCAGGATGCAAGAGACTTGAGGTGAAGTGAGGCGAGGCGAGGCCTGGCAGGAGACTTGAGGCGAGGAGAGGCGAGGCCTGGCAGGAGATTTGAGGCGAGGCTTGGCAGGAGACTTGAGGCAAGGCGAGGCGAGGTTTGGCAGGAGGCAGGAGACTTGAGGTGAGGCTAGGCGAGGCCTGGCAGGAGACTTGAGGCGAGGAGAGGCTTAGCAGGAGACTTGAGGCAAGGCGAGGCGAGGCCTAGCAGGAGGCTTGTGGCGAGGCAAGGCTTGGCAGGAGACTTGAGGCGAGGCGAGGCAAGGCTTGGCAGGAGGCAGGAGGCGAGGCAACGCTTAGCAGGAGGCAGGAGGTGAAGCGAGGCTTGGTAGGAGGCAGGAGACTTGAGGCGAGGCTTGGCAGGAGGCAAGAGACTTGAGGCGAGGCTTGGCAGGAGACTTGAGGCGAGGCTTGGCAGGAGGCAGGATACTTGAGGCGAGGTGAGGCGAGGCCTGGCAGGAGACTTGAGGCGAGGAGAGGCTTGGCAGGAGATTTGAGGCAAGGCGAGGCGAGGCTTGGCAGGAGACGAGGCGAGGTGAGGCCAGGCTTGGAAGGAGGTAGGAGACGAGGCGAGGTTTGGCAGGAGGCAGGAGACTTGAGTTGAGGCTTGGCAGGAGGCAGGAGACTTGAGGTTAGGCTTGGCAGGAGGCAGGAGACTTGAGGTGAGGCCAGGCTTGGCAGGAGGCAGGAGGCGAGGCAAGGCTTAGCAGGAGGCAGTAGGCGAGGCGAGGCTTGGTAGGAGGCAGGAGACTTGAGGCGAGGCTTGGCAGGAGGCAAGAGACTTGAGGCGAGGATTGGCAGGAGACTTGAGGCGAGACTTGGCAGGAGGCAGGATACTTGAGGCGAGGTGAGGCGAGGCCTGGCAGGAGACTTGAGGCGTGGAGAGGCTTGGCAGGAGATTTGAGGCAAGGCAAGGCGAGGCTTGGCAGGAGGCTTGTGGCGAGGCGAGGCTTGGCAGGAGATGAGGCGAGGTGATGCCAGGCTTGGCAGGAGGTAGGAGACGAGGCGAGGCTTGGCAGGAGGCAGGAGACTTGAGTTGAGGCTTGGCAGGAGGCAGGAGGCAGGAGAGGCCTGGCAGGAGACTTGAGGCGAGGCTTGGCAGGAGACTTAGGCAAGGCGAGGCCAGGCTTAGCAGGAGGCTTGTGGCGAGGCGAGGCTTGGCAGGACACTTGAGGCGAGGCGAGGCAAGGCTTGGCAGGAGGCAGGAGACGAGGCGAGGCTTGGCAGGAGGCAGGAGACTTGAGGTGAGGCTTGGCAGGAGACAGGAGCCAGGAGACTTGAGGTGAGGCCAGGCTTGGCAGGAGGCAGGAGGCGAGGCAAGGCTTAGCAGGAGGCAGGAGGCGAGGCGAGGCTTGGTAGGAGGCAGGAGACTTGAGGCGAGGCTTGGCAGGAGGCAAGAGACTTGAGGCGATGCGAGGCCTGGCAGGAGACTTGAGGCGAGGCTTGGCAGGAGACTTGAAGCGAGGCTTGGCAGGAGGCAGGATACTTGAGGCGAGGTGAGGCGAGGCCTGGCAGGAGACTTGAGGCAAGGAGAGGCTTGGCAGGAGATTTGAGGCAAGGCGAGGCGAGGCTTGGCAGGAGGCTTGTGGCGAGGCGAGGCTTGGCAGGAGGCAGGAGACGAGGTGAGGCTTGGCAGGAGGTAGGAGACTTGAGTTGAGGCTTGGCAGGAGGCAGGAGACTTGAGGTGAGGCGAGGCTTAGCAGGAGGCTTGTGGTGAGGCGAGGCTTGGCAGGACACTTGAGGCGAGACGAGGCGAGGCTTGGCAGGAGGCAGGAGACTTGAGGTGAGGCTTGGCAGGAGGCAGGAGACTTGAGGTGAGGCCAGGCTTGGCAGGAGGCAGGAGGCGAGGCGAGGCTTGGTAGGAGGCAGGAGACTTGAGGGGAGGCTTGGCAGGAGACGAGGCGAGGCTTGGCAGGAGGTAGGATACTTCAGGCGAGGCCTGGCAGGAGACTTGAGACGAGGAGAGGCTTGGCAGGAGATTTGAGGCAAGGCGAGGCGAGGCTTGGCAGGAGGCTTTTGGCGAGGCAAGGCTTGGCAGGAGACGAGGCGAGGTGAGGCCAGGCTTGGCAGGAGGCAGGAGACGAGGCGAGGCTTGGCAGGAGGCAGGAGACTTGAGGCGAGGCTTGGCAGGAGGCAGGATACTTGAGGCGAGGCCTGGCAGGAGACTTGAGGCGAGGAGAGGCTTGGCAGGAGATTTGAGGCAAGGCGAGGCGAGGCTTGTGGCGAGGTGAGGCTTGGCAGGAGACGAGGCGAGGTGAGACAAGGCTTGGCAGGAGGCAGGAGACGAGGCGAGGCTTGGCTGGAGGCAGGAGACGAGGCGAGGCTTGGCAGGAGGCAGGAGACTTGAGGTGAGGCGAGGCTTGGCAGGAGGCAGGAGGCGAGGTAAGGCTTCGCAGGAGGCAGGAGGCGAGGCGAGGCTTGGTAGGAGGCAGGAGACTTGAGGCGAGGCTTGGCAGGAGGCAAGAGACTTGAAGCAAGGCGAGGCTTGGCAGGAGACTTGAGGCGAGGTGAGGCTTGGCAGGAGACTTGAAGCGAGGCAAGGCAAGTCTTGGCAGAACTTGAGGCGAGGCGAGGCTTGGCAGGAGGCAGGAGACTAGACGCCAGGCTTGGCAGGATGCAGGAGACATGAGGCGAGGTGAGGCGAGGCGAGGCCTGGCAGGAGACTTGAGGCGAGGAGAGGCGAGGCCTGGCAGGAGACTTGAGGCAAGGAGAGGCGAGGCCTGGCAGGAGACTTGAGGTGAGGAGAGGCGAGGCCTGGCAGGAGACTTGAGGCGAGGCTTGGCAGGAGACTTGAGGCAAGGCAAGTCCAGGCTTAGCAGGAGTCTTGTGGCGAGGCGAGGCTTGGCAAGAGACTTGAGGCGAGGCTTGGCAGGAGACTTGAGGAAAGGCGAGGCCAGGCTTAGCAGGAGACTTGAGGCGAGGTGAGGCTTGGCAGGAGACTTGAGGTGAGGCGAGGCTTGGCAGGAGGCAGGTGACTTGAAGCGAGGCTAGGCCTGGCAGGAGACTTGAGGCGAGGCGAGGCGAGGCGAGGCCTGGCAGGAGACCTGAGGCGAGGCAAGGCAAGGCTTGGCAGAACTTGAGACGAGGCGAGGCTTGGCAGGAGGCAGGAGACTAGCCGCCAGGCTTGGCAGGATGCAAGAGACTTGAGGTGAAGTGAGGCGAGGCGAGGCCTGGCAGGAGACTTGAGGCGAGGAGAGGCGAGGCCTGGCAGGAGATTTGAGGCGAGGCTTGGCAGGAGACTTGAGGCAAGGCGAGGCGAGGTTTGGCAGGAGGCAGGAGACTTGAGGTGAGGCTAGGCGAGGCCTGGCAGGAGACTTGAGGCGAGGAGAGGCTTAGCAGGAGATTTGAGGCAAGGCGAGGCGAGGCCTAGCAGGAGGCTTGTGGCGAGGCAAGGCTTGGCAGGAGACTTGAGGCGAGGCGAGGCAAGGCTTGGCAGGAGGCAGGAGGCGAGGCAAGGCTTAGCAGGAGGCAGGAGGCGAAGCGAGGCTTGGTAGGAGGCAGGAGACTTGAGGCGAGGCTTGGCAGGAGGCAAGAGACTTGAGGCGAGGCTTGGCAGGAGACTTGAGGCGAGGCTTGGCAGGAGGCAGGATACTTGAGGCGAGGTGAGGCGAGGCCTGGCAGGAGACTTGAGGCGAGGAGAGGCTTGGCAGGAGATTTGAGGCAAGGCGAGGCGAGGCTTGGCAGGAGACGAGGCGAGGTGAGGCCAGGCTTGGCAGGAGGTAGGAGACGAGGCGAGGCTTGGCAGGAGGCAGGAGACTTGAGTTGAGGCTTGGCAGGAGGCAGGAGACTTGAGGTTAGGCTTGGCAGGAGGCAGGAGACTTGAGGTGAGGCCAGGCTTGGCAGGAGGCAGGAGGCGAGGCAAGGCTTAGCAGGAGGCAGGAGGCGAGGCGAGGCTTGGTAGGAGGCAGGAGACTTGAGGCGAGGCTTGGCAGGAGGCAAGAGACTTGAGGCGAGGCTTGGCAGGAGACTTGAGGCGAGGCTTGGCAGGAGGCAGGATACTTGAGGCGAGGTGAGGCGAGGCCTGGCAGGAGACTTGAGGCGTGGAGAGGCTTGGCAGGAGATTTGAGGCAAGGCAAGGCGAGGCTTGGCAGGAGGCTTGTGGCGAGGCGAGGCTTGGCAGGAGATGAGGCGAGGTGATGCCAGGTTTGGCAGGAGGTAGGAGACGAGGCGAGGCTTGGCAGGAGGCAGGAGACTTGAGTTGAGGCTTGGCAGGAGGCAGGAGGCAGGAGAGGCCTGGCAGGAGACTTGAGGCGAGGCTTGGCAGGAGACTTAGGCAAGGCGAGGCCAGGCTTAGCAGGAGGCTTGTGGCGAGGCGAGGCTTGGCAGGACACTTGAGGCGAGGCGAGGCAAGGCTTGGCAGGAGGCAGGAGACGAGGCGAGGCTTGGCAGGAGGCAGGAGACTTGAGGTGAGGCTTGGCAGGAGACAGGAGCCAGGAGAATGGAGGTGAGGCCAGGCTTGGCAGGAGGCAGGAGGCGAGGCAAGGCTTAGCAGGAGGCAGGCGGCGAGGCGAGGCTTGGTAGGAGGCAGGAGACTTGAGGCGAGGCTTGGCAGGAGGCAAGAGACTTGAGGCGATGCGAGGCCTGGCAGGAGACTTGAGGCGAGGTGAGGCGAGGCCTGGCAGGAGACTTGAGGCGAGGAGAGGCTTGGCAGGAGATTTGAGGCAAGGCGAGGCGAGGCTTGGCAGGAGACTTGAGGCGAGGCTTGGCAGGAGGCAGGATACTTGAGGCGAGGTGAGGCGAGGCCTGGCAGGAGACTTGAGGCGTGGAGAGGCTTGGCAGGAGATTTGAGGCAAGGCAAGGCGAGGCTTGGCAGGAGGCTTGTGGCGAGGCGAGGCTTGGCAGGAGATGAGGCGAGGTGATGCCAGGCTTGGCAGGAGGTAGGAGACGAGGCGAGGCTTGGCAGGAGGCAGGAGACTTGAGTTGAGGCTTGGCAGGAGGCAGGAGGCAGGAGAGGCCTGGCAGGAGACTTGAGGCGAGGCTTGGCAGGAGACTTAGGCAAGGCGAGGCCAGGCTTAGCAGGAGGCTTGTGGCGAGGCGAGGCTTGGCAGGACACTTGAGGCGAGGCGAGGCAAGGCTTGGCAGAAGGCAGGAGATGAGGCGAGGCTTGGCAGGAGGCAGGAGACTTGAGGTGAGGCTTGGCAGGAGACAGGAGCCAGGAGACTTGAGGTGAGGCCAGGCTTGGCAGGAGGCAGGAGGCGAGGCAAGGCTTAGCAGGAGGCAGGAGGCGAGGCGAGGCTTGGTAGGAGGCAGGAGACTTGAGGCGAGGCTTGGCAGGAGGCAAGAGACTTGAGGCGATGCGAGACCTGGCAGCAGACTTGAGGCGAGGCTTGGCAGGAGACTTGAAGCGAGGCTTGGCAGGAGGCAGGATACTTGAGGCGAGGTGAGGCGAGGCCTGGCAGGAGACTTGAGGCGAGGAGAGGCTTGGCAGGAGATTTGAGGCAAGGCGAGGCGAGGCTTGGCAGGAGGCTTGTGGCGAGGCGAGGCTTGGCAGGAGGCAGGAGATGAGGCGAGGCTTGGCAGGAGGTAGGAGACTTGAGTTGAGGCTTGGCAGGAGGCAGGAGACTTGAGGTGAGGCGAGGCTTAGTAGGAGGTAGAGGCGAGGCAAGGCTTAGCAGGAGGCAGGAGGCAAGGCGAGGCTTGGTAGGAGGCAGAAGACTTGAGGCGAGGCTTGGCAGGAGGCAAGAGACTTGAGGCGAGGCGAGGCTTGGCAGGAGACTTGAGGCGAGGTGAGGCTTGGCAGGAGACGAGGTGAGGCGAGGCTTGGCAGGAGACTTGAGGCAAGGCGAGGCGAGGCCTAGCAGGAGGCTTGTGGCGAGGCGAGGCTTGGCAGGAGACTTGAGGCGAGGCGAGGCATGGCGTGGCAGGAGGCAGGAGGCGAGGCAAGGCTTAGCAGGAGGCAGGAGGCGAGCCGAGGCTTGGTAGGAGGCAGGAGACTTGAGGCGAGGCTTGGCAGGTGGCAGGAGACCTGAGGCGAGGAGAGGCTTGGCAGGAGACTTGAGGCGATGCGAGGCAAGACCTAGCAGGAGACTTGAGGCAAGGCGAGGCGAGGCTTGGCAGGAGGCTTGTGGCGAGGCGAGGCTTGGCAGGAGACTTGAGGCGAGGCGAGGCAAGGCTTGGCAGGAGACAGGAGACGAGGTGAGGCTTGGCAGGAGGCAGGAGACTTGAGGTGAGGCTTGGCAGGAGGCAGGAGGCAGGAGACTTGAGGTGAGGCGAGGCTTGGCAGGAGGCAGGAGGCGAGGCGAGGCTTGGTAGGAGGCAGGAGACTTGAGGCGAGGCGAGGCAAGGCTTGGCAGGAGACTTGAGGCAAGGTGAGGCTTGGCAGGAGACTTGAGGTGAGGCGAGGCTTGGC
The DNA here is from genome assembly GCF_963921235.1 of Mobula hypostoma. NCBI lineage: Eukaryota > Metazoa > Chordata > Chondrichthyes > Myliobatiformes > Myliobatidae > Mobula > Mobula hypostoma. Next base: position 151,532,937 of record NC_086102.1, on the reverse strand, counting down.
AGGAGGCAGGAGACTTGAAGCGAGGCTAGGCCTGGCAGGAGACTTGAGGCGATGCGAGGCAAGGCATGGCAGGAGACTTGAGGCGATGCGAGGCAAGGCCTGGCAGGAGACTTGAGGCGAGGCGAGGCGAGGCGTGGCAGGAGACTTGAGGCGAGGCGAGGCTTGGCAGGAGACTTGAGGCAAGGCGAGGCTTGGCAGGAGGCAGGATACTTGAGGCGAGGCAAGGTGAGGCCTGGCAGGAGACTTGAGGCAAGGCGAGGCGAGGCTTGGCAGGAGGCTTGTGGCGAGGCGAGGCTTGGCAGGAGACTTGAGGCGAGGCTTGGCAGGAGGCAGGATACTTGAGGCGAGGCCTGGCAGTAGACTTGAGGCGAGGAGAGGCTTGGCAGGAGATTTGAGGCAAGGCGAGGCGAGGCTTGTGGCGAGGTGAGGCTTGGCAGGAGACGAGGCGAGGTGAGACAAGGCTTGGCAGGAGGCAGGAGACTTGAAGCGAGGCCAGGCCTGGCAGGAGACTTGAGGCGATGCAAGGCAAGGTCTGGCAGGAGACTTGAGGCAAGGCGAGGCGAGGCTTGGCAGGAGGCTTGTGGCGAGGCGAGGCTTGGCAGGAGACTTGAGGCGAGGCGAGGCAAGGCTTGGCAGGAGACAGTAGACGAGGTGAGGCTTGGCAGGAGGCAGGAGACTTGAGGTGAGGCTTGGCAGGAGGCTTGTGGCGAGGCGAGGCTTGGCAGGAGACTTGAGGCGAGGCGAGGCAAGGCTTGGCAGGAGACAGGAGACGAGGTGAGGCTTGGCAGGAGGCAGGAGACTTGAGGTGAGGCTTGGCAGGAGGCAGGAGGCTTGAGGTGAGGCGAGGCTTGGCAGGAGGCAGGAGGCGAGGTAAGGCTTAGCAGGAGGCAGGAGGCGAGGCGAGGCTTGGTAGGAGGCAGAAGACGAGGCGAGGCTTGGCAGGAGGCAGGAGACTTGAGGCGAGGCGAGGCTTGGCAGGAGACTTGAGGTGAGGCGAGGCTTGGTAGGAGGCAGGAGACTTGAGGCGAGGCTTGGCAGGAGGCAGGAGACTTGAGGCGAGGCGAGGCTTGGCAGGAGACTTGAGGTGAGGCGAGGCTTGGCAGGAGGCAGGAGGCAAGGCAAGGCTTAGCAGGAGGCAGGAGGCGAGGCGAGGCTTGGTAGGAGGCAGGAGACTTGAGGCGAGGCTTGGCAGGAGGCAGGAGACCTGAGGCAAGGCGAGGCGAGGTGAGGCTTGGCAGGAGGCAGGAGGCGAGGCAAGGCTTAGCAGGAGGCAGGAGGCGAGGCGAGACTTGGTAGGAGGCAGGAGACTTGAGGCGAGGCTTGGCAGGAGGCAGGAGACTTGAGGCGAGGCGAGGCTTGGCAGAAGACTTGAGGCGAGGTGAGGCTTGGCAGGAGACTTGAGGTGAGGCGAGGCTTGGCAGGAGGCAGGAGACTTGAAGCGAGGCTAGGCCTGGCAGGAGACTTGAGGCGATGCGAGGCAAGGCCTGGCAGGAGACTTGAGGCGAGGCGAGGCGAGGCGTGGCAGGAGACTTGAGGCGAGGCGAGGCGTGGCAGGAGACTTGAGGCGAGGCTCGGCAGGAGACTTGAGGCAAGGCGAGGCCAGGCTTAGCAGGAGGCAGGAGACTTGAGGTGAGGCGAGGCTTGGCAGGAGGCAGGAGGCGAGGCAAGGCTTAGCAGGAGGCAGGAGGCGAGGCGAGGCTTGGCAGGAGGCAGGAGACTTGAGGCGAGGTTTGGCAGGAGGCAAGAGACTTGAGGCAAGGCGAGGCTTGGCAGGAGACTTGAGGCGAGGCGAGGCTTGGCAGGAGGCAGGAGACTAGACGCCAGGCTTGGCAGGATGCAAGAGACATGAGGCGAGGTGAGGCGAGCGAGGCCTGGCAGGAGACTTGAGGCGAGGCTCGGCAGGAGACTTGAGGCAAGGCGAGGCCAGGCTTAGCAGGAGGCTTGTGGTGAGGCGAGGCTTGGCAGGAGACGAGGCGAGGCGAGGCAAGCCTTGGCAGGAGGCAGGAGACGAGGCGAGGCTTGGCAGGAGGCAGGAGACTTGAGGTGAGGCTTGGCAGGAGGCAGGAGGCAGGAGACTTGAGGTGAGGCCAGGCTTGGCAGGAGGCATGAGGCGAGGCAAGGCTTAGCAGGAGGCAGGAAGCGAGGCGAGGCTTGGTAGGAGACAGGAGACTTGAGGTGAGGCTTGGCAGGAGGCAAGAGACTTGAGGCGAGGCTTGGCAGGAGACTTGAGGCGAGGTGAGGCGAGGCCTGGCAGGAGACTTGAGGCAAGGAGAGGCTTGGCAGGAGATTTGAGGCAAGGCGAGGCGAGGCTTGGCAGGAGGCTTGTGGCGAGGCGAGGTGAGGCCAGGCTTGGCAGGAGGCAGGAGACTTGAGTTGAGGCTTGGCAGGAGGCAGGAGACTTGAGGTGAGGCGAGGCTTGGCAGGAAGCAGGAGGCGAGGCAAGGTTTAGCAGGAGGCAGGAGGCAAGGCGAGGCAAGGTTTAGCAGGAGGCAGGAGGCAAGGCGAGGCTTGGTAGGAGGTAGAAGACTTGAGGCGAGGCTTGGCAGGAAGCAAAAGACTTGAGGCGAGGCGAGGCTTGGCAGGAGACTTGAGGCGAGGCTTGGCAGGAGACTTGAGGCAAGGCGAGGCCAGGCTTAGCAGGAGGCTTGTGGCGAGGCGAGGCTTGGCAGGACACTTGAGGCGAGGCGAGGCAAGGCTTGGCAGGAGGCAGGAGACGAGGCGAGGTTTGGCAGGAGGCAGGAGACTTGAGGTGAGGCTTGGCAGGAGGCAGGAGACTTGAGGTGAGGCCAGGCTTGGCAGGAGGCAGGAGGCGAGGCGAGGCTTGGTAGGAGGCAGGAGACTTGAGGCGAGGCTTGGCAGGAGGCAATAGACTTGAGGGGATGCGAGGCCTGGCAGGAGACTTGAGGCGAGGCTTGGTAGGAGACTTGAGGCGAGGCTTGGCAGGAGGCAAGATACTTGAGGCGAGGTGAGGCGAGGCCTGGCAGGAGGCAAGAGACTTGAGGCGAGGCGAGGCTTGGCAGGAGACTTGAGGTGAGGTGAGGCTTGGCAGGAGACTTGAGGTGAGGCAAGGCTTGGCAGGAGACTTGAGGCAAGGCGAGGCGAGGCCTAGCAGGAGGCTTGTGGCGAGGCGAGGCTTGGCAGGAGACTTGAGGCGAGGCGAAGCAAGGCTTGGCAGGAGGCAGGAGACTTGAGGTGAGGCTTGGCAGGAGTCAGGAGGCAGGAGACTTGAGGTGAGGCGAGGCTTGGCAGGAGGCAGGAGGCGAGGCAAGGCTTAGCAGGAGGCAGGAGGCGAGGCGAGGCTTGGTAGGAGGCAGGAGACTTGAGGCGAGGCTTGGCAGGCGGCAGGAGACCTGAGGCGAGGAGAGGCTTGGCAGGAGACTTGAGGCGATGCGAGGCAAGGCCTGGCAGGAGACTTGAGGCAAGGCGAGGCGAGGCTTGGCAGGAGGCTTGTGGCGAGCTGAGGCTTGGCAGGAGACTTGAGGCGAGGCGAGGCGAGGAAAGGCTTGGCAGTAGACAGGAGACGAGGTGAGGCTTGGCAGGAGGCAGGAGAATTGAGGTGAGGCTTGGCAGGAGGCAGGAGGCAGGAGACTTGAGGTGAGGCGAGGCTTGGCAGGAGGCAGGAGTCGAGGCGAGGCTTGGTAGGAGGCAGGAGACAAGGCGAGGCTTGGCAGGAGGCAGGAGACTTGAGGTGAGGCGAGGCTTGGCTGGAGTCAGGAGACGAGGCGAGGCTTGGCAGGAGGCAAGAAACTTGAGGTGAGGCGAGGCTTGGCAGGAGGCAGGAGGCGAGGCAAGGCTTAGCAGGAGGCAGGAGGCGAGGCGAGGCTTGGTAGGAGGCAGGAGACTTGAGGCGAGGCTTGGCAGGAGGCAAGAGACTTGAGGCAAGGCGAGGCTTGGCAGGAGGCAGGAGACTAGACGCCAGGCTTGGCAGGATGCAGGAGATATGAGGCGAGGTGAGGCGAGCGAGGCCTGGCAGGAGACTTGAGGCGAGGCTTGGCAGGAGACTTGAGGCAAGGCGAGGCCAGGCTTAGCAGGAGGCTTGTGGCGAGGCGAGGCTTAGCAGGAGACGAGGCGAGGCGAGGCAAGACTTGGCAGGAGGCAGGAGACGAGGCGAGGCTTGGCAGGAGGCAGGAGACTTGAGGTGAGGCTTGGCAGGAGGCAGGAGGCAGGAGATTTGAGGTGAGGCCAAGCTTGGCAGGAGGCAGGAGGCGAGGCAAGGCTTAGCAGGAGGCAGGAGGCGAGGCGAGGCTTGGTAGGAGACAGGAGACTTGAGGCGTGGCTTGGCAGGAGGCAAGAGACTTGAGGCGAGGCTTGGCAGGAGACTTGAGGCGAGGCTTGGCAGGAGGCAGGATACTTGAGGCGAGGTGAGGCGAGGCCTGGCAGGAGACTTGAGGCGAGGAGAGGCTTGGCAGTAGATTTGAGGCAAGGTGAGGCGAGGCTTGGCAGGAGGCTTGTGGCGAGGCGAGGCTTGGCAGGAGATGAGGCGAGGTGAGGCCAGGCTTGGCAGGAGGTAGGAGACGAGGCGACGCTCGGCAGGAGGCAGGAGACTTGAGTTGAGGCTTGGCAGGAGGCAGGAGGCAGGAGACTTGAGGTGAGGCGCGGCTTGGCAGGAGGCAGGAGGCGAGGCAAGGATTAGCAGGAGGCAGGAAGCAAGGCGAGGCTTGGTAGGAGGCAGAAGACTTGAGGCGAGGCTTGGCAGGAGGCAAGAGACTTGAGGTGAGGCGAGGCTTGGCAGGAGACTTGAGGCTAGGTGAGGCTTGGCAGGAGACTTGAGGCAAGGAGAGGCGAGGCCTGGCAGGAGACTTGAGGCGAGGCTTGGCAGGAGACTTGAGGCAAGGCGAGGCCAGGCTTAGCAGGAGGCTTGTGGCGAGGCGAGGCTTGGCAGGACACTTGAGGCGAGACGAGGCGAGGCTTGGCAGGAGGCAGGAGACTTGAGGTGAGGCTTGGCAGGAGGCAGGAGACTTGAGGTGAGGCCAGGCTTGGCAGGAGGCAGGAGGCGAGGCGAGGCTTGGTAGGAGGCAGGAGACTTGAGGCGAGGCTTGGCAGGAGGTAGGATACTTGAGGCGAGGTGAGGCGAGGCCTGGCAGGAGGCTTTTGGCGAGGCAAGGCTTGGCAGGAGACGAGGCGAGGTGAGGCCAGGCTTGGCAGGAGGCAGGAGACGAGGCGAGGCTTGGCAGGAGGCAGGAGACTTGAGGCGAGGCTTGGCAGGAGGCAGGATACTTGAGGCGAGGCCTGGCAGGAGACTTGAGGCGAGGAGAGTCTTGGCAGGAGATTTGAGGCAAGGCGAGGCGAGGCTTGTGGCGAGGTGAGGCTTGGCAGGAGACGAGGCGAGGTGAGACAAGGCTTGGCAGGAGGCAGGAGACGAGGCGAGGCTTGGCTGGAGGCAGGAGACGAGGCGAGGCTTGGCAGGAGGCAGGAGACTTGAGGTGAGGCGAGGCTTGGCAGGAGGCAGGAGGCGAGGTAAGGCTTCGCAGGAGGCAGGAGGCGAGGCGAGGCTTGGTAGGAGGCAGGAGACTTGAGGCGAGGCTTGGCAGGAGGCAAGAGACTTGAAGCAAGGCGAGGCTTGGCAGGAGACTTGAGGCGAGGTGAGGCTTGGCAGGAGGCAGGAGACTAGACGCCAGGCTTGGCAGGATGCAGGAGACATGAGGCGAGGTGAGGCGAGGCGAGGCCTGGCAGGAGACTTGAGGCGAGGAGAGGCGAGGCCTGGCAGGAGACTTGAGGCGAGGAGAGGCGAGGCCTGGCAGGAGACTTGAGGTGAGGAGAGGCGAGGCCTGGCAGGAGACTTGAGGCGAGGCTTGGCAGGAGACTTGAGGCAAGGCAAGTCCAGGCTTAGCAGGAGTCTTGTGGCGAGGCGAGGCTTGGCAGGAGACTTGAGGCGAGGCTTGGCAGGAGACTTGAGGAAAGGCGAGGCCAGGCTTAGCAGGAGACTTGAGGCGAGGTGAGGCTTGGCAGGAGACTTGAGGTGAGGCGAGGCTTGGCAGGAGGCAGGTGACTTGAAGCGAGGCTAGGCCTGGCAGGAGACTTGAGGCGAGGCGAGGCGAGGCCTGGCAGGAGACCTGAGGCGAGGCAAGGCAAGGCTTGGCAGAACTTGAGACGAGGCGAGGCTTGGCAGGAGGCAGGAGACTAGACGCCAGGCTTGGCAGGATGCAAGAGACTTGAGGTGAAGTGAGGCGAGGCGAGGCCTGGCAGGAGACTTGAGGCGAGGAGAGGCGAGGCCTGGCAGGAGAGTTGAGGCGAGGCTTGGCAGGAGAGTTGAGGCAAGGCGAGGCGAGGTTTGGCAGGAGGCAGGAGACTTGAGGTGAGGCTAGGCGAGGCCTGGCAGGAGACTTGAGGCGAGGAGAGGCTTAGCAGGAGACTTGAGGCAAGGCGAGGCGAGGCCTAGCAGGAGGCTTGTGGCGAGGCAAGGCTTGGCAGGAGACTTGAGGCGAGGCGAGGCAAGGCTTGGCAGGAGGCAGGAGGCGAGGCAACGCTTAGCAGGAGGCAGGAGGTGAAGCGAGGCTTGGTAGGAGGCAGGAGACGAGGCGAGGCTTGGCAGGAGGCAAGAGACTTGAGGCGAGGCTTGGCAGGAGACTTGAGGCGAGGCTTGGCAGGAGGCAGGATACTTGAGGCGAGGTGAGGCGAGGCCTGGCAGGAGACTTGAGGCGAGGAGAGGCTTGGCAGGAGATTTGAGGCAAGTCGAGGCGAGGCTTGGCAGGAGACGAGGCGAGGTGAGGCCAGGCTTGGAAGGAGGTAGGAGACGAGGCGAGGTTTGGCAGGAGGCAGGAGACTTGAGTTGAGGCTTGGCAGGAGGCAGGAGACTTGAGGTGAGGCTTGGCAGGAGGCAGGAGACTTGAGGTGAGGCCAGGCTTGGCAGGAGGCAGGAGGCGAGGCAAGGCTTAGCAGGAGGCAGGAGGCGAGGCGAGGCTTGGTAGGAGGCAGGAGACTTGAGGCGAGGCTTGGCAGGAGGCAAGAGACTTAAGGCGAGGATTGGCAGGAGACTTGAGGCGAGGCTTGGCAGGAGGCAGGATACTTGAGGCGAGGTGAGGCGAGGCCTGGCAGGAGACTTGAGGCGAGGAGAGGCTTGGCAGGAGATTTGAGGCAAGGCGAGGCGAGGCTTGGCAGGAGGCTTGTGGCGAGGCGAGGCTTGGCAGGAGGCAGGAGACGAGGCGAGGCTTGGCAGGAGGTAGGAGACTTGAGTTGAGGCTTGGCAGGAGGCAGGAGACTTGAGGTGAGGCGAGGCTTAGCAGGAGGCTTCTGGTGAGGCGAGGCTTGGCAGGACACTTGAGGCGAGACGAGGCGAGGCTTGGCAGGAGGCAGGAGACTTGAGGTGAGGCTTGGCAGGAGGCAGGAGACTTGAGGTGAGGCCAGGCTTGGCAGGAGGCAGGAGGCGAGGCGAGGCTTGGTAGGAGGCAGGAGACTTGAGGGGAGGCTTGGCAGGAGACGAGGCGAGGCTTGGCAGGAGGTAGGATACTTCAGGCGAGGCCTGGCAGGAGACTTGAGACGAGGAGAGGCTTGGCAGGAGATTTGAGGCAAGGCGAGGCGAGGCTTGGCAGGAGGCTTTTGGCGAGGCAAGGCTTGGCAGGAGACGAGGCGAGGTGAGGCCAGGCTTGGCAGGAGGCAGGAGACGAGGCAAGGCTTGGCAGGAGGCAGGAGACTTGAGGCGAGGCTTGGCAGGAGGCAGGATACTTGAGGCGAGGCCTGGCAGGAGACTTGAGGCGAGGAGAGGCTTGGCAGGAGATTTGAGGCAAGGCGAGGCGAGGCTTGTGGCGAGGTGAGGCTTGGCAGGAGACGAGGCGAGGTGAGACAAGGCTTGGCAGGAGGCAGGAGACGAGGCGAGGCTTGGCTGGAGGCAGGAGACGAGGCGAGGCTTGGCAGGAGGCAGGAGACTTGAGGTGAGGCGAGGCTTGGCAGGAGGCAGGAGGCGAGGTAAGGCTTCGCAGGAGGCAGGAGGCGAGGCGAGGCTTGGTAGGAGGCAGGAGACTTGAGGCGAGGCTTGGCAGGAGGCAAGAGACTTGAAGCAAGGCGAGGCTTGGCAGGAGACTTGAGGCGAGGTGAGGCTTGGCAGGAGACTTGAAGCGAGGCAAGGCAAGTCTTGGCAGAACTTGAGGCGAGGCGAGGCTTGGCAGGAGGCAGGAGACTAGACGCCAGACTTGGCAGGATGCAGGAGACATGAGGCGAGGTGAGGCGAGGCGAGGCCTGGCAGGAGACTTGAGGCGAGGAGAGGCGAGGCCTGGCAGGAGACTTGAGGCAAGGAGAGGCGAGGCCTGGCAGGAGACTTGAGGTGAGGAGAGGCGAGGCCTGGCAGGAGACTTGAGGCGAGGCTTGGCAGGAGACTTGAGGCAAGGCAAGTCCAGGCTTAGCAGGAGTCTTGTGGCGAGGCGAGGCTTGGCAGGAGACTTGAGGCGAGGCTTGGCAGGAGACTTGAGGAAAGGCGAGGCCAGGCTTAGCAGGAGACTTGAGGCGAGGTGAGGCTTGGCAGGAGACTTGAGGTGAGGCGAGGCTTGGCAGGAGGCAGGTGACTTGAAGCGAGGCTAGGCCTGGCAGGAGACTTGAGGCGAGGCGAGGCGAGGCCTGGCAGGAGACCTGAGGCGAGGCAAGGCAAGGCTTGGCAGAACTTGAGACGAGGCGAGGCTTGGCAGGAGGCAGGAGACTAGCCGCCAGGCTTGGCAGGATGCAAGAGACTTGAGGTGAAGTGAGGCGAGGCGAGGCCTGGCAGGAGACTTGAGGCGAGGAGAGGCGAGGCCTGGCAGGAGATTTGAGGCGAGGCTTGGCAGGAGACTTGAGGCAAGGCGAGGCGAGGTTTGGCAGGAGGCAGGAGACTTGAGGTGAGGCTAGGCGAGGCCTGGCAGGAGACTTGAGGCGAGGAGAGGCTTAGCAGGAGATTTGAGGCAAGGCGAGACGAGGCCTAGCAGGAGGCTTGTGGCGAGGCAAGGCTTGGCAGGAGACTTGAGGCGAGGCGAGGCAAGGCTTGGCAGGAGGCAGGAGGCGAGGCAAGGCTTAGCAGGAGGCAGGAGGCGAAGCGAGGCTTGGTAGGAGGCAGGAGACTTGAGGCGAGGCTTGGCAGGAGGCAAGAGACTTGAGGCGAGGCTTGGCAGGAGACTTGAGGCGAGGCTTGGCAGGAGGCAGGATACTTGAGGCGAGGTGAGGCGAGGCCTGGCAGGAGACTTGAGGCGAGGAGAGGCTTGGCAGGAGATTTGAGGCAAGGCGAGGCGAGGCTTGGCAGGAGACGAGGCGAGGTGAGGCCAGGCTTGGCAGGAGGTAGGAGACGAGGCGAGGCTTGGCAGGAGGCAGGAGACTTGAGTTGAGGCTTGGCAGGAGGCAGGAGACTTGAGGTTAGGCTTGGCAGGAGGCAGGAGACTTGAGGTGAGGCCAGGCTTGGCAGGAGGCAGGAGGCGAGGCAAGGCTTAGCAGGAGGCAGGAGGTGAGGCGAGGCTTGGCAGGAGGCAGGAGACTTGAAGCGAGGCTTGGCACGAGGCAGGAGACTTGAGACTAGGCTTGGCAGGAGACTTGAGGCGAGGCTTGGTAGGAGGCAGGAGACTTGAGGCGAGGTGAGGCGAGGCCTGGCAGGAGACTTGAGGCGTGGAGAGGCTTGGCAGGAGATTTGAGGCAAGGCAAGGCGAGGCTTGGCAGGAGGCTTGTGGCGAGGCGAGGCTTGGCAGGAGATGAGGCGAGGTGATGCCAGGTTTGGCAGGAGGTAGGAGACGAGGCGAGGCTTGGCAGGAGGCAGGAGACTTGAGTTGAGGCTTGGCAGGAGGCAGGAGGCAGGAGAGGCCTGGCAGGAGACTTGAGGCGAGGCTTGGCAGGAGACTTAGGCAAGGCGAGGCCAGGCTTAGCAGGAGGCTTGTGGCGAGGCGAGGCTTGGCAGGACACTTGAGGCGAGGCGAGGCAAGGCTTGGCAGGAGGCAGGAGACGAGGCGAGGCTTGGCAGGAGGCAGGAGACTTGAGGTGAGGCTTGGCAGGAGACAGGAGCCAGGAGAATGGAGGTGAGGCCAGGCTTGGCAGGAGGCAGGAGGCGAGGCAAGGCTTAGCAGGAGGCAGGAGGCGAGGCGAGGCTTGGTAGGAGGCAGGAGACTTGAGGCGAGGCTTGGCAGGAGGCAAGAGACTTGAGGCGATGCGAGGCCTGGCAGGAGACTTGAGGCGAGGTGAGGCGAGGCCTGGCAGGAGACTTGAGGCGAGGAGAGGCTTGGCAGGAGATTTGAGGCAAGGCGAGGCGAGGCTTGGCAGGAGACTTGAGGCGAGGCTTGGCAGGAGGCAGGATACTTGAGGCGAGGTGAGGCGAGGCCTGGCAGGAGACTTGAGGCGTGGAGAGGCTTGGCAGGAGATTTGAGGCAAGGCAAGGCGAGGCTTGGCAGGAGGCTTGTGGCGAGGCGAGGCTTGGCAGGAGATGAGGCGAGGTGATGCCAGGCTTGGCAGGAGGTAGGAGACGAGGCGAGGCGAGGCTTGGCAGGAGGCAGGAGACTTGAGTTGAGGCTTGGCAGGAGGCAGGAGGCAGGAGAGGCCTGGCAGGAGACTTGAGGCGAGGCTTGGCAGGAGACTTAGGCAAGGCGAGGCCAGGCTTAGCAGGAGGCTTGTGGCGAGGCGAGGCTTGGCAGGACACTTGAGGCGAGGCGAGGCAAGGCTTGGCAGAAGGCAGGAGATGAGGCGAGGCTTGGCAGGAGGCAGGAGACTTGAGGTGAGGCTTGGCAGGAGACAGGAGCCAGGAGACTTGAGGTGAGGCCAGGCTTGGCAGGAGGCAGGAGGCGAGGCAAGGCAAGGCTTGGCAGGAGGCAGGAGGCGAGGCAACGCTTAGCAGGAGGCAGGAGACTTGAGGCGAGGCTTGGCAGGAGGCAAGAGACTTGAGGCGATGCGAGACCTGGCAGGAGACTTGAGGCGAGGCTTGGCATGAGACTTGAAGCGAGGCTTGGCAGGAGGCAGGATACTTGAGGCGAGGTGAGGCGAGGCCTGGCAGGAGACTTGAGGCGAGGAGAGGCTTGGCAGGAGATTTGAGGCAAGGCGAGGCGAGGCTTGGCAGGAGGCTTGTGGCGAGGTGAGGCTTGGCAGGAGGCAGGAGATGAGGCGAGGCTTGGCAGGAGGTAGGAGACTTGAGTTGAGGCTTGGCAGGAGGCAGGAGACTTGAGGTGAGGCGAGGCTTAGTAGGAGGTAGAGGCGAGGCAAGGCTTAGCAGGAGGCAGGAGGCAAGGCGAGGCTTGGTAGGAGGCAGAAGACTTGAGGCGAGGCTTGGCAGGAGGCAAGAGACTTGAGGCGAGGCGAGGCTTGGCGGGAGACTTGAGGCGAGGTGAGGCTTGGCAGGAGACGAGGTGAGGCGAGGCTTGGCAGGAGACTTGAGGCAAGGCGAGGCGAGGCCTAGCAGGAGGCTTGTGGCGAGGCGAGGCTTGGCAGGAGACTTGAGGCGAGGCGAGGCATGGCTTGGCAGGAGGCAGGAGGCGAGGCAAGGCTTAGCAGGAGGCAGGAGGCGAGCCGAGGCTTGGTAGGAGGCAGGAGACTTGAGGCGAGGCTTGGCAGGTGGCAGGAGACCTGAGGCGAGGAGAGGCTTGGCAGGAGACTTGAGGCGATGCGAGGCAAGGCCTAGCAGGAGACTTGAGGCAAGGCGAGGCGAGGCTTGGCAGGAGGCTTGTGGCGAGGCGAGGCTTGGCAGGAGACTTGAGGCGAGGCGAGGCAAGGCTTGGCAGGAGACAGGAGACGAGGTGAGGCTTGGCAGGAGGCAGGAGACTTGAGGTGAGGCTTGGCAGGAGGCAGGAGGCAGGAGACTTGAGGTGAGGCGAGGCTTGGCAGGAGGCAGGAGGCGAGGCGAGGCTTGGTAGGAGGCAGAAGACTTGAGGCGAGGCTTGGCAGGAGGCAGGAGACTTGAGGCGAGGCGAGGCAAGGCTCGGCAGGAGACTTGAGGCAAGGTGAGGCTTGGCAGGAGACTTGAGGTGAGGCGAGGCTTGGCAGGAGGTAGGAGACTTGAAGCGAGGCTAGGCCTGGCAGGAGACTTGAGGCGATGCGAGGCAAGGCCTGGCAGGAGACTTGAGGCGAGGCGAGGCGAGGCGAGGCGTGGCAGGAGACTTGAGGCGAGGCGAGGCTTGGCAGGAGGCAGGATACTTGAGTCGAGGCGAGGTGAGGCCTGGCAGGAGACTTGAGGCAAGGTGAGGCGAGGCTTGGCAGGAGGCAGGAGACTTGAGGCGAGGCTTGGCAGGAGGCAGGATACTTGAGGCGAGGCGAGGCCTGGCAGGAGACTTGAGGCGAAGAGAGGCTTGGCAGGAGATTTGAGGCAAGGCGAGGCTTGGCAAGAGACTTGAGGCGAGGCGAGGTGAGACTTGGCAGGAGGCAGAAGACTTGAGGCGAGGCTTGGCAGGAGACTTGAGGTGAGGCAAGGTGAGGCTTGGCAGGAGACTTGAGGCGAGGTGAGGCTGGGCAGGAAACTTGAGGCGAGGTGTGGCAGGAGACTTGAGGCAAGGCGAGGCGAGGCTTAGCAGGAGGCTTGAGGCAAGGCGAGGCAAGGCAGAAGACTTGAGGCGAGGCTAGGCGAGGCTTGGTAGGAAGCAGGAGACTTGAGGTGAGGCGAGGCTTGGCTGGAGACGAGGGGAGGCTTGGCAGGAGGCTGGAGGCGAGGCGCGGCTTGGCAGGAGGCAGGAGACTTGAGGCGAGGCGAGGCTAGGCAGGAGACTTGGGGCGAGGCTTGGCAGGAGACCTGAGGTGAGGCGAGGCATTCTTGGCAGGAGACTTGAGGCGAGGCGAGGCTTGGCAGGAGGCTTGAGGCGAGGCGAGGCTTGGCAGGAGACTTGAGACAAGGTGAGTCGAGGCTTGGCAGGAGGCAGGAGATTTGCGGCGAGGCTTGGCAGGAGGCAGGAGACTTGAGGCGAGGCAAGGCCTGGCAGGAGACTTGAGGCGAGGCTTGGCAGGATACATGAGGCGGGGAGAGGCGAGGCCTGGCAGGAGACTTGAGGCGAAGCTTGGCAGGAGACGAGGAGAGGCGAGGCGAGGCTTGGCTTGGCAGGAGGCAGGAGACTTGAGACGAGGCGAGGCTTGGCAGGAGGTAGGAGACTTGAGGCGAGGCTTGGCAGGAGGCAGGAGACTTGAGGCGAGGTGAGGCGAAGCTTGGCAGGAGACTTGAGGCGAGGCTTGGCAGGAGGCAGGAGACTTGAGGCGAGGCGAGGCGAGGCCTGGCAGGAGACTTTAGGCGAGGAGGCAAGGCGAGGCGAGGCTTGGCAGGAGACTTGAGGTGAGGCGAAGCTTGGCAGGAGACGAGGAGAGGCGAGGCGAGGCTTGGCTTGGCAGGAGGCAGGAGACTTGAGACGAGGCGAGGCTTGGCAGGAGGTAGGAGACTTGAGGCGAGGCTTGGCAGGAGGCAGGAGACTTGAGGCGAGGTGAGGCGAAGCTTGGCAGGAGACTTGAGGCGAGGCTTGGCAGGAGGCAGGAGACTTGAGGCGAGGCGAGGCGAGGCCTGGCAGGAGACTTTAGGCGAGGAGGCAAGGCGAGGCGAGGCTTGGCAGGAGACTTGAGGTGAGGTGAGGCTTGGCAGGAGACTTGAGGCGAGGCGTGGCAGGAGATTTGAGGCGAGGTGAGGCTTGGCAGGAGACCTGAGATGAGGTTGGCAGGAGACTTGAGGCAGGGCGAGGCGAGGCTTGGCAGGAGACTTGAGTCGAGGCGAGGCGAGGCTTGGCAGGAGACGAGGCGAGGCGAGGCGAGGCTTGGTAGGAGGCTTGGCAGGAGGCGAGGCGAGGCTTGGCAGGAGGCCAGGCGAGGTTTGGCAGGAGGCAGGAGACTTCAGGCGAGGCTTGGCAGGAGACTTGAGACGAGGAGAGGCGAGGCCTGGCAGGAGACTTGAGGCGAGGCGAGGCTTGGCAGGAGGCAGGAGATTTGAGGCGAGGCTTGGCAGAAGGCAGGAGACTTGAGGTGAGGCGAGGCGAGGCCTGGCAGGAGACTTGAGGCGAGGAGAGGCGAGGCCTTGCAGGAGACTTGAAGGGAGGCGAGGCTTGGCAGGAGATTTGAGGCGAGGCCTGGCAGGAGGCAGGAGACTAGAGGCGAGGCTTGGCAGGAGACAGGAAGCAGGAAACTTGAGGTGACGCGAGGCTTGGCAGGAGGCAGGAGGCGAGGCGTAGCTTGGCAGGAGGCAGGAGACTTGAGGGGAGGCTTGGCAGGAAGCAGGAGACTTGAGGCCAGGCGAGGCGAGACTTGGCAGGAGACTTGAGGCGAGGCTTGGCAGGAGGCAGGAGACTTGAGGCCAGGCGAGGCGAGGCCTGGCAGGAGACTTGAGGCGAGGCTTGGCAGGAGGCAGGAGACCTGAGGCGAGGCGAGGCGAGGTGAGGCTTGGCAGGAGACTTGAGGTGAGGCGAGGCTTTGCAGGAGGCAGGAGACTTGAGGCGAGGCTTGGCAGGAGGCTTGAGGCGAAGAGAGGCTTGGCAGGAGATTTGAGGCAAGGCGAGGCTTGGCAGGGGACTTGAGGTGAGGCGAGGCGAGACTTGGCAGGAGACTTGAGGCGAGGTGTGGCAGGAGACTTGAGGCAAGTCGAGGCGAGGCTTAGCAGGAGGCTTGAGGCAAGGCGAGGCAAGGCAGAAGACTTGAGGCGAGGCGAGGCGAGGCTTGGTAGGAGGCAGGAGACTTGAGGTGAGGCGAGGCGAGGCTTGGCAGGAGGCTGGAGACGCGGCGCGGCTTGGCAGGAGACTTGAGGTGAGGCGATGCTTGGCAGGATACTTGAGGCGAGGCGAGGCTAGGCAGGAGACTTGGGGCGAGGCTTGACAGGAGGCAGCAGACTTGAGGCGAGGCGAGGCAAGGCCTGGCAGGAGACTTGAGGCGAGGCTTGGCAGGATACATGAGGCGAGGAGAGGCGAGGCCTGGCAGGAGACTTGAGGCGAGGCTTGGCAGGAGACGAGGAGAGGCGAGGCGAGGCTTGGCTTGGCAGGAGGCAGGAGACTTGAGGCGAGGTGAGGCTTGGCAGGAGGTAGGAGACTTGAGGCGAGGCTTGGCAGGAGGCAGGAGACTTGAGGCGAGTTGAGGCGAAGCTTGGCAGGAGACTTGAGGCGAGGCTTGGCAGGAGGCAAGAGACTTGAGGCGAGGCGAGGCGAGGCCTGGCAGGAGACTTTAGGTGAGGAGGCAAGGCGAGGCGAGGCTTGGCAGGAGACCTGAGGTGAGGTGAGGCTTGGCAGGAGACCTGAGGTGAGGTTGGCAGGAGACTTGAGTCAGGGCGAGGCGAGGCTTGGCAGGAGACTTGAGTCTGGCGAGGCGAGGCTTGGCAGGAGACGAGGCAAGGCAAGGCGAGGCTTGGTAGGAGGCTTGGCAGGAGGCGAGGCGAGGCTTGGCAGGAGGCAGGAGGCCAGGCGAGGCTTGGCAGGAGGCAGGAGACTTCAGGCAAGGCTTGGCAGGAGACTTGAGACGAGGAGAGGCGAGGCCTGGCAGGAGACTTGAGGCGAGGAGAGGCTTGGCAGGAGACTTGAGGCGATGCGAAGCAAGGCCTGGCAGGAGACTTGAGGCAAGGCGGGGCGAGGCTTGGCAGGAGGCTTGTGGCGAGGCGAGGCTTGGCAGGAGACTTGAGGCGAGGCGAGGCAAGGCTTGGCAGGAGACAGGAGACGAGGTGAGGCTTGGCAGGAGGCAGGAGGCTTGAGGTGAGGCGAGGCGAGGCTTGGCAGGAGACTTGAGGCAAGGTGAGGCTTGGCAGGAGGCAGGAGGCAGGAGACTTGAGGTGAGGCGAGGCTTGGCAGGAGGCAGGAGGCGAGGCAAGGCTTAGCAGGAGGCAAGAGGCGAGGCGAGGCTTGGTAGGAGGCAGAAGACTTGAGGTGAGGCTTGGCAGGAGGCAGGAGACTTGAGGCGAGGCGAGGCGAGGCTTGGCAGGAGACTTGAGGCAAGGTGAGGCTTGGCAGGAGACTTGAGGTGAGGCGAGGCTTGGCAGGAGGCAGGAGACTTGAAGCGAGGCTAGGCCTGGCAGGAGACTTGAGGCGATGCGAGGCAAGGCCTGGCAGGAGACTTGAGGTGAGGCGAGGCAGGCGTGGCAGGAGCCTTGAGGCGAGGAGAGGCTTGGCAGGAGATTTGAGGCAAGGCGAGGCTTGGCAGGAGACTTGAGGTGAGGCGAGGCGAGACTTGGCAGGAGGCAGAAGACTTGAGGCGAGGCTTGGCAGGAGACTTGAGGTGAGGCAAGGTGAGGCTTGGCAGGAGACTTGAGGCGAGGTGAGGCTGGGCAGGAGTCTTGAGGCGAGGTGTGGCAGGAGACTTGAGGCAAGGCGAGGCGAGGCTTAGCAGGAGGCTTGAGGCAAGGCGAGGCAAGGCAGAAGACTTGAGGCGAGGCGAGGCTTGGTAGGAGGCAGGAGACTTGAGGTGAGGCGAGGCGAGGTTTGGCAGGAGGCTGGAGGCGAGGCGCGGCTTGGCAGGAGGCAGAAGACTTGAGGCGAGGAGAGGCTTGGCAGGAGACTTGAGGTGAGGCGAGGCTTGGCAGGAGACTTGAGGCGAGGCGTGGCAGGAGACGAGGCGGGGCGACGCTTGGCAGGAGGCTTGAGGCGAGGAGAGGCTTGGCAGGAGACTTGAGACAAGGTGAGGTGAGGCTTGGCAGGAGGCAGGAGATTTGAGGCGAGGCTTGGCAGGAGGCAGGAGACTTGAGGCGAGGCGAGGCAAGGCCTGGCAGGAGACTTGAGGCGAGGCTTGGCAGGAGACGAGGAGAGGCGAGGCGAGGCTTGGCAGGAGGCAGGTGACTTGAGGCGAGGCGAGGCTTGGCAGGAGGTAGGAGACTTAAGGCGAGGCTTGGCAGGAGGCAGGAGACTTGAGGAGAGGTGAGGCGAAGCTTGGCAGGAGACTTGAGGCGAGGCTTGGCAGGAGACTTGAGGTGAGGCGAGGCGAGACTTGGCAGGAGGCAGAAGACTTGAGGCGAGGCTTGGCAGGAGACTTGAGGTGAGGCAAGGTGAGGCTTGGCAGGAGACTTGAGGCGAGGTGAGGCTGGGCAGGAGTCTTGAGGCGAGGTGTGGCAGGAGACTTGAGGCAAGGCGAGGCGAGGCTTAGCAGGAGGCTTGAGGCAAGGCGAGGCAAGGCAGAAGACTTGAGGCGAGGCGAGGCGAGGCTTGGTAGGAGGCAGGAGACTTGAGGTGAGGCGAGGCGAGGTTTGGCAGGAGGCTGGAGGCGAGGCGCGGCTTGGCAGGAGGCAGAAGACTTGAGGCGAGGAGAGGCTTGGCAGGAGACTTGAGGTGAGGCGAGGCTTGGCAGGAGACTTGAGGCGAGGCGTGGCAGGAGACGAGGCGGGGCGACGCTTGGCAGGAGGCTTGAGGCGAGGAGAGGCTTGGCAGGAGACTTGAGACAAGGTGAGGTGAGGCTTGGCAGGAGGCAGGAGATTTGAGGCGAGGCTTGGCAGGAGGCAGGAGACTTGAGGCGAGGCGAGGCAAGGCCTGGCAGGAGACTTGAGGCGAGGCTTGGCAGGATACATGAGACAAGGAGAGGCGAGGCCTGGCAGGAGACTTGAGGCGAGGCTTGGCAGGAGACGAGGAGAGGCGAGGTGAGGCTTGGCAGGAGGCAGGTGACTTGAGGCGAGGCGAGGCTTGGCAGGAGGTAGGAGACTTAAGGCGAGGCTTGGCAGGAGGCAGGAGACTTGAGGAGAGGTGAGGCGAAGCTTGGCAGGAGACTTGAGGCGAGGCTTGGCAGGAGGCAGGAGACTTGAGGCGAGGCGAGGCGAGGCCTGGCAGGAGACTTTAGGCGAGGAGGCAAGGTGAGGCGAGGCTTGGCAGGAGACTTGAGGTGAGGTGAGGCTTGGCAGGAGACTTGAGGCGAGGCGAGGCTTGGCAGGAGACTTGAGGCGAGGCGTGGCAGGAGATTTGAGGCGAGGTGAGGCTTGGCAGGAGACCTGAGGTGAGGTTGGCAGGAGACTTGAGGCAGGGCGAGGCGAGGCTTGGCAGGAGACGAGGCGAGGCGAGGCGAGGCTTGGTAGGAGGCTTGGCAGGAGGCGAGGCGAGGCTTGGCAGGAGGCAGGAGACGAGGAGAGGCAAGGCCTGGCAGGAGACTTGAGGCGAGGAGAGGCTTGGCAGGAGACTTGAGGCGAGGCGAGGCGAGGCTTGGCAGGAGGCAGGAGATTTGAGGCGAGGCTTGGCAGGAGGCAGGAGACTTCAGGCGAGGCTTGGCAGGAGGCAGGAGACGAGGAGAGGCAAGGCCTGGCAGGAGACTTGAGGCGAGGAGAGGCTTGGCAGGAGACTTGAGGCGAGGCGAGGCGAGGCGAGGCGAGGCTTGGCAGGAGGCAGGAGATTTGAGGCGAGGCTTGGCAGAAGGCAGGAGACTTGAGGTGAGGCGAGGCGAGGCCTGGCAGGAGACTTGAGGCGAGGAGAGGCGAGGCCTTGCAGGAAACTTGAGGGGAGGCGAGGCTTGGCAGGAGACTTGAGGCGAGGCCTGGCAGGAGGCATGAGACTTGAGGCGAGGCTTGGCAGGAGACAGGAAGCAGGAGACTTGAGGTGACGCGAGGCTTGGCAGGAGGCAGGAGGCGAGGCGTGGCTTGGCAGGAGGCAGGAGACTTGAGGGGAGGCTTGGCAGGAGGCAGGAGACTTGAGGCCAGGCGAGGCGAGACTTGGCAGGAGACTTGAGGCGAGGCTTGGCAGGAGGCAGGAGACTTGAAGCGAGGCTAGGCTTGGCAGGAGACTTGAGGTGAGGCGAGGCGAGGCCTGGCAGGAGACTTGAGGCGAGGAGAGGCGAGGCCTTGCAGGAAACTTGAGGGGAGGCGAGGCTTGGCAGGAGACTTGAGGCGAGGCCTGGCAGGAGGCAGGAGACTTGAGGCGAGGCTTGGCAGGAGACAGGAAGCAGGCGACTTGAGGTGACGCGAGGCT
This sequence comes from Mobula hypostoma, assembly GCF_963921235.1. Classification (NCBI taxonomy): domain Eukaryota; kingdom Metazoa; phylum Chordata; class Chondrichthyes; order Myliobatiformes; family Myliobatidae; genus Mobula; species Mobula hypostoma. Next base: position 151,514,200 of record NC_086102.1, on the reverse strand, counting down.
TGGCAGGAGGCAGGAGGCGAGGCGTGGCTTGGCAGGAGGCAGGAGACTTGAGGGGAGGCTTGGCAGGAGGCAGGAGACTTGAGGCCAGGCGAGGCGAGACTTGGCAGGAGACTTGAGGTGAGGCTTGGCAGTAGGCAGGAGACTTGAGGCCAGGTGAGGCGAGGCCTGGGAGGAGACTTGAGGCGAGGCTTGGCAGGAGGCAGGAGACCTGAAGCGAGGCTAGGCCTGGCAGGAGACTTGAGGCGATGCGAGGCAAGGCCTGGCAGGAGACTTGAGGCAAGGCGAGGCGAGGCTTGGCAGGAGGCTTGTGGCGAGGCGAAGCTTGGCAGGAGACTTGAGGCGAGGCGAGGCAAGGCTTGGCAGGAGACAGGAGACGAGGTGAGGCTTGGCAGGAGGCAGGAGACTTGAGGTGAGGCTTGGCAGGAGGCAGGAGGCGAGGCAAGGCTTAGCAGGAGGCAGGAGGCGAGGCGAGGCTTGGTAGGAGGCAGAAGACTTGAGGCGAGGCTTGGCAGGAGGCAGGAGACTTGAGGCGAGGCGAGGCGAGGCTTGGCAGGAGGCTTGAGGCAAGGCGAGGCAAGGCAGTAGACTTGAGGCGAGGCGAGGCGTGGCTTGGTAGGAGGCAGGAGACTTGAGGTGAGGCGAGGCGAGGTTTGGCAGGAGGCTGGAGGCGAGGCGCGGCTTGGCAGGAGGCAGAAGACTTGAGGCGAGGAGAGGCTTGGCAGGAGACTTGAGGTGAGGCGAGGCTTGGCAGGAGACTTGAGGCGAGGCGTGGCAGGAGACGAGGCGGGGCGACGCTTGGCAGGAGGCTTGAGACAAGGTGAGGTGAGGCTTGGCAGGAGGCAGGAGATTTGAGGCGAGGCTTGGCAGGAGGCAGGAGACTTGAGGCGAGGCGAGGCAAGGCCTGGCAGGAGACTTGAGGCGAGGCTTGGCAGGATACATGAGACAAGGAGAGGCGAGGCCTGGCAGGAGACTTGAGGCGAGGCTTGGCAGGAGACGAGGAGAGGCGAGGCGAGGCTTGGCAGGAGGCAGGTGACTTGAGGCGAGGCGAGGCTTGGCAGGAGGTAGGAGACTTAAGGCGAGGCTTGGCAGGAGGCAGGAGACTTGAGGAGAGGTGAGGCGAAGCTTGGCAGGAGACTTGAGGCGAGGCTTGGCAGGAGGCAGGAGACTTGAGGCGAGGCGAGGCGAGGCCTGGCAGGAGACTTTAGGCGAGGAGGCAAGGTGAGGCGAGGCTTGGCAGGAGACTTGAGGTGAGGTGAGGCTTGGCAGGAGACTTGAGGCGAGGCGAGGCTTGGCAGGAGACTTGAGGCGAGGCGTGGCAGGAGATTTGAGGCGAGGTGAGGCTTGGCAGGAGACCTGAGGTGAGGTTGGCAGGAGACTTGAGGCAGGGCGAGGCGAGGCTTGGCAGGAGACGAGGCGAGGCGAGGCGAGGCTTGGTAGGAGGCTTGGCAGGAGGCGAGGCAAGGCTTGGCAGGAGGCAGGAGGCCAGGCGAGGCTTGGCAGGAGGCAGGAGACTTCAGGCGAGGCTTGGCAGGAGGCAGGAGACGAGGAGAGGCAAGGCCTGGCAGGAGACTTGAGGCGAGGAGAGGCTTGGCAGGAGACTTGAGGCGAGGCGAGGCGAGGCTTGGCAGGAGGCAGGAGATTTGAGGCGAGGCTTGGCAGAAGGCAGGAGACTTGAGGTGAGGCGAGGCGAGGCCTGGCAGGAGACTTGAGGCGAGGAGAGGCGAGGCCTTGCAGGAAACTTGAGGGGAGGCGAGGCTTGGCAGGAGACTTGAGGCGAGGCCTGGCAGGAGGCATGAGACTTGAGGCGAGGCTTGGCAGGAGACAGGAAGCAGGAGACTTGAGGTGACGCGAGGCTTGGCAGGAGGCAGGAGGCGAGGCGTGGCTTGGCAGGAGGCAGGAGACTTGAGGGGAGGCTTGGCAGGAGGCAGGAGACTTGAGGCCAGGCGAGGCGAGACTTGGCAGGAGACTTGAGGCGAGGCTTGGCAGGAGGCAGGAGACTTGAAGCGAGGCTAGGCTTGGCAGGAGACTTGAGGTGAGGCGAGGCGAGGCCTGGCAGGAGACTTGAGGCGAGGAGAGGCGAGGCCTTGCAGGAAACTTGAGGGGAGGCGAGGCTTGGCAGGAGACTTGAGGCGAGGCCTGGCAGGAGGCAGGAGACTTGAGGCGAGGCTTGGCAGGAGACAGGAAGCAGGCGACTTGAGGTGACGCGAGGCTTGGCAGGAGGCAGGAGGCGAGGCGTGGCTTGGCAGGAGGCAGGAGACTTGAGGGGAGGCTTGGCAGGAGGCAGGAGACTTGAGGCCAGGCGAGGCGAGACTTGGCAGGAGACTTGAGGTGAGGCTTGGCAGTAGGCAGGAGACGAGGCCAGGTGAGGCGAGGCCTGGGAGGAGACTTGAGGCGAGGCTTGGCAGGAGGCAGGAGACCTGAAGCGAGGCTAGCCCTGGCAGGAGACTTGAGGCGATGCGAGGCAAGGCGTGGCAGGAGACTTGAGGCAAGGCGAGGCGAGGCTTGGCAGGAGGCTTGTGGCGAGGCGAAGCTTGGCAGGAGACTTGAGGCGAGGCGAGGCAAGGCTTGGCAGGAGACAGGAGACGAGGTGAGGCTTGGCAGGAGGCAGGAGACTTGAGGTGAGGCTTGGCAGGAGGCAGGAGGCAGGAGGCGAGGCAAGGCTTAGCAGGAGGCAGGAGGCGAGGCGAGGCTTGGTAGGAGGCAGAAGACTTGAGGCGAGGCTTGGCAGGAGGCAGGAGACTTGAGGCGAGGCGAGGCGAGGCTTGGCAGGAGATTTGTGGCAAGGTGAGGCTTGGCAGGAGACTTGAGGTGAGGCGAGGCTTGGCAGGAGGCAGGAGACTTGAAGCGAGGCTAGGCTTGGCAGGAGACTTGAGGCGAGGTGAGGCTGGGCAGGAGACTTGAGGCGAGGTGAGGCAGGAGACTTGAAGTGAGGCTAGGCTTGGCAGGAGACTTGAGGCGAGGTGAGGCTGGGCAGGAGACTTGAGGCGAGGTGTGGTAGGAGACTTGAGACAAGGTGAGGCGAGGCTTAGCAGGAGGCTTGAGGCAAGGCGAGGCAAGGCAGAAGACTTGAGGCGAGGCGTGGCGAGGCTTGGTAGGAGGCTGGAGGCGAGGCGAGGCTAGGCAGGAGACTTGGGGCGAGGCTTGGCAGGAGACCTGAGGTGAGGCGAGGCAAGGCTTGGCAGGAGGCTTGAGGCGAGGCGAGGCTTGGCAGGAGAATTGAGACGAGGTGAGGCGAGGCTTGGCAGGAGGCAGGAGATTTGAGGCGAGGCTTGGCAGGAGGCAGGAGACTTGATGCGAGGCAAGGTGAGGCTTGGCAGGAGACTTGAGGTGAGGTGAGGCTTGGCATGAGGCAGGAGACTTGAAGCGAGGCTAGGCCTGGCAGGAGACTTGAGGCGATGCGAGGCAAGGCCTGGCAGGAGACTTGAGGCGAGGCGAGGCGAGGCGTGGCAGGAGACTTGAGGCGAGGCGAGGCTTGGCAGGAGACTTGAGGCGAGGCGAGGCTTGGCAGGAGGCAGGATACTTGAGTCGAGGCGAGGTGAAGCCTGGCAGGAGACTTGAGGCAAGGCGAGGCGAGACTTGGCATGAGGCAGAAGACTTGAGGCGAGGCTTGACAGGAGGCAGGAGTCTTGAGGCGAGACGAGCCGAGGCTTGGCAGGTGACATGAGGCCAGGCAAGGCGAGGCTTGGCAGGAGATTTGAGGCAAGGCGAGGCTTGGCAGGAGACGAGGCGAGGCGAGGCTTGGCAGGGGACTTGAGGCGAGCGAGGCGAGGCTTGGCAGGAGACTTGAGGTGAGGCGAGACCTGGTAGGAGATTTGAGGCGAGGTGAGGCGAGGCCTGGCAGGAGACTTGAGGCGAGGCGAGGCTTGGCAGGTGACTTGAGGTGAGGCGAGGCGAGGCTTGGCAGGAGACGTGAGGCGAGGCTTGGTAGGAGGCAGGAGACTTGAGGCGAGGTGAGGCGAGGCTTGGCAGGAGACTTGAGGTGAGGCGAGGCCTGGTAGGAGATTTGAGGCGAGGTGAGGCGAGGCTTGGTAGGAGGCTGGAGGCGAGGCGAGGCTAGGCAGGAGACTTGGGGCGAGGCTTGGCAGGAAACCTGAGGTGAGGCGAGGCAAGGCTTGGCAGGAGGCTTGAGGCGAGGCGAGGCTTGGCAGGAGAATTGAGACGAGGTGAGGCGAGGCTTGGCAGGAGGCAGGAGATTTGAGGCGAGGCTTGGCAGGAGGCAGGAGACTTGATGCGAGGCAAGGTGAGGCTTGGCAGGAGACTTGAGGTGAGGTGAGGCTTGGCATGAGGCAGGAGACTTGAAGCGAGGCTAGGCCTGGCAGGAGACTTGAGGCGATGCGAGGCAAGGCCTGGCAGGAGACTTGAGGCGAGGCGAGGCGAGGAGAGGCGTGGCAGGAGACTTGAGGCGAGGCGAGGCTTGGCAGGAGACTTGAGGCGAGGCGAGGCTTGGCAGGAGGCAGGATACTTGAGTCGAGGCGAGGTGAAGCCTGGCAGGAGACTTGAGGCAAGGCGAGGCGAGACTTGGCATGAGGCAGAAGACTTGAGGCGAGGCTTGACAGGAGGCAGGAGTCTTGAGGCGAGACGAGCCGAGGCTTGGCAGGTGACATGAGGCCAGGCAAGGCGAGGCTTGGCAGGAGATTTGAGGCAAGGCGAGGCTTGGCATGAGACGAGGCGAGGCGAGGCTTGGCAGGGGACTTGAGGCGAGCGAGGCGAGGCTTGGCAGGAGACTTGAGGTGAGGCGAGACCTGGTAGGAGATTTGAGGCGAGGTGAGGCGAGGCCTGGCAGGAGACTTGAGGCGAGGCGAGGCTTGGCAGGTGACTTGAGGTGAGGCGAGGCGAGGCTTGGCAGGAGACGTGAGGCGAGGCTTGGTAGGAGGCAGGAGACTTGAGGCGAGGTGAGGCGAGGCTTGGCAGGAGACTTGAGGTGAGGCGAGGCCTGGTAGGAGATTTGAGGCGAGGTGAGGCGAGGCCTGGCAGGAGACTTGAGGTGAGGCGAGGCTTGGCAGGAGGAAGGAGATTTGAGGCGAGGCGAGGCCTGGCAAGAGACTTTAGGCGAGGAGGCAAGGCGAGGCGAGGCTTGGCAGGAGACTTGAGGAGAGGTGAGGCTTGGCAGGAGACTTGAGGCAGGGCGAGGCGAGGCTTGGCAGGAGACTTGAGTCGAGGTGAGGCGAGGCTTGGCAGGAGACAAAACGAGGCGAGGCGAGGCTTGGTAGGAGGCTTGAGGCGAGGCGAGGCTTGACAGGAGACTTGAGGCGAGGCTTGGCAGGAGACGAGGCCAGGCGAGGCTTGGCAGGAGGCAGGAGATTTGAGGCGAGGCTTGGCAGGAGGCAGGAGACTTGAGGCGAGGCCTGGCAGGAGACTTGAGGCGAGGAGAGGCGAGGCGTGGCAGGAGACTTGAGGGAAGGCGAGGCTTGGCAGGAGACTTGAGACAAGGCGAGGCTTGGCAGGAGGCAGGAGGCAGGAGACTTGTGGCGAGGTGAGGCTTGGCAGGAGGCAGGAGACTTGTGGCGAGGCGAGGCTTGGCAGGAGGCAGGATACTTGAGGCGAGGCGAGGCGAGGCTTGGCAGGAGACTTGAGGTGAGGCGAGGCCTGGTAGGAGATTTGAGGCGAGGTGAGGCGAGGCCTGGCAGGAGACTTGAGGTGAGGCGAGGCTTGGCAGGAGGAAGGAGATTTGAGGCGAGGCGAGGCCTGGCAAGAGACTTTAGGCGAGGAGGCAAGGCGAGGCGAGGCTTGGCAGGAGACTTGAGGTGAGGTGAGGCTTGGCAGGAGACTTGAGGCAGGGCGAGGCGAGGCTTGGCAGGAGACTTGAGTCGAGGCGAGGCGAGGCTTGGCAGGAGACAAAACGAGGCGAGGCGAGGCTTGGTAGGAGGCTTGAGGCGAGGCGAGGCTTGACAGGAGACTTGAGGCGAGGCTTGGCAGGAGACGAGGCCAGGCGAGGCTTGGCAGGAGGCAGGAGATTTGAGGCGAGGCTTGGCAGGAGGCAGGAGACTTGAGGCGAGGCCTGGCAGGAGACTTGAGGCGAGGAGAGGCGAGGCGTGGCAGGAGACTTGAGGGAAGGCGAGGCTTGGCAGGAGACTTGAGACAAGGCGAGGCTTGGCAGGAGGCAGGAGGCAGGAGACTTGTGGCGAGGTGAGGCTTGGCAGGAGGCAGGAGACTTGTGGCGAGGCGAGGCTTGGCAGGAGGCAGGATACTTGAGGCGAGGCGAGGCCTGGCAGAAGACTTGAGGCGAGGAGATACTTGGCAGGAGACTTGAGGGAAGGCGAGGCGAGGCTTGGCAGGAGACGTGAGGCGAGGCTTGGTAGGAGGCAGGAGACTTGAGGCGAGGTGAGGCGAGGCTTGACAGGAGACTTGAGGCAAGACGAGGCAAGGCTTGGCAGGAGGCAGGAGACGAGGCGAGGCTTGGCAGGAGGCAGGAGACTTGAGGTGACGCTTGGCAGGAGGCAGGAGGCAGGAGACTTGAGGTGAGGCGAAGCTTGGCAGGAGGCAGGAGGCGAGGCAAGGCTTAGCAGGAGGCAGGATGCGAGACGAGGCTTGGTAGGAGGCAGGAGACTTGAGGCGAGGTTTGGCAGGAGGCAGGAGACTTGAGGCGAGGCGAGGCGAGGCGAGGCTTGGCAGGAGACTTGAGGAGAGGTGAGGCTTGGCAGGAGACTTGAGGCGAGGCGAGACTTGAGGTGAGGCTTGGCAGGAGACTTGAGGCAGGGCGAGGCGAGGCTTGGCAGGAGACTTGAGTCGAGGCGAGGCGAGGCTTGGCAGGAGACTTGAGGCGAGGTGAGGCAGGAGACTTGAGGCGAGGCGAGGCTTGGCAGGAGACTTGAGTCGAGGCGAGGCGAGGCTTGGCAGGAGACTTGAGGTGACGCTTGGCAGGAGGCAGGAGGCAGGAGACTTGAGGTGAGGCGAGGCTTGGCAGGAGGCAGGAGGCGAGGCAAGGCTTAGCAGGTGGCAGGACGCGAGACGAGGCTTGGCAGGAGGCAGGAGACTTGAGGCGAGGCGAGGCGAGGCTTGGCAGGAGACTTGAGGTGAGGCTTGGCAGGAGACTTGAGGCAGGGCGAGGCGAGGCTTGGCAGGAGACTTGAGTCGAGGCGAGGCGAGGCTTGGCAGGAGACTTGAGGCGAGGCGAGGCTTGGCAGGAGATTTGAGGTGAGGTGAGGCTTGGCAGGAGACTTGAGGCGAGGTGAGGCAGGAGACTTGAGGCGAGGCGTGGCAAGAGACTTGAGGCGAGGCGAGGCTTGGCAGGAGACGAGGCAAGGCGAGGTGAGGCTTGGCAGGAGGCTTGAGGCAAGGCGAGGCTTGGTAGGAGGCAGGAGACGAGGTGAGGTGAGGCTTGGCTGGAGGCGAGGCGAGGATTGGCAGGAGGCAGGAGGCGAGGCGAGGCTTGGCAGGAGGCAGGAGACTTGAGGCGAGGCGATGTCTGTCAGGAGACATGAGGCGAGGCTTGGCAGGAGACTTGAAGTGACGCGAGGCCTGCAGGAGAGTTGAGATGAGACGAGGCCTGGCAGGAGACTTGAGGCGAGGCGAGGCTTGGCAGATGACTTGAGGTGAGGCGAGGCGAGTCTTGGCAGGAGACTTGAGGCGAGGCGAGGCGAGGCTTGGCAAGAGACGAGGCGAGGCTTGGCAGGGGACTTAAGGCGAGGCGAGGCCTGGCAGGAGACCTGAGGCGAGGCGAGGCTTGGCAGGAGGCAGGAGACTTGAAGCGAGGCTAGGCCTGGCAGGAGACTTGAGGCGAGGCGAGGCGAGGCCTGGCAGGAGACCTGAGGCGAGGCAAGGCAAGGCTTGGCAGAACTTGAGGCGAGGCGAGGCCTGGCAGGAGGCAGGAGACTAGACGCTAGGCTTGGCAGGAGGCAGGAGACATGAGGCGAGGTGAGGCGAGGCGAGGAGAGGCGAGGTCTGGCAGGAGACTTGAGGCGAGGCTTGGCAGGAGACTTGAGGCAAGGCGAGGCGAGGCTTGGCAGGAGTCAGGAGACGTGAGGCGAGGCTTGGCAGGAGGCAGGAGACGAGGTGAGGTGAGGCGAGGCTTGGCAGGAGACTTGAGGCGAGGCGAGGCTTGCAAGGAGACTTGAGGTGAGGCGAGGCTTGGCAGGAGGAAGGAGATTTGAGGCGAGGCGAGGCGAGGCCTGGCAGGAGACTTTAGGCGAGGAGGCAAGGCGAGGCGAGGCATGGCAGGAGACTTGAGGTGAGGTGAGGCTTGGCAGGAGACTTGAGGTGAGGCGTGGCAGGAGATTTGAGGCGAGGTGAGGGTTGGCAGGAGACTTGAGGTGAGGCTTGGCAGGAGACTTGAGGCAGGGCGAGGCGAGGCTTGGCAGGAGTCAGGAGACGTGAGGCGAGGCTTGGCAGGAGGCAGGAGACGAGGTGAGGTGAGGCGAGGCTTGGCAGGAGACTTGAGGCGAGGCGAGGCTTGCAAGTAGACTTGAGGTGAGGCGAGGCTTGGCAGGAGGAATGAGATTTGAGGCGAGGCGAGGCGAGGCCTGGCAGGAGACTTTAGGCGAGGAGGCAAGGCGAGGCGAGGCGTGGCAGGAGACTTGAGGTGAGGTGAGGCTTGGCAGGAGACTTGAGGTGAGGCGTGGCAGGAGATTTGAGACGAGGTGAGGGTTGGCAGGAGACTTGAGGCAGGGCGAGGCGAGGCTTGGCAGGAGACTTGAGTCGAGGCGAGGCAAAGCTTGGCAGGAGACGAAGCGAGACGAGGCGAGGCTTGGTAGGAGGCTTGAGGCGAGGCAAGGCTTGGCAGGAGGCAGGAGGCCAGGCGAGGCTTGGCAGGTGGCAGGAGACTTGAGGCGAGGCCTGGCAGGAGACTTGAGGCGAGGAGAGGCTTGACAGGAGACTTGAGGCGAGGCTTGGCAGGAGACGAGGCGAGGCGAGGCGAGGCTTGGCAGGAGGCAGGAGATTTGAGGCGAGGCTTGGCAGGAGGCAGGAGATACTTGGCAGGAGACTTGAGGGAAGGCGAGGCGAGGCTTGGCAGGAGGCTTGTGGCGAGGCGAGGCTTGGCAGGAGACTTGAGGCAAGGCGAGGCAAGGATTGGCAGGAGGCAGGAGACGAGGCGAGGCTTGGCAGGAGGCAGGAGACTTGAGGTGAGGCTTGGCAGGAGACTTGAGGTGAGGCGTGGCAGGAGATTTGAGGCGAGGTGAGGGTTGGCAGGAGACTTGAGGTGAGGCTTGGCAGGAGACTTGAGGCAGGGCGAGGCGAGGCTTGGCAGGAGACTTGAGTCGAGGCGAGGCGAAGCTTGGCAGGAGATGAAGCGAGGCGAGGCGAGGCTTGGTAGGAGGCTTGAGGCGAGGCGAGGCTTGGCAGGAGGCAGGAGGCCAGGCGAGGCTTGGCAGGTGGCAGGAGACTTGAGGCGAGGCCTGGCAGGAGACTTGAGGCGAGGAGAGGCTTGACAGGAGACTTGAGGCGAGGCTTGGCAGGAGACGAGGCGAGGCGAGGCTTGGCAGGAGGCAGGAGATTTGAGGCGAGGCTTGGCAGGAGGCAGGAGACTTGAGGTGAGGAGATACTTGGCAGGAGACTTGAGGGAAGGCGAGGCGAGGCTTGGCAGGAGGCTTGTGGCGAGGCGAGGCTTGGCAGGAGACTTGAGGCAAGGCGAGGCAAGGCTTGGCAGGAGGCAGGAGACGAGGCGAGGCTTGGCAGGAGGCAGGAGACTTGAGGTGACGCTTGGCAGGAGGCAGGAGGCAGGAGACTTGAGGTGAGGCGAGGCTTGGCAGGAGGCAGGAGGCGAGGCAAGGCTTAGCAGGAGGCAGGACACGAGACGAGGCTTGGTAGGAGGCAGGAGGCTTGAGGTGAGGATTGGCAGGAGGCAGGAGACTTGAGGCGAGGCGAGGCGAGGCTTGGCAGGAGACTTGAGGTGAGGCTTGGCAGGAGGCTTGAGGCAAGGCGAGGCTTGGTAAGAGGCAGGAGACGAGGTGAGGTGAGGCTTGGCTGGAGGCGAGGATTGGCAGGAGGCAGGAGGCGAGGCGAGGCTTGGCAGGAGGCAGGAGACTTGAGGCGAGGCAAGGCGAGGTCTGGCAGGAGACATGAGGCGAGGCTTGGCAGGAGACTTGAAGCGACGCGAGGCCTGCAGGAGAGTTGAGATGAGACGAGGCCTGGCAGGAGACTTGAGGCGAGTCGAGGCTTGGCAGGAGACTTGAGGCAAGGCGAGGTGAGGCTTGGCAGGAGGCTTGAGGCAAGGCGAGGCTTGGTAGGAGGCAGGAGACGAGGTGAGGTGAGGCTTGGCTGGAGGCGAGGCGAGGATTGGCAGGAGGCAGGAGGCGAGGCGAAGCTTGGCAGGAGGCAGGAGACTTGAGGCGAGGCGAGGCGAGGCTTGGCAGGAGACTTGAAGCGACGCGAGGCCTGCAGGAGAGCTGAGATGAGACGAGGCCTGGCAGGAGACTTGAGGCGAGGTGAGGCGAGGCTTGGCAGGAGAATTGAGGCGAGGCTTGGCAGGAGACTTGAGATGAGGTGTGGCAGGACACTTGAGTCGAGGCGTGGCAGGAGACTTGAGGCGAGGCCTGGCAGGAGGCAGGAAGCAGGAGACTTGAGGTGACGCGAGGCTTGGCAGGAGGCAGGAGGCGAGGCGAGACGAGGCTTGGCAGGAGGCAGGAGTCTTGAGGCGAGACGAGCCAAGGCTTAGCAGGAGACATCAGGCGAGGCTTGGTAGGAGACATTAGGCGAGGCGAGGCGAGGCTTGGCAGGAGACTTGAGGCGAGGCTTGGCAGGAGACTTGAGACGAGGCGAAGCGAGGCTGGGCAGGAGACTTGAGGCAAGGCGAGGCGAGGCTTCGCAGGAGGCTTGAGGCGAGGCGAGGCTTGGCAGGAGGCAGGAGGTGAGGCGAGGCTTGGCAGGAGGCAGGAGACTTGAGGTGAGGGGAGGCGAGACTTGGCAGGAGACTTGAGGCGAGGTCTGGCAGGAGACTTGAAGCGAGGAGAGGCGAGGCCTGGCAGGAGACTTTAGGCGAGGAGAGGCGAGGCTTGGCAGGGGAGTTGAGGCGAGGCGAGGCTTGGCAGGAGACTTGAGACAAGGCAAGGCTTGGCAGGAGACTTGAGATGAGGTATGGCAGGACACTTGAGTCCAAGCGTGGCAGGAGACTTGAGGCGAGGCCTGGCAGGAGGCAGGAAGCAGGAGACTTGAGGTGACGCGAGGCTTGGCAGGAAGCAGGAGGCGAGGCGAGGCTTGGCAGGAGACTTGAGGAGAGGTGAGGCTTGGCAGGAGGCAGGAGACTTGTGGTGAGGCGAGGCTTGGCAGGAGGCAAGAGACTTGAGGCGAGACGAGGCTTGGCAGGAGGCAGGAGTCTTGAGGCGAGACGAGCCGAGGCTTGGCAGGAGACATCGGGCGAGGCTTGGTAGGAGACATTAGGCGAGGCGAGGCGAGGCTTGGCAGGAGACTTGAGGCGAGGCGAGGCTTGGCAGGAGACTTGAGGCAAGGCGAGGCTTGGCAGGAGACTTGAGGCGAGGCGAGGCCTGGCAGGAAACTTGAGGCGAGACGAGGCTTGGCAGGAGACTTGAGGCGAGGCGAGGCTTGGCAGGAGACTTGAGGTGAGGCGAGGCCTGGTAGGAGACTTGAGGTGAGGTGAGGCGAGGCGAGGTGAGGCTTGGCAGGAGGCAGGAGACTTGACGCGATGCTTGGCAGGAGGCAGGAGACAGGAGACTTGAGGTGAGGCGATGCTTGGCAAGAGGCAGGAGTCGAGGCGAGGCTTGGCAGGAGGCAGGAGACTTGAGGTGAGGGGAGGCGAGACTTGGCAGGAGACTTGAGGCGAGGCCTGGCAGGAGACTTGAAGCAAGGAGAGGTGAGGCCTGGCAGGAGACTTTAGGCGAGGCGTGGCAGGAGACTTGAGGCGAGGCGAGGCGAGGCTTGGCAGGAGACTTGAGGCGAGACGAGGCTTGCCAGGAGACTTGAGGCGAGGTTTGGCAGGAGACTTGAGATGAGGCGAAGCGAGGCTTGGCAGGAGACTTGAGGCAAGGCGAGGCGAGGCTTTGCAGGAGGCTTGAGGCGAGGCGAGGCTTGGCAGGAGACTTGAGGCGAGGCGAGGCGAGGCTTGGCAGGAGGCAGGAGACTTGACGCGATGCTTGGCAGGAGGCAGGAGACAGGAGACTTGAGGTGAGGCGAGGTTTGGCAGGAGGCAGGAGGTGAGGCGAGGCTTGGCAGGAGGCAGGAGACTTGAGGTGAGGGGAGGCGAGACTTGGCAGGAGACTTGAGGCGAGGCCTGGCAGGAGACTTGAAGCGAGGAGAGGCGAGGCCTGGCAGGAGACTTTAGGCGAGGAGAGGCGAGGCTTGGCAGAGGACTTGAGGTGAGGCGAGGTGAGGCTTGGCAGGAGACTTGAGACAAGGCAAGGCTTGGCAGGAGACTTGAGATGAGGTATGGCAGGACACTTGAGTCCAAGCGTGGCAGGAGACTTGAGGCGAGGCCTGGCAGGAGGCAGGAAGCAGGAGACTTGAGGTGACGCGAGGCTTGGCAGGAGGCAGGAGGCGAGGCGAGGCTTGGCAGGAGACTTGAGGTGAAGCGAGGCTTGGCAGGAGGCAGGAGACTTGTGGTGAGGCGAGGCTTGGCAGGAGGCAAGAGACTTGAGGCGAGACGAGGCTTGGCAGGAGGCAGGAGTCTTGAGGCGAGACGAGCCGAGGCTTGGTAGGAGACATCAGGCGAGGCTTGGTAGGAGACATTAGGTGAGGCGAGTCGAGGCTTGGCAGGAGACTTGAGGCAAGACAAGGCTTGGCAGGAGACTTGAGGTGAGGCGAGGCTTGGCAGGAGAGTTGAGGCGAGGCGAGGCTAGGCAGATTTGAGGCAAGGCGAGGCGAGGCGAGGCTTGACAGGAGGCAGGAGACTTCAGGCGAGGCTTGGCAGGACGCAGGAGACTTGAGGCGAGTCGAGGCGACGCTTGGCAGGAGAGTTGAGGCGAGGTGAGGCGAGGCTTGGCAGGAGACAAGGCGAGGCGAGGCTTGGCAGGAGTCTTGAGACAAGGCAAGGCTTGGCAGGAGACTTGAGATGAGGTATGGCAGGACACTTGAGTCCAGGCGTGGCAGGAGACTTGAGGCGAGGCCTGGCAGGAGGCAGGAAGCAGGAGACTTGAGGTGACGCGAGGCTTGGCAGGAGGCAGGAGGCGAGGCGAGGCTTGGCAGGAGACTTGAGGCGAGGCGAGGCGAGGCGAGGCTTGGCAGGAGACCAGGCGAGGCGAGGCCTGGCAGGAGACTTGAGGCAAGATGAGGCTTGGCAGGAGACTTGAGGCAAGGCGAGGCTTGGCAGGAGACTTGAGGTAAGGCGAGGCCTGGTAGGAGACTTGAGGTGAGGTGAGGCGAGGCCTGGAAGGAGACTTGAGGCGAGGCGAGGCGAGGCTAGGCAGGAGATTTGAGTCGAGGCGAGGCTTTGCAGGAGGCTTGAGGCGAGGTGAGGCTTGGATGGAGACTTGAGGTGAGGCGAGGCGAGGCTTGACAGGAGGCAGGAGACTTCAGGCGAGGCTTGGCAGGACGCAGGAGACTTGAGGCGAGTCGAGGCGAGGCTTGGCAGGAGACGAGGCGAGGCGATGCTTGGCAGGGGACGTGAGGTGAGACTTGAGGCCTGGTGAGGTGAGGCTTGGCAGGAGAATTGAGGCAAGGCTTGGCAGGAGACTTGAGGCGACGCGAGGCCTGCAGGAGAGTTGAGATGAGACGAGGCCTGGCAGGACACTTGAGGTGAGGCGAGGCTTGGCAGGAGACTTGAGGCGAGGCGAGGCTTGGCAGGAGACTTGAGGCGAGGCCTGGCAGGAGGCAGGAAGCAGGAGACTTGAGGTGACGCGAGGCTTGGCAGGAGGCAGGAGGCGAGGCGAGGCTTGGCAGGAGACTTGAGGCGAGGCGAGGCTTGGCAGGAGGCAGGAGACTTGTGGCGAGGCGAGGCTTGGCAGGAGGCAAGAGACTTGAGGCGAGCCGAGGCTAGGCAGGAGACATCAGGCGAGGCTTGGTAGGAGACATTAGGCGCGGCGAGGCGAGGCTTTGCAGGAGACTTGAGGCGAAGCGAGGCGAGGCTTGGCAGGAGGCAGGAGACTTGAGGTGAGGCTTGGCAGGAGACTTGAGGCGAAGCAAGGCGAGGCTTGGCAGGAGAATTGAGGTGAGGGGAGGCTTGGCAGGAGACTTGAGGTGAGGCGAGTCTTGGCAGGAGGCTTGAGGCGAGGCTTGGCAGGAGACTTGAGGCGAAGCAAGGCGAGGCTTGGCAGGAGGCAGGGGACTTGAGGCAAGGCGAGGCTTGGCAGGAGGCAGGAGGCGAGGCTTGGCAGGAGGCAGGAGGCAGGAGGCGAGGCTTGGCAGGAGGCAGGAGGCAGGAAACGAGGTGAGGCGAGGTTTGGCAGGAGGCAGGAGGTGAGGTGAGGCGAGGCTCGGCTCGGCAGGAGACAGAAGATGAGGCGAGGCGAGGCTTGGCAGGAAGCAGGAGACTTGAGGCGAGACAAGGCTTGGCAGGAGGAAGGAGACTTGAGGCGAGGCTTGGCAGGAGGCAGGAGACTTGAGACGAGGCTTGGCAGGAGACTTAAAGCAAGGTGAGGCGAGGCTTGGCAGGAGAATTGAGGCGAGGCGAGGCCAGTCTTGGCAGGAGGCTTGAGGCGAGGTGAGACTTGGCAGGAGAATTGAGATGAGGCGAGGCGAGGCTTGGCAGGAGGCAGGAGACTTGAGGCAAGGCGAGGCTTGGCAGGAGGCGAGGCTTGGCAGGAGGCAGGAGGCAGGAAACGAGGTGAGGAGAGGTTTGGCAGGAGGCAGGAGGCGAGGCGAGGCGAGGCGAGGCTTGGCAGGAGACAGAAGATGAGGCGAGGCGAGGCTTGGCAGGAGGCAGGAGACGAGGCGAGACAAGGCTTGGCAGGAGGCAGGAGACTTGAGGCGAGGCGAGGCTTGGCAGGAGGAAGGAGACTTGACGCGAGGCTTGGCAGGAGGCAGGAGGCAGGAGACTTGAGGCGAGGCAAGGCGAGGCTTGGCAGAAGACTTGAGGGGAGGCGAGGCAAGGCTTGGCAGGAGACTTGAGGTGAGGCGAGGCTTGGCAGGAGACTTGAGGCGTGGCGAGGCAAGGCTTGGCAGGAGACTTGAGGTGAGGCGAGGCCTGGCAGGAGACTTGAGGCATGGCGAGGCGAGGCTTGGCAGGAGACTAGAGGCCAAGCGAGGCGAGGCGAGACTTGGCAGGAGACTTGAGGCAAGGCGAGGCGAGGCTTGGCAGGAGACTTGAGGCGAAGCAAGGCGAGGCTTGGCAGGAGACTTGAGGCGAAGCAAGGCGAGGCTTGGCAGGAGAATTGAGGTGAGGGGAGGCTTGGCAGGAGACTTGAGGTGAGGCGAGTCTTGGCAGGAGGCTTGAGGCGAGGCTTGGCAGGAGACTTGAGGCGAAGCAAGGCGAGGCTTGGCAGGAGGCAGGAGACTTGTGGCGAGGCGAGGCTTGGCAGGAGGCAAGAGACTTGAGGCGAGACGAGGCTTGGCAGGAGGCAGGAGTCTTGAGGCGAGACGAGCCGAGGCTTGGCAGGAGACATCAGGCGAGGCTTGGTAGGAGACATTAGGCGAGGCGAGGCGAGGCTTTGCAGGAGACTTGAGGCGAGGCGAGGCTTGGCAGGAGACTTGAGGTGAGGGGAGGCGAGACTTGGCAGGAGACTTGAGGCGAAGCAAGGCGAGGTTTGGCAGGAGGCAGGAGACGAGGTGAGGCTTGGCAGGAGACTTGAGGCGAAGCAAGGCGAGGCTTGGCAGGAGAATTGAGGTGAGGGGAGGCTTGGCAGGAGACTTGAGGTGAGGCGAGTCTTGGCAGGAGGCTTGAGGCGAGACTTGGCAGGAGACTTGAGGCGAAGCAAGGCGAGGCTTGGCAGGAGGCAGGAGACTTGAGGCAAGGCGAGGCTTGGCAGGAGGCGAGGCTTGGCAGGAGGCAGGAGGCAGGAAACGAGGTGAGGCGAGGTTTGGCAGGAGGCAGGAGGCGAGGCGAGGCGAGGCGAGGCTTGGCAGGAGACAGAAGATGAGGCGAGGCGAGGCTTGGCAGGAGGCAGGAGACGAGGCGAGACAAGGCTTGGCAGGAGGCAGGAGACTTGAGGCGAGGCGAGGCTTGGCAGGAGGAAGGAGACTTGAGGCGAGGCTTGGCAGGAGGCAGGAGGCAGGAGACTTGAGGCGAGGCAAGGCGAGGCTTGGCAGAAGACTTGAGGGGAGGCGAGGCAAGGCTTGGCAGGAGACTTGAGGTGAGGCGAGGCTTGGCAGGAGACTTGAGGCGTGGCGAGGCAAGGCTTGGCAGGAGACTTGAGGTGAGGCGAGGCCTGGCAGGAGACTTGAGGCATGGCGAGGCGAGGCTTGGCAGGAGACTAGAGGCCAAGCGAGGCGAGGCGAGACTTGGCAGGAGACTTGAGGCAAGGCGAGGCGAGGCTTGGCAGGAGACTTGAGGCGAAGCAAGGCGAGGCTTGGCAGGAGACTTGAGGGGAAGCAAGGCGAGGCTTGGCAGGAGAATTGAGGTGAGGGGAGGCTTGGCAGGAGACTTGAGGTGAGGCGAGTCTTGGCAGGAGGCTTGAGGCGAGGCTTGGCAGGAGACTTGAGGCGAAGCAAGGCGAGGCTTGGCAGGAGGCAGGAGACTTGTGGCGAGGCGAGGCTTGGCAGGAGGCAAGAGACTTGAGGCGAGACGAGGCTTGGCAGGAGGCAGGAGTCTTGAGGCGAGACGAGCCGAGGCTTGGCAGGAGACATCAGGCGAGGCTTGGTAGGAGACATTAGGCGAGGCGAGGCGAGGCTTTGCAGGAGACTTGAGGCGAGGCGAGGCTTGGCAGGAGACTTGAGGTGAGGGGAGGCGAGACTTGGCAGGAGACTTGAGGCGAAGCAAGGCGAGGTTTGGCAGGAGGCAGGAGACGAGGTGAGGCTTGGCAGGAGACTTGAGGCGAAGCAAGGCGAGGCTTGGCAGGAGAATTGAGGTGAGGGGAGGCTTGGCAGGAGACTTGAGGTGAGGCGAGTCTTGGCAGGAGGCTTGAGGCGAGACTTGGCAGGAGACTTGAGGCGAAGCAAGGCGAGGCTTGGCAGGAGGCAGGAGACTTGAGGCAAGGCGAGGCTTGGCAGGAGGCAGGAGGCAGGAGGCGAGGCTTGGCAGGAGGCAGGAGGCAGGAAACGAGGTGAGGCGAGGTTTGGCAGGAGGCAGGAGGTGAGGTGAGGCGAGGTTTGGCAGGAGGCAGGAGGTGAGGTGAGGCGAGGCGAGGCTTGGCAGGAGACAGAAGATGAGGCGAGGCGAGGCTTGGCAGGAAGCAGGAGACTTGAGGCGAGACAAGGCTTGGCAGGAGGAAGGAGACTTGAGGCGAGGCTTGGCAGGAGGCAGGAGACTTGAGACGAGGCTTGGCAGGAGACTTAAAGCAAGGTGAGGCGAGGCTTGGCAGGAGAATTGAGGCGAGGCGAGGCCAGTCTTGGCAGGAGGCTTGAGGCGAGGTGAGACTTGGCAGGAGAATTGAGATGAGGCGAGGCGAGGCTTGGCAGGAGGCAGGAGACTTGAGGCAAGGCGAGGCTTGGCAGGAGGCGAGGCTTGGCAGGAGGCAGGAGGCAGAAAACGAGGTGAGGAGAGGTTTGGCAGGAGGCAGGAGGCGAGGCAAGGCGAGGCGAGGCTTGGCAGGAGACAGAAGATGAGGCGAGGCGAGGCTTGGCAGGAGGCAGGAGACGAGGCGAGACAAGGCTTGGCAGGAGGCAGGAGACTTGAGGCGAGGCGAGGCTTGGCAGGAGGAAGGAGACTTGAGGCGAGGCTTGGCAGGAGGCAGGAGGCAGGAGACTTGAGGCGAGGCAAGGCGAGGCTTGGCAGAAGACTTGAGGGGAGGCGAGGCAAGGCTTGGCAGGAGACTTGAGGTGAGGCGAGGCTTGGCAGGAGACTTGAGGCGTGGCGAGGCAAGGCTTGGCAGGAGACTTGAGGTGAGGCGAGGCCTGGCAGGAGACTTGAGGCATGGCGAGGCGAGGCTTGGCAGGAGACTAGAGGCCAAGCGAGGCGAGGCGAGACTTGGCAGGAGACTTGAGGCGAGGCGAGGCGAGGATTGGCAGGAGACTTGAGGCGAAGCAAGGCGAGGCTTGGCAGGAGAATTGAGGTGAGGGGAGGCTTGGCAGGAGACTTGAGGCGAAGCAAGGCGAGGCTTGGCAGGAGAATTGAGGTGAGGGGAGGCTTGGCAGGAGACTTGAGGTGAGGCGAGTCTTGGCAGGAGGCTTGAGGCGAGGCTTGGCAGGAGACTTGAGGCGAAGCAAGGCGAGGCTTGGCAGGAGGCAGGAGACTTGTGGCGAGGCGAGGCTTGGCAGGAGGCAAGAGACTTGAGGTGAGGCGAGGCTTGGCAGGAGGCAGGAGTCTTGAGGCGAGACGAGCCGAGGCTTGGCAGGAGACATCAGGCGAGGCTTGGTAGGAGACATTAGGCGAGGCGAGGCTTTGCAGGAGACTTGAGGCGAGGCGATGCTTGGCAGGAGACTTGAGGTGAGGCAAGGCTTGGCAGGAGGCAGGAGACTTGAGGTGAAGGGAGGCGAGACTTGGCAGGAGACTTGAGGCGAAGCAAGGCGAGGTTTGGCAGGAGGCAGGAGACGAGGTGAGGCTTGGCAGGAGACTTGAGGCGAAGCAAGGCGAGGCTTGGCAGGAGAATTGAGGTGAGGGGAGGCTTGGCAGGAGACTTGAGGTGAGGCGAGTCTTGGCAGGAGGCTTGAGGCGAGGCTTGGCAGGAGACTTGAGGCGAAGCAAGGCGAGGCTTGGCAGGAGGCAGGAGACTTGTGGCGAGGCGAGGCTTGGCAGGAGGCAAGAGACTTGAGGCGAGACGAGGCTTGGCAGGAGGCAGGAGTCTTGAGGCGAGACGAGCTGAGGCTTGGCAGGAGACATCAGGCGAGGCTTGGTAGGAGATATTAGGCGAGGCGAGGCGAGGCTTTGCAGGAGACTTGAGGCGAGGCGAGGCTTGGCAGGAGACTTGAGGTGAGGGGAGGCGAGACTTGGCAGGAGACTTGAGGCGAAGCAAGGCGAGGTTTGGCAGGAGGCAGGAGACGAGGTGAGGCTTGGCAGGAGACTTGAGGCGAAGCAAGGCGAGGCTTGGCAGGAGAATTGAGGTGAGGGGAGGCTTGGCAGGAGACTTGAGGTGAGGCGAGTCTTGGCAGGAGGCTTGAGGCGAGACTTGGCAGGAGACTTGAGGCGAAGCAAGGCGAGGCTTGGCAGGAGGCAGGAGACTTGAGGCAAGGCGAGGCTTGGCAGGAGGCAGGAGGCAGGAGGCGAGGCTTGGCAGGAGGCAGGAGGCAGGAAACGAGGTGAGGCGAGGTTTGGCAGGAGGCAGGAGGTGAGGTGAGGCGAGGCGAGGCTTGGCAGGAGACAGAAGATGAGGCGAGGCGAGGCTTGGCAGGAAGCAGGAGACTTGAGGCGAGACAAGGCTTGGCAGGAGGAAGGAGACTTGAGGCGAGGCTTGGCAGGAGGCAGGAGACTTGAGACGAGGCTTGGCAGGAGACTTAAAGCAAGGTGAGGCGAGGCTTGGCAGGAGAATTGAGGCGAGGCGAGGCCAGTCTTGGCAGGAGGCTTGAGGCGAGGTGAGACTTGGCAGGAGAATTGAGATGAGGCGAGGCGAGGCTTGGCAGGAGGCAGGAGACTTGAGGCAAGGCGAGGCTTGGCAGGAGGCAGGAGGCAGGAAACGAGGTGAGGAGAGGTTTGGCAGGAGGCAGGAGGCGAGGCGAGGCGAGGCGAGGCTTGGCAGGAGACAGAAGATGAGGCGAGGCGAGGCTTGGCAGGAGGCAGGAGACGAGGCGAGACAAGGCTTGGCAGGAGGCAGGAGACTTGAGGCGAGGCGAGGCTTGGCAGGAGGAAGGAGACTTGAGGCGAGGCTTGGCAGGAGGCAGGAGGCAGGAGACTTGAGGCGAGGCAAGGCGAGGCTTGGCAGAAGACTTGAGGGGAGGCGAGGCAAGGCTTGGCAGGAGACTTGAGGTGAGGCGAGGCTTGGCAGGAGACTTGAGGCGTGGCGAGGCAAGGCTTGGCAGGAGACTTGAGGTGAGGCGAGGCCTGGCAGGAGACTTGAGGCATGGCGAGGCGAGGCTTGGCAGGAGACTAGAGGCCAAGCGAGGCGAGGCGAGACTTGGCAGGAGACTTGAGGCGAGGCGAGGCGAGGATTGGCAGGAGACTTGAGGCGAAGCAAGGCGAGGCTTGGCAGGAGAATTGAGGTGAGGGGAGGCTTGGCAGGAGACTTGAGGCGAAGCAAGGCGAGGCTTGGCAGGAGAATTAAGGTGAGGGGAGGCTTGGCAGGAGACTTGAGGTGAGGCGAGTCTTGGCAGGAGGCTTGAGGCGAGGCTTGGCAGGAGACTTGAGGCGAAGCAAGGCGAGGCTTGGCAGGAGGCAGGAGACTTGTGGCGAGGCGAGGCTTGGCAGGAGGCAAGAGACTTGAGGTGAGACGAGGCTTGGCAGGAGGCAGGAGTCTTGAGGCGAGACGAGCCGAGGCTTGGCAGGAGACATCAGGCGAGGCTTGGTAGGAGACATTAGGCGAGGCGAGGCTTTGCAGGAGACTTGAGGCGAGGCGATGCTTGGCTGGAGACTTGAGGTGAGGCAAGGCTTGGCAGGAGGCAGGAGACTTGAGGTGAGGGGAGGCGAGACTTGGCAGGAGACTTGAGGCGAAGCAAGGCGAGGTTTGGCAGGAGGCAGGAGACGAGGTGAGGCTTGGCAGGAGACTTGAGGCGAAGCAAGGCGAGGCTTGGCAGGAGAATTGAGGTGAGGGGAGGCTTGGCAGGAGACTTGAGGTGAGGCGAGTCTTGGCAGGAGGCTTGAGGCGAGGCTTGGCAGGAGACTTGAGGCAAAGCAAGGCAAGGCTTGGCAGGAGGCAGGAGACTTGAGGCAAGGCGAGGCTTGGCAGGAGGCAGGAGGCAGGAGGCGAGGCTTGGCAGGAGGCAGGAGGCAGGAAACGAGGTGAGGCGAGGTTTGGCAGGAGGCAGGAGGTGAGGTGAGGCGAGGCGAGGCTTGGCAGGAGACAGAAGATGAGGTGAGGCGAGGCTTGGCAGGAAGCAGGAGACTTGAGGCGAGACAAGGCTTGGCAGGAGGAAGGAGACTTGAGGCGAGGCTTGGCAGGAGGCAGGAGACTTGAGACGAGGCTTGGCAGGAGACTTAAAGGAAGGTGAGGCGAGGCTTGGCAGGAGAATTGAGGCGAGGCGAGGCCAGTCTTGGCAGGAAGCTTGAGGCGAGGTGAGACTTGGCAGGAGAATTGAGATGAGGCGAGGCGAGGCTTGGCAGGAGGCAGGAGACTTGGGGCAAGGCGAGGCTTGGCAGGAGGTGAGGCTTAGCAGGAGGCAGGAGGCAGGAAACGAGGTGAGGCGAGGTTTGGCAGGAGGCAGGAGGCGAGGCGAGGCGAGGCGAGGCTTGGCAGGAGACAGAAGATGAGGCGAGGCGAGGCTTGGCAGGAGGCAGGAGACAAGGCGAGACAAGGCTTGGCAGGAGGCAGGAGACTTGAGGCGAGGCGAGGCTTGGCAGGAGGAAGGAGACTTGAGGCGAGGCTTGGCAGGAGGCAGGAGGCAGGAGACTTGAGGCGAGGCAAGGCGAGGCTTGGCAGAAGACTTGAGGGGAGGCGAGGCAAGGCTTGGCAAGAGACTTGAGGTGAGGCGAGGCTTGGCAGGAGACTTGAGGCGTGGCGAGGCAAGGCTTGGCAGGAGACTTGAGGTGAGGCGAGGCCTGGCAGGAGACTTGAGGCATGGCGAGGCGAGGCTTGGCAGGAGACTAGAGGCCAAGCGAGGCGAGGCGAGACTTGGCAGGAGACTTGAGGCGAGGCGAGGCGAGGATTGGCAGGAGACTTGAGGCGAAGCAAGGCGAGGCTTGGCAGGAGACTTGAGGCGAAGCAAGGCGAGGCTTGGCAGGAGAATTGAGGTGAGGGGAGGCTTGGCAGGAGACTTGAGGTGAGGCGAGTCTTGGCAGGAGGCTTGAGGCGAGGCTTGGCAGGAGACTTGAGGCGAAGCAAGGCTTGGCAGGAGACTTGAGGCGAGGTGAGGCGAGGCTTGGCAGGAGACGAGACGAGGCGAGGCTTGGCAGGGGACGTGAGGTGAGACTTGGCAGGAGACTTGAGGCCAGGTGAGGTGAGGCTTGGCAGGAGAATTGAGGCAAGGCTTGGCAGGAGACTTGAGGTGACGCGAGGCCTGCAGGATAGTTGAGATGAAACGAGGCCTGGCAGGACACTTGAGGTGAGGCGAGGCTTGGCAGGAGACTTGAGGCGAGGCGAGGCTTGGCAGGAGACTTGAGGCGAGGCGAGGCGAGGCTTGGCAGGAGACTTGAGGCGAGGCCTGGCAGGAGGCAGGAAGCAGGAGACTTGAGGTGACGCGAGGCTTGGCAGGAGGCAGGAGGCGAGGCGAGGCTTGGCAGGAGACTTGAGGCGAGGCGAGGCTTGGCAGGAGGCAGGAGACTTGTGGCGAGGCGAGGCTTGGCAGGAGGCAAGAGACTTGAGGCGAGCCGAGGCTTGGCAGGAGACATCAGGCGAGGCTTGGTAGGAGACATTAGGCGCGGCGAGGCAAGGCTTTGCAGGAGACTTGAGGCGAAGCGAGGCGAGCCTTGGCAGGAGGCAGGAGACTTGAGGTGAGGCTTGGCAGGAGACTTGAGGCGAAGCAAGGCGAGGCTTGGCAGGAGAATTGAGGTGAGGGGAGGCTTGGCAGGAGACTTGAGGTGAGGCGAGTCTTGGCAGGAGGCTTGAGGCGAGGCTTGGCAGGAGACTTGAGGCGAAGCAAGGCGAGGCTTGGCAGGAGGCAGGAGACTTGAGTCAAGGCGAGGCTTGGCAGGAGGCAGGAGGCGAGGCTTGGCAGGAGGCAGGAGGCAGGAGGCAGGAAACGAGGTGAGGCGAGGTTTGGCAGGAGGCAGGAGGTGAGGTGAGGCGAGGCTTGGCAGGAGGAAGGAGACTTGAGGCGAGGCTTGGCAGGAGGCAGGAGACTTGAGGCAAGGCGAGGCTTGGCAGGAGGCGAGGCTTGGCAGGAGGCAGGAGGCAGGAAACGAGGTGAGGCGAGGTTTGGCAGGAGGCAGGAGGCGAGGCGAGGCGAGGCGAGGCTTGGCAGGAGACAGAAGATGAGGCGAGGCGAGGCTTGGCATGAGGCAGGAGACGAGGCGAGACAAGGCTTGGCAGGAGGCAGGAGACTTGAGGCGAGGCGAGGCTTGGCAGGAGGAAGGAGACTTGAGGCGAGGCTTGGCAGGAGGCAGGAGGCAGGAGACTTGAGGCGAGGCAAGGCGAGGCTTGGCAGAAGACTTGAGGGGAGGCGAGGCAAGGCTTGGCAGGAGACTTGAGGTGAGGCGAGGCTTGGCAGGAGACTTGAGGCGTGGCGAGGCAAGGCTTGGCAGGAGACTTGAGGTGAGGCGAGGCCTGGCAGGAGACTTGAGGCACGGCGAGGCGAGGCTTGGCAGGAGACTAGAGGCCAAGCGAGGCGAGGCGAGACTTGGCAGGAGACTTGAGGCGAGGCGAGGCGAGGATTGGCAGGAGACTTGAGGCGAAGCAAGGCGAGGCTTGGCAGGAGAATTGAGGTGAGGGGAGGCTTGGCAGGAGACTTGAGGCGAAGCAAGGCGAGGCTTGGCAGGAGAATTGAGGTGAGGGGAGGCTTGGCAGGAGACTTGAGGTGAGGCGAGTCTTGGCAGGAGGCTTGAGGCGAGGCTTGGCAGGAGACTTGAGGCGAAGCAAGGCGAGGCTTGGCAGGAGGCAGGAGACTTGTGGCGAGGCGAGGCTTGGCAGGAGGCAAGAGACTTGAGGTGAGACGAGGCTTGGCAGGAGGCAGGAGTCTTGAGGCGAGACGAGCCGAGGCTTGGCAGGAGACATCAGGCGAGGCTTGGTAGGAGACATTAGGCGAGGCGAGGCTTTGCAGGAGACTTGAGGCGAGGCGATGCTTGGCAGGAGACTTGAGGTGAGGCAAGGCTTGGCAGGAGGCAGGAGACTTGAGGTGAGGGGAGGCGAGACTTGGCAGGAGACTTGAGGCGAAGCAAGGCGAGGTTTGGCAGGAGGCAGGAGACGAGGTGAGGCTTGGCAGGAGACTTGAGGCGAAGCAAGGCGAGGCTTGGCAGGAGAATTGAGGTGAGGGGAGGCTTGGCAGGAGACTTGAGGTGAGGCGAGTCTTGGCAGGAGGCTTGAGGCGAAGCTTGGCAGGAGACTTGAGGCGAAGCAAGGCGAGGCTTGGCAGGAGGCAGGAGACTTGAGGCAAGGCGAGGCTTGGCAGGAGGCAGGAGGCAGGAGGCGAGGCTTGGCAGGAGGCAGGAGGCAGGAAACGAGGTGAGGCGAGGTTTGGCAGGAGGCAGGAGGTGAGGTGAGGCGAGGCGAGGCTTGGCAGGAGACAGAAGATGAGGCGAGGCGAGGCTTGGCAGGAAGCAGGAGACTTGAGGCGAGACAAGGCTTGGCAGGAGGAAGGAGACTTGAGGCGAGGCTTGGCAGGAGGCAGGAGACTTGAGACGAGGCTTGGCAGGAGACTTAAAGCAAGGTGAGGCGAGGCTTGGCAGGAGAATTGAGGCGAGGCGAGGCCAGTCTTGGCAGGAGGCTTGAGGCGAGGTGAGACTTGGCAGGAGAATTGAGATGAGGCGGGCGAGGCTTAGCAGGAGGCAGGAGACTTGAGGCAAGGCGAGGCTTGGCAGGAGGCGAGGCTTGGCAGGAGGCAGGAGGCAGGAAACGAGGTGAGGCGAGGTTTGGCAGGAGGCAGGAGGCGAGGCGAGGCGAGGCGAGGCTTGGCAGGAGACAGAAGATGAGGCGAGGCGAGGCTTGGCAGGAGGCAGGAGACGAGGCGAGACAAGGCTTGGCAGGAGGCAGGAGACTTGAGGCGAGGCGAGGCTTGGCAGGAGGAAGGAGACTTGAGGCGAGGCTTGGCAGGAGGCAGGAGGCAGGAGACTTGAGGCGAGGCAAGGCGAGGCTTGGCAGAAGACTTGAGGTGAGGCGAGGCAAGGCTTGGCAGGAGACTTGAGGTGAGGCGAGGCTTGGCAGGAGACTTGAGGCGTGGCGAGGCAAGGCTTGGCAGGAGACTTGAGGTGAGGCGAGGCCTGGCAGGAGACTTGAGGCATGGCGAGGTGAGGCTTGGCAGGAGACTAGAGGCCAAGCGAGGCGAGGCGAGATTTGGCAGGAGACTTGAGGCGAGGCGAGGCGAGGCGAGGCTTGGCAGGAGACTTGAGGCGAAGCAAGGCGAGGCTTGGCAGGAGACTTGAGGCGAAGCAAGGCGAGGCTTGGCAGGAAGCAGGAGACTTGAGGCGAAGCAAGGCGAGGCTTGGCAGGAGAATTGAGGTGAGGGGAGGCTTGGCAGGAGACTTGAGGTGAGGCGAGTCTTGGCAGGAGGCTTGAGGCGAGGCGAGGCTTGGCAGGAGACTTGAGGCGAAGCAAGGCAAGGCTTGGCAGGAGAATTGAGGTGAGGGGAGGCGAGGCTTGGCAGGAGGCAGGAGACTTGAGGTGAGGCTTGGCAGGAGACTTGAGACGAAGCAAGGCGAGGCTTGGCAGGAGAATTGAGGTGAGCGGAGGCTTGGCAGGAGACTTGAGGTGAGGCGAGTCTTGGCAGGAGGCTTGAGGCGAGGCGAGGCCTGGCAGGAGACTTGAGGCAAGTCTTGGCAGGAGACTTGAGGCGAAGCAAGGCAAGGTTTGGCAGGAAGCAGGAGACTTGAGGTGAGACAAGGCTTGGCAGGAGGCAGGAGACTTGAGGCGAGGCGAGGCTTGGCAGGAGGAAGGAGACTTGAGGCGAGGCTTGGCAGGAGGCAGGAGACTTGAGACGAGGCTTGGCAGGAGACTTAAAGCAAGGCGAGGCGAGGTTTGGCAGGAGAATTGAGGCGAGGCGAGGCCAGTCTTGGCAGGAGGCTTGAGGCGAGGTGAGACTTGGCAGGAGAATTGAGATGAGGCGAGGCGAGGCTTGGCAGGAGGCAGGAGACTTGAGGCAAGGCGAGGCTTGGCAGGAGGCAGGAGGCAGGAAAAGAGGTGAGGCGAGGCTTGGCAGGAGACTTGAGGCGTGGCGAGGCAAGGCTTGGCAGGAGACTTGAGGTGAGGCGAGGCCTGGCAGGAGACTTGAGGCATGGCGAGGCGAGGCTTGGCAGGAGACTAGAGGCCAAGCGAGGCGAGGCGAGACTTGGCAGGAGACTTGAGGCAAGGCGAGGCGAGGCTTGGCAGGAGACTTGAGGCGAAGCAAGGCGAGGCTTGGCAGGAGACTTGAGGCGAAGCAAGGCGAGGCTTGGCAGGAGAATTGAGGTGAGGGGAGGCTTGGCAGGAGACTTGAGGTGAGGCGAGTCTTGGCAGGAGGCTTGAGGTGAGGCTTGGCAGGAGACTTGAGGCGAAGCAAGGCGAGGCTTGGCAGGAGGCAGGAGACTTGTGGCGAGGCGAGGCTTGGCAGGAGGCAAGAGACTTGAGGCGAGACGAGGCTTGGCAGGAGGCAGGAGTCTTGAGGCGAGACGAGCCGAGGCTTGGCAGGAGACATCAGGCGAGGCTTGGTAGGAGACATTAGGCGAGGCGAGGCGAGGCTTTGCAGGAGACTTGAGGCGAGGCGAGGCTTGGCAGGAGACTTGAGGTGAGGGGAGGCGAGACTTGGCAGGAGACTTGAGGCGAAGCAAGGCGAGGTTTGGCAGGAGGCAGGAGACGAGGTGAGGCTTGGCAGGAGACTTGAGGCGAAGCAAGGCGAGGCTTGGCAGGAGAATTGAGGTGAGGGGAGGCTTGGCAGGAGACTTGAGGTGAGGCGAGTCTTGGCAGGAGGCTTGAGGCGAGACTTGGCAGGAGACTTGAGGCGAAGCAAGGCGAGGCTTGGCAGGAGGCAGGAGACTTGAGGCAAGGCGAGGCTTGGCAGGAGGCAGGAGGCAGGAGGCGAGGCTTGGCAGGAAGCAGGAGACTTGAGGCGAGACAAGGCTTGGCAGGAGGAAGGAGACTTGAGGCGAGGCTTGGCAGGAGGCAGGAGACTTGAGACGAGGCTTGGCAGGAGACTTAAAGGAAGGTGAGGCGAGGCTTGGCAGGAGAATTGAGGCGAGGCGAGGCCAGTCTTGGCAGGAAGCTTGAGGCGAGGCGAGGCTTGGCAGGAGACTTGAGGTGAGGGGAGGCGAGACTTGGCAGGAGACTTGAGGCGAAGCAAGGCGAGGTTTGGCAGGAGGCAGGAGACGAGGTGAGGCTTGGCAGGAGACTTGAGGCGAAGCAAGGCGAGGCTTGGCAGGAGAATTGAGGTGAGGGGAGGCTTGGCAGGAGACTTGAGGTGAGGCGAGTCTTGGCAGGAGAATTGAGGCGAGGCGAGGCCAGTCTTGGCAGGAAGCTTGAGGCGAGGTGAGACTTGGCAGGAGAATTGAGATGAGGCGAGGCGAGGCTTGGCAGGAGGCAGGAGACTTGGGGCAAGGCGAGGCTTGGCAGGAGGTGAGGCTTAGCAGGAGGCAGGAGGCAGGAAACGAGGTGAGGAGAGGTTTGGCAGGAGGCAGGAGGCGAGGCGAGGCGAGGCGAGGCTTGGCAGGAGACAGAAGATGAGGCGAGGCGAGGCTTGGCAGGGGGCAGGAGACAAGGCGAGACAAGGCTTGGCAGGAGGCAGGAGACTTGAGGCGAGGCGAGGCTTGGCAGGAGGAAGGAGACTTGAGGCGAGGCTTGGCAGGAGGCAGGAGGCAGGAGACTTGAGGCGAGGCAAGGCGAGGCTTGGCAGAAGACTTGAGGGGAGGCGAGGCAAGGCTTGGCAAGAGACTTGAGGTGAGGCGAGGCTTGGCAGGAGACTTGAGGCGTGGCGAGGCAAGGCTTGGCAGGAGACTTGAGGTGAGGCGAGGCCTGGCAGGAGACTTGAGGCATGGCGAGGCGAGGCTTGGCAGGAGACTAGAGGCCAAGCGAGGCGAGGCGAGACTTGGCAGGAGACTTGAGGCGAGGCGAGGCGAGGATTGGCAGGAGACTTGAGGCGAAGCAAGGCGAGGCTTGGCAGGAGACTTGAGGCGAAGCAAGGCGAGGCTTGGCAGGAGAATTGAGGTGAGGGGAGGCTTGGCAGGAGACTTGAGGTGAGGCGAGTCTTGGCAGGAGGCTTGAGGCGAGGCTTGGCAGGAGACTTGAGGCGAAGCAAGGCTTGGCAGGAAACTTGAGGCGAGGTGAGGCGAGGCTTGGCAGGAGACGAGACGAGGCGAGGCTTGGCAGGGGACGTGAGGTGAGACTTGGCAGGAGACTTGAGGCCAGGTGAGGTGAGGCTTGGCAGGAGAATTGAGGCAAGGCTTGGCAGGAGACTTGAGGCGACGCGAGGCCTGCAGGATAGTTGAGATGAAACGAGGCCTGGCAGGACACTTGAGGTGAGGCGAGGCTTGGCAGGAGACTTGAGGCGAGGCGAGGCTTGGCAGGAGACTTGAGGCGAGGCGAGGCGAGGCTTGGCAGGAGACTTGAGGCGAGGCCTGGCAGGAGGCAGGAAGCAGGAGACTTGAGGTGACGCGAGGCTTGGCAGGAGGCAGGAGGCGAGGCGAGGCTTGGCAGGAGACTTGAGGCGAGGCGAGGCTTGGCAGGAGGCAGGAGACTTGTGGCGAGGCGAGGCTTGGCAGGAGGCAAGAGACTTGAGGCGAGCCGAGGCTTGGCAGGAGACATCAGGCGAGGCTTGGTAGGAGACATTAGGCGCGGCGAGGCGAGGCTTTGCAGGAGACTTGAGGCGAAGCGAGGCGAGGCTTGGCAGGAGGCAGGAGACTTGAGGTGAGGCTTGGCAGGAGACTTGAGGCGAAGCAAGGCGAGGCTTGGCAGGAGAATTGAGGTGAGGGGAGGCTTGGCAGGAGAATTGAGGCGAGGCGAGGCTTGGCAGGAGACTTGAGGCGAGGCGAGGCGAGGCTTGGCAGGAGACTTGAGGCGAGGCCTGGCAGGAGGCAGGAAGCAGGAGACTTGAGGTGACGCGAGGCTTGGCAGGAGGCAGGAGGCGAGGCGAGGCTTGGCAGGAGACTTGAGGCGAGGCGAGGCTTGGCAGGAGGCAGGAGACTTGTGGCGAGGCGAGGCTTGGCAGGAGGCAAGAGACTTGAGGCGAGCCGAGGCTTGGCAGGAGACATCAGGCGAGGCTTGGTAGGAGACATTAGGCGCGGCGAGGCGAGGCTTTGCAGGAGACTTGAGGCGAAGCGAGGCGAGGCTTGGCAGGAGGCAGGAGACTTGAGGTGAGGCTTGGCAGGAGACTTGAGGCGAAGCAAGGCGAGGCTTGGCAGGAGAATTGAGGTGAGGGGAGGCTTGGCAGGAGACTTGAGGTGAGGCGAGGCTTGGCAGGAAGCAGGAGACTTGAGGCGAGACAAGGCTTGGCAGGAGGAAGGAGACTTGAGGCGAGGCTTGGCAGGAGGCAGGAGACTTGAGACGAGGCTTGGCAGGAGACTTAAAGCAAGGTGAGGCGAGGCTTGGCAGGAGAATTGAGGCGAGGCGAGGCCAGTCTTGGCAGGAGGCTTGAGGCGAGGTGAGACTTGGCAGGAGAATTGAGATGAGGCGGGCGAGGCTTGGCAGGAGGCAGGAGACATGAGGCAAGGCGAGGCTTGGCAGGAGGCGAGGCTTGGCAGGAGGCAGGAGGCAGGAAACGAGGTGAGGAGAGGTTTGGCAGGAGGCAGGAGGCGAGGCGAGGCGAGGCGAGGCTTGGCAGGAGACAGAAGATGAGGCGAGGCGAGGCTTGGCAGGAGGCAGGAGACGAGGCGAGACAAGGCTTGGCAGGAGGCAGGAGACTTGAGGCGAGGCGAGGCTTGGCAGGAGGAAGGAGACTTGAGGCGAGGCTTGGCAGGAGGCAGGAGGCAGGAGACTTGAGGCGAGGCAAGGCGAGGCTTGGCAGAAGACTTGAGGGGAGGCGAGGCAAGGCTTGGCAAGAGACTTGAGGTGAGGCGAGGCTTGGCAGGAAGCAGGAGACTTGAGGCGAGACAAGGCTTGGCAGGAGGAAGGAGACTTGAGGCGAGGCTTGGCAGGAGGCAGGAGACTTGAGACGAGGCTTGGCAGGAGACTTAAAGCAAGGTGAGGCGAGGCTTGGCAGGAGAATTGAGGCGAGGCGAGGCCAGTCTTGGCAGGAGGCTTGAGGCGAGGTGAGACTTGGCAGGAGAATTGAGATGAGGCGGGCGAGGCTTGGCAGGAGGCAGGAGACATGAGGCAAGGCGAGGCTTGGCAGGAGGCGAGGCTTGGCAGGAGGCAGGAGGCAGGAAACGAGGTGAGGCGAGGTTTGGCAGGAGGCAGGAGGCGAGGCGAGGCGAGGCGAGGCTTGGCAGGAGACAGAAGATGAGGCGAGGCGAGGCTTGGCAGGAGGCAGGAGACGAGGCGAGACAAGGCTTGGCAGGAGGCAGGAGACTTGAGGCGAGGCGAGGCTTGGCAGGAGGAAGGAGACTTGAGGCGAGGCTTGGCAGGAGGCAGGAGGCAGGAGACTTGAGGCGAGGCAAGGCGAGGCTTGGCAGAAGACTTGAGGTGAGGCGAGGCAAGGCTTGGCAGGAGACTTGAGGTGAGGCGAGGCTTGGCAGGAGACTTGAGGCGTGGCGAGGCAAGGCTTGGCAGGAGACTTGAGGTGAGGCGAGGCCTGGCAGGAGACTTGAGGCATGGCGAGGTGAGGCTTGGCAGGAGACTAGAGGCCAAGCGAGGCGAGGCGAGATTTGGCAGGAGACTTGAGGCGAGGCGAGGCGAGGCGAGGCTTGGCAGGAGACTTGAGGCGAAGCAAGGCGAGGCTTGACAGGAGACTTGAGGCGAAGCAAGGCGAGGCTTGGCAGGAAGCAGGAGACTTGAGGCGAAGCAAGGCGAGGCTTGGCAGGAGAATTGAGGTGAGGGGAGGCTTGGCAGGAGACTTGAGGTGAGGCGAGTCTTGGCAGGAGGCTTGAGGCGAGGCGAGGCTTGGCAGGAGACTTGAGGCGAAGCAAGGCTAGGCTTGGCAGGAGAATTGAGGTGAGGGGAGGCGAGGCTTGGCAGGAGGCAGGAGACTTGAGGTGAGGCTTGGCAGGAGACTTGAGACGAAGCAAGGCGAGGCTTGGCAGGAGAATTGAGGTGAGCGGAGGCTTGGCAGGAGACTTGAGGTGAGGCGAGTCTTGGCAGGAGGCTTGAGGCGAGGCGAGGCCTGGCAGGAGACTTGAGGCAAGTCTTGGCAGGAGACTTGAGGCGAAGCAAGGCAAGGTTTGGCAGGAAGCAGGAGACTTGAGGTGAGACAAGGCTTGGCAGGAGGCAGGAGACTTGAGGCGAGGCGAGGCTTGGCAGGAGGAAGGAGACTTGAGGCGAGGCTTGGCAGGAGGCAGGAGACTTGAGACGAGGCTTGGCAGGAGACTTAAAGCAAGGCGAGGCGAGGTTTGGCAGGAGAATTGAGGCGAGGCGAGGCCAGTCTTGGCAGGAGGCTTGAGGCGAGGTGAGACTTGGCAGGAGAATTGAGATGAGGCGAGGCGAGGCTTGGCAGGAGGCAGGAGACTTGAGGCAAGGCGAGGCTTGGCAGGAGGCAGGAGGCAGGAAACGAGGTGAGGCGAGGTTTGGCAGGAGGCAGGAGGCGAGGCGAGGCGAGGCGAGGCTTGGCAGGAGACAGAAGATGAGGCGAGGCGAGGCTTGGCAGGAGGCAGGAGACTTGAGCCGAGACAAGGCTTGGCAGGAGGCAGGAGACTTGAGGCGAGGCGAGGCTTGGCAAGAGGAAGGAGACTTGAGGCGAGGCTTGGCAGGAGGCAGGAGGCAGGAGACTTGAGGTGAGGCAAGGCGAGGCTTGGCAGAAGACTTGAGGGGAGGTGAGGCAAGGCTTGGCAGGAGACTTGAGGCGTGGCGAGGCGAGGCTTGGCAGGAGACTTGAGGTGAGGCGAGGCCTGGCAGGAGACTTGAGGCATGGCGAGGCGAGGCTTGGCAGGAGACTAGAGGCCAAGCGAGGCGAGGCGAGACTTGGCAGAAGACTTGAGGCGAGGCGAGGCGAGGCGAGGCTTGGCAGGAGACTTGAGGCGAAGCAAGGCGAGGCTTGGCAGGAGACTTGAGGCGAAGCAAGGCGAGGCTTGGCAGGAGAATTGAGGTGAGGGGAGGCTTGGCAGGAGACTTGAGGTGAGGCGAGTCTTGGCAGGAGGCTTGAGGCGAGGCGAGGCCTGGCAGGAGACTTGAGGCAAGTCTTGGCAGGAGACTTGAGGCGAAGCAAGGCGAGGCTTGGCAGGAGGCAGGAGACTTGAGGTGAGGCTTCGTAGGAGACTTGAGGCGAAGCAAGGCGAGGCTTGGCAGGAGAATTGAGGTGAGGGGAGGCTTGGCAGGAGACTTGAGGTGAGGCGAGTCTTGGCAGGAGGCTTGAGGCGAGGTGAGACTTGGCAGGAGACTTGAGGTGAGGCGAGGCGAGGCTTGGCAGGAGGCAGGAGACTTGAGGTGAGGCGAGGCTTGGCAGGAGGCAGGAGACTTGAGGCGAGGCTTGGCAGGAGGAAGGAGGCAGGAGACTTGAGGTGAGGCGAGGCGAGGTTTGGCAGGAGACTTGAGGTGAGGCTTGGCAGGAGACTTGAGGGGAGGCTCGGCGAGGTTTGGCAGGAGACTTGAGTCGAGGCGAGGCTTGGCAGGAGACTTGAGGTGAGGCGAGGTTTGGAAGGAGACTTGAGGCGAGGCGAGGCGAGGCTTGGCAGGAGACTTGAGGCGAGGCGTGGCTTGGCAGGAGACTTGAGGCGAGGCTTGGCAGGAGGCAGGAGACTTGAGGCGAGCCTTGGCAGGAGGCAGGAGACGAGGCGAGGCGTGGCAGGAGGGTTGAGGCGAGGCGTGGCAGGAATGTTGAGGCGAGGCGTGGCAGGAGGATTGAGGCGAGGCATGGCAGGAGGCAGGAGGGTTGAGGCCAGGCGTGGCAGTTGGCAGGAGACTTGAGGCCAGGCTTGGCAGGAGACTTGAGGTTAAGCTTGGCAGGAGACGAGGCGAGAGTTGGCAGGAGACTTGAGGCGAGGCGAGGCTTGGCAGGAGACTTGAGGCGAGGCAAGGCGAGGTTTGGCAGGAGGCTTGAGGCGAGTTGAGGCCAGGCTTGGCAGGAGACTTGAGGCGAGTCGAGGCTAGGCTTGGCAGGAGACTTGAGGCGAGGCGAGGCCAGGCTTGGCAGGAGAATTGAGGCGAGGCGAGGCCAGGCTTGGTAGGAGACTTGAGGCGATGCGAGGCGAGGCTTGGCAGGAGACGAGGTGAGGCGAGGCTTGGCAGGAGGCAGGAGACTTGAGGTGAGGTGAGGCTTGGCAGGAGGCAGGAGTCGAGACGAGGCTTGGCAGGAGGCAGGAGACTTGAGGCGAGGCCTGGCAGGAGGCAGGTGACTTGAGGCGAGGTGAGGCGAGGCCTGGTAGGAGACTTGAGGTGAGGCTTGGCAGGAGACTTGAGGTGACGCGTGGCAAGAGACTTGAGGCCAGGCTTGGCAGGAGACTTGAGGCGAGGCTTGGCAGGCTCCTCCTGGGCAGGGCGCGGTTCACCAGCCGACAGAAGGAAGGGACAGGAAGGGACAGAACCAACCCCAGGTAACGGCAAGACGCCCTGGCTTACCTGGGCGGAGCCAAGGGAAAGGAAGGGAGCTAGGCACAGGGTGGCTCCAGGACAAGACTGCAGGCGAGACGAGGCAAGGCTTCTGGCAAAGCAAGGCGAGATGAGAACTTCAGGCGAGGTGAGAGTTACCGGCAAGACAAGGCAGGGCTTCAGGCGAGGAAACAGAAGGCAGAGCAGGGGATATAAGGAGTAAGGACAAGAACAATCCAGCAGCCATGCCTGGGTCTCTGAAGGGATTTATGCAGCCAGCCCCAATGAGCATCGGCTGCCTCAATTAGCTCAACAAGACAGAAACAGGGTAGATTGGAAAACCTGGAGCAAGGGTCGATGGACTGGACCATGAACCGGAATATGGACTTCACGGACTGGACCATGACACTAATAGGTGGTTGCTTTGCAGAACATCCACTTTTCAGTCTGCAAATGTGAACTATCTCACTAATTCAGTTGCCTACCATGATAACTCAAGTTAAAGTTTATTGTCATCTGACTGTACATATCTACAACCAAACAAAACAATGTTCCTCCAGACCACGGATCACCCACAATGCATATATCACTTAGAACACACAAAAATAAATATTACCATAAATAAGTTAATAAAATATAATTCAAAATGCATATGTAGTGCACAGATCAGGTAAACAGTAAACAGCTTGTTGTCCTGGTGAGAGACCTTGGTGGTGGCAAGGTATTCATTAGTCTCACAGCCTGAGGGAAGATATGCATGTAGCACATGGACCCTCTCGGTTTCCTTCTTTTCACAAACAAACTTCTTTCCCCCAACTAACCATTGCCCGCACATAAATAATAATCGTTGTGATATTTTTCCTAAACAGATGAAAGATCAATCAGAAATTTTAATCCTGTTTCTCTCTTCCTAATATTGCTTGAGCTGCTAAGTGTTTTCAGCATTTACCGTTTCACTCCAGGACCATAATTTGGCCTATTATATGTACACTAGCATAAGAAATATTACGCAGGCTAATCCAACTTTCCAGTTCTTGATCCACAGACATATAGGTTATGGTGCATGCCTCTGTCATCCTTTCCGTCAAAGAGTTACAAACCCCCATAGAAACCCCTTGGTGAAAGAAAGTTCTCTTCATTCCATCTTTAATCCTCTCACAATTGTTCCAGTGGTGCCTCCTATATGTGTGATTATTTCGATAATAAATTTCAATATTTTTAAGTTTTTTGACCAGTTATTCAGAACTTTTCATAATCCACCGAATGGATCTGCCTGTTAGGATTTTGTATGAAGCCCAAATGATGGTCAGGGAGGTTTGATTGCTACCAAATAAATCATGTTAATTCAAGTATTTCAAGTAATTTTGTCATTCATTAAAGAAAGAAGGTGAGATGCAAATGCTGGGAGGCAAATTAGTCTTTGTTGAATATTGTAACTTGGCTCAATGCTTTTCCAATCCTTTCAATAGCCTCACTGAATCCCAGTTAGGAATAGGAAAAATGGAATGGTGGACGATGCTTGATGGGCTGAATGGCCTAATGTCGTGGCCCAGTAGCATAGTGATTAGCACAATGCTTTAAAGGCAACCCAGGTTCAATTCCCGCCGCTTTCTGTAAGGAGTTTGTACTTTCTCCCCATGACTGCGTGGGTTTCCTCCGGGTGCTCCAGTTTCCTCCCACAGACCAGACATACTGGTTGGAAGGGTAATTGACCATTGTAAATTGTCCAGAGATTGGTCTAGGATTAACTTGGGGGAATTGGTGGACGGCGTAACTCGAAGAGCTGGAAGAGCTTGTTCCACGCGGTATCTCAATAAATATATATATAAATAAATTATGCTCCTATACCTTATGGTTTTATGGAACACCTGCTGACTTGCCCAACATGTTGCCATCACCCATGTTCGAGAGCAAAACAAGAATGAAACTAGAACTTACTATAATAAATTTTGTTTTTTATTAGTAGGTAATAAAGAAATTCAATTAATATTTTCAAATAGTTTCATTCTAATGTCAGCATCATCTATTCATTATGAAAAGATTAAACAAAGATATCTTACCAAGTGCCTGAATTCCACAGAGAGACTCCCATTGACTGATTCTTCCATATTCATTACTTTGGTATTCGTGCCTAATATATTAAATTTGCGATATCTGTAAAGAGAGTGCATCATTTCAATACATTCTGTCAATCTTAACTTATTTTGTGAGATAAGAAGGATTTCTAATTTTATTTTGCATACCCTCTTGCTGTTGAACTCTCCCTGAAAAAGAAAGGAAGTGAATGAGAATGATTTCAAGGAAATAATTAAAATACGATTTATTTGATTGTAAACTTGTCTTACTTGTCAATTGTAGCTTTCACTTTTAGCTGGTAGTTTAACTCAGGTAGTTTCACTAAAAACCTAAAAAGAGAAAAAGGAAAACCTACATTTATTTAGTGCCATGTCCCATGTACTTTATGTAAATGATTTAATAGGAAGTATCAGTTAAGTTATGGACAACTAGTTCCCACAGATAGCAATATGATAATGTCCAGATATGTTTTTCTTTTGATTAAAGGATAATATTAGTTAGTATATTCTTAGTGTTAACTATGTTTTTTCAGGAATACTCTTCTACACTTTTTTCAAAATAGTGTAAGTGGATATGTACTTTTATTTATGTAGACAGACTCAGTAGTTACACTTAGCTGTTAGATCAGAATGCTTGCAAAACGGAGACAGCAGAGATTCTGTACATGCTGGAAATATTCAGCAACACACAAGATGTTGGAGGAACTCAACAGGTCAGGTAGTATTTATGGAGTGATTGATAGTATTGTTATGCTGAGTTACTACAGTGTTTTGCATGTGTTGCTTGTAAAACTGAGTCCAGACTTCAAAAACCAATACTCTTTTCTGAGCTCTATCCTGGAAAGAGGTGGACAGAGGAAAAGATTTCAACGATTTTTCCACATTAGTCTCATGAGGCAGATCATAACCCATAGAACTGCAGTGAAAAAAGTCATCCACAATTCCAATGGACAACTTAAGAAGCATATGATTTGCTCAGTGTTATATTCCAATGGACAATTTAAGAAGCATATGATCTGCTTGGTGTTATACTGGCGTGTCAGTCCACAATTCTGCATTCAAATATTTGCAGTAGAACTCCAATCAGAAGGCAACTTTGGCAAGTGTTTTAATTTCATATTGATATCACATCATCTCCTGCAATGGTTTGCATAAATTTGAAGTACTTTCATCCTAAGCTGGTGCAGCATGTCAATAAGGCCGCCCCAGTCTATGCTTTATATCTCTACCTTTTTTGCTCCCTTTGCAACATAAAGTAGTGTGTCAATCTTACCAATACAGGTCCAAATACTATAATGCAAAACAAAGGCAACCCAATCAATATTTTCAGAAAACCTGTCCTTATACATCAGAGACAGCTTATACATAGAAACTGACTCAGTCATTTCCCATTCTTGCTCTGTAACACCAGCTCAAATTGATCAGAAGGGCTAAAAGATGTCACAGTATTCCAAAGAGTACAGTGATAGAGGAAGGCTCAGATTTGGGTGCCACAGTAGTGTGTAGCAATTAGTGTGATGCTATTACAGCTCAGGCCATGGAGATTTCCAATGTCAGCTGTAAGGAGTCTGCATGTTTTCCCTGTGGAATGGGTGGGCTTTCCCCTGGGTGCTCCCGTTACGTCTCACAGCCCAAAGATGTACCGGGTGGGTTAGTTGGTCATCGTAAATTGTTCCATGGTTAGATTAGGGTTAAATTGGGGTTGTCGGAGGTTGCTGGGGTGGTGCGGCTCAAAGGGATGGAAGGGCCTATGCCATGCTGTATCACAAAACAAACAAACAAATAAATAAATAAATAGATTTAATCAGTCTCAGTAGGACTGGCACAAGGTTAAAGATCATTATAGATTGCCAGACAAAAGAAATGTTTTAGGATGAATTGTTTCCAGCCAGGACTCTGAAGATAAATACACACAGAACCTAAGCTGCCCTAGGGGTAGCAGTGGGTGGTTGGCAGGTCTAGGTTTTCACACAGAGTGGCATGCCAACCACTAGCGGGTACAAATTAAGTGCCCCTCCCTGAGTCCCAAACTCTGAATGGAATCACATCAGAAGTTAGTCGTGGGCCAAATCCAGGCCTTAGTGCAGATATCATAAATTCATCTTTGGTCCAATGGTATTAGGTACCCAATGCGCTTGCCTCCTGATGTGTGCCTGCCATTAGAAGTGAACAAAAGATGACCAATACTGTGTTGATATCATACTGGCAATCATCCCGTGCACTTACTTAAAGAGAAACTTCAACTCAGCATTATTCCATTTGTCATAAAGAAGCTCACCTTATCTTGACAGTAAATTGTACTCCTGTTTTTAGGACCATCGCTCTCTGTGGATGAGTTGGCATACAAGGCTGTCTCTCCACCACAAAAGAACTAAGGATAATGGAAAAAGAGAAAGCTTTATCATCTTTCTCAAGAATATCAACATCAGTTGAAAGCAACTTAAGACCTGTGTCTCGTTAATCTATTAACATTAAATATCAGGCTTTGAAATATTATTATCAAGTGTACAACTCTATTTCACTTTCCCATTATTAAACAGGATGATTTAACAGTTCGTGGGTTGACATCAATAAAGATGCTACCAATGTGGTTGATTTAGTGATCAGAAGAATCAGGCCTGTACTTGAACACTATCCCAGAGAATGTAACGTATTTCTATTTTGGACAAGGAAGAAAATGGATGCAATTGTGGTGCTTTTCACTACTCGATAGCTTGCCTATGTTTATAGCTTGGATTATGGATGAAGAATTTTGTACAAATCCATCTGGTTATAAAGGTAGAAGTCACTACCTTCAGAGGAAATGAGAAAAGCATTTGTTTTAAATAGAAGTAATTTATACCGACAAATTAATTAGTCATTGCACTTTTGAGCACAGTGATGTGGTTGTATCTCTAACTTTTCCCATGATATTTTGAATCACTTTTAGTTGGGTTATGTGCAGTTAGTTGAGTATAAAGTGACCAAAGTAATTTGTACTTCTTTATTGTCATTTTATTATGAAATTATGAAATTTCTATTGTTGACTATGTGCACTGTTAATGCTGCTTTGGTCCAATCTACTCAGTCACAAGTCTGTAATGTGAGAGTAGATATCACGGAATGCATCATCTGTGGATTCACTGAACAAATATAAAAGAGACAGAAGCTAATTTAGTCAGTTGCTTGTCCTGTTCTGAGGAATGGGAAAAGCTCTCCAGTGAAATATTACTGGGCCTGCATTTGTAATATGTGCAATTACAGAATCAGAATCAGGTTTATTATCAGGGACTTATCTGACATGAAACTTGTTGCTTTGTAGCATTAGTACAATGCAAAGACATAAAATTACTATGAATTACAAATAAATAAGTTGGGCAAAAAAAAAAGAATGATGTGGTGCTGGACCTTTCAGAAATCTGATGAAGGAGAGGAAAAAGCTGGTCCTGAATCATTCAGTGCTGGTCCTCAGGCTCCTGTGACTCTGCCCTGATGGCAGTAACAAGAAGAGTGCATATCCCTGGTGTGAGGCTCCTTAATGCTGAATGCCATCTTCTTGAGGCATCACCTCTTGAAGATGTCCTTGATGGTGTGGAGGGTTGTTCCTGTGATGGAACTGGCTAGGTCTACAACCCTCTGCAATCTCCTATGATCCTGTGAATTCGAGCCTCCACACCAGGCTGTGATGCAACCAGTCAGAACACTCCCCATTGTACATCTAAAGAAATTCGCAAGAGTCTTCAGTGACATAGCAAATCTCCTCAAACTCCTAATGAAGTTGAACCACTAGTGTGCCTTCTTCATGACTGCATCAATGTTCATACAGATTACATACACAGTCGTGATTTTAATGAAGTAAAGAAAATAAAGGAAATCTAATAGGTTAGAAAATTATTTTCATCTTTCACATGATGTTCAGATAATTCCAAGGTGCTATGCATCAATAAAGTTACTTCATTATGCAGTCACTGTTGTAACGTAGAAAGCATTGAAATCCCATTCACAAATTTGCCAATGGCACCACAGTCGTGGCAGAGTCTTGGACAATGACGAGGCAGATTAAGTCAGCTGCTTGAATGGTGTTGTAACAACAGCCGTGCACTCATTGTCAGCAAGGCTGAGGAAGTGACTGTGGACTTCAGGAGGGGAATTCAGATGAACACATACCTGTCCTGTCCCTGCTGGAGGGTCTCCAGTGGAAAGGTTGAACAGCTTCAGCTTCCTAGGTGTCAACGTCTCAAAGGATCTATCCTGTACCCCGCACATGGATGCAATGATGAAGGTGCATCAGAATCTCTACTTTCTTAGAAGTATAAGGAGGTTTTGTATGGCATGGAAGAATATGACAAGGTTTTACAAATGTACAGTGGAAAGCATTCTGACAGGTTGCATCACAGTCATATGGAAATTACCACACACAAGAATGCAAAAGGCTACAAAGAGTGGTGAACTCAGCCAGTTCCAACACAGGTCCAGCTCTCCCCATTATCAGGAACATTTAAAAGAGGCAACATCACAGAAAGGTGGCATCCATCACAAAGGACCTGCACCATGCAGGCTGTGCCGTCTGCTCTATATTGGTATCAGGTAGGAGGTACAAGAGCCTGAAGATCTACATTCAACAACTGCCATCATATCTGTCAACTGACATGAAAAACCTTGACACCATCTTGGACTATATTTTCTTCTCCATTCTTAATCTTGCACTAGTATTGCTATGTTGACTTTGTTGTTTACTTTGCTGACATGTTCGTATATTTGATGTTCATTCAAGTTTATGTGAAATTATGTTTGTCCTTGTCTTGTAATGTACTGTGCCTGCTGTTGCCAAAAGCTAACTTTCATGGCATTTACAACCTGTGCATGCGTGCCCATGGTACCAATAAACTTGAATTTAACAACCTTCCTTTCAAATGTTAATCCCCTCAAAAGAAACATGATCCTATCAACTATTTTGGAAATGTTAATGTTTGGTCAAAATACTGAGAATCCCTTGTTCCTCTCTGAAAGAGTGTCATAGGATTATTCAAATTCAATTGAATTCTGAATGACAGTGTCTTCAAACATGCAACACTCCTTGTCAAGTCTTGACAATTATTGAACTGATCCAGTGTGGCCAACTGAACTACACAGGACATAGTTCTCAATATCCACAGATTTTGTTTATTTTTTCAAATCTATAGAGAAGCAACTAAGGAAAACTAAAACTGAGGCTTTTTCCCCTTGTGGATGAAGTCTGTGACATCCAAGAGTGAGGCCAAGATCATTCAAACATGTAAGGTTATCATGATCCCTCTGCATTCCAGGATGAACCAAAGTAATAGGCCCATTTGGAAGCTGTGAGGAGGCTTTGATTCAAAGGCTCATCTCACCAGTTCAGGAAACTAATATTTCCTGCCTGATTTGTGATAGGAAAAGCTCCAGCCTAGGCTGAGTCACAGTCCAGTAATTTTCCTGCAGCTGTATCTATCAGAAAAAAAGAACACGGAAAGTGGACGCCGGAACTGAAACTTCTGAATAACACTAAAAAAAGTTGCTTTTTTGTTTTAATAATTTTTCGTACCTTTTGATGAAACTGTAAATTAAGATGTTCACTCTTTCCTCCAAATGAGGTCTTTGCAGAGGCATTGGATCTCCATCATAGGTCACTTTCTGCAGCAGCTCCTCTAGCTTTTTTAGCTGTCTTCTGACCTGAAATAAGCTCTCTGCAAACAATGTAAACCTAATTCAAAAGAATTTACAGCATTCATCCCAATAACCAAGCAAAGCACAAAACATTTCAAGTAACTCTGGTACTTGGTACTTTACCAATTCTGCAGCTGATCAAGGCACGTATTGTGTGGACCTCCTATGCAGGCAATTTGCTGCCGTCGTTTCCAATCTGTTAGCTCTTCAAACAGTTGTCTGTTCATTAGGAAATCCATTTGGTTTAACAGCTCTGTAATCTTATGGAGTACCTCCTGCACCACACAAAGATATAGCCATGAACATGAGAAAGTCTGCCGTTGCTGGAAATCCAAAGCAACACACACAAATTGCTGGAGGAACTCAGCAGGTCAGGCAGCAGCTATGGAAATGAATAAGAGTTGACGTTTCGGGCTGAGACCTTTCTTCAGGACTGGAAAAGAAAGAGGAAGATGCCGGAATGAAAAGGTGGGGGGAAGAGGAAGGAGGATAGCTAGAAGGTGATAGGTGAAGTCAGGTGGGCAGCAAAGATAAAGGGCTGGAGAGGAAGGAATCTGATAGGATGGGAGAGTGGAACACAGGAGAATGGGAAGGAGGTGAGCCGGGGGAGGTGATAAGCATATGAGAAGAAATTAGAGGCCAGAGTGGGGGATTAGTAGAAGAGGGAAGAGGGAGAGAATTTTTTATATCAGAGGAAAAATCGATATTCACGTCATCAGGTTGGAGGCTATTCAGAAGGAATATAAGGTGTTGCTTCTCCACCCTGAACATTGCCTCATCTTAGCAGAAGAGAAGGCCAAGGATGGATTTGTTGGAACAGGAATGGGAATTGGAATTAAAATGTTTCGCCACTAGGAGGTTCTACTTTTGGAGGTGGAGTGGAGGTGCTCAACGAAGCCCCCCCCCCCCCCCAGTTTACTATGGTCTCACCAATGCAGAGGAGGCTGCATTTAGAGCACTGGACACAATAGATGACACCAGCAGATGCGCATGTGATGTGTTACCTCACCTGGAAGGATTGTTTGGGAAAGGGAGGGGGTGAGTGGGCAGGTGTAACACTTTGGGTGCTTGCAGGGTTAAGTGCCTGGAGGGAGATTAGTGGGGGAGGGATGAATGGACAAGGGAATCGCAGAGGGAGCAATCTCTGTGGGAAGTGGAGTGAGGTGGGGAGATAATGACATGTTTGGTGGTAGGATCACTTTGGAGATGGTGAAAATTGTGGAGGGTGATGTGTTGGGTACGGAGGCTCACGGGGTGGTAGGTAAGAACAAGAGGAATTCTATCACTGTTATTGCAGTGGGAAGATGGGGTGACCTGGATGTTTGGGAAATGGAGGAAATGCGGGTGAGGTCAGCATCAACAGTGGAGGAAGGGAAACCCTATTCATTGAAGGAGGAGGACACCTCTGATGTTCTGGAAAGGAAAACCGCATCCTGGCGACAGAAGTGGTAGAGATGAGGGAACTGAGAAAAGGAAGATTTGGCCATGAGAAGGATCATAAAATCCATCTTGGAATCTTGAACTAGCCTACTTTCTGTTTTAGT
This sequence comes from Mobula hypostoma, assembly GCF_963921235.1. Classification (NCBI taxonomy): domain Eukaryota; kingdom Metazoa; phylum Chordata; class Chondrichthyes; order Myliobatiformes; family Myliobatidae; genus Mobula; species Mobula hypostoma. Next base: position 151,471,747 of record NC_086102.1, on the reverse strand, counting down.
TAAAATTCTCAGAACTATTTCAGTTATGAAACCCTAAACTGTAAACATTTTCCATAAATAAGCTTGATATATTTATAAAGAAAATGTGCTCTTCATCAGTACTCCCAGTGAACTTTCCAACTACATTGTTGCTGAACTTCATTGAACTTTTTGCCCTAAATTAAAAAGCACCGTTGAAGAAGTCAGACATTCGAAACTGAAGGCCTTATTTTGCTGCCTTCTTCAGCTACACTGCTATCAATCACAGCTTCGATATTATTTTGTAAAATGCTACAATTCAAACATTGTCTACACCTTCACTTAAGTTTTCATGGCTGTTAAGTAGATCAGGTTGCCTGTACTAATAAATGTGTGTTCTGAGCAGAATACCCTGCCTGGTTTAACAATTACCTCAAGGACAATCGATTGCTCATGGCAGAATACGTAGGCTACCCATCACGCGTTCTCAGCCTCTTCTGAAGGATAGGAAATGATGCAACAACAAGCTAATGAACATAGATTAAACTCCTTGTTTGTTTGTAGCTCATCTGTTGATTTGAACTCAAAATCTACAGCCTGGTAGAAAGGAAATTCAAATTAAAACCAATTCAGACTGAGGCAGCAAATTTTTCTGAGGATTATAGTAAAACCATTTGCCCTCTTAGAATAAAACCTGGACACTTTGTCTTGGTGTACTGATTCTTCCAGATTACTTAAGGTTGGCCTGCATAGATATTTTGAATATGATTTCCCTGTTTGTAAGGAGAGATGAATGGGGATTTGGGAAAACCCTATCCATGTAGAAAAAGGCAAGGTAGTGCTTTTATTGAGCCAATGGTACTTCACCTTTCGTTTATGATCCAGCTGATTGAGCATGCCCTGTAACCGAAAAACCTCTTCCTTCATGTGAACGCTGTTTCTATCACTGTGTTCTGAGAAAATTTAAAAAGAAACAAAGTCAACCTCTCATAAAACTAAATGGAAGACATTGGTATCAATTAAGTATCCAATACAGTAAGTGTATACCCATAATTTCCAGTCAGTTTGTGCCAATAATTGGACTAATTTGGCAGACACGCAGAACAAATTTAAGGGAATGGATGCTCGTTGGAGTGGCAATTCCCATTAGTTGATCGGTGATGACTTCAGAGGACCAGCAGGCCTCATGTAAAGTGGGTGAATCTTATTCTGATGACTGCTGAAAACCTCCAGTTGAGGAGACACTGATGACTTTGCTTTCTTCATTTGGTTCCAAATGGTGATCTTGCTAAAGTGATGATGCTCAAACAGTTGGCAAAGCCACAAAGTTCATGCATAAAAATAATAATGCCCAAAATCTCCCACACTGCTGCAGAAGAGCTATTGAGATAAATCTCTGTGCCTGGATGCACTCCCAGTTGTACCACGATGAAGAAGGTTATACTGAGCTGTGTGCACAAGATTATTTTTGCCTTCTGCTGACACCCACTGCAATGGCTGGTGCATTGGCCATTGGCAAAACACTCACACACGTTAGGCTGTTCTGTTCTTTGCTTGTGAAATCCTAGCTACTAAAAGAATGGGAATAGTATTAATGATTCACTTGACAGAAATTAGAAACATAGAAACATAGAAAACCTACAGCACATACAGGCCCTTTGGCCCACAAAGTTGTGCCGAACATGTCCCTACCTTAGAAATTACTAGGGTTACCTATAGCCCTCTATTTTTCTAAGTTCCATGTACCTATCCAAAAGTCTCTTAAAAGACCTTATTGTATCCGCCTCCACCACCGTTGCCGGCAGCCCATTCCACGCACTCACCATTCCCTGCGTAAAAAACTTACCCCTGACATCTTCTCTATACCTGCTCCCAAGCACCTTAAACCTGTGCCCTCTTGTGGCAGCCATTTCAGCCCTGGGAAAAAGCCTTTGACTATCTACACGATCAATGCCTCTCATCATCTTATAAACCTCTATCAGGTCATCTCTCATCCTCCGTCGCTCCAAGGAGAAAAGGCCGAATTCATTCAACCTGTTTTCATAAGGCATGTTGCCCAATCCAGGCAACATCCTTGTAAGTCTCCTCAGCATCCTTTCTATGGTTTCCACATCCTTCCTGTAGTGAGGCGACCAGAACCGAGCACAGTACTCCAAGTGGGGTCTGACCAGGGTCCTATATAGCTGCAACATTACCTCTCGGCTCCTAAATTCTATTCCATGATTGATGAAGGCCAATTGAAAGATACAGATTGAGCTTCAATTTCATACTCTTCCCTGTTATGTTTTAAACTAATTTTATGGATTCTTGCTCTTGTTTCAAGCCATCACAATCTTTGCCAACTCCATCCAACATATTCCTTTAAATTTCACATTGTCATACATTGGCTGAATGGTCTACTCTTGCCATTGTGTTACTGCAGCTATATGATTTTGAAACTTCAGCATAAATTATTGTATAATTTCTCAAATTCACATTGAGAATATATGTATATGCACATACATACCTGTATGCATATTTTATATATATAATTATCTAGAATATATCTTTAATTGTAAAATACCGTCGGCCTGAAACATGCTCCTCTCTCCAGGGATGCTGCCTGACCCACTGAGCATTTTCCGTTTTAAGACCATAAGACTATTAACAAACAGCAGCAGGAGCCCCTCGAGCTTTCTCTCTGCCACTCAGTAAGATCATGACTGATTTAAGTCTCCTCTACTTTCCTACTCTAACCCCACAAACTTTGATTACCGTAGTGGTTTAAAACATACTCAGATTTGATGATTTAAGCTTCATAGTCTTTTGGGGCAAGGAAAAACTCAACATCCCTTTGAGAGAAAAAATGTTTCCCTTTCTCAGTCTGAAAAGGACACCCCTTATTCTAAGACCTTCCTCTGGGTCTGGGCTCTCCCCTGAAGGGAAGCATTCTCCCTTTTACCCTCTCAAGCCCCCCAAACAAGAACTTTGTATACTTCAATTATAAAGACAACCCCTTCAAATTTGGGACTACCTCAGTGAATTTTCCCTGAATTGCATCGAGTGAAAATATATTGTTTCTTAAATAAAAAGGCCAGAACTGTACACATTACTCTAGACTTGACACATCGGTGGCATGTATAGTGTAGTAAGGTTTGCCTTACTACAGAAGTTTTATACTCTAAACCTTTGAATAAAATACGAGCATTCCATGAGGCTTCCCATTTACCTGCTGCACCTATATGCTAGCTTTCTGTACTTCATGTATGACGACTCCCTAATCCCTTGGTTATGCAGCTTTCAGCAGACTTTCTCTATTTAAATAATAATCTGTTCTTCCTTCCAAAGTGAGCTACATCCTATTTTCACATTATACTCCATTTGCCAGCTTTTTCAGTTCATTCAACCTATCAATATCAAATCTTTCCATAAATTTTTATGTCACAGCGAATTTGATGACTAGATTTGGCTCCTGTCTCCAAGTCACTAATACCTAGTGTAAACACTGCAGTCCCAGCTCTCTTTCCTGCAGCATTCCACGCTACAAGCTACCAATCTGAAAATTACCCCCCCCATCTCTCCTGACAGCTTCATGTTAGTTAGCTAATCCTGCTAACACTAGGAGTTAATCCTCCAACACCAAGAGTCCTTGTCTTGTGATTTAACCTGTAGTGTGGCACTCTGTTAAAATTCAAAACATTACTGATACCCAACTATCCACTTTGGTTGATACTTCCTCAGGTGTGACCTCCCCTTCATGAACCAGGTTGACTCTACTTGATCTGATTATGACTTTCCAAAAATAATAACTGATTCCAAAAATATATGTTAGGTCAACCAGCTTGAAGCTGCCTACTTTGTACAGTAACGCCAACCCTTTTTAAATAAGGGTATCACCTTGGCAATCATTTCATCCCACTCCAGAATCTAAAGATTTTCGGAAGATTACATCCAATGTATTCTCTATCCCTGTGGACTTTTCTTTTAGGATCCTAGGATGTAGACTCTCAGGTACCTTTATCCCCATTCATTTGCCTGATACCAAGTCTCCAGTGGAAGTACCACAATTCATGGTACTTAATTCCATCACTGCACATTTTAATATCAATGGGATTAATAGAATATTCATAGTATATTCTACCAGAAAGACTGAAGATGTGTTTTATTTCTAATTATATCGAACCACAGTTTGGGTAAGTCTTACTGACAGCGTCTTTGCTAAATCGCAAAAGCAGCACTCTCCTAGCCCATTCCTAAATAAAGATATAAAACTTTATCATAAAATGGTGTCATTTGAAATACAGCATACAGTTTTGGTAGCCCTACTTTTGGAGGATGCCATTAAACTGGAAAGAGTGCAAAAAAAAACAATTTAGAAAGGTGTTACCAGGACTGGAGGGGATGAATTCTAAGGAGAAGCTGGATAAGCTAGATTTTTTTTCTCCTCTCAAGTGTAGGAGGCTGAGGGATAACCTTACAGAGGTTTGTAAAATTATGAGGGGAATAGGTAAGTTCAAAAGCCACAATCTTTTCCCCAGTGTAGTTAAGTCTAAAACAAGAAGCCATAGGTTTAAAGTGAGAGAGGAAAGATATAAAAGGAACCTAAGAGGCATTTTTTCCCTCACTGAGGGTGCTGTATATATGGAATGAGCTACCAGAGGAAGAGATAGAGGCTGGGACAATTATAATGGTTAAAAAACATTTGGACAGGCACACGGACTTAAGGGCCAAATGAAAGCAAATGGGACTAACTCTGTTAGGCAGCTTGGTCAGTGTGGATGAATCGAGACAAAGAGCTTGTTTTAAATGGTGTACAAGTCTATGACTATAATTAAATGCCAATCAAATTAAATTGCAATTATCATAGACATCAGAATTTCACTGCGCTGTTATTCATTTTAAAAATTACCTTGTGTTTGTAGTGTCTTATATCTGAAATCAAACTCATCCTGCAGGTCCTCAAGGTATTTTACGTCTTGTTCCACAAACTGTTTATGAGGGGGGAAAAAAACAAAATAAACTATGGTTATTCAGATCTATGGCATTATTATATACTGCATATGTTTCAAGTTATTCTCATGCAGTGGCCTGTCCTTCCACCAAGATACTGATGCTGCCCTGTAAACAGTTAAAATGTTCAATGGAGCGATGTTTGGCTTCCATCTGATGCCTCTGCCTAATGGCTGGAGCAAAATCTAAAACTTAGACAAACAATCAGAAACATAAGCAGTTTTCCAGATAGTCCATTACATGCGATCTGTGTGATACTCCCGGACTAGATTGCTTGTTCACCTAATTAAAGTGAATATTTTATTTGTAAGCCAAATGTCTGGTAACTTTTATTGAACTACCAGCAGTTAATTTAAGGAAATATGATCACTTAAAGATATTTAACTATACAAATAAAAGGAATGATTACTAAATCTTGTGGATAAAAATGTTACCATATATTCACTAGTTTGATAAAATAACCAGAAGAAAATGTGGCATAGGTAGGTCCAGTGTTACTTGAATGACTTCAGAAATTATCAACATCTACCTGTGTATTGGTCTTTATAGCAGTCATTCGATGTTCTAGACTTCTTTGTCTTTCAGAAATCATTGAGCTCTGCAGTAACTTTTCTTCATGTTCCTTGAGTACATACAGTAGGACAGATTAAACAATGGATATTGCTTCAAAATGAAACCTCACTCCAAACACAATAATAAGCTACTCCATAAACAACCCCTCAAATCACACATGCACGCAATAAGCTCTTGTTACTCTGGGTGTTGTTATATAAATATCAAGATAAATAACTTGGAAAATGTGCAGCTCGGGTGACTGATAGTTGGGTTGTGTTGTTCTCTGATCTTGGCAATCCATTTGCAAATGTTTCACATGTGAACAGCACACTGGTGATGTCTCCTTGTATGGTGACAAAACATTTGCAGAGATTGGAGACCATATCAAGATAACTTGTACAAATGCCCCAATTCCCAAACTCAGAGAGAGAAACTTCTCTTTTAATTCAGAGGCAAAAACGTTAAGTCCTGCTAACTCCCTTTAACAATTCCAGGTAACAATATTTATATTGAGGGGTTGGGTTTACGGCCAGTGAGTGGTCTGCTATCCTGATGCTGATGCTGATGCTGATACTGATACTGCAGCTATAACACAGGACCCCGACACATGTTCCACCTGAAATCAGCGCAGAAATGTCCAACTTCTAAAACTGAAATATTTCACAGCTGAAACACGCAAAGTTGATCACACAGCTGATGTGTGCTATAGCTCACACCACAATTGCCAAGCACGTTAATGATGATGAAGCACAATGTAGCTGAGCATGCAAGTGATACTCCGATGAAGTGATAGCTGACATATTGTAATTTATTCATTGGATATGGAACAAAACAGCTGATGTTATTAACCATCCTGAAACTTAAGTTTAGGAACACCAATTTGTGTACCTAGAACACAAGCGAATACATCAATGATGGGTTAATTGCAAATCACTCTCAGGGGCAGAACAAATGGTAAATCAAATTTACATTCAACTGTATTCAACTGAATTATGAATCAGATTTTCAGTCATTCTTAACAGATAAAAAATATCATGAGATGTTATCAGATGTTCAAATCCAGCAGTAAATTTGTGTTTGTAGTAATAGTGTAGTTTCGGTAAATAAAATGGCAGGGTCATTTTACGTTTAAGGGAAACTGTAATAACTCCTTTTTTGTCAACCAAGCACAGAACCTAGAGTGTGGTAAAAAAAAAACTTCACATCATTATATCATCACATCAGATCAGCCTCTTAAAGTGAACTTAATGTCGGTGGTTGTGAATTATGAAAATGTTTCAACCTCTTACATTGTCCTACAATAGATTGTCATAGTTTTTACAAGAGTACTTTAGTTGGCTTGAAGCATCTTTTTCACAAAGCTTGAAATTCATTTAAAAATTCTTAACCTTATATGAAATAAATCTTCTATTTTACCTCATATGTGTCCTATCACTAATAAAAATGGGAAGTAAAACTGTAAATGTATGCTTCCCAGGATGCACAAGGCCCAAGGAAAGAAAATGCATACCTGTTCAGGAGTGTTGACTGTTGTGAGGATCTTCCGTTCTTCCCTGAGGCAGTTTGCTATAACTGATGCCATATGTAAAGGATTTCCAAGATATTGTACCTATAGGGTAAAGGAAGTGTTGTGTAGTGTTAAACTTTTCAAACTAATCTCTAATGTACTGAGAAAGAGGTTTTTTATTAATTCATCCGTATCCTTGTTTTCGGAGTAGGGGACCAGGAAGTTGAGAAAACTATTTCTCTGAAGTTTTATTTCAGTTTATGTTATTTACCACCAAGTTGTACAAGCTGAGCCACAGGCCTTCATTACTCCTCACCCGAATCCAACATCTCATAGTGATAGCAAAAACAAGAACTTGATTCTTGTTTAGAACTTGCAAGAATGCTCCCTCTCTGGAAATCACCTGAAGCTGAAATCCACCTAATACTGTAAATGTACAGCAGCCATGACAAAAGTCAGAGTGAGTGCATCTGTGAAAGTCTCCATGTCTAGGAAAGCAAATGCATAATGTTCTTACAACCAAGAAAAAATGCCAAGGTAAGTTCAACAAAATGAATCAATAAATGGAAAAAAATGCCATGCTTGTACCGTGTATTCAGGTAATAGTAATAATATAGAATCAGAGTTACAGTGCCACTGTATATAGACCAGAAGCAGGCCATTGGGCAAAGCTCATTCAGGCCACCAAAGTGCCTTCCTGAGCTGTTTCTACTTCCAACATTTGACCCATATCCTTCCAAAGCTCTCCTGTCCATGAACCTGTCCAAATGTCTTTTAAACACTGTAATTGTACCCGCCCCTACTACTTCCAACATTTGGCCCATATCCTTCTATGTTCTAAAAGCTCTCCTGTCCATGAACCTGTTCAAATGTCTTTTAAACACTGTAATTGTACCCGCCCTACTACTTCCTCTGGCAGCACCTTACATGCATCTACCACTCTCTGTATGAAAAACTTCCCCATTTAAGGTTATCTCCTCCTACATAGGAATATAGAACATAGAAACATAGAAAACCTACAGCACAATACAGGCCCATCGGCCCACAAAGCTGTGCCGAACATGTACTTGCTTTAGAAATTACCTCAGGTTACCCATAGCCCTCTATTTTTCTAAGCTCCATGTACCTGTCTAAAAGTCTCTTAAAAGACCCTATTTTATCCGACTTCACCACCGTTGCCGGCAGCCCATTCCACGCACTCACCACTCTCTGTGTAAAAAACTTACCCCTGACATCTCCTCTGTACCTACTTCCAAGCACCTTAAAACTGTACCCTCTTGTGTTAGCCATTTCAGGACTGGGAAAAAACCTCTGACTATCCACACGATCAATGACTCTCATCATCTACACACCTCTATCAGATCATCTCTCATCTTCCGTTGTTCCAAGGAGAAAAGGCCAAGTGCACTCAACCTATTCTCATAAGGCATGCTCCCCAATCCAGGCAACATCCTTGTAAACCTCTTCTCACCCTTCCTACAGTTTCCACATCCTTCCTGTAGTGAGGTGACCAGAACTGAGCACAGTACAAGTGGGGTCTGACCAGGGTCCTATATAGCTGTAACATTACCTCCCGGCTCCTAAACTCAATCCCATGATTGATGAAGGCCAATGCACCGTATGCCTTCTTAACTACAGAGTCAACCTGCGCAGCAGCTTTGAGTGTCCTATGGACTCAGACCCCAAGATTCCTCTGATCCTCCACACTGCCAAGAGTCTTACCATTACTACTATATTCTGCCATCATGTTTGACCTACAGAAATAAACAACCTCACACTTATCTGGGTTGAATTCCATCTGCCGCTTCTCAGCCCAGTTTTGCATCCAATCGATGTCCCACTGTAAACTCTGACAGCCCTCCACACTGTCCACAACACCCCCAACCTTTGTGTCATCAGCAAATTTACTAACCCATCCCTCCACTTCCTCATCCAGGTCATTTATAAAAATCACAAAGAGAAGGGGTCCCAGAACAGATTCCTGAGGCACACCACTGGTGACCAACCTCCATGCAGAATATGACTGTCTGCAACCACTCTTTTCCTTCTGTGGGCAAGCCAATTCTGGATCCACAAAGCAAGGTCCCCTTGAATCCCAGGTCCCCTTACTTTCTCAATAAGTCTTGAATGGGGTACCTTGTCAAATGCCTTGCTGAAATCTATATACACTACATCTACTGCTCTACCTTCATCAATGTGTTTAGTCACATCCTCAGAAAATTCAATCAAGCTTGTAAGGCACGACCTGCCTTTGACAAAGCCATGCTGACTGTTCCTAATCATATCCTGCCTCTCCAAATATTCATAAATCCTGCCTCTCAGGATCTTCTCCATCAATTTATCAACTACTGAATTAAGACTCACTGGTCTATAATTTCCTGGGCTATCTCTACTCCCTTTATTGAATAAGGGAACAACATCTGCAACCCTCCAAATCTCTGGAACCTCTCCCGTCCCCATTGATGATGCAAAGATCATTGCAGAGGCTCAGCAATCTCCTCCCTCGCCTCCCACAGTAGCCTGGGGTACATCCCTTCTGGTCCCGGTGGTTTATCCAACTTGATGCTTTCCAAAAGCTCCAGCACATCCTCTTTCTTAATGTCTATATGCTCAAGCTTTTCAGTCCACTATAAGTCATCCCTACAATCGCCAAAGTCCTTTTCCGTAGTGAATCCTGAAGCAAAGAATTCATTAAGTACCTCCGCTACCTCCTCCAGTTCCATACACACTTTTCCACTGTCACACTTGATTGGTCCCATTCTCTTACTGTTCACATACTTGTAGAATGCCCTGGTGTTTTCCTTAATCCTGCTCGCCAAGGCCTTCTCATGGCCCCTTCTGGCTCTCCTAATTTCAATCTTAAGCTCCTTCCTGCTAGCCTTATAATCTTCCAGATCTCTATCATTACCTAGTTTTTTGAACCTTTTGTAAGCCTTTCTTTTCTTCTTGACCAGATTTTCATCAGCCTTTGTACACCACGGTTCCTACCCTACCATCCTTTCCCTGTATCATTGGAACGTACCTATGCAGAACGTCACGCAATTATCCCCTGAACATTTGCCACATTTCCCTGAGAACATCTGTTCCTAATTTATGCTTCCAAGTTCCTGCCTGATAGCTTCATATTTCTCCTTACTCCAATTAAACGTTTTCCTAACATGTCTGTTCCTACCCCTCTCCAATGCTATGGTAAAGGAGATAGAATTGTGATCACTATCTCCAAAATGCTCTCCCACTGAGACCTGACCAGGTTCATTTCCCAATACCAGATCAGGTACAGCCTCTCCTCTTGTAGGCTTATCTACATGTGTCAGGAAACCTTCCTGAACATGCCTAACAAACTCTACCCCACCTAAACCCCTCGCTCTCGGGAGATGCCATTAAATCTTGTTATTATTACACTTTTCCTGAATCTGTCTCCCTATCTGCTTCTCAACGTCCCTGTTACTACAGTATTGGGTGGTCTATAAAAAACACTCTGTAGAGTTATTAACCCCTTCCTCTTTCTAACTTCTACCCACAGAGACTCAGTAGACAATCCTTCCATGGCTTCCTCCTTTTCTACAGCTGTGACACTATCTCTGATCAGCATTGCCACATCCTCACCTCTTTTGCCTCCCTCCCTGTCCTTTCTGAAACATCTAGAGCTTGGCACTCTAAGTAACCATTCCTGCCCCTGTGCCATCCAAGTCTCTGTAATGGCGACAACATCATAGCTCCAAGTACTGATTCATGCTCTAAGCTCATCTGCTTTGTTCATGATGCTTCTTGCATTAAAATAGACACATCTCAAACCATCATTCTGAGCATATCCCTTCTTTATCACCTGCCTATCCCTTTTGCACTGTTTCCAAGCTTTCTCTATATGTGTGCAACCACCCCTTCGTCCGTCTCTTCAGTTTGGTTCCCACCCCCCAGCAATTCTAGTCTAAACTCTCCCCAATAGCCTTGGCAAACCTTCCGGCCAGGATATTGGTCCCCTTCGGATTTATGTGAAACCTGTCCTTTTTGTACAGGTCACGCCTGCCCCAAAAGAGATCCCAATGATCCAGAAATCTGAATCCTTGCCCCCGTTCCAATCCCTCAGCCACGTATTTATCCTCCACCTCACTCTATTCCTATACCCACTGTCACATGGCACAGGCAGTAATCCCAAGATTACTACCTTTGAGGTCCTGCTTCTCAACTGCCTTCCTAACTCCCTGTACTCTGTTTTCAGGACCTCCTCCCTTTTCCTACCTATGTCGTTGATACCAATATGTGCCACAACCTCTGGCTGTTCTCCTTCCCCCTTCAGGATATCGTGGACGCAACCAGAAACATCCCGAACCCTGGCACCTGGGAGGCAAACTACCATCTGCATTTCTTTCCTGCATCCACAGGATCACCTATCTGACCCCCTAACTATAGAGTCCCCTATTACTGCTGCCTTCTGCCTTTCCCTACCCATCTGAGTCACAGGGCCAGACTCTGTGCTAGAGGTGTGGCCACTGTTGCTTCCCCCAGGTAGCCTGTCCCCCTCTAACAGTACTAAAACAGGAGTACTTATTGTTAAGGGGGACAGTCACAGGGCTACTCTCTAGTATCTGACTCCTGCACTTCCCTCTCCTGACTGTTACCCACTTATCTGTCTCCCGGTGTGACTACTTGCCTACAGCTCCTCTCTATCACCTCCTCACTTCCCCTGACCAAACAAAGGCCATCGAGCTGCATCTCCAGTTCCCTAACCCGGTCCCTAAGGAGCTGCAGCTCAATGCACCTGGTGCAGATGTGGTCTTCCGGGAGGCTGGGAGTGTCCCGGACTTCCCACATCCGACACCCAGTACAGAACACGGGCCTCACAGACATACTTCCTATTCCTCACAAGAAACTTACCTCGCCTTGACCCGTTATCGCCTAAGACCTGTTGAGCCAAAGCCCTCCTACCGACTCCCTCTACTCTATCGTCCGCTCCTCTTGACACCCACTCTATAAAGCTGTCTCCTCTTTAAATCCTTCCCACCGGTCTAACTTGCTGATGACCATGCACTTGCACAGTCGTGCTTCAATCAAACCACTGAAGAAAAGTCTCTCTCCTTTTAAATCCTTCCCGCCGGTCTAACTCGCTGACATCCATGCACTTGCGCAGTCGTGCCTCTTACCTTAAACCTTTGTCCTATAGTTTTAGACTTCCCTACTTTGGGAAAAAACAGTGGGCATCCACTGTCCTTATGCACCTCATGATTTGATCTACCTCTACTATAAGGCCATCTGGCAACTTTCTGTGTTCCAGTAAAAGTAGTCCCAACCTATCCAGTTTGTCTTTATAACTCAAGCCTACCAATGACATGACACTATTGTGAATCTATTCTATACTCTCTCTAGCTTAATCATATCCTTCCTATGGTATGGCAGACAGAACAGCACACAAATTTCCAGGTGCAATCTCACCAAACTCCTCTACAGTTGTAACATGACACCCCAACTCTTGTAATCAGTTTTTCACCATTCGTATCTTACATCCCGTTTTCTTCAAGCCGGTGTTAGATGTAAGTGTGAAGCTTCATTTCAGGCACAGAAGAGATACAGCATGGAAGGCTCTTCTGGCCCTTCGAGCCACACTGTCCCAGAAAATTCTGACAACCCTGATTTAAGCTTAACCTAACCATGGGACAATTTACAATGAACAATCAACGTACCCGATATGTCTTTCAACCGTGGGACGAAACTGGAGGACCCGGGGAAAGCCCACACATTCCACAGGGACTCCCTGCAGAGGATGCCAGGGTTGAAATCTGATGCCCTGAGAAGTAATAGCGTTGCATTAACCACTACTCTACCGTGGCACCCAATTTCCGTTCCATCAGATTGAGTTGACACCTTCTAGTCATAGTGTGCCATATGCCCCAGGCCAAAAATGTGGGCATATTTTTCTATCGCTACTTGTCTATAATTCTCACTTTCCTTTCATGATTAATAGTGTTACATACACTACTTTCTAATCAATAGGAAGTGTGGTAGAATGTGAAAATTCTGGAAGATCAAGGTTAAAACACCAATCATCTCTGTAGTCATCTATTTAGATCTCCGCAATATCCAAATGAAAACAGACCTAAATATTTGTTTATTGTTTCTGCATTTTTCCTCTTCAACATAATGTACTTTTAGAAACTTAAGACCATTCACTGACATTACAGAATATGGGGTTTTGCAGGAAGTGGCAGAGTGAAAAATCAAGTATAACCTTTTTCTATGGTGGAGCAGCATGGGTGAGCAACTGGGTTATTCCCATCTTTATTGCTTTTGTCTCTGCAATCTGACACAGTCACCTATACTTTCTCCACCACGTCCTCTTCAGAATCTTGTCTGTGTGATTGTGATCCTGTTCCCATTAAACTGCTGTCTACTGAAGCATTTCTCTTTCCATGTTCTCAAGTTTTATCATGAGGAAGATTACAGCAAAATGCTGCTTTGACATATTCTATGCAATCAGTCTTTTGTGTAACAAAAATCTTGTCATCATTTTTTAATATTTCCTCTTGAGAGTTTGTCCTCTTTGGTACTCACTTTTAACGACAGGATAGCAACAATCAATAGATTAAGATCTGGCGATGAAGTACGATAATTAAACTTCCAGATTTTTACTGGAAGTATCTCGGGTCAGATTTCCATACTGCATGCAGCAAATCAGTGGGTGGCATTTAATTGGCAACACTTGCCTGTAAGCAAAAAAAAAAACAGTCTCCTACACAAACACGTCTTGCTCTAAAATCATAACTGAAATCAAAGAAGATAAAATACATCAAACTACTAATCATGCAATTTATTTGATTTTGAGAAAGTCCAGAAGCCATGACAGAAATCCCAAACTCAAATTAAATATACATTGCTAACAGTTAACAAGGTGTGTAGGTGGAGGAGGCAGCACAAATTTCCCCAACTTTCTGACTGATCTTGCAAACTATGAAGGTGAATTTGCTAACTTCAATAGTTATTAAGATTCTGAACTATTCTGGAAATTCAATTTTTGGTGGAATAGTATAATCAAACAGTCACATTTTCTTCTTGATTATACAGATCTAATGCATTTTAAACTGATGAATGACTACATAGAGCAGTATAACAGAGGAATAGGCCCTTTGGCCTACAATCTTGTGTTGAACTAATAAATCTTGGTTCCAAGGTTGTCAAGCCGAGGAGTGGTAGTGGGGACAAGATCCCACTACCTAAGAAGTGCTCCTCATGGCATGCGACTCAAATAGCCTCTGATTACCGAGTCCAACTCCTGGCCTTCTCATGTGGCTTAGCCTCTACGCCCGGCCGAACTGTTACTACTGACAGGAGAAGGGGCGAAGGCAGGTCCTGGCACCTTAAGACCAGTGCTTCGGGTAAATGGAACTCGTCAGTCTGGGAAGGTAGTCCATCTAAGAGAGGGAAAACTCTGATTTCAAACCTCCGCTGCCTTGTGGCCATACTCACTCATGGGAAAGGCTTCGGGAGTAAACCCTGAGGACAAATCCGGAGCTGGAGTCCCTAAGGCAGTCCGATGTTGTCTTCAACCTCGTTCTGGCAACTCCTGCGATGTCACTGGTGCCAATCTGTATAGGCCCTTGTCCTTCCCTTGGACAACACCGGTAGTGTAGAGAGGGGAAACCTGCAGCATGGGCAACCGCTGGTCTTCCATACAACCTTGCCCAGGCCTGTGCCCTGGAGAATCCAGGTGCAGATCCATGGTCTCGCGAGACTAACGGATGCCACCACAATAAATCTGGTAATTAAATATTTGACTAAGTTTATTATTTCTGCCTACACAATGTCCATAGCCCTTCATTCTCTGAACATTCATGATCCTATCTAAGGGCCTCTTTTTAAAAAAAATACTTTATCATATTTGCTTCCATGACCACTCCTGGCAGTGAAGTCCAGGCACTCACCTCTCTGTATAAAAAAAACTTGCCCCACACATTTCCTTTGAACCTACCCTTCGCGATTAAACGTATGTGCTCTGGTAGTAAACATTTCAAACTAGGAGGAAAGATGTTAGCTGTTTACTCTAATTGAAACACGCTTGTTCTTGAGTCTCCTTAGTTTAGGAATTTTCTCCCTTAACTAAGTCTGAGATGAGGAATTTTTCATTTGTATTGAAGGGTTTGAATATACAGAACAAAGGAATACAGCACAGAATAGGACCTTTGGCCACAATGTTGTGCTGAACTAACTAAATCAGTTGTCAAATGCCCAACTAAACTGATCTCTTCTGACTACACAATGTGCACATTCTTTCTTTTCTTGCACACTCATATGCCTCTGTAAGAGCTTCTTGAATGCCTCTGTTGCATTTACCTCTACCACTACCCCAGGCAGTGCATTCTGTGCACCCACTACTCTCTGTCTAAAATACTTGCCCCATATATCTTCTTTGAACTTAACTCCTCTCACCTTAAATGCATGCCCCCTGGTATAGACATTTCAACCCTGGATAACATATACTCGCTGTCTACTCTAGTTATGCCTCTTGTAATCCTATAAACCTCTATCAGCTTTCCCCTCAGCCTCTGCAGCTCCAATGAAAACAACCCAAGCTTGTCTAAGCTTTCCTTGTAGCTTTTACCCTCCAATCCAGGCAGTATCCTGGTAAACACAAAATAATCTTGCAGATGCTGGGGTCAAAGCAACACTCACAACATGCTGGAGGAACTCAGCAGGTCGGGCAGCATCCCTGGAAAAGATCGGTCGATGTCTGGCCCGAAACGTTGACCAATCTTTTCCACGGATGCTGCCTGACTTGCTGAGTTCCTTCAGCGTGTTGTGAGTATCCTGGTAAACTTCTTCTGCACGCTATCTAAAGCCTCAACATCCTTCCTATAATGGAATGACTAGGGTTGACTGCAATATTCCAGATGCAGCTTAACTAGAGTTTCATAACAAGAATTCCTTACTCTTGAACTTATTTCCTCAATTAATAAATGCAAGCATGCCATAAGCCTTCTTTACCACCCTAACAACTTCACTTTCAGGGAGCAATTGACTTCATCTCAGGATCCTTTTGCACATCAATACTGTTAAGGTAAAGGGTCCTGTCCTTGCCAGTATGCTGTCTCTTTACATTTGATCTGTCAAACTTCAGCACTTCACATTTAGCTGAGTCAAACTCCATCTGCCATTTCTCTGTCTGTATCTGTAACCGAGCTATATACTGCTGTACCTTTTGACAGTCAACAACACTACACAGAACATCACTATCTTTGAATAGTCTGCAAATGTACTAATCCACCCATTTTTGTTTTCATCCAGGTCATTTATATATATTGCATACAGCAGTGGTTCCAGTATGGATTCCTGTGGAACATCACTAGTCACAGACTTCTAGCCAGACTAGCCCCATCAACCACAACCCTCTGTCTTCAATAGGCAAGCCAACTCTAAATCCAGTTGGCCAATTACAGTGGATCCCATGCATCTTAATCTTGACTATTACAAGTTTTGTCTGTTCAACGAAGTTCAAATAGAACTGATACATGTGAGGCAATTGGTAGATTTCACGCTCTCTGGTGTGTGTTGATGGAGTAAATGGAGAAAGAAAATCAAGTAAGTGCAGAAGCTGGAAATCTAAAATAACAACAGAAAATGATGGAAATATGCAGTAGGTCAGGTAACATCTGTAGAAAGTGAAATAGGAGTTAGCATTTCGGGTCAAAGGCCCTTTGTCCTCTCTCAACCAGAACTAATTACAGTATACTGCATCTGGCATGCTTTTGTCTACTTGCTCAATTCAATTTGCCTTGAAGCCCCTTTCCTCACAATTTGCAATTTCATCCACTTTAGTATCTTCAGAAGCATTACTTTCTTTGGCAGGGGATGGGAACTGGAGTGATAGTGCTGAAGATTAGGTCGTTGGGTTATAAGCTGAGGCAATGTGTACTGAGACATCTGGCAAGGAGAGACTGATGATAGGGCAAAACTGCAGTCAATGTGATGAGTTGCATGTAAAAGGCAGGCAAAATTGAAAAGAGTGAATACAGAACTAAAGGTATTATATTTGAATGCGTGCAGTATATGGAATAAAGTCGATGAACTTGTAACACATTTACAGGTCGGCATGTATGATGTTGTAGGCATTATGAATCATGGCCGAAAGAAAATTATAGTTGGGTGCTTAACGTCCAAGGATACACATTGTATCGAAAGGACAGGCAGGAAGCCAGAGGGGGTGGCGTGGCTCTGTTGGTAGAAAATTAAATTAAATCATTAGAAAGCGGTGACATAGGGTCGGGAGGTGTTGAATCATTGTGGATAGAACTAAGGAAGTGTGAGGATAAAAAGAACCTGATGGGAGTTATATACAGACCTGCAAATTGTAGTAAGGATGAGGTCTACAAGTTACAATGGGAGATAGAAAATGCATGCCAAAGGGCAATGTTACAATAGTCATGGGTGATTTCAATATGCTGGTAGATTGGGAAAATCAGGTTCGTGCAGGATTCCAAGAGGGAGAATTTCTAGAATGCCCAAGAGATGGCTTTTTAGAGCAGCTTGTGGTTGAGCCCACTAGGGGATCAGCAATTCTGGATTGGGTGGGTGTGCAATGAACTGGAATTGATTAGAGAGCTCAAGGTAAAAGAACCCTTAGGGTCAAGTGATCATAATCTGATCAAGTTCCACCTGAAATTTGAGAAGGAAAAGTTAAAGTCAGATGTATCAGCATTATAGTGGAGTAAAGGGAATTACAGAGGCATGAGAGAGAATATGGCCAGAATTGACTGGAACAGAACACTGGCAGGGATGACGGCAGAGCAGCAATGGCTGGAATTTCTGGAAGCAATTCGGAAGGCAAAGGAAATATACATCCCAAAGAGGAAGAAATATTCTAAAGGCAACCATGGCTACAAGTGAAGTTAAAACCAACATAAAAGCCAAAAAGTGGGCATATAATAGAGCAAAAATTAGTGGGAAGTTAGAGGATTGGCAAACTTTTAAGTACCAACAGAAGGCATCTAAAAAAGTCATTAAGAAGGTAAAGTTGGAATATGAACGTAAGCAAGCAAATAATATTAAAGAGGATACCAAATGTTCCTTCAGATACATTAAATGTAAAAGGGAAGCGAGAATATATATTGGACCACTGGAAAATGATGCTGGAGATGTAGTAATAGGGGACAAGGAAATGGCAGATGAATTGAATAAGTATTTTGCATCAGCCTTCACTGCGGAAAATACTAGAAGTACGGTGGAAGTCCTGTTGGGGGTCATGAAGTGTGTGAAGTTACCATTACTAGGGAGAAGGTTCTTGGGAAACTGAAAGCTCTGAAAGCAGACAAGTCACTTGGACCAGATAGTGTACACACCAGAGTTCTAAAAGAGGTGGCTGAAGAGATTGTGGAGGCATTAGTAATGATCCTTCAAGAATCACTAGATTCTGGAATGGTTCCGGAAGACTGGAAAATTGCAAATGTCACTCCACTTTTCAAGAAGGGCAAGAGGCAGAAGAAAGGAAATTATAGGCCAGTTAGTCTGACCTCAGTGGTTGGGAAGAATTTGGAGTTGATTGTTAAGGATATGGTTTTGGGATACTTGGAGGCACATGATAAAATAGGCTGTAGTCAGCATGGTTTCCTCAAAGGAAAATCTTGTCTGACAACCTGTTGGAATACTTTGAAGAAATAATAAGCAGGATAGTGAAGGAGAATCGGCTGATGTTGTGTACTTGGATTTTCAGAAGGCTTTTGACAAGAAGCCACACATGAGGCTGCTATCAAGCCCATGGTATTACAGGAAAGATTCTAGCATGGATAAAGGAGTGGCTGATTAGCAGAAGGCAAAGAGTGTAAATAAAGGGAGCCTTTTCTAGTTGGCCGCCGGTGACTAGTGGTGTTCTACAGGGGCCTGTGTTGGGACCAGTTCTTTTTTATGTCAATGACTTAGATGATGGAATTAATGGCTTTGTTGCAAAGTTTGCAGATGATACAAAGATAGGTGGAAGGGCAGGTAGTTTTGAGGAAATAGGGAGGCTACAGAAGGACCTAGATAGATTAGGAGAACGAGCAAAGAAGTGGCAGATGGAAGACAGTGTTAGGAAGTGTATGTTCATGCACTTTGGTAAAAGAAATGAAAGGGTTGTCTATTTTCTAAATGAAGAGAAAATACAAAAAAAAACTAAGGCACAAGGAGACTCAGGATTGCTTGTGCAGTATTTCCTAAAGGTTCATTTGCAGTTTGAGTCTGTGGTGAGGAAGGCAAATGTAAGGTTAGCATTCATTTCAAGAGTACTAGAATATAAAAGGAAGGATGAAATGTTGAGACTTTATAAAGCATTGGTGAGCCTCACTTGGAGTACTGTGAGCAGTTTTTGTCCCCTTATCTTAGAAAGGATGTGCTGAAACTGGAGAGAGTTCAAAGCAGGTTACAAAAATCATTCCAGGATTAAACAGCATGTCATATGAAGACTGCTTGATGGCTCTGGGCCAGTATTCACTGAAATTCAGAAGAATGAGGGGTTACTTCATTGAAACCTATTGAATGGCTATGTGGAGCTTAGAAAAATAGAGAGCTATGGGTAAAGCCTAGGTACCCCATGCAAAGCTTAGTGAGAAAGTAAGGAGGCAAGGGATCCAAAGGGACATTGCTTTGTGGATCCAGAACTGGCTTGCCCACAGAAGGCAAAGAGGGGTTGTAGACGGGTCATATTCTGCATGGATTCAGTCACCAGGGCCTCAGGGATCTGTTTGGGGCCCCCACTCTTTGTGATTTTTATAAATGACCTGGATGAGGAAGTGGAGGGATGGGTTAGTAAATTTGCTGATGACACAAAGGTTGGGGGCATAGTGGATAGTGTGGAGGGCTGTCAGAGGTTATAACGGGACATTGATAGGATGCAAAACTGGGCTGAGAAGTGGCAGATGGAGTTCTACCCAGATAAGTGTGAGGTAGTTCATTTTGGTAGGTCAAATATGATAGCAGAATATAGCAATAATGGTAAGACTCTTGGCAGCGTGGAGGATCAGAGGGATCTTGGGGTCCAAGTCCATAGGACACTCAAAGCTGTGACACTCAGGTTGACTCTGTGGTTAAGAAGGCATACGGTGCACTGGCCTTCACCAATAGTGGGATTGAGTTTAAGAGCCGTCAGCTAACGTTGCAGCTATAAAGGACCCTGGTCAGACCCCACTTGGAGCACTGTGTTCAATTCTGGTCGCCTCACTACAGGAAGGACGTGGAAACCATAGAAAGGGTGCAGAGGAAATTTACAAGGATGTTGCCTGGTTTGGGGAGCATGTCTTATGAGAACAGGTTCAGTGAACTCAGCCTTTTCTCCTTGGAGCGACGAAGGATGAGAGGTGACCTGATAGAGGTGTTCAAGATAATGAGAGGCATTGATCATGTGGATAGTCAAAGGCTTATCCCCAGGGCTGAAATGGCTAGCATGAGGGGGCATAGTTTTAAGGTGCTTGTAAGTAGTTACAGAGGAGATGTTAGGGGTAAATTTGTTTATGCAGAGAGTGGCGAGTGTGTGGAATGGGCTGGCGGCGGCGGCGGCAGAGGCGGAAACGATAGTCTCTTTTAAGAGACTCCTGGATGGCTACATGGAGCTTAGAAAAATAGAGGGCTATGGGTAAAGCCTAGGTAGTTCTAAGGTAGGGACATGTTCGGCACAGCTTTATGGGCCGAAGGGCCTGTATTGTGCTGTACGTTTTCTATGTTTCTATGAATGGTGAAAGGTCTTGATAGACTGGATGTGGAGGGGATGTTTCCTATGGTGGAAGAGTCTAAGGCCAGAGGACATAACCTCAGAATAGAGGAGTGTCCTTTTAGCATGGAGATGAGGAGGAATTTCTTTAGCCAGGGAGTAGTGAATCTGTGGAATTCTTTGCCACAGGCAGCTGTGGAGGCCAATTCTTTATGTATATTTAAGGCAGAGGTTGATAGATTCTTGATTGACTGGGGCATGAAGGGAAACAGGATGAGGGGTGGGGGGGAAGACAGGAGATTTGGAATGAGGGGAAAAATGTTCAGCCATGATGAAACGGCCTAATTCTGCTCCTATGTGACGGGATCCTGAATTACCCCTATGAACTGTGCTCGTTTACCCCTATTAACTGTGCTTTTGAAAAGAGAGAGTAAGAGTTATTTAACATTGATATCTTGTTTTGAAAGAGAGAGAGAAAGATGAAGCCTAATTGTTGGACTGTCATTTTAAGGCACTGGAAGTAACTTTTGGATTTCAGCTGAGTTGGAGAGAGAGATGGCACCGAACAGCTCGTAAGTTGCTATGGTGACCGAGAGCGTTATTTAATGGACACTCAATGTTATGATTTTCGACAGGTTGTTGATATTTCTTCTCAAGGACTTTTGCCTGCTTGCATTTCTTACACACAGAGAGGAAGGAGGAGTTATTTGAGTGACAGCTGGTATCCAGTACGAGAAGATAAAATAGGAGGTCAGATGATAGACCTTAGACACATGGTTTCGACACTGAATGAGCATTGTTGTGCCCGCAGGAAAAGTTGGTTTTGGAGGATCGATCAGTCGCTCTTGCAGTGAAAACAGGAAAGGGGTTGACTGGTGGGGAGTTGTCCATGTGTCCACCCTTGCCTGGGGGATAGCTCCACCACAGAAAACCGGTCCCCTTTCTTAAAGTCACAGTCAGTGACTTTTAAAGGATTTCGAAGGACAACGAGAAGATCGACGGCATCAGCTCACCTGAAGACTCAAATCTCTCCCTCTCTCTCTCTCCATCACTACTCAACTCAATACCACGAACTGAACTGAACTGAACTGTATTCATCATCATAAGACTGTATCTTTTTACCCCTAGGCTTAAAGAAGCTTGGTTTTTCATACATATATTTCCACACTTACTGATATACTTACTTATATATATATAATCATTGCTAACCTGTTTGATTTATCTACATTTATATTACTGTATTGCGCAGTTACTAATAAACATTATTAGTTAATAGCAATACTGGACTCCAAAGTGTTTTCCATCTCTGCTGGTTCTTTATTCCCGTCACGGGGTACGTGACACCTATATCTTATGGTTTTATGGTTATTCTATTCCCACATTCAAATCATTGATAAGTGCTTTGGATAGCTGGTGCCCTGAGCAGTGACTCCTGCTGCATTACTCACTGCTGCTACCCAGACTACTTATTGTTAATCAAACAATTTTTATTCTATACCTGTGTGTTATCCCCAATATCATGCACATTAATCTTGCACTAGCCTTTTAAGCGGGACTTCAACAGAACTTTTTAAAAATCCAAACAAATTTCCCTCACCTCTTCTACTAGGCGTGTCCTCAAAAAAAACATAACAGGTTTCTCAAACACAATTTCCCTCTCAGAAATCCCACAATGACTTTGCTTAACTCCATTGCCAGTAATCTGTTGGCTTCTGTGATTCAACATTCTTTGCCATTCATTAGGACTACTGGGGTTATACTGGTATAGCTAAGCAAACATTCTACTTCTAAAATATGAACACTTTCAAGTAATTCTACCTTTAGTTCTGTAGCAAGAGTCACTGAATGTTTCATCCCAACAACAGCAATAATGTGTCTGAAGTTCTCGTCACGAAGATTAAGATATGTCTATCAACAAAATGCAAAACAAAATTCCAAAATTCAGCACTGTTTTGGTGTAAACAAAAACTGGGCAGAAGCCTTTGACAACCAGTCAGTTAATTGACTAGATCAACCTTTCTCAGTTTATCCCATATGTTGTTGCTCCAGTTAAGCCAGGAATAAAATTTTAAAGCTGCACTTTTAAATTTGAAGAAGCACTGGAGATTTCTTACATTTTGCATAAAATTTAAATCAATGATTGCTCTATTGGAAATATTAATGAGCCTTTTTACAAAATACTGCTGTGAACTGCATTCAAAGACAGCCACAGCCCGTCTCCCATTTGTACTGATGAAGCCTAATTCATATTTTTGTAAAGTCCATAAAAACTTATCTAGACTGGCGGAATGGTCTATTATTCATGCACCAGGTTTTCTCCTTCAAGCAGCACATGATACAAAAAGACTCTCTCCCTGCCTTCATGCCTGGCCCAAATAAAAGAGGCCAAAAACATTCCAGGTAATAAATCAAATACTAAAAGATTGCATCCCAAGAAATGCCTAATGCCAAAGGAAAAAATTCCCTTCATTCTTGTATAGTCACTGTGCTATATTTCACGACATCCCTTACTCACATCTGCTACGTTTACCACAATTCCAATCCTTATTTCTCTAAAACTCATAACTAAAAAATAAGGCAGAAAACAATGAAGTTTTCCAAGGACATCAAAAAATGCACCAACACACATCAAAGTTGCTGGTTAACGCAGCAGGCCAAGCAGCATCTATAGGAAGAGGCGCAGTCGACGTTTCAGGCCGAGACCCTTCGTCAGGACTAAAAATGCACCAAACAACCTTTCCTTCTTCATGGCAGCAAATCCAACAAAAACCATGATAAGTGAGTGACACAATGACAGAGTTTCCTTCTGCTTCTCATCGTATCTAGAGAAAAATATATTGGTTATTGCCGAGATGGTCAGAGTCTTACACCTGATACTACACATTCTGTACTTCAGAAGCATTTCCACAACTCTTTGCCCTTCATACACAAACTAATTCTAATTCGGCTCTTTCCTTTCAGCTCCAGAAAATATACAAGCATCTGTATCACTTTAGAAAAAGGGGTTATTCCTGAAGACACAGCAACTGGCAAGGTTGCCAATTGTCCCAGATAGAGCAAGGCTGGAGCTGCAGCTGCAATAGGTAACATTGCTTGGTAGTGCCTTCTTTTCCAAACTTTTCTGATAAAAAATAAAATGCATGCAGAGCAAAGCCGAGGAAATTTTCTCTTGGGACCCCGAATGCAAATAGTCTCCTGGATACTGTCATTATCTGTCCTCTTATTTTTCCAACTGGTCTCAAATTTTCTGTCTTTCCTGAAGTTTTTTCTTACCCTCTAACTAGGCTCAATATAACTACTGTCAAAGTGCTTGCAAAGCAGTCTGAGATTCAGCAGTTTTCAGAATCTCCTTTCAAGCACTCAGAATTGGGATTGTCAGGAAGGAAGCAAAAACAACTAAGGTGGTAATAAGCAGTCTCAAATAACAAGACAACAACTCACCTCTATCCAGCGGCTAAGCCCCTTTACTTAATGGAAGAAAACTACTATTCCTGTCTCTTATTGAAACAAGTAATTTAGCAAATTGATTTTGTGTTTAGTTGGGTGTTTAAGTAGCCCAATGTTACAGTAAGATTCCACAACAATTGAACCAACATTTTAATTCATAATTTAAATAGCCCTGACCTGTCTCCTGGACATGTTAACAGGCACACTTGTCCTACCAGAATATTGGAGGCTTAAACACTGGTTTACCATTTGATAATTACAGGCCAATGTGCTTACTCAAAACTCACGAGAAACTATAGACTGGTCTTATAAAATTACCTGTATATTAAATACTTCAATAGGACAACAAAATTACTTTCTGACCCCAATTCTAAAGCAACATGTGAGGTATTACCACTTAAAAGTAGCTCTGTTTTATTTAAAAACACACTTATATCACATTTAGAATACTTTGAAATAAGAGCGCATTCAGTGCTAAACCAACATTTCCTGTACCTTGCCTGAGAAAACTGCAGACAACAAAGTAATTAGACTCCTGAAGAAATTTGACAAATGTCATGTGCTGATTAATGCAATTTCCTCTGTGCCATGTCTTACTTCAAGAGAACTTAACAGGATGTTGTTAACCACTCAAACGTGAAAATATTTTCCATTTACATAAAGTTTATTTTGACTTGAAAAACAGTCACAGTATGTATACTGATAAGCAAAAGCACTTTCAAAACACAATTTCACCTATTTTACATTTTTGATTATAGTCACATTGACTCAGTGAAAATATTGGACCCAATATCCAACATCGCGATTGTTCTGCAAGTTCAGAACAGGTTCTAAGTGACAAATATAGCACTCAATTTGCATGTGTGATTGAGCCATTATAATACTGAATTCAAGTGCCACCTGCCTCACAGAACTGTGAGCTCTTCTAAATGGAGATCTAGCTCCTATTGTCAAATAAATTAATTTAAGTCCAGTTGAAGTTTGTGCTGTGTAACTTCATATTGGTTTTCTTTAGAACTTTACAGGTGATACAGATTATAATTAAGCCAGCAGGTAATTATCCACACATTAATAATGCTGGCTGCTGGCTCCAATTGGATAAGTGGGATAAATCGTCCAGTTGATGGGCGGATAGGGGCATTTAGAGATAAAAGGAACAAAAGCCATGAAATAAGGGCACTTAGCGAATGAAAATACCTAGAAATGGTCCTTCTGTACATCGATAGTCCTGAGTTCCTGTCATTTATTCTATTTGTCCTACAAGGACTTGACTTCCCAAATTACATTACCTTAGATTTGAGTTGATTGAATTCCATCTGCCACCAGTTTGCCCAACCTTACTGTTGATATATGCCCCACTATACTCTTACACAATGTTCTTCACTATCTACAACTCTACCAATTTGTGTACTGTCTGAAACTTTACTGATTAAACTATCTACATTCTCACCCAACAATCAGAAAACACTGGAGGAACTCAACAGTTCAGTTAGGCTCTATGGACAGAAAAAGAACAACTGAAGTTTCAAAGTCAACTGTTTATAGCATTCCAAAGATACTGCTTAACCTGCTGAGCTCCTCCAGCATTTTGTTTTTGTTGCTCCAAATTTCCAGTTTCTGCAATCTCTCGTGCCTACATTTTTATTCAAGACATTTATATGCATTGAAAACAGAGGTCTGAATACTGATCCCTGCAGTTCACCACTTACTACAGAACTGAAGTCAAAAAAACACCCATCCACCATAACCTTCTGTCACCTTTTATCCAGCCAATTTTGCATCCCTTGTGCTTTAATCTTCTTGACCAGCTTTCCATGTGGGACTGTAACTAAAGCCTTACTGAGGGCCACATAAACCAAGTCTGCTGTGGTGTCTTTATCAGTTTTCTTTGTTATCTCCTCAAAAGACTCAAATCTGAGAGACATGATCTTCCCTTTATAATATCATGCTGATTCTTCCTAATTAGTCTTTGCCCTTCCTATCCTTCAGAACCCTTTCTAACAATTTCCCTATCACTCCCTGCCAAAGATGCTTGCTGGCCAATAGTTTCCAGGCTTATTCCTATGCACTTTTTTGAATAAGAGGATAATATTAGTTATCCTCCCGTCTTCTGGATCTCAGCTGTGGCTAACAAAGATGTAAAATTCTTAGTGAGATACCCAGCAACCTCCTTTCTTGATTTCATAAGCATCCTGGGATAGATCCTGTCAGACCCTGGGCACTTATCCATCCTAACATGTGCCAATATTTGTAACATTTCATCTTTCCTGATTCTGAAGTGCTAGAGAATATCAGCATACCCCTCCCTTGATTCTCCAAACTCTGCATCCTTCTCCCTGGTGAATACCAATGAGAAGTACAGGCTCTCCCCAGAATGGAACAGAGTTCAGTACCTGAAAACGATTGGAACCTCAAACAACTGGCAGTGTGGCTGCCCAGCAACACATTTAAATAAAATCATTAGACAACCAAGTGTACTTAATCCAGTGTGCTTAACTCAGCAATTCAGATTTTGCTGAAAAATGAGTTCTCACACAGTAGAAGATGCCTGCAGCCGCAACAGCCGGCAAATCCATTGCACTAATAGCCCTAATGTTTGTTTGTATGTAGAGGCTGTACGTAAGTTGCAGCTTTGCATCCTGAAGAGGAACCGTATTCATTTAAGACCTCAGTCGTACCCCGCAGCTTTATATATAGATTCTATCTTTAGTCACTGAGGGGACCTAGTTGTCCTTAGCCATCCAGCTGCTTCTAATATACTTATGAAAGAAAAATGAAGAAATGTAATAAGATGTAAAAGGGCTGTAGCAGATTTAGTTGCTTTAATGGAAAAACTGAGACAAGTATCACAAATAGATGACCTATAGCAGAAATAGCCAGTCTGATACAAAGAAAGTAT
Organism: Mobula hypostoma; assembly: GCF_963921235.1. Classification (NCBI taxonomy): domain Eukaryota; kingdom Metazoa; phylum Chordata; class Chondrichthyes; order Myliobatiformes; family Myliobatidae; genus Mobula; species Mobula hypostoma. The sequence goes on along the minus strand of NC_086102.1, from coordinate 151,444,729 downwards.
GAAGATGAGGTGTTTAAGTTTACATTGGACATCTTTGGTAGGAGGTCACAGAGAGGTCAGAGTGGAAGTGCAATGAAGTGGAACCTTTGAGCTGTCTTGTGTAATGAAAACAGTTACTTTGTCAGATGGTTACTCAATTTGCATTTGATTTCTCCCCTGTGTAGAGGAGACCACTTCAAAGAAGTGTAAGTGAATGCTGGGACAATTTAATAAAATTACAAGCACGGATGGGCCATTCTTTATGTATAAACCTAGATATTAAATTTTACTAAGGGGTAATATACTAACCTCCAAGAGGACCACAATCTTGTCATTGGGTTTGGAGGCTTGCATGCCTCAATAACCTGGAAAGCTATGTCAGTTGGAGTCAGGCCTTTATGCATTAGCTCTTGGTAGGGTCACCCATGTCAAACAAGGGTAGAGGCCAGTCTAAGAGTGGTCCACTGGTCCTCCACATTGATTGGCTAAAACCCTGACTGGTAAAACAAATTGTTATCGAAACAGCAATGAAGAATCCTTCATTGATTAGGATTGATCGGAGTGTGATGGTATTCCTGAGTCTCCACTCAGGACTTGCATGACTGACAGTAGTGAAAACTGAGAAGAAGCTGCTGACACGATGAAGGAAGCCCTGAACACCACCAGAGATGAAAGACCTTCATTGCTTCCCTATGCGCCAGTCGCGTAATGGGCAGTAAGTAAGTCATATATTAAAGTAGAGTCTGATCCTAATCTTATTCAGCTGTGCAATCACAAGAAGAAAAGCAGTCAATTATTCCCATTTAGAGAACAGAGTAGAATCATTGAGTTCAGATATGCTTATTTCGAGCAAGAGAGGAGTCTTGCAATTTTGCCCAATCATATTGGTGTGAAGCAACGTTGGAGGCTTAACCATATTGAAGATAATTTATAAATGCACATTGTTGTTCGATACATCTCAACCAAATTATGTGTAAGTCTGCTGAACCATCTGTGAAACATACAATTTTTGTTCAGCTACCAAACTGGCCTTTGAAACAGTCAAAAGTGAACACTTTCCAGAGGGAATGGAAATAATCACTTTTTCCCTTTATGTATTCAATATCTTCCTCCCTCACACACTATCCTGGTGTAAATGCCTACATTTTAGGACACCTTATTCTGCATGATGTTTCATATTGTTTTGGCTCTAGTTGAATGCAGATCTTTTGTTTTCATTTTTTAAATGGCACCATTTTTTGCTTTAAATCCTGTTGCCCTATTTACATGCAACTCTTGAAGAAAATAATGCTTTTTGACAAATGTCATATATCTTCAAAAAAATTTAACAGGATGTTAACTAGATTCCTTCTTCCTTTGTTAGGATTTTCCTCTGAACATCTACTAGTTTAAAGTATCCCATTTATTAGTCAGGTGATTACATTGAATAAATTCTCATTTAAGCTCAAATAAGTTTAAATGCCATCTATAAATTTGCTGATGGTACAACCATTGTTGACAGAACCTAAGATGGTGATGAGAGGGCACACAGGAGTGAGATATACCAGATAGTTGAGTGGTGTCACAGTAACAGCCTTACACTCAATGCCAGTAAGACCAAAGAGCTGAATCTGGGCTTCAGGAAGGGTAGGATGAGGGGCCACAGCCCAATCCACACAGAGGGATCAGTGGAGAGAGAGTGAACAATTTCAAGTTCATGGGTTTTAATATCTCTAAGGACCTAACCTGGTCCCAACTGATTGATGCAGCTATAAATAAGGCAAGAGAGTGGCTATATTTCATTAGGAATTTGTAGAGATTTGGTATGTCACCAAACCACTCAGAATCTTGTTCAGAGATACCATGGAGAGCATTCTGACTAGCTGCATCTCCATCTGATATGGGGGGAGGGGCAACTGCACAGGATCAAAGTAAGCTGCAGAGAATTGTAAAATTAGTTAACTCCATCGTGGGTTCTAGCCTCCGCCATATCCAAGACATCTTCAAGGAGCAGTGCCTCAAATAGGTGGCGTCCATCATTAAGGATCCCCACCATCCAGGACATGCCCTCTTCTCGTAGTTACCATCAGGAAGGAGGTACAGAAGCACAAAGGGACACACACAATGATTCAGGTACAGCTTCTTCCCCTCTGCCATCCGATTTTTGAATGGACATTGAGACCATGGACACTACCTCACTACTTTGTTTAGTTTTGTTTTTGCACTGATTCTGATTCTAGTAGGCCAATAGTATCGTGGCATCCGCACCAGACTTCAGGGCGAGTAGTCCTGGGTTCGAATCCGGCCAGAATCGTTGCATGCTTTCCATCCAGGTTGGATTGAGCGTTGAGCTGGCAGCCCCGTGAAAATCAGAGAAATGCTAAAGAAATGGCAAGTTGCAGCCCCAATGCACCACAAGGTGTGGAGAGGGACAACAACAACATTTCTGCTTCCGATTCTGATTTATTCACCTATTGATCATTTGGATCTGCTGACCTAATAACCAAATAATTACCCAAATTTGTGCTTTGATTCAATGGCAGAAGTGCTCTATAGTTATATTAAATAATATCAGTAAAGAAGCTGAGTTAGGGTTTCTTCTGTTAAGCTTTCTAAGGCAAAACTGTTACAATTATACTGTGATGTTATTATGATCAACTCTGTGACATTATTCACTGTATATTTCATGTACCTACTGCTTTTATAGCTCCTAATAGTATCCTATTTGGTCTCCAAAATTAGAATGGCAGAAGCAAAGTTCTTTCCAGTGCTGCAACATTTTAGTGCAGATTAATTTTATCCAGAATCTGATGCTAAGTATGAGCTCCTCAGATGGGCGTCTGTACCTATGATGTGCAGAAGCCCTGAGCGTGCACAGGAACATTAAAAAGCATACAGCATTCATTTTCACATCATGAAAAAAGATTTTGTGGATTGGAAGCCACGCTGAGATGTGAGAGTTGAAGCCCTGTTCTGATGTTAAAAGGGATTAAGGTTTTAGCAAATCTGTGGCATGTCTGGTCACACTTTCACAAAACTCCACCTAGTTGGGTGTCCAAAATCATGATTCCAAATACTTTAAGCACCACCACTTGCATCAGAACCCCACTTCCTGATCGAGTAATAAGACCACTCAACCTTCAGAATCAGAATCAGGTTTATTATCACTGACATACTGTATGTCAAATAATTGTTATTTTGTGGCAGCAATGCAGTGCAAGACATAAAAGTTACAATAAATAAATAATGTTCAAACTAACCATTCAATACCGAATCAAAACACCATTCTCCACACCATCTAGTTGCGTGGGCAACATCTCCAATGCCATCGCTTGACTGTGTGTCCAACAGCCCCACCAATCATTCATGTATTGAATACAACCTCCCACTGATACCCGGCCTACCCCCACACTCTCTTTCACTAGTGAGATCCAAAAGTTAACTTTTGTTCATTTAACAATGTCAGTGTTGCATGAGGAAAGATTTTTGTGAGCATTTCAACTTGCCAAGCCAATACCATCATGCGTGAACATAATTCGCAGCTTAAAAAAAATAATTGCCATGTTTTCCTGTGCAATGGTTTAGTTACACACCTTCCCAGCAAAAAAATCTAGACCACTTAAGTTAGCAAAAACATGCAGTAGTATACTTTGCTCTGATTCAACATGGTTATTTATGTGGAATGAAAACATTTCCAAAAGGTAATTAACATATCAACTTCCAACTCAGTCAAAGCAAATGTTCAACATAAATTATCCTTAGTCGTATGCGTTAAACTTAAATTTTTAAGCAAGAATTTTGACCAGCCAAGAACCATTCAAAAAAATTTACCTGCAGGTTTTGTTTAATTCTTTTCAGGTTGTGTTGAAGAAGGAAATTCTTCTCTAGGAAGAAACGGCTGTACTGATCATCTATTTGTTTTAATAAGTTATGGAAGAGAAGGGTGGCCAGTGAATCATTATTCGAGGCAAGTTCCCTGTTAAAAACAATGACCATGGGATTAAATTTGAATGTGTGTCCCATATGTAAAAAGGTTTTCATATTGTTATGAACACTGTTAATGATCAGCATAATGGTTTGTTCCACAATGGAAAATGATTCAGAGAACAAAGACATGAACAAACCCAATTCACTAGACCCTCCGTAGGTGTATTTGATCTCCAAAATTAAGAGCATGGAAAGTTTTATTTTCTCTTTGAATAAGCTGAAAAATATGAGGGGGTGGAAATTGTGTCAGAACTGGAAGAAACTTGGCTTTGGTGTCACCTACTATCCAATGCCCTGCCACCAATAAAGAGAATAAATTAATCCGTGGAAGGAAACATGGGGAGGGAACACAACTTGCAGCTGAAATACCTGCACCATATGAAATACTTACACCAGACAAATTTCTTCCCAGGGGGGTCTAAGCAGGCAGGGTTGTCTGATGGACAAATCAGTACTACTCTGCAAGAAACATTCAAAGATTAAAACTGAAGTGAAGTCCTGCTAGTTCTGAACTAATCTGCATATTTAATGCAGGATCCTGATATCTTCTTGTGAATATTGTGCTGGAAGGATCAAGCTGAGGCTAAGCCTAGGCAGGAATGCAGCTGGATTTCGGAGTGTCAAACATTATTCTTAAATTAATTACAAGCATCTCAACTTCGATCAACTACTATGTTTCATGATTCACATGTGAAAAGCAGTCTCCTCTGTAAGGCACTACCATGCTGCCTGTTTACATGAGAACCTCTCTTAAAATATTATTTTCTTTTTCTCTTTAGATGTCTATTTACCAGAACACAATGCATTCAGTGGATGAACTATTGATACAATTGGCACAGAAAAAGGCGTGCAATATATGCTGGATGAAGGATCCATGCTTTTCCTACTTCCAGGCTCTTGTTTCAACGCCATATGATACGGAATCGTAAGACCTCTTTCCACTACCACAAATAATAGTTAGAATCTTGTCATCATTGCTATTTCAGTGAATTCAGGCCCTCAGGCTTAAAAATAAATTCTTCCACTTCATGTAAACTTTCCACAAATCACTTTAAATCTCCGTAGTTAAAATATTAAGCTTTGTCTCTTCTAAAGAAAGAAGATCTTGCTTAGCCAATCTTTCCTCCCAACAATTTCTTCATCCACAAAAGCACTCAGATAAAGAGAGGTCTGGATAGGGCAAACAGAAATTACTATATCCCTAAGCAGAATGGTCAGTAACTAGGAGACATGGTAGGAGATCAGAGAGGAGGTACACAAAAATATTTTGCTGAACAAGTGAGGGAAGATTGACGCTCAATGGCTGAAAGGATAGTGGACAAATCCACACCAATTTAAAAACACATCTAGATGAACAGTTGAAGAACCACAATCTTTGGTACTGGGATGTCTGAGTAACCCGAAGTCCATTTGTGGTTAGCATAACCATGGTGGTCTGAACAACCTATCTTTATGCTGTAGTGTGCATCTTTGTGAATCTCTTCTGCATTTCCTCTTTTGTTATCATATTCTTCCCATTAAGTTGTGACAAGAACTGTACAAGGTACTACAGTTTTGGTGAAAACTTGTATTTAATTTTTGATGTGACCTCCCTACTCTGCAGCCAAAGAGTTAAGAACACAAAGAGAATGAAGGAGAATATAGTGCCTTTTCCTTCTCCTTTCTTTCCATTTGTTAGATATTCTTTTATTTTGATTCTTCATAGGTGATTCTTATTTACCTGGTTAGGCATGGAATGTGTTGAGATACAAACAAATCTACCACTTCTGCCTAGTTTCATCATGAGTTTTAATAACTCAGTATCTATTGATGGTGAGTATTTTGAACAATAAATTTTAAATGTAGCATGAGGAGTTTAAGTTACTGATATTAATTTTGGCAATAGTTGTTTTGATTCTGAAATCAGATTAGGATTTAAGTCTGCCGGAATCATTTAAAGGCAATATCAAATATTCTGCATCAAAATGTTCTGGATAAGCTGCGAGTTTGCACTCAATGACTCTTCCAACTTTGGTTAATTGGCAGGACTTCTGCATACGAGTTAATAAATTACAGGATCAAGCTTCATACAATCTAGCACATAAACTGATATTTCACAACAGCTCTGAGGAGGTGCCACACTGTTGGAGGTGCCGTCTTTCAAATGAAGTTTTTGTTAGTTTTTAAGTTGGTTTGTCATGTGTTTTTGTGATCTCATTCTGGAAAAACATTGTATCATTTCGTAATGCATGCATTACTAAATGACAATAAAAAAGGACTGTGTGTCCTCATAATCTAATCTAATCTAAATTCTGAAAAAAATTTGACGTATGGAAGAATGCAGATAAGAGAAATCTGAAATTAAAAAAACAACACAGGAAGGGTAGAAATATTCAGCAAATCAGGCAGCATCCATGGAGGGAGAACAGTGAACACTTCATATTGAGAACCTTTCAGTACAACTGTGAAAATAAAAGGTCAATAACTTGAAATATCAAATTTATTTTATCCTTCACGGATGTTATGTGACCTATTGTACATCTCAGACATTGTTTTTTCTGCTTCCCCACAACGACAGTATTTTGCTCTGCTGTAAATCAGGGTTCTCGCTGATCACAGGTGCATGCAAAAAAATCCAATAGCACAATTCAGAAATGGGTGTTCTGATGTACTGGCTAATATTTGGCCCTCTGTATGGGTAGAACTCAAAAATGCAGAGGGTGCCGGTACTCTGATAGGATTATACTACAGATCCAGCCCCTATAGCCACTGGGACATTGAAAAACAGATATCTAAGCATATTTGGGAAAGGTGAAAAACAGAGATGCTGTAGTGGGGGACCTCCACTTCCCTAATACAAACTGGGATCTACTTTGTGCAAGAAGTGCAGACAGGGCAGAGTTTGTTAGGTACATTGATATTTCTTAGATCAATATGTAAATAGTTCAATGAGATAAGGGTCCATATTGGACCTAGTGTTGGGTAATGAACTGGCCAAATGACTGAACTTTCAGTCGGAAAACAGTTAGTGAACTATGATCACAACTTCTTAAGTTTTAAGATAATTATAGATAAGGATAAGTATGCATGTTGCAAGAGAATATTGAATTAGAGCAGGACAAGTTACAAGAGTCTTAGGCAGAAACTAGGGAGAGATGATTGGGAACAATTGCTGATGGGATTCTGTAGGTAAATGTAGTCTCAGGAAAACAAATTTGAACAAAAATCAGATGCACGTCAACTGTTGATCCTGCTGACAAATTTGCAGTCTCTGAAAAATAAAATTAAAAACCTCAGAGCAAGATTGCTGTACTTGAGGGACTTCAGGACTGCCATGTACTTTGCTTCACAGAAACATGGTTCACCGCTGCCATTTCAGATGCACAGTTTCAGCTTGATGGCTTCATTATTCCCCGAAAAGACAAGATGGCTCAGTGTTTTAAATGCAGAGAAAGTAAAGTATGCTATATGATTAATTCATTGTGATGTACAAACGTGACAGTTCTGTCACAGTCCTGCTCACCCGAATTAGAAGATCTAGATTATGAGAACACTCAGTCCTTGTTTATTGTCATTTAGAAATGCATGCATGCATTGAGGAATGATACAATGTTCCTCCAGAGTGATATCACAGAAAAACAGAGCAAACCAAAACTAACACTGACAGAACCACATAATTATAACATATAGTTACAGCAGTGCAAAGCAATACCATAATTTGATAAAGAACAGACCATGGGCACGGTAAAAAAAAAGTCTCAAAGTCCTGAGTCGATCGACTCCCGAGTCCCCGATAGCAGGCGGCAAAAGGGAGAAACTCTCTGCCATAAACCTCCGGGCACCGACAACTGCCGATGCATTGGAAGCACCTGACAACAGCCGACACTGAATCCGTCTGTCCGAAAACTTCGAGACTCCGACCAGCCCTTCCAATACAGCCTCCCGAGTGCCATCCTCTGCTGAGTGCCTTCGACTTTGTCCCGGCCACTGAAACGAGCACAGCTGAGGACTCGAGGCCTTCTGCTCTGGAGATTCCAAACCACACAGTAACAGCGGCAGCGAAGCGGGCATTTCAGAAGTTTCTCCAGATGTTCCTCTCACGTCTGTCTCCATCAAATCAGAACTGTGCATGGTCCCCTACTTGACAAATAACAGACATCACCACCGAAGTGGCCGCGCGCGCTGTCACGCCGCCATCTTCTCCTCCTCCTCCACATCTAGCAGCAAAAGCCATCCATTTTGTCTGCTGAGGGAGTTTTCTGTCATCATCCTGGTAGCTGTGTACATTTTACCTCAGGCCTGTGTCAAGCAGACTTTGAGGAGCAGAGCAGCGTAATCAGCAGGCAGAAAACTGCAAACCCTGATGCCTTCCCTATTATTGCGGGGAATTTCAACCACGCCAACTTGAAGAAGCCTCTGAACAACTACCATCAACACACCACCTGTAGAACCAGGGGAGTCAACACACTTAACCTCTGTTATACCAGCATCAAGAACACTAGAACACTTATTGTGCCACCCCACACCCACACTTTGGAAAGTCCAATCACCTGGCTGCACTTCTACTCCCTGCCAATAGGCAGAGACTAATGACCGCAGCAGCAGTAGTTAGGACCAAGAAGGTATTGATCTAGGGAGGCAGAAGAGCATTTACAGGACTGCTTTGAGTCAGTGGACTGGACAGTACTCAGGGATTCATCTTCGAGTCTGAATGACTATGCCACAGTTGTCACCGACTTCATTAAAACCTGTGTGAATGAGTGTGTGCCTACGAGGACATACCTGAATCAAAAGCCGTGGTTGAACCACAAGATTTGTAGTCTGCTGAGGGCTAGATCCGTGGTAGTTAAGACTGGCAATCTAGTACTATACAAGAAGTACAGGTGCAAACTTCAGAAGGCTACCTTAAGAGCAAAAAAATCAATTCCAGTTGAGGCTAAAGACAGAATCTGATGCACATCAGCTTTGGCAGGGTTTGCAGTCCATTACTTCCTACAAAGTGAAACTAACATAAAAATGGCAGTAACACACACAAAATGCTAGTGGAACGCAGCAGGCCAGACAGCATCCATAGGAAGAAGCACAGTCAACGTTTCCGGCTGAGACCCTTTGTCATTTTGTGTGTGTTACTTGAATTTCCAGCATCTGCGATTTCCTTGTGTTTGCGTTTTAAAAATGGCAGTGCTTCACTCCCAGATGAGCTCAATGGCTTTTATGCACACTTTGAAAATGAGATTAAAACTACATCTACTGAATGCAAATCCCTGCAGCATCTGGTGACCCTGTGATCGCTGTCTCAGAGGCTGATATCAGAAGAGGCGAGCCCTTGCAGGGCATTAGGCCCAGATGGTGTACCCAATAGGGCTCTGAAATCCTGTGCCAACCAACTGGTGGAAACATTTAAGGAAATCTTCAATCTCTCACTGCTACAGCTGGAGGTTCCACACTTCAAAACGGCAACAATCATACCAGTGCCCAATAAGAGCAAGGTGAGCTGTCTCTATGACTATCATCTAGTGGAACTCATATCTACTGAGATGAAGTGCTTTGAGAGGTTGGTCATGGCTAGAATCAACTCCTGCCTATGCAAGGACCTGGATCTGCTGCAATTTGCCTATTGCCACAAAAAGTCCACGGCAGATGCAGTCTCACTGGCTGTCCACTCAGCCTTTGATCACCTGGACAACAGTAATACCTACGTCAGGCTGCTGTTTATTGACTACAGCTCAGCGTTCAACACAATCATATTCCCAATTCTAATCAAAAAGCTCCAAAACCTTGGCTTCTGTACCTTCCTCTACAACTGGATCCTTGACTTCCTTAACAAGAGAGCACAGTCTGTGCAGATTGGAAATAACATCTCCTCACTGACAATCAACAGTGGTGCACGTCAAGAATGTGTGCTTAGCCCACTGCTCTACTCTCTATACACTCATGTGTGGTAGGCACAGCTCAAATGCCATCTGTAAATTTGCCGATGACACAACTATTGTTGGGAAAATTTCAGATGATGATGAGGAGGCATACAGGAGCGAGGAAGATCAGTTGGTTGAGTGGTGTCACAGTAACAATCTTGCACTCAACATGAGTAAGACCAAAGAATCGATTATAGATCTCAGGAAGGGTAGGATGAGAAAATAGATGTCAGTCCTCATTTAGGGATCAAAAATGGATGGGGTGAGCAGTTTCAAGTTCCTGGGTGTCAACATCTCTGAGGATCTATCCTGGCCCATCATATTGATGCAATTACAAAGAAGGCACAACAGCAGCTATATTTCATTGGAAGTTTGAGGAAAATTGGTATATCACCAAAGACTCTCACAAATTTCTACAAATGTACCATGGAGGACATTTTAAACAGTTGCATCACCATCTAGTATGGAGGGGCCACTGCTCAGGATCAGAAAAAGTTGCAGAACATTGTAAACTTAGTCAGCTCCATCACAGGCAATGGCCTCCACAGCATCCAGGACCCTTTCAAAAGATATCCGTAATTAAGGTCCACCATCACCCAAGACATGCCCCTTCTCATTGCTACCATTAAGTAGGTGGTACAGGAGCCTAGAGACACACACTCAGTGTGTCAGGAACAGCTTCTTCCCCTCTGTGATCAGATTTCTGAATTGGCAATGAACTCATGAACACTTCCTTGGTATTTTTTTTCACAAATAAGAGAAAACCTGCAGATGCTGGAAATCCGAGTAACACACACAAAATGCTGAAGGAGCTCAACAGGCCACACAGCATCTATGGAAAAAGTACAGACAGCGATTGGGCTGAAACCCTACAGCAGGACTGAGAGGTGTGTAGAACGGGGTGGGAGAAGCAGCGGGGTTTCCGCCCAAAATGTCGACTATACTTTTTTCTTTAGATGCTGCCTGGCCTGCTGAGTTCCTCCAGCGTTTTGTCTGTGTTGCTTGGTAATTTTTTCCCTCTTTTCTGCACTACTTATTCATTTCATATATATTTTTATTGTAATTTATAGTTTGGAATGTACTGCTGCCACAGAACAACAAATTTCATGACATATGTTGGTGATATTAAACGTAATTCTGATTCTGATTCTGGTTGGAGGTCCGTGACTAGTGGTGTTTTGCAGTGATCTGTACTGGGACCTCTGCTTTTTGTGATTTATGACTTGGATGAAAACTTAGGTGGATGAGTTAGTAAGTTTGCACATGATACAAAAATTGATGGTGTTGTGTATAGTGTAGAAGAGTGCCAAAGGATACAGCAGGATATAGATGACTTGCAGATATGGGCAGAGAGGTGGCAGATGGAGTTTAACTTGGGCAAATGTGAAGTGTTGCATTTGGGAGATCACATGTAAAGAAACAGTACATTGTTAATGGCAGGACCATTGATGTGCAGAGTGATCTTGCAGTTCAAGTCTATAGCTCCCTGAATGTGGTTACACACAGGTTGATAAGGTGCTGAATAAGGCATATGGCATGCTTGCCTTATTATTCGAGAGAAATTAGTTCCAGAGTCAGGAATTTGTTGCATTTTTATAAAACTGTAGTTAGACTGCATCTGGAATATTGCATTCAATTCTGATTGCCCATTATAGGAAGGGTGTTGGGGTTTTGGAGATGATGCAGAAGAGGTTTACCAGGATACTGGCATATGCTATATGGAGAGGTTAGACAGCAGCAGCGGCTGAGGGGAGATCTGATAGAGCTTGAAAAGATTATGAGAAGTACAGATAGAGTAGACAGCCAGTATCTTTTTCCCAGAGTTGAAATGTCTGAGACCAGAGGGCATGCATTTAAGGTGAGAAGATTAAGTTCAAAGGACTTGTACAAAGCAGATGTAAATTCAAAGAGATATACAGAGTGGTGGTGGTAAGTACGTGAATGTGCAGGAAATGAAGGATAGATAAAGGTGATCCTAGTTTTTAATGAGATATAACTTTTACTGGTAAACTTAAAGAGGCTTGAAGATTATACGAATTAACCCCAAACAAAAACAAGGATAAAACCAATGAAGTCATATTCAAGATACATCTGAACATGTTTTAGTTATTGTTTTTAGCTCAGACATCTGGAAAGTTCTCTCTGTGTTTTGCCTACCCCTATTTTTCAAAATATTTTTCCATCAGAGTATACAGCTGAACTTTTACTTTTCAGTTCTGAAGGAGAGCACTACTGAAATGTCAGCATTAAGTTCTCTCCAGATTTATTATACAAGCTTCTTTGCATCATTTTACATTATGAAAATTTTGACCTTTGTTTTTCAAAATCTTTAGTTATTGAGATTTTTACTTTTCTTTATAATTGTGAAGAACAAAGCTAAATACAGATGAGTAACAAATTTTTCCAAATATAGTTGAAAGTAATTAGCTTCTCACCAATCCTGGTTTTCTAGCCAAACAGCCAGGAATTGACGGACCTCCATGGGAAATGTATCATCATACAACTGGTCTACTTTTTCCAGGAGTTGTGCATCCAGTTGATGGAGTTGATGCCATTGAGACATTCTGTCAAAAGATTTGTAGAGCAAAACTGATCAGCACCAGAGCAAATTAATTTATCAAGAATTAAATAACTTTTATAGAACATCATAAAGAATTATTACAAGTAGATTTTAATTTCCTTCTAAAACAGCTCTATAACCCAAAATGCACCTTTCGTCTTTCCTCCTGCTTCTTATGCATAAATACTCAAACAGAAAAAATACTCTCACTCAGAGGCGAGTGTGATGACATCAATAAATTGGGTTATTTTTATTCCTATTTATTTAGTGTTGGAATTTTCATATGACATGCTGATAATGTTGATGAAAAATCAGCAAATAATTCAAGGAAAATACGTCAAGAAAGGGAAGGAAAGTAATACAGTACTATGGTGTATACTTTCTAAACTCCCAACAAGGGAAGTCAAGGTAAAAGTTTAGCTCAATTGAGTTAATTGGGCATGCTAATTTTTCACTATTTTTAATTACCATTTTAAATCTGTTGCATCAACCATCATCTACTTTGTCCACTCTAAGCAAGTTCTAAAATTTTTCATTATAATTATACAGACTGTACGGAAGCTTTCAAGGAGTGTCTTAAAAAGGAAAACTGCAGGGGTAAAGATGTTTGGGAATTCAGTCCCGCAGCTTAAAGCCAAGACTGTTGAATGACATTGCCTAGGATGACGAAGCAAGAAATGACTTGATATACAAGAGGATGGATTAGTGTTTTAGAATTGGAAAATATTACATAGCAAGATTGGAAATCAAAATTATGGAGTAAGGCAAATTAGGAGATGATACCAGCAACAGAAAAACAAAAGAAAAAGCAAACCCTTTGAAGAACACTATCCTAGCATTTTCTGTAAATCATAGCATAAAATTCTCATCCATACATCCACATTCTTTCCTAAAGCTAAAGTTTTCCATTGCAATATCTTAGTAAGACCAATAATGCGGGTATTTTTTCAGGAAAATGAAGCAGATTAAGACCTCTGGAATTGTTAATTTGCTTCCTTTCCCTCATTCGAACAAAGTATACTTTTACCATTTCTTGTATTTGCATCCAAATTACTGAAAATCCCTTTCCCTTTCATTGAAAAACCCTTCAGCAGTTATTCTATGTAATCATACCTGGAGACATTTCTCCCACACTCCTCAGCTGTCAGTTCTCTTTCAGGTTCTTGAAATTTTAATCACTTCCCAATTATGTCTGTGATAATTATTTGTTGAAATGAGCAAGAACTTGATAAAAAAAATTTTTTGAGTAACACACGTAAAATATTGGGGGAACTCAGGAGGTCAGTCAGCAACTATGGAGAAGAATAAAGAGTCAGTGTTTTGGGCTGAGATCCTTCATCAGATTTTTTAAAAATTCAATAATCATGTCCTATTATAGCAATGAAAATAAGAACAGAAATCTGGGATTTCCATTCTCTGCACTGAGTGATGTGGTGAAGTACCGGTGATGTTCTCACTTGCAATGTGAGATTGACACCATGCTTATCACATTGTCTAACCCACTATGTCAAATATGGCCCAAAACATTGACTGCTTATTATTTTCCACAGGTGCTGCCTGACCTGCTGAGCTTCTCCTGCTAAGGTAAATCATGACTTGGCACCCAAATACTTTCCAGCATTTAAAAGGTACAAACCAAGATAGTATGCTTTTCACTTGTGAACTCCAATAACTTTCAAGAAGTTCAACACCATGCAGGACAAAGCAGCTTAGTTGACTGATGCCCCTTCCAGCATCCTAAACCTATCCCCTCCACCACCAGGACACAGTGCCTGCAGTGCGCGCCACCTGCAAAATACACTGCAGTTACTCGATTGGATTACTTGACAGCAGCTCAAAAACCCACTGCCTCTTCCACAAGAATGGATGAGTGCTTCAGACATATCAGAGCACTAGCACCTGTAAGCTCCTCGGAAATTATGTCACCATTTGAACCTCATGGGCAGTCTAAGTCCTGGAAGGCCCTGCTGAGCACCACCGTGGGAATATCTTCACTACATGGAACCTGAAGGTCAAGAAGATCTCAAGATCTTTTAAGGACAGGCAACAAATGCTGGCCTTATGTGTAAACCCCAGGTTCCAAGAAAAGAAAAAAAAAATAGCACTTACGGTATACATTAGAAGTTTGAGCACATTGCTATGTGTGCATTCATTTGACTGCATTTAGCAAAAATAAAATCAGAAAGGGGGAAATGCATTAGTATTTATGTAAGATATAAATTGTATTTATATACAGTATTTATATTCAGTATTTATATGTGGTCCAGGGAAGGTTTAAGGGAATGATCTCTGGAATAAAATGGTTAATCTTTGAGGAGCTTTTGATGGCACTGGGTTTGTGCTTGCTAGAGCTTAGAAGAATGAGGGGGGATCTCATTGAAACCTATCGAATATTGAAAGGCAAGACAGAGTGGATGTGAAAAGGATGTTTCCTATAACAGTGGAGTCTTGGACCAGACAGCACAGTCTCAGAATACAAGAACATCTTTTTAGAACAGAGATAAAGATGAATTTCTTTAGCCAGAGGGTGGTGAATCAGTGGAATTCATTGCCACAGATAGCTGTGGAGGTCAAGTCATTGGGTATATTGGGAAACAGTGATCATAATACAATAGAATTCACCCTGCAATTTGTGAGGGAGAAGCTAAAGTCAAATGTATCAGTATTACAGTGGTGTAAAAGGAATTGCAAAAGCATGAGAGCGGAACTGGCCATAATTGATTGGAAGGGGACACTGGCCAGGGATGATAGCAGAACAGCAATGGCTGGAGTTTCTGGGAGCAATTCAGAAGGTGCAGCATAGATACATCCCAAAGAAGAAGGCAGGAAGATGCAACCGTGGCTGACAAGGAAAGTCAAAGCTAACATAAAAGCAAAAGAAAGAGCATATAATAGAGCAGAAATTAGTGGGAATTTAGAGGATAGGGAAATATTTAAAAACTAACAGAAGGCAACTAAAAAAAAGGGGGGAAAGATGAAATATGAATTTAAGCTAGCCAATAATATCAAAAGCATACCAAATATTTTTTGCAGATATATAAAGAGTTAAATTGAGGAGAGAGTGGATGTCGGACTGCTGGAAAACATGGCTGAAGAGATAGTAATGGGGGACAAGGAAATGGTGGATAATCTGGGTAATTATTTTGAATCAGTCTTCACTGTGGAAGACGTCTGTAGAGTGTTGAAAGTTCGAGAATGTCAGCAGGCAGAAGTGAGTGCAGTTGCTATTACTAGGGAGATGCTGCTTGGGAAACTGAAACATCTGAAGGTAGGTAAGTCAACTGAACCAGATGGTGTACACCCCAGAGTTCTGAAAGAGGTGACTGAAGAGATTGTGGAGGCATTACTAATGATCTTTCAAGAATCAATAGTTTCTGGATTAGTTCCGGAGGACTGGAAAATTGCATATGTCACTCCACTCTTCAAGAAGGGAGGAAGGCAGAAGAAAGGATCTATAGACCATTTAGCCTGACCTCAGTGGTTGGGAAGATGTTAGAGTTGACTGCTAGGGTTGTGGTTTCAGGCTACTTGGAGGCACATGATAAATTAAGCCAAAGTCAGCATGGTTTCCTCAATAGAAAATCTTGCCTGACATATCTGTTTGAATTCTTTGAAGAAATAACAAGCAGGATTAATAAAGGAAAATTGGTGGATGTTGTGCAGTTGGATTTTCAGAAGACCTTTGACAAAGTGTTGCACATGAGACTGCTAAATAAGATAAAAGCCTAGGGTGTTGCAGGAAAGGTACTAGCACAGATAGAGCATTGGCTGATTGGCAAGAGGCAAGGACTGGGAATAAGGGGATCCTTTTCGGATTGGCTGCCAGTGTCTCGCGGTATTCCACAGGGGTCCGTGTTAGGACCGCTTCTTTGTATATTTTATGTCAACAATTTGGATGATGGAATTGACGACTTTGTGGTCACGTTTGTGGATGATAAGAAGATAAGTGGTTGTGCAGGTAGTGTTGGGGAAGCAGAGAGGCTACAGAAGGACTAGGAAAGATTAAGAAAATGGGCAAGGAGGTGGCAGAAGCAAAACAGTGTTGGGAAGTGTATGATCATGCACTTTGGTAGAAGAAATAAAAGCATAGATTATTTTCTAAATGGAGAAAAAATTCAAAAATCTGAAGTACAAAGGAATTTGGGAGTCCTCGTGCAGGATTGCCTAAAGGTTAATTTGCAGGTTGAATTGATGGTGAGGAAAGTGGATGTAATGTTAGCATTCATTTCAAGAGGACTACAATATAAAAGCAAGGAATTTAGAAGAATGTTGGTGGGAGTTTACGACTAGAGGGCACAGCCTTAAAATAGAGGGATATCCATTTAGAACTGAGATGAGTAGGAATTTCTTTAGCCAGAGCGTGGTTAATCTGTGGAATTCGTTGCCACAGGCAGCTATGAAGGCCAGTTCACTGGGTGCATTTAAGGCTGAGGTTGAGAGGTTCTTGATTAGTCAGGGTGTGAAAGGTTATAGGGAGAAGGCAAGGGAATGGGGTGGAGAGAGAAATGGATCAGCCATGATGAAATTGTGGTGCAGACTCGATGGACCAAATGATGTAATTCTGCTCCTATGTCTTATGGCCTTAAGTTTAAAGCAGAGCTTGATAGCTTCTTGAGTAGTAAGGGCTTCAAAGTTATGGGGAGAAGGTAGGAGAATGCAATTGAGTGTGATAATAAATCAGCCATGATGGCATGATGGAGCAGATTTGACTGGCTGAATGGCCTAATTCTGCTCCTATGTCTTATGGCCTTACATCTGTACATCACCTATACATTGCCAAAGACTGGAAGTTGAGTTAATTCTTTAACAACAAAAAGGATTAGGGAAGAGTGATTCTTTTTATAGGTTTATTCCCCTATTGCAAGAAAAAAATCCATTATTTCTTTTCCATTTTTGATTGGTATCAGGGGTTGCGAGTTATTATTTTATGTCTCAGACCCTCAGCTCACACCAATTAACTTGTAAGTCTGGGACTTCTATAATCTGCAAAATACCTACCTACAAAATGGATTTCAATCCTCCAGAAGTTCAGTAGGTTTATTTAGTGAGCACACAAACCACATTTAAACATAAAGATGGAATTTTTAATTTCATGTTTATACTGATTTAGCTGAGCCAAGTTCAAGCTTTCTAGATTAAAGCTACTTCCTGAGAAACCACTGCTCTCCCTCTGATCTCCGTATACAAGGAGCACTGTGTCTCTCAGGATAAATGCCATCAAACTATTTGCCTTTCTCATTGCTTGTTGCATCTGCCTGGTTGCTTCAGTGATTGTGTAAAGTCCTTTTGAACATCAAACACCGCATAATCTCTCTCACCATTTACAAAATATTCTCTGCTTCTCTGTTTTATGTCCCTAAGTGGGCGACCTCACATTTTTCATATTATATTGCACTGGCCATGCTCTTGCTCACACAGCTTGTTCGTATGCCCTTGGAGCCTCTGGATATTGTCCTCTAAACTCTCAGTCACACTTGTTGTCAAATCTGGGAATATGACACTTGACTGCTTTAGCCAAATTGTGCTTATAGATTGAGAATACAAGGCCCAAGTACTCCTTCTACCAGTAAAACTAGTCACAGGAAGGGCAGCAACCAGTGAAGGATCCATTTATTTCTACTAAAAAGTGTTCAATAAACACTTTTCAATCCATGTAAATGTATTAACCCAATTCTGTGAGCTCTATCCTGGCTTACTGACTGCACGTGGAGGACCTTATCAAACGCCTGCTAGAAATCCACATGCATCATATACACTGACTCCTCTTCCTTTATTTTCCTTATCATAAGCTTGAAGAACTCCAGCACATTAGTTAAACATGACTTTTCTCCCATTCTGGCTCTGCTTAGTTCTGCTATTCTTTTAAGGTGTTCTATTATTACATCTTTCATTACAGATTTGAACATCCCCCTGCCAACAACTCAGTAAATCTCTGTTTTCTCCTTCTCATTTTCTTCCGATAGCTTTTAATCCACAAGAACAATTCCAGAATCTCTTACTGGGGACATCCAGTGTAATCGTGTCTTTGTAGCATACAACTAGACTGAGATGCCATTGAATTAAAGCTCATACTTTCCCTTGATTATTTAGTGCCTTGATCCCTCCTGGCACCAAAAACCCCTACCCACTGATTTCCCTTCCAAATCTCTAATCTCATTACTCTCACCATCTTAATCATAGATCATCTTTGATAATCTTCTTTCACTGTCACCCACATCTGCTTCCCCCACCCAACTCAACTTCCTTCTATGTTTTTCACTAGAGAAACAGCTCTTTTCAAACACATATTTCCCTAAGGCAGCATATGATGGCAATGCTACAGTCAGATGAATAAATGTGATTAGTTAAAATTCTTATCAATCAAGCAGAAGTTTTAAATGCACAGCTTCCAATCATTGGTTCGTTATCTGGAGAAACATCCATGCAGGTATTAAAGATTAGTACACGTTCTGAGTATCTGGTCTAAAAATGGTCTCTGTTTCTAAAGAGTATCTATAACCTTCTCATTTAGAATGCACAATTATTTAGAACTACCAGACATAGATGACCAAACTCTTTTTCCCCACCATAAAGCACAATTTTGTCCCAGTCCTTGACCAGATCCCTGCTTGATCTCATTTGTTGCTGAAATGCTTTGTTACTTCCACACATAACTATTTCATTTCTAGTCTTCATTTTCCCCTGTTTAGTTGAAGTCATTTAAAATGATTTTCCTCACATTCTAACTCCGGAAAAATTTAATCGTAATGTATTTAAAAGCAAGGAAAAGAAGCTCTTGTTGAACATTTACAATTTTAATTGTTCCAGCTCGTAATTGCTATAACTGTCAAGGCCCTAAACACTGGGATTACTTCCCTACTTATCATAAATTTATACCTTTAGTCCTTTAAGATCTACTTCCTTAACCAAGAATTGCAGATTTGCCTTCTTAACTCCAGTCACATTGAAATGATGGATAGGGTTCCCCATATCCTTTAATTCCTGTGCTATAGAAAGATCTATTTGTCTTAAATATATTTGGCCACTACTGCTTCCTTAGGCAGAGAATTCCATAGATTCACTACTCTCAGGGAAAGTAGTTTCTCCTCATCTCCATCCTAAATCTATTCTTCTGAATCTTGAGGCAATGTATTTAGAGATCCTCTTGGAAAAATTAAGGTAACCCAGAGGCTGAGGGCCATGAGTGAATCCTAAATAGTAAGAGGAAGGGGAACAGAAGGGAATGGAAAAGTATTAGAGGATATCCTTAATCATCATTTAATTTCTGATCTCTCAACTACTGGGGGAACAGTTGCATTAGGGGTACAAGGAAATCCCTAAAAGAGAGCAGTTTTCATTTGGAGCCTGCAGAGTGGAAGTTCCCATTGCAAACCAAGTCACCCTATCCACACTACAATCATTGGGGCAATAAAACAAATATTAAATCAGAGTGAAATCCCCTCAAATCTTGTGCATACCAATGGCCAACGGCCATTTATATAATACCTCACCAGAAGGTTCTCTAATCCTATATTAAAAATTCTCTACTTCCTAGAGTGGCACCCTGTTAAAAGAACCATGACCTGTGCACTATATGTATTTTCCTTGGATTAATTCATTCTGCATGTCTACATATAGGTCAAGATCTTGATTATAGGTCTACATAGTGGTTAGTGGTTCATTAGCAAGGTAGGCACAACCCTCAAGTGTAGTATAAGATAACGAAATTCTGATCACAGTGGTATTCAGTCAGTAGTGAGATACAATCAGCAATTAACACTTCGTCAATGAAGTCCACAATCATACTTCATTAAGAGAGTTCTCATAAGACTACAAATATTTTAAGCTAATAAAACAATTGACCATTTCAGTATATCAGGATTGTCTTTATTGACTACAGCTCGGCGTTCAATACTATCATCCCCACAAAACTAATTAATAAACTTCAATACCTTGGCCTCAATACCTCCTTGTGCAACTGGATCTTGGATTTCCTCACCTCGCTTACAGAACCCAGTAAGTCTGGATTGACAACAACATCTCCTCTACAATCTCCATCAGCACAGGTGCACCACAAGGCTGTGTGCTTAGCCTCCTGCTCTACTCACTTTACACTTATGACTGTGTGGCTAAGCACAGATCCACTGCCATATTCAAGTTTGCTGATGACACCATTGCCAGAGGATGAATCAAAGGACATGACAGATCATTATATACAAGGAAGATTGAAAATCTGGTTAAGTGGTGCCACAACAACAGCCTCTTTCTCAAATGTCAGCAAGACCAAGGAGCTGATTATTGACTTCAGGAGGAGGAAACCATAAGATCATAAGTAGTAGGAGCAGAATTAGGCCATTTGACACATCAGGTCTACTCTGCCATTTCATCATGCCCTGAAGCATTTCCCTCTCTGCTCCAATCTCTTGCTTTCACCCCGTATCTCTTCATACACTGACTAATAAAGAATCTGCCTTAAATATACCAAATGATTCCACAGTCACTTGTGGTAATGAATTCCACAGACTCACTACCCTTTGGCTAAAGAAATTCCTCCTCATCTCCGTTCTAAATGGATATTGCTCTGTTCAGAGGCTGTGTCCTCTGGTCTTAGACTCCCCCACCATAGGAAATAGCCTCTCCACATCCACTCTATCTCGTCCTTCCAATAATCCATAGGTTTTATTAGGATTCTCCAATCATTCTTCTGAATTCCAGTGAGTACAGCTCAGAACCATCAAGTGCTCCTCATATGTTAAGCCTTTCAATCTTGGAATCATTTTTGTGAACCTCCTTTGAACCCTCTGCAGTTTTAGCACATACTTTCGAAGACATAGGGCCCAGACCTGCTAACAATACTCCAAGAGAGGCCTCACCAGTGCTTTATAAAATTTCAACATTACATCCTTGCTTTTGTATTCTAGTCCTCATGAAATAAATGCTAACATTGCATTTGACTTCCTCCTCACTGACTCAAACTGCAAATCAACCTTTAGGGAATTCTGTACAAGGACTACCAAGTCCGTTTGCACCTCAGATTTTTTAATTTTTTCTCCATTTAGAAAATAGTCTATGCATTTATTTATTCTACCAAAATGCATTAGCATATACTTCCTGATACTGTATTCGATCTGACACTTCTTTGCCCATTCTTCTCATCTTATCTAGTCCTTCCATAGACTCTCTGCTTCCTCAACACTACCTACATCCACCTATCTTTGTATCATCCACAAACTTGGTCAGAAACCATCAATTCTGTCATCTAGATCATTGACATATAATGTAAATTGATGTGGAACACCACAAATCACTGGCAGCCAACCAGAAAGGGCTCCCTTTATTTCATCTCTTTTCCTCCTGCCAATCAGCCAATGCTCTATCCATACTAGTATCTTACCTGTCATACCATGGACACTTAACTTGTTAAGCAGCCTCATGTGTGGCACCTTGTCAAGGCCTTCTGAAAATCCAAGTACACAGCATCTATCAATTATCCTTTGTCTATCCTGCTTGTTATTTCCTCAAAGAATTCCAACAGATTTATCAGGCAAGATTCTTCCTGAAGCCATGCTGACTTTGGCCTATTTTATCATGCATCTCCAAATACCCTAATACCACATCCTTAACAGTTGACTTCAACATCTTACCAACCACTGAGGTCAGACTAACTGGCCTATAATTTCTGCCTCTCTCCTTTCTTGAAGAGTGGAGTGACATCTGCAATTTTCCATTCCTTCAGAACCATACCTGAATCCATTGATTCTTGAAAGATCATTACTAATGCCTCCACAATCTCTACAGCCGCAATTGTCATTTCATCAGCCTCTGCTTGGTAGCAGTCTCACCACACACTGCATCTGTTTGTAAACCAACTAACCCATCCTCAGTGCTATCACTTTGGTTCCTATTCCTGAGGTCTATGAATCAGTCCTCATCAGAGGATCAGGGATGGAGAGCGTCAGCAATTTTAAATTCTTCAGGTGGGAGGAGAGGAAGCAGCGCGCCGCGCGTACGCAGTCCTCTGGTGAAAAATTATATCGTATCCGTTAAATAGGTGCCATGGACAATTCTGATTTGATGGAGGGGGACATGAAAGCACAGAGGAACATCTGGAAAAATTTCGGAAATGCTCATTTGCTGCTGTTGTTACTGCACGGTCGGGAATCTTTCGGAGCGAAGGCCTCAAAATCCCCGGCTTTGCCTGCCGTTGGCGACTGAGAAGGAGGTCAAGTCGTTCGGATAGAGGTGGCGCTCAGTACTCAGTGTCGGAGAGCTGATCAGAGCTCGAAGTTTTCGGATGACTCAGAGTCGGACCGTGGTTGGGTATGGCGGGGAGAGTTTTTCTTCCTTCTCCCGTCTGTGTGAGATGTGGGACATTTGAGAGAATTTGAACTTTTACTGTGCTCATGGACTTCTTCATCAAGTTATGGTATTGTTGCACTGTTGTAACTATATGTTATAATTATGTGGTTTTATTAGTTTTTTTTCAGTCTTGGTCTGTCCTGTGTTTTGTGATATCACACCGGAGGAAATATTGTATCATTTCTTAAAGCATGCATTACTAAATGACAATAAAAGAGGACTGCGAGTCTTCATAATCTATTATTTTGAAGATCCTGTCTTGGGCTCAGTACGTAAGCTTAATTATGAAGAAAGCACGACAGCTCCTCTACTTCCTGAGGAGCATGCGAATATTCAGAATGACATCTTAAACTTTGACAAACTTCTATAGGTGTGTGGTGGAGAGTACATTGACTGGCTGCATCACATCCTGGTATGGAAACACCAGTGGCTTTGAATGGAAAATCCTACAAAAAGTAGTGGATACAGTCAGGTCCATCACAGGCAAAGCCCTCCCCCCAATGAGGACCTCTACACGAAGCATTCCTGCAGGAAAACAGCATCCATTATCAGTGACCTCCACCATCCAGGTCATGCTCTCTTCTTGCTGCTGTCATTAGGTAGAAGCTACATGAGGCCCAGGACTCACACCACTAGGTTCAGGAACAGTTATTACCCCTCAGCCATCAGGGTCTTGAACCAAACTTCATTAAACTTCACTTGCTGCCATCACTGCACTGTTCCACCAAGCTATGAGCTCACATTCAACGAGTTTTCATCTCCTGTTCTCAATATTATTTAGTTATTATTATGTTTTCTTTCTGTATGTGCACAGTTTGCTATCTTTTGCCCATTGGTTGAACACCCAAGTTGGTGCGGTCTTTCATTGATTCTATTATGGATTTATTGAGTATGCCCTCAAGAGAATGAATCTCAGGGTCTGTATATGGTGGCATATCTGTACATTGATAAGACATTTACTTTGAACTTTGAATAGCCAAGGGATATGACTGATCAGGGATAGAAACAGCATATATTTCATTCAGCTCCCAATTGGATCTGATCAATGCAGAGTGATGCTTTTGTGCTCAAACCAACATTTTGCATTAATACTCCTGTTTTTCATAGCTACCAGGATGGAAGTAGCCTCCTTAAAGCAGGTGGGAAGCTCAGATTGAAGCAGAGATAGGTTGGAAATGTCTGCAAATACTCTTGCTGTTGGAGGCAGTTAGGGCAGGTAGTAACATATGAATCCCCTTCTGTTCAAAACATGCATAGTCTTGAAACTACATTATAAGAATGGCAAATAAAATGATACAACAATAAAAACAGTAACATGTTTTAATACATTTGCTATTTCACAACCTTGTCATACTGGTAAAATTATTAAAAGCACCCAGTGGAATGGTAAGGCCTGGGTATGTGTCCAATGGTTGAATAAGGTTTATAAGTAATCATTCAGCAAGCAGTGTTTTGGACATGGATATGATGAATGTACGCAGTCTTTTTTTTCCAGGGAAAGAGAATCATAAGAGGAGGGGAAGATTTAAAAGAGACTAAAGGAGCAATTTCTTCATGTAGAGGGTGGTATATACATAGAATGAACTTCCAGCGAAAGTGGTTGAAGCACATTTAAAAGACTTCTGGATAACGACATGGTATGAAAGAGGTAGAGTGATATCTGCAAAACATAGGCAAATGGACAGCCTTAGGTGGGCACTGTGGTCAGCATGGGCAAACTGGCCAAAGGGCCTATTTCAGTGCTGTATTACTCTATTTAGTTTATATGTGCGCGATTTTTTCAAAGTCCTCTTACTATGTCACAATGCCCTCTGTGTGGCTTCAGAGTAGTTACTGAAACATTTTCCCCTTTCACTTTCAGCAGGTGTAGAAGTCAGAAGGAACATTTGCCCTGGATGGGCTACCTTCAGACTGCTGCTGATTGCCAACTGAAACCAACCTATTGCTGTTAGCTCTAGGACACAGATGAAGCATGCTGTCTAAAGACCTGTGCCAGTGGGTGAAGTGATGACTTTTTAAGGAGAACATTGACATACACAGCAGGCAACCTGCAGTGCTGCAGCCATCTGCTGGTGCTAACTAGAAGAAGTATTGTCTCCTTGGAGTCAACTCTATGAAATCTAAGCAGGACTGAGATCATGACAAAGAGTTATGTGAGTATTAGCTGGGTAGGGATGGGGTGGGGTTAGTGGTTGACAGTGCTTATTTCTATTTCCGCTGTGGTAATTTTTTCCATTTCTCAGTTCCTATAGTGGATGATCTGCTTGTGTATGACATCTCTATTCTTTGGCAGGAGAGTATATCTATTGACGTATGGTTGGCATCTCTATTCATATGGAATAATGAATCATTGATAGGAAACATTTCTTTGCTCCTGCAGAGTTACAATCTGCTTGTGAGTAGTATCACTGTATTCACTGAGAACAACAATTTGTTCATTTGGTATCATCAGCTTCCTGGTCCTTTAGGCCTTCAGGTTGCGCCAATGTTGTAGAGAACAGAACTCTTGCTAGACGAGGGTGAGATTGCATGGTGCCTCTACTGTAGTTGTTTCCTGGACAAGTAGGAGATGGTTGATGTAACTGCCACGGAGCTATTGCAAATAAATGTACATGACATCCAGAATGGAGGCTGTAGAGTCTTGGCTCTACAGATCTGCCAGTAAGAGTACAGAGATAGTCCTCTAGCCATTACCAACCTCCCAAAGCGTGTAATCACAGTAGATGTGTGTGCTGCGGGGTAATGGTCACTGAGGCAATTCACCCTGCTCTTCCTGAAGCAGGTGGGAACCTCGACTGCAGCAGTGAGGGTTGAAGATGTCCTTGAACACGCCAACCAGTTGGTTGGCACAGGCTTTTAGACCCAGGCCAGGTACACAATTAGTGCTTGACGCCTTGTGAGTGTTCCCCTCTTGAATGATGTATTGACATCAGCCTCAAAGACAGAGGTCACACAGTTGACAGATGCTGTGGAAATACAGAGAGGCAGAGCACTATTCTCTCTTTCAAGGTGTGCACAAAAGGCACAGAGTTCAAGGACTGCAGCATCACTACCATTCTTGCAGTTAAGTTTTGCCTTACAGGGCGTAATGGCATGCAAACCTTGCTACAGCTGTCATACATCCAATTGTCTCTCTAATTTCACAGAGGTCACCTTTTGATTTTCACAATGGCCTTCTGTATGTCATACCTGGACTTTGTTTAGGGGTCTAGATCACAAGTTAAGTACCACAGATCTAGCCCTCAGCAGACTGCAAATCTCCTGGTTTATCTAGAACATCTGGTTTTGGAAGACTCGTCATGTTTTTGTAGGTAGACACTCATCCACACAGGTTTTGATGAAGTTGGTGATGGTTGTGGCATATTTGTTCAGATCCTTGAATATGGTCCACTCCACTGTTTCAAAGTGATCCTGCAAAAACTTCTCCATTTCCCTTGACCATTACATCGCTGTCCTCACCATTAGTACTATGCACCTCAGCCTCTGCCAATATTCCATGATTAGAGGTACAACCAGGTGACTGGACTTTACAATGTGCAGGCGCAGGATGGCACCACAAGCATTCCTGATGTTGGTCAAACAGGGATTGAGATGTATTGGAATTATAGCTGAGTAAAGATAAATACAGAGGCATGAAAGAGGAGTTGGCCAAAGTTGATTGGAAGGGGACACTAACAGGGATGGCAGCATTGGCTGGAGTTTCTGGGAGAAACATGGAAAATGCAGGATCAGTTCATTCCAAAGAAGAAGAAACATTCTAAAGGGGGAATGAAACAATTGAGGCTGACAAGAGAAGTGAAAGATAAAATAGAAGCAAAAAAGAGGCCATACAATACAGCAAAAAGATTGGGAAACTTTTAAAAACTATTAGAAGGGAACTAAAAAAGCAATAAGAGGAAAGATAAAATATTAAGGTAAGCTCACCAATAACATAAAGGAGGATGCCAAAGTGTTTTCAGATATATAAAGAGCAAAAGAGAGGCAAGAATGGACAATGGACTACTAGAAAATGACACTGGATAGGCAGTAATGGGGAGCAAAAAACATATCGTAAGGCAGCATGGTTCCATAGTAGTTAGCACAATGCTTCACAGCGCCAGAAATCAGGGTTCAATTCCCATCACTCTCTGTACATTCTCCTTGTGATTGCATGGGTTTTGTCCAGGTGCTCCAGCATTCTTCCACATTGCAAAGATGTATGGGTCAGGGTTAGTAAGTTGTGGCTACGTTGGGGTTGGAAGACAAGCGACACTTGTAGGCTGCCTCCCCAACTCATCCTTGGACTGTGTGGGTCATTGACACATTTCACTGATAGTTTCAATATTTCAAAGTACAGGTGACAAATAAAGCTAACCTTTAATGGATGAATTGAAAAAGTATTTTTCGTTAGTCTTCACTGTGGAAGATGCCAGTTGGATGCCAGAAATTCAAGAGTGTCAGGAGGCGGAAGTGCAGCTATTACTAAGGAGGAGGTACTTGGAATGCTGAAAGATCTAAAGGCAGACATGTCACCTGAACCAGATGGAGTCTACCCCAGGGCTCTGAAAGAGGTCATTGAAGGGATTGTGGAGGCATTAGTAGTGATCTTTTCAGAACCACTGGATTCTGAAATAATTCTGGAGAACTCGAGAATTACAAATGTCACTCTACTTTTTGAGATAGGAGGGAGGCAAAAGACAGGCAATTACAGACCTAACTTATGTGGTTGGTAAGATGTTGGAGTTCATTATTAAGGACGAAGTTTCGGGGTACTTTTGGACACATACAATATAATTCTCTTAAGGGAAATTCTTGCCTGACAAATCAGTTGGAAATCCTTGAGGAAATAACTGGCAGGATAGACAAAAGTGAGTCAGTGGATGTTGTTTACTTTATTTTCAGAAGATCTTTGACAAGGTGCCACACATGAGACTGCTGAACAAAATAGGAATCCATGATATTACAGAAAAGATACTAGTATAGATAGAAGGCAAAGAATATGAATAGAAGTAGCCTTTTTAAAATCTTTAAAATAATGCTTTTTTTCCTTGAGACATTGTGAGTGTTGCTTACTTTGATGTACTCGTGTTATTTTTGAATAATAATAATAAAAAGATTTGAAAAGAAAAGAAGTAGCATTTTCTAATTGGCTGCCTATGGCTAGTGGTGTTCCACAGGAGACAGTGTTAGATACATTACTTTTCACATCATATGTTAATAATCTGGGTGATTGAATTGATGGCTTTGTAGCCAAGTTTGTGGATGTTACAAAGATAGTTGGAGGGGCAGGTAGTGTTGAGGAAGCAGTAAGTCTACAGAAGGACTTAGTTTAGGTGAATAGGCAAAGAAGTGGCAAATAGAATACAGTGTAAGGAATTGAATGGCCATGCACTTTAGTAGAAAGAGTAAAGGTATCACAGCCTTGGGTTGTGGGTAGAGTATTCTGAGGGTTCTGAGTTTTTTTGCTGTTTTTTGTGTATTCTCTGTGCTCTATTGTTTATAATTATAATATATTGTTGCACTTTGGGATTTTATGTGTTACAGCTAGGTCTTCTGTAGTTTACATTTAAGTTGCAATTGTCCTTGGATCCTTCCAATTAATTTTCCTCAAGATTTTGCAGGCATCCATTTAAGCACCCTTGAATTTTTGTCTCTTATCAGAAGGGCTACTTGCATTAATTAGCTGGTCACAGATTCCTTTGTGGCCTGGAGTGTATTTAAAAGGGCGGTGGTAGTCCTGACCCTTGCCTATTGAAGTTCTGGCTGAGTTATTCTGGGTTATCCAAGACTTTGTAAGGTCTACCATTTTGTCTCTTTTGTTAATAAATTTCCTAGTTTTGTTTAACCCTTCTAAGGCTCTGTGTGATCCTGCATGTGGGTCACAAAAGATGTAGACTACTTTCTAAACAGGGAGTGCATTCATAAATCAGAGATGCAAAAGGACTTGGGAGTTCTAGTGCTGGATTCCCTAATGTCTAAGTTGTGAGGTTCGCAAGAATGATCCTGGGAATGAAAGGGTTAATGTATGAGGAACTTTTGATGGCTTTGGGCTTGTACTCATTAGAGTTGTGAGGAATACTGGGAATCTCGTTGAAAGGTTCCAGATATTGAAAGGCCCAGATAGAGTAGACATTGAAAAGATGTTTCCAACAGTGGGAGAGTCCAGGACCAGAGGGCAAAGCCTCAGAACAGAAAGATGTCTCTTTAGAATCTGTGAAATTCATTGCCACAGTTGACTGTGGAGACCATGTTATTGGGTACATTTAAAGAGGATATTGGTAAGTTCTCAATTAGTAAGGCATCAAAAGTTATGGACAGAAGGCAGGAGAATGAGATTGAGAGGGAAAATGAATCAGTTATGGTTGATGACAGTTCTTTAGAAATTCCAAAGAACTGTCATCATCTCAATAGGTAAATGTGTCCTTATCCTAAATGATGCATAACTATTCAGAGACCAAGACCGCCAATCACAGCTGGGGGTGGGTGGGGAAATAAAGATCACACTGCATTCATCCTTCATAAATCTGGAAGAATTATGAACAGAGAGAGAGAGAGAGACAGCGCCTTGCAAGGCCAAGTCGAAATGGGAATGGAAAGTAGAATTGAAATGGGCGGTCATTGGGAGATCTCTCTTTTTGTGGCGGACGGAGGGAAGGTGTTCAGCGAAGCGATCTCCCAAGTTTCTTCGCGTCTCTCCGATATGCAGGAGGCCACACCAGGAGCACCGGATACAGCAGATGATCACAACAGACTCACAGGTGAAGAGTCGCTTCACCTGGCCGGACTGTTTAGGACCCTGAATAGTAGTGAGAGAGGAGGTTTATTACAGGTATGGCACTTGTTCCGTTTGCAAGGATAAGTACCAGGAGGGACGAGTGGACAAGGGAATCGCGTACGGAGCGATCCCTGCGTAAAGCGAAAGTGTGTGTGGGGGTGGGGGGAGGTGTGCTTGGTGGTGTTGGAATTCCGTTGGAAATGGCGGAATTTACCGAGAATTATGTGCTGGACGAGGAGGCTGGTGGAGTGGTCGGTGAAGACAAGAGGAATCCTGTCCCTGGTATGGCGGCGGGAGGATGGGGTGAGGGCAGATGTGCGCAAAATGGAAAAGATGCGGGTGAGGGCAACGATGATGGTGGAGGATGGGAAGCCTGGGAGCAGGTGCAGCGGTAATGGAGGAACTGGGAGAAGGGGATGCCGTTTTTACAAGTGACAGGGTGGGAAGAGGTACAGTCTCGGTAGCTGTGCTGCCTGGCCTGCTGAGTTCCTCCAGCATTTTGTGTGTGTGGCTGTGAGAGTCAGTGGGTTTATAAAAATATCAGTAAACGGGCTGTCTCCGGAGATGGAGACAGATCGGGAAAGGGGAGAGAAGTGTCGGAAATTGACCAACTAAATTTTAAGGCAGGGTGAAAGTTCGAGGCAAGGTTGATGAAATGGTTGAGCTCAGCATGGGTGCAGAAGCAGTACCAACGTAGTCGCCAATGCAACGTAGGAAGAGTTGGGGAGCGATGCCGGTGTAGGCTTGGAACATAGACAGTTCCATAACGGCAGGTATAGCTAGGACTCTTGCGAGAGCCCATGGCTACACCTTCGGTTTGAAAGAAGTGGGAGGAGCCGAAGGAGACATTATTGAGGGTGAGGACCAGTTCCGCCAGACGGTGGAGAGTGGTGGTGGAGGGGAACCGGTTCGGTCTGTTGCCCAGAAAAAAACGGAGTGTTTTAAAGCCCTCCTGATGGGGAATGGTGTACAGGGACTGGGCATCCATAGTGAAACTGAGATGATCGGGACCAGGGAACTTAAAGTCATTGAAAAGATCAAGAACGTGGGAAGTGCCACGGATGTAGGTAGGAAGGGACTGAACCCGGGGCAATAAAAAGGTATGCAGACACAAGTTCAGTGCGGCAGGAGCAGGAACTACCTGCACAGTTAGGAATTCTCTACCCTGGCAGGCAGTACAGGCTGAGTCACCCTGTTCATTCAAAAACAAGTTTTGTAAGATTTGTGGATATTATGGGAAGCAAAGAATATAGGGACAGTGTAGATGAGTCGAGTTGAAAGTCAGATCAAACCTGAGAGGCTAGGTGGCATTCTGTACTGGTTCTCGCGCCATTCTGCTTACTTGTTTTGTTCTCAACGCAACAGCTATGCATTGTGATTGAACTTTATTTTTGCATTGCAATCTGTTTTTGTAACGTATAGCTGAGAATGCCAGGCAAGCATAAAGTTGACTAAACTGAGTCACCTACATCGTACATGACGAATGCAGACACGCAAGGGGTTTTCCTTTGCCAATGACTTCAGTCCTTGTAGGAACACGTCACGCAGTACTTAAGAATAATTCAGAGTAAATCCTGACCCGCGTGTAATTATGAATGTCGAGCAAGGCACCCTGGAGTTTCCATAAGGTTGATTAAAATATAACGGCTGCTCTTGCCAGAAAAAGCAGTACGACATCCTTGAAAGGAACAAAAGGGTCTGCGTGCACTACACTAAACCAGTTCGCAGTGTAAATGGAACAGTTACACCCACACCTCTCAGGCCATACATTAAGTAACAAATATGCTAATGTGGAAAAAATACGCAGCCACAAAAAGAGTCATTCCATTATTTCTGTATTTTTTCAACAAATTCACAATGTATACCCAATCTTATTCCCAGTCGCTTCGAAAAGTTGCTAAGATCCAAGTTATCATCACACCTAACTGCCCCTCTTCTCAACTTCGAATTATTTCACGATTAAACGAGCAAATGGTATTTTCAGATAAACATTTCATCCCTTTTGAGCTGGGAAATGAAGGCACTTATGTAAAATAGGCTTAAGAAAATGGAATCAATGAAAAGAAAGTACCTACTTAACTGATTGAAACACTGCGTGATGCCCTAGTATCTTCACCCGAAGAATATCGAACGGAAGGAATGTTAGGAAAGGAGAGTTGAATAGTGATGGATATTCAAACCATTTATGCAAAAAAAACCGGATCGTATTAAATAAATAGTTTCCACCTGTGTCTGTTACTCACCTTCCAGTTTCTTTACAATACTCGCACTGTATGTGTCAGCTGCAACAGTGATCAGTCGGTATACATATGTGCCTCTGTCGGCAGACTAGGTGCTCAGTGCAGCAGCATGTGTTGCATTTACTCAGCCTGTGACGATCGGTGATTCCGTCACTGGGCAGCGCGGCGCGTGCTGCGTTGATGACAGCGCCCTCGGCTGCATCGAGTGGCTGGCTGGCGCGCGCTGTGCTGCTGTGCGCAGGCGCTCGTGCTCGCGCACGCGCTCGCGAGCCGGCCCGTGTGCGTGGGGAGGGGGCCAGCGCGAGCCGACTCCCACTCTACCGCACTGCGCGCTCCCCGTCTGTAAGCGGGTGCCGAAAGACCCCCACCGCCAGCAGCTTCCTTCCGTACTTCCAAATTAGTAATTTGATAATGAGTATTCTCTATGTATACCGATACCTTGCAATATACACGCACACCTCATTGAAATGTAGTCCTCCCGAGTGCAATTCCCCGCAGTACGTTCTTAACCTCTCAGCCACCTGTGAGGTACTGTAGAATGGAGGTAAGCTACTCTTCAAGGTTGAAGTTTCAAGATTGTTTAATGTCATTTCCAGTACATAAAAACACAGAATAAATATAAATACATAAGATAGTTTATATACACAGATTGATTGGCACAGGAGTGCCTGTACATTAGGTGACTGACAGGAAATGATAAAGTAGTGGGGGTGGGGGTGGTGGGTTAGTGGGAGGAGGTGCTGATCAGCCTTACTGCTTGGGGAAAGTAACTACACTTGAGTTTGGTAGTCCTGGTATGAATGCTACATAGACTCCTCCCTGTTGGGAGTGCAACAAACAGTCCATAAACTGGGTTGGATTCTTTCGTGATGTAACTGGCCTTCCGGCACCTTTCTGTATATATGTCCTTGATGGCAGGTAGATTGGCGCTGGTATGTGTTGTGCAGTTTTGATGACCTGTTGTAAAGCCTTCCAGTCCTTGCAGTAATGCAGCTTGTTCGGATGCTCTCTCAACTGCACATCTGTTGAATGATGTGAGTATAGATGCGCATAGTCCAGCTCTCTTCAGCCTCCTCAGAAAGTAGAGGCATTGGTGAGCTTTCCTGATTGTGTATGATGTGTTCTGCAACCATGAGAGGTTGTGCAAGAGTTTCCTCTGCTCTGCCATCAATGTAAAGAGTGGTGAGAATTCTTCAGAAGTCAATAACCATCCCCATCATTGACATTGAGGAAGGGGTTCTTTGCCTGGTGTCAGGCCTCAAGCTCTTCCACCTCCTGTTTATAGGCTGTCTCAACATGGTTAGTGATGAGCCCCACCACTGTTGTGTCATTGGCGATCTTGACAATGTGATTACTGGGGTGTTTGGCCATGCAACTCTGTGTGAGCAGAATGTACATCAATGGGCTCAGCACTCAGCCCTGGGGGAGGGGGGTGGCATGTGTGTTGAAGGTGATGGGGAGGGAGGAGAGATTGTACATCTTGACTGAGGCCTGTTCGTTAGGAAGTCCAACACCCAGTTGCACAGTTCACCAAGGTCTGAGGGACAATAGTGTTGAATTCCAAACCGAAATCCAGAAACAGCATTCTGACATTCTGACTTTTGCAAAATAAAAGGCATTAAAAAGTTGGTGACAGTTACAGCTGATTTCACTATGCTTCAAGGCAAGTATACTTAGAAGGACATTTAAAAGTTACAGGGAGCATACAGTTATGTATCAGTCGGAGGCAAACTATAATTGTCAACTTGGAGAAGAAGGTGCTATTATTAGCAAGGTTAGCTAATAATGGTGATTTTTGAGGGAGTAGCATATTGGATGGGAGCTAAACTCTGCAATTATTTGAAGAAGTGTAATAAAGTACAAGAAGTGCATAAGCCAAAGGGGGTCCCAACAGAATGCATCTCAGGATCGTGGAGGAAATCGGGGGTGGGGTGGGGTGGGGAGAACCAAATATCCTTGAAATAATAGTTCATATATTGCTGTGCAGGATCCATGGGCACAAAGATTTGGGGCAGTGTGAGAAGGATAAATACTTAAAAAAGGACTGATTGGGTTGGAATACTTCTGTTTTGCAGTGTCAGGGCAACTCAATGTTAACTGATAGTTGTGAATGCTTCTTAAGGCATAAAAGATTGAAAGAAGGTGCACAAGATCATGTTTGGTTTAAAACATAAATGGAGGTAGTACAATATAATTTTTTACATCAATTATATATTACACCGCAAAAAATAAATAGATTAAATTCAAATTTTTCTGATAAATGTTTTTGGTGTAATCAAGAAATTGGTACTTTTTTACATTCTACTTGGTCTTGTTTTAAAATTCAACCCTTTTGGATAAATTTAAGAATCTTATTGGAACAAATTACTGCAATTCAACTTCCACATAACCCTGTATTATTTTTATTAGGTGATATTGAAGGGATAAAACCGAAACTTAAATTGAATAAATATCAGAAAGAATTTATAAAAATTGCATTGGCAGTAGCTAAGAAGACCATAGCAGTTACTTGGAAATCTGATTCGTATTTAAGTATGGATCGTTGGAATAATGAAATGGCTAGTTCTATTCCACTTGAAAAAATTACTTATAATTTAAGAGATAAATATGTAACATTTTTGAATATTTGGCGCCCTTATTTACAAAAGATAGGATGGCATATTTAAGTGCTCCGATAAAGACTTTGGTCACTTGGGGAAAGTAACGAATAATTATACCAAATTCATTTTGAATCCCATGGAGCATGTGGAAACCTTCCAATAACCAGGCGGTTCTTTTCTTTTTTTTCTTTCTTTTTTTTCTTTTTCTTTCTTTTTAGGTAGGACTGTATATGGGGGGGGGAGGGTTAAGGGGAGGGGGGAGGGTAGATTCTTTTTTTTCATGTATTCTTTTTGAAAATTCAATAAAAATTATATTTTAAAAAAACATAAATGGAGGGAAGGAGGCTGGGAATGTGAGTAAAAACATTTTTACACCATGTAATGATGATCTTGAACTCCCTGTGTGGAAGAGAGGTAGAAACCAAATCAGTGAGAGTGAGCAAGTAATTTGATGGGCACATGAGAGCAAAAGAAATTGCAGGGCTCTCCAAAAAGTTGAAAGAAATAGAATTAACTGGATCACTCTGCATGGAATTGAAACGCTGAATTTCCTCTTTTTGTGCCAGCTACTGAGCTTAATTGTTTCTGTATCAGTATTCATCTAACTGGATCCAGAATGGAGATGATGGAAATTGTGCATTCCAACCTTCTTCGGATAATATATCAGGAAAACTTTTTCAACAATTGATTCAGAGCAGCAAAATTCTTGTCAGAATTAACAAGGCTGAGCACTTTATCAAATTATTATTTCCAGTAAGTCTAAATTTCAAAGACTATTATTCCCTTTAATAATGCCCTTATATTCATTTTAATCACACTCTTATAACAATACTGCATCCATCTCCTTATCCTTCTCAATTCCTTAGGCTTTTCCCTTCTTCCTCCCCTTGATCTAAATCACTCCCTGCTTCTCCCCATTTAATCATTGTGATCTACGGTAATTATTCCTGTTGCCTTATCTTGTTGTTCTCAAAAGTGTCTCTGCTGATCAAAATCATAGCTCAATTTGTAATTATGTAAGTATGTAAATTTGTAAGTATTAGTAACTAGCTAAAAAAATCTATATCATAAGGGAAATATTTGTACAATACTATGATTTTCTTATTTTTTTCAAACTGTGCAAACTATCATTCCATCCAAAGAAATTGACTTGTTGACCAATTGTCTCATGAAGTACAACAGAATATAATTGCTGGGGCTTTCTTAGATTTGGTAGATTTCAGCTTTATTCAAAACTGAAATCATTCAATTTTTTTTTCTCTCTAGAAAATGACTTTTCTCCTTCCAGCTCTTCAGATGGGAAACCAGTCTGGACTGTCTCTAGTATCTGTTGGTACCACGCATGCCCCTGAAAACATTTTAGAAATTGAGGAGATGCTTGCCAAGATTCCCCTTACAATCCTGCACTGTTTCCTTGTGAAATTCCCTTTGAAAAACGGTATTCAAATTAGACTTCCACATCAGCTTGAAGTAATAATTAATGCCCCAACTAAAATGGGACAAATAAGATGGGATTTCAGTCATTGCAATTTGTGACCTTAGAAGCCCACGTGAAAGCTGTTTGCTTTTCAAAAGGCAGGAGTAAGTACTTGAGGAAATATGGGGGAATGGGCTTAAACTGTTGCTTGTACGTAATGTATCAGTAAACTAAATGAAGCTTCTGCCATGCCAAAAACATATTTTGAAGCTTAGATTTAAAACACTTTGTACTCCATTTTCGCACGTATGGAGTCAAACAGTTTCGTAATTCAAGCAGATTATTTTTCTCCAACAATAATTACTTGTTGAGTCTTTCACTGGGATTCCCATGGATATTCCACTGAAGAAATGGTAGTTGGATGGGAGAACCCCTAATTACACATGACAGTATGTCAGTAAGTTCACCACCTACAGTTGCTGTGATGAGACATTAAACCAATGGTCTCATCTACCATCTGGGGTGAATGTAAAATATCTAGTAGCTCTATTCTGAAGAGCAGCAAGTAAGTTTTCCTTGTGCCTTTGCAGTATTTGTCTTTCACCAGTCCTATTAGAAACAGATTATCTGAACATTTTCCCATTGTAGTCTATAAACTTTTGCTCTTTCTGAATTGTTAACCTTACTTGCTTCATTGCCACAGCAACTGCATTTCAAATTTATTTCATTGGCTGTGGGAAATCCTGGTACCATGAAGGGTACAATGCAAATTTAAGTCTATCATATTACTGGCAAAAGGCAATTAATAGCAGAATCCTAGTGGCTACCATACTCTCAATAACTGATCATTGAAATTTTCAACAAAAGTTTTCTTGAAATCATCCTAATGTTAGGAGAAACTCTAGAAAAAAACTTTATTTCTGTATTAATATATTTTCCCAAGGTATTAATATATTTTAGGTACAGACGTGCAGATCAGATTAGTATATTGCAGAGCAGTAAGTAGCTGTAAAGTTTTAAAAAGTGGAATTTCCCCTTTATCGACCCACAGAGAGTGCATAAATTGTGCAGT
This sequence comes from Mobula hypostoma, assembly GCF_963921235.1. NCBI lineage: Eukaryota > Metazoa > Chordata > Chondrichthyes > Myliobatiformes > Myliobatidae > Mobula > Mobula hypostoma. The sequence continues at coordinate 151,407,909 of NC_086102.1, read as the reverse complement.
GCCCACAATAATCACGTGCAGATTTTGTTTTCTCATATACTTTCTTTCACATTATTGAATCAATCTCAAAGTTGGTGCTTACTTTTTCTCTTATTCTGATATCCTTTGACTTTCTGTGTACACTTTGTTTCTTTTTCATTCATCACTTTAATTATCTTACAATTTTTCTTCCTGAGTGTACCTTCTGGTTTCTTTATTTTCACTTTGTTTGATACTTCAGTTTTCTTGTTGCTATTTTGCAACCTGTAGGGGGAAAATGTGAAGAAAACATGGGAAATTATAATTTTTCCTACAGTTTTTTTTCATAAATTCTTTATCCTTTCTGGCAAAGTAACAGCCAAGAAAATATAAGATTGTGAATATATTTTTCCCATTTGGAATTCTGTCTTTCTTAAAGACCACTGATTCAAGCTTAGGTTAATTCCACTGATGCTGCTTGGATTCTAGCACTTTGTAGAAGTGTGGATTTGTTATGCAGTTAACTCACAAAATTATACTGCACAGTTGGGGCCAGTGCTAATTAGCAATTGGTCACATGTACCAAGATACAGTGAAAAACTTTTGATTCGCATGCTGTCCATACAGATAATTCCAAAACATAAGTACATCAAGGTAAAACGATAATAGAATGCAGAATAGTGTTACAGTTATTGTTACAGAGTAAGTGCAGTGCAATTATACAAATAAGGTACAAGGGCCATGCACAAGGTAGATTGAGATATCAAGAGTTCGCCATTACTGTACAAGAACTCTGTTTGGAGGTCAAGAGATCCAACTGGCCTATCAAAGTGAACTGAGGAACAGCTGTGTGCTTTGTCTCACTGAAATGTGACTTACACCTGTCTCACCACACTGCAACATACAACCTGATGTCTTCTCAAATAACCAAATATGCTGTACAGTGCTTCATCAAAGCAAGAGGAGGAGGGTTTTGCTTCCTAATGAACACCATGAAGTGTTTGGATGTGTTGGTCCTGGAAAGTTCCTGACTTGGAATATTTAATAGTGAGGTGCTGTCCATGCAACCTACCACAGGAGTTCACGTTAGCCATCCTGACGGCATTTTACATCACACCCCAGTCAGATGTGAAGGCTACACTCAATGAACTACACTTAGTGATCAACAGCCTGGAAACAGTACATCCTTAGGTCCTCTTCATCACAGATGGTGACTTCAACCTCGCCAAATTTAAGAGTGTGTTAGCAAAATGCTAACAGCACATCTCCTGTCCCACCAGGGGGCAAAACACCCTCAACCGTTGCTGCCCCACCATCAAAGACTCTTAATAAGCCACCTCCTCCCCACACACACTTTGGTGAATCAAACCACCAGGCTGTTCTCCTTCTCACTATAACCATGAGAAACATAGAAACATAAAAAATAAGTGCAGGAGTAGGCCATTCGGCCCTTCGAGCCTGCACCGCCATACAGTATGATCATGGCTGATCATCCAACTCAGAACCCTGTACCTGCCTTCTCTCCATACCCCCTGATCCCTTTAGCCACAAGGGCCATATCTAACTCCCTCTTAGCTATAGCCAATGAACTGGCCTCAACTGTTTCCTGTGACAGAGAATTCCACAGATTCACCACTCTCTGTGTGAAAAAGTTTTTCCTTGATTCTAAAAGGCTTCCCCTTTATCCTCAAACTGTGACCCCTCATTCTGGACTTCCCCAACATCGGGAACAATCTTCCTGCATCTAGCCTGTCCAATCCCTTTAGAATTGTATACGTTTCAATCAGATCCCCCCCTCAATCTTCTAAATTCCATAAAGTATAAGCCTAGTCGATCTAGTCTTTCATCATATGAAAGTCCTGCCATCCCAGGAATCAGTCTGGTGAACCTTCTTTTTACTCCCTCTATGGCAAGAGGATCCAGTACAGAAAGTGTTACAGTACCTGCTCAGAGGAAGAAGATGAATTTTGACGTAACTGCTTTGAGTTCGTAAGGTCTTCCATGTTCAAAGACTCAGCAGCCAACCTAGATGAGTATACCACAACCATCACGGACTTCATCAACAAATGTGTGGAGAACTTTGTACCAAAGAGATCAGTCCATGTGTTCCACTACAGAGACAATGGATGAACCCAAAGATACATTCCCTACTGAAATGTAGGACTATGGTGTTCAAGCACTGACCCATATGAGAAATCGAGGTACAAACTCTGTAAAACTATCAGGGATGACAAGAGACAATACCAGTACAAAATCAAGTCCCAGACCAGTTGTCAGTTGTGGCAAGGCTAATGTGCTATAATGAGCCATAAAGTGAAGTTGGACAGCATTGCCAATATCAATGCATCTCTTCCTGATGAGCTTTGTGCATTCTATGCACGTTTTTGAACAGAAGGGGATTGGAATGTTACTACCCACCCGACAGCCTCCAGTGCATCTGAATCTATAATCCAGCATCACCGTTGCTGTTGCCAGATTAGTCTTTCAGAGAGAGAATCCATGGAAAGTATCTGGCCCGATTGTGCCCTTAGATCCTGTGCAGATCAGCTGGTGAGAATATTTGCAGACATTTTTAACCTCTCCCTACATCAATGTGAGGTTTCCACCCAGTTTAAGAAGAGTACTATTGTCCTGGTACCTAAGGAAAATAAGGTAACACGGCCTAACAACTACTACCCAGAGGCTCTAACATCCACCATCAGGTAGTGCTTCAAGAGGCTGGTCATGGCACACATCACATTCAGCCTCCCAGTTAACCTTGATCCATTGCAGTTTGCCTATTACTGAAACAGGTACATCCGTGGTTGATGCCACTTCCATTGTCCTATACGCATCTCTGGAGCATCTAGATGGCAAAGCACCTGTGATTGTCTATTGATTATTAACTACAGATCTACCTTTAGTGTGATAACTCCAAGCAAACTCATCTCCAAACTCCTAGAGCTGAGACTCAACACCTCCCTTTTCAACTGGATCCTTGACTTCTAACTAATAGACTTCTATCAGTAACGACACTGGTGCCCCACAAAGCTGCATTCTCAGCCCCCTAATCTACTCTGTAGACAATCATGACTGTGTTTCCAGATTCTGCTATACCTCCATTTACCAGTTTGTAGAGGACACTACAGTAGTGGGCTGAATCTCAGATAATGATGAATTGGAGTACAGGGTGCAGATATAAAAGCCTGGTGATGGTAAAATGACAACAATAGTTTCCTCAATGTCAGCAAAGTAAAAGAACTAATCATTGGCATCAGGAAAGGGGGATGGTGAGGCAGTGCACACACTCCTGTTTATATCAATGATGCTGAGGTCCAGAGGGTTGAATGCTTCAAGTTCCTAGGAGTGAACATCATCAATGGCCTTTCCTGGTCCAACCACAGCCAAGAAAGTTCATAGGAGTTAACAGAAGTAGAGGGATAGGTCATAAGACATAAGAGCAGAATATTCAGTTTATCGAGTTTGCTCCGCTATTGGATTATGGCTAATTTATTCTTCCCTCTCAACCCCATCCTCCTGCCTTTTCCCCAAAACCAAGAATCTATCAACCTCCGCTTTACCCAGTGACTTGGCCTCCACAGCCACCTGTGTCAAAGGATACCACAGATTCACCACCCTCTGGCTAAAGGAACCCCTAAGGGGGAAAGTAATTTTAACTGATTTCAAAAACACATTCAACTATGGCTGATTTAGTATCCTTCTTAACCCCATTATTCTGCCTTCTTCCCTTTGTAAGTAAGGAAACATTGACAAATCCACTTGGGTTTTTATGTTCTGATTGTATTTATGTTTTTATCGTGAATGCTGCTTGTATGATGCTCTGAGCCTGTGATGCTGCTGCAGGGAAATTTTTCATTGCACCTGAATGATGACTATTGTCATATGCACGAGTACATATGCATAAGGTGTGATGCTTCAAAAAGGTGGTGTCCATCATTAAGGACCCCCATCACCCAGGTCATGCCTTGCTCTCATTGTTACCATCAGGAAGGAGGTACAGAAACTTGAAAGCACACACTCAACAATTTAGGAACAGCTTCTTTCACTCTGCCAGCCAATTTCTGAATGCACATTGAGCCCCATTAGCACTGCCTCACTGCTTTTTTCAAATTTCTATTTTTATATACTTATTGTAATTGACAGTTTTTTTCTCCATTATTATGTACTGCATTGTGCTACTGCCGCAAAAACAACAAATTGCATATATGCTGGTGATATTAAACTAAATTCTGATGTATTTGCGAATACATGTACTTGTTATATATCAAAAACGTGACAATAGACTGGAAAATATGGAAGTTTCGATTGTTCTTTCAATGGTTTTCTTCTGTGTAGGATAATTCTATGGAGATTCATTTACCATAGAAACCATAGAAACTACAGCACAGAAACAGGCCTTTTGGCCCTTCTTGGCTGTGCCGAACCATTTTCTGCGTAGTCCCACTGACCTGCACATGGACCATATCCCTCCATACACCTCCCATCCATGTATCTGTCCAATTTATTCTTAAATGTTAAAAAAGAACCCGCATTTACCACCTCGTCTGGCAGCTCATTCCATACTCCCACCACTCTCTGTGTGAAGAAGCCCCCCCTAATGTTCTCTTTAAACTTTTCCCCCCTCACCCTAAACCCATGTCCTCTGGTTTTTCTCTCCCCTTGCCTCAGTGGAAAAAGCCTGCTTGCATTCACTCTTTCTATACCCATCATAATTTTATATACCTCTATCAAATCTCCCCTCATTCTTCTACGCTCCAGGGAATAAAGTCCCAACCTATTCAATCTTCCTCTGTAACTGAGTTTCTCAAGTCCCGGCAACATCCTTGTAAACCTTCTCTGCACTCTTTCAACCTTATTTATATCCTTCCTGTAATTTGGTGACCAAAACTGAACACAATACCCCAGATTCGACCTCACCAATGCCTTATACAACCTCATCATAACATTCCAGCTCTTATACTCAATACTTTAATTAATAAAGGCCAATGTACCAAAAGCTCTCTTTACAACCCTATCTACCTGTTACGCCACTTTTAGGGAATTTTGTACCTGTATTCCCAGATCCCTCTGTTCCACTGCACTCCTCAGTGCCTTACCATTAACCCTGTATGTTCTACGTTGGTTTGTCCTTGCAACGTGAAATACCTCACACTTGTCAGTATTAAACTCCATCTGCCATTTTTTAGCCCATTTTTCCAGCTGGTCCAAGTCCCTCTGCAGGCTCTGAAAACCTTCCTCACTGTCTACTACTCCTCCAATCTTTGTATCATCAGCAAACTTGCTGATCCAATTTACCACATTATCATCCAGATCATTGGTATAAATGACAAATAACAATGGACCCAGCACTGATCCCTGTGGCACACCACTAGTCACAGGCCTCCACTCAGAGAAGCAATTCTCTACCACCACTCTCTGGCTTCTTCCATCGAGCCAATGTCTAATCCAATTTACCACCTCTCCATGTATAGCTAGCGACTGAATTTTCCTAACTAACCTCCCATGCGGGACCTTGTGAAAGGCCTTACTGAAGTCCATGTAGACAATATCCACTGCCTTCCCTTCATCCACTTTCCTGGTAACCTCCTCGAAAAACTCCAATAGATTGGTCAAACATGACCTACCACGCACAAAGCCATGTTGACTCTCCCTAATAAGTCCCAGTCTATCCAAATGCTTGTAAGATTCTGTCTCTTAGTACTCCCTCCAATAACTTACCTACTACCGACGTTAAACTTACGGGCCTATAATTTCCCGGATTGCTTTTCGATCCTTTTTTAAACAATGGAACAACATGAGCCACTCTCCAATCCTCCAGCACCACACCTGTAGACAGTGACATTTTAAATATTTCAGCGAGGGCCCCTGCAATTTCAACACTAGTCTCCTTCAAGGTCCGAGGGAACACCCTGTCAGGTCCCGGGGATTTATCCACTTTAATTTTCCTCAAGACAGCAAGGACCTTTTTTTCGATCTGTACAATTTCCATGATCTCACTACTTGTTTCCCTTAATTCCATAGACTTCATGCCAGTTTCCTTAATAAACACAGACGCAAAAAACCTATTTAAGATCTCCTCCATTTCCTTTGGTTCTGCACATAGCCGACCACTCTGATCTTCAAGAGGACCAATTTTATCCCTTACAATCCTTTTGCTCTTAATATACCTGTAAAAGCTCTTTGGATTATCCTTCACTTTGACTGCCAAGGCAACCCCATATCTTCTTTTAGCCCTCCTGATTTCTTTCTTAAGTATTTTCTTGCACTTCTTATACTCCTCAAGCACCTTATTTACTCCCTGCTTCCTATACACGTCCTAATACTGGTAATTGGTCTGCAAAAGAATCTAATCTGGGAAACAAAGAAGAATAATAAGGGACAGCTAAGTTCAAAGATTTTCATGCACTAGAAGTCTAGGTGCACTAGAGGATATCCAGAGGGAAAATGGGTAATACAGTCACATGTTTACAAGGCAGTGGGAACAAATATCCTTAGATATACTGTGTGGTAGGAGTAAACCCCTAGTTTCTGGTTGTGATGTTGCGAGAGTGATCAAAATCAGTAAAAATTTCAAATGCCATATTTTATCAACTGCATAAGCGGTCTCGGTAGCTGTTTGATACATCACATTCTCATCACTGATCCACTGAAGATTCTTATCAATCAAGGCTCAAAGCTGCCAATCATGTACTTGCCATAGATACAGCACTGCTGCAGGCTTCATACCCACATTTCACAGCTGGTTCATTTAATCCAATGCCAAGTAATGAGAGGAGTTAATTGATTGTGGAATGAAATTTGACAATTCATGCAAAAGTGACAAAAAAGTTAGAAATGAAACTGTTTCCTCAGTTGCACTGGACAAATTTGCTGATAATCTCATCAACACATTACTGACATCCACTGGCAGTATACTGAAATTTTATTTTGCTATGGTAAAAAAGTTCTTTGGTCTCTCAAATTGACAGTAGTGGTCTTTGCACATTCTCAGTGCACCTGAGGGAGTATTCTAACGTACTCAGTTTGCCATTTGCCTGAAATATACTTTTTGCTTAGTCTATGGATTTGAAAGAAGGGTGGATATTACAACAGTTTTATGCTGCATTACTGGGTTTTGTAAATTTATACAAAAAGAAAAGTGCTCAGAAATTATCCAACTTGTCCTAAGGGCTGGTATCTTGCAAAGGGCTGATTTTATGATTAGTGTGTCAAAGCAGCAAATTCTGATAAGTGTATGTCCGTACAATCAAACAACATTGAAGCAGGAGTTGGTTCAGTAGCCCCACAAAACTACTGCAGGATTCACTGAGATCATAACTGTTCTTATTTCCCATCCAATGCTTATTCCTTTGATTCTTTTAATATCTCAAAAATACTCAATGACTATGGGCATGTGGCCAAGTGGTTAAGGCACTGGACTAGCGACCTGAAGGTCGTGAGTTCGAGCCCCAGCCAAGGCAACGTGTTGTGTCCTTGAGCAAGGCGCTTAATTACACATTGCTCTGCGACGACACTGGTGCCAAGCTGTATGGGTCCTAATGCCCCTCCCTTGGACAACATTGGTGTCGTGGAGAGGGGAGACTTGCAGCATGGACAACTGCTGGTCTTCCATACAACCTTGCCCAGGCCTGCGCCCTGGAGAGTGAAGACTTTCCAGGCGCAGATCCATGGTCTCGCAAGACTAACGGATGCCTTGACTCAATGACTATGCATTCACAACCCACATTGTATCTCTCTGTCAGTGTCAAAAGAGTGAGCATATAAGAGTGAATTCTGGCTGCTCTACACAATGAGAACATGCATGCTGGAGACTCAGAACTACAGACTGGAGACACGGAGCACTGGGACCATGCAAACTCTCTGACAGAGAGTTATCAATGCCATAACAGACTTAAGGAACAGTTTTTTTCTTCTTAAAGATGTTCTTACAACATGTATACATTGGAAGCTTGCCCCAGAAATTCTGTCATTATAAGATTATAAGATATGGTCATCGTGGAAGGGCTAAGGGGAGAAAGAACTATGGCTTTTCTACAAAGGAGTAACATTCAGAAGGACACAGTTACAAAGGCAAACACTGGTGAAAACAGATCATTAGATGAGATCAAATCAAACTTAACCCTGTACTTAGTAGTTTGCATGGGGTTAGAGGCTGTCTGAGACAACGTTTTCATGAAAAAGTAAAGATCCCTCTATACAAGATAAATATTAGCTTTACTTGTATCACATACATCAAAACATATTGTGAAATAATTCATTTGCATCAACAACTGGCACAGTCTGAGGATTGTGATGGGCAGCCTGCAAGTGTCTGTATTCTTCCAGCACCAACATAGCAAGCCCACAACTTACTAAACCCATACATCTTTAGCATGTGGGAGATACCGGAGCACCCAGAGGAAACTCACAAGGTCATGGGAGAATGGACAAATTCCTTAGAGACAGCAGTGGACTTGAACCCAGACTACTGACACTGTAAAGCATTAAGCTAGCTGTTATGCTACTGTGTTACTCTTACAATCAGTAAGTTAGTAAGCATCTGTGGAAAGGAAAGAAGAATTAGTGTTTTGAGTTGGTGATCTTTTGTTATTAGTCAGAAGTGCTGGAGTAATTTAGATTTTTAATTAAACCCCTTAAATTTGTTGTTTTATTTTATGAGAAAGATTTTTAGCATCTGCTTCAGACCTAAACTGCACCCTAGGGTTCTGAAAGAGGTAGTGATAGAGATTGGAGTACTTGGTGACACAGGACAAGATAGCACAAAGTTGGCATGGTTTCCTTAAGGGAAAATCTTGCCTTACAAACCTGTTGGAATATTTTGAGGAGATTACAAGTAGGATAGATAAAGGGGATGCTGTGGGTGTTGTATATTTGGACTTTCAGAAGGCCTTTGACAAGGAGCCACACATGAAGCTGTTTATCTAGTTAAGAGCCCATGGTATTACAGGAAAGTTACCAGCATGGTTAGAGCATTGGCTGATTGGTAGGAGGCAGCGAGTGGGAATAAAAGGATCTTCTTCTGGTTGGCTGCCAGTGACTAGTGGTGTTTCGCAGGGGTCAGTGTTGGGACAGCTTTTTTTTTATGCTGTAGATGATTTAGATGATGGAATAGATGGCCTTGTTGTCAAGTTTGCAGATGATACAAAGATTGGTGGAGGGGCAGATAGCGTTGAGATTTTCTCTTGTTTGTTGTTTGTATTGTGAAAGTTTTGGGCTCCTTATCTGAGAAAAGATCTGGAGAGGGTTCAGAGGAGGTTCACATGGATGATTCAAGGAATGAAAGGGTTAAGATTTGAGGAATGTTTGATAGCTCCAGGTCTGTACTCACTGAAATTTAGAAGGGTGAGTGGCGATCTCCCTGAAACCTCTTGAATGTTGAAAGGCCTGACAGAGTAGATATGGAAAAGATGTTTCTCGTGGTGGGGGAAACTAGGACAAGATGGCACAGCCTCAGGATAGAGGGGTGTCCATTTAAAACAGAGATGTGGAGAAATCTCTTCAGCCAGAGGGTGGTGAATTTGTGGAATTTGTTACCACAGGCACTGTGGAGGCCATGTTGTTGGGTGTATTTAAGGCAGAGATTGATAGGCTCTTGATTGGCCATGGCATCAAAGGTTACAGGGGAAAGGCCGGGAAGTGGGGCTGAAAAGGAACAAAAAAAGGATCAGCCATGATTGAATGGTGGAGCAGACTCGATGGGCCAAATGACTCAATTCTGCTGCTACGACTTATGATCTTGTGGTCTTATCAGGCTTTCTAGTGCTTACACTTCAGCATCAAGAACTGTGTGCACAGCTTGTACACATTTTCAAGGCTAGATCACAGCAAATGACCAGACTCATTGAAGCAACAGAATATTTGCTTTCAACATGTCCAGTGAGTATCTCGTGTTTTCCTTCAGCTGGGATTTATGAATTGGACTGGTATTATGTGACATGCTAAAGAAGTGAGTTCAAGATTTTATGTAGGATAACCTTCTGAATAACGTAAGATAAATGTGGCAGTTTTCTTGGTATCTTGCATTTATCTCTAAGAAAGAACTTTAATGATTGCATATATCTTGTATGTTAATTTAATACCACAAAGTCTTACTCATGAATGCTACAGCAATGCAAAAAAGAACCATTTGACCAAGTTGAAGTAAGGTACCCTTGTGTGCAAAGAATTGCAGATGCATTGTATATGTGAATAAACCTCTCTGCTAGTCATTTCTTTGGAAAGCTGATGTAGTCATTACATGTTTACTTGTAGAATTGTTAATCTAATCATTCTGAATTTAGAATTTAGAAATTATTTAGAATTAATTTATTTAAATTTTACATCACTTACAAAGAAATTCATTGTCATGATGACTTTTCATCACCATGACAGATTGGTCCTAACAAAATTGGTGGGTGACACTGCAGAAGGTGAGAGTGCTCATTATCATCAGTTTTGATTTCCAACTATTTTGTCAGCCTCCAACATTCCATGCTATCCCAAATCTCTCCTTTTTTTCCTTCTTCCCACCCCAGTTTTCTCTACGTCAACTTGAACCATTATCTCTTATTTTGCTGTTGCTGGATAGAGCTTGATCTGCAGAGTATTCCCCGGATACTCATTTTTGTTTCTTAAAGTGTCTCTGTAAACTACTGTCCTTGAAATACTGGCAAAGTCTTTTGACCCTTCTCATGGTAGCATTTGGACAGACTCATTATAATATCAACACACTGGTCTATGCATATTCTAACAATCGTGTCCATATTCCTTCCTTTACTTGGCTTCATGGAGAAAATGTAAATTTTCAGAGATGGCCCTTAAATTGAGAGAGAAACTAATTTCAGTGGTAGGAGATTTTTTTAAAAAAGCATAATAACAAACTCAATTTAAGTTCAAAACGGAAGAAAAAGACACAATACCCAAAAAACATAATTAAAAATATCCAAACAAAATGGGAATAATTCAATTCCAGAAATGTGGAACATATCTGATGGAAAGTAATTTTCAAAAGCTATGAAATAAGTTTTTAAAACACATTTATTGTTATTAGCCTTCAGATCTTTTCTAACAAAGTCGGGTCAGAGAATTTGGATTTTCAAAAGGCTTTTGACAAGGTCCCACACAGGAGATTAGTGTGCAAACTTAAAGCACACGGTATTGGGGGTAAGGTATTGATGTGGATAGAGAATTGGTTAGCAGACAGGAAGCAAAGAGTGGGAATAAACGGGACCTTTTCAGAATGGCAGGCAGTGACTAGTGGGGTACCGCAACGCTCAGTGCTGGGACCCCAGTTGTTTACAATATATATTAATGACTTGGATGAGGGAATTAAATGCAGCATCTCCAAGTTTGCGGATGACACGAAGCTGGGCGGCAGTGTTAGTTGTGAGGAGGATGCTAAGAGGATGCAGGGTGACTTGGATAGGTTGGGTGAGTGGGCAAATTCATGGCAGATGCAATTTAATGTGGATAAATGTGAAGTTATCCACTTTGGTGGCAAAAATAGGAAAACAGATTATTATCTGAATGGTGGCCGATTAGGAAAAGGGGAGGTGCAACGAGACCTGGGTGTCATTATACACCAGTCATTGAAAGTGGGCATGCAGGTACAGCAGGCGGTGAAAAAGGCAAATGGTATGCTGGCATTTATAGCAAGAGGATTCGAGTACAGGAGCAGGGAGGTACTACTGCAGTTGTACAAGGCCTTGGTGAGACCACACCTGGAGTATTGTGTGCAGTTTTGGTCCCCTAATCTGAGGAAAGACATCTTTGCCATAGAGGGAGTACAAAGAAGGTTCACCAGATTGATTCCTGGGATGGCAGGACTTTCATATGAAGAAAGACTGGATGAACTGGGCTTGTACTCGTTGGAATTTAGAAGATTGAGGGGGGATCTGATTGAAACGTATAAAATCCTAAAGGGATTGGACAGGCTAGATGCAGGAAGATTGTTCCCGATGTTGGGGAAGTCCAGAACGAGGGGTCACGGTTTGAGGATAAAGGCGAAGCCTTTTAGGACTGAGATTAGGAAAAACTTCTTCACACAGAGAGTGGTGAATCTGTGGAATTCTCTGCCACAGGAAACAGTTGAGGCCAGTTCATTGGCTATATTTAAGAGGGAGTTAGATATGGCCCTTGTGGCTAGTGGGATCAGAGGGTATGGAGGGAAAGCTGGTGCAGGGTTCTGAGTTGGATGATCAGCCATGATCATAATAAATGGCGGTGCAGGCTCGAAGGGCCGAATGGCCTACTCCTGCACCTATTTTCTATGTTTCTATGTTTCTATGACTGTAATAGGATAGAGACCAAGAGAATCTAGGTAATGCAGGTGCAGTCTGAAATAGGGTGGGGAAGATTTGATATTTGTTGTTGATCTGTCTGGAGGCAGTTCTAAGTAGGGGAGGAAAATAAGCTGGAGAACCCTGAACTTATTTTAATTCTGTCATTTTAATTCTCAGGTCCATTCCCTTGCTGAACTCTGTCTCTGGCATCCTATACTATTGCAGTCTAGACATCTTGAAGCCCTGTAACTCTATATTTGATCATTTTGCAGTTTGTGTCAGAACTGGCCAGTTCTGATGTGAAGACATCACCTCAACTTTCTCTCCCCAGCGTTGCTCTATGACCTATCGATCATTTCCAGTCATTTTGTTCATTTCAGATTTCCAGCGATTGTTAAATGCATTACACAGTTACAGATTTTTTTTCTCTTCTCCACTCTCACTCATCTGTATCTATTTACATTTCTGCAAGACAGCAGCTATGAATAAATAAACCTTCATCACTCTCTCCAAGATGCATCAATGGCATTTGTCTCATCTGGATTCCATTAGTCTCCAATCTATCACAGGCATTCCCCTTGTATTATTCATGCCCTCTTCTGTGCAACTTAAAATATGCTTGTTTTCACATTTTCTTCTGTTCTGACAAAAGATCATTGACGTGAGATCTTAACTCCTAGGAAGCCACCAATTTAACTCTTAGGATCAAACAATATTCCACAAGATTTTAACTCTTTTTCTTCTCTTTGCACAGATGCTGCCTGAGCTGCTGAGTACTTCCAGCACTTTTTGTTTCTGATTCAGATTTCTTCCGTCAGCTGCTTTTTTGCATTTTGATCAAATTAGTGGAATGATCAAATTATTTTTTAGAATGCTGTAATGCTGTTTAATAGAAATATAACCAAGGATGAAAATTGTAGACAAATTAGAGACAAGCTAGAAAATCTGAAGTAGAATTATGGTATGTTAACATTTTAAACTAAACCAGAATAGGAAAATGTATGCCCTGAAGCAGGAAAGCCTTTTTAAGTGTTCCTGATATTCTTGTCAGCTATTTTAATAAGAACACACTGATTGACTATTATCGAGATAGCAACAAAGCAAACAGATTACCTAAAACTGAGGTAAGAGAGTGAATGAAAAAAGAAGTTTAAAAATCTAAAATGGCAATTAAAAAGTGAATAGAAGAATGTTACTGTTCATTGCCAGGTTACAATGTGAGGTAGTTACTTAATGAAACATACAAATTTACATGGTTAATTACATTATCAAGTACTTTGGTAATGTTCTAATGAAGAGAAGCTCCAGGAGAGGCAAAGTGCTGATTTTTCAATATATAGTCACTTGAAATTGCCATCTGGTTCATGTTTTGTTGCGAAAATCCAAAATCTTGTTTCACACATGATATAACTATTTTTGATCTTATCAGAAATTATGTTTTCTGAAAGCAGCTAAGAAAATTAAAACTTACTAAAACTATTTTGTACTAATGATAAAGAGTGACTGTGAAAAATGGAACATCTAATAATAAACACAAGAGAATCTGCAGATGCCAGAAATCCAAAGCAACACACAAAATGCTGGATGAACTCAGCAGTCAGGCAGTATCCATGGAAATGAATAAACAATTGATGTTTCAGGTGGAGACCCTTCATCAGGACTGGAAAGGAAGGGGGAAGAAGCCAGAATATGAAAGTGGAAGAAGGGGAAGGAATACAAGCTGGAGGGTGACAGGAGAAACCAGGAGGGTGGAGAGGGATGGATGAAGGAAGAATCTGGGAAGTGATAGGCGGAACACGTAGAGGGCTGGAGAAGAAGGAATATGATAGGAGAGGAGAGTGGATCATAGGAGAAAGGGAAGAAAGAGCAGCAACAGATGGAGATGATAGGGAGATGAGTAGAAAAAAAGAGGCAAGGGGGGGACAGGGTAGGGAATTGAAGAAGGGGAAGCTACCGAAAGTTGGAAAAATTGATTTTCATGTCATCAGGTTGGAGGCTACCCAGATGGAACACAAAGTGTTGTTCCTCCAATCTGAGATTGGCCTCATCATAGAGGAGGTCATGGACCAAAATGTCGGAATGGGAATGGGGATTGGAATTAAAATAGCTGGCCACCAGGAAATCCTGTTTTTTTTGCGGATGGAGCAAAGGTGCTCATCAAAATCGGGTTTCATCAATGTAGATGTGGGTGAAGATAGCATCAGTGGTAGAGGAAAAGAAACCCAATTTTTTGAAGAAGGAGGACATTTTTGTTGTCCTAGGAACAGGTGTAGCAGAGACAATGGAACTGAGAAAAGGCAATTGCATTTTTACAGGGTAGGAAGAGGTATAGTCACATGTATCTCTTTCATTTCCCGAACACCTGCCGTCACACGTACCTCTTTCATTTCCCAAACATCCACCCTCAGCCTATCTTCCCATGGTCTTAAAAGGGATAGAGTTCCTCATGCCCTTACTTACCACCCCATGATTCTCCACATGCAGCACATAATTCTCCTCTTCACCTCAAATTCAGTGGGACCCTACCACCAAGCACATCTTTACCTTCCCCTCACTCTGCACGCAAGGATTGCTCTTTCCTGGATTTCCTTGTGCGTTTGTCCCTCCGCACTAATCTCCCTCCTGGCACTTATCCCTGCAAGCAAAAGAGGTGCTACACCTGCCCATTCACTTCCTCCCTCACCTCCATTCAGGGCCCCAAACAGTTCTTCAGTTCTTCCAGGTGAAGCTACACTTCACCTGTGGATCTGTTGGGATGGTCTATTGTATCTGGTGCTCCTGATGCATCTCCAATGTAGATTGGAGGACCTCTTTGTCAAGCACCTTTACTCTATCTGCAAAAAGCAGGTTTTCCAGTGGCCAGCCATTTTAATTCCAGTCTCCATTCCCAATCTGACATGTTGGTTGATGGCCTTCTCTACTGCAATGATGATCTCTCAGGTTGGAGGAGCAACACCTCATATTCCGTCTGGGTACCTTCCAATCTGAGGGCATAAACATTAATTTTTCTAACTTTCAGTAATTTTTCTCCCTCCCCTTTCTCTCTTCCATTCCTTACTCTGACCCCCTCTTACCTCGTTTCTTCTTTATATCTCTCTATTATCTCCCCTGTGCCCCTCCTTCTTCCTCTTTCTCCCATGGACAAGTCATTTCTCCTATCAGATTATTTCTTCTCCAGCCCTTTACCTTTTCCACCTATCACCTCCTAGCTTCTTACTTCATCCACCCACCCCACCAACCTGGCTTCATCTATCACCTTCTAGCTTGCACTCCTCCCCCTGCCCTCACTTTTTAATTCTGGCTTCTTCTGTCTTCCTTTACAGTCCAGATAGAGGGTTACAGCATGAAATATCGACTGTTTATTAATTTCCTTAGATGCTGCCTGAATTGCTGAGCTCCTCCGTTGCTCATTTCCTTATACTTATCTGTTCCCCTTTTAGTACCTGATAGCAGCTTTAGATACAACTTCCCACATATATTAGTATGGCATTAATTTTCTCCGGTCTAATATTTTCAAGAGTGATAAAATACTGAGTATTCTGATCATATTCTTTCAAGTGGTAAATCGATGCTGCAAATTCTATTTTATATATGTATCTTTCAAAATTACATATTTCTACTCATCCAATTAGACTCACTGTCTCTTATACATGTCTATCTATTCACAAATAAAAGGCTTAAAAAGGTCTTCCGAATGAATTTTTTTAAAAAAAACTTAAAATCTGGATCTTGTACCACATTTCAGGAAATCTGATCACTTGACTGTCTTTCTCTTACTTGTATACAGGCAGAAGCTAAACAGCAAAGCTCCAGAGATAAGGACATCAAACAGGTGATCATGGAGGACGAGGAGCGTCTATAGGATTGCTTTGAGTAGGTAGACTGGACCATGTTCAAGGACTCAGCAGAGGATCTGAGTGAATACAGCACGGTTGTCATATACTTTTTAAAAAGTGTCTTCCCCAACCAGAAACTCTGGATGAACCATGAGATCCACAGTCTGCTGGGGGCCAGATCTGTAGCACTCAGGTCTGGTGACCAAGTTAGATACAAAAGGTCTAGATATGATCTCCAGAAAGTGGCAATTCCAGACTAAACTAGAATCAGTGAAGGAAACTTGTCCTCTGTGGCAGAGCTTTAATGCTATTAACACTTACAAGGTAAAACCAAATGATGTAGGTGACAACAAGAGTTCACTTCCAGATGTGCTCAATGCATTTTATTCTTGCTTTGACTATCAGTACATGGAGGCACCTTCACGAACTCCTACAGCACCTAATGACCCTGTGATTTCAGTCTCTGAGGCTGATGTGAGAGCATCCTTTAGGAGGGTGAACCCACGGAAAGCATCCGGTCCAGATGGGGTACCTGGCTGAGTACTAAAGACCTGCCCTGATCAATTGGTTGGAGTGTTTACTGATATCTTTAACCTCTCACTTTGGTAGTTTGAGGTACCGAACTGCTTCAAGCAGGCCTCAATTATACTAGTGCCTAAGAAGAACATGGTAACCTGCCTCAAACTATTGTCCAGTAGCACTTACACCCACTGTGATGATGTTCTTTGAGAGGTTAGTGATGAAACAAATCAAATCCTGTTTGAGAAATGACTGGGATCCACTCCAATTTGTTTCTGGCACAACAGGTCCACAGCAGATGGTATTTTATTGGCTCTTCACTCAATCCTGGAACATCTGGACAGCAACAATGCATATATCAGGATGCCTTTTATACATTATAGTTAAGCATTCAATACTATTATCCCATCAAAAGTAACCAATAAGCTTCAATTTCTTGGCCTAATACCTCCTTGTGTAATTCGATCCTTGATTTCCTCACTTGCTGATCCCAGACAATTTGGTTTGGCAACAACATGGCTGAGTGGTGCCACAATTACAACCTCTCACTCAATGTCAGCAAGACCAAAGAGCTCATTATTGACTTCAGAAGGAGGAAACAGGAGGTCCATCAGTCAGTCCTCATCAGGGGATCGGAGGAGAGTCAGCAACTTTAAATTCCTCGGTGTTATAATTTCAGAGATTCTGTCCTGGGCCCAGCATGTAAGTGCAATTACAAAGAAAGCACTGCAGTGCCTCTACTTCCCTAGAAGATTCAGCATGATATCTAAAATATTGACAGATTTCTATAGATGAGTGGTAGCCTGGTATGAAAACACCAACATCCTTGAACAGAAAATCCTGCAAAAAAAAATAGTGGATACGTTCCAGTCCATCACAGGTAAATCCCCCCCTACCATTGAGCACATCTACATGGAGTGCTGTTGCAGGAAAGCAGCATCTATCATCAAGAAGCCTTATCATCAAGGCCATGCTCTTTTCTCGCTGCTGCCTTCAGGAAGAAGGTATGGGAGCCTCAGGACCCACACCACCAAATTGAAAAACAGTTTTTACCCCTTAACCATCAGGCTCTTCAACTAGTGGGGATAATTTGACCCAACTTTACTCATCCCATCATTGAACAGTTCGCACACTCACTTTCAAGGACTTTTCATCTCATATTCTCTATTTATTTATCTCATTTTTTTTCCTTCTTATTTGCTCAGTTTGTTGTCCTTTGCACATTGGCTGTTTGTCTGTCCTGTTGGGTATGCTCTTTCATTGATTTTATTATGTTCCTTGGAATTACTACGTATGCCTGCAAGAACACGAATCTCAGGGTTGTACAGTATATGGGTGACATACGTACTGTGATAATAAATGTACTTTGAATTTTGTCCCAGCACCTCACAAACTATTCCGGTGATATCCAGTGGGTGGCGCCTTTACTCCAGAATCTGATTTTTCTCCCGCCATTGTTCATTTTGAAAAGGGTGAGAGAAATAGTGGGATCATTTGTTCCTGAGATATTTTTTTAAATAGGTGATTCACTCTAGATGTAGTTTTACTTCACCACGAATCAACAATTCGTTGGTTAACGATATTCAGTTTAAACAGTGTTAATTGATTCTATCTGATGATCTAAATAGGCCATTTTATTTATTTTGATGAACAGAACGCATATGATTTCCAACTGTTTAATGTTCAATGACTGACAGCTTACGACCCTCTCCTGTAGGTCTTTCCTCGTTCCTGAAGTTTATTTACACAGGGATCCGACACCTTGCCTCTTAAGGCCTGTATTCATGTATCGGTCATGTATGACTCGTCCTTCAAAGTTCCTTGGAAACAGAACCTTTGAATGTTTCATCAAGGCGGGGTGATAAGCAAAGGAGTGAAAGGCTACCACGGGTAGACAGCAATACGGAGTTGAGGATCAGCTCCATGATTTTATTTTAGTGGCGGAAGAGGCTAGCGGTCGAATGGCCTACCAATTTGCGTGCACGTTTAAATACTGATTAGCAATTTGGTGATAGAAATTGTCTCAATCCTACTCCCACAAGACAATGGCTGAATTTCTTGTGAAGGCCCCTCCCCCTTAAACATCCCCTGTCACCATGATTTGCCTCGTATGCTCACTTCTGTGTCTTGGGGACAAGCTTCCTAAATCTCAAATCACCGAAAAAATATACTCTAATAATTTAATACCCAGTTAGGAAATTAATTAGGAAATCAGCTAGAAATACTACGATTAAGAAAAAAGCCACATTATTTTAAATAAATTTTAGGATATTGAAGATGCACTGCTTAGAATTGTATCCTGGCACAATGGTATATTTTAGAATGAGGACGTTTTAAAACTATTTTAACTTTGTCTTAAAAAAGGACATACACGTGTCAGAGGAGAGACCTGACAGAGCCCCACAGTTTTGACACAATTTGTTAGTAAGGAGTAAATTGCTGAGAAAATCAAACTTTCATACTTCCCAATATAACTGTTTATTTGATTAAATCATTTCCTCCGTCTACTGGGGAAACCCTCCAATTTCTGTAATGCTTTCAATTACGTCAGAAATCACATAAAACCAAATAGGTACACCGATCCCAGTCGCAGTCTTGAACCACGTAATGTTAGTATGTGGTGGAAGATTTATGTAACACTGCAAGTTTAGTTCCTTCATTCATGAATACAGCAACTACATCTGTTACATTTAAGGCTGCATGATTTAAATTAAACATGGGGAAGTGAGGATGTCGATGGATTTTTGCAAATGCAGCTAACTGGTACAACATACAATCTAGTGAATTCAGAGGGTGGTGGTGTTTGAAACCTCGCAAGGAAGGCGTTAGCTTGATTATTGTCTTTCTCACGTGTTGGTGTTGAGTGAAAGATACCACCTTCCTGTAAAACAAAAAGTTTGATAGACTGCTGCGTACGATAGGCAGTGCCAGGTCGCTGCATCGGGTCAATTTCAAATTAAAAGTTAATCACACAGGAACTTTTACTGGGATTCAAAACGTGAGCCCTCCGCTGTTGATGAATAAGATCCTCTCTTGATCCTCACGATGTATGGTTTGCAAACGGAGTAATTCCAATTTACACAAAACTCGACACCACGGTATTCCTGAGAAAAATCATCACTACCGTATTGCTTCGAAACAAGGAATTAAGACATGCACCTTGATATTTAATATTTTTGAAATATACTAATTTAAGCATTTGCAAGATGATATACCAGAACTACAAAAACAATACGAGGATTCAAAATATGTAAAACCGCAGTTTCGCAGTAAGCAAAGTTGTAATTTCTGTAGTTACAGGTATGAGTTTAATCTGTATACCTCAAAACAACAAATGTATAATGGAATATTTTGATATATTTATCTGAACTACAATGACACACTAGTTTGCAGAGCAAAAATTTCCATGATACAAACCCAAGGGTGTCCTAGGTTCCAACCACAGTGAATTTGGGCAACCTACTTAAAAACCGGTGGAGTTTTTCAAAGTCTTGATAACTTCGTGTGGTTTTGCTGCTCCCTGAGACCTCAGCTCAGTGTCTACTCTGTTCGCTATGCCGCAGACCAGCAATTTGGACACAGACGTTTTAATTAGCCTGACTACTTTTAGGGGGTTAGAGTGGGAGAGGAAAAGCGTCGTTGCTTTCTATTCTTAGCCGAATTCCCATTAATAAACAGGATAACATTTTACTGTTACATCCAAATGTCCCACGCAGGCACATTCGCTGCGTTGGGGTGGGGGTTCATGGAATCCTATCCCAGGGAGCCACCGTCACAGGATGCAAGGACAGAACATTGGCCGGGGGTGTGGGAAGCCTGCGTGGTTGAAAGCCCAGGCGCCATCGAATATAAAGGAATTAAAATTCTGGAACCACGAGTTACTGCAGATGCTGGAGTCTGGAACAACACACGAGATACCGGAACACAGTCCAGAGAAAATCTGCAGATGTTGGAAATCAAAGTAATACAGTACACACAATCGTCAGCCTGAAACGTCGACTGTTCTACTCTTTTCCATAGATGCTGCCTGGCCTGCTGAGTTCCTGCAGCATTTTATGTGTATTACGAGATGCTAGAAACCGACTTGATCTCCAACAATTAAGGCGAAATATTCACTCCGAAAGAGTACGGGGTGGGGAGTGACCTAGGAGAGAGGTTTTAAATTTCCCTGCCCATTGCAGAGTGTAAATCCTATTTAATAACATTGTGAGTTTCGACAATCAACTTGCCGGGCTTCAGGATCTCAAAAACGCTTCCCAACCCCGCTTGTCTATCTGACGATGGGTTCCCCTTCAAAAGTCTGTACTATATGCTGTAAAAGTCTTTGGGACATTCTAAAGAGGTGGTAAAAACCCTGTGTGAATGCAGTTCTGTTCATCATTTAGTTCGCTTTTCTTAGGTTTACTTAACGTCCCGGTGTTTCTCCTTTAGGAAACCAAAGGGCTGTGTTGCCGCCCTCACCTGGAGCGGGGCTGGTGGTGCTGCCTGCAGGAAGGCGGGGCGAGCTGCAACAGAAGGTGATCGGCTACGAGAGTCGAGAGCGACACACCCCGCCCCGGACCAGGACTGACACAGGCTGACTTTGACTGGGTTTAGGGCTAGACAGGCAGGCTGGGAGGTGGGAGGAGAGTAGCAGCAGGAGAAGGCAGGCGGCTGCGACACCAGATCCTGCTCCCAAGCCATTGTCCTCATCTCACGGTGGCAGCGCCGCGTTCACAAAGGAAAGTGCCCAGATTTCACACAACAGTCTCGCAGAGAAGGTAATTTTTTTCCCCTTTCTTTTATTGTTGTACACTCTCTGAAACTAGGCACTGCATATAACGTATTTGAGTTGAAACAAACCTTTTCAAATTTTAAATCGTCTTTAAAAACTTCTATTGATGGGTATAAATTTAAAAGGAGGGAGTTAGATACGGTTTTGAAACTTGTTGAAATTTAAAATTTTATCCAGAAAGAGGTCGCTGGTTTAAAGCGACAAAAGACCTGACTGATTAGTTAGTTACTGCAGAGTTGTTCGAATGTTCAGCGTGGTCATTGGACAAACGGTCTGTTTGACTCTGCAGTGAGGATAAGCGCGGTGATCTGATTTATCTTAATTTATTTTGATAGCGGGTTTTCTTTCTTTCACTCCTCTCTGCCCCTTTGTCCATACGAAGCAACAGTGTAAGAAACATTTCGCCCATTGATCTTTCGTACAGTGTGCAATATCGATCAGTTGACCCCGCGTGTCAAATCCCCAGCCAACCACTGTAAAACCACTCTCTCAGCTGAGAGCATGGCTGAGTTTTAACCCTGTCCGAGTCTTAAAACCCCGATGAGTGTGTGGAATCCACAGCAATTTCTCAGTGAAAGGGTAAAACTGTGGCCAGACCGCCACAATAATGTGAGTCAGATGTGATTGAAACCAGATGATTTCTAGTTTCTTTGACCCCCCCCCCTCAACCCCCGCTCCTTTCATCTCCCCAGTGTTTATACTGTTGGGTAATCTGATGAACGGAAACTGCCATGCTTTCGCCGTTCATTCTTCCTAGCTTTCGCTCATTTCCCACTCGATCCTGTTTTGTTGATTCAAAATGTTCCCAGATTAGCAACGGATCGCATGATTTTTGCTAACTCTTGTCAAAAATTTTGCCGGATTCCTTGACGGGTTAGCGTGGTACAGGTTAGCGTCATGTGCATAGCGCTCTGAGCCATTTGCCTGGCGGGCTTGCTCAGACATAGCGAGCTGTGTAGTCATATGCAAAGACGACGGGCGGCTACATTGACATGCTGACTAACAAGCTTGAATTGTATCTCTTCCATTGCCTGCCACACGCAAGGCGAAGCTTAAAATTCATCTCTGATCAACTACAAGGTTAAGTTTAAAGATCAAAGATTTAACAACACTTCCCTACCCCTTTCCCTTAGAAACAATGTGTCTGCGCGGGTGATGCGGAAATGCAGCGTCTGGGGCAACAGGTAAAAACCGGAGGGACATGAACTAGGCAATTTCTGCCGACCGCGTGAGGGTAGGGCAGATTGCTGGTGGCGAATTAAGTTTCTAAAAAGTTAGGTGCTTACATGCGCAATGTGAGCTTCCTTCTACTTACGACATGCTGATTCGGTCTTTTGCCAGAAAATGCTGAAAATATATAGCAGGAGTGGATTAAAATGTATGTGTGTAAACTTTCCTTTGGTTTCAAAATTAAAACCAGTTGCCACATATTAACAGTGTAGATTGAATAAGAATATTGGAAGTACCCAGCAGGTCAGTGACCGTCTGTGTGAGATGCTCACAGTGTCACAGTGGAGTGCTGGGAACGGACCCAAATGCGAGACACAGACACTGAAGTACAAGGAACAGGACTTGACTAGAGTAGGGACGTGACAGGATTCAGACCAGGAAAAGGGACAAGAATGCAGACTTGGGCTAGGGAAAGCGGGACCAGGACCTGGGTCTTACCTCAGGCTCGGACCCCAGAACCAGGCAAGGACATGACATGGCTTCAGGACAGGACGTTGCTGGGGTCTAGAGACCTGAGCTTGGAGACAGGCTGGGGTCTTGGATCTTGAGCTTGGCTGCAGGCTGGGGTCTTGGATCTTGAGCTTGGCTGCAGGCTGGGGTCTGAAATTGGCTGCAGGCTGGGGTCTTGGATCTTGAGCTTGGCTGCAGGCTGGGGTCTGAAATTGGCTGCAGGCTGGGGTCTTGGAGCTTGAGCTTGGCTGCAGGCTGGGGTCTTGCATCTTGAGCTTGGCTGCAGGCTGGGGTCTTGGATCTTGAGCTTGGCTGCAGGCTGGGGTCTTGCATCTTGAGCTTGGCTGCAGGCTGGGGCCTTGGATCTTGAGCTTGGCTGCAGTCTGGGATCTTGGATCTTGAGCTTGGCTGCAGGCTGGGGTCTTGGATCTTGAGCTTGGCTGCAGTCTGGGGTCTTGGACCTTGAGCTTGGCTGCAGGCTGGGGCCTTGGATCTTGAGCTTGGCTGCAGGCTGGGACCTTGGATCTTGAGCTTGGCTGCAGGCTGGGGTCTTGGATCTTGAGCTTGGCTGCAGGCTGGGACCTTGGAGCTTGAGCTTGGCTGCAGTCTGGGGTCTTGGATCTTGAGCTTGGCTGCAGGCTGGGGCCTTGGATCTTGAGCTTGGCTGCAGGCTGGGACCTTGGATCTTGAGCTTGGCTGCAGGCTGGGGTCTTGGATCTTGAGCTTGGCTGCAGGCTGGGACCTTGGAGCTTGAGCTTGGCTGCAGGCTGGGGTCTTGGATCTTGAGCTTGGCTGCAGGCTGGGGTCTTGGAGCTTGAGCTTGGCTGCAGGCTGGGGCCTTGGATCTTGAGCTTGGCTGCAGTCTGGGGTCTTGAAGCTTGAGCTTGGCTGCAGTCTGGGGTCTTGAAGCTTGAGCTTGGCTGCAGTCTGGGGTCTTAGAGCTTGAGTTTGGCTGCAGGCTGGGGTCTTGGAGCTTGAGCTTGGCTGCATTCTGGGGTCTTGAAACTTGAACTTGGCTGCAGGCTGGGGCCTTGGATCTTGAGCTTGGCTGCAGTCTGGGGTCTTGGAGCTTGAGCTTGGCTGCAGGCTGGGGTCTTGGATCTTGAGCTTGGCTGCAGGCTGGGGTCTTGGATCTTGAGCTTGGCTGCAGGCTGGGACCTTGGAGCTTGAGCTTGGCTGCAGGCTGGGGCCTTGGATCTTGAGCTTGGCTGCAGGCTGGGGTCTTGGAGCTTGAGCTTGGCTGCATTCTGGGGTCTTGAAACTTGAACTTGGCTGCAGGCTGGGGCCTTGGATCTTGAGCTTGGCTGCAGTCTGGGGTCTTGGAGCTTGAGCTTGGCTGCAGGCTGGGGTCTTGGATCTTGAGCTTGGCTGCAGGCTGGGGTCTTGGATCTTGAGCTTGGCTGCAGGCTGGGACCTTGGAGCTTGAGCTTGGCTGCAGGCTGGGGCCTTGGATCTTGAGCTTGGCTGCATTCTGGGGTCTTGGATCTTGAGCTTGGCTGCAGGCTGGGGTCTTGGAGCTTGAGCTTGGCTGCAGTCTGGGGTCTTGCAGCTTGAGCTTGGCTGCAGGCTGGGGTCTTGGAGCTTGAGCTTGGCTGCAGTCTGGGGCTGCATTCTGGGGTCTTGGAGCTTGAGCTTGGCTGCATTCTGGGGTCTTGGAGCTTGAGCTTGGCTGCATTCTGGGGTCTTGGAGCTTGAGCTTGGCTGCAGGCTGGGGTCTGGGAGCTTGAGCTTGGCTGCAGGCTGGGGTCTTTGAGCTTGGCT
Organism: Mobula hypostoma; assembly: GCF_963921235.1. Lineage (NCBI taxonomy): Eukaryota > Metazoa > Chordata > Chondrichthyes > Myliobatiformes > Myliobatidae > Mobula > Mobula hypostoma. The sequence continues at coordinate 151,383,121 of NC_086102.1, read as the reverse complement.
GCAGGCTGGGGTCTTGGAGCTTGAGCTTGGCTGCATTCTGGGGTCTTGAAACTTGAGCTTGGCTGCAGGCTGGGGTCTTGGAGCTTGAGCTTGGCTGCAGTCTGGGGTCTTGGATCTTGACCTGGGCTGCAGGCTGGGGTCTGAAATTGGCTGCAGGCTGGGGTCTTGGAGCTTGAGCTTGGCTGCAGGCTGGGGTCTTGGAGCTTGAGCTTGGCTGCATTCTGGGGTCTTGGATCTTGAGCTTGGCTGCAGGCTGGGGTCTTGGATCTTTGAGCTTGGCTGCAGGCTGGGGTCTGGGAGCTTGAGCTTGGCTGCAGGCTGTGGTCTGGGAGCTTGAGCTTGGCTGCAGGCTGGGGTCTTTGAGCTTGGCTGCAGGCTGGGGTCTTGGAGCTTGAGCTTGGCTGCATTCTGGGGTCTTGAAACTTGAGCTTGGCTGCAGGCTGGGGTCTGGGAGCTTGAGCTTGGCTGCAGTCTGGGGTCTTGGATCTTGACCTGGGCTGCAGGCTGGGGTCTGAAATTGGCTGCAGGCTGGGGTCTTGGATCTTGAGTTTGGCTGCAGGCTGGGGTCTTGGTGCTTGAGCTTGGCTGCAGGCTGGGGTCTTGGATCTTGAGCTTGGCTGCAGGCTGGGGTCTTGGAGCTTGAGCTTGGCTGCAGGCTGGGGTCTTGGAGCTTGAGCTTGGCTGCGGGATTTTCGTCTTGAAATGTGGAGGCTGATAACTTGGAGGCTGGAGCTGAGAGACCGACTGGGAACTGAACATCAACATAGAGCCGGAACTTGTCCTTCGAAAAGCCGGGAATCATCGTTAATACGACACCAAAATGAGACAGGACAGTACATAGACATAGAGCTGGGACTTATACTTAGACAAGCCGGGACTCAACCCCTCCACACCAAGGTGGGACAGGTCCACCTGTTGGGTAACGGCAGATTGGCCAGACTTACCCAACAGAGGCAAAGACAAGACGTGTCCCTCCGCAGGGCAACGGCAAAACTGCCTGACCTACCCCATGGAGGCGAGGACAAGCCAAGACATGACCCCGCCCCCCCCGCAGGGCAATGGCAAAACGGCCTGACTTACCCCACGGAGGCGAGGACAAGACAAGACATGACCCCCCCGCAGGGCAACGGCAAAACGGCCTGACTTATCCCAGGGAGGCGAGGACAAGAAGAAACAAACACCAAAGAACGACTAAATGTTGACTGTTCATTTCTCTCTGTAGATGCTGCTAACTTGCTGAGTTTCTCTAGCATGTTGTGAGTGTTGTTCAACATTACTCAAACAGATTATCTGTTCATTATCACATTGACTTGCAGATAGTCTGTTGTGTGCAAATTGTTTGCTGTTCGTTATAGGTTCCAAATCACTTCTTAACATCTTGACATTGACTTTTTTCCCCCTAGATGTTGCCTTTGTTCAGACAATTGTATGGTTATAGAGGGATGGAGTGTATATATTTCTAAAATGCAAGTTGTGAGTCAGCTGCACAGACTCAAGGGTTTTATTCCCTGTCCACCATTGATCTTAAATACATTCAAGGTCCTTTCTTTACTCTTCCCATGAAAGAAAAATATTTCATGGTGTCAAAACCTGTTTAAGAACCTCAATCCTTTCATAAAATAAGGAAAATAATTATGTATTTTTTTCTCATTCACTTCCTCCCATGGTCTTAAGAAATCTCTGTCTTTCAATTTGAGCTAAGGTGGTTACTACTTCTGGATTTCTAATTACTGTACTTGCCTTGTAAATGTGACTCCTTATTTAGGGACTTTGAATTTCTGTTCTGCTTAGAGAGAAAACATAAATTAAAACATGAATTATAAATAATTTTTACAAGAAAGAACCTAATTAGCAATGGAAGCCCACAGTAGTACAAAATGATTAGGGTTGTGCAGGCTGGTTCAAAACCCAAAAGGCTGAAGGAAAGGAGTTGTTCTGTGGGCTTAAGGCTTTTGTATCTTAAGATCTGTGAACATGGCATGACTATGATGGGGGATCTCTGATGATGTTGCCTTTTTGAGACAGCCCCTCGTGTTAATACTACTGATGATGGGAAGAGATGTGCCTGGAGGTGTATTGGGGCCAGAGTCCACTACTCTGGAGCTTTTGAATTGCAATATCTGACCAAGGCACAACCAGTCAGGATACTGTCAACTGTAAGTGTGTAGAAGTTTTCTGGACTCTTTGGTGATAAGCTGAACCTCCTTAGCCTTCGACAAAAATAAAGACTATAGTGCACCTTCCTCATGATTGCATCTATGTGCTAGGCCCAGGATGTGTCATTTGATGTGTTACTGCCCAGGAGTTTATAGCTGCTGACCCTCTCCTCTGCCAATCCACCAACGTAAACTGACATTTGTTTGCCCTCCTTCCCCTTCCCCATTAGAAAATAGTGGCATGTGCCAGGTTGCCTACAGCAAATACCACAGCAAATCTGGTTTCTGTGTTGTGTGAATGACTCAGTTTCCTTCAGTGGAAGAGTGTAGGAGAGCAACCCTTTAATTCTCACAGCAATATTGGTAGAGGTCAGAACAAGCTCTCCATGGCACCATGCTCACTCCTTGATAGAGGGAGTGCTGGCTGATAAGACTGGTATTCAGTCTCAGAACTTGGAGATCTTTTTCAATCAGGATAAAATGAAAGTTTTTGAAAAAGTTATTTATTCTTGTCATTATCCCTTCCAATTATGTTTAATGAAAATGTCCTTCCTTTTCTCTTAAAGATTTCCACACAACAATCAATTATTCAAGGAACTTATTCCCAAACATACACCATGAATTTGCTGTTGGATGTTGATAGTATGCAACAAGAGCTTTGGAGATTTGCCAGTATGTGTTTCTTACCTCTGGAGAAACACCTGGCATCAACTTATCAGCTGCTTAAAGCCATTTTAGAGATTCAGTGCTCATTATATGAGGTATTAGAACACAAACCTACTAACTACCACTTTGTGACACAGCTAAAAGAAGAATTAATAAGATCAGAATCAGAATCAGGTTCATTATCACCGGCATGTGATGTGAAATTTGTTAACTTAGCAGCAGTGGTTCAATGCAATACATATCTAGCAGAGAGAGAGAAAAAAATAAAACATAATAATAAATAAACAAGTAATAAATATGAGCCTTGGAATATGTTTAATCATTCTTGTGACTTACTGTTATTCAAGTTAAGATCTTGAAGCTCATTGATATAACGTCGCTGAAAAGTCATTGTTAAGAAAATTCCGAGCTCTTATCTTTCATATGTTATGCTGTGCTTATTTTTTATCGACATGCATTGCTAGCATTTTATCAGCAATGATCAATATCTAATGCATTTCCTGTACCAACAAATAGCCCTATGTACCTTTGGCAGATTTTATTCTTTTTAATACTTTCTCTGTAATTTTTGTATATGGCATTTACTATTGCATATATATGACCATTTGACACAGAAGAAAACTCAAGAGGTAACTTTTGATGTAAAACTTTAGAAAACTAGCATCTAGCTTTCAGTGATAAACAGAGTGTGTTTTGGCAGGTTGGCTGTAATATTGTAGCTGGAATGTGATCAAAATCTAAGTCTCTAGCTATACAATATGCACTATTGAGATAATTTCATTCAGATTGGCTCCATGATTTTACCATGAGGGCATACCCGTCTTTGTTCAGACCTTCCCTATTTCACTATATAGGGGCACTGAGGACATGTGACAGAGAAAGAAAATGGAAATTCTAATGATGTGGAATATGATCACTCATTTTGTTTGGAGATTAGTATGACATCAGACTGCTCAAAGTCAATTATAAATGACAGATTGTATCTACCTGCCCTTCTGAACAGGTCTTCCTAGGTGGAGTATTAATATGTAATTCTTACATATGTGAGGGGTTTCTTATTTTTATGTCACTGCGTAGTCTAATTAAAATGGCTTCTTTGTTATGTTATAATTGAAAGGGCTTCTTTGTTATGTTAACTGCTGAGAAAGTCCTTCCCGCTAGCAGTTTGTTTTGGATTATCTATTGATAATAGGACGAATGAACCAATTGTGATAATTGTTATGCTTTTGGTGTGTCTGTAAGATATTGTATGCATGGGGTTTTGGGGCAGAAGGTGGGAGAGAGAGACAGAGGATGGACCAGGTGCTGTGAGTCTACTAATGGGGTCAGACCCCGAGTGAGGCGTTCGGCGAGGAGAGGAGACGGAGATGGACTCGTGTGGAGCCTCTGGTCGACCACCATTGTTGGTCCCAGGCGGCCAGTCGAGGTGGTCTGAGGGGTCGCAGGGTGAAGAAGAAGGGTCCTGAGCTCCAACTGTTTGTGCACGAAGAGGTTGAACTTTGATAAGTGTGGCGCCTTTTATTTTCCTTTTATATTTTATTCTATATTAATTATATAGTTCCAGTAATATCTATAAACTGTAAATCATTTAATCATATCTGCTGTATTGTCTGTTATTTGGGCGGGGTGGGGTACATCACACAGCATCCACACAAACTTATTACCCAGTTTGGCAGGGCTGAAGGCTGTTTCCCTAGACGACAGTGAGCCGAGTGACCCTGAGGCTGGCCGGGGGGCTACACATAGGTAGTGGCAAAGAAGCAAAAAAAAAACATGTACCCCCACCATCCAGGCCATGCTCTCTTCTCACTGCTGCCACTGGGAAGATGGTACAGGAGCCTTAGGTCCCACACTGCCAGGTTCAGGAACAGTTATTCCCCTTCAACCATCAGGCTCTTGAACCAGCTGGATAACTTCATTCATCTCAACTCAAAAATGATTTCACAACCTATGGACTCACTTTCAAGGACTCTACGATTCATGGTCTGAGTACCACTCATTTGTTTTGTTTCTTTGTTAGTTTGTTGCACAGTTTGCCTTTTGCACATTGGTTGTCAATCTTTGCGTATAGTTTTCATTGTTTTCCCTGTGAACACCTGAGAAAGTGAATCCCAAGTTAGTATACGGTGACATATATGTACTTTGCAATAAATCTACTTTGAAAGTTGGTTACATTTGTATATGTTGTTCGTCCATCGTTGTCGTAGATGAAGACCTCGACACCATTATGATGGTGTCGAGACCAGCGCTTGATTTGGATTTAAGTGAGGGAGAGTTGCGCAGCGTCAGCCTCACTCTCTCTTCCCAATTCCCATCTGGATCCAGCGGCAAGGCAAGAGTCGAGACGACTGGAGATGGGACTAGGCGCAGTGGATGACCAGGACATCTTCTGTGTCTTGTTCTGCTCTACACGTTCCACGACGCTTGCAGAGACCGCCTTCTTGACCGTTGGACCTTCTGTTGGTCTCGTCCACTCAGTCCGCCGGAGTCTGTCTTCACATGCTGGGATAGACAACTCCCTATCTCACCGAGGGTTTGAGACCCGTCAGCTACCCTCACCTGGTTTAGCCGGCTTGTCGAAGCTGTTGCCCGGGGTGTGGCCGCTGTCGCATGCAAACAGCTACGGGGAGCCACAGGTGAGAGCTGAGTGCCAGGTGGGGACCAAAGGTGGACAAGCCACCCTGAAAAGGACACGACATGCTCCCCTACCAGAGGTGCTACCCCTCCCTGACACCCCATACATTTGTATAACTGTGCACTTGTAATGCTTAACTGTGACTCTGTTTGGGTTCAATAACGTATCTATCTAATCAGTAGAATGAAACAAAAAAAATAAAATAAAGATTGGCTTTATTTATCACATGTACATCAAACCCTCAAAACATTGAGTGAAAAGCGTCATTTGGATCAAGCAGCAACTGTCTGAGGAAGTGCGGGGGACAGTTTGCAAGTGTTGCTATGTTTATGGTGCTAACATAGCATGCCCACAACTTACTAACCCTAACCCATACACCTTACCTACCCTAACCCATACACCTTTGGAAAATGGGAGGAAACTGGGGCACCTGGAGCAAACCCACATGGTCAGTGAGTGTAGGTGCGAACTCCTTACAGAGTGTCCTCCACTGTCTCTGGACCAATCCCAACCTTACCATCTAACCGCAGACAAAGTGGGTGCTGTTACAGTGTGGCGGACTGACCTCTACCTTGCTGAGGCCAGGTGGAAACTCTCTCACACCTCCTCTTACATACCTTTGAAAATGACCCCACTCTGGTCCATCAGAAAATTGCCTCTTGCATTACATCACTAACCTCATTAACTTTGGAGAACTCGCATCTGCTGCCACCAAGCACAAAGTTCCCTTATCCTGAACTGCTTGTTTCTACCTCCTAATCAAGATCCACAAACCTGGCTATCCAGGTAGGCCGATTGTCTCTGTCCACTCCTGCCCCACTGAACTCATGTCCACTTTATTCTATCATGCTTGGCTCAGTCTCTTCCCACCTACATCTGTGATACTTCACATGCTCTCGACCTCCTCAACAACTTTCAATTCCCTGGCCCTAACTGCTTCATTTTCACCATGGATGCCCAGCCCATACACACTTCTATCCCCATCAAGAAGGCCTCAAAGCTCTCTGCTTCTTACTCATGAAAGACCAACCAGTTTCCTTCCACTCTCATCCTCTTCTGTCTCGCAGAACTGGTCCTTGCCCTCAACAGTTTCTCCCACTTCCTCCAGACTCAAAGGGTAGCCATCTGCACCCACATGGGCCCCAGCTATGCCCACCTTTTCGTAGACTGTTCACATTGTCAATATTCCAAGCCTTCCCTGGTAATGCTCCCCAACTCTTCTTGCGCTACATTGACGACTGCATTGGTGCTACATCATGCACCCATGCTGAGCTCATCAATTTCATCAACTTTGCCTCTAACTTCCACCTTGCCCTAAGTTCACTTGGTCAATTTTGACACACTGACCCCTGTAAAAATGCTGTTCTCCTTTCTCGATTCCTTTGTTTCCACTGCATCTTTCCCAGGATGAGGCTTTCCCTTTCAGACCATCAGCGATATCATCCGTCTTCAAAGAACAGGGGTTCCTTTCCACCACCATTGAAGCTGCCCTCACTGGCATCTCCTCTATTTCCTGGACATTAGTGCTCACCCCATCTTCTCACCGCTTTAACAGGGATAGAGTTCATCTTGTACTCACCTGCCACCTATTAAGCCTCGGCATCCAACACATCATTCTCCGCGACTTCAGTATCTGGCGCTCCTGATGCACCCTCCTGTACATTGGTGAGACCCAATGTAAAATGGGGCAGCACTTTGTTGAGCACTTCCATCTGCGAAAAGCAGAATTTCTTGGTGGCCAACCATTTTAGTTCCTCTTCCCATTCCTGTTCTGACATATCAGTCCATGTCCAGCTCTTTTGCCATGCTGAGGGTGGAGGAGCAGCAACATTTATTCCGTCTTGGTAGCTTTCAACCTGATGGGATGAACATCAATTTCTCTTCCGGTAATTTCTTTTTCCCTCTCCCTTCCCTCATCTTCTATTCCCCACTCTGGCCTCTTACCTCTTCTCACCTGTCTATCACTTCCCTCTGATGCCCCTCCTTCTTTCCTTTCTCCCATGGTCCACTCTCCTCTCTTATCAGATTCCTTCTTCAGCCCTTTACCTTTTCCATCTGCCTGGCTTCGCATATCATTTTCTAGCTAGTCCTCCTTCCCTTCCCCCTTTTTATTCTGGCGTCCTCTGCCTTCCTTTTCAGTTCTGAAGAAGATTTCAGCCTGAAATGTTGACTATTCATTTCCGTAGATGCTGTCTGACCTGAGTTCCTTCAGCATTTTGTGTTCTGTAGCTCACAGACAGTGACGGGAATTGAACTCCTGCACTACCAAATACATCAATTTCCTTTATTGCACCTTGTAGTTAAAAATAAGTTGTTGTTCAAAGTACATGTTGCTATTTGCTTTTAATGTTTTGAATCATAGAGTAGTAAATTAAACTTACTTGCTGTTCAACTTGATGAGCAAAAATTTCACTGTGTCAGGTTTGCTCCTATAACTGACACCTCTCAGTCTCCACCTAGCTAATAGAATTTACCTGCCTCTCATTCCAGACTCATCACCTGCAGCTTATTTAACCCAAGTTCTCAGCCACAGTTCTTGCTCATCATTGAACCAGCCCGACTCAACCAGTTCCTACTAGCTCTGTCTTCCCTGTCTATTGTTTACCTTGTTGCCTGTTGTGTTTAGTTTCTGTTCTCTCGTTTTGTAGCCCTTTGTGGCACGTTATTTGTGATCTATCATCAGAAGTATTGTTCACTGCTAAATCGTCTCTGCTGCTCTGCTTTTGAGTCAATCCTCCTCTATATTTCTTGATGTGCTGTCATTGATCAATTGCTAAGCATATTATTTTGTTATTTTATTGTCAAATTCTGTATGTTCCTATGATGCAATAAAATTTTACTAAGGTAGTAATGCATTTTGAACAGTTTATTGTGCACCTTTTTGCGTGAGTCCATTTACATTTATTATTCTTTTGTTCCTGTACCATGTATGTGAAGACAACATAAAGGGTTTATGGTAATTAGTGTTGCCAGTATGACAATATATAACAATTAATAACAAACAATCCCATTTGTCCATATGGGAGAGAATGTGCAATGCAGAGCCTCTGGAGAAAACTGTCTTTTGATCCAAGTTTGTTCACTTGCTGTTAAATGCTAATTAGGTCTCTGGTTGAGGATGGAGTTTGAGATTGTGGAAATAGTCAGATATCAAATTGGACAAAAATGTTATTTTGAGATACTTGGTTCAAAACGTGCACCATGCTGCCTTTGTAAGACAGCCGAGTATGGTTGAATATTACAACTGCATAAATATTCTGCAGTTTTCCTTGACTACGTTGGAGAATGGGAGAATGATTATATAGGACTTTCACTTAAACATTAAGTGTGTCTTATGCATACCAATAAAGATGGGAGAGATTGTAGAAATCTTGCTTGAACACAGTAAGATGGAGAAAATGAAGGTGAGAAAACTATGGGATGATGCATAAGTATTAAAGGTCAAACCATCAAGAATCTTTCTTGCATCATATACCTAAGTTCTCTCTTTAGTTACCTGATGAAGCAACTGTAACCTTTGGCCAGGAACAAATGTCATCAGGTGGAGCCCAACCTTCTTAGTGTTTTGACCCTTAACCACTACACTTTCCAGCTGGCGGGTCAGCAGTGGTGGCCAAGTCACTATCCATCTGCTCCTGATTTCAAACCCAACTCCTCTCACCTGCTCCATATCCAGCAAGAGGCTCTTTCTGCTTCCTCCCCCATCCTGCGCGCTGCTTGGTTCTTGCTTTTGCATCACGGCCCAGTGCAGACAGCAACCTCCATACTGACCTTGCCGGGAACCCTCTGTGGCCAGTCTCCATGGGGAGTAGCCACATCTGCCATCCTTTGTCCCTGCACTCCTGGACTAAGGACTGGTACTTCAGGGCCTTCCTCTCATGAGCCTCCTTGCATTCTTCCCCCTAGGGTACTGTGAGCTCCACCAGGATGATTTTCTTGTCTTTAGTAGAGCGCAGTGCGATGTCTGGTCGAAGTATGGTTTGCACCACCTCTGGGAACTGCAGCTTTTTCCCCGCATTGACCCTCCTCTCCCATGATTTGGCAGTTAGGCCTGTTTTATGTGACAGGCATGGCCCTCTCCTTGATGAAAATGACTGCCCTGTTTGCCCCCCTGCCAGCTGGTCTCTTTTTACACCTCTCCCACTCCAGTGTGTCAGCAAGGGACAGCAGGACCTTGTCGTGGCACCAGCTATACTGTCTTTGTGTTAAAGCTGTTTTGCATCCTGACAATATATGTGCCAGGCCAGTGAATCCCACTGACCATAAAGCTTGCAGTTAGCGACCTTTCTCAGTCCCCACATGTGCTGCTGTGCTGATGTAGGGAGATTGTCATACACGGACTGAGGGAGGAAAGAAATGTGGAAGGGCTCCAGTCTCCTAAGCTCTGCCCAAGTGATCTTGCGCTTGGGAAGATCCCATTTCATCTGGGCGCCTTGTGACACCAGTTCCACTGCCTTTGATAACCGCCTTTTGTCCTCGCAGTTCTATACCTCTGCCTGGACCATGTCATGCCTATCCCTTACATTTGCACTCACCCATCACTGGAAGTGTGCAGAGCCGAGGCCTTGCCATCCCAGGCATGGGTTGCTGATGATGCCTCAGTTGCAGGGAGCTCATCTGTTGCTGAGTTGGCAGTTCACTTTCAGTCTTATCTTGTTGTGACTCTTGCTTGATTTATTAGCTTGTCATCTGAGCCCCTCAGTACTAACACATCTCTACACTTTGCTATCTGGACTAACGATGACAAAGAACTATTGGTCTGAAATAGGAAAATGAGAAAAGGAAAGAAAAATGAATGAAATATTAGAAATCATAGTAAAACAAAATAAAAGTGGCAGAAGCATGCAAAGCCTACTTGGCAGTTGGAAAGAAAAAAATAGCCAGTGGTTTGAGTGATAGCCTACTTTTAGGATAAAAGTGATTCTCATCAGAAATCCACAACCTCTACCAGATTCTACGAAACTCTAAGCATTAGAGCATAAGACCATAAGAGATAGGAGCAGAATCAAGCTATTCAGTCAATTGAGTCTTCTCAACTATTACATCAAGGCTGATCCAAGTTCCCTCTCCAACCCATTCTTCTGCCTTCTTCCTGTACCTTTTCATCCCCTGACTAATAAAGAACCTGTCAACCACCACCTTAAATATACTCAATGTCATGGCCTCCACAGTCGCCTGTGACAACGAATTCCACAGATTCATCAACCTCTGGCTAAAGAAATTTCTCATCTCTTCTAAATGGACATGCCTCTATTCTGAGGCTGTGCACTCTGGTCCTGGACTTGTGCACTGTAGAAAATACCCTCTTCACATCCACTATCTATGCTTTTCAATATTTGATTGTTTCAAAGAGATCCTCCCTAACTTTTCTAAAGTCCAGCGAGTACAGGCTCAGAGCCATTAAATGCTTCTCATATTATAACCCTTTCATTTCTGAAATTATTCTCGTGACCCTCTTCAATGTCAGCACATCCGTTCTTCAAAAGGTCCAAAGTCTGTTCTCCATACTCCAATGAGGCCTCACCAGTGCCTTACAACGCCTCAGCATTAAATCCTTGCTTTTTGTATTCTAGTCCTTTCAAAATGAATGCTAACATTGTATTTGCCTTCTTTACCACTGACTGAACCTGCAAGTTAACCTTTGGGACTTCTCTCAAATCGCTTTGTACCTCGGATTTTTGAATTTTCTGCCTGTTTAGAAAATAGTCTATGATTTTGTTGCTTCTACCAAAGTACATGAGTATACACTTGCCAATATTGTATTTCATCTGCTGCTTCTTTGCCCATTCTCCTAATCTGTCTAAGTCTTTCTGCAGACTCCTTGCTTCCTCAGTATCCTTCGTCCCTTTGCCAACTAGCCAGTCCTCTATCCAAGTTAGTATTTTTCCTGTAGTACCATGGGCTCTTACTGTATCTTGTTAAGCAGCCTAATGTGCAGCACCTTTTCAAAGGCCTTCTGAAAATCCAAGCTATGCAACAACCAGCAAGCGGTTCTCCTTTGTCCATCCTGTTTGTTATTGATGAAATCCCGATGATTATAATCTCAATATACAAACCAAATGGTCTCAGATGTACAGGAACTTTGGTATTGAACTAAAATTTGCAGTTTTTTCTTGCCTTGGCACTTGGGTGGGAATAGCTCTCTCTCTTGACTTTCCAAAAGCTCTCTGCTTATCTGTTTGCTCAAATACAGTAGCAGTAAAAAATGCCAAAAATTTAAAATGAAGTCAGAAAATACTGGAAGGACGGCAGATCATGCAGTATCTCTTGCAAGAGAGATGGAGTGAATGTTTCAGTATTCTGCTGAATAATTTTCAAAATTTTCTTTTTGTTGTCTTAATATGGTACAATACTGTCCAAAGTAGAGAGGAAAATTTAGAAATCGAAGAAGAGCCGTGGGAAGTTTGTATTTATATGTATGGGCAAAATGGAGGTATTCTGCAAATGGATTGCAATTACTCCTTGCTGGATATTAATGTCAAGATCACTCCAATATTGAGTAGAACTTTTTGGATTAGAGTTTAATTGATATTCTGCCGATTCCTATCCCAGTATTTTCATGCAGACCGATACATCATTGACGTGGAATGCAGTGAATTTTTCACTTAAATGTCAGAGTTTAAATCTTTCCCCATAGTTGATAAGAATGTCTCTGTAACAGTCCGTAGGTATGTCAGCATTACTTGGGATAAGATGAATGTATTTCAAAATATTTTATTTAAAATATTGAATCGCATGAGGTTTTGCTTTTACATGTGATTACAAATTAAATGAATAATGGCAATAAGTCTTGGCTTTGAACTGTATATTGCATAATTACAATGATGACAGCATGTTCATTTGATTGATCAGGTACTGATAAGGTAGAGAAATGCTTATGTGGACTTGATAACTCATTTACAATATGTTGATTTACAATAGTAATGTGAACAAATTAGAAGCATTTACTTTACCCAAATGCTCACGGTACAGGAGATATCTTCTACAATAATTTGCTATTGATTGTGTCTGTCATTTCATTGGCCAGTAATAGGACAAGTAGTTCTACCATCTCCTTTATTTTTGCCCTGTCAAGAACAAGGCTCTGGCAGAATCTGCAGGCCCCATATTGGCCTCATCAGTTATCTCAGAGCCTACGGAACTAGAATGAAAGCAGGTCATCCATGACCCCATGTGGCTATCTTAGAAGAAGAAAGATCTACTGGGAATCAGGCCTCAAGGACTGAAGCAACACACATAAAAATTGTTGGTGAATACAGCAGGCCAGGCAGCATCTATAGGAAGAGGTACAGTCGATGTTTCGGGCTGAGACCCTTCATCAGGACAGGACTCAAGGACTGAAGTCAGCTTTATATGTGATTGATACTTATCAAATTGCCAAAACATAAACACCCCACAAAAGACAGATATCAGTGGTCAGATTTTTTAAAATTTTCTTAAATATAACAGAGAGTTAACAGTTTTAATATCCTTTGCCTTTTGTAATACCTTGTAATTTATGAATTGTATATCTTCTGCCTCATGTAAGGTACAAAAGCATGGATTAAAAACCATAGTACCATCATATGGCTCTGCCAAATAGGTCTTGAGGAGTTAAATATTATTTTTAAACATTTATTTTTGCTTCCTTGAGCGATGAACTGCGGAGGTGTATTTTGAGTCTGGGTTCAAAGGTTCATTACGCCTGTACAATACAACTCTGATATTCATCTTCCCCAGATAGCCATGAAATGCAGAAAAACCATGGAGTTGTTGAAAGAAAAGATATCAAGGCCCCCCCCCCCGCAACACACACACAAAAGAAAAAGAAAAAGGTCCATTTCTTAAATTTGCCAGCAGGAGCTGGGAAATTACAATACCATAGAGAAAAGTGAAGTCAAAATTAGAGTGTCCTAATTATGAGGGGCTTTTTGCAGCCATTTCCACTTGCATCGTTTACTTTGTGGACATGTTGGTGGTATTGTTTTTGGAAATTACATATGTATTTTTAAATGGACATACATTTCCTCACAGGTGATCTTGCTCCACTGCCATTAATCTCAATGGACATGTGAGTGGATGTACCTTTTGCAGACAAATTGGGGTTCCATCAGATTTCCAGTACAGGTCGTTTCAGGGAAATTTAGACAATTTGCGCTTTTATGTCAAACATGAGACTTTTAAAAATAATATTCATGAAAAACAACAAAATATAGCTCGTTGGGGTTGATAGAATTATTGTTAAATCACAAAGAATTTAATTTGTTGTAGCTGTTAACTGAGGATAGAAATGGCTGCTATGTTCTCCCATTCATTTGTTTGTATTGGAAAAATCAAAATAACATTCAGTAAGACTACAGGAGAAGCAGAATTTGAAATGGTATGCTTATCATGAACTAATTATTCTAGTAGTCAGTACCTCTTATAGTTCAAGAGTATTCAACCATATTCCACCTCTATTGCTTTTAATTATTATAATGGGTGGAGCAGGGATATAGCTTGGCAATATGACTATTAAAACTTGTGAAAATAGTAATTCAAATGTGGCTTAATCATATGTTAACAGCCTAAGTAGTTTATTAATTATTAACATTCTGAGAACTAATTTAGATATTAATCTTGGTCTAATCGTTGCAGTGAACTGTTTAAACATGTAACAGAAATTAACTATCAGTATCCAGATATATTGATACAGTAACCTTTCATTCACTCAATCTGTACTAATGGAGAATCGTATAATTTTTATAGCTGAGCTATGAATTCAGAAGACAGAACTGGATATTCAAATTGTGATATATAATCTCATAAGCATAGAAGTATGATTAATGCACAACAATCTGTAGTTCTGCCTAGAACAAAAAAAAATTTTCAGGGCTCTCTGGACAGTGGACTGTTGTATGATAAATTTGGAGTAACAGAGTGTATGCATTTGACAGATCCTCAAAGACAGCAGTACTGATAGTCAAGGTAGTTAAAGATGCAAACAGAATACTTTCTGAGGTATAGAATATAATTCCGTGCTAGAGTTGTCAATATCTTTTAGGCCAAAGCATTAGTACTGCATTTCTTCAACGTATAATCCACACAGGGAAGGTACGGATTGCATGGGAGCAGGTGCAAAATAAGATTTATCAGACAATACTGGAAAATTGGGATTGATTGTTTTCTTACATGAGAAGAGATTGAACAGAGGGATATAAGATTACAGGTTACCTAGTTGGAGTAAGTAGGTAGTACTTATTTCACTTAGTTGAGAAGTCAGAGGGCATGGATTTAAATAAATTGGCTGAAGAATTGGAGGAAAAAATGAAGATTTACTTCTGGGATTTACTGCTACAAGTGGAGGTATATATACCCATCATTTAAAAAAAGTTTCCTGGGTGTGTTTCTGAAGAGCTGTGGCCCTGTTGGATGGCAGATCAAGTGCTGGAAGGTGTGTTCATGTAGTACAGGCACTGCAGGTACGTGCCCTGGTCATAAGAGGTTCAAGCTGAAGATCATGTGACACCTGTAGCCTCTTCCATCATTCAGAAAAGGTTACAGTTGGCTTTTCTTCTCAAACTCCACTCCCTCAGGCCCTGTATCCTCTCATCGTTGTTAATTTGAAAAAAGAATGTCTTTGCAGGCATCAACCTTCCTGAGTTAGGCAAACAAAGATTGCTAGCAAATGTGAATGTAGAAATAGACTGCCATGTTTTAATTGCTTTCTATTTTATTTTAGGGCAAAATGGCCAAGTCAGAAGTGAAAACGTCCCTTCTGGACAACATGATCGGGGTGGGAGACTGTGTACTTTTGGAACCTCTCACTGAAGACACATTCTTAGAAAATCTCAAAAAGCGCTTTGACCACAGTGAAATATATGTAAGTGTTCTTAAAATATATTTGGTATAACTTATTTGGGTAGATTTCTATATTTTAATTGCTTTATAACCCTCTCAAGATGAAAGAAGAGTTCTTGCTCTTTATTGGCAAACTTCCTTTTTTATCTATTTCATGTACAGTTACACCTGATAGTATGATCACTCAGATTTACAAGCGTTAAATCATATCAACATGTTCACAACTATAAAGCAGATGGCAACAGGCAACCAAACCTTTGTAATCCTTGATGATTTATTAGTATTTCTTGATCTGAGAGATGTTTTCATGTCTTGAACTTTCCAACAAGTGGGAGAATTACCAGAATTGCATCAGGTGTATAAGATGATGAGAGGCATTGATCATGTGGATAGTCAGAGGTTTTTTCCCAGGGCTGAAATGGCTAGCACGAGAGGGCACGGTGTTAAGGTGTGTGGAAGTAGGTACAGAGGAGATGTCAGGGGTAAGTTTTTTATGCAGAGAGTGGTGAGTGCGTGGAATGGGCTGCCAGCGGCGGTGGTGGAGGCAGATACAATAGGGTCTTTAAGAGACTCCTGGATAGGTACATGGAGCTTACAAAAAAATAGAGAGCTATGTGTAACCCTAGGTAATTTCTAAAGTAAGTATGTATTCGGCACAGAATTGTGGGCCGAAGGGCCTGTATAGGTTGTATAGGCTATAGGTTTTCTATGTTTCTAATCATCTCCATCACTAAATACAGTTGAAGTCAGAAGTTTACATACACCTTAGCCAAATACATTTAAACTCAGTTTTTCACAATTCCTGACATTTAATCCTAGAAAACATTCCTTGTCTTAGGTCAGTTAGGAACGCTACTTTATTTTAAGAATGTGAAGTGTCAGAGTAATAGTAGAGAGAATGATTTATTTCAGCTTTTATTTCTTTCATCACTTTCCCAGTGGGTCGGAAATTTACGTACACTTTGTTAGTATTTGGTAGCATTGCCTTTAAATTGTTTAACTTGGGTCAAACGTTTTGGATAGCCTTCCACAACCTTCTCACAGTAAGTTGCTGGAATTTTGTTCCATTCCTCCAGACAGAACTGGTGTAACTGAGTCAGGTTTGTTGGCTTCCTTGCTCGCACACGCTTTTTCAGTTCCGCCCACAAATTTTCTATCGGATTGAGGTCAGAAAATGATGTCAAGTCTGGTTCATCCTTGGGAGCAATTTCCAAACGCCTGAAGGTACCACGCTCATCTGTACAAACAATAGTACACAAGTATAAACACCATGGGACCACGCAGCCGTCATACCGCTCAGGAAGGAGACGCATTCTGTCTCCTAGAGATGAATATACTTTGGCGCGAAAAGTGCAAATCGATCCCAGAACAACAGCAAAGGACCTTGGGAAGATGCTGGAGGAAACAGGTAGACAAGTATCTATATCCATAGTAAAACAAGTCCTATATCGACATTACCTGAAAGGCTGCTCCACAAGGAAGAAGCCACTGCTCCAAAACCGCCATAAAAAAGCCGGACTACAGTTTGCAAGTGTGCATGGGGACAAAAGTGTTACTTCTTGGAGAAATGTCCTCTGGTCTGACGAAACAAAAATTGAACTGTTTGGCCATAATGGCCATCGTTATGTTTGGAGGAAAAAGGGTGAGGCTTGCAAGCCGAAGAACACCATCCCAACCGTGAAGCATGGGGGTGGCAGCATCATGTTGTGGAGGTGCTTTGCTGCAGGAGGGACTGGTGCACTTCACAAAATAGATGGTATCATGAGGAAGGAAAATTATGTGGATGTACTGAAGCAACATCTCAAGACAACAGCCAGGAAGTTAAAGCTCGGTTGCAAATGGGTCTTCCAAATGGACAATGACCCCAAGCATACCTCCAAAGTTGTCAGAAAATTGCTTAAGGACAACAAAGTCAAGATATTGGAGTGGCCATCACAAAGCCCTGACCTCAATCTGATAGAAAATTTGTGGGCAGAACTGAAAAAGCATGTGCGAGCAAGGAGGCCTACAAATCTGACTCAATTACACCAGTTCTGTCTGGAGGAAGGAACAAAATTCCAGTAACTTACAGTGAGAAGCTTGTGGAAAGCTACCCAAAACTTTTGACCCATGTTAAACAACTTAAAGGCAATGCTACCAAATACTAACAAAGTGTATGTAAATTTCTGACATACTGGGAAAGTGATGAAAGAAATGAAAGCTGAAATAAATCATTCTCTCTACTATTATTCTGACATTTCGCATTCTTAAAATAAAGTAGTGATCCTAATTGACCTAAGACAGAGAATGTTCTCTAGGATTAAATGTCAGGAATTGTGAAAAACTGAGTTTAAATGTATTTGGCTAAGGTGTATGTAAACTTCTGACTTCAACTGTATGTAAATTCAAAAGCCTCACATGTGTGTCACAACTGGTAGAGATAGGGAGGGAGGTTGGCTTGGTTGTTTTCAATTACATTAAGCCATAAATAGCAAAGGTATCATCACCTTCGTATTCTCCGAATGACAGCTTGCAGTTCTTCCGCTGGGAATATGGTGGGAGGCTGTCTCTGGGGATTGAGGATGACCTGCTTCCGTTTCAATTCTGTGGGTTCTGGGGTGACTGATAAGTCAAATATGGACCCATCGACCACCACAGATTGGAGAGAAAGTGCTTGATGGGGAATACTTTTGTGGGAAATTTTAAAGGGGGAGGGGAGACACTCCTTATATCATTTATGCTGGGCTTCTTTGTGCTCCTGATGCATGTGATAAAGGTTCTCAGTGCAATCCCAAATGCTCTTTCTTTGCTTCAAGTGGTTAAGGGTCAAAGGTTTGCATGAATCTGTGAGGAAGTTGCATTTTTTTTCCAAGGAGGTTTTGGCATCCTTGAATCATTTCCTCATCCACCAGGATTCCCATGGCAAGAGCTTAGAATGGATGGATTGTTTGGGCAGTTGTTTTGGGAAACAGACTGTGGAACATAGAAGGAAAGGAAAAAGATGCATCAAATTAACATGTTTTATCTTTTATCTTCTTTTTATTTTGTCACCTTACGATGGCAGAGACTACACGCCAGCAATTACTTTTGAAGTGCAGTGACTTTTTTTTCTTTGTAGGCAAATAATTTGCACATAGAATATACAAAGGATAATGACCAACTGGTGAATTTTGTGGATTAATACCAGCAAGAACACTGGGATAACTTTTACTGTAATTGCTTTATTATACATCTTTCTGTGCCGGGGTTGGTGCTGGGTTGAATATTTTTTCCAAATGATAGCTTTACCACAATGCAGAGCTCCTTTAATACTGCATGTAACGACACTTGTGTTAGGTTTAATTTGGGAGCATTGGAAGTATTCTGTTGCCTCACTATGCAATACGGAGAAACAGAAGTATACGTAGTGGATACTTATACAATCTAGTCCTTGTGAAGTGAATCAACTTTCAAGGGCAGATTTTGGGGATTGGAGGAGTAATTGCAATAGAAATGTGATACAGGAAAGTTTTATTAAAGTGATGTCTACAGAAGTTAAGTTGCACTGGGCTGTAATGAGCCGAAAAGTACTGTACTGGTCATTGTAGCTTGTGTTATTACTTTTAAATGCTTTCTTGCCGGCATTCTCCCACATTTATCATAACCCCTGTTTGCTTGATAAAAATATTACAAAATAAATAATAAAGTTCATAGCCTAAAACAGATACCAATTATATTACCAATTACAGGCATTAATTCTGTATCCTATTGTTCGTGGGAGAAGGAGGTAGTGGGGAAATGTTGAGTTGAAACAATTAAAAATATTCCTACCTCCCCTTCTGGGGTAATCTGTAAATTGATGAGGTGACCTGTAAATTAATGTTCTTCTAACCCAGTTCTGTCCCATTCAGACTGAGAATCTGAGTAAAAAACAATCTGAAAGCTTGAAGTATTTCATATGGCTTTATCATAATATTGATACTCTTGTCAAGATTATCATTTATTTATTTAGAGATACTGTGTAGAGTAGGCCTTTCTGGCCCTTTGAGCCACACCACCTAGCAACCCCTGATTGAACCTCAGCCTAATCATGGGACAAGTTACAATAACCAGTTAACCTACTAAACAGCATGCATTTGTGTTTGTCTTTATGTAGTATATCATCAATATGGGGAATTTAAGAATGTAATTCTTATTTTGTATAATATGCCGATTTAGCTCTAGACCTCTTTTATTTTTTTAGGATGATCATGACTGTATTACTGACAATATAACAATTTGAAATGAGCTAGTAATAACTTGAGTAGATGAAGGCCTGGGCCTTTGGGAGAATGATCCAAATATTGCATATTGCCAAGAGCCCCTTTGTAAATTTGTTCAATTTATTGTGTAGTATATTGTGATATAAATTGCTTTGTTATTGAAGCAGAATGTAAATGTTCTGTTTCCTTACTCTTAAAGCATTTTATTGTACTTCATGTTTTAATGGCTCCTTTTGCCCTGGAGTGCCTAGAGCCTAAAGAATTTTGGATCTAGTTCTGTACATTAATAACTCAAGAGATTCTGTAGATACTGAAAATCCAGGGTAACACACACAAAATGCTCAAGGAACTCAGCAGGTCAGGCAGCATCCATGGAAATGAATAAATAGTCGACTTTTTTTGTAATTATTTTTCACTATGCTGATAACGATTACTATTACTATAGTTTCAACAGTGTTATTCATTTCTGAAGTTAAACCAAAAATATGCAGTTAATGCGAATGATCTGTTCTGTTATATTTGTAACTTTAAAGCATTTTACTAATTGGTAGCAATGGTTACAATGCCTGCATACAGACAGGTGGTGGAACGGCTGGCCCTTTGGTGTGGTCAGAACAATCTGGAGCTAAAGACTGTGGAGATGACAGTGGACTTCAGGAGGAGCCCCCCAATACTCCCCCCACTCACTATACTGAACAGTATTGTGTCTGCTGTGGAGACCTTCAGGTTTCTGGGTGTCACAATCTCCCAGGACCTGAAATGGACACCCAACGCAGACACTCTTATCAAAAAGGCTCAGCAGAGGTTGTATTTCCTGCTTCAACTCTGGAAGTACAACCTGCCTCAGGAGCTGCTGATTCAATTCTATTCAGGAATAATCCTGTCTGTTCTCTGTTCGTCCATCACTGTCAGGTTTGGATCAGCTACCAAACAAGAATAGAATAGACTCCAAAGAACCATCAGGGCTGCGGGAAAGGATTATAAACTGCCCTCGATCCAGGACTTATATGCATCTAGAGTCAGGAAGCAAGCAAGCAGCATCATTGTTGACCCATCACACCCTGGACATCACCTGTTCCAACTCCTTCCTTCTGATAGGCGCTTTAGATCACTGGATGCCAGGACAAATAGGTACAAGAACAGTTTCTTTCCGTATGCCATCAGTCTTATGAACACTTGAATTTTAGTCTATTATAAACCAAGTCCACCTTTACATACACAGGTATACCTCATTGTATATAGTTCACGATTATTTGCACTATTGTTTTGTTTGCTTTTTGATTCTGTACAGCGAGAGCTCAGGCAAACCGACATCAAATTCCCTGTATTTTTGTCCACATACTTGGCGATAATAAAGGATTCTGAATCAGATTCTGATTCAATGAGCTTACAATTTCCACTGAAGTCAGTGGGGTCATGGAACCTGCACCAGGTGGGGCAGAGATCCAAGACATGATCCACCTCAGCAGCTGTTCTCAACAAAATCTGAGATACCACCCACTGATGAGGTGATCTGCAGTGTGATGGAGAAGTGGAGAAAGGTTGGCCAAGGTAATGTTCTTGAAACTTGAGAATGTCCATCAATGCACCAGTGCAAATCTTTTACATTGGCCAGCAATCTGTGTGATTAAACTGCACTTAACAGTCAATTGTAGCTATTGCACTGTTTAACTAGAGAGTTATTGTTGGCCAAATAGGATGCTTTGATCATGTCATAGATAGTGAAATCTTTGCTCTACTCACCATTGAATCATAGAGCACTACCGCACACAGTCTGTGTTATCCTGTTGTTCCACCTCATCCCATCTCTTGCACCTGGTCCATAGCCCTCCATAACTCTCAAAACCATGTTACATATCCAAAGCAGTGTCAGCAGTTGAATTGTTTCCCTTGTATTAGTTTACCATATGTGGATATTCAAATTGAAGTAATGTTTTTTGTACAAATTCTCCAGGAACGTTTGGAATGTTCCCAGTGATTTATCAAAACTGTTTGTAGATGCTGTCATAGAAAGCTTGGTCATTAAATATGGTAAATAAAGGGAAAAAAAATAAAAGACAAACCCTCCATGTGCAAGAGAAAGAAAAGAAATACAAATCATGCAGACAATTAAAGCGAACAACAGCATTCCAAACCAAAATTGAGTCCTAAGGTCTGAAGCCTGGAGCAGCCCAGAGTAGGCCCAAAGCCTCGCTTATCAGTACATCATATTAGTGGGCACGGAGTGCAGTAGCCAGGGCGGTCTTCATAGCCTCAGTGCCATGGAGCTGATCATTGTAGAGAATGAGCGAAATTGGCTCTCACCCCGGATCCTGACGCCCTGTGCCAGCATTTAAATTGAACAGACAATGGAACTGCGAAGGGCTCCGGTGCTGTAGAGAGAGGAGTGAAGATCGCGGAGAGCGAGCAGAATCGGCTCTCGCCTCTGAACTGAACTAGCGTTTAAATTGCCTAAACAGCAAATTGTACCTCGCACTATGACCTAACTGCTGTGAACGGCTCTGCATCTAGACCATGTCGCCCAGCAACTCACTCCGTGCTCAAATTTTGATGCCCAGCCCAAAGCTACTCTCAAGCATTTCAAATCAGCTTGGCCTCAGAGCGATCCAACCTTGCATCCAGGCCAGATGTACGGACACCGCGGATCTCCTCTGCCTGGGCCCCAACTTCTTCTTTTGATGCCCAGAGTGAGCCAACATTGCTCCCGGGCCAGCTGTATGTATGGGCATGGGTACTCCACCTGCAATGATACTGCAACACACCATCTCGGCTCGTCCCCTGAACTCGTTATCACTCGCCCCGTCACTGTTTGCGGTGATAATTTAATACAATTTACCTCAAAAAAGGTATTTTAGTTATGTTTTTTTGTCAAATTTCTTACCTTTTTGACTACTAAAGAGCTGTTGCACATGTTCAGTAGTGCCATCTTAACTGGAATACTGTAATATCAATAAATTATTAAATTTTCTTGTTTATAAAACTGTTAAATCTATTAGTCTGATATATATTCAAGTTTTCCGTGGCTATAATGAAAACATCTAGTTTAACATAATA
Source organism: Mobula hypostoma (assembly GCF_963921235.1). Taxonomy (NCBI): domain Eukaryota; kingdom Metazoa; phylum Chordata; class Chondrichthyes; order Myliobatiformes; family Myliobatidae; genus Mobula; species Mobula hypostoma. Next base: position 151,360,571 of record NC_086102.1, on the reverse strand, counting down.
CTAAAATTACAAAATGCCAAATATATCAAATACAAGAACATTTTGGCAGATAGGGGAAGGATATTCAGCAAATTCAAAATGCAAAAATTATACGGTGACCTTTCTTTTTTAACACGTTAATTATCATGCATTTGAACCCTTCTTCAGTCCTGAAGAAGGGTCTTGGCCTGAAACATCAACTGTTTACTCTTTTCCATAAATGCTGCCTGACCCACGGAGTTCCTCCAGTATATTGTGTGTGTTGCTTTGAAAATTTTTATGTTCTTATTCCTCAGGAAAATTATAACACAGTGCTAATTTTTCTAGGAATCCTGGAATAAAGGGTATGCTTTGACTGATTTGATTAATTCAATACCCAGACGTCTTTTACTGAAGAAGTCAAAAAGAAGAGTAAGAGTTGCATCAATTTTTGAAAGATGCATTTCTATACCTCTGTACAGGAATAGCAAAAGTCTCAGAGCATCTTTAGTGAGTTTTTAAATAGATGTGGTTTGGATGATGCCCAGACAAGTCTTTTAAGCATTTTTTTGAAGTTCCTTTATTAAGTTGAATTATTATCTTGTTGGAATGTATACTAGTTTTTTTTTAAAACCATGAGATAGTTTTCAGCAGGCATACATGCAATGTTCTCAGGCACGGAAGAATGCTACCCAGTGATGCTTGTTTTTGCTCTGCTACAGCTGATGTCAGCTGAATATCTTTCCAGTAATGTGGCAAGTTATGTTGCTGACAATTGTACTTTTCCAGACCATGAATTATCTAATTTAATCAGTGATCTTGGTTGTCTGGATTGATTCAGAACTGTGCTGGCATCATACTTACTTCACAATTATATGATCCATAGTATTTTAGTTAGGCTCTGAAAATATCTCCATACTTTATCAAGTTCACATTAGAAAATTGACCAATGTTAGACAGTTTAGCCCCTCTCCCTGTGTTCACGTAAATAAGTATCACAGCCAGGGATTTTGACCAATTTAACTGTGAACTTTTATTTGTGAATCACATGCTCCTTTTTTTTACATCGTAGAGCACAAAAACAGGGAAAATTGTAAGGCATTAAAAACTAAAAGTTCAAAAACTGAAATGGCAGCAGTTCAAATGTACTCGTCCCTTTTTTCTCAGTACTTAGGTGAACCACCTCTCACAGGTATTACAGCCAGTTGTATCTTTGGATAAGTCTCAATTAGCTTTGCACGATGTGATGGAGCACGATTTGACCATTCCTCCTTGCAACATTGCTCAAGCTGTGCCAGGTTAGTTGGGCAGAGGTGGTCGACAGCAATCTTGAGGTCTTGCCAGAGATTTTCCGTTGTGTTAAGGTTAGGACTCTGACTAGGCCACTCAAGGACATCAATTTTCTTCATTTGAGCCACGCTGTGGTTGCTCTGGCAGTGTGCTTTGGGTCGTTGCCCTGCTAAAAGACAAACTTCCTCCTTAGTCTAAGCTTTCTGGCAGAGATTAGCAGGTTTTTATCCAAGATCTCTCTGCATTTAGCAGCATTCATCTTCCCATCAATCCTGACCAGATATCCAGACCCTGCTGCTGAAAATCATCCACATAGCATGATGCTACCTCCACCCTACTTTACAGTAGGGACGGTGTTACCTGGCTGATGCACAGTATTAGATTTACACACATGTACCACTTAGTGTTGAGGCCAAAAATTTCCACTTTGGTCTCATCCGACCACAAAACCTTCTTCCACATCTTTGCAGTATATTTTAAGTGCCACTTTGCAAAGTCTTTATGGGCAAGGATATGCTTTTTCTTTAGCCAGGGCTCTTTCTTGCCAGTCTTCCAACAATACCTTTTTTGTGCAAGGCCTTAGAGATTGTGAAGCTCTGACTTCATCTCCAGTTTGAGCCACTGACTTGTGCAGCTCACTCAGAGTGACTGTTGGTGTCACAATAGCCTCTCGTACAAATGCCATTCTTCTCTGGCGACTAGGTTTAGAGGGGTGGACTGACTTAGGCAGTGTGACTGTGGTCTCATATTTTTTCCTCTTTTTCATGATTGACTACACTGAGCTCTGAGCTATGTTCAGTGCCTTTGAGATGGTCTTATATCTTTCCCCTGATTTGTGCCTCTCTAATACCATTTCCGTGACTTGTCTTTGATGCTCTTTTGTCTTCATTTTGGTTCGATCTGTTGAAAATTTATCATACTGTTGGACCTTACAGAGAGAGGGGGTGCTTATTCTTATGAGTTCATGAAAACAGGTGGTCCTCCAATTTTCTACATCAACAAATTGGGTGAGGTGGTAAGGTAATTGATTATATCTAATGAAAGTTAGCATAACAATGGGGTTGAATACTTTTTCAGCCTCACAATTTTGGTTTATAAATTTTAGTATATTGTTGACAGGTTTTGGAATTTTTCTTTTGATTTGACATGATGCACAATGATTTGTAGATTAGCTCAAAAAATTCTGCTTCAATATATTTTAAATTTAGAAAATGAAACAGTAAAATGTGAAAATAGTTGTGGGGACTGTGCACTTTTTCAAGGCACTGTATTCATGTATTGTTCAGCTTGGTGGCTTTATATATCTTGATTCTAAATTCTTATTTCAGATGGAGAAACTTACTTACACAGCATGTGGTTGGAAGCTGGAATGCATCTTCACTCCATCCAACTTCATGTTCCAATTGGTTTTTGAAAAAAAAACTTTGATCAAATTTTCATGCTCTTCATTGAGAATAGAATCGATTTCCTTAACGTTGCTTGTCCATCACTAATTAATCTTTTTTGATATTCTTCCTGTCATCTCTGCAAATTTTCATTTGTGATCAGAATGTGATCAATTCCATGTGCTTCAAACTTTAAAACTATCTCAAAATTGTGCAAGTAAAACTGCATTCATCTCTCTATAAACAAGTCACTTAGTCGCTGTTCTGATTTTAGGACCTATAAGGTTTGTGCGTTGAGGTTCGTGATGTTTCGCATATATACCTCTTTTTTTATTTATGTTTGCTTCTGTACTTATCAAGTTAAGTGATGTCAGTGCTTTGTTTTCACACTGTACACCAATTACGGCATCAATCACATACTTTTATATCAAGGTGTCTTATTTATAAAGCGAGAAAAACAATGTTTCATAAGCATACTATGCACCAGTCATCATGTTTTACCTGAATGTTGATTTTTTTGTGGAGTTTTGCTGCAGTTCTGCTGCTATTTGTATTGAGATTGCATCAACTTGTTTCATCCCAGAGATGAAAGATAGCACATTTGCACACATTAACCCATTGAGCAGCATATTTTAAAGAAATACAGAACAAGATTTGGCATTCCATTTTTTGAGGAGATGTAGCAAAAAGATCTTTGAAGTTGGTGATATTTGCTTAAGTAAGTTATTTTACTGAGCCTTCACACTGGAGAAAGGTGATAGTAACAACTGTTGTTTATAGCAGCACCAATTGACATCATTAATGCTGGTCTCTTTGTGTTGCAGCTAGGATTTAATAATAGATAGAGGTAGAAGTATAAACAGAACATAGTTTTTTGTAAGCAATCTTATTCTTTCCTGGTTTGACATTCCCATGAATGGTGAATGGTTGGCTTCCACTCTAGTTTTACATTTAAAAAACTACGACATAGACTTGATGAAGAAACACTTGGTCCAATGCAAAGAAAGCTAGGTTTTGCTGCTTGAGACCAAGTAGACAAACACAAACAGACTCACTTAAGTGCATGCATACACACTCACGAATATTCTTACTTGCTAGGTTGCAATCTTTGATAAGGCAGGGCAAAATATTAGACTTCAGGGAAAAACAATATGTTTAATATGAATATGCCTTATGAACACAGGGGTGAAAGTGATCTATAATAAAGTAATAATAAGCACAATTTTGAGAAAACCTGCGAATGCTGGAAATCCAAGTCAACACACTCAAAATGCTAGAAGAACTCCGCAGGTCATGCAGCACCTATGGAAAAGAGTAAACTGTTGACATGCAAACACGAGTAAACTGTTGGCATTTTGGGCCGAGATCCTTCATCAGGACTAAGTGAAATTTTTAATGTTTGCAATTTAAATGTTAGTTTTCTCCTCTCAGTTTGACACAGATCAATAAAAATGATGAGCCAAATGGGCACCTGACACTTATCCAGAAGAAATCCTGTGCAGTGTTAAAGAACATTTGTGATCATTCCAGGCTATTAACTATGGATTTGGCTTATTTGTGTAGTGAGAACTTTGAGTTGCAAAAACAAGGAATGAGGAAAGGAAAACATGCATTTCAGTCATATGGGAATTGCGCCAGGTTTTCCGATGCTGATGTGACCCTCACTATGTTTGTTAAGCAATCTTCAGAGTGAATACTGGTTGGTACCGTGGAGGCCCAATTTTTAGTGTACAAAGGTTACATAGGGAAGTAACAACGTGGTAGTAAGCAATTTGTGTTAAAATAGGTGTATTATGGGCTGAAGTGTGCTCTACAGTATTGGCCTGTTTAATGTGATCTCTACAGATATATCCTGGTCAACTCTTGAAATTAATTTCCATTGTTTTGATGGATTGGATCTGTTTAATAAGGAAGCACATGATCTTTCAGAAGTCCATTGATTATCTTCAATGTAAATATTGGCTTGATGTTAAATCTAGAGAGAGAATAAGGTAACAGCCAGAGTTAGACAACCCACCGAACAGATCAATAGCCACAACTTGCACTTCTACTCTAGTGGGATATCCCAAAGATGTTTCACAGGAGTGTCACAAAGAATTAAAATGGCATCAAACTACATATAGTAATATTAGAAGAGTGGTCAAAAGCTTGGACAAAGTATGCTGTTGATTGGAAAATGTTGTCAAGTTGAATCTAGATTCAATGCTCAAAGAACTTGTTCACTGATTTAATTTGATATTTGAATCTTAGCCACCAGTTGCGGTATGAATAGCATTCCTTATAGAATAAGTCATGATTCCCACTAATTGTTTCCACTAGCTAAGCTGAAATGTCGGGCTCTATTAGTGATTTTGAATGGAAAAATGACATGTTAATGACAAATAGATTAGATATGTATGTGCTAAATTAGCTATATGCAGTAGTAGGAGAGCTCCAATTGCTTCAGGGTTCTGAGGTAGGAAAGAGAAAAACTAGAGATTCGTGGTTCTGATCACCAGCCAGAGAAGTCTGAATGTATAACGTGTTGAAAATTGGATGAATGAGGAATTAGCATTAGATATGATGCTTCATTTTGCCCCATAGTGAAATGTTTACAGTTCAAAGTAAATTTATTATCGATGTATATGTCACCATATACTATCTTGAGAATCATTTTCTTGCAGGCGTTCACAGTAGAACAGAGAAATACAATAGAATCAATGAAAAACTATGCGTAAGCAAACTGAGAAGCAACCAATGTGCAAAGGAAGACAAATGTGCAAATACAAAAAAAGCATAATAATAATAAGCATCAAACGCCTGGCTCAGAGTTGGAGACCTCTTCCCAGAAACAGAAGGGTTCCTTGTGGCAATACAGAACCAGGAGGTTAACATAAAAAGCTATCAAAGATGCATAATAAAAAATTTTAAAAATTCAAGCAACACAAACAAAAAATGCTGGTGAACGCAGCAGGCCAGGCAGCATCTATAGGAAGAGGTACAGTCGATGTTTCGGGCTGAGACCCTTCATCAGGACTAACTGAAAGAAAAGATAGTAAGAGATTTGAAAGGGGGAGGGGGAGGGGAAGATCCGAAGTGATAGGAGAAGACAGGAGGGGAGGGGTGGATCGAAGAGCTGGAAAGTTGATTGGCAAAAGGGATACCAGACTGGAGAAGGGAGAGGATCATGGGACAGGAAGCCTAGGGAGAGAGAGAGAGAAGTTGGGGGGGGAGCCCGGAGGTGGAGAGCAGGCAAGGAGTTATAGTGAGAGGGACAGGGGGAGAAAAAAGAGAGGGGAAAAAAGGGGGAAAAATAAAAAAATATATTAAATAAATAAATAAGGGATGGGGTGTGAAGGGGAGGAGGGGCATTAATGGAAGTTAGAGAAGTCAATATTCATGCCATCAGGTTGGAGGCTACCCAGATGGAATATAAGGTGTTGTTCCTCCAACCTGAGTGTGGCTTCATTGTGACAGTAGAGGCAGCCATGGATAGACATATCAGAATGGGAATGGGACATGGAATTAAAATATGGGCCACTGGGAGATCTTGCTTTCTCTGGCGGACAGAGCGTAGGTGTTCAGCGAAACGGTCTCCCAGCCTGCGTCGGGTCTCACCAATATATAGAAGGCCACACCGGGAGCACCGGATGCAGTATGTCACCCCAGCCGACTCACAGGTGAAGTGTCGCCTCACCTGGAAGGACTGTCTGGGGCCCTGAATGGTGGTAAGGGAGGAAGTGTAAGGGCACTTACACTTTAAAAAAAAATCAAGTTGCTAATGCAGATCATGCCAAGAAACCAGAAACAATCCAACACATTACAGTATCCTGCAGCAGTATAATTCAATCACCACATCATTCACCAAAATATTGCTTGAAAATACAAACTCATAAAGGAAACCATACCTTACTATAAATACAGGCTTGATCCAGTTTTAGAGTCAGAGTCCCACAAATTATATTACGACCAATCCATTATTACGGATAGGACAATCCAGGTACAATATTACAGGATAAACAAGCAAGCACGATTTACTTAATAGATATAGTCATTCCAAGCATACATAACATACTGAAGTCAATAAGTGAAAAACATCAGAAATATGCTGAAATAAAGGAGGAAACTGGAAGAGTATTGAACTTGAACAGGGTATACATTGTTCCGATAGTAATTCAGTATCTATAACTGGTGTCATCCCAAAGTCACTCAACAATAGCATTAAACAATTAGGCCTACACAGCAATATCTTTGTAAATCTATAGAAAGCCAGAATACTAAACACCACTAGAACAGTCCAGCAGTTCCTCAGGTTTTATCAGCCCAAGCTGAGAAAAAATAAAAATAATAACAATTAATAAATAAGTTGTTGTTGTTATTGTTCGTCCATCGTTGACGTTGAAGAGGACCTCGACACCATAATGATGGTGTCGAGACTAGTGCATGATTTTGATTTAAGTGAGGGAGAATTGCGCAGCGTTAGCCTCACTCTCTCTTCCCAATTCCCATCTGGATCTAGTGGCAAGACAGAGTCTAGACGGCTGGAGATGGGACTAGGTGCATTGGATGACCAGGACGTCTTCTGTGTGTTGTCCTGCTCTACACGTTCCACGACACTTGCAGAGACCGCCTTCTTGACCGTTGGACCTTCCGCTGGTCTCGTCCGCTCAATCCGCCGGAGTCTGTCTTCACATGCTGGGATAGACAACTCCCTATCTCACCGAGGGTTTGAGACCCGTCGGCTACCCTCACCTGGTTTAGCCGGCTTGTCGAAGCCGTTGCCCGGGGTGTGGCCGCTGTCGCATGCAAACAGCTACGGGGAGCCACAGGTGAGAGCTGAGTGCCAGGTGGGGACCAAAGGTGGACTAACCGCCCTGAAAAGGATGCGACATGTTCCCCCACCAGAGGTGCTACCCCTCCCTGACACCCCATACACCCCATAAATAAGTAAATAATACTGGAAACATGAGTTGTAGAGTCTTTGAAAGTGAGTCCATAGATTGTGGAATCAATTCAGTGTTGAGGTGACTTCCACGCTGGTTCAGGAGCCTGATTGTTGAATGGCAATAACTGTTCCTGAACCTGGGGGTGTGGGACACAAAGCTCCTGATACCTCCTTCCTAATGGTAGAAACAAGAAGGGAGCATGGCCTGGATAGTGGGGGTCTTGATGATGGTTGCTGCTTTCTTGTGGCACCGCTCCTTGTCAATGTGGTCAAAGGTGAAGGGGGCTTTTCCCGTAATGGACTTTAATGAAGGCACTACTTTTTGTAGGCTTTTCCATTTTTGTGCATGGTGTTTCCATACCAGGACCATGATGCAACCAGTTGAGGTACTGTTCACTGTGCATCTATTGAAGTTTGTCAATGTTTTAGATGCCATGCCGAATTGGCTCAAACTTCTAAGAAAGTAGGGTCGCTGCCATGATTTCTTTGAAATGACACTTATGTGCTCGTCCCATTTCAGATCCTCTGACATGATAACACCATGGAATTTAAAGTTACTGACCTTCTCCACCTCCAGTTCCCCAGTGAGCACTGGCTGGTGGAATCCTAGTTTCTTCCTCCTGTAATCAATAATCAGCTCTGCGGTTTTTCTGATGTTGAGTGAGAGTTTGTTGTTATCGTACATTTAACCAGATTTTCAATCTCCCTCCGATATGCTATTTTACCACCACTTTTGATCTGGCCAACAAGAGTGGTGTTGTCAGCAAATTAAATATGACATTGGAGTTGTGTTTAACCTCACCGACATAAGTATAAAGCGGGTAGAACAGGGGCCTAAGCACACAGCCTTGTGATTCACCTGTGCTGATGGTGATTGTACAGAGATGTTGTTACCAATCCAAAATGACTGAGATCTGCACGTGAGGAAATTAATGGTTAGTTGCACAAAGAGGAGTTGGGTTTTAGCGATTAGTTTCCAGGGGACAATCATGTTGTATGCTGAGCTGTAGTCAATGAAGAGCATCCTGATGTATGCATCTTCACTGTCCAGATGAATGAAGAGGCAGTGAAATGACATCTCCTGGTGACCTGTTTTGACGGTAAGAAAATTGGAGTGGATCCAACTCACTCCTCAGGCAGGAGTTGATATGCTTCATGGCATACCATTCAAAGTGTATCATCACAGTGGATATAATTAAAGTGTTATGGGAAATTAGTCACTGAGGCAGGTTGCCGCATTCTTATGATTGAAACCTGCTAGAAGCAGGTGGGTACCTCAGCAAGAGATTAAAGATGTCAGTTAACACTCCAGGTGATTAATTAGAACAGGTCTTCAATGCTCAGTCAGGTAAACCATCTGGGCTGGATGCTTCCCGTGGGTTCACCCTCCTGAAGGATGCTGTCATGTTGGCCTCAGAGACTGAAATCACAGGGTCACTGGGGACTGTTGGAGTTCGTGAAGTTGCCTCCATGTTCTATCAGTTAAAGTGAGCATAAAAGGCATGGAGTCATCTGGGAATGAATCCTTGTTGTCACATTCTGTACGTACATTGCATGGTTTTGCTTTGTTAGATTTGATAGCGTTCAAGCCCTGCCACAGCTATCGAGCATGCTTCTGTGTTTTTGCAGTTGGGTCTGGAATTGCCACTTCACCTGTGAGGTCATGCCTGGACCTGTTGCCCTTACTGAATGCCTCTTATCTTGCCCTCAGCAGATTGCAGATCTCTTAGTTCATCCAGTATTTCTAGAGTGTGAATTCTCTGGATGTTTTTGTGGGTACATACTTGTCCATATGTGTCTTTATAAACGCTGTCTTCCTATGACCACCTTTTTGTTGTCTTTACCTTTGGTACCTCTGCTGTATGTAAGTAGGAGGAGAATAGCCAGATCATCAGATTTTCTGAAATGTGGTCTAGGGATGGAACTATTGATGGTAGTGGAGCAGTGATTGAATGTGTTGGGTCCTCCAGTGCTGCAGTGATCTGCTGATTTCTTCATCACAGTCTGTGAACTCCCTGGCAAGGATGTGAAAGGTGTCAGGGTAGGCTGTTTCTTGTATTTTAATCATGGCACTCAATACATTGAGTGTTTGCTCAACATCAGCCTTTGGCGGTATGTAAACTACAGTCAGGATCACGACAGAGAATCCCCTTAGTAAGTCGAATGGTCAGCACTTAATCATTAGATATTCCAGAAGAGAGAAATGTGGAGAGAGGGTGACACGAATTCTCATATGTTCTTTTCAAATGTGGTGCCCCATGTGTATACTGTAGAGATATTATCTCTTTACCTTGGTTTCTCACTGGTGAATAACAAGCCAATACCGTAATGATAGGAGATGAGAAACAAAATGACATTCTTGTCAGACATTGATGAAGCATTTTATGCAAGTAGTCTGGTCCTTAAGAGTTATTGGTTAAAAAGTGGAAAAATACCACAAGTATCTTAAAAATTGACTTGTATTAATTTTATTAGAAAATGGTGGCCTTGTTATTATGCTTAAGTAAATTGGGACATTTTAATGATAATATTTAACCCAGTTATGTGATTATATACAAGATAAGCTGACAGAAGTGGACTACAGTTCGAAATTCAGTCACAATTGCAGTTTGAAATGGAATTTCCCTTGGGAACATTATTGTATTAATGCAATCTTTGGAGGCTGCTGTGTAGATGGATTCCCTAATCTATTATTTGAAGTACATTTGGCCAATTATGAATATTTGGAATAAAGAAAGGAGATACATAAAATGCATGGGAGATCCAAGAGATATAATTTGTTCTATTATTTTCATAGTTGTAAGATTACATAGGTTTTGTGTTTGTTCATTTGATAATGCACCTGGCAAATTCATTTGCAAGGCTTTTGTCATGGAAATTTCCTTCAGCGTTATTACTTCAGTAAATGCATCATTCATTTAACTAATGATGAGTGTTCAGGAAATGGTAAGGGATGTTGTATCATGGAGAAATTAGTCAGTTCTCTCTAAGCTGGGCGTCAGAACAATCCATCAGTGGGCATCATAATATTTCATATCATATTTGTGACTTATAAAGGCATCTTTTCTTTGACTAATAACAATTTGATGTTCCTTATCTAGGGTCTTGAGTAGCCATTTTTTTAAAAAAGAAAGGATTGTCCTTAACAATCTTGATTAAACTTATAATGGCCTTTATTCATTCTGAATTTTTGCTGCAAGCTTAATTTTTTCACTGAAACAGCAAAAACTCACACCTATATATCATAATTAAGTGTAGTGATAATATACAGAAGATAGAAATATTGAGAGCATGTAAAACATGGTCAAAGTGAGAGGCTTTGTTTTACAGTTTTGAAGGTGAAGGGATGAAATACACCCGAGTAGCTTTTGGAGAGGGAATTTCAGACAGCAGGGTTTAAGCGGATTTAAAAGGGTGTGGGGCTGACAAGGAGGAGTAGATTCACTGAAGGATTGAAATCAAGTACAGAATGGCAGTTAAAGTAACATAAGGTGGGGATGAGGCTCCAATGCTGGTGTTCCCAAAGTTCATGGATCAGACCTGAACTTCAAATGGTTTGTTTTCTTTGTATTTTCTATTCTAATTATCAGAAATAGTTATTAACAATTTTAGTCATGAGCGAAGATAGGAGAAGTCGAGGCTTTCTTTGAGACAGAGACCGTTCAAGGGCAACTTTTGTGGGGCCCAGAATGAGTACTTTTTACCTTAGCTGAGGCATCAAAAATCAGGAGGAATTGATGTAAAGTAATTGGTGGAAGGATTAGAGGGGAGAGATGAAAATCTGTCATCCAAAGGGTGGTAAGAGTTTTGAACTTGCTGCTTGAAAAGGTGGTAGTGGCAGAAACCTGTGCAACATTTAAAAAGGAGGTGGACGTGAACATGAAGAGCAGTGAACTGAAGGGCCCTGTGAACTTGGTTGATAGTAACTTCATTAACAAGTTTTGACCAGCTAAGTAAGAAAGAACTGAATGTCATTCAAGCAACACGCACAAAATGCTGGAGGCTCTTGTTTGTTACTGAATGTCATTCTTCTGTGTTGTAAATTTTCTGTGATTTCCATCAGTATTGATTAAAAAGATATCCATTTTCACATTTGCCCTTCAGCATTAATCTCTCCCAAATTCACCACATTGGCCCATTACCTCCAAAAGCCGCATGGAAACTGACAGATTTGAATTCAATTAGCTACTTTATAGTTTGGACATAATGTAGTTTTACCGTGAAAAGCAGGTTTCGCATCTCCGTGAGGAAATTGATGCTGTGAGGTATGCTTTACATTGGTACCACTAAGCAGCCCTTGTGACCAATTTGATCTTTTATAAAGTGATTTGCATTAAAATGGCACTATATAACCTCTTCTTTGGCTCATTGTCATTTAGGAATGTCAAATTTCCAGAATTTCCATGAAGTTAATCTCCAGGCTTAAAGCTTTATTGTCCCTTACTAATTGTCCATGCACCAAAACTTGCCTGATCAAATCAGAGAGTCAATCATAATGATGTTTCTGGAGCTGTGTAACAGTCAAAATGACCCCAAGTAGTATTAGTGATTCAGATTTTACGAGAATCAAGTGGTTGCATATTCACAGTTTCTGACACCAACTTTTTATTCCATATTTATTTCACTTTCTGAATTTAAAATGGTCAACTACCACAGACTCCTTTTAAAAGTTTTTAAATTCACTTTTTAAAATTGCGATTGCAGAAGCCTACCCTGGGCTGTAAGTTTGCTTTATTTTGCGTCAAAAAAATTTATAGTGAGTACATTGTGTTTTTTAAGAATTGGCGGGCACAAAGGTCAAGTTTGAAAGTGAATATGATGCTTCTTTCAGAGACAAAGAGCATATATCTCCTTAGAGTCCATATTTATTTTATATATTTCATTTATTAGTGTAATATTTTTCAATCTGGTTATAACAAATTGCTCTGCAATATGGAAATCATGGAGAAACGGGTTTGTATAGCTGTATTGAGTAATCAAATACTTTTTTTATTTAATTTCAAATTTTAGTTAATTTACAATATCAAAATGGTTGCAGACTACAACTATTATAACCTTCTTCCAAAGCAGTCCTTGGATTGAGAAAGATTTACTTCTTGTGCTTTATAGTCATAGTAATAGTCATAGTCATAGCCATACTTTATTGATCCCGGGGGAAATTGGTTTTTGTTACAGTTGCACCATAAATAATAAAGTAATAGAACCATAAATAGTTAAATATGTAAATTATGCCAGTAAATTATGAAATAAGTCCAGGACCAGCCTATTGGCTCAGGGTGTCTGACTGTCCAAGGGAGGAGTTGTAAAGTTTGATGGCCACAGGCAGGAATGACGTCCTATAACGCTCTGTGTTGCATCTCGGTAGAATGAGTCTCTGGCTGAATGTACTCCTGTGCCCACCCAATACATTATGTAGTGGATGGGAGACATTGACCAAGATGGCATGCAACTTGGACAGCATCCTCTTTTCAGACACCACTGTGAGAGAGTCCAGTTCCATCCCCACAACATCACTGGCCTTACGAATGAATTTGTTGATTCTGTTGGTGTCTGCTACCCTCAGCCTGCTGCCCCAGCACACAACAGCAAACTTGATAGCACTGGCCACCACAGACTCATAGAACATCCTCAGCATCGTCCGGCAGATGTTAAAGGACCTCAGTCTCCTCAGGAAATAGAGACGGCTCTGTCCCTTCTTGTAGACAGCCTTATGGATTCTGATGTGGCTGATGAGTCCAATGTAGGGACCACAGACTCTTGAACAGCATATGGATGGCCAGACATGTGGGATTACTTTGGATTACATCCTGGTGGGCCTGGTCATGGTGGGTCTAGGGGCCTGTTCCTGCGTTTTAGTATCCATGGGACAGGTGATGCCTAATGAGTAAGGTGGCAGAGAGTTATGAGGTGGTGTGCTTTTTCTGCCATTTACATGGGGTTCCTACATGCTCCTGATGCAAGGACTCCAGGTTCCCAACATCATTCTCAATGCTGCCCCTCCATGTAAAGCAATTAGAGGCCAAAGATTCCCAGAAGTCATTGGGAAGGTTGCATTTTTCAAAAAGACTGTGAGCACACGTTTGAATCTTTTCCTTTCTTCACCTGTTAACTTTTTATTGTGACTAAACTTGAAACAGAATGTTTGCTTTGGGACTTCGGGAACTGAACAATATTGTTTACCCATTGAAGTTGACACAGTGTAAATAGGGCCTATGTGCCAGGGATGTTAGCCTGAGGAAAAGATGCTGTTGGTTTCCTTACTTCAGTGAATCTGGGGGATTTTGCACTTAGCATTGGTGATATCCTGCCAATAGCCTGAGCTGCTTGCTATAGGTAGTCCAGGTCTCACAAGCATGTAGGAGAGCAGGAAACACTACTGTTCCTTCAACCACATGGCTATTTCAAACAGCTTGCTCCTTAGTTGATTAATGACACTGAAAATGGTGGTGAATTGATCATCAATTCTGACCACACTGAGAAGTGGCTGCTGAGATATGGGAAGTGATTCATGCTTCCCAAATTCTGCTGTGAGCCTTTAGGTCAGAGAGTAGAGTGGTGTGACAAGGGTATGCTAGTTAAGGATCTCTGCTTTGTGGACGTTCATGTTAGGCTCATCTTCTTTGAAGCTATAGTAAACATGCCAATGATGACTTGGCCTTAAAGCAAGTATAAGATAGCCAATCATGCAGACCTATGAGGTCTGAACCCTTCTGCTAAATGCCCGGTTTGATCCTGATCTTCAATGTTGCCTTCTAGTGGTGAATGGTTTTCCTCACATGTGATCATGCAATCAGTGCTTCATTAGAGATATCTACAACAGCTCCTTGCGTATAGAGTAAAACTTTGTTAATCTGGTACACTTGGAGCTTCAGTGGTGCCAGGCTGTCAGATTTTCTGGACCATTAAATGTTATTCCAACTCATATTCAAGACACTCTTAATTCTCCTATTTGAAAAGCATGTACAGTAAGATGATAATAATTTTGATGGAAATGGAACTAGCTGAGTTTCAAGAAAGCATGGAAATAGAGACTCGATGAGCTTAAAGGAGAGCAGGAACCAGAGCCCTGGCATGTTTTAGGGAGAAGGGGAACAGAGAAGGAGTTGGGAACCAGAGCCCTGGGAATCGGCACGAACCCAATGCCAAACCATCATGGTTTCTGAACAATCAGATAGCAGATTATTTGAGACAATATTTTCTCTCCTCCTCCCCTCCTCTTCTATTCCCCTCTCTGGCCTCTTACTTCTTCTCACCTGCATAAAGTTACCCTGGATCCCTTCCTCCTTCCTTTTCTCCTATGGTCCATTGTCTTCTCCTATCAGATTCCTTCATCTCTAGCCCTTTATCTTTTCAACCCACCTGGCTTTGCCTATCACTATCGACCTTTCCCTCCCCCCCTCCACCTTTCTATTCTGGCATCTTCCACCTTCCTTCTCATTACTGGAGAAGGGTCTTTGCTTGAAACCTTGACTGTTTATTCATTTCCATAGATGCTGCTTGCCTTGCTGAGTTCTTCCAGCATTTTGTGTGTGTTACTCTGGATTTCCAGCATCCGTAGATTTTCTCTTGTTTGTGATTCGCTTCTCTGTTGCCCTTCAACTCTTCGACCATGTACTCACCCAGACTCACTACCACAGCCATGTATCCTTGTCTTCGCTGCCACCTGCTTCCAGATCTGTTCTGAGAACACTTGGTTTGGACCCACTGAGGTTCCCAGGTACTCATGTTCGATTGGCTGCTTCTCCCTCTGAATTTTACTTGCCTCACTCTGTGACCCTGGTGGCACTGTCTCAGTCTCTGCCACAGCTCCAGGCCCCTCTCTCCTTCACCTGTCATGGACCTCTCTGCCGGATCCACATCTTCAACTGTGAGTTCTTCGCCTTCCTCATGTTCAGTAAGGATCGGAAGATTGTACGTCTCCAGACCGCGGGTCTTACCATCTCCAACATAACTTTCTACTTTTTGGTCAGGCTTAGTGGGCATATTCTCTCTAACGAGGACAGAATTATAAAATATATACTTAAGATTACTAGAAACAAAACTGAAATATCTGAATTTTGAAGGAGCATGTATGCCTGAACCTTCCCAAAGAATTAATCTCTTATAATACAGAAGGACCTCCTTTATAAGTGTGAACCATGTAGATTCTTCTCTCTGCTTCTGCATTCTATTGAAACAAATCTAGAACTGGGATTAGAGACAAAATTTTCTACTATAACTCCTATATAAAAAAAAAGTGCCTGGGAAATTTAAACAATTTGCTTTAATTGCAGACAAGAGAAAATTTGCAGATGCTGGAAATTCAAGCAGCACACACAAAATACTGGAGCAACTTAGCAGGCCAGGCAGCATCTATGAAGAGAATAAACAGCCGACGTTTCAGGCTGAGACCAACATTGATTGTTTACTCTTTTCCACAGATGTTGCCTGGCCTGCTGAGTCCCTTCAGCATTTTGTGTGTGTTGCCTTTGCTACAGAAGGCTTTTAAAATGAGATTTTGAAAAGATGCATCTTGTCCTGATTAAGATGGTGAATCTTCTAAAAATGAAACTTGGGGAAGGTGTTTTAGTGAGTGTTTCAGCAACTATTGTGCATTTTTGGTTTCTTCACAGTGGGAGGTAAGGATAAGGTAACAGTTGATGTAGGGCCTGGAATTTACTGAACTACAGTGCGTTGAGATGAGAAGTTCTCAGCTACTGTAGTTATCCCATGTGAAATATACTGCATTTGATCATTATGTTCTCAGTCGAGTAGACCAACAGCACAAAATTGTCTACAATAACAATCCAAAGTATTTAGTCGGTTTACCAGTGAGCTAACAGGGTAATTGGTGCAAAATATGAAGCAATGTTGTTCAACAGATCTTTCCTAAGGCAGCTGGTGGGAAATGTTGTTAAGGCCAGATCCTCTGAAAGGATCGTCTGAACGGAGCAGGATACCAATGGAGATGGATATTAAAGAGAACAGATGCAGCCTTTTAAAAGTACATGCATTCTGGTATCTATTTTAATACATTCAGAAAAACAGTGAAGCAAGTATTTAGCTATGCAGCCTTTGAACTTGCATAAAGATCTGTACGTAAGGAACTTATCTTCATAGTTTTTGATGTATTTTGCCTGGATAATTCTGTTCCATGAATCCATCAAGTATATGGAGCTTTGATGTTGTGGCCATTACAGAACTTGGTTGAGTGAAGTACAGGAATTCGTGTTTAATGTTCCAGGGTTTCGATTAATATCACAGCTGCACTCAAAGTGGACATAATGGAGGGCTCGTCCATTTAGTCTATATGGGGAG
Source organism: Mobula hypostoma (assembly GCF_963921235.1). Lineage (NCBI taxonomy): Eukaryota > Metazoa > Chordata > Chondrichthyes > Myliobatiformes > Myliobatidae > Mobula > Mobula hypostoma. Next base: position 151,343,717 of record NC_086102.1, on the reverse strand, counting down.
AACTCAAAGAGGTGCAATCACACAGATGGGATTGTATTACAGATCCCTCCGACCCCCCCCTCCCCATAGACACTTGGAGATTGAGGAACAGAAACACAGGCAGATGAAGAAAAGGTGTAAAAACAATAGGGTTGTTGACATGGGCGACTTAAACTTACTTCATGTTAACTAGGACCTTCTTAGTGTAAGTAGATTAGATTGGGTGGAATTAGGCAGGTGCATCTAGGAGGATTTCTTAAATCAATATGTTGATTGTCCAGCAAAAGGAGAGCCTGTTCTGGATCTGTTGTTAGGTAATGAGCCTAGCCAGGTGACAGACCTCTCAATAGGTGAGCAGTGACCATAACTCCTTCAGTTTTAAAATAGCTATAGATAGGACTAAGTACGGACCATGTGGGATGATATTAAACTGAAGCAGGGCAAATTATGAGAGAACTAGGCAGGAACTAGGGAGAGTTAATTGGAACAGCTTTTTTGGGCAAATCCACATCAGAATCATCAGAGTCGGGTTTAATATCAACAGCATAGGTCATGAAATTTGTTAACTTTGCTGCAGCAGTACAATGTAATAGGTAATAATAGAGAAAAAATTATGAATTGAAGTATGAATGTATATACAAAGGTATATTAAATAGTTAAATTAAGTAAGTTGTGCAAAAAAAAGAAATAAAAAAGTAGCGAGTTAGTGTTCGTGGACTCAATGTCCATTTAAAAATCGGATGGCAGAGGGGAAGAAGCTGTTCCTGAGTCATTGAGTGTGTGCCTTGAGGCTCTTGTACCTCCTTCCTGATGGTAGCAATGAGAAGAAGGCAGGACCTGGGTGGTGGGATTCTGAATGATGGACACCACCTTTCTGAGGCACCGCTCCATCTGACATGTGGAGGGTGTTAAAAGACCCAACTGCACATAGTGCAGGACAAGTATGTTCCAGTCAGAAGAAAGGACAAGGATGGTAAGGCAAGAGAATCTTGGATGTCAAGAGTGGAGATGAATTTCTTCAAGAAGAAAAAGAAAATGTATGTAAAGCTTTAGAAGCTATCATCAAACAGAGCCCTTAAAGATTATAAAGATGTCAGAAAAGAACTCTAGAAAGTAATAAGGAAATCCAGGAGAGACCATGAAAAGTCCTTGGCAAATAGGACTAAAGAGAAGCCAAGGCATTCTATCCATACATCAGGAGCAAGGGGATAATTAGGGAGAGGGTGGGACCACTCAAGGATAAGGTGGGAGTGGGACATTTGCTTGGATGCAAAAGATGTGGGTGCGATCCTTAATGAGTACTCTTCATCAAGATCAGTGCCAAGAGTATTAATATACTAAGGCATTTTGAAGTAAAGAAGGAGGCAGTATTGGGTCTCTTAAAGAGCATTAATGTGGATAAGTCCTTAGGTTGTTGAGAGAGGCAAGTGAAGAGATTGCCGGGGCCTTGACAAATATCTTTGTGTCCTCTCTAGCCATAGACAAGGTCCCAGAGGACTGGCAGGAAGATGAAGTTGTTATATTTTTCAAGGAGAGAATCAGGGATAATCTTGGAAACTATAGATTGGTGAGTCCCACATCATAGGGCAGTTATTGGAGAGAATTCCTAGGGATAGGATTTATGAGCATTTGGAAAACTATGGCCTGACTAGGAAGAGCCAGCATAGTTTGTACAGAATAGGTCATGTCTTACTAACAAGATTGAGTTTTTCGACGAGGTGACAAGGGTGATCGATGAAGGTAGAGCTGTGGATGTTGTCTACATGGATTTTAGTAAGGTGTTTGACAGGGTTCCTCTTGGGAGGCTCATCCAGAAGATTAAGATGCATGGGATTGGCCATTTGGATTTAGAACTGGCTTGCTCATAGAAGACAGAGGGTGGTAGTTGAAGGGACTTGTTCGAGCTGGAGGACTGTGATTAGTGGTATTCCACAGGGATCTGTACTGGGACCGCTGCTGTTTATGATATATATAAATGACCTGGATGAAAATGTACAGTAGATGGGTGGATTAGTAAGTTTTCAGATGATATGAAGATCATTTATGTGGATAGTGTAGGTGACTGGCAAAGATTACAATGGAATATAGATCAGTTACAGATATGAACGGAGAAATGACAGATGGAGTTCAACCTGGCCAAATGCAACGTGTTGCATCTTGTTAAATCAAATGTAAAGAAGCAGTACACTGTTAAGGGCAAGACCCTTAACAGTGTTGATAAGCAGAGGATCTTGGATTCCAAGTTCATAGCTCCTTGGAAGTGGCTATGCAGATTAATAGGATGGTTAAGAAAGCATATGGTATGCTTGCCTTTATTAATCAAGGCATTGAGTTGAAGTCAGGAAGTTATGTTGCAGCTTTATAAAATTCTAGTTAGGCCACTCCTGGAGCATTGCATACAGTTTTGGTTGCCCCATTATAGGAAGGATGTTGAGGCTTTGGAGAGGGTGCAGAGAGGTTTACCAGGAAGCTGCCTGAATTACAGGCCGTGTACTATAATGAAAGATTGGACCAATTTAGGTTGTTTTCTTTGGAGCAGCGGAGGCTGAGGGGAGATCTGATAAAGGTTTATAAGATTATGAGAGGCATGGATAGAGTAGATAGACAGTATCTTTTAACAGGGTTGAAATGTTTAATATCAGAGGGCATGCATTTAGGTGAGAAGGGGTAATTTTAAAGGAGATGTGAGGGGTGGGTGTCTGGAATGCACTGCCTGGTGTGTTGGAGATGCAGATACATTAGGGACTTTTAAGAGATGTTTAGATATGCACATGAAATTGAGGAAAATGGAGGGATATGGACATTGTGAGGGCAGAAAAGATTGGTTAGCTGTTGATAACTAATTCAATTGGTTTGGCACAACATTGTGGGCTGAACTGTTGATGTCCGTTTTTGATTTTCTTTGTTCTATTCTCACTTAGTAAGATGGTTGTGAAGCAACAAGTTTGGTATCTCTTTCCTGACTTCCAAAAGAACCTTGGATTAAAAACATTAGAACCCAACAATTGTTCTGCAAACTCATGTTTCTTGTTTGAATCTATGATTGAGAAGAATACTTGTGCATGTGAGCAATGTGGGATTAGATGGAAGTGCAATTCCATCAATTGGATTTTGTGGGAAAAGATGTCCGTCACAATGGACAGTGATATCCAGAGGAAAATGAAGTGCATATTTTAATTACAAACCACAAATGTTTGATATGGGGTGTATTGAGAAGACATAATTCATAAATGCTAATTCGCCATTTGCTGTTTTTCTTTGATCTTTCTTGTGAAAGTTCATCATGTCAATAATCTTGCGGTTTTGGTATTAATCTTGCAGTTTTAATATTGGTTTTCCCCTAGTGCTCCCGTTTCCTCCCACAGCCCAAAGCCGTACCAAGTAGGTTAATAGGTCATTGTAAATTGTCCTGTGGTTAGGTTTGAGTTAATTTGGGGTTGTTGGGGATTGCTGGGTGGTGTAGCTCAAAGGGCCAGAAGGGCCTGTTCTGCTCTGTATCTCATCAAATTAACAAAGAAACAAACAAAAAAATAAATAAGTAACTGAACAAAGTTTTCCATTCACTGTAAGGAAGTGTTTTTCCAACCCTGTTTACTACTGCACTGTTGAATAGATAAAAATACCAGATCATAGGTGACCACTGAATTATGGGAGGATGCACTCCTAGAGAAAAAAAATCTGTGTTTCTTTATTTACTTCTTTTTCACATAAATTCTGTAAGAGTGAATTTTATTCCTTGTCTCAAAATTTTGGGTCATGGTTTGTGAATTTTGTAGGGTTGAATTTCCATTACTTGAATGGCTATACGTAACACAATGGTTGCCTGGATGTAATATGCGGCCTAAAACATTCAAAAACTCTTTTGATTACAAAGCTGCTCGACACTGATCTCCGAGTAAACATGGACAAATCTGTAAGAGTGAAGCACTGAGAAATACCTTCTGCTATGAGACTACAAGCTATGGGATCTGGGGTGGGGTTTTCATGTAGGAAAATAGAAGGTAAACCTGAAAAGAAAATTGCAATCTGAACCATTAGGATCAGCAACGTTACTTTTGATACCTAAGACTTTCTTCAACATTATGTAATATTGGGTTCCATTAAAAAAAGTGGGAGGTAGCAGTAAAGATAATTCTTATTTGTTGGAATCTTAATAGCCAACAATTAAGTTCTTTTTTTTGTTTATTTCAAATGTTGTTAAATTTACAATTCCCTGATACATATCCATAACATGATCCATAATATCCATAACATCCATTATTAAGTTAAATTATTACTCAGCTGGCTATTCTTGGAGGCAACTTTACATTGGACTACCTTGTGCAACCATTGTAAGAATGAAAATGAATTACAGTACCAACTAATCAGCACGCTTTGTAGCTGTGATGGCTTCCTATTTTAGAACATGAAATTTTATGTATGAGTAGCATGAATTTTACAGTATTAGTTTGAAACAACTGATTATTCAATTTAATATTGATATGTATTTTTAAAATTTCTTGTTTCAGACATACATTGGAAGTGTAGTTATATCTGTAAACCCTTACAGACCCTTGCCCATCTACACTCCAGCAAAAGTAGAAGAATATCGCAACAGAAACTTCTATGAGCTTAGTCCTCACATGTAAGTACAGCAAATCTAAACAAACTGCAGCTGACTCAAATCAAGATGCGGCATAAGTTCCAAGCTGTTTACCTTGGACAAAAGGAAGGAAGAGGAAGTGAATATTTTTTTTGAGCTTTTATTAAGTCTGATCTACCCAGTTTAGCTATAATTTGTTTAGAATACTGCAACCATCAGACAAACTATCCCATAATCGAAAAATTCCCTCTTTGACTTCTGAAAGATTTTGGTCTTAATATAGCATCTTTTGTTCTCATTGAATTTGATCCCAGCTGCCCCTGTAACATCTGCCATTGCATTTTGTAAAATAAACTGGGATTGTCTTTTGAGTATTTGAGTTGACATATAGAGCTTGGAAAAAGAGGAGCTGTATGGTTATCATATGGTAAATTACAATCCAGAACAGATATGATTTTGGAGATAAAGTAAAAATTAAGGGAAGGTTGGTATTCCCTTTGCTTTGTAAAAAAAATTCATAATATAATGTCTGAACATGAAATTATTTTTCTTCCATGAAGCTAATAAGGGAGATTTTTAGAAAACATTCTCATAATTTTAATATGTCAAAATATTTGATGAATATGTTTTTTGGCTTTTGAAGGAAGTTATGTGTACAAAGTAAAACATTACATGTAAACGTTAATGATAGCTCAGGCCAACGGAATCCCTTCAAGTTATTTTCATAGCTAGAAATTACAGCAGATTATTGGCTACTTTGTTATTTGCATATATTTGCATTTTCAAAAAATATCAAATAGGAACAGAAATTGCTAGATATACATAGTAGGTCAGGCTACATTTCTGGAGAGAGAATCAGTGTTAATGTTACGTATAAGAAGTTGATGGTCATAATTACTCTAAAGCTTTTGGTGACTTGTGGTTTTAGTCCTTCTTATCAGAATATTTTTCTTCCCCAGTATACTACATTTAAGCAGCTACTCCTTATTTGCCAACTTAAATAGGCACTGGGAAATTGTTCAACCATTAAGGTTTGCTTCTTTTATATGCTATGTAGTGGATAGAAATTTGCTTTTCAGAATTTATGGTCTTCAATAGAGCGTCAATCTCTCTAATATTAAAGAAGGATAAAGATCCTGCTCAATGTGCATCTTATAGACCAATATCTTTATTAAATGTTGATTCTAAAATTTTTTCTAAATTATTAGCAAACAGATTAGAAAAAGTACTTCCTTTTATTATTTCGGAAGACCAAACGGGTTTTATTAAAGGTCGTTACTCTTTCTATAACATTCGCACACTGTTAAATATTGTTTATACTCCCTCACAAAATGTTCCTGAGTGTGTTATCTCTTTAGATGCTGAGAAGGCTTTTGATAGAGTAGAATGGCCTTACTTATTTAAGGTGCTTGAAATGTTTAATTTTAGCTCGAAATTTATATCCTGGATCAAACTGTTATATCATTCTCCTATGGCCTCGGTCCGTACTAACTCTTTAAGCTCACCTTTTTTCCCTCTTTTTCGAGGTACTCGACAAGGCTGTCCTCTTAGTCCTTTATTATTTGATATTGCATTAGAACCTCTTGCAATTGCCATTCGAGGATCTCCAAATATTACTGGGATAACTCGGGGCTTAAAGTCCCATAAAATATCACTCTATGCTGATGACTTACTTTTATATATTTCTAATCCTCAAAAATCCATCCCTGCTGTTTTAGATTTATTAGCACAATTTAGTCTTTTTTCAGGTTATAAATTAAATCTTAGTAAGAGTGAACTTTTCCCGATTAATAAACAACTTCCCTTATATCATAACTTTCCGTTTAAATTGATTAATAATTATTTTTCATATCTTGGGATTAAAATTACTTGTAAACACAAAGATTTATTTAAGATTAATTTTTTACCCTTAATTGACCATATTATTCAACTTTCATCTAAATGGTTTCCATTATATTTAACTTTGATTGGTCGTATTAATGCAGTTAAGATGTTTTTTCTGCCAAAATTTTTATATATATTTCAGGCATTACCGATTTTTGTTCCAAAATCTTTTTTTGATAAAGTTGACTCAAAAATTTCTTCATTTATTTGGCAAAATAAAAACCCGAGACTGGGTAAAATACATTTACAGAAAGCTAAGAGAGATGGAGGTTTAGCATTACCTAACTTTAGATTCTATTATTGGGCAATTAATATTCGACATATGAAATTTTGGTTACTTGACCAGGATATACTATCCATTCCTAAATGGGTAGCATTGGAATTACAATCTGCTCAGGGCTATACACTTGGCTCTATTTTAGGTTCCTCTCTTCCTTTTGATTTGAAACGCCTCAAACAGGTCTCTAACCTGATAGTTAAATATACCTTACGTACTTGGTTTCAATTCAGAAAATTTTTTGATCTTAACCAATTTGGGCTAGCGATTCCTATTTTAGGTAACATTTTTTCCTCCCTCTTTCACGGACCGTGCTTTTCAAATTTGGAAGACTAAGGGTATTTCACGGTTTTTGGATTTATTTTTAGATGGTTCCCTTATGTCTTTTGAACAATTATCTAATAAATATAATTTTTCAAGAATACATTTTTTTAGATATCTACAGGTTAGAAATTTCCTAAGTACTATACTTTCTTCCTTTCCAATGCTTCCTCCTACATATATTTTAGATACTATAATTAACCTTAATCCATGTCAGAAAGGTGCATCGGCTATGATTTATAATATTATTATGAAACTTAGGAAAGCTCCATTTGATAAGATTAGGGTAGATTGGGAACAGGAATTGGGTTCTATCATTTCTGTGGATGACTGGGGGCAGATTTTACAATTAGTCAATACTTCCTCTATCTGTGCGAAACATTCCCTAATTCAATTAAAAGTTGTTCATAGAGCACATATGTCCAAAGATAAATTAGCTCATTTTCATTCTCATATTAATCCTTTTTGTGATAAATGTCCAGGGCAGATAGCCTCTTTAACTCATATGTTTTGGTCTTGTCCTACTCTGGAAACTTTTTGGAGAGACATTTTTAATATTATCTCAAAGGTATTGAATATAATATCTCTCCTCACCCTATTACTGCTATCTTTGGATTACCTAAAATTTCCAGTAATCTTTCTCCTTCAGCCCGTAGAATGATTGCATTTCTTACTTTAATGGCGAAAAGATGTATCTTACAACACTGGAAAGAGCTTAATGCTCCAACTACCTTTTTTTGGTTTTCTCAGACGATATTATGCTTGAATTTGGAGAAAAAATTAGAAGCAATCTTTATGATTCCTCACTTAAATTTGAACAGACCAGGAGATCTTTTATTCAATAGTTTCATTTAATGTAATTTTTTTTCCTTCTCTTTTTTGCTCCATATTTATATACCCTTCTTGTTTTTTTTTACTGTTTTTAATGGAGGTCGGGTTTGAGGACGTGATTTTAAGTTCTTTAACTCTACTTGTTTCCAAGTTAGCCCATTGCTTTGCTTTGCTTTTAGTTTAGTTGCACGGTGGGTTTTTTTTGGGGGTTTTTTTTTCCTTTTCTCTTTTGATATATATATATATATATATATATATAAAGATTAGTATACTATTATGTTACCCTATTATTTTATGTTTAAATTACATTGTTTGTATCATTTTTTTTCTGTATTAATATCTCCTGTAATTTTATTATATTCTAACAGTGTATTAGTGCCTATATGGCTTACCTTTTGTATACTTATTCAATAAAAAGATTTAAAAAGAAAGAAAGAAAGAATTTATGGTGCCAAGTCCAGCAGTAGTGTGTAGGTGCTTGCACTTTTGGTCTGTACAGTTAACAATCAGGAAATTATAGTATTTCCATTTTAGCAGTGTAATGATTTGAAGTGGTGTGCTTGAATCAATTTGCACCAGGGAGACTTGTTAATGTTATTGCCCAGTGTTGCCTGTGCTAGTTGCACTTCTGCTCCTACTCACTGCCTTAGCCCTTTGAAGCAATTTACTTATTGTTTAAAATTAATTTGTCTTTTAACAGAGTTAAAACTAATTCTCAGTCACTAATTTTGCTCTCACCCATATATTTGAGGAGAGACTCTGATTATGCCTTATTCCTGAGCATTCCAATATCTGTTTGCCCTTACAATTTATGCCAATTGAACTTCATCTCTTCTCGGTGATTTTTAATGTGCATTTTTATTATATAAAACAACTGTCAAAAATTAAATGGTGCTGATTCATGTTGCATTTCAATCATGGTGATTGTCTTTCATCTTGTAATGCGATATGTTTCTGCACGTAAACAATCAGACCAGTCAACAAAATCAAAGAGCCATTTAATTATCAGACACATTAGTGTGGCGAAAACTGATTTAAATTTAAATTGTCTGGAATTAGATTGGCAGAAACCCCAGATAAATAGCATAAGGTCTACAAAGGGCCAGCTCTTCAATTATGGTGTGAGACCAGGAGAAACTTGCGGAAATTTGGGCTAGTGATTTTATTATTTCATCCACTTTTGTTCCAGACCTGTACTAATGTTTTTAACATAGTTTCCCCTAATTTACTCCATTCTTCTTATAAACTGATTAAAGTCTCATTATAAAATATAATGAAATATAATGGAATAAGCACGTAATATAATTGTGTTCATCATTTTAAAAATCTGTTAATTTTTCCTCAGATTCTGATGTGGTATCATTTTTATATCCATGTGAGGCTGTTAATTGCTTTATTATATAAAGGGGAGGGATTGTATATTATATAAAGCTTTGAAGTAATAGGAAAATGAATATTGACGCTGGTGAATAGAGCTGAACCAAAATTAAAAGGACACAAAGCTTGAGACATTTGGTGCCTAGGAAGGTTTATGAAATGGGTAGAACGAATAACTATTTCTTGATGACTGCTTCTGCAAAATTATATTGTGCATGATACATTCAACTATACTATCGTAACTAAGGCTTGCCACTGAGAAGCATGCCAAGGAGAAGTGGTAGGTAGATAGGTTCTCTGGGTAAGCAGATGCAGTTAAGAAGCTGGGAATGATTGGTGGGCCAGTCAGCAGGGAGATCTGGGCAAGGGGTAAATTGTGTCAATGAGGTGGACATAGAACTTTAATATTTGCACAATGCAGCAAAATGTTTCTGCATTTGCATATGTTCATTAAAAGTGGCACTAAACCCACAGCTAATTAAGGTACTGTAATGTTAATATTGATGTTGTTCCCAAATGTGTTATAAATAATTAGATTAACACAGTTTATTTGAAGATCTACAATAACTCTGCATGTGCCACAATTTCTTTTTTTCTTCTTTCTGGTTGTGAATGTGCTATTGTTAGTCCATTCCCATGAAACTCTAAAGTACAGAGCTGTTTATGACTCACTGGTTACTTACTGGGCAGCACTCTCAGATACAAACTGGAAGAGGTCAAAGCCACTTCAGAGATGATCACTTAATTCAGTTATCAATAAGGTACAGCAATGTCACAGACGATGTCTTTCAGATAGGGTCACAGATATAAAAAAAAAGCATGACTATTGTTGTAATTCAACAAGCAATATGCTGGAAGAACTTAGTGGGTCCGGCAGCATCCGTGGAGGGAAATGGACAGTCGACGCTTTGGGTGGCGGCCCTCCATCGATAAAGCAAGTTATCAAGTATGAAAAGGTGAAGGGAAGCAGTGGAGCAAGAGCCAGCATGTGACAGGTGAATCAGGCGAGGAAGGTTGATTGGCAGATGTAGGAAGGAAAAGTGGAATTAGCAATGGAAGCTGAGGCAACAAAGGGCTGCAGCTGAGGAACCTGATAGGAGAGGAAGGTGGAGAAGACAGATAGGAACAGAGGGAGGAGGAGAACCAGTGGAAGGAGTGTGCCCAAGATGAGCAGATGGACTGGCTGGACAAGGGTAAAGACACAGAATGGGGGGTAGGGGGAAGCATGTGTGGAAGTAGGAATAACTGGTTAGATCATGAGGAGAGAGAAAAGGTACAGGGGGAGCAGTTTAATGTCCTGACTAGTATTTATACTACAAATAACATCTTTGAAATAATCACACAGTTTTTAATTACATTGCTTTTTTTTATAGGGCCTTGCTCTGCATAACTTGGCTGTGGCATTTTTTAACTTGCATTTGTGACAATACTTCAAACATGCCTTATTGTCTGTAAAACATTTTTGGATATCCTATAATTAAGAAAGTTTTTATTTGAGTTTAAGTTAGCTTCTTTAATTTTCTCTCATTAACAATTAGAGTTTATCTAAAGTTCTAGAATACTCTGTAAAGCTCTGTCCGTTCCCTCATTTACTGTAATAGTTGGTACAAGATTGTCAGTACAAAACTGAGGTCGGAATCTTCAGATGAGACTGGAGTGGGTTAGGCAAAGGAATGTATTGCCGAAAAAAGTGCCCTAATATCTCAGCTAATCGATGTTCTGTTTATGGCCAACAATCTCAGGATGTTGGTTAACAGGTATAGTATTGTGGCAAAAGTCTCAGGCCCTTATATGTAGCTTTTGCACAGTACTGTATTTGTCAACGTAGAACGGTGATTGAGTTTGTAAATCTGGCAGGATTAAAGGATGTTGGGAATGCTGAATGCGGAGCGCTACAGGAGGAATGTGGAACAGGTAGCAGAGAAAGCTGCTGGGCAGGGGTGGCACAGGTGCAGAGACACCCTGCCTTGAGACAATAGGCAAGGTTATATGAGTCCAAGTAATTGTTTTATTGATCACTACAGAATATCTCTCTAGTGCTTCCCGCTCCTTCCCCTCTCCCTTCCCCTTTACCCAACCATGGTTCCCCTCCCCATGCTGCCTTCCAGCTCTCATTTTTTTTGTGGCAGCAGATCAGAGTAATACATAAAATTACTACAGTACAGTGCAAAAATCTTAGGCACCCTAGTTATCTATATATATGCCTCAGATTTTTGCACAGTACTGTATATTTAATTTTCCACAGGCATATAATCTGTTGGCATTCAGGAATTGCTGACTTGCTACTCACCTATCCACCATGACCTTACAATTCAATTCTTATTCTACAATTGTTACTTTTATTGTACTGAAATATCTAACCCTTTTCCAACCATTTCATAAGGAAACACAAATATTTAAGCTATTGTGAAGTTGAGGAGCTGCCAAAAGAATGCTTCTTATGTATTTTATATATTTTCTTGCAACATAGAAGGCCCTTGGCCCATCCAGTCTATGCCATCAGTCAGACTGCTCTCGTAAGTCCCACTTCCTCAAATCTTTCTATGTAGCCAATATATTCCATTTCACATGCTCAACATCTGCCTACCCCACCCCCCAACTCTCCTGTACCAGGGAAGTTTACAGCAGATAATTAATCCCGCATGTCTTTTGCATGTGGGAAACTCAAAAGCTGCAAGAGAGGCCCACTTGGTCACAGGAAGAATGTGCAATCTGTACACAGATTGGGTTCAAGGTTAGAATCAAATCCAGGTCACTGGAGCTGTGCAGCAAACAGATCTGACTGCTGTGCCATTCCGTCGCCCATTTTTACAAGAAAATGCATTGACATTTGACATTCTGAACTTTCAAATGATGTCTCATTGCACGGACTTTGGTTCAAAACTGGATTCATTCCACTGCTTCTTGAAAAGTGGTTTCTAAGTGCTCAGTTGTGGCAATTATTGTATTTTACTTTTTCTTGCTATACCTCTGGCGTAACATTACCCTGTGTTGCTCAATAAAATCCAGGAAATCTAATGTCACTAACCATGTTTCACCATGATTTGAAAGGAATTCCTGAATTATATAGAAGAGAAAGGTATTAATTCTATAGTGAGTAATGTGTACCGGGAGTGAGGAATGATATTTTTCTGGTTTGGTTGCATTGTTACAGGACAAATATCTTTCGTTGAACAATAACTTTATAGAAATTACAAAATGGGCACGATCATTAAAGATTTACTTTGCGATTAGTGCCTTGATATTGCTCCATTCCTGTCTTAGAACATTGTGGGATTTCGTCCAAGAACAAACCTGAGAACTGCCAAGAATAAACTTTAGAATTTTTAGTATTCTCCAAAGGATTTCATAAACAGAGCCATTTGACAGTTGATCATTTCCCAAAGGACAACAGCCCTTTCGCTGTAAAATGCATTTCTAACCACAGATGCCAGAAATTACTGCACTATAGTGGGAAAAATTATGAATGACTCAATCATTTATATCCATACAAACCCCATTCCCATACACATATTGATAGCTTGGTGAATTTCAAGTCTACTGAATTATTCTTCATTCATGATCTGTTAATACAAAGCTGTCAGATTTTGAAGATAAATTAATTTATGTGTCCAGTAGCATTAATCATTTGGCAGGTCAGGCTGCAAATCTGAGGAAAGTAGTCCAGTAATTGAATCAGTACACAGAGAAGAGTGAATTCTAAATGAGAACTGTCTCATAATGGCACTTGGCTATTTAAGTATAAATAACATTGTGACTGGCTAAAACTGAGCAACGCAGAATTGGGAAATATAAAAGTATCCTGCCAAAGGGTCTCAGCCCGAAAAGTCTACTGTTTATTTCCATCAATAGATGCTGCCTGGCCTGCTGAGCTCCTCCAGTACATTATGTGTATTGCTCTAGATTTCCAGTGTCTGCAGTACCTCTTGTGTCTTAGAGAATCTCGATCTCCTGACACTATGTTTTATCCTTCAATACAAGGTCACAATCAATGATTACTACAGTTTTGATTATTATAATCACCTATTTAACTCCAACATTTTGAAAAGTCAGGCAAATTTACAGAATTATATATTTACAATGGTACATATGCTGATTCTTGAATATTGAATACTAGTGTCTATATTTGGGCAATAAGGATTACCCTACCAGATGGAAGGTCAGGGTCCAATTCTCACCGCTGTTTGTAAGGAGATTATATGTTCTTCCCATTACTGTATGGGTTTCCTCCCTTGTTCCAAATACATATAGGTTAAGGTTAGTGACTTGTGGGCATTCTATGTTGGCTCAAAAGTCTGGTGACACTTGCCGACTACCCAGCACAATCCTCACCAAACAACAGGAATTCTGCAGATGCTGGAAATTCAAGCAACACACATCAAAGTTGCTGGTGAACGCAGCAGGCCAGGCAGCATCTATCCATCTATTGTCTTCCACTATGTAGCCTCAGTGGGGCAGAGACTGTCCCACACCCAGTAATCGGTTTCACTAGCCACAAAGTATCAATTGGAAGTTAAACAATTTAATTTTCAAACAATGTGCAGGTTTTATTTACTGAAGTCAGGTTCTTATTTTAGTTATCCATAATTTCATAACTACACAATGATCTCTAACAACTGTCATAGGGACAAATACAGACACACGGAATAGTAAAATTATTTGGTATTGCCTCAGTTTCTTATTTATGACCAACACACAAAATGCTCCAGAAACTCAGTCGGCCAGGCAGCATCTATGGAAATGATGTCATATTTATACTCTATCTACAGTATGTTTATTCTTTTCCATTGATCCTGCCTGACTTACTGAGTGTCTCCTTCATCTTGTGTGTGTGGCTCTGGATTTCCAGCTTTTCCAGAACCTTTGGTGTTAATCTGTGACCATTCATATTTGTTAAGTATCTATTTTCACAAAAATATCTCAACTTCACTATAATACTTCACATGTAACAATTTTATCAACAACAAATATTTTCATTTCAGATTCTCGATATCTGCAGTTTTTGTTTTGGCTTTCCTTTAGACAATGCTGTTTTATAACACAATCCGATCTATTTGTCATTCTGATATATTATTGATGCCACAAAATGAAACAGTAATCATCTTATTAGAGCAAGCTGTACTGATGACAAAATAAGATTACAGCCTTGAAGTCACTTTAATTCCACAAATACTTTTCAGTGTTTCTTTTTCAAATATAAATTCACTTTTTCCAAACTTTACTTATTCAATATTTATATCTTTTAGTTACTGTTCAATAGTTTCTATCTAATGTATTTAATTAATCTTGAAATACCTTATAAAGCCTTCTAGTTGGTTTCCTTGTACCTAAAAACCATTTTCCTTGTCATTATCTTAATAACTCTTTGCTTTATTTTCTCCAGGGTATGGATAAGTGTCCAGAGTTCACACAATTCATCCATAATTTTATCTGTAGATTAAGCATTACTCTTAACTTCTTTCTCTATGATACTCCTTGACATAGGATCACAAATCTGAAATATCGAATGTTTCTCTTTCGACAAAAGTTGTTTGACTTACTAAGTTTTTCAAGTATTTTACTTAAAAGAAATTAGATATATACTTCAGTTTATAACTTGATCAGTTTTCTTTTCCACCTATATCATTTTTTAATTGTGTTCCTTATGAGTATTGGTTTTTTAATTCTATATCGGATCTGTAGTAACAATCATTTCATTCTCCTTTACAGTCATGTACTAAGGAATAACAATAAACAATCTTGAATCTTGAATTTGTGTTATATGTTTTCTTTTACTGTCATATTTGCTTACCACACAAAAAGATTTTTTCTATTATATTTGTCTTATAAACAGAACTGCACTGAAACGATAAATAGGTCATTTAGCACTGTGTTCACAGAATAACAGGGTAAAATGATGATATATTTATTAGGAGATGTGTAATAAAGTGGCCACTGAATGTATGTTTTGATTTTTTGCTGTAGCCCAACCACTTCAAGGTTCGATGTGTTGTGCATTCAGGGATGCTCTTTTGCAGACCACTACTGATGTAACGCATGGCTGTTTGAGTTACTGTTGCCTTCCTGTCAGCTTGAACCAGTCTGGCCATCCTCCTCTGACCCTTCTCATTAACAAGGCATTTTCACTCACAGAACTGCCACTCACTAGTTATTTCATCGTTTTTTGCACCATTCTCTGTAAACTGTAGAGGCTGTTGTATGTGAAAATCCCCACAGATCAGTGGTTTATGAGATACACAAGTCATCCATCAGGCACCAACAATCATTCCATGGTCAAAGTCATTTAGAGGACATTTCTTTCCCCATTATGATATTTAGTCTGAACAACTGAACCACTTAATCATATCTGCCTGCTTTTATCCATTGAGTTGTGCCAGATGATCTGTTGATTAGAGCAGGTGTACAGGTGTACCTAATAGAGTGCCCACTGAGTGTATAGGTGCATAAATATGACCAGTATTTGTGGATCAGCCCTGAACATGATTAAAATTTCAAATGAATGAATTTTTTTTATGAAGTAGATTCTTAACAATGGGTTAATAGGGAATTTACTTACTTGACTTGATAGAAATATCTTGGGGGATTCTTTGGAGCTTGTTAAAGAACAGAGCATTTTAGACCTTGTGTTGTAAAATGACTGATAATCCCATGGTAATGGACCCTTTCAACAAAGGTTATTAGTATGATAAACTGTTATACTTGAGAAACAAAAGTTTGTATGTGTTGAGAATTGCTGCTCCAGAGGGCAATCTGATGCTCATGGTTCCTTGTATTTAAGACTGAAAATGGTAATTTTTAACATGAAGCTAACAAGAGAATATTAGGAACTGACAGGAAATTAAACAAAGATTATCCATGACCAAACTGAAGGACACAGCAGCCTTGAGAGTGTGTACCATGCTTTTTATTACTCAGCATTGCTGTCATCTTGAATAATGTGCCAAGTTCATTATAAAATTTCAGAGCTATATCAAAATATCAGGGGAAGATTGGGGTAATTTGAAAAAAGATTTATAAATGTGGAAAATCCACTTGTAGTTGGAATTAAATGTTTATTTATTTATTTACTTGAAAATACAGGCCAGTAACAGCCTTTTCAACTGCAGGCTCTCACCACCCAATTATATCCATCTGACCAATTAACCTAGTAACCAAACCATGCACCTTTGGAATGTTGGTGGAAATCTGAGAACCCAGATGTGTTATCTGACCCTCAGGTGCATAGAGTGACTTGGGCAGTACAGATCCCTCAATGAAGGCCACCACTAACAGAGATCAAAAATTTAAAAAATACTACTGATGATGTAAATCTGAAATAAAAATAGAAATACTGGAAACAGTCAATAAATCAAGTAACACCTTTGGGGGAAAAAAAAGGGAGTTAATGTTTCAAACATGAAACATTAGCCTTGTTTCACTTTCCACAGATGCTGTCTGACGTGTTGGGTATTTCCAGCATTTTCTGCATTTATTTCACCAAAGAAAGGAATGCTATCTGGTTACTGTCACGTTTTTTGTAAGACATTGCTGTACTTTAATGGGATGTGGTATATCATGCAACAGAAGTGTGACTACATTCCTAAGATATTTCTGTGTCTCTAAGTCAGTATGCAATATGTTGAAGCTGGAAAGTGCAAGTTACTGATTTCCGTAACCAGAACTAGCATAGCATTAATGGGAAATCCCAAGATGATGAATCAAGGAATGTGTCCACACATCATGGGTTCCCTTAAGGTCTCAAGGAATTATCTGACCACAGTCCCAGGGGTTAGGAAAGCTGAAATATATAATAGAATAGAATGCAGATTTTTTGGCCTATGATCACTCGTTTGTGCATCGGTCCTCTGAAGTATTGTTTAGAATTAACAATGTTTGAAGAAAGGATGAAAAGGAATTATGCACTGACTTCAAACAAGAGAACAAAGTACCCCCCTTAATGGTCTGGATGAATTCTCAAAATGAGAGTGTCAATGGAATCGGTGCTCCAAAGGGTCATTAAGCTAATAAATGTATAGAAATGTATATTGATGGTACTGCTAGGCTGGAAAGCTGGTGCAAACCCTGTCCTCCCACGGCTGCACTCTGATTTCCTTGGAATCAGAGTGATTGATGGCTTTGTCTTTCAGCAGTACTCCCACAAACATGACGAGAAAAGGTGATTTCATTGCTGCATAGTCCAATGCAGACTGAGCTACCAAGACAATGTTCAGAAGATGCCAGTGAGGGTTATAAGGCCAAAAGTTATAGGAGCAGAATTAGGCCATTGAGTCTGCTCTACCATTCAATCATGGCTGATTTTTTTTTTAATGAATCCCTTTCACCTACTTTCTCTTAACCCACTTGCCAATCATAAACCTAACAATCCCTGCCTAAAATACACCCAATTACTAGGCCCGTACTCCTTCTGTGGCAGCGAATTCACCACTGAAGAAATTCCTGCTCATTTCAATTTTAAAAGCGCATTTTTTTTCTGAGAATGTGTTCTTGGATGCTAGGTTTATCTGCTTACGGGAACAACCTCTCTACGTGTACTCTATTCCATCCAATCCTTTCAGCATCTGGTAGTTTTCTATGAGGTTCGGCCCCCTCCATCCTTCTGAACTCTGTTGAGTACAGGCCCGGTGACATCCAGCAGGTTGGTATTGGGCTGTCTGGGGTAAGGGCGCAGCTGCTCAGAGCTGAGATGTGAGATCAGGATTAGCGCCCTGGCTGGTACAATCTGTGTGGGCATTAGCAGGGGCTGGAAGCACTTCCGCTATAAGTTGACATACTACTCAGGAACTTGAACTTGAGCACTGAAGCGCTGAAGGGTACAGAGCTAGTGTTGATGAAGGGGATTAGTATAGATGGGTACTTGATGGTTGCCAAGGACATGTTGACAAATGAACCTATTTCTATGCTGTATCACTCTATGATTCTCTGGACTCTCCCATTGACGACTTTTGTCTCCTCAACTCTTTATGTGTCAGGAGAACTCTCAGAGCATGGAGGCTTCCATGTGGCAACAAACTCAATGACTCTCTACCAGCAATGAGTTTGATACCACATACCAACCTCTGGGCTAGGGAGATCCATGCAGCCAAACAGCAGCTTCTATCACAACCAGAGAGCAGCCACTCCCAACAACATCTGCACTCATTGTGCCAGCCCAACTCTTCATCTTAATGCTGAGTGGCCACTGTGCTTTTCCCGGCCTGCCCACCTCAGGCAGCCCCTGCATGTGGCATCAGTAGTTCACGGCACACAAAATTAACTGATGATAAGATCACTGTTGCAGGAGCACCATGTTCCTGATAAAGCTATGCACAATCTTGGTAGGTATTTTTTTAATGTACAGGATGTTACATACCCCAAGTGGTTCAATTCAGGATCAAGAGCGTGGATTATCTTTCTGCAAGACAGAGCCAGGCGGATACAAGTGTAAGTGAAGATTGACTTTAAAGAAATATGAAGAGATCTCATTGAAGAACAGGTGATTCAAAGCTGATGGGATAGAGGGACAGAAGTATTCAAAAGAAATTGGGTTGGGGAACTTGGAGACTTGACCTTGGCCAGAGAGAGCACAAGGATAAACTGTAAATTCAAGAAGGACGCAAGAAAGAATTAACTCATTAAGTTAGTATTTGAATTTTGGAGTAATTGACCTTTACATTTTATCTTCACCCCAGGCAGCAAAGCTACCAACTCTTGTATTTATTTCAGAAGATATCATCACATAGCACAACTCACTCATCCAGTCAGACAGCTTTTCTTTAATACCAACAACAAGCTGTAACTAATAAACAAAAGTCCTGAAAAAAGATGCCAAGAGCACGCACTGACCTAGAAATTCCTTTGTGTTATGCTACTTTTTCCAACATTGTGTGATTAAAAATTTGTCTGGAGAGAAATAAGATGATAAGCATTCTGTGTCGTTTTAGTGCGACTCTGAATTCAACAGAGAAGTTTGTACCTGTACTTGTGCACATGGCACAGGTATGGCACAAATGACATTTTTCTCCATGCAAATGCATTTTTTGAAGCATTGTAGACTAGGAGAATGACCATCAAATTGATTTTAATAATTTTTGCTGGATTGGGTCCTCTGTGACATCAGTCCTTTTGTTCTCAAAGAATTAACATATGGCACAGACATCAATTACGCACCCTCCTCCCGCCAGGACCCAAGCTCAGACATGCTTTTCACCCAATTTTGCTTCAACAATCCTTCCACCCTAACACCCTCCCCCATCCCACTGTGTGTGCGTGCGCACACACACACACACACACACACACACACACACACACACACTCATCTGATCACCACCTCCACCCCAACTCAAGATCGTTAGCTCTTTATCTGATTATCATTCTTTTCCAAAGTCTTATTTAGTCTTGACCCTGACTCCCAGCCTCAGTTAGTGCTCACTTACTGGTCATCATTTGGCACCGTTTGCTATCCATTCTGATAACCTCCTATCAGGTCCTGAGCTTTTGAGAAGGTCCCCTGTATACTTCTGTGCCTTGCTCCCTGCCTGACCCATATTTCTGAGGCTTGGGCACTATTGAGATTTCAATTGGTGGGCCATCAGTACAACACTATGTCTGCTCCTGAATTTCAAGGTCAATGTTATGTTATGCTCCATTATATTCTGTCTGTTTTACTCACTGCTGTTTTTGGGAGACATAATTGGAGAGATAGAGGTAATCCCAGTGGATTGGTCAGAATGTGAGCTGTGCTTGGTGGCAGCAGTTGTATCATTATTTTGGTTAGTTTCTTCCAAAAAGGCACAAGGAAAATTTAGGATTGCCCTGAATTCAGTACGCTGTAGCACTGAACTTCGGTGCCCAAGCCCTATGGTGGTTCCACTATGGAACATTAGTTAAAAACCACTGACAACAATTGAAATATAAAGCTACATTTTCTTCATTTGTGCAGCCGAACACTTTAATGTGTTGGGATGTTCGAATTCTTGATGCACAACATTTCCCTTTGAGTACTTGTATTGCCAACATCCACACAGTGTAAATTCCTTTCAAGGAGCACAAAGTGATTGTTTGGGCACAAGGTATGGGCGTGAAGCAAGGTTAATACATATGGTTCAGATGTTCATTTAGAATAGGCAGGGTAGGCAGGAGCTTGGTGACCTTGATTTGCAGATAATTCATTTGAATACTTAACAACAAGTGGATTTAATCAATATCACCATGGTGAAGAATGTTTTATTTAGTTATTGCTGTCAGCCTTGTTGGTTGACTAGCACTGACTGATTTGGCCACAGAAATAAAAGAATTTTAATCAAAAATATATAGCTGAATGCTTGTGTTTTCAGTGAATAAAACCAGATGGACTTTTACATTTTGTGCTGTGTCTTATGCTATTCTAGAATAATGTATGCACATGCAAGCTGCTTTAACCCATGACTGATGTTAATTTAAAGCATGAAGTAAAGCTGAAACCTTTAGAAAAAAAATGTTTTATTAATCAAATATTACTCCACTCACAGTTATTGCTGCTGAACTTGATTGTGAATTTTGTCAACTTTTATTAATTGGCAACTTGTCTAGATGTTCAGAGAAAGCATTCTGTGACTTTAGCTAACAGGAAATTAGGTTTGTAAGCACTAGAAAAATGCTATTTAAGTTATATATTGAAAAATCAAAATTGTAGATTCTTAGTGCTAATCTGTTACTCCAAGCAATTACAGAATCTTTAAAAGTCTAATTGACAACAGATATAAACTGCTCAAGGTTCAATGATAAGCATAACACCAAATTTCCATTTGTTGTTCCCTTTAATTGTCCTACCCTTCCTATTCTGAAGATATCCAGTTAAAACCACTTCTTCACATTGATTAATGTTTTAAACCTTTAAGTAATAAAAAATAATACTTTTATAGGAATGTGTGCTGCTCCATTGCTGACTTTTAAAAGCAAACAGATTTTCAAGTTTCCAAATGATTAAGTAGGAATTGAGTTCATAGATCTTAGTATTGTTGTTGAGAGACTCATGGGTACAACTATCTGTCAGTATTTAGCTGCTGTGTCAGAGTACGCAGAACAGATGATCATAGCCATTAACTCTCTGATAAAGGGCAGCACCTCCTTCATATAGTTTGGTCTGGGGATTCTGCTCTGAGCCCAAACATAAGCTGGAATTTGAAGTGTTGATGCAGCCTGAACACATCCAGGCACCAGAGTGGGATTTCTCAAGCACCAACACCTGACACAAAAAAAAATGGTGAGGATTTTCATAATTTTGGTTGTAATGTTATAAAAATGGCACAGAGAGATTGAAGAAAGTATTGAAAAGACTCACATGGATAAGAAGAGACTGAGAAGATATACTGTACTTTTCAAGAAAGGCAGAGTAGACTGGGTACTTTTCTCTCAAAGTGAAGGCTGAATATGGCCTGGTATTTTTAACATGATAGAATGGTTTACTGGAATAGATTTAATAGTGCCAAAACTTACTTAGTCTTCAGTTTTCGGGTCCACCTGTCAAGGAACCCAAAACTAAAGACATTAAGCATGTATAGTCATAACTAAATAGAGAGAAAAAAAGTAAAAAGAAGAAATGCTTTATCCAGATTATGCTGAAACATGCAACTTATCACATCAACTAATTGTCATGGACCCGACTGGACAGTGGCAGGCATCCAATTTTCAGCACTCCAATTCCCCTGAGCATAGTTAGCTGTCCCTTTAAGACCCAGACTGCCAATTATTGCTTGGCACATTCCTTCATGGAAAGTCTGTACTTAAAGGCTTTGTGCTGAGCTCCTAGTGCTGAATTGTAGGAGTTCCATTGGTCTCTTGTTACAGTATGGTTGAGCCATCATGAACCCAGCAGAGTATGAATGTCTGTAAATTGAATTGGCCCACCAGGGATTAACTGCAGACAGACATGATACATGTTTCAAGAGATCCTCACTATGCTCCAGAAACACTCTGACGCTGGTAGGTAGGATCTGAGTTTGACTGGAGTGGCTGCCTGTTCTGGGTATGTCAAGCTGGAGGCTCTGTTGATACCCAAGAGGGATTGCTGCACCTACCGGCTCCTGAGTGTTTTTCTGGTATACCAAGGATTCCTGGTACAATGCTCCTTGGCCTTTGAGCTACAGCCAATCCAAATTCCTGTCAGAATGCAGTAAGGTAGACTAATCTCTATCATCTTGTTCCTTACTGGAAGAGCCCTTGCCAGGGCCAGTGAACTCTTATGAGAAGGATTCATCTGTCTCTCTTAGTGCAGAGAGGACATGGGTCTGTGATAAAGCTCTATGTCTTGTGCTGGGGAATTGGTCTATGGCTGATTATTCCATAAAATTTCACACCTTGGCCACAGAGTACAGCTACAACATAGAAACATGAACAACTTGATTCCATAAAGGATTGAGTGACGAGCTAAAGGATGCCCTTGCGGCCTGAGACCTGGTGGATGATCAAGAGAGACTTGTGGACCTGGTGATAACTGATTAATGGAAAGGAGAAGGGATAGATGAAGGGGGTTATTCCAAAGATACTCTTCCCCTGATTATCCTCTGTCCTCTCCTATTCCCTGGGCTAGGCCAATCCCAGCCTCTGAGGAGCCTATGCAAATAGGCTGCACCAGACTCCCTCAAGCTAAAAACAGAGAGCAGGAGGAGGGAGAAATGTTGTGTTTACTATGGAGATGCCACGCATCAGCAGACCTCTTGTCCCAAGCTGCTGAGCCTGTCCAGTGTAAGGAGAGCTGTGATAGTTGCTAACTTTGCTCCTGTTTCAGCTCCCTCTGGAGTTGTGTGCCCTGTATTGCTTTCATGGGGAGTCCAAAAACATACCCTAGGCATCTTTATTGACTCAGTGCAGTGGGGAATTTTTTTGAATCTCGGCTGGCCAGAAAATTGAAAATCCCCTTTTCACATCTCAACCATCAACTCGTTGCTTTGGCCGAGGATACTAGGGCAAATCAAACATCCCCACTCAAGTTCAAGATTGGCCAGCATGTGAAATCAATCTAGCTCTGTCTCATTTGCTCCCCAGAAATACCACTTGTTGTGGGTCATCCCACAATCTAAGAGTCAATTGGACTACTGGTGCCGTACTGGCTTGGTCAAATCAGTGCAAAAAGAAAGGCTTCTAAGAGGGGCGAAAACACCTTCTGAATTACCTCCCAAAATACCTCCTGAGTTTACTTCTGAGACAGTTTCCAACATGCCTCCCGAATTACCTCTTGAACCTTCTACCTCTAACCCCAGTGCATCTGATTTGTCTAGAGTACCCTCAGAATATTCAGAGGCTGCTGGAGGTTTTCAGCAAAAAAGAGAGCCCCACCACCACTTCACCAAGACTACTGTTGTGCCAACAATCTGCTGCTGGGTACTTGTCCTCCTCAAGGACAGCTTTATTCCTGTTGGCCTCAGAGAGAAAGTCCATAGAGGCTTTCAGCACTCCGAGAAGCTCTGGAGTGTAGGTTTATTCCATAAGAAATAGGAGCAGAATTCGTCCATTCAGCCCATTGAGTCTGCTCAGCCATTCCATCATGGCTGATTCTGGATCTCACTCAACCCCATACACCTGCTTTTTTGCCATACCCTTTGATGGCCTGACTGATCAGGAAATGATCAACTTCCATCTTAAATATACCCACGGACTTGGCCTCCACCGCAGTCTGTGACAGAGCATTCCACAGATTTACTATTCTCTGGTTAAAAAAATTCCAGCTTACCTCTGTTCTAAAAGGTTACCCCTCAATTTTGAGGCTATGCCCTCTAGTTCTGGATACCCCCATCACAGGAAACATCCTCTCCCCATCCACCCTATCTAGTCCTTTCAACACTGGGTAGGTTTCAATGAGTCCACATCTCCTGCTGGGGTCGAATTTTTCTTTGTCACCAAGAGGTTGGTGGACTGCATAAACTAAATTAACATCACTGTTAAAAACAGATACCCTCTCCCTCTCATGAACACCATCTTTGAGATTCTGCAAGGAGCTACAATATTAACCAAATTGGACCTCCATAGCACCTACAACCTAATCTGCATTCATGAGGCAGGCAAATGGAAAATGGCATTCAACACGCCTTTGGCCACTAGGAATACTGGGTCACCCCTTTTGGGTTAGCAAACGTCCAGCAGTATTTCAAGCCTTTATCAATGATGTGCTCTGGGAGATACTGTACCACTCCGTCTTTGTCTACCTAGACGATATACTCAGTTTCTCCCGGTCCACTCAAGAACACTTCCAGCACGTCTGGCAAGTTCTAGAATGGCTTCTTGAGAATCAACTATTCATCAAGCTCAAGAAGAGAAAATTCCAAGTATCCAGTCTCCTTCCTTGGGTTTATTATATCAGATGGCAACCTACAAATGGACTCTGATGAGATCAGGCCGTGTGGAATTGTTTGCAACCCACCTCTGTGAAACAGTTCTGGCGGCTTTTAGGTTTTGCCAGCTTTTACCAGTGGTTCATCCACAGTTTTAGTTCAGTGGTACTGCCATTCACCAACCTCACCAAGAAATCTGCAGGACCCCAGAGACCGAGACGGCTTTTGTGGAGTAAAAACAAAGGTTCACATCTGCGCCTATCCTAGTTCCACCAGACCCAGACTTGCCTTCAGCATGTCTTCAGGTTTTGTGGTTTTCCCCCAGGATATCATCTCCAATCACGGCCTCCAGTTTGGCTCTAGGATTTGGAAAACCTTTTGTGATCTCATTGGGGCCTCTTCTGGTCTGTCCTTCAGGTTCCATCTGCAGACCAATGGGCAAATGGAAAGGGCCAACCAAGGCCCTCAAAACACTTAGTTGTCTAACCTCAGAGAACCCTACCACCAGGGGTGACAACTGGTCTGGGTAGAACTTGCGCACAAATCAGTTCTGCATTTGTCTATCAGGGTGTCCTCTTTTGAATGCCAATTTGGGTACTTCGGTAATGAAACAAGAAGCGGAGGTGGAGGTTCCATCTGCGGACCAGCTGGTCCGGAGATGTTGCCAGAAATAGGTTAAGGCAACAGAGATGTTGTTGGCCAATTCAGGGCAAGAACAAGACCTGGTCAACCACTGGAGCAGGCAAGGACCAGCATTTTTGCCTGGTCAGTGGATCTGGCTCTCAAGCAGAGATCTCCCCATGTGGTTGAATCCAGAAAATAGGCTGCTCGAGTCAACCTAGTTGTCCATCGTCTCCAACTCCCGAGCTCCATGCAGACATATATCCTGCTGTGAGCTCTTGAGTGTCAGCCCCTTGATTTTGGTTTCCAAACCTCCTTCATCTTTCAGAGTTGTTGGGACAATCTACCTACACAGTCTGGCGACTTTTGGACACCCGCTTTGTTCAAGATAAAAGGTAGTACCTTGTGGATTGGGAGGGATATGGCCCAGAAGAAAGAAGTTAGATTCCTTCACAGAATATCCTGAGCCCCTTCCTTGAGAGAGGACTTTCACCAACACCATTCTGATTGTTCTGGGCTGTCCGGAGGGCTGTTGGAGGTGGTGTGTGTTCTGTCATGGTCACAGCTGAACAGCAGCAAGCGTCCAAGTTGTGACTTTCCAATTCTCCAGAGAATGTTTAGCTGCCATTGTCCCTTTAAGACTCGGATGCCAATTATTGCCTGCCACATTCGTTCATGGAAGGTCTGTACTTAAAGGCTTTTTGCTGAGCTCCCAGTGTTCAATCGTAGGAGTTCCATTTCTAGTACTACTTCTTGGGATTTTGCCTTTGGATTTCATTTGTGTCAGCTTGTTTGTTTTGAGTCTGAGCCAAAGTGTGCTCTAAACCTTACACTGCACCATCCGTAGCTCTCTTACTACACTATTAGCAGTGATGAAGAGCATAAATGTCTCCTACTGGAAGTACAAGAAGTAGAATAGATAATAAATATGTTGACAAGATTGTCTAAAAATGGGAAGTTTGAATGTTGTATAGGCTATGTGGCAATTTAGAGTGGTTTGAATGTGATATCCCTTTGTTTCTGTTGAAATTTAAAATTGCGTTTTCTCCATTTTGGGTTCAGTGATTGGCATTCAAGAGTTAGTAATAATGTAACACTCATCCAGAGTTTATGTGTTCACTGACCCAAATGTGATGCACACAAAACATCCATTGCATTGATTACAGTGGAAGCGTGGCCTGGGTCTGCAGTTGGTGTTCAATAAGCTCCAAAGTAGATTAACACAGTTAGGAGGAAGTTGTGTGTTAGCTTTTTTGGACAGGTCACTTGCCGTGAAAATTAAATCTACACTAAAGTCCAATTGGATGGAATTCCACTTCTATTTTGGTCCTAAGCTTCCTTATTGTTGCTTTATAGTTACAGGCCCCCGGAAAACAAATGTAAATTTCATGCAAATCACAATCATATTTCCTGAAGCAGGAAACATTTCAGAACCAAATTGTTCTCTTTAAAATTTTAGCACGATTGAGCATTCCAGCTATGTGCTCAGATGTCCGTGCTAAGGGATTTCTATTATCAATATATGTTTGGCCTTTTGAACTGCAGTGAAAAATTAGTTTTCCTGCTTCAGCTCATGCTGGGAAATGTTGCCAATATGTATTAATTTATTTAGACATACAGCGTGGAATGGGTCCTTCTGGCCCTTCAAGCTGTACTGCCCAGCAACCCCTGACAAGTCCAGATTAAACCCTGAAGTAATCCTGGGACAATTTATGAACGTTTAACCTGCCAAATGGTATGGCTTTGGACTGTGGGAGGAAACCAGAGCACTCAGAGAAAACCTATGCATTCCATGGGGGAGAATGTACACAAACAGCTTACAAAGGATGCTGGGACTGCACTCTGAACTCTGATGTCGCAAGCTGTACCGCCATGCTACCATGGTGCCCACCAGGCAAATTCAGAGTTATTAATCCCTTCTGACTTGGTTAATTTGGAGTCAGAATTTGTGTGTGGGGGGGGTCGTGGGTGGCATTACAAAATACACCTCAAGTTGCTGACATCATTTGCAGGAATTTCTCTGGGCCGCTAGTGACTATCTCAACAGTGGTACAGAAATTATTCACTCTCTTCTGTCTGACACCTACTCCAGCAAGAATCTAAAAAGAAACTCACACCCAAACAGTCAAACCAACATCATGATTTTGCATAGTGTCAAGTATTTGCCTTCATTTATTACTTATGGTTTCGCTGAGCAGTATTCATGGTTCTGAATTAGAAGGCAGTGGGCACGGTCCATTCCAGACACTTGAACACAGAAGTCTAGGCTGACACTGCTGTGCCATGCTTGCTCTGTCTTTACTATTTCCAATAATCCAAGGACCCAGCCATTCTTGTAAGTTGACTTTGAAGGTGCCATGACACAATTTTAAATAGCTGGGTAGTAATTACATTGTCATCTTCAATATTCACCTCTCACTCAATATTATAATAGCAGATTATCTCATTATTGTTGCTTGGCTTTTTGGACAAATTAGATGCCTGTATTTCTGCATTATAACAACAACTACACTTTTTAACTGCTTCAGTAGTAAAAGGGTGCTATTGTTTACCAAAAAATGAGTAACTTGTTATAAAAGTGCAAATATTTTTCATATTTTTTCCTTTTGCCCCAGATTGTAGGCACGCACCTTCACAGCTACGGTCACTGACATGGCAGAAATTTTAATCCAGATACTATTTCCTGCAGGATAAAATTAACTTTTAAGGCTGTGCCTTGGAGCTTTAATGTAGTTGGGTCTTTTACAGTACTGCTGATTTTAAGACTTCATCTGATCTTCCTGTATCTCTGCTCAGCAGAGCAATTTGAGCAACAGACAACATCTGTCTTCACTGTGGTAATGTGGGCTGATGGGAAATGCCAGCGATGCATCCTGTGTTGCTGCACACTTCCGGTGGCATGAGCCCGTAATGCTCCATTCAGCATAGGAACAGACAGTTCGGCTCTCAGGAGCTTAATCATGTTCAAACATAAAGCTGTTATATGCTGTTGCTAATCTTGTGTTTGTATAGAAAGAATGATGATTGCCCTTCTTCAAATAAAATTTGAAATGTGTTGCCACCAAAGTCCAATACAATGTTCTGACCTTTGATTTTAATTAAAATTTGCTGCATTTTAAAGAAAAGCAGTTAGAAATATCTTTAATCAATTCTATGATTTGGGGAATCTAAATCTGAATCTCTGGTTTAAAACAGTTTGCAAAAGCTTCTCAGTGAAAGTATGGGATTAACTACACCATATTAAAAGAGTTTTTAGATACCGCAATAAAACTTGCGGCTATGTTGGTCGCACCTTTTGAGTTGATAGGTTTCAGATTCAATTTCCAGTTCAATTGCAGGCAGTCTTTCTGAGCAACTTTTGGATGGGATGTTAAAATGACAACCTGTCACTCATCTCAGCAAGACCTAACTGATCCTGTACTGTTATTTTAAGGAAGAGTAGGGGTTGTTACCTGTACCCCACATGATTTTTATCTTTCTCTCACTCAACATTACCAACAAACAGATTTTCTGATCATTATCACTTCACTGTTTAGATGAGCTAATTAGTGCACAAATTGGTAATAGCATCATACTTAATAACAGTAGTTACAATTCAAAAGCACTTTGGGGGCTATAAACTACTTTTGGATTTTGGAAAAGGTATCATAAAAATTACAGCTTTTCTTTAATGACTGCTTCCCCAAATATTGTTGAATCAATTGTTCCCATACTGGAAATACTCAAGAGATTGTCTGTGAAAAGAAACAGAATCGAAATTTCAAACATGAGAATTTCTACAGACGCTGGAAATCCAAAGCAACACTCAGAATGCTGGAGGATCCCAACAGTCAGGCAATTTCCATGGAAACAGTCGACATTTCATGCCAAGACCCTCTTGGCCTGAAACGTTTACTGTTTGTTCATTTCCATGGATGCTGCCTGATATGCTGTGTTCCTCCAGCATCTTCTGTGTGTTGAAATTTCAAGTTCAGTACCCTTTCTGACCTTACAGTGTTGTTTCTAATTTCTGGCATCTGTGTGTTTTTAAATTTTGATTTCATTCACATTGTTACATTAATTTCTCACCTCAAGAGAGTGTGTAGAATGATATCACTAGCAATAGCAAACTCGCTATCCAAAATTAAATTAAGGGATAGAGGTAAGCTGAAAAACAGCTTTTAGCTTTCCACAATTACGTGTAATTAGTTACTATTTCAGTCATGAGAAAGGCTGAAGATAAAGTTCAATGTAAGAGTGAAAAGGCACAAATCTTTTGGAGCTTAGTTTATGTTTCATTTGAATTTACCGACAGCAGTGACGCTGTATGACAGACTGGGATTCAAAAGAAAATCCTATGCCTACAAAATGTTTAATACATCACAAATTGCTGAAAGCACTACAAGAAAGACACATATGAAGCTTTCATCAACCTAAAGGTTAAGGCTCTGCAACACTTTCATTTTCAATATAAATACTTGAAAAGTCGATGGAATGGGGCCTCAGAATAGTTGAACCCTCTCTTTCCAGCTTGACATTGGGTGATTAGAAACATCTAAAGTTGTCCCTGCTATTACTAAAAATTAGTGCTGGACTCATGCAAATATGTTTAAGTAGGTGTAGTCCCAAGTTTTGGTAATTTCTTTTAGATGCTATTTCCTAATCAGTACATTTAAAATGTAAATAGATTTTAATTATAGTTTAGCAATCATTCATATTTAGTGGTGTAAAGGATGTTTCCAGGAAAATTGTGATATTCTGCATGTATAAATGTGCTCTTAATTTCTCTTCTATGTATTCAGATTTTGTTAATCCTGTTATCTAGAGGAAGAAACAGTGCTGAAGTCCCATTTAGAAATGGGCCGTTCAGTGTTCAGAGTTTGGTGATGTTTCCTTGAACTAAAACATCTGGCTTCTTATACAAGTCTTAATGGATCCATTGACATTCATCTACTATGCTTTAGATTTTCTTTGTATCAGCAGAAGTGCTGAGATTTTTATGTAAGATACCTGGCAGGCTTGTCATAACTTCATTTGTTGGAGTGATTGTAGGTGACTTCACCTGTATATTTCTTGTCTCCTTTTCATGGACTTCCTGGTTATATTTCGCGCACAGGGAGGAATGACAACTTACCACTGGGCCTTAGATAGCTCTGTTGCTGCGTGAATCACCAAAGGATGTGCGACTCTGGAAGATTAGTACATAACTTTGTACTTGAAGTAACTCCTCCCTTGTGGCATCAAAATGTCATGCTTTTAGGAGTCCCCCAAAATCATGTCACTCAAATCATGAACTTGGCATATGTTGAAAGTCTGTATTCTACCACTTGTCAATGTAGCACTCTGGAGTGCAAATTCCAAAAGCCCTAATATGGAGATTTAAATGGTTTCAAATATCTTCAGTATTTAAATATGAAATACCATCACGTTGCTGATTAGTTGAGCATTAATGACTTCCCTTCCATCACCTCCCCAAACATAGCATTTAACTTTTTGACTTGCTGGAATGTATCATGTTCCAGTTATTGCAGCTTAATTCTGAGTTGTTTTACAAAAGCTGTCCTTGCCCGCTATTAGTCCTCTTTGTAAAGCTGCTTTAAAAATGTTCCTCCTTTCAATAAATTGAAATAAAAATAGACAATAAGATTATATTTTAAAGTTTTTTCCCCCAACATTTTTATCCACCTTGGAATCTTTCACCCTTACTGCTCCTCTAATGAACTGTGATTCGTCACTGGGACCACATGTAGTGTTACATTTGTGAAATTATATCCTGCCTAATAAGCAAGCTTTTGTCACTGCCTGCCAGCCATAGAGATTAATGCATTAGTTAATCAGCAATGGTTAGCCTGGAAGGGTCTCTAACCCCAAGTACGAACTGCTTTCTATTTCTACAGATGCTGTTTAACCTGTTGAGTCCTGCAGGTTTTTGTTTCAGGGTTCAGCAACTGCACTTTTATTTGTTTTCTGTGGTTAAGCCTGCACTGGATCATTCCCAGGTGCTCTGTCTCCACGTACTCATATGTTAATTAACTCTGCTATCAAAACGTTTTAGTTATAAAATTGTGCACAGTGAAGTTTATTCTGCTTCTGAACTACAATATGGAGCACTACAACACAAACAGGTCCTTCAGCCTATCTAGTCTGTGCTGAACTATTATTCTGACCTGCACCTGGAGCATAGCACCCCATACCCCTCCCATCTATGTACTTATTCAAACCTTTCTTAAATGTCAAAATCGAACCTGCATCCACCACATCTGCTGGCTGTTCATTCTACACTCACATCACCATCTGAGTGAATAATTTCCCCCTCATATTCCTCTTAAGCTTTTCAGCTTTTACCCTTAACCCATGACCTCTCATTCTGGTCTCTCCCAACTTAAGTGGAAAAAGCCTGTTTGCACTTACCCAATCTATACCCCTCATAATTTTGTATACTTCTATAATATCTCTCTTCATTCCCCTACGCTTGAGGGAATAATGCCTTAACCTTTTCAACCCTTCCCTATAATTCAAGTCCTCAAGCTCTGGCAGCATCCTTGTAAATTTTCAGTTTTCTCTTTCAATCTTATTGAAATATTTCCTGTAGGTAGATGACCAGAACTGCACCCAATACTCCAAATTAGGCCTCACTAATGTCTTATATGTAGTTAGTACTATGTTGTATTATTAAAGTTCAAAGTAAAATTTATTATCAGATTACATACATGTCACCACATACAACCCTGAGATTCAATTTCTTGTGGGCATACTCAGCAAATCTATAGAATAGTAACTGTAAACTGTTTACTTTTAGCATTCAGGGCTGAGCATGAATTTTACCCCTAGATTCTTGCTCTGAAAATAGTGGCGATGCAGCCCAATGCCACTCTGTAGATCCTTGAATGAGCCGCGTAATTAGTTTCGTACATGCAGTTTTTTCCCCCTTCTTCGTGTATGTTTTCAGTCTTTTTCAGCCTGTTTATTGTTGTGCAATGGGTAGAGGTCCAGTCTCACAGCACTAGAAATTTAGGTTCAGTCCTGACCTCAGGTGCTACCTGTGTGGAGTTTGCATGTTTTCCCTGTGATGAAATGACTGTTCTCTGATGCTTCTGACATTCCAAAAATGTGCAGGTTGGCCACTGGGAACTTACCCTGGTGTGCATGTGAGTAGTAAAATCTTGGGGGAAATTGATGACAACGTGGTGAGAAACATGAAGAATCTATGTAAATGGCTGGTGTGGACGTAGTTGAGGAGCCTGCTTCTGTGCTGTATGTTTCTATGATGCCATTGTGCAAATTCTTTTGCTAAATGTATTACTTGCTGCTGTATCTCCTCAGCCCTCAAATATGTCCGTTTCAGAAAGCTTTTGAATTCCTTTTTGGAAAATATCAAAAAGCAAACTGTGTTGATTGGCTGTATATATCTGCATAGTTTTCTGTATGTACTGAAAATTGCCAATGTTTCCCAAAGCTAACTCTCAATCTCCTGTTTACATGTATAGATAGACTCAACTGTCTCTGTTCACACAAGTACTTGCCTTTAACCAATGGGAAACTTTTCATACTCAAAAAAAAGCCACTGCTTTAAAACACCCAGTTCATTAACCAAACATTTTCTTTTTGACTTCAATGTGAACCATGCCGTTTCAATTTGAAATCTGCAAGAAAACTACTTTTATTTTTATACCAGTTCAAACAAATCTATTTATTAAACCCTTTCTGTGAAATGCCACACTTTTATTAAGGATGACAGGATAACTTTAAATCCAAGAATTTATGAATGTTAACAGATGATTTCCTGCTTAATTTATAACACAGTGGTTATTATTACCGTGGTGATTTGTGGTATATTTGGACTAAATAGGACTTTGTCTTGTCCCAAGTTTAATATTAACAGTTTTGGCAGAAGCCCTTTTCTAAAACATGTGGCAATAATCAATGGTGTTGTTCAAGCCTGCAGTTTACCTTTTGTGATTTTTGGGCTTATTGTTAGAGGGTAAACAGGAGTATCACCAGTTTCAGCCCCTCCGGTCACGCTCCAGTTGGCTCATAAGCAGAACAGTGGCTTATTCGTCTACTACTTTTGGCATCTGCAGTGAGACATTCTTGGATTGATGGCTCCAAAGGCTTATCACACACTTGACTCTTAGCAGGAAGCGGCAAGAGACAGTTGATAGAAGCCACATGTGTTGGATGACATGGTCTGTAGCAAGTCTGCCAATTTTATGTTGAGAAAATAAGTTCAAACAAGTTAGCATTGCTGGTAAAATAGCAGAAATAATGCGAAAACTGCAGATGTGCATTTTCTTCTTAAAAACTGAACCAATTTCCTTTGCAATTCATGGCAAAAGATAAATGATTGTATTCTATAACATTGATAAGACACTGTGTTAAAAGGAATAGGACCAGCTTAATAGGGTTATGGTGGGGCGGGGAAATCATTACTCTGAAGTCTTTGTGTTTATTTCCCCACTTCCTCATTTGAGTTAACTCAAAGCTAACTATTTCACTGACAGATCACCTGTCAACTGCACTCACATTTGGTTTTCAAGATAATTGTTTTACAATTATTTTCCAAATACAGTGAATTCTGGTTATTTGGGACACATTGGGACTAGTACATTTTGACCCAAAAAAGCGGCTGTCCCAATTAGCCAAAGTTTCCTGGAAATAGTTATAAGGTATCAAAAGGACAAGGTATCATTTAGCTGAGTATCAATTTATGTACTTAAATGAAATACAGAACAAATTAGAGCACTATCAGTACTTCTACAGTACTATAAAACCATGTTTTGGTTCCTAATTGTTATCAATGGAAGAATTCATCTGCTGTGTTCTTTGGCAGTGGTCCCCAACTTCCGGGCTGCGGATCGATACATTGCCGTGAAGAATGCAGTGATGCAGCGGTCGTCGGAACGCACCCAGCACATCTTTAAGAAAAAAGCCAAAACAAACACCTTCATTCAATGCTTTAGTTGGTTGCATCCTCCAACTCTTCAGTTTCATTGTAACATTCAAGATGATTGTCAATACCTTCATAATTCCTTACTTGCTGAAGTCATGAAATTTTTTCACTTTTGCTCCCGACAGTTTCTGGGATCTCCAAACCTGAATTCTTGAAACTGTGGTGATCAAAACAGTTCCGAATTGTCTTTCTGCTTACTTCTTGCCAACTATCATTGACAAAAATCACTGCTTTTTTTTTAAATACAAACACATTCAACTGATGTTACCTAAAAACTGGTCACTCTAAGCATGGTGTGGTGTGGACACCACTGATGCTGGTTGGATATTGTTCAGCAACAGTCTCCTCCCCCAAATTAGGTGCCATATTGTCTCAAATAAACTAAGGGAATCCTGGCTATTTTCTCTAATAGGTCTTTGTTCTTTAAGAATTGTCCCAAGTAAGTGGCTGTCCCAATTAACTGATGGCTCAATTAAACAGAATCCACTGTATGTGATGCTTTACTAATGGCTTTCAGTTCATTTGCTTCAATACCTTGTGCAATTGCTGGTGGAATTTGATGAAAAACCAGCTCTGAAGAAATACTTCCCGATAAGTTTTGGGATCCCACAACTGTAAAATATTTTAGAGTGTGCTATGGTAGATATACCTTTGGATTAAAACTCTTGTCCTAGATTTAGAAAATAAATCTGATCATTTTTAAATGAACATTGTTAAAATTAGGTCTCTTCTGGCGGTTTAAATAAAACTAAGAGCATAGTACATATCCTTATGCTAAAACTAACTTACAAAATTTCAGATTTATACATTCAGATTTTAGATTACGGAGTTATGGGCAGAACGTGCATATTCTCTTTTGATGTATATCTTTATGTTGCTAGCTCGCGACAATGGTTTTAAATCAAAGATTTGTTTCAGCTGTGCTGCTATAGTATTTTAAGTTAAAGAGATCTGGTTCTGTGTTTTACACAGATAATAATTGTATTGCTTTGAAGAAAATATAACAAACAAGATTCATTCAGGTTAAAACTGTTACATGATTAATTTACGGTTTAATCATAATTTACAGTTAGCAAATAACTTAGGACATTAGGGGGTGTCCCTATACGGGAAGTTCCAGTTTAATATTAAACTGAAGAGTCTGCTTTCTTTCAATAAGAGTATTTCTATTTCTGATTTTAAAAAGATTCTCTAAAACAACATCAGCAATGACTAAACAACCCTACTCTAAAATTATCGGCTATGTGACCTCCTTTGCAGCAGAATCACAGTATTTTGACCTGTTGCCTTTTGATCTTCTTGATCTGTTTTAAGAGTTAAGTTGACAAAGGCATAGATTCATATTGCCATTCATATTGTTTTCATTTGTATCAGGAAAGTCTGTACAATGATGCAATATTATTTCAATCAACTTCTCCTCTTATGTAGATGCCAATCACTTGTTTTCTTACAGAACACCAAAAGTAATTAAATCGCTAAGACAAACTTGATTTTCAGCCATCGCAGATAAACCCTTTGTTCTCTCCAGTCATCCCTTTTCCGCAACTTAGACTGGGTTTATTTTCTGACCTCAATTGTTAACTTTATTCTCTCTCCATAGAAGCCATCAGACCTACCAAGTATCCCCAGCATTTTCTATTTTCTAATCATATTTTCAGCATCTGCAACCTGTGTTTTAAGTACATTAGCTAACAGCACTTTTATCACAGTAGTTAGGTTCAGGTCTAGTAAAAATGTAACCATTTTAATGAGCACTAATGCCGACACCCAGGATTGAACCAGGGATCTTTAGATCTTCAGTCTAAAGAAGGGTCCTGAAGAAGGATCTCGGTAGTTGTCATAGATGACGCTTCACCTGCTGAGTTCCTTCATCATTTTGTGTGTGCTGCTTTGGATTTCCAGCATCTGCAGATTTTCTTGTGTTTGTGAACAATTTTAATGCAATGTGAACTGTTTCAAATAACTATGTGAAACCATGATAGTACAACATTTCAGGTTGTGCTACATTATGGAAGAATTTGAACAATTCTTGAATGTTTATAAGTTTGTAGAGGAGTGCTTTGAATTGTTGGATTGTAGTAAAATAGAATAAAGTCTACACTGTACTACAAACACTTGTAGTTTTGTATGAAAACATGAAGCTTTGACAGGAAAAACAATGATCTGAGCCATTACCTTGAATGATTTTTGTTTTGCTTGTGCTAACCTTGTGGCTCTTAGCTTGGCTGTGACCAAGGTAACGTAGGAATTTGGAAGTGATGTATTAAAAAAGTGTCAAGTCTAGTATTGAAATCATTAAATTTTATAGCACAGAACAGGATGATTCTGCTCATTGAGACATTGCCTTGGCTATATTGTAAAATCAGATGCTCTTTCAAGTACTTCTAACATTTGATGAAAGTTCCCTCCTTTAGCTTTTCAGGTGGGAGTTCGAAATACTCCCCATCTTCTGCACAGATAATTAACCTCAAGTCTCTTCTAATTCCTTTATTGATTAATTACTTCAAATTTATACTTTCTCACAGCCACCTTAAGTTTGAATAAAATGTGGACCAACAATAAGGTGAAACAAACTATCCCATCAAAAACAATTATAGAAGACCCTATTAAACACTGAACATTACTAAATGAATTCACCTCCAGCAGCCCTTTCTCTTGCTGAGCCTGAGTCACTGTGAATATTATAGAGTAACCTGGAATATATCGTCAATATTTTGCATTGGCTTTAAAAGTAAACCAGTCCTGGCATGCATATCTCAGTGATATGCTCATAGCTGTGTGGGTCTTCAAAATCACAATTGAGGGCAGCGATAGAGCAGCAAATTGCATCAGTTATCTTCAAATAAGCTTGAAGATGTCGAAGCAGACAAAGTTAAAACAAGGACAGAAATTCTGTCAAAGCTACATGAGAGTGACATGCAAATATTAATACATTAACAAAGCCACAGAGGCCATTGAAACTTTGTACTTTTAAAGTTGCTTTTGTTTTTACCTTTTCAGATACTGGAATGATGGCTATGTTAAACTAAATAGTTTTTTTTCTGATTTGTAAGTGCTGTTCATCTGTCATACGTCTCTGTTTAGTTGATCCTGAAATATTTAGACTTCTGTATTAATTGACACTGAGACCTTACAGGCTATGGCCTCCAGTACAACAATAGAAACTTTCACTTCTGTTGTAAATTTAACACCTGGTGAGAGGGGTAGGGGACAAACCCTGTGGGTTCTCTGTGTGGAACAGCACTTTGCAGCAGGGCCTGACACTGCTCACAAACAGTAATGACTTTCATTTAATCACCTCATTTAATCCCACCACAGAAATGTACTCTTTACATTCCTTCTGTCTTCAGAATGTTCGCAGCAGAGAAGGAAAGAGGAGAAATTCTCTTCAGTCACTAGCTAAAAACAAATACGAGAAGATCAGCTACTAGTTATACTTGACTTCAATCATAAAATCAAAGATTTTCTATTTTAAATATGACAATATATTTTGGGTAATTATAGTTAAAGTACAATTAAGATATAAGTGAGATCTGTAAACTTTTAAATTAAATCACTTAAACCACAAGCTTTTTCTGAGTTAACTGAATATGGTACAGTATTGCAGCAAAATGTGGTATACTGTATTATGTTCTGATTCTCACAAAGTGTTGGTTTGTGTACTTCCTGTTGTCAGTGCACTAGCCTCTTGCTGAAGGAGTCTACATAACCACCCAGGGAAAGAAAGTGAGAGAATCATATTTTGTCTGAAACTGTCATAATCCTGGTAACTTTTGTTGATCACCAATGGAGATTACTGGACAAAAAGGAGAGTTCTGGGTATGTCATTTAGTTATCTTTATCTAACGGGGCTAAAATATTAAACCTTGGCCTCTAAGGCACTTTTTCTAGGAGAGCATAACTTGACAAGGCATTACTTCTTAAAGGGTAGTTTTTGCTGGTTGCTGTAAATGAAGCATCTGCTCATAATCATATAGTTCTTCCATTAATGCAGAGCAGATCTTAGTGCCTCATTGCCGGCACAATTTAAATCGATCTATTATGCAGGTCCGAACGTGGCAGATCTGAAGGTGGAACTTTTGTGGGTGCCCTTTGTATTGGGATGTATTCCTAATTATGATTCAATGGTTTAATTTAATATCCAAGAATGTATGCAGAACATAATCTGAAATCCTTACTCTTTGCAGACATCCACAAAGCAGAAAAAAAATGACAGAAAGCATAAGAGCCCCAACCCGCCCCCCTCCCCCATACCCCTGCCCATGCAGCAAGAGCATCACCACTCACCCTTCCTCCTCCCCCACTTGGTCCAGCAAAAGCATCAACCTCAACCACACTCCATGCAAGCTATAGCAAAGCTCCCCGAGACCGTGATCTAGAGTCCATTGAAAACTGCTGTCCATCCCAACACTTCAACATCTCAGACAGGCTCTCTCTTCCTCTCACTACCGAGGGAGAGAGAGATATCGCTCCTGCCACAACAAGAGGGGAGACCAACAGCTCGGAGTTTCAATGTTATAATCTGCCACCTCGCTTGTTTGAGTTCTCCCGACTCGAGGACCAGCAGACTCTCACTCACCATAGATAGATAGATAGATAGATCATGTCACTCAAGGCAGGGGCCTTCTTTCAACAGCAATGCACACTGCTTGCCTGCTGAATCGATGTTTCAATCTCCCGTGGCTCTTCAGTTGGCAACACCAGCGAGGAATAATGCTGTCCACAGGGCCGCACCCTAAAAGTGCACACCTTCCAGGCCGCAGCCTAAAGGCGCATGTCTTCCAGGCTGCACCTGGAGGTATTGAAATGCCAGGCTGCTCTGCGAGTACCTAGAGTGAGAACCCACTGCCTGTGAAGAACTGTAGTTTGGGCTGTGCCATCAGGGCCCCAGCCATCTCGAAAAAGAAAAAAAAAGAGATGTAAGAAAAGAACAAAACTGTTTTATGGACAAACTGGGAGAAGTTGCCCAGGTCGGCAGAATCGTCTGGCGCCATCTTTAGCTCCTCACTTCAAAAAAAGACTTTCTGTAGAGAAATCAGTCACCAACACAGAATTCAAAGTTGTGGTTTACTTACTGGGAAAGAAAGCAAAAAATGGGTGATTATGCACTAAGGCAAGTGACAAAGTTTCTACATAGTTTCTGATCTTGGCTAAAGGCTTTTGAGGTGCTAAAATTAGTCCAGAAACTCTGGGCAAAGGAGCGGGAAATAGCTCTGCGTTCCTATATTAATCTGCATTTAACTGCAGATGTGAGTGCACATACGCATTTTGAGTAAAAGCTGAGTCAAGTGCCCAAGATTCAATTAGTCTACTGACACATGCATATCTACTTTTCACACCCCACCTTCCACCCTCCTCATCCCCACTCCATCTCCTATCATCTCTCTGGCAGATAGAGCTCTTAAAGACAGTGGAGTCAAGGGATATGGGCTCCCCAGGAAAAGGTACTGATTGTGGATGATCAGCCAAGATCACAGTGAATGGTGGTGCTGGCTCGAAGGGCCGAATGGCATACTCCTGCACCTATTGTCTATCGTCTAAATCAGATGAGTGATGAGCCAAGTAAAATAAGTGCAACTCATGCATAGTAAATCCACTACTGTTTGGCCCTTTTATTGAACAGCTGTTCCCTCCCCTCTCACACCCTCTTTGAAATAGGTCACGCCCAAAGAATAGCTGCATAAGGTATACCTTAAAAAAATCTTCTAATAACTGTTGTCATCTTTAGCTGAAGGGAAAATGCTTGGGAAAAACAGCTGTGCATTCAGGTAAAGCATGTTTTCTAGCCAGTGTAATTAAATAAATTAGTGCTGAAAATATTGCCCTCATAAACTTGTTAGAATTACGTGGCAAAAGTTGTGGTTAAGCATCTTCAAAGTTTGGCTTCTGATAGTGTTACTGCCTGAAACATAATTAACAGGACGGGTCGTTCTGTAAACTGAGCTGGGAATTTCTTTTTAATTAGAGACTTCCCATCACTAGACCATTAACGCTATTAATAGAGCATTGTGCAGGCAACTCTAAATGAAGTAAATTGATACTGGCTACTTCACAACCATCGAATATTAGGAACTCAAGCCAACTAATTTGCTAATCTTTATCAGCTCTGGCAGGGTTGGCAGGGTTTGCAGGCCATTACTTCCTGTAAAGCAAAACCTAACTTCATGAATGGCAGTGATGATTCACTCCCAGATGAGCTCAATGCCTTTTATTCTCACTTTGAAAGGGAAAATAGAACTACATCTATGCAAATCCCTGCATCATCTGGTGACCTTCTGATCTCAGTCTTGGAGGCGATGTCAGAGCATCTTTCAAGAGCGTGAACTCTTGCAAGGAGTCAGGCCCCGATAGTATACCTGGTAGGGCTCTGAAATCCTATGCCAACCAACTGGCGGGAGTGTTCAGGGACAACTTTAATCTTTCACTGCGCCAGTCAGAGGTTCCCACCTGCTTCAAAAAGGCAACAATCATATCAGTGCCCAAGAAGAGCAGGGTGAGCTGCCTCAGACTATTGTCCAGTTGCACTCACATCTACCATGATGAAGTGCTTTGAGAGGTTGGTCATGGCTAGAATCAACTCCTGCCTAAGCATGGAACTGGACCTGCTGCAACTTGCCTATTGCCACAATAGGCCTACAGCAGAAGCAACCTTACTGGCTCTCCTTTCAGCCTTGGATTACCTGGATAACAATAATACTTATGTCAGGCTGCTGTTTATTATCTCCAGCTCAGTATTCAATGCAATCATGCCCTCAATTCTAATCAACAAGCTCCAATACCTAAGCCTCTGCGCCTCCCTCTGCAACTGGATCCTTGATTTACCAGCGACCACAGTCTGTGCAGATCGGAAATCTGCTCCTTGCTGATAGTCAACACTGTTGCACCTCAAGGATGCATGTTTAGC
This sequence comes from Mobula hypostoma, assembly GCF_963921235.1. Taxonomy (NCBI): domain Eukaryota; kingdom Metazoa; phylum Chordata; class Chondrichthyes; order Myliobatiformes; family Myliobatidae; genus Mobula; species Mobula hypostoma. The sequence goes on along the minus strand of NC_086102.1, from coordinate 151,302,728 downwards.
CCACTGCTGTACTCTCTCCACATCCACAATGGTGAGGTTTGGCACAGCTCAAATGCCATCTGATGATACAGCTGTTGTTGCAGAATTTCAGGCAGAGATGAGGAGGCGCACAGGAATGAGATAGCTCAGCTGGTTGAGTGGTGTCGCTGCAACAATCTTGCAGTTAACGTCAGTAAGACCAACGAATTGATTGTGGACTTCAGGATGGGTTACTCACGGAAACATGCACCGGTCCTCATTGAGGCATCAGAAGTGGAAAGGGAGAATGGTTTCAAGTTTCTGGGTGTCAACATCTCTTAGCATCTATCCAACATATTGATGCAATTACAAAGAAGGCGTGGCAGCTGCTATATTTCATTAGGAGTTTCAGGAGATCTAGTATGTCACCAAAGGCACTTGTAATTTTTAAAGATGTACCTTGGAGAACATTCTAATTGGTTGAATGCCCATCTAGTATGGAGGGGCCACTGCACAGGATTGGAAAAAGCTGTAAAAAGTTATAAACGACCAGCCCCATCATAAGCACAAGCCCCCCCAACATTCAGGACACTTTCCAAAGGTGACGCCTCTTATATGACATGAAGTTTGTTGTTTTGTGACATCAGTACAATTCAAAGACATTAATTTACTATAAATTACAAAAATAAATACATAATGTAAAAAAGATTATAAAGGTAGTGTTCATGGATTGCGCAGAAATCTGATGATGAAGGGGAAGAAGCTGTTTCTGAATTGTAGGGTTTGGGTCTTCAGACACCTGTACTTCCTCCTCGTAGGTAGTGATGAGAAGGAGGCATGCCACAGATGGTGAGGGTCTTTGCCGATTGGTGCCACCTTCTTGAGGCACTTTCTCTTGAAGTTGGTTGAGAAGACTGTGCCCATGATGAAGCTGGCTAAGTCTATATCTGCCTGTATCCTCTTGTGATCTTGTGCATGGGAGGCGCTAGACCAGGCTCTGATTCAACCAGTTAGAGTGCCTTCTACTGTACATCTATAGAAATTTGACAGTCTTTGGTGATATACCATATGTCCTCAAACTGCTAACAAAATGGAGCTGTTGGCATGCCTTCTTTGTGATTTGCTTCAATGTGCCCAAGATAGATCCTCCGAGATGTTGATACTCAGAAACTTGAAGGTTTTCATGCTTTCCTTTGCTGACCCCTCAATGAGGACTGGAGTTTAACTTCCTGACTTCCCCTTTCTGAATTCCACAATTAATTCCCTAATCTGGATAACACTGAGTGCAAGGTTGTTGTTATAACACGACCCAACTAGGTGACTTATCTCACCCGTGTGCTTCTTTATCACCAACTGAGATCCTGCCAACAACACTGGTGTCATTGGTGAATTTATAAATGGCGTCCGAAACGAGCTTAGCCACATGGTTATGAGTTTAGAAAGATTAGAGCAGTGGGCTAGACACACATCCATGAGATGTGCCCGTGTTGCTTGTCTGTGAGGCGATGTTAATACAGATATGGATTGATGCTGGTCTCTTGATAAGGAAGTTGAGGATTCATTTGAAGAGGGACGTGTAGAGGCCCAGTTCTTAAAGCTCGTTGGTTAATACTGAGGAGATGATGGTGTTTATTGACAAGTTACAACAGCCCGATGTAAGTTTTGATGTTGTCTAGCTATTCCAAAGCAGAGTTCAGAGCCAGTGAAGTTGTGTCTGCTGTAGACCTGTAGTGGCTTGAGCTTTACAAAAGCACTCTTCAATAGATTAAAATTTTGACAGTTGATTGTATTTAAATATTGCCCTATCCCATTTATTTGAAATGGATTAGATCTGGTATTAATTTAAATAAATAAACAAAAATCCAGTATGCTGTTGTCCATTGTGTTTTGCTTTTAATTTGCCATCTCATTTCAACTAAGTGACAAGTAAGTACCTGCAGATGAAATACATTTTTGAGTCTCTGTTACATACCTGTGTTGATTCCTGCATGCTTCAGTAACTCATGAATGCGAACTGTTGCTCAACTGCAATCCAATTGTTACCTGATAAAACCTGACTTAACCTGATTAAATCAGGAACATGGATCTTTATTTGGTGTTTATTTACATTGTAGCATAATCGCTAGGGACAGCTGCTACCCAAGAGAGTTTTATAATTTGTTTAGTTAAGATTGCAAGTGTTAGCTCTCTTCAATCATTCAGTAACAGATGTAGAACAGCCTACTGCTAATCTGAGGGAACAGTCTTGGTCCTATGATCAATTTCAGTTGTGTTTTTTTACAATTCTTATTATCACTAAGAACATACAAATTAAGTCATATGCTCACAATTTCAAAGCCTTATTGACTTTAACAGTTTGACTGAGATTTTCCTGAATAACATTTGCCACCACCTGACAAGAATTTGGTCATCACCTTTTGTGAGACACTCTGCAATTCATATTTGTACCTCTTCCGTGCAAGCCTTCATGAACATGAACAAGTTCAAGTTTATGGTCATTTGACTGTACATGCATGATGAAACAACTTGGTCCAGACCACATAAAACAAAATAAATTAATAAAATATAATTCAAAATGCACGTAGTGCACAACAGAGGTTAACAATGAACAGTAAAAAGCTCACTGTCCTAGTTTCGAGACCTTGGTGATGGAAGGGTGTTCATTAGTCTCAGAGCCTGAGGGAAGAAGCTGTTACCCAGTCTGGCAGCCTTAGTCTCAATAGACTTTGAATATCAGAGCTGCTGGTGCACAGAATCCTGGGTTGCGTTCCCTCTCTGAGTGAATATTAATCAGCTGCTACCCCAACGTCTGATCTCATTACTGACCATTTAGCCTTTTACCATCTGGAGTGCCAGCCATAGGTCTGAAACTGATCACCCATCTGTATTTTGTAGAAAACATTGAGAGCTAGTTATGTATGAAATTATATGGTTGACAACAGAGAGAGTTGACAGATAGTGTACAGCCTGGTATCCGGAGCTCTTCTCTTGGAGATATTGTCTTCAATCTGCTTATCTCCTTGCTGTGGTTTTTAAGCCTGAGTAAATATTTTGACTATATGCACGTCTTTATCCTCCAATCCACAGACAATGTCCATTCAACCAATTTCCTATTTTCTGTTTCATTTCAGTTATTTGGCCTCAATTTCTAAGAAAAGATGTAGTGTCATTGGAGAGGGTTCTGAGGAGGTTTACAGGAATGATCGTGGGAATGAAAGATTTAACATATGAGGACTGTATGCTGGCCCTGGGCCTGTACTCACTGGAGTTTAGAAGATTGAGAGGGGAATATTGAAAGGTCTAGATAGAGTGGATGTGAAGAGGATGTTTCCAACAGTGGGAGAGTCTATAACGAAATGGCACAACCACCACATAGAAGGACATCCATTTAGAACAGAGTTCTTTAACCAGAAGGTGGTGAATCTGTGGAATTCATCGCCACAGACAGATAAGGAGGCCAAGATGTTGGGTATATTTAAAGTGGAGGTTGAAATGTTCTTGATTTGTAAGAATGTCAAAGGTTACGGGGAGAAGGCAGGCAAATGGGATTGAGAGGGGAAATAAATCAGCCATGATTGAATGGAGGAGCAGACTTAATGGACTAAGACCATAAGATATAAGAGCAGAATTAGGCCATTTGGCCCATCACTTTTCAAAGGTGCTAGAGAATTAACTGTTGTCGATTTTGTATGTGGATGATCAATGTGGCAGCTCTTAAAAATAAGTGAGACAATACATGAAGTGTAAAAGATATATTTAACATTTTTAATTAAGCTATGACAGGACTGGATAAATAAACATTTTGAACTAGTTGATTTCAGACTTATAAGACCATAAGGTACAGGAGCAGAAATGGGCCATTTGGCCCATTGAGTCTGCTCTGCCATTTCACTATGGCTGATCCAATTATCCTTTGAGCCCCAATCTCCTGCCTGCCTTTCACCCGTATCCCTTCATGCTCTATATAGACTTGGCCCCTACAGCTGCCTGTGGCAATGAATTCCACAGATTCACCACTCTTTGGCTAAAGAAATTCCCCCTCATCTCTGTCCTGAAATGAGTTCCCTCTATTCTGAGGTTGTGTCCTCTGATCTTAGACACTCCCACCATAGTAAACATCCTCTCTTCATCCATCTTATCAAGGCATTTCACGAAACCATCAAATGCTCATTAAGGTCTTTATTCTTAAGCAGGGAAAGCAATATAATCAGTCCGTATTCTTGTTTACATTTATTGTGCCATCAAATCTATACATGGTATTTACAATGCATCAGTGTATTGATGTTTCATCTTTAAACAACACACCCATGTTCGTGGAGCTGTTACTCAGGACCCACCCTTTCAGTCTTCTGTGTGGCAGGTCATTCTCCACTTTACACCGAAATTCAATGCATCTCTCAGCACACATTCCTGCAGTCTTTAACAGAATACATTCTTTTTTGGACTTGAAATGCCAACAATTCTTCTCCTCTCACAGATGCTGCTCAACCTGCTGATTTACTCCAGCTGACTGTTTGTTTCACTGGGTTTAGTTTACAAAAATGCCACAGTTACTCAAGATTGATGTTTTAGCTCCATCCAAGTCAGCACCTTGGTTTAACAATTCCCTTTTCACAAGAATCATCAAACTCATTTTTATTCCTTTTGCCCTGTAGATCTCCAGTCTCGATCGTTTATACCACTTTGTCTCCGTGAAATTAATGACCATAACCATTTGGTCTGTCTTGTTTTGCTCGCAATCTCCATCATCAGGAAATGTATAAAGGCTTGACCCAAATGCAGCACAGCGGTGATGACCCAGCAGCGAGCACTCACTTTAATAATAAACTGTAAAATAACAAGCCTTGAGGGGCCACAAAACAGGAGAGAATGGAAACTTAACATGACATGCCAACAAGGTAACTGAAGGCGAGGAGCAACTAGTTGAGATTGGCTCACTCGATGGGTGAACAAGGACTGTGGATGAGATCTGGGTATAAATAGGCTGCGGGTGACGAGTTGCAGATGAGTGGCAAGTGACTCCTGTTAGCTGGGTAGAGACTGGGAGATGCCTGCCTGTGTAGGCCTAACAGGAACCCCTCTCCTATGGTCGGTACCCGAGGGCCCAGGACGATCTATAAGTGTCTGGTTGAACTTTTTGATGAGCAATGGATCCAAGATCTCTCCTCCATGCCGTCCGCTTCCCTGTCAGAGATATGAATCCATTAATCAGGGGACTGCGTGCACTGAAGTACCTTCCACCATCCGGAGGTGAAGGTCCAGGTGGGTTCAGTGGTCCATGGACAACAGGCTTGAGATAGGACACATGGAAAGTAGTTGTGGTCCTGAGGGGTGGTGGCAGCTGGAGACTGTAAATGACTGGACTGATATAATGAGTGATCTTGAAGGGACCAATGATCTGGGATGAGAGCTTGCGGGAGTCGATGCACAGTGGGAGATCTTGGGTGGACAGCTAGACATGGTGGGTGTGCTGAATAGATATGAGGTTCTAGTGGTCAGTCCAGATCAGGAAGGGTTCAGTGTTTCCCATCAGCCAATGTCTCCATTCCTCCAAGACTCATTTAATGGTGAGTAGCTCCCTGTCCCCTACTTCATAATGGCGCCATCTAGAGTTGAATTTGCACAAGAAGAAGGCACAAGGGTCCATACGGTCCTAGCTTGGAGAGGCATCCATCTGTACAACAGAGGGGTTTGGATGGCGGAGATTGTGAGCAGTGGTGAAGTGTCTCTTGAGATCCTCAAAAGCGTAGTTCTTGGCTGGAGATTATCCGTGTGGTAGGTAATTTGGTGAGCGAGGTGAGAGAAGTGGCAATTTAGCTGTATTTCCTGATGAAATGATGGTAGAAGTTGGAGAAGGGCAAGCACTTTATGCAGTCCTGGGTAGGTCTGTAATCTAGTGTAGTTTTTGTGTTGTTTCATGTAGCACCATGGTCCTGCAAAACGTCTTTGTGTTGTTTTTACATAGTTCAGTGTAGTTTTTGTATTGTTTCATGTAGCACCATGGTCCTGAAAAACGTCTGGTTTTTACTGTGTACTGTACCAGCAGTTATGGTCGAAATGACAATAAAAAGTGACTTGACTTGACTTGACTTGGCTTGAAATAGCACTGTAGCTTTTGAGGGAGTGCATTTGGGACCATTCAACTACAGCAGGTGCTTTCTCTGAATCCATGGTTTTGCCTTTGGGTGAAAGGACGTTACTTAGGAAGGAAGTGACTGGGGTGTGGAACAGGCATTTCTCTAACTTGCAGTACAGTTGGTTTTTGAGGAGATGCTGAAAAGCTGAAGGATGTGACAGATGTGGTCTTGGAAGCCCTTGGAGAAGATGATGATGTCATTGAGGTAGGCGAATACATACCTGTGTAGCATGTCTCAGAGGATCTCATGAATGAATGATTGGAGAAAAGCTGGACTGTTGCACGTTCCCAAAGGCATCACCAAGTGAGTATTCATTGCGACCAAAGGGTGTTAGGAAAGCTGTCTTCCACTCATTCCCCTGGCAGTTGTAGATCAGATTGTATGTGCTCTGTAGGTCCAATTTGGTGAAGATGTATGCCCTGCGGGGTGTTTTGAATGTGTTAGCCATCAAGGCAAGAGGGTAGTGATTCCTAATGGTGATTTCGTTGAGTCCACAGGAGTTGATGCAGGGATGGAGAACTCCATCTTTCTTTTTGAAATGGGAAAAATCCTGCACCAGATGGAGCCTAGAATGATTGAATCATGTAGTCATGCATGGCTTTGGTTTCAGGAAGAGAGAGGGAGGACAGACAACCTCAGGCAGGAGCAGTGCCTGGGAGAAGGTCGATCACGCATGGTGATCCGTGAGGCAGCACGGTGCTGGCTTTCCTTTTATTAAGGGCAAAGGCTAAGTCGTTAATTCCATCATCCAAGTCATTGACATATAACGTAAAAAGAATTGGTCCTAACTCAGACCCCTGTAGAACAGCACTAGTCACCTGCAGCCAGCCAGAAAAGTCTTCCTTTATTCCTACTCTTTGCCTCCTGCTAATCAACCACAGCTTTATCCATGCTAGAATCTTTTCTGAAATACCATTGGCTCATAGCTTGTTTGGCAGCCTCATGTGTGACACCTTGTCAAAGGCATTCTGAAAATCCAAGTAAAGAACATCAACTGATTCTCCTTTGTCTATCCCACTTGTTATTTCTTCAAAGAATTCCAACTGATTGGTCAGGCAAGATTTTCCCTTGAGGAAACCATGCTGACTACAGACTATTTTATCATGTGCCTCCAAGTACCCTGAAACCTCATCCTTAATAATAACTTCCAACATCTTCCCAACCACTGAGGTCAGACTAGCTGGCCTAGTTTCCTTTCTTCTGCCTCTCTCCCTTCTTGAAGAGTGACGTGGCTTCTGGAACCATTCCAGAATCAAGTAATTCTTGAAAGATCATTGCTCATGCCTCCACAATCTCTTCAGCCACTTATTTCAAATTCCTCAGTGTACACCATCTGGTCTAGGTGGTTTATTTACCTTCAAACCTTTCAGTTTCCCAATACACTTCTCTCTAGTAATGGTAACTTCACACACCTCATGACCCCTGACACCTGGAACTTCCATCATATTGCTAGTGTCTTCCACAGTGGTAAGATTCACATCATTTCCTTGCAATTGAAGACTGATTCATTAACATTGCAAATACTGTAATTCTGACTAATAAGCAATGCCATGCCCAATATTCTTGAGTTGATTACTGACTCAAGCATTCGAGTCCTCAAAGAAGTTTTTACACTTTCAAAATGTACATAAAAATGTCTCAGCCAGTTTTCTTTTGAGAGCCATATGACGTGTGTGCAACAGTAAGCATTCAAACTGTTCATCATTTTCAATATAAAGCTCATGAAATAGTCAAGAATTGAGAGTAAGGGACTTGATTTTAATTTACAGCTGTGATAACAGTATTTAATGATTTATGCAGCCAATCACAGATTTTCTTGTGACAGTATGTTGTCTGTAAATTACACAGTGATTGATAAATATGTTAGATGCAGCTTTTTTTTTCAAGAAAGTAGTAATCCCATGGTGTCGTCCTGTCATTAAGAGTGCCTCCTATGTTGAACAAGCAGGGGCTTGGTGAGTGGAAGTTCCTCTCTTTGAAAAATTGATCAACAACCGAAATATTGACTTCCCCCTTCATTTTTTTCTAGTCTCCCTACAAATAGCAACATCTGAACCATTCTTTCATCTTTTATGAAGTGAACATAACCAAGAAACAGAGTTGTTGCCTGGCAAAGTTGTCGCATCCAAATGTAGAGCAAATTCTGTTGTCCCAATGTGTCTTTCACATTCTCTGACATTTCATCTATTCGTCTTTGAACAGAGATGTTGCTGAGCAGAATCGCTTTAATTACTTGAGCTGGTGTCTTATTTAAAACCACACTCAGAACATCCCTTACTGCTGGCATTATCAGTTCTTCTCCAATTGTATGGGGCTTTCCAGATTTAGCAATGAACGATGAAATGTATGAAGCATGCAGACCATTCGTGATTTGTTCTGAAGTGCTGGCAAACATGCTTTGAAGTGTTTTCTGTTTCTGAAAGTTTTTACAAAGTGATTGAAAGTAAGCCAAGTTCTTGTTTGCTTTATCAGAGTGTATTCTCCTTAGGTGTTCAAGGAGCCTGGACATTGCATCATTCCCTTATTTGAAAAGACTTTTTCACACTACAGACGTATTGGCTGCTGTGGGTTACTTGGTGCTGGTATAAATCCATATATTAGACACAGTACACTCTGCTGTCCACACTTCTTCATTTGGTCTTCTTCTGCCCATGTTTGTCATGGATTAGCAACTACAGTCAATCACCTGTTGTTTAAATGCAACCTCAAATACTGTGATCAATAAAGAGGAAAAATTATGATGTCATCATAGCTCAGGCAAAACCTGTCTGTCTGCCAAGAATGAAGAGGTACAGTGATATCTTGGTTTGGGCCATTTGCTAGAGAAGTGCCGTCAAGGCCAGTCAAAAGGACACATTCTGAACTTTATCCCATTGAATGCCATACCCTAATTCATGGGAATTGTCGCACTATATGATTAGAATACGGGAATTCTACTAACTAATAGTAGTGAATAGCAATAATGCGTGGGACAGGCCCAGAAGTACCACAATTTCTTGACTCCATCCCTCCCCCTCCTGTCTTCTCCTATCATTTTGGATCTCCCCCTCCCCCTCCAACTTTCAAATCCCTTACTCACTCTTCCTTCAGTTAGTCCTGACGAAGGGTCTCGGCCTGAAACGTTGACTGCACCTCTTCCTAGAGATGCTGCCTGGCCTGCTGCGTTCACCAGCAACTTTTATGTGTGTTGCACAATTTTTTCAGTCCAGATTTCTCATAATATGCCAAATACTTAAGTTTTACATTTCTTTTCAACAAGTATAACGTGTTTCGAGCAAAGTCTAACTGTGGGTTAGCAAGAGATGAATTGATTATGTGATAATTTTGTAATCAAATATGAGGCATCATGGATCAAATGTTTATAATTAGTAATTCATTTCTTAAATTAAGCCTGTAATCCCTCAGCTGCCCCCCCTTGCTACTGAGCACCCGCCAACACCTTCCCCTTTATCTATCGCCACCCCAGGGGGCAATATCTCCCACTCTTGGAGCTACTGAGTTAAAGGGAACAAATATGCTTACTGTAGATAAGTCCCAGACAGCTGTAGAATACATGGGGCAATAATAACATGAGAAACTCATTGAAATACTAGTTGCCCAATTTTGAAATGAAATTTACACCCTGTTCTATAATTTGACTGGTTAATCTATCTAACAACTCTGTTGCGTACATGAATGTGTCTCTGTTTTCAGGTGAGAGAGTGATTCAGAATGATTAAACTGTTACAGCTTTGGGTGTGTGCTTATTTAAACTTCAGTGCAGATTTCACAGTGCAAAAGTTAATGACAGATCTTTGAGCATGAGTCTTCGGTTTACCTCCGGAACTAAAACTGAAGTAATTTGTTGTTGATTTTGAAGGTTATACGGGTGGGTGGGAGACATGCATGGAAGGAAAGCAGTAAGAACTTGTACGGCAAAGTGCTGGTTAGTTATCTTGTTCTGTGCAATTAATAGGATTACATAGACGCTGCCTCATAAAAACTGGAAACTCTTATTTCCTTTGTCCATTTTGGAAATATCCTTGGTGATTGGTATAAAACTGGCAGCAACCTGCCTCTCTGTATGGGAAACAACTACTGCTCCCAGACAATTTGACAAGTGATTTTTTAAAAACACAAACTTGCTAAATGATTCATTTTGGAAAAATTATGATATGTTAATACCTACCTGGTAATATGCCAGAAAACATGTTTTATAAGCCATTAGCAGTTATTTTCTAAATGGAAACACAATAGCAATAGTTTGCTATTCTTTATCATAGAAGTCTGCTTTTCTACTTGTTTCATGCTGGTTTAGAAATTGTGAAGTGCATTTACCATACGAAGTTGGACAAAGGTGACATGTCAGCTTAGAGGCAGAATCTAAACCATTTCACACACATAAGGGACTTCTATGAATTGCGTACTAAATAACTGGACTGATTCTAAGTTATTCTTCAGTTGTGGAATGAGACTGTGTGGATGCGAAGAATCTTATTTGTCTTTTAAAAAAAAATTCCACTTGCTTGACAGTACCCTGCAATATGCTTAGTCCTGAACACACAATCATAACTGGCCTCAGCAATGAACATTTGCTGTGCAGAATGGGTTTACGTAAAACTGTATGGGGTTTAAACGCGTAATAATATTTGACAAATGTGCTTGAACTGACAGTAGGTACAATATAATTTTATTAAAGATAAGAGACAGTGAAAGGAAAACAGCTTTAAGTACACTTGTGAAATGTTATTTTGTTTTAGTAGATTCTGATTCATTTCATTTTCTTAGTATTAAGCATTTATTCATTCTTTTCATGGTACAGGGACATGTCCCAAAATCTTGTGATTAGATGAGCATGCTCTTTCACCGGCTTGCAGGGGTTAAATGAATATTTCACATTAGCTTTAAACCTTCATAAATCTTTGTGATGAAGTTACACAAAAAGGTTCTGCATCACACTGAGTCTGATGCTTTGTGATGTCACTGCTAGAAACTCTATGGTGGCTGCTTTCTATTGTACAAATGTGTGTACTTGGTGTTTTGAAGGTCATTCAATTGATCAGTGCAATTGTTGGAATATTTGGCTTATGCAGTTCCTGTTATTCATTAGAAGAATAGTTGATCCACATTACCTTGGCAAATGAAAAGCACAATGGTGAATACACTGATTTTCCTTATTCATTCATTAGCTGGGGCCAACAGTGACAAGGCCAGCATTTTTTTAGCCTTACTTTATTGCCCTGCACTACATTGTGGTTTGCTACCACTGTGAATCACTGTAGTTATGTTGATTGTGCTAATTTTGTGTTGTTGGGCAGGGAGCACCAATTGCTCCATCCAGTTGGTTAGATCATAAGAGCATAAGAAACAGGAGCAGCTCTTCCTTCAGTTAGTCCTGACGAAGGGTCTCGGCCCGAGACGTCAACTGTACCTCTTCCTAGAGATGCTGCCTGGCCTGCTGCGTTCACCAGCAACTTTGATGTGTGTTGCTTGAATTTCCAGCATCTGAAGAATTCCTCGTGTTTATGTTCCTCAACATTAAAATCTTTAAGTTGGCTTTTTTTTTAAACTAAAATTAAGACTAAAAATCCTAATGATCATTTTTGGCAAGCGCTCTGGAGGAATCACAAATGATTGGTTTGACTCCACTGAAGTTGAGTGACAGTGGGAGATTAAGAAGCTGCCACTGAAATTCCAGATGACTAATTGAATTTGATATACATGAGTTTATGTACATTCCTTTATTAGGGTATAAGCTTACTGATACTACACTCCCAGTAGGAGAATTTATTGGATGGAATCCAGATCAAGATGATATAGCAGGTGATCATAATTGGATTCCAGTGTTTTAGGTATTGTAAACATTTACAGTAGCAAATTGATGGTTGATGCATTCAGTGTATTCAATAAAAAATCACTAATTTACTGTAGAAGCGAGGAATGACACAAAAATAGGTTGTTAAATGGAGCAATAGGTAGGAGACTGTTCTGTAAAGAGATCTCAGGATAATAGTTCAGTTTCAGCATCTACTTTGTTGTGATGGCCATAGATACGGAGGATATGAATGCCATGAAAATTACCTTTTCTGTAGCAGTGCAGCACGGTGCATTTCAAATATGACAAACGTAAATTATATAAATTAATTTAACATTAATCATACATAACTTACACAACAACATAGACAAAACTAAACATAATGATAGGAGTGCGTCCAAGGAAATTAATTCTGAATAGACTTAAGGTTTCTCAGATTGGCTCAAGAACCTGATAGCAATGGGGAAGAAGCTATTGTTGAACTTTGATAGCAGTGGCTCATGAATTCAGTCTCCTGTACCTCCTGTAATTGGACAAGAGCATGGCCCAGATTGGTGGGGGGGGGGGCCCTTCCTGAGGTATCATGTCTTATACCTCAATGGTATCATCCTCAATGGTGGGGAGATCTGAACACATGATGGAACATACAGTATATCAACCCCTGCATCATCTGTGAATTTCTTTATATTAAAAATATAAAAAGGTCTTCATAGGTAAGATTGTGGTCTCTACCTCATTCTTAGATCAATGTTGCCACTTGATCTCACTCACTACTTTTGTAACACTTGCCCCCTCTTTGGACCAATTAGGTTGTACCATAGTTTAGGGAACCCATGCATAGTTAAGTCACTCAACATACTTCACACTTTTCTCTGACCACACCCCATATTTTTCTTCCCTTCCCAAACTTTCCATGGCAGACTTCAGAGACAGTCTAACAATGCTGACACATTTTCCATGGAACAGTTGGTGAGTGCTTATTTGTTATGAAACCAGCAGCAGCATTGTGTGGGTTGGGTTTTAACATTCCTTAAAGACAGTAAACATTCCTTAAAGAAGGTTTGAAATGAAGTAGCTGATTTTTTTTCAGACTTCTGATTAGTACGAATAAACTCTTCTTAGGTTTCCAGTTGGGTATGGGTATCGATTATAACCGATGTTTTGATGATGAACTCTACCATCTTCATCAGGGATTGATGCCTGGGCATGTCTAGTCCAGTGGTATTTATACGGGGGTATAAATCCCTCCTGATTAGTTAGTCCTCAGCCAATCAGGTTTCAGCTGTCCAACCTTCTTTACAATTGAATCCCAGTTCATACCTAGAGTGAGACCTTGGTCTTTGTTAAAATTCTTTTTCTCTGGTTTTATTTCAATGGCTTTCTTTATCAGGTGGTCCCAAAATCCATTGGCGTGGCACAATAGTTTAATGCCATTGAAGTCAATCCTATGGCCATTGCAAATGTAGTGTCCTGCTACCGCCAATTTCTCTGGATAACCCAAATGGATACAGTTGATACAGTTCTGTGGTCTTTGATGTGGGTTTCCACCATGTGCCCCATCTGGCAGATATACACTGCTCCACATTCACAGGGATTCCTGTAAACGCCAGCCGACCTGAGTCCCAGGTCATCTTTGACGGCATAAGCTATGATTTGAGCTTCCTTACAAGTTTGTGGATGGTATTAATCCGGTATTTCTTCAGGATCCTGGCAATCCTTCCAGAAACAGTGGCAATATCGGGAAGACTGGTGGTAGCAATGGGTTCCTCCTCATTGTTAGGTTTTCTGGTTTTTCCATTGGCCCTTTTGAGGGCCTGATTGATTTCCTATACCTTGTCGTCATTCTGTAGGAACATTGTGTGTAATCAGCTTATTTCCTTGTGGAGACTTTCTGGGTCTGAAATAGTTTTCACACAGTTAGTCAAAATAGAAAGAACCGCTCTACGTTGGGATGCATGATGGTGCCTGTTATTGTTGAGGTATAAGTCTGTGTGAGTAGGTATAAATACCACCGGACTACACATACCCTGCCAGCATCCCTGGTGAAGGTGACAGAGTTTGTCATCGAAACATCGGTTATAATTGATATAAGTACCCGGTTGGAAGCCTGAGAAGAGTTTGTTTGTCATACATACTGGGAAAGCACTAGATCCTTTTTCTAATTTGTAGTAAACAAATTGAAAGTAAACTTCCAACATATTTAAGGTTTTAATAGTCAATGTTCCATCTTATTCTTGGTTATATATTGATATTATTGGGTTTAGTGCCCTAATAGAGCCTGAATATATGCTAATGTCAGGCTGTTAGCCAAACAGCTTAATGAGTAGGATCAGATGCTCTTTGATCCACTGAGTTCTTTCAGTTTACTCCTTTCCTCCTAACTCCAGCATTGTGTATGGGACTTTCAATCGGGTCTTTTAAGAGATTCCTGGATAGGTACATGGAGCTTAGAAAAGTAGAGGGCTATGGGTAATTTCTAAAGTTTGGCACAGCATTGTGGGCCAAAGGGCCTGTATTGTGCTGTAGGCTTTTCTATGTTAAACATGGCATCCTTTTTACAAACTAAAATGTATAGAGTCAAATTTCTATGCATTTTCTTTTAGTGTGGATTTTCTTAAAATTCCAAAGGTGCAATAATAGATGAGATTATTAAAAAAACCTGAGAAATTAAATTGCACATCTGATTCAGAGGCAGTGCCTTTTTATATCTTGCAATCACTGGTTTTGACACAGTTGTGATGGTTAGGAATGTACGGAACTCAAATACTTTTCATATGTTCTGGGATATAGAAGATTGCTAATGACTCAGAGTAAAATGCTGCAGTTGTGTTGGCTGTTCTACCTTTCTCCTGTACTTTCATCATTTTCTTTCTGTTTCCTTTTCATCCTACTCTGAGACAGGTCAGCACCAGTGTTCTCATTGTTGTGTCTGAGGACCTTCCCATCGGGAAGTATATATCAATAAACTATAACATTTCCAGTTACTGAGATACTGAGCTTGTCTGCTTTGCCCAGGGAAAGAAAAAAAAACTCCATTTAAAAGCTAAAGTAGCCAAAATGCCAAATTAAGAAAGATCATTGACATAAAGTCAAGTGTTTTTTGCAGTTTGTTGAAGGAATCTGCTCAGTTTCCTGTGTAGGTGTCTTCTCTGTAGTTTTGGGGTTCACCAACAGACTATTTGCAATCATTTCCTTGTCTTCTTTCTGATGGATTATCAACGAGAAGACTTAGCATAGTTTTGTCAATTAACTCAATGCAAAAACTTTTAATTTTTCAAATGCAATTTTTAATCTATATTATAAATGCAGACACTATTCTGCTAATGGAAGTATCTGGCTCAAAGCCTTTGCCATTCTCTTGCATATCTTGTTGGCATTTCATGGTTTAGCCACAATAAGTTAAAATGTTTAGTTTATAAACAACAGCTTTCGTGAACTGCAAAAATCAAGATATTACTAGATTTTACCACTTCATTTCCAATAACCTTAACAGCACATCATTTTGAATCTTGAAGAAAACTAATCTCTCCATCATTGCTCCTGGTCTCTTCAATCAAAAACTTGTGAAGTGAGTTCACTTGCTCCGAATGCAACTTACTTCTCTATTGTGGTCTTTCAAAACTGTTTACATCACATTCCTGGTCATATTTCCTTCCATTACTTCACTTCTTCTCACCTCTTGGTTTTGAACTAAATCTTGTTTTCTGCTTCCCCAAAAGTATTGGTCCATAGTGTGGACAGTAGGTGGAATGGGGATTACACATTGATTAACTCCCACAATGTAAGAAGACATCGTTTACCCTTGACATAGATAATGTGATTTTTAATATTGTGAAGATACTAGCCTTCTATTTAGGTTCATCTTTTTATTTGTTTCTTATTTCGAGATAGAGCACAGAACAGGCCTTCCGGCTCAACTGAGCCGCTCTGTCCAGCAACCCACTGATTTAACACTAGCCTAATCACAGGACAATTTACAGCGGGCAATCCACCTACTAACGGGTATGTCTTCGAATTGTGGAGAAAACAGGAGCAACCACCAACTGTTCCAGCTGCTACCATCTGGGAAACGGTACCGCAGCATAAAAGCCAGGACCAACTGGCTATGGGACAGCTTCTTCCACCAGGCCATCAGACTGCTTAACTCATGCTGACACAAATGTATTTCTATGCTATATTGACTGTCCTGTTGTACATACTACTTATTATAAATTACTATAAATTGCACATTGCAGATTTAGATGGAGACATAACGTAAAAATCAATTCAATTCCTGTCAAGGAAGCCTATACTCTTTATGGGAAGGATGTACACACTTTCTTACAGAGGACACAAACAAAATGCTGGAGGAACTCAACAAGTCATGCAGCATCAGTAGAAATGAATAAACAGTTGACGGTTTGGGCTGAGAAGAGGATGCCGGAATTTAACCCTGAACTCCGACACCCCGGTGCACTGAGCTGCGATAGTATCGTGCTAACCACTGTGCCACCAAGGCACCCTTACACAGATTGATGCTGACAGCATATGATGAATATTGAATAATCTTATTTCTCACTGATACTGAAGTAACATAAAATAAAATTTGCTGACTGAATTGAGTTTATACTCTCAGATTATGCAGACATATAATTGACATAGAACTAATGTGATGTTTCTGCTCTTGTATTTCAAGATACAATGGGAAGGTCAATGCTAGATTGCTTTTATTATGAAATTGTTAGTATGTGAGGTACCATGGAAACCACAACAGGTAGAAGATATGCTGTAATGTTACCTTTTGTCCACCAAGTATAATGACTTGCAGTTTTATACAGCAGTATCATTTGGTTTATTCCAGTAAGTCTGTCCAATGAGGCAGTGGTCAAACTGTTATTCAATGCTGAGTTCTGATTTCCCAGCAATTAACTGGCAAAGACTGTGGGCATTCTTGAATAACAGAAATTATAGCTTACGTGTGATCAAGAATTGTGTTGCTTCCATGAGAGCCTCAATGAGATAACATACTGTTCAGTAGAGTGTAAGATGGATTTTTCCTCTGTGTTAAATTCGTAATTTTGCCACAGGATGGGAAAAATTAGGTAAGGCTCTCACTGCTGGCAACTATCTTTTGATTACCACTAAATACTGTCCAGGGTATGAGGACAGTTTCAATACCTCAACGACAAGTTATCCATCTACACTCGTGCAAAGAACGGACATTTAATCAGGGTTACTAAAGGGAACCCAAACCCATCTAATGTCATCACTGTCTTGGAATATAAGAGGAAGTATCCCCATCTCCTTCTGGTATATTTATGGCAGTAAGAATCATGATTTCTTTCAAAATAACATTGACAGTATCCTTCAAGAGTTATGGCATTAGGAAACAAAACAGAAGGAAGCTTAATAGTGAGTGATTGTCCTCTGGATTTTGTGAAATTCTGTCGCTCTGTTGTGATGCCAGTTTAGTTGATTTTACCCATGTTTGTCTTATTTAATGATTTACTATTTTAAGCCTTTGCTTAAGAAGTTATTAGGCAAACGGACTGTATTAATTTCCAGGTTATGTACTTCTGTTCATTCTTTCAGAATGGGATCCTGTGCCCTAATTTCTGATAATCCCTCTTTAAACCACTCAGTATTCCAAATCTCATTCCTCCCTTAAGAACTTCCTTAAAATCTGGTTCTTTCATCAAACGTTTTGTACATATCCTAAAATCTTCTTAGATGGCTTAGTGTCAGGTTTTGTTTCAAAATGAGACATAGCACCATCTTGAGATATTTTATTACTGTATGTTTAAAGAACAATTCAAATGTAAATTTTTGCTGTAGTTGTTGATAATGGTTGGTAAAGAGAAAGTGCTGATTCTATCTTTCAAAGAAAGTTAAAAGGTCTTATTTTTAAACTTTACAGGTTATAATATTTGTACTTTCTCCACAGTTATGCATTGGCAGATGAAGCCTACAGATCTTTACGAGACCAGGACAAGGACCAATGTATACTTATCACTGGAGAAAGTGGAGCTGGCAAAACAGGTATTGGAATCAGGTTTATTATCACTGTCATGTGATATGAAATTTGTTAACTTAGCAGCAGTAGTTCAATGCAATACATAATCTAGAAGAAAGAAAATAATAATAAATAAACAAATAAATCAATTACAGTATATGTATATTGAATAGATTAAAAAAAACACAAATACTGTATATTAAAAAAAGTAAGGTAGTGTCCAAAGATTCAATGTCTATTTAGGAATCGGATGGCAGAGGGGAAGAAGCTGTTCCTGAATTATTGAGTGTGTGCCTTTGGGCTTCTGTACCTCCTACGTGATGGTAACAGTGAGAAAAGGGCAGTGCATTTCCCTGGTACATGGTACAGCATTTTAAATCAAGATGTTTGTCTACAACAGTAAGTTTGAAGATGAGTAATAAGTTTGTAGAAAACATGAAAATTGGTGGAGTTGTAGAGAATGAGGATGGTTATCAGAAAAGGTTGATTAGTGTGAAGTTGTGAGCATCACTTAATCATAGTTGTATGAAAATCACAGCTGGGAGCTTAGCATCCAAGGCTACACATAATTTCAAAAGGACAGGTAGGTGAGCAGAGGGGGTGGGGTGACTTTGTTGGTAAAAATAATGAAATCAAATACTTTGAAAAAAGTGACATAGATATAAAATCCTTGTAGGTAAAGTTAAGAAACTGCAAAGGTAAAAAGGTAAATAGGGGTTATAAACATGCCTTGGAAAAGTAGCCAGGATGTGGGGTACAAATTACAATGAGAGATAGGAAGGGCATATGAAAAGAGCAATGTTATGATGGTTATGGGGGATTTCAATATACAGGTAGATTGGGAAAATTAGGTTGGTGCTGGATCCCAAGAGAATTAATTTGTAGAATGTCTATGAGATCGCTTTCTAGAGTAACTTGTGGTTGAGCCTACTAGGGAAAAGGCAATTGTGGATTGAGAATTGTGTAATAAACCAGATTTGATTAGGGAGCTTAAGGTAAAGGAACCCTTTGGAGACAATAATCATAATATGATAGAATTCATTCTGTAATTAGAGAGGGAAATGCTAAAAACTATGAATTGGATGACAGTGAATAAAGGAAACTACAGAGACATGAGAGAGGAGCTGGCCGATGCTGATAGGAAAGGAATATTCGAAGAGGTGGCAGTAGAACAGCAATGGCTGGAGTTTCTGGGGAACCAGGATCAGTCCATCCTAAAGAAGAAGCACTCTAAAAGGAGAGTAAGGTGAATATTAATGGGAAGTTAGAGGATTGAGAAACTTTAAAAAACCAATTGAAGGCAACTAAAAAAAAATAAGGAGAGAGACAGAGATGAAATATGAAGGTAAGCTAGCCAATAATATAAAAGAGGATACCAAAAGTTTTTTTCCAGAAGAGAATACAAAACGTTTTTTTAAACAGTAAAAGAGGCAAGAGTGGATATTTGACCACTGGAAAATGATGCTGGAGGGGTAGTAATGGAGAGAAAAGAAATGGCATCTAAACTGATTAAGTATTTTGCATGGTCTTCACTGCTGAAGACATCAGCAGCATGCCAGAAATTCAAGAGTGATGGAGACAGGAGTGGAGATATTTGCTATTACTAAGGAGAAAGTGCATGGAAAGCTGAAAGGTCTGAAGGTAGATAAGTCAACTGGACAGGATGGACTACATACTAGGGTTCTGAACAAGGTATCTGAGGAGATTGTAGAGGCATTAGCAGTGATCTTTAAAGAATCACTGGGATCTGGAATGGTTCTGAAGGACTAGAAAATTGCAAATGTCACTCCACTCTTTTAAGAAGAGAGTGAGTCAAAATAGAGTAAATTATAGATTTGCTATTCTGACTACAGTGGTTGGCAAGATGTTAGAGTCCATTATTAAAGACAAGGGTTCAGGGGAATTGGAGGCACGTGATATAATAGGCTGAAATCACCATAGTTTCCTTAACGAGAAATCTTGCCTGACAAATCTGTTGGAATTCTAGAAGAAAATAGCAGGCAGGATTGATAAAGGAGTATAAAGGATACTTGGATTTTTAGCAGGCCCTTAACAACGTGATGCACACGAGGCTGCCAAAAAGGTAACAGTCTATGGTATTACAGGAAAGATACCAGCATGGACAGAAGATTGGCTGACTGACAGAAGGGAAAGAATGAGAATAAAGAGAGCCTTTTCTGGTTGGCTCTAGGTGACCTATGGTTTTTATCAGACACAAGTGTTAATGATCTGGATGACAGAATTGATGGCTCTGTGGCCAGATTGTGGATGATACAGAGAAAGGTGGAGGGGCAGGTCATGTTGAGGAAGCAGCAAGTCTGTAGCAGGATTTGGACAGATTAGGAGAATGGACAAATAAGTGGCAGAAGGTTTCTAAAAGGGAAACAAATCCAGAAATTGGAACTTGGAAGCCCTGGTACAGGATTCCCTAAAGGTTAACTTATTGGTTGAGTTGGTAGTGTGGAAGGCAGATGCAATACTAGCATTCATTTCCAGAGGACTAGAATGTAAAAGCAAGGATGTAATGCTGAGGATTTATAAGCTATTGGTTGAACTGCATTTAGAGTATTATGAGCAGTTTTGGATTATATATCTCAGAATAGATGTGCTGGCATCGATGGTCCAGAAGAAGTTTACAAGAATGATCCTAGGAATTAAAGAGTTAATGTATAAGGGGTGTTTGATAATTCTGCACTTGTACTCATGAGTTTTAGAAGAATGAGGGGGATCTTATTAAAACCTACTGAATATTGAAAAGTCTAGATACAGTGGGCCTGGAGAGGATGTTTCCTATAGTGTGAGGGACTCGAACCAGAGGGTACAGACTCAGAGTAGAAGAATATCCCTTTAGAACAGGAAAGAGGAAGGATTACTCCAAACATAGTGAATCTGTGGAATTCATTTAATGTGGAGGCTGATAGATTCTTGATTAGTAAGGGTGCTGCAGATTACAGGGAGAAGTCAGGAGAATGGGGTTGAGATGGAAAATGAATCAGCCACGATTGAATGGTGGAGCAGTCTTGATGGGTTGAACGACCTAATTTTGCTCTTTATTTCTTATGGTCTTATGCTACCTCGGGGCACAGATAAGTTGGGGATTTGGGTGGAGAAACAGTAGATGGAGTTTAATCTGGATAAGAGGGAGGTGTTGTATTTTCAGAGGCTAAAGGCAAGAGTAGAATATGCAGTAAATGGCAGGTCCCTTGGGAGCATTGATGGGCAGAGGAATCTTGGGTAGCTGGGCATAGCTCACTGACAGTGGAAACATCAGTGGATAGGGTGGTAAAGTGCTTGCCTTTGGGACAGTGAGTTGTGAGGTCATGTTGCAGCTGTATAAGACTTTGGTTAGGCTGCATTGCCATGGAACTTCTGGATGAATGGCTTGTTTCTGAACTATAAAATTCATTCTATCAGTTGTAATGACTAACCTTGGACAGACAGATATTTTACCTCTCCCTTTATCCAAGGATTTATTATTCCTTTTGTGGAATTTGCATTAATTTTTACTTGAAACTCCATTCCTTCTGGGAAAATGAATCTTTGTTTGCTCTGTTTAGAGCCTAACATCAAAGTCAATCCATCACATAATTGCAGTTGATATTTATGTCTTGTGATTATAAAGATTTAGTCAGATGTTATGGATGGTGCACCAAATAAGATTTGAAAATATGCTCTCTATAATTGAGAGTTACGTCGTAAACATTTTCTTGGTGCATAATTTTCCTTTACTTAATCCACACCCTGTTAAGAGCCAAGCTTGGATTGGGACAAATTTGCAGAGGTTGATTCCATATATTACAGAGCAGTTCTATGCGCATAATTTTCTTTTGGTAAATTCCATTACCCAACTGGCACATGCCTGTACTATGGCTAATTGGAGGTAGTAAAGCTGGGATAAATATACTGTATATTGGCGAATACAAGAGGTTTACATTAAAAAATACACACACTATAAATATGAGAATAATTTTGAGATTGAAACACAGCTATACAATGTTTATTTGAAATACCAGCACTGTGTATTTTGCTTGTTCTTTGCACTGGGCACAAAAATATGGTTTGTGAAAAATATATGGTAAGATTCATTCTAGAAAGTTCTTCCCAGTTTCTGAACCGTTCTTTGATTCATAGTGTAATTTGCGCTGAAAGGTTATAAAGTGTTTTATCCTCCCTTTTGTCCTGAGTTCCCGCTCATTCTTATTTGCACCCCACTGCTCTCAAAATTTTCCAAAAAGCAACATAAACAGCAGATCTTTCAAAATGGAATTTTAATAGTTTTTAACCAAATAGTTATATGTAGTAATCTAATTAAGTAAGAATAAATCATTAAAAAAGGTTCTGCCAAAAAAAGGATTTTTGTAATCATATTGTCAATATATCAGCACAGAATAGCTCAAGTTACCAAAATGAACATTGAAAAAATCATTAAAATTTTATTGGCTTTCAAAGCTAATTAAAACATAAGTCATATTCATAAGCTTTAAATATTCACCAATGGATCTTTGTGCCTTAAAAGCACAAGCTTAGTTATTGAAACCCATTTGATTGTCTTTTAAATGAGCACAATTTGTGGAAACTTACAGTGATGGTAGTTTTCCTTCCAGTGTGGGTATTTTTTCTACCCTAGCTTGCTTCAAGGAAGACGTTTTTTAAACTAACACAGAAAATGGGGTGTTGGTAATAATAAATTGTATTTAAAATTTCTTGATATTTTGGGTTAGTTATGTTGATTTCCAAGCTAATCACCTCAATATAAAACAATAGAACTGAGTACAATCTCCATTCTTCCATCTTTTGTGTGTTTTTATTCAGGTTTTATTATAATCATATACTGAATTTCATCTACTTTCCCATGAAACCACAAAAAGTAGTCATGGAAATAATAAATATTGATACGAATGTTGAAGTCCTACCATGAGCAGATGTATATTTAGTGAAGGTTTTTTTGAATTTTCCTTTCATCATACATTTTCTTTCTCTCTTTCTCTGCTTTTACTTTTCTGATCCTCTTCAACTGTTCCATCCGCTCTTCATGCTTTTCTTTTGTCAACATCCTTAATCAGTTCTTAGAATTCATTGGTTAAATAGAGAGCTTGGATCATCACTGAGGCCACAGATTCTCCATTGTCTTCATGGTGACTTTATCACATAAAGGGCACCACTGTAGTGTAGCAGTTAGCGTGATTGGGGCATTGGAGTTCGGAGTCCAATTCCGATGCACCCGTACAAAGTTGTACATCCTTCCTGTGAAGTGCATGAATTTCCTCCGGGTGCTCTGGTTTCCTCCCACATTACAAAGATGTACTGGTTAGTGGGTTAGTTGGTCATTGTGAATTGTCCTGTGATTAGGAAAGGGTTAAATAGATGGGTTACTAGGCAATGCAGTTTGCTGGGCCGCAAGGCCCTGTTCCACACCTTATCTAAAAAAAATGATGTCATTGTTCCAGTAACTTAATTTACAAGTTAAACGTGCGAACAATAATGCAGGAGAAATGCTAACAGTTGGGCATGCTCTGAGATATAAGCAATTGATCGAGCTTTATTTAAAACAATACTTTAACTGTTGACTGCATTTCAATTGGTAGCAGTGTCTTCATCTGCTCGTTGGTTGCTTCCCTAAATGATGGTGTTCAAAGAAATATGTGTTTTACATGCTGAACTCAAAATTATGCTTGATCAACAAATGAAATTGTGCTAAAAGTCCAGAAATAAGGTGTGCACATAGAAATCATTCCCCCTGTCCTTCCCTCTCTGATCTTAGATGTAACTGGCATGGGTGGTCCTTGTAGCACCTTGTAAGCACAGTGTAATGTCTAGATCATTTATTTAAATCTGGTATTGTCCTGGCCTTTTTGGGTGCGAACTGCTTGTCTAAATTAACTGCATTTTCAGATTAATTGATTTTCCATTTGAAGGGTACATTTTTATTTGGTCCATGATTGTTACTGCTGACACAGAACAGGCAAGGTTGAAAGGTGATTTTTTTTCATGGGTTTCCAACTGTTGCCACACTGTTTAATAAACTTGCTCAAACGTAAGGCCAGATTGACATGTACTCACAAAGAATGTGTGAGAATTTTATTATCATGTGCTAATGTAATGTTTCGGTGTTCTCAGCCCACCCCCGTCTAATGGATATAAAAGGAATCCACATTGCCAGAGGGAGTTGTGCTTTTTTTAAAATTCACAAACATGTAGGAAATATTTCTGTTATTAAGAAAGCAGCTGGTTATTGTCTCCAGATGACAGGATACTGATTTAAATGAAGTATGCATAGAAAATCATCAGAATAAAACATAGGTAAGTGTTAAGAGTGCAATAATCCCACAGTAGATAGCTCAGTCTGAGATATTCTTGGATTGTAGTCCTTAACAAAAAATGACTAAAGCTGATCCACAGAGATATGAGTTTAAGCTATTTTAATTTGACTTTCGTCCTGTTAAGATTTGTGTAAGGAAAAATAGTCATCTTCTGAGGAAATGTGTAGCTTCAAAAGTAAAATTATTATCAAAGTACATGTATGTCACCATATACTACCCTAAGATTAATTTTCTTGTGGGCATTTACAGTAAGTACAATGAAGCATAATAGAATCAATGAAAAAAATCACCCATGGCAGAGACAGACAAGTAACCAATGTGCAGAAGACAATGAACTGTACAAGTATAAAAAAAGAGAAAGACAGTAAATAGATAAATAGGTAAGTAAATTAGTAAGTAAATAAACAAACAATAAATATCAAGAACACAAGTTGTAGAGTCCTTAAAAATGAGTCCGTAGGTTTTGGAATCAGTTCAGTGTTGAGGTGAGTGAAGTTATCCCCTTTGGTTCAAGAGTCAGATGACTGAGGGATAATAACAGTTCCTGAATCTCGTGGTGTGGGACTTGAGGCTCTTGTATCTCATAGAGTACATAGAACATAGAAAACCTACAGCACAGTACAGGCCCTTCAGCCCACAATGCTGTGCCAAACATATATTTACTTTAGAAATTACCTAGGGTTACCCATAGCCCTCTATTTTTCTAAGCTCCACGTACCTACCCAAGAGTCTCTTAAAAGACCCTATTGTATCTCCTTCCTGATGGCAGCAGCAAAAAGACAGCATGGCCTGGATGGCGGGGGTCCTTGATGCTACTTTCCTGCGACAGCACGCCTTATAAATGTGCTCAGTGGTGGGAAGGGCTTTGCCTGTGATGGACTAGGCTGAATCCATTACGTTTTGTATGTTTTGCCATTCAAGGGCAATGGTATTTTCATACCTGGCCATGATGCAATGAGTCAATATAGTCTCCTGTGCATCTATAAAAGTTTGTCAAAATTTTAAACATGCCGAATTTGTGCAAACTTCTAAGAAAGTAGAGGTGTTGTTGTGCCTTCCTGGTAATGGCACTTACGTGCTGGACACAGGACAGCTCCTCTGAAATAATAATAATATTGTACTAACTGTTACTGTACCGTGGCGCCCTCAGGATTCAAATCCCGAAAGGCTACTTAAAGGAAGAACTTCAAACTGGAACAAATAGCAGATTTCTTAGAGATATTCCTTCTCCTATTTCAGGTTTGCATGAATTTAAGGATGCAGCAATTAACATGTACCCTTGCAAACAGGAAACATGACATAAAGCTATTATCATGGGACTAATAAATTTTTGTACGTTGAGTGCATAAATTAAGCATATTACTCACAGATTTAGAAAAAAAAGTTATGAAAGAACTTCCTGTGAAACACAGGAAATTGTGGAAAGAAGAACATCTTTGTCCTTGGCTACGTTGGCTCTCATCTGAATACCATAATGACCTAGGTGTCAATCCCCAGATGGATTGCACGTAGGTTCCCGTCCTGTAATACTATTCCACTCAACAATAGTGGAGCATTATAGTAACCAGTGCTATGACACAACCACATTTATAATATGGGTTTGGGGTGAAATTAAACATAATTTACACTATATCAAAATAATTTTGTAGTTTCTTCACTTATCACTAAGAAAATAGCTTGTTAATACTTTCAGACAATTCTGTTGCTTTCATTCTGAGCATATGATCAGAAACTCTTATTTTATGGTCCAAGTTCTGAAGTGAACTGTTTCAAAATGAAGTCACTCTTCCTATATGATGCAAATAGCCCAGTTATACAAGAGTTGATAATTAACTTCATTCACTTAAACTAAACTGAGCCCATCATCAGATAAATTACGAGTAAAGCAAGGTACTACATAGAATTAGCGACATTTTGTGGAGTTAAAAGCAATCTACTGATTATTTTATTCTTTTCTAGTCCCATATATAATGTTGCAAAATTTCATCTCTTCAAAAGTATATCATTGGAAACACATTCTAGATTGTTTAGATCACCTTGTTGTTATTTCATTATCTTTGTACTGAAGATTCCTTGTCAAAGTAGTTTTGGAACATTATGACAATCCATGTAAAAGATAAAAGGCTTTTCTATCTTCAAGTGATCGGTAATATTGACTGGTGAAGGTATTATTTTCTTAATTAGTAATAGCTACCTTTAGTGGAGGAAGGGAATATTTTGACTTTTATCATTGACTAGTGATGTGCAGACAAGTGGGAATCATGACACTGCACACTTGTACCAGGGTTGTATGGAATTTTAAGTGAGCTTTCATTTTAATAGCCTTTGTAAGCTCAGTTCATGTTTCAATCTCTTTGTTACAGAAGGACATAGAAACTTTGGTGAGGAAAGGATGATAGCAAAATTGTGAGGTTACAACTGTCAAGAAAGGCTGATTTCTCTGTAAATAGATGACAGATGTGAATGAAGCCTAATTAATGAGGAAGGAATTTAGTTTTGTAGACATAATAGAAATGCTTTGATTTTTGGGAGTATGAGTCATAAGTATAATCTATGATTTCTGCAGGGAGTTGACAAATAATATGTTTAATCACAGTTTGATAAGAATGTGGAACCTGCTATCACTATATATAGCTAAGGTGAACAGTAAATATGAACTTAATGGCAATTAGAGTAACATGCATTTATTTATAGTAGCATAGCTAACATTGTAAAAATCCCATGTAACTTCATAAGAAGGTCAGCAAAATTAGTTTACACTGATGTTAGTATAAATGTGAAAAGCTCTGGAGAAAGAAAGAAATGAATCTTAGGAGGAAAGGGCAGCTTAAGGTTTTTGGAGGGTAGCAGAGCCTTATATGTTACAATGTTTTGATGTAATGTATGCTGACTATATCAGAACCCAAGTGCAGAGGAAAGACAGAACTTTGATGAAGAGACAGTGACAAGAGTTTATTCATAATAATTCCAAAAGAACATTGGTGGCTCGGCTGTGCGACACTGCAAGAAGTAACATTCTCAAAACTGGGACCCTGCTATTAGCCCTAATCAGGCATCTGCTTATATAATACAGCTAACACAAAATCCCTGAGCCCATTAAAATAGGAGACTACATTACAAAGAGTGAGTTGCAATGGACTAAACGATTAACAACTGTGATTAAACAACAATTAACCAATTATGGTGCTTTAAAAGCTCTGGAGCCCAATGCTGTCTGGCACCTTGCACAGGTTTGAAAAGCTCATTACAGAGGCTCCCTCCATATGTTTGGTACGTGACAGCCTAGGGAGACCTGAAAATTCGAGATCCAGTGATGACTTGAGAGACCTGGGGAACTCGAGAGGGAGCATGGAGAACTTGAGAGGGACCTTGAGAGACTGAGAGACCAGGTAACCCTGAGAGGGAGACTGGGAGTCCTCGAGACATTGAGAAAAGTCCTTGGAAAACCTGGAGTGCCATGGGAAACCTTGAGAATCTTGGATGCTTAGACTGGGATACTTAGAACTGGAAAACCCATTGTCATGGAAAAAGCCTTGAGCCTGGAAACTTGAGTCCTTGAAAACATGAAACTTTAAACCTGGGGCGGGGGGGGGGGAGTGGGGAATGGTAGAAGGATCTTGCTCACAGTGTTGTTTTACTCTTCACTGTATTTCCAGAGGTAATTAGTATACAGAAGGCTGTACTCTCAATTTTATGGATTGAGACAGCATAGACAGGCTCTTCTTTATCACTGAAATAGCTGTCTCTCTGTAGATCTGTTTCATTTGTTACATGAAAGTTAAATTTTCATGGGCTGTACCATGACTTTTATCAAGAGGTTAGATATAAGTAGCTTACTCTTGATAGGGTTACTTATGTGATTACACACTCCAGCCAGGGATCAACTTTTGGAGTAGAGCTGTTCCAAAATGTATACTATTGACTTGTTTGCTGATTTGTTGAATCAAATGAACTTCATCGATAAGCTTGCTTGAAACACTAAATTGTTATGCATACTAGAACCGTGGGACCGTGAAGCTAGGAGTCCAGGTGCTTGTGACTTGAAAAGCTTGGAACGGAGACTGCAGAACCTCAGAATGTACACCTGGAACGTAGACTCTGGACACTTGGAGCGTACACTCTGAATGTCAGCACAGGATACTTGGAAAGTAGACTCGGGACACTTGGAGCGTACACTCTGAATGTCAACTCGGGACACTGAGTGTACACTCTGAATGTCGACTCGGGACACTCGAAGTGTACACTCCGAATGTCGACTCGGGACACTGAGTGTACACTCTGAATGTCGACTCGGGACACTCTGAATGTCGACTCGGGACACTCGGAGTGTACACTCTGAATGTCGACTCGGGACACTTGGAGCGTACACTCTGAATGTCAACTCGGGACACTGAGTGTACACTCTGAATGTCGACTCGGGACACTCGAAGTGTACACTCCGAATGTCGACTCGGGACACTGAGTGTACACTCTGAATGTCGACTCGGGACACTCTGAATGTCGACTCGGGACACTCGGAGTGTACACTCTGAATGTCGACTCGGGACACTCTGAATGTCGACTCAGGACACTCGAAGTGTACACTCTGAATGTCGACTCGGGACACTGAGTGTACACTCTGAATGTTGACTCGGGACACTCGAAGTGTACACTCTGAATGTCGACTCGGGACACTGAGTGTACACTCTGAATGTAGACTCGGGACACTGAGTGTACACTCTGAATGTAGACTCGGGACACTCGAAGTGTACACTCTGAATGTTGACTCCGGACACTCGGAGCGTACACTCTGAATGTCGACTCGGGACACTCTGAGCGTACACTCAGATTGTTGACTCAGGATACTTGGAACGTAGACTTGGGGCACTTGGAGTGTAGACCCTGAATGTCAACACGGGATACTTGGAATGCAAACTTGGGGCATGCACTGAGAGCAGAAGGCACCCTTGCCTCCAGCCCGTGGTGCCAAAATGACACTGTTCAACCTCCACTGGGTCCGTTACCTCATGGGGTCCTTCTGTCATGCTGTGTGCATGCAATATAGGAACCCAAGGCCAGAGGAAAGACAGAACTCTGATGTAGACATGGCAACAAGAGTTTATTCATAATAATTCCAAAAGAATATTGACGGCTCAGCCAAGTGACACCAAGAGAAGTAACATTCTCAAAACTAGGACCCTGAGATAGTACTAATTGGGCTTCCGCTTAAATAATACAAGTAACACAGAATCCCTGAGCCTATCAAAATAAATTTAACAAGCTTAAACAGAACGAAATAGGAGACTGCATTATAAAGGGCGAGTCATTCGAGAAAGGCACAAGGAACTCTAAATGATTAACGACTGTCGTTAAATAACAATTAACCACTACAGATGCTCTAAAAACCTCTGAGCCAATGCTCTCTGGCGCCCCCCACAAGCCTGAAGAATTTATTACATTACAGCTGAAGACACAATGGAAGAGGTTACACTATCAAGGTCAGGAATCTTCAAGGGATCAGTCATGGAACCAGATATTATATTTAACGAAAGCTAAATACAGGTTTAGGAAGACTCAGTACAGTGTAGACTCCTTGGGTCAAGAAGGCACATCAACACCTCCACTTATTCAAGAGGCTAAAGAAATCTGGCCCTCGTTAGTTTTTATAAATGCAGCATAGAAAGCATCCAATCCACATGCATGAGGGGTAGGTATAGCACTTGCTCTGCCTGAAACTGCACAAAACTGCAAAAAGTTGTGATCACCAGATCCAGTCTCCCCTCTATTAAGTCCCTCTGAACTTCTTGCCATTTGGTAAAGCAGCCAACATTAACAAAGAGTAATAGACACATAATGCTGGAGGAATTCAGCAAGTCAAGTAGCATCTGTGGAGGGAAATGAACAGTTGATGTATCAGGCTCAGGTCTCAGTTAATTTCCTATTATTCTCACTTTACTTTCAATGTTTTCAATGCTTCACGTATTACCACTTTCATATTACCATAAATGGAACCATTTATTTTTGCACTCTGTGAAATAAAGTTAATTGTCCTTCAGTTTGTGTTAGAATATCTCCCAGAGAATTTTGAAAAAGTAGGGGGTCTATCTCCACATAGATGGATGAACTATAATTCCAGGTGAAACCCAATGCGAGAAATGCACTATGTTTAACTTTATGCAACACACATCAAAGTTGCTGGTGAACGGCCAGGCAGCATCTCTAGGAAGAGGTACAGTCGACGTTTCAGGCCGAGACCCTTCGTCAGGACTAACTGAAGGAAGAGTTAGTAAGGGATTTGAAAGTTGGAGGGGGAGATCCAAAATGATAGGAGAAGACAGGAGGGGGAGAGATGGAGCCAAGAGCTGGACAGGTGATTGGCAAAGGGGATATGAGAGGATCATGGGACAGGAGGTCCGGGGAGAAAGACAAGGGGGTGGGGGGGAACCCAGAGGATGGGCAAGTGGTATAGTCAGAAGGACAGAGGGAGAAAAAAGAGAGAGAGAGAGAAAGAATGTGTGTATATAAATAAATAACGGATGGGGTACGAGGGGGAGGTGGGGAAATATTCCGTTTGGGTAGCCTCCATCCTGATGGCATGAACATTGACTTCTCCAACTTCTGCTAATGCCCCACCTCCCCCTCGTACCCCATCCGTTATTTATTTATATACACACATTCTTTATCTCTGTCTCTCTCTCTCTCGCTCTCCTTTTTCTCCCTCTGTCCCTCTGACTATACCCCTTGCCCATCCTCTGGGTTTCCCCCCACCCCCTTGTCTTTCTCCCCAGACCTCCTGTCCCATGAATCTCTCATAATATCCCCTTTGCCAATCACCTGTCCAGCTCTGGGCTCCATCCCTCCCCCTCCTGTCTTCTCCTATCATTTTGGATCTCCCCTTCCCCCTCCCACTTGCAAATCTCTTACTAACTCTTCCTTCAGTTAGTCCTGACGAAGGGCCTCGACCTGAAACGTCGACTGTACCTCTTCCTAGAGATGCTGCCTGGCCTGCTGCGTTCACCAGCAACTTTGATGTGTGTTGCTTGATATTTAACTTTATGTTCTGTATTGAAATATTTCATTGTAGTAGCTTTGCTGCAGTTGGAAGCAGTTTCTAAAAGCTAATGATTTATTAAAACAATTGAGTTTCTTCACTCACTGAGGTTCGTACTGGAGGTGCATTTCCACCAAGAATTGTGGACTGCAGATAAATGACTGATGTTTGTTAATTAATTATTCAAGAAATTTTTAAAAGCCAGGGATTGTAATATTTTATCTTTTACTTCCTTGTAGATGTTATTTTCACAGTGTGTATGTAGGGATTCTGCTGTTTATGAGTTGATGGTGAAGTTATTTTTATCTGAAGCTCAGAACTCGTTTGCATATCAAACTTCTGTTGTGTTATCAGGATGGGATGCAAATATTAATATGTGTTTACATTGCCCAGTGTCATAGTTGTGTAGTTTTATCTATCTGGTATTGTTTGTTGCTACGGAACATGCTGTTTGCAGAAGTTCATTTCAGCATTGAAGGAAATCTATTCCATCTGAAGGTCTTTCAACTGGATGATCACATATTATGTATCTACTTAGCTCTGAAAGATCCAAACTGGAATTAACCTAGTAAAGTTGCTCTGCCAAGCACTTCTGGAAAAAATACACCAGGCATAATTCAAGTTAGCAAGCCTGTTTTCCCAAGATATTCTGAACACCTAATGACATTAACTGTCACGCAACGAAAGTTTCAGGCGGTAATTTGTACTGCAAAGCTCCAGATACATGTGGCACAGTTAGAGACTGGTCAATATGACATTATGGGCATCACTGACTCTTGGCTGAAAGGAGGCTATTGTTGGGAGCTTAACATTAAAGGATATACTTTGTATTGAAAGGACAGGCAAGAAGGCATAGACGGTGGTGTGGCTCTGTTGGTAAGAGATGGAATTTCGTCTTTCGAAAGGGTTAGAGAATGTTGAATCTTTGTGGGTGGAGTTAAGAAACTGCAAGAGTGGAAAAACCATTATGGGAATCATATGTAAACCTCCAAATAGTAGCTGAGATGTTGGGTTGAGATTGCAACGGGAGCTGGAAAAGTCATGTAATAAGGGTAATGACACAATTGTAATGGGGCACTTCAATATGCAAGGGGATTGGGAAAATCAGGTTGGTGACAGATCACAAGAGAGGAAATTTGTTGAATGCCTATGAGATGGCTTTTTAGAGCAGCTTTGCTTGTGCCTACCCGG
Organism: Mobula hypostoma; assembly: GCF_963921235.1. Classification (NCBI taxonomy): domain Eukaryota; kingdom Metazoa; phylum Chordata; class Chondrichthyes; order Myliobatiformes; family Myliobatidae; genus Mobula; species Mobula hypostoma. The sequence goes on along the minus strand of NC_086102.1, from coordinate 151,270,306 downwards.
GAAAAGGAAAACTTAGATTGGGTGTTGTGTAATAACCCAGATCTTATTAGGGAGCTTAAAGGAACCCTTAGGAGGCAGTGATCATAATATGATTCAATTCATACTGCAATATGAGAGAGAGAAGCATAAGTCACATGTATCAGTATTGCAATGGAATAAGGGGAATTACAGAGGTATGAGAGAGGAGCTTTCCCAGGTGGATTGAAGGAAGATACCGGCAGAGCAGAGGGCTGAAGTTTCTGGGAATAGTTCACGAGGCACAGGATGGATATGTTTGAGGAAGTTTGAGGAAATGGGAGAGGTAGGCAACCATGGCTGATGAGGGAAGTTAAGGACTGCATAAAGACCAAGGAAGGAGCATATAAGGTAGCAAAAGTGAGTGGCAAGTTGGATGATTAGGAAGCTTTTAAAATCCAACAAAAGGAAACTAAGAAAGCTATAAGTAGGGAAAAAATGAAAAATGAGGGCAAATTAGCTAATAATATAAAGCAGGATACCAAATGTTTTTCAGTTATATAAAGAGTAAAAGGGAGATGAGAGCTGATATTGGACCACTGGAAATGATGCTGGTGAGGTAGTAATGGGGGACAAAGAAAAGGCAGATGAACTTAATGGGAACTTTGCATCCGTTTTCACTGTGGAAGATACTAGCAGTGTGCTAGAGGTCCATCAGTGTCATAGAGGTACATAGAGGACAACAGTGTTGGACCCCATATCTAAGAAAGGATGTGTTGTCATTGGAGAGAGTCCAGAGGGAGTTCATGAGGATGATTCCAGGGATGAAGGGGTTAACATATGGGGAGTGTTTGGCAGCTTTGGACCTGCAGTCACTGGAATTTAGAAGAAGGCGTGGGGATCTCATTGAAACCTACCAAATGTTGAAAGGACTAGGTTGGGTGGATGTGGAGAGGATGCTTCCTCTGGTGGGGGCATTCAGAACTAGAGGGCACAGCCTCAAAATTGTGACCTTTTAGAACAGAAGCAAGGAGGGATTTTTTGAGGCAGAGAGTAGTGAATCTGTGCTACAGACTCTGGTGGAGGCCAAGTAAGTCCATGGGTATATTTAAGGCAGAAGTTGCTGGTTTCCCGATCAGTAAGGGCATCAAAGGATTTGGCGAGAAGGCAAGTGTATGGGGTTGAGTGGGATCTGGGATCAACCATGATGGAATGGTGGGGCAGACATGATGGGCTGAATGGCCTAATTCTGCTCCTATGTCTTATCATCTTATGGTCTTATACCAACTGATAATTAGGAGCATGACACCCTCTACTCTTGCCTTATTGGTGACTGCTCACAGATGGTTGTCTCTTTCTAACATTTGTAGCTTTAATGTCAAGCTAAGCAGAAAACAGAGGCTATTCCCCAATAAGAGAAGCATTAAGTGATTTAATCAAGGGACCATCTTCCCACTTTATTCATTACCTCTAACATGGCAGCTGAGAGATTCAAGATGATGCATAATATTGCTCATGCTGATTCATGCCTGCCTGCATTGCTTACAATATATATCAATGAATACATCCCTGATTTCATTATTTAAGTAGCTTACTGTAACATTTTTCTCTTTTTTTGATGAATGGTTCTAAATTTAAAACACTATGGATTCCTTGCAAAATACACTTTTCTCAGAAATGTTTACTCTGTAGTTGTAAATACTGGCCAAGAGCTTGGATGCTTTAACTCACTTTTAACATAGATGGCAAAAGTCTGTGACTACTTTATTAGGCAAACCTGTACACCTGCTCATTAATGCAGATGTCTAATAAGCCAATCATGTGGCAACAACTCAATGCATAAAAGCATGCGGGCATGGTAAAGAGGATCATTTGTTGTTCAGACCAAACATCAGAATGGGAACGAAATGTGATGTAAGTGATTTTGACTGTGGAATGATTTTTGGCACCAGACGGGGCGGTTTGAGTATCTCAGATACTGCTGATCCACTGGGATTTTCATGTGCAACAGTCTCTAGGGTTTAGAGAGAAGGATGCGAAGAACAAAAAATATTCAGTGAGCGGCAGTTCTGTGTGAGAAAATGCCTTGTTAATGAGAGAGGTCAGAGGAGATTGGCCATTCTGGTTCAAGCTGACAGGATGGTGACAATAACTCAAATAACCACAAGTTACAACAGTGGTGTTCAGGGGAGCATCTCTGAATGCAGAACATGTGGAACCTTGAAGTGGATGGGCTACGGCAGTTGAAGGCCACTGAGTGTATATTTGCTGTTGAAGTTTATGCAGCTGTGAGAAATGCACATCACAATTTGTAATAAAGCAAAATTGAGCAATACACAAGTGGAACATCACACCAATTATCTTTTGAGTTAAACGCCCAAGCACATTATTGTTTGACTACCATGTACCAGGTTTGGCATTCCAGTGCCATGCTGTGATATTTCTCTGTGCTTGCAGCTACCAGAAGGCTCCTCCCTTTTGTTTTGAGTCTGTCCTCGATAATCCAAGAAGCTGTTGTCCCTGGAGGGACTTGAAGTATTGGCCTCATGAGGAAAGGATCAAATCTGTACCTGTCTCTCTATAGCAGCTGTCACTTGAACCAGTAGGCATAGTGCTTTAGGTTGTCACTAAGCCCTTGTAGAGAACTGTGCACCACCTACAAGAGGAGTCACTGAAAGCACCCTGAATCCTTGCTCAGTATATTTCCCTGTATGCCATGTCCTTCTGCCCCATCCTGCCAGCATCATCATTACAGCATCATTCTGATACTAGGCAACACAGCATATTGTTGACAAGTTGAAAGGGGTGTACACTGGACATTTAATTAAATAGCAGTTAATTTAACAGCTTGTAAGTTACCCATGCATGGTTTATAAGCTCCACCTTCAGGCTTATAAAATGTTCATTCTGGAGGACTTGCAATTAATAGCAAGTGCACGATAGGAGTGCATTAACTATAGGAAGAGTACAGTTATGTTATCACAGATACAGCGCAGTGATATATGCAATAAAAAGAGATTAAATACTTTTTGCTATTGTGGCATTTTCATACTTCAGTGCAACATTATAAAAACCAAGCATATTTCCGTAAATAGAATCATTTGCGACTGATCACTGAAACTAGCAAATCTGAGAAAGACACCATTGTAAAACAATTCACAAAGAAACAATCATGACTGTAATATTCATCAGAGTGTATACTATGCAACAAATTTGATATCATCCATTGTATGTTGCATTATCTTTAGAGGCACACCCTCCATTACCCTTGCTATCTGAGAATCTATTTATCACCACAAAATATTATTAGTGAACATGCTTGGTTGAAAGGTCTTCTCCAACATGGTGAGGAACTGCACACAAATGGATCTCTTGCCTTTGAAGTGGTCTTGTTTCTATTTCTTGCTGGCTTATTCTAAATGGGGGCAGTGACAGTTCAAGGACAGTGAGTAACCTGTCCTTTTTCAGTCTTTGTGTCTTGATGTCTGTGCTGGTGCTTGGTGGTGAATAGAGCAATAATATCACTGGTGGAATGGGTTGTGGAGGAGTGTGGATTTATTAACAGTTCATGTCAATATTAAAATGTGTCTGAATAAGTGTGTTTATATGTGAAGGCTGCTGTTACTGGCAACCAGCTCACGTTGCCATATCTTGTAAGATCATGAAATCTCTTTGAGACACTACTTGACTGAGCATGGATTTTCATTCCTGACCAAAGCTACTCATGCCACTTCCTGCAGGCTGTTCTTCCAGTAGCCCTGGCAGGTCTCTTAGCCCCTTGAGACCACAAGACCATTCCTTGGGCATCTGTCTCATTGATGAACTCTCCTTTGCCACCCACCATATACCATGGAGCTCTCTCACCCCTCTCTTCCAAGAGAGCCATAGAGTGTATATTAGACTAGATTACCTTTATTTGTCACCGGTACATCAAAAAGTACGGTAAAATGCAACTGTTTGCATCAGATCAAACCAGTGAAGTTTGTGCTGAGCCTCCTGCACCAGCACAGCATGCCCACAACACACTAAGTCTAATTTTGCATCTTTGGAACATGTGAGAGAACCATAGCACCTGAGGGAAACCCACATGGTCACAGGGAGAAAGTACAACCTACTTACAGGACAGCGGTGGGAATTGACCCCTGATCACACAGCTTGTGCTGTAAAGCATTGTGCTAACTTCTATGTGATTGAGTCACCATATTTAGCTCCAATGGGGATTGTGTCTTTAAATGCTGGTACCCTGTTCTTGCAGCCGCACAACAACATGTCGGCAGCTGCTCTGAATTTAGAACAACAAACAAAATGCTGGAGGAATTCAGTGGGTCAGGCAACATCTGTGGAGGGGACTGGATAGTTGACATCTCCGGTCATGGCCCTTCATCTGGGCTAATCTGAATTTAATCTAGTCTGGCCAGGAACTACATGTCACATTTTAGCCCTTCTTACATTTTTGTATTTTCTAGGGAGACCTAATTTTGAATGTGTTGCTTCACACAAAGATAACACCATCCAATTTACAGGCAAATATATCAATAGTTTACATGAAGCACTTATAAAGTCAACACATTCCTAGCATAAATTCCGTTTGCTTCAATCATTTTAGCTTCATAGTATTGTATCTAGTTACTGGTGTCAGTCTTTAACTACTCTTGGAACTCCCATTACCACCACATATCATTGAGTCATCTTCTTGCTACTGTCTGAGTTACCAGGGGAAAGTAGAATGGTCAATGATGCAAAGAGGAGGAATTGTGTTAACGAGCAACCTATTTTGGGAAGTACATTGGCATTAAAAGTCATTGAAACTGAAGAGTGATGCATTTTGTGATAGACACCAATTAAAATATAACCCAAGTGAAAAACAATTTATGAACCTCCAAATGGACCAGTTGATATTAAATGTAAAGGGGGTGAGCAGGCGGGTGCGTGTGACAGTGAGAATAATATCACAGAAAAATCAATCACACAACCGTAGGCTGTGTTAATATCTTACATAAGTGGGAAGCATTCCTATTGAGGTTTGTATTTATGAGCTGAAGTTAATTATGAGTTAATGAAGTACCGGCAATTGAAAATCAGGCATATTCCATTGTACATTTGATCAGTGTTTGTCCATCGTCAACGTTGATGAGGACCTAGCGCGTGATTAGTGAGGGAGAGTTGCGCAGCGTCAGCCTCACTCTCTCTTCCCAATTCCTATCTGGATCCAGTGGCAAGACAAGAGTTGAGACGGCTGGAGATGGGACTAGGTGCAGGGGATGACCAGGACGTCTTCTGCGTCTTGTCCTGCTCTACACGTTCCACGACGCTTGCAGAGATCGCCTTCTTGACCTTCCATTGGTCTCGTCTGCTAAGTCCACCGGAGACTGTCTTCACATGCTGGGATAGACAACTCCCTATCTCACCGAGGGTTTGAGACCTGTCGGCTACCCTCACCTGGTTTAGCCGGCTTGTCGAAGCCATTGCCCGGGGTGTGGTTTGATCAGTACTGTCAGTGTAGAAAGAGAAGACTATTCTAAGTGAATTAATGTTCTTCTGTGGGTGCTTCATGCAGAGGTGCTTTCATGCAGTGGTAAAAAAAGTGGAATTTGGAAGCACTGGTATACAAATTCATTACTGCAGAACTCTCCAGGGTTTTTCAGTTTGAAGTAAGAGCAGGAGGAGTATAGAAAGTGGTTCCAACATTTTATGCTGTATTCAGTTCAATCTTTGGAGGTTAATATGTGAGTGGGAGGATGACAGGTGCATTTGGAAATCTATAATGACTTCCAGTGCCAGCCAGAAATATTAATCCAATAGCTGCTCAACATAAAGTGACTGATATTTCCTGTTGCTTTTAATTCCTAATCTGCCCCTATCTAAATTTGGCCCCTCCAAAAAGGAAGTCATCACTACTTACTTATGTTTGTATTAGACTTTGCCAGAAAATATTTTTTGCAGGTTTAAACCAAAAATCCATATGATTTATTTCAGTTGTCACAAGACTGAAGTGTGGGAGTATCTGCATTTTCAATGGATTTTGATACTGTTCCATTATTTATAGTTTATCCCAAAAATCTTACAAAACGCAGATAGACAGTGGTACTTTTCATTGGCACAATGGGACTTTTACAAGAGCCTTTTTTCAATTACACCTCCAGGCCGAATATTCAGAATAGCGTCAACTTTGTTCAAGTCATCCGCTGATTATGGTGTGACCTGTCTTCATGTCAGGGAGTAATATCTTCTTTTCAATGTAGTTCTGTTTCCTGAAATCTCTCTCAATTTAAAAGCATTCCCTTTTAATTTATAGAGAAGTGTCTTCTAAATCCGGACAGCTAGTCCACAAAAGGTGGTTTGAAGTAAATATTTAAATTTTGGCTTGTTTCTTATCTTGCACATAGTCATTCAACTTTTTTGAAGCTCAAGTTACATTTTAATCTGTAGAGTATTTACAAATGTAACTGTATCCTAAATGGAAATGGTCAACTGTACAAGGCTTTGAAACTATTTTTGCTATCTTTAATTAATGGCTTCCAGGAATCACTGTTGGGCTCTCTAGATGTGTTGGATTTGGTGATGTTTTGATCTAGAAAGTGCTTCAGGTCAAGACTGAGGCGTAAATTTTCTGACTATTCTATTAGGTGTTCATAACAATAAAAAATAATAGTAATCAACTCGCACTGCTCTAAGGGAGAGAGGAGGTGAAAGGGGACAACAAAGAAAAAAATAAAAGAACAAAGAAATTGTGTTTATCTACTAAAAACTACCTTAGACTAGAGAGAAAACAAGACATTCCAGGGATAAGGAATAACCTATGAAATAATCACGTTCGGTGGCATGAGACAGGCTGCAGAGAAATGTTTAGAAAAATACAGAATCAGTTATACTACCATTACTGCAAATTCGCTGAACAATTTCATATATTTAGGTTGATTATATGAAAATAAATGAAAGCACAAGAAAAGTTAATTTAAGAGAAAAATGCAAGAAAGTAACAATTTTACACTCTCTTCCAACAGATGTGAAATTACACTTTAGAGCACGCATCTGCAGAACATTAAGGGTATCAAGTCATGCAGATACAGTGATTGGAAAGGCATATATGATTCTTCATTGTCCAAGGCAGAAGACAAAAGAGTCTGAAGTTCATGGTGGAACAATTAAATATATAACAGGAAGGAGCCATCAACTAAAGTACTGCATCACAAAGAGTGCTTGATAACTAGACTAGAGTAGGAGGTTTACAAGGCTGGTGTTCAGAGAACCTCAGCTGTCAGGAGAGAACTGAGGAGGCCCAGGAGAAATTTGAACGAGTTATCTAAAAATGAGAGAGGCCAAATTAGGGCAGATAGGAAGGAGCTGATGCCCTCAGCAGTGAAGTAATAACGATAGATCATAGATTTAAAACATTAGGCATTAGAAGAAAATTGAGGAAAACTTTTTCACTAGTAGAGAGGTCCAATGGAAGAAAAACAACTCAGTTCACTTAAAGAGAAAAGATCATGTTATGTACCTTTAAGGTTACAGTCCAGGAGTTGTAAAGTGGGTTCGTGTGAATACCTCTTTCACGTGATATGGACACGATGAGCTGAATGCCTCACATTCTATTGCCCATTTCTGGATGGAAGCATTTAATTATTGCCTTGTTTTTCAAAAATTTACTATTTCTTTTATTTAGAAGGGAAAGGACATTGCACTGCTATTGTGACAGATAATAAAGAATACTTTGAGCAAAAGTGAAGATTTACTTTTTAAGGACTAACTAAATGGAAGTGCTGGCAAGTTTGTGGTTTATTTGTTAGTGGAACATTTCCTGGGTCTGATTCACTATTTATAATTTCATTCAAATGTATGCACAGAAATATATTGTATATTTATAATAAGAAAACTACAAGTTGTTATGATTTGAATTCTTAGCAAGTTCTTTTTTTTTTGTCAAAATTGCTTCTGAACTCTTTTTCCTCATGAGCCAAAATCTGCTGTTGCATACAAAGTAATGATATTCTGCATTTGCTCGCCAAACAGAGAATCTTTTATTTCCATTGGTATTCCTACTACAAACAGTGTGGATTAGCTGAGTAGCCTCTCACCTCTCATCTAAAATTTTCTAAGTCAACCATGGAATTTGGTCTTAATTTGCAAACTTGTTCTCATAAGAGACCGATGTGAGACGGTCTTCTGATTGCTACCATCAAGGAGGAGGAACAAGAGCCTGATGACATACAGTCAAAGTTTCTTCAGATTTCTGAATGGACAGTGAACTCATGAACACTATCTCACATTTTCCCCTTTCTTTTCGTACTACTTAATTCATAATGTTTATATATATATACACATATACACACACACACACACACACACACATATATATATATAATTAAACTAAATAAGTAGTGCAAAGTACTTGTAATTTATAGTTAAAATATTATGTTTTGGAATGTACTGCTGCCACAAAACAACAAATTTCACAACATATGCCAGTGATAATTACACCTGATTCTGACTCTGAAAATGAATTCCTTTTCAGAATGAGAACAATGCTTTAAATGTTTAAAAGTCCTGTTCCAGTGCAATTCTCATTTTCATTAAGGACAACTCTGTGAAGAGATTGAGATTTACCGTAGAAAAACTTGCACGAGAAGGCTGACTTGTTTTCTCAGGCAAGTTTTGCCTCTAACATTTATGGCAACATGGAGAGTAGGGAACTAATGAATGAATCCAGTAACACAAAAGCAAAATAAATTACAGTATGTATATGCTGCTCTCTGAAAATCTGGTAGCTCTCACCAACAGTGTAGACAAACAGTCATGCGGTTTTTGAGACTATGTCTACTGATCTAGGTGAAACTAATTTTCCCTGTCCTGAAATATGTAAGTCAGAAATCACACAGTTCATCAAAGTTGCACAACACTTTTTACAGAGAAAAATTCCTCACTAATTACAAGGTAGTGGTTCTGATTCCTGACTGGGATGATTTATCCATCTCCAGGACAAAACTGATCTATCAGTAGGAACTTGAGGTATTCCAAATACCGTGACCTTTCCAGCACTTTCGAGACAGGCAAACAATCTCGGACATTACTGTCAGCGTAGGGAACTTGGCATCCACTACCATTTCTCAGCAGTAAGACCAACTTGACTATAATGACAAACAAGTCTGTTTAAGTAATCAAATTAATTTTGTTATGTTCATGAAGGACTGCCTACAAAGACTCATCATCAACAGCGATGAGTCATTTCCTTTTGAGAACTACAGCTGGCCTTTCTGAAGTGTTCTCAGAAATACTTGCCCATCAATTGGTCACAGACAGCATTTAAACTTACACCCACAAACTATAAATTTATAATAAATCATTTTACCTTTAGTGCTTATAGTCTTCAAAAAATAAATCCTTTTAGTTTGCTTTGATACTGTTTGTTTTGCAATGGTCAGAAAGCTCAAGAAAATTTATTCTGTAACACATCTAGATGTTGAAACATTTAGAGATACAGCACGGTAACCGGCCCTTCTGGTCCAATGAGCTTGTGCTGTCCAATTACACTCATGTGACCAATTAACCTACTGACCTGTATGTCTTTACAACTTGGGGAGAAATCAAAGCACATGGAGGAAACCCACATGGTCACAGGGAGAACATGCAAACTCCTGAGTATTTGCTACCCTTTATGATAAAATTATTAACAGGTGAAGTTCTCTGCAAATAATGTTGTCATTTGGGTGTCAAACTGAAAACAAATAGGCTTAGAAATTAATTTCTACAACTCCATGAGACGTGCTCTTGTGCTATTAAATATTAGCATAATTCAGTGCATAGTGATAATCCTGTGTGTTATCCAGCCCTGACTTTCTGAAGGTCTTTTTTATTTGTAGTTTACCATAATTTTTTTCTGTGTGAAATCCTCCCTAAGTCTGTAACAATAGTATAAACACAAGAGATTCTGCAGTTGCTGGAATCCAGAACAACACACACAAATGCTGGAGGAACTCAACATGATAAACAGTTGATGTTTCAGGATGAGACCCTTCATCATCACCTGAAACACCATCAGTTTATTCTTCTCCATAGAGGCTGCCTGCATTTTGTTTTGTGTGACTTTAGCAATAGCCCAGCATCCAGAATTTATTTCCATTATGATTTGCAACATCACTGATTTGAAAATGAGAGGTCTTATTTGCTTAAGTTAAAAGTTAAAAAGTCTGTCCCGAGCCTTGTAGGCTCATCAGGCCAGTGCTTATGCTGGTTCCTGTGGCGTGAAGCAACTGAGAGTACGAGACTCCCCTCCGGATAGGACACCAGTCTATCGTGAGGTTAACCCCCAGCATTTTGCCGGTACCCATTTTCAGCTGGGTGGACTGGAGCAGTGTGTGGTTAAGTGCCTTGCTTAAGGACACAACATGCTGCCTCGGCTAGGGCTTGAACTCAACAACCTTCAGATCGCTAGTCCAATGCCTTAATCACCTGGTTGCGTAGAGAATACATTTATTATCCAAATTTCCCTTGAATCTATGCTGTTTGGAAAAAGCCAGCAGACAAACTGCAATCAATGCACACAAAATGCTGGAGAAACTCAGAAGGCCGGGCAGCATCTACGGAAAAAAGTACAGTCGATGTTTCCAGCCGAGACCCTTCAGCAAACTGCAAACTGGCCGAGCAGCATGTGCTTGAACTATTTTGCCCATGGATGTTAAGGGCATGATATCACTCTCAACTTCTTTGCTACAATATTGTTGTTGATCAATTTAATTTAAATATTTCTTTAAAAAAAAGAAGGAAAGTCAGACTTATAGACAGGGAAGCAGACAGGTAGAAATAGTAAGATACTGAATTTGATATATCAACTACATATGAACAAGAATTTCCTGTTAGTAGTCTTTCAACAGAGTCTCTAGTGAATCTCACCACTATAAACTTTCTGCCTTTTTGTTTTATCTCATGAAAAAATATTCAGTCAAAATGAATGAATGTAAATCTTAGAAATGCTGTCAATCTTTTCTTCTTTTGTTTGATTTGGTATTAAATTCTTTGAAGCACGGACGCCTTCTGAACAATTAGGCAAGAGAAGCAGTTCCTGGTTGTGAGACCCAGAGATCCAATGATAGTGATGCTGAGAAGGTTGTGGGTTCAAATCCCACTCCAGAGACATTGAATGAAATTTAGTTTGGCTGTCAAATGCTGAACTGAGGTGCAGTGCGCTTTCTCAGGTGGATATTAATACTTTTGGCATAATTTAAAGGAGCTGGGAAGCTATACTTGCCATTCTAGCTGATAATTATCCCTTAACTAACAGATGCAATCAGTGTACCTTTTATGATCCTCTGCTGTTTTTGAGAGCATGTTGCCAAACAGAATCAAAGCAATGTACAGCATAGGACCAGGTCCTTAGGCCCTGCCTTGCTCAAGCCATTGAGATACCTGTCTATGCTTATACCATTTTCCTCACAAATTGCCTGCAATGATTCCAACTATACAAAGTTCAAAGTAAATTTATTATCAAAGTACGTATCTGTCACTATATGCAACCCTGAGGTTCATTTTCTTGTGGATATACTCAATAAATCTACTATAGAGTATGTTGACTCTGTTTTACTCTCCCTAATTTAGCCCCTTCCTACCTACATCCATGACGTTTCACATGCTCTGATCTTTTCAATGATTTCAGGTTCCCTGGCCCCCATCATATTTTTACTATTGATGTCCAGTCCCTATGCCCTCCATCCCCCACCAGGAAGACCTCAAAGCTCTCTGTTTCTTTCTGGACACCAGACCCAACCATTTCCCTCCACCACCACTCTCCTCTGCCTAGCGGAACTTGCCCTCACTCTAAATAATTTCTCCTTTGGCTCCTCCTACTTCCTTCAAGCAAAAGGTGTAGCCATGGGCACTTGCATGGGTCCCAGCTATGCCTGTCTGTTTTTCAGCTACGTTGAACAGTCTGTATCCCAAGCCTACACTGGTGACTATCCTGCACTTTTCTTATGCTACACTGACGACTGCATTGGTGCTGCTTCCTGCATCCATGCTGAACTTGTCGACTTCATCCACTTTGCCTCCAACTTCCACTCTGCCCTCAAATTTACCAGGTCCATTTCTGATACCTCTGTCTCCTTTTTCGATCTCTCTGTCTCTGTCTCTGGAGACAGCTTATCTACTGATGTCCGTTATAAATCCAGTGACTCTTACAGCTACCTGGACCATACCTCTTCCCACCTTGTTACTTGTAAAAATGTCATTCCCTTTTCTTAATTCCTGTCTTTCTGCCGTAGATGCTCTCAGGATAAGGCTTTTCATTCTGGAACGAAGGAGATGTCCTCCTTTTTCAAAGAAAGGGGCTTCCCTCCCTCCACCATCAATGCTGCCCTCAACTGAATCTCTTCCATTTCACACACATCTGCTCTTACCCCATCCTCCTGCCACCCTACCAGGAATAGGGTTCCTCTTGTCCTCACCAACCAGCCCAACAGCTTCCACATCCAGCACATAATTCTTCGCAACTTCCATCATCTCCAAAGGAATCCCACCACCAAGCACATCTTTCCCTCCCCTCCCTCACTTTCTGCTTTCCACAGGGATCGCTCCCCACACGACTCCCTTGTCCTTTTGTCCCTCCCCACTGATCTCCCTCCTGGCACTTAACCTTTACAAGTGGAACAAGTGCTACCATTCAGGGCTCCAAATAGGTCCTTCCAGGTGAGGCGACACTTCACGTGAGTCTTTTGGGGTCATATACTACGTCCGGTGCTCTCAGTGTGGCCTCCTATATATCGGTGAGACCCAACATAAATTGGGAGACCAATTCACCAAGCAGCCACGGTCTCCCAGTGGCCACCCATTTTAATTCCACTTCCTATTCCCATTCTGATATGTCTATCCATGACCTCCTCCACTGTCGTGATGAGGTCACACTCAAGTTAGAGGAACAACACTTTATATTCCGTCTGGGTAGCCTCCAACCTGATAGCATGAACATCGATTTCTCAAACTTCCGGTAATGCCCCACACCACCCCCCCCCTCCACCATTCCCCATCTCCTTTCCCTCTCTCACCTCATCTCCTTGTCCACCCATTGCCTCCCTCTGGTGCTGCTTCCTCCTTTTCTTTCTTCCAAAGCCTTCTGCTTCTTTCACCAATCAACTTTCCAGCTGTTTACTTCATCTCTTCCCCCTTCAGGTTTCACCTATCACCTAGTGTTTCTCTCTTCCCTCCCCTACCTTTCAAATCTACTCCTCAGCATTTTTTTCTCAGGTCCTGCTGAAGGGTTTCTGCCTGAAACATCAACAGTTCTCTTTTCCGTGGATGCCTGACCTGTTGAGTTCCTCCAGCATTTTGTTTGTGTTATTTTAGAATAATAACCATAATAGACTCAGTGAAACTGAGACGTTCAGCCAGTGTGTAAAAACAATAATAAAGTTATTATTATTATTGTTAAATGTGACTAGGCTGCCAATGAGAACACGTCAGTGTGGTGCAGATCCAGGTAGTAAATAAAATCCCGGCTTGCCTTTGTGGACCTAACATTGTGCCTGCATTAACCCCAACTTCATGCCTACTGCAATGAATCATTAGTTTCAGTTTTAGAGATACAGGGCAGAGCCGGCCCTTCCAGTCAAACAGGCTGTACCAGCCAGCAACAAACTTATTGAACCTTAGTCTAATAACAGGACAATTTACAGTAACCAATTAATCTATTAAACTGGCTTGGCGTCTTTGGCCTGTGGGAGGAAACCAGAGCAGCTGGAGGAAACTAACATGTTCACAGGGAGGACGTGCAAACTCCTTACAGAGGACACCAGAATTGAACTCTGAACTCCGATGCCCCGAGCTGTAATTGTGTCGTGCTAATTGCTACGCTGGCGTGAAATATGTCAGACGAGAAAGGCAGACCACGTGCTGTCCATCAAATGGTGGAGAAACCTTTGTTAGTAAGATAAAGCAACTCTGAAACCTGTCATGGTTTAGATTTCTCAGACAAACACCACACAACTTAGACCAGATGTCATGGTGTGATGACGGATGGCAGCGAGTGATGACACCCCACTGAAATGACTTACAGCCATTCCTCTGCATAGAATAGAGTGGACCTGATGCACTTGCCTTTGTTTGAACTGGTGTAAGCTCTGAGGAAGACCCCACATTGTATCGACTAGGGCAGGGATCCCCAACCTTTTTTGCACCTCAGACCGGTTTATTATTGACAATATTCTTGCGGACTGGCCGATCGGGGGGGGGGGGGTAGGGTTACCAACGGACAAGAGTAGCAGTCACATGTGTTGTGTTTACCCCGATAAAGACTACCATGAGCATGAAGCCTTGCGCAGGCACCTGTATGCGCATGCGTGTACGTGCCAATTTTTTTTCTACAACTCATTTTTGGCGATTCTGTTCGGGGGGGGGGTGTGGTGCTAATCACGACCGGAATATAGGTGATAAGTCAACTATGTCATTTATAAGTGGCTAATACACTCAATTTCGTTTCTAAAAGGGTTTATCTAACGAATTTAATATTAAACACACAGCGCATATTTTCCTGGCATGAATATTGTGATAAGTCACTTTTAAGTCAATAGCATCATAACATTTTAAGTAACGTTTGGATATTAAACACACAGCACATATTTTCCCCATATGAACATATAAAATCATTGCAACACACCAATGTCGCTGAATCAGTGGAAGCCCTGGGCTTGTTTCCCTGCAACAAGACGGTCTCATCGAGGGGTGATGGGAGACAGTGATACTCGAAGGGGGTTCCTTATGTCCAGTCTATTCCACAATTTAGTTTTCGTTGCATTCATGCAGAAAACCCCGCTTCGCAGAGATATGATGGGAATGGAAGCAACATTTTCAGTGCTTTCGTGGCTACCTCAGGATATTTAGCCTTGACTTTGATCCAGAATGCCGGCAGAGATGTTATGTCAAACATACTTTTCAGCCCCCTGTCATTTGCAAGCTCGAGGAGTTGATCTTCATGACGCGCGAGTAATGACCTCGCGTGCGTTCAAGCTCAACAGTGCGTGACAGGGAATGAGGAAAGATGCAGCTGACTCATATCGTTTCATATCGCCAAATCATATCATTTCCTCGCGGCCCAGTATTGGTCCGTGGCCCGGTGGTTGGGGACTTCTGGACTAGGGAGCTGCTTCAAGTTCCTGTGCCAGGACCGCACTTCAACATATGTCCACAGTTGGAGTACAGTTGTCAAATCGCAGGCTGAATGTAGTTAATGCCAGTTGCAACCTCTCTCTGACACACACTGCTATCATACCCACACGCTGTTGTTTGAAATCACCTATCTGCTTCTACAGGATCTTTTTCTTGGCTACAACCAAATGAATCAGCTTTCAAATACATTTATGTTTGATTAACTAAAGTCAAATTAAAGTAATATGTAATACATGAACTAACCCATTTACTGTTTACTGATCTGAATTCTGTTACTGTTACAAAGTAGTCTATATTCAATTTCTTGTTTTTTTTTACTTGAACATAAAAGTTAATTGACTAATTTGCTTGGCTTGGAACGAAGGGAAAGAAAAATCATCATATGTAAAATAATTTGGAAGAAAAATGTGAGCTTCATCAGTGTCCCAAAGGACTGTGGTACGCTTTGAAACATTGTCAATGTACTCTAGGAAACATGGCAGAGAAGTAGCACACAATAATTTCTCATTGAAAGTACTGGGATAATAATCACATAATCTATATTAAGATGTTGATAGAGGGATAGGTATTGTCCTGGTCCACAGTACCAAACCCAAAAATGTCCCATTCTTAACTTCTCAAATGTGGCTGTAAATCTTTGAAGCACATTGTGCCTACTTTAGTTTTTCAGCACTCATTTTTTTTGGTTATTTCTGAAAGTAAGGCGATATGACAGAGCTCAAATAATTGACCTCATCACCACTTTCCTAAAAAAGTGGCACCATGGTAGCATAGGGATTAGACAATGTGGTTACAGCTCAGGGGCTTCCGGAGTTCGGAGTTTAGTTCCTGCGCTGACTGTAAACAGTGTGAGCCATGTGGGTTTCTTCAGGTGCTCTGGTTTTGGCCCCCCAGTCCAATGACGTACTGGCTAGGAGGTTAGTTGGTCATTGTAAATTGTCTTTTGATTAGGTTAGTATTTAATAGGAGGGTTGCTGGGTGGTGCGGCTCATTGGCCTGGAAGGGACTGTTCTGTTCTTTATCTCTAAATAAGTAAATAAAAATTAATAAATTCTTGTTGAAATAAATCCTAAAATGCTTCTTCAGTTGTTGTCCATCAGACTCTTCATGTTGTTGGCAGTGGCCCAAATCCTAACTGTGTATGTGATTCATTAGAATGACAATGAATATTAAAACCGGGCTAACATTGAAGAAGAAACTGTTAGCCTTTGTTCCTTTTCCACACACATTTCAGAGCAAATAATTTTCTGGTTTCTAAAGTAACATTTTATTATGCTTCTGTCTTCTTGAATAATGAAATGCTGGATCTGTTTTTTTAATCAAATATAATTGGCAAAGGGAAAACGTGTACTGGAACGAAGAATGTTGCAAAATACTGCACTGAGGCTGTCTAGTGTAGTCGGTGGTAGTTGTTCTCTTTCACATACAAAATGTTAACAAAATAAATTGACACAAGCTCAGGGCAATATCTCCCCACATCAGCACTGACACTTGTCCTGCAAGGTGATTGTGCTGTAAAACTGTTGTCAGAACTCCTGCAGTTCTCCCAGAGTGGACGGTGGATATTCATCATCACAGGGTCTGGGCAGTGAATGTCCTTCAGGGTTTTCTGCATGGTGGCATGTGCACCTGGCAGAAGCAATGTCAAGTAGCATTGTGAAGGAGCCAAAATACAGATTATGAGATACAAAAATATCCCGAACTGCTATGTAGAGTAACTGAAAAATTCTAATGATTGTGTCCCAGCTGACCCCTCCTCCCTCTTTGCTTCCTGTTACTCGGGAAGATGCTCACAAATTAGATACACAGCCTTAGGCAGTTTGCAAGTTTGATTTTTAATTGGCTGTTCCTCCTGTTCAAACTAGGGAGTAGAGCTAACTGGGTACACAGAAATTGAACCAAATTGCACTTGTTCTATGGACATCCCAATTTCAGTGACCAATACCTTTACTGCTAACAAGTCTGCAAAACATCCAAACAGAAACTAGGTTAAGCCAGTTTTCAGAAGACAGGTTTGGGCCTCTTGCATAGCCAAGCATGCAATCAATCCATTTCTTTAATGTCCTTCCATAAATCAGATAATGTGGACAATACTTTGATCCTTTCTAATGAAAGGCAAATTAGGCCATTTTAGAAACCGGGACACAGAAATTCCCCATGCCATAGTATGTCAGTCTCTCAGTCTTTCACCATATCCCTTCTGCCAACTCCCTCCTGCTGTGAGGCCTTTTGATGATTGGGGTCGACCACGGATGTTGCACCCCAGCTGCCTCTGTAATGTGCAAGCCAGGGAGGTGCAATATGAAGGGCAAGCTGTTGCCCATGTAGCAGGCTCCCCTCTTCATGCAGTTGACGAATCCAAAGGAACGGCAGAGACTGATACAATCCAGCACTTGTGGTGTCACAGGAGTCGCCAGTTAGCTTTGAACTCAGTATAGGACTGCCTTAGGGACTCCAGTTCCAGATTTTTCCTTGGGGTTTACTCGTGAAGCCTTTCCCATAAATGATAAACAACAGTGGATCCAACAAAGATTAGATGTCTTATCTTGATGCTTTGCACAAATATAGCTGAATCATTTTCTGGATTGGACAGATGATTTTGCACATAGACACTTGTATTCTTTGAGTTTTCAAATATGTTGCATTAAGAGCTACCTACTATTTTGACAGTGGGTCAGATTACTAAAAGAGTGCTTCATTTTTGCAGAGGCAAGCAAGTTGGTTATGTCCTATGTTGCTGCTGTTTGTGGCAAGGGAGCAGAGGTCAATCAAGTTAAGGAGCAACTGCTACAATCAAACCCTGTGCTTGAAGGTAAGATCAAGAATATTTAACATAATATTTTGCTTTAATAGGGAAGATTATTGTTATGAGACTAAGTATAAAAAAAATCCTTATCAGATAACGCTAATTCATCTTACACCTATACTGATAATAACCACAATGAAGTCCATTTTATTATTTGGTTTCAATGTTCTGTCATGTGCTACTTACCTTGTGGTGCCATTGAATCATGGCTTCAGTCCACAGTGTGACAAGAATACACATAGATTAAGATGTAGCTGTCCTGTGCTGGCACCAGTGGGATCAACAGTTGGTCTGCCACCTGTCTTCAGGAGAGAGAGAGATAAGGAAAACAATGGAGCAGCATTTGGAGATGTTAATGAAGGGGAAGGAGAGCTGTCAAGATCGGCTCCCCCTTTGAACCCCGAACTGTTTGAAGTGATGGACAGGCGATACCCCAGCAGGGGAATAAAAAGGGACAGGTTCGCTAAGGCAAGACACACACGACACCCCGAGGTAACGAGACCCTGGAAGCGGTGCGTCTCCCACAAGCCAGTGGGAAGTTCTTGGACGGCTGATCGCGGGATCAAGCCATAGACGCTCAGGGTGGAAAGGCACGATCGGCGGGAACCTGGTGTGTGTTCACCCTTGCCTGGGTGCTGGGTTCACCGCAGAGAAACGATCGTATCTGGAAACGGAGGGGTCACGGTCAGTGACCTCAGATGACATCACAAAGGACTCGCCCGAAAGCTGATTGCGAAGGTCTGTGTGGAAGCCGTTTTGAATATTCATTCGTTTTGCTCTCTCTCTCCTTCCCCTCCCACTGTCCATCACCCCGGCAGCGATTACTGCGAACTGAACTGAACTAAATTGAACTGAACTTTGCGTCACTTTGAAACTGGTCATTTACCTCTAGACAACGATAGAGCTTGATTGATCCTGTTATCTTAATTCTGTGTACATGTATGTTTATCATTGCTGAACTGTTTGCATTCATTATCCTTTTGATTAGAGTACTGTGTTGCTTGTTTCTTTAATAAAACTTTCTTAGTTCTAGTAATCCAGACTCCAACTGAGTGATCCATTTCTGCTGGTTTGGCAACCCAGTTACAGGGTACGTAACAACAAGAAAATTCTAGAGTTTCCATAGACAAATGGGCAGAGATTTGATGGAAGTGTACAACACTATGAGGGGTATAGCTAGGGTAAATACAAGCAGGCTTTTTTCCACTGAGGTTTTGAGAGACTAGAACTAGGGGTCATGGGTTAATGATGAAAGGTGAAGTGTGTAAGGGAACTGTGGCCGGGGGGGGGGGGGGGTGAAACTTCCTTTGTCAGAGAGTGGTGGGAATGTGGAGTGAACTACCAGCAGAAGTGGTGGATTTGGGTTCGTTTTCAACATTTAAGAGAAATCTGGTTAAGTACATGGAGGGGAAGGGTATAGTGGGCTATGGTCTGGTTGCAGATCAATAGGACTAGGCAGATTAATAGTTCAGCATGCACTAGATGGGTCAGGTCAGCTCACTCGTCTGAGTGCTACTGGTACCATGTAACCCAGTACTACTTGTCGGGTGGTCGGCAACTAAACCGGCTCCTGCACCAGGCTTGCCTGGTGAGGAGGGTGGCTAGACACCCTGCAGGACGAAAAACAAAGGGCGGATGAACCCTCTCGTAGGGTCAACGGCCATCTAGCAAACACATGCTGTAAAGCATAGAAAGGGCATCCCTTGCATCGAAGCTTGGTCTGGCCATTCACTGCAACAGAAATTCTTCTAGATGTCTTGGACCCCACCGTGCCACTGGATCCAGGAGGGGATGTTGAGAGGGTGGGTCTGGACCTGTGCAACACCCTACTCACCTAAAATCCACTCATGCACTTGCTGTTCCTTTCTGAAGAGTGGGGTCAACCCCACTAACTGACTGAAAGGAACCATCATCATCCTATGGGATTGATAGCCAGTGAGAGAGAGAGATGGGACAAACAGCCTGTTTCTGTGCTGTAGTGTTCTTACAACTGAATTTAAGTTGTGAAAGCTATGGCAGAGGTAGCGTATTGGTTATGTTACAGTAGTGATCTGAAGAATAGACTCATGACCCATTGTAATCTAGTTAAATGGTTAATAAATGCATATCTGGTATCAGTAATGGAATTACTGAGAATGGAATTACTGATCAGGAGAACCTGATCTCGTTCTCTACATCTGCTTAGAGAAGGAAACTTGAAAATCTAAATAATGTGTTTACAGCATAATTCCTCTGAAATAGCCTGGAAAGCCACTTAATTTGATAATAGTGTGACAAAAACTGTTAATGACAGAAAAATAAGATGGAATGCCAACATTAAATTTGGCACCCAATCATACAAAGGTACATTCAGCCTATTTGCTAATGCATCTGCAATTTATTTCTGAAGCTCATCTAGTTCATATTTTATTCCTTCCTTAATATTGAATTGTAGAAGAATGTGAATTATGTTTCCAGCTGATCAAATAATAAAAAAGAAATGAGTGATGCTTTATAAAAGCTTGGGATGAGATTATAACAATGAATTGCACAAGACAGTGGTTGGCTCCTATTTTAATTTTGTGGTATGAAGCAAAGGCCCAAGGTTTATTTCCTTTTTTTTCCATTTTCCACCAGCCTTTGGAAATGCCAAAACAGTGAGGAATGACAATTCTTCCAGATTTGTAAGTAACTTTTATTTTCAGTGTAACTTATGAATTTTCTCTTGGCTTTTACATCAGAATAGTTTATTATTTTTTTAAATCAAGAAATATTTTTGTTTTCATTTCTGAAACCAATAAACGGTGCATGATTTTAATCTCTGAAGTCAATTGTAGACATGGTTAGGTTAATTCTGTGGCATTTGAGATTAGAAAATTACTCTATGCCAGATGCCGGATCTTCTATTTCATCTTTTTTATGGTTTGATTGTGCTATATGAACATTTCACACAATGTCTGATCACATTGTTTGATATGACACACATCTTTCAGAAGTTATGGGTTCAACTAGCAGGTATGATTTTTCAGACTCTGTGTTACTAACCTACATGTTTTCTTTATACTGTCTAAGCTGTGATAAGGGCCCCTGCTACCAGATAATGTCTCGTAGATTCTGCAGTGAGCTCAGGACTTCTTTTATGTTATGCAGTCAATTATAAATGAAAACAATAAATATAATTTATTGTCTTCTTTTGTAAGAAATCTTTCAATTCATTGTGAGACTACCTACAATATAGAATAAAAGAACACAATTGAGATTATTATTAATCATATCTATGAATAGAATATTTTTGTTCTATCCTGTCCCTCTCCTAACCACCACATGACTCTGACACTAGTAAATTGCTGGAGTGGTTTCTGAGGGGCTGACATTTGGAGAGACGGTGTCTGATTAGGGACAGTCAGCACAGGTTTATGCTTGTGGTTGAGGTGGACACATTAGCGATGTTTAGAAAGTCACCAAGATAGGTGCGTGTGTAGGAGGGGTTTAGACCTCATTGGGCACCACAGTTGCATGGACGAGTTGGGCCAGTGGGCCTTTTCCAGACTATATGACTCTGTATTCACCACTATCACTCTGAGACATGTTTGGACTTCATTTAACCTTTCTGTTGCATCACTTTCACCATAGGTTTCAACCAAGCATTTCTATTTCACAGGGAAAATATATGGATATTGAATTTGACTTCAAAGGCGACCCACTTGGTGGTGTTATCAGCAACTGTAAGTAATTCTCCTAAGTAAAAACAACGTGTTAAACCACAATCATCTGATGTTTTGTTTGAACTTGAGATGATTTTAAATTGGTGAGGTTCATGTGCTGTGAAGTACAGAGTTGTAATGTATGATAAAGAGATAATAGAAAGCACAGATCACTTTTAGATGCCTATAACAAAATGTATAATTTTGAGCAAAACTTTATCAACAGACTGAAGAATTGTGGGGTCAAAGATATTTACCAGGAATATACATCACAGACGTATCACTTCCACTGAGGGAAGGATTTCAGGATCTTTTATTCCTCAAAGTTCTGTACAATACGGACTCTGAAGCTTGAAGCATTTTGGGTAGATGGGATACTACTTTGATTGAACATGTTAATTTTATTAGTAATGTTGTTAGTTGCTTTGACACTTTAGTGACCAAAGGAATAATGATTGTGAATAATCTGGTAATTTAAAGGAAATGTTTGCCCTCAAAAATTACCTAAACATTTTGAATTAAGAATAGGCTCCATGTTGTGTGGTAGCAGGTAAGGATCTCAAGGTGGTAGTTATATTGAAATGTGATGGTAATTTCCTGCATTTATATGGCATCTTTAACAAAGCTAAAGTTGTACTTTTCTCTGGGCCACTAAGCAATTGGGGAGATGTAACTAAGCAGTGAGAGAAGATAAAACACTTACTGGACATTTATTCAAACTTGTTACTGAAACCAGTAAAGGACTGAGTTAATGGTAGCCTTTAATTCTTCCTCAAAATATATGTGATTCTGAACTATAATTTATGTTATTATTCTGTGAAAAATATCCTATAAAGGAAAATGTATAACAATAAAAAAACAGGATCCAGTTTATTTTACATCTGAAGAACTTTGTATCTGGGAAGTCAATGGATTGTACTCATTTCTGAAAAATGCATTATTCCTCTTTATTGTCTGTGTGCATATCTGCCTCTGTTCTTCCTGTCCTGTGCATTTATTGTCAGG
Organism: Mobula hypostoma; assembly: GCF_963921235.1. Lineage (NCBI taxonomy): Eukaryota > Metazoa > Chordata > Chondrichthyes > Myliobatiformes > Myliobatidae > Mobula > Mobula hypostoma. The sequence goes on along the minus strand of NC_086102.1, from coordinate 151,247,710 downwards.
GCACATTGAGTTATCTGAGTTCTTGTCCTGCTAGAAAATGAAAAGACATTAATCTCTTTTTAAACAATCACATGCAAAGCTTTCACTTACAAATAGTCAGCTAAATAGTACCTTTTCATTGTGATGAATAGGACATTTAGTTTCCTGTGGACTGGATCCAAACATTTCTATATTGCTGAGGACCGTGGTTCCTGGTGCACAGATCTAATGAGCAGAATATCCACTCCCAGAACACACTGTGCTGACTAGATGTGCTTAGTTCAGTTAGATGTTCTCGGCAGATGTAGTCAGAATAATTGGAAGCAAATAAACTAGACCACCTGAAAGTTTTCACCAAGTGCACAGTGTAAATACTATGCCGCAAGAAGTTCTATGCTACCCGTTTAAAGTGCTTTTTCTTTACACGTACATTAACATGTCATTGTTAATGTATAATATTAAAGTACAACACAATGTACTGTATAGCATTGAATTGTTTCTATATAGAAGGATATGAAGCTATTCAGGCAGCAGCTCTCTGAAATATTATAATTGCTGCATATAAGAACACATTAGATGTGACCTGATGAGAATTGTCCAGACCTGCATAGACAGGTATCATTCCAGTCATGCCAGGAACTGAGGTGTGTGACTGCATTTTGAAATCTTGAAATTCTTCTGGTGAATTGTGCAATTTTCCTTTTGAAGAAGGCTAGTACTATAGCTGGTAACAATAGCAATCATGGAATGATACTGCATACCAAGTGCTTACTTAGTCCATCATACTTGTTCTATAGTCTTTCAAAATGCTCCCACTTCACTCTATGCTTCACTCTAACGTCACCATAAAAGGTCAAGTGGATCTTTTTATCTTTTCTTCCTTCCTTTGTAAGGTGACCAATCCATAACCCTTAATTAGTAGCAGAAAAAATAGTAAATCTGATCCTTCTCATGTTGATATTTGATAGTCTTGCTATGTGCAAATTGACAGCAATATTTCCCACATTACAGGAGTGAGTACTCTTTGGAAATACTTCTTTGGTTGCAATGAGCTGTCACAAAAGTATCAGAAATCTTTTTTGACTCTCCATCGTGACATCAATTAGACATGTATGTGAGATCTCATAGAATGTAAAACTTAACCATATCCAATGGTAACTTGAAAGCTAGGTTAAAATATCCTTGTATATTTTCATATATACAATCCATTACATTTTCAAGATTAAAAAAAACATCTCCAGTTACATTTACTCAAGTTTGGAATGCAAAATTGGTATCAATGATAACTATTTGAATCACCTCAGACTTTGGTTTTAATTGCCCAATAAAATAAAGAAGGAATTCACACACCATCTATTCATGAGGGTTGCATTATTTGCAGCTGATTTTTTTTTTGCTTGTTAAATTCCAACTTTTCATACCAAAGTGTGCTAATAGGATTTTCAGAAAATGTTGATATGCGGTGCTGTGATCAGGGTTGACTTGATAATAAGTATAAATTTTGATGTAATTTTCCAGAATTCAGGCCTAATTAATTTTTTCTCAGTTTTCAAAGATGCTAATAGTAGATTGATATTCGCTAAAGGGGTAGTCTGAGTTGACAAGCTGCTGCTCACTGCTGCATTAATGAAGGTCATTAGTGTTCTAATGGTAATGACAATTACAAGTATATACTACAAAACTGAAGCTAGTGGATAAATCCTGCTGAAGGGTCTTGGCCCAAAACAACGACTGTTTATTCTTTTCCATAGATGCTGCTTCGTATGCTGAGTTCCTCCAGCATTTTGTGTGTGTGTTGCTCTTAGAAAAGAATGTGATTGTAGCAAATGTACATAATTGATTGAGCAGGAAGTTGCACAGCACTGGGATGGGGAGGATATATAAGTAAACAAGGACATGGGCACTCCCCTCTATCCACCACCACCATTCCCTCTTTCTGTTATCAAGCACATCAAGAATTAATGTGAGTGACATGTTCTCCAAAACTTGTCAAATTTAAATTCCTGTATGGGATTCAAGTTCCTGTGGCAATGGGATAATAAGCAAAGCGTTGTGATGAAAAGGTGTTTTTTTTTATAGACTGGTGAGGTAAATCTGCTTGCCTTAAGGTCCAGTACAAGGTCAAAACTGCTTTTGGTGCATTGGACTGGGGTGTTACAGGTTACTGTGTCCAAGTTTGCAAACAACGTGAAACTTGGAAGTAGAATAAATATTGAAGAAGATAGTATTTGACATCAAGGTGTGAGAAACAGGAGTGGAAAAGTGGAAAGGCAAACAGAATTCAGTGCAGAGGAGGGTAAGGCATACTTTGATCAGAAGAACTAGACAACACAGCACTGAAGTGTTCACTTTTAAATTGGATGCAAAAGAAAGGTACCAAGGTTATTTGTACACAAATTTTTAAATGTTGACAAAGGAATTATTAACAAATTAGGATTTATACTTTATAAATAGGACCTGTATACAAAAACTCAGGAAGTTATGCTAAACACAACCTAGATTATTTTGTCCATTTCTGGGCACTATACTTAAGGAAAGATGGGAAAAGGGCGCTATAGAGATTTACCAGAGTAGTCCCAGGTCTAAAGGATTACCATTGTATGGTTCTCCTTTGAGTAAAGAAGGGTAAAGGTATACAGTGGCTTATGGTTAATTGGGCCATCGGTTAATTGTGGCAACAGCTTATTTGGGACAACTCTTAAAGAACATAAACTAATCGAGAAAATAGCCAGGATCCCCTTTATTTATTTGTGACTCTGTGCCACTTAACTTGGGACAGGAAACTGTTGCCAAACAATTTCTAACTAGGATCAAACACATGCACTTGCATGGCCGATAGATACTACACCATGCTTATAACAAACAGTTTTTAAATAGCGTCAGTTACATGTGCTTCTGTTTAATAGTTGGCGAGAAATAAGCAGTAAGACAATTCAGAACTGTTTTGCTCACTGTGGTTTCAAGTATTCAGGCATCTGGTTTAAGGTGGCACTTCTGAGGGTGACCAGCTGCTTACTGGCAGTTCCCAAGACAATAAATACAACTAAATACTTTATTAATAAAACCCTTTTGGTAAAATATTATGGTAAACGATCATCACAAACAATGAAAATGTGAGTGAAGGCGAGGCTGATTCGAGGGTCAAAGCGTGTGGGTTTGAGATGGTCAGAGTGAGGTCGAGGCATGTTCAAAATGAAGCCAGGGAGAGTGATGCAGAGAAAAGTCGGAGCGAAGGATAGGCAGATTCGGGGCCTGTCCACCTAAGCTGAGAGTGAGGTTGGATCGATCTAATCACCCGGCTGATTTCGAAAGGTCTTGTACAGGTCAAAAGGTGGCAGCAGGTCCAGGCCTAGAGCGTGTTGAACAGACAGGCCCCAGACCTTAGAGTGAGGAATGACCAGATGTTTGGATGATTTAAACGCTGGGCCAGATTGATTGAAAAAGCAGTGTGTAGAGCCAGAGGCGAGAGTCAGGCTGGTTCTGCTCACTGCTCCACAACACTTGCTCCACTCTTTGCTGCACTGAGGCTGAAGCTATAGTCCTACTCCGACTGCAGTGGGCTTCGTGTCTGAGGGCTCACTTTCGGGCTGTGTTGTTTGCATGATTTGTACCTCTTCCCCCCCCCCCACCCCACCTCTGCACATTAGGCATTTGTGGGTAATTTTTTAAATGATTTTTGTTGTGTTTCTTGTTTTGTGGCTGTCTGGAAGGAGATGAATCTCAAGGTTCTATAATGTATACATACTTTGACAATAAATGTACTTTGAACTTTGAACTTGGAGATGCCAGAGACAGCTGGGAGTGAAAATGAAATGATTTCACTACTTCAGTAAGTTTGAAGTTACGAAGAATTTGAAGATATCGACAATCATCTTGAATGATTTGGATAGGTTCAATCGTCGAAAATTGTATGAAAGCAGTCTATTATCTACACTAACAAGAGAAAATCTGCAGATACTGGAAATCTAAGCAACACACACAAAATGCTGGAGGAACTCAGCAGGCCAAACAGCATCTATGGAAAAGAATATAGTCAGCGTTTCAGTCAGGGACTCTTCATCGGGACTGGAGAAGAAAAGATGAGGAGTCAGAGTAAGAAGGTGGGGGGAGGGGAAGAAGAACCACAAGGTGATAGGTGAAACCGGGAGAGGGGGATGGGTGAAGTAAAGAGCTGGGAAGTTGATTGGTGAAAAATACAGGCCTGGAGAAGGGGGATTCTGATTGGAGAGGACAGAAGACCATAGAAGAAAGAAAAGGGGAGGAGCACCAGAGGGGGGTGATAGGCAGGTAAGCAGATAAGGTGAGAGAGAGAAATGGGAATGGGGTATGGTGAAGGTTGGGGGGGGGGGGTTATTACCAGAAGTTTGAGAAATCAGTGTTCATGCCTGCATCACTGAGCACTTACGCTCCGTCCACCAGGAAAAGTGGGATCTCCCAATGGCCACCCATTTCAATTCCATTGCCCATTCCCATTCCAACATGTCAGTCTATGGCCTCTTCTATTGACGCGATGAGGCCACACTCAGGTTGGAGGAGCAATACATTGTATTCTGTCTGGGTAGCCTCCAACCTGATGGCATGAACATCAATTTCTCAGACTTCTGGTAATGTCTCCCTTCCCCTCCCCCACCTCACTTCTTCTCTATTCCCCATTCCCATTTCCCTCTGTCACCTATCTTCTTACCTACCCATCGCTTTCCTCTGGTGCTCATCCCCCTTTCTTCCATGGCCTTTTGTCCTCTCCTATCGGATTCCCTCTTCTCCAGCTCTAAATCTCTTTCACTGATCAACGTCCCAGTTTTTTACTGTGCCTCTCCCAGTTTGACCTATCACCTCCCCCACCTTCTTACTCTGACTCCTCATCTTCTCAGTCCTGATGGAGGGTCTTGACCTGAAACGTTGACTGTACTTTTTTCCATAGATGCTGCCTGGCCTGCTGAGTTCCTCCAGCATTTTCTGTGTGTTGCTCGGATTTTCAACATCTGCAGATTTTCTCTTGTTTGTACAGTGAGATTCAACAGGCAGTTCTGCAACTCTCTGTGGAGAGCGAAGGGATACGTCGAGGCACAGAAGAAGTCATGGTCGAACACTGAGACCAAGAAACCCCAGTTATGGCAACTTTGTAGCACTGGACCCAGACTTCCAAGGTTGAGAGAGTGGAACTGCCCCAGTGCAAAAACTTTTCCACTTTTTAAAAACTCTCCCGCACAGTTCTTTTTTAAAAAAAAACTAATAGTTTTATAGTACTGTAGTAGTATTAATAAGGTTTCAGTTTGTTCTACTTTTCATTTAAACACATAATTTGTAACTCAATTAAACAGTGGTTTGTCTTTTTTTTAATACCTTTTTACCTTTTTAACTTTTTCCATGAAATTTGGCAAATTGGGGCAGACCTCTTAATTGAGCCAAGATGTACTGGTCCTGATGTGCCCCAGTTAACTATAGTCCTCTGTATCCAAAATAGATGTTTTAATATTGTAAGGAATTTAGATAAAGCAAGAACAAACTGTTTCTATGGCTTTATGTATGAGAGGTGATTGGTAAAAATATCAATGGTGATGTGTAGGTTATTTTATACAATAAGATGTTCAGATTAGAAAACAACTGATAATCAGGGAACAGTTTCAACAATAGCAATCAAGACTTGGAGAAAAAAAAGCTTACAGGGCAATGGAGGAGGAGCAGGGAAAGGCAACTAACTACATACAGCCCATGAAGCATGTACAATATCATCCTGCCTCATCTCAGACGCTGGTGAGCCCATTGCCCTTCCTGTTCCCACTCCCACACTTCTAGCTCAATATACTGTCCAAAGCCAGCTGCTGACCAGTCTCATCCTATACAGCACAGGGCCTGAGTAGGGTAAGTGTCCAAGACCACACCCAGAAATCCTCAGTTACTTTACTGGATTTACCAGTTATCCAAATTATTTAAAAACTTCAGTGTTTCTAAACATTGCAAACATTCTCACACATAGAAAAAATTCAAAACCTTTTGTTTATTAAAATCTTTATATCAAATTGTTAAATGATAGTGTTTAAGAAATTTTTTAAAGCATTAAATCAGATTAAAACAGTAGAAAATCCTTATTTAATATAACTGAATTAATGAACTCTTTAAATTACCTGACACATGTCTGTGTGAGGGCCATTCCTATCTATTCACATGAACAAAGTTGCTGGAGTGTATCAAGTCAAACCTGGGTCCAATTCAGCATTCTAATTTAATATTGTACTGCTTGGGAGGCTGTAGGAAGCTGTGGCTGCACAACTGAACCCCTTGAGCAGTTCAAAGTTGGGAGTCAAAGATAGAAAATAGTGGTACTGAATTTATTATACTGTACCTTCCATAGCACCATAATAAGTTGTGCATTGTAAGTGATAGAGTAGGTATTGATTTAGAAATTTTAATGAAATTACTTAATCCCTTTTTAGACTCTACGTGATTATTTGCAAGCACATTCTTGCCTTCCGAATTATGCTCAACTTGCTCACACAGCTGTGAGTCTGGAATAGAGTTGCAATACAGGAAATGAACAGGGCCTGAAGCACCAGTTTCCCAACAAAGAAACTGCCTTACCATTTAAGGCATTCTTAAGTGCTTCAGAGCATCATATAGGCAGATTGAGTGAGTGTGTGCAGAAAATGTAGGCCTGTACATAGGCACATATGTGATTCATGTTAAAGACCCTGAGGGTTAGCAGTAATTAAAAACCACGGTAATCGAAGACTTGATGGGAAAGAAATCCTAGCAAGAAATCAATGATATGTTTATTTTAAAATTAAACTAATTAAATCCAGTGACAAGGCAGCATTAATGAAATGACGCGGGCAATCCTTCTGGGATTGCATGAAATAAAACATGTTCCTCTATTTTCTACTGGTAACACGCTGTTCTCTTTTACAAATTATAAACTGTTGTCAGTACTCCTTGTTCAGCTAAAGTTTTTGGCTGCAAAATTTAGATCTATAGTGTGTAGTTTTGGTCTGATACTACAGATGTCATTTCATTTTCAAGGTAGTGTGTACAGATATCTGATGGGCACATCGCAGAGTATGGTCATTGAGGGCAAGACCGTGCCTTCAGCTTTGTCCTTCAGAAGTAAACTGAGAAGGCATAATACCAAACAATATGCAATGACAATTGAACACCAGTGCTACAGCTTTGAGTTCATACTTTTGCAGATACCCATTTTTAATTACTCATGATAGAATTAACATTTAACTTCAGGATGAACCCTCCATTAAAGATTAAAGTACATTTATTATCAATGTATGTATATTATATATAACCTTGAAATTCATCTTGCAGGTAGCCACAAAAACAAGGAAACCCAATAAACCCTTTAAAAAAGATCATCAAGCACTCAATGTGTGGGAAAAAAAGAACAAATTGTGCATACAATAAAAGGTAAACAAATAACACTCAGAGCCAAAGATCACAAAAGTGAGTCCATAGCCACGAAGTCTGTTCATCTCTCCAACCTGTCAGGATCAGGCTGGTTGCAGGCCACAGCCTCAGTTTAGCGTAGAGATGAGTAAACCTTGCAGAGGACTGAGCTGAACACCAGCCAGTCCCTTACCACTGACCCTGACACCCCAGCCTTTTCAATTTGGCTCTGTGGTTAATTCAGCCAAACACCAACTCGTTCCTCTCTCTTGGGTCTGGGCCCTGCTACTTTGATTCTGCCCCAAGTTCACTTATTATGGCCTAATGTCGGCTCTTTCCACACTCTCAGGCTTGGGCCCTGCCACTTTGATTCCATTAGTGCTTTTAAAAGGATTATCAGCTACTAACTGGTTGGCTGCTGATTGATTCACACCAGCTGCTGCTACAATTGTCTAAGTGCTTGGTGTTTTCTTTTAACGCTGAAACCTATTGAGAGTGGACTGTCAGTCTCTGAATGATTTTGTTCTGACCTCCGGCATCAGCATGAAACAGATGGTCCCAGAACTGATGCATAATCGCAATGACCTGGGAGTGCAGTAGTGTGACTGAAAGGGAAAGCAGAGGCAGCATAGATTGGGGCAAGTTGCTTGATGAGGGCGGAGAGAGAAATGAGCTGAAACTCAATGGCTTGTTTGTCCAGTATGTGAACGGTGCAATTGTCCTACCTCAGTCTCAGCAAGTATAGTTAATAAGCATCTGTACTTCAGCAAGAATATCCTCATGGAGAACGGCCATCCATACACCTGCAATATGCTTCACTATCAAACTTATTCTAGATTCAGTAGCTGCTCAAATTTGGGTCCTCTGCCAAAATACGCATATTTTTAGTAGTACTGTTAGCATTGGCTGGACATTGTAACCTTAGTAATTATAATTATTATGTTTTGTAAAGAAAGTATTTTTTTTAGATTAGATTATGGGAACACTCAGTCCTCTTTTATTGTCACTTAGAAATGCATACATGCATTAAGAAATGATACAATATTTCTCCGAAGTGATATCACAGAAAATAAGACAAACCAAAGACTAACACTGACAGAACCACATAATTATAACATATAGTTACAGTATTCATTTACTTATTGAGATACCATGCCGAATAGGCCCGTCTGGTCCTTTGAGCTGCACTGCCCAGCAATCCCCGATTTAACTCTAGCCTAATCATGGGACATATTACAATGACCAATTAACCTATCAACCACTTTGGACTGTGGGAGGAAACCAGAGCACCCAGAGGAAACCCATGCGGGTCACGGCGAGAACATACAAACTCCTTGCCAATAGCGGCTCAGATCAATCTCACAACGTGGTCCCTGCATCCCTTTCTTGGTGCTTCTGAAGTTAGCCCCACTTATTAATAGTGTTATGGTTTCTGTATCTTTGGATGTTTTGCCAGTTCTTGAGTGGTTGGTATATTTTGCTGTCACTATGTCACTGATGTGGTACCAGATTTACAAAGGTTATAGTCATAAAACTGGCACAAAAGTGACATTGTAGTGCCACAATTTTCAGGCCTGCAGAAACAGGCACCTTTCGATCTCCACCCAGCCAACAGGAGTCACCTGCCTCTCATTTCGAACTCATCACCTGCAGCTTATTTAAACCCAACTCTCATCCACAGTCCCTGTTTCACTCATATGAACCAGCCAGCCTCATCCGGTTGCTCCTTGCCTTCAGTTACTTGTGGCCTGTGGTGTTCAGTATTTGTTCCCTTTTGCTTTGTGGCTCTTCAAGGCTTGTAATTTTGCAGTCTATTATTAAAGTTACCATTCATTGCTGAATCGTCTCTGCTGCTCTGCTTTTCTTGACATGATGGCTGAACCAGCGATTGACCCAGTAGAGTAGCACGAATTTATTGACCTTCTACTCACCACTCTCAAGCACCTCTCCGTCTCATTACAGCAACCCCACACCAGTCAACCTCCTCCCTTGGAGCCCTGGATTCCAGTGCCCGAACACCTCGAAGGATCCCCAGTTTGATGCCACAACCCCCTGCCCCGGTGTGTCTTGCACTTTGAGTTCCAGCCATCTCTGTAATGTACAGACAGAGCCTAGGTTGCCTCCATCCTCTCTCTCTTGACTGGGTGAGCTCTGACCTGAGCTGGCGCCAACTGTGATGATAAAGCCACCACCTGCAATAAATATGAGGAATTCACTGCAGAGGTGTGGCAGGTTTTCAGTGGTCCGGGAAGTGTAAAAGAGGCAGCAGATCAGATACTTTGCCCGTGTCAAGGCTCACGCTTGGCACTGGATTACACTGTGGAATTCAGGACCCTTGCAACGGAGTGCTGCTGGCCGATTACCATCATGGCCTCTCGGAGCACTTGAAAGGTGAGCTAACTAACCAGGAGATGCCCACCGACCTTGAAATCCTCAACACCCTGCCCCTCTATATTGAAAAGTGTCTTATGGAATCGGCCCTCTAGATCATCAGCCAGAACCCCAGCTCCATTTTCAGAACCGTTTCAGGCTTCAGGACCCTCCTCAGCAATGCCTGCAGAATCTGTGCAGTTAGGGAGAGCTTCCTTAATCCCTTAAGAGCGTGCGCATCAGTGGAAGCTCAATTTGTGTGTTTGCTGTAGAGCAGCCGATCACTCATGCATCCAGTGCCCAGGGCTCCTGGGAAATGGCGCCACCAGATGGAGGTGAGGTTCCTTCTGTTTGGTAAGCTCCCCCACAGCCTGTTGGTCCAGTACCATAGTCTCACTCAGTCTCTTTGTCCTCCTCCATACCCGACAGCTCTACACACACAGGAGGCTTTGGTGGATTCTGGTGTTACAGGTAACTTTCTAGACCGGAATCTGTGGGTGCAGTTTGGACTCCCTTCCAAGCCTACCTCTCACCCCTTCTGCTTCAGGGCCATTGATAGATGTCCTTTGTGTCTGGGATGGTCAGAGAATGCACACAGCTTGTGCACATGAGTATCGGAGAGCACCATGAGTCCATCTAATTTCTCCTTATCGACACATCCGACACTCCTCTCGTCTTGGGTTACCCCTGGCTGTCCAATCATGACTCGCAATTCGATTGGTCATCTCGTTTGCTTCTGAGTTGAGGATCCACCTGCCTGCAACCACGGTTGACTTTACCCCGTAAATCCTTGGAGACAGAGGAATCCTTTGATCTTACCAAACTTCCACAGGAATACAGTACCACAACTTGGACATCACCTTCAATAAAAGAGAAGCCAGCACTTTGCTGCCTCACAGAGCACACAACTGCATGATTGACCTCTTCCCAGGCACTGCCCCTTCCGGAGGTTGTTTGTTCTCCCTCTCCCCTCCTGCAACCCAAGACAGGACATCGCCAAAGTGCTACAGCATGGCTTCATTCGACAATCCCCGTCCTCAGCCAGTGCAGGATTCTTCTTTGATAGAAGTAAGGGTGGTCGTCTCCACCCCTGCATAAACTCAAGAAAATCACCATTAAGAACCGCAACTCTCTTCCCTTGATAGATAGCACATTCAAAACACTCTGTTGGACTGAGATCTTCACCAGACTGGATCTACAGAGCATTCAACCTGATCTGCTGGGAGTGATTGGAAGACGGTGTTCATAACATACACCGGCCTCTATGAACATTTGGTGATTTGTTCTGAAGTTTTAGTGATGGAAATGGCATTATATTTGAAAATGATTTTCCCTTCTGCCTCAAATTTTGCTTTTAAAAATACCTTTAGAAATCAGTAGTATTTTTGCAAACTAGATTACATTTTAATTTCATTTTATGTCTGACTTCTCAGTTTACAACGAAATCTATAAAAGCCATAATAGAGGAGATGATGCAAAAGTATTTACTTGGTTGTGAAATCTCAAAATAGCTGTTTCAGGCAATTAAGGATTAGCCATATGGGGCTAAATAATGTAGGATTCTTTATTCAGAGGGATGTGAACCTTTGGATAATCTGGTGACCAACTAACTATTCTAAAGTTTTGACACCTTTTTCATAGGATGATGATTTTGACTATTTAAATGCACCTGAGCCCCATTCCAACATTCCCTTTAAATTTACTGAGTTCTCTGGAAAATGCTGCTGTGTAATATCTAAAAGAGGGCATAAAAGTGGATAGGCATATTAAAAGGAATTTCCCTAGTCCATCACCACCAAAGCCTTGATCAGACTGGGCTTTCCGATAACAATCTATTGTGAGTACCTGTTGAATAGCTCACCTCATTTGAAATATAAATGATGTATATTATGATTTAGCTGCAATTTTTAAGCACATCATTTGTAGTGCTATTATGATAAGCTTGAGTGCCTTGACAATGAGTCTGAACATTGGACTACTGCCAATCTGTACTGTAGGTTTTGAGCCTCATAACAATTACACTGCAAGCCCAAAAGGACTGGATTTCTTTTTAACTTGAGCATTTTATTTTTGTAAAGGTTCAACTAGATAATTGCAGACAAAATCCTGCCAATAGTTTTGGTCAATTACTAATTTAAAGTAATTGTCGTAATTGATGCTTCTTTGCAGTCACTCTTGCCTGCAAGTCGGTTATACAAACAGTGACTCTCTATGGAGGTAGGCCACGGATCAGCTACAGTATGTTCTCACTGAAGGAACGTGTCCTAGGAGCTAAGTAGCCTATCATGGTTCTCGGGCTTCTGCAACATTACTTCATAAACAATTCAGACTGAGGTTAATGTTGGCCAACTTAGATAATACAAACAATCAAAAATCTGAGACAAATATCCATTCTTAAAATTTCTCAGGAAACGTTTTCTTCTACTGGGTTAATGAGGAAATAAACTTGAAGCAATGAAATCATAAAAGGAATGATTTATCACCAAATTACCCTCCTACTGATCAACCGCCAGCATGAAAATAATTTGTGGCAATTATTGCAATAAAGTTAATATCAGTAAATTAGTTTTAGTTTCAACATATCAGTGCTTTTGAATAGCAAGAATTGTTGCTTTATCTTAAGACAGAATAGGCACAAAATTTATTTTAGACTATGCTGTATTTCTTTGGAATGCTGCACATGTTAGTAATGCAGGGCTAATTGCAGGGAGAGTGAACAATGTACCAAGGAATTATTTAATAAAGTCGGTTTGCATCAGAAGCTTGAGTTAATTTGCTGATTCAGTGTGTTTCACAAAGAGGAAATTTGTGGATGGCTGAACTACAGGCATTCATTAGTGGTGGTATAAATCAAATGGATTTTGAGCAATAGTGACTGAAAAGTAAAGGGAGGCACAAATATATTTGAATGTCTGTCCCAGAAGTGCAACATACATTTACCAAAGTGACTTTGTGACACATTTTGATCCTCTTGCTAAAGTTTGCAAAAATAAAATTAATGAGGATATATATCAGGGAGATTTCCTGATACTATTTTTATATTAGTTTGGCTGACTGAATGAAAAAGCATGGTTGTATTGTTTAAATATATTGGCAATGTAATTCTTTTTATGGAAAGGTTGGAGCATTTCTATTTGAGTTGTCGGCTGATGCCTGCTTGAAACGCACATTGTTCTTTTGAGCACTAAGCCTATTCATCTGTATAATGCATGAACAACATAGGCAGGAGCAGGAATAGGCTGAGCAGCATCTTGAGTTCACAGCTGAACTTCTACCTCACCTCTATTTTCCTTTTCTACTCTTATTTCCTTGTTTCCCTTATGGTGCATAGAAAACTGTGATGGCATGCTTGAAGCAAATATTCATGTTTAGATTAAACATTTCCTCTTTTCTAGAGCTCTGGACATATCACTGTTTCATATGCACCATATACCTTCCAACAGTATGCCAGTGGAGGCAATGCCAATGGAGGCATGCTGAGGTTGGCTAGATAGTGTTAGCATGCTAACCACCTAGTAAAGATGGAGATACCACGACAAAGCCTAATCCTGTGTTCCAGTGATCTGAAAAATTTGGTTGTTTTTTCTTCTTTCCTTAACCGAGACAGGATGAGAAAAAATATAACCGTCCCACAGTCATTACCTCAATTAAATTAGTTAAATCAGCACAAAATAGGAATTCCACTCAGAGCGATTTCCAGGAGTCTGGGAATGGAAAAAAACATGTGTGACTATATGGATACCTCATTCAAAGGATTGACATAGGCATGATCAAACGAGTAACTTGATAATGGTGGCTCATTACTACAATGGACATTGCATTTACTAACAAAACTGTTAATGAGACCATATGCGAACTTTACCCAAATCCTGTGTGGGAATATGCTGCCTTTTCTCGTTAACTGAAGTAGTTCAAAACCATACCCCTTTTAGTATGACATGGATAGACTGGTTGAGTTTATAAAAATGTATTTAGATGCAATCCATTCTTGATAAAGTCTCTTAATTGTAATTACTGGGATAATTCATTTTTAAACCATCATCAGCTAGAGTTATCGACTGCCTTTGTTAAATGAAATGCTAAGCGTTTTTAACTTAAGGTTCATTATTGTGTTTTAAAATTCAATATTACTTGTCAGAAAAATGTTATATAAGCCTGCATTGAGCTCTTCAGAAATGTTCAAGCTTCTTGTATAGTGTATCGTTTTAATCATGAAGGGATCTGTACAGTTCATCCCACAGGAAGTGTGTTATTGTGAATCAAAGCTACAGTGTCATAACCTCATGTCCAGCCTGCATAGCCTTCACTTGGATCCCTCTCTGAGAATGTGGGAATTATGAATTGTCCTCTGACCCTATCATCTCAAAAACAAATTTCTACTTTTTGCCAAAAATAGTTGTGGTAACATTTTAATGCACAATTGTATATAAACAAGAATTATAGTAAGCTCTGCACCCGGTTCCTTAGTGTAGGCAGATGTTGAGAAATCTGTTGAGAGTTTGCTGTGGAAGCTAATTGATCCCGAAGTTTATTTTTACTGCATTAATAGAAGGAATGTCTCAGACAAAATGTTTGAAGTTTACATTCAGAAAGAGTTTGTTCATTGCTAATTTGGAGTTTGGCATCTTATAACAGTGAAAGGGACACTGGGGAAACAAAGAGCTCTCTTAAATATTGAAGTGGGTGATACAATTTCGGCCACCTCTACAATAGTTCCAGTATTTAGCCCACACAAATGTTTGTTGTAAATGCTAATAGCTTTTCAAAATGAATTGATTAAGGACTTTTAAAACAGCATGGTAAGACATCTAAAAGTACATGTTGCCGACATGTAAGCCTCTCCTCACATTCTGTTTTCCTGCAGTGTACATTTACAATGTTTTATATGTAGTTCAGTTTATATAGTGTAGCTGTTGATTTTCAAAGAAATAAATACGACCCCACACCTGATAAACTCCATGTAACAAGCATTTTAACAGTTGACATGTAGGAGATTTTATTTTAGCAACACTTTTGTATCACTAAGAAACAGTCTTTATTGGCCTGTTAGCTCTCATTAATAAAAGTGCTGGCAGATTTATCCAATTCAGTTCTAAAGGGCACAATATTTCCACATCTGCACGCTGCCAACCACCTTTGCCCTCCATCCCACATCGCCAACAGCCTGATCTTTTTGGGAAATCATAATTGGATGGGAATGTAGTTCTGTTGATGCCTTTTTAAGGACAGCATTAAAGTACATCATTGATTTGTGGTATGGCAAACAATCGAGATTGCTGTGGCTGATCTGAAAGTATGGTAAAACTTTGATAACCTACTTTTTATTATTCAGAAATCCAGATATTTTGGCATTTGACTCACTGGTGATATTTTCTGTGCTCCCTTTAAACTCAACAGTTCTGTTTCCACCTTTTGATTGAAATGCACAGGAACCTAATTTCCCATGCTGGCATTAAACTCTGTTTCAAGCACTCCCTTTAAGCTTACCCAGTTTTGTTTCTGGTCCTCCATTTAGACACACTAGGACCTGGCTTCCTGCACTCCATTTAAACACACTAGGGCCTGGCTTCCTGCACTCCATTTAAGCACACTAGGACCTGGCTTCCTGGAATCCCTTTAAACACATTGGGACCTGGCTTCCTGCACTCCATTTAAACACAGCAGGACCTGGCTTCCTGGAATCCATTTAAACACAATGAAACTCACCAGGACCCAGTTTCCTGTGGTCTCTTTAAACGTAACAGGTTCACTGGAAAATATATTCTATTACTATGTAAAATCTCTACAAATATATGAGTCAAAATTGGTTGGGATATTAATAGGCATAGCCAAAGTTAATCTGTTAAATTTGCTGATTCAGCACCACCAAGGTCCCATCTGTGGCAGATTTTCAGAACTTTACCGTAGCCAGGAAAACCAGGAGGGGCCTTGCAAGTAGGATTCCAAGGTATTCTTCTTGCAAGAAAAATTTAGATTATAAGAACACTCAGTCCTCTTTTATTGTCATTTAGAAATGCATACATGCATTAAGAAATGATACAATGTTTCTCCGGCGTGATATCACAGAAAACAAGACAGACCAAAGACTAAACACTGACAAAACCACATAATTATAACATATAGTTACAGCAGTGCAAAGCAATACCATAATTTGATGAAGAACAGTCCATAGGCACAGTAAAAGAAAAGTCTCAAAGTCCGGAGTCGATCGACTCCCGAGTCCCCGATAGCAGGCGGCAAAAGGGAGAAACTCCCTGCCATAAACCTCCAGGCACCGTCAACTTGCCGATACCTTGGAAGCAGCTGACCCCAGCCGACCCTGAGTCCATCCGTCTGAAAACTCCGAGCTTCCGAGCAGCCTCCCGAGTGCCATCCTCTGCCGAACGCCTTTGACCTCTCCCCGGCCGCTGAAACACGCAAAGCCGAGGATTTCGAGGCCTTCAGCTCCAGAGATTCCGGTTACCACACAGTAGCAGCAGTAGCAAAGCAGACATTTCAGAAGTTTTCCAGATGTTCCACTGTGCTCTCACGTCCGTCTCCATCAAATCAGAATTGTGCACGGTCCCCTACTTGACAGGTAACAGATATTCATCACCAGAGAGGCCACACGCGCTGCCGTCACGCTGCCATCTTCTCTCAGTTCCAAGGTATTCTATGCATACATGAAAAGCAAGAGGATAACTAGGATAAAGAAGGAGCATATGCTTGGGGGTGGAGGATGTGGGTGAGGTCCTAAATGAGTACTTTGCATCAGTATATTATTAAAAAGGATATAGAGGTTAGGGAGATAAGTGTGGAGTATACTAATTTGCTAGGGCATTTTGGAATGAGGAAGGTAGTGTTGTGTCTTTTGAAGAACCCAGGGCCTGATGGAATATAACTCAGTTATTGAGAGAGGCAAGAGATGAGATTGCTGCGGCCTTGACAAGTATATAAATGTGCTCTCTAGCGACAGGCAAGGACCCGGCCTACTGGCAAGTTGATAGGTTGACAATTTGGGAAAATATTTAATTGAGGTAGGGCAAAATATGATGATATTAGGCAGGAACTTGGGAACATAAATTGGGAGCAGATGTTCTCAAGTAAATGTACAGCAGAAATGTGGCAAATGTTTGGGGAACATTTACCACATTTCTGCAAAGATATGTTCCATTGAGGCAGGGAAAGGATGGTAGTGTAAAAGAACAATGGTGTACAAAGGATATAGAAAATCTAATTAGGAAGCAAAGAAAACCTGATGAAAGTTGCAAGAAACTAGTTTCTGTTGGAGTTCTAGAAAATTACAAGGGTGCCAGGAAGGAGCTCAGGAATGAAATTATGAGAGCTAGCAGGGGCTACGAGAAGGCTTTGCTGAGCAGGATTAAGGAGAACCCCAAGGCTTTCTACAAGTATGTGAAGAGCAAGAAAATGAGCCATGTGAGAATAGGACAATCAGGTGTAATAGTGGAAATGTGTGCATGAAGTTGGAGGAGGTAGTGGAGGTACTTAATGAATACTTTGCATCACGGAGGAAAAGGACCTTGGCAGTTATGGGGATGACTTACAGTGGATTGAAACAATTGAGTTTATAGACATTAAGAAAGAGAATGTGCTGGAGCTTTTGAAAGGTATTAAGTTAGATAAGTCACTGGACAAGATTAGGGCCAGACTAGGTATATCCCAGGCTACTGTGGGAAGCGAGGGAAGAGATTGCTGAGCCTCTGGCAATGATCTTTGCTTCATTAATAGGGATGGGAGAAGTACCAGAGGATTGGAGGGTTGCAAATGTTGTTCAATTCCTCAACAAAGGGAGTAGAGATAACCCAGGAAATTATAGACCAGTGAGTCTTACTTCTGAGGTGGACAAGTTGTTGGAGAAGACCCTTTGAGGCAGGATTTATGAGCATTTGGAGAGATGTAACCTGATTAGGGATAATCAGCATGGCTTTGTCAAGGGCAGGTAGTGCCATACAAGCCTGATTGAATTCTTTGACGATGTAACAAAACACATTGATGAAGGTAAAGCAGTGGATGTAGTGTATATGGATTTCAGTGAGACAGTTGATAAGGTTCTCCATGCAAGGCTCATTCAGAAAGTAAGGAGGTATGGGTTCCAAGGAGACCTTGCTTTGTGGATCCAGAATTGGCTTGCCCATAGAAGGCGAAGGGTGGTTGTAGAGAGTTCATATTCTGCATGGAGGACAATGACCAGTGGTGTTCCACAGGGATCTATCTCTTCCTCTTTGTGATTTTTATAAATGACCTGGATGAGGAAGTGGAAGGGCGGATTAGTAAGTTTGCTGATGACATAAAAGTTAGGGGTGGATAGTGTGGAGGGTTGCTAAAGGTTACAGTGGGACATTGATAGGATGCAGAACTGGGCTGACAAGTAGCAGATGGAGTTCAACCCAGATAAGTGCGAAGTGGTTAATTAGGTAGGTTAAATTTGAAGACAGAATATAATATTAATGGTAAGACTCTTGGCAGTGTGGAGGATCAGCGAGATCTTAGCGTTTGTGTCTATAGGACACTTAAAGCTGTGGCGCAGGTTGACAGTGTTGTCAAGGAGGCATATGGTATGTTGGCCGTCGTCAACCGTGGGATTGAGTTCAAGGGAAGTGAGGTAATGTTAAAGCTATATAACACCTTAGTTAGACCCCACTTGGAGTACTGTGTTCATTTCTGTTCACCCCACTACAGGAAGGATGTGGATACTATAGAGAGAGTGCAGAGGAGATTTATAAGGATGTTGCCTTATGAGATTAGTTTGAGTGAACTTGGCCTTTTCTCCTTGAAGCGACGGAGGATGAGAGGTGACCAGATAGATGTTTATAAGATGATGAGAGGCATTGATAGTGTGGATAGCCAGAGGCCTTTCCCCACGGCTGAAATGGCTAACACAAGGGGATATAGTTTAAAGGTACTTGGAAGTAGGTACAAGGAGGATGTCAAGGGTAGGTTTTTCACGGAGAGTGGTGGATGCGTGGAGTGCACTGCCAGTGGCGGTGGCAGAGGCGGATACAATAGGGTCTTTTTAGATACTCTTAGATAGGTACTTGGAGTTTAAAAAAAATAGAGAGCATTGCAGTAGGGAAATTCTAGGCAGTTTCTAGAGTAGGTTACATAGTCGGCACAACATTGTGGGTTGAAAGGCTGTAATGTGTTGTAAATTTCTATGTTCTATGTATGTTGTTCCTTTATTTAAGAATGGAAAAAGGGATAATCCTAAAAATTAAACCGATGAGTCTCATGTCAGTGTTATGAAAATTACCGGCGAGAATTCTTAGGGATAGTATTGATGAGCAATTGGAAAATCATTACCAAATTAGGAACATTCAGCATGGCTTTTTGTGGGACAAGATATGTCTCACTAACTTAATTGAATTTTTCAAGGAGCTAACAAAGGTGATTGATGAAGGTAGAGCTGTGGATGTTGTCTACATGAATTTTAGTAAGGGGTTTGACAAGGATCCTCATGGAAGGCTAATCCAGAAGATTAAGATGCAAAGGATCTAGTGTGAATTGACTGTTTGGATTCAGTATTAGCTTGTCCATAGAAGAGAGAAGATAGCGATTGATGGAACTTATTCTGGCTGGAGGTCTGTGACTGGTGGAGTTTCACAGGGATCTGTACTGGGTCCTCTGCTGTTTGTGGGCAATGTTAAGTGCTTGGACAAAAACGTAGGTGTGTGGGTTAGTTAAGTTTGCAGACGATACAAAGATTGGTGATGTTGTGGATAACATAGAAGACTAGCAAAGAATTCAGTGGGACATAGATCAACTGCAGATGTGGGTGGAGAAATGGCAGATAGAGTTTAAACTGGCTAAATTTGAAGTGCTGCATTTTAGGAATTCAAATGTGGAAACAGTACACTGTTAATGCAAGACCGTTAACAGCGTTGTAGTTCAGAGGGATATTGGTCTGAGACCATAGCTCCTTTATTAGTTGATGAACTGTTCAGGAGTCAGGAAGTCATGTTGCAACTTTATAAAACTTTTAGTTTGGCTGCATCTGAAGTTTTGCATTCAGTTCCTGTCTCTCCACTTTGGGAAGGATTTAAGGCTTTGGAGAAGATGCAGAAGAGGTGTACTGGATTAGAGAGTGTGTGCCTTGAGATTTTGGGCAAATTTGGGCTGTTTTCTCTGGAGCAGTAGAGGCTGAGGGGAGATTTGATAGAAGTTTACATAGATAGAGTAGAAGAGCCAGTATCATTTTTTTCCCCCCAGGTATAAAATGTCTAATACCAGCAGCATTTCAAGTGAGAGGGGATAAGTTAAAAGGAGATGTGTGAGGCAAGTTTTTCGTACAAAGGTTGGTGGATGCCTGGAATACCATTCCTCAGGTGGCAGAAGAAGATACTTTAGATGGGCACATGAATCTGCAGGGAATGGAAAGATACAGACATTATGCAGGTGTTGTGTAAGCTCCAGAATGTATCTGGAAATTTTCTTACTTTTGTAGAACTGTATTGATGGTAGGTATAAAAATTTGTCTTGGGATGGTGAAGAAGAACTCAGTTTATTGTCCATCCCCAGTCTTGAATTAAGCTGATTTTCAATGCTCTTGGCACCAAGCTGGTTTAGCCATTTGTGCTACGTAAACACTGTGGTTAAACTATTTCAATGCTGTAAAACTCTTTCTAGGCTGTTAGCCTTGTAATGCAAATCATTACAGCTGTATTTTAGGAGTTAAAAAAGGGTAGCCCTGAAATTGTGGCAAAATCATCATGTGTGGTTATGTCATGCATATTGTTTTGCAAGCAGAGTGGTATCAGCATGTTGCTTGTCAGTTGGTCCAATCACAGCATACTTGTACTGTTGTGATTTCTTGAGTGACTTTTTCACAAAAGACCACAAGTATGTTCCTGTGTCAGCATCTGTGGCACCCATAAGCTCATGCAGAATTTTGCACCTATTTTATATATGTATAACACCAGGCAATTTTAAATTGCTTCCCAGTAATGTTGCAACACTCCGTTATTTTCACAAGATCAGGGATCATTTATAGAGAGACAGTGAATTGACAGGTGTAGGCTGCTAGCAGCTCTTATTCGGCATCATGTCAGTAGTCACTTTCACTAAGTTAGCAAAACAACGGCTCAGGTTTTGGAGTTTAGTGGTTATGAAACTGAAAATCATTGATATAATCATGATGTGAAACAAACAGCAATATCTATTTCTCTGATGACATTTGCTTATAAATGAATGTTTGCTCTGATGGAAAGAAATGTCAGAATCTGTTAAAATAATTAAAACTATTGCTTTAAAAATATTTATCATATTTCAGTTTCAGGATTAATTTTATGAACTTTCTTGTCTTTATCTTATACTTTGCAAAATACTTAAAATACTAATTAAAATTGCTTTTTTTGGGATATTCTATGTGAGAATTATTCTTCATCATTACTTGCTTAACTGGTTTGTTGACATCACTTTGATGGGTTGCTAGGGATCTTACAGTGGTAAAATAAATCTGAGCCCTCAAATTGAAGCTACTTGCACCAAAACCTTGATTTCTGCAACTGAGTGCCAAGTAAACCAGAACTTAGAACATGTGCATGTAGGTATATGAAAGATATCACCACAGAATTTAATAAAAATTAAACACTTATAACTGATTGCACTTCAGCTACATAGGACCTTGGAGTACTGTGCTCAGTTCTGGTCGCCTCACTACAGTAAGGATGTGGAATCTATAGAAAGGGTGCAGAGGAGATTTACAAGGATGTTGCCTGGATTGGGGAGCATGCCTTATGAGAATAGGTTGAGTGAACTCGGCCTTTTCTCCTTGGAGCGACGGAGGATGAGAGGTGACCTGATAGAGGTGTATAAGATGATGAGAGGCATTGATCGTATGGATAGTCAGAGGCTTTTTCCCAGGGCTGAAATGGTTGCCACAAGAGGACACAGATTTAAGGTGCTGGGGAGTAGGTACAGAGGAGATGTCAGGGGTAAGTTTTTTACTCAGATTGTGGTGAGTGCGTGGAATGGGCTGCCAGCAACGGTGGTGGAGGCAGATATGATAGGATCTTTTAAGAGACTTTTAGATAGGTACATGGAGCTTAGTAAAATAGAGGGCTATAGGTAAGCCTAGTAATTTCAAAGGTAGGGACATGTTCAGCACAACTCTGTGGGCCGAAGGGCCTGTATTGTGCTGTAGATTTTCTGTGTTTCTATATCTGAAGTCATTTTAGTTTTATCCTTACAAATATATTCTGATAAAATCAAACTGGGTTGTTCTTTGGCAATCAGGCTATGCAACTACCCACAGTCCGGCAGAATACGAGGGGTGATTGATAAGTTCTTGGCCTAAAGTAGAAGGAGTCAATTTTAGAAAACCTAGCACAATTATTTTTCCTACCTTTAACACTTAGTCTAGTGGTTGTGGAGCATATGGATCCCTTCTTTGTAGAAGCTGGCGTCTTCGACCTCCAGAAGTGGTCCACAGCAGGAGTGATTGATAAGTTCACAGCCTAAGGTAGAAGGAGATGAGTTATTAACTTCAAACTTTCTGCATTTTCACTCAATGAGTTGAAATGCACGTGCATGTAACAAGAGCTGTATAATTCATCTCCTTCTACCAAATCAGAGAGATCATTGATCTACACCTGTGATAACATAATCAAAATAGAGAAAGTTCTCAGCACAAATCCCTGTAATATTTCTCCATACAAATCAAATAATGCAAGGCTAGAATTAACTCCTGCAATTCGCTTACTACTGCAACAAGTCTACAGTGGATGTGTTCTCACTGGTTTGCCACTCTGCTTTGGAGCACTTAGTGAACAGGAAAGCATTGTCAGGCTGCTGTTTATTGATGATATATCATCATCCCTTCATTATTAATCACCAAGCTTCTAAACCTGGACCTCTGTACCTTCCTCTACAAATAGATCAGAGTTGGAGACAGGTTTAATATCACCTACATATGTCGTGAAATTTGTTGTCTTATGGCAGCAGTACATTGCAATACTTAATAATAGAAACTGTCAGTTATAATAACAAGTGTAAATTAAATAATAGTGCAAGAGAGAGGGGAAAATAGTGAGGTAGTGTTCATGGGCTTATTGTGCATTCAGAGATCTGATGATGGAGGGAAGAAAGCTGTTCCTGAAATGATGAATTTGTGTCTGCAGGCAAGTTTGTGTCTTCAGGCTCCTGTATCACCTTAATGGTAGCAGCGAGAAGAGAGCATGTCCTGGGTGATGGGCGTCCTTGATTATGAATGCCGTGTTTTTGAGTCATTGCCTTTTGAAGGTTTCCTGAATGTTGGAAACATTAGTGCCTATGATGGAGCTGGCTAAATTTACAACTTAATGCAGTTTTTCATGATCCTGGCCCCTTCATCCTTATCGGGAGGCCACTATCAGTATGGATTGGTGATAATAGTTTTCTCTTCACTGAAGTCAACATAGGTTGACTTGAAGGATGCATGCTTAGTCCACCACTCTACTGTCTACACTCATGTCTATGTGGCTAAGCACAGCTCCAATGCTATTTGTATGTTTGCAGATGATACCACAGGTTGGCAGAATCTCATTTGGCAATGAGGAAGCATGCAGGAGTGATATAAGACCATAAGATATAGGAGCAGCAGTAGGCCATTCAGCGCATCGAGTCTGCACTGCCGTTCAATCATGGGCTGATCCAATTCTTCCAGTTATCCCCACACCCCTGCCTTCTCCCGATACCCTTTGATGCCCTGACTAATCAAGAACCTATCTATCTCTGACTTAAATGCACCCAATGACTTGGCCTCTACAGCTGCTCATGGCAACAAATTCCACAGATTTACCACCCTCTGACTAAAGTAATTTCTCCGCATCTCAATTCTAAAAGGACATCCTTCAATCCTGAAGTCGTGCTCTCTTGTCTTCGAATCCCCTCCCATGGGAAATAACTTTGCCATATCTAATCTGTTCAGGACTTTTAACATTTGGAATGTTTCCATGAGATCCCCCCTCATTCTCCTGAACTCCAGGGAATACAGCCCAAGAGCTGCCAGGTGTTCCTCATACGGTAACCCTTTCATTCCTGGAAACATCCTCATGAATCTTCTCTGAACCCTCTCCAATGTCAGTATACCCTTTCTAAAATAAGGAGCCCAAAACTTCACGTGATACTCCAAGTGTGGTCTCACGAGTGTCTTGTAGAGCCTCAACATCACATCCCTACTCTTATATTCTATACCTCTAGAAAAGAATACCAACATTGTATTCACCTCCTTCACAATCAATTCAGCCTGGGTTGTTAACCTTTAGGGTGTCTTGTACAAGGACTCCCAAATTTCTCTGCATTTTGAATTCTCTCCCTATCTAAATAATAGTCTGCCCATTTATTTCTTCCACCAAAGTGCATGACAATATACTTTCCAACATTGTATTTCATTTGCCACTTCTTTGCCTATTTGCCAGCCAGAATAGGATCCCTTTATTCCCACTTGCTGTTTTCTGTCAACCAGCCAATGTTCCACCCACGCTGGTAACTTCCCTGTAATTCCATGAGTTCTTGCTAAGCACCCTCATGTGCGGCACCTTGCCAAGGGCCTTCTTAAAATCCAAGTACACCACGTCTACTGCATTTCCTTTGTCTACCTGCTTGTAATTTCCTCAAAGAATTGCAGTAGGTTAGTCAGGTAGGATTTTTCTTTCAGAAAACCATGCTGGCGTTGGCCTATCTTGTCATGGGCCAACAGGTACTCCGTAATCTCATCCCTAACAATCGATTCCAACAACTTCCTAACCACTGATGTCAGGCTAATAGGTTCAGAGTTTCCTTTCTGCTGCCTCCCACCCTTCTTAAATAGCGGAGTAACTTTTGCAATTTTCCAGTCATTCCGTACAATGCCAAAATCTATCAATTCTTGAAAGATCATTGTTAATGCCTCCGCAATCTCTCCTGCTACTTCCTTCAGAACCTGAGGGTGCATTCCATCAGGTCCAGGATCTTTTCAGTCGTAATTTTCACTGCTCAAACTTCACTTCCCTGACACTCTTGAATGGCCAGTATACTGCAGACATCTTCTACTGTGAAGACTGTTGCAAAATATGCATTCAGTTCCTCTGCGATCTCTGCATCTCTCATTACAATATCTCCAGCGTCATTTTGTATTGGTCCTAAATCTACCCTCGACTCTCTTTTACCCTTTATGTACTTAAAAAAGCTTTTAGTATCTTCTTTCATATTAGTCACCAGCTTCCTCTCATAATTCATATTTTTCTTTCAGAATGATCTTCTTAGTTTCCTTCTGCAAGTTTTTAAAAGCTCCCCAATCTTCTATCTTCCCACTAGCTCTGGCTTCCTTGTATGCCCTCTCGTTTGCTTTTACTTTGGCTCTGACTTCACTTGCCAGCCACAGTAGTACCCTTCTTCCCTTTGAAAATTTTTTCTTATTTGGAATATATCTGTCTTGCACTTCCCTTATTTTTCGCAGAAACTCCAGCCATTGCTACTCCACTTTCTGCATATGTCCCTTTCCAGTCAACTTTGGCCAGTTTCCCTCTCATGCCATTGTAATTTCTTTTATTCCACTGAAATACCGACAGATTGGATTTTACTTTTTCCCTCTTAAATTTCAATGTAAACTCGATCATATTGTGATCACTGTTCCCTAAGGGTTCCTTAACCTTAAGCTCTCTTATTACCTCTGGAGCATTGCACAGTGCCCAGTCCAGCACAACCGATTCCCTAGTGGGCTCAAGAAGAAGCTGTTCTGAAAAAACAACCCTTAGACATTCTACAAGTTCTCTTTCTCGAGGTCCAATATTGACCTGGTTTTCCCAATCAACATTCATGTTAAAATCCTCAACGATTATCATGACTTTGCCTTTCTGACACGCCTTTTCTATCTCCTGCTGTAATTTGTAATCCATATCCCGGCTGCTGTTTGGAGGCCTCTATACAACTGCTATTAGGGTCCTTTTACCCTTACCATTCCTTAACTCAACCCAAAGAGACTCTATACCTTCCAATCCTATGTCATCTCTTTCTAATGATTTAATATTATTTCTTACACACACCACCCCTTCTGCCTACTAACCTATCTTTCCAATATACCGTATATCCTTGGATGTTCACCTCCCAATGTCAGCCATCCTTTAGCCAAGTTCCACAACATCATATTTGCCAATCTGTAGCTACATTTCAAGATCGTCCATTTTAATCCTTATGCTGCATGCATTCAAATACAACACTCTCAGTCCAGTATTTGTTGCTTTCTGATTTAACTGCACCGTGCCTCTATTGCCCTGTAAATCATGCCACTGGCTTTGATTAAGCCTCATCTCTTGCCTGTTCTTTCTATAATCTCTGTTGCACACTATCTTTGATTTATTTCTGTTTTCCCCTTCCTCAGCTCTATCACTCCATTTCCCATGCCCCTGCCAAATTAGTTTAGACCCTCCCTAACAGCTCTATTAAATGTTCCCATTAGGATATTGGACCCCTTTGGGTTCAGGTGTAACCCGTCCTTTTTGTACAGGTTGTACCTCCCCAGAAGAGGCCCCAATGATCCAGGAATCTGAAGCCCTGCCCCATACACCAGTCTCTCAGCCACACATTAATATGCATGATCATGCTATTCTTGCACTCGCTAGCATGTGGCACAGGCAGCAATCCTGAGATTACTACCCTGGAGGTCCTGCTTTTCAACTTCCTACCCAACTCTCTGAATTCTCTCTTCAGGACCTCTTCCCTTTTTCTATCTATGTCATTAGTACCAATGTGTAGCAAGACTTTTGGCTGTTCACCCTCTCCCTTCAGAATACTCTTCACCCAATCTGAGACATCCCGTACCCTGGTACCCGGAGGCAACACACCATGTGGGTATCTCTATCAGGCTGACAGAACCTCCTTTCTGTTTTCCTCACTATGGAATCCTCTATGACTACTGCATTCCTCACCTTCCTCTTACCCTTCTGCACCACGGAACCAGACTTGGTGCCAGAGACCCTGTCACTGTGGTCGTCCTCTGTCAGGTCACCCCCCTCAACAGCATCCAAAAGGAGATAATTACTGAGGGGGATGGTCACAGGGGTGCTCTCTACTATCTGAGCTCTTCCCATCCCTTCACTGATAGTCACCCCCTTATCTAACTCCTGCAGTCTCGGGGTGACTAACTCCTTGTAGCTCCTATCTATCTCCTGCTCACTTTCCCTAACAAGGTCATCGAACTACAGCTCCAGATCCCTGACACGGTCTCTCAGGAGCTGCATCTAGGTGCACCTGGCACAGATGTGGCCATCTGGGAGACTGGAAGATTCCCAGGATTCCCACATCTGACACCCGGAGCAAAATACTAACCCTACCGACATGCTCGCTATTCCTCAAAAGAAAGTGCAAAGGAAAACCAAAAACGAAGTCCACTTACCCACTTACCTCGCTGAAGCCCGCTTTCGCCTAAGCCTGAATGAGCGAAAGTCTGTCACTTCTACTCTTGCTACTGGTCTACTCCTGACAATGGCCACTCCGCTTATCTCTCTGTACTCTTATTTAGTTCCTCGAACTCAGTTACCACTGTCGATAGGTCCCACACCATGGACTAATGCCCATGAAGCTCTTGTTTTAAAACACTAACTCTGACCTGCGAGAAGCACTCCTCCGTTGAGCTCATTTGTCACTGATAGGCCCCACACAATGGACTAACGCCCATGAAGCTCTTGTTATAAATCACCAACTCTGACCTGTGAGAAGCATTCCTCCGTTGAGCTCAGTTGGCACTGCTGATAGGCCCTACACAATGGACTAACGTCTGTAAAGCACTTGTTTTAAATAACTGCCTCTGACCTGCAAGAAGCAGTCCTCCGTCGAGCTCAGTTGGCACTGCTGATAGGCCGCGCATGTATATCCATTGGTTGAGTGGTGTTGCAACAATCACCTCACGCTCAACATCAACAAGACCAATGAATTGATTGTAGACTTCAGGAAAGGAAGTTGGAGGAATGTGCACCGATCCTCATTGAGGGGTCAGCAGTGGAAAGAGAGCAGATATAAGTTCCTGGGAGTCAATATCTCAGAGGATCTATCTGGGCTCAAGTCAAATCAAGTCAAGTTTATTGTCATTTCAGTATATTCGTGTATACTGTCAAACGAGACGTTTCTCCAAACCAGAGTGTAAAGCGCTGGTTTCATACACACATGCGTTGCATAACATACATAACACACATTACACGTAATAACTTGTGAAAGTAAGGATGAAATCTACACACAAATGAACACAGTAAAGTGCATAAATTAAATACTGTAAGGTACCAGAACAGATTAACCAGTGACACTTTGAATGCGATGTGGCAGAGAGTTCAGAAGCTTAGTGGCCTGAGGAGAGAAACTGTTTCCCTCCTGACTGTACTTTTTTTTTTATGCACATGACTGCATTCATGAAGAAGGTACAACAGTGGTAGAGTACTTCCTTAGGCATTTGAGGAGATTCTGTATGTCACAAAAGACTTGCAAATTTCTATAACGATCTAGAGAGCATTCTGGTTGCAGCACAGCCTGGTATGGAGGCACAGGATTGCAAGAGGCTGCAGGGAGTTGTAGAATTGGGCAGCTTCATCACAGGCACAACCCTTCTCAACGTTGAGGACATCTTCAGGAGGCCTCAGGAAGGTGGTATCCAGCATTAAGGGTCCTTACCTTCACTCAACGGTTCATGAACCCATGAGCGCTACCTCATTTTGCCTCTCCTTTTTGCACTATTCATTTTTTTGTTATTTTATAATAATTTTATGTCTTTGCACTGTATTGTTGCTGAAAAACAAATTTCTTGTCATATAAGGCAGTGATAATAAACGATTCTGATTCTGATCTTGTTTGATTTGAGAGTGTATAGTTGTAAACTAGAACTTTTGTGTAAATGAATTAATAAAATGTGGCTTTGCTATAGTCATTTAAAAATATATGCCATCACCTTGATGTTCACAAGGGATCGGGTAGAGTGCTTAATCAGAAACAGGTTTCCTGGACATTCTCTCAATATTGCTTGTAGGACATTTTTCAAAATTCATGTGGGTACTTTATATGACAGTTAGTTTGTTCTGCTGTCAGTTGAGAAAGGCTGTGGTGTGAAACTATAGCCAAAGAATAGAGAGAGATTGTAGAGTGAGGGTTTTACGAGGGGTGATTGATAAGTTTGTGACCTACAGTAGAAGGAGTCAGTTTTAGAAAACGTAGCACATTTATTTTTCAACATATTCCCCTCCTACATTTACACACTTAGTCCAGCGGTCATGGAGCATTCGGATCTTGGACCTCCAGAAAGTGCCCACAACAGGGGTGATTGATAGGTTTGTGGCCTAAGGTGATGAGTTATTAACTCATTAACTAGGAGGAGAGCTGTATAAATCATCTCCTTCTACCTTAGGCCACAAACTTATCAATCACCCCAGCTGTGGACACCTTCTGGAGGTCCATGATCCGTATGCTGCACGACTGCTGGACTAAGTGTGTAAATGTAGGAGGGGCCTATGTTGAAAAATAAATGTGCTAGGTTTTCTAAAATTGACTCCTTCTACCTTAGGCCACAAACTTATCAATCACCCCTCGTATTATCATGGCTGTGCAGGGAGAACATGTTTAGGGCTGGGTGAGGTCCAGATGTCAGTAGAATTGAAGGGAGAAATCATGGTGTGAGCAAAACATTTTGAGACGGAGAAGAATAATGTGACCAGGTCACTTGGAGTTTGGAAGAGGTTGGAATCTCAGAACCAGGATGATACTTGCTTGTTAGGCGAGGAGTAAACAGTCTAACCCCTCCTGGTACACAGGCAGGTGCTGTTAATGAACTTACCTTCTACATTACGTCCATCTTTTTGATGTCACCAGTAGAGTTTCCTGAGGTCAGTAAAGTGCTGCAAAATGGTTTGAAGTAGTAAAAGTAAAGTTGAAAGTACAAAGTAAAACTTATTTTCAGAGTACATTTATGTCACCACATACTGTCCTGAGATTCACTTTCCTCTGGGCATACTCAACAAATCTACAGAGTAGCACTATAACAGGATTAATGAAAGATCACGTAGAGTGCAGAAGACAACAAACTGTGCAAGTGGAAACATACAGTAAATAAATAGCAATAAATAACTAGAACATGAAATAACAAAATAAAGAGTCCTTAAAGTAAGATCATTGAGTGTGGAAACACCTCAATGATGGGTCAAGTGAGTGCAGTTATCTCTTTTTGTTCAAGAGCCTGATGGTTGAAGGGTAATAACTGTCCTTGAGCTGGTGGTATGAGTCCTGAGGCTGTTGTATCTTCTACCTGATGACAGCAGCAAAAAAGATCATGGTCTGGGTGAGGAGGATGTCTGATGATGGATGCTGCTTTCCTACGGCAGTGTTTTATCTAGATGTACTTAATGGTTGGAAGGGCTTAACATATGATCGACAGGGCTGAATCTGCGATCTTTTATAGGATTCTCCATTCAAAGGTAAAGTCTCCCATCAAAAGGCTTTCAAAAGCTGCTATTAACTGGACACAAAGGTGAGAGAGGATTGTTGGCTTGCTTTCATCCTGAAACAGGAAATCTGATATTATTTCAAATTCCATTTTCTTACCCCAGCTCTTCGTGGGGTTTAAGTTTTTCCTCAATCATTTCATTGCAGATTACGGTAAAAAAATACATACAATTTTCAATTTCAAAATGTTACGTTCTCAAATAAATAAAACACTGACATAAAATAGATTTCCAAAGCTCTTTTCAATCAGCAATTCTGCTTCCCTGTTGGTTTAATAGCAAAGTACAATTTGCATTTTGATTTGTTTCATTATCAAACAGAATGGCCAAGACATGCAGTGTGTAGAGTTGTACTAGACAATTTATTCGTGTAATTAGTAAGAATGAAAGAATAACATGAAAATGTACTGACAGCACCTGTCATGCTTAGTTAACATTTCAAAAAGTCTATTGTCTGATGTTGTTTCACCAGCAGTGTTCAAAGCGTTCAAGTGGTCTCAAATAATGGAGCATTAAATAACGAGATAAATTAATGTTTCTTTCTGTCCTGCCTGGAGGTTTGGTCCGAGTTAGAATAAAATTCTGTCTGTAGTACCATTTTAGCTTTACTGTAGGCTTGATATATTCCTTTTCTGGATTATGAATCATGTAATTTAGGGTTTAAAACCATACATTACAAGTTATTTCTGAAGGTATGAAACCTTAAATAGACTACAGTAGTACTATCTGATGTTCCTAAAATACTATTGGGTTTAATAATAGTATGCTTTTCTTGAAAACCTTATATTGAACATTTTGATCTGTCATATATTGACTTTGATTCAAGAAATGATTTCTACTGCTTATAAGCAAGTTTTTCATATGTACAAACAGACAGGCTCTTACTAATGTATGCCTGTTGTTTATAGCGCCAAATAGTGAGTAAGTGTCCAGAATCAAAATCAGGTTTATTATCACTGACATATGTCATGAAATTTGTTGTTTTGTTTTGTGGCAGCTGTACAGTGCAATACATCAAATTTATTACAAGTTACAACAAGAAATATAAAGTAATTAAATAGTGCAACAAGAGAGCAAAATAGTGAGGTAGTGTCCAAGGGTTCATGGACCTTTCAGGAATTTGATTGCAGAGGGACAGTAGTAATGAGAAAAGCACATGTTCTGGCTGGTGATGATCCTTAATGATGAATTCACCTCCTTGAGGCACCACCGTGTCCTCGATGATGGGGAGTCTAGTGCCTATATGGAGCTGGCTTCATCTGCAACCTTCTGCAGCTTTTAAAATGCAGGTTAATAGTTATGTTTTAATTTAGTGAGGAAGATTTGGTACAGTTGAGGAATTTCTATTTCATTTGCACTGTGTGATCAATAGGATAGGTTGAATGAGAGGAAAAGTTTGCATTGTGAGCAACATGCTGTATTCCAGTAAAGGAATTTCACTTGAATGTACTAATGAGTTGCAATCACAAAGGTATGTTTCCTCTTATGGGACTCAGTACCTTGTACTGAAAACTGTTTTCAATTAAAGTAACAGTTTACTTCAGGCAAATCTTATGCATGCTGGAAATAATTATTAACATTGTGGAACTTCAAAAAAATAGAACGACTGTGCCATTTAGGAAGAAAAAGAAGAGAAGTGTTACTACTTCATTCTTCCTTTCTATTATTTGTAGGATTCTGCTCCTTTAATGACTTCCCTATCTTCTGGTGATGGTGTGCATTGTGTAAAAGAAGTTGGAACAGATCTGAGAGAGTGATCTCTTGAACTTGCCATTGTAACTACCCCACAAAAGTGAACAACTACACCACATTGTAGCAAAGCAGTTAGCGTAATGCTTTACGATGCCAGCAATGCAGGTTCAGTTCCCGCTGCAGTCTGTAAGTAGTTTGTACATTCTCCCTGTGACTGCATGGGTTTCTTCCAGAAGCCCTGGTCTTTTCTAGCATTCCAAAGGCATACTATGGGTTGGGGTTAGTAAGTTGTGGGTAATCCATGTTGGTGCAGGAGGGCTGCCCGCAGCTTGAAATGTGTTGGTTGTTGATGGAAATGATGCGTTTCACTGTATGTTTCGATGTACATGTGACAAATCAAAGGTTTCAAAGGTACATTTAATGTCAGAGAAATGTATACAATATACATCCTGAAATACTTTTTCTTTACAACCATCCCTGAAAACAGAGGAATGCCCCAAAGAATGACTGACAGTTAAATGTTAGAACCCCAAAGCATGCCCCCAGCTCCCCCCCATCAGTAAGCAGCAGCAAAGCAACAATCCCCCCTGTCCCCCACCAGCAAAAAAAAAGCATCGGTGCCCCCCCATAGGTTTGCAGTACCCCAAAGACTATTTGTTCACCTGGTATTCGACATACCACAGGCTCTCTCTCGCTCCCTAATAAGGGAAAAAAAGGTGTCTCCATTTCACAGCGAGAGGGGAAGCATAACAAATAACTCACTGATTTACAGTTGAAAGTCCGTTGTGTTGCTCTTTCCAAGCTCTGTTTCCAAAGACGCAGGTCTCTGGGCACACAGCCAGCAGCCAGCAGCCAGCTTGCTGCTTTTGATCTTCCACCTCTCACGACACACCAAATTCCTGCAGAGGCACTGACCTTCAGTCCGCCCGCCTCCAGAGCCATGAAATCCCAGATCTCCTAGGCCTCATCCTTGGCACATCAAATAATGCCCAGTCGTGAAACCCCGAGAGCGGGTCCCATTCCCACAAAGAACCGAAGTCAGTGTGTAACTCCAGGTCAGGGTCTTCAAAAGAACCCTGAAAGGGAAAAATAGAGATATTAAAGATAGAAACAGAGCTGTTTCCGAAGATGCCGGCAAATGAGTTACCATTAGGTGCCATTGTCTTTCCCAAGGTCCTCCTAGATCTCGTCTTTATTTCTCTTTAAAAAAATACCATATTTTAAACAAAATGCTCTTTAATTTTTGAGGCTTCATTTCTGCAGATAGTGCACAAACTATGCTGTGATGATTCTTTAGCTTCAATGAGGCTTGAGAGAGAGAGAGAGAGAGAGAGAGAGAGAAAGAGAGGGAGAGGGAGGAGTGAGGGACAAAGGAAAGGAAGGAGAAAGAGAGAGTCTGATAAGAGAAGGGAAGGGGGAAGTGTGGGGTATGTGAGAGCTCTCTCTATGATACTTCTTTGTATGGCTAGATTTGTTTGTTTAATCCCAACCCCATGCCCCTCCCTTAACCAGTGTAGGTGAAATGGGGCTCTTTGGTAGTCTGGATTATTTAACTCCTTAACAAGCTATAGAATTGATTTATATACTATATTCCTACTGGGCCGATGGAACACTAAAGGGAGAAGATAAATTTAGATCTTAGAGACAGCTGTTGCAAAATCTTTTAACATACTGACCAGAATAGCACATTTTAAAAAAGTAAACTTTTGAAAATTAAGAGTGCACATTAACAATGTTCATAATTATTTACATTAAGTATTTCACTTTTGGCTGATTGTGATTTTATGAGCCAATTCTGATGGAGTTAGCTTATTTACATTTCAGGAACCCATTTTTAGCATATATCATATCAGAATTTGCAACATAGTATTAGAATAGCCTCTTTGAACACTTAAGTGCTTGTCTGTTTAAAATCTTTCATATCAGATTTTTGAGAACTCATTTGAGATCATGGACAGGACAGAGAGTTGTGTTGAAACAAAGTAGATGTAGGCTTTTCTTTAATAAAATAAGTTACAAATAATATGACATAAAACCAGTGGAAGAAGGGAGAAAGATGGTATGAGTAAGAAGACTCAAAAGTAACATCAGAACATTGAGATAATATGTTGAGGAGATAAGAAAAACAAGAAAAGAAAACAGAAAAATCTAGTACCAGAAAGCGAACGTACATCTTTGTGAATTCTGTTCCAGAATAGGAAAGGAGATTTCTCACTTTGTCCCACCCATCTCATAGAACCTGTTACCCACAATCGAATTAAATCCCTATCTTTGGTCCCCCTACTGTTCTGGTTTATAAATTCTCCATCCCAGTCTTGTTTTGCTTCATCTCAAATGAGCTTTGGTCTGAGATCAGCTCTTACTATATAAGATCATAAGACATAGGAGCAGAATTGGGCCCTCTGGCCCTTCAAGTCTGTTCCAGCATCCAATGATGGCTGATTTATTTTCTCTCTCAACCTCATTTTCTTGCCTTCTCCTCGTAATGATTGTTGCACTTACTAAACAAGAACTTTTTAATCTTCACTTTAAATATGGCCCCCAAAGCCATCTGTGGCAATTAATTCTGAGACATGTCATCCTCTGGCTAAAGACAAATCCTCATCTTTTCTGTTCTAAAAAGTTTTCTTTCTTTTCTGAGGCCATGCCCTCTGGACCTATTTTCTCTTATTATTGGACTGCTTCACATTCATTCTATCTAGGCCTTTCAATATTTGGTAGGCTTCAATGAGATTCCCCATCATTCTTCTAAACTCCAGCAATCATACACAAGTACAGCTATCAAATACTCTTCATATGTTAATTCTTTTATTCTCTGGATTATTCTTGTAAACATCCCATAGACCCTCTCCAATGCCAGCACATCCTTTCTTAGATAAGATGCCCATAACTGCTCACAATACTCCAAATCCTGATAACAACAGCACTTGAATCTCGCAAGATAGCAAGGGTATTCCATCCATGTTCTTTGAGCTTTACGTAATGTGATGTACAAATAGATTTCTCAGCTCGATAGTAGGGTAAGTGGATATCAGCACTGGGTACCTGACTAGATGTCTTTGCAGTTGCAGGGGATAGGCTTATTTAGGCTTCCTCCACAAATAGGGATGGGTGTATGGGAGGGATAGAGAGAAAGAGTATAACAGAGATGTCCAGTGGAAAAGAAAACAGACACAATTCAGGATTAGAAGCACTGAAACATTATGTTACTTAACATAGAACTTGCTTTCTGGAATGGGTACAATTGGCAGTGGTAGAATGGAGTCATAATAATCAGGATTTTTGACCCTTACTAGTTATACAAAAGATACTTCAATACATATCCATTTTAGAAAGTTTATTTTAGCAAATATTTCCCTTCATTCATCTCTTCCTGACAGTCAACAGGAGCACAAATGCATAATCTGAACCCATAGTAAGTCAGGAATGCCTAAATCCAAAATAATATTTCTTTTAATTCTTCATATCTCATAGCAACAAGTACAGTGGAAAACATGAAAAAATCCGATGACATGTATCACTGGAAAATTGTTACCACTGCATTTCGTAAAGATGCGAGATAGATGATCCAAAAGTACTTACAATGTTTTCTGCTATTTTATTAACTTAAAAAAAAACTCTTTCCCTTTAAAAGATCTCCTGGAGAAGTCACGTGTTGTCAAGCAACCTGGTGGTGAACGGAATTTCCACATCTTTTACCAGCTGTTGTCAGGGAGCTCTGAGGATTTGCTGAGTAAGTACAATGCATCTGTGCATTATAATCAGCATGTATACCCAATCACGTGAATAACCAAGAACTAAATTATTCTATTGATAACAATTGTTTGAATTTATGTAGCATTCTTAGCAAAGATGTCTATGGTTATAGATTTTTGAGGTGGCAGAAAGAAGTTGGTGATTTCCAAGTGGTCAATGATAAAATCATTTACTGTTTCTAATTTGCATCAATAAATTTGATGCAAATTCAATTAATTTGCAAACAATACCTTTTCTTGCAGGCACAGTCAGTATGAATATACTGTGTTTAAATCCATGAGAAGAACAATATGAAGTCTTTGAAAAACTGGCCAATTTACAAACCAGTGTTTTCACTGATCTTGTCATGATTTCTGAAAAACTATATTGTGTCTAACAGCCTGCCACTGGAGAGGTTGCGAATAAGTAAAACGTCTGGATTGAATTGATTGAATTGAATTGAATTGACTTTATTTCTTACATCCTTCACATACACGAGGAGTAAAAATATTTACGTTACGTCTCCATCTAACTGTGCAATGTGCAATCATAGTAATTTATAATAATTTATAAATAGAACAGTCAGTGAAATATCGAGTACACACAAGTCAGCGTGAGTTCATCAGTCTGATGGCCTGGTGGAAGAAGCTGTCCCGGAGCCTGTCGGATCTGGCTTTTATGCTGCGGTACCATTTCCCAGATGGTAGCAGTTGGAATAGATTGTGCTTGGGATGGCTTGGATCCCCAATGATCCTACGGGCCCTTTTTACACACCTGCCCTTGTAAATGTACTGAATCATGGGAAGTTCACAAGTACAGATACGCTTGGCTCTATGCACCACTCTCTGCAGAATCCTGCAATTAAGGGAGGTACAGTTCCCATAGCAGGCAGTGATGCAGCCAGTCAGAATGCTCTCAATTGTGCCCCTGTAGAAAGTTCTTACGATTTGAGGGCCCATACCAAACTTCCTCAATCGTCTGTGGTGAAAGAGGTGCTTTTGTGCCTTTTTCACCACATAGCTGGTGTGTACAGACCACATGAGGTCCTCGGTGATGTGGATGCCGAGGAACTGGAAGCTGTTTACCCTCTCAACCCCAGATCCATTGATGTCAGCAGGGGTTAGTCCGTCTCCATTCCTCCTGTAATCCACAACCAGCTCCTTTGTTTTTGCAACAGTGAGGGAGAGGTTGCTTTCTTGACACCACTGTGTCGGAGAGATTGAACACTGAATGGGCACCAATGTGTTGTTTGTTCCCTTGGGCTGTTAGGATTGGAAGGTTTCAGGAAAAAGTCCTGTCCAGCTGAGAACAGGGTCATTTATGGAACAATGCAGTTTCAGGTATGAATATGAATCTTGTCCAATGTGGAATGTGGAGCTGATACGATGTCAGAAGGTACACATTTATTCATCAAAGATTGCACAGCATTAAAGTTCCAGCTTACTATACTATTTTACTGAGTGATTTCACTGGGTTACCAGACATTAAATGAGAGATTATTGACCATTACCCCAAATAAGCAATTGCAGAGTTCCAAAGATTATGATACTGTCATCTGCTGGTATCGTCTGTGCAATGACCACACAACTCTTAAAGGCTGTTCAATAAAAGGCATGTTGTGAAACACAGAAACTTTAATAATGTTAACTTTTCACTTGCAGGGCAATTGAAGCTGGAGAGGGATTTCAACCATTACAATTATCTGGGCCTGGACTCGGCAGAAGTGAATGGGTTAGATGATGCTGCCAACTTCAGAACAGTAAAAGTAAGATGCTAATATTAACTTTAAATCCCATGGTTTTCTTTGGTTGAAGTATTATGACTTTTTTATATAATGATTTAATTGGATAATGTTTACTACAATCCTGCATTCTCACTGAAGGGTTCAGATGACCATTTATTTTTAAATATATTTTAATGATATTCACCAGAGTGCATGATATAATCTCCTATGTGATTATAAACAGTAGTCAATGAATATGGCCAGTTTCTACCAACTTCTTTCTGTTTTCTTAACTTTTCTTCTTTTGCTTCCTCAGATATCTTCTTTCCGTTTACAACCCACAAAGCCAAACAGTTTTAAAAATTAACTTGATTTTATAAAATTCTACTGAGATGATACTGCATTCTCTCCCATTCAGTCACCCAATCTCTCTCTTCCTCCCCCCCCCGTTCAACAATACAGTTTTTTTGAGTTCACAGAATATGAAAGAAAATCTACAACTGATGTAAAATCTGAACAAGATCATGGCAAAGGTAGTGGGCAAAACACTTTTTCCATCTGTTGATGGCACTGAACAACTCTAGACTTCCTACACAAGCACAGCAAATTAAATGCATTTACAGTAAAGTGAATTCCAGTTACTTTCTATACCCGGACGTAAGGTTTCTAATTAAACAGGATGAGGTAATCCTGAGTGGGCAGAAACATTTGGACTGGTGGGAAGAATTCTGTGCAATTAGGGTTGCACAATTAACTCAGACCTAGAATATATGAATGATCTTCACCTGTAGTCAGGTGCCTCAAATTTAAATAATCCCTGTCAATTTACGCAGGTGCTTTCTAACTCTGCATTATAATTGTCCCCGAATACTATATTACCAACGTAAATAATGAACCAATTAAATTCTTAGGTTGAGTGTTTGTGGTGAACATATGTCTATTCCATTTGAATTAATGTACAAGTGTGTGATTACGCACCACTGGATAATGTAAACAAATAGAACTGGTTTAGACTTGCTCTGTTTTTGCAGAGGAAGACATATTTTAAGACTGTGAGAGAAAATACACTGTGATGCTGAAAACAAGTTTTAGGTCATCATATGAAGGAGACTTGTTTATTCCAGTCATGTTAGTTTTCAGTTTTGTAAAGTTAGCTTCTAAATCTCTGGAGCACAGAAGCTACCGTCAATATTGTTTTACACAAGACCGCATCATTTTCCCAGTATACACAGCTGAAATTTTAATGGCAATAGTCAGTTCAATCCATCTGTCAACACTTGCAATTAGTCCTGAGTGTAAAGGAAAACAAGTTGGAGTAAAGTTACTTCTGGCTTAACTGTTGAAGTACAAGTAATGACCATAGAGTACCACTACAGATCATCTGGTCCAGCAAGTCTGTGCAGCCTGTTGTGCTGCTTCCAATTTTCTCCATGTTCATCTTTATTGGAGGCCGCCCTTCTTCTTCTTTCACTTTTCTTAGGCAGTCCTTCGGGGATGAGGATGACCTTTTCCAACTCCAGATCTCAGGGGTGCATGATGCTGTTACCTGACAGCCTTTAACATTGGAGTAGCTGTTGCACTCTAGCTACCTCATGTAATTAATGCATTGAGGCCTTAGGTTTGTGGCAATGAAGTTCAAGAGAGCTGTAGATCCGGCTCTGCCTCACAGACTTATTGCACAAACGGGCACAGATACACACACACACAGATGGCCATGCCCATGACCTTTCTGTACCCTGATTTCATCTCTGCATCACTACCCCTCCCTCGGTCTTTCTCCCTCCCTCACTTAATTGCTTCCTTAATTCTTTACCCCCTTCATGTAACTTCAACCCCAACCTGCCCTCCCCCACTTTTCAGACCCCTCCCCTTATGCTCAGCTGTGTCTCCCTCTGCTTCTTGGTGCTTCCTTTCCCTTTTCACTCCCTACACCTGCCTATCCCAATGTTTCCCCTTCCCCTTTCATTCAATTGCCACCTGCTCAATGCCAAGGTGAGGTAGCGCCTACTCCCAACTTTCCAAGCCTGCTCCCACGTTGCTCATTGCCTTCTGCCCTGCATCCAGCCATTGCACTGCCCACCAGCACAGACCTCCTACAATCATCCCAGAAAACGACAGGAAAATTTTCAGCTGCGTAACTGGTATGGCCTGATGTCAGTAAATGGAGACGTTCTGATGGGTTGTGGATCCTTCCTGCAAGAGTGGGAGTGTCTCACTCAGCTCTATGTAGTGGCTATTGGGCCTGCTCAGTAACATCATAGAGTTGAGATCTACTTCAGCACTAATGAAGGGATGTTGGGATTTTATTTGATCTGTTCCCTTGGAGTCCAAGTTGTCTATCATCATACTTGTAGATTCTCCTTTGAGAAATTCTCAAAGCTCACATGGTAGTGGAGGGGGAGAGATGGCATGGCAGAGTAGCAGTTAGCACAACTGCTTTACAGCACCAATAATTACCAGTTGGGGTTCAATTCTTGCCACTGCCTGAAAGGAGTTTGTATGTTCTTCCCATGACTGGGTTTCCTCCAGATGCTCTGGTTTCCTCCTACATTCCAAAGACGTATGGTTAGGGTTAGGTTTAATGATTTGTGACCCCATTACAATCCTTGCTGATTTCCTTTGATGCAAATGACACATATCACTGTATGTTTCGGTCAGTGTTTTAATGTATATGTGACAAATAAAGCTAATCTTATCTTACCTGGTTTTAACTCCCAACTTATCACTTGCTCTTGATGTCTACACAATCTGTGCTTGGGCATCCAACGTTGATCATGTGTTTCACCACTGATGCTCTATTCCCTGATGTCCAAAGCTTTGAGATTCCTTTCAAATTACTTCTCTTCATTTAATCTTCCTGATGTAACCCTCCTTCAACTCCAGACTCACCCCATAACTTCTCTGCTAATACAGGTGCTTGCACAAAATTGACAAGGATTCTACAATGAAGTATCTGTTTCAGCTCATCTCTTCCATCTCTGAAGAACTTAATAAAGCATGTGAGATCCCAAGCCTCCACTTATAAAAGTCCAGGATCCCAAATACTTTATTAGGTTATTTCTTTGAATAGGCACTAGCACATGCTAGTATTTTCTTGAATCTTTGTTGTTTTGGTTTAGCACAAATTTTATATTCCTTGTCTGGTTTTGCATTCATTACTCTTTTCTCTTTTATTCAATGACCTTAAACTTGCTTGCATTCTAAGCTGTTTTTAAAGATAAACTACACACCCCTCAATCACCCTTTCAATAAAACTTAATTTGTTAGACATGTAATTTGTGCTCATCACATTCTGGTTGGTTCTCATATATTTGGCCATTACTGCTTAATAGTGTTTTAAGATTTTCATGAATTATTCTGTCCAATAGAATCCTCACTTCAAATATTTGTATGATTATTCAGTATCTGGCAAATTTAGCCTTAACATTTTCAAACAAGATATGATATTGCCAATCATCCACTGCTTTGATCCCTAAAGCAGGGGAATCTTGAAAGATTGGGGCAACTTCTCTCTGATTCTAATATTCCTTCAGTGACGTGCGATGTTTCACATTTGGATTGTATGATTATTGATTTTAATCTTCTTTCTGTTTCTATTTGTATCTCATCCAATATCTAATGTACTCCTAGTAGTGATTAAGTTATTGCAGCCATAGTTCGGGACTGCTGATCCCAAGACAAGAACTTGAATCCCACCATGAAAGGTTTATCCCACCATAAATTCCAATAATTATCTAAAAGAAAAGCTAGTCTCAGTAGTGATAATGGTTTGTAGCAAAAAGCCATCTGGTTCACTTATGTCCATCTGTGTACCTACCCAATCTAGCCTGTGTGTGACTCCAGATCCACCAGTATGGTTGAATCTTAAGTGCCTCATTTCTGAGTCAATGAATAATGGCTAACAAATGTCGGCATTTCCAGTGATATCTATGCCCCATAAGTGAATAAATAAAAAAAAATGGAAGTCCACTTGGGTCCATGTTCAGCCTAACACTTCTGTGAAAATCCATTTATCATTTGTAAGCCTTTAGAAGGCATTTATCTTCCTTATTGTGGGATGTATTGTTTTACCATTCTTATTTAGTTTTGCCCTGGACATTTTATACTCAGTTGCTTTTACTGCTTCATCTCACACAGTGATCTTTTGTCATCCAAGTGAACCTGGCTTTTGGTTGCCAATTGTTTATTTGAGGAGTGGATGTACACGTGCTATCTCCTCTTTAAAGGACGTCGATTACATTTTATACACAGCAGTCTTTGACACTTACCTACTTTGGCCAGATTATTCTTTAATTTGCTGCAATTACCCCACATCTATTAATGAGATTTTTTTTAATTGATCCCTTTTGTTGCTTCATGTCTAATCTGAACTGCAGGTACAACGATCACTATTACCAGCTGCACTGCTTTCTTCATTGTTCAGGAAGCATGCTGATCGTGTGCTCTCAGCACAAGCACAACTACAGCTTTTGCATTGAATTTTGAAAATTGGATAGGAAGAGTAATAAATTTTTCTTAAACCATCTCTACTATTTTGCTTTCCAATCTTTCTTTATTTTTGTTCTTTTCCTTCCTATCACAGAATGGTTTGTAATCATATTACTTGTGATCATATAAAAAAAATTGCTTATAATATAAATATTTGTGTTGAAGACAGTACAGGAAAATGCTGTTGATAACTCCATTCCTCACAATAAGTGACTCAATTGCTGGAAGAATTAACTGCCATGACCCTTCATCATTCAGGTTCAAATTTAGTTCATAAGTAATGCATAATAACATTGATATCAAGTCTTCTCTATGTTTCCTTTTCTAAAAGTTATAGATTCTTGTGCATCGTCTCCCAGATCCACAAGATCTGCAATTTGACAGCAATCTCAGTTTGTTTTCCACTCAATATAAGACCATAGACCATAAGACAAAGGAGCAGAAGTAGGCCATTCTGCCCATCGAGTCTGCTCTGCCATTTTATCATGAGCTGATCCATTTTATCCTACTTAGTCCCACTGCCCCGCCTTCTCACCATAACCTTTGATGCCCTGGTTACTCAGATACCTATCAACCTCTGCCTTAAATACACCCAATGACTTGGCCTCCACTGCTGCCCGTGGCAACAAATTCCATAGATTCACCACCCTCTGACTAAAAAAATTTTTTCGCATTTCTGTTCTGAAAGGGCGCCCTTCAATCCTGAAGTCATGCCCTCTCGTACTAGACTCCCCCATCATGGGAAACAACTTTGCCACATCCACTCTGTCCATGCCTTTTAACATTCGAAATGTTTCTATGAGGTCTCCCCTCATTCTTCTAAACTCCAAGGAATACAGTCCAAGAGCGGACAAACGTTCCTCATATGTTAACCCTCTCATTTCCGGAATCATTCTAGTGAATCTTCTCTGTACCCTCTCCAACGTCAGCACATCCTTTCTTAAATAAGGAGACCAAAACTGCCCACAGTACTCCAAGTGGGGTCTCACCAGCGCCTTATAGAGCCTCAACATCACATCCCTGCTCCTATACTCTATTCCTCTAGAAATGAATGCCAACATTGCATTCGCCTTCTTCACTACCGACTCAACCTGGAGGTTAACTTTAAGGGAATCCTGTACGAGGACTCCCAAGTCCCGTTGCATCTCAGAACTTTGAATTCTTTCCCCATTTAATTAATAGTCTGCCCGTTTATTTTTTCTGCCAAAGTGCATAACCATACACTTTCCAACATTGTACTTCATTTGCCACTTCTCTGCCCATTCTTCCAATCTATCCAAGTCTCTCTGCAGATTCTCCGTTTCCTCAGCACTACTGGCCCCTCCACCTATCTTCGTATCGTCAGCAAACTTAGCCACAAAGCCATCTATTCCATAATCCAAATCGTTGATGTACAATGTAAAAAGAAGCGGCCCCAACACTGATCCCTGTGGAACACCACTGGTAACCGGCAGCCAACCAGAATAGGATCCCTTTATTCCCTCTCTCTGTTTCCTGCCAATCAGCCAACGCTCTATTCACGTATGTAACTTTCCTGTAATTCCACGGGCTCTTATCTTGTTAAGCAGCCTCATGTGTGGCACCTTGTCAAAGGCCTTCTGACAAGGCCTCCTTTCCCTTAAGGGATGGGTAATAAATGTCAGACTTTGCAAATGACACCCAAATCTGAAGCACAAAGTTCAATAAAAAATACAGAGAATTGAGCACAATTGTCTGTGTTGCCATTGCTTCTAAAGCTTAGTGCCCACGATAAACTGTAAAGAAGGTATTAACCCTCTTCCATCAGCTCTTTTTTTTCCATAATCCAAATTAATAATAGATTTAAGTAAAATGGTTTAGAATTTATTTCTACCAACTAAATTCCTTTTTAAAAAAATCTAGGGTTTCATAAATGATACAACACAAAAGACCGTAATGCTTATCATACCCCTTGTGGCTATTTGACACACAAACCTGGTCTTCTGGTCTTATTTTTCCATAGCCCTGC
The DNA here is from genome assembly GCF_963921235.1 of Mobula hypostoma. Classification (NCBI taxonomy): domain Eukaryota; kingdom Metazoa; phylum Chordata; class Chondrichthyes; order Myliobatiformes; family Myliobatidae; genus Mobula; species Mobula hypostoma. The sequence continues at coordinate 151,203,918 of NC_086102.1, read as the reverse complement.
ATGTTTTGCAATACACATTGATTTCAGTTTGATGTAACCTGTACTTATTTGGACACCACTATTTATTTTGCCATTATGAGGTATGCTATTGGTTAATGCCTCACTGATTAGGAGAAAGGTTATGGAAACCTCGGGAATCTGTGTCCAGGTTCATTGTTGCTATTGGAATGTACAGTAATACTGTACTCAATTTGTGAGTAGAAAAACAGAATATTATCGGAAATTTTATTATCACTCTCTAAATGCATTTGTTGAAAAAACTTTACTGAATATAAGTGGTACAATTTATAAGGGTCCTCTGCTACATGCAGGTGAATAACTGGTGACTTAAAAAATCAATAATTAAGTGTTGCCTCGCCAGAAATAAACTCTATGCAAACTTTAGCCACATTATGTAATATGCTGTTCCCTGGAAATTTATTGGCCTATTTAATGTTGGTTTGCTTACGGTATTTGCTGATTTTTTTTTTGCTTTTGTTCATTGAACCATAAGTTTTGAAAGTAAACTCATCTGGCTTGTTCTTCACTGGATCTCATCAATGGAACTTCCAGATTCTTCCCGGTTCTCCATGCTTACTACATTTCAGTTTAAAATCATTTCATTTTTTTATTATATGGAAGATTTTTTATTGGACATTTGATTTATATTCACTTGTATACCACTGTGTTTACTAGCAATGCATTGGTTTCTGAGTTTATGCTGCATGATTAAGCAAAAGATTATGGAAACTGCAGGAATCTGTGTCCAAGCTCTATGTTAGTATTGAAGGTTTGGAGAAACAACAAGTATGCGGAAAGGATATCAGAGTGTTAACTAAATTTCAGAAACTGTGTTCAGAAAACTTGCATGCGAAAGCAGTTACAATGCAGACATAACAAGTAAAGGGAAGACCTTTATTGGCCTTTAAGTATAAATATACTGAAGTCTCTATACAACTATTTGGCGTATTGACGAGACTACAAATGGAGTACTGGGTGTAGGTTAGGTTTTCTTAATTAGGTAATAATGCACTTGTCCTGGTGGCAGTACAGAGAAACCTGAATCCTGGAATGAGAAATGATGAGCAAGTTGGTCATATAAACTTTGGAGCTTAGAAAAATGGAACGAGACTTTACTCAAGCACGTTAGGCTCTCGGATCCTATGTCCCATGTGATGCCTATAGTTGGGCTTTCGTCCCATCTGATGCCTAGAGTTGGGCTTTAGTCCCACGTGATGCCTAGAGTGGCCATTAACAATAGAAAGTAGTCAGGTTCCTTGTGAGTTTTTCAAAGAGCTGATCTTAAATTCCGTTTTAGGCGCAATGGGTCTTTGAGTTATCATTATACTATATCTTCCCATGCATGTATTAATTTTGTTAAATACAGACAGGCGTGGTAAAAATGAGATTCTCAGGAGCTGACACTATAAAAGTCTGTAATTTTTGAGGGCGACTAGGGAGAAAATTTGTACAGTGTCTTGACTTAGGGAACTGGGATTGTTTTCTATCTGAGCCTAAGGTATGCACAGCTGACTTCTTAACTTGTCTTTTATGTATATTTTTCAATGCCCTAAGGAGTTTTCTTTAGAGAATAATGGTAAGATTTCAGGAGGTGATAACTATCAGGTACAACATTATATTTTCTTTATCCTCTTTCACATTATAATTTCCTAAAATATCTATGATTACAAGACACAGTTTGTCTCCCTGAACCTGTGTGGCTTCTGGGACCTTCTGTACGTTGGGGCATGCTGTGCCCTCTCACGACAATACCTGGTCTCATATTACACCAAGAGTAAGGCCACCCATAAACTCAGCTGTGAATATTTTGGATCTTCTATCTGACAGAGATGCGGAGGTGGGGCCATTCAGGATATTCCAGTGTGAGATAGCTTGAATTTTACACTATTGGTGGGAGTGGTGGGGTCAGGCAGAATCAAAGCCAAAGCCAAACATCAGATCAGCCTCGATTGTTTTGAATGGATGAACAGGCTTGAGGGCTCACTCCGCTCTGCTGTCATTATATTCTTATTTTATTAATTTTTTGATTTCCATTGACCTCATATGCTGATTGGTGGGGAAAACAATGGGACTGGAATCCACCTCTTGTTCGTAGAGTTCAGCACACATGTGAACTCTGGCTGCCAGCTATTGATCACTTTTACACATATGATTCTATTGACTTAAATGGAGTCATGTGTCTGAAGGTGATCTCGACCAATGGTGAAAACACACAGGTTTCTTTTTGCGGGTGACTAGCAATTTCTCCACCAGTTATATCTTATTGACTGACCTTCTGTGTTAAGGGGAGAAAGCAGCACCTGTGCATGATTTACTTCAGGTTCACCATGTTGATGATCCAGTGCAATGGAATATCTTGCATGCTGTTTCTGAGAGTGAGTTCTGTGGCGAAATGGCCACAAAGAGTCAAGATATGAAGTATTTAAAGAAAAAGGAGATCAGAAGTGTGCAGAGGTCCATATGAAATTTATGCAAGGGCTCTCCACATGGACAGCATGTGATCTAGTAAAGGAAGAAAAGCTCAGTTGATGGTTAAGGGACTGCTTTCAAACAGGAAAGGGGAAATCCAGCTAAGGGAATCATCTTGGTGTCTATCTATTGATCTGATGAAATGTGGGAAATATTGTGCAAGCAGATATGAAAGTAACATAAATTAGTTGAGGCACATTGCCATTGAGAGGGTAGCCAAGAAAAATATGTGAGGAGAATGGAATGGAAGGGTACTCTCATATTTCCTTATGACAGAATGATACTGTTCAACCCATCAAGTATGGTGGCCCCCATTGCTGCATGTTTTCCTCTGTAACTTATTCTTGCTCAGATGCTCGTTAATTGTTCCCGATTCTCCTACTGCCCATCTACACTGAGGTAATTTAGGCTATCTACCAACACAAGTAGAAGTAACTTGGAACAGCCAGAGAAACCCCATGGACTCCAGTGAGAATGTGCGTATTGCACAGAAAAGGCACTGGAGGCCAAGGTCAAATGTTGTTAACTTTTTCACTTTACTCTGCCATTATCTTTTTTTATGAAACAGAATGTGGTAATCTGGGAGGATGTTCTGTGCTATAAAATCTGTGTGATCCCATGCAAGGATAATCCATGAAGAATACTTCTTCCATGTCTTGATGGATAAATTTTTCTCAGATTGGATATATTATCTTTCAATTCCATATACGTCCACCAACCCTTCCGTACTCCTTGGTTTGCGTGAACAATTCTATTGTTAAAATCATTCTGTCAATAATAGGTGGGGCCGTGTTTCTGTAGGATTGAACAGCTGAATGAACTGAAAAGATGAAAGTGATTTGTGCTAGAGCTGTGCAGGAGAGCAAGTAAGTGAGAGAAAGGTGGCAGACAGGGTACTACAAAGTCAATTATACCTTTATAAAACTTAATTACAGTGCACTTAAATGCTCATGCGATTAGGCAAAGACAGTGTTGCCTAATGAAATAAATTGAAACTTTTTGACAAATTTTATGAACTGAAGAATGAAACGTACTTCACTTGTCCATCAAACTGGAATGTCCCATCGTATGTCTGCTACTTACAAAAAAAATTCTATATAAAACTATGTGACTATACAAAATTAAGCCCCTGATAACTGTACTGTTTCCTGTAAGTTTTTTAAATTCTCATTTCTACCCAAGTGATAATCTTTCCTTTCTCAAAACCAGCTCATAGAAAAGCTAAAGCACAGAATGTTTTGTTTTCACTAAAGGGAGAATTTCCTCTTCCAAATTTGAGCTCTCAGTACTTCTGAAAATGCTAAGTATAGTGAATATTTGTTGTGATTAATAAAAGGGGCTGGAATGCAAAAGTTACATTTGCCTGTGAAAAGATAAAATATTGATACTATAATTTATAATAAACCAATATAGTGATACTATCTTCCAACTCAAAATGCCAGAAACAGTCCAAATGATGTTTTGGGCATATGGAAATAACATTTGGGATAACGAGCAATGCTTAAAATCATTCTTTGTCTGTTGGTTGTACATGACCTGTTTAATCTTTGGAAATGTATTGAATTAATGTATTGACCCGTAGCTGGAGGTAATATGAACACAAAAGATTCTGCAGATATTGGAAACCCAGGGAAACACACAGACAAAATGCTGGATGAACTCAGCAGGTCGGGCAGCATCTGTGGAAATGAATGAACAGTCAACGTTTTGGGCCAAGACCCTTCTTCAGGTCTGGAAAGGAAGGGGGTAGATGCCAGAATAAAAAGGGAAGAGGGCAAGCTAGAAGGTGTTAGGTGAAACCACATGGGTGGGAAAGATAAAGGGCTGGAGAAGAATGAATCTCATAAGGGAGGAGAGTTGGCCATTGGAGAAAACGAAGGAGGGTCACCAGGGGGAGGTGATAGGAGGTGAGAAGAGGTAAGATGCCAGGCTGGGAATAAAAGAAGAGGAAAGGAGGAAACAAAAAAATACTGGAAGGAGAAATCAATGTTCAGGCTATCAGGTTGGAGGCTATCTCGATGGAATATGAGGTGTTGCTCCTCCACCCTGAGAGTGGCCTCATCATAAGGCCATGGACTGATACATCAAAATGGGAATGGGGATAGGAATTAAAATAGTTGGCCACCAGGAAATTCCACCTTTTGTGGATGGAGTGGTCCCACAATTTACGTAGGGTCTCATCAATGTCGAGGGGGTCACAGTGGGAACACCAGATAGAAGGGAATCACAGAGGGAGTGATCCCTGTAGAAAAATGTGTGTGTGGGTGGGAGTAAAGATTACGTCTGTTGGTAGGATTCCGTTGTCACTGGCTGAAATTGTAAAGAATGATGTGGAGGCTTATGGGGCTGTAGGTGAGGACATGAGGATCTCTATTCCTGTTAAGTTGATGGGAAGATGGGGTGACGGTGGATGTCTGAGAAATGGAGGAGATGTGGGTGTGGGCAGCATCATAGATGGAGGAAAGGAAACCTGGTTCTTTGAAGAAAGAGGACAACTCTGATGCCCTGGAAAGGAAAACCTCATCCTAGAAACAGATGCGGCAGAGTCGAAGAAACTGAGAAAAGGAAATAGCATTTTCACAGGAGACAGGATAGGAAAAGGAATAGTCTAGATAGCTGTGGGAATCGGTAGGTTTATAAAAGATGTTGGAGAACAGTTTGTCTCCAGAGATAGATTCAGAGAGATTAAGGAAGGGGAGGGAGGTGCCAGAAATGAACCAATTGAATTTAGAGACAGGGTGGAAGCTGGAGGCAAAGTTGATGAAATTGATGAGGTCAGTATGACGAAGTCAGTATGAAGAAGTACCAATGCAATCATCAAAACAGCACAGGAAGAATTGGAGAGCATTACCAGGGAAGGCTTGGAACGTGGACTATTCTAAGTATGGAAAAAATATAAACATGATGCAAAATATTATAGAATTCACCCTCAATTTGATGGCTCTGGGCCTGTACTCAGTAGAGTTTAGAGGATTGAGGGGGGATCTCATGGAAACCTATTGAATATTGAATGGTCTGGGTAGAGTGGATGTGGAGAATATGTTTCCTTTACTGGGGGAGTTTAGGACCAGAGACACAGCCTCAGAATTGAGGAACATCTCATTTAGAACAGAGATGAGGAAAATTTTCTTTAGGCAGAGAATGGTGAATCAGTGGAATTCTTTGCCTCAGACATCTGTACAGGCCAAGTCATTGGGTATATTTAAGGGGGAGGTTGACAGGTACTTGATTAGTCAGGGTGTCAGAGATTAAAGGGAGATGGCAGGAGAATGGGGTTGAGTGGGATAATATATCAGACATGGTGGAATGGCAGCGCAGTCTTGATAGACCAAATAGCCTAATTCTTCTCCTAGATCTTATTGTCTTGTGGTCTCTTCTATGTTGCCAACAAAAAAGGCAGGCATAGCTAGGACCCATGCAAGCGCACATGGCTACCCCTTGAGTTTGGAGAAGATTTGAGGAGCTGAAGGAGAAATTGTTGAGGGTGAGGACCAGTTCGCCCAGTCGGAGGAGGGTGCTGGTGGAGGGCAACTGGTTGGGACTTAAGCTGAGAGATTTAAGGCCATTAGTGAGGGTTAGAAGAGTATAGGGACTGGACATCAATGGTGAAATTAGAAATTGTTGTGGAGATTAACAGCATGTGAAGAGTCACAGATGTAGGTGCAAAGAGACTGAACTAAAGGGATAGAATAGAGTCAAGGTATGCAGACACGAGTTCACTGGGGCTGGAGCAGGCAGAGACAATGGGCCTACTGAAACAGTCAGGCTTGTGGATCCTGGAGAGGAGGTAGAAATGAGCAGTGCAGGGTAAGGGGACTATGAGTTTGGTGGCAGTGGATGGGAGTTCTCCAGAGTGGATGAGATTAGTATTGATGTCAGACAATTTTCTGATGGTCCTGTAGAGTTCTTTTCAAGAGGTAAGGAAGAGGAAGTGTCATGAGTGTTGTCACTTTGCCAGTGCAAGGTAGAGGTCAGTCTGCCACAATACGACAGCATCCCATTTGTCTGTGTGCTTGATGATAAGGTTTGGATTAGTGTGGACAGAGTGAAGGGCAGTGCATTCAGACTGGGTAAGGTTTGAAGAGGATAGAGGAGTGCTGAAGTCAAGCCGGTTGATGTCTTGTTGGAAGCAGTCATTGGTGCAGGGTGGGAAATCCTTGCCAAAGAAGTGGGCTGAGAGCTATATGTGACAGAAGAAGAACTTGGTGTTGTGGTGGGCATGAAACTCACTGAAGTGCTGGCGAAGGGGGAGCAAAGGTATGGCCCTTGCTGAGGACAGAACATTCTACCTCAAAGTTGGGAATGTTGGAGGGAGTGGTGAGGCCATAACAGGATTAGAGCTGGAATCAGAGGGATAGGAGAGTTAGTGCATTCAGAGGAGGTGGGGAGTGTTGGGGTGTACAGGGAAGGTAGGGTGGGAGGAAGATGGAGGCTCTGAGGACCCAAGAGGTGATGGGGGAGCCTGAGAGACCTGGGATTGGAGCGTGGTGGTGGGGGAAGGGGAGCCCAGGGGCCCAGCTGCAGTGAGGAAGGTCTCGGCCCGGAGATGGTGGTGGCAGAGGTCAGGGCTGGAGTCAGGGCTGGAGTCAGAGCTAGAGGCTGCAGGAGGTAGAGTTGCCTGGTGCACAGCAAATTTGTTCCCACCAGGGCTTTTAGGACAATTTTAAGCAGCCTGGGAAGTAAACATCTGGAAACTATATACAGGGGCTGCCGTAATACCAAGAGAGCGTCTAAAATATACATCTGTTTGGCAAGGTTAATTTTTAAGAATTACAATCTCAGAAACATTAAGACATGCTGTAGTATGTCTTCCAGAATGTATCTTTTTTTTGTGGTCGTTACAGACGTGAAAAACAGCTTTAGAACTTTTAATGTAATCCCAAGGAAAGTCTATAACAGCTCTCACTTCAGAGTCATTTCCTTGTGCTTTCTGACAGCCCTCCCCTTTTCTCTGTACATTTCCCACCCCCTGCAGAATGCCATGCAGATTGTCGGTTTCATGGACGATGAAGCAGAGTCGGTTCTGGAGGTGGTGGCTGCAGTGCTAAAGCTGGGAAACATAGAATTCAAGCCGGAGTCTCGTGTAAATGGTGTGGACGAGAGCAGAATCCAAGACAAAAATGGTATGAGGATTGTTGTTGCAGTATTATTGGCAAACACATACAGAACCTTCTCTCCATGTCATGCCATTGTCAATGTAAAAGCCCTCTTTCAATACAGAAACGTGTAAGAGGCCATTAAGCAGAATTTAGTTAGCTTGATTATCTTCTAAATTTTTAAGCCCTCGTTGACCATATTTTATCAGTTTGAGACTGGATTATGAGGCGGAGGCCCACATCTTAGTCAGCAGAACATGGCATCTGGTAATGGACATTTTGGGGAGCCATCAGAGTGACTTGCTGGTTCATCACAAAGTAATGTTGATGATATAGAATGATGATATAGCTACATAGAAATCCATCTGCCAGAACATCCCTAGCCCAGCTGTGACTGAAAACATAGTGGGAAGAAATAACCTGGACTGGTGGGACAATTGATGAAAAAGACTTTTAAACATGATCCAAAACCTAGATATGGGCCAGATAAGTGCAATCCACTTGGACACTGCACAAAATGAAATAGGGAATACTAAAAGCATTAGAACAGAGGCAAAATATTCCACATTCATGAATCCTTGTTTTATTATGAAACCTGATGCAATTTTCTAAAACTCTGACGTGATCCCATAAACACAAGAGCTTCTGTAGACGCTGGAATTCAGAACAATGCACACAAAGTGTTAAATGAACTCAGCAGGTCTTCTCTCTGTAACTCTTGATGCCCTGACTAATCAAGAACCTATCAACCTCACTTTAATTATACTCAGTAACTTGGCCTCCACAGCCATCTGTGACAATGAATTCCACAAATTCACCGTCCTCTGGCTAAAGAAATGTCCTCTCTTCTCTGTTCTAAATGGATGTTTGTATGTACTGAAGCTGCGCTCTCTGATCCTAGAATCACTTACAGGAAACATTCTCTCCACATCCACTTTACCTAGGCCTTTCAAGATTCAATAGGTTTCAATTAGATCTGCCCCTCATTCTTCAAAACTCCAGCAGGTGCAGGGCCAGAGCTATCAAACACTCCTCATACGTTAAGCCTTTCATTCTCGCAATCATTCTCGTGAACCTCCTCCGGACCCTCTCCAATGTCAGCACATCTTCTCTCAGATATCGGGCCCAAAACTGCTCACAGTACTCCAGTGAGGTTTAACCAAAGCCTTACAAAGCCTCAGCATCATATCTTTGCTCTTATATTCTAGTCCACACAAAATGAATGCTAACTTGTATTTTCCTTCCTTACCACCAACTCAACCTGCAAGGTAAATTTTAGGAAATCCTGCAAAAGTCCCAAGTCCCTTTCCATGATTTCTGAATTTTCTCCCAAATTAGAAAATAGACTACACATTTTTTCCTTGTACCACATACTTACCTGCAATATATTCCATTCTCCATCTGTCCAAGTTCTTCTGCAGATTCCTTACTTCCTCAACACTACCTACCACTCCACCTATCTTTGTATCATCTGCAAACTTGGCCACAAAGACATCAATTTCACTCATCATCCAAGTAATTGACATATAGTATTGTACATAAGTCTTAGGCACATGTAAAAATATATGTAATACAATGATGCTACAAAATAATGAAATGAAAATTTTCTAAATATCTAAATAATACTATAAAGAACAGAAAACAGTAAAAAAAAACTAAATCAGATCAATATTTGGTATGACAAACCTTTGCCTGTAAAACTGCATCAATTCTGTTAGGTACAGTGTCATGCAGTTTTATTAAAAAATTAGCTGGTAGGTTGTTCCAAGCGTCTTGGAGAACTTGCCAGAGTTCCTCTGCAGAATTCAGCCATCTCCCTTGCTTCTGTCTGTCTAGGTAATCCCAGACAGCCTTGATAATGCAGAGATCAGGTCTCTGTGGAGGCAATATTATCTGAAACCATATAAAAAAAATTTAGGATGCCTAAGACTTTTGCACAGTGTGTATAACATGAAAAGAAATGGTCCTAAACCTGACCCCTGCAGAACACCACTAGTCACCAGCAGCCAACCAGAATAGGTCTTCTTTATTCTCACTCTTTGCCTCCTGCCAGTCAGCTAATCTCCTATCCATGCTAGTATCTTTCCTGTAATACCATGGGCTCTTATTTTATTTAGCATTTGCAGTACCTTATCAAAGGCCTTCTCAAAATCCAAGTAAAAATTATCCACTGACTCTCTTTTATCCATCCTGCCTCTTATTTGCTACAAGAGTTCCAACAGATTTGTCAGGCAAGATTTTGTTTTAAGGAAACCATGCTGACTTTGGTCTACTTCTAACATGCGTTTCTAAGTACCCTGAAACTTCATCCTTAATAATAAACTCCATCATCTTCCCAACCACTGAAGTCAGATTAATTGGCCTATTATTTCCTTTCTTCTGCCTCCCTCCCTTCTTAAAGAGTGGAGTGACATTTGCAATTTTCCAGTCCTCCAGAAGCATTCTAGAATCTAGTGGTTCTTGAAAGATCCTGGCAACTGTTTGGGGGTCTGTATATAACTCCCATCAAAGTATTTTAACCCTTTCAGTTTCTTAACTCTACCCACAAGGATTCTGCATCTTCTGATCCCATGTCAAGTCTAGAATGCTTGATATGAAGTTCCATAAGGCTGTTAGACTGAATATTTGGACCCATGAGACATGGTAGCATCTTCGTAAAATCAGTGAGTGAATTTTCAGCATGACTTGTCCCAGTAATTCTATTGTTGTAGATACTCACTTGTTTTATGTGCAGAGTTGAAGGAGATCTGTGAGCTGCTTGGGCAGGATCAGACTGTGCTGGAGAGAGCCTTTAGTTTCCGAACTGTGGAGGCAAAACTAGAAAAAGTTTCAACAACACTTAATGTGGCCCAGGTAAGTGTGACAACAGCTTACATTGTGTACTCCAACGTCAACCAAGCTACACTTAATATTGCATCTAAATAATAAAACAATTTATGTAGAAGCTTTAACAGGGCAAATATCAGGCACAAGTAAATAGGGAACAAGAGACAAGACTGTAACCAGGGTAAGAAAGGAGATGATAGTTCGAGGAATACAACTGGAGGTATTTCAAGCATTCATTCCAGATATTTGAAGACTGTACCAAAGGAGTAGGATGAAAACTGGACTAGATTGACTTTGGTGAATTCTGCAGTGGTGCAGGCATAGGTAGGAATTGTGGGGGAAGAGGAAGTTACAGAAGAATGAAGAGATAGCTATCAAGAGATTAGATTTGTTGGGGATGCTTGAAGATGGTCCCAATTATGGGCCTGGACAAAGTTTTGGATCATTTGTGTCAGAAGGGAATGCAATACACAAAACTGGAAGTAACGAGGGCTTCACTGAAGGCCTCTGTAGCAAATGAACTGAGGCAAAGTGGAAGTATACACTTTGATGGGAATAGATCCCCTTTAGTGACAAGTTGGTTAGGGGTCAGCAGCTAACTTTGAGACTAGAAACCATCTAGTTCATTCTGAGATTGTGGTCAGGAATGGATACAGAAACAGGGAAGATTTGAAAAAAATGGATTTCATTGAACCATTGATTCCAATGATGGAAATTACAGCTTACCCCAGGCCACAAGTTGGACATGCTTTCTAAAGAACGATCAGAGCCAGATTCAGAATCAGAATCAGGTCTGATATCACTGGCACATGTTGTGAAATTTCTTGTTATGTGGCAGCAGTACATTGCTATACATAATACTACAAATTGCAATGAGAGGTATGTATAAAAAAAATAAATTAAATAAGTTGTGCAAAAAGAGAGAAAAAATAATAGTGAGGTAGTGTTCAAGGATTCATTGTCCATTCAGAAATCTGATGGCAGAGGTGAAAAAGCTGTTCCTGAAACATTGTGTATGTGTCTTGAGGCTCCTGTTCCTTCTCCTTGATGGTAACATGAGAAGAGGACATATCCTGAGTGCTGGTGGTCCTTAATGGTGGATGCCTCCTTATTTGAGACATCAGCTTTTGAAGGTGCCTTCAATGTTGGGGAGGCTATTGTCCATTGTAAATGAGAATACAGTCACTAGGGAGATGCAGCTGGTAGATATAAAAGTCATAAAAGTCTTCATTTGGGACACACAGAAGCTGGCAGCCTTTGGAGTCACGATAGAGAGACAGAGACTTCCTGACCCAACATTACTGCACATTTTTAGATGTTAAAGATCAAAGGTAACAGGACAATTTCTAGAGTTGCAATGCCTTCATAATGCTTGTTTTGAGTTACGTGTAATATTTCAAATGCCTGGATCTTCCCACCAACGCACCCAAAATGAGTGTTAGTTACGGTATTCTCTTGAGTTGATGGAGTGTTGATTGCATTCATGCATATGCAGACATCTCATGTTAATTGGATGTTTCCTGTTCTGAATTCCATTTTAAATTTAATCTACAATCCAGATTCACATCTGATGGTTGGTTGCAGAAGCTTAATATTTTCTATATTGCATCTCCAAAATACCTCCTAACTGTGTCCATGATGAAGCTGGCTGAGCTTACAACCTTCTGCTGCTTTATCTGATCCTGTGCAGAAGCCCCACCATACCATTTGATGATGCAATCATTTAAAATACTCTCCAAGGTACATCTGTAGAAATTTACAAGTCTTTGGTACATACCCCGGAGTTCTGAAAGAGGTAGCTGAAGAAATTATGAAGGCTTTAGTAATGATCTTTCAAGAATCATTAGATTCAGACATGATTATAGGAGACTAGAAAATTGCAAATGCCAATCCACTCTTCAAGAAGGAGGGGGGGCAGAAGAAAGGAAATTATAGGCCAGTTAGCCTGAGCTCAGTGTTTGGGAAGATGTTGGAGTTGATTATCAAGGAAAAGTACTTGGAAGTCATGATAAAATAGGTCAAAGGCAGCATGTTTTCCTTAAGGGAAAATCTAGCTTTACAAATCTGTTAGAATCCTTTGAGGAAATAACAAGCAGGATAGACAAAAGAGTATTGATGGGTGTACTGTACTTAGATTTTCAGAAGGCCATTGATAAGGTACAGCACACGAGGCTGCCTAACAAGGAAGCTGATCCCAAGTCTTTTAGATGATTTTGCCAAGGTCCAGTATATAGCTAAGAGAAAGGGTACAAGGATAAATGCTTGAAAACCATTTTCATGCATGTAGTTTGTTGAAGTTGTATTCTTTACAGTGAACTGGATGATGGAGGTGAATTGGACTGCTATTGTCAAATACTGCATGATTATTGTACCATGTTAGCCCATACAGATGATTTCATTTTGTAACCATTGGGAGTTGTCCCACTACTCTTAACAGTAGCAAAACTCTGACCGGAAAGATACAAACACACTGAAGTCGATTATGACATGTTTACCAAAGAACTGACTGTCAGCTACAGGGGGATAAAATCAGAAGCCCATAAGCAGATCATTATTAAGGGAGCAGAGATGGAAAGGTTCAGTTATTTTAAACTCCTTGGTGTTAACATATCAGATAATCTGTTCTGGGATCATCACAAAGAAGGCATGACAGCACCTCACTTCCTTAAAAGTTTGTGTAGATTTGGCATTTCATCAAAACCATTTGATAAGCTTCTATAAAGTTAAAAAGACAGACACAGAGGATAGTGCATTGGCTGCAAGGCTAACAACATCAGGTCACGAACTTATTTTTGAGGAGAGTGGTGATGGTTATGAAAACAAGAAAGACTGCATTCGAGAAGGAACCAATAGTAATATCAACTGACAAAAGGTTAAGGAAACAAAGCTGACTGATCAGGAATTTCTTGTGAATAGAGGGAAGGATGCAGTCGGCAATTGTGTGGACAAAATAAGGTTGGCAGGTTTCCAAACGGAGATGTCAGGAAGTGATATTTTCTCCTATTATGTTCACATTTGAGACTTGGGAATTAGAGCCTGACTCAAACAAGGACTACAAAGAATGGTCTTAGTTTTAGTCATTAAGGGATCCCGCACATGTTGCTGAGGACGGAAGGGGCAAAGGAAAGGGATTTAAGATGATGTAGTGGAAAAAGGAAGCTGGTGTTATTTTTGTTCTGTGCTGTTGTGATAGGGTAGTGGGGATTTTTGAAGTGGTTAGTGAGGCCCTGGCAGTCCAAAAATATGTAATCAACAACATGCACTTCCATTTGTAAATGCTTCTAATGTAGAGAGATGTACTGAATGACTTTGCGAGAATGCTGTTAAGCAAAAAATGGATGCTGAATTACATGGAGAGTTTAATGATTTCATTGGAGGCTCATGAAAAAGCTTTTTAAAGGAGAAAGGAAATTAAAGTAGTGACGAGATTTGCTTTGGGGATTTCATCAAACACCTCCGCTCTATCCGCCACAAGCGGAACTTCCCAGTAGTCAAATATTTTAATTCCAATTCCTCTCACAAACAGGAGAAAGTCTGCAGATGCTGGAAATCCAAGCAACACACACAAAATGATGGAGGAACTCAGTAGGCCAACAGTCCTGCCAAAGGGTCTCGGCTCAAAACGTTTGCTGTACTTTTTTGCATAGATGCTGCCCGGCCTGCTGAATTCTGATTCCTATTCCTGTTTCAACATGTCAGTCCATGGCCACCTCCTGTGCCATGATGAGGTCACCCTCAGGGTAGAGGAGCAACACATTATATTCCTTATGGGTATCCTCCAATCTGAAAGCATGAGCTTCGATTTCTCCTTCTGGTAAAAAAAATTATTAATTGTTCCCTCCCCTCCCCTCTTCAATTCCCTATTCTGGCCTCTTAACTCTTCTCACCTGCCTATCACTTCCCCCTTGGTCCACTACTCTTTCCCTTTCTCCCATGGTCCACTCTCTTCTCCTATAAGATTCCTTTCTCTCCAGCCCTTTACCTTTCCTACCCACCTGGCTTCACCTATCACCTTCGAGATAGATTCCTTCCCCTCCCCCCATCTTTTTATTTCGGCATCTTCCCCCTTCCTCTCCAGCCCTGAAGAAGGATCTTGGCCCAAAACTTCAACTGTTTATTGATTTCCATAGATGCTGCCTGAGGTGATGAGATTAAATTCAGTGACAGTAAAGAGGTCAAATTGACAGAAGCATTTATAATTTATTGGTTGCATTTTGAGTAGAGTGGAGGTGGGCTGGGTACCACCCAGGGGAAAAATACAGAGGAAGAGAAAGTACTTTGAAAAACAATTCAACTGATTTGAACCAGCAGGTGAGGCAACATGTATGGAGAGAGAAACAGTTAAAGTTTTCACCTGAATTGTTAACTGTTTACCTTTCCAAAGATACTGCCTAACCTGCTGACTTGTTACAGCATTTTATGTCTTTATTTCAAATTCTGGCATCTGCAGATTTGTTTTTTTAATTTGTTATTGAATATGGTTTGTTATTGTTCTAATGAAACATTTTGGAAGTTAGTAGTGTATTAAGACTGCCATGCAAATACAAATCATCATAGATGCAATTAGTATTGTACAATTTTACTATTGTAAATATTATTATAGACATCGTATCATTTCCTGCAAAACTTCAAATTTTTGTTTACAAAGTTGTTCACCTGATCATGGTCCATTTTGACTGACACCTTTCTCTATCCCACCTCCATATCCCCTTTTCTGATCCAATGAAAATTAGAGAGCTTACTTGTGTGTGTTCTGAGATAACATCAGTAGGTTACTCAGGCATGCATGACTTCACAGCAAGCCCTTATGTCTCCAATCATTACTCATGCAGGTACTTCTTTGGGTGTCTTCTCATTGTAGATCACAATAGGAATTTGACTGATTTTCTCTCCCCCATACACCACACCATGTTGTATCTTTCCCTCATCTCTGTCCCAGCTGCTTCTTTGTTTGATGTTGGCAAAATTAGCAAATGAGGCTGTTCTTATCTTCATATATATCTTAGTCTATGTCCTTTACTAATGACTGCAATGGGCCAACATTTTCATTGTATCTTGACCCCTTTTCTGAAAAATAATGGTACAAGATTCAAGATTGTTTAGTGTCATTTCCAGTACACAAAGCTTAAAGGAGGAAAAAAAGTTGTTACTCTGGATCTGATGCAATACAAAAACACAATAAGATAAAACAGTTTGCATAATAAATATAAGTACATATAATAACTTGTACTGTATGCACAGATTGCATACATAGATTAGATAATATACCACGGTCATGTTTGCATTGTGAGATATGATTTAAACAATGCATTTAATGGAAGAAGTATTCACTTTTTCACTATAAAGCTTTTTGAATTTTAAATGTTATTTTTCAATCAAATTTATTTCTAAAATATTCACGCTTGAATATGGTTTAAAGATGTTGTATCTTGATTTTCTTTCCAGTTATTTGTGAAGCATCCTGGGGTAAAATGATTGCCCTATAATGTGCATCTATGTAATACATTTATTATGTAATTACATCTACAGTCTTTATGAGGATGAGTTTGAACAATATAAGATCCCGGGAGAATGTGACAGGTTAAACGTTGAGACTTTTCCACTAGTGAGAGAATCTTAAACCAAGGGGCACAATTGTAAGATCAGTGGGTGGTAATGTAAATCTAAGGCACATTGGAACAACTTCTCACAGAGGGTGGTGAATGTCTGGCATTCTCTCCCCTGGGACGGTATGATTCATTAAGGGGTATCTAACTTGTAACTATGTACTTTTTTGAAGGATTAGGGAACTGGCACAGAAGAGGAGATGGGGTCTGGAACAAAAGAACCTTTGTCATTTTGAATAGCTGCGTGGAACACTGCTTTTCTTATGTTCTTATTTTATATTATACTACTTTTCTAACTATGTTTTCCTCCACCCTTTCAGGCTTACTATGCACGTGATGCATTGGCCAAAAATCTATACAACCGGTTGTTCACTTGGCTTGTGAACAGAATCAATGGGAGCATTAAGGTACTAAAAGTGTTTTTGTTGATGATGTAGAATTGATACCCATAAATGCAAGTAGCCAAAATGATGATTTTATTGAATGAATAGCTGATATTGATTAAATATTCTTATATTTAATCAATATCAGCTGTTCATTTTAAAAGTCTCAATGTGACTTCAGAATTGGGTTTAATATCGTCGGCATAGGTAGTGAAATTTGCTGTCTTTGCAGCAGTACAATGCAATACACAATAATAGAAAAAATACATGAATTACAGTTCACATAAAACATGAACTAATTTGAAAAACATGAACTATTTAATATGTATATTAAATAGTTAAACTAAATTAGTAATGCAAAATTAAAAATAAAAAGAGTAGTGAGGTAGCGTTCGCAGGTTCAATGTCCATTCTGCTCAGTAATCAACCAAAATGCTTCAAAGAACTGTGTCTTGTTTAGAAAGCTTGGCATTCTCACACCTGTAAAATCTATTCTTAATAACGTGCTGAGGTCTGCGATATGCAAGAGTGGGATTACTTTTTTACTTAAATCATGTATCGTGTTAGGTATATGCTTCATTGATCGATTGCCTGTTCCCTCGGATGTAACTTGGACACTCAAAAGTGTTGATCCCATAATTTTTTTTTATTTAACTGGAATAATCTGATAACTGAGAGTATCTTTTGTAAAAAAAATTAATCCTTCCATATAACTGTGGAAAATAGACTAGTGATTTGAATAATACCGTCCCTTAAAAGTGACTTCAGATTGCTTGCTGTACTCTGGAGGTATGCCATTTTTATTAGGCTTAAAGGAGAGTCATAACATTTTAAAATGAGCACCACCAATAGAAGTGGGAAAAGCAAAGTTCAGCTAAGTGTGCAATGGTAACTGTGCACAGCACACAGTTTCCAACATTCATTCCATTGATTGAATTTGGAACTAAATTTTATAAAACTAGACACATAATACCGCACACAGTGCAAACAAAGCTTGTTAGAGTTTCACAATAAATTAGCTTGCACCTGGCAATCATTGCATCGAAACTGAACAGTTTCAGGAGATTCTTTCCAGCCATTGTTTGACCTGAGCTTAACAAAAATAACTAATCAACTATTATGTTTTGTAACTTTAAAACATCAAATTAATTCAAAGGAGACATGAGAGTCTGGTGATATGGATCTAGTTCGAAGTTACTGTAAGCAAGGTGCTCACATATCATGTGGTAGCATGCTGACTTCTGTACTTTTTCATATAACCTGTAATTAATTATTTAAATGTACAAGAATGCTTAATCAAACAGTATCTGTACAAGATTACTCAATATTATTGAAATATTAAATACACAACATCAGCAACTTTCTGATCTAAATCATTTGAATGCATAATATAAAGTAAATAATTTATTTTCCTAATTTGTCAAATGTGTTTTACAATAGGCACAGACCAAAGTGAGAAAGAAGGTGATGGGAGTGCTAGACATATATGGATTTGAAATTTTTGAAGTAAGTTTTAAGATCAATAATCCCTTAACTTTGAAGCCTTGCTTTGGATTTACAGGTTATGTTTCACTTGACGTAGATTAAACAAAACGAGAAATTCCAGTTCAATGTCCTTTATGAGTGTTACACTCAGCAGTGGCTGAATGTTTGCATTCAGAAAATCATTCTTCTTCAATCCTCCATGTGATATAAAAGATTGGGTATATACTCAGAACATAACAAAAACTTTGGGTCTTTTTGAAATGTTGAAGCATAGAGTGATAGAAAATAGGAGCAGGAATTGGCTAATCAGGCGTATAAGAGTCTGCTCAACTATTTGGCTCCAAATTTGGTACCTTCTTCTTGCCTTCTCCCCATATTTTTTGATTGCTTTAATATTTAGAAATACATTTCATATTATATTTCCAAAGAAGGACAACACTCAGCAATTAGATTGCCACTTGTACCTAGTCACAGTAGGCCGGTATATCATGAGTATACTGGCATTGACTAACTGAGCAAAGTTCAGGGATTTCATCTGTTTCCCTATTCGCAGCAATATGTCTGTGACCCTGCAATGACCACACTCCATAGTGAATGATAGAACATGTTATTAATTAATGAAAGTCTTTAATTGAAATTCCATTAGAATGTAAAGCTTGTTTTGGCCCTGAAGAATCTCGTCACAAAACAATACTGGGGTCAATAGGAGTAAATTGTGAGATGGGATTGATTAACTAGACTTCTGTGCCTTTTGTTGTATAACTGTAGGAGTGATCTCTTTGAGGTATTTCAGATGATTAAAGGATTTTGTGGAACATTTACAGAAAAGCTATAGCTAAAGATAACAATAGAGATGCAGATAACAGTACTACATAACAATCTTAGAGTTAGCTTTTCTCAAAGGTGATGTTTTGAAGGATCTTTTTTATACAGGTAATGCAAATCTGGAGCCCCATTACTTAATATTCACTTGTCTAATATTCAGAACTGAGATAAGTACTTTTTTTTTAGGTAAGGATGAATAACCTAGATGTGGCAATTTGATACAGCTATTGTGATAAATTTGATTAAAAATATTGTAATGACCAATAGACTTTACACGAAAAATAGCTTTAACATTTTCCATCTGGGACAGTTTATCTCAGTCAGTTTTGTTCCTTCATTTTTGCTTAAAGTTAGTGGATTCATTGGAAAAATGGCATACAATTCTACAGTGTAACATCTTTAAAAAGTGTATTGGAGTATAATAACATCTGATAGTCCAGAAAATCTGCTGATCTGGCACCACTGAAGTTTTGAGTTTGGCACATTGAGTAAGGTTACTGTATAATTCTCCTTAATTGTCATACAGGCATTACTTGTTCTTGAATGGAGGTAGATTTTTGTTTCTTTAAAATTAGACTTTAGTTGGTGGTTCCTATTGGATGACAGGGAAACCATTGGGCAAATGTTCTTCCTCTTCAAATTAAGGGAGAGAAATATGTGGAAACATGGAAATGTGTTTTGAGGGAAATTACAATTGCCAAGTTTCAGAAATTGTGTAATACAGCCAAGTCATTCATCAATTCATCATGGTATATTTCAGTTGCAGCAAAACTCTGATAATTCAGCACAACTTGGGACTTTGGTGGTATTGAACAGGCAGACAATTTCCTGACTATTGGATGTTTTTCCATTAATACCCTAAAACACTCTTAATTTACCTTCTTTTTGGATACAATACAGTAATGCACTTAAAGAGAATTCTTTTAAAGAGAATGTGGGAAACAGGATATCGGTGAATTTCAAGGGAGCATGGAAAGTGGAACCCTGGTGACTTTAAACAGATTACTGGAAACATCAGCTGGTGAGCCAGTTACCAGACCATCAGGATATCTAAATTATAGAAGAGTGGATTATCAGGGTTTTGTAGTATCAAAGTTTTAGAATGAGTACCAATATGTAGAGCTAATATTTTTAAAACTATACCACTTAAAATATTACCAGTTTTAAGAGTAAATTCAACTTCTCATTTGATGAAGAAACTGAAAGTTAATAACATTATAGGATTAGACTCAGAGTTGTAGCTTGTTCTTTAAGAATAACAACAAATATTCAGTTCTATTGAAAAGAACTAACCATTAAATGATATAGTTAATTTTCAAAATGATGGAGACATTTTTAACCTGTTCTGCTCATTGTGTGGCCTCAGTTGTGTACTAAATAAATGGAACGTGTTGGGTGAACAGGATTAGGGTAACTGAAATGTAAGATGGAGAATGTCATCAGCCAACAATTCACTTAATGCTTCTAGTTAATACAACTTTGTTTCATTCAATATTTCTGAATTCATACAAGAAAAAAACATGAAAAATATTAACAACAGAAATATACTATAAACCGTAGCACAATAGATGAATTTCACCTTCTATAATAGAGAGCTATGCTCAATTATCATTCCAGGTTTTGTACTTAATACAAGAATTGAAATGCTTCTAAAAGACTAAACCATGTCAACATGTAAATCAGTCAAGCACTAAGATGCCTTTTGATAAAACACATTTATGCATTACTCCTCTCGATCCGTCTCTCAAATAAAACGAACTTCCATGGTTCAGGTAAGGATGGAGTTATGTTGAAAGAATTATGTATCTCTGCAGAATTCCATTGGAGCTCAATTTAAATGTTGGAGCAGCAGTACATTTTGAAAGTTTATAAGAAAATCAATGGATACCTATACCTTACAATTTAAAAATAAATTATTATATATATATTCATCAAAAATCCACTGGCTGAGTAAAGAGCATTAGCTTCTGATGTGTAAATCCTGACATCGTTTATTGTGATTAAAAGAAATTGTTGCCTTGATAAATTGTGGCTGGTGGGCAGAAAGCGCTGCTTTTACCATTGACCTTAATGGATTTCAGTCGCGTTCATTCTCAGTTGTAACCAGATGCAGCACAGCTGTAATTCAGTGGCTTGAGGCAACAATGCAGCTGTTGCTAAATTTAAAATTAGTTTGAGTCATGGGGTCCAGTTAACCATTGTGAGATTTAAAATTACTTTCTAAAAGAAGATGACTTAAAAAATTCTGATCTTCTTAGGTTCTTAACTCTAAGTTCCCTCTGTGGGCTGAACAGTATTTGTTCAAAATCTTATTGGTGTTTTTCACAATAGATTGACAGGTGTTTAACATAAATGTCATAATTGAAGAAAAAGTTGTTGTAATTACTTGAAAGACTGTATATCCACATTTTCAATTTTCATTTTAATACAGAGTGTTTAATCATTGAGTTTAGCTTCTAATACACTCGTGCAAAGAAATGGAATGTGTGACAGTTATTTCATTTGTCTGAAAGACTAATTATCATGTTTTTGACTATTGCAGTAAATTTATATTTCTGGAAACAGCTGCCCCTTCAATCATTTCCCATGCTTTAAAAATATTGGCCCTTGATTTTCTCTTTAAGCCCTGAATAACTGTAGTTGTAAAAAAAGACTTCTTTTAAGAAAAGGCTGTCTACCCTGAGGACATTTTGCCCCACAGCATTTTAGAAAATGACATGTCTTTGATGTCCATGCAAGACACCAAGACTTCAGCAGTGGATCAACTTGCTGCCTTTGATGGAATATCATATTCATCAAATTGCACCTTCCAGGTTTATTAACAATGTCTGAGCTGATGTTTTGCAACCAGTTTTTGATCCCTCTGGTGCCATTTGTGGTTAATAATTAGTATTACTTTCACTGAGCCTTTAAGATATACCATAAATCTGGAATGGAAGTAGAAAATCTGTTGAAATCCCTGGTGTATCAAAGAAGGTCTGAAAGAAAGTGAATAGCTGGTACTTCAGGTTGCAATGAAGGTTTACAGCATTGAGAATTCTGAAGACACAGTTGTTCTTTAGTTTTGTTTCAGACTGAATGTTAACAGTTTTACTATTGGTGCAAAAATTAGTACTTCAGTATTTGCATATATTATTATTAGTGGACTCATTGGTTTGCAAATTTATAAGTACTGCTGTATCAATTTCCAGCACTTTTCTAATTTTGTTGTACTTCAAAACACACTGTACATGACACATTCAAATCTAAAGAGGACAGTTCCAGTTTGGGAAGCAGAGCAAAGTTACTCAAGTGACATGGTGGTGTCAAAGCTTTTCAGTAAAATCTTTCACTGATGTAGTTTCAAATATGGATAGGAGTTTCAAACTTTTATGTTGAGCACCAGCTACATCAGATACCACTGGGTGATTTAATGGAAAGATGGATAGATGATATACATCATCAAAAAATAATAAAGAAGAAAGTTAGAGTTAAAACATTACAAAGCAATTTTAACATGTCTTAATTCCATGAGACTGGAAATCTAGAATGTATTTGCCTCTAAGCACCATTGGTGCTATGGTAGGGAAATTTTCACTTTGGCAGTAATAGAAATTGAATAATAAAATTTCAGAGCCAAGATAGGTAATTTAAGATGAATCATTGATTAATGAACAGATCTGGGGGATTGAAAGGTCTCCTTTAGTTATTGTAAAAGAGGGATCTAGGTGCAAAGGGTGAAAGGTGCTGATGTGAGGATTAAAGGACATGGTTATTAATAACATGTCAGAGGATCTTTGGGTGCAGACTCAACATATCTGGCTGGATTGCATTCCCTAAATAGGATAGGATGAATAATTGTGCTGATTGGGCAAATGTTGCTGATGGATTGTTGTTAATTGTTGACTGCCTTGTCAGTCAAAGGTATGTTCTTTATTCAGATTGATCTGCTAAACTGTGAATCAATGGTGAGAGAGTGAAAGCTTTCATTGTCAACTCAGCAGACATTTAGACACAGTGATGGTGAGCAGATGAGAGGAAGAATGGCTGGTGGGTCTGTGAAATAGTGAAAAGCAGCTAAGAGATTAGTGGGAGATCACTGGAGCCGCTAGTTAAAGATTTCAATTGGCAAATCAAAGAAAACTGGTAATAATAGACCAGTTGAACTGTCTTAATTTTTCAATATCAAGTTTGTAAATAAAAGAAAAAGTAATGCATAGTGCAGCCTGGTTAAAATATGGCAATTTCTTTCAGAAGATGCCCCATAAGGGGCCAAGGGCTACAGTGCAGCACATCCATCAAACTGAAAAGAATAGGGAAGAAGATGAAGCAAGAAGTAGTAACCAAATGGGCATAAAGGTTAATGTGTGAATGAATAGTCATATCACTAGCGTGCAATTGTTTCACAGTCATGGACAGTTTTGTAAAAATGCCCGAGGATTAAGCAGGTTTTATTCAATTAAGACAAAGAAAGTTATGCAATTTAGTGAGACAGACAGATTCATTCAGATGTTGTCCAGCTAACCTGGCTACAGCTGCCCAGCAGTATCAGAAAGCTGACAATATAGCAAAGACCTTGAAAGTAAGTACAGGGTATGAAAGAAAGAGAATCACTGAAAAGGAGCTGAGTTTTGAATTCTAATTCAGGTGCACATACAGTACCTTAAGAAAGTATTCAGCCCCCACAACTATTTTCACATTTTACTCTCTCATTTTCTAAATTTAAAGTATATAGTAGTAGGATTTTTTTTTAGCTAATTGTGTATCACGTCAAGAATTCCAAAACCTGTCAACAATTTACTAAAAATTAAAAACCAGAATTGTGAGGCTGAAAAGGTATTCTTCCCCTTTGTAATTACCACATTAACTTTCCTCAGGTGTAATATTATATATTACCTTACCAACTCACTACCCAATTTATTGATGTAGAAGAATGGCACCTGTAAGAGTGGCTACTGTGACGCTAAGTCTCTCTGCGTGAGCTGCAGAAGTCAGTGGTTGCAACTAGAGATGAAGTTCATGGCTCCACAATCTATAAGGCCTTGCACAAAAAAGGATATTTGTTCAAGAGTGGCAAGAAAGAAGCTCTGGCTAAAAAAAATAGCAACCCTTGCTTGTAAAGACTTGGCAAAGTTTCACTTAGAAGATACTGTAAACGTATGGAAGAAGATCTTGAGATCGGATGAGACTAAATTGGAAATTATGACCTGAACGCTAAGTGGTACATGTGGCATAAATTTAAAATTGCGCATCAGCCAGCTTCACCACAAACAATGAAGAAACAAATGGAGGTGAAGCTGATTCGAAGGATGAGCCACATTGGTGTATCACAAAGCTGGAGCACAATATGTTCATGACACACTTGCATACGAGTTTTTATCGCTGTCACTGTTGGAGTGAATGATTTGGAGAGGAGTCAATGCGAAAGAGTTTCAATGCCCGTCCACTTACCCCGGGTGCCGGTTTGGATTGCTCCAACCACCGAGCTGATTTGGTGAGATCGAGAACCTTCGGGCTGTGCAACTCGGGTGTGTCACTGCATCGGGATCCAGGTTGTGGAGAGAAGCACTGGTCAGTGATTGGACAATTTAACTTTAAATGCCGGCCCAGATAGACAGGAAAGTCCGAGTGCGGAGGCGAAGGTCAGGCTGATTTCACTTGATCTCTAGTGGTTA
Source organism: Mobula hypostoma (assembly GCF_963921235.1). NCBI lineage: Eukaryota > Metazoa > Chordata > Chondrichthyes > Myliobatiformes > Myliobatidae > Mobula > Mobula hypostoma. The sequence goes on along the minus strand of NC_086102.1, from coordinate 151,179,574 downwards.
TCATGTCTGTGAGTTTCATGCCGTTTATCCTGCTAATATGATGAACTTGAGATTGAGGCTTGGGCCTATTACTCTAGCTACTCCAGGGAGTGGACCTAATGACTAAATATGGTTTAATTGGGTTGTTTGGGTTGCCTGTAAGCAAACAAATCTCAAAGTGTATGAGATATACACCCTTTCATAATAAACATACTTTGATCTGATTTGAAGTTCGTCTTTCAGCAGGACAATGACCAAAAGCACACTGCCAGAGCATCCATAGAGGTGACTGAATATTAGGAAAAGTTATGTCTTTAAGTGACCAAGTCAGAGTCCTGACCTTAAGCTGATCTAACATCTCTGGCAAGACCTTAATATTGCTGTCCATTGCCGCTCCCCAACTAACCTGTCAGAGCTTGAGCAATTTTGCATGGAGGAATGGTGCTCCATCACATTGTGCAAAGCTAATAGAGATTTATTCAAAAGACTACTGGGTGCAGTAGCTACGAGAGAGCAAAGGAGGATAAATACTTTTGAACTGCTGACCATTTCAGTTTTTGAATTTTTTTGTTTTTCATGTTTTACAATTTTCCCTGTTTTTTTGTGCTCTACTGTGTGGAAAAAAGAACATGTGATTCACAAATAAAAATTTTTAGTTAAATTAATCAAAATTACTGGTTGTAATAATCATTTATGTGAACAAATAGTTGGGGGCTGAATACTTTCATAAGGCATTGTATATCAAACAGATGTAGTTAAGCCACGAGCCTAATTTTGGTCAATGATACAATTCACGGCCCCATGAACCAAATGTGTTCCAAAAATAATAACTTTGCTACAGGAGAACTGAAAGATCTTGCCCTATAAATATGTGCTAAGCTGAACAGTAATGGAGTAAAGTATTTTCTAAGTTTGTGCATTGTCAAGTTGATTTTCTGCTTTAAAAATTTTGCATTTTATGCATAACAATTGAGAGACTTTCATTTCAAAAGACAGCACATAAAACATATTTCCAATGAGCATTTTCATTTTCGAGGAATTGTTTTTCTTTGCAAAGATAGTGAGCATTTTGAAAATTCTCGCACAATGGCTGATTTTAATGTCTGGTATCCTCCATTTTTAAATGAAACCTGTACCAGGACATATATCAGGTTGTGAATTACAGTAGAAAATCAGTTCTACCACATTATCACTTCAATCTAACCCTCTACTTTGACCTCATACCTTGGTTCATGTTGATAATTATAGTCACAATTCAAGCAGGGTCCATTGTATGCTTTGCATTGGAAGAGAGCACTGGGGCGGAACTGGAAATAGGAGGCCCACATATGCTCAGAGGTGGATGACTAATCTGAGGGTCAGAATGGTGTTAATTAAGAAATGGCACAGCTGGGAATTAATTCTAAATAAAGCCACTATAGCTTGGATAGAGCTTTCATTGCTGGGGCACTCTGTTTCCAAATTCCTGGCATTTTCATTCCAATCAGGCTGAATGTGCCCTTTCTTCCTACCTGTCCGTCATGTTTGTTTCCTGCTGGTATTGATGTAGATAATGTATGCTGCTGCACAATGAGGACACATGCTGCAGTTATTGTGAGAATTTTTGTCCAAAGGGTTGCAATGCTACTTGGTCAGCAACAGCTACAATAACAAGAGGCCATTTAAGCACAGTTTCCCCAAAACACTACCCATCTGTGTTAAACATTAGAATCAGATTTATTATCACTGACATAGGTTGTTTTGTGGCAGCAGTACAGAGCAATACATCAAATACACTATAAATTTCTGTAAGAAATATATTTAATATATACTGTATATTATTTAATACATATAGTATAATTATTATATATGACAATTATTAACTGATTAAAATGTATTATTAGCTTACAAAACTGAAACATAAACCTAAATTCTGTTCCGTAAGCTAAGTCTAATGAGATGTTTTTGGGAAACAGAGAATTCCTTCATTACCGACAAATAGCCATTGCTAATGCTATTGATCAACATTTTACAAGACAACTCCTGTGTCATAACTATGAATGATACATAAGTCCTCTATTATGTCAGTAATGAAGGGTGTATTCAAGAATTAGTTATCAGCTACTTCACAAACCCCTCATGCTCTAGTTATTGATGCAAAAGCTAGGAAGATAGTATGATGTGCCATTTTCATGCCATGTTGAGAAATATGCTTTATGAATTGTTTTTCAAAGGCACATTATTATTTTAAGTATTCAGAGTGGATTCTGGTTAATTGGGACACATCGGGAACATTTTGGCCTGTATTAAGTGGCAGCTCCAGTTAGCTGAAGTTTCTTGGAAATCATTAAAAGGTATAAAAAAATCAAACTACCATTTAACTGGGTAAGAAATTTTTTATTTAAATGAAATACAGAGCAAATTAGAACACTACAAATACCTCTACAGTACTACCAAACTATGTACTACTTCCTAATAGTTATTGGCAGAGGAATTCATCTGCCGTTTTCTTTAGATTGACTGTAAAAGAACAAAATCGGTGCAGACACCTAGTGCAAATAATAAGCTGCCTCCCGAAAATGCCTTTAGTTGATTGAATCCTCCATATCTTCATTTTCATTGTAACATTCAAAATGATTGTCACCACCTTTAAATTCCTTGTAGTTCCTAACTATTTGGGCTACTGAAATCTTTCCATTTTCACTCCTGGCCATCTCTGGCATGTCCAGGCCTGAACGCTTGAAACCCCAGTGAGCAAAACAGTTCTGAAATAGTCTTGCTGCTTATTTCTAGCTAACTATCAGTGACAAAAGTCACTGCTTTTTGAACACAAAAACATGCAAGTGATGCTTTTTAAGAACTATCACTCTAAGCATGGTGCAGTGTCTAATGGCCATGCAAGTGTGTGCAACTGACGCTGGTTAGAAACTGCTCGGCAACAGTCTTCTGCCCCAACTAAACAGCGTAGTGTCCCAAATAAATGAAGGGAATCCCAGCTATTTTCATGATTTAGTTTTTGTTCTTTAAGAGTTGTTCCAAATGAATGGCTGCCCTGGTTAACCGATGGCCCAATTAACCAGTTGATTCTGGACATTTGGACATTTTACAAATATTCTGATGCTTCTTAATTTTCTTCCTTTTTTTCGCAACAGAACTCTGTAAGTATGAACTGTTTGCAGTGGCAGTTTTGCTGCATGTGGCAATTAATTTTCTTAATTCATTATTTAATTCTTATAAATATGGCTGTAATGAAGCTCAAAGGTAAAAGAAAAAGCTCATCTGAGCTACTCTATGTGTATAAATCTGCTTCATGGCATTTGCAGTTTGCTTTCTATGTTAGACTATTGCTTTAATGAATTGTTATGCAAGAATCCTCCAGGAATTATGTTGCTCGTGTACGTGATCAGTCTATGCTAAAAGCTAATTGTTGAGTGGTAATATAACATTGTGTATACAGTATGTTATATAACATAATATAATATTATATTATGTGATATAATTTACATAATATATTATGTTGGTAAATATAACACTGGAAACTCATGGGCTATTTTTTATTTCCCATTTCTTCCAGAACAATAGCTTTGAGCAGTTCATTATCAACTACTGCAATGAGAAATTGCAGCAAATCTTCATTGAACTAACTTTGAAGGAAGAACAGGAGGAGTACATCAAAGAGGTAATAGCTAGTTTTTGTCATTGAAATTGATTGTATTAATATTGGAAGGCGCATTCTGTGCTGAGTTAGCTGGTCTCATTTGAAGCGGTAACAGGGAGTTAAGATTGAAAGTAGCTGGTTTGCTGTAAAGGACTGGTAAAAAAAAAATCGATATAACAAAAGTGCGACATAACTGCAAGTCTATTTTTAGTTAGGGATCTTGCAATCTCTGGACTAAGATGGGATGAACATTGATCAGACTTTCAGTTCTTGATTGCCAGTCAATAACTAGAGAAATATGTCTCTGGTTGCCAGTGCCAAATGCATGCTCTTTTGAAGATAATGTGAGAAGGTGAGTGCAGGTGGTTGCCGGTACTTTTGTACCTGTGTATTTCTAATCACCAGAGCTGAACTTCTCTCCAGCATATCTATCAAAGGCAGATCTGCCAGTAGCTTCACTGACAACTATATTCCAATTGATGCTTACTGTCTGATTTGATTTATTAAATGCTGTGTAATAATACATATTACAATAATTATACAATGAACTGTGTTGGCTCAGTCGTGTTCTATTTCAACTTATTTGTAATATCCACCACTTGCAGTCTCAATGAATTCAGAATCAGATTCAGGTTTATTATCACTGGCATGTGACGTGAAGTTTGTTAACTTAGCAGCAGCAGTTCAATTTAATACATAATATAGAAGAGAAAAGAAAATAATAACAAATAAGTAAATCAATTACAATATACGTATATTGAAGAGATTAAAAAACGTGCAAAAAACAGAAATACTGTATATTAAAAGAGTGAGGTAGTGTCCAAGGCTATGTCCATTTAGGAATCGGATGGCAGAGGGGAAGAAGCTGTTCCTGAATCGCTGAGTGTGTTCCAGTTTTGAAACTAAGTTAATTAGAAGACAAAGGGTGGTGGCTCTGTAAGGAATATTAGAATCTCTGAATTATTTCCCACATCCTTGTTTGATAATTAAATACCAGTGTTTATGTAAGCTAATGCTGTGACTTGCTTTGAATTTCTGTGGTTGGAGGAAAATGGAATTCATACCTGACAAAGGCATCTCCGATTGTGACTGGCTATTGCTGTGTATTGTTTGTAGGGAGTATATTAATAATACAATATTAAATTACACCTTTTGTTTTGAACATATATTTGTATATTCTGTCCTGCATTCCCATTTTGTCAATATCACTGCCACTGCCCCTTCTAGGCAGCAGCTCTGATCTGCCTAAATAGTCTCACAGTAAGATGTTTCCCTCTTTGTGCTGCCTCACACTCTGTATTTTTGATGATTTTTCAGTAAAAGATGCACTTAATCTGTCTTGCAACACACATAAAAGTTGCTGATGAACGCAGCAGGCCAGGCAGCATCTCTAGGACGAGGTACAGTCGACGTTTCGGGCCGAGACCCTTCGTCAATTCCAGCATCTGCAGATTTCCTCGTGTTTGCGACTTAATCTGTCTTGCTCTCTCTCATACACACATATAGCGCATACACATTCTCTTTCTTCACCTTATGTACAAGTACTTGATTTGTTCACTATGCAAGTGGTGTTCAATAAATGTTCATTTTCCTTTCATAACTATATTCCCTATTAGGGTTTTAGTGATTAACCAACAATGAAGAGCAAGGTCTCCATTAAAGGCAAATATGCAATAATTCAATATTGTTGAGGAGCATGAATATGTAAAGGAACAGTATATTGGCAATTTTCTTTATTTTGTGAAGAAAGAAGGGAATGGAAAAGAGAAACTGAAAGAAAAGGAACTGAAATTATGATGAGGGAGAAATGGAAAGAAAGTGGAAAGAAGAAAGGAAGAAATGGAATAGAAAGTTTGTAAGGAATTCAGTAAACAAATAGAAGCTGAAGATGGAGAGATTCTAATGTTATAGAGAACCAAACTTGACAGGGGAAAAGAATTAGAGTTGGGGGATATGGCTCTCAGTACAGCAAAAATAGAAACATAATGAACCAACCTCCCCTTTTGTCACTTGCTGCTTTTATCTTTTTTATGCTTTTGGAATATTTGATTCCATCATAAATGTTAACTTGGCTCAAATATTGATGGTTGTATATTCCATGTACTAGCAATCTTTTATTTAAAAAAACAGTTTTATAAACTCCCTTTCATGCTTCCCTTATTGATTTCAGCTGATGATCCTTGTTACTAGCTCAGTGGCCACTAAAAATATTTCTCGCAATTTGTCATCAAAAATATTTCAATCATTTTAAGCATATTTTGAATTCCTCTTCACTTTACCACTTTTGGAGTACTTAGTAAATAGTCAATACATTTGCAAGACTCCCTTCAAAATTGTACTATTAACATCTTTGTATGTACATTTTATGCCTTTCCATTTAGCTCTTTATTCTTTCTAAAAGTACAAACTGTACTCCATTTACCACTTAATCCAGATCTACGTAGTTCAGATTTCTTCCTTGCGTTTGCTTTCAGGAGAAATTCAAAATCCAGAATCTAATTTTTCCTTTTCAATATTTATATACAGTATACATTTAGATCCAATGCCTCTCTGTTACTTAGACAATGGAGAGTACTGTATTATAGAGTATGCTTTTGATGCCTACTTTCAAATTGTTCTCATTTTCTTTTTATCTGTGTGAGCTGTATTTATTAAAAACCTGTTTGGTGTTGTAACATCCCGTACTCTCTTGAATGCTTGATTTTTTCTATTGTATTACAAATATGGACAAGTAATGCAGGGTAAACAGCCAATACATTTGCAAGGTGTTTCTTTTCTACTTTTTTTATTTGTTATCCTCTTCCTAACTTTGAGTCAGACTGCTCTTAGAATTTCTTTCCAAAAGTAACAACATTTTAGATGCTGGAGATCCAAACTGAAAAGCAGAAAATACTGGGAATATTCAGTAGGTCAGGCAGCATCTCTGAAGAGAAAATCAGATTTAACATTTAAGAGTGTCGTACCATAAAATGTGAAACAGTGCTGCTGTGGAGAATAGCCAACTTGGCATAGGCTAGGGTTTGATTTGGTGTCCTCCAGTCTTTGGCTCAGTGCTGGCAGCTTTTATTTTAATTATAGCCAAGTGACTTCAGCTGACTTTGGCATGAGATGTTACACACTGCGGAATTTAGTTACAATAATTGCTTGCTGCTAAATATGGTGGGAATTGCATGTACATGCAATTAAGAGTTCTAAAATAAGTTTGATCCATTACTAAATTACTTTTGGAAACTTACCGATTTCTAAGTTTCCAGTCTTTGAGATCATATCAGTTCAAAAAATAGAACACTGAATTATAACCTTTCTATGACCTGCATCAATAGATGTGTTTAGGCAACATTTTCCAGTCAGAATGGACTCATACTGAAGATTGCATTGAGGTTTACTTTGTAAAATAAGCATTTATTTTTGTATTTTGAAGCTTATGCCCTCTTTCATCTATTAGTGCCAGGACATTAAAGGTCAATTAGATTTACTGTTTGAGTTTCTGATTTACTCATAGACCTCACCAATGCCACATTTGAATAGGGTTTGTGATGATTGAGAAGAATAGTACCAGACTGCATACCCTGGCCATCTATCAGTCTATCTTCATTTCCGAAGTATGTCTTATTTAGCATTGAGCAATCTATGGCCAAGTCTCATGGCCTAGTTCATGTTTAATGCTAAAAAGAGTAAAACAGAAGAAATATATTGAGAAGAAAATGTTGTATATACAGCCAAATATGGATGCAAAACACCATGAAGAAAAGACTGAAGAAGTTGAACTGTTCCACAACAAAAAGAGAAAGTGAGTAAGGGAAAATAAATAAATAGAGAAACATTGAAGCACTATTATTTTGAAGGGCAAAATGTGTCAGTAGACAGCACATCTAGGAGCCAGCTTTAGAACCACGACACTTTAATAGCCTGGTGTGAATGCACAGGGAATAATTACCAGGTTTCCCCATAATGTAAAATAAATAGAGTAAATGTCGAGGCAACTAATTTCAGTGACATGTTGACTTCTGAATTGAGTTGACATATAGTAAGACAAATTTTGTACAGAGAAATATGAAGGGCTTATTTTGGTCAGAGTCTATATCAACAAAAAATGGAATAGTTAATAAGCAGTGCAGGAGCAAAGATGTTTATGAATAATGTATAGTCCCAGTTGCCTTTGAAGGTGGTAGAAGGAAGATACAAATGCTTTATAATAAGAAATTAAATTGAAAATGCAAAAACTACTTAACAATCCAGGCTGCAACTTTGGAAAGGCTGAGTTAGCAGTTAGGGTTAAAAATTTTAAATAGAGCTGATTGATATTAACTAAAATACAAATGTAATACTTGTTATACCTCAGTTGGAATATCTGTTTGGTCTTTGGCACGTTCCTTTAGCTAGTATGTTAAGGTCTTGCAGAGGGTACAGAAGATATTTACCAGAATGGAACAAGGGAAAATGCACTTCACATAGAGAAGGTATAAAGAAACTAGGGTTGTCATTCCTAGAACAGAAAAGGTTAAAGCAAATTTTGTAGAGGTGTTTGTGATCCTGAATGGAGGATAGAATAAGTAAAGAGAGAAACTATTGCCAATGCAGAAGGGTTGCTAACCAGAGGACAGAGATTAAAGAGAGTTGAAAAGAGGCAATGGGTGGAAGTATTTTGTTTCACAGCTTCTTGCTGTGACCTTGAATACAGTTTCCAAAAGTGTAGTAGAAACACATTCATACTGACATATAAAATAAAACTGTGGAAGAAGGATAGTATAGAGGATTGGGTAGAGAAAATAGTCATAGTCATACTTTATTGATTCTGGGGGAAATTGGTTTTCATTACAGTTGCTCCATAAATAATAAATAGTAATAAAACCATAAATAGTTAAATAGTAATATGTAAACTATGCCAGTAAATTATGAAATAAGTCTAGGACCAGCCTATTGGCTCAGGGTGTCTGACCCTCCAAGGGAGGAGTTGTAAAGTTTGATGACCACAGGCAGGAATGACTTCCTATGATGCTCTGTGTTGCATCTCGCATCTCGGAGGAATGAGTCTCTGGCTGAATGTACTCCTGTGCCCACCAATTACATTATGTAGTGGATGGGAGACATTGTCCAAGATGGCATGCAACTTGGACAGCATCCTCTTTTCAGACACCACCGTCAGAGAGTCCAGTTCCATCCCCACAACATCACTGGCCTTACGAATGAGTTTGTTGATTCTTTTGGTGTCTGCTACCCTCAGCCTGCTGCCCCAGCACACAACAGCAAACATGATAGCACTGGCCACCACAGATTCGTAGAACATCCTCAGCATCGTCCGGCAGATGTTAAAGGACCTCAGTCTCCTCAGGAAATAGAGACAGCTCTGATCCTTCTTGTAGGCAGCCTCAGTGTTCTTTGACCAGTCCAGTTTATTGTCAACTTGTATCCCCAGGTATTTGTAATCCTCCACCATGTCCACACTGACCCCCTGGATGGAAACAGGGGTCACCGGTACCTTAGCTCTCCTCAGGTCTACCACCAGCCAATGCAGATAAATGGGAATAATTAGAGAGCACAGTGGACCAATGACTCACTTTGTAATGTCAGATACCCCATGGAACAGAAACATAGAAATGTAGAAAACCTGCAACACAATACAGGCCCTTTGGCCCACAAAGCTGTGCCGAACATGTCCTTAACTTAGAAATTACCTAGGGTTAGGAATATTCTATAGTGGCGAGTACCCCAAAGAATAAAATTCAGTTGACAAAAAGGAATCTAGTGCTTTTGTCAGTTGTCCAATTCTAAAATACTTTTAATAACAGTAACAAAATGTAAACTAGACACTAATTTTATCTTCCCTTGTAGATTTCTTATAACTTGCCTTAAAATATTAGTTCCGCTGATCATTTTCTTTCATTCTGTTTCCCTAATTGTTACAGAACACCTCACATCCCTCAGATTTAATTACAGCAGTGGAAAAGATACTGTCATTATTCTACTGAACAGTGACATCTCAGACAACTCTTTACTCATGAAGCTGCCTTGATCTTTCTTTTAAAGTGTAGGCTTTGTTTAATAATTCGTGAAATTATTGGGCACTAGCAAGTTTTCCAACAAAAAACTGGGGTACATTTAGGGGAAATAAATGTTAGAGAGGAGCTTATTTCATAAATCAAATTCTATAAATTCTTGCATTATTTAACATATCTGTAGAGATGGGATGGGCTTTAAATTTTTTTGTGATGAAAATCTGAAGCAAGTATAACAATTTTACATGTTCAGCCTGTGAAAGTACTTGAAGGAAATGTTTGACAGGTTGAAGAATATCTCCCAGAGTGGTGATGGTCAAGGTGGGAAATAATGCTAAATAATCACCATGATCTCTTCAGGAGCGGTGATTGTTCTGGTGAAAGTACTGAGAGTTTAGTCACCATGAAAATGTGCAAGTCACTGCTTAGTAAGAAAGTCAGGAGCATAAGCCCCACAGAGTGGAACTGAACACTGTTGAACAGCCTGTCTGTGCTTTGCTCTGTCTTTTTCCCCTCTCACAGTCGAAAGAAGCTTAATGGTCAGCAATAGAATGAGATGGTCAAAGAAGGGATGAAATGCTGGAGGGAAAGGATTGAACAGAATTTCCACTTCCTAAAGAACATGAGCAGAAAACTGCAACTTCCACTTATATGGTGTCTTCAATGTAAAGATTTACTGTGCCGGCTGAAAGAAAGCAAACAGGCAGTGAACCAAGAAAAGAGAAACTGACTTCAAAGCGTGATTAAATAAATGTGCTATGAAGAGGCTTTTAAATCAGGAAAAGATGTAAAACTAGAGAGGTTTTCATGTAGAAATTATTGATAATAAATGCTAAAAAGATGGAAGGTATTAAGAGAGGTCCAGCAGTGTAATGAAGTGTTGGAGGAGCATCTGGGGTAAAGTGCATTGAGTGCAAGGACAAGGTGAGTTTGTACTGAGTGCTTCATGCCAGGGAGTTGGTGTAAATCAAGGGCAGGGATAATGGATATGTGGAAGGTAGTGTGGAGTATATGGAGAAGGGGGTCAGAAGGCATGCTAACTCAAAGAGTATGGAGACACTGATGGGGAATTATTCATGAATGTGAGGCGAATTGTAGTGAGACAGAAAAGAGTGTAAGATTAAATCTTTACAAAACCTGAGGAAATGAAGATGGACAAAATGCAGATGTGTTTCTAAATGTGAAAGTTAAATAATTCCATCCTATTTTTGTTGACCTTATTGGGAAGAAGCCTATAGTGGATGCTTGTGCATTGTCATTGTCAAAGGTTTAATGCTGGGACATGAGATGTCCTTTGCCATTGCAGATGATGTTTAAAGATAAGGCACTTAAAGAAATTTAGTGATGTTTACAGGAGAGTGGACTTTCCTTCTGACCTCATGTATCAATTTTGATTACACTCACTGTGGCAATGATTTCTGTTCTAAAACTGTTGCATGAGATGATGTGAAGAAATTAAATTACTTTTGAGAGTAAGTGCTTTCTGAGTGGTAGAATGCAATGAAACTTCAAATAAAAAGTAGATTTTAAAAAAATCCCTTGATGATCATTCCGTATGCCTGATTCATTCTGTTTCACAGTCTATACCTGGCTACAGTATACTAAGCAACTACACACAGGGGCCTGGTCAAAAATTAAGAAAAAGATGAGGAACTGGAAGTAAATGGCTGCTCAAAGAGAAAAATCCTCTCTTCTTTCATTTCTGGCAGTAAAAATGTCACCGTTGTGCACATCAGAAGTTGTTGATTGAACTAGAGTGGTGGGATAAAAAGGAGTCTATTTACACCAGGATAGTAATCACGTTTGCGATCTAAGCAAACTGGCAGAGATGGAATATGAAACCATGTGTCACCAGCATCCATTGCATATGTAAAAACTATTAAAAGTGATCTGTGCACCTGGAGCTGTGATATAGATTTCAATATATGTTACTAACGGAAAGCATTTCATTTTATGTATTGTTTTAATGAAATAAGCCAGTATAAGCATCTGTTCATGAATGCACCTTGTTACATTTCTGTGAAGCTTTCCAGCTGTCAAGATTATGCAGCCTTTTCTGATGTATATCTTAGGTTTTATGTTTTTGAAGATAGATTTGACTACATAAATAGTATGTTGACCCAGAGTGTAATAAATAACTAATACTTCCCACAAAGCTGTTGACTGCATGCTACTATGTCTTTTAAATCTGTGTTCTTTTTCTGTGCTGTAGCCCCTTTGAACCCTTTTCTTGCTTGCTGCTATTGATGCCTTACTAATGGCTGTGCAAAGACTCCTTTCAGGTACTTGTACTCTGTTTTTGTTCTAAGTAGGACCTTGTCATGTCTGCTGTGCTTCCTGTAATTTTTACAGTGTCTTTTTCCCCACTCTGTTCAAACCATTGTTTTCTTTAGTCCTTTTTCTGTTTCTTTTTTTTAATAAAATCTGTAAGTAGTACACAGAAGATGCTACATTTACAGTGAACATTGCACTCTCAATTCATGCCACTCTGAATTTAGTGTTAATGTTTGCATAGAAATTATTTACAAAGATAACAGATTACAAATCTTTCACCTGAAAAAACATCTATCTATGTCAGTTGGTGTTTAGAAAATTTTCATATTTATTTAGGAAGACATTGTTGAAGAAATGGCTTGTCTTGGAAAAAAAAGGCAGCATGCATCAAAGTGACTGAAGTGACCTTGTGCTATGGAGTTTGCTCCTGGATGGTTTCCCATGAACCGCATGGGAAATTGACTTGGATTGTGGAATGGAATGGGAACGGAATTGGAACCATTTCAAATAAAATGTTCTTTATGTGTGGAGATTTCTAGTTCTAGGAGCTTTGCTATGTTTCCCTTTTAGAAAGCCCTTATATATTAGGAAAAAAATATTCTCAACTGGAAGGAAGATGTAAACAGACACAGTCATTGGATAATTTTTAAAGATTATTGGAACTAGACTATTTAACTGAGGTGATAAATTTTAACTGTTCATATTTTTCACAGGGAATTGAATGGACTCATATAGAGTACTTCAACAATGCCATCATTTGTGAGCTGATTGAAAACGTAAGTGGAGTTTTCCAGTTTGACTTGAGAATTGGCTGGTAACTTTTAATTCAGTAGCTTCAGCTCAGTAAATTTTTCACAGCAGTAATAAGAATGTGGAAATTATTATCACACGGAGGAAAGTCTTGATGCATAATAGAGAAGGCTTGATTCAAAAGGGAATGGAACAGAGGATTGATGTAATGCAAGGAAGAAGTAATCAAGAACAGAGTACACAAATGTAGAGTATTTAGAGTAAGTGGCTCGTTTCTCTGTTCCATATTTAATATCATTCTAATCCAAAGGATGGAGGACTTCCTAAAGCAACAGCAGAAGTATCCACAAACATGAGCTCATATTCGTTAGATAGGCAGTAAAGTGTCAAAGTGGTGTTCATTGTTGTATGCACAAGTACATGCTTGCACCTGTGCAATGACAAGCTTACTTGCAGCAGCATCACAGGCACAAAGCATCAGATATGCAACATCCACAAGAAGAAAAACAAAGCAGACATAAATTATACTCAGTCTTTGCAGGGACATGTTATGGGTGCATCCTTAGACTGCAAAGAAGAACCAGATGGATACTGATTTCACTGAAGCCACAATCCCAAAATCAATTATAATCTGAAATTCTGCATTCATCACCGTTTCATATTGAAATGTATATAGCGTAGAAAAATGGGATGCTTTTGAAAATCCCTCTACGTTTCGGATGCCCCAGTCCAAATTCCCAGCAACTGATTGGATGATCAGGATCCAATTTGTCACTGCACCAGGTGACAATGACATCACTCAGCAATCAGTCTCTACTTCTCTTCTGCTACATTTGTGATAATAATCAGGAACCCTTCTGGAGTGTACAATTAACATCTGACCACGTTCTAGCCTTAGTTTCAAAAATTAAACAAAATTACATAGAAAGGTCTCCATTGAAAAGAATTATGGAGAGATACAGCACAAAACATGCACTTAGATTACTGAAGCTGATCATAAAGCACCCACTTACACTAATCCTACTTTAGTTACAATTTTTATTCTCACCACATACTCGTCAACTCCCTTCAGATTTTACCACTCATCTGCATACAAGGAGCAATTAAAAGGAACATATCAACTGGCACGCCTTTGTGGTGTGGGAGGATATCAGAACATCTGGAGCTAGGGTTCGCAACCTGGGGTCCATGCACCCCTTGCTTAATGGTATCGATCCATGGCATAAAAAGATTGGGAACCCCAATCTAGAGGAAAATCCTGCCACAGGGAGAATGCAATCTCCACACAGAAAACACCGGAGGTCAAAACTGAACTTGGACTTAACGGCATTGGTTATTATGCCAACATTTTTCAGATAATTACAGCATTTCCATTTAATGAAGAAAATGGTTTAATGACTTCATGGCAGTAATATTGCAACTCAGTCTGGAGCACAAATGATCCCAATAGTTAGGACAAAAAAAAGATATGTTGCTTTTGAGAGAATGCTCAAATAAGGTTATTTGGTGAAGGACACATTTAGAAAGGTTATGAAAACTGCTTATCTGTTTTGCAAATAGGGAAATATGAATTTTTAGTAAATATTCTGGAATATCGCAGGAAAATAGTTACCCTTTGGTAAATTCTCGATCACTTTTTGCTTTCCCCACCTACATGGATATAAAGTAAATAATCATAACACAAACATGAACATATATATGTAAGCACATTGAATGTTACACACAGACCCAGATGAAGGCACATACATTTACACACAAGTACAAATGCATGTGCCTGTCTATAAATATGCAGTAGTCTATGTATGCAAATACATATACTGCATGTGAGTTACAAGGAGATTGAGAGGTGACACGATTGAAATATATAAGATTATGAGGGAGATAGTCTGGGTGAAAGCACATTGTCTTTTTTCCCAGGGAGGGTTTGCTAAAAGTAAGAGCAACGTAGGTTTAAGATCAAAGGAAGGAGTTTTGAAAGGGACATTAGCTGCAGTTTCTCCAGCCAAAGACTGGTGCATATTTGGAATGAGCAGCCATATATAGTTGTTGATATGAGCAACATTTATAAGCTATCTGGATATGTACATGGATAGGAGAGGTTTAGAGCATTATGGGCCAAATGGACAACACAATTAGCATTGAAGAGTTGGGCTGGGAAGGGCCTTTTCTGTGCTGTATGACTCTATGGTGAAGTCTCAATCCTGTGTGCTCAATTTTTCAGAATACAAATGGAATCCTAGCCATGCTTGATGAAGAATGCTTGCGCCCTGGGATTGTGACAGATGAAACCTTCCTGGAGAAGCTTAATCAAGTCTGTGCTGTACATGAGCGTTTTGAAAGCAGGATGAGCAAAAGCTCCCGCTTCCTCAATGACACCTCTTTGCCTCACAACTGTTTCAGGATTCAGCACTATGCTGGCAAGGTACTGAAATCCAAGCTCATAAGTTTAGTTTCCTTTTATTGAAGGTTCATAACCTAATTAGAAAAGAAGCTAAAAAGACAGTGGTTAATCGAGCCATTGGTTAATTGGGGCAGCCATTTATTTGGAACAACTCCTATAAAACAAAAACTAAATCAAGAAAATAGCCAGATTCTCTTTGTTTAGTTGGGACAATATGCCACATAATTGGAGCAGGCGACTGTTGTCGAACAGTGTCTAACTAGCATCAGTCATGTGCACTTGTGTGGCCATTAGACACTACACCATGCGTAGAGTGATCAGTTTTAAATGGCATGTGTTCAGGTTCAAAAAGCAAAGAAATAAGCAGTAGGAAAATTCAGAACTATTTTGCTCATCGCAGTTTCAAGCATTCAGGCTTGAAGTTTCCAGAAATTGTCAGGTGTGAAAATGAAACTATTTCACTACTTCAGCAAGTTAGGAATTACAAAGGTATCAACAAATATCTTGAATGTTACAATGAAAATGAAGATTTGGAGGATGCAATTATCTGCACTAAGTGTTGCATTGGTTTTGTTAATTTACAGTCAATCGAAAGTACATGGCGGCAGATGAATTGCTCCATTGATTACTATTAGGAACTAATATACAGTTATATAGTACTGTAGAGGTTTTGGTAAAGTTCTAATTTTTTCAGTATTTCATTTAAATACCTAAACTGTTACTCAGTTAAATGGTAGTTTGCCTTTTAACTATTCCCATGAAACTTCAGCTAATTGGAGCAGCCACTTAATGTACTGGTCCCAATGTGTCCCAATTAACCAGAATCCACTGTATTTCTGTCCTTAGTTTCATTAGATATTTGTAGTTAATTATTCTCTCTGGATTATAGAATACTGTGTAGTTCCTAACTATTTTTATGTTTCATTCAGTCCATCCAATTCATCTATTACATAAATAGATATTACCTTAAATCATTGTTTAATTCTGAAATTGAATTAAGCATGTCTTGAATGGCAGAATTTCCTTTTCTTGTTTTTATTAAATTAATATTGAAGAGAAATTACACAAGCAGATCTCAATTGTAGTCACACATTTTTAAGAGTTGGTATTTATAGCTTGCCACTGGCAAGATTTTGGGTCAACAAACAATCTGCTGAGGAACTCGGTGAGCTGAGCAGAATCTGTAAGAGGAAAAGAGTGGTTGACAATTTCTTTCCTCCCACAGATGCTGCTCAAACCACTGTTTGTTGCTCCAGAATGCAGCATTTGCAGTCTCTTGTGTCTGTGTGCCACCTTCTTGGGTGTTGTTCGGAAGAATTTACGTATCCTGGATGGTTTATACATGACTGACTTCTAACTAACATTTTTTTTTTTACTAATTACTCTCTTTATTCAATGCTTCCCCTTCAGAAACGTTTCGCCCCTTTAATTATATTCTGTCATGTGCAACTTCCTGTTTCTGTACAGCAGTTATCCTTCGCTAGTTGGGCACATATATTTTACCCTCATTGCATATTTTTCACTTCACTGGTTCCTGAGAAAACTCTCCAACCAGTTTCCTGACTATGTTTCTACTTTGCCCTCACTTTGAAATAATGCCCTTTACAGACATTGCATGCTAGGATGAAAATGAGGCCTGGTGGCCTCAACATTATTCAGTGCCTGGCAAGACATGTTTCATTGACAGTTTATGGCAGGCCAATACATGTTTTTATCTTGAGTTTTGCCTACGGTGTCGTGCAACACTGTGTGAGGCTCAAGGTATCATAGAATGTCAGCCTTAAGCTAATAAAGAATGCAAAGGCATTTTCTCCCCAGAGTGTGCGATGGAGAACCAGTTGACTGTGATTCTGCTTTTGGTCATGGTTGCATGAGAAAGGGGAAGGGGAGGTAAAGGAGTTAACTGGGGCTGAAGTAGCTTCCTGTTTACTGCACTCTAATGACCTGAGGGATGTTCAGGTTGGTTCACTTTATCTTTTTGCTGAAGCAACCCTCACATGTGAAGTTCTGTGTCTGCATAAGTGGCCTCTGTGATCCAGCAGGTGCACATGCAGGCATGAAGTTCACAAAACTGCTCCAGGTGTTGCAGGCCATTGAATACCACCATGCATATCTGACCATTTTGGTGCATTAGTGAATCTGAGGTACAAGGGACCTCATAGGGCGCTTGCCATGTTTTTAGGTGGCACTTAAGTCCTGGGTCATATCACATCAAAGACTCTTTGAAGAAACCACAATGTCTGACATACATTGTGCTGCACATTATAGCCTGCAGGCCAGCTTCGTATAGTTTGGAGCCTGCTGTTGCGACAACTTGTGGGATACCTTATAAAAGTAGCTGCAGATTTGCCAAGATGTAATGCTTTTTGGACACAACAGATTCTGTGCAACTCACTATCCAGCATCCAGATCTCTTGTACAAAAAGGTTTGAGGTCTATCTTTATACTTGCTCTCCCCAGCTGAATTGTGAGTGCTCAGCTTATCCTTGAGAGGCTGCTGTTGAATTGTTTTGAGAATATTTCTGCAAAATGAATCACACCATTTCTATCTTTGTTTCATCTTCAAGGTGATGTACCATGTGGAAGGATTTGTTGACAAAAACAATGACCTGTTGTACCGTGACCTGTCCCAAGCCATGTGGAAGACTAATCATGCACTTGTCAAATCCCTTTTCCCAGAGGGAGACCCAGCTAAGATGTCTTTGAAGAGACCACCTACAGCTGGGTCACAGTTCAGGGCTTCTGTAGCAACATTAATGAAAAATCTATTGACCAAAAATCCCAATTATATCAGGTAGGTTTTGTTTGAATTTTTAATTATTTTCTATCAACCCGGATATGCTGACAATGAATTTAACCACTGGGAATCAAAATGAAATGTTGCAAAACACTGTTATATGAAACTCAGGATCCAGCATCTCCCTGCTTTATATCAAACTGAGTAACAGATCAAATGCATTAGAACACAGCATAAAACACAACAGAAACTTGTCAAAAACTGTCTGTCTCGTAACTATATCCTCACTGGAAAAAATAACATTTATGATTCAGCAATTCTTAAAAAAAACTACTGTTATGAATAGAAACACTCAGATGGCATTTTCACCAGAGCATTGGGGCATGGCGACCAGTTTCCCTTTTGGCTGGGGGTTTGTAACAATGCATTAGACTTGAACTGTTAGTCCAGCTTTTCACTTCATTTGTTAACGGAACCATTTGTTTTCTATTTTTCTGATTACTGCCCTTCTGCCTTCCATTAAGAATATGACCTGAGTAATTGAATGTTCCTTTTTTTTTCCACAATGATTATTAAACGGCTCTGCTTCTATTTCAGAAGGTTTGAGTTGTATGATTGTGGGGAATCCTTAACAAATTATTCAAAGTTCAAAGTAAATTTATTATTGAAGTACATACTGTATATGTCACCATGTACAACCCTGAGATTCATTTCACAAACAAGAGAACATCTGCAGATGCTGGAAATCAAAGTAGTACACACAAAATGCTGGAGGAACGCAGCAGGCCAGGCAGCGTCTATGGAAAAGGGTAAACAGTTAATGTTTCGGTCCGAGACCCTCATCAGGACTGGGAAAAAAGAGATTAGAAGTCAGAGTAAGAAGGTGGGGTGGGAGAGGAAGAAGTACAAGGTAGTAGGTGATAGGTGGAACCAGAAGAGGAGGAGGGGTGAAGTAAGTAGCTGGGAAGTTGATTGGTGAAAGAGATAAAGGGGAATCTGATAGGAGAAGACAGAAGGCCATGGAAGAAAGGAAAGGGGAAGGAGCACCAGAGGGAGGTGATGGGCAGGTAAGGAGATAAGGTGAGAGAGGGAAATGGGAATGGTATGGAGAATGGGGGACAAATAGTGGAAGTTCGATAAATCAATGCTCATGCCATCAGGTTGGAGGCTACCCAGACAGAATATAAGGTGTTGCTCTCCAACCTGAGTATGAAGATTTGTTTTCTTGCTCAATAAATCTAATAACGACAATATAATCAATGAAAGACCACACCTACAGGATGGATAACCAGTGTGTAAAAGACAATAAATTGTACTAATGAAAAAAGAAAAAAAAATATAATAATAAATAAGCAATAAATATCAAAAACCTGAGGTTATAAGTCATTGAAAGTGAGTCCATAGGCTGTTGGAACAGTTCAGTGATGGGGTAAGTGATGTTGAGTGAAGTTATTCCCTCTGGTTCAAGAGCCTGATGGTTGAGGGGGTAATAACTATTCCTGGACCTGGTGTTGTGAGTCCTGAGGATCCTGTACCTTCATCCTGATGGCAGCAGTGAGAAGAGAGCGTGACCTGGGTGGTGGGAGCCCTTGATGATGCGTGCTGCTTTCTTGTGGCAACGCTCTGTGTCAATGTCCTCAATGGTGGGGAGGGCTTTACCTGTGATGGACTGGGCCATATCCACTACTTTTTGTAGGATTTTCTGTTCAAGGGCATTGGTGTTTCCATACCAGGCTGAGATGCAGCCAGTCAATATACTCTATTGACATTTGTCAGACCTTTAAATGTCATGCCAAATCTTCGCAAACTTCTAAGGAAGTAGAGGCAATGCCGTGCTTTCCTCGTAATTGCACATGTGCTGAGGCCAGGACAAGTCCTCTGAAATGATAACATTGAGAAATCTAAAGTTGCTGACCCTCTCCACCTCTGATCCTCGACGAGGACTGGCTCATGGACCTCTGGTTTCATCCTCCTGAAGTCAATAATCAGTTCCTTGGTCTTTGCTGACATTGAGTGAGTGGTTGTTATTGTGGCACCACTCAGCCAGATCTTCAATCCCCCTCGAAAATACTGATTTGTCATCACCTGTGATTCAGCCTATGACAGTGGTGTCATCAGCAAATTTATATATGGCATTGGAGCTGTCATGCAGTCATAAGTGTAAAGCAAATAGAGCAGGGAGCTTAGCACACAGCCTTGTGGTGCATCTGGGCTGATGGAGATTGTGGAGGAGATGTTGTTGCCGATCTGAAATGACTGGGGTCTGCAGGTGAGGAAATTGAGGATCAATTTGCACAAGGAGGTATTGAGACCAAGGTCTGGAAGTTTATTGAATAGTTTTGAGGGGATGATAGTATAAAATGCTGAGCTGTAGTCAATAATGAGCATTCTGATATACACAAGTCTGCTGTCCAGATGTTCCAGGGTTGAGTGAAGAGCCAATGAAATGGCATCTGCTGTAGACCTGATGTGCTGGAAGTTAAATTGGAGTGGTTCCAAATCACTTCTCAGGCAGGATTTGATATGTTTCATCATCAACCCCTCAAAACCCTTTGTTACTGTGGATGTAAGTGCTACTGGATGATGGACGTTGAAGCAGGTTACCATGTTCTTCTTAGGGACTGATATAATTGAAGTCTGCTTGAAACAGGTAGGTACCTCAGATTGCAGAAGCAAGAGGTTAATGATCTCAATGAACACTCCAGCTAGTGGAGCAGCTCAAGTCTTTCGTACTTGGACAGGTACCTCATCTGGGCTCTCTGCTTTCCATGGGTTCACCCTCCTGAAGAATGCGCTCACTTTGGCTTCAGAGACTGAAATCACAGGATCATCGGGGGCTGTGGGAGATCGTGATGGTTCCTCCATGTTTTGGTGGTCAAAGCGAGCATTGAAGGAATTGAGCTCATCAGGAAGTGAAGCCCTGTTGTTATCTATATATGTCACTTGATTTCACTTTGGAAGAGTTCATAATGTTCAGGCCCTGCCACAGCGATTGAGCATCCTTCATTTATTCAAGTATTGTCCAGAATTGCCACTTTAACCATGAGATAGCTTTCTGGAGATTGTACATGGAATTCTTGTAACTTTTTCGGTGACCAGAGTTGAATGCCTCTGAGTTGGCCCTCAGCAGGTTGTGGCTCTCATGGTTCACTCTGGGCTTCTGGCTGGGGAAGACTGAATGATTTTGTGGGCACATTCATCTACAAATTTTTTTTATACATTATGGTGTATCCTTACAGATCCACAGATGAGAACTTGAACACAGCCGAGTTCACCAACTCAAAGTAATCCGGTAGTCACTCCTTTGTCTTCTGCGACCACACCTTTGATGTCCTTATCTCTGGAGCCTTGCTCTGTAGCCTCTGTCTGTATGCAGGTTGGAGAAGGATAGCCAAGTGATCCGATTTGCCGAAATACGGTCTGGGCATGGAACAGTAGGCCTTCCTTATCTTTGTAAAACAGTGGTCCGGTCTATTGGGACCTCTGGTGCTACAGGTTATATGCTGATGGTAATTGGGCTGGGATTTCCTCAAACAAGCCTGATTGAAATCCGCGACTATGAAATCCCCAGGGTGGACAATTTCTTGTTTGATGACGACATCATGCAGTGTCTCAAGTGCCTGATTACCGTCAGCCACTGGTGGTATGTAAGCTGTGGACAGGATCACGGAGGAGAACTCTCTTGGTAAATAGAATGGTTGGCATTTGATCATTAGATGTTCAAGTTTGGTGGAACATGAGTATGACAAAACCACCACATCGGAACACCACAGAGAGTTTATCATGAAACATACACCTTCACCTTTTGCCTTTTCCAAATTAACAGTTGGTCCATCCTATGTATCGAGAAGCCGTCGGGTCTGATTGCTGTATCTGGTGTACTCTGATTATTCAGAATTGTACAGTGAATGTATATATTTTTTACAACATGTTGCCTGGATAAAGCAGGTAAAAAAAATTGAAGTACATTTGTGAGTCACAACTCTATTAATTTCTAATGTACAGCTTCCATTTTCCCACCACTGTCCGAGGATACTGGTTATGGATCAGGTGAGCTGTCCTTAATGAGAAATTTGCTGTATTATGTTAAGGGAGATTCAAAAAATCAGATTCTGTGTCCTCAAAGACAGAGTGTATTATGACTGGGTGAAGGCTAAAGTGAGATATACAAAAATGTGATTCAATTGAATGCACATTGCCTTTTAGATGCATCAAACCAAATGATCGGAAGGCTCCACTTATATTCACGGACGCTCTGGTGTGCCACCAGATCAGATATCTGGGCTTGATGGAGAATGTACATGTGCGAAGAGCTGGCTATGCTTTCAAACAGCCTTATGAACACTGCCTGGAGAGGTATAAGATGCTGTGCTCACAGACCTGGCCCCACTGGAGGCAAGGCGCAAGGTATTCAAATCCTTCTTGTCTTTACTGCACCAGTGAGAGCTCTGGAGAAAATATTCTTATGATTTAGTTTTACAATTGCTTTTGAATGGTTATTGATTTAAAATATTTAGATGCATCAAACTCACTCAGAAGCAGTGAACAGCTGAGCCATTCAGGAAAGTTAGAAAATTACTGGTTCAGTTGTCATACTTCATCAAAGGCAATTATGGATGGGTTGGTTTCCATGACAACTAATTGCCAATAACAGCAATTATACATGGCCAGTGCCGCCCACATTTCAGAAAATGAATAAATGAAACAGAACATTGGATTATCTTTAAGTTGGTGTGGGGGCTTGACAGCCAAGGTGGGAGAATGGATACTAAATTCAAGGTGGGAGAATGGAGACTACAGCTGAAGTGGGAGGGCGGAGACTAGAGTTGAGGTGGCAGGGCAGATAATGATTATAATGATAATGATACGATAATGTGTTTCAGCAATCTAGGTTGCATGGTAAATCGGAATATTGTTAAATTTTCCTACTGTTATTTTATACTCTCAGTGGCCAGTTATTTGGCACCTCCTGTACCTAAGTGAGTGTATGACCATAGCCTTCTACTGCTGTAGCCCAAACATTAACGTTTCAATATGTTATGTATTCAGAGATTCTCTTCCGCACATCACTGCTGTAATGTGTGGACATTTGAGGTACTGTTGTCTTCCTGTCAGCTTGAACCAGTCTGGCCATTCTCTTTTGACCTCTCTCATTAACAAGGCATTTTCGCCTACAGATCTGCCACTCACAGGATTTTTTTTTTGTCTTTCACATCATTTTCTATAAACTCTAGAGAGTGTAGTGCGTTAAAATCCCAGGAGATCAGCCGTTTCTGAGATACTCAAACCATCCCGTCTGGCACCTACAATCATTCCATGGTCAAAATCACTTAGATCATATTTTTTCTCCATTCTGATCTTGGGCCTGAACTACTAGTGGATCTCTTGAGCATATCTGCATGCTTTTATGCATTGAGTTGCTGCCTCATGTTTGTCAGATGTAGCAGTGTACCTGCCAAAATGGCCACTGAGTGTAAAGATCTCACTTTCCATCACTTCATCCTAAATTGCAATTATGCATGCAGAAAGCTTGTTGTATGATCAGCCCGTCAAGTAGACTACAGTGGGGCCAACCTGCCGATGTATGCTTTCTCTGCATGCAAGAAACGCTTCTGGAATGGGAACCAATGAGTTCAAATCCATTCTACTGCCATACCAGTTAAGATCAACTGATGCAGGTCAAATCAATAAGCAAACCGTGCTTCATAAAACTCTGTGATTTGATAGGTAAAGCTGATGAGCCGTAATTAAATGAAGTTTCCTTGATTTTTAACATGAATTAAATACTACCCCCATTGGCAAAATGGAGGACTCTGAAGTGAAGACTTAAATGTGTTGATTAGCTGCATGACTAACATTAATAACACTCTCTATATTAGTCGGCCGGTGGTGTAGCGGCATCAACACTAGACTTCGAGGCGAATGATCACAGGTTCAAATCCGGCTGGCCCCTTGCATGCTTTCTGTGCTGGGTTTTGTGGTGAGCTAGTGACTTGGCCTTACAAAAAAAAACAACAAATGCAAAGGAAATTACAAAAAATAAGTACCACAAGGTGTAAAAAGGAATAACAATGTATATGGTAGTCCCAGCTTTCTGAAAATGTTAACTCCTTTATTTTTATTTTGCAATAATTTTCTGTAACAGTTGTGAGAAATAATCTAGTTTGATTTCTGCTGAATAAGCTAAAAAGGATAGGCTTCATTGTAACATAAGTATTAACTGGAACTTCTAATTATATTTGTTTAATTAAAGGGATGGTGTTGAAGTGCTGCTGACTGAACTTCAAATCCCTCCTGAAGAGTTTTCATATGGTAGATCAAAGATCTTCATTCGAAACCCAAGAACGGTAGGTCATTCTCCGTAGTAGTTTTAAAAGTTATCTCAGGTTTCAGTAGATTTGTGTATCAGTAGCAGTTATTAATATTAATCTACCACTTTAAACTGTGCTAGTGCAACTTTTTGCATTATTGAATTTGAGAGCATGCTTATTGCTTCTGTTTGTTGTTGTTTTAAGAAGCATTTGTTCAAACAGCAATATTTAGCTGTATGGCTTCTTCGATCAGAGGTACTCTCATGCTGGTAACTGATTTGTGTATCAGGTTAATAACACAGTGGATAAACTGATTTGGCAGAGGGGAGCATGGAGCCAGCTAAGGTCCCTAAATAGGAATGATTAAACTATGCAAACAGTGGTCGCCTGGCATATTACATCACTGGTTCTCTGAAAGCACCCTTTCTAAAAACATGTTCTTTTTAAAAATATAACTCTCCTTGCCTCCTTTGAATATTCTTCTGTATTCTATGTCTGTCACCATTCATAGTAGGGCATTTTGTATCTTAACAGCTTTTTTAATGAACGATTATTCTTCTAACTTCTCTATCGGGGCAACCTAATTTGAACTGAATTTTCAGAGCTGTAATCTCATAAGATTAGAAAGTTACATAGCCCCTGACCTTTTCTACGATCTTAATGATGCCATTGCTTCATTTGCTTCGGCAGCTGTTTAAGCTGGAAGATCAGAGGAAGAGTCGTTTGGAAGATTTGGCCACACTTATTCAAAAGATCTACCGTGGTTGGAAGTGCCGTACTCACTTCTTGTTGATGAAAAAGAGCCAGATCATTATTTCAGCTTGGTCCAAGAGATATTTTGTAAGTGTTTTTATTTAATAAGAATCTCCTGTGCGCATCGCTTTTAAGAAGAGTCAATGCTGGAGGCTCTGCCTTTCTCTGTGTTTCCTTGCTCTTGTCTTCCAGCTCTGGAATACCAATGTCAGGTGCCACTCTTACAGGTTTGCTGCTACAGCAGAGCAATAGGAGCAACAACAATTACCAATATTTCTACAGCACTTTTAAAGAGATAAAACAACCCAGGGCATTTCATAGGAGCATTGCTAAATAAAGTTTGAAGCTGAACCACATTAGGACAAGATCACAAGTAAATTCTAATGAATCTCTTCAAAGAGGAACATGGTAGAGAGGGGTTAGGGATGGTATTTCATTGGATCATTGTCATTGGTAGAACAAATACAATCTGGTGTTCACAAGAGACAAGAGTTGGAGAAGGTCAAAGGACTTGGAGGATTACAGGTCTCAGGAAAGATCCAAACAGTGAGTACTACAAGGAATTTCTTTTTTTTTTTGATCATCTCGGAGAAGCAGCAGCCCAGCTCATGGTGATCTCATGGATCAATGAAAAAGCACCATTTTCGTAGTGTTGGTGCCTTTTGCATCATTATCCATTTCCTTGATTTTATTTTTCCTCACTTTGAGTGGAGAAAAATATTGTATTTTAAATAACCAGCAGTCAGCAAGAACTGAGAAAGAAATGGAATAAATAATAGAAAGGAAAGTGGTGAGTTGGAATCAGAATAGAAACAGAAAGTGAAAAGAAATATTAGATTAAGATATAGCCAGAAAAGAAAAAAAACACAGACTCCTGCAGAAAAATGACTACGGGTGAAGGGTTTGCGTTCCCAGAAAACAGACCATGTTGTGAATATCCATGTTGCAAAGTCACCTGCACAAGTGTCAGGATGTATTAGTTGAAAAATCTCTTTTGTGATATGTTTACTTTTTGCTCAAATATATTTAGTTATTCCGTATCTCAGATTTTTGAGCAGTAATTTGTGAATAATGTAATGACAAATTTCAGTAACTCAAAGGGCTATAATGTACGTATTGCCCTTTACATGGGGTTCAGAGTACATTTGTTATCAAAGTATGTTTACTATTGGTCGTCTCCTTATAGGTTGGGAATATTGAAAATCTACGGAGAAAGCAGAAGTTCTTTCTCTGTAAATATCTGTTGAAATTTTCAGCAGTTATTTTAATTTCTTTTCTAAGCATACAGTCGGCCCTCCTTTATCCGCGAGTTCTGCATGCACGAATTCAACCAGCCGCGAATTGAGAAAACCTGGAAGTGCTCTTCCAGCACTTGTTGTTCGAACATGTACATACTTTTTTTCCTTGTCATTATTCCCTAAACAATGCAGTATAACAACTATTTTACATAGCATTTACATTGTATTAGGTATTATAAGTAATCTAGAGACGATTTAAAGTAGATGGGAGGATGTGCATAGGTTATCGTGGATCGGGATTGAAAAAAAAACGTAAGTTCTCTTACTAAGTAAGTCGGAACAGGTACATCCGGTATTATTTAGCGTTCGTTAGTCAAACGTTTGTCTTAGTATATAGTATATATTTTACCTTTCTATGCATATAAAACACTTAAGAAACATATGTTTCAGCGCCGGGCTCGGGAACGGAAATCCCCGAGTTCAATCCAGTGACAGAGCGCTCCTGAGTGCGCTCTCCATCTGTGCCAGGTTGATGTGCAGGATCAAAACCCCAAAACCCCAAAACCCAATAATTAAACCACTGCGTTGCTTAGTAATAACTGTAGCTTTCATCGGGGCAGGGCCTTTCTCACTTTATCCTTTAAAATTGTTCCGATCGTTGACCGACTGTAGCCTAACGCTTTTCCAATGACCGATGGCGTTTCACCTCTTTCCGATTGCTTTATTATTTCCACTTTATTTTAAATTGCGATCATGATTATTTTCATGAACAGAAACACTGCGGATTCAGAGCTCCACCGCCGGGTCCTAATGTCCACTGCACTGAGACAGGTTAAATAAGGTCCAGGGTTCTGCTGGGTCCTAAGGTCCACTGCATTTGGACAGGTTGAATAAGGGACTTGAGCATCTGCGTTTTTGGTATCCGCGAGGGGTCCCGGAACCAATCCCTCGTGGATAAGGAGGGCCGACTGCACAAACATGCAATTTCTGAGAGTCTAATGATGAATTCTCACTTCCAAAGGCTTATGACAGAATCTTTAGCGATAGGTTATCATTCATTGCTAGTTTTAATATTTCATTTATTGCCTCAAATTGCTGAACAATCAAGGATAGGAAAATTTTAGAGTGTTATTGGCCAAACACAAGAAAACAGAATAAGCTTAAGTCAGCATGCTGGTCAACATGGACAAGCTGTTTCTATGCTCTATGGCTCCATGAGTCCAATTAACATACACTTAATCATCTCAACATCAAACCTGGCAGCATTTTCCAAGCAAATCCTATGGCACTAAAATGGATAATGTGGGAAAAATGATTGTGAAGCAAATTATTTTATCATCCATTGCAATTTGTGGATGCTTTTCCCCACTTTGACTACAAATTTTTCAAATCAGCTATGCACAGTAATCCTGACATTACTGCGACCAAATTAGTAGGAAAGCATTGGAGAGTTCCCCTGTGAGATCTATCTGTAATGAAATAATAAACCATTTTTTAAGTTGAGACATTATTCTCAGCACAAAGAATTACAGCAAGTCTGAACATGTTTCTACTGCCATGTAAATGCAATGGCAAAAATAAACACATGAGGTTATTAAAATAATATAAACTAAGTAATATGAAGGGTTATGATTGTGTGTTTTTGATCTGGTGATGGTCAATGCATTGAGGTTTAAAACCCAATAAATACTGCACCTTACTGCAGAACTAGTGTGCAAAGGTTAAGAGTTACTGATGTTTCCCTGTGGAATGATGAAAGTATAAGAGATCACATTTGGATATGACCTTGGAAGTCATTAAACACCTGCAATTAAATATTCCCGGAAGAACAATACCTTCAACAGTTCCCTGACTGTCGGTCTACACATTAACATGATATGAAAATCCAAGGCTAGCCCTTATTATTATGTCCTTCTCTATAGAGCAGTGTTTGAAATTTTCTTTCATCACCTTTTATAACACATTGCCTTATTGCTTTGTGTTGAGAATATAAAAGACTTGGAAGGAGAAATATGAGTGAAATTTTCTCACAGTCCTGTCTTATATGGTGCAAATGAAAAAGTACCATTTTTACAGTCATTGGATCATTATCCATTTGCTTGATTTTATTTTGCTTCATTTTGGGTGGAGAAAAATTTTGCATTCTAAGTTACTGGAAATACAAACTGCTATTCCTATGATAAAGTCAACAGGAACTGAGAAATAATCGGAGGAATAATGGATCAGGAGAGGGATAAGTTGGAATCAAATTAGGCATAGAAAGATGAATGAAAAGGAAAAGAAAGATTGGAGTAAAGGAGGGATGGAAAAGAAGAAAGGAACAAATTCTGGCAGGAACGTGACTACAGTTGAAAGAAAACAGGCTATATTGCAATTATCCATAATACAGAACTATGTCACCTGCACATGCGTCAGGATGTATTCATTGAAAGTAATTTTTTTATATATATATTCTCTGAATGGCCACTTTATTAGGTACCTAATAAAGTGATTGTGGTCTTCTGCTGTGTTGAGCAGTGTGGGAATAATGTGGATGTATTGTGCTTTCAGAGATAAACACCACTGTTGTAACATGTGGTTATTTGAGTTACTGTCACCTTCCCATCAGTTTGAACCAGTCTGGCTATTCTTCCCTGACCTTGCTCATTAACAAGGCATTTTCTCCCACAGAACTGCCACTCACTGGATTTTTTTGTTTTTTGCACAATTCTCTGTAAACTCCAGAAACAGTTGTGCATGAAAATCCCAGGAGATCAGCAGTTTCTGAGATACTCAAACCACCCTGTCTGGCACCAACAATCATTCCATGGTTGAATTCACTTAGATCATATTTCTTCCTTATTCTGATGTTTGGTCTGAGCAACAGCTGACCCTCTCAACCATTATGCATTAAGTTGCTGCCACCTGATTGATTAGATATTTGCATTAACAAACAGATTTACAGAATAAAGCAGCCACTGAGTGTATTCAATTCTTCCTCACACATGCTTTGTGAGGGTGAATTTATTCTGTATCTTAAGATTTTTGAGTAGCGTTGAGTAGTAAATTCTTGAAGAGCAAATTTCAGTAACTTGAATAGGCATAATGAAGGTATCATCCTTTGTCCGAAATCAGATTAGGACTGCAAGATTAGGCCTTCAAAATGTTAACACTGTTCTTTTGAAATTCCCCTGAGGTTTCAGTTATCTTAGAAGACTTTCCTTCAGCCTATCCTCCCATTCCACCCACATCCAGACCAACATTCCCTTCCCAGGGACATTGCTTGCTGAACAAAATATCTGCAGAACTGTTTTTGGTCACTGATACACCATGTTCCAATTCTGCAATATATTTATAACTGTTTGTATTTTCTGTAACAGGTGCAAATTGGTCTTAAATTTACTGTTTATACTAGATGCACAGATTTTACTTCCTACTGTTCTAGCCAGACCTTGCAAACACGTTGCACCTGCACTGGTGAATGGATTTTAAAGGTACATTGTTCCCACACTGCTGAAGGCAATTAACACTGCCTGCGTCAAGCCATGATGGGAGTGAGAAATGGTTGAATTCGAGTACTATGAAACTTGTCAATTTGATGATTGTTCTCTTGTCAGACTGAGGAGCCAGTCGGAGAAAAACATGAAAATACATAAAAAGCTGCTGGTGTTTCATTGTTCTACCTTCTTTGTTTTCAAGGACTCTGGGACATGTCAAGCTTTTGTAAACTGCCACATAATAAACACATCCAAGTTCGTTACAAGCAGTGTTGCCCACATTTAGCATAATTCATTTGATTAAGACACACACATCTTTTATAGATTTACAGGAGAGATTCTGCAGGTGCAGCAAATCTTGAGCCAAGCACAAAATAATGGAGCAACTCAGCAACTATGGGGGGAGGGAATAAACAGTCAACATTTCAGCATGAATACATAGGTCTCAGCTTGAATCGACGACTGCTTATATCCCTCCATAGATGCTGCCTAACCTATTGATGTCCTTCAACATTTTGTGTGTGTATTTATGGATCCACTATTGTCAGCTGTTGTTGCTAAGTACTGGCTCAGACCTAATGATGAGGCCCAGCACAATAGCATAGCTTCTCAAAATGTCATAAGACCATAAGACATGGGAACAGAATTAGACTACTTGGTCCATCGAGTTTGTCCTATTCCATCATGGCTGATTTAATATCTCTCTCAACCCCATTCACCTGCCTTCTCCATGTAACTTTTGGCGCTCTGACTAACCAAGAACCTATCAACTTCTGCATTAAATATACCCAATGACTTGGCCTCCACAGCCATCTGCGGCAATGAATTCCATAGATTCACCACACTCTGGCTAAAGAAATATACTCTCATCTTTGCTCTAAATGGAAATGCTTCCATTGTGAGGCTTTGCCCTCTTGACCTATGCTCACCCACTACAGGAAACTTCCTCTCCACGCCCACTCTGTCTAGGCTTTTCAATATTGAATAGGTTTCAATGAGATCCTTCCTCATTCTTCTAAACTCCAGCAAGTATAGCCTTCAAACGTTTCTCGTATGTTAATGCTTTCATTCCAAGAATCATTTTCATGAACCTCCTCTGGACCGCCTCCAACCCCAGCACATCTTTTCTTAGATAAGTACTCACCATTTCCCAAGTGTGGTCTGGCCAATGCCTTTCAAAGCCTCAGCATTCCATCCTTGCTGTTATATTCCAGTCCTCTTGAAGTAAAAGCTAACATTTCATTTGCCTTCCTTGCCATTGACTCAACCTGCAAGTTAACCTTTAGGGAACACTGCACAAGGACTCCTAGGTCCCTTTGCATCTCTGATATCTGAATTTTCTCCCCATTAAGAAAGCAGTCTATGCATTTATTCCTTCTACCAAAGTGTATGACTGTATAATTCCCTGCAGTATATTTCATCTGCCAATATGAAATATCATGAAAACATATCAATACTGACTCCTACAGAACTCCACTTGTCACCAGAAGCCAACCCAGAATAGGACCTCTTTATTCCAACTCTTTGCCTCCTTCTAATCTGCCAATCCTCTATCCATGCTAGTATCTTTCTTGTAATATCTTTCCTTGTATGAACCTTGCCAAAGGCCTTCTGAAAATCCACTGACTTTTCTTTGTCTATCCTGCCTGTTATTTCCTCAAAGAATTCCAACAAATTTGACAGGCAAGATTTCCCCTTAAGGAAACCATGCTGACTCTGGCTTACTTGATAATGCACCTCCAAATACTCTGAAAGCTCATCCTAAATACTGGATTCCAACATCTTCCCAACCACATAGGTCGGGCTAACTGGCCTATAACTTCCTTTCTTCTGCCTCCCTCCCTTCTTATAAATTGAGTGATATTTTAATTTTCCAGTCCTCCGAAACCATTTCAGAATCTAGTGATTGTTGAAAGATCATCAATAATGCTTCCACCATCTCTTCAGCGACTTCTTTCAGAACCCTGGAGTATAGTCCATCTGGTCCAGGTAACTTAACTACCTTCAGACCTTTCAGCTTCCCGAGCACCTTCTCCTTAATAAGAGCAACTACACTGACTTTTGTCCCATGAGATTTGAAATACTGGCATACCACTAATGTCTTCAACCATGAAGATTGACATAAACTACTTTTTAAATTCATCCCCCATTTCCTTGTTCCGCATTACTACCTCTCCATTGTCATTTTCCAGTTGTCCAATATCTACTCTTGCCTCTCTTTTACCCTTTTATATATCTGAAAAAAGCTTTTGGTATTGTCTTTGCTATTTTTGGCCAGCCTACCTTTATATTTCATCTTTCCTTTCCTTATTGTTGTTTTGAGATGTGTTCTATTGGTTTTTAAAAGCTTCCCAATCCTCTAACTTGCTACTATTTTTTGCTCTTATTATGTGCCCTCTCTTTTGCCTTATGCTGCCTTGCTTCCCTTGTCACCCATGTGTGCTTCGTCCTCCCTTTAGAATACTTTTTCAACTTTGGGATGTTCTCCCCCAGAAATTCTAGCCATTGCTTCTCTGCCTTCATCCCTGCTCGTGTCCCCTTCCAACCAACTTTGGCCAGCTCTTCTCTCGTGCCACTGTAATCTGTTTTATTCCATTGCATCTGACTTTTATCTTCTCCCTCTCAAATTGCAATTGAATTCTATCATATTACGATCACTGTCTCCCAAGTGTTCCTTTACCTTAAGCTCCCTAATCAAATCTGCTTCATTACACAACACCCAATCCAGAGTTGCCTTTCTTCAAGTGGGCTCAACCACAAATTCCTCTAAAAGGCCATCTCGTAGGCGTTCTACAAATTCCCTCTCTTAGGATCCAGCACCAACCTGATTTTCCCAGTCTACCTGAATATTGAAATCGCCCATGACTAATGTAACTTTGGCCTTTTTACATGACTTTTCTCTTTCCCATTGTAATTGACATCTCATATCCTGGCTACTGTTCAGAATCCTGTATATAGCTCTCATCAGGGTCTTTTTACCCTTGCACTTTACTCTATCCACAACAATTCTACACCTTTTCAATCCTAGGTCACATTTTTCTAAGGATTTGATATCATTTTTTACCAACAGAGGGACAACACCACCTGTGCCTACCTGCCTGTCCTTACCGTACAAGGTATATCTTTGGATGTTAAGCTCCCAAATATGATCTTCTTTCAGCCAAAGCTCAGTAATGCCCACAACATCATAACTGCCAAACTCTAACTGCGCTCCATGATCATCAACCTTATTCCCTTCCCCTGTGCATTCAAATATAACATCTTCAGTCCTGTATCCATTAACCTTTTTGATTTTGCCCCATATTACACTTCACCTCATCCCATTGACTGCAATTTTGCCCTGTCATCTACATTTCCTTCCTGACCGTATTACTACACACTGCATCGTCTTGTGTACTAGCTGCTCCATCTTCTGCCCTATCATTCCGTTTCTCATTCCCTGCCAACTTAATTTAAATCCTCCCCAACAGCTCTAGCAAAACAGTCCACAAGGGTATTGGTTCAGGTGTAACCCATCCTTTTTATACAAGTTATACCATCTCCAGAAGAGACCTGAATGATCCAGAAATCTGATACCCTGCACCATGCACCACTTCCTCAGCCACTCATTCATCTGTACCATCATCCTATTTCTGCCCTGACTAGCATGTCGTGCTGGAGTAATCCGGAGATTACTACCTTGGAGGCCCTGTCTTTCAGACTTTTCCCTAACTTCCTATACTTACTACACAAGATCTCTTACCCCTTTGCACCTTGACCTCTGGCTGATCCCCCTCCACCTTGAGAATCTTTTGCACCCATTCTGAGACATCCTAGACTGTAGCACCTGATAAGCAACATTCTAGCTTCTCTTTCAAGAGCACAGCATCTCCTGTCCATCGCCCTAACTATCAAGAGTCCTATCACTAAAACTCTGCCTGATTTTACCCTTCCTTGCTGAACCTCAGTGCCACTGGCCTGGCAGCTATTGCTTTGCCCTGATAGGTCATCCCCTCCCAGCAGTATACAAAGAGGCTTGTTGCTGATGGGAATAGCCACAGGGAGACACTGCACTGACTGATGACTCCCCTTACTTTTACTGGTAGTCACCCATCTACTATCTGAAGCCTGCACTTTGGGTGTGACCACCTCAATAAAAGACTCAACTATAAAGTTTTCATCCTCCAAGATGGTCCTGAGTGCTTCCAGCCCCAGCTCCAGTTCCTCGACTGTTGTCAAGTCAGGAGCTGAAGGTGGGTGTAGTTCATGCAGATATAATCATCAGGGAGACCACGAGGTACCCTGAAATATCACACTTCAGGGGATAATGTCAGTATGTTGACGGGTCAAAAATAAACTCTGCCCTCAAAACACAAATATTCCTCCAGCATTTTGTGTAAGCTGATCTGCCTTAAAAACAGTTTAGAAACCCCTTGGCAGGCAGCAAGGCCATGTCTCAGCTTATCACATTATAAAATTATAAAAACACCTAATAATCTACTTAGCATATTTATGTCTATAATTTGAAAAATTGTAAATTATCCGATAGTTACCTGGGTCCTTTAGAGATATTTTTCTCCATTGAAATAAGTGGAGTCACTATTCAATAGACAGATCCTCTGGCATAACTGCTGAAGTTTAATGCTCTTCTATCAGGTTCCTTATGAATTCTAATGCCAGGAAATTCCCAGTCAACAACTGCCAGCAAGTTGAAGATTTCAGAGTTCTGCTGTTAGTTTAGAATGAAAGTGCCAGCATCCTCATCAATCATTGTCCATATCAATCACTTGTAATGAAATAGAACAAACATCAATTCTTGAGAAAATGTGGTTTATGTCTTCAGGAATGATTTTACTTACACCCAAACATGAGAAAATATGCAGATGCTAGAAATCCAAAACAACGCACACAAAATGCTGGAGGAACTCAGCAGGCCAGGCAGCATCTATGGAAAAGAGTAAAGCATCGACATTTCGGGCCGTGACCTTCACCTGGCCTGATGAAGGGTCACAGTCCGAAAAGTCGACTGTTTACTCTTTTCCATAGATGCTGCCTGGCCTGCAGAGTTCCTCCAGGATGTTTTGTGTGTTGTTTTTATTTACAACCTCCCTTTTCCTTTTTTTGGATGTTGACTTATGCTATGCTTTGCTTTTATGTGAGCTATTCACCCTCACACCTCACCCAACTCTTCATGAAATGAGAGAATCCTTTGAGCAATGCAAGTATAGTTCACTTAGTATTGTCCTCATCAGAG
The DNA here is from genome assembly GCF_963921235.1 of Mobula hypostoma. Lineage (NCBI taxonomy): Eukaryota > Metazoa > Chordata > Chondrichthyes > Myliobatiformes > Myliobatidae > Mobula > Mobula hypostoma. The sequence goes on along the minus strand of NC_086102.1, from coordinate 151,144,789 downwards.
GCCCATGTTTATGGCAGTGGCTACTTCATTAGCATTGGATGTTGGTTAGCTTTGTTTCCTCTGTCCTAATCCCCGATCTGTTTACTTCAATGGAACCAAATTTTGTAAGTTTCTCATTCTGACAATTGAGTCCACTTGTAATATCTCTGCATCAATTAACTGGGAATGAAAGTAAGGATAATGTTAACCAGAATGGCACGTTTTCTCATTTGGCCAGTTGGTTACCAATTCTTATTGGAGGGGTATCATGTAATAGGTTATTATCAGCCTGAGTTAAGGATTTCCCCTGGTGCTAGTTAACTTTGAGAAACTAACAAAGTTTTTCATCTTTAATATTTTTTCAATATAGCAACAGAAGAAATATCTAAGGCTGAAGATGGTGACCATAATTATTCAGTCATACATCAGAGGATGGAAGGTAAGTTTCAAAAGAAAAAGTAATTTTCCTTCAAAGTTTTTACTGTATGTTCCAGTAAGTCATATAATATGTAAGACTTTTTCATTTTGAATTTAAGCAAAGCTTAACTAGAGTGGAACAATAGCTACCTGAATTCTTAATCCAGCCCCCGAAAGCATAAAATGTATTCCAATCATGAAAGACCCACTCATTGTAAATTACTATTAGTTCTGCACCACATTGAGGTTATCTACATGAGAGTTATTTGTATTAAAATGGGCTTTTGAGATGGATAGAAGATCTGATGTTTAATTTCTATTCCAAGATGCTGTGGGAAGCAAAGGAAGAAATTGCTGGGGCAGTGACAGAGATTTTTGCATCTAGTGTGGGTGACATGATGAGACTGCAAGATAGCAAATGTTCCCTTATTCAAAAAGGGTTCTCTGATCTTGGCAATTTACTTGCAAACTTTTCATCACTATACACGGAGACATCATCAGTGTGCTGTTAATTATGGTGTGCTCTCAGAAAATTTGGCCTTTTTATATTATCAGTCAGCTGATTGGTCGTCATTACGGAAACTCAATTGTAATGAATGGAGCAAATCTCATCACCGATTGGTTGCGTGGCGAACTTCACGTGTTGTATTAATGGCACACTTTACATACAGCTGAAAGGGACACTAAAGGGTTCATTCATCTCTGGGTTCATAGCGAAAGCTGACATACTAAAGTTAGAAAAGACGGTTTTGCTAATTATAAACTGTAACATTTGGGTGCATTGCATTGATGATAATCTTTGTCATAGTAAAACAAGGTCTACCTAATCACGAGGAATTCTGGAGATGCTGGAAATTCAAGCAACACACATCAAAGTTGCTGGTGAACGCAGCAGGCTAGGCAGCATCTCTAGGAAGAGGTACAGTCGACATTTCGGGCCGAGACAAAGGATCTCGGCCCGAAATGTCGACTGTACCTCTTACTAGAGATGCTGCCTGGCCTGCTGCGTTCACCAGCAACTTTGAGGTCTACCTAATAAAGTGTCTGTTAAGTATAGATTATCTTTTTTCCCTAGGGTCGAATGCCGAATACCAGATGGTATAATTTTAAGGTGTGAGAGAGAAAGTTTTAAGGAGATTTGAAAGGCAAGGTTTTATTTACACAGGGTGGGTGCATGATATTTGCTGCCAGGGGAAGTGGTAGAAGCAGATATGGTTGCAATGTTTAAGAGGCATTTAGACAGCCTCACTAACAAGCAGTGAATAGAAGGATACAGATTGTGAGCAGGCACATGGGATTAGACTGATGTCATGGTTGGAGCAGATGTTGTCGGTGGTAGGATTGGTTCCTGTACTGTACTGTTCTGTGTTCTGTGATGAGGCTACACATGATGATGCACAGTTCTGATTGCCCTCAACTACAGGAAAGAAGTGGCAGCCAAAGAGCGTAGATGAGAATCACCATGGTGTTTCTTGAATTGCAGGACTTTGGCTACAAGGAAAGATTTGATAGGATGTGTTTGTTCTTATAAGACTGTGGGAGGGAGAAGGATGGCCTTATTGAAGTTTGTATGATTAAAACTAGAGGACATAGGTTTAAGATGAGAGGGGAGAAACCTAAAGGCATTTTAAGGGGGAAGTTTTTCCACACAGAGGGTAGTGATTATGTAGAATGCCATACTAGGGAAAATAGAAAAGGCAGATACGATTGGAATGTTTAAAAGGCATTTGGACAGGTACTTGGATAAGAAAGGAGGACAGGCATAGGGACCTAATATGGTTGAAAGGGATTATCATAGATAGACATCACAGTCAGCATGGGCAAGTTGCAGCAAAGGACTTGTTTCTGTGCTCAGCAACTCAGTGATTTCCAGCCAAGCACGTAGCAACATAATCAGGGTGGTGGAAAAGCGAATGGTGCCGCTATCTGGGCTCAATGAGATACTACAGACGATGTGCAGCCACGTTAAGGGGAAGATATCTTCTCTACAAAAAGGATGGATTCTACTTTATATTTGTTTCCTTTTCCTCTACGCACACCCTCCACTTCCCCACTATAGGCACGCAAACTTTTGCGGGAACTAAAACACCAGAAGCGTTGTGAAGAGTCGGCTACAACAATTGCAGCCTATTGGCGAGGAACTCAGGTATGAAGAGTTGCTATTTCCTGCTGGGTTACCTACGGACTATTAAAACTCATTTCATTCCCTGACCACTTCAAACTGAAGCAACTTTAATGTGTCCGTCTCTCCATGGAAGAAGCTCATTCTTTTCACGTAATTGTTCAATATTTATTTGAAAGAAATTGTTTACTCTTGGCTTCAGCTAATTTCTCTTGTACTGCTTCCATTTTCTCCCCTCTGCTACCTTTCTTTGTAATAACTATTCAGGCCCGAAAGGATCTGAGGCAACTGAAGGAGGCGGCTAAGCATAAAAACGCTATTGCTGTTATTTGGGCTTACTGGCTTGGATACGAGGTATTTCACAACATCAGCCCTCATCTCTGCAACGTTTATCCTTCACACCCCTCTGTCTTTCACTCTTAACTATTAATATATTCTGTGCTCATGAGAAAAGCATGATGAAACCAGCAATATCCCCTTTCAGAAATGTTAGATTGCTAATGCAATAATCTGCTGCATGCCATTGTATAATGCAGCATGTGATGTGTTAACTTGAAAACTGCATTTTGTGCGATGAAAGATCACTGCGACTTACTAACTACCATTATTGTTTCAAGGTCAGATGTTACTTTAACTGTGAAATGTTACTTAGCATTCATAATTCACATAGATAATTGTGTTACCCAGCTGGGTAGTACTTTGGTCAACAATAGTTGCTATCCTGCATGTGAAAGAAAGTAATTTTGCATACTTCCTCAGTGAAGTTAATTATTTGCAATGGTCAACAAGACTTAGCCAAGCCTTCAAAAGGAAAAGGGAAGTTAAAAAGGGTTGGAAGAAGAATTCACCCTGTCCTCTGTTGTACAAATCATGGCACATGTGCATAGTAATAATCTGTATGGTTATATGTATGGTGCAGAGAGGGAGGGGAGGTGCTAAGTTTGCAGAGGACTGAGAGAAGAGTTTGAGGTTGCAGCAGGGAAGGGGTGGCAATAGAAGATTTCAACATTGCACTACTTCTCTCCAAATCTTTGCCTGGTTACCCAATCAAAGCCTCATGGGACCTCGGGTTCCAGTTGTCTTTGTTTGCTCTCTGATGATACATTTGAGTTTAGGTTGCTCTGTACTAACACTATAGAGAACCTAATGTAGTAAGGGTGAGTATAATATATTTGAGACTGCCAAGTTTACGTCAATGTCTGGGATAGATATGGAGAAGAATGCACATACTTGGGTAGGGTCAGAACTTTAATTTTATACCCAAGCAGACTCAGTTGTGTGACATTGTTGGTTTATTTATGTACAAATATACATAATTATAGTGCAGATTAACACAGCTGAAGAGAAATTCCTTTCCTCCAAGTAAAAAATCTATTATTAGAATGTCCCATGTTTTAATGTTCCATGACATTCAAGGCCTGGGCATGATACTTAACTATGGCTGAGGAATTATGTCAAGAAACCTTTCACAATCTGGAATACCTCAGAGACTTAGTTTTTCTGTGTTCCATGCCCTGGGAGATAATTAAGTACATTTTTGCAAGTAATGGAATGAGTAGAACTTGTGACATTTTCCACTTGAGCTAGATAACAATCTATCAATCAGTATACTGTTTAATTTTACACATCTTCTCCATCAAAACCTATATCCTAACTGATAGAAAAGAGTTAGAGATAAGTGTTTCATCACTGTAAAAAGTCGTGCGGAAAGGGTGATTTATCTGTAACTATAGTTAGAATTCTCATGCCCACATTTCCTTTGAAACATTTAAGGAACCTAAGGAATTATTGTTTGTGCAGTATTTTGAATGAATTAAATTGAAGCAATTTTTCTTTCTACCTGCATTGTAACAGCAAGGTTGGGAAGGAAGTTTTGAAGTTTTCTTCTTGCTTAGCTCTTTTAAATGACAAATAGCTAGTGGCAAAACTAGCCAATGACTGATGAATATTCAATAAAGTAACAATCATGAGACTGGGAAGGCTGACTAATTGAAATAGTTAAATACAGTTTTGAGCCTAGAAGGCTGCAATATACCTTGTTAGAAAATGTGGTGCTGTTTGAACGTGTGTCAACTTTGTCCAAGAAATGTCGGAAACTGAGTTAGCAAGACCAGAGTGGAGTAAGATGGAGAATTACCAACAGGCAACAGAAATTTCAGCATCACCCTAGTATATTGAACAGATGTATTCTGCAAAGCCGTTCTCTAATTTGATTTAGATTGCCCAAAGTAGACTATATGAAGAGCAACAAACACATTATGCTAAACTAAGTGCTACAAGTGAGTCACTGTTACACCTCAGTGGAATGTTTAAGTCCCTGGATTGTGATAGGTTCTGAAATACATCTGTTGTATCTCCAGTGGTTTTGCTCTCCTTGCCTCTTCTCCCAACCCAGAATTACCATATCTTTCTCCTTGTCCTCAGCTTCCACCCTCTTTCAACAAAACCTTTCCAGTATGATACCAGCACCAGAAACATCACCTTTTGCACTTCCCTTATGCATTGTCAATAAACTTTGCTTCTGGGAAGCTTCTGATGGTGAAGATGAGAAAACCTTCGCATTCTGTATGACAGCAGGAACCATCACCATCGTGATGATTGATGAACCAGACAGAGGTCAGGGAAGGGGCCTGAAACAAAGAGAAAGAGATAGATTGAACTTGTGCATGTTCTCATTGTTATACACCTTAGATAGGTGAGCTAAATGGAGTTAAAGGAGAAATTGTTCAATATGAACAAGTTCAGTCAAGTAAAGAGTGGTGGTGGAGGGGGACTGGTTAAGTCTCTGTTGGGAAGAAGCAAAAATCTCTTGGATTGTAACTCCAAAACATAAAACCAATTGAAAGAAAATCAAGGGAGCCAGGGATAGCGGGTGTATATTTAGTTTTACTTTAGTGCACTTCTGACATGGTTACATAATGACATATGCCATTCACATACTTTTACATATAACCCGTAATAAATTATGTAAACCACAAACAATGCTTAATCAAACAATCTATTTACAATATTACTGAATATTAAATACACTAGAGTCAACATGTATGATAATTTTGGTCTTAATGTGCAGACTGGTGCAGGTTTGGAGGAGGAAAGGAGTGTAAGTAAACTATGGAGAAATTGAGATGGCCAGTGTCACCCCGGCACTTTGCAGTGTAATCTTAAGGGATATGAAGATATGTCCAGGTGGATGGTGAATTTAGAAGGAAGGAGGAAAAGTCCACTGTGCACAGAACAGATCCTGGAACTGAATGGTCAGCTCAAGTTCCTGTGTACTAATACACTTTAAGTAGCATTTGCCATTGCCATTTACAGAAAGACATGGCACAAGATCCAAGTTGTCAGTCTCAAAGAAAAATGTTATTTAGCAGATGAAGAGGTGAGAGTAAATGAGTAATTGAAAGAATGAGATCTTCAGGAGTGAAGACAATGCTCATTTGGAGATAGTTGTCCAAAACCAATCCAACTCTTTGTTGGAGATCTGATTGTCAAAGCCAGTTGATCTGGTTCAATGAAATCTGAGAAGGAGAGGTACTTCTGGCAGGTGTGGTTCCCATTTGGCTCCTTGATAATCTTACAAGGAGCATTCAATAAAAACCTGGTCCAATTGAGAAGTTTACTACTGAACAGGTAAAATCGTTTTAGCAAGTTAAATTCCCACAGGATTTCTGCATAAATGGATCCCTGAACTTTGATTTTCAAATTGTAATATGTTTCACACTTAGACTTCTAACTGACCAATAACAAAACACATAGATATACAGATGCAAACACGGGGAAATCTGCAGATTTATATGTGTTATTGAATTTCAAGCAACACATATAAAAATTGCTGGTGAACACAGCAGGCCAGGCTGAATTCTCCTATCTTCCTCTCCCTCCCACTTTCAAATCTCTTACTATCTCTTCTTTCAGTTAGTCCTGACGAAAGGTCTCGGTCCGAAACGTCGACTGTACCTCTTCCTAGAGATGCTGCCTGGTCTGCTGCGTTCACCAGCAATTTTTATGTGTGTTGCTAGATATATAGATGTCGAGTTTAGTCTAGCTGTTGTTATGGAATTCCAGAGAAGAATATTCTGTAATTGAACTTTACATTGTGGTGTTTAATATACAGTATTTTCTGTTGATTATTCCACAACCTTGTTTGTGTGTGGACATTTAAACCTGCTCATGTGGCATGCTTTCCAGATTTAATTCATTTTCTTTCACTGACTTTTGGGAGCAATCCTTTTCTATTTATCTGCTTCGCTTTTATTCCTACCAATCCATCTCTTCATCCATTATGTGCGACCTTCTAGGCACGGAGAGAATTGAAACGCCTGAAGGAGGAGGCCAGGCGTAAACATGCGGTTGCTGTCATTTGGGCTTATTGGCTTGGACTGAAGGTATTTCCCCATTCAATCTCCCTATAAATTTGATCCTGATGAAAACTGTATTAATCACTAATCCTGATCATTCCAGACTTCTACTAACGTAAGTCAGTAACTCCAGTAAAATTTGTTTTGTCAATTTCTTTAACTGAAGCCAGCAAAGTTTTATTGAAGTTAGTTTAAAGCTTTTCTCTTTACCAGTGACACACCTGCGTCTTGTCACAGTTGGAGTTTATTGAAATTGGCACTCAAACCCAAGTGAACAGTCACTATTTAACTAGTTAGTAAACAAATGTCATCCACACCAGTTGTCTCACATAACTCTCACTCTTGTATTTTTACTGTGTCAAAAGTACATAGCTAGGGATAATCCAGAATGGAAAAACGGAAAGAATGGAAAATACTCAGCAGGTCAGGCCACATCTATGGAACAGAATCATTCTGATCAAGATTCTTCAACCTGAAACATGCATCTTTGTTTCTCTTCCACAGATGCAGCCTGATTTGCTGAATATTAAAACATTCTCTATTTTTATTTTAGATTTACAGTGCCTCTAGTTTTTAAGATTTTCAAGTACCTCATAAATATTTCTCTGCCCAACATACACGTGTACACTTTTGGATAAACTTAACTCCTTCAAATTTGCTAATTTCATTCAGCTTCATGCTTAGCTAATTGGAGATATTCCTGATCAAAAATTTATCTGAGGCTTGCTGTATGAGATTACAAATATTCTGTGGTGATTCTGTGGTGATATTTTCTTTTAAGCTTCAGCACAAGAGTCCACAACCATCTATTTCTGCAGTTAGCTTTAAAAGGATATTTGTAGACTTAGCTGATGGGTAATTTGCCCTAAAATCTTGTAACCAGGCCCATCTCAAGGGCTTTTCAGTACGCAGCACCACAAACCATGAAGAACATTAGTGCACGGTTATGTTACACTATTGGCTTAAGATTTTGTGGGGTACAAAGAAAACAGTGTCATCTTTAACTTGATTGTTAATGTAACTTTTTAGGGAAATAGTATCTTTTGCAATTATTCACAACATAATAGCTATTGCTGCTGATTTGAAAGACTATAGTGAGTTTTAAATGTCAAGTGAGAGCTAATGCAACATTTACATCCTCAGGCTTTGGTCGTAAGGTTAATTGTTAGCATCAGTTAGATCAGAGGTATGACTCTATGGTCATCGACAACTCTGTGGCAACCTACAGCCTGTTATCCCTTCATCAATATGTCATATGTGCTCCTTTAGTGCTCTTACAACTCTTCGTCCTTTGCTATGATGACAAAGCCAGATCATTGGATGGGCAACATGCTACATGAAAGAAACATTAGACCCGAACTCTAGTTAACATTGTCAGGAGATGATTGTTTCTTTGTCCTTCCAATGGGAAAGTATGCAAGGGCTTGTGAAGCGATGAACCGCAGTGACATCATTAAAATGATAAACTCACAATGGGGGTATCACAGATTCAAACCCACGGCACATCACTTAATGCTGTAATTGCTACAGCATTCCTGACTGAGCACTTAGTGATTCCTGCTGTGTGATAGCGCACGTCAGTGGAAAAAGGATGTATGTTCACAGGAAAGCAAGATAACTTAACACATTTTTATTCCTCCTTTCTAAATTTAAGCTCAAGGTTTAAAGTGCCCAGTGCAAAGTATTTTTAAATGTTCAGAGAATGAAAGGTGTTGCTGTTCAATGGGACTTGGGTATTCTTAATACAGATCACTAAGTTATACAGGTACTGCAAATAACTTGAAAAGCAAATGTTGTCTATTATTGCAAGAGTACTGGAGTACAAGACTGAAGATGTTTTATGGAATTACGTAGGGAGTGATATTAATGTTACTGATTTTTTGAGCAAAAATCTGGTTTCCCTAATTAAGGAAGGATATATTTGGGACAGAGGGAGTACAACAAATCTTTACCTAATTAATTACAGGGATGAAGAGTTTGAGCTATGACAAATGATTAAGCAGACAGAGTCTTGAATTTGGAAACAGGGGTTGTCTCATTGAAACAAACCAAATTATTACAGAACCTCTCATGGTGGAACAAGAATGATATATCCCTTGAATGAAGTATCTGCAAATTAAGGAGATAATCATTAAAGACATTCTGGATGATTCTTCACTCAGAGTATAGAATCTCTGGAATTCTCTCCTCATGAGAACCATGCAGGCTTAGTCATTGAGTATGATGGATAGATTTCTAAATATTAAGGAAATATGGAGTCTCTGGAGAAGATAAGCCAGGGTCTTCAGAATCAGAGTCTGAATCACTATCAGGTTTATTATCACTGGCATTTGTCGTGAAATTTGTTAACTTAGCAGCTGCTGTTCAATGCAATAGATGATAAAATAGAAAGTACAATAAATAAATAAGTAAATCAATTACAATAATATATTGAATAGTTTTAAAGTAGTGCAAAAACAGAAATAATATATATTTTTAAAAAGTGAGGTAGTGTTCACAGGTTTAATGTCCAATTGGGAATCATATGGCAGAGGGGAAGAAGCTGTTCCTGAATTGCTGAGTGTGTGCCTTCAGGTTTCTGTATCTCCTACCTGATGGTAACAGTGATAAAAAGGCATACCCTGGGCGTTGGGGGTCCTTAATAATGGACGTCTTATTGGATGGTGATCTTATTGAATAATGAAGGCCTGGAGCGCAAATGACACACTCTTGCTCCAGTAACATATATACTTCAGGACATAGGCTTACTTGGAAAACTGCATTAGGACTTAACTTTACTATCCTTTCCCTACTCCCCAAAAAGCTGTATCTGTACTTTCTAATACACCTAACAAGCTCATAACTCCATACCAAGTCTGATTTCCAGGTTAAGTGTTGTGAGACATAGTCCTAACAGGATAAAGAAAAATCTGGGGAAAAGATTAGCTGGGATTTTTCACAACATAAAGTAGAACTTGGAATGCTCTTAATAATGAATGCCAGATGGGATGTGACTAGAAGGATAGACAATTGCACTTTTATCCTTCTATTCACTGTATACTCGTGCTAAAGAAATCGGGGTTTTCTTGTGGATTCAAGCCTATGCACATCATTTTTGCCAATTGCAAGGTAAATGCATCTTGTGATCTGAAGCAAAACCACACTCGATAGACTTGGATGGAACATCTATGAACGTTATCTCAATCAAATTCACAGAAATCAAGAAAGATTCATCAGTTGCATTCCTAGACGTTCACATGATTCAACTGCAACTTGCTTGAACTCAGAAAAGAGGCTAATATTCAAATGCATCACTAGAAGCTGGGATACACACTTTGTAAATTCTGCTTTCGAACTAGCAAGTTTCTTGAGTCTTCCTATTTCTAATCTTTAGGATGATGTTAAAGCCATTAAATTTATGTTATAAAGAGTAATAATTATACTTTGAACAGCTGTGAGTATACATATTTACCTGTGAGCCATAGTTTTGCAATATTCTGAAAACCAGTGCACTAACCTGCTGTTGGTACCTAATCCTTTGCTAACATTTCCATTGGCAGATTGTATGTTTACATGTGTCTGTTGCAACGCAAGTTTTATTCTTTGAGTAATACTGATTTTGATATTTTTGTGGTGAAATTAAATTGATTTTAAGATTCCTAAATATTATCCAAGTGATTCCTGAATTCAACTGTTCCTGTCAATGGTAGATCCCTTGAGGAAATTGCTCTTAATTGTCACAGATATGATGGTAGTTCACAAACAAACTTTAAAAAAAACACTGGTATTAATTGCCTATCTGCCTATTTCCTCTCTTTCCATAGGTACGCAGAGAATATAGAAAGTTCTTTCGTGCAAACGCAGGCAGGAAAATCTATAATTTTACCATTCAAAGAATTGTAAGTTGATAAAAAAAATTGTATATCTAATTGCTATGTGATTTAAAAGCTTATTGGCTTATCAAGTTTAAAGGCTTATTCATGACCTCTGGCATATGGCAAGAAAATGCAATATTTAGAAGTAATAATCATTTACGAACAGCAAATAACCGTTGAGTGAAACAGAATTGTAATTTTATCATCTAGAAGCTAAGATTAATCTAATAAATGTATTAAGCTAATATTAGTTGTACCATTAGGAGAAAAACAATACATATCTATAAATAGAAACCTATCCGAATTTGTACTTGACACAGTTAATATCCAGTTTCAGATGTTCTATTCTTGATGCTAGAGAGGAAATGGGTTCTTTGATTCCACCATTTTGTGTGAGTCAACCTAGACTGATAGCACTTTCCCCTCAAGGTCAGCGCTACTTAGTAAAACTCTGAAGTAGTTATTAAGCACTTATATCAAGGCAAACCAGCACTTTGCCTTGACTCCAGAAGGTGTTAAACTGTGGTCCTGCCTACCTTTTCAGGTAGATATTAAGCATTCCAGGCTACTCTGAAAACTAAACTAAATGTAAAAATCGGCAATGGTATACTATAGCCACACGTACCAAGAATCAGTGAAAAGCTTGTCTTGCATACAGTTTACACAGTTTAAATCATTACACAGTGCACTCAGCTAGAATAAGGTAAAACAATGGAGAATAAAGTGTGGCAGCTACTGAAAAACATGCAGTGCAGGTAAACAATAAAATGTAAGATCATAATGAGGTAGATTGTGAGGGCAAGGGTCCATTGTATTGCACAAGAGGTCTGTTCAAGAGTCTGATGACAGTGGGATAGAATCTGTACTTGACCCTGGTGATGCATGCTTTCTGGCTTTTGTATCCTTTGACTGATGGTTAGAGGACAGAAGAGAGAATGTCCGGGGGGGGGGGGGGTTTGATTATGCTGGCTGCTTTACTGTCCTAGCAAGAATCATAGACAGGATCCCTAGAGGGGAGACTGGTTTCTGTGATATGTTGCGCTGTGTCCACAACTCTCAAATAAATTACACTGAAAGTATGACCCCATTCTTAATAAGAGGAAAATGTCGGTAAAGACAGGAATTAATGGCACAACTATAGATGTTTAGAATCAATGATATGGCTTTCCCATATAAAATGGTGTTTAAATGCAGTTTTTTATACTGTGTATGGTTATCTAAGTGTGCATTAATAGGTCTGAAAGGGCCCTAAAAGCCTCTGTGTCTGTTGGTCTTTTTCATTTGCAACAATCCATTTCAAGCAGTAGCTATTTAAAGTGCCATGTCATGAAGGTCAGGGAAAGGTTATTCACAGATATGTGGATTTTGGCTAATCGGGAATCTGGATTCAGTCCCATGCCAAAAGGCAAGATGCTGAAGTTTTCAAGTGTTCAGACATTGGGTAATTGGGGGTAGGAATAAGAGCAAAGAGTCAATTGTTGTCACCATGTTGTAGAAGTCCAGACATAACTGACATCACTGGATCAACCATACCACAGACTCATATATCACATAAATCCTGAAACGAGAGTGCTTTATCTCTGCAGACCGTCACGTGTCACCATCATTCCTTGATCTGGGAGGCAAAGTGCTGTAGTGCTGGCAAAGAAATTTGTTTTCCATTGACATGTATTCTGTTTTGAAAAACAGTATGTGAAAGGGCCATGTCCTCAGAGAAAATAGTTACTAATCCTGACTTGTCACCAGTCACTAACTGGAATGTACTGCTATTGCATTAATCCAGATGCAGAAGTACTTTGTGGATCTGAAAAAGAACTTGCCTTCACTGTCCCCAACTGAGAAGACTTGGCCAGCGAGGCCTTACCTTTTCCTGGAGAGTACACACACAGAATTGAAGAGGATCTTCCATCTGTGGAGGGTAGAAAACAAAATTACATTTGTTGGATATTCATAGTTAAATACTTTGGTGCATTTTTCCTCTCCCCCTGCCTTCTCCACCTCACCCACTTGAACCTATCATTTACTCCACTTGCTTTGATTTATTTGGTCAAATCCCACCCCCATTGCCTCCATTCTCTGCCCATTCATTCCTCCCCTCCCCACTTGCCTGACTACCTCATTTCCTCGATCACCATTCTCGCAATGTCTCCCACATTCTCTTGTTTCCCCAATTCCTCCTTTTCTAGCCTTATTATGAAACCCATCCTAATTTCCAAATTCCATTCCCCTGACAGTGAATTCCGATCTACAGTTGCTTTGATTTCAGAATCCCTGAACCAGGAGATTGAGGAAAAAATTTTCTTCTTCTGTAATGCTTGTCAATGGATTCTGCAGTATGTGCAAATGCGTGACTGTTTATTGACAGCATGATGAAGAATGCCTGATACACTGGTACCAGTTTTCTAGTGGCTTGCAAACTGAATGTCCCATTCTGAAGCTGAGAGGAATTAGTTAATGATTTAGAAAGATTCAAGATAAGCCTTTTTTGTAAAACATTGTGCCAAACGTCATCAGATGTTACAGATAGGAAAGTACAAATCACAGGGTTATATGCAAGACATTCCACATTAAAGATTTTACCTTAATTGTACAATATAGACTGAATATACCACATGTTTTGTGAGTAATGTTTTAAAAATCTCTTTGCCTGTTTGATTTATATTTTGGTATTCTGGTGTCATTAAGAGCAAAATAACACAAGCTCACATGATTTGCTGGACAGCATACATGTTGAAGTACATTGTTTACTCTCTGTTCGTAGTATAACGTAGAAAGAAATTAAACAATATTTACAATCAGTTATTGTTTACAGTGCAAGAAATACAGAGGTCAGTTCACAGACCAAAAGAAAGCCACTTTTGAAGAGAAACTTGAGGCAAGCGAGCTTTTCAAGGACAAAAAGGCTTTGTACACCAACAGGTAATAGCTGATGTCAGCCGTCGTGTAAGTTTAATCCATCTCTTTTAGATGACCTGATTTTGGCCGTGTTATTGATTAAATTCTTAACACCCAAAAAAAGAGAGATACGTTTTAATTTGAAGAAAGGTAGTAATTAGAACACTGGAATTGTCATGCATGCAAACTTCTATGAGCATCGTGACTATTATCTAACGTAAGTATATTGTGCAATTCATTCAAGAGTTACAATAATCATCTGGAAGTAAGTAAAGCTCTGCTCTGGATCTGTTTTGTTGCTCTTTCCTCACACTTCTTCGCATTCTTTATTTTTCAAATACTTACCCAACTTGATCTTAAAAAGTATGACCTTATATAATAACAAGCAACACACATCAAAGTTGCTGGTGAACGCAGCAGGCCAGGCAGCATCTGTAGGAAGAGGTGCAGTCGACGTTTCAGGCCGAGACCCTTCGTCAGGACTGAAATGTCGACTGCACCTCTTCCTACAGATGCTGCCTGGCCTGCTGCGTTCACCAGCAACTTTAATGTGTGTTGCTTGAATTTCCAGCATCTGCAGAATTCCTGTTGTTTACCTTATATAATAATTCATTCATCAATCCAACAGGTTTCAATATGAAGACAAACTTATTAAGTGAATCCTTATGTCTCAATTCACGATACTTGGAAATAATCTTTCATTACCTACTGTCTTAAAATCTTACAATTTTGAGAAGAGAACCTTTTATTTTAATTCCAGTGGAAAGTGCATATGTGTGTAGGCATTAGGAGATGATGGAATATGATGAAGCAGTTAATCAATACTTCTACTTGTACATTAAAAATAATTGCTCAGTTAATGTGCCATACCTCTGCCTGTACCTGGAACTGAATCCAGCAAGTTGGTGCCTCTCAGAGAGAAGGTGCCAATCTTACACTTTAGTGATAATGGTCAAATGGCTTTAATAGAGTTTAAACCACATCAAGTTTGCCATAGAAGCATTTGGCTAATCAGAAGAATTTATTTATATTTATTTTCTGAAACAAAATAGAGGAAGATATAACTAAAAATATTAAAGGAATTAATGGTAAGAATATTGTTGCTTGTTGATTAATTTGATGAGCATTCATAGGGAATTGTGTCTATCGTTCTTGAACTCTTTGACTAGACAGTGAAACTTTCCTCCAGTATTTGATGTTCTGGTTAATTGAAAAGAAGGTGATGACACCAATATGTAAAAGAGTGAATTTCATTTTTGGAATTTTCTACTGCAGCGTTCCACAACCTTTTCAAGGAGATTATCTGGAAATCAGTAAGAACCCCAAATACCAGAAGCTAAATGGTGCAGTCGAAGAGAAGATACTTCTGGCAGATGTTGTAAACAAAATTAACAGAGCTAATGGCAAGGTAAGAGAGGGGTTTTTTTTATATGTAATTTTGTGTTTACACTTTACTGAATGTCAAGGCCAGTATTTATCATTGAGAAGTTTGTGGTAAGCGACCTATTTAAACCACTGTAGACTACAGTAGCAGTACAATATTAATTGAGGAAAACTGTTTAAAGTCAACTACTTACAAGTCAAACCAGATATAGAAGGAGAATTTCTATTGCTGTGGTCAGCAGTGAAACAGGTGGTTTATTTATAACAATGCAGTAGTTTGCTGGTTACCATTACTGATACTAGATTCTTCATTTCAGGTTATTCAGGTAACAAATAAATTAACTAGATAGTGTGATAGATTTAATTTGTGTCAAGATTACTCATTAATTAACACAATCACTATGTGCCATATCCTATTCTGTGAGCCTGAAATGATCTCATGAATAGGTACTGCCTCAATATATTTTCTAAGTACAGAGAAGGTGTGATTGCACTGGTTGAGGGTGCTGAAAAAATTCTCCGGGGTGGTGCTCTGGAGAGGGTCCTGCTGAGATTCACTTGGATGTTGCCTGGGATGAAGTGCCTCAGTTGTGTGTTTGCTTTCTTTAAAGTGGGAAAAGGCTGAGGGGAAAGCTGGTAGTGGTATGTAAAATTGTGAAGGGCATCATTGAATAAACAATAGTAATTTTTTTCTCCAAAGCTGAGGATTGAAGTGAGGAGTAGGAGGCTTAGAGGAGATATAAGGAAAAACCTTTTCTCGTCCAGAGTGAAGTTGCAATTTGGAAAGCACTCTCTAAAAAAGTGGATGAGGCAGAGAGCCTTACAAAATTTAAGATGTATTATGCAAATATGTGAACCACCAAGGCACAGAAAACTGTAGACTGTGCTGGTAAAAGGGAAGGATATTGATGAGCATTTGATGGTTGACATGGACAAAATGCGTGAAAGGGCCTCTTTCTGATCCATAACACCAAACTGCAGAAACCTTGTGTGAATGTAAATTCTGGAGCTCCAAGAAAATTCTGAGCAACAGTATCTGTATTCTGATCACAACTTTAATTGGAAAAGCAGGATGTCAAGTGATAGAGTGGATAAATAGAATATGAGATTCATTTTTGGTTGGTGTAGAATTGTGAGATCTGATTCTTGACCCTGACCCATGATGATTCAGTTCATCTTCATGGATCATGGACGATGGTGACATAATGAGTCTTGGTGTATCATTTATACTATGTTGCGTATTTGAAAATGAATCTCAGGGTTGTATATGGTGACATATCTACGGTTTCATAATAAATTTACCTTGAACTTTGAATTTGATGCTGGGTGCCTGTGATGCTATTGCAAGTAAGTGTTTCATTGCACCTATGCACACTTATACTTATGACAATAAGTTTGACTTTGACTCTGACCTAGAATAAAAGAAATTAAGTTTCCTATTACTGTTAAGTGAACATCAGCTAAAAGTACATGGATATTAACTCCATGCCCTTCTTAGGATATTATGACTAGTCACTATGGTGATGTATTAGAGGAATTATCACCACACTCCAGAAAGGATGGGAGAAGTGGAGGGTAAATAACACAATTAACTCTTTTAAGACCATAAGACGTAGGAGGAGAATTTTTTTGCACTTATAAGCATTGAAAAGTTGGGAAGAAATGTCATTTGGCACTCTCAGTTGCAGAGAGTAAGCATGTCACTGGCGGCTTTAAATGTACACTTCAATTCTGCAAATATGGATTGTATTTCTACCTCCAGTTAAAATTTGTGAGTGGCCTCTGGGTGCTCTGACAAAAGAAATCCTTTCATTTGATGAGTGGCTGTGATTGTCAGTGCCATGCAAATCAGGACACCTGGAAACCATCCAGTTCCTTGTTAAAATTCTGGGCCAAATATACCTAAAAGAAATTCTAGTCTCAAAACATAGTTCGAAGTTGTGTTTTCATATGCAAGAGTGCAGCAGCAGCATTACACACACATAGGATCATATAAATAGCCCTCAAAAGAAAAAAAAACATAAATTAAACATGAATTGTGCACTTCTTTAAAACAGGAAAACATAACCAGAATTAAAAAAGCAAGGTCTATTTTAATGCAAAGTGATGCTATGTCTTAATTTGGAGAAAATTAGAAGTCGAACCTTTGAACCTTTATTTGATTTTGAGAAAAGATGAGGCTCATTTGCTCGTTATTATCATTTGAGCTAATTGATATAATTTTTCCATGATCTAATTGTAAATTTTTTAGTATATTTTCTTTTCTTGCTGGCAGTTTGATGTTTATTTTTAGAAGCTTTTTGTATGACGCATGACTCCGGGGTTGTATACCTAATGGGTTCTTTTTTTTCTCTCACTTTTCTGCTTAGTAGGTTTTTTTTGTTATCACAATTTTTTTTTCAATCTTTAAGATAATGTCTTTTTTGAGACATTGTAAGTGTTGTTATTTCAATGTACTTACGTTATTTTTTCCGTATAATATAACAATAAAAAGATTTGAAAAGAAAGACCTGTCTCATTCTGGTAAGCAGACTCATTGGCACCTGTTATTCCACCAACAACAGTGGTGTCATTGGCGAATTTGAAGATGGCATTGAAGGTGTGCTTAGCCACAAGGTCATCTGTGTGTAGAAAATAGGGCAAGGGTAAATTGCACAGCCTCAAGATGTACCTGTGTTGGTGACTGGCTTGAAGTCTGCTGATGAGGAAGTTGACTATCCAGTTGCAGAGGGAGATACAGAAGCCCAAGTTTTGAAGCCTGATGATGGGTTTGGATGGGTTAATTGGGTTGAACACTGAGCTATAGTCATTGAACAACAGCATACATACACATTTCTGTTGTCAAGCAGAGTGAAGAGCTGGAGAAATCACTTCTGCTAATATCCTGTTAAAACTGTGGACAAACTGGAATAGATCTAGGTCATCTCTAAGGCAGGACTTGATTCACGCCATTACTTGGTCACAATTACTTGTCTTCACAGTTAATTGGTACCCCAAAGCAAATATTTGATCATAAGCATGTGTCAAGTCTGCATTAAAATTAATACAAAAATCACATTGAGCTTAATGGTTTTTAAAGTCTTGATCTTTGTGACTCCATATTTAATGACATTTGTCCTTGTTTGATATAGGGAACCCCGAGGATCTTCTTATTAACCAAGAGCAACTTCATCATTGCTGATCAAAAGACAGGCCAGATCAAATCCACAATTCCTGTAACGGACATCACTAGTGTGTCTGTGAGCAAGCAAACAGATGGACTCTTTGCTGTACACCTCAAAGAGGTAAGGGCTCTGCAATAGGACATCAGATGTTCAATTGTATAATACAGAATGAGTAAAATTTTAGTGCCTCTAACCTAAATAATCATTTTGTTCTTTATTGCTTTGAAAAATTGAAAAAGAATTTAGAGAAACTGGAATGATGCCTTGCAATCTTTATTTTCTTTTCATCTGTGTTGATTTATGTGTCTCACCAATAGTTATTTGAAGAATTACTGCAAAATTCTGATTTAAGTTAATTTTATAAATGCTACCAAATTGTCTGGACCAGGACTTAATATCCTTTTAAAACCTTAGAAAGACACATTTCATTACAAATAAAAGTTGAGCAGGCTCTCTGGCTTTTTGAGATGCTTCACTGTTCAATCCAATCATGGTCAATATTTTTGCTATTTTCCCAAATCTCCTCTTGCCATTTTTTGTCTAGAAATCTATTTATGAAATGTAGTCATTGACTTGGCTTCCTCTGGCTTATGTGGTAGAGGATTTTATAGATATATATATGGTGAGACTCTTGGCAGTGTGGAAGATCAGAGGGATCTCTGGGTCCGAGTCCATAGGACAGTCAAAGCTGCTGCGCAGATTGACTCTGTGGTTAAGAAGGAATATGATGCATTGGCCTTCATCAACCATGGGATTGAGTTTAAGAGCCGAGAGGTAATGTTACAGCTATGTAGGACCCTGGTCAGGCCCCACTTGGAGTACTGTGCTCAGTTCTGGTCACCTCACTACAGGAAGGATGTGGAAGCTACAGAAAAGGTGCAGAGGAGATCTACCAGGGTGTTGCCTGGATTGGGGAGCATGCCTAATGAGAATAGGTTGAATGAATTCAGCCTTTTCTCCTTGGAGCGGCAGAGGATGAAAGGTGACCTGAAAGAGGTATATAAGATGATGAGAGGCATTGATCATGTGGATAGTCAGAGGCTTTTTCCCAAGGCTGCACGAGAGGGCACAGTTTTAAGGTGCTTGGAAGTAGTCACAGAGGAGATGTCAGGGGTAAGTTTTTTACACAGAGAGTGGTGAGTGCGTGGAATGGGCTGCCAGTGATGGTAGTGGAGGCGGATACAATAGGAGCTTTTAAAATACTCCTTGATAGGTACATGGACCTTAGAATAATAGAGGGCTACAAGGGAAACTAACCTTAGTTAGTTTCTAAATAAGTTCATGTTTGGCACGGTATTGTGGGCTGAAGGGCCTGTATTGTGCAGTAGGTTTTCTATGTTTCTATATCCTGACATGGTTTGAGACTCCTCAACATCCTTCTTGCATTAGGCTTGTTAATCTCTGTCAAAAGTTTTTGTCAATTTCAGTGAGACCTCTTCTCATTTCTCTAAACTCTAGCTGAAACAGCACTAGTCAACCATATATCTCCTCATTCAACAGTCCTGCTATCTCAGGAACCTTCACTGCACTCTGTATGGCAAGGGTAGGGAAAATAAACTGCACATTATAGTGCATGTATGGTCTCTACAGGCCTTGTGTAGTAGTATAAAGACATCCTTGCTCCTGCTGCATTCAAAACCTTGCAATGAAATCAATATATATTTTGCCATCTTAAATGTTTACTGTATATTTGTTTCTGGTGACAGATATAGAAAGACATCTGTGAATTGTATGTGAAATTAATTTAGAATAAGTTCTCAGTTTGTGTAGAGTTATGATATTTTTAATACAGTGAAACTTCCACTGGTATGAAAGAGTTGCAAGTGGACTCATTTTTTAAAATTTCATTCAACATCTTTTTATATGCCTGCATGGAGCTTATGAAATTCTGTATGGACCCCAGCAGTCTAGGTTTTGATTTGTACTAAATTGGCTGCTCTCCCTTGGGGTGTATAAACTGCCTTGTATCAACTGATGCCTGCTTGAAGAGCAGATGTTGGAATACTCAGTAAGAAGATAACATGTTTTCATGAGAAATTTAAGTTCACCAGGGAAGGGTCAAAAGATCAACAAACGTGTGGCCTATAGATGCCCAGCTGCTGCTACTGCCTGGGAGAGAACTGGAGAAGAAGATGCCCTGTTTATCACATGCATATGTGGTACACTTTTAAATTCAACAGTAAACGACTTAGAACAGTTGTTTGCTAGTAACACTGAAATGGCTTCATTTGGATATAAATACTTGTACACAGCATCAAAATACTGAAGTTACAAAACACAAAAAAAAGGCAAAATTAAGATCTAGATTGACTAAAAGTCAGAGTATAAATAATTAAATTATGTTGTAATTGAATGGTGAACCAGATTCAGGAAGCCTTATGCAGTTTCCAGGGTCCTGATTGACAACTTGTTAGTTTGGATGCAGGGTCTTGACCCAAAGTGAGCACTTTTTTTCCCTCACAGGAGCATACTGAGTTCCTCCAGCAATTTTTTTTTTATCCACATTTCAGGACCTGCAGTGTGTTGCACCTCCACAGTTCTAAGCCACTTTTTAGTTTGCAGTTCAGGAATAAATCATATTTCATCTTAAAGAAAGAACAAATTCCAATTAATTGAAATATTGCCAACATCACTGTCTCATAGAAAAGAATGTATTCAACTTCCATTGGGAAATAATATCCATAAAACTGAATTGCTTGGGTTACAATTGAAAACAATGCAAGAACTTCCAGCTATAATGGGAATCCAACTGAACACTGAAACTTCATAGGAAGGATCTGAGTTAAAGTTGTTGATTTATTTGGAGACGATGAGCATTAATTGTACCTGATAATAATGTTAATGTAGACAAAGTCCCTTTAAATTATTCTGTCTGATAGGCTACTCAAATCCAATGAATTGGTCATACAATAATATACTTCAAATACTGTGCACCAAGAAATTGCTGTTAAAATCATTAAATCTATACCCTCTAATGCACAATTGATTGGTTTGAGACTTTCAGTGGAAATTTCCTCAGCTTCATTAAGATCTTCCATGGTGCTAGTTATTGCATATTTTATACATCTATGCACTTTGCTGTGTGGAAATTATGTGAAGGAATAAAGGATGACAGGAGTGAAGGTAGGACCGATTAGAGATAAAGGTGGGAAGATGTGCCTGGAAGCTGTGGAAGTGAGCGAGGTCCTCAATAAATACTTCTCTTCGGTATTCACCAATGAGAGGGAACTTGATGATGGTGAGGACAATATGAGTGAGGTTGATGTTCTGGAGCATGCTGATATTAAGGGAGAGGAGGTGTTGGAGTTGTTAAAATACATTAGGACAGATAAGTCCCCGGGGCCTGACGGAATATTCCCCAGGCTGCTCCACGAGGCGAGAGAAGAGATGGCTGAGCCTCTGGCTAGGATCTTTATGGCCTCGTTGTCCACGGAAATGGTACCGGAGGATTGGAGGGAGGCGAATGTTGTTCCCTTGTTCAAAAAAGGTAGTAGGGATAGTCCGGGTAATTATAGACCAGTGAGCCTTACGTCTGTGGTGGGAAAGCTGTTGGGAAAGATTCTTAGAGATAGGATCTATAGGCATTTAGAGAATCATGGTCTGATCAGGGACCATCAGCATGGCTTTGTGAAGGGCAGATCGTGTCTAACAAGCCTGATAGAGTTCTTTGAGGAGGTGACCAGGCATATAGATGAGGGTGGTGCAGTGGATGTGATCTATATGGATTTTAGGAAGGCATTTGACAAGGTTCCACATGGTAGGCTTATTCAGAAAGTTAGAAGGCATGGGATCCAGGGAAGTTTGGCCAGGTGGATTCAAAATTGGCTTGCCTGCAGAAGGCAGAGGGTGGTGGTGGAGGGAGTACATTCAGATTGGAGGATTGTGACTAGTGGTGTCCCACAAGGATCTGTTCTGGGACCTCTACTTTTCGTGATTTTTATTAACGACCTGGATGTGGGGGTAGAAGGGTGGGTTGGCAACTTTGCAGACGACACAAAGGTTGGTGGTGTTGTAGATAGTGTAGAGGATTGTCAAAGATTGCAGAGAGACATTGATAGGATGCAGAAGTGGGCTGAGAAGTGGCAGATGGAGTTCAACCCAGAGAAGTGTGAGGTGGTACACTTTGGAAGGACAAACTCCAAGGCAGAGTACAAAGTAAATGGCAGGATACTTGGTAGTGTGGAGGAGCAGAAGGATCTTGGGGTACATGTCCACAGATCTCTGCAAGTTGCCTCACAGGTGGATAGGGTAGTTAAAGCTTATGGGGTGTTAGCTTTCATAAGTCGAGGGATAGAGTTTAAGAGTCGCGATATAATGATGCAGCTCTATAAAACTCTGGTTAGGCCACACTTGGAGTATTGTGTCCATTTCTGGTCACCTCACTATAGGAAGGATGTGGAAGCATTATAAAGGGTACAGAGGAGATTTACCAGGATGCTGCCTGGTTTAGGGAGTATGGATTATGATCAGAGATTAAGGGAGCTAGGGCTTTACTCTTTGGAGAGAAGGAGGATGTGAGGAGACATGATAGAAGTGTACAAGATATTAAGAGGAATGGATAGAGTGGAGAGCCAGCACCTCTTCCCCAGGGCACTTACTGCTCAATACAAGAGGACGTGGCTTTAAGGTAAGGGGTGGGAAGTTCAAGGGGGATATTAGAGGAAGGTTTTTTACTCAGAGAGTGGTTGGTGCGTGGAATGCACTGCCTGAGTCAGTGGTGGAGGCAGATACACTAGTGAAGTTTAAGAGACTACTAGACAGGTATATGGAAGAATCTAAGGTGGGGGCTTGTATGGGAGGCAGGGTTTGAGGGTCGGCACAACATTGTGGGCTGAAGGGCCTGTACAGAGCTGTACTATGTTCTATGTTCTTTAAATCTATAGTATTCAACAAGTGGCTCAAATGCTTCAGCTGTTGGGAAAATCCAACTGGCTGGCAATATTGCTGTCAAATTAACTTCTGAACAATACCAGGTTCTTCTGTTGCATTTGTGAATTACTGTATATACTTGTGTGGAATGAAACCCTAGAATACTACAGGTAGAATAGAAGACCTATAAATTCATGGTATCTTCATGATTTTAGAAGGATCCAAAGCGTTCCTGGTCAATGAAGTATTTCTAATGCATTTTCATGTTTACCATGATATGGCAGACAACTTGCTTAAGCAAATGACCACAAGCTGGGTAATCTGTTCTAGGAATGCTGACTGAAGAATGAATATTAGTCAGGGAACTACAAAGATTCCTTCTTCCTTGCACTTCTTTGAATATTCTCGAGGAATCTTTTACATCCACCTGAGAAGGAAGATGTGTCTTGATTTACCTTTCATCCAAAGGACGACACCTCTAACAATGCAGTGCCTCTTCAGCATTATATGATTTTTTTGTGATCAAGTCTTTGCAGTGAGATTTGAACCCATAAGCTTAGGGTGACATAAAAGTGGGAGTCAAGGCCGATGCATGTGGGCATCAGACAAGACCAGATTCAGGCATAGCTAAAGGGCTCTCCATTGCAGATTCTGCTGTGAGGATTGGCCACAATGGAGATGGGCTACATCTGGCTGCAGTGTAGTGCATTTAGATTAGAAAGGGAAAAAAGCTACAAGACGAGAGCAAGTATAATATTCTACTTCTCTTGCATACGCAAAAGAAAAGATTGTGCAAGTTCCTTATTGTTAGGTTAAACAGTAACAGAATATAAACTTGGTTTCCAGTTGTCTTTAATAAGAATGTTTTGGCTCTCATCTATTCTGGGAACTTCATAAATACATCTCAGGGAATTTGGCTACAGAGAATGGTTCAAGACCTCTGGATAATGAAATAATTCTGGAGACAACTATCTAAAACTCCTCTGGTATAAAATGCTGCTGACAAGATCACAGTCAAAATCTTGTGACTGTGAAGCTTTTGCTAAATGCAGCTTTTGCCTGATTCTTTAACCCAGTTTTAAAGTTCCCTGGGACGCATTCAGTTACTGTTTCCAAACTGCTACATAATTGTGTAATTTATTTTTAAAGAGGCAGTGAGAACAGAAACTCAGGTCAATGCCACCCAATCTGGTCAATCCAAGTTTTTGAACGATGAAAGGGGCACATGAAAGGTGGGCTAATGCAGGGACGTGGGCTCCACTCGTAATTACATCTAAATAAATATGCATAGCAATAGGTTGAATGCATGCATGAGCATGTTTGCCCGCCAAAAGAAAATTTAAAATCAGATACATGCCCCAGAGGTCAACAAACATGAGGCACTTGTTTAAAAATCCAGCAAATAAAATGCAGCTTCACTGAAACACAATGGAAAGTGTTCAAAGTTAGAAGTAAATTTGTTATCAAAGTACATATATGTCACCATACACAACCCTGAGATTCATTTTCTTGCGAGCATACTCAATAAATCCATTAACCAAAAGAGAATCAATGAAAGACTAGAAGGTGGACAACCAGTGTACAAAAGACAACAGATTATACAAATACAAAAGAAAGAGAAACAAAATAAATAAGCAATGAGTATCAGGAATATTGGATGAAGAGTAATTGAAGTTTAGTGAAGTTATCCCTTTTGGTTCAAGAGCCTGATGGTTGAGGGGTGATAATTGTTGCTGAACTTGGTGGTGTGAGTCCTGAGGCTCCTGTACCACCTTCCAGATGCAGCAGTGAGAAGAGAGCATGATCTGGGTGGTGGGGGTCTCTGATGGTGGATGCTGTTTTCCTGTGATAACGCTCTGTGTAGATGTGCTCAATGGCGGGGAGGACTTTAGCCA
Source organism: Mobula hypostoma (assembly GCF_963921235.1). Lineage (NCBI taxonomy): Eukaryota > Metazoa > Chordata > Chondrichthyes > Myliobatiformes > Myliobatidae > Mobula > Mobula hypostoma. The sequence goes on along the minus strand of NC_086102.1, from coordinate 151,119,853 downwards.
TGATGGACTGGGGTGTATCCACTACTTTTTTTGTAGCATTTTCTGTTCAAGTGTTTTGGTGTTCCCATACCAGGCTGTGATGCAATCAGTCAATATACTCTCCACCACACATCAATAGGAGTTTGTCAAAGTTATGGATGTCATGCTGAATCTTCTAAGTAAGGTCCTAAGGAAGTAGAGGCACTGCCGTGCTTTCTTCGTAATTGCATTTATGTGCTGGGCATAGGACAGGACCTCTGAAATGATAACACTAAGGACCTTAGTGTTGCTGACCCTCTCCATCTCTGATACCTTGATGAAGACAAGGTCGTGGACCTCTGGTTTCCTCCTCCTGAAGTCAATAATCAGCTCCTTAGTCTTGCTGACATTGAGCAAGAAGAAAAAGAGCCAGTCAGCCAGATTTTCAATCTCCCTCCTAAATGCTGATTTATCACCACCTTTGATTCAGCCTACGACAGTGGTGTCATCAGCGAACTTAAATATGGCATTGGAGCTGTGCTTAGCAAGTAGAGCAGGGGGCGAAGCACACAGCCTTGTGATGCACCTGTGCTTGTGGAGGAGATGTTGTTTGCCAATCTGAACTGACTGGAATCTACAAGTGAGGAAATTGAAGATCCAATTCCACAAGGATTTATTGAGGCCAAGGTCTTGAAATTTATTGATTAGTTTTGAGGAGATGATAGAATTGACTGATGAGTTGTAATTGATAAAGAGCATCCTGATGCATGCATCTTTGCTGTCCACATATTCTAGGGTGAGTGAAGAGCCAATGAAATGACACCTGTTGTGCCAGCAGGCAAATTATATAGGTAGTATAAGCTTGTTGATTTGTGCAGATTATACATACAGCAGATTTGCTAAATCTGATTTTGGCATACTGAGTGCATTGTTCCAAATAAAATGCATGTTTCCTGTTGTCTGCATCCCATTACGGTCATGACTTCAGCAGTCTTCTAAATTTGTCAATTACATAAACTTAAATTACTATTCACTTTGCATTTGGGTGGGATGTGACCAAATTATACATATCCTCAGATTTGCCAGTATTTTGAGCATGATGGCAGGTTAGCATTGATAACTTACTGGTCAATTTTGGCTGGCTTCCTTTATGATGTAGGAGCTTTTCTATTAGACTGGACAAGAGCTGCTGCTGCAGAATGCTGCACATTTTTAAAAATTTCCTATTTTAAAATAGCCCGACTGAATAGGCTATACTGGGATAAGTATTGCACTTAATAGCCCTCTGCACTTGCCATAGCAACGAAGTGTCAGTGTCTGGACTCTGCAATGTCTGGAATTAGCATAAGAACACAAGAAAATAGCTGCAGGAGTAGACAATCTGGCCCCTTGAGCCTACAGTGTCAATTAAATATGAGTATGGCTGATCAACGCTGGCTTCAACTTCTCTTCTGTGCCCAGTTCCCCATAACCCACAATTCCATGAGCTTTCAAATATTTATATCCATCTTCACTGTATCTATCTCCACCTTAATGTATCAGGCATCAAACTATTAGTGAGTCCTGTTATGAGCATGTTATTTGAACACATCTAGCAATGTTGTTTTGGGGCGGACAAGTTCTCTATTTCTTCTTAGTCACTTCAGTAAAAGTGAGTGATAAGGGAAGGGGTAGAACAGCTTTTCTGTTGATGTTTGCTTTAGAAATTATTTTTTTTTAAATCTATTGTTAAAATAATCTAAGGCTTAAACTTGGGGGTTTCTCAGTGTGCTTGCCCAAGACCTACTTTTGTGATACTCATATTGTGAGTTTAAAATTGAGTTCTAGTGTAGTTTTGGTTTATTTTTAAGATTTTCATTGAGATATAGTTATATGTGAGCCCCTTCTAGTGACAGGAAAATGTATTGCATCCCTGTTCATTTCAGGATTCATTTATTATCAAAGAATATATAAATTATCCAACCTTGAGATTTGCTTGCTCACAGGTACTTGCAAAGCAACAAACACGAAAGAACCCAATTATAGAAAAAAGAGTAAACATCAAAAATAAAAGATCAACACTCAATGCGCTCGACAAAGAAAAAAAAATCATGCAAACAATTGACAACAACAGCAACATTCCGAACCAAAATTGTGTGCTCAGATCCGAACCCTGGCGCAGCCCGGAGTAGGCCTAAGGCTTCACTTATCAGGTCAACCTAATAGATTGGCATGGAGCACAGCGGCCGGGGCAGTCTTCATAGCCGCAGCGCCTTGGAGGGAGGAGTGACCATGGCAGGAGCGAGTGAAATCAGCTCTTGTCTTGACTGACATCCTGTCTTTTTAGTTTATCTGGGCCGGCGTTTGAATTGGCCAAACAACGGAACAACTAAAGGCTCTGGCTTCCAGGAGAGCGAGCAAAATCAGCACTCACCTCCGATCTGGGCCGGTGTTTAAATTGTCTAAACAGCGAATTTTACCTTGTACTCGGTTCCAGCTGCGACGAAAGGCTCTGGGCCCACATCACGCCGGGCCAAGATTTTCCTGCCCGGCGACTCACTCCGGGCCCAGATTTTCCCACTCAGTGACTCGCTCTGGGGCCAGATTTTGCCGCCCAGCAACTCGCTCCAGGCCCAGATTTTGTCGTCCAGCGACTTGCTCCAGGCCCAGATTCCGTCGCCCAGCCCGAAGCCGCTCTCAAGCTCATCAGCTCGGCACCCAGAGCAATCCAGCTTCACACCTCACACAGCTGAATGAGCATCGGAACTCCATCTGCAACCATTCTGTAACACCCCATGAATTTAAGTTCATCCCACAAATTTGCCTTGGCATTGCTCACCCCTTCACAGTTTGCAGTGATAATTTAACAAAGTTTACCACAGGAAAGGTATTTTTAGTGATGTTTGAAGGTGGATTTCTTATCTTTTTGATTACCAGAAGCTGTCGTACATATTCAGTAGCACCATCTTAACGGGAAATTTCATAAGAATACTTTTGAAGTAATATCTGACATAAAAGTCTTTTTAAATTTATAACTGTATGGTGAAGATCGGAAGGCTTTTCTTTTTGTGTCATTTAATATACAGGGGTAACTTGATTTTAATTCAACAGAATAGTTTAATTCTTCCCTGAGAAGTAGTACTACACTGCTTCTGGACAGCCAAATTATGGACACTTTGCCTAATGAATCTGGAACTACTACTACTTGCTGGGAGAATTCTGAACAGAAAGTTTTTAGGTTTGACTGGGAATCTATGGTTTGAATGTGATAGGGTTCTGGTCAGTATCTGGAATTAGGACTTAATGCTAGAGAACTAATGCTTCATGCACTACCTGCAGAACACTAACTCCAGCTCTTTTTTAAACACAGGGTTCCACTGCAGCTGCTAAGGGCGATTTTCTATTCACCAGTGACCGTTTGATTGAGATAATCACCAAGCTTTATCGTACAATATTCTTTAAAACCAACCAGAAGATAGCTGTTGAGATAAACAACGAGTAAGTTCTGATTTTTATTTTAGGAAAAGAATAAGGAAGACACATGAAGTTATAAATTTGTTAAATAAGCTGCAAATGAATATGAAGTACCTCAAGACTTGAGAAAGGATGGAATATGACTTTTATTGGAATAAATACCTGATTCTGAGCTTTCTCAGTATTTCAGAGGTGGAACACAAAACTCTTCCCTCCACCCCCACCCCCTGCCACTATTTTAACCCTTTCCCCTCCAGTTCTATAACAAAACACGTCCAACCAGAGCTCAAAGTCATAATGCCATAAGCTCAAGTACATATATGTACAAGTGCAATGAAAATTTTACCTGCAGTAGCACTCACAAGAAAAACATAAATTATACACAACTTTTACAAGAAGGAACATAAAAAGAATTTTTAAAAAAGAAATGTCTATTTTAGTGCAATGTCATCAACATGGTCATAATGTTGCAAAATTCTGGTGATCAGGGTCTTACAATTTCATTCAAGGACTGAATGGTTGAAGAGAAAATTTTCTTGAACCAAGTGGCACAGGACTTCAGGCTTCTGTACTTCCTGCCTAACTGCAAGAAGATGGCATGGCCTGGATGGTGGGGATCTTTGATGATAAATGTTGCTGCCTTGAGGCAACACCTCCTGTAGGTAGTGTTGATGAGGTAGGTACCATTGATGAGGTAGATTCCATGGGGGAGGCACCATTCAGTCTTTATTACTGCTCGACTCTGGCTTTCAATTTTCTGAAAAGCTGTCCACAGAGATAGTCCAGGCTTCTGCACCTCGAGTCCACCAGCTACCATGCTACCATATCTTATCAGTCAAAATATGCTATTGGTATATTCATCAATAATTTAATTGCTATCATAGTTACTTCTCTGATATCTTAAATTGCACATTTTTCTGAAGCTACAGATTTCATAGGGCACTGGATATTTCCCTTTGCAGCATTGTCAGACATCCCACCTCTCCCGGAACTTCCGGGAGTCTCCCGCATATTAATAGTGGCTCGCTGATACCCGCAAATTATATACAATATCACAGAAATCAATTTTTTTTGAGAGCGAGCAAGAGAAAAACAAGAGAGAGCTCGAGAGCGACCACGCGAGAGAGAGCATGCACGAGAGAGAGCGAGAAAGAAAGCAAGCGAGAGCGTTTGAGAGCGCACGAGTGACCACGAGAGAGAGAGCGAGAGCGCACCATTGCAGAGTGTTCCAAAAAAAATAAAACATACGTCACCCAGACTACACTAAAGTGTACCCCTGCCTAATAGGGGTCAAAATAATGACAGTGTTGCTCACCGCACTGTTTGCAACAATGACTTTTCTATTGCCCATGGTGGGTTAAGACTGTAAAAGACATGTTGAGGTGGGATTAACAGGTGTCATTCGTTCATTAGCATAGCTAACATTATTTAAACTAGCTGGACAGCTGCTAAGGAGCTACTCTGTTGCAGACATCCCACCTCTCCCGGAAGTCTCCCGCAAATTGATGGTGCTACCTCCCTGAAATGAGTTTTTGCAGGGTGGGATGTCTGCATTGTTAGGCACCACTACAATGTCATTTCCATCACATAACTTTTAAGCTTTAGCTCACACTGCTAATTGCTGAACTCCAGGTTAAACCTTGAAGAATTCAAATGGTATGTAGCAATATCAAGTCACCTAGTCATAAGAAAACAGTTTGACTTGCACTTTCGTTGTTAATGTGGGGAAGTGAATTTGCTGTAATGCTGACATTGTTAGTGGAATCTGAGACATTAGGGGCATTACATAACAATTTCCCAGAAAGGAATGAGGTGCTTTAATTTATCATTTCATGAGAAAGAGTAATTATTACACCCAGCATGACAGTAATGCAATTTTATTTTGTAGTGAACAATGACAGGGTCAGGTTCTATACTTTATGTGCAGGGTGTATAGTCCAGTTTTAAAAAATCATATTTTGGCCCTGCCTCTTTGTATTGAACCAACACTATCGTTTTGTAATTAACAATGAATGTAATATAGCAGCAACTAATTTCTCATTTCTGAAACTAGATATATTAAGTACATTGCTTTATTTTGTCTTTTTTTAGATTTCTGGTTCAGTTCAATCAGGATAAAGTCTGCGTGAAGTTTATTCAGGGAACGCAGAAAAATGGCAACCTCCCCGCATGCAAGAGGAAAAATAATCGTCTCCTGGAGGTCACAGTTTCTTAACTGCAAATCCTGACCTTCCTCAGACAATTTATTGCTGCACATATGGTTATATATTTCTTCATTAAGTTTCTTCTCCTGAGGCTGTGACTGGCTGATAATGGTTAAGTAGTGTAACAATGAAATCAATTTATTTTCAAGATTGGTTCTCAAAATTCTGAAAATAAGAGTTCCTTTCACAAATCTCAGGGTAGTTGTTCCTCCGTCACTTTGGATAAGAATTACCTGCTTGATGTGATATTGGGCAGTAGAGGCCAAAAAAGTGATCTTCATCACTTGATCAGAAAAGTGATGCTGATTTATGGATTGAGATCTGGAAAGAGGGATTATTTTGTGGGAGGCTTGCCATATACATAGTGGTCAAATGGCCTCATTTAAATGCCACGTGCTTGTGATTCTATCATTTTGTCACATGGCTAGTTTATGTCAGTTTTGGCTTGAAGTTGAACACTACAATTAGGTATATAGGGTGTCTGCTGATCTCTCGCTGCCAAAGATCACATGAACCAAAAAGCCACTTGAGCTTGATATTTCAGAGGGCTGATATTTCAACCGTTTCTAATTAGCCAGCACCTTCAGGAGAAAGGGGGAGGTGTGGGAACATTGGGGATTCTTGGGAGAAATCTGTAGATGGCCAACATAAGAAAACTCTTAAATGTAAAAAAGATTTGGGAGTTTTAATCAGGTTCGTGAACTTGGACCTAAGCTAGATGCCTAGGTGTGCAGAACATTATAGTTTTAGCTTTCTGCAAGGCAGAAACCAGCATAAAATGGAGAAAGTAATCTGATTTTTAAAAAGATAGTGCAGTAAGAAGCCACGTGTGATTCTATTGTAACTTTGCATATACAAGAGTCAGTTGGTTATGGGAGCAAACTTTCAGTGAACAGATATATTTGCTGAACTGCAGTATGTACAGGAAAATTGCTTGTTTTAAAATGAAATACATTGTATGTATTATGCAACAACAAAAAAACAGGTTTTAAAGCATTTTGTAAAGGCTATTTATGTTAAATTTCTTTGAGAGTTGCTCAGTACCAGCATATATGCAGAATGTTGCAAAGCATCCTGCAGTCCAGCAAGATTTTTGCCAAGTCACTGTGACTTATAGAATTCACACTATACAGACTTAAAACACTAACCAGAAATGAAATGAAATATGCTTCAAGAAATCCTTACAGAGTAATTTTTGAGGTAAAAAGATGTAAATAGATTAAGACTGATATCATGATTGTGATCTAGTTTAATTGTGATGTAATGCTGGTTGCTGTAATGTTATAATCATATTTTTGTATTTAATACCTCTTAAGATCATCCTGCCTGCAAAATTTGTGTTTCAGACTATGGTCAAAATCAAAGTTAATGCAGCTGATTTATTAATCTTTTATAAATTCATGTGTCTGTGGGATCTTCTACTGTAAGTGTGAGTATTCATACTGAATGTGTGATGTTCAACTCAGGCATTCAGAGAAATGGTGAGCATCATCAATTAGGAATTACAGAGATGGTTTTGGGATTAAATATATTTTCACACAAGCAAACCAAAATTAATGAGATGCAGATGCAGAACATATTTGAATAATAAAGTAAGAGTCTTCCAAAAACATTTAGAAAATTTGAGTTTTCTGCCACTCCTTCCTGAAAGAGGACTGTCATTTCATGACAATGTGTGCAACTCATGAATGACTGTATTTCAATACACTGGGGCCGATTAATTTTGTGTATACGTTACAACCTAATAATTGATCCACTGAAATTGCAGTCAAGGAAACTTTCAATATATTAGGGCGAACATATTTTGTGTGTATTAATCCATGGTTTGCATTACTGTAAAGTGAATTGGAGTGCCTCTGATCTGTGCCAAATAAGATAGAAGCAACAATGGTTTGACATCAACCCTATCATCTGAATGAAGCAAACTTCAACTTTCCTTGACTACAACTTCCGCACAACAATTACTAGATGGCAGAATGTTAGTCAGAAGGTTAATACTTCAGTGCCCACACATGATATAGCTGTTGTAAAAATTCATGTATATTTTAGAAATCTAGAACACATACATTTTATAGGACATGCTATTTAGCATGGGAGTTTAGTACCTTTTATGTGAAAAATATTCACTAGCAGTTTTGCATGAACTGTTACAAATAATGTTGAGTCATTGCTGAACTTACTGTATTAGTTCCTTGGATGAGATTACCCAGCATGAACTGTTCATCCCTATAAAATCCTCAGAGATAATAACTATTTATATTAGTTTCCATTGTGTTTTCCAAAGTTAAGCTATACAAATATAGTTATTTGCATGAACCAATATAAAACACTTGAAACAAATTTTTGAAATTTATTGTAGAAATCTCGTGACATTCCGTACATGGACTGTTATGTAACAGAGCTAATATGTTGATGTCCTTTCTCGCCCCTGGAATTTTGCTTATGTTTGGATATGTTTTACAGAAGATTTGGAAAAATCCTTGCATTAACTTTCAAGCTCAAGTTTAATTGTCATTCAGCCATACATGAATGCAGCCAAACGAAACAGCATTACTCTGGGGCCAAGGTGCAAAATACAGTACCAACAGTCACACAGAGCACAAGGCACACATAGTACAGATAAGACAGCAGGAAAATACAGTCACACAAAAAGAAATATGGTCCAAGTCCCAGAGTCCATGAATGTTGCAGCAGTCTGCAGTCGAGCATAATACATCTTGTGTATGGCCGAATGGCCACTGGAGAACAGCACCAACTCAATCACGTATGCCGTGCCACACTGCCTCAGGCACATCAACTCCGATACCTCTCTACTGTGTGGCTGCATACAGATAACACCGTTGTTTGAGGCATAGTCCTGGCTATGACCAAGGCCACGGAGCTCTGCTGCCAACCATCCCTGCCATTCACCAATCCAATAACCAAGTGAAGTAGTCTTGGGCATTCCAGATTAATAATATCCAACATGGTCATGCGATCACAAGAAAGGTAACTACTAAGATGATCACTTGCTGTTAGACTGCACATCTCCTTCACGCACCCTCTACAACACCTCACTGATGCAGGTAGCAGCACAACCCACACCAAGTCCAGCTTCTTCAGTTTCTCCACCAACGAGAAACTCGCTGATGATGTAGACTTGCAATACTTCAAGTTATTAATGTCCAGCAGAGTCCTTGAGATCGTTTTTTAAAAAATTTTTAAAAAGACATCAACAGCTTTGGTTGGCCCTGTATAAGCTGCTGCATCTGAGCATGCTGCCATCTTACCTGAAGCATGTTGAGACCATAAAACATAGGAGTGGAATTAGGACATTCAGCCCATCGAGTCTGCTCCACCTTTTCATCATCGCTGATTAATTATCTCTTGCATCCCCATTATTCTGCCTTTTCCCTGTAAACTTTGACACCTTACTTATCAAAAATCAACTAATGAATTGGCTTCCACAGCCATCTGTAGAACTAAGTTCCACAGATTCACCACCCTCTGGCTAAAGAAATTCCTCCTCATTGCCGTTCTAAAAGAACATTCTTATGTTCAGAGGCTGTGCCCTCTTGTCCTAGATGCACCAACATCCTTTTCACATCCACTCTATCTCAGCCTTTAAGTATTCAATAGGCTTCAATGAGATCCCCCCTCATTCTAAACTCCAATGAGTACAAATTCAGAGCCATCAAACACTTCTCTTACATTAACCTTTTCATTTCCAGGATCATTCTCGTGAAACTCAACTAGATCCTCTCCAGTGCCAGCACATCCTTTCTTAGATCAGAGGTCCAAAACTGCTCATTATACTTAAAGTGTGGTCTTACCAATGTCTTCTAAAGCCTTAGTATTACATCCTTGCATTATAGAAACATAGAAAACCTACAGCACAATACAGGACCTCCAGCCCACAAAGTTGTGCCGAACATGTCCCTACCCTAGAAATTACTAGGCTTACCCATACCCTCTATTTTTCTAAGCTCCATGTACCTATCCAAAAGCCTCTTAAAAGACCCTATCGTATCCACCTCCACCACTGTTGCCAACAGCACATTCCATGCACTCACCACTCTCTGCGTTTAAAAAAACTTACCCCTGACATCTCCTCTGTACCTACTCCCCAGCACCTTAAACCTGTGTCCTCTTGTGGCAGCCATTTCAGCCCTGGGAAAAAGCCTCTGACTATCCACACGATCAATGCCTCTCATCATCTTATACACCTCTATCAGGTCACCTCTCATCTTCCGTCACTCCAGGAGAAAAGGCCGAGTTCACTCAACCTATTCTCATAAGGCATGCTCCCCAATCCAGGCAACATCCTTGTAAATCTCCTCTGCACCCTGTCTGTGGCTTCCACATCCTTCCTGTAGTGAGGTGACCAGAACTGAGTACAGTACTCCAAGTGGGGTCTGACCAGGGTCCTATACAGCTACAACATTACCTCTCGGCTCCTAAATTCAATTCCTCAATTAATGAAGGCCAATACACCATATGCCTTCTTAACCACAGAGTCAACCTGCTTAGCTGCTTTGAGTGTCCTATAGACTCGGACCCCAAGATCCCTCTGATCCTCCACACTGCCAAGAGTCTTACCATTAATCCTATATTCTGCCATCATATTTGACCTACCAAAATGAACTACCTCACACCTACCTGGGTTGAACTCCATCTGCTGCTTCTCAGCCCAGTTTTGCATCCTACCAATGTCCCGCTGTAACCTCTGACAGCCCTCCATACTATCCACAACACCTCCAACCTTTGTGTCATCAGCAAACTTACTAACCCATCTGTCCACTTCCTCATCCAAGTCATTTATAAAAATCACAAAGAGTAGCGGGGTCCCAGAACAGATCCCTGAGGCACACCACTGGTCACCGACCTCCATGCAGAATATGACCCGTCTACAACCACATTTTGCCTTCTGTGGGCAAACTGGTTCTGGATCCACAAAGCAATGTTCCCTTGCATCGCATGCCTCCTTACTTTCTCAATAAGCCTTGCATGGGGTACCTTATCAAATGCCTTGCTGAAATCCATATACTCTACATCTACTGCTCTTCCTTCATCAATGTGTTTAGTCACATCCTCAAAAAACTCAATCAGGCTCGTAAGGCACGACTTCCCCTTGACAACGCCATGCTGACTATTCCTAATTATATTATCTCTTCAAATGTTCATACATCCTGCCTCTCAGGATCTTCTCCATCAACTTACCAACCATTGACCTAAGACTCACTGGTCTATAATTTCCTGGGCTATTTCTATTCCCTTTCTTGAATAAAGGAACAACATCTGCAACCCTCCAATCCTTCGGAACCTCTCCCATCCCCATTGATGATTCAAAGATCATCGCCAGAGGCTCAGCAATCTCCTCCCTTGCCTCCCACAGTAGCCTGGGGTACATCTTATCTGGTCCCGGTGACTTATCCAACTTGATGCTTTCCAAAACCTCCAGCACATCCTCTTTCTTAATATTTACATGCTCAAGCTTTTCAGTCTGCTGCGAGTCATCACTACAATCACCAAGATCCTTTTCCATAGTTATTATATTTCCATTATATTCTAATCCTCTCAAAATGAATGCTAACATTGTATTTGCCTTCCTTACCACTGACTCAACCCGCAAGTTAACCTTTAGAGAATCGTGCACAAGGACTTCCAAGTCCCTTTGCATCTCTAATATCTGATTTTTCTCCCCATTTAGAAAATAGTCAAAGACTTTATTCCTTTCACCAAAGTACATGGCCATACACTTCCCTAAATTATATTCCATACGCTGCTTCTTTACCCATTCCCCTAATCTGTCCAAATCTCCAGACTTCCTGCTTCCTCAACACTATCTGCCACTCCATCTATCTTCATATCATCCACAAACTTGGCCCCAAAGCCATCAATTCCATTTGATTTTAGGGACTTATTGTCATTGCTCAGGGCAATGAGGTTGCAGTGTACTGGCAATGCAATTACTAAAGACACAATGCCTAAATTTAAAATAATGTCTGAGATATTTGGAATGTCATTTAAGCTACAACTAAATTGAAAACAAACAACTCTAAAATTAAAAGAAACCATGGCTACCCCATTCAAGTGTTGCACGTGTCCATGTTATAAAATACAATGATTACATTTAAAATTGCATCAAGAATTAAAGCTAAACTTTAAAAAAACAAAGAGCTCTGAAATCAAAGGAAAGTAGCTGCCCTACTTAAGCGATAATATTGTGCATGCCCATATATTGCACTTAGAGATTGTTCACAGTGCCTATGGACTATGGGTGGACGGGGAGGCATTGTTCAGTTGTAGACAACCCTAGGGAGAGAGTTGTTCATCAATCTGATATCCGAGCAGAGGTATTTCTGTATTTACTGCTGGATGGTAGGAGATTGAACAGGTGGTTACTGGGTTAGGATGATGTTACAACCCTGCTGTAGACAGCATGAGTTGTAGATGGTTTCCAAATCTGGTAGTTGTGTCCCAGTAATGTTCTGTGCAGTCCCTGTCATTCATTGAAGTGCTTTCTGGTGGACCTTATTGCAGCTTGTGTACCATACTGTCATGCATTTGGTCAGTAAGCTCTCAATGGCGCAATTGTAAAAGTTTGCCAGCAACTTTTGGGGCAGATTTGCTCTCTTCAAACACCTAAGATAACATAGGCGCAACACTTGAAAATTTATACAGATGTACCATGGACAGCATTCTAACAGATTGCATCACCAAATGGTATGAGGGGGCCTACTACACAGGATCGAAGTAAGCTACAGAGACTTGTTAAATTAGTCAGCTCCATCCTGGGCACTGGCCTCCGAAGTATCCAGGACATCTTCAAGGGGCAGTGCCTCAAAAAGGAGGCATCCTTCATTAAGGACCCCCATCACCCAGGTCATGCCTTCTTCTCATAGCTACCATTAGGAATGAGGTATAGAAGCCTGAAGGCACACACTCAATGATTCAGGAACAGCTTTCAATCCCCATTCCCATTCTGACATGTCTGTCCATGGCCTCCTCTGCTGCCATGATGAGCCCACTGTAGTTGAAGGAGCTACACCTCATATTCCATCTGAGTAGCCTCCACCCTGATGGCATGAACAGCCATTTCTTCAGCTTCCAGTAAATTTTCCCCTGCCCCTCTTCAATTTCCCACTCTGGCCCCCTCTTACCACCAACTGGCTCCTTCCCTCCATCTTCTTATTCTGGCTTCTTTCCCCCTTCCTTTCCAGCCCTGATGAAAGGTCTCTGCCCGAAACATTAAATATTTATTCATCTCCATTAATGCTGTCAGACCTGCTGAGTTCCTCCAGCATTTTGTGCATATTGCTCTGGATTTCCTGCATCTGCAGAACCTCTTGTGTTTGTAAATGATACCAGGTTGGGCCCTATCACTACATAAATTGGACTTTTGATATCATTGGTGATCAAGCTCTGGAAAATATTTCCATGGAAACTGCTACACTGTTTGTTAATGTTCTTTTGAAAACTGAGCTGGCCACCATAAACCAGTCTTGTCCATACATGGTTTAAGTTTACACTGCTTGTTTGATACTTGATGTGCTCTGAGGTCACTTGTTAAGGAATCTGGTCAAACAAACAATGCATTGAACAAGTCAGCTTGTGCCTGGTTACATTCTTTTGGGTGGGGGTGGGGATTGAAAGAATGATCAAGTAGTACAATTTTCTGTTTATTGCATCCAAGAACTAACAAGTACAAATGAGATCACATTTGTTGAAAAGTATAATTGGAACAGTAGGTGTGAAATCATGTGCACTATATTTTGTACAGTATATGCTGTGGTCAGGAAGGTAGCCATGTAGAATTACCATAGACTTTACAATGCATGTTATACTTAGCACACTGTTCCTGAAGAATTTTGGATACTTGCTATGTGAGGACTGTCTAGAAACTGTGGAATTAGTTCTAATATTATATTTTGAATTTAAGGGAACTCTGTCTGACAGATTTGGAGTCTAATATCAGAGCCAGAAAGGCTATTACCATTCTAGTACACAAGTTACAATGGACAACAAAGATTTTACGTCTTGAATACTTTAGGTTTATCTTATAGATTCTGGGCTGCTGATCATGAAAATCACCATGAAATTTCCCTGTTACAGAGGTTTCAAATGTACATTTAATGTCAGAGAAATGTATACAATAAACGTCCACGAAAACAGAATGCCCCCAAAGAATGAATGACAGTTAAATGTTAGAATCCCAAAGTACCCCCCAGCTCCCTCCCACATGTAAGCGACAGCAAGCAACGATCCCCCTCCCCCCACTAGCAAAAAAAAAGCATCAGAGCCTCCCACCAAGCACTCAAGAAATACCACGGGCTCTCTCGCTCCCTAATAAGGGAGAAAGAGATATCTCTGTTTCACAGCTAGAGGGGAGACATAACAAACAGCTCGCTGGTTTACAATGTTAAAAGTCCATTGTGTTGCTTTTTCCGAGCTCTGTGCCCAAAGATCTCAGGTCTCTGGGCACACAGCCAAAGATCTTCTGGCACGACGACATACCGATCTCCTGCCATGACATCGACCTTTGATCTGCCCACCTCCAGAGCCACGAAATCTCGGACCTCCCTAGGTGAGCGAAGCTCTTAGGCCAAGCCCTGGGCACGTTGAATAACAGCCAGTCATGAAACTCCGAGAGCAGGTCCCATTCCCGCAAAGAACCGAAGTCAGCGTGTAACTCCAGGTCAGGGTCTTCAAAAGAACCCTGAAAGGGAAAAATAGAGATATTCAAGATAGAAATAGAGCTGTTTCCGAAGATGCAAGCAGGGGAGTTGCCATTAGGCGCCATTGACTCTCCTCAGCTCCTCCCCAAAGTTTCAAAGCTATTGTTTTGAAATCACCTATGTTTGCTATTTCAATTCATAATTCAAGTCAATTAAAACGTTGCCCACAATGTAAGCTGAAAAGCTTTCTATCTTGTCGAGGTATGCCTGTGCATACTTAGGCAGGGTGGGTGCTGCAGGTTTTAGAAAGGCTATAAAGGCATCACGCACACATTGTTCTATGCATTGAGCTTACATGTATATTGGTTTGTGATCACATTGATACACATAGCATATTGTGTGTACTCATTATAATAAATAACTTGTATTTTCGGGACTACTTGTGATCGCAAGCTGCCTTGCTAATGTTGCAACAGCTGCAATACTTTCTGTTACTTTGGAGGCAAGTATACGCTTAAATCTCAAAGATGGAAAATGACTCCTCTCACTCAGAAAACATATCAGCTCTAGTTTGGGTGTAAAACTGACGACCAGGACAAAGCCTGGACACTTCACATTTGCTATGCAATTTGCGCTGTTGATCTTAGAGCTTGGTTCAAAGGTTATTGGGAAGTCAATGCCGTTTGCTGTCCCAATGATATGGCGAGAACAGAAGGATCATATGGCAGACTGCTACTTCAAGTGTGTCTGGTTTCTCTGCTAAAAACAAAGAAATCCATTGAATACCCCAGTTTCCCTCCAGCCATGAGACCTGTGCCACCTGATGATAGTCTTCCAGTGCCAAAGCCACCAAAGGCATGGAGTCCAGAGGAGGCAGACAAAGATGCCAGGATGCATGAACCAGGAATGGAACACGACACTGATACAGATACAGATTTTGAACCCTTTATGTCGAGGGAGCCTCGTCTGATAACACAATCTGAGTTAAATGACCTGGTCAGAGACTTGAGTTTGTCGAAGGCAGAACTAGAATCACTGGGTTCAAGACTGCAAGGATGGAATCTTTGTGACACCAGGCACAAAAATTTCTGTGAGGGATTTCGATGTTTGAGTCAGATGATTCCCAGAATAACTAATGCCAAGATTAAGGAAGGCACTTTTGTTGGTCCACAAAACAAACTGATCATCACTGTCAGGCAATTCGAAGAACTTCTAGTGGGACAGGAGAAAAATGCAGGGACAGCATTCAAGGATGTTGTTGAAAATTTTCTTGGCAGCTACAGAGCACCAAACTATGTGCGGCTGATTGACAACATGCGTCAAGCATACAAACCCATAAAGTGCAATATGTCACTAAAGATTCATTTTCACATTCCCATTTAGATTTCTTCTCTGCAAATCTTTGTGCTGTCAGTACGAGCATGATGAGAGGTTTCAGTAGGACATTGTAGCATTGGAGAAATGATATCAGGGCAACTGGAATCTATCAATTCTGCCTAATTGTTTTTGGACTCTTAAGCGAGAAGCCTCAGACACTGAGTACAAATGAAAATAATCAACAAAACATTTTTCTCTTAGTTGAACTATTGCAAAGCATCAGCACCATTATGCAATTAAATGCTTTACATTCAACAAAAGTTACTTTCTTGTTTCTCCAAATTCCTACACGATGCAAGTAGTCTGAAATTATATTTGTGTTCAGCTTCAAGCGGTCTATCATAACCAAAAAAATTCTAAGGAATCAACACTACTGAAAAAATTGCAGTCTGCTGTCATCAAATAGTCACAGAGTTCACTGATAAAACCTGGAACTAACATCTGAAATTATAGGTCTATCTAAACTTTTTAAGTGCTTGTCTTTTGTCTAGAGCAAGACCATAAACGACTGAGGCACCCTAGCCATTCAAACAGCATGAAATGCTTCATTAATTTCTCAGGTAATCTGAGTGGTCTTGGTGCCAATATTTATTCCTACATGATTTTGGAAATACCTGAGACTTGGCTCACTATCCTTCACTTTGGAGTGAATCCTAGTGGGAATGGAATGTGCAGTTCATTTAAAGAATGCAAATATTCCTTTGGGTAGATTTCTTTGGTGGCTTTTTAACCTGGTGATGGCAGCCATATGTAGCTGTCCAACGATATTAACACCATAGAACTCTTAAAATTCCTTCTTTGCTGATGAAGTGTATGTGTGCCACCCTCTCAGTGTTAATTATTAGGAGTGCCATAGTGACTGCTGAAAACTACCTGCTTAAAACATTTGTTGTGATAGAATTCTGTCACATTGGAGAATGCCTGCATGAAATTTATTTAAATTTAATAATAATTTTCATTGGCATACAAAGCTATTTTTGAATAAAAGGCTTTTTAGTCATTAAGAAGCAAATCTGACAAGCAAAATATCAAGATGATTTAATCTATCATCCTCCTACTAAAACAGAATGACACATTTTTTATTTCCGAAGGAGTCTCAAAGGCCATGCTGGCTTCCTAATTTCTTTTGGCAGCTTTTCCTGATTTACGCACGTCTTCCCTTATTTCTTGGTATATTGTTGAAAATACAAATGTAATGGCAGTGCGCTCCATTTTTATGGAATGAGCTAAAGTATAGAAAACTGCATGAAGAAATCTGTAACACATTGACTGGGAATCTGAAAGTTATTAAATTTTAAAATGCTTTCACAAAATGATAATTATTAGTGAAGTAAGGAGCGTGAGTGTGATACAGAGCAACACGCATACACAATGCTCAAGGAATTCAGCAGGTCAGGCATCATATATTGAGGGGAATGAACAGTCAACATCTTGGGCTGAGACCCTTCATCAGATTTGGTCTCGGCCCAAAATGTTGACTGTTCATTCTCCTGCTTAGATGCTGTGCCTGTCCTGCTGAGTTCCTCCAGCACTTTGTGTATGTTGCTCTGCATTTCCAGCATCACCAGAGTCTCTTGTGTTTATGAGTGTGATACGAACTGTTTTCATTAATATATATCATAAGATAGTTGAAAGAGTTGCTCTGGGTTAAATCCTACCTCTGATTTTGCCTATATTTGAAAAAGCTAATTTGTTCTTTCTCTGCAATAGCATCTAGATGTGGCTTGCTTATTTAAAATATTTACTGTATATGTAGTAACTTTTACTAGAATTATTGGGGATATGTTGTTAATTCTGGGATGAATGGTTGGCCAATTAATTTTTTAAATTATTATTGGGCAGAAGATGACTTCCATCTGTTTACCCCCCCCCCCACCCCCCCAATTTCTTGCAGTCGTATCTCCTGCTGCAGATCGCCTGAGGGGTTATGGGCGTGTGATTTGGAGAGCAGTTGATCGAAAGCTACAAGACTGCACTCTGTAACACTGCCTCCAATGGACTTCTAAAGATGGCTGGTCCTATTTATTTTACCCCAGATGATAGTTTTATGAAACAATTACTCTTCCACCAATCTTTCAAGGTCCTAATTTGTTCAGTGTGGCAAGTTGCCTCTCTAACCAGTCTGATGAAAATGTGTTTTGTCATTGCCCTGTTTGATTGAGCAGGTCAGGCATCATATATTGAGGGGAATGAACAGTCAACATCTTGGGCTGAGACCCTTCATCAGATTTGGTCTCGGCCCAAAATGTAGATTGAGATACCTTGTTAGTTACAAAAATCGTAGTGGCCAGAAATTCAATATTTTTTTAAGTGGCATTTGTATTTAATTAGCCCATTCCATGGATAAATTAACATGTTCATTGGCATCTGTGAGTTTTAATAAGCTTTCACCATTGCCTCAAATGTGTTTGTATGAGGTCTTGACCCAGGAGTATATATTGCCATTCGTCTATAATTCACTTAGTTCCATGGCAGCAACTGACCTTTGCTTAATGATGCAAAATGAAGAGCACAACAAACTTCACTGCTTATCTAGCTTGATTTAAAGAAGATGGATTTTAACTGCTCTCACAGCATCTGTAATCATGTGAATTCCTTTAATCTTTTCCTTAAATGCCTGACTGCACTAATAGCCTTTTTATTTCCCCCTAACCTTTTACTTTCTCTTACATATCTCATCTGCTCTCAGAAAAAGTGGAATTTCAAAAAGTGGTAAATTGGTTTTATCATTGTAACATGTACTGAGGAACAGTGAAAAGCGTTGTTTTGCCTGCCATATATACAGATTATTTCATCTAATCAGTGAATTGGGATAGACAGCACAAGGGAAATTGTAATGATGGTCGTTTCAACCACCTGGGCAAGCTAATGAGTTGCTTACCCTTTAGTCTCTTGAGAAGCTTCAGCAGATATACAAATTACCCCTTGTCTCAGTTCCTATGCATGCACCCTATCAGAATAAATTTAGCATAAACTCATTATTAAAATATTTTTATGTAATTTTTAATTTTGAGGAAACTACTTCACAAAGTCCTGAAATGTAATAATTATGTAGATTACATGGAGATGCATGGACAGCAATGTCGTGAGCATGCATTCATGCAGATAAATTTAGATATCACAGGACTACCCATGATTCACTGCTTTCCTATGTGGTGTTTTCAGGCAATCAAAATAGATTCAGTAAAATTGATGAGGAAGTTCTCACTTTTAATGAACTATTCTTATTTGAAGAATCATTGAAAATGTTATGCCTTGCTGCAATTCTTTATGGCATGCTGCTACTGAACAACCTCTATAATTCTGAAAAGCAAATACGTAAGCAGAGCAGTTTTTGCAGAATGATTTCAAATTTTGATCAAAAATTCAAAGTTCTAAGTAAACTTATTACACATATGTTACCATATATTACCTTGAGATTCATTTTCTTGCAAACATTTACAGGAAAATAAAGAAATACAATAGCATTTACGAAAAACCATATATAAACAAAGACTGACAAAGAACCAGTGTGCAAAAAAGACAAATTGTTCAAATAAAAAATAAAACCAAGAACATGAATTGTACCGAGTCCAAGAAAATGAGTTTGTAGGTTGTAGAATCAGCTCAGAGTTGAGGTGAGTGAAGTTCTCCATGCCTGTCAGAGCCTGATGGTTGTAAGGTGATAAATGTTCCTAAAGCTGGTGTTGTGGGAACTAAGGCCTCTGTAGCTACTGCCCTATGGTAGTAGAAAGCAGAGAGCATGGCCCGGATGGTGGGATCCTTTTTCAGTGGTGGGTATGTTATTATATGTGCACTTAAGAGAGAACTTCAGTTCCCAGTGGGCAATGCGGGCAGTTCATCCGGAACCAATAAAATGTTCTCGCATTGAAGTCATGTTAAGTTTGGCTTTGTTAAGAGTGAATGTAACTTGGTGCCAGAGGTCAGTGTGAGGTCTGAACATAGAGGGTACATGAATACCGTGCGCTATTGAGGAAAAGACCGTGTGAGTATGGAGGGTGCTAGGAGCAAGTGAGGTTGGCCAGTGAGGCAAGAGAGCACATTGTTCCTGAATTAGCCACAAGAAATTCAGGTGAGAGGCCGAAAATTCCTGTCATGGATAAGCTAATCTCCCCGCACCTATGCAGTTTACCAGCAATCTAACTGGAAATGCTTCAAGCAGCGATTCAATATATATTTAGCCACTAGCAGAGTGGGAGGGGTGATGAAAAATTGAAAAAGTCTATGTTTATGTGTAATTGATGAAGATACTTTGGACACCTGTAAAAACTTTCAAATTGATGAGATATCCTTTAATTTGGATACTCTGATGACAAAATTTGAGGAGCATTTTGTCCCAAGTAAATACATTCTGTTTCAGAGATATACTGTGATCAGAAACAAAGTGTTAGATTTGTGTTTTCCCCTATTCCTTCTTCATCTTTCCTGCCTATCACCTCCCTGCTTCCCCTCCCCCACCCTTTTATCTTTCCCCTTACTGGTTTTTCACCTGGTACCTACCGGCCTTCTCCTCCCCACCCTCCCCCCACCTTCTTTATAGGGCCTCTGCCCCTTCCCTCTACAGTCCTGACGAAGGGTTCCGGCCCGAAACGTTGACTGATCGTTTCCACGGATGCTGCCTGACCTGCTGAGTTCCTCCAGCGTGTTGTGAGTGTAGCTTCACGCCCTGACTAAGTCCTGGGAGGTTGGAGATTTGAGAGACTCATTAGTTTGAGACAAAATAGTTTGTGGAATCCCAGATAATGGGCTCAGAGAAAAATTGCTCTGTGAAAAAGATTTGACGCTGAATATGTGGATACTATAGAGAGGGTGCAGAGGAGATTTACAAGGATGTTGCCTGGATTGGAAGGCATACCTTATGAGAATAGGTTGAGTGAATATGGCCTTTTCTCCTTGAAGCAACGGAGGATGATAAGTGACCTAATTGAGGTGTATAAGATGATGAGAGGCATTGATTGTGTGGATAGCCAGAGGCTTTTTCCCAGGGCTGAAATGACTAACATGAGCGGGCATAGTTTTAAGGTTCTTGGAAATAGGTACCAAGGGGGTGTCAGGGGTAAGTTTTTCACACAGAGAGCAGAGGATGCTTGGAATGCACTGCTGGTAGCTGTGGTGGAAGCGGATATAATAGGGTCTTTTAAGAGCCTTTTAGATAGGTACATGGAGCTTAGAAAAATAGAGGGCTATGTGGTAGGGTAATTCAGAATCAGAATCAGGTTTATTATCACTGGCATGTGATGTGAAATTTGCTAACTTAGCAGCAGCTAAGCTCTAGACAGTTTCTAGAGTAGGTCGGCTCAACATTGTGGGCCGAAAGGCCTGTAATGTGTTGTAGATTTCTATGTTCTATGTTCTATATGTGCAGACAGCAGAGACCACACAAGCACAAGCTAAGGAGCAACACGTGGCAGATACAACAGTGCATGCTGTGACACCAGAGGAGCCGTGCACAAGGCATTTCCCCAAGCAAAGAGGTAGGATCAAACAGCAAATTAGAGGTAGGCACATTCCAAAGATGTGTCCTGCTTATGGAAAATCCTGCAATAATTATGGGAAGAAGAAGCAGAATTTTGCAAAGTCCTGCAAAGCTGGGCTACCAAGAGAAAGATGCACAGAGTTGCTGAGGAAATAGAGGAAGTCTTTGTGGATTCTCTACAGACTGGTGGCGCTGGTAAATAGAATGATTCCAGTGACTGTGAATGAGACAGTAATTCCATTTCAGCTTGGCACTGGAGCTCAGGTAAATCTGTGTCTGTGGATGACTACAAGATTCTCAAAGTAAAAAGCAGTATTTACCCAGTGAAGTTAAAAGTGACAGGGGAGAAAGTTCCAGTAAAAGGGGCCTGTATAGTTACCTTCAAGCACAAGGGACAAGACCTAAAGGCACAGCTACTGATTGTAGAAAAGTGAGTACAGCCATTATTAGGTCTGACTGCATGTGAAAAGCTCAACCTGGTGGAAAGAGTTTTCATCATGGCTTCACAGACCAAAAATGGCCATGCAACACTCATGGAAGAATATGCAGATGTCTTTGAGGGGCTCGGATGTTTCCCTGATGTAACTCCTAATAGCATCCATGAGAGCTCCACAGAAATTATGTAAGGGAAGCACAAGAACTCCATCTTCCACTGGCAATACCACCAGCTACACCAACATGACAGTCAGGATGCCAGTGCTAAACACAGTGATCATAATGAAGAAGTCACTAACCTTGTTTCCACATCATGCAGTTTTGCTTCAAAAATCTGTCTCTCATCAACTTCCAGTTAAAGACTGGAAACCAAAAATATCTCCATGATCTTCTCCAACATTGAAAAGTAACAAAAAAAGACCACATATTTCCCAAGAACAGAACAACAGCACCAGTTTAACACAAACCATCAGGAGGAGTTTCTATCTATGATACGCAGCCAACAGAAGGAGTTCTGTGAATGGAGACAGACCAGTTCAAACTTGTGCAAAGACTCACTTATCACATAGATGTAGTCCAGGACTCAGTCATGAGGCATGTGGAGTGAATTATGGTCACACAGCAAGAACAAGAACAGAGGCAAACAGGATCTTGGCAGAAGGATGTGAAAGGAATGAACATAGTGATCAGAGTTCTCAGAAAGATACTAATCTTAATGAAGCAAATGAAAACCATACATCTGTGGAAACAAATAGCAGTCCAAAAAGCATCATCAATCCACTTCAGAGACTGATTGGAAGTTGCTGAGTAAGAAGAGATTGCTCTTACTCAGTACAATTGAAGTTAATTTAGATATCTTTGTTGGAAAGGATTATTGGTCCTTGCAGGTTTATGAGGGCATAGTATTGTGTTTGTTTATCTTTAAAAGAGGAAGATATGTTATTATGTGTGTACATAATAAGGAATTTCATTAGCCTGTGGGCAATCCGGGCAGTTCACTGAGAGCTGGAGTTGAGGCTGGTGAGCTGGTCGCATGTGTTCAGTGCTGAGCTGACACTATTCTGTACATAAAATTTTCTAGCATTAAACCCATGTCTTTACTAAGAACCAACAAAAAAGTTGGGAGGACTTCGCATGGTTTGAACTGGGCTGTATCCACCACTTTCTGCAGACTTTGTCATTCTAGGGCATTGGTGTTTTAATACCAGGCCTAGATGCAAACAGTCAGTATACTCTCCACCGTGCAGCTTAGAAACTTGTGAAAGCTTGACTGTGCAAAATCTACACTGTCTTCTAAGAAAGAAGAGGCACTGACATGCTTTATTTGTGATGGCACTTATATACTGGTCCCAAGACAGGTCATCTGATATGCTAATGCCAAGGAATTTAAAGCTCCTTACCTCCAATCTCTTAATGAGGTTTGCCTCATGCACCTCCAGCTTCTTCCTCCTGTAGTTGATAACCCACTCCTTGATTTTGCTGATGTTGAGTGAGAGGTCGTGTTGTTGTTGTAGTAGTTGTTGTTGTTGGATCTTAAAATAACTCATTCAAAAACATTTAAAAATATTCAGCCTCAGTACACTTATAATTTGTGTTTAGCGTCAATAAGGTGTCTTCAATATTAAAGTTTGCATAGTTTGTCTTTCTGCTTTTCAATTACGGGCTGCTCAGTGAGCAGGATGACATCATTGTTGCTGGGTGAAACAGATCCTATTATCTGGCGTTTGATTACAACTGATAATCAGGAAATGAGAAATAAGGACTCAGATTAGATTGGTGGACAGTTTCCCTTGGGACTGGGGCTGATTGCAGAATCTAGTCCATCAAATAAATCATACAGCAATCCTGTGTGGTGCAATTATGATTAATTTTTCCACCTTCCTGTCATGAAAGCAATGTCTTTTTCTGAGATGACTCCAAAAGTTGTCCAGGGTGAGAACAGTGAATGCTGATGGCCTACATTACACAACGGAATTCTCCTAAACTAACAAGCCACTGTGCATGAACTCCTGCTACCATCAAGGGACTTTCTGTCAATTATATTTCTTCTCCACTTATACCTGCCCCGATAATCCTGAATGAATAGACTCATGTGGTTTCCAGCCATTACAATAATCTAATGCATCATAATGGGATGCATGAGAATAGGTTAATATGATTATCCTTTCTATTTCAGATAAAATGCTCCCCCAGCAGTCAGAGCTAAACTTGGGAAGCCAATAGGAACCATAAGATACTACTAGCACTCTGCTCTCAGAACATTCATACCAACTCTGCGAAGATAGACCAGAGTGCACAGGGAATACTGATTGATTTTCTACTTGAGACCATTAGAGAAAAGACTCTGTAAGCATATTAGTGGCTTCAAGATGATGGAAATGTGCCATGTACCAGCACAAATATAATGTTTGTGAACAAAGGTCAGATGCCTTAAATATTACTGGCAAATGACTAAAGTTTCCCATTACTCCAGATGTTCTAAATCACACTTGGCCAAATGCTAGTGGTAACAATCTGCTTTACTGTGGATCTGATTGTTAAAGGTCCCCAGAGACAGCTTATGATATATTGCTGGGTTAAAACTGCAGCCTTTGTTAGACCCAGTTGCCCTGTTCCCACAATCCACTTTGCTGAGAAAATCATTCCCATTTCAAAGCCCCTTGCTTAGTACTAGTTGACTGTTGGAATTCAGCCATAATTACCAGCAACATTAGCATAACATTTTAAAGAAAGCTTCCCACATTTTAAAGAAACATTGCTTCATAAATTGTACCCAAACAATAAAATATAATTGCGTCAGTAGGCACAAACCCAGTTCATGGTGTCCCCTCCTGATAGCTATTGCAATGGTAACTAAAAGGAAGCACAAAGCGTTGTCTATCATTTTATTTTGACTATAATACATATGCATTCCTCATATTATACGTAATCCTGACATTACGCTCATTCAGAATAATATTTGCAATGCTCCCGTTTCTAACTGAGACAGAACATATGCTGAAATGTGACGTTGAAAAATATTATTCAAGATTTTGAGCCAGCTTTTGCTAAGTGTATTTCACAAACAAATGAAGGCCATTTAAATCAGTTGTTAGCAGTCCTGAAGCTAAGGGTTGCTATTGCAGTTAATAACTTTGTTTGTCACACAGCGAATAGTTCTGTTGATTATCATCATGCTTTGTGATCAAGAAAGCCGAATTATTTTTCTGATGTTTTTCAATGGGTTATTTATCACCTCCTTTAATTAAAACCATTAGGAAGGTCTGGGCATAGGCAAGCATTAGGTTAACAAGATGCTTGAAAGTGTGCTGATAACTTCCGACATTACATTGATTTTTCCAGCCTGGCGGCATGTGATCACATAAGTAGACTACAAAGGAGCACAGGACATCTATGGAAATGAATAAACTGTCAACGTTTCAGGCCGAGACCCTTCTTCTGGACTAGAAAGGAATGGGGAAGACACCAGAACAAAAAGGTGGGGGAGGGGAAGGAGGACAAGCTAAAAGGCAATAGCTGAAGCCACATGGGTGAGAAAGGTAAGGGGCTGGAGAAGAAGGAATCTGATAGGAGAGAAGAGTGGACCTCAGGAGAAAGGGAAGAAGGAAGAAGGAGGGGGACCAGGAGGAGGTGATAGGCAGGTGAGGAGAAGAGGGAAGAGGTCAGAATGCGGAATAGAAGAAGAGGGAAGGAGGAGGAAAAGAATTACCAGAAGGGAAATTTGATGTTCATGCCATTAGGCTTCCTCGACAGAATATGAGGTGTTGCCCCTCCACCCTGAGGGTGGCTTCATCATTGCAAAACAAGAGGCCATGGACTGACATGTTAGAATGGGAATGG
Organism: Mobula hypostoma; assembly: GCF_963921235.1. Lineage (NCBI taxonomy): Eukaryota > Metazoa > Chordata > Chondrichthyes > Myliobatiformes > Myliobatidae > Mobula > Mobula hypostoma. The sequence goes on along the minus strand of NC_086102.1, from coordinate 151,094,453 downwards.
GGAGAGGAATTAAGTGGTTAGCCACCGGGAAACTCTGCTTTTGATGGATGTAGTGGTAGTTAACAGTGTCACTTCTATGCCACTTAGCCACTCCCACGTGGGAGGAGTTCACATACTGTACAAGCAGGGTTGTCAACAAAGTTCAGTTGATTATCTTGCCTGCTGGTGTCCTGGTGTGCTCTGCACTATCCCACAATAACAAACACAACATGGAGTCAGAAGTGGTTGACAATTGATGAATTGGTGCTACCGTCCAAAAGAGATCCCCAAAATGAAAGAATTTCCAATAAGACTGTTCTTGTTTACATATATCTGTGAAAAATATCAGCAACTTGTCAACTTAAACTGTCAGTGCTGTTTTGCTAATTGTATGCAGCATGAGGCATGAGCTGAAAAAGGGCCAGGGTTGCGAGGCAACATCTTTAAGCTACACCTAAAAGTGGATACATTGTAATAATCTGTAGGCCACTAATCTGGGGAAGTGCACAGAGACACAGACACAGCAGAGAAGTCAGTCAAATTCCCAGGAGAGAAAAAAAGACTTTTGTATTCCAAATAAATAAAATAACAAATAAACAAACAAACAAGAAAAGGGGGCATTTACTTGCAATACCTACATTTACTTACCTAATAAATCCACCCGACACATTTGATTTCTCTAAACCAGGGGACTTTGAGAGATGGCTCAGGTGCTTTGAGAGACTTAGGGTTGCAAGCAGTCTCACTCAGGCTTATGAAGAGCATCAGGTAAGCACACTGATATACTGCATGGATGACAAAGCAGATGACATCATGAGTGGATCTGACTGACAGATGTTCAGAAAAAGGAGTATAAAGCAGTGCATGACAAATTTAAAGCATATTTTCCAGGAAAACAAAATGTGATATATGAGAGGGTTCAGCTCAAACAAAACACACAGGCGAAACAAATAGCAGGTGGAATGTCCAACTATAGGAGATGTGGTAAGTCTCCAGTCCATGTTCAAAAGCTCATCCAACAAAAGAAGGGAAATGCCACCAGTGCAATAGAGTTGGCCGTTATAAAAGCCAGTGTCACTCAAAAGCAGTTCTTCAGGCTGTCAAAGAAGATAATGATTCAGTCAATGAGAGGGCTTTCCTTGGGGCTCTAGACTCAGATAGACAAGGCTGAAGTACTACAATTCAGTTACAAAACGAGGCAGTGAAATTCAAAATGGATACTGGGGCAGATGTCACAGCTATCCCCGAATGTCTGTTCACAAAACTGGTGAAGAAAACAGGCATTGCACTAAACTCGTCAAAGGAAGTGCTCTTGGGACCAAACTTTTAATATAATTAACCATGATAAAAAGAAAAATGAAAAAATATCAAGAAAAAAAACCCAAAGTAAAAAAAAACTCAAAAAAAAAACTAAACTAGCGACACACATAAAAGTTGCTGGTGAACGCAGCAGGCCAGGCAGAATCTCTAGGAAGAGGTACAGTCGACGTTTCGGACTGAGACCCTTCGTCAGGAATAACTGAAAGAAGAGATAGTAATAGGTTTGAAATTGGGAGGGGGAGGGGGAGATTCAAAATGATAGGAGAAGACAGGAGGGGGAGGGATGGAGCTGAGAGCTGGACAGGTGATAGGCAAAAGGGGATACGAGAGGATCATGGGACAGGAGGTCCGGGAAGAAAGACGGGGGGGGGTGACCCAGAGGATGGGCAAGAGGTATATTCAGAGGGACAGAGGGAGAAAAAGGAGAGTGAGGGAAAGAATGTGTGTATAAAAATAAGTAACAGATGGGGTACGAGGGGGAGGTGGGACCTTAGCGGAAGTTAGAGAAGTCGATGTTCATGCCATCAGGTTAGAGGCTACCCAGACAGAATATAAGCTGTTGTTCCTCCAACCTGAGTGTGACTTCATCTTTACAGTAGAGGAGGCCGTGGATAGACATGTCAGAATGGGAATGGGTGGCCACTGGGAGATCCTGCTTTCTCTGGCGGACACAGCGTAGGTGTTCAGCAAATCGGTCTCCCAGTCTGCGTCAGGTCTCGCCAATATTTCAAAGGCCACATCGGGAGCACCGGACACAGTATATCACCCCAGTCGACTCACAGGTGAAGTGTTGCCTCACCTGGAAGGACTGTTTGGGGCCCTGAATGGTGGTAAGGGAGGAAGTATAAGGGCATGTGTAGCACTTGTTCTGCTTACACGGATAAGTGCCAGGAGGGAGATCAGTGGGGAGGGATGGGGGGGACGAATGGACAAGGGAGTCGCGTAGGGAGCGATCCCTGCGGAATGCAGGGGGGGGGAGGGAAAGATGTGCTTAGTGGTGGGATCCCGTTGGAGGTGGCGGAAGTTACGGAGAATAATATGTTGGACCCGGAGGCTGGTGGGGTGGTAGGTGAGGACCAGGGGATCCCTATTCCTAGTGGGGTGGCGGGAGGATGGAGTGAGAGCAGATGTACGTGAAATGGGGGAGATGCGTTTAAGAGCAGAGTTGATAGTGGAGGAAGGGAAGCCCCTTTCTTTAAAAAAGGAAGACATCTCCCTCGTCCTAGAGTGAAAAGCCTCATCCTGAGGGCAGATGCGGTGGAGACGGAGGAATTGCGAGAAGGAGATGGCGTTTTTGCAAGAGACAGGGTGAGAAGAGGAATAGTCCAGATAGCTGTGGGAGTCAGTAGGCTTATAGTAGACATCAGTGGATAAGCTGTCTCCAGAGACAGAGACAGAAAGATCTAGAAAGGGGAGGTGTTGGAAATGGACCAGGTAAACTTGAGGGCAGGGTGAAAGTTGGAGGCAAAGTTAATAAAGTCAACGAGTTCTGCATGCGTGCAGGAGGCCTGGGAGTACTGAAAGAAGAGTACCTTATCCAACTGAGGCCAGAAGTGACACCCTACTCTCTGACCACAGTGAGGTGCTTGACGTCATAAGTAGAGTGAATGGACCTACTGATGGAGTGTGGGCATTGCCTCTGTTCCCAAGCCAGATGGCACAGTGAGGATCTGTGTTGATCTATAATGCAGTGAGGTGGGAGAAGTTTATTCTCCCCTCTGTTGAGCACACATTGGGTAAGCAGGGTGGAGCAAAGTTCTTCACCAAACTAACTGCAGACTCAGGGCTCTGGCAGATCCGTTTAGCTCCCAAGTCACAGAAGCTCACAAACTTTTATCACACCATATGGATGCTGTGCCTTCAAATGACTCCCTTTTGGCATCTCATCAGCATCTGAACTCTTTCAGATACGGATGAACCAAATTTTGGAGGGACTGGAAAGAGTAGTCTGCCATATGGATGACATACTCACCTTCAGGGGCTCAAGTGAGGAACATGACGAAAGGGTGGAAGCTGCCTTGGGGAAACTGAAACAGGCCTGAACAAAAGAAATACAAATTTGCAAAGTTGGAGGTGGAGTCCAGTTCTTAGAAGTGCAACCAGATTCAAACAGACTGGCAGGAGTTCGGAGCATGGAACAACCTACGAAAGTATCAGAGATTCATAGTTTCCTTGACATGGTAAACCATCTGGGAAATTCCAGATTTTGCAGAGAAAACAAAGCCACTACGTGACTTCTTCCCTCAGAGGAATGATTGGATCTGGGACACACCACAGGAGAAGCCATTCTCATCACTTAAAGCAGAGCTTATTGTTATTCCTTGATCCAAACAAAGCAACCAAGATCTCAGCAGATACCTCTACCTTTGGCCTAGTGGGAGAGTGCTTATGCAACACTACAGTGGTGTATGGAAACCGGTTGCATATGCATCAAGAGCAAATCTTTTACAACACCAGACATTCTGTTGGCGATGCCATTCAAAAGTGAATGGATGGAAGCTGACTCCGTCCTCATGGAAGGTTCCAACAGCTACTTAGATCAGGTATGTGAAAGCTCCCCTGCATCACAGCATAAACTGGACAAAATTCAAGCTGAGTTGAAAAAGGATCAAATCTGCATCAAATCGTACAACTGTGAGTATGGACAGCCAGCTGTTCCAAAAGGAGCTCATGAACTCAGACCTTACTGGCTTGAAAGAGACACACTCATGATCCCTGATGGTTTGCTGCATAATTATTATTCCTGCTTCTATGCATGCCAAAATCATCAGTGAAATCCATCAAGGACATCAAGGCATCAAAAAAATGTCACCTAAGAGCAAGGTAATCCAATATAGGGGCCTGATCTGAGCATACAGCTAGGAGATTGGATAAAGCAATGTGAAACATTTAGAAAACAGCACAAAAATCATGCTGAACCTCTTTGTCCCACAGAATTCCCAGAATTTCCATGGCAAATTGCAGGCACAGACATTTCTGAGCTGAAAAGAGACAATATGTGTTCACTGTGGGTTACCACTCATGGAATGTTGAGGTGTCCAAACTGTCCTCTATATCTTCAGCAGCAGTTATAAAGCACCTGAAAGCTGTATTCACTTGCCGTGGAATATCAGAGATACTTGTGTCTGACAATGGTCCATAATTCAGCTGCCTAGAATTCTAAGCCTTTGCTAAGGACCAGGAGTTCAAACACCAGACAAGCAGTCCATGGTAGCCACAGGCAAATGGAGAAGTGGAAAGAGCAGTGCAAACTGTTAAGAGTCTTCTACTGAAGGGAAAAGACCCCTGCAAAGCACAGCTAGTTTATCGCTCCACACCTCTTGTGAATGGATACAGTCCAGCAGAGCTGTCAGTGGGCCAGAGACTGAGAACAAGCCTGCCCATTCTTCCTTCCCTTCTCCAACCTCACTTACTGGGCTAGGACAAAGTGAGAGATTTTGAGACAACACAACGTGAGGAAACAAAGAGCACGCGTGGTCTCAGACATAGAGCAAAATCTTTGTCACCGCTTTGTCGAAGCTGTTCAGATTTCAGACCGATTTAGCAAAGGGACTATAGTCTGATTGTTTGTGATCAGAGCATCACAAAGTGGAATCAGGCAGAACAGGCATGTGCTCATGTGCCTTCAAAGTCCACAAAAGGTAGAGAAAGAAAGAGAGTGGCCAGATCCTGATGAGGTGGATGTACATGTTCAAGAATTTCCATCTGCTCCAAAACTTCCAGGTACCTATACCAGATCAGGTCGTTTATCTGTCCCGCCACAGACATATACTCCATAGCCTAATAGCTCAGGGAAAATTACTGAAGAGGCAGAATAATCCTCTCACTTTGCCGGTAGTCTACCCTGACCTCCATTAAATTTAGTGTTTAAATTTAATGTTGAAAACATTTTACAAAATTAGACTGTTCTGCAGAAAAAGGAATTGGTGAAAAAAAAGAAGGAAAACAGAGGAAGACAGATATGTTGGTAATTCTTCTTTATACAAAGAGAGAAAGAGAGAGCATTACAAACAAAGAGAAAGGAAGTTATAATGTCGGCAATTTCTTTATGTTTATGTAAGGAGCAGAAGATATGTGCTATGGATAAAGAGAACTGAATCGCTCAATTTCAGTAACTATAATTTCAATGTCGTTCTATAGACAAGAAGTACATACCTAACTTTTTTTCAATTGGGGGAGATGTGGTGGTAGTTATTCCTATGCCACTCAGTTAGACACACCCACATGGGAGGAGTGCACATACTGTACAAGCAGGGTTGTTAATAAAGTTCAGTTGCGTATCCTGCATGCTGGCAATCCTAGTGTGCTCTGCACTATCCCTCAATATTGAACGCTACAGTGGATGGAACAGAAGTGTTCGACAAACCATACAGGATAAAGGAGTACAGTTCAGTTTCATCATTGGTAAGCCATATGTAAACTTCCAGTTCCGAGACTTGAACCTCTACCAAACTAATGTGATGCATAACAGTACTTTTATAGCATGCTCACTTTTCTCTGATGCTTTGATCTAAAATATCCATTAATATCATGCAAGATGCACATTTCAATTTGGGGGAAGGCCTTAAACAGATGCTTGTCTGTTAAAAAAAAAATCCCTTCATTAACCAGTCTCTTAGATAATAAGCTCAATGTCTGATTTAAAAGAGTTTAAATAAAGGGAGAAATGGAGAGGAATGCTGGGCAAAGAGACGTCAATCAGTCTCCCAAATGTGAGACTTTCAGTTTGAGTGCCAACTGCAGTCAATATTGAACTTCACACAGTGCAATTCCCAGTGGGTTGATTAGATGGAGAATCGGTGTGGTGGTGTGGTGACAGTATGCAGCACCAGTGGCCTATTGTCAGCAAATGAAGGAGGAGGCACACTCGACAGGATGTATGCAAAGTGGAGGAACTTCCATTTGGGGGTTTTTCTCATATCTGTAACCTGGAACATTGAGCAGAATTTTAGGGAAATCATACAATAAATTAATGGAAAGTATCAATGGAATATTTAGGAAGGGAAAATGGAAGAGAGGGCATGTGTTTATTTAGTTTTAAGGAGCAGTAGTCTCCTGCTCTTTATACATGCCAAAGAGACTGAATTGAAGGTATAAATCCAAGATATTCTGCAGATGCTCAAAATCCAGAGCAGCACACAAAACGCTGGAGGAACTCTACAGGTCAGATAGCATCTGTGGAAGGGGAAAAAGCAGTCGATTTTCCAGGCATTGCCTCTTTATCAGTAGACATTTCTACTTAATAGTTTCTGGACTGTTATGGTCATTTGTTAATGGTGAATTCTGCCTCTTTTATCGCAGACCTTTTGATCCACCCATTATATTTAGTATAAACCTCCAGTCATTACACCTCCTCCAGTCAGGCCCTTGTGCCATGTACTTCATGTAAGGTAAGTCGGATACTTTTACTAAACTTAGAAATGATATTCTTAATCTAGATTTGATGTTACAGTTCCAGAGGTGTTGCATTGTATATTAACTTTATTTTTAATTTGTTTATTGATATAATTATTTGTGTGCATTGGAGAAGGGCCTTCTGAAGAAAAAAGTAAGGCATCCCAGGCATTCCATTTGCAGCAGTGGTGAAACATTTTGGGTATGGGTCTTGAAGTATTTCAACATTTCTAATTTGTGCTTTATGTCAGCGTTATATTTGATATGCCTAGAATTTCACACTGAGCAAATTTTGTTCCAGACTTGTGTACTGGCAGTTCTTCCACCAGCCCCTTACCAAAGTGATGCCTTACAAAATTGAATGAATGTATCACTGTCAAAATAGTTGGCATCGTCCTTATAAATGGTTTAACTGCAATGCAAGTGGTACAAAATATTTCCTGTCAGTTTATTATAATAGCATGGAATACTTAGCTCAATATTACGTAATAATTTCTCAACCTTGATCTTGAACAATAATCTGTGTCTGTCCTGTGCAAACTCCAGCTGGAGGCAGAATGAACCAAAGTGATACAGGTACCCTCTCTGCAATATTTTACATATTTGGAGTACCAAGAAACTACCAGTAAAATAAAAGTATTTTGTCGCTTGTAGCATGGATGAAATAGTCCTCCATGTGTGCAAAATGAAACTTTTGTTTTAAGGGGGGAGATAGTCTTGGAAAATCACTGGAAGTAAGGTGATTTCATATATTTCATTTGCCATTTGTGGCTGCAGTGAATTTGGATCACTGACTCAGCCTAAAAATATTGCTTTCAAAGAAATTGCTTGGAGATTTTCAATTTGAAAAATGAACACTAGTCATAAAAAACAGAACTTGATATAATCAGGAAGAAGATAGTGCTTTCTGGCTACATTTCTTCTTTATTGCAGATTACTGTTGCTATGTCTGTGGAGTGTATTTTTCACATGGTGCTAACATGAAAACTCCATGATTAAATTGACTTTATAATCACATTGATAGCAGTGATTGATGACTGATTTGAAGGTTGCAGAGGGCAAATCTGCCTAAATAAACCACGTGTTCCGTTAAAATATTCGCATTAATAACTCGGGAATGGATTTTCAAAATTCACAGCAGAGTCAGACAAATGTAATTGACAGATTTCTCTGTCCTTCTGTGCATCTTTTCTTTTTCAGAACTTTAGTGGTTGCTAAAACAAAGGTAAACTTAGAACAATGTTCATTGTATGCAGTCAACCTTTTGCAAATGATTGATTTAGTCATTGACAGTGGCTCAGTTGGTGTATTTTTTTATCTCTGATTCTGAAGAATATAGGCTCAAATCTTATTCCAGAGAATATTATGCAAAGACTGAGGCTGACGCTTCAACATAGTAAACGAGGGAGTGCTGCCATTCAGATGATTCAGAAACAGCTCTACTTTCAACTGTGTGTGAAAGATCCCACAATGCTTCGGGAATTATCCTTAGTTAACAGCAAAAGTACAAATGTTCTGGTCATTTTAATACTGCAGTTTTGTTGAAAATGGCGAATTGCCTGTCACCCCAGTCCTCACTGACTCCCATGGGCTCCTGGACTTCCATTATCACACATCTTAAAAACCTTGTTCACATTTTTTGTAGAACATTTTCGTGTTTGGCATTATTAGAATCTGTTTCAATCCTAATACTACAATTCATATTTTTTCTGCATTGGACTAATAAACCCTTTTTTCCTTCCACATCAAAACAAGCCAGCATGCTGCTAAGTAGTTCTCGGTTGTTATATTATTCTTTTAAAAGGCTTATTCAAAGTTATCTGCTTCAATCATATCATTATTCAGTTCTTGCCTTGGTTCCTGATCTGGTGATCCTTCTTAGAGCAGACGTAGGAAAAGTGTCTACTTGACTGCCACATTCCACACACCGTATCATGCCTCCATTTCCATCCCACCAGGCTCTGCATTCAATAGATCATTTTTTGAAATTTCCAACATTTCCAGAAGCTTCCACCACCAGATGCATATTCTCCTCAACTCTCTGTATTTAAATGGGATTTCTTCTTTTGATTGCTCCTATATCCCCACAGTTCAGATAAAGAGCCCTAGACCTGAAATGTTACCTAATTCTGTTTCCACAGACATTGCCTGACCTGCTGGGTGTCTTCAGCAGTTTAGACCACAAGATATAGGAGCAGGAATAGGCCATTGGATATGGTCTGCCATTTCATCAAGGCTGATCCAATTTTTCTCTCAGCCCCCATCTCCTGTCTTCTCCTCATATCCCTTCATGTCCTGAATTTCTGCTATTTTTATGAAAGATTTAATGTAACCAGTAGAAATCAGTGGGCAGATTAGGAGTTTTTATCCTAGAAGACGCTGTAAATGTAATACTCGTCTGAAATGGTGGCAGAGGTATAAACCCTCTTACTTTAAAGAAAGAGAACTTGGATGTGATCCATGGATTTATTGCTAGAAAATGGGATTAGACCAGGTGGCATTTTTTGACTAACATAGGTATGATCAGCCAAATTGACCCTATTACTAACCAATGATTCTATAGATGCAGGTCTTTTTCAGAAATAGCAATCTGGTGCCAATGAATATATGTATATCATGATTCTCAGATGGAGGGAAAAGGAAATCTCACCAGATCTAAGGCAGCAGTAACACATTCAAACAATTCAGGCCTTTTTGAATAGAGAAAAAATCCAATTCCCTGTGAATTCTGCTTAGTTGGATACCTTTAAACCAGGGCAAACTAATGGATGTCTAATTCCAAACATGAAAACAGTTTTCCCTGGATCCACAATTGTCCATTGGTGTAAAATTGAGGACTGAAAGATATTCCAATTTCTGCAGAGAGAAATGCCAAAAGACTGCTTTTCCTCCCCCCCAAAAGGGCACGATTGGGAATGAGAAGATATTCCTTCTACATTTTTTTTGTATACATTCATGGGGACAATAAACATTAAGTAATCTCTGAATTTCAAACTTTGAGGTTCAAATTTCAATGTCAATTTATTACCAAAGTACATATATGTCACCATATGCTACCCTGAGATTAATTTTCTTGCAGGCATTCACAGTAGAACTAAGAATTACAATAGAATCAATGAAAAACTACACACAAAGATTGACAACCAACGTGCAAAAGAAGACAAACTGTGCAAGGACAAAAAAATTAACAACAACAAACAAATAAATAAATAATATTGAGAACATGAGTTGTAGAGTCCTTGAAAATTAGTCTATAGCTACGGAATCAGATCAGTGTTGAAGTGAGTGAAGTTATCCAAACTAGTTTGGGAGCCTAGTGGTTTAAGGTAATAACTGTTCCTGAACCTGGGGGTGTGGGACCTAAGGCTCCGGAATCTCCTTCCTGATGGCAGTAATGAGAAGAAGCATCACCTCAATAGTGGGTCTTTGATAATGGTTCAATTAAAGCTTCCACCGCTGATTAAAGCGAGGAGGGAGATTGAAACATCGAGGCGATTGCGTGCGCGAACCTCGTGACGGGCAGGTTGTGGGACAGGGCGCAAGCCAATGTTGACTCCATTTCAGCGAGTAAAGCGACAAGGGAGATTGAAACATCAAAGTGAATATGAAAGTGAGCACCAGCTGCCTGTCTTTTGATCTCTCTGCTACTGGAGAGAGGAGAGCCTGCTGCTGTGCCTGGAGAATGTTACCCAGGTTTTCTGCGTTTTGAATATGGACTTGGACTATAGACCTTTTACCAGTCCTGTAGTTTTTTTATATTTTGCGTTTTTCACCTGATCTTTCTTGTTTTTTTTGTGCGGGAATGGGGATTTGGTGGTTGATGTGCTGACTCCATTCTTGTTCATTTTTTGTGCAGGGAAGGGGATTTGGGGGGGGGGGTCAATATACCTATTCAATTTTGTTCGTTTTTTGTGCAGAGGAGTGATTGGGGGGCGGGGGTTGATGTGCCTATTCTGTTTTGTTTGTTTTTTTTACGCAAGGAGGGCGATTTGGAGGTTGATGTGCCTACTTCATTTTTTGTTCATTTCTTTGTGTGCAGGAAGAGGAATTCGAGGGTTATGTGCAAGCTCTGATTTTGTTTTTTTGTGCAGAGAGGGTGGATATGGAGTTTGATGTGCCTATTCTGTTTTTGTTTGTTTTTTTTTGTGTGGGGAGGGTGGATTTGAGAGTTGATGATCAAGCTGTCTTTCTTGGTTTCATGGCTACCCAGAGAACAAGGATTTCAGAGTTGCAAACTTTGATAATAAATGAACCTTTGAACCATTTTTTAAAACTCTGACGGATGCTATTTTCTCGTGGCAGTGCTGCTTGTAGATGTGCTCAGAGTTAGGAAGGGTTTTTCCTGCGATCGACAGGCCCATATCCACTACTCCTTGTGGACTTCTCCGTTCATGGACATTGGTGTTTCCATGAAGCAACCAGTCTGGATACTCTCCACTGTGCATCTAGAGAAGTTTGTCATAGTTTTAGATGACATATTGTCAGGATGCTGGAACAGGAATCCAGTCGCAGACCCAGTACAGTGCACACAGTGATATGAATTGAGTAACAAATCCCAAGGTGCAAATAAAGTTGGCATCAAAGTCCAGGCAGAGATCAAAACATTCAGAGAAATCCAAAAACCAGAATCGGGAAACAGGCAGAGTCAATATTCAGACAGACAGAGTACAGATACAAATGCTGGAAAAGCTCGGGAAAACTCACTGGGACAATCTGGCAACAAACAGGTGAAAACACAGGACTGAAATACACTGAGCAATAATCAGAGAGGCAGATGATAGGTGGAGCAGAATGAGACAGAAGTGGCAGCAGAACAGGCAAAAATGAGAAACAGGAGAGAGGCAGAGTACTCAGTAAGACAGGGGCTGGAGAAGAGCAGGAGCAGGGACGGGAGCTCATGGGGCATGAAAACAAACAAGAGCACATGGCAATACAAAACCACAGACTGACAGCTGGAGGAAAATGCACAAAAAGACGAAGTTCAACTGGAGGTACTGACATGTGCAGAATCTGCGCAGGTTTCTAAGAAAGTAGGGGCACTGCCCTGCCTTTTTTGTAATGGCACTTACTGTACATGCTGGTCCCAGTACATGTCCTCTGATATGTTAACGCCAAGGAATTTAAAATCACCTTCTGAAGCAATTTACCGGGTAGATGCAAACACATTCGGAATTAGGCACAGGTGAATTCAAATGCAGAGGTCCCAAACGTGTTTGACAGTGAGTGTGTCAAACGTGTTTGACAGTGAGTGAGTGCATAACTACTGGAATCCAGAGACAGAACAGAAACCTTTCCATTTCCAGCACTGCTTGTGGGTCAGCGAGTCCATTCACTTGAATTAAAAAAAATCATCTATGAGGAGCAAGGGTAAGAATAGAATCATAAAGCACAACAGCACAGAAACAGGCCCTTTGGCCCATCTAGTCCATGCCAAACCATTGCTCTGCCTAGGCCCATTGACCACCAGCACCTCGATCATAGCCCTCCATACCTCTCCCATTTATGTACTTATCAAAATTTCTCTTCAATGCTGAAATCGAACGTGCACCCATCACTTCCGCTGGCAGCTCGTTTCACATTCCGACCAGCTTAGAACCATAGAACACTACAGCACAGAAAACAGGCCATTCGGCCCTTCTAGTCTGTGCTGAAACTTTGTTCCGCTAGTCCCATTGACCCACGCCCAGTCCGTAACCCTCCAGACCTCTCCCATCCATGTATCTATCCAATTTGTTCTTAAAACTGAGTGAAGAAGTTCCCCCTCATGTTCCCCTTAAACATTTCACCTTTCATCCTAAACCCTTGACCTCTAATTCAAGTCTCACCCAACCTCAGTGGAGAAGGCCGGCTTGTATTTACCCTACCTATACCGCTCATAATTTTGTATACTTAATAAGAGAGGTATTTTTAAATTTCAGTATTCACTAATGTTTGTAAAATATTAAAGTATTTTAAGTGGATTTTTTCCTTTCAAATTAATCTATTATAATCAGTTATTTTTCAAAAATTTGTTTTAGCGTTGATGCTCGCTGCCTGCCTCTGATCAGGATCATACAGATGAGCACTGTTATAATGACAGCCTTGGGGCTAGCAGGAACCAGTGAGAATATCATCAGTGTCCTTAAAATGAGATTCATCACAGCAGCGTCTTCAGTCATTTCCTGAGAGGTTGGATGGTTAGTTATTCACAATTATGAGAGGCAATAACCCAGATAATAAAATTACTTCTTGAGACTTTGGTATTCAATGATGCTATCTCTACCGCAAACTGCATGACTTGGACAATATACTTCACATGCCTACAACCACTTGATCTGTTCATTCACGGGGCATGGACATCACTGGAAATCAAGACACGCTTTGTGAATCCTTAATTTCTCCAGAACAGAGGAAGCAGTTAAAAGTCAAACACATTGCTGGATTTGACACCCATACAGGTCGCACCAGAGTGAGGATGATAGGTTTCTTTCACTGTAGGACAGTAGTGACCAACAATATAGTAGTACCACAGACACCATTACTGAGTTTTCCTCTTTAAATTACTGAATTTACAAGCCCTGAACTTCCATGGTGGGATACAGCCCATGCCCCTGATTCAATGATCTCAAGTTGCTTGTCTAGTAATTTAACCACTGGTGCATCAATATCTACAGAGGAAGCGATAAGCACTCTGTAGGAAGTGGATCATAGCAGCCTGCATGAAGTGTATCAGTAATGGACCAACAATTCCTCGTGTGGCTGTGGAACAGCGGAAATGCTCTGGTGAAGCAGAATATTCCCGCTGGGGAAAAGGAATCCCAATCCATGACATTAATCATGAATGACAAGAAATGCAGTCTACTTGTCTCACTGCGGATCCACATTATAAACGGGTTTAGCAAAGTTGCAATGCCTGAAAATGCCCTGCCTTCTATACAAAGGGTATCAATACTGAGCAAGCCGGGAAGATCTGGCCTGTGATCATTTCAATTCCACCATGGTTGCATCTGCAACGTCAGTGAGTCTTTCTGAGTGAGTAGCAATGTTCAAGAGTATATGGCAATGGCAATTCCATATATTCCAACTACTCTGCCAAGTCTGAACCCAGACTCACTGTGGGAGGTCACTCTGAATCCATCTGTTATACGCCTCTGTCAAAATCTCCATGGTGGACAGTTCCAACCACAATGTTTCTCCCCATGCTGATGGACAATGCAACCTGACGTTAGTACTGGCAGGCATAGTCACTTCTGTGACACTCACATTTAAGTACTAAAAGCAAATGCTGGAAATCTGTAGTTAGAAATAAAACAGGAAATGGGGCTGGAGTTCAGCAGGTCAGTCCGCACCTAAGGAGAGAGAAACAGAGCTGAAGACATTCATCAGCTCTAATCCTCCACACATGACAGTCCACATGTGACTTATCGATGATGCTCTGCTGATTGAACACGTGGAAGGCCCAGCAACGAAAGTCACCTCACAGGGAGAGTAATCTTTCCACTCCATAAAGAGGAAAGCAGAGGAAAGTGTTACCTGTGACTTGGCTGAGGGCTCAATATGATACCCTAGACTTCGTTTAATTTAAATGTATCTACCAGAAATGTCACTTTAGCGTTCCTCCAATTATGACGGGGGAATTCTCTGAGCTTCCTGTAAAAGTATGCGTTATACAAAATAGTCACCTCAGGGATGACATACTTTGACTGAAGGATTATGGCAATGCATGTAATGTCCATTGTTTCTCATTGGTATTATATATGTCCTCATCACCTCATCGATTCATTTCATTAGCGACAGAAACTGTGGATATTTTAGGTTGAGATATCAGAATTACATATGTACTAATGGTTTCTATGCTTTCCCTTCAGTGTCAGCTTTCCAAGTTGGTTTGCAGGCCATCCATGTGGTAACACACCCTGAAGCTGATCTTGCATTTTATTACTTATCTTCACTGCACTTTCTCTGCAGCTTTTGCACTACAATCTGCATTGTTACTGTTTTACCTTGTTCAACCTTGGTGCACTGTGTAACGATTTGATCAGTAGGAACGTTATGCAAGGCGTGTTTTTCTATATACCTTGGTATGTGTGACAATAATAAGCCAGTACCAAGCTGAAGCCAAGCTGGTGGAGAATTTTCTTTCCATGGCTGGGACAGCAGATGGTCCTGGTGAATGAGCAAGGGTAGTTTTGGTCCTAGTTGAATCAATTCCAGTGGTGTTGTCTTAATAAGTTAGAAACAGTGCGTTAGAGACCTGCGTGCTTTTTCATATGTAACATCCTCCACTCCAGCAGAGGTGAGTGGACAGAGAGCCTCTGTCTCAAAGGGAATGAGGACCTGCTCCTCTGGTCTGTTGAGCTTAGGGACTGAATTCTTTAGACCAGGGGTTCCTAACCTTTTTTATGCCATGGACCAATACCAGTAAGCAAAGGATCTGTGGACCCAGGTTGGAATCCCCTGCTTGACACCATTTCTACTTACTGATATGCTGCCAAACAATGGGAAAGCTAATATCAGAACACTATCACTACATACTGGTCATTGTTCAATCAGGGTGTGCATTGTGAGCTTTGAGCTGCGTGTGAATCTGGAACATAGAACATTACGGCACAGTACAGGCCCTTTGGCCCACACTGTTGTTCTGACCTTGGTGCTGCTGCTACAGTTGGAGACTGTGTGTGCTGTGAGTAGTCTTTGTGAGCTAGAGTTAAAAGACATAGAATGGTCTCCTTGATAAGACCTGTAAGGTTCATAGACAGTTTTCTGGGCAGTTCCCTACATCTGAAACCTTCACTTAATGGCTTAATCCTTTTGTCGCTGATGTGTTACTTCCTGCTTGAGGATGTTCCCTGATGCAGAGCACATCCCTTTGCCACTTCAAACTGTTCTACAAGGATTTATCAATGTTTATCAGTGAATCAGGAGGTCTGCTCCCTTCCCAAAGTGAACTAAACCCTCACTAAACAACTGGTCCACAGCACCTCACTGTGAGTTCCTGCAGTGTTGAGGTGTTAGTGATCAGATGCCCTCTGGTGCCAGAGACCAGATATCAATTACCAAATGGACGCTTGGCAGGCACACAGTGTTGGACCATGTCAAGTGCTAACTACGCTGTAGCCAGCCAAGTGAAATGCTGCACCCTCGATGCATGCATTTACTTTAAATGAGGATTGACTACTGCAATAGTGCAAACAAATGTGTGTCTGCCATAAGCACTCATCTAGTTCGCTGATATAAATGCAGGGGGATTTCCAAGCCAAGCTTGCTACAACAGTTACTGGCTGAGACTGTGAATAGTGCTGTAAATTGGTATTCTTTTTCATTTGGTAGTAGTGCATTCTTTTCCTCCTCATGGTGTCTTTCATCTAATGCTGACAGTATCCTGTGTCTTCCATGAATGTGTATAACTGCAGTTATAACCTCGCAAACACCTGTGTATTTTCCAGCAGGAACTATGATTGAGGCTGTCTGAGTCTTTGAACCTGGTGGAAAAATCACAAAACCTCTAATTAGTCTGGCATAATGTAATAATTATAAAAGGACCTGGAAACAAACTATCTTTTTCATATAAAGGTCATCTCATGTTCTCGCACTCATTTGATTGCATTGGTATTCAGGACAATCAGATCAATCACTGTGCTTAGAAATATGACACAGGAGGGTTAACCTGTGCTGAAGTGTTGGGAGCTCTGACTTTGTGAACAGAAACCTCACTATTTATGACATAAATAAAAACTTCAGTTGACAACGTCCAAATCTACTCCTTTGCTTGGAGAAATGAGGCCAGGTTTTGTTTCATAATTTATTTCCAATGTGTTCCTGTTAAACGTTGTCCTCCAGACCAGACAGGTTGTAAGCAACTCGCAGTCATAAAATGATAATTACAGTGTGAGATGGGAAGTTGTCTCTGTCAGAGCCTTACAAAGGGCAGTTGTAAGTCATGCCCACTCTTTCAGGAAGCCATCTAGCACCTTGGTGTTGGCCACCGCTTTTGATGGCTGTGGATGAAAGAGAAAGGTTCGTAGACGTCAAACCAGCCACTGAAAAGATGGTTTGCATCCAAATGCAGAGCAATGACTCGACTTTGGTAGAGATTCCTGAGCAACAAACACGTTCTCTTCCTTTTCAAAGTAAATTTTTTTACTTACTTCGAGATCTTTGATCTATTTTCAGAACGCCTGGAAAGCTGTTTCCCAGAAACAGAAAGGTTACTTGTAGTAATACAGGACCAGGTGGCTAGCACACAAAAAATCAAAATACATCACAAAAGACCAACAAATTCAAGACAATAAATGCAGAAAATGCCAAGGAAAACCAGAAACAATCCAACACATTAATGTATCCTGCAGCAGTTTTACCTGTTTGAGCTGAGAAAAAAACAATAATAGTAATAAATAGTTAATATTGAGTCCTTGAAAGTGAGCCTATCAGTTGCAGAATTATTTCAGTTTTGAGATGAGTGAATTTATCCACACTAGTTCAAGAGCCTGTTGATTAAAGGGTAATAATTGTTCCTGAACCTTTGGCAACAGTTATACTGATCGCACTGATTGTTTTTACCTCAAATTGTTTTTCTATTTTTAACATTAACATATTGTAACCAACAAATGGCAACTAAAAAGTCATAAGGAGAGAAAAGATGAAATATGATGGTAAGCTAGCCAATATTATAAAAGAGGGCACCAAAAGTTTTTTCAGATACATAAAGAGCAAAAGAGAGGCAAGAGTGAATATCAGACCATTGAAAAATGATGCAGGAGAGGTAGTAATGGGGGACAAACTTAATAAGTATTTTTGTGTCAGTCTTCACCATGGAAGACACAAGCAGTATGCCAGAAGTTCAAGAGTGTCAGGGGTAGACATGAGTGTAGTTGCTATTACTAAGGAGAAGGTGCTTGGGAAACTGAAAGGTCTGAAGATAGATAAGTCACCAGGATCATATAGATTACATCCGAGAGTTCTGAAAGAGATACCACCAGAGTTCTGAAAGAGGTAGCTGAAGAGATGGTGGAGGCGTTAAGTACTGGTGTTTCAAGAATCACTTGATTCTGGAATGTTCTCAAGAACCTATTGAGGTGTTTCTTTACCAAAGGGTTCCTCAGCTAAAGTCAGATGTATCAGTATTACAGTGGAGTAAAGGGAGTTACAGAAACATGAGAGAGGAGTTGGCCAGAATTGATCGGAAAAGAACACTGGCAGGGATGATGGCAGAACAACAATGGCTGGAATATCTGGAAGCTATTTGGAAGCCATGAGATATATACATCCCAAAGAGGAAGAAGTATTCTAAAGGAAAGATGTCACAACCATGGCTAACAAGAGAAGTCAAAGCTAATATAAAAGCCAAAGAGAGTGCTTATAATAGAACACAAAGATCAGTGGGAAGTTAGAAGATTGTGAAGCTTTTAAGACCAACAGAAGGCAACTAAAAAAGTCCTTAAGAAGGTAAAGATGGAATACAAAAGTAAGCTAGCCAATAATATTAAAGATGATACCAAATCTTTCTTCGGTTAAAGTGTAGAAGAGAAGCAAGAGTGGATTTTGGATCACTGGAAAATTATGCTGAAGAGGTAATAATGGGGGACAATGAAATAGCGTGTAAGTATTTTGCATCAGTCTTCACTGTGGAAGACACTATAATACCATAAGACCATAAGATACAGGAGCACAAGTAGGCCATTTGGCCCATCGAGTCTGCTCTGCCATTCAATCATGGGCTGATCCAATTCTTCCAGTCATCCCCACTTCCCTGCTTTCACTCATACTCTTTGATGTGCTGGCTAGTCAAGAACCGATCTATCTCTGCCTTAAATACACCCAATGACTTGGCTTCCATAGCCGCTCGTGGTGACAAATTTCACAGATTTACCACCCTCTGACGAAAGTGATTTCTTCACATCTCAGTTCTAAAAGGACATCCTTCAATCCTGAAGTTGTTCCCTCTTGTCCTAGAATCCCCTGCCATGGGAAATAACTTTGCCATATCTAATCTGTTCAGGCCTTTTAACATTCCGAATGTTTCTGTGAGATCCCTCCTCATTCTCCTGAGCTCTAAGGAATACAGCCCAAGAGCTGCCAGACGTTCCTCATACGGTAACCCTCTTTTTCCTGGAATCATTCTGGTAAATCTTCTCTGAACCCTCTCCAATGTCAGTATATCCTTTCTAAAATAAGAAGCCCAAAACTGCACACAATACTCCAAGAGTGGCTCATGAGTGCCTTAAAGAACCTGAACATCACATCCCGGCTCTAATATTCTATACCTCTAGAAATGAATGCCAACATTGCATTCGCCGCATTCACAACCGACCCAACCTTCAGGTTAACCTTTAGGGTATCTTGCACAAGTCCCTTTGCATTTCTACATTTTGAATTCTCTCCCCATCTAAATAATAGTCTGCCCATTTATTTCTTCCACCAAACTGCATGACCATACACTTTCCAACATTGTATTTCATTTGTCAATTCTTTGCCCGTTCCCCTAAACTATCTAAGTCTATCTGCAGGCTCCCTGTTTCCTCAACACTACCCACTCCTCCACCTATCTTTGTATCATCGGCAAATTTAGCCACAAATCCATTAATACCGTAGTCCAAATCATTGACGTACAATGTAATAAGCAGTGGTCCCAACACCGACCCCTGTGGAATTCCACTGGTAACCAGCAGCTAGCCAGAATAGGATCCCTCTATTCCCACTCTCTGTTTTCTGCCAACCAGCCAATGTTCCACCCACGCTAGTAACTTCCCTGTAATTCATGGGTTCTTGCTAAGCAGCCTCATGTGCGGCACCTTGTCAAAGGCCTTCTGAAAATCCAGATACACCACATCTACTGCATCTCCTTTGTCTACCCTGCTTGTAATTTCCTCAAAGAATTGCAGTAGGTTTGTCAGGTAGGATTTTCCTTTCAGGAAACCATGCTGGCTTTGGCCTATCTTGTCATGTGCCTCCAGGTACTCTATAATCTCATCCCTAACAATCGATTCCACTAGCAGTCTGGTGGAAGTTCCAGGTGACAGGAGGATGAAATGTGTGAAGTTACCATAACTAGAGAGAAGGTTCTTGGGAAACTGAAAGGTCTGAAGGTAGATAAGTCATCTGGACCAGATGGTGTACACCACAGAGTTCTGAAAGAGGTAGCTGAAGTGTTGTGGAGACATTAGTAATGATCTTTCAAGAATCATTAGATTCTAGATTGATTTCGCAAGACTGGAAAATCGCAAATTGCAATCTTCAAGAAGGGAGAGAGGCAGAAGAAAGGAAACCATAGGCCAGTGAGTCTGACCTCAGTGGGAAGATGTTGGAGTCAATTATTAAGGATGAGGTCTCAGGGTACTTGGAGGCACATGATAAAATAGGCTGTAGTCAGCCTGGTTTCCTCAAGGGAAAATCTTGCCTGACATATCCGTTGGAATTCTTTGAAGAAGTAACAAGCAGGATAGACAAAGGAGAATTGATGAATGTTGTATACTTGAATTTTCAGAAGGCTTTTGACAAGGTGCCACAATTGAGGCTGCTTAACAAACTATGAGTCCATGGTTTAACAGGAAAGATTCTAGCATAGATAAAGCAGTGACTGATTGACAGCATGCAAAGAGTGGGAATAAAGGGAACCTCTCCTGGTTGGCTGCCGATGATTAGTGGTGTTCCACAGAGGTTTGTGTTGGGACCACTTCTTTTTATGTTATATTTCAATGATTTGGATGATGGAATCAATGGCTTTGTTGCAAAGTTCTCAGACAATATGAAGATAGCTGGAGGGGCAGGGACTTTTGAGGAAGTAGAGAGGCTACAGAAAGACTTGGATGTAAACAGATTAGGAGAATGGGCAAAGAAATGGCAGATGGAATACAGTGTTTGGAAGTGTATGGTCATGCACTTTCGTAGAAGAAATTCAAGGGTTAACTATTTTCTAAATGGGGGGAAAATACAAAAAACTGAGATGCAAAGGGACTTGAGAGTCCTTATGCAGGATTCTCTAGAAGTTGAGACTGTGGTGAGGAAGGCAAATTGCAATGTTAGCATTCATTTAAAGAGGACAAGAATATAAAAGCAAGAATGTAATGTTGAAACTTTATAATGCACTGGTAAGGCCTCACTTAGGGTATTGTGAGCAGGTTTGGGCCCTTATCTTAGAAAGAGTGTGCTGAAACTGGAGAGGGTTCAAAGGAGTTTCACGAAAATGGTTCCAGGATTGAATGCCTTGTCATATGAAGACTGTTTGATGACTCTGGGCCTTTATTCACTAGATTCAGAAGAATAAGGGGTGACCTCATTGAAACCTGTCAAATAGTGAAAGGCCTTGATAGAGTGGATGTAGAGAGGATGTTTCTATGGTGGGAGAGTCTTAGACCAGAGGACACAGCCTCAGAATAGAGGGGTGACCTTTTAGAACGGAAATGAGGAGGAATTTCTTTAGCCAGAAGGTGGTGAATCTATGGTATTCTTTTCCACAGGCAGTTGTGGAGGCCAAGTCATTAGGCATACTTAAGGCAGAGGTTGATAGATTCTTAATTGGTCAGGGTTTGAAGGGATATGGGGAAAGGTCAGGAGATTGGAGCTGGGAGGGAAAACTAGATAAGCTATTATGAAATGGCGGAGCAGGCTCGATGGGCCAAATGGCCTAATTCTGTTCCTACATCTTATAGTCTTATGGTCTAATTAGCCATGTCAGGACTTAAAGAACTGGAGCAGAACCAGGTTACCCTCTGTCTCAAGGGACTGTCAAAGAATAATAAAAAGAAGTATTGTTATATAACTTTGTGGATAAACAAGGAGACAATGGAAATGATAAGTCAGATGTGAGATGTTCACTGGCACTAGTGAACTCCAGTAAATATTGACAATAAAATTGAACGTTAATGTGGTTGCCCGGCCTATGTAAGCCCTTCCTGCTGTAAAGCTGAAAGCCAGGTGTGTGTGAATCTAACTCTATCTCCAGCAAGGGACTGTATTGTCTCTGAACTGAGAGGTTTGAGATTGTTGGAGGCAGATGGCCAATGACCTTCAGTTACCAGTAGACATGATTTGGTATATTTTTATTTATGTTCTTCCATGCTACTATAGAGAACTTTAGTAACCATAACACCTGATTCAGCTGCAAACCAATGTTTGTTAATGGTGCTTAAGAACGAGTGGAAGCTAAAAATTAGAGTGCAGTAATGGACCTGACTGTAGATGGCAGAGTTGCTTGTCTCTGCTTGCATTCTTGCACTGGGCAGAAGCCGATGCAATATCATTCTTGCACTGGGAAGAAGCCGATGCAATATTTGGCTCAATACTAATCAAGAACTGGTATTTGTGGCAAAATGATCCATAAAGTTAAGAGGAGAAGTTTGAAAGAAATGCTTGGACTCAAGTTTGCCAGACCTGACTGGAATTAGTACTAAATCACAACTTACTGGTCATAAATTTAGTGCTTAACTTAACTGAAATATTCAGCACCCATTCGATAAGGTGGAATTATTTTAGGCAGGGGCGTGGTCCATTTATCAGGACCACACAAGGGCATATGAGGACCAAAGACAGGAAAAGTAGACATCACTTTTGTAAAAGTATATAAATCAGATGGAAGTTTACTATTAATAATTTGTCAGAAAGCAGATCTAGCAGTGAGACTGGGGAAGACTTAACAGAAACTTGTTCTGCTTCATAGTTATTTTTAGTAATACCGCAGTTGGGAAAATGACTGGGCTTGTAGGTTTTCAGTACACATCATATTACACAAAAATACAATTGCATTTACCGTAGGTTTTGAAGAACAAATGGAGCATAATTCTGAACTGAAGACTCACAGAAGGGACTATTCAGTACCAAGAAATACTAATGGAACTGATACAAGTGGTCATGGACAAAAGCTACTGGAACTCGTTGCGTGTGCAGCACTCCACAAAGAGCGGAGAGATGGCTATGCCTAGTACTGTTTGGCTGAATGATAAATATTGTTTAAAGGCAATCCAGGCACCGCTTGGAGAAGTATTAATCCAACGACAACTCTGACTTACATGCAAGTTTTAACATAGCCAAACTGCATTTAAGGTGTCTGTGTACGCATCACCTCAAATAGGGGAAATTGGAAAATGACCAGAAGCAATTGAATCAGAAGAATGTCACTCAAAAGAGGAAGCTGGAGCCACATTAGGTGCCAGAGAGAAAACTAAGAAGAGCTGCATTTTATTGCTTTTGACATTGTGAAGGTTTTTGATAAGGTATGTAGAAATAAGTTATGAAATCAGTTAGGTACAATATTGACGTAGAGAAGGAGGAGAAGGTTTACGAGGAAGAGGTACAGTCGATGTTTCGGGCCGAGACCCTTTGTCCTGACGAAGGGTCTCGGCCTGAAATGTTGACTGTACCTCTTCCTAGAGATGCTGCCTGGCCTGCTGCGTTCACCAGCAACTTTTATGTGTGTTGCTTGAAATTCCAGCATTTGTAGATTTCCTCGTGAGAGGGTTTATGAGATTTTTTTATGCAAAGTGCTGTTTGAGTTAATGTTTTTCTATAAAGATGGTTCATGCCCTCACTAAGCAAAGGTTATTTGCATTTTATAGGAAACACTAGAAAACTATTTGGAGAGATTGTGTTGGAGGACAAGAACGTGTGGGCTGGGAGTCTTTTAATGAGGACCAGTCTGACAAAGTTGAAGTGCCTATAGTTTCATTCAACAATGTTATAGAATGACAATCAGGTTACTGAAAGCATTCCGGTGCCCTTTTGATCAAATTCTGCCTTTGCAGTGATGGATCAGGGGATGTTACGATCTGCCTCTACACGAGCTGGCAACCAAATTTTATTTCTAATTTTAGATGAGGCCAGTATCAGATACTCAGTATTGAATGGCTGAGTTTACAGATAGTGTAACTGGTTCATTCATTCCTAATAATGGATGCAAACAAAATAATAAATCAAAAGTTAATTTATCCATTCACATGACGGTCATGAATACAGTCAGATAGACTTGAACTATGATCCAATTTGTAGAAGGCCCAAATGTATACACAGAAACATTCCACCTAAAAAAAGAAAGAGAACCTGTCCAGCGTCAAGCAATTGTTTGGAAAAATAAGATACAACTAAATGTTCATTCCTCAGATGGAACATCCCGCTCCCTCAGTAAGCATATCACATTGCAATGTTATCTGAAGTGACATAAAAGAGAATTAGCCTATAAATAACCATGATATAAATTACTGGTAATTGAACTTAACATCTTATATAAAGCACAGGAACACTTAGTACACAGAGCAATAAAAACTGCCTGAGCTGTCTGCAGTTTAATCCTAAAAGAGTTGGAGATCAATCAGTGTTTAGACCTTTACCTTGATGTCTCAATGTAGAGAGGCTGCAATTGAATTCTGAAAGATTCCAGGCCAATCCAAATATTTTGTGCCAGGTTTAAGGGTAAACAGATCAGCCAGGATTCTTAGTCTCGATTCTTGTCCAGTGATTTCAAGTGGAGTGTGTGTGTGTGTGTGTGTGTGTGTGTGTGTGTTTGCGTGCGTGAGAGAGAGAGAGAGAGTGTCTGTGTGTGTCTATGTCTGGGTCTGGGTCTGTGTATAGAAGTTTGAGTCACCACCTCTCTGTTTAAAGAACTGTTCAATGTTCTCACGAGAAGAACTTGCGAGATTCTGAAGTTTGCATCGTGCAGCCAACAGCAGCAGCTTCAGGGAAGCTGCTTTTATGTGCTAGATATCCGGCCAGAGATTTCATATATCCATGTAAGTGCACTTTGACTTACTCATTTTGGCCACATTACATAACTATATAAACAGTGAATACTGGAAGAACTCTGTAGATCATGAAGACAAACACAGTCACTGAAGATAGAACATAGAACTGTACAGCATAGCAACAGGTCCTTCAGCCCAAAATGTTGTGCCAAGCCAATTACCTTAGTAATCAAATGACTAACTGAACTAGTCTCTTCTACCTACACAATGTCTATATGCCTCCATTTTCTTCACATTGATGTGCCTACTTAAACATCTTTTACAAGTCTCTAATTTATCCATTCCTACCACCATTCCCAGGCAGCTCATTCCAGGCGTCTACCACTCTCTATGTAAAAAACTTGCCCATCACGTCTCCTTTGAAATTACCCCCTCTCACCTTAACTGCATGCCCTCTAGTATTAGACACTTCAAACTTGGAAAAATGATACTATTTGTCTACTCTGTCTATGCCTCTCATAATCATATAAACCTCCAACAGATATCTCCTCAGCTTCCCCCGCACAAGAGACAACAATCCAATTTGTCCAACCTCTCGTTATAGCACATTAACTCTAATCCAGGCAACATCCTGGTAAACCTCTTCTGCACCCAGCCCAAAGCCTTGACATCCTTCCAATAAAGAGGTGACCAGATCTGTATGCAATACTCCAGATACAGCCTAACTGAGAACATAAAAGCATAAGAAATAGGAGCAGGAGTAGGCCATCTGGCCCATTGAGCCTGCTCCACCATTCAATAAGATCATGGCTGATCTGGCCATGGACTCAACTTCACCTATCTGCCTTTTTCCCATAACCCTTAATTCCCCTACTATGCAAAAATCTATCCAACTTTGTCTTAAATATATTTACTGAGGTAGCTAGCCTCCACTGCTTCACTGAGCAGAGAATTCCACAGTTACCAAAACAAACCTGATTGACTGACTCAATGTTTCTAAATTGGACAAAATGGCTCCTTATCTTTAGCCAAAGCCAAAACCCAAGTCTATGAAGCTTACTAACAGGGCACACTGCAATAGAGAAAACTGCTAAAATAAAATACCTCACAACACAGCAGTAGAAATCTTAACCAAGGCATTACAATCTATGTATTCAATCTAATCTCTTTGTAAGTTAAAGCTTCCATCTACAAAGCTACCTTTGTGTCATCATCATACTTTGTCTGGCTTTCTATCTCATCGCCTGGTTGCTTATAGGTATATTGTAGAAATTTTGCAGGTCTAACACAATTCTCTGCAGAATGCCACTGATCACATCCCATCAATGTGAATGTTTGCCTTCAGCTTACTGGCTCAACCGTAGTTTATGATGTCTTAAAAAGAGTATCATCAAATGCCTTCTGAAGTGAATATAAATAATACCCATAGGTATCCCCTTCAAAGTTCAAACTTCAAAGTAAATTCATTATCAAGTATATATATGTCACTATATATTGCCCTGAGATTCACTTTCTGCAGACGTTCACAGCAGAACAGAGAAATACAACACAATCAATGAAAAGCGGCACAAAGACTGACAGACAGCCAATATGCAAAAAGAAAACAAAGTGTGCAAAAATTTTTTGTAAATAAATAATACTGAGAAGGTGAGCTGTATAGTCTTTGAAAGTGAATTCATAGGTTGTGAAATCAGTTCTGAGTTGAGGTGAGTGAAGTTGTTCACTATTTCAGTTAACTCTTCAAAATGTCCAAAGTTACCAAACAAAAACTATTACTTACAAATCCTGATGAGGGGTTTCGGTACGGAATGTCAACCGTACTCTTTTCCATAGATGCTGCCTGGCCTGCTGAGTTCCTCCAGCATTTGTGTGTGTTGCTTGGATTTCCAGCATCTGCAGACTTTCTCTTGATGGTGACTTACAAATCCATTCATGCTCTCACTGTTCGACCAAATATTTCCAGTCACTCAGCTCTTAATTATAGTTTCTAGTAATTCCCTATTAAGAGATGCTTGGCTACTTTCTGGGTTTCCCATAATCATAAGAATGTCTTGAAAGTGGCAACAAGGAGACTAAGGACCAGGTGAACGCAGCACAAAGGAACACAAGTACAACATGAGGAGGCAGTGCCCGAATCCTTTGGATCTGAACGTAAGTGTTGGTCCCATCAACAGTGGAATACTGCTTATCGTTCTGGTGTCATGGTTCATTTACAAGCCTTAACAGCAGAAGAAATGTCACTGGAGAGAGAATCAACAATGCCATGTTTATCTCACCACCATTATATAACCATATAACAATTACAGCACGGAAACAGGCCATCTCGGCCCTTCTACTCCGTGCCAAACTCTTACCCTCACCTAGTCCCACCGACCTGCACTCACCCCATAACCCTCCATTCCTTTCCTGTCCATATATCTATCCAATTTAACTTTAAACAACAACATTGAACCTGCCTCAACCACTTCTGCTGGAAGCTCGTTCCACACAGCTACCACTCTCTGAGTAAAGAAGTTCCCCCTCATGTTACCCCTAAACTTTTGCCCTTTAACTCTCAACTCATGTCCTCTTGTTTGAATCTCCCCCACTCTCAATGGAAAAAGCCTATCCACATTAACTCTATTTATCCCCCTCATAATTTTAAATACCTCCATCAAGTCCCCCCTCAACCTTCTACGTTCCAAAGAATAAAGACCCAACTTGTTCAACCTTTCTCTGTAACTTAGGTGATGAAACCCAGGTAACATTCGAGTAAATCTTCTCTGTACTCTCTCTATTTTATTGACATCTTTCCTATAATTTGGAGACCAAAACTGTACACAATACTCCAAATTTGCCCTCACCAGTGCCTTGTACAATTTCAGCATTACATCCCGACTCCTATACTCAATGCTCTGATTTATAAAGGCCAGCATACCAAAAGCTTTCTTCGCCACCATATCCACATGAGATTCCACCTTCAGGGAACTATGCACCATTATTCCTAGATCCCTCTGTTCTACTGCATTCTTCAATGCCCTACCATTTACCATTTTGATTAATCCTACCAAAATGTAAGCACCTCACATTTATCAGCATTAAACTCCATCTGCCATCTTTTAGCCCATTCTTCTAACCGGCCTAAATCTCTCTGCAAGCTTTGAAAACCTACTTCATTATCCACAACACCACCTATCTTAGTATCATCTGCATACTTACTCATCCAATTTACCACTCCATCATCCAGATCATTAATGTATATGACAAGCAACACTGGACCCAGTACAGATCCCTGAGGCACAGGACTAGTCACCGGCCTCCAATCTGACAAACAGTTATCCACCACCACTCTCTGGCGTCTCCCATCCAGCCACTGCTGAATCCATTTTACTACTTCAATATTAATACTTAACGATTGAACCTTCCTAATCAACCTTCCATGTGGGACCTTGTCAAAGGCCTTACTGAAGTCCATATAGACAACATCCACTGGATTATCCTCATCAACTTTCCTGGTAACCTCTTCATTATCATGACTACCAGTTCTCCCCAGTGTCCTATGTGAAACATCAGGCTGTATGAGTATTCTTAAAGACAGATTGAATGCAAATACCAATGCACCAGCACATTGAACACATGTTAACTGTTTGGTGGAAGTCCTACTGACCATACTGGAAATATGTAGCCTCACTGTGATTGGTCCTAAAGTCCCAAAAACAATTGGTGATATAATTGTAAGATAGTCAAGAATGTCCTGAGCGCATTCAACACTATCATCCCCTTAAAACTAATCAATAGGCTCCAAGACATGGGTCTCAGTACCTCCTTGCTCAATTTCATCCTCGATTTCCTCACTTGCAGACCCCAGTCAAATCGATTGGCAACAACATCTCCTCCACGTGCAATACAAGGCTGTGTGTTTAGCCACCTACTGAACTCAATTTTTACTTATGACTGTGAGGCTAAACACAGCACCAATGCCATATTTAACCTTGATGATGACAACATTGCTGTTAGCCCAATCAAAGGTGGTCGCAAATCAGCATGTAGGAGGGAGATTGCAAATCTGGTTGAATCGAGCCACAATAGCAACCACTCACTCAACATCAGCTAGACCAAAGAGCTGATTATTGAATACAGGAGGGAAACCAGAGATCCATCAGCCAGTCCTCAACAGGCGATCAGATGTGGAGAGCGTCAGTATATTAAGTTTCTTTGCTTTACCATGTCAGAGGAACTGTCCTAGGTCCAACACATCCATATGTGCCATTAGAAAGAAGACACAGCAGCGCTTCTAATTCCTTAGATATTTGCGAAGATTCGGCCTGTCATCTTAAATTCTGACAAAATTCTGTGGATGCACAGTTAAGAATATACTGACTGGTTGCATCATGGCTTGGTATGGAAACACACATGTTCTTGAATGGAAAAGCCTATACAAAGTAGTGGATACAGCCAAGTCCACCATGGGTAAGGCACTCCCTACCATCTACAAGGAATGCTGTTTCAGAAAGCAGCATCCATCATCAAAGACCCCATCATCCAGACCATGCTTTCTTCTCGCTGCTGCCATCAGGAAGGAAGAACAGAAGCCTTAAGTCCCACACCACCAGGTTCAGGAACAGTTATTACCCCTCAGCCATCAGGCTTCTGAACCGGAGTAGATAACTTCACTTACCCCAACACTGAACTGATTTCACAACCTATGGACTCACTTTCAAGGACACTACAACTCGTCTTCTCGCCCTTTATTAATAATTTACTTTATTATTATTATTACGTTGTTTTCTTTTTTGTATTTGCACAATATTTTCTTTTACATATTGGTTGTCTGTCTGCCTTTGTGTACAGTTTTTCACTGGTTCTGTTGTGATTCTTTGTATTTACTTTGAATGCACACAAGAAAATGAATCTCTGGGTAATACATGGTGATGTATATGTACTTTGATAATAAAATTTGCTTTGAACTTTGAACTTTGAACCTTGCTGGAGTCAAGTGGCACCTCCTACACGGAAAGGGTTAGATGGTGCCAAATCCCACAAAATCTCACATAGGCAGCACTGCAGTGTAGGTGGGTGTCACAATAATGCTTTAGTGCCAACGATCACCGATCAGAGTTCGATTCCCGCCACTGTCTGTAAGGAGTTTGTACACTTTTCCTGCGTCCGCATGGATTTCCTCTGTTTAACCAGTTTCCTCCCACATTTCAAAGACATAGTGAGTGTTAGGATTAGCGAATTGTGGGAATGCTATGTTCACTCCAGAAGCATAGCAACATTTACGGGCTGCCCCCAGCAAACCCTTGGACAGTGTTGATCATTGATGCAGAAACATTTCATAGTACGTTTTGATGTTACGTATTTTAATCTTAACATAATCACAATGTATGATACAGTAGCTATCTCCTTAGTACAGTGGAAAGGATTGAGGTGTTTTCACCATGGTAAGGTCTTCTATATGGTTACACTGATTACTGAGCATCAAAGTAAGTTTTGTAACCAAACTTTATACTCAGCCAAAATATATTGCCAGTTGCTATTGAAATAACATATGAATAAAAATAGCGTGAACAAGATGGACTAAATGCTCTGTTTTTGTGCTGTATACATTTTTCCATCTAAAGGAGTAACTCCAGAATTGGAGGGACCTTTGACTTTTTAGTTAAGGGATCAACCATGTCCTGAAAACAGTTCCTGGTTCTGGTAGTGTTGTTGTTTTCTACCTCCCTGTTCCTCATCACTGATTCTTGCCAGCTCCATCAGGACTGCTAACGTGCCATCCCACTCCTGTTATAAACACTAATGCAAAGTGACTATTCAACATATCCATCATCTTTTTACTTTCACTTGCAATATCATTATCAGTTTTTATATTTTTTTGAGATCTTTTTATTTCTTGAAAATAACTGTGTTGATTTTGCCATCCTTGGAAGTTCTATCATCCTCCCTTTTTGTAGGTCAAGTATGTAATAAATGACCATTGTTTTATCGGCCAGCGTCTATTCCAGCTTCCAGCTGAACGTCGATTTCTCAAGCTTCTGGTAATGCACTCCCCTCTCCTTCACCATTCCCCATTCCCTTTTCCCCTTCTCTCCTTATCTCTTTGCCTGCCCATTGACTTCTTCTGCTGTTTTCCCGCTTCCCCACCCCCCCATATTTCTTTCTTCCATGGCCTCCGGTCTCCTATTAGATTCTTCCTTCTCCAGCCCTGTATCTCTTTAACCAATCAATTTCCCAGCTCTTTACTTCACGCCCCCCCCCCAGTTTCACCTATCACCTTGTGTTTCTCCCTCCCCTCCCTCCACCTTTTAAATCTACTCCTCATCTTTTTTTCTCCAATCCTGCTGAAGAATCTTGGCCTGAAACATTGACTGTTTACTCTTTTCCATAGATGTTGCCTTGCCTGCTGAGTTCCTCCAGCATCTTGTGTGTGTTGCTTTGGATTTCCAGCATCTGCAGTTTTTGTTTTGTTTATTTCAGCTTCCTATTTTTTTTAATCTAAGTATTTGCTCCTGCATTCCTGGCAAGGTTATGTCAGCACGATGAGAACAACTGTGAGGAAAGTCCCAAACAGTACTGTACACATCCATTCATTGCCTGGTAGAGTTGACTGCTTCCTTCTCTCCACCCAGACCTCCTTTCCATTCTACTGGTCTTTAATATAAGCTCTTCCTTTTTGTAATCACATGATTACACCTGTCCAATTCTTAAGGAGGAAATTTGCATTTCAAATATCAATGTGGTCCTTTTCGCAGCAGATGTTTCAAGTACTTCCCATTTCCATTTCAAAATGACATCATGCTTTTAAGTGTAAAGAGATCATTTACATGTGCTAGTGAGGCCAGAAATAGGAAGATGATACAGTTTAACACTAAGGGTTGGGCATTTGTTGCTAGTGTTGCTGTTTATTTTTCTGCGGGGTGGATGTGGGGGATTTGGGGTTTGCAAATTCTGTTTATTTTTCCTTTTTGTGTGTTGGGGGTGGGATTTGATGTCTTTTATTTCAATAAACCCCAAGGTCCTTCTGTATTTCATGGCTATCTGGAGAAGACAAATATCAGAGTTGTATTGTGCATTTGACAATAAAATGAACCTTTGACCTTTGAGGGCATAACACCTTTGGATCATTGGACTTTCTTCCAGGGAAGGTGGGACCTGTACAGAAGAGACAGCTTGCACCTGAACTGGAAGGGGACTAATCTCCTAGCAGGAAGGTTTGCTAGTGCTGCATGGGGCTGGAGGGTGGGGGTGGGTGGGGGGGGGGAAGGATGGGAACCAGAGGGCCGGAACAGATAATGGAGAGGTCGTGGCAGGTCAGGAATCAAAACATTGAGCATGATGCGACTAATGTCCTGAGCTATGTATATTTCAATGCAAGAAGTATTGTAGAAAAGTCATGGTGAGTTCAAGGTATGGATCAACATCTGGAATTATGATACATTAGCCATTAGTGAGACTTGGTTGCAGGAGGGGCAGGAATGGCAGCTCGATATTCTGGGGTTCTGCTGATTTAGACACAATAGAGCGAAAAGGATTAAAGGAGGAGGGATGGTATTACTAGTCAAAGAAATTATCCCAGCAATGCTCAGCCAGGACAGGCTAGGGAACACATCTAGTGGGTGGAACTGAGTAATAAGAGAGGTGCAATCATGTCAGCAGAGCTATATTACAGACCACCTAGCGGTGCAAGGGATTTAGAGGAACAAATATGTAGAGAGATTGCAGACTGTTGCAAAAAGCATAAGGTTGGTATAGTGGGTGATTTTAATTTTCCATGTATTGGCTGGGTTTCCAATACTGTAAAAGGATTAGATGGGTAGAATTGTCAAATGTGTCCAGGAAGGTTTTCTTAATCAGTACGTAGAACTTAATCTGCAATTAAGAAATGAGAGCCGGCAGGTGACAGAAGTTTGTATAGGGAAGCACTTTGCATCTACTGATCGCAACACCATTGGCTTCAAAGTAGATATGCAAAAAGGTAGGTCTGGTCTGCGATTAGAGATTCTAAATTG